>NC_091085.1:34510000-39510000 GCF_032405125.1 Capricornis sumatraensis | reverse complement strand
TTCTCTTTACTGTTTACATCATAGGTCATCCTTCTTTACTGGCATTTTATTTTTTCCTCAGTGTCTGTGTCAATATTATTTCTTATTTCTCACTCTGTATGTCTAACCACATCTTCTAATTTGCCTTTTGTGTTTCCTCTTTCTCTCTTCAAAGTAATCTGGGCATTCCCCACAGCACTTTTCTTTATTTCCATGTGTATGAAAGACAGAGAGAGAAAGAAAAAACAGAGGATTACCCATTTCCATGGCTGCACCTATGCAGAAAACACCCAGAAAACTATGCAGAAAACCTCCAAACCTGTGTTATCAACTCTAACTCCATTCCAAGAGATTCCCACCCATATTTGTAACTCTCCAGGAGCACTTTTACCTAGGGATTCTGCTGGAACCATAAGCACAACATATCAGAAGCTCCTAACCTTTTCCGTTTCTCATCTTGGCATTCTGCTTCCTTTCACTGATACTGTCTCAGTTTCTTGGTCTTCCTGTCCTGATGGCTAACAGTCATCTTTTCCACCTCTGTATACCTTTTCTGTGTATTCCTCCTGCCAAGATCCTCATTCAGTCCATAATTATATCATGCCCAGATTAACATAATAAAAATCAGCTTACTTTTCTGACTCAGATTTATGATCCTTCCAATCTATATTCCATACTCTTCTGTATAAGGGCTTCTTATATGGTGCTAGTGTTGAAGAACTGCGTGCCAATGCAGGAGATTTATGAGACTCGGGTTCAATCCCTGAGTCAGGAAGATCCCCTGGAGGAAGAAATGGCAACCCACTCCAATATTCTTGCCTGGAGAATCCCATGGATGGAGGAGTCTGGTGGGCTATTGTCCATAGGGTCGCAGAGTCAGACCCGACTGAAGCGACTTAGTATGCATGCATCCTGTATAATTTTGAAGCCCTTACAGCATCCCAGGTACTTTGTTAAGTTCTGAGAAATTAAGCACTTCAGTTCTCATAAGGAGAAATCTTTAATATAGAAGGTAATTTTGCTGTATTACAATTAGAGTACCTTGTAACAAGCATAATTTAAACACAGAATGGAATCAAGAGCATAGTCAGTGAAACTTGAGGAAATAAGTAGAAGCTTTGAGTAACTGATGATTTGGGGAAAGACAGAGGAATAATTTATGAACAAATAAAGGATGAAAGACATTCTAGGCAAAGACAGAAACAGGTACAAAGGTAAAGCTATGCAAAAACATAGCATCAGAAAAATAAAGCTAATCAGTATGGTTGGTGTGGGTTAGGAATGAGCCTTGTATACCATATGAGAAGATTCACATCTTTTTTTTTTTTTTTGCATCTAGTTGGAGAAACAACTGAAATGTTTTAAGGTGGCCAGTAACACGACTAGTTTACATTTTATGATAATTCCTCTCAACTTTGTAGGAAGCAATTTGGATGAAGCAGAGTCAGTCAGTGAATGAAAGAACAATGGCAGTAATATGAACCCCCTTGCTCTGTATTTCAGCTTTAACAGAGAAACTCCCCCATCCTCAAAAGATTTTAACTTCCAGTTTGCCTAGGGGATAAGGCCTAGTCTGCATATTCCAGCCACTCCATAAAGGGCCCCAGCATCTCTCCAAGCTTGTTCTGTACAAATCTTCAATGTATAGCCAAACTTTCAGCCTCACTGGATCACTTTCTGCTTCAGGGAAAAGGATCTGTGCTTTCCCAAGCATTCTGGCTTTATTCAAGTCCTTCTCTGTCCTAGGGCAGGGTTCTCCAAACACAACCTGCAGGCCAAATTCCAGCCAAAGCCTACTTTCGTAAACAAAGTGTTACTGGAACATAGCCACGCCTATTCATGTGTGTATTGTCTATGACTAATTTTGCATTACAAGGGCAAGCTGAATGCTGCAACAGAGATCTGATGGTGTAAAGAGCTGAAAATATTTACTTATATTACTAATACTTACTAAGTTCAGTTCAGTTCAGTCGCTCAGTCGTGTCCGACTCTGCGACCCCATGAATTGCAGCACGCCAGGCCTCCCTGTCCATCACCGTCTCCCGGAGTTCACTCAGACTCACGTCCATCGAGTCCATGATGCCATCCAGCCATCTCATCCTCGGTTGTCCCCTTCTCCTCCTGCCCCCAATCTCTCCCAGCATCAGAGTCTTTTCCAATGAGTCAGTTCGCATGAGGTGGCCAAAGTACTGGAGCTTCAGCTTCAGCATCATTCCTTCCAAAGAAATCCCAGGGCTGATCTCCTTCAGAATGGACTGGTTGGATCTCCTTGTAGTCCAAGGGACTCTCAAGAGTCTTCTCCAACACCACAGTTTAAAAGCATCAATTCTTCGGCGCTCAGCCTTCTTCACGGTCCAACTCTCACATCCATACATGACCACAGGAAAAACCATAGCCTTGACTAGACGGACCTTAGTCGGCAAAGTAATGTCTCTGCTTTTGAATATGCTATCTAAGTTGGTCATAACTTTCCTTCCAAGGAGTAAGCGTCTTTTAATCTCATGGCTGCAATCACCATCTACAGTGATTTTGGAGCCCCAAAAATAAAGTCTGACACTGTTTCCACTGTTTCCCCATCTACTTCCCATGAAGTGATGGGACCAGATGCCATGAGCTTCGTTTTCTGAATGTTGAGCTTTAAGCCAACTTTTTCACTCTCTTCTTTTACTTTCATCAAGAGGCTTTTTAGTTCCTCTTCACTTTCTGCCATAAGGGTGGTGTCATCTGCATATCTGAGGTTATTGATATTTCTCCCGGCAGTCTTGATTCCAGCTTGTGCTTCTTCCAGTCCAGCGTTTCTCATGATGTACTCTGCATATAAGGTAAATAAGCAGGGTGACAATATCCAGCCTTGATGTACTCCTTTTCCTATTTGGAACCAGTCTGTTGTTCCATGTCCAGTTCTAACTGTTGCTTCCTGACCTGCATACAGATTTCTCAAGAGGCAGGTCAGGTGGTCTGGTATTCCCGTCTCTTTCAGAATTTTCCACAGTTTATTGTGATCCACACAGTCAAAGGCTTTGGCATAGTCAATAAAGCAGAAATAGATGTTTTTCTGGAATTCTCTTGCTTTTTCCATGATCCAGCGGATGTTGGCAATTTGATCTCTGGTTCCTCTGCCTTTTCTAAAACAAGCTTGAACATCAGGGAGTTCATAGTTCACATATTGCTGAAGCCTGACTTGGAGAATTTTGAGCATAACTTTACTAGCATGTGAGAAGCGTGCTATTGTGTGGTAGTTTGAGCATTCTTTGGCATTGCCTTTCTTTGGAATTGGAATGAAAACTGACCTTTTCCAGTCCTGTGGCCACTGGTGAGTTTTCCAAACTTGCTGGCATATTGAGTGCAGCACTTTCACAGCATCATCTTTCAGGATTTGAAATAGCTCAACTAGAATTCCATCACCTCCACTAGCTTTGTTCGTAGTGATGCTTTCTAAGGCCCACTTGATTTCACATTCCAAGATGTCTGGCTCTAGATTAGTGATCACATCATCATTTTAGTAATTTTAGTAATACTTACTAAAATATTTACTAATTTAAAATATTTGTTGATCTCTTATAGCAAGTTGTTGACTCCTAGCCTAGAATACCTTCATTCTCCCTTTTCATTACTATTGTAAGATACGTGTGTGCTCAGACACCACCAACTCTTTGTGACCCCATGGGCTGTAGCCCGCCAGGCTCTTCTGTCCATAGGATTTCCTAGGCAAGAAGACTGAAATGGGTTGCTATTTCATACTTCAGGGGATCTTCCCTGACCCAGGGAATCTCTTGCATCTCCTGCGCTGGCAGGCAGATTCATCACCACTGCACTACCTGAGGAAGCCCTGTTGTAAGATGAGTAACCCTTTTAAATGAGTAACCCCTTTAAATCTTAACCTAAATTTACTGTTCTCCAGGAGAGGCTTTTCTAGTCAAAAGCAATCTCTGAAACTGGAGCCGATTATACAGAGTGAAGTAAGCCAGAAAGAAAAACACCAATACAATATAATAACACATATATATGGAGTTTAGAAAGATGGTAACGATAACCCTGTATGCGAGACAGCAAAAGAGACACAGATGTATAGAACAGTCTTTTGGACTCTGTGGGAGAGGGAGATGGTGGGATGATTTGGGAGAATGGTATTGAAACATGTATAAATATCATATAAGAAATGAATCTCCAGTCTAGGTTCTATGCAGGATACAGGATGCTTGGGGCTGGTGCACTGGGATGACCCAGAGAGATGGTATGGAGAGGGAGGTGGGAAGGGGGTTCAGGATTGGGAACACGTGTACACCCGTGGCGGATTCATGTTGATGAATGGCAAAACCAATACAATATTGTAAAGTAAAAAAAATAATAATAAAATTTAAAGAAAAAAGTAATCTCTTTGTCTTCTGAATTCCTGAAACAATGCTTATGAGCAGTTTCAGAACACTTTGCCCTTAAATATATGGCCTGGTTTTGCATTTACTTTGATGTATCTTTCTTCTATCTAGGATATAAGCTTGAGTTCAGAATTTTTTTACCTACTCAATCTATGTTTCTATCTGTTAGTTCATCTTACCCAAATATAAGGGCTTCCCAGGCAGTGCAAATCTAAAGAACCCGCCTGCCAATGCAGGAGGCATAAGAAATGTGGGTTTGATTCCTGGATCAGGAATATCCCCTGGAGGAGGGAATGGCAACCCACTCCAATATTCTTACTTGGAGAATCCCCACGGACAGAGAGCCAGGTGGGCTACAGTCCATAGGGTTGCAAAGAGTTGGACATGACTAACTTGACTTAGCATGCATGCATGCACCCAAATATAAAGATGCATTATAATAAAGATAATAGTTTATTATAGCTATATGCGTATACTGTTATGAACATAAACCTAAATTTTGAATTCGTGTCACATACTAATTACAATGCCAGGTGCTTTTCAAAAGAAATTACATTTGACACTCAAAAACTACCAAATGAAAGGAATACATACATGCATTATACTTTATAGATAGAGAAGACTTAGAAAGGTTAAGAAATTTTATGAATTTATGTACTTGAGTGAGATCAAAAGTCATGTCCAAGGGAACTATGTTCCACAGTTCAGTTTCTAAACTATTACTGCTGCTGCCGCTAAGTTGCTTCAGTTGTGTCCAACTCTGTGTGGCCCCAGAGACGGCAGCCCACCAGGCACCCCCGTCCCTGGGACTCTCCAGGCAAGAACACTGGAGTGGGTTGCCATTTCCTTCTCCAATGCATTACTAGATCATCATATTCTAGCAGCCCACAACACAGTTCCTTATGATCTTAGTAAATCTCAGGAAGAGGTTAAAAAAAGATTCACAAAATCAAATGGGGATAATTCAGCTTTAAAAATGCAACGATTGATTGAGATTTTAGATCATAATGATCTGTTTATACCAGTAATTTGAAACAGTAAATTTCTTGAGTCGGAAAATAAATGAAGATCTTTGTGGATTGACATTGAACTCTGTGTGTGTGCTCATTCTCTTCAGTCCTGTCCAACTCTTTGAGACCTCATATACCGTAGCCCGCCAGGTTTCGCTGTCCAAGGGATTTCCCAGGCAAGTATAGTGGAGTGGGTTCCCATTTTATTCTCCAGGGGACCTTCCTGACCCAGGGATCAAAACAGTGTCTCTTATGTTTCCTGCACTGGCAGGCAGGTTCTTTAACAAAAGAACTAAATCATTGTAAACCAACCCTACATCAACACACCTTCACAAGAGTTGCTTTTGGGCTTAGCATGAGCTGCAGCATTTTTTGTCTCCCCTAAAACCTCCCAGGTTGTGTCTCAGCTTCCTTCTACTGTAGGATAATGGGGAAAGTGCACGTTGAGGTCATAAAGACAGAAGTTTGAAGTCTTCATCTGCCATTTATAGACTTTATGCATCTTCGTGCAACTATATTACCCTCCCTTAGACTCAACTTCCTTATCAATTAAAAATCTAGTACAAATCTAGTACCACACTATTAAGACGGTTCTGAGGCTTAAATGAGGAAATAAATGAAATCCTTGTCTGCTGAGTACACACTAAGAACACAATTGGATGCTACAAAACTGTAAAGAAAGCATGAAAGAAAGAATGAAAGTGTTAGTCATTCAGTAGCCTGCCAGGCTCCTCTGTTCATGGGGATTCTCCAGGCAAGAATACTGGAGTGGGTAGCCATTCCCTTCTCCAGGGGATCTTCCTGACCAGGGATCAAACGTGGATCTCTTGCATTGCAGGCAGATTCTTTACCATCTGAGCCATTAGAGAAGCATAGGTGTTTAGACTTAAGAAGGTAGCACAAGACTTGATCTAATAAAGTTCATAACCATTAAAAAAAACTAATTTGGATCAGAGAAGCAGTACCGAGATTCATCAAAGATGAGAAGTGAACCAAAACCAAAAAAAAAAAAGAAAAAGAAAAGAATGAAGTGGGGAAAACCCAGGCATATGATCTTGGCAGTCTGTTCATTTTATATTGTTGCATATGCTTCTTTTATCTCTTTCTTTTTTTTTTTTTAACATATAGGTATAAATTTGATTAAAACTGGTATTATAGATATTGTGAGATAGTAAAGGATAGCTAGTATTTAGGATACACTTTTCATACATTTCAGAAACAAAGAAAGCCTAGATAAAATTAACCACATGTTAACATGGCAATTTAGTCTTTACTTTTTGAAAATAGTAAATATATTAGCTACTTTTAAAGAGACAGTCTTATGTGCAATAGCATAAAATAAAGACTAAAGACTTTACAATTCAAAGTTCTTTTATGGATTACTGAGTTCAGCATGGGCCAGAACTCTCATCATTTGCCTTTCAACACATTGCTCAATCTAATATACCATGACCTTCTCATATACAAGACATCCAAATCAAATTTGCATGCTTTTTGCATCCTTCTTATTTTTATATGTGAATGCTTAAGGGAACAAATATTTGATTGAACCCTGACCTTTGCTGTCATAAAAAAAGCTTGTGGCACTATGAAGCACTTTTTCTCTCCCTATTAAGTTATCCCAAAATAAACACATACTTCTCATAACCCAGGTTTCTACAGACTTTCCCTAAAAGGTAAGACAATGTGATTATTTCATGACTCCTGAATTTCTAACTTCCAAACCTATGATATTTTTATTTTAATATCGGGAATAGGTATTGTCTACTGTGTAAGGGTGTTAATAATCAGTAATAATACTTCTATGAGGAGTCACTTCTGGCCCAGGAAATATGGTCTTTGTTGTTCTTACTCCTGATCTTGCACTTGAAGTTGCTATAAGATATTCGAATCTGAGTGATACAAAGTATTTTATCAATTTTGAAATCAGTTCTCAACCAAACTCCCTCTCTATGCTCCATCTATTTAGCTCTCATTTTATAGAACCTCTTTTGTTTAAAAACAAACAAACAAACAAAAGAACACGTAGCTCCTTAACAGTTCCTAATGTCTCTAAAAAAGGATAAAGGTGCCAAAATGTTTGTTTTAAACAATGAACTTAATAGGAAGAATGTGCACTGGCTGCGATGTAAAGTTTTTCCTGCTGTTTCTATTAGACACTTGCTGTTGCTATGTTTTTATGGACACAAAGCAAACTATAGAAACACCCGTTAGTTCCAACAAGGGCATTTGTTTGTTGGCATGAAGGACAAGACTTGAAAGATATCCATTTCCTCATTTCCTTGCTACCCTCCAACAGAAAACATTCTGGACCACAGCCAACTTCTGAACCTTCAAGCTTAGCTACTTCTTTCCTAGCTGAGCGCTCAGAAATATACACAGATAGCCTTTTCTTTAGACAGAAGAGAGAAGCTATTCTCAGTGAAAACTCCTGCCCACTAACCAATCTGGTTAGCATCAAAATATCCATGAAGATGTCATACCACTCCTTACAACAGGAAAGCAAAGCAGCTGGCCATATGAGGAATAGCAAATGAGAGAATTAGTAACTAGGAATGTCTCTGTATAAATAATCAGTTCTTGAGTGGCTCTGGATAGTCAGTTCAGTTCAGTTCAGTCGCTCACTCATGTCCGACTCTCTGGAACCCCATGAACCATAGCACACCAGGCCTCCCTGTCCATCACCATCTCCTGGAGTTCACTCAAACTCACGCCCATCGAGTTGGTGATGCCACCCAGCCATCTCATCCTCTGTCGTCCCCTTCTCCTCCTGCCCCTGATCCCTCCCAGCATCAGAGTCTTTTCCAATGAGTCAACTCTTTGCATGAGGTAGCCAAAGTATTGTAGTTTCAGCTTTAGCATCAGTTCTTCTAAAGAACACCCAGGACTGATCTCCTTTAGAATGGACTGGTTGGATCTCCTTGCAGTCCAAGGGACTCTCAAGAGTCTTCTCCAACACCACAGTTCAAAAGCATCAATTCTTTGGCGCTCAGCTTTCTTCACAGTCCAACTCTCAATATGTGTCATATACAGTGTTTGGTCTTTAGAGAACAAGACCTTCCACTGATCTTTTCTGGTATATTACAGCACACAGCAGATAAATACTTTTTAGATGTATTTAACAGATGTTCATCTGTGATCCTCGCCACTGACCACAATATTAGAGCAAGAGCCTGATTTATGCTTTCAGGCTGGTTTATTTAAAATATGATAGTCTTCTGGGTATATTCTAGGGTCTTGCATGATTTAGGAAGCTCACAAACCTTATGAAGACCAGCTTGAGGTCATAGGACATCTTGCCATAAAGACTGTTAATGTGATGCTCACATAAAATGTGAACTAGCATATTCTTTCATTGTTCTGTGATCTTATTTGTAATGTTTTCCCTGACTTTTGTGCCTCGCTCGTTAAAATTCTAGTAAATAGATGTTGCAGCATTAAAACTGGAAGAAATATGCCCATGTCTGTTCTCTGCTTTAGTTATAGGATCATTGGTGGAAATTCTCAGTTCACCATCAACCCATCCACAGGACAAATCATCACCAGTGCATTGCTAGACAGGGAAACAAAAGAGAATTATACTTTAGTGGTTGTTGCCAGTGATGCTGGGTCCCCGGAACCCCTTTCCAGTTCTACCAGTGTGCTTGTCACGGTGACTGATGTCAATGACAACCCACCAAGATTTCAGCATCACCCGTATGTCACGCACATCCCGTCTCCTACTCCGCCAGGTAACCAAACTGCCTCTCATGTCTCACAGATAAATAAAAACTATGCATTGGGCACTTCCTATATAATTAAATTTCTATTTTTTCTATAGGTATATTTCTGACATAGCCAAAGTTTGCAAATCCTCTAAAATTAAACTGTTGATTAAAGCAATTGAAGGAACATCAACTCTTACAAACTAACTTTTTCTTCTCAGACCAATTGTATTTAAGATTTCATAATTGCCACAGCTTTCCTAGTGCTGTTTCTGAATTTTAATTGAATATTGGTAAATATGAAAATAGATTTCACTTTGTAGTCAGGTAGGTTTCTGTCCTGAGATGTAATTTGTGTGTGCCCTGATAGGAAGGACATTATGTATTTTTCATGCCATGTCCTTACATTATTCCTAAAACATTATCTTAGAGGTACTAGGCTCTCAACTGTATTATTTCATAGAAAATTAATATTTTATCCAATGGTTTACAGACAAATTTTCAAAAGGTTTATTGAAAGAATCCTTCTAGTTAATTACTGCTGTAAATATTTTAACTTAATTTTAATGGATGAAGTTTTTTCTATTAATATGTGTATGGAGGCAATAATGAATCATGTTCAAATTGACAATATGTATTTATCTTTCAAACCCTATTTTAAGTTTAGTTTGGGTTTATTTGCTTCTTTGCTAAGAATGTCCTGCTCTCTTAGGAACTGCACAAATCATCTGCCATTGTTAATTTTTGAAATGGATTTTGAGACTGGATAATAAATAAATGAAGTTATAATTAACTTAATTTTTTCCCCTTTAAGATATTTTTAATGAGAGTAAAAAAAAAAAAAAAAACAGGTCCACAATTTTGAATTTGGATCTTCTATTCACTTGAGAGGGTCTAGTTGCTACCAGTTGAAGGTATAAAATCCATAAATTTTTGTGCCAACTTTTTATCAAAAGAAAAAGCCAGTATCAAAGTCATGAATCCCTGGAGTGGGCCTTCAGTTGAAATGATGCTAGCAGGCATGATTCTAGTTAGACCCAAGGTGTAATGATGCAATATAACATCTCCTATACAAAGTGAGTAAGACTTAGGCATTTTCCCCCCTCATTAAACATAGTAATTTAGTAGAATCACTGGCCTTCTTAATATTAGACTACTTTTCACTTGTGCCACAAACTCTTCTGCAGGGCTAGGAGTGCAGGTTTGGGAAAGGTTTCTGAATAAGTCTATCAAAAGCATGTCCTTATGGCAGCTTTTCAGCGTTATCTCCTCTACAGTTTGTTCCTCTTTGGCCTTCATCCCAAGCACTAACTTTTGGAATCCAAATTGAGTCCATTCTTCAATTCTTATTTCTTACTACACTATAATTGTTCATATATATGTATGTGCGTATACTTAATAATTGTTGTAGTACACACACGTATATCCACACACATTCATATGTATACTTTATCTCCATGTGAGAATAGCTCACAGATTAAAAAACTTTTCCCATAGAACACTGGGCACGAGGAACTGACAATTATTTTTTAAGCATATTATTTTTGTTTATATGATTACATAAAATGTAATTCAAAGTACTTTAAGACATAATAGAGCAATTATGTGTTTTTTCTGTTGGGCAGAAACATAGTTCTTAGCAGAACTCATGTATTATTGTGTTTGTTGGAAATTATGTACAGATTTTTCTCCTAAGAACTATAATTTGGAATGATTAGCTATTGCTCTTCGCTGTGCTTCTCTCAAAGGTACACTGAAAAATATTAAATTCCATAGATCGTCTGGCTTTTAGGTAGATAATAGCAGGTCAGCCCCGTAAGACTACTGTTAAGTAGATTTGACTGGGGAAATTTCAAGACAATATAAGATATACTGTTCTCCCCGAGTAGTCGTGAGAAAATAAAGTTGTATCCGGTAGCAATATAGTGTTTTATATATAGTTTTAATATACTGTTTTAACTTACCATCAGATGTTTTATTGGGGTTCCTTGTGATTTATAACTGCACACTCCCTCTTTTATAGGTTCCTTCGTCTTTGCAGTTACTGTCACGGATGCCGATATTGGACCGAATTCTGAACTCCATTACTCTCTTTCGGGTAGAAACTCTGAAAAATTTCACATTGACACACTGAGAGGAGCTATTATGGCAGCCAGACCACTAAATGGCACTTCAGAAGTGACATTTTCTGTCCACGTAAAAGATGGTGGCTCAGTCCCGAAAACAGATTCTACCACAGTGACTGTTCGATTTGTGAACAAAGCAGATTTCCCTAAAGTCAAAGCCAAAGAACAGACTTTCATGTTTCCTGAAAACCAACCAGTAGGCACTCTTGTCACTACTGTAACAGGGTCCTCCTTGAGAGGAGAACCTTTGTCCTATTATATTGCAAGTGGCAATCTTGGCAACACATTCCAGATTGATCAGTTAACAGGACAGGTTTCCATAAGTCAGCCTCTAGATTTTGAAAAGATACAAAAATATGTTGTATGGATAGAAGCCAGAGATGGAGGTTTTCCTCCTTTCTCCTCCTATGAGAAACTTGACATAACAGTGTTGGATGTCAATGATAATCCTCCTGTCTTTAAGGAAGATCCATTTATATCTGAAATATTAGAAAACCTTTCTTCTCGAAAAATACTCACTGTTTCTGCAGTGGACAAGGACAGTGGGCCCAATGGACAGTTAGATTATGAAATCATTAATGGCAACAAAGAACATAGTTTCAGTATCAATCATGCCACTGGTGAAATTAGAAGCATTCGACCTTTAGACAGGGAAAAAATATCTCAGTATGTGCTTATTGTAAAGTCCTCAGACAGAGGCTCCCCTTCTCAGAGTACCTCAGTAAAAGTCATCATTAACATTTTAGATGAAAATGATAATGCCCCGAGGTTTTCGCAAATATTCAGTGCCCATGTTCCTGAAAATTCCCCATTAGGGTACACAGTTACACGTGTCACAACTTCTGATGAAGACATTGGTGTAAATGCAATTAGTAGATACTCTATAATGGACACAAGTCTTCCATTTACCATTAATCCCAGCACTGGGGATATTGTAATTAGCAGACCTTTAAATAGAGAAGACACAGACCGTTACAGAATCCGAGTTTCTGCACATGACTCTGGATGGACTGTAAGTACAGATGTCACAATATTTGTGACAGATGTCAATGACAATGCTCCAAGATTTAGCAGACCCTCCTATTATTTAGATTGCCCTGAACTTACTGAAATTGGCTCCAAAGTAACTCAGGTATCTGCGACAGACCCTGATGAGGGATCAAATGGACAAGTGTTTTATTTTATAAAATCTCAGTCAGAGTACTTCAGGATTAATGCCTCCACAGGAGAGATTTTCAATAAACAGGTCTTAAAATATCAAAATGTCAGTGGCTTCAGCAACGTGAACATCAACAGACATAGTTTTATAGTGACATCTTCAGACCGAGGTAATCCTGTGTTACTTAGTGAGACGACAGTTACCATAAACACGGTGGACAGTAATGACAATGCACCGCAATTTCTTAAAACTAAATATTTCACTCCAGTCACCAAACATGTTAAAGTTGGGACAAAGTTAATCAAAGTTACTGCAGTAGATGATAAAGATTTTGGCTTGAATTCTGAAGTGGAGTATTTCATTTTGAATGAAAATCATTTGGGAAAATTTAAGTTAGACAATCATACAGGGTGGATTTCGGTAGCAGCTCCCCTGACATCTGACCTGAATCAGAACTTTTTGATCACTGTCACTGCAAAAGATAAGGGAAACCCTCCACTTTCATCCCAAGCAACTGTTCAAATAATTGTAACGGAGGAAAACTACCACACACCTGAATTCTCTCAAAGTCACATGAGTGCAACCATCCCTGAAAGCCATAGTGTTGGAGCCATTGTTAGAACTGTTTCTGCGAGAGATAGAGACACCGCTATGAATGGCTTGATTAGGTACAGTATTTCCTCTGGAAATGAAGAAGGCATCTTTGCAATCAATTCCTCCACAGGTGTATTAACACTCGCCAAAGCCCTTGATTATGAGCTCTGCCAGAAACACGAGATGACTGTTAGTGCTACAGACGGAGGATGGGTCTCAAGGACTGGTTACTGCAGTGTGACTGTAAATGTGATTGACGTGAATGACAATTCTCCAGTATTTCTCCCTGATGAATATTTCCCCACTGTTTTGGAAAATGCCCCCAGTGGGACAACAGTTATCCACCTAAATGCAACAGATGCTGACTCTGGCACCAATGCTGTGATTGCCTACACTATACAGTCATCTGATAGTGACCTCTTTGTCATTGACCCCAACACTGGAGTCGTCACCACTCAAGGCTTCTTGGATTTTGAAACCAAGCAGAGCTACCACCTTACTGTGAAAGCTTTCAATGTCCCCGATGAGGAGAGGTGCAGTTTTGCCACTGTTAATATCCAATTAAAAGGGACAAATGAATACGTGCCTCGTTTTGTTTCCAAACTTTACTATTTTGAAATCTCAGAAGCAGCTCCTAAAGGTACTGTTGTTGGAGAAGTGTTTGCCAGTGACCGTGACTTGGGCAGTGATGGGGAGGTTCATTATTTGATTTTTGGTAACAGTAGAAAGAAGGGTTTCCAGATCAACAAGAAGACGGGACAGATTTATGTATCTGGACTTCTTGATAGGGAAAAAGAAGAAAGGGTATCTTTGAAGGTACTGGCCAAGAATTTTGGCAGCATTCGAGGTGCAGACATAGATGAGGTCACTGTGAATGTCACTGTGCTTGATGCCAATGACCCCCCCGTTTTTAGTCTAAACATCTACAGCGTTCAGATCAGTGAAGGGGTGCCCACGGGGACTCATGTGACCTTTGTCAGTGCCTTTGACTCAGACTCTGTTCCCAGCTGGAGTAGGTTTTCTTACTTCATTGGATCAGGGAATGAAAATGGTGCCTTTTCCATTAATCCACAGACAGGACAGATCACCGTTACTGCAGAGTTAGATCGAGAAACCCTACCCATCTATAATCTCACGGTTTTGGCTGTGGATTCCGGGACCCCCTCTGCTACCGGAAGTGCCTCCTTATTAGTTACCCTGGAAGATATAAATGATAACGGGCCTATGTTGACCATCAGCGAGGGGGAAGTGATGGAAAACAAACGCCCAGGAACTTTGGTGATGACTCTTCAGTCCACAGATCCGGATCTCCCTCCCAATCAAGGCCCCTTTACCTACTATCTGCTGAGCACAGGTCCTGCCACCAACTATTTTAGTCTGAACACTGCGGGAGTTCTGAGCACCACCCGAGAAATCGACAGAGAGCAGATCTCCGACTTCTATCTGTCCGTGGTCACCAGGGATTCTGGCGTGCCTCAGATGTCTTCCACGGGGACCGTGCATATCACAGTCATAGACCAAAATGACAACCCATCACAGTCTCGGACGGTGGAGATATTTGTTAATTATTATGGTAATTTGTTTCCTGGTGGAGTTTTAGGCTCCGTGAAGCCACAGGATCCCGATGTGCTAGACACCTTCCACTGCTCCCTGACCTCGGGAGTGACCAGCCTCTTCAGTATTCCAAGGGGCACCTGTGATCTGAGCTCCCAGCCGAGGTCCACAGACGGCACGTTTGATCTGACCGTCCTTAGTAACGATGGTGTCCACAGCACGGTCACCAGCAACATCCGAGTTTTCTTCACGGGATTTTCCAACGCGACGGTGGATAACAGCATCCTACTGCGCCTTGGTGTACCGACCGTGAAGGACTTCCTGACCAACCACTACCTTCATTTCTTGCGCATTGCCAGTTCACAGCTGACGGGCCTTGGGACTGCTGTGCAGCTGTATGGGGCTTATGAAGGGCACAACAGAACGTTTCTTTTGGCAGCTGTGAAGCGAAACCACAATCAGTATGTGAATCCCAGTGGTGTAGCCACCTTCTTTGAAAGCATCAAGGAGATCCTCCTGAGGCAGAGCGGCGTGAAGGTGGAGTCTGTGGATCATGACGCCTGTGCTCCTGTCCCGTGTCAGAACGGAGGGAGCTGTGTCAGGAGGCTAGCCGTGAGCACTGAATTGAAGAGCCACGAGAGCCTTCCAGTCATCATCGTGGCAAACGAACCTCTGCAGCCTTTCTTATGCAAGTGTCTGCCAGGCTACACAGGCAGCTGGTGCGAAATTGACATAGATGAATGTCTTCCATCTCCTTGCCACAATGGTGGGACCTGTCACAATTTAGTGGGAGGGTTTTCCTGCAGCTGCCCGGATGGCTTCACCGGCCGGGCCTGTGAGCGAGACATCAACGAGTGCCTGCCTAGTCCCTGCAAGAACAGTGCCATTTGCCAGAACTTTCCAGGAGGCTTCAACTGTGTTTGCAAAACTGGATACACAGGTATGATGGTGTTAAGTTCTTTTTTTGCCCACCAAGACCTTAGTCATATCAAATATGATAGAAAGCTGTGAACTTTGTTATCTTCAAATGATTTTCTCTAAGGAATAGGCAGAATCATAGCAAATGCTTTAAGCAGTTACTATTGGCCAGACACTGTTCTAGGAACTTTATCTGTATTAATTTCACTTCTCAGGAGAAAACTGACAAGTGGTAGGGATAATGATTTTACAAGCTTTAAGAAAAGGAAACTTTTCTTAAGAAAAATAGAGAGAAATTGAGCTGATTGTCTAAGGTGACTCAGTTGATTTCTTGTAGAGTCAGGATGTGAGCTTACACAGGTCATTCTGGAGTTTAAATTCCTAGTCCAGCTACTGAGTTTCTTGCACAAGAGCAAAAAGAGCATCTTATCTTCAAAAAAGTGTTCTACAGTTAAAGGACATGGTGTATTTCAAGTATAAAATCTGAACTATTCTGTGTTCTAAAGAACTGTCATTGTGGTAAATTGTTTAATCATCATCAATTTTATGGTTTTCACCATAACTATCACTCTGATTATTGAAATTTGACCCACACTGTGAAAAGATGAAGCAACAGGTGTAATTTAGATTGAGATCTAAATGCCTTGTTATTTCTAGTAGTTGGGTAGAAAGTATCATTGGCTGATTTCTCAGGTTAGTGAGAGCAAAACTGAGTCAGAATATACCTTGATATTTTGGGAGCAGAATTAAATATATAGAGAAATTATTTGACTACTCTTTGTCATTCTAATAGAACATGATATATGCTTATAAATAGATCTTTGTTTCTAGTCCTACTTATCTACCTATCCATCATCTGTTTATTAACTGATCTGTGGTTAGTGTACCTTCAAATGTGTATACATTTATGCTGTAGATGTTTGAGGAGAGGCAATTTCTTTTCTATAATTTGTACACTATACCTTTTTAGTACATATATGTTAGATTGGGTTGCCCTGTAGTGTTTATTAACTCAGTGTAAAGTACAGTGAAATCGGTAAAACCAGGATATACTTTTTAAAATTTTGTAAGTATATTGCAGAATACAATTTTAAAAGAAGTTTTTAAGATAATTGTATTTGTATATCGTATTTTAAAATGAAGCCTATCGTGTGTATACTTCATGGTTTTATATTTGGAGAACTGAATCGCTTGATGATTCTTTACAGCAAGTTTTAATAAGCCAAAGCAGATCATATAAGCTTTACCTTTTGACAAAATAATGTCCTTAAAATATAAATGAAGAAAAGGGGCAGCAAACATATGTATGGAAAGAATCAGGGGATTTAACAAAACTTGATTTAGCTATAGCTTTTGGGAAGTCCCCTAATCTTGCTCACTTTCAACTCCCCCATATATAAAATGAGAATAGTCATAGTTACTTATCTTTTAGGGATATTGTAATGAGTACAAATAATATTTGTAAAACACCTAGCACAGATTCCAACTTTCAGTAAGTAGCAATGCTAATTAGTAGCTTTAGTAGTAGTAATAATATAATGGTCGATACAGATGTATGCTATAGAATTTCTATAAAGACAAGCCTCAGTGGCAGAAGGTAGGCATAAGACTTACCAGAGTTGTACTCTTAGGATTATGAATAACAGGGTTACATACATGTTATGAGTTCAGGATTTCCAGAAAACCTTCCTCACTCTATCGTCCACCTCTCCCACCCCCAGCCTCTCCAAATTACTTCCTCTGTTGTGAATTCAACAATAAGATTATTTATTTGTTCCATTTTAGTATGATACACTATTTCACACCTAGAGTGAATTTACACTTAGTCCTAGAATGAAGAAAGGGTGACTGTATTAGGTAGTATATGGAGAAGACGGAAAATGACATGAGTGTGAGCAAGGGACACATGCTGATCTCAGCAGAAATATTGCTTAAGGCAGGGGCATAGAACTAGCCTTTTCATGTTACTTCTCTCTTAGCCTGTTTCTTTATTTTTCATTATATTTAAACATACACTGCATCCTTTTCTAAATGTAGTTGTTGAAACTTTTAAGCATACCCATCCTTCATTATGAAATGTTAATAGCATTTATCAAAGGCTACTTGCAATACTGCTTAAAGTTCCTTGCATCATAGACATCATTATTCATTTAGTTATTAAGTTCTTCTTACAAATCTATTAAATGAATATTCTTATCCTTCTGATTGAAAGACAACAAATGAGATCTTAGAGAGAATACAGTTAAATGACTTGCCTCCAGCACGGCACAAGAAAGTGAGCTGAGTTTTGATGATAAGCTTTACTCCAGGTCCTCTGCTCTTTAAATGCCTGTCACACCTCATCATGCTTTGATCTGCACTTGCTAGAGAATATTATGGTGAGCCTGTGATATGAGCCTTCTTAGAATTTTTTGTCCATTATTCTACTTAAACTGCACAGCAACCCTCTGAGACATGTATTAGAAGCTTCAAACTGGCTAAGTATGAAAGTCAGGAAAATTCACCAATAACCTCAGCCATAAAGACATCACAAGTATTTCCAGAAAGCACTCTTGGTCACCTTTGCAGGGCTGTAGTGAGTGATTCCCAGAACAGTGACTGCTTTCTTTTTACCCTTCAGATTATCATTCAACTCTCACCTACTGCACAAGCTGAACCTGAGTCCTGCTGGAAGGGAGTCTGGAAAGATGATAGTTTTCTAACTTCCAGCCCTGACTGTATGGAAAGATACAAGTGGATCTGAGTGTCAACAGAGAATGTCTGACATAGAAAGATCCTCTTATTGCTACTTTTTACATTGTAGGAAGCTGAGCCTATAACCATCATAACCTCTTTTTGTAAAGAAGTCATTTGAAGTCATGTATTAATTGTACATACTGTCCCTTCTCAGAGCTCACTTCAGTTTCCATTTGCATAACTGTGGATAATCCAGTTGATCAGGGGTGATGTAAACAAGCATGCAGTTGAATACTTCATGTAAATCTTGTATTTTTTTAATTAATATAATTATTTGTTTCCAAATTCTATATATATATAGGCCATCCAGTAAAGCAGGCGGTTAAGTCTGATAGTTTTATTTCTTTGTTTTGCTTTGCAGTTCTTTGTACTATTTTGATATACAAACAGTATATCACAAATCATGGTGACAAATTGTTAATCCACACACTAAATCAGAAATGCATTGTTTAAATGTATTACTACATATTTATAATATATATTTAATGTTCTCTGGAGAGGTAATCCCTCAAGTATCATTTTGAGTTCCTTTTCTTCCAGCTCGTCTTTACCAGGTAACCTGACTTAGAAATGCAGAGCTAATGCACTGAAATGTCTTAAAGACCCAGTCAAAGCTAGTAAGCCATAAGCCAAAATTCATACTGAAGCACACGTGTACCTCACAGAGTGAATTTTTAAGTATTCATTCTGGTTAAATTTTACTTCTGTTAGCATTAAGTACTATAGTGAAGCTGTCTTCAAAGTCTATATGTATTCAGATATTTTTTGGATCATCAGAATTATTTCAAAGCACCTATATCTTCCTACTCTATTTTTGTGGACTTTCACTGCTGTGTCTTCAGTGATTCTTAAAGTCTGTGATATTGCAAATTGGAGCTGTGAGAGTTTATGAAATTTCTGCTTAAAATAATTCCCAGCTACGGCCCCATCTCTGTCTCAAATACACACACACACACACACACACACCTGAATATTTCATGTGAAGTTAGAAATTGTGCTCAAGATTAGAAAAGTAAGTGTTTATGAATCGAGGGAAGCTGAGGGACTTACGCTAAGAATCCCTCACAGGGAGTGGTTAAGTGTTAGCGCAACAGGGAATTTTTGTGTAGACCATCCTGTAAAGATGCAAGTATAAAAATGAAAATTGTAGAGTGATTACAACAAAAAGATATGAAGAGATATAGTTATTATTCCTATTGCCATAATATTCCTGATATATTTATTTTTTATTTTCAAGTTTGTGATGATAGGGTCACATCATATACATGGAATAAGAATATTTTTATTTGATGAATTTAGAGAACTTGAGAGAAAACAAATTTGTTTGTATAACTTGTCTCTCAGATCAGTTTTTCTTCACTACTAGAAAAAGAACCAAAAAGAAACTGAAAAAAGAAATAGTGAGACTTCATCTTCCATTACAATCACTTCATTTCATTGTTAAGAGCATTTTCCTATAATTTAATTTTATATCACTCAATGGGGCTTTGATTAGCTATACATAGAGTATGTTAGACAAGATGAATACATTATAGTATAGTATAGAACATCTGAAAAATTAAGGTCTAGATTTTCACAAAGCTTAATAGTATAAGAAATTGAATCAACTGTCAATATGCCCCAGTAAATCAAAAGAAAATATCTTTCATATTATTTATGCCTCAGAAGTTCAGGGAATCCTGGAGGAAAACAGCAGTCTAACAACTACAAATCTAGTATTTCATTTCCTGTACAAATGAAAATTTCTTGTGTTTACTAGAACACTAATTAGAAAGTACAGTTATAGCCAGTAGCCATATAGCATTTGTCTTCCTGCTCCCAGGATTTCTGTTTTCAGCACACCCTGCATTCAATCTTTCATAGTAATGAATGACATTAGAGAAGGCAGCATGGATATGGAACTTATTTCCAAATCTGGGTCTCTCTTAACAGAATTAGTTCAGAGCCCCTTTACCCTTTCCTCTTCACTTTCACACATCTGGATGCATTTTAGGTGTGGTATTTGGAGTAATTCCAGGAGTGTATTCCCAGAGGGGGAGGTTTTTCTATGTTCTCTAGTAAGTCCTGATATTTCAGAGGAGAATGAGATTTGTCCATTCATCACTTTTATGTCACTTGACAGTATAAAAAGGAATTTTTTTCCAGGACTGTAAAGTTATTTACAGGTCGCGCATAGTAATTTTACCAAGAAACTTGGCAAACATTTGCTTTCACGAAAATGGGAGTTGTAACTAAGAGTCATTCTTTCAGAAATCACAGCAGTCATATATTAACGTCAATGATCATGTGACCTGGAAACCAAAGAATATAAACAAACTTTACTGGATAGATATGAAATGAAAATTTGTGTGAAATACAAATTGTTGTTCTTAGAAGACTGGTAAAGAGCTCAGTTCTTATTTTGATTTTATTTCCAAGAGCAGAATTATACAATTTACCTCAAGTGATACATTAACTCCATTAAAACATTAATAACAGGTTCTATTAGTCTAGAAACTTCTAATTTCTATGGAAAGTAAGTGTGTATTTGTAAATATCATAGATATTATGTGTAGCATTATATAATCATTTGTAGTCACATTTAGATCATATTTGTATATGTTTTAAAATACAGAGGAAGACAGTTTTTTTTTCTTTTTGCTTTTAATGCTAGCAACCCTTATTTAAGCATACTATTTTTGCTTTGTTTCCACATGAAAAACCATAACGCTAATTGATCAGGATATTTAGATGAGCTCTTTTCATAGTGCCTTTCATAATAATAGGAAACATTTACATCTCATGCAAAAAAAAAAAAAAAACTACTTTCTACCAAAATAATAAAAAAGCTTATAAGCATAAACATTCAGAATAAATAGCATGTATATATTATGGAATTATATTTGTTAATAAAATAGTCAGTTTAGATAAAAATGGACTTTGTTAGTTCCACATGGTTTTCCTTCTTCTCTGTCTATAAATACAAGAGATGGAAAAATATTATTTGTGGTATCTGTTAATAACATATCGTCTTCCCTGGTGGCTCAGTAGTAAAATTCCTACCTGCCAATGCAGGAGACCTGAGTCTCCTGGTTTGATCCCTGGGTCAGTAAAATCCGCTGGAGGAGGAAATGGCACACACTCCAGTGTTCTTGCCTGGGAAATTTCATGGACAGAGGAGTCTAGCAGTCTTGTGATGGGGTCACAAGAGAGTCAAACATGATTTAGTGACTAAACATCTAACATACATGACCTAAGCAATTAAATTGAAGCCTACACAAACTATGGGATATCAGAAATCATAGCTCCATTGGGTGGCTAAATTTAACAAGTTAGAATAAATTTAGGTCAACTTTCTCTAAGTGTTAGTCACTCAGTCGTGCCCAACTCTTTTGTGACCCCATGAACTGTAGCCCTACCAGACTCCTCTGTCCCTGGGATTTCCCAGGCAAGAATACTGGACTGGGTTGCCATTTCCTCCTCCAGGGGATCTTCCCGACCCAGGGATTGAACCTGTGTCTCCTGAAGGAGATCCTGCATTGGCAGGCAGGTTCTTTACCACTGAGCCACTTGGGAAGCCCTAAACTTTCTCTAATGTAACATTAAAATGTGCTATTGGAACAAGAGAAACTTGAATACATATCCTTGTGGAAAAGATCATAGATGGTCACATCATATTCTATTTATGTTCAGTATTTCATCCCACCTTCTGCCCCAGAACATGAAGACACATGCTAAATTTCTCCTGTAAGTTTAAACTGTAATCTTGGAAAGTTTGAATATACCTTTGCCTCCTATTATGTGTTCATTTTCATCTTTAGCAATTCCTCTTCTCCATGTGCTAGGAGCTTACATCTCCTGAAGCTATCTATAATAAATAATGTATATCAACACCGTTAATTGATGAATATCAAAGCAATGAGATCAGTTTATTCCTCTAAACAGCTGCTCTGACAGTTAGCATATCTTAATAGAAAAAGACTCCTTGAGTTCAAGAGACATAAATGCCTCTCTTTGTGCAAGCCCTATCAGCATATTTCAAGGCTCAAGGCAATGACAAATATTGTTAATTGACTTGCAGCACTAAGTTAATGATGCAAGATTTTGTTTCACAGTGCACAACACAGCAGATTGCTTGTACAAGAAGCATGTTAGAGTAATTCAAACTGCAGCATTCTCTGATACTCGTTATGCCATCAGCACTAACATTTAAGTAAGTAAATGTGTGCAGAACAATACAGAATTTGTTGCTGACTTCGAATTGGGTAATAGAGCATAAACTTTCCAAGCCCTTGAATAATGCATTTAAAGGCTTTATGTTGATTTGAAGTAAAATTAGGACCTCTCTCTGTCACATAAACAAGAAAAGTTTTTTAATAATAACTTAAATTGCAACATTGAGTTTGACTGTATCTTTAAATCTAGTATGACAAGCTCTTTGATAATAATTGTAAAATAAAAATACTACTCATTAAATAGAGTACTCAAACTGGATTTTAATGGTAAATAATTTACCATTATTTTGGTACATACATACTCTAACACCATGCTCTAATACCAACAAATAAGGCTATTTTACCCAAACTCAACAATAAATTCATTTGTACAACCTGTAGAAAAGTTATTTCTTAAATTTTTGACAAATAAGAAAATAAAACTCTGGCTTAAAACTGTCAAATAAAAGATTGAATTTTTTTTCTCCAGCCAGTGTGTATTTATATTGCTTACTTAAAGAATCAAATTCTACTGATACTTTAGTTTAGCTTTTAAAAGAAATTCATTCTCAAACCAATATTTTCTCAGTTTGTATCTGCTTCTATTTAGGTAGTCACTGTATGTTTTAATACATGAGTAAGTCTTTATTTTGAGGTTTCTTCCCACATCTCACTTTAGACTAACAGAAATAGTTTATAGTTTGAATTAAACTCAGATATCTTTGTTAATATCTTACTTTGTAAGGCATAAATAAGATAACTAATTTACATAATTAAAAAAAACTTTCTTTGGTTGTTTTTTTGTTTTAAACCAAAATTTAAGGTGGTCTTTTCCAACAGGATTCAAACAAGCATATGGTTGAGATTTATAGGCTCAATAATTTGGGTTTTAATACTCATACATTTTTCTTGGAGAGAACATATGCCAAAATATTTGAGTAAGTGAACATGGCCATCCACCCTAAATTGTTAGCCTTTTTTCCCCATTTCCAGTCTTTAAGAAGTAAAGTTTGTGATTTTGTAGCCTACATATATCTGTTTACAATATGAATGCTATCCTAACCATACCTACAAAGAATGTTAATCTATAGCTTTAGTCAAGGTGCAGCCTCCAGGATGGCAATCCAGGCAGGAGGGTTGGAGCAGGGGGCGAGTGGGGGGGGCGGGGGGGGGGGAGGGTGGCTAGCTCTTCCTGGCCCAGGCCTGAGAACCTGGGGTCTAAACTCATTTATCAGACCCAGGAAATGCTCAGGCAGTTGAGGCTGATCAATGATGGAACCCCGGTTCAGAGGATGACTGCCAAGCGCCCAGGGCCAGCTGGGTTCTGCCCTGACAGTGAGGAGGGGGCAATCCAGAGCAGCCCTGCCTCACCCCAGGTATGGACACACCTAGCTCTGAAGAAAGACATCCAGTGCTACCTCCAACACTTGATTTTCCTCTCCAATGGCAAGATTGGTTTCAGACTTACAGTCTCTCGTCTTTACAACAGTCAAGGAAAAGAAACCTACACGATAGTACCCATTTCTCCAAGGAAGAAACTGAGACCCAGAGCCAGGGGTCTCTGAGAGAGTCCCGGGTAAGGCATTGACCTTGCTTGGGAGCCCCTTCCCACCCTCACTCTGGCTTTCTGTGATTGCATGTGGTCCCTGTTAACAGCCCTCAGTTAGCCAGACCCGTTCCTTGGTCCCCCACCTGGCTACTTGCCTCAAATAGGGCAGAGGTATGAGGGTGTCCAGAGAAGGCGATGGCACCCCACTCCAGTACTCTTGCCTGAAAAATCCCATGGATGGAGGAGCCTCGTGGGCTGCAGTCCATGGGGTCACGAAGAGTCGGACATGACTGAGCGACTTCACTTTCACTTATTGCTTGCTACTTTTAACATGGACTTTTAACACAGCTCTAAAATAAATTTTCCAAAAAAATGAAAGGAAAAGAAAAACTCTTAATGAGTGTCATAGCATATGTGAGAAAAAAAATCAATGGAGTGGGATGTGACTTTCCTAATACTAAATAGATAATGAATAGTATAGTCAATAGATCTTTCTTTATTTTCTATGGAGTGACACAGATACTGTATTAGGGGAAAAAATACACTTCTCTAGAACAATCTGTGACAAATCCACTTAGAAAACACTAAAGAAAAGAGTTCTCCCATGACAGAGCAGCTCTCTGGTGCGATAGTTTGTTTGAGCTTAGGATAAATTCGTCCTCTGTGTTTTTCCAGTATGACCCATTACAAAAATACTTAAAACTTCATTTCTGTGCTTCTAGATTGGTAACTTGTTTATTTTTCATTATTTCCCCTTAAAATAGGAAGGTATTCTGAAATTGTACTGTTTTGTCTTATAAGATGAGGTTCCCAACTTTATATATAAAGGAAAAATGTTGTTTATGACCCTGTGATACAGAGAATTGTGTTCAGTTAGCAGTGTCATAAAACCTGACTCACTTAAAATTTCAAACAAACCAGACCAAGTGTGGCTACATAATCAAGACACACTATCAGAACTAAATTAAATACAAACTTTGTGTTCCAAGCATATTTATTAATTTATTATGAAGAAATGGATTATCTATGCACAACATTGTCTAGTTGTGTAGATAAAACTACATGCTTTCATGAGACATTTAATAAAGGCATTAGTGCAGTCACACTGGAAAGTAGGAAATAGCTTTACAGAAATAACTCTCCCTCCTATCAATGAATGGAAATTAAGAACTCTAAGAAATATTTTAATTTCTTGGGAAATTAAGAAACATCTGATTTCATTTCTTAAGATTGGAAAACTAAAAACTATTCTAACAAATATGATATTATAATAATTTACAGTTACAGAATAGTGGTATTATAATAAATTTATATTCGCATAAAAAACCCATACAACATCACAAGAATAACAAAACACAGATGGGACTAGCCTTATACCTTTAATTTTGCCTACTAAGCAATTAATTATTCTATCATAGCTGTCTGAAACCTAGATTTCAGAGCAGTCTATATCATAGTTTTATAATTTTTAATTTTTTATTTATTTATTTTTTTCATGTTTCTTTAATGATTTTATTTATGGTTGTGCAGGGTCTTCATGCGACGGGGGCTTTTCTCTAGCTTTGGCGAGCAGGGGCTGCTCGTTAGGGGGGCGTGAGCTTCTCACCGCGGTGGCTCCTCTCGTTGGGGAGCACAGGCTCTGGTGCCCACAGACCTCAGTACTTCAGCTCCCGGGCTCGAGAGCCCCGGCCCAGTGGCTGTGATGCATGGGCTCAGCTGCTCTGCCACGTGCGGTCTTCCCAGACCAGGGGTGGAACCCACGTCCCCTGCTTTGGCAGAAAGCCCTCAGGCGTATTCTAGGCTCTAGTTTTCCGCGCTCCTATCTGCTGAGAGAGGCCTGGGAGCCAGGAGTCCTCAGCCACAGTGCTGGCTCTGCCATCAAAAGCCCTGGGGCCTCTAGCAAGCGCCTGCCCCTCCCTCAGTCACTTCTGACTCTGCCCACCAGGCTCCTCTGTCCATAGGATTTCCCAGGCAAGATTACTGGAGTGGGTTGCCATTTCCTTCTCCATATAATTTTTTAGACAAGGGATTACCCTCCAAAGACTTCTTCTCCTCCATCTGTGAAATATAAATGTTTCTTGTTGTATGGATCAATTTTCCCCACTAAATGGAGATACCATGGAAAGACATTGTCTACTTTTTGACTGTTACACCTTCATCTTTTAGCATGCCTGGCCCAAATAGACATTCAGTCAATATTAACTGATTCAATGAACAAAACGATGCATGAAAAGTCTTTATACATTGAAATATATGCAGATTAGGTGTTATTATTTTAGAAAAAAAGACAAAGCATACATACATAATCTATAGTTAAGAATAAATCTTCCTAAGTATTTGAAAATGTGTTTGATGGGTTTTTATTACTTCTGATTCTGCTTTACAACATGTGTGTCAAAGTTAAGGAATATTTCTCGAATGAAAGAATTGTAATTTGGCAAATAAGCTAAATGAGATTCATTCCTACCTTTGAAAAATCTGTGTTAAGGAAGTTTCTGTGGTGAAAATTATAATGTAAAAGTTTCAGCTTTCTAGTTATACTATATAAAAAATGAAGTGGCATCGACAAGAGAAAATAAATTCAGTGAAAACATTTAAATATGTTCACCATTTGTGATTTCCCTGAAAACAGTAATTCTTTCCAACATAATTATGCAAATTACTTCCTAAATATTACAATGCACATCTTTACAACAGGGCAACTAAATAAGACTGAACTCTAATACAATATTCCAATGTTCTCATGACAAGTATTCTGTTTTATTTCTTTTCTCCAACGATAGGATCTCTCAGGATACATTATTACATATGGTTATGCAGAAATGGTGTTAATGTATTTATGTAAATTTTTAAAAATGAATTTGATACTTTTCAGGGAAAATGTGTGAATCTTCAGTCAATTACTGTGAATGTAACCCCTGCTTTAATGGTGGTTCCTGTCAAAGTGGTGTGGAGTCCTACTATTGTCATTGTCCATTTGGTAAGTATAATTTAGTGGTTGATACAAAATATCAATCTATTTTGGCAGAGTTTAGTAGTTTTGTTTCATTTTGTCATGGAGTGACTAAGAAAATATTAATAGTTTCACACAGGAGGTTTTATTAAAGGAAAATCTCAAAGGTTTAATATTTTCTAAGTTAATTATGAAAATACCATTGAGTATATTGTTTTGATTCTTACTAGAAAAATAATCTGTCCAAGATAATTAAATCTGAGGTTGTCTCTTCAAGACATTTCCTCACAAAACCTCATCAATGTCTGCCTTTTAGCCTACAGCTTATCAAATGAAAAACCCTTTAAGTGCAGTTTAACATCACTTTCTACTAAAATCTTTGAGAATAGTTGAAACATTTTGTTTTGTTTTGTTTTTTACATTTGTTTTTTGCATTAATTCAGCCTTTTCTGTTAGAAGAATTTGGTAACTTGACATGCATTTTTATACAGGCTTTGTAGATAATATCATGTAACTAATCAAAATTCAGAATAATGTATTCTGTTAAGGAAGAAAATTGCTAAAAAGAAATTTTGTGTATACATACATATTTATTCATCACAGCAGAATGAATTAAAAGATTCCTTCCAGGTCTCACCCAAATGTTACCCAGCCCTGGGACAGCCAAGAACTATGAGAACAGCTTTGCAGGAAGCTTTTAACTTGGTTTGTTTCTTAGGTTGGTGATTATTCCATTTATTTAAAGGCTGCTTTACTCCATAATATGGTATTCATCTCTAGAGGTCCTGCAGGTAGTTAGAGATCCTGTCTATTTTCCATAAGAAAGAGAGGAAAGGATTTTTTCTATTTTTTTATTGAATATATTTATTACAGAGTTACATCAACCTGAAAAATGAATTTCAATGTATAGCAGAAAAGAGAACTTTAAAAAAATCTGAGGTTTCTGTGCTGTGGTTAGTCATTTAGTCATGTCCAACTCTTTGCAACCCCATAAACTGTAGTCTGCCAGGCTCCTCCGTACATGGAATTCTGCAGGCAAGAATACTGGAGTGGGTTTCCATTCCCTTCTCCGGAATATCTTCCCAACCCAGGGACTGAACCCAGGTCTCCTCATCTGAGCTACCAGGGAAGCCCATAAATACTAGAGTGGGTAGCGGGTCCTGGAGAAGCCGGGGGATCTTCCCAACCCAGGAAATGAACCAGATTACTGACAGATTACTTGCAGACAGATTACTTACCAGCTGAGCTACAGTAATCAGTAAATGTAACAATAATTCATTTTCAAGTAATTCCATGACTATCCAGTTTTTCTTTTCTAGAACACAATATCAAAAGAATGATAAAGGGAAACAGAATATGAAAATATCTAATTGTAAGCCTTGTGTTGTAGCAATGGTTCTGAGGCCTGGGAATTGAGGGATTTGTCTATAGTCAAACAAAGAAAATTAAAAAAAAAAAAAAAAAAAAACTACCCCAAAATGATATAGTGACTATAACACAATTTCATTTTCAGTCCAGGATGATATTCACAGTACCTCTTTTTTAAAAAAAAATAAATATCCTTGAGAATCTCATAATAATCTAATCCCATGTCCAAGGTCATGGAACCATGAGAAACAGAGCCAAAATTTGAGGCCAGATCTACTGATCATCTGGTTGAATCTAATAATGCACTTGAAGCAGTAAAAGGCAGATCATGTTAAAAATAACCACAATGTTACATCTCCTAAAATTTCTTTCTTTCAATAATCTCTTTAAAAAAAAAAACAAAAAACACTTTCATTTTATGTTGGGATATATTTGATTAACAATGTTGTGTTAGTTTCAGGCGAACAGCAAAGTGATTCAGTTATGCACATACATGTATCTATTCTTTTTTAACTTCTTTTCCTTTTCTATTAGGTTGTTGCATAAT
This sequence comes from Capricornis sumatraensis, assembly GCF_032405125.1. Lineage (NCBI taxonomy): Eukaryota > Metazoa > Chordata > Mammalia > Artiodactyla > Bovidae > Capricornis > Capricornis sumatraensis. The sequence continues at coordinate 39,481,234 of NC_091085.1, read as the reverse complement.
ATTGAGCAGAGTTCCCTGTGCTATACAGTAGGTCCTTGTTGGTTATCCATTTTAAGTAAATTTAAATTTTAAATTTCTGCACATAACCACAATCAAATTTCATGGTTTAACTTGTATTTTGGAAGGAAAGATAAAAGGATTGGAGTGGAAAAATTATTTTTAAGTGACTGAATAAAGGTTTTTACATTTTAAAAAATTCCTTTGTATTTCATGTGTACATATGAGGATATAATATAGTTGATAATAAGTAAGAACAAATTGTTGCTGCAGTACAGCTGATACAACAGTCATTGCTTTTTGGGTAGAAGGGTTTTGGGGTCCAAGTAAACCTTCTCCTCACCATACCAGGGATCCTCAGGGGCAAGGGACTAGCATAATAATATAAATTAAAATAGAGACAGATCACATGTACTGGCAGTGTGCATTTATGCCCCTATTCCTTCCAGTGGAAAAGGCAAAAGAAACATTATTTAAACTTGCATATTGTCAGCTGGAAACTGAAGCCTTACAAGAGAAAGCAAAGCAAAACAAAAAACCTTGAAACAATACAGATTTGAGGAAAAAAGAAATAGAATTAAAAGAAAAAAGTAGTATAAATTGAATGTAGGTGAAACATACAAATAAAAATGGTAAATGGAACACTTCAAATAAATAGCTGGAAGTAGTTACATGTGAATCCTATAAAAGAACATCTTAACTATAATTTTGAAGTTGGAAAAACTTTTGCACTGTTTACCTTCTCATAGGCGAAAGAACTGTTGTTTAGACTTAATTTTTTTTATAAGCTTATGTTTTAGAAAGAAAACATAAGTACTTAAGTCTTTGTAAGAGAGCCTATATAGTTATGTTTAAATATGTGTAGAGCTTTGTATACACTTGATATTTCTTATTAAAGTAATTTGAATAATTTCTTTTGATCTTTATGTAAATTTGTTTCATAGCATTCCATTTGGAAAGCCAGTTTTGAATCCTCATTAAGGTGATTTCAAAGACAAAAATTTACATTTCTCTGGAAATGATAACAAAAATCCTTAAAAAGATAATATATTCTATAAAAAATACTATCATGTTTGAAAGTACAGTATCAATTTAAATAAAATATAGAACATCTTCCCGGTAACCTTTATTCAAATTTTAAGTATATTTTCATAGATTTATTAGAACTTAATCATAAGAGACCTAAGGGAACAACTCAAAATCTCTCTTTAACAATCTACTTCATTTTGTATGCCTTATTTTTCCTTTGTATTTAACTTTGATTACTCTTTCTGCATGTTTAAATAATCTGTATATAATTAAATATATATTTAATATAAACTTGAAATTTTATTCTATATAAAATTTATATGGTAGATATATTTATGACATACACAAATAAACATATGCCATATATAATATCAGTTCAGTTCAGTTCAGTCACTCAGTTGTGTCCGACTCTTTGTGAACCCATGGACTACATACAGCATGCCAATCTTCCCTGTCCATCACCAACTTCCAAAGCTTACTCAAACTCATGTCCATTGAGTCAGTGATGCCATCCAACCATCTCATCCTCTGTCTTCCCCTTCTTCTTCCACCTTCAATCTTTCCCAGTATCAGGGTTTTTTCCAATGAGTCAGTTTTTCACATCAGGGGGCCGAAGGATTGGAGTTTCAGCTTCAGCCTCAGTCCTTCCAATGAATATTCAGGACTGACTATCTTTAGGACTGACTAGTTGGATCTCCTTGTACTATATATAGTATATATGATATATATAATACATATAATTCTGATAATTTTTTGTGTTAATGATTAAAAATAAATTATATAGCTTTCCTACTCATTTATAATAAATATTATCTCATCCTTTACAGAAAAAAGATAAATGATACTAGGAAATTCTAGGCCATTTTAATTTAAAGAACATTTGAATATAAGATGTAGCATAGTCAAAACAACCAGATGATCAGTAGATCTGGCCTCAAATTTTGGCTCTGTTTCTCATGGTTCCATGACCTTGGACAAGTTTTAAATATTCTGTAAAATGATGACATTGATTTCTTCTAGCAGAACAATTCCCTGAATCTAAATTTAATGCATTTACATGAGATGTACAGCCAAAATGAAGGAATGAAACCTTTGCAAGTTAATATGAATTATGATGTATTGGCATGGGTTAATTTTCCGATCATTTGCTACAGTCTACTAATATTTGTGGGAAAAGAATTTTGGCATAGCATTGTAACATCAATAAAACTCATTTTTCAAGTTTGAAAAAGAACCAGCACAAACAAGTGGGAATGCTGAATTTCAGAAAAACAGAAAGCTATTTCAAAGTAGCTGCTGTAAATTATACCCAAAGAGGGTATAAAACAAAAAAAAAAAAAAAAAGAGAGAGAGAGAGAGAGATAGGAGAGATAGAGATAAAAACTTAGACAGTTATTTTCATCCCTGAAAGCAATGATTCCTTTTCTTAATTTTGTGACTCAAAAATACCACAAGTGCAGGAACTAATTTTGTTTTTAGTCAGAAACAAATTTACAATCCTTAGTTGAATTAAAGTTGTTTTCAAGAATTGTATATTATGAAGGAAGTAACTGGGTTGAAAATGATAGCATATTGAACTTTAAAAAGATTGACAAAATCACTTTGAACGTTTTCCAGGAAAGAAACCTCTTCAGACATATTCCATTCCACTAATTCTATTTTAAAAAAATTTAGCATAGTTAAATTAATTAGGATATGTTCCCTAATTTGCCAAAGAAAAACAATTTTACCAGTTTATCATTTCTTATATGCTTTTGAAATCTTTTTTATTTCTATTTCAATTAAATTTAGACAGTATTCTTTGGAGAGTAATAAAAATTTGTTAAATGTATGACCTATTATTGTAACTTTAATATACTTTAATAAAAGTTGTATAATAAATCTTTACTTGAATATGATGTGTCAAAATGTTAATTTTCCCATCTACAGGTGTCTTTGGAAAACACTGCGAGTTGAATAGTTATGGATTTGAGGAGTTATCATACATGGAATTCCCCAGCTTGGATCCCAATAATAACTATATTTATGTCAAATTTGCAACTATTAAAAGTCATGCTTTATTGCTTTACAACTATGACAACCAGACAGGGGATCGGGCTGAGTTTCTGGCCCTTGAAATTGCTGAAGAAAGGTTAAGATTCTCTTATAATTTAGGCAGTGGTACCTATAAACTCACCACCATGAAGAAGGTGTCAGATGGACATTTTCACACTGTGATTGCCCGGAGAGCAGGAATGGTAAGATATTCATTCTGCATTAAAATTTGCTTTATTGTTGTATATCCAGTCAACCAGGCTGGAAACTTGAAATGTTAAAGCATGAATTGTGGTGAAAATTAAGTTTAATTGTACATATTCGCTTAGAGAAAAATCTCCCGGAGAACAGGGATTTAGAAAATTGCAGTGTCCCTGTTTATTGATGTACCCAGTCATATTGAATCTGACAGAATTAGAACAAACATGGAGTCTGGTGATATACATAGATTGGAGCTTATATTAGCCATAGTGATTTTCTAACACTGAGAGTTGAAGCTAATGGGGTTTAGTAGATCACAACCCGCCAAGCATATATAAGGTATCCATATTGCTAAGATGTTGTCCATGGGCTCTTGTGTAGAATAGAGGATTTTACCTGATGACCTCTAAGGTCCCTTTAAACTTCGTGAGCATTCTTTGATTGTATCAAAGAAGGACTTGAAAGCAAGAGGGAGGACAAAGAAAGAGGTACCATGAGATATACCCAACAGGAAAGAGAAAAAAGCTATTTCAGTTCATTTGTAATGGATCACCACAGTCATCAGGTTTTAGTGGGGAGGGGAAAACCCCTTGTCATTATTTCTTCAGTCAGAGGAAAAAATTCCCCTTATTTCGGAATACATCCAAAGTAAGGCCCCTACTGGATTTTGAATCTGTCGCTTTCTACGGTTCAAAAGGATTTTGTTGGAAACTGGCAAAGTCATTAACTTCTCAGATCTGAATCATTGCAAAGACAGGATAAAAACATCTCAATTTACAGCAGTACTGGTAGAAAAATTCAACAGTAAAAGAGAAGGTGCATTTAACTGTGAAGATGAAATTGAATGAGCTTTTATTCAAATAAAACTTTCCCCTCAAGTATTTTTCCTTTGAGTTGTGTCACCAAGCCTTTAGAAAATAAGAAAAATATGTTAAGTATTAACATTGTTGAAAATATGATGCCATATGCAAGTTTTCCTAATTAAAGCATTCATAAATGTCCACGTGACTCTCTAGCTTATGATAAGTTTAGGAATCTCTAGAATGGATGGGTACTTACATAGTATACATAGAGATGTGTTTCCATTTTGTCTTAGAAATAAATTGAAAGGAAATGTGCTTAAATTAATAGTCAAAATAAGCATATATTGTATTATGAAAACCTAATACCTCCTCTGAGATTGAATGTCACTCAGTTTTATAGATCACTGGAAAAATTAACATTTAAAATAGTTAACTAAAAGAGGCATGAAAGACTTGACATAAAATTGAGAATGTAAATGTTTCCTAAACATGATAGTATTGATAATTTCTTTGAGAAGGTGGCAAGAAAGAAATTTACATAGTTTATGAGAGTTTATGAAGTTTATAATCAGTTACAGTAATTAACTTATAGGAAAATTTTTAAATAGTTTAGCCAGTAACATTTGATGCACAGTAAGTATAAATCGGCCCTATTTATTATTTCTGAAATGTGAAGTATTTAAGATCTACTTTTACAAATCCCACCTAAGTATATATTCTTATGGTCAGTCTCACAAAATCATCTGTGATATTGATAAAAATGTTATACTCAAGAAACAAATCATTTCCATACATAATGAAAGACAGGAAACCTGATTCTTTTGCATTTAACTTGTAGGTAATGTTAGTTAACTTGCTTAACCACCCTGTTTTATGTTTCCTACCTTTGCTTTGCTTTAACTAAAATTTACCTCAAATGACAATCCTTCTTTATAAATGCTTTCATAGTATTTATTTTTCTTCTCTAGAAGTGGAGAAAGTTGGATTAGTCTTGTCCTATGGTATTCAAGTAAATTTAGGTAGTCTTTGGTGTTCTGCATTAGGAGAAACCATCAGTTCTGTGTTTTTGGATTTGGGATCAGGCCTCTTTTTATTTAGTAGCCATGCTGTGAAAGTCCACACTCTGAATATCAACTTTATAATTTCACCAGTGAAAATATGCGAAGTTTTGCAGAATTTCACTGCTGTTTGGAAAACAAAGAAGGGGCATCACAACAGCCTTGCACAGCACACAGCAACACGAATATGCAACAAGCTTGGTCTTAAAGTGGATCACTGCCATCCCCAGTGGCCACTGCCCAGTATGGAGAGCCCTGAATTCCACCATATTCTTGAGCCTGATGACCATGACTTGATGACTTTTTTTCTTGATCAAATGGAGTATTAATATGTCATACTAAACAGAAGGTTTTTTTCTCAGGGGAATGTGCATCTCTTAAGATACAGAAATGATTACTGTAAGTTGTGACTTAAATGATATTGCTGATTTACTACTATATAATAATAAATAATAATGCATTCACACTATAGATAAATATGCTGTAATATGCCATTTATAAAGATGATTCTTAAAAATGAAAAAAGCATCTATATGACTTGTTTAAATCATCTCAAACTTTATCTTTATTGAAAGTATTACAATCTTCATAGGTTGCAGTAGTAGTATTTATAGTATACTTCCAAAATCTTTTTGTGAATATGACTGAAATATTATTGGATATAACTTTTTAAAAATTAGACATCTATTTTTTTGTTTGTTTTTTGGAATAGCTAGATAGTAGGATAAGCATTTTTCTTAAGATTGTAATCCCAGGAAGCTGTCTCACACCTAACATATGATATCCTTAGAGATATTAATGACATTTTTATTCTTTCATCTGTGAAACAAGGGTGCTGGAGAAGATTTTTTAAAGCACTTTCCCACTTCTTACATGTAATAGTTTCACAGTTTTAGCTTTAGGTATATAAAGGAAATGTGTACTCCTAATTGGATCATGTATTATAATTGTAGGTTTTCCTGATGGCTCAGACAGTAAAGAATCTGCCTGCAATACTGGAGACCTGGGTTCGATCCCTGGGTTGGGAAGATCCCCTGGAGAAGGGAATGCCTACCCATTCCAGTATTCTTTCCTGGAGAATTCCACAGATGGAGGAGCCTGGCAGGCCACAGTCCATATTGCCAATGCTTCATCTGAATTATAATTGTATTATACTATTGGGTGGCTCAGAAAGCTTGCTTGAATTTTTCCGTAAGTTGTTATGGAAAAAACAAGTGAACTTTCTGGCCAACTCAATGCATCAAAATTTTAATTCAATTTAAAAATCATGTCCACGTAGAAACAAACTATTATAGTATACTATTGGGTTACCCAGAAAGTTCATTTGGATTTTTCCATAAGATGTTATGGAAAAATCCAAATGAACTTTCTGGCCACCCAATACATCAAAATTTTATTTCAATTTAAAGATCATGTCCATGCAGAAATAAGTCCTGGATAGTGTTAGCTGTAAAGAACAGGGATGATATAATTCATGCTGAACATTTCTTTCTCTTGCTTTATAGGCAGCTTCTTTAACTGTGGACTCTTGTTCTGAGAACCAAGAAGCAGGATACTGCACTGTTAGTAACGTGGCAGTTTCAGATGACTGGTAAGTAAAATTATTAGTTTGGTCTTTATTATTAATTAAAATTCAAAGTGAAATTATATTTTAAAATAATTTTACTATGCTAAGTATTATATAAAAGTTGAAGATATTTTGTCCTCTCTAAAGGGATTTTCATACTAAACAACAAGAAGTTAATAGTCTACAAAATGTGTAAAAATGGTGTAAAAATGAAGTGGTACAGATGAGGATAAAGCTAGAGGAAGGAAAGCTTAACATAGCCTGTCCTCTTTCAGAAGCTCCGTGAAATAGTTGCACGTGACCAGGGTCCTGCAAGAAGGTTAGGATAAGGATCCCATCCTCTTTTAAATGTATTTTTGAAAGTTGTATGTGACAATGATTGACAGATATTTTTCACTAGTGCCTGAAGGTGAAATACAATCTTACCTTACCTAAAACATAAGTGATTTTTATAGAAATAGTTACAGAGAGAGAAAAGAAATAGTGATACATCATCCATTTGCTTTAATTGACTTACTCAATTCCTTATTATCTCCATAGTGAAGGAAAAATGTAATCTGACATTAATATTAACGTTTTTGCTTCTACTGCATTGTATTTTCTTTCTGATCGTATGGACCTTCTCAAAAACTTAACATTGTTATATACATCTCATTTGACTAACTGAAAATATTATTTCCACTAGTTTTGTAATTTTCTGTACCCTGAAAAATCTAACAATCCTGTAGGTATCTGTTTAGAAAACATGCATCTGTAAGTAAGGTTTTCCATTGATATGTACTATGTCTTAATATATGCCAGGAAAAATTACAGTCATCCTTTCTTAAACTAAATATTCTACAGGAATCTATTGCATTGATACTAATGTACATATCTTTCCTTTCTTATTTTTGATTAAAGTATAATTACATTACAATGCTGTGCCAATCCATATCTTTCCTTTCTTATGTAGGACTCTGGATGTTCAGCCTAATCGAGTCACAGTTGGTGGTATTAGAGCACTAGAGCCAATCCTTCAGAGGAGAGGACACGTAGAAAGTCATGATTTTGTCGGGTGTATAATGGAGTTTGCAGTCAATGGAAGGCCTCTGGAACCCAGCCAAGCTTTGGCAGCACAAGGGATCCTAGATCAGTATGGCAACCTCATTTTTTACTATTGTAAAGAAAACTGTAAATACTCTGATTTTTCTCATCTTAACTTCTTCTGTTTGTATCTATATTCATTAAGTCATTAAAAAATTTTTTCTAAGTCATTTTATATAGCCCTTGGTTTTAAGTACTGTCTCTAAAGCTGATAACTCTGAAATGTTTATCTTAAACCTGACCTCTCCGCTGAACTTTAGCCTCATATCTGACAGCATACACAATATCCAGGGTGTATGTCTAACAAGTCTTTCAAACTTAATTTTAAGACTGAACTTCTGACCTTCCTTCCTGACTCCTCCCAAACCCACTCCTTGTATTTTGTCTCATCTCAGATAATAATAACTCAGTCCACGCACTTGGTCAACCACAGTTTCTGTACCACCTTTACCTCCTCTCTTTCTGACAAAATGTGGTATGTCAATCCACCAGCAAAATAGGTGCTGCTGCTGCTAAGTCGCTTCAGTCATATCTGACTCTGTGTGACCCCATAGATGGCAACCCACCAGGCTCCCCCTTCCCTGGGATTCTCCAGGCAGGAACAATGGAGTGGGTTGCCATTGCCTTCTCCAATGCAGGAAAGTGAAAAGTGAAAGTTAAGTCACTCAGTCGTGTCCAACTCTTAGTGACCCCATGGACTGCAGCCTACCAGGCTCCTCCATCCATGGGATTTTCCAGGCAAGAGTACTGGAGTGGAGTACCATTGCCTTCTCCAACCAGCAAACAGAATGATGCTTAAAAAACAGAAGTTATGTCAATCCACTATATTTAAAATAGATAACCAACAAGGACCTACTGGATAGCATGGGGAATTCTGCTCAACACTCTATGATAACTTAAATGGGGAAAAAATTTGAAAAAGAATAGAAATATGTATATTACTGAATCAGTTTGCTGTATACCTGAAACTAACACAACATTAAAGCTCAACATTCAGAAAACGAAGATTATGGCATCTGATCCCATCACTTCATGGGAAATAGATGGGGAAACAGTAGAAACAGTGTCAGACTTTATTTTTCTGGGCTCCAAAATCACTGCAGATGGTGATTGCAGCCATGAAATTGAAAGATGCTTACTCCTTGGAAGAAAAGTTATGACCAACCTAGATAGTATATTCAAAAGCAGAGACATTACTTTGCTAACTAAGTTCCGTCTAGTCAAGGCTATGGTTTTTCCTGTGGTCATGTATGGATGTGAGAGTTGGACTGTCAAGAAGGCTGAGCGCCAAAGAATTGATGCGTTTGAAGTGTGGTGTTGGAGAAGACTCTTGAGAGTCCCTTGGACTGCAGGGAGATCCAACCAGTCCATTCTGAAGGAGATCAACCCTGGGATTTCTTTGGAAGGAATGATGCTAAAGCTGAAGCTCCAGTACTCTGGACACCTCATGCAAAGAGTTGACTCATTGGAAAAGACTCTGATGCTGGGAGAGATTGGGGGCAGTAGGAGAAGGGGACGACTGAGGATGGGATGGCTGGATGGCATCACTGACTCGATGGACATGAGTCTGAGTGAACTCCGTGAGATGGTGATGAACAGGGAGGCCTGGCGTGCTGCGATTCATGGGGTCACAAAGAGTCGGACATGACTGAGCGACTGAACTGAACTGAACTGAACACAACATTGTCAATCAACTCTACTCCAATATAGAACAAACAAAGAAAAAATGAAAGAAAATAAAAACAGAAATCAGTTCTTACCCTGATTTATAAGACTGACTTCCCCTTGGTTGACTGACCTCAACCAAAAGGACCTGGAATGTAAAGAGGCATAAAGGCAGTTTATTTGGGATCTTCAGATTGGAATTTAAGGGTCACAGATTCCAGAGGAGCCCAAAGTAATGTCCCATTGGAAAGAAAATGAACAAGCATTTTGTTTGTTTATTTGTTTATTTGGTAGGAGAAAGAGTGAAATTAATGCAGGCTCACACAAGCTACTTATCAAAACTTTGGACTGGAGAGTAAAATTATTCTACACGTATGACTGGATTCTGGAGCACACCTCATTTGTTACTAGGGGAAAGTGTATTTTGTTTAATCCAGGAGAAGTCTGCTTCTCAGCATTATTCTTTCCTTTTTGCAAGGCAGCAACTATTCAGCAGTTTTAATGTAGTGTTCAGCAAAGGTCCAGCATGGACAGCAAACATGGAAGTCCTCAGGTCATGTCCCAGCCATTTCTGACAGAGCTCTTTTCGCATCCTTATCTTCCTTACCGTTATCTACCTCTTCTCCTTCTTCACATCGCTGTTCTGACTATATTCTGCCATTTGGTGTTCCTCAAACCTGCCAAGGACACTTTCACTTCAGGACTCTCTCACTTGGCTCTTTGCTATGCCTGGAATGATCTTTGACCAGATATACTTTGCTCTCTCACTTTATTTAGGACTTCCTGAAGACAAAGCCTTCCTTCACTGTCTAATCTCTAAACCAGAGATCCAGGAACATCCCCCAAATTTTCCCAGTCCTTCTTCTCTGCCTTAATTTTCCCACAGAACTTCCTTCTTTCTAAACATACTACACATTTATCTAAAGTTTTTTGTCTGCCTCCCCTACAAGGAAAAAAAAAGTATTCCATGAACACGTGGATTTTTTTCATCATTTTATCTTCATGCTTAGAACCATGTTTGACATGTAGTAGCCATTCAGTAAAGATTAGTTGCATGAGTCATTTAATAGAGGAGCTGGGTACTCAAACATGTAGCCCTGAGAGCACATGAACCAAAGTGTTTATTTGACCAAGAAGTTTTGCTCAGTTAAAAATTAATTAAAAGAAGAAATTATCACCTCTTTCTTTACTGTTTAAGATGTTTTGCTTGATCTTGTCTTTTATGAATGAGGCAGGGCATATGTTACAAGGCAACTTTTCGTTTGATGAGATGCTCCAAATATAGGTGCAACCTAAGTTTCAAAGAATTGAGTTCATGAAAACTGAACAGGTTAATAAAAGTTTATATGTAATGTTATCAAATTTCTCCCCCTGCCAGCTTTGTGCTTTATGTGTCTTTACTCTGATTTTATTTTAGATGCCCCAGACTAGAAGGCGCTTGTACTCACAGTCCCTGCCAACATGGTGGCACGTGTACAGATTACTGGTCATGGCAGCAGTGTCATTGCAGGGAAGGACTGACTGGGAAATACTGTGAAAAATGTATGCAAGCTATTTTATCTTCCACTGGAAATTCTAATGACCATGAAAAGTATAAATACATGTACCTAAATATGTAATTGAATTAAAAGTATTATGTTTTGATGCTATTGAAAATATTAAATGGGGACTAATTGGTAAAATAGAGTGACATGTTTTAATTCATGTTCTCAACCCAAGGGAGCATGAAATCCTTTTAGAAATATTTACTAAATATGTCCTTAGTTTTCATTTTATAAATATATCATTTAGTTGTTTTACCTATAGGGATGCTTGGAAATGTATAAGACCAGAGCTATATTCAGGTTTTGGTTTAATATTATCTACCTTTATGGGATATTTCTCTGGTGAACATGTTGTGTTTGGTTGAAAAGTAAAAGTACTGAATTGCTGGGCACTAAGTTCAAAACATGCAATGGCAATAAAATCTATTATAGTTAAAGGTGATACTTAAATTTTAAATTGCAATTATTGAAATCAGTTTTGAATATTACTTTTAAAATTCTTTTATTAGTTATTTGTTTCTAAACCCTATTATTATTATAAAATATTAATGATATTCAAGAGTTCATTAGAGAATACTTAGTCACTTCAGTCGTGTCCGACTCTCTGCGACCCTCCAAAACCATGGCCAGCCAGGCTCCTCTGTCCATGGGGTTCTCCAGGCAAGAATACTAGAGTGGGTTGCCATTTCCTTCTCCAGTGATAAAGTATGAAGTGAGTGAAGTGAAGTTGCTCAGTCGTGTCCGATCTTTGTGACCCCATGGACTGTGGCCCACCAGGCTCCTCCGTCCATGGGATTCTCCAGGCAAGAGTACTGGAGTGGGTTGCCATTTCTTTCTCCATCATTAGAGAATGGTATTCTCTAATTTCTGGCTGTATATGACTAACTCTAATGGAATCTTTTTAATAAAATTGCTTTGTTGTCCGATAAGTGGTTACTACCTGAATCATTGCACCTATCTGACCACTTTTCAAGTAGTCATTTGATTCTGCAATGAGAATGAATAGAAATTTATGATTAAGTAGATCTTAGTAGCAGAGGTATGTTTGTGTTTATTTAGGATAAAATCAAAATACAGAAAAAGTGCATTTTCACATGATATTTTTTTTAAGTAATGAGTATTTAGTAAGTAGAAATCTAATTATATTTGGAAAATAAAATGCCACTCACTTGAGAAAAGCCTGTGGTTATTTTTTAAAAATTGAGGTATAATTCATACTACATAGTTTACCTTTTTAAAGTGTACTGTTCACTGCTGAAATCTTTTTGAGCTCAGTTTCTTCATGTTCTTTCTTTAGATCTGTTAGCTATAACACACTTATGTACTTCACAAGTATGAAGATTTATTAGATTATGAAAATATGTATTCTAATTATACATGGTTGCAAATTAAATCTACATACTTATTAGTCCTAATAAAGTTAGTTGCAAATATGAATGTTTGTACCCTTCTTTGTTCAAATTTTCCATGTTAGAGACTTTATAGATTATTCATTTTAGAAACACAGTGAAACTTGTCATTAAGTTTTTCAACTGTATATTTTTAAAGTGTAGCTATCTCTCCAGGTATTCATAGTGTATATAGCATATATCAAATATTTTAAAAAATATTTTCTAAATGAATAATTGTAACAAAATGTTTTACATTTCATGGTTCTGACATAGATTTAAGCATTTGAAATCAACTCACACAATAATTCTCAAGTGGCAATTATTTTCTCAGAGGAGGATTAGGGGACACTGATTCCAAATCCTTAATAATTTCATTGTTAAGTTTTATAAATTTTTATCACCAAAGAAACTCTAAAAAATGCCTGTTGGATGCATTCATGTTTATCTTTCTTTGTTGTCTTTCAGCTATTACCCCGGACACAGCCTTATCATTAGAAGGCAAAGGGCGCTTGGACTACCACATGAGTCAGAATGAGAAGCGGGAATATTTGTTGAGACAGAGCATCCGAGGTGCCATGTTGGAGCCTTTTGGTGTGAACAGTCTGGAAGTAAAATTCAGGACAAGAAGCGAGAATGGCATTTTAATCCATATCCAAGAAAGCAGCAATTACACTACTGTGAAGGTAAGATAAAAGCTAATGGTGACTTCATTTGATTAGACCGCCTGCTGTGTCATGGTTTAAATCACTTCTCCCATAATTTCTATCCTTTTCTTTACAATCCATTAGAGTTCCGACTAATGCTGGGCACTATTCCAATATCATCTATCTTAACTATTCCTCAGGCATTGGCCAGAGTAACAAAGATCTGAATGGTTTGGTTTCTAAACACTTTTGTTTAGAATAGAGACTACTGCTGGGTAGGCCAGCAAAGAAAGAATTTGTTGCAATCTATTTTGCCAGACAAAAAATTTATATTGTTTTTAACCCTACTTTAAAACAAAGTAAAACCAAAAAGTGTCTTTGAAATGGAAAAAATACCTTTTTTCCAAGAATTATTCCAAACACTTATATGTATATATTGATTGGCAGGACAATAATAATTTTTTTTTTAATTTTCTGCCTTTATTCTGGAACATATTTATATTTGATTCACTATCCATGTAACACCTGTGAAATAAAATATCTTTGGAATTTATTGTAAGTAAAATTTCAGTTAGCATCTCCAAATAATTTCTAAATAAATACTTCTGCATTATGTTTCATGGTTGATTTATCATTATTCTTTTACACCTTTTTTTCTCAGCTGTAAATGTGTTATATATATATTCAGTATATTTATATTTGTATAAATTTGTATATTTGTATTTTTATATTAACAGCAGAATTATTAGAATTTATATTAATAAATTCTTAAGAAAAAAATCCATATTTCCTGAATTATTTCCACTGATATATCAATATTTTGAAAATTACCAAAAGCTTAGTTTATAAAGAAAGAAGCAATATACTTAGAAAATTAGTAGGTTCAATTCACATACAATGCTAAAAAGAAAACAGACATTCACCTCTAAACTTCAGCCTCTTTATTCTCAAAATTTCTCACCATCCAAGAGAACTCTGGTTGGTACGTGGCCTCTTATTTAGTTGCTAAGTCATGTCTGACTATTTTGCAACCCCATGGACTATAGCCCACCAGGCTCCTCTGTCCATGGGATTTTCCAGGCAAGAATGCTGGAGTGGATTGTCATTTCCTTCTCCAGGGGATCTTCCCAACCTAGGGATTGAACCTGTGTGTCCTGCATTATCAGGCACATTTTTTTTACTGCCACCAGGCAAGCCTGTATATACCTTTAAATATTCAGTACGAAAGAAATGTTTCTAAGATCCTCATAGTCTCCCTGGTCTAGCCATTCCCAACTGGGGGTTATTTTGATTTGCCAAAGCCTGGAAACATTTTTTATTGTCATGGTTGTTGGGGACAGGGGAGAGGGGCACTACTACCGGCATCTAGTTGTTGGGAGTCAAATATGCTGGTAAATATCCTTCAGCACACAACACAATACCCTGTAAGAAAGAACCATCCAGTCTGAATGTCAGTGCTGCTGAGACTGAGAAACTCTGCCCTAATCCAGTTGGAGAATAACTTCAAGTTATAATTTTACCTCCATTATTGAAACAAAGAGCCCAGTTCCAGAAGTAATAGAGTAACTGCAAAACAAAACACCTAAGTCACTGTTTAATGTTATTTGGTGCTTATAAGTTTTCATTGAAAAGTGTATTGGAAGTAAAGAAAGCAGTAGCCCTGCATATTCTTACAAGAAACATTTTTTATATGCATTGAGAGGCTTTGACATTGAGGTCTGTGCATTATCTGTTCAGCTTCTTCCAAGTCTTCGTGCCATTTAAATGACATATGAAATATTTCTGTATGTTATTTCTTTAAGCCAAGAGATACAAAAACAATGTGCTTGGAGAAGTCAGAGACAGAATATTTTTCTTCCTCAAGGAAGAAGCTGAATGTCAGGATCCATTTTTACCACCATAAAAATCTTGCATTTCCAACAGGACAGCAGCATGCAACTTCTCCAGATTTTGTTACATTGGTAGCAAGCACTTGGAGATTTCTTTTCTTCCTGAAGGGAAATTGAATCAAAATAATGACTAATGCAGGCCATTCACATTTCCTTTGTATGAAAATTTTGAAAGGTAGTTTTTCAGAGATTAAGGGGTTTGGCAGGTAGAGTAAATAGATTAGAAAAAAAAACAGTGATTAAGGAGAACTGAACAGACAGGAAGAGAGTGACTGTTGTACACAGGCAAGTTACTTGGATGACAGGAATACGATCTGCTTATCCGGGCAAGGAAGCTAGTTAGAATGTACTGTTACTTATCAATTAGTTTATCAGTGACCATGGGTCCTGGTTTTCTTCTTTCTTTTTTGGCTTAGTTTCTGACAGTTGCTTTCTCTCTCTCTTTCTTTATTCAAATTAAAAAAGAAAGAAAGAAAGAAAGAAACTAAGGAGAGAAAAATTCAGAGAGAAAAACACAAGAAAAGCATTCTTATGTATCATGGGTTTTACACTGTATTTAAAGTGTTTCACATATCTCTCTTTCCCCTCACTTGGTTTATCTTCTTATTTGGAAATGCAATAATGTTAGGCGATGGGCTTTGTATCTACTCCAAATCATTCTGGTTTTGGTATATAGTTTGCTTGTTTTTGTTTTGAAGTAAGGCCGGCTATGCTGTACAGACTTTGGATGATCCCAAGCCCTATAGAGTCAAAAATAAATAAATAAATGAGCAAATCAATCTATGAATAAATAAAACCAAGCAAAAAATGCACATGATATTTTGACAGCTAGGGTGGATAGAAGAGTTAGGTAGAGTATTACTGGGGAGAGGTAGAACATGAAGAATGTTGTAATGGAAACATAGATTCTTATTCATCCTGCTCCACACATGGTGTGTTCCATGGACCTTTTCACCAGAAATTGGTCACATGAAAGAATGACACGGTGTGATCAATTAGGAGAGAAACATGAAGCTTGGAGAAGTCTTTTCGGAAGGCTTCTTTCCAAAAAGGACCCTGGCTAGAACCTAAGATGAATTGCTATAATTCCTGTGTGTTTCATGAGACTTTGTCCATTTGATGATATTACTGTCATTTAACCACAATTTTCTTTTTTTGTCCTGGGTTCAGTACTGGGATATATTATTATCTGGAGAAACAGCTTTAATAAAATATTACATTATGAATAACGTATGTAAATATGTTAGGCATATTTTCCACAAAGTAAAAATGAACTCATTTTTAGTTCTACCAGATGTGTTTGTTGCATGTATAAATAACATTTGATCTGAGTGACAAAATAAACGGATCCATCCTTTCATTCCCGTCATTTGATGCTCAGTGCCACTTTATCCTCTGGCAATAGTGACGGGATTATGCTCTTTTCATCCTGCTTATAAATTATTACATTTTCTAAGTGTCTACTTAGAAAACTGGAAACCTGGGAGCTGGAAACTGGAGTAAGAGCTTCCTGTTACCCAATGTTCTAGTGGGCAAAGTAAAAGAAACCAAATATCCCTTAGATAAATATTAAAAGACAGCCAAAATAAAGACTTGCCCAGACACCTCATTATTAAGAACTCACCCTTTATTCATCATACTTGTCATCTCAATAAATGATATAAATAATAAGCATGATTTTTTTTAAAATACAATTTCAGTGTGTAATAGATGACAGGTAAAACAATGTATTTATGTTTTTACTTTTCCAACTATTCTTCATTTTTAGTTAAGCACTGATTTCTCTTTTTGGATGTAGTTTTAGTATATTTTGATAGCCATGGGCCATTTACTAAACAATTTTTTTAAACTTGCAATTGCCATTAAAATATAAGTAATCATAAAAAGGTGTGATTTACTTATCCTAAGAGGAGTATTCACTCTATTATTATCTCACTTGTGTTCTGGAAAATGAATATATACATCTTGAAAAACTAGTTATAAACATAAGAATACCTTGAAAACTATTAAATGTGAACCTATTAAATATGAAGGTATATGTTACTTAAAATTGTAAAGGCAATATAAGTAAATATACTCTCATACAACCAGACTCCTCAAGTATTCTCTCTGCTTTAAGTTGATCAGTGTCTTAGTGTCTTTATGCTTCTTCTTTTATTCAATTATATCATAGTTTAATTCTACATAATTTTTCATATGTTTTACAGATTAAGAATGGCAAAGTACATTTTACATCAGATGCCGGAATTGCGGGCAAAGTGGAGAGAAATATTCCTGAGGTGTATGTTGCTGATGGCCACTGGCATACTTTCCTAATTGGGAAAAATGGAACAGCCACAGTGCTGTCCGTTGACAGAATTCATAACAGAGACATCATTCACCCTACTCAGGATTTTGGTGGCCTGGACGTGCTCACTATATCTCTTGGAGGAATTCCTCCCAATCAAGCTCATCGAGACGCTCAAACAGGTAAATGCTTATGCTGAGTGGAGGCACAAAAGAAAGGTAAAATTGTTCCTATAAAAGTAGCTAGATGCCTGATAACATCCTTTAGGAATACTTCCTGGAGAAGGGAATGAAATCCCACTCCAGCATTCTCACCTGGAGAATTCCATGGACAGAGGAACCTGGAGGGCTACAGTCCATGGGGTCGCAAAGAGTCGGATACGACTGAGCGATTGACACGTCCGCTTTTACTTTTCAAGACCATCATAAATATCTTTAGAAGGTTAGTAATAAATTATTGGCCATCACTTTCTTTAGCCATTTTCTACCAAGTTCATAATTCAGTCCAGGATGTTTTGATCCTTTCCTTGTGCACTGAACATTTATTTATACATTCATTCATTTACTCATCCATTTGTGCATTCACACAACAGATATTTACAGAGCCCTGTAGATACTTGGCATGAACTACAGTGGTGGACTCTTTCCATAGAATGCATGGTCCTATAAGGAACACAAACATCAATCAAATCATTACACAAGGAAATACATTATTTTAACCTATGAAAAATGATGTGAGGAAGAACATAGAATTCTAAGAGATTGCCGAAAGGGGAGAAAGGGAGACTTCTCTGGAAACTGTCATGAAAACGAGGATGGCAGGGAATGAAAAATTAATTTATATTGATGAGAATGAAAGAGGGAAAAATAGATAGTCAGGATCACAGAACCCACAACACTGAGGACTGATGTCACAAATCAAAGATGAAGTTGGAGAATGACAGTTCTTCTAGAGCATGTGGAAATCTTGATCTCGTTCTTGGAACAGTGAGAAGTTAGTTAATCACAGGAGTATCAAAATTACTGAAAAATACCTGAAAAATTAATCATAGGAGTATCAAAGTTAGATATTCAGTGATAATAAAGATCTTTGGAGCTACACTCTGGAAAGTGCATGGGAGAAGGACAAGAGGGGACTTGCATAAATTAGCTGGAAGATACTGCAGTGATCTAGCCGATGTATTTTGTGAGGATTAACTATGTGGTGGCAGGAGATTTACAAGAAGGGGATAGGGAATAATATCAGGAATGACAGTCAAATAAAATGTTAATGATTTTGATAAAATTCAGAGAGGTTTCTGACCTTCCAACTAGAAGGGTAGTTGCCACTATGAGAGAAAACTGCAAATGGTACAAAAATAAGCACATCTATGAGGAACATCAAGGTTTTGGTTTGGGGTTCTCCGAGTTTGGAGCACCTTTGAGAAAGGCCTTTGGGTAGATGGGCTAGAAATCCAGAGTAGACCAGTTGGAGATACATCTTTAGGAATTACTCGTGTCAAGCAGGTAACTGAAGCACTAGGCATGGATGTGATAAGCAAATGTGAGGGTGTAGACTGAAAAGAAAGCCTAAGGCCTTACTTGGGTAACTCTGAGAGTCAGTGTTTGTTTAGTAGAAAATGAGACAGAAAGGGGACTAATTCATAGGAAGAAAACCAGGAGAGTAGGAACAAAAGCAGATGTCCCAGGAGCTTATGGAAATGGGGTGAACATGACACTAGGGTGGAATGATGCATCAAATAAAAGGAACATTGACAAATGCATGGCAGAGTAACATAGTCAAAGCATAAAAGGTAAAGCCTACATCATGATTAGTTCTTACATATTTAACTTGTTTTAGAATATGGACGCTAATTCATTTGGATGTTGTAAGAAAATAAGCCAATGTAAATCACGCCCTTTTGTTAGTGGCAAGATATATTCTTGAACTCTGTGACTGAAGTGTTAGCAGTATTAGCACACAAATATTTGTCTAATAAAGTCTTTCTCAAACATTTTTTTAAAAAATCACCATCCCCTAAAGAGCTGTTTTAGACCTTGTTTCCTAATCCCTGCCATCACTACTGTATGAAATGTTAATGCTACAGGTATATTCTATATCTGCCCTTTGGAAGCCCACAAGCTATGGTAATGGCTAGGATTTTTCTTTTGTTCCTTAGGAACTTATGTTCAGCTCCTTGGGAGCAATATCACCTCCATTAAAACCGCAAAAGCTAATGATTGAAGTTATTCGCCTATTTTGTTTTTTTTTTTTTTAAGTATTTTTAAATTAAAATTTATTTTTAGGTAATTCTTTGTATATAAACTATAAAAATAAAATCAATAGATGACTGAATGAAAGGAGAGATAAACGAAAACTCAGCCTGTTTGAGCCCTTCGTAAATCTTCAGAAAGAGCAGGATCCCATCAATCTGCTCCACCTTTTGGCCATGGCAGTCTTACACATCTTGCTAACTTACATTTTAACAGGCACAGATTTATTGCCTTACAACTGGAGATGTCTGTGAGGTTGTGGTTTCTCAACTCTCATGATGTGATTGCAAAGCTTCCCTTTGCCAGATGAGTGGAGGCTTTTTAAGCATTTGGTTTTCCCTAAAACACCTACAGCTCCTTCTTGCCCCTGCAGGGTTTGATGGCTGCATCGCTTCTGTGCTGTATGGTGGTGAGAGTCTTCCTTTCAGTGGGAAACACAGCCTGGCCTCCATTTCTAAGACGGATCCTTCTGTGAAGATTGGCTGCCGCGGCCCGAACATCTGTGCCAGCAACCCATGCTGGGGAGACCTGCTGTGCATCAACCAGTGGTACGCGTACAAGTGTGTGCCCCCCGGGGACTGCGCTTCCCACCCCTGCCAGAACGGGGGCAGCTGTGAGCCAGGCCTGCACTCCGGCTTCACCTGTAGCTGCCCGGAGTCGCACACAGGGAGGACGTGTGAGATGGTGGTGGCCTGTCTTGGCGTCTCCTGTCCTCTGGGGAGGGTGTGCAAGGCTGGAAGCCCTGGAGGCCACATCTGTGTCCTGAGTCCAGGCCCCGAGGAGATCTCCCTGCCCCTGTGGGCTGTGCCCGCCATCGTGGGCAGCTGTGCCACCGTCCTGGCCCTCCTGGTCTTGAGCCTGATCCTGTGTAATCAGTGCAGGGGCAAGAAGGCCAACAGTCCCAAAGAGGAGAAGAAGCCGAAGGAGAAGAAGAAAAAGGGAAGTGAGAATGTTGCTTTCGATGACCCCGACAACATCCCTCCCTATGGGGAGGACATGACCGTGAGAAAACAGCCTGAAGGGAACCCGAAGCCAGACATCATTGAGAGGGAAAACCCTTACCTCATCTATGATGAGACCGATCTTCCCCACAACTCAGAAACCATCCCCAGTGCCCCTCTGGCTTCACCTGAGCAGGAAATAGAGCATTACGACATCGACAATGCCAGCAGCATCGCCCCTTCAGATGCCGACATCATCCAACACTACAAGCAGTTCCGCAGCCACACCCCGAAATTTTCCATCCAGAGACATAGCCCCCTGGGTTTTGCCAGGCAGTCCCCCATGCCCTTGGGAGCCAGCAGCTTGACGTACCAGCCTTCCTACAGTCAAGGTCTGAGATCCAGTTCCCTTAGTCACTCGGCTTGCCCGACTCCCAACCCTCTGTCTCGACACAGTCCAGCCCCTTTCTCCAAGTCCTCCACTTTCTACAGGAACAGCCCGGCCAGGGAATTGCATCTCCCTATGAGGGATGGAAATACTTTGGAGATGCATGGTGACGCGTGCCAGCCTGGCATTTTCAACTATGCCACGAGGCTGGGAAGGAGAAGCAAGAGTCCTCAAGCCATGGCATCACATGGCTCTAGACCAGGGAGTCGCCTGAAGCAGCCCACTGGGCAGATGCCTCTGGAATCTTCTCCACCAGTAGGGCTCTCCATTGAAGAGGTGGAGAGGCTCAACACGCCTCGCCCCAGAAACCCAAGTATCTGCAGTGCAGATCACGGGAGGTCTTCTTCAGAAGAGGACTGCAGAAGACCCCTGTCCAGAACGCGGAATCCAGCGGATGGCATCCCGGCTCCAGAATCTTCTTCTGATAGTGACTCGCACGAGTCTTTCACTTGCTCAGAAATGGAGTATGACAGGGAAAAGCCCATGGTATATACTTCCAGGATGCCCAAATTATCTCAAGTCAATGAATCAGATGCAGATGATGAAGATAATTATGGAGCCAGACTGAAGCCTAGAAGGTATCACGGCCGCAGGGCTGAGGGGGGACCTGTGGGCACACAGGCAGCAACACCGGGGGTTGCTGACAACACACTGCCCTTGAAGCTTGGGCAGCAAGCAGGGAATTTCAACTGGGACAACCTTTTGAACTGGGGCCCTGGCTTCGGCCACTATGTAGATGTTTTTAAAGATTTGGCATCTCTTCCAGAAAAAGCAGCAGCTAATGAAGAAGGCAAAGGTGGGACAACTAAGCCATCCCCCAAAGATGGGGAGGCAGAACAGTATGTGTGAACTCTGTGTACTGGCATTATAAAAATATAAAAAACAAGAAACAGACCATGGTAAGGTTGCCCACTAGGGTGGGTCACGTTTGCAAAAGAGGCCAGTAGGGACTGGTTGTTGGAGGGAAAGTTAAAAATAATAACCACAATGCTGCTGAAACAGACTCAAAACAACTCTTTTAATTTAAATATGCTTGGTTAAATTTCTTTTCCTGCATGCATCGTATTTTGTAACTAGTTATGTGGCATGCAGCATTTGGAAAGTTTTTTTCCTTATTTACCCGTGTTTGATTTGTGACTTTTGAAATGAATAGTTGCTGAAATGAACTCGTGCTTCACCGTGGGGTATGTGTATTGTTTCCATTGTATTATTATTGTTATATTTTGCATTGCAAGATCCTTGAGGTTTAACCCATCTTTGTAAAGTGTAGAAAGAGCCCTCCTAACCTTAAATGAAAGACTAAGTATTAACACTTTTCAGAATTATAGATTCTGTATTCAATGTTGCTCTGAAATGTCTGAATAATTGAATGTTTTTCATGACAGTGGGTACTAAAATTAAGTCATTTTGTTCAGCACTTTATTTTTTACAAAGTTTTGTTAAAAATTCTAAAACATTTTTGTAAACAGTTTTGGTCTTCTGACTTTCATCAGGCTTCCACTTGGAACAAAATGACTGCATGTTGTCACCAGGACACTGCCGCTCTCCTGTAAGGAATGAGGTCCTAGCAGCACTTCTCAGAGACATTTTTTGAAGTTATTTATTGAAAAATATTCTATGCTTTGAAAATTTTAAAGAATTGACCTAAAGAAAGCCTGTAATTGGACTTAGTTTTCAACCATTTAACATTTACCCCAAGTACCCAGTTTTTATAATTTATATAAAGTCAAATTTCAACAAATCTTACTTTCTGTCATTTTGTAGATCCTTTTTTTTTTATAATACCATGTAAAAACTTTTCTTTTTTTACACCGAAGCTGTGTTTTTGATACTGATATTTTCCTATGCTGAATATTTTTCTTACTTTCAGGGAAGGTAAGAAAATACTTTTTTTACATTGTTACTTATGTAACATTCATATTTTTCACAGTTTGATATTTGTAACATACTGTATGCTTTCTACTTTTAAATGGCAACAATAGAATTAAAATATTTATTTAAAATACTTTGCATTCATAGAGTAATTTTCATTTTTCATTTTCCCAGACTCTTTCCATGCCCAATTGAGAAAAGTCTTCACTTGTCAATAGGGTATGGCAAGTTGAATGATATATGGGCAACATCATTTTCTTTTTAAAAACATGAATATGGATGATTGCCAGAACAGATATTTTAAGGTTGCTTTAGTGCATTCCTACCTGTCAGAGTTCTTGGATTTCCCTAGAGCATAATGAGTCTAGACTAAGTTGGGTCTTAGGGAACTGACTTTATTATGAACCTGGTTTAAGCATTCTGGCAATAAATGCTTGGAAGTTCCCAGTAGAGCATGTTCACTAAAGGCCAGCTTTCAACCAGGCTTATAATAATAGGAGAGGCAATGAATTAAAGCTAATTATGGAAAAATGTCTGGGTCTCATTTTCTCCAAGGATTCAACTCCAAATTTTCTATACCCAGTGGTGGTTAGGAAGAATGACAGTGAAAACTCTCCTTATGCATACCTGTCTTTAATTTATTGATCACTCTGCTGCATAAATTCTAAACAAATTTTACATGCTATCTTAGCCAAGACAAACCCCTATTTTCACATAGTCACCCAAGAGTGAAACAATCCAGGTGAAGAGATGAGCCTAGAACAAACCCATGGGTGTATAAATAGCTGTATCTGAAATAACAGGACTTCTGCAAATTATGTCACAATCTCAGAACTTTTTGTAATTAAATACCTGTCCCATACCTAATATTTGCTGAGAATATTATCCTCTCCCACTGGCTGTCTCTTACTGAATAGAAATTTTAACAACCTGTAAAAGTTTTTAGTATATAAAATATGGAAAAGCCTTTAGTAAATAAAATATTTTATTAGTAACAACAGATTGAGATATGTAGCAGAATTATTTTGTTATTTAATAATGTTGAAATGATTATTTTTCCTTCAAGTAGAAAATAAAATGTGAGTATAACCTAAATTATAATATTCATGTAACATGATTTAGGGACTGAGTGTAAGATGTCAATCTAATTTGGGGCAATTTTTTGTCACCTGGGATGAGCCAACATATTTTAGTATTTCCCTATGAATTTTAGTATTATGAATTTATGCACCAAATATGGGAACATGTTGATTGCTTTGCATAACTCAAAACAGGATACATCTTTTTTTTCCAAGAAACTCTGAAGCATCTCAATGTCCTCAAGGATATAAACTCTATAATTGAGAACAGAGCTAAAAGTAAAATGATAAACATGATTATAGCTGAGAGTTAAGGGTGAGGAATCTTTTGCCAAGATTCTCTATTCTAATTCTCTAAGAATTCTTTGTGAGATAGAGAATTACTATTCCCTTGATTAATCAATCCCAGTTTCTGCGTAAAACAGGATTTTTATTGGAAAATTTCTAGTCTTTCATCCTTCTTTAAATGTTTTCCATTGAAGCAAGAACAATACTTACACTGTATTACAAAACAAATCAGAAATGTATGAAATGAAATTTTCACTCAAATGAATACTTACTGAAATAATGAAGTGGCATAATATTATTCTAGTGAAATGGAGTTGAAGACAAATTGACAGGGTAACATGCATGCATGCTAAGTTGCTTCAGTTATGTCTGACTCTTTGCAACCCCATGGACTGTAGCCCACCAGGCTCCTCTCTCCATGGGATTCTCCAGGCAAGAATACTAGAGTGGGTTGCCATGCCCTCTTCCAGGGGATCTTCCTGAGCCAGGGATTGAACTCGCATCTCTTATTGTCTCCTGCTTTGGCAGGTAGGTTCTTTACCACTAGTGCCACCTGGAAAGCCCTGTCAAGGTACCAGTCCTCACAAATTAATCATTAGTGGTGACCTGCTTCACAATAAATCCACGCCTTCAGAATGTTAATCCAGCCCTGCAAGAGTATATTGGATTGCCTAGAATATAGTCACTCTCTGGGGCTCTTCCTGCATGTTTGTTGTAAAGAAAACATTGCTTTCTTTCAGGTGCAAACAGAAAATACCTTAGTGGGCTTGTTGCCAGGAAAGGCAGCTTGGGGTTACTCAGCTACAAGATCTGTAGGCTTAGATTGGTGACATTGTGCAGGACTCTAGTCACTCAGCTCTAAAGGAGAACATTGCTATTACTGTCAAGGCCATTTCCAAAACTCTCTAAATTAGCTGATTTCATCGATCACTTGTTCAGATATGTTCAAGACATTTGAGGAAAACAGCACCAGAAGGGACTGGAACACAATTTCTGTCTCCTATGTTGCTCTTAAAATTTTTACCCACGTGAAGGGTGATGAGATTAACTGACTTAAACTACTGAAATCTATGGTCTTTATAAATATTTTATTTATAAGAAAAAACAAACTATATCACCCTGTGACTTTATTACTTCCAGAAAACCCATCTAAGGAATCACTATGTTCATGCAAATGCTTTTTTATTTACTTGAAGTCAACATTATGATAAAACTAATGTGTAAAATGTGAAAATGATTGCTAAATTTTGAATCAATAATTCAGCAATGCACTTTTCCCTTTTTTTATTATTTTATGTCATAGATTCAATTTAAAAAGGACTAACATTCCAAGATGACTAAATTTACATTCCCTTTAGGAAAAATAAGCCTAGAAATGAAATGTCTTTTGGCATACATTTATTAGAGCTTTCAGTGTGAAATAAAATATTAAAGTCTATGATTAATCTAGTATGTATTCCTTAAAGATATTTTGGGTGTAATGTCACATCATTAGTAATTTATATGGTTATCACTACTGAGCCATCCAGAAGTTTTAATAGTTTATCAGTCCAAGAGTTATAGATCAGTATTATACATTAATTCAGTATTTCCATTTACTATTAATAAGGCAAAAGGCACTAGTTTCTAATAAATTTTGGTGCTTACAATTTTCATGCATATGGATGAATATCAGTGATTCAATTCTAGACCAAAGACCATGAAGTACAGCATTCTCTGTCAACAAAGAAATAGAGATATAAAGAAGTTCAATGTCCTGGGTGAATCCATTTAATCACAAGCAATATTAAGTTTTCTCTACATGTCAGGCAGTCTTCTAGATCATGGGGTGAAACAAAAAAGAAACTAGACAAAGAACATAATGATGGAAGATAACATTCTATTAGATGGAGCTAGAAACCCATCAATAAATGACAAATACAGCAATAATTATGTAGTGTCATGTCCAGAGGAGACAAATACTAAAGCAGCATAAGGGCTAGATGTTGACATGGCAGTGTGCATGCTATTTCATTTTACTTGGCCCTGCTGTGAGGCTTGTGAAATCTTAGTTCCCTGACCAGGGATTGAACCCCCATCCCTCAGCAGTTAAAGCATGCAGTCTTAACCACTGGACCACCGAGGGATTCTGGCATGCTATTTTAAATGGGTTGGTCAGGGAGGGCCTTTCTGGGGAGGTTACATTTGAGCAGAGTGCTCAGTGAAGCAGAAAAACAAGCTGTGGACACGTGTGGGTGATGCTGTTGCAGGCAGAGGCAGTGGTATGGGGAATCCCCCAGTAGATCATTCCATGTTCAAGGAACAGCCAGCGAGTCACTGAGGCCAGACCATTGTCAACACATCAACAAAGACTGCACCACAGAAACCTTAGGGTCAAATGGATGTGAGGCTAAAGAGTAAGAATGATAATTCAGAACAGGCCCAGAGACAGAATGGTTGTTGAAGCAAACCTTCATTTGTGTATATTCTCTTGCCAAATAAGTACATATCTAAATGCGAAGCAAACCCTGCAAATGTGAGTATGTGCTCACTCTGCATTGATGTCTAAGATGCAAAAGACAAAAGGAGAGATGTTTTTAATTGAGATGAATGTCTGTGCTAACACTGATTGATTCATCCGATCCTCCATGACCAATCCAAACTGGTAGGCATATTAATAGGAAGCATATTAAGATATACAATAGTAAAGTAACCTATTTCTTTCCTGCTGAGGCATTGATATATCTGAAGTATGTAATATTTACTGATTAGAAGGCTGTATAAATTTTAATTTTAAAAATTGACTTCTGTTTCTACAAAGGGAATAATTTATGAGGAAAATATTTTAAGTGGGAGGAGATAGATTTATATTGGTGGGAAATAATGGCAAATGAGATATTTATAAGACAGGACAATAAATCTATGCCTAAATTTTAGGCGACTAAAGCTTGTCCAAATATCTTATAATGAGTCTTTGATCATAATGAGTGCAGTTAACCTCCATCTTCACATTATTCATAAACTTTTTTTCAAAGTTTGTTAGAATCTTAATAAGGATCCAAGTTGAGTGTAGTGAACCAGGATTAAGATATAAAGAGGTACTCTCGGCATTTATCAGAAAAATTCTTGGAAGTTTTTTATGTACATATGACACGTACAATGTACATATGTTATACTCATAATTATGTTAGAATTCACATAGACAATTGTGACAAATGTGTGACTGGCATCATACAGGTAACTTAAGGACTCTTTGTATCTCTTAAAAGATTATGCTGAACGGATGGACAGATTCATCAAGTCCTCACATGTCATGTGATATATTCAAGGTAGAAATACTTGTGAGAGAATCTCCGTATCTGAAGATATATAATGAAAATGAAAAGACCCACAGAATATTTAAAAACACACTGTATAAAGGGACACAATTTCCATGTGATCCATTTGGATACTTACAATTTTATTAGTTTATGAATCATGTTGCCAGAGTCCCAAATCAGTTTGCAGAGTACAAAGTGCAGTCATCATGGTCTTCTGGCAGAAAGTTGGAATCTTAATCTGTGTACCATTCTAGCCCAAATAAAATAACCACCAATGTACAAAGTTCTTTGGCAACGTCAATGAGTTCCCTGTTTCAAATTGAAACCATATTGTGTGTGGTACAGATGTTGATCAAAATAAGGCTCTGTTTTGCCACAGCAGTCTGCTCACTGAAGTCATCCTTTCCTTACTCTATTTGCAGTCTTAGACCAGAATGCTATGGAGAGCAGAGCTATTAGTGCTTGATTTCAATGTTGAAAAGTAAGACACCTAGGGAAATATCCCTTTGAAAGCGAAGTTGCTCAGTTGTGTCCGACTCTTTGTGGACCCGTGGACTGTAGCCTACCAGGCTCCTCTGTCCATGGGATTTTCTAGGCAAGAATACTGGAGTGGGTTGCCATTTCCTTCTCCAGGGGATCTTCCTGACCCAGGGATCGAACCTTGGTCTCTGGCATTGTAGGCAGACACTTTACCGTCTGAGCCACCAGGGAGATAATCCTTTAGGAAACAGTATAAGATAATAAGTGCCACATAGCCTACTCCAAAAAATGTGTTAATTCTTTTAGAGCTATGAGTCTGAAGATGTCATGTACTGAATCTGTGGTAATGCTCATCAGAAAGTCAGAAGATAAGGTGGACTCTCTATGGAACATGGCTTTGGGTAAACAGAGAATGAAAAAAATGGCTGCCCTCTTTGGATTTGGGAGAACTGTCATCATGAAGCTTGATTTGATGATCTCTACTGACAGGAAACCATTCATGTCTTTAACATATTTCTTCCAACAGATGCAAAAGGCTTATGATTGCACGTGCTGCACACACTGATACATGGATCTGGAGAGTGAATCAAAACCAGAATCTTTTTCTTTCTTTTAAGTTTTATAGATAGCAATTATAGAATAGTGTTTCATGCAAGAGAGTGGTTTGGACTGTCAGTATTATAAGACAGGAAAAGTACGTTCACATTTAAAGCTGTCTTAATTTATGCAGCTTCAGATCAAGAACAGAATGAGTCCAAAAAATGTTCAAGAAATTTTGAAGTGGCAAAGTCAATTATCCATAATTTATAGGCAGCTTCTTATCCAAATTAAAGCATAGTTCTTGGCCACTCTGAATGTAATGGGCCCTTCTAAATAGATATTTGTGGGACCTCAAATTAAAGTATAACTACTCCCTATAAATTAGTCAGTAAGTGGGTCTTACTAAAGCATATTTTCAAAACTTTGTTCAGTATTGTATGCCAAGTGCTGGGAAGAAATTGGTGAATAACGATGACTTTTGCCTTCAAGAGGCTTGTGATTTTTGGTCACTCTACTCTCCTTTCCCAAAATACTTTAAAATTTGCATAGTTCTGTTTTCTTTTCTTTTTTATTATTTTTTATTTTATTTTCTTTTATTTTATTTTTACTTTACAATACTGTATTGGTTTTTGCCATACATTGATGTGAATCTGCCACAGGTGTACATGAGTTCCCAATCATGAACCCCCCTCTCACCTCCCTCCCCATAGCATCTCTCTGGGTCATCCCAGTGCACCAGCCCCAAGCATCCTGTATCCTGTATCGAACATAGACTGACGATTCGTTTCTTACATGATAGTATACATGTTTCAATACCATTCTCCCAAATCATTCCACCCTCTCCCTCTCCCACAGAGTCCAAAAGTCTGTTCTATACATCTGTGTCTCTTTTGCTGTCTCGCATACAGGGTTATCATTACTATCTTTCTAAATTCCATATATATGCATTAGTATACTGCATTGGTGTTTTTCTTTCTGGCTTACTTCACTCTGTATAATCAGCTCCAGTTTCATCCACCTCATTAGAACGGATTCAAATGTATTCTTCTTAATGGCTGAGTAATACTCCATTGTGTATATGTACCACAGCTTTCTTATCCATTCATCTGCTGATGGACATCTAGGTTGTTTCCATGTCCTGGCCATTATAAACAGTGCTGCAATGAACATTGGGGTACATGTGTCTCTTTCAGTTCTGGTTTCCTCAGTGTGTATGCCCAGCAGTGGGATTGCTGGGTTATAAAGCAGTTCTATTTCCAGTTTTTTTAAGGAACCTCCACACTGTTCTCCATAGTGGCTGTATTAGTTTGCATTCCCACCAATAGTGTAAGAGGGTTCCCTTTTCTCCACACCCTCTCTAGCATTTATTGCTTGTAGACATTTGGATCACAGCCATTCCGACTGGTGTGAAATGGTACCTCATTGTGGTCTTGATTTGCATTTCTCTGATAATGAGTGATGTTGAGCATTTTTTCATGTGTTTGTTAGCCATCTGTATGTCTTCTTTGGAGAAATGTCTATTTAGTTCTTTGGCCCATTTTTTGATTGGGTCATTTATTTTTCCAGACTTGAGCTGCTTAAGTTGTTTATATATTTTTGAGATTAGTTGTTTGTCAGTTGCTTCATTTGCTATTATTTTCTCCCATTCAGAAAGCTGTCTTTTCACCTTGCTTATATTTTCCTTTGTTGTGAAGAAGCTTTTAATTTTAATTAGATCCTATTTGTTTATTTTTGCTTTTATTTCCAGTATTCTGTGAGGTGGATCATAGAGGATCCTGCTGTGATTTATGTCAGAGAGTGTTTTGCCTATGTTCTCCTCTAGGAGTTTTATAGTTTCTGGTATTACGTTTAGACCTTTAATCCATTTTGAGTTTTTTGTGTGTAGTGTTAGAAACTGTTCTAGTTTCATTCTTTTACAAGTGATTGACCAGTTTTCCCAGCACCACTTGTTAAAGAGATTGTATTTACTCCATTGTATATTCTTGCCTCCTTTGTTGAAGATAAGGTGTCCATATGTGTGTGGACTTATCTCTGGGCTTTCTATTTTGTTCCATTGATCTATATTTCTGTCTTTGTGTGAGTACCATACTGTCTTGATGACTGTGGCTTTGTAGTAGAGCCTGAAGTCAGGCAGGTTGATTCCTCCAGTTCCATTCTTCTTTCTCAAGATTGCTTTGGCTATTTGAGGTTTTTTGTATTTCCATACAAATTGTGAAACTATTTGTTCTAGCTCTGTGAAAAATACCACCGGTAGCTTGATAGGGATTCCATTGAGTCTGTAGATTGCTCTGAGTAGTGTACTCATTTTCAGTATATTGATTCTTCCTATCCATGAACTTGGTATATTTCTCCATCTATTAGTGTCCTCTTTGATTTCTTTCATCAGTGTTTTATAGTTTTCTATATATAGGTCTTTAGTTTCTTTAGGTGGGTATATTCCTAAGTATTTTATTCTTTTCATTGCAATGGTGAATGGAATTGTTTCTTTAATTTCTTTTTCTACTTTCTCATTATTAGTGTATAGGAATGCAAGGGATTTCTGTGTGTTGATTTTATATCCTGCAACTTTACTATATTCATTGATTAGCTCTAGTAATTTTCTGGTGGAGTCTTTGGCGTTTTCTATGTAGAGGATCATGTCATCTGCAAACAGTGAGAGTTTTACTTCTTCTTTTCCAATTCGGATTCCTTTTATTTCTTTTTCTGCTCTGATTGCTGTGGCCAAAACTTCCAGAACTATGTTGAATAGTAGCAGTGAAAGTGGGCATCCTTGTCTTGTTCCTGACTTTAGGGGAAATGCTTTCAATTTTTCACCACTGAGGATAATGTTTGCTGTGGGTTTGTCATATATAGCTTTTATTATGTTGAGGTATGTTCCTTCTATTCCTGCTTTCTGGAGAGTTTTTATCATAAATAGATGTTGAATTTTGTCAAAGGCTTTCTCTGCATCTATTGAGATAATCATATGATTTTTATTTTTCAATTTGTTAATGTGGTGAATTACACTGATTGATTTGCGGATATTGAAGAATCCTTGCATCCCTGGCATAAAGCCCACTTGGTCATGGTGTGTGATCTTTTTAATGTGTTGTTGGATTCCGATTGCTAGAATTTTGTTAAGGATTTTTGCATCTATGTTCATCAGTGATATTGGCCTGTAGTTTTCTTTTTTTGTGGCATATTTATCAGGTTTTGGTATTAGGGTGATGGTGGCCTCATAGAATGAGTTTGGAAGTTTACCTTCCTCTGCAATTTTCTGGAAGAGGTTGAGTAGGATAGGTGTTAGCTCTTCTCTCAATTTTTGGTAGAATTCAGCTGTGAAGCCGTCTGGACCTGGGCTTTTGTTTGCTGGAAGATTTCTGATTACAGTTTCAATTTCTGTGCTTGTGATGGGTCTGTTAAGATTTTCTATTTCTTCCTGGTTCAGTTTTGGAAAGTTGTATTTTTCTAAGAATCTTTCCATTTCTTCCACGTTGTCCATTTTATTGGCATGTAATTGCTGATAGTAGTCTCTTATGATCCTCTGTATTTCTGTGCTGTCTGTTGTGATCTCTCCATTTTCATTTGTAATTTTATTGATTTGATTTTTGTCCCTTTGTTTCTTGATGAGGCTGGCTAATGGTTTGTCAATTTTATTTATCCTTTCAAAGAACCAATTCTGTTTTCAAAGAATTATTTCAATATTTCCAAAAACATTTCCATTTGTACCCAGGTGTGCTTTACATACATTTTTTTGGACAATTGATATCATCAATAACCTTCTAGGGACTTCCTTGTTAGTCCAGTGGTTAAGACTTTTGCCCTCCAATACAGGGTACACAGGTTAGATCCCTAGTCAGGGAAGTAAGATCCCACACAGCCTCCCAACCAAAAAAAAGCAACAAAATAAACAGAACATAAAACAGAAACAATATTGTAACATATTCAATAGAGAGTTTACAAATGGTCCATATTAAAAAAAATCATGAAATTGTTTTAAAAATAACCTTCTAAACTTTGGTGATCTGCATTTTCAAAAGTAAGAAAATTATAGGTTAACTGAGTTTTTAAGAACACCAGTTCTTGAACTAAGGAAGGAAATTTGCTAACATCTTTCAGCAGTTCCTTCATTGTCTAATTATGTAAGACTTAGTTAAAATTCCTGGCCTTTGAAAGCTTTTGCTCGAACTAACCATTATCAGCTTTGTCTTATCCTTTACCGCTTATTTTGAAACTGGTTCATTTGGTTTCAGGATTATACTTTTTCACAGAATTTGGTGTCATCCATCCTCAGCAAAAAGTAGGTTATCTAGATTCACCATGTTTTGCTGAGTTTATGGCAGTTAAGCCTGAAGTATAATTTGGGTAAAATGACTGAATAGTTACCTCTGATAAGTTGTCTAGCTATCTCAAACTTCCATTTGCCTTCCAATTCCAGTGCTTTTTATTTTTCATTTTAATTTCTCTGGACCCTATTCAAATTGTCATATGATCCATTTTTCGCTGCATTCTGTGGAAAGGAAACATTCAAAACTGTGAAGAAAAAAAATAACCAAATGGTTCATGTTTGTTTTTTTTTTTTTCTGACATTTTTGATTTTGCAACCATATATTTTTTTCTAATTATTCTTAAGAAACTGAATAAAATACCTCTATGTGTTTTTCTTTCATCTGTAAATTTCCTCTGGAGTATTCAATATGATTTCATGTTACATTTAAAAAATTTCATTTTAGCAAATTGCATATCTCCTAAAAGGTATTGCATGAAATAACTGGCAAAAATATTTTTATAGGGTCATTCATCATCATGCTGCTGCTGCTGCTGCTGCTGCTACTAAGTCACTTCAGTCGTGTCCGACTCTGTGCGACCCCATGGCCTGCAGCCCACCAGGCTCCCTGTCCCTGGGATTCTCCAGGCAAGAACACTGGAGTCGGGTGCCATTTCCTCCTCCAATGCATGAAAGTGAAAAGTGAAAGTGAAGTCTCTCAATCGTGTCCGACTCTTAGTGACCCCATGGATTGTAGCCCACCAGGCTCCTCCATCCATGGGGTTTTCCAGGCAAGAGTACTGGAGTGGGGTGCCATTGCCTTCTCTGTCATCATCATGAGATAACTTGAAAAATAGAATCTAATGTTGTCAGAGATAAATAATATCATCAGCATTAATATCATAAAACAAGAAATATATCATTATACACTGAATTACACTCTGAAAGCATTTTAGATAACCCGTTGCTGCATTTTTATAGTATTAGTCAGAAAACTTCATTTTACTTTATAATCCTATCAACATCAGTTACACTTTATTTAATAAGTACTAGTAAAGGCCAACGGAGAAGGCAATGGCACCTCACTCCAGTACTCTTGCCTGGAAAATCCCATGGGCAGAGGAGCCTGGTAGGCTGCAGTCCATGGGGTTGCGAAGAGTCAGACACGACTGAGTGACTTCACTTTCACTGAAGTGACTTAACACAAAACAAAGGCCGATAACATTAATCGTAGTACTCTGTAACAAAGACAATATGCAGAATAATGAATGGGGCAACCTGATGTAAAAAAAAAAAAATTGTCTATAGTATCAAACATAGAAAAATTTTTTGAAGTGTCTAAAATATTGGCTTTCATAATGTGCTCTGCATGCATGCTGAATCACTTCAGTCATGTCTGACTCTTTGCAGCCCTAAGTACCATAACCTCCCAGGCTTTTCTGTCCATGGAATTCTCCAGGGAAGAATACTGGACTGGGTTGCCATGCCCTCCTCCAGGGGATCTTCTTGACCTAGGGATCCAACCTCTGTGTCTTACACCTCTTGCCTTGGCAGGCAGGTTATTTTCCACTAGCACCACCTCAGAACCCTGATGTGTTTTAATAAAGTCCTTTACCTTTGAGGATAATGGGTAATTTTGGAGCAATTTCAGATATAAGTACAAGAATATTAATTTTGGGTTTCATCAAGCTGGAATCAAGATTGCTGGGAGAAATATCAATAACTTCAGATATGCAGATAATACCACCCTTATGGCAGAAAGTGAAGAGGAGCTAAAAAGCCTCTTGATGGAAGTCAAAGTGAAGAGTGAAAAAGTTGGCTTATAGCTCAACATTCAGAAAACTAAGATCATGGCATCCGGTCCCAACGCTTCATGGGAAATAGATGGGAAAACAGTGGAAACAGTGTCAGACTTTACTTTTTGGGGCTCCAAAATCACTGCAGATGGTGACTGCAGCCATGAAATTAAAAGACGCTTACTCCTTGGAAGAAAAGTTATGACCAACCTAGATAGCATATTCAAAAGCAGGGACATTACTTTGCCACCTAAGGTCCGTCTAGACAAGGCTATGCTTTTTCCTGTGGTCATGTATGGATGTGAGAGTTGGACTGTGAAGAAAGCTGAGCGCCGAAGAATTGATGCTTTTGAACCATGGTGTTGGAGAAGACTCTTGAAAGTCCCTTGGAGTGCAAAGAGATCCAACCAGTCCATTCTGAAGGAGATCAGCCCTGGGATTTCTTTGGAAGGAATGATGCTAAAGCTGAAATTCCAGTACTTTGGCCACCTCACGCGAAGAGTTGACTCATTGGAAAAGACTTTGATGCTGGGAGGAATTGGGGGCAGGAGGAGAAGGGGACGACAGAGGATGAGATGGCTGGGTGGCATCACTGACTCGATGGACGTGAGTCTGAGTGAACTCCGGGAGTTGGTGATTGACAGGGAGGCCTGGCGTGCTGTGATTCATGGGGTTGCAAAGAGTTGGACACGACTGAGTGACTGAACTGAACTGAAGTGACCTGAAGCCAAGATGACTTCTTTAATATTTCCCCTAATATTAAAATTGGTTTTAAAATATCAGCATACAGATAAGATTGGTTAATAAAGTGAAAGATGGCAGTATATCTAACAGTTGAGATATAATATCTTGTGAATGCTCACCGATACAGACACATGTTCACACACACCTTACTTAATAAAGTCACTTGAGGCTTTTTTTTTAAATCGAAGCTTCTTGAGTAGTTTTGCCAATTTGATACTTTTGAGACCTGAGGAAATATTCTCATCTTCTCAAACAAGGATTTAAAAACCATGAATTTTCAGTAAATATACCAACCATTCTCTTAATTCTAAAAAGCTGTGATGTTTTTAAAAAAGCTACAAACAGGGGTGATTAGGGAAGGCCCCTTCACAGAAACTACTGAAGCTAAGGTTCAGAACAGATGTTTACCAGGTGAAGGCAGATCATCTCACACAGAGTGTGGGCAATGAACAAAGTTATTCCAGGGGTGAGAGGATGCTCCATCCAGGGGTAAGGAGAAGCGGCCTTCAAATCACACAGAGCCTGGGCTGATGATTTGCTTCTTATTCTAAACTCTCTTAAACATTCTTGATAAAACAGTCTGGTTACTCTCAATTATATTTTTAGTTGCTCAAAGTCACATTTTTAAAATTGGAATATAATTGTTTTAGGGCTTCCCTGGTGGCTCAGATGGCAAAGAATCCACCTGCAATGCAGGAGACCCAGATTCAATCCCTGGGTCAGGAAGATCCCCTGGAGAAGGAAATGGCAACCCACTCCAGTATTCTTCCATGGCAAACCCCATGGACAGAGGAGCCTGATGGGCTACAATCCATGGGATCACAAAGAGCTGGATGCAACTGAGCAGCTTACATGAATTAATAATTGTTTTACAATGTTGTATTAGTTTCCGCTGTACAACCTAGCCGGCTATATGTATACATATATCTCCCCTCCCTCTTGGACCTCCCTTCCCCCAACCCCTATCCCACTCCTCTAGGCATCATAGAGCATCAAGCTGACCATCCGTGTGTTATATTAAGCAGCTAGTGTATATATGTCAATCCTACTCTTCCAATTCGTCTCCTCCTCCCCTTGCCAGCCCCCGTGTCCACGAGTCTGTTCCCTTCATCTGAGTCTTAGAAGCTACACATAACATTTTAATAATGGAGGCTTCTGGCATTAGTTTTACAAAAAAAAAAAAAAAAATGTGACACACAGGCAGTACATGAATCTGAGTTATTTATGTCTATCTTTCTTGAAGAATGAGCATTAAGAACTCATTGCGAGTGTCTTTCCTCCACACCACTCACTGAATATTCACGGATCCTTCGTTTGTGTAAGCCACAGCATCATCCGTCTACATCAAGACTGATTATCCAGCACTTGATTCCTATTAGAAAATCTTTAAGATCCATGAAATTAAAATGTTTCTCTAAATTACATTTAACTCTTAATTGGCTTTTGTAGTTTAGTGCTGTCACTAGTTGGAATAAATCTCTTCTCAGTAATTGCCATAGGTGCACGGCTGTGATAGTTTAAACAATAAACAACTTTCACACACAATTTACCTTAAGATGTTTTTTTGATATGCAATTGTGAGCCACAGCTCTTCAAGCTTGTCATATTACTGTCACGATCATCATCCTCTACAACCTTGCCTTTTGCGTTCAGCATCATGAGGGATTCTTCATTTTCGAATGGTAAACTAATGCCTTCCTGCTTCAAAGCAGGCTGGCTTGTCAACTCTTTTTATTTGGCTAAGCCAGTGTTTGATGCTTGCCCTCACTGCCGGCAGCCAACCCATTTCATCCGTTTTATGACAGCTGTCTAGGCCTTACTGACAGCCATTCTCTACACCATTCGAATGCAATGAAATCATGTCATGGTAAACAAATTTCACTCTTTATAGTTGTGCTGCATAATTAAAACGTCATGGACTACAAAAGAATCCCCCTTTCTTTTTTTATTTACGACTCCAGTGAATTTCCTTCCTTTGGAGTCAGGAACCTATTAGAATTAGGGTAGGCTCTGGCTCACACTTTGGAGAATAATCGTCTCTTAGCCTATCAGGGGTTTTTCTTTTGCTTGTTACTTTTGTTTTGCATTTGCTGTATGTTGTCTTGTGCTGATCATAGGGGAGCATGTGTGAATGGTACAAATCAACGTCTAAGTCTGAGGGAAAATGTGATAGACATACTTATCTCAAAAATTTAATAACCCTACAATATTTGGCAATAAGATATTTCTTTGAGAGTAGAGATTATTATTCCCAGGAATATTTATAAATACTGAGGATCAAAGAGGGTAGGTGACTTCTAATCCCCACAAAGTTAATATGGGTCAGAGCTAGAATTTGAACTAGATTTCAAAGTTATTTCTTTTTACACTATTACCAAACACTCACATCTATCTTTTCAGATTTTAAAGGATTTTCAAATGAGTTATTGAATGTGAGCATTATATCACACCTGGGAGGTTGACTAGACAATAATAATTATCACAATTAACTGAGAAGAAAACAAAGACTTAAAGAGACTTGCTCAGATCACAGTTAATAACTGACAAAGTTAACACTTGTTTCCAAATAGACATATTAGCCCCATTTGAGTATTTTCATCAGTATATTATAAAGTATCAGTTCAGTTCAGTCGCTCAGTCATGTCCGACTCTTTGCGACCCCATGAATCGCAGCACGCCAGGCCTCCCTGTCCATCACCAACTCCCGGAGTTCACTCAGACTCATGTCCATAGAGTCCATGATGATCCAGCCATCCCATCCTCTGTCGTCCCCTGCTCTTACTGCCCCCAATCCCTCCCAGCATCAGAGTCTTTTCTAATGAGTCAACTCTTCTCATGAGGTGGCCAAAGTACTGGAGTTTCAGCTTTAGCATCATTCCTTCCAAAGAAATCCCAGGGCTGATCTCCTTCAGAATGGACTGGTTGGATCTCCTTGCAGTCCAAGGGACTCTCAAGAGTCTTCTCCAACACCACGGTTCAAAAGCATCAATTCTTCGGCGCTCAGCCTTCTTCACAGTCCAACTCTCACATCCACACATGACCAAAGGCAAAACCATAGCATTGTCTAAACGGACCTTAAGCAGCAAAGTAATGTCCCTGCTTTTGAATATGCTATCTAGGTTGGTCATAACTTCTCTTCCAAGAAGTAAGCGTCTTTTAATTTCATGGCTGGAGTCACCATCTGCAGTGATTTTGGAGCCCCCAAAAATAAAGTCTGACATTGTTTCCACTGTTTTCCCATCTATTTCCCATGAAGTGTTGGGACCGCATGCCATGATCTTCGTTTTCTGAATGTTGAGCTTGAAGTCAACTTTTTCACTCTCCTCTTTCACTTTCATCAAGAGGCTTTTTAGCTCCTCTTCACTTTCTGCCATAAGGGTGGTGTCTGCATATCTGAGGTTATTGATATTTCTCCCGGCAATCTTGATTCCAGCTTGTGTTTCTTCCAGTCCAGCATTTCTCATGATGTACTCTGCATAGAAGTTAAATAAGCAGGGTGACAATATACAGCCTTGACGTACACCTTTTCCTATTTGGAACCAGTCTGTTGTTCCATGTCCAGTTCTAACTGTTGCTTCCTGCCCTGCATACAGATTTCTCAAGAGGCAGGTTAGGTGGTCTGGTATTCCCATCTCTTTCAGAATTTTCCACAGTTTATTGTGATCCACACAGTCATAGACAGAATAAAACAGTGGCATGATATGTTTGACATTAAACTTCAACTATTTAAGAAACACTGAGCCAGCAATTATCATATTAAAATAACAGTGTTGGTGCATGAATCTGGCAATAGTGAATGTTATTGGAAATTATGAAACTTTATTAAAGAATCTATAAACAAAATATGACATTAAGAAGTTAAAAATACAGAGCAATATACAGAAGTCATCATAACATGCTAAGCACTTTATGCACATTATTCTATTTAATTTAATTGATTTTATTTCTCACAACTACCATATGAAGCAGTGATTTCATTCTCTGATTGACATACACGGATATTGAGGATTAGGGCTGTATTCAAAGTCATATAACTGATTAAGAGTAGAATTGCAATTTAAATTCGCAGAAGCAAAAGGCAAAGGACAGAGGGAGAGATATACCCAATAGAATGCAGAGTTCCAGAGAATAGCAAGGAGAGACAGAAGACCTTCTGCACTGTTTATAATAGCCAGGACATGGAAACAACCTAGATGTCCATGAGCAAATGAATGGATGAGAAAGCTGTGGTACATATACACAATGGAGTATTACTCAGCCATTAAAAAAATACATTTGAATCAGTTCTAATGAGATGGATGAAACTGGAGCCGATTATACAGAGTGAAGCAAGCCAGAAAGAAAAACACCAATACAGTATACTAACACATATATACGGAATTTAGAAAGATGGTCATGATAACCCTGTATGTGAGACAGCAAAAGAGACACAGATGTGTTGAACGGACTTTTGGACTCTGAGGGAGAGGGAGAGGGTGGGATGATTTGGGAGAATGGCATTGAAACATGTATACTATCATGTAAGAAATGAATTGCCAGTCTATGTTAGATACAGGATACAGGATGCTTGGGGCTGGTGCATGGGGATGATCCAGAGAGATGCTATGGGGTGGGAGGTGGGAGGGGGGTTCATGATTGGGAACTCATGTACACCTGTGGCAGATTCACATCAATGTATGGCAAAACCAATACAGTATTGTAAAGTAAAATAAAGTAAAAATAAAAATTAAAAAAAATAGAGGAAAACAACAGAATAGGAAAGAAAAGAAAATTGGACATATCAAGGGAACATTTCATGCAAGGATGGACAAAATAAAGGACAAAAACTATAAGGATCAAACAGATTCTGAAGAGATAAAGAAGTGACAAGGATACATAGAAGAACTGTTCAAAAAATGTCTTAGTGACCCAGATAACCATGATGGTGTGGTCACTCACCAGACTATGAAATTAAGTGGGCCTTAGGAAGTATTACTATAAACAAAGCTAGTGGAGGTGATGAAATTCTAGCTGAGCTATTCAAATCCTAAAAGATGCTGTTGAAGTGCTGCACTCAATATGTCAGCAAATTTGGAAAACTCAGCAGAAGCCACAGGACTAGAAAAGGCCAGATTTCATTCCAATCCCAAAGAAGGGCAATGCCAAAGAATGTTCAAACTACTGTACAGTTTCCCTCATTTCCCATGATAGCAAGTTTATGCTCAAAATCCTTCAAGCTAGGCTTCAACAGTATATGAACTGAGGAATAACACACGTGCAAGATGGATTTAGAAAAGGCAGAGGAACCAGAGATCAAATTGCCAACATTCGTTGGATCATAGAGAAAGCAAAGGAATTCCAGAAAAACATCTATTTCTGCTTCATTTACTATGTGAAAGCCTTTGACTGTGTGGATTGCAACAAATTGTTAAAAATTCTTAAAGAGATAGGAGCATCAGACCACCTTACCTGTCTCCTGAGAAATCTTATGTGGGTCAAGAAGCAACAGTTAAAAC
Organism: Capricornis sumatraensis; assembly: GCF_032405125.1. NCBI lineage: Eukaryota > Metazoa > Chordata > Mammalia > Artiodactyla > Bovidae > Capricornis > Capricornis sumatraensis. The sequence continues at coordinate 39,440,562 of NC_091085.1, read as the reverse complement.
TGGACATGGAACAGTGGACTGGTTCAATTGGGAAAAGAGTACAAGTGTGTTTATCATCACCCTGCTTATTTAACTTAAATTCAGAGTAAGTGAATTCACTCAGTCGTGTCTGACTCTTTGCGACCCCATGGACTGTAGCCCACCAGGCTTCTCCATCCATGGAACTTTCCAGGCATGAGTACTGGAGTGGATTGCCAGGGTACATCATGTGAAATGTCAGGCTAGATGAATCATAAGCTGGAATCAAGATTTCCAAGAGATATATCAACAACCTCAGATATGCAGATGACACCAACCTAATGGCAGAAAGTGAAGAGCAACCAAAGGCCCTCTTGAAGGTGAAAGAAGAGAGTGAAATAACTGGCTTAAAAGTCAACATTCAAAAAACAAAGATCACAGCATCTTGTCACATCCCTTCATGGCAAATAGAATGAAGAAAAGTGGAAGCAATGACAGAGTTTTCTTTTCTTAGGTTACAAAGATCACTGGGCATGGTGACTGCAGCCACAAAATTAAAAGATGCTTGATCCTTGGAAGGAAAGCTATGAGAAACCTACTTTGCCGACAGAGGTCCATATAGTGAAAGGTATGGTTTTTGAAATCTCAAAAATGACAGCATGATCTCTTTGTTGCCAAGGCAAACCATTCGATATCACAGTAATCCAAGTCTATGCCCTGACCAGTAACACTGAAAAGGTGAAGTTGAACGTTTCTATGAAGACCTACAAGACCTTCTAGAACTAATACCCAAAAAAGATGTCCTTTTCATCATAGGGGACTGGAATGCAAAAGTAGGAAGTCAAGAGATGACTGGAGTAACAGGCAAATTTGGCATTGGAATGTGGAATGAAGCAGGGCAAAGGCTAATACAGTTTTGCCAAGAGGATGCACTAGTCACAGAAAATACCCTTTTCCAAAAACACAAGAGAAGACTTTACTCATGGACATCATCAGATGGTTAATACTGAAATCACATTGATTATATTCTTTGCAGCCAAAGATGGAGAAGCTCTATACAGTCAGCAAAAACCAGACCAGGAGCTGACTGTGGCTCAGATCATGAACTACTTATTGCAAACTTCAGACTTAAATAGAAGAAAGTGGGGAAAACCACCAGACCATTCAGGTATGACCTAAATCAAATCTTTTACGATTATACAGTGGAAATGACAAACAGATTCAAGGGATTAGATCTGATAGACAGGGTGCCTGAAGAACTATGACAGAGGTTTGTGACACTGTACAGGTGGTAGGGATCAAGACCATCCCCAAGAGAAAGAAATGCAAAAGGCAAAATGGTTATCTGAGGAGACCTTAACAAATAGCTATGAGAAGAGAAGCAAAAGGCAAAGGAGAAAAGGAAAGATATTCCCATTTGAAAGAAGAGTTGCAAAGAAAAGCAAGGAGAGATAAGAAAGCCTTCCTCAGTGATCAATGCAAGAAATAGAGGAAAACAATAGAATAGGAAGAACTAGAGATCTCTTCAAGAAAATTAGAGATATTAAGGGAACATTTCACCAAAAGATGGGCTCGATAAAGGACAGAAATGGTATGGACCTAACAGAAGCAGAAGATATTAAGAAGAGGTGGCAACAATACACAGAAGAACTATACAAAAAAGATCTTCATGACCTCGATAACCACAATGGTGTGATCACTCTCACAGAGCCAGACATCCTGGAATGAGAAGTCAAATGGGCTTCAGGAAGTATCACTATAAAACAAAGCTAATGGAGGTGATGGAATTCCTGTTGAGCTATTTCAAATCCTAAAACATGATGCTGTGAAAGTGTTGCACTCAATATGCCAGCAAATTTGGAAAACTCAGCATGGTGACAGGACTGGAAATGTTCAATTTTCATTCCAATTCCAAAGCAATGCCAAAGAATGCTCAAACTACCACACAATTGCACTCATCTCACATGCTAGCAAAGTAATGCTCAATATTCTCCAAGCCAGGCTTCAACAGTATGTGAACCATGAACTTCCAGGTGTTCAAGCTGGATTTAGAAAAGGCAGAGAAATAAGATATCAAATTACCAACATCTGTTGGCTCATAGAAAAAGCAAGAGCATTCCAGAAAACCACCTACTTCTGCTTTATTGATTATGCCAAAGCCTTTGACTGTGTAATCACAACAAACTGTCTAAAATTCTTCAAGAGATGCAAATACCAGACTACCTTACCTGCCTCCTGAGAAATCTGTATTCAAGTCAAGAAGCAACAGTTAGAAACAGACATGGAACAACAGCCTGATTCCAAATTGGGAAAGGAGTATTTCAAGGCTGTATATATTGTCACTCTGGTTATTTAACTTATATGAAGAGTACATCATGTGAAATGCTGGGCTGAATGAAGCAAAAGCTGGAATGAAGATTGCTGGAAGAAATATCAATAACCTCAGATATGCAGGTGACACCACCCTTATGGCAGAAGGTAAAGAACTAAAGAGGCTCTTGATGAAAGTGAAAGAAGAGAGTGAAAAAGTTGGCTTAAAACTCAACATTCAGAAAATGAAGATCATGGCATCTGGTCTCATCACTTCATGGCAAACAGATGGAGAAACAATGGAAACAGTAAGAGACTTTATTTTCTTGGGCTCCAAAATCGCTGCAGATGGTGACTGCAGCCATGAAATTAAAAGTCACTTGCTACTTGGAAGAAAAGCTATGATAAACCTAGACAGCATATTAAAAAGCAGAGACGTTAGTTTGCCAACAAAAGCTGTCTAGTCAAACTTTGGTTTTTCCAGTAGTCATGTATGGATGTGACAGTTGGACTATAAAGAAAGCTGAGCCCCTAAGTATTGATGCTTTTGAACTGTGGTGTTGGAGAAGACTCTTGAAAGTCCCTTGGACTACAAGGAGATCAATCTAGTCAATCCTAAAAGAAATCAGTCCTGAATGTTCATTGGAAGGCCTGATGCTGAAGCTGAAGCTTCAATATTTTGGTCACCTGATGCAAAGAACTGACTCATTGGAAAAGATCCTGATGCTGGGAAAGAATGCAGGCGGGAGGAGAAGGGGACAACAGAGGATGAGATGGTTGGGTGGCATCACCGATTAAATGGACATGAGTTTGAGCACACTCCAGGAGCTGGTGATGGGCAGAAAAGCCTGATGTGCTCCAGTCCATGGGGTTGCAAAGAGTTGGACATGACCTAGCAACTGAACTGATGGTGTTTCTAGTAGTTGTGTACGGATGTGAGAGCTGGATCATAAAGAAGGCTGAGCCCTGAAGAATTGATGCTTTCCTATTGTAGTGCTGGAGAAGATCAGCTTCTCTGTCCATGAAATTCTCAGGCAAGAATACTGGAGTGGGTAGTCACTCACTTCTCTAGGAGATATTCCTGACCCAAGGTCTCCTGCATGTATTACAGGTGGATTCTTTACCAGCTGAGCCACACCTTGTCAAAAATGTATTTTTTTTCAGGAAGCTACTGTCAATGCTTTGTTTTACATTGCTAAATCTAAGGTTTCTCTTATACTGAGATGAAATTGTTTGCCCTTAACAGTGTGCAACCCGATAAGTCACACGCCAAGAATAAATAGCAAGCTCATTCAGTAAACATAATGATTTCTAGAGCAGCCAAATTATTATCTTTCTCAAGTACTAAAGTTAAAAATCATCACATGGTCCCTGGAAGAATCATTGCTCTTGTGAAGGGGAGCCATGTGTATATAATATTGCTCCTCAATTTTTATTGTGAAATAATAGAATACTTTAAAAAGATTCAAATGAAATAAGTCAGACAGAGAAAGACAAATACTATATGATCTCACATATGTGGAATCTAAAAAAAGTGAACTCATGGAAACAAAGAACAGATTGGTGGTAGCCAGAGACAAGGGGTATGGGGGTGAGGAAATGAGTGAATGTGGTCAAAAGGTACAAATTTCCAGTTTAAAGATAGGTAAGTTCTGGAAACAAAATGTGCAGCAGGGTGACTATAGTTGACAATACTGCCTTACATATTTGAAAGATGCTAAAAGAGTAAATCATAAAAGTTCTTATCACAATAAAAAATGTGTTATTATGTAAGATGGTAAGTATTAACAACATTTTTGTGGTAATCATGTCACTCTATATACAGTTTTATTTATACATATTTTTAGAAAGCATTATTTTGTACACTTTAAATTAAAACAATGCTGCATCGAACCTAGAGTGGTGATTCGTTTCTAAAAAAAATAAAAATAAAAATAAAACAATGCTGTATGTCAATTGAATTTAAATGCAACTGAGAAAAAAATAATATAAAGTCTACAAAACCTTTATGGGGTGGCAAAGAGTTGGACATGCCTGAGAGACTCAACAACAACAACAAAACCTACAAATTTAAAGCCCCAGATGGTTTCTTAGGCCTTTTTCTAGATATAAAAAAACTATAAAAGAATAAATTATTTAAAAAGGTATAAATGTTTCACCTTTTCCTTAAGATATTTTATGTGAACACAGCCATCACTCAAAAATTTACTTTTTAATTTAAACTTTAAAATCTAAGAATGCTGACTTTTTAAAAAACTTTTGCTATAAGAATACATTAAATAAGGTAGTGGCACTCTCAAGACTGTTAAACTTCTTTGAAGTTATCTACAATAATTAGATAAATAACAAGGCCTTAGGAAAATTAACTTACATTTTCTCTAATGGTTTGCCTCTTATAACATTTCAGATTTTACAAATAAGTGCTAAATAATAAAAATGTGGTGAACAAAGGAGCATTTTCAAGCAAATCACAAAATGAAAAGCTAATAAGGATTAACCATTTTTCACACATTGTTCAAAAGTTCTTGTCTGAGTTTTGTTCTTACTTAAGTAATGCTAAATTATAGTATGAAGCCCACCTTAGTAACTACTATTCAAAAGCTACATTATCCATATTTACTGGAATTAAATACTAAATTAGCATTAGCTGACTGCTATTGTACATAAATTAATTTTTTTTTTCTGTTTCTCTGAGTTCTATGATCTACCTTGTGTAGTATTCTTTCTCTTAGGGGTCAAAAGATGTTACAGTGAAAATAACTGTGTCCTAGAAAGAAAAAAAAAAGCTTTAATTTATTACAGAGAACAGTTAGGGAACTGTATTGCTATGCAATTCTGAGTTTCCTTGTGCCCAGTGTCTACAAATTGGAAATGTCATTGAATACTAACTTCAGCAGAAACTGGGGTTTGTAAATACAAAGCAGCATTTAATTTCCATGGATTTTTAATGCTATTTCAATCTTGCACTGGAATTCTCATTTCTCTGTCTTCATTGTTTGATTACCTGTGTACTCTCTTGGTAACTTATTTTGTTCTTATTTTCTCCTGGGAGAAGGTTAGTCGATTGATGTTTCATAATAATTACGGCTATATCTCTTGTTGAAGCTTCTCTCCTGGGTGTAGGTGACAGTACAAGGGGATTTGGGAAGCTAGAGGACTAGGGGTCTGCTCCCTTGACGCTGCCCATTGGACTCCTTTTTCACCCAACACAACCTCTTGGGGGTTCAGGTTGTAGAGCAACCTCTCAGCTTGATGTCTGCTCTCATCTCATATCTTCCTTTAAAAATCCCTTTGCCACTCTATCAGTTACTCAAGGTTTCTGAATGATAGTGTCTTTAGCCCTCCCAGTGATTGAAAAACTTAAAGAGAATATATGAATGGATATGTTAGTCACTCAGTCGTGTCCGACTCTTTCCAAGTCCATGGACTTTGGCCCGCAGGCTCTTCTGCCCATGGAATTCTCCAGGCAAAAATACTGAAGTGGGTTGCCATTCCCTTCTCCAGAGGGTCTTCCTGAACCAGGGATTGAACCCGGATCTCTCACATTGCAAGCAGGCAGATTCTTTACTCCCTGAGCCACCAAGGAAATGCCACCCATGCAAACAGAATATATGAAAAGACAAATGTACATTGTAAAGCAAAAAACAAATATATTTAGGATTGCCTCACAGATGGGGCTTGTGGCTCAGACAGTAAAGAATCTGCCTGCAATGCCGGAGACCTGGATTCAATCCCTGGGTCCAGAAAGTCCCCTGGAGAAGGAAATGGCAACCCACTCCAGTATTCCGGCCTGGAGAATTCCATGGACATAGGAGCCTGGAGGGCTACAGTCCATGAACTTACAGAGTTGGACATAACTGAGTGACTAACATTCATTTTTCACAAATACCTTATTTTCAACACTTGATTCTTGGATGGATGGGTACTGTCTTTTAAATCTTTCTAAAGACTAGATAAATCATTTTTCAATAGAAAAGGGAATGGTTTAAAACATCTAATTAGAATTCACTTCAAAGTAATGCATTACGCTTTCCTATTTAGAATTACTTGTAAGGACACAGTCTGCTATAGAAAATATACAACCTAATTCTTATTGAATTCTTCATTTCATGATATACTATGTGGTCCCTAAGTAGAAGAGAAAGAAGATATTTTGAGATGTAGTTACTGTATTTTTTTTCTTTTTGACTAAAGAATATAGATGATTAGGGTATAGTGTCTGTCCTTGGGCAAGAGATGAAGTAGGTGGAGAAAGGACATAAGATTTTCTGGGGTTTTAAAGTAACTTTATTGTACACGATGGGATATTAATTAAAACACTAATAAATGTTATTCTTCTTCTTTTAAGTTTAAAGACAGAAAACATTACTTTCAGGCATTGGTGAGCTGCTGGGGTCATGTTCTGACTTTAGCAATGGCCAATTGCAATCCCACTTCTTTGGCTTGAAGCTAGCCTTGATTGCTTTGGGTGATGAATTGGTAGACTCTATGGATGACTTCATAGTTGGAGCAGTATCTTTTTGCTCTGACAGTGCTTTGGTATTTAGTAAACTGTGAGCTGTTCTTAAAATATTGCCAATGATTCTAAAGAAGCCTAGAGCTAAGATTAAAATATGGGTTTAATATAAGCATTTTTATCACAATTTCTTTATTTACATTAACAGGAGAGCCATTTCATTGACCCTATTTCTAAAACTTTTTATCCCGCTGGTACAAGATACATAAATTTATTTGTGTTTTTATCCATGCATTAATCCATATTACTGATTAAATTTCAGTATAGGAAGTGAACTGACTCATTAAAATCTGTTGATATAGCCATATAAATCTTAGACTAAATAAAGAACTACAACCAGAAGAGCCTAATAAAAATATCTATGCTTTTATGGAAGATACTTGCATGATAATATCAAGTTTATCTACATGGAAGCCAGACCAGGAAACATGTAAATCCATGGCAGCATATTTTGGAATCAGCTGTAATATTTCCTCATTTCTGCCATGTCTACTCAAAGTTTTTCTGTCAGCCTTAAGAACTTAGTTTCAGGACAGGTGAAAAGTTATATAAATTTATTTTGGAAAAAAATAATCAGGAGATTGATTGTGTAATCTCAGAATTGTGGTTGCATCTTCTTGCAAGGACGATCTCTGCAGGAAACGTTTCTCATCTTATTGACATCACATTTGGCCATGGGAATTACTTTTGCCAATTAAACGTGAATGGAAACAATGACACTTCTGAGCGAATGTTTTGAAAGCATCTCCTAGAAGGCAATGGCACCCCACTCCAGTACTCTTGCCTGGAAAATCTCATGGACAGAGGAGCCTGGTAGGCTGCAGTTCATGGGGTCGCTAAGAGTCGGACACGACTGAGCAACTTCACTTTCACTTTTCACTTTCATGCACTGGAGAAGGAAATGGCAGCCCACTCCAGTGTTCTTGCCTGGAGAATCCCAGGGACGGGGGAGCCTGGTGGGCTGCCGTCTATGGGGTCGCACAGAGTCGGACACGACTGAAGCGACTTAGCAGCAGCAGCAGATCCACCATCATTTCTTTTTTCTGCCATGAGAACAGCTTATGTAAGACAGAAGCTGAGCCTTCCCCTAGGTAGCAGAATGGTGAGCACATGGAGCAGAGCTGCAGTGAGTGTTAATGAGAAAGAGAAAAACCTTTCTTTGTTGTAGCCATTGAGATGTTGGGGTGACATGTTATTGTAGTGTAGCATATTGAAAGCAAATGGATACAGATAAGCTCAGGAAGCAAAGATGTGAATAGTTCTGAACTTCAAGTTTAATAAGGTAAGATATTATTAGAACTAATTGCAATGAGGATATTATGCGATATAGAAATTTCAGAATAACCCTTTATACTCTTTTATCACTTAGATTATTTCGCTGAAATATCTTGGCATATAGATAATGTAAAAGTATTAAGATAGAAAGTCATAATTCTACTTTTATCTCCCAATAGATGAGAGCAAGTGAGAATTAATTTGTTTGCATTTTTCAGAGGTACACTTAGCCATCTGTTGATTGAATTATTAATACACCCTCTGAATCAGTGTGTTGCTGCTTCTTTTCCTTTGGTGACAATTAAGAAACACCAGTTTGTAGGTTCTCTTTCCTCCTGTAATATAAGTTTAATTTATTCTCTATCATTAAAAACTGCATTGCAGAGCAACACATTAAAATATTCAGCAGAGGATAATTAGCCTTCTCTGTTATATATGCACTAATAATGCTTGAAACTACTTCAAAATTAGGTAGGCAAACTCAGTCTAGAGTAAAACAAACTTGATTGTCTTAACAGCTAATTCAGACAACCAAGAGACGTACAGCCCCCTGTAGATATTTTTGTTTTCTCCTAACTCTATTTCTCAGCCTTCTAATTGATAACAGAATCCAAACTACAGAATTTTCTTTGGCTGAGATAGAAATTTCCCCAATGGCTCTTAGTGAAGGGACAGAAAAATCAACAATGGTCCAGAAAATCGAATAGCAGATTTTTCCATTTTAATAAAACAGAATTTCAATTCACTAATTAATGTTGTTACTTAAAAGTCAGGGACATTAGGCATCAAAACTAAAAGGCCCAGAACAAAGTTTCTCCAATGACTTCAAAATATTTTGATTAACTAGTCTCTGCCTGGTTTTTAAAAAAGATAGTACTTGGAACAAAAGACAAAATTTAATCCTGTTGCCAGCTAATCTTTTTTCCCCCTCATTTAGTGGTAAATTAACCTCCTGACTATTTTATTTTCAAGGCACAAATATAATTTGAGTCAGCTGAAGTTTTATAGTTTGGTAGCAAACTAGATAAATTTAAAATGCATACTTGTACATTTGTTATGATCTTTGAAGGTTTTGGATCCCAGTACTTTACACTCAGCTGGACTTCCTGTAGAGAGATGAAATCTTTTCTCCCTCCAAACAATTACAAAGGCCAAAGGTTTCCAAGGAAAAAGAAAAGAAAACTGAAGAAAACCTGATATTTTGCACAACACTAATGGAGTACAGGAAAAAAAAAAAAGTTTAGAACAGAACTGAAAATCCATTAAATGTTCTGTGTCCCAGAGGATAACAATGGCTAGTCTTGAATGCTCAACAGATTTTCCATTACAATTTTTTAGGGATGAGTATTTTATCTTAATAGTAAAATAGTTCTTTGTGTTCCTGTGACTCTCATTAAGATATTCAGAGAAAATACTTATTCACTGTCTTCATCCTCCTTAGGCAGAAAAGTCTGGATTTAAGGGGTTTTGTTTCTTGTTTGTTTGTTTTATAGTCATTTTCCATAGTCAAGAAGTCATCGTAAATCCCCATGAACTCTTACTAGAGTTTTTAAAAAGATTATAATATCTTGCTTTAGATGGAGAATTTCTGGGAAAATATTATTTCAGTAAGACTAGATCAAGCAAAAAGAGGATCTCAGATTTTATGACAATTTTCATAAATCATCCTGAAGAACATAATTCCTAACTTTTAGTTCATTAATAAGAAATAGTATGACTTCAATGAATGTAAAACATTTTAAAACTAGACAAAACTGAGTAGTATTTTTTGTGAAATTTTAATGAAAAGCATTGCTTTCAAAATAAGAAATAGTTTTCATACATCACTGTGAAAGGAAAAAGCCCAACACTTTCAAACCTGGCATAAGTGTTACTCATCATGTAAAATAGTGTGGCTTCACACTGTATTCATGCATAGCTTGAAACATAGCTAAGTATGAAAGTTGTTTTTTTGCACAAAAAGTATAGTTCCCATTTTTAAAATAGCCAAATGACTCTCTAAAACCATCATTTAAAAAGTAACAGCAAATTAATATTATATGTCAAGATATTTAATGTGTTATAGTCAAGATCCAAATCTAATATCCTTCTTAACATATTGCATAAAAAAGAATAGTACACACATTTTCATATAGGTACTCATACATAAATATGTTAAATTATAATTTGTTAAATAAGAAAAGCTCAAGCTCACCTTTTCATAAATAGTATATGCCAGCAATGCTTCTAAAAAGAGTTTCATCTAAACAATAATAGGGAAGGACAGTATGTTGTCTGATGAAACTAACTGAACACTGAAAAGTTATTTTATCAGATAAAATAAGATTGTAGGAGAAGGTGTGGTGTTCCCTGGTGACTCAATGGTAAAGAATCCACCTGTCAATGAGGAAGACTCAGGTTCCATCCCCGGTCCAGGAAGATCCCCTGGAGCAGGAAACAGCAACCTACTCCAGTATTCTTTCCAAGAGAACCCCATGGAGCCTGGCTGACCACAGTCCATGAGGTCACAAACAGTTGGACATAGAGACTGAAAAACAACCACCACAACAGGAGGAGGAGGTGCAAGAGAAGATCTTAGCACAAGTTGGTCAGTTGGTCTTCAAACAATTAGGATTAATTTACAACATTTCTGAAAACATGAAGTAATTCCTCCTTGTAATATTTTTCTTCATCAAGGGATACCAAATCCTCTGAGAATTCAGCAGTTAGGGATATCAGGGTTTGGAGGAGGGGTGGGTTGCTTGTGTTTGTAGTCATTAGGAATTAAGTTGTCACTTTCAAAGAAAAATGAGTAATTCATATCCCATTGCTTTCATCATTCCCTTAACCATCGGACCATCAGGGAAGTCCTACTTTCATTCTATGTCAATCATTCATTTATTTAACACACTTCTATTCAGCACCTTGTCTATGAAGGACACAAAGATGAAGAAGAAAGAGAGATTCTCCTCTGTATGTCTCGGAGACTAGAGATGCTGCAAATCTCTGAGTCAAGGAAGAGTTTTGGGCATATGAAAAAATGAAAGAGGACACAGCATTTGTTTCCTATTGCTGCTATAATAAATAGGCCCTGTGCTAGCATTGTTTCCTATTGCTGCTGCAACAAATAACCATAAAAATAGGGGTCTAACATAAGTTTATTATCATACAATTAATGGGCGTCAGAAATCCATAATCAGTTTCCTTCGGCTGAAATCAAGACGGCAGCCGGCCTGTGTTACTGTTGTAAGTTTTGAGGGAGAATCCATTTCCTTGCTTTTTCCAGTCCCTAGAGGCCTCAGAATCCTTGGCTTGTAGCTCTTTCTGCCATCTGTATATCCGGCATCTTGGCATCTTCTCTCCTCTCTGGCCCCTGTATCCAACTTTAAGTCTTTTCCCTCTGACTTGATTCTCCCGCCTCCTTTCTATAAGGATATATGTGATTACATTGCCGACTGCATAATGTAAAATAACCTCCTACTTGGGCTTCTTAGGTGGCACAAATGTAAAGAACCTGCCTGCCAATGCTGAAGATGCAAGAGACTCGGGTTCGATCCCTGAGTTCGGAAGGAGGGCATGGCAACCCACTCCAGTACTCTTGCCTGGAGAATTCCATGGACAGAGGAGCCTGGTGGGCCACAGTCTATGGGGCTGTAAAGAGTCAGACATGACTCAAGTGACTTAACAGACACACCCATTCTCCTATTTCTGGATTCTTAACTTGACCATGTTTGTAAAATTTATATGTAAGGTAATGTACTCCCAGTTTCCCAGGATAGAATGTAGACACCTTTGGGGACCACTCTTCAGTGACCAATGACCTGAGATTGAGGAGTGGACAGTGGTGCAAATAGAGGTTGGTGACTGAGGAGGATCAGTTCTTCTAAATTGGACTCCTGTATAAAGTGTGGATTTATTATTAACAACATGAGGAGTCCTTGAAGTTTTTCTTTTTAATCAAGAAATTTACGTCACCTAATGTATGTCACCTGTTCTGTGGACAATGGATGGGAGTGAAGCAAGAATAAACATAAAGGCTTACTTGTTTTCTCTATTTTCGTATATGCTTTTGGAAAGTGAAATAAGTAGCAATTAAACTGGTGTTTGTGAGGTAAAATATTTTACAAACTTAGTTCACTGTAAAAAGGGGCATTGACTTTTAGCCTCTATACTAGAAAAGTTATTAACTGTGAAATTTGGGAAATTAAGGGCATACTACACATTAGATTTTATGTGAGCTTAGAGTTTAGTGATAAACTCACCGAAAATGCATGGGTTGCTGCACACAGTTAATTGAAAAAAAAAAAAAAAACTTCCAACGTTATGTAACTCAAAGCAATTACTCTAAGATATCGTAGTCACAGCAGTAGTTCTCCATTATCACTAAAATTACCTCTTTAATTTGAATATTGTTCCACTCTCATGACTTACTTGAATGCTTATAAAAGTTTGAAATGCCCTCCTAATACTTCACTTGGTTTTGTGATGAAATATAGTCATACCACAGGTTGACAATCCCAAATATCTAGGTCATGTAATTTCTTCCTGGGATATCTTTGGAAGGTACTTTGCCTGAAATTCAGACATCCTATGAATCCTTGATATTCTCAATGATCCAGATCCTTAGAAATAGCCCCACTAGGCAGATCTTGTGTTACAAACTCAATGTGGCTCCTGTTATTTCAAACCAGCATCTCTGCACACTTGCAACAATTCTGGCAACAAAGGAACATGACAACAAAATTCTTCTGTGAATCTTGATGTATCTGAAGCAGTATATACTTCATTATGCATAGAAGACTAACACTGAGGAACTGATGTGCCCAAACTCTGGTGCTGCAGAAGACTTTTGAGAGTCCCTTGGACAGCAAGGAGATCAAACCAGTCAATCCTAAAAGAAATCAACCCTGAATATTCATTGGAAAGACTGATGCTGAAGCTGAAGCTACAATTCTGTGGCCACCTGATGTGGAAGAGCCAATTCATTGGAAAAGACCCTGTTGCTAGGAAAGATTGAGAGCAGGAGGAGAAGTGGATTGCAGAGGATGACATGGTTGGATGGCATCACTGACTCATGAGCATGAGTTTGAGCAAACTGCACGAGATAGTGAAGGATAGGGAAGTCTGGTGTATTGCAGTCTATGGGGTTACAAAGAGTCAGACATGACTGAGAGACTTAACAACAACATAATTACAAAAAGAAATCTAGGTATGAACGTGAGCATTTTGAGTGTGTTAGGACAATCTTTCTTTCATCAACTTTTAAGAAAATCAGAACAGTTAGTTAAAAGGCCAACTAGGACTCATTTTTTGACACCTTTAAAATTTCACAAATATTAAACCTATTAATATAATTTCTTTTTACTTCTCAACAAAGTTTAAGGAGCTCATGCAGGAAGAGGGGTGGTGAGAATTACTCAGCTTCTCTTGGTCACCAGTCTCTACCTAGTGATTAAATAGTCTGGCTCCAACCACCCAGCTCATTGTTTTTTTTACCCACAGTGTGAAAGAAAAATCATCTCTCTGCCAACCCCACATCATATAAAACCCTAACAATGTGTTGAGTGTGACTTAAGAGCCCATAATGTATTTTTCATGAAGGTAAGGAAAATCCATTACAGAGATTAATTTGTGTTTGGAGAGCCTACCTCTCTTCCGTCAAAAGTATTTCTTCTGTTAACTGTGGTTTTCTGATATGGTATGATAGTTCAGAATCCAATGATGGCATTGCACCATTACATTTTGCACAGATGGATATTTTATGAATTATTTAAACAGCTATTTCTCAAAGGGGATTATTGACTTGTTGCTAGACTTTCTTTTTTCTTTTTTTGGTAATTATTATACTCTAAGGTTTTTTAAAAGGGCTTTTTTTTTCAGGAACATTCATGTTGTAAGAAGCTGCTCTTTTACACTTGAGTAACATTTATTTGCTGCCACTCTAATAGAATTTTCTAAAGAGAAAATTGTAATGTTTACAATACATTTTAATTGATTAGTAACAACATAGATTTAGCCATTTTGATACGGAATTGCAAATAATAGGTTGAGTTGAATTCTGTAGTTAAGAAATTTGAAGTAATACAATCCAGCCTTTATGTTATAAATAAAGTCACACAAACTCATTACAAGGAGGTGTGATCTGAAGGAAGGGAGCAGAGTGCATGGTTTTTATCCTTACACCACCTCAAGCTCAGTAGTTTATATCTGCAGTGATTCTCAACTTAGCTCCCTGGAATTGCCTGAAGCACTTAGAAAATATACATGTCTAGGTCCTACCCTTACCGTGTTTCATCTAACTGGTCCAAAGTTAAGTCTGAGGATCAATTGTTGTCCAGGTTATTCAGGTGATCCTAATATCCAGCCAAAGTTAAGAACCATTAGGCTACTGGAAGAATGCTGTTTTATTGTTTAGTTGCCAACGTCGTGTCCAGCTCTTTGAGATCTTGTGGATTGGAGCCCACCCAGTTCCTCTGTCCATGGGTTCTTCCCAAGCAAGAATACTGGCATGGGTTGCCATTTCCTTCTCCAGGGGATCTTCCTAGTTCAAGGATCAAACCTGGGTCTCCTGCTTTGGCAGGCAGATTCTTTACCACTGAGTTAGCAGGGAAGCCCCTAAAGGAAGAATAAAAGATCTAAAAGTGGAATGCCCTTGTGAGAAATGGGCAGAAAGAATAGAAGGAAGCAAATTTTATTTTTTTTCTCAAATATTTCCATCAAGCAGCCTGGGTTTATATTTTCTTTCCACCTGGGACCCTTCTAATTATAAAGCATTCCCATTGAATTCCAAACAAGGAATGAAAGTCTCTGAGACATGAGGTCTTCATTAGGTGTAGGTGCTTTTGTCTGCAGCTGTAGCTGCTGTATGTTGCACAAGAGGTTTTATGCACAAGGACACATACCTGGTGATGAAACCTAGCCTGTGCTCGCTTCTTCAGGGAGTCCTACCTAATGTAGGAAGAGTGACCTTTTCCTAATAAATACAAAGGTGCTGCCCAGGATAGTGGCAGTGTTGGAAGAGATGGAAGATTCATGTTGGATATTAGATGATTGGGTTAGCTGGGAGACCATGCCCTTCACCAATCTATAGACAGCCTCAAGAGAGGAAGGAGCAGCCCCAAAGAGAATAGCATATCCAGCCTGACATTGGACACCCATTCAGCAGCCATATTCCACTGGACCCAGAAGCCATACTAGGCAGAACAAGAACTGTGCAGTCAAAGCAAGAGAAGAAAGGCACTCAAATCCAGTGCTCTGTGACAACCTAGAGGATTGGGAAGGGGTGGAAGGTGGGAGGGAGCTTCAGGAGGGATAGGACATATGTATATCTATGGCTGATTCATGTTAATATACGGCAGAAACCAACCCAACACTGTAAAGCAATTATATTCCAATTAAAAATAAATAAATCAAAAGAGAAAACAAAGGCACTCAAGGAAACTCTCAGTCTTCAGAGACAGCATAAGCCAAGACTTGATCCCATCATGAGGGCTATGGCTGTAATAATTATCCTTTGATATATGAGTAATAAATTTCATGTTTAAGAGACAGATGTTGGGGATAATTAATTTTGCTCTGGGTAAACTCATAAAGTAGAAAAGTGATCCTACAGGGTTCTGACAGAAAAGATTAGGTTAGATACCTAGAAGACTGCAGGCTGTATAGAAACACACACACAAGGACAACAAAACACACACCACACCTTCAACAAAACACACACCACACCTTCAACAAAACACACACCACTCCTTCAACAAAACACACACCACACCTTCAACAAAACACACACCACACCTTCAACATCTCAGAAAATGTGCACATTTATTTTATTAGACTTCTGGGATGTTCCAAACAAGCCATGTTTGAAACAGGAGAGGAAGAGCGATAAGATAGCAAAATAGTTGAGGATATGGGGTCTAGAGTCAGACTAAAGAGAATTTTAATTCTGCATGCCCTTGAGGAAATTACCTAACTTCTTACACCCTAGTGTCCTCAATCCAGAAAAAAAAGGTTGGTTGCTGTGAGGGTTAAATGAGATGATCCATGTAAAAAGCAAAGCTCAGAGCTTTGAACATATGTAATACTTAATAACAATTATTATGTTTTTAATTAATCAGTTCACAATCTTAGTTCACCAAATGAGTAAACACCTTGACATAAATTCTTGGTCAACATGTTATGAAATGTTTCAGAACTGTCCTCATTACAAAACAGTGTTCTCCAGTAAGGGAGCTCTTCCTTTAAAAAGTTTTGCTGTTAAGTAAAATCATAAGCTTGGAGAGAGATAGGTTTCTGAAATATTGGCAGGGGGCCTGGAATTTTTTAAAAATAATAATTCTTATCACCTTTTCAATCATCTGAGCCACTCCAATCACCACCAAAACACTTCTTTGTTACCATAGAGACCCATAGAGGTATTCATATATTAAATAACAAACAATAATAGAATTCTTCTATTCTGCTCAACAAGAATAGAAGTTAGAATGAAACACTCCTATTTAAATTTCTGAATTAGATTTCTTTTTGCCAGAAAATGACCATGAAGGAGATTTGATTTGAATTTATGGAGGATTCTGCAAGTTTAATTATAAAGCAAATTTTGGTATTTGAAATATAGTAAAGTCAGTACGCTGAATAAGTTGGTCTCATCGGGTGTAACCAGAAATTATACTTTCTTCTATATGATCCCTCTACATAGCTATTCTGTACAGGGGTGATACTTGCCCACCTTTTAAAACACAATTAAGAAATTTTTCTGAACTTCCCAGTACCCCTTCCCGCTTACCTCTCAGAAACCACTTCTTATAGTAAGATTCTTTCTAAAAAGTATATCTATATATACTAAAACAATAAAAGACCCTTCAAAGTCATAATCTAAAAATTAAACTAACATAAGCAGGATAAATATTCTTGTTTTATATTTATGTAGTTGTCAATTTTGTTTGCACTATGAAATCTAATTAAGCTTTTGAACTTTATTTCCCCTCAGTCACGTTTTTAATTGTTACTATAAACCTCTGCCTCTACGTTATGCTTTTGTAGTTCTGTGGAGTTTTCCTTTTTTTCCTTCTTTCTTCTTTTTTTTCTCTTTTCTTTTTCTAATTTTAATTTTTGATTTTTTAAAAACTATTACATTTCTTTACTTGTTCCTTTGTTTCCCTTTCCTACCGTTCTTTTCCCCTTGCAGCTAATCGTTAATGTATATGAGTCTTCTTCCTCTACCTCTGTTTAACTTCGCATATCTAGTCTTCTTTCTTTTCTTTCTTTCCTTTCCTCTCAACCTATTTGTTAGTTTTGTTTTCATTGCTTTATTACCCACTTGGCACCTTGCTTTAGTTTTGTGTTCCGGTTTATGTTTTAGTTAGTTTTGTTCTTAACTGGTAAATATAACTTTTTATTTCTTTTGCTCACTATGTCAACCTACTGTATTTTAATTTTGTTGGACTGTTTTGATTTTGCTTATGTGTGTATGTGTCTATTCTATTATTTTAATTATTATTTGCCTGATTTTGTAACTGCCGTTTGTCTGGGGTTCATTTTTCGTTTCTCATTTTTGGGTATTTTTTTTAATCTCACTTAATGCCATAACAAACCACTTGCAAAATCTTCATTCCTGATCAGAGATCAAGCCCTGAGCCTTTGGAGTGGGAGCACTGACTCCAAGACCCTAGACTACCAGAGAACTAACCCTAGGGAGTATCAAATAGTGAGAACTCACACAAAGGAAACCACTTGAATACAAGACGCAGCATAAACCAACCACCAGTAGCACCCTTTGCCGAATACCTCATCTAAACAGCAAACAAGACAAAAATATACTTATTTAATCAATTTCATTGAATCTGTCTCAAATGTATCAATGGTATAATTTCTAAAAAATATATTTTTTCTTCAAATTGTCTTAGTTTTGTCATAAAATTGAGTTGCATTTAAGGCTAATAAATTTTAGATATTTGATACTATTAAAAAAAGAGAAAATTTTCTGGATATTCTCAGACAATAAATACATTTTGTTGACTTTAATCCTCCAGCCAGTCTCACTTTATAATATACTTTTTTCATGTTAATATGTTTAGTACTATAAATTTTTGAAAATTCTGTACTCTTTTCAGAGGAAAATCTCCTGGACTCTACTAGCTTTATCTCCTGGACTCTACAGCAGTCGATGGGGTCACAAAGAGTCAGACACAACTGAGAAACTGAACTGAACTACTAGCTTTGGGTGTGTTTACAGGTTGGAGTGAGTGAGACACACAATAATTTTACTCTAAAGAAATCCTCCCAATTCGCAGCCCTCCTGTCCTTTTCATTTTATCCTCCTTTATATTCTAGAAAGGTGATGATTAACAGCCAAGTACCATAAAGGCATTCACTCCCTTTCTTAGAGCATCTACCACAGGTGTTCTTGAATCTCTTTATGGACTTTAGAACAAGTTAGTGTTTAATGTTTGAAGGCCTTGGTTGAAATTCTTTCCTTTTGAATACTCTTGTATAAACTGATATTCTAGAAGGTAGATCTTCTTAGATATGACAAGGGCCAGATATTTTATGGCATTTTCCCCCAGTTCTTGAACTACTGAAGTGTTCACTTTAGCCCAACTAGATCAATTTGTATGTTTTCTAATTGGTGAAGTGTTAGTTGCTCAGTCATGTCCGACTCTTTGCTACCTCATGGACTATAGCCTGCCAGGTTCCTTTGTCCATGGAATTCTCCAAGCAAGAATAATGGAGTAGGTAACCATTCCCATCTCTAGGGGATCTTCCTGACACAGGGATTGAACCTGGGTCTCCTGCATTGCAGAGATTCTTTACCATCTGAGCCACCAGGGAAGTGTCATTCAATATAACACAGTTATTCTTCACTCAGTGATGTTAGCAGAAAACGTGAGGTGTAACCAGGAAAATTAATACAGCTTCCCTAAATCACTGAGTACTGTACTGTAGGTATTTTAAATCTTCTACTTCCTCCCTCTCTCCTCCTCTTTCTCCTTTAACAAAAACAACAAGAACTACTAGCAACTTAAGACTTTCTGTGTCTTGGGCAAAGTATCCAGATGTAGATAGTGTTCCTTGAAATCTGGCTAAGCATAATACTCAGCAACACGAAATATCCCCTTATAATGTATATCCAGAGACTGAAACCCCAAAATCAATCATTAAACATTTTAGCCAGTACTTCAGGAAATTAGTTCCTCTGAAACCATTCCATCAGCAGTAGTATTTATCAGCTTCAGTTTTCTGAAAGAACTCTGGGCCAGTTTTGCAAAGTTACCATGGGTAATTATTATTATTTTTAAAAGAGTGGAAAGGCATTTTGTTCTTGTAAGAATCTGTAAAATGTTTTTGTTCAATTGAAAATATCCCATTCTTTCTTTACAAACTGCGGCGGCAACACCTCCCACCTGTCAGAGTTATATATACACCGACAAGAGGACTTAATCATTTTCCCAAGCTTGTGTGGTAGGCTCAGGCCCCTCCTTATCCCGGGTACAATGTGGAGGGAAGTCCATATGCATAAGGAAGAGACTCATTAACTCTATGGCAAGTCTGTGGTTCAAAGTATCTATTTTATGGAGGGTCAAAAAAGGTTATGTAACTCTCATTTTCATCAACATTTGCAAAATGTTAAAGTAGGCTTGTTTTCTTTTTAAAAGAACAGGAAGGAGAAAAAAGTGGAGATAATTCCTCTAAGAGTATCAAATACACTTACAGGCAGACATGTGAGAATAAAAAAAAATGTTATTTGCAGATTTTCAAGGGCTTAAAGCTTTTCAAATAAATGTATGCACCATTAGCATTCACTCAGCTATAAAGGCTTTGATCTTCCTTTAAAAGAAGCTAGGGGGAGAAAAGAAGGGAGGGAAAGAAAGGACTGAGAAAGGGAAGCTGTCAGCAATTTGAATGCTGCCAATTATTACACCACTTATAAAGAGCTAATTAAACACCATTGCTTCCAAAAAGAATCATCTTTACTCATTTTGTGTTCTTTTTTTTAATTTATACTGTAAAGAAACTTGATTATTGATAAGATCCACGTTGCAAGCTGAATGGGAACGTCATTGTACAATAATGAAACCATTTCTTTAGCTTACTCCAAGCCAGTCTATATGGGTATTTTGGGTTTAGGAATTCTATTCTCATGACTTCAGCTTTAAGTTCAGTTTCAACAGTTTGCAAATAAAATGTAAGATTACTGAATTTCTATCTGCATCTCTAGTTCTCTCTCTGTATTCGTATCAGGACATAAATATAATCTATTACTACTTCTAACAATTAATAATCATTGTCCTTGCATGCACTGAAGACCTACTCATCACTCTAAATAAATCTTTCGCTCTGTCTCATCTTCCCATTACAGTTAGTCATCAAGGCGTATTTACAACTCCCTCCTAACTACCTCGATGATGATTTCCTTCTTCTCAGTGTCTACTTCCACTATCTTTGTTATGTTCTCATTCCCTCTCTTAGGCATTCATGAAATTTGTTCTCCGTTGCTAGTTTCCTTTTCATTTTTGAAGACACTCTTCAGTGCTTATTTTCACACTGGAATCTGAATAATCTTGCTTTTAAAACATTTCCAATGAATACATGAAATGGAACAATACAGAAGAATGTTCAAGACAATTATGTAGCTTAATGAATGATATCACAAAGCCAACGTCTGTGGGACCATCACTCAGGTCAAGAAATCAATAATGGCCAGAACCCAGAATTTTCCTCATGACCCTAACCTCATAAACCCAGTGACTATTCAAGTATTTTTCTCAATTTCTTTGTACTTGTTTTTCTTTTTGTTTTTGTTTTTCTAGGAGTTCCCTTTATATTATGCACATAGGCCCCTTGTCCATCCATGTAACACATGACTCCTTCCTCTCCTTGACTTGCCTTTTTATTCTCTTTGTACTCTCTTGTAATGAACAGAAATTTAAAATTTTGATTTCAGTTTATAGGTCTATTTCTTTATCGTGACTGCTTTTTGGGTCCTGTTTGAGATATCCTTACTCTAATAGTGTGAACAGATTCTTGTATAGCATATTTTAGAAACTGTATTGTTTTTTTAAATCACATTGATCTATAATTTACCTCAAATTGATTTCTGTGTTTGGTGTGAAGTTTTGGTCAGGTTTCTTCCACATGAATTTCCAATTGTGCCATCATCATTTATTGAAAACTTCATCTTTTCCCTACTACTGTGTAGTGCCAAATTTATTTTATGTCCTGTCCTTATATCTGTTTAATCTATGCCTGAGCTTCTTCTTTTATATATTGTTATATTATTTGCCTATTCTTATAGTACAATGTCTTAATTACTATAAATTCATAAAATTGACTGGACTACTTCCAATTAAAAAAAAAAAGAAGTCTTTTCCTAGTGCTTTGCTATATATCATTTTAGATCAACTTATCAAGTATGATACTTGTAAAATATTGTTATATTCTTTATTATAAGGAAATTCCTATGTATAATTTTTGTAATCTTTTTCATTATCATAAGCTATTCTTGAATATATCAATGCTTTTCTGTATCTTTTGTTGATTACATAATTTTCTCTCCTGTTATATTAACATGATGAATTTCCCAGATTTTTCAAATATTAAAATAAGCTTATAATTATGAACTAAACTCCAAATAATAAAACAGTATTATCCTTTAAAATATTTGCTGGGTTTGGTTTAACATATTTGTTTAAATGTTTGCATCCAGTTGATGAAGAGATTGCTGTGTGAACTTTTTAAAATATTTTTCATGTTTTGACATCAAAGCCTGACTTCATAAAAACAATGTGTCAAGTGTTCTTTCTTCTATTTTTGGGAAGAGTTTCTGGAAAAATGGCATTACTTATTTTTTTAAGATTTTAGTAGTAAATGTGGGTGAAATCATCTAGGCACAGGGTTTCCTTTGTGAAATTTAATGTTTATAATTATTTTTATTTTAATGAAAACATTCAGATTTTCATTTTTTACTTTGTCAATATTGTTAGTTTTGTTTTTGAATTGTTCAATTTCATCTAAATTTGCAAATTAACTTGCATAAGATCATCTATATTATTATTATACATTATGTCTAATGTATATATCAATGATACAATAATATAATTAAAATAATATAATATCATTTTCATGTGAGTGATTTGTAGTATTCTCTCCCATTCATCACTGATATTTATCATTGTGTCTTTTGCTTTTTATTCTTATTATTCCCTTTATTTGCATCACCAGTACAAAACACATCTCACTTTACATGGCTCCAAATTCCAATTGTGTCATGAATATGAATTTATGCATATAAATATACATATACATATTTATATTTCTGTGTCTTAATTTTATGCCAAAAATGGGCATATCTATGAGTTCATATGTTCTGTACTATTCTATACCAGAAATGGGTTGATGGGACTTCTTTTTTGGAGGGGGGAGGAAATGAAATTTTTTACAACATAAAAAGTCAATAACAATTAGAACTGTATGAATTTATAGCAATAAAAAAATAAGAATAGCATAAAAGATATTTGAAACAAGCTAACAAATTAGATAAATAAGATTATGCCACGGCCCTCTTGACATATTTGACACACATGTAGACACTCACACATGTATAGATATGTATAAGTTATATAACTATAAAGAAAGTTAAGGTGTTTTATGTCAATACTCAATATTTGGTCTTTTCTTACAAATAATAAGAGCTTTTTTATTAGAACAAGCAAAATTAAAATTCAGCCTCAGGAAATATTTTTGGATATGTGCTGTGCTTAGTTGCTCAGTTGTGTCTGACTCTTCATAACCCCATGGGCTGTAAGAATACAGAAGTGGGTTGCCATGCCCCCCTCCAGGGGATAGTCCTAGCCCAGGGATTGAACCCAGGTCTCCTGCATTGCAGGTGGATTCTTTACCATCTGAGCCACCAGGGAAGCCCATTTTTGGACATAGATATAACTAAATACATGGAAAAGAAAATATTTATTTGTGCATTTTCATTTTATTTACATTATGTAGTGAAAAACAGCCAGTGTGGTGTGGGAAATGAGAAATAGTTCAAGAGTGTCTAATTAGGATGCCAATTGGAAGGGGGAATCTCCATTACATTTTTTTAAGGTAAGCCTCTGCTGAACAAATGGGACTATAGATTTTTTTAAAATAACAAAACCAAGAAGTAAAAATAATCTCACTGGCAACAATTACTGAGTCCTTATTATTTGCTAAGCACTGTTTAAGTTCTTTAGGAGTATAAACCCACTGTTCCTCTCAATGGCTCCTAAGGTAAGTTATTAGTATTATCTTCAATTATAAATTACAAAAATAAGTATGAGGTAACTTCAAGTTACCAAGTTCACAAAACCAGTAGATATCAGAGCTGGGGTTAGACTGAAGCTAAATCTGGGCTGTTCAAGATTATTCTATACTGTTGCAAACAATAAGAACGGTTTGTGTATGTATAATTCAATGGTTCCTAAACTGAAGTCCTGGAGGCACTGGGACCTCAGTGGAAGTAACAGATATCTCTGAAAATTTTTCATGTTTTTAAATAGTGTAATAATTATTCCTATTATTATATTCTCCTGTGATAAAGTATATCTGTTTAAATATTTATACGTATGGAACTCTCTTCTAGGCCCTGGCGATATAGCAGTGAAGAAAAAATTCTTCCTCTCAATGAGCTTACATTTTAGTAGAATAAGGAAGATAAAAAATAAGTAAATAAATATGATAAACAGTATGGTGAATACAGGATCAATAAGTAAATGAACATGGTAGGCAGTACTGGCTCCATCATTTTCTAGATGTGGTTTTCTTGGGAAAATTACTCAATTTCTCTCACTTATTTTATCTTTTCTGTAAAGGGTAGAGAATCACAGTATATATCTCACTGAAATGTTATGAAAACTAAATGAATGAATGTTTATAATGATCTTAGAACTGAACCTGGTGCCAAAATAAGCACTACCAAAGTGCATGTTAAATATTGTTTTAAGTATGTTATTAAGTGCTTTAAAATAAGTGAGAGTAAAGAAATTAGGTATTAGGGTAATTAGGGAGTGGGGAACTTGGTATTTTAGGAAAAAATGATCAGGAAAGGTATCTCTAATAAAGGTTTAATGTGAGTAGAGACATAACAAAAAATTAATGAATTGAGTCTTGAGGTATTGGTGAAGAACATTACAGGCAATGGAAATAGCAGACCCAAAGGCCCTGGATATGTGGTTGAAGAGTGGCCTAAGCAAGTTGGATTGAGAATGTCCACAGCCCAGTACAAAGGGAGAGAATGGTAGAGAGGAGACCAGAGAGGATGTTACAGGCCAAATAAAAGAGACCATAGGAAGGTTTTGAGCAGCAGGCGTGACATGATTTGGCTCACTCTATAATTTCACATTAGTTGCCACCAAGGGCTGAGAGAATTGATTGTAGGAGGCAAGCACAGAAGGAAAACATTAGTCAGGAGTTATTGCAGTAGTCCAGAGAGGTGAGGTTGGCCTGAACTAGCTATTACTGTAGGAGGGCATGGCAAGTGACTGGATTCTAGCAGACTTTTCTGCTTTAAGCTTCAATGCCTGGAGCTGAACTCCTCATATGTCTCCCACTGGCCTGTCCTCCTAATTACTCCTTTGCCAATCTTTTCTGTCTCAGTTAATGAGGACTCCAGTCTTTGAGTTGTTTTCTTCAAATACCCTTAAATCATCCTTGATTCTTGTCTCTCTCTAACAGCTTATACTCATCGATGAATCTCAACAGTCTACCTTTATATCATTCTCTTCCACCCAACTCTTCTGCCACCTTTTGGATCTATGCTCCTATTATGTTTTTACCTATATCATTAAAATGACATTTCGATGGTTCTCCCTTCTTTATTCCTTCCCCCTTAAATATTTTCTCAGTAGAACAGGCAGAGAGAGAGAGAGCTTGTTTAGACACATCAGAAGATTTTATTAGTCAAAACCCTACATCAGTGTCCCACCTCACTGCTCCTGTCCTGTACCTGGTCTCCCCTTTTCTCACTTTCACTACTCTTAATGTCTCTTGAATATTCTAGGCATACACTGCCATCATCTTTAGGATTTCTTTTTCTCAAGATGCTTACTCCTTGGAAGGAAAGTTATGACCAACCTAGATAGCATATTGAAAAGCAGAGACATTACTTTGCCAACAAAGGTCCATGTAGTCAAGGCTATGGTTTTTCTAGTAGTCATGTATAGATGTGAGAGTTGGACTGTGCAGAAAGCTGAGTGCCAAAGAAGTGATGCTTTTGAACTTTGGTGTTGGAGAAGACTGTTGAGAGTCCATTGGACTGCAAGGAGATCCAACCAGTCCATTCTAGAGGAGATCAGCCCTGGGTGTTCTTTGGAAGAAATGATGCTAATGCTGAAACTCCAGTACTTTGGCCACCTCATGTGATGAGTTGACTCATTGGTAAAGACCCTGATGCTGAAAGGGATTGGGGACAGGAGGAAAAGGGGACGCAAAGGATGAGATGGCTGGATGGCATCACCGACTCGATGGACGTGAGTTTGAGTGAACTCCGGGAGTTGGTGATGGACAGGGAGGCCTGGTGTGCTGCGATTCATGGGGTTGCAAAGAGTCGGACACAACTGAGCAACTGAACTGAACTGAAAATATTCTATCCAAAGAAAGTCATATGACTGGATCTTTCACATCTTTCATTCCTTACTCATAATCATCTCCATAATGTCTACAATATTTCAGGAAAAATGTGGCCACAGGTATCAAGAGTGTTAAAACTATAGAACATATATATAGGGATCAGATAAAGTCTAAGAATGGAGAATTTGTTGAGAAAAAATTTCAAAATAAATTTTGTAACATAAACTAATCGGAGGAGTAGTTTTCATTGTGACTAACAGCTATGGTTTGATCTGCTAGGTAATAGTTATTGTAATTTTTTTACAGGTTTTTCCTCATAGGATAATGTATTAAACAATGTATCTGTATTTGTAAAAAGGCAGACTGAATAAACAAAGAACCTGTTAAGAATTTATAGCAACTGTCCAAGTATTTAGTAAAATGGTATTGAGCTAGGGATACTGAAAATGTTTGAAAGTGAAAAATTTGAAAAATATTATAAAAGAAGAATTAACCAAAATTCAATATTTATTTATTTTTTACTTTCTATATTTCAATATCACTAAGCTTAAAACATTAAGCATCTTTAACTGCTTCTTCTTTACAGAAACTTTGAGTCACCTTTAACTAGAAGGGATTGCAAAGATCAACATTTTCTTAATAAGGGCATATAATAAAAAGCCTAACAACAAAAATCCTGTAGGTCTTTCAGAAAATTTCATTAATTCAATGCAAATTTTAAAAGTTATAATAAATAAAATAACTTCAAAATTTATGTTTTATGGAGTATTCAATTGAATCCAACCATTAGTTTGATTTTGAGAAACTAAATTGAATTATTGAGTTTACTAATTAAATCCAGAAATGGTTTCCCTGTCATAAAGAAAGTATTCTCCTTTTTTAATTGCCATAAATATTTAATATAAATAAGTATCTCTTTTGTGTATAAACATTTTATAATGTTCAAAATATTGTAAAATTTTACTTTTAATTCGTGTTTATTGCCAGTAGCAAGGAAATAAATGTAAAATGCACTTTTGTTTCAGATACTGGTGATTTCTTTATTATAAATGGAAAAATTTAACAGAAACTTTCATAAGTTTCTTCACTCTAGTTTTTCAGTTTAATCAAACACAGATGGTTTGTACTAAACTAAATTTTTTATCCTATTTTTTTTGATGTTTTTTAGAATCTAAAACAATTGCTTATCAGTTGAGAATCTTCCTTTACAGTATGTATTTGAATAATAAACTATTATAACATAATAGGGACAGATGGATGTTTACACCTAAACTGGATGATATATAATTTCCATGGTCATCGTTTTCCTTTTCAAAAGTCTATTTTGGCTTTTTTCCAGTTTCCATCCACTTCATTAATCCTTCATGAATTGTCCAACATGACAGTTATTTGATTTAACCAATTCAAAGACATCCTACTGAGTGAGTAATCAAGGCCTGCTGATTCAAGACTGTACTGTGGGGAATAACTGTTTCAAACTATATTATTTCTCAGTGTATAATAAAGAACACTTGGATTTTAAGTTGAATAAAACTTGACAATTTTTTTAGGAGTCAAATAAATATCCTGTGTTCATTTTATACTTTAAAGTCTTGCATAATTTGATTGTTTACAGAAAGAAAAAGCATTCTAGATGCTTAGTCAAACTGCTCTTGAACTCTGAAATAATATTTAACAACTGTCTTCATAAATAAATCGGTTCTTCTTTGCTTTTTGTTTCGTTCTGTTTTTGTTTTGTTTTGCTTGAGGTTCTGGGAACTGTTCCACAGTTCTACACAGTTCTAGCAAGATGTGAAAGATGTGAAAGTTGATATACTTCCAAAGCAACAACTGTTTGCATATTAACCTTTCTGTTAGAAGCCAAAGATGATGGAAATGATCTACATATGAATGCACCATCTTTCTATTCAAACCACATTTCTTAAAAGCATTTAAAGAACACCATAGAAATGTTCCTCTTTTGTATCAGTTGGTATCTAGCACATGATATATAATTCCAGCCTTGAGTTCACTGCGTTTATGATTCTTCTGGCATTTCAAGCTGTCATTCAAATCATTGTCCATTTGCTTAACTATCTTCATCAGGAGAAAGGAAATTTAAGAGTATTATGGAAGAAGCAGCAATTCTTCCTTTCAGTCTGGAAACTTCTCTTCCAATAAAAAGAAATACTATATTAGGCCCCTTACCAACACTTAAATGGGCTCAGAAAACAGAAAAAAAAAAAAAAAAAGAGAGAGAGAGAGAGAGAATAAGTGTCAGCAATAAGAATAATAAGGAATAAAATTTCTAGATAATAATCAAAACAAGCCTGGCATTTTGAGCACAAAGCTGCAACGAAATGCAATTAGTATTGAAATCTTAACACAAGAAATGACTATTTCTGATCTATATGAGACAAGAGTATCCTAAATAGAAGTTTCAACTGGATATGACAAAGGAAATCAATGAATTAGAAGTTAATATGGACAGAGAAAATAATTTGTAGAAAATTAAATTTAATTATCATTCCAGAAAATGTATTTTGTAATTCTCATTTTATAAAAGCAAAATTTAAAAGAATCTTTTCGTTATTCTTTAAAAAATACAACAGTGGAACATGAAATACAATTATAATCAAACTAATGTGGTCAGAAAAGACAGCCATATAATTATTATTCTTTACTGAAGAATTTTACCCTGATATTATGTATTAAGTTTGATTTCTCTAAAGATTGTTTCTTCTTATCTATCTGAAATGGAATGAAAATATTCTTAGCATTAATTACTTAAAAATTTAAGAAGATAGTACCAATTAACATTCTCACCAACACTTTTGGAGGTTTCTCTTTTCTCCACACCTCCAACATTAACTGTTCATAAACTTTTTGATGATAGGTATTCTGAGTGGTGTGGGGTGGTACCTCCTTGTAGTTTTGATTTTCATTTCTATAATGATTAGCAATGTTCAGGATCTTATATGCATTTTGGTCATCTGTATGTCTTTGACAAAATATCTATTTAGATCTTCTGCCCATTTTTTTGTAAATTCAGCTTTTTTTTTTTTTTGATACTGAGTTGTATGAGTTCTTTGTATATTTTGGAGATTAATCCCCTGTCAGTCACTTCATTTACAAATATTTTCTCCCATTTTTCCAACTACTGTTGAGAACAGAGTGAAGGTTCCTTAAAAAATTAAAAATAGAACTACCATATGGTTCAGTAATCCCATTCCTCGCATATATCCAAAGAATACCATAATTGGATAAACTGCATCCCAGTGTTCACTGCAGCAGTTTGTAATAGCCATGACATGGAAGCAACCTAAATGAGCATCAATAGAAGAATGGATAAAGGATATGTGGTATAAATATATGTATATAACGGAATATTATTCAGCCACA
Source organism: Capricornis sumatraensis (assembly GCF_032405125.1). NCBI lineage: Eukaryota > Metazoa > Chordata > Mammalia > Artiodactyla > Bovidae > Capricornis > Capricornis sumatraensis. The sequence continues at coordinate 39,411,542 of NC_091085.1, read as the reverse complement.
AAATAGAATGAAATAATACTATATGAAACAACTTGGATACACCCAGAGATTATCCTACAAAGTGAAGTAAGTCAGACGGAGAAAGACAAATACCACGTAATACCACTTTTATGTGAAAAAAATGGACAGAAATGAACTTATGTACAAAATAGAAACAGACTCACAGATTTAAGAAAAACAACTTACAGTTACCAAAGGGGAGAAGTGGAAGGGAGAGGGACAAATTAGGAGCTTGAGATATGTTTATTAAACACATAAACAACAAGGACTGACTGTATAGCACAGAGAAATCTACTCAATACTATATAATTCCCTACATGGGAAAAGAATGGAAATATGTATGCATATAACAAAATGCCTTTGCTGTAAACCTCCAGACATGGAATAATGGACTGGTTCCAAATTGGGAGAGGAGTACATCAAGGCTGTATATTGTCACCCTGCTTATTTAAATTATATGCAAGTACATCATGAGAAATGCTGGACTGGATGAAGCACAAACTGGAATCAAGGTTGCAGGGAGAAATATCAATAATCTCAGACATGCATATGAAACACCCTTATGGCGGAAATTGAAGAGGAACTAAAGAGCCTCTTGAGTGTGAAAGAGGAGAATGAAAAAGTTGGCTTAAAACTCAGCATTCAGAAAACTAACATCATGGCATCTGGTCCCATTTCTTCGTGGCAAATAGATGGGGAAACAGTGGAAACAGTGACAGACTTTATTTTCTTGGGCTGCAAAATCACTGCAGATGGTGATTGCAGCCATGAAATTAAAAGACACTTGTGCCTTGGAAGAAAAGCTATGATAAACCTAGATAGCATATTAAAAAACAGAGACATTACTTTACCAACAAAGTTCCAGCTAGTCAAACCTATGGTTTTCCCAATAGTCACGTGTGGATGTGAGAGTTGGACCATAAACAAAGCTGAGTACTGAAGAATTGATGCTTTTGAACTGTGGTGTTGGAGAAGACTCTTGAGAGTCCCTTGGACTGCAAGGAGATCCAACCAGTCAATCCTAAAGGAAATCAGTCCTGAATATTCCTTGGAAGAACTGATGCTGAAGCTGAAACTCCAATACTTTGTCCCTACCTGATGTGAAGAACTGACTCATTGGAAAAGACTTTGATGCTGGGAAAGACTGAAGGCTGGAGGAGAAGGGGACGACAGAGGATGAGACGGTTGGATGGCATATTGACTCGATGGACATGAGTTTGAGTAAGCTTCAGGAGTTGATGATGGACAGGGAAGCCTGGCATGCTCCAGTCCATGGAGTCACAAAGAGTGGGACACGACTGAGTGACTGAACTGAACTTAGCTGAATGTATCTTATAAGCCATAGGAGAAGCATAACTTTTTAATTCTCAAATAAGTGAAAGTAAATGTATATCTAATACATATATAAAAATATTGGGAATTGAATTACATGTTAAGAACACTTTAAGACTTGAGAATAAAAGAAAGAAAAATATGCTTCCTAGGGTAAAGTACAAGGAAATGAGTTTAGAGTTTTTTAGCTCTGTGTATAAACAATAACAAACTAGATTCTCATAGGAGGAGAGAATTTCCAAGTAGAATTAGTTACATCTACCTAAATAAAATTTCTAAAAATTGGAACTATGAAAGGGTCAGCTCTATCTCTCAGCACATTACTATTTAATCACTTCATGGGTCAAAGCATCTTTCATATCCTAGTTGAAAAATAATTAGGTATATATTCACATATACTTCTGTATTTCATAACTCTATTAATATATACTTTTTTTAATATTATCTGTTTAAGAAAATCTTGCCTTGCTGGCAGTCAAAAGAGTAATACTTTATCCTTAAAAGGTCAGAGTGTAATATTGTTTTCCTCAAATATAAAATTGTTGGAATGTAAAGAACTTCTAAAGCTTTGGAAAAAGAAAATGCAAATAACTTTTTGAAACTGTTTTATCTCGTTCAAATTCAAGCTCATGGTGCTGACATGATCTTCCTTCCTAGCTTTGATTCCAAGAGTTAATTTGAAATGATACATGATAACCATCCAAATTGAAAGGTCTAAAACTCTATCAGTCTACTTTCCTGCAAAATAATGATAATCTGTGTCCACATTCCAAGGTACAGTCAAATAGTAAAGCATTATAGTAATGAGATTAAACAATTTTTGTCTCTCATATGAACTTATTATCCTAACAATACTGAGTTTTCTCCATACCTATGCTAATTATATATGGCTTTCAGGAAGATACACTTTGAAATAGTCTGTGTTTTCTTTCACAGAAGCTTTAAGTACATATCCTGATGAATATTACTGTATGATAAATATAAAATACATAATTTCCTTCAAGCTTCAAATTGTCTTTCTCTGTTTTCTATCTAAAAATATACTTATTGTTCTCAAAGTATATGAAAGAGAAGACATAATTAGCTTTAAAGAAGTGAAATTTATTCAGCCAAAGTTATAATAATAAAATGGATATACTGTTGCTGACAGAGTTAAAACCTTAATTTTTTTTTAAAAAATTCTAAGCTCATAGTATTATGACTGAAATAACAATATGAATTGATATATAATAATTTATCTAGTTTCTTGGTATGGTCTTAATTGTTTTGCAATTTGAAGACAATGTAGGGGGAGATAATTAAAGTGAATTTATTTCCAAGTAAATTTCTCAATACTTTTTCATGTCTTTCACTGAATCTATTCAAAACTATAATGTATAAATTTGTTTCAGACCTCAATTTATAAAGAAAACACCCGTTTTCTTTATAAAATGTAAAGTAGAAGTTTTTACTTATTTGAGTAACAAAAGATAAAATATAGTATCTAAAACTTGGCTTTTTAAACTTAATAGATTCTAAGGAATTTAAATGAAAACTGCAGCTAATTAATGTATTCTTCTATTCAACATAAAATCTTCAGGATGTATTTGGGATTGGTAAGCACTAGGGATTTAGTTCTTTGATGTTACCATATTTGCTAGATCGGAATGTTTATGTCCCCCACCCAAATTCATACTGAACTCTTAATCTCCAAAGGCAATGGTATTAGTAGGTGGGGTCTTTGAGAGGCTCCATCCTCAGGAGTGGGATTAGTGCTTTCATAAAAGAGATACATTGGAGCTCCCAAACCCCTTTTGGAATGTGAATATACGAGCTGGGGCCTTCATCGATATCCATGTTGGTCTTCCAGCCTCCAGAACTGTGAGAAATAACTTTCTGTTGTTTATAAGCCACCCAGTAAGTGGTAGTTTGTTGCTGTAGTCTGAGAAGAATAAAACAGTAATAAATGAGGAAATTCATGCAATTATTTTTGTGAGGTAAATAAAAATAATGATTTTAAAGTGTGTTGGGAACACAGAGAAGTACTGATTCCTACAGGCAGAAGAGATGATAAGAGTCTGCATGTGTGGGAGAAGGGGTCTTCTAGAAGGGGGTGAGATTTTGTTGTTGTTCAGTCATTAAGTTACGTCCAACTCTTCGTGACCCCATGGACTGTAGCCCACCAGGCTCCTCTGTCCATGAAATTTCCTAGACAAAAATATTGGACTGGCTTGTCATTTCTTTCTCCAGGGAATCTTGCAGATCCAGGGATCGAACCTATGTCTCCTGCATTGGCAGACAAATACTTTACTACTGAGCCACCTGAGATGTCAAATGATCCTAAGAAATGAGTTTTGTGGGGGAGATGGGGGGGAAATGACATTGAGCTATTTCAGGCAAGAATTAAATTTAGAATAGAGACAGTATGGATCGAGTGGGTAATGTGCTTCTGCTCACACTCAGATAGTCAAAATCATCTCATGGACTGCCGAATCCAAAAAAAAAAAAAAAAAAAAACCCACAAAATATAGCTCATGGCTACACAGCTATTCCCAGAAAAAATGACATAGTTTTACAGAGACTATGGAAATTGCTGGACAGCAACAAAATAAAATCATTCCTTTTTCTATTTGTTTACTGCTGTGTGACATACCTCATAAAAATACAGTGCCTTACAACTAGAATTTGTAGTTACTGCTCATGGTACTGAGGTTTGACTTGGAGCAGATTGGGTGGGTCTTATCAGAGTCTCTCAGGGGATTACAGTCAATTAGTGACTGGGGAAGAAATCATCTGAAGGCTCAGCTGGGCTGAATATCTACTCACTCACAGAGCTGAAGTTAATTCTTACTGCTATATAGGAACTGAGTCCTGTCTACCAGGGTGCCTTTATTCAGCATTTCTGTGTGGCTTCAGCTTCTCAGAGCATGCTATCTAGGATCTAAAAGCAGACCTTTCACGGGATAGGCAGTATATACTGCCAGTGTCATAAGGCCTGAGACAAAAATTTAGCACAGTTTCATTTCTGTCTTACTCTGCTGGTTAAAGTACTCAGAGATTCCTCCAGTAGTCAAAGCAATGGGAAGCAAGCCATGTCTCTTGATGAGGGAAATCTCAAAGAACACTTGGCCATCTTTAATTCACCATAGTTCTCTCTCTAGTCATATATTATTCACATTCTGGCCTCCTTGCCCTAAAAATATACATTCACTCCATCCCAAGATCCTTAAAGTTTCATTCCAATACAGCATTATTAGCTCAAAGTTCTGGATCTTATCACCTAAGTTAGATCCAGATGTTACGATGCTCCTTAGGTATCTTTTTCTTGAGTATGGTTCTTCTCACTCTAAAATTGGGTGAACTCAATTGATATGTTTTCCACACCCTTTCTTCCCTTCTCAACAAAAACCCTATTCCATAGTGATAAGAATGAGACAGGAAAACTACAATTGACATTCCTATTCAAAAAAAAAACAAAACCTTAGCACATGGCAGTCACTGTTTGATAGATGCTCTGAGATTCCACCTGGAAAATATTACCCAATCCTCAATTAGTTCTGAATCCTTCTGCCTGAAAATTTTCTGCAGTTCTTGGTTCTATCCCATGGACTCATGGTTTTGCCCTCTGAATTATCCTTCTCGGCACATGTTTGCAACCATATGGCCTTCTATGCCTGTTTGGAAAATTAAGGGGGCATAAGATTTTTCATTTTGTATTTTCTCCATCCCTTTTAGTCTAAGCTATTGTTGCTTCTGATGATATAATTCTCTTTAAAAACATTACAGGTTTTCAATGACTACTCTTAGGTCACTAGATTGTATAACAGACCCTTTCAATTTTGTGAAAGACAGCCTGTAAGGCATCTGTGAAATGATGTCTTTAGGATTCTTAGAAGCCTTCTGGTCTTAGAGGATTAATCAACTAATCCCTTTGGCTTCTGACTAGCTGGAAGCATGTTGCACTGCCACAGATCTTTCTGTGGTTGTTCAGTCACTAAGTCGTATCCAACTCTTTGCAACCCCATGGCCTACAACATGCCAGGCCCCTCTGTCCTCCACTATTTCCTAGAGTTTGCTTAAATTCATGTCCATTCACTTGGTGATGCCGTCCAACCTTCTCATCCTCTGTCACCCTTCTCTCCTCCTCTTTAGGTCTTCCTGAGGTCTTAACAAAGAACTTTACGGTTCCATGCTGGATGTGATATTTATCCTGATGCCATTATTTTTTTAAAACTTAAAATTGTTTTGCTAGAAGAGAACATGGATAAGAAACAGATGACTTGTTTTCCAACCCAGAAAGAATTTTCTCCTTTATATTTCCTGTATACTATGCTCGACAGCTGAGCAGGTCCTTCCCCAGTTCCTATCTGCCTTTCATATTTTCTCACAAGAACCAAGAGAAGTGAACTGGCACATTTTACCTTCTGCTTAAAAATCTTTAGAGAGAGATCCATAAGTTAATTAGGTACTCTTTTTACTTTCCACATTAATGCCAGATTTTCTGCTACACATTATGAGGATATCATTTTCTCTAACCACCAGCTACAAATTCCACTGTGTCCTTTCAGCCCTCACCAATAATCTCACTGAGATACTTCCAGATTGTATTAAGAATCTCCTCTAGGCCCATCCAACTGCTTACCACCTAGTCCAAAAGTCAGGGCTATTTTCAAATTCCATCTTTTGTTGCTCAACAAATTACCTCCAAAATTAGAGGCTTAAAACTATAAGAATTTTATTTTATCTCATGATTTTGTGGGGCAGAAATTCAAGTTGGGATCATCTGGCCAAATCTCCTGCTCCATGTGGTATTAATTGAGGCCACTCAATAGTAACCAGCTGGTGGATGGGCCAGTCCGGGGGGGACCAGAGTAGTTTCACTCACATGTCTGACACTTTGTCAAGGAGGACAGGAAAGATAGACTCAGCTTTGACTACTAACAACAGTAACTGCGCATGGACCCCAAGCATGGTTATCAAGATAATCAGACTTCTTATGTGGCAGATGAGGGCTCCTGGAGGGAACATTTCCAGAGGGAGACATGGAAGCTGCCAGTCTGTAAAGACCTGAGCCTGGACGCTGCTGTTGCTAAGTCGCTTCAGTCGTGTCCGACTCTGTGCAACCCCATAGATGGCAGCCCACCAGGCTCCCCCATCCCTGGGATTCTCCAGGCAAGAACACTGGAGTGGGTTGCCATTTCCTTCTCCAATGTGTGAAAGTGAAAAGTGAAAGTGAAGTCCCTCAGTCGTGTCTGACTATTTGCGACCCCATGGACTGCAGCCTACCAGGCTCCTCCGCCCATGGGATTTTCCAGGCAAGAGTACTGGAGTGGGGTGCCATTGCCTTCTCCGAGCCTGGACACTGGCATAGTGTTATTTCATCATTTTTCACTGGTGAGAACCATCATAGAGCCTATCTAGATTAAAGGAGTGTGTGTGTGTGTGTGTGTGTGTGTGTGTGTGTGTGTGTGTGTGCATATGTATGTGTTGGGGTGGGAGATTTGTAAAGGAATTAACACCCCTATTTTGGAGAAATAGATTGATACTTAGAATAAGAGGATAATTGATGGGACAAGATTGGAGGTGAAACCAGAGGAAATTTGATCACTAGTACAAGTATTAGGATTATTCTTGAAAAAAGAAGGCTTGTTCTTTTCCTGGAGTCCAAAAGGATGTGGTAACCAGGGCCAAAATTAATAATAAAATATTAAATAATATTGATATTAATAAGTTTGAATTGGAGTATATGATGACTGAAAAACTATATATTCATTTTCTAATTCTTGGATCTTATGAATGTTACTTTATATGGCAAAAGAGTCTTGAAAGATGTAGTTAAATTAAGGATTTTTGAGATGAGATTACCCTCAATCATCTAGGTGGGCCCTAAATGCAATCAAATGTATCCTTATAAAAGGGAGACACAGTGTGACTTTATTACACCCGGAAGAGTGGACCATATGAAGATGGAGAGAGAGAGATTTGAATATGCTGTCCTTGAAGACTGGATGGATGAAGCCACAAGTCAAGGAATGCAAATGGCCACCAGAAGCTGGAAGAGGCAAGGCGAGGATTCTCTCGCAGAGCCTTCAAGGGAAATGCAGCCCTGCCAACACCTTGATGTTGATTCCCTTGTTCAGAACCCTGATAGGACAAATTTATTTTGTCTTAAGACTCGAAGTGTTTGGTAATTTGTTGCGTCTGCCATAAGTAACTGAGAGAATGGATTAGAATTATACAATTATATTTCAGCCCTCTGGTTTATAAAATCCCTTAGGTAGAGTCCTGCAGAGATCTTCATTTTAAACAATTCAGAGACAGCCTTAGAGTTTGCTTAAGAATGAAACAGTAGCATCAAGTTAAAAAGCCAAGCTTTGGAGTCAGAAGGTGCTTTGCAGATCCTGATTCAGCTATTTACTCACCTATGATTCTAGACAAATTAACTGACACTTCTAAATCCTGGGGCTATTTACCTTTTATTTTTTTGCCTTTTGACCTTCTTCACTAGTTTCCCCTACCAGACGGCCTCCCCATATACATTTCTGGCAATCACAAATTTGTTCTCTATTCTCTGCTTGTTTTGGGTTTTTAGATTCCACATGTAAGAGAGATCATATGGTATTTGTCTTTGTTTGACTATTTCACTTACCATAATGAACTTGAGGTTCATTCATATTGTCTCAAATGGCAAAATTTCGTTCTTTCTTCTGGCTGAATAAAATTCCATTGTTTATATATACATATATATATACACACACACATATCCCCACTGTATAAAATTGGTTCCTTACTCATAACTTAACTGACTATATATTATGCATGGGTTTATTTCTGGACTCTCTATTCTGTGATTCTACACAAATTAATTAACCTTTTAAAATTTTAGCTTTTTAAATTATAAAATAGGAAGAAAATAATACTTATTTTACACTGTTACTGGGAAGGTAAAAATACAATATATAATATAACAGCAAGCATAGTGGCAAACATTTTAACAAACAACTGAATATAATGTGTGTGTGAGAGAGAGAAAGACAGAGAGAGAGAGAGAGAGAGAGAGAGAGAGAGAGAGAGAGAGAGAGAGAGAGATAGATGTGTGTGTATTTTGGAAGAAGGGAAACATACAAATTAGAGGCAGTGTGCAGAATACCATGGCTGATTTGGGGCTTTGGAATCAAATCCTCTATGTTCAATTTCTGGGATTACTGCTTTATGGATTAATAACATTGGACAAATTATTTCACTTCTCCATTCTTTAGTTTTATTCTTTGAAAAATGGTTATAATTATAAAACATATTTCTTGGAACTGTTTTGTTGATAAAGCAGTATATAATTATAATCCATTTATAAAGTGCTTGGAACTTTGTACAGACTTAAATTATATACCAATAATTTATTTCAGCATCAAGAAGTTCTAAATGTTGCTTGAGCTCAGTCGCTCAGTCATGTCCAACTCTTTGCAACCTCATGGACCATAACTGGCCAGGCTCTTCTGTCCATGGAATTTCCCAGGCAAGAATAGTGGAGTGGGTTGCCATTTCCTTCTCTGAAACATTGTTTAATAATTTTGAAGATTTTCTTTCTCCATTCCAGAATTTTTAATTTTAATTTTAATGTTCTAATATCTATATGTTAATTTAATTATTCTGGATCTCATGCTAGTTTAGGAATATTACCCAAGCCTGGGAATATGAAGAGTCTTCTAATTTTATGAGCTGACTAAAGCAATCGATGGAGAAGGCAATGGAACCCCACTCCAGTACTCTTGCCTGAAAAATCCCATGGATGGAGGGGCCTGGTGGGCTAGAGTCCATGGGGTCACTAAGAGTCGGACATGACTGAGTGACTTCACTTTCACTTTTCATTTTCCTGCTTTGGAGAAGGAAATGGCAGCCCACTCCAGTGTTCTTGCCTGGAGAATCCCAGAGACAGGGGAGCCTGGTGGGCTGCTGTCTATGGGGTCGCACAGAGTTGGACACGACTGAAGCGACTTAGCAGCAGCAGCAGAAGGTAATCGATGGTACTAATGTGGAATATTAATTCACTATTTGACATTTGTACAGTGGGAAAAGGTATTCATCAAAATTTAAATTACCTTTACGGATTCTGTGTGTTGAGAGATAAGGAACTTTCGCAAGGGTTAAGATTTGCGATGAATTCTTCTGAAACCTAAAGAATTAAATATAAAATTATCCTCATCATGAAGGATAATCATTCTCTTTTTATCTTCCATCATACTCATTATGATTGAATGATCATGAAATCTTGAAATAATATATGGTTTTTCTTATATATTTTTTCTTTTAAATACCTAACCTATAAATGGATATATTGTGATAATTTTATCACAACTATGAGCACATAATTTAAAATTCCTATGTTACATATGATACATGTATTTTTCCTTAATGAAAACAATGAAACTTAAGATGTTGAAAGAGCCATGAATTAAAACAAAGAAACAAAAAGCGGTACTTCTACATCCGCAAAATTCTAGCCTATAGTTTCCATACTTTCCTGCTCTCTATGATCACTTTTATTATTTTTTATTGAATTATAGTTGATTTATAATGTTACATTAGTTTCAGGTGTACAACATTGTACTCAGCACTTTTATTCTGAGCACAGGGTTACTCCACTCCACTGCAGAAAGGGAATGCAAGCTAGCAAGAAACTCGGAGAAAATAATCTACATCAAACAGGAAATCTATATCTCTCATTTCAAGAAAAGGACAAGGAATGAGGGAAAATAATCTTATAGAATAGGGGAGAAAGAAGAATTAGATGTGAAATTTTGGAGGTCACATAGATTAAAATAATTTAATAAGACAACGAGGGCAAAATCCTTGGAGTAGACTTGGTTATTATAAATACTGCAGTTTATTGATGGTTGGTGAAAGGCACAGGGCAGTCTTCTAAGCTATGGAGCCTCCCACTGCCAGAGGGAGATGGAAGAAGTTTGTCTAAGAAGGAAACTGGGCTGCGAGAGCCACACAGGAAGCCCGGGCAGTGTGGGTGGGTTGGGGTATAACACAGCTTCCCTTTCAAATATCTTGATAAAAGGAAGGATTAAATAAAAGATTTGTAAGCTTCAGGGATCTGATGATGAAGAGCAAGGGTAAAAAGGCCAGAAATGCATGCCTTGTATCCCTTAACTCCTTTGAGTTATAGTGAAGATATGATTTGTTAAATAAACACAAAATTGCATAGAGCAAAGTAAGCTTTAGTGTTCACTGTGAAGTGTTAACAATCACTTAAGCATAATTCTCTGAAGAGGAGGGGACAAATGGAACAGTACACAGTAAACCGCCAAAAGCTGGTCCCTTAATTTGCCCACTTCCTCAGTTAGAAGACCAAAAAAGCACAGAGGGGTGCTTGGTCCCAACATTCTACACTGATAAATGCAAAATGCTGAAAGCATTTTTAAAGAACAAGATTATGGGAGTGTGAAAAATCCCGCTCTCTTGATTGAAAATGGAAATGAATTAGTGTCACCAGCTTTGAAAAATTATGACTTCCTCCCCTCGTTTCCCACTCTATAACCAGTGTGCTGTTTTCATGCATCACCTTTCCCAAGCAAGAGAAAGCCTCACAAGTTGCATGTGTGTGAGCAGAAGAGATTAACCTGGCAGTTTATCAAGAGCTCATAATACCACTCAGTACTTTTTCCTTTTTTAGTTTATTTTTTTCCTTTATGAAGTGGCAAGTTTGCTTTTATAGTTACAAGTTAATGCCAGGTTTGATACTTTTGAGATAAACAGATATTCAATTTCAAGGACTTTATAATTCCAATTATTTCAGTTTTTTTTTTTACATTGTGAGCAGCAATTGATTATTTTTCAGAGCATAAATTTTATTTTACATGTTTATGTACATATTCAGAGACTTTATTCAGTCAATAAAAGATAATTTATAAGCACATACTAGATGCTAAATGGACTTCCTAGGTGACGCAGTGGTAAAGAATCTGCCTGCCAATGCAGGAGACCCAGGAGACGCGGGTTTGATCCCTGGTTCAGGAAGATCACCTGGAGAAGGAAATGGCAACCCACTCCAGTATTCTTACCTGGAGAATCCTCTGGACAGAGGGGCAAGAATACATAGGCTACATAGTCCATAGGGTTGCAAAGATGCTATATACTCAGCTAGGCTTGAGAATTACTTTAAGATATATATATATATTTCCCTGCCTCACAGGTTCTATATTCCAGTGGGGGAGAGAGACAAAGAAGGAAATGGATATATCAGTGAAATAATCAAAATTGTGATTAATTTGATGAAAGAAAGAAGAAAGTTGTGATGAGAAAATGAAGTTTGAGTTTGGGTAGTTACTTAAATAAGGTGATCAAGAAACATGTCTCTGAAGAAGTGATGTTTATACTGGGACTTGAAGGAAGAGAAAGAAACAAGTGTGATAAAAGCTTGGTGAGAGCTCAATGAGATGGGACAAATAGACAAAGGAGACCTAAGGAAAAGATTTTCTTTAACAAGCTTGTGGTGGCAAAATCAGAAGACAAAATCCCTGTCCCCTGTTTATACAACTGAACACTAATCTAGGTACTGCTGGGGCTGCCCAGGTGGTGCTAGTGGTAAAGAACCCACCTGCCAATGCAGAAGACATAAGAGATGTAGGTTTGATCCTTGAATCAGAAGAATCCCCTGGAGGGAGGCATGGCAACCCACTCCAATATCCTTGCCTGGAGAATCTCATGGACAGAGGAGCCTAGAGGGCTACAGTCCATAAGGTTGCACAGTTGGACACAACTGAAGCAACAGCATGCACACTGGGTACCGCTGGCAATGGAATTTTCAGATGTAATGAAAGTTCCAAGTCATTTAACCTTTTTTTTTTAATAGGAGTATAGTTGCTTTACAATGTTGTGTTAGTTTCTGCTCTACAACAAAGTGAATCAGCTATATGCGTACATATATCCCTCTCTCTCTCTCTCTCTCTCTCTCTCGAGCCTTGCTCTTCACCCCCATCCCTCTAGGTCATTACAGAGCACCAAACTGAGCTCAAAATATGGACATAGTCTAGGAGAGCCCTTTCAAAGCTGAAGGTTTTCTCTGGTTGCTGGCAGAAGTCAGAGGGATGAGACTGCTGGCCTTGAGAAATGAAGCACAAAACAAGTTCTGAACTGCTGGTGAAGAAGGGAGGGCTCTAGAATTTCGAGCAAACTTTCATCCACAGCAAGCAAGGATACAGGGTGGCTCCTCTCTGCCATCACTAGGGAGTGAATTTAGCCAGCCATCAGTGAGCCTGGGAAAGGATCATTAGCCTCAGGTGAGGATCGCAGTCCTGGTGGCCACCTTGATGTCAGCCTATGAGACCTGAGCAGAGCATCCAGCTAAACTGTATCTGCACTCCTGACCAATGGAAAGTGTGAGGTAAATGAGACTGCTTTAAGCCACTAGGTTGTGGTCATTTATCACAGCAGCAATAGGAAAATCATTGCAAAGGTCAAGAGACTAACAGGAGACTAACTCCCTAACAGACTACCTAACAGGGGACTACTATAGACTATTTCAGGCTATATTTCCTCTATAAGGAAGTATAATATTGGCAAGTTAGATGGTGAAGAGTGAACGAATCACATAAGGATATTTAATGTAACTGGTACACAATTATTAGCATTGATTGGACTAAAAAAAAGCATTATATATTAATAATAAAAAATTTATATTAATAAAAAAGCATTATATATTAAGCATTATATGCATACAATCCCATTTTTTCATCTCAAATGATCATGCCTTGTAGTATGCAATACCCAATTTAGACACTAAAGATACAAAGATGGTAAATGCATGATCACTAAGATGGAAAATTTTACAATCAAGATGGCAGAATATGCACACAAAATAGTTCTAGTTGGTAGGAAGAGCTATTGATAAGAGGCCACGTGTGTTCAGAGGAGTGGTGGAAGCATTCAGGAATGTGTCTTAAAGTGGTAAAATGACTGGGCCTCCAAAAAGTGATTTGAAGTGACTCAGACAGATATATTCTTCCTGATGGAAACATAAGAGGAAGTACACAGCATGACCTTTGGGACAGCCTTTCCAGAAAAAGAAAAAGATTTCAGTATAGTCAAGACTTTAGAGCTAACTGCCAGTATGCAGGAAATACATGGGATGGGAAATGACAACAGGCTAAATGACACCAGAGGGACACATTCAGCCAAATGCAGAATGTTGAAAATCTCCAGACCAAATGATGCAGTTACAAAACCAAAACTTATCATCAAAACTGGTTTCAGAGATACACCAAGCAATTGGAAAATGGACTTTGCTACATACTAAGTCACTTCAGTCATGTCCAACTCTTTGCAATCCTATGGACTGTTGCGTGCCAGGCTCCTCTGTCCATGGGATTCTCCAGGCAAGAATACTGGAGTGGGTTGCCATGCCCTCCTCCAGGGGATCTTCCAAACCCAGGGTTAAACCTGTTTCTCTTTCATCTTCTGCATTGGCAGGCAGGTTCTTCAACACTAGCACCACCTGAGAAGCCCCAAACTGAGATTATAATTAAAAAAATTTTACTCTACAAAGATATTTTTGACATGGTTGTGAAAAAAAAATAAAAACAGAATATCCATATTGATAATATCGAGGGACCAATCTTAATTTTGATGGTTAACATCTGCAGCCACTGAATCAGAAGACAATTGCTTCTTGTTAGGAAATTGATGACAAACCCAGACAGTATGTTGAAAAACAGAGACATTCCTCTGCTAACAAAGATCCATTTAGTCAAGACTATGGTCTTCCAATTGTCATGTGTGGCTGTGAGAGCTGGACTGTAAAGAAGGCAGAACACCAAAGAATTGATGCCTTCAAACTGTGGTGCTGGAGAAGACTCTGGAAAGTCCCTTGGACAGCAAGGAGATCAAACCAGTCAATCTTAAGGGAGATCAACCCTGAATATTCACTGGAAAAACTGATGCTGAAGCTGACGTTACAGTATTTTTGGTCATCTGATGCAAACAGATGACTCATTGGAAAAGTCCCTCATGCTGACAAAGATTGAGGGCAGAAGAAGTGGGTGTGAGAGGCTGGTTGGCATCACCAGCGCAATGAATATGAACTTGGGCAAACTCCAGGAGATAGTGAGGGACAGGGAGGCCTGGTGTGCTGCAGTCCATTGGGTTGCAAAGAGCCAGGCACAACTGAACAATAACAACATAATCTTAAAAATATCATGTCCATTAAAGATCCTTGTTGATATTTTTATGATTAAAATGGTATCATACCAGATCTATTCACTTTATGAGTGAAGTTGCTCAGTCGTGTCCGACTCTTTGCGACCCCATGGACTGTAGCCTACCAGGCTCCTCCCTGCATGGGATTCTCCAGGCAAGAGTACTGGAGTGGGTTGCCATTTCCTTCTCCAGGGGATCTTCCCAACCCAGGGATTGAACCAGGGTCTCCAGCATACAGGCAGATGCTTTAACCTCTGAGCCACCAGGGAAGTTCATTAAACAACACATTGAGGAAAGGTATTTCATAGATTATTGATAGACAGTTTGGGGAAATTTACAGTAGTCATGCTTGTGTAATACTTGAGAATGGTTGTAGATTAGTATGGATGTTCATTTTAAGTCTACATAATGAAGTTCTAAATACTGAAGAAGTGTGGGTTTCAGAGCATATAGGAAATTCTGAATGTTTGGGAAATGCCTATTATTATTTCTACTGCCTTATAAGGACTTCTCCCTCTGGCAAATGAACTGGCTCTTTCAGAAGTAAAAACAAACAAACAAAAAAACAAAAAAACCCACAATTTTTGCTGAATTCTTCTAAAAGCTCATTTGCGCTCCATAACATTTGGCTTTTGTTTCTGTCTTATATCCTGAAGTTAGGCATTGGTCAAGTTTTTATCTTTCCTTTTTTGCTATCCAAATTAGCTCCCTCATAGAATCATGCAATGCCATAGTTTTAAGCATTACAAAAGTTTTAGTTTTCAAAAGTGAGTCTAAAAGAATTATGTTTCCTCCAGAATCTGCTCTACCCTGACTCCATCTTTCCCACATCTCAGGCATGAAAACTCAGAGAAGTGAAAGAATCCTGTCTTTGCTTACATGTTCCCACATGTAATTTACTGTCAGATATTACAGATATTAATTCCAGTGTTTCTCACATATATTACATCTGTTTTATTGTGACTGTCAACAACAGCTTTAGGATAGATGATTATTTACTGCAAAAAGTGACTAACTAGTCTCTCTCTTACTTTCTCCCAATTTTAATTTATGTTACTCAAATCTTATAGATTAATCTCTTTTTTAGGGAAATTTTATAGTTCTCTGTTTGAAACAACCTAACAGCTGGCCAATTTTATTGATATAAACACAAACCCACTAACTCTGACTTTTAAGGAGTTTACAATTATTTTCCTGTTGTAATATAGTAAGGACTATACAGACATTTACATAAACTTTTAAATTATATAATAATAATAATAGTAGTAGTAATAGTAGTAGCAGTTAACAGTAGCAAACTCACTATACTCACCTTCATTTCTAGTATTTTGAGTTCAAACAATCCAGCTATAATATTCCAAAACGTCCTTCTACTTTTAATCAACCATCAAAGTATTCCATCAATTTTCAGTTAGCTGCCTCATCCTTTGGGTTAAAGTATGGTAGTGTCCTTAGAGCATCCTCTCCTTTCCTTCAGATCTTCCTACTTTTGCCAATAATAGCCCCTGAGGCATTTTCTCTGAAGTCTTAAAAGCCCTGATTGCAGTTTTAAACCTGCTTGTAACGTTATGACCCTCTCTCTTCTAGTGATATTACCTATCTAGACTACATACTTCTTCAGGGTAAAGATTGTGTCTCATTTTTTGTATAATCTTATTATAATGTAAAGTAGTATGTAGCACATAACAGTTGATAAATATTATTCAATAATTACTTTAAAACAATATTTAATAAATATATGCCAACAATGATCCATATAGCCAAAGCTGTGGTCTTTCCAGTAGTTATGTACGGATGTGAGAGTTGGACCATAAAGAAAGCTGAGTGCTGAAGAATTGATGCTTTCGAACTGTGGTGCTGGAGAAGACTCTTGAGAAGCCCTTGGACAGCAAGGACATCAAGGAGTTAATCTGAAAGGAAATCAACCTTGAATATTCATTGGGAGGAGTGATGCTGAAGCTCCAATAATTTGGCCACCTGATGTGAAGAGCCAGCTCATTGGAAAAGACCCTGATGCTGGGAAAGATTGAAGACAGAAGGAAAAGAGGGCATCAAAGGATGAGAAAGTTTGATGGCATCGCCGATTCAATGGACATGAACTTGGGGAAACTCCGGGATATCCTGGGATATCTGGGACAGGAGACCTGGCAGGCTGAAGTCCATGGGGTCACAAAGAGCTGGACACAACTTAGCAACTGAACAACAACAACTATATATGCATAATTTGTCATACTACCATCTTATTTTATAGCAACTTTGCTTGGTAGAAACACGCATTGACAAGTGAAAGGGCAGAGCATAGCTACAGAAATCACTCATTTGATGAAACTCTGTAATTTCTTTACATTGATATGCATTTAAAAGTTCTGGAAATGCACCTTCTACAGATGTATAGATTTTATGGCAGCCTCTTTCTTCCAGATTACTTATAAAAATCTCTTATAACACCAGATTCAGTATCCAATGTAGGAGATATTGGAGGACTATATATCAAAACATATTCTTGTTTATTTCTATTCTTTGTTTTCTTACAGTTTAGATAATTTCCCATCCATGAAAAAGATCTTTTTACTCATAGTTTCACAGAACTTGATTATATGTTAGGTTTATAAAAATCTAGGTTTAATAAGCTTATGACTAAGATTTAATATTCTATTTTTATCCCCCACACTTAAAATCCTTTCCTTTGCCTTATAATATGACCAAGTCTCTAGCTTTTTTACGAGATTATAAACTAAAAGTAAAACTTCATGAGCAAAGTGATATTGTTTACCTTATATTTACCAAATGTATGCATCATTTATCATTTGTGATTATTAATTAATCTTTCAATGTTTGTTCTTTTTGTTGATATTAGCAATGCATTGTTAAAACAAAATACTGTCTTTTAAAGAGCAATTATTTATATTGTTATGCCTTCAAAATTAATGCATGTCTCATAAGCAAAATATTTACACATAATGTATAAAACCAAGAACTTTCATTTTTAGTATCATCCACATTATAGAAGCCTGTTATACAACATGACACAGTAAATGTATGTTTGCAAAGTGAAGATCTGCCAAATATTTATGTCACATTATACAGGGTTATCTCATTGTGTAATGGAAAAACCCTGTCACAGTGCATAACACCAGTGCTAGTTTCAAGTTGCTGTGAGAACCTAACTTCTGAATCTTCTGATTTATGTAGGCTTCAACATCTCAGCCTAACGCTGGTATAACTTTGTTACATTTAGACTTACATGCATGTGATCTGTTAATGGCAGTATGTGCATATGAATACATAGGTGTGTGCTCACATCTACAGGAGCCCTCAAATACACACACACAGTCCTGCACAGCCATGGAAATCCATGTGTGGATTATCACAAGCAATTGCAGGGGAGGTAGTCTGGTAAGAGTCCTCGGGTCCTAAGGTGGGTATTAAAGCTAAAATAACATGAGTCAAACAGAAGAATAGTCTCGTAGGCTGTTTTTACATATGGAACAGATTAATTTTAGTAAGTTGGCAACAAATGTATTCTTGCAATCAACTGTCAATCTACTAAATTTTTATTAGCTTCATTAGAATTTGGCTTCAATTAGGACCCTCTGAGGGGAACAGAGCTATAGGCCCCCAAAACTCAATTTTCTATCAGATATTTCAATATGTTCTGAAATTTAACCTAAAAACTATATTTCATTGGTTGAATATGTCCCTGAATTAGAAACGTCTAACTTGTGAATCAGAGCCACATGCCACATTCTTTATCCGGTCACCAGCCAAGTAGCAATAGAGCCTTACAAACTTATATTAAATAAATTTTCTTTGGGCAAATTTGTCATCGTTTAAATTCCTATTCATATATGCCAATACGAATGCAGCCTAGTATGGAAAAGAACTATAGTAGTATTTGGATTTTTATTTTTAATTGATTTGCTTATAGGTTTGATTTTAAATGATTTGCTTATAGAATAAAATCAGGGTTGTTATTCTGAAAAAGGAATAATGTTTGACTAACTTTTAAAGGAAATGAAATTTGAGTTAGAATGAAGCAGACCAAAAACCAGATTTTTCATAAGGTCTTTGTTTACACAATTCATTTCAACAAACATTTCCTGAGATTCTACTGTGGGTAAGACTGCCCAAATGGTTTCAGATCCAGGAGAGTCCTACAGAAGAGAAGGGAAGAAAGGGGAGCCAGTTCTGAGGTAGGAAAGGCCACAAAAATGACGTACGCTGGAGACTATGAAGTTCTGATCCTAAAAATCACTAGAACAATGATTCTTAAATTTTGATGTATTACAGAACTATGTGAGAGACTTAAGCAGGCACAGAATTCTATGCTTCTTGAAGAAGCCTGTGCCTCTGTGCTCCAAACAATTCATTACACAACTTTGAAGAACCAGTGCACCCGAATGTCTGAGCTAGACAGGGAGAGGAGAAACACCAACACAATTCCAAGAAGCAACTGGACTTTGAGCCAGTAGCAATATAGACAACTCTTTTGACATGGAGGTTAGTGAAAATTCAGAGAGAGGGAGTAATGTCTGGAAAACCAGTCCTATCAAATGGGGAATGATTAGAATGAAGCCATGAGCAAACAGTCCATCAAAGATGGGCAATATAAGGGAGAAGTATTCAAGAAAAAGAGGGATACAAATGCTGAAGATAAAGAGGGTACAAGTGTGTCACTGGTTAAGAGACAACACAAAGAAAGAAGGTTGGTTTTTACAAGAGCTGGTTAGCGATGCAGCGAGAAGACTTACAACAGATAAAAGTTTGAAGGATCTTATTCTATCATGTTAGTGAGAATATTTTACTATGCATGTTATACCACATCCAAAATTTACTGAAAGGAAAGGCATACTAAATAAATATTAGTTTATTTCCTAGATTGCAAAGGATTGAAATTCGTACATTTTATCCCAACTGTATTTTTGCAGTCATCATCTGAGATGATTCTTCAGATCATTAATTTATACAGATGTCAGGTATGTGAACTTCATAAAATAAGTAAGGGAAGGGACTATTGGTTAGAATTTTTACCCTTCTATTAAATACGTATAATGAGGGGAAAAATACACTTTCTCTTCTTCATGATTGATATCCTTTCATGGCCTTTGATTATCAAGTCTGATCTAAGCACTTTATTTGCTGAGAAAAGTAGAATGGTCTCACATGGGAAGGGGGGTGGTCAATGATCAGCTTGGCATCCCAAAATGACTTTTTAGAGACTACAAAATGAAAATAGTTTCCAGGTTTCATTGAAAAGATAATGGATTTTAAAAATATATATTACTTGTGTTCTACTTAACATATCAAAAGCTGGGGAGGAAGCCTACTATACCAGAGAGAAATCAGCTTTTGATATGAAGGAATATGAAAATCCCAAATGTCCAGTCAAAGGTAATTATAGGGAAGAAAAGGGGACCACAAATGGAAGCAGAGGCAGAGAGAGGATACATACATGAACCATGAAACTGGACTCCTATGTGCCTCATTTGCTGTCTAGAATCCTAGAGTTGGACCTAGGAAAGGTCAAGGGGTGAGTCAAAAGCAAGGTTTCCCATTTGGGACTTGAGGGGGAATCTGTCTTGCAGGATTCTGTGTTTATTAACTGGTATAGGAAAATCTGAGTAAAATTAATATTTGACATGGTTGAGCAGATGGAGAACATATGATTATTTCCTAACCCCCTTCCCCCCCAATCCCTGTATGTACACACACTCTTGAGTGGCATGGAAATGTCAAAAAGTCCATACATGTCTTGGAGAAATAGCTGACAGGGCTGGGCTGATGAGCCTATCAGGAGGAGAGAGCATCTGGAGTGAAATGATCCTGCAGTAAAGCAGAAGTAGAGAAGAATCACGCCCAAACCTCAGGAATAGGAGGTAATTCCACCCAGATCAAGATGCAGCAAATTCAATATGGATAACTACTGAGTTCTAGCAATCTGGGAATGGAGATAAATTCATTCATTAAATATTTATTGGCTCCCCACTATATGGGCTTCCCTGGTGGCTCAGACAGTAAAGAATCCACCTGCAATAAGGGAGACCTGGGTTCAATCCGTGGGTTGGGAAGATCCCCTGGAGAAGGGTAAGGCAACCCACTCCAGTATTCTTACCTGGTGAATCCCACTGGACAGAGGAGCCTGTGGGCTACAGTCCATAGGGTTGCAAAGAGTCGGATATGACTAAGCAACTAAGCATAGCACAGCTGACCCACTATATAGCACTTGTGTTCTGAAAAATTAGGGCTATAGCAGTGAACTAATCAATCTTCCCATAACTGGAGCTTGGTGGTAGGAAACAGATAATTTTTTCAGATAAATTAATTTATTTTAATTGGAGGCTAATTACTTTACAGCTTCTATAGTGGTTTTTGCTGTACATTGACATCAATCGGTGTACATGAGTCCACATCCTGAATCCCCCTCCTAACTCCCTCCCCATCCCATCCCTCAGCATTGTCCCAGTGCTCTGGCTTTGAGTGCCCTGTTTCATGCATCGAACTTGGACTGGTGATCTATTTCATATAGGGTAATATACGTGTTTAAATGCTCTTCTTTCAAATCATCCCACACCCTTGCCTTCTCCCACAGAGTCCAAAAGTCTGTTCTTTACATCTATGTCTCTTTTGCTGTCTCACATATAGGGTTGTAACTATTAATCTAATTATGTTAATAATCACTTTGAACCTCAATGGTATAAATGCACCAATTAAAAGGCAGAGATTGTCACAGTGGTCAAAACCAAGGCACAACTATATGTTATCTACACAAAGCCTACTTTAAATATTAGGACATATACATATAATACATTGAGTAAATGGATAGAAATTGTTTAAGTGAAGTAAGTTTTGTTAATCTTTAAAAACCTCTCTTATATGAAGCCATAATATATTTTCCTGCTAATTGGTTTAAGATCTATTCTTTGAACTGACAAATAATCAATAAAATTATATTTCTACAAAAAAGTAAGTGGATAGAGGAAAATATACCATGCTCAGTTCAGTTCAGTCGCTCAGTCTCGTCCAACTCTTTGAGACCCCATGAATTGCAGCACACCAGGCCTCCCTGTCCATCACCAACTCTTGGAGTTTACTCAAACTCATGTCCATTGAGTCAGTGATGCCATCCAGCCATCCCATCCTCTGTCATCTCCTTCTCCTCCTGCCCCCAATCCCTCCCAGCACCAGGGTCTTTTCCAATGAGTCAACTCTTCTCATGAGGTGGCCAAAGTACTAGAGTTTCAGCTTCAGCATCAGTCCTTCCAATGAACACCCAGGAATGATCTCCTTTAGGATGGACTGGTTGGATCTCCTTGCAGTCCAAGGGACTCGCAAGAGTCTTCTCTAACACCACAGTTCAAAAGCATCAATTCTTTGGCTCTCAGCCTTCTTCACAGTCCAGCTCTAACATCCATACATGACCACAGGAAAAACCATAGCCTTGACTAGATGGACCTTTGTTGGCAAAGTAATATCTCTGCTTTTTAATCTGCGATCTAGGTTGGTCATCACTTTTCTTCCAAGGAGTAAGCGTCTTTTAATTTCATGTCTGCAGTCACCATCTGCCGTGATTTTGGAGCCCCAAAAAATAAAGTGTGACACTGTTTTTACTGTTTACCCATCTATTTCCCATGAAGTGATGGGACCAGATGCCATGATCTTCGTTTTCTGAATGTTGAGCTTTAAGCCAACTTTTTCACTCTCCTCTTTCACTTTCATCAAGAGGATTTTAGTTCCTCTTCACTTCCTGCCATAAAGGTGGTGTCATCTACATATCTGAGGTTATTGATATTTCTCCTGGCGATCTTGATTCCAGCTTGTGCTTCTTCCAGCCCAGCGTTTCTTGTGATGTATTCTGTATATAAGTTAAATATACCATGCTAACACTTTTAAAAAGAAACCAAGAAGAGCAAAATTAACTGTAGACAGAGCTGACTTCAAACTAAGGAAAGTTATAAGGAATTTTAGAAAAGAGCATTGTATAATTATAAAGGCTGTGATTCACCACCTATTAAGAAGGCATAATAACTCTTAATGTGTATGTAATTAACAACAGAGCCTCAAACTACCTGTGGCAAAAATACTGATAGACCTGAAAGGAGAAATAGATGAATTTGCTATCATAGTTAGCGACTTCAGCACCAGTCTCTCAGAAATGGACATAACCAGCAAGCAGAAAATTAGGAAGGATGTAGCTGGACATAACAACACTGTCAATCAACTGTAGAATTAACATCTATGGAATACATCATCCATACAGCAAATTACACATTTTTCTCAAGAGGCCATGAAATATTTGCTTAGACAGATCACATTTGGGGACAGAAAACACACTCTAACAAGTTGAAAACAATAGAAAGTAGACAATGTCTGCTCTCAGATCACAGTGTAATTAAACTAGAAATCAATGACAGATGGATAACTGGGAAATCCCAAAATATGTGGAAAATAAGCAACACACTTCTAAGAAGAAATTTCAAGAAAAATTTAAATATATTTTGAACTAAATGAAAATGCAACATCAAAATTTGTGGAACTCAGTGATAGTGCTTAGGGGGAAATCTGTGCCACTGAATGCCACATCACCCCTTTGTGAGTGATGTGTTCCTCCTGGATCCCCTGGCAGATGCCTGATACTGAGTATAGTACCAACTACATGCTATATCTTTTATATACATGCATACCTACAGCAAAAATTAATTTAGAATTTGGGTACAATAAGAGATTAACAACAACTAATAATAACATAGAACAATGATAACAATATATTGTGACAAAAGTTATGTAAATATGGCCTCTCTCTCTTTCTCTGTTAAAATATCTTAGTGAATGGAAACACAGCTGTAGAAAACGGACCTGCGGACACAGTGCGGGAAGGAGGGGAGAAGACGAACTGAGAAAGTAGCATTGACATATATACACTACCATGTGTAAAACAGACAGCTAGTGGGAAGCTGCCATGTAACACAAGGAGGCCAGCCTGGTATCTGTGAAGACCTGGAGAGATGTAATTGAGGAGAGGAGGCTCAGGAAGAAGGAGTCATTTTCTGTATAATTATGGCTGATTTGTGCTGCTTAAGAGCAGAAACCAACACAGCAGTGTTAAGCAATTATCCGACAATTAAAAAAAAATCTTCTTGTACAAATTTAATACTTCTTCCATTTTAACTAAGCATTTACCACACATTGTTCGTAACTTTTGCAGTTTGAGGTACAACAGCAAAACCAGCACACGTTTCTTTTTCCTTATTCACAACTTCACAGTCAGAAGATAAAGACTCCCAGTAAAATAGGAATTGGGGAAATCTTTCTCAGCTTGATAAAGACTACAAAATACAAAAGCCCTACCGCTAACATCATATTTAGTGGTGAGAAACTTGAAACTTTCACACTAAGTTCAGGGGCAAGGCAAGCATGTGTATTTTCACCACTCATTTTCAACACAGTACTGATGGATATATGTCATTATATATTTGCCCAAACCCACAGAATTTACTGAAAATAAACCCTAAAGTAAACTAAAGACTTTGGGTGACTATTATGTATCAATCAATGTAGGTTCATCTTTGACAACAAATGTGCCATTCTGGTGAGTGATGTTGATCATGGGGGAGGCTATGAATGTACAAGACAGGGGACATATGGGAAATCTCTGCACCTTCCTCCACATGTTGTTGCTCTAAAAAATAAAGCATTTTAAAACAATAACAACAAAAAATTCTTCAATGGTCATAACTAGAATAAAATTGTTGCATTAGTGATTTTTATTTTTCTAAAATCAGTTTTTTTCCCCTCCCTTTGGTCACTGAAAGATTGACTTGTTCAGAAATAGGACAAATGTCAGATGTTTGAACACCAAAAAAAATAGATGTCATAAATTAATATAGGTATAATTACATTTAAAATAACTGGATTATTACTCATTAATTTAATTTGAAACACTGAAATTATTGAATTCATAAAAGCTATGTTTTATTCATGACCTTTTTGTTTATATTTAGTTTATCTGCCCATGTTTCAGAAACACAATGATGTTTCTTCCATTGAAGACTTTTTATTTTTCTCCAAGAGTACATCATGAAAAATGCCAGGCTGGATGACTCACAAGCTGGAATTAAGATTGCTGGGAGAAATATAAACAACCTCAGATATGCAAATGATATCACTTTAATGGAAGAAAGGAAAGAGGAACTGTAGAGCCTCTTGATGAAGGTGAAAGAGGAGAATGAAAAAGCTGGCTTAAAACTCAGCATTCAAAAGATGAAGATCATGGCATCTGATCCCATCATTTCATGCAAATAGATCTGGGAAAAGGGGAAACAGTGACAGATTTAATTTTCTTTGGCTCCAAAATCACTGCAGACAGTGACACTGCAGCTACAAATTAAAAGGCATTTGCTTCTTGGAAGAAAAGCTATGACTAACCTAGACAGCATATTACAAACCAAAGACATCACTTGGCCGATAAAGGTCCATATACTAAAAGCTATGGTTTTTGCAGCAGTCATGTATTAATGCAAGAGTTGGACCATAATTGATGCTTTCAAACTCTGGGGCTGAAGAAGACTCTTGAGAGTTCCTTGGACAGCAAGGATATCAAACCAGTCAATCCTAAAGGAAAACAACCTTGAATATTCACTGGAAGGACCAGTGCTGAAGCTAAAGTTCCAATACTTTGGTCCCTCAATGTGAAGAGCTGACTCATTAGAAAAGACCCTGATGCTGTGAAAGATTGAAGGCAGTAGAAGGGGATAACAGAGGATGAGATGCTTGGATGGTATCTCTAATTCAATGAACATGAGTTTGAGTAAACGTCAGTTCAGTTCAGTTGCTCAGTTGTGTCCGACTCTGCGACCCCATGAATTGCAGCATGCCAGGCCTCCCTGTCCATCACCAACTCCCGGAATTCACTCAAATTC
This sequence comes from Capricornis sumatraensis, assembly GCF_032405125.1. Taxonomy (NCBI): domain Eukaryota; kingdom Metazoa; phylum Chordata; class Mammalia; order Artiodactyla; family Bovidae; genus Capricornis; species Capricornis sumatraensis. The sequence goes on along the minus strand of NC_091085.1, from coordinate 39,386,115 downwards.
ATGTCCATCGAGTCAGTGATGCCATCTAGCCATCTCATCCTCTGTCATCCCTTCTCCTCCTGCCCCCAATCCCTCCCAGCATCAGAGGCTTTTCCAATGAGTCAACTCTTCCCATGAGGTGGCCAAAGTACTGGAGTTTCAGCTTTAGCATCATTCCTTCCAAAGAACACCCAGGGAGCGGTCCTAAGATGGTGGAGGAATAGGACAGGGAGACCACTTTCTCCCCAACAAATTCATCAAAAGAACATTTCAATGCTGAGTAAATTCTACAGAACAACTTCTGAATGTTGGCAGAGGACATCAGGCACCCAGAAAAGCAGATCATTGTCTTCAAAAACAGGTAGGGAAAATATAAAAGACAAAAAAAGAGACAAAGGAGGTAGGGAGGGAGCTCCGTCCTGGGAAGGGAGTCCTGTCCTGGGAAGGGAGTCTTAAAAAGAGAGAAGTTTCCAAACACCAGGAAACACTCTCACTGCCGAGTCTATGGCGAGCCTTGAAGCACAGAGGGCAACATAACAGGGAAGAAAAACAAATAAATAATTAAAACCAACAGATTACGAGCCCAACGGTAACTCCCCCAGCAGAGAAGCAGCGCAGATGCCTGCATCTTCCACTAGCAAGTGGGGGCTGAGCAGTGAGGCACGGAAGGCAGTGCTTTTTAAGAATCGGGCTGGAATGCCCCGAATGTAACCAGAGCAAACTAACTTGGGCTAGCATACCAGACTGTGGGATAGCTACCACGCAAAAAGCTCTAACATAAGACACTGCTAGGACCATGCACAGAACAAAGGACGGAACAGAAATAGCTGGCTGCAGACCATCCCCTGCCGGTGACAGGCAGCCAGAGCCGTAAGGGCTGGAAGGGGGCAATCGCAGCCCTGGAGAGACTTTACCTACCAAACTGCAAGCAGGCTTCTTTGCTAACTAAGACTTCTTGGGGTTCTGAACAGTCACCATCTGCCTGACAAGGGGCGCCAGCGGTACACCCAGAAAACTAAGCAGCAAGGAAAGGCAATAAGTCGCAGCGACCGCACTCGCCAAACACCTGAGCTACTCGGTACTGGAAAAGGCACAAAACACAGGCCCAACTGAATCTGCACCTCTGAGGGCTACCTGAGGGCCAAGCCTGAGCGGCTTAGACCAGGGAGGTGCATGCAGCCTAGGGCTGGCCTCAGACGATTCCCGGTGGAGCAACGTAGAGCCTGAATGTTGTGTGCCGTGTGCAGAGGCATGCCCAGTGTGGCTGAGACACTGTGAGCACACACCAGTGTTATTTGTTTGCAGCATCCCTCCCTCCCCACAGCATGACTGAACAAGTGAGCCTAAAAAAAAAAAAAGTGTCCACTTCTGCCCCCCTTGTGTCAGGGTGAAAATCAGACACTGAAGAGGTCAGCAAACAGAAGAAGCTAAACAGAGGGAACCTCCTTGGAAATGACCCCACACTGCCCACAACACCAGAGAAAGTCTGAGAAATATCTTTACTATTTTTACGACCATTCTCTCTTTTGTTGTTGTTGATGTTGTTGTTTGATTGTTTTTTCTTCTTTTCTTTTTCTTCTCCTTTTTTTTTAACTTTAAAAAAATTTTAAGTCCTCTATTTCTCCTTTAATTTTAATTTTTAATAACCTACTATCACTTTAAAAAAAAAGACCCTATTTTTAAAGCAAACACCATATATATTTTTTTGTGGTTGTTGTTGTTGTTTAATAATTCTCTTGACTTTCTTTTTTTCCTTCTTGTTCTTCTTCTTTTCTTTAATATTGTATTTTTGAGAATCCAACCTCTACTCTAGATTTTTAATCTTTGCTTTTTGGTTTTTGTTGTCAATTTTGTACATTTAAAAACCCAGTCTTCAGTACCCAAGTTTACCTGAGAGCAAGATTACTGGCTTGACCACTCTCTCCTCCTTTGGACTCTCCTTTTTCTCCATCAGGTGGCCTCTGTCTCTTCCCTCCCCCTTCTCTTCTCTATCCAACTCTGTGAATCTCTGTGTGTTCCAGACGATGGAGAACACTTAGGGAACTGGTTACTGGCTGGATTTGTCTCTCTCCTTTCATTTCCCTCTTTCATCCTCCTGGCCACCTCTGTCTACTTCCTCCCTCTCCTCTTCCCTGTATAACTCCGTGAACACCTCTGAGTGGTCCAGACTGAGGAGCGCACATAAGGAAGTGACAACTGGCTAGCTTGCTCTCTCCTCTTTTGATCCCACATCATCTCATTCCAGTCACCTCTAACTACCCCCTCCTTCTTCTCTTCTCCATGTAACTCAATGAACCTCTCTGTGTGTCCCTCAATGTGGAGAAACTTTTCATCTTTAACCTAGATATTTTATCATCGGTACTGTATAGATGGAGAAGTCTTGAGGCTACTGTAAAAATTAAACTGAAAACTAGAAGCAGGAGGCTTAAGTCCAAATCCTGAGAATATCAGAGAACTCCTGAATCCAGGGAACATTAATCAATAGGAGCTCATCAAACCCCTCCATACCTACACTGAAACCAAGCACCACCCAAGGGCCAACAAGTTCCAGAGCAAGACATACCATGCAAATTCTCCAGCAACACAGGAACACACCCCTGAGCTTCAATATACAGGCAGCTCAAGTTACTCCAAAACCATAGATGTCTCATAACTCATTACTGGACACTTCATTGCACTTCAGAGAGAAGAAATCCAGCTCTACCCACCAGAACTCTGACACAAGCTTCCCTAACCAAGAAACCTTGACAAGCCACTGATACAACCCCATTCACACTGAGGAAACTCCATAATAAAGAGAACTCCACAAATTCCCAGAATACAGAAAGGCCACCCCAAATGCAGCAATATAACCAAGATGAAGTGACTGAGGAATACCCAGCAGATAAAGGAACAGGATAAATGCCCACCAAACCAAACCAAAGAGAAACAGATAGGGAATCTACCTGAGAAAGAATTCCGAATATTGATAGTGAAAATGATCCAAAATCTTGAAATCAAAATGAAATCACAGATAAATAGCCTGGAGACAAGGATTGAGAAGATTCAAGAAAGGTTTAACAAGGACCTAGAAGAAATAAAAAAGAGTCAATATATAATGAATAATGCAATAAATGAGATCAGAAACACTCTGGAGGCAACAAATAGTAGAATAACGGAGGCAGAGGATAGGATTAGTGAAATAGAAGATAGAATGGTAGAAATAAATGAATCAGAGAGGAAAAAAGAAAAACGAATTAAAAGAAATGAGAACTATCTCAGAGACCTCCAGGACAATATGAAACGCTCCAAAATTCGAATTATAGGAGTCCCAGAAGAAGAAGACAAAAAGAAAGACCATGAGAAAATCCTTGAGGAGATAATAGTTGAAAACGTCCCTAAAATGGGGAAGGAAATAATCACCCAAGTCCAAGAAACCCAGAGAGTTCTAAACAGGATAAACCCAAGATGAAACACCCCAAGACACATATTAATCAAATTAACAAAGATCAAACACAAAGAACAAATATTAAAAGCAGTAAGGGAAAAACAACAAATAACACACAAAGGGATTCCGATAAGGATAACAGCTGATCTTTCAATAGAAATGCTTCAGGCCAGGAGGGAATAGCAAGACATACTTAAAGTGATGAAAGAAAATAACCTACAGCCCAGATTACTGTACCCAGCAAGGATCTCATTCAAATATGAAGGAGAAATCAGAAGCTTTCTAGAGAATTCAGAACCACCAAACCAGCTCTCCAACAAATGCTAAAAAAGGGGCGTATAAACCCGAACCCAAAACAAAAAAGTAAATGGCAACGGGATCATACTTATCAATAATTACCTTAAACGTAAATGGGTTGAATGCTCCAACCAAAAGGCGAAGACTGGCTGAATGGATACAAAAACAAGACCCCTATATATGCTGCCTACAAGAGACCCACCTCAAACAAGGGACATATACAGACTGAAAGTGAAGGGCTGGAAAAAGATATTCCACGCAAATAGAGACCAAAAGAAAGCAGGAATAGCAATACTCACATCCAATAAAATAGACTTTAAAACAAATGCTGTGAAAAGAGACAAAGAAGGCCACTACATAATGATCAAAGGATCAATCCAAGAGGAAGATATAACAATTATAAATATACATGCACCCAACATAGGAGCACTGCAATATGTAAGACAAATGCTAACAAGTATGAAAGGGGAAATTAACAGTAACCCAATAATAGTGGGAGACTTTAATACCCCACTCACACCTATGGACAGATCAACTAAACAGAAAATTAACAAAGAAACACAAACTTTAAATGATACAATAGACCAGTTAGACCTAATTGATATCTATAGGACATTTCACCATAAAACAATGAATTTCACATTTTTCTCAAGTGCTCACGGAACCTTCTCCAGGATAGATCACATCCTGGACCATAAATCTAACCTTGATAAATTTAAAAAAAAAAAAAAAAGAAATCATCCCAAGCTTCTTTTGTGACCATAATGCATTAAGATTAGATCTCAATTACATGAGAAAAACTATTAAAATTCCAACATACGGAGGCTGAACAACACACTTCTGAACAACCAACAAATCACAGAAGAAATCAAAAAAGAAATCAAAATATGCATAGAAACAAATGAAAATGAAAACACAACAACCCAAAACCTGTGGGACACTATAAAAGCAGTGCTAAGAGGAAAGTTCATAGCAATACAGGCATACCTCAAGAAACAAGAAAAAAGTCAAATAAATAACCTAACTCTACACCTAAAGCAACTAAAAAAGGAAGAAATGGAGAACCCCAGAGTTACTAGAAGGAAAGAAATCTTAAAAATTAGGGCAGAAATAAATGCAAAAGAAACAAAAGAGACCATAGCAGAAATCAACAAAGGCAAAAGCTGGTTCTTTGAAAGGATAAATAAAATTGATGAATGATTAGCCAGACTCATCAAGAAACAAAGAGAGAAAAATCAAATCAATAAAATTAGAAATGAAAATGGAGAGATCACAACAGACAACACAGAAATACAAAGGATCATAAGAGACTACTATCAGCAATTACATGCCAATAAAATGGACAATGTGGAAGAAATGGACAAATTCTTAGAAAAGTACAACTTTCCAAAACTGAACCAGGAAGAAATAAAAAATCTTAACAGACCCATCACAAGCACGGAAATTGAAACTGTAATCACAAATCTTCCAGCAAACAAAAGCCCAGGTCCAGACGGCTTCACAGCTGAATTCTACCAAAAATTTCGAGAAGAGCTAACACCTATCCTACTCAACCTCTTCAGGAAAATTGCAGAGGAAGGTAAACTTCAAAACTCATTCTATGAGGCCACCATCACCCTAATACCAAAACCTGACAAAGATGCCACAAAAAAAGAAAACTACAGGTCAATATCACTGATGAACACAGATGCAAAAATCCTTAACAAAATTCTAGCAATCAGAATCCAACAACACATTAAAAAGATCATACACCATGACGAAGTGGGCTTTATCCCAGGGATGCAAGGATTCTTTAATATCCGCAAATCAATCAATGTAATTCACCATATTAACAAATTGAAAAATAAAAGCCATATGATTACCTCATAGATGCAGAGAAAGCCTTTGACAAAATTCAACATCCATTTATGATAAAAACTCTCCAGAAAGCAGGAATAGAAGGAACATACCTCAACATAATAAAAGCTATATATGACAAGCCCACAGCAAACATTATCCTCAGTGGTGAAAAATTGAAAGCATTTCCCCTAAAGTCAGGAACAAGACAAGGGTGCCCACTTTCACCACTACTATTCAACATAGTTCTGGAAGTTTTGGCCACAGCAATCAGAGCAGAAAAAGAAAGAAAAGGAATCCAAATTGGAAAAGAAGAAGTAAAACACTCACTGTTTGCAGATGACATGATCCTTTACATAGAAAACCCTAAAGACTCTACCAGAAAATTACTAGAGCTAATCAGTGAATACAGTAAAGTTGCAGGATATAAAATCAACACACAGAAATCCCTTGCATTCCTATACACTAATAATGAGAAAGTAGAAAAAGAAATTAAAGAAACAATTCCATTCACCATTGCAACGAAAAGATTAAAATACTTAGGAATATACCTACCTAAAGAAACTAAAGAACTATATATAGAAAATTATAAAACACTGATGAAAGAAATCAAAGAGGACACTAAAAGATGGAGAAATATACCATGTTCATGGATCAGAAGAATCAACATAGTGAAAATGAATATACTACTCAAAGCAATCTACAGATTCAATACAATCCCTATCGAGCTACCAGCAGTATTTTTCACAGAGCTAGAACAAATAATTTCACAATTTGTACGGAAATACAAAAAACCTCAAATAGCCAAAGCAATCTTGAGAAAGAAGAATGGAACTGGTGGAATCAACCTGCCTGACTTCAGGCTCTACTATAAAGCCACAGTCATCAAGACAGTATGGCATTGGCACAAAGACAGAAATATAGATCAATGGAACAAAATAGAAACCCCAGAGATAAATCCACACACCTATGGACAGCTTATCTTCGACAAAGGAGGCAAGAATATACAATGGATTAAAGACAATCTCTTTAACAAGTGGTGCTGGGAAAACTGGTCAACCACTTGTAAAAGAATGAAACTAGATCACTTTCTAACACCATACACAAAAATAAACTCAAAATGGATTAAAGATCTAAATGTAAGACCTGAAACTATAAAACTCCTAGAGGAGAACATAGGCAAAACACTCTCAGACATAAATCACAGCAGGATCCTCTATGATCCACCTCCCAGAATTCTGGAAATAAAAGCAAAAATAAACAAATGGGATCTAATTAAAATTAAAAGCTTCTTCACAACAAAGGAAAATATAAGCAAGGTGAAAAGACAGTCTTCTGAATGGGAAAAAATAATAGCAATGAAGCAACTGACAAACAACTAATCTCAAAAATATACAAGCAACTTATGCAGCTCAATTCCAGAAAAATAAACGACCCAATCAAAAAATGGACCAAAGAACTAAATAGACATTTCTCTAAAGAAGACATACGGATGGCTAACAAACACATGAAAAGATGCTTAACATCACTCATTATCAGAGAAATGCAAATCAAGAAGAATGAAGTACCATTTCACGCCAGTCAAAATGGCTGCGATCCAAAAGTCTACAAGCAATAAATGCTGGAGAGGGTGTGGAGAAAAGGGAACCCTCCTACACTGTTGGTGGGAATGCAAACTAGTACAGCCACTATGGAGAACAGTGTGGAGATTCCTTTAAAAATTGCAAATAGAACTGCCTTATCACCCAGCAATCCCACTGCTGGGCATACACTCTGAGGAAACCAGAACTGAAAGAGACACGTGTACCCAAATGTTCATCGCAGCACTGTTTATAATGGCCAGGACATGGACGCAACCTTGATGTCCATTAGCAGATGAATGGATAAGAAAGCTGTGGTACATATACACAATGGATATTTACATATACACAATGGATACACAATACTCAGCCATTAAAAAAAATACATTTGAATCAGTTCTAATGAGATGGATGAAACTGGGGCCTATTATACAGAGTGAAGTAAGCCAGAAAGTAGAACACCAATACAGTATACTAACGCATATATATGGAATTTAGAAAGATAGTAATGATAACCTTCTATGCGAGACAGCAAAAGAGACAGAAATGTATAGAATGGACTTTTATACTCTGTGGGAGAGGGAGAGGAAGAGGGTGGGATGATTTGGGAGAATGGCATTGAAACATGTATAATATCATATGTGAAACGAATAGCTAGTCCAGGTTCGATGCAGGATACAGGATGCTTGGGGCTGGTGCACGGGGATGATCCAGAGAGATGCTATGGGGTGGGAGGTGGGAAGGGGGTTCAGGATTGGGAACTCATGTACACCCGTGGCTGATTCATGTCAATGTATGGCAAAACCAATACAGTATTGTAAAGCAAAATAAATTAAAAATAAAAATAAAAAAAAAAAATATATATATGTAATTCATGTGGTTGTTTTGAGGATTAAAAAAAAAAAAGAACACCCAGGACTGATTTCCTTTAGAATGGACTGGTTGGATCTTCTTGCAATCCAAGGGACTCTTAAGAGTCTTCTCCAACACCACAGTTAGGAAGACAGTAAAGGACAGGGGAGCCTGGAGTGCTACAGTTCAAGAGATCACAAAAAGTCAGACACGACTTAGTGACTGAACAGCAATGAACAACAATGTGATTATATGGTTTTGTTATAACTGTGATTCCACAGATTCTCAAACAAAGCACTAATATCACACCGAGAGAACAAGTGGTAACCAGGATGCTCATGCAATTCACAGCATGGTCAACCTAGCTACAGTTTGAGTGTTCAGACTGAATAGATTAAAAGATCTGTAGTTGAACTGAATGCATACTTTATGTGATGTATTGTTACTGTATTCAATACTGTATTGGATACTCTATTGGTATTGGATCTTCCCTGTAGCTCAGACAGGAAAGAATCTGCCTACAAGAGTTGACTCATTGGAAAAGACTCTGAAGCGGGGAGGGATTGGGGGCAGGAGGAGAAGGGGACAACAGAGGATGAGATGGCTGGATGGCATCACGACTCGATGGACGTGAGTCTGAGTGAACTCTGGGAGTTGGTGATGGACAGGGAGGCCTGGCGTGCTGCGATTCATGGGGTCGCAAAGAGTCAGACACGACTGAGCGACTGAACTGAACTGAACAATGTAGGAGACCCGGGTTTAATCCTTGTGTCAGGAAGATCCTCTGGAGAAGGGAATGGCAAACTACTCCAGTATTCTTGCCTGGAGAATCCCATGGAAAGAGGAGCCTCGAGGGCTATATTTCATGGGGTCACAAACAGTCAGACATGACTGAGTGACTAACACTACATTTTTACTGTAATGTAAATCTTTCTCATTCTAAAAAGAATATATATATATGAAATTCTTTGAAAAAAATATAAATTCTTGTGAACACATATGTAAAATAAGAGTTATATGTCTTCATATAATGGTGCCCTTGTCTCTTAAGCTTTAGAAACACAATTATATGTTTGATAATATTGTGGCTATAGATTATTTAGAATTTCTATGTTAATTGCCTATTATGTTTCAGAATTATCACTGAGTTCTGAAAAACAGACTTCTAATTCTAAATCTCTATAATTGTATTTATATTATGTAGAAAACTCTTTTCTGGAAGAGACATCTCAAAGTGTTTCAGCCTCTTTCACACCTCTAAATGGCAAGACAGAGATTCAATAGATCTGCTAGAACACAGCTTTCATGATATGATCAGCCATCCCATCCTGTGTTTCTGGCTTATTAGACAAATAAGGCTGTTACAGATGGAATAACAACATTTCTTTATAAAACCAGATTGGGGAAAATGAAATTTGGCTGATGATCGGAACTAGTGAAAGAATAATTTTTATTAGTTAGACCAGATGGAGACCATTAATAGCAATAATATGGAAAAGAGTTAAATTGATAGCTATTAATTAGCATTAACGAAATGTTACTGAGATTAGAAACTTGTAAAATGTTTACTTCTTGAAATTAAATTCTTCCTAGACTTTGTTCTTAGTTTTTTTCTCCTTTAGTGTAGTGATACAAGCCATCAGAATTGGCCTAAACTAGGTGGTAGCTATGATGAAGGGATCCCTTCATTTAAAAAATAAAATATTCAGAATGTATATTGGGTGCTAGGTAACTACTAGGAACAATGTTAAATTAAGTATTTTACAGGAGGTGAGGAACTTAGGTCACAGCAAATTTCAGAAGACAGTGAATTCAGGATATTAAGAAGAAAATAAATAGCATAACTATAAATGGCAAAACTATAAATATGTAGAATACACATATCATATGTTAATTTGCCCAAGATATGGCTTAGGATACATAGCAAAAGTACTTGTGAAGTCTAATTGGTTGTTCAGTAAGTTTTAAATACCTTCCTTCCTTTCAGTCCTTACTTCCTTTTCTCTTTCTCTCTTCTTTTTAATCTGCTTTTTTCTAAAGAAATTGAGTGCCTGCACAACGAAGGTAAATTTTCTTGAAGATATTACACTTACAGCCAGGGTTTCTTGAGAAACATAAGATAGCAAGTCTGGCAGGCAGGTTTTATTTGCTTAACAGCTACAGGTCACATGGGAGGAATTCAGATGATAATTTTGGGAGGAATAACTCTAGTCCTCTGCTATCAGGAATAAGTTTTTTAAGCCAAAGAGAAGAACTGATGGGTGTCACTCTGGTCCTGAGAAGATGTACCTGGAGGTGAGAGAAGGTTGAAAGAAATGCACTGCTCTCCAAGGCAGGCTTGGAGTAGCATCTGATAATCATGACATCTGATAAATCTGCACATATATATTGATGCCAACTAGCAGAGGGAGCTGTAGAATAAAATAAGTAAAATTATTTGGCGGTCAGGCTATCCAAGCTCAGCTGGAAATCTTGGCTTTAAAAAAATGTTGCTGGATTTCCCTAGTGGCTTAGTGGATAAGAATCCACCTGCTAATACAGGAGACAGATTCAATTTCTGATCCAGGATTATCCCATATGCCATAAAGCAAATTAGGCTGGGCACCACAACTATTGAGGCTGTGCTCTGGAGCCCAGGAACCACAACTCCAGACCCTCTGTTCTGCAACTACTGAAGCCCATGTGCCCCAGAGGTTGTGCTCCACCACAAGAGAAGCCACTGCAATGAGAGGCCCGCACAACTCAGTGAAGAGTAGCACCTGCTCAGTGCAACTAGAGAGAGCCCGAGTGCAACAACAAAGACCCAATGCAATCAAAAATAAAGAAAGAAAAAAGATTTTTTAGAAAAAAATGTTGCTGTCATTGGTAAAACCAACTATAGAAGATTTTGACTTCAGTAGTCAAGCAGAGAGAAAATTTGTAAGGGGTGTCTTGATGATTTTGTCCAGATTTACAACAAAAAAATTAGTGTTTTTTTTTTTTTAATAAACACACAGAATTAAATAAATAATTAACAAATTAAAATATTTTTGCTACTCAGGAACAATACATGAAAAAGATTATCAATCAGGCCACATTTACAATTAAGTGGGGCAAATACACAATTACAACAAACTCAAGGATAATGAAAAAAAATGGGAAAAAATAAAACATAAAAGACTAACTTCCTTCATTAAAAGGTTTTAACAAATCCTTAGAGAAACCTTTATAATTTATTCAAAAAATAGACAAAAACATTAACAGCTGTTCAGAAAGTTGTCTACTTTCCTTCATGAAAAATTTTCAATTTAAAATAATGAAATAGAAGACTTTCTTCTACCAAGAGAGTATGGAAAGCTCTACTGACCTATTCACCACTGAAACTGGGAAGAATGATTTTTTAAATTCAACCATTTAAAGCCTATGGAAATGGTCCTAAAAAGAAACAACAAATGAAAAAAAAATCTATTGGAGGAAAGCTAGGGAAAATTCAGTACAAAAGGCAAGAGACAGTGATAGTTGAACCAAAGTAACTCTCTGCTTCCCCACTCCCAGCCTAGCAAGGCAGGCACTCCACTCCTGATTGCTGCAGCTAAAAACACCAGGCTCCCCCTCCCTTGAGCTCCCAGTCAAAGGGCTATCTTTCTGGGAAGAGCAGAACTTCAGAATTTTTCCTCAGTCCCCAGATGAGCAGTGCATCCTGAGCAAGTGGTTGAGAGGAGATGGCACCCTTCTTTTGTTCACATCCTACTCATGAATGGCACCTCGATGAATACTGAGGTCTGTTTGACTGTTGCTCTGGCCCAATCCAATTTATTCTTCCCCAAAACCTATCATGGCTTCCCAGGTGGTTCAGCGGTAAAAGAATCCCTGTGCCAATGCAGGAGACACAGGTTTGATCCCTGGGTCAGGAAGATCCCCTGGAAAAGGAAATGGCAATCCATTTCAGTATTCTTGCCTGGGAAATCCCATGGACAGAGGAGCCTGGTGGGCTACAGACCATGGGGTCACAAAAAGTTGGACATGACTTAGGGACTAAACAATGACCAATCAGAGTGCCCCACACATAGCAGATGCTCAATAAATATTTAGCAGAAAGAAAGGAGTTAGAGAAGAAGGAAAAATAGAGACATAAAGAGAAGGGGCAAACAGTGAACATTCTAATAGCAACCAGAAAGTTTATAAGCCAAACGTCAACATCAGTAGAATGTTATATATAGATGATGTTTGAATCCAACTTAAAATTTGTTCTGAAAGAAAGGGCCAATTGGATAGTAAACTACAGCTTATTTTTTCAACATTGTGACAGAATTGATGGTCTAGTGAGCCTTTAAAACACCATTTTCAAAATAAAACTAGTTCCTGGCTTTTCTTTTATTGTATACAATTTTGATTTACTGAGCTGAATTCTCTGAGCTAAATTGCAAACTTTATGAACAGAACTATTCTTTCTGGCATTTACATTCTCTTCCGGTAACAGGTGTTTTGTTTCATTTCGAAAGAATAGACTTTTCCCTGTAAATCAATATATCATTGTTTTTTCTTCATTACAATGTCAGCTTCTAGTTTTATTACATTCTGTTGGATTACACTCAGTATGGATGCCAGACATATCTTACAGTATTGATGGATCAGTTCACAGCATTTATTTTTTTCCCTTAATGAGACAAGCACAGTGCATATTCTTTTTAAAGCTGACAGGAAAAGTAATTTTAAGTGGTTTATCAAATGACCCGCATCTTCAACAAGTTTTCAGTTTTATCCAAGATAAGTAGGTTCTTCTAATATGCAACTTCTGCATTTACTTAACTCACTACATATCTTTATAAAACTAATTTTCCATCCTTATGGAAAATGAGAGAGAAAGATTGGGTATGATATAGTTGGTTTAATTGCTTCAGAGACAGTCTATTCAAGATTAATTAAATCATGCTTAACATGTTCCAGCTTTAACTGTGAAGTTCTTGAAAAATACCCTTACTCTTTGAAACATTAATACTGTGAGGTTTAATCAGAAGAAACATTAATACTGAATGATAGAACTGGGAAATAAAATATTCAGCCTCATAAATTCTATAGAGGTGCTCTTTTCTCTCATAAGAATGAAAATCTGATATTTATAGATGGTAATATGATGTATGTAGGCCTTTGGTCTTTGATGGGCACAGAGATACTTCTCATAAACTTAATTACAAAGTATTGTTTTAATTTATCATTTCTAAATATTCTGTTTGGAAAATTCACTTACTAAAAAGGAAAGCCCAAATTTGATAAAAATCACGTTGTTGTGATAGCTATAGTGAAGTGAACTAAAGAAGACATATGCAGGACTTCCCTGGTAGACTAACGCATAAGAGTCCACCTGCCAATGCAGAGGACACGGGTTCCCTCCCTGGTCTGGGAAGATCCCACATTGATCAAGGCAACCAAGCTGAGCCCATGCTCTAGAGCCCACATGCTGCAAATACTGAAGCCCAGCACCCTAGAGCCCCAGCTCCACAACAAGAGAATCCATGGCAATGAGAAGCCCAAGCATGCAACTAGAGAAAGCCTGTGCACAGCAACAAAGAGCTTGTGCATTGCAACAAAGATGCAGCACAACCCCAAATGAAAATTAGTTAAATTTTTTTAAAAAAGAAAACATTTGCCATACAACACATGCTTTCTTCAGCACTCTGTCTGGTGCTTCTCAATCTTCTTCACTGTCTACCTAGAATATGATGGTAGTACTTGCAGAGCACATGTGGTAAACTAACAAATCTGCTTCTGGAAGGAAGCTGCTGTTTGCTGAGAGGAATACTAGACCTTCTGCTCATTAAAACATACATTCTAAAATATAACTATGATTTTTATGCAACTCTCCCAAAATATTTATAAGCAAAGAATATTTGTTATGTATGTGAAAGCAATATACAATAAGTATACATAATGGTCACAAGTCATTTAACTTTATCTAGGATTACTTCCATTATGATATCATTTTCTTGTTCTAGAAATCACAGTCATTATCAAGTTTTCATAGTCATTGCTATCCTTCCTTTTTATAATCTCTAGTATTCCCATATCCTTTGAACTTAGGTTTTTGCAGGACTTCCCCGGTAGTCTAATGGATAAGAAACCACCTGCCAATGCAGGGGACGCAGGTAGCATCCCTGGTCTGGGAAGATCCAACGTGGTATTTTTATTTCTACTTATGTAAACCTTTGAAAAATCTACTATATATCTTTTATCAGTATTTTAAAATAACTCCCTGAAGCTAGCTTGATAGAGTCTTTGGGATAATGGAAAAGTAGGTAAAGGTTATTTTCTTCTTTATGGTGTCATGATCAGAATTGGTACAACATTGAGATCTAAGTAGAGAGAACCAACACTCTAGTTCTTAATTAATGAAAATGTAAAAAAGAGACTTGATTTCAGTTCAGTTCAGTTCGGTTCAGTCACTCAGTCTTGTCTGACTTTAGCGACCCCATGAATCACACAATGCAGGCCTCCCTGTCCATCACCAACTCCCAGAGTTCACTCAAACTCACATCCTACGAGTCAATGATGCTATCCAGCCATCTCATCCTCTGTCGTCCCCTTCTCCTCCCGCCCCCAATCCCTCCCAGCATCAGAGTCTTTTCCAATGAGTTAACTCTTCAAATGAGGTGGCAAAAGTACTGGAGTTTCAGCTTTAGCATCATTTTATCCAAAGAACACCCAGGACTGATTTCCTTTAGAATGGACTGGTTGGATCTCCTTTCAGTCCAAGGGTCTCTCAAGAGTCTTCTCCAACACCACAGTTCAAAAGCATCAATTCTTCAGCACTCAGCTTTCTTCAAAGTCCATCTCTCACATCCATACATGACCACAGGAAAAACCATAGCCTTGACTAGATGGACCTTTGTTGGAAAAGTAATGTCTCTGCTTTTGAATATGCTATGTAGGTTGGTCATAACTTTTCTTCCAAGGAGTAAGCGTCTTTTAATTTCATGGCTGCAGTCACCATCTGCAGTGATTTTGGAGCCCCCAAAAATAAAGTCTGATACTGTTTTCACTGTTTCCCCATCTATTTCCCATGAAGTGATGGGACCAGATGCCATGATCTTCATTTTCTGAATGTTGAGCTTTAAGCCAACTTTTTCACTCTCCTCTTTCACTTTCATCAAGAGGCTTTTTATTTCCTCTTCACTTTCTGCCATAAGGGTGGTGTCATCTGCATATCTGAGGTTATTGATATTTCTCCTGGCAATCTTGATTCCAGCTTGTGCTTCTTCCAGCCCAGCATGTCTCATGATGTACTCTGCATAGAAGTTAAATAAGCCGGGTGACAATATACAGCCTTGACGTACTCCTTTTCCTATCTGGAACCAGTCTGTTGTCCCATGTCCAGTTCTAACTGTTGCTTCCTGACCTGCATACAGATTTCTCAAGAGGCAGGACAGGTGGTCTGGTATTCCCATCTCTTTCAGAATTTTCCAGTTTCTTGTGATCCACACAGTCAAGGCTTTGGCATAGTTAATAAAGCAGAAATAGATGTTTTTCTGGAACTCTCTTGCTTATTCAATGATCCAGCAGATGTTGGCAATTGATCTCTGGTTCCTCTACCTTTTCTAACACTGGCTTGAACATCTGGAAGTTCATGGTTCATGTACTGCTGAAGCCTGGCTTGCAGAATTTTGAGCATCACTTTACTAGTGTGTGAGATGAGTGCAATTGTGCGGTAGTTTGAGCATTCTTTGGCATTGCCTTTCTTTGGGATTGGAATGAAAACTGACCTTTTCCAGTCCTGTGGCCACTGCTGAGTTTTCCCAATTTGCTGGCATATTGAGTGCAGCACTTTCACAGCATCATCTTTCAGGATTTGAAATAGCTCAACTGGAATTCCATCACCTCCACTAGTTTTGTTCATAGTGATGCTTTCTAAGGCCCACTTGACTTCACATTCCAGGATGTCTGGCTCTAGGTGAGTGATCACATCATCATGATTATCTTGGTCTTGAAGATCTTTTTTGTAGAGTTTTCTGTGTATTCTTGCCACCTCTTCTTAATATCTTCTGCTTCTATTAGGTCCATACCATTTCTGTCCTTTACTGAGCCCATCTTTGCATGAAATGTTCCCTTGGTATCTCTAATTTTCTTGAAGAGATCTCTTATCCTTCCCATTCTGTTCTTTTCCTCTATTTCTTTGCATTGATTGCTGAAGAAGGCTTTCTTATCTCTCCTTGCTCTTCTTTGGAACTCTGCATTCAGATGCTTATATCTTTCCTTTTCTCATTTGCTTTTCGCTTTTCTTCTTTTCACAGCTATTTGTAAGGCCTCCCCAGGCAGCCATTTTGCTTTTTTGCATTTCTTTTCCATAGGGATGGTTTTGATCCCTATCTCTTGTACAACGTCACAAACCTCCGTCCATAGTTCAACAGGCACTCTGTCTATCAGATCCAGTCCCTTAAATCTATTTCTACTTCCACTGTATAATCATAAGGGATATGATTTAGGTCATACGTGAATGGTCTAGTGGTTTTCCCTACTTTCTTCAATTTAAGTCTAAATTTGGCAAAAAGGAGTTCATGATCTGAGCCACAGTTAGCTCCCGGTCTTGTTTTTGCTGACTGTATAGAGCTTCCCCATCTTTGGCTGCAAAGAATATAATCAATCTCATTTCAGTGTTGACCATCTGGTGATGTCCATGTGTAGAGTTTTCTCTTGATTTAGCACCATCTAAATAGGAGAGTATGGATTATATAAGTTCAGGCAAAGGAACACAGGATGATGATGCATGAGCAAGGGTCTCTTCTCTTTCAACTGAAGTTTGAGATCTTATTATCAAAATGGGGAATGAATAGTAAAGAGTTAAGGCAGCCAAAATCAATAATCAATTTAAAAACAAATTAGGCTTTAAAGTCAGTCTAAATCTGAAGACTGTGAACCTGACCCTCAAGATAAGGAATCTGAGTGAGTGGGTGATTTCCCCAAATCAATGCAGCACCAGCATCAAGGATGACCTGATTTTGATATAGAAGGCTAATGAATGACATTCCATATGTTATGTGTGACAGGCCCAAAGTTTGCTGACAGCATCAAGTGAATTACTGGGTGAGTAAAAACCTTATTTGAAAATGTCAGGCAGATAGAGACCAGATATTTATGTTAGGAACTACACAATTACCTAGTTGGTGATTTAGAATAGTATAAGGGAGGCACACTGACCTGGCTTGACCTTTGAAACTCCACCAAAAAAAGAGAGGATTAAGATTATTTATCAATGCATTCACAACTTCCTGGGTACTGAATACAGAATATTTTGCATATTTAAGCAGGAGGAATAAATATGACAAATTTTAACTTAATATTTAGAAAAAGAAAACAAGAAGCTTTTCTTCCTTCCATTTATGGAGTATAAATAATGTATTAAACATTAGCAGATACAAAATTACAAAGGAGAGTAAGTAGTCTTTTAAGATAATGTTCTATGACATGTATCTCTCTGTTTGTTTCTTTTTTTGTTTTTTTTTTACTTTAGCTTTTAAAATTTATTTTCATTGAGGGAACCCTGGTTTTCTAGGTGGCACAGTGGTAAAGAATCTGCCTGCCAGTGCAGAAGACAAGACTTGGGTTGAATCCCTGGGTTAGGAAGATCCCCTGGAGTAGGAAATGGCAACCCACTCCAATATTCTTGCCTGGAAAATGCCATGCACAGAGAAACCTGGCAGGTTACAGTCCATGGAGTCACAGAGTCAGACACAACTGAGCACGTGCAACACACACACACAGCATTGGTTATATCATGTGTACATTTGATTATCCACCTACCTATGAGTCAGCACTTATCATTCCTAAGGAATTTCCAGTCAGTAGAATCTCTATCCATCATTAAAATTTACATGTTTCAACAGACTAAACAAAAGTAGAGGAACAAGAAAAGCAAACTTATCAAGATTGTAAAGTATTTCGAAAACTATTTAAAAAAAAAGACATGATCACTTTTAGACAATCAAATCATCATGCATATAAAACATACTAAAAAAAATCCTCAATCTTTCATAGAAGGCATTTTTTTTACTTAAAAAATAACTCCATATTAGTCAATTATATAAAATTTAGCATGTGAAAAATTCAGTCTCAAGAGAAATCACTCCCAAATTTTCTAAGTATTAAAAAATTATCTCTCACATTTAGTCCTAATGATAAGATTGCATATTAATAAGTTTTCATATTCTTCTGTCCAGTTTCTTCTCCCTTTTTCTGTGTTTGTCTGTCTTTCTGTCCTTCTTCATGTATATTTATATATATGTATATCCACATGCAATATGTGTGTGCTGGTACACACACACACACACACGTATATCTCCTCACACTGAAATTGTTTATAATCTGGAGCTATAAATTAAATAAAAATACAATGATCTGTTACCATAGTCAGTATATTTACAATATTACAGATTTCTGAGAAATGAGATGCAATTTAAAAGATATATTCTTAAAGTAAAAATGATGGAAATTTAGCAGATATATAATTGCTTTTCTGTTGTTTCAAACATTCATCTTAAATAACGCACACCTTATAATTTTTATTCAAATAATAGTTTCATAATGAAATGACCACCATAGTGTGAATATTTCTGTAAATAAGTATTTTTAAAAAAATAATCAGTTCACTCACATACATGTAGGGATTTTGTTTGAGCATTTTGAAAAACCTAGAAACTTCAGGTAATTGACAATAAAATTTAATTTTTCCCTCAAACCATCTTTTGCTTATTTTCAGTTTAAATAATTTTCTTTAGGAAAAGATGTAGCATGTTCTAAATATCAAGAATCCACCAAGATCTACTTGTTGTAAATCCAAGTGACATAGACACAGGATTGCTTATTCAAAAGTTATTACTGTCAATACTCCTTCTCCAAGAGGTATACATGAGTGTGGGGAAAGCAGAAGGAGATAAAAGGGATATTAGTTGCTTCTGACCA
Organism: Capricornis sumatraensis; assembly: GCF_032405125.1. Taxonomy (NCBI): domain Eukaryota; kingdom Metazoa; phylum Chordata; class Mammalia; order Artiodactyla; family Bovidae; genus Capricornis; species Capricornis sumatraensis. The sequence goes on along the minus strand of NC_091085.1, from coordinate 39,367,215 downwards.
CACTTGATAGGGTGGTGGTCTGAGAATAGATCAAGAATGCAATGGATGGCCAAAGAGATTTAAGTGAAAGTCGCTCAGTCATGTCCAATTCTTTGTGACGAATTCTTCATGGACTGTATAGTCCATGGGATTTTCTGGGCCAGAATACTGGAGTAGGTAGCTGCTCCCTTCTCCAAGGAATCTTCCCAACCCAGGGATCAAACCCAGATCTCCCACACTGTAGGCAGATTCTTTACCAACTTGAGCTACCAGGGAAGCCAAGAATACTGGCCTATCCCTTCTCCAGGGGATCTTCCTGACCCAGGAATTGAACCAGGGTCTCCTGCATTGCAGGCAGATTCTTTACCAGCTGAGATACAAAACACAGTCACTGAGGACTGGAAAGATGTCAGGATCATTCATTTGGTGTAGCAGATTCTCCTTCTGCTTTCCCCACACTCATGTATACCTCCTGGAAAAGGAGTATTGACAGTAATAACTTTTGAATAAGCAATCCTGTGTCTATGTCACTTGGATTTACAACAAGTAGATCTTGGTGGATTCTTGATATTTAGGACAAATTGAGAAAAAAACAGAAAAAGATGGAAGTGAAGAGGCAAAATGTACTGCAGATGTTGGCTTCTGGAAAGGAGGTAGCTGTGGGTTATAGACCACCTATGCATGACACTCAAGTTGGGCAAGTGGAGAATTTTATCCCACAACCAGGTAACTAGTGTAGGGACCCAGAAACTGCCAAGAAAAAAGATGTGGAAGAATCAGGCACTCTAGAGTTGGAAGTTCCTATTGAAAACACAAGCCAAGCACAGGCTGGGCCAAACAGCAAGCCCAGCCTAAAGGAAGAGTAGGGGTGGGGTAGGGGGGTTGCCAGTGTGTCTCAGATACACTTTCTGCCACTTATATATTTCTTGCTTTTCTAGACTGGACTGGGAAATCAGACATACATGGCCACTCCCATTCCTCCCCAACTGTCCTAAACTCCTTTCCTCCAAAATGTTGGGGATCTGAAAAAAATGAAACCTGATGCTCTACTCTAGCTGATTTCTGATTTCCAAGATTTAGGGTGACAGTAAAATGTTACTGATGATGGTGATGACAATGATCATCAATAAAAGAAAAAACTAAACAAAATCTTAGTATTACAAGACTACTTGAAGCTAAAAGTGTACAACTTCTCACTGTATATATTACATCCTTAGTGACAAGATTTGGCAGAACAAGGCTGAGAGACTGTGTTAGTTATGCAGTATTCTATGGGAATAATGTACTATGGGAATAAGCTTAGTTTTTGAAGATTTCAACCAGGATGTGGTTTCTATTTCAGTTAGAAGTTACTGCTATAGATATCATTCTAAAGCATCCTAAAAAGATTATGTGGTTTTTTGATATAAAGCAGAGTTCACTTCACTTTTCACTTTCATGCATTGGAGAAGGAAATGGCAACCCGCTCCAGTGTCCTTGCCTGGAGAATCCCAGGGACGCCGGAGCCTGGTGGGCTGCCGTCTATGGGGTTGCACAGAGTCGTACACGACTGAAGCGATTTAGCAGCAGCAGCAGCAGAGATCACATATACAACAATCCTAAAGAGATTATCAAGAGTCTTCTAAAATCTATCTCATTCCACTTTAGCACAGATGAAATTTTTTATTTGGCTGAGGACAAATCCATGTATATATAGCTTCTATCTACCACTTTCTAGGTCTTTCTTCCGCAGTTAGACAGAATAAGTTCAACTGATATTCTTTTAAGTATTTTAAACTTCCTTTTTATCAAGTCTACTCTGGGATACTTTAATCCCTAATCTGACACTCATAACTGTCTACACACATACACATACACACACACATAGTTTTCTTCAAACTACATAAGGCAGACTCTCCAAACTTTTCATCACCTTCTTCAATTGTCTTTAAATGTTCTCAAAGTCCTCAATAGTTCACTAAACTTACTTTTATGTGATCCAGAATGGAACACAATATGATCAGCAGACTATCACATCTCTGAGCTTTACATGGTAATGTTACTCTTATCATATCGTTTATACTCAACTGATCCTTTGCTTCTGTCCTCCATACTCTCCTCTACATTAAAGGTTTTTCTCTACCATATACAACATCTCTTTAGGGACTTGCCTGAATAACTTAGTGTAAACTTTATTTCGTATCTCCTTATGACATTCTCGGTTCTCTTTAACTATTTAGCTTGTGGTTCAATCGCCTTCCGTGACATCTGAAAATATAAACTAGTTATAGTTTTTGTTTTTTCCTTTAAACTTGATTCTATGTTTCTTTCCTGGCATAAGTGACTTGACTGAAAAAAAAAAAAAAAAAACACCTAAAGATAAACTGGACCTCTGGACTGTTTAATCTTGACTGTTGTGCTCCCAAGTCATGGTAGAAGATTCCTGTTGGTAAGGACAGAATCCAGATTATTTCAATTAAAACATTTATGTGCTATACTGGAACAGTTAATGCTCTAACATGCCCCTAGATTTAAGAACTCATTATCATCCAATCACCCTGAAGTAGCCTTATGAGGAAAAAAAAAAGCAAGAAACTAACTTTGATTAAGCCAATACACACAAAAACAAATGTAAAAGTAATAAAATAAGAGATGCTATATTAAACAGCAAAATCCAGATAGTAAGAAATTCTAATTGACAAATTTCAAATAGAGGTATGGGTAGGGAATCTATACATTAAAAATTGAAAACATTTTCTTCATTTATTTTTAAATTGAAACGAACACTATTTAACATTTGATGATGTCAAGAAATTGTTGGTTTTTAATCATGGTCATGGCAATGGTGGTTACATTTTTAAAAACAGATCTTGCCTTTTAGAAACCATAATGATATATTTACAGATAAAAATTATAACTTCTGAGAGTGGCTTCAAAATAATCCATGAAGGGAGAACTGTGGGATAGAAATGAAACAAAATCAGAAGTGAACTGACAATTGTTCAAGCTGAAGGCTATTTGGGAGTTTATTGTATTATTTTGTGTATTTTTTCTATATGTTGATATTTCCCCAAAAACTGTTTATATATGTGAGATTATTTTAAAGCATATTATTGGCTAAATGCTGATGGAAAAGCATACACACAAACTTTGCTGTTGCTGTTTTTCAGTTGCTAAATTGTGTCCAGCTCTACCACCCCGTAGACTATAGCCCGCCAGGCTTTCCAGTCCTTCACTGTCTCCTGAAGTTTGCTCAAATTCATGTTCATTGAGTTGGTGCTGCTATCTAACTATCTCATCTTCTGCCACCTTCTTCTCCTTTTGCCTTTGATCTTTCCCACTATCAGGGTCTTTTCCAATGAGTCAGCTGTTTGTATCAGGTAGCTAAAGTATTAGAGCTGCAGCTTCAGCATCAGTCCTTACAATAAATATTCAGGGTTAATTTCCTTTACGATTGACTGGTTAGATCTCCTTGCCATCCAAGGGTCTCTCAAGAATCTTCTCTAGCACCACAATTTGAAAGCATAAATTCTTTGGTGCTCAGCCCATGTCATAATCCAACTCTCAAATGTATACACGACTACTGGAAAAACATGGCTTTGGCTATACAGAACTTTGTCAGCAAAGTGATGTCCCTGCTGTTTAACACACTGTCTATGTTTGTCATAGGTTTCCTTCCAAAGAGCAAGCATCTTTTAATTTCAAGGCTGTAGTCACCATCTGCAATGATTTTGGAGCCCAAGAAAATAAAGTCTGTCACTGCTTCTACTTTTTCCCCTTCTATCTGCCATAAAATGATGAGACCAGATACCATGATCTTAGCTTTTGAATGCTGAGTTTTGAGCTATCTTTTTCACTTTCCTCTTTCACCTTCATCAAAAAGCTCTTTAGTTCCTCTTCAATTTTGCCATTAAAGTGGTATTATCATCTTCATATCTGAGGTTGTTGATATTTCTCCTGACAATCTTGATTCCAGCTTGTGATTCACCTCACCTGGCATTTCCTATGATGTGCTCTGCATATAAGTTAAATAAACAGGTTGACAATATACAGCCTTGTTGTATTCCTTTCCCAATTTTCAACCAGTCTGTTGTTCCATCTAAGGTTCTAACTGTTGCTTCTTGACCCACACACAGGTTTCTCAGGAGACAGGTAAGGTGGTCGGGTAATTCCCATCTCTTTAAGAATTTTCCACAGTTTGCTCTGATCCACACAATCAAAGGTGTCAGTGTAGTCAATCAGGCAGAAGTAGATGTTTTCTGGAATTTCCTTGCTTTCTCTGTGCTCCAATGAATGTTGCCAGTTTGATCTCTGGTTCCTCTGCCTTTTTGAAACCCAATTTGCACATATGGAAGTTCTCAGTTCACAAACTACTGAAACTTAACTTGAAGGATTTTGAGCATAACTTTACTAGCATGTGAAATGAGCACAGCTGTCTGTTAGTTCGAACAGTCTTTGGCATTGCCCTTCTTTGGGATTGCAATGAAAATTGACCTTTTCCAGTCCTGTGGCCATTGCTGAGCTTTCCAAATTTGCTGACATACTGAGTGCAGCACTTCAACAACATCACCTTTTAGGATTTTAACTAGCTCAACTGGAATTTCATCACCTCTGCTAGCTTTGTTTGTAGTAATACTTCCTAAGGTCCACTTGACTTCACACTCCAGGATGTCTGGCTCTAGGTGAGTGACCACACCATCGCAATTATCCAGGTCATTAAGACCTTTTTTTCAATATAGTTCCTCTGTGTATTCTTACCACCTCTTCTTCATCTCTCCCACCTCTGTTAGGTCTTTACCGTTTTGGTCCTTTATCGTGCCCATCCTTGCATATAAGAATCTTCTCTTTTTATTTAGGGTTCTGAAATACTCCATTTCTACCTCTAGTGGTTTCGGGCAATATTGAAAAACAAAAAACTTTGAAATTAAAGGGCAGTATTAGAGCGCTGAAATAAATGCTGGAGATTATAAAGTGTGAAATAAAGTGATGCTTGTCTTTGACAAACTAATGGTATAATGAAGGAGATAAGCATGTCACCGAAGAGCAACATTTTAATGTTCTAATATACACAAATCAACTGTGCTGTGAAAACAAAGGAAAATTGTGGCTAATTCAGCCTACCCTGATAAATGAGAGATATTGGGAAGAAAAGATGACCAAGTGAACAAAAAAGTAGGTTGATAATTAACTGCAAAAATTGATGAATACTTTGGTAAAAAATTTGAAGTTAATCATTCAGGGGACTTAAGAGTTCTGTATTATGGCAAATTGCCTTAAAACATAAAGAGAGTAGTTAAAATATTCTGGTGATTTTTATGTAGTATGACTATGAAAGGGAAAGATGAAGACAAGAGACTTGAATGGAAGGCTATTCTGAATAAACACAGGCACACACACACACACACACACACACATAATGTGTACGTATTACTGCACACCTCTTTTATTTTGGTTTTGGTATAGTGCTCCACATAATAGTAGCTGCATAATGTACGTCTATCAAAAAGTGTAAGGTAAAGATAAACACTATCCTGTTGAAACTACCCTGTAGAACAATGGATTTCAATTGAGAATCTTTCTACTTACATGTTACTTTAATCATAACCACTCAGACTTGACTAATATGTGTTTCAGTCTGCTAAAAACGTGTGTGTGTGTGTGTGTGTGTGTGTGTGTGTATCTCCTATTTTGAAAGATTGTACTTAATAATTTTACCAAATGAATCTATATATTTGTTTTAAAACTAATAACTAGTTTAATCTTCCTAGGAAAAATTCTCTTAAAGGAGGATTATTAATAACTTGTAGCATTGTTTGCAGTCCCACCAGTAAAGATTTTCCAAATTTCAGTGGTTATGCAAGGTGGAGGTTTTTCCCAGGTGGCACAGTGGTAAAGAATCTGTCTGCCAAGGCAGGAGACACAGGATATGCAGGCTCCACCCCTGAGCTGGGGAGATCCCCTGCAGTAGGAAATGGCAACCCACTCCAGTATATCTGCCTGGAAAATTCCATGGATTGAGGAGCCTGGTAGGCTACTGTCTATGAGGTTGCATAGAGTTAAACATGACTGAGCATACACACACACTCACACACACACACATGCAAGATGGAAGTTTATTCATTCTCATACAATTATTCAATTGTAGGCAGGCACACAGAGCTGCTAAATGGCTATGCCAACATCTTTAGATGACTAATATGGGTGCCCAACATGGCTGTTCCAGTCCTGGCATCTCCAGCTTAGGGGAAAGAAGGTGAGAAACTTGGGGAGTGATGTCTATCTGTTTTAGAGCAAAACCTGGAAATAGTGTATTTAAAAAAAATCTTGCGTTCTCCCTCTTCCTGAAATATAAATTGTACTTATGTACCAGATACCATTTTAAGCCTTTACAAGTGTTGAAAGCTGAGAACATCTCATGACTAGTCATAAAGAAAGCTGGAAAATATAGCCTTTTCTTTGGCAACCACCAAAGAAGGAGGAAGGGGAGAACGAACACTGAGGAATCTCTAAGAGTTTGCTGTATAAATGAAAAAAAAGGAAAGAAATTATATTTTTTGAAAATACTAAAGTTGAAGAAATGCCTTAGTTAATCAAAGAAAGCAAACAGAGCACCCAACACATGTAGTGAAAGTTTACCAAAGTTCCTTCTGTTGCTTTTTAAATTTACTCTTGCAGTGCATTATTTCACAAATAGAATATTGTTTGGCTGACAAAAAAAAAAAAAAGAAAAAAAATGAGAGACAGATAATTATATTTTTTATAATGTTTAGTTTTTCTTCTTTAACACAGAAGAAAAATTCAAGATAGTTAATTCATTCCCTTAAAAATAAATACATATTAATTGTTTAATTTCTTCTTCCAAGTATTTTGATAGGACTGGAGTATAAATAAAGAATATATTTTACTTATTCCAGAATCTGGTCAAATTCAGTGTCATGAATTACTGTGAAAAAAAGACTCTCAAGAAAATTGTCCAAATGATCTTGTTAAATTGTATAAAAGAAAATTACCTTAACCAAAGTGAACGTAAAGGTACATAAACTTTAAAAGTAAAAAAAATATATATATATAGTATTTGCCTATAGTATACAGCATTTGAGAGTAAGCATAAAACTCCTTTGATTGACTGTGCTTGTGGCTAGAAGCAGACAGACCAAGAGGAAGGAAAAGAAAGTTATTAAACTGCAAATAACTGCCAACTTTATGGCAACATCTAATGAGAAGTTCTTTCTTAATCACCACCCTCCTACCCTGACACTGGGTGTACAAGTTACTCAAAATATTCAACTACTTCTGCCTTCCAGTTAAATAGATATGAAACACATAGGAATGGAAATAAGACCGATTTTGAACTTTTGATACTTCATGTGAACCTCTATTTTAAATATACATTTCTCAGCTATTAGTTCTCACTTCAGTTTTAGAACAATATTTTTCACCGAACCTCCCTACCAGTTCATTATATGAAGCGAGTAAGTGTATTCTCCCCAGGGATTCTGGAAAAATGACTTAATTTGACAAAGAAATAATCTCCCTCTCTTTCCTTCTCTCCTGCTCTCTTCCCCCCTTTTCTTTCTTTCTTTTTTTTTAATTGACCATAAGCCAATGTTAAACCTGAAAAGTGATACCCTACTCTTATATCAGCAGACTTCCCAAAGCCAAATGACTAGAAAAGGCTTGCCAAATAAACTATTTAAGGACACCTTAAGATTTCTTTATAGCACTTCTAGCTGTCTAATTAGGCAGATACAGTAATTCTTGCTGTACAATAACAAGTAGCTAGAATAATAATGATGTCTATTGTTTGGCTCATAAAATTCAGGAAAAAAAAAAGGCTCTACATTGTTTTTAAAGTGCACCAAAAGCTGAATTTTAAACTTTATATAAATCTCAAATCAGTCTGGCATGGCGTAGAGTAAAACACTAGTTTTTGGCTTTAATATTTGCTTGCCTATAAAAGAAAACAAAAGCAAAAATAAAAGATATGTTTGGTGTCCTTTTCCTTTACTTTTATCTGTTATCAATAATTAAATGACAGACAATTATTCATTCTTAAATTAAAAGTGGAAAGAATAAATGCTTTAAAAACTTCATTGTCATGAGTCTACAAGTTCAGAAACCTCTTGAAGTTTTGTCAGTTCAAGTGTTTCTACCTGTGAACAAAATTAACTTACTTGTTTTAGTTGATCTTTCTTCTCTTCCACTTTCAGTCTATAAGAATATAATCGTCCAGCTGCAGAAAATAGATCTGTATATAATAGATGATAGTAAAATTTCTAAATTTAGGATTAAGGAATTTTTACTGTCTATATTTAAATCTTTTATTGGTTTCTCTTGGAAGAAACATGTTAAACAATTGTTTTATTCTTAATTGACATTATCTCTTTTTTCCTGGGAGGTCAAATTGGATGTAGCAAATGATAGAGGGAAAATGTTTAACAGTTAATCTGTTTTCTGTTTGTGAATTATGACATCTGTTCTAATCTCTTCTTATGTTATTTATAAACATCTCACCTTTCATTATTTTCCAATAGGATTTGAAAGTATCAATATGGGCAAGAGGGTAAGTCATAAGAACCTCAAACTCTAATCCAGTGATTTTTATTTTTTTTTAATTGAATGCCACAACTCTTTAGAGGTAATAAACTAAATTTAATAGGCTGTGAGTGATTTTTTTAATGAAACAAAATCAAAAAGTAAAAAGAAAAATATACCACATATGGTAAAAATAACCAGTTTAAAACATTTTGTTTCAGTTTGTGTACATATATGTACTGGGTAAAATATATTTCTTTCTTTAAGGCATGGTCAAAAGTTCTGACGGAACTAAAGTAGGTGAAGGTCAGAGGCCTTTCATTAACATTCAAGGTGACTTTTGACCCCATCTAGTTCCTTTCCTGTCCACCAAGGGAAGTTGAAAACCTCATACCTAAATCACAGCTTCTGGGCAAGAATAAAGACCACAGTTTCTTCTCAAGAGAATAACAGACCTGAACTCTAAACAACCTGTTGTAACTGTTGCAAGATTTCATAACTAAATTAAAAAAAAAACATAATAGATAATAAAAAGGCTTTTATGATTTAAAACAGCAGTTTCTACCAACTTTCCTTCAAAATACCTATGAATGAAATGGAAAATTCAAAAACAACAACAATATCAGAAATTGAGTGTATTTACTAAAGTAGCCCTGGAATTGGGGAGAGCTTTCCATTAACTATAAAGCAGACAGAATTAGGCATTTCAGAAAAAAATGTATTAGGTTTCATCCTAAAAGAAGGTAGACATTCTTTTTATAATTTGCCCCATTTTTAAAGGAACTTCAATCATAACCAGAAAATTTGGCATCCATTTTGGTACTCCTTTTTTACTGAGTCCTGACATTTTTAGAAAGCTAGAATAATTAACCATATGTGTAGTGGCATGTTTTTTATACAAATTAGTATCATCTGCATTTTGTCAAAGAGGAAACCAGGAAAGAATTAAGTAACATGTTTAAAGTTACATTGCTGTGATGTAATGGAAGCCAATTTGACCCCAGCACTCTGATCCCCAGACTGCATGTCAAACCATCACAGTACACTGCCACTGAATATTACTCTAAAAATCATTTATTTGAGAACCTAAGATAAATTTCAAGAAAATATTTAATATATTCAATAGACTTTGAGACTCCTATGAAACATAATTTGTTGACTAAAACCAGTCTTTGAGTCTTCAAGGGTTTTATATAAAATATCTTCAATAAACTAATAATTATGGCATTTCAAAAGTTCTAAGTGGAGAATACCTGAGACAGTCAATAGGATGAGATGGAAAGGGAAATAAGTAAGCAAAAGAGTTATTCAAAGAAACCTAAAACAAAGAAAGCAGAAAAAAGTTATATACTGATGGAGAGAAAGGCAAGACCTATTGAGAAACCCGAAATACAGAAAGCGTGTAATGTAAACAGTAAGGTAGGATTTGATAGATTTGGAGCAAAAAGAATGGAGAGAGCTGATGTTCTCGAAAATATAGAACCAAGGCAGCCTGAAACAATAGAAGAAAATCTTTGCTGACAGCACACAATGTGTCAACAAAAATAATGTATGCCATAATTCAAGAAAAGCTAAGATGTAAAGACCCTTAACAAGATAAATACTGGCAAGATATATTTCACCAAAAGGAATAAGGAATATTATTCAAGTATATAAGCAGAAAAGAGTTCCACTGCAAAGGAGCAAGCTTTTAATATGTACTTTTATTGTGTAACTTTAAATAATAAAGAGCAACCAATACATCCCTTCTAGATAATGTTATAGGGGTTCCCTCGTGGCTCAGGTGGTGAAGAACCCACCTGCAGTGCAGGAGGTGGTGGTGACGGTTTAGTCACTAAGTCGTGTCCAACGCTTGCGACCCCATGGACTGTAGCCCACCAACTTCCTCTGACCATGGGATTCTCCAGGCAAGAATACTGGAGGTATTCTTCTCCAGGTAAACTTCCTGACCTGGGAATCAAACCCATGTCTTCTGTGTTGCAGGCAGATTCTTTACCAACAGAGCTTCAGTAGAAGCCCTTGTAATCCCCGCGTTAGGAAAATCCCCTTGAGAAGAAACTGGCAACCCACTCCAGTATTTTTGTCTGGTAAATTCCATGAACAGAGGAAGATAATGTTATGGGAAAAAAATGTCTGTGCTCAAAATTTCATATCATTCATTTAATGAATATATGAATATAAATACATGAACCCTTAGTTATGCAAACTGACAAAAACGTCACATATGTATCTCTAAATTTTTTTATATTTACTATTTTTTAAGAAGTATTACATCATGTCTTTAATCAGAAAAAATGATATGGCTATAGAGATAGATATGAATATAAATACAAGCTATATCTACTATATTTCATGAAATGACATGAAATATATTCATGCTTTAAATCAGCTTTTAATAATATGGATATATGAGCAAATTATGTTTGTATAAACTTTAAATTAGTATTCATTTAAATTACATTATATAAAGTAACTACACTTTAAAAGAATATGGAAAGAAGTGTCCTAAAATACCAAGGCCATTTGTCTGTTGTGTGTGTGTGTGTGTGTGTGTGTGTGTGTTAAAGTCCAATTCTTTGTGACCCCACGGACTGTAACCTGTCAGGCTCCTCTGCCCATGAAATTCCCCAGGCAAGAATACTGGAGTGGGTTGCCATGTCCTACTCTAGGTGATCTTCCCAACCCAGGGATCAAACCCAGATCTCCTGCATTGCAGGCAGATTCTTTAGCAACTGAGCCATCAGGAAAGCCCAAGAATACTGGAGTGGGTAGCCTATCCCTTCTCCAGGAGATCTTCCTGACCCAGGAATGGAACCAGGATCTCTCCTGCATTGCAGATGGATTCTTTACCAGCTGAGCTATTGTAGTAATTTTATGTATAGTTTTTTTTTTTTTTTCTTCTTTTGGGTATTCTAAATACTCTGTTGGGAATCATTTACCATTTCCTAGCATGAAGAATTAAAGCGTATCTATCAGTGACAGTGAAAGTCGCTCAGTCGTGTCCGACTCTTTGTGAACCCATAGACTATACAGTCCATTGAATTCTCCAGACCAGAATACTGGGGTGGGTAGCCTTTTCCTTCTCCAGAGGATCTTCCCAACCCAGGGATCAAACCCAAAGTAGTTAGACAGAAAGCCCTCCATGTTCCACCTGCCCTCTGGAACAAGCAATGTGAAATAGGTGAAAACAAACAGTCTTAGGTACCTGCTAACAGTCTGAGTGAACTCCGGGAGTTGGTGATGGACAGGGAGGCCTGGCGTGCTGCAATTTATGGGGTCGCACAGAGTCAATTGAACTGAACTGAACTAAACAGTCTAAGAAGGTCAAAGATCTGAATCCTCAGTACCTTGCTTTTAACCTGTTAACAATTAGTTACCATATTAAACATTTAGTCCTGAATTTCCCTGAAAGGTTTCTTGGAAGAGAATATAAAGAACATAAAGAAGATGCAGCCATCCTTTTTCTGTATTTTTGTTTCTGTTTTTATTTTTGTTATATTGTACTCATTTAGCTAGTTTTATATTCCTTAGGTTGCCTGGTCCAGAAACCTTCCAACAACTAAGAACTTTTAAATTAAACTATTCCACTCAAGTGAGTTATCTAGTCCTGATGGAATTAGAAAATAGGCAACTTTAAAATCATGTAACTTCAAGTTACAAAAGTTGAATGACTGTACTTTCATTGACCTGTAAGTGTATTGTGACACACACTTATGGTGCCTGAAAAATCCTTCTCTGGCATGAGGCAGAAAGAGATTTAAAAGGCCTTTTTTAGGCTAATGTTTCTCCTGGGCTTTGTTTACAAGTATCTGAGTTTTAATAGAAAACAAATCACCTCACATCCAAGGCTTTGGCACAATTTTTGGTCTAGCTTCATAACACATAACTTTAATAGATAAAAGGTGAGCAAGCCACAGTGATATCCAAAGAAATGAGAAAACTTCTGATATACCAAACTCATAACTATGTGTCAACAATGAAATTTGATCTGAATGGAATTGTCGTTCTTGAAAAGACAACCATTTTTCATAAAATGCACCTAGAACCATAAATTGGAAGGTCTACTTAACAGCTTTTTAAGTGGTATGTAATCACTTATAAGCAAGTAATTTATGGGCGCTTGAATGATTGAATATTCTATTGATAAAAGATATACCTAAATATAATGAGAAATAATTGGCTATACAAATTTATATTCAAAATTACACTATTAAATTTCACTTTTAGGTAGATATGAGATGTAGGGAGGAGCCTGGTAGGCTGAAGTCCATGGAGTCGCTAGGAGTCAGACATGACTGAGCGACTTCTCTTTCACTTTTCAATTTTTACGCATTGCAGAAGGAAATGGCAACCCACTCCAGTGTTCTTGCCTGGAGAATCCCAGGGACGGTGGAGCCTGGTGGGCTGCCGTCTATGGGGTCGCACAGAGTCAGACATGACTGAAGCGACTTAGCAGCAGCAGCAGCAGGGCTTCCCTGGTGGCTCAGATAGTAAGGAATCTGCCTGCAATGCAGGAGACCCAGGTTCGATCCGTGGGTCTGGAAGGTCCCCGGAAAAAGGGCATGGCAACCCACTCCAGTATTCTTGCCTGGAGAATTTCATGGACAGAGGAGCCTAGTGGGCTACAGTCCACGGGGTCACAAAGAGTTGGACATGACAGCAACTAACACAGCACAACAACAAAGTTACAACTATTAACAATTGAAGAGCATGCATTGTCATGTATTTAATAAAAAGTTATAATTTTCATATTTAAAATTTCAGATTATGTGTCTTAAACTTCATTAAAAGCAATTTTTCCCTATCCACTTTGTTCTGCCAATATGTCTACCTGTAAGTTTTGCTTAAAAATACAAGTCAAGAAGAAATGTTGAAAGCCTTTGAGTCTTTTGATAAAAGGAGTGCTGCTTGGGGTGAGTCTGGGTAGTAGATGACCAAATTCTTACAACAGGAACAAGAATATTTGTCTTGTTTCCACTTTGCTTTGTTGTTGCTGCTGTTTGGACGCAGATTTATAACAGTTCAATGGAAAAACTGGTAAAAAGTGTGAGATGTATATTGGTAGAAAGAAATAATAATATAGTAGGAAGGGAGCCCTGAAGGCTCAAGACAGTAAAGAATCCACCTGTAATGTGGGAGACCTGGGTTTAATACCTGGGTTGGAAAGGTTTCCCTGGAGGAGGGCATGGCAACCCCCTCCAGTATTGCCTGGAGAATCCCCATGGATGGAGAAGCCTGGCAGGCTACAGTCCAGAGGGTTGCTAAGAGTCAGACACAACTGAACGACTAAGCAAAGGACACAACAAGGAAGGGAGCTGAGAAAAGTGCTTCCTTGCTGGAATCTTCCTCCCTGTTAGGCATTCTTGAACGATAGTGACTAATTTGTGAGAAGTGTCTTCATATATACATAACTGAAGACCTGCTGGTTTGGGGTCCTGGATATCTTGAATAGAAATAATGCTAAAGTTCTCTGGGAAAGTGAATGTGAGTGAGGTTAATCGATGTTTTAAACACATACTTACTACAAGTGATCCCTGATCTCCATTGATAAACCTAGTACATACTTATATGTCACTCATATATTTAGTGAATTATATCTTAAAATACTCATCTTTGCACTTTTCTTTCCACACTCATCAGTCTTCCACATTGAATCAAGAACAATCAAGATTTATATAGCTGAAAAAGTATAAGAAAGACTCAAATGTTTTTAGTATCATAATAGTATCTTGAGAATTGAAAAGAAAGCCTTGAAAACATTAATATCTTGGTATTTGAATATTATTTAGTAACAAATTATTTTGTTTTAACTATTTAGCACATTGGGCTTCCATGAAAGAATAGATAGAAAGTCAGATTACCATGTTATTCCCTTTATAGAAGGGGGCTTCCCTGGTGGCTCAGACAGTAAAGAACCCACCTGTAATGTGGGAGACCTGGATTTGATACCTGGCTTGGGAAGATCCCCTGGAGAAGGAAATGGCTACCCACTCCTGTATCCTAGCCTGGAGAATTCCATGGACAGAGGAGCCTGACAGGCTATGAGTCTGACATGACTGAGGGACTTTCTCTTTCAAATAATAGAAGAGTAGTGTTTAGTTGCTTAGTTGTGTCCAACTCCACTAGATAAATCCGTGCATGAAATCAGACAAATAGATATGGAGAATCATGTGGAGAGGAGGGAAATGAGTATTAAGAGACGTTCAAGCTCCTTGTATAGTCAGTACCGGAAAGTCTCATGGGAAAGTATTTCAGGTATCTATTGCTTTATAACAAATCATCCTGTAACTTAATGGATTAAAATAAGAAAAATGATTTGTTAGCTCTCATTGTTTCTGCTGGTCATCAACTTGAACAGGGTATTTCTGCTCTGGGGTCTTAATTACAAGAATTGAAGGCTGGAGGGTGTCATCTTCCAAAGACTGTTTCATTTACATCTTGTGATCAGGGCTGGATATCAGCTCAGACTACAGTTGGGGCTATTAACAGAAACACATATGCATCATCACTCTATGTCATCTGGTGGTCCTTATAATATGGTAGCTAGGCTCCATAGGTAAGTATCTTAAGAGAGAAAAAAGAGAATTAAAGCACCAGGCAAAAGCTTCTTTATTTATTCAAAAGTACAGAAACAAGAATTTTGAAGAGATATTTGCACTCCCATGTTCATTGCAGCACTACTTACAATAGCCAAGATGTGGAAACACCTAAATATGTATCAGTGGCTGAATGGCTAAAGAAAATGTGGTGTGTACATACAACAGAATACTGTACAGCAGTGAAAGAGAAGGAAATTCTACAATATGGGATAACACGGATAAACCCTGAGGTCATCAGACCAAGTGAAATACGCCAGCCACAGAAGAATAAATTCTACTTATACAAGGTATGTAAAACAGTCAAATCCATATAATCAAAAGAGGGGAGTGGTGGTTTCCATGGGTCAAGGAAAGGTGGAAATGGGTGGTTACTAATCAAAGGACATGAAGTTTCAATTAAGCAAGATAAGGAAGTTCTAGAGATCTGTTGTACATCATTGTAACTGTAGTCACCAATACTGCATTTTACACTTAAGAATTTGTTAAAAGGGTAGATCTCATGGCAAGTATTCTTACCACAATAAAATAATTCTTTAAGAAAACAAAAAAAGAAAGTCACATAGCATCACTGACACTGTACCCCAATGTTCAGGGCAAATATAAATCCCCGCCCAGGTTCAAGAGAGAGAACAGGTCCCATCAATGCACATACATATTGCTATTTTTGGAAAATACAATCTGTCTGACTGAAGTGACAGCAAACCACCCCTGATCACCCAAATTTGTAGATCACAATATCTGTGGGGAAAAGCCACAATAGGTGTTCTCTTGGTCTCAGTTTGAATGAGAACTTTTTTTGATAGTGACCACATAAAATGTCCTGAGGAAGGTGAAAGCTTATACCTCAGGACTTCAGTGAGCCCTACGCAAAAGCCTCACGTGGCACTGGATACCTTTAGCCCATGAAACTTCAGGTCAAGTCTTAGTCACCAGTGGATTGTTTAGAGTCTGGAAGGAAACACCTGAGCTCCAGTAACTGACCTATTATATACAGCAAAGAAAACAGTGTCAAGGATGCTGCTGCTAGAAAATGCTTCCACATTTTACCTCGAGTCACTTGATTTGTGCTGATATTTTACAACTCATTGTTATCAATTCCCACACAGCCCTCCTTATATCCAGAGTTCCACAGCTGTTCTTAAATGAAACCATCAACATCAGTGTTTTCAAAAACAATCTCTCTCTTCACAGAGACCTCAAAAAGAATTCAGAAGACCTGCTATGGGAAAGATGCTACTTTATTCCTCTATTGAGTCTCCTTCTCACCAAACACCTCATAAAATCTGGTTCTTTTTCAATTACAAAATAATGCTACTAAATACACAGAGATATATGTTCATGAGTTAGAAAATCCAATACTGTTAAAATGTCAATTTTATAATTATCAGAAAAATTTAACACATTCCTAATCAAAATCACAGTGTATTTTTGTTGTTAGAAATCAACAAGTTAGGGCTTCCCTGGTGGCTCATTTGTAAAGAATCCATCTGTCAATGCAAGAAATCAACAAGTTGATTTTGATATTCATATAAAAATGCAAAGAACCAGGGATAGCCAAAATTGCTTCAAAAAGGAAGGTTGAAGTTGAAGGATATACATGACTTAATTACAAGACTAAATATAATGTTATAGTAATTGAACCAACATGATACTGAGTAAAACATAATCTTGTACATCAAAGGAAAAAAAACCTGAGCATCACACATACTTAGCAAGTGGATTTTCCACAAAGATGTCAAGGTATTTGATTATGAAAAGTTCTTTTCAACAAGTGATGCTGGAAAAATTAAATATCAAATTTAATTGTTCAATTAAATATCAAATCTAATCATACAAACAATTTATTTGTATGAGGATACAAAATTAAACCAATTAAACCTTGGCTCTTACTTCACACCGTATACACACTTGATCATAGACCAGAAGGTTAGATCCAAAATGAGAAAACTTCTAAGAAGAAAATATAGTAGGAAAATTATTGTGATCTTAAGTTCTGGATATATTTCTTAGAAAGCACACAAAAAGCACAAATCCTAAAAAAAAATTTTTTTGACAAATTGAACTTGATATATATTAAAATATTTTACCCCTCCAAAGGTATTACTTAAAAATGAAAGACAAGCCAGTCTGGGAAAAGAATGTTTGCAAAATGTATCTAAGTAGTTGTACTCAGATTTCATAAGGGATTCTTACAATTTAAGAAGACATGAAACAATTGAGAAAAAGATAGTATAATATTGACATCAAGGGGGCTAGAGAAACATTTTAGGGTAATGACATGTCTGATATCACAATTATGGAAATGGTTACAACACTCTATGCATTAGTCAAAAACAATCAAGTTTTAAATTGCTAAATATTATTAGATGTACATTATAAATTAATGAAGGACTTTCCCAGTGGCTCAGATGGTAAAGCGTCTGTCTACAATGCGGGAGACCTGGGTTTGATTCCTGGATTGAGAAGATCCCCTGGAAAAGGAAATGGCAATCCACTCCAGTACTATTGACTGGAAAATCCCATGGACAGAGGAGCTTGGTAAGAAAAATATTAAACATGGGTTGTTATTATTGAAGCTGGTCATGGTAAGTGCATAGGAATCCATTATACTATTCTCTTTGCAAGTTTCTATACTAAAATGTTGAATATTACATATGGTTAAATGCTAGAGTTGGACCATAAAGAAGGTTGAGCACCAAAGAACTGATGCTTTAAATTGTGGTGCTGGAAACTCTTGAGAGTCCCTTGGACTGCAAGGAGCCAACCAGTCAATCCTAAAGGAAATCATCCCTGAATATTCATAGTAGGACTGATGCTGAAGCTGAATCTCCAATACTTTGGCCACCTGATGTGAAGAGACAACTCACTGGAAAAGACCCTGATGCTGGGAAAGCGTGAAGGCAAAAGGAGAAAGGGACAGCAGAGGATGAAATGGTTGGATGGCATCACCTGCTCACTGGACATGAATTTGAGCAAACTCCAGGAGACAGTGGAGGACAGGCAAGCCTGGTGTGCTGCAGTCCATGGGATCGCAGAGTTGGACACAACATAGCAGCTGAACAACAACAAAATGCTAGACAGGAAAGTCACACGGATCGCTCCAAATATGTGACAGAACGAATCAAATCTAACCTGAAGAGGATGGTGATGCTTAAGGAAAGCTTGATGTGAAGGGTGGACGTGGAGTTAACTAGGCATGCCGGGATTTAGGAGGAGAAATTCTCTCAGCACAGAAACAGCTACTTTGTAGCAGGGTTGAGAATAACACAATTGAGAGACAAAAAAGGAGACTGAGATGGCTAAAGTTCTGAAAATAGATTTTATTACAAAGTTCCAAATGCAACAGATTTGATCATTAAAATAGTCAACGCATAAATTTCAGTTGGCATTTCATGATGCCAAGAGCAGAGATGAAGCCAGTCTCTCCAGTCTGAAGAGAACATAAAACTGATGACTTCAATCTTGCTTCATTTAAATTTGATTAAAAAGTTTGTCTAAACTTTCAAATAAGATATTAGATGAATTCTAAGGCAAGCTGAAGATAATTCTAAATCTGGCAATATTCCAGTTCTAAATTACAAATGGTTATTAAATTACAAGGATTAGTATCTTTAGCTTGCACTTAGATTGTGTGAAGTTGAAGCTAATTTTTAAGGAAGGCAAAAGAAGCAAAATTCTGCAAATAGAACTTTATTAAAGAGAGTGTAAACAATATCCAACTTTCTCATATTAGAGTTTTGATAAAATTCCCTTTCAGGCAAGTATCAAGCCATCAGCTAATAGAGAGGTTTTGGAGAAGAAAGAAAAGATACCCATCCCCGACTTCACACTTCAGACTTTTAAAGGTCTTGCTCTGCACATCAAGGGAGAAGATGAAAACAGACCTTTCTCAACTGGTTGTTGCCTATTGGCAACAGGAAATGGGCAACAACAGAGAAGAGGGCCAAGCCAGTTTCTGCATGTTCCTCACGTGTTCATTAACGCACCACTGTGCCAAGTCCAGTCAGGGATCTCTACTTTCTTTTAGGTCCTAGTCTCATCACAGTAGGTCAGACACTGAGGGAAATGATCCAGTATTATCTTCCTCTTTTTTTTTGGGGGGGGGCTCTATTTTCCCCTCTTGTATCTTTAATGCCTAATAAAGTACCTGAGACATACTGCTGCTGCTAAGTGGCTTCAGTCATGTCCGACTCTGTGCGACCCCATGGACTGCAGCCCACCAGGCTCCCCCATCCCTGGGATTCTCTAGGCAAGAACACTGGAGTGGGTTGCCATTTTCTTTTCCAGTGCATGAAAGTGAAAAGTGAAAGTGAAGTCGTTTAGTCGTGTCTGACTCTTAGCGACCCCATGGACTGCAGCCTACGAGGCTCCTCTGTCCATGGAATTTTCCAGGCAAGAGTACTGGAGTGGGTTGCCATTGCCTTCTCCGTGACACATGCTAGGCTCCAACAAATATTTATTGAAGAAGTGAACAAAATCCGTAACCTGAAGTAATTATTGCATTTAACTGAGTGTAAGGAAGAGTCTTGGCCACCTGGAATTGTTTTTTCCTCTCCTTTTCATTATATTGTTGTCTTAAATCTCTCATCCTTTGTTCCTAAATTGAATTACTATTGCTATGGATCACTACTAAATAAAGTTCTATTTGAATTATTTTATACATTCTTAGAGGAAAGTGGCTCAGATCTCAATTTTCCATGCACAGTTTTAATTTGCTCAAGTGAGTGTTTCTACAACATTGCATTCTGTATTTTTCTTTTTTAAAAGTAAAAAGTTAATGTATTTCAGCTAAAAAAAATTTCAGCCAATACATTTCAATTAGTAGATATCTGCTTCAGTATAGCAAATGCAGTTTCTGGAATCATGAAAATTACTCAGCTAATAAATTATAAAATACATAAAAATGTTAAAGTTTTCCTTTATTTTGAATGTTCACATATGTTTTAGTATGGTTTTTGTATGACTGGACTGATAAAAAATGTTGGAGGATAAAATAGCCTTGAGCACTGTATAAAGATATCAGGCTGAGAGGAAAATATTACAAGATAGATTTTTTGCAAATCAAAATGGATGGTGATTTAGGGACATTTCTTGTTCTTATAATTTTTTGGCATCAGGAGCTCCTGTAATAACTGTTACAAACTACAGAGAGACCAGACATGGCTTGACATCTGAGCCAGCAGTCATTATTCTACTGTATCAAGTCGACTAAATCTCTGGGACTAGGAAATCCTGGGGTGTTTTTCCTATTGTTTAGGGAAGTCTGTGTGGGGTCTGGAAATTGGTCACTTTTCTGTAAACGTTACCTCTCCTCCCTTTCCCCCCTCCAGGAAACCCTCAGGCTATTTCTTCTTAACTTTATGTTCTCCTGTCTTGAGCCTCACTCCCCACACTACTGTCTTCCCTCTTGTCATACAGGCACAAAGTGGAACATTCACAAACTGTTATTGTCTGCAAAAGATAAAACACAAGTGATCTGGATAATAAACGAAGTCATTTCTGAGTGACCTTTTAATTCACTTATACTTATTTCACTTGATAAAAGGAACTCCCACCCTTTGCTTCTGGAACAAGTCTTTCATCCTTTATCTCTGAATTCTCAAAGGCTAGATAAACTATTCATACCATGGCAACCCATTTCATTTCCTTGCTTTAATTTCCTTATCATTAATTTCTTCAAAAGTTTGACATTGGTCACTACTATAAAAAAGAATTAAACAACAGCATTATAATTATGTATCTACCTACAGAACATCTCTGTGACATGACTTACTACTCTGTTTTCCGTGAAAGGACTAATATGAAATCTACCCTCTGGGTCATTTTAACAGCAGCTGTTGCTTCTGAGGCTGCTGCTCAGGCTGTATGTGAGCCCAACAGATGCAAAACGCTGGGTGGGCACTATGGGAGGGAGGTCATGCAACTGAATCCCAGCCCCACAGAAATCATTCCATAAATCCAATGATTCAAAATTTCTAAACATAAAACATGACTTTTACTAAGTTAGAAATCTGGAACTCCCAGGATTCATAAAAAAATGTCGTATGTGACTGGGTATTGCCCGCTCAAAAACTAACATAAATTCCTCTGTAGCAGAAAGATGGGAAATTTAAAAATGGCTCTCCAGTGCTAAAGATACAGGATCAGTGATATATTGCTAAACATTGAACAGCAATTCTCAGGGGAGGAGGAAGCCCTGCTGCATACCATTTGTTGCTTTCTAGGGGCTTCCCAGATGGCACTAGTGGTAAAGAACTCACTGGCCAATGCAGGAGACATGAGACACAGATTGATCCCTGGGTCTGGAAGATCCCCTGGAGGAGGGCACAGTAACCCACTCCAGTATTCTTGCCTGGAGAATCATGGACAGGAGAGCCTGGTGGGCTACAGTCCATAGGGCCACAAAGAGTTTGACATGACCGAGAGACAGCATAGCACATGGTCTAAATATTCCCATTATGGCCAGTTTAGAGCTACTTCGTTGATATCAGTAAACATGGAGTAAACACCAGTAAACACTGGAAGAAATGTATGTAATTGATTCTTGGGAGCAAGTCTGAGTAGGCTTCCAACATCCCACTGTGAGATGAACAAAAGACTGCATTTGAATCTGGCCTTAGATATTATTTTGAAATCAGTGCCTTAGAAAACATACATACCAAGTATTATATGTTTTTGCTACTAAAAGAAAAATGCTGAATGCTTTAGGGTGAAATGTTTCAAATCAAGTAAATAAACAGACTTGAAAGGGAAATTTGAGCTAAGGAAAGCATTGCTTCTGGAGCAGGTTAAAATTCAGTTTCTGTAACTAAACTTTGTAGTTTCTTTCACTCAGTTTCTTTTTCTGCCCTCCATTACTTTGTGGGGCTGGAAACAAATTTCAATCAATTTGTGATCAAGTCTTTATCATAAGAGGCATACAATATTAAGGAGGCTTCTGACATAATAAGGCTTTCCCTGGTGGCTCAATGGTAAAGAATCTACCTGCAAATGCAGGAGACCCTGATTGAATCCCTGGGTTGGGAAGATCCCCTAGAATAGGAAATTGTAACCCACTCTAGTATTCCTGCCTAGGAAATCCCATGGACTGAGGAGCCTGGTGGGCCACAGTCCATGGGTTCCCAAAGAATCAGACATGACTTAGTGACAGAAAGCAAGCACATGACATAATAATGCATTAGTAATGAAACATTACCATCAGTTTTGCCTTCCTTGGCATCTGCTGAGATAGCCATAGAAGATTCTGGAATTCGGTCCTTGATGCATGCTGTAGAAATGTACCAGTTTCTAGTAGTATGGCTTCCAGGTTTGCCCACTTCTACTCATTATATTTCTTGGCCTTGTGGAAACCTAGAAGTGGATCTGTTTTTCCAACATCTCTCTGTTGTGATGTCCTCTAAGGCTGGATCTGTCTAGAGACAACATTTAAACACCTCTATTTGAGAATAATTCATGATCCCCTCTACTCTCAGTTCCTAGAAAGTATGCATTTTGCTCTTTCCTAAGGGCTTCATTTAAGCAATCAGGCACTGGGTCGCTCCCTCCTTGCAATCCACCTTTGCCACACAATTAAAATTTCTCTTCCAACTATTCCCATCCACCACCAGCTCCAGCTTTGGGCACCTGTCCTCTGTCCTAGATTGTGTGGTGGAACAGGGAAGCTTTGGTCAAATTCATGATGCTTTCTTTCAGTGCTCTCTGTCTTCCTTTTAATGGTTCTACCACTGTTTGGAACTATAGAAATGGAGAGAGTCCCCCTTTTCTCTTTAAGAGTGTTATTTTCCTCTTTCAGAGTGCTTAAAGGCTCTAGCATTTCAATTTGTAAGAAGAAAGAGGAGTGATGAAAGAATATAGATGGGGGAAAAAAAAAAACCTTTCTTAATATAACAGCAATATCATACCCAAATGCATTATTGGGGCAGTAATTCTTACACTTTTTCTGTTTCTGCTCCAAGCATAGAAGTGCTAGTGGCCTATTTTCAAAGAAATACTTTCTTCAATATTACACTCTAAGAAACACTAAAATCATAAACAGGAACAAAAATTTGAAGAACCCATGGGAAGAAGACTTAAATGACTGACAAAATTCAAGGGAATTTAATACCACAGCAGCCAACAGCATAACAGATTGAGCTAATATAAAAGGCTGTGCACACATACCTATAAAGTTTGCATTTTTAACAAACACAAAATCTCAGAAGTCCCAAGGAGCCAAAAATGAAGAGGAAAATTAAAAATAGAGCCATAAACTTGAAATAGCCTGCAGTATGCTTTTAAACTCATACCTTGGTGGTCGTAAAGGTACCAGGGCAGAGATGTGACCTAAGTGCTGGAGATGATGGCCTTGGATGGTAATAGTCATTTTAGAACATGAGACATTGCTTCAGAAGTGAAAGCCTGACTGAAATAGCTACATAAAGCTGGGGCCTGCCACCATCTCAGAGAATTTTTAAAAAAGTCAATTTCTGGAAGAAGAAAGAAACAAATATATACGTGTGTGTTTGTGTGTGTGTGTGTGTGTGTGTATACATAAATATGGGGCTTCCCAAGTGGTGCAGTGGTAAAGAACCTATCTGCCAATGCAAGAGACACAGGTTTTATCCTTGGGTGGGGAAGATCCCCTGGAAGAGAAAATGGCACCCCACTTCAGTATTCTTGCCTGGGTGGGGGAAATATATATATATATACACACACATATATATATGTGTGTGTGTGTGTCTGTGTGTCTGTGTGTCTATGTGTCTGTGTATGTTTGCCTGTGTGCATGTGTGTTCAGTCACTTGCTCAGTCATGTCTAATTCTGTGATCCCATGGACTGTAGCCCACCAGATTCCTCTTCCATGAAATTTTCCAGGTAAGAACACTGCTCTGGGTTGCCATTTCCTACTCCAGGGGATCTTTTCGACCCATGGGTAGAACCTGCATCTATTGCATCTTCTGTATTGGCAGGCGAATTCTTTATGACTGTGCCACATTTGCATAATCTCTATTAATGTATTATATATGTATGCTTTTTTTATACATATACATATGTAATTTACCTGTAATATATATATTACATGGCAAATAGATGGAGAAACAATGGAAACAGTGACAGATTTTATTTTGGGGGGCTCCAAAATCACTGCAGATGGTGACTGCAGCCATGAAATTAAAAGACACTTACTCCTTGGAAGAAAAGTTATGACCAACCTAGACAGCATATTCAAAAGCAGAGACATTACTTTGCCAACAAAGGTCCGTCTAGTCAAGGCTATAGGTTTTCCAGTAGTCATGCATGGACGTGAGAGTTGGATTATAAAGAAAGCTGAGTGCCAAAGAATTGATGCTTTTGAACTGTGGTGTTGGAGAAGACTCTTGAGAGTCCCTTGGACTGCAAGGAGATCCAAGAAGTCCATCCTAAAGGAGATTAGTCCTGAATGTTCATTGGAAGGCTGATGGCTGAAACTGAAACTCCAATATTTTGGCCACCTGATGCAAAGAGCTGACTCCTTGGAAAAGACTCTGATGCTGGGAAAGATTAAAGTCAGGAGGAGAAGGGGACGACAGAGGATAAGATAGTTGGATGGTGTCACCAACTCAATGGACATGGGTTTGAATAGGCTCCGGGACTTGGTGATGGACAGGGAGGCCTGGCATGCTGCAGTTCATGGGGTCACAGAGTCAGACATGACTGAGTGACTGAATTGAACTGAACTGAATATATATATATATATATATATATACATACACACACAGTTTTATATAAATATCTTTCATGAGAATTCTGGAACCCCAACGTTACTTCACCACATGAAATCTGAATTAACATTATTTGTACACATGCCATGGAAATTGCTAAGCTATGAACTTATCACAAATTTGAGACTAGTTAGAAGATACTCCTTTTAAGTAATACTTTTGTTCTTCTTGTATTGCTCTATTCAACCCACACTATTTTTTCCCTAAATAATATTATTTAATACATTTGAGACATCATACAAAGTTAGCTTTATTTATTTATTTTTTATTAATGTAAGTATTAAAAGTAAAATGTAAGTAACTTTTGGCCCCACCATGTAGCATGCAGGATCTTAGCTTACCAACCAGGAATCGAACCTGCGCCCCCTGCAGTGGAAGTGCAGAGTCCTAACCACTGTACTGCCAGCGAAGTCCCAGCTTCACTTTAAAAAACTAGGACCATAAATATAAACCAGTAAAAACAGGTCTGACAGCCTCAGGTGATCCCTGGGAACAGTTCCCGTGGGGTGGCCCTGGCCTGACCCAAGTTAGAGTGAGGCCGAGAATGGCGAAGGCCCTGAAAGAGCCAGGCTCATGAGGCAGAACATTGACTCCAAGGGAAGGCCACCGGGGGGCTTGGAGGTTACAGTCTCTGCTAAGAACAAGCAAAGGTGCTTGCCTTCCTGGTCTATCTGCGTCTCCATGCCCCGGGTCATGGACAAAGCCTCTCTCATTATGTAAGGTCTGGGAGCGTTGCAGGCAGGCTCCTCAGGTCACTGATATATGCAGGGAGTGGGCTCAAAGGGCAGACAGGGGAGGAAAATTAGGAAGGGGGCTGTGGTGAGGAACAGGTGGGGAGCTGACAGGAATTCCCTGGCTGTGTCCTCAGTAAGGGATGCTCACAGTAATGAGGTATTGCCAATGGACACATGGTCTGATTTTATGTTTATGATTTTCTATCCCCTGTAGCACATGTAACTTCTTGGGAATCTGAAGTTTGTTCTACCTTCACCTCTTAGAGAAAAGACCTGATGCTGGGAAAGATTGAAGGCAGGGGCAGAAGGGGATGACAGAGGATGAGTTGGATGGCATCACCAACTCAATGGACATAAGTTTGAGCAAACTCTGGGAGATGGTGAAGGACAGGGAAGCTTGGCATGCTGCAGAACTAAAAACAACCTAGAGAAAAGGACCTGGAACTGGGCAAAAATATGAATATGAAAATATGACCAGTAAGCTATTGGTCCCTTGGTGTGGCAGCCGTTGTTGAAACAGTCCATCAAGAGGACAGTCAGAAAGCTACATAGGAGTATTATTCAGAAAAACTGAGATAGTAAAGAGATTTTAAATTAGATTTGTAAAAAAGAGTCTTTTAGAAGGCTCAGTTATTAACAAGTAAAAGTAGATGTAAAAATACTTAGATAAAAGTTCTAAAAGTGACTTGCACAGACACACACAAGCATATGCGTGTTTACACTGAAAGAACTGCGTAACATGAAAGCAAAAAATCCACACTCCATCTCTGTGAAGTCATAGATGAGAAGAAACGGAAATCCTGAGGCAGTTATGTATTAACGGCTAAGAAGATAGGCTTCGAGTCACATTCCAGAGGTTTAAGTGAGCAAGTGTTTTCTTTGCTTTTCAACACATGCTATGAGAGAGATGTAAGCCAGGCAAGTAGAAAGAGAGATAAGGAGAGAAGAAGGAAGGGACAGAGGAAGAGAGGGAGACAAGAATAGGAAAAAAGAAGGGATAAGGGTGAGCCAAGGAGAGCAGTGGATTCCAACAGTGGAAAACAGGATATGATTTGACCAGCATACTTTGTTTTCAGATATTTTTTACAGTCCCCGTTCTAACTTATGCTCCTCTTTCCAAAGACTTCTGCCTGTCCAGTCTCTAATACTCTATTCTTTCGGACACTGTACAGCCTTTCCATTGTGGAGCTCTTATTGAAATGTTCCTTCATTTAAAGGTGACTGTTTGTGGGGATGTATGACTGAGCATGTGCATGTGAGTCTGCAGTTTCCCTAAAGACAAGGCAATAAGAAAACTGAATAATAGACCTCTTTTTCTTTTCCTTAACTTTTAAACTACTGTGCACATAACTTCATATAATCTCCCAGCCACTTACTTGGAAAGAGGCCATAACTATTCACTGTTCATGTACATGTATTTCAAAATACCTTTTAGATTATTGTCTAAATTAGATTTTGATTACTCATAGGATGTTGTGCCTTTATCAAAATGAGGATGAAGAGGGTGGTTTGTATCTTCAGCAGAAAAACATATTTAATAAATTCATTAATTTAACTCTTCTCTGTGTACTTAATTGGAGCTTCCCTGGTGGTTCAGACAGTAAAGGATCTGCCTACAATGCAGGAGACCTGGATTCGATCCCTGGGTCAGGAAGATCCCCTGGAGAAGGAAATGTCTAACCTCTTTGATATGCTTGCCTGGAAGATCCCATGGACAGAGGAGCCTGAAGGGCTATAGTCCATAGGATCATAAAGAGTCACAACTGAGCAACTATCACACAAATACATGTATTTAATCACAAAATAATTTATTTGGCTAGGTATGTAATCTCCATGTGTTAGGTAGTTGAAATAGGAAAAAAGGAGTCCAAAATGGCTTTAAGTCCAAATGACTTAAAGAAAGGAAAAAACCCATAAAAATGGGACAAAAGAAAATCTGAGGACTGGAGTGAGAACTTCAGACGGAACAAACAGCCCTCCTGGCTAGGGGGGCAGGAGACAAATGTATAAAAGGAGGAAGCCAAGATGGATTGAGGCCTCTCCTTTGGGGTCAGCCCACCCTCACACCGTGAGGATATTCACTTCCACTGTGCTGGGTTTCCCTTGTGTTCAGCTTCTACCGCGTGAGCTTTTGCCAAGTTGGGCTTCTGTTGTGCTTGGCCTCAGCCTTACAGGGGCTGAGCTGAGGTTGTTTTAGCCAGGTTGAATCTGAATCACGGCACCAGAGATGTCAAGGGAGTGTGTAATTTCCTCGGTTCTGTCTTGCTGCAACAAAAATTTGAAGCAATGGACAGACCTGTGTTACAGCTGGTCAGTGTTACAGCTCAGTTTAATTTGGCAAGCAAAAAAAATACATCCTTGAGGTGTGAGGGCGGACCAGCCCAAAAGAAGTGAAAAGAAAAGAAGAGAAGCCAGAGGCTTAATTTTGGCTCCTCTTTTTTATGTTTTTTCTCCTCCCTCTGAGCCTGCCCTATGTAAATTGAGCTAGATGGAGGGCTGTTTGTTTCACCTGAGGTTCTCACTCTGGTCCTCGGACCTTCCTTTGTTCTATTTTCATGAGCTTTTCCCTTCTTTGTCTTTTAGTCATTGCCATTCTGGACTCCTTTTTCCTATTCTAACTACCTAGCACACGGGTTTGAAACTTGAAAATAGAAAAGGTTTTTTGAGCTTTAACTCTGGCATGCAGTGTGAAATATTTAAACTCTAAATAAAATTGTGAATGGAGTCAACTTCCATCACATCAGTTCAGTTCAGTTGCTCAGTCGTGTCCGACTCTTTGCGACCCCATGAATCACAGCATGCCAGGCCTCGCTGTCCATCACCATCTCCCGGAGTTCACTCAGACTCATGTCCATCGAGTCCGTGATGCCATCCAGCCATCTCATCCTCGTTCATCCACTTCTCCTGCCCCCAATCCCTCCCAGCATCAGAGTCTTTTCCAATAAGTCAACTCTTCGCATGAGGTGGCCAAAGTACTGGAGCTTCAGCTTTAGCATCATTCCTTCCAAAGAAATCCCAGGGTTGATCTCCTTCAGAATGGACTGGTTGGATCTCCTTGTAGTCCAAGGGACTCTCAAGAGTCTTCTCCAACACCACAGTTCAAAAGCATCAATTCTTCGGCGCTCAGCCTCCTTCACAGTCCAACTCTCACATCCATACATGACCACTGGAAAAACCATAGCCTTGACTAGATGAATCTTAGTCGGCAAAGTAATGTTTCTGCTTTTGAATATACTATCTAGATTGGTCATAACTTTTCTTCCAAGGAGTAAGCGTTTTTTAATTTCATGGCTGCTGTCATCATCTGCAGTGATATTGGAGCCCAAAAATATAAAGTCTGACACTGTTTCTACTGTTTCCCCATCTATTTCCCATGAAGTGATGGGACCAGATGCCATGATCTTCGTTTTCTGAATGTTGAACTTTAAGCCAACTTTTCCCCTCTCCTCTTTCACCCTCATCAAGAGGCTTTTTAGCTCCTCTTCACTTTCTGCCATAAGGGTGGTGTCATCTGCATATCTGAGGTTACTGATATTTCTCCTGGCAATCTTGATTCCAGCTTGTGTTTCTTCCAGTCCAGCATTTCTCATGATGTACTCTGCAGAGAAGTTAAATAAGCAGGGTGACAATATACAGCCTTGATGTACTCCTTTTCCTATTTGGAACCGGTTTGTTGTTCCATGTCCAGTTCTAACTGTTGCTTCCTGCCCTGCATACAGATTTCTCAAGAGGCAGGTTAGGTGGTCTGGTGTTTTCATCTCTTTCAGAATTTTCCACAGTTTATTGTGCTCCACACAGTGAAAGGCTTTGGCATAGTCAATAAAGCAGAAATAGATGTTTTTCTGGAACTCTCTTGCTTTTTCCATGATCCAGCAGATGTTGGCAATTTGTTCTCTGGTTCCTCTGCCTTTTCTAAAACCAGCTTGAACATCAGGTAGTTCATGCAGGCAGCTGCGAGCCGGCGCACGTAAGCGTGGCCAGAGGAGCTGTCTCACATCCGAGGTCAAGGGCAGCGGCCTAGAGTGCCAGGCTACGACGGTGCAGGAACGGCTGAGAGGAGCTACCCTGAGTCCGAGGTCAGTGGCGGCCCGGAGGAGACACCCCGCGTCCGAGGTCAGGGGCAGTGGCCGAGAGGAGACACCCCGCATCTGAGCTCAGTGGCGGCCGGGAGGAGCTACCCCTCATCCGAGGCCAGTGGCGGCCGGGAGGAGACACCCGGCATCTGTTCCATCACATAGATCCTCTTAATAAGGAGTGAGGTAATATTTAAAGAAGTATTTTAAGACTACAACATAGAAATGTAAGTAATAGACCAATGTGTGATATTATACAGTGCTTGTGACTGCTGTGTGCTCTGTGTGTGTGTGTGTGTGTGTGTGTGTGTGTGTGTGCTGTCACATTTGACTCTTGCCACTCTTTAGACTGTAGCTTGCCAGGCTCCTCAGTCCATGGAACTCTCCAGACAAGAATAGTGGAGTGGGTTGCCATGCCCTTCTCCATGGGATCGTCCCGACCCAGGGGTTGAACCCAGGTCTCCTGCACTGCAGGCAGATTCTTCACCATTTTAGCCGTTGTTCATGAGATGTTTTAGGCAAGAATACTGGAGTGGGAGGCCATTTCCTCCTCCAGGGGATCTTCACTACCCAAGGATCAAATCCATGTCTCCTACACTACATGCAGATTCGTTGCAGCTGAGCCATTAAGGAAGCTCCGAAATGTATATGTGCATATTTGAGAGCATCATTAGTTAAACTTATACGTTGACATTTGTATAAATACTTAAAAATAGAAGGAACAGTTGAAATATAAATGATGAAAAAGAAAAAACAATGCTTTCACAATTTTCAAAATACTTTTTTGTTACTGAAACCAAATGGGGTCCTGTAGGGCTCCCAGGCACAGAGGTCATCCCCCCCGCATCCCCCTCCCACCTCCCCACTCCCCATTTCTTGTAGGCAAGACTCCAGCCTCCAAGACCTTCCTAGAGTTTTAAGGGGCAGAATCAAATCATTGCTAGTCAAGAGAGGAGTAGTCAAGAAACACCTGAGGCAAAATTAAAGGGACGAGATAAGCTCATTAAGATTAGGAGAGCAATCACCTAAGGTGCTGTTGCTGCTGCTGCTAAGTCACTTCAGTTGTGTCTTACTCTGTGTGACCCCATAGATGGCAGCCCACCAGGCTTCCTCGTCCCTGGGATTCTCCAGGTAAGAACACTGGAGTGGGTTGCCATTGCCTTCTCCACCCACCTAAGGTGAGAGTATGGCAGTGCAAGCCCTGTGCACACCCTATTCTTGTCAGAGACCCTACATTTGACCCACTGTTCTAAGAATCCTTGTCAACTTAAAAAAATTATGCGTAATGTAAGAGTTGTGAGTTAAGTTTTATTTGGGACAAAATGGAGAATGGCAGCTTGGAAGACAGCACCTCAGCCAGCTCTGAGAAACTGCTCCAAAAAGGCAGTGAGGGAAGGTCAATATATGTGATTTTGGTGAAGGAGGAGTTCAGGCAATCAGGCACTCATCTTACAAAAGGTTTTTCTACTATTCATGAGAAGCTAAAGTCACCATGAAGGGATTTTAATGCTTTTTAAAGATATTTTAGGATTTAATTCAGAGGACAATTACATCTACTGCTGTAAGTAAGAACCCCTTGAGGAAATGGAGTAGCCCTTAGAGTCAACAAGAGTCCCAAATACTTAAAATTAGAAGGGACAATTGAAATATAAATGATGAATAAGAAAAAACAATGCTTTCACAATTTTCAAAATAGTTTTTAGTTAGTGAAACCGAGTGGGGCCCTGTAGGGGTGTGTCGACTAAAAAAGATGCACAACTCGAGAGTTGTGAGTTAAGTTTTATTTGAGGGAAAATGAAGACTGTAGTCTGGGAGGCAGCACCTCAGACAGCTCTGAGAGACAGCTCAAAAGAGGTAGGGTGGATGGTCAATATATAAGGTTTTAGTGAAGAGAGAGTACAATGCAATCAAGTGCTTGCTTTACAAGAGGTTTTCTCATAGTCAGGAAGATCTGATGTCACCATGAATGGATTTACTGCTTTTCTGGATACAATCAGATGCAGGGCTTGGGATCATTAAATCTGTTCCTAAAAATATCCAACTATCTAAAGACCTGTTCCACCAGATTCCCTGGAGGACAGAATACCTCAATCCACCCTGAACTCCCTCATAGGGTGTTGAAAGTCAACAGCTGAAGCAGTACAGGGTTCAATCTCTGCAGAAAGTGAAAGGAAAGGAAAGGAAAATGAAGTCGTTCAGTCATGTCCGACTCTTTGTGACCCCATGGATTGTAGCCTACCAGGCTCCTCTGTCCATGGGATTTTCCAGGCAATAGTACTGGAGTGGATTGCCATTTCCTTCTCCAGGGAAATCTTGCTGACCCAGAAATCGAACCCAGGTCTTCCTCATTGTAGATAGACGCTTTACCGCCTGAGCCGCCTGGAAAGTCCTGATCTCTGCAGAGGCAGATGGCAAATACCCTCATTGTTACTGTTGTTTGAAGTGAAGTGAAGTGAAGTTGCTCAGTTGTGTCCAACTCTTTGAGACCCCATGAACTGTAGCCCACTGTAGGCTCCTCTGTCCATGGGATTCTCCAGGCAAGAATACTAGAGTGGGTTGCCATTTCCTTCTCCAGGAGATCTTCCTGACAGAGGCATTGAACTTGGGTCTCCTGCATTGTAGGCAGATGCTTTACTTAGTGACTGGCAAATATTGTTAGCAAGTGTCAGTTTGTCATTGACAGGCAAGTGCCAATTTGTAGCTGACAGGTGCAATCTCAAAAAAAGACATCATGGTCTCCATTTGTTTCCAAGGCAAACCATTCAATATCACAGTAATCCAAGTCTATGCCCCCACCAGTAATGCTGAAGAAGCTGAAGTTGAAAGACGCTATGAAGAGCTACATGACCTTCTAGAACTAACATCAAAAAAAAAAAAAAATGTCCTTTTCATCAGAGGAGACTGGAATACAAAAGTAATAAGTCAAGAGATATCTGGAGTAACAGGCAAGTCTGGCCTTGGAGAACAAAATGAAGCAGGCCAAAGGCTAATAGAGTTTTTCAAAGATAACACACTGGACATTCTAAACACCCTCTTCCAACAATACAAGAGACGACTCTACACATGGACATCACCAGATTGTCAAAACCGAAATCAAATTGATTATATTCTTTGCAGTTAAAGATGGAGAAGCTCTAAACAGTCAGCAAAAACAAGACTGGTAACTGACTGTGGTTGAGATCATGAACTCCTTAATTGCAAAATTCAGACTTAAATTGAAGAAAGGAGAGAAAACCACTAGGTCATTCAGGTATGGCCTAATACAAATACCTTATGATTACATGGTGGAAGTGATGAATAGATTCAAGGGATTAGATCTGAAAGACAGAGTGCCTGAAAAAATATGGTTAGAGGTTCATAGCATTGTACAGGGGGTGGTGATCAGTACCATTCCTAAGAAAAAGAAATGCAAAAGGCAAAATGGTTGTCTGAGGAGGCCTTACAAATAGCTGAGAAAAGAAGAGAAACAAAAGGCAAGGGAGAAACGGAAAGATACACCCATCTGAATGCAGAGTTCCAAAGAATAGCAAGGAGAGATAAGAAAGTCTTCCTCAGTGATCAATGCAAAGAAATAAGGAAAACAATAGAATGGGAAAGACTAGAGATCTCTTCAGGAAAATTAGAGATACTAAGGGAATATTTCATGCAAAGATGGGCACAATAAAGGACAGAAATGGCATGGACCTAACAGAAGCAGACGATATTAAGGAAAGGTGGAAGGAATACACAGAAAAACTGTACAAAAAAGATCTTCATGACCCAGATAATCACGATGATCACTCACCTAGAGCCAGACATCCTGGACTGTGAAGTCAAGTGGGCCATAGGAAGCATTACTAGCAACAAAGCTAGTGGAGGTGATGGAATTCCAGTTGAGGTAGTTCAAATCTTAAAATAGATGCTGTGAAAGTGCTGTACTCAGTACACCAGCAAATATGGAAAACTCAGCAATGGCCACAGGACTGGAAAAGGTCAGTTTTCTTCCAATCTGAATGAAGGGCAATGCCAAAGAATGTTCAAACTGGTGCACAATTGCACTCATTTCACATGCTAGCAAATTAATGCCGCAAATTCTCCAAGCTAGGGTTCAACAGTACATGAACTGAGAAATCCCAATGGTCAAGCTGGATTTAGAAAAGGCAGAGGAACAAGAGATCAAATTACCAACATCTATTGGTCATAGAAAAAGCAAGAGAATTTCAGAAGAACATCTGCTTCTGCTTCATTGACTATGCTAAACCCTTTGTGTGGATCACAAGAAACTGTGGAAAATTCTGAAAGAGATGGGAATACCAGACCACCTGACCTGCCTCTTGAGGAATCTGTATGCAGGTAAAGAAGCAACAGTTAGAACTGGATATGGAACAATAGACTGGTTTCAAATTGGGACAGGAGTATGTCAAGGCTATATATTGTCACCCTGCTTATTTAACTTATATGCAGAGTATATTCTCATGAGAAATGCCAGACTGGGTGAAGCACAAGCTGGAATCAAGATTGCTGGGAGAAATATCAATAACCTCAGATATGCAGATGACACCACCCTTATGGCAGAAAGTGAAGAGGAACTAAAAAGCCTCTTGATGAGGGTGAAAGAGGAGAGTGAAAAAACTGGCTTAAAACTCAACATTCAGAAAATGAAGATCATGGCATCCGGTCCCATCACTTCATGGCAAATAGATGGGGAAAAAATGGAAACCATGACAGACTTTATTTTCTTGGGCTCCAAAATCATTGCAAATGATAACTGCAGCCATGAAATTAAAAGACGCTAGCTCCTTAGAAGAAAAGTTATTACCAACCTAGACAGCATATTAAAAAGCAAGGACATTACCTTAGTGACAAAGGTTTGTATAGTCAAAGTTTTGTTTTTTTCTAGTAGTTGTGTATGGATGTGAAAGTTGGACCATAAAGAAGGCTGATCGCCAAAGAATTGATGCTTTTGAACTGTGGTGTTGGAGAAGACTCTTGAGAGTCTCTTGGACTGCAAGGATATCCAACCAGTCAATCCTAAAAGAAATCAGTCCTGAATATTCATTGGAAGGACTGATGCTGACGCTGAAGCTCCAATACTTTGGCCGCCTGATGTAAAGAGCCAACTCATTAGCAAAGACCCTGAATCTGGGAAAGATTGAAGGCAGGATGAGAAGGGGACAACAGAGGATGAGATGTTTGGATAGCTTCACTGACTCAATGGACATGAGTTTGAGCAAGCTCTGGTAGATGGTAAGGACAGGGATGTCTGGAATGCTGCAATCCACGAGGTCACAAAGAGCCAGACAGTACTGAGCAACTGACTAACAGAAGGATTGGGATCATGAAATCAGTTCCTGAAAATATCTGTCCATCTTAAGACCTGTTCCACCAGTTACCCTGGAGCACAGAGTGCCTCACTCTCCACCTTTAATTCTCTTCAAGTGGTATTGAAGGTCAACAACTGCAGGAACACAGGATTCAGTCTCCAGAGGCAGATGGCTAATTCTCTTGGTAAGAACCAATTTGTAGTTGACACCCTCATCAAGTTATCTGGGGTTGAGACAGTTTATCGAGGCAGAAGCCTAGTGTGGCTCCCTTTGCCCAGCAAAATAATAAAGGTATCCTTTTTCTATTTCACCCAAATCTCTGTCTCAGTATTTGATTTGCACCTGTGTATGGTGAGACCAAGCTTTCAGTAATATTATCAAGTGATGAATAAATACTTTAAAATATAAATACATATTTGAAATATTAATAGTGAAGGACCATCCTGAAATATATTTCCATAATAATTTGAAAACAAGCAGATGCCACCTTCCTAACATGATGAGTTTTCTCAGCATTTAGAAGTAGTTATTTACACTTCTCTAATCTGAACTGTAGTTACTCTTTGGCTTTATCAGTAACATTTCTTTGTTTTAATATTTCACCCTATAAATGCTGTTAACTATTAATTAATAGTCAAAGAAATAGTTAAAGGATGTGTTTAAACCATTAAAAAATATGATTGTTACAATGTGTCCAGATGGTTCACATATATTGAAGAATTTTCTATAAATGATCCATGAACTTATAATTCATGGACTATAACCTACAGTAGGATAAGATGCAAAACTTCTGGCTTAGGTATCTGTTAATTAGGAAGGCCCAGGAATGGTACAGTGTATTGAGAGCACCACTAGCTCCCTGGGTATGTTTTCCAAAGATTGAATTATTTTAACATAGATTTTGAAGATAGAGGGTTATAGTAGTTTCCTAGATGTGAATTTAAAAGAAAATATTTAAAGCTACTGTAAGATGTGTCCCTGTTTAGTACTTTCTCTGATGTTTAGAAAAACTATTTTCTTCTTGTTGTTTTCCAAAATTTAACACTTCAGTTTAATTAGTATGAGCAGACACATTATTAGGTTAAATGGAGGCTAAATTCTTTGTTTTTCAGTGAATCTTCTGAAAGGAATGGTTTTTTTTTGTTGTTATTGTTGTTTTTGTTTTTGTTTTTTTTTACTTGAAAACAGGGAACTTGCCTCAAGACACTCATTCATTCATTCAATTACTTAATGAGTTGTTTATGACATATAATGTTATCTGCCAGACCTAGGGCTAATATTCAAGGATGTAGTGATGGCCAGGAGAGGATTCCTAACTCTGAAAAAGTCTCCTGATACACAAACATGTGATCAGCTATTTTGTTCTTTTGGGTTTTAATGTAGATGCATTGGACACTTAAATACTTAAGCTAAGTTTTTCCTACCATAAATCACAAACAGGAACTATAATCACTAATGTCAACATATTTTAGAAGGTATTTCACAGAAAACAAGAAGAAGTAGTTCAGAGGAACAAATTAGAATATTACCCAAAGTACACATGAAGAAAGAAGACAGCTTCAGAAATGCTTGATTAATGACAGGCATTTCCAAAATAAAAGCTAAGTAATATGAGAAATTGGAGGCAGAACACAAAGGAACAAAGTAACCAAAAAAGAATTTCTTAATTATTGATGCAGATAAAACAGGAAATTGTCCTCAGACCTTTTAGCCGGGAAAGGAAACTTGGACTATATACAGGGCTGAAACTTTTACTTTTCAGATGGAAAGTACAGATAAGAGAGCTGAAAATTTAAGCAGTTCTTTAAAAATGGCAGGCCTAGCTAAAGAATGACGCGTTTCAATTTTCTGAGTTTGATCCCCTGGATTTGAATTGCTGAGTCAAATGAAAGTTGACCTGCCAGCGTTGGTGAGGACGGACTTCTCTGTCAGGTCTTGAGAGGAGGTCCCTTCCGTTTTCTTCGCAGATAAGTCTCCTAGGGTTTCCATGGGACAGCAGGGAGGATGGAGGCCTTGAACCTCACTGTGAGGGTCACATTGCTCTGCGGCTACACTTGACACTGACGAGTGCTCTTGAGGAACTGAAACTGTAGCTCCTTTCCAAAGGGCCTCATGTCTCCAGCTGTATCCCAAGCATCCAGCCATTCCTTCTCATCCAGGGCACTGCATGCAGGAGGTACCTTTTCCATGCTCACCTCACAAATACCTGCCTAGCTCTGTCTCTGGAGATGCTTTCTGAAACAGACCTAGCAGCTGCTGCTCATGAAGCTCCAGCCCAGCCTTCTCTCCTCAAACCTAGTTCTTTGTCAAGAGCCTAGGTCTTGGAAAACAAGAGCTTCAACTCTCCCACAGGAAGAATATCCTCAGGCCTCCTGGAGCTAAGCCCTGCTGGCCCTCTTTACAGGGGAAAGAGGAAAATGTATTTCATTCTTTCTTATTTGGAAAACACAATTAAGTTCTCCTCCCAAAGGGTTGTGTGACAGACATTCTTACTTAACTTAATTGCTCCCTCTCAGGTAACATGAATTTTTTGCAATAAAAGCTAAAAATAAATATCAAATTTTCAATACTGGAAAGGGAAATTAAAGCTGTGTTACAGCTTTTGGATATTAAAGTTACACAAAACAGAAAACAAAAACAAGTAAACAGTAATAAAAACAAGTAGTAAAAATGTCTTTGGAATGTTTTCATTCAGATACATATAATCATGGAATTCAGTTTCCAAAGGTTTTCTGGACAGAAGTTTTACACACAGTATAATTCTTACAGGATCTGTTTTGTTTGATTTCAATCGATTTCCATGTCAAATTGTTGTTGCTGTTTCATTCCAACACCATGTGATTGTGCTGAGAAAAGCATGCATCAAGTCACTGAGTGAGTGATCAGGGGCTCATGTATTGACCATTTCACAATAGACTTAGAATTTTCACTCTTCACTTTAAAAGGGAAAAAGAGAAACCTGTTGAAATCCAAAGAGGTCACAGTCAAAAGACCAGATTATTCATTATTTTTGTTCCCTCAGGAAACCGTAAAGAATAATTCTGCTGACCGTATCGTTTGGCACAAATGAGATGTTTCGGTTTTTTGAACAGAAAAGTGTCAAGTTGAAAATGTTCTTTTTCTTTCCTTTATCGCTTTGAAAGGATCATTGAACCAAATCAAGCAACTGAAAAAAATGGCACTTTTTATATGAACCAAAACTTCTTCACATACCCAGAAACAAATGCTAAATTCCACTTTAATCAGGCCATATCAGTTACACAGAATGGATTACTATCACAATGATCTCTGAGAGTCCTGATAATTTGATTCTGTTACAAACTTTGTAAGGCTGTTGCCCTGTATCCTATTTCTAAATTTCACACACTATGATCTGAATCAGCACAGTCACAGCTTAAAAGAGGAAGCCAATAAATAAGCAAAAATAAGTGATACTTCATCTGTTATGTGTACATTTTTATTTTTTGGTACTTAAACCGCAGGGAGTCCAGGAAAGAATGGCTCCCAGAGGATGCTCATTGGCCAACACGTTTTGAATTTTGAGGTACAGATCTTGTCTAGATAAGTGTAGTCTTGGCTTCAAGGATACAATATCTGTTTTTGTCTTTGCCTCTATTGATTTTTGCAACACTTCATTCCTAGTCCATTACATTTAATGATTCCCACTTCTATGACCAGAATTCATGATTGAAGGTAGAGATAAAGAAACCATTTTCCTTATCCACATTTCATTTTCCCATATAAAAATTTACTTCCTAGTATTATGCTGATACAGTAAAATATTTTAATGGCCATTTTCTACATATTTATACTAAATGTTTAGAATATATTTTATAATATGACTTTCCCTGGATAATCTACATATATGTACAGTCTGGAATTTAATCACCCATTTGTAAGCATTTTTAAAATCTATTCATTATACATAGATGCCTCTTAAAGTCTGCAGTATTAGAGATGGTGAAGGGAATGAGTTCTGTGTAACTCCAGGGTCCAAACTCCTAATTACTGTGATAAAATTCATTAGATTCAACAAAAGCCAATAGCTGGTTAGAGAAATTGGTCTGAGAGAATTTGGAAACTCTGTACACAAGAGGGCTGCTTAACAGCCCAGGGAAGCTGTGGCATGAAATTTCACAGAAGTCTCTTCTACTGCCCAACCCCCAACATCTATAGGAGCTCATATCTCCTCTAGAACTTTGACAAATTGCCAATAATAGTTCTGGGCATCTGGAGACAATAAACTGACACAGATGCTGATGTTCTCTTAAGAGACACTGCTAGCAATATCACTGTGGAAGTTTGTTTTGGGGGCATAGTTGTGAAATTGGTATGAGAGAGGGAAAACATAATGAGTGCTCTGGGGAGACTGTGGCTAAGTGGGGAGTCTTTATCTGGAGCTCCTATAGACGAAGATACCATAAGTGCTCTATCAAGATCAATTGGATCCTGTGATATAAAAAGGTTATTTGTATTAATATAAATTTATTTGTTCCACATGTTAAGAAGATCCAGTAGACACATACAACCTACTTGTATGTGAATATGATATGATCTCCCATATGTAACCAATTTTTCAGTGAACTAACAATTATATTATTTTTGAAAACTGCATATGTATAACCTATATAATACGGATCTCTTTTCAGTTTATCTAGGACCTTGCCAGAGTGTTCAGTATTGAATCAAATACGTATCAGTTTCTATCATAAGCTTGACTGATTCAATTTTCAGAAAGAGCTTAAGTCAAACTCCCGTCTAGGCTAAACTTTGACTAGAATGTCAGCCCCATGGGAGCAGTATCTGGTCAGCACTATTCACCACTTCCATATCCTTAGTATATAGAACAAAGCTAGGCATAAGCATTAATGAGATATTTTTGTATTAATGTGTTTCCTTTGACCTTAGATGGCCCATGCTTTATTGCAGTACAAAGGGGAATAAGTCTTATGTCTAAATATTTTTTTTTCACCTCACTCACAGGAGGTTGTCTTCCTTCCTTACCTATCCATCCACTCCCATCATCATACTCTTAATATACATCTCCTTCAGAACCTCAGTTTCCAATGTCTGCTTCCCATTGACTACCTCCTAATCTTCAAATTTACTTCTTCCAGTAGTTGGTTGACTTGGTAAAGACTTCCAAATTAATTTCCCCACCATCTCTCCCCATTCCTCATGACCCTCGTGTTTTTACTCTCCTTTCCCGACTGTTCTATAGTGTCTGTCCTCTGCTCTCTCAGCCCTCTCTCCCTCTGCAAAACTCCAACCCTTTTTAAATCCACAATTTAATTCAAGCTTTTGAACATTCTGGGAATAAAAAGACATGTAACAAGGCTGATTGGATATCTTTATATTTTCTACCATTCTTGGAAGCAATATGTTTTTCCTATTCCTGATGTTTCTTTCCAAATGAGTATAATTCAGTTAGCCTAATTCCAGATCTCACTGATTGCATTGTAAGAATTCAAGGAAAACAAAATGATATTATTTCAAATTAGATCCTATGAGAAGAAAGAGGAGGGGAGGGAAAAGAAGTTACAAGCTAATTTCACTATCATAAATTAAAAAAAAAAAAAAGTCAATATCCCTCCAAAAATGGGATGCCTAAAGGTATCATATAAAGGCATAAGAATAATTATAATTCTGTTATATTGCAAAAATAACCTCCCATTCTTCATTTCTTTTGTCTTCCACTATGATTCTGGGATTGGTCATAGTATTTCCTTTGACCTGTGTGAAGTTAACAAATATAATTCAACCAGAGGTTTGAAAAAGTACTTGCCTGTTGCTTCTTAGGCTCTTGCCATTCTGCCTTTGCCATAAGAAATCTGGTCTTGTCTGCTGGAGAAATGTAAGAGGAATGTAAGATACAGAGCTAAATTGCCCCAGCCAATAGCCAGCATAGCCCCAGAAGTAAGTCAAGTTTAAACCCAAGGAACAGTGCAGCTGAACTCACTAATCCATATACTCATGAAAAAGTTTGATGCTTATTGTTTTAAACATTGATTTCAAGGTGATTTTTTTTAATCCAGCTTAATAATGGAAATACAACCAATACAGTAACCATGAAAAAATGCAAACCTTTATAAATGCCAAAAGGTATACTGATACACACACACAGAAAGAGAACATTTAAAACTAGCTACGGAATGAAAATCAATGAAAGTGTGTATAATGTACAATAATATGAAAGAACAGAGACAAAGTTACTATTCATATTGACAGTTGTGTAACAGCTTAAATTACCTATTGATAGATAAAAAGAATTTCAAATTCCTAACAAAGCAAAATTCAACACTTTGTGCTACATTCACAAGACAGATCAGAAATAAATATTCTGAGTGGGTAAAAAATAAAAGAATAAGCAATATTACACCAGGCAAACACAGATAAAAAGAAAGCAAATAGACATCTGACAGCTAGAATTTAGACCAAGAAACATTAAAAGGAGAACACAAAAGGACACTTTATGATGCCTTAAATAAAAATTGAAAATGAAGATACAGAATATTAACATTTGTGCACAAATTCAGCAATATTTTCATATAAGCCAAATTAATTTGTGA
Organism: Capricornis sumatraensis; assembly: GCF_032405125.1. Lineage (NCBI taxonomy): Eukaryota > Metazoa > Chordata > Mammalia > Artiodactyla > Bovidae > Capricornis > Capricornis sumatraensis. The sequence goes on along the minus strand of NC_091085.1, from coordinate 39,325,703 downwards.
TAAAGGAACAATAAATAAATAAATTCTAATCATAGTCCTTGAGAAAAAAAAGTTTTCAAAAAGAATGCTATTGAAAACCAGCTAGTTAACTCAATTAGAAAGTAATGGCAGTAGGGGAATTAGGTTGGGTCTTGGGAAGAAAGCATAGAGCACAAAGTCAGAAATAAAGAGGGTAAAATTATCATCAACATAGAGGAAATTAAAAAAATAATGATTAAGAACATTACTTCGAATAATAATGCAAAATAATTTAAAGAAATGAAAATCTGGATAATTTTCTCTCTCTGCCAAAGGACTGTGGGGGAAAAGGAGAAGATGGGCTACACAGGCCAATTGTCATTGAAGAAATAAAGGAAATACTTGAAGAGTGGGTGTTGTTTATTTTAGTTGTTGACTAAAGTATTCTTTGTAGGTTAATGAGCTTAAATTAGTTAACAGTTGTTCAAATCTGCAAGTTTTGAGATCTTCACATAATATTTTTGAATTTCCTTCTCCTTTAAATCTGTCATATGTGCTATTTGTATTTCAAAGCTCTATTATTGTGTACAAAATATGCTGATTTTGGATTCCTGTATTTTTCTGTAGAATTAGTTCTCTTATCGTTTTGAAATCTTTTTCTCTAGTGGAACCCCCAAATTCTCCAAGGCAGCCTTCAACAATATGTGAACCATGAATTTCCAGATGTTCAAGCCAGATTTAGAAAAGGCAGAGGAACCAGAGATCAAATTGCCAACATCCGCTGGATCATCAAAAAAGCAAGAGAGTTCCAGAACAACATCAACTTCTGCTTTATTGACAACACAAAAGCCTTTGACTGTGTGGATCTCAACAAACTGTGGAAAATTCTGAAAGAGATGGGAATATCAGACTCCCTGACCTTCCTCCTGAGAAATCTGTATGCAGGCCAGGAAGCAACAGTTAGAACTGGACATGGAACAACAGACTGGTTCCAAATCAGGAAAAGAGTGCATCAAGGCTGTATATTTTCATCCTGTTTATTTAACTTATATGCAGAGTACGTGAGAAATACTGGACTGGATGAAGCACAAGCTGGAATCAAGATTGCTGGGAAAAATATCAATAACCTCAGATATGCAGATGACACCACCCTTATGGCAGAAAGTGAAGAGGAGCTAAAAAGCCTCTTGATGAAGGTAAAAGAGGAGAGTGAATAAGTTGGCTTAAAGCTCAACATTCAGAAAACGAAGATCATGGCATCTGGTCCCATCACTTCATGGCAAATAGATGGGGAAACTGTGGAAACAGTGTCAGACTTTATTTTGGGGGCTCCAAAATCATTGCAGATGGTGATTGCAGCCATGAAATTAAAAGACACTTACTCCTTGGAAGAAAAGTTATGAGCAACCTAGATCGCATATTCCAAAGCAGAGACATTACTTTGCCAACAAAGGTCTGTCTAGTCAAAGCTATTGTTTTTCCAGTAGTCATGTATGGATGTGAGAGTTGGGAGTATGAAGAAAACTGAGTGCCAAAGAATTGATGCTTTTCAGCTGTGATGTTGGAGAAGACTCTTGGGAGTCCCTTGGACTACAAGGAGATCCCACCAGTCCATCCTAAAGGAAATCAGTCCTGAATATTCATTGGGAGGATTGATGCTGAAGTTGAAACTCCAATATTTTGGCCACGTAATGTGAAGAACTGACTCACTAGAAAAGACCCTGATGCTGGGAAAGATTGAAGGTGGGAGGAAAAGGGCATGGCAGAGGATGAGATGGTTGGATGGCATCACTGACTCAATGGACATGAGTGTGAGTAAATTCTGGGAGTTGGTAAAGGACAGGGAAGCCTGGGGTGCTGCAGTCCATGGGGTCACAAGGAGTAGGACATGACTGAGTGACTGAATTGAGCTGAATGGAACCCCTTGTTTTAAGTCTTCTTTGCTGAATATTAATAAACATGTAACAGCTACCTTTTGGTTTGTGTATGCATAGGGTAGGCTTACCAGGTGGTGCTAATGGTAAAGAACCTGCCTACCAATGCACAAGACATAAGAGATGCAGGTTCAATCTCTGGGTCAGGAATATCCCCTGAAGGAGGACATGGCAACCCACTCCAGTATTCTTTCCTGGAGAATCCCATGGACAGAGAAGCCTGGCGGGCTACAGTCCATAGGGTTACAAAGAGTCAGACAAGATATGACTGAAGCAACTTAGCATGTATGAATTATATAATATATATATATTTAAATTAATAAAGTTTTTTTTTCTCTTTCTCTAACTAGCTAAGAAGTTAGCCTTTAGTTAAAAAAAAAAAAAAAAAAAGAAAGTCTGAATCTTGTGATGGTTGAAACAATGGAATTGGAGCATTGTGCACATCCAGAAGCTATTCAACTGATTTAAGAACTAAAAATCAAGGCTTACTGCTGGTAAAGTTTGGAAAGAATGAGAGAGAAGGGTAGGAAAAAAAACAGAGCCAGCAGCAACCAGTGGATTTGAGGTGGAGAATTATAGATTCTGGGAGAGAAGACAGGAACTGGGGCCAACCAGCCTGCTGGGCTTCATGAGAGGCACTGGGGAAAATGTTTCTAAAAAAGTGTTGTCCTGTGTCATGAATGAAACATCTCTTGAGTTTTGTTTTGCCCTGTGATGGATTTTAAAATTTGCTTTCGATAAAGAAAAATAGAAGTGTTGTCAGTACACAACAAACTTATTTCTTTACATTTCCATGCAAGCATATTAAAGTCTCTGAGAGGTTCTGATAGAAAACAACACTCCAATTTTTTTAATCCAGGATTATTTGGCCACCCCTCCCTGTACACACACACTCACGTTTTGGCCCTGATGATCATCTTCTAAGTCTAGCACTTGGAACACTGTTTGGAAGTGTTTCCTCAGATTACTATCCAATTCATGTGCGCTTTGGTTCAAACCTCCCTCTGCTTGTTGCCAGGACTCTGCCTGATCGACCTTCTCCTGATCTGCCTCTCAGCCTGTGACTATCCAAGTTGTGCTCATAAAACAATCTCTTCTCTGACATTTTTAAGTCATATATTCAAATATTGTATTTTTCTTCCTTATGTTTATTTTGTATCAGAACAATAAATTCCAATAAAATTACCTTTCTGGTGAGTCCCAACTCTGAAATCCTATGACTTTTTGATTTTGTTAAAAAGTGTTGCTTCACAGGAGAAAAATGATGGTAGAGGAGAACGCTTGTTGGGAATAATATTTCTAAGGGAGATTTAAAAGTCTTCTTTCCTTTTATAGAATTAAAAAATAGGCTACTACAATAGATTTATAACTCAAGAAATTGTGGCTGTGCCTTTCTCTAGAGCACCTTAAGAAATTATTTTTAAGATACCACCAAGAAAGCTGGTACTCTGTCATTCAAAACACTGAAATAACACTTTGGTTCTTAATGGCCACTGCTCAAACACACAAATGCCTTGATCACAAACAATATTTGGTGGCAAATGTCCATAGTCACAGGAATCATGATAATCTTTTCATAGTTTCAGAATGATTGCTGCTCTATAAGCAAATTTTACCTGAATATTTCAGTTGGGTCCTTTTTATAAGACTCCATGGAAAGATTTAATAACAGGAAAAATGTAGAGAGTGAACATCTTTACTGAACTGCAAAAGACCACCAAACTGCCTCTCAAAGTTTCCTTAATACAAAAAAAAAAAAAATGGAAAGACAAATATATAATATTGCTTGTATATGGAATCTAAAAAAACAATACAAATGAATTTATTTACAAAACAGAGAGTCACAGATGTAGAAAACAAACTTATGGTTACCCAGAAGAAAGTGGGAGGAAGAGATAAATTGGGAAATTGAAACTGACATATACACACTGCTATGTATAAAAACCAGATAACCTAATAAGGACCTATTGTATAGCACATAGAACTCTACTTACTCGATAATGGCCTATATGGGAAAAGAATCTAAAAAAGATTGGATATATGTCTATGTATAACTGATTCACTTTGCTGTACACCTGAAACTAACACATCATAAATCAACTATATGCCAATAAAATATTTTTGAAGGAGAAAAGCACTTTAATTCACAAATTAATCCATTCACTGAGACTTTATTTGTTGCCTTATATTAGTATTTATATTTTCTTACGTGGTTTTTCACTTTCATCACTGCTGCTGCTGCTGCTGCTAAGTCGCTTCAGTCGTGTCCGACTCTGTGCAACCCCACAGACGGCAGCCCATCAGGCTCCCCCGCCCCTGAGATTCTCCAGGCAAGAACACTGGAGTGGGTTGCCATTTCCTTCTCCAATGCATGAAAGTGAAAAGTCAGAGTGAAGTCTCTCAGTCGTGTCCGACTCTTTGCGACCCCATGGACTGCAGCCTACCAGGCTCCTCCATCCACTAAACTGTAATAAAACTGAGAACAAGAACCGTATTTGATATGGCTTTGCACCCACTGAATTGCCCAAAGAAGGATATAGTAAATTGAAGCACATTTAATGACTGGGAGAATAAGCTGAGTTTGAAAAATCAGGACAGATCAACTGTGCACGTAATGTCCACGGAATTAGAACACAGATATCAGGCAAAAGGTGTACTAGGAAGAGCATCATGAAGAGCCTAAAACATAAGAAAGTGATTGTAAAGCATTAAAAGAGAGACTTTGGGTTTCAACAGAAGAGGAACAACATAATGGCTTCCATAAAAAAGTAGTTAAACTGGAGTGGGGAAATACAAAATATATGCTCATGTTTGAGATCAGGGTAATGTGACAGGGAGAAAACAGATGAGAAGGCAATGGCACCCCACTCCAGTACTCTTGCCTGGAAAATCCCATGGATGGAGGAGCCTGGTGGGCTGCCGTCTATGGGGTCGCACAGAGTTGGACACGACTGAAGCGACTTAGCAGCAGCAGCAGCAGTCAGAAATTTTTATTGGAAAAAAGAGAAAAATACAATAAAGGTGTTAATAAAATTAGATTATTGAATAGGATATTGAGAAGTTAAGTATGTCAGAAGAGTTGATAGCATCAACCTGAAGAGTTGATGCTATTAAGAATAAAAGAAGAAATTGAAGAGAAAAATCTAAAGTTATTCAAAGAACAATTTTGATCATTGTGTGTGTGTGTGAATTAGTTGCTTAGTTGTGCTCAACTCTTTGCAAACCCATGGACTGTATCCCACTAGGAGTCCTCTGCCCATGAAATTCTCCAGGCAAGAATACTGGAGTGGGTTGCCATTCCCTTCTCCAGGAGATCATCCTGACCAGGGAAGATCTGAGGCACTGCAGGCAGATTCTTTACCATCTGAGCCACCAGGGAAGCCTTTTGGTCATTGGAGATAACAAATAAAATTCAGAATCCCTTGAAGTTTAAATTCAGCAGCACATAGTCTATCTTTCTGAGACTTGAAAAAGAGAAAGGTATAATTATCATTTGGATAGAAATCTGAGTTTCTTGGTCCTTTAATAAACTTCAATCTAAAAACATCATTGATATTTACATTGCATTTGAGGCAATTAAAACCAGCCATTCCCAGAAAATTTCTTCTCTTTTATCTGATTATATAATTGACTTTTTCCTTAACTTAGCTTGAAATTCTTAACATTAGAGTCATTTCTTTAAATTAAACAAGAAAACAAGAGAAAATTTTTTGAAAGCATCATTTACAAAGCACATAATTTACAAAAGCACAATGCTATTTCTGAATTTCCTTCAAATGTATTTATTCAAAATATTCTTTATTTTATTTGCTAATCTTGAGATCAAACAGTCAATTCTGAAGGAAAACAGTCCTGAATATTCAGGGACTTAGACTGAAGCTGAAACTCCAATACTTTGGCCACCTGATGTGAAGAATTGACTCATTGGAAAAAACCCTGATGCTGGGAAAGATAGAAGGCAAAAGGAGAAGGGGATGACAGAGGATGGGATGGTTGGATGGCATCATTGACTTGATGGACATGAGTTTGAGCAAGCTCTGGGAGTTGGTGATGTACAGGGAAACCTGGTGTGCTACAGTCCATGGGGTCACAAAGAGACACGACTGAGGGACTGAATTGAATTGAATCTTGAGATATTAAATATACACTTCTTTTTCTAAAAATAATTTATTTTGACTAAAGTTGATGTTGAAGTCTAAAAAGAAAGTAGAATGGCGAAAGGTGACTTGAGATATTTGAGTTATTGATTAATTAATATTGGTTGCAGCAGCAGCGCATGCCTGCTAAGTCACTTCAATCTTGTTCAACTCTTTGCAACCCCATGGACTGTAGCACGCTAGGCTCCTCTGTCCTTGTGATTGTCTGGGTAAAAATACTGTAGCGGATTGCCATGCTGTCCACCAGGGATCTTTCTGACCCAGATATGGAACCCTTGTCCCATTAAATCTCCTGCATTTGCAGGAAGGTTCTTTTACCATTCGGAGAAGGCAATGGCACCCCACTCCAGTACTCTTGCCTGGAAAATCCCATGGATGGAGGAACCTGATAGGCTGCAGTCCATGGGGTTGCTAAGAGTCAGATACGACTGAGCAACTTCACTTTCACTTTTCACTTTCATGCATGGAGAAGGAAATGGCAACCCACTCCAGTATTCTTGCCTGGAGAATCCCAGGGATGGGGGAGCTATTACATATGATAATGAGTGGGAGGATCATTCCGACAATTGGGGAACCACCCACTCCTTAATCTTTGTATAGTGCCTTGCTTCCCTTGTGGCTCAACTAGTAAAGAGTTCGCCTACAATGTGGGAGGGAGAAGGCAATGGCACCCCACTCCAGTACTCTTGCCTGGAAAATCCCATGGATGGAGGAGCCTGGTAGGCTGCAGTCCATGGGGTTGCTAAGAGTCAGACAAGACTGAACAACTTCACTTTCACTTTTCACCTTCATGCACTGGAGAAAGAAATGGCAACCCACTCCAGTGTTCTTGCCTGGAGAATCCCAGGAGTGGGGGAACCTGGTGGGCTGCCGTCCATGGGGTCGCACAGAGTCAAACATGACTGAAGTGACTTAGCAGCAGCAGCAATGTGGGAGACTTGGGTTCAGTCCCTGAATTGGGATGGTCCCCTGGAGAAGGGAAAGGCTACCCACTCCAGTATTCTGGCCTTGAGAATTCTATGGACTCTACAGTCCATGGGGTCCCAAACAGCTGGACATGACTGAGCAACTTTCACTTTCACACTCTACCAATAGCACCACCTGGGAAGCATCTGGTTGAACTAGAGATAGCATTATAATTGAATATAAGTCTTGGAGAAGGGAGGCGATCTGCAAGAAAAACAAAAATAATTGAGCATAGGATTATGACATGAAAATAAGAAATCCATATTGGATTCAAAAAAAAAAAAACCCGCAACATATTGACAACATTATCTTTATCAAGAGTTTATATTACGCTGATATAGTACAGTCTACCTCCTGGAAATGATGCCAGGAAGCTATCTTGTTTTCCATCAAACACCAGGACTTTCGTGACACTACCATGCTTCTTTACTCAGTCTGAAGGAAGTATCTGACCCTTCCTCTCTCTTCTAGAATATCTGTGCTTAGACAGAGCTAGAAATTCTATAAGGAATTTTAGGAATGGATGTGAAAGGAATGAAAAAGGAAACAAAACCATGATTTTAGAAAATAACACAGCATTCCATATTCTAGATTCATTTGAATTTTTTATACTTATATTAGAAAATTTTTACTTATATAATATTTTATCATTCTAATATAATTATCTTGTTATGCTCATTTATTAAGTTACCTGAACTATTATTTTTAACTTTTAATTTTGTACTGGGGTATAGCCAACATAGCAGTGAAAAGAAGAGAAGTGAAAAGCCAAGGAGAAAAGGAAAGATATAAGCATTTGAATGCAGAGTTCCAAAGAATAGCAAGGAGAGATAAGAAAGCCTTCCTCAGCGATCAATGCAAAGAAATAGAGGAAAACAATAGAATGGGAAAGACAAGAGATTTCTTCAAGAAAATCAGAGATACCAAGGGAACATTTCATGCAAAGATGGGCTCAATAAAGGACAGAAATGGTATGGACCTAACAGAAGCAGAAGATATTAAGATGAGGTGGCAAGAATACACAGAAGAACTGTAAAAACTAGATCTTCATGACCAAGATAATCATAATGGTGTGATCACTCACCTAGAGCCAGACATCCTGGAATGTGAAGTCAAGTGGGCCTTAGAAAGCATCACTACGAACAAAGCTAGTGGAGGTGATGGAATTCCAGTTGACCTATTTCAAATCCTGAAAGATGATGCTGTGAAAGTGCTGTGCTCAATATGCCAGCAAATTTGGAAAACTCAGCATTGGCCACAGGACTGGAAAAGGTCAGTTTTCATTCCAATCCCAAAGAAAAGCAATGCCAAAGAATGCTCAAACTACTGCACAATGGCACTCATCTCACAGGCTAGTAAAGTAATGCTTAAAATTCTCCAAGCCAGGCTTCAGTAATACATGAATCATGAACTTCCTGATGTTCAAGCTGGTTTTAGAAAAGGCAGAGGAACCAGAGATCAATTGCCAACATCTGTTGGAGCATTGAAAAAGCAAGAGACTTCCAGAAAAACATCTACTTCTGCTTTATGGTCTATGCCAAAGCCTTTGACTGTGTGGATCACAATAAACTGTGGAAAATTCTGAAAGACATAGGAATACCAGACTCCTGACCTGCCTCTTGAGAAACCTGTATGCAGGTCAGGAAGCAACAGAACTGGACATGGAACAACAGACTGGTTCCACAGGAAAAGGAATACATCAAGGCTGTATATTGTCACCCTGCTTATTTAACTTCTATGCAGAGTACATCATGAGAAATGCTGGACTGGATGAAGCACAAGCTGGAATCAAGATTGCTGGGAGAAATATCAATAACCTCAGATATGCAGATGACACACCTTTATGGCAGAAAGTGAAGAAGAACTAAAGAGCTTCTTGATGAAGGTGAAAGGGGAGAGTGAAAAAGTTGGCTTAAAGCTCAACATTCAGAAAGCTAAGATCATGGCATCTGGTCCCATCACTTCATGGGAAATGGATGGGGAAAGAGTGAAAACAGTGTCAGACTTTATTTTTTGGGTCACCAAAATCACTGCAGATGGTGACTGCAGCCATGAAATTAAAAGACGCTTACTCCTTGGAAGGAAAGTTATGATTAACCTAGATAGCATATTAAAAAAGCAGAGACATTACTTTGCCAACAAAGGTCCATCTAGTCAAGGCTATGGTTTTTCCTGTGGTCATGTATGGATGTGAGAGTTGGACTGTGAAGAAAGCTGAGCGCCGAAGAATTGATGCTTTTGAACTGTGGTGTTAGAGAAGACTCTTGAGAGTCCCTTGGACTGCAAGGAGATCCAACCAGTCCATTCTGAAGGAGATCAGCCCTGGGATTTCTTTGGAAGGAATGATGCTAAAGCTGAAACTCCAGTACTTTGGCCACCTCATGCAAAGAGTTGACTCATTGGAAAAGACTGATGCTGGGAGGGATTGGGGGCAGGAGGAGAAAGGGACGACAGAGGATGAGATGGCTGGATGGCATCACTGACTCAATGGACATGAGTCTGAGTGAACTCCGGGAGTTGGTGATTGACAGGGAGGCCTGGCGTGCTGTGATTCATGGGGTCGCAAAGAGTCAGACACGACTGAGCGACTGAACTGAACTGAACTGAACTGTAGTGTGTATTCATCTATCGCAAACTCTCTAACTATCCCTTCCCCCTGTCCTTTTCCTGAGTAACCATAATACCTTATATATTAAACCATGACTTTGATCAGTTATTTCTCTATTGTAAATTCATGAAATCATTAATATTTCTGATTAAAATGCAACATTTTGGAGTATAAACTTGCTATATAAATTGAGTAGTTTTTGGATAGTTTTATAGAATTAGTCTTTAGATATTTAACAGCAGTCATAACAAAAATATTTAGTTACCTAGGAACGTGCTTTTTATAGTTAAATACAGCACACTCAATAAAGTCTAAAAAATGTTCACAATTTTGAATTATTTTCTTTTAATTGCCAATATTTCAAACCTCTATTCTGGAAACAAGTTATTAGTACTGGATATTAATTAAAATAACCCTTAGATAGAATATTACAAAAACTATTAACAGTGAAAAGCTCATTTGAAATAATTATTGCAAACCAATAAAGTATTTTGCTTTAAGATGATGCTTACCAAAATTTAAATTTTAATATAGTCACATGCCTGTTAAAAATTCTAGTATGTAGCACTTGCATTTGAAATGTATCACTTGGTCCAAAGAACATTTTATCCAAATTATGTGAAACAGAGACTTAAAAAATAGAGATATGAATGTAACAGTTCAGTCCAATTCAGTTCAGTTACTCAGTCGTGTATGACTCTTTGCGACCCCATGAACCACAGCACGCCAAGCCTCCCTGTCCATCCCCAACTCCCGGAGTTTACCCAAACTCATGTCCATTGAGTCGGTGATGCCATCCAGCCATCTCAGCCTCTGTCGTCCCCTCTCCTCCTGCTCCTCCTGCAGGTTTCTTTTCCTCAGCTCTGCCCTCTAGGCTTCTCACTGTGGCCACTGGCTCAGGCCCAACACCTCTGCCATCCACCTCAGTAGCTAAACCTCTTCACCCAGCCCTGATGCAACAGTTCACTGTCATCATCGTAAGGCCTACATGTGGTGTGCTGTCCTGGATGTTCAACTAACCAATGGACACTTTAATTTTAAAAATGACTGTGAATAAAATGTCTAAAATTCAGCTGACTACCTCTCTCCCCACAACACAAATAGTTCTTGCCACTGTCAAATTTATTTTTAAAAAATTCCTATAAATATTAATAGTCTTGCTACTTTGTTACAAGTTGCAGTACTTCATGTGCAAAGAAGGGCACATAACTATGGCCTGAGGGGTCAGGAAGGAAATCAAGGCCTCCTCCCTAGGAAGCTGAGATTGCTTTGGATGGCCTATTCAGGGAGAATGAAGGACACAAAAGCTTTCAGATGAGCATTACTACCACTACAACTTTATTTTTATTTAAAAGAATAACAATAGAATCTATAAAAAGTTGCTAAAGGTACTGTTTCCATGGTAAGAAAAATATATATATAAATAACTTCTCCTTGGAAGGAGATTTTAAAATATGCAGCCAAAAAATTAACAAAATACTATATTTCTATTTTCAAAGTATTTCATGTCAGGAAAGCCCCAAACTGTCGCTCTTAAGGATTATCTACTTTTTAAATTGTCATTTAATAGCAAAGAAATGCCTTTTGTGGGTTCTTGGTTTTAGAAAGATATCTTATAACCAGTCCTTTTCCAGAAACACACTTAGTTCCAGAGCCATGTAAATGTTCTAACAGAGAATCCTTTTGAAACAGAGATACAAATAGTTATAGCTTATTCCAAACATAAACACACAGATAACAAACATAACTACACCTTTTAATCTAATTTGAGAAAGCATTTTTCTCCCAAGAAAGAAGATATAAAAATATGAATTAACATTTTTAAAAGCTCAGAATAATTTACTTTCTAGAATTAAAAGTTCATAGTTGATGTTACAAATAGACACAAAATCTGCTGCCTCATTTCCTAAGTTTTCTTTGTCAGTATCGCTGTGAAAACGTCCAAGAATTTATTGTCTGTTCAGTTCAGCCAGTTCAGTCGCTCAGTCGTGTCTGACTCTTTGCGACCCCATGAATCGCAGCACGCCAGGCCTCCCTGTCCATCACCAACTCACGGAGTTCACTCAGTCTCGCGTCCATCGAGTTGGTGATGCCATCCAGCCATCTCATCCTCTGTCGTCCCCTTCTCCTCCTGCCCCCAATCCCTCCCAGCCTTCAATAATCAAGTAGGACAGATGCACCACTAGGGCTCTGTGGAAATGTGCTAACTGGAAGAAATGTGGATCATCATCACCCTCATATTTTTTTTATGTGCAATCTGACCCTTGTCCTGCAGCCTCCACTCTGATGAATATACACAATTCCTCTAAAAGATAAATTTTTATTATTGTCCTTTGTTAATACATTTTTCTAGTTAAAGAAGTTGAGTTATATATTCAAGGGTAGCAGAACAAATAAATGTTCACCTAAAGCCTTTTCTAGGCTCAAGTGCATAGCACTGCAGTGTATTGCAATGTAATGTAATGTCCCACTCTGATCAATTCTGTGTAATCGCATGAAAACAACTGCTTTCTCAGCTTTGGCTACCCTGACTTTAAAATCTCCTTCAACCTCTTGCCAGCTCTAAACTGGAATAGGTTTGAGTGTGAGTGACATGAGTGAGAGGTGACTCATCTCTGCCACGCATCATTTTGAAGGATGCAAAATTAACTCACTTTCTCTCCATCCGTGTAAATGGAAAAAAATGAAAGTCATCAAAATATGCAATTATTTCACTGTGTAGTTTGTTAATTATGCTCACCTCCCTTTTCTAATTGTAAAGATACTTCATAGCCGTCTCTGTAAAGAGCAGTCCCAGTTTTCATTAGTGGGTTCTGCAGCTGCTTGGAGTTGCTGGCAAGCAGCACCATTTAAGGCTGTGTAAGTCTAAAATGTTTTCCCTAACGTTTCAGTTCATATTGAAAACAGACACACACTCTTGAATGTTTAAAGCAGAATCGTTTCTGGCCAAATTTTCAGTGTCAACACAAAAACTGCAGAAGAGATTACATTTTGGTTTTCTATTTTTTCCCAATGATTTCAAAAATCAAGAGAATAAAGGAGGAAGAAAAGAAAATCCACTACACATTTTAATCCAAGTTTACATAGATTGATTTTAAGGAAATGGTAAAAATCTATTAAGTCTTTCCAAGGAGGTTCATAGAAATTGAATACTTAAAGAGACTTGCTTCTAAGAATGTGAAACAAACAAAACTTTTATAGAGATGTTATTCCTTAAATATCATAATTCACTCTCTAGTGTTTGAGTGACTGATCAAAGAATATCATTTCAATGATATTCCTCAGAGGATAATTGGAGTGGACTGACTACCAAGAACAGCAGAAGAAACCAATCGTAAAACTATCTCACTATTGCTAGTACAGGACAGCTAAATGAGAGAGAGATGACATTTCTCTGTGTAGTGGAGAATCCAAGTATCTTACAGTTGGATCTCCATATTCATGGTTCCTTCATAACAGGATTTCACATCTTTGTAGTCAACCATGATGATGGATCACATAGTACTGCAGTATTTATTGGGGAAAAAAAAATCAGTGTATAAGTGGAGCCCAGCAATTCAAACCTGTATTGTTCAAAGGCCAACTGTATGCAGCTAAATTAATATGGGAATCCTTCAGTTTTTAAGACTAGTTTTAAGATGATAACAGAGGAGATTCTTTTTTCCAGGTGAAGTTATATTCATATGCATTGTGGCTCTTGATAACATTACCTTGAAAGGAAGGACTCAGTCACTAACCCTTTGAAGATACAGAAATGCATATTTCTGAAAGAACAAAACAGAGGAGTATTTTGCAAAGAGGAAAAATTTCTTATTGAAGACAAATACCATTTCTTCAAATTTTTTATTTGAAATTTTCTTGCACTATTCTCAAAAAGATTTATGTCATAAAGTTTGTTAATAATTGATAATGAAATGATTCCTTTTAAAGAATGCTAGTAATATCCCAAACCATGTAGTAAGAATGTCTGTTTAGTGTCAGAAAATTTAAAAATCTTATTTTTTATAAGCAGTTGCCTGTCAGAAACTAGAGTTAATCTTTTCTATTGCTTTGAAACATTTCCCTTTTTGTTTTCATAGAATAATGTAGTAGACAATCTAGAATATATTTTTTACTTTTTACACATAAAGTGAAGTTTATTGTAATGAAAATGTAATGAATATGAAATGACAAGGAAAATGAAGAACTAAGATGGCACAAGTGAAAGACAATTAAGCCCATGAAAGCAGCCAAACTTACATTTGATGAGCATAAAATAGTGAAAGACATTTGAGACCCACGTTCAATCCCTGGGTTGGGAAGGTCCCCTGGAGAAGGCAATGGCAACCCATTCCGGTTTTCTTGCCTGGAAAATCCTATGGATAGAGGAGTCTGGCAGGCTACAGTTTATGGGGTCACAAAAGAGTCGGACATGACTTAGTGACTAAACTTAAACAACAATGATCACATTCATACTTAGATTCCAGGATTTAATACAGTGGATTATGGAAGGGTAAAGAGAAGCTGACCAGCAACAAACAATAGAGCTAGGATGGGTAAAAATGTTATACCTTCAGTAAAAGGGGAGCAGAATATATCTATCTATTGCCAAAATGAGACCAAAAGAAGCCCTATTTTCTCTGTTATGCTCTGAGTAGAACACTGTCATTATCATCATCATCACCATCTTTTTCATCAGTATCATCATCATTTATCACCACGTTCCAAATTTTGTCACTGCAAACCTGCTCCCAGATAGACCAGGAACTCTATGTTACCCTCCCACACACCACCACTCTTTGGGGAAACTCAAACCAAGAAGTACCACTGGAATGTTCCTAGGTTTGCAGCTGCCTGAACCTAGGAAGAAACAAACCTCAGATTAGCCTGAGTAAAGTGTGCTCACCTGTGGCCACTTGGGATTGCCCCGTGTTAAGTCTTCAATGGTTAAAATTTAGTCCAATTACATATGAACATATATATATATATATATATATATGTGTGTGTGTGTGTGTGTGTGTATGTATGTATGTATATAATACACTACCATGGGAGAAAAATCAATAGAAAGAAATTTATTTAAACCATTCTTAAGAGAAAACGAAATTATGAGATACAGGATGTAAAGTAGATCTGTATGAAGCAATTTAAAGAGACAAAATATGAACTCAATAAGCATGGTAGAGGGCTTGCCAAAATGACCAGAATCAGTGGAAAATGAGTTAAAAAGAATTTCTAGGAAGAAAATAATCTTGCAAATAGAAGAAAGGACAAGTGATATACAACTGAAGAGCATCAATAGCTCAAAAATAAAAGCTGAAGGAGTGCCCCAGTATTCAGCATGGAAAGCTAAAGACACAAAAAATGTAAAAGAGATGTTGAGACATGGAATATGGAATGACAAGGTCTACTGAGATACTGTGATGTAATAAGAACTGTATATTTGACCTTGGTCCCTGGTTCCTGACACAGAGCTCCTAAAACCTTTGTAATCTCCTGAGAGATAAGGTGGCAGGAACATCGATTGTTATAATAATTTGGTCTTAGTTTCCAGTTCCTGACACAAGAGCTTGTAAGACCCTCGGAATCACCCAGTGATGAATCTCTAATTCTGTGCTAATTCAATGACTTGTGGCTGGGGACTGCAGATAGCTTCAAGATTGAAGACTAACTGCATGATTAGAGATTTCAGCCCCACCCCCAACCTCCAGGTTGGAAAGAGAGGCTAGAGACTTAGTTAATCCCCATAGCCACTGATTTAGCCAATCTTGCCTTAATGATGCAACCTCCACGAAAACCCTAAACAATAAGCCCCGGAGAGCCTTTGGGTTGGTGAACACATCCACACGCTGGAAGGATGGTGAACCTCAACTCCAGTGGTTAGAAGCTCCTGCACTTGAGAGGCTTCCAGATCTCACTCTGTGTACCTCTTCACCTGGTTCTCCATCTGTGTCCTTTATAATATTCTTGATAATAACCCAGTAAGTGTAAATAAATATTTCCCTGAATTTTGTGAGCCATTCTAGCAAATTATTAAACTGGAGGAGTTGTGGGAACACCCAACTTTGTAGCAAAATTGGACAGAAATGTTAGTACTCTGGACTTCCCAGGTGGCTCAATGGTAAATAATATGTCTGCCAATGCAGGAGATGCTGGAGACGTGGGTTTGATCCCGGGGTTGGGAAGTTGAGAAGGTCCCCTGTAGGAGGAAATGGCAATGCCACTCCAGTATTCTTGCCTGGAAAATTCCATGGACAGAGGAGCCTGGCAGGCTACAGTCCACAGGGATGCAAAGAGTCAAACACTACTGAGGGACAGTGTGCACACATGCAGACATGTAACTACTCTAGGGACCATATACTAGGAACTGGCATATGAAGAGGGGCGTGGTCTTGTGGGACTCAGTCCTTCATCTGCAGGGTCTGTGCTAACTCCAACTGGTTAGTATCAAACTGAATTAAACTGTTGGACACCCAATTAGTATCTTCAGAGAATCAGAGAGTGGGTTGGTATGGGAAAAGGAAAACAAGCATTTGGTGTCAGAAGTGTTATGAGCAATGGAAATAGGCTTCTTTAATCCACATAACTGTAGTGGGAGTTACAGAAGAAGGAAAGAGAGAACAAAACAGACAATATTAGCAAAAATAATGGCTGAAAAATTTCCAAACTTAGAGATAAAAATTTTGTCTCAGCCATAAGGTAATGGAGTAATATATCTCAAGAATAATACTCCAAAAGAAATCCACATCTAAGTTCATCATAATGAAACTACAAAATGTCAAAGGCAAAGACATGAAGAGCCTGGACAAAACAAGGACACATAACCTAAAATAAATAAAATAAATGTTTCCAGAAAGTTTTTCACCAGTAACAATGAAACATAAGACTTCCAAATTCTCTGGGAATGTATCTATCTGGGCATTTGTATCCTAGAAAAATAATTTTTCAATAGAAATTGCAAATTAAAAACTTTTTAATACAAACTAAAATAGAGAGTTTACAATGAATACAATTTATACAATTCAATAAAGAAACCTATAAATTACCTAGTTTAAAAGGAAAAACAATCATACCATGAGGAATATCTATAGTCAGAAACGGTGAAAAAAGACACAAAGAATAATGTAACACCTCATTTGAATAAAAATTATACACTAATGAACAATCCATGAGGTTAAAATAATACAGGATGAATGAAAATCTGAACAAACATAACATTTTCAGCTGGGATTTATGGTTGAAGTATTCTAAGAAATGTTACATGTGAAGAGAATATATGAGCATTAAATTTAGTGGTAGATTTTGTAAGATATGCTTGGCAAAATTCAAATCTAAACCACTAGAAAGTACACACAGTACATATTTTACAAACTAGTAGGACAATGTGAACTTTAAAATAAAGCATCATAACAAACGAAGGCAAGGAATAAGTAGGAAAACCTTAGAAAAATGGGAAAACACAAAATATATCAGAAATATACAAGAATATATTGAGAATCACAATACATTTAAATTGATTAGATATACTATTTTAAATTGATTAGCTATATCTTTTAAGCATCTATATACCATTTTGCAAAAAAAAAGGCAGATATATGCTATTTATGAGATACACACATTTAAAATATGGGAAGAATAAGTTGAAGACATAGAAATGCTAAAAATAAATGCTTTCAAAAATATGAGAAAATATTTACAAAAAGAGCTGAAAAGAATTGTGTTAATATATAGCAAAGTGTGACAAAAATTAATATAAAAAAGCAGAGTGTGGCAAAATATTTATTAGGAGAAAAGGTCATTATAAACTGATACATTTAAAAACAGTTAATTATAATTCAAAATTTGAGTATATCAAATTAAACAATCTTAAAGTATTTGAGAAAACCTCAAAGAATAATTAAAAAGTCCAGAATCAGAGTATTTTGTTATTCACTTCAGTCACTTAGGTGTCTGACTCTTTGAGACCCCATGAACCACAGCACGCCAGGCCTCCCTGTCCATCACCAACTCCCGGAGTTCAACCAAACCCATGTACATCCAGTTGGTGATGCCATCCAAACATCTCATCCTCTGTTGACCCATCTCCTCCTGCCCTCAATCTTTCCAAGCATCAGGATATTTTCAAATGAGTCAGCTCTTCACATCAGGGGGCCAAAGTATTGGAGTTTCAGCTTCAACATCAGTCTTTGAACACCTAGGACTGATCTCCTTTAGGATGGACTAGTTGGACCTCCTTGTAGTCCAAGGGACTTTCAAGAGTCTTCTCTAACACCACAGTTCAAAAGCATCAATTCTTTGTTGCTCAGCCTTCTTTATAGTTCAACGCTCACATCCATACATGACTACTGGAAAAACTATAGCCTTGACTAGAGGGACCTTTGTTGGCAAAGTAATGTCTCTGCTTTTTAATATGCCATCTAGGTTGGTCATAACTTTCCTTCCAAGGAGTAAGCGTCTTTTAATTTCATGGCTGCAATCACCATCTCCAGTCATTTAGGAGCTCACAAAAATAAAGACAGCCACTGTTTCCACTGGTTCCCCATCTATTTGCCATGAAGTGCTGGGACCAGATGCCATGACCTTAGTTTTCTGAATGAGCTTTAAGCCAACTTTTTCACTCTCCACTTTCACTTTCATCAAGAGGCTCTTTAGTTCTTCTTCACTTTCTGCCATAATGTTGGTGTCATCTGTGTATATGAGGGTATTGGTATTTCTCATGGCAATCTTGATTCTATCTTGTGCTTCCTCTAGCCCGGCATTTCTCATGATGCACTCTGCATATAAGTTAAATAAGCAGGGTGACAATATACAGCCTTGACGTACTCCTTTTCCCATTTGGAACCAGTCTGCTGTTCCATGTCCAGTTCTAACTGTTGCTTCCTGACCTGCGTATCGGTTTCTCAAGAGGCAGGACAGGTGGTCTGGTATTCCCATCTCTTTCAGAATTTTCCACAGTTTATTGTGATCCACACAGTGAAAGGCTTTGGCATAGTCAATAAAGCAGAAATAGATATTTTTCTGGAACTCTCTTGCTTTTTCCATGATCCAGCGGATGTTGGCAATTTAATCGCTGGTTCCTCTGCCTTTTCTAAAACCAGCTTGAACATCTGGAAGTTCACAGTTCACACATTGCTGAAGCTGGCTTGGAGAATTTTAAGCATTACTTTACTAGCATGTGAGATGAGTGCAATTGTGTGGTAGTTTGAGCGTTCTTTGGCATTGCCTTTCTTTGGGATTGGAATGAAAACTGACCTTTTCCATTCCTGTGCCCACTGCTGAGTTTTCCAAATTCGCTGGCATATTGAGTGCAGCACTTTCACAGCATCATCTTTCAGGATTTGAAATAGTTCAACTGGTATTCCATCACCTCCACTAGCTTTCTTCATAATGATGCTTCCTAAGGCCCACTTGACTTCACATTCCAGGAGGTCTGGCTCTAGCTGAGTGATTACACCATCTTCATTATCTGGGTCGTGAAGATCTTTTTTGAACAGTTCTGTGTATTCTTGCCACCTCTTCTTAATATCTTCTGCTTCTGTTAGGTCCATACCATTTCTGTCCTTTATTGAGCCCAGCTTTGCATGAAACGTTCCCTTAGTATCTCTGATTTTCTTGAAGAGATCTCTCGTCTTTCCCATTCTGTTGTTTTCCTCTATTTCTTTGCATTGATCGCTGAGGAAGGCTTTCTTATCTCTCCTTGCTATTCTTTGGAACTCTGCATTCAAATGGCTATATCTTTCCTTTTTTCCTTTGCTTTTCACTTCTCTTCTTTTCACAGCTATTTGTAAGGTCTCCTCAGACAGCCGTTTTTCTTTTTTGCATTTCTTTTTTTGGGGGATGATATTGATTCCTATCTCCTGTACAATGTTACGAACATCCATCCATAGTTCATCAGGCACTCTGTCTATCAGATCTAGTTCCTTAAATCTATTTATCACTTCCACTGTATAGTCATAAGGAATTTGTTTTAGATCATACCTGAATGGTCTAGTGGTTTTCCCCACTTTCTTCAATTTCAGTCTGAATTTGGCAATATTGTTATTCAGTTCAGTTCAGTTCAGTCACTCAGTCGTGTCCGACCCTTTGCGACCCCATGAATCACGGCACGCCAGGCCTCCCTGTCCACCACCAACTCCCGGAGTTCACTCAGACTCACATCCATCGAGTCAGTGATGCCATCCAGCCATCTCATCCTCTGTTGTCCCCTTCTCCTCCTGCCCCCAATCCCTCCCAGCATCAGTCTTTTCAAATGAGTCAACTCTTCTCATGAGGTGGCCAAAGTACTGGAGTTTCAGCTTCAGCATCATTCCCTCCCAGGGCTGATCTCCTGCAGAATGGACTGGTTGGATCTCCCTGCTGTCCAAGGGACTCTCAAGAGTCTTCTCCAACACCACAGTTCAAAAGCATCAATTCTTCAGTGCTCAGCCTTCTTCACAGTCCAACTCTCACATCCATACATGACCACAGGAAAAACCGTAGCCTTGACTAGATGGACCTTAGTCAGCAAAATAATGTCTCTGCTTTTGAATATACTATCTAGGTTGGTCATAATGTTTCTTCCAAGGAGTAAGCATCTTTTAATTTCATGGCTGCAATCACCATCTGCAGTGATTTTGTTATTAACTTATAACAAAAACAAAATCACATAATAGTATAGAAGATAGATTGTTTCATTCTTTCTTAAATATCAATGTTCATGCAAGAACCAATTCAAGATTGTGTTAAAATGCAGATTCTGATTGAGTAGAATTGTGGGGACTGTGATTCTGAAATTCTAAGAAGCTCTCTCCTGATGTTGCTAGTAGGTGGATTACAATTTGACAAGGACAATGTAGAGAAATAATCGTTTTTGTAGATAGAGTCTCAAGAAGTCCACTTAATCATTATCTTTGTATTAATGCACTTGGATTATTGGACGCTGGTTAAATGAATTGCTGATTGTGTAAAAAGGAAGAAAACTGGGGAAAGATGTGTAGATAGATCCATGTAAGTGAATATAAAGTGTGTCAAGTGAGTGCCACCATAAAGCAGCCACCACAGAGAAAACATTTAACAAAACAGGTGGAAAACGTAACATATGATGGTGTCAGCAAGACTCTGATCCTGAGCCCCTGAGAGTTTGCATAACAGGTCTATGAACAGAGTGATCATAGAGGTGGAGGATAAGCATAGACCAACTACATGGGCTCTCTTTAAATAAGACCAATCTAACTATTGCCACTTCAGAATAACTAACAAGCTAGCAGCAAAAATTGCTGTTGACCACTTGATGTGGAACCACTTCACAAGAAGACCAAGTAATTCCTTGGCAAGAAGTCATGTGAATGGGACTTGCTTCTACCCTGAAGGGAGCAGCAGTGTGAACTCCAGATATATTTTCTTGCTTGTACTGCTTCTACCAGCATTATCACCCAAAGTTTAGGAAAAGTTTCCCTGGTAGCACAAACAGTAAAGAATCTGCCTGAAGTACAGGAGACCTGGGTTCGATCCCTGGGTCAGGAATATCCCTTGAAGAAGGAAATGGCAACCCACTCCAGCATTCTTGCTTGGAGAAGTCCATGGACAGAAGAGCCTGGTAGGCTACAGTCCATGGGGTCATGAAGAGTGGAACACGACTGAGCGACTGACTGATTTATTGACACCAGATCAATAACTCATAACATCCCTTCAATGGAAGAATATGTTACATAGTAAAATAAGTACATCAGTGGGTGTATGACCAATTAGAATGCTGTTAATGGCCCACTGAAAATCTAGTAACAATAGGGATGCACAAACATTTTCTGTATAGTGAATACTTCAGGTTTCATGTGTCCCAGGATCTATGTTAGACCTAATTCTGCAGTTACAGTGGGAAAACAGCCAGAGATGACACATAACATAATTGTATTATCTGTGCTCCAATAAAACTTTATTTACAAAAGTACTTGGTGGCTCAGATTTAGTTTGTCGATCCTTGAGCTTCGGCATCATCTTGAGAATGACTGTCTATATTTCGACGTCACCTTTAGAACACGCTAAAGCTGGTTTTAGAAAAGGCAGAGGAACCAGCGATCAAACTGCCAACATCCGCTGGATCTGGAAAAAGCAAGAGAGTTTCAGAAAAATATCTATTTCTGCTTTATTGACTATGCCAAAGCCTTTCACTATGTGGATCACAATAAACTGTGGAAAATTCTGAAAGAGATGGGAATACCAGACCACCTGTCCTGCCTCTTGAGAAACCAATATGCAGGTCAGGAAGCAAAAGTTAGAACTGGACATGGAACAACAGACTGGTTCCAAATGGGAAAAGGAGTACGTCAAGGCTGTATATTGTCACCCTGCTTATTTAACTTATATGCAGAGTACATCATGCGAAATGCCGGGCTAGAGGAAGCACAAGATAGAATCAAGATTGCCATGAGAAATACCAATACCCTCATATACACAGATGACACCAACCTTATGGCAGAAAGTGAAGAAGAACTAAAGAGCCTCTTGATGAAAGTGAAAGTGGAGAGTGAAAAAGTTGGCTTAAAGCTCAACATTCGGAAAACTAAGATCATGGCATCCGGTCCCAGCACTTCATGGCAAATAGATGGGGAACCAGTGGAAACAGTGGCTGTCTTTATTTTTGTGAGCTCCAAAATGACTAGAGATGGTGATTGCAGCCATGAAATTAAAAGACGCTTACTCCTTGGAAGGAAAGTTATGACCAACCTAGATGGCATATTAAAAAGCAGAGACATTATTTTGCCAAAAAAAGTCCATCTAGTCAAGGCTATGGTTTTTCCAGTAGTCATGTATGGATGTGAGCGTTGAACTATAAAGAAGGCTGAGCAACAAAGAATTGATGCTTTTGAACTGTGATGTTAGAGAAGACTCTTGAGAGTCCCTGGGACTGCAAGGAGAGCAATTAGTCCATCCTAAAGGAGATCAGTCCTGGGTATTTATTGGAAAGACTGATGTTGAAGCTGAAACTCCAATACTTTGGCCCCCTGATGTGAAGAACTGACTCATTTGAAAAGACCCTGATGCTTGGAAAGATTGAGGGCAGGAGGAGAAGTGGATGACAGAGGATGAGATGGTTGGATTACACCACTAACTCAATGGACATAAGTTTAGGTGAACTCCGGGAGTTGGTGATGGACAGGGAGGACTGGTGTGCTGCAGTTCATGGGGTCGCAAAGAGTCAGACATGACTGAGTGACTGAACTGAACTGAACTGAAAAGAAAGAAAGATAGGGCTAAGTTGTGTCTGACTCTTTGATCCTATGAACTGTAGCCTGTCAGATTTCCCTGTCCATGGTATTCTCCAGGCTAGAATATTGGAGTGGGTTGTCATTTCCTTCTCCTGGAGATCTTCCTGACCCAGGGATCAAACTCACATCTTTTGCATGTCAGGCAGATTCTTTACTACTGAGTCAACAAGGAAGCCCTTAGATACTGCTGAGTTTCAGTGTTCCCAAGGTGAGGAACATTGCCAATAGTGGGGTACAGTGGGTGGAGCTATCATTATAATCTGATGGCTTTTGACTCCTCATTCAATCTTTGGTTAAAGGACAGTATAGCTGATGTGTAGCCCCACTTTTAGACAGCTACTTTCCACAGACTTTCTGTACAGTTCTCAGGAAGTTTTAGCAGAATTGTGCCCCTAGAATCCAGCATGGTAACTGGACAATTTACACAAACTTTGACATGTCTGTTATCCCTGAATCAGTCTCCCTGATTCTTCATCCCTACTGTTTGGGCTGACCTCCAAAATACACTACCTGAGTAAACATTTCACTTCAGCTTCTCTTAGTAAAAAACTAAGCTAAGAAAATGAATTCAATAATAATGCCCAAAGTTTAATATAGAGTGTTTTAATAGATAACGAGAAAAGACATTAATAAATTACAACATGAAATCTGGGAACTTATAAGGCATATATTCTTAAAAAACTGAAACAAGAAGACATTGACCTCCTGATGTTTTATACCTGAGAAAGGATTAGTTGAATCATTCATTTAAAATTTTTTCATGGGAGGAAAACAAAAACAAAACAGAAACAGTCTGTCTGGGTCTGTCAAAATATTAAGAATATTTTTGAAGAGTCTGTCAAAATATTAAGAAAAACATAGAAAGAAAACAAAGAAATGGTATATTTTGCAAATTTGTTAAACAAGTTTCTGAAACCTTGACACCAAAACCACACTAAGTTCTCTTAACCAGTTTCTTTTAACCAAGGCCTTTGATTACTACTGTAAGTTTCTATATCAACATATTAAAGGTGGAAAAATAAATCATGTGCTTATTTCAGTAGATTCACCAAAAGCATGGATAAATCTCAACATTTATTAACCACAGAGAGTAATCAAAAATAAAAGATAAACTTCTTGAACTTATAAAGGATAATTAGTGAAAACCTAAAGTAAATACAACACTCATTTGAATTGATAAAACATTTAAAATACTGTCTTTAAGGTCAGAAATATGTGTGCCCATTACCCTCAATTTTATTCAATATAGTACTTGAGGTTTCAGCGAGCATAACAATAGTCACAAAAAGATACAAAATAAATGATTATAGATAAAGAAACTAATATTTAAATTGATGTGATTATATTTAGAAAACCAAAAGAGTCTGAAAAAAGTTATCAGATTTAATGCTTTATTTTAGCCAGTATATTAACAATATCACTAAAACATAAAATGTTTATGACTGCTCTTAAGTTCTTTTTAATAATTATTATTTTTTTCCTTTCTAAAAAAGGATTTAACATTCCTGGATGAAAAAGTAAATGATGGATTATATCAGGCATTGCTTACCTTCCAAATGATGAACTACTTTACAAAATCAAGGTTTTCAGTATTTTGTGTTTGTAGATAATTGATAACAAAGGATAGTGAGTGAAGGGAAAAATAAGATTTAGAGAAAAACATGAAAAATACAAGATGGACATATTAGAGGAAGAAATTGTGCTTTGTGTAAGAAAACAGTGTTTTCTCATCTCTACTCTATGCCTCTTCTAGCAAGGACATCCTCCCCATGTACTCAGGGATAATGTTTTGGATGCAAATTACATTCACTTGTGCAAGAACTTGAAAGTGAGAGAGAGGCCACCTTGTGGCAGCAAGCTCACAGAGATGCTGGACTCTGTGGCAGAGGGGGCCATGCAGCTGATGTTGTCACCAGCATTGTGGTGTGGGTGGGGAAGTTGCGGTCTGAGTTATAGTGGTAACAACAGCAGTGATCTGAACACTGAATTGCAAATAGGGCACTGTGGCCTTTAACCTCAATGATCCAATAGTTAGCTCAGCTTTTGATCCTCCAGAACCTTCTAATGTATTAGTATACACTTACTTTCCTTGATAAATCTAAAGCTACTATCCATTCCTCTGCTAATTCATGACCAAGAGGGTGACATTCTTCTGGTTGTTTAATTTCTCTTCATGCTAAGTAGTCATGGCTTATTTACTTTCCCACTAAAACTGGGTTACCCCTTTTTCAATCAAGGACAGTTGTTTTCAATGATGTAATGAATTTATTTACTGGAGAAATCTTCAGCTAATGCTGAATTCCACACCTCTGCAGCTACCTAAAATTATAATTTTGTTGTCTTTATGTAAATAAAATTAAATACAAAGACCAATTTAGGTAAAAAGGAAAGCAGTAATATCTCAGGCATCAAATCATCTTTTGGCTTGGTGATATGCCAGAATTTAGCAAATGTCTGCCAAATATTCATCTCTCTGTGTGCCATGGCTAATGCATTTGCCAAACATTCCAGGTGTCAATTGCTTTACTTATGCTTTGTTGGAAGGGATAAAAAGAAACACACTAGGAAATATTGCCAATTAAGAAAAATAGCTTTTTTAATGGAAACGTATCATTTTCTCCTTAAATTCCACTGGGTACTTAACTTAGCTTTTAGGTTTTCATATGTTTTACAGATTCAAAGATGATTTTCCAGTTTGGCAAGTGTATAGTTTGGCCACATTTGAATATGTGCATAAGAAAATACATTTACCGGACAGATCAACCTCGGTTTCTGTCCCTCTAGGGGAAACTACTCCATCTCCACCATTGGCTTAGTAAAGCCCAGAGTGACCCTGGTTAATATCTCATAATCTGCTCAAGAGTCACATGTAGTGAGTTCACTGTAGACAGCTGACCCAATCACAGGTAACAAAGAGTATTACTAAGGATCTATAAAGTGTCTGGTACTTAACAATATATCCAAAAAGTATGATGATTATCTAGGTCACTGACATATTCTTTCTTAAGAATTGAACTAGTCTAGTCTGTTAGTAGTTGGAAAACTGAGAAGACCAAGAAATTGGAGCAGAGGTTGGAATATTAAGCTTGTTCCATTTAAACAAAAAAATTTTGATGCTATGTTTTGAAAGTGTCTAAGACCATTTGACAATTAAAAGACACTTGTTTCTCAGAAGAAAATCTATGACCAACCTAGACAGCATGCTAAAAAGCAGAGACATTACTTTGCTGACAAATGTCTGTCTAGTCAAAGCTATGGTTTTTCCAGTAGTCATACGTGGACGTGAGAGTCGGACCATTAGGAAAGCTGAGAGCCAAAGAATTGATGTTTTAAACTGTGGTGTTGGTGAAGACTGTTGAGAGTCCCTTGGACTGCAAGGAGATCAAACCAGTCAATCCTAAAGGAAATCAATCCTGAATATTCATTGGAAGGACTGATGCTGAAGCTGAAACTCCAATATTTTGGCTACCTGATGCAAAGAACTTGACTCACTAGAAAAGACCCTGATGCTGGGAAAGATTGAAGGCAGGAGGAGAAGGGGACAACAGAGGATGAGATGGTTGGATGGCATCATTGATTTGATGGACATGAGTTTGAGCAAGCTTTGGGAGTTGGTGATAGACAGGGAAGCCTGGCATGCTGCAAGTCCATGGGGTGACAAAGAGTCAGACACAACTGAGCGATTAAACTGAACTGAACTGAAGACCATTTGAACAATACAGATTATAAATGAATCAAATACTAAATATAGTAGACATTTTTAAAATATTATTTCGTTTGAAGAGTCTGACTCTTTGCTACCCCATGGACTATATAGTCCATGGAATTCTCCAGGCCAGAATACTGGAGTGGGTAGCCATTCCCTTCTCCAGGGTATCTTCCCAACCCAGGGATCGAACCCAGGTCTCCCACATTGCAGGGTGATTCTTTACCAGCTGAGTCACTGGGGAAGCCCCTAAGATATTACTCTTGAATTCAGAATTCCAAATCCTTTGTAATTTGGTTCACAGTAGTCACTGTACAATTTAAATTGTTTCAGTTGATTGGCATAAGATCTTAATTCCATATTAGGAATTCATCATATTCTCTCAATAACTCATCTAGATGGTGCATACTAATACAGCACTTTAAATCATATGCATAATTTTTTTCATTAAAGAATCATATCTATATTTGTGTATGTGTAGACATTGGATAATTTGCATATATTTAAGTATTTGACATAAAATATATACATGTGAGTATACACGTGCACACAAGAAATGAACGTGCTTCTGCATTGGTTTTGGTTGTGCCATGTCTTCATGTCATCCCCATAATTCTTGTAACATGCAGGATATACATTCAAAGTATCCCACATTCAAATTAGTTATAGATTGTGGCATCACTATTATTCAAATAAAATAAACTTTATTAAAGTATATACTTTTTTTTTCTTTCTGAAAAATTTGTCTATTCATTTAAGCATGTGCAACAAAGAGTTATGCAGAAGCCACAGGATTCCAGCCTAGGCTGCCAGATCAGCTTAATCACCCCTGGAGGGAAATGGAGAGACAGTTGTCCAAGCTTGATCACACTTACATTTTCATCCAGTCAGTTAATCCTGTTTAACCAACTGTTATTATGAAGAGTAAAAAGGATCCTACCTTCTGGCAGCTCACGACACGGTTTGGAAAACAAAAGCAGATATAAAGAAATATAACCCAATACAGGCTATGATAGGAATTAAAATAGAATTACAGACAAACTGCAAAGACAGAACAAGAGAAGGAAAGATTATTTTTGATTGGTAATATAGGCCAAAGGCTTAGAAGACATGACTTGAATTTGACTTTAAAGGAAATGGAGGACTTTTCTGTTTTAAACTTTGCAAACAGATTATGTTGACATACACTATTTCAGTTTTCACTTAACTTCTTTTTGGTTGGCCTCTCTCCTATACCCTTCATATATTTATAGACAGTCCAAAATTTAACAGCATATCTGTTTACTACCATATTTCTCACATTATCCAGAATCCCTCTTCATTTGATAATTAGTTTACAAATTTCAAAAAGAGTTTTGAGATATCTGTAGTCTGCTTCTTTATATATTTTTTCATGGTTCACTTCAAGTTTTTGGTAGAAAACATTATTCTAATTTTCCCTAGTTTACTAATAATAAAAAGACCCATCTACCAAGCAATTTGTACATAGCTTTCATTCCCAACTTTGGTAAATTATATTTGAGTCACAATTTCTAGACCCCCGTTTATGTATGTCCTATACATTTTTTGTATTTTTTTTTAGTTCAGTATGTTTGTTATGAGTCAAGAATTTCATATTAATCAAAATAGCATTCTGTCTTGTGCTGTAGCCCATGCTTGTCTGTGGCAAAAAAGAACAGATGCAAAGCAAAAATTGAGATCATTTCAGCTGGTATACTGTCCTCAATTATTTGATATTTCAGTTAAAAGAATTATAGACCTAAAATTTTCAGATAATTTCCTAAATGAAGCAAAATGTCACATTCTAATATGCCCAGAAGAGTCTGTCACTCTTTGTCTAATTTACTATGCTGAATAATATCATGAATTCTTCCAAGGTATAATGACGACATTTAGTTCACTAATGTTTCAGTACATCAGAAACAATCATAGAATTATTCCAAGATATATTGAATTGAATTTTAAATTCGATTAAGCTGCAAGTTTTATCATCACAGCTAAACTACTCATTTTCTTTAACTGTGTTTTATAGGCTTGTTATTAAGTTCCTAAAGCACTGTTTTGTTCCCCTTGGGCATGTTACCTTATTATGTTTGTACAGTCTTTCCCACCAAACCTATTTTTTATTATTATTAATACTGTTTAATATCTTCTAAATGGTAACTTAGTGGCTTAATACATTTTTAGAAAACTCCATGGGCTCGTCATTGCTACCAGAGAGGAACTATTCACAAAAGAATAACACTTATTGCTGTGTGTTCCAGTCTAGAAGATCCCCGACAATGTGCAGAACTAAAAACTGAAAATGCTGCAAACATAACATAAATGCTTTAATGTTAAGAATGCTTCCTTCCAGTTTTGTTATCAATAATTTCAGTTTTATTCATGTACATTCTTTAAGTGTGTTTCACTAAACAGCTCATTGCATAAACTGCATTGGTGTGGAAAGTTAAATAATCTACTCTTTGGGGGATTATTGTAAATGGTTCTGTGCTATCCTTGGTTGGTTAGGACTCGAGATGCTCCTTGGGCACAGATAAGCTCAGAAGATAAATAGGATTCTGACTTACATATAGGTCCAACGAGACTCCAAGCTATCCTGACATTATTACTCCTGTTTTGGGGTGTAATCAAAGTGAATACTCTAAGCAACAGTAGAATCCTCACACAAATTCCTTAAGTGGAGCCACTGCTGTCTGCCACCATAAAAAAAAAAATTATAATAGTATGCGAGACAGCAAAAAAATGGCACTGAAACATGTATAATATCATATATGAAATGAATCGCCAGTCCAGGTTTGATGCATGATACAGGATGCTTGGGGCTGGTGCACTGGGATGCCCCAGAGGGGTGGTAGGGGAGGGAGGTGGGAGGGGCGTTCAGGATGGGGAACACGTGTATACCTGTGGCAGATTCATGCTGATGTATGGCAAAACCAATACAATATTGTAAAGTAATTAGCCTCCAATTAAAATAAATAAATTTATAATAAAAAATAAAAATAAATGAAATAGTCTACATAGGTAAAGAGAGTACAAAAAAAAATAAAGACTATAATTTAAAAACAAAAAAAAAACCCTCAAACTATGAAAATACAACATAAGATAAATATATAATTTCATGGCTATACTATAATCTTAAAAGAATAATGTTATATTTATGATAGAGAGACATCACTCTATACATTTTCTGAAAGAAAAATGGTTGTTGCTTATGCTTTTTGGACAAGAAAAAATTTCTGGGCACTTGCCTGGCGGTCCAGTGGTTAAGAATCTGCCTTACCATTTAGGGGACATGGATTTGATCTCTAGTTAGGGAACTAAGATCTCACATGCCACAGAGCAATTAAGCCCCCACGTCACAACTAGAGAGTCCTTGCCCCACAACAAAAGATTCTGCATGACACAAGGAAGATCCTGCATGCTGCAACTAAGACCCATTGCAGCCAAATAAATAATTTTGTTTTAAATCCTGGAAAGAATCTAAAAGTTTAATAGAAATTAGATTAAAACTGAAAAAAGGATAAAAGCTTTCTGTTACAGCTCTATTAGAAATTAGAAAATTTCAGAGGGGAAACTTTGTTTTGTTGAAATTTACATAATGTTACACAATGTGAAAATGATTGGGACTTTAGAGTTCATATAAACATTTTTAAGGCTTTGAGTGACAAAAGAAAGACTAGCATTTTATCTTCTAGATCCCAGCCCAGTTCTTTTCCCTGACATTAAAATGCTCTTCAGAGAATAAGTAGAGGGTAGATTGGCGACAAAATTAAATAAAGATATAGAAACAAGATACGTTGTGTGTGTGTGTGTGTGTGTGTGTGTGTGTGTGTGTGTGTGTAGGTATTTGCACATGTACACGATTGAAATGATTGTATATGATATCAGTGGAATAGAAGTAATTCTATGTGATTAATGGTTAGCAATAGATTATACCAAGTTGACACCCTGAAAATCCATTCATTCTCCCAAGAGTCATTAAAGCCATTATGAATGTGTGTGAATGTGGGTATGTGTTAGGCGAGTTTATATTGTTTTATTTCAATCACTGGGTCCATTTCTTGCCCATGTATAAAAAGGCTTAATTATCATGTATTTGCTGATATTTTTATTGAATTGAAATGATAAAACATACATGAGTGTATAAATTAAAATACTGAGACATATTCCTAAAATTAATTATGATGTTTTGAGTTTACTGGTTTATAGTTGACTTCAGAGCAAACCAGTTATCACAGTAAATTTGTAGGACAAAGAACAAGGACTCAACAACAGAAGATAATTCTCCAGGCAATGGTTACTGCTAGTCATGAAATTTCTTTCAACTGTCAGAACATATTTATGTGCACCAATATTGTAAACTTCTAAGGAAGGAAACGATTTTTGACAGTTCTGCTGACATGTCTCATTTGATTTAACCAAATATATCAGAATAACTAAGTCACTAATTTTTATTTCTTTCATTGATGTGAAAACTCTTTATAAATTATAGAAATGAAAAAAGACTGATGACATAGCATTATACTTTTTTGACCAACAGGTGATAATGTCTAGAAATAATGAATTTCCTTTCAATCTAATATATGACATGACAACATTGTTCCTAGGATATAACTTCATTCCAAAGCATAGGACCCAAATTACATTAAATATTTTTCAATAGATTTTTTATGATTATCATTTTTATTTCTACTTTGTAATTCTTTAGTGAAAAAATGACTTTTTTATAAAGAATTTTAAAATTTAAATAATAAAACTAAGTCATACATTATTTGCTTAATTTAATACATTTTGGTTATTAGATGATGCTTAGAACAATGGCATCTTCCTTGTTGAATTCCTCTGTATATACATGTGAAGTAACTTTAATGTTCTGTAGAGTTTCTTTTCAGATAATAAAATAACACAAATTGTATTCTGTGTTAAACCTAACATCATTTTACATATTTATGCTTTAGGAGCAATTATAAATAAGGAGTCCACTAGAACCAATGAATCAGGCATTTCCATGAGGCACTAATCAAAATGTAAAAGTAAGAAGCTATAGTCCAGATTTAGAGGCTTCAAGGGATTCCCCAGACTGTTTTTCATTTGGATTTTACTGAAAATGTTATGGTGGTTCAAACCAAAAAAACTCATAAATTTGATGGTATTCTGCTGCTGCTGCTGCTAAGTCGCTTCAGTCGTGTCCAACTCTGTGCGACCCCATAGATGGCAGCCCACCGGGCTCCCCCATCCTTGGGATTCTCCAGGCAAGAACACTGGAGTGGGTTGCCATTTCCTTCTCCAATGCATGAAAGTGAAAAGTCAAAGTGAAGTCGCCCAGTCGCATCTGACTCTTAGCGACCCCATGGACTGCAGCCTACCAGGCTCTTTCGTCCATGGGATTTTCCAGGCAAGAGTACTGGAGTGGGGTGCAATTGCCTTCTCCTAGAAAGTTTTAAATATAATAGTATACAGTCAGTCATTTCAGTTCAGTCGCTCAGTCGTGTCTGACTCTTTGTGACCCCATGAATTGCAGCACGCCAGGCCTCCCTGTCCATCACCAACTCCCAGAGTTCACTCAGACTCACGTTCATCGAGTCAGTGATGCCATCCAGCCATCTCATCCTCTGTCGTCCCCTTCTCCCCCTGCCCCCAATCCCTCCCAGCATTAGAGTCTTTTACAATGAGTCAGCTCTTCTCATGAGGTGGCCAAAGTACTGGAGATTCA
The DNA here is from genome assembly GCF_032405125.1 of Capricornis sumatraensis. Taxonomy (NCBI): domain Eukaryota; kingdom Metazoa; phylum Chordata; class Mammalia; order Artiodactyla; family Bovidae; genus Capricornis; species Capricornis sumatraensis. The sequence goes on along the minus strand of NC_091085.1, from coordinate 39,293,435 downwards.
GCTTTAGCATCATTCCTTCCAAAGAAATCCCAGGTCTGATCTCCTTCAGAATGGACTGGTTGGATCTCCTTGCAGTCCAAGGGACTCTCAAGAGTCTTCTCCAACACCACAGTTCAAAAGCATCAATTCTTCGGCACTCAGCCTTCTTCACAGTACAATTCTCACATAATTCTAAAGTCATAAGCAGGTAGTATTTTAGATAGCTATTTAAAGTGCAGTTCTATTTCATATTTTTCATCTTTCCAAGATAAGATGACTGAATATAGGATAAGAAGATATTTTAAATAATGCATAAACTTTTTAAAATGAATTATTTTGGAGGCAAAATAAGAGTATACAAACAGATGCAAGCTGGAAAAATGTCTTTACATGTTAAAAGTCTGGTTTGCAAAGATGAAACGTAGAGTGAGGGATAAATTAGTAATTTGGGAGTAACATATACACATTACTATATGTAAAATAGGTGAACAACAAGGATACAGGGAGCTATACTCCATACTTAGTAGTAACCTATATGAGAAAAGAATCTGAAAATCAATCAATCTCTCTATATATACATATGTACATATATATATCTGAATCACTTTGCTATCTTCCTGAAACCAACAAAATATTGTAAATCAACTACACTTCAATGAAAATTAAATTATTTAATTTTAAAAAGGGAAAAGAAAGTCTAGTTTGAAATGAGAAATTTAATACACATTTTTACCTTCTTCCAAAACCCTAGTGACAAAAAGGATATAGTACATGTTTCTCCCACTGGACCAAGTATTTTATAATGAAAAGAACTGGGATTGAGTTACATATAAATCAGGAAAAAAAAAGAAAAAGTGTCATAGGCTCCCCTTGAGGCTCAGCTGGTAAAGAATCCACCTGCAATGCAGGAAACCTGGGTTCAATCCCTGGGTTGGGAAGATGCCCTGGAGAAGGGAAAGGCTACTCACTCCAGTATTCTGGCCTAGAGAATTCCACGGACTGTACAGTACATGGGGTCACAAAGAGTCAGACACGACTGAGCAACTTTCACTTCACTTTGCATAAGAGAAAACTGAGATAGAGGTGGGGCTCATTCTTTCTCAGGTAGAGACTATTAGACTCTAGTAAACTTGGAATCTGCCCTGCTGCTGCTTCGGTCATGTCTGATTCCGTGCGACCCCATAGACGGCAGCCCATCAGGCTCCGCTGTCCCTGGGATTCTCCAGGCAAGAACACTGGAGTGGGTTGCCATTTCCTTCTCCAATGCATGAAAGTGAAAAGTTAAAGTGAAGTCACTCAGTCGTGCCCAACTCTTAGCGACCCCATGGACTGCAGCCCACCAGACTCCTTCGTCCATGGGATTTTCCAGGCAAGAGGAAATCTAAGGTCAAATTTGGGGAAAGCCAAAACCAGAAATTTCCTCACAAATTCTGAGACTGATGGAAAGGTCGTTCACTACCCGATCATTCTCCTCAGGCCTGTGATTGCAAAGCCACTGGCAACAAGATATTGCTTCTAGTGTGAGGCCAAGCCCCATTCTGAAAAACAGCAACAGCAACCAAAAAAAAAAACATAAAATTTCCCAGGCGAGCCACAGTATACCTCCTGTGGCCTTTGAGAAATCTTTCTTATTTTGTCTTGGGGATTGTAATGTGAAATGATAAAGTCTATCTGCTTTTTTACTGAAGTTTACCATAACACAAAGCTGATTGTATGCACATAATAGAATTTTCTGTCCGTGCTCCCATTCAAGGGAGAGGGTAGCCAGTGGGTTTATAAAAATGAAGCTGAGGAAACATAACCTAAACAGTAACATTTGGGGAGTACACCTTGTGGGAAGAGTGGGCGATCATGTTACTTTTCATTGGCCATAAACAAGTATTATTTTTATAATCATAATAATTACTCATATTGAAGGGAGAAGTATGGAGTACAATTGTTATTTTAAAAAAATGAAATATACCATTTCTCACCTTACAGACCCTGCACATGGATTCCATTTTATAAGCAAGTACGATTTTACTGCCTGGTTCCAGTTAAAATGCAGGAAATGCTGATATACATATTTAAAGCAAATATTTAGAGTATTTTAAAAAGTTAATGCATTTTTTTTCCCACAGAGAATGTGCATAATTATGTGGTTGCTGCTAAGTCACTTCAGTCATGTCCAACTCTGTGCGACCCCATAGACGGCAGCCCGCCAGGCTCCACTGTCCCTGGGATTCTCCAGGCAAGAACACTGGAGTGGGTTGCCATTTCCTTCTCCAATGCATGAAAGTGAAAAGTCAAAGTGAAGTCGCTCAGTCGTGCCCAACTCTTAGCGACCCCATGGACTGCAGCCTACCAGGCTCCTCCATCCATGAGATTTTCCAGGCAAGAGTACTGGAGTGGGGTGCCAGTGCCCTCTCCGAATTATGTGGTAATAACTACCAAAAAAAAAAAAAAGTTTCCTGGCAATTAGGACCTGATAAAAAACAATAGCACTAAAGTCATGTCACCTTTGCCAATAGATTATTTTTAGTGTCCCAGGAAATGTCTCTTCATCAGTAGTAACTGCTGGCACAACAGCTTAACAACGTGCTTACACACAAGCACGTTTACATGTGTAGCAAGGTTATATTGAAGTAGAAATTACCCAAGATAAAGTCTGTTAAATTAAGGCTGGAGGGGCACGGCAGGGTTCTTTCCTAATCTCAGCAGGATCAGTGTTTTGGATCAGATAGTTCTTTGTTGTGGGGAAGTGGTCCCAGCATTGTTTAACAGCATCACTGGTCTTGACCCACCAGATGCCAGTAGCACCCGCCATGTTGTGACCAAAAACGCCTCCAGACACTGCCAGCTGTCCCTTGGGGATAGAGAACAATGATTCCAGAGCCTTAAAAGACATCCTTTAATTGTCTTTATTACAACATGTTCCATCCTGCCTATGCCTGCAGTTCCTCTTGACTGTAACTTAGACATTTTTGAAGGCAGAGATATTTTCATAGCACAGATAATCTCTTCCTAATCTGGGGCCTTTGTGTTGCCATCTTCTGCATTTCCAGGTGGTTAATAAAAGAGACAGGAAGAATTCACTACCTTGTTTTAGCTGTCATGGTTATTCAACTCAGAAAAGTCTAATCAGAAAAGCAGGTATAAAGAGAAAGGGGAAATATAATGTTGTCTCTCTCCTCCTCCTAAATTATGTGTTCAGATCTGTTCAGACATAAATAATGACACCTATCTACCTGCACTTGCCCTAAGGAAGCTCAGGGTTCAGTTCTCTCTATATAGGAAATTACACAATATAAACATTTTTCCTAGCTTTAAATAGAAAAAATTGGGTGCTTCACTCAATCACAGAATAAGGCATTTTTAAAGGCGTCATGTTTAAGAGAATTTATATTAGTAGAGGTAATCAAACATGTATGTACACTTGTGGGCATGCGTGCTAAGTCATTTCAGTTCAGTTCAGTTCATTTCAGTCGCTCAGTCATGTCTGACTCTTTGCAACCTCATGGACTGCAGCACACCAGGCCTTCCTGTCCATCACCAAATCCCAGAGTGTACTCAAACACATGTCCATTGTGTTGGTGATGACATCCAACCATCTCATCCTCTGTCATCTCCTTCTCCATCCTTCCATCTTTCCCCACATCAGGGTCTTTCTAGTGAGTAAGTTTTTTGCATCAAGTGGCCAAATATTGGAGTTTAAGCTTCAGCCATCAGTCCTTCCAGTGAATATTCAGGCCTGATTTCCTTGAGGATTGACTGATTGGATCTCCTTGCAGTCCAAGGGACTCTCAAGAGTCTTCTCCAACACCACAGTTCAAAAGCACCAATTCTTCGGCACTCAGCTTTTTTTATAGTCCAACTCTCACATCTATACATGACTAGTGGAAAAACCACAGCCTTGACTAAACAGACCTTTGTTGGCAAAGTAATGTCTCTGCTTTTAAATATGCTGTTCAGGTTGGTCATAACTTTTCTTCCAAGGAGCAAGCATCTTTTAATTTCATGGCTGATGTCACCATCTGCAGTGATTTTGGAGCCCCGCCCACCCCCGTCAAAATAGTCTGTCACTGTTCCCATTGTTTCCCCATCTATTTGACATGAAGTGATGGGACCGGATGTGATGATCTTAGTTTTCTGAATGTTGAATTTTAAGCCAACTTTTTCACTCTCCTCTGTCACTGTCAAGAGGCTCCTTAATTCCTCTTCACTTTCTGCCATAAGGGTGGTGTTATCTGCAAATCTGAGGTTATTGATATTTCTCCCGGCAATCTTGATTCCAGCTTGTGCTTCATCCAGCCCAGCATTTCTCACGATGTACTTTGCATATAAGTTAAATAAGCAAGGTGACAATATACAGTCTTGACATACTCTTTTTCCTATTTGGAACCAGTCTGCTATTCCATGTCCAGTTCTGTTTCTTCTTGACCTGCATACATATTTCTTGGGAGGCAGGTCAGGTGGTCTGGTATTCCCATCTCTTGAAGAATTTTCCACAGTCTCCTGTGATCCACACAAAGGCTTTGGCATAGTCAATAAAGCAGAAGAAGATGTTTTTCTGGAACTCTCTTGCTTTTTCGATGATCCAATAGATGTTGGCAATTTGATCTCTGATTCCTCTGCCTTTTCTAAATCCAGCTTGAACATCTGGAAGTTCACAGTTCACCTATTGAAGCCTGACTTGGAGAATTTTGAGCATTACTTTGCTAGAGTGTGAGATGAGTGCAATTGTGTGGTAGTTTGAGCATTCTTTGGCATTGCCTTTTTTTGGCATTGGAATGAAAACTGACCTTTTCCAGTCCCGTGGCCACTGCTGAGTTTTCCAAATTTGCTGGCATATTGAGTGCAGCACTTTCACAGCATCATCTTTTAGGATTTGAAATAGCTCAGCTAGAATTTCATCACCTCCACTCTCTGTTCCTAGTGATGCTTCCTAATGCCCACTTACCTTCCCTTTCCAGGATGTCTGGCTCTAAGTGATTGATCACACCATCCCGATTATCTGGGTTGTGAAGATCTTTTTTGTATAGTTCTTCTGTGTATTCTTGCCACCTCGTCTTAATATCTTCTGCTTCTGTTAGGTCCATACCATTTCTGTCCTTTATTGTGCCCATATTTGCATGAAAAATTCCCTTGGTATCTCTAATTTTCTTGAAGAGATCTCTAGTCTTTCCCATTCTGCTGTTTTCGTTTACTTCTTTGCATTGATCACTGAGAAAGGCTTTCTATCTCTCCTTGCTATTCTTTGGATCTCTGCATTCAAATGGGTATATCTTTCCTTTGCCTCTTGCCTTTTGCTTCAGGAAAGAACATTATAAAATAATAAAACACTTTAGCCATGTCCCAGTCTTTGCTACCCTGTGTATTGTAGCCCTCCAGGCTCCTCTGTCCATGGGATTCTCCTGGCAAGAATACTGGAGTGGATTGCCATTTCCTCCTCCAGGGGATCTTTCCAACCCAGGGGTCAAAGCCGCATGTCCCGTGGGTCTTACTTTGCAGGCAGATTCTTTACTACTGAGCTACTGGAGAAGCCCATATGTATGCATGTACACACATATGTATATACCCATATGTATACACACACACATACATATATATACACAAATATACATACAACTAGCATTCAAGCAATGCTTATTGTTTTACACATTTTTCATTTGCAAGCTTATTTATTTATCTCTCATAGTGAATCTATTAGATACTATCTTTCTCCCATTTTATAAATGAGAAAATTGAAGCATAAAAGACTAACTAGTGGTACTAATTCAAACCTAGACATTCTGGCTTTATAATCAATGTGCAGTGACCCCCTCCATTCAGCCTTTCACTGTGTTATGCTTCATCTCAATAGAAAATCTTGATGCCAAGCATTTTATTACCTTATTTAATCCTCATGAAAACTGCACAGGTAAGTATTGTTTTTTCTGAATATTTGCAGGTGAGGAATAAATGCACAAGGAATTATCTCCTTTGCCAGTCACACATTTTGTAAATGATGAAGCTCAGGACTCAAAGCTAGGTCTCGATGATTTCAAAACCATTTAACATTTATAGATCTTAATTTCCCCCAAATTCAGGAAATTTGATTGGATTGCATTTAAGACTTTGTCCGGCTCAAGAGGTCTGTGTACCAATATCCTAGAATGTTCTTTGCTGAAATTTCAACCTAAATTTAAGAAGTAACTTACAAAACAATATTTCATTGAAAAATGATATTGCAGATAAGCCAGGCTAATATTAGCCTATGATCTATTAGACACTAATTTTTAATACTCTCTTACAGTTACTGTATTTTACCTTATTATAGGGAACCCACAATTAAGTGACACAAAATTAGGTCCAAAATGAGAAGAGATCTAAAATACTAATTAACTCGGTTTATATGAGAAATAGAACAGAGAAACAGGGCATAGTGAACACGAGAATAGATTTTCTGAATATTAATTGGACAAGTATATGATTTCTTTTTACTTCCCTGTGACAAATTCTTCATCAAGAATATTGTGAGGTTGTTTCAGTTCATAAAATAACTGTAACTCCCATTGGTTATATTAGTGATGACACAGACAATATTGAGGACCAACTGTAATTTCATAGATGTAATATTCAATGCTTGGAAAAAGCATTTAATATTATGTATCTTTTGGTTTATAATGGAAAAAAGGAATTCATCATCAGCTTATATTTTTATTAATCTGATTACTGAGTGCCTCATTTAAAAGGCAGGAACATATAGGATTAGAATGGAGACAATTTGGGATATGATTTTATGATGAATGAATAAGGAAAGAGGGAATTTGTAAGCAAAAAAGAATCCTTAGCCTGCCCCCACAGCAGCTTGATAGCAGAGGTATTCAAAGAAATTGTGGGAGTAGTCAGTATTGGGTACAAGCAATAATCAGATATATAGTTAACAGAGGATTTAAAAATGATAATAAAGCTAACTAAAAAGTGGCTTTACGTTTTTTTATGATCATGCACTGGTAAGCCCAAATATGTCAATAATAAAATATTTCTCCCAAATAAATTTTGTTGATCTAAATTCTAACCCATCCTTGCCATTCTCATTGAGTTTTGATGATATACATATGTCAAATTCTCTCATTTTTATTATTCTTTAATAAACACATATTGCATCAAAGTTAATTTTGATAATTCACAGTTTTCTCATTTTCTTAATAAGTACAGACTCAGTCAAAATGCTCTTTTTGAAAATGAATTTTTAAGGACTCAGAATTGTTGGATATCACATCCCATGAATCCTGTGTCTCCAATCACCTTGTCACCACACAGTCTTGCTTTTAAAGCATAATTTATCAGTAATGATAACACATTAATTTAAAGCTGGGAAACAGAAACTGAATTACTTCAAATCTGGAATTCCATGTGACAATAGGGAGTGTCTATTAGCTTTACACTTTTGGACATTATATTGATAACTGCCAGCATGAAACCTAAAGAACAGAAGCATTGGCAATATTGTAATTTCTGGAATCAATAAAAAATTTGATTGCCAAGAAACTCTGCCAAAATTATTCTTATCTTTAAAACTTTTTCTAAGTATTCATCTACCTAAGTCTTCATGCAAAAGAAACTTTTTAAACTTGAAGCTACTAAAAAGTATTATTTTACTCCTGTGAGTGATGATTGGTTGGCAAATTCATCCATGGTGTCTACTGAACCTGAATGTGTGAAGAAGATTAACTTTAAAGATAAAGTGACTTATGGAGACACATTTAGATTGAATTATTTTAAAAATGTAGCCAATAGCAAATATGCAAAAGATATGCTTATCCTGTGAGAAGACCATTTTCTTTCTCTGATGAGTTCAGGCAGGGTCTGTAGTCACTTCAGTGAGTTAGTGAAGAGGATTCATATACAACGAATTCGGACTAAATGGTCTTTCAATTCTATGTCTCAATCTCTAAAGCAAAGCATTTTCTTTTTGAGACTTTCTCAAATAAGAGAAAATACAATTGTGTGTCTAACATAAAATGAGTCGATCTTTCATTAGATAAATATTACTCTGTTTACTCTAGTTTCATTGACATAAAATACACAGGTATATCTCTCAGAAGGGCTCCAATGAGCCCTACATTCATTCAGTTCAGTTCAGTTCAGTTCAGTCGCTCAGTCGTGTCCGACTCTTTGCGACCCCATGAATCACAGCACGCCAGGCCTCCCTGTCCATCACCAACTCTCGGAGTTCACTCAGACTCATGTCCATCGAGTCAGTGATGCCATCCAGCCATCTAATCCTCTGTTGTCCCCTTCTCCTCCTGCCCCCAATCCCTCCCAGCATCAGAGTCTTTTCCAATGAGTCAACTCTTCTCATGAGGTGGCCAAAGTACTGGAGTTTCAGCTTTAGCATCATTCCTTCCAAAGAAATCCCAGGGCTGATCTCCTTCAGAATGGACTGGTTGTATCTCCTTGCAGTGCAAGGGACTCCCCAAGGAGTAAGCGTCTTTTAATTTCATGGCTGCAGTCACCATCTGCAGTGATTTTGGAGCCCCCCAAAATAAAGTCTGACACTGTTTCTGGTCCCATCACTTCATGGGAAATAGATGGGGAAACAGTGGAAACATTCATTCAAGGGTATCTAAAAAAGTAATATTGCAATTACATTATAACCCAAAGTATTAAGGGACAAAGCAACATATGGCTGATTGTGTGAACCAGATATCAATAAGATCTACAAGAGAGTGTTTGCTTTAGCTACAGTTTTCCTAGTCTATGTTGCTTCCATTCATGTCTCAAAGTACCAATTTAATTATAATATCTTTCAAGTACTGTCTCTGATTTTGCATTCAGTATGATTTTTTTTCATTTTCTTTTTTTTTCTTAGTTTTCTTTTTTAAAATATTAATTTATTTATTTTAATTGGACCCAGTATGATGTTTTTTAAAAAATTATATTATTAAAAGAGTGTAAGGAAGGACTGTAACTGAGACCCAATATTATTTGCTGCTTTGACATGTGGTGACATTGGTAAGGCCTCACCTAGTGTGAGTTAAGTTTTTTTCCTCATTCTGCTCCTTCAGATAAGATCCCCTGGGCACTCAACCCTTCTTGTCAGAAGACCAGGCCTAACCCAGGTTTATTCACAAGTGGCAGGTTTCACCAGCCCCTGGAATTACTCAAACAAACCAATCACATTCTCCTGCAGTAGGCTGAGGCACTCTCCACCCACCTGAGACTATACATCCTGCCTCCCACTGTCCTTCGTTGTTCAGTTTGTTCCACAGTGCAACTTCTGTGTGGCCCTGTTTGGAGTGCATCTCCTCCCCCAGGCCATGTGCATAGGTGGCTAATAAAAAGCAGTCCAGCTTCTCTGCCCTGTCCAGTGAAAAAGTGTTCTACGTTCCAGTCATCCCAGACCCTAGAGGGGGAAGTCCCCCTCATCAGTGGAGTGAACAATTGGTAATTACACAAAAAGAAACTGCCATAACATTTATAGATGCATATGTCTCTGTTTTATTTGATAGTTACATCATAGACATTTCAGTGTATTTGTAATTGAGTATTCTTAGTTTTTTAAAAGAACTGAATCTCATTAAATTCCTCAAAATAGAGCCAGTTATCTTTTAAGGTTTTTCAAAAAGTACTCTCTTAATGTGGAAGTAGTATACCTTTAATCTGCAATAACAGAAAAAAGAAAGAAAACATGCCTTCTTTGTGGTTAAAAAAAAAAAAAAGAAGAAGCCACACTTGCATGACCATCACTGTTTGGGAACAAAATTAAGAAAAGGCTTTCTTTGCTTGTGTGTGTGTGTGTGTGTATCTATATATGTGTGTCTATCTCTTTTCTTCTTGCTTTCTTCATTTCCTTGTATCAACTAAGGGACACTGATTCATGTTTCCTTACATACATTACTACTTTAAAAGCATATTCGGTCCTACTGATACATAATTTACAATACATCTGCCTTAAGTAGTGAGATTTTTTAAACAAACACATTGCTAAGCCTAGATAGATGTATATGTGTGTAAGTGTGTAAATATATTTAAATCTGTTCCAATTTTTTAAGTGTAGAGTTTTGGAGGGGCAAATAATTCTCAATTCTTATTTTTCTACGTTAGCAATAAATTTCAGATAAAAAGACAACCCTTTGTAAACTTTGTGAGTCAATCTGTGTTCTAAACTGAGTGTTACTTGTTTTATTATGTGTGACATGATCAGAGGGAAAATAATTTGTGGCACTTCAGTCATGTGCAATAACCATTTCACATCAAAAAGCAAATAACCAATCTGACTTTTACTGTTACACGGTTCATAAGAAATGTGGTTACTAGACCTGAAGCAGCAAGCAAGCATGAAATGCAATATTGTTTAATACTGGATATAAAAATTATTTGTGAGGAAAAAAAAGGAAAAAAAATCTCAAAAAGAATGTGGTTGGTAAATTGGTACAAAAGGAAACCTTGGAGAAATAAAGTCTCAGAAATTCCATTACTGTAGCTCCTGGTCCCACTGGTGACTGTTTGACTTCCTGGTACATGGAACTGAGCAAACAGTAATTAATAAACTAAAGATGATAACTCTACCAGTCATCTAGTTTTCTTCAAAACAGTGTGGAAGCTTTGATGTGAGAGAATCTCCTTCACTAGGAGGGAGTCTGGAGAAAATACAAACACTGTACTTTGATCAAATTTCTCCAAGGACCGTAAATATTTTCTGGCCTGAAAATTAAAGAAATTCAAAATTGTGTAAAATATTTGAGAAGGGTAATATTTAATATTACCCCATCCACCAAAGGACTATACAAGTTAGAGAATTAGAATCAGGGAATTGTAATGAAGAGAGCCTCTGAAAACTGTAGAGAAACATGAGAAAGTTAGCAAACACTTTTCTCTCTATTGGTTTTAAAGTGCTTAAACATAAAACTTTTTTTTTCCTAGGAGGATTGGGCAAAATAGTATAGGGACATCTATGAAGTAAAAAGAAATGTATTCAAATAACTTGCTGCATAGTTTTTCTTTTTTTCTTTTTTTAAATGGTAGCTCAACAACTGCAAATGAAGCTGGATAGTTTCAAAGGTGAAAGCTGCCAATTCTGAAGTAAATTATTTTTGATGACTATAATCAATTCATGAAAGATAAGTAAGCTAGATGAGTATGTATACATATGAAACTACTTTCAAAATTGTAATTTTTTCAATAAATAAGGCATGGATGTTTGTTTTAATATAAGAGTTAAGCTTAAAACTGCACAATGTTTTTAATTCACAAAAACTTCATCACACAACTTCTAATACTAAGGAGAAGTTATCTTAGACTGTCTGATAGAGTCTGGTAGTTTAATAATTGTAGTAAAAATGATAAATAAATACATTAAGATATGTTAATTGTCAGTAAAAATACAAATTAATTCATGCAGGATTACAAAGGAGGGAAGCAGTAGGTATATAATGAATTTTTAAAACTTTAGGAAGAATGGTTCATCTGGGAAGCAATTTGAGGATTACATACAACAGACATGGGTGCCCTGAGTATTGTGTGGGTGACTGAACAACCCTGAGGGTAGGGAGGTTGAGTTCGTTTGAACCAGGTTCAGATTGACAAGCAGTTGGGTTTCTTGTAAAAATGTGAGAAAAAGTAAATGTTGAAGAAGTAAGTAAAATGGAAGATGAAAAGTTCCAGTCTGAATATTGTATTACATTTTTAAGTAACAGAAAACCATTAACAGCTTAAGTAGAAGGATTTGTCAAGACCTAATACTCTGAGGATGTTATTTTTTGATCTAACTTTTCCTAACTAGGAGACTTCCATCTTGCCTAAAAATTGCATGCATTTGTAGACAGCATATTAAAAAGCAGAGACATCACTTTGCCAACAAAGGTCCGTCTAGTCAAGGCTATGGTTTTTCCAGTAGTCATGTATGGATGTGAGGGTTGGATTATAAAGAAAGCTGAGCACCGAAGAATTGATGCTTTTGAATTGTGGTGTTGGAGAAGACTCTTGAGAGTCCCTTGGATTACAAGGAGATCCAACTAGTACATCCTAAAGGAGATCAGTCCTGGTGTTCATTGGAGGGACTTATGTTGAAGCTGAAACTCCAATACTTTGTCCCCCTGATGGGAAGAGCTGACTCATTTGAAAAGACCATAATGTTTGGAAAGATTGAGGGCAGGAGGAGAAGGGGACAACAGAGGATGAGATGGTTGGATGGTATCACCGATTCAACTGGCATGGGATTATTTGAACTCCGGGAGTTGGTGATGGACAAGGAGGCCTGGTGTGCTGCAGTCCATGGAGTCGCAAAAAGTCGGACACGACTGAGTGACTGAACTGAACTGTGTGTATGTTTGTGTGCATACACAGCAGTTTGGAGTTAATAGGTACATGCTCAGTTGCTAAGACATGTTTGACTCTTTGCAACCCCATGGACTGTAGTCTGCCAGGCTCCCTCCCTGTCTATGGGATTTTCCAGGCAGAATACTGGAGCGGGTACCATTTCTTCCTCCAGGGGCTCTTCCCAATCCAGGGATCAGACTGTTGTCTCCTGCATTGGCAAGTGGATTCTTTACCACTGAGCCCCACCAGGGAAGTCCAATACTTAAGAGTTTTCTAAACTAGATTCTCCCAGTAGCAGCTTCTGATGGAAATCCCAGAGTTAGAGTTTGATCTTTTTTTTTTTTTTCCTGTTTATTTATTTATTTTACTTTACAATATTGTATTGGTTTTGCCATACATTGACTTGAATCCGCCATGGGTGTACATGTGTTCCCCATCCTGAACCCCCCTTCCACCTCCCTCCCCATCCCATCCCTCTGTGTCATCCCAGTGCACCAGCCCCGAGCACCCAGTATCATGCACCGAACCTGGACTGGCGATTCATTTCACATATGATAATTTACATGTTTCAGTGCCATTCTCCCATGTCATCCTGCCCTCAGAGTCCATCCCTCTCCCACAGAGTCCAAAAGACTGTTCTATACGTCTGTGTCTCTTTTGCTGTCTCATATACAGGGTTATCATTACCATCTTTCTAAATCCCATATATATGCGTTAGTATACTGTATTGGTGTTTTCCCTTCTGGCTTACTTCACTCTGTATAATAGGCTCCAGTTTCATCCACCTCATTAGAACTGATTCATATGTATTCTTCTTAATGGCTGAATAATACTCCATTATGTATATGTACCACAGCTTTCTTATCCATTTTTCTGCTGATGGACATCTAGGTTGCTTCCATGTCCTGGCTATTATAAACAGTGCTGCAATTAACATTGGGATACACATGTCTCTTTCAATTTTGGTTTCCTCAGTGTGTATGCCCAGCAGTGGGATTGCTGGGTCATAAGGCAGCTCTATTTGCAGTTTTTTAAGGAATCTCCACACTGTTTTCCATAGTGGCTGTATTAGTTTTCATTCCCACCAACAGTGTCAGAGGGTTCCCTTTTCTCCACACCCTCTCCAGCATTTATTTTTTGTAGACTTTTGGATTGCAGCCATTCCGACTGGCGTGAAATGGTACCTCACTGTGGTTTTGATTTGCATTTCTCTGATAATGAGTGATGTTGAGCATCTTTTCATGTGTTTGTTAGCCATCTGTATGTCTTCTTTAGAGAAATCTCTGTTTAGTTCTTTGGCCCACTTATTGATTGGGTCTTTCATTTTTCTGGAATTGAGCTGCAGGAGTTGCTTATATATATTTGAGATTAATTCTTTGTCCGTTGCCTCGTTTGCTATTATTTTCTCTGATTCAGAAGGCTGTCTTTTCACCTTGCTTATAGTTTCCTTTGCTGTGCAGAAGATTTTAATTTTAATTGGGTCCCATTTGTTTATTTTTGCTTTTATTTCTGATATTCTGGGAGGTGGGTCATAGAGGATCCTGCTGTAGTTTATGTCAGAGAGTGTTTTGCCTATGTTTTCCTCTAGGAGTTTAATAGTTTCTGGTCTTACATTTGGATCTTTAATCCATTTTGAGTTTATTTTTGTGTATGGTGTTAGACAGTGTTCCAGTTTCATTCTTTTACAAGTGGTTGACCAGTTTTCCCAGCACCACTTGTTAAAGAGATTATCTTTTATCCATCGTATATTCTTCCCTCCTTTGTTAAAGATAAGGTGTCCATAAGTGTGTGGGTTTAAATCTGGGTTTTCTATTTTGTTCCATTGATCTATATTTCTGTCTTGTGCCAATACCATATTGTTATGATGATTGTGGCTTTGTAGTAGAGCCTGAAGTCAGGCAGGTTGATTCCTCCAATTCTATTCTTCTTTCTTAAGATTGCTTTGGCTATTCAAGGTTTTTTTGTATTTCCATACAAATTGTGAAATTATTTGTTCTATCTCTGTGAAAAATGCCATTGGTAGCTTGATAGGGATTGCATTGAATCTGTAGATTGCTTTGAGTAGTATACTCATTTTCAGTATATTGATTCTTCCAATCCATGAGCACAGTACATTTCTCCATCTATTAGTGTCCTCTTTGATTTCTTTCACCAATGTTTTATAGTTTCCTATATTTAGTTCTTTAGTTTCTTTAGGTAGGTATATTCCTAAGTATGTTATTCTTTTCGTTGCAATGGTGAATGTAATTGTTTCCTTAATTTCTTTTTCTACTTTCTCATTATTAGTGTATAGGAATGAAAGGAATTTCTGCGTGTTAATTTTATATCCTGCAACTTTACTATATTCATTGATTAGCTCTAGAAATTTTCTGGTGGAGTCTTTAGGGTTTTCTATGTAGAGGATCATGTCATCTGCAAACAGTGAGAGTTTTACTTCTTGTTTTCCAATTTGGAATCCTTTTATTCCTTTTTCTGCTCTGATTGCTGTGGCCAAAACTTCCAAAACTATGTTGATTAGTAGTGGTGAGAGTGGGCACCCTTGTCTTGTTTCTGACTTTAGGGGAAATGCTTTCAGTTTTTCACCATTGAGGATAATGTTTACTGAGGGTTTGCCATATATAGTTTTTATTATGTTGAGGTATGTTCCTTCTATTCCTGCTTTATGGAGAGTTCTTATCATAAATGGATGTTGAATTTTGTCAAAGGCCTTCTCTGCATCTATTGAGATAATCATATGTTTTTATTTTTTAATTTGTTAATGTGCTATATTACATTGATTGATTTGTGGATACTGAAGAATCCTTGCATCCCTGGGATAAAGCCCACTTGGTTATGATACATGACCTTTTTAATATGTTGTTGGATTCTGATTGCTAGAATTTTGTTAAGGATTTTGCATCTATGTTCAGCAATGATATTGGCCTATAGTTTTCTTTTTTTGTGGCATCTTTGTCAGGTTTTGGTATTAGGGTGATGGTGGCCTCATAGAATGAGTTTGGAAGTTTACCTTCCTCTGCAATTTTCTGGAAGAGTTTGAGTAGGATAGGTGTTAGTTCTCTAAATTTTTGGTAGATTCAGCTGTGAAGCCATCTGGTCCTGGGCTTTTGTTTGTTGGAAGATTTCTGATTACAGTTTCAATTTCTGTGCTTGTGATGGGCCTGGTATGATTTTCTATTTCTTCCTGGTTCAGTTTTGGAAAGTTGTATTTTTCTAAGAATTTGTCAATTCCTTCCAAGTTGTCCATTTTATTTGTATATAGTTGCTGATAAAAGGATCTTCTCTAGGCAGGAAACACAGAAAGGGTGTATAAACTTGAACCTGAAAGAATAAAGTAAATGGCAATGGGATCATACTTATCAATAATTACCTTAAATGTAAATGGGTTGAATGCCCCAACCAAAAGTCAAAGACTGGCTGAATGGATACAAAAACAAGACCCCCATATATGTTGTCTACAAGAGACCCACCTTGAAACAAGGGACACATACAGACTGAAAATGAAGGGCTGGAAAAAGATATTCCATGCAAATAGAGACCAAAAGAAAGCAAGAGTAACAATACTCATATCAGATAAAACAGACTTTAAAACAAAGGCTGTGAAAAGAGACAAAGAAGGACACTACATAATTATCAAAGGATCAATGCAAGAAGAAGATATAACAATCTTAGGAGCACCACAATATGTAAGACAAATGCTAACAGGTATGAAAGGGGAAATTAACAATAACACAATAATAGTGGAAGAATTTAATACCCCACTCACACCTATGGATAGATCAATTAAACAGAAAATTAACAAGGAAACACAAACTTTAAATGGTACAGTAGACCAGTTAGGCCTAATTGATATCTATAGGACATTTCATCCCAAAGCAATGAATTTCACCTTTTTCTCAAGTGCACACAGAACCTTCTCCAGGATAGATCACATCCTGGGCCATAAATCTAGCCTTGGTAAATTAAAAAAAAAAAAAAATTGAAATCATCCCAAGCATCTTTTCTGACCACAATGCAGTATGATTAGATGTCAACTACAGGAGAAAAACTACTAAAAATCCCAATATATGGAGGCTGGACAACAGGCTGCTGAATAACCAACAAACCACAGAAGAAATCAAAAAAGAAATCAAAATATGCATAGAAATGAATAAAAATGAAAACACAACAACCCCAAACCTATGGGACACTGTAAAAGCAGTGCTAAAGGGAAGGTTCATAGCAATACAGGCTTACCTTAAGAAACAAGAAGAAAGTCAGATAAATAACCTACCTCTACACCTAAAGCAACTAGAAAAGGAAGAATTGAAGAACCCCAAGGTTAGTAGAAGGAAAGAAATCTTAAAAATTAGGTCAGAAATAAATGCAAAAGAAACCAAAGAGACCATAACAAAATCAACAAAACCAAAAGCTGGTTCTTTGAGAGGATAAATAAAATTGACAAACCATTAGCCAGACTCATCAAGAAACAGAGGGAGAAAAATCAAATCATCGAAATTAGAAATGCAAATGGCAAGATCACAACAGACAACACAGTGCTTGATCTTTTGAAATTCTTTCATTTAAAAGTTAATTTTTTGTCACTTCACATGCCCAGTTCATTCATAAATTTACTTTTAGTGATTTAGAATATACAATGAATTGGATTTTTTTTCCTTATTCTTTCTAGTATCACTAATAACATTATTAATGTACTCCTTAATCTATCATCCACTTAACCATCAGATTCAGTTCAGTTCAGTAGGATATCTTTAATTTAACTTACTGTTGTGTCTGTAAATGTATCTATTATTTTTTCACATTTTACTTCATTTCATATTGAAATAGCATTAGGGATTATCTTTGTCCCAAGCCATGAAAGATGAGTGAAGAATTTTCTCCTAGCTTGTTCCATTAAGGCCCTTTATTCTCTCTGGAGTGATCAGTTTCACTCACCAAATAGTCTCTCTCTCCCTAAAAACAGCCCTTTAGTAATGATTTTCACTTTTTTACATGAAACCGTTGCTTTGGCAACTTAGAATTTGGGAGCAAAGTCCTCCCATTTTCCATTTTCTTACTCTATGGAATAGAATGTAAATAATTAAACAAGGCTCAGTAGTAACTGGAAAATATTGATATTTCTAGATGAGTAATGTCCATTAAAAATAAAATGGGAACTTCAGATGAAATTTTAAATTTTCTAGTAGACACACAAAAAAAGGAATTGGTGATACTGACTTTAATAATATATTTTGCTTAACCCAATATGCATAAAATATTGATACTCAATATGCAGTTGATAATAAAAATTATTAATGAAGTAGTTTACACTATTTTCTTCACATTGTATAATCAGGTCTACATTTTAAATTTACTGCACATTCTAATTCAGATTAGCACTTGACAGTCAACACGTAGCTCATGACTCACTGGACAATGGTGCTCTAATTACTATCTAATCATTGTTCCCATTTCCTGGAAGAATAAATCTCGTACTGGCTGAGGTATTAGTGAATTTTCAGTCTATAAATGAGAAAGTTATTAAATTAATAATCCTTTAAATCTACATGATGGGAAAGTTATCCTGAAGGAAACCTCTATGATATAAACTCTCTATAGATTCAATTCCATAAAAATCCAAGCAATTGGGACACTTTTGAAAACACTCTAGAAGGAGATGCATGCAAACTAAGTCACCTCATTTGTGTCTGAGTCTGTGCGACCGTATGGACTGTAGCCTGCCAGGCTCCTCTGTCCATGGGATTCCAGGCAAGTATAATAGAGTGGACTGCCATGCCCTTCTCCAGGGGATCTTCTGGACCCAAGGATTGAACCAGAGTCTCTTATGTCAGCTAATCAGTTATTTTTAACAATGCAATAACAATCCAAAACTTACCTCAATAAACAAAATCTAGAATCTTGACAATAACCTACAGGTAACCATACAGTCAAAGGAGTTTGTCAAGGTTGTATATTGTCACCCTGCTGATTTAACTTCTATGCAGAGTACATCATGAGAAACGCTGGGCTGGAAGAAGCACAAGCTGGAATTAAGATTGCAGGAGAAATAACAATAACCTCAGATATGAAGATGACACCACCCTTATGGCAGAAAGTGAAGAGGAACTAAAAAGCCTCTTGATGAAAGCGAAAGAGGAGAGTGAAAAAGTTGGCTTAAAGCTCAACATTCAGAAAACGAAGATCATGGCATATGGTCCCATAACTTCATGGGAAATAGATGGGGAAACAGTGGAAACAGTATCAATTTTATTTGGGGGGGGGCTCCAAATCACTGCAGATGGTGACTGCAGCCATGAAATTAAAAAGATGCTTACTCCTTGGAAGAAAAGTTATGACCAACCTAGATAGCATACTGAAAAGCAGAGACATTTCTTTGCCCACAAATGTCCGTCTAGTCAAGGCTATGGTTTTTCCTGTGGTCATGTATGGATGTGAGAGTTGGACTGTGAAGAAAGCTGAGCGCCGAAGAATTGATGCTTTTGGCCTGTGGTGTTGGAGAAGATTCTTGAGAGTCCCTTGGACTGCAAGGATATCCAACCAGTCCATTCTAAAGCATATCAGTCCGGGGTGATCTTGGAAGGAATGATGCTAAAGCTGAAACTCCAGGACTTTGACCACCTCATGCGAAGAGTTGACTCATTGGAAAAGACCCTGATGTTGGGAGGGATTGGGGCAGGAGGAAAAGGGGATGACAGAGGATGAGATGGCTGGATGGCATCACTGACTCGATGGACATGAGTTTGAGTGAACTCTGGGAGTTTGTGATGGACAGGGAGGCCTGGCGTGCTGCAATTCATGGGGTCGCACAGAGTGGGACACAACTGAGCGACTGAACTGAACTGAACCATACAGTCACTTCCCCAAATTAAGTGCCCTATTTCACTCCAGTTAACTATAATTTTGACTCCCTTGTTCACAAATTCCTCACTTCTTTTGTATAACTTTATTAAACTTATGTCTGAAAATACATTTTTTTAGTATTTCAAGTTTATAGTATAGTATGCTGTGCATAATAATCTGGGAAAACTTTTCATTATTACAATTTTCTAACATTTGTGATATTGTGTAGCTTTATAGTTCATTTGTTTCAAGTGCTATGTATTTCATTGTGTATCTCTTCACAGTTTCATTGATCCGTTCTCCCACTGATACATTGAATGTCATATCCAGGTTTGTGCTACTGTGAATCATGCTGCTACAAACAATCTTGTATATTTTGTACTGTGCATATACTCCTTATTCTTTTTCATTTAATCACTCAACACACTTAAATCACCACCCCCCACCATGCACCAAAAACATTTTCCTGCTGTTACTTTTTTTTTTTTCTAGCAAAGACATTATGTTCAATATCTTCCTTGACAAGTAGAATGTGTTCAGATTTCAGGGCTCCTAAAAATAAATAATTTTGATTTTTGACTCTCCTAATACTTAGCTTTCCTATTAATTTACTTAATATGAAAAACAGTGGCAAATGTTTTTGCCGTGTTTGGAAAACTTCTTAAGAACAAACTAAAATTTGTTTTGAGGAAGAATAATATTTTTTTAATATAGTGAACAGTATCTATGTCCAAGATTCTTAGTAGTGATTTCTCTAACTCATACTATTTCTAAAAGCTCAATAAATCTCTTTCTCATTTATTATTTAAGTACTTTTCTACTCTGACTTTATTCAAAGTTATTCTCTGAGAGATTGGAAACACAACTCATCTTATTTCTCCATGAGATTTTCTTTCAAATCTTCCTTCCAGTATTAAGAATACTTTAGTTACTTGGGCTAATTTTTGCATAAGCTCTTTAAATATTCCTATTCATAAGCAGAATGAAGAAATCCCAACATCACTGAATTTGGGACAGAAATGAATTTGGGACAGAAATGAATTTGGGACAGAATTTGTCATGGTTCTGGAAAGAATATCCAATTTCTCCCACCATCCATTCCTTTAATTCTAGATGGAGATTGGCCTATTCAGGCTACTTAGCAATTGTGAGTGATCAGGGCATAGTTACTTTGGAATCTGGAGTTCAGATAAGTATTCTTTCTCTGGGCAATCAGGACACTAGGTTCCAGAGAAATAACCACTTTAAAATTAGTTGAGGAAAGCCAAGTAAGGTAAAAATGAAATGAAGGTGAAAGAAAATTGGGAATAAGTAAATTAGGGTATCACAAAATGTATTGCTGGGTGTTTGCCACTCCTTTAGACATGGATGCCAGTTTTACAGTCTCCTATGATATCTGCAAGGACAAACAGAAACAGGTCTTAATAAAATATATTCTTAACAAGGAGAATATATTTTCACCAACTAATGAAGAATACATTAACTAGAGAATGGACTAAAATATTCCTGACTCTCCCTTCTGGAAATAACTCCAGAGGGAGGCTTTCAGTAATTGCTTCTTCCTTGTTTGGACTCTCTTCCATCTTCTTACTGTCCCAAAGCATTATTCACTACCACCTCAAGGATGCAACTCCATACCGGGGCCACATACTGATTCAAGTCTACTATGACTCCACCATAGAAGGGAGATTTTAGCTTGTGGACATTGGCCAATGACAGCTTCCATATAAGACACTGAAATTAAAAAAAAAAAAAAAATTTCTCCACAATATTAGTAAAAAGGGGACTGGGGCCTTACCCATCTAAGTAAGAGTGTGCAAGGACAAAGATGATAAATGTAACCAAAAAAAACCTCTTTCTGCTTTCTGTGCTTTTGTTTGTCTTAAAGGACTGCAAACAGGACAGATGCCAGTTTTATTCAAGTCATATAGCTCCTTTAAATCTGAATATTGTAATTTATAAAAACACTAAAATATAATTATTTATGAACATGGAGCTAAGTATCATATATTTAAATATATGAAAGTAAATATTAAAAATGGTGGAAAGAGTTCAAAATAATTACTGAGGAAAGGGAATATGTGGAGCAAATAACTACCATTTTCAGATGCCTTTTGTTTTGTTTCTTAGGATCTTCCCTGGTGGCTCAAACGGTAAAGCTTCTGCCTACAATGCCTACCATGTGGGAGACCTGGGTTCAGTCCCTGGGTTGGGAAGATCTCCTGGAGAAGGAAATGGCAACTCGCTCCAGTATTCTTGCCTGGAAAATCCCATGGATGGTGGAACCTGGTAGGCTACAGTCCGTGGGGTCACAAAGAGTCGGACACGACTGAGCGACTTCACTTTCTACTTTTACTTTCTATCAAAAATATAAGTTTAAAACTTGTGAAGATTGAATATTTTTTCCTGTCTGTAATAAACATGTGGTTATGAACAGATTGATTCAACATGTGTGTGTTAGTTGATCAGTCATGTCCAACTCTGTGATCCCATGGACTGTAGCCCAACAGGTTCCTCTGTCCATGGAATTCTCTAGGCAAGAATACTGGAGTGGGTAGCCATTTCTTCTCCAGGAGATCTTCCTGACCCAAGGATCAAACCCAGGTCTCCTGCATTACAGGCAGATTCTTTACCATATGAGCCACCAACATAGTTCTTTCTAAAAACTTATTTTACAATGGAAATTCACCAATACTTGTAAAATTCTGAGGAAAATAATTATATGTGTAAATACACCATGAAAATGTCTATTGAATCAAAAGATGCACACAAACAAAAGGGAACACATCTTCTACTCATTTAGTGACTATTTCATGGAAAAGATATGATTTAAGGTGGACCTTAAGCTGACTTTGAGAAAAATTTCAACATGTTAAACAGAAAGAGAAGGCACTGGTAGAAACAGAAGCTGGATAATAAAAAACTCAAGATGGGAACTGGGCTTAGATGATTTTTGTATTCCAGAATTTGTATCATGAATTATTGTATGATAAGAGTAAGACTGTGGTTAATTGTTGAATGAACATTGTGTGGTTTCTCAAAAATTGGGCTATAGTGCATTCTCATATGATTAACTCACTGCAGCATTACAAAAATCCTGATATATACACAGCATAGGTAAAAGTGTCATCTCATTATATGAACTAATTTAAGAACAACACTGCAGGTTTCCTTTGTTAATTCAGTCCAGAAGGTTCAGATAGTGAAAGTGAAAGTTGCTCAGTCGTGTCTGACTCTGTTACCCCAGGGACTATACAGCCCATAGAATTCTCCAGGCCAGAATACTGTAGTGGTTAGCCATTCTCTGCTCCAGGGGATCCTCCCAACCCGGGGATCGAGCCCAAGTCTTCCACATTTCAGGCAGATTTTTACCAGCTGAAGCACCAGGGAAGCCCAAGGTTCAGATAAATTGCATAATGAAAATGTTAGTCTATAGACTTGAGAAGAACTTCTGGCTTTATCTCTGGTGCTAATCTACCCAGCCTTCTCCAAAGCTGAAGAAGTTATCTCATTCAGAATTAGTTGTGTTAATAAATATGCTAAAATAATATAACTGATCTTGCATTCAAGTTTGGTGGATCCAAATTTGGGGTAGAATGCAGTAACTAAATATCATAGTCCAAATGATAAATTCCAACTTGTTCAGAATGAGAAAGATATTTTAGAACTTGAATAAAAGTAACTGAAAGGGTTACCTTAATAAGATGCTTAGTTGAGAGATCTATTCTAGTGGCAAATTCACTATTCATTTGAAAGAACTGATTATTTTTATAGAGGAAGATATATATCAATTAAGTAAAGAGCATAATAGTCTATATTTATCATGATCTGGACAGAAAAAGTAAAATTGTTTTAAAGGAGATACACAGTGATTAGCTCCCTCAGAAAGAAAAGAGTTGAAGGTGAATTTATTGATTTTGGTGAGCACATATATCAAGCACTTTTAAGCTGATATTGTGAAGGACCAAGTGCACTGGAAATTTAAAGAGATAATTTAGTTCAGGCTAATACAATAGAGAGAAATTTGATTAATGAGGAACAAGCATCTCAAAGAAAAGGAAGAAGCAACAAACAAGGGATCATCAGCTTACTTTACAGAATCTTGGAGATTATTCAAGATGACATACTGAAAACACAAAATTATCTAAATAAATAAATTTAAATTGAATATTCACTAAATTTTATTTAACACAAATTTATATGTTTAGTAATCTTAAATATTTAATCAAATTTATGCTAGCTTATTCAATTAGTTTAGGAAGAACATACCCATAAAAATGAAAATCTATATTTATATTACACTATTTCATATTATGTCAGAGTACACAGCTATCTCTATTAAACCAGAAATATTGTACTAATTTTGTTTGCCAAATTGTACCTAAGTTATACAAATGAGAATTTTTATAATCTTTCTGAGGTAGATTCTTTGAGTATATTTTTTTAGCACATTGAAAATATTAGAAGTCAAATTTTCTCATTTTCTGTTTTTTAAAGGATATTCAATTTATGTAAGCACTTCTTTGTCTCTAAGGCACTCAGAAGAGATCTCCTTTAAGAAATTTCATAATCTACCAATGTTCAGGTACCCAAAGGGTACAACACAGACCAGGTTACTGGGGGGGGGTGGGGAACATACCAAATATATGCAGTTCTACCTGGTATCTTTGGGTATGTGTGCTTACTCTATTTTGAGAAGACTGCTGTACACAAATAAAGATGTATCTCATTCACAGGCCTGTCCATATTCCCACTTTTCTCTCCAAGTTTATTCTGGAAATGGAGATTTGTCTACGTGCAAAGAAAGGAACTTCTAGGATTTGAACAGTGTTATTAAGAATACCCATAAAATAATTGGGCAGTTGCATAATTTTCCATTTACTGTAGATCTTACATTTCTAAATCAAAGAGGAAATAGTTGGGGAAAGACAGGTTCCTATACATTTTCATATAGGCTTGGTACAAGCATTATGGGATAGCATATGTAATCTCTTTTGGTATAGCATAATGTATTAATAACTAGTCAATATAATTAACTGAAATTGCTTTATTCACTTGTAGCAGCTTAGCTGTCAGTCTAATTCTTTTCCATATTATGAAATTTGATTGATTGTTGGTCCTAATTTTCTTTATGTACATGAATGTGTATTTATTTATTTTGTCTTGGTTGTTACTTTGATAGCAATTTAGAAAAGAGAGCCAATGGATGCTGGCCAGATGCCATTTTACACTTGAATTTTGGAGCATCAGGTTTCAAAGCCCAGAGTACTACTGCCAAAGTGTTTTTCCAAATTTTCCCCAACCACATACTATGTTAAATGGACTGATATTGTTGTTGTTTCATTGTCTGTTTTTGCTAATTTTATCTGTGGAAATGGTAATTTATCTTTAAATTTTTCATACATGTATGTGACTAGACTAATGGAAACAAACACTGTAACAGCATTGAAACAATCAGCATTTATACTATTAAAAAGTATACTATATAATGATAATTAGTATCTACACTATAAGGAATGGGGCTTCCCTGGCAGCTCAGACAGTGAAGAATCTGCCTGCAATGCAGGAGACCTGGGTTTGATCCCTGGGTTGGGAAGATCCCTTGGAGAAGGGAAAGGCTACCCACTTTAGTATTCTTGCCCAGATAATTTCATGGACAGAGGAGCCTGGCAGGCTATGGTCCATGAGGTCTCAAAGAGTCAGACAACACTGAGTGACTAACACACATACTATAAGGAATAGTAACTTGATGACATAAAAGGACACAGTTTTTGAGAATTTCTTAGAGGGAATATGCTTGGACATTTAGTTCAAAGTTGTTTGTAATGTGTTACATGAAGCCCATAAATGAAACACAAGGAGAGATTAGAGGAGGTAGAAATATACTTTGGGTGGTTACAGAAGACTTCATAGAGAGATAATGTCAGAATAAAGAACTGGAGGAATGATAGGATAGTAAAATGAGTTGTGAGGGGCATATCAAAGGGAAAAATTGGTGCAATCAACATTCCAGAGTTGGGGGTAGTACACGACATTCTTATGATTTTGGCATACTGGGTTTATGTATAGGAGATACAGATGATGCTTATAAATGCAAATAGTGTTTCAGGAGCGGATAATTTGTATTGGGCAAATACTAGGAAATAAATCTGGAAACAAGATATTGGGCAGATTTTGAAAGATACTTAATGAGTTAGCCAATATGCCTTGTAAAGTGTTCAACCAAACTGTATAATCAAAGCTTTAAAAATGTAATTGTGAAATAAGCGTAAAGAGTCAGTTACTTGAGGCCAAATGGGAGTAAAGAGGCTATTGGAAGGATATTCTCGTACAAAGGTATAAGTGCTTTTATTTTTATTTTTTTTTAATTTAATTTAATTTTTTTATTTTTAAAAAATTTTTATTTTTACTTTATTTTACTTTACAATACTGTATTGGTTTTGCCATACATTGACATGAATCCACCACGGATGTAATACAAGCTCCCAATCCTGAATCCCCCTCCCACCTCCTACCCCATACCATCTCTTTGGATCATCCCCATGCACCAGCCCCAAGCATGCTGTATCCTGCATCGAACATAGACTGGCACTTCATTTCTTACGCGATAGTATACATGTTTCAATGCCATTCTCCCAAATCATCCCACCCTCTCCCTCTCCTTCAGAGTCCAAAAGTCCATTCTATACATCTGCGTCTCTTTTGCTGTCTCGCATACAGGGTCATCATTACCATGTTTCTAAATTCCATATATATGTGTCAGTATACTGTATTGGTGTTTTTCTTTCTGGCTTCTTCATTCTGTATAATCGGCTCCAGTTTCATCCACCTTATTAGAACTGATTCAAATGTATTCTTTTTAATGGCTGAGTAATACTCCATTGTGTATATGTACCACAGCTTTCTTATCCATTCATCTGCTGATGGACATCTAGGTTGTTTCCATGTCCTGGCTATTATAAACTGTGCTTCAATGAACACTGGGGTACATGTGTCTCTTTCAATTCTGGTTTCCTCAGTGTGTATGCCCAGCAGTGGGATTGTTGGGTCATAAGGCAGCTCTATTTGCAGTTTTTTAAGGAATCTCCACACTGTTTTCCATAGTGGCTGTATTAGTTTTCATTCCCACCAACAGTGTCAGAGGGTTCTCTTTTCTCCACACCCTCTCCAGCATTTATTGCTTGTAGACTTTTGGATCACAACCATTCTGACTGGTGTGAAATGGTACCTCATTGTGGTCTTGATTTGCATTTCTCTGATAATGAGTGATGTTGAGCATCTTTTCATGTGTTTGTTAGCCATCCGTATGTCTTCTTTGGAGAAATGCCTGTTTAGTTCTTTGGTCCATTTTTTGATTGGGTAGTTTATTTTCCTGGGCTTGAGCTGCATAATTTGCTAGTATATTTTTGAGATTAGTTGTTTGTCAGTTGCTTCATTTGCTATTGTTTTCTCCCATTCAGAAGGCTGTCTTTTCACCTTACTTATAGTTTCCTTTGTTGTGCAGAAGATTTTATTTTTAATTGGGTCCCATTTGTTTATTTTTGCTTTTATTTCCAGTATTCTGGGAGGTGGATCATAGAGGATCCTGCTGTGATTTATGACGGAGAGTGTTTTGCCTATGTTCTCCTCTAGGAATTTTATAGTTTCTGGTCTTACATTTAGATCTTTAATCCATTTTGAGTTTATTTGTGTGTGTGGTGTTAGAAAGTGATCTAGTTTCACTCTTTTACAAGT
Organism: Capricornis sumatraensis; assembly: GCF_032405125.1. Classification (NCBI taxonomy): domain Eukaryota; kingdom Metazoa; phylum Chordata; class Mammalia; order Artiodactyla; family Bovidae; genus Capricornis; species Capricornis sumatraensis. The sequence continues at coordinate 39,266,600 of NC_091085.1, read as the reverse complement.
GGTTGACCAGTTTTCCCATCACCACTTGTTAAAGAGATTGTCTTTACTCCATTGTATATTCTTGCCTCCTTTGTCGAAGATAAGGTGTCCATAGGTGTGTGGATTTATCTCTGGGCTTTCTATTTTGTTCCATTGATCTATATTTCTGCCTTTGTGCCAGTACCATACTGTCTTGATGACTGTGGCTTTGTAGTAGAGCCTGAAGTCAGGCAAGTTGATTCCTCCAGTTCCATTCTTCTTTCTCAAGATTGCTTTGGCTATTCGAGGTTTTTTGTATTTCCATACAAATCTTGAAATTATTTGTTTTACTTCTGTGAAAAATACCGCTGGTAGCTTGATAGGGATTGCATTGAATCTGTATATTGCTTTGGGTAGTATACTCATTTTCACTATATTGATTCTTCCGATCCATGAACATGGTATATTTCTCCATCTATTAGTGTCCTCTTTGATTTCTTTCATCAGTGTTTTATGGTTTTTGATATATAGGTCTTTAGTTTCTTTAGGTAGGTATATTCCTAAGTATTTTATTCTTTTCGTTGCAATGGTGAATGGAATTGTTTCCTTAATTTCTTTTTCTACTTTCTCATTATTAGTGTATAGAAATACAAGGGATTTCTGAGTGTTGATTTTATATCCTGCAACTTTACTATATTCATTGATTAGCTCTAGTAATTTTCTGGTGGACTCTTTAGGGTTTTCTATGTAGAGGATCATGTCATCTGCAAACAGTGAGAGTTTTACTTCTTGTTTTCCAATCTGGATTCTTTTTATTTCTTTTCCTTCTCTGATTGCTGTGGCTAAACTTGAATAGCAGTGGTGAGAGTGGGCACCCTTGTCTTGTTCCTGACTTTAGGGGAAATGCTTTCAATTTTTCACCATTGAGAATAATGTTTGCTGTGGGTTTCTCATATATAGCTTTTATTATGTTGAGGTACGTAAAGCACCTAAGTTAAGATAACTGGAGTGGGAAGAAAAAGATAAATACAAGAGTTATTTTCAAGTAAAAAGCAACATGATATGGAGAATGAGTAGTTGAAGCAAAATATAATAGTGGGCAATTATAATTCTAAGGCTTCAAATCTAGATATGTTGAAATGTGGTGGTACCAATGGCAAAATAAGCTCAAGAAGTTTATGTGAAAAACTTATTTGCATTTTATGAATAATTAATTCCTTTATTATTGTGATTTGGAAAGAATTTAATTTAGCTAAATTAAGAAATTTTCAATCAACTATCCAATTTTTGATAAGCAAATGTGAACATCATTATAAATGTTCCTTTACCTATGTTTGAAAAGAAACATATAGGATGATGGTGTAACATTTAAATATGTCATTTGCTTGCTGGAGAGGGTGTGGAGGAAAGGGAACTCTCTTACACTGTTGGTAAGAATGTAAATTGGCGCAACCACTATGGAAAATAGTATGGAGGTTCCTCCAAAAACTAAAGTTGCCAAATGATCCAGCAATTCCACTCCTGGGAATATACCCAGACAAAATTAAGATATATAGACTCCTGCATTCATAGAAGCACTATTTACATTAGCCAAGACATGGAAACAGCCTAAATGTCCATTGACAGGTAAATAACAGGTGTTATTATATATACACAAAAACATCACTCAGCCATAAAAAAAGAGTGAAATAATGCCATTTACAGCTACATGGATAGATCTAGAGGTTTCACACTAAGCAAAGTAAGTCAGAATGAGAGACAAATACCATATGATATCACTTTTATATGAGATCTAAAATATGACACAAATGAACATATCTGTAAAACAGAAACAGACTTACAGACACAGAGATTAGATTTGTGGTTTCCAAGGGGGAGGAGGATGGGAGAGGGAATGATTGGGAGTTTGGGATTAGCAGATAACAAACTGTTACATCTGGAATGGATAAAAAGCAAGGTTCTACTGTATAGCACAGAGAACTATATTCAATATCTTGTGATAAACCATAATGGAAAAGAACATATATGCATGTATAATGTATAACTGAATCACCTTGCTGTACAGTGGAACTTAGTGTAAATCAACTACACTGCATACATTTTTTTAAAGTTGCATTTCTAAAAAAAAAAAAGCTGGCATTTGCTAACCATCAGGAGGCATGTTTTAAATATCTTACAATTTTGTCTTTTACGTCAGTAAAGCTGAAAATTTTTAAAAATAAAGTCACTTGTTAAATGACTCAGTTGTGGGCATGGATATTTATTCATTATGAAATATATATTTTTAATATTCAGTTCTATTGGCAATCACAATTATGTGAAGTGGAATGGAATTTTATTCAAGATAGAATAATTTCTCATTCTTAGGTCCCAAGAAATGTTAGGAGCTATATTCCATGTTAATTATTTCAGTGAGAAAAGTAAAAATAAACGGGCCACCCTTTTGACACTATGTTTTATTATAGTAAGTAGAATTATATGCAACATTTCCCAGTTTTTTTTTCTTTTTTGACTTTTCCATCTGTTATTTTTTATGCTTCACACCTGCTGAGTTTCTGAAAACTAGAGAAATCAACTTTTTTTTGGAAAAGATCTATATTTATGCATTGCTTTGTTCTGAAACTAATAAAATTTGAAAATGCTACTTAAGATTGTGTGGTCTCTTGTGGAAAATAAGAATTATCTCAATAAAGTGAACTAAATTACCTATCTTGACTGGAATAAAGTAATATTTTGATATGACTATTAGCACATATATATTAGTTGATTTACTTTGTAATTTTTGTTATGTATAACAAGAGCAAAATATATATTCACCTTTATAAATTACACCTAATTTTTTGATATAAGAATACTGTATTAAGCTTTACTGTTCAACTGTGGATAACTGTTTCTATAAGTTCTGGCAGCCTCCAGCAAATTATGGAACACAAGGAGGGGGACCTGGCAACCTCTGCTTTAGAGTCAGTCAATCAAATGTACAGGTAACAACCTAGACTTGCATCTGGTGTCTAAAGTCCAAGGAGGGGGTCATGGGAAACTGCAATCTATAGCCAGTTAGACAGAAGCACAGAGGACAACCTGGACTTGCAACTGACATCTGAAGCTGGGAGGAGGGTGCTCAGTTTTGTGGGACTAACCTGTGGAATCTGGCCCACCTCTTAATACCATCACATGGGACACGAGGATTTCTACATATGGATGTGGGTAAGGAACATTCAGACCACAGCACATGATAATACCTGAACTCAGTATCAAGGTATATGCAGTCGTATAAAATGTATCCACAACAAGAGGGAACACAAAGGATTGCTGGAAACGTGAGAAGCTGAAAGAAGATATGGAACAGATTGGTCCTTAGAGCCTGCAGAGAGCACAGTCCTGCCAGCACCTTAATTTTGAACTCCTAGCCTCCAGAACTGTGAGAGAATAAATTTCTGTTAAGACACACACACACACACAAATACACACAGCAATCTAGTTCCTTGTTCTCTATGCTTCAATTATGTTGAATGTCTCTGATATACGAAATCATTCTACTAATCAAGCTATCATTAAACTCCTCATATTATCAAACTCCTCCTTTCTGCCTCAGCGTTCATAGTGTTCATAATGCCATTTAACATGGGACTCAAGTTAAATTTTAAAACAACTGAAAACATGGAGAAAAATAAAAGGAAAACACATATGAATAGTTTCTAAGAAGCCAAGAATACAGAAGAAAACTGTAAGATTGCCAACATTGTCAGATGCTACAGAAAGACCACATAGGAAGATGATTAAAATAGACTAGGTTAGTATCTTAGGAAATCTTCATTGTTTCTCTTTTCCAAAGTAGCATATTATCTCTCAAATAATATTCTACAAGCTATATGAATATTTGCATGGGAATGCAGTGTGATTAGTGATGACTAGAAACTGAATATTTTAAGAGACCATCTTTTAAAGAGTATCTTTGGTGGCAGAAAAAAAGACAAGTGGATTAAGAAATATGATTTAGTGACAGTGTATGATGAATATTTGAGATGAAAGATATCTTTTAAGCAAGGTCTTGGAGGACTTTGGAAAGGATGTAAAGTTCACAAGTAGAGGGTAAATCTAGCAGGAAAATTAAAGATGTATGATGGCACAATAGGGTAGGAACACAGCAGAAAGAGGAGCGTCCTAGTAAACACATCTGATGGGCTCAATTTCCTCTGTAAAGAAGCAGCTCATCATTCCAGCTTTATAGACAGAAGATCAAATCCAATATAGTTTTTCTAGTCAGCATTTCACTCCCAATATAAATGTATTTGCTGTTAAAGTCATGAGTGCCAATTTTAAGAAGAGCTGTAAACACCATCTGTACTTCTGAATCCTCAAATTCCTTCAGTGTCACAAAAGATATATTTCAGACTTATTATGGCAGTAAATAGCATAAAGGAAATAAGTAGGTGATGGAATTGACAAATCTTGTTTCCCTTGTCTCACTCAGTCGTGTACCACTCTGCAACCCCATGAACTGCAGCATGCCAGGCCTCCCTGTCCATCACCAACTCCCAGAATTTACCCAAATTCATGTCCATCGAGTTGGTGATGCGATCCAAACATCTCATCCTCTGTCATCCCCTCCTCCTCCTGCCCCTAATCCCTCCCAGCATCAGGGTCTTTTCGAATGACTCAACTCTTCACATGAGGTGGCCAAAGTATTGGAGTTTTAGCTTTAGCATCAGTTCTTCCAATGAACACCCAAGACTGATCTCCTTTAGAATGGACAGGTTGGATCTCCTGGCAGTCCAAGGAACTTTCAAGAGTCTTCTCCAATACCACAGTTCAAACGTATCAATTCTTCGGCACTCAGCTTTCTTCACAGTCCAACTCTCACATCCATACATGACCAGGAAAAACAATAGGAAAAACAATAGCCTTGACTAGATGGACCTTTGTTGGCAAAGTAATCTCTCTGCTTTTGAATATGCTGTCTAGGTTGGTCATAACTCTCCTTCCAAGGAGCAAATGTCTTTTAATTTCATGGCTCCAGTCACCATCTGCAGTGATTTTGGAGCCCCCCAAAATAAAGTCTGACACTGTTACCACTGTTTCCCCATCTATTTCCCATGAAGTTCCTATAATGAAGTACCATTGACTGGATGGTTTATCAGCAATAAAAATGTATTTCTCACCATTTTGGAGGCTATTAATTCAAGATGAGGCTGCCAGGATGGTCTGGTTCTATTGAGAATCCTCTTCTAGGTTCAGACACAGATCCTATTCACGAGGGCTCCACCTTATTACATAACTACGTCTCAAAGTGCCTACCTCCAAATATCATCATATTGAAGATTAAATTTCATCATTGCATCTTGGGGAGACACAAATATTCTGTCCTTAATATCCTGCCATAAGTAGTTTTTCTGGGGAAAATACCAAAGCTTTTGATTAATGATATCAGGTGTATATATGGTGTCACACAAAATCAAACATTAGTTAAAGAAATAAGGGTGGATTAATCAGCAGTATACTATTGTCATAGGGGAAAGAGTCTAGCTTGATATGAATTCAACTTCAATTTGTACAGAAGCAACTCAGAGTTTCAAAGAGAGAATGGGAGCATAGAGAGGGGAATGAGCAGGAAATCAGAAAAGTCAGAGTAGGAAAAACATCATTAAAAAAAAAAAAAGGAAGTGGGGAGTTGGGCCTTGTGAAATCTGTCTGGTTTTGTCTTGTTAACTGATGCTTATCAAAGTTAGGCTCTTCTTCCACAGAGACAGGGGCTCTTATCTTCAGGTGTGTTGGGTGGGACAAACAGCAATTCTTTCCATAGCCTTGTTTTCTCAGACATTTTAAAGTGGTGGTATTAGTGGTAGTGGGGGTGTTATACTAGGGATGTGGCCTTGAGTTGTTAGAAATTATGCTTCTGTTTTGTTCAAGTGTACAAGCCAAGAAAAGGATGAGAAGAGCCTGGCAAGAGTTCAATCAGAGGGAGTCTTTTTTTTTTTTTTTTTGAGTTTACTCATTGGAAAAGACCCTGATGCTGGGAGAGATTGAGGGCAGGAGGAGAAGGGAACGACAGAGGATGAGATAGCTGGATGGCATCACTGACTCGACAGACATGAGTTTGGGTGGACTCCAGGAGTTGGTGATGGACAGGGAGGCTTGGCGTGCTGCGGTTCATGGGGTCGCAAAGAGTCGGACACAACTGAGCGAGTGAACTGAACTGACCTGACCTGACCTGAACTGAACTGATGGTGTACATGTCAGTCTGCTACTCTCACAATTCATCTCACCCCCTCCTTCCCTCTGTGTGTTAAGTCTGTTCTCTTGAAATAGGTTCATCAGTACCATTTTTCTAGATTCCATATATATGCATTAATATACAATTTGTTTTTCTCTTAGCAAGAAGGTGCAGTATAGCACTGAGCACCCTCAGTGCTCTGTGATGACCTAGAGGGGTGGAGTGGGAGTGGAAGGGAGGGAAGCTCCGGAGGGAGGGGACGCATGCATACATATAGATGATTCACGTGGCTGTACAGCAGAAACGAACATAACATTTTAAAGTAATTATATTCCAATTTTGAAAAAAGAGAGAATCTTTGTCAGTGGCTACTCTAGATTCTATCAGTGGAAAACAACCACTATCAATGTCTGTTTTTCTTTCAATGCTGATAGCAGGATGTCCATACTGGCTAGCCAAAATATTAAATATTCTTTCTTTTGAAAATTCTGTAGTATCTCTTCTCTCATCTTTATAGTCTTAGAATTAAATCTTCAATACCTGATTGGGTTCCCTCTTGTTACTTTACAGACTTTCTGTCTTAATTATTTTGGGGCAATCTCTTGAAGCTCTTTACTCATTTTCATAGGACAAAAGGTATGACCAGTTTGCCTGTGTAGCAAAATAATTGGAGACAATCACGAATGGGAAAGAGAAACCCTCCTAGGAGGTCACAAGAGAAAGAAGCGGAGGTAACTAGTGTCCACTGAGTATCAATGGTCTACTAGATGCAGTGCCAGTTGCTTTATGTTTGTTTCTAATAACAGGTTAGTATAACACAGAAACTAACACTCAGAAAGATAACCTGTCAAAGGTTACACAATTCACACACAGAAAAGGCTTAGTTTTAAATCTGCATTACAAAAAGTAGAATCCAACTTGTACTGCCTCCCAAATAGTATTCTACTGCCTGCATTAGTTTCTAGGTTCCCTTTGTAATAGACTGAAGTATTTTATATTTGTCCAATAACCAGAGAGACTCAGTGTGTTACAGGGAAATATTTGGGTTTCTTCTTTATAATCAAGTTCAGATCCACATCTGAAAAGGGAAGGACATATAGTCACAGGGCAGACATTCCCCCTGATCTTTTCTCCATAGCAAATGTCCAGAGGTACCTACCAGGATGTTCTATATGTTCCATTATCTAACACAGTTCTAAACATTTAACTTTGATTTAATCATGTCAATATGCTGTATTTTCCCCCATCATTATGGTATTAAGATTAAAAAGAAAATAACAAATATATAAATGGAATTTATATCCAGGACTTCTCCACATTCTACACTTAAAATAGGCTACCACTTCCAAACTATCGGGTTTTCAGCTTGTTAAAAGTTAAATTGCTCATATGATTCTCATCTGTATAGGAAAAATTTTTAAGTATTCCCTTTTATTATCCTTGGGAATAAGCCTAAGTAGTTCTTAGACTGAATAATAACTGCAGAACTGTTTGTTTTGGAGTTCAGCTTAATTCAACAAATATTTATTGAATACCTATATTTGGAAGGCAGTGTGATTATACCATTTAGAAGGTGGTGGTCCATTCTGAAATGTCATTTGAAGCGCTCTGATTTCTAGTTCCAGCATTTATTTCAAAGCTTAGATAGGAGGAACTTAATATATGAACTGTGAATCAGCTTTTATCCCTGACAAGGTTTTAACAGAAAAAAGATCTCTCATCGCATGTGGGGACTGCATGACAACATCTGTGTGCTGGTATATCAAGTATGCAGCCAGTGCTTGTTACATTGTTTTCTAACCTAAGCCCCCGCTCAGCAGGGACTGCCACAGATGGAAAGGCTACATTGGCATCCACCTCTCCCTAGTGTTTGGGTTTCTTCTTTGACTACTTATGTATTTTCCATGCAGCTCAGCTGCCAAGTCTCACACCTAAAGGGTCAATCCTTCACTATGTGTAGTTTAAGTAAAATTCCACAACTACTTCCAAACTGATGCCTGTACCAAGGGATTTCCAGCCATTTGGATTAAACAGAAAAAAGAAAAAAAGAAAAAAAAGCTAGGGGGGTAGGCATATCGTTTGGTACTGTCTCACTTACAAATTACTCATGCAGACCTGGGGAGACTTCCTCCACTTGCTAATGACCAGGGCAGATCTTCTCAACTGGTTGTCACAAGTTTTTCATTCATTATGTAATCCGTGTTAATGACTTCAGTATTTGTGGCAAAAGAACACATTACTCCAAAAGTAGATTTTTTTTTCTTCCCCAGCATTGCTAGATTCTCCTGTAGGGATAATTTCCTGCTGTCACTGCAGTGAATTGTTAGAAAAATGATCCCAAGCTAAAAAAGCTTCCATAGTCAATGTAAACCCACAGAGTCACCTGGCACTGACTTTGCCTCTGTCCCCTGAAAGAAATAACAGGCGAGATGTAAATCTAGTACCAATGTACTGCTAAGGAAAGCGAGCTGAAAAGGAAGAGGCACACTTTCCACTTTATTATTGTTATGCTTTCAGAGCACCTGTGAAAAGACATAGGTCAGACGTCCAGTCGGGGGTTTCAGAACACATTTTAGCAAGTTCAATGATTTGTGTGTGGCAGTGACCTATTTTAGTTGTAAATGTTTCTGTTTATTAAAAAAATTATATATCTCACCCCATCAAATAAAAGAGAATCTTTTGGGAGACCCATTTTTTAAAAATTATGAATAATAATTAAAAACTCCAATCATATTATCTTTAGAGTCTTTTTAGGTGAAGTCACTCAGTCGTGTCTGACTCTTTGCGACCTGTGTACTGTAGCCGACCAGGCTCCTCCATCTATGGGATTCTCCAGGCAAGAATACTGGAGTGGGTTGCCATTTCCTTCTCCAGGGGATCTTCCCGACTCAGGGATCGAACCCAGGTCTCTTGCATTGCAGGCAGATGCTTTAACCTCTGAGCCACACCAGGGAAGAGTCTTTTTAGGGGGTTATAAATTTCTACACCAAATCCCTGATACATATTCAAGCTATTGTGAAGTGAACTGAAATTCGCTCAGTTGTGTCTGACTCTTTCCCATCCCATGGACTATATTGTCCATGGAATTCTCCAGGCCAGACTACTGGAATGGGTAACCATTCCCTTCTCCAGGGGATCTTTCCAACCCATGATTGAACCCAGGTCTCCTGCATTGCAGGTTGATTCTTTATCAGCAAAGCTAACAGGGAAGTCCTCAAGCTATTACACTGAATACAAAAAGAATAACAACAAGAATTTCAAAAAAATAAAAGATTAATGGAGGCTGAGTATCTCCAATATCCCAGGGGATTGTGATGTGTATTTGACAGACGTTATCTCATAGAGGCATAGACACTAGAAACTTACAAATTGCTTCTAGCTGATATACGTATAACATGTGAGTGGCTGGGAAAACTAACAATTACATTTGTTTTTCTTGGGTGTAGCAGTTAGAGATAGGCCCAGGGAAGTTCAAAAGGATGAAAGATTATGAAGGTTAATGGCTCATTTCCTTATTTATTTTTTCCCATAAGGATAGAGAGGGGGGAAAGAGAGATGTAGGGCAGAGAAAGGATAAAAAGAAATCATTTTGCCATGCATTTAAAAAAAGGACTTTGCTAATCAATCTATATTATCCAGGGGAGGATCTAAGAGTTTACTCCCATGTAGCTCTTGGCTTTGTTGAATGGTTATGTTGGATGGGAAAAGTTCACTTCTTACTCCATTTCTCTTTGTTCTTGAATGAGATGGAGAAACCTGGACCTTCTAGCTTCTGTTGTTTTGTTTTGGTTGTTTGTTTTTACCATATTTAAAAAATGATCATGTCTTAAGAGTTAGAGGGCTGAATTACCTCAACAGTCAATATTTGAAATTTGCTAGGAAGACCAAATTGCGTCTAACATGAAACTAAGCCATTCTGTGTGGGGCCACCCAAGATGGACGGGTCACGATGGAGAGGTCTGACAGAATGCGCTCCACTGGAGAAGCGAATGGCAAACCACTTCAGTATTCTTGCCTTGAGAACCCCATGAAAAGTATGAAAAGGCAAAATGATAGGATACTGAAAGAGGAACTCCCCAGGTCAGTAGGTGCCCAATATGCTACTAGAGATCAGTGGAGAAATAACTCCAGAAAGAATGAAGGAAAGGAGCCAAAGCAAAAACAATACACAGCTGCAAATGTGACTGGTGATAGAAGCAAGGTCTGATACTGTAAAGAGCAATATTGCATAGGAACCTGGAATGTTAGGTCCTTGAATCACGGCAAATTGGAATTGGTCAAACAGGAGATGGCAAGAGTGAACGTCAACATTCAAGGAATCAGTAAACTAAGATGGACTGGAATGGGTGAATTTAACTCAGATGACCATTATATATACTATTGTGGGCAGGAATCCCTTAGACGAAATGGAGTAGCCATCATAGTCAACAAAAGAGTCTGAAATGCAGTACATGGATGCAATCTCAAAAACTACAGATTGATCTCTGTTTGTTTCAGAGGTAAACCATTCAATATCAGGGTGATCCAAGTCTATGCCCCGGCCAGTAATGCTGAAGAAGATTAACTTGAGTGGTTCTATGAAGACCTACAAGACCTTTTAGAACTAAAACACAAAGAAGACATCCTTTTCATTATAGGGGACTGGAATGCAAAAACAGGAAGTCAAGAAACACCTGGAGTAACAGGCAAATTTGGCCTTGGAGTACAGAATGAAGCAGTGCAAAGGCTAGTAGAGTTTTTCCAAGAGAACGCAGTGGCCATAGCAAACACCCTCTTCCAACAACACAAGAGAAGACTCTACACATCGACATTACCAGATGGCCAACACAGAAATCAGATTGATTATATTCTTTGCAGCCAAAGATGGAGAAGCTCTATACAGTCAGCAAAACAAGACCAGGAGCTGACTGTGGCTCAGATCATGAACTCCTTATTGCCAAATTAAGACTTAAATTGAAGAAAGTGGGGAAAACCAATAAACCTTCAAGTATGACCTAAATCAAATCCCTTATGATACACAGTGGAACTGAGAAATAGATTTAAGGGGCTAGAGCTGATAGAGTGCCTAATGAACTATGGGCAGAGGTTCATGACAGGTGAACCTGTCAGGTTGTACAGGTGACAGGGATCAAGACCATCCCCAAGAAAAAGAGATACCATAAACGCAAACTGGCTGTCTGAGGAGGCCTTACAAAAATCTGTGAAAAGAATAGAAGTGAAAAGCAAAGGAGACAAGGAAAGATATACCCATTTGAATGCAGAGTTCTGAAGAATACCAAGTAAAGATAAGAAAGCCTTCCTCAGCGATCAACACAAAGAAGTAGAGGAAAACAATAGAATGGGAAAGACTGGAGATCTCTTCAAGAAAATTAGAGATACCAAGGGAATATTTCATGCAAAGATGGGCTCAATAAAGGATAGAAATGGTATGGACCTAACTGAAGCAGAAAATATTAAGAAAAGGTGGCCAGAATATACAGAAGAACTGTACAAAAAAGATCTTCACGACCCAGATAATCACAATGGTATGATCACTCACCTACAGCCAGACATCCTGGAATGTGAAGTCAAAGCATCACTACGAACAAAGCTAGTGGAGGTGATGGAATTCCAGTTGAGCTATTTCAAATCCTGAAATATGATGCTGTGAAAGTGCTGCACTCAATATGTCAGCAAATTTGGAAACCTCAGCAGTGGCTACTGGACTGGAAAAGGTCAGTTTTCATTCCAATCCAAAAGAAAGGTAATGCCAAAGAATGCTCAAACTACTGCAGAGTTGCACTCATCTCACACCCTAGTAAAGTAGTGCTCAAAATTCTCCAAGCCAGGCTTCAGCAATACATGAACCATGAACTTCTAAATGTTCAAGCTGGTTTTAGAAAAGGCAGAGGAACCAGAGATCAAATTGCCAACATCCGCTGGATCATGGAAAAAGCAAGAGAGTTCCAGAAAAACATCTATTTCTGCTTTATTGACTATGCCAAAGCCTTTGACTGTGTGGATCACAATCAACTGTAGAAAATTCTGAAAGAGATGGGAGTACCAGACCACCTGACCTGCCTCTTAGGAAACCTGTATGCAGGTCAGTAAGAAACAGTTAGAACTGGACATGGAACAATGACTGGTTTCAAATAGTAAAAGGAGTACGTCAAGGCTGTATATTGTCACCCTGCTTAATTAACTTATATGCAGAGTACATAATAAGAAATGCTGGGCTGGATGAAGCACAAGCTGGAATCAAGATTGCCGGGAGAAATAGCAATAAATTCAGATATGCAGATGGAATCACCCTTATGGCAGAAAATGAAGAAGAACTAAAGAGGCTCTTGATGAAAGTGAAAGAGGAGAGTGAAAAACTTGGCTTAAAGCTCAAAATTCAGAAAACTAAGATCAGAGCATCCAGTCCCATCACTTCATGGCAAATAGATGGGGAAACAGTGTCAGACTTTATTTTTTTGGGCTCCAAAATCACTGCAGATGGTGATTGCAGCCATGAAATTAAAAGATGCTTACTCTTTGGAAGGAAAGTTATGACCAACCTAGACAGCATATTAAAAAGCAGAGACGTTACTTGGCCAACAAAGGTCCATCTAGTCAAGGCTATGTTTTTTTCAGTAGTCATGTATGTATATGAGAGTTAGACTATAAAGAAAGCTTAGTGCAGAAGAATTAATGCTTTTGATCTGTGGTGTTGGAGAAGACTCGTGAAAGTCCTTTGGACTTCAAGGAGATCCAACCAGTCCATCCTAAAGGAGATCAGTCCTGGGTGTTCATTGGAAGGACTGATTTGAAGCTGAAACTCCAATACTTTGGCCACCTCATGTGAAGAGCTGACTCACTTGAAAAGACCCTGATGCTGGGAAATATTGAGGGCAGGAGGAGAAAGGGACGACAGAGGATGAGATGGTTGGATGGCATCACCGACTCGATTGGCATTGGTTTTGTTGAACTCTGGGAGTTGCTGATGGACAGGGAGGCCTGGTGTGCTGCAGTCCATGGAGTCGCAAACAGTCGGACAAAACTGAGTGACTGAACTGAACTGTTATCAGTATTTCAGATAATTTACGATGACTGTACTGACTTTTATAGTTAATTTTCTAGAGAATTATTTGCTACTTGAGCATTCTACCTTCTTTCTGTGATATCAGAGAAGAAATACCTTGAGCTTAAATGAGAGAAAATCCCCAAATATTCTCTGATCATAAAAGTAAAATGATTCTTCAGACACTGTGGTGATCTCTGCCTGTAGCAGAATTGATTTATTTTCAAAATCAGTGTCTGGAGAAGGAAGAGGAGAGCTTAAAAAAGAGAGGATGGCTCTAAAGAGAAAGAAGTATACCACGACGTCTAGGTGAGGCTGGGCGTTAATGTAACTCTTCCCTGCATTTACCATGTTATGAAATTAAGGCAAGGAACATATGAGTGCAGTCACTGTGGAAACACATTCTTTCTAGATCAGAACTCTGTGAGAGCTCATGATTCAATTCCCAAAAGTGACTTCTATCTGCAAAAGAATACATTTTCCAACAATTCCTTATTGAGTGGTCAAAAACAATTCATAGACTTCAACTGATACTTGTCTGGGAGAAAATTAGACCAAATCTCATCACTTTTTTTTTTTTTTTTAATTTAAAAATCTTTAATTCTTACATGCATTCCCAAACATGAACCCCCCTCCCACCTCCCTTCCCATAACATCTCAGTGGGTCATCCCATGCACCAACCCCAAGCATGCTGTATCCTGCGTCAGACATGGACTGGCGATTCAATTCTTACATGATAGTATACATAATAGAATGCCATTCTCCCAAATCATCCCACCCTCTCCCTCTCCCTCTGAGTCCAAAAGTCCGTTATACACAGCTGTGTCTTTTTTCCTGTCTTGCATACAGGGTCGTCATTGCCATCTTTCTAGATTCCATATATATGTGTTAGTATACTGTATTGGTGTTTTTCTTTCTGGCTTACTTCACTCTGTATAATCAGCTCCAGTTTCATCCATCTCATCAGATCTGATTCAAATGAATTCTTTTTAATGGCTGAGTAATACTCCATTGTGTATATGTACCAAAGCTTTCTTATCCATTCATCTGCTGATGGACATGTAGGTTGTTTCCATGTCTTGGCTATTATAAACAGTGCTGCGATGAACATTGGGGTACATGTGTCTCTTTCAATTCTGGTTTCCTCAGTGTGTATGCCCAGCAGTGGGATTGCTGGGTCATAAGGTAGTTCTATTTGCAACTTTTTAAGGAATCTCCACACTGTTCTCCATAGTGGCTGTACTAGTTTGCATTCCCACCAACAGTGTAGGAGGGTTCCCTTTTCTCCACACCCTCTCCAGCATTTATTGCTTGCAGATTTTTGGATCGCTGCCATTCTGACTGGTGTGAAGTGGTACCTCATTGTGGTTTTGATTTGCATTTCTCTGATAATGAGTGATGCTGAGCATCTTTTCATGTGTTTGTTAGCCATCTGTATGTCTTCTTTGGAGAAATGTCTATTTAGTTCTTTGGTCCATTTTTTGATTGGGTAATTTATTTTTCTGGAATTGAGCTGCATAAGTTGCTTGTATATTTTTGAGATTAGTTGTTTGTCAGTTGCTTCATTTGCTATTATTTTCTCCCATTCAGAAGGCTGTCTTTTCACCTTGCTTATAGTTTCCTTTGTTGTGCAGAAGCTTTTAATTTTAATTAGATCCCATTTGTTTATTTTTGCTTTTATTTCCAGAATTCTGGGAGGTGGATCATAGAGGATCCTGCTGTGATTTATGTCTGAGAGTGTTTTGCCTATGTTCTCCTCTAGGAGTTTTATAGTTTCTGGTCTTACATTTAGATCTTTAATCCATTTTGAGTTTATTTTTGTGTGCAGTGTTAGAAAGTGATCTAGTTTCCTTCTTTTACAAGTGGTTGACCAGTTTTCCCAGCACCACTTGTTAAAGAGATTGTCTTTACTCCATTGTATATTCTTGCCTCCTTTGTCAAAGATAAGGTGTCCATATGTGTGTGGATTTATCTCTGGGCTTTCTATTTTGTTCCATTGATCTATATGTCTGTCTTTGTGCCAGTACCATACTGTCTTGATGACTGTGGCTTTGTAGTAGAGCCTGAAGTCAGGCAAGTTGATTCCTCCAGTTCCATTAAATTACAAATGCATCTATATGTTGCATCAAATATACTTTTGATGAAATATACCTTACTCCAAATGCTAATATATGTACAACTGAAAAAAAGTATTATAGAAATACTAACTGACTTAACAGTTTGTATTTGAAACCACAGTATATCATTCTTTGAACAAGTTCCCTCACTACTTCGCCTACTAGGTAATATCAGCTTGTATACTTAATAACCCTTCTCTAGTTTTCTTTAAATTTATTATGTAAATATATATCCCTAAAAAATTTGTGATTTACTTTCCCTATTTTGTGTTACATATATAGACAAATAGTTTGTTCTGTGATTTTGCTATTTCATATTTTATTATTTTTTGAATATGAATAACTTAGGATATATGTGGTTGAGTTTTGTAGTATTTTGTTGCAACACTACAATAACTTGTTTACTCATTATACTGTTGACAGACATTGAGGGTGGTAACAGTTTTTGCTAATAAAAAGATGATGTTTTATATATTATTATAAACATCTTCTGAAAACATATGTGCAAGAATTTTCTGAGTATAAAATTTTATTTTGGATTAGAATTTCTGGAACATAATGTAAACAAACAGCAAACTATTTTGCAATGTGGCTGTACTAATTTATACTCCTACCAGTAACTTGGTGAACCTTGTTTCTTCTTATAATATGTCTGATTCTGTCTTAATTCATTTTTAATTAGGTTAATTCTCTGATAAACGTGGTAAATTAAATTTATGAATATTAATTCTTAATTGGTATATGTAAGGCAGATTCAGTCGCTCAGTTGTCTGTGACTCTTTGCTACCCCATGGACTGCAGCACGCCAAGCCTCCCTGTCCATCACCAACACCCAGAGTTTACCCAAACTCATGTCCACTGAGTCAGTGATGCCATCCAACCATTTAATCCCCTGTCGTCCCCTTCTCCTCCCGCGTTCAATCTTTCCCAGCATCAGGGTCTTTTACAAGGAGTCAGTTCTTCATATCAGGTGGCCAAAATATTGGGGTTTCAGCTTCAACAGTAGTCTTTCCAGTGAACATCCAGGATTGATCTCCTTTAGGATGGACTGGTTGGATCTCCTTGTAGTCCAAGGGACTCTCAAGAGTCTTCAACACCACAGGTCAAAAGCACCAATTCTTCAGTGTTCAGCTTTCTTTATAGTCTAACTCTCACATCCATACATGTGACCACTGGAAAAACCATAGCCTTGACTAGGTGTACCTTTGTTGGCAAAGTAATGTCTCTGCTTTTTAATATGCTGTCTAGGTTGGTCATAACTTTCCTTCCAAATAAGCATCTTTTAATTTCATGGCTGCAGTCATCATCTGCAGTGATTTTGGAACCCAGAAAAATAAAGTCTGACACAGTTTCCACCGTTTCCCCTTTGCCATGAAGTGATGGGACTGGATGCCCTGATCTTAGTTTTCTGAATGTTGAGCTTTAAGCCAAGTTCTTCATTCTCCTTTTTCACTTTCATCAAGAGGCTCTTTAGTTCTTCTTCACTTTCTGCCATAAAGGTGGCTCCATCTGCATATCTGAGGTCATTGATATTTCTCCCAGCAGTCTTGATTCCAGCTTGTGCTTCTTCCAGCCCAGCGTTTCTCATGATGTACTCTGCATAGAAGTTAAATAAGCAGGGTGACAATATACAGCCTTGACGTACTCCTTTCCCCATTTGGAACCAGTCCATTGTTCCATGTCCAGTCCTAACTGTTGCTTCCTGACCTGCATACAGGTTTCTCAAGAGGCAGGTCAGGTAGTCTGGTATTCCCATCTCTTTCAGAATTTTCTACAGTTTATTGTGATCCACACAGTCAAAGGCTTTGGCATAGTCAATAAAGCAGAAATAGATATTTTTCTGGAACTCTCTTGCTTTTTCCATGATCCAGCGGATGTTGGCAATTTGATCTCTGGTTCCTCTGCCTTTTCTAAAACCAGCTTGAATATCTGGAAGTTCACGGTTCACATATTGCTGAAGCCTGGCTTGGAGAATTTTGAGCATTACTTTACTAATAGGTGAGATGAGTGCAATTGTGCCGTAGTTTGAGCATTCTTTGGCACTGCCTTTCTCTGGGATTGAAATGAAAACTGACCTTTTCCAGTCCTGTGGCTTAACGCTCCCGTAAGGCAGATATCTTCTCCAAAATTTTATGTGGCTTTTCTTCATATTCTGTTTATTGTGTCTAATAATGCATAGACATCCTTCATTTTATTGTAGTCATATTAATCATTGTTCTATGATTTGTATTGTCAAATCTCTATTTAAGAATTTATTTTCTGTCTCAAGGATCTTGAAGATATTTTCCTGTGTTCCCAACTAAATTTTTTAGAAGTTTTACCTTAGACACTCTTTATTTTACCTTCATTTTTATGTATATAACCACAGTGGGAATTAGGCATCCATTTTTTTCCATATGTATATGCAGTTTTAGCACTCTGTATATTAAATAGTCCATCTACTCTCCACTAAGTTGTCTTGTTTCTTCTATCATAAACTCTAGAAGAAAGAGTTTTTCTATGCTTTCATATGTCCCCATAAATACTATGGCTCTGGTGTACGTCTTCATATCTGACAGGGCAAGTTATTCCATTTTCTTCTTCAGAGTGTTTTGATTATATTTGGGCCTTTTTCTCTTTCATATTAATTTTACATAAACATATCAAGTTCATGCATGCACTCCAAAAGATCTACCTTTGATTCTGTTTCAATTACATTGATTATATTGATTGATTGATTGGGGAAAAATTGACATCTGTACACTATTTAACAAAATATGCAAAAGAACATGGGATAGCTTTTTATTTATTTAGGCATATTTATCTGTGTATCATATGTCTATCTATCTATTTATTGAGATATAGTTGATGTACAATATAGGTTTCAGGCATACAACATAGTGATTTACCATTTTTAAAGGTTATATTCCTTCTATAGTCATTATAAAATATTGTGTATATTTCCTGTGTTTTACTATTTATCATTGTATCTTATTTATTTTATGTATAGTAGTTTGTACTTCCTAATCCCCTAAACTTAACTCCAAAATAGGTATTTTTAATGATTGAATAAAATTTTATAATTTTCTTTATAAAGAAGATACTATTTGTTAGACATAATTTCACATACTTTATGTATGACTTAAATGGCATTTCAAGTTACAAATATATTTGTACTGAAATTCAACTGTGTACAAAATGGTGTTGTTTTGTAAATATTAACGCTTTTTCAGTTAACAATGAACTGTACGGTTTGTGTATAATTTTAAAATAAAGATGTATTATTTGTAAATAATAATTTGTTTTTTCCATTCAGCTCTTACATCTTTTGCTACATTTGTTGCTTCATTTTGAATTTCCAATATGATGCTTTGTAGAAATGATAATAATTCACATCTTTAAACTGTTTTTGATTTTAAAAGGAATAGATTTCAACAATTCACCTTAAGTGCAGTGCTTATTATGGCTATCTTACCTAATTTCAGGTTAAGAAAATTCCTTTTTTATTTGACAAGAGAAATCAACTTGAACAGTTTAGCACATTATTTATTTTGTTACTGTTATTAACAGCCTTTGATTCTACAAATGTATATAAAGTAAATAGGAAACAACTTCCTGGAGGTTTGGAAAATAGCCATAGGGCATGTCAAAGTGAAAGCTGTTCAGTCTGCCTCTTTATGACCCCATGGATTGTAGTCCATCAGGCTCCTCTGTCCATGGGATTCTCCAGGCAAGAATACTGGAGTGGGCAGCCATTCTCTTCTCCAGGGGATCTTCTCCTCCTAGGGATCAAATCCAGGTATCCTGCACTGCAGGCAGATTCTTTACCATATGAGCCACCAGGGAGGCCCTGTAATCCAACTCAAATTAATCTTTAAGTGAGTCATTGAAACTTTGCTCTGAACATTTCTGTATCAGAAGGAACATGAGAAATCTGCTTCTGAGGGTGAGAGAATTGTTTAGGGGGGAAGAAAGACTGCAATCCCCATGTGACCACAAGTACCATTAACTGAAAGGCAAACTTCACTGTAATTCAGCTGATGTTTCATATTTATGAGTTATAATTCCTCATAATATTATCTCCACTTTGCAGTTTAGCAGGAAGCAAATGCTTAGTTATATTATATGAGTTTACCAATGTCACATGACCTGGAGACAAGACCAGAGGAAAAAGTCAATCTTATTATCTTTACCCTAGTCATTTCTACACAGCTACCAAGGTGACTTCTCCATATATTTGATTCTAACTTCAAAAGATTACTCTTACAGAATTTTATGTGAATTCTCACATAAAATCTGTCTAAATTGATTATTTGACTAATGCGATTTAAATGAATTTCTGTAATATTTTATGGAATGCATTGAATATAATTCTATAAGTTCTTACATACTTAGTCATTCATTATCCAAGGCATTTGCTTCCAATCTAAAATTCTCACAATCTTCTCCTGATGTCACTTCTCCCAAAGCCTGTCACTTTATCAAGCTAACTTGTTCTTTTTCACTCTGAAAGTCACATAAGAAGCATCTTGTCATCTTCAGCTGCAGAAGCAGAACTTTCTGTGGGATCCCTGACTAACCAAGTCTGGGAAGCACCCAATCAGGTCAGCTATCCCTTCAATTCTGCTGAGTCTGAGGTTGAGTCTTTGCCAGTCAGATCATTCTCTGCACGCTGGTGACTCTCATCTCTAGGCCATTTAAATATTCCTAGTTTACCAAGAGATTTGATAAGATGTAAAAAATATTTCCCAATTCTAATTACTATTCTGATGAACTCTTTTCACCTGTCCACTGAATTTTAGAGGCATTGAAACCAAAACGAAGCAGTTCAAAGCTCTTTGCAAACTTGTAAATCTTATATACAAGTGACAGTATGTTCATTATAATACATACATAATTGTGCTCCTCCTCAGTACCTTCAGTCGTATCCGACTATTTGTGACCCTATGGACTGTAGCTTGCCAGCCTCCTCTGTCCATGGGATTTTCCAAGCAACAATACTGGAGTATGTTGGCATGCCCTCCTCCAGGGGACTTTCCCAACCCAGGGTTCGAACCTGGGGCCTCCTGCATCTTCTGCATCACAGGTGGATTCTTTACCACTGAGCCACAGGGAAGCCCATATACATAATACACAATATATATTAATCTGCATTAAACATCATCATATAGTATAATACTCTTGTATGTAGTTATATTAAAAAGCAATGTTATCATTATCCTGTTTCTTCAAGCAGGATCACATAGCCCATAACCAGGAATTAACCATAGCTGGGTTATCTATAGGGCTTCCCAGGTTGCGCTGGTGATAAAGAACCTGCCTACCAATCAATGTAGGAGACATAAGAACTGTGGGTTCAATCCCTGGATCGGGAAGATCCCCTGGAGGAGGGCATAGCAACCTATTCCAGTATTCTTGCCTGGAGAATCCCATGAACGGAGGAGTCTGGTGGGCTACAGTCTATAGGGTGGCAAAGAGTCAGACATGACTGAAGCGACTTAGCATGCATGTACACATGGGTTGTTAATATTGTTTTCAATTCATAATTGTTTAACTTTGACACTATAATATTTTTAACATAATACAGAACTTCATTTTTAACACTTTTTAATAAAATTTTCCCTATAAACAGGTACAGGTGAATCAGACTAGTAGGGGTGTGTTGGTTGATACTCCCAGTGGCATGATGACAAAGATATACAGGTGACTTGGAACAAGTGCCTGTCACTGTGAAGAAGGGACTTCAGAGCACATCATCTTCCTACAGTGGCTCAGAAACATCACCCTGGTATCTGAAAATCAGTACAGTCATGTGACCTTTATGTTCATTCAAATACAACATTTGAGGGAACTTTTTCTATTTTCTTTCTGCTCAAATTGTACTTTTATATTTGTGTGGTTTTGGGGGGCCTGAAAATAGTTCAGGAACAGGAATGTTGTCTGGAATTTTGGGCTTAGTTTCTGTACAGTACAAAGCTGTTTAAGAGATGCTTTTAAGTACAAGCTTTTCATTTCAGTTAAAAAATATCTGTACTTTTAAAAATCAATTTCACATTAATTAAAGCCTCAGGAATATTTCTAATCTATTTGTTCATTTATATTTCCTTGTTATTAAGCAGATATAAATGGATATTAATTTGGATATGAATTCTTTAATTACCATGGCAACAAAGAGAGATTGATTGAACCACATATTTAAAAAAAACCTGATTTGAATAAACTCATAACTTGAACGTATTTACAAAAGAAAAAGTTCTTAGAATAACCTTGTAAATGGTTTACTTGGAGAGCTGAAATATGTATTTTAAAGTTGAATATTTTGCCAGGAGCACATACACACAAAAGCATGTTTTCTCCTTGACATGTTTCTCCATGCATCCTTCAGAGCCCAGCAGAAGTCAGGGAAAGGACTCCCATTAACACAGCTCAAAGGAGCTCAAAGGACTGAACTCCCCTAAGGGGCAGACGACCCCATCCAGCTAAGGAGTTTTGGGCTTCATTCCAGAGAGTTCATTAAGAAAGCAAAGAGGGTAAAAGTTCCCCAAAGATCACACACTACCTCGGCCTTAAAACTGCAATTTTAATTCTGGGGTGCTGAAACTGTGTCAAATAGCCTATAGCAAGCTATGTACTATGCACTGCAAAATGATGCAAAGTAAATACTTACTGTGTTTTGAGAACTAGCTCATTAGTAGGGGAAATACTATACTATACACACCCTAAGGATATTTGAGCATTCACATAGGCATATAAATGTTGATGTGAAGTGTCATTCATAGATGAGACTAGCTGTATATTTTTTTATTGACAAAACTATTGAATTTCTACTCAGTTGACTAAGGGCTTGATGAGATTTGTTGGTTAAGGGAAACACCTGGATAAAACTAATGATCAAAATGGCCATAACTTGATTTTGAATACTACTTTCCCATTCCAAATATTTTCACTTAAAACAAAAGCCTGTAAAACAGGTGATAGTATTATGAGCCTAATTTCACAGGTGGGAAAATTAAGGTTATCAGAGGGCAAACAAATGTCCCAGGATTCTGACATGAAGATGTATGTGCAAGGCATTTGTGTGTAAGTGTGCTTGAGATCATTATGTGTGGGAGACAGGAGAAAGAAACAAGATAGGCAGAGGAAGAGGGAGTTCTAACACAGCCTTCAGTAAACATTATGGAAGGTCCTAGGATCTGGCATGACCCTTCAGAGGTCAGATCTGCAAGAGTACCGACCTTGATTTCTGAAGGGGATGATGGCAGAGAACAGTTGTGTGCTAGTATGCCCAGAAACTAGGGAAACCATCTTTTATTCTTGAAGGGTTATCTTGGTGCCACAACCTAGTATCCACCAGATGGATCAGGAATTACACAGGTAAAAAGTATGCAAGCCAAAATGCAAACTGGATTCTAAAATTAGAAATTCTACTTCTTTCCTATTGGCTCAAATGGTAAAGAATCTGCCTGCAATGCAGGAGACCCATGTTTAATCCCTGGGTTGGAAAGATCCCCTCTAGAAGGGAATGTCAACTATTTTTGCCTGGAGAATCCCTTGGACAAAGGAACCTGGTAGGCTATAGTTTACGGGATTGCAAAGAGTCGGACACGACTGAGCAACTAACACATAACTTCACGTCACTCCTGCCTTACATGTAACTATATATTATAATTTTGTAAGGTGTTCTATCATGTTGTACCAATTTACATGACTTCATTCATCTTTCATTAAAACTGAATTTTAAAACAGCATTCAACTATAAACAAAGAAGTTTGTTTACTTTATAAAGATAAAGTAATAATAGCAAGGTATTTTCATAATGCTTATTTTCTGAACTGGTGAACATGTTGAAATATAAAAATAAGTACTGAATATGCCTCTATTAATTATAGTTACATATAAAAAGAATAAAGATATATGAAAATTGAAGACTGAAATTTTGGCTTGAAGCATCTCTAGGGTCAACAGGAGGTCTGAAGTTTATAAAAAAGAGAATGTGGACTTGGTCTAGGGATCACCTATTATATAGTTATACTCCTTTTCTCTGGCTTTCAGGAAATGATTAAATCATGCACTATACAATTATTCTCAAGCCTGGAGTAATAGAAGAGTAACAGAAAGTGGTTAAAAGAGAGCAATTTTCTAAGTGTATATATGAAGCCACACTTTGTGCTATAAATTCTCCATATCTATGTGAAAATAAAATTGGCTTTGCTTGCTTATAAAATATGTACTCCTTATGATTGTTCTAAATCCAGAGAATTAGTAGAATAAAATAAATTATTCCAGCAATATGAAACTATGAAGTCAAATGAGTAAACAAAATTATATTACACAAAGTTATCTGTCCAGTAGAAAGTATGTCTTCATACTTCTAAATAAATCTCATTGTGTTAATGGTTCACTGGAATACATTCAGGTAGTACTTGCAAATCATCTGAACATCTTTATCTTCATCTGTAATGATAGCTGTTGAATGCCAGCTTCTAAAATATCACCAATAAAACCTGTTGGTAATAGAAAGATGGTATTTTTGCTTATTATAGTAAGAGAGAATATGACCTCAATAGAACTTTGGCAGTATCTGGAGGGAGAAAGGCAAAGTAGGTATCTTTTAGAATTTAAAGTGTGGTTTCAGGTGTATCTTTGAAAGGTGGGGACTCAGTTAAGACTGGCTATGTATGATATATCAGTAGTTTAAGATTGGTGAACATAGAAATCTGAGAATTTTGAGACAATGGGTTCAAATAGTCTTTGAGTTTAAATCATCAGTGAATGCTATCTAACAAGGGTCAAGTAGGGTATTATATGGGCTTCCCTAGTGGCTTAGATGGTAAAGAACCTGCCTGTAATGCAAGAGACCCACATTCAATCCCTGGGTTGGGAAGATCCCCTAGAGAAGGGAAAGGCAACCCACTTCTCTCAGTATTCCTGCCTGGAGAATTCCATGGACAGAGGAGCCTGGCGGGCTACAGTCCATGGGGTCACAAAGAGTCGGACACCACTGACAGACTAACACTTTCACTATTACTCAGGGTGTTATATACTAGGGATAACCTGATAAACCAAACCAGACAACGTCCTTATCTTGCAGAGTTTAGGTCTGTTGGGAGAGGATCTGGAGGAAGCTCCAAAACTGAACAATCAAGTTGTTTGCCTCAGCACTAGTCTTCTGAAAATAAAGTCGTGTTAATGTAGACAGAATGTGTTTAGGGGAAGATAATTTCTTTCTCATAGTCAAGAGATGACTTGCTGGTGTTAAAATGTCAGCACTGGATTTCAGCTCCTCAATGATTAGCTGTGGGACTTTGGATGAGTTCCTAAATCTCACTGTACAACATTTTCCTTTTCTGTGCTTACATATGTTTGTCACGAGGATTAAACAGGCAATATCATGAAGACAATTTGAACTGCAGCTGACACATAGTAAGTAAATCAGTAGGTTTTTCCTATTTCCCTCACACTTTACCATCCATTTGCACAACATTCACTATTTTCCAAGTATGTGTCTCTTTAGGCAAGAACAAAGGGGTGAAAAAAAAAAAACAACAGATAATTTTATTTGGAGGGCTTCCCTTGTGGCTCAGCTGGTAAAGAATCTGCCTGCAATGTGGGAGACCTGGGTTCGATCCCTGGGTTGGGAAGATCCCCTGGAGAAGGGAAAGGCCTCCCACTCCAGTATTCTGGCCTAGAGAATTCCATGGGCTATACAGTCCTTGGGGTCGCAAAGAGTTGGACACGACTGAGCAACTTTCACTTTCACATAGTACATTCAAATAATCATATCATTGGGTGCCTATGCGTGTGTGCGTACACATACCATTAAGACATTCTTCAAGGCTCATTTAACAAATTAAAGTAGAATGTCACACAAACATTGCTGAAAATAAAGTATTTGAAAGCACCTAAGTTTTTAACACACATTAAAAATTATAACACTGGATGATATTATTGTAGACTAAAACTGCTCTTATGGGTGCTTACACTTTTTCTACTTTAATGTTAATAAATATATATATATGGCAATAAAATGCCATTATGGTTATCAGAATAACAGAGGATCAAGTAGAGCCAGAAAGCAGAGTCCATAATATCTAGGTTGTTTGTGGCATTATTCTTCCAAGAAACATTTATAGAGCAAATATTTAGGGAGTAAATAAAAAAAACCTAATTTGGGGCTTTCCTGGTGGCTCGGTGGTAAAGAATCTGCCTGCCAATCCGGGAGACTTGGATTCAATCACGAGTCTGGCAGATCTCCTGGAGAAGGAAATGGCAACTCACTCCACTATTCTTGCCTGGGGAAGAAGGGAAAGAGGAGCCATGCAGGCTATAGTCCATGGGGTCGCAAAGAATCATACATGAGTTAGTGACTAAGCAATAGCAGAAATATGGGTCAAGTGGGGTGTTACATACTGGGATAACATAATATCCTGATAAGCCAAACCAGACAATGTCCCTGTCTTGACAGAATTTTGGTCTGTTGGGAGAGGAAAACATAAATCAAATCACTGTGCAAGGAAATAATGATAGAGATGTGAAAAGAAGGACGATCCTGGATGGCTTTCAGTAGAAAATGTCACTTGACAAAGGCTAAGGAGGCATCTACTAAGCTAAAAGGCTGAAGGTCCTGGGATGAGGTTTCCACACATAGAATGTGCTATAGGGGGAGGACAAATAACCATTGGCCTGAAAGTAGGCTAGTGCAATGCTGTTGCAGAGAGCTGGAGAGAGTATTGAATGAAATCAAGCCAGGCAGACTGCAGGGGTCTGACTGTGTAGAATCTTAAAGTCTATCTGGAATCCACATTAAGGATTTTGACCCTATTCTAAACTCACTAGCAGATTTTAAGCAGGGTTGAGAGAAGAGAGCAGGGAAGAAGAACCCATATGATCCCTGATTGAGATTTAGAGTAAACTTTGAAAAGCTATCTTTTAGAGAAGTAATTGGAATAAATAATAACGTTCTTAAAGGATATATATTTCTTCTCCTGTGAATTTTCCCATTTTAAGTCAGTAGGTAACTTATTGCTGCTTTATAGTTACTTAGTTTATGATTTGGGCTGTAGAATTAAATAACTAAGGATATATATATATATAATACTATGGCAATGTCTATTTACAGAACAGTTATTCCCTTTAACAGAACTTTAATTTAATCTACATTGTCAACTATAAATAAAAAATATAGAGTGATAAAAAACAAGTAATTAAAGGAAAATCGCTATCCTTTCTTATTAGATACTTAACTTACTTTGATTCATTTGTGCTGTTTATTTTCATCTGCTTTTAAACAAGGCTCTATTAGTAAGGATTGGATATGACTGACTTTATTTTCTTAAATTTGGAAAAGCCATCCTAAAGAAAAGACTTGTTATAGAAGAATAAAAGGAGACCACAATTCTCAATTTCTTGGAAGTCTATCATTTTAAAGAGGCAATGGGCTTATTGAGCTCATTTCTGGACTATAAAAGCAGTCCCTACAAGCAAAATTTAGGGACTGGTAAAGTAAATTCAGAATGAGACATGGATTTTAAGTAATTAGACCTACTGAACAGTGGAGCTTCCAGTATCTAGAAATAGTCTAGCAGAAGTTTCATTCTGATCTCAAACAATAAAAGAAACTCCAAGTTAAGATTCTGATTTTATTTTTCTGAAAGAAAACCTCTGTCAATGTTACTACTTGTTCCCTAGAAACATCTGCCTCTGAATCGTGAGTCTCACTTCAACCATGATGATAGAACATTCTTTTACCTCTTTGCAACTAATGTCTCAGAGTGACTACCGCAACCACCTTGTGTGTATTACTTGCTCAGTTGTGTCCGACTCTTTGCGACCCCATGGACTCTAGCAGGAATACTGGAGTGGGTAGCCATTTCCTTCTCCAAGGAATCTTCTTGATTCAGTGATCAAATCCAGGTCTCCTGCATTGTAGGCAGATTCTTTACTGTTTGAGCCTTCAGAGAAGCCCCAACAGCCACCTTACTTTTGGAAAAAGTAAAGTAAATAGCAGATGTCAAACATGAAAAAAAAAAAAAAATCAAATGAAGTTAAAGTATGTTTCAGAATTGAAAATAAGCTGAGTTAATGACCTAGTGCTGGTTGAATTTCCGAGAAGGCAATGGCACCCCACTCCAGTACTCTTGCCTGGAAAATCCCATGGGCGGAGGAGCCTGGTGGGCTGCACCCCATGAGGTCGCTAAGAGTTGGACATTACTGAGTGACTTCACTTTCACTTTTCACTTTCACGCACTGGAGAAGGAAATGGCAACCCACTCCAGTGTTCTTGCCTGGAAAATCCCAGGGACGGGGGAGCCTGGTGGGCTGCCATCTATGGGGTCTCACAGAGTCGGACACGACTGAAGCGACTTAGCAGCAGCAGCAGCAGCAGCAGCAGCAGCAGCAGCAGCAGCAGCGGCGGCGGCAGCAGCTGGTTGAATTTAGGTGAGTGAGAACATTGTTAGTATTTACTTTTTCAGGCAAGCCAGTTGCTTGAATTTTATTAACCTTGTTTTTTTCTTTCCTCTCACTTAGATATGGTGCTTGAATTAGTCAGAACAGGCTAAGTATCAGAGACTGTGCCCCATAAACTCAGAAGCTCTAACAGTAACTTGGCAGTAGCTAAATAAGTCATATTTTTAAATAGGGTCAAGTTGTAAAGTTTGTGAAACCAGCTCAGTCCTTGGCTGTAGACACTGTATTGGGTAAGTGTGAGCAAGTTATTTGACTTTTTAAGTCTCAGTTTTTTCGTCAGTAAAATTGGGCATAATAATATTATTCAGTGCTTTGGGATTTTGTGAGAATTAAATGATTCATATATCAGCATAGCACCTGGTATATAAAAAAATGCAATAAATTTTCCATATTAATATTATTATGAAGTAAAGTATCTTATTCTACTGCTTTGGTTCCAGTTCAGTTTAGTTGCTTAGTCATGTACGACTCCTTGTTTTCCATGGACTGCACCACACCAGGCTTCCCTGTCCATCACCAGCTCCCAGAGCCTACTCAAACTCATGTCCATAGCTTCAGTGATGCCATCCAACTATTTTATCCTCTGTCGTCCCCTTCTCCTCCCACCTTCAATGTTTCCCAGCATCAAGGTCTTTTCCAACAAGTCAGTTCTTCACATCAGGTGGCCTAAGTATTGCAGTTTCAGCTTCAGCATCAGTCCTTCAAAAGAACACCCAGGACTGATCTCCTTCAGAATGGACTGGTTGGATCTCCTTGCAGTCCAAGGGAATCTCAAGAGTCTTCTCCAACACCACAGTTCAAAAGCATCAGTTCTTCGGAGCTCAGCTTTCTTTATAGTCCAACTCTCTCTCACATCCATACATGACTACTGGAAAAACCATAGCTTTCACTAGATGGACCTTAGTCGGCAAAGTAATGTCTCTGCTTTTTAATATGCTATCTAGGTTGGTCATAGCTTTCCTTCCAAGGAGTAAGTGTCTTTTAATTTCATGGCTGCAGTCACCATCTGCAGTGATTTTGGAGCCCCCCAAATAAGGTCTCTCACTGTTCCCACTGTTTCCCCATCTATTTGCAATGAAGTGATGGGATCAGATGCCATGGTCTTAGTTTTTTTGAATGTTGAGTTTTAAGCCAACTTTCTCACTCTTCTCTTTCACTTTCATCAAGAGGCTCTTTAGTTCTTCACTTTCTACCATATCTGAGGTTTAGCCAGCAGTTAAAATAATTTCCTTGCTTTGAATATCATTTTACTTAAGATTTTAGCATAGCTTAAAGGGAAAAGAGCACTGGGCTGGAACTTTAGCAATTTCCCACCTTTCTTCTTCATATGGATAAAACATTTTAAGGAAAGAAGGTAGAATAAACTAGTACAGAAATGACATACCCCAGATGAACATAAGAAATGTTTGACACAAGAAACACCTAGTCAGATATAAATGGACTTCAGGCGTGATTTGGTGAAAAATAGGTTGTTTGTTCATTAACTACAATTTGAGCTCAAGAACTTTAAAAATCCTTGACTAAAAATCTATACATGCCAAAATGATTGTTTGGTAATTCCTAATCAACACATGTAATTTACTAAATGACACACTCACCTGTAAACAGTGTGATGGATGAATATATAGTTTTGTTTTTAACTTCAACCATTTGCCACCAGGGAGTCGAGGACATTTTTTACATAGGATCTGTTATATAAGTGCCTAGATACTGGCTTGATCTATTAATTTTTTCTATTAATATTATCATTATTATTCTTAATATTTTAAATCCAGTGTGTCTCATCCTGTCAGCAGCATGCTGGAATCTTCCTGGACCCTCACTTCTACATTCTTGGACTATAACAACATTAACTCTTACAACTGACATCTACTGAGTAACTAACATTTCATGTGATTTTCTACATTATAACCTTGCAAGATTGATATAACCCTTCAATTTTATTGCTGAAGAAACTGAAATTTGGACTGTGCTGTGCTGTGCTTAGTTGCTCATTAGTGTCCAACTCTTTGTGACCCTATGGACTGTAGCCCACCAGCCTTCTCTGTCTGTGGGGATTCTCCAGGTAAGAATACAGGAGTGGGATGCCTTCCTCCAGGGGGTCTTCCCAGCCCAGGGATCAAACCCAGGTCTCCCACATTGCAGGCAGATTCTTTACCATTTGAGCCACAGGGAAGCCCTTACATAAGAGGTTGGATTAAAATTGAGGTTTTCACAGATGAAACAAGTCAGGCTCACTTGACTAGACAGCTTAATAATATTTTTAGAAGAAGCTACTTTTAAATATCTTGGACAAGCAAACTTCTTAATTATTTTGCCTTTTATAAATTTGAACAGGTTAACTTATTACCTGAGGTTGTCAGGCTAATAAATATCAAAGCTACTTTAAATTCAGTCACTGTGCCAATCTTATCTCTTCTCTTAAGCTGAATAACTTAACAATCACTTCAGATGAGATGTCTTCTCATCATTCTTAGACATCTGATCTTAGACATTACTTTGCCGACTAAGGTCCATCTAGTGAAAGCTATGGTTTTACCAGTAGTCATGTATGGATGTGAGAGAGAGTTGGACTATAAAGAAAGCTGAGCTCCGAAGAATTGATGCTTTTGAACTGTGGTGTTGGAGAAGACTCTTGAGAGTCCCTTGGACTGCAAGGAGATCCAACCAGTCCATTCTGAAGGAGATCAGTCCTGGGTGTTCTTTGGAAGGACTGATGCTGAAGCTGAAATTGCAATACTTAGGCCACCTGATGTGAAGACATCCGTTGATGTCTTCTCATCATTCTTAGTAGGATACATTCATTTATTTAGAAACATTTTGTTGTTTTTGTTCAGTTGTTAAGTCGTGTCCAACTGTTTGTGATCCCATGGACTGTAACATCCCAGGCTCCTCTGTCCTCTGTTATCTCCTAGGCTTTGCTCAAATTAATGTCCATTGATTTGGTGATGCTGTATAACCTTCTCATTCTCTGCTGCTCCCTTCTCCTTTTGCCTTCAATCTTTCTCAGCATCAGGGTCTTTTCCAATGTGTTGGCTCTTTGCACTAGGTGGCTAAAGTACTGGGGCTTTAGCTTCAGCATCAGTCTTTCCGAAGAATATTCAGGATTGATTTCCTTTAGTGACCACTTTACATGTAGTGGGCATTATAGGTTGTAGTAGGTTCTGAGATAAAGTGATGAGACCTTAAACAAGGCTTATATTCTTCTGAGATTTTAGACTCTTGGATGGAGACCAACAATAAGACAATAGGTTAAAGAGTCAATAGTATAATTTGAGATATTTCTAAGTCTTCTGGAAAAAAAATAAGCAAAATAGGAAAGAAGGAAGTGACAAGAATGGGGCTAATATTTTAAGTATCATATGAATGCTTGCTGCTGCTGCTAATCACTTCAATCATGTCCAACTCTGTGCGACCCCATAGACGGCAGCCCACCAGGCTCCACTGTCCTTGGGATTCTCTAGGCAACAACACTGGAGTGAGTTGCCATTTCCTTCTCCAATGCATGAAAATGAAAAGTGAAAGTGAAGTCGCTCAGTTGTGTCCGACTTCGCAACCCCACGGGCTGCAGCCTACCAGGCTCCTCCATCCATGGGATTTTCCAGGCAAGAGTACTGGAGTGGGGTGCCATTGCCTTCTCCATATGAATGTATAGCATATAAATTAATCTCTGTCAGGAGAGACTATTTGAACAGACAGATATTAAGAAGAAAGAAAGAAATTACATGAACATAGGAGGAAGAGAAAGTAAAACATCTGAGGTGGGAACAAACTTGCAGTGCTTGCGTCATAATGCAAATGTCAATTTGTATAATATATAATAGAAGAGAGGGAGATGGGTGAGAGGGGGGACCAGAGAGATAGCAGGTTTAGGTCAGGTAGGGTCTTGTTCCCCCTAGTATAGAGTATGAATCTCATCCTACATGTAACTGGAAATCATTAAAATGTTTTAAAAAGAAGAATCATATGATGTTTCTTTCCTTTTCTAACAGATTTGTAGGAACATGGACAGTACAAAAGTGAAAAGATGAATTAGGAGACTTTTGCAAAAATCTGGGGAATAACATACAAACCAGTATTTGTCCTTCTCAAGTTGATGAAAGATCTTGATGCTGCTAAAGTAATTTTTACAATTATAAAACCCTCCCCCACCCCCAAATTGGCCACTTTTGTGTTATTTAATCCAGTTTTATTCATTTTCTTACTATGTAGTGGGGAAAATTAATAATTTCATCAGAACTCTGGCTTTTATGTATATCTCCAGTGACACAGCAGGAGCAGAAACAGCTCAGAATCATTGGTCAACAATTAAATGTATCTATGTGACCTCCATAACTTAAATTTACAGCAAAGATGAGGCTCTGAAAAATGAAAATCATATGGATGTACTGAGAAATCAGTAGGGGGTGGAGCACAGGTGGCATTATTTATTTAAATTTAGGGGAAAATCTACAAATAGAAGGTAATAATTCAGAAAAGAGGCAAAGTCTTATTTTGGGAAATTGGAAAATAATAGCAGAATTTCAGATAGTTTGCTATTACAGTATTTATTTACAGAGGGATAAAGAAGGTTTATTGGCATTTGTCAATAATTCATAGTTGTCATAAGATTAATTTTTGAATCTTGACCATTCTGTTTTGAGACAATCTTAGATATGTTTTTCTTCATGAAGGATCATTTAAAAGGCACACTTTGTCAATAATTACAACTCTTTTAGAGAATATATCACCTCTTTAAATCTACAACTCTATATTTATCCAAAACATTTTCATATTTTAATTATTATTATAAGTGAAATTGTTCATTACTTTCTAGAAGTTCAGTTTAGTTCAGTCGCTTACGTCGTGTCCGACTCTTTGCTACCCTATGGACTGCAGCACACCAGGCCTCCCTATCCATCACCAACTCCCAGCCCATTCAAAACTGCTTATCACAAAAACACATGTAATCCAGGGGGTTATGCATAATATTCCTTCATTTATCTCACCAAGTTACCATTAAGTTCTATTTTGGTGGAGTTTGCTTTTGGTGGAAATTCAGAAATAGCTTCTGTTTCTTCTCTCCTGTTCCTTCCTTATCAACTATTCCCATCATAGTCTTTGTTTGGTTTTTCAGTGTCCTCTCTTTCCTGCTCCTGGTCCTATTTCTACTCTGCACAACTAAGTTCCTCAAGGTTCAATATGCTCCAAATACCATCTTGTTCATGTCTTTGGAGGAGGTGTGAGGTCTTTCAGATTCTTCAGAGTAGAGAAAACCAAACATCCTGTATCTTGCCAATATTGACCATATGCTGTATACATATTTGATTATGAAAAGTAGCCTTGATTTCTACTTGATACATCTCTAAGCTTGTAATGGAGTGATGGGGGCACATACATGGAGAGGAAATTATAAAGCTGCTTGAAAATAATGGTAGAGCAAAGTAAGTGAAATGAAGAAATTGAAGGTAAACACTAAAAATGAACAGCAAGACTGAAATCTGGGATAATGGGGACATTTTGTTGAGACAGAGTAGATAATTAAGAAACATTTGTTACATGAAGTGATGTGAATTAGAGTTAGCAGAGTATTCAGTTCAGTTCAGTTCAGTTCAGTCGCTCAGTCATGTCCGACTCTTTGAGACCCCATGAATCGCAGCACGCCAGGCCTCCCTGTCCATCACCAACTCCCAGAGTTCACTCAGACTCGCGTCCATCGAGTCAGTGATGCCATCCAGCCATCTCATTCTCTGTCGTCCCCTTCTCCTCCTGCCTCCAATCCCTCCCAGCATCAGAGTCTTTTCCAATGAGTCAACTCTTCGCATGAGGTGGCCAAAGTACTGGAGTTTCAGCTTTAGCATTATTCCTTCCAAGGAAATCCCAGGGTTGATCTCCTTCATAATGGACAGGTTGGATCTCCTTGCAGTCCAAGGGACAGGGTTAAGGAAATGGCAGGCATATGAAGCATTGCTTAGTAAGAGCACAGCAAGGTTGGAGACTAATAGGATATAAAACATAAAGTGTTTCAATGATCACAATGAAGCACTGAGTCTTGGGTTATAGTGGTACTAGACTCAAAAAATTGTAGAAGAGTGTAAAAATATAATTTAGATATTTGCCACATAAAAGTGTAGTCTACAGACAATTAGCAACAGCAGAGATGGGAGCTCATTAAAAATGAAACTCCACCCCTCCTCATGTTCCAAGTCTAATGAAAAAGATTTTATAAATAAAATCTTCATGTGATTCATGCATACACTGAAGTTTAAGAAACACTAATGTATGATTAATATAAGAGAAGGTAAAGTGGATGGTAGCAAATATCAAAAATTTTTGGCAATGGCAAAACATTTATTATAAATCATTCAGTGACAGGATTAACAACCTTAATGTCTAGGAGTAGACATAGTTTTTGTAAAAAAAATAAAAGATAAATATTTGTGGGATAAACAAATGAAGAAACAAAATGCAGGTTGGTAACAGGTAAACAACAGAAAAAATAAAGTAGAGATAAATGACTTTTCCATTTATCCAGCCTGTCTCCATGGTCAGACTCTCTGCTCCATTTCTCCTATAACATAAATTACAAAGTGTGTCTCCTTTCTCTAATCAAGACCTATCTGTGCATCTGAGTCCTGATGCTTTGGCAGCAGAAAGCCCCATTTTAGCTTTCCCTATTAGGACTTAAGAGAGGAAGCTGGCCACTGCTTTCTTATTTGTCCCTTGATCATCCTAATTGAAAGTGAAACTTTGCATTTATTGAGAGTGACTTCAGATGGAAATTGGAGAACTATCTAGACAGCAGGGATCTGGAGACCAAACCGCTCTGGGTAATTTCTTCCCCAGGATTATGCAGAACCAATCCACATTACAGCTTTCTGTCACCTTGTGAGTTGTTAGCTATTAAACAGGGATGGGGGCTGGGCAGCCCTTGATAAGCCTTGCTCATTTTGTCACAGATGATTTCAAATTTTTCAGCTTATGTGTAGAAATTATATAATTTTTGACATAAGGGAAAATGGAGCAATACCCTCTGGGGCAGATGTCATAATGAATGTCATAAATGCCAAGAGCCCTTGAGGGTTGTGGAATTTATAATGAAAAAGAAGTATTTTTCTGTTAAATAATGTACCACTTGGAGATAAGCAGAGTTTTCTGAACTGTATAATTCTGGTACACCTGTGCTAAAAACTCATGATAATAAATGGCAGAGCAATTTTGGGTACTGATACCGGAATAGGGAGATCAATCAAAGCGGTCAAGCACATCAGCCTTGCAGGTCCTCTGGCTGGCGACTGGGATCACCACCAGGAGTTTCATGAAAGTAAAGACTGTAAAGTAAAGGAAAGACTGTAAAGCCATATTGAAGTAGCATAATTTCTCTCAATCACTTTCAAAAATTTTTAACATGTTTGCTTTAAATATATTCAGTCATGTCCAACTCTTTGCAACCCCATGGACTGTAGCCTGCCAGTCTCCTCTGTCCATGGAATTCTCCAGGCAACAGTACTGGAGTGGGTTGCCACTTTCTTCTCTAGGGGATCTTCCTGATCCAGGGATCAAACCTGAGTCTCCTGCATTGCAGGCAGATTCTTTATCATCTGAGTCACCAGGGAAGCTGGTGATTTTATATACCGATTTTGTTTTTTTAACAACTTACATACTAAATTTTATTATTTTCATAATGGTAGATTCTGGACAAAGTGGAGACAATGAGAATAAGGGCAATCCATTAGAATTTCTATCAAAAATTACTACATTATGAAACTTAGTAGTTTTATATATTAAAATGCAAATTACATTTAAAAAGTAAGAAATATGTTTGGACCTTTTGCAGACCAACACAACATTCTTTTAAAAACTGATGATGTGCTCTTGCACTTAACTCTGACAGTAATTCACAAAACACAAAATCACACTTTTTGTACTCTTTTCTAGTCTGAGCTTGGGAATAGCAATAAGAGAGAAGAATAAAAAATAAAGTCCAGTGCTCAGAAAAAAAAAATCTTTCATAATTTTTAATATACTAAAGGGTGCAAAAATTTCATTCAGAAAAGCCAATCATTGCTATAAGCCAGTAAATTGTTATAACAGAGTTTTAAAATACTTTTATAATCAAAATCAGCTAATGTTTACTAAAAACATATACCTATATATACTATATAGTTTAGAAAAATAATGTATTGGTGAAATGATTCTGAAAGCATTCATTTGATACAATTATTAAACGTATCTAAAAAAAGAAATTTTCAATGACATCCTATATTCAGATTATATGAAACTACACTTGAAAGGTAAATAGGAAACTACACTTGAAAGGTAAATAGGTCAATCTAATTTCTTTTCTCTTAAATCAAGGGTTTTTCTCTATCAGAGGGCTTTCCTTTCTACCCATTCTAGTCTTATTAATGCTATTACAAGCATATTACATAGATAATAATGTTCTGATCTGCTTGGACATTTTTATATACTTCTCTGGTCACTAGTAGGACTGGGAAAAGTTGTAGTTAGTATAAAGACTATTTTTAATATGTTGTCTCTATATTAAACAATTAAGATATTAAGAGGTGAATAAACCATTCCATTTGGGATCAATATTAATAGCTGTAAAAACTAACTCTGCGTTGGAAGAGCTCATAAAGTTTCTCCTAAAGTAATAATGGCTTTTTCTGGTGGCTCAGATGGTAAAGAATCTGCCTGTGATGTAGGAGACCTGGGTTCAATTCCTGGGTCAAGAAGATCCCCTGGAAAAGGGAAATGGCTACCCACTCCAGTATTCTTGCCTGGAGAATTCCAACCCTGCCAGGCTACAGGCCATGGGGTTGCAAAGAGTTGGACATGACTGAATGACTAACACTTTCACTTTCAAAGTAATAATACATCCTTCATCTGCATTCAATCAATCTGATTGGAGTGCAAATACGCTCCTGATGGTTCATCTGAGATGTGGGGGAACAAACTACTTTATATAAATATTCTCAAGATGATCAATATAGGATAATAAAAGATTCATTGACAAGACTCCCAGCATTCATCTTTGGACAGACTGCCGAAGGTCAAAGTAGAGACAAAAATGAAGAATAGCTGAGGCAATTATGTTGCATCCACCAAACATAGGAGAAGGAAACGCAACCCA
The DNA here is from genome assembly GCF_032405125.1 of Capricornis sumatraensis. NCBI lineage: Eukaryota > Metazoa > Chordata > Mammalia > Artiodactyla > Bovidae > Capricornis > Capricornis sumatraensis. Next base: position 39,229,706 of record NC_091085.1, on the reverse strand, counting down.
CTCCAGTATTCTTGCCTGGAGAATCCCATGGACAGAGGAGCCTGGTGGGCTGCCGTCTATGAGTTTGCACAGAGTTGGACAGGACTAAAGCAACTTAGTAGCAGCAGCCACCAAACATTTAGGCCAGTAACTATTTCAACAAGTTTTAAAGTGATGAATTTCAATAATGTGTTACCTCTAACTCATCCTTCTAGATGCACTCAAGATTTGAAGCTTAAACTTTGAAAAAATGAAATGTCCTTAGAAAAGGGAAGCAACTGAAGCAAGAGTTTCTTTCTATGAATTCAAGTTTATACATGTGCACAAATGTATATAAAAGATGTTCTGCCTAAAAGATATCCCTCAGTATAGTTTGAGAGGCTTTTATCAAAGAACAAATTGATTTTGCTATAATCACTACAGGTCATTTCATTTGTATGAGAAAAAATTATGCATATGTTTATGTAGTGTCAACCTTATCAACAAAGCCACAGCTCTTAACACTTGACTAAATACAACACCTTGCTGGTCAGAGATGTAATCAGTACATGGCTTACCAAAAAAGAAATATATACAACCAAGTTTTATATTTGTATGAAAAGAGTTATTAGCATGGCAAGTATTGAAAAGAGTTCAAATTTCAGAGTAAGAGGAAATACCAAAATGTCATAAATCTCTTGAGGTTCAGTTTAATTACTGGCTCAACTTTAGAAAAACAGACTCAGGGAAAGGTTTGAAGTATGAAGACATTTTCTTTGATGCTTTAGTGTTACAAGCAATATGTAAATAGACTTAAAGTTCCCCCCTCAGTCACTGTCAATTATAAATATCACCATTGTTTATTGACTGTCTTTTTATTTCTGCCTCTACTATTTGATGTGATTTATTTTATTGAGTGGCTCTAACACTTGCTAGCGTAATTTCATACACTAGCACAAGTATTATTGTATTGTATTATATACACAAGTATTATTCTCTATGGTCAGGCTCCTTGTTCATATAATTAAATAAATGTTTAAGTCCTTAGAGAAAAGTTAACATTTATCTATAAAACAAAAATGAACTAAGCTTATTCAATAAAAAACTAAAATTCCACCTAATGGGCTGATAAACCATGAAATAATTCTAATATTTTCCCAATCAAGGACTTGGCAGACAATACTCTAACGATGTTTGTGTGATGAAGCGGTCCAATATGATGTAGGAAGGATTTGAACTCATTTCTACCCTTAGACACTGAATCTACACCTGTATGTAGAGGAATTCCTACTGAGGAATAACTGAGAGCCGACTGAACAGCTTCAGCGTGACAAACCACAGAAGGATCACAGGTCAAGAGTAGGGATACGGAGATACCACAGTGATGGGAACCCCAATCCCCACTCATGTACAGACACAACAACAAACAAGCAACAAATGACAAACATAACAAAAGAGAAACAGGTTCAAAGATACAAAGAAGAATCTGGTAGTTGCCAGGCAGGAAAGGGTGTAGGGATGGTTGAAATTGGAAAGGGAAACTAAGAAGAGATAAAGTAACTAAGTCACAGGGGTGCAATGTACACCATAGGGAATATAGACAATAATACTGTAATGACCTGCCTCTTGAGAAATCTGTATGCAGGTCAGGAAGCAGCAGTTAGAACTGCACATGGAACAACAGACTGGTTCCAAATAGGAAAAGGAGTACGTCAAGGCTGTATATTGTCACCCTGCTTATTTAACTTCTATGCAGAGTACATCATGAGAAACGCTGGGCTGGAAGAAGCACAAGCTGGAATCAAGACTGCTGGGAGAAATATCAATAACCTCAGATATGCAGATGACACCACCCTTATGGCAGAAAGTGAAGAGGAGCTAAAAAGCCTCTTGATGAAAGTGAAAGTGGAGAGTGAAAAAGTTGGCTTAAAGCTCAACATTCAGAAAACAAAGATCATGGCATCCGGTCCCATCACTTTATGGGAAATAGATGGGGAAACAGTGGAAACAGTGTCAGACTTTATTTTTGGGGGCTCCAATATCACTGCAGATGGTGACTGCAGCCATGAAATTAAAAAGATGCTTACTCCTTAGAAGAAAAGTTATGACCAACCTAGATAGCATATTCAAAAGCAGAGACATTACTTTGCCGACTAAGATCCGTCTAGTCAAGGTTATGGTTTTTCCAGTGGTCATGTATGGATGTGAGAGTTGGACTGTGAAGAAGGCTGAGCACCGAAGAATTGATGCTTCTGAACTGTGGTGTTGAAGAAGACTCTTGAGAGCCCTTTGGACTGCAAAGAGATCCAATCAGTCCATTCTGAAGGAGATCAGCCCTGGGATTTCTTTGGAAGGAATGATGCTAAAGCTGAAACTCCAGTACTTTGGCCGCCTCATGCGAAGAGTTGACTCATTGGAAAAGACTCTGATGCTGGGAGGGATTGGGGGCAGAAGGAGAAGGGGACGACAGAGGATGAGATGGCTGGATGGCATCACTGACTCGATGGACATGAGTCTGAGTGAACTCCGGGAGTTTGTGATGGACAGGTCGGCCTGGCATGCTTCGATTCATGGGGTCGCAAAGAGTCGTACATGACTGAGTGACTGAACTGAACTGAACCTTGCGTGGTGACAGGTGATAACTAGATATGTGGCGAACATTTTGTACTACATAAAAATATCAAATCACTATGTGGTATTCCTATAATTAATATAATATTGTAAGTCTATTATACTTCAATAAGTATTAAAAAATAAATTTAAAATTATTTATATATATATATACCAATAGCCTTACATATAGTTTTTGGAAAAAGCATTTCTCTTAATGAGTTTTGGTGCTTGAAGGTTTAGATTTGGATGTCAAGTACGAGTTGCAAGCTCTTGGGAATTTTTTTTTTTTCCTCTTTTTGAACTGCATTCTGTAATAACTAATATTCACCAGATATGAGTTAGAAATTTTAAATAAGATAATCTTTGTAAAGCATTCAGCAAAGAGCTGAAATTCAGCAAAGTGTCAAGCTTTTTGACACTTAAGATGAATTCTATAAATGAATAATTCCTCAGGTTCTACCTTTTATGTAACTGTCTGTGTGTGTTAGTGGCTCAGTTGTATCTGATCCTTTGTGACCCCATGGACTGTAGCCTGTCAGGCTCCTCTGTCCATGGGATTTCCCAGGCAAGAATACTGGAGTGGGTAGCTATTCCCTTCTCCAGGGGACCTTCCTGACTCAGGGATTTTCAAACCTGGGTCTCTTAAGTCTCCTGCATTAGCAGGCAGATTCCTTACCCTGCACCACCTGGACAGCCCTTTATATAACTGAATCCCTCTTAAATCACATCGTTTGTTTTTTGTCAGGCAACATAAGACTATGATACAGTACTTGTAGAGGCCTTTCCTAATGGCTCAGTGGGTAAAGAATCCACCTGTAAGGTAGACACAGGATCAACACAGGTTTGATCCCTGGGTTGGGAAGATCCCTTGCAAGAGGAAACAACAACCCACTCCAAACAGGCACAATGAGCTGGGCAATTTTTTTTTTTTTAATAAAACATTCACATTTTTGCAGTGAGAACTGCTTTATTCTTGGTTGTTTTCCTTTTACCAATACAAAGGATTTCTATGAATCGTTGTTTCATTTTTCTTAACTGTGCAATAATCTCCTATAAGTGGATAATTTATTAAATACAAAGAGTTTACTTTAAAGCATTATTATATAATTTACAATATAGTCTTTCTATTTGGACATGTTATATTCTCTATTAAATTTTACTAAAGACTGATTAGCTAATGAAAGTGTTTTTAGTAGCAAAACAACATTAATAGAAATAAGAATGACTCTAATTAGTTTTAAGAATAGTTTGATTCAATCCAAGACCATATACTATGTATTGCTTGCCTTGTTCCAGGTGCTAAAGACATCATTTTAAAAAAAGAGTTATCTTATACTGTGAAACTTACATTCTATTGTTAGTGGAGGGAATAAAAAATCAACAACTAAGTAATGCCTCTATTGGTGACAAGAACTTTGAAGGAAAATAAAGCTGGATGATAAAAATATTATCTGATACCAGTGAGGACAGGGAACCAAGGAAGCCAACTTCTCTTTGATTTAAAAAAAAAATACAAAGTAAGGGGAAAAGACAAAGCAATATCCTATAAAACTATATTTCAGGTAGAAACAGCAGCAAACATAAAGGCCTTAAGGTGAGAATGTGTTTTATGTGTTTGAGAAGCAAGAAAAAAAGTTTTATGGCAGGGGGAAACAAGGATTGAATAGTAAGAGATAACATTGTGGAAGCATCAGGGTTCCAAATCCTGTAGCGGCTGGTAGGCCATCACCTGGGTTTTGGATTTTATTCCATGTAATACAGGGAGCTTCTAGAGAAAGCTGAGCAGAGGCATAGTTAGATCTTATTTTTATGTTTAAACGATCACTGCCGCCTGTGTGGTTAATTGACTGTGAAGGAACAAGGGTGGGAAAAGGAAGAATATTTAGAAGCCTGTTGTATTAATTCAGGTGCTAGCTGATGCTGCTCTGCATTAGGAAGACAGAGTAGAGACGTGAGAAATAAATACTAGGATCTAAATGTATTTTGAAGGGAGAACAAAAATAAGTCCCTAGTGTGAGGTTATATGTGGGATGTGAGAGAAAGAGAGGAAAAGAAAAAATTCTGAGGACCAGGAAAAAGGCACGTAATGGAAAATTACTGGCTCAATTAACATAACAATCGAGAAGCAGGCCAGGCTCCAAGGACCCTTTGATCAGCGTTCTGGCTCTGTTCTGTGATCCTCTCGGAGTCATCATCCTCTATTGGCTGGTCTTATCCTTCATGGAGCTGAAATGACGGCAGAAATTCAAATGACCCATCTGTATGTCATACTATTCAGGAGAGAGAACTTTTTTCCAAATACTATCAAATTAAAATCATAAATTTTCCTCTGTTAGACCCAATTAAACTATATTTCTACATCTGAGCTGAACACAAGGGACTGGAGAATGCCATATGCTGGGAGGGTTTCAGAGTGCCCTGACTATGGCATAACAGAAGCCTCAATACTCACAAGGTCTTAAACAATCCTTTTTTGTAGCATCAACTATCAATTTAAAAAACCATAGCCCTTAGATAACCACATCTAATCTACTAATCTACTTACCATCTTGATTTTAAAAGCCATTTGGCCAGAGATTTGTTGTATCTCCCCAAAGAGTAGGATGTATTCATTCTCAGACCAGTGCCCTTGCTTATGTTTTCCTTCATTTGGAGTCTCCTTTTCTATTTAACTTGGACTATCTAAATTATAATTATCCTCTATGGCAAGCACAAGTTCTTCCTCCTTCCAAAAATCTTCCATGAATTCTCAGCACTCGTCACTCTACATTCATCAATCACTGTATATAGCATCAACGTGGACTTCTTACATTTGTATAGCCTATGTAGCATAGTTTCTTATATTCACCAATTGCATTGTGAATGTCTTCCTTGCTTAGATTTTCAAGGAGGGAACATGACAAATGACATGACAACATGACAAAACTTTGTGTTCAATCATAGGGAATCCTTTCTGAGAACATACCTGTCTTTGAATAAGTATTTATAATTGATAACAGTATACATTTATTGTGCTGATAATTAATGTATATTACAAAATTGGTTTTAATTAATTGATGCATTACCAAAGTATCCTCTGATTACTACTACAGACAATTTACTATGAACAAGTTAACATACAAATAATCAGAGGATCACAAATGTATTTCCAACATTTTGGTAAAGAATCCATAGAAGAAAATACATTAAAGTCATCATCATCAGTTATCTTATCTGATCATCAGTTAGCTTATCTTAATTACACTCTTTGTATTCTAGCTTACATATTGCCACAAGGAAAAGAAGGAACAAAAGAAAGAGAAAGCAAAACAAAGAATGAGAAAAGAGAGCAGAGAAAGAGAGAAAAAAGATAAAGAGATCATTGGAAGCCACTATTTCAAAGTATCCAATATTCAAAACCAGATATACTGCTATTAAAAATATTTTCCTGGTGATGAGTTTTTTGATAAAGCAGTCCCAAAAAGCAAGATCTAAAAGTACAACTCAAGAAAAAATATAGATTGAACTTTATGAAAATTAGAATTTTTGCTTTGCAAAAGACACTGTTAAGAGAATGAAAAGACAAGCCACAGACTGGGAGAAAATAGTAACAAAACCCTTATCTGTTAAAAAATTGGTATCCAAAATATACAAGGAATTGTTAAAATTTAACAAGAAGAAAATAAGTAACAATTTTCTTTGTGCAAAAGATCTGAACAGATGTCTCACCAACGAAGATATATAGGTGGCAAGTAAGCATATGAAAAGATGTATATTTTTGTTATCAGATAATTGCAGATTAAAATAATAAGATATCACTACAAAAGTTCTAGAATGACTAAAATCCAAAATACTGATAATATCAATCACTGGCAAGAATGCAGAGCAATAAAACTTTCATTCATTTCTGGTAGGAATTCAAAATTTTACAGCCACTTTGGGAGTAAATTTGGCAGTTTCTTACAAATCTAAACATGATATTACCATACGATACAGTAACCCCTCTTCTAAATTTTTAACCTTACTGATTTGAAAACATTTGTCTATCCAAAAACTTGTATCCTTTATTCATAATTGTCAAAAGCTGGAAGCAACCAAGGTGTCCTTTAATAGGCGAACAAATAAACTGTGCTACATACTTACAATAAAATATTAGTCAGAAATTTAAAAAAAATGAGCCATTAAGCCACAGAAAGCAATTAATGAATCTTAAATCTATATTAAGTAAAAAAAAATTCATCTGAAAAAGTTACATAGTTTATAATTTCAATGACATGACCTATGAAAAAGGCAAAATTATAACAATGGTTTGCAGGAGTTTAGTGGGAGGAAAAGAGTTGCATAGATGAAGCACAGAGGATTTCTTAGGACAGGAAAAGTATTGTGAATGATACAGTAATAGTAGATACATGAAATTGTGTATTTGTTAAAATCCATATGACTTTAAGCCACAAAAGGTGAACCTTAATATATAAACTGAAGTGAAGTTCCTCAGTCATGTCTGACTCTTTGCAACCCCATGAACTGTAGCCTACCAGGCTTCTCTGTCCATGGACTTTTCCAGGCAAGAATACTGGAGTGGGTTGGCATTTCCTTCTTCAGGGGATCTTCCCAACCCAGGGATTGAACCCAGGTCTCCCGCATTGCAGGCAGACGCTTTACCATCTGAGCCACCAGGGAAGCCAAAACCTTAATATAAATGAATTTCCACCCCCCAAAAATCTTTAAGAGATTGGAGGAATCCCAAGATGGAATGTAGAAGATGATAAAAGAATATTACAAATACATGAAACAACTTAAAAATACTGCTGACCTAGGAAATTTTGAAAACAAGTGGAGTTTGTGAGACTAAAATATTGCTGTCCTCTGGTTAATAAATTTATCTCCTACAAGTGTATTGATTAACAATTTTGTAATTGCTGCATATGTATACTGACAGTGATTAAGTCAGTGGAGTGTACTTGGTTGAATCCAGGTTTCTTGCTGTTGGAGTGATAGTTTGCAGATAAACAAAGGAACGAGGATAGAATGATCCATTTGGTAATTAGAGTTGGATTTGTAAAAAAATAAAATAAAAAAATAACAGAAACTTGAATTAAATAGAGTTGGGAAACCAAAAGGGGGAGTTCTGATGCCCTGTGATGATGGCAGAGTCCAACAGGAGAAGTCATTTTTTCCTTGGAGAGGACTCAGCCAATAAAAAGTCATAATCTCTTTGTCTCCTAGAGCCCTCCCAACTTCCTTTTCCTCTCTATAAAATAGTACACAAATACATTTCTTTACACTGTTGAAGACCTAGAATCAATGACATCAGTTCAGTTCAGTTCAGCTCAGTTCAGTCGCTCAGTAGTCTCCAACTCTTTGTCACCCCATGAATTGCAGCACGCCAGGCCTCCCTGTCCGTCACCATCTCCCGGAGTTCACTCAGACTTACGTCCATCGAGTCCGTGATGCCATCCAGCCATCTCATCCTCAATCGTTCCCTTCTCCTCCTGCCCCCAATCCCTCCCAGCATCAGAGACTTTTCCAATGAGTCAACTCTTCACATGAGGTGGCCAAAGTATTAGAGTTTCAGCTTTAGCATCATTCCTTCCAAATAAATCCCAGGGCTGATCTCCTTCAGAATGGACTGGTTAGATCTCCTTGCAGTCCAAGGGACTCGCAAGAGTCTTCTCCAACACCACAGTTCAAAAGCATCAATTCTTCGGTGCTCAGCCTTCTTCACAGTCCAACTCTCACATCCATACATGACCACTGGGAAAACCATAGCCTTGACTAGACGGACCTTAGTCGACAGAGTAATGTCTCTGATTTTGAATATACTATCTAGATTGGTCATAACTTTCCTCCCAAGGAGTAAGCGTCTTTTAATTTCATGGCTGCAGTCACCATCTGCAGTGATTTTGGAGCCCCCAAAAATAAAGTCTGACACTGTTTCTACTGTTTCCCCATCTATTTCCCATAAAGTGATGGGACCGGATGCCATGATCTTCATTTTCTGAATGTTGAGCTTTAAGCCAACTTTTTCACTCTCCTCTTTCACTTTCATCAAGAGGCTTTTTAGTTCCTCTTCACTTTCTGCCATAAGAGTGGTGTCATCTGCATATCTGAGGTTATTGATATTTCTCCCGGTAATCTTGATTCCAGCTTGTGTTTCTTCCAACCCAGCGTTTCTCATGATGTACTCTGCATAATTTAAATAAGCAGGGTGACAATATACAGCCTCGACATACTCTTTTTCCTATTTGGAACCAGTCTGTTGTTCCATGTCCAGTTCTGACTGTTGCTTCCTGGCCTGCATACAGATTTCTCAAGAGGCAGGTTAGGTGGTCTGGTATTCCCATCTCTTTCAGAATTTTCCACAGTTTATTGTGATCCACACAGTCAAAGGCTTTGGCATAGTCAATAAAGCAGGCGGCCTCTTGCCCAAGGCCAGGGTCGGTGACCTTGAGGAGCCACCCCAAGCCCAAGGCCAGGGAGGGCAGCTAAGAGGAGCCACCCATGCCCGAGGCCAGGGCCGGCGGGCAGGAGGAGCAACCCAAGGAATGGTGGCTGCACAGGAGGGCCTAGAGGAGCTATTCCACGTTGAAGGTCAGAAACGGTGGCGGTAAGGAGATACCCCTCGTCCAAGGTAAGGAGCAGCAGCTGTGCTTTGCTGGAGCAGCCATGAAGAGATACCCCACGCCCAAGGTAAGAGAAACCCAAGTAACATGGTAGGTGTTACAAGAGGGTATCAGAGGGCAGACACACTGAAACCATACTCACAGAAAACTAGTCAATCTAATCACACTAGGACCACAGCCTTGTCTAACTCAATGAAACCAAGCCATGCCCGCGGGGCAACCCAAGATGGGCAGATCATGGTGGAGAGGTCTGACAGAACGTGGTCCACTGGAGAAGGGAATGGCAAGCCACTTCAGTATTCTTGCCTTGAGAACCCCATGAACAGTATGAAAAGGCAAAACGATAGGATACCAAAAGAGGATGCCCCCAGGTCATTAGGTGCCCAATATGCTACTGAAGACCAGTGGAGAAATAACTCCAGAAAGAATGAAGGGATGGAGCCAAAGCAAAAAAAATACCCAGTTGTGGATGTGACTGGTGATAGAAACAAGGTCTGATGCTATGAAGAGCAATATTGCATAGGAACCTGGAATGTCAGGTCCATGAATCAAGGCAAATTGGAAGTGGTCAAACAAGAGATGGCAAGGGTGAACGTTGATATTCTAGGAATCAGTGTACTAAAATGGACTGGAATGGGTGAATTTACCTCAGATGACCATTATATCTACTACTGCGGGCAGGAATCCCTCAGAAGAAATGGAGTAGCCATCATGATCAACAAAAGAGTCCGAAATGCAGTACTTGGATGCAATCTCAAAAACGACAGAATGATCTCTGTTCGTCTCCAAGGCAAACCATTCAATATCACAGTTATCCAAGTCTATGCCCCAACCAGTAACGCTGAGGAAACTGAAGTTGAACGGTTTTATGGAGACCTACAAGATCTTTTAGAAGTAACACCCAAAAAAGATGTCCTTTTCATTATAGGGGACTGGAATGCAAAAGTAGGAAGTCAAGAAACACCTGGAGTAACAGGCAAATTTGTCCTCGGGATGCAGAATGAAGCAGGGCAAAGGCTAGTAGAGTTTTGCCAAGAAAATGCACTGCTCATAGCAAACACCCTCTTCCAACAACACAAGAGAAGACTCTACACAGGACATCACCAGATGGTCAACACTGAAATCAGAATCAATGACATACCAATAGCTAAGTGCTAGCACTCACTTCTTGGTTTCTAACATTGTTCAATAAGGGGAACGAGACTTCTTGGAGAATGAGTGATTCTAGGAGTGGGGTAGAAAATATACATGATGAAACTGAAGCATCTTGTAATGCTAGAAACAGAAAGTGTTTGAAACACACACACACACATGCACACAGATGAGATCTATCAAAAGGAACCAGGAGCCAACTGTTAAGCTTCTAATGGCTAAAACTAGAACAATTTAACAACAAAATAAAGTAGTACTAGATTATAACTCAGTGTAAAAAATGAATATTCATGAGTTCATATTGATATAAATAAGTGAACAAATGAATAATAAATTGGGAGAATAGACAAATCTCCTGTGAGGAAGAATTCCAAATAATGTATGTAGATATTGTGCCCTCAAGGAGGTGAAGCATAACTCTCCACTCCTTCCATAAGGGCTGCACATAGTGGCTTCCTTCCAAAGAAGACTGTGGGATGGTGAAGAGAGGGACAGCAACCTTTCAATGGAGAAACATTGCCTTTCCCAGGTGCTTAAGACCAATATTAAAGAGATAATTCATGTATCTTTGATAAGGTCTGATGAAAATGGTACTTTACTTCTGTGATCTTCCTCTTCAAACTCCATAACCCTAGTATAACATGAGGAAAAAACATCAGACCACTTCTTACTCAGAGACATTCTTCAAAATAACTAACCAGTGCTCCTCAAGCTGTCAAGGTCATCAAAGACAAGGAATGAACATCTGAGAAACTACCACAGTCATGAGGAGCCTCAGGGTACACAAGGAGTAAACGTAGGGTGGTATCCTAGATGGAATCCTGGAACACAAAAAGAATGTTAGGCAAAAACTAATCTGAATAAATTATGGATTTTAGTTCATAATAACATGAATATTGGCTTAATTGTAACAGAAGTACTATATTAATGTAAGATATTACTAACAAGGGGAAATGGGTACAGAAATATGGGAACTCTCTTTGATCCTTACAATTTTCTATAAATCAAAAGCTGTGCTAAGGTAAAACATGTATTTAAAAATAATTTAATTTTCAACTCTTCAGTAAAACAATACCAAACAAAATAATATTGTCCCTTTCAATATGGGTCAGGAATTCTGTAAGTCAATTCACTGTAATAACAAGCTATGCAATGCATATTAATACAAAAAGAGAACACTGTATGTGTAGTTCATCTCTCTAATTCAAACTAATTCTTAAATCTCAAAGGGATTAAAACCAGAAGATACTGTCTGGATGGTAACACAGAGGAGTGTGGAAACATCTGGATGGTCATTTTCTATCTTTTTAGATTCAATCTCTAAAAATGAATGTCTGAAGATTTCAAAGCAAAATAGTGTTAAAACATTCTGAATACAAAAACATAATTAATACATTGAAATGGAAGGGTTCTAGTTCTGATAGAAAAGCATACCAATGACAATACTTGTTATTGAAACCTAATCTTTAATGATAAAAAAACACCTTTGTAATTCAGGCCTGTAAGCTATTTCTTTCATTAGTGAAATCCTTTGAATGCTCTAAATAATTGAGTGTTCAGAAGCCAGCAACTCAAATTGAAGTTAGAAGTATTGTTTATACAGGTGGTTTGCCTACTGGGAGTCAAAATTCTTACTTCTGTTGTCCTTATCAATTATTCTGAGACTTTGTCTATTTGGTGTCTGCCAGTTTTTACAGCAACAGAAGTCTCTTTTTAAAAATTGCTGACATAACATATATTAAATTATCCTGAGTAACATTCTGTTTCCAAATTTTAAAAATCAAGAGTGGAGGAAAATGCTTGGATGATTAAATATTAAGTCAGTTTTATGATTCTCTCAGATTTAAATATTTAAAAATGTGTCAACTAAATTAATAAGAAATGAAGACCTTAGAAGTATGAGGTTCACCTGAAACACAGTAAAATTATTGTCAATATTGTCAGCTATGAGCTCAAGAGCTTAGAATCAATCAATCCAGACATTAAAAAAAGAGAAAAAAAAAAATTAAGTGCTGGATATGAGAAGTAACTGGGCTTCCCAGGTGGCTCAGTGGTAAAGAATCTGCCTGCCAAGCAGGAGACTCTGGTTGGATCCCTGAGCTGGGAAGATCCTCTGGAGAGAAGGAAATGGCAACCCACTCCAGCATTCTTGCCTGGGAAATCCCATGGACAGAGGAGCCTGGTGGTTTACAGTCCACGGCATCGCAAAGAGTCAGACATGACTAAGCGGCTAAACAGCAGCAGCAGCAGGAGAAGTGGTCATAACTTCTACTAGTACAGATGGTCAGCATTGACCTTCAGGAGTGTAATGACCTTCAGGAGTCTAAACTTCCATCTCAGTTACCCACATGTCTCTGGTGGGGGAACTTCTACCTTCCTCTGCTACTTATACAAAAGAAAGAAGATGAACTTCAGAAGCAAACATTCAGAATTACCACATACAAGACAAGAAGGCAGGGGAAATCCAACCATCTCTGGATACTCCAGCCAGGCACACATACCTCTGCCAGAAGAGGGGGAGGGGAACTAGGTCCAAGAGCTTCCAAGGCAGGTGAACCTGTATAGGACTTATGACTAATTTTTTTTTTTCAATTGAGAGCCCTAAATCCTGTGTCTCATTCTCATCAACTCCTGTGATAATAATTCTAAGTACACAGGATTTTCCCAAGAGGAAAACGTTTATAGGTTTTATTTCAGAAGCTGGAGGCTTCAGACTGCTTTCTTATTGGGTTGGCAGCTGAGTTAGTCTGAAGAGAATAGTTAAAGTTCAGAGGTGCATCAGTACAAAAGAAGAGGGAACCAAAATCACAAATCAGAGGCGGAGCTTCCTGTCACTTCATTCTTATTCTGAAACCATACTCACTGAGCAGGTTAGTGGATACAGCATAGCTCCCCCAAAGGAACAGCAGCAGGGAGAGAATGTTCTGGTCTGAGGATTCGAGTGCCTGGTCCCCACATTGTAAATGAATAAATCAGGGCTTTGACCTTTAAAATCAGTCTCTCGAGCTTATTTAATTTCACTAGGCCCTTTAGAAATAGACAACTAGGTTTCAAAATCTGGAAGGGCTGAGGGCCAGACTTGGAGCCAGGCAAATCTACCAAGGTAATGAGACTCTAAGAGGTCTGTTGGAAGGCAGCCTGTGGGCATGCCCCAGCAACACTGCCTCGGTTTGGGCCAAGTCTGATCATTTTTCCAAGGTGAACTCTTCAGTGGGCACTTTATAATAACAAAAAATTAAAATAATACCATTCATTTGTGCAGCTTGCTGTGGCTTAAAACATGTTTTTATAGAGATGCTCACATTCAATGAAGCAAGTTTTTCAGCATATTTATTGTTCCACTCATTTTGCAGATGAAGAAAATAAAACTCGGGTTGGGTATCAGGTGCCTTTACATTTCCTCCCATGTTAGAATTTTTTCCTTCAAAAATACTACCCTCTGGAAGGAAGTGTGAGCAGAAGGTGTTCCTGATGTTAGGACTGTTCTGTTTGTTGACAAGGATGCTGATTACACAGGTGTGTTCAATAGATGAAAATTCATCAATCTGTATACCTGTGAAATGCACATTCTTATTAGACAATTATACTTTAAAAAGAGAATGTTTAAATAAAATGGCTACAAGAGAAAAATACTAATGCTTCTATTGTTGTTTTATGTAACTTTTTTAAAAAGTTCTTAAGCTTAAGATTGTCAGTAAGCTTGCCAGCAAACTTTTAGCAAAATTTGATCTGATATAGTAATTAATCCCTTTCTTCTAAGTAACTTTAAATCATTATATACAATGGTGCCACAAAATTGCAAACTCTTGGCTATTTAAAACCACTAGGCTTTTCAGGTATGACCTAAATCAAATTGCTTACAGTTATACAGTGGAAGTGACAAATAGATTCAGGGATTAGATCTGATAGACAGAGTGCCTGAAGAACTATAGACAGAGGTTGGTGACATTGTACAGAGGCAGTGATCAAGACCGTCCCCAAGAAAAAGAAATGCAAAAAGGCAAAATGGTTGTCTCAGGAAGTCTTACAAACAGCTAAGAAAAAAGAGAAACAAAAGGCAAAGGAGAAAAGCATATTTAGAACTCTGAATGCAGAGCTCTAAAGAATAGCAAGGAGAGATAAGAAAGGTTTCTCAGTGATCAATGCAAATGAATAGAGAAAAACAATAATATGGGAATGACTAGAGATAACAGACCACCCAACCTGCCTCTTGAGAAACCTGTATGCAGGTCAGGAAACCAGAGTTAGAACTGGACATGAAAAAACAGACTGGTTCCAAATAGGAAAAGGAGTATGACAAGGCTGTATATTGTCACCCTGCTGATTTAAATTATGCAGAGTACATCATGAGAAATGCTGGGCTGGAAGAAGCACAAGCTGGAATCAACATTGCCGGGAGAAATATCAATAACCTCAGATATGCAGATGACACCACTCTTATGGCAGAAAGTGAAAAGGAACTAAAAAGCTTCTTGATGAAAGTGAAAGAGGAGAGTGAAAAAGTTGGCTTAAAGCTCAACATTCAGAAAACGAAGATCATGGCATCTGGTCCCATCACTTCATGGGAAATAGATGGGGAAACAGTGGAAACAGTGTCAGACTTTATTTTTGGGGGCTCCAAAATCACTGCAGATGGTGACTGCAGCCATGAAATTAAAAGACGCTTACTCCTTGGGAGGAAAGTTATGACCAATCTAGATAGCATATTCAAAAGCAGAGACATTACTTTTCCAACAAAGGTCCATCTAGTCAAGGCTATGATTTTTCCAGTGGTCATGTATGGATGTTAGAGTCAGACTATGAAGAAGGCTGAGCACTGAAGAACTGATGCTTTTGAACTGTGGTGTTGGAGAAGACTCTTGCAAGTCCTTTGGACTGCAAGGAGATCCAACCAGTTCATTCTAAAGGAGATCAGTTCTGGGTGTTCATTGGAAGGACTGATGCTGAAGCTGAAACTCTAATACTTTGGCCACCTAATGCGAAGAGTTGACTCATTGGAAAAGACTCTGATGCTGGGAGGGATTGGGGGCAAGAGGAGAAGGGGATGACAGAGGATGAGATGGCTGGATGGCATGATGGGCGTGAGTTTGAGTGAACTCCGGGAGTTGGTGATGGACAGGGAGGCCTGGCATGCTACAATTAATGGGGTCACAAAGAGCTGGACATGACTGAGCTACTGAAATGAACTGAGAGATCTCTTCAAAATAATTAGAGATACCAAGGGAAAATTTTAGGCAAAGATGGGCACAATAAAGGGTAGAAACAGTACGGACCTAACAGAAGCAGAAGATATTAAGAAAAGGTGGCAATGAAACACAGAAGAACTATACAAAAAAAGATCTGCATGACTCAGATAACGACGATGGTGTGATCACTCACCTAGAGCAAGATCCTGGAGTCTGAAGTCAAGTGGGCCTTAGAAAGCATCACTGCAAACAAAGCTACGGAGATAATGGAATTCCAGTTGAGCTATTTCAAATCCTAAGAGATGATCCTTTGAAAGTGTTGCACTCAGTATGCCAGCAAATTTGGAAAACTCAGCAGTGGTCACAGGACTAGAGAAGGTCAGTTTTCATTCCAATCCCAAAGAAAGACAATGCCAAAGAACTCCCAAACTCCCAAACAATTGCACTCATCTCACATGCCAGTAAAGTATTGCTCAAAATTGTCTAAGCCAGGCTTCAGCAATATGTGAACCTTGTACTTCCAGATGTTCAAGCTGGTTTTAGAAAAGGCAGAGGAACCAGAAATCAAATGCCAACATCCATTGGATCATAGGAAAAGCAAGAGAGTTCCAGGAAAAATCTCCTTCTGCTTTACTGACCATGCTAAAACGTTTGACTGTGTGAATCACAACAATCCGTGGAAATTTTTTAAAGAAATGGAAATACCAGAACACCTTACCTGCCTCCTGAGAAATCTGTATGCAGGTCGAGAAGTAGGAACAGACATGTAGCAAGGAACTGGATCCAAATTGGGAAAGAAGTACATCAAGGCTGTATATTGTCACCACATATTGTCACCCTGCTCATTTAACTTATATGTGGAGTACATCATGCAAAATGCTGGGCTGGATGAAGCATAAACTGGAATTAATATTGTTGGGAGAAGTATCAATAACCTCAGATATGCAGATGACATCACCCTTATGGCAGAAAGCAAAGAAGAACTAAAGGGCCTCTTGATGAAAGTGAAAGAGAAGAGTGAAAAAGTTGGCTTAAAACTGAACATCCAAAAATTGAAGATCATGGCATCCAGGCCCATCACTTCATGGCAAATAGATGGGGAAACAATGGACACAGTGAGAGACTTTATTTTCTTGGGCTCCAAAATCACTGAAGATGGTGATCGCAGCCATGAAATTAAAAGACACTTGCTCCTTGGAAGAAAAGCAATAACAAGAAAACCTAGACAGCATATTCAAAAGCAGAGACATTACTTTGTCAACAAAGGTCCTTCTAGTCAAAAAAACATTTTTTTTTCCAATAGTCATGTATTGATGTGAGAAGTGGACCATAAAGAAAGCTCAGCACTGAAGAATTGATGCTTTTGAGCCGTGGTGTTGGAGAAGACTCTTGAGAGTCCCTTGAACTGAAAGGAGATCAAGCCAGTCAATCCTAAAGGAAATCAGCTCTGAATATTCATTGGATGAACTGGCGCTGAAGCTGAAGCTCCAATACTATGGCCACCTGATGTGAAGAGCTGACTCATTTGAA
Organism: Capricornis sumatraensis; assembly: GCF_032405125.1. NCBI lineage: Eukaryota > Metazoa > Chordata > Mammalia > Artiodactyla > Bovidae > Capricornis > Capricornis sumatraensis. The sequence goes on along the minus strand of NC_091085.1, from coordinate 39,212,665 downwards.
AAGATCCTGATGCTGGGAAAGATTGAAGACAGGAGAAGGGGATAATAGGGGATGAGACGGTTGGATGGCATCACTGACTTGATGGGCATGAGTTTGAGCAAGCTCTGGGAGTTGGTAAAGGACAGGGAAGCCTGGCATGCTGCAGTCCACAGGGTCACAAAGAGTTGGACACAACTGAGCGACTGAACTGAACTGAGCTGAATGAAGAGTAGGAGAAACGAATGTGGCTCTATATCTACCAGTATGTATTTGAAGAAGCTGATAAAACTTATGAATAAATAGGCTCATAAATCATGTTAAAGTTCTTAAGAATCCATTGAACTTAGCAAATTGCACTTACAATTGATAAATTAATTATTCACAGTTGTCTGATGACCTTGCAGATTAAGGTTTGTGTAGGGATGGGTAGGGAGATGCGGGAATTGAGATGAAGCAGCTAACGGAATGCATATGTTACTGAATTAGACTAGAGGGAAAGTACAGTGGGATTTTCAAGGCAAGAGTACTGGTGTGGGTTGCCATTTCCTTCTCCAATGGAATAGGATAGGAAGGTCAATTCACATGCCCACTTCCTATGTCTGAGGTAACTCACAGAGGAGAATTATAAATCCTCTCACTATTTCCACTTCATTTGTAAAGACTAGTCTGGAAACACCCAACACAGGGAGGTGATCTGGCCTCAGATATTGGAAACTGTAAACATATTTGCTGGGTCTTTTTAAAGTAACCAATGAATACCAGACTCTGGAGAAAGTATGGCTCCATCCAGAAGTTTGAGGCTGTTCCACACTGACACCCAAAGTCTCACTAAATCTGCTTGAAAAAGTAGTCTTACATTTAAGTAAATAGATAATTAAAAAAAAAAATCAGAGAGCAGGACTGTCTGAGGAAGTGACATTTTGGGTATCACTGTAAATGAGTAGAATTCAGCATTTGAATAAAAAGGGAACCATGTTTCACGCTTATAAGTAGGAGGTGAAGATGACCCCAGAGCACACTCCTCTTCTAAAGAGGGTAAATCTCTGAATACAAAAAAATAAGTTTTAAATAAGGCAACCTATAAAAACAACCTCTTTTATAAAGTCTAACTCTTTGGATTCTTTCCCTTGTGTTGGCAGTGCTACAAAACAAATTGTAAAACCTTTTGCCTCTCTCTCATCTTATGTTTGGAGGAAAGAGTCTTTCTTAGTCTCAGGTGGCTTTGCAGCCACCATACAAACCCCAGACAAAGTTCCCTATTAGAGTCTCTAGGAAAGGAAAATAATTCTTCCTGCTTGGTGACAATTCTATGCTTCAAGGAAACAATATCATCAGAACCTAACAAAATAAACACTGTGATCTTTCAAGAAAACCACCTGTAAACGCCCATTGGATTCACTTACTATTTGATCCTAGGTCTCTGCTCTATTTTTCTAGACAAGTAGTATCCTAACCTTCACCGTAGGAAACTTGTCCTGAGTTTTACAAGGCAGACATAAAATGCATGTGTTTTGTGTGTGTGTGTGTGTGTCTTTATCTGATAACCCCAAATGATTCAAGTCAAGACACATCCCTCTTTCTCTTCTATTTTAATAGCATGAAAACAGTGAAAATGCATAAGGAGGAGTCTTACAGAGCACTAGTTTCTGAGCCAGGAAGCCTGCAGTCAATGGTCAAACCTTCAGACCCTACTCTGAGCAATGAGTTACACCAATTAGTAAAGATAAATCCCCTTGTATTAGTACTTAGACACAAAATTGTGGAAAATAAAGATAGTTGGAAAATCACTGCAGATGGTGATTGCAGCCATGAAATTAAAAGACGCTTACTCCTTGGAAGAAAAGTTATGACCAACCTAGATAATATATTCAAAAGCAGAGACATTACTTTGCCGACTAAGGTCTGTCTAGTCAAGGCTATGGTTGTTCCTGTGGTCATGTATGGATGTGAGAGCTGGACTGTGAAGAAGGCTGAGCACTGAAGAATTGATGCTTTCAAACTGTGGTGTTGGAGAAGACTCTTGAGAATCCCTTGGACTGCAAGGAGATCCAACCAGTCCATTCTGAAGGAGATCAACCCTGGGATTTCCTTGGAAGGAATGATGCTAAAGCTGAAACTGCAGTACTTTGGCCACCTCATGCGAAGAGTTGACTCATTGGAAAAGACTCTGATGCTGAGAGGGATTGGGGGCAGGAGGAGAAGGGGATGACAGAGGATGAGATGGCTGGATGGCATCACTGACTCGATGGATGTGAGTTTGAGTGAACTCCGGGAGTTGGTGATGGACAGGGAGCCCTGGCGTGCTGCAATTCATGGGGTCACAAAGAGTCGGAGATGACTGAGCGACTGAACTGAACTGAACTGAACTATGTTACCTATTATTTTTTATGCCAGTGACACCTACCAAAAGAAAACAATCCTGAGGAAAAGAAATATAACAAATGCATTCAAGGCATAACTAGCAACAGAGTAAGGAGCATCTTCCCAGGAAGAGAAGAATCCACCTGCCAATGCAGGAGACGTAAGAAACATGGGTTTGATCCTGGGGTTGGGAAGATCCCCTGGAGGATGGCAAGGCAACTCACTCCAGTATTCTTGCCTGGAAAATCCAATGGACAGAGGAGCTTGGTGGGCTACCGCCCATGGGGTCACAAAGAGTTGGACATGACTGAAGTGACTTAGCACACCTGCATAGCGGAACTAAGAGTAGAGGGGGGAATCCTAAAATATAGAGGAACAGCTTCTAGGCTGATCACTTAAGAAGGATGAAAAAGTACTCTGAGTTACCTGGATTTACATTTCTTTGGTTATTTTACATGCCCTTTCCCCAGTTCTTTAGCTGAATATGATCTTCATCATTGCAAATAACCTATGGAGAGTATTTCATTATTCATTTGTTATCATTACAGTGTTAGGACTGGAAAAGATAGAATGATTGATTCTTCTTTTATGCATAATATATTCAGAATTGACTACTGTCTATGGGGTTGCACAGAGTTTGACACCACTGAAGTGACTTAGCAGCAGCAAATACAAATTTGCTTGCATGTTCTGTACGCTTGTATACTCTGTATATCAAAAGTTTCTTAAAAGAGCATTGTAGGTAGTATGATTATTTCATCAAGATGCATAATTTATTTCCCCATTTATTAAATTTGAGCTAGGTTTCTTTTGAGGAGGAAGCTATGGGGTGTTAATTCCTAGTCCATACCTCAAGAAACCTTGCATGCTTCCACTCATTCTTTTATATCCCTACTGATTATGTGGACAGGCCTAGGGTCGTTTGATTAAGGACAAGAGGCCAATGGCCCAATCTTTCCTGCTGCACCAGCCAACAGCCAGCCATAAGAGATCTGTAACAAAGATCATTTTAGACCAACCAGCCTACAAGTTGATTTCAGATACACAAACAAGCCCAGGCAAGATCAGTGCAACTGCCCAGTTGACTCATACACTCAGGATCAATAATAAGTCCTTTTTGTTTTAAGCCACAGAATTTTGTGTTTATTTCTTAAATTGTAAGAAGTGATTGATACAGAAATTCTATGTAGAAGTGGATGCTATTGACTTAAGACTCTGGTTTAAGAGCAAAGCAGGGAGCAGACAATGGAAACACAGTGAGCAATTTCATGTAGGTTGGAAGATTGCTGGGAGATCGCTATTGGAGGCTAGAAAAGCAGAGCCTTGCGTTATAAACTAACAAACTATTTGACAAGACTATACCGAAACACATACTGATAGATATGTTCCTAATAAACTGATAGACATTAACAAAAATAATTTTCAGCAAAGTGTTGAAAAAGTGTTAGCTGGCTCCTTTTAGCAGCATACCATCAGGTAGTACAAGAATGATAAGACTTAGAGCAGAGGTCAGCAAACTTCTGTAAAGATAGTAACTTTGTGACTATTCAGTCTGTCTCAACTATTCTATTCTGCTGTTGCAGTGCAAAAACAGAGCTAATATGTAAACAAATGAGTGTAGCTGTGCTGCAAAAATCCCTATTTGTGGACACTGAACTATGAATATAACAAAATATGCATGTATCATAAAGTGTTATCCTTCCTTTGATTTTTTTTAACCATAAAAAAAAAAGAAAATTTAACAGTCTTAGCTCAGAGTTCATACAAAAATAGGAGATGGATTAAATATGGCCTGAAGCTCTTAGTTTGTTAATCTTTAAACTAGAGAAAGATCTGATCAGTTTTCAAGAAAAATTTAGAGGGATCTAAAAAATAAATAAATAAAAATAAAATTGCTTCTTATATTCTGTCTTCCCAACTAGCATGGACTCCAACATAAAACAAGTTCTGAGAACAAGATCAAATCGCGTGTATTATTATAAAACCCTTTATTAAGACTTAAATCAGTGCCAAGGCATCCCTCTCTCAGCTAGATAAAAGGGTTTCTAAGAAACTTAAGATTCTTGTCCCATAGCCTTCTGACATGGCCAAAACTGCCATGAGTAAATCCAGAGGGCAAGACCTGTCTCCTAAATAATTGTGGATTTGGCTATTAGAATGAATTTGAGTCTGATTCACAGGGAGCCTACAATGTTCTCAAGCTGTATTTTCAAAGGAGCTTCATTTCCTTGAATCTGCAGATGAATAAACCTAGTGGAAGAGAGAAAGAGGGCACCCCGACCAATATCCAGCAAACTTTTAGAAGCAGGGTTACCAAGGTGACTGACGGCAAACCGCAGAGGAGAAAGGAGCTGGTCCCAGACTGAACGATTACCTTGCTGGTCTGTATACTCATGAGCAATAGCACACAATTCCTTTTTTAGGCCTCTAAAATTGCAAGATGATTTTTGTATAGTCATAGGTAGCTGATACAGAACATCTCATTATTCATTTGTTTCTCTTAGCATTTTGGTGGGGAGGGGCAGGGCTTACACTGAAATAAGCAAAGAATTGAAGTAGTTTTATGGATAATATGTTTAGAATTAAAAAAAATAATAGTGAGCAATAATGAAATTTGCATATTCTGTGTATAATAAAAAATATATTAGTTTCTTAAAATGAAAAAATAACTTCGCTTTTACTATGTGTATGTGTATATTTGACTGGATTTTTTGAAGTCTAGTATAGTTGCGTGAAGAAATCCCATCAACAAAACCAGACCAAGTGTTTAGTGTTCAGTTTCTAGGTCATGAAACTTGCATTCATATGAAAAAAAAAATCTATATACTGATTTTCATTACTGAATTATAGGTCTTCAAAAGCCTTTGAATTTTAATATTCATTTGTTTTGTGGAATTTTAACTTTAATATATAAAGGCAAAATAATGAAACAAACAAACAAAGAGAAAGAAAGCTACCAAACCCAACTATTGTGATATTTAAGGGTAAGTAAATCATGCACTGAAAGAAAGGTTATTTCTCTGAGGAGGGTAAACCTACTGTGCAATGTGTGTGATTTCAGCAGCTCTGGAGAGCTAGAGTTCACCCAGTTTTCACACACATTGTAAAAAGCAACATTTTCAGATACTCTAAATGTTGTAGCTAAAATCTGTGACAAGAAAATCAGGGGTGACTCAACAGCAGGTCAATTAAACCATCTCTAATTGAACCTGAGTCCATTTTTAGGCTTATTATCATCGCTGATAGGGGAGGAAGAGGAAAGCTTACATTCCACTTGCCCATAAAATACGCAAGACAAGAATGTTCTTGTCTCTACCTATGGGTCCCTGAAAATCACTGTCAGTACCTGAAGAGTGATTGGAACATTTTTAGATATTTGGTTAGCTTGTGGGATTCCTTAAAAACTTAAACTGTTTCTCTAAGTTACGTAGAACCAATTTAAAGGAAAAAGAATTTGTTTTAAATGATCAAACTGGAAAGAATGACTAGAAAACCCCTCTGGTCATTTTTTTTTTCCCTGTGTTCTCCTAACCATCATTTATGAGCCACTTGAGAGATGAGAGAAAGGATGTTAAAGGCCCTGGAGATATTGTAGCTGCATTAGCAAAGAACCAGAACACATGTAAAAAGCTTGTAAAGCATTTGGCACTACAAATCTGACATATAAACTGAGCTACAATTATCTTCATTTTCTCTTGTCTCTGACTCAATTCTTGGTCTCTTATTCTGATGATAGAAGTGATGACCTGAAGGAAAATTAGAAAGCATTCTAATATGGCAGTTTCCTGCATTTCAGAATAATTGTACTAGGTGACATTTTTAAGTGGAAAGAAAAGCTTACTATGTCTTCATTCGCATTACTGAATGTAATGTTTTATTATAGCTTCTAAGTTACCTCATCCAGAACTGTGATCTTACACATTTTTATGTAATCCGTCCTGCAACACGGAGAATAACCAGCAATAAAGATTAAGATATATTATGCAAAGGCATATTCCACTTTGTAATTTTAAGAAATGTGGAAGAATTGGCTGAAATTACTCAGGGAGATAGTGAAGGACAGGGAAGCCTGGTGTGTTGCAGTCCATGGGGTCACAAAGAGTCAGAAACGACATAGCGACTGAACAACAACATGCAATGTTAAGGACTTGTAGAAAATCTGTTTCTTGATTCATGCCCTATGCAAATGAAATTTAATTGGTTAGTATTAACATCAAATATGTCCTGGTTTACCCAGTGTCTATCATCATTAAATAGCCTTATTGAAAAAATAATTTTTATGTGAAATCATGAGGAAAAATTAAAAACAAAAAGAGAAACTATGATTAATTTTGTCATATTCAAAAGTCCACTGGGACTTCCCTGGCAATCTGGGGTTAGAATTTGGAGCTTCCACTGAGGAGGATGTGTGACATCTCTGGTTGGGGAACTAAAATCCTGAAGCTCTGCTAAAAATATTTTAAAAGTACACTACAGTTCACTTTCCTCCAATGTTATTTGTACAGGTGCTTGAGTATCAACCAAGTTAATTCTGGGATACTGAGTATATCAGTTTCTATAAATGTATAGATTTCTATTATTATTCAGTTGTGTGTGTGAAAACTAAAAAATAATCATTCATTGGAGACTCTTCTATAACCAGTAAAGTATTACACTATAAATGAAGTGATTTCCAGATTTAATATATTTCATATTAATACATCACAAAATAATCGAGTTGCATTTTTCTACAATTATGCTTGGGAAATTACTTCTTTCACTCCTTACAAATCTCTTAAGTTGCTGAGTGTTCTTATAATTACTTTTTTTAAAAAAACAAAGTACTTTTCAGGGAAGATACACAAGCCTAAGATGGCTCTTACTGTTGTTAATTTTTAAATATTTATACCTATTTGTATTTACATAAATATATTAAAATATTTTGTCATTGTTTTAGTCACTAAGTCTTGTATCTGAATATATCTATGTAAGTCTATATTAAATACATACATATTTGATATATATTTAGATATTTGTAGTGATCAGCTGAAGAAATCATAATAAAGGAATAAAATAAATTAACTACAGAAGTTGTAACTATTTTCAATAGTTAACTGAATTTTGAAATTGAATATTGCAAACAAGCTTTTAATAAACATTTTAAAAGGTATTGAAGTACAAAATTGGTGGAGTTTACAAATATAAATGGCTGTTTATGGTTTGAGAAAAATTTACAATTACAACACAGATTTTAAAGCTGTCATATCACAAACATATTAGAAGAAAATTAAAACAAGGCACAATAAAAATGTGCATTATAATTTAAAAGTGGGCTCTAGAGATGACAATGGGTTAAGCCAAAGATAGAGGTCAAAAATAAATAGATTAATACAACCTAAGAATAGGAATGGTTCGCCTTGGAAATGAACAGAGATCATTCTGTCATTTTTGAGATTGCATCCAAGTACTGCATTTCGGACTCTTTTGTTGACCATGATGGCTACTCCATTTCTTTAAGGGATTCCTGCCAACAGTAGTAGATATAATGGTCATCTGAGTTAAATTCACCCATTCCAGTCCATTTTAGTTTGTTAATTCCTAGAATGTCGACGTTCACTCTTGCCATCTCCTGTTTGACCACTTCCAATTTGCCTTGATTCATGGACCTGACATTCCAGGTTCCTATGCAATATTGCTCTTTACAGCATTGGACCTTGCTTCTATCACCAGTCACATCCACAACTGGGTATTGTTTTTGCTTTGGCTCCATCCCTTCATTCTTTCTAGAGTTATTTCTCCACTGATCTCCAGTAGCATATTGGGCAGCTACCGACCTTGGGGGGTTCCTCTTTCAGTATCCTATAATTTTGCCTTTTCATATTGTTCATGGGGTTCTCAAGGCAAGAATATAGAAGTGGTTTGCCATTCCCTTCTCCAGTGGACCACATTCTGTCAGACCTCTCCACCATGACCCATCCATAGAAACGCCAAAGAAGCTGAGGTTGAACGGTTCTATGAAGACCTAAAGACCCAAGAACTAACACCCAAAAAAGATGTCCTTTTCATTATAGGTGACTGGAATGCAAAAGTAGGAAGCCCAGAAACACCTGAGTAACAGGCAAATTTGGCCTTGGAATACGGAATGAAGCAAGGCAAAGGCTAATGGAGTTTTGCCAGGAAAACCCACTGGTCATAGCAATCCCTCTTCCAACAACACAAGAGAAGATTCTACACATGGACATCACCAATGGTCAACAAAGAAATCAGATTGATTATATTCTTTGCAGCCAAAGATGGAGAAGCTCTATACAGTCAGGAAAAGTCAGACATGGACCTGACTGTGGCTCAGATCATGAACTCCTTATTGCCAAATTCAGACTTAAATTGAAGAAAGTAGAGAAAACTACTAGACCATTCAGGTATGACCTAAATCAAATCCCTTATGATTATACAGTGGAAGTGAGAAAAAGATTTTAGGGACTGGATCTGATAGATAGAGTGCCTGATGAACTATGGACTGAGCTTTATGACACTGTACAGGAGACAGGGATCAAGACAATCCCCATGGAAAAGAAATGCAAAAAGCAAAATGGCTGTCTGGGGAGGCCTTGAAAATAGCTGTGAAAAGAAGAGAAGTGAAAAGCAAAGGAGAAAAAGAAAGATATAGGCATCTGAATGCAGAGATCCAAAGAATAGCAAGGAGAGATAAGAAAGCCTTCCTCAGCGATCAATGCAAAGAAATAGAGGAAAACAACAGAATGGGAAAGGCTAGAGATCACTTCCAGAAAATTAGAGATACCAGGGGAACATATCATGTAAAGATGGGCTCGATAAAGGGCAGAAATGGTAGGGACCTAACAGAAGCAGAAGATATTAAGAAAAGGTGGCAAGAATACAAGGAATAACTGTACAAAAAAGATCTTCCTGACCAAGATAATCACAATGATATGATCACTCACATAGAGCCAGACATCCTGGAATGTGAAGTCAAGTGGGCCTTAGAAAGCATCACTACGAACAGAGCTAGAGGAGGTGATGGAATTCCAGTTGAGCTATTTCAAATCCTGAAAGATGATGCTGTGAAAGTGCTGCACTCAATATGCAAGCACAGTTGGAAAACTCATCAGTGGCCACAGGACTGGAAAAGGTCAGTTTTCATTCCAATCCCAAAGAAAGGCAATGCCAAAGAGTCAGACACGACTGAGCGACTGAACTGAACTGACTGAACACACTAGTAAAGTAATGCTCATAATTCTCCAAGCCAGGCTTCAGCAATACATGAACCGTGGACTTCCAGATGTTCAAGCTGGTTTTAGAAAAGGCAGAGGAACCAGAGATCAAATTGCAAACATCCGCTGGATTATGACTATGCAAAGCCTTTAACTGTGTGGATCACAATAAACTATGGAAAATTCTTTGAGAGAGGGGAATACCAAACCACCTGACCTGCCTCTTGAGAAACGTATTTGCAGGTCAGGAAGCAACAGTTAGGACTAGACATGTAACAAAAGACTGGTTCCAAATAGGAAAAGGAGTACGCCAAGGCTGTATATTGTCACCCTGCTTATTTAACTTATATGCAGAGTACATCATGAGAAACACTGGGCTGGAAGAAGCACAAGCTGCAATCAAGATTGCCGGGAGAAATATCAATAACCTCAGATATGCAGATGACACCACCCTTATGGCAGAAAGTGAGGAGGAACTAAAAAGCCCTTGATGAAAGTGAAAGAGGGGAGTGATAAAGTTGGCTTCAAGCTCAACATTCAGAAAACGAAGATCATGGCATCTGGTCCCGTCACTTCATGGGAAATAGATGGGGTAACAGTGGAAACAGTGTCAGACTTTATTTTGGGGGGCTCCAAAATCACTGCAGATGGTGACTGCAGCCATGAAATTAAAGGACGCTTACTCCTTGGAAGGAAAGTTATGACTAATCTAGATCGCATATTCAAAGGCAGAGATATTGCTTTGACAACAAAGGTCCATCTAGTCAAGGCTATGGTTTTCCAGAATGCATGTAAGGATGTGAGAGCTGGACTGTGAAGAAAGCTGAGTGCTGAAGAATTGATGCTTTTGAACTGTGGTGTTGGAGAAGACTCTTGAGAGTCCCTTAGACTGCAAGGAGATCCAACCAGTCCATTCTGAAGGAGATCAACCCTGGTTGTTCTTTGGAAGGAATGATGCTAAAGCTGAAACTCCAGTACTTTGGCTACCTCATTTGAAGAGCTGACTCATTGGAAAAGACTCTGATGCTTTCGAGGGATTGGGGGCAGGAGGAGAAGAGGACGACAGAGGATGAGATGGCTGGATGGTGTCACCAACTCGATGGATGTGAGTTTGAGTGAACTCCAGGCGTTGGTGATGGATAGGGAGGCCTGTCGTGCTGCGAATTCATGGGGTCGCAAAGAGTTGGACACGGCTGAGCGACTGAACTGAACTGAAGAATAGGAAGAAGCACAAGCTAGAATCAAGATTGCTGGAAGAAATATCAGTAACCTCAGATATGCAGATGACACCACCCTTATGGCAGAAAGTGAAGAGGAACTAAAAAGCCTCTTGATGAAAGCAAAAGAGGAAAGTGAAAAATTTGGCTTAAAGCTCAACATTCAGAAAACAAAGATCATGGCATCTGGTCCCAGCACTTCATGGGAAATAGATGGGGAAACAGTGGAAACAGTGTCAGACTTTATTTTTGAGGCTGCAAAATCACTGCAGATGGTGACTGCAGCCTTGAAATTAAAAGACACTTACTCCTTGGAAGGAAAGTTATGACCAATCTAGATAGCATATTCCAAAGCAGAGACATTACTTTGCCAACAATGGTCCGTCTAGTCAAGGTTATGGTTTTTCCAGTGGTCATGTATGGATGTGAGAGTTGGACTGTGAAGAAAGCTGAGCACTGAAGAATTGATGCTTTTGAACTGTGGTGTTGGAGAAGACTCTTGAGAGTCCCTTGGACTGCAAAGAGATCCAACCAGTCCATTTTAAAGGAGATCAGTCCTGGTTGTTCATTGGAAGGACTGATGCTGAAGGTGAAACTCCAATACTTTGGCCACCTCATGAGAAGAGTTGACTCATTGGAAAAGACCCTGATGCTGGAAAGGAATGGGGGCAGGAGGAGAAGGGGACCACAGAGGATGAGATGGCTGGATGTCATCACCAACTCTATGCACATGAGTTTGGGTGAACTCTAGGAGTTGGTGATGGACAGGGAGGCCTCACGTGCTGCGATTCATGGGGTCGCAAAGAGTCAGATATGAATGACCAACTCAACTGAACTGAACTGAAGAATAGGAAAAATGCCATTATAACTTAATGTATTACTCTACAGAATGTAATTATTAAATTTGTATAAAAAATAAAGACATCTAAAATTTTACTTCTTAGCTCTTCTTTTTGAAGTAATGAATAGCAATTGTAATTTGACCTTGAAATACATAGTATTGTTAAAAGATTTAGTGAGTATGGCCAGAGTATTATAAAATAGAATGTTGTGGAAATTAAATTTAGAGAAGAGTGTTGAAATGAAAAATGACTTTGATATTTTGGGAAGTAGGCAGACATAATGGAAAATGCAACCTTTTAGTTAAGAAAAGGGAATTCCAGAAATAAAGAAGAGGGAAAGTTGGACTTATTTGAAGATAGTGTAAAACTGATCTTAGGGACAAAAGTTTAGCAAAACTAATATGAGTCACTGTGATGTTTTTATCACTGAAATAGAACTTAACAGCTTATTTTAAATTATCCTCTAAAGTGAATGTTACTTATTAATTAGGGGTCATTATTTTGAAAATCTAGTAAGAGTTACAATCTCTTCCCTGAAATACTTACATCAACACATCATTCAGCTAATAACTTCTGGAAAGTTCTAGTGAAGACACTTAGCTGTGTTCAACTCTTTGTGACCCCATGGACAGGAGCCTGCACCAAGCTCCTCTTTCCATGGGATTTTCTAGGCAAGAGTACTGGAGTGGGTTGCCATTTCCTTCTCCAGGGAATCTTCCTGACCCAGGGATCAAACCCAGGTCTCCCATATTGTAGACAGACACTTTACCGTCTGAGCCAACAGGGCCCAGGAGAGGAAAGTTCTAGGCCCAAGTTAAAAACTCCTGCTTTTTGCCTTCAAGTAATTAATATTCACTGGAGAGTAAGGTGGCTTGTCTTCCCACCAAGCAAATTAGTTCTCTGTCCTGGCATTGAAAATTGAGAAACAAAGAATGCCATTATAGACTATTTAAAACATACCAAAAAAAAAAAAAATTCTTTTTAATGAAACAATTGGTATGAATACTAATTCTATTTCTGAATACAGTTTTGGAACATATAATATTTAAGGTGAAATTTTAAAAACAAACATTGGCAGACATTCAACTTTAAAATTACTAATTCTCTGTTTCAAAAAGTTGTTTTATTTTTAATACTAACTTCTGGTGCCCTTGCATTGCTTTTAGAATATTACTGTTTTCTTTCTGACCAAACTAAAGGCTTGGAAACCAGAAACTCTGTATTAGTTGCTGTAACCCCAGCAACTAAAGTGTGCAGAGTTTGCTTCCCCAAACATAGGCATGGTTGCTTGCACCTCCTACAGCTGCTGCTCCTCTGACCCCATCAGGGAGGTGTATCACCTCGATTCTCACAACCTTCACCCCATAGGCACTAAGAGCTCAGGCTTCAGAGGACAGCCATCCTTCATACTGCTGCTTATTTTCGACAGTGGCTTCCATTAACTAGTAACAGAAAGATAACAGCCTTCATGATATTAGAGTCCATCAGTACCCACCTTCCCAGAGTCCACCTTCTAATCTCCAAGTCGTTTCCAGAGTATCTCATTATTACAGAGCAAGTTAGAGCAATACTGAGTGCACAATTGATTGCAGTCTTTGATAGCTGAATGACCCCTCTGATAACAAAACTATTAGACACAAAAGTCCTGTTACTTTATATATTATTAAAATATAATTTAAAATAATGTATGTAGAATAAACTCTCTCCAGTAAGAACACAGTAATGTGATCTAAAATGCCAAAATGAGAGCACAACAAAGTATGAAAGCATTTCAAAATATGATTGAGAAAGTAGGCTTATGAAAGGCTATTAAGAATTTTGAGAGCAAAATGATAGTGTTGGGTTTGTTGAATATCTTTATTTCAAATAAAGATTATTTGATTTGATTATTACTCTTCTCTTTGTGTATTCACCAAGTATCCTTAATTTTTTTTTTAAATGATTAGGCCTAATCTTGAGTGGTATAACTGACTAAAATTAACATGATTCCCTTAGGCAGCAATTGGAGAAGAGAGTTTTAAAACTCTCAAGCGCACAAAAGGGGGTTCAGTAAAGTATCTGGCACTCCTATGTCAGCATGACTAAAGAGCTGGTCTGAAATAATGCACTTGTGTAGATATTTTGTCCAGTGGCCCATTCTCAATTTTTCTCAATTCTACTCCTTCATCCTATCTTCCTCCTTCTCATTCAACCACCAATACTCCCCAGCAATCTCTCAGACATCTCAAAACCCACTGCAACAACCACCTCCACCTCCAAACACACATGCACTTAGGCACTTGGTGTTAATGCCTTACTCTTCTTTCTTACACAATGCATCATTAAAAAAAAAATCAGATAACGGAAATTAGCCTAAATTCTTCTACCCAGGAGTTTTTTTCCAATTTAATATAGATCAAAGCAATAATTTCTAAAAATCAAATTCTATAATTGTACTGCCCTAAAACTGCTCCCAGTGGGTAGTAGAGGCAATAGGGAGACAAAAGAGTATCATACCACATACTACTATTCTTTTGTTCCTTTCTCTGTCCTTAAGAATGACCCTCATTCTTAGGAAGAAAGTTCAACTTTAAAGAACAAGTGCTTTATTTGCATCTTATATTGAAAAGGATAATTATTGATATAAAGCAGCTCAAGTAATCACTGTGACTGGTTATAACATTACATGAAGAGTGAGTATCTCTCAAAATATGAGGCAAGAAGAAATTACTTAATATTACATGTCATTTTATTTTTTATTTTTTATTTAATTTATTTATTTTAATTGGAGGCTAATTACTTTACAATATTGTATTGGTTTTGCCATACATCAATATGTCATTTTAAAAGTTCTCTCTATAGGCAAGCAAGGGCTATTCAGGTGGTGGGTTTTGGAAATTTCAAAAGATAAGATATTATGAGAAATTAATTTTTGTCTTGAGTGGGTCCTTTATAATTCTTTGTTGTTTAATTTCTTTTTATTGGGGCATAGTGACTGCCCAGGTTGCTCAGTGGTAAAGAACCCACCTTCCAATGAAAGAGATATGGGTTCAAATCCCCGCTTTGGGAAGATCCTCTGGAGAAACAAATGACAACCACTCCAGCATTCTTGACTGCAAAATCTCATGGACAGAGGAGCTAGGTGGGCTACAGTCCATGGGGTCACAAAGAGTCAGACACGACTGAGCAACTAGACAGCAAATAGTTGCTTTACAGTGTTGTGCAGGTTCTCACCACCACCAGCTAGTAGGTGCCTGCACTGTGAGGAGACTTGAACTCTGAGTCTTTACCCCTCTGTCTTTACAGTTCTGGAAAGTTTTCAGGAAAAATTTCAATCTAGTTAAACTAATTAGCTACAGCTTTTATATCTGATTAAATTTAACATTTTAGAGTTTTATTTCATCGTTCATCCTAGACAAGTGTATTTAGTTTTGCACCATAGCTGCTAAAGTTAATTTTCTTTAACTTTAGCAGTCATTCAAAAAAACAGTCATTTTTTAATATTTTAAGTTACACCTGTGTTATGGGATGATTTGTGTCCCCTCAAAATTACTTTATTGAAGCCCTGACTCATGAGTAACTCAGAATGTAACTGTATTTGAGATTGGGTCATTAAGGAGGCAACTAAATCAAAAAAGTCTTTTTAGTGGGCCTTTATTCAATCAATATGACTAGTGTCCTTCTGAGAAGCGTTTAGGATACAGTTCACAAGGACAGAGGGATGACTCTGTGAGGACTCAGTGAGAAGGCAGTCATCTGCAAGTCAAGGAGAGAGGCCTCTGCTGCTGCTGCTGCTAAGTCGCTTCAGTCGTGTCCGACTCTGTGTGACCCCATAGATGGCAGCCCACCAGGCTCCCCCGTCCCTGGGATTCTCCAGGCAAGAACACTGGAGTGGGTTGCCATTTCCTTCTCCAATGCATGAAAGTGAAAAGTGAAAGTGAATTCGCTCAGTCGTGTCCGACTCTTAGCGACCCCATGGACTGCAGCCTACCAGGCTCCTCCGTTCATGGAATTTTCCAGGCAAGAGTACCGGAGTGGGACTTAAAGCTCACAGTAGTCCATATATCTTCTCCATGAAGTGAGAGCATGTGTCTCTGCCCTTGTTTCCCAGATTGATGAACTCCAAAGAGATAAGAGCTTTGAAAGGAGAGATAGCCAGAGAAGGACTTCCCTTGTGACTCAGTGGTAAAGAATCCACCTGCCAACGTAGGAGACAACGGTTTTGATCTCTGGTTCAGAAAGATTCCCTGGAGTAGGAAATGGCAACCCACTGCATTATTCTCGCCTGGAAAATTCCATGGACAGAGGAACGTGGTGGGCTACAGTCCGTGGTGTCACAAAGAGTTGGACACAACTGAGCAACTGAGCATGCATTCATGCGTAGCCAGGGAAAGCTCACCTGCATCGTCTAAACCAACTCAAGAAACAGAATCATCTGTACACATATAGAAGGATTGCTTTATATGCCCCCATAAAAACCTCTTGAATGAATACCAGTTCTCTCGGTTGTCTTACTTATTTCCCCTAATGTTTTGCATGTATCAGGACTTGGTAAGTGGTTTAGTAGGAAGGAATGGATAAACTATGGCTGTCATTTCTCTATTCATGTGGAAAAGTAGATTTTTAAAGAGTAAGAAGAGGGCAAGTATGTAAGGAATATAGTATTTGGCAAAACCAAATTAACAGTGTAGCTATTATACTCCTTACTGTGTGTCTTCACAAAGAATCATGAGCATGTTTTTCCATAGATTTTACATGATTTCATATATTTTTATTTTTAGATATTTTCTTACAACATTAATTTCTGGAGTTTAGTCTGCCTGATTTAATTTCAAATGGCTTATCATTATTATAAAATTTGAATTGACACTGAGAAAAAAATGAGAGTAATATTTTACTTTTTATTTAAAAAGAACACATTGCTTTGTTACCAGATTGAATTAGAGCTTTTCTCTAATGGCACAGATCAACTTACAATATTGATTTTAGAATAATTTGATAATGTGCACACAAACACATACACACTATACTATGTGTAATTTGTCTTTTCCATCTTTCTAAAATTTAAATTTTTGATGTAATAACCTTTGACCTTGAAGGCTGAATTCAAAGAAATATAGCTCATAACAGGGATAAAAAATAAAAAATAGTCATCTTTTTTTTTTTTTCATTCTAGCTGTTTTCATACCATACAGTTTGCTTAATGAAATAACCAACTGAGAATTGCAATGTGTTTTCCTGAGGACAGGCCAATGACATACAAATACACCTCACAGCATACACTGGCTCAGATATAATAGAAGTATATAGTAGTAACTCTGCTCCATAACATAAAAATAGTTTATTTCTCTCTATTCCTCCACATGGATAAAATACTTCTCTTTTGTCATGGCCCAGAAGAGAACATGAACTCATTCTCAGGTCTGGAATGCATGAAGTCATATCATCAGATAGTCAAATTTAAATCACAACATTTAATTTACAGTATTACAATTCTGCACAAGTCATAAGTTTTGCCAGGACTTTTCACTGCCTTTTCTCTGGGAATGAGCATCAGAAAACACATTCCTGATACATGGATGAGAAAATAAATCTTTAAAATAATTTAACCAGAATAAATCAAGTAATAAAATGAATTTCCAGATCTTAAAATGACATTAACCTCCAGAAATATGTGCTGAATTCCTATTAGTTTAATTCTTTGGGTGGTTTCTCAGAGTGATAGACTGATAATTGCCATCTATGACATATGATGTGGGAACCAGTTCAAAATACTTGCATCATCTCTACTTCTATAATGCCCTTGTTCACCTCTACATCTCTAGTGACCTTGTGTGAACAACTTCAAATTTTAATATGTCACTTTCACTTCCAGATAATACATTCTTATTTTAAAATATTTAAGGTTTGCAATGAGTTTGAGTGTGTGTGTGTGCAGTCACTAAATCGTGTCTGAGTCTTTTGTGATCCCATGGACTGTAGCCCACCAGGCCCCTCTGTCCATGGGATTTCCCAGGCATACTGGGATTCCTGGAGTGGGTTGCTATTTCCTTCTCCAGAGGATCTTCCCAACCCAGGGATCAAACTCACATCTCCTGCATCTACTGCATTGGCAGGTGGATTCTTCACCACTGAGCCACCTGGGAAGCCATATTTAATAAATCCATTTGAATCATATACTACTTTGATGTCTAATGTAGAAAAGATAATAGAGATTTCTGACAGAATTAATACATTTTAACCTAAAACTAAGAAATTATCTTTATCATCATCTTCACAGTCCTGGAGTAAAATCCACAATCAAAATGCTGGCAGGGCCCTGCTCCTTCTGAAGGGAAAAAATCCTTCCTTATCTCTTGCTGCTTTCTGGTTTTCATTCCCTGACAGTTCTTGGCTTGCGGCAACACAACTCTAATCCCTGCCTTTGTTATCACCTGGTTTGTTCCCTGTGTCTCTCTGTGTCTTCAAATTTCTCCCTTCTTATTAGGATACCCGTCCTGGTGTCACCTTAATCCAGTGTGACCTTATATCAATTTATATCTGCAAAGACCCCATTTCCAAATACAATCACATTCACTGGGGATTAGAAGTTCAATATATTTTTGGGTAAAACAATTCAACTCACAAAAGCCATAATCATAATAATCAGGAACATCTATAGAGTGCATCTATAGTGCTTCATAATCTATGCACTTTACACACATTAGTTCATTTAATCATCAGGATGATTCTATAAGGTAGGTACTACCACCATTGTCATTAAAAAAAAAAAAAAAAAGTAAAATAGGAATGTAAACCAGAGAGAGAGAGAGTATGTAACTCTCAGGGCCTCTAATCCAAAATTCAAAATCCTAGTTGAAGAGTTGGTGCTTTGAACCACTACAGCCCACAGCCTCTCAAACATGATGAGACTGATATAATGAAGCAAATGTATTTTGAATTCCTATTCTGTAATAGAGGGAGTGCTTCCTGCTAATGCCAGTGGGATGTTGACAAAAATCTGAGACCTCAAATTACATATATGCTTATTTTAACGAGAGTTTGGGGAGATGGCTTGGATCTGGAGGCAAGATTATTTAACCATTCTGTGTGATCCTGGGTAAATTATTTAACCTTACTTAAACTCAGACTGGATATGAGTTTGGGCAAACTCCAGAAGATAGTGAAGGACAGGGAAGCCTGGCGTGCTGCAGTCTATGGGGTCACAAAGAGTCGGATATGACTTAGCGACTGAACAACAACAGGCCAGACTGGTGAAGTATTTAAGATTAAACAAGTTAGTTATGTGTCGATTGCTTAGAATAGTTCCTGATATATACACTATTATTATGCTACTAATTTTATTGTTAGCACTACTGATGGCAACAAATTCTGAATTATCTTTTTTAGATAAGTGAGTTATTTTAAAATAAAACAAAAACAAATGCTATTTCAATACATATTTTTTCTTCTGTGTAACTTGATAGGAATTGCTGATATGCTTCAATATAGCTACAAGCACGTAGAGTTGGAAAGAAATTCTTCCCTCTCCTGCAGGTGGAAGAAAACACAGGGCAGGTATGTGAGTAGTAACTAATAGGTATCTCCAGGTTAGTTCTGTGACAGTCATCACTGCCCCCTTCCTCAGATTTGCCACTAGGTGTAGGAAGTGACAAAGCTGCTGCAACCCTTGACTGAGTGTAAACACAAGTTTTTAAACTGTAAGTGTGAGTTTCCTTGTCATAATGACTCATCCAAATTAGAAAAAACAATCTCATCAAGTTCTACACTTATTTATTTCCGGAGTTTCAGATTCTTTACTGATTACACCTAAGTATCAGAGTATGCCATGTGCCCGCCACCCATCCAGAGTGTTTTTGCTATTGTTGTTCTGTATAGGTAGCAAATACCCTCCAGATATTTATATTTGAAACTAACAAGCAATAATTGAATTTCATCTAGAAGAATTTTTTCTGACATCTCACTTGCCTTTTGGTGTACAAAAAAAATAACAGCTTTTATCTTTGATTTTCATATTTTAAAAAAATGAGTTGCTTGTCCTCAAAATTAACAGGATAATAATGTTTAGCTAACAAAGTGGAAAATTTGGAAATAAAATAGGTTGAGCGACTTAAAGTTCAGTTTAATTAAACAGAAACTATTTAGCATCTACTATGTGTCTGGGACATGGCCATCTGATTATAAAAATGAATGATTAACATTAAATAACTGAAAAGGAAAACACCTCTATGCTATCAGATGCTTACAAAAGCAAAGTTATAAAATAATATTTAAGTGTAAAGGTACATTTGCATTTATTTTTTCCACTAATAACAGAAACAATGCATGTTAAAAGAGAAAATTTTAAAATCAACTACTTTTTAAAAGTTCATATGTAGACTTGTGTGCCTTGTAATAGAGAATAAAAGCTTGTAAAAGAAACAAGTTATTATCCACTTCCATTTGCCTAATATGGTGAATAAGTGTAACTGGTGAAATTACCTCAGCTTGGAAAATATCAGATTTCTTTGTTCTGCTAGTTCAAGCCTTAGCTTAGGTCTAATGCATAGTAATTTGGGGGGAAAATTAGAGAAAAATTCTGTCTCTATCTTTAAGTAAGAAAACAGTTATCATGAAGTAATCTCTGTTAGTGTTATATCTTTTCCCTCAAATATATTACCTCTTGCCCTCCCCCCCGCCTTGTTTTCAGTTCAAAAACAGTAGCTTAGGGACAAGAACAAAATCTTAGAGTAAGAAAGGAAACATTACCCTGTCTTAATAAATATAGCAGGGCACAGGAAGGAATGAGTCTAGTAGAGGCAAAATGCCATGGATATATGGTAAAGGGATTCCCAAGGATACCACAAAGAATTCCACAAGTATATGCTTCCTAAGGAAGATGACTCTGCTACATATTGAACCATTTAATGCAATTTAATGAAAATAAGCAGATACTATATACTGAAATGCACATATGTGTTACAGATTGGAGCTTTTCATCAGTAACATAATAACTCCCCTTAGATTTCATAGCCCCTTCCCAAACAGGCAAACAGACACATGTGATACGGGTGGAAAAAGATGGCTTTGCTTTTTTGAGATATGTCATTGGATTAGGCTGATCAAAACAGAGGTTGTCCATTTTGTTTCTACTAGGGAATTTTTGGTCCCTCGACAAATTTAATTCACTTTTTAAAAACAGAAGAATATCTTAAGTATAGGAACTATACTTTGTGAGTCCATTAGGAAAATTGAATATTTTCTCAGTGTACATGGGAATTGTTTTATGGAACAAATCTATTATAGATTGTCTGGATATTCACCAGACAAAAGCAGATATGTAAATTATGTTTGCACACATTTTCTAAAATAAATAACTCTGCCTGATGAGTAGGTATGTTTGACCCCAGAGGCCTGTGTTGTAATTAATACTGATGGAGAAACCAGAACCAGGAATTTCTTTAGCAGATACCCCAAAACACATTTCCAGCTTGGGCCTCTGGGCTCACCATCGGTGGCTCGACACAGGTGCAACACTCCCTGTGTGAAAAGAACTGAGCAACTTTAACACAATCATCTAGAGCAGGGGTCAGTAAATTGTGTCCTTTAATGGGCCAGAAAGAAAATTTTAGGACTTATAAGCCATATACTCTCTGCTCCAACTCCTTTTCTCTGCTATTATAGGCTGAAAGCATCCGCAGACTATAGCTGAGTTTGAATAAAACTTTAGTTAGATTCAGTCTGTCAACCCCTGATCTAGGCATCACAAAGTTTTCTAAAATAAATTAAGGAGTTTCATATGAAATTGTTCACGAATCTGAGTGTGATTTTGGGTTTACATTTTTCTAGTTATCTTTTAAAAACATCTAAACTGTTGATGTAACCACATTTAAATATTATTTGTTATTACTTGAAATAGAACCTTCAGCTTCTTCAGCATTACTGATTGGGGCATAGACTTGGATTACTGTGATAATGAATGGTTTGCCTTGGAAATGAGCAGAGATCATTCTGTCGTTTTTGAGATTGCATTGAAGTACTGCATTTTTGACTCTTCTGTTGACTATGATGGCTACTCCATTTATTCTAAGGGATTCCTGCCAACAGTAGTAGATATAATGGTCATCTGGGTTAAATTCGCCCATTCTAGTCCATTTTGGTTCACTGATTCCTAGAATGTCAACATTCACTTTTGCCATCTCCTGTTTGACCAATTCCAATTTGCCTTGATTCATAGACCTAACATTCCAGGTTCCTATGCAATATTGCTCTTTACAGCATTGGACCTTGCTTCTATCACCAGTCCCATCCACAACTGGGTGTTGTTTTTGCTTGGGCTCCATCCCTTTATCCTTTCTGGAGTTATCTCTCCACTGATCTCCTGTAGCATATTGGGCAGCTACTGACCTGGGGAGTTCCTCTTTCAGTATCCTATCATTTTGCCTTTTCCTATTGTTCATGGGGTTCCCAAGGCAAGAATACAGAAGTGGTTTGCCACTCCCTTCTCCAGTGGACCACATTCTGTCAGAAGTTGAACGGTTCTGTGAAGACTTACAAGACTTTTTAGAACTAACACCCCAAAAAGATGTACTTTTCACTATAGGGGACTGGAATGCAAAAGTAGGAAGTCAAGAAACACCTGGAATAACTCACAAATTTGGCCTTGGAATACAGAATGAAGCAGGGAAAAGGCTAACAGAGTTTTGCAAAGAGAACACACTGGTCATAGTAAACACTCTCTTCCAACAACACAAGAGAAGACTCTAAACATTGACATCTCCAGATAGTCAACACTAAAATCAGATTGATTATATTCTTTGCAGCCAAAGATGGAGAAGCTCTATATAGTCAGCAAAAACAAGACCGGGAGCTGACTGTGGCTCAGATCATGAACTTCTTATTGCCAAATTCAGACTTAAATTGAAGAAAGTGGAGAAAACCACTAGACCATTCAGGTATGACCTAAATCAAATCCCTTATGATTATACAGTGGAAGTGAGAAATAGATTTAAGGGACTAGAGCTGATAGATAGATTGCCTGGTGAACTATGGACTGAGGTTCTGACATTGTACAGGAGACAGGTATCAAGACCATCCCCATGGAAAATAAATGCAAAAAATCAAAAAAAATGGCTGTTTGAGAAGGCCTTACAAATAGCTGCAAAAAAGAAGAGAAGCAAAAAGCAAAGGGAAAAAGGAAAGATATACCCATTTGAATGCACAGTTCCAAAGAGTAGCAAGGAAACATAAAAAAGCCGTCCTCAGTGATCAATGCAAAGAAATAGAGGGAAACAACAGAATGGGAAAGACTAGAGATCTCTTCAAGAAAATTAGAGATACCAAGGGAATATTTCATGCAAAGATGGGCTTAGTAAAGGACAGAAATGGTATGGACCTAACAGAAGCAGAAGATACTAACAAGAGGTGGCAAGAATACACAGAACTGTACAAAAAAGATCTTCATTACCCGGATAATCACAATGGTTTGATCACTCACCTACAGCCAGACAGCCGTGAATATGAAGTAGAGTCGGCCTTAGGAAGCATCACTACGAACAAAGCTAGTAGAGGTGATCGAATTCCAGTTGAGCTATTTCAAATCCTAAAAGAGGACCCTTTGAAAGTGCTGCACTCAATATGCCAGCAAATTTGGAATCTCAGCAGTGGCCACAGGACGAAAAGGTCAGTTTTCATTCCAATCGCAGAGAAAGGCAATGCCAAAGAATGTTCAAACTACCTCACAATTGCACTCTTCTCACACACTAGTAACGTAATGCTCAAAATTCTCCAAGCCAGGCTTCAGCAATACGTGAACCGTGAACTTCCAGATGTTCAAGCTGGTTTTAGAAAAGGCAGAGGAACCAGAGATCAAATTGCCAACATCCGCTGGATCATGACTATGCCAAAGCCTTTGACTGTGTGGATCACAATAAACTGTGGAAAATCCTGAAGGAGATGGGAATACCAGACCACTTGACCTGCCTCTTGAGAAATCTATATGCAGGTCAGGAAGCAACAGTTAGAACTGGACATAGAACAACAGACTGGTTCCAAATAGGAAAAGGAGTACATCAAGGCTGTATATTTTCACCCTGCTTATTTAACTTCTATGCAGCATATATCATGAGAAACGCTGGGGTGGATGAAGCACAAGCTGGAATCAAGATTGCCAGGAGAAATGTCAATAACTTCAGATATGCAGATGACACCACTCTTATGGCAGAAAGTGAAGAAGAATTAAGGAGCTTTTTGATGAAAGTGAAAGGGCAGAGTGAAAATGTTGGCTTAAAGCTCAACATTCAGAAAACGAAGATCCTGGCATCTGGTCCCATCACTTCATGGGAAATAGATGGGGAAACAGTGGAAACAGTGGCTGACTTTATTTTGGGGGGCTCCAAAATCACTGCAGATGGTGATTGCAGCTATGAAATTAAAGGATGCTTACTCCTTGGAAAAAAAGTTATGACCAACATAGATAGCAGATTAAAAAGCAGAGACATTACTTTGTCAACAAAGGTCAGTCTAGTCAAGGCTACGGTTTTTCCAGTATGTATGTAAGGATGTGAGAGTTGGACTATAAAGAAAGTTGAGCACAGAAGAATTGATGCTTTTGAACTGTGGTGTTGGAGAAGACTCTTGAGAGTCCTTTGGACTGCAAGGAGATCCAAGCAGTCCATCCTAAAGGACGTCTGTTCTGGATGCTCATTGGAAGTACTGGTGCTGAAGCTGAAACTCTAATATTTTGGCCACTTGACTCAAAGAGCTGACTCATTTGAAAAGACCCTGATGTTGGGAAAGACTGAGGGCAGGGGTAGAAGGGGACGACAGAGGATGAGATGGTTGGATGGCATCATCAACTCAATGGACATGAGTTTGGATAAATTCTGGGAGTTGGTGATGGACAGAGAGGCCTGGCGTGCTGTGGTTCATGGGGTTGCAACGAGTCGGAGATGTTAGAGCGACTGAACCAAACTGAACTAGAAGCTTTCCTCAGAAGATCCTTTGTTGAATTTCTTTAGTTACATATAATTTATATACATTATTGTATTCTATAAAGTTTTTTGGAACCTGACAAAATTATCTCCAGGACAAATAAAGGTAAAATATGTGAGAAAAAGTAATATGGGATTATGATGGGACAGAAAAATAACATGAAGTGGGATGAGATGCATAAAGGACACGTCATGAAATTTTATTCATGTTCTGGAAGTAGAACACATTTATCTAAAAGCCATCTAAAGAGCTAATGTGAAGAAAGAAACACAATTTTGTATATGGGTCAGAGTGTTCAAGAGATGATATCTCACTAGTGCCACTGGTAAAGCTCAAAGAAGAAGTCCTAATTTGATACATGAGAGAAACTGTTCTGTGGTCTTGAGTAGCATGGCTCAGAAAACATTAGACCCCGAAAATCTTCAGAAAAGAAGTTTGCTAAAAGCCACACACACACACAAAAAAGATGTTATTTCCTGTGGTATATATCTTCTCTTACCCAAACAATCAGGCAAAAGAAGTTCCTTCTCTCAGCCTACTTAGGGAATGAGAGAGAGGACTGAGAGCTGAGAATCAGTCTGGGACAGCTCTGAGGTTAAAACTGTCCTGGCGGCTGGTAACCAATGCAAACTCTGTAGAAAGGAATAGGAAGATCACTCAGTCATGTTCGACTCTTGGAGACCCCATGGACTGGGGCCTACCAGGCTCCTCTGTCCATTTTCCAGGCAATAGTACTGGAGTGGATTGCCACTTCCTTCTCCAGGGGCTCTTCCCAACCCAGGGATCGAACCTGGGTCTCCCACATTGTAGACAGACGCTTTACCATCTGAGCCACCAGGGAAGTCCTGTAAAAAGGAATGGAGGCAGCCAAAAACCAGAATTTAGTGCTACACCGGGCACCTGGCAGAATAAAGAGAGAATTATGGTGTTTCTGTATAAGCAGAGAGAAAAGTCTACAACTTTGTTTTGTGTGTGTTAGTTGCTCGGTCATGTCCAGCTCTTTCCCACCCCACAGACTATAGCCTGACAGGCTCCTCAGTCCATGGGATTTTCCAGGCAAGGATACTGGAGTGGGTTGCCATTTCCTTCTCCAGGGGATCTTCCTGACCTTGGGATCAAACCAGGTCTACTGCACTACAGGCAGATGCTTTACCATCTGAGCTACTGGTTGGCACCCATAACCTTGTTTTACAATATAGTAAATGAATATGTAAAGCAAAGTGATAGAGACCAAAAAAAAAAAAAAAAAAGCAGTAGAACAGAAATAGTAGCAGCAAAGCTCCTTGAAGATTAGAGAAATAATACATATTTTAAAAAACACAAAAACTCAGGAATTACCTTTCTAGAGCTATTTCTCTCAGAAAAGATGGTCAGTTTAGCCATAACAAGCATGGAATCAACAAAGAGGATCAAATATAAAACAAACACATATGTAAGAAACAACAGAAAAATAAGTAACTCAAGCTTACTATTGTAAACTATGAAAATATAATTTAAAATGAAAATTTTTCTATTTGTAGATATCTTGGCTGAAACTGTACCAGTTATGTAGTGTGGGGAATAACTAGGATCTACTGAAACCATATATAATCCCCTGTGTCTGTATCCTCTAAAGTGAAAGGCATTTGCGTTAGTCTCCCAGGCCTCCCTTGAGTCTCAAAAGGCTGACTCAAGAGTTAATGATTGGGAAATGTGAAGATATAGAAACAAAGAACAGCTGTCAGGCTGGGAAACTGGTGTCACTTAAGACCATAAATCCACCACACAGCAGAATCACTGAACTCCCAGTTCCCTGAAAGATATAGATAAAGGCCTGCCACGCATTCTTGTTGCTATAGGAAGCAGACCCCCTCCAGATGAAAACTGTTGACCACAAGAACATAGGCCAGAGACTGGTTGAACACAGAAGGTTGATGATGCTTGAAACTGCACCTTGATGCCAACCAGTCTGAGAACTGTCCACCGGCTGATCATGCATCTGGGAGCCCCCTCCATCACACTGTAAAACCGCTTCTCTGAAAGCCATCAGGGAGTTCGGGCCTTCTAAGCATGAGCTGCCTGTTCTCCTAACTTGGTTTCCTGCACAACTTTCCTTCACCACAACCCAGTGTCAGTAGATGGCCTTTACTGCACATGGGCTAGTAGGCCAAAATTAGTTTGGGTAGCTTTCTTAGGGAAGAAATTTTATTCTGCATTTACAATTTAAACAAAACTGTGGTAGAAGAGTGACGCTGCATCTGAATCACAGAAATGTTGAGCAGCTTTCCTAAGGCCTCATCGACAGTCAGCCTCACCTCTCATCTTCAAGGCTGCTTGTGTTTTTGTGTGCACACTCCCCCCCACCCCATCCCCACCATAGTTCCCTTCCAGTCCTGACGCAGCACTGTTGAAAGGAGCTCCAGGACTAACTACTTAAATTTGGGTTCTGATCAGCAGGTTCATCTGGGTGGGACCTCGGGGCTGCTTCTTTACTCTGTACTTGGACTCCACACCTCTAAAATGTAGATAATAAAACCTGTCTCACAGGAAGAGAGTGAGGATAAAATGAGATAATACATGTTAAGCCCTTGATCGGAGCCTGCAGGCCGTATATCCAAGTTACCCGGATGTGTAAAGTTGCAGGATTGTGTGACAAGCACATCATAAGTACTCAAAAAGAAATTAATCCAAATCCATACAAAACAAATATGGACATGTTTTAAATAAGATTTGCTGGCTACATGTAACATTGTCAGAGTACCTCAACAAACAAACAAAAAAATAAGAAATATCTCCATTCCACCAAAAAATAGCTAAACAGATTTTTAAAAACATTTTTACATATGTATTTTACATATTTTTCTTATCATTAGAATTCTTTATTTTTACTTTAGTCATCATATTCTTGGAGAAGGAAGTGGCAACCCACTCCAGTATTCTTGCCTTGAAAATTCCATGGATGGAGGAGCCTGGTAGGCTACAGTCCATGGGGTTGCAAAGAGTAGGACATGACTGAGCAACTTCACTTTCATCATATTCTGGACAATGAAGAATTGAGTTGTGTACTCAGTACTGTCTGATTCTTTGTGACCTCATGGACTGTAGTCTTCCAGGCTCCTTTGATCAGGTGATTTTTCCAGGCAAGAATACTGGAGTGGGTTGCCATTTTCTTCTCCAGAGGATCTTCCAGACTCAGAGATAGAACCAGAGTCTTTTGTGTCTCCTGCATTAGCAGCAGATTCTTTACCAACTGTGCCACCTGGGAAGCCCAGTTTCTCATACTATGCTTAGCAAAAGCTCCACATTCAAATGCTCTTATTTAATTGGCAGCTAACATTTCCTTCAATAAATTATGTAATACTTTACAATTTACAAAATACAGTTAGAATCCACAATTGCTTTCCCTTTCATGAGTACTCTGAGCTTCTGTTCTACAATGTGGCCACACAAATTTTGTTAGAAAACCAACAATCCAACCACAGTGCTTATCTCAGATTTTAATGTGGATTTTCTTAAAGATTTCAGGGAGAGATGTTCACCTTAAAGTAATTAAAAATTAAAGAATGCCTTAAAAGGATTCTCCAAATCCCTCCCACTTTTCAGAGTTTCACCTTAGCATAAATAATCTACTCAGGAAAACATAATCTTGAAATCCTAATTTCTTAAGGGTGATTCCTTAGAAAACAACTAAGCCAAAAGAAAAAGTTGAATCCCTTGTTTCCCTGCCTGTCCCCATCCTGAAAGAAGAAACCTACTCCAGTGAAATCGCCTTTGTCAGAAATAATGTTGTGCTTATGGGCTTCCAAGGTGGCTCAGATGATAAAGAACCTGCTGAAATGCAGGAGGCCTAGGTTAGATCCCTGGGTTGAGAAGATCCCCTGGAAAAAGGACTGGCTACCCACTCCAGTATTCTTGCCTGGAGAACTCCATGGACAGAGGAGTCCGGTGTTCCACAGTCTATGGAGTTACAAAGAGTCAGACATGACTGAGCAACTAACACTTATTGTCACTTATATTATTGTATTATGGGGTACACTTGAAGCTACACCCACAGCATCCTATTTGCATGCTTTGACCACACTGCTATTTCCCTCTACCTGAGTGCTCTTCCATAAAGCAGCATCAGAGTGGGGCATGGGGGCCCTGCATAGCACCTGGGCAATCTGTGTGCCCTCACCTCTCAGCCACCAGCACAAGCAGTGGCAATAGGTCAAATAAGATAAGAGGTGTTCAGAGATGATTCCAGTTTAAGTGTCTTTCTTAATTAAGTTGCTTTGCTATTTACATAATAGAAGAATAAATAGTTCTGTGGTATATTTTTTTTCTCCTGAAAAATGCATAGCTGATTTAATGCATATTCATGTTTCATTATCTATTCTATGACATGTCATCTATTTTGGCATGTCAGAAATATACATATACATATTTTCCCCTCTCTCCCTCCTTTTTGACATATTTGACTGTTATTCTGTGATCTCGGTACAAGAAAGGAGATATTATGATCTTAGTTTCTTAATGCTTTGTTGTTGTCTTATCATTTTTTTTTTCTACCTAGAAATTACCTCCTCTCTCTAAACATTTGCTCAAATGCACAATCCTTTCTGAACCCTTTCTTCCCCTGTCTGAGTTGATCACTGTGGCCACACAAAGACTTTTTGATCTCTGTCTCTTCATTGATCACTGTCTCTCCAGAACGGCTTGCTCTACATGTGAAACCCTTATTATTCTAATATGAAGATCCTTCTCCTCAACCCTTACAGAAGTTTTATATTCCTATTCCTTAGAAAATGTATTTGCCTCATAGAACATGACTTACGTTAATTGAATATACTGAAGCTGATGAGACCCATTACTAGTTTGATTTTTTTAAATGTAAATTTTGTTAGAGAGCTGTTTTTCAATTGACTTCTCATCAGCAGAACGAAAAATGTATTTTATATAGATGGGCAGAAGTGTACAAAAGTCACTATTTGACTGGCCAAAAATTTCATGAGCAAATATTTTTAATAAAAGCAAAGCAAAAGAATGTTTTCAACATTGTCATGATGATGCTAAGAAATGACTTACCAGTTGTTTCCTACCACTATCAATCTTAGTTATTTATATTGTGCCATGCAGATAAGTTATAAAAAATTTGGTCTTACTTTTCTCCTCAAAACTTGCTTTGTGAACCCCATGTGTGTGTGTGTTTGGATGTTGGTATGTGGGTGTTAATCTGTTTTAGAGAGACAAAGAAGAGAAAGAGATATTTAGGAAAAACTTAAATCTTGTTTCAGTGATCACATTGTAGAGGACACTAAATGGTGACCAGTGGCAATTATAAATGTGAGTATAAACCCATGAACACACGAACCATGGACATCTTGTAGTACAGCAGGACAGCTTCATGACTTTACTGTCATCCATGGAATTCAACAGGCTCTTCTTGTGGCTCAGCTGGTAAAGAATTACCCTGCAATGTGGGAGACCCGGGTTCGATCGCTGGGTTGGGGAGATCCTCTGGGGAAGGGAAAAGCTACCCACTCTAGTATTTTGGCCTGGAGAATTCCATGGACTATATATCCCACGGGGTGACAAAAAGTTGGACATGACTGAGCAACTTTCACTTTCATTTTCATGGAATTTCATTTTCATGGAATTTCACTTTCATGAAATTCACTGTCATGAAATGTATAAATCCATCATCAATCACTATTTCTGTTTCACATATATACTGACAGAGTATACCATTTGTCACGGAAATTTAGATTAAATGCTCTCAGTTCAGCCGCTCAGTCATGTCCAACTCTTTGCGACCCCATGAACTGCAGCATGCCAGGCCTTCCTGTCCATAACCAATTCCCAGAGTCCACCCAAACCCATGTCCATTGAATCAGTGATGCCATCCAACCATCTCATCCTCTGTTGTGCCCTTCTCCTCCTGCCCTCAATCTTTCCTAGCATCAGGGTCTTTCCAAATGAGTCAGCTCATCACATTAGGTGGCCAAAGTACTGGACTTTCAGCTTCAACATCAGTCCTGAACACCCAGGACTGATCTCCTTTAGGATGGACTGGTTGGGTCTCCTTGCAGTCCAAGGGACTCTCAGGAGTCTTCTCCAACACCACAGTTCAAAAGCATCAATTCTTCAGTGTTCAGCTTTCTTTATAGTCAAACTCTCACATCCACACATGACCGCTGGAAAAACCATAGCCTTGACTAGATGGACCTTTGTTGACAAAGTAATGTCTCTGCTTTTTAATATGCTGTCTAGGTTGGTCATAACTTTCCTTCCAAGGAGTAAGTGTCTTTTAATTTCATGGCTACAATTACCATCTGCATTTGGAGATGGTGATTTTGGAGCCCCCCAAAATAAAGTCTCTCACTGTTTCCATTGTTTCCCCATCTATTTGCCAGGAAGTGCTGGGACCAGATGCCATGATCTTAGTTTTCTGAATGTTGAGCTTTAAGCCAACGTTTTAACTCTCCTCTTTCACTTTCATCAAAAGGCTCTTTAGTTCTTCTTCACTTTCTGCCATAAAGGTGGCTCTATCTGCATATCTGAGGTTATTGATATTTCTCCCAGCAATCTTGATTCCAGCTTGTGCTTCCTCCAGCCCAGTGTTTCTCATGATGTACTCTGCATATAAGTTAAATAAGCAAGGTGACAATATACAGCCTTGACGTACTCCTTTTCCTACTTGGAACCATTAAATGCTCTAAACTGTGGCAAAATGACTCAGGAATATATCAATTAATTTTTTCCCAATATAATTAATTTTATTTACAAAAGCAGACTTCTGTTTTATAAAACAAGTCTTTCAAAAGAGCTTCAAATCTGTTGAAATAATATTCGGTTTTATAACTATCAATATTTCTATAACTTTCAAGAAATTGTTGGGTGTGTTTGTTTCATTTCCCAAAGTGTTAAATGGACATGAACATTATGTCTTAGTAATAATATTGACATTAATTCAGTTATTTTTCTAATCTTAAATAAGTACTTGGAATTGAAATCCAGAGCCCTTAACTTTCCTGTGGTTTTGTTTTGTTTTTTCTTTTTTTTTTTTTCTTTTAATATATTGAGGTCTTCTGTTATGTTCATGGATGAGAGCATCAGTCTCTCACTATCTGTCTATGAGATTTCTTCCAAAATACTGGCATTGTGGTATAGTCTTGTGACCGTTTTGCAACAGACAGATTTTTGGGGTCCGGTGGTGCCTGCCTTTGCTCTTTGGGATGGAGAATTGCTGATCCATTCAGGGCTTGAGGTGCCTGGAGGCCTCTAGTATGTTCATCATTGGAGTCCCTAATCATACTCTAGGCCAGCCTCCTGCTCCAAGTGTCTGAAACTCTTTAACAGTGCCTCAAGCAACCGCTAGCTCCCACAGTTCAGTGGCAGGTCCTTTGTGCAATATTTATCAGCTTACTTACCCATAACTCATGAAAGTTAGGCATGCAGTCACCCGCTCTTCTCCCCAAAACTACTGTCAATTACCTAGGCTACCATGAATGTTCTCTGACTTGGTTCCTTCAATCTCTCTGTCTCTCTTTGTCCAGGCCTTTCTCACACTGTATTAAGTCCTAGGGTCTTACTTTCAGGTTTGTTTGAATTTATTCATCACTGTCCTACCTCCCCTCCTGTAGCCCAGATGTAACTTGTTTGTTAGGCTTCCCAGGTGGCTCAGTGATAAAGAATTGGCATTGGTGGGTGGAATGGGTTTAATCCCTGGGTCAAGAAGATGAGGGTTTGATTCCTGGGATGGGACGATCCCCTGGAGGAGGAAATGGCAACCCACTCCAGTATTCTTGCCTGGAGAATCCCATGGACAGAGAAGCCTAATGGGCTACAATCCATGGGGTTGCAAAGAGTCAGATACAACTAAGCACATTTGTAACAATTAATATAGAGGAGCATGGCATAAAAAAAATTCCCAAATATCTAATTACAACTGAACAGATTGCAGTAAATTATTCCAGAAATATGATGAAATGTTTGTATTGATTTGATAGAGAACCTAAAGGTATTTTCTGAAGGGATAAAATCAAATTTAGAAGTTGCACATTGCTGATTTTGTTAGCTTGATTTTGTTTTGTTTTTTTTACAAGTATTTCTTCAACTCAGGCATCTGCACAGAATATTCTTCACTCTTGAGATCCATCATCACTGTCCTAACCATGACTGTAAACAACAGGACAAAGAAAAGGGAGAAAGTCTTTCCTTTTGTTTACACTGCTTGCATTATATGAGACATATCTTTTAATATCATATTTTGTTTACTGAAAGTTAGTGATTATAGAATAGCATGAAGAGGCTTATTATTATCCCTGAGATATACTATATGAAAATGTTGAGTTTCTTCTAAATTCAGACTTTATAATCAAGCTGAGGAGAGAAAAAAGCTCCTTCTGGAGATCAAGTTTTTGGCAACACTTTTGGATGGAACTGGTGGTTGCAATACTGGAAAGCTACTGAATGAGAAATAACATCACAGAGTTTTCAGCCCAGTGCCAGCTTGTGCCAAACTCATTTTCTTCATAAATATTTATGAGTGGTCTCTGCCATCTCATTAGAATTGAATTCAGAGATAACAGGTGCAGGCAATGGTTGCTCAAGCTAGGCCAACTAACTTTATAAAAGTGTTCCAAGTTTTACATTTAGAAGGATTTGTCACAGAGGATAGTCTCTGTGACTTCTTTGATTTATTCATTCTATGTTTTAAAATGTCAGTTGGGCACTTCTAAAAGCGAGTGACTTGCTTCCAGAGAGCCACAGTTGAGCTTGAACAGCAGATGCTATATGAGAGATTTTGCAAATAATCACTTAATTACATTTCTGAAGACTGTAATGAGACATGTGTATGTGACCATCAGATCTGCCACATGGCCTCACGCAGAGTGTTAAGTAAGGCACTCTGAGACTTGAAGGATGAGTAGGAGTTCACTAGGCCAAGTGGAGTGGGAGGGTGAAGCAAGGGGACCACTCCAGAGAGCTTGAGATGCCTGGATGAATGATTTGAAGGAGGATAGCACTTGGTTCATCCAGAAGAAAGAGAGAAGATACAAATGATGGGGATATGGTAAACCAGGAGGTTAGCAGGGCAAGATGAGACTAGCAAAACCATCAGAGGTGAGATCTTAAAATAATTTTTATAGGCTCTGTTCAAAGATGATTCATTCATCCAGTGCATTCAGCAAACATCCACTGAAGGCTCAATTTGTGCCAGGCACTGTGCTAAGAGCTGAGAAGATGGCAGTGAGTAAGAGAAAGAAATACTCTAATCTCACACAGAAAATACCAATTGAGAGACAGAACATTTTAAAATGAGCAAATAAACAGTAAATAAAAATGAAAAAGATATCTACGATGGTGGAGTAGAAAAACGTGTGCTCATCTTCTCCCACAAGAACACCAAAATTGCATCTAGCTGCTGACAGGAGAATATTTGATCCCACCAAAAAAAAGATGCCCCACATACAAGGACAAAGGAGAAGCCCCAACAAAAAGGCAGGAGGGACACAATCACATTTAGAATCAAATCCCACACCCGCCAGAGATCCTCTGAGGGCACAAGCAAAATCTTATGTGCAGCAGGACCTGGGGAAAGGAGCAGTGACTCCACAAGATATTGAGCCAGACCTGCCTTTGAGTGTTTAAGTGTCTCCTGTGGAGGTACAGGTCAGCAGTGACCTGCTGCGGGGACAGGGGCTCTGGCTGCAGCAGACCTGGGAGGCATGGTGTGTGGCATAAGTCTTCTAGGAGGAGGTCACCATTAGTCCTACCATAGAGCCTGTTAGAGCCTGTGAGCAGACGATCCACAAACAGGAAAACAATTATACCAAAGAAATTCTTGTGCTGTTGCAAAAGTTCTAGTGCCCACAACAGATTCCACAACCAGGGGATCTGGCAAAGGGACTGAGAACCTCCAGGGAATCTGACTTTGAACCCCAGTGGGATTTGATTACAGAACTTCTACCGGACTGGGGACACAGACTCTTGGAGGGCACAAACAAAACCTTGTGCACACGAGGGGCCAGGAGAAAGGAACAGTAACCCTGCAAGAGACTGAGTCCAACTTGCCTGTGAGTGTTCCAGAGTCCCTGGTGGAAGCGTGGGTCTCCAGTGGCCTGCTGCAAGGTCAGGGGCACTGACTACAAAAGTCTTGGGAGTGCTGTATGAGTTCTTTCAAAGGAAGTTTCCATTACCACCATTACCCATACCATAGTGTGGGTTCAGGCCAAAGTACAGGGATGGAACACAACCCCACCCATCAGTAGAAAATTGGATTAAAGATTTACTGAGCATGGCCTCACCCACCAGAACAAGACCCAGTTTTCCCTATAGTCAGTCCCTCCCATCAGGAAGCTTCCATAAGCTTCTTATCTTTATCCATCAGAGGGCAGACAGAAAGAAAACCACAATTACAGAAAACTAACCACACTGATCCCAAGGATCACAGCCTTGTCTAACTCAATGAAACTCTGAGCCATGCCATGGAGTGATATCTAAGACGGACAGGTCATCATAAAGAGTTCTGACAAAATGAGGCTCACTGGAGAAGGAAATGGCAAACCACTTCAGCATTCTTTCCTTGAAAACCACATGAGCAGCATGAAAAGGTAAAAAGATATGACACTGAAAGATGAACTCCCCAGGTCAGTAGGTGTCCAATATGCTACTGGAGAAGAGCACAGAAATAGCTCCAGAAGGAATGAAGAGGCTGAGTAAAAGCAAAACAACACCCAATTTTGGATGTGACTGGTGATGAAAGTAAAGTCCAAAGCTGTAAAGAACAATATTGCATAGGAACCTGGAATGTTAGGTCCATGAATGAGGTAAATTGAAAGTGGTCAAATAGGAGATGGCAAGAGTGAACACTGATGTTTTAGGTTTAAGCATCAGTGAACTAAAATGGACAGGAATGGGTGAATTTTATTCAGATGACCATTATATCTACTACTGTGGGCAAGAATCCCTTAGAAGAAATGGAGTAGCCCTCATAGTCAACAAAAGAATCTGAAATGCAGTTCTTGGGTGCAATCTCAAAAATGACAGAATGATCTCTATTCGTTTCCAAGGCAAACCATTCAATATCAAAGTAACCCAAGTCTATGCCACAACCATTAAAGCTAAAGAAGTTGAAGCTGAATGGTTCTTTGAAGACCTGCAAACCATCTAGAACTAACACCAAAAACAGATGTCCCTTTCATCATGGGGACTGGAATGCAAAAGTAGAAAGTCAAGATATACATGAAATTACAGGCAAGAGTGGCCTTGGAGTACAAAATGAAGCTGGGCAAAGGCTAATAGAATTTGGCCAAGAGAATGCACTGGTCATAGCAAATACATTCTCCCTACAACACAAGAGAAGACTCTACACAGGAACATCACTAGACGGTCAATACCGAAATCAGATTGATTATATTCTTTGCAGCTGAAGATGGAGAACTCTAAACAGTCAGCCAAAATAAGACTGTGAGCTGACTAGGGATCAGCTCATGAACTCCTTATTGCTGAATTCAGACTTAAATTGAAGAAAGTAGGAAAAACCATTAGGTCATTCAGGTATGACCTAATACAAATACCTTATGATTATATGGTAGAAGCGACAAATAGATACAAAGGATTAGATCTGATAGACAGAGTGCCTGAAGAACTATGGGTGGAGGTTCTTCACACTGAACAAGAGGCAGTAATCAAAACCATCCCAAGAAAAAGAAAGGCAAAATGGTTGTCTGAGGAGACTTTACAAATAGCTGAGAAAAGAAGAGAAGCTAAAGGCAAAGGAGAAAAGGAAAGATATACCCATTTGAATGCAGAGTTGCAAAGAACAGCAAGGAGAAATAAGAAAGCCTTCCTCAGTGATCAATGCTAAGAAATAGAGGAAAACAATAGAATGGCAAAGACTAGAGATCTCTTCAGGGAAATTAGAGATACCAAGGGAACACTTCATGCAAAGATGGGCAAAATAAACGACAGAAATGGTATGGACCTAACAGAAGCAGAAGATATTAAGAAGAAGTGGCAAGAATACACAAAAGAACTATACAAAAAAGATCTTCATGACCCAGATAATCATGATGGTGTGACTACTCACCTAGTTTCAGACATCCTGGAATGTGAAGTCAAGTGGACTCCAGGAAGCATCACTACGAACAAAGCTAGTGGAGGTGATTGAATTCCAGTTGAACTATTTCAAAACCTAAGAGATGATGCTGTTAAGGTGCTGTACTCAATAGACCAGCAAATTAGGAAAACTCAGTAGTAGCCACAGGACAGGAAAGTCAGTTTTCATTCCAATCCCAAAGAAGGGCAATGCCAAAGAATGTTCAAACTACTGCACAATTGCACTCATCTCACAAGCTAGCAAAGTAATACTCAAAATTCTCAAGCTAGGCTTCAACAGTATGTGAACTGAGAACTCCCAGATGTTCAAGCTGGATTTAGAAAGGTAGAGGAACCGGAGATCAAATTGCCAACATCTGTTTGATCATTAAAAAAGCAAGGGAGTTTCAGATAAACCTCTTCTTAAAACCTTTGACTTCTGTAAAACCTTTGACTATGTGGATCAGAAAAACTTTGGAACATTCTTAAAGAAATTGGAACACCATACCACCTCACCTGCCTCCTGAGAAACCTGTATGCAGGTCAAGAAGCAACAGTTAGAACTGGACATGGAACAACAGACTGGTTCCAAATTGGGAAAGGAGTATGTCAAGGCTGTATATTGTCACCCTGCTTATTTAACTTATATGCAGAGTAC
Organism: Capricornis sumatraensis; assembly: GCF_032405125.1. Lineage (NCBI taxonomy): Eukaryota > Metazoa > Chordata > Mammalia > Artiodactyla > Bovidae > Capricornis > Capricornis sumatraensis. Next base: position 39,175,386 of record NC_091085.1, on the reverse strand, counting down.
TCATGTGAAATGCTGGGCTGGATGAAACACAAGCTGGAATCAAGATTTCCGGGAGAAATATCAATAACCTCAGATATGCAGATGACACCACACTTATGGCAGAAAGAGAAGAAGAACTAAAGTGCTCCTTGATGAATGAGAAAGAGGAGAGTGAAACAGTTGGCTTAAAATTCAATATTCAAAAAACTAAGATCATAACATCCAGTCCTACCGCTTCGTGGCAAATAGATGGTGAAACAATGGAAACAGTGAGAGATTTTATTTTTTGGCGGGGGGTGGGGGGTGGGGAGGGGTTCCAAAATGACTGCAGGTGGTGACTGTAGCCATGAAATTAAAAGATATTTGATCCTTGGAAGAAAAACAATGACCAACCTAGACAGCATATTAAAAAGCAGAGACATTACTTTGCTGACAAAGGTCCATATAGTCAAAGAAATGGTTTTTCCAGTAGTCATGTATGGATGTGAGAGTTGGACTATAAAGAAAGCTGATTGACAAAGAATTTATGCTTTTGAACTGTCATGTTGGAGAAGACTCTTGAGAGTCCCTTGAACTGCAAGGAGAGCAAACCAGTCAATCCTAAAGGAAATCAGTCCTGAATATTCATTGGAAGGACTGATGCTGAAGCTGAAGCTCCAATACTTTGGCAACCTGATGCAAAGAGCTGACTCATTTGAAAAGACCTCAGTGCTGAGAAGGATTAAAGGTGGGAGGAAAAGGGGAGAACAGAGAATGAGATGGTTGGATGGCATCACTGACTCAATGGACATGAGTTTGTACAAGCTCCTGGTGATGGTGAAGGACTGGTTATCCTGTCCTGATGCAGTCCATGGGGTCACAAAGCATCAGACACAACTGAGGGGCTACAAAACAACAAATAGAAAGCGGGTGAATATATGCTATGAGTAAAAATAAAATGGACTTCCCTGATGGCTCAGATGGTAAAGAATATAACTGCAAAGTGGAAGCCCTGGGTTCGATCCCAGGGTCAGGAGGATCCCCTGGAGAAGGGAATGGCTACCCACTGCAATATTTCTTGTTGGACAATTCCAAGGACAGAAGAGCCTGGTTGGCTACAGTCCATGGGTCACAGAAGCAGACACAACTGAGCGACTAACACAAAAATAAAATAAGGTAAGGAGGACAGGCAAAAATTAGCAGGGCAGGGGGGCATTGCTATTTCACTGAGTTTCTCAAGGAAAACTTCATTATGAGGGACACAAGCAGATAATTGAAGAACCTGTGTGTCTGTGCGTTCGTCACTCAATCATATCCGATTCAATGGGACACCATGGACTGTAGCTTGCCAGGCTCCATGGGATTCTCCAGGCAAGAATACTGGAATGGGTTGCTATGCCCTCTTCTAGGGGTCTTCCCAACCCAGGGATCAAACTCTGGTCTCCCTCATTGCAGGCAGATTCTTTACCGTCTGAGCCACCAGGGAGATATGAGTAAAGCAGATACTTGGGAAAAGGATATATCATTATGTAGGAGTCTTTAATGTAGATTTCCCCCTAGAATTCAGGTAGTCCATGAACCTGGTTTAGAAAAAAACATTTTTTTAATGCTATTCTCATTAACCTCTAACTGAAAATTAGTACTTCTTTCAATTATAATTTTTATCAGGATTCCAGAGTATCAACTGCAATTTTGTTCCTCTTAACAGCTTACAAATACTTGTACTTACATCAGTGTTCAGACATTATGAAAAACATTTATACTCACCAGTAGTTTTTAATTATGTTTATTGTTAGAGGTGGGGCTAGCTCTTGTTATTTGATAAATTTATAATACAGCATATATATTAGTATAAAAATATTTAGTTGAAAAATATTTTTAAAGTGTGTTTCAATATAATTGGTATCACTTGCTGTGAGTTAGAATGTGGAACGTCTTTACTTGACTGCCAGACTAAAAGAGAGAGGGCATGGTGAGGGAGAAGTTAAGGGTTCAGGTGTTAGAGAGAATGGGGTTGGGGGGCGCGGGTTAAGAGCCCTCTTCTGGGAGTGTTGAGTTCTTGATTTGTTCAAGGGCTGCTCAGAAGTCAGTGAGGAAGGAGCAGAAGGATCAAGTGCCGGGAGTGATGGGAAAAGAGATCAGGGAGGCAGAGGCCCAAATCAGAAGATCACTGTAGGGCTCCACAAGTGCACAAGGAGAAACCATTTAAGGGTTTAAGTTAAGGAGAAAATTAAGAAAATTCAGAAAGCCTAATGATAATAATTAATTAAAAACTAATTAATATCCAGAAAATTCTGCCTAACTGGGATAATAGCCTTGCTCCCGATGAGAGTCATGATAATACATCATTTTCCTCCAAAGCATTTTGCTTGTTAAATCAAATGTTTCAGGGTCAGGGCTGTGCTGTACTTTAACAGTAGAAAATTAAATCATGTGAATTAGAATACTATCTAGAAACAATTTCCTTCCCTGCTTTCAATTATCTACATGCTGAGCTTTCTAAATCTGCATGTTTTTTTTTCTTTTTTTCCCCAATAAATTCGCCTCCTTTCCTTTTGTCTTAGTTTACTTTACATCTGCAATATCCAAGTTTCCAGGGGTAAGACTTGAAATTAACTAGACGCATTTATTGTCTTGTGTACAAGGAAAGAAAGCAGATGTGTTTTTATCAGCTCTGCCATTGTGTGACTTTTAACGACATATTTGCTTAGCCAGGCCTGCCCATACTTCATAGTGTTGCTCTGTTAAGCCTCATCCCCCAGCTCCACATTCCTACTGAGCTACTTATTGCCCACTGTGTGGATTCTGATGGGTGTTTCTTTCTCATGACATGTGAAAAATATATACCAGACCATCATCATTCTAGATCCTAATCACACAACTCTCTAGTTTCATTCTTTAGTACACTTACCAAGTGTTCATTTACCTGCCTATTTCCTTCCTTCAGACAGGAAGATACTAGTTAACTGTATAATTTTAAATAACTAAATCTAATATTCTTTCTGCTACTCTCCCAATAAAATATTTGTTCTCTTAGATCTTCCTTAGATTCAAGATTCGAAGAATCTCTTTAGGACATTTTAGATATTCTCTCTATAAAGTCTTTGGTTTTCTATCTTTTTCACTTTTCTTTCTTGATACATTTTTTTATTAGATGACTATTAGAACTGTTTACTGAATGCTTTTTTTTTTTTTTAAGACAGGAAAGCACTTTTAAATGGAGATAAATAAAGGAATTATAATGATTTGCCAGGAGACATTACTCAAGTTTTCTCTTGGCAGCTAAGAATTTTTAATGGACTTCATAAGACTGAAACACCAGCTTGGGGAACACAGACTTGGCCAAAATAATTGCTCGATTATTGTTTTTGTTCATTCAGCTATCAAATATTTCAGTCTTCACTAATATCAGGTATCGCGACAGACATTTTGAGACATAGACGTGACCACGGTTGGCATGATTTCATGCCTTCATGGAGCTTGCAATAAAAATGGGAAAGACAGGAGTTAAGCAAAATTATAAATGATATTCTCAATTGTTATAAATTTTCAAAACTATCATGATCAATAATGTGGTAGCTGCTGCTGCTGCTAAGTCACATCAGTCTGCAGCCCACCAGGATCCTCTGAACATGGGATTCTCCAGGAAGAAACACTGGAGTGGGTTGCCATTTCCTTCTCCAGGGGATCTTCCTGACTTAGGAAGATCGAGCCCAGGTCTCCTACATTGCAGGCAGATTCTTTAACATCTGAGGTACAGGGAAGTTCCTAGAGATCACTGATGGACATTTTAACAGGCAGAGTTGATGAATCTGTGATGCGTGAAAAGATGTTTATTTTTTGCCAGGTCTCAGTTGAATCTGGCTTCTTGTACAGAGATCTGATGTAGGTGTGGGCCTGTGACTTTGCTCTGGGTTAAGGCTAAATGCAGTCTTGAGGGTGCTGCAGGAACTTGACCTGTACAATAATAACATGTCTGTAATGCCAGCCTGAAAAGGCTGGAGGGCCATGTGATCTATGACAGTCCTGGGCCCTAGAGATTCAGTTCTATCAATGCAAAACTCAGATATGGAGGTTCCTTAAAAAAAGTAAAAAAGCTTAATTCACTGTTGCAAGTTTTCTCCCTACTATAAATTGTGATAAGTCACTTAGGAATGGAAATGAAAGGATGGACAGAAAGTAGAGAGTAAACCAATGTCAATGACTGCTTTGGGGGAGCCTCTGAGTCATCTAAGTGTCTAATGAAAAGCTGATTTTCTGATGGGAAAGATAGAATAAAAATAAGCTCAATGCTCTCTCTACTGATTCACACCAAATATTAATTTCTGTCTTACACGTCTTACAATGTGCTACCTGTCTTGTGGGTAGGCAAGATAAATAAGCAAAATGTTGACTGAGGGTTTAAAACTTAGGCAGGAATACAATTCTAATAAAATAGTGTCTCTTCAACACTTCTTTATGTGTCTTATTTGCTATAATATCTACATCTCTTTCTTTCACTTTTTTTTTTAAGATTAAAGCATTAGAAAGTGTTAAGAGCTGACTGAACAGAGACGTATGAGAAATGTTCTAGATGGCAGTAAAATCCCAAGCTACTGGTACCTATAATTGACTGCTTAAAGAATTAATGAAAAACTGCCATGGATAAGTCTGCAAATCTGGGACAAATACTGGAAACTTTAAGTAGCAAGGCAGGGACTATGAATATGGGTAAAGTTGGTGAGACTAAAAGGTACCTTGGTATGCATATAGTTGCATAATCTACCCACAGTGATTTAATGTTAAATTATCTGGGAAAATAAAGGATGGATGAAGGCAAGAATAATAACGATAGATTAATTATATCTCAGCTCTTTTTATAGCATTCTATACCCAGATGGGTGCATGTACACGCATATTTCCATGTGCTTTTTGGGTATATAATATCCAGGTGATATTTTAATATAAATTAGACTATCAGTTCAGTTCAGTCACTCAATCACATCCGACTTGTTGTGACCACATGGACTGCAGCATGCCAGGCCTCACTGTCCATCATCAGCTCCCAGAGGTTTCTCAAACTCATGTCTATAGAGTCGGTGACGCCATCCAACCATCTCATCCTCTGCCGTCCCCTTCACCCGCCTTCAATCCTTCCCAGCCTCAGGGTCTTTTGAAATGAGTCAGTTATTCGCATCAGGTGGCCAAAATATTGGAGTTTCAGCTTCAGCATCAGTCCTTCCAATGAATATTCAGAACTGATTTCATTTAGGATGGATTGGTAAGATCTCCTTGCAGTCCAAGAGACTTTCAAGAGTCTTCTCCAACACCACAGTTCAAAAACATCAGTTCTTTGGTGCTCAACTTTCTTTATAGTCCAACTCTCACATCCATACTTAACTATTGGAAATACCATAGCTTTAACTAGACGGACCTTTGTTGGCAAAGTAATGCTCTGCTTTTTAATATGCTATCTAGGTTGGTCATAACTTTTCTTCCAAGAAGCAAGCATCTTTTAATTTCATGGCTCAGTCACCATCTGCAGTGATTTTGGAGCCCCCCAAAATAAAGTCTGACACTGTTTCCACTGTTTCCCCATCTATTTCCCATGAAGTGATGGGACCGGAGGCCATGATCTTCATTTTCTGAATGTTGAGTTTTAAGCCAAATTTTCACCCTCCTCTTTCACTTTCCTCAAGAGAATCTTTAGTTCTTCTTCACCTTCTGCCATAAGGATGGTGTCATCTGCATATCTGAGGTTATTGATATTTCTCCTGGCAATCTTGATTCCAGCTTGTGCTTCATCCAGCCCAGCATTTCTCATGATGTACTTTGCATATAAGTTAAATAAGCAGGGTGGCAATATACAGCCTTGATGTACTCCTTTCCCTATTTGGAACCAGTCTGTTATTCCATGTTCAGTTCTAACTGTTGCTTCCTGACTTGCATACAGATTTCTCAAGAAACAGGTCAGGTGTCTGGTGTTTTCATCTCTTGAAGAATTTTCCAGTTTGTTTTGGTCCACATCTTGGAGTACAGAATGAAGCAGGGCAAAGGCCAATAGAGTTTTGCCAAGAGAACACACTGGTCATAGCAAACAGTTTCTCCCAAAAACAGAAGAGAAGATTCTACACATGGACATCACCAAATGGCCAACACCAAAATCAGACTGATTATATTCTTTGAAGCCAAAGATGGAGAAGCTCTATACAGTCAGCAAAAAACAAGACTGGAAGCTGACTGTGACTCAATCATGAACTCCTTATTGCCAAATTCAGACTTGAATTGAAGAAAGTAGGGAAAACCACTAGGCCATTCAGGTATAACCTAAATCAAATCCCCACGATCATACAGTGGAAGTGACAAAACAGATTCAAGGGATTAGAGCTGACAGAGTGCCTGAAGAACTATAGATGGAGGTTCGTGACATTGTACAGGAGGCAGGGATCAGGACCATCCCCAAGAAAAAGGAATGCAAAAAGGCAAAATGGTTGTCTGAGGAGGCCTTACAAATAGCTGTAGAAGAGAAGTGAAAAGGAAAGATATACTCATTTGAATGCAAAGTTCAAATGAGAGCAAGGAGAGATAAGAAAGCCTTCCTCAGTGATCAATGCAAAGAAATAGAGGAAAACAACAGAATGGGAAAGACCAGAGACCTCTTCAAGAAAATTAGAGATACCAATGGAACATTTCATGCAAAGATGGGCCCAATAAAGGACAGAAATGGTATGGACCTAACAGAAGCAGAAGATATTAAGAAAAGGTGGCAAGAATACACAAAAGAACGATACAAAAAATGATTTTCATGACCCAGATAATCACGATGGTGTGATCACTCACCTAGAGCCAGACATCCTAGAATGTGAAGTCAAGTGGGCCTTAAGAAGCATCACTAAGAAAAAAGCTAGTGGAGGTGATGGAATTCCAGTTGAGCTATTTCAAATCCTAAAAGATGATGCTGTGAATGTGCTGCACTCAATATGCCAGCAAATTTGGAATCTCAGCAATGGCCACAGGACTGGAAAAGGTCAGTTTTCATTCCAATCCCAAAGAAGGACAATGCCAAAGAATGTTCAAACTACCACACGATTGCACTCATCTCACAAGCTAGTAAAGTAATTCTCAAATTTTTCCAAGCCATGCTTCAACAGTACATGAATTTTGAACTTACAGATGTTCAAGTGGGATTTAGAAAAGGCAGAGGAACCAGAGATCAAATTGCCAACATTGATTAGATCATTGAAAAAGCAAGAAAGTTCCAGAAAAAATTCTACTTCTGCTTTATTGACTACGCCAAAGCCTTTGACTGTGTGGATCACAACAAATTAGACTATAGTATTCTGTAATATAGTCTCTAATTATTTGAACTCTTTGATATGCAGGAGGAATGATAGCTGGAACCAACTGTATACTGTGAGAATTTAATAAACAAGTATCTAGAAATGAACTCACTGACATTTCCACATTTGCTTACTGTGAGTCTACCATCTGCCTTGGCCCCACTCTCTCCTAGGTGCTTAGGATGTTGCAGTGAACAAAATAAATCTCTACTTGCACATGGCTTGCATTTTTAAAAGGAGAAATTGTTAACAAAAAGCATCAAAATTGACAGGTAAATATTTAGAGTATAACTATGATGTTGGGCTTCCCTCGTGACTCAGACAGTAAAGAATCTGCCTGTGATGCAAGAGACCTGGGTTCAATCCCTGGGTTGGGAAGATCTCTTGGAGAATGGAATAGCAGTGATGTTAAGGGCTGTAAATATATATATATATATTCAGTTCAGTCACTCAGTCGTGTCCAACTCTTTGCAACCCCATGAATCGCAGCACGCCAGGCCTCCCTGTCCATCACCATCTCCCGGAGTTCACTCAGACTCACGTCCATCGAGTCCGTGATGCCATCCAGCCATCTCATCCTCTTTCATCCCCTTCTCCTCCTGCCCCCAATCCCTACCAGCATCAGAGTTTTTTCCAATGAGTCAACTCTTCGCATGAGGTGGCCAAGGTACTGGAGCTTCAGCTTTAGCATCATTTTTTCAAAGAAATCCCCAGGTTGATCTCCTTCAGAATGGACTGGTTGGATCTCCTTGCAGTCCAAGGGACTCTCAAGAGTCTTCTCCAACACCACAGTTCAAAAGCATCAATTCTTCGGCTCTCAGCCTTCTTCACAGTCCAACTCTCACATCCATACATGACCACGGCGGGGCGAGAGGGAGGAAAAAAAAAATGTATATATGGTAAGCAAAGAGACGGAAACTTTGTCATAGCGGGGTGTCCCATTTTATATAGCCATTAGAGGGTCACATTTGAGCAGAGGTTTGGTTAAGGAAGGTTAGGGGGAGGGCTTGGCTAAGTTTAGAAGAGAATATTTTAGGGAGAAGGAATAGCAGAAAGAGAATCTAAAGCAAAGAAGTGCTTTGTTCAAGCAGAGCAATAAAAAAAGGCTTTTTATGCTTAACATGTCCTTGGTTATTTTTCCTTGTCTTTGAAAAAAACCGATTTGCTTTTTTAAAGGAAACACTATTAGGGGATACAAGTTAATTATTTAGTAAGTCAATAGGTTAATTTTTATGCAAGTAGATATGATAGATTGAAGTTATAATTCTATTTCTTACAGAAGTAAATGTGAGAGAATGTGTTTCTTTTTCAAATTATATAATTCTCTTAATGGTGGTCAGTAAAATGTTCCATTGGTTCAATATTCAATAATGGTGAAATAAAATGTGTCTCTATTTCTCTATTTTTGTGTGTTCTCTTTAAAGCGGTTTATTTTCAGGGCAGATCTCTGCAAACTGAGCATTCTTTTATCAGTGTAAGTATGAACCATGAACTTCTATGAACCTTTGATAGCAGTTTGTGTATTTATTTTTCAGTCCTTAGAAGCTTATGGAATGTACTGAGTTATGAAAGGGGACACTGACTATCTTCCAAAACCATGTTTGCTACTGGAGATTTCTTACAGCAGTGGCTTGGCACCTGGTAAGTGGTTTCGAGATTTGGTCAGACCCAATCCTTAAAACCCACTCCAGTGTTGCCTGGAAAGTTCCATGGGCAGAGGAGCCTGGTGGCTGCCATCCATTAAGTCTCAAAGAGTTGGGCACGACTGAGCACACAGTCCTTAAAACCTTCCCCCTGCTTGCTCCATCACATGAAAAGAAGCAACAACTTTCTCTTCCTGTTAGTCTAGCTGCTTAAAAATAACACATTCCAGCAAGAAGGGAGGGAGATTGCAAGCAACAGGACATATGAGATTTGCCAAGGGGCCAGCATTTCCTGGCTCACAATTGCAGGAAAGGCTTTGCTCCATTATCAATGGGACCTGGATGCTTTGATAGGCAATTGTTTGAAAAGCTAAACAACATTAGCAGTAGAAATATTGTGTGTTTTATAAAAGGCTCTTGTGGAGGAAATATACCACCAGATGGATCAGACAATAGTCTTGTCTCGTGTTTTGTTCCTTTGCTGGTAATATAATAAAAAATAAAAAAATACAGAATGTACAACTTTGCTTTTAGTAAAGTCTCTGCTATTTTAGAAAAGAATAGTGGAATTGTCATGAACAATACAGATTTCCTTTGCAATAATCGCTGATTTTAAAATGTACAGACACAATGGAATGCTCAAGACATCACAATCACTTTTAAGGACATTCCTTATATAGCACACTGAACCCATCATCTCCAATGAAAGTAGAAAAAAAAAAAAAAAATGACCAACTGTTTAGGAATATACTCCCCCTATAGACAGGACAAAAGAACTACTTCTAAACAATTATTGTTTTTTACCAAATATCTTGACTAATACTGCCTTGCTCTCTATTTGAATTCCTATGAGAAATTAGATATAGATAGAGAGATGATAGACAGATATTTAATTTTATATATTATATTCTCCACCTCTCAGAAAGTTCAGTAACTTTGGTGATCTTTCTGAGCTGTGATCAGGAAAAGTTTTCCTTTTCCTTTTTTTCTTTCTGAGGAAGCAGAGAGAAATGGACAACAATGGAGATGTATTAAATAAATACCTATAAAGATCTGTTCATGATAAAACCTTGCAGGTTGATGTCTTATCCTGAAGTGATAGGGAAGATATACCATGTCGCTCTCAAATGCTGCGGTCATCTTCAGGCAAGTGCTAGTCTCCCTTGCTCTGGGTCACTCTGGTTAGAGGGTCTGCATAGATGGGATACAGCTCTCCATCTGTCTTCCCACATGAGTACATACACTGATTCAAATATGCAGTCAGGCAAATTCTGAGGCAGGGCTGGGATAAATGTGATTCCAACATGCTCTGATGTCACCTTTAATGGGTCTCCCTCAGTGTCTCCCCATAACTAAAGAGGTAGAGGAAAATGCTCCCAACTAGAGACAGTAAAATTTAGACTGGATAAATATTTCACCAATACAAGCTAAGCTTGTAGTATGTGCTTAAAAGAGGTAGGAATTCCCATCATATAATCAGCACCCAGTTGTTTTCTTTCTTGAGAATATTGCATGCCTTTCTTGGTTGAAAGTAGGAGGTAATCTTGTAATGTGAAATCTTGACAATTTTGACTCTTTCCTAGAAGTCATTTTTTTAAGAAATAAAGTGATATAATCATAATTTGATTAGAAAATTTACCCTGGTTGTGGTACACAAGGAAAATAAAAAAGAAGCTATTGGCAGAGAAGTCAATTAATAGATATTATGAAAATACCTTAAGAAATATTTAGAAGAAAAATCCAAGTATATAGTGACTATACTTGATAAAGGAATGGAAAAGTAATAAAGTTTTGATAATATTTCCACTTGGGATCATATTTGGATGGGAATTAAGATGAATCTATTTCATTTATAGTAGCTAGTATGACCTAGTTTAAATAAAAATTTTCCAAATCTTAGACTGTGATGTTGGAAATGTGCTTTTCACTGAAATTATGTAATTTCATTTTATAAGCACATGAAAATAATACTACTTAGAAAGAAATTAATGAGTATGTAGTACTGCCTTTAGATGACTTCAGGTAACAAATTAATTTTGTTCTTTGCTTGAATATAATTGTTATGCAGCATTTTAGCAACCCATGGATTTTTGAAATAATTAAAATTGAAGTATTATAATTTAAAATCATGATTATAATACTTTCTGATTTTCTCTTATTTTGGCTTGAAGAAAGCTCTTTAATGTAGATGATGATAAAACAAAAATGATCAAAATAAATTGGTGAGTCCATTTATTCTATTTTTTTCATGTGTCCACCCACTGCAACTTTCCATTTATTTATAAAGAATATGCTTATGTAATTATATATTAAATATATACTTGTCAGGCTGTGATTCAGTATATGGTTTCAGTTACAAACAGCAAAGCAGATTTTTAACAGTGAGGATTTGTTCAGGAAAAAAGAAATTACTCTAGATAATTCGAGCAGGAAGGTATTTGATACAGGGAATTAGTGGCTTAAATTTTTTTTTTGAAAGGATTGGCAGAACAGAGTTCATAGAAAACAGTAACAAGTTTTCAGGAAATTAGAACATTTTTGAGCTTCCAAGAAATTATTGTTGATGATTTCAGGTGCCTTGAAAGTATTTTTTTAAACTGATCATTTCTTGATTTGCCTGATTTTAATCAAGACAGTGTGCATAATACAGAATGAACTAATTTTACAATTTTGGACTCCTGTATGTTCATCTGAGTCACCATTGTTGCTGCACCTTCTATGAGCTTGCTTATATGTATGCAAAAGGATTAAATTCTCTTCAGGCACAAGCTGCAAATAAATTAATTCCAATTTCAAACTTACCAAATATCAAACAATTTTTCAGAATAAAATAATTTTCCAAGGTGTTTATCAAATAAATTTAACTGTAAGCCTTCTAAAAAATAATGAAGATATTTAAAAAATTTTTCTTTTCCTGTGTCATTTTTATAATAACAAAGAGTTTGAAGGCAGTTAAAAAAATAGGGATGAAGTAACTACTTCCAATTAGGGGGCTAAACTGGATGACTCATTTTATGAGTGAGTGATATGCAAAGGGAATTTGTCGTCTTCAGAGACCAGAGCTAGGAAAAGAAGAATTCAGAAGATGCTTTGAGAAAAATGTAATCATTTGCCTTTGAGAGCTATATTTGCCTCTTAGAAGGGACTCCGCTACTGCTTGTGGACAGGCAGTATCAAAGCTAATGGGCTAAGATAAACTTTGGAGACTATAAAAATCACTGCGGAATGAGCATAGTAGAGACAAAACAAGCCATTAGTAAGGAGACAGAAAATTGTTTGAATGTTAGCTTTGCTGATCACTAAGAGGGAGACTTTGAGGCTATTTCCTAACTTTCCCAAGTACAGGATTTTATCTGTAATAAGGGTGTATGTCTTCCACATTCTCTTCATTATTTTGCATATAAACTAACTTTTGAGAAGGTCTACTCAGCCTTTCTGTTTTGAAATCTGATTTGGTAAGAGCATACATCTCCATTCACCCAAATCTCCTGAACCATCTGAATTCCGAGGATCACACCAAAGCAGTGAAACTTTACATAGAAGTTTTATAAAATACTTGAGTAATTTATGCAAAATCACTCTTTAGTTCTACCATAATACTTCTGTGAAATGTTTTGGAGTCCTTGAAGAGCAGAGGTGGTGAATAAAGTAGAAAGGGGTGTGCAAAGAATCTTATTTCCAGGGAGAAACAGATTATTTGACATATGAAATGAGGAATAAAACTATTTTACAATCTAGTAGAAGAAGTTAAATTAAAAAGATAAATCAAGGATAGTATTTTTAAAAATCAACGACAATATTTGTAAAATAGAATTAGGCTCAGACTTAATATTTACTTTATTTTTAATACTGGCTCCTAATGAAACCTAAAAACAGCTGGCTTTGTTGATGTAATGGTTCCATGAAAGACTGAACAGGCAGAATCAGAATCATTAAAGTTCCATTTTCATCAGATTTGTGCTTGAGAAAATTAAGTATACCCTCATAGTAATTTATTATAGGCATTTCTTTGTTTGTCTTCGATATATTATTAAAATGACAGAAGGGGACGAGGTGAAATAGTACAACAATCACACAGTTTAAAACTTTTCAATTATAGAGAAGCATTCAACTGCGTCTTTCATTACCACCATCTGTGTTGTATATATTACTTTAAGATTAATAACAGGCAGGGTTTGTTTGTTTCTTTGTTTATATGGAATTCAGACCAGGATAGGTTTTTCCCATCATTGGAGAATATTGTAAAAAGAAAGACAGTTATCTTTCTTGGATAGCAGGACATTCTCAAGGTCTTTCCCAGACTATCCCTCACCCCCTCAATAAACCGATGTACTGACTCAAATCTGACGTTACTTTTATTCCAAATAAACAGTACATTATTTTTTACCTAATCTAGTAAAATAAAGATTTTTGATGATTTCATATTCCCACCTTGTTTTGGAATGCTAAGTATAACACTGGTTTAAATTTCGACAATAAGACTCAGGGTTGGAGAAAAGTTGTCATTGTGGTTTCCTGGAAATAATTTAATGTTCTGAATTGCATCTCCTCCTAGTGGCCTCATAGAGTTATCACAGTGTGAGCACCTCACTTTTTAATTCAATTGAATTCAGTGCACTTCATAATCACTTCACTTCAATTTAATTCATTTTTGGTCAATTCAATTTCATAAGAACGGATAGAATACTTATTGAGCACAGTGACCACTGTGTTGGATGCTGCAGACTGAACAGTGCAAGGGACTTCCATCTTTACCACAAATGAACTAATTTTAGGAGCCAATGATTTTAATCACTAGTTATAGCACATTCATTTATTTTTGTACTTTTCTCTTAAATAATAACAAAATAGTAGTGCATTCCAATACAGATAGCGGAATGATCCTCTTGTCCAAAGATGGCAACATGACTAAAGCTAAGTTAGCATTTGGCAGACAGAATCCCTGCTCTGAGGTATCAAAATCTACATATTTGCGGAGCTTGAACGTAGTGGAGAGCATGGTACCAAAAATCACTTCGGTGAAAGCATAATGCTGGGCTAGAAATGAACTAGCTTTAGAACTGGTGTCAGAACACAACTTTCTGGTCTGAAATTTGATACCAGTTGTGTGATCCAAAACAAGTTACCCCAGGAGATCAAGATGGTGGAGTGGGAGGTCACCTCATCCCATGAACACAGAAAAAACCGATTGAAAATAAGGGGCCATGGTTGGTAATAAAATGCCCACCAGAAACTCAGTTTTTAGCCCATCTTTGCTTTTATGCCATTAATGCAAATGTTGTCAGCACAGTGATACAATGTGTGTCTTAGAATTATTATGAAAATAGTTTTGATCTTATAAAGGGATTTGAGGACCCCCAGGCATCTATATCCCATACTTTAAGAGCCACTGAGTGACAAAGAAAAGGGCATACTCTGGACCGAGTCAACCATAGGATCCCACATCAAGTAAATAATTAAGCTGACCAACTGAGTAATTATCAACCACAGAGGCATGAATTGAATCACAATAAAAGAAGTATTATGGCATTTAGATTGAAAAAAATCTCTAAATTATTCTCATAATTTGAAAGTTTTTGTCTCAAAAAAAATAGAAAGGGGAAAAATGTTGCTTGCTGTGGTAGACTTCATTCTTTTACTCTTATCCAATTATTCATTGTTTTCTCTATGGGAGGTTTATAAATTCCTTCTCTATTGACAGATTTACCTATATGATTCATTTTACTAATGGAATGTGAGCAGAATTAATGGGTGCCACTTTCGAAAATAAACTTTAAAAGATATTTCATTGTTTTACCTTTCTTTTGCTGCAAACTCAGCACTTTCCCAACATGAAAACTATGTGGATTTAATCAGAGCCAAGTAATTATATAATGTGAACTTAAAAATACATATTGTTGAGAGCCATCAATATTTTGGAGTTGCTTTTTACCATTGCATAAGCAGCAGCAGCAGCAGCAGCCAATACAACCTAAACAGATACAGCCTTTATGAAAGGTTAGACAACACTCATAATGAAATCAGGCCAAGGTTGAGATGGAAGGATAAGGTTGAGGAGCAATTGTCATGAACAATGCAGATTTCCTTTGCAATAATTGCTGATTTTAAAATGTACAGACACAATGGAATGTCAAGACATCACAATCACTTTAAGGACATTCCTTATAGAGCACACTGAACCCAATCACCTCCAGTGGAATAAGGGAAAAAAAAAAAAAAGAAAAAAGATCAGCTGTCTAGGTATATACTCCCTCTACAGTCAGGACAAAAGAATGAGACCTCAAAACCTCAAAAGAAAGAGATTGCAAAACAGTAGGGGTTTCTGAGATAAGGAAATATGGTAAGGGAATTAAAATTCAATAGTTGAATTTAACTTTCATCAAAGGTGATAAACAGCAGAGTTCATGCTGTAGAAAAAGAAAACAGAAAACTAAATCAATACTTAGTTGACATTTATAAACTGCATACTAAATACTATGCCTGTGCTAGCTCTTTAACAGATTGTCATCAAATCTTCACATGATGTTAGGCTATTGACACTATTATTATCATCATTCAACTCATACAAAGGGACTTAAAGACATGGCAATATTTCCAGACTTGAACCAGGATTTAAAACCAGACAGCCTGATTTAGGGCCTTATCTCTTAATCATTTTGCTTTCAAGTGGGACATTTGCTTTTTTTTCCCTTGGTCACTTGACATTAATCTTTTCTGTAAAACAATTCCAGAAATTTCTTTTGGAATAATACTCTTCTTTCATTTTCAATCATTTGTTTGGTATTGAATTCACCAGATCCACAGTGGTTGATTCCAGTGGGCACATTTATATTTGGGAGAATGAGAGCCAATGTGAAAACATTTTTTTTTAACAGTGAAGGGGGAGAAACTCTTTTACCCACTGGGATTTTTTGGCAACTGTCTTGTAGTAATGAAGGGAAAAGCCAGAACAAACATCTGAGAAACCAGAGCTAAGAAATAGAGTAAGAAAACCCAACTCCAGGTCACATGGCCTCAGCCTTGAACCAAATCACACTTGAAGTCAGATCGCTTCCTAGATGCTTTGAGTTTGTGAAACTCTAAATTCCTTTAGCATTTACATCAATTTGGTTCAAGCTTTCTTTCACTTTCATCTTCATCACTCTTCTGATCTGTCATTTGCTTTTTTGTTAATATGCGTGTCTCTCTTAGTGTAGTTTTTGAAAGCAGAGGCCATTGCTACCTTGCTCTCTTCCCAAGGCTGAAGACAGGTTGATGTAAATTCTCAATAAATGACTGAACCCTCTCTCAAAGACCCAAACTATAATGTCTTGGTGACATATGAGTTGGTGATGGACAGGGAAGCCTGGCGTGCTGCAATCCATGGGGTTGCAAAGAGTCAGATATGACTGAGCGACTGAACGACTGAACTGAACTGAACTATGTCTTGCATGATGTAATAATAATAACATAAACATAAATATCTTTAATTCTGCTTTCTTTTTCATCTGTTGGAGTGATATTTATCTTATTTATGATGATGATAAATGGAAAGATTCATGATCTTTAACCAAAATGGCTCTATTCCTCCAGCAGAATTTGAAATCATGGAATACACAGTTGTGTGAATGCGTGTGTATCTGTGTGAGGGGAAAAAAAAATCGTTTCAGGTTTTTTTTTTTTCCCATTTAAATATTAAAGTGGAGTATAATCACAGCGATGTGTGAGACTCAACATATATGCAATGTGTCAGATTGTTACTGGAAGGACTAGGCAACAGCCCCTGCGCTGTCCCCATCACCAGCTGCTCTCTACATGGCCATGGAGTTGTGTGGTTGCGAAGTATACCTGAGTGGAGTTCCAATAAATAAAACGGAAAAAAAAATTGGTACTTTGTCTCCAATTTTTGCCTGAGAAGATTAAATTGAAATGTGCTGCTTCACTGTTAACCTACACCCTCTACCATAAGCAAACTACAAAAAGATTAAGAGACCGTCTTGCATAAAATCCTTTCTTACGCAGTTGATTTCACTGTTAAGTAATTCAGCTAGAATTGTCCATTTTACCAGACTTCGGATGCCCTAGAATTATAGAAATTGAATGTCGGGAGCAACTTTGGTGATAACCTAATACCTTGGTTTTGCTGACTTTGGAACAAACAGAAGGCTAAGTTATTTCGTCAATGCCACCCAGTGAAGACATCAGAACTTGAATTTAATTTCCAGAGTATCAATTAAAAAAAATTTACACTTGACTTTCTAATTACATTAGAGTTCAAATTAGAGTAGAAATAATATTTCATTACAAATTCTCTTTCATTTGAAATCATGTCTCTTTACTTTTATGAAAAAATTAGAGAATAAATAAGTATACCTGAATTGGAAAATAACCTTTTTTTTTTAAAACAAACTATGAGTTATTTTTCTAGCATAGATAATAGGTTTTTTCCTAATATTATTTTAGTTATTCTAGTTATTTTACTAAATATTTTTCCTCTGAAAAAGCATAGCTTTCATAATATACTTCCAACTTGTTTTCAGATGACTTAATTTCCAAAATCCCTAGCTTTGAGAAATCTCAAACTTGTATGTAACTTTTTTAAGACAAACTGAACATTCAGTTCAGAATAACTGAATATTCAGAATAATTGAACAAATGGAACAGCTTGTTCAAAATTTAATAACAAATTGAATAATTCAGTTTGTGCCTTACCTTTTTAGATTTGAAAGAATTCAATAACAGTAGCTTAGTATACAGGCTTCCTTTCTGGCTCAGACAGTAAAGAAGTGAAGTATACACATCGAATATAATTAAAATTAGTAGAAAATCTGCAGGAGGCACTCTTTCAACTGAAATTATTCACTCTTCCCAGTCACACTGACCTATGCCCAGATCGGGCCTTCCCCGATGGCTCAGTGGTAAAGAAACTGTTTGCCAATGCAGTAGACTTGGGTTTGATTCCTGGGCTGGGAAGACCCCCTGGAGGAGAAAATGGCAACCCACTCCAGTATGCTTGCCTGAAAAATCTCATGGACAGAGAAGCCTGGCGGACTATAATGCATGGGGTTGCAAAAGATTCAGACATGACTTAGTGACTCAACAACAACAAATGTCTAGATTGCTCTGAACGCTATGGCCAGTTTAAAATTTGCTTGGATTCTTCTTCATCCATAAATGTAGCTAATCACATAATTTTTATTTTCCCCTAAACATGTGTATTCCAGCTGTTTGTTGTTCAGTCTCTCAGTCATGTCTGACTCTGCAACCCCATGGACTGCAGCACGCCAGTCTTCCCTGTCCTTCACCATCTCCTGGAGCTTGCTCAGACTCATGTCCGTTGAGTCAGTGATACCATCCAACCATCTCACTTTCTGTCATCATAGCTTCTATAGTTGTTATTATATTATTATAAAATACTTTTATTGGGTGCCTACTGTTTTAAAGCTATGTGTGTGCATACACCAGCACACACACATTTTATTATGAGGCAGTCAATAATAATAATAAATAAATTATACTGTAAAATAGGGACCCCCTCCAACAATAAGCCACTATTTCCTGATGGCTCAAATGGTAAAGAATCTGCCTGCAATGCAGGAGACCTGGGTTTGATCACTGTCTAGGGAACATCCCCTGGAGAAGGAAATGGTAACCCACTCCAGTATTCTTGCCTGGGAAATCCCATGGACAGAGGAGCCCGGTGGGCTACAGTCCATGGGGTCTCAGAGTCAGACACGGCTGAGCAACTAACACAACAACCTAACAATAGAAATGTGTTGGCAGGGCTACTTGAGAAATCTTTTAAAGGTGAGATAGGATTCAATAAATGAATAATATTTCAAGAGCTATTTTGTGAGATCTTAAATCTGGGAGTTGGTGATGGACAGGGAGGCCTGGTGTGCTGCAATTCATGGGGTCACAAAGAGTCAGACACGACTGGGTGACTGAACTGAACTGAAATCTTCTATTAGCATAGATGAAAGGCAATAGGTATTATATTCATTTCCATCATGAAGACTGGGTATTAGATTTATACTATTACAATTTTGGTGTACTTATGGGTTATCTTCCTAATAGTCTAGTGAATTAAAGATCGTCCAGATAAATTCTGTTCATCCCTCTTCCAATACAGTTATGTTTCAACTTTTGGAGACAGAAAACTATATTTTTTGTTTTTATATAATTTTATAAAAGTTTTATCAGCTGGTAGAGGATCTGCCTGCAATGTGGGAGACCTGGGTTCGATCCCTGGGTTAGTAAGATTCCCTGGAGAAGGGAAAGGCTACCCACTCCAGTATTCTGGCCTGGAGAATTCCATGGACTGTATAATCCATGGGGTCGCAAAGAGTCGGACACGACTGAGCAACTTTCACTTTCATAAAAGTATTACAGTCCTTTTGGCTTAAAATAATTATAGACCTATTTTCCTAACAATTACAGTTTCTCATGTCTGTATTCATCTACTTATTCTGAATCATGTAATAGACAGAGATGCTCTATTCTACCATAAACTTTATTACAGAAAAAATACTCCATAAGTAAAAATATTCCTTAAATAACTAAACCTGGATCTTGAATTATACATCTACCTAAATAATAATATGATATAACAATTCAAATATGAATATAAACTTATTGATTGGTACCACATAATATCCTAGCAGAACAGTTTATAAGAAGATCATCCAGGTCAATACCTTAAAGCTTGTGACCAAGTATTTCACTTAAACTTTCATAGCCTTAAGTGTACAGTGGTAACTGGGTTATGTAAAATGCTTAAAAGTGTTCAGTATTAGCAAGGAAACGGAACTCTGCTACCCTGCAGTTCTCCTTTCAAATTTAGAGTAGTTCACTGATCTTTAATCTTTGCAACATCAACATTTTTTTTTCATCCACTTGAATTGATGTTACAGAGATGCCACTGTTGCTCACACTTTGATCAGAGGAACAACAGCAACAACAACAACAACAACAGTTTCTCTGCTTTATTTTGTCTACAACAGTTCTGTCTTCATCTTCCCTTATGATTAGTTGGAAATAAAAAGCTACATTTAGTCCAAGTTGGTTTAAAACTTAATCCACTCCAGTAATTGTAACAATCTTTTAAGAAAATACTTGGTTGTTGGAAAATGACTGCTTGGCTCTTTTGTTTCCGCTCTTCCCATGCACTTGATAGTCTTAAAGATGGTGTTAGGCTGAATTTGGGGATGGAGCCAACTGGGGGCTTTTGTGAACAAGGGAAAAAAGGAGTCTTTGGATCCATCATATACTTACTGGTTTTCAGACCACTGCAGAGTGGGTGTTCCATGTCTGCTGCAGTATTTGGTTGGCTTGATCGTTTCTAAGGATTTTCTGTTGGCATTTGCTGCTGACATCTGGGGTTGATGAACACAAATGCAATTTTTCTTTGCTCAATCAACAGTTCTCTGCTTACTCAGCCCTTGTTGCTTCACAGACTTCCTGCCACCTCTTATGTTTGGATCCTTGGTCAAGTCACTCCACTCTATCACAGCTCGTTCTTGCCACGTAAGAATCAAGAGAAGCTTGAGAGATCATTCCAGACTCTATTTGCTGGTGGCACATTTTCTTCTTGCCTTAACCATACTGCTCCACCTCATGGAGGCACAGGCTTTGTGCATTAGACTTCTCTAAGTGTCCCGAATGGGGTACTGGACAAGAGCTCCTCCTCAACCTTAACTTCCTTATCAACTAATTGACCACACCTACTTCTGAAGGACAAAGAGAGAGGAGAAATTAGGACAGAAATCTGGCAGCTTCCTCTCCTGGTATTTGCCCTGTGATGTCCAGGATTTTGAGGGTCTGTTTATTTCTTCCTATCAGCCTAGGGCTTCTTGCTATTATCTAGTTCACAGAGTTTGAGTCGTGAATGGTTAAAATGGGAGGTAAAAACATTTAAAAACTCATTTCTTCCTCAGTCATTCTTGGCTTTCAAATCAGGTTATCTTCTTGACAATTCAAATTTGTAATATCATAATCTGAGTATTGCTTCCCAGATGGATCAGTGGTAAAGAATATGTCTGCCAAATAGTAGACCCAGGTTTGATCCTTGGGTCAGGAAGATCCCTTGGAGAATGAAATGGAAACCCACTCTAATATTCTTGCCTGGGAAATCCCATGGACAGAGGAGCCAAATGGGAGATGGTGAAGGACAGGAAAGCCCACGTGGTGCAGTTCATGGGATCGCAAAGAGTTGGACACAATTTAGTGACTAAACAACAACAATCTGAATATTAGTGTTTTATCTTCCTTTGCACTCCTACTCTAATAATTTTAATCACTTTGAAGCACACAGGTCATGAGGGCTAATTAAGGAGAAGGTCTTGTCATGAAAATGCAAATAATAACAGTTTAACTTTTTTTTTCAAATATGATTTCTAGTATTTACATCAAACTATTGATATCTTTTCTATTTAAATTATTTATACTTATGATAGCACATCAAAATTCTAAGAATTCAGTGCTTAAAATGGTGGCTCAGATGGCAAAGAATCTGTGTGTAATGCAGGAGACCTGGGTTCGATCCCTGGTTCGGGAAGATCCCCTGGAGAAGGGAATGGCAACCCACTCAAGTATTCTTGCCTGGAGAATTCCTTGGACAGAAGAACTTGGCAGGCTACTATCTAAGAGGTCTCAAAGAGTCAGACATTTCTAAGCAACTAATACTTTCTATTTTCTAAAGAACAAAATGATGCTCCTTAAATTGCTTGTGAAAGTGAATACAATTTTAAATAAAATTTTCTATTCTAAATTAAAATTCTTGAAATACAATATTTAAAAACTGATCAATTTAATCACTAACCTACATTTATTAATGTAATAATGTGTGAGCTTTTTTCTTTCTTTCTCCCTTTACTCTTTTCTTAATCCATTTTAGGCTGCCTTTATGGATTTTAGCATTAATTGCAGCACGATCTTATGCAGAAAGAAGTGGTCAAGGAAAGTGTTCATAACATGGTAGCAGAATGTAGAATGAGCACTGAATCTTGATGAATCAACTCTACACTCGGTTATGCATGACTGAGTATCATACTTATTCCTAAGCTATTTTCTGACATTATTATTTGCTATTACCTTTCCCCCAAATTGTATATTTGCTTATGTGTTTCTCTTAAGCCCTTTTGCATTTAATGCACTGAAGTAATATGCATTACTTTAATATACAGAAATACTCATTTCTTGCCTTAACATTTGTATGCCTTAATAAATAGGCATACTCATTATAAAAAATATATATATGCTAGAATCTAAAACTGTTTTACCAAATTCCATTCAAATAAAGGAGGTAAATTTCCTAAATACATATTGATCTCTTATCCAGAGGACACTGGAGAGGTTTTACCTATTTCATATTTTCTTAAGCATACTATATACTTCTTTGAAGGTGTTCCCAGTATATAAAATTTCATTTCCACATGTTTAAAATGTTGTTTCCAAGAATACATTTAGGGCCTCCTTGGTAGCTCAGTGGTAAAGAATCCACCTGCCAATACAGGAGACACGGGTTCATTCTCTGATCTCGAAAGATCCCACATGCCCTGGAGCAGATAAGCCCATGTGCCACAACTTTTGAGCCTGTGCGCTACAGCCTGGAGGCTGAACTCCTGAGCCCATGCACTGCAGCTACTGAAGCCCACGCGCCCTGGAGCCAGTGCCCTACAACAGGAGAGACTATCGAAGTGAGAAGCCCACACATCTCAATGAACATTGAGAACGCCTGCTCGCCGCAATTAGAGAAAGCCTGCGTAGCAATGAAGACTCAGGCCCAGCAAAAAATTGTAAAAATTAACAAAGGGAAAAAATACATTTAATATAATTAACCTAATCTAAGCATGTACTTAATATTTTAAAAATCTTACCTGAGTTGACTTATGTTTCTTTCTACTACTGGAGAAGGCAATAGCAACCCACTATGGAGTTGGGATAAAAATGATTTTACTAATCATAAGACTCTCCCAGCTCTGCACATTTGGAGATGAAAAATTTCATGTTTAAAATGAAAAGCTAAACAAAAGAAGGGCAAAAATTGTTGTAGAAAACCTTATGATTCTAATTTGCATTTTATTAAAGTTTAACTTGAAAGCTTGAAATACTTGGTTTTATAATAATCTATACACTATCTGCAACCTGACTTTCATTATGAGTGAGTAAATTTTCATATTTAATAATTTAAGTATTAAAAATGTAGTGATTATAACTTAGCTTTTCATTACAAACTTAAAATAATGTTATCATTACTTTTTGTGAATGAATAAATGAAGTAAGGAAAGTAAAACAACTAAAAAAATTAATGAGTAAGAAATGGTAAAACAAATAATGCCAAAATTAGATGTAACACTGAATTTTAAAACTGCTTCATAAAATTTAAGAAAGTAAAACTATTAATGCTTTTTTTTTTTTGCCTGAGCACTTAGAAATACACGTTTGATAGATTACTTTTGTTGTTATTATTTTCAAATTTCTAAAAACATAAATTAAGTATTTTCCACAGCAAAGAACCACATGTTCTCTTTAAATATTGGCTAAGAAAACTCCCTTGGATAAAATAAATATTAACATTTGGCACAAAATTTAAGTTGTGACCATATTTTCCTCAAACTACCTCAGTATTTTAAAGTTAAAGAAAGAAAAGTTCAACTCCTAAATTTAATTTTTGTGAAAGTTAAGAGCAAATCAACAAACAATAAATGATGTCTTTTTCCCATGCCTCATGAGCTTAGTCCCTATTTAATGTCATGTACTTTGAAAGAGCTTTCCTTGATTCAATTTGTGGCAATTAGACGGTTACCAGAATAAAAGGAAGACTGCCTTGGTCTTGGTTTTCCACTAGAGAAATACTATGCCTCACCTACACTCCAGAGGTCAGTATACTTCCAGCCAAAGTAGGAATTCATTAAGTTCTAGAATGATTCTACATAGTAAAATTATATAGATACATAGATTTAAAAAATTGTACCCATGAACACATGCAATTACATACAAATGTCATATACTTATGACATATCCCTGTCCCATACACACCCACAGAAACACTGAATTAAGGAGTCAACTAAGAAATAGATATTTCTATTGCAAGTATGGCAAGCCCTTTCTGGATATTTTCTAGTCATCTTGCCAATCCCTTCCTTTCTTTGTAAAATTTGAAGGAACAAGATGCTATTCTGATTGTTAACCTCAAAAAAAAAAGCTGTTATGGAGCTATAAAGATCATAAAGTCAGCTCACAGAATCAACTGAATGAGAGAACAGAAGAAAGAGATCCATTTTAAAACCACTTTGAAAAAATCCTGAAAAGAAGTATGGCTTAACATTAATTTGTAAAATATAAATAATACAAGTCGCAGAAGAAAGCTGGATTAAATCTCTCAGCCAAGTAGACTGTATTGATACTAACTTCAAATTGTGGCCACAAACTTCAAACCCCAAACAACTCTTTTCTTATTCTCACTTTTAGCTGATGATGTTGTCCACAAATATTTTAGTGAGGAAATAAAAGCAACCAGAAACCAACTTCCACAAGCTCCCAGTGACGCATTTACCCTCCTTCTAGCATATGTTCTGACTTTTTTGCCTATTAATATAGGAGAATTCTCCACCATCACTGTTCAGTCGGTAAGTCGTGTCCAACTCTGATGCTAAGTCACTTCAGTCGTGTCCGACTCTGTGCAACCCCATAGACAGCAGCCCACCAGTCTCCCCCATCCCTGGGATTCTCTAGACAGGAACTCTGGAGTGGGTTGCCATTTCCTTCTCCAAAGCATGAAAGTGAAAATAAAAGTGAAGTTGCACAGTCGTATCCGACTCTTGGCGACCCCATGGACTGCAGCCTACCAGGCTCCTCTGTCCATGGGGTTTTCCAGGCAAGAGTACTGGAGTGGGGTGCCATTGCCTTCTCCGTGTCCAGCTCTGCTCCTTTCTAAATCAGCTCCCCATCTGGGGACCACATCTCATCTGCTCAACTCTGCCTCCACGGTGTTACTCATCACTTCTTTACTCTCTCTTAAGTAATGGACTTTTCTTCTAACAAATCATTCTCCTGTGCATGCAGACATGCTATTGTCTTCAAAATCTTAAACAAACTGAAAACTACTCTTCTCAAAAATTTGCCCACAAACTTCTGCATCATTTCCTGAGTCCCCTTCAGTAATATCCCCACAAAGAGTGGTCTGTATCCATTTCCCATTCTCTCTTCTAAGTAAGAGTAACAGTGGTTTCTTTAGATGATCTTATACCTAGTCTTTTTTTCCTGCCCAACTGCTCAACACTGGAGTGCCCCCAGAGCATGGTCTTTAGAAGTCTCCCCTATCTATCATCACTTCTTTGATGATCTCAGAGTTTTGAAAGCTATTTATATTCCAGTGACTCTCACATTAATATTTTCAGTCCACATGTTTCCTGAATTTCAGATTCATGTATCCAAATGCTTACCTTAAATCTTCTCTTGGATGCCTAATTTATAGCTTATTTTTGAACTGAACTCCTGATCTTGCCGTCCAACCCCCACTCCAACCCATCCTTCCCTGGAAAATTCTGCATTTACATAGTCTGTATCTCAGTGAATGTTATCCCCTTTTTTACATTTGCTGAAATCTTGGAGTTATTCTTGACTTCTCTCTCACACACCCAGGTGTATATTTACAATTATAATATCTTCTTGAATTAGTAACTGTTTATTATGTAATAACTTTTTGTCTTTTTTGTTACAGTTTTGACTTAAGGTCTAAACTTGGTCTGATATAAATGTAAATACTGCTTTCTTTTGGTTCCAGTTGCATGGAATATTTTTTCCATCCCTTCATTTTCAGCCTCTGTGTATCCTTCAAGGTCAAGTGGGTGATTTATACACCACCATTACAGTGTTAGAGTATTCTGATTTTGACCATATACTTAATAAAACCAGCAAGTATTATATTTATATTCGTCTTCATGTTATTAACTAGCTTCCTTTCATTTCAGCTTGAAGAAGTAGCTTTAGCATATTTTATAAGGCAGGTTTAGCGGTGATGAATCGTCTTTGCTTTTTTTCTTTTTAGTCTGGGAAAGTTTATTATTTATTTTTGATTGAAGGATAATTGCTTTACAGTATTGTGTTGGCTTCTACCAAACATCAATATGAATCAGCCATAGGTTTATGTCTGGGAAAGTCTTTCCCTCTCTTCAGTCTAGTCTCTTTTCTAGATGATGGCTTTTTTGGGCAAAGTATTTGAGGCTGGCAGTCTTTTTTCTTCAAGCACTTTGAATATATCATCTTCAGGCCTGTAAGGATTCTGCTGAGACACCTGTTGACACTCTATGGATTTATGTGACAATTCACTTTATATGTGACCTTGCGTGTGGCAATTCACTTTTCTCTTGCCACTTTCAAATCTTCGTTTTGATTTTCAAGAGCTTGATTATAATGTATCTCTGTGAAATCCTCTTTAGATTAAAAGTTATTCTATCATTGTGCTCCTATTTGTTTTCTACTTTTCACATTCTTTTTACTCTTTTGCTGTAAAAGAAACAGCAAAATTATTATTATTTGACAGTTTTTTGTAGCATTACTTTTGTGATTCTACTACAGGCTTTTTGGTGATTACCATGAGGCTTACATAACACATTTTATAGCTATCATAGTCTAGTTTAAGTTAAACAGAGTTTTATTCCAAACTAAAATCTTATTTAAATATTAAGCAAAATATATAAACAAGAAAATAAGTATAATATTCTATTTTCACAAGATTATATTATGACTGAAAGTGCTCTCTATGCTCATTTATACTAATATGAAAAATGTTTATGAAGTTTTTTAGTGAAAAGAAAAAAAAACTAGTGATACATGATAGCCAGTAGAAAAAGAAAAACAATATTAGAACAAAGCCAAAGAAAAAAGAACAATAATGAACTACATAAAAAAAAGAGACTAGACAGATTATCTTTCTATGAGCTATTTTCTTTGGGTAATAATTTTTAAAAATTTTAAATGTTTCTCATGTTCTCTAGTTTTTCTTTATAGGCATGAGTTATATTAATATTGGGAAAGTGTTAAATTTATTTATTTAAATAAGTACAGCATACACAGATGACTTAATTCAATTTAAAATTATAGATAGTAGGCAGCTCCTGCCTCCCAAATTATTATACATATTATTTTCCTTTTGGATAAAATACATGATTTTTAATTTAATGCCCTACCTTCATATGTCTCCATATTAACTCATGTAGCTGACATGGAAAACTAACATGTAGACATGTATTGTCATATAAATGATATTCTATATATTTAGTAAAGACTATGTATACAAGACCCAAAGCACAACTCTGTACCTTTCTCTCATTAAACTAGTTTCTGAGGTTCCTCTATAATGGAAAAAAGCTGATAATTTCAAAGGGTTTTGAACAATCAATTCCCTTTTATACTTGTTTTTTCCTTTCATGAAATGAAATATTGAATACTCTAAATATTAATTTCAAATATTGGCATTATTATTAAATAACTTTTCTACTTTGGATATAAATATTATATATATATATATATATTTATCTTAATACTCCTTGCTTTTCTTTTTTTTTCCCTAAACTTAATGGCCCAACTAGGCTAGCTTCGGTTTTTCTATTCTGCTTCCAACTGACTTTATTTTTCTTTGTTTAACATCCATTTTTCTGTCTAGTTACGTCTCTGAGGAAATGCTTGTCAGGTTCCTTTACAAAGGGAAAGGACTCCTGTGACACCCCAAATTGGTGGTTTAGACTGTCTCTCTTTTAGCACACTTATTTTTTTCTAATTTGTCATGTGGCATTTTGTAACACATTTTCTTTCCATGAATCTTTTAAAAACCACATTTTCTCAGTGGTAGCCACAGAAACTGTTTATTAATTGT
Source organism: Capricornis sumatraensis (assembly GCF_032405125.1). Lineage (NCBI taxonomy): Eukaryota > Metazoa > Chordata > Mammalia > Artiodactyla > Bovidae > Capricornis > Capricornis sumatraensis. The sequence goes on along the minus strand of NC_091085.1, from coordinate 39,147,610 downwards.
AAATTTACTGAAAGAATGACAAGTAGTGCAAACTATCTGATTTTTGTAGTTAATAAAGTCTGAATTATTTCTCTTCCAAAATATGATTTGGAAAAATACCAAATGAGAGACATTTTGGGGAAAATGATCTGTAAAACTTTAACACATCTAAGATCGGAAACAGGAAACATCTTCTGGTCTAGAGATATCTTTGTTTTATGATTTTTTTCTTTTGATGTCTCTTCTTTACATGTGGATATACTCACTATCACCTTTAGTTTTTGTCTGCTTTTGGAGGAAATCCTTTGGAGTACTCAAAGAGCTTTGTAAAATAAACTAATTGTTGCTGATTCTCTAACTTTAAGGATAAAATGCATTTTGAAAGCACCAATTTAAAAACAGCAAGATTACTTCATAGCTATAAAACAGATACAGGGTATTTTAAAATACCTTCCATAAAACACAGATCTGTGGATTCTAAGCAAAATGCTTTATTAAATGTGATAATGGTACAGTGAGCTTGAAAAAAGTTCATAGTCTAATGAAATTTAACATATCTATTATTAAATCAAGACAATGTACTAATAAGTATATGTTTATTGGGCTTCCAAACACATGTTCTTTAAGTAAAATTGCTCCATTTTGTGTTTAAACTCCTATGTTAGAGGTACAAATTAAAGCAAATGATAAAGCAATTCCCCTTTGTAAAAAGATAAGAAAGATTTTAAGGGAAAATAATGAATGTAGGAGACAAAGTGTAAAATGAAAAAAGAAAAACAAACAAGCATTTTTAGTTCAAAGATTCAGTTAGCTTTTCAGAAAACATCGCTAAAGATGAAGAGTTTTGGAGTTGAATGAATAGGATTACATATAACTGTGGTCTTGTTTAAAGTGCTAAATTGGTGAGAAATATCAAATCATAGATACCAATGTTGCAGCATTTTATTGGGAATGAGTCAATTTTATCGATTTACAAAGAAAAATGAAATAGCATTTTGAGAATCAGTATAGTGTTGGTGTTTCTTTCTATAGTCACCTACCATTGATTTAGACTAAATTTGCAACATTACATGAGTTAGGTAAATGGTTGTCAGCATCTTGGAGAAGGACACATCAGGTGCTGGATTTTTCCTTTCTTTCTTTCTGTTAGTTGGTTCTTCTATTTTTCATTTTTCAGTAATTTTAACTAAAAAAATCAAGTTTGTGTGTTGGTGTGGCCGGCGGGAAACCTAAGAAAACCATAAGAGCTATGTGTCTGTGTGTGGTGAGATTGAGAGTAGGTGGTCTAAAGGGTCATTTGACCTGGGGAAGGGGCCAATGAAAGGAAAACAGTGTGTGAATCATTCATCTTGAGCTTGTTTACACAACTGTAATTTTGTATTGCTTGTTTACTGCCACTCTGATGACAGAAACAGTTCTTCCTTGACTTAGCAGTAAGCTTCTGACATCATGCTTGAAAAACTGTGATAACAAATGATAATATTTTAATTAAATATTTTCATATATTCTGATACATTTAAGTGGAAATGATCTTTCATTATGTTAAAGTATTGACAAATTAACTCTATCAGGTAAGTATTGTGGCTTTCGTGTTTAATTTCTATAAAAATAACTTAAATTTGAGGAAAAGAATATGTTTCTGCCATATACTGATAAATATTTCTGGAAACACTTTTTTCTAAATGTTGTTGTGCCAGATTATTGGCTTAGTATATATTTTGAAGATCTTTTGTATGTACTTTATGCATGATCAATGTTATTTGATCTTTGGTTATTTTATTCTTACTATTTCCATTGGATTATTTTCTCCTTGTGGCCTCTGTTTTAAAAATATATATTTAGGTTAAGTTGTCCTTTTGGTAAAGTTCCCAAAATTTCTGCATAATACACCTATTATTATACTCTGTGATGTAAACAATATCCAGATAAATTGTGAAAATCTATCTTTCACCCCGAAATGTCTTATTTCATTTAAAAATTTCAGTGAGTATTTACTATGCTGAGGATGGAACACAAAATGTACACTATTCCAAGACTCCCAGAGCTTATAGTGTGGTGGATACTGGTTTTGAGCAAACAAATAATTTTATGACTATGGCAGACTTTGATGAGAGGATAATTTAAAATGCTTACTGTTTTAACATAAATAATTTATTCCCAGATATTTTCTTGAAAATATCCATGTACATGATTTAAGGTGAATGCCAAGTTTGAATGAAAGCTACTCTATATCATAAGAAAATGTGTAGTGAATACAGAAAAAAAAATAATCAGAATGTTTTATTCACTAATTGTTAAACAGTTTAACACTTTTTTCCCGATTTAATGAGTTCTCAAACTTTTGACCATGTCAAAAACTTGAGAAATGAAATATATATTTTTAGCAGTAAAGTGGCTGGTAGAGATAGTATTTCTCAAGGCATAGGAGCTTTGTATCATTATCATGTGTCTGGGTTAGAGGAAGCATGTATAGTTTTAAAAAAATTTCCATATCTCAACTGATTTCAGCATATCATACCCAATAGGCAGGAAAAATTTTCCTTTCTCTCTCCTGGCCATTCTTTCCACTAATAACAAATCTGAATAACTAATTTTAAACAATTTTAGAAAAACTGTATACTTGGTAGAGATTTCAAAGGAGTCACAATTGATTAAAGGATGTCTCTCAGTGGAGCTGACATGAAAAACATACAAAGAACTTTATGATACTGATAACACAATCCATATAAATAATTAAAAACATTTAAATGTATAATATTTATTCATCAGGAGTAATTACTAGGTTGCTGTTGTTTACTAGAATCAAAAAAATGTACTTTTTCCCTGAAGTTACGCATTTTTCATGGAAAAATAATCAAGAGCTACAGTTCTTATCTGGTTCTTCAATTAGCTGCACTTTCATATATATATTATATATAATATATTCTAAAAAATTACAAATGTTTTAGGAAATTGGATCAGCATTACTTCAAAGACATAATTTACTTTTTAGAAGTCAAATTTTCCAGCTCATGTGGAACAAAAAATTAGGTCACATTAAAAGCAGTTTCGCTGTCTTACACAGTATTTGTCACATGCTTAAGTTCATGTGGAAAGAAAGAGCTCTGTGTTGAAGGGTGGAAGAAGTGAGGAAAGAGGGAAGAAATCAGATCCAAAATATCTCTGTAGCTTACAAAATTCCAGCACCAATAAACATACGAAGGATGGAAGCCAGACTGAACCCAGAGGATTCTAACTGAATAAAGAGAGCTACTTGAAATCATAATTATTCCTTCAGTTAAAAGATCAAGCTTTACCCCCAAGGTATGAAATGATTACACATGCATAGAACAGCTGGTGGAAATTGAATGAGGATGTTAGCAATGCTGATAACAGAGGGAAAGATGGGTGGGCAGAAAACTTCAAAGGGAAATTGACTAGTTCACGAGTATATGTGCTTAAAGGAGTACTTCAGTATTATAATTATAATCTGATTATTTAATTTTGTTCTTTTATATTCCATTTCTATTCCTAGATGTCCTTGCTGCTGCTGCTGCTGCTGCTGCTACTGCTAAGTCGCTTCAGTCGTATCCGACTCTGTGTGACCCCCATAGACGGCAGCACACCAGGCTCCTCTGTCCCTGGGATTCTCCAGGCAAGAATACTGGAGTGGGTTGCCATTTCCTTCTCCAATGCATGAAAGTGAAAAGTGAAAGTGAAGTCGCTCAGGACTGGAAAAACTAAACAGTTCTCTGTGAAAATGAAAGCTGCTAATTTAATCAGCTACAGTCAAATAAAAACAAAAATTGAAGATTCTACGTCTCAGTATTTTTTAACTGTTATTTTCACATATTATCCCATTGCTATATTAATTTCACTGATGAAAAGAATATTGACCATAGTTTTTAACTCAAGGGGTCTGTATGACATTTACTCTGATAAGGGACCTGTCGTGAATTTGTTTAGTGTAACTATAGTGTTATTATTTTAAATTTAATTGGCTCAGACTCTTTTGTTTTCTTCACCTGATGGAGTTAATCCTGTAACCCTACTTCCTACTTCCTCTCTATCCGCCACAACAGCACTGGGCACGTGGCCCAAACTGGCCAGAGTATTACATGCTTTGGTTCATAGATAAGTTTGTGGACCATAATGAGCCAATTAATGCAATGTTGTCAATTAAAAACAGTGCTCGACTTGTATATTCACTTTATGATTGGAGATTCCCTATACCACTGTAACCTTTATTTGATTACCATTTAAATACAAATAAGGAGAAGACAAGACCCTGAAATAAATCAAACTTTAAACTAAAAAATTATGGAGGGGGGCAAATATTCATTCAGACCATAGCAAGGAGTTTTTTAAAGTAAATTTTCATGTTATTTTATTATTAATAAATTAATAATTTTAAATAGTTGAATTAAATAATTTAATTAATTTAAAAACAGTTTAATTCATTCCTTAATGAATCAGTTTTAAATCAAGTGCTTTTTGCAACCATTTTAAGATTTAGATTACACCTTATTTCATTGAAAATGGAAACAATTATGGTAAAAAGTAAAGTTCAGACAATAAATTAATGTATAAAAAAGCATTTTCTTTCTCATGCTGGATCACCAGTTTGGCAGGGGAGCGGCAACACAAAACAAAAAACAAAATGCCAAAACTTCAGTAATTTCTTGCATATCCTTTTAGATAATATATAAGTGTTAGTCACTCTTTGTGACTCCATGGACTGTAGCCCAACAGGTTCCTCTGTCCATGGAATTCTACTGGACTGGGTGAGCAGACATTCCCTTCTCCAGAGGGTCTTCCTGACCCAGGGATTGAACCCAGGTCTCCTGAATTGCAGGCAGATTCTTTACCATCTGTGCCACCAGGGAATATACATATTTAAATGAATACAAGAAACTGCCTGCTGCAGCTATGCTTATTATGCCCAACTCTTTGCGACCCCATGAGCCTCTGTCGTTGGGATTATCTAGGCAAGAATACTGGAGTGGGTTGCAATGCGCTTCTCCAGGGGATCTTTTGGACCCAGAGATTGAACCCATGACTTCTATGTCTCCTGCATTGGCATGTGGGTTCCTGATCACTGCTGCCACCTGGGAAGCCCTAAGAAACTGCCTGCAGTGGGTCAAATGGTGGCCCACCAAAAGATATCGTCACCTCTAAATTCCAAAACTTTTTTGAGTGTTAACTTATTTTGGAAAAAGAACTTTGTTGATGTAATTAAATTACATATTTGTGAGTAGATAGTCCTAGGTTGTCTGGCTGAGAACTAATCTGTAAGATTTAGATTACTTATCTTAGATTTAGATTACATATCTGGTAAGTATCTTTATGAGAGATACACAAAGCAAAAGGAGATGTGAAAGTAGAGGCAAACAGGAGTAATGTCACCACAAACAAGCAAGCCTGAAATGACCAGAAAATGAAAGGGATGTGCAACCAATCTCTAGAGTCTTTGGCTGAAACGTGACCCTGCTGACACTGATTTCAAACTTCTGGCTCCTAAAATTAGGAGACAATACATTTCTGTTGTTTTAAGCCACCAAGTTTGTGGCAATGTGTCAAGTTACTTCTAAGAATTTAATACACCTACCTCTAATTGAAATAACATATTATATGCAGTGATTTTCACTATGATTTTGTATATTGTCTTCAACATTTTTATATCAATATATGCAAATGAACCAAATTCTATTAGTCTCTGAAAAGTATTACATTATTTGGCTGTATCAAAATTCACTTAACCAGTCTTCTGTTGATGATCCTCTAGGTTGTCACTCATTGATTGGTTCACTAAGACAATTAACATTTTATACATGTACCTATGCACACATGTAACATCTATAGTGTTGAATTCTCAAAAGTATAATTATTTTTTGAAAGTATGTACATTTAAATATCTCCCCTTCATTCTATTAATTGTTTTTTTTTCTCCTTCCTACCAGACCCAATCACTGTGCAATATTTTGGCCCCCTGATGTGAAGAGCCTACTCATTGGAAAAGACCCTGATATTGGGAAAGCCTGAGGGCAAGAGAAGAAGGGGGTGACAGAGGATGAGATGGTTGGATGGCATCACTGACTCAATGGACGTGAATTTGAGCAAGCTCCAGGAGATAGTGAAGGACAGGAAAGCTTGGTATGTTTATGGGGTCTCAAAGAGCCAGACACAGCTTAGCGACTGAACAGCCATTCCTGATGTTTTAGTAGAAGATGTATTGACAAAAAAGTGCACTAAATGGTTACAGATATAGACAGCGCTCAGATGGGCACATACAATGTACAGAAGGATGGTCACTTTTAGCTTTAGCAAAGGCATGATAGAAACAACTCTTGATTTGAGTCTTAAAAAAATTGTGTGTTTGTTTGTTAGGGTGTCTCAGGTAGAATGAATAGTCAGGGGGAAAAAAAATTAAAAGGAAATGGAAAGAGTAAGAAATCAGTGTACTTGAAGTAATTTTTTAAAGAGTGCAACAAGAGAGAACCTAGAGAAGCAGGCGGGTCCAGATTGTGGAATTCTGTGAGAACCTGTGACTATTTTTCTCTCTTTAATATGGAGTCTGCAAAAGATTTAATGAAAAAGAATAACACGGTTAGAGTTGAATTTTCATAAAGTCATTTTGACAGCAATGTAGAAGATGAATTTCAGGGAGTATGGGTAGGGACCAGAGGCCAAAATATTGGTTTATCAGGTTGGAGATAAATTTCTATTTCCCTTGGCACGTTTCAAGGAGCCTCAAACTCAGTATGTTCAAAATCCTGATTTTCTCAGTACTGTACTTTTATGGCACTCTGTCTCAGCTAAGAGAATCCTAAATCTTTCAAACAATAGGTATAATATAAATGATTCCTTCTACTCTGTCTTGTCATCAGATACTACAGAATCTGTCTGAGCAATATCTTTAAATCCCGATGCCTCCTCTCCATCCTTATTTCCGCTGCTTTTAGGTCAGATCCACATCCTCTTTTACAAGGCCTGTTTCAAATGCCTTTCCTCTGGTCACACCTTTCTTCACTTTCATCACCTATATTTCATTTTCCACAGTATCAAAAGCATGTTGATGGCTACTAAACCCTATCTACAAAATAAATCTGATTATGTCATTTCACAGCTTCAAACCTCCCTTGGGTTATTGTTATCCACAAGACTGAGTTCTGCCCTCCACAGTCCAATTTAATTTTACCCTACCAACCTCTTCAGTACCTGTTTGAACCATTTCTCAATCCCAGCTACAGAATCTCTCATTCTTGGAGTACTGGCAACTTTGGTGTGGCTCCAAGTCATTTTGTAATCTGTTTCCCTGCCTGAAAAAAAACTGTATCGTTCTTTATCTGAAAGCTCCAACTATTTTTCTTTAAAGATAGAAATTGTCACTTTCTCTTGGAGAATCGTCTCACAGCCTATGACAGAGCAATTGGTTACATCCTCAGGGTGCTATGATCACATTTTGGTCTTACTTATATTATGGCACTTTCTTTGCTGGCCTGTAATTTTTGTATTTTGTGTCTATTTTCACTGATTTTCAATACTGTTCTAAGGAGAGTCTAACCTATTATCCAATACATTTTAGGCACTGAATTTATGATTCTTGAATAGTTAGCCAAGATTATAACTTTACTCTAAGATTATGCCTGTTATGAATTAGACAACTTACTGTTCATATAGCTGAAGTTCACAAGCGCCATATTTTCTGCGAATAATTGAGGGAGTGGCAAGTAATTTGTTTTAAAATTGGGTTTATATATATTGTGTGAAAAACTGTCAACTTTTATTGAATTTGCTTTGAGCTTAAATTTGCTCTTAATGTCAGCAGAAGATTAAATACTGCATACATAGTCACATACTTTATTTTGGAAGATATTTACAATCCACATGGTATTTGAAAGAAATCCTGATCTTAACATATTTGTAAAGTTAATGAAATACTAGTGAAATTAAAGTTCATGAAAAATTTTAAAGCCTAATATTATGTTGCTCTATTTTCAACTTCATTTGAAAGACTCAGTAGTAATCGGAAGAAAAAGGTAGGTACTAGAGTGAACTATTTCAAACTGCCAAAGAAAAATCTATATACCTAATGAAGATAAAAATCATGTCCTTAACTCTGATGTGAAGTGAAAGTCTACAGTCCATAGAATTCTCCAGGCCAGAATACTGGAGTGAGTAGCCTTTCCATTCTCCAGAGGATCTTCCCAACCCAGGGATCGAACCCAGGTCTCCAACATTGCAGGCTTACAAGCTGAGCCACAAGGGAAGCTCCCTTAACTCTGAAGTCACAGCTAAATTTGGATGGTATTTTATGACTTCCCACAGCCTGATTTCTAAGAGGAGTCATTACACTTTCAAGACATAATGTGGCACTGAAATATGAATAACTTTTTTCTTGTTTAAATGATGATTACCAAATGTTCCCTGACTTTCTGCCAATTATTCTATATCTCTAAAGACCTTTAGTAAATTTAGACAATACTAGCCCAAAAGATATCTTAACAATAACATAAATATAGTCAAAGCACACTCAGACATTCAGTGTGTTCCAGTGATACCCTGACTTTCGTACTGAACTCTCTATTTTTCTGCAAACCAATGTACGTTAGGTACAGAGAACATTGAATGTAATATATAGTATACTTCCACTTTTGTTTCTGTCTCTCTCTTACTAGCATATAGACTCTTTGAGAGTCAATTCTTCAACTCCTCCCCCCCCCCATTTTTTCCACAGAGCCTAGTGCTTTGAAGAAAAATCACTTGAGTAAGCAAGTGAATGAATGAACAATTGTATGCTCTGGCTAGAAATCATTTTAGTTAGGAGACAATAGGATCAGTTTTTATACCTATAGCCTTTGTAGAGCTTTAAACTTATACAATTTGGGGGGTCTCATTTAAGATATATAGTATACAATAATTAATATGGAGTTGCTAGGGCCTCTCTCATTGGTGTGGAAGTGGTCCATGCAAATGAGGGTCTCTGAAGCCACAGTTTCATTAACCATATGAGATTTTTGTTTAGTACTATAATAGTGTACTAAAATAATGGTCTTCTCTGTAGCTGGATTTGTAATCTGTTTCAAATCTCTTTCATCTGAGCAACTCTCCTTAGGCAGGAAGGAGACCAGAGAGTTGAGATCCCAGGGTCCCATTGAGGAGACATGCCCTAAAGGGATTCTGTTTCCATTAAATGCAAGAGGACTTAATTTGAAGAATAATTTTAAACTGTATGAGAACTAGTGTGATTTTTAGGTAGACTTCTTTATTCATATAAGATTAAAATTCATTTAATTATTTAAAAGATGCATTGATTATTCAAATTAATCTGAGCCAGTAATAGTATGGGTAATTATGCAGATGTATGGATAAAATGAGAGGGAAAGACAGATGCATAAATATATGTATAGTCAGAGTGAGCCTGGGAAAGTTCAAATGTACATGTATGTACTCTATTAACTCAGGGGGTGAGAGTTTTTTTAAATTTTTCCCCACCCTTACACAAAACGGGCTTACCTCCATTTATTTTAGGGCAGAGCTGCTGATGTGAACTCTAAGGCCTGAGATTACATCTGGGAAGTCTGGGTTTTCTCCAGATGCTTTCATAGGAGGTCTAGCCTGCCCATTCCCCATTCTTAATTCCTGCCTTGTTTATATCCAATTTAATGACTGTCTGGCCTCTGTTCCTGGCAAAAGGGTGTTACAAATCCCAGTGGTCACTGGCGCAGGTTTTAGCCCCAGTTACAGAGAGAAGAAGAGAGGAATGGAAAGGCTGGATCTGGCTGCTACTCATGCTGTTTATATCTAAACTGCCTCATAAAGTCTGACAAGTATATAATGGTTACTTCTGTTCACAGCAGGCCTGGCTGCTGATCCCATGTCACACTGGTCTCAGGCTTCATATTTGCAGGCTCCCTTAGACTTCAGTTCTCATGGATTTACCCATCCCTTGGTAAAGCGGTTCCTCTCAGAGATTAGCATATTGGATTTATTTCAGATTAGATTTGCCAGTTCTTGAAAAGTGTGTTCTGACAAGCAAGTCTAAGTTAAATAAAGGGCTTAATGGCCACTTAGGTCTAATAATTTTAATATAAACTAAGATATTTGCAAAATTTTTTACCATCATTTTATCTTCTCAAAATCTGTCCGTTCTTACTATTGTCCTTTGGTGGCAATAGGATGTCATGCCTTCTAATGTGAAAATAATTATTTAAACAATCTTCACATACAAATTCTGGTATCAGGGTAAAACATTTTGCATAATTAAACATGCATTTATTTTTCTAGTTTTTTATCCACTATTCTGAAACTGAGTTCTCGTAAGTTACTCGGCACTTAAAACTTGACCTGACCTTCCCTTTTTGTTATTTTTCTGCTGTTGTCTTTAGTTTGTTTCCACTGTTTGCTAATTCTGTGTACACAGGAATGGTGCCTCAGTCCGATGTGCATTTAAGGCCCTGACACAGACTAACTGTTGGTGGTGGCGGTGATTTAATAACTAAGTCATGTCCGACTCTTGCAACCCCACGGACTGTAGCCTGCCAGGCTCCTCTGTCCGTGGGATTCTCGAGGCAAGAATACTGGAGTGGGTTGCCATTTCCTTTTCCAAGGAATCTTCCTGACCCTGGAGTCAAACCCAGGTCTCCTGCACTGCAGGCAGATTCTTTACTGACTGAGCTATGAGGGAAGTGAAAAATGAATTATATCAAAGGAACTAATATGCTTTGGAGGATTGACTTCTTAATGGGAAAATGCTTCTATTACTTTTTTTTTTTTAATTTCTTCTTTTTTTTTTTTTAATTTTAAAATCTTTAATTCTTACATGTGTTCCCAAACATGAAACCCCCTCCCACCTCCCTCCCCATAACATTTCTGTGGGTCATCCCCATGCTTCTATTACTTTTATAACTCATTTACAAATATAATGATTAGAGTAGTGAGAAGCATCTAAGATTTCAAATTAGGATTTAGCAAAAAAGTACAGGATAAGCATTGAGTTTGTAGTGTCAAAAAAGACTCAAAAATGATGGGAACCCTTCCAGAAATCTGCTTGAACAGATTCTCGCTGTTCAAATATGGAATGATTTGATCATCAAAAATAGTAATAATAATGGATTTAATCTATCAAACTTAACAGCCATAGTAAGTCAATATAAATATAAAACAATGAATGGGTATATTGTTGTCTGATGAGGAATGGGGTATGTATTGTTTCAAACTACCTTCTCAGAAAATATGTAGTAATTACAAAGGGGTATAGAAAAACTTAACAGCAGAATGGCTTGGCTGACATATTCTTAATCAAATGAGCAAAGTAAACATGACCAATAATGGGAGAGATTGAAAGTGTGTGCCACTTTATAAGATGCACGAGAAAACCACAACATCATTTCTACGATAGTATTGACCCAAATTCATAACATAAATCTAATCAATCGATATCAAAATAGAACACATTGCAAAAGTAATTAGCTTATAATCATAAAGATGTCAAGGTCATGAAAGTCAAGTAAAGATTTAGGAGATAGCCCAGGCTAAAGGGAAATCAAGAAACATGACAATTAAATGCAGCATGTAAGTGTACACTGTATTCTTTACCATACAAGCCATTATTTGACCAATGGAGGACACGAGTGGGATTTGAGGCTTAATGATATAAATGTATACATGTTAAACTCATGGTTTCGGTGGCATGTTATAGCTATATATGATAATGGCCTTGTTTGTAGGAAATATAACTAAAGTATTTGAAGGTAATGGGATGGCAAAATATTCTCAAAACTATTCTTTGAACTCTTCTTCCAAGATCAGTAGAGGTTAGTAACAGTTACCAATATTAAAAAATTAAAAACTAAAAATTAATTTTAGGATTATTGTATTCCAAAACAAAAAATAATAGATGAATGAATAAAATAAAGTCAAAGTTCAAACTTAAAAATAATGATATGAAATCAATAGTTTTTTTGTTAACACCAAAGAAAACATCGTTAGAAAGTGAACATAATTTATGGCAGGGAACCACTGATTTAATTAGGACGTCCAAGGAATAATTAAATACAGGAAGATGTAACTCTATGCATAGTATTATTTCTTCATTATGACCGTTGCTTCTCATTCTCATAAAGTTTTATTCTTGCTACTGTTTTTATATACTGGCATGCACTTTGTGGCATTGAAAGTACATATATTTCTCTGGAAAAAGAATACTATGAAAGGCCCATAACATTGATGTTTATTGACCTCAGTAAAAATCTAGACTATAATTGGAAAATAGAAAATCCATCTGTTTCACCAGAGTGTAATAGACTTTGACTTGCAGACAGGGTAACTGAGTTATGTTGGATATCGACACACATTACTACTCACTTGTTCATTCTTCAATTTTTATTAGGTATTCCTTTCAAAACAGTCTCTCCAGTGTGAGTTGCAGTCATTCTGTAAAAACATGATCTACTCACTCAGCTGTGGACTACCACGTTTCTCTTGCAGTAAGACAATGGAAAATAAGTTATTCTTTAGACATTAATATTTTTTCTTGAATCATGTAAGGTAAGCCCTAAAATTTTGTATTGGACCTACCTATTGGGTTTAAGTGCTTGTACTGATTAAAACATTAAAGTATCAAGTTGTTACTTTATCATTTCTTTTTCTTCATGAACTTTTGGACTAATTTTCAGCCTCTTATGGCAGAGAATATTTCATGTTTTAAGGTATAATAATTGCTGTACATAATCATTACTGATGATTACCAATGTGATCTAAGTTTAGCACAGTTTTCAGAGATTAGTTTTAATCATTCATGCAGAGAGAAAAGATCCTAGGAAAGATCCTGATGATTAAAACGACCACATCATGTAAAGATATGATGACTATCTGCCAAAAGACAGATTACCTATTTCCAAAATTCATCCTGCCGTGCAGAGCCAAAAGAGAAGAATCTCTCCATAGGATATGGAGGCCAGAGATAGAGCAACAGAGAAGTATTGCCAGTAACTATAGATATTGGGAGAAGGCCCGCATCAAACTGAGTTCTCCCAGCATGCGGTTCAGGTGGCTTGCCAGTAGACTGCTGATTATAAATGGATTCAATTATTCTAGATGAAACTAGTGGAAATGTTTTCTGCTAACAGTGCAAGTGGACACTGATTTAAACAAACCCATATTAAATATACATGTGGGTAACTAAAACACTTGAAGTGATCAGGAATGTTTTCCTGTATATTAATGATACAGGGAGTATGTAACAGTGTCCTTTACTCAAAGGCTACAAAATGATGACAAGTATTCTTTCTTTTACATTTTACAAAAGTTCAGCAACATTGATTATTTTTTCCAAATATGACATACCAAATAAAGTAGTGTCCATATATAGTGAGTCAGCTATAAGCCAGCTGATGTTACTAATTCTACTGTTCATAGAGTCTCTGCCCTGAATTGTTAATAAAGTCCTCTAATATATTTTGTTTGCCTATAATCATCTCCTAATTTTCCATTTTTCCATTTCTACTTTCAAGAGAAGAAATTTTTTGACTCTCTATGTTTTCCTTTTACAAGTTTACTCTTTTACTCTTTCTTTGAAATGTAAATAATGGTAGAGAAAATCATTTGGGATGACCTGAATTGTAGCCAATCTTTACTTATGTGACAGTCATATAAATGGGAATTTGATCCCTTCTCCCTATCTAGAAATATGACAACACACCACCCTACCAATCCATCCCTAGAACTCTCAGTCTAAAACTCATTTAGAATAAGAAGGGAGAAAAAAAAAGCAAAAAAATAATCTTAATAAGTCATATTCCAGGTTCAGAACCACTAGAGAAGCTTAGACTAAAAGATTAGAATTTAGAGGTGATGCTAGCCTTTTGAAGAGATGCAGAAACTTAAGTATTCCCATTGCAGTCAACGACAGTAATCTGAAAAGTGCAGTGTCAATGTCAAAAACAAAAGTAAAACTTGGGGAGATCTATCAAGAAGTTACAATGGGCAGCTGAATTCTCAAGATGCTTAAGAAACAGACTAAAGTTATTAGAACTGGTGTGTGAAGAAAGGATGTGGATTTTGAAATGCAACTTATAGACCTAAATTTTGAAATGTACTTTATAGAACTAAACTTAACATAGGAAAAAAAAATTACCAAAACAGCTATTTAGAATGGGTCACTTAAACTCTAAATTTGGATATTTTAACACAGTCCCTGGAATAAGCTTCTCCCTGAATTAGGAGAGATTCTGATACCATGAATGAAATTGAGTCTAAATACACTCAGAGAAATGGAAGACAGCTATAGAGACAAGAAAATATGTTCATTATTATAGAGTAAATATATTATTACAAGATGCTTTCTAAGGCTCTAAAAAGTGAATAAATAGATTTAACTCTTCTGATAAATAAATCCATGGAATACATTTCTACTCTAAGATTTATTCTTTCTATGTTCCATCTGGATTAGGTAAGTTTCCAGTTTCTGTTTCCAAAAATGCACCATTTCTTCTTCTTAAAAAAAAAAAAAAATTCTCCTAGTATAGAGGATGCGTGCCAAAATTACTCCTTTTTATACACAGTCTTCTTATAAGTATGTTGTATAGTCTCTTATCTGCAGTCTCCCCAGTCTCTCTGATCAGTCCTTCTCAGCCTCCTCTTCTGTCTGTTTTTTGAATTTTCTTATCCTCTAAAGTTTAATCTTGGATTCTCTTCTTTTCTATATTTTGCATTTATTTTTTCTTGATGATATCATTTACTTGGTAGCTTAGTAACCCATTTGTTCACCAATGGCTTTATCATTCTTATCATATAATTTTCTATCACTGATCGCTTTACTGAGTTTATTAAGTTCCTAACCATCAGTTTCTATCTTTAGTAGGATATTAAGCAGAAAACAAACACACAGGTCCTACATGGAATTAGTTCTCTTCTTTGGAAAATTTGCTCCTTCTCATTTTTTTTTTTTTATATTTCCCACATCACTCAATGGCATCACTATATATTCAGTTCCATGGAAATTAATTCTAATTCCTTTTTTTTCCTGATGCTCCATGTGCAATAAGTTAACACCTGGCAACTTTATCTAAATTATATCATTTTGGTTTTGCTACCATCATAGTCTCAGTTTTCATCATATCATCTGTCTTTTCTGTTGTCCCTGAAGCACAAATGCTCTTCTACACCAGACGCTTTGTTTCTAGGATAGTTTTAAGTTCCTCTGCCCAATAGCCTAATCTGTGTATTGAAGGAATTGCAGTCTCATCAAAGTCACTTGTACCTTACAGCCTAAATTGAAAATGGCTATAATCCTTCATCTAATCTTCAAAAAATTTACCATTGCTCCAAGTCTAACATCCCTCATTCTTCCTCCTTTCTATTTGATAGTATTCAGAAAGAAGCATCTCATAGGGATTCAGGAAAGTCTACCTTGGTCTTCCTTTTGTTGCCTCAACACGTAAGCACTTTTTAATAATACCTACCCCTCAAGGTAGAGACACAACTCGATGTTGTACTCAGTGCATTTGCCACTAGATGGGTGATAGAAAAATTCTAATTTCAACCTGGAAATGCACAAGTCTCTTCTCCAACTAAGCCAGATGCTTTGACATCTTGGTATTGAAGTGGCACTTCTTGTGTTCTAATTCATACAGAATCATGAAAAACAGCTTCATTTTTCTCATCAATAAAAGATCAAATAACACAAATATATACTCTTACACATGCTCCACTAAAACAAGAATGGCTAAATTTTATTTTCATTTTATGATTTTCTCCACATTATTATGTTTTCATTTTGTTTTACTTTTCTCCTTTCAGTTCAGTTCAGTCGCTCAATTGTGTCTGACTCTTTGGGATCCCATGAATCGCAGCATGCCAGGCCTCCCTGTCCATCACCAACTCCCGGAGTTCACTCAGACTCACGTCCATCGAGTCCATGATGCCACCCAGCCATCTCATCCTCTGTCATCCCCTTCTCCTCCTGCCCCCAATCCCTCCCAGCATCAAAGTCTTTTCCAATGAGTCAACTCTTCGCATGAGGTGGCCAAAGTACTGGAGTTTCAGCTTTAGCATCATTCCTTCCAAAGAAAACGCAGGGCTGATCTCCTTCAGAATGGACTGGTTGGATCTCCTTGCAGTTCAAGGGACTCTCAAGAGTCTTCTCCAACACCACAGTTCAAAAGCATCAATTCTTCGGCGCTCAGCCTGCTTCACAATCCAACTCTCACATCCATACATGACCACTGGGAAAACCATAGCTTTGATTAGACGGACCTTGGTTGACAAAGTAATGTCTCTGCTTTTGAATATGCTATCTAGGTTGGTCATAATTTTCCTTCCTAAGAGTAAGCGTCTTTTAATTTCATGGCTGCAGTCACTATCTGCAGTGATATTGGAGCCAAAAAAATAAAGTCTGACACTGTTTCTACTGTTTCCCCATCTATTTGCCATGAAGTGATGGGACCAGATGCCATGAGCTTCGTTTTCTGAATGTTGAACTTTAAGCCAACTTTTTCAGTCTCCTGTTTCATTTTCATCAAGAGGCTATTTAGTTCCTCTTCACTTTCTGCCATAAGGGTGGTGTCATCTGCATATTTGAGGTTATTGATATTTCTCCCAGCAATCTGGATTCCAGCTTGTGCTTCTTCCAGCCCAGCATTTCTCATGATGTACTCTGCGTATAAGTTAAATAGGCAAGGAGACAACATACAGCCTTGATGTACTCCTTTTCCTATTCGGAACCAGTTTGTTGTTCCATGTCCAGATCTAACTGTTACTTCCTGACCTGCATATAGGTTTCTCAAGAGGCAGGTCAGGTGGTCTGGTATTCCCATCTCTTTCAGGATTTTCCACAGTTTATTGTGATCCACACAGTCAAAGGTTTTGGCATAGTCAATAAAGCAGAAATAGATGTTTTTCTGGAACTCTCTTGCTCTTTTGATGATCCAGCAGATGTTGGCAATTTGATCTCTGGTTCCTTTGCCTTTTCTAAAACCTGCTTGAACATCAGGAAGTTCATGGTTCACGTATTGCTGAAGCCTGGCTTGGAGAATTTTGAGCATTACTTTACTAGCATGGGAGATGAGTGCAAGTGTGCAGTAGTTTGAGCATTCTTTGGCATTGCCTTTCTTTGGGATTGGAATGAAAACTGACCTTTTCCAGTCCTGTGGCCACTGCTGAGTTTTCCAAATTTGTTGGCATATTAAGTGCAGCACTTTCACAGCATCATCTTTCAGGATTTGAAATAACTGGAATTCCATCACCTCCACTAGCTTTGTTCGTAGTGATGCATTCTAAGGCCCACTTGATTTCACATTCTAGGATGTCTGGCTCTAGGTGAGTGATAATACCATCGTGATTATCTTGGTTGTTAAGGTTTTTTTGTACAGTTCTTCTGTGTATTCTTGGCACCTCTTCTTAATATCTTCTGCTTCTGTTAAGTCCATACCATTTCTGTCCTTTATCAAGCCCATCTTTGCATGAAATATTCCCTTGGTATCTCTAATTTTCTTGAAGAGATTGCTAGTCTTTCCCATTCTGTTGTTTTCCTCAATTTCTTTGCATTGATTGCTGAGGAAGACTTTCTTATCTCTCCTTGCTATTCTTTGGAACTCTGCATTCAGATGCTTATATCTTTCTTTTTTTCCTTTGCTTTTCGCTTCTCTTTTCACAGCTATTTGTAAGGTCTCCTCAGACAGCCATATTGCTTTTTTGCATTTCTTTTCCAAGGGGATTGTCTTGATCCCTGTCTCTGTACAATGTCACAAACCTCCGTCCATAGTTCATCAAGTACTCTATCTATCAGATCTAGTCCCTTAAATCTAATTCTCACTTCCACTGTATAATCATAAGGGATTTGATTTACATCACTCCTGAATGGTCTAGTGGTTTTCCCTGCTTTCTTCAATTTCAGTCTGAATTTGGTAATAAGGAGTTCATGATCTGAGCCACAGTCAGCTCCCAGTCTTGTTTTTGCTGATTGTATAGAGCTTCTCCATCTTTGGCTGCAAAGAATGCAATCAATCTGATTTTGGTGTTGACCATGGTGATCTTCACGTATAGAGTCTTCTCTTCTGTTGTTGGAAGAGGGTGTTTGGTATGGCCAGTGCTTTTTCTTGGCAAAACTCTATTAGTCTTTGCCCTGCTTCATTCTGCATTCCAAGGGCAAATTTGCCTGTTACTCCAGGTGTTTCCGGACTTCCTACTTTTGCATTCCAGTCCCCTATAATGAAAAGGACATCTTTTTTGGGTTTTAGTTCTAAAAGGTCTTGTAGGTCTTCATAAAACTGTTCAACTTCAGTTTCTTCAGCGTTACTGGTTGGGGCATAGACTTGGATAACTGTGATATTGAATGGTTTGCCTTGGAAACGAAGAGAGATCATTCTGTCGTTTTTGAGATTGCATCCAAGTACTGCATTTCGGACTCTTTTGTTGACCATGATGGCTACTCCATTTCTTCTGAGGGATTCCTGCCCACAGTAGTAGATATAATGGTAATCTAAGTTAAATTCACCCTTTCCAGTCCATTTTAGTTCGCTGATTCCTAGAATGTCGACATTCACACTTGCCATCTCTTGTTTGACCACTTCCAATTTGCCTTGATTCACGGACCTAGCATTTCAGGTTCCTATGCCATATTGCTCTTTACAGCATCGGACCTTGTTTTTATCACCAGTCACATCCACAGCTGGGTATTGTTTTTGCTTTGGCTCCATCCCTTTATTCTTTCTGGAGTTATTTCTCCACTGATCTCCAGTAGCATATTGGGCACCCACTGACCTGGGGAGTTCATCTTTCAGTGTCCTATCTTTTTGCCTTTTCATACTATTCATGGGGTTCTCAAGGCAAGAATACTGAAGTGGTTTGCCATTCCCTTCTCCAGTGAACCACATTCTGTCAGACCTCTCCACCATGACCCACCCATCTTGGGTGGCCCCACAGGGCATGGCTTAATTTCATTGAGTTTACAAGGCTGTGGTCCATGTGATTAGGTTGACTAGTTTTCTGTGATTATGGTTTCAGTGTGTCTGCTCTCTGATGCCCTCTTGCAACACCTACCATCTTACCTGGGTTTCTCTTGCCTTGGACGTGGGGTATCTCTTCACAGCTGCCCCAGCAAAGCGCAGCCACTGCTCCTTACCTTGGACGAGGGATATCTCCTCACTGCTGCCCTTCCTTAACTTGAACGTGGAGTAGCTCCTCTCGGCCCTCCTGTGTCTCCAGCCACCGCTCCTTGGACTTGGTGTAGATCCTCCTGGCCACCGCCCCTGGCCTCAGGCATGGGGTAGCTCCTCCCAGCCACCGCCCCTGACCTTGGACGTGGGGAGCTCCTTTCCAGCTGCTCCTGTGCTGTCGCAGCCTGGCACACTTGGCCGCCGCCCCTGACCTCAGAAGCGGGGTAGCTCCTCTTGGCTGCTGTCCCTGACCTCGGACGTGGGGTAGCTCCTCTTGGCCGCCACCCCTCGGGCATGGGATCCTCCTTTACTTTACCTTTACTGAGCTAGCCAGCCCTAAGCTTCCTTTCTGCACACTGTGCTTGTGTGATAATGTTGCTGTTGTTTAGTCACTATGTTCAACTCTTTGCAACCCCATGGACTGTAGCTTGCCAGGCTCCTCTGTCCATGGGATTTTCCAGGCTAGAATACAGGAGTGGGTTGCATTTCCTTCTCCAGGAGATCCTCCTGACCTGGGGATTGAACCCATGTCTCCTGCAGGCAGATTGTTTATCACTGTGCCACCTGGTAAGCCCTTGTAGGATAATAGCTTATTATTTTAAATCTGAAGGCCATGAATGAGATTAAGTGAAGTGCTCCTAAAAGAAATAGCAAGACAAAAAGAGGTGTGGAAACAATATTTGGAGAAACTCAGTAGGTGTGGGGTGAAAAGTAAGGCTTTCCTCTAGATAGAAGAAAAAAATCATCTCTTCAGGCTATAAAGAAACAATGAAAAAGATGCGTGTGGTTTCACAGAAGAGGAGACCCGAGGAGACCCTAGGAGACCCAGCCTTTCTCAGTGTGGCAGGGATATGCTGAATGAAATAGCCATGTAGTATTCCTGGGCCCTGTGAAGCACTGCCTTGATCCACTCTTGAGAAGAGTTTGATTGAAAACAGTGGGAACTTGAAGGATTAAGTACACAGAGATCATGGGCATCTCAGGGGAAAACTCTGACCCATGGAAACTAAAGACCATGGTATGACCGACCTTTGGACACCTTGAAGCAGGAGCACAAGACCAGCCAGACACCCAGGAAGAATGGAGGTCATGTTTTCTTTCAGCAATAGATGGGGATTAAATCCACTCTGTCTACCAAAATTGAATCCCCAACAAAGTTAAAACTAAAGATGACTGAGTGTCTTAGCCAGACTCACTTATCAAGTCATGACTCATTAAAGAGATATATCAAGAAAGAAATACCACCTCTTCTGTTATCATCCTATCCCTGGTTGCCCTGAGGAATGTGAAATGTGATATATATCTGCAGAGCATAGTGGTCAAGAGCCTGGGCCAGAGACAGAATAATTGTCACAGTCAGTGATTTCCAGTACTTTCTAGTGCTGGACTCTGAAAAATTATGTAATCTATCTCTGCCTCAGTTTCTTGATCTGGTATAAAAAATGATAATGTTACATTTTTCATACAATGACTATGATAATTAAATGAGATCATGTGTATAAAAGACCCGGAAAAGCATGTGCACAGAATTGTTAGGTAGTTAGAATAGGAAACAGGAGTCCAGAATGGCGGTGGCTAAAAGACAAGGAAGGGAAAAGCCCGCGAAAACAGAACAAAGGAAGGTCGGAAGACCGGGGTGAGGACCTCAGGTAGAACAAATGGCACTCCTGGCTAGCCCAGTTTACACAGGGCAGGCCCGGGGGAGGAGAAAGCATATTAAAAGAGGAGCCCAAAGGGCTCTCTCTCTCTCCCCCAGGCGCTGGCGCGCTCCCCCACCCTCTTCTCTTTGCGTCTTCGGTTTGACATGCCCTCACGCCTTGAGAATGGAGTTTCCTGCTATTTTCTAAATAAAATAGAGCTGTAACACTGACCTGTCTAAGAGCTATAACACGGCCTGTCCAAGAGCTATGACACGCTGAGGGCTCTAATGTCCGTCGCTTCAAATTTCGGTTGAGAGGAGACAGAACTGAGGAGAATACACTTGCCTGACAAAATGAACACTCAATATGTTGGTATTAATATTATTATCTTTCCACTGCCATTCCAGTGAACAAACTGAATAATTTTCTCTGTGAACCATGTCAGCTTTTCAACCCAGGTGATGCTGTGCATGTAGGATATGCTGTCCTAAATAACCCATGTAGTTCAGGAATCCAGATCCTACCTTCAGTTTAAGGGTTAGAGGTGGGAGCAAGAAACGTTCATTTTTGTTTAAAGAAAGCATGGATTTTAGAGGGGAATAAATTGTCAGAACAATATTTTGAGATTTTAATTCATGTAGTGCCACCACACCCCCACAAGAAGCTTTCTCCCTATCTCCCTTTCCCATTCAAACAGAGAGCAGGCACACTAACTATTCCCTTGCCCAAAAGACAGTGTAGGATGGGTTGCCAATTTCAAAATTGATGATGTCAGTGGTAAATCACTGTAGATACTCCTGAGAAAAATCACAAGAGAAGATTAAACTTGAGTGTCCTAGAGAAATTACCTGTGAATGGAGCTTCCCAACTCCACATGGAAGAAATTTTCCCCATCATGGTGAGTAAATAAGACAGAGAGAACGAAAGCATCAAAAAAGTCCAAGTGAGGCTCCATAAACTCCACTCACTAAGGAGTTCCCAAGGCCCTGAGGGAAAAGAGTTTTACTGTGGCAGCTAGAGAAAATATCTTCATCATAGAATGTAACAATCAACTTATCAGTTAGGTAAGAAGATCTTGAAAGAAAACACTTTTATAATATGGTTATAAAGAAGGGATTATAAAAATTTCAGGCCCCTGAGGTGATCCAAAAGCATAAGGCAGTCACCATCCTGAAGTTCTGTTGACAAGGGTAGTGAGCATCTCTAAAAACTTATGAAAAGAATGATCAAAGAAGACTAGGGACACTATCCTATCTGTATCTTCTCCCATATGCAGATGGACTCTTTCCTCCTATGCAGATGTGACCCTGGAAATTAACACTGAAAAGGACCTCAGAAATAAAGCACAGTGTTGTGGGGAAGAAGCTCATCCAGAACACCGAAGATTAGCTTTCTGACAATCCCAGAACTAGAAGTCTGAAATGAATTTGATTTACGTTAAAAAAAAAAAAAAATAACGAATTTTTTGGACTGAGATTCATACTTTTTAAAAAAGTGAACCTTAATCCATACTTAAAAGAAAATATCTCAGAGAAAAATCTCTCCCATGAAGACAGACCACACCTCACATATTTTAGCATAACGTTCCTTTGATATGCGTAGTCTCAAACAACTGCAGTTTATTGTAGTTTGTGGTCTTTCCTTCTCATTTGCAGAACTAATGGTCTGATTACCTGATTTTCCCATAAAGAAAAATTTTGTTTTAAGAGCAGGGACAAGTCTCCTCTTAGAACAAAACTAAACCAAACCTCCTTGTAACTTCAAAGAGAATTTTGACTTACACTTTTTTCACTAAATTTTTAGATGAGCATCATGATTCCATGAAAATCAGATTCCAAAAGAAGGTTTCTTAAGTGTTAAGCTTAGGAATGAGAGCCTGGTCCCCAAATAATGGCAACATCATTTTGTCTTCTTGCCCCTTTCACAGATACTCTTGTGGTACTTGTTCTGGGCTATATTAGTATTCTCTGGGGCTTCCCAGGTGGCACAGTGGTAAAGAATCTGCTTGCCAATGTAGGAGACTTAAGAGACTCAGGTTCGATCCCTGGGTCAGGAAGATCTCCTGGAGTAGGAAGTGGCAACCGACTCTAGTAGTCTCCACCAAGTCATTCATAAGAACGATCTGCTCAACTTTTCCTTACAATTATCACTTCTCTAAGCTTCCTCTTCATGTCCCAGTCGTGCTAAACATGTTCAAACACATCTTCAGAAGTCCCATCTCTTCTATCTACACCTTTCTATTGCTATGCAAAGAAATAGAGGAAAACAATAGAATGGGAAAGACTAGAGATCTCTACAAGAAAATAAGAGATACCAAGGGAACATTTCATGCAAAGATGGGCTCAATAAAGGACAGAAATGGTATGGACCTGACAGAAGCAGAAGATATTAAGAAGAGGTGGTAAGAATACACAGAAGAACTGTACAAAAAAGATCTTCATGATCCAGATAAACATGATGCTGTAATCACTCAACTAGAGCCAGACATCCCGGAATGTGAAGTCAAGTGGGCCTTAGGGAGCATCACTACGAACAAAGCTAGTGGAGGTGATGGAATTCCAGTGAGCTATTTCAAATCCTGGAAAATGATGCTATGAAAGTGCTGCACTCAGTATGCCAGCAAATTTGGAATGCTCAGCAGTGGCCACAGGACTGGAAAAGGTCAGTTTTCATTCCAAACCCAAGGGAAGGCAATGCCAAAGAATGTTCAAACTACCACACAAGTGCACTTATCTCACACACTAGCAAACTAATGCTCAAAATTTTCCAAGCCAGACGTCAAGAGTATGTGAACCGTGAACTTCCAGATGATCAGGCTGGATTTAGAAAAGGCAGAGGAAAAAGAGATCAAATTGCCAATATCTGCTGGATCATCAAAAAAGCAAGAGACTTCCAGAAAAACATCTATTTTTGCTTTATTGACTATACTAAAGCCTTGGATTGTGTGGATCACAACAAACTGTGGAAAATTCTTAAAGAGATGAGAATACCAGACCACCTGACCTGCCTCCTGAGAAATCTGTATGTAAGTCAAGAAGCAGCAGTAAGAATTGGACATGGAACAACAGATTGGTTCCAAATTGGAAAAGGAGTAAATCAAAGCTGTATATTGTCACTGTGCTTATTTAACTTATATGCAGAGTACATTATGTGAAATGCCAGTCTCGATGAAGCACACACTGGAATCAAGATTGTCGGGAGAAATATCCATAATCTCAGATATGCAGATGACACCACACTTATGGCAGAAAGTGAAAAAGAACTAAAGAGCCTCTTGATGAAGGTGAAAGAGGAGAGCGAAAAAGTTGGCTTAAAACTCAACATTCAGAAAACTAAGACCATGGCATCTGGTCCCATCACTTCATGGCAAATAGATGGAGAAACAGTGGAAACAGTGACAGACTTTATTTTCTTGGGCTCCAAAATCACTGCAGATGGTGACTGCAGCCATGAAATCAAAAGACACTCCTTGGAAGGAAAGCTATGATAAGCCTAGACAGCATGTTAAAAAGCAGAGACAGTTTGCTGACAAAGGTCCATCTAATCAAAGCTATGATTTTTCCTGTGGTCATGTATGGATGTGAGAGTTGGAATATAAAGAAAGCTGAGCACCTAAAGTATTGATGCTTCTGAACTGTGGTGTTGGAGAAGACTCTTGAGAGTCCCTTGGACTGCAGGGAGATCAATCCAGTCAATCCTAAAAGAAATCAGTCCTGAATATTCAGTGGAAGGGCTGACGCTGAAGCTAAAGCTCCAACCCTTTGGTCACCTGATGAGAAGAGCTGACTCATTAGAAAAGACCCTAATGCTTAGAAAGATTGAAAGTAGGAGGAGAAGAGGACGACAGAGGATGAGTTGGTTGGATGTCATCACTGACTCGATGGACATGAGTTTGAGCAAGATCTGGGTGTTGGTGATGAACAGGAAAGCCTGGCATGCTGCAGTCCATGAGATCTCAAAGAGTCGGACATGACTGAGCAACTGAACTGAACTGATTGCTATGCCCTCTGCTGTCTTCCCCCTTTTCCATACCCACCATCACTGTTTATCAGAAGGACATCTCTCATTCTCTAAGTACTTATCCAAGACTTTCTTTACTTCCCCAGGCAAAAAATGCTGCTTTGTCTTCTGAACTTCCATAAAACTTTCCAACGTCTACATTATGACACTGCAGTGACTGTAATTATTTAAGTGTTCATCTCGTCTCAATAAACTATACACATCTTAAGAAAAGGAGCAAGGCTTATTTTTCTTAAGTCTTTAAAGCTTGTATAGTGCTCAGCATAGACAGGAGTTGAATATGAATGAATAAGTGGCTGCATGATCTAGTATAACTTTATAATCCACTCTCCAATTATTATTCTGAAGTACTTGCATTAGTCCAAGACTTTATGTATTTTAAAGCTCCATGAGAGGAGAGTCATCATGAATGCATTAAAAGAAAGGATATGCATTTGTGTAGTTTCAGTGAAACACTTTTCATAAAAGACACTAAATATTTTATTGCATGGGGCTTCCCAGATGACGCATTGGAAAAGAATCTCCCTGCCGATGCAGGAGGTGCAAGAGATGAAGGCTGGATCACCTGGGTTGGGAAGATCCCCTGGAGAAGGAAATGGCAATCCACTCCAGTATTCTTGCCTAGAAAATTCCACAGACAAAGGGGCCTGGTGGGTTACAGTTCACGGGATCACAGAGAGTTGATGTGATTGAGCACACACAGCATATATTTGAACACATAGAGGTATATATATATATATATATATGTTTTGCCTACCTTTAGACTAGATTGCACCATAAAAATGAAAGCATCAAAGTTGTATAGGTGATTACAAGGGAAGACTACCCCAAGTGATGCGAGAATATTTCTCTGATGATATTTTAGGTAATCTGACATTTTCAGAGTGGAAAAAAGATGTTCATAGAGGTCTGGCCACCCTTGGAAATGGTAGCTTCATTTGTGTTATTATTAAGACAACCAGAAAGTGAAAGTTGCTCAGTCGTGTCTGACTCTTTGCGACCCCAAGGACTGTATAGTCCATGGAATTCTCTAGGTCAGAATACTGGAGTGGGTAGCCTTTCCCTTCTCCAGGGGATCTTCTCAACTTAGGGACTGAATCCAGGTCTTCCACATTGCAGGCAGATTCTTTACCAGCTCAGCCACAACGGAAGCCCAAGACAATCAGAGCATTTAAGCAATTTCTCCGCTACACTCTTTTTGAAGATGTAGTTTACAATTATGACTCATTCCTGGAAAAACTGTCCTCTATAATAAAAGATGGGAAGATTATTTTATGTTCATTTATTTTTTAGGTTACTGATGTAAAGGTGGTTAACTCAAATGATTAGCAGAGGGTATGACTTGTGTAGTCTGGATTACATTTATATTGCCAACTTTAATGGATAAGAAAAAATGCGTATATGAAAAAGAAAAAAAAAATGAAGAGAGAAGCTTAATTTATATCCCTAAAAGCTAGTAGGAGAAATATATTAAAAGGAAAAGAGTGTGCTGTCTTAAGATAGTGGGAAAGAGAAAGGACTATTCAAGTAAGAGAGTAGACAGATGCTCTTAAGAGTTAGCTTTGGTTTTTGGATATTAGGAAAATGTTTTATAAGGTCTGGACTTCCTAGCTCTAATGAAGGATGATTTAGAAGGTGAGGCCAACACCAGTCATCTTCCAACTTCACACTTCAAGAGCTGCCAATGTCTATGGTTAATGAGGTGGACTTGGAGCAATGCCCTTAATTACCTTGACCCTGTGAAATCCTGTTTCTTAAGCGTTTTAAAGCCTTGACCCTCTAAACCTTTCTTGCTCTGTGTATTAACAATAGCCAAGAGGACCCTCTCTTGTTTTTCTTTATGTACTTTGATTATAAAAGCTAACATGTGTCATAGACACTTTTTCAATATATTGGTGATTTTGAAATGAGTTTTTAGTGTGGAGTTTGCACCATGTGTCAGCTCTCCCTATTGAAAGTGAGATTAAAATATGAGAGCTCTACAACTTGTGGGTTAGGGTAGTCTATATGAATTGGCATGTTACTACATGTTCTTCATGAGTGTTACTGAAGGAATTCAATAACCTCAAACTTACAGGAGGAAGAAGAGAAGGATTTAAGCTAATCTTCAATTTAATTTTGTCTATAACTTGTGTGTTCATTATATATATTTTTAAGTATCTTTACTGAAATTTTTAATAAGCAAACATAATTTGTGTAGGCTTATCTGTAGCAAGAGAGAGTATCTGTACTTTGGAATAGAGCCATAATTTCAATTTTGCAGTTCAGTGGATTTAGAGAAACGCCTTATTATTATTTTTTTACTCAGAATGTTATGCTGTATTATCAAAAATAGGACTGAGTATGGTGCAGATTAGTTACTCTATTATTAGTAGTAGGAGAGTATAAGAAATTGAAGGCAAGAAAATTAACTTGTATACTTGGAACTAGCAGAGAAAAAACATCTTTCTTTTCAGTATACTCTAGATTTTGGCTTATGTACAATTGCAAGTTTCATTAAAAAATATAACCAATTTAAATAAGATACATCCAATAAGTGGTTAGGGTTACATATTTTAAAATTAAATTAGATTTGCTGAATGTTTCACAAACTTTCTGAACAGGACTGGGCCAATTTTGAGAAGACCTGTAGTGATTGATTATCCGAGGTATAAGCCATGTAACTTCATAGTTTCAAGTAGATTCAACTAAAAAAAGAAACACAGCCCAGTAATTCTACACACTTAGTTTTGCAACTGAGAGTAATAGCCATGTTTTGAATGCTCAGTTGCTTAGTTGTATCTGACTCTATAGGACCCCATGGACTGTAGCCCACCAGGCTCCTCCGTCCATAGGATTTTCTATGCAACAATATCAGGGTGAGTAGCTATTTCCTACTCCAAGGGATCTCCCTGACCCAAGGATCAAACTCGAGTCTCTTGTGTCTCCTGCACTGGCAGGCAGATTATTTATCACTGCATCACCTGGGGAACCCATTTTAAAATAATAATAATACAGTCATACACTTAAATGGTAACTCTTAAATGAGCAGGGGGAAAAAAAGACTTTAATTCCAACTTTCATTTCTTATT
This sequence comes from Capricornis sumatraensis, assembly GCF_032405125.1. Classification (NCBI taxonomy): domain Eukaryota; kingdom Metazoa; phylum Chordata; class Mammalia; order Artiodactyla; family Bovidae; genus Capricornis; species Capricornis sumatraensis. The sequence continues at coordinate 39,119,764 of NC_091085.1, read as the reverse complement.
AAGATAGGAAATTTGATTTTAATTTGTTTGTTCATTGGCATTATTTAATGAGAACTCACATTCTGAAAGTATACATTTTGCTACCACTCAACATAAGCTAGATTCGGGCAATTCCTAGATGTATCATTTCATTTTAAATAGTAACAAAACAATTATTCCATCATTTCAACTTGTACTTAGTACTTGGCCTGACATATCTCAGGAAGCAGGAAATGTCTTTTGACATTTCTTGGGACAAGATTTCAAAGTATGTAAGAAGTATTGGGAAATTATTAAAATACAAATTTTTTTCATTCTAGTCTCAGTAATTCTGATTCAGTACTTTTGTAGCAAGACAGAGGAATTTGCATTTTCAACTACTAAACCAAGACATTCCGATGGGGGTGATTATTTCAAATATATTTTGAGAAACTTAGTCTTTGGGAGAAATCTAGGCACTTTATTATTGCATGCTAATATAAGAACCACATACAGTGACTAAAATGACAACATATTATATATATATATATATATATATATATATAATATTAAGAATATTATATATGCTCATAGTCATGCTCAGTCACTTAGTCTTGTCCAACTCTGTGACCCTATAGACTGCAGCCTGCCAGACTCCTCTGTCCATGGGGTTCTCCAGGCAAGGTTACTGGACTAGTTTGCCATGCCTTTCTCCAAGGGATCTTCCCGACCCAGGGAATGAATCCACATCATTTCTGTCTCTTGCATTGGCAGGCAGATTCTGCACCCCTAGTACCACCTGGGAATCCATATATATATATCATTATATAAAAGAAATCAACCCTGAATGTTCACTGGAAGGACTGGTGCTGAAGCTGAAGCTTCAGTCCTTTGGCCACCTGATGCAAAGAACAGACTCATTAGAAAAGACCCTGATCCTGGGAAAGATTAAAGGCAAAAGGAGAAAGGGATGGCAGAAGAAGAAATGGTTAGAGAGCATCATCGACTCAATGGACATGAATTTGAGGAAACTCTGGGAGTTAGTGGGGACAGAGGAGCCTAGTGTGCTATAGTTCATGGGATCTCAAAGAGTTGGACACGAGTGAGCAACTGAACAACAACAAAAATTATTGTATCAGTTCAGTTCAGTTCAATCTCTCAGTTGTGTCCAACTCTTTGCAACCCCATGGACTGCACCATCCCAGACTTCCCTGTCTATCACCAACTCCCGGAGCCTACTCAAACTCATGTCCATCAATCAGATGATGCCATCCAACCATCTCATCCTCTGTCATCCCCTTCTCCTCCCACCATCAATATTTCCCAGAATCAGGATCTTTTCAAATGAGTCAGTTCATAGCATTCGGTGGCCAAAGTATTGGAGTTTCAGCCTCAGAATCAGTCCTTCCAATGAATACTCAGGATTGATTTCTTTTAGGATGGGCTGGTTGGATGTCCTGGCAGTCCAAGGGACTCTCAAGAGTCTTTTCCAACACCACAGCTCAAAAGCATCAATTCTTCAGTGCTCAGCTTTCTTTATAGTCCAACTCTCACATCCATACATGACCACTGGAAAACCTTAGCCTTGACTAGACGGGCCTTTTTTGGCAAAGTAATGCTTCTGCTTTTAAATATGCTGTCTAGGTTGATCATAATTTTCCTTCTAAGGAGTAAGAGTCTTTTAATTTCATGGTTGCAATCACCATCTGCAGTGATTTTGGAACCCCAAATAATAAAGTCTGCCAGTGTTTCCACTTTTTCCCAATTATTTCCCATGAAGTGATGGGACCAGATGCCATGATCTTAGTTTTCTGAATGTTGAGCTTTAAGCCAACTTTTTCACTCTCTTCTTTTACTTACATCAAGAGGCTCTTTAGTTCTTCTTCACTTTCTGCCATAAGGGTGGTGTCATCTGCATATCTGAGGTTATTAATATGTCAATATTATTACACAGTATAAGTAAAAATATATAGTAGAAATAAATTTGTCTTAATGGTCCTGAATACCTTTTTGGGGTGGGAGGCGGGGGGCATTGCTATGTTGCGCGGCATGTGGGATCTTAGTTATCCAACCAGAGGAAGGGATCAAACCTGTGCCCACTGCATTGGAAGCACAGAGTCTTACCTACTGGTGTGCAAGGGAAGTCCCACTGAATGTTTTTTATTCAAACCATTCACCCTGCTCTTTCATACAGCTAGTCCTATCTAAGTGTCTAACTATCTTTGCTATTAATTCAGCTCTTCAGGGGATAAAATTTCTAGTGTTTAACTTATTAACTAATAAGGCCAGGGCAACCATCAATCATATAGACTCTAGAACAAGGCAGAATGGATGGAATCCATTAAATTTTAGTCAGGGCTGAAGATCTGTTCTGGTGTCTGCCAGTTGAAGATCAGCACTTTGGTATTCCAATTATGCTAGTCCACCTAAGCTTGAGAAAGTTTTTGTTTTTGTTTTTATTTAGTTTCCTATGAATCAGTGTTTTTTAGTTTTTTGTCAAAATGAATTTCACTTATAAATCCCATTGTTTCCATTAAAACCTTTGCATTTTGATAGATACATTCTTAGAACAAACAAACAAAATAAACCTTAATTTAAGGAAGGTGTTTTACTTGTCAAAATTTTTAATACTGTGATCTTCTGATTGGAAGATATGTTAGTATAGATGATATTGTTAAGTTTTTCTCTAGGAATTACTTATTTACTGAAAAAAAGACCTGTTTTATGCCAGAAACTGTATTAGAGATACAAATGCAGCTATCAATAATTTTGTATAAATAATTTTGCATAAATAAAAACTTTTATGAAGAAAATCTATCTTTACCTAGTTGATCTGCTTTATATGAGCAGGTATCATTTTGTGGGGTGGGAGGAAAGGGGTGAAAAGACAGCTTTATCTGCATGTTGTACCAACCACTACAGAGACAAACTCAAGAAAATATTTTATTTCAAGTATACGTATCCTTAGATTAGAAGACGTGCCCAGGTCTCCCTTTTTACTCCACCTATAGCCTACATGTTGTTGTTATTTAGTCACTAGTATGTCTGTTGTTAGTCCCTAAGATGGGTCCAACTCTTTTGCAACCCTATGCACTGTAGCCCATCAGGCTCCTCGGTCCATGAGATTTCCTAGGCAAGAATATTGGAGTAGGTTGCCATTTCCTTCTCCAGGGTATCTTCCCAATCCAGGGATTGAACCCAGGTCTCATGCTAGACTTCAACAGTATGTGAACCAAGAACTTCAAGTTGGACTTAGAAAAGACAGAGGAACCAAACATCAAATTGCCAACATTCACTGGATCATAGAAAAAGCAAGAGAATTCTAGAAAAACATCTACTTCGACTTCATTGACTACGCTAAAGCCTCTGACTGTGTGGATCACAACAAACTGTGGATATTACAGCGTGGTGGGCTTTAAAAACCAAATACCTCCTTCTGTACCACAGAGTGCCAACTCTCTTTCCCATTAAAAAAATGCAGTATAAAATCCTAATGTCTCAGGGGGTAGAAAATGCAGCCATACAAAACAGAACATGATGGATGTGAAACATGATATTTATTTGTAAAACATAAGTCATAGTGCTTTTTGCTCTTTTAACTGGCAAGTATTTTCTATTTCTTTTCCAGAATAAAAGCAAAACCAACAAAATACAAATATTTTCTATATTTTCTCAGAATAAAAACAAAACTTCTTTTCATCCTCCATGGAGTTATCTATTATATCAGAATGTGCTCTTAACCTGCAGACATTATGTTGACACAATGGTGAAGGAATTTAAAAGCTGTGATGAGACAAAAGATGGGACTCTCCTACCTCCCATGGAATAAGGAGGGAGGAGAAAGCAAGGAGAAGGTGTGGTCACCAGGAAAGTGTTCTGGGAATTAATCATATCCAGAAATCATCTCTGTGCCTCTTTTCTATCATCAATCAATTTTCCATTTATGTAAGATTTTCAGAGAGTTAAAGTATTAGTTTGCTTTATAGAAGATTTTTATTAATAATAATTAATGGTGAGAAAAAATTAGGGGCAATGAAGGCATGTTGAATAAATTATAGTAGAATGTATAATGCTCACATTTATTTTTATATCTCTAGATGTAATTATATATTACATGTATGTGTGGGGAGAGTAAGAGTAGGTAGATACTCAAGGTAAAATTTGCAAATTTTAGGAAATAGTTCACAAATCTTATGTAAAATGTAAAAAGTAGAAGAGGGACATGGCTTTCCTGAGTTCTGGATATCAGTTAATATAGAGTTTACATCCAAAAATGTACAGTTTAGCTATTAAAAAAAAAGTCTTCTCTTTCATATATCCAAACTAGCATCTGCTGGAGAAGGAAATGGCAACCCACTCCAGTGTTCTTGCCTGGAGAATCCCAGGGACGGGGGAGCCTGGTGGGCTGCCGTCTTATGGGGTCGCACAGAGTCAGACACGACTGAAGTGACTTAGCAGCAGCAGCAGCAGCATCTGCTGCAAAATGAGCCTGTGACTTAATGAGATTTTAAATCATCCAAAGGTGGAAATATCACATAACTTTCTAGGTGAGGGGATTTTTCTAACCAAGAGAAGTAACTGCCTTGCTGCACTAATGATAGATGTGTTGACTTATTTGCTACCAACCAACATGTAGTTAATACTTGGAGTAGAAAGATTATTGAAAGTAGAGTTAATTTTAAATGATAACTCCTAGTAAAATTGCTAATTTATATGCAGCTAATAACATTAATTAAATTATTATTTTCAGGTTGAACTATGCTAGCCCAAAAACAAAGTAAACATTTATCATTTACATGTTTTAGTTAGTATAAGACAATTTCAATATGAATTACTATCTGTGATATTACACCTATAGTCATACGTGCAAGTTTGCAAATGTAATTCTAACTATTTTGCCTGAGTACATACTAGCATTTTTTTTTTAATGCTTTAAATATTCTATGCCAGGTACTAGTACCACTTTTCCAGAATAGTATTACTTTCTGGATGCTAAGACACTCAGTCTTGTCTCACTCTGTGGTCCTATTGGACTATAGTCCACCAGGCTCCTCCCTCCATGGGATTCTCCAGGCAAGAATACTGGAGTGGGTTGCCATTTCCTCGTCCCGGGGATCTTCCCAACTTGAGGATTAAACCCATGTCTCTTATGTCTCCTTCATTGGAAGGTGGGTTCTTTTACCATTAGCACCACCTGGGAAACCCATGTTATTTATCATTAGTATTACAGTAAATCCATCACTAGTGTAAGAAATTCAATATTTAATACAAAAATACATTTTAAAATAATAACTGCAGAGTTGCCTGATTTGATCCAGTATTTTCCCTTCAGGTTCTTCCGCACTCGTCTTCTCTCATCTCCCACCTCCCACACACGTAAGTTAGGCCATTTTCTTCCCAATCTTGGTTGTCTGACACAATAACAAGCTTCTTCAGCGGATTTAGAAACTTCAATGCTGGATGAATAACTTTGATATCTGTTAATTAAACTACTCTGGGTTTTTATAGAGCCAGAGATCTCTTATTATGTTACATTATCAATTTTGAAGGGCACATTGTTTCAGTTTCCTGTTAAGGATTTTTCATTTGAATGAAATCTAACTGTGTAAAATTTGTATTTAAGTTAAAAGCCCCTTTCTTAAATTTATATTAAAACAGCAATTTTCTTCATTTTCAGGATTGTGCTCTGTCTGCATTTATAACATTAATAGCCTGGATTCTGGAATCAGACTGACTGACTGGATTTGAATACCATTCTATCACTTTTTAATCTGTGTGATCATGGGGAAATTATTTAAATTCTTATGCCTCAGTTTCCTCATTTGTGAAAATGAAGATGGTAGTAATTTGCCACATTAGGTAATTAAAACATTTTGTGGGGCTGATTAGTTAAAATATGTGATGCTTTTAGAAGAGTGCCTGGTATGTAATTATGTTTAATAATAATATTAAAATATTGTGTAATAGTTAAATAGTGTAATATTATTAATCACCTCATTTCTGTTCAAAATAAAAATTTTGAAATCTTAATACCATCTTTCAATTCTCAGTCAGTATACAAAGAGAAAAGATTGGTATTTATTATTTATGACTATAAAGTCAATTTTTATCATTTTAGTTACCAATTTAATATCTAATTGGCAGAATTGACTTAGAATGACTTTAAAGCCTGAAACACTAAATCACACATTTCAGACATGTTTGTAGCTTCTTGTGACAGTAAAATACTGATTTCTGAAAAAAACATGGGTGAAGTCATTATCAGTGTGAATGAAAAGGCCAAGTTTTGGTTTAAAAAATAACAGACTAAAAATCCACGGTTCAACTTAGTGTCCCTACATTTAAATACTGCTCTGTGATTATGTCATCTTTCAGGAGGTTGAGTAGTTTCAAAATGTGCAATATAAGACTTTTTCTATGGCTTTATAGACCCAGGGAACCACTTATCAAATCCAGAAATCTCAGCAGCCTGTAGGGGAGTTTCAAATTTCTCTTGAAAATAATCAGAAACCCATAGGAAAGAACCACTAGAGGTCATTCAATCTAACTTTTTGACTGTCCACACACATACATTTAGATTATGTCCAATTTGAAGCACTTATTGAATAACTGTTTATAAAAGGTATTAAATTGTTCTTCCCCACTCATGTATAACTTATTCATTTCAGTTGCCTCTACACAGAATGTGTGGAGTACCTACATTAATGTATATGGGAAAAATGTGTCATTTTGAATGAGTGGAATTCATTCTGATATGCAGGTTTTACTTAATATAAGCGTAAACTTTGCAAACTCACCCCCAAGTCAATAACTGATATACAATACAATATTATAGATATATAATACTATTGATATATATACAATATTGTAGATCAGACAATGTGATAGCAGTTTTGCAAACCTTACAACAAAGCTATAATTGTTATTTCCTTTACGTGTGTGTGTGTGTGTTTGCTCAGTCTCTCAATTGTGTCCAATCCTTTGCAACCCCATGGACTAATGTAGTCTGCCAAGCTCCTCTGTCCATGGAATTTTCCAGGCAAGAAATACCATTTCTTGCTCCAGGGGATTTTTCTGACCCAGGGATTGAACCTGCGACTCCTTCATTGGCAGGTGGAATCTTTACCACTACCACCACCTGGGAAACCCTCTCTCATTTATATGATAGATGATGACATTGAGGATCAAATAGGTAAGTGATTTGACTACATCCATATAGCAGATTCTGGAGGAAGGCATAGCAACCCACTCCAGTATTCTTGCCTAGAGAATCCCACGGACATAGGAGCCTGAAGAGCTACAGTCCATAGGGTCACAAAGAGTTGGATATGACTGAAGTGACGGAGCACACACACACGCATATAACAACAGATTAAGGGAAGGGACAGTGACAAGCAAACAGTTGGATCTACAACTCAGGTTCTTATGTAGCAATACTACCTTTTGCAAGTTACATTCCAAGTATGCTATCAAGGTTTGTTTCTACATTTACACTTAGATTTATGCTGCAAGATATTTTCATTTGTAGTTAAACATTAAAATTTCCCAAATTTCATATTTTTCATTTTGATATTTAAAAAGACTCATTTCCCTCTCTATCTTATAGCTTACTGTAGTAATAATATTTATTAAGTGTGTACTACAAACCAGATATTATGATCAACTTTTTCAAACATTATTATACTTAATCTTTGCAATAGCACTGTCAAGTATTATCATCTTAATTTGAAAGATGAAGAAATATGTTTTAGGTAGTTAAGTAAATTGCAGAATTGGTGAATGGTAAGAACCACATCAGTCAAGTCCAAATTCCATATTCTCAAACATTCTCTTAAACATTTGAAAAAATAAGAAATACATAATGTGAGAGTTGCAAGTTAAGTTTTATTTGGAGCAATATGAGGACTGCATGCTGGGAGACAGCACCTCAGATAGCTCTGAGAAACTGCTCCAAAGAAGTAGCAAGGGAGGACAGTATATATATATATGATTTTGGTAAAGGAGGGGTACATATAATCAAGCACGTTTAATTTCTAGAAAGTTTCTGCTGGTCTCACAAAGCTTCTGCTAGTCACAAGAAACAGTCATCACCATGAAAGATTTTACTGTTTTTGTGTTTTTCTAGATATGAGGAGATACAAGAATTGGGCTTATAAAAGCAGCTCCTGAGAATATCTAACTGTCTGAAGACCTGTCCTGCCAGTTGCCCAGAGAATAGAGTGTCTCATTTCTGGTCTCTACCCTGAACTACTTCAGTGGGTGTTGGAGGTCAGCAGGTACAGCAGCATATGCCTTAATCCTTGGCAAGTGTCAATTTGTGGTAGACAAGTGAATGAAGCTAGAAGGCCTGAAATATATTTTCAAATAGCTCCCAAAGATCAAAAACAAGATAGAAGAAATTTTTTTAAAAATAATTAACAACATAAACAGATTTAAGTTGAATAACTAAATTAAAAAGAGAAACAAAGGAGGAAAACAAATACTGGAAACTCTTAATGGAATAACACACAGAGATTAAGGCACAAGATGGGACAAAATGGGAATGAAAAGAGCAGAGGGTTTAATGGGGACACACACTTTCTACAGGAAGGTAACTAAGATGCTGGAAGACCTCAAGGCTGCCATGAGGAGAGTCCAGTGTAATCCAAGAAACAAAGGAAAAAACAGAGAACATGTCAGTGGTTTCATATTTCTTTTGGCAACAAGAAGCTTCAGAATTACATCTGTTTTTCTGTTTCCATTTACTTTTAGTACTGCTGGGTTTGAAACTCCAAACCAAGAGCAAATTCTATCCTATGGCTTGGTAATCCTGCATAAACCATAGAAAAGTAGGGGTATGATTATTTGAAAATACAGTCATTCTGTCCTGCTCTCCAAAATTGAGAAATTTGTGCTGTTAGGATTTCATCATTTGGAATGGTACAATCCATCACTTTTTCTCATTCGAGGTAGGTGAAGGAGAAATAGAGATACAGGAGCCAAAGGCAACAACATTGACTTCAATGCAAGAAACATTTAAGCTGAAATTGGTTATTTTCTATGAGTGTATATATTTGCACCTGGGAGTCTTAGGTGATAAAATTGGCAAGTAGAACTACGACTTCTAGAAAAAATCCTGGGGCTGTACTTAACAGCACAAAATGGGCACTGGGACAATAACACCTGCATTTCAGTCTGCATTTGAATATCTTTGGGTCAGGACATAGTATTTTTGGCCACAGCATTTTCAACATTCTTTAAGATGGCTGTGAAAATGTTATGCAAAGAATATATTCTACTCCAGAAGTCAAAATAAATTAGAAAGCTCTTCTTTCATAAATTTCATGCATTTAATGCAACTGGTTCTCACTATCTCTGTGACTTCGGGCAAGTCACTTTCCATGGTCCTCTCTGTTTTCAACCTACGGATGTCTTGTTTAAGACAAGACAATTTGCAAGTCTGCTTTAAGTTTTGATTACATTTACTTACAATCAGTTCAGTTCAGTTCAGGCGCTCAGTGGTGTCTGCAACCGCATGGAATGCAGGACGTCAGGCTCCTCTGTCCATCACCAACTCCCAAAGCTTGCTCAAACTCACGTTCGTTGAGTCAGTGATACTGTCCAACCATCTATTCTCTGTCGTCCTCTTCTCCTCCTGCCTTCAATCTTTCCCAGTATCAGGTCTTTTCCAATGAGTCAGTTCTTTGTATCAGGTGACCAGAATATAGGAACTTCAGCTTCAGCATCAGTCCTTTCAATGAATATTCAGAACTGATTTCCTTTAGGATTGACTGGTTTGATCTCTTTGTAGTCCAAGGCACTCTCAAAGTCTTCTCCAATACCACAGTTCAAAATCATCAATCAATACCACAATCAATCAACACCACAGTCAAAAGCATCAATCAATCAAAAAAAAAAAATGATGTTTTACTTACAGTACCATGACTGAAATGAACTGTCCCACAATAGACATTAAATGTGGGCTACAGTCCATAGGGGTCACAAAGAGTTGGACATGACAGAGTGACTAACACCATCACCACATTTCTAATACTTGTATTGTTTAAAGGCTAGATGGGCTTCAACCATTTAAAAACTAGGTGTATGTCAGCTATGTGTTAAACAGTTGATTATATTCTTACCGTGGTTACCAAAAGACCAAGTTGTTAAGGATATGCTTGTATTCCTGCTACTGAATTCAGGATGCCTCCAATATTGGTTTCACACTTTGGTGAAGGATTTAGAGACCCAAGTGCTGCTCCCCTTTCTCTTTTCTTTCTTAGTAGCCTTTATTCTCAGAGGATAGAGGGGCATGATGCTTACCACATTTAAATGTTTAATAGCACTCTGGAGTTTCCTTGCAATTTACACTTTAGAAAGCATAGCACTCTTGTAAATTTTAGAACTTACAAGTGTCCCTTTCCCCACAGGAGTCACTAATCTCACAGGAAGCCAAGCAGGGGGGTTGGGGGGGCGGGTGGAATCTCACACAGTTTGGAGATTTACAAGTCTGTGGTGAAGTCTGGGGTGTAAATTGTTGGGAAACCCAAGAGTATATTTAAATTTTTAAAGTTAAGGGACACCTAGGTGTTCCTTCTGTTTGAAACTAATTAGATCAGGAGTTAGAAGGGGGAGTAGGACGATGCCTGGCCTGATCCCAAGATTTAAGTCCTCTTCCAAAAAGAAGTAGGGAGCTCACTGAGCTGCCCAAGTCCCATTTTGTATCAAGCATTTAAGTTAAAGAGCCAGAAGATTCTCAAATCAGGTAAAATACCTGAGAAGTTCAGGCAGGAAGTTTTTACCTAAGTGACTAAGCATAGGTACATAGTTGCTCAGTAATGTCCGATTCTTTGTGACCCCATGGACTGTAGCCCTCTGGGCTTCTTGGTCCATGGGATTCTCTAGGCAAGATATTGGAGTGGGTAGTTATTCCCTTCTCCAGGGGATCTTCCTGATCCAGGGATCAAACCCAGGTCTCCTGCACTGCAGGTGGATTCTTTATTGTCTGAGCTATAAGGGAATATGGATGATTAATAATAACAAGGGCCTTGCTTCCAGAATTTAAAAATCTTCAATACTTAAGTACTGGGACTGTGGCTTCCATAAACTATTGTGGGAGCCATATAAATTTATCATCTATATTGGGACACTACTGAGAATAAATGGGGTTACATTAGTAATTATTCTGGGGCATCAAAATTATTATGACTAGTAATAATTATGCCAGCAATAAACTGAGACTGCTCACTGAACATTGAGACATAATAAGGTTACCTTATTAGTTTACACTTAGAAAGAAACCGAAAGAACATTTATCAGTTATATTTTCTCTTTTCTAAGATAATAAATGATTAAGTATTTTAGAATCTGATATTAGACATTTAGGGGCTTCATTGGTAGCACAGATGTTAAAAAAGGTGCCTGCAATAAAGGAAACCTGGGTTAAATCCCTGGGTCAGGAAGATTCCTTGGAGAAGGGAATGGCTACCCACTCCAGTATTCCATGGAGAATCCATGGACAGAGGAGCCTGGTGGACTATCATCCACGGGATCAGACATGACTGAGCAACTAATACTTTCACTTTTCATTAGACATTTATAATATACTGAATTTTACAGCATAACCATCTAGGGCTTTAAAATCCTCCATTTTTATCTCCTGTTAACTGAGATTATCCTATTGAACATTTCAGAGTAGCTTCCTTCCCTTTTAACCTACTGGTAATAGAATGCTGCCTGAGGGTCATTTTGATATGCAACCCAATCAGAATCACTGAATCAGTGACTTCAGACAAAAGTTTCAACTCTACAATATTGCACTGTCCAGAAATTAGGAGCATTTAGAAGTGAGGCAGCAGGTAGATGCCCCCTGGCCCCCGCCCATTCCTGCCCCAGGGTAAAGCAATTGGAGATTCATTCCCTGGATCAAAGCTCCAAGATGGAAACAGGAAAATTAAGGGAGGAGGCAGGGGCCTGACCAGACCACATATTTCTCATTCTCGAGGAATATATAAGGAAAAAGGTTTAACAAGGTAATTGATAGAAATATGGTTAATAAATCCAACTGTTAAAACAATTAATTTGAGTTCGGTTTTTAAAAGGCAAAATAAAGACTATTATATAAATAAGATGAAAGTGAGGATAGGGAATTTAGAGGGTAATAGCCATGCTAAATTCCCTGGGGCTTCCCTGGTGGCTCAGCTGGTAAAGAATTCACCTCCAATGCAGGAGACCTGGATTTGATCCCTGGGTTGGGAAGATACCCTGGAGAAGGGAACGGCCACTCACTCCAGGGTTCTTGTCTGGAGAATTCCATGGATTGTCTAGTCCATGAGGTTGCAAAAAGTTGGCACAACTGAGTGACTCTCAGTTTCAGTTTCAGCCATGCTAAATTCATGTGTGTTTGTTCAGTTCAGTTCAGTTGCTCAGTCGTGTCCAACTCTTTGCGACCCCATGGACTGCAGCACGCCAGGCCTCACTGTCCATCACCAACTCCCAGAGTTTACCCAAACTCGTGTCCATCAAGTTGGTGATGCCATCTAACCACTTCATCCTCTGTCGTCCCCTTCTCCTCCTGCCATCAATCTTTCCCAACATCAGGGTCTTTTCAAATGAGTCAGCTCTTCGCACCAGATGGCCAAAATACTGGAGTTTCAGCTTCAACATCAGTCTTTCCAGTGAACACCCAGGACTGACTGATTTCCTTTAGGATGAACAGGTTGGATCTCCTTGCAGTCCAAGGGACTCTCAGGAGTCTTCTCCAACACCACAGTTCAAAAGCATCAATTCTTTGGTGCTCAGCTTTCTTGTTGTGTCCAATTCTCACATCCTTACATGACTACTAGAAAAACCATAGCCTTGACTAGATGGACCTTTGTTGGCAAAGTAATGCCTCAGCTTTTTAATGTGCTGTCTAGGTTGGTCATAACTTTCCATCCAAGGAGTAAACATCTTTTAATTTCATGGCTGCAATCACCATCTGCAGTGATTTTGGAGCCCAAAAAATAAAATCAGCCACTGTTTCCACTGTTTCTCCATCTATTTGCCATGAACTGTTGTGTGTTTGTTAGGTTACTTTAATTAAGTCATTATGTTTATAATATGTTAAAAATTAATTAAAATTATGTTTGTTTCTTCAAAATGATCAAGGGAAATAAATGCGGAGACTTTCCCATTACAGCAGAAGACACAACATGGAAAAAGTAAAAAAAAAGAGGATACGAATACCAAGCAAAAATTTTAAAAATCATAGAAATGCAAATAATTACAAAGTTATAAATGGTTAATATAATCTATAGAAATATGGAGATATGCAGATTAATTAAATCAAAATCTAGCTGAATAATTTAAGATCATTAAGTTCTAATCTTCTAATTTGTAAAGATTGAGGGGGAAAAAAAGATGAAAAGTCATGAAACATACAAAGCTTACTCAAGAAAATACATGCAACATGATTTATAGTTTCAGAATTTTCACCAGAGATATGAGAAATTCAAGTGAAGAAAATAATAAAGAATCAATATTTGAAAAAGAATAATCAGGATGGGTCCAGAATGGAGGAAGTTTCCTGAGATATAAAATTAAAAGCAATTTGCAAGCAGGAAAAAAAAAATGAACATCTTACATCTGGCAAAATTAGAATATTAGGCAAGACACAGTTTATGAAAAATTATGCTAAAATATATATATATATATATAAAGTGAACAAAAGATAATAAAAAATAAGAATTGTGAGCTTGTATGGACTTAGCAGCATAGCCTAAATGAAACTGAAAGTGAAAGTTGCTCAGTTGTGTCAATTTGGCATCTCCCTGGGCTATACAGTCCATGGAATTCTCTGGGCCAGAATACTGGAGTGGGTAGCCTTTCTCTTCTCCAGAGAATTTTCCCAACGAAGGATCAAACCCAGGTCTCCTGCTTTGCAGGCAGATTCTTTACCACTGAGCCACAAGGGAAGCCCATATAGCCTAAATATATGTATGTACAACATATATATATATATTTAAAGCTATGAAAAATAAAGAAGGAGAAATTGACAAATTTATAAGCACAATAGGAAAGAATTCAACACGCTATTTTAGAAACAGGTGGACTAAAATAAAATAATTTTTAAACAAGAATATTCTTTACAATATTAAATTATTATGATATCTATAGTTAATCAATATATTTTCTTACAATTGTTATTTATATCCCATATCTTTCTTCTCGTATTATAACTGACCCATGAACAATGGAGTTTGGATATTATTCGGGGCATCGAAAACCCCATGTATTTTTAGAGTAGGCCCTTTGTATTTGTGGTTCCAATGATTCAAGCAACCACAGACTATGAAGTACTATAGTATTTATTGTAAAAAGTGCTCATATAAAGTTGTCCCACACAGTTCAAATCCCTTTTGTTCAAGAGACAACTGTATTATATCATGTATTCGAACACATTGAAATGAGGGTTATAAATCCACTGAATCTCTAAGACAAAGACCAAACAACTAAGTAAGTGGGAGAAGGCAAGAATGAAGACTGGAGAGGAGAAAACTAGAGAGAACCGATAAATTCAAACCTTTACGAAAGCAAAAAATGTTCATAATGACACTGGGACAACAGGAAAGAGCTGAGATTCATTACTGTCCCGTTTCTCACTCTTCATAGCTTAGAATTTAGAAAATTTTAACATTTCCATAAATCCATGTTGTTTATTGTTTCCAATTGTGCCAACTATTTCAAGGATCAATTTTGGTTTTATAATTCTATGTTTAGAAAAACACTGTTATCACCCTGTTTTAGTTAGCATTTCTCATTTTTTCATAGTCGTGAATTTACTTGAAATATTTGAAATTACTTCCTTCTAGGTCATTGTCCACGTGGCTTCTAAAATGAACTCCTTTTCATATGCTTATTCAGCTTTTTCATCTAAAAGTAAAGATTACCTAGATAATACATATAGCCTCATAAATGAATTTAAGGGTTCATTGTGGTATAATAACTGTGTCTGAAATTATGAATACTTTAGGGATGATTTGAAAGTCCTAACGAACAATAACCTAAGTTCAGACAGTTTCTTAATACTGTGAAACTCACAGCAGCAATAATTAGTGAAATTTCACACCAGGAAAGTAGAAGCAAACTGTCATTTTGAGTAAAGTATTTTTTCACCTTGTAAAATTGCCAGGTGGCCTACTCAATTCCAAGCTTACATAAATATCTAACAATTAAATGTGACTTTGAAGAGACAGTGTCTTTAAACTTTATATTTTTACTAGTTTTTAAGCTTGTAGAATTTGGAATGTATGGGTAAACTGGATTTGTGAACTTGGCATCCTTGATGCCAATATGCACAGGTATATATTTTAATTAGATTGTATTCATAGGATGTATTCCATCCCAAAAGATGAAAGTTTCAGAGCTCCCCAGAGATTGCCAGTCCATCTTGTGTTCTCTTAGAAACTGCATTAATATCTGGGACATTGTATGATGGCAAATTATGAAATTCTTTTTTTTTTAACTTTTTATTTTATATTAGAGTATGGTTGATTAACAATGTGTTAGCTGCAGGTGTAAAGCAAAGTGATTCAGTTATTCACATATAGGTATCTACTCTTTTTTAATTTCTTTTTCCCATTTAGGTTATTACAGAATATTGAGCAGAATTCCATGTGCTACACAGTAGGTCCTTGTTGGTGATCTATTTTAAATACAGTAGTGGGTATATGCCCATCTCAAACTCCCTAACTATCCCAGAGCTTTTAGAACATTTTGCCTTCCTTTAATAGTCTAACATTTTCTCAAATACCTACATATAACTTTTAAACATTTTCCTCATTTTCAGTATTGCTAAGCTTAGCAAACTGGCTCTTCTTAGCAATTTACAACCCCAGCTACCCCATTTGACATAATTATTGGTAGTGCTTTACTCTTCCTTGCACAATAGTTATGCTCCTAAAATGTAAAATTTAGATAATGTCATTTCCCTTTTTCAAAATTCTGGCTTCCTAGAAATAATTCCAAAATTTTCAGGAAAGCAGAAAGATAGCCTGTGACCTGGCAGCAATCAACCTTTTCTCTTTTTATTTCCTGCCACATCTTCCATCACAACCACACATTCCTTATGCAACTGAAAAAATAACTCAGCTTTATTCTGCCGGTATAACCGCTATGGAAAGTAGTCCAGATGCTTTCTCATTCCATCCTGTGTGAGTTTCCAGTATCTTGGAATCCCTTATTTTCAGGATGTTATAATAAACATTTGTTCCAAACTGTAAATGATCTCCTATTAGAGGTGAGAGTTTGTTTCTCTTTCCATTCATTCTGGGGAATTATAATGATTACTTATAGCAGGAACAACAACAACAAAAATTTATTTTAACAGTCCCTTAATCAGACCTCAATTTATGATTAAATCAAGGAATAAAAGATGACACTTCCAATTTTGAAGCTATAAAAATAACTAAGGAGTTCTTTAAGCCTTTAACAGAGAGCAGCCTATTACAGCCGTCTCCATGCAGGTATATTCTGGTCATTTTCATGAGACTGGCTCTTTTCACAATCGGTGCCAACTGATGAATCTCAATCAGCCATACAGCAATTGACTCCTTTAAGATTGTTGTGTTGTGGCTTCATTGTTTTCACTTTATATCCCCGCCTCAGAGGCAGAATTTGGATAATTTGAATAAAAACATGTACACGTCCATGAATTTGGACTGGCAAAGCAATGTGGTTTTAACGGAGTACATTTTCAGAAGAAAAGCAGAACACGTGTTGTGCAGCTGAACTTCGCAGAGATCCTGTTTAATGAAACAGTAGTAGCCACCTCTTCTATAGTCCCTCAGTAGCAACAAAATGGTGGCACCAACGGGGGGAAAATGCAACCTTTCATACCTTTTGTCAATCTTAACATAAATGTAATAGTTTTGGGTGGCGGGGAGGAAGACCTGAGGAAATTATAATTCCCTAAATCCACTCTTAAAAGGGGAAAAATGAAGTAATAACATTACAGCTTCTATTTAATTCTCTGACACAGTATATCTCCATGTTAGATATATGATCTTTCATGAAATATATAAATTCAGACACAGGCTCCTACTGTCTAAATGGTACTTCAGCAGTCTCTATATAAATAATGTCTTCTTCGGGAACTAACTGGTCTGTGTCTACTTGTCTGGCTGCTAGGAGAGAGTAGGTTACACATTTTACTACAAGCCTTTCTTTTGTAGTTCTTTTCATGGAGGAATTTGACTTTATCTGCAGGATTACTTATAGAAAGTTTGTAGACAAATTAATGAAGTCCCATAAGCCATTGTCAGAGTAATCAATGGGTTTAAAGAGGAAAATTCCCCTTCCAAATGTAGTTAAGTATTTTTTTTTTCAATTAAAACAAAAAGAAACTAGTTTCAATGGGTTTAAAGACGAAAAGTCCCCTTCCAAATGTAGTTAAGTATTTTTTTTTCAATTAAAACAAAAAGAAACTAGTTAAATCAATGGATCTCTCTGTTACTGATTGTATTCTTGTTCATCTGAGGATAAGTGGAGAATGCATCAGGGTCAGTATTTGGATTTTCTATCAGTTCTAGAACATAGGCTGTGTGGAGAAGTATATCTCTTTACAAGTGATTGTTGCTTACTGCCAAGTGACTTTGTTGTTTTCTAGTCATTAAGTCATGTCCAGCTCTTTTGCAACCCCACAGACTATGGTCTGTCAGGCTCCTCTGTCCATGGGATTTCCCAATCAGAATACTGGAGTGGGTTGCCATTTCCTTCTCCAGGGGATCCTCCCGATCAATAGATCAAACCCACATTTCCTGATCTGGCAGGAGGATTCATTACCACTAAGACACCAGGGAAGCCTGACAAGTGATTTCATGCGATTCCACATGACTTATATTGCTTTAATAAATACTCTGGAATTTTTTTTACAAGTTATTGTTAATTTTTGTCACATTCTCCTGCTATTTAGATATGATGGAATATTTAGATAGATACTTACAGTGAGTCATTCAGTAAGGTATCAATGTCCAAAATATATAAAGAACTCACAAAACTTAACAAGAACCAAAAAAAAAAAGATGATTAAAAAAATGGGCAGAGGATCTGAATAGATGTTTTTTACCAAGAAGCAATTAAAGATAGCCAATAGGCACATGAAAAGATGCTCAACATCGCTAATTATTAGGGAAATGAAGATTAAAACCACAGTGAAATATCAACTCACACCTGTAAGAGTAGCTATCATCAAAAATTCTACAAATAACAAATGTTGGTGAGGATATGGAGAAAATGGAATTCAATATGTACTGTTGGTGAAATTATAAATTGATGCAGCAACTAAGAAAAAAAGGCATGGGAGTTCCTCAAAAATCTAAAAATAGAATTACCATCAGTTCAGTTCAGTCACTCAGTCATGTCTGACTCTTTGTGACCCCATGAATTGCAGCATGCCAGGCCTCCTTGTCCCTCCTGGAGTTCACTCAAACTCACGTCCATCGAGTCGATGATGCCATCCAGCCATCACATCCTCTGTCGTCCCCTTCTCCTCCTGCCCCCAATCCCTCCCAGCATCAGAGTCTTTTCCAATGAGTCAACTCTTCTCATGAGGTGGCCAAAGTACTGGAGTTTCAGCTTTAGCATCATTCCTTCCAAAGAACACCCAGGGCTGATCTCCTTCAGAATGGACTGGTTGGATCTCCTTGAAGTCCAAGGGACTCTCAAGAGTCCCCACAGTTCAAAAGCATCAATTCTTCGGCACTCAGCTTTCCTCACAGTCCAACTCTCACATCCATACGTGACCACTGGAAAAAGCATAGCCTTGACTAGATGGACATTTGTTGGCAAAGTAATGTCTCTGCTTTATAATATGCTATCTAGGTTGGTCATAATTTTTCCTTCCAAGGAGTAAGCATCTTTTAATTTAATGGCTGCAGTCACCATCTGCAGTGATTTTGGAGCCCCCAAAAATAAAGTCAGCCACTGTTTCTACTGTTTCTCCATCTATTTCCCATGAAGTGATGGGACCAGATGCCATGATCTTTGTTTTCTGAATGTTGAGCTTTAAGCCAACTTTTTCACTTTCCTCTTTCACTTTCATCAAGAGGCTTTTTAGTTCCTCTTCACTTTCTGCCATAAGGGTGGTGTCATCTGCATATCTGATATTATTGATATTTCTCCCAGCAATCTTGATTCCAGCTTGTGTTTCTTCCAGCCCAGCATTTCTCATGATGCACTCTGTATATAAGTTAAATAAGGAGGGTGACAGTATGATCCAACAATTCCACTGCTAGGTATATATCCAAAGAAAACAAAAATAATAATTTGAAAAGATACATGGACCTCAACATTCAAAGCAACATTATTTATAATAGCCAAAATATGGAAGCAACCTAAGTGCCCATCAACAGATGAATGGATAACACACACACACACACACACACACACATTCACAATGAAATACTATTCAGTCACACACAAAAAATGATATCTTGCCATGACTGACCTTGAGCGTATTGTACAAAGTGAAAAATGTCAGACAAAGGCAAATACTGTATCATTTGGCTTATATGTAGAATAAAAAATAATAAAAATAAATAAATGCACAATTTAAAGCAAACAAAAAGAAACACATAGATACAGAAAACAGAGTAGTAGTTATCAGAGTTAAGCACAAGCTGAAATCAAGACTGCCAGGAAAAATATCAATAACTGCAGATATGCAGATGATGTCATCCTTAGGCAGAAAGCAAAGAGGAACTAAAGAGCCTCTTGCTGAAAGTGAAAGAACAGAGTAAAAAAGCAAGCTTAAAACTCAATATTCCAAAAACTAAGATCATGGCATCCAGTCCCATCACTTCATGGTGAAGTGGGGCAACTTCAGATGGCGAAGTTTAGATGGGGAAAAAATAGAGGCTGTGATGGACTTTATTTTATTGGGCTCAAAAATAACTGTGAATGGTAGCCATGAAATTAAAAGGAGGTTGCTCCTTGGAAGAAAAGCTATGACAAACCTAGACAGCATATTAAAAAGCAGAGACATTACTTTGGTGATAAAGGTCCATATAGTTAAGTTCAGTTCAGCTCAGTCACTCAGTCATGTCTGACTCTTTGCAACCCCATGGACTGCAGCATGCCAGGCCTCCCTGTCCATCACCAACTCCCGGAGTTTACTCAAACTCATGTCCACTGAGTCAGTGATGCCATCCAACCGCCTCACCCTCTGTCATCCCCTTCTCCTCCTGCCCCCAATCTTTCCCAGCATCAGGGTCTTATAAGATGAGTCAGTTCTTCATATCAGGTGGCCAAAGTATTGGAATTTCAGCCTCAGCATCAGTCCTTCCAATGAATATTCAGGACTGATTTCCTTTAGGACGGGCTGGTTGGATCTCCTTGCTGTCCAAGGGACTCTCAAGAGTCTTATTCAACACCACAGATCAAAAGCATTAGTTCTTCGGCGTTCAGCTTTATTAATAGTCCAATTCTCACATCCTTACATGACTACTGGAAAAACCATAGCCTTGACTAGACAGACCTTTGTTGGCAAAGTAATGCCTCTGCCTCTTAATATGCTGTCTAAGCTATGGTTTTTCCCTCTGATGAATAAGAATAAGAGGCTTATGGAAGTTTCCTGATGGGAGACACTGACTATGGGGGAAATTGGGTCTTGTTCTGATGGGAGGAGCCATACTCAGTAAATCTTTAATCCAATTTTCTGTTGATGGATGGGGCTGTGTTCCTTCCCTGTTGTTTGGCCTGAGGTCAAACATGTCAACCCATGCTTCCACCTGAGACTCCTGGACAAGGCAAGTCTAACTCAGTTTCTGTCTCCTGTGGGGATACTGCTTCTTTCTCCTGGCTCCTAGAGTGCACAAGATTTTGTTTGTGCTCTCCAAGTGTCTGTCTCCCCAGTCCTGTGGAAGTTCTGTAATCAAATCCCACTGGCCTCCAAAGTCAAATTCCCTGGGGGTTCTCAGTTCCTTTGCCAGATCCCCAGGTTGGGAAATCTGCTGTGGGTCCTAGAACTTTATTAACAGTGTGAGAATTTCTTTGGTATAATTGGTCTGCAGTTTGTAGGTGCAAACAGTGACAGACTTTATTTTCTTGGACTCCAAAATCACTGCAGATGGTGACTGCATCCATGAAATTAAAGATGCATGCTCCTTGGAGGAAAATTAATGACAAACCTAGACAGCATATTAAAAAGCAGAAACATCACTTTGCTGACAAAAGTCTGTCTAGTTAAAGCTATGCTTTTTCCAGTAGTCATATATGAATGTGAAAATTAGACCATAAAGAAAGCTGAGTGCATGGAAGAATTGGTGCTTTTGAACTGTGGTGTTGAAGAAGACTCTTGAGAGTCCCTTGGACTGCAAGGAGATCCAACCAGTCCATCCTAAAGGAAAGCAGTCCTGAATATTCATTGGAAGGACTTGATGCTGAAGCTGAAGCTCCAACACTTTGGCCACCTGATGTGAAGAACTGACTCATTGGAAAAGACCTTGATGCTGGGAAAGATTGAAGGCAGGAGGAGAAAGGGACAATAGAGGATGAGATGGTTGGATGGCATCACCAACTCGATGGAGATGAGTTTGAGCAAGCCCTGGGAGATGGTGAAGGACACAAAAGCCTGAAGTGCTACAGTCCATGGCGTTGCAAAGAGTCAGACAGGACTGAATGACTGAACAAGTTATCAGAGGCAAAAGGACTGGAGAAGGGTGGGATGCATAATAGGAATTACCTGTATGGTAATGGACAGAAACTGAATTTTTGGTAGGAAGCATGCTAGGGTACAGGGAAGCAGAAATACAGTGACACAGTGTTGTAACAAGAAACTTACATAACAATATAAACCAATGCTACTGCAACAAGAAAGAAAGCAAGATCTGGAAAATGGAGAGATCAGTTAAAACATATATACTGAGACTTACCCATGCCATGATCCAACTTACTCATAACAGATTTTTAGAATCTTTTCATGCTAAGATTAGTTATTATATAAAAATAGGAGAGGTGTGTTTATATCAACTAAATCTGAATGTTAAAGGAAAACACTGAAGCAGACAAAGTTAGAAAATAGAAAAATGATGGCAACTCAGCAAATAAAGTTATTGTGTTTCTTCAAGGTAAAATGGTATTACTGTCTCATTGATTACCGTAACAAATGAAAGTACAACACAAAAATGAAAAAAAAAATGGTAACAAAGTTGTTAATATTAATTGCATCTACATTAGTTGCAGCAATATATTATTGAGCAAAAAAACCCAAAACTCAGAAAAAAGATAAGGGATGAGGAGAACATCAGAATATTTCCTCAATGTCATACAAGGGCATTTTCATGAGTTATTTTATTCCCTAGGAAAATTTATTTGTGCTTTACTTTTTATTTATATGTTGATTAAAATCAAGACACCATATAGTTCTTATATGTTAACCTGAATATTTGTGTTGAGGAGAAAAGATAATCCTAAGGTTATGACTTTATTACCCATAACTAGTTTTGTATCAGAAATAATCTTATTCTTTTTTTAATATTCATAAAATCTATTTCTAACGGGTCGTTTGGAACTACGTTTACTGTTTTATTATCCCCTAACTCATCTAGTCAAGGCTACGGTTTTTCCAGTGGTCAAGTATGGATGTGAGAGTTGGAGTGTGAAGAAAGCTGAGCACTGAAGAATTGATGCTTTTGAACTGTGGTGTTGGAGAAGACTCTTGAGAGTCCTTTGGACTGCAAAGAGATCCAACCAGTCCATTCTGAAGGAGATCAGCCCTGGGTGTTCTTTGGAAGGAATGATGCTAAAGCTGAAACTCCACTACTCTGGGCACCTCATGAGAAGAGTTGACTCATTGGAAAAGACTCTGATGCTGGGAGGGATTGGGGGCAGGAGGAAAAGGGGATGACAGAGGATAAGATGGCTGGATGGCATCACCGACTCGATGGACGTGAGTTTGAGTGAACTCCGGGAGTGGGTGATGGACAGGGAAGCCTGGCGCGTTGCAATTCATGGGGTCACAAAGAGATGGACACGACTGAGCGACTGAACTGAACTGAACTGAACTCACAAGTAAAATTTTGAATTTTAACACATGCAAGAATTATATTTGTGTGACGTTACTGTTTTTAGCTTTTTGAAAATTTTACCTTGACACTGTATTAATGAACTCTATGTTTCAGAAAAATATTAGATCCCAATCCTAAAAAATACTCTCCAAAGTCTGCTGCTAAGTCACTTCACTCATGTCCGACTCTGTGCAACCCCAGAGACGGCAGCCCACCAGGCTCCCCCATCCTTGGGATTCTCCAGGCAAGAACACTGGTGTGGGTTGCCATTTCCTTCTCCAATTCATGAAAGTGAAAGGTGAAAGTGAAGTCATTCAGTCGTTTCCGACTCTTAGTGACCCCATGGACTGCAGCCTACGAGGCTCCTCTGTTCATAGGATTTTCCAGGCAAGAGTACGGAGTGGGGTGCCTTGCCTTCTCCTCTCCAAAGTCTAATATATAACAAAAATACTTGGTCAAAATAGTCTTTGAAGAGTTACATAATGTCCCTTTACTTTAGAAAATGAGAAACCAGATGGATTGTATTAACTGGAAATTAAACTATATCTTAAAAATAACCCTGATTTGTATCTTTGTAACAGTTTCATCAGGAGAAACAAGGGTCTGCCCAGAGTCAGCAACAGAGTGACAAGCTTATCAAGTTTACTGGTGTTTTATTCTTTAAGATACATTGCTATTCCACAGTATATATGGCAGCCCCAAAGGAGAAACAATCCAAAAAAAGTAATTAAGAAATTGTATAGAAAAATATTCCGTGATAATAAAGAATTAATGCACACACATTCTATATCATGGATAAATCTCAAAATGTTTATGGTAAGTGAAAGAAGCAAGTAACAGAAAAGTGCCTATTATTTATTTCATCTGTGAGAAGCATCCAGAATAGATGAAACTACAGACAGAAAGTGGATTAATACTGGTTGGGGTTTGGGTGGGGAGGGAAAGGGAGAGTGACAGCTAATGAGTATGAGATTTCTTCATGAAGTAAAGAAAATGTTCTACTATTACATAATGATTATGGTAGTATAACTGTAAATATACTAAAAGCAATTGAAATGTTCCACTAAGTGGGTAGGTGAATATTATGGTACTTAAATTATATCTCAATAAATTTTTTTTTGAAAAAAGATTGCTGGAGTTTTTTAAAAATATTTTCTCTGATTTCCCAAAGTAAATTCACTGAGTTTGGGTTATTTTATTATTCTAGTGAGGGCATTAAAAGAGTGGATGAATTACATTTATGAGGTATGGTCATCTTCATAGTTCTACGGCCATGAAATGAGACTAACACTAGTAGTATTCAGGTTAATCCTAAAATATTTTGATGGTGTGTAGACATGTCATCAAGACTTGAATTCAGTATTATTCAAATTACATGGTAATGAGCTACACATTCATAGCATTTGTTTTACTTGCTAACTCAAGACACATTCAGTATTTTAAAGATTATTTCTCAAAGTTTCAGCATTACCATGTTACCAGGATGCTGGTAATAAACAGTATCTAAAATAAGTTGCTGGTAATCCTAGAGGATTACCTAAAGGATTATTGTGTGGATCACAACAAACTGTGGAAAATTCTGAAAGAGATGGGAATACCAGACCACCTGACCTGCCTCTTGAAAAACCTATATGCAGGTCAGGAAGCAACAGTTAGAATTGGACATGAAACAACAGACTGGTTCCAAATAGGAAAAGGAGTACGTCAAGGCTGTATATTGTCACCCTGCTTATTTAACTTATATGCAGAGTACATCATGAGAAACACTGGGCTGGAAGAAGCACAAGCTGGTATCACCATTGCAGGGAGAAATATCAATAACCTCAGATATGCAGATGACACCACCCTTATGGCAGAAAGTGAAGAAGAACTAAAAAGCCTCTTGAAAGTGAAAGAGGAAAGTGAAAAAGTTGGCTTAAAGCTCAACATTCAGAAAACGAAGATCATGGCAACTGGTCCCATCACTTCATGGCAAATAGATGGGGAAACAGTGGAAACAGTGTCAGATTTTATTTTTGGGGGCTCCAAAATCACTGCAGATGGTGACTGCAGCCATTAAATTAAAAGACACTTACCCCTTTGAAGAAAAGTTATGACCAACCTAGATAGCATATTGAAAAGCAGAGACATTACTTTGCCAACAAAGGCCCATCTAGTCTAGGCTATGGTTTTTCCAGTGGTCACGTATGGATGTGAGAGTTGGACTGTGAAGAAAGCTGAGTGCTGAAGAATTGATGCTTTTGAACTGTGGTGTTGGAGAAGACTCTTGAGAGTCCCTTGGACTGCAAGGAGATCCAACCAGTCCATTCTGAAGGAGATCAGCCCTGGGTGTTCTTTGGAAGGAATGATGCTAAAGCTGAAACTCCAGTACTTTGGCCACCTCATGAGAAGAGTTGACTCATTGGAAAAGACTCTGATGCTGGGGGGGATTGGGGGCAGGAGGAGAAGGGGGCCACAGAGGATGAGATGGCTGGATGGCATCACTGACTTGATGGACGTGAGTCTGAGTGAACTCCGGGAGTTGGTGATGGACAGGGAGGCCTGGCGTGCTGCGATTCATGGGATAGCAAAGAGTCAGACATGACTGAGTGACTGAAGTAAGCTGAATCTGAGAGGGAAAGAATCTTATTGAAGTTTGCTGTACAAAGGCAAATATTCCTCATGTTTTTCCCCTCTCACTTGTTCTTTAACCTTTCTCTTCAAATGCCTCACTCTTTAACATCTATTAGCCTTTAATTCTGTCTGTTCACATAATCAGCACATTCTAAGGCAAACTTTAGTGGCTGATAAACACTTGTTTCGGCTAGATAAGTAAATGCAATTGGGGGAAGTATGTGATTTCAATTTCAGAAAGGAGATGTCATTAACTGTGTGACTGACAAAAGATTATCTCTTTTCCATACTATAATCCTGCAAGAGTAGTAGTATGTGATTTTTCTTGTCACAAAGCTGAAGCCATGAGATTGAAAAGGTAGAGGGAATGCACATAAAAACTATTCTTCATTGAGGAAAAGACTCTGGATATAGTGCTTCTAAGAAATTAATTACCAAGAAATAAAATTAAATAGGTTCTAAAATAACTTCTAAATTACATAATATAAAAGTGCTCAATACATAGTTTAATAGAATTGATATTAATTTATGCAGGAGGATTACCTTTCATGTTCTATTTTCCTCAAAACC
The DNA here is from genome assembly GCF_032405125.1 of Capricornis sumatraensis. Taxonomy (NCBI): domain Eukaryota; kingdom Metazoa; phylum Chordata; class Mammalia; order Artiodactyla; family Bovidae; genus Capricornis; species Capricornis sumatraensis. Next base: position 39,093,599 of record NC_091085.1, on the reverse strand, counting down.
TTGGCAAAATATAGCAAAGCCTGAGTCAACAATAAACACACATTCTCTATTTCCAGAACTCAAATAGTTTTATAGGTGTCTTTTCAAAGGCACAGCTTTGGAGTGAGAAACTGCTTTTCATCTGTATTTAGAGGATGGTGTGATTTTCACAATGAGATGCATATTTTGGCTGTTGTAGAGAGTGTGATAATGAAAAACTTGTAACTTCTTTGCAGACAGCTATGTCATTTCAGACAACCCACTCCATTTCCTGTCTGGACATTTTGTTTTGTTTTTATTTTTAAACCTTGTGAAATCATAAGCAATATTTGTCTCCTGGCATTTCTTCCTCTAATTTCATGGATCAAAAATAACATATGTGCTTTTATTTGTTTGGGAGGTATTTTTCACACTATGGAGTACTATTTATTTATATGCATGCATGTATATATGTATTTATGTATTTTTAATACAAGAGTTTCTGAAACTTTTTTTCATTATTATTTTGACACCAGAATATCTATCTACTTCTCAATTAAAAATATAGACTAATAAAATGTTAACAAGTCCTCCATGTATGATTGTTTAAAATCCATATCTTATAGAGCAATATGGTACATATTGTGTAACATTTAAAAATAACCCTCTAAAATATATTTATCTACATTGATCATGTATTCACAATTTTTTCCTTTCAGTTATTAACATTTTTAACTAAAAAAAAATCATAGAGTACTAAAAATTGAAATAAATATTAGATATTATATATTATCCTTCATTACTAATTTTACCTTGGAGGAATGGTTCAAATATTTTGAACCCTACATAAAATTATAATAACTAATGTGTGTGTGTGCTCAGTCAGGCAGTTGTGTCTGACTCTTTGCGATCCCATGGACTATAGCCCACCAGGCTCCTCTGACCGTGGGATTTTCCATGCAAGAATACTGAAGTGGGTTACCATTTCAATTCTTTACCACTGTGCCACCTGGGAAACCCCATAATAACTTCAACATTTGTTTAATCCATAAATTATATAAATTATAATTCAGTAATATAAAGTGGTGCAGCCACTGTGAAAAAGTATGCAGGTTCCTCAGAAAACTAAAATAGAATTGCTATATGATCCTACAACCCCAATCCTGAGCATATATCTGAGGAAAACTCTAACTTGAAAAGATACATGTACCCCGCTGTTCAGTGCAGCACTATCTTACAACAGTCAAGATGTGGAAACAATCTAAATTTCCATCAACAGATGAATGGATAAAGATGTGGTGCATATATACAATGAAATACTACTCAGCTACAAGAAAGAATGAAATAATGCCATTTTCAACAACATGGATGGACCTGGAGATTATTACACTAAGTGAAGTAAGTTGGAAAGAGAAAGAAAAATATGATATTACACACATATGGGAAATCTAAAACATGACAAATGAGCTTACCTATGAAACAGAAACAAACTCATAGACATAGAGAAACCTGTCATTGCAGGAGGTGGGGAATTAGGGTGTTGGGGGATGGGCATGGATAGGGAGTTTGGGGTTTGGCACCCCACTCCAGTACTCTTGCCTGGAAAATCCCATGGACGGAGGGGCCTGGTAGGCTGCAGTCCATGGGGTCACTAAGAGTTGCACACGACTGAGAGACTTCATTTTCACTTTTCACTTTCATGCATTGGAGAAGGAAATGGCAACCCACTCCAGGGTTCTTGCCTGAAGAATCCCAGGGATTGGGGAGCCTGTTGGGCTGCCATCTCGGGGGTCGCACAGAGTCGGACACGACTGAAGCGAGTTAGCAGCAGCAGCAGATGCAAACTATTACACTTAGAATGAATAAACAACAAGGTCCTACTGTATAGAACCGGGAACTATATTCAGTATCCTGTGATAAATTATAATGAATATAAAAAAGAATGTATTTATATGTAGAACTGAATTACTCTGCTGTATAATAGAAATCAACACAACACTGTAAATCAACTATACTTCAATAAAGAAACTGTAAAAAATAATAATTGTTACTGGTGTGTTTCTGATGAAAACAATATTTTTATGTGTGGATATGTTTATTTGCCAATTAACTGGTCTACTCTATTTGTATAATTTTCTATTCCCACCACAGGCATTAACTCTAATGAAAGTCAAATATCTAGATTAAAGAAAACTTTAAGTTTCTTAATTCTTTTAAAATAAATTTCCTATTATATGCAATTTTCTTATTCAAATAGGTCTAATTGTCATATCATAAGCTTTTACTATAAAAGATAATTATGCTATATGTTATATATTATACGGTATATGCTAGGGTATTTTTTACATTAAAAAAATTGTTTTTTTGCCAATCTTTCAAGTAAAAACAACAACAACAACAACAAAAATGCACAGACACAGAACTCAAGCTGTTTACTTTTGTTTTCATAAATTTTATAAACACATACGCAACCTATATATTTTGGTTAAATGGCATGTTAAGTTAGAAAAGAATTTAAGAGATTCAGTAGAGCAAATTTAAGCAAAAATTGTACGTAGATTTTATGAATTTTATTTACAACATATTTTTGATCATATTGACTAACAAAACTACTAAAACAAAAACAATTTGAATTAAAATATGGTCAATGACAAATTTTACTCAAGGCATTCAAAACAATATTTTCATTCTAAATCATATTTTTAAGTTTGACTAGATATTTAGCTATAAAAATTATTATACATATAGTAATTATATGTAAACATATTAATATATATACTTATAGGCTTTCCTAGGTTTAAAGTTATGATTTTTGAAACTAAAAATACAAATGAAATATACCTCTTAATATGAGTTCTGAGTTTTTATTTCCTCTACAAACAGTAAAAAAGTTGGCTTAAAACTCAACATTCAGAAAACCAAGACCATGGCATTTGGTCCCATCACTTCATGGCAAATAGGTGGGGAAACAGTGGAAACAGTGACAGACTTTATTTTCTTGGGCTCCAAAATCACTGCATATGGTGACTGCAGCCATGAAGTTAAAAGACTTGCTCCTTGGAAGAAAAGCTATGACCAACCTAGACAGCATATTAAAAAGCAGGGACATTACTTTGCCAACAAAGGTCTGTCTAATCAAGGCTATGGCTTTTCCAGTAGTCATGTATGAATGTGAGTTGGAGTATAAAGAAAGCTGAGCACCTAAGAACTGATGATTTTGAACTGTGGTGTTGGTAAAGACTCTTGAGAGTCCCTTGGACTGCAAGGAGATCCAAACAGTCAATCCTAAGGGAAATTAGTCCTGAATATTCATTGGAAGGACTGATGCTGAAGCTGAAGGTCCAATACTCTGGCCACCTGATGCAAAGAACTGATTCATTGGAAAAGACCCTGATGCTGGGAAAGATTAAAAGCAGGAGGAGAAAGGGACGATAGAGGATGAGATGGTTGGATGCTATCACCGACTCGATGGACATGAGTTTGAGCAAGCTTTGGGAGTTGGTGATGGACAGGGAAGCCTGGCATGCTGCAGTCTATGGGGTCACAAAGAGTCAGACACGACTGAGCGACTGAACTGAACAAACACTCAACTGGGGTCTCATTTGACTGAACACACGCAGATTTCAACTTTGCTGATTTTTGTCCTTGCTCAGGATGCTTACCAAACAAACAAACAGTAAACTCACTCACTCATAAAGATGTGGGAAACTGCAGCAAAATGTTTATTGGTTTCCTACCAATGGAAAGATAGGCTTCCAAACTTTTTTCAGAGACTCATGGAATCTTATCATGAGTAAACGGCCACTCAGCAGCTCACAAAGTCCTTCCTCTTTGCTGAAGTCAAGCTCTTCCGCTGGACAGAAGATTTAGATAAACCGTGTTCCCAGACATTCAGTTGTGTTGAAAAAGAGTCGGGCTCGGGGAATTCTCTTCAATTTCGTTATGCAGTTCCTTCAGGTGATTTTCAATAAGACTTAGGATATTCTGGTATTCTTCTTTGTCAAAACCAAGCAGCTTGGAAACACTTCAACATTTCCTTTGGCAGCCTGATTTTTCCAAAGACTCATTTTCCTTTTAAAACTGTCAAGTTGGTTTACAACCAAGACTATGGTCACTGGGAGGCAAAGCATTTTCTACAGGGCACTGTGGTTTCTTGTTCTAAAGGCTCAGGTGATGAAAAGTGTCTGACAGTAGCCTAGTTTCTATAGACCTGCCACATCCTCAAAATACTTGCTAAAACCTGACTTACTCTTTCTTGAAGGTGGTTTCTGCAATTCAACTTTTAACTTAAACACCCTACTGAAAACTCTTCTTTGGCTAAGCCACCAAATTTCTGCATGTTGCACAAGATTTATATATACTTGGTCCAGGTTTTCACACACTTCCTTAAATGCTCTCAGGTAAACTGATCTGTGTGTCTTTTATTCAAAATTTTTTTGCAGCATTCTTTAGAAGTATTTAACTTCCTTTCCAAGAATTTTTTATATTAGCACCTCTCCATGAAAAAAAAAGTGATAAAAGTGATTTTTTTTTTTTGCAGAAGTAAAAACCCCTCATGAATGTAATCATGGATTCTGACACACACCTTTATTTTCAGATATGAAAACCATGTTTTAATATATCTTGGTCATTATTTATTTCACTGGGTTTTCATACCAGGAACTATTTTATTGAATTTAACTATGATTTACAAATCTTGAAAATGCAAAACATGTCCTGGGAATATCTGTTCACTTGTCAACCTGAATATAGAAGGTTTTTGCATAAATCTCTTCAGCATATATTACATGGTATCAGTATATCACCTTATTGTACTAACATACTTCCTAGTATTTTATTCACTATATTTGCATTACTGGAGCATTACTAGTTACTTATCAAATGAGTGACTTTTCATTTTCTGAGATTTTGTAGCCTTTTCATTGTTCTTTCCTTCCTTCTTTCCACCCTTCCCCTCACCCTCCCTCTCTCTTCCTGTTTTTCTTTCTCTCTCTTTTCTTTCTTCCTTTCTTGTTTAACCTTAATTCAGTTTTGATACAGAGAAGGCAATGGCACCCCATTCCAGGAATCTTGCCTGGAAAATCCCATGGACGGAGGAACCTGGTAGGCTGCAGTCCATGGGGTCACTAAGAGTCGGACACGACTGAGCGACTTCACTTTCACTTTTCACTTTCATGCATTGGAGAAGGAAATGGCAACCCACTCCAGTGTTCTTGCCTGGAGAATCCCAGGGATGGGGGGCCCTGGTGGGTGGCCATCTATGGGGTCTCACAGAGTCAGACACGACCGAAGCGACGCAGCAGCAGCAGCAGCAGCAGCAGCAGTTTTGATATGAGTACAATTAGTTGTTTAAAATAACCAGCACTTTTACAGAGTTTTACAAATAACTCTATTTGTATTTAAAATCTTTTCAAAGTGGTTCTTGGAGACATTGCTTAATTTATAAGTTGTTTGCCACAGGTACTGAACAATTCAGCCTATGTAAAAGCCACTGGGAATTTTTTTTTTTTTAATCCTATCAGACTACTCCTTAGATCTAGTCTTAGACTCTTTATCTTCTATCTCTTCTTCAAAATTCACCACTATATTAGGCACGCTTGCAAAACACAAATGCTGGTAAGATGTCAAAGATTTACATCTATGCAATATGTAGTCATTATGTAAGAATATCTGTATAATGTAACCTATATATTTCATATTTTGCAGCATTTCAAACAAAATCAAGGGGCAGCAGCTGAGTCATGATGCATGATATTAAAATTTTTTTCTTTAGAATGAAATTGTCCCATACTTTCTCTTAGGCTACCTTTTCATGGAATTCTCTTGATCTGATTCTTCAGATCCTCTGGTAAGAAACATATATACACAAACCCTCCTCTCTATCATAAAAGGAATTGAGGAGTTTCTTCCTGAGGAAGAAGCATGAGCTCAAGCCTAGCGGATAAATGAGGTAAAGTTAACAATAGTAGGGCTTCCCTGGTAGCTCAGCTGGTAAAGAATCTGGCTGCAATGCAGGAGACCCTGGTTTGATTCTTGGGTTGGGAAGATCCCCTGGAGAAGGGATAGGCTACCCACTCCAGTATTCGTGGGCTTCCCTGGTAGTTGAGATAGTAAAGAATTCACTTGCAATGCAGGAGACCTGGCTTTGATCCCTGTGTGGGAAAGATCTCCTGGACAAGGGAATGGCTACCCACTCCAGTATTCTTGCCTAGAGAACTCCGTGGAAAATGGAGCCTGCTGGGCTACAATCCATGGGGATGCAAAGAGTTGGACACAACTGAGCGACTTTTACTCACTCACTGACTCACGCAAGGCACGGGAGAGAGTGGTTTAAATAAATTAAGTTGGGAGGAAAGCAGAACCCGAGACCCACAAGGTTACTGGCACAGATGGCAGCAGAAATTGAGGCTGAAGCTGTCTGGCCATTTCCAAATTGTGACAGAGCATGTCACTCTCTTGGCAACTTAGTTCTGCAGTGTGATTTTGGGTAACTTTCAAGTCTGTTTCTTTAGTTCTCTGAACAATTCTTTAACCTATGCAAATCTGCACCTACTCCCTTTGTGTCTATTTTGTAAAAATACAAGTTTTTTGTGTTAAAACTAGTTACATTCATTTCACTGCAACAAACAATTCTGAACCAACAAGTGACCTTTTTTTTAACTTGATCTCTCTCCCTTGGACTCAAGGACAGAGTTGAACAGCTATGACCATAACCATATAGGATCCAAATGGACACATGATCTGACTTATGTTTTAAAAAGATTACTCTTTTAGACATTATGGAGTTAAATGTAGAAGAAGGAAAACTAGTTAGCAGGTGTCATAATATTCCAATAGACATAAACCACCTTGTTAACTTTAAAAATTAAGTAACTATTCAACATAGGTAAGAATAGGAGTGGTCTATCTGAAATAGAAGAGTATATTTTACCATTTTATGTTTAATTTTGGTGTATTTTTTTAAAAATCATATACAATATCTTTTAACATTACCTATAGTTAGTATCTTTAGTGTCTTATTTTCCTAAAAGAAAAATTTTTAGTTTCTATTCTATTTTCACTTTGAACAAGTCTTTAACATTATACAGACGTTCTGGCTATTTTCATGAAAATTACTTTTGCTGTATCTGAATATTTCTTAGGCTATTTTAGCAAATTTGCACTAATATTAACTTTTAAGCTCCATTTCAACTAAAATCTTTCTTATCTGAATCATTGAACTTATAGTAAATGATCCTCTTCTCACATTGTTAAAGTGAAATTATACATCTTTTTAAAAAAACAATCCTAACAGATTTGAAAAATGCATGCAATTAACATTAAATTAACTTAATATTGTGACCTATTCATAACAGATAACAAATATTTATTGGGTACTAACTTTGTGACAGATACTATGCAATGCACTAACTAGAAATGACTGATGAACAGACATGTCTTTTCCTCATACAAGGCTATAAGATGGACACAGAGAGAGCCAAGAACAAATAAGCAAGTAATCAAAACAAAAATAAATCAATTACAAACTATAAAAAGACATCAAAGGAAACAAGCTACTAAGATAAAAATAATGGAGACCTATTTTAGTTTGGATGATAAAAGGATTTTATAGAGAATAATATTGAAACTAAAATCTAAAAATAATAGGCAGCCATTTTGCAAGGAACAGAAGGAAATCTATGATAGACAGTAGGGAGAGCAGTTAAAGCCCCTAAGATAAGACTATCTGTTGTGTATTTGAGGAACTTAAAAGCCAGCTTTGCAGGAGCATACACATGAAGGAACGGAGTGAAGGAGATGACTCTAATCCCACCAAACAAATAATGTCTGCAGTCCCCCATGCACAGGGGCATGTTACACAATTCCAATAAATTCTGTGGAAAAGACAGAATAGTTAGGAAAGCTTTATAAAGATGACTTAAATCAAGCATTTTCCCAGTTAAATCAAAAGGCTTGAATTATTTGGTATTAATCAAATGTTTAATTTTTGTTTCTGTAGGCAAAACTACAGAATGTAAGAAATAAGACTTTTCATTAGCTACATCATCCCAATTTACATGCTTCATAGCAAGAAATCTGTTTCTGTGTGCGCTTTGATCTTGCCATTTTATTTCATCTGACTAAACTACTTATAAAGTCTTATCAAATAGAAGCCTTGGGAAGTATGTATAAAATCCATTTCCATTTTTATCCTATTAATGGAGTCTTTTTCATTGAAAAAAAATCCCTAAGGTTGCTCTCATTTGTATGCAGTTTGAAGACACAGTTAAATGCCTGCAAATACACATTTTATTTATTTTTACTTTGTTCATAGCTGAAAAGTTAATAATGTTTTTGAAAATGTATTTTCCTTAGGTGACAAAATAGTTTTTATTTCTACCATAGAATAATCTAATTGTGATGTATGAATGTATATGTTTTCCAATAAGAGTAATTTGGAAATCCCTTTATTATATAAAAATATAGCCTATAGGGATGTATTTCTATTTTAGAATACAAACTGAGAAACAAACATTTGTAGCCACATCATAAAGAATTTATAATACATTAACAGCGATTTATTAACATATAATAGCTTTCTGACTCTTTTCTAGCAATCTCATATTCTATATTTTATTATGTGCTCAGTTGCATCCTACTCTTTGTAACTCCAAGAGCCATAGCCTGCCAGACTCCTCTCTCCATGGGATTTCCCAGGCAAGAATACTGGGGTGGGTTGCCATTTCCTTCTCCAGGGAAATCTTCCTGACCCAGGGATCGAACCCAAATCCCCTGTGTTTCCTGCATTGCAGGCTGATTTTTTATTTGGAGCCACCAGGAAAGCTTCCATTTTATCATTAAAAACAAGGACAAGTTGATCTATTTTGTCTAAATATCATACTTTAAAAGTAACATAAATTATGAATTCAAGTTCAGACGGGTAATTCAAATTCTCTTACTATAATATGTCTTTTGAAGAAGAAAACATTTTTATAGGAAACACCATCAAGCAACGCAGAAACAAACAAGCTGAAGGAGGCATTTTGCAGTTCTTTTACTATAAACTGAAATCATTCTGGTAGATGAAATACACTACTATGTTTTTAAGTATTTATTTTATTTGTTACCAAATATAACAGCACAGTGTGACAAAGCTTGCACTCAGTTCAAGGGCCAGCCCTCCCTGTCACAAACCAATACTTATCGGGAAAGTGTACTGTATTGAAACAGGTCAGAATAATAGCACTGGCTCAGTCTGTGGCCACGGAGATGAAATAGTATTATTCTTATAATTTATCCAGTGGCACATGTCAAAATTACCTAGAGAACATTTTTAAAACCCATAAACCTTGGCCCTACCTTATATCCTGACAAAATGGGGAAAGTGTCTCTCCTAGAACATGAAAGTGATATGATCATATGTATCAATAAAGAAGATCATCGGGACATCAGAATAAAATCAGAGAGTGTGATACATGAAGGAAGTATTCTATTGGGAAAGCTACTGCAATAATTTGGGTGTGGATGACGGTGCATGAATTAAAAGTTGTAGAAGTGGAGCTTAAGAGAAGCAAGAGATGGCAAATATGATTGCATTGGTATAAAGAGAAGAGAGGAATTTCACTGTGAATAAGAAAGAAATTGCTTAAGAATATGAAACATTAGATACACACTGTTCACTAGTAATCATATGTAATTTATTGAACATGTACAATTTGACTAGTCTAAATTGAGATGTTTTATGTGCAAAACACATCAGATTTTGAAAATTTAGTAAGAAAAATAAATGCAAAATATCTTACTAATAGCTTTCTATTGATAACATAGCCACACACACCACATAGCTTTCTATTGACAACATGGGCTTCCCTAGTGGCTCAGATGGTAAAAACTCTGCCTGCAGCACAGGAGACCTAGGTTGAATCCCTGGGTTGGGAAGATCACCTAGAGAAGGGACTAGCTACCCACTCCAGTATTCCTTCTGGAGAATTCCATGAACAGAGGAGCCTGGCAGGCAATAGTCCTGCCAGGACTATTGGAGTCGCAGAGTTGAAAATGACTAAGCAACTAACACTTTCAGTACTCAAGAAGTCAGTGAATAATGGAATGGTTGCCAACCTATAGAGTAATTTATTAATTTTTATTATATTATCTTTAGGTTTTTTCTTTGCTTGGAGTCTCAGCTCTAAATTAATGAACATATTTCCTGAAAAATCATTCTCTGAATTCTCTGAAAGAGCATTCTTACAACCTGGGCTGAACCAATGGTAAATTTTTAAAGCCATCTTTGTGCTCAGTCGCTCAGTCATGTCCTACTCTTTGCTACCCAGGGGACTGCACCACGTCAGGCTCTTCTGTCCATAGGATTTCCCAGGCAAGAATACTGGAATGGGTTGCTATTCTTCCCTGGGGATCTTTCTGACCCAGGGATCAAACCCGAGTCTTCCATAGTTTCTGCATTGGCAGGCAGATTCTTTACCAGTGAGTTACCTAAAGCCATCCTCAGTTAAAAGTAACTGTTTGCAACTCACAATTGGCAAGGTTTTGCTATGACATACATTACATAACTTGTTTGAGAGAATGGCCAAAGTTCCTTTTCACAAAAATAAGTGAACATTTTCTTTTGGCTTTGTTTTCAAAATTAGTCACAGTGGGAATCAATTTTTATTTAAAATGCACTAAAACATCAAAGACTCCAAATTTTGCATATAGAGTGCATGACCTATAAAACACTGAACTCAGTTGAATGTAAAGTAGTTATAAATCAGGTGGAAAACATAACTGCACGCACTGCTTCTCTTTTATGTATCCACACTGTTAATTTGGGTAAGAGGACTAAGATCATTTAATACTTCTTTCATGGCATGTGAAATGTGATATATTTAATGTTTCACTACAAATAGGATTATATTATGTGCCTGATTGCCTGCAGGGATTTTTCTTAAGCCAGAAAACATAATTTAATACTACCATGTGATTTTTAAACAATGAGTCTAAAACAGTTCATAGTGAATTCATGATCCTTACCAAAAAACTGCTCTATTCAACAACTTATTAAATGCTTCCTTAGAATGCACAATAAATCATTCATGAATTCTTCTTACCTACAATCCAGAAGATATCAGAAATTCACTCTCTAAATCATCCCCTTCTCTTCCCAACGTCCTCTTCCAAACTCAACAACAAAAAATGGCAAAAGGCGTTTTTCCACTTCTGCAGTAGAAAGAAGAAAACACAACTGCAGTCACTATCATTCCCTGACTATCATCAGTCAGGCTATGCTGCCTCTACAAAGAAAGAATGACGATGTATCAGAAAGAGGAGCAGAGGCCAGGAGCAGAGGGTCACTCATAGTTACACTTCCAGGTGCAGACCTGGCTCTTGCTATATTTTCTCTTTCCTGTTGGAAATTTCTCTTTGGGTGATGTGTACTCTGTGTTTATCATCAAGACCAAAATATATTCCTGCTGGTACGGAGGAAAATTTGGCATGTATAAGCATATTGAGGATTTATTTACAGTATGACTGACTCTGAGAAGGTGAAGGAGGATTTGAATATAATATTAACTAAGGTATAGAATATTTAAGATAACATAGGAATAGAAAACAGATTTCTATTTTAATTGGCCATGGATATATTACCGGGGAAACATGCTATGATGTGCAACATATGTTTAATGCCATTTTTAAACAAGATGTTTAGAAAATTGTTTGTTTTTTTTTTAATTTAGCTTCTTACTGATTATACATTGATCTTTTATATGTGCTAGCCTTTGTGCTAGGCAATGAGAAATATAGAAGTAAATTAAATAGTTCTTGCAATTGTGGACTTTAAAGTGTTTTTGTGAAATGTGTATGTATACACACATATATATATATATTTAAGACGTCATGTTAAACTATGCTTGCAACTGCGATAAATGTATGTAAGGAAAAGCTCAAAGGACTAAGAGGCCACATACCGGGAAACATGACACATACCAGGAAACATGATAAAGAATATCAATATTACTATGTAATTATGTATATTAATATATATATACACATACATATGTGTGGCAAAACAGAAGGAATTAACAGGGTATGACTAATGACTACTGTTTATAAATTGCCTCCAATTCTAAGGGATCTTTCTCATAAGAATGAAAAGTCAGAATTAAAAAAAGAAAAATCTTTGTAGATCTTGCTGGCTTGTTTCCTAAATTTTGTTTAATGATTCAGAAAAATAAAATTATGTATATATTGAAAAATAAACTCCCTAGTGCCTAAAATGAGAGAAAGAGTTGCAATTAAGACTTCCCTGGTGGCTCAGATGGTAAAGCATCTGCCTACAATGTGGGAGACCAGGGTTCAATCTCTGGTTCGGGAAGATCTCCTGGAGAAGGAAATGGCAACCCACTCCAGTACTCTTGCCAGGAAAATCCCATGGACAGAAGAGCCTGGTAGGCTACAGTCCATGGGGTCGCAAAGAGTCCGGACACTACTGAATGACTTCACTTTCACTTTCAGTGCCTAAAATGAAAGAAAGCATGGCAACTAAGTGTTATAATTTAATTTAAATTAAATGCAGGGATTATAACTGAAGAACTTCTATTAATGACAATGAAGCGGTTACGGAAACTTTATCAGTGATAACTATAAAATCTGTACCAAGAAAGAAAACATTTAAAGGTACTAAAAAGTGTCTCAAGTCAGACTGATAACAGAGGAGAATTTGTTCCTGAATAAAACCTATAACTGGAAGGGGTAAACTAACACAAAATATTCATATAAAGATCTATGTACAAATATTCATAATAGCATAATACCCTAGACCGGAAATAGCCAAATGTTTATCAACAATTGTTATAGGTTGCTCAATTCAGTAATACTTAACAATAAAACAGAATGAATATACAACAAGGATAAATGTGTCATTCTGCTGAGTGAAAGGATCAAGACACAAGACTGATCATTCATATGATATTCAAACTATATGAATCAGTCTACATTATAGATAGCAGATGAGTGATTCCATACAGTTGAGTTGGAGGGACAGTTCACTACAATAAGGAACAGAAGAATCTATGAGTGACAAAAATGGTTTGTGTGTTGATTTTGCTGATGCTTACGCGTGTACGCATTTTACAAAACTCGTTGAACTATACAGGTAAAATGTGTTCCGTAATATGTTCACATGTTTTCCTTAATAATGATGATTTTAAAAGACAAGATGAAAAGAATTATAGACAGAATGGACTTCCACTTCTAAAACAAGATGTTGTAAAAGTGACTGCATTGAGTTCTCTGCCTAAAACAACTAAGAAAATGAAGAAAATACATAAAGCAACCATTCAAGTTATGGAACATCAGACAATAAGAGACAATGATCACTGATTCCAAGTAAAAAAATTGCACCCAAGTACTAAGGTCAATAATATTTATGGGAATATGAAAAACAGCATCTGACAAAGTAAAATTCACAGTTTCAAACATTCATAAAAAAATTATCAGACATAAAAAAACATGAAAATACAGCATTGAATACCAGTAACAATCAATAAAATTAAAAATAACACAGTTGATAGAAATGGTTGACAAGCATATTAAAATAATTATGTTTCAAAAGTTTAAGAAGCTAAAGACTGAGGATGTTAAGTGGAAACTTTTAAAGATAAAATACAATATATGACAGAATGTGGTCCACTGGAGAAGGGAATGGCAAACCACTTTCAGTATTCTTGCCTTGAGAACCCCATGAACAGTATGAGAAGGCAAAATGATAGGATACTGAAAGAGGAACTCCCCAGGTCAGTAGCTGCCCAATATGCTACAGGAGATGAGTGGAGAAGTAACTTCAGAAAGAATGAAGGGATGGAGCCAAAGCAAAAACAATACTCAGTTGTGAATGTGACTGGTAATAGCAGCAAGGTCCGATGCTGTAAAGAGCAATATTGCATAGGAACCTGGAATGTTAAGTGCATGACTCAAAGCAAATTGGAAGCAGTCAAACAGGAGATGGCAAAAGTGAACGTTGACATTCTAGGAATCAGAGAACTAAAATGGACTGGAATGGGTGAATTTAACTCAGATGACCATTGTATCTACTACTGCGGGCAGGTAATCCCTCAGAAGAAATGGAGTAGCCATCATGGTCAACAAAAGAGTCCGAAATGCAGTACTTAGTTGCAATCTCAAAAACAACAGAATGATCTCTGTTTGTTTCCAAGGCAAACCATTCAATATCATGGTGATCCAAGCCTATGCCCCAACCAGTAACACTGAAAAAGCTGAAGTTGAATGGTTCTATGAAGACCTACAAGACCTTTTAGAACTAACACCCCAAAAAGATGTCTTATTCATTATAGGGGACTGGAATGCAAAAGTAGGAAGTCAGGAAACACCTGGAGTAACAGGCAAATTTGGCCTTGGAATATGGAATGAAGCAGGGCAAAGGCTAATAGAGTTTTGCCAAGAGAACGCACTGGTCATAGCAAACACCCTATTCCAACAACACAAGAGAAGACTCTATGCATGGACATCACCGGATGGCCAACACCGAAATCAGATTGATTATATTCTTTGTAGCCAAAGATGGAGAAGCTCTATACAGTCAGCAAAAACAAGACCAGGAGCTGACTGTGGCTCAGATCATGAAATCCTTATTGCCAAAATCAGACTTAAATTGAAGAAAGTAGGGAAAACCACTAGACCATTCAGGTATGACCTAAATCAAATCCCTTATGATTATACAGTGGAAGTGAGAAATAGATTTAACAGACTAGATCTGATAGATAAGAGGGACTGATGAACTATGGACGAAGGTCCGTGACATTGCACAGGAGGCAGGGATCAAGACCATCCACATGGAAAAGAAATGCAAAAGAGCAAAATGACTGTCTGGGGAGGCCTTACAAATAGCTGTGAAAAGAAGAGAAACGAAAAGCAAAGGAGAAAAAGAAAGATATAGGCATCTGAATGCAGAGTTCCAAAGAATAGCAAGGAGAGAAAAGAAATCTTCCTCAGTGATTAATGCAAAGAAATAGAGGGAAACAACAGAATGGGAAAGACTAGAGATCTCTTCAAGAAAATTAGAGATACCAAGGGAACATTTCATGCAAAGATGGGCTCGATAAAAGGCAGAAATGGTATGGACCTAACAGAAGCAAAAGATATTAAGAAGAGATGGCAAGAATACACAGAAGAACTGTGCAAAAAAGATCTTCATGACCAAGATAATCACGATGGTGTGATCACTCACCTAGAGCCAGACATTCTTGAATGTGAAGTCAAGTGGGCCTTAGGAAGCATCACTATGAACAAAGCTAGTGGAGGTGATGGAATTCCAGTTCAGTTATTTCAAATCCTAAAAGATGATGCTGTAAAAGAGCTGCATTCAATATGCCAGCAAGTTTGGAAAACTCAGCAGTTGCCACAGGACTGGAAAAGGTCAGTTTTCATTCCAATCCCAAAGAAAGGCAATGCCAAAGAATGCTCAAACTACCACACAATTTCACTCATCTCACAAGCTAGTAAAGGAATGCTCAAAATTCTCCAAGACAGTCTTCAGCAATACATGAACTGTGAATTTCCACATGTTCAAGCTTGTTTTAGAAAAGGCAGAGGAAACAGATATCAAACTGCCACATCCGCTGAATCATCGAAAAAGCAAGAGAGTTCCAGAAAAACATCTATTTCTGCTTTATTGACTATGCCAAAGCTTTTGACTGTGTGGATCACAATAAACTGGGGAAAATTCTGAAAGAGATGGGAATACCAGACTACCTGACCTGCCTCTTGAGAAACCTATATGCAGGTCAGGAAGCAACAGTTAGAACTGGACATGGAACAACAGACTGGTTCCAAATAGGAAAAGGAGTACATCAAAGCTGTATATTGTCACTCTGCTTATTTAACTTCTATGCAGAGTACATCATGAGAAATGCTGGACTGGAAGAAGCACAAGCTGGAATCAAGATTGCTGGGAGAAATATCAATAACCTCAGATACGCAGATGACACCACCCTTATGGCAGAAAGTGAAGAGGATCTAAAGAGCCTCTGATGAAAGTGAAAGAGAGTGAAAAAGTTGGCTTAAAGCTCAACATTCAGAAAAAGAAGATCATGGCATTTGGTCCCATCACTTCATGGGAAATAGATGGGGAAACAGTGGAAACAATGGCTGACTTTATTTTTCTGGGCTCCCCAAATCACTGCAGATGGTGATTGCAGCCATGAAATTAAAAGACGCTTACTCCTTGGAAGGAAAGTTATGACCAACCTAGATAGCATATTAAAAAGCAGAGCCATGACTTTGTCAATAAAGGTCCATCTAGCCAAGGCTATGGTTTTTCCAGTGGTCATGTATGGATGTGAGAGTTGGACTGTAAAGAAAGCTGAGCACCAAAGAATTGATGCTTTTGAACTGTGGTGTTGGAGGAGACTCTTGAGAGTCCCTTGGACTGCAAGGAGATTAAAATTCAATTTATTTGCCATTTATCCTGTGAAATTTTCTCCGCTCCCGTCCTCTACATCACTCACTGTGCTGCCACTTGCACATCTGCATATCATTTTATAGTTTCATTGAACAAATTCTGGAGTCATTGTTTACTTGTGTTTCACTCAGAAGATAGTAATCTCCTTTTTTATAGTGTAGTACTTAGCATACTTTAGGCACTCATTACATATTTGTTGTATTGAATGTTTTAGAAAAAATTAAATTGTGTAGAATCCAATTAGCCAGAGTGGCATTTGAACAAAAATAGTGCACAGTGAACAGGATTTCAGAAATGCAGATGGAGGCTAAATGGATATCAGAGGTGGTATATTTTATATATATATATATATATATATGGCAGCATTTAATAATTCAGAAGTTATTGACCCTAAGAAGTTGAACTTGAGTGACTGACCAAACCAATATAATGTTAGAACCAAGAAAATCAGAAAGAACTAGGTACGGAGGTAGAAGATGAATTCTGATCTGCTTGGGTCTCTTTGAAAAGCAAGCTCAGCAATTAGTTTTTGGGAGAAAGGCACATTTTAATTTTTATGCTAGTTATAAAACAGCATTTGCCTAATTCATTTATCTGAACGATGCAATGGTTAAGACACAGATTAAGAAACAAGTAAAAGATTTTAAAATGAGGCAAATAAAATTTGAAAATATATAAACTTATACAAAAATGACATTTGTTTCCATCTGTTCTCTATTGGGAAACTGTTAAGAACTGCTAAGCCAAGGCTCCGGTTATGTGCATATGTATGTGTGTGTACTTTTAAGGCAGTAACAGAGCAGCATAATCCTTTGCATTATGCATTTGTCTTTGAAATTTTTCTTTATGCTTATTTAATGCATATGTTTTTATTCTTTGAATGATTAAAACTTTTATAAACTTTTTTAAACTAAGATCATGCAAAACCTAAGACAGCACAAACATGAAGAAAGCTCTCAAAGCATACTGTGATATTTGCTAGAAGGTAATTTTTCCCTTTCTGTATTGTCTCCATACTCAGGGACACAATGGAACAAATAAGCATTACATGGCTGTCCTTGTCTTTTTGTGCAAACAGTTAAGACTAGAGAGGGGAGGATTTGCAACTAAAAACTTAATGGGAATTCCTATCCATTCTTGATTACACATACACACACACAAAAGAAGTGTGAACAGCATATCTGCCCAAAAAAATGAATTAGGAAGAAATAGTGAGAAGAAAGAAGAAAGAGGGAAGGAAGGAGGGAAGTAAAGAGGGAAAAACCAAGGAAGAGGAAAAAAACGACTTGGGGAACATGGAAAAATCACATTTCTTATGACATTTTACTATTTACTTTAGTGTTAGTGTTAGTCGCTCAGTCGTGCCCGACTCTTTGCGACCCCATGGACTGCAGTCCACCAGGCTCCTCTGTCCCTGAGATTTTTCAGGCAAGGATACTGGAGTGGGTTGCCATTTCCTTCTCCAGGGTATCTTCCCAACCCAGGGATCGAACCTGGGTCTCCTGTACTGCAGGCAGATTCTTTACTGACTGAGCTACAAGGGAAGCCCACACTATTTACTTTGTGAACTGTGTATTCTCTACATCTCTTTGTGGGCAGTTAAAGTTTAATCCCTTGAAGATATTCTGATAATCAGTGTAGAATGAGCAAATGACAGCTATACCATCCTAGAAGCAAGAGCTGGAAAACCTAAACCCCATTGATCATTGGTCCAGGAATGCCTATTCCCCATAGAATTCCCTTGCTCTCCCAGCTTTCCAAAGTCACAGACAGAACCAGTGCTGTTGGCCAGAAAAAGCCCTTAGCAAGGAGATGCTGGTGATGGGCAGTGGAGAGCTCAGCACCCATGTGGTAAAGGTCAACTGAATATAGGCAGTGCACCGACTACATCACTATAGAAGTTCTGTAAATATATAAAAGTATCTATAGGGTGGCAAGAGTTGGACATGAGGTTAGCAACTAAACCACCACCACCATGCGTGCTAAGTGGCTTCAGTCGTGTTTGACTCTATGTGACCCTATGGACTGTAGCCCACCAGGCTCTTCCTCCATGGGATTCTCCTGCCAAGAATATTGAGTGGGTTGCTGTGCCCTCCTCCAGGGAATCTTTCCAACCCAGGGGTTGAACTCGCATCTCCTGCCCATTTCCTACATCGCAGAGGGATTCCTTATTATTTATGATAGATAAATAATAGAATGTATTACCCACTCTTAAGAAGTGCATTTCCTGGTAGTGGAAATATAAAAGTTCAATGTAAACTTGATGAATTCCCCAGTTTTCTGGCTGATTGATTACCTAAATGGGACTGTTAACATGTAAGGAATGTAAGATAATAGAAATGGCAGTTTCCAATGTTAACTATAAGATCCACTAGTAACCAGACATAGCTTCCTGTATACAAACCAGGTTCTGAAAATGCGCCTTTATTCTTTCAGATAATTTTGTGGGAGAGTGGAGAAATTACACTTTTTAATGATTTTGTTATAATGATGGGATATGCTAGAGAAGAAGACCCAGCAATAGTAAAGGAGATGAGGGGAGATTGTGGGAAAGAGAACTGCTGGAAAAGAGTAGAGTTAGACGGCAGAGAGTGAGGAGGAGAGGAACCAAGGAGAAAGAGAAGATGGAGGAAGGAACAGTGGAGGAGCAGAAGTGGGAGGGCACTATGGTGAGGAAGGGGAAGGAGGAAGGCAAAGAGCAGAAAAGAGCGCTGGGCAGAAGCAGAGGAGGAGGTGGAGAGGAGGAAGGGTCAGCCATTGGGATAAAAAGGATGAATCGAAGGTGCAGAAACATCCATGCAAACTCAGGGAGAATAGGTCTTCAGGAAAACACAACAAAGGTAGAACCTCTAAGAAGAATGATCTTGACAGCTTTGAGAAAACCTAAAGATCCAGTTCGGTGAGCGCCTTTAGGATAAGCAGATGACAACACCATGCAAGTCTTTAGCCCCTAAACAGTGGAAAGCAGATAATATTGTCCTGAGTCTTTAAAAGGTAGTTTAAAAGTCTGTCTCCAAAAAATCGTTCTATACATCTGTGTCTCTTTTGCTGTCTCGCATACAGGGTTATCGTTATCATCTTTCTAAACTCCATATATATGTGTTAGTATACTGTATTGGTGTTTTTCTTTCTGGCTTACTTCACTCTGTATAATCGGCTCCAGTTTCATCCACCGCATTAGAACTGATTCAAATGTATTCTTTTAAATGGCTAATACTCCATTGTGTATATGTACCACAGCTTTCTTATTCATTCATCTGATGAATGGACATCTAGGTTGCTTCCATGTCCTGGCTATTATAAACAGTGCTGCGATGAACATTGGGGTACACGTGTCTCTTTCAATTCTGGTTTCCTCGGTGTGTATGCCTAGCAGTGAGGGTGGGATGATTTGGGAGAATGGCATTGAAAGATGTATAATATCATATAAGAAACGAATCGCCAGTCTAGGTTTGATGAAGGATACAGGATGCTTGGGGCTGGTGCACTGGGATGACCCAGAGAGATGGTATGGGGAGGGAGGTGGGAGGGGGCTTCAGGATTGGGAACATGTACACCCGTGGCAGATTCATGTTGATGTATGGCAAAACCAATACAGTATTGTAAAGTAAAATAAAATAAAATAATTCTGAAAATAAAATAAAAGTCTGTCTCTTTTTCATAACTTCATGGGAAATAGATGGGGAAACAGTGGAGACAGTGTCAGACTTTATTTTTTTTGGCTCCCAAATCACTGCAGATGGTGACTGCAGCCATGAAATTAAAAGATGCTTACTCCTTGGAAGAAAAGTTATGACCAACCTAGATAGCATATTCAAAAGCAGAGACATTACTGTGCCGACTAAGGTCCATCTAGTTAAAGCTATGGTTTTTCCAGTGGTCATGTATGGATGTGAGAGTTGGACTGTGAAGAAAGCTGAGTGCCGAAGAATTGATGCTTTTGAACTGTGGTGTTGGAGAAGACTCTTGAAAGTCCCTTGGACTGCAAGGAGATCCAACCAGTCTATTCTGAAGGAGATCAGCCCTGGGATTTCTTTGGAAGGAATGATGCTAAAGCTGAAACTCCAGTACTTTGGCCACCTCATGAGAAGAGTTGACTCATTGGAAAAGACTCTGATGCTGGGAGGGATTGGGGGCAGGAGGAGAAGGGGACGACAGAGGATGAGATGGCTGGATGGCATCACAGATTCGATGGATGTGAGTCTGAGTGAACTCCGGGAGATGGTGATGAACAGGGAGGCCTGGCGTGCTGCGATTCATGGGGTTGCAAAGAGTCAGACACGACTGACTGAACTGAACTGTTATTTTGTTTAAGTTGCCTAGGTAATTCAATCACAAGACAGTTTGTGAACCACACTTTCAAAATACTTAAAAGAATTAGATCCATTTCAACCTGAAGCTCCAATGGCTAGCAATGACTCAGAATGACTCTAGGATTCAACTGGCCACCCTCCTAGTAAACACACAAACACACACACAAAATGACTTTGTTTTTTTTGGCGGGGGGTGGGGTGGGGTGGTAACTCCTTACTTTGCTTGTTATTTGAAATGTTTTCATTCAACAAATAGACATAGCAAGCACAACCATAAGCTTGTTAGTTTAAATTCAAGCCCTAACATCACTAGCAATCTGACCAAGGAAAGAGTTATCTAATCTTTTCAAACTCCAATAATCTAATCTGAAAAGCTGAAGTATTTATGTCATAGACTAGGTATGAAAGTAACTGAAATTAGGGAATTTTGAAGATAATGCAAGGACATTTTCTTATCTCAGTGTTTGGGACATAATAGCCACTCTGCTTTAGATGTGTTAAATAAAGGCAAATATATGGTGCTAGTGATATTAGAGTCGATACATTCAATAAAATTCTTATTAGTAAATGTTTATTGGCTCAGTCCCAGTTTCAAAAAGGGGTGATCAGTGAGTAAGAGGCAATTATTGAGAGAAACCCAATAAGCAAAGGATGGTAACATTTGTTTTACAAGCTCATTTCTATTTTTTTAAGATTGCTTTTTAAAAAGTAGTTGTGCTGAAAAACCTTTTATTGAGGTTCACAATTCACTTTCAGCAATAATAGAGATAGAACTGCTTTCAATGTTTCAGAAAAAAAAAAGATATGGAAAAAGGCAAATGTTTGGAATTCAACATAATTCCTATTGGGCCCTGGTTTTGTTTGTCTTGTTGCTTTTTAAAAATATCTTATTTAGGGACAAAGAGAAGGTATGCACCAAGATATTTAGTTTTACTTCATTAGCATAATCAAAACTTTTGTGTTTTTCATTTCACATGATTTCTTATAACATATTCCCATGAAAATCATTAAGATAATTATGTATATTTCCAGTGAAACAGGAAAGATTGTTAATTGGCCAGTGTTGATAGTTTATTTACAGAAATCATGACCCCATTAACTAAGCATTCTCTTCCTAAATGGCAACAATTTTAGACCTGAATTATCTAAATAATTGACGCAATTTTTCATTTTAGCTTGCCATTGTACACACAACCTTTGACTTAAAGATGAATATGAGCTTTTGTAAATTTAGCTGACATTACCAAATTACTTATTTTCTTAGTGATATTTATCTAATTAGAGTCTTAATCTGAAATAACTTATTTTGCTTAACCCCACAGCAAGTCACTGCTGACTTTATGCTTTAAACTCCAAAATATACACCAGATATCAGTAAGATGTTGGCTGGCTTACTAGAACTCAGTTGGAAAATGTAACAAAGTTTTTTCAAAAATAAAATAAGGTGGCAGACAATCATGCCTTTTTTTTTTTTTTTTAATATACCGGAATTAAAGCAAATTTAAAGAGCTTATTTTCAATGACATTTGTGATTACTAGTTGGCTTATTACTTTAACACCATTGGTTCCTTATTAGATCATATAAGCAAAAGCAAATGAAGAAAATTATGTTTTTATTTATTTATTTTCTGGAAAAACAAGCCATTTGACCACAGAATTTGTTTGCCTGCTTTCAATTGATTTTCTTAAGTGTTAGCCTTATTTTATTTTTTTCTTCTTCTTTCTTAGCTCCAGTGGAATGGGAGGTGAGTGTTCTTTCCTGCTGTTTTATGGCTGGCATTCCTACTGATTAGTCTGAACAATAATACAAATAGAGACCTATGATATGAACTTTTCCAGTCGATAAAAAATAGATTTGTAATTTTTACTTAGCTGGAATTGGAGCTTGAGTTTCAGCTTTTTCTTCTCACCAATTTCCCCCTGAGTATAGATCCCTTGAAAATAATGTCAGATTTGATTAACTGTATTATTTTTGCATTTATGATGTATGCAATAAATTTTACTTATATTTTTAAATTAGCTGAACTTATCTGGGTCTTTTTAAGTTGTTCATTTCTGGTGGTTTGTAGATCATCTACCAGTAGCAGAATTTCTAAAGGGGGTTGGAAATGTGCATATTTCTATCCCATCAGCCCCAGGCCTTGAATTGTGGGTTATGGTTGAGAGATTTTCACTTACAAAATTAATAAGAATCACATATTTTGCATGCTTTCTCTCTCCCTAATATATATTTATGTGTGTGTGTATAATTATATAGATAAAACTAACATGAATATAATCTTATATATAACTTTTATTAATATATAAAAATATATATTCTCTTATATATAATGGGCTTCCCTGGTAGCTCAGCTGGTAAATAATCTGCCTGCAATGCAGGAGATTGGTTTGATCCCCGGGTTGGGAAGATCCCCTGGAGCAGGGAAAGGCTACCCACTCTAGCAGTCTGGCCTGGAAAATTCCATGGACCGTATAGTCCATGGGGTCTCAAAGTCAGACACGACTGAATGAGTTTCACTTTCTTATATATAATATATTTACAGATATGTGACTTGTAGTTGAAGTATTACTTTGAATTTAATTTAATAAAAATTACATAAGTATTTCAGTAATGCTTGGCATTTTCAGTTAGCTTTATATTGACCAAGAAACCTGAGAATTTCTTGTAACCACTAATTACTGATGTTCAAAACATGCATTGAAGGACTAGTTGGAGTCTGTATTAGTTTCCTGGGGCTGTTGTAACAAAGTACTAATAACTTGATGGCTTAAAAATCAGAAGTGTATGCTTTTACAGTTTTGGAGGGAGAAGTACAAAAATAAAGGTCTTACAATCTTGTCAACTGAAAGAAAAAATGTGCAGCCATTTGTTTCAATTTTATTTGAGATCTCACTGAGGACAATAGCCCAGGAAATAGCCTCTTGGATTGTTCTGAGGAACAAACCTGCTCTCGAGAGACAGGTGGAGATGCCAGTATATATAACCCAGTATATATGATTTTGTCTAGTTAATACATGCAGTCAAGCATACATCTCAGTTAAAAAGTTACTGAGTTACTGCTAGAAACAAAGAGCAGATATCTCAGTTGATGATTTTAGTGCTTTTGTATGCATGAGAAAATGCAAGAATCTAGAATCATTATTTATTTATTTTTTTTACTGAGATATCTCTAACCATCTAAGGGGTCTGTTCTTCCAAAGCACATGATACCTCATCCAGGTTTTCATCCTGAATTCCTTTTAGGGTGCACTGTCGGTCAATGATTAAAATGGCTAATGATTTAATTCTTATAAAAACAAAATGATGAGCAACATTCTTTGTTTTACAGTCTAATGTTTATGGACCCCCACAATTCATATTGTGAAACCTTATCACCCAATATGATAGTATCACTTCTTTTGGAAAGTAATTAGGATAATATGAGGTCATGAGGGTAGGGCTCTTATGAACGGGGCTAGTGCCTTTATCAGTGTCATGAGAGAGTTTGCATCCTCTCTCTCCGGCCCTTACAAGAATACAAGTCAATGGTCCTCAACCCAGAAGAGAGACCACATCAAAATCTGTCCATGTCAGCACTCTGATTTTGAGCTTCCCCCCTCCAGAACTGTGAGACATATCTGTTGTTTGTGAATATTAAGGGTTTAGCTAACCTACCCCCTAATCGTGCTACTTTGGCATTCATTTTGTGTAGCTAAGTAGCTGTAGGAGCACTGAACTGTCACTGGCTCCTCCCTCAAGTGCATGTCCCTAGACAACAGCCCAGAGAGTCACAAGTGTTTGTTCCTTATATGACATCCTCAATGTACTTGGCAATAAACAGTCTCCCTTGTCTCTTAACTCCTTCCCTTTGTACTCCCTTTGTATTAAGATCCCCAAAAAGCTTAACAAAACTCTGCTCTTTTTGGTTCGAATTGACCAATTCAGGTTCAGCCTGGGAACCTCAAAGTACTCCACCTTTGGGCCTTTCTTGAAAGCTACATGTTGCAGATCTTGCTGTTCACACTTTACCTGTAGCCTGGCTCCACCTCCCCACGTGGTCCCTCAAAGCCAGCCAAGTACCTCCTCTGGGATCTCTGAGTTACAAACTCTTGCACTTTCCCTTGTGGTCTTTGCTGAACTGCACATCATCTGACACCTTAAGACTCTACTTAACAAATGCTAATTTTTTTTAATTAATTTTTTTTTATTTAATTTTAAAATCTTTAATTCTTACATGTGTTCCCAAACATGAACCCCCCTCCCACCTCCCTCCCCATAACATCTCTGTGGGTCATCCCCATGCACCAGCCCCAAGCATGCTGTATCCTGCGTCAGACATAGACTGGTGATTCAATTCTTACATGATAGTATACATGATAGAATGCCATTCTCCCAAATCATCCCACCCTCTCCCTCTCCCTCTGAGTCCAAAAGTCCATTATACACCGCTGTGTCTTTTTTCCTGTCTTGCATACAGGGTCGTCATTGCTATCTTTCTAAATTCCATATATATGTGTTAGTATACTGTATTGGTGTTTTTCTTTCTGGCTTACTTCACTCTGTATAATCAGCTCCAGTTTCATCCATCTCATCAGAACTGATTCAAATGAATTCTTTTTAATGGCTGAGTAATACTCCATTGTGTACATGTACCAAAGCTTTCTTATCCATTCATCTGCTGATGGACATCTAGGTTGTTTCCATGTCCTGGCTATTATAAACAGTGCTGCGATGAACACTGGGGTACATGTGTCTCTTTCAATTCTGGTTTCCTCGGTGTGTATGCCCAGCAGTGGGATTGCTGGGTCATAAGGTAGTTCTATTTGCAATTTTTTAAGGAATCTCCACACTGTTCTCCATAGTGGCTGTACTAGTTTGCATTCCCACCAACAGTGTAGGAGGGTTCCCTTTTCTCCACACCCTCTCCAGCATTTATTGCTTGCAGATTTTTGGATCGCAGCCATTCTGACTGGTGTGAAGTGGTACCTCATTGTGGTTTTGATTTGCATTTCTCTGATAATGAGTGATGTTGAGCATCTTTTCATGTGTTTGTTAGCCATCCGTATGTCTTCTTTGGAGAAATGTCTATTTAGTTCTTTGGCCCATTTTTTGATTGGGTCGTTTATTTTTCTGGAATTGAGCTGCATAAGTTGCTTGTATATTTTTGAGATTAGTTGTTTGTCAGTTGCTTCATTTGCTATTATTTTCTCCCATTCCGCAGGCTGTCTTTTCACCTTGCTTATATTTTCCTTTGTTGTGCAGAAGCTTTTAATTTTAATTAGATCCCATTTGTTTATTTTTACTTTTATTTCCAGAATTCTGGGAGGTGGATCATAGAGGATCCTGCTGTGATTTATGTCTGAGAGTGTTTTGCCTATGTTCTCCTCTAGGAGTTTTATAGTTTCTGGTCTTACATTTAGATCTTTAATCCATTTTGAGTTTATTTTTGTGTGCGGTGTTGAACTGACCAAGGTGCAAGGTGTGAGCAGAACCATGCTCTCTCTGAAGTCTCTGTGGGAAAATTCCTCTTTGCCTTTTCTAGCTTTTGGTCTTTGCCTTAAGTCCTTGGCATTCCTTGGCTTGTGGATGTATCATTTCCAGTTCTGTCTCTGTCTTCATGGTTTTCTACTTTGTGTGTTCAAATTTCCCTCTTCTTATAAAGCCTCAAGTCACTATACTGGAGTTCATTCTCATTCAGTATGACTTTGTCTTCTACAAAGCTGCTATTTCCAAATAAGGTCACATTTACAGGTACTAGAGGTTAGGATTTGAATATATATTTGGGGGGAGATGTCTGTCAATCCACAAAAGCATCTGTATAAATCAAATCAAATTAAGGAAAGGATGATATTTGTTAAGAGTATTTTTTTTAACATCTGTCTAGTATTAAAGCAGATGAAGGTTTTTTTTTTCAAATATGAGGAATAGATTTTTTAAAATTTCTATATAGTTCTTCATGATATTTTCCTCTATTGATAGAAAGTTGGAACCTAAGGAAATAAAAGCAAACAAAAGTAGCAAGCAAATAATGCCCTCTATGGATTTGAAATTGAGTTTTAAAGATAAAGCATTCATACATGGAATAGCTAACAAAGCATGCATAGTATCTTATGGTTACTAATAAAACTGGGTGATAAACATTTGGGAGTAGGTTGGAAGTAGGCAAGTAAGGGGGAGGAAAATAAACATATAGGTTTAATAAAGAACACAGTTTATTCTGCAAAACATGAGAGCATTCATGTAGCTAGTATAATTCTGGTATGTGTAAGATATGTGTGAAAGCAGTATTAGGATAATAAATTGTAATTAATTAATGAAAACTTTGAAAGCCAGATTAATGATTTGAGATTTTAACTAACAGCAAAATCTAATCCTTTCCCCAGCAAACTGGGACCACTGGCTTTTTTCACAAACGTGGTCCCAAGCCGGTCCCTGTTTTGTGATTTTTAATACTGGTTTTGTACCAGTGACTTCACTGACCAAGTTATTGCTCCTGGTTTGTTTCTTAAAATTGGAACTTCAGGGACTTTCCTGGTGGGAAGAATCCATGCTTCTAATACAGGGGGTGCTGTTCAATCCCTGGTTGTGGAACTAAGATCCTACATGCTGTGGTGAGGTCAAAACAAACAAACAAGCTGGGACTTTAGTTAATTTTCTGGGACTCTATTTACATGTCTGATATCCCAGGTCTTCTTTAAGACCAAGAAGCTACATTGCTTTTGCTAGTGTCTTCCCTCAGAACGTTGGCTTTGATTTTAAGCCAGAGCTTAAAGGCTATGCGGATCAAATTAGATGGCAAAAATGACCTGCAAGTCTAAATTTTATTTTTTATGTGGCCTATTCTACATTTCTGTGTCCTATCTTTTCCGTGAGACATAATACTACATTGTCTTGGTCAAGAATACCAATCCACTGGCAATAGAATTTATATAAGAGGTTTAATATTCTTTTTTAGCAATCTCCACACTTGTTTTGCCATAGTTCTCCAGTTCCCATTTCCTATAACCCACCAGAAAATGCCTTGCTTTTTCATATCTAACCAGCTTATATTGATAACCTCTTCCTATAGCCAATTTCAATAGGATTGATTGCATTTTCCATAAAATATTTAAAAATGGAAATACAGCTTGTTTACTTAAGGATCAGAGACTTCTAAGAAAAGAAACCACCGAGAAACCACTCATATTCTTCATATTCTTACTCTTCAAACAGATGTGGTTGGATGACAGAGGGAATTTTAATTCCTTTGTTGAGTTGTGGCTAAACTTTCCCATGCCCAGTTTTCATTACTTGACTTGTTCACAGGGGAAGAGTTGAAACTGTGTTGGGTTTCAAAGCACTTCTGGACCAATAAACTGTGTACTGCAGCACGCCATGCTCTGGGTGGGACCCAGCATTCTAGAACACTGCCTCTCTCCAGCTCATTAGAAACAAGCTGCTTCTGACTAATTCAACTGTTACAGGGCTCTTAAATTTAAGCAAAATAATTTTCATTTACTTATTATCATGAGAAACTTGATAGAAGAATGAGAGATACAGAATCAGTGAACCAAAGCTTTTGCTTGAGTGAAAAATGTCAAAATTCACAAATCTTTTATCTTGACACCTTTGTTTTTGCCAATACAAAGTAATTCTTAATTCTTTATACTTTTGATATAACCCATCTACAGTAGAAAGTATGATTTTTTTGTGTGTTTTTTTTTAAAGTAAGAAATGCATAAATACAGTTTGTCATTGGTTGAACTGTGTTCCCCAAAAACAGGTGTTGAAAGTCCTAACTTCTTGTTCTTGTAAAGTAACCTCATTTGAAAATAGTCTTTTTGATGTAATCAGGCTAATGTGAGTCATTAGGGTGGTCTCTAACTAATATGACTGTAACTTAATAAGAAGAGGGAAGTTGGAATATAGACTCAGGAAGCAGAATTCCATGTGAAGACTCAGCCAGCCATGTGACATGGAGACAAATAGGAATAATATATATACAAGCCAGCAAATGGCAAAGATTGCCTGCAAACACCAGAAACTAAAAGAATTAAGAAGATATTCTTCCTTCCAGATTTCAAAGGGAGTGTGGCCCTGCTGACACCTTGATTTGAACTTTTAGTCTCCAAAATTATGAGACAATAGACATGACATGTATTGTTTTAAGCCACCCACTTTTTAGTACTTTGTTACTAAAACAGCTCTGGGTTTCCCCAGTGGCTCAGTGGTGAAAAACAAAAACAAAAACAAAAACAAAAACATATCTGCAATGCAGGAGACTCTGGAGACATGGGTTTGATCAGCTATAGGAAAATAAAAACATTATTTTTTAAAAATAAATTTTCAAAGTGCTGTCACTTCCTATTTTTCATTTACTCCAAGATAAATTAATTTAAAATAGAAATAGTTTAAAAGTGGTAATATATTTGTGAAGTCCTGACATAAGACAGGTCCTGGAAGCCACAGAATATTTTTGAACAGGGATTGACATGATAAACACGGGTTTTAGATATATGTTTGAAACCACTGAGACTTTAAAAACAGATGAAGTAATACTAGATACATTGGGAAAGGCATGAAAGGAAGGAGGGGAAAAGGAAGTAGCACACAAATGATGAAAAGAATGAAGAATAAGATACTAAGCAGAGATGATGAAACTTGAAATAAGAATGCTATAAATGGACTTAAGAATGATTTTGAAAGAAGAACTGATAAAATTTATTCACAAATTATACATACTCATATTAATCTGGAAAATAAAAAAGGGCAAAGTTAACCATGGTATTCCAAATTTGCATGAGAAAAAAATGATTCACTTGATAATGTATTACAGGCATTTGCAAGCAGAAGATTATTTGGGTGAGATAGATACAAAGGAGAAAGTAAAGATTATTTTTTGATATATGGGACTAGACAAGCTGAAAGTGTCAACTAGATACAGAATTCAGAAAGTAGTTGCACGGACTTGGAAAACAGAGGTATGAGTGGATGGAAGTTGGGACAAGGGTGCAGTTAGCCACCGGCAGCATGGCTCCTCCTGGCTTCTCCAATAATTTGCTCTGTCATACTTAAACAAATTCCCACCCATGCTTTCAAACTGGCTTCTAGAGCACCAGGCTTCACATCAAAATTCCAGGCAGGAGGAAGGGTAAAAAGGAAGAAGCATAAGGGGCATGCCAATTTCGTCATTAGTTAATTTTTTTTTTTTTTCTCAGAAACCACATCCAACCATACACCTACATATCACCTACCTTCAGAGAAGGAGGGGGAAAGCTAGGTGTCAGTGGGATGTGAGAGAGGAAACAGACACTGGGCCAGCAACTAGCAGTCTTTGCTGCTGGGACATCCCTGCCTGTTCAGTTTATTTAATTATTGAAATCTGATCTAATTTTGATTCCTCGCCAGTGGATTAGCTCCACTGCTTTAAATATTTTCTTTTTCAGACATTTTAGAGAAAGCTTGTAGAATCAAGCTAGTAAATCACGGAATACAGTAATTTTTTGTCTAAACATTTGCTTGTTTATATGCCTTTGTGTATATTTCTGCTTTCTAAAGAGTGATATAAATCATTTTTGTCATCTGTTTTCAGTAGTCTGTATTTTTTTCTATTTTACATTAACATAGACAATTGAAAGTTGACTTTATCCTAAAAGTTGACTCTATCTTTTACCCTTAAAGAATTCATAAAGTTATTTTACTTTTGAATATGACATAATTCATTTTCTTCCATTCTACTTATCAACATATAACAAAAGGAGTCAAATAATGACTTTTCAAAATGTACATCATTCATTTGTTTTGCCCAGAATGTGAGAGTATAATATTCTAAATTATGTCAATTATAGTTAACCCTATACTTTCCCATCCTACAGAGAAAAACAATTTTCTTTTTTACACATATTCAAATAAAATATAACAATAGAGAAAAACCTCACAGATACAGAGAGCAAACTATTGGTTACCAGAGAGGAGGGGATGGGGAAGGAACAAACCGGCGGGGGTGGGGGGGTGTGCAGATTCAGGGGTACAAATATCCGTTATAAACTAAATAAGTAACAGGATGTAAGGTGAAGCACAGGGAATATAGCTAATGTTTTACAACCATCTATGGTATATAATCTATAAAAATATTGAATCATTATGCTGTTCACCTGAAAGTAGTATAATATTGTAACTCAACTATACTTAAAGAAAAGAGATTTGCATTTCTCTAATAATGAGTGATGTTGAGCATCTTTTCATGTGTTTGTTAGCCATCCATATGTCTTCTTTGGAGAAATGTCTATTTAGTTCTTTGGCCCATTTTTTGATTGGGTCATTTATTTTTCTGGAATTGAGCTGCATAAGTTGCTTGTATATTTTTGAGATTAGTTGTTTGTCAGTTGCTTCATTTGTTATTATTTTCTCAATACAGTATTGTAAAGTAAAATAAAGTAAAAATAAAAATTTAAAAAAATAAAAAGAAAAGAAAAGAGAATAGTTTATACATCATTCATTCAAAAAATATTTCTTTAATTCTTTCTAAGTGCCAGACATCATGCTTAACTGTAAAGTTAGATAAAAACAAATTGAAAATCAACACTTTCCAAGGTGTTTGAGCCAAGGCAAGTTGTTTTATCTACAGGTCCTAATATGTATGTTCATACATATCTCTGCCTATCTATCATAATTGTTCATAATTTTCTTGGTACAATGTAAACATAGTGTAAAGATAGGACTGACAAAGCATGGAGGTTAAGGTTCTGACTGGTATTTATGTTAGCTAGTGCCTTTGAACTCTGGTCCTAGAGAATATTCCTGGAAGTCCCTTGGACAGCAAGGAGATCAAGCCAGTCAGTCTTAAGGGAAATCAACCCTGAATACCTGTTGGAAGGACTGATGCTGAAGCTGAAGCTCCAGTATTTTGATCATCTGATGTGAACAGTCAACTCATTGAAAAAGTCCCTCATGCTGGGAAAGGTTGAGGGCAGAAGGAGAAGAGAGTGTCAGAGGATGAGATGGCTGGATGGCACCATGGATTCAATGGACATGAACTTGGGCAAACTTCAGGAGATGGTGAGGGATAGGGAGGCCTGGCATGCTGCAGTCCATGGGGTTGCAAAGAGTTGGACATGACTGAGCAACTGAACAACAATGACAAGTGCTTGTCTGGACCACCCATTTGGCCTTTGATTTCATACTGGGTGGTAGTGTGTCAGGATGAATTGATCCTGCTGCATTAAGTGACTAAAACTAAAAATAATAATAATAATAATAATAGCAGTCAATTTAGAAAGTACTTACAAAAACATTTTCTAATGGCGAGGTCAGTAGTTTGCCCTTAAATTCATATTTCTTGATCTGTTTAAAGTATGTCTTGTCATTCATCGTGTTACTTTGCAGGAACACTTTTAACTCTCATCTCATTTTACTTGAGATAGTGTAGATTCAATTGGCATGCTAGCAAATGTTCAGAAACATTACAACTCCATTTGGAATTTCTCTAGTTGGCACAAATGGTAAGATAATGAGACAAGTGCAGATTTATGGCCTTCTGCTTCAAATCCACATTTTCATCTGAAATGTAATTCAAAAAGATAGTCTTAAAACATACATGTATAAAATTTTTCCTATGTTAGAAATATAAAGTCTACAATAATATATTTAACATTCAAGCAATTAGCTAAGCTATATGGATTAACATAAAATTAAATTTGAAAACATGTCCCATATATTAATAAATAAAAGTCTAAGTGAGTGCCAAGAGTTTAACTTATTCTTTGTTCTTAAAAAACATTGGCATCATATACTGTGACTGAAATGTGGAAGTTTCCAAATATAGGGAATATTACATTATCAGTTTTCTACTTAATGCTATGTATTATAAGAGCACAGATTCAATGTGATTATATATAGCAAAATATGTTGTAATTTGAAGGCCCAGAAATTATATTTCTAATTTGTGCACATATTACAATTTGGTTACTTCCAATGTATTAAACTGTAGGATTACTAGTGTTCTATAGAGATAGAGGGGCTTTCCTGGTAGCTCAGCTGGTAAAGAATCCACCTGCAATGCAAGAGACGCCAGTTCAATTCCTGGGTCAGGAAGATCCCCTGGAGAAGGGATAGGCTACCCACACCAGTATTCCTGGGCTTCCCTGGTGGCTCAGTCCATAAAAAATCTGCCTGCAATGTGGGAGACTTGGGTTCAATCCTTTGGTTGGGAAGATACTCAGGAGGAGGGCATGGCAACCCACTTAGGTATTCTTGCCTGGAAAATCGCCATGGACAGAGGAGTCTGGTGGGCTATAGTCCATGGGATCACAAAGAGTCGGACATGACTGAGGGACTAAGCACAAGCACATAAAGACAGAAATATTTATGAATTATGTGTAACAAGGTCAGCCACTTAAGGAGGTCCCAAAACACAAAAAAACTATGATGATATTGAATCATATCAACAATCTTCAAGTGAACAGATGATACATTATCAGATAGTAGAAATCAAACTCCAAAAACAAAGTGTTTCATTGATGTTATAAATTCATAGAATTCTATCAGTTATCACAAAATCAAAAGTGAGCATTTGTTCTACTAATCAACTCATAGCTTTGTTATTGACATGGCAAACATGAGATACGGATAAAGTAAAGAAAACATAAATAAGGTTAGAGGGCTTGGTTGGGAGATACTTTTGCTTTCTAGAGAAGTTTAAGTATTTGTCTCATTCTCAACTGATTCTCATCTGTAAGGTTTCAAGCTTTACGTTCTGACCTGATCGGAACTAAAGAAAAATGAAAATTTATGTTACTTGGGAAATTACTCTTTCCAAGTAACATATGATTAAAAAAAAAAAAAACTACACATATCCTCAGTTATAAGACAAAGACACACAAAAAGAGATTGTACAGTTTAATTAATTGATAGAATGTTGATTGATTGCAGGTTCTCTTTCTTCCAGAAGAGCAGAGGTTATAGCATCTCAAAGAGTGAGTATTACACACAAAAGCCATGGTAAAGCCCAGTTCTGTTGTGTGAATTCTCTAATTCCTAAATTTGGAAAGATTTTAAAAGTGATTATACAAATAATGTATTTAAATATGTAGCAAGGGTGGTAAAAAGTTAGCTATTATTAGTATCTGCATGAAAAAACACAAGATTAATTTGTAGAATATAATCTGACTTACCAGTATTAATATATGTTAATTATATCTGGGAATTTCCAACCTAATGCTATAATAATAGTGGTCCTATTACAGTTTGATCATTTCTAATATCCTTGATTTTGAATTACTATTATTTAATTCAGTAGAAATTAAATATAATAAAGAAAATGAGTAGATGTTTAAGTTCACCTAATTTTTAAAATTATCTACATTAAACCTAGTTAGTACATCTTGGTGAAGTATGACCAATGACATCTTCCCAATGAGCGGCAGGAAAATCAATGGCTGTTTTACATAAATGCTTTTGTAATTTACGTAATATTGAAAATCCACTCATAGACCGAATGACCATTAAGGAGGATGCGAGTGACAAAATCATTTGAGACATGATGTTGTTACTATAGCAATTGTCTCTCACGTATCTGTGAAGTAGTAGCTACCATTAATAGTGTCTTTATTAAAGACAGATTAATTGGAGAAAATGACTTGATGTACCAGTTATGAAAAACGTTATCTCATATCCTGGGGTTTCCAATGCAAGGCTATATATACAACAGTGCTCCACATATGCTTTAAGTTGGTGGACAATTTAATATAGCAAAAGATCCCAGAAATCATTTATCTTGTGGCCAATAGGAAAAAGGATTATGGGTTGATTAATTTGCATAATCCACAGAAAAAAAGTTTAGATTTAATAATAAATACAAGCATTCATTCCAACTCTCCAATTGTTTCTATTTTAATTAAACCTGAATGCTCAAGACATAAGTCTGCAAGTCATAGATCACAGAAATTATTTCACAAGCTATGGAAGAACCAGTCTTATTGGTTTGGTCAAAGTATTTCAATTTAGGTTCAATATTTTCTCCCACTATATGTATTGTAGGCTTCCCTTGTGGCTGAGCTGGTAAAGAATCTGCCTGCAATGTGGAAGACCTGGGTTCAATCCCTGAGTTGAGAAGATCCCCTGGGGAAGGGAAAGGCTACCCACTCCAGTATTCTGGCCTGGAGATTTGCAGGGACTGTTTAGCCAATGGAGCCACAAAGAGTCTCATGACTGAGTGACTTTCACTTTCACTTTCATACATATTGTATCTATATAAATATAACAATAAATAATTCCTTAGTCAATAACCAATATTGTAAAAATATATCTAAATAAATAAAGTTATATAACTTACATGAAGATCTTATTGAGTATAGTTTAACTGTTAAGTGTTTGTTTTTTGTATACTAAGTATTTGAAATATATCAGGGAAATTATAACTATCAAGGAATTATAAGAGAACACTGGAGAAAAGTTATAGTTACATAAGTTACAGAATGGAAAAAGAAAATGGAAACTTGACAAGAAGAAGGGACAAAAGAAGACATATTCTAGAACAATTCAAATAGAGTTTCAGAAAAAATAAAATATTCCCAGTTAAATTTGAATTTCAGATAATTGAAAAATATTTTTATTATAAGAATGTCCCATGCAATGTATATGTGACACATTTATATTAAAAAATTTTTTGGTTTTTCTGAAGTACAAATTTAACTGGGCATCCTGTATTTTTATTTGCTAAATCTGGCATTTATTCTTGAAGTGATGTTTTCAAGGAAATAGAATAAAAGGAAATCGAAATTTAAAATGTTTAATAAATTAACAAATACAGTA
Source organism: Capricornis sumatraensis (assembly GCF_032405125.1). NCBI lineage: Eukaryota > Metazoa > Chordata > Mammalia > Artiodactyla > Bovidae > Capricornis > Capricornis sumatraensis. The sequence continues at coordinate 39,058,105 of NC_091085.1, read as the reverse complement.
TGACTGAAGTGTGTGAGGGTAAGTCAAATGCTAACATTTAAAAATAAAATGCATATTATTATCTAAAAACAAAACTATTTTCAAGACAAAACTCAAGAGATTGTTATATTTTTACATCACAAATAAAATAGGGAGATTATGTATTAATGTTTTATATATTCTATGTCAGCTATTCTAACTATTGGTTTAACATGACATAATGGAAATAATTGGTAAAGTACAGGTGAAGTTTTTGTTAAGAATTTAGTTTCTAGCGAAATGTCATTTGCTTAGAAACCACTAGAACCCCTTTTATATTCAAATATTCTTTACATATTCACAGACCATTTTTCTTTATTGATTATGGCACTTGGAAATATTAATTGAATTACTGTTTATAAATACAGATGCTACAAGCATGCCAAAGACTCTGAAATTGCTGATGACAGAGTCTACAAGTCAATGTAAATATTTAAATAAAAGCCAAAAATACAGCTGCTATGTTTATTTGCTAATGCTCAAAAGGAAATATTTATGTTACTTTTGTTTTAATCTGAAGCCATTGTACTCAGAAAGGCATACAGAAAGTTGACTGTATTTTTTTTTTAATTTAGATATATTATTTTATACTCACGAAGCAACCTCTCTAGAACTGAGCATGTAATGCATCTTAGGACATAAAAAATAACAAATTAAAATTTTTCTTCAAGTGAAAAGGAGAGGGAGAGATATAGAGAGATGCTATTTCATTTATATATCTAAAAATTACATATGGTCTAAAGCAGAGTTTCATAAGCTAGGTACTTTCAACATTTCGAGTCAGTTTGGAGGGTGGGGGTGGTTAAAATGCTCATTATAGGATATTTAGAAGCATCCTTTGGTTCTGTAGCAGCCCCCAAGTTGGAAAAGTTACAGATGCTTTTAGACAAAGTCAAATGCTCCCTGATAGCAGCTTACGGTAGAGGACAGATTTGTCTATGGTGCTTTAACATCTCAATATGGCCATTTAATTTAATCATTGCTAACACTGATAGGCTTCCCAGGTGGCACTAGTGGTAAAAAATATATATATATATATATATGCCTGCCAGTGCAGGAAACACGAGAGATGCAGGTTCAGTCCCTGGGTTGGGAAGATTTCCTGGAGGAAGGCATGGCAACTCACTCTAGTCTTCTTGCCTGGAGAATCCCTAGGACAGAGGAGCCTGGCAGGTTACAGTCCATAGGGTCACAAAGAGTTGAACATGACTGAAGTGACCTAGCACACACAGCACTGATAATCATACTATTTATTCAGGGCTCAATCAGTTCAGTTCATTCGCTCAGTCGTGTCTGACTCTTTGCGACCCCATGAATTGCAGCACGCGAGGCCTCCCTGTCCATCACCATCTCCCGGAGTTCACTCAAACTCATGTCTATCGAGTCGGCGATGCCATCCAGCCATCTCATCTTCTGTCGTCCCCTTCTCCTCCAACCCTCAATCCCTCCCAGCATCAGAGTCTTTCCCAGTGAGTCAACTCTTCGCATGAGGTGGCCAAAATACTGGAGTTTCAGCTTTAGCATCATTCTTTCCAAAGAACACCCAGGACTGATCTCATTTAGAATGGACTGGCTGGATCTCCTTGCAGTCCAAGGGACTCTCAAGAGTCTTCTCCAATACCACATTTCAAAAGCATCAATTCTTTGGTGCTCAGCTTTCTTCACAGTCCAACTCTCACATCCATACATGACTACTGGAAAAACCATAGCCTTGACTAGACGGACCTTTGTTGGCAAAGTAATGTCTCTGCTTTCGAATATGGTATCTAGGTTGGTCATAACTTTTCTTCCAAGGAGTAAGCGTCTTTTAATTTCATGGCTGCAATCACCATCCAATATGTGCTAGTTATACATATACACTGTGCTTAGTCATCACACACAAATACAATTTATCTTACTTTTTAAATGACTAGTTTTTAGACAATCTTAAGATTCACTCTAGAATTGAAGGAAGGTACAGAGATTTCTCATATACCCTCTGCTACCAAACATGGATAACCTCTCCCATTATCAACATCCCCCACCAGAGTGGTACATTGTATACAACTGATGAACATACACTGACACATCATTATCACCCAAATTTCACAGTACATATTACGGTTCACTCAGGGTTGTACATTCTGTGGGTTTGAAAAATTTATACTAACATGTGTCTATCATTATGGTATCTGCTCTGCCAAACTCTGCAACCCCTGGCAACCACTCATCTTTTTACTATCTTCATAATTTTGCCTTTTCCAGAATGCTATGTCGTTGGAATCATATAGTACATAGCCTTCTTATATCAGCTTCTTTCACTTAACACAATGGATTTAATGTTCCTCCATGTATTTGCATGGCTTCATAGCTCATTATCTTCTGTTGTTCAGTTGCTAAATCTTATCTGACTCTTTGCGACCCCATGGCCTGCAACACACCAGGCTTCTCTGTCCTTCACTGTTTCCTGTAGTTGGCTCAGACTCATGTCTATTGAGTCAGTGATGCCATCCAACCATCTCATCCTCTGTCATCCCCTTCTCCTCCTGCCCTCAATCTTTTCCAGAATCAGGGTCTTTTTGAGTGAGCTGGCACTTTGCATCAGGTGGCCAAAGTATTGGAGCTTCAGCTTCAGCATCAGTCCTTCCAATGACTATTGAGGGTTGATCTCTTTTAGGATTGACTGGTTTGATCTCCTTCCTGTCCAAGGGACTCTCAAGAGTCTTCTCCAGCACCACAATTCAAAAGCATCATTACCTTTTAACACCAAATTAATATTTCATTGTCTTGATGTACCACCATTTATTTATCCATTTAACTACTGGAGGACATCTTAGTTGTTTCCAGTTTGAACATAGCAATTAACAGTTATGAACAAAGCTGCTATAAACATCCATGTGCAGTTTTTTTGTATTGATACTGTTTCAACTCCTTTGGGTAAATAACAAGGATCACAATTGTTGGATCTTATGGTAAGGGTATATTCAGTGGTGTAAGAACTTTAAAAAATTTTATTTTTTTACTGGACATTTTGTCTATTCTGACTGGATACTCAGAGTTCATTTAAATTATTTTATCAGGGAATCATCTTCTTTAGATTTAACATGCAGATCCTGGCCTTCTGTGGGATGATAGTTTTGGAATTTCTGCAGTATGATTTTGGTCTGATTGGTTTCTCTGGTGTTGCTGGGAGTGTCATTGTTCTCTGCCAGTGTTGCCCAAAACAGCATTCCTATAAGTATCCTCTCTAATCAACATGTCGCAGAAAAGCAATTATGCATGATATCCAGAGACAAGGTAAATGACATAATCTGGGAGTCATGTGGGGGGAACAAAATTCGGTCTTAGGGAAGAAATGCATGTTTAAGTTTGTGTTTATACAACTGGAAAGCATAATATAATTTTAAAAATCTGAACACAAAATATGTTACTTTTTTTTTTTTTTAGTGTTAGAAATTTTGATGATTGAGGAAACCTAACTTTGTTAAGTTTCAAAATTGCCTACGGGAAGAAATTTAGTCGCCAGTAATGCATCAACTATAAACCTGTCACACAAATTTCTCGGGATTTTAAAAGCTTGTATTTAGTGTATTAAATTACCATTACCCACTTACATGACTTTTTATTGCTTCATCAAAAGAAAACTGATACTAAATAGTATAAGTGAGTCAGCAATTAGAATGGTAATGAAACGTAAACACAAATCACAAGTATAAGGGTCTTTAATTTCAAAACAGGAAAACTCTCAATTCATCTCTTTACCCATCCTGAACTGATATAAATGGCTCATATTATAAATGAATCCAATTATAATGTCATCTATTAGTCAGCATTTGTCTTCAGGTTAATTGTGCATTTAAAAACAACAACAACAATAAAGAAATAAGGAAAGGTTAAATTTCATAAGGTTTCAAAACCTATCGACTAAATAATTTTCAAATTAAATTTAAGAACCACAGTAATCTAGAGAAGACCATTTCTTATCAGCACATATTAACTTGAAAAAACTTAATTAATATTGAATAGGATCTCATGACAACAATAATTGCAGTCTCTGGGGTCTTGAAACAAACAAACAAAAAAAAACAAGAAATTCTTTGTCTAAAATTATACTACAATAAAAATAATGTTTAGAAATTGCCTGACTTGAGTCCGGTAGAATCTCTTCAGGTTAAACTACTTTTTAATTTCTGTATACCACCCAGACTGAATTTATTCATAAGAAATGTATTTGCAAAATGCTGATTACATAAAATAATTTTTAGAAGGACTAGTTACTTGTTACTCTCAATTCATTTGAGTAAAGTTAGTGGTGATGAGGTAAAAAGGACAAATCTGAGAACTTTCCTGCTGTCTTCAGTTAATGACTGCAGCGAACGAGGTGAATTTTCTCTCAGGTAAACATGGACCCTCCAGCTGTGTGATGAGAAACTTAAGGCCTCATCATTTAAGACAGAGAAAGTCCTGCTCCTGGGACCTACTGTGCGCTGTTTAATCACCCCCATAATGTTTCTGAGAATCTATGATTGTACATGTATCAGTGGTTCATGTTTTTGTGGCAGTATAGTATTGCCTTGGATGAATATGTCTCAATTTAAGTATTGTCCAATTTTCAATTATTAAGAGTAATGCTGTTATGAATGTTTTCAACTATATTTTGGTGGACGTATGCACGCAATTCTCATGCATCATATATATATATATATATATATATGCATGAGAATTTCCAATAAATAGGGTAGGTATATGTTCCTTTAAGTAGATTTGGATTGTTATGTCTTCTTGATATACTGATTCTTTTATCAACATGAAATGTCTCTTTTTAATCACTGAAATACTCCATGATGCAAGATCTTTTTTCCTCAATGTTAGCACAGTCATCCAGATTTAATTTGGATAAAATTTGCATGGTATATTCCCTGTAATTTTACTTTTAATCTCTAGGTGATTTAGAAAGGTTTTTTTTTTTTTCTTCTTCTTCTTGTGAACAGCATACAGTTGAGTCTTTTAAAATTTCTTAAATATTTGGGTTTAAGTTATCACCTTGATATTAGCTTTATATTTGTCTCAATCAAGGCTTGTTTCCTTTATCCTTCCTCTTTTAATTATTATTGTATTAACAAGTACTATTTCACTATATTCTATTTTTAATACACATTTCTGTGACTCTTAACATTAGTTTTTCATTGATTACCCTAGAAATCAATATATCTTTATCACAGTCTACCTCAAATATGTAGGGCTACATATACAAAAAAAAAGACAAAAATATTATAACAGTTAATTTATCCTACATTTGCCATTTTTATTGTTATACTCTAATTCTAGTAAAAACCCAAATTGCACTGTCTTTATTGTAGCTTTAGCAATGAACAGTCTTTTGAAAATGTTAGTCAGTTAGTCGTGTCTGACTCTTTGCCACCCCATGGACTATAGCCCAACAGGCTCTTCTGTCCATGGAATTCTCCAGGCAAGAATATTGGAGTGGATTGCCATGCCCTCTTCCAGGGGATTTTCTCAAGCCAGGGATCAAACCTTAGACTCCTGCACTGCAGACAGATTCTTTACTATCTAAGTCACCAGGGAAACCCTACAGTCTTTTATAATTAATGTTATATTTACTTTTTCTACTTACTTTTTCTGGAGTTAACCATTTCTTCTTACAATTTCTTCCATCTGCAATCATTTTTCTTTAGCCAGATTAACTTCCTTTAATATTTCTTGTCTTTTCATGATGTTCATGGGGTCTCAAGGCAAGAATACTGAAGTGGTTTGCCATTCTCTTCTTCAGTGGATCAGGTTTTGTAGGAACTCTCCACCATGACCCGAAGAGTATGAAAAGGCAAAAAGGTATGACACTGAAAGATGAACTCCCCAGGTCAGTAGGTGCCCAATATGCTACTGGAGAAGAGTGGAGAAATAACTCCAGAAAAAATGAAGAGATGGACCCAAAGGAAAAACAATGTCCAGTTGAGGATGTGATTGGTGATGGAAGTAAAAGGTTATGCTATAAAGAACAGTATTGCATAGGAACCTGGAATGTTAGATCCATGAATCAAGGTGAACTGGCAGTGGTCAAACAGGAGATGTCAAGACTGAACATCAACATTTTAGGAGTCAGAGAACTAAAATGGACTGGAATGCACGAATTTAATTCAGATGACCATTATATCTACTAGCATGGGCACAAATCCTTTAGAAGAAATGGAGCAGTCCTCATAGTCAACAAAAGAGTTCAAAGTGCAGTACTTGGGCGCAATCTCAAAAATGACAGAATGATCTCTGTTCATTTCCAAGGCAAACCATTCAATATCACAGTAATCAAGTCTATGCCTCAACTAGTAATGCTGAAGAAGATGAAATTGAATGGTTATATGAAGACCTACAAGTCCTTCTAGGACCAGCATCCAAAATAGTTTGTCCTTTTCATCACAGGGGACTGGAATGCAAAAGTAGGAAGTCGAGAGATACCTGGATAACAAGCAAATTTAGCCTTGGAGTACAAAATGAAGCATGTCAAAGGCTAACAGAGGTTTTACAAGAGAATACACTGGTCATAACAAACACCCTCTTTCAACAACACAAGAGAAGACTCTACACATGGACATCACCAGATGGTAAGTAACAAAATCAGATTGATTATATTCTTTGCATCCAAAGATAGAGAAGCTCTATAAAGTCAGCAAAAGCAAGACTGGGAACTGACTATGGCTCAGGTCATGAGCTCCTTATTGCAAAAGTCAGACTTAAATTGAAGAAAGTAGGGAAAAACCACTAGACCATTCAGGTATGACCTAAATCAAACCCCTTATGATTATACAGTGGGAAGGACAAATAGACTCAAGGGATTAGATATGATAGACAGAGTGCCTGAAGAGCTATGGATGGAGGTTGTGAGATTTTAAATGAGGCAGTGGTCAAGACCATTCCCAAGAAAAAGAAATCCAAAAAAGGCAAAATAGTTGTCTGCGGAAGCCTTACAAATAGCTGAGAAAAGAGAAGCAAAAGGCAAAGAAGAAAAGGAAAGATATACCCTTTTGAATGCAGAGTTCCAAACAACAGCAAGGAGAGATAAGAAAGCCTGCCTCAGTGATTAGTGAAAACAAGTAGAGGAAAACAATAGAATGGGAAAGACAAGAGATCTCTTCAAGAAAATTAGAGATACCAAGGGAACTTTTCATGCAAAGATGGGCACAATAAAGGACAGAAATGGTATGGACCTAACAGAAGCAGAAGATATTAAGAAGAGGTGGCAAGAATACACAGAAGAACTATATAAAGAAAGATCTTTATGATCCAGATAACTACGATGGTGTGATCACTCACCTAGAGCCAGACATCCTGGAATGGGAAGTCAAATGGGCCTTAGGAAGCATTACTATGAACAAAGTTAGTGGAGGTGATGGAATTCCAGTTGAGATGTTTCAAATCTTAGAAGATGATGCTGTGAAAGTGCTACACTCAATATGCCAGCAAATTAGGAAAACATCAGTGGCCACAGGACTGGAAAAGGTCAGTTTTCATTACTATCCCAAAGAAAGGCAATGCCAAAGAATGTTCAAACTACTGCACAATTGTACTCATCTCACACAAAAAATTCTCCAAGTCAGGCTTCTACAGTAGGTGAACCGAAAACTTCCAGATGTCCAAACTGTATTTAGAAAAAGAAGAGGAAGCAGAGATCAAAATGCCAACATCCATTGGATCATCGGAAAAGCAAAAGTTCCAGAAGAACATCTACTTCTGTTTTAGAGACTACACCAAAGCCTGTGACCTGTGTGGATCACAACAAATTGTGAAAAATTCTAAAAGAGATCGGAATACCAGACCACCTTACTTGTCTTCTGCAAAATCTGTGCGCAGGCCAAGAAGTAACAGTTAGAACCAGACATGGAATAACAGACTGGTTGTAAATCAGGAAAGGAGGACATCAAGGTTGTATATTGTCACCTTGCTTATTTTACTTCTATGCAGATTACATCATGCAAAATGCCAGGCTGGATGAAGCATAAGTTGGAATCAAGATTGTCAGGAGAAATATCTATAACCTCAGATATACAGATGACACTACCCTTAAGGCAGAAAGCGAAGAAGAACTAAAGAGCTTGGCGTGCTGCAAGTCCACGGTGTCACAGAGTTGCACACAGCTAAGCATTTGAACTGAACTGAATATTTCCTGTAGTTCAGATGTGCCGACCATTTGCCATTTATTAAATAGGTCTTGAAAAGACTTGTTTCAACTTCATTTTGAAATATTACTGTCCCTAAGATTGGCATTTTTTTTTTCAATGCATTAAGAAAACTTCAGATGGCAGGGACCTAGTTGACCTTGGCAGCAACCAGGACCCCTGAGCTGCAGTTGTGGCAAGAGGAAGGAGCCAATCTGAGTGAAGTTTGTGGGCTCAAAGATTTAAAAAAAAAGCACATGCTCCAGTATTTTATCACTTCCATAGTTATCTTAATACACAAAGTATGTTTTCTTTCTCTGACTACTCTTAAATTATTTTGCTTTCCTTCAGTTTGACTATGATGCGAGAGGCTGTTTTCTTTATATTAACTCTGCTTAAGTTTATCTCTGCTGCTGTTCAGATGCCAAGCCACATCTGACTCTTTATGACCCCCATAGACGGCAGCACTCTAGGCTTCCCTGTCCTTCACCATCTCCCAGAGCTTACTCAAACTCATGTGATGCCATCCAACCATCTTGTTTTTGTCCCCTTCTCCTCCTGCCTTCAATCTTTCCCTTCATCAGAGTCTTTTCTTTTTTTTTTTTGTCTCTGCTTTTGTTTATATATATATATATATATATATTTTAATTTTACTTCATTTTACTTTACAATACTGTATTGGTTTTGCCATACATTAACATGAATCCATGATGGGTGTACACGTGTTCCCAATCCTGAACCCCCCTCCCACCTCCCTCCCCATACCATCTCTCTGGGTCATCCCAGTGCACCAGCCCCAGGACTGGAGCTTCAGCATCAGTCCTTCTTCCAATGAATATTCAGGGTTAATTTCCTTTAGGATTGACTGGCTTGATCTCCTTGTAGACCAATGGACTCTCAAGAGTCTTCTCAAGCACCACAACTTGAAAGCATCAACTCTTTGGCATTCAGCCTTCTTTAAGGTCCAGTTCTCCCATCCATGGGCTTCCCTGGTAGCTCAGCTGGTAAAGAATCCACCAGCAATGCGGGAGACCCGTGTTCAATCCCTGATCAGGAAGATTCCCCTGGAGAAGAGAAAGGCTACCCATTCCAGTATTCTTGCCTAGAAAATTCCATGCACAGAGGAGCCTGGTGGGCTACAGTCCATGGGGTCGCAAACAGTTGGACATGACTGAGCAACTTTCACTTCACTCCACTTCTCACATCCATATAACTACTGGAAAAACCACAGCTTTGACTATACAGAACTTTGTTGGCAAAATGATATCTCTGCTTTTTAATATGCTGTCTGTCATCACTCTTCTTCCAAGGAGCAAGAGGTTTTTTTGTTTGTTTGTTTTGTTTTTAAATTTCATGGCTGTAGTCACCATCCACAGTGATTTTGGAGCCCAAGAAATTAAAATCTGTCACTTTTTCCACTTTTTCCCCATCTGTTTGCCGTGAAGTGATGGAACCAAATGCCATGATCTTCGTTTTTTGAATGTTGAGTTTTAAGCAGCTTTTTCACTGTCCTCTTCCACCCACTCAAGAAGCTCTTTAGTTCCTCTTCACTTTCTATCATTAGTGTGGTATCATCTGTATATCTGCAGTTGCTGATATCTCTCAAGGCAATCTTCATTCCAGTTTTGAATCATCCATCCTGGAATTTCACATGATGTACTCTGCATACAAGTTAAACAAGCAGGATGACAATATACAGCCTTGATGCACTCCTTTCTCAGTTTTGAACCAGTCCTTGTTTCATGTCCAGTTCTAGCTTAATTTTCTTTTTAACTTATGAGCTAGTATTTTTAGCAAATTAGAAGAACTTCATCGTTTTTTAATTAAAAATATTACTTTCAGGTCATTCTCTTTGGCATTCCAATTACACATAGATAAAACTTACTGATCATATCCCACATTTCTTTAATTTCTGACCTTTATTCTTCATTATTTTTCTCTTGGCACTTTAGTTGTATATTTTCTATCAGTTTTTGATTTTATGAATATTGTATTCTGCAGTGTCTAGTCTGATGTTAAACTCACATGACTAATTTGAGACATAGTATTTGCATTTACAGAATGCATCTTAATATATATAATTATATTTAATATATACTCATTATATTTATTTTGTGTATAGTCTAAATATTTGTTGAATACTCTGTAGTTTCATTCATTCTATCCATATCTTCTATATTTAAAGTATAGCAATTATAATTAATTTGAAATTCGTGTCTGTTAACTTCAGTATTTAAACATTTCTATATCTGCTTTTTATCTTTTAATCATCTATTTCATTTTTTAATCATCTTTGAATTATTCATGCTTCTCCATATATCAAGTAATTTTTAAATGTGTGTTAGTAACATTATAGAGATTTTGGATTTGTTATTTCCCTGTATCACATTTTAAGTTTTGTTCATGCAGAAATTAAGTTACTGGCAGACTACTTTATCCTGCTGAGACTTTAAACCAAGTCTTGGTAAGGAGGATCTAATTTAGTGTTGCCTTTGCTGCTACTGTGTACTCCCTTTCCTTTTTGGGCATGCATTGCTATACTTTGCTGCTTTCAAGGAAATTACCTGAGGAGTTGGCAATGTCCTTCTGCTGCAGCTGGGCCAGAGCTATAACATTTCTCTAACTCTGTACAAATTCTTGAACCACTTTTCAGTTCCCAGATTGCAGCAGATGTTCTATGCCAGGAATCCTTTCATGTCATACTGTGCATCTATAGCTTAGGGGTTGGCCAAAGACCAAGGAAAATCCTTTCAAATATTACTTGAGTTCATTTTTGTGGAGTCCTAGCACTTTTTCAGTCGTATGCTCTTACGTACAAAAAACATCTCAAGATTTTTTTTGCTTAAAAAAACAATATCCATTTATTTGGATATTATTGGATTCTTTAGTTTGTGTAGGGCTCAATGGGATAATTCACTTTATATTTTCTTCATGTGGTATTTGCTGAGGTAGTTCTACTACAGCTGGAAGATATGAGATGGCGTCACTCAAATATCTACTGTGTTATCTTGCATATTTGGAACATCTCAGGGGTCCCTTTCTCACTTTTTGCTATTTCTTAACCTGCTGGAGAAGAAAATGGCAACCCACTCCAGTATTCTTGCCTGGCGAATCCCAGGGACAGGGGAGCCTGGTGGGCTGCCGTCTATGGGGTCGCACAGAGTCAAACATGACTGAAGCAACTTAGCAGCAGCAGCAGAAGCAACCTGCAGATTCTTTCTTTCTAAACATTACCATTCTCTAAAGCAGTGTCATTGGAATTCTTAACCTGGCTATTGCCTTTCCCAGATTAAAGCTACAAGGAAGTTCTCAAGGTGTGAGTTTAGAATTTCAAGATAATCACATTTCATAAAATTGCTAAAAAAAATAAGTCCTATGTTTTGAGAATATAAATGGGAGAGATTAGACTTTATTGTTAATAGAAGTATATGCTTATAGGAATGGCCATTTGCACAGATAGCATGATTAACATCATAGTTAGAAAATATTATTTCTCTGGACTCAAACTGAAATCCAAGCCTTGCATTGCCATATGCTTTGCTTGTTTACAGTGTTTTCATATACTAAAATGAGGATTCCTTAAGTGAGATTTTAGTACCGTGTAGATTTCTGTCTCTAGCCAATGTGGCCACAAGCCTATACCAACTGTGTGTTTTACCTCCAATAAAGCACTTTATCCTATGTATGAAACTTGCTTCTCTATCCTCTCAATGACCATGTTAGTGTCTGCTGGCCAAAAGGCCCCTGGGCCCCTTGTTAAATGTTATTTTAAAAAAACACATATGTATTTACAGTAATAAAAGCAATAAAGCTCTGCTGCTGCTGCTGCTAAGTTGCTTCAGTCGTGTCCGACTCTGTGCGACCCCATAGACAGCAGCCCACTAGGCTCCTCGGTCCCTGGGATTCTCTAGGCAAGAACACTGGAGTGGGTTGCCATTTCCTTCTCCGATGCATGAAAGTAAAAAGTGAAAGTGAAGTCGCTCAGTCATGCCCAACTCTTAGTGACCCCAAGGACTGCAGCCTACCACGCTCCTCTGTCCATGGGATTTTCCAGGCAAGAGTATTGGAGTGGGTAATAAAGCTCTAGCATAGAGATAATAAAGCTGTAGCATAGAGATAATAAGATCAATGGAACAATGTCCAGAAACAGACATGAATATGTTTGATCACACTTTAACCTTTTAATAGTAAAGAAGAGACAAATTGATACGAGAATAACTGTGTATATCACAATAAATTTAGCTCTATCTCACATTATGGCAAATATGAGGTTTATCTTTAAAAATAAATAAATTTTTATAAATTAGTTTTATAAATTAGTTATTACTTACAAACAATTCTAATGAATTCTACAACACAATTTAAGATACTATTGTTTTGTAATCATCTTCTAATGGGGAAAATTTTTTAAGTAAGATGTAAAATATAAAACATAAATAAGGCCATTGATACGATTATGTAAAATAAATACAAAACTCTGAATTATGATTGAACAACATTTTTTATATTGACTTATTGGGAAGAGATTTTGTAAAGTATGAAACTGAAACAGGATCAAAATATTTAATATAAAAAAGAATGATCCTCCAAACCAATAAGAGCCTGAGATAAAACACATTAGAAATAAAGGGGAAGGGCATGAACAAAATTATGAGCAGGTGCACTTAAAAACACCCCTTATATACTAGGTAATAAGATAACTGAACTTTTAACAAGATTCATCATATTTTTTTCTTTTTTTCTTTTAAACAAGAAAAAATGAAAACTTTCAGAATACTTTTTAAAGTAAATTGTGCATAAAGTAGAATTGCCATCGACTACTGATGTAAAAATAAGTTTGAAACAGATTTGTGGAGAGTGTTAATAACTTGATAATACCCACCAAATATAATAATAGCTATAAAATATTTTTGATTAAGAACTTCCATTGATTGGTAGCTTTTCTTTAACACCAAGGACATATACATGTACATAACTTGTGATAGTGACATTTTGGTAAAAACTCATATGGAGATGTTCATATATGTGGTGTATACCAAGAAATGCTATAAGCCATTAAAATAATAGGGTAATAGAGCAAATTTCAGAATGGTATGTATGGAATTCATTTAGTTGTTTAAATAAAGTTACATGCATATATATTAATACATTGGCTTCCCTGATGAATAGGACAGTAAAGAATCTGTCAGCAATGCAGGAGACCTGGGTTGAATTCTTGGCTTGTGTTTATTTATATAGACACATCTTGTTTAATATACATGTAAATTCCAGCTATCACAAAGGATTTAATTGTTTCTATGACTTTCTATTATCAGCTTTACTATTGTAAAATGCTGTTAAGTTCTATTTGTGTTTTTCATTAGCTATCTGAACACAGCAAATCTCCCTAATTTGAGTGTCTTAGTTTTCTAATCTGTAAAACAGAGATAATTAAATCAGCCTTGTCTGGATTTCTGACAATTGAGCTAACATATATGTGTATAGCTGTATATGGTTTTAGTCAGTTGGTTCTCTTAAGTATTGCTGACTTTGAATATTCTGAAATATATTTGATCTTTTGTTCATGAAGACATTTTTCTTTGAGTTCCATGGGAAGGCACCAAGAACTGCCATGTGGAAGTCTGTTACGCAAATTAATAGTTATTGCTTAAGAGGCCTCTTATCCAGGAAAAACAATGTCTCTGTTGTTTCAACCTATGTAGTTTCTTTTTTTTTTATTATGGCACTAATAATTTAACAAAAATGTTCATGAAGAGGATAACCTATCAAAACCATTTCTGAAAAAGCTTTCACATTGCTTATGCCTATTTTGTATGATTTTAGTAATATTATTTTATGAACATCAGAACATTGAATAATTGCAGTGTGACCTCAGGTCAGATTCTGAGATTCTGCTGGAAACTCACAGTTTTTGTTTCTGGGTATATTGTTGTTTAGCTGCTAAGTCATGTCTGACCCTTTCGCGACCACATGGACTATAGCCCACCTGGCTCCTCTGTCCATGGGATTTCCCAGCCAAGATTAGTGGAGTGGGTTGTCATTTGCTTCTCCAGTGGATCTTTCTGACACATGGGTTGAATCATCATCTTCTGTATTGGCAGGCGGGTTCTTTACCACTGAGTCAACGGGGAAGAGCAAAAAGAGCTAACCTCAACTTCTTAAAATCTAGAAGAAACCATGATTTCTATTTGTTGTTATTGTTGTTGTTTTAGTAGCTAAGTCACATCTGACTCTTTGCAACCCCACGGTCTGTAGCCCACCAGGCTCCTCTGCCCATGGAATTTTCCAGGCAAGGATAATGGAGTGGGTTGCCATTTTCTACTCCAGGGGATCTTCCCGACCCAGGGACTGAAACCATGTCTCCTACATCTCCCGCAGTGTACGTGTATTTTGTGGTAAGTTACCAAGGAAAATGGATAAATGCTCTGGTTGAACAATGCCATTTGCATTTAAAATTCTTAAGGGCAGAATGTGTCTAAGTTTCTTTCATTTTTATTGTGAATAAAATTGACATAATATTATACTGGTTTTAGGTGTTGAATGTAATGATTCAATACCTGTATATTTTGCAAAATGATCACCACAATAAGTCCATTTAATATTTATCACCATCTATAGTGTGTCTAAAATTCTGTGAAAGAGAGTCTCTAAATTTCTTTCGGGAAAGTATCATAGTAAACCATCAAAATTTAATACAAAAATGATAAACAAGAGAAGAGGTTGTGAAGAGGTTGTAAAAAGAAAAATATGTACTTTTAAGTTTTATTCATCAAAGAAATAAGAGATGAATTACTGAGAGTCACATTTTCCTTGGATTATTGAAGGCTAAAATATATTTTTAAAATATCAAGGGTTATAATTCTGTGGAGCAGAAGAGATCACTGTAAAGATGAGAAGAGAAATGGGGAGAAAAGTACTTTTAGAATGAATCAAACCAATCACCTCTTTTTGCTTATGGTCTGGATCGCAAAGACTGTTTTATCTGCTCTGGCTTTTTACGTCATATGGAATTCTCATATGCTGCTGGCTCTCATATTTCCCAGTAGTTTAAAGGAAGATGATAAATCTTTATTAACACTTACAGAAGGTTGCATAAGCATCCTATTTTTGTCTACTATTCAGGAACATATGTAACATGTGGTACACAGTTAAAAACAGAGAAAATAAAATGAAAAAGACAAAAAGTCGATTTTTTGTTCATGTGCTTGCGCTTCAACATAGCTACCACTTCAACGTTACTATCCTCACATAAGGGCCAATATTCAGAAAACTGTCATGAAGAGTACTGGAGAATAAGCATTGCAGATAATTGTTTAGGTTGATAAATTTGAACTACTAATATTGATGGATATTGTGACTGAGAAAATGAGATTTCTGTTTTAATGGACATAATAGACATGGGGTATAAGGGAATAACCCAGACCCAAATGAAGTAGAAAATTCATGCCTATGTGTCTCATTCTCTGTTACAGACTTTAGTGATTTTGTGTGTGTGTGTGTGTGTGTGTGTGTCCTTCCTGGGACCTACCAGGGTTCGATCCCTGGGTCAGGAAGATGCCCTGGAGAAGGCAATGGCAACTCACTCCAGTAATTTTTTCTTTGAAATCCCAAGGACAGAGGACCCTGGTGGGCTACAGTCCATGGGGTCACAAAGAGTCGGACATGACTGAGAGGCTCACTTTTGCTTTCTAATCTTCTCCAAATAGAACACTCATTTCATTCACAACTTCAATTTCTATAGCCTATGTGTCATGGAATTTATGTTAAGGATGACACAAAGGCAGTCAAGAGAATCATGGTTGCTATAATAAAGATGAGAATTTAATGCAGAACTAAATTTGAAGAATCTGACATGATACTAAACGATAAGTATAGTTAACAGCTTCTAGGAAAGTAGGCAATGAAAGATAAATCTATCAATAATTTACAGGTTGATTGCAACTTTAAAATTTTAGGAAACACTGATCTCTACAGAGAATTACGTGTAGATTTTAGCTTTTTAAACAAAAGCACATTTTACATTGAGTGAGAATTCACTGTTATAAAATCATATCTATGCAATAAAGGTAAAATTGAGATTTAGTAATAAATGCAGCTAACATTTTTCAAGTGTATACTAGGTACGAGGTATGGTTGTAAGTGTTTTAAATATATTAACTCCTTTAATTTTGATGACAAACATGCATTTTAGGATGAGAGAATCAGACAGACCAAGGCAAAGTAACTTGGTCAAGTCAGAGAATTAAAAAGACCCAGTGGGGAGAACTAAACAGCTAGATTGGCCACAAATTATGGTTAGACATTATGTGATGTTGCCTTTAACTATTTGATTAATCTGACTGTTCTAGAGCAACTTATTTTCAACAACAAAAATTCTTATCATCCAGAGCATCTGATTTTCCATTACATTTTATAATGTTGAAGATAAGTTTGAATCTAGTTTAACCATTTATTACTACAAACTCAGTAACAAATCGTTTTCTAATTCCACTTATTCTACCTCTTCTAATTTACCAACTTTATAATATGTGGTTTCTAGCTTCCCTCATTTCTCTAGCCACTCACTAGTACATTATTGCAAAATGTATTTTCCTATTTTTGAGTTACAGATCTGTGTAGTTAAAAAAAGCTTCCCAGCTGATTCTGATATTCTTCTCTTATTCAATTTTTGAGAAGCTCTGGATTAACTCAACCATCTGCCTCCTCTGCTTCTGAATCTGCACCCATGTTATTGTGTACCACTAGAGAAAACCAGATGATCTTGAAGATTAGTACCATAGCAAATTTATGGAATCCAAATTCAGAGGTAACCACAACTGCTTGGCAATCCTATTACATTTTTCTTATCTGGCCTATTTCCCATTCCCCTCAGTAATTATTCCAGGCCTTTTTCATTTTCTTCAAATCCCTAGCCCCAGTAGAGTGCATCTTACTCCATCAATTATTTCCATTCTATGCTGTATTTTTAGGCTCATCTAAGCACAAATATACCACACAGGCACACCCACAGCCATACAAATAAATATATATCAGAAGTTGAATACATGCTCATGTATATGCATATATACATATGTGTATGTGTACACCTATATGTGTATGTTCAACTTTTGACACACACTCATCTCATCTACCTTCTTAAAAAACTCTCATCCATTGACTCACAAATTTCTTTATATTTCCTTTTTAAAAATTGTTATTTGGTATATAGTTGATTTACAATTTTGTATTAGTTTCTGCTGTACAGCAAAGTGAATCAGTTATGCATGTTCATATACCCACTCTTTTTAGATTCTTCTTCCCTATAGAGTAATTACGAGTAATGAGTAGAGTTCCCTGTGCCATACAATAGGTCCTTAATAGTTATCTATTTTATATATTGTAGTGTGTATATGTCAATCCCAGTCTCCCAATTTATCCCTCCCTTTCTTTTACCCCTGGTAAATGTAAGATTATTTTCAATATCTGTAGCTCTATTTGTGTTTTATAAATAAGTTCATCTGTACTTTTTTTAGGTTCCACATATAAGTGATATCACACAATGTTTACTCCTCTTTGTTTGACTTACTTCACTCAGTCATCACAATCTCTAGGTTATATTTTCTTTTCATCCACTTCTCAGTTTCTTTTGTAAGTGCCTTCTTTTCTTAAATGGTGAAACTCATCAGGACTGTATTTAAACTTCATGTCTTCCTCAGGAATCTCCATTTAAGCTTCAAGTCCTTTTGCTTCACATGAGAAACTATTATGCTGAAATGGGCTTTAAGGAGGCAATAAAACTCCCGACGCTATATATTTAATATTCTATACGTGAACTTATTTCTGAAGAAGAAATATTGAATTTTTTCATTCATAATGTGGCTCAATAAAGTTTATTTATCATTGTTCTAAAACACTTTACCTGTGCCATTTGTTCTAATCACTACTTGTGTGTAGATAATGTCTACATTTGTTTACAGCTTGGACTTCTGCAAGCTACATGTGTGGCAACTAAATATCTTCATCACACTCTGTGCAAACCCATGGACTATACAGTCCATGGAATTTTCCAGGCCAGAATACTGGAGTGGGTAGCCTTATCCCTCTCCAGGGCACTGTCCCAACCCAGGGATCGAACCCAGGTCTTCCACATTGCAGGCAGATTCTTTACCAGCTGAGCCCCAAGGGGAGCCCAAGAATACTGGAATAGGTAGCCTATCCCTTCTCCAGCAGATCTTCCCGACCCAGGAATCCAACTGGGGTCTCCTGCAATGCAGGAGGATTCTTTACCAACTGAGCTATCAGGGAAACCCCCTACATCTCACAGGCACCGTAAACTGAACAAGCCCCAAACCGATTTTATTAATTTTATCCATCAGCCCATCAAAGGCATTCTTCATGTCTATTACAGTGTTTTTGATCTCTGGCATTTCTTTTTTATTCTTTTTTAGAATTTTCATTTTTTTTATTACATTCCATCTGTTATTGAATATTACCTACTAATTTTCCTTTTTTCTTTTCTTCTGTCAGAGAACTTGGCACATTTAATCATTATTGTTTTAAATTCTCAGCCTAATAATTGCAACATCCTTGCCACATCTGACTCTGGTTCTAATTCTTCTTCAGTCTTTTCAAACTGCTTTTTCCTTTTAGTGTATCTTGTGATTTTTTGTTAAAGTCTGGACATAATAAATCCAGTTAAAGGAACTGCTATAGACAGGACTTTACCAATGTGCTGAGGGCTAGGGGAAGAATGAGTGTTACATAAGCCTATGATTAGATCTCAATCTTTTGGTGAACCTGTGCATTGGATTGTGAAATCTACAAGTGCTTGACTGTTTCCCTCCCTCTAAGTGAAATCCGGGAGTTGGTGATGGACAGGGAGGCTTGGCGTGCTGCGATTCATGGGGTCGCAAAGAGTCGGACACGACTGAGCGACTGAACTGAACTGAAGTAAGTTAGGTTCTCATAAAACTCCTGCAGGTAAGATTCTGGTAAAAGAGTTTCTTTTAAGGTCAGGCTTTGTTTAAAAAAAAAAAAAAAAAAAACACCAGAATGCTCTGATACATTTTTATATGGTTACTTTTCCCCCTCTCATGCCAAAAGCATGAAAGGATTTTTCTCTGCTATTCACTGTGAGCACCTTGAGGTAAAACTCACAAAAGCATGGGTGCCCTCTTAATGACCGCCTGCCCACTGGAGTTTTTAACACTCAGACTTGTCCACGATGAGTCCTCGGCAATTCTGCAATTACAGGCATCACAGTTGAGGTTTACCTACCCAGGTACAGTTCCTGTGGAGATTCCTGCTCTGGTTAAGCTGTGACTCTCTGTACTCACCTGTCTCTCCAATTCTGAAATAGCAATTTGCCTTGTTATTTTCCAGTCTGTTCAGCCTTTTACTTGTTAGGATAGAGTGGCAACTTTTAATCTCCTTACATGTCAGACTGGAAACTCCATTAATTTTATTAAGGGTCTCTAGTTTTTACTTCAGTGAATGCTACCTTCATCTTGCATTTGTCCAAGAGATCTACCTGTAAGTTCCTAGACTTCTTTTTTCTGCCTAACATCTTAACAGTAACTAAGTCTGGTCAGAAAGTGAAAAGTGAAAGTTTAGTCGCTCAGTCGTGTCTGACTCTTTGCGACCCCATGGACTGTATAGTCCACCAGGCTCCTCTGTCCACAGGATTTTCCAGGTAAGAATACTGGAGTGGGTTGCCATTTCCTTCTCCAAAGTCTAGTCAGATCATGTCTTTAATATCACAAACAATCCAATCTACCTCTTAATCCTTTCAGCCACTGATTTAATTCAAGTTCTCACTATTTTCCATATGAAGTAGTCTCTTCTTCCAGTTTCAAAATTCTCCATACTGTAACTAAAAATGTTTCTGTTAAACAAAAATGTAATTATGCCTTTCTTCTAGCTCACATTTGGTATGTGCCTCTATTGGTTTGTTTTGACTGCTATAACAAACATATCATAGGCTGAGTGGCTTAAACAACAACTACTTAATTCTCACAGTTCTTGAGGCTGAGAGGTCCAAGATAAAGTAACTAAGAGTCAGGGACCATTTCCAGATTCATAGACAGCTATCTTCTAGTTGTGTCCTTTCATGGTGAAAGGAACAAGGGAGCTCTCTGGTTCCCTTTGATAAGGACACTAATCCCACTCTGCCCTCAAGAGTCCAATCTCCTAATTACCATCACATTGGGCATTAGGATTTCAACATATGAATTTTGCTGGGGGAAGGGGGACAAAACCATTCAGACCATAACAATGCCCAAGATGATTATTAGGTTGCAAAAAGATTTTACAATATTTATGTTTGTTTTATAAAACTAATAAAGTGATTACATATTAATAATATTCTCAACAACTAGACTGACAGCAGAATGCTTTCTTGGTCCATATATCAGATAGTCAAGGGTCACATAGATTATATGGGGTATACTAAGGCTAGGTTAAGACGAGTTCCAGAAAAATGTTAAATCATGTTGTCTTCAGTTATTTTATTACTTTCAGCTCATTGCACTAAACTCCAGCTCATGTACACTAGGTAGATTTATTTATTAATCGTATTATTTAGTTTTTGACTAAATAATCATAACAAGACAAGTGTTTGCTGTGCTTACTCAGTCCTGTCCGACTCTTTGTGACCCCATGGACTGCAGCCCACTAAGGCTCCTCTGTCCATGGGGATTCTCCAGCCAAGAATACTGGAGTGGGTTGCCATGCTCTCCTTCAGGGGATCTTCACAACCCAGGGACTGAACCCAGGTCCCCCACATTGCAGGATGAATTTTTACCACCTGAGCCACCAGGGAAACCCTCTATGGTAAAACGATGTTATGGTATCAAAATATCTACCTGGGCTTCCCTTTTTTTCCCCTCCTCACTCTTTTTTCTATTTTGTTGATCAGATATTTGGGGAAATCCTTATTTTTATCTCTTCTTATTTCCCACAAAAATTAATGCCCACAACATTCTAAGCAATAATGTCTCTGTCCTCTCTTTTAAAATTTATTTTATTTTAATCTAAATAAAATATTTATTTATTTATTTATTTTAATCATTTTACAATATTCTGATGGCTTTTGCCGTACATCAGTATCAATCGGCCGTAGTTATACGTGTGGCCCCTCCATCCTGAGCCCCCCTAACTCTCCCCAACTCCCACCCTAACTCTCAGGGTTGTCAGAGAGCACTGGCATTTGGTGCCCTGCTTCATGCATCGAACTCATACTGGTTATGTGATTTACATGTGGTAATGTATATACTTCAGTGCTATTCTCTCAAATCATACGACCCTCTTCTTCTCCCACTGAGTCCAAAAGTCTGTTCTTTATGTCTGTGTCTTCTTTGCTGCCCTGTAGGTAGGATCATCAGTACCACCTTTCTAGATTCCATATATGTGCGTTAATATACGGTTTGTCTGTTTCTGACTTCACACAGTATAATAGGCTCTAGGTTCATCCACCTCATTAGAACTGACTCAGATGTGTTCCGTAATATTCCATCGTGTATACGTACAACTTTCTTATCCATTTCATCTGCCTATGGATATCTAGGTTGTTCAGTTCAGTTCAGTTCAGTCGCTCAGTCGTGTCCGACTCTTTGTGACCCCATGAATCGCAGCATGCCAGGCTTCCCTGTCCTAGTTATTGTAAATAGTGCTGCAATGAACACTGGGGTACATGTGTCTTTTTCAATTTAGTCTCCTTGGGATATATGCCCAGTAGTGGGATTGCTGGGTCATATGGTGGTTTTACTCCTAGTTTATTAAGGAATCTCCATACTGTTCTCCATAGTGATTGTATCAGTTAACATTCCCACCAACCTGGAGTCCTGCATTGTCCTTTTAAGTTATGCTTTGCAATAAAGCCTCTATGTCTTTCCAGCTCCACTCCCTACTATAGACACAGCAGATGCCTCAACTTCTCATGCTGTTTTGAACTATGCCCATATTTGTAATATTTTTTTTTTTTACAATAGCTTGGTTTCCAGTCTCTCTTCTATACAGTAACTATTGGAAAAAGAGAGTGATATTTCATCATTCTCTGGGCTTCCCCAGTGGCTCAGATGGTAAAGAATCTGCCTGCAATGTGGGAGACCTGGGTTTGATCTTTGGGTTGGGAAGATCCCCTGGAGGAGGGCATGGCAACCCACTCCAGTATCCTTGCCTGGAGAATCCCCACGGACAGAGGAGCCTGGTGGGCTACAGTCCACTGGGTTGCAAAGAGTTGGACACAACTGAGTGACTAAGCACTTTTCATCATTCTCTAGAATAATACTTGATTTATAGTGGGGTCTTAGTATATAGTTATTGAATAAAGGAGATAAAGGAAGAGTGAGGAAGAACTTTTTTAAAATAGTTAACATGATGAAGAACTTTGGTTTTGCTTCCACAAAAGTGTTTATATGTCTATATAATGATATATTTAAAATTATAGATGCTGTCTCAAGAATTGAAATGTGGTATTTAGATTACATTAAGCAATTTTCCAGGCTGGGTTGTGTCATGTGACTAGTCTTTAATATTGAAAATTAAAAATGGAAATGAACAACACTGGAGCACATAGAAAAAGGTGATCAAGAATGTAAAAGTTTTGTATGTTTAGAGGGAAATACAGTTTAAGAGTCATTTAGACATAGATACAAAACTAAGTGAAGAAGAAATGTAATAGCACATCTTCCTTAGAATGTTTTGTAAATACACACACACTAAGATACAAGATTTACCCTTTTGCTTCAGATATTATGAGATTATAATTCAAGTCAATAAATGATAATAGCAGAAAGTAAGAGTCAGACTGCATAAAATAAATAAATAATACCCCAACAAAGTTGTACCCATTGAAATGACATCAGAGTTTTGTTACCAGATCTTTTCAATTGCAGAGTCAGTAATTATTTGACCAATACATAGTAGAATGAATTCCAGCACTGGCTGAGAAATGAACTTTTAGAAACTTTGTTCCCTTGCAAAACTAAAATTTTAAATATTAAGTGTTTCACTTTAGGATGAGATTTAACATTATTTTTCTTCTGGAAAAACAATCTGATGCAATCATTCTTCTTATCTATCTTTAATAGAGAAGAATTAACATGGCTAATTAAAAGTCCAGTGAATACTGTTATTTTGGGATCTGTATAATAATGATTAGACCAGAGACTTGTCAAAGATTCTTTTGTCTTGTCTTTGCTGTTATGTTTTTTTCTTTTTTTTTTTTTTTTCTATTACTGCTTTAACTTTAAATAGGAGGAAAACCTCTGGCTCACTCACTGGACAAACTGAAGCTATTTCAGAGGTAATGCAGGTGCCAATTCAATTCAGAATCTGAGATCAATTTAAATGTATTTTCATTATTTTATTTTATCTTTCTCCTGTGAATTTTCAAGCTGTTACTTAACAGTTTCTTCGGTTTCACTAGCCTGTTGTAAAGTCTGAGGTAATAGAGAAAACTAAAAATTTTTAGAAGGGCCATTTGGAATGTTCCTTTTACTATAAACTGTTTTAATACAGTATCATATTTCATTTGAGATATTTCTTTATTTCAAAATCCTGATAACCACTAATCAGAAAATGGAAAAAATTAATTTTCCTATTTATTTTGTTCAGGTATAAAAGAAGAAGAAATATGATATGTCCAAGGCATATAAATAAATAGATCATTTGTAGATTGTTAGTTTTAACTTTGCTTCCAGGTTGCTTTATGAAGGATTTTTCAGAGTTTACCATAAACTTTTGATAAAACATTTTTTTATTACGAACATGATCCACTAAATCAATGGCTGGGGTAATAACTAAAAGTTATTTGGAGAAACACCATTCTGCACTTGTCTGAAATGTGTATGTGCTTGAAGTGTAGCCAGCTGAGGAAAAAGGGAGGAGGAGAGACAAAGCATGGAGGGACACAGACGAGATAATGAGGAGCATGTATATTTGAGCTGATCAAGGTAGGCTGTGTGTGGAAACAAACTGAGGCAAGCTGAGAAGCTATTTGGACTCTATGCTTGAGTTCAGTCTCCTTCAGCCTCTTCTGCAAAAACAAAAACAAAAACAACTCTACTTAGAGTGGTGGTGAAGAGCATCAGATCTGGCAAATGAAAGACTCTGTAAGTACAGCATTCACCGCTTATACTTTTCTACTTTTCTCATCATACTGCATACTCTATTGGTTCCCTGGTGGCTCAGAATCCTCCTGCCAATGAAGGAGACACAGGTTCCATCCCTGAGTCAGGAAGATCCCCTGGAGGAGGAAATGGCAACCCGCTGCAGTATTCTTGCCTGGGAAATCACAAAGACAGAGGAGCCTGGCAGGCTATATAGTCCATGGGGTCACAAAGAGTTGGACATGACTCAGTGACTAAATAACAACAACAACACACTCTATAGGGAGCCCTGAGTTCAAATGCCACAAGGTGTGTCTTCCAGTGATACTTACTGGACTGCCACCAGTGCTGAAGCACCAGTCATCTTTACCTTTCATGAGCAAACATTGTTTATATGCTTTGCTGCCTTTCACTCTCTCTCACTGGGGCTCACTGTGGTGATATGGTATTTTGATATCCAAAGTGTTCAAGTTCAAAACTTCAATTTACTCTCTGAATACAGAATTTACATGTTTTCACCTGGGCTTCACAGCAGTACTATGTGTTCCAGCATCCTAAATATATATCCTAAAATATCTCTACTAGTCATTTTTTTCAGTTTTTGATTATCAGAATAGTCTAAAGAAGATGCTGAACTCAAGGGTAAATATGAGTACAGATAGTAATCTTCCTTCTTTGAAAAACTTCACTATGGATTTGTGACTTTGTCCACCAGGAGACTTTTGAAGCTGTGGAAATATTGTTAGTTATCATAGATTGGAAAAAGGTTCTGCTTCTGTCGAGTGGGTAGAATACAGGGAGCTTGCCAGTATTTTAACAATGCCAAAGACAGGCCCTATCAGCTAAGAATTATCTGCATCACAATGTCAATAGTGCTAAGGTTGACAAACTTTGTACAGGCTTATTTGCCTAATAAACATCTGTTTTCCTTCTGTTTTCAAACACTAGCAAGAAACAAAACTTCGCCTTGAGCTAGTGAATACTTTTGAGTCCTTTCTCATTCTCAATATGATCAAGTACACACCCATACATTTATATGCACAAACACAAACATACATAATGAAACACCCATGTAACTACTCTGTGCTTAGTCGCTCAGTTGTGTCTAACTCTTTGCAACTCTGTGAACTATAGCCCGCCAGGCTCCTCTGTCCATGGGGATTCTCCAGGGAAGAATACTAGAGTGGGTCACCATGCCCTCCTCTGGGGGATCTTGCCAACTCAGGGATTGAACCCAGGTCTACTGAATTGCAGGCAGATTTTTTATCATCTGAGCCACCAGAGAAGCCCATGAAACTAATATGCAGGTATAACTGACATGATTTTTAAGAACAAATAAAGTGAATCCCAAACAAACTGGCCATTGTAGATTGGGACCTGAAAAACACAATACTAACAAAGAAAAAGAAAAGAATAATCTTTCCTTACTATTGGGTATTCATCAGTCCAACCTACTTACAAACACTATTTCCTTGGCTTTTTAAATACACTTGTGTTTTTTTATATGAAAATTTAATTTGTGAGCAAAGACTTTAGTGACAGTCCCCAATATTTCAAAAATTAAAGTGTTATGTAGATTTCATAGTATATCCAATCATAATTGAATATATTTTTAGACTTATAAAGATGAGACACTAAGAAGTCTTCCATAGTATTATTATCTTAAGTTTATTAAAAATTCTACTTATCTAAAACATTTTACAGCAAGTATTAATCCAAAGTCAACTTTTATGACTGCAAGTAAGAATTTCAGTGGAAAATGTTGAAATCTCTTAAATAAATGTAATGAAGCATGTCATAATAAAAATCCCTCATTAACCTTATCACATTAAATGGAAAAGATATGAAGTGGTTACATCTGATTGTTAAATATAATTATAGAATTGAAGAGGATGCATTAAATGTAATTAAGTGAAACTGAGTCAATGTTCAAAATGAATCCAACATTTAATTATTTTCTAAGGATCTATTTTCAAAGATTATTTTTCTTTATCATAATATAAATATATGAAGAATGTTGAATATGTGTTTGCCTCAGTAAATCAATGTCACATTTCTAAAATAATAACAATAAAATAGCTGGATGGTCTGTTACAGCAGTTTCAGTATATACTACTATCATTTTTATTCTTTCTCATTAGTAGTTAGAAAAGATTATCAAATGTGAAGAAATTAATATAAAACTTGAAGGACAAGACATAGAATAGAAATAAGCAACAGCTTAATTACCTGCATAATATACTGTGGGATTTTTTAAAATAATGATTCGGTGTTAACATAAAACACAATTTTCAGTAGCTAATGACAAATCCCTTACAATTATACAGTAAAGGGAACAAATAGATTCAAGGGAATAGAGCTAGTAGATAGAGTGACTGAAGAACTATGAACAGGTGTTCCCAACATTGTACAGGGTGTAATGTCCAAAACCATCCCCAAGAAAAACAAATGTAAGAATGCAAAGCGGTTGTGTGAGGAGTCCTTACAAATAGCTGAGAAAAGAAGAGAAGCGAAAGGCAAAAGAGAAAGGGAAAGATACTCAACTGAATGCAGAGTTCCAAAGAAGAGCAAGGAGAGAAAAGAAAGGCTTCTTAAATGAACAGTGCAAAGAAATAGAGGAAAGCAATAGAATGGGAAAGACTAGAGAGCTCTTTAAGAAAATTGGAGATCCCAAGGGAACATTTCTGGCAAAGATGGGCACAATTAGGGAGAGAAACAGCAAAGACCTAACAGAAATAGAAGAGATTTAGAAGAGATGCAAAGAATACATAGCAGAACTGTACAAAAAAAAGTGTTAATGGCCCAGATAACCACGATGATGTGGTCACTCACATAGAGCCAGAAATCCTGGGATGTGAGGTCACATGGGCCTTAGGAAGTATTACTGGGAAGAAAATTAGAGAGGTGATGGAATTCCAGCTGAGCTATCTCAAATCCTGAAAGATGATGTTGTTAAAGTGCTGCACTCAATATGCCAGCAAATTTGGAAAACTCAGCAGTGGCCATAGGACTGGAAAAGGTCAGCTTTCATTCCAATACCAAAGAAGGGAAATGCCAAAGAATGTTCAATCTACTGTGCAATTGTGTTCATTTAACATGCTAGCCAGGTGATGCTAAAAATCCTTCAAGCTAGACCTCAGGAGTATGTGAACAGAGAACTTTCTGATGTACAAGCTGGATTTAGAAAAGGCAGAGGAACCAGAGATCAAATTGCCAACATCCCCTGGATCATAAAAAAGTAAGGGAATTTCAAAAAAAGAAAAAAAATCTACTTCTGCTTCATCGACTATGCTAAAGCCTTGACTGTGTGGATCACAACAAACAGAGGAAATTCCTTAAAGAGTTGGGAATATCAGACCACCCTACCTGGCTCCTGTGAAACCTGTATGCAGGACAAGAAGCAACAGTTAGAACTGAGCAAGGAACAAAGAACTGACTCAAAATTGAGAAAGGAGTCCAAAAGTCTGTTCTTTACATCTGTGTCTCTTTTGCTGTCTTGTATATAGTGTCATTGTTACCATCTTTCTAAATTCCATACATGTGTTAATATAGTGTATTGGTGCTTTTCTTTCTGACTTACTTCACTCTATATAATAGGCTCTGGTTTCTTCCAGCTGATTAGAACTGACCCAAACGCATTCTTTTTTACTGCTGAGTAATATTCCATTGTGTATATGTACCACAATTTTCTTATCCATTCATCTGCTGATGGACATCTAGGTTGCTTCCATGTCCTAGCTATTGTAAACTGTGCTGCGATGAACATTGGGGTATACATGTCTCTTTCAACTATGGTTTTCTCGGTGTGTATGCCCAGCAGTGGGATTGCTGGATCGTATGGCAGTTCTATTTCTAGTTTTTAAAGGAATCTCTGCACTGTTCTCCATAGTTGCTGTACTAGTTTGCATTCCCACTAACAGTGTAAGAGGGTTCCCTTTTCTCCACACTCTCTCCAGCATTTATTGTTTGTAGACTTTTGATGGCAGCCATTCTGACCACTCTGAGATGGTACATCATTGTGGTTTTCATTTGCATTTCTGTGATAATGAGTGATGCTTAGAATCTTTTCATGTGTTTGTTAGCCATCTGTATGTCTTCTTTGGAGAAAGCGAGGGTGGGATGATTTGAGAGATGTATATTACCATATTGAGACATGTATATTACCATATGTGAAATAGATGACCAGTTCAAGTTCAGTGCATGAAACAGGGCACCCAAAGCTGGTACACTGGGACAACCCAGAGCAATGGGATGGGGAAGGAGGTGGTAGGGGGGTTCGGGACAGGGGGGCACATGTACACCTATTGATTCATGTCAATGTATGGCAAAAAAACACCACAATATGGGAAAGTAATTAGCCTCCAATTAAAATAGATAAATTTTAAAAATTGAGAAAAGAGTATGTCAAAGTGGTATATTGTCACTGTGTTTATTTAACTTATATGCAGAGTACATCATGCAAAATGCTGGCCGGATGACTCACAAGCTGGAATCAAGATTGCCGGGAGAAACATCAATAATCTCAAATATGCAGATGATAGCACCCTTATGGCAGAAAGTGAAGAGGAACTAAAGGCCTCTTGATGAGGGTGAAAGAGGAGAGTTAAAAACTTAACTGGCTTAAAACTCAACATTCAAAATCTAAGATCCAAACTATGGTGCTAGAGAAGACTCTTGAGAGTCTCCTTGGACAGCAAGAAGGCCAAACCAGTCAATTCTAAAGGAAATCAACTGAATATTCATTGGAAGGACTGATGCTGAAGCTGAAGCTCCAATATTTTGGCCACCTGATGTGAAGAGCCGACTCATTGAAACAGACCCTGATGCTTGGAAAAATTGATGGCAAGAGGAGAAGGAGGGTAGCAGAGGATGACATGGTCTGATGGCATCACCAACTCAAGGGACATGAGTTTGAACAAACTTGGAGACAGTGAAGTACAAGGAAGCCAGGCATGCTAAAGTCCATGGGGTCACAAAGTCAGAAACGACTTAGAGACTAAACAACAAGAAAATGATATAACTAGTGATGCATAGTGATTCCATAGTCATGCATTTTCTCTCCAAGCCCTCTGCTGACCAATCCTAACATCAAGCCAACTGATAAAAGAGATATTCCCTCAGAGTTCAGCCCATAATTCACAAAGTACACAAAGATGAGTGGATTTGAAGCTGAAACATAATAATAGTTGGAAAAAATCCAAGTATAAATAGGAGTTTAGCATATTTAAACAATCAAAAATTAGAAAAATTATGGGAGATTTCTTTTATAAAATTAAAGTGTAGAAGTGCACTCTAGAATTATCTTAAAAAAACATACCAGAAAATTAAAAGACAATTTTTACATATGCTCTGAAGTATTACACATGCAAAATAAGCACAGGCAAAGTCAAAGACAGACAAAAACCAGACAAAAATACTAGCAAATTCATACTGCAGACAAATGGCCAATAACCCCAACACACAAAGCATCTCTACATATCAACTAAAATAAATGCACCAACATTAAAAAAAAAACAGTAATTCATATCTCTTAAACATAAAACAATATTCAATCTCATTCAAAGTAGGAAAAAGGAAAATAACAACTGCAATGGAATATTTTCACCTATCAGATTAGCAAAACACCAAAATTTTCATCATATGCTACACTGGCACACAAATAAATAAACTGGTAGGCTCTTATAGCTGGTGTGTAATTTAGCAGTATCTACATTTGTGTACATACCTTTTATTTTCAACACTAGGAATCAGTCCTAGAGTTATCCCTACATAAGTGAAAACTGAAGTGTCTACATGAATATTGATTGTAGGTCTCTTTTTTTCATTGGAGAAAGACTGGCAACAATGATACATCTAAACAATGGAATACTGTTTATCTAAAAATAAAAATCAAGATGTTATATCACTAACACATGAAACTAAAAATCACATACACACACTATTATTTTAGGAGTGAAAAAAATTTTTTTACAGTGTCTTTTTCCTTTAAAAAGAGGAAAAAAAAAAGTACTTACATGTCTTATGCCCAGTATATGTAAGGAATGAAGAAATATGTTTAATGTGTGAGGGACACACAAGGAAATGCTAACACACATCTGGAGAGGAGAAATAGGGGGTTAGTGGAATAAGAGGATCTGCAGTGCACTCTCCTATAACTTTTGAATATTGTACATGTGAAGTGAACATCATCAATGAAAAATACAATAAGATATTTAAGTTAATCATTTATAAGTATTGGAATACAGTTTTCAATTAGGCATAATCCTTATCATGAATTTTCTCATAATTTATATGTATTTCAGATATACAAAAAATAAAGACATATTAATATAACTGCTACAGTAAGGTTATATAAAAAATATTATAGGAATACACTACTGTCTAGTTTTGTATCGAGGATTCAGTGAAGGTTCCTCAACAAATAACCTTGTTGGAGCTCATCATGCCAGAATGACTTTTGTGCTGTTATTTTCCTACCAAAATCCTGCCTAGTCCCATTTTAAGTTATTTTCTTGTAAGTTGAGCCAATGTTAAACTTCTCCCACCTTTGGAATTCTGTCATGTTTACCATATAATACTTGCTCCTCACCAATATTAATACTTGCTCCTCACCAATATTAATACTTGCTCCTCATTGATTATAAACTATTTCATAGTCTATATCCAACATCTCTGGTGAATTTTAATGTCCTAAAAGTCAAGGATAGTAAACACAGATATCTTTGGAATGCCTGTCAACACCTATAACAATGTTCTTCCAAAATCAAATGCTTACTAAGGACTTTCAGGGAAAAATGAAAAATTACAGTCTTTTCATATCCTTTGAGACATATTTGATGGTAGACTGAGAAAACCCTCTGCTAAAATTCATAAATACAGAAAACTTATATTCACATCAGGCATTCACAAGAAATATTATTAACAAGAAAAATACCTGTGGCGAACTATTCATGAGATAACCTCCCCATGGGTTTAATATACCATAGTTTAAAAGGTTCAGTTTTGCAACCAGGAGGGTAATGTATTAGGAGTAAAAATCCATTTCAGCTGTCATTGACTACATAGTCCAAATAGCAGCTCAAACCATCAAGGTGTTTTATTAAGCTTTTAAATTATCAAAAAATATCAGATTAAGTCTATATGAAAAATATTTTTGGAAAACTAAAATAGTCATGCAAGTAATACATCCATGCTGCTTTACAAACTGTTAATTCCTTTCCCCATCACATATATCAAAATCTCACAGAAACTTAATTAAAGAAAGAAAAGGGAATACATTATTTACTGCTTATATAGTTGATGTTGATGATTTTTACCAGATTATTTGCCCATACAATAGCTCTTAAGGAGTTGTATTCCAAATATTTAGGTTTTATCTAAAGGCAATGGCAATCCACGGGGTCGCTAAGAGTCGGACACGACTGAGCGACTTCACTTTCACTTTTCACTTTCATGCATCGGAGAAGGAAATGACAACCCACTCCAGTGTTCTTGCCTGGAGAATCCCAGGGATGGGGGAGCCTGGTAGGCTGCCATCTATGGGGTCACACAGAGTCGGACACGACTGAAGTGACTTAGCAGCAGGACCATACATCATATACATGCTATATTTCTAAGCTGACTAGCATCAACTGTAAAGTAAAAAGCTAATGTTTACCCTTAATAAGTCACATGGAATTTTTATAAATTAGGTCTTACCTGGAAATCTCTTCTCAAAAGACTAACTGAGAAGAAAGGAATTTCCATAAACTGAGGACTGATTAGCAAAACCTAGTGCTGTTTCCATATATTAACCACAAGAATCCCAAATCTCCCAGGTCTTTCTTAGTAATAGTTCTATATCCTCCTATTTTTGGACCCCAACTTCTCAGTCTTGTCCTACTCTTGAGCCCTTATACCGAGGCTCTTTAGAAATTCACTGTGCCTCATTAGCAAAATCTCCCAGATACTTGACCTTTTATCTGCCTGCTTTCTCCTACTTTTGATAACTAAAACCTGGAGCTCCCCTAAAGGCACTGGAGCTTCCCCTGTAGTTTTCTGAATGATTTCTGTTTTCTACCCCATACTCCTTCCTTTCCTTCACTGTTTTCACACTGTTCTCCTTTGCTTCTCTCTAAAACGCTTTCATATTGGACCTCTTCTCATCAGACAACTCTTTGCCAGCACTCCTTGCTTCAGTCTTAGGCTGACTGCTCATCTCTTCCCTTAATTTCTTAAATATTTTAGCTCCTGACTCGTAATAACTCTTTGCAAACTGTTCCTTTACGACTACTAGTGATTTCAAAATCCTGAGACAAGTTCTACCCAATGCCCTTTCCTTTCAGTTATCAGCCTCAACTCTTTCCATGATCCCAACTTCCAAAGTCTCTCAGTCATTCACTCACATAGTCACGCCCTAGACTATTGTTGCTGCTGCTGCTGCTAAGTCGTGTCCGACTCTGTGCGACCCCATAGACAGCAGCCCAACAGGCTCCCCCATCCTTGGGATTCTCCAGGCAAGAACACTGGAGTAGGTTGCCATTTCCTTCTCCAATGCATGAAAGTGAAAAGTGAAAGTGAAGTCGCTCAGTCATGTCTGACTCTTCTCAACCCCATGGACTGCAGCCTACCAGGCTCCTCTGTCCATGGGATTTTCCAGGCAAGAGTACTGGAGTGGGATGCCATCGCCTTCTCCGAGACTATTGTTACCAGTACACATATCCACTGCATAACTGCTATTATTCCCATCATCCCCATCTCCTTTCCTGCTCAGTCCCTTTAATACCTATGATTCCATTTCACAGGGACCATTGAACTTCTCATCCATTTCAATGTTTATTTCCTCTCCATTAACATTGAATTCCATAGTTAATTTTATCTTCTCTATACTGTTAACTAACCCTTTCTCAGTTCAAAATATTCTAATGGCAAAATAAAAGGTCTGGTTAAAATGAAAATGACATCTACTTTGCACCTTCACCCACACAGCTTAGCATATTTTGAAGAGAAACTAAAATAACTATGACTTGCCTCCCTTAAAGGTCATAATTACTCAATTCAGGTGAGGCTATCAGTGATGTTCAGGGTTCATTCTGATGCGCAGACTTTTGGCTATTTAGTACCTTCTTCTATATTATCAAACTTTAAAACTTTCTCCTTCATCCTCAGTCTCAGCTTATCACCTTGCTTTCTATTTCACTGACTTAATAGAAACAAGTCAAGATAAAGTTCACAAGTTTCCCTCTCACATCCACAAACCTGAGAGCATCTGCATCTAAATATCAGGACTCCACTCCTCTCACCTCTTGAGGTTATTCTTGTAACAGTTTTCTCCCCTCTCTCTATCAGATTGAGTAATTTTCCTCTACTCAATCTTTTCCACAAAATAAAACTATGTCTCCATTTTCAGAAAATCTATTTCAGTTCTATGTTTTCATCTAGATACTGCCTATTTCTTTCCTTTCTTTTGCAGCAAATCTGTTCAATTTTTTCTCTATTC
Organism: Capricornis sumatraensis; assembly: GCF_032405125.1. Classification (NCBI taxonomy): domain Eukaryota; kingdom Metazoa; phylum Chordata; class Mammalia; order Artiodactyla; family Bovidae; genus Capricornis; species Capricornis sumatraensis. The sequence continues at coordinate 39,024,374 of NC_091085.1, read as the reverse complement.
CTTTTTTTTCTCTAATCTATGTCACTATCAGTTCAGTTCAGTTCAGTCACTCAGTCGTGTCTGACTCTTTGCGACCCCATGAATCGTAGCATGCCAGGCCTCCCTGTCCATCACCAACTCCCGGAGTCCACCCAAATTCACGTCCATCGAGTCGGTGATGCCATCCAGCCATCTCATCCTCTGTCATCCCCTTCTCCTCCTGCCCCCAATCCCTCCCCAGCATCAGAGTCTTTTCTAATGAGTCAACTCTTCGATTAGACTTTCACCCCCACCATTATCCTCAAACTGCTCAATCCTCATTCTGCTTCACATACCAGCAGCAGGTTTTAATAGAATTGATTATTCCTCTCTGAAACCTTTTCTTGCCATATAGGACATACTACATTTTAGTTTTACTGCTATTTCATTTGCTGCGTCTCAATATTCTTTGCTGGATCATCCTTATCTTTTTGGCCTCTAGACACTGGAATATCACAATACTCCATTCTTTTACTTCTTGCCTTTTTTTTCTGAACCTCTGCTTTTGATCTTAGCATCACTGAATTTATGTGCCTGTTATAGAGTGACAAGAGTAAAATGTATATACCTAACTTAGATCACTCCCCTAAACTCTGATTCCTTACTCATCTCCACTTGGATTTATAACAGTTAAGTCAAAATTCAGATGTCATAAAATCAGCTCTCAATCATTCCTTGATAAACTGGTTCTCCCAACATTTCTCCATTGTAATTAATATCAATAGCATCCTTTCAATAAATATTAATAGCAAGTAATTTAATTAATACAAGTAGAAGGCAAATACAGGATAGACAATGTCAAAGCTGGTTGTTTAAAAAGTATAATATATATGAAATGGATATATGAAATATATATAGAAATACCATATATATGTACATGAATATACATATAGATAGATCACACACACACTGAACAATATAAACAAATCATATCTTTAAATTAAAAAGAGCATATCACAAAAGATCAAGAGATATTAAACTCTTAATAAAAAATGCATTAACAATAACTTTATTCCAAACAAATTTAGTATTTTTAAATGGCTATATATTTGTATAGAAAACTCAATTTATAGAAACTGACACAAAATGAAATTAAAATTCTGAATAGCATTACAACTGTAAGAATTAATAAGAAAAGTTTCCATATCAGAGGGCTGTGATGGTAAAGCGTGTCACATAGGACTCCTCCTGAAACATTCATCACTACTGAATCCATGGTGACAAGAAAGCATCACAGATCATATAAGAAAACAAACCACAGTACTATAGGATTGTTTAATTTTTTTCAGCTTATTTACATTGATTTTATCTCATTCAAATTTTTAGCAGATACAAAATTTTTTTTTTACTGTAGTCTAAGTTTCTTTTTAACATTACTGATATTATCTGAAGGAAGAAGTTGATTGTGACTGACTGGTAGAAGTTTTCTACATTTAAAAATATATGAACAAGCACCTGAAACTATCACAACATTGTTAATCGGCTACACCCCAATACAAAATGTTTTTGGTATTAAAAAAAAATAAAATTAAAGAAAAAATATGCAAGCAAGCATGGACTTAGAGTCTTTCTTTCATGGAGCTATTACAAAACAAGACAAATCTCTCTCCTAGAATGAATATAAACTATATCCATTGTGTGGTAAATCTTTTCACATTTTAAAATTATTTTGTGAATATTCATCTGTGTGTACTCTAATTGGGCAAGAAATTTTAGGGAGTTTGTAAATTTAAAATGTATCAAAGCACATATGATCATACAGATAAAATATGGCACATGTCTCTATTACTAAATTTTATACATCTCTACATCTGTAGCAATAAAACATAATTCACTATTTTTATGTGTATCTTGCTACAATGGTCTGAATAATAACTGGATATAAATTTAAAAAAAAACATAACTCTTAGTCAAAAAGAAACAATTATTTAGACCTCCATGTTATTCTGACCTTATGATAACCTCAGTGAGAATATATGGGCAAAAATGAGAAGCGCTGCTGATAGGGCTAGGAGTCAGAAGTAATCTATGTGTTAGTAAAACCTGTAATATTTCTCTTCCACTTTCAGAACTGAAACATGATCAGATCTGGCTCAGTCTATTGTTGCATTCCAGATGTTAACAGAGTTAGTGTGCTATCACCCTCTTAATCACCTTTCACTAAAGAAAGAAGTCCGCGATTGGTCACCTCAGGCAATTGCTGTCACTAAGGGTTAGTTTCACATGTAAGAAACTGGGTGTTTTTGAATGGTTGAAAGTTTGTCCCATCTTTATATGGCATTAAAATCCTATGCAATGTCATTCATTCAAAGTTCTAACATTTGAGATAGCTTATACCACTCTGTTGGATTATATTTCATTTTTGAATCATCTAGGAAATGTTACTTATATTCATTTTATAATACAAAATTGCAAGAGCCAAAAATTCATACCCCATCTGTTATGAACTACCAAGTATTCCTGGAGAATGGCTGAGCATGAGCATACTATGGTCTAGTCATTATAGAAAGCCAAGTGATCAAGGGAAGTGTGCGTGTGTGTGTTTAAAAGGAAGTGTTTTTTTTAATGCTTTTGATTTTGTTATTTATTTGAAGTAGACAAAAATGTTTAAATGAATGCATCACTATCCAAAATTTTGGAATCTGTACTATACATATACTTAACATAGTATTTGTAACCTACAGATGTAAAGTGAAAATGTAAGCCTTATACTCATTGAAAATAAAAGGTAAAAATGGTAGAGGATATGAGACTGAAAACTACTATGTTGGGAAAGCAAAACCTTGAATACTCATTGACTGTTAAACTACAAAACAAGAGAAAATAGGGAAGTACTGAACTAAGTGACACAAGAAAAGATGCTCTAGAATGTGATGGGTCAATGGTGGGCTAGAGCTACTGAGAGATTTTGATGGAAGTTGAATTTAAAAAAAGACTGAAAAACAATGGAATGGTAAAACAAAATTTTACAAATGATAAGGACTGCAGTTTAATTTATTAGAAGTTACTTTAACCACTAGAGTTCTTGAACAAAAGACTGTGGGATAAAAATGGTTATTTCTGAAAAATACATTTTAGAGATTTTATGCAACATAGATTTCCAAGGATAAGAAAGTCATTTACGAAATGTTTAGACGTGCAACTGTATAATCCTGAGAACTAGAGTCTGAATTTTTTTATAATCAATTTATCTTTGTTTGGGAAAATATCTTGCAATCTTTTTATGAATTGCATGAGGGAGTTTGGAGAAATGGACTCTGAGAAACCAAGGCAAAAAAGATATTTGCTACAAAGCTAGAGTCTAGTCTGGGAAAATGGCCAAGAGTCTTCAGGACCAAAAAGTATCTAACATAGATTCTTCATCTGCTTGTAGTGCTATCTATCTGCAAAATCTTTTATTTCTGCAAATTTTAACAAAGCATGAAATGAAAATATGTGGGAGTAGAAGGTGCTTTGCAGCATCCATTTATTCAGTTCAGTTCAGTTCAGTCTCTCAGTCGTGTCCGACTCTTTGCAACCCCATGTACTGCAGCACGTCGAGTTCGTGATGCCATGCAACAATTTCATCCTCTGCTGTCCTCTTCTCCACCCGCCATCAATCTTTCTCAGCATCAGGGTCTTTTCAAAAGAGTAAGTTCTTCGCATCAGGTGGCCAAAGTACTGGACTTTCAGCTTCAGCATCAGTCCTTCCAATGAATATTCAGGATTGATTTCCTTTAGGATTGAGTGGTTTGATCTTCTTGCAGTCCAAGGGACTCTCAAGAGTTCTCTCCAACACCACAGTTCAAAAGCATCAATTCTTTGGTGCTCAGCTTTCTTTACAGTCCAACACTCACATCCATACATGACTACTGGAAAAACCATAGCTTTGACTAGATGGACCTTTGTTGGCAAAGTAATGTCTCTGTTTTTTAATATGCTGTCTAGGTTGATCATAACTTTTCTTCCAAGGAGCAAGCGTCTTTTGATTTCATGGCTGCAGTTATCATCTGCAGTGATTTTGAAGCCCCCAAAATAAAGCTTCTCACTGTTTCCATTGTTTCCCCATCTATTTGCCCTGAAGTGATTGGACCAGATGCCATGATGTTAGTTTTCTGAATAGTGAGTTTTAAACCAACTTTTTCAATCTCCTCTTTCACTTTCATCAAGAGGCTCTTTAGTTTTTCTTCACTTTCTGCCAGAAGGGTGGTGTCATCTGCATATCAGAGGTTATTGATAATTCTCCTGGCAATCTTGACTCCAGCTTGTGCTTCATTGAGACTGCATTTCACATGCTGCACTCTGCATATAAGTTAAATAAGCAGGGTGACAATATACAGCCTTGATGTACTCCTTTCCCAATTTGTTACCAGTCTGTTATTCTAGGTCCAGTTCTAACTATTGCTCCTTGATGTGCATGCAGATTTCTCAGGATGCAGGTCAGGTGGTCTGGTATTCCCATCTCTTTCAGAATTTTCCATAGTTTTTTGTGATCCACACTGTCAAAGGCTTTGGCATATTCAATAGAGCAGAAGTAGACCTTTTTCTGGAACTCTTTTACTTTTTCAATGATCCAGCATATGCTGGAAATTTGAACTCTGGTTGCTCTGCCATTTCTAAATCCAGGTTGAACATCTGGAAGTTCACAGTTCACATATTGTTGAAGCCTGGCTTGGAGGATTTTGAGCATTACTTTGCTAGTATGTGAGATGAGTGCAATTGTGTGGTAGTTTGAGCATTCCTTGACATTGTCTTTCTTTGGGATATGAATGAAAACTGACCTTTTCCAGTCCTGTGGCCACTGCTGAGTTTTCAAATTTGCTGGCATACTAAGTACAGCACTTAAATAGCATCATCTTTTAGGAGCTGAAGTAGCTCACTGGAATTTCATCACTTCCACCAGCTTTGTTCATAGTGATGCTTCCTAAGGCCCACTTGACTTCATATTCCAGGATGTCTGGCTCTAGGTGAGTGATCACACCATCATGAATATCTGGATCATGAAGATCTTTTTTTTGTACAGTTCTGCATATTCTTGCCACCTCTTCTTAATATCTTCTGCTTCTGTTAGGTCCATACCATTTCTGTCCTTTATTGTAACCATCTTTGTATGAAATATTCTCTTGGCATCTCTAATTTTCTTGAAGAGAGCTCTAGTCTTTCCCATTCTATTGTTTTCTTCTATTTCTTTGCATTGATCACTGAGGAAGGCTTTCTTATCTCTCCTTGCTATTCTTTGGAACTCTGCATTCAAATGGGTATATCCTTCCTTTTCTCCTTTGCCTTTCACTTCTCTTCTTTTCTCAGCTATTTGTAAGGCCTCATCAGACAACCATTTTGCCATTTTGTATTACATTTTCTTGGGAATGGTCTTGACCACTTACTGCTGTACAATGTCATGAACCTCCATCCATAGTTCTTTAGGCACTGTGCCTATCAGATCTAATCCCTTGAATCTGTTTGTCACTTCTACTGTATAATTGTAAGGGGTTTCACTTAGGTCATACCTAGTGAATGACCTAGTGGTTTGCTAGTGGTTTTCCCTACTTTCTTCAATTTACGTCTGAATTTGGCAATAAGGAGTTCACGATTTGAGCCACAGTCAGCTCCCTCTCTTGTTTTTGCTGACTATATAGAGCTCTTCCATCTTTGGCTACAAAGAATATTATCAATCTGATTTCATTATTGACCATCTGGTGACGTCCATGTGTAGAATCTTCTCTTGTGTTTTTGGAAGAGGGTGTTTGCTATTACCAGAGAGTTCTCTTGGCAAAACTCTGTTAGCCTTTGCCCTGCTTCTTTTGTACTCCAAGGCCAAATTTGCCTGTGACTTCAGGTATCTCTTGACTTCCTACTTTTGCCTTCCAGTCCCCTATAATGAAAAGTACATCTTTTTTGGGTGTTAGTTCTAGAAGGTCTTGTAGGTCTTCATAGAACCTTTCAACTTCATCATCTTCAGCATTACCATTTGGGGCATGGATTTGCATTACTATGATACTGAATGGTTTGCCTTGGAAATGAACAGAGATCATTCCGTCATTTTTGATACTGCATCCAAGTACAGCATTTCAGACTCTTCTGTTGACTAGGAGGGCTACCCCATTTCTTCTAAGGGATTCTTGCCCACAGTAGTAGGTTTAATGGTCATCTGAGTTAAATTCATCCATTCCAGCCCATTTTAGCTCACTGATTCCTAAAATGCTGATGTTCACTCTTGCTATCTCCTGTTTGACCACCACCAGTTTACCTTGATTCATGGACCTAACATTCCAGGTTCCTAAACAATATTGTTCTTTACAGCATCGGACTTTACTTCTGTCACAAGTCATATCCACAACTGGGTGTTGCTTTTGCTTTGGCTCTGTCTCTTCATTCTTTCTGGAGTTATTTCTCCACTGTTCTCCAGTAGCAAATTGGACAACTTCCAACCTGGGGAGTTCATCTTTCAGTGTCCTATCTTTTTGCCTTTTCATAGTTTTCACGAGGTTCTCAAGGCAAGAATGCTGAAGTGGTTTGCCATTCCCTTCTCCAGTGGACCATGTTTTTGTCAGAACTCTCCACCATGACCCATTCTTCTTAGGTGGCCCTTCAGGGCATGGCTCATAGTTTCAGTAGTTAGACAAGGCTGCAATCCATGTGATCAGTTTGATTAGTCTTCTGTGATTTGGTTCTCATTCTGTCTGCCCTCTGGTGGATAAGGATCAGAGGCCTATGGAAGCTTTCTGATGGGAGAGATTGACTGAGGGGGAAACTGGGTCTTGTTCTGATGGGCAGGGCCATGCTCAGTAAATCTTTAATCCAATCTTCTGTTAATGGGTGGGGCCGTGTTCCCTCCCTGTTGCTTGACCTGAGCCCAAGCTATGGTGGAGGTAATGAAGATAATGGCAACCTCCTTCAAAGGGTCCTGTGTATGCAGTACCACACTCAGTGCCCCTGACCTTGCAGCAGGCCACTGCTGACCTACATGAGTATGATGGCTAGATATCATCTCAACTTAAACAATTAAGCAAAAGCATCATAAATAAAATGAAGACATTTTGCAGTCTGGTAGATAGCAATTGCTTTACGTATAGAAAAAAAGTGAGTACCTATCTTATAACAAATTATTCCGCAAATTAATATTCAAAGGGAATACATATAAAAATGGTGGGAAAATGTTTTAAAATTTTCACAGAAGATAAATATATTATTATAAAATGGCTAATAAAAATTTGAAGTGACATTTAGGTTTTTTAGTGATGTAATTTCTTTTAATGATAAGGAAAAAATAAATAAAATATTATAGCTATTATTCTCAAAGAGATGAACAGGGGCATTTTGTACAGAATTGGCAGGATTACAGATAGTCTTTATGCAATGCTATGGTTTTCATAATGATTAAATATCAAAATATCCTGCTGACTTCAAAACCATAAATAAAAGAGGGACATTATTACCAATTCTACATAAATCAAAAGGCTTATACAAGAGCACTTTGAATAACTGTTAGTCAGTCATGTCTGACTTTTTGTGACCCCATGAACTGAAGCCTACCAGGCTCCCCTGTCCATGGAGTTCTTCAGACAAGAAATCTGGAGTGGATAGCCATTCCCTTCTCCAGGAGATCTTCCTAACCCAGGGATTGAACTTGAGTCTCCTGCACTGCAGACAGATTCTTTATGGTCTGAGCCACCCATAGACATCTATCTACATGCCACTTCTTATTGCTCAATTCCTATAAAAACATATATACTTAACTTACCCTATCAAACTGACTCATTGGTCTTTACTCAAATTCATTGCTTTTCTCAAATGAATATATGGAAAATTTAGTATTTAAAAAACATTATTTCACTTAGTTCAAGTTGCAGAAGGAAGGGTAAGCATAATTTAAAATGAGAAAAATTATGTATGCTAAGTTACTTCAGTCGTGTCCAACTCTTTGCGACTCTATGGACTTTAGCCCGCCAGGCTCCTCTGTCCATCGGATTCTCCAGGCAAGAATATTAGAGTGGGTTGCCATTCCCTCCTCCAGAGGATCTTCCTGATCCAGGGATCAAACCTGCATCTCCTGCGTCTCCTGCATTGCAGGCAGATTCTTTACCCCTGAGCCACCGAGGAAGCTCTGATACAAATTATAGAAGTTTTCAAAAAACGACTAGAAAGCTACTCAAAATTCTTTGCGTTAGTATTAAGGCTTTCAGTCTATGTTGGTCAGGTAATGAGTAGACATTAAGTAGACTTTCCAGGTTGCCCAGTCGTAAAGAATCTGCCTGGAGTGCAGGGAAGTGGGAGTTGTGGGTTGGATCTCTGCATTAGGAAGACACCCTGGAGGGGAAAATGGCAACTCACTACAGTATTCTTGCTTAGAAAATCCCATGAAAAGAGGAGGTTGGCAGGCTATATAATCTACGAAATCACAAAGAGTCAAACAGGAATGAACACACACACACACACACAAACGTCCTCCTCTGAGATGCAGACAGACTGCCATCACCATAAAGAATTGGCCCATATTTGAGAACTGTGTTCACTGTGTTGTTAAAAGTAATCTTACCGTTAAAGGTGAATGGATTTTAAAATCTTTGGGATTCTGAACCGTTCATAAGTTTCATTATGGCACTTCATATAGGCTATAATTAGCAGAGAGCTCTAAATTAATAGAAAAAAATCCTACCCAAGTGCATAATTTTACATTGTAAACCATTTAGCAGTTACGCTAGAGCCCATTTAAAGGCAGCTTTAAATGGCCCACGGCTGGTTTCCAGGATAAATAAATTAAAATTTGGTTGTTAAAGGATGTTAAGAGTTAAAAACAATTTTAATGAAAAGCATTGGTGGACTCAGCACTACTGAGGGTTTTTTGTTTTGTTTTTCAATTTTCTATAGGCAATTTGAATGTGACAATACTTGAGTAACAATTTGAACACTAAAAAGTGATGGTTCTAGAGGTCATTTAATTTACATTTATCTATCCCTTTACATTTGCACAGCTTAAAAAAATCATAATCTATTAGTAACTTGACTAGAAACATAAATGGCAACGAAGGACCACGAGTACTTTCATTCTCATTTTTTATTCCATTTGCTTTTATTTTTCCACTATGTTCCTGTTCTTGATATCTAAATGAAGATAACTTTTCTCTATTACCTTGATTTATTAGAAATTGCTGAAAAAATTATAGTATCTAGGGAGTCAGTATTAAGAGAAAGTCATTATTGTTTTAAATGCCTTGTTTCCCTCTACTATGAGAGAGAATACATTTGAACTTGGCAATAGTGTTTCCTTCACAAAATCTCTGCCAGCTAAAGTACTACATGCTAGCTTCATTCAGTCCTTTTGGTTATTCCTACTTTCCAGGAAAGGTGTTTTAATTGTGGCTTCTGGCTAGTCTTCCACTGCATGAAAAAAATCAAACAGTAGACTACATTACTTCCCTGAGCATTCAAGTTTCGTAAAACATGCATGTCTAAGAAAATATGAAGGGAAATTTTATGTTTCCAGAGCTCCTTGTAGTTTTTCAGTATAAACTACTGTTTTTCAGTTGGCTTCTTTATAAATGCTAACTAGTCTTTTAAAGCCAAATTAATTGTATTAATTAAAAATCCAAATTAAGTACATTAAAACCCCCTAAGATATTTTTACTAGTAAAGAAATTAATCATATTTTACTATAATTGAATTCATAGTAACTATTGCAAATCCTTATTGACCAGAGAGCACTGTTCTGAAACTGTGTGTAAATAAATACTTTCAAAATTTTGATTATTATTTAGTAGTAATATAAAATGATACCATCTTTAATAAGTAGAAATAAATTATAAAAATAAAGCCAGTCTAGTTTCAGGTATTATTATATTAATTATTGAATAGTCCATCTTTTCCCTTTTTCACTTATTTTATTGGCTCACATAAAATTCCAGTAGTTTAATGACTGATACCTTTTGAAAGTAATGTCTTAATCAAATACTGCTCCCTTTTACATGTGGGACTGGGGGTGGGAAATCATTGTTCAAAAACAGATGAATGACCTCATTTAAACTCTCACCAAATATTTTTGCCTTTGCATTTCTTCATTAGATCCAGATGTTACAGTACTAACTGTCTGTAGCCATTTACACTAATAATCCATGAATTGAGATTTTTTGCTAATAATACAGCAAGCTAAGTTTTTATTGTCATTTTTATTTAAAATGGTAGAAGAGATGGAGGATGATGGCAATTCTCAGTCCACATAGTAGCCTATTTCCAAACCTCTCTCTTTGAGTGATAACATCCATTAGGAAGTAATGGGCAAGATATTGTTCTTTCAAAACTTCACTGAGTCATGTGATTTTAAAAAAAAAGATTGAAGGACATATTTTACTGATGTATGCAATTGATCAACATGAGAGCAAATGCTCAATAATTTATTACTTAGTCACAACACTAAACAAAGATCACATTATAAAAATGACATTACTCATAAATTAAATATATTTATATGTATTTCCATATGTATGTGTATAAGAGGAATATGTGGTATGACTTCTTACAGAAGACTAAAGTTACTGTACTTCCCATGTTAGTATTCCTATTTAGATGGTATGAAATGGACACAGTACTCATTTATCAAAATTAGTAGTGTCTTATTTTTTAATGCATGCTTTTAAATAAATGACAGCCACCTGTGGTCTTTACCATAATCCTTCCCAATGAAAACTTTCAATTTTTCTGAGACCTGCTGTTTCTATGGAGACTTGAATCTGCTAAGATATTTTCCGATTTCATCTTAGTCTGGGTAGCATTTATTTTTCCACATTTTAGTTTCATTATAATGACTGACTTTCTTTGCTTTCTGTCTTGCTAATTTTTTTTTCTTTGAAATTTGATGCCAACTGTTCCCCATCTATTTTTTAATCCTAGTCAGAATGGCACCAGCAATCAGGAGACCTCCAAAGAATTATGCCTTAAATAAAAGCTATTAATTTGGATGTTTCTTTCCACTTGATGACACCTTTCTTACTTTGGAAATTTAATAACATTTACCACAATAATCTACTGACAATATAATAAAATGCTATTATATATAATAGAAACAGTTGATATTCATATCTGATTAGTATCTATATCACAGCAGTTATATTTTATTCAAATAGAAAATCTGAATTATTGTAAAAGTTAAAAATTAATAGAAAAATTAACAGAGACTGTTGATTAGCATTATATGGAGACAGATGTTGTTAATTAGTTAATGTATTTGGTTTTTTACCTATTCTTCAAAAAGAATGAATTTACACATTATAAAAGAGAGAGTAAAGTATAAGATTTGACATTGTTGGGACTTCTTAGGTGGTCCAGTGGACAAGACTTGGTGCTTCCTCTGCAGAAGGAACGGGTTTAATCTCTGATTGGGGGAGCTAAGATCCTGCATGCCACCCAGTGTGGCCAAAAAAAAAAAAAAGAAGATTTGGCATTGTTGTCAAGAGGTTTTCAACATTGTTACTTAAAATAAATCATTAATAATTTTAGAGAGTATATGTAAAATACAAGGCAACAATTTCTCTAAGATTCATAATGGAAAAGATTATCATATGTTAAGCATCAAAGAAGATTGCACAAATGTCTAAAATCCTGACGTGTTATATATTGAAAATCAAAAGGAAAAGAGTTCAAAGATGACAAATTGTCTTAAGAAAGCATAAAGAAAGATATGGCATTAGAAGTACCAGCGCATATATCCTTCAAAATTGTATTCATTCTATTGTCTGGAAACAACTGAAGAAACGAGAACATGCAAGCAATTATTAGAAATAAAATGAATTTTCCCAACAACACACTTCTATTATAGAGGACAGCATTTATCAGGAACTTACTCTACGCTAGGTACTATTACAGGCATGTTAACTGAATTCATATGCACAGTAATTTATGAAGTAGGCATTATACTCCATTTTAAAGATGAGGAAACTATCCAAACAATTTAAGTCACTTATCATAAACTACCCAGATAATTCTGTCCTAGAAAGGCTGACTCCAGAGCCCATATTCTTATCTACTGCACTATACTTGCCCTAAGCCCTACTTCTTACCTCCCACCACTGACAGAATATTTTGGATTGGCTGGAATGAAATTATACTTTCTTAGAACACAGTGTGAATAGGAGCTGATATCCCAATTTCCTTTTCTCTATATGCTTCAATTATTCCATGTCCCTTTTATAAACAACTGTATTTCTCAGTCTTACTTATGGTTTACTTTAGTGGAGCATTTGTTTTCTATCTTTTTCTCTAAAACAACTGTTTTTAAGAGTCAAAATTATTTTTTAAATACTCAGTTCAGTTCAGTCGCTCAGTCATGTCCGACTCTTTGCGACCCCATGAATCGCAGCACGCCAGGCCTCCCTGTCCATCACCATCTCCCGGAGTTCACTCAGACTCACATCCACCGAGTCAGTGATGCCATCCAGCCATCTCATCCTCTGTCATCCCCTTCTCCTCCTGCCCCCGATCCCTCCCAGTATCAGAGTCTTTTCCAATGAGTCAACTCTTCTCATGAGGTGGCCAAAGTACTGGAGCTTCAGCTTTAGCATCATTCCTTCCAAAGAAATCCCAGGGCTGATCTCCTTCAGAATGGACTGGTTGGATCTCCTTGCAGTCCAAGGGACTCTCAAGAGTCTTCTCTAATACCACAGTTCAAAAGCATCAATTCTTCGGTGCTCAGCCTTCTTCACAGTCCAACTCTCACATCCATACATGACCACAGGAAAAACCATAGCCTTGACTGCTGCTGCTGCTGCTTCTAAGTCACTTCAGTTGTGTCCGACTCTGTGTGACCCCACAGACGGCAGCCCACCAGGCTCCGCCGTCCCTGGGATTCTCCAGGCAAGAACACTGGAGTGGGTTGCCATTGCCTTCTCCAATGCATGAAAGTGAAAAGTCAAAGCGAAGTCGCTCAGTCGCATCTGACCCTCAGCGACCCCATGGACTGCAGCCCACCAGGCTCCTCCGTCCATGGGATTTTCCAGGCAAGAGTACTGGAGTGGGGTGCCATTGCCTTCTCCATAGTCTTGACTAGACGGACCTTAGTCGGCAAAGTAATGTCTCTGCTTTTGAATATACTATCTAGGTTGGTCATAACTTTTCTTCCAAGGAGTAAGCGTCTTTTAATTTCATGGCTGCAATCACCATCTGCAGTGATTTTGGAGCCCCAAAAATAAAGTCTGACACTGTTTCCACTATTTCCCCACTTATTTTCCATGAAGTGATGGGACCAGATGCCATGATCTTCATTTTCTGAATGTTGAGCTTTAAGCCAACTTTTTCACTCTCCTCTTTCACTTTCACCAAGAGGCTTTTTAGTTCTTCTTCACTTTCTGCCATAAGGGTGGTGTCATCTGTATATCTGAGGTTGTTGATATTTCTCCCAGCAATCTTGATTCCAGCTTGTGTTTCTTCCAGTCCAGCGTTTCTCATGATGTATTCTGCATATAAGTTAAATAAGTAGGGTGACAATATACAGCCCTGATGTTCCTTTTCCTATTTGGAACCAGTCTGTTGTCACATGTCCAGTTCTAACTGTTGCTTCCTGACCTGCATATAGGTTTCTCAAGAGGTAGGTTAGGTGGTCTGGTATTCCCATTTCTTTCAGAATTTTCCACAGTTTATTGTGATCCACACAGTAAATACTCAGAAATACTAGAAATCCTCATTTCCAAGTAGAATTCACATATCCATACATAAGGTTCTCAGCTGCATACTCCTCCCCATCAATTAATACAAATGTTTGACTATTGTAATCAATCATATTTATTATTGAGAGCCTCAAAATTTATGTAATCCGTTGATAACAAAGATTTTATAATTCAATTAGTCCCCAGAAATTTATATTTAATATATTAAAGTCATAAAGTAGGCTGGTAATTTTAAAAACACTTTAATTTACTAATGCCACATATTTAGCATTTACATAATATGAGTAATTATAAATAAGTTAAATAAATAATAATATTTGAACTTTTATTTTCATATCTTATGATCACTTTAAAATTTCTATTAAATAAAAAATTGCTTGATTTCCAAAAGGATGGCCAATTTATCACATAAGGAGTTAGATGTAAAAACAGGAAAAGAAAAAATTTTACTGTAAACATTCCATCTTCTTTATGCCTAATCAATGAAAATTTATCACATTAAAACTTACATAATTTAGTTTAATATCAAAAGTAAAACAGGAATGCTATTTATTGAAAACCATATTTTTTAAATGAAGCTCTACTATTCACTAAGAATACTACATATTGAGATCTATAACTGGCTATTTTGAATGTAGGAGTACATATATACCATGCAGTTCTAGGAGCATTTATGTAATGAATATAACTTCAATATTTATTGTGTAAGTCCAACAATCACTTTCCAAATTTCAGTCAACTAAGAGGAAAATGATGTGCTAATTAAAGAAATATAAATGTGTAATAAGAAGCAGTAATATATATATGTATTTATTGTGCATCTGTTTTATTTCTTCATCATAGGATGTCTCTATTTTCCTAGCCCTACACTGTCTACCAAACACTATACTTGCATTTTTATTTACTTCCTGGTTTATATTTTCCTCTGCATTTCCTTTGGCCTACAGCTAAATCTTATATTGTTGAAAATCAGAATTAGAAACCTGACCCTCTTTTTGACTCTGTATTCCACTTGGCATCAGTGTTCTCCCATTCACTATCCTTGTAGACATCGTATCCTCATAATATTCCTTAATCCTAGGACACCAGAAAAGATAAAGGAAACAGATTCTCCTCTCAGATTCTTCATAGCAGCCAGTACCACTGACACTTTAAATTGTGCAGTCATACTGATTTGGAACTTCTGAACGGCAAAATTATAGGAGGATCGATTTCTATTGTTTTAAGCTACTAAAAGTATGATGACGTTGCAGTAGAGATAATACAGTCCAAGCACAGAGTCCAGATAGTTTTCTGGGATGAAGTTCAGAGAAGGGAAAAAAAAAAGAGAGAGAGATAAGTTACTGTGTTGATTAGGTGTCAATATCTGGGTATATTGGTTAAATAAAGCTAGAGTATCTGGACAGGGCTGCTATATAGGTGTGCGGTCCTTCTTGATATCCAGCTGCCTCTGCTACACCTATGAGGACCCTGCCTCAGAGCTGCAGTAACGAGAAGAGGCTAATTGGCTATATTACGACTCATTATCACTCCCTTAGGTGAAGAGAGATAATTCTGAGGTGTGTTCTACGTTTTCTCCCAGAGCTGTTTGAATCTGCCCAATAATACAATATTTATTAGCTCTTCCCCCTTCCCTTTACTTCCCCCTTCCCAAACTGGTATTTCTGGGGATTGTTTCACAAATATAACACTTACATTCAAATTTTTATCCCTCGGTCTGCTTCTGGGAAACATAATCTAAGACACTGTAATATATCACAATTTAAAAGATTATGAATATTCACTAGATATTTTGTCAGTCATAGTTGTTACTTCCTAGGAATATTAACTCTGGACTGGTTGAATTAAACAAAGAATATATCAAGTAGACACACAGCAGCTCACAGAATCTTTGGAAGAACTAGAGAAGAAAGATTTCAATTAAGCACTCAGGAAGAATTCCCCAAAACTGAGTAGCTATAGTAGTGATCTAGTGATAGAACTCCTGCAATTGCCACTAGACTCTAGTTGGACTGCTGTTACTTCTGCTGCCTTCTTCTGCTCTAAAAAATTAATTGAACTGTAGCTACTATGGCACAGTGGCAAAGAATCTGCCTGTCAATGCAGGAGATGTGGGTTTGATCCCTGAGTTGGGAAGATCCCCTGAAGAAGGAAATGGCAACCCACTCCAGTATTCTTGCCTGGGAAATCCCATGGATAAAGGAGCTTGGTGGGCTGCAGTCCATGGTGTAGCAAAGAGTTGGATACAACAGAATGACGGAGCACAGTACAACTACTAATGTTACTGATAAAACTGCCACTTCTGTACTAAGGACATAATTGTACTTACCCCGGAGCTACCCAAGAGAAAAATGTTCTACTGCTTCATGCCTCTTATGCCACTAGTTGATGAGTTAAATATGAAGTGACTGTGTTTGACCGGCAAGACAGAGTTAACGTATCTACTTTCTGACGGAAAGGGAGGCTGAGAAAATGAGTGTCTAGCAATCTCCACTTTTTAATAACAACAGGCAATTTCTACTTCCCACCAAAACTCATAAGGTGGGGAATTTCTGAACTATGCAGAGGGTCCTGATACTATTTGACCAAAAGGAATGTCAATGTTAAGTTGACATTAACATTAAGTAAGAACATTACTTATCTGAAAACACATATGAGAGTTTCTGCCACCTTACAATTACATAATTCTCTGAAACCAAACTCAAAGTTACCAGAAACAATAGAAATTTTAATCATTTACTTGACCTGATTTGGGATGCACCACCTTCATAAGAGTCAATAACTCCAACTTAATATGGTTCTACCATGCTTCCCAAACCCCATTTAAATATCAGAGGAAAACTACGGATTCTTTCTTTATTTTTATTGCATGAGGGAATATTTATTGATATTGTAAAATATTCACTTTTTAAAATGCATGTATAAGACAAGAAAAGGATTACCAATATGTGTGATCTCCGCTTTCTCCTCTCTCTACATGAAAAGAATTCTACTCTGCCCAGTAGGTTTCTTTCTTTCTTTTTGATGTATTACTTTATATGGCATATTGTATGGAATTATCTCCCTGGAAAGGCTCACTAGTGCCGGCAAGAGATAGAGCAGGCACATCTCCTAGGCTTGGTATCCCCCAATAGCTGGTCTTATTCAAAACCTGCTTTTCAGTTCTTATTTTACAGTTGCAGTTCTTGGAGAAAATGAGACATTTGCAATCGCTGCTCATAATCCCTTCATTTCACTGTGTACTTGTTACTGGACCAGTTAGGTTAGAGCAGATCTCCTGCTATTCTCAAGAAGTTAAAATATAAATGCTCTATTTTGTCTTCAAACCCTGTATTTTTTCCCCAATAACTTTCGAGGGTTATCATGAGTCCTTATATCAAATTCCTTATATCAAATTCCTTATATCAAAGTCCTGATGCCTTTTCTATGGTGTCACTTTCCTTTTATCTCCCCACCTTTGCTGGTGGATAGCTCCTTCTCTCACCAAGAGAATACTGACATATCATCACATTCTAGAAGAGAAAAACTTGGCTTTATCCCATTTCTTAACCTGACACTTAAGTAAAAGCCATAAAGCAAGCCTAAATAGAAATCTTAATGAAACTCTACTGAGGGATTCACATCACTATGATGATTAATTTCATATGTCATCTTGACTGAATCTTGGGATGCCCAGATAGCTGCTTAAATGTATATTTGTGCATGTCTTCAAGGGTTTTTCCTGGAGATTAGCATCTGAATTGGTGGTCTGTGCAAAGCAGCCCAATGTGAGCAGGCATCTTTGAACCAGTTAAGGATCCAAATATAGAACCAAAAGACAGAAGACTGCTTGACCTGGACATTGGTTCCTCCAGTGTCAGGACTTACACTATCAGTGTTTCTGATTCAGAATTTGAACTCAGACTAGAATTTACATCTCTGTGTTTCCTGGGCCTCCAATTTATAGATGGAAAATTGCAGAGTTTCTCAGCCTCCATAATTATGTGAGCCAATTCCTTTTAATAAACTAAACACACACATTCTCTCTCTCCCCCTTCCTCCCTCTCTCCCTCTCAGTTTTGTTTTTCTGGAGAATGCTGACTAGTAGAGTCATTCTTAGAGTAAGGCTGAGTAAAGACCTTTGTAAAAGTCATTCAGTTGTGTCCGACTCTTTGCAACCTCATGGACTATACAATCCATGGAATTCTCCAGGCAAGAACACTGGAGTGGGTAGCTGTTCCCTTCTCCAGGGTATCCTCCCAACCCAGGGACTGAACCCAGGTCTCCCTCACTGCAGGCAGATTCTTTACCATCTGAGCCACAAGGGAAGCCCAAAGACCTTTAAGCATATAAAATTATTACCTACAAGTAACAGATTACTTCCTGGTTCACTAGAGGCCCCCAAGCCATATTCACCCTAACAACACTTAGAAGGAATCTCTGTTGGTTGGAGGCCATTGTTTCAATTGTAGCTATAGCTGTAATCAGTATGCAAATCAGGCAGTCTATAATGTTATCAGCTTTCAAAATCAAAGAAATTAGATGCCTTTGAAATTTTTAAGAACTCTGATGCTGAATTTATTTTACCACAAACACTGCTATCTGTAGTAGTAAATTAACAGAAAATGATTAGTGTAAAAATATTCTTTGAACTAACCTATTTAACCGAGTCTCCTCCTTTTTTTTTTTTACTGAAAGAAGTCTGGTGTGAAACACAAAAGAGATTCACACAATTTATGTTCACTGCTTCTTCCTTCATTAAGCAACCCTGAAATCATGAGAGAGTTATTTTGTATCTACTCTCTTCTTTTATTAGTAGAGGAATATTAGAAGTATTTAGCCTAAGTACACATAGATGTTTGCAGTTGGTCTCTAGGAGATATGCGAAGGCAAGTGTTGGCTTTTCCATTTGATTTCTGACCAGATTTTATTCCAAACTCTAAATGAAGAATTTCTTGCTATTCTGAAAATATGTCATAGTTTCCTGTGTCTGTGCATTTATTTATTTACACCGTTTCTTTTCTCCTCATTCCCATTATCTTCTCCATCTGTGCTGTCCATTTTCAAGGATCTCAAATCTATTGTGGTCCAAGATACCTCTCTTGGTTCTCTCAGCCAAAGGGAACTATGCACTTTTAAATCATCATAATACTTTACAAACTCAGCGCATTCTGCTTTGAATTATAGCTGTGTCATGCTTGTCCTAGCCTTTTATTGGTCTGCAGGCTACCTGAGGCCTGACTCCTTGGGCTTACCTGAGCAGCATATATCAATTGAAACACATATTCAGAAAGTATTTGTTGAAATTATTTGAACTGTATGAATTCTAAATCAGATCATTCAATACAATAATAACATGTCTTAAAAAAGAGATCAGACTTTCTGTAGGATTCTATGGGGAAGTGAGAGAAAACATGTACTTTGGACCAAGGCACATAAGATGAAATTTTGGCTCTATAACTAATCACCTGTATGGTAAAAGACCAATTATTAAAGCTCTCCCTAAGCTTCAGTTTCCTAATGTGTAAAATATAAGTGGTAATATCCACTTTTTAGGGCTCTTATCCCACTATTTCATGCTAGTATGAGATAGTATGTGTCAATCACCTGTCATTTGGTATACAAATCTCAGAAATTAGAATTATTATACACATCATTATGTAAATGATTCAATAGGTATCTGTGTAAATCCAGTTTGTCTACTATCTGTATGATTTAGAAAAGTGGCAATACTGAAAATAAAGTCAGTTATTTGATTCTTCAACAAACATTACAATATTTTTGTTTGAAAATTACACAGTGATAAATACTTCATTAAGCACATTAAAATCAATACAAAAGGGAAGTAGCTCATTAACCATTAGATAACTGACATATATTTGAAGCACAGGCATTTGTATTGTTCTTTAAGGCAAACACACAGTCATTTAAGCAATGTATCTATCTTTATTTTTTATGTCAAAGAGGATTGATGAAAGTAAAAAAGCTGAAGAAAAACAAAAATTCTGCATAAAATGCCTAGGAGTTTGTTGTTTTTCTTTCTTTCCTTTGCTCAGTTATTTCTGTGCTTTGGAAGAGAAACACATTTGAATGTTGCATTGCCTTCAAAGTGGGGAATGACTATTATACATAAAGTCACAATATGTAGCCTAACAATTTTAGAAGAGAGCTAAAACTTTAAATCACTCCTGGTACTCACGATTCTGCTGCTCTCAGAAGGATCCAAATGGGATGACTTGGTCAGGCAACTGAAGAATAGTGGAGGATACATCTGTAAGCACAAGAAATAATTTATTCTTTCAGTAGTCTATTCCCCAGAGCCTCTAGATTTGCCTGGCAGGTAGTAGCAGTAGTAGCAGTAGTGTGTGTTCAGTAATGTCTGACTTTTTGCAACCCCATGAACTGTAGCCTGTCAGGCTACCCCATCCACAGGCTTTTCCAGGCAAAAATAGTACAGTGGGTTGCCATTTCCTCCTCCACGGTATCTTCTCAACCAGGATTGAACCCAAGTCTCCTGCCTGCATCTCTTGCACTGGCAGGAGGCTCCATCTGACGCACCAGGGTAGTAGGATCTTGATAAATATTTGTTCTGTGGATGAAAAATGATGCCTGCCACATTTGCAAACAAAGGATGCTGTGGCATTCTAGCCATCAGCCACAACCTACCAGACCCTGATAGTGAGACCCGAGGAGCTCAGGAAGAATAAAAATGGGCTTTCCTCAGCCATTCCCAATGGTGCACCCTGAGGAGACTCAGGATGGGGAAGAACTGGATCCTGGTCTTAGCTAGCCAACGTGCAAGGAGCCCAGACTCTTGCATCTTCCTATGCTTAGAAAAGCTTAAAAAGAAAAAAAAAAAAAGAAAAGAAATAAATGTTTTTCTTCTATTAACAGTAATTTTTTGATGTTCTGATTACCTGGATCATGTTGCAAAACTCCTATATAACCTGGTTCATCCTTTACCTCTTCAGAGTAGTCCCTCAGTGCGATCTGGGAGGATATCTTTCAGGCAATGTGCGAGCTGGGTCTTGTCTGACTCTGCCACCCCATGGACTGTAGACCGCCAGGCTCCTCTGTTCACGGGATTTCCCAGGCAAGACTAGCGGAATGGGTATCCATCCATTTCCTTCTCCAGGGGATCCTCCTCATGCAGGATAGAACCCATATCTCTTGCACTGGCAGGTGGATTCTTCACCACTGGGCCACCTAGGATGCCTCTTCCAGGCTTTACTCCTCAGGGAATTCACCAAATCAAACATAATTTTCAACTTTTAGGTTGTGCATTTTTTTCAGTTAACATCTGAATGACTTATGTAATACATATTTGAAATATAGACAATACCCATAAGTTACTGTGATCAAACTACCAGGTAGATATATAGATAGATAGATAGACATATAGCCTAGATCTTTTGCTTGATATTAGTAAAAATTAAAAAAAAAAAAAATGAGTGTGAGTTGCTAGGCTGTGGACAGGGAGGCCTGAATCTTAGCTCTGCACGAATGCTGGGGCTCCACAGCCGGCGTGGGACTCTCTAGCCCGCTAGCCTTACTTGGCTGCTCCTCCGACTTTTGGCCGGGAGCTTGGCCCCGCCCAATCGCCCAGGGCGGTTCAAGAAGGTCGCCTGCGGTCGTGGTGAGCTCCTAGAAGGAGCCCGCCACCTCGTGGGGGATCAGCGAAACCTAACCACCGGGGTCCCGCCTCCTTGGGGGCTGCTTGGCTGCTTAGTCCTGGACCCTCTGATGGCCGGAGGTGGCCACAGCAGAACATGTGGAAGATAGAGCTGGTGAGCACAGGGCTCCCTGAGCTCCGTGAGGCCAACTCGGGCTGGCCGGTGACGCTGGCCACCTGTGAGGCAACCGGTCGGTGTTCACATCCCAGAACGCCTGCGAGGTGCTCTTCACGTCACTGCTGAAGAGCCTGGGGTCCAAGGACAGTGGCAAGATTGTCTTCAAGACAGCTTGGGTAAGTGCTCTCTCCATGGGGATGATTGTCTTCTGCTGCTCGTTAGCGTCTTCACAGAGATGTTTGATGACCAGGAAACAGGTGTGGTGGGTGCTGCTGTTGAGGTTGTTGGACGCTTGACCGGTTCTTTAATAAACTCCATTGAGCCTCCATACCTCTTCTTGTGGAATCCTGTTTGCCAGTATTTGCGAAAATCCTGTTTGCCTACTTGCCTTCACTGGTCATTCTGGAAGTTCCTTGGACGGGTGAATGGCACTCTGATTGCTGGCAGCAATGCCTTCCTGGTTTTGCTGTCTTTCCTTCTGAGGGTTCTGACTGACAGCTGGGGCCTCTTTAGAGACAGAGTCCTCTGCCTCTTCACATTTGTTCTCTTTCTGGCTGGTTTGACTTACGGACCCCTTGCCTTCTGTGTAAAGATGGTGGAACCAAAGGAGGCAACAGATTCTCCCTCTTTTCCCAGAGAAACTTCAGTTATACTCAGTTCAATTTTGCCGTCTTCAGGGTGACAGCTTATGTTGTGTCGGCAGTTGGAATATCGGTTGCACTTTTAGGAGACCATGTGCCTTATTTTCACTTGGGTTGGCCATGCCTTGCCAGGGTCATTTCAGAAGTGGAGTGCTGCTTCTTAGCCACACTGCGCCAAGACCAAAGTTTTCTTTGCCTTGCAAGTTTCCTTTCTGTTCCCTCAGAACTAGAACAGAGGCAAGGTTGGACCATCCGCACCCTCAGCATGCTGAGCAGCCGCCGACTGAACTCAGGAGGAAATGGGCTAATGTGAATGAGAGGTTATCACATAACCCTTTTTCCAGCTTCCACATCTCCTCCTTTAGTCTAGTTTCTTGCCTGGAGAATCCCATGGACAGAAGATCCTGGCAGGCTATGGTCCATAGGGTCACAAAGAGTCAGACACAACAGAAGCCACTTAACACAGCACAGCATAATACATTTTGTGAATATGAGCAAATTAAAATGCTTTTCACAATCTATGACAAGCAGTATATATACATAGTTTTATGTTCAATTTTGTTTCCTGCAATAAACATAAAGCATTAGCTGAAGAAACCATGAGTAAATGTGTAAATTTTAGAAAGTTATCTTATGATTTTTATATCAACTAGAAAGCAAATTATGATAGAGGAAAAATAAATATTAAACTACTTATACATAATATAATTAAACACTTTTAAATTCTATTTATTTCTGTTTTGGGATGTACAGCTATATTTTGTTTGTTTTTAATTTAGTGGAATTAATTGGAATTGGACTGACTCATCAAAAGTAGCTATTAATTATACAGGAGACCCTTCATAAGAAACAGCCTATACTGAACCATAGTTTGATTCAGAGCTGTGTGTGAGGTGTTTTTAATCTATACTATATTTTGTGAGTGACCATGGTAACAACTGTGTTATGTACTTATACAACTATTTTATTTCTTTGTTTCTATATTTAGTCTTCAATAGTTTATGCTCAGATATTTAAAAATTATTTTTCCTTCCTCAAAGAATTAGCAAGACAAAACAATTCTCTGAGATGAGATTTAGAATTTAAAAATCATATTCTTGCTGCTCTTGTTTTTTGGAATGGATTTTTGTGTTAGCAAAAAGAATTACCAGTGTTGTTTTTAATGCTGCAATTTAATAATTTGTGTAAAAGTATTTAGCAGTGAATAGCTACAGTCTGTTGGCTCTGATAGGTCTTATTTTTTTCATCTTTTGTCCTCTTCTCTTTGATATTCACTGAGAATTATAGGGTTATTTGATATCTGTTAGACAGTTGTAAAAATAAAGTATTAATAGACTATGTAAATATATACTGAAAAATAATGGGCACATTGAATTGGCTTGAGTTGTTATGTGAGTCATATTAGATTAGTCTACAGTTTGGGAATAGCTATTTTCCATGGCTCAGACGGTAAAGAATCTGCCTGTAATGCGGGAGACCCATGTTCAGTCCCTGGTTTGGGAAGATCCCCTGGAGAAGGAAATGGCAACCCACTCCAGTATTCTAGCCTGGAGAAATCCATGGACAGAGAAGCCTGAGGGGCTACAGTATACTGCGTCGCAAAGAGTTGGACATGAGTGAGCAACTTCCACAGTTTGGAAATAAACACTTCCAAATAAATATAATAATAAAAATATTTTTCTTTTTAAAACTAGTTTTATTTCCCAAAGTAACCTATAATAGTCAAATCTTTATAAGGTGCCTGCTATTCAAATTTCTAAATGATAAAAGGTGGCTTTAATCAAGGGGATTGCAGATAGTTAATTCTGTGGTTGTCCCTTTCTTTGATTTGAACCTAATTATTTATGTACATTACAATCTTGTTAATTTACTCTTTATTCTCATCTACATTTACATTAGACCCAGGAGAAATTAGGACAGCAACATCTGGCTTTAATGAAATAGAAATAGTTAAATAACTATTGTCATCATCATTCAAGACTGCATTTTGTTGTTCCACACACTGAAACAGTCACATCAGATATACCAAACAGAAGGAACAGCACTAAAAAAGCAAATTAGTTTACTCTATAAAGAATTATAAACATGTATCCAAAGTCCTATTATATTCACTTCAGTTATTTTCTAGCTGATTGATTAATTTTAAATAATTTATAATTTTAAGACATATCTCAAATAAATTTTCCTTTTCCTTTTATAAAATAAAGAAATAATACAGATATATGACCAAAAAAATAGTTCAAATGATAAGGCTCAAAATGAAAATCTCTTTCTCTGTCCTACTGTTTCTTCCCAGAAAATAACCCTGTCAAATTCCAATCTTTTTGAAGTTTTTTTTTAATTGAAATGTAGTATACTTATAATATTTATTAGTTTTGGGTGAATAACATAGTGCTTTTTTTTAATGTATTCAATATTTTTAAGATTAAACACCATGTAAAGTTATTTTAAAATAATGGCTATCCCTGTGCTGTACAAAATATCTTTGTAGTTCATTTATTTTTATGTATTAATAATAGTTTGCAGCTCTTAATCCCAAACCTTTATCTCACCCTTCCCCCTCCCTCTTTCCGATGGTAACTGTTTGTTGGTTTTTGTTTTCTATGTTTGTAATTCTGTGTCTTTTCTGCTATGTGTATTCATTTTTTTTCAAGATTCCATATAAAAATGATAACATACAGTATTTGTCTTTGTCTGTATGACTTACTTCACTAAGTATAATACTATCTGGGTCCATCTATGTTGTTGCAAATGGCAGAATTTCATTCTTTTTTATGGCTGAGTAAAATTCAATTGTATATACATGTAATGCACATTATATACACCTGTTCAATTATATATATATAATTGAATATGTGTATAATGCCACTTCTTTATCCAGTCATCTGTTGATGGACACTTAGGTTGCTTCCATATCTTGGCTATGGTAAATAATGCTGCTGTGAACACTGGGGTGCATGTATCTTTTGAATTAGTGTTTCCAGTTTCTTCAAATCCATAGCTAGCAATAGAGTTGCTAGCTCACAAGGTATGCTATTTTTGGTATTTTGAAAAATGTCCATACTGTTTTCCATAGTGGTTGTATCAATTTGCATTCCCACCAACAGTATACTAGGGTTCCCTTTTCTCCACATCCTTGCCAGTATTTGTTATTTGTAGACTAGGTGATAGACATTCTAACAGGTGTGAAGTGACATCTCATTGTGGTTTTGATTTGCATTACACTGATAGCTAGAGATATTACGTATTTTTTTCAGATGCCTATTGGATATCTGCATATCTTCACTTAAAAAATTTCTTTGATCTCTATTCAGTTTGTAATCCTGATGTTTGTGTTTTTGGTATTACATTGTATAAGATGTTTATGAATTTTGGAAATTAACCCTTTATTTGTTATATCCTTAGTTGCTATTTAAGGGGTTTTTTTTTTTTTCACATATTTTTGATTTAAACAAGTTCTCTGTCTTCTCATTTTGCCTAACTTTCTGTCTCTATGAGTTTAGTTAAAACAGTTACCTATCCCGGTCTTGCAGGGTGTGGTGTGTCCCAGTACAGTCTGTGTGTACCCAGGGACTTTAGGGTAAGACCTGGATCTGAGATGAGCATGAGTCACGTCTTTCCCCAGGGTTACTGGCAGCTATCACTTTGGTAGGAGGTGGGACTGGAGATAGAGAGGCTGGAGCTAGAGCTATGTGTGAACCATAGCTTCTTTTCTGCTCAGTGGTCAACACCATCCCCTGGGAGCAGAAATTGTTGGGAGACAAGCCCTGAGGTTCAAGCTTGAGCTGGCCTTGTTCCTCTGAGTGTATGTCCACCCCCAACCCAGTGCTGGCATCTTCATTTGATAGGGGAACAGTACTAGTGCAAGAAAGACTAGAGGGGGCACTTGCCATGGGTCAGGGCACAGACTGTGGCAGTCTCTCACCCTTGTGTGGAGCTGTCTTGCAGACTGTGTGGGACCAAGCAAGTACTCAGCTCATGTGGGCCTCCATACTGGTTTTGGTTGTAGAAACTTGCCAAAGTCACTTGCAGTATTAATCTGCTTCCTCTGCCTTGTTTCAGAAGTAAGCAAGTTGAGTGCACACTTTTCTCAGTGGAATCTAGGTTTCTTACAGCTCTCCTGTTAGGCCCACTGGTTTTCAAGCCAGCTAAGGGGACCTGTCTTCCTGGTTTCATACCCCAGGATTGGGGCACCAAATATGTGGCCTGAATCATCCACTACCCAGAGAATATCTCCACCTGAATAGTCCCCCTCTTCTTCTTTATCTTCTCCCGTGGGCAAAGATCCAGATGTGATTGCTTGGCTTCCCTTCTTACTCAATTCCATGAGGATCTTTCTTACAACTTTGCTTGCAGAAGTTTTTCTGTGAGTCTTCAGTTAGTTTTCAGTAAGTTTGTGAAAGTTACTTTTAAAACTGGTGGTGGTGGTGGTGTTCAGTCACTCAGTCATGTCCGACTCTTTATGACCCCATGACTGCAGCATGCCAGGCCTCCCTGTCCTTCACCATCACCCGGAGCTTGCTCAAACTCATGTCCATTGAGGTGGTGATGCCATCCAGCCATCTTGTCCTCTGTTGTACTCTTCTCCTCCTACCTTCAATCTTCCCCAGCCTCAGGGTCTTTTCAAATGAGTCACTTCTTCACATCAGGCAGCCAAAGTATTGGAGGTTCAGCTTCAGCATCAGAACTTCTAATGTTTATTCAGGATTGATTTCCTTTAGGGTTGACTGATTTGATCTAAGCATGAGTTCTTCAGCATTCAGCTTTCTTTATGGTCAAACTCTCACATACATACATGATCACTAGAAAAACCATAGCTTTGACTATATGGACATTTGTCAGAAAAGTAATATCTGTGCTTTTTAATATGCTGTCTATGGTTGTCATAGCTTTTCTTCCAAGGAGCATGTGTCTTTTAGTTTCATGGCTGCAGTCACCATCTGCAGTGATTTTGGAGCCCAAGAAAATAAAATATTTCTATTTCCATTGTTTTGCTACCTATTTGCCATGAAGTGATGGGACCAGCTATGGTTTTTACAGTGGTCATGTATGGATGCTAGAGTTGGACTGTGAAGAAAGCTGAGCACTGAAGAATTGATGCTTTTGAACTGTGGTGTTGGAGAAGACTCTTGAAAATCCTTTGGGCTGCAAGGTGATCCAACCAGTCCATTCTAAAGAAGATCAGCCCTGGGATTTCTTTGGAAGGAATGATGCTAAAGCTGAAACTCCAGTATTTTGGCCACCTCATGCGAAGAGTTGACTCATTGGAAAAGACTCTGATGCTCGGAGGGATTGGGGGCAGGAGGAAAAGGGGATGAAAGAGGATTAATGGCTGGATGGCATCACCAACCCGATGGATGTGAGTTTGAATGAACTCTGGGAGATGGTGATGGACAGGGAGGCCTGGCGTGCTGCAATTCATGGGGTCGCAAAGAGTCGGACATGACTGAGTGACTGAACTGAACTGAACTGAACTGAACTGATGGGACCAGATGCCATGATGTTAGTTTTATGAATGTTTAGTTTTTCTTTTTTTTGTCTTTCATTATTCATTTTATTTTTTATTTATTTATTTTTTTTACTTTAAAAATTTTTATTTTTACTTTATTTTACTTTACAGTGCTGTATTGGTTTTGCCATACATTGACATGAATCCACCATGGGTGTACATGTGTTCCCAAACATGAACCCCCCTCCCACCTCCCTCCCCATAACATCTCTCTGGCTCATCCCCGTGCACCAGCCCCAAGCATGCTGTATCCTGCATCGGACATAGACTGGAGATTCGATTCTTATATGATAGTATACGTGTTTCAATGCCATTCTCCCAAATCATCCCACCCTCTCCCTCTCCCTCTGAGTCCAAAAGTCCGCTCTACACATCTGTGTCTCTTTTGTTGTCTTGCATTGAATGTTGAGTTTTAAGCCAACCTTTTCACTCTCCTCTTTCACTTTCATCAAGAGGCTCTTTAGTTTTGCTTCACTTTCTGCCATAAGGGTGGTGTCATCTGTGTATCTGAGATTATTTATATTTCTCCCAGCAGTTTTGATTCCAGCTTGTGCTTCATTGAGACCAGCATTTTGCATGATGTACACTGCATATAAGTTAAATAATCAGGGTGACAATATGCTCTTTACTTCTGTTCCTCTTCATTTTCTCCTGGCAGTTTCTCTGGTTCCTCTGCCTTTTCTAAATCCAGCTTGAACATCTAGAAGTTCTCAGTTCACATACTGTTGAAGCCTAGCTTGGAGAATTTTGAGTGTTACTTTGCTAGCATGTGAGATGAGTGCAATTGTGTGGTAGTTTTCACATTCTTTTGCACTGCCTTTCTTTGGGATTGGAATGAAAGCTGACCTTTTCCAGTCCTGTGATCATTGCTGAGTTTTCCAAATTTGCTGACATTTTAAGTGTAGCACTTTAACGGCATCATCTTATAGGATTTGAAATAGCTCAGCTGGAATTCCATCACCTCCATAAGCTTTGCTCCTATTGATGCTTCCAAAGGTCCGTCTAGTCAAGGCTATGGCTTTTCTAGTGGTCATTTATGGATGTGAGAATTGGACTGTGAAGAAAGCTGAGCACCGAAGAATTGATGCTTTTGAACTGTGGTGTTGGAGAAGACTCTTGAGAGTCCCTTGGACTGCAAGGAGATCCAACCAGTCCATTCTGAAGGAGATCAGCCCTGGGATTTCTTTGGAAGGAATGATGCTAAACCTGAAACTCCAGTACTTTGGCCACCTCATGCAAAGAGTTGACTCATTGGAAAAGACTCTGATGCTGGGAGGGATCGGGGGCAGGAGGAGAAAGAGACTACAGAGGATGAGATGGCTGGATGGCATCACTGACTCAATGGACATGAGTCTGAGTGAACTCTGGGATTTGGTGAGGGACAGAGAGGCCTGGTGTGCTGCGATTCGTGGGATCACAAAGAGTTGGACACGACTGAGCGACTGAACTGAACTGAAGGCCCGCTTGACTTTGCAGTCCAAGAAATCTGGCTCCAGGTGAGTGAGTGCACCATCGTGGTTATCTGGGTCATGAAGATCATTTTTGTATAGATATGTGTATTCTTGCCACCTCTTAATATCTTCTGCTTCTGTCATGCCCACACCATTTCTATTCTTTATTGTGCCCATCTTTGCATGAAATGTTCCCTTGGTATCTCTAATTTTTCTTGAAGAGATCTCTAATCTTTCCCATTCATTGTGATAAAAAGGACATCTTTTTTGGGTGTTAGTTCTAGAAGGTCTTGTAGATTTTCATAGAAACGTTGTGGTATACATTTATATTATATTATATCATATTATATTTATAATGACTGAAGTATCAATTTTTGATTTATCTATTTTTTTCTCCACTGTAAAATATTTCATTCTTACTGCCTCTTCCTCCCTGGTTTGCCTTAAAGAATTTCACCCTTTCTTTGCATTAATATTTGTTTTCAAGGTTTACATGGAAAATCCAACTTTATTTTTGATGCTAATGCAATCTAGAAGCTAAGTCTGTAAAAATTTTCTTCAATGTCTATTAGGATAACAAAGTCATAAATATATATCACATATGAACTGACTTCTTCATTCACATATTTTTTTTTTCCCAATCAGAGTGTAGAATTTGTAAAACAGAACACAATAAAAGAAAAACTGTTCAACCTAGGTAATTGAATACATGGATATCAGTTTTTTCATGTTATAAATAAGAATTGTAGATGTAGAATCACTAAAATAATTTTCATATTCAATGAGTGAAAATAAATACATATAATAGCACTATTTCTAGGAATACATACCCTAACCAAATGATTTGCTAGGTCTTATTGAATTGAAATATATATTTCATTAATAACATTATATAATTTGGTAATTATAGATCAATCACAGTTGGCAGGTTATCTAAACAACTCTTTTTTTTTTTCCATTTTTCTTGCTTATTAAATGAACTTCCCCTTCACAATTTAGTTTCCCATTAAAGGTTTCCCACGGGAAACTGATGCACACTAACATTGGGTAGACAATATTTTATTTCATACACAAATCATAGTCAACAAATATATGTTTTTAGGATTTATATTATCCAGGTACTACACTGGATATACTATATATATAGTATAGTATATATACTATACTATATTTGATGGAGGTACAAAAAATATAATATAAACATAAATACAAAGAAATACAAAAAAATATAAAAACAAAACTAATTTATGAAATACAAATAATTGTATTTTCTATATTGTATTATAAGTCTTACCACATAGAAAATACAATTATTGAAATATTCAAAGAGTTATTTGGAAATGAAGAAAATGGACCTTGATCCAGACAATGGGTACAGAGTGAGAAAGAAAATAAAAAGAAATAATACTTTTTATTACATAAAAGGAAATAGCACTTTTAATAGGCTTAGTTATATGCTATTTATTATTGATTGTTGAAATGTAAGGTTTGTTTTTAGGGATTACTATTAAGGCTAACAGCATGAGCTAGAATTTTAGTGCTTACCAAAAAACTATAAACCAGGCATAAATGACCTTCTTACAACTTCTAATTTATAAGAAATTTGGGAGGCTGCATTGAGTTGTCAAATGAGACATAAAATATTACTTTTTAAATAAAAATTTGTGGTATTTCGTAATGCACATTTGCAGTAATTAGCAATAATAAGATAGGAGATGTCAAAGAAATCTGACATTTATAAAATACACTGTTGGATAAGTTAAAAGACCTCCTAGAGAGTATATTATTGCCATCAATGATGAAGTAACTAGTAAAGGACTAGATTCTCCATGATAACTATAAATCTGGACAGAATATACTAAAATAATTATTTTCATACATTAAGCATTAGATAGTGAAGGGCAATTATTTAAAGCAAAAAGGAAAGAAGAGATTTACTACAGTTTTATCCAGACTTTCAACCATCACTTTCTGGACTGCAGCAACAGTGAAAGAAAAACTAAATCATATAAGTCTCACTGAACTAAGAACACTAAGTTCAAGGCTACTGGCGTGACAGAAGTTTGCAGGGTAGGAAAAAAGGGACCTGCGCAGAAAAAGAGAGTCCTAACAGCCTTCCCTGGTATTATTGGTAAATACTAAACTGCTGATGCTGTGGGAAAGAGTCTGTAACATAAGGGAAAGAACAGTTAACAGTAGCTTAAGCTGCAGAAACATGCACAAACACACACACATACTTATACGGACAGACACAAGTGAAAAATGTTCAGATTCCAGAAAGTAGGAGTGAAGAGTCCTTCCTGAGCAGCTGGACGCTGAATAGATTTTAGAAGTTGTGACTTTGGAGTAATACTATTCTAACTCATAAATAAAAGCTTCTTTATTTTTACCCTACTTAAAATTAAAACGACCATCAAATGAAATCAAGCTAGTGTGCAAATAAATTAATTGGCTGCCATCAAAAAACTCAAAATTCACAAAAGGGAGAAAATAAACATACATTGACATAACAGTCATCATGTCCAATATCCAATAAAATGCTACCATATATGTAAAGAAGCAGAAAAATGTGTCCCATAATAATAATTTTTTTAAAATTCTGTTAAAATAGACATAGAACTGTCAGAGATAAGGGAATTAGCAGGAAATAATTTTTAAAGATCTGTTAAAATGTATTTTTAATTATTTAAGAAAACAACATAAAGATAATGAAAGAACCAGTGTAAAACTAAATAAACACTGTAAAAATAAACCAAATGCACATTTAAAACAGAAAAGTTAGATACCCAAAGTGAAATATCCAAAGATGCACTCATCAATAAATTAGAACCAAGTAAGTATAATATTTGAACATGAATAAAGAGAAAATCAGAATGTTTCATACGGAAGTATGGAGTTAAAAAAAAGAAAGGAACAGTTTCAGGGAACTCTGGGATATATCAAGTATTTTCATATGCATGTAATCAGCATACAATAAGTGGATGAGCTCAATAAAGGACAAAAATGGGATGGACCTAACAGAAGCAGAAGATATTAAGAAGAGGTGGCAAGAATACACAGAAGAACTGTACAAAAAAAATCTTCACGACCCAGATAATCATGATGGTGTGATCACTCACCTAGAGCCAAACATCCTGGATGTGAAAGAAGTCAAGTGGGCCTTAGGAAGCGTCACTACGAACAAAACTAGTGGAGGTGATGGAATTCCAGCTGAACTAATTCAAATCTTAAAAGATGATGCTGTGTAAGTGCTGCATTCAATATGGCAGGAAATTTGGAAAACTCAGCAGTGTCTACAAGACTGGAAAAGGTCAGTTTTCATTCCAATCCCAAAGAAAGGCAATGTCAAAGAATGCTCAAACTACCACACAATTGCACTCATCTCACATGCTAGTAAAGTAATGCTCAAATTCTCCAAGCCAGGCTTCAGCAATACGTGAACCGAGAACTTCCAGATGTTTAAGCTGGACTTAGAAAAGGCAGAGGAACCAGAGATCAAATTACAAACATCTGCTGGGTCATTGAAAAAGCAGGAGAGTTCCAGAAAAATATCTATTTCTGCTTTATTGACTATGCCAAAGCCTTTGCCTGTGTGGGTCACAAAAATAATGTGGAAAATTCTGAAAGAGATGGGAATACCAGACCACCTGACCTGCCTCTTGAGCAACCTATATGCAGGTCAGGAAGCAACAGTTAGAACTGGACATGTGACAACAGGCTGGTTCCAAATAGAAAAAGAATACTGTGTATTGTCAACGCTGTATATTGTCACCCTGCTTATTTAACTTATATAGAGAGTTCAGTTCAGTTCACTTCAGTCGCTCCTTTGCATGTCCGACCCTTTGCAACTCCAGAACTGCAGCACTGCAGGCCTCCCTATCCATCACCAACTCCCAGAGTTCACCCAAACCCACATCATTGAGTCGGTGATGCCATCCAGCCATCTCATTCTCTGTCGTCCCCTTTTCCTCCTGCCCGCAACCCCTCCCAGCATCAGAGTCTTTTCCAATGAGTCAACTCTTCGCATGAGGTGGCCAAAGTACTGGAGTTTCAGGTTTAGCATCATTCCTTCCAAAGAAATCCCAGGGCTGATCTCCTTCAGAATGGACTGGTTGGATCTCCTTGCAGTCCCAGGGACTCTCAAGAGTCTTCTCCAAGACCACAGTTCAAAAGCACCGAACTTCGGCACTCAGCTTTCTTCACAGTCCAACTCTCACATCCATACATGACTACTGGAAAAACCATAGCCTTGACTCCTGAGAAATTCTTGGCTAGATGAAGCACCAGTTGGAATCAAGATTGCCGGGAGAAATATCAGTAAACTCAGATATGCAGATGATACCACCCTTATGGCAGAAAGTGAAGAGGACTAAAGAGTCTCTTGATGAAAGTGAAAGGGGCGAGTGAAAAAGTTGGCTTAAAGCTCAACATTCAGAAAATGAAGATCATGGCATCCAGTTCCATCACTTCATGGAAAATAGATGGAGAAACAGTGGAAACAGTGTCAGACTTTATTTTTTGGGGCTCCAAAATCACTGCAGATGGTGACTGCAGCCATGAAATTAAAAGATGCTTACTCCTTTGAAGAAAAGTTACGACCAACCTAGACAGAATATTAAAAAGCATAGATATTACTTTGCCAACAAAGGTCCGTCTAGTCAAGGCTATGGTTTTTCGAGTAGTCATGTATGGATGTGAGAGTTGGACTATAAAGAAAGCTGAGCACTGAAGAATTGGTGCTATTGAACTGTGGTGTTGGAGAAGACTCTTAAGAGTCTCCTGGACTGCAGGAGACCCAGCCAGTCCCTCCTAAAAGAGATCAGTCCTGGGTGTTCATTGAAAGGACTGATGTTGAAATTGAAATTCCAATACTTTGGCCACCTGATGTAAAGAGCTGACTCATTTGAAAAGATCCTGATGCTGGGAAGGATTGAGGGCAGGAGGAGAAGGGGACAACTAAGAATGAGATGACTGTATGGCATCACTGACTCAATGGGCATGAGTTTGGGTAAATTCCAGGAGTTGGTGATGGACAGGGAGGTCTGGCATGCTGCAGTTCATGGGGTGGCAGAGTCGGATACGACCAAGTGACTGAACTGAAGTGAAGTGAAAGTCGCTCAGTTGTGTCTGACTCTTTGCGACCCCATGGACTATACAGTCCATGGAATTCTCTAGGCCAGAATACTGGAGTGGGTAGCCTTTTCCTTCTCCAGGGGATCTTCCCAACCCAGGGATCTAACACAGGTCTCTGGCATTGCAGGCAGATTCTTTACCAGCTGAACCACAAGGGAAGCCCCTATAATAATCAGAGAAAATGTCAAGCAAAAAGAATGTAATCCCCAAATATTTCAAATTTAATGTAAATATAAATCAGCAGTTCTAAGAAGTTCAATCAACATTGAGCAGCTTATACATAACAAATGTGCATTAATATATATTATTTAAAAAACTACCAAAACCAAATCTTTAAAAGAACTAAGGGGGAAAAGACATATTTCATTTAAAGGAACTACATAAAGGATAGATTTTTTTAAGCCAGTTTTTTAAAATTAATTAATTTTTTAATTGAAGGGTAATTGCTTTGCAGGATTTTGTTGTTTTCTATCAAATCTCAACATTTTTTAATAAAAAGTTTTTAATTAAGGACCTTTAACCTAAACAACTCTGGAGAAGGCAATGGCAACCACTCCAGTACTCTTGCCTGGAAAATCCCATGGACGGAGGAGCCTGGAAGGCTGCAATCCATGGGGTCGCTAAGAGTTGGACATGACTGAGCGACTTCACTTTCACTTTTCACTTTCATACATTGGAGAAGGAAATGGCAACCCACTCCAGTGTTCTTGCCTGGAGAATCCCAGGGATGGCGGAGCCTGATGGGCTGCCGTCTATGGGGTCACACAGAGTCGGACACAACTGAAGCGACTTAGCAGCAGCAGCAACCTATAATTACATATCCAGCAAAAATGTGCTAGGAAAATGCAGAGGAAATAAAGACATTTCTAAACAAAGTAAAGCTATGAGAACTTCATTGTTGGGAGCCGGATTAGGCATTATTGACAAAATGGAGGCATGGCCCCAACCCCCTCTCCTCATCCCACAGGCATGGTCCTGGGATGAAGGAGTTAAGTTTTGTGATTCTGACTTTTTGTTTCCTTTCTTCAGTTGAGTTGGCTGGAAAGAATGTTAACGTGCTTATTGTTTTTGAGAGAAGCATGAGAAAGCACAAAGCCTTCTGCAGTTGTGCCCAGAAAATAATCTATAAAGTAACCATTGACATTTGTTCAAGGATCTTTACAAAGAATGTTCCAGGATGAGCACGTAGGCACAGCTTGAGGCCATGGGAAGGATTGTTATCTGAACCTGTTTGTGAGGGGAATGTTTATGGCAAAGGAAGTTTGCTGAGCTTAGGGTTTAGGAATAATTAAGAATAGCTAGAAGCCTTTTTAGGAGATAGTGAGCTTAAGATACTAGGGGCAAGCAGGATTTAGAAAGATAAGAAATAAACTGAGGAAGCTAGCTTGCTCTCTCCTCTTTTGATCCCACCTCATCTCATTCCAGTCACCTCTAACTATCCTCTCCCTCTTCTCTTCATGTAACTCAGTGAATCTCTCTGGGTGTCCCTCAAACTTCATCTTTAACCTAGATGTTTTATCATCGGTGCTGTATAGATGGAGAAGTGTTGAGGCTACTGTAAAAATAAAACTGAAAACCAGAAGCAGGAGGCTTAAGTGCAAATCCTGAGAACATCAGAGAACTCCTGAATCCAGGCAACATTAATCAATAGGAGCTCATCAAACACCTCCATACACACTGAAACCAAGCACCACCCAAGGGCCAACAAGTTCCAGAGCAAGACATACCACACAGATTCTCCAGCAACACAGGAACACACCCCTGAGCTTCAATATACAAGCAGCTCAAAGTTACTCCAAACCATTGATGTCTCATAACCCATTACTGGTCACTCCATTGCACTCCAGAGAGAAGAAATCCAGCTCCATCCACCAGAACTCCAACACAAGCCTCCCTAACCAAGAAACCTTGACAAGCTACTGATACAACCCCACCCACAGTGAGGAAACTCCATAATAAAGAGAACTCCACAAATTCCCAGAATATAGAAAGGCCACCCCAAACGCAGCAATGTAACCAAGAAGAAGAGACAGAGGAATATCCAGCAGGTAAAGGAACAGGAGAAATGCCCATCAAACCAAACCAAAGAGGAAGAGATAGGGAATCTACCTGAGAAAGAATTCCGAATATTGATAGTGAAAATGATCCAAAATCTTGAAATCAAAATGGAATCACAGATAAATAGCCTGGAGACAAGGATTGAGAAGATGCAAGAAAGGTTTAACAAGGACCTAGAAGAAATAAAAAAGAGTCAATATATAATGAATAATGCAATAAATGAGATCAGAAACACTCTGGAGGCAACAAATAGTAGAATAACGGAGGCAGAAGATAGGATTAGTGAAATAGAAGATAGAATGGTAGAAATAAATGAATCAGAGAGGAAAAAAGAAAAACGAATTAAAAGAAATGAGGACAACCTCAGAGACCTCCAGGACAATATGAAACGCTCCAAAATTCGAATTATAGGAGTCCCAGAAGAAGAAGACAAAAAGAAAGACCGTATGAAACGCTCCAAAATTCGAATTATAGGAGTCCCAGAAGAAGAAGACAAAAAGAAAGACCATGAGAAAATCCTTGAGGAGATAATAGTTGAAAACTTCCCTAAAATGGGGAAGGAAATAATCACCCAAGTCCAAGAAACCCAGAGAGTTCCAAACAGGATAAACCCAAGGCAAAACACCCCAAGACACATATTAATCAAATTAACAAAGATCAAACACAAAGAACAAATATTAAAAGCAGCAAGGGAAAAACAACAAATAACACACAAGGGGATTCCCATAAGGATAAGAGCTGATCTTTCAATAGAAACTCTTCAGGCCAGGAGGGAATGGCAAGACATACTTAAAGTGATGAAAGAAAATATCCTACAGCCCAGATTACTGTACCCAGCAAGGATCTCATTCAAATATGAAGGAGAAATCAAAAGCTTTACAGACAAGCAAAAGCTGAGAGAATTCAGCACCACCAAACCAGCTCTCCAACAAATGCTAAAGGATATTCTCTAGACAGGAAACACAAAAAGGGTGTATAAACCCGAACCCCAAACAATAAAGGAAATGGCAACGGGATCACACTTATCAATAATTACCTTAAACGTAAATGGGTTGAATGCCCCAATCAAAAGGCAAAGACTGGCTGAATGGATACAAAAACAAGACCCCTATATATGCTGCCTTCAAGAGACCCACCTCAAAACAAGGGACACATACAGACTGAAAGTGAAGGGCTGGAAAAAGATATTCCACGCAAATAGAGACCAAAAGGAAGCAAGAGTGGCAATACTCATATCCAATAAAATAGACTTTAAAACAAAGGCTGTGAAAAGAGACAAAGAAGGCCACTACATAATGATCAAAGGATCAATCCAGGAAAAAGATATAACAATTATAAATATATATGCACCCAACATAGGAGCACCGCAATATGTAAGCAAAATGCTAACAAGTATGAAAGCAGAAATTAACCATAACACAATAATAGTGGGAGATTTTAATACCCCACTCACACCTATGGACAGATCAACTAAACAGAAAATTAACAAAGAAACTCAAACTTTAAATGATACAATAGACCAGTTAGACCTAATTGATATCTATAGGACATTTCACCCCAAAACAATGAATTTCACCTTTTTCTCAAGTGCTCACAGAACCTTCTCCAGGATAGATCACATCCTGGACCATAAATCTAACCTTGATAAATTAAAAAAAATCGAAATCATTCCAAGCTTCTTTTCTGACCATAATGCATTAATATTAGATCTCAATTACAGGAGAAAACCTATTAAAAATTCCAACATATGGAGGCTGAACAACATGCTTCTGAATAACCAACAAATCACAGAAGAAATCAAAAAAGAAATCAAAATATGCATCAAAACTAATGAAAATGAAAACACAATAACCCAAAACCTGTGGAACACTATAAAAGCAGTGCTAAGAGGAAAGTTCATAGCAATACAGGCATACCTCAAGAAACAAGAAAAAAGTCAAATAAATAACCTAAATCTACACCTAAAGCAACTAGAAAAGGAAGAATTGGAGAACCCCAGAGTTAGTAGAAGGAAAGAAATCTTAAAAATTAGGGCAGAAATAAATGCAAAAGAAACAAAAGAGACCATAGCAAAAATCAACAAAGCCAAAAGCTGGTTCTTTGAAAGGATAAATAAAATTGACAAACTATTAGCCAGACTCATCAAGAAACAGAGAGAAAAATCAAATCAATAAAATTAGAAATGAAAATGGAGAGATCACAACAGACAACACAGAAATACAAAGGATCATAAGAGACTACTATCAGCAATTATATGCCAATAAAATGGACAACGTGGAAAAAATGGACAAATTCTTAGAAAAGTACAACTTTCCAAAACTGAACCAGGAAGAAATAGAAAATCTTAGCAGACCCATCACAAGCACGGAAATTGAAACTGTAATCAGAAATCTTCCAGCAAACAAAAGCCCAAGTCCAGATGGCTTCACAGCTGAATTCTACCAAAAATTGAGAGAAGAGCTAACACCTATCCTACTCAGCTCTTCCAGAAAATTGCAGAGGAAGGTAAACTTCCAAACTCATTCTATGAGGCCACCATCACCCTAATACCAAAACCTGACAAAGATGCTACAGAAAAAGAAAACTACAGGCCAATATCACTGATGAACATTGATGCAAAAATCCTCAACAAAATTCTGGCAATCAGAATCCAACAACACATTAAAAAGATCATACACCATGACCAAGTGGGCTTTATCCCAGGGATGCAAGGATTCTTCAATATCCGCAAATCAATCAGTGTAATTTACCACATTAACAAATTGAAAAATAAAAGCCATATGATTATCTCAATAGATGCAGAGAAGGCCTATGACAAAATTCAACATCCATTTATGATCAAAACTCTCCAGAAAGCAGGAATAGAAGGAACATACCTCAACATAATAAAAGCTATATATAACAAACCCAAAGCAAACATTATCCTCAATGGTGAAAAATTGAAAGCATTTCCCCTAAAGTCAGGAACAAGACAAGGGTGCCCACTTTCACCGCTACTATTCAACATAGTTCTGGAAGTTTTGGCCACAGCAATCAGAGCAGAAAGAAAAGGAATCCAAATTGGAAAAGAAGAAGTAAAACTCTCACTGTTTGCAGATGACATGATCCTCTACATAGAAAACCCTAAAGACTCCACCAGAAAATTGCTAGAGCTAATCAGTGAATATAGTAAAGTTGCAGGATATAAAATCAACACAGAAATCCCTTGCATTCCCATACACTAATAATGAGAAAGTAGAAAAAGAAATTAAGGAAACAATTCCATTCACCATTGCAACAAAAAGAATAAAATACTTAGGAATATATCTACCTAAAGAAACTAAAGACCTATATATAGAAAACTATAAAACACGGGTGAAAGAAATCAAAGAGGACACTAATAGATGTAGAAATATACCATGTTCATGGATTGGAAGAATCAATATAGTGAAAATGAGTATACTACCCAAAGCAATGTACAGATTCAGTGCAATCCCTATCAAGCTACCAATGGTATTTTTCACAGAACTAGAGCAAATAATTTCAAGATTTGTATGGAAATACAAAAAACCTCGAATGGCCAAAACAATCTTGAGAAAGAAGAATGGAACTGGAGGAATCAACTTGCCTGACTTCAGGCTCTCCTACAAAGCCACAGTCATCAAGACAGTATGGTACTGGCACAAAGACAGAAATATAGATTAATGGAACAAAATAGAAAGCCCAGAGATAAATCCACACACATATGGACACCTTATCTTTGACAAAGGAGGCAAGAATATACAATGGAGTAAAGACAATCTCTTTAACAAGTGGTGCTGGGAAAACTGGTCAACCACTTGTAAAAGAATGAAACTAGATCACTTTCTAACACCACACACAAAAATAAACTCAAAATGGATTAACGATCTAAATGTAAGACCAGAAACTATAAAACTCCTAGAGGAGAACATAGGCAAAACACTCTCCGACATAAATCACAGCAGGATCCTCTATGATCCACCTCCCAGAATTCTGGAAATAAAAGCAAAAGTAAACAAATGGGATCTAATTAAAATTAAAAGCTTCTGCACAACAAAAGAAAATATAAGCAAGGTGAAAATACAGCCTTCTGAATGGGAGATAATAATAGCAAATGAAACAACTGACAAACAACTAATCTCAAAAGTATACAAGCAACTTATGCAGCTCAATTCCAGAAAAATAAACAACCCAATCAAAAAAATGGGCCAGAGAACTAAATAGACATTTCTCCAAAGAAGACATACGGATGGCTAACAAACACATGAAAAGATGCTCAACATCACTCATTATCAGAGAAATGCAAATCAAGACCACAATGTGGTACCACTTCACACCAGTCAGAATGGCTGCGATCCAAAAATCTGCAAGCAATAAATGCTGGAGAGGGTGTGGAGAATAGGAACCCTCTTGCACTGTTGGTGGGAATGCTAACTAGTATAGCCACTATGGAGAACAGTGTGGAGATTCCTTTAAAAATTGCAAATAGAGCTGCCTTATGACCCAGCAATCCCACTGCTGGGCATACATACCGAGGAAACCAGAATTGAAAGAGACACATGTACCCCTATGTTCATTGCAGCACTGTTTATAATAGCCAGGACATGGAAACAACCTAGATGTCCATCAGCAGATGAATGGATAAGAAAGCTGAGGTACATATACTCAATGGAGTATTACTCAGCCATTAAAAAGAATACATTTGAATCAGTTCTAATGAGATAGATGAAACTGGAGCCGATTATACAGAGTGAAGTAAGCCAGAAAGAAAAACACCAATACAGTATACTAACACATATGTATGGAATTTAGAAAGATGGTAATGATGACCCTGTATATGAGACAGCAAAAGAGACACAGATGTGTAGAGCAGACTTTTGAACTCTGAGGGAGAGGGGGAGGGTGGGATGTTTTGGGAGAATGGCATTGAAACATGTATACTAGCATGTAAGAAACAAATCCCCAGTCTATGTTTGATGCAGGATACAGGATGCTGGGGCTGGTGCATGGGGAT
The DNA here is from genome assembly GCF_032405125.1 of Capricornis sumatraensis. Taxonomy (NCBI): domain Eukaryota; kingdom Metazoa; phylum Chordata; class Mammalia; order Artiodactyla; family Bovidae; genus Capricornis; species Capricornis sumatraensis. The sequence continues at coordinate 38,983,150 of NC_091085.1, read as the reverse complement.
GATTGAGAGAGATGATATGGGGTGGGAGGTAGGAGGGGGGTTCATGTTTGGGAACTCTTGTGCACCCGTGGTGGATTCATGTCAATGTATGGCAAAACCAATACAGTATTGTAAAGTAAAATAAAGTAAAAATAAAAATTAAAAAAAAAAAGAAATAAATTGAGGAATGTGGTATGCAGCCCAGACATAAGCATGAGTTACAATGTAATCACAAGTAAACACTATTCTGAGAGAATCGCTGAAGGAGGAACTCTGTTTGAAGCGCAACAAGGAGACAATAAATTTGGGTGAGGGGGAGCTGAAAATGTAAAACCGCTGACCTAATGCTTTTGTCAGAGTATAAAAGAAGACCTGATGCTTGAAATAAACATATAGTCCCGTACCTTGAGTCGGAGGCTACATCATTCTTCGCTGACACCGCTTATCCCTTCAGGCTGATTCCCTGGCTGCTGGAGCTGGACTCTGGCACTTCATGCCAGCAAAGCTGCATTATGTCCAGTATTTATGATATTTACAGGCACAGATTGATTGTAAAGACACTTAGGAACTCAAAAGAGAAAGAAGAATGATATGCAAAACAAACACCCATCATGAAAAATGGAGTGGCTATGTTAATAATAAAGTCAATTCCAGAATGAGAAAGATTACCAGAAATAAAATAGACATTTCACATTGATAAATATTAAATTAATCATAAAGAGATAGCATTCTGAAATTATGAATATATGTATATAGCTTCAAATTTTGTCAAAATATGAAACTGAAGTGATAAGGAAGCAAACTGAGATTATAGTTGAAAATGTCGACAGTCCCCCTCAGTCATTTATTAACTATATAGCAAATCAATAACAGTATAAAAGTCTTGAGAGATGTTGTATTAGTCACTCAGTTATGTCCAGTTCTTTGCAACCCCATGGACTATAGCCCACCAGGCTCCTCTGTCCATGGATACTATTAACCAAATAGAATTAACTGGCATTTATAGAAGACTATACCTAATCAGAATAGACTGTATTTTGTTTCAACCCCATACAGTTGAATCTAGAATAGGCTATGTGCCAGAACATAAAATAATTCTTAATAAATATGAAAGTTTTTAATATGAAAAAATGGTATTATATTAGAAATCAGTAACTTAAAAAAAATCTATAAAATACTCAACTATTTGGAAATTAAGCAGCATATTTTTAAATGATCTATGAGTTAAAGAAGAAATCATATAAGGGAAATTAGAATATATCAGTATTTTAAAATGTCATAACATATCAAAATGTGAGGGATGTAGCTAAATTAGGGCTTAGTAACTAACTTGTAAATGTTTATAGAAGAGAAGAAATTTTAATGTCTACCCAGAGAAGCTAGAAAAAGAACAGCAAATTAAATTCAAAATAAGCAAAGGGGAAAAAATAGTAAATAGAATTAAATCAATTAAATACAAAATAGGGAAAATGGAAATAAATAATGAGAACAAAACTTGATTCTTTAAAAATATTAATAAGATTGGTAAATCACTAACTAGAGTAATAAAAAATGGAGAAAACACAACTCAATAATTTAGAAATTAAATTGATAAACCTCTATAGATCCTTCAGAAGCATAATAAAATAATATAATGATAAATTTATTAATTTACTTAGGTATGAACAAATTCATTGAAAATAAATTACTAAAATATCTACAGAGTAAATTTACAAAATAATAATCATATATTAAAGTAATTGCTTTTTAATGACAAGCTTTCCATCTAAGAAAACTCCAGGCCACAAGCCTTATCAAAATTATATTCTAAAATATTATAAGAAAAGATTTACAAAAACTCTTTCATAAAGGAGCAGTTAGCACTTTTCACCTTACTTTATAAGGCCAGTAATTTCAAAGACATTACCAAAAAAAGAAAGAAACTAGCCAATAATATCATTCATTAACATTGGCCTCAGGTCAGCAAACACTTTCTTTTAAAGCTCATAGAGTAAATATTTTATACTTTGAGGGTCATATTGTTTCTGTAGAAACTGCTCAACTCTCCCATGCTGCTGCTGCTGCTGCTAAGTCACTTCAGTCGTGTCTGACTCTGTGCGACCCCATAGACGGCAGCCCACCAGGCTCCCTGTCCCTGGGATTCTCCAGGCAAGAACATCGGAGTGGGTTGCCATTCCCTTTTCCATAGCCATGTAAAAATGGTCATAGAGTATAGTTCAATGAATTGACATAGCCAAGTTCCAATAAAATTTTAATTATCTGACTAACCTCTCATTTAGGTGCTATAAATCCTCAACAAATATTAGCAAAACTCACTCAGCAAGCTCTACAAATGTTAATGGCCAAATTTTGTTAATCACGGGAATGCCAAACTTTTTAAATTAAAAATCAAGCAATATAATTAATTGTATTCATTACAGGAGAAACAAAAACATATTATTATCAATATATCAATACATTTAGAGAGTATCAGACAAACCTAACACATGCTCATAATAAAACTACTAGCATTTTAGCAATAGAATAAAAAAATTTCAGTTTGATGAAGCACATCTACAAAAAACAAAGTATTAAAACTATAACTAGCATCACAATATATGTTAAAAATGGAAAACTTTCCCTTTAAGACTGCAAAAAAAGGATTCATCATTTGTATTCAAACTAGAGGTGCAATAAGTCAAGAGAAAGGAGAAAAAAAATAAGGTCATACTAGTTCAATAGGAAGAAATAGTTGTCTGTATTAACAGAGGACATAATCTTGTTTGTAGAATATCCAAAGGAACAAAAACAAAAACAAAAAACAATGGAACAACAGTGTGCTAATAAAAGAATTTGGTAAAATGATAAAATAGTGGGTTAATATGTATGTGTGTGTATGTATAAATTGGAATTGCAATCACAATATCAGGTACAACATTGTATTTTAGTGTGATATGCTGCTCCTGCTGCTAAGTCGCTTCAGTCGTGTCCGACTCTGTGCGACCCCATAGACGGCAGCACACTAGGCTCCCCCGTCCCTGGGATTCTCCAGGCAAGAACACTGGAGTGGGTTGCCATTTCCTTCTCCAGTGCATGAAAGTGAAAATTGAAAGTGAAGTCGCTCAGTCGTGTCCGACTTTATAGTTAGGTATAAATTTAATAAAGCATGTTTAGGAAATATACAAAGAAAAATACAAATTAGAAATCAACAGCCGAGAGATAGCTTGAAAATGCCCATACATTTTTCACCTAAGCATCCTATTTGCACTTAACCCAATAGAACAAAAGAAAAATTTGAAAGTAAAAATAAACAGTTTTGAATTGAATGATATTAAAGATACCTCATATTATAATTTGTAGCATGCAGGTAAATAAAACCACATTCAAGGAAAACTAAAAAAACAAACAAACAAACAAACAGGGATCCATACCAGGGTAATGGAATGGAGCACTCAATATTGTTTTGCTGCCAATTCATACAAGTTAATATATAGATAGACACAATGGTAATAAAAATTTCAGCATATTGTTGGTAGAAATTGACCAACTGATTACAAAATGTAACTCAAAAGACTTGGGCAAAACAGTTCAGTTCAGTTCAGTTCAGTTCAGTCGCTCAGTCGTGTCCGACTCTTTGCGACCCCATGAATTGCAGCACGCCAGGCCTCCCTGTCCATCACCATCTCCCGGAGTTCACTCAGACTCACATCCATCGAGTCCGTGATGCCATCCAGCCATCTCATCCTGGGTCGTCCGCTTCTCCTCCTGCCCCCAATCTCTCCCAGCATCAGATTCTTTTCCAATGAGTCAACTCTTCGCATGAGGTGGCCAAAGTACTGGAGGTTCAGCTGTAGCATCATTCCTTCCAAAGAAATCCCAGGGTTGATCTCCTTCAGAATGGACTGGTTGGATCTCCTTGTAGTCCAAGGGACCCTCAAGAGTCTTCTCCAACACCACAGTTCAAACACATCAATTCTTCGGCCCTCAGCCTTCTTCACAGTCCAACTCTCACATCCATACATGACCACAGGAAAAACCATAGCCTTGACTAGACGGACCTTAGTCAGTAAAGTAATGTCTCTGCTTTTCAATATGCTATCTAGGTTGGTCATAACTTTCCTTCCAAGGAGTAAGCGTCTTTTAATTTCATGGCTGCAGTCACCATCTGCAGTGATTTTGGAGCCCAGAAAAATAAAGTCTGATACTGTTTCTACTGTTTCCCCATTTATTTCCCATGAAGTGATGGGACCAGATGCCATGATCTTAGTTTTCTGAATGTTGAGCTTTAAGCCAACTTTTTCACTCTCCTCTTTCACTTTCAAAACAATGTCAATTAAAAAAAAACAATGCTGGAGGAGTTTCACCATCTGAAATCAAAATTTACACACATCATCTACATTTACCAAGGTGGTTGATAGTATTAACATAGACAACTAGATTAATGGAACAGAATGGAGTGAGTCCAGAAGTCAGTTCACATTTACATGGTCAATTTATTTTTAAACATAGCACCAAAATGACTCAATAAACACGTTAGCATCTTTTTAAAATATATGACGCTAGAATACTTTGTTCTCTTATTGTACAAGAAAATGTTTTCTTGGCCTTAAGTTAGGCATTTTGTTTTAATAGAGAATCAAAGAAACAAACTATAGAGCGGGAGAAAAAAATAAAAAATTCATTGGATAAGGAAACTGTATCCAGAATTACAATAATAATTACAACTATTACAATAATAACACAACCAAGTAAAAAATGAGTCAAAAGATGCAAAAATAATTCACAAAATAAGATTTTGATAGGAGTCTGAGTTATCAGGTGAAAGATATTTTCAAAAGGTGTTGAATTATACACTTAAATTTTATTAATTTCATTAGATGTAAAATATACCTCAATACAAAGATCCCCACACTCTGATATACATGTGCAATGCCAAGTGCAATTTAGAAAATATCAGTGAAACATGTTGAAAAGTACGGACCAGGTAATACAAGTATGAAACATTTTAAGCATGGAATTTATATGTTCACACTTTTAAATGATATATTTGTATTTTTAATAGATCAATAAGAAAACTAAATAGAGAATGAAATAGAAATTAGCAATGCTTGAGATAGAACGTTAACTTAAAATTGAGAAAATTGCCTTTATTTTAAAAAAAATTAAAAATGGGCTATTTCTCTGGTAAGAATTGCAAACCTACAAATATCAGCTAGCAGATGTCTAATTAAGTCAACCTCAAGACACACAAAATGAAAATTTAATAACTCGGTAATCAGTATATTCTTATGTAAAGTCAAATATCCATGACTTAAGATAATATTTAGCATTTTATGAAATAAAGACATTTGTATTTCTATATACTCAATCTCTCACCCTAAAGTCATATTTTCAAACATTTTGGATACATCAGCCAGCTTTAATATAAAAGCTTACAATTTTCCTTCGGATTTTATAATTTTGACACCATGTGATGAAATGAATCAAAGAAAAACAAATCTTTTATATCATTTATATGATTATGCTATTAAGTTATATTAGTTATATACTTAATGTAAGTAACAATGTTGATATTGTTCTCCATACATAAAAGTGAATTTAAAGGTTTTCTCTCATACAAGTAATGCTTGCTTCTTAATGAACTTCATAAAATTATTGAAACAGTTGACTTGATTTTAAGTGAAAATTTTCAATGACATATTATTACAGTATTGATTTTGAGATTGTATCTATTTTAATTCAAATATCATAACCTCAGCTTTGCTTTTGCTGACAGTTCTAATTAAAGATGTTCTTCACACCTCCCACTTCACCACACAACATGTACCTTCATGCATTATTTTGTTTCATTTTGTCCATGGTAATTATCCCTATCTGAAATAATTTTTGCTTACAAGTTACTTTCTATATTCACTCACTATTATATAAATTTTACAGTGGCATATATTTTACAATGGCAGAGATTTTTCTTGTTTATGTAACATCCTCAGTGTCTACAATATTGCCAAGTTCTTAAAATGTTCTTAAAGTATTTGAATGAGTAAATAAAATGATGAATGAATAAATGTTCTAAAAGTATCTAAAATAGTAGGCATGTATTGCATGTTTTTGATTACATTTCTTTTTACATCCATTTGTTAAATAAAAAAGAGAAAGAGTCATGTTTTCTGTTCTTTTTCTCCTTTTTTTTTTTTTTTTTTTTTCCTGACTAATGTTGAGAAGTCGAGGGTGGAAAAGAATCAGAATTGTGGGATTGCAAAAATAATTGTTCAACATGGTTTGTTTAAATGATCATAACCAAACTCTAATTCATGTCACAATGGGAATAATTCTTGTTTTAAGAAATGGATTGGAAAAGCTTCAGTTCTTACAATTTTGCATGTAAGTAGATAAGTAGGTTTAAGAAAAGGTCATTGAAATTACAACCATTTATTAAATAAAAATGATCTGTAGCCAAAGCCCCAAAGTTTTTTATCTTGATGAGCAGAGTAGGAACAGCTAAATCTGGTTCAAATCAGCTTTAGGTAAATGATTATTAGATCCCATCAGCCAGTAATTTTGCTTTCTCTCATCCTCTGCTAAGAAAAAAGAAAAATTAACAAAACTTTCCAGTGCCACACTCTACTTCTCTCAATATGAAATAAATTTTTATAAAAAATCATGTTAATTGAAAGTAATATAGTCTTTGCGACCCCATGGACTGTAGGCTACCAGGCTCCTCAGTCCATGGAATTTTCCAGGCAAGAGTACTGGAGTGGGTTACCATTTCCTTCTCCAGGGGATCTTCCCAACCCGAGGATTGAACCCAGGTCTCCCGCACTGTGGGCAGACTCTTTACCGTCTGAGCCACCAGGGAAGCCCTTAAAGACTGCAGATGAGCTTAATTACTCAAGAACCAGTTTGAATGTGTTCGATCAAATAGTCTGAACAACCTTAGTTCAATCAAACAGCAAAAAATGTTCCCAAACCACAGATAGGTGCTGGATACTGTTTTAATTTTAGCTAATTAAAAATGTTTGATCTACCATGGTGGATCTCAGTGGAAGATCATTAAAAGAAAATAATCTGATTTAATCAAGCACTTAACATTATTTGTTGACATATCTAATAAAGGTATTATTTAAAATTTAAATGTGATAGGTATACAGTTTTATGTTAGTTTCAGATATACTAAGATATGCAGCATTTTTTGACTTCCCAGGTGTTGTTAGTGGTAAAGAACCCATCTACCAGTGCAGGAAATGAAAAAGTCATGTGTTCGATCCCTGAGTCAGGAAGATCCCCTGGAGAAGGGCATGGCAACCCACTCCAGTATTCTTCCCTGGAGAATCCCCATGGATGGAGGAGCCTGGTGGGTTACAGTCCATTGGATCACAAAAAGCTGGATAACTGAAGCGACTTAGCATGCATTCATGCATACAGCACATTTTATGTGTCTCTTGGCCATCTGTATGTCATCTTTGAAAAATTTCCGTTTAGATCCTCTGCCCAGTTTTTTAGCAGGTTTCATATTTTTCTTGATGTTGAGTTGTATGAGCTCTTTGTATATTAACCATATATATATATATATATATATATATATATATATATATATATATCTCCTTTGTAAATATTTTCTTCCATTCAGTAAGCTGCCTTTTCGTTTTGTTGATAGTTCCCTTTGCTCTGCAAAAGTTTTTCGTTTGATGCAGTCCCATTTGTTTATTTTTGCTTTTGTTTCCTTTGCCTGAGGAGACAGATCCAAAAAAATATTGCTAAGACCCATGTCAAAGATTGCACTGCCTTGGTTTTCTACTAGAGTTTTATGGTTTCACAGCCTATATTTAAGATTCTAATCAACTATAAGTTTATTTTTATATATGCTATAAAATAGTCTAATTTGATTTACATTCCAGTCTTCCCAAAACCATTTATTGAAGAAGTATCTTTTCATTGTATATTCTTTTTCTCCTTTGTTGTAGATTGTTGTAAGTCTTATCCAACTCTTTTGTGACTAATTGACCATATAAATGTCAATACATTTGGGGGCTCTTTATTCTGTTTCACTGATCCATGTCTGTTTTTGTGCCAATACTATATTTTTTGATTGCTGTAGCTTTGTAGTATAGCTTGAAATCAGGCAGTGGGACACCTTCAACTTTGTTCTTTTTCGAGATTGTTTTGGTCATTCTGGGTCTTTTGTGCTTTTATATCTGCACAAATGGGTTCCTGGGAGACCTAGGTTTGATCCCTGGGTTGGGAAGATCCCCTGCAGAAGTGAATGGCAACCCACTCCAGTATTCTTGCCTGGAGAATTCCTGGCAGGCTATAGTCCATGGAGTAACAAAGAGTTGGACACAACTGAGCAACTAACACACACATACAAATTTTATAATTATTTATTCTAGTTCTGTTAAAAATGCATTCATGAATACTGCAATAGATTATCAAGTTAATTTACTTTATAAAATATTTATAAAAATGATCAGTATCCTTTAATAGATATAATTTTACACATTAAGTAGTAGTTTAAATAGTTGCTCTTTGTTAATATCCAAAATAATGAAAACTGCTGAATGACTTCTCTGAATAATAATTTTTTGATTGTCAGCAGTGAATTTCTGCAAAATAAAATGCAACATAAATATGTAATTTTCTAATGAAAGCGAAAGTGTTAGTTGATCAGTTGTGTCCTACTCTTTGTGACCCCATGAACTATATCCTCTGCCCATGGGATTCTCCAGGCAAGAATACTGGAGTGGGTTGCCATTCCCTTCTCCAAGAGATCTTCCCAACCCAGGGATCAAACCTAGGCCTCCTGCAATTGCAGGCAGATTCTTAACCATCTGAACCATCAGGGTCATATTTAGTATGTATCAGCTAGGTGCAAAATATTTTATCTCAGTACCAGAGATAAAATAGAAATCATTTAAGTCAAATATCAGTAAGCCAATTTGCCTTTTTCTAATTGAAACAAAATGATTTTCATATGTCTTCAACTTTGAGCCCATTTCCAATTTGGATACAACAGAAAAATAATTCTATTTCACATTTATCAATATATCTATTATTAGACACACAGTTACAAACACACTCACATTATCTCAACTCTCACTACTTGAAATCTTTCAGAGTAAACTAAGAAAACTAAAAGACTTGAATATCTTAAAAAGTATATATCTATATATTCCATTTATATTTAAATATATATTAATATCTAACATGTATTGTGTATTTATTATATGCAATGATTTCTTTTCTCTTCTTACAAATACCAACATATCTATTTGCTATAATATTCTTATGATAAAGTTATACTTATTATCCAGATTTTGCAAATAGGGAAAAAGAGAGCAACTGCCCAAGGTCACATATCTTGTAAATTAAAAGTGAACTTTTTAACTGAGAAAGCCAAGTTCTCAAACATATTCTTATACTGCCTCTCATATAAATTTTTTCCTTCTTTTGTTCTCAAACTCATGCATAGTTTGTCTTAAAAGATGATTTTAAAGAATGTATTATTTGACAGAAAGTGATTCAAAGAACGTTTCTTCTGTTATTGCTGTTTCGATGAGAGAATATAGTTGAGATGGGCATTTTTAAAGCAATGTTTAACAAACCCAGTAAAGATTTTACTCATTCAAATGATTCGGCAATGACAAATTTTATAAGTTTTGGATAGATTTTCAACTATGTGAAATGACATCATGAGAAAGACATTTTAAAAAACAATTATTGCCCACACGACAATTGATTAGAGAATAACTGTAGTTGCACATACAGTTTTGCAAGCCAATACAGCCATTATTTTTCTCCCTGAACTGCAAGATAGCAGGGTCGCAACTGACCACCCACAACTTTGATCAATCTAGCAAATACTTCCAGACTTTCCTGAAAGTTCATGACTTTTCATTAGCAAACCCCCAATCTTAAATTCTTGTTTACCCAAATGGTTATTTTCATTTGATAGAAAATTTAAAAGTAGTTTACAGTAATCACAATAGTGCACTGAATTTTAAGTGGATTTTAGCCATATTATAAAACTAGAAAAATGATGTTGTTTATTAAAACCATATTTTTGAATTAAGTTCCTTTAAGGATTCAGATTGTATACAGTGTTATTGTGTAGGGAAGTACCATAATTCTCAAGAAGTGGTGCATTTTTCAGTTAGACATGAGTTGCTATGACAAATTCACATTTTGATTTGATCATCTAGTAAATAACAACATAAAATCCTTCACAAATGCCAGAATTACAATTATATAATCCTCTGGGTACTCTTAATTTGGAGAAGCTTGTTTTGATCATTTGTAGGGATATATAATGCTTTGTGGTAATACTTTTTAAAATATTTAGTGTAGTCTTTCAATATTATAGACATTTTTGATGAATGTAATATATTTAGTTGATTCTGTCCCACATTTGCTTTTTATATTTCAAGCTAGAATATAAAAGCATCTATTGTCCTAAAGATGAATTTGGATTTTGGAAATTCTAGAATTCAGCCGAATTCAATAATATATTTTTCTATTTCTAAATCTCCATCTACTTTGAAATATACTCTCAATTGTATATTCTAACATGAAATAGTGTGATCACAGTCCTCCTCTACCCTCTTTTTAAAGCACATCTTCTAGTTGGGTTAGCTAACACAGTAATCTTTTGGCTTCTTCCTTACTGTTTTTTTCTCATACCTTTGTTTTCAATAAAGCTGGATGTTGACATTATTCAAGGCTCAATCATAGCCCTTTGCCATCTCATTCTCATGGATTGCTTTAATCGTCACCTAAATATATAGAATCTGTCTTTATATAGACCTTCCCATGTACCTCTTCACTGAATTCTAACTCATAATCTGTCCCCTATTCTGCAGTGTGGTCTTCTTCCATTGTTTACTATCTTATTCAGTAGTATCACTGTTTGCACTGCAGGAACAGAATATAAATATCACTCTTGATACCCTTCAAAGTATAGCCCACTAATCCAATCCACCAAACATTTTATTATAGTTTTTGCTATGACACCTTTGCCCCACTCTACTGCATATTTCAAAATCCCAGTTACAGTTATGTCTCTCTTGCATTCCTGTACCTTCAGTTGCTCTGTTTGTACACACACTCTGTTTCTGCCTTGCAAATACATTCTCTGAGTTTCTGCCAGAAAAATATCATCAAAATGTAAATCTGAGTATCCTTCTTTGCCTAAAATACTCCAGTTAATTTTTTCTGTCCTTTTGATAAGGACAGACTACTATAACATTATCTAAGAGATCTTACTTGCTCTGTGTCCTACCTACCATTTTGGCTTCTCCCCTACTACAATTCCTTTACTTCTTTTCTCTTCAAATAAAGCAAAATTAGAAGAGTCATACTTCCTGATTTTAAAACTTACTGTGTTTGTGTTAATCAAAATAGTGTGATGCTAGCATAAGGATAGTCATATAGAGAGTCCAGAAATAAACTATTTTAGTTACATGATACATATTCTTCCCGAGTACACAAAGACCATAGAATAAGCCTTAACAAATTTAAGATGATTGAAATTCAAGTACCATTTTTTTAGCCACAGTGGTATAAAAATAGAAGTCAGTAACAGAAGTAAAATTGAAAAATGTACAAATATGTAGAAATTAAGCAACACATTCCTCAAAAACTAATGTGTTGAAGAAGAAATCAAAAGAGAAATCAGAAAGTATCTTAAGACAAATGAAAATGAAAACACAGGTTACCAAAACTTTGGAAAAGTAGTTCTAAGAGGAAAGTTTATAGCAATAAATATCTACATTAAGGAAAAAAACTCAAGTAAACACTTTAATTTATACATTAAGGAACTAGAAAAGACATACTAAGCATCAAAAAGAATAGTAAATCCTCAGAGTTATCATCATAAGGAAAAATTACATTTTTAAAATTCTGTATCTATGTGAGATGATAGATGTTCACTAAACTTACTGAGGTAATTATTTCATGATATTTTAAAGCCATTTATCCAGTGCTGTGTATGTCAATTATGTATCAATAAAACTGGAAAACATAGAATAAATACTTAGGAATATATTTAACAAATGACCTGAAAGACCTATACACACAAAAATTTGAGACTGTTGAAAGAAATTAAATAAGCCAAAAATAAATGAAAATATATTCTGTGTTCATAAATTAGAACAAATAATATTGCTAATATATCCATTCTCTCCAGAGATCTACAGGCTTTTCACAAATAGCAAAAGATCCTAAAATTTATATGAAACCACAAGACTACAAACACCCAAGATAATCTTGAGTAAGAAAAACAAAACTGGAGATATCACACTAACATATTTCAAAATATATTTTGAAAACTGTATTAATCAAAACAGTATGATGCTGGCATGCAAATAGACTCTCTCACCCGTAAAGCAGAATAGAGAGCCTAGAAATAAACATGCACATACATAGTCAAGAAATCTTTGACAAGGGTGCCAAGAATTCACAATAGAGAAAGAATAGTCTCTTCAATGAATAATGTTGGGGAAATCAGATAAACACATATAAAAATGAGTTACTTCCTTATATCATACAAATTCAACTCAAAATGGATTAAAGCCTTAAACAGAAGACCTGAAGTTGTAAAATTCCTAGAAGAAAATATAGAGGATAAGCCCTTTGATGCAAAGCCCTTTGATAAGCCCTTTGATCCAAATAATTTTTTGGATATGACACTAGAAACACAGGCAACAAAAGTAGCAATATACAAGTGGGACTACGTAAAACTAAAGAGCATCTGCACAGCTAAGGTAGCAACATGAAAAGGTGGACTACAGAGTGGGAGATATTATATATATATATATATTATATATTTAAAATATATAATTATATATTACTATATATAAAGTATCTATTTTGGATAATCCAAATATATGTATGTTTTGGTTGTCCTTTCTCTGTTGTGAATTCTTGGCACCATTGTCAGAGCTTACTTGAATATATGTAACTCAGTCCTGGAGAAGACCACGGCACCCTATTCCAGTATTCTTGCCTGGAGAATCCCATGGACTGAGGAGTCTGGTGGGCTATAGTTCATAGGGTTGCAAAGAGTTGGACACTACTGAAGCAACTGAGCACACACCCATATAAATCAGTAGCTGCTACTGCTACTGCTAAGTCACTTCAGTCGTGTCCAACTCCGTGCGACCCCATAGATGGCAGTCCACCAGGCTCCCCCGTCCCTGGGACTCTCCAAGCAAGAACAGTGGAGTGGGCTGCCATTTCCTTCTCCAATGTATGAAAGTCAAAAGTGAAAGTGAAGTTGCCCAGTCCTGTCCGACTCTTGGCGACCCCATGGACTGCAGCCTACCAGGCTCCTCTGTCCATGGGATTTTCCAGGCAAGAGTACTGGAGTGGGGTGCCATTGCCTTCTCCAAAATCAGTAGCTATTATACAAAATAATTAAAAATGGGCAAAGAAATTAATAATTTCACCAAAGAAGACAAACAGATGGCCAACAGTTACATGAAAAGTTGTACAATTACACTAATCATCAGGGAAATGCAAATCAATAACAATGAGGTAGCACCTCACTCATGCTAAGGAGGATGTACTTAGTCACCCAGTTGTGCCTGACTCTCTAACTCCATGGACTGCAGCCCACCAGGCTCCTCGGTGCATGGGAATTCTCCAGGGAAGAATACTGGAGTGGGTTGTCATGCCCTCCTCTAAGGGATCTTCCTAACCCAGGGGTTGAACCCAGGTCTCCCACATTACAGGCAGATTCTTTACTGACTGAGCCACCAAGGAAGCCCAAGAATACTGGAGTGGGTAGCCTGTCCTTTCTCCAGGGGATCTTCCCAACCCATGAATTGAACTGAGGTCTCCTCCACTGCAGGTGGATTCATTAACAGCTGAGCTTCCATGGAAACCCCAAAGTGAAAGTGTTAGTTGCTCACTAACAAAGTGAAAGTGTATGGCTCTTTGCGACCCCAATGGACTATGGCCCCGCCAGGCTGCTCTGTCCATAGAATTCTCCAGGCAAGAATACTCGAGTGGGTAACCATTCTCTTCTCCAGGGATCTTTCCAAGCCCAGGGATCAAACCTGGGTCTCCCACATTGCAGGCAAATTTTTTACCATCTGATCCACCAGGGAGGGCCAAAGGAGGATAGCTGTTATCAAAAAGACAAGAGATGACAATCACTAGCAAGAATATTCTCTTTTGTACACTGTTAATGGGATGGTAAATCTGTATAGCAATTATGGAAAATGGCATGGAGCTTCCTCAGAAATAGAACTACTATATAATGTAGCAATCCCATTTCTGAGTATATACCCAAAGGATATGAAATTAGTATCTTGAAGAGATACTTGCAGTCCCATATTCCCTGAAACATTGTTCACAATAGTAGTCAAGATATGGAAATAATCTTTGTGTCTGTTGAGGGATGGATGGGAAAATACATTATGAGATTACAGATATAGATATGGATTCACATATATTAGCCATATATAAGTATAAATTATACGAAATATGTTATATATAGGGATATATATGTGAAAGTGAAGTGAAAGTCACTCAGTCATGTCCAACTCTTTGCGACCCTATGGACTGTATAGTCCAGAATTCTCCAGGCCAGAATACTGGAGTGGGTAGCCTTTCCCTTCTCCAGGGGCTCTTCCCAACCCAGGGATCTCACCCAGGTCTCCCATATTGCAGGCGGATTTTTTACCAGCTTAGCCACTAGGGAAGCCCACATATATATGTATATTTATATATATTGTTTATATTTGAACAACATGGATCTGAATTGCGTGGTAGACACAGAGAGACAAATACTACATGATATCACTTATATGTGTAATCTTAAGTTGAATTCATAAAATCAGAGAGTAAAATGGTGTTTACCAGGTGCTAGTGAATGTGGGAAATGGGAAGGTGTTTGTCAAAGGGTACAAGATTTCAGGTATAAAATGAATAAATTCTAGAGATCTAATGTATAGCAATTTTATTAGTAATAATGTATACTTGAAATTTGCTAAGAGAGTAAGCCTTAAGTGTCTTCACCTTTCTCTCTCACATACACAAATGGTAACTCGGTGGGATAATGGATATATTAGTTATCTTTATTATGATAACCATTACACACAGTATACTTATATCTAAACATCGGTACTGACGATCCTACATGCAGGGCAGCAAAGGTGTAAAGAACAGACTTTGGGACTCAGTGGGAGAAGGTGAGGTTGGTATGATTTGAGAGAATAACATTGAAACATGTACATTACAGTATGTAAAATAGATGACCAGTGCAAGTTCCATGCATGAAGCGGGTCACCTAAAGCTGGTGCACTGGGAGAACCCAGAAAGGTAGGATGGGGATGGAGGTGGGAGGAGGGCTCAGGACTGGGGGGGACACATGTATACTTGTGGCCAATTCATGTTCATGTATGGCAAAAAACATCATGATATTGTAAAGTAATTATCTTCCAATTAAAATAATTAATTAAAAAACAGATTTTTTACCTTAAATATATATAAATTTTTTTCCTGTTATACCACAGTAAAGCTGAGGGAAAATTAAGGAAACAAACAAACAAACAAACAAAAAATTTTGAAATGCATGCATTTCACGAGAAGTGTTAGAAATAATGGGGAGTTTTGGCTAATAGTAAATGATATTTGGTATGAAGTTCAAGAATCAGAATCCTACCTGCTTTAACTCACTGCTTCCTATGAGGTCCCTAAGGCAGCAACGGTAAACGGAAAACAAGATTTGGATGACCAGATATCCCTTGTGAATGATGTGGCCTAAGCTGAAGGTCTTA
Organism: Capricornis sumatraensis; assembly: GCF_032405125.1. Classification (NCBI taxonomy): domain Eukaryota; kingdom Metazoa; phylum Chordata; class Mammalia; order Artiodactyla; family Bovidae; genus Capricornis; species Capricornis sumatraensis. The sequence goes on along the minus strand of NC_091085.1, from coordinate 38,967,416 downwards.
GTGGGTTTCTACTATCTAGTAAGCCTGAATCAAAATCTTACCATACATCAACCTCAAACAGAGAGGTAAGGATCAGGCTGCAGCTGGATGTGAGCAGAGGCAAAGAGAGGACCATATGTCTGGCTTACCCTTATGAATTCAAGAAACACACTGGACGTTTTAGAACCTCTAATGATCCCACTCACTGATAAATATAGACTCCTTCCTCTTAGGGTAGAACAACAGGGAAGTTTAAGATGAGAATAGAGTTTTCTTCCTTTCTAAAATGAACATGTGTCCTCGTTTTATAGTGCCAGGCTTGGGGACATCTGGGACACTTAAACATGCATATTATTTACTTGTATGTTTACTTGTCTAACTCAATGAAACTAAGCCATGCCGTGTGGGGCCACCCAAGATGGGTGGATCATGGTGGAGAGGTCTGACAGAATGTGGTCCACTGGAGAAGGGAATGGCAAACCACTTCAGTATTCTTGCCTTGAGAACCTCATGAACAGTATGAAAAGGAAAAATGATAGGATACTGAAAGAGGAACTCCCCAGGTCAGTAGGTGCCCAATATGCTACTGGAGATCAGTGGAGAAATAATTCCAGAAAGAATGAAAGAATGGAGCCAAAGCAAAAAAAAAAAAAAAAAAATACCGAGATGTGGATGTGACTGGTGATAGAAGCAAGGTCCGATGCTGTAAAGAGCAATATGGCATAGGAACTTGGAATGTCAGGTCCACGAAGCAAGGCAAATGGGAAGTGGTCAAACAAGAGATGGCAAGAGTGAACGTCGACATTCTAGGAATCAGCGAACTAAAATGGACTGGAATGGGTGAATTTAACTCAGATGACCATTATATCTACTATTGTGGGCAGGTATTCCTCAGAAGAAATGGAGTAGCCGTCATGGTCAACAAAAGAGTCCGAAATGAGGGACTTGGATGCAATCTCAAAAACAACAGAAAGATCTCTGTTCATTTCCAAGGCAAACCATTCAATATCACAGTAATCCATGTCTATGCCTCTACCTGAAATGCTGAAGAAGCTAAAGTTCAATGGTTCTCTGAAGACCTACAAGACCTTTTAGAACTAACACCCCAAAAAGATGTCCTTTTTTTTATAGGGGACTGGAATGCAAAAGTAGGAAGTCAACAAACACCTGGAGTAACAGGCAAATTTGGCCTTGGAATGTGGAATGAAGCAGGGCAAAGACTAATAGAGTTTTGCCAAGAAAATGCACTGGTCATAGCAAACACCCTCTTCCAACAACACAAGAGAAGACTCTACAAATGGACATCACCAGATGGTCAACACCAAAATCAGATTAATTATATTCTTTGTAGCCAAAGATGGAGAAGCTCTATACAGTCAACAAAAACAAGACCAGGAGCTGACTGTGGCTCAGATCATGAACTCCTTATTACCAAATTCAGACTGAAATTGAAGAAAGTAGGGAAAACCACAAGACCATTCAGGTATGACCTAAATCAAATCCCTTATGATTATACAGTGGAAGTGAGAAATAGATTTAAGGACCTAGATCTGATAGATAGAGTGCCTGATGAACTATGGATGGAGGTTCATGACATTGTACAGGAGACAGGGATCAAGACCATCCCCATGGAAAAGAAATGCAAAAAAGCAAAATGGCTGTCTGGGGAGGCCGTACAAATAGCTGAGAAAAGAAGAGAGGTGAAAAGCAAAGAAGAAAAAGAAAGATATAAGCATCTAAATGCAGAGTTCCAAAGAATAGCAAGAAGAGACAAGAAAGCCTTCCTCAGCGATCAATGCAAAGAAATAGAGGAAAAGAACAGAATGGGAAAGACTAGAGATCTCTTCAAGAAGATTAGAGATACCAAGGGAACATTTCATGCAAAGATGGGCTCAATAAAGGACAGAAACGGTATGGACCTAATGGAAGCAGAAGATATTAAGAAGAGGTGGCAAGAATACACAGAAGAACTGTACAAAAAAGATCTTCATGACCCAGATAATCACGATGGTGTGATCACTCATCTAGAGCCAGACATCCTGGAATGTGAGGTCAAGTGGGCCTTAGAAAGTATCACTACGAACAAAGCTATTGGAGGCAATGGAATTCCAGTGGAGCTGTTTCAAATCCTGAAAGATGATGCTGTGAAAGTGCTGCACTCAATATGCCAGCAAATTTGGAAAACTCAGCAGTGGCCACAGGACTGGAAAAGGTCAGTTTTCATTCCAATCCCAAAGAAAGGCAATGCCAAAGAATGCTCAGATTACTGCACACTTGCACTCATCTCCCATGCTAGTAAAGTAATGCTCAAAATTCTCCAAGCCAGGCTTCAGTAATACATGAACTGTGAACTTCCTGGTGTTCAAGCTGGTTTTAGAAAAGGCAGAGGAACAGGAGGTCAAATTGCCAACATCCACTGGATCATGGAAAAAGCAAGAGCGTTCCAGAAAAACATCTATTTCTGCTTTATTGATTATGCCAAAGCCTTTGACTGTGTGGATCACAAGAAACTGTGGAAAATTCTGAAAGAGATGGGAATACCAGACCACCTGACCTTCCCCTTGAGAAACCTATATGCAGGTCAGGAAGCAACAGTTAGAACTGGACATGCAATAACAGACTGGTTTCAAATAGGAAAAGGAGTACGTCAAGGCTGTATATTGTCACCCTGCTTATTTAACTTCTATGCAGAGTACATCATGAGAATTGCTGGGCTGGAAGAACCACAAGGTGGAATCAAGATTGCCAGGAGAAATAGCAATAACCTCAGTTATGCAGATGACACCACCCTTATGGCAGAAAGTGAAGAGGAACTAAAAAGCCTCTTGATGAAAGTGAAAGAGGAGAGTGAAAAAGTTGGCTTAAAGCTCAACATTCAGAAAACGAAGATCATGGCATCCAGTCCCATCACTTCATGGGAAATAGATGAAGAAACAGTGGAAACAGTGTCAAACTTTATTTTGGGGGGCTCCAAAATCACTGCAGATGGTGATTACAGCCATGAAATTAAAAGACGCTTACTCCTTGGAAGAAAAGTTATGACCAACCTAGATAGTATATTCAAAAGCAGAGACATTACTTTGCCAACTAAGGTCCGTCTAGTCAAGGCTATGGTTTTTCCAGTGGTCATGTATGGATGTGAGAGTTGGACTGTGAAGAAGGCTGAGCACTGAAGAATTGATGCTTTTGAAATGTGGTGTTGGAGAAGACTCTTGAGAGTCCCTTGGACTGCAAGGAGATCCAACCAGTCCATTCTGAAGGAGATCAGTGCTGGGGTTTCTTTGGAGGGACTGATGCTAAAGTTGAAACTCCAGTACTTTGGCCACCTCATGCAAAGAGTTGACTCATTGGAAAAGACCCTGATGCTGGGAGGGATTGTGGGCAGGAGGAGAAGGGGGCTACAGAGGATGAGATGGCTGGATGGCATCACTGACTCGATGGATGTGAGTCTGAGTGAACTCCGGGAGTTGGTGTTGGACAGGGAGGCCTGGAATGCTGCGATTCATGGGGTCACAAAGAGTCGGACACGACTGAGTGGCTGAACTGAACTGATGTTTTATTTTCTTGCATTGCTTTGTTTTATTCTTGTTCCCACCCTTTAATTTAGAAACCATAAAAAGTGCAATCAGGAGATTGTGCTTTAATAGAGTCCTGAATTCAAATCCTAATTCTTCCTATAGTTTCTGTGTGCCTGGCCATGATCCAAACCTCTACAAGCCACAATTTCTCATCAGTAAAACACTGCTAATTTGTAGTATAATTCTAATGTTATGATGATTAGCTGTTATAGTATAAAGTGCTTAGAATGTTTGGTACATGAGTACTCATATGTTTACTAAATATTCAGAGAGAAATAAAATGAATTTCATTTACACCAAAAACTAACTTCCCACTGTTAAGACTGACATATAAATAGGTCTAATGCAAGGTGGAGGCTGCCATATGCTGCCAAAGTTTTAAAACTATGGGCAAAGCAGAGAAATTCTTAAAAGGGAGGAAGTGGAGAAGCTGCAAATAAATTATTTGGGTGAAGGGGAATATGCATGGGGCAAAAGTGGGTGATAGGCTGGAAAATTAGTTTGCAACAAAATCTAAAATTATACAGGGAATTTGTATGCTCTGGGTATGGTAAGTGGCAGTCTCAGGGAACAATGCTTCTTAGCTTTCATTTTAAAATCATAGCCAATCTAATGGATACCAATTTAATTTTAGTATTAAACTGTTAGGAAAATCTAAGACTATAGTTTCATTTACCTGTGTATATCTAATAGTACATACTATGCCTATAAATAGGGCTGTTCCAGGAACAGATAGCATCATGAGCCATAAAAAAGAAAATATAATAGAGAAAATAATTTATTGCAATGATTTTCTTTAACAGTAGAAGATATGCATGATTGTATATTATTGGGATGTTTTTAAATAGAAGTTTCAGTCAAGATAGGTAAGCAGAGTTAAGAGGATTAAGTTTTGTCACTGATAATCAATGTGATATTATTTTCATGGTATCTCCATTATTATTGCCATATTCTATGTTAGCACATTCTAAAGCCCAGTGAGGGAAGAATGTATGAAGGTGGTGAAGTCTGATCCCAACTGATTTATATTCCAGCTCTAGAAGTCAGTTAGATCCAACCAGATTGCAGATAAACATCTGAACTTGTGAACCTGGCTTAAATTAACCAAATATTCTAAATTGTAAATGTAAGACAGATGCTTATTTTATGACTAGGCCAGATGCTTACTGAAATATATTCCCATACTTACTAATGTATTTAATAACTGAACACTACTTTTTTCTCAAATTCAAAGATATATACCATGTCTAATGATTATGAATCAGTCTTAACAGAGCCAATGTAAATAAAGTAGGTTTTTTTTAGTGAAAAGTAATGCTTTTCATCTAATGATCCCTGTATACAGAAATAAAAAGTTTTCCCCACTTACAGTTTATGTTCAGCTAAGAAAAGTGGTAATGAAGAAAACAATAAACAGAACATTTAAATGTGTCCAGCTCACACTTGTTAATAGGCCAGATAGAAGCAGGTCAACCATCTCAATGTTCCACAGTATTACCAGAATGTGTTTTTTTGACTGATTCATGCAGTCATTTTCAGAGTTTAGGTTGAAAAATCCTGTGGCATTTTTTTATGGCACATGGCCATTTATGGTATCTACTCTTCATGCAGGTTCAAGTACAAGACATGTGTGCTTGACAATATCAGACTACCTCCTCTTCTGGCCCAATTCTCATTTAGTATAGGGCACAGGTATTTCTGTGGGCATGTATATTTTGGGGAAATGTGTGGGGATTAATCACAGGGGGGAAATGATGGAAATTATATCTGATGTTTTTTCTAATGTGTATTTAGAGATTAAAAGTTACCATTATAGTCATTGTGAAAAATGCACATTACTGTCGTTTTCCTAGCATAATAGATTAGTTCAGTATACTCAGTCGTGTCCAACTCTTTGCTACCCCATGAACTGCAGAGCGTCAGGCCACCCTGTCCATCAATATCTCCTGGAGTTCACCCAAACACATGTCCATCGAGTTGGTGATGCCATCCAGCCATCTCATCCTCTGTCGCCCCCTTCTCCTCCTGCCCCCAATCCCTTCCAGCATCAGAATCTTTTCCAATGAGTCAGCTCTCCTCATGAGGTGGCCAGAGTATTGGAGTTTCAGCTTTAGCATCAGTCCTTCCAAAGAACACCCAGGACTGATCTCCTTTAGAATGGACTGGTTGGATCTCCTTGCAGTCAAAGGGACTCTCAAGAGTCTTCTCCAACACCACAGTTCAAACGCATCAATTTTTTGGCTCTCAGCTTTCTTCATAGTCCAAATTTCATACCCATACATGACTACTGGAAAAACCATAGCCTTGACTAGATGGACCTTTGTTGGCAATATGCTATCTAGGTTGGTCGTAACTTCTCTTCCAAGGAGTAAGCATCTTTTAATTTCATGGCTGTAATCACCATCTGCAGTGATTTTGGAGCCCCCCAAAATAAAGTCTGACACTGTTTCCACAGTTTCCCCATCTATTTCCCATGAAGTGATGGGACTGGATGCCATGATCTTCGTTTTCTGAATGTTGAGCTTTAAGCCAACTTTTTCACTCTCCTTTCACTTTCATCAAGAGGCTTTTTAGTTCCTCTTCACTTTCTGCCATAAGGGTGAAGTCATCTGCATATCTGAGGTTATAGATATTTCTCCCAGAAATCTTGATTGCAGCTTGTGCTTCTTCCACCCCAGTGTTTCTCATGATGTACTCTGCATAGAAGTTAAATAAGCAGGGTGACAATATACAGCCTTGATGTTCTCCTTTCTTCATTGGAAACCAGTCTGTTGTTCCATGTCCAGTTATAACTCTTGCTTCCTGAAGTGCATACAGATTTCTCAAGGGGCAGGTCAGGTGGTCTGGTATTCCCATCTGTTTCAGAATTGTCCACAGTTTCTTGTGATCCACACAGTCAAAGGCTTTGATATAGTCAATAGAGCAAAAGTAGATGTTTTTCTGGAAATCTCTTCCTCTTTCCATGATGCAGTGGATGTTGGCAATTTGACCTCCTGTTCCTCTGCCTTTTCTAAAACCAGCTTGAACATCTGGAAGTTCACGTTCACATATTGCTGAAGCCTGGCTTGGAGAATTTTGAGCATTACTTTACTAGCATGTGAGATGAGTGCAGTTGTGCAGTAGTTTGAGCATTCTTTGGGATTGGAATGAACACTGACCTTTTCCAGTCCTGTGGCCACTGCTGAGTTTTCCAAATTTGCTGGCATATTGAGTGCAGCACTTTCACAGCATCACATTTTAGGATTTGAAGTAGCTCAACTGGAATTCCATCACCTCCACAAGCTTTGTTCGTAGTGATACTTTCTAATGCTCACTTGACCTCACATTCCAGGATGTCTGGCTCTAGATGAGTGATCACACCATCGTGATTATCTGGGTCATGAAGATCTCTTTTGTACAGTTCTTCTGTGTATTCTTGCCACCTCTTCTTAATATCTTCTGCTTCCATTAGGTCCATACTATTTCTGTCCTTTATTGAGCCCATCTTTGCATGAAATGTTCCCTTGGTATCTCTAATCTTCTTGAAGAGATCTCTAGTCTTTCCCATTCTGTTCTTTTCCTCTATTTCTTTGCATTGATCGCTGAGGAAGGCTTTCTTGTCTCTTCTTGCTATTCTTTGGAACTCTGCATTTAGATGCTTATATCTTTCTTTTTCTTCTTTGCTTTTCACCTCTCTTCTTTTCTCAGCTATTTGTACGGCCTCCCCAGACAGCCATTTTGCTTTTTTGCATTTCTTTTCCATGGGGATGGTCTTGATCCCTGTCTCCTGTACAATGTCACGAACCTCCATCCATAGTTCATCAGGCACTCTATCTATCAGATCTAGGTCCTTAAATCTATTTCTCACTTCCACTGTATAATCGTAAGAAATTTGATTTACATCATATATGAATGGTCTCGTGGTTTTCCCTACTTTCTTCAATTTCATTCTGAAGATGGCAATATGGAGTTCATGATCTGAGCCACAGTCAGCTCCTGGTCTTGTTTTTGTTGACTGTATAGAGCTTCTCCATCTTTGGCTACAAAGAATATAATCAGTCTGATTTTGGTGTTGACCATCTGGTGATGTCCATTTGTAGAGTCTTCTCTTGTGTTGTTGGAAGAGGGTGTTTTCTATGACCAGTGCATTTTCTTGGCAAAACTCTATTAGCCTTTGCCCTGCTTCATTCCATATTTTAAGGCCAAATTTGCCTGTTACCCCAGGTGTTCTTGACTTCCTACTTTTGCATTCTAGTCCCCTATAATGAAAAGGACATCTTTTTTGGGTGTTAGTTCTAAAAGGTCTTGTAGGTCTTTCAGGTCTTCATAGAACCATTGAACTTCAGCTTCTTCAGCATTACTGGTTGGGGCATAGACTTGGATTATTGTGATGTTGAATAGTTTGCCTTGGAATCGAACAGAGATCATTCTGTCATTTTTGAGATTGCATCCAAGTACTGGGCCGAGAGGAGCAACCCGACATCCAAGGAGGGGTGGATGCACAGGCGCAGGAGGGCTGAGAGGAGCTACTCCATGTTCAAGGTCAGGAGGGGCAGCTGTGAGGAAATATCCCTCGTCCAAGGTAAGAGAAACCCAAGTAAGGCGATAGGTGTTGTGAAAGGCATCAGAGGGCAGACACACAAACCATAATCACAGAAAACTAGTCAATCTAATCACATGGACCACAGCCTTGTCTAACTCAATGAAACTAAGCCATGCCATGTGGGGCCACCCAAGATGGGCGGGTCATGGTGGAGAGGTCTGACAGAATGTGGTCCACTGGAGAAAGGAATGGCAAACCACTTCAGTATTCTTGCCTTGTGAACCCTGTGAAGAGTATGAAAAGGCATAATGATAGGATACTGAAAGAGGAACTCCCCAGGTCAGTAGGTGCCCAATGTGCTACTGGAGATCAGTGGAGAAATAACTCCAGAAAGAATGAAAGAATGGAGCCAAAGGAAAAACAATACCGAGCTGTGCATGTGACTGATGATAGAAGCAAGGTCCGATGCTGTAAAGAGCAATATTGCATAGGAACCTGAAATGTTAAGTGCATGAATCAAGGCAAATTGGAAGTGGTCAAACAAGAGATGGCAAGAGTGAACGTCGACATTCTAGGAATCAGAGAACTAAAATGGACTGGAATGAGTGAATCTAACTCAGATGACCATTATATATACTTCTGTGGGCAGGAATCCATTAGAAGAAATGAAGTAGCCATCATGGTCAACAAAAGAGTCTGAAATGCATATGATAGGGCAACACTCTTATCACCTTGACACAGTTGTATATATTGGGGGTCTTGCTCACCTAATTTTTTGTGTATACAAATAAAGATGGTATTCATGCCGCAAAATGGGATGCATTCTATATATTGTATTATAAGTAGAGATAAATTGTTTTAAAAACTAAGAAAAGCAGTGTATAGAACTGCTAAAATCAAGTAGTCTAAAGATTTCTGTTCATTTAATTGCTAAGTGAGCTTTACTTAAGTAATCCCATATCTATTTTTTTTAATTTCACATTGCATTTAGTTTTCTAGTTGCATTATATTTGTGAATAAGCAATTATGAAAATACTCCATGATTATTACAACTGATGGTCAATAGTATGGAAGGAAAATCTCTAGACTGCATTTGAGTGCCATTATTTCATGCATGCATTCTTTCAAAATTGAGTTTGTTTGTTGTTCTTTGTACCATACGTGGTTGATTCAGAGGGAAAAAAAAAAATTCTCATTGTCTTCAAGAAGCACACTGTGAGGCTAGAGATGAGCAATTGAATACATTAAACAGCTAAATAATTATTAATATCAAGCATGTTAAATATAAACTCTTACATGGAAGAGGGTTGAAGAAACCATTGAGAGGTTCCCACTCAACTAGGTTAAAAATGAGAAGCAGTTACCCTGTATAGATCTCTAAAGTTTAAATTGTGACACCATTTTATGGTCTCAAACCTGGCTGCTTAAAGTATCTCTTGAGGAGCTTCTAAAAACAAAACAAACAACAACAACAACAACAACAACAAACAAAATCAAACAGTGGTAATCCCCCACCCCTCCCACACAAGATTCTGACTCTTAAGGGTAGGGTGGTCCCAGATAATGGAAAATCAAATTTCTCCAGATGAATATAATTTGTACTGAAGGTTTGAGAACCACTGTCTGTCAAATCAAAAAAGGAAGAAAATAGCTTTTAATCTCATTTTTGCACTTCTTTTAACTTATTTTAGAATTGGTAACATAAAATAATTAAAGTATTTTAGGACCCTGAAGCCTATCTATGTTGATTGTAAGAACTTAATTTGTCATCAAAATTACTTAGCTGTGTTACTTTTTTCCTCAGTCTCTTGTCAGGCTGGATTTATGTAGAAACTTAGGACTAGATCTTATGTCAACCTCTAGGAAATAATGGTTGGATAGGAACCAATAAGATAATTCTGTTATTTGGGAATATAGTACTTGTATAATTGTTTTTGTTCTTTCAATTGTAATGGTAATTTTTCAAAAGTTTCTTAATTTTTTTCCCAAGCTAACCCAAAAATGGAATTTTATTTTAAATGCTTCATGATTGAAACAATTTGCAGAAAACATGTGCCTTATTAAGCCAACACCCAGGGAATGCTTCATGCAGACAGTTTCTACAACCATATAAATAGTGAGATGCTTAATAGAAATAATATACTTATATATTTCTATTTCTCTCAGCTTAAAAGTAAAACAGAAATGTAATCTAGCCCAAGTAGTTCTCCATCTTTCACACTTTACTTCTCCCAAATATTCTGTCAAATAATAAAATTTCCAAATTATTACAAACAGAGTGATATTTCATATACATCACTTTAGAAATTAATATGTGTTCAAAATTTTTTATTTGGAATTTAGAAATATTATCATTTGATTTCATTTAAAATGTCCATAAAGCTTCATTTATTCTATGATTTATAGTAAAGACAACTTGACATAACTTGAGTAAAGACAATTTGATTTAACTTGTAATTTAGGAGCAAGAGGGGACTTTGATTTAAAATAAGTGATTTTTTTCTGTACCATCAACTTTAAATACTTCAGTGAAATAAGGAAGAATAAAGTATTTAAAATTAACATATTTTCAAGCTACACACATCTATAATGACAGTTATATTTATGTAGTGAAGTGAAAGTCACTCAGTCATGTCTGATTCTCCAGGGTAGAATACTGGATCCCTTCTCCAGGGGATTTTCCCAACCCAGGGACCAAACCCAGGTCTCCCGCATTGCAGACAGATTCTTTACCAGCTGAGCCACAAGGGGAGCCCAGGAATACTGGAGTAGGTACCCTATCCCATCTCCAGCAAATCTTGTCCCAGGAATTGAACTGGGGTCTCCTGCATTGCAGGTGGTTTCTTTACCAACTGAACTATCAGGGAAGCCGCTATACATATATATAAATTTAAATTTGCATATAGACTATATACATATATGTTATTGAAGAGTGAGTGAGTAAAAGTTGCTCAGTCGTGTCTGACTCTTTGTGACCCATGGACCCTGGAGAGTCCATGGAATTCTCCAGGCCAGAATACTGGACTGGGTAGACTTTCCCTTCTCTAGGGAATCTTCCCAACCCAGGGACTGAACCCACGTCTTCTGCATTGCAGGCAGATTCTTTACCAGCTGAGCCACAAATGAAGCCCATTAGTGAAGAGGGTTTGCAGTAATTCTGACTTTCTGAAGTTGCATGGTGTTGAAATGAATGAAGTATTTGAGGAGGATAATTTTATCCTAAAGATGTATACAGCTTTGCAATAGGAAAAAGGCTTAGTGATAAGCTTTATTCTAAGAGAGATTATTTCAATAATCCTATTTTTAGTAGGGCTATTGATAACAGTGACAATGGCATTCTGAAACCTGAGACACTATAAATGCAAAGGGAATGCAGAAACCTCCTCACACCTACTGAATATTTCAATTCATTTTACTAAATCCTGAGTCTTTCAGATTTTGAAAAAATACATTATTTATTATTATTATTACTAATATATTTCTACTTTCTTTACCCAAGTATTAAAATTTTCCAATTCCTTTTTTCTCTGATTCATACTTTGCTTTTTATTTTCTAAGATTCTTACTGTCTATCTCCACAATACTAGGTTCTGTGTAATTGTAACACACACACATGATATCTTGAACTCCAGCCCTTCTTCCTGTTGAAAAGATTTTTTTTATTGGATTGAGGAACAACTACCTTCCTCAAACATTTTAATCTCCTTGTAACCCCTTATATCAGAATTATCCCATATCTCTTATTGCACAACCATAGTCACATTACATGTATCTCAGATTATCTAATAAACACTTGTGCCTTTACTTTCTGGGCAGTGTGGTTAGAAGTGAATGAAGTTTGGAATGAGACAGGTTTTAGGGAAATTTATCTGGATTTCTCCTGGCCTCAAAATGGTGAGTACATGAAAGTGAGTTGCTCAGTCCTGTCCATCTCTTTACAATCCCATAGACTATAGCTTGCAACCCCACAGACTGTAGCTTGCCAGGCTCCTCTGTCCATGGAATTCTCCAGGCAAGAATACTGGAGTGGGTAACCATTCCCTTCTCCAGGGGATCTTCCCAACCCAGGGATCAAACCCAGGTCCCCTGCACTCCAGTCAGATTCTTTACCATTTGAGCCACTGGAAAGCATACATAATTCAAATTTTACCAGCTGGTTCCTTCATCTTTAAATCCTATAATCTCTAAGAATACCCTGGAGTATGTACTGTGTGTTTATAATACTTCCACCCACTAGCCTGTCCTGACAGCCCAAGGTGTGTATTTACTTATGTCTCACACTTGTTTGCAAGATACAGAGGCCTCTGTTTCACTAGATCTCTCCTTGATCCCACACATTGCCAGGGCTGGTGACCCAAAGAGCAGACTGACTTCCTTTAGTTTGCTCTTTGTTAGAAGATTTTTAAAAAAGTCTTGTGATGATTTACCAAAAGTTATCTGTAATCCTGTTTACTCTTGCTCTCTGCATAGTTATAAACAGTTATCTCTTTTTGTGCTCAAAAATAGCAGAGTTGCAGACTGACAGGTAAAGGGAACAAATGAGTGGTTACCAGCAGAAGGTGGCGGGGGAAGATAAAGGGGTAGAGAAGTGGGAAATCTGAATTATTGGGTAGAAGATATGCTACAAGGGTATATTGTACAACATGGGGAATATAGCTTCTATTTTGTAATAACTGTAAATGGAGTTAACCTTTCAAAATTTTATTTTAAAAAGTAGTATAGTTGGGATGAGAAATTATATAGTCACTTAGTTAATCAAGCCTTTATGCCTCATCACCTCCCTCTTTCTTTCAAACCACAAACCCCCTCTGCCCGCACCAAAAAGAAAGAAAGAAAGAAAGAAACAAAAAACACCCCTCTTGTAGTCCTGAAAAGGGAATTCAAATATTAAAGACCAAAGAGAAAGAGGCTGGGAAACAAGTTTCAGGTATAGCAACACTAGCCCACCTTTGGAAAAAAAACTATACCTTTCTTCCTGGGTTTTTCATACATTATTACATTTAGATTTATTCCTTCTAAGATGGTTCTTCAGTGTCATATGGGAAGAGACTTCTGGCAAGTCTAGGTTCTCAGCAGTTCTCTTGGTGTGGGTAAATTATATTTGAGCTGAAACACTGTCCCCTATTTCTAAACACCAAACAGCCACCCCTCTATAAATCCAAATTTGTCATCTAAACTCTAACCAGCACTCCAGCCCATGCACTCTCATTCTCACGCTGTGCTATTTTAACTATTTATTTCTTTTAACTTCCATATGGCACCTCTTCCTAAGCCAAATTAATTTGCTTAATACCCTACAATCTTTATTTTGTTTTTCCAATTGCAGTACCCCTTGCATTCCCTTTAGGGTAAAAACTATTTCCCTCTAAATTGTGTCAGTATACGTCTATCAATTCAACTGACATCTGTGGAGTGCCCAGAATGTCCCAGGTACAGGGGCTGGATGGTATTTCTCAACTCCTTAACAGTTGTACCTCACATATTTTCAGAGCAATGTAATCTAGTGCTTTTGTTACACTTGACAATGGCTCCAGCTCCAGCTTCCTGACTTATGTATCAATTTCATATAAGTTGACATAAATATTGACTAGCAATTTTTTCAATTTTCTCATCTTTTCTCATATCATTTTAAATTATAATGACAAATATAATATATACAAATAATTTGTATTAAATCATACTGCCTAGTTGCTTCCAGATGGGACTAGCACAAGGAGTTGCAGGAGACAAGGGTTTGATCCGGGGGTCAGGAAGAAATGACCCCCTGGAGAAAGAAATGGCAACCCACTCCAGTCTTCTTGTCTGGAAAATCTCATGAACAGAGGAGCCTGAAGGGCTACAGTCCATGGGGTCACAAAAGAGTGTGACACAACTGAGCAACTGAGCACACACAAACACACATACACACACACACACAATGCCTAGTACAGTGTTCCCCTGAAATCCTGTGCACAGCTATTAAGGGCAATATTTCAAATTACATCTATTTCAGGTTAGTTTGATTATATTCTTTGCAGCCAAAGATGGAAAAGCTCTATACAGTCAGCAAAAAAAGACTGGAGCTGACTGTGCCTAAGATCATGAACTCCTTATTGCCAAATTCAGACTTAAAGAAGATAGGGAAAACCACTAGACCATTCAGGTATGACCTAAATCAAATCCCTAATGATTATACAGTGAAAGTAACAAATAGATTCAAGGTATTAGATTTGATAGAGTGCCTGAAGAACTACGGATGGAGGTTCATGACATTGAACAGGACATAGGGATCAAGACTGTCTCCAAGAAAAAGAAATGTAAAAAGGCAAAATGGTTGTCTGATGAGGCCTTAAAAATAGGTGTGAAAAGAAGAGAAGCTAAAGGCAAAGGAGAAAGGACAGATATGCCCATTTGAATGCAGAGTTGTAAATAATACCAAGGAGAGATATGAAAGCCTTCCTCAGTGATCAGTACAAAGAAATAGAGGAAAATAATAGAACGGGACAGACTAGAGATCCCTTCAGCAAAATTAGAGATACCAAGGGAATATTTCATGCAAAGTTGGGCATAATAAAGGACAGAAATGGTATGGACTTAACAGAAGCAGAAGATATTAAGAAGAGGTGGCAAGAACACAGAAGAACTATATAAAAACAGATCTTGATCCAGATAACCACGGTTGTGTGATCACTCACTACAGCCAGACATCCTTGAATGCGAAGTCAAATGGGCCTTAGGAAACATCACAAACAAAGCTAGTGGAGGTGCTGGAATTCCAGTTGAGCTATTTCAAATCCTAAAATGTAATGCTGTGAAAGTGCTGCATTCAATATGCCAGCAAGTCTGGAAAGCTCAGCAGTGGTCATAGGACTGGAAAAGGTCAGTTTTCATTCCACCCATGGTGGATTCATGTCAATGTATGGCAAAACCAATACAGTATTGTAAAGTAAAATAAAGTAAAAATAAAAATTAAAAATAATAAAAAAAATAGTATCAAAAAAAAAAAAAGAAAGTCATTTCGAAATAATCTTCAAACTAGCCCAAAATTGCACTCATCACACACGCTAGCAAAGTAATGCTCAAAATTTTCCAAGCCAGGCTTCAACATACGTGAACTATGAATTTCCAGATGTTCAAGCTGGATGTAGACAAGGTAGAGGAACCAGAGATCAAAATGCCAACATCCGCTAGATCATCAAAAAAGCAAAAGAGTTCCAGAAAAACATGTACTTCTGCTTTATTGACTCTGCCAAAGCCTTTGACTGTGTGGATCACAACAATCTGTGGACAATTCATAAGGAGATGTGAATACCAGACCACCTACCTGCCTCCTGAAAAATCTGTATGCAGATCAAGAAGCAACAGTTAGAACTGGACATGGAACAACAGACTGGTTCCAAATTGGTAAAGGAGTATGTCAAGACTGTGTATTTTCACCCTGTTTATTTAACTTATATGCAGAATACATCACGTGAAATGCCAGGCTGGATGAAGCACAAGCTGAAATCAAGATTGCCGGGAGAAATATCAATAACCTCAGATATGCAGATGACACCACCCTTATGGCAGAAAGTGAAGAGGAACTAAAGAGCCTCTTGATGAAGGTGAAAGATGAGAGTAAAAATGTTGACTTAAAGCTCAACATTCAGAAAACGAAGATCATGGCATCTGGTCCCATCACTGCATGGGAAATAGATGGGGAAACAGTGGAAACAGTGGCTGACTTTATTTTGGGGGGCTCCAAAATCACTGCAGATGGTCACTGAAGCTATGAAATTAAAAGATGCTTGCTCCTTGGAAGAAAAGCTATGACCAACCTAGAAAGCATATTAAAAAGCAGAGACATTACTTTGCCAACAAAAGTCCATCTAGTCAAAGCTGTGGTTTTTCCAGTAGTCATGTATAGATGTTAGAGTGGGACTATAAAGAAAGCTGAGCACCAAATAATTGATGCTTTTGAACTGTGGTGTTGGAGAAGACTCTTGAGAATCCCTTGGACTGCATGGAGATCCAACTAGTCCATCCTAAAGGAAATCAGTCCTGAACATTCATTGGAAGGACTGATGCTGTAGCTGAAACTCTAATACTTTGGCCACCTGATGTGAAGAACTGACTCATTTGAAAAGACCCTGATGCTGGGAAAGATTGAAGGTAGGAGAAGAGGCGGATGACAGAGCATAAGATGGTTGGATGGCATCAGTGATGCAATGGTCATGAGTTTGAGTAGGCTCCAGGTGCTGGTTATGGACAGCCTAGCTGGTGTGCTGCAGTCCATGGGTTCACAAAGAATCAGATACAAGTGAATGACTGAACTGAACTGAACAGGTTAGTTAATAGACATATATGCCCCTTCCATCCAATATCAATCTAGTCAGTGTATTTCGCTAAAGGAGCACAAATTAATGATTGATGCAAGGCTGAGTTTCTTATTCTTCTTTCTAGTTTCTTGTAGTGCTAGAAAGTAAGAAAATAGTCAGATAAACAAAATGCAACACACACACAATGCATATGTGATGAGTGTATAAAAGGTCAAATAAAATGGCTCCCAGTAGCATAAGCCAAAATAGTTTGACCAACAAAGTAGTATTAGACTAAATCCTAAGTCTTCCTGGTGTCTCAAGGGTGAAGAATCCATCTGCAATTCAGGAAACACAGATTTAATCCCTGGGTCTAAAGGATCCACTGGAGAAGGAAATGGCAACCCAATCCAGTGTTCTTGCTTGGGAAATTCCATGGACAGAGGAGCCTGGTGGGCGAGAGTCCATGGGGTTACAAAGAGTCGGACATGACTGAGCAACTAAGCAACAACATGAATCCAAGTTGATGTGAATGAATGAATACATAAATAAATAAATATGAATAGATAAAATGTCTGAAGAAGAATAATTTCAAATAATTTGTGTAGTGTGAAAAGAAAATCAAAGTGGAATTAGTGTTGCTAAGATGTTTCTCTAAAATGAAGCCAGGAGGTCATTGAGGAAACATGACTTATGCATGTCTCATCCCGGATGGAATCTGACCTTTCGACCACTCATTGTCCTAAAAAAAAAAAAAAAAAGACATTCAGAACATTTGCCAGAAAATCAAGATTTTTATCAGACCCTTACCCTAAACTAACGTATGAATACTTAAGGACAAAATGTCCTGACTTGTGGCGTCAGAGTTAATCACAATTCTCACCTAGCAACTTTGTCAGTCTTGTAGCTCTTTGTCTTTATAAGCCCTTGACTCTTTGACTTCTCTGGAACACTCTTAAGTTTTACCCTCTTTGCAGCCTTGATACTAATTATTATTTGACAATATATAGTACTCCCTTTGTGTTAAGGTTATCCAGAGAAATAGCCCACTGAATTGTGTGTAAATGCATACAGATTGAGAGATTTGTTTTAAGGTATTGCCTCATGTAATTGTATAGGCTTGGTAATTCAGAAATCTGCAGGGTAGGCTAGCAGGCTGGACACTAGGGGAGGAGTTACAGTTTCAGTCCAAAGACTGCTGACAGAATTCCTTTTATCTCAGGAGAGGGCAGTCTTTTCTATTAAGACCTTCAACTGATTGGATGAGACCTACTCACTTTATGGAAGGTAATCTGCTTTACTCAGTCCACCAGTTTAGATGCAAACCTCATCCAAAAACTCTCTTCACCAAAACATCCAGAACAAGGTTTGACCAAATATATCAGGGTACCATGGCCCAGCATGGGCTTCCCTGGTGGCTCAGAGGTTAAAGCATCTGCCAGCAAAGCGGGAGACCTGGGATCGATCCCCGGGTCGGAAAGATCCCCTGGAGAAGGAAATGGCAACCCATTCCAGTACTCTTGCCTGGAGAATCCCATGGACAGAGGAGCTTGGTGGGCTACAGTCCATGGGGTCGCAAAGAGTCGGACACAACTGAGCAACTTAAAAAAAAAAAAAATAGCCCAGCATAGTTGACACATTAAATGAACCATGATACTCCTCCAAAGATTGAGGATAACTCCCCTCTTCTTAAATATGGGGTGTCTATGGTGAATTCCTAAAGTGAGTACAGTTTAGAAAGAGGGGCAGAAGAATAACTTTGCAGTGGAAACACCTGAATAGCTATGTGTTAGGTGATCAAGATCAACATCAGCAAAGATAAACCATACTGATGTCTGTACCCTCAATATGATGTGATTTTAGCAGTTACCTCTGTGATCTTCTCCAGTACTCAAAATTCCAGTCTAATTATGAGAGAAACAGCAGACAGACAGACTCCAATTGATGAGCAATAAACAAAACACTTGGTCAGTACACCTCAAAACTACCAAGGTCATCAAAAACAGGAAGGATCTTAGAAACTATCACAGTCTACAGAAACCTACGGAGATGATGGTTAAATGTATCATGGTGTCCTGTGGGGGATTCTGGTACAGGATAATGACCTTAGGTAAAAACTAAGAAATCTGAATAAAGTATGAATTTTTTCAGTAATAACATTACAATATTGATTCATTAGTTGTGGCAAATGTACCAAAGTAATGTAAGACACTGGAAAAGAGTTGGACTGTGAAGAAAGCTGAGCGCCGAAGAATTGATGCTTTTGAAATGTGGTGTTGGAGAAGACTCTTGAGAGTCCCTTGGACTGCAAGGAGATCCAACCAGTCCATTCTGAAGGAGATCAGCCCGGGGATTTCTTTGGAAGGAATGATGCTAAAGCTGAAGCTCCAGTACTTTGGCCACCTCATGCGAAGAGTTGACTCATTGGAAAAGACCCTGATGCTGGGAGGGATTGTGGGCAGGAGGAGAAGGGGACAACAGAGAATGAGATGGCTGGATGGCATCACTGACTCGATGGACGTGAGTCTGAGTGAACTCTGGGAGTTGGTGATTGACAGGGAGGCCTGGCATGCTGCGATTCATGGGGTTGCAAAGAGTCAGACACAACTGAGCGACTGTACAGGCTGGACTGAATGTAAGACACTAATAGGGGAAACTGGGTGTGGGTTTTGGAAGAACTCTCTAAAGGAATTCTCTGTACTATTTTTACAAAGTTTCTATAAATCTAAAACTCACCTAAAATAAAATGCTTTTTACAAAGAAAATTAAAGAAACAAAACAGAAATGTATATGGATTTTTATATCAGACAGGTCTTTAGGCAGGAAGGCCTCAGTTTAGTCACTCAGTTGTGTCCCACTCTTTGTGACCCCATGGCCTGCAGCACACCAGGCCTCCCTGTCCATCACCAACTCCTGGAGCTTGCTCGAACTCATGTCCATCACGTCGGTGATGCCGTCCAGCCATCTCATCCTCTGTTTCCCCTTCTCCTCCTGCCTGCAATCCCTCCCAGCATTAGGGTCTTTTCCAATGAGTCAGTTCTTTGCATCAGGTGGCCAAAGTATTGCAGTTTCAGCCTCAGCATCAGTCCTTCCCATGAATATTCAGGACTGATTTCCTTTAGGATGGACTGGTTGGATCTCCTTACAGTCCAAGGGACTCTCAAGGGTCTTCTCCAACACCACAGTTCAAAAGCATCAATTCTTGAGTGCTCATCTTTCTTTATAGTCCAGTTCTCACATCCATACATGACTACTGGAAAAACCATAGAGCTTTGACTAGACAGACCTTTGTTTTCAAGGTAATATCTCTGCTTTTTAACATGCTGTCTAGGTTGGTCATAGCTTTTCTTCCAAGGAGCAATCATCTTTTAATTTCATGGCTGCAGTCGCCATCTGCAGTGATTTTGGAGCGTCCAAAACTAAAGTCTGTCACTGTTTCCATTGTTTCCCCATCTATTTGCCATGAAATGATGGAATTGGATGCCATGACCTTATTTTTTTGAATGTTGAGTTATAAGCCAGTAAGAATCCCTAAACTCACCCAATTTTATTATTCATACATATCACAAGATTGTAGAGAAAGTAAATTACAGAATGAATATGCAAATTTACTAACAAATTGTGTGGCACAAAATATGAGCTCTATGATGTTAATTTCCTTGCTCCGCTCATACCTCTTCAACAAAAGGTGTTATGCTCATTATTATTATTTTATGTTAAAATGTTAGCAAAACAATTGCTAAACTATTGTGACTGATTCATTGAGAAAATTACTTTTAAATTCAAAACTACAGCTCTACCATGCATACTTATTAAAAAATCTCCATCACTCATGGGAGGGAAGCAATAAAATCATGGAGAGAACAAACTTTCACTGCAGGTAATCAATAGTCTTGGAATATCTCAAAAGAAAAGACTAAAAGGAAAAGAAATCAAATAACCTACCACTGGCAGCATATGATGCTATATACTTAAACTGATGTATGTTGAATCTGGCAGTTTCCATGGCATTTAGCAGATAAATCTCTTTACCAGAACCCTCAGGTCAGCTAAAATGCACAGTAGACACATTTATGTCAGACTGCTTCGGTGGAAGAAACTCTGTTGGTGGTCACAGACACCGAAGATTCAGGTAAAGGAAATTCTGAATTAGTCAGTCTCCAATTTAATTATCCCCTGTACCACCTCTCTCCCCAGCAGCCCCAAAGACACACACACACACACACACACACACACACACACACACACACACACACACACACACACAATCACAATCTGTTTCTCTCTCAGAGAGTCCATGTCTAACATTTTGGATTTCAG
This sequence comes from Capricornis sumatraensis, assembly GCF_032405125.1. Classification (NCBI taxonomy): domain Eukaryota; kingdom Metazoa; phylum Chordata; class Mammalia; order Artiodactyla; family Bovidae; genus Capricornis; species Capricornis sumatraensis. The sequence goes on along the minus strand of NC_091085.1, from coordinate 38,946,741 downwards.
GTTGTTCAACTGTATCTATACACTCATAAATTTTAAAACAAACACTGATTAATATGTGTGTCTAAGCTAGAAGTGTTCTTATTTTCAGACAGATGGCTAAAATTCAAATAATTTGCTTTGGGGAAATCTAAACATACTTTATCTCCCTGCACCCTAGACAGTGTGAAGTACTACGTTAAGCTGGGGTCAGTGCCTACACTGCAAGCCATTAAATACCCCCATGGTTCTTATTAAAGGAAATTATTTTCAACTGTGTGCCATGTGGCTCATCCCCACAGTCCATCAGATGGTTGAAATGATGTGTGAGTAGAGGAGTTTGTATATACAACCATACATACAAACATATAAAATCTTGAATGTGTGCAAGTAATTTAAAAAATCCTAAAAACCTTTAAAAAGGAATTTTAAAAAGAAAAATACTAAGTGAAACATATGTGGATGTCTTCATATTTTAGTATCTTTGTTCCTGATTTTCATCAGAAAAGTTTAATAACAATGTATTTGAAAAATTTATTTTCAAAAACAAGTAAAATAATTTGCATATTACTAGCTTGACTTATTTCAAGGCAGACAGTTTTAAAGTTTTAAATAAATTGCTCTTTTAAAAGAGCAATATTGAGCATTCTCAGTTTAGTACTTATATGTTCAGTTCAGTTCAGTCGCTCAGTTGTGTCCAACTATTTGCAGCCCCATGAATTGCAGCACGCCAGGCCTCCCTGTCCATCACCAAATCCCAGAGTTCACTCAGACTCACGTCCATCGAGCCAGTGATGCCATCCAGCCATCTCATCCTCTGTTGTCCCCTTCTCCACCTCCCCCCAATCCCTCCCAGCATCAGAGTCTTTTCCAATGAGTCAACTCTTCGCATGAGGTGGCCAAAGTACTGGAGTTTCAACTTTAGCGTCATTCCTTCCAAAGAAATCCCCGGGCTGATCTCCTTCAGAATGGACTGGTTGGATCTCCTTGCAGTCCAAGGGACTCTCAAGAGTCTTCTCCAACACCACATTTCAAAAGCATCAATTCTTCAGCGCTCAGCTTTCTTCACAGTCCATCTCTCACATCCATACATGACCACAGGAAAAACAATAGCCTTGACTAGACAGACCTTTGTTGTCAAAGTAATGTCTCTGCTTTTCAATATGCTATCTAGGTTGGTCATAACTTTTCTTCCAAGGAGTAAGCATCTTTTAATTTCATGGCTGCAGTCACCATCTGCATTGATTTTGGAACCTCCAAAAATAAAGTCTGAAACTGTTTCCACTGTTTCCCCATCTATTTCTCATGAAGTGGTAGGACCTGCCATGATCTTCATTTTCTAAATGTTGAGCTTTAAGCCAACTTTTTCACTCTCCTCTTTCATTCTCATCAAGAGGCTCTTTAGTTCCTCTTCACTTTCTGCCATAAGGGTGGTGTCATATGCATATCTGAGGTTATTGATATTTCTCCCAGCAATCTTGATTCCACCTTGTGGTTCTTCCAGCCCAGCGTTTCTCATGATGTGTTCTGCATAGAAGTTAAATAAGCAGGGTGACAATATACAGCCTTGACGTACTCCTTTTCCTATTTGGAACCAGTTTGTTGTTCCATGTCCAATTCTAACTGTTGCTTCCTGGCCTGAATACAGACTTCTCAAAAGGCAGGTCAGGTGGTCTGGTATTCTCATCTCTTTCAGAATTTTCCACAGTTTCTTGTGATCCACACAGTCAAAGGTTTTGGCATAGTCAATAAAGCAGAAATAGATCCTTTTCTGGAACACTCTTGCTTTTTCGATGATCCGGAGGATGTTGGCAGTTTGATATCTGGTTCCTCTGCCTTTTCTAAAACTAGCTTGAACATCTGGAAGTTCATGGTTCACATATTGCTGAAGCCTGGCTTGGAGAATTTTGAGCATTACTTTGCTAGCATGTGAGATGAGTGCAAATGTGCGGCAATTTGAGCATTCTCTTGTATTGCCTTTCTTTGGGATTGGAGTGAACACTGACTGACCTTTTCCAGTCCTGTGGCCACTGCTGAGTTTTCCAAATTTGCTGGCATATTGAGTGCCGCACTTTCACAGCATCATCTTTCAGGATTTGAAATAGCTCTATTGGAATACCATCGCCTCCACTAGCTTTGTTCGTAGTGATGCTTTCTAAGGCCCACTTGACCTCACATTCCATGATGTCTAGCTCTTGGTGAGTGATTACACCATCATGATTATCTTGGCCTTGAAGATCTTTTTTGTACAGTTCTTCCGTGTATTCTTGCCTCCTCTTCTTAATATCTTCTGCTTCTGTTAGGTCCATACCATTTCTGTCCTTTATCGAGCCCATCTTTGCATGAAATATTCCCTTGGTATCTCTAATTTTCTTGAAGAGATCTCTAGTCTTTCCCATTCTGTTGTTTTCCTGTATTCCTTTGCATTGATCACTGAGGAAGGCGTTCTTATCTCTTCTTGCTGTTCTTTGGAACTCTGCATTCAGATGCTTATATCTTTCCTTTTGTCCTTTGCTTTTTGCTTCTCTTCTTTTCACAGCTATTTGTAAGGCCTCCCCAGACAGCCTTACAAATATGCTACTTATATGCTACTTGTTGGAGAAGGCAATGCCATTTCAATCCAGTACTCTTGCCTGGAAAATCCCACGGACGGAGGAGCCTGGTAGGCTGCAGTCCATGGGGTCGCTGAGTCGGACACGACTGAACGACTTCACTTTGACTTTTCACTTTCATGCATTGGAGAAGGAGATGGCGGCCCACTCCAGTGTTCTTGCCTGGAGAATCCCAGGGGTAGGGGGAGCTTGATGGGCTGCCGTCTGTGGGGTCACACAGAGTCAGACATGACTGAAGTGACTTAGCAGCAGCAGCAGCATGCTACGTGTACCTAATGCATATCTTGTACTTATATGCTACTTGTACCTAAATGCATATCTAATCAAATAAATATCATTCTCCATTGGCATATAAATGAGACATATATAAATATATCTTAATAAAACACTTTCTATTATGTGAGGCAAATTTGCAACCACTAATTTGCTAATTTATTTCTTTCCACAATCCTGTGAGCTAAATGAATACAGGCATTACTGTTTGTATTTTACAGATAGTAATAGCTTACATGTCTAGAGTTCTTAACATGTTATAAAATTTGTTTTAAAAATAATAAATATTTCACCCTTACACAATCCTATGATATAGTGTGTTATTATTATTGTCATTTTAGAAGTGAGGAAACTGAAGAATAGAGAGTTTAAATATTTTAAGCAAGGTCGTTCAGACAGTAGCAAGACCCAAAAGTCAGATACAGGTAGTATGACTCCAGAGTCTGATTGAGCCTGATCAATTATGTTATATTGTTTTTATAGGATAGATAAACAAACCAACCAGCTAACAAAACTGACAAACATAAACAAATGGCTTTGAATAAATTGTTTAAATTCACAGAGCCAACTAAGTGATGTCTTTAAAATTTTGTGCAACTCAAAGATAAGGATACATTTTGCCTTCATGCAAGTTTGGTTCAAATCAAGGCTCTACCATCTGACAGCTGTATAAACTTACAAAGTTGCTTAGTGTCTCTGAACCTTATTCCTTATCTTCAAAATAAGGTTGCTGGTATTTATTTTATAGATTCATTTCAATAATTAACTAAATAATTAAGTGTGTTTATGTTACCAAGCAAGGACTCACTGGCTGACACGCATTGAAGGCAATATTATAGCACCACCTTTTGATGAAAGAAAAGGCTTTATTGTGTGTAGACTGGCAGGGAAACAGGAGGCAAGGCTCTCAAATCTGTTTCCTGATCTGCGGTTCAGTCAAACTTTTATGAGCTAGGGAGGAGAGCTGGTATGCAGAAGCATTAGTAAGGCAGGTTTTTATTGGAGGGCTTTGGAACATGGCCATTTATGCTAATATATGGTAAAGGGGGCACAGGATCTTCCCAAACAATGGACCCTTCACTTCTGAAAGAATTTTCTCCTCTGCACATGCTTTAGCTGTATGACTTGTAGTTTTGTTCTGTTCTCTTGTGATAACCAACTTAGTATCTTGTTATCTACAGAACAGAACCAGGTTGAGCTGGTCCTGCCTGCAGTTACATAACATATGTGAAACACTTGGATCTTAATAATACATTTTCAATAAATAGTAACTAAGTATACTCTTCAATAAATAGTATACTCTTCAGTAAACAGTAGGGAAGCAGGTTGGGGGAGATGGTGAAGGACCTGGAGGCCTGGCATGCTGTAGTCCATGCGGTTGCAAAGAATCAGACACGACTTAGTGACTAAACAAGAAAATACTCTTCTAAATTAAAAAAGCAGACTTTTGCTTCAAATTTAAGAACTGAATTATTTCATGGCAAGTGTAGTTATTTTGTTAGATGTAATCATTGTTTTGTCTTTTAAAGATGGGAATTCAATGATAATTTTTTAAATTTAGAAACATTAAAATTAACAAAGACATTTCCACAAAATATTAAGGTTATGATTGCATTTATAATGCTTCAAGCAATTAGCTCACATTCTACAATTTTTAATATGAATTAGAAATGGAACATTTAAAGATACACAGAAAATAGGAGTACAATTAACTTGACCCTAATTTTCCGGCCTTATATTGAATTTACCTTCTCAATGTTTCCATCTTCATATTCTAACTTCTTGGAAAATATGTGATGGGAAAAATTAATCAGAAGGTATTAAAATTATTTTGCATATATTTTAAACAGGAATATGTCTGTCCCTCCAAATTGCCTATGGAAAAATCTTATATGTGTGTTTTACTTTTTTAAGTTTTAGTTAATCTTGTTGTAACAAATTTTATTATTTTTGATTACTTCTTTTAGTTATTCTCTTCAACAGTATCCTTTGCTAATGATTCCCTGTCCACATTTTCAAGCCCAACTTTATGTAGCCTGTTTATTATTTATTCAATACTTATACATTTAGCTATAATGGAAATAGAGGCATAAACTGTGGACTGTGTAACCAAGAACCTGTAACATACTTGGGAATTTATGAACAATAAACATCAAACACTCATCAGAAAATCAAGGCAATGTGTGTGTGCATACTTTTCATAAAGAGTTCAGAGAAGAATAACAATAAAGTTAGTGATAACAAGGAACTTTAATTATTTACTCTGTGCCACACACTTCTTATGTCTTCTTTCACCTAATCCTCTCAACATCCTTAAGAATTAAGTATTATTACCATCCTCATTTTATCATTAAAACAACTAAAACATCAAAAGGTTTAGTAGTTTTCCTTTAATTGTGCAAATATTAAATGGTACATTTGGGATTGGAAGTCAAGCAGCTAGACTCCAGAGTCAACACACAGAACTCCGTTGCTAATGCTTTACTGCCCTATGACCAGAGGAGAATAGTAAGAGGATAGAGAAGGATAGAGTTTATGATGGAGGAAGAGAAGAAAGGGAAAAGTATGACAGAAGAGAGGACAAAGGAGGTACAGTTTGGAAGTCATAAAAATAAGATATTCTTGAGATAGTCTAATGGGACTAAAACTGCCAAACCAGGTAGAGGTACTTCTGTTTCATGAAACTTTTGGAGATTTTGTGGAAATAAATCATTTAATGAAATGGGCACTAATACAAGTCATCTTCAAGCTAATTAAAGATGTACCAAGAAGGAAAGCAATCAGACTCAGAAAAGACATGTGGAAGACCATTTCTGCAATATATGTGGTATGTAATTTAGATGTGAAAAGCAAGAGATCTTTGGAATAAAGTAATTTTTATATAAATGTCTGTTTATGCCATAGGCAACCACCTTCACCTCAATTAAATATATAATGATCTGTTCCCCATGCCTCATTAATTTTTCTCCTAACCATCATTTTTTTCAGTCAGTGGAGTCATTCATGAAGCTTCTCATTTGGCCCCATATGTAATCATGAAAACCCTGTCTTCCTAAAATAATGTTTCCATGTCCACAGCTTTCTCTTACTTAGCCTTCAAAAGATTGTAAGAGTAATTTCACTAATAATTAATAATTTCACTAATAATATTGTGCTAGATTTTGCTTTCCTTTATTTATAGTCTGCTTTTGAACTATTCATAGATGTTTCTGCATGAATATCAATTTTATGATTTTTCTATTCTGTTTAAATATTCCTAAGAGATAGCATTGAATCCATAGAATTTAATCAATTATATTCACCACATATACCTAAAACTGCAGTATTGTCAAATAGGTAATGATTTAGCATATCAAATGAACTGAATCAGAAGCCAAGTTTTTTTTTTATTTTTTATTTTTTTGAGTTGTGCTAGAGCTAGTAAAAAGAGATAATAGCTATAAAATTTCCACTAAAGTCCAGATATTGAGTTTTTTTGCTATAAGAGATATACAAGCAATAAGAAAATTTATCAAAAGTTTTAAAATCTATAAGATGTATACAGTTGACCCTTGAACAACACAGGTTTGGACTGCATGGGTCCACTTATACATGGGTCTTTTTTAGTAATTATACAAAATATAAATGTACAACATTGTTTGCAAGACTTGAAGTGAATAGCGTATCCTTACATAGGCATAATATGAATCATATTTAATGTAAAATCAATAATGTGTTAGGTTTTTTTTTTGACTGTTCTATGACTCTGCTTTCAAATAACTACATCACTGTATAGAATACCTCTTCTTGTAATTGGAAAAATTGCCTATTAGTCAGACATGACTGAGCGACTTCCCTTTCACTTTTCACTTTCATGCATTGGAGAAGGAAATGGCAACCCACTCCAGCGTTCTTGCCTAGAGAATCCCAGGGACGGGGGAGCCTGGTAGGCTGCCATCTATGGGGTCGCACAGAGTTGAACACGACTGAAGCGACTTAGCAGCAGCAGCCTATCATCACATATATTTTTAAAATATAACAGTGTTTCCAAACTATATAATGAACATGACTTAAATGCCATATACTATAAAATTTTTATAATGATTCATTTATTAGTGTACAGGCGAGGCTACCATGAATCATTCATACTGCTGCTTCTTTATTATCAATAAATCACTATACTGGTTAATAAATATTAATTACTTTTTCACATTATCTTTTTAATTTTGGTGTCAAGTATTAGTAGTAGGAGAAGGCAATGGCAACCCACTCCAGTACTCTTGCCTGGAAAATCCCATGGACGGAGGAGCCTGGTAGGCTGCAGTCTATGGGGTCGCTAGAGTCAGACATGACTGAGTGACTTCACTTTCCCTTTTCACTTTCATGCATTGGAGAAGGAAATGGCAACCCACTCCAGTGTTCTTGCCTGGAGAATCCCAGGGACGGTGGAGCCTGGTGGGCTGCCGTCTATGGGGTCGCACAGAGTTGGACATGACTGAAGCGACTTAGCAGCAGCAGCAGCAGCAGTGTTAGTATGTATAGCACATATACATACTGTGATCATATATCACATGATCAGATGATACATCTTGTAAACAAAGGATGTAAACTTATGATATCAGTAAATAAATGCTTTCTCTTCTTTATGATTTTTAAAATAATGTTCTTTTTCTATAGTTTATTATAAGATATAGTCTGTAACATATAGCATGCAAAATGTGTATTAATGGACTGTTTATGCTATCAGTAAGACTTCCTGTCAATAGTAAGTTATTAGTAATTAAGTTTTGGGGGAGTCAAAAGTCATGTGTGGATTTTTCAGCTACACAGGGATCAATGTCCCTAACCTCTGCATTGTTCAAGGCTTAACTGTGTACACACATATATCTCCAAATGAGCATAATACATAGAAAAGAAGGAGTGTAGAGTAGTAGTGATACTTCAAGCCTAAAGAAGAAAAAAAGAAAAACATAATCTGTTGAGGACATGGAAATTTTTTTATGGAGGAAGAGTATTTGGTTAGACCTTAAATGATATGTAAGATTTAGACAAGAATTCAAGACTGAGTTGAAGAAAACAGTGTAGTGGGTGCCCATTCAGGAGGTTTTGTCACCAGGTGGGAAATGTGAGGAGGAGAGACACAAAAGATAATAACAGCTAGCACTTATTAAATACATTCTATATCTAAAATACCTTGTAAAATACTCTGTGTGAGAAATCTCGACCCCTTGTTCAGCATAGTGACTATTATGATTAATTTGTAAGTAAGGAAATTATATTAGACTAGTATAAAAATGTACTAAATCACTGAAGCAGATTCTGCCACTGCCCCACCTATATTGTCTTGGCCTGTTTGCAGGTAGCCTACAGACAATTCCCATAATCACTGAAATTGTCCTGCATCTCTATAGAAAAGCAGGGTTCAGTTCAGTTCAGTTCAGTCGCTCAGTCGTGTCCGACTCTTTGTGACCCCACGAATCGTAGCACGCCAGGCCTCCCTGTCCATCACCATCTCCCGGAGTTCACTCGGACTCACGTCCGTCGAGTCCGTGATGCCATCCAGCCATCTCATCCTTGGTCATCCCCTTCTCCTCCTGCCCCCAATCCCTCCCAGCATCAGGGTCTTTTCCAATGAGTCAACTCTTTGCATGAGGTGGCCAACGTACTGGAGCTTCAGCTTTAGCATCATTCCTTCCAAAGAAATCCTAGGGTTGATCTCCTTCAGAATGGACTGGTTGGATCTCTTTGCAGTCCAAGGGACTCTCAAGAGTCTTCTCCAACACCACAGTTCAAAAGCATCAATTCTTCAGTGCTCAGCCTTCTTCACAGTCCAACTCTCACATCCATACATGACCACAGGAAAAACCATAGCCTTGACTAGCCAGACCTTAGTTGGCAAAGTAATGTCTCTGCTTTTGAATATACTATCTAGGTTGGTCATAACTTTTCTTCCAAGGAGTAAGTGTCTTTTAATTTCACAGCTGCAGTCACCATCTGCAGTGATTTTGGAGCCCCCAAAAGATAAAGTCTGACACTGTTTCCACTGTTTCCCCATCTATTTCCCATGAAGTGATGGGACCAGAGGCCATGATCTTCGTTTTCTGAATGTTGAGCTTTAGGCCAACTTTTTCGCTCTCCTCTTTCACTTTCATCAAGAGGCTTTTTAGCTCCTCTTCACTTTCTGCCATAAGGGTGGTGTCATCTGCATATCTGAGGTTATTAATATTTCTCCTGGCAATCTTGATTCCAGCTTGTGTTTCTTCCAGTCCAGCATTTCTCATAATGTACTCTGCATATAAGTTAAATAAGTATCTGAATGCAGAGTTCCAAAGAATAGCAAGAAGAGATAAGAAAGCCTTCTTCAGCAATCAATGCAAAGAAATAGAGGAAAACAACAGAATGGGAAAGACTAGAGATCTCTTCAAGAAAATTAGAGATACCAAGGGAACATTTCATGTAAAGATGGGCTCAATAAAGGACAGAAATGGTATGGAGCTAACAGAAGCAGAAGATATTAAGAAGAGGAGGCAAGAATACACAGAAGAACTGTACAAAAAAGTTCTTCATGACCCAGATAATCATGATGATGTGATCACTAATCTAGAGCGAGACATCTTGGAATGTGAAGTCAAGTGGGCCTTAGAAAGCATCACTAAGAACAAAGCTAGTGGAGGTGATGGAATTTCAGTTGAGCTGTTTCAAATCCTGAAAGATGATGCTGTGAAAGTGCTGCACTCAATATGCCAGCAAATTTGGAAAACTCAGCAGTGGCCACAGGACTGGAAAAGGTCAGTTTTCATTCCAATCCCAAAGAAAGGCAATGCAAAAGAATGCTCAAACTACCGCACAATTGCACTCATCTCACATGCTAGTAAAGTAATGCTCAAAATTCTCCAAGCCAGGCTTCAGCAATAATTGAACCATGAACTCCCTGATGTTCAAGCTGGTTTTAGAAAAGGCAGAGGAACCAGAGACCAAATTGCCAACATCCGCTGGATCATGGAAAAAGCAAGAGCGTTCCAGAAAAGCATCTATTTCTGCTTTATTGACTATGCCAAAGCCTTTGACTGTGTGGATCACAAGAAACTGTGGAAAATTCTGAAAGAGATGGGAATACCAGACCACCTAACCTGCCTTTTGAGAAATCTGTATGCAGGTCAGGAAGCAACAGTTAGAACTGGGCATGGAACAACAGACTGGTTCCAAATAGGAAAAGGAGTACGTCAAGGCTGTATATTATCACCCTGCTTGTTTAACTTCTATGCGGAGTACATCATGAGTAACGCTGGACTGGAAGAAATGCAGGGTGCTCTTTAGGAAAAATGTGTTTGACTCACTCTGGAAAAATGCTCAGTCAACTAGGGAGGAATGCTGGCACAATTCTGAAACATCTCCCAGAATAGCTCCCAGAAAATCTCTAATGAAATTGAGCTCCAATTACCTTAAAGTATAACCCATCCATTTACATGCTTTCTCCCATTTGCCTACTCCTACAGTTCTTCCTGTGTTTATGTTCCAAACAAGCTACCTTGGATTCTGACTTCAGATTCTTATTTTGAAGTAAATCAACATAAGTCACTGGGTGTTTAAAATGTAGCTGCTGCTGCTGCTACTACTACTGCTAAGTCACTTCAGTCATGTTGGACTCTGTGCGACCCCATAGACGGCAGCCCACCAGGCTCCCCCGTCCCTGGAATTCTCCAGGCAAGAACACTGGAGTGGGTTGCCATTCTCTTCTCCAATGCAATGTAGCTAGAGGTCATATTCTCAGAATAGAATTCTGAACTTGGACTGCTTGTCAGTCAGATGGCTCTGAGATCATCTTGTAGACAGTGAGTGGCATAGTGGTCCTTCTGTTGTCTCGCAATATCACAGTACTATTAGATTGTTGCCTATGGTGGATTGGAATGATACATAAATAGAGAAGCACATGCACAAGCTCTTAAAAGCTATTGAGGGAATGTAATATTAAGGATTATGGAATTGGATAGTTTTTGTTAAGTGTTGTAGAAACCATTAAGAAAGAAAGAAACACTCAGATCAGCTAACTTGAACTCAGATACTCTGTGAAAGCTAGAAAGTCTCCATGGAAACATTTTAAGAGACTGTCATCTTTTATATTCAAAAGGGCAGACTATGCAGAAACTCAGACTTATGCTAAGGGTGGAGGATTTTCAATGGGAAATTAACTCATAGCCCCAGCAAGATCTTAAGATCAGTGACTCTGTAGGGATAGAGAGACCCTGAGAGTTGCAGGAATGTCATTTGAATGAATGTGCTTAAAAACTAGATTTCCCAGATTCTCTTAAGATTGGAGTGTGGCTCCCCATATTCTGGAGTTTATACAAAAGACAGCTGAAATAGGTCTACCACAAAATTATGTTTGTTGTCTTCAAGAACTGCCCCTTCACTACCCCCTTGCCATTACTTCTAGAATAATAACTAGAGTCAGATCTCAGCATGAGCAGAGAAATAAAGTGCTGTTCCTGTTGGGGGAAATAAAAGATTTATTGAAAGGTTGCAGAGCTCATCTAAGATATACTAAAACAGAAGCTGGGGGTACACACATGAAAGTGGAGTGTTAGAGTGTTGAATCAGGTCCGGGATACTGGCAACTCAGATAGGGCAATGTTTATTGACATGGTGGCATTCTCCCATGAATCAGAATTTAACATCCTGGCAAGGATGCCTGGATTTAGTCCTAATATACTCCAGGAGTGACATCTTGAACTTTGTAGATGATGTATTGTTAACGAGATAGCAATGTTGCAATGCTTTGGTAAAATATTGAGGAAAAATGCAAATGTTCAGAAAGATGAGTATGCTAGAATGGACTAATTATGTTAAGCCAGATAACCAGCAGCTGTTTACATCTCCCAAGGGAACACAGAAGACTCTCCCTTCCCTAAAATGTAGAAAAAGGGGACACTGACATCATCTAGAAACTGGTAGTGTCCATTCTAGGCCAAAATTAATGGGAGAAGAAAGACACTGTAATTGATCTGGGTTACCTAGTGTGAATAGGTATAATATAATTAAAAAAAAAAATTAGAAGCCACATGGCAACATTTAACCATCAGAGACAAGGTTTCTTAATTACCATGATGGAGAGTGAGGCAAGAATTGAGTTTCGGGAGCCTTGGTCTTCCAGGATCTCTGGTATGGCTAACAGATCATGACATTCATAAAGCGAGATGTACTAGCCAGTGATGCTATTGCTTAACTTACATAACAAAATATGATTGAGATATCAAGAGCAGAAGAGTAACATCAGCCACAGTAATGAAAAATTACTCTCTCTCACAGACTTTCCAGACTTGAACCCATTCTGAGATCTAGAGCCTGTTGACTGAAAGAGAGATCAGGAACATTTGAGGATGACTCTGCAGTGCTGCAGTAGGAATATGAAAAATGTATTTTCCAAATTCTTTCCCCAGAAGGCTTTTGACATTACCTGAGCAACTGGGTGCTGGGATAAAAGGCATATACACGTTCTAAGAGGTCTTGGACACATCATCTGAACTGACATTAATGCCAGGGGAATCAAAACACTATCCTGTCCTTCTTGTTAGAACAGGCTATGCAGTGGTTAGACAGGTGTAGCCTGAGCTGTGTCTGCATTGAAGTTCAATCAGTGAGTCTACCAGATTTCCTGAGGTTATTATTGAGATGGACATACATTGCTGTAGACAGAACTCTCAGATTATTTCCATGATATGTGAGTAAGAGCCATATGAGGGTAAAGGAAAATGACTTCAGTTTGAAAACTGGATAAGGACTCTCATCAGAACCGAAACATGCTGGTGCCCTAATTTCAGATTTCTAGCTTCCAGTAGGGTGGAAAATATATTTCTGTGTTTGTAAGCTACCAAATCTAGGTACTTGGTTATAGCAGTAGCCCCAAATGATGAAGACATCAGCCTATTCAGAAAAATCTGCAGATGGGAATCACATGTCTTATCTTTCAGTCCTCCTTTAGCAGACAGTGTATCAGTTCTGCTCCACATCACTAGATCCTTGTTACAGAGTACAATACATAGACCTGAAGCACTGATATCATCTGGTAGTTTGTTAAAAATGCAGAATCTCAGCTCCCTTCCCCATCCTACCCTTTGCCCACTGTCCTAGATCAACTGGCCCAGAACCCACATTTTATTAAGATCCCAGTTGATGTTTGTACAGTACTATTTGGGAAGCACTGACTTAATTTTTCAATTGAATATTGAGCAATATGTCAATAATCAGCAGAAGCAGGTACTTGCTCAGAATGGATTCAGTGGATACACAGGAGAATGCTTTCATTAAGTGCATGAACCTGGGGGCATGTTACAATAGGGCCTATGCTTACCAATTTGTGGTAGCAATTTTCTATTCAGTTGCTGCTAGGATATTTTTTCCTTGAGGTAGTTAACTAAAAGGTGACCAATTCTAAAGTTTTTATTGCTCATTACTATAATAAGATGAAAAGGCTATCTCCTTGAGATTATGTTAATGGTTTTGACCTCCCTTGAATTTCATCAAGAATGTGTCATTTAGGCCAGTATCCATTTCAGAAGTCTCCACTGTGCCAATTACCCTAGAACTGAGACATGCACATGCCTCTTGCCAACATACTTTGTAAAGTTTCTGATTAATATTGTTTAATTAATGTATATGCTCAAGTACAATCTCTTTAGAGAGCTCTTCACTCCTGGTTCTATATAAAATAGAATGTATCTTCTATTTTATTAGGTTTTAAACATCTTCCTTATAGCAGATAATACTTCTAGACATTATGTTACATATATTTAAAAAATATTTTATGTCTCTGCAATTAGTTTTTAAGATACATGAGGACAAGAAATTGATGTGATTCACCACCATACCCTAGTACCTAAAGTAATATGTGGCATATCATTGGCACCTAATACATGCATGCTAAGTTGCTGCAGTCATATCCAGCTCTTTCAGACCTTAGACCATAACCTGCCAGGCTCCTTTGTCAATGGAATTTCCCAAGAAAGAATACTAAAGTGGATTGCTGTTTCCTCTTCCAGAGGATTTTCCCAACCCAGGAATCAAAACACTGGTCTCTATGTCTCCTGCATTGGCAAATAGGTTCTTTACCACTAGAACTACCTAGGAAGCCCATGTATTAAACTAAGAATCAGTGCAATTCGATAGTCTCCATAATTTAGATGTAAAGAACCAAAAGGTTAGTAGCCTCCCCATGCGTGAATATTTCCAGCCTGAATGCCAGTTTACTGTGCTGTGCTGTGCTTAGTCATTCAGCTGTGTCCCACTCTTTGCTACCCCATGAACTGTAGCCTGCCAGGCTCCTCCGCCAATGGGGATTCTCCAGGCAAGAATACTGGAATGGGTTGCCATGCCCTCCTCCAGGGGATCTTCTCAACCCAGGGATTGAACCTAGATCTCCCTCATTGCAGACAGATTCTTTACTGTCTGAGCCACCAGGGAAACCCAAGAATACTGGATTGGGTAACCTATCCCTCCTCAGGGGATCTTCCTGACCCAGGAATCAAACTGGAGTCTCCTACATTGCAGGTGGATTATTTACCAGCTGAGGACGAGGGAAGCCAGAATTGTAAAGATTAATCTAAGCCTAAGGGGATCTTTTGAAGTAGTCTCAAGTAGGTGCAATTATTAGAATGAAAAACCTGTGTTATGGCACCATTCTAATGGTTTCCTTCATCTGCACTCACTGAATTTCTTTACTCATATCTCAATAGCCTTTATTATCCCATATGCTTAAAAGGATATGCCAGTACAAAACTAAAAAATGGCAATGAAAATGTTTGACTATTAACTGTTAATTTACTACTCTAAGTGAAAGAGAAAAAAGGTTGATGCATATCTATAAAGTATTTATATCCCACCCAGACTCAAAAAAAATTTTTTTTAAAAGTTAGTCAAGACAGAGAGAAATGAGTTAGCAAGAACAAGAAGGCAAGAGAAATGCAAGAACAATAGGTAACATGTTAGTTGATGTGGATTGTTGTTCACTTGAACAGTAAGACGGAAGACAACTAGGCGCTGAATTAGATTCCATGTGACTCCAAGGCAATGATATTATTTAAAGAATGATCCCATATGTTTCTTTCTGTCAGTTTTCCCAAAGCACAACTGCATATTCATGAATATGCTTTCTGTTACTTTATAATTTTAAGTTCTGGAACTGTTTGTGCCTTCTTTTCTCAAGATTATCATCAATGAGCTGAGTTTGCAAATGGTCTCTTATCTCTTTATACGGATTCTTGTTTGTATGTTCTCAAAACTAATTTATCAGGACCTGCATAACTGTCTTCATATTTGTTCCAGATTGTGAAGTTAAAAGGTTCCCAGAGGATCAGATTAATCATAACCAACATCTGTCTACAAGCTACCTTTCTGTAAACTCAAATGCAGATGTATAAAACCAACTGATCAGAACTCAGTCTAACATATATTTGTTTATTTTGCCAAGAAAAATGGTTTTGACATATTAAATGATATTATCAATGAATATATTTAATTTTTAAATTCTTAAGACTGATTCTTAACAGTTGTTTTTAGAGATCAGATTTACTCATTTAAAAAAAAACTTTAAAAAGCAAATTTATCAAAGTTCAAAAAGTTAACTCATGCCATTAAAATTGGTCATAAGTACTGTCAAAATATGAGTCTGAATTTCACAATAAGGAGCTTATGATCTGAGCCACAGTCAGCTCCAGGTCTTGTTTATGCTGACTACATTAGAGTTTATCCATCTTTGGCTGCAAAGAATATAATCATTGATTTCAGTATTGATCGTCTGGTGATGTCCAAGTATAGATGTCCAAGTATAGATTCATCTCATGTGGTGTTGGAAGATGGTGTTTCATATTGAGAGAGTTAAAGTTTAGGGCCGGTTAAGGAGGAGGTGAATCTTCTCCCTCATTCTTTCCTTCACCTTGTGCAACACTGTATCTTGCCTGAGAACTGGCCTTTCTTTTGGTCCAGAACTAATGTTCACAGAGCATGTCTTACTCCTGGAAATGCTTTTCTTAGGCTCTTTTCAATGATTCTAATTGTAACAAATCTTGCCTGGAAACCTGTTTCTCAAGACTTGTACCCCTGATTCCTCAGCAACAGTGTGTCTCTCCTGAGAGGTTGCCTGGAACCTCTTCTCCTTGGCTAATCTCGTGCCACAGTTATCTCAGTATGTACGATTTGGGAAAGTGTCTGGTGGAAATTTTACAAACTTTGAGGTATTTTTTTAAACGTATTTTCAGCAGCCAATTGAGAAGTATATAAGGCCCTCCCTACTCACTAGAGTGGGTGCTCTCCTACCCTTTCTGATGTCTATGTCAGAAGCTTTTTTGTCACTTTCACTCTAAATAAAAATCTGCACAAAGCTCTGAATGACTGAAACTGTTTTTGGTCTCAGAGTGAAATCTTCTCCTTTGGAGACCATGAATCTGGCGGCACCTTTCGCTATACACGTTATCACCATGACTAGTGTGTTCTCCTGGCAAAACTCTGTTAGCCTTTGCCCTGCTTCGTTTTGTACTCCAAGGCCAAACTTGCCTGTTACTCCATGTATCTCTTGACTTTCTACTTTTGCATTCCAATCCCCTATGATGAAAATGACATCTTTTTTTCAGTGTTAGTTCTGGAAGGTCTTGTAGGTCTTCATAGAACCATCAACTTCAGCTTCTTCAGCATTAGTGCTTGGGGCATAGACTTGGATTACTGTGATATCGAATGGTTTGCCTTGGAAACGAATGGAGATCACTCTTTTGTTTTCAAGACTGTACCCAAGTACTGCATTTTGGACTATTTTCTTGACTATGAGGGCTATTCCATTTCTTCTAAGGAATTCTTGCCCACAGAAGTAGATATAATGGTCTTCTGAATTAAATTTGCCCATTCCTGTCCATTTTAAAATTATTTCTATGTGTTTAGAAACTGCATCCAGACACTGAATTAAGTATATCTCATGGCATCATGGCATTCAATAAGTAAGATATGTGATAAGAAGCAATAGTCTGTGAATATCTAGGGCTAAATAACCTGTTTACATGTCAAACATGTTCTAAACAGTATAAAAAGTATGTGTTCACATTATTGAAAAATACACATTACTGAAAAGAGGGCATACATTAAACTCGTCATATCCAACTCTATGCGACCCTCTGGTCTGTAGCCTGTCAGACTACTTTGTCCATGGGATTTTTCCAGGCACGAATACTAGAGTGGGTTATCATTTCTTCCTCCAGGGGATCATCCCAACCTAGGGATTGAACTTGCAACTCTGAGTCTACTGCATTGGTAGGCAGATTCTTTACCATTGTGCCACCTGGGAAGCCCCCAAGAGAGGACATGAGGAATCAAAAACTGGAATCATTCAGAATTCTGTATCCACAAAAGATAACATAAGTCTGAATAATGAAGTGGCAAATTCACTGTTACACAGTGCCAAAGTATGCTTATGATGAACTCCAGGAAACTTCAGTACTTACCTGCAGCTTTTACTATAAACTTTTCAAATATATTTATTTAGTGATCTTCATTCAAAGTTCAAATAAAATCTCCATTTGGGCAGGTTTATATCTTATGTCCTCATAAATTATTTTATGATACATGATTTGCTTGAAACTTGTGGTTAATATTCATTTCAAAAGTATGGTAGGATATTAGTAAGTAGTCAAAAATTTATAGCTTTTAGTTGATCATCGAAAAACCAAGAGAGTTCCAGAAAAACATCTACTTCTGCTTTATTTATTGACTACACCAAAGCCTTTGACTGTAAGGATCACAATAAACTGTGGAAAATTCTTAAAGACATGGGAATACCATACTACCTTACCTGCCTCCTGAGAAATCTGTATGCAGGTCAAAAAGCAACAGTGAGAACTGGAAATGGAACAAAAGTTATGTTCAGTTCAGTCTCTCAGTAGTGTCTGAATCTTTGCTACCCCATAGACTGCAGCACACCAGGCTTCCCTGTCCATCACCAATCCCTAGAGCCTACTCAAACTCATGTCTATTAAGTCAGTGATGCCATCTAAACATTTCATCCTCTGTCGTCTGCTTCTCCTCCTGCCTTCAATCTTCCCCAGCATCAGGGTCTTTTCCAATGAGTCAGCTCTTCACATCAGCTGGCCAAAGTATTGGAGTTTCAGCTTCAGCATCAGTCCTTCCAATGAACACCCAGGACTGATCTCTTTTAGGATGGACTGGTTGGATCTCCTTGCAGTCCAAGGGACTCTCAAGAGTCTTCTCCAACACCACAGTTCAAAAGCATCAATTCTTTGGTGGTCAGCTTTCTTTACAGTCCAACTCTCACATCCATACATGACTACTGGAAAAACCATAGCTTTGACTAGATGGACCTTTGTTGGTAAAGTAATGTCTCAGCTTTTTAATATGCTGTCTAGGTTGGTCATTGCTTTTCTTCCAAGGAGCAAGCATCTTTTAATTTTATTGCTACAGTCACCATCTGTAATGATTTTGGAGCCCAAAATGATAAAGTCTCTCACTTTTTTTCATTATTCCCTCATCTATTTGCCATGAAGGGATGAAACTGGATGACCTAATCTTAGTTTTCTGAATGTTGAGTTTTAAGCCAACTTTTTCACTCTCCTTTTTCACTTTCATCAAGAGGCTCTTTAGTTCTTTGCTTTCTACCTTAGGGTTTTTTGTCATCTGCGTATCTGAGGTTATTGATATTTCTCCCAGCAATCTTGATACTAGCTTGTGCTTCATCGACCCTGGCATTTCGCATGATGTACTCTGCATATGTTAAATAAGCAGGGTGACAATATACAGCCCTGACTCCTTTCCCAATTTGGAACCAGTCTGTTGTTCTATGTCCAGTTCTAGTTGTTGCTTCTTGATCTGCATACAAATTTCTCAGGAGGCAGGTAGGTGGCCTGGTATTTACATCTCTGTAAGAATTTTCCAGTTTGTTGTGATCCACACAGTCAAAGGCTTTGATGTAGTCCATAGAGCAGAAGTAGATGTTTTTCTTGCTCTCTCTTTCTTTTTTGATAATCCAGTGGATGTTGGCAATTTGGTCTCTGGTTCTTCTGTCTTTTCTAAATACAGCTTAAACATGTGGAAGTTCATGATTTACGTACTGTCTTGGAGAATTTTGAGCATTACTTTACTAGTGTGTACTGCTGCTGCTGCAAAGTCGCTTCAGTCATGTCCGACTCTACGTGACCCCATAGACGGTAGCCCACCAGGCACCCCTGTCCCTGGGATTCTTCAGACAAGAATACTGGAGTGGGTTGCCATTTCCTTCTCCAATGCATGAAAGTGAAAAGTGAAAGTGAAGTTGCTCAGTCGTGTCAAACTCTTCGCAACCCCACAGACTGCAGCCCACCAGGCTCCTCCGTCCATGGGATTTTCCAGGCAAGAATACTGGAGTGGGGTGCCATTGCCTTCTCCGTACTAGGGTGTGAGATGGGTGCAATTGTGTGGTAGTTTGAGCATTCTTTAGCATTGCCTTTGTTTGGGATTGGAATGAAAACTGACCTTTTCCAGTCCTGTGCCCACTGCTGAGTTTTCCAGATTTGCTGATATACTGAGTGCACCACTTTCACAGCATCATCTTTTAGGATTTGAAATAGGTCAACTGGAATTTCATTACCTCCACTAGCTTTGTTTAGACTGGTTTCAAATTGGGAAAGGAGTACGTCAAGGCTGTCTATTGTCACTCTGCTTATTTAACTTATATGCAGAGTACATCATGTGAAATGCCGGCTCCATGAATCAAAATTGCTGGGAGAAATATCAGTAACCTCACATATGCAGATGACATCACGCTTATAGCAGAAAGTGAAGAACTAAAGAGCCTCTTGATGAAAATAAAAGAGGAGAGTGAAAAAGTTGGCTTAAAACTCAACATTCAGAAACCTAACATCATGTCATCCAGTTCCATCACTTCATGGCAAATAGGTGAGGAAACAATAGAAACAGTGAGAAATTTTATTTTCCTGGGCTCCAAAAATCACTGCAGATGGTGACTGTAGCCATGAAGTTAAAAGATACTTGCTCCTAGAAGAAAAGCAGTGGCCATCCTAGACAGCATATTAAAAAGCAGAGACATTACTTTGCCAACAAAGGTCCACCTAGTCAAAGCTATGTTTTTTCCAGTAGTCTTGTATGGATGTGAAAGTTGGACTATAAAGAAAGCTGAGCAACAAAGAATTGATGCTTTTGAACTGTGGTGTTAGAGAAGACTTTGAGAGTTCTTGGACTGAAAGGAGATCAAACCAGTCAATCCTAAAGGAAATCAGTCCTGAATACTCATTGGAAAGCCTGATACTCAAGTTCAAACTGCAATACATTGGCCACCTGAGGCAAGAACTAACTCACTGGAAAAGACCCAGATGCTGGGAAAGACTGAGGGCAGGAGAAGGGGATGGCAGAGGATGAGATGGTTGGATGGCATCACTGACTTGATGGATATGAGTTTGGGTAAGCTCCAGGAGTTAGTGCTGGACAGGGAATCCTGGAGTGCTGCAGTCCATTGGCTCACAAAGGTCGGATATGACTAAGTTACTGAACTGAACTGAATTTATAGCTAGTTGTTGGTTTGTAATGTACTCACTCAAAATCAATTGCTATTATCTTTTTTAAACTTGTCATAAAATGTTAACATCACCTCTTATTTACAATATTTGCGAAAGATTTAGACCTTTTTTCATTAAATGTACTACTAAAATACCCTTTACTATGTGAAGTGTTCTTTCAAACCATAATGTAACCAAAGAATTTAACTGTACTTTTATATATATTATGCAGACTACCAAAATTACATAATGACATGAAATGAGAATCAGTGTATGTTTAATTAAAATCATTAGCAAAATGTAATAATAAAGGAGGCATTTGAATCTAGTACAGGGTCTGCAACTTGAATATTCTAACAAGTTTTCAATAAAAAGTTTTAAACTAATTTCTTCCAAATTTTCTGAAATTATCTTTAAAGAGAAGCATCTTCGTACACATAAACAGCTCTAAAAATAAAACAATCTCCAAATTTTAATGCAAAACCCATTGGATTAATGTTGCTAAACCTATAGAAAATTACATGTTTATTTAATCCATGTTTAAAAGGTTTTAATTGAAATACACAAAAGCTTCAGTTTTAGTTATCCAGGATCTCCTGGATCACTCATTTCTGGTACTGGGTCTTAAGTAAAATGAGTGCAAAAGTCTAATGCACTGCTTAACCTCTAGGAATTATATGTCAAGCATATAAAATAAAACAATACTGTAGTAAATATCATAATAGGTCCACCCAAATCTCCTCCCAAAAGAGCAATTTGCCAAAGGAAATTTTGCTGTAAATATCCCAAGTGCCAGGCGATAGGAAAAAATCAGATGATTTTCCTCTTGAAGAAATATTTGCCTTCATCATAAAGTCTGTACAGTTTCCTTGTGCATTTTCTCTTTTTTTAATGCATTTTACTTTTCCTCTTCACCAGTATTACTTATATTTTGCTAATAACTCTAGTGATTTCACACTGAAATGTTGAAAGCAGAGGAAATGGTGTGAAAAAAAGTAATGACTTTCTTTCATGTAATTTATGAATGATAGATATTCTTAAAATGTTAGTTAAGAAGTATAAAATTGTTTGGATTCCTTGCCCACAGTTAAGTCAGTAATCCCCTCTCAGGCATTTTTGAGGATTGGCCATCCAGGTATTTCATGGCTCTGAAGGATGTCAATCAACTTAAATCAATTAAGTCATTTCTAAAAAAGTTGTCCTGGTTAGGAAATCAGCATTTCTGAAATATTCTACCTCTGTTCTAATGTATGAGCATCAGAAAGTCTGACCAGCATCAGAAATCCCTTCATTGTGACAGCCTTTAAAAGTATCTGAAAACTGTCATTATTGTCCTTCTAGGTATTACCATTCCAAATAAAAATAGCCAGTTTCTTAAGCAATATTTTTTAATTCTTTATTTTTAGGTCAGTTTTAGGTTCCCAGCAATATTGAGCAGAATATATGGAGATTTTCCACATACCCATGGCCTGCGCATGCATAGTCTCCCCTTCTATTAACATCCTCACCAGAGTGGTACATTTGTTACAGTTGATGAACTTGCATTGACACATTATGCAAAGCCATAGTTTGTATGAGGATTTGCTTTGTTGCTGTACGTTCTGTGATTGGGACAGATTTGTAACAACATAAATTCGCAATTACAGCTTACACAGATTGATTTATCTGCCCTCCAATTATTTTGCATCCACCTATTGTCTCTGCTCCCCATTCCTGGCAACTGCTGATTCTTTTGTTGTCTCCATAGTTTTGTCTTTTTCAAAATGTCATATACTTGGTATTATATATAATTGTATGTGGTGTGTGCTAAGTCGCTTCAGTCCTGTCTGACTCTGTGTGACCCTGTGGACAGTAGCCTCCTGGCTCCTCTGTCCATGGGATCCTCCAGTCAAGAATACTGGAGTGGTTTGCTGTGCCCTCCTCTGGGGATCTTCCCAACCCAGGGAGGATTGAACCCATGTCTAGTCATAATGCTGCTGCTAAGTCACTTCAGTTGTGTCCTACTCTCTGCGACCCCATAGACGGCAGCCCACCAGGCTCCCCCATCCCTGGGATTCTCCAGGCAAGAACACTGGAGTGGGTTGCCATTTCCTTCTCCAATGCATGAAAGTGAAAAGTGAAAGTGAAGTTGCTCAGTCGTGTCCAACTCCCAGCGACCCCATGGACTGCAGGCTACCAGGCTCCTCCGACCATGGGATTTTCTAGGCAAGAGTACTAGTACTTGACCTTTTCAGATTGGCTTCTTTAACTTAGTAATATTCATTTGCTTTCTCCATGTCTTTTCATGGAGAAAGCTGATTTTTTTCTAAGTGCTGAATATTTGCCTGCATGTACCACAGTCTTATCAGTTCACCTACTGAAAAGCATTGTAGTTGCTTCCAAGTTTTGACAAGTGTGACTAAAGCTGATGTAAACACCTATGTGCAGGTTTTTGTGTGGAGACAATTTTCAGTTCCTTGGGATAAATACTAAGAGGCCCAATTGCTAGATCATGTGGTAAGAGTATGCTTAGTTTTGTAAGAAACCATCAGAACTCCTTCCAAAGGGACTGTTATCATTTTGCATCCCTACCACCAATAAATGACAATTCTTGTTCTCCAGTATTTTCTGTTTTCAGTGTGTTCTGGATTTTAGCCATTCTAATAGGTATGTAAGTGATACCTTATTCTTATTTTAATTTGCATTTCTTTAATGGTATATGATGTGTAACATCTTTTCATATGCTTATTTGCCATCTGAATATCTTCTTTGGCGGAGTGTCTCTTTGGTCTTTGGCCCATTTTGTTAATCTGGTTGTTTACTTATTTTTAAGAGTTTTTTTTGTCTTCAGTTGCTTTTAATGCGTAAAGGTTTCCAGCCCCTTTGCAACTCTGTCTACTGTGTCATACTTAGCCTAGTTTGTTAGGGTGATGGTCAAACATTAACATGTTTTCTGTTGACAGTCTGACAAGGGGATCGTTTGAAACATATTGTGTAACCACTATGGATTTATTAGAAAGCAATACAGGGAAAAAGTGTTCTTGGGAAGCCCCCACTGAAGTATCACAATAAGCTTTTCCTTTTGAGTTCATTATACTATTGAATTTTTCTCTGTTACCTTGTAGTCAAGTGAAAACCTTTTAAAAGTAGATTTATATTATTCTAGTTCAGCTATACTCTGTTTAAACCTAAGAATAAAAATGTATAATCATTACCATTAAATGTCATCTTAATTTTCAGCATGCCTTGGAATCTTTTTAGTATATCTATTGTAGTTATTATTGGTGATCTCAGGTTTTTTAAAATCTCCATATATGTGCTAAATATAATTTCTGCCTTTCAATTGTTGAAGAACATGGACCAACTGATACTTTTGAATGTAGGCTTTCCTAAAGAGTAGCTTCTTATAAAATAGCATACAGTGACTATTTTCACATTCGGTCATATAAACATAAACTTGGAAAGAATGCAGAAGGGAAAATGAGACTTATACTAAATGCATAAAATTTATGAAATATTTTAGTACAGTGTATAAAATCTATGAAATATTTAATAGAGGTAAAACAAGGACAGTTTATACATATCATTTTCTAATTACTTATCAACCACACACATGCATTTTTTTCCCCTCATAGATTACAAAAATAATTATAGGAAGGAATCTAAATTGGTAACCTGTGAAAGTGTTAGTTGCTCAGTTGTGTCCAACTCTTTGCAATCCCATGGACTATAACCAGCCAGGTTCCTCTGTCCGTGGGATTTTCCAGGCAAGAATACTGGATTGGGTAGCTATTCCCTTCTCCAGGGGATCATCCTGACCCAGGTATTGAACCCAGGCCTCCTGCATTGCAGGCAGATTCTTTACCATCTGAGCCACCAGGTAACCTGTGCAGTCCCATAAAAATGATCACACTGGTGATAGCCAGAATAATTTCTATCTAAACTTCTCTAATCTTATCTGAACTATGCATAATCTCAAGCATAAGAGAAATTGGGCTTTAATTTGCATTTCACTTCAAGATGTAGCTTCCCTGGTGGTTCGATCCCTGGGTCGGAAAGATCCTCTAGAAAAGGGAATGGCTACCCACTTCAGTATTCTTGTATGGAGAATTCCATGGACAGAGGAGCCTTGCAGGCTATAGTACATGGGATTGCAAAGAGTTGGACACAACTGAGCAACCAGCACTTTTCAAGATATAGCAACTGAAAAGGTATCAAAAATGAACTTTAAAAAGAAATTTTCACATGGATTTTCATATAAATATTCTTCTTACACAAATGATAGATAGGTCTACAATTCAGTTCCAGTTCAGTTGCTCAGTTGTGTCTGACTCTTTGCGACCCCATGGACTGCAGCACGCCAGCCCTGCCTGTCCATCATCAACAATTAACCAATTATAAAATGATAACAGTGATCATTTCTGAGTAACAAAACAAATTGTGACTTTCATCATTATTGTTATATCTTATTTCTTTTTTAATCTTTTTGCTCCAGCAATATTGACTTGTTTGTAGAGAAAGAAAGTTTTTAAGCTATTTCTGAAGATATTTCAAGTTAATAATTTTATTTAAATTTCCCATCTGTCCTTTTTTTCTTATTTATTAATATCATTGATACAGAATTTTGGAAAATAATCACTCAGTAGTTTGTCTGCAACGGATTTGCCGATAGGTTTAAATCAAATGAAAGAGGTTGAAAATTATTATCTTGGTCATTCAATACTACATTAAAAATAATCAGTGCAGATCCATTTTCAAAATTAATAATTACTTTCATTCTCCATATTACTAGTTTAGACTTAGATCTTATATTCTTATACCTAAGAAGGAAAATCTGTTTCATTTTTCCCCAAATAGGTAGGAATACAGGTTAACTTTTTACCAACCTTTTATACTGACTTACCTTGAATTTGCTATAATTAGAATGACTAGTGGCTATGTCCACTAATAAGCTCCAAATGTTTTGCAAAATTGCATTTCTTTATTTTTTACACAATTCTGTTTTGATGTCCATAGTTGCATTTGGCATATATGAAAACCAAGCATCAGCTAACAGTATCTGTATAACAGACAGAAAAGTATCAACTGGTTGCTTCACTAGCTTGGCTAATAGTGAGAATCTATAAACATTTAAATAGTAAAAAAAATATTCCACTGAGTATGATAATATTGATTACTTAGGTAGAAAGAAGTTGTACCACATTCCTTTTGAATATATTGCCATTTTCAAGCTATATTAATCTCTAATAACATAATGGAGAGGGGAAAAAAAAAGTCATCATTCCTAGGAGTTACAATGCACCATTTTTCTTGGTTAAATTGCTGAATATATACATCACAATAAAATTCTAATTTTTATAAATAAAAGTAAAACTCCAATAATATGAATATACACATAACACATAAATTCTAATAAAATCTGCTGTTAAAAACATTTTCTCAGGCAATGATGTACTGTGTTTGACATGAGAAATATCTATATTTTGAATCATGAACCAACTTCATGCTATTAGAAATAAAAATGTCTTCCAAACCAGTGGAAACTGGCATTCTTGTCTCGGCAGAAACAGTCTGGAAAAAAAAAATTCCCATTTTATAATCATTTCAGTATATGCAAGATGACATTTGAAAACATCTGGTTTTAATGATGTCCAGAGGACATTCCAGAATGGTGGGGTCTAGATGGGCAGATATGTAAAAAAGCCCTTCTTGTTAATTTTAATAAATGGAATGCATAAAATAAATAAATTTAAGTTAAAGAAAAATGGGAATCATTTGAGGGGAGGATTCTCTGAAAAGAGAATCACAAAATTAATTTAAATACCAGGATTATGTACAGTCTGATGAGCAACTGCTTGACTTGCTGATATGAAATCACAGTTGATTTTTATCCAAGTTTTTTGACAGGCTGAAATAAATGGCTTCAATTCAAACCATTCTGGCTCAGCATAATTGAGAATCAGTCTCCAGAACAATAGCCTGTTAATTCACTATCACATGTGAGAAAAATTAAGCTTGACCTTGTCTCCAGTGACTTTAGGATTTTTAATTTTTGTCTTAATTTAGTAAGCTCACCTTCTTTGTACTTTACATAAGCAACATTGGTAATTGGTACAATAATTACCATATAGGAACAATGAAATTAATTTATAATTACTTTTTGTTGTTCAATTGCTAAGTAGTGTTTGACTCTTTGCAACCTCGTGAACTGTAGCAGGCAGGATTCCCTCTCCTTCACCAGCTCCCAGAGTCTGCCCCAACTCATGTCCATTGAGTCAGTGATGCCATCCAACCGCCTCATTCTCTGCCACCCCCATCTCCACTTGCCCTCAATCTTTCCCAGCAACAGGGTCTTTTCCAATGAGTTGGCTCTTTGCATAAGGAAGACAAAATATTGGAGGTTCAACATCAGTCATTCCAATGAATATTCAGGGTTGATTTCCTTTAAAACTGACTGATTTGATCTCCTTGCTCTCCAAGGGACTCTCAAGAGTCTTCTCCAGCACCACAGTTGAAAAGCATCAATTCTCTGATGCTCAGCCTTTTTTATGGTCCAACTCTCACATCCGTAAATGACTACTGGGAAAAACCATAGCTTTGATTATGTGGATCTTTTATCAGCAAAGTGATGTCTCTGCTTTTTAATATGCTGTCTAGGTTTATCATATCTTTTCTTCAATGGAGCAAGCATCTTTTATTTTCATGGCTGCCATCACCATTCACATTGATTTTGGAGACCAAGAAAATAATCTCTGTCACTGTTTCCACTTTTTCCCCATATATTTGCCATGAAGTGATGGGAACAGATGCCATGATCTTACCTTTTTGAATGTTGACTTTTAAGATAGCTTTTTCATTCTTCTCTTTCATTTTTGTCAAGAGACTTTATTTTTTTCCTCTTTGATTTCTGCCATTATGGTGGTGTCATCTGAAGTTGGCAGATGTGAAGTTATTGATATTTCCATTTTGACCTATGTGAAGTTATTGATATTTCTCCCAGAAGTGTTGATACAAGCTTGTGAGTCAGTCAGCCTGTCATTTTGCATGATGTACTGTGCCTATAAGTTAAATAAGTAGGGTGATGATATAGAGGCTTGAGGTACTCCTTTCATGCTTTGGACCCAGTTTGTTGTTCATGTCCAGTTCTAACTGTTGCTTCTTGACCTGTATACACATTTCTCGGAGGCAGGTCAGGTGGTCTGGTACTCACATATCTTTAAGAATTTTCCACAGTTTGTTGTGATCCACACAGTCAAAGGCTTTGGCATAGTCAATAAAGCAAAGTAGATGTTTTTCTGGAACTCTCTTGCTTTTTCGATGACCCAGCAGATGTTAGCAATTTGATCTCTTGTTCCTCTGCTTTTTATAAATCCAGCTTGAATATCTGAAAGTTCACAGTTCACGTACTGTTGAAGCCTGGCTTGAAGGATTTTGAGCATTACTTTGCTAGCATATGAGATGAGTGCAATTTTGTGGTAATTTGAGCCTTCTTTGGCATTGCCTTTCTTTGGGATTGAAATGAAAACTGACCTTCTATAGTCCTGTGGCCACTGCTGAGTTTTCCAAATTTGCTGGCATATTGAATGCAACACTTTCACAGCATTATCTTTTAGGATTTGAAATAGCTCCACTGGAATTCCATCACCTTCACTAAGCTTTGTTCCTAGTGATGCTTTCTAAGGCCCACTTGACTTCACATTCCAGGGTGTCTGGCTCTAGGTGAGTGATCACACCGTCATGGTTATCTGGGTCATGAAGATCTTTTTTGTATAGTTCTGTGTATTCTTGCTACCTCTTGTTAATATCTTCTGCTTCTGTTAGGTCCATACCATTTCTGTCCTTTATTGTGCCCATCTTTGCATGAAATGTTAACTTGATATCTCTAATTTTCTTGAAGAGATCTCTAGTCTTTCCCATTCTATTGTTTTCCACTATTTCTTGCATTGGTCTCGGAGGAAGGCTTTCTTATATATCCTTGCTGTTCTTTGGAACTTGACTTTCTAATGGGTATATCTTTCCTTTTCTCCTTTGCCTTTAGCTTCTGTTATTTTCAGTTATTTTTAAGCCCTCATCAGACAACAATTTTGGCTTTGCAATTTCTTTTTCTTGAGGATGGTCTTGATCCCTGTCTCCTGTACAATGTCATGAACCTCTGTCCTTAGTTCTTCAGGCATCCTGTCTATCAGATCTAATCCCTTAAATCGATCTCTCACTTTCACTGTATAATTGTAAGGCATTTGATTTAGGTCATATCTAAATGGTCTATTGGTTTTACCTACTTTCTTCATTTTAAGTCTGAATTTTGCAATAACAAGTTCATGATCTGAACCACAGTAAGCTTCATGTCTTGTTTTTGCTGAGTGTATAGAGTTTCTCCATCTTTGGGTGCATAGAATATAATCAATCTGATTTCAGTATTGACCATCTGGTGATGTCCATGTGTAGAGTCTTCTCTTGTGTTGTTGGAAGAGGGTGTTTCCTATAACCACCAGTGCTTTCTCTTGGCAAAACTCTGTTAGCCTTTGATCTGCTTCATTTTGTACTCCAAGGCCCAATTTGCCTGTTACTCCAGGTATCTCTTGATTCCTACTTTTGCATTCCAGTCCCCTATAATGAAAAGGACATCTTTTTTGGGTGTTAGTTCTAGAAGGTCTTGTAGGTCTTCATAGAAGCATTCAACTTCAGCTTCTTCAGCATTACTGATCAGGGCATAGACTTGGATTACTGTGATATTGAATGGTTTGCCTTGGAAACGAACAGAGATCATTCTGTCATTTTTGAGATTGCATCCAAGTACTGCATTTTGGACTCTTCTGTTGACAGTGATGGCTACTCTATTTCCGCAGTCTTGTGGAATTTCTGTAATTAAATTCCACTATCACAAGCTGGAATCAAGATTGCAGGGAGAAATATCAATAACCTCAGATATGCAGATGATTCCACCTTTATGGCAGAAAGAGAAGAAGAACTAAAGAACCTCTTGATGAAAATGAAAGAGGAGAGTGAAAAAGTTGGCTTAAAGCTCAACATTCAGAAAACAAAGATCATGGCATCTGGTCCCATCACTTCATGGGAAATAGATGTGGAAACAATGGCTGGCTTTATTTTTATGGGCTCCAAATCACTGCAGATGTTTATTGCAGCCATGAAATTAAAAGACACTCCTTGGAAAGAAAGTTATGATCAACCTACATAGCATATTAAAAAGCAGAGACATTACTTTGCCAACAAAGGTCCATATAGTCAAGGCTATGGTTTTTCCAGTGGTCATGTATGGATGTGAGTGTTGGACTGTGAAGAAAGCTAAGGGCCGAAGAATTGATGCTTTTGAACTGTGGTGTTGGAGAAGACCCTTGAGAGTCCCTTGGACTGCAAGGAGATCCAACTAGTCCATCCTAAAGGAGATCAGTCCTGGGTGTTCATTGGAAGGACTGATGTTGAAGCTGAAACTCCAATACATTGGCCACCTGATGTGAAGAACTGACTCATTTGAAAAGACCCTGATGCTGGGAAAGATTGAGAACAACAGGAGAAGGGGACGACAGAGGATAAGATGGTTGGATGGCGTCACTGACACTATGGACATGAGTTTAGGTGAACTCTAGGAATTTGTGATGGACAGGGAGGCCTGACATGCTGTGGATCATGGGGTCACAAAGAGTTGGACACGACTGAGCAACTGAACCAAACTCATACTTATAATTACTTTATATATAAACTATAAGGAATTTTATTGAATTTGGTTTAAATTAAGCTAAATTTAAAGAGTTATTTCAGAATGTACAACTGGTAAAAAGATTTTTCCCAAAAGCATATGGAATTCACTCAAGTTTTCACCTTCCCAAGAAGGAAAAGAAATCTAAGGTTTTATTTTATGGGTATGAGGTAAAATCAGTGAACTCAAAATCACTTTGCTTTTTAAGATTTTTAGCTGAGTCCCAGGACAGAGCCCTAAGAATAGGATGGGGGGGGGGGGGGCGGTCATCTCATTTTATTGTTTTACTCTGGGAAAATATTTTTTTTACTGATATATAAAATTTCTATTTGGATAAATGAACAAAGCTTAGGGGCTCCTTTCCCAAAAGTAAGAAAAATAGTACCCAAAACTATGTACAACTGTTTGCCTGTATTAAGATAATGAATATCATATTGTCACTTGAAAAGATTAGAAATGTATTTTTCAATCTGATACTTTATGTTTTGGAAATGGGGGTTGGTGACCTGGTAGGAAATTGGAGATTTGAAGAGTCAACTGCCTATGATGTTGAATAAAAGTTTATTCAATAGAAATTATAATAGAAAAAAAAAAGTATTTTAGGGGGAACTTCCCAAAGATTAGCTATTTACTTGAGACATATATACCACTTGTTATGTGCCAACTACTTCTTTATGTGCTTTATAAATATTAACTTTCTGGTTTTCATAACAACTCAGAGGCACTTATTATTTTTTCTACTTCATGGTGAAGAAACTGAAGCTGAATCCGTTTGATAACTTGTTGAAGTTTATAGAGAAAATAAGTTGTAGAGCCACTGTATTGATCTTCATTTGGTGTTGACCAAGACTGGAATTAAAATCTGTTCAATTTTTAGAGAGACATTGAGAAAGTCTAGGGAATTGATGACACTACCTACTTTGGTCAGCATCAAGTTCTTAGAGTTAGTGTAATGACTTGCTGTAGGATTTAGTCTGGAATTTTAAGAGCAGTCTGATTACACTAGATACAGAAAGAAAACTGTACTTGAGTTACTATAGTGCATCAGTATGTGAGATACAGTAGAGAAAGGAGAGAGACGGTCTCCACAGTCACTTCAATCACCCATAATTGAATCTGGAAATTCTCAGATGTTTCTGACTTGAAAAAATTCACATATAACACTCAATACCTGATTCTACTATAGTTTTGTCAACCATGAAAACAACATCTTATAAGGTTCTAAGAGAGCATTTGTAAACTTTTGCATCTTTGTCAAAATTCCAAACTCATATCTAGCCTCCTAAGTACGTAATAAAGTTCAATTCAATAGAGAGTTCTATTCTGTGATAAGCAGAATCTCTCAGTTCAGTTCAGTTCAGTCGTTCAGTTATGTCCAATGCTTTGCAACCCCATGGACTTCAGCACGCCAGGCCTCCCTGTCCATCACCAACTCCCAGGGTTTACTCAAACTCATCTCCATTGAGTCAGTGATGGCATCCAACCATCTCATCCTTTGTCATTCCCTTTTCCTGCAGCCTTCCATCTTTCCAGCATCAGGGTCTTTTCCAATGAGTCAGTTCTTTGCATCAGGTGCCCAAAGTATTGGAATTTCAGCCTCAACATCAGTCCTTCCAATGAATATTCAGAACTGATTTCCTTTAGGATGGACTGGTTGGATCTCATTGCAGTCCAAGGAACTCTCAAGAACCACAGTTCAAAAGAATCAATTCTACAGAGCTCAGTCCAACTCTCAATCCATACATGACTCCTGGAAAAACCATAGCCTTGACTAGATGGACCTTTGTTGGCAAAGTAATATCTCTGCTTTTTAATATGCTGTCTAGGTGGGTCATAACGTTTCTTCTAAAGAGTAAGTGTCTTTTAATTTCGTGGCTGCAGTCACCATCTGCAGTCATTTTGGAGCCCAAAAAATAAAGTCGGTAACTGTTTCCACTGTTTCTGCATCTATTTGCCATATTTCACTATTTGCTATTTTTCACTCTCCTCTTTTACTTTCCTCAAGAGGCTGTTTAGGCACTTTCTGCTCTAAGGGTGGTGTCATCTGCATATCTGAGGTTATTGATATTTCTCCCGAAAATCTTGATTCCAGCTTGTGCTTCATCCAGCCCAGAATTTCTCATGATGTACTCTGCATATAAATTAAATAAGTAGGTTGACAATATACAGTCTTGATGTACTCCTTTTTCTATTTGGAACCAGTCTGTTTTTCCATGTCCAGTTGTAACTGTTGCTTACTGACCTGCATACAAATTTCTCAAGAGGCAGGTCAGGTGGTCTGGTATTCCCATCTCTTT
This sequence comes from Capricornis sumatraensis, assembly GCF_032405125.1. Lineage (NCBI taxonomy): Eukaryota > Metazoa > Chordata > Mammalia > Artiodactyla > Bovidae > Capricornis > Capricornis sumatraensis. Next base: position 38,914,370 of record NC_091085.1, on the reverse strand, counting down.
AAGAGTTTTCCACACTTTGTTGTGATCCACACAGTCAAAGGCTTTGGTAGTCAATAAAGCAGAAATAGATGTTTTTCTGGAACTCTTGCTTTTTCGATGACCCAGCAGATGTTGGCAATTTGATCTCTGTTTCCTCTGCCTTTTCTAAAACCAGCTTAACGTCTGGAAGTTCACAGTTCATGTACTGTTGAAGCCTGGCTTGGAGAATTTTGATCATTACTTTGCTAGCATGTGAGATGAGTGCAATTGTGTGGTAGTTTGAGGATTCTTTGGTATTGCCTTTCTTTGAGATTGGAATGAAAACTGACCTTTTCCAATCCTTGCAGAATCTCTTGGTGAAAACGAAGTTTGAAACGGATCCTTCTAAGATACACATGCATACACAGATACTCACATCATATACATGGTGTGGTCTCTTCATTTAGGAATACTGGAGTGAATTACCATTTCCTTCTCCAGGGGGTCTTCCCAGTTCATGGGCTGCATCTGCTTTTCCTGCATTGGCAGGCAGATTCTTTACCACTGAGCCACCTGGGAAGCCCAGCAGAATGCATGGATCTTTGTAAACTCTCAATAAAAGCTACTTCTCTCACAAGTATTAATAATAAGTGCAATATAAGTTAGATATGTAGTACTTACTATTTCTCTTTTTAAAAAGCACTATACTTTTTCATAAAAATACAGTAGTTTTTATTTCATTTCTGTCTAGCATTATGCTTTTACTTTTTCACATGCCATCACTCTAAGATGTACTCTGGAAATAAATGAGTAACATCTTTGTTGTAAACAAAGTTGTTTTACTCTTAGAAGAGTATGCCAAATTGCAAAGAGTAAGTTTTCCTATTCCATTTTAATTATATTAAATGATTTTAGTTCATGATAGTAATTTGAGTTATTTTCACCAGTTTTCTTTCAATTTAAACCATGTCATATTATTAAATATCTGTGCATGTAGTGCTTTCATTTTAAAGATGGAAAATACCTGTAGTTTACTCCTTATATTTTTTTTTTACCTTTTTTCTTCAAGAGAAATGCAGATAATTAATTTTGAAAATAAGCACACCAAGAAAATACTTTTCATTTAAAGCTATTACTTTTTAAGTACCTTGACTAATTTACTAAGTTTTCTTGAACACAGCAGAATGAATTAATTTGTGAAATGTACATGTTAAAACTGTTTTCCAAATGGGTCTCTTTATTTATTTTAGGTACCTGTCTACAGGTGACTACATCAGCACACTTAGACAGCTGGTACTGTAGCATTGATATTAAATAAACGAATAAGTCAGCAGAAGAGAGTGGTCAACATAAAGTCCTGGAGAAGGATAGTTATTAGGACAGAACTGGATGGTGTTTATTCAGCACATTCTAGAAAAGAGAGTCATTTAACCAGAAAACTCATATATTTGACAAGTATATTCCTGATACAGAGATTTGTGCATTAAGTAAACCTAGCCTGAAACATAAAATTTTAAATTATGTAACTCTTTGACCTGTATGAAATTACGTAACAACTTAGTTTCTACCTAACAACTCTATTTCTTAGAGGGTCTGCACTAGTCAATTTGATAAAATTGTCTAATCCAGCACTGTCCAATAGAAATATTATAAGGCAGTCTTACCTACTGGCCCACTGGGGAAGTCCCACATATGTGGGACATTTTAAAATGTTATAGCTGCCATGTTGAAAACAGGAAAAGGAAACAAGTACAATTAGTTGTAATTATATATTTTATCCCAGTATGTAAACAATTTTATTATGTAAACAATAGAAAATAATTAATGGGATTAAAAAATTTTTTTCACTAACTCTCTGAAATTCAGTGTGTATTTTTTACTTATAGCATATCTCAATTTGTACTAGCCATATTTCAGGTGTTCATTAGTATGTGTGGCTACCATATTGAAACCCTGTCTTTCTCTATCCTATCTTATAAATCTTGAATCTGTGTACCTGAAAAATATTTTACATTTAGTCTCTGAGCTTAATGTAAAATGGATCACAGATAATATGGAAATTCTTGGTCTGTGAAGTTAACAACCTAATACCTAATTATCTAATAACCTTATTACCTAATAACTCCCTCTATAGATCCATATCTGAACTACCAGCTGATATCTAATAAACTATTTTTCTCTCAAAAGCAATAACTATATCTCATCACCTGTAATATGGGGATTATCATTGTAAATTTTCTTTGAGTAGTCTTTGAAGTTATATTTGACCATTAGTTTGTATATTTGAAGTATTAATCAAACAGAAAACTGCTATTTTCCCCAGATTTTATGAAAATTACTCTGAGATCTTCTTTCTTCTTTCTTTGCCAGAATATACCCTTAAAAATGCTATTGACCATCACTGTTCTAAAAGTACAAGGAAAAGTTTGAGTCTCTCCTGCCGTTGGTCAAAAGCATTGCTCAGAGTATTGTTTCACTGCTTTCCTTTTTCAACATTACCATGAAAGGGAAAAGGGTGCCTCCTTCCCCACCAGCCTTCTGCTCCCTGTCTTGAAATACTTTGCATGTCACTGATCCTCAACAAAATCCAGCCTGTTTAAATTAAAGTACTACATGGCATTATCTACATTCTTCTGGTGAATAGCCTGCATTTTCTAGGCTGAAATGTCATTCATCTTGCATTATTTACCACTTGTGTAAATGGACTAGTTTTCAAGATGCTGTTGAAACAAAAACAATAGCAGGAAAGTTCTATTAGGAAAAGGGGCCCTCTGGCAGTTCTTGCTTCACAGTCCATTGCTTCCCATAATCAGTAAACTGTGGAGTTTACTAAAAGTAATTTAAACTAATGGTTTGGTAAAAGGCAATCCAAATAAGGTGCTATTATGAAGTAATGCAAGCTGCATTTTTTTCCTGATCAGTCACTGGAAGAAACTGCGCAGAGCTCTCGGAAGGAAATCTGTGAACACTTTTCACAGATCTTTTTCAAACAAGCAGCCTGCTATGCAGAGTGAGGGAACCAGCTTTCTAGGAAGTACCTTTGCACATTGTAAAGTCTGCCATGTAATAGGGATCACCAAATCTGGAGATCCAAAAGGTTTCTTAGATCCCACTTCAGGGACTCAGGAAATTGTTAATGATAATGGAGGTCAACAAATACATAAATATGTAAAAATCTGGGTCAAATACAGTGAGATATAGAATCAGAATAAATATGAACACAGACTGCATGAAATTACAAAGGTTAATGGGGAGACAAACATAAATATCATGATCTGAATAAAAAGGTATTCTAGAAAGCTCTTGAATTTCAGGAGAGAAAGACTGTAAACAATAGATCGTTTCAGTTGGATTTACAGAACTTTAAGAAATATATTCATATGACTAAATCCAATTTTGTGAACACTTGCTTTAGCACTAATATGAAGTGGATAGCTTTTATATTAATGACTTAAGCATGATGAGCTACTTATGCAAACAAGGATAAAGCACTTTTATATCATCTACGCCATCTAATAATAAAAGTTCCTCTAAATGGTCCTATCCATGTAATACAAAATAAACTTGAATCAAATCAAGTAACAGGGATAATGTACTCTTAGAGGAAATTCAATCATTCCTTTGATGAAAAGGTAGACAATATTATATTATTATGCTGACTTTTTTTAAATCATTTAGCCTGACTCTCTAGCAAGTCTGTTACCTTTGGCCTGATAATAAATAGCTTCCACCTGTCAACTGTACTACCTTTTTGGTCTTTCTAGGAGTTACGCTGGACAGCAATGATCTCTCACTTTACTGGAACTACTATTTGCAGATGTGTTTAGCTACAGTGCACACCTTAGTCTTTTCTCTCTGTCATGTACACTCTTTCTTTTAATTTTCAAAGTTAAAAAAAGGTTCATGCAAGTCATGTGTTGGTGAAGGCAGCACTAAACAACATTTCAAGCTTGAGGGGGGTTGTGCACCATCAGACATAGCAGTCCAGAGCCACTGACAGTCTCAGCAGCTTATTTCTATTGCTCTCTTTCTAGGGAAGAAAGAAGATTCTTCCTTTTCTACCATCTTTTCCAAAGGAGCATCTACATAAAAGGGACTGGAGTCTCCAGGGAAAATTTTTCATCCATTTATCATGTATCCATCTTTCCTAGGTTTGAATAGGAATTCTCATGGCTGGAAAAGAGGTGGGTGTAGATCAGGATCAGGCTGGGAGAAATTTCCATCTTATTTGAATTTGAAATAATTTTTTTTTCTAGGCTCTTGGACTTTGGCCTCAAGTCTGCTTCACAATGCCAAACACTTTTTTTTTTCCTTTTAAACATTTATAATAGTTCTTTTAAATGATTCTTTTTCTTCAGTTTTTTTTTTTCTCCATTTTTCCCCTGAAATAGAAATTATGGATGAAGTTCTAATTCTTCCTCGTGGTGGCTCATGAGGTTTGGTTAGACATCTTTTAAATGTTTACTAGATTTAGATGTGATGTTTACTTGCTCCATCCACATAGAGTTACTCAAAATGAATACGAGATCTGACTCTACCAAAATATTTAATGACATAAAATTTGTAGAAATGGGATGTAGACACAAATGTCTATTTTGATGGCATATCTTTAGTAAAGTATGTTCATGAAAACAAGTTTGTATATTTTCAGCATAATTTAAAATGCTTAGCTTTTTGTGCATGAAAAGGCACTATTTTGGCTTAATAAAGGGAAATTATAGTTAGTAATACACTTTTCATTCCCCTTCTCAGCAGTGATTAAATTTACAAGATGGTTAGATTCATAGGGCTGAATGTGGGTAAGTCACTGAGACAATACTTAGATTGGTGGGGAGCAGGATAATCCTGACTGCAATTGTTAGGTAAAAGACTGACTCCTTTCAGAATTGTACTGAAAAATACTCTTATCAAGAATTTTATATTAACCAGGATCTCAGGTGGAAGGACTATGTCTAAAAATTATTGGTCTTTGTAAACACACACTCATAATTGTAATATTTTACTTCTGCCTCAAATATGACTAGAATCAATATGAGACATACACAGTCACAATTCCCTTAGATATAATTATCTAGTGCCTATACTAGTAAAGGTATTGTATTGACCAGCAGCAGTCTGGCTCCTCTTCTAACTGGAAGAAAATAGGACGATGCTCTGTCACTGGCCTTACCTCTGAGCAGCTATTTTTTGCTCTTGCTGTCCTGACAGCTGTAATGTCCTTGCTGTTGATGTCCTGATCTGTGCTTTTCTTGTTCCTTGAAACCTGGTTACTTTTCTACATTCTTATTCCAGAACTTCTCTTTATTACAGACAACTTTTATTACCTGGTACACATTTTTTCCTTGTTCTTCTAACTCATCCTCATACTGAATAATTTCAGTATTTTCTGTATGCAAATCACTTACTGCAGTTGACAGATGCCACTGATCTTAACTAGTAGTGTAACAAAATTATCTGGGAGGCTTAATGAAAAACAGGTTTGGGTCCAACTCAAGTACATATGGTAAAAAAATAAATAAAATTTAATCTTTCTCACGTGCTTCAAATCCATTCCTAAGGTCATTTTTGTATGTCCTTCCTGAAATATTTTATGAATATTCTAGAAAGTACTTGCTTTCATTTTCCTAAAATTGGGGTTATGCTTTATTCATTTGGATTGTTCTAATCAGTACATTTTTCCCCTTTATATTACTTTCTATGGCTATCACCACACTGAACCTGATTCATTATTTTCCAACTGCATATTATTTAAGTATAATATATTTAACCTGTCTTCCACTGGTGGAAAATTAAATTGTTCTAACTAGACTGTTATAAACTGCTACAACAAATGTCTTTTCCTATCTTTACACAATTGTGTTAATATTTTTCTAGTGTAAACTCTGGGAAGTAGAATTCCTGAGTCTAAGAGTTTATACACATTTGCCTTGAACAGATCTTGCCAAATTTCCTGCCAAAGTTGATACAACTGTTTGCACTCACTCAGCAATATGACAGTGCTGGTTGCTCCCTGCCTTAGCCAAAAATAGGCATCATCACACTTGCGAACCCGTGGATTATAACCTGTCAGCCTCCTCTGTCCGTGGACTTCTACAAGCAAAAATGCTGGAGTGGGTTTCCATTCCCTCCTCCAGGGTTTTAATCTTTACTCAACTTATAATATAGGATTTCCCAGGTGGCGCTAGTGGTAGAGAACCATCTGCTAATGCAGGAGTCGTAAGAAGAGGTCATGGCAACTCACTCCAGTATTCATGCCTAGAGAATCCCATGGATAAAAGAGCCTGGTGGACTATGGTCCACAGGGTCTCAAAGAGTCAGACAAGACAAGCAACTTAGCATGCACACTTGCACAAACTTATAATATACTCACTAACTGGACTTTCATTTGTAATTCTTTACTTTTGAGTGAGATTATTTTTTTCTGCTTATAAGCATATTTATGTACTTTGTTATAAACTCTCAGTTCCTATCTTTATTGATGATTTAACTGTTGAGTTTGTAGTCTTTCTCCTTACTGATTTGTAAAACATTACATAACCACATTAGTGATTTGTCATTTTTTAAAAACTAAATGTATCATGTATTTCTATATACATATTTTTCTTTCAATTAAAGTGGTAATTTTTAAATGATAATTAACTTTTTATTGAGATAGAACTCATATGCTTTTTGAAAAAGTACAATTCAATGATTTTTAGTATAGTCACAAAATTGTACATTATCACTACACTCAAATTCCGGAACATTTCAGCGGTCTGAAAGGAAACCCTGTATCTATTAAGCAGTCACTTGCCATTCCCCTTCCCCCTTACCCCAGCAAACACAGATCTACTCTAATAGAGACACTAATCTGTCTCTATGAAGTGGTGATTTTTAAAATCTTTCGTATAGCTTCTGCATTCTATACCATGCATGAAAAGGCCTTAATTTTTCAATAATTTCTTATGGATTCTATTGGACCTCTAATTTTTCCCTAGTCTTTACATACATCATTCAACTAAGTTTTATTTTTACTTAACAGATTAATTTTTTTAATATTTTACTATAAAATTTTCAAATAAATAGAGAAGACTTAAGAATTTTAAAGTGTTATACCCACATGAAGGTTCTACAAATCTATTTTAACTATTTTAAGTCTACTTCACATCTTTCCGTCTGTCATTTTGAGACAGATATTTAATATGACCTTGTGAAAATTATATATTACAGATACTATTGTTTCTAATTTTTCCACTTTATTGTAAGTTGCATTTATTGTTCATTTCTGCCTTTTGCTAGAAACTCTAGTTGTAGTGTAAATGTTTGGATTTAGAAGGTATATATATTATAGTATTTATTTTTTAAAACTATCAACAATGTGCTTAAATTTTATATAATTTTAGCTAATGAAAAATAACTTCACTATGAAAATGATGAAAATTTGAACACATATATGTCAATCTATCTCAATTTCGTCATTTTTATTCCAAATTTGCCTTGTTCAGTTTTGTAACATTTCCAATCTTTTAAAATAATTATCTTAATTGTTTCATCTTTAATGTCGGGTAGTCATTCCTCACTACCTTAAAAAAAAACTTATTCATTCATGAGTTTTTATTTTGACTTTTTTTTTCCATTGGCTGAATATTTTTGCTGATACTTTGTCTAGTTGTTTTAATAGTTCTTTCAAGATTAACTTGTTGGATCTATGATTTCTTACATGTTTGAAGACATAAAATTTATTTTTCTCAAAATTTTACAGACATAATTACACTTTCTTCTGTCAGTGATTCTGAAGTCCTTATTTCCCTCTTACAGATGGATTTACATCTTGGTTGAAGATTTTGTTGTTGTTGTCTTTAAGTTCATAATATTTATCAAGATACAAATAGGTAAGAGTTACTTAATGATGTTTCCTAGAAAAAATTGTACATTTTAATCTATAAATTATATTATTTATTTAAAAAAGCAATTCTTTCTCTAACTTAGATTTTTCCTTTAACTCTGTTGTCTTATCTAGAAATGCAATTATACAGACTAGATCTTTTTAAACTTTTATATTTATCATCTTTGTGCTTTTATTTCACTGTCCTTTATAGCTTCATATAACGTAGCTTCTCCTATGCATGGACCAACTCAGTTTTCAATAGAATATATTTTTCCCTCAAATGCTAGCATTACTTTTTGAAATGATTTAATTTTATAAAAGATTCTCTCCAAGTTTTGTTCACTCATTTTTATTCACTTTTGGTGAGGGTAATTGTCTCTTATTTTTTTAAAAAATCATTTCTAATTTTTTATCTCCTTGAAAATAATTTTTGTACTTATTACTTCAAGATTATGGAGAGGTATTTTTTTCTCTGAACATTTCCATGGGCAGCTCTTCAAAATTGAAATACTTCATTACCTTCTGTTATAATTTATCCTCTTTTTAATTTTTTCATTTCAGTGTTGCCTGGACACTATTTTTTTCCATTTCTGGTTTCTTCTTTTCTCCAAATAGAGATTTTAATAAATCCAACTGATGCTGAAGAGCTGAGTGGGAGTAATTTGGGCAGATGGTGATTTGGGCAGCAGTTTGTGCTTTTATCATTCCCGTGTCCACCTGCCATACTTTGTCATGCGTAAAGTTCATCTTACTTTTACATAGAGTATGATTTGAAGGCAGAGGTCATTTACATTTATCTTATTATATTCCTCAGTTTTAAAACGGTCTTATTAATTATACTATAAACAAATTCATCACATTGATAACCTAGCTCCGAACCCACTAAACCTTTGATTCCTAGCTGGCAATTTCAATTTTGGCACATTCCTGGCTTTCCTTCAAACCTGGCTCCTCATAAATCCACCTGGGCTCTTTCTTATCCTTATGTCATTGTGAAGTCAATTAGAAACTCATGATAATTATAAATGTCCCTAAAGGAACTTTATTGTGACCATTTTGCATGAAATGTTCCCTTGGTATCTCTAATTTTCTTGAAGAGATCCCTAGTCTTTCCCATTCTATTGTTTTCCTCTATTTCTTTGCATTGATCACTGAGGAAGGCTTTTTAAATCTCTCCTTGCTATTCTTTGAAACTCTGCATTCAAATAGGTATATCTTTTCTTTTCTCCTTTGCCTTTAGCTTCTCGTTTCTCAGCTATTTGTAAGGCCTCATCAGACAACCATTTTGCCTGTTTGCATTTGTTTTTTGGGAGGATGGTCTTGTCTTGATCACTGCCTCCTGTACAATGTCACGAACTTCCGTCCATAGTTTTTCAGGCACTCTGTCTATCAGATCTAATCCCTTGAATCTCCATTTGTCACTGCCACTGTATAATCATAAAAGATATGATTTAGGTCATACCTGAATGGTCCAGTGGTTTTCCCTACTTTCTTCCATTTATGTCTGAATTTGGCAATAAGGAGTTCATGATCTGAGCTACAGTCAGCTCCTAGTCTTGTTTTTGCTGACTGTATAGAGCATCTCCATTTTTAGGTGCAAAGAATATAATCAATCTGATTTCAATATTGACCATCTGTTGATGTCCATGTGTAGAGTATTCTCTTCTGTTGTTGGAATGGGCACAATAAAGGACAGAAATGGTATGGACCTAACAGAAGCAGAAGATATAAAGAAGAGGTGGCAAGAATACACAGGAGAACTGTACAAAAAAAGATCTTCATGACCCAGATAACCACAATGGTGTGATCACTCACCTAGAGCCAGACGTTCTGGAATGAGAAGTCAAGTGGGCCTTAGGAAGCATCACTACGAACAAAGCTAGTGGAGGTGATAGAATTCCAGTTGAGTTATTTCAAATCCTAAAAGATGATGCTGTGAAAGTGCTGCACTCAATATGCCAGCAAATTTGGAAAACTCAGCAGTGGCTACAGGACTGGAAAATATCTGTTTTCACTCCAATCCCAAAGAAAGGCAATGTCAAAAAGAATGTTCAAAGTACTGCACAATTGCACTCATCTCACACGCTAGCAAAGTAATGCTCAAAATTCTCCAAGCCAGGCTTCAACAGTACGTGAACCATGAACCTCCAGATATTCAAGCTGGATTTATAAAATGCAGAGGAATCAGAGATCAAATTTCCAACATCTGCTGGATCATCAGAAAAGCAAGAGAGTTCCAGAAAAACATCTATTTTTGGTTTATTGACTGCACCAAAGCCTTTAACTGTATGGATATCAACAAACTGTGGAAAATTCTTCAAGAGATGGGAATACCAAACTACCTGACCTGCCTCCTGAGACATTGATATGCAGGTCAAGAAGAAACAGTTAGAACTGGACATGGCACAACAGACTGGTCCCAAATTGGTAAAGGAGTACGTAAGACTGTATATTGTCACCCTGCTTATTTAACTTATATGCAGAGTACATCATGTTAATAGCTGGGCTGGATGAAGCATTAGCTGAAATCAAGATTGCCAGGAGAAATATCAACAACCTCAGATAGGCAGATTGACAATACCCTATGACAGAAAGGGAAGAAGAACTAAAGAGCTTCTTGATGAAAGTGAAAAAGGAGATTGAAAAAGTTGGCTTAAAACTCAACATTCAAAAAACTAAGATTATGGCATCTGTTCCCATCATTTCATGGTAAATAGATGGGGAAACAATGGAAACCATGTTTTTATATTGGGGGCTCCAAAATTACTGCAGATAGTGACTGCAGCCATGAAATGAAAAGACCCTTGGTCTTGGGAGAAAAGCTATGACCAACCTAGAAAGCATATTAAAAAGCAGAGACATTACTTTGCCAACAAAGTTCTGTCTAGTCAAAGCTATGGTTTTTCCAGTATGCATGTATGGATGTGAGAGTTGGACTATAAAGAAAGCTGAGCACTGAAAAATTGATGCTTTTGACTGTAGTGTTGGAAAAGACTCTTGAGAGTCCCTTGAACTGCAAGGAGATCCAACCAGTCAATCTTAAAGGAAATCAGTCCTGAATATTCATCGGAAGGACTAAAGCTAAAGCTGAAACTCCAATACTTTGGTCACCTGATGTGAACTGGCTTACTGAAAAAGATTCATATGCTGGGAAAGATTGAGGGCAGGAGGATAAGGGGATGACAGAGGATGAGATAGTTGGATGGCATCAGCAACACAATGGACCTGAGTTTTAGTAGGTTCCGGGAGTTGGTGATGGACAGGGAAGCCTGGCATGTTGCAGTCCATGGGGTCGCAAAGAGTCGGATATAACTGAGCAACTGAACTGAACTAGGGTAACTTGGATACAACAAATTTGGATGTAGTATAATCAGTATAAGACAAAGGCTGGCAATAAATGTACCAATATAGTGCTAATAGTCATCGCTAAATTGATGCATTAAAAATGATTTTAATTCTCTTAACATTTATTTTAAAAATTTCTTTCTGGAAGTTGAGTTTCCTTCCTCCTTTTTAAAAATTGTCTGAAAATTATTTCATGTGAATTTCTATTGTTAGTGACATGGGAATTAGTAGACAAGAACTGTTACTTTTCATATGTTACTGGTACAAACTTTAATTTATATTTTCTCAGTCATGGTGGTTCCTTGGTCAGTTTTGGTGCTTTTTCTAAGAATTTTCCAGTTTTTTTTTTTTTTTTTTTTTTTTTCTTTTAGGTAAAGCTACTAATACTACATGCATTGCCCAGTTGGGAATAAATACAACTCCCTTTCTTTTTGTGTTATATTAAAATATACTTCAAGGTGAGATTTATTGTTGATTTTTAAAAACTGTTTTGAAAATACCATACTGAAGATTATGATTTGTTTAAACTATCCAAATTAAATCTTAAAACAAGTGAAATATCTTATTTTGCTAAAAGACATGGTTAATTTCTAGATTTATGTAACTAACATCTAGCAAGTCTCAGTTAATGCTTTGGAAACATGAAACATGGAGTCCCTGGCCAATTTTCTCAGTGGATTGTATGATCTTTCCCTAACACTTTATGTGGTGGGTATGATCATAAAGTTTTTGCACATGCACCATATTAAGTATTTCAGAGGGAGAGGTTTGCCTACTTAGTCTCTAATTAGAATTTTTCACTAAACCTTAGCAGAAAATAAAAGTTCATAAATTTAAGGTCTTTGACGTTTTGTAATATTTGCACATGGAAATGATCATGTGAAGAACTACACCACCCAAGCAGCAGCTGTAAAAAATAATGTTTTCAAAGAAAGTTTGGAATTAAAATGAAAATATGAGGCAAAATGAAAAAGTAAAACTTAACATAGCACCAGAATAAAAGATATATAGCTTTTTCATGTATTTTAGAGTAAACATTGAAGTTAAAGATATGAAAAAAGTTTTGTGTAATCAAGTTTCCTGAAGTGTTTACTACAGTGTTTCTAGATTTGTGTGTAAACACATCAAGTCCAAAAGGGCTGTGTGTAAAGTTGGGGATTACTTGCAACATGGATTCTGGCTCTTCCCCAAAGCATTTATAGTTTGTAGGATTCAAACCTTTCATTTTTTTTTTTCCATCATTTTCACGACTCTATCTTTAGGCAGTGATTTAAATAAAAATGATCTATGGCATTCAGTCTTATCCATTATCTTGGGTTATTTGTCTCTTGACTTTTTTCTTTCAAATTCCTTTATTATACTTAAATTATCCTTTCTAAGGGCGATTTCACCCATTCACATTAGTAAAATTACCCTATCATACACCAGTAATCTACAAGTATACTATAAAAGGATAATAATTTAAACACTATTTCAATCTCCTGACAACTAAGAGTATACTGCCTTGACTCTCATAAGCAATATATTGATAATATATTAATATCACTTTAGAATTAATTTTGAAAAATACCATTAATAAATATATATCAATGGTTGGGTATGTGCCATATTGCCTAGATAATATTTATTTGACCATAAAAATTTCATCCACTTCAATATCCAGCTCCTGTTTGGAGCTTTTGTAAGCCTTTAGATAGAAATAATGCACACTTATGTGCATACTGATCCCTCTTCTCACTATTATACAGAGGATGTAGTTCTGCATCTTCAAAATTCATGCTTCCAATTTTGTTGTCCAGTAAAGGAATGGAAATGGTGCTAAATAAATAATGTTGATACAAAGGACATGCTATGCATTCTAAAACAAATTAGCAAAAATTTATTGTTCCATATTTAACTTTTGTATGAAAATTATTTTGAATAAAGGAAAAACTGATAATAATATTTGAAAAATACAGTTTTGACCCAGCTACTATTTTTGATTGTCAAATACCAATTTTTATATATTAACATATGAATATGTTTTAAAACATGTTAAAATTAAATATTTTTACTGGTAATTTTACATGAAGATAAAGACGATTTCTGAAATAAATGGTCAGTTGCATCATCTTTCATGCACACAAACTTAAAGAAAAAGTGTTCATAAACATGAGTTAGTAACCAACAATTTGTTATTCATGGGTTTTTATAAATATTTGTTTAAAAAGTAATTATGCAGATGGTCATTTAGAAAAAATTACCCAGTAACACTTTTTACATACTTCTGTTTTCATCTGAATTACTGACATTAATCTGTTGATGTTCTTAAGAGTTTTAATTGCGTATTTCACTTCTGAGATAATCATCAGCATGTAAAGGAATGGATGATTACAATAATTCTGTTTCTCTTAGAAATCATCAAGTCCCTCAAATACATAAACACTCCAGATAGGGAAATCTTTTCAAAAGAGAGCAGGAAAAATATATGAATATATTTGTACTCTGTAAAAATGCAGGTGTTATTTGTTGCCAAAACTTACATCACTAGATGTGGTTATAAGGTACCCAGAATCATATTATGATTTCTGCATTCTCAGACAGTTAGATATGCTTTAAACAACTTTGAAATTTTTCAGACTAGTAGAAGCAAGGATAACTATTGTTTCATATTTATGTTTTATATTCCAGAGGAAAATATTTTCAAATAAATATTCTTTATTACTTTTTAGGAAATTTTAAAGTCATCAGTGTATAGTCACAATCGTGAAGTGATTCACAAGTGTAGTTTGTTCTCACCTTTTTTTTTTAACCTTAGATACTTTTTTTTTTACCTTATAGACAGCTTTCAAACCAACCATACTTTATAAAAGATTTCAATATTTAGAGGATCATGTGTATATGACAACAAAGGTAACGTCTCTGAAAAGATATTAACTTTATCTAAGGGGATTCCTAACAAGCTTCAGGAAAACAAGTATTTTGTTTCATCACATCTAAATTTTATTTTATCAGATTTAGGAAGGAAGAGTTGGCTGTTGAATATGAAGAACATCATGACTGGCTGCTCGATAATCACAAAATGATTCTGGCTTTATATATAGTTGGAAATTTTAAAAAAGTTTAAATTCCTTTAAAAATTCACAGAAGCAGAATTTTATAATATCCTCTTAAGTTAGTTGTTTTAATGCCAGTGTTTTTTTCTCTAGGACTAAATTACATGTGATTCATCAATGTATCAATAAATTAGTTGAACTAATGTGTTTGTGTGTGTGTGTGTGCATGCACACTTGTACATGAACATGCATGTGTAGCCATAACTGTTTTCCATGGAAGAGAAAATTAATTATAAAATATACTTCCACTGAACTTGTAATTAGGTCATTCTTTTGGAAATTTCCAAATAGATATTTACTATATTAAAGTTTTTTGAGGTATTTTAATTGTAGTTGATAAACTATCAGTTGTAACATAGCAAGCTAAATTTGGTGTCATAATACATAGATTTTAGTCTTAACTATCACATAATCATTTACTGGTTCTATTCCTTGACCTTAGTTGATCCTTCAATCTAAAGTAATAATTTTTTAGCAAACTATCATCATATTCAGCACAGTGTTTTGCATGGAGTTAATTCTCAATAAAATGCAATGAATTAAAAGCATTGCATTTAGATAGCTGGAAGATTATGTATATGACACAATTGTGCAGATAACAGAGAAAAGAATACTTCAACATATTTCTTGTAAGAATTCTTGACCATTCTTGGTGTAACTTTGTCCTTCTGTTTTACTTTCTTCAGATTGGTTAATCAATACAGAGAGAACTTTCGGAGAAATTATCTATTTGCAGACAAAAGAAAAAATGTTGCCTGCCATTTCAATAAATAAAAATGTTGTGGGTTTTCAAGCGGTTAGCCCCTGTAGCCACTCATTATGGTATGCCCTAAGAGAATTCAGGATGGAGAAAAACCAGAAGCATTTTGTGCTTTGGATACTAGCCCTAGATGGTTAAGATGCATATCCAAGGAATAATTTCAGTGAACCCATATTCTTGCACCTTCCCATACACAGAAATGTTCTAAAATAATTAGCCTGAGATGTCTGCTTTTGTGATTAGCAGTAATCTTTTGATGTGTGACTGCAGTTGATTTGTTTGTTTTTTCCCAGCAAAAGTTCATATATCCTGGCTCCTCCCTTACCTCTTTGGCTCAGTTCTTCAGAGTTATCCGAGAGGCTGTTTCCTGGACTATAGCATCCACAAATAAAATATAACTTGCAACTTTTAGGTTCTGTGTTTTTCTTCAGTTCACATATTATGGAAAATAGCTAACTTATTTTCTCTATACTCTCCTAGTTGACTCAGTAGTAATTTCTTTCTTATAAAAATGTTTTTGACCTTTATTAAATATGTCAGCCCATAGATCAATCTTGGCAAGATTTAGGGAGATACAATTATTATTAAATATCCTATAAAGGGACACAATAAAGGGAATGCACATATATTACTACATTTTTTTATTTACTGGGGAACAGTTTCCTTTGATTTCTTTCTCTTCTTCAGTCTCCTAAGTTTCCTTCATCTTTCATTGACCACTTCATGCTGTTTAGTCAGTATATAGAAAGCGTGCATAAAAGATTAGGTAGACAGAGATAAACAGGAACTTTTAAGTTATTCCCCTTGTTTCCCCTTAATAAGGATCATTTCGGTATTCGAGTGCAATTGACTCCTTCCAGCTTTCATGTTCCTAGTTCGCTTGAGGTATTGCTCATGGTTGTCACATCTCCTACTGTGGCTTTAAAAGTGATCTGAAAAGTCTGTTGTTTAAAACTCTGAGGCAGATGTTACTTTTACCACCACAGTCAAGCATGGCTCCTGTGTGTTTGACTTTCAAAATCCCTGCTAAGTTCCTTGCTGAGATCAGAAATGGTTTGTTTATTAAATCTATATCTTTACATAGTGTGGGGGGTCTAGAAAGAAATACCAGTTCTGTGACAAAATCCTAGGGGAATATATACCTACTTAATCTTTCATCCAACACCATTTTCCAGTAACAAAGACATATGTCTAAATTTATGAAATGAGCAAATAGTGTTATGGCTTTCATCAGTTTCAAGTTAGTTTATTCACTATCAGGAATTTCCAGAGTAGCCGCTAGAGTTGTTTTGGATATAAGGCTGGAATATACTTATAGCTGATTCATGTAGTTGTATAGCAGAAACCAGTGCTATGTTGTAAAGCAATTATCTTCCAATTAAAAATATTTCTAGGAAGCATATTTTTATTGAATATGTTTGATGTAGTCTGTTTGTAATTCAATGGTATGGGGGACGATATAAACATTTGGTGGCTTTCGATATGGTATACAGGGGGACTCTTTGTATTCTTATTGCAACTTTTCTGTAAGTTGGAACATATATTTAAATTAAAACTGACAAGCAAAAATTATACTAATTGGTGCTTTCTAATTTCTGAGAATTTGGAAATAGCAAAAATATTTGTATGTGTTGGTGTGGATAAATTTACTGTATGGAAAAATAAAACATATTAAGACCATGAAGAACTTTAAAGATTTTCTAGAGACAAAATAAATCTATTTCCAAATTTACCACTTAATTTATATCCCTAAAAGACCACATTACTGTGGAAAGAAAAAGGGTTTTCAGGGAAAAGAGCAACAGAGAGAAAGTGAGGGATGTTCTCTTATTATCACATTTAATCCTGAGAAAAGTCCTTATATTATGTCTTATTACCTGATTTTCAGATTAAAAAATGAATTCATAAAGATTAAGTAGATTATGTAGAGTCACAAAGTTTGTAACTTAGTTTGTATCTAGCAACTGAATCCAAGTGTTTCTATTCCAATATCCATGTATACCCTCAGTCCCCAAAACAAGTAATTTTTAAATGGATTGATAGCTATATTTATTAAAATATATTTTAAAACATAAATGTATTCAAATATATTGATGCTCATGTTTGTGCTCATGTTTGTTTAAGTACAAAGTCAAAAGTTATAAAAGTGTCTATAATGAAAAGTACATCCTTTCTCCACGCTGTTCCACGTTCTTACTAATTCATATTCCCAGTGATAGTCTAACCATGTATAAACATACAAGTAATTACCACTTTTACTTGTTTATATAAAAATCTTACTTTTAATTTACTTAATATATCTAAACATGTACATACAAGTATTTATCACTTTTATTTGTTTACATAAAAATCTTACTTTTAATTTACTTAACAATATGTCTAAACATGTAATTCAGTAAGCTGTTCTGTAGCTCTTAATACATATTGTTGTTGCTGTTCAGTTAGTTGCTCAGTCATGTCTGACTCTTTGCAACCCCATGGACTGCAGCATGCCAGGCTTTCTTATCCTTCACCATCTCCCAGAGTTTGCTCAAACTCAGGTCCATTGAGTCGATGATGCCATTGAAACATCTCATCCTCTGTCGCCCCCTTCTTCCTGCCTTCAGTCTTTACCAGCATCTGGTTCTTTTTCAGAGTCAGCTCTTTGCATCAGGTAGCCAAAGTAGTGGAGTTTCAGCTCCAGTGAATATTCTGGGTTGATTTCCTTTATGATTGACTGGTTTGATCTCCTTGCTGTCCAGGGGACTCTCAAGAGTCTTATCCAGCACCACAGTTTGAAAGCATCAACCCATATTTTAGAATAAGATCTCCAGTTGATATTGTTTGGTTGCTCCCACACTTTCAGAATCAAACATTGCTACAATGAATATCCTTTACTCACACAGGCTTCCCAGGTGGCTCAGTGGTAAAGAACCCACCTGACAATGCAGCAGATGAGATTCAGGAGATGCAGGTTCGATCCCTGGGTCTGGAAGATCCTCTGAAGGAGGAAATGGCAACCCACTCCTGTGTTCTTGCTTGAGAAATTCCATGGAGAGAGAATCCTGGTGGGCTACAGTCCATGGAGTCTCAAACAGTCAGACACAACTGAGCACATACACATGTAAGCACGTCTATAAAAGTATACTACAATTAAAATTTCTTTATGCCAAAGAAATGTGCCATTGCAGTTGGATAAATGCCTGCTGAAGATAATGTACTGTTTTACTTGCCCCAAATATACATTTGAGAATGTCTGTTTCGTCACTACTGAAAGTACAATGTTACAAATTGATATAGAATTTTTTTCTCATTGTGTTTTAATTTGCTATTATTTTAAATTTCATAAGGAGCCTTAGTTTTTGTACCATGAATTTAAAAGCCTATCTATTTCCTTTTGGGGAAGTCTTTATTAATGACTTTTACTATTTCATTCTTGTCAAACTATGTTTCTGGTATAAAGTTCTTTATACCTTAAGTATATTTTACTGATATCAATCCTCCTCAAACTCATATCATTAATATTTTAAGTTGGTCTTTTGGTTTTTCAGTGTCTACATAATATCTTTTATGGAGAATTTAAAAATGTTTATTAAATAACACTTACCAGTCTTTTCTGTTATGAATGAATGGGCACCATACCTATAAAGGATTTCTTTGCTCCCATATAAAATGTAAGTTTTTGGTACTTCCTTTATTCTTTCTTTACTTACATTAAACTTTTTATTTTTCTAGTTCTTTTGTTTGTCAGCTAGCCTAGTTTATTTATTTCCTATTATTATAGTGTATTTATTTCCTATTATAGTCTAACAGGAAATTTATTTTAACTACAATAAATGGTGCAGTTATCTGTACACCATTTCTGTGATCTTTTGAGAAAGGCCAATTATTTTTTTACCCATAAATTTGGGTCTATTTCTGGTCTTAGTTGTATCAAATGAATTCTTCCTTCAGAAACTACTCATAGAAGCAGGCACATGTGACTAACCAGGAGATGAAGCCGCTGAGTGAGCTGACATGATGAGTCTCCTCTGCCCAGCAAGTCAGCTCTGCGCTACAAGGGGAGATGCTGCCATGATTCCCAGGGCAGGAAAAGACAAAGACTTTAGAGGAGTCAGCATGTTCCTGTGGGCAGTTCTCTGTGGCTCTGAAACCACCACTTCTCTACATTTTACCAGCTCTCCAGGCCTTGTTTGGCCAAATTCTCAGGCTGAAAAAGACAGAACTGGGTCTGTGCCCTTCCTGCTCTCAGAGAGTCTGCAACATCTGCAAATACAAAACCTTGTCTTGCTACCTCTGCATCAAGAGAAAAAAATAATTGCTTTGCTTCATAATATATTTCAGGAGGCGCATGAATCAAGGTAAATTGGATGAGGTCAAACAGGAGATGGCAAGAGTGAACATCGACATTTTAGGAATCAGTGAACTAAAATGGACTAGAATGGGTGAATTTAACTCAGATGACCATTATATCTACTACTGTGAGCAAAAATACCCTGGAAGAAATGAAGTAGCCATCATAGTCAAAAAAAGAGTCCAAATGCAGTACTTGAATGCAATCTCAAAAACGACAGAATGATCTCTGTTCATTGCCAAGGCAAACCATTCAGTATCACAGTAGTCCAAGCCTATGCCCCAACCAGTAATGCTGAAGAAGCTGAAGTTGAATACTTCTATGAAGACCTACAAGACCTTCTAGAATTAACACCCAAAAAAGATGTCCTCTTCATTATAGGGGACTGGAATGCAAAAGTAGGAATCAAGAGATACCTGGAGTAACAGGCAAATTTGGCCTTGGAAGGGAAAATGAACCAGGTCAAAGGCTAACAGAGTTTTGCCAAGAGAACACACTGGTCATAGCAAACACCTTCTTCCAACAACACAAGAGAAGACTCTACACATGGACATCACCAGATGGTCAGTACTGAAATCAGATTGATTACATTCTTTGCACCCCAAAATGGAAAAGCTTTATACAATCAGCAAAAACAAGACCAGGAGCTGACTGTAGCTCAGATCATGAACTCCTTATTGCCAAATTCAGACATGAACTGAAGAAAGTAGGGAAAACTACTAGACCATTTGTGTGTGACCTAAATCAAATCTCTTATGATTATACAGTGGAAGTGACAAATAGAGATTCAAGGGATTAGATCTGATAGACAGAGTGGCTGAAGAACTATGGACAGAAGTTCATGACATTGTACAGGAGGCAGTGATCAACACCATCTCCAAGAAAAAGAACTGCAAAAAGGCAAAATGGTTCTCTGAGGAGGCCTAACAAATAGCTGAGAAGAAGAGAAGTGAAAGGCAAAGGAGAAAAGGAAAGATATACTCATTTGAATGCAGAGCTCCAAAGAATAGCAAGGAGAGATAAAAAAGCCTTCCTTAGCAATCAATGCAAAGAAATAGAGGAAAACAATAGAATGTGCGAGACTAGACGTCTCTTCAAGAAAATTAGAGATACCAAGGGAAGTTTTCATGCAAAGATGGGCTCGATAAAGGACAGAAATGGTATGGATCAGACAGAAGCAGAAGATATTAAGAAGTGGTGGCAAGAATATACAGAAGAGCTGTACAAAAAAGATCTTCATGACTCAGATAACCACGATGGTGTGATCACTCACCTAGAGCCAGACATCCTGGAATGCGAAGTCAAGTGGGCCTTCGGAAGTGTCACTACAAACAAAGCTAGTGGAGGTAATGGAATTCCAGTTGAGCTATTTCAAATCCTGAAAGGTGATGGATGCTGTGAAAGTGCTGCACTCAATATGCCAGCAGATTTGGAATACTCAGCAGTGGCCACAGGACTGGAAAAGATGTTTTCATTCCAATCCCAAAGAAAGGCAATGCCAAAGAATCTTTAAACTACTGCACAATTGCATTCACCTCACACCTTAGCAAAACAATGCTCAAAATCCTCCAAGCCAGGTTTCAGCGGTACGTGAACTGTGAACTTCCAGATGTTCCAGCTGGATTTAGAAAAGGCAAAGGAACCAGAGATCAAATTGTCAACATGGATCACTGAAAAAGCACAAGAGTTCCAGAAAAACATCTACTTCTGTGCTATTGATTATGCCAAAGCCTTTGACTCTGTGTATCACAACAAACTGTGGAAAATTCTTAAAGGGATGGGAATACCAGACCACCTGACCTGCCTCCTGAGAAATCTGTATGCAGATCAAAAAGCAACAGTTAGAATAGGACATGCAACCATAGACTGGTTTCAAATCGGGAAAGGAGTATGTCAAGGCTGTATATTGTCATCCTGCTTATTTAACTTATATGCAGAGTACATCACACAAAATGCCAGGCTGGATGAAGCACAAGTTGGAATCAAGATTGCCAGGGAATGTCAATAACCTCAGATATGAAGATGACACCACACTTATGGCAGAAAGCAATGAAGAACTAAACAGCCTTTTGATGAAGTGAAAGAGGAGAGTGAAGAAGTTGGCTTAAAACTCGCATTCAGAAAACTAAGATTTTTTTCATCTGGTCCCATCACTTCATGGCTAATAGATGGGGAAATAATGGAAATAGTGACAGACTTTCTTTACTTGGGTTCCAAGATCACTGCAGTTGGTGACTACAGCCATGAAATTAAAAGACACTCCTTGGAAGAAAAGCTATGACCAACCTAGACAGCATATTAAAAAGCAGAGACATTACTTTGCCAACAAAGGTCCACCTAGTCAAAGCTGTGGTTTTTGCAGTAGTCATGTAAGGATATGAGGTGAAGGTGAAGTCACTCAGTCATGTCCGACTCTTTGCGACCCCATGGACTGTAGCCTACCAGGCTCCTCCATCCATGGGATTCTCCAGGCAAGGATATGAGAGTTGGACTATAAAGAAACCTGAATGCTGAAGAACTGATCCTTTTGAACTGTGGTATTGGAGAAGACTCTTGAGAGTCCCTTGGACTTCAAGGAGATCGAACCAGTTCATCCTAAAGGAAATCAGTCCTGAATATTCATTGGAAGGACTGATGCTGAAACTGAAGCTCCAATACTTTGGCCACCTTATGCAAAGAACTGACTCATTGGAAAAGACCCTGATGCTGGGAAAGATTGAAGGCAGGAGGAGAAGATGACAGAGGATGAGATGGTTGGATGACATCACTGACTCGATGGTCATGAGTTTGAGTAAGCTCCTGGAGTTGATGATAGACAGGGAAGCCTGGCGTGCTGCAGTCCATGGGGTCACAAAGAGTCGGACATGACTGAGTGACTGAACTGTACTGATGATACATATATAATATATTATATATGTTATCTTATCTCTTGTTTATCTTTTATTCTTCCCCTCATAACTGCTTTCCAGCATTTTTCTGATTATTCTTACACATTTACCAAATTAATGCTAGATATACCTATTATTCCTAAAAATTTATATGAATAACTTTAATGATATCTCATTAAGCTGAAAAATAATCTCAGAAGTATTATCTGTAAATTTCAAAGTCCATCATTTTAAGAACAGTGTTCAATATCTTTCAGTTTAGTCAGAGTTCTTGTCCCATTGTTAGCATTTTATAATTTTCTTATTAAGTTTACACCTGAGGATCTTTGCCTTTCTGCTGTGTTTAATATTTACAGGCTTTGCTGTTCTAAATGGTTACAGGCTGAGCATTTACCCCTTGGGTTAAATTCAGTAACTTCTTTAAGCTTCAGTTTATGCTGCTGTCCTTGTCTGTCGCTTTGGGGAAGGTTCTAAATCCCTGAGTAGCCATAAAGGTAGAATAAGAATTGGGAAATATAGATTCATGTTGAAGATATCATGATGACATATATGAAATACTCACACTAAGAAAATACCTTATTTTGCTGTAATTGTTTTTAATGAAGCTGATGCCCATGCCTAAGAAATAATTAGCAGTGTGTTAGGGACTCAAAGAAAAAGGCTAGGCTTGAGATGAATGATTTAGTTCCGAATCTGGACATGCTAGTTAGTTATGGATATGAATTAAAAGGCGTAGTACTTAAGAAGACATTGCATAGGCTGATTTCATACCTTATTATGAGAAGAGTTATAATAAGGAGTCCTATGTCTTGACATTTATGCAGAAACCAAGAGTATATCACTGTTTATTAGACACAGTCTGGTTTGATTGTCCAGGAGGGGACAGAAACCTAAAAAACTTCACAACATCCCCCCAACACACACAAAAAGTAATTGATCTAAAAACAAACCAGGAAAAATTAGTTTAACTTCCACAACGATCTTAGTACTATCTCAAACTCCCCCAGATGAGGAAATTAGAGCTAAAAAGTTAGTGAAAACTCCTAATGTAATTGTTTTCCCTGTCATATGTTATGTTGGCTTGGAAACTGAAACACCCATTGGTCACTGCATCAAGCTCTGGGAGAATAAATTGGAACTAGGGGAAATATGCACATAGAACTATAGCTGTCTCTGCA
Organism: Capricornis sumatraensis; assembly: GCF_032405125.1. Classification (NCBI taxonomy): domain Eukaryota; kingdom Metazoa; phylum Chordata; class Mammalia; order Artiodactyla; family Bovidae; genus Capricornis; species Capricornis sumatraensis. The sequence goes on along the minus strand of NC_091085.1, from coordinate 38,890,946 downwards.
CCTTATTCCTTGTAGCTTCCCCAGTGGACTTTCTCTCCTAGAAACTACAGATATCTGTTCTGCAAATATATTCAACTTTGCTCCAGGAGTCACCACTGTAATGACTTTCATTATAGATCCAAAAGACAAGCCAGAATATGTTTTTCCTGTATTACAATGGAGGTTCCTATTTAATGTTAGAATTCTCCATTCAGATCCAAAGAACAATTTGAAAAATAAATACCCCATGTAACTGAAGTCCAAATATGAGCCTATTTTAAAATGTATTTGTTTAATTTACAAACATATTTAGAGAGATAACAAGTATCTCTACATGGAACTGAATTACTTAGTATGTAATACCTTTATATTAAGCTTTCCATAGTATTTAAGGCATTTACTGTGAATCAGCTTTATAAATGAAGCCATCTGTACAATGCCACTTTCTGATGGGACTCCAAAATTAATGAGGGAAAATAGAGTCAACAATATAAACAAACAACATAGTTCATTCACTAAATAAATATTTATAGTTGGTATTTTTTTAGACTATAGAAATACAGTATTATAAAACTGAATCTTTGTCCCCATGGAAGTAAAACTTTGGCTGGGATAGATATGCAATAATATTTTTTGAAAAGATTAAGTTAAATATATTCAGTGTATGTTACTATGGAGATAAGAGTGGCCAAGGTAGGACTCATTGGGAGGTTGGAATTTTAATCTTTTAGGGAGGAGAGGGAGCCAGCCTGCATTTAATATGTCTGTCCAATAGTGAGCTTCCAATACTTGCTTCAAAAGTTCTAGCTTGCTTCTATTCTGATTGACTGAAGGGCATGAAGTAACAAGCATTAAACATTTTTGATATGATTTCTAAGTGGACATGAATTTATTTTCTTAGAAACCACACCTCCTTTTTTCCCCTAAGATCAGCATATCAGGTCTCTGAATCCTAAACCCATGTTTCTAAGTCCAAAAACAATGGACCCAGCATTAAGTTTCAACCAAAACCTCACCAATCATAGACCTTCCTAGGTTTCAAACTATAGATCTACAGAAAGGTTTCCAGTGTCCTTCTATGAGTAAAATTATGATATATAGAGCACAACAACTTCTGCCAGCTGTGTATATATATCTATATCTATCTATCTATCTGTCTACACACATATATCTTCCTTTTTTGTGTGCCCATTGAAGTTAAATTTATTTAACTTGTAAAAAATAATTTTAAATAGCACAATCATATACATAGACACTGTAGTAATATCTATAAAGTAAACACTGTTAGGATGTCTCAAAATTACTCCAAAGAAACCTGATTTAATTATAAATGTAAATCAGAGTACACTCATTGACATATTAACCAACTCATTTAATCCTTGAAAAACTCACATGCGGCTTTTTTAACTGGGTGACTTTTCAACTTCATACAGAGAGCTAAGGTGCAAAATCATGATTCAAACCGAGACTCCAAATCTAAATTATCAAAGCTGTAATATTAATGATATCTAGGTTACAAAAACTTGGAAGAAAATTTATTTGTCACAAATTTTTTTAATCTATAAATATTTATGGAGGAGTCAAAGATGAGAAAGGAAAAATAATAAAAACAAAATGCTGTGATATTTCAGAGAAAGCAGAAGTTGGCATTTGGACTAATCATAAATACTGCAAGGGGAAAGGAACTGGGAGCTATACAGTAATTCCCCTTCATAGGAATGAGTTCCATTCCAACAGTGCATTCATTCAGTTCAGTTCAGTTGCTCAGTCGTGTTGGACTCGTTGCGACCCCATGAATCGCAGCACGCCAGGCCTCCCTGTCCATCACCAACTCCCGAGTTCACTCAGACTCGCGTCCATCGAGTCAGTGATGCCATTCAGCCATCTCATCCTCTGTCGTCCCCTTTTCCTCCTGCCCCCAATCCCTCCCAGCATCAAAGTCTTTTCCAATGAGTCAACTCTTCGCATGAGGTGGCCAAAGTACTGGAGTTTCAGCTTTAGCATCATTCCTTCCAAAGAAATCCCAGGGTTGAGCTCCTTCAGAGGGACTGGTTGGGTCTCCTTGCAGTCCAAGGGACTCTCAAGAGTCTTCTCCAACACCACAGTTCAAAAGCATCAATTCTTCAGTGCTCAGCTTTCTTCACAGTCCACCTCTCACATCCAAATGTAACTACTGGAAAAATCATAGCCTTGACTAGACGGAACTTAGTCAGCAAAGTAGTGTCTCTGCTTTTGAATATGCTATCTAGGTTGGTCATAACTTTTCTTCCAAGAAGTAAGCATCTTTTAATTTCATGGCTGCAATCACTATCTGCAGTGATTTTGGAGCCCCAAAAAATAAAGTCTGATACTATATGTGATAGGACCGGATGCCATGATCTTCATTTTCTGAATGTTGAGCTTTGAGCCAACTTTTTCACTCTCCTCTTTCACTTGCATCAAGAGGCTTTTTAGCTCTTCTTCACTTTCTGCCATAAGGGTGGTGTCATCTGCATACCTGAGGTTATTGATATTTCTCCCAGCAATCTTGATTCCACCTTGTGTTGCTTCCAGTCCAGCGTTTCTCATGATGTACTCTGCATAGAAGTTAAATAAGCAGGGTGACAATATACAGCCTTGACGTACTCCTTTTCCTATTTGGAACCAGTCTGTTGTTTCATGTCCAGTTCTAACTGTTGCTTCCTGGCCTGCATACAGATTTCTCAAGAGGCAGGTCAGGTGGTCTGGTATCCCCATCTCTTTCAGAATTTTCCACAGTTTATTGTGATCCACACAGTCAAAGGCTTTGTCATAGTCAATAAGGCAGAAATAGATGTTTTTCTGGAATTCTCTTGCTTTTTCCATGATTCAGCAGATGTTGGCAATTTGATCTCTGGTTCCTCTGCCTTTTCTAAAACCAGCTTGAACATCAGGAAGTTCACGGTTCACGTATTGCTGAAGCCTGGCTTGGAGAATTTTGAGCATTACCTTACTACTGTGTGAGATGAGTGCAATTGTGCGGCAGTTTGAGCATTCTCTTGGCATTGCCTTTCTTTGGGATTGGAATGAAAACTGACCTTTTCCAGTCCTATGGCCACTGCTGAGTTTTCCCAATTTCCTGCCATATTGAGTGCAACACTTTCACAGCATCATCTTTCAGGATTTGAAATAGCTCGACTGGAATTCCATCACTTCCACTAGCTTTGTCCGTGGTGATGCTTTCTAAGGCCCACTTGACTTCACATTCCAGGATGTCTGGCTCTAGATGAGTGATCACACCATCGTGATTATCTGGGTCATGAAGATCTTTTTTGTACAGTTCTTCTGTGTATTCTTGCCATCTCTTCTTAATATCTTCTGCTTCTTTTAGGTCCCTACCATTTCTGTCCTTTATCGAGCCCATCTTTGCATGAAATGTTCCCTTGGTATCCCTAATTTTCTTGAAGAGATCTCTAGTCTTTCCCATTCTGTTGTTTTCCTCTATTTCTTTGCAGTGATCGCTGAAGAAGGCTTTCTTGTCTCTTCTTGCTATTCTTTGGAACTCTGCATTCAGATGCTTATATCTTCCCTTTTCTCCTTGGCTTTTCGCTTCTCTTCTTTTCACAGCTATTTGTAAAGATTCCCCAGACAGCCATTTTGCTTTTGGGCATTACTTTTCCATGGGGTGGTCTTGAAACCTGTCTCCTGTACAATGTCACGATCCTCCATCCATAGTTCATCAGGCACTCTATCTATCAGATCTAGGCCCTTAAATCTATTTCTCACTTCCACTGTATAATCATAAGGGATTTGATTTAGATCATACCTGAATGGTGTAGCGGTTTTCCTTACTTTCTTCAATTTAAGTCTGAATTTGGCAATACGGAGTTCATGATCTGAGCCATAGTCAGCTCCTGGTCTTGTTTTTGTTGACTGTATAGAGCTTCTCCATCTTTTGCTGCAGAGAATATAATCAACTTGATTTCAGTGTTGACCATCTGGTGATGTCCATGTGTAAAGTCTTCTCTTGTGTTGTTGGAAGAGGGTGTTTGCTATGACCAGAGCATTTTCTTGGCAAAACTCTATTAGTCTTTGCCCTGCTTCATTCCACATTCCAAGGCCAAATTTGCTTGTTACTCCAGGTGTTTCTTGACTTCCTACTTGTGCATTCCAGTCTCCTATAATGAAAATGACATCTTTTGGGGGTGTTAGTTCTAAAAGGTCTTGTAGGTCTTCATAGAACCATTCAACTTCAGCTTCTTCAGCGTTACTGCTTGAGGCATAGACTTGGATTACTGTGATATTGAATGGTTTGCCTTGAAAACGAACAGAGATCATTCTGTCATTTTTGAGATTGCATCCAAGTCCTGCATTTTGGACTCTTTTGTTGACCATGATGGCTACTCCATTTCTTCTGAGGGATTTCTGCCCTCAGTAATAGATATAATGGTCATCTGAGTTAAATTCACCCATTCCAGTCCATTTTAGTTCACTGATTCCTAGAATGTCGATGTTCACTCTTGCCATCTCCTGTTTGGCTACTTTCAATTTGCCTTGATTCATGGACCTGACATTCCAGGTTCCTATGCCATATTGCTCTTTACAGCATCGGACCTTGCTTCTATCACCAGTCACATCCACAGCTGGGTATTGTTTTTGCTTTCACTCCATCTCTTCATTCTTTCTGGAGTTATTTCTCCACTGACCTCCAGTAGCATATTGGGCACCTACTGACCTGGGGAGTACCTCTTTCAGTATCCTATCATTTTGCCTTTTCATGCTGTTCATGGGGTTCTCAAGGCAAGAATACTGAAGTGGTTTGCCATTCCCTTCTCCAGTGGGCCACATTCTGTCAGCTCTCTCCACCATGACCCTCCCGTCTTGGGTTTCATAAGTCCACAACGTTAGCCTGGGTACCTGATCAGTACTAGGTACTAATGCAATCAACTATGCAGTACTATACTGTAACAAGTTTATACTTTTCACACAAATAATACATACAAGGAAACACAATAAACATTTAAAATCTTACAATAAGTACCTTGGAAAGTACAGTACAGTGCCAGTTACATCACTGCTGCTTTTACACTTGCTTCCAGCCATCCTGGGCTTGCTTGAAATACAGATATTGCACTGCTGTAGTCTATACAGTACTGTACAGTAAATTACACAGAAGCAGGCCACTTCAGAGAATGCACACGCATGATAATATGCATCAGACATGTGAACTAACTTACCTGATTGGACATGCAAATACACATTCGCATCTTCAGTTCATTTCAGTTCATTCGCTCAGTCATGTCCGACTCTTTGCGACCCCATGGACTGCAGAATGCCAGGCCTCCCTGTCCATCACCAACTCCTGGAGGTTACCCAAACTCATGCCCATTGAGTCAGTGATGCCATCTAACCATCTCATCCTCTGTCATCCCCTTCTTCTCCTGTCCTCAATCTTTCCCAGCATCAGGGTCTTTTCAAATGAGTCAGTTCTTTTGCATCAGGTAGCCAAAGTATTGGAGTTTCAGCTTTAACATCAGTCCTTCCAATGAACACTCAGGACTGATCTCCTTTAGGATGGACTGTTTGGATCTCCTTGAAGTCCAAGGGACTCTCACAGTCCTCCAACACCGCACTTCAAAAGCATCAATTTTTCAGTGCTTAGCTTTCTTTATATTCCAACTCTCACATCCATACATGACTGCTGGAAAAACCATAGCCTTGACTAGATGGACCTTTGTTGGCAAAGTAATGTCTCTGCTTTTTAATATGCTGTCTAGGTTGATTATAACTTTCCTTCCAAGGAGTAAGCACCTTTTAATTTCATGGCTGCAGTCACCATTTTCAAAGTTCTCTAATTGAAGGAAACTTCATACATAGGAGGCTTACTGTATTCTACAAGTTATTTTGGTCTTATTATAGTCCATGTGACTCTTCCCTCTTCCCTTTAATCACAGTTCAATTTTTTAATCTTAATACAAATGTGACAGAGAATTTTTCCCAAAGTTAACTTTCAACCCTGTATAAAATTTGACTAGCATTAACAATTATACAAAGTTTTAGCATTGCAGGGAGATTTTTTACTATCTGAGCCACTAGGGAAGCCCTTAGAAAGTGACAGGTAATTAAAAATAATACTATAAACTTTATTGTATAATTCTATTCTCCCAGCTCAGTAATATGGACAGGAATTTTCTCAGCTTATAGAAAGCAAAGAGATTAGTGTTCATATATTAAAAAAAAAAAAAGATTACTCAAAGCAATTTAGCTGACAAGTGACAGAACCAGAACTATAATCCAAATAGTCTAACCGTTAGTTTTATAGTCCCTCTACCTAATAGTAGGGCTTCACTGGTGGAAAAGTGGTAAAGAATCTGCCTGTCAATGCAGGAAACACAGGTTCAATCCCTAGGTCAGAAAGATCCCTTGGAGAAGGAAATAGTAACCCACTCCATTAGTCTTGCCTGGGAAATCCCATGGACAGAGGAGCCTGGTGGGCTGCAGTCCATGGGGTCTCAAAGTCAGACATGACTTAGAGACTAAACAACAACAACCTAATGGTATGCAAATATATTATATTTTAGAGTATTATGGATTGCTGATCATTTTTTGATTTTGGTTTATGTATTTTTAAAAACTCAGCTATGAATTATATGGTCACTGCTTCAGGAATTAGTTTTGAATATTAAGGTTAGAAAAATCTAAGTGTCTGTTGTTTCAAGGAAGAGAAACTAAGACCAGCCCAAAATAGAATTTACTGAAAAGGCAGTGGGAGGTTCACAGGAAAAGTCACACGTGTGACTTTTGGAGGGTTTAGTATATCAGGATATGAGGTGGTGAATGTCTGTTTCCGTTCCAGAAGGAAACATAGTCTCTTTTCTACTGGAATCTCCTATCTGGGGATGTGATTTCTCTAGTGACTCAGAGTCTGTGTTTTTCCTTAACTTTGCTTATGTTTATTGTGGTGCTATTTCAAGCCTTGACTCTCAGTGAAACTTCAGCTCCAGGGCCTATTACTGTATGTATTTCTGAGTTGATTTTTTTTTTTTTTTTTTAAGATCAGACCACTCTGTTAAGTGTTCACCCTGTTAAGGTTAAATATATACTATAGCTTAATTTGATATGACCAAAATAATGGATCTCATGATATAAACATGGGTTCCTAACATATCTTTTACAAATAACTTGGCTTTTCAGAGAGACTGATATAAAGGATTATAAAATTTTGTTAGTTGAAAAAATTCTTCCTTAGAACTTTATTGTCCCTAAGAGGCCATGTTATCCACATATCTGACTGTACTTCTGTCTTCAGTTTTGCTTCAGTAGACACTTTCAATGCTTTCAGATGAAAGGGCTCAGAAAACATTTGGTAAATGTGTTCTTCTGGATAAGGTCAGACTATTTTGTACCTAAGGAATTTCTAATAAAATCAGTAGCCAGAATAAGATTTTGTAAAGTAAAAACATGTGAACCATGACTGACAAAACTATGTGAGGTGTGACTAACAAAAATACTAGCCAGGATTTCTTGGGAGGAAATCAGCTAAGTCTGGGCAAAACTACTATGATTTTAGCAGATATGAGAGTATGAATCATTCAGAACTAGCAACTTTTGATCAGCTTTGATTTTATTTTCTTAACATTTCATCTAGAAATGGTAGACTTACTGATACACTGAAAACTAATTAAAAGAATGCCTGCTTGTACTTTACACTGAGATTCCTCAAATATGAACAGTTTACCACACAAAATACATAGAGTCCATGAAACTTTCTGAACTCTTTCAAAATAAATGACAGACATGGCTCCTCCTGCCCTTAATTTCCTAGAAACAAGGACTCTCTTGCATAACCAAAGTACAATATAAAAGTCAGAAAGACACCACTGACATAATAAAATGACCTAATCTATAGATATTATTCAAGTTTTGACTGTTTTCTCCACTAATGTCCTTTACTTGGTCAATGATTCAGTCCATATTCACATGAGGCTGTGATACTGTTTAATCTCCTTTAATTTGGAACAGATCTTCAGTATGTCTTTCAAGATCTCAATTCTTATGTGGAATATAGACTGTCTCTCAGTTTATTTTTATTTCCCTATAATTATCTTCAGATTTTGTATTTTGATGGAGTGCCACAGAAGTGATTTTATACTCTCAGTATATCATATCAGAAAACATGCTGTTGATTTGTCCCACTACTAATTATTATAAATTGATTATTCAATGATGGTGATATCTGGACGATTTCACTACTATACATTTACTGTATTTTCTTTGCACTCAATTAGTATATTGAGAGACGATACTTTGTGATTACATTTAACCCTTGAACAATGCAGGATTAGAGGCCCCCACCCTCCACACAGTCAAAAATCCATGTACAAGTTATAACTGACCCTTCATATGTTAGTTTCTCCATATCTGAAGTTTTGCATCCTCAGATTCAAAGATCCGTGCATTGGATCATGTACTACCATAGTACATACTACTGGAAAAAGTCTGCCTATACATGGACCTGTTCAGTTCAAATTCATGTTGTTCAAGGGTCAGCTTATAAAGGTTTTTAATCATGCTTTCATCTCCTAATATTACCAGGAGTGATGGTGATTTTATAGGTCAGTGTGCTTCAGCTATTCTGGACTAGTCCTTAGTCTAGAGCAGAATGATTAATTCCCAATTTTAAAAAATTAATCTCAAATTTTGTTTCTAAGCAATTTTCCATTCTATTTTCTTAATGATATACACTGCTCTAGTAACTGCAAGCAAGTTTTAAGGGGAGGGATCTCTCCCTAGCCTATCCGGTGATTTGAAAGATCGATGTATTTAACATTTTCTTTAAACTCCATTTTATACTTTTTTTCTTTGTTTTGGACTAGTTGCGGTCTTTGTTTGTTTTCCCTGTGCTGTTATATTTTTCTCCAAGTAGCAAATCAGGTGTAAGATTTTACCCATTTATTCAATAATGCTAGGCCAAACAGTGCTAATGAATTCTGAATATAGCAGAAACTTGTTTACTTTGACTAATCATTTTTACCTGTAAAACCTTATAGCTTTTGCCTTCTGGGGCCCCACTTTGCTTTTTGGTCTGAGATCATCTTTACATGGGCTCTTCTTCCCCATCATATATACAGGAGCAGATGCTTTAAACAAACTTTCTGAATTATTCTTTGATGTTAACCTAAAAATCCTCATTCTCTAAGGCATAATTCATAAGGGTAGAATCAGAATATCCCTGATTCAATAGTAGCAGACTCTTACTCTCATTATGGTTTTGAGTCTTTATATTTTTTTTATCAGTAATATGGCAGAATCTACAAAGATGTATATAATAATGTTTTAATGCCAAGATATGGAAACATTATTTAATTAAATAAATATTGCCCTAATCTGAAAATAACAGAAACGAGTTAAGATGTGCACTATTTTTTACTGTAGTGTCCCATGCCCTAAACCTATCTCTAGAGTACCACAGCTTCTGTTTATAAAGGCAAACTACAGGATGTTAAAAATGTTTCTGAACTTGCTTGCTGCTGCTGCTGCTGCTAAATCGCTTCAGTCGTGTCTGACTCTGTGCGATCCCATAGATGGCAGCCCACCAGGCTCCCCCGTCCCTGGGATTCTCCAGGCAAGAACACTGGAGTGGGTTGCCATTTCCTTCTCCAATGCATGAAAGTGAAAAGTGAAAAGGAAGTTGTTCAGTCGTGTCCGACTCTTCGCGATCCCATGGACTGCAGCCTACCGGGCTCCTCCGTCCATGGGATTTTCCAGGCAAGAGTACTGGAGTGGGTTGCTATTGCCTTCTCCATGTGAACTTGCTTGGGTCAGCATAATTCAGGTTCCTCTAGTCTTAGGTTAGCACAACTAGGGGGTGAACCAATCTTGGTGAAGCTTTGAAGGGGCAAGTTTGGAGTACATATAGAATACTCAAAGTGGGGGTTAAACAATTAAGGACTTTGAGGTTATTGTGTTGGAAATTGTAAATTTCTAATATTCATTTCTAAGTTTTATCTGAGAAATATAAACAATATGAGTGTTTTATCCTCAACCTGTGTGAATAAACCATAATTTGTTAAGGAAATAAAGCATAATTGCCTTATTGTGCTTTGCAGATAGTGTTATTGCTATTTGAAGGTAACTCTCTGCAAAAACATCTTTTGGCATCATTTTTTTTCAAAAACATTTGCTCACTGTGTGTTTCTGTATCTTGCAATATTTAATGTTTTATGTTATTATATTTTTATAGTGATCGATGATCAGTAATCTTTGATGTTATCATTGTAATTATTTGGGGACAGCACAGACCGCACCCATACAAGATAGAGAACTTAATCTATAAATGTGTGTGTTTGACTGATCTACAAACAGGCCATTCCCCAATCTCTCTCCTCTTCTTGGGCCTCCCTAAGACACAGCAGTATTGAAATTAGCCCAGTGAATGACCCTATGTGCATGCATGCATGGTCGTCAGCCATGTCCAACTCTTTGAGACCCTATGGACTGTAGCCTTCCAGGCTCCTCTGTCCATGAGGATTCTCCAGGCAAGGATACTGGAGTGGGTTGCCATGCCCTCCTCTGGGGTATCTTCCTGACCCAGGGATTAAACCTGCGTCTCTTACGTCTCCTGCATTGGCAGATGAGTTCTTTACAACTAGCTCCACCTGGGAAGACTGAATGACCCTACAATGGCCTCTAAGTGCACAAGTGAAAGGAAGAGTTTTGTGCCTCTAATTTTAAGTGAAAAGTTAGAAATGATGAAGCTCAGTGAGAAGGGCAGGTTGAAAGATAAGACTGAAAGCTAAATCTCTTATGCTGAACACCTGCATTGTGATTGCAAAGCAAAGGTTCTTTAAGGAAATTAAAAGTGCTACTCCAATGAATAATAAAGTGAAATAGGCATACTGCTGAAATACAGAGAAAAAAGTTTAACTGTCTGAATAGATCAAGCCAGCTACAAAATTCCCTTAAGCCAAAGCCTAATCCAGGGCAAGGGTATAATTCTCTTCAATTCTGTAAAGATTGAGAGAGGTGAAGAAACTACAGAGAAAAGTTTGAAGCTAGCAGAGGTCGGTTCATAAGGTTTAAGGAGAGAAACTGTCTGAAACATTTCAGTACAAGGTGAAGCAGTAAGTGCTGATATAGAAGTTGCAGCAAGTTATCCAGAAGATCTAGCTAAGATATTTAATGAATACAGTTACACTAAATAGCAGATTTTTAGTATAAAGGAAATAGTGTATATTAGAAACTGATGCCATCCAGAACTTTCATAGCTAGCAAGGAGTTCATAGCTAGAGAGGAAAAGTCAATGCCATTGGCTCCAAACCTTCAAAGGAGAGGCTGACTCTCTTATTAGAGGCTAACGCAACTGGTGACTTTAAGTTGAAGCCAGTCCTTATTTACTACCACTAAAATCCAAAATATACTAATTTACTCTTATATTGGCTAAATCTACTCTGTCTCTTCTCTGTAAATGGAACAAAGAAGTTTGGATGACAGCACATCTGTTTTCAGCATGGTTTACTGAATATTTACAGCTCACTGTTGAGACCTGCTCCTCAGGAAAAAAAAAAAAAAGATTGTTTTCAAAATATTACTGCTTGTGGATAATGCACACAGTCACCCAAGAACTCTGATGGAGATATATAGGATTAATGTGCTTTTATGCATGTTAACAAAACATCCATTCTGCAGTCCGTGAATCAAGGAGATTTACGCTCTCATGTTTTATTATTTAAGAAATAAATACATTTCAGGAGGCTATCGCTGCTGTAGAGAGTGATTGCCCTCATGAATCTGGACAAAGTCAATTGAAAACCTTCTGGAAAAGATTCACCATTATAGATGCTATTAAGACATATTTGTGATTTATGGGACAAGGTCAAAATATCAACATTAATGGGAGTTTGGAATAATCTGAATCCAAACACCATCTACTGATGACTTTGAGGGGTTCAAGACTTCATAGAGGAAGTAACTTCACCTGTGATGAGAATAACTAGAGAACAAGAATTAGAAGTGGAGCCTAAAGACATGAGTGAATTGCTGCAATTTCATGAAGAGTTGTTTCTTATGAGTGAGCAAAGAAAGCCATTTCCTGAGATGGAATCTACTTCTAGTGAAGATGCTATAAAGATTGTTGAAGTGACAACAAAGGATTTAGAATATTATCTAAACTTAGTTGATAAAGCATTGTCATGGATTGAGAGGATTGACTCCAGTTTATAAAGAAGTTCTACTATGTGTGCAAAGCTATCAAACAAGTGTTGCATGCTACAGAGGAATCATTTTAGAGAAAGGAAGGGTCAGTTAATTTACCAAACTTCACTGTTGTATTATTTTTTTTTAATTGCCCCTGCCATCCATTCAGCAACCACCACCTTGATCAGTTAGTAGCCATCAGCATGGACAAGACACTCCACCAGCAAAAAGATTAGGACTTCTTGAAGCCTCAGATGATGGTTAGTGTTTTTTAGCAATAAGGTATTTAAAAATTAAGATATGTACATTTTTAGACATAATGATATTGCACACTTAGTATAGTATGCAGGCAGCTGCGGCCGGTGCCCTAAGCATGGCCGAGAGGAGCTACCCCACGTCCAAGGTCAGGGGCAGCAGCCTAAAGTGCCAGGCTTCGACAGCACAAGAATGGCCAAGAGGAGCTACCCCGCGTCCGAGGTCAGGGGTGTCGACCGGGAAGAGCAACCCCACACCCGAGGCCAGAGGCAGCGGCTGGGAGGAGCAACCCCACATCCAAGGAGCAGTGGCTGCATGGGTGCAGGAGGGCCTAGAGGAGCCATCCCATGTTGAAGGTCAGGAAGGGCGGCAGTGAGGAGATAACCCTCATCCAGGGTCAGGAGCAGCGGCTGTGCTTTGCTGGAGCAGCCGTGAAGAGATACCCCACGCCCAAGTTAAGAGAAACCCAAGTAAGATTGTAGGTGTTGCAAGAGGGCATCAGAGGGCAGACACACTGAAACCATACTCACACAAAACTAGTCAATCTAATCACACTAGGACCACTGCTGCTGCTGCTGCTAAGTCACTTCAGTCGTGTCCGACTCTGTGTGACCCCAGAGATGGCAGCCCACCAGGCTCCCCGTCCCTGGGATTCTCCAGGCAAGAACAATGGAGTGGGTTGCCATTTCCTTCTCCAATGCATGAAAGTGAAAAGTGAAAATTTAAAGTGAACTTGCTCAGTCATGCCCGACTCTTAGGGACACCATGGACTGCAGCCCACCAGGCTACTCCATCCATGGGATTTTCCAGGCAAGAGTACTGGAGTGGGGTGCCATTGCCTTCTCACAGCCTTCTCTAACTCAGTGAAACAAAGCCATGCCCGTGGGGCAACCCAAGATGGGCGGGACATGGTGGAGAGGTCTACAGAATGTGGTCCACTGGAGAAGGGAACGGCAAACCACTTCAATATTCTTGCCTTGAGAACCCCATGAACAGCATAAAAAGGCAAAATGATAGGATACTGAAAGAGGTACTCCCCAGGTCAGTAGGTGCCCAATATGCTACTGGAGGTCAGTGGAGAAATAACTCCAGAAAGAATGCAGGGATGGAGCCAAGAAAAAACAATACTGAGCTGTGGATGTGACTGGTGATAGAAGCAAGGTCCAATGCTGTAAAGAACAATATTGCATAGGAACGTGGAATGTCAGGTTCATGAATCAAGGCAAATTGAAAGTGGCCAAACAGGAGATGGCAAGAGTGAACGTCGACATTCTAGGAATCAGTGAACTAAAATGGACTGGAATGGGTGAATTTAACTCAGATGACCATTATATCTACTACGGCGGGCAGGAATCCCTCGGAAGAAATGGAGTAGCCATCATGGTCAACAAAAGAGTCCAAAATGCAGTACTTGGATGCAATCTCAAAAATGACAGAATGATCTCTGTTCATTTCCAAGGCAAACCATTCATAATCACAGTAATCCAAGTCTATGCCCCAACCAGTAACGCTGAAGAAGCTGAAGTTGAATGGTTCTATGAAGACCTACAAGACCTTTTAGAACTAACACCCCCAAAAGATGTCCTTTTCTGTGTTTCCCTGGTGACTCAGAGGTAAAAGCGTCTGCCTGCAATGCAGGAGACCTGGGTTCGATCCCTGGGTCGGGAAGTTCCCCTGGAGTAGGAAATGGCAACGCACTCCAGTATTCTTGCCTGGAGAATCCCAAGGACGGAGGAGCCTGGTGGGTTTAAGCTCACGGGGTCACAAAGAGTCGAACACAACTGAGCGACTTCACTTTCATTTTTCATTATAGGAGACTGGAATGCAAAAGTAGGAAGTCAAGAAACACCTGGAGTAACAGGCAAATTTGGCCTTGGAATGCAGAATGAAGCAGGGCAAAGACTAATAGAGTTTTGCCAAGAAAATGCACTGGTCATAGCAAACACCCTCTTCCAAAAACACAAGAGAAGACTTTACACATGGATATTACCAGATGGTCAACACTGAAATCAAGTTGATTATATTCTCTGCAGCCAAAGATGGAGAAGCTCTATACAGTCAACAAAACAAGGCCAGGAGCTGACTGTGGCTCAGATTATGAACTCCTTATTACCAAATTCAGACTTAAATTGAAGAAAGTAGGGAAAACCGCTAGACCATGCAGGTATGATCTAAATCAAATCCCTTATGATTATACAGTGGAAGTAAGAAATAGATTTAGGAGCCTAGATCTGATAGATAGAATATCTGATGAACTATGGACATAGGTTTGTGACATTGTACAGGAGACAGGGATTAAGACCATCTCCATGGAAAAGAAATGCACAAAAGCAAAATGGCTGTCTGGTGAATCCTTACAAACAGCTGTAAAAAGAAGAGAAGCGAAAAGCCAAGGAGAAAAGGGAAGATATAAGCATCTGAATGCAGAGTTCCAAAGAATAGCAAGAAGAGACAAGAAAGCCTTCTTCAGCGATCAGTGCAAAGAAATAGAGGAAAAGAACAGAATGGGAAAGACTAGAGATCTCTTCAAGAAAATTAGAGATACCAACGGAACATTTCATGCAGAGATGGGCTCGATAAAGGACGGAAATGGTCTGGACCTAACAGAAGCAGAAGATATTAACAAGAGGTGGTAGAATACACAAAAGAACTGCACAAAAAAGATCTTCATGACCTGGATAATCATGATGGTGTGATCACTCATCTGGAGCCAGACATCCTGGAATGTGAAGTCAAGTGGGCCTTAGAAAGCATCACTACGAACAAAGCTAGTAGAGGTGATGGAATTCCAGTTGAGCTATTTCAAATCCTGAAAGATGATGCTGTGAAAGTGCTGCCCTCAATATGGCAGGAAATTTGGAAAACTCAGCAGTGGCCATAGGACTGGAAAAGGTCAGTTTTCATTCCAATCCCGAAGAAAGGCAATGCCAAACAATGCTCAAACTGCCACACAATTGCATTCATCTCACATGCTAGTAAAGTAATGCTCAAAATTCTCCAAGCCAGGTTTCAGCAATACGTGAACCATGAACTTCCTGATGTTCAAGCTGGTTTTAGAAAAGGCAGAGGAACCAGAGATCAAATTGCCAACATCCACTGGATCATGGAAAAAGCAAGAGAGTTCCAGAAAAAACATCTATTTCTGCTTTATTGACTATGCCAAAGCCTTTGACGGTGTGGATCACAAAAAACTGTGGAAAATTCTGAGAGATGGGAATACCAGACCACCTAACCTGCCTCTTGAGAAATCTGTATGCAGGTCACAAAGCAACAGTTAGTACTGGACATGGAACAACAGATGGTTCCAAATAGGAAAAGGAGTACGTCAAGGCTGTATACTGTCACCCTGCTTATTTAACTTCTATGCAGAGTACATCATGAGAAACGCTGGACTGGAAGAAACACAAGGTGGAATCAAGATTGCCAGGAGAAATATCAATAACCTCAGATATGCAGATGACACCACCCTTGTGGCAGAAAGTGAAGAGGAACTAAAAAGCCTCTTGATGCAAGTGAAAGAGGAGTTGAAAAAGTTGGCTCAAAGCTCAACATTCAGAAAACTAAGATCATGGCATCCGGTCCCATCACTTCATGGGAAATAGATGGGGAAACGGTGGAAGCAGTGTCAGACTTTATTTTTTTGGACTCCAAAATCACTGCAGATGGTGACTGCAGCCATGAAATTAAAAGAAGCTTACTCCTTGGAAGGAATGTTATGAACAACCTAGATAGCATATTCAAAAGCAGAGACACTACTTTGCTGACTAAGTTCCATCTAGTCAAGGCTATGGTTTTTCCAGTAGTCATGTATGGATGTGAGAGTTGGACTGTGAAGAAGGCTGAGCACTGAAGAATTGATGCTTTTGAACTGTGGTGTTGGAGAAGACCCTTGAGAGTCCCTTGGACTGCAAGGAGATCCAACCAGTCCATTCTGAAGGAGCTCAACCCTGGGATTTCTTTGGAAGGAATGATGCTAAAGCTGAAACTCCAGTACTTTGGCCACCTCATGCGAAGAGTTGACTCATTGGAGAAGACTTTGATGCTGGGAGGGATTGGGGGCAGGAGGAGAAGGGGATGACAGAGGATGAGATGGCTGGATGGCATCATTGATTCGATGGACGTGAGTCTGAGTGAACTCTGGGAGTTGGTGATGGACAGGGAGGCCTGGCGTGCTGCAATTCATGGGGTCGCAAGAGTCGGACACGGCTGAGCGACTGAACTGAACTGATAGTATAAACATCAACAAGATGGTAGGCACTGGAGTGGTGGCTGCATTGTGCTGGAGCAACTTTGAGGGCATACCACATGTCCAGGGGCATAGGAGGAGCCCCACCAAGACAGTAGAAGGGGAGAAATCGCGTTTAGAGTCAAACCCCATACCTGCCAGAGACGCTCAGAGGGTTCAAATATATCTTGCGTGCACCAGGACCTAGAGACCCCACAGAGACTGAGAGAGAACTCTGAGTGTCTCCTGCGGAGGTACAGGTCAGCAGTGGACTGCCGCAGGGGCAGGGCTTCTGGGTGCAGTAGACCTGGGTATGGCATAAGCCTTCTTGGAGGAGATTGCCATTAACTGCACCATAGAGCTGCCAGAACTTATACAGGACTGGAAAGACAGACTCTTGGAGGGCACAAACAGAACCTTGTGCCCACTAGGACCCAGGAAAAAGGAGAAGTGACCCCTAAAGAGACTGATCCAGACTTGCCTGTGAGTGTCCAGGAGTCTCTGGCAGAGGCATGGATCAATGGTGGCCTGCTGCAGGGTTAGGGGCACTGAGTGTAGCAGTGCATGCATGGGACCTTTTGAAAGAGGTCATCACTATCTTCATTACCTCCACCATAGTTTGGCCTCAGGTCAAATAACAAGGAGGGAACACAGCCCTGCCCTTCAACAGAAAATTGGATTAAACATTTACTGAGCACGGCCCCATCCATGAAAACAAGACCCAGTTTCCCTCTCAGTCAGTCTCTCCCATCATGAAATTATGAGCCATCTCCTATAGGGCCTCCCAAAACAGACAGGTCATGGTGGAGAATTCTGACAAAACATAGTCCACTGGAGAAGGGAATGGCACACCACTTCAGTATCCTTCCCTTGAGAACCCCATGAACAGTATGAAAAGGCAAAAAAATAGGACACTGAATGATGACCTCCCCAGGTCAGTAGGTGCCCAATATGCTACTGAAGACCAGTGGAGAAGTAACCCCAGAAAGAATGAAGAGACAAAGAAAAACAACACCCAGTTGTAGATGTGATTGGTGATGGAAATGAAGACCAACGCTGTAAAAAGCAATATTGTATAGGAACCTGGAATGTTAGGTCCCTGTATCAAGGCAGATTGGATGTGGTCAAACAAGAGATGGCAAGAGTGAACATCGACATTTTAGGAATCAGTGAACTAAAATGGACTGAAGTGGGTGGGTTTAACTCAGATGACCATTATATCTACTACTGTGGCTAAGAATCACTTAGAAGAAATGGAGTAGCCATCATAGTCAACAAGAGAGTCTGAAATGCAGTATTTGGATGCAATCTCCAAAATGACAAAATGAACTCTGTTTGTTTCCCAGGCAACCCGTTCAATATCACAGTAATCCAAGCCTATGCCCTGACGAGTAACGCTGAAGAAGCTGAAGTTGAATAGTTCTATGAAGACCTACAAGGCCTTCTACTACTAACACCGAAAAAAGATGTCCTTTTCATTATAGGGGACTGAAATGAAAAAATAGGAAGTCAAGTAATACCTGGTATAACAGGGAAATTTGGCCTGGGAGTACAGAACGAAGAGAGCAAAGGCTATTAGAGTTTTGCCAAAAGAACAGACTGGTCATAGCAAACACCCTGTACAAATGGACATCACCAGATACTCAATACTGAAATCAGATTGATTATATTTTTTGCACCCAAAGATAGAGAAGCTCTATACTGTAGGAGAAGATAAGACTGGGAGCTGACTGTGGCTCAGATCATGAACTCCTAATTGCCAAATTGAGAAGTAAATTGAAGAAAGTACGGAAAACCACTAGACCATTCAGATATGACCTAAATCAAATCCCTTACAGTTATACAGTGGAAGTGACAAATAGATTCAAGGGATTAGACCTGATAGACAGAGTGCCTGAAGAACTATGGGAGGAGGTTCCTGACATTGTATGAGAGGCAGTGATCAAGACCATCCCCAAGAAAAAGAGTTACAAAATGGTTGTCTGAGGATGCCTTAAAAATAGCTATGAAAAGAGTAATGAAAGGCAAAGGAGAAAAGGAAAGATATACTCATCATCTGAATGCATAGTTCCAAAGAATAGCAAGGAGAGATAAGAAAGCCTTCCTCAGTGATCAGTGCAAAGAAGTAGAGAAAAACAATAGAATGGGAAAAACTAGAGATCTCATCAAGAAAATTAGAGATACCAAGGGAACTTTTCATACAAAGATGGGTACAATAAAGGACAGAAATGGTATGGACCTAACAGAAGCAGAAGATATTAAAAAGAGGTGGTGAGAATATACAGAAGAACTATAAAAAAGGTCCTCATGACCCAGATTATCATGATGGTGTGATCACTCATCTAGAGCCAGACATCCTGGATTACGAAGTCAAGTGGGCTTTAGGAAACATTACTATGAACAAAGCTAGTGGAGGTGATGGAAATCCAGTTGACCTATTTCAAATCCTAAAAGGTGCAAAAGTGCTGCACTCAATATGCCAGCATATTTGGAATACTCAGGAGTGGCCACAGGACTGGAAAGGTTTCATTCCAATCCCAAAGAAAAGCAATGCCAAAGAATACTCAAACTACCACACAATTGCACTCATCTCACATGCCAGCAAAGTAATGCTCAAAATTCTCCAAGCCAGGCTTCAACAGTACATGAACTGTGAACTTCTAGATGTTCAAGCAGGATTTAGAAAAAGCAGAGGAACCAGAGATCAAATTGCCAACATCTGTAGGATCATCCAAAAAGCAAGAGAGTTCCAGAAAAACATCTATTTCTGCTTTATTGACTATACCAAAGCCTTTGACTGTGTGGATCACAAAAAACTGTGGAAAATTCTTAAAGGGATAGGAATACCAGACCACCTGACCTGCCTCCTGAGAAATCTGTATGCAGATCAAGAAGCAACAGTTAGAACCGGACATGCAACCACAGACTGGTTCCAAATCAGAAAAGGAGTATGTCAAGGCTGTATATTGTCATCCTGCTTATTTAACTTCTATGCAGAGTACATCATGAGAAACACTGGACTG
This sequence comes from Capricornis sumatraensis, assembly GCF_032405125.1. NCBI lineage: Eukaryota > Metazoa > Chordata > Mammalia > Artiodactyla > Bovidae > Capricornis > Capricornis sumatraensis. The sequence continues at coordinate 38,871,311 of NC_091085.1, read as the reverse complement.
GAAGAAACACAAGGTGGAATCAAGATTGCCAGGAGAAATATCAATAACCTCAGATATGCAGATGACACCACCCTTATGGCAGAAAGTGAAGAAGAACTAATGAGCCTCTTTATGAAAGTGAAATAGGAGAGTGAAAAAGTTGGCTTAAAACTCAACATTCAGAAAACTAAGATCATGGCATCCGGTCCCATCACTTCATGGGAAATAGATGGGGAAAGAGTGGAAACAGTATAGACTTTATTTTTTTGGACTCCAAAATCACTGCAGATGGTGACCACAGCCATTAAATTAGAAGATGCTTGCTTCTTGGAAGGAAAGTTATGACCAACCTAGACAGCATATTAAAAAGCAGAAACATTACTTTGCCAGCAAAGTTCCATCTAGTCTAAGCTATGGTTTTTGCAATACTCATGTATGGATGTGAGAGTTGGATTGTAAAGACAGCTGAGCACCAAAGAATTGATGCTTTTGAACTGTGGTGTTGGAGAAGACTCTTTAGAGTCTCTTGGACTGCAAGGAGATCCAACCAGTCCATTCTAAAGGAAATCAGTCCTGAATATTCACTGGAAGGAATGATGCTGAAGCTGAAACTCCAGTACTTTGACCACCTGATGAGAAGAATTGACTCACTGGGAAAATACTCTGATGCTGGGAAAGATTGAAGGTGGGAGGAGAAGGGGACAACAGAGGATGAGATGGTTGGATGGCAGCACTGACTCAATGGACATGAGTTTGATTAAACCCTGAGAGTTGGTGATGGATGGGGAATCCTGGCGTGCTGCAGTCCATGGGGTCGCAAAGAGTCACACACGGCTGAGTGACTGAACTGAACTGAACTGAATAGTATAAACACAAAATTTATATGCACTGGGAAACCAAGATATTTGTGTGGCTCTTTTAATTGTAGTTGTCTGGAACTGAATTTGCAGTATCTCCAAGACATGACTGCACTGGGGCTTCCCTGGTGGCTCAGCAGTAAAGAATCCACCTGTGAATGCAGGAGACCTGGGTTTGATCCCTGGAGAAAAGATCCTCTGGAGAAGGGAATGGTGACCCACTCCAGTATTTTTGCCAGGAAAATTCTATGGACAGAGGAGCCTGGTGGGCTACAGTCCATGAGGCTGCAAAGAATCGGACACAACTGAGCTACTGAGCACACACAGGTCCCTGTATTAGTCAAAAGTAATTAAAACAAAACAAAAAAACCTAACTCTTTATCTCATAGATACAGAGAACAGATTGTTGGTTGCCAGAAGCAAGGGAGTGGTGTTTGAGCTAAATGGGTGAAGAGAGTTAAGAGATGCAAATTTCCAGCTATAAATGTCATAAGGAAGTAATGTACACTGTGGTTGCTACATTTCATAATACTGTATTATGTATTTGAAAGTTCTTAGGAGACTATATTTTCAAAGTTCTCATTACAAGAAAAGAAATTTGGAACATATTAGCTAGACTTTTTGGTGACATATTAACTAGACTTTTTATGGTGATCATTTTATGATATATTCAAATACTTGATCACTGTGTTGTACATCTGAAACTAATATAATGTTGTATGTTAATTGTACCTCAATTTTTGAAATACTGTGTATCCAGTTGACTATGTGGTAGACTTACTAGCACTACTTGACACAACAAAACCTTGTTACCTTTTATTTACTTACTGAATGTATTTTTGAAATCTAAGTGATCCATTAATATCTGAAATGATTGGGATAAGTAATAGAAGTACTCAAGTAAATGAGGTTCATGAAAGTTGACTATTTGTGAACCAAATATGGAGATTTCATTGGCTTAAGTTTTCAGGGTGTAATGAGAACATTTGTGTATCAGAAAAACAAATGGAAATATATCAGTATCCTATCATGGGAGAATCAAACAGACTTCTATTTTCTAGCTATATTGTTTCCTGGTCACATTTTAGAAAATTAAATAACAACAGTACAAAAAGATTGGAGAATTCTTAACACATATCAAAATGTGGAAAATTTCATCTGCAGTCATCAAATCTTAGACTCAAAGGGGCATTGAAAACTATCTTAATATTCTTCCCTCTGGTGGAGATTTGGTTGAAAGTTATGTAACCATATATATTATTATCTCTGTACATTTTTGTGTCCTTTTGTTAGCACACTCTTCTAACATCCAAATCAGAGTAATGTTTTAGAGTTTCTAAATAAAGATTTTTTCTGCAATAATCTACAGAAACATTTTGCATGTATTTTAATGACCTTTCTTTCCAGAAGGTCATTAGGATATCTCCTTTGTTTTGGTGGGACAAACCATATGTTTAGTAACCATTGAATAAACTAGTGTCATCACATTCTTGTTCTGCTTTTTGTCTGCTCTTTATGAGTTTACACATATAATCCCATAAATACCAAAGAGAAAATCAGTTCCTAGCACTCATACTCCGATTATTAGCATAATTCCACTAATTCATTTGTCTCTAAAGAAGCTCAACATTCAAGATGCATAATTTAAATTTACATTGCCTAGAAATATGGTTCAAATAGCCAAGGAAGAATAAAACAAAATTCCAGACTATGAAATTTTATCCTGTCTCTATATATTCTAATAGCTATAGACTTTGAAATGAAGTTAGATATAAAATTCCACACAATGAGAAATGGCAGCATATTAAATCTGAAGGAGATTGGTATCAAATTAGTACAGTATGTGTTACAAAATATGATCATTAATAATAGTCTGAATTGAATGTCTAAAGAAAATCTTTAGCAACCATGATCGACTCCCAGTCCTTTTAAACATTTTTTGACAAGGCATTGCTCTGCTAACCATGGACAGTAAATAACTGAAAGCATGGAATGTATCATTGGAGGACCTACTGTTGATGAAATCATCATGATTTTTATAGCCTAGCTCACTTTTACAAGCAGAAGTGCTGCAAGGGTCAAAGCCCTGTTTCATGTCGTATGGCAATTGAATGAAGCTGAACACCCACCGTGAGACACTGAGGTGGCCAGCTGGCATGGTGGTGGTGGCTCTGCAATATTGTTTCGCCCACCCACACAGTGCTCAAACCAGTAAATAAAGGACACAACAGTAGTTTTATAAAATTAACAACTATAAACAAGTAACTCATTAGATAAAATTATTGATAACAAAAAAGAGGAAAAAAATTATATGTAAATTTAAATATAAGCTTGAAACCTTTTCAGATTCAATGAACCGGCCAGAAGGGGAAAAAAAAAAACTCTTAAAATGCTATGTGAGACAATACAGCCTTCTACGTTCAAGTTTCAGCCAAGAAACTACAGAAAAGAACTAGATGTAACTACCAGTTTTAGCCATAATATTAACATGTAAAACACTGTAGGATGTCTTCAGTACCTTTCTTGGCATTCTAAAAACAAGCACTCTGTGAAGTAGAACAGGCTATCCATTAAGTGGTCTGACATAGAACACTTATGTCATGCTCCATATTCAGAACTTAAAACAAAAACCTGACATTCTCATAAATTAAAACCAGTGGGTGTCTGGGGATGATTTAAATAGTGTGGAGCTCCCTAGTTGACACTTTTACATGTTTAAAAATAAATTTAATTTTACTTGCAAAAGAACTATATTGCATTTTCTAAATTGATTACAAGATGTATTCATAATTGTTTTTGTTCTTAGAATAATAAAATAACTAAGTTTTAAAAATTATTTTAACCAAAATAATAAACATAGGTTGAAAAAAATTGCTTTGGGTTAGATTGCTGCTGCTGCTAAGTCACTTTCTGTGGGACCCCATAGATGGCAGCACACCAGACTCCACCGTCCCTGGGATTCTCCAGGCAAGAACACTGGAGTGGGTTGCCATTTCCTTCTCCAATGCATGAAAGTGAAAAGTGAAAGTGAAGTCGCTCAGTCGTGTCCGACTCTTCACGATCCCATGGACTGCAGCCCACCAGGCTCCTCTGTCCATGGGATTTTCCAGGCAAGAGTACTGGAGTGGGTTGCCATTGCCTTCTCCGTGGGTTAGATTAGCATGGGTCAAATGCTCTCATACAGAGACTGTATATTTTCTGTGAATAAAATTTCTAAAAAATTTCACAGGTAAAACATGATTTAATTTTTTTTTCCACATAAAGAACTCGGGTGTTCTGTAAGTTTAAGTTCCATTCATTCTATTGTTCAGCAACCCCTGTTTACTTTTCATGTAGGGTATTTTGTACATATTTCTGTGTGATATTTCTGCTGGCTTACATTTGTAAACTATCTTCAAGTTTTTCAAATAAGCTAGAAATTGTGATTCCCAGTGAATGCATGTGATCACCAAGATAAAAGATAATCAAAGAAAGTATGATTTTAAAATAGGCCAGATTCTATTACAAGAGTAAATTATTGACTCTTTATCCCCCTGTTTTGAAGTTTTATAAATAGCAATACAAGCTCAATGAAATTGAAAATTTTTTATAGATTCACTTGATTATAATTTTTTTCCTATAGCCTTCTTCAGTCTGGCCCACCTTCCTTCACAGTGTCAAATAATCAAGTTTTTTTTTTTTTCAATGACAACAGCAACCATGCAAAAATGCAAATTGTGAGGATCAAAGGAGGAGAAAAAAGAGGGTAGAGCAAATTGTATTCTATTAGCACATTTTAAGAGTTTTATTTATTTATTATTCGCTGTGCTGGTCATCTTTGCTACACAGATTTTTCTCTAGTTGCAGCTAGCAGGGACTCCTGTCTAGTTTGGTACACAGGCTTCTCACTGTGGTGGCTTCTCTCTATTGCAGAGTGCAGGCTCTTCAGTAGTTGCTTTACTTGGGCTCACTCACTAGAAGGGTCTAGGGGTATCTAGAGCATAGCAGCAATTGTGTTGCATCAGCCCAGTTGTCTGATGATGTGTGGAATCTTCCTGGACCAGAGACCAAACCTATGTCTGCTGCATTGACAAGCAGATTCTTATCTACCAGACCACCAGGGAAAGCCCTATTAGTACATTTTGATTATAATCAGTGTGTTAACATGATATATATATAAATCAAATTACCTTCTAAAGGTGTTGAAATTGCCATCTCCCTCCAAGTGAGGCTGAGATGCTGAATTCCTATAGTAAGTATACAACCTTGGAACCTGCCTTCAGCTATTGGGAGAGACAAAGGAGAAATGAAATTGAATTCTAAGTGATGTGAGTGAGGAAGCAAAGAATAGGTTGCAATGACCAGTGTTTGTGGGGAAAAGCACTATCTGCTAGACATAAGTAAAGAGGACAGTTCAGTTCAGTTCAGTTCAGTTGCTCAGTCGTGTCTGACTCTTTGTGACCCCATGAATTGCAGCACGCCAGGCCTCCCTGTCCATCACCAACTCCCGGAGTTCACGCAAACTCACATCCATCGAGTCGGTGATGCCATCCAGCCATCTCATCCTCTGTTGTCCCCTTCTCCTCCTGCCCCCAATCCCTCCCAGATTCAGGGTCTTTTTCAATGAGTCAACTCTTTGCTTGAGGCAGCCAAAGTACTGGAGTTTCAGCTTTAGCATCATTCCTTCCAAAGAACATCTCCTTTAGAATGGACTGGTTGGATCTCCTTGCAGTCCAAGGGACTCTCAAGAGTCTTCTCCAGCACCACAGTTCAAAAGTATCAATTCTGCGGCGCTCAGCCTTCTTCACAGTCCAACTCTCACATCCATACATGACCACTGAAAAAACCATAGCCTTGACTAGATGGACCTTTGTTGGCAAAGTAATGTCTCTGCTTTTGAATATGCTATCTAGGTTGGTCATAACTTTCCTTCCAAGGAGTAAGTGTCTTTTAATTTCATGGCTGCAATCACCATCTGCAGTGAGCCCCCAAAAATAAAGTCTGACACTGTTTCCACTGTTTCCCCATCTATTTTGTGGCATCTAGAAAATTTTCTGGGAAAAAGGTTCATAGGGAACTGGAGATTTTGTGGCATGCTACTTAAATGTTTAAATAAAGATTTCTATAATATACAAAATTCAGACTGATCATCAAAAAGAAACAGAAGACCTGAGATATTGACTGAAAATAAGAAGGGACAGAGAAATGAGGCTACAGGAAGGTGAGATGCAAGGTGAATTTGATATGGAAGAATTTCTGGGTGTCAGTCCACAAGGGTGTACTGAACTCTACGCAGCTAAGAGCAGATGTGAATGGAGACATGCAAGGAAAGTTGGCCTTTGTGTAGGGTAAACTCAGCTTGCTCATGCGGAATGAGAGTACTGAACATAGAACTGGGAAATCTAAATTTTAATCTAGATTTGTTAATTACCTAGAAAATAATTTGGAAAAACAACATCACTGGAATGAAGTACCATCATCTGGAAATATTATGTCAACAGAGAAACACTAAGGCATATTAAATTTTTAATTTAATAAAATTAAAATTTAATTTAAGTTTTTAAATTCAGTGTCAGTAAAATGAGGTGGAATGAAGGAGAGGATCCCTGATATGACTATTATCCACAGTATATGGTTGTGATATGACATATCCGCAGTATTTCTTATGTAAAAATTGTGTATTTTTTATTAATGTATATTTACCACTTTTAGAGCTTCCCAGGTGTGTCAGACAGTAAAGAATCCACCTGCAATGCAGGAGACCAGCGTTCAATCTCTAGGTTGGGAAGATCTCTGAGAAGGGAATGGCTACCCACTCCAATATTCTTACCTGGAGAATCCCATGAACAGAACAGCCTGGTGGGCTATAGTCCATGGAGTCACAAAGAGTTGGACACAAATGAGTGACTAACATACACACACACCACTTTTACATGACTTCATCGTGATGTTATATTTTGATTGGATTTAATCTGTGTTGTTTTAAAAATCTCCTTTTCTACCACCCCCGTGAAAGCAAAGAGTACATTTTTTTTAACTGCATAACATTTGAAACTGGACATTTTTTCTTCTTTTTGTAATACATATCCTTAAGTGGTTTAAAACAATCATTAGTTATGATTTATTTCTTGTATGTACAAAAAAGTAAACTATTTTCTCACTGTAGTAGTTTCCAAGATACCATATTGTAAATGACAAAGTATCTAGTTAACAAAAGAAACTGAAGTCATTAATAAGAAAAGCTGCTTTTCTGGAAACCCAAACATCTGAACAGCTAAGCTCTGAATAGAAATAAGCAATTTAAAGTTTTATGATAAGGCAAATATGTTTCTGTGACACCACTGGAGGTACATATGGTGAACTTAATTCTTCCTCTGGGAGGGGTAATCGCCTGCAGAGGGAATCCATCAGTGGGAATCCATTAGTCTGGGGTATAGACTGGGAAGGAGAGATGACAGAAAGAATGTTCTGTCTCATTTAAGAGTGGGAGCTGGGAGTTGATTCCATAGCCATTACAGAAATATCCTGTGCCTAAATTAAAAAATTTGATATTTTGCACTTTATGGTCCCTGAATTCTTTATGCAGGGTCTTTTTTGGGGGGTTCACTTGCAGCATTTTTTCCCTAGAAAAGAATAACTTTCTAGTATAAAGAATAACTTTACATAGGTGTTTTGGAGAAGGAAATGGCAACCCACTCCAGTATTCTTGCCTGGAGAACCCCATGGACGGAGGAGCCTGGTGGGCTACAGTCCACGGGGTCGCAAAGAGTCAGACATGACTGAGCAACTTCACTTTCTTTAGTGTAATCGGGAATGAACTAATCTGAATCTTAAGATTAAGCAAGAAGTATAAAATTAAGCTTCAAGTCCTCATCTTTTTCCTTTTTCAGTTACTTCCTGCCAGATTCCAGCAATCATATTAAACTGAAGATGTAAAATGTTATTAAATAGGCTTAAGAACTATTTAGAGCTTCCCAGATAGCTAGTGGTAAAGAACCCACCTCCCAAAGCAGAAGACGTAAGGAGACATGGGTTCGATTCCTGAGTCAGGAAGATACTCTGGTGGAGGACGTGGCAACCCACTTTGGTATTCTTGCTTGGCAAATCCCACAGAAAGAGAAGCCTGGTAGACTACAGTCCATGGGGTCGCAAAGAGTCGAACATGACTGAAGAAACTTAGCACATGCGTACTCAAGGATTATTTGCAAAAAATAAATAAATAATCTGGTATGTGTAATCTCTAAAGCAGTGCATCACAGAGCAGATTACTATAAGAACACTGATTTTTAAAAAAATATTCTAATTGTAACTGTGTATTGCTAATCTGGTCAACTGCCTGAAACAATAGGATAAATACTTCATTTACTTAATAATCTATTGTTTGTAAATAATTTACATTTTCCCACAGTTATAAGTGAAAAATATGAAGTTAAGGAGAAAGCTAAGAAGTATTGTTTAAAAGCTCATGCATGTGATTATTATTCTGTTCTTGTTTTTAGTTGCTTATTTTAGCTGTTTAAACCCAAATTTAGAAAATGCTTTTATCTGAAAACACTTTTTTTCCCCATATTCTCCTGTTTCAGATGTAGTTAGTTTCCCCCTCTGGTATGACATTGTAGCTACAGAAGCATGACAGCCATTAAAGGAAATAGCTGCAGAGAAGAAAAGTGAAAGACTTTCAAATACGATGAAAATGGTTACTCAATTTGACAGTGTGCCCCCAGAAGTAAGATTTTTAGTTATAATATTTTGAAAGGAAAGAAAATTTACTGAACAAATAGGACATGACCCAGATGTTTTATAATTTTAGGAACAACCTCAGGTAGTAATGCAAGTGAAGGTACTTAAGACAATTATTTTTCAAACTAATAATCATTTTACCAAAAAAAAAAAAATCACACTACATCTTTTATTGCTTTGTACTAATGCACCATTTAAAATTGCCATCAAATGTCTTCTTGGGATGGTAGTGGCAGTGATTTCCCTGGTGGCTCAGATGGTAGAGAATCTGCCTGCAATGCAGGAAACCTGGGTTCAATCCCTGGGTCAGGAAGATCCTCTGGAGAAGGGAATGGCAACCCACTAGTATTCTTGCCTGGAGAATCCCATTGACAGAGGAGCCTGGCAGACTATAGTCCATGGGGTCACAAAGTGATGGACATGATTGAGTGACTTTCACTAGAAGTGGGGATTGTTAGAATGCATCCTTTAAAATTGCCATAAAATGTCTTCTTGGCACAGCAGTGGCAGTGATATTTCTTGTGGAGGTGATAACTACGATAACTTTTTCAAGTAATATGTTTTAAAACATCACTGAATACAGTAGTGTCTTATTATATCCTTACTCATTGGTGGATGAAACTCTCAAGAGTCTATAAAAGACAATCATAACCATCATAAAATGTGGATAATTCAAAGAACATATCAGTATAGAATCTCAGAAAATGCTCTGGAGTTTATGCATGAGAGCATCCTACATTGAGACGATAAGGCCAAACCCTTAGGCTTTATACCTCCCACTTGCTCAGCCACCCGGTAAAGATGTGAGCTGCTCTGGGAAGGAGTGTCCTCAGCAGGCGGCTACTTGCAGCTGAGACAGTCCTGAGGAAGTTGCTGACAGGTAGAGGCTGTCAGCAGACTCTCCTCTGTGGTCTGAGAGTTCTTCCTTGAATTGGGATTTAGAAAGTGGATTTACACATCTGTCACAAGGGTGGTAATACTGGAGAGTGTAGAAAGAGGTCAGATTCTGGACATATTTTAAAAGGTGGGGCTGATATAGTTTCCTGAGGGATTAGAAGTGTGCAATGAGAAAAGTAGTTGACAGGAAGAGCACTAGATTAGATATTTTTACCAAACTAAATATATGAAGGGTGATTTTTTTTTTTTTTAAAGGAGTATATTTGGAAGGTAGAAAAATGAAAAGTTCTGTTTGGGGTATATTAAATTTGAGCTGTGTATTAAATATCTCATACAAAATGTCAAATTTAGATTTAGATGTACAAGGTTAGTCAGGAGATTGGGGGTGGAAATGTAAATTGGGGCATTTTTGCAGTTATAAGATTGGACAGGGGTTAAGACAAGAAAGGCAAAAATAGAGGCAACGCTTAGAGTTAATCCAACATTTAAACATTGGAGTGATGAAGAGGATCCAGAAAGGCGACTAAAAAAAATCTCCAATGAAATGATGCAGAACAAGAGAAGGAGCCAACTGAAGAAGATATTTCAGGTTTGGAAGATAGAGATCAAGATGTTTCTAAATCATTGAATCTGAATGTTTTTCATGTTATGATAGAAAAACTCTCTCTTGATTAACAAGGAGTGCAACATTATTGAAACATTGTTGAAATATGGCATTTTCTCTATGAAAATGAATAACTAAACAATAACCATTGGCTTTCACAAAGTTGTATTTAACTTTGAATTGTATTTAAATGTGAATTAACTTTGACGAAAAAGAGAGTTTAATATGCTTAACTGTAGTGATTGTCTAGAAAAACATTCCAAATCCAGTCAAAATATATTCTCCTAAATACACAAAAGCTGTGTTCTCTGCATAAAACTCTGCTTGGTCAGTAGCTAATTTTACATGAATGCCTTGCTTATGAAGGAATTTTGGGGGGATTGATATATCTTAAAAAAAATAGTGTTAGCTTAGGTTTTCTTTTTTTACTTTTATTTCTTTGTGTTAACTGCATATGTAAAACTGAATCTCAAAATAAATTTGTAGATATATTTAAACTATTTTTTAATAATAAGTTATTTTAAAGTTTATTCAAGTAAAAAAATAAACATGAAAACCATCTGAGATTGTCAAGAGAACTTAAGTTTTTTTATAAGCATATTAAATACATGCTCATTTAGCATTTGGGCAAATATTATAATGCAGTTTTTTCACTCTAAATGAATAGTGTTGTCTTAGATATACTGAAACTACAGTAGCAGGCTATGTTTGGAATAACTACTTTTAAATATGACACCAGCATGCAGTTAAAAAAAAATGAAAAAATATTTTGTTTATTTAAGAAAAAACATCACCTATATAATATTTATTGAACATTAGTTTGCCTACCTTCAAGGACATAAATAAAGTTAGTATATTTTACTCTTTCCATGCTGATATTTAGATTTAATAATTGTTGAAACTTATTTTTTAATCCCTGTATAAAATTAGATTCTAATCCCTATTATTTCAGTAATACAGTATTTATTGGAAAAAAAAAATCTTTGTTGTGAGGAATACCATTATATGTTAATTACTATATAACCACATGTACCCTGGAAAAATTTTCAAATTAAAATATTTATTTAAGTAAACCAAAATTATATTTGAGTATGTCCAATCAGACTGGCATTTGTTTCTGGTGGAAATACTTGTTTAAGTTTCAGTTTGTTAAAGGTTGTTTCAATTATAGTATTGTTTACATTTAAGACAGTGAGGGTAATATGAAATTTTTGTAATTTGCAAAGACATATTGAAAGTTAAAATGTAGTTTACCCATGAAATAACCTCGGCATGATTGGAATTCACTTTAAATTGTGAAAATTGTGAAACTGCCATAACTCAGTAAGTAAGGTCCAAAAATTCAACTGTGCAAAATATGGAGCAGTGTTAAAAAAATTTTTTTTTTTTTGTTTCCAGTGACTACATTGTAAAAGCAAAAGGGAAAGTTTGTTTTTATTTATTAGGCCAACTGGGAAAAGGACTGATCATTACAGACAAAAATGTAACCAAAAAATGCACCCTATACTAAACTAAGACTGAAATGATCATGAGACAGTCATTTGCTAACACTTCCTTCTCTTACCCCATCACCAGGAAGAAATTAGCTTTCACCCAACCTGCTCCTTTTGGGGAATTTGGGCAAGACAGAGTATTGGTGTTATTCATCAATACCACATAATCTGTATTTTGATACCGTGGATATTCTACTGTAATTTGAAATACCATCCACTCAACACTCTATTTGTATACTCATCATCTTGTTTATTGCCAAGGTTTATTTAGTTGACCTAACTGGCTGGTGGATTATAATATCCCCTTCCTCATTGCCTTCCAGAGTGTTAATTAACAAGAAAGGTCTTTCCAAACTAAAGGATAGCCTTTCTGAAAAGAACATATGAAGGAGTTGTACTTCTCTAAGGAAAAATCTTTATTTTGTGGGGCTCCAAAATCACTGCAGATGGTGACTGCAACCATGAAATTAAAAGACGCTTACTCCTTGGAAGGAAAGTTATGACCAACCTAGACAGCATATAAAAAGCAGAGACATTACTTTGCCAACAAAGGACCATCTAGTCAAGGCTATGATTTTTCCAGTAGTCATCATGTATGGATGTGAGTGTTGGACTATAAAGAAAGCTGAGTTCTGAAGAATTGATGCTTTTGAACTATGGTGTTGGAGAAGACTCTTGAGAGTCCCTTGGACTGCAAGGAGATCCAACCAGTCCATTCTAAAGGAAATCAGTCCTGGGTGTTCATTGGAAGGATTATGTTGAAGGTGAAACTCCATTACTTTGGGCACCTATTGTGAAGAACTGAATGATTAGAAAAGATCCTGATGCTGGGAAAGACTGAAGGCAGGAGGAGAAGGGAACAACAGAGGATGAGATGGCGATGGCATCACTGACTCAATGGACATGAGTTTGGGTAAACTCCAGGAGTTGGTGATGGACAGGGAGGCCTGGTGTGCTGCAGTCCATGGGGTGACAAAGAGTTGGTCATGACTGAGTGACTAAACTGAACTGAACTGAACTGAAGGAAAACTCTAAACAGATGGTGTGTGTTTTTTCCTCATTTGTAAGGTATGGAGAAGTGTATATTTTATTAAAACTGTGTTAAAGAGTCTTGTTTGCTGTATTTTATTTTAAAAAGAAAAAAAAAACACTAGAAAGAAGCTGATTTGTGTTGATGTATAGCAGAAACCAACACAACGTTGTAAAGCAATTATCCTCCAATTAAAAAATAAAATTAGAGTGCTATCCCAATTTTTTTCTCCATTTACTATTTCTTCAACATATACTGAGGCCTATGGTAGCTAATGAGGATACAAATATGAATAATTCACAGCCTTTGTGCCCAAGCTGCTTATAGTCTAGGTGCCGTAAAAACCTGAAAAATTGGAATGTGTCATACAGGCTATAAAGGAAAAGTCGCAAGATTGAGTAGTGCCACCAAGGAGCAAGTAGATTTGAAGGTAGAACAGGCCTAAACATCATGTTTGAAACAGTTTCAAAATTAAATCCTGGCAAGTAATAAAATAGATTGATAATTTGATTTTTTAAGTTACCATTTATAATAGATCAGCAATTCTTTCAAAGTCAGGTAAAAATAAAATATTTACTACCTTTAACTAAAAGGAAGTTAAGGAGGAGATGGGGAGAGATCATGGGCAAAACTATTTCAGTTCTTTCTGATATATAGGGTTCTAGTATACTTACACTAGGGATTCACAAGACACACAGCCTGCATTCTCATAATGAAAAGATGATTATATTTCACATACCCCTCCCTTAGGGGAGAAAACATTATTTAAAATCAGGTTAGCCAGCAAATAAAATTGTTTAATTTCATCATGGGTTTGGAACCCAAGTGTAGCTTTATAGCCATATTAGCAAGCATTAGTTTTGGTGTGTTTTTCTACCAAATCCTTTTAACATTTCTTTGGGGAGATGAAAATACAGATTATCAGATTTCTTTTAATGCCTTTATCCACTGTCTCTATAACCAATTTCAAGATGAAAATGCCAGAGAGACTTTATGATAAATAGCATCATTGTGCTCTGGGATATTACACAATATAAACTATAAATCACCATCCTCAGAGTGGCTCCATCTTTTGTTGTTATAATTTTACTAGCTTCTAGCAGTTAAAGCAGCAAATAGAGGTGAAAGAAAAAGTCTGCAAAGTACTGAGACTATAGATAACTCTATTCTGTTCTGAATTTCCCTGTCTCTCAAAGTTCAAATTTAGAATGTATTTATTTAATGAGAATGTCTTAAGAAGAGCATTCAACATGCACTCCTTTTAAATCATGTTGAAGACAGTGCTCTTGCATTACCTACATTTGTTCCTGTTTCAAATCTGAATTCTTTTTCTAAAACATTTGTTATTATTTTAATTTGTTCCATTTAAATTATTAAATCATACTATATGACACACAACACCAATTAACAAGATCTTAGTAAAGGCCACAGATAAATATTTAAATTATTAAATACACAGTTCTTAGTTTCCTTGCAAAATTTCTCCCTTATCATATCAATAAATAACACTTTTTCAGTTCCTACTCTCTTACAAATTTATGTATAATTAACCACTCTCTTCAGGTGCTTCTCATACCTCCTTGACTGCTTTCTTTTTCTTTTATTGATTTGCCTTCTCTTCCTACGTTATAAATATTAATGTTACCTGAAATGTGGTGCTTTTCCCTCTACTCATCTCTGTACGTTTTTCCTGAGCCACTTTGTCTGCTCCTAAGTTTTCAGTATATTTCAACTCTGTCAAGCTATTAAAATTATAACCTTAGACAAGTCTTTTCTTCTAAAATCTTCAAAGACTGTATACCTCAATTTGATATTCAAATATTTTATAACATAGATTTCAAACATTGATTACATTCTTCATTTTCAAATTTGATGTGGAAATTCCAGTTTTTGTCATTCACACATTATATTAATTGAAACATGTTCTCAAGAGATAAAATCAGGAATGTTGCATGGAAAGAGAAAAACCTTGTTTCAACCTTGTTCCAAAGAGAATGTAATATATGCATTTTTGGCTCATTCTGTTCAAACATTAACTATTCTAACTTAGTCAATAATTGAATTATCAAACAATTACTTTGATAGTCTTTATGGAATAATCTTATATGTTCTGTTCTTTATTGTATTTGAAATATCTGACTGATGAATTATGTATATTATTCCCTGCCAATAGTATATAGTCTTAAAATATTATAGTTTCACTATTTCTAATGGATGCTTAATGAACTATCACAAACAGAAGTTAATTCATGTATTGATTCAGTTTACAACTTTATATTGCTCTTCATTTTCATAAACATGAGTATCTTTCCAGCAGAACTGGTGAAAAATAACTCATTAAAAAAACTTTTAGAAACACTTAACTTTATAGTGTTTTGGAGCAATTTTTATAAGCAGATGAACTATCATTGGTCAGTGAAAGACATCCTCTGAATGTAGATGTTTATTTATCAAAAATTACTGATGTGTTAATCCAGAGCAAAGTCATTGAAACAGTAGTTTAAGAGTTGGAGACAGTTCTCTAATGGAGAGATGTTTTGGACATTTTGAACTCCATTATTCTTCATCATTTTGTGCTATAGTCTTTTATTATTTTGGCAAAATAAGCTTTCAGTTGCCTTTAACTACATTAATTACTTGATTACCAATTCTTGTGTCATAAGTTCTTTTTTGCTGTAGTTGTTGTTTGCCTGTATGCTTCTGATTTCAAATCCTTTGGGTCAGCACTGAAAAAGTTATCACAAAAATCATCATATGGAAGGATGGGTTAAAAGGAAAAAAAAAAAGCATAATCGCTAGCTCAACTGAACATGGGCAGTGTTTACGAGATGGATTTTAAAACTGTGAAATCAAACTGAAACTGCAAGTTTTGTTATATCCAAAAATGATATAGTACACAATTTTTTGAGATATTTGTTGTTCAGTAACTAAGTTGTGTCCAACTCATTGAAACCCATGAACTGCAGCTTGCCAGGCTCTCCTCCCTGTCACTATCTCCAAGAGATTGCTCTTACTCATGTCTATGAGTCAGTGATGCCATCCAACCATCTCATACTCTGTTGTCTGCTTCTCCTCTTGCCCTCAATCCTGCCCAGCATTGGGATCTTTTCTAATAAGTTGGCTCTTTGCATCAGGTGGCCAAATTATTGGAGTTTTCAGCTTCAACATCAGTCCTTCCAATGAACTCAGGACTGATTTCCTTTAGAATTAACTGGCTTGATCTCCTTGTAGTCTAAGGGACTCTCAAGAGTCTTCTCCAGCACCACAGTTTGAAAGCATCAGCTCTTCAGTGCTCAGCCTTCTTTATGGTCCAGTTCTCACATCCATACATGACTACTGGATAAACCATAGCTTTGACTAGATGGACCTTGGTTGGCAAAGTTGTCTCTGTTTTTTAATATGCTTTGTAGGTTTGTCATAGCTTTTCTTCCAAGGAGCAAGCGTCTTTTAATTTCATGGCAGCCATCACATTCTGCATTGATTTTGGAGCCCAAGAAAATAAAACCTGTTAATCTTTCCACTTTTCCCCTGTTTATTTGCTATGAAGTGATGGGAGCAGATGCCATGTTCTTAGTTTTTTGAATGTTGAATTTTAAGCCAGGTTTTTCACTCTCCTGTTTCACCTTCATGAAGAGACTTTTTAGTTCTTCTTCACATTCTGCTATTAGGGTGATGTCATCTACATATCTGAGGTTGTTGATAATTCTCCAGGCAATCTTGATTCAAGGTTCTGATTCATCCAGCCTGGCTTTTTGGTTGCTGCTGCTGCTGCTGCTAAGTCACTTCAGTCATGTCCAACTCTGTTCAACCCCATAGACGGCAGCCCACCAGGCTCCCCTGTCCCTGGGATTCTCCAGGCAAGAACACTGGAGTCAGTTGCCATTTCTATACTCATATAGAGTAAGGTGACAAAATACGGCCTTGACATACTCCTTTTCCAAGTTTGAACCAGTCACTTGTTCAATGTCCAGTTCTAACTGTTGCTTCTTATCCTGAATATAGGTTTCTCAGGAGGCAGGTAATATCAGGCAGGTGGTCTGATATTCCTATTTCTTTAAGAATTTTCCAGTTTGTTGTGATCCACAGTCAAAGGCATTAGTATAGTCAATGAAGCAGATGATTTCCTGGAAACGGTTGCTTTTCTATGATACAACAAATGTTGCCAATTTGATCTGTGGTTCCTCTTCCTTTCCTAAATTCAGCTTGAACATTAGGCAGTTCTTCATTCACATACTGCTGAAACCTAGCTGGAAGGAATTTGAGCATAATGTTACTATTATGTAGTTCTGTGGTAATTTGAACATTCTTTGGCATTGCCCTTCTGTGGGATTGGAATGAACACTGTGTGGCCACTGCTGAGTTTTCCATTCACTGGCATGTTGAGTGCAGCACTTTAACAGCATCGTCTTCCTGGATTTTAAATAGCTTAGCTGGAATTCCATAATCTCCAGTAGTTTTGTTCCTAGAAATGCTTCCTAAGGTCCACTTAACTTCGCATTCCCAGATGTCTGGCTCTAGGCGAGTGACCACACCATCGTGGTTGTCCAAATCATTAAGATCTTTTTGTACAGTACTTCTGTGTATTCTTGCCATTTCTTCTTAATCTCTACTGTTTATTTTTAGGTCCTTGTCATTTCTGTCCTTTTCTGTGCCCATATTTGCATGAAATATTCCCTTTTCTGTCTCCAGTTTTCTTGAAGAGACCTCTAGTCTTTCCCATTCTATTGTTTTCTTCTATTTTTTTCATCGTTCACTGAAGAAGGCTTTCTTATCTCTTCTTGCTCTTCTCTGGAACTCTGCATTCAGTTTGGTGTATCTTTCTCATTCTCCTTTGCCTTTCGCCTCTCTTCTTTTCACAGCTATTTGTAAGGCCTCCTCAGACAGCCATTTTGCTTTCTTGCATATCTTTTTCTTGGGGATGGTTGCATGGTTTTGGTCACCACCTCCTGTACAATGCTATAAACCTCTTTCCATAGTTCTTCAGGGTCTCTATCAGATCTAATCCCTTGAATCTATTTGTCACCTCCACTGTATAATCATAAGGGATGTGATTTAGGTCATATCTGAATGGTCTAATGGCTTTTCCCACTTTCTTCTCTTGAGCCTGAATTTTGCAATAAAGAACTGATGATCTGAACCACAGTCAACTCCAGGTCTTGTTTTTGCTCATTGTATAGACCTTCTCTATCTTTGGCTACAAAGAATATAATCAATTTGATTTCAGTATTGACCATTTGGTGATGTCCTTATAGAGTCGTCTCTTATGTTGTTGAAAAAGGATGTTTGCTATGACCAGTGTGTTCTCTTGGCAGAATTCTGTTAGTCTTTGTCTTACTTCATTTTGTACTCCATGCTTATTGCTTCAGGTATCTCTTGACTTTCTGCTTTTGCATTCCAGTCCCCTATGATGAAAAGGACATCTTTTTTTTTTTTTTTTTAGGTGTTAGTTCTAGAATGTCTTGTAGGTCTTCATAGAACAGTTCAACTTCAGCTTCTCAGTCATTCGTGGTTGGGGCATAGACTTGGATTACTGTGATACTGAATGATTTGCCTTGGAAATGAATCGAGATCACTCATTCATTTTTGAGACTGCAGCCAAGTACTTCATTTCTAGCTCTTTTGTTGACTATCAGAGCTACTCCATTCTTTCTGAAGTATTCTTGCCCACTGTAGTAGATACAATGATCATCTGAATTAAAATCGCTCATTCCTCTCCATTTTAGTTCACTGATTCCTAAAATGTCGATGTTCACTCTTGCCATCTCCTGTTTGACCACTTCCAATTTACCTTGATTCATAGATATACCATTCCAGGTTCCTATGCAGTATTGTTCTTTACAGCACCAGCCTTTACTTTCACCACCAGACACATCCTTTTGATGAAGAAACTGTTACATATCTTGACTGTTTAAATATTAATAACTTATTGTGATTTTGCAGTATAGTTTCATAAGATATTACTATTAGGGAAAACAGGATTACCTTGCATTATTTCTAACTACTATATATGAATCCACAGTTATTTCAATACAAAGTTTAATTAAGGATTAAGCATATACCTTTAGTATGGATATTACAGATGGTGTTAAGATTCAGCTGACAGACTGGAAGAAGATATACTCTATAAATTGAGTAGCACTAATATATATATATATATATATATATATATATATATATATATATATATAGAGAGAGAGAGAGAGAGAGAGAGAGAGAGAGACTTACAAGAAATTATATGCAATAAATAGAAATGTCACCCATAGAAATATAGGCAAGACCTGAATATATAATTCATATGAGATAATAGTCAAATTGCTAATAAGTGTATGGGAAAATATGAAAGTTCACTGGAATCAGATACAAAGGATATCCCACCCACTTGGTTTGCAAAATTTGGAAGTTTAAACATTGTATGGTGTTTAAAGAGATGTGATGAAAGAATATACTGGTACAGCTTTCCTAGAGAGCAATCTGCAGTGCATAGTAATATATATATTGGATAAAATCTAAGACCTGGCAACATAGTAATTTTTCCTTGTATGTAGCCCAGAATATTCATACACTGTTCCATTATGGGACATATATAAAGATGTTAGTTTCTATGTGTTTTATTGTAGGGAGAAGTTTAAGACAGCTTAGGAATTTATTAATAGAGGAATAGATAAGCAAAATATAGTGAAATATACAGGAAAGAATACTGAGCAGTTATCAGAAGCATCAAACTGGATTTAGACACAGTAAGATGGACAAATCTTAATATTATAACAATCAAATATTGCCAATTAATAAAAAATGTATATATATGTAATAATATATATATAATATGAAATCAGTACTGAAAATTTGCAAAGATACGTATCTTACACATTAAGGAGTTTGATAATATGTAAGGAGGGCTTTAGGAATGAAGTTAAAAGAATACATAATAAACTAAATAAGTGATGTTATTGAAAAATTGAATACTTTATTGATAATATAATAATAGTAGGCCCTCCTGCTGCAAAAACAGTGGCCAGAGCCTAAAACCAAAAACAAAGAGGTCTTAATTACCTGGCATAGAGACCTACCAATAGCTGAGGCCAGACCCTTCCCTCAGGGCTCATTACATATTGAGAAGTGGCTGAACCAGCTGGACTACCTCCAACCATTACCCTTGCAATGATTTATCCCTCAATTCACAGCTCCTAAAATATCAAAAAAGACCAGAAAGGGGGAGTCTTCTTTCTTGATTGCCGCCATTTGGTGAGACATAAACCAAGCGAATAATTAAAATCCCAAGAGAATCACTTGTAGCGCTTGGGAGAGCTGAGATAGCTATTCCATGTAATCTGAAGGAATCCTTAGCTTTGAGGAGTATATTCCAGGGACAGAGATAAGACTTAAGTCCAGGACCAGAGATGCCTTTGAGAAGAGTCACTCTGAATCTGCTGAATTGCTTGGAGAAATAACTCTGTGCACTTCTGAACTTAAAAGGTTATATAAATAAAAATCAGAACTGAGTCATGTATTTGTTATATAAAGGTCAGAAATTATCAATGCAAGGTCATATGTATCAGGATGACTTGAACATCTCTGCCTGATTGGTTTTTTTTGTTGTTGCGGGTGGGGAGAAAGGCTTAATTGTGATGTTTTCATCTAAAAGAGGATAAATATAACATCAAGTTATTTGGGCATCAAGTTTCTAAAAAGATATACACACAATTAATTAGGCCAGGAGGGCTAGATTGAGATAGATTCATCATCAGTGTTTCAAAAGTGATGCTCTTTAGTAATTTATAGGGAAAGCAAATTTCTAAAAAATAAGGGTTATGTAAATTAGAAATCCAGGATCCATTTCTGGTACCTTATTGTCTCAACTCTCATATTTGATCTATCACAGTGCCCTATTTTAAGAACTGTTTAGTTCTTTGAACCCATCCACTTATCCTATCCTAGGCTTATCATCATCCTAGGCTAAGCTGGCATCATCTCTAAACATCATTATTGTAATGTCTCTGAACTTCCAGTATTCATTTTGGCTGTCCAAGCAGTTTACTACAGTGAAGCCAGATCATTTAAAAATACAATTTTAAATCACACTTTCACCCCAGTGCCACTCTCCATCCCCCAGCTTAGAATATTTCCAGGGTATTATATTGTGTATCTGTAGAACTGAAGGGAGGAAAGAAAAATTTCTTGTGGCCTACAAGTCCCTGCATATTCTAACTCCTACTAAAAATAACACCAGCAGAATTGTCTGTTGATTCAACAAAATTAAATGTACTGTGTACACTACAATGAGGAAAAATGTCACCTTGGCAGAGTCTTAGTAGTGTCTCAAAAGAAGAACAGGGACAATATTTGTGAAGTTTTAAAATCTGAACTTAAGTGGTGTCAGGAGAGTCTTTCAAATCAGGGAACTTATTAGAATTGGACACAATTTGTGTCATTGGTGACCCAGTGTAGAAGTGAGTTTTAGGTAAATAGATAAGTGAACTTGTTGTCTAGGAGAGTAATGTATTCTTCTAATCAATGAGCTATTTCCCCAAATTAGTTCAGATAGATTTGTCTGTAGGAATTTCTCAAATGAACCAGAGAAGTACTTGCTGGTTTTCAGCCTATTTTTCGGGACAAGAATTTCTTGAAGCCAGTAGGAAGGTCTTGTTAACTCAAATGGCCTCTGCTTTCAGTCCTCAATAGTTAAACTCTGTGAAGGGGAAAGGTTTCTGATCTCGTTCTTCAGCTTGAGTTTATGCTGGTTTTTCCTTCTCCTCCAGCCATATTCCTTTGCATATAATCAGGGAGTTGTATATTCCATGGTCTCTTTTTCAACAGTGTTTTGGCATATGCATTTCTTCCTGCACAGAACACTTTTCTTTTACTCTTTTCACATCTTAAACTCCTACTTCATCTTCATGGCTCAATAAGTGCTTCCTTGGAAAAGTCTTTCCTGACACCTCTGACCTGGATAAATCAGTCTATTGTGTGCTTCCACAAATCCATAAGTTGTTTATTTGTAAACTTATAATTTTATTTTGTTTGTTTCATTATTTGATTAAAGGGTAACTCCTCCACTAGACTCAACTAAGCTTTGGAAAGTAGATTTCCTATTGCTTTGGCTCACTCTTAGACTCCCAGTATCTGTTACACCGTGTCACATATTAGTTTCTGAAATATTTGATGAAGGATGAAAAGATTAATAGAAAACATCCCTCTATCTAAAAAATACTTCTGATTTTACCTTCTACAAAGAAATAATATTCATAATAGACCCTTGGGTCATATAATTACCACCAGGAATCTTGAACATATCACTGGAAATGATTCTATAGAGTGAAGAAGTATTTTTTTCAGCAAATGGAGTGAAGACTCTGTATGACATAACTTAAATGCTTAAAGAATATGACCCTTTACTTCAAAATTGAAATTGCTGAATTGGGACTTATCAGTATGGAAGATGTTAACTAAAGTGATTCATGGTAATAAGGATTATTCAAAGCACTTTATTAAATAATAAAAAATATTCAAAACATGAAATTATTCTCACTTTGCATTTCACAGTATTTTCTCAGAAGATATAATATATCCAAATATAAATATGAAAATCCAAGTTTAGCGTCTGTGAACAATAAGGAAATGCTTTATTCATTATAATCAGAGATGATAAGAAATTGAATGTGAGACTGATATTTTAAAAGCATGTATTTCAAAATATTTTTTTCTCAAGTTCAGTTTACTTTATGTCATGGAAGAAATTACTGACAATACACAACTGCACACATACACACATAACATACAACCACAAGATATATGAAAGAAAATAAAAGTAAGTACCTTAAAAAAATTCAAATAAACCCTTAACTTCTCACTTTGACCAGCAAACTATAGGCTAAATTTAAGTGAACTGAAAGGAAATAAGATTTAAGCCTCTACCAAGCGCCAGCACTGAACTTAGCACTGTTGATATCAAAAGAAGAACATGAAGAAAATAAATTCTCTCTCCTAACTGGTTCTAAACGAGAGGAAAGAGATAAAAAAGCAATTGAATGAGAAGCATTTATATAAACTAAGTGGTAAAATAAGCATAAAACATTATAGAGAAGACAATGATTGGCATGCTAATAAAGTAGGTAGACTTATAAAAGATTTGAACATTAAGGGAGATTTAGAAAGTGAAGACACACTTTTTAAAAACAAGGGAGCCCAAAGAAATACTAAAACATTTGTTTATACTCATCTTAAGTAATTTCTTCATAGGTCAACTTGCTTGAATGTAGTTACCTAAGAAAAAATATCTACTCTTAAGTCTTATCATAGTGTTTATAGAAATGTGCTGCCTCTGAGGACTTAATCTAAAGGACCAGAGCACACAAATGATGCTCTCAGAGTGCTCTGGCATGGTAAACTGCTAAGTTTGAATTTCATAATATGAAAGCCAGTCCCATCAGAAGTCCAGGTACCATAATTGGGAAACATTTCTTTGTGGAACCTTCTCATTTCTGCACGACTTGTGAGAAGAAGCACTGACAGGACTTTATTTTGGACTATCTTTATAAGTATATCTGTAAAAGGAACAGCCTTTAATAATGTCTCCTTCCAAATCAAAGGGCAAACTTAGTGCTCATTATAAAAACTGAGATTCTCTTAACTCTCCTTTGATGCAACTCATTGAATGTGCAGGCATCCATCTGGGCTCTTCTGATCTATCCCATGAGACCTTTTATCAAAAAATTGATGAAAATTCAGAAATTTATAGATACTTATGTTGTATATTGTGGAACCAGGAATCTTGGGTCTTCTGAGAGCATTCATCAACTTGTTAGCTTAGAAACAGGGTCACATCACAGACATTTCAAAAGTTTTGACAGTTTGTGATATTGTAACAAAGATAACATAAACCAGATGATGCAAACAGCAAACATTTATTTTCATAATTCAGGAGCCTGGGAAAGGCCTACTTCCTGGTTCATAGATGGTCATCTTCTCCCTGGGTCTTTGATGTGAAGAGTGAGATTGCTCTCTGATATCTCTTTCATAAAGACACTGACTTAATTAACTCCCAAAGACCCCACCCCCTAACACTGTCACACTGGGGATTAGAATTTCAGCACATGAATGTTTGAGGGATACAAACATTCAATTCATAACAACAGTTTTGAAAATGAGAATGGGATGCTGACAGAGACATGGCTCTCTGGAAAGGAAGGATAAGGGTAAGGTTAATTAACCAATTAACAGGATTTGAGGACCATCAGAATAAATAGCAGGTGTGTTAACCATACTATAAGTCTAATTCACAATAAATAGACTTCTACTTTCTTGCTTGTTACTGAGGAAGGATTAGATCAGTTGCTACAGGCTGAGTACAGCAAAATAGTTTCAGAGATAGTTTCCTGTATAGTATCTTGTTGCTTATCACTCTTCAGGTGGGGGGATTCCTTGCCTATTTGGTGGTCTCACCATTGCAACAGCAAATGTTAAGAATCATACTAGGTGGACAGAAGGTTTCTCCCCCATTCAGACAATAAAGAGATAAGCTCCTATGCTGAATGTGCAGGGAGGAAAAAATCACTAGTGCTGTGAGCAGAAACCAAATCATTTGTGAATACTTTAGAACTCTTGGAAGATGTTGTTGTTCAGTTGCTCAGTTGTGTCTGACCCTGTGACCCCATGGACTGCAGTACACCAGGCTTCCCTGTCCTTCACCATCTCCTCCAGGTTGCTCAAGTTCATGTCCGTTGAGTCAGTGATGCTATCTAAGCATCTAATCCTTTGTTGTCCCCTTCTCCTCCTGCCTTCAATCTTTCCCAGCATCAGGGTCTTTTCCAGTGAGTTGGCTCTTCCCATCAGGTGGAAAAAGTATTGGAGTTTCAGCCTCAGCATCAGTCCCTCCAATGAATATTCAGTATGGATTCCTTTAGAATTGACTGGTTTGATCTCTTTGTAGTCCAAGGGACTCTCAAGAGTCTTCTCCAACACCACAGTTCAAAAGCATCGATTCTTTGGTACTCAGCCTTCTTTATAGTCTATCTCTCACATCTATACATGACTACTTGAAAAACCATAGCTTTAACTAGATGGACTTTTGTTGGCAAAGTAATATCTCTGCTTTTTAATACACTGTCTAGGTTGTCATGGCTCTTCTTCCAAGGAGCAGGTGTCTTTTAATTTCATGGCTGCAGTCGCCATCTGCAGTGATTTTTGGAAGATGAGGAAGTGGCAACAGCAGGGCTGTCTTAGATTATCATCTTAGCTTCTCTTGGAGTCTACTGTACTAGCTTTAGATATATTCAGAGATAGCAATAAAAGTTCTCAAAGTTTTATTGTAGTGATTTTTAATTCATCTAAGGAGCTTTGGCTCTCTCTGTGGAATTTTTCTGAACATAAAAGAAGCCTTGTACCCATTAAGATGAAGCCCATATAAATTTAACAGATATTATCGTGACAGCAGTGTAGTTAATAACATACACAAAGATGGAGTGCTTTTTAAAGCGTTGTCATGTGAGTTAATGATGGCTGAGTCAGCCAGCCAGTGGGTTCAAGGCCTATGACCCCAATGGGAAAGAAATCTGGCTCCACATGCAACACCAAGAAATCTCCAAAGCTGAAAGAGATAATGTATCACCTGATATAGGGCATTGGGTGGACTGTGGACACTGGGTGGACCAAAACCCTAGTTTGATTGAGCTATCAGCAACAACTTCTATGCTCCAAGAACAGAAAATAAATTTATCTGGCTTATTATTATCTGGCTTACAATGAGAGTCACTCAGTTGCACCATGCCCCATATCTCTCACTCTTCCTCCAGCATGACATCAATTACTTTAAGATGAATGAGGATTCGGTGTGGCAGCAAGGTGAACTGAAGACTTACATACCCATGGAGTGTGCTGAAGACCTTTGGGGCTAGGTTATCTCATGTGGTAAGAGTGGGAGCCTGTATGCATGATTTTAGCCCATGGAGTTTGGACAGGATTACTAGTGAAAAAGTTAGGTAAACATGGTCTTAAAGGTGAGGATTATAAGATCCTATTGGACTAACTCAGTGTACTTTTATTACTTTTATATCTGCATCTATCAAACAAACTCATGTGCTATATGCTTGTACTTCTCCATCATGTAAGTCCCATACAGAATTCCTCTGATTAAGAATGTAAAAACAATAAAAAAACTACTAACAAGGCAAAGTCTGTGTAGTCAAAGCTATGGTTTTTTGAGTAGTTATGTATGGATGTGAGAGTTGGACCATAAGAATTCTGAGCACCAAAGAACTAATGCTTTTGAACTGTGATGCTGGAGAAGACTCTTGAAAGTCCCTTGAACCACAAGGAGATCAAACCAGTCTATTCTAAAGGAAATAAACCCTGAATATACATTGGAATGACCTATGCTGAAGCTGAATCTTCAAAACCTTGGTCACCCAATCGGAAGAGCCAACTCATTGGAAAAGACCCTGATGCTGGAAAGACAGAAGGCAGGAGGAGAAGGGGATGACAGAGGATGAGATGGTTGGATGGCATTACTGATTCAATGGACATGAGCTTGAGCAAGTTCCAGGAGATGGTGAAGGAGAGGGAAGCCTGGCCTGCTGCAGTCCATAGGGTCATATAGAGTCGGACACGACTGAGTGACTGAACAACAACAAAACAAGCAAACTCATCTGCATTTGTCTCTAGTTGGTAAACCAGAATTTAGTGTGACCGTTTCCATCCCTGATATCTAAAACTTTTACTGTTCAGTTGATCTCTCAATCACCTCCTGAATGGTCTTGGCAAATCAGAACCTCACTGGTCCTGAGCATGATGTAATCACAGCATTGCCAGCAGGAATGACAGATAAACACTTACATAATTCAAATGGCTGTTCACCAACTAACGTTTCTAGAGACCACATGGACACATTCATAATGATTAACTCTTGCTGGCAGTCAAGAAAAATCACGTATATTTTTGGACAACCTCCAGAACTGCAAAAATAAGAACTAGTGCCTTACTGGAGTTTTGGGATATGGAGACAAGGCATGTATCAAGGTCTTTTTCTTGTTCTTCATATTGGCTGACCCACAAAGGAGACCCTTTCAGTGGGACCCAAGCTAATATGCTGTTTGAAACCTGTCCATCTAGTTGTGGTGTACTCTTTGTCTTTGTGGTGCCCCAACATAAAGTAGCTTTTTTGGGCTCTAGGTCTCTGACTGACAGTTTTGCCTAATAACCTCTTAAACAAAAAGAGAGTGCTTACTCCTAAAGGTACTTCCTAGGCTTTTGGATTTATTGCTTCCCTAACATAGCTCTCAAGTATACTACTTTTGAAAGCAGCTCTTATATTGTTACTGAGACATTACTTTGCCAACAAAGGTCCGTCTAGTCAAGGCTATGGTTTTTCCAGTGGTCATGTATGGATGCGAGAGTTGGACTGTGAAGAAAGCTGAGTGCCAAAGAATTGATGCTTTTGAACTGTGGTGTTGGAGAAGACTCTTGAGAGTCCCTTGGACTGCAAGGAGATCCAACCAGTCCATCCTAAAGGAGATCAGTCCTGGGTGTTCATTGGAAGGACTGATGCTGAAGCTGAAACTCCAATACTTTGGCTACCTCATGAGAAGATTTGACTTATTGGAAAAGATCCTGATGCTGGGAGGGATTGGGGGCAGGAGGAGATGGGGACGACAGAGGATGAGATGGCTGGATGGCATCACCAACTCTATGGACATGAGTTTGGGTAAACTCTGGGAGTTGGTGATGGACAGGGAGGCCTGGCATGCTGCAATTCATGGGTCACAAAGAGTCAGACACAACTGAGCAACTGAACTGAACGGAACTAAAGAGTTGTCAAAACTGAAGGCCTGACCCAAACAAGGGAGCTTTGTGATTCTCTTGCTTGAAATTCCCATGATGGAGTAAATCAACTTGTACTCAATAACTAACAAATAGAAAACACCAAAAAAGCATTACTTGTCCATTGGAATTGGCATATTCAAAATAGAACTTGCCTAGCCCCAGGGACATCTTGACATTACATGAAAAAGTAGCAGTAAACTCCTTCTCTGCCACCTGGAGCAAATCTCAGGTTCATGAGGGCCCTTAGTTCACCAAGGCTCCTTCAATGCCTAGGCTAGATTTAGTGATGATTCACCTTAGTTGAAACCCACTATTGTCACGGGTTCAGTAAAATCAGCTTTGTATAGCCCCAAACAGTCCAGATCACTCTGCATAGTGGGCAGGACTCAGGACCATTCTCATAGTTCTGACTGGGCCTTTAATGAATCTTGTTATATCGTATTGACTCTTAGCTTGTTGCCCATGGCTCAGGTGCTTTATTTGCCACATTGAAGATGGCAGAATGGCAGATTAAAGAGATTCCTTTTGGGGACCATGGACTCTGGAAACAAATGTTGGCTGCTTCTCAGTCTATCTAGGGCACTTATGCAGATGCTCAGAATAGGGGATAGTTCCATGATAAATCAAACTGGCAGTAAGCTGCTGCACAAGGCTATGCCACTCCAGGTGTCATCATTACTGCCTGAGCCTATCAATTTGGGAGACATGCAACATACTCAGTGTTGTATTTGGCTTACTGAGAAGGACTCCCATGTTTTCCTTTTGTCTCTGACCCAGGAGTTTTGTGTCCTCTGCCAGCATCCATGGAACTCTAGCAACCTAACTTGTTCACTTGCAAATAGGATAAAATCTTAGACCTTTCACGAGTCTTGACACCTGCAGATAGGCATTTTCAAATTTGCGATTCAGCAGATTTTTTAGTTTTCATGTTTGCCTTGTGGAATGTAGTGTGTTCATACACATGTACACATGCCTTGCTGTTTCAGTTAACAAAAGCTATTTATAAAATCTCATTCTGAGTATGTATAAAAATGGGAACTTTTGGACTATTACAAAGAGGAGCTTTCAAAATATGCTTTGTAGACACAAGGCTAACTAAGAGCAAGCTTAAATATTCCCTCCAAGTAAACTCTTGCATGAATACAAGCTAAATCTTTAAGATTACTATTATTTATTTAAGAATAAAGATATCTCAAACACCTAGTATTTGTATCAAGCTCTAAGTAATCATAGGTAAAACGTTCTATTATCATCACATAGCATTTTCTTATTACTGTTTTTTCTGTTAATATGTTACTTATTTCTAAGAATTATCAAGTTTTTAGTGCACTTATTTTTTCAAAAACAATTGTCTTTATGAAATATGGTAAGTAAATTAGTGAAAGTAAAATATTGAATTCAAACTGAGTGGGTAGGATTTGAAAATCTATGATTTAAATTATTGTTATAACAAACGATTTTACTCAAAATTATATTTCTTTTTCCATGAGAAATAGACTTATTAGATCTACTGCCATGAAAACTAATGCATTCCATTCACCAGAACAAATGACAACTATGGGCTGGTTTTCATTGCCATAGAAAACAGATGAGAATTTCAAAGTTAGCTTTCTTGGATTGGTTCCTGTATATGCAGTACCAACTGAAAACTCACCCCATCCTTGATGGTGGAAAGGTAAACACTCTCTCAACATTTTGTGAAGCTTCTTTATCATGAATAATGGAATGAATGTTTTATACAGATGAATAGTCTTTTTCTCTCTGGAAGAGGCAATGAATGAATAACCCTGCACTATCATTTGTTCAGTGTCGACAGAGCACTTGGACGAAAGTTTCACACAACAGGGTTTTATGGGAAGAAAACATCTTTTGACTATTTTTTTTTTTTAATGTTTGGGAATCATTTTATATTTTGGCCTATTTTCTCTCCCAGAAATTGGTTACATGGTAAAGTATTTTCACCCATACCGTGGTTCTAGCATTGCCAGTTGAAAAGTGTTTTGCCATTATTTAGTGCCTTGTTATTCGTTTTAGCAACTTCTCTGTGAGGTTATGCAACATAATGAAATTGCCTGTATTTTTAATAACAATGTTCTAAAAATCCCATGGGCAGAGGACCTAGTAGGCCACAGTCCATGGGGTCACAAGGAGTCAGACACGACTTAGTGACTAAAACCACCACCACCACCACCAAAAGTCAATTTCACTTTTATATAAGAGGGTAGCAAAGCAGAGTTCATTGCAGAGTTCTCTGAAGGATTTGCTCCACTATTTTGTTGTCTGTCTGTACACGATATGCCAAGTAAAATGTCGAACTATTTTTTTATCTGTTATTTTCTCATTTATTTATTAGACCCTGTTTTTACAAATTAGACAGCCTAGTAGTCTTCCTGGACTGATACAGATGCCATATTTTCATGAAACTTTAAAAATTACTAGTTATTGTACCAAGTTCATATATTTATACCAAGTTCATTATTATTCCACCTACATTCAAAATGGGCATGACAATTTAAGTTATCACTTGTAGATGTGTAGTTTTAATATGATTGACTTGCTGTGTTTCTGAAAGAAGTAATGGGAAAAGCCAAAAACACATGACTGTCAGAATATTTGACCATTTGGATCCTATCTCTATACTCCTTTCAAACTTAAACACAAGATTCATGACCTTTGAGCTTTCTCTGTTTATTTAACTGACTGTCCAAATGGCTTAGAATAGTGTATGGAGTATAGTAAGTATACAAGTACACAAGCATCTACACTTTGAAGTTTGCAAAGCATTAGTTAAAATTCTAATTGCCTTTTCCTATTATAATTAATTCCTACTCAAGGAAAAGTAAAAGTTGATAAAGTTATCCCATTTCAAGAGGTAAGAATTCTTCTAGAAAAATTGTTACTAAAAATTTGTTGATTCCTTTTATATTTCAGAAGTACTGGAATTTCTATGAATACTCCTGTGATATTTACACAATGAGACCTTTAACCTTTGCTTTTTTAAAAAACATGATCTTAATTAAATAAGCTTTATTAAGTTCTGCAAATGGAGCTTCTCTTTCAGAAAGATTATAATCACTTATGAGCTTCACGAAGAATCAGTAGGATAGTGATTATACTTCGAGTAAAGAAAACAACTACAATCCACAAAATCAATTAAGACTTTCTTGATCCTAAAAGAATTGATTCTTCTCCTGAATGCTCAAATAAGAATAACTCTAACTTTCTTCTGGTGGTTATTCTTTTATAATTCCGTTTAGGATCAAAGAGGCCAAAAAGTAAAAATATAAAACAAAAAACTCCCTTTTCTTGAGTTATGCATCAGTTGAGAATTGCTACAAAAGAGTGAAATGGGAGATCAAAACATAATCTTCCTGATCAGTGATCAAACGCACATCTTTTATAGTCTCCTGCATTGATAGCTGGGTTCTTTACCACTAGCACCACCTGGGAAGACCCTTTATTCTTCAGTAAAAGAGAAATATAGTGAAAAAAAGGTAACTGAATTTCTAGAAGATGGCTTTTTAATCTCTGGGAGAGTGGGCTTTCTTATAATTAGGATAACTACATTATTTAGTATATCAACCAGGGAAGAAAAAAGGAGCAATGTTATTAATTACATTGAGAATAAATTGAGACCATCCTGACAAACTGAGACATATGTTTACACTATTTGTAATGAACCACAGACTTCAACAAATGCACCCATGCTATAACAGACTCTGCTGAATGATCCCAGACCTCTCTTCTGAAAGCAAACCATTTTTGCTTCATGCTGGAAAGCAGAAAAGAACACATATTCTCAGCAGGCAGATTTTTCTCCCAAGAAGGGAAAAACTGATCCCAAACTTGTCAGTTTATTTTCCCAAATTTATTATGCCGAGTCTCTAATGTCAGAAGGGATTGACAAAGAGGGGCAATGAAAGGTTGTGGGTTTCACACCAGTGAATATCTCTCCATGTGGAAGATAACATCAGGAGGGAATCACAGGTGTTCTTCCTTCACCCCTCAAAACCTTCTACTACTTTCTGAGCACCAATCCTTATGTATTCGGGACAAGTTCAGTACTTCACACAAAGGGTGTTTTAGTAGAAAACAAAGAATTACTAGGTTCTCAGCTCTTGTGTTTCAAAAAAACCAAGTTTATTGTAAAAACATATACATAAATAAATAATTCATTACCAGTTAGAGACTGTTTTCATAGCCTCTAACCATGGAGAGGGGCTTCCCTGGTGGCTCAGAGGTTAAAGCGTCTGCCTCTAATGCAGGAGACTTGGGTTCGATCCCTGGGTCAGGAAGATCCCCTGGAGAAGGAAATGGCAACCCACTCCAGTATTCTGGCCTGGAGAATCCCATGGATGGAAGAGCCTGGTGGGCTACAGTCCACGGGGTCGCAAAGGGTCGGACACGACTGAATGACTTAACTAACTAACTAACCATGGAGAGGAAAGAAAAAAAAAAAAAAAACATTGATGGAAACAAGATGGTTAGATGCTGATATGTGACCATAAGAAAAGTTTGTGCTTCCCACCCTACAGAACATGATCCTGGCTTGAGGGTAGAAGGACGAGGCAAAAGAAGAAACCCAAGGTTTATACACATGAGAAAAGGTAAGACACTGCCTTACTTCTTGAATGAGACCTCAGTGAATCTTTATGCCCAGCAGTTAAATAGAATAGAATAAAAATATTGCATGTGGCATCAATGAAATAAGCCTAGGATAGAATGTAGAATAGTACTTTTTTTTTTTTTTTCCTGAGCTGCAGGGTAAGTCACAGAGAACCAAAGAAATTGTCAACATTTTGAGAAAATGAAATGGGACAACAATGGAGAGACCAGATGAGGATACACATTAATGTTCAATCACCTTCCATTCCTTCCAAATAGCAATATATTAAGGCCCTAGAAATTATAGCAGTCCTAAAGAGAAGGAAGTAGATCTTCAACTACTAATATGATTTTGACTCTTTAAGAAATAATAGAGTAGGGGAAAATTGAGCCATGGAAAAACAAAGTTATATTCACTGTTGTTCAGTCGCTCAGTCATGTCCGACTCTGTGACCCAATGGACTGCAGAATGCCAGGCTTCCCTGTCCTTCACTATCTCCCAGAGTTTGCTCAGACTCATGTCCATCAAGTCACTGATACCATCCAACCATTTCATCCTCTGCCACCCTCTTCTCCTCCTGCCCTCAGCATTTCCCAGCATCAGGGTCTTTTCCAATAAGTCGGCTCTTCACAGCAGGTAGCCCAAGTATTGGAGCTTCAGCTTCAGCATCAGTCCTTCCAATGAATATTCAGGGTTGATTTCCTTAAGGATTGACTAGTTTGATCTCCTGGTAGTCCAAGGGACCCTCAAGAGTCTTTCCCAGCACCATAGTTCAAAAGCATCAATTCTTTGTCACTCTGCCTCATTATGGTCCAACTCTCACATCCATACATGACTATTGGAAAAATCATAGCCTTGACTACACGGATCCTTGTCAGCAAAGTGATGTCTCTGCTTTTTAATAAACTATCTAGGTTTGTCATAGTTTTTCTTCCAAGGTGCAAGCGTCCTTTAATTTCATGGCTGCAGTTACCATCCATAGTGATTTTGGAGCCAAAGAAAATAAAGTCTGTCACTATTTCCATTATTCCTCATCTATTTTTCATGAAGTGATGGGACCAGATGCCATGATCTTTGTTTTTTTGAATGTTGAGTTTTAAGCCAGCTTTTTCACTCTCCTCTTTCACCTTCATCAAGAGGCTCTTTTGTTCCTCTTTGCTTTCTGTCATTAGGGTGGTGTCATCTGCCTATCTGATGTTATTGATATTTTCTCTGAAGTGTTGGTTCCAGCTTGTGCTTCATCCAGCCTGACGTTTTGCATGATGTACTCTGCATATAAGTTAAATAAGCAGAGTAACAATATACAGCTTTGATGTACTCCTTTCTCAATTTTGAACTAGTCAATTGTACCATGTGCAGTTCTAACTGTTGCTTCTTGACCTGCCTACAGATTTCTCAGGAGGCAGGTAAGGTAGTATGGTATTCCCATCTCTTTAAGAATTTTCCACAGTTTGTTGTGATCTACACAGCCAAAGGCTTTCAGTGTAGTCAATTAAGCAGAAGTAGATTTTTTTTTTTCTGAAATTCTGTTGCTTTTTCTATGATCCAATGGATGTTGGCAATATGTAGACTCTTCACATTTATGGATTTTTGGCACATTTCGAGTGATCTTCCCATATTTGGATAATTTGAATTATTCACCCCCAAAAGAAGTAAAATGTTTCTCTTGAAGTCTCTCTTGTACATGCACAGGAATGTGGCCAGGATTTATGAACGAGATAAAGGCTTTCATTTGGAAATGAGCATTGTTAGGAAGTGGCCAGCCATTTAGTCATTCAGTCATGTCCAACTCTGTGAAACCATGGACTGTAGCCCACCAGATTGCCTGGAAAATTCCAAGGAATTTGGAGTGGGTTGCCATTCCCTTCTCCAGGGGATCTTCCTGACCTAGGAATCAAACCTGAGTCTCCTGCACTGTAGGCAGATTCTTTACCATCTGAGCCACTAGGGAAGCTCCTTAGGAAAAAGAAGCTCTGTGGAATAGACATTGCTTTATAGGGTAAAGGCAGAAGTGTACAGTTTTTGAATGGCAATATTATAAGTAATTCTTACTTTCAATCCTAGTTTTCTTAGTTTGCTAAAGCTTCCATAACAAAGAACACAAATCGAACCTGGACAGGTGACTGGGACGACCCAGAGGGATGGTCCTGGGAGGGAGGAGGGAGGGGGGTTCAGGATGGGGAACACGTGTATACCTGTGGCGGATTCATGGTGATGTATGGCAAAACCAATGCAATATTGTAAAGTAATTAACCTCCAATTAAAATAAATAAATTTATATTAAAAAAAAGAACACAAATCAACTGACTCGAACAATAGAAGTTTATTGTCTTGCAGTTTTAGAGGCCAGCAGTCTGCAGAGGTTGAAAATGTTGGGTTTTCCTGAGAGCTGTAGTGGAGGCAGTTCTGCATCTCCCCCAGGTTCTGGAGTTTTCTGGCAGCCTTTGACCTAGACGTACACCATCCAATCTCTGCCTCTGCTGCAGATGTTTCAGTGTTAGTAGGTGAGCCCCATTCCCCTATGGTCCGTGTGCTTTCTCCAAGCTGGTGTTTTTGTGCTGGTTTTTGGGTCGAATGAGTCTGCCTGTTAGCCCTTTAAGAGCTGATTTTCCATTCCCTGCATGTCTATGGTTATATTTCCTGGACATATTCCATGTTCATTTTCAAAGCCAGGTATATGGAGGGCTTGCTCTCCTGTTTAGGATCTAACGGTTGGAGTGCCTCATGTGACGCTCAAATCCCTTACTTTTTAGGGAGAAGTTTCACACCTCTGTGATCCTACCAATTGTAGGTCACCATAGTTTGGTGTGATTGTTTTTCCCTTGATGAGACTGTATCTCTGCCTCTCTTATCCATTCAGTGGCATACTTTTAGTCTGTGTTGTGAAGGTTCTAGTTATTCAGTCTTCAGGCCTCTTTCAGAGGTATTTATTCTACATGCAGATTTGTTATGTCCATGGGAGGAGTTGAGTTCAGGATCAGTCACCTCCCTATGCTGCCATGTTGAACCCTTTCCATATTTTTAAATGTGAAACTATACACTAGCAAAACAAAACAGTGAAACATGGTGGCCACAAAAATTCCTCACATTTTTTTGAACATTTTTGTGTAATAATAAATAAACAAGTAAGAAAGGCAATTACAGCTAAAGACAGTAAATAGAACATAAGGATAAATCATTTCTGAGATGGACACCAATATAAAAAGTTCAAAAGTGTTGTCTCCTTACTTGAATTGCATGTAAGTAACATATTAGTAATCTGAAAGATTAATAAAATATGCTTTTACTTTTATCATTTGGTGGTTATGCTAATCATCTGGGCTCCTCTAATGACTGAGAATTTGAAGCATCTTCAAGATTTGAAATATCAGTCTGCTGAAAGTTCCCACTAGAGGACACAAGCTTTGAAACAGGAAGAAACATTGTCCTGGTGGAGCATGGATAAAGTTAACACATCAGGAAAATGGAAGTACACTCTTCATCACCAGATGCCATATAACTAGTATTAAGGCAGGACCTAGATTTTGTTCTACAACATAAAAGCAACTAAACACTCTGCTGGAGAATAAGCTTTAGGATTAGATTTAAAAAAAAAAAATTATCAGTATGTTAAAAAAAAAAAGGAAGTTGAATACCTTAAGGTAGAGGAGAACTTAAATTTTAGCATATATCAGAATTATAGGAGCCCTTATTTAAAAAAGAAAAAGTTCAACCAATACTCTCAGAGTTTCTCATTAATCCTGTGGCAGGGCCACAGATTAATGAAATATGAGGGGGGTTTTGCTCCTTTTTTGTCCTCTGCCCAGCAAATATCAATCTAATGACAAAATTGACCCCATGAAAAACATTAGTACTTGCCTTACTAATTGTGATTTTTATTACATCCTTTAATATTATTGCATGGTTGCACTTGGCTTTTTACAATTAATTTTGAGGTTTGGAAATATTTTATTTTTTAATGGCAGATGCTCTCTTTCTCAAGCTTGAGGGGAAGGGGTCTTGGCTTATAACTGAAGCATTTGGGCAAAGTTTTTTATGGCATTAAAAAAATACATTTACTTGGGAAAATAGCATCATGTGACAGAACCATAGCAATCATAACACCTCGGGTGCCAGAAAACACTCACTCTGGGTGGCTTGGATGACTCCAAATTCTTAAGAGCATTTTCTTTTATTTTGGTGGTGGTAGAAAGTCCCTGCAGTGCATTAAAGTCCACAGAGAACTAACAGCAACCCTGTCTCTAAAGCAACCAGTTTGTAGTTTATGAGCCTGCGAGGCAGAAGAATAACAGACGCTTATCACTGACAGTTAACAAAGCTATCTTTCAGGATTTTCTTTTTCTTTTTTTCCCTTTTACCAGAAGTCTAATTTTTTAGAAAAACACTCTACTCATGATGACTTAAATTATTTCTGAAGAAGCATTTTCTTCCTCAAAAGCCATGATGTTATTTTAGCAATTCCTCAGGGCTTCCCCCCTCTTTTATATTTATATATAACATGAAAAATGATGTTTAAATATTTTTCTCCTTTTGCATATGATATGTGTGGCCTTATATCACAATTAATTCTGTAATCTTGGTAGTATTCTTTATGAAGAATAGGCATATTGATTCTGTGAAATCTTTTGCAAGAATCTATATAGTAGCATTAGTATCTAGCATATATTGTAAATCTGTCTCTGAAAAATGAGATGTTTAGTCTTTTTTCTAGTTTATTTTCACTTGAAATTGTCATGTGTGAAGAGAGGGACTATCAAAAGTGGTCGTAATTGTTCAGTTTCCAGTGTTTTACCAGTGTGAAATACCACAGGTTTACTAAAACTCTTTTCTTTTTGATAGATGTATCTTATGCCTCGTACCACAGTTAGTTTCAAAAGGTATTCTCTTACTTCAGATGTCTTGGCTTCATGTGGACAAACATTCCAAAGTAAGTTTATTAAGAAGGGGGAAATTAAGACACATAAAATATGGAATCTAGACACAGATAAGTTTACATAAGATTCTCTTCTGTGAAGGTAGTTGGGAGTCTTAACCACAGATGGACTTCTCTGGCCAGCTTTCAAGGGCTCTCTGTCTGGAATTGTTTCTGGCCAGTAAGGCCAACTTCAGGTTGGTACCCTGAGTGGGTGGGTGAAATCCCCAAGCAATTCCACAATCCTGGTCTGCCCCATCCCTGCATTGTGTCCTACCTCAGGTCAGGCTAGCCTTGATCTCTACTCCATAAGGGAAAGACACTATCCCTCATCTACTCCAAAGCAACTCCTCTCTCTTCAGACTGACCTGCAATAACTTCCTAGAACTTATCGCCCTCATTTGCATTCTCATTTCTAGAGTGATTCTTCTTAATTTCAAGTAATCCTTCTCTCTGTGCTCTTTCCTTTACCTAATGAAGCAAAAGAGAGTTCAAATGTCATCAGGAACCTGAAAGGCCATGTGAATGTGTGAAATGGTGCTGGGGACTGGTCATGATCATTGTTTTATCTCAGTCGCTTTTAAAAAAAATCACCAGTTGGTGAAATCGAAGACCACCAAAGAATAATGTCTTCTAATTATCTGACATCAGTTACAGGCAGGCAGTAGATGCAGTAAGGATATAGAGCTGCAACACTTTAAAAAAGTATATACATAGAGAGTTACATGCCTACTACATGTGTGTATATATATATACATGTACAATATATCATATACATACATGTACAATATATACACATCACCACCTTTTAAATGTATAGATATAGATTGTCTTTTCTAAACAAGTATTTATACTTTTGCTTCTAGAGTTCAAAAGGCAGACGTATTTCAGAGATAATACAGGTAAAGGTTGAAAAAGGCATTTGCTAAAAAATATATATCTTTTTATACAGGCACTGAACTACTACAGCACTGTTCTTAACAATACCTTATTTATGTGACATCATGATTCTCTCAAAATTTTGTAATAGACGCTGCAATTTTGAAGTGTGTGCTGTTTGAGGCAGAATAACAGAAGCATAGGTTTGTATATAATTTTAGGTCATTCTGGGTCCACTGATTAGTCAGAAATAGTTTCTATTAGAACAATGTGTGGTTTACATCAATGTTTTAAATTACCTTGATACAGTGTAGTTCTGTGTTGAAACATAATATTCTAATAAATTTCTCAGCACTCACAGATTGCTTTACAACCCTGACAATTGTATATAAGGTCATTTAGCATGGCACATTTTACATCCTGACAGAGGGTAGCCCTGTGTCCCATGACTGTAAGCATTAGTGCTAAACATTTCAGAGGAAGATATATATTACCTACTCTAGTTGACCAACCTAAGGTGAAACCACTAGCATCAGCCCAGCTTTGTTTGTATGCTTTAGTGAAATGCTTTTGATAACTTGGTCAGCTGTGAATCTCCTCCTCCATACAGAAATGCATGGTTTGTTATAACTCTTAGACTGGAGAAGCAATTCCTGTGGCTTCTCAGAAAGTTGATTTTTCTGACTTTAAATTTGGAATAGTTGAACATCTCTGACTGCTGTGTAGTCAGAGCAGGAGGGAGGCTGCTAAAGATACAAAGACTGCAGCTGTGTTTATTTTGGAAGACCCACAGTGCAGAGTCAATTGTTGTGCTTAGATTATAATGCACGGCTGAGATACCCAAGTGTAAAAGGGATGGTGGACCAGAATTGGCTAACATGAGAGCAGATGGGCATCTGTAAGATGAAGTAATTGAAGAGAATGTCAATTAAATTGAACATTTGTACCTATGCTTAAACAAGCAATCATATTGTTCTGGGATGGAGATCTTAATTATATCTTCTTAACTGATTTGAAGGCAAAATATGTTCTCCTTATTTTCTCTTTAGCATTTTGACTTATTTGTAGAAAACAAAATGGAAGAAAACAAGTGGAAAGCAGATACCGATTTTTGACTACATGTAAATAAAACTTCTTTGTTGTTAGAAAAATTGTTTCACACAAAATGATTTTTAAAATGATGCCTATATTTTTAAACCTAGAGATTAAATGAACAATTATTTGTCCATGTGCTATATCAGTGAAAGCCCTATACTTTGACATCATGATCACCTTGTGCTAAATTTAAATGAACAATCAAATATTTCTAGTACCTTGATTCATGTTAATTATTATTTTTTTATATTATTTTTAGAGGAAGTGTTTTAAAAAAAAAACAGCATATTTTTCCCCAAATAATAGTTTTCAGGCTGTTCCATTCCCTATCAGCAATCTGTAATATTTACAACTGGATCAATACACTGGACTTATTATTCTCTTAAATAGATCTTTGTGAAGGTGTGAACAAATGGAGACAGTTTATATATTGTTCCTTATATATCGTTCCTTAATAACTGTTCCTTTCTCTAACACTTCAGTGAAGTCTAAATGCTACAGAAAATATTATTTAAGAATAAATGGTTTAGTATGAAATCCCCTCCCACCAATAGAGCAAAATATAAAACCAAACAACAAAATAAACAAAAAGATTTCAGAAAGAAAGAAAATCTTGGGAAACTAAAAGCATATGAATAATGTGGCTTCTGATTATATTTTAAGCAATATAGGAAATATAAATAAAGAACTGTGGTTTTAACACCTTTAAAAATTATAAAGTATTTTCTTATTA
Organism: Capricornis sumatraensis; assembly: GCF_032405125.1. Lineage (NCBI taxonomy): Eukaryota > Metazoa > Chordata > Mammalia > Artiodactyla > Bovidae > Capricornis > Capricornis sumatraensis. Next base: position 38,831,693 of record NC_091085.1, on the reverse strand, counting down.
CTTATTTTAGATGATCTAGACTCTTTTAGCCTAATGATTAATGATACATTGCTTAATATAAAACTGCTTAGAGGGTCAATTTCCAGGAAAGTATCCGCTAACAATTATTTTTTTTCTGTGAGAGAAAACTCCAGTTGACCAAATGATACAGTAGGTATATTTAGAAAAGAGAAAAAAAGAGATAAGAGAGGGAGAGATATGTATTTAATGTCACTATATAGATAAATCTCTTTGTGTATGTATGTGTGTTTTTCACTCAATCATGTCTGACTCTTGGCAACCACCTGGACTGTAGCCCGCCGGGTTTCTCTGTCCATGGGATTTTCCAGGCAAGAGTACTGGAGTGGTTTGACGTTTCCTTCTCCTATAGATCACTATACAAGATTGCAAATAATAAAGTGTGCCTATTCTCTATGAAAATATTGCCAAGATTGCAGAATTACTTATGATTTAAGGAGGGCCTTTCACATTAGATGCAAGAAGGAAAAAAAACAATAGTCCCTTCTTGCAGCTGGGTGGGAGGGTTATCTGTATTATCTTTTATTTTACTTCAGAAAAGTAAAATTCGAGAAGGTTACTTGTGCTTGGAAACTTTTAAAATGCATAGAAGAAAGGTTCTATATTCTTCTACATTTCAGTAGTAGCTAAATATATATTTGCTGAACACTGCTCTCTTGATTTAAAACAAAACAACAAAAAACTTTTAGAGGAAATTAGAAATTGTCTGTTTCTGGTTATTTTGCACTAAAATCATAACTATAATGTTGCTTTCTTATTTTCCATTAGTTATGCAAAATAATTTTCAACAATTTCTGTAATCACTTTAGCTGCATTTCTCTTAAATGGAGGCCTATTTTCCAAGTACAAATAAATTTGAACAAAAGATTTGATTTCTTTTAGAAATTTCTCCAGATGTAAATTTTGAAATATGGCTCGTGCTATTATTCTGCTTTGCAGTAAAACGTGGATTAAGGCCTAAGAAGAAGAAGAAAATGCTTGGTAAATGAGTAGATAATTAAACTTTGTTTGCCATTCCATCTACAGATTTTGATGTTTGCCAGAAAATAATATTGGCTTGCAAAATGGGGTGTTGGTTAACTTGAAGCCAGACAATTCAGTATTTAGGAAAATAATAACTGAATTTTGTTGAAAACAAGTTATTTTCAGATTTCATATAATTCATATTGCTGCCATTTTGTATTTCTGCATGCTCTAGTTTAGCATGAGTAATGATGCCGAGCTTAATAGCATTATTTTAGCTCTACGCTTGTCCCCTAATCAATCTTCTGCCACAGGTAATCAATATGACCAAATACGTTAGTCAAGTATTTCAAATTTAAAATGGCTCATATTAAAAAACACTTTTCATTTGATCATGTCATCTTGATTTCATATCATCAGAGGGACACAATTTATAAACCAAGATTTTGTCTTATAATGTTTGAAAATGCAGCTAATTTTAAAAGATATTTGTTGGTAAATTAGAAATATATATTGTATTATATATATGATATATATACATCAAGGACTTCCTGGGTGGTGCAGTGGTAAAGAAACCTCCTGCCAATTCAGGAGATCCAAGAGATGGGGGTTCTATCCCTGGGTTGGGAAGACCCCCTGAAGTGAAAGTGGGTACCCACTCCAGTATTCTTGCCGGGAAAATTCCATAGACACAGGAGCCTGGTGGACTACAGTCCATGGGGTTGCAGAGAGTCGGACACAACTGAGCACACACACATATATATCAATCACTTCAGTTTTTTCCTTCTTTAATGTATTGGATAAACAAAATTAAATAACATTTGGATATTGTTGCAACCAGACACACTTCTGTTCCAGTAATATATATTTTCATATTAATTGTAAACACTGGGCTGGAAGAAGCACAAGCTGGAATCAAGATTGCCAGGAGAAATATCAATAACCTCAGATATGCAGATGACACCACCCTTATGGCAGAAAGTGAAGAAGAACTAAAGAGCCTCTTGATGAAACTGAAAGTGGAGAGTGAAAAAGTTGGCTTAAAGCTCAACATTCAGAAAACAAAGATTATGGAATCCAGTCCCATCACTTCATGGGAAATAGATGGGGAAACAGTGGAAACAATGTCAGACTTTATTTTGGGGGGCTCCAAAAGCACAGCAGATGGTAACTGCAGCCATGAAATTAAAAGACACTTACTCCTTGGAAGAAAAGTTATGACCAACCTAGATAGCATATTCAAAAGCAGAGACATTACTTTGCCAACAAAGGTCCATCTGGTCAAGGCTATGGTTTTTACTGTGGTCATGTATGGATGTGAGAGTTGGACTGTGAAGAAGGCTGAGCGCCGCAGAATTGATACTTTTGAACTGTGGTGCTGGAGAAGACTCTTAAGAGTCCCTTGGACTGCAAGGAGATCCAACCAGTCCATTCTGAAGGAGATCAGCCGTGAGATTTCTTTGGAGGGAATGATGCTAAAGCTGAAACTCCAAAGTGAAACTTTGGCCACCTCATGCGAAGGGTTGACTCATTAGAAAAGACTCTGATGCTGGGAGGGATTGGGGGCAGGAGGAGAAGGGGACGACAGAGGATGAGATGGCTGGATGGCATTACTGACTCGATGGACCTGAGTCTGAGTGAACTCCGGGAGTTGATGATGGACAGGTAGGCCTGGCATGCTGCAATTCATGTGGTTGCAAAGAGTCAGACATGACTGAGTGACTGAACTGAACTGAATGATACAAATTCACCAGTCAGACCAGCAAGCAATATAAAGATTTATACCCTTCTCTGAGAAGACAAGGGCTTCCCTGATGGCTCAGACGGTAAAGAATCCACCTGCATGCAGGACACCCAGGTTCGATCCTTGGGTCGGGAAGGTCCCCTGGAGAAGTGAATGGCAACCCACTGCGGTATTCTTGCCTGGAGAATCTCATAGACAGAGGAGCCTGGCAGGCCACAGTCCATGGAGTCACAAAGAATTGGACAAGACTGAGCCATTAACACTTTGAGAAGACAAAGGAAACTAGGCACTCACATATTCACAGTGAGCATAACATTTGGTAACAGTCTTCTGGGGAGTAATTTGGCATCATACATTACAATTTAATTGTGCACAGAAAGCTGTTTTATAGAAATTATATCACAGTACAGATGGTCACGGAAGCATTGCACTAGCAATGGACACTACTTACTTTCCCATCAATAAGGGAATAGTTAAACTATTATAGATTCATTAAAATGAATGCAAAGCAGAAAGAGGAGATATATATTGAATGAAAAGATGAAACATGGTATGTTCAACAAAATGAAGACTCATATTAGAATTCTTAAAAGAATATTCTCTTTTCTATAAAGAATAATAGCTAAATATATTTATGCATATTATTTCAAAACATGCCTGGAAGAATAACAGCAAGCTTAGTTGGATAGAAAGTGGACATTGAGAGAGTTTGACTCCTTGCCTTTTAGTTTATGCCTATATAACTTCACAGTAAAATTTATTTTATAGATTTTTCTGCTAAAATCCAGTCCTGAAAACAGCACTTATTCCCCTTGGTCAGCATTTTTCTTTTTTTCCAGAAAACTATTCTTTATCCAAAACAAATATTTCTACTGTGCTACGAAACAAATTATTCAGCTTTAAAATTGCACAGCCTTTGCCATATACTAAATTCCACTAAGGCATGGCAAAACTCCATCTCCAATTCAGAAAATGTTTACGTTTGACCAGTGGAAATGATGATAAATTGTTTATGTTACTCTTTGTCTTCGGGAAATGTTTTCATTAAGTCTGAATGCTATCTAATGATTAAGACAGGAAAGTGTGAGAAAGGCTACTACAGTTATTCAGTCACTAAATACCGATCACATTAAGATAGAGCAAGGAGGAGTGGGGAATGGCCATGCTCTGTGCTCTTGGGCTCTCCTTGCTGCCCAATCTCCTACTGTACAAGGTGGGAGTAAAACATCTTTCTCACTAATAATGACTTTTTCTTACAAGAAAATGTTATACTCTACTGTTGAATTTTTTTTAGTGTTATGACTGTGTGTGTGTCTATGTATGTGTGAATTCACAAGGAACTACAAGGTTAAATAGGTGTCTGAGAAATGTGAGCTTTATGCCATCTCTAATATTTCCCTATCTGAAATTTGTTAAAATAAATTATTTGCTACAAGTAAATATGTTTGTTTCTTTACTTTTATGGCTTCAGCATTTTAAAGTTCTTTAACAATTTAAAAAGTGAAGAAATTATAAAATTGGCAGGTAATTCAGTAGTCATGTATGGATGTGAGAGTTGGACTGTGAAAAAAGCTGAGCACCTAAGAATTGATGCTTTTGAACTGTGGTGTTGGAAAAGACTCTTGAGAGTCCCTTGGACTGCGAGGAGATTCAACCAGTCTAACCTAAAGGAGGTCAGTCCTGGGTGTTCATTGGAAGGACTGATGCTAAAGCTGAAACTCCAATGCTTTGGCCACCTCATGTGAAGAGTTGACTCATTGGAAAAGACTCTGATGCTGGGAGGGATTGGGGGCAGGAGGAGAAGGGGACAACAGAAGATGAGATGGCTGGATGGCATCACTGACTTGATGGACGTGAGTTTGAATGAACTCCGGGAGTTGGTGATGGTCAGGGAGGCCTGGCTTGCTGCAGTTCATGTGGTTGCAAAGAGTCAGACACGACTGAGCGACTGAATTGAACTGAATTGAATATTTCCCCATCTCAAATTAGTTAAATTAATTGCTACAAGTAAATATGTTTGCTCCCTTACTTTTATGGCTTCAGCATTTTAAAGTTCTTTAACAATTTAAAAAGCTAAGAAATTATAAAATTGGCATGTAATTCCATATTCTGTATTTTGAATTAATATTACTAATTTTATATGCATCTATATAAACATGGCTAATGATACTAAATAACAAAATCTGTTATTTTATATTTAATCAAAACAAACCCTTCAACATTTGATATACTTAAATTTTTGGTATTTTCTATGATGCTGTGAGGGTCTTCCCAGGGATTGGGGGCAGGAGGAGAAGGGGCTTCCCAGGTGGCACTAGTGGTAAAGAACCCTCCTGCCAATGCTGGAGACATGACAGATGTGGGTTCAATCCCTGAGTTCAGGTCAGGAAGATCCCCTGGAGGAGAGCATGGCAACCCACTCAGTATTTTTGACTGGAGTATCCCATGGGCAGAAAAGATACAGTCCATAGGGTCGCAAAGAGTCGGACACAACTGAAGCAACTTAGCACGCAAGATGTTGTGATGAGCAGATTTATATATCTGGATTTCTTCTATTCTAATGTGTTGCTTTGGAGAAATTCCTATAAATGAAATTATTAAACAATAAGACTTAAGAAGCATGGCAAAATGTCCTCAAATTTAGCATTGTATATTTAGCAAAATATTAATAACATTGTCAACTAAAATATTAAATTTCATAGTAATTTAGTATATTTATATAAATAAGAATACAAAAGCCATTATTGAGTAATGAATCTTAGTTGATTTGAATTTGTTTTATATGTATTTTTTATAATATGTATTTTTTTATAATAGCTTTGAGGTCCTATCTACCTGACTAATGGAAAATTCAGTTTAGTTTTATTTTGAGGACATTCTCCTTCCCTAGTTTTCTGTAGTTGTACATAAGGCAGTAATTTGTACTAAATATGCTAGTTGACAATGTTATTAGTATTTTGCTAAATCAGTTCAGTTCAGTTGCAGTTCAGTTGCTCAGTTGTGTCCAACTCTTTGCGATCCCAGGAATCGCAGCACGCCAGGCCTCCCCGTCCATCACCAACTCCCGGAGTTTAACCCAAACTGATGTCCATTGAGTCTGGGATGTCATCCAGCCATCTCATGCTCTGTTGTCCCCTTCTTCTCCTGCCCCCAATCCCTCCCAGCGTCAGGGTCTTTTCCAATGAGTCAACTCTTCGCATGAGGTGGCCAAAGTACTGGAGTTTCAGCTTTAGCATCAGTCCTTCCAATGAACACCCAGGACTGATCTCCTTTAGGATGGATTTGTTGGATCTCCTTGCAGTCCAAGGGACTCTCAAGAGTCTTCTCCAACACCACAGTTCAAAAGCATCAATTCTTCGGCGCTCAGCTTTCTTCACAGTCCAACTCTTACATCCATACATGACCACTGGAAAAACTATAGCCTTGACTAGAGGGACCTTTGTTGGCAAAGTAATGTCTCTGCTTTATAATATGCTATCTAGGTTGGTCATAACTTTTCTTCCAAGGAGTAAGCATCTTTTCATTTCATGGCTGCAGTCACCATCTGCAGTGATTTTGGAACTCCCCCCAAAGTAAAGCCTGACACTATTTCCACTGTTTCCCCATCTATTTCCCATGAAGTGATGAGACCAGATGCCATGATCTTTGTTTTCTGAATGTTGAGCTCTAAGGCAACTTTTTCACTCTCTTTCACTTTCATCAAGAGGCTTTTTAGTTCCTCTTCACTTTCTGCCATAAGGGTGGTGTCATCTGCATATCTGAGGTTATTGATATTTCTCCCAGCAATCTTGATTCAAGCATGTGCTTCTTCCAGCCTAGCATTTCTCATGATGTACTCTGCATAGAAGTTAAATAAGCAGGGTGACAATATACAGCCTTGACGTACTCCTTTTCCTATTTGGAACCAGTCTGTTGTACCATGTCCAGTTCTAACTGTTGCTTTCTGACCTGCATATAGGTTTCTCAAGAGGCAGGTCAAGTGGTCTGGTATTCCCATCTCTTTCAGAATTTTCCACAGTTTCTTGTGATCCACACAGTCAAAGGCTTTGGCATAGTCAATAAAGCAGAAATAGTTGTTTTTCTGGAACTCTCTTGCTTTTTCGATGATCCAGCAGATATTGGCAATTTGATCTCTGGTTCCTCTGCCTTTCTAAAACCAGCTTGAACATCAGGAAGTTCACGGTTCACTATTGCTGAATCCTGGCTTGGAGAATGTTGAGCATTACTTTACTAGAGTGTGAGATGAGTGCAAATGTGTGGTAGTTTGAGCCTTCTTTGGCATTGCCTTTCTTTGGGATTGGAATGAAAACTGACCTTTTCCAGTCCTATGGCCACTACTGAGTTTTCCCAATTTCCTGCCATATTGAGGGCAGCACTTTCACAGCATCATCTTTCAGGATTTGAAATAGCTCAACTGGAATGCCATCACCTCTACTAGCTTTGTTCATAGTGATGCTTTCTAAGGCCCACTTGACTTCACATTCCAGGATGTCTGGCTCTAGGTGAGTGATCACGCCGTCATGATTATCTGGGTCGTGAAGCTCTTTTTTGTACAGTTCTTCTGTGTATTCTTGCTACCTCTTGTTAATATCTTCTGCTTCTGTTAGGTCCATACCATTTCTGCCCTTTAATGTGCCTATCTTTGCATGAAATGTTCCCATGGTATCTCTAATTTTTGCTAAATATACAATGCTAAATTTGAGGACATTTTGCCATACATCTTAAGTCTTATTGTTTATTTATAATCTCCAAAGCAACACAATAGAAGAAATCCAGATATATAAATCTGCTCATTAGAACATCATTTGTGCTAGACCATATCCCAGTCTTTAGTTTGTTATACTCTCCACTGCCAATATCTGTAATTTAAACCAAATTGATCCACTCAGATTTGTGAAATTTAGCTACCTTATACTTCCATCTAAGCTTTGTAGTCCATTACTGTGCCTCTCTCCAGTGTTCTTGCCTGGAGAATTCCAGGGATGGCGGAGGGACTGTTCCTCTCTATTGTATGTATACAGCCCCCTAACTGAGCGCAGCCAACTTCAGCAATGCTGAATTTTATTACATTACTGTATCAGAGACCCCCAAGACCACCTTCCAATTCAAAGACTCACTGTAAGGACTCACAGGACCCCGAAAATCATTATACTTACAGGTTCAACTTACTACAGAAGAAGGATACAGTTTGAAATCAGCAAAGGTAAAAAGCACATAAGGCAGAGTCCCTAAAGCAAGGGATACATACTTCCATGTGCCCTCTTCTGGTAGAATCTCAATGATAGTGCTTAACCTGCCACCAGTAATGTGTGACGTGTATGAAGTCTAGCCAACCAGGGAAGCTCACCTGAGTCTGCATGTGCAGGTTTTTTTCTGTAAGTTGGTCACTTATCCATGATCAAACGCCTTTATGCTGTTTTGCGCTCAGTCTTGTTCAATTCTTTGTGACCCCATGGACTGTGGGCCTGCCAGGTTCTTCTGTGTATAGAATTCCCCAGGCAAGAATACTGGAGTGGGTCGCCATTTCCTCCTCCAGGGATCTTCCTGACCCAGGGGTTGAACCCACATCTCTTGCATCTCCTACCAACTGTGCTCCTGGGGAGTCCTGAACACCTGCATGGCTGATGTTACATCACTGTCTCAAGCCCCTACAGAGACCAAACTGATAGCTTATAGCCCAAGGATTCAAGAAAACAAAAACACTCTTATCCAGTATGATTATGCCCAACTCTTTAAAAGGACCTGAGATTTTAAAAGCCAGAGATTTTCTTTGAAAAATGTAATCCTCTTTACTCCCTATAATGCAAGGAATTTCAGGCCTTCAAAAATAAATAACTACAATGACTTCCTTGTCCTCTTTAACAGGATCAAAGGAAAAGCATTCCTCTCCTTCCCAGATACATGTGGAAGGGGGAAAAAAAAGTCTTCTTTGTCAATATTTTCTTCCACAGACATAATGTATTCCCAAAGACATCATAGTTGTTTCAAGATACTAAATTATGAAGTTAATTTGTTCCATAGCAATAGTGATCAGAACAGTTAGATTTACACATATAACTAATAAATTTAAAATGAACCATTTTATGACTATGCTGATTTTCCACTTAAATAGTCAAATTCTAGTATATAAATTACAATATAGGTTGTTTAGGAAAATTTAGAAATAATAAACAACATTGAAATCATAGGTACTTAATGTAGATACAAATATGAATTTTCTACTGATCGAGTCTTTGGGGCTTCTTTTGTTTTCTTTTTAATTTGAATGTATTACAAAGAGGTGATTATTAACTTTTTAAAAAAGCATATGCAAATGTGGCTTCCCAGGTGGCTCAGTGGGTAAAGAATCCACCTGCAATGCAAGAGACTCAGGAGACCCTGATGCCATCCCTGGGGTGCAAAGATCCCCTGGAGTCGGGCATGGCAACCCACTCTAGTATTCTTGGCTGGAAAATCCCATGGGCAGGACAGCCCACAGGGCTGAAGTCCATAGGGTTGCAAAGAGTCTGACATTACTGAAGAAACTGAGCACACATACCTATGCAAATATATGGATATATTATTCATATATTAAACCCCATGTTCTTTAGCCACAGAATTACTACTTGTTTGGCTTCTTCACAGAGTCACCTTTGAAAATCACAAGTTGTTTTTGTTTTTCTTTTTTTTGTTGTAGCATATTTCTTTGTGAGGTGGCCTATGCAAATACAAGCATCTGCCTGTATCTATATTTTTAGACAATTTTTAGTAAACTGCACACTAGATTTTAACTTGCTTTTTCCTAAAATATTATATAAAATTGGAAATTTTACAGCTATTTTTCTGTCTTGATTTGTATTTTTGTATGGCATTTTAGCCTTGTGTTTTTAGTATTTCTATAGTCAACTATATTTTCTTTAATGACATTTAGAATTTTGGCTCACATGCTCAAAGATCTTTCTAGTTCTAATACAGAAATATTACAAATAAAAGAAATGTTAATAATACTAATACTGTTTGGCTTACTGTTGATGGTTGTGTTTAAGAATCTTCTTTATCACTTGTGTTTCGATTTCTTATGTTATAATTAGATCAGAGACTGGTAGCATCTTTTCTCTCTCTGAAAGTACCAGTGCCCAGAGTCTGCTCGGTAATGACATTATGGATCCAGATTGTTTTGAGAGATGAAGATCCTTGCTGCTGATACAGGTGACCATGAGATCTGTCTGCAGCATCCACACAAAGGCCCTGCTCTCTGGAGTGTTGTACATAGTGTAGCAAAAGAGTATACATCTCATCAATCAAAACACAGCTTTATTCAGTTCAGTTCAGTTGCTCAGTCATGTCCGACTCTTTGCGACCCCATGAACTGCAGCATGCCAGGCCTACCTGTCCAACACCAACCCTGGAGCCTACCCAAACTCATGTCTATTGAGTCGGTGATGCCATCTAACCATCCCATCCTCTGTTGTCCCCTTCTCCTCCTGCCCTCAATCTTTCACAACATCAGGGTCTTTTCAAATGAGTCAGCTCTTCACATCAGGTGGCCAAATACTGGAGTTTCAGCTTCAGCGTCAGTCCTTCCAATGAACATCCAGGATTGATCTCTTTTAGGATGGACTGGTTGGATCTCCTTGCAGTCCAAGGGACTCTCAAGAGTCTTCTCCAACACCACAGTTTAAAAGCATCAATTCTTCAGCACTCAGCTTTCTTTATAGTCCCACTGTCACATCTATACATGACTACTGGAAAAACCATAGCCTTGACAAGATGGACCTTTGTTGGCAAAGTAATGTTTCTGCTTTTTAGTATGCTGTCTAGTTTGGTCATAACTTTCCTTCCAAGGAGTAAGCATCTTTTAATTTCAGGGCTGCAGTCACCATCTGCAGTGATTTTGGAGCCCCAAAAAATAAAGTCTGACACTGTTTCCACTCTTTCCCCATCTATTTGCCAGGAAGTGATGGGACCAGATGCCATGATCTTAGTTTTCTGAATGTTGAGTTTTAAGCCAACTTTTTCACTCTCCTCTTTCAGTTTCATCAAGAGGCTCTTTAGTTCTTCTTCACTTTCTGCCATAAGGGTGGTGTCATCTGCTTATCAGAAGTTATTGATATTTCTCCCGGCAATCTTGATTCCAGCTTGTGCTTCATCCAGCCCAGCGTTTCTCATGATGTACTCTGCATATAAGTTAATTAAGCAGGGTGACAATATACAGCCTTGACGTACTCCTTTTCCTATTTGGAACCAGTCTGTTGTTCCATGTCCAGTTCTGTTGCTTCCTGACAGCTTTATTACCTCATGCAAACTCATATGAACCAATAGAATTTCAACATGTTCTGTAGCTTAGAGTGCTCACTTACTGCCTCTGAACAGTACTCATGCTGTAGTTTGTCTCTTTCTTATATTTTTGCATCTTCTAACTAACTCTTTGTTTCTCTTAAAATCTAATATACATTGTAATCCTTTTAAAGAAAAATCAGGGTTGCATTCGCGACTTTTAAAAAACTGAGAGTGGAAACCTTGGGTCTTAAATTAACACAGGATCAGTAAAACTGTTGTAAATACTGAGGAGCATTTCGAGTGTTCTTCATCTTGTTACTAATCCATGCAAAAAAGAAAAAGAAAAAGGAAGGCAATGACTAATTGTGATCCATTCAGATTTCAGTATTCAGTACTGTATATTTCACCCTGTGTAATAGGGCCCCCTCTCTTTTCTCTCTTTTTGTATCGTATGCGATTCTGAAACTGATTGAGTCATGAAAATAATTTGTGGTGGTGGTTCTAATGTATTAAAAACATTTCTGTTCCTTTCTAACTGGATTATGCCCTGGACTGAAAAGTCTTCCTCATGGTAGTTATATGTAGTTTCAAACATGAATAAACTTTTTGCTTTCAAAAAAAAAATACTAATATTTTCAATTTTGGCATTTTCCTGCTTATTTATTCACACTTTTTAAAGAATCATTTGCAATATATTCTCCAGAGGTCTAGAAAATTATCAGAACCATTATTTTAAAGCATAGTATTTCCACTAATTTAAGTTATTATATTTTAAATTATCATATATATTTATATCAATTTATCAACTTTATATCTAATTATGCTGATATAGCTATGTATGTATCATCACAACTACTATTTTAATTGGTTGCATTTTGTCATATATTTTACTATCCAGTCCAATACTCCAATACTTTGGCCACCTCATGTGAAGAGTTGACTCATTGGAAAAGACTCTGATGCTGGGAGGGTTTGGGGGCAGGAGGAGAAAGGGATGACAGAGGATGAGATGGCTGGATGGCATCACTGACTCGATGGACGTGAGTTTGAGTGAACTCCGGGAGTTGGTGATGGACAGGGAGGCCTGGCATGCTGTGATTCATGGGGTCACAAAGAGTCAGACACGACTGAGTGACTGAGCTGAGCTGAAAACTACTTGATCTTCCCTGTAGCTCAGACAGTAAAGAATCTGCCTGCAATTCAGGAGACGCAGGTTTGATCCCTGGGTTGGAAAGATCCCCTGGAGAAGGGAATGGCAACACAGTCCAGTATTCTTGCCTGGAGAATCCCGTGGACAGAGGAGCCTGGCAGGCCATAGTCCATGGGGTCACAAAGAGTTGGAAACAACTGAGTGATGAACACTACCACTACTAGAGCTACTTCATGACTTTACTTTGATTTTTAGAATTTTCTAGGTTAAACTGGCTTATTTTTCAAAATAAAATAGAACGTAGGAAACATAGCTTAGTAAGTTTTTAAATGAATATAGTGACACAGAATTAGAGGCTTGGATTAAAATGCGTTTTACAATTGTTATAAAACAAACTTCAAGTCTCCAAAGATAAACTAACAAAAGTGGCCATGAAAACTATATAGACAAAAAGGAATGTATACTACATAAAACTCATTTCAGATGTGTCCCTGAGAATAATTGTTGAGAAAATAATCTTCCAGAGTATAGACACAAGGACCATGGAAAACACTGAAAAAACAAGTTCTTCCCAAAGGACAGAATTTCATCTTGGGAGACAGAAATAATGCCTGCCTCCATGGTGAAGAACAGATTTGCTTTCTCCTATAGGATTATTGTGATGTCACTTTATTTTAAGGATATAACAATGTCTCCCACTGGGGCAAAGGTTAACAGAATTGGTAGTAGTGTCATTCTAACACTGGGAGTTTCATAAACTCAGAATTCCTCCACTGGAATGAAGATCCATTGCATAAATAGCATTAGCCAGGGACACTCCACAGTTGTGGGACTTAGGGTGTCAATAATAACTGCAAACATGAAGCTCATGTTACTTTCTGTGCCACAAGTGATACAGTTCTTTGTCTCTGACCCAGAATTCTTGTGATTTTTTTTTTATCATCAGTGACATAGAATAACTTGTTAACTTATAGCCAGGATAAAATTCAAAACTCTGGAGAGTTTTTTTTAATAATAATTTATCTTTTAAATATTAGGTTACCTGGACACAGTGCATTATATTGAATAGAACACAAAGAATTGCACATCAGGTGATGAGCCTGGACTTTAATGTTCAATGTTGTTAATGGACAAGTTTGTGTAGTTACTCTTGGTAAAAAGGTGAGTATGTTCTATTTCTGTAGTGTTATGAGTTGAAATGTGTCCCCATCAAATTAATATTTTGAAGACCTCACTTCCAGTATCCTATAATGTCACCTTATTTGGCAATAAGAGTATTTCAGATGTAGTTAATTAAGTTGAGATGAGGTCATTTGGTGGGTGTAAACCTAATGACTATATCTTTATAAAAACAGGAAATTTGAACGCAAAGATATTCACACAGGGAGAGTACTGTGTGAAAATGAAGGCAGGTTTTGGGGTGAGGCTTCCAGATTGTGAGACAACATATTTCTGTTGCTTACATCACCCAGACTGTGGTAGTAAGTGCTTTGTTATAGCCGCTCTGGCAGGAAAATGGTAAAACGGATGCGTGGAAATCAGAAGAGCAGAGAATGACTGCCCAACAGGTGTCCTTTTATTTCTAGGATAACATTTAAACTGCACTCCATTCTACCTTATATTCTGGTGGGGACTGGCATCTGAATTTTGGGTGTCACAGAAGCCTGGGTTATAAAAGCCTTTGACTCATTATCCTTCATGATGACTTTTTGGTTTTCAACAGTAATCTTTGAAGCCATGTTTTGAAAACAACATAAAAATTTTAAGTACATCTTTGAGACATTTCAGTTTTGAAGTTTATGAGAGTAAGAACTGCCTTAAATCACTGAGGAATTTTATCTGTTCAAGGAGCTAATGTTATCTAGGCAAATACACAATAATAACTCCCTTACCAATAACCTGATCACAGTATACGGATTAATAATTTGGGTATATTTTGGAAAGTTTGTGTAGGGATGGTTGGAGGAGACTGAGAAGATACTGAACGTTTGTTTTACTTTACTAGGTATCATTAACTGTCCAATTTAATAAAACATACTTTGTTGGGTACCGTATATACTGAGAAACATGAGTGAGTATAAAAGAGAACCACACTGTAAGTAGATTATCCAGATTTCCCTGAGTGGTGTTGGTACTAAATGTAAGCTATGAAAATGCTATCTAAGTACTTCATAATCCAACATTTTCTTACATTAAACTTAAATTGGTTTCCTGTAGTATTCTTCTAAAGAAATGTATGTTTTGGTAAAGACATTAATTTTCTGAGGACCAGCTATAAGTGACTACTTTAGAGTTAAAAGATAAGAACTAAAAACCACTTCTAGAATGGAGGCATGAGGAGGTTGGCAAGCTATCTCCTCAGTATAACCGGTGAATTGTTTTTTTAAAGAAAACATTTAAAGTCTATGGATATTGTCTTAAAGGCATACACCAAATGAAGAAATGTTTTTTCAAGAAAATCTAATTTTGGTAAGAATAGCAACTGTAGATGGCACTTGATCCATAACCTGGGGAAGGAAATGGAAACCCACTCCAGTATTTTTGCCTGGAGAATCCCATGGACAGATGAGCCTGACAGGCTACAGTCCATGGAGTGGCAAGAGTCAGAGACGACTTAGTGACTAAACCAGTGATCCATAACCAGCTCCCTCTCCCCCAGCTCCACAGACTTGTATGATAGCATCTCTACTCTAGGTATGGTGAAGAAGATAGGACTTCCTCCACCTTCAGTAATCAATCTAGTGCTACAGTATCTTCCTGGGAGAGGCAATCAGCCAGCATTTATTGTTCCCCCAAGCTCCATGTCGCAGAATCCAAATTTCAAACTAGCACAACAGAGAGGTTGGGTCTTCCTTCTTCTGCCTGGCTTAACTTCTTCCACACAGTGATGGTTTCACTACAAGAGAGAAAGCCTGAGAATATTAGCATCTATTTATCCTTCCTGCAGCCTGCTTGAAGAGTAGACATTCTATGCAAGGAAAGGCAAGCAGAGAAGACCAAAGACAAGTCGTTCACATGGTACCTTGATCATCAAGCAGGAGTGTCTCTGAGACAAATGGATGGTTCTCTTTGCTGCCACCTTAAGGGGCTCAGAGGTCTTGCCCCGAAGGTGAAGTGAAGTGAAGTGAAGTCGCTCAGTTGTGTCTGACTCTTTGCAACCCCATGGACTGTAGCCTACCAGGCTCTTCCGTTCATGGGATTTTCCAGGCAATAGTACTAGAGTGGATTGCCATTTCCTTCTCCAGCGGATCTTCCCGACCCAGGGATCGAACCTGGGTCTCCCGCATTGTAGACAGATGCTTTACCATCTGAGCCACCAGGGAAGTTAAGGCAAAGATAAGTAATTACTTTGCCAACAAAGGTCCATCTAGTTAAGGCTATGGTTTTCCCAGTAGTCATGTATGGATGTGACAGTTGGACTATAAAGAAAGCTGAGCATCGAAGAATTGATGCTTTTGAACTGTGGTGTTGGAGAAGACTCTTGAGAGTCCCTTGAACTGCAAGGAGATCAAACCAGTCAATCCTGAAGGAAATCAGTCCTGATTATTAATTGCAAGCACTGATGTTGAAGCTGAAACTCCAATACTTTGGCCACCTGATGGGAAGAGGTAACTCATTTGAAAAGACCCTGATGCTGGGAAAGATTGAAGGCAGGAGGAGAAGGGGACAACAGAGGATGAGATGGTTGGATGGCATCACAGACTCTGTGGAGATTAGTTTGAGTAAACTCTGGGAGTTGGTGATAGACAGGGAGGCCAGGTGTGCTGCAGTCCATGGGGTCACAGAGTCAGACACGACTGAGCCACTGAACTGAACTGAAATATAAGTAATAAGAACACAGAGCTCCAAAGCCTCCCTGTGTCACTAAAGTATAAGGTAAACTAAAAAAAAAAGGGGAGGTGGATTTTGGGGGTAAGCAATTTAGAGGAGGCTGATCACAACATAGAGAACCACAAACTAAACTGTAGACCAGTTACTTTATCAGAGAATACCATGGAAAGAAAATGAAAAGAAAGCCTTACTGGAGTCAAAGCAAACCTTGAAGGTTGACGTCCAAAATTATTTATTCAGGGCCTCAGACTTAGTCGGATTAGACTAAGGAGCAACTCATACTCCACAGTATAGTCAACACCAATAGAGCAATCAGCAGACAGTTACTGGAGCCTAACTGCTATGTGTGATGCTAAAGAGGCAGATAGCCTAAGAGAAAGGAGAAAGTGAAGTCGCTCAGCTGTGTCCAACTCTTTGCGACCCCGTGGACTGTAGCCCACCAGGCTCTTCCGTCCATGGGATTCTCTAGGCAAGAATACTGGAGTGGGTTGCCATTTCCTACTCCAGGGGATCTTTCCAACCCAGGGATCAAACCCAGGTCTCCCGCACTGCAGGCAGAGGCTTTAACCTCTGAGCCACCAGGGAATGGAGCTTAAGAGAAGGGGAAAGTCAAAGAAAGACCTGCTAAAACTGCCGACACACCAAGGTGTCTGTGCACATGCCCACGGCTGCCTACACCCTCTGATTAGTGACATTAGTGAAGTGAAAGTTGCTCACTTGTATCTGACTCTTTGCAACACCATGGACTGTAGCCTGTCAGGCTCCTCTGTCCATGGGGATTCTCCAGGCAAGAATACTGGAGTGGGTAGCCTATCCCTTCTCCAGGGATCTTCCTGACTCAGGAATCGAACCAGGGTCTGCTACCTTGCAAGTGGATTCTTTACCAACTGAGCTACCAGGAAAGCTCATGGCATCAGAATGACATCAGAGGCCTTACATTATAGGGAAATACACAGGCTACAGTCCACAGGATCACAAAAGAGTCAGACAACGAGTTAATGACTAGACAACAACAGAGATACTTTATTAAAATAGTTCAGTCAAGTCTCTAAACAAATAAGCAGACAAGCAAACAGATAAGAACAATAATAATAAGCCATGGAGAAGGAAGATCTATGTCCAGAGTTGCAATAATATATTATCAGAAATCAACAATTTCTTCAACAAAAATTTATAAAACATGAATAAAAGAAAAAAAACAACCGAAGGAGGGAGGGTGTGATCCATACATGGAAACAAATTAAGCAACATAAATTTCCTGGGAGAGGACTTAGATTTTAGACTTAACAGACAAACATGCAAACTAACCATTATAATATGTTCAAAGAGATAAAACACTTAAATAAAGGAAGTTATGATGACAGTGTCTCATGAAATAAAGAATATAAATACAGGGAGATAAATAATGAACAAAGAATCATATAGAAATTATGGAATTTAAAATTGTCGTAACTGAAATGAAATTTCACTAGAAAGACACAGCAGTATATTTAAAACGGCAAAAACAATTGCCGGTGAACTTGTATTTAAATACATAGAGATTATGCAGTCTGAAGAGTTAAGAGAAAAAGACTAAGAAACGTAAAAAGAAAGTGAAAGTGAAGTCACTAAGTCATGTCCAACTCTTTGTGACCCCTTGGACTGTAGCCTACCAGGCTCCTCCATCCAAGGAATTTTCCAGGCAAGAATACTGCAGTGGGTTGCCATTTCCTTCTCCAGGGGATCTTCCCACCTGAGGGATCGAACCCAGGTCTCCCACATTGCAGGCAGAAACTTTACCACCTGAGCCACCAGTGAAGCCCAAGAAACATAAACAAATCTTCAAATAAATAGCAGTTCAGTTCAGTTCAGTCACTCAGTTGTGTCAGACTCTTTGTGACCCCATGGACTGCAGCATGCCAGGCTTCCCTGTCCATCACCACCTCCTGGAGCTTGCTTAGACTCATGCTCATCAAGTCAGTGAAGCCATCCAACCTCTGTCATCCCCTTCTTCTCCTAACTTCAATCTTTCCCAGAATTGGGGTCTTTACCAATGAATCAGTTCTTCACCTCAGGTGGCCAAAGTATTGGAATTTCAGCTTCACCTTCAGTCCTTCCAGTGAATATTCAGGACTGATTTCCTTCAGGATTGACTGGTTTGATCTCCTTGCAGTCCATGACTCTCAGAGTCTTCTCTAACACCACAGTTCAAAAGCATCGATTCTTCAGCACTCAGGTTTCTTTATGGTCCAACTCTCACATCTGTACATGACTACTGGGAAAACCATAGCTTTGACTAGACAGGCCTTTGTCGGCAAAGTACTGTCTCTGCTTTTTAATATGCTTTCTAAGTTGATCATAACTTTCCTTCCAAGGAGCAAGCATCTTTTAATTTCATGGCTGCAGTCATCATCTGCAGTGATTTTGGAGCCCAAGAAAATAAAGTCTGTCACTGTTTCCATTGTTTACCCATCTATTTGCCATAAAGTGATGGGACTGGATGCCATGATCTTAGGTTTTTGATTGCTGAGTTTTAAGCCAACTCAAATAAATATAGGATACCAATACACACATTTTAGGAGTAGTAGAGAAAGAGGAGGAAGAGAAAAGGAAAGAAAAAATGTTTGGAGGAATAATAGCTGAAAACTTGCCAAATCTGATGAAATGTTAATGGTCAATAAGCATCAGGAAATTCAAATCAAAATTGTAATGTGATACTACTTCACACTCACTAAGATGATAATCAAAAATATAAAAAAGTGTTGGCATAAATGTGGAGAATTTAGAAACCTCACACATCTCTACTGGGAATGTAGACTCAGGTACAGTCATTTTGAAAATAGTCTGGCAGTTCCTCATAAGTTTAAACTTGGAGTTGTCATATGACCCAGACATTCCATTCTTAGGTGTGTAATTAAGAGAACTGAAATCATATATCCAACCAAAAACTTATAAACAGATGTTCATAGCAACATTATTCACAATAGCCCTAAAGTGGAAATGATCCAAATGACCATCAACTGATAAATAGAAAAATAAAAAGCTGTTTGTGCATACAATTTTTTCATGATAGAAAATAATAAAATATTGATGCATGCTACAACATGAATGAACCTCAAAAAGATGATATTGGGTTAAAGAATTCAGGTATAAAAGGCTACATAATGTATGGTTCCATTGTTACAAAATGAACAGAACAGGGAAATATAGAGACAGAAAGTAGATTAGTGTTTGGCTAGGACTGAGAGTATTAGGGAAGGAAAAGTGACTGTTAATGGCTGTAAGGCTTGTTTTGAGGTGATGACAACATTTTAAATTTGATTTTATTGATGGTTGTACAACTTTTAGAATACACTAAGACTATTGACTTTTATACTTTAATTAGTGAATTGTATGGTATGTAAATATGAATCTAATTTCAATAAAGCTGTTATATTTTTGGAAAAGGATAAACATAGATTTCCATGTTTAAAGCCTATTGAGAAACTAAATATCCCCATGTGTGTTAATCACTCAGTCTTGTCCAACTCTTTGTAACCCCATGGACTGTAGCCCACCAGGCTGCTCTGTTCATGGGATTCTCCAGGCAAGAATATTGGATTGGGTTGCCATGCCCTTCTCCAGGGGATCTTCCTGACTGAGGGATAGAACCCAGGTCTCCAGCATTGCAGGCAGATTCTTTACTATTTGAGCTGCTTGGGAAGTGTATGTCTCTAGGATCAATAAAAATTTGATAAGAGCCAGGAAACATTAATGAACAAACTCATTAATGAACAAACAACTCAGTTGTGGAGGTGTTTCATTTGGGAAACCAGATAAGAATTAATATGAAAGGTGAAATTTGGGCTTCAGAATTATATCCATAGAAACTGAATGTACTCTGTGAGAATGGAAAAGGCATAGCATCTTCTGGAATAGAGTAGAATGTACAACAGAGGATTAACTTTGAAAAATGCAGCTTCTAAAGTGAAAAGGAAAGCAAATCATGGCAAAGCTTCAGAAAGTTTTCAAAGATTTAAGTAAGATAGTAAAAAATCAGTGTATCAGTTGATTGCAGTTTCTTGGTAATAGAAATTCCTCACTTTTCAATAGCCATTGTTAAGGGTCTTTGGTCTTTAGAGGTACACAATTTCTAAAGCTTGACTTGGTTGTAAGGCTTATTTTTATTTTCAACAAATACTGCTTTGAAACATGACAGAATTAGTTATTTTTCATGGTCAATGAGAAGAAAATTTTGAGGGTAGTCTAAATGACATGAAATGACTAACCAATAGTATACCACTAACATTTATTTGCGTTCTCCATTGGTCTCAAAGAATTTTCATTACTTGATTATTTGAAATAAATTAAGTGATATTGGAAGTTCAGAGATTTTGATTACTTCCTAGATTTTTACTTAATATCAATTTCATGATTTCAGGAAACTGAAAAGTCTAAACACAAAACATTCAAATCAATAAGCTTAGACTTTTTTTTTCTTTTTAGAAACTAAGGAAATGTTACCCTAATGTAATATTATCCTGCCACATTGGCAAGAAAAGTCAATTCAAGCAAAATTTGTAATATGAATTTCTTTGATTTAATGTCAAACACTCTCCAAAATTGTCTTATGATTTCAATATTTAGGTTCAAAATGCAAATATTACATTTTAATAATGGCAGTGCTATTATTATATTTATGATTTTATTGTTTATGTAAATATTTTATGGCTGTGTGGGTATTTTAAAAACAACCATATGATCCGTCATATCCAGCCTTGTCATTTTGTTGGTGAAATTGAGTCCAAGAAAGATTGTGAGGGACACATGACTTTACTACAGTTTAGTGTCAAAGATGGGATACAATTCAAACATCTTAATTCCAAGATCAGTGACTTTCCTTATATAACATCCAATAGATTAGCCAACAATAGTTTGGTTATCATAGAAGAAACGATGTGACATAGTAATAAACGATTTCTACTTCTGGCTTGTCAAGGATTTGGACTGTGTAGAATATAACACACCGCAAAGACATTTAGTATATTGTGCTATACGACATTCAGCCACGGGGGCCTGTGAGAATTCGTATCTTCCTGGATGGCAAGGGGTCAGTTAAGTCAGTTCAGCCAAGCGCTAAGTCCTCGTGCTTGGCTGCAGTACTGCCGGCGTTTGCCTGCCTCAGCGTGGTCACAGTCTGACTGAGTGCTCCCACAGAGTGTGGGAGGAACGAATTGCATTAGGTTTTGAACAATAAAGATGCAGTTACCTTCTGCCGTTTCCAGATTTCCTGTGTGACAAACGTCAGAATTAAACTGTTCCAACATTCAGCACATTTTTATCCAGATAAATATTGAAAACATATTTAATGCAATATTGAAGGGATTAGAGCATTCAGAAAAGGGAAAGTTTGACTAATGCGGCAGCTGCAGAGCATTCCAGCGCACTCGGGCTTTCGCCAGCGTTTATTAGCCAGTCAAGCCTTTGACAATAAACAATTCGCGGGCCGCCTCCTGCTCTCCAGCGGATACTTGTTGGGAGTTTGTTTTCATGACGGCATTCACAGCTCTTGTTTCTGCAGGTTGCCTATTATTACTGCTTAATGAACATTGGAAGGCTTTTAATCGAGCTTTAAATGTACTTTTAGTTGCATTCAAATGGATGATATTTTTATAATACTGGTCCGCTTGCAAAGGGTAAATAAATTAATATATGTCCAATATGGAATTTGCAACAAAGAGTAGTATGTCTGTTAACTGCAAAATATGAGCTGGTTGTTTCTTAATACTTTATCTCAGAAACTTTGTATCTAAGATAAAATGAAACAAAATAAATGCGGCTTTTTTTCAGCCTTCTTTTATATGTAATGCATTGTTTACATCTTTCTATTACTATGTTATCTCATGGGGTTAGAATCAGGCCTTCTTTTGAGCAAGTTCACATGCAAAGCGGTTGAGAAACGGTTGCAGAAACGGTCTGTTTCCTGATTGGATGGTTTTGTTCTGAGTGATCTGTTTCCAGGTCACAGTAGTAGTTCGATCTGTTGAATCTCACTTTTGGATAGAATAGATCTTTAATGTAGTCTAAACTGTTTTTGGTAGTTAAAATTGGAAGGTATCCAAATGATATATGCCAAAGAAATAATTAAAACACGAGGAACTTTTTCCCCCTTGGAGAGTAATCTCTAATAAATATTTTGAGGTAAAAGTGGAAACCTTAACTCAGGAAATTAAACACAAACATCTCTAGGATTTAACTGCATAACTACAAATGTAAAAATAAAATTTAATTCAGAAGATAAAGACAGTAGTTATATATATCATTTTACTAGCAATTAATACTGTGTGTATATATATGTATATGCATACCATATGTACCTGGCTATTAAAATTTAAATTTTGGCTAGTTCTCTCTTTAATATATTTTGTCTAGAGAGTATTCTGAAATTATTTCAATAAGAATGAGACCAATGTGATTTCTGCCCATATAAATATGAGTAACATAAAAATGAAATTCCGTATATATAAGGATCCACATTTACATAAAATAGCAATGTAACATTTATTTCATCTAGCTATTGTTTTTTGTTTTGGTCTCTAGGAGACCAAAATGTATAGATATTATCAATTAAATAACCAAATTAAGTTTGGATAATCTAAACATAAACTCTAAAACTTAAACTTCTTTATTAAGGGCCTCTACATCACCCTTGTGGAAAGGTTGTGAAGCTTTCAGGCAATAAAACTTTTGTGTTGTATGTAATGAAGAATTAGGGTGAAATATTATTCAGTTCCTAAGAAAATAAATATATTCAATTAACAGAATTATTTTAATTAAATCAGTATCATACAACAGTTTAAAGGGCTATAGGTAAAATTTAAAGCACAAATTAAATAAGAACTTATGTCCAAACTTATTGCATATCTGATATCAGTCAACCATTTATATTATATTATAAGCATTTATGGGCTTCCCTGGTGGCTCAGATGGTAAAGAATCCATCTGCAATGTGGGAGACCTGAGTTCGATCCCTGGGTCGGGAAGATCCCCTAGAGGAGGGCATAGCAACCCACTCCAGTATTCTTGCCTGGAGAATCCCATGGACATGGGGTTGCAAAGAATTGCACATGGCTGAGTGATATATAATATGATAATTTATATAATAATCTGTAAAATGAATCTTTCAGCCTGGTAGCAATTTTCTCCTTTTTCAGAAAGACAGCTAACTGACCAGTCCATACGTAGGTTGTGATTCCATAACATAAGTGTTCAGAAAAAAGGTCTTCTTTATAAGAATGGGAGAATGGGGAAGGAAATATTCTCTTTACCCATATCCGAGATCTGTATGTGGTTGTTTCATATAAATTTCATATTTTTAAATGTACTTACCAATATATATAATAGAATGTACTTTATCTGCTGATGTAGAAGCATATGAAATCAATAGCCTCTCATCTCAGGCTTATGGTTTGTGATTGTTTCCTACTGATTCAATAGAATGCATTATAATTTGTTTTCTATAAAACTTTTTTCTTAGTTATTGTATGACTTTATATAGTTTTCCACACCTGCTCTGTCCTTGAGGAAAACTCATGTTTTAGATAAATGAAAAAAATCTAAGTAAATTTTATAGGTGTGGTGGTTTAGTTATGAAGTCGTGTCCAACTCTTGCGACCCTGTGGACTGTAGCCCATCAGGCTTCTCTGTCAATGGAATTTCCCAGGCAAGAATACTGGAGTCAGTTGCCATTTCCTTGGATATTCCCAACCCAGGGTTCAAGTCTGGGTCTCCTGCATTGTGGGCAGATTCTTTACTGACTGAGCCACAAGGGAAGCCCCCATTTTATAGGTGCTTTAATAACAAATAATAAAAGGAAAAAAATCTTTTAAAAGAAGACTCTTTTTAAAAAGTCTTCAAAGAAGGGGATCAAATTTCTTTATACAAAATGGAGTATCTGGGCTGAATCTTAGAATACAAGTATTAAATGTTCACAAAAGCAGTTTTCCTACAAGTGTTTCTGTGCTAAACAGTATAAAGTATTAGTAGTTTTAAGTGAAAAAACTGAAAAAAAAAATACCCACAGAGTTGTACACAAACAAAAAAGATTTTTTTTAAAAAAGAAATACTATATTTTAATATATTCATCAAAGCTCTTTAGGGGGGATTTAAGAAAAATTTGTTTATTACTTGGCAAATATATTTCTAATATATAATAAATATATAAGTAAAAGTAAAAAAACATTATTACTTAATCTGAATGATACTGTGGAACATTTAACCAGAAAGTTCATTAAACTTTTCACTTCATTTTGATATTTTTACTGCTGGGACTGATTGCTTTAATCAAATATGGTATATGCATGCATATATATAATATCACTATATGTCCCCCTAATTCTTACATTGAAATCTTAATCCTCAAATATTATGGTATTAGAAAGTGAGCTCTTTGAGAGATGCTTAGTGTCTTCAAGAGGGTGAAGCCCTCCTGAATGGGACGGTGTTCTTATGAAGGGGGCCGGGCTGAGATCCCTTGGCCCTTTCACCATGTGAGGGCACAGTGAGAAGGTGCCACCTGTGAACAAGGAAGCAGACCCTCACCAGAACAAAACTGTATTCATGTCATGACACTGGACTCCTCGGTCCCAAAACTTTGAGAAGTACCTGTTTTCTGTTTATGATAACTCACTTAATCTGTTGGTGTAAGTTAGCAGCCTAAAGGGACTAAGATAGACACACACACACACACACACACACACACACATACACACACACATATGTATTTTTAACAATTTATTGAGTCACTTTTCCTCATTCTATTCTATAAGCAAGAACTCTTTCCAAGCCTTATCTGTGTGTCCCATAAATATTTGTTATGGTCAAAATGAGGCTAAACCAATAATACGTAATGTTAATATTATCCATTTTCATCTTGCCCAGTGTTCTTGTTTTGATCATTTCTTTGGCATATCATTTTTAACTATTAAAAATTATTTTTGGCTACATTAATGATCAATTCTACCCAAAAGTGAGACTCAAAAGATTGAACAACTAGTATGACCTGGTAATAGATCACTTGTAGAAAAACCCATCCAATCAGGAAAGAAACCACTTTGCAACCACTATGGCCTTTCCATGTGCATCTGCTTAGAATCAGACCTGCCTGATTCTAATCCCATGAGATAATATAGAGAGATGTAAACAGTGCATTACATATGAAAGAAAGCTGAAAAAAATGATACACTTCTTTTGTTTCATTCTATTTAAAAATACAAAGCTTTTGAAATAAAGTATTAAGAAACAACCAGCTCTGGTTTTGCAGTTAATTGTTGTTCAGTTGCTAAATGGTGTCCAACTCCTTACAACCACATGGACTGTAGCACATCAGATAAACAAGAAATAAAGGAGCCTCTAGGAAACATAGAAATCAAGGAGAAAAAGTTATTATCCTTAATATTCTCAGAGACATAAAGAAATGTATCAATGCAAGAAGACCAGGAGGTAACAAAAAAGAACTTTTGGAAATACAAAACTTATGGCAGAAATGGAAACTCAGGATATTGACTGAAAACTTAAATTAGGGAAGCTTCCGATAAAGTAGACCAAATAAGAGACAATTATGGGTAACAGGAGGAAAAAAGGTTAGAAAATCAAAGGATCAGATCTGGAGTCCTAAAATCTCAATAAAGAGAGTCCATGCAAAAAAGAACTGAAAAAAAGAATGAGGAAAATAAATTCATTCAAGAAATTACACTTGGAATGAAAGGATTCATTTCTTGATTAAATAGACCCACCAAATAGATGGGTCTGTTTAACATCTATGGGACTTCCCTGGTGGCTCAGATGGTAGAGCGTCTGCCTACAGTGTGGGAGACCCGGGTTCAATCCCTGGGTTTGGAAGATCCTCTGGAGAAGGCAATGGCAACCCACTCCAGTACTCTTGCGTGGAAAATCCCATGGATGGAGGAGCCTGGTGGTGTCACAAAGAGGCGGACACAACTGAGGGACTTCGCTTTAACATCTATAAAACAACAGATGAAAACGGATCTGCTTCTGCATATGATCCAACAATTTCTGAATGTCCAACATCATTATCAATGAGAACAGCATGATTTTTAGAGAGGAAAAGTAATAGTTTTTATATGAGAAATCACATATCATATTTAAAGCTAGAAGACAACAAAGCTATGGCTTAAAATATTGAGGATAATTTTTCCAACCTAGTATTCTGTGACTAAAGGAACTATCAATTAAATGTGACTGTGGATGTTTTGCTATGCAAAATGTTGAAAAACTATTGACTTCCAATAACTCATTATCAAAAGCTACTAGTGGATAGTCTTAAAATTATTAACAAGTAATTAAATTAACAAGTAATTAAATCACTGGGGTTGAATATATTTTTTAAAAAGAGGAAAAGTAAATTCATAGATGATATAGAACAAGATCTGGAGAACAAACATTCCAGACTAGAGCAAGTCAGAAATTGCTGATGACTTTTGTAGGACATCTGATGCATTTGGATATATTTTTTTTTAATATTTATTTCTAGAATTAAACTTGGAATTGGTGATTAATACATATAATTGGTGATTAATGCATCAAAAACTAAGCAAATAGAGATAATTAGAAACTCCAGGGGAAAAAAATTGTTCAAGAAAAGAAAAAAAGTAGCCTTAATATTCTGTATGACTCAGTTGTGAATTATGTCTACATAGTCATAATCATATAAATGTGACTATTGATCTATACAGAACTATAACTGTGTTTATGAATGGACAGAAGAAAAGTGTTTTTGTTGCATTTTGTGGAATAGGGAGCTAACTCCCTGAGGTTTAGATGTAAATAACAAATACAACAGCGTAACATAGTTAAAAGCAATTGCTTTTGAGAATCAGTTTTTTTTTTAATTTATTTTAATTTATTTTTTTTTTGAGAATTAGTCTTTTGAGGAGGGTTTAGAAGACTACCATTTTTCATAAAGAAAGTTCTCACTTTAAAAAACAAATAAGTTTGAGAAAATTATTAATAAATATAACATTGACCCAAAAATGACCACTTAAAAAACAGATTATATGAAATGGAAGAATAAAATACAATTGTGTTTAAGAGAGAAAACACTATTCTTTTTTTTTTTAACCTTTTATTTTGTATTGGTGTATAGCTGATAATCAATGTTGTCATAGTTTCAGGTGAGCAATGGAGGGACTAAGCCACACACATACATGTATCCATTCTTTCTTAAACTCCTCTCTCATCCAGTCTGCCACATAACATTGATCAGAGTTACATGTGCTTTACAGTAGGTCCTTGTTGGTTATCCATTTTATATACAGCAGTGTGTACATGTCCTTCCGAAACTACCTAACTATCCTTTACCCCCTTCCTTCCCCCAGACAACTGTAAGTTCATTTTCTAAGTATGTGAGTCTCCTTCTGTTGAAAACACTATTCTTGAGTAAGTAAGGTATGTGGAAAAGAACCATACTGACAGCAAAGTAATTGGGAAGCACTGAATTGTGTTTAATTCTGTATGACCTATACATGCACATGTATTCAGTTTTGTTTGTTCCTTAATTGCACTGAGACTGATGGCAAATTACTTGCAATTCTCTCTCAATGCTCACCAGATGGAATGTTTATCATATATTCCATTCTTTTCTTTGATCTGATAGAATACAGTTTACATTTAAATCTAATCCAATTTTATAAAGAAAATGTCTAATGTTAAAAAAATCACAAAATGCTAAAAGGACATTTACAGTACAATAAAATGCATGATCATAAACACTGTTACAAATCACACCATACATAAAACCACTTTAACTTTTAACCAGATTATCATCGGGAAGGCAGTGTACACATTTGGAGATGCAGAGCCATTGCTTCAGTGTTTTAAATTAAAATGGAACTGTGCCAGAAGCAAAAATGAAACATACATACCAAAAAAAAAAAAAAAGAGGAGGAACAAAAAGAATAAACAGAACAAACCTAAAAACAATGAAGACAAATTTAATGTGCTCTAGGAGGTTGTAATTTGAAATTGAGTATCAATGAATTATTTTAAAATCATAGCACTAAATGGTCAACACATTAATGCATTCATTTTGAAGCTTTCTTGCAGAAAGGATCAGATAAGAAATGTATTACAGTGGCCCAGAGAATGACATCACAAATATGTATATTCATTTTGCTGACTGTTGGCAAAACAACAACATATTTGGCAGCATAAACAAATAAGGGAAAAGGAGTGTGCTTTTTTAAATTTCTCCAAAATACTCTCGTTAAACCCAACTCATGATTTCAAATTATGTATAGCCCAGGGTTAAAAGAAACAATGATCAAGTTGGACTCAGACTAAATTTGTGTTAAATGTTAGGAGTGCTAATAGTCAACATGACTGATTATAAACAAAGTTATTTTCCAAAATGCACTATTCATTTTGTTTCTCAGGAAAACTTTTATTAATAAAATGAAAGTAGTTTATTAAAGGTGCTTAGTTTATAAATACAAAATTAATCATTAAACCCATACACTGCAAAACAGCTCCCTCTATAAAGTAGAACAATGATTCATGTTTATACTTTCAAGGTTGTATGTGTATGTGTATGTGTATGAGAGAGAGTGTTTAACGTGTAGGGGCTATCATTTAGTTCTTGGAAGTTTTTCATAATATGTCCTCATTCAAATACAAAATAATATTAAGTACAGATATAAAAAATACAATGCTATTTACTATATGAAAACTGACAATAATCAAATAAATAAATTTACTTTAGAAGAGATTACAAGCTTTTACCAAAGATATTCCTCTTCTAGATCTATAGTTAATAGTCTCTTGATTCTGTCCTCTCAAAGATCTGGAAAGATATGAACAGTCTAACGTGATATTCAAAGCCTAAGCTCTAAATCTCATATTGTCAGAGTAGTCTACTGTTGAATAAAGCTTGGGGAACATGAAGACATGTGCTTTGGTAAATTTTCCTGCTTTGATGTTTTGTTATTGTTCTTTGAGATTGCTTTACCCGAAGAACCTTTCTGTCTTACTTCAGTCTGTGTGCCTCTGTGTGTGTGTTCGTGTATGTGTGTGTTCTTGGTAGGTGTCCAGTATGCTTTTCCCCAGTAGCATATTGTACACCTACCAACCTGGGGGTGGGGTGGGGGGCTCATCTTCCAGTGTTGTATCTTTTTGCCTTGTTGTGTTATTGGGGTTCTTGAGTCAAGAATACTGAAGTGATTTTCCATTCCTTTCTCCAGTGGGACATGTTTTTTTTTGTCTGTTATTTAATTCAGGTTAATTAAAATTAGAGCACTGAATTTAATCATAAAACCCTGTCACTTCTTCTCTTGTAAGCTTCACAACTATTTCAACAAACCTTTAGACTCAAAGATCAATAAATTCAGTCAAATAGTTGATTCAGTCAAAAAGCTAGGCAAATTTATTTGATTAAAGTAGGTAATTTTGTGTGAATAATCAGACTGCGGATTCCTTATAAGGTATAGTTTAAAATGGAAGACCAAAGCATAAGAAAAGAATGCATAAATCTGGCAATGCTTTTCAACAAATTTTGAAAGTATAAACTTTGGAACCAGATAGATCTGTGTTCATTATCCATTTGGCAAATAGATTTGACTCTGGACTCTCTTATCTGTGAAACAGAATTGATATTACCTACAGTGGTTTTTGTTTTGCTTTGTTTTTCAAAATGTGGCTTTCCACAAGCCCATCTTCATCACAATCATTAGAGACTTACATTAAACATTGATTCCTGGGCCCTACCTCAGATCCTGGTGGTGCACATAAAACCTGCATTATTAACTAGTACCCCAAGTGAATTTTAGGCTGCCTAAAATTGAAGACTCATAACTAAACCTCCAGATTATTGTTTAGATTAAATTAACAACAAAATATTTAGGGCCCTGGCAAACAAAGCTAATTTGAAACCTGTTTTTAATGAGGAAACTATGAATTCTAAATGTAACATTGGCAAGTTTTTTGTTGCAAGGGAAGAGGAAGGTTCTAGTTAGGGCTGTTTTAGGGCCCCAGAGAGCAGCAGCCTGGCATGGTGAGACTAGAAAGTGCCCAGGCTTTCATGCGTTGGCATGTTATTGCTCTGAGCTCTAGAGCTCTTAAAATGCCCAGCCCTGAGTGTGTATGAAATGAACTGACATGAACATAATCTTGTGGGTTGTGTGGTTTGAGTCAGTGGATTTGCAGCAGGGAAGACAGGGCAAAAACAGCACTGTAAACATTATCTTTTTCCTCAAGGCCATTCCTCCTCCTCAGATAGTTTACCACTAGGTGAGCACTGCCTTTAAAAGAAATGAAAATATCTAGTAAATGGAGTAGAAAATTTAAGATAGTTAAGCCACAGAAAGGAAAGCAAAACAAACAACACACCTAGAAAGAGGTTCTGATCACTGTAACAACAAAAATGTATAATTTCTACTTCTCCTTGCTCTGCAATTATCAATTGCAAACAAAGCAACTGATGATGAAGCTCATTCTATTAATACATGCCTAATTAATTGAAACTAGATAATACTTATATGGGATATCAAGACTTATTTAAGGAAATAACCAAAGCACTATAAGCAAAGTATTCCATACCAGTGTTTCCATTTTTTTTTAATTTTGTTTTTCTGTTGTTTATATTTTTGTTTGTTTGTTTGTTTTGTTTTTGTTTTTTAAGCAAGGTATTAAAATTAGATTCCAAACTAGTGGTTTGTCTTGTTTTGGATTAAGCAAATCGGTTAGGTAGTAATATATTTTTCTTAAGTATCTAATTATGATTGAGAATATTGTGCTCCCAAGTTTAAAACTGTGGTTTGAATGATTCTGTGGATTTGGTAAACACTTTTTTTTTTTAATTGTTCTTTAGATATAAAATATCAGTGTGTCCTGGGCTTCTTTTGATGGCTCAAGTGGTAAAGAATCAGCCTGCAATGCAAGAGATGTGGGTTTGATCCCTGGGTTGGGAAGATCCCCTGGAGGAGGAAATAACAACCCTCTCCAGTATTCTTGCCTGGAAAATCCCGTGGACAGAGGAGTCTGGAGAGCTACAGACCATGGGGTCACAAAAGAGTGGTACACTACTGAGCACACACCCATGCATGATCGATGAGTTCTAAGGCTGTGAAAAATCAATTAAAAGAAGAAAAGTACATAAGGTGTTAAAAATGATTAAAGGAAATATTTAATGGAGGGAGAATATGAAAGGCTTATATTTTATTATTCCCTAGATGACACACACCTAGGGATTTATAAATGAGGCTTGAATTACACATCGGAAGTTAGAAAGCACACACAGCTCTACCTTTCCTGGTTCACCATGTTACAGTAGGTGGAACAAGTTCATGGAAAACCTGATCTACATTTGTTATTTAAAAAAAAAAAAAAAGCCTCCTGTACATTTTGTAGAAGAAATAACGAGAAGAGGTCTGGTGCTTTGAGCTTGGTAAAGTATTCAGCATCAGTTTAGGAATTTGAAAAATCCAATCTCTGAATTTCACATAATTCTGGGAGCTGGTATATATGTGATTTGTCCATATGCACATCACTTACATAAACAATCTTCTTATTCACTGTACAGAAGAGGCAGAGATATGTGATCCCCTTGGGCAAATCAGGAGAAGGGAATGACTACCCACCCCAGTATTCTTGCCTGGAGAATTCCATGGACAGAGGAGCCTGGTGGGCTGCAATCCTTGGGGTCACATAGAGTGACTGAGTGACTAATGCTTCAGGCAAATCAGTTATATTTAATGATTCAAGAACAAGGACGGGCAGGTAATCTTTTTGCCAGGACTAAATCTCTGAAAGGAAGAGTGAGTAGGGCATTTCTTTAAGGACTACTAGAATTAAATTTGGGTAAAAAATGGGAAAATATGGTAAATAAGCCACGTTTTCATTTTTAAATAAATAGAATTTAAAATATAACCCAAAATAATATTAAAAATCAAATCTAGAAAATTTTTAAGGAGCTCTTTTGCTTGTAGAATGAGCCTTAGAGAGAAGAAACCATTAAAAAAGAAAAGTAATTTAAGGCATATAATTCATTTTTTTCATCATGGCAAAGTTGGGAAAAAGTCCTGACAACAAAGCTTACACACGAAAAGCTAAATGCATTTTAGGATATCAGTATTTTAAATCCTACACTTTCTACAGAATATTTATTTTATAGGTCTTTATAGCCACTTAGTTTATGTTTAGCAAGAACCAAATGCTGATATTTATATTAGTTCAGTCTGTGAGACACTCTTGATAGGCCTATTTATGATTTAGAACTTTAGAATTTAGAGTGCCTACAGCTCAGGTTTCATGTTAGGTCTGGAGATTTTCCCTTCATGTCACAGAAATGTTTCATTTTGAATACAATAGTCTCACAGAATTATTGGAGGGAAAATTGTTCACATAAACAAACAAAAATCTAGGAATCTGTTGTTCTGTTTCCTGTACTCTCCCCAAAGAGTGCTGTTGACCTTGCAGTCCTAAACAGGCTGTGGTCTGAAGACCTAAACATCAGTTCTTAGATCTTGTGAAGGACACCGCAAGAAAACCAGGGACAATTTTGTTACTTTTCCCCTTTTTTGCATATGGTTTTATTTGGCTATGTTGTGTGCCATGTGGCATCTTAGTTCCCTGACCAGGAATCAAACCCATGCCCTCTGCAATGGAAGTGAGGAGTTTTAACCACTGGGGAAGTTCCTTGTTTTCTTAATTTACATTTTGCCAGAAAAATCCTTAATCTGTCCTACTTCATAATGAACATTAAACTCTTCTTAAACTTTTTTGTAAGAAGCAAGGAGATCAAAACAGTCAGTACTAAAGGAAATCAATCCTGAATATACATTGGAAGGACTGGTGCTGAAGCTGAAGCTCCAATACTTTGGCCACCTGATGCAAAGAGCTGACTCTCTAGAAAAGACCCTGATGCTGGGAAAGATTGAGGGTAAGAGAAGGGGACCACAGAGGATGAGATGGTTGGATGGCATCACTAACTCAATGGACATGAGTTTGAGCAAACTCCGGGAGACAGTGAAGGACAAGGAAGCCTGGTGTGCTACAGTTCACAACATCGCAAAGGGTCAGACATCACTTAGTGACTGAACAACAAACTGTCTAAAACATAGGAGTGGACAATCATATTGTTACTGGTACTAGATAGGGTCAAATTGCTGTAGCTGTCAACATATATTAATAGATTCTTAGGCAACTAAGAAACTTCTCTCATGTCTCATTTTTGAGTTCAACAAACTGACCCAAAGTGAAATATCTGTATCCACATCACATGCTAGTGGCAGAGCTAGTTTCTAATGTAGCCTAATGTCATTTTCTTCTCTTTTCAATTATGACAATTATGTTAGAAAGTAGCTACTGTAAGTAAAATGCATATTCCTTGTTGCTCAGTCGTTTCCTAGTCTTTGCGATGCCATGGACTATAACCAGAGGCTCCTCTGTCTATGGAATTTCCAAGGCAAGAATACTGGAGTGGGTTGCCATTTCTTTCTCCAGGGTATCTTCCTGGCTCAGGGATTGAACCTACCTCTCCTGTGTCTTCTGCGTTGGCAGGCAGATTATTTGCCACTGAGCCACTGTGGGGAAGCCCAAATATACATATAAATAAGTTAAATACAGCTTTTGCATTTTCAGTTCACTGTGCTTGGAAAATATTTTTGGCAGATTCAAGTTCCAGGGTAGTCTCATAAGTGGAGTATATTTGAATGGTTTTTTAAACTAAGATTGGAAGATATGCCTCGCACATATCAAAGAAACTTAAAATTCAACATTTACCAAACATCTTCTAATGCAGGCTCCATGGAAACAGGTGGAATTTAAAAATGAAAAGACACTGATTGGTCTAAAGAATAGTATAATATCCTGTGGTAGTATATTATTTTTTATAATGCACAGGTTATCAAAGTAGGAACATCTCCAAGAAAGAAGTGTAATAAATATTTGATAATTAATTCATTTCTTTTGCTTAAAAAAACAGGGTCTTCCATTTACTACTTTCTAGTTTTATTAGCATAAAACTTGGGGGAGTCCACCACTAGCACAACACATTAAAAGGGCTAGCCTCTTTACTGAACACTTGAATGCTACATACAAATCATTTTGGATCCTCTTACCAGTGATAAAGTATAACTTTCTAAAGGTAAAACCATGACTTTCAGGCAAATATGAAATGAACACCTGTCAAAAATTTAACTTAACTCATTATTCAATGAGTGAACCAGTAAAATATTGAGGCCAGGCCCATGATATATGCAAAACAAAGTATAAGCAATTTGATAAAGGAGTGTCAGGGCAAGATTGTTGGGTTAAAAATAAAACTGGTTATTGCCCACATAGGCCAATAAGCCATTACTTTTGAGGTTCATTGTTCCAAAGGAAAACAACTATTTGCATAACTATCAGAAAAAGAATATGTAAATTGACTTCTGTCCCTAAAAAATTATAAAATAGCTCAATCAGTAGAAAGTCAGTCGAAAGTGTAAGTCCACATCACTGAAAGGAAACTGTTATCTCTTTTGCCTATTTTGCCTATTTTGTTTTTTGTTTTGACTATACTGGGTCTTCATTGCAGTGCTCAAGCTTTCTCTAGTTGCAGTGCACAGGCTTCTCTTGCTGGGGCATGGACTTTAGAGCACACAGGCTCTCTAGCTGTGGTACGCTGGCTTCCCTAGTTGCAGCACCCAGGCTTAGCTGCCCCACTGCATGTGGGATGTTAGTTTCCCAACCAGGGATCAAACCCACCTCCCCTGCTTTGGAAGGCAGAGTCTTAATCACTGGACCAGCAGGGATCCTCTCCTTTGCCTATTTTGAAGTTTTGGAAATCTGTTCTCACTGGGCTTCCCTGATGCCTCAGTTGGTAAAGACTCTGCCTGAAATGCAGGAGAACCCAGTTCGATTCCTGGGTCACAAAGATCCCCTGGAGAAGGGATAGGCTACCCACCCCAATATTCTTCAGCTTCCCCTTGTGGCTCAGCTTGTAGAGAATCTGCCTGCAATGTGGGAGACTTGGGTTCGATCCCTAGGTTGGGAAGATCTCCTAGAGAAAGGAAAGGCTGTATTCTGCCCTGGAGAATTCCATGAACTGTATAGTCCACAGGGTCGTAAAGAGTCAGACATGACTGAGCAACTTTCATTTTCACTTTCTCATACCAACATGCTTTTATATAGTGAGGTCCTAGGCTTCTATACAAGAACCCCAAATATTTATAAGCTATTTCTTTTGTGTAGTCTTGGACTCATATTTTTAAAAAGATAACTGAATTTGAAATTCTAATAAGGATGATTTTTAGCAAAGAACAAAAATGTCCAGTTGTTGTGCCTAGGCTTAAATTAACATCAACCTCATAAGCTATGGAATCACTTTCATAAACAATATTTAAATTCAAGTTTTATGTTAATGTTTCTCATTATAGTGGGATAAGCTATTTAGTTTTGTTTTGTTTTTCCAGAAATGTAACCTCCATATATTACATTGTTCCTGTGAGGAATTAGGGTTTGAAGAATGGTTTTGTCCTTCTCTTGTGACCCCATGGACTATAGTCCACCAGGCTTCTCTGTCCATGGGATTCTCCAGGCAAAATTACTGGAGTGGATTGCCATTTCCTTCTCCAGGGTATCTTCCCAACCCAGGAATTTAACCTGGGTCTCCTGCATTGCAGGCAGATTCTTTATCAAATGAGTTACAAAAGAAGCCCCATTAATAGTGGGATAAGCTATTTAGTTTTTTTTTTTTCCAGAAATGTAACCTCCATATATTACATTGTTCCTGTGAGGAATTAGGCTTTGAATAATGGTTTTGAATAACCTCATATTACCAGGTATGTATTTCAAGAGTTGTTTTTTTTTTTGTTTGTTTTTAATATTTATTATGTTCAGATGAGTGAGTCCTCAATCGCTCAGTGAGGTCCAACTCTTTGCAACTACATGGGCTATAGTCCACCAGGGTCCTCTGTCCATGGGACTTCCCAGGCAAGAATATTGGAATTGATTGACATTTCTCCTCCAGAGGATCTTCCCCACTCAGGGATTTAACCTGCACGGGTAAGTCTATTATGTTGAGATAATGAATTTCTAAACAAAACTTGAACTAAAAAATTGAAAAAAAAATGAAATAATGGATAAGCTAAAAGGATTTTAAAATATTTTGAGACTCAATTTTTTTAAGTTGAATTTTCAGAAATAATTATTACGACCAGTATTTCTCATTCAGCCAAAACATCATTTCTTCACATAGGACAACCAAAGTAGATTTTCATCCCTTTCATAAACTATTTTGGCAAACTTAATTACAATGTTTATCAATGAAATCATTTTAAATTGCTTACTATAATCAGGATTACTCTTATAATAAACTAGTACATAAATTCAAGAATACAAGGATTGAACTTTGCTCATTACTATACATCCAGGACATAGAAAAGAGACCTAGTCCACAGTAAGTCCTTTTTGTTGACTGAATGAATTAACAAATGTTTTAAATTTGACAATATATGGTTTTTCCAGTAGTCAAGTATGAATGAGAGAGTGAAGTGAAAAGTGAAGTCGCTCAGTTGTGTCTGACTCTTTGTGACCCCATGGACTGTAGTCTACCAGGTTCCTCTGTCCATGGGATTTTCCAGGCAAGAGTACTGGAGTGGGTTGCCATTTCCTTCTCCGGGAGATCTTCCTGACCCAGGAAGATTGAACCCGGGTCTCCCGCATTGTAGGCAAATGCTTTACCATCTGAGCCACCAGGGAAGTACATGGATGAGAGAGTTGAACCATAAAGAATGCTGAGCACCAAAGAATTAATACTTTCAAACTGTGGTGCTGAAGAAGACTCTTGAGAGTCTCTTGGACAGCAAGAAGATCAAACCAGACAATCTTAAGAAAATCAACCCTGAATATTCACTGGAAAGACTGATGCTGAAGCTGAAGTTCCAGTACATTGGCCACCTGTTGTGAAGGGCAGACTCATTGTAAAAGACCATCTGAGAAAAATTGAGGGCAGGAGGCGAAGGGGACAACAGAGGATGAGATGGTTGAATGACATCATCAACTCAATGGACATGCATTTGAGCAAACTCTGGGTGACAGTGAAGGACAGGGAAGCTTGCCATCCTGCAGTTCATTGGGTTGCAAAGAGTCGGACACAACTTACTGACTGAACAAAATAAATACTTAATATTTATCATGATATTATTTAAAAGACTACATAGTGAACCACTGTACAAGCAGGATAATTCAATCTTGTAATCTTGAATAGATTTTCTGTTATTATTCATCATTATAAATGATTGTGCATCTTTGCATTCATCCCTAATTGTTTTGGGGTTATATTTCTGGAATTAAAGTTCTTTTGGATACGTATTAACTGAC
Organism: Capricornis sumatraensis; assembly: GCF_032405125.1. Taxonomy (NCBI): domain Eukaryota; kingdom Metazoa; phylum Chordata; class Mammalia; order Artiodactyla; family Bovidae; genus Capricornis; species Capricornis sumatraensis. The sequence continues at coordinate 38,794,395 of NC_091085.1, read as the reverse complement.
CTTTCCAGTGTCTGTACAAATATAATAAACTGTTTCAGTGTAACTTTTTCCTTGACAATATTAAATCTGCCTCACTTTAGAATTTTTTTTTTTCAACCTTTGTACAGGGAGATAGCCTATTAACAATGTTGTGGTAGTTTCAAGAGAACAGTGAAAGGATTCAGCCATACATATACATGCATTTTCCCCTAAACTCCCCTCGCATCCAGGCTGCCACATAACATAGAGCAGAGTTCCATGTGCTATATAGTAGGTTCTTAGAATTATTTTAAAACATATAGAATGTGTTTTGTATTATTGTTTTTGTTTTTCAACTAATATTTTAAAAACTAGCTTATAATGCTGTCTGGAAAGTTACTCATGTTTTGTACAAATTGTAGCAAATAGAATTTAGGGCAACTATCACCCCAAGAAAATTTCTGCTCTATGTAATTCATCTCAGCAGTATTCAAACAATTGTTGATCTAGAGGTTTAAAAAAAAAAACACAAGAGTTAATATAACTTAAAAATCTCTCATTTCTGGTATGTGGTCCCATAAAGCTGGTATTTTTACATAATTTTTCTCATACATTTACCTTACCATTTGTTTGTGCAAAGCTTAGCAACTTCCCTTATTTTGGCAATGCTGAATGAATGTATTTCTGCTGGAAGTCCTGACATATTTATTTTATGCTCTTTCATAACGGTTACAAAATATGTGCTTCAAGATTTAGAAAAAAATATGCTAGCAACAAAAAGCTTAACTGTTAGAAGCTGCAATTTTTTCCTTTAAATCCCTTGAAAATCTCATATTTGATTTTCTTAGTACTTTCCCTAATAATATAGAAAGCAAGATAATTCAGCTGTGAAAACAAGCAAAATTTCTTCTAATATAGAACAGCTGAGTTCTTCACTTTTCTAAAGAATTTACTCTGGTAGCCACAGGTATTTTTTTTTAATCAATTTTCTATTATGGACACAGTGTGGTTAATTAAGGGTTCTCCATTCTTTTTGTAGAAAACTTAGAAGAATAAAAAGACAGAGGGAGCCTGATTTTTTTTTTTTAATTCAGTTTGTGTTACATTGGCCTTGAAAAGAAAGAGAAGAGAATAATTTAGCCAAAAACAACAAACATCCAGTTACCACAAATTTCAAACTCTCAGGTTTAGAATGAAAGAGACCCATTAATTCAGGGATGTCAAGACTGCTGGTGAAACTGAAAACCAAAAAATACCGTCCTGTGAGTTGCTCTAGCTAGCTGCCTTTAGAAGATACCTTTTTGGGGAAATATGCTATTTAAGTCCCTTGTTAAACAATGGAAAAGGGTGGAGGAAATAGAATCATGTTGTCTAAAGTATACATCCACTCATTCAGCATCCCAACGAAGTGCATAAACTCTGGCTGCTAAGAGGAAAATAGGAGTAACAGTTTCCTGAGAATTGTTAAGCCAACATGCTATTAAATATACCACCTAACATTGTTCTTTTCCTCTCCTTTTTCACTCTTGCAGCTACCACATGTGATGGAAAGAATCCAACTTAAACACTCTAACCAGAGCATGTTCCAAGACAGATGACTGGGCCTCAGGCTTGGCCAATACAATGCACTTCTATTCTCTATTTATTTTTGTAGTTCAAAGACCTGGCAGTAACCAAGTTGATGCCTGCCACAAGGACCAGTGCACTCCTGATTACTGCCCAGTGATTTTTATATCTGTGTGCCAGCTACTCAGATAGACCACGTATAAAGAGTTCGGGGATTTTTTGAAAGGGAAAGAAACCCCAGCTTCCACTTACACTTTGAAATTTCAGATGATATACTGCCAACTTACAGACCTTGTTTTAATCAGAGCAGCCACATGAAAAGGCTGTTTCTATTTACCCTAGGTCATTTAGGAAACCAGCGATAAGTAAGCCGTGCAAAATTTCAACTTGTCTTAAAGTTGGCATGTTCTCCTCAACTAGAGTGGAGTCTTGATTTCATTTTCTGAGTAGAAATATTTACAAACCTGTCATACTTGAGTTTTAGTCTTCCTTCTGCCCACCAACAAGTAACCTTTTTAAATAATGCTCAGGGCAAATTGGAAGTTGTTTTCCAATGATGGGTCCATATAGATTTAAATAATTTCTAAACTACTGTAATTGTCTGTATGGTCCGGCCACTCAGGGTAGCTCTTCTCTTGCTCTCTGTACATCCTGTGCTTGACCAGTGCCTGCTTCACTCACACTCAGCTCACAATGGCTTCCTGTGTACTTGCTGCGGGCACGTGCATGCCTGCTAAGTTGCTTCAGTCACTGCCAACTCTTCGCAACCCTATGGACTGTAGCCTACCAGGCTCCTCTGTCCATGGGATTCTCCAGGCAAGAATACTGGAGTGGGTTGCCATGCCCTCCTCCAGGGGATCCGCCTGACCCAGGGATCAAACCTGCATGTCTTATGTCTCCTGTTTGGCAGGTGGGTTCTTTACCACTAGAGCCACCTGGGAAGCCGCTGCCCCAGCTGATGACTGCTCTATTCTTTAGATCAGAACATCTCCACCTGATAGCTTATCAAAGGGGTCATGAGGGACCCGTGCCTCTGCTGGTTTCTCTAGTAACCCACGAGGTCAATTCAGGTTGGCATATATTTAGGTAATTGACACCTTTCCCCTCCCCACAAGAGAGAAGACTGTCTAAGCTCCGCGTCTGGCTGCACACGGTGGGGAGACGCTCCAGGACCTGGCATCAGACAGGTAAGCTCCTCCATCCATTACACTACTGATGTCTGTGTCACTGACTCCGGGCTGTTTCTTCGGTCTCAGGAAGGTGCAAGGAAAGGCCTTGGAGGCCTACTGGGTGCACCCAACAATTGGCTGAGCAGCCAGGAGGCTGAGGAAACTCTCGTGAACGCTGGGAGATAAGGACGGGGGGTGGAAGGTTGTGGGGGACTGTCTTCTAACACGGGGGCCGGAAAGGTGAAGGGAAATCCCTGGAGCGGACGTTCATAGCATGTGGGGTCCTGTGGTGGCGGTCCTTGATGTATGCAGCTGCCATTAGAGTGAGGAGAACTCGCAGACACTGTTGCCGAGTTACTGGCTATTATTGCAGTGGGGGTAAAGTTAGATAATGTGGGGGCCACGGGTGTGAGATGGCTGTTGTTTTTTACGTTAAGAAAGGCAACAGAAGCTGAGCTAATAGCTGAGGTGAAGGTTAACAATGTCAATTTCCGTTCTTCTGAAAGTGAGGCATGTGTCTGCGAGTGATATATATTATCTTCTATTACTATTTGTTTCAACTGAATTGCTGTTTAGAAACTTGATATTTAGGGGGGGGAAATGGCCAAGATAGAAATCTTTTGACATTTTAAAACTGGTTGTCATTTATGCTCCTAGAGAATGTTAGCTTTTTAGAAGGAATTGGTATTTCTCTTTCCGCACTTTTAAGATATAATCTACCTGAGAGTGAACAGGAAAAAAGGGGCCTTAAAAAACTCTACCAGGAAAGCTGAGATCTCTGTGCCTATGCACAGATATGTGTATGTTTATCTGTATTTTGTAAGCAGAATATCTCTACCTTCAAACCATGTGGCCAAGATTAGTTCGTGAGTGACCTCTGTTTAATTGGCTTAAAAGAAATTAATTGCTTTATGTAAATTCTTGGAAATGTAAAGAAACAGCCTAGGATAAAATTCAGGTTCAGGTGATCTGGGAAATATTCAGTACTGAATCATTATCTGGTACTGAAACCACTTAAGCTTGTTGATTTGATTAACATAAACACGTTTTTAAATTCATCAGGGTTTAAGAATTACACCTCTGTTGTACCTAGATTTGTGCATGTGGGTGTGCATGCTAAGTTGCTTCAGTCATGTCCTAGGTTTACTAGTGGTCAAATAAGACTTTATTATATCTGTTGCAAATTGGTCAGCAAAGAAAATAATGAAACTTTAGATGTAAATAAGCTTTTAGTTAAATTGTATAGGAATAATTGGCTTCCCAGGTGGCGCTAGTGGTAAAGAACCTGCCTGCCAATGCTAAGAAATGCAGGTTCGATCCCTCAGTCAGGAAGATTCCCCCAGAGAAGTCATGGCGACCCACTCCAGTATTCTTGCCTGGAGAATCCCATGGACAGAGGAGCCTGGTGGTGCTATGATCCATAGGGTTGCAAAGAGTCGGACACGACTGAAGTGACTTAGCACGCATGCCCTTGGGAATAATTGTGTTTGGGGAATATCAATCTAAATGATCTCCCCAGATTTTGGTAACTTGAAGTTAAACTAAGTTAAATGAAGAGAATTCATTGACTATCTGGGCCATTTCAAATAGGATAAAATATTGGAGCATTAATTCCTAGGCAGGTCTCTGTTTACCTACCCTTGATTTCTTAAGAGAGGAAGACGAAAGCATTAGTTTTCCAAACAGGAAATGCTGGTATGACAAATAATTCACAGTTACTTTCTTCTTGTTTTTTGCTGGAGTTTTTATTTATGGTTGAGATTATAATCAGTCATAATTCCAGTTATAATTGAGAGGGAAGAAGGAAGGCAGGAAGGCCAGGGGTCTCCAAATGGAGAAAATAAGCTGAAAGTGTCAGACATTTTTTACCTCTCAAGTGGCAGGGGGAAACAAACTACTAGTGTTAGATTTTTTCCCCTTCTCTCTACAAATTTAAAAAGAGGTTTCTCTTAAAATTCTGTGTTGCTATGACGACACCTGGTTCCACCTGAACTTAACTTTTCTCAAACCTTGAACTAGCCAATGTGTTTTTCTTACGGAAATGTTTGTCTTAAGCTATGTTAATGAATCATGTATTTACCCTAGACTCTCTTCAAGTTGGTTCCACCTAAGACTCAGAACTGACTTGACAAGCCAGTATGTTTTACTCATGCAAATGTTCTCTTAAGCTGTGTTAATGAGACTGTATTTGCTTGGAAACCTGCCCTTCTTCAAGATTCATGTCAATCAGTTTATGGCCCAGGCCAATTCACCTTGTGCCAATGTTATTTCAAAATGCACGTTGTGGGTGAGGGGCCTGGTGCCAGTCTCTGAGTTTTGAAACATTTCTTTTCTCTAGCAGACTGCTAGTAGCTATATAACATCCGGCTAAATACTAGCGGGGGGGTGAGGGTGGGCACTCTTTCTTCCCCCTTCTGATGTCTATGTCAGAAGCTTTCTCTATCTCTTTTATACTTTAATAAAACTTTATTACACAAAAGCTCTGAGTGAGCAAGCCTGGTCACTGGCCCCGGATTGAATTCTTCTCCTCCAGGGGCCAAGAATCCCAGTGTCTTGCGTGGTTCAGCAACAACTTCTCATTATTACCAAGTTTTTTTACTGTCATGTTGTTATCAGGTGTTTAACCTTTCTGTAAGTCTTTTGTCATTTATAGAGTTACTATTGTGCTTCTGTTTTTGCAAAACTACTTCATAGGAAGCCCCTTTTGACAAGTATAGGTCTCTGATAAATTTCAGATCCTACTGCTGAGCTGGGGCAGAAATTAAAGAATCCTAAAGGAAAATCTGATATATTCATAAAGAGTTAACAGAGGGATTGGATATGGAGTGAACTGGTGAATATAGTTATAATGTTTATGGTTTTTGTCTGGACTATTACTGATTTAGAACTATTTTTTTCCAAATATAGGGAAATCCTTCATCCCTAGTTAGTTATGATCTACAGCAATATGGTAAACTACACTACTGGGTAGAACTGAAACATCCTTGTCCCTCCAGAAAATGGAGACCCCTGGGTTCTGAGCAGCCTTAACCGGTAAATGGGAAAGACTGTCTCCTGACATATGCAGGGATCTCAATATTTTGGGGCCCTCCGGAAGAGAAATCTCCCTGAGATGGAGTCTGAGGGCAGGCCTTTGGCACGGCTTTCTTTAATGGTAAATGACTTATGACATGAGGTCGTATCAATAAATGAGCATGAGGATATAACTCCAGACCATAAATTCACATAGCTTACAGATGTGCTGCTGCAGAAGCTTACAGGTAAATCTGTGATACCCTGATTGATGGAACTTGGAATGAAGTTTCTCTTAGAAATTGTATTGTAAGAGTGGTTGGGTTTCTTGTTCACTAAGGCCTACTAAATCTAAATTTAAACAAAGTGAAAAAAATACTTAAGAAATATTACTTTACTCTGGTGCTTGATTCATGGTTAGTACACAAGAAATATATATTGAATGACTAAATAAATTTATATATAATATATATTATATTATATATACACACACACATATATACAGTGTTTCTATGGAAACTTACATAAAGTTTTGATTCAGCTTGTTGCTACCTTTCAACACTAGTGTCCTTTACCCATCCTTTCTACTTCAACCCCAATCCCAGCAGCTGGACCAATATTATAACCTCTTCTAAGCATCAGTAAAAGAGAAGTAAGGCGCAGGGATTTGTAGACCCTCTGTTCCTACAGAGACTTATAATACTGACATGGGCGAGCAACCTGAAGGAGAGTTACCTGTGATGATGGCTTCTTGGGAGGAAGGAGTGGGTTGGGTAGAGTTCTGGAGGAGGGGGGCGGTGGCTCTACACAGTAACAGCATACATAGGGTTTCCTCCAGGAGGAGCATTTCCAGCTCACAGTCACTGGGGTGCCGGTGGGACATGGATGGTCTTATCAGGCAGTGGGAAAAAAATGGTCATTTTACTGACCACAGTTGTACATACTCTTTAAGTAGCCTAAAATCACCATCTTAAAAGGGGATGACATTTGCAAATTAGATCCAGATGGATATTCAAATAGAACAAGTCTTTGGGGATAGATAAAACTGCAGGTAGAAATCATATCTGGCAGTCAGAACACAATATTTAAAACAAATAGCAACAGAATATGGCTACAGAGGAGTCCTAACAAGGGATTTCCACAGCATAACTGGAGGTTCAGAACTAGGTGATAACAGAACTATATAGACAGGCAAAGGAGGAGACATGTCAGGACTTACATGAGGGGCTGCTAAATAGGAGGAAAAAAACCAGGTCCTTGAGCTATAAAAATGGCTAGATTTTATAGAGGAATAGAAAGTGCCTTCCTCATACTGGGGAAAATAATAAGGACTAGGTTTGAGGAATATGGCACAAGTCCCTTAAGCAGAACAGGGACTTAAAAAAGGCAGACAGGTTTTGTTCTAGAGAATGATAGAGTTCCTACATTTACTTGTGTTCCCCGGTAGACTCAGTAGTAAAGAATCCACCTGCAACCCAGGAGATGCAGGTTCAATCCCTGGGTCAGGAAGATCCCCTGGAGGAGGGGATGGCAACCCACTCCAGTATTCTCTGGAAAATTGCTTGGACATGGGAGGCTGGCAGGCTATGATTCGTGGAGGAACAGAGTTGGAAATGACAAGTGACTGAGCACGTGCACATGCCTATGTTTACTTAATATATAAGTCTTGGTGCATTTCAGAAACCAGGGGACTAACCCTGTTCTTAGAAACAAATTGTTTTTACTTTGGGAAAACAGGGCTGTAGATCCTCAAGTCAGCAATCTCAGCAGTCTAGGCCTGTGTCAGTCTATACAGCAGGTCTTTACATTTTCATTTTCTTCCTATTTTATCCCACTTCCTTCATTCATGTGTCCTTATGCTTCAGACTCTTCTTAAATTTAGACTCCATTTAAATGTAAATTGAAAGATAACTTCCCTGTATAATAATTTCCCTCTCTCTGCATCTTTTATAGTTATTTTGTAATCCCCTTATGTGTTTCTCTCTGATTTTTAGCCTTCAGATTGCATTTCTGTTTTTGCCCACACCTGATGCAGCACTTTGTGCCATCAGGCAAAAGGTTTTCTGAATAGATTTCATATTTGTAATCTCTAAAGAGTTATTAGTTTAATTCCAAGTGACATCCTGAATAAACCATGCAAATCACCAAGGTCCATTTAGAACTGGCAGTAAATAGCACTAATTCAGACTGCATACAGAATTATTTAATAAAGTTTGGTGACCACACACATGGCACTGAGTTCATCAGAGTAGAATTATCCATGAAGGTACATAAATGGCTTTTCATTGAGTGTTTCCACAATTAAGTGCATGTTTCATGATTAATAATCTGAAAGAAATCTATGCTCAGGAATGGACATGAACTATGTCATGGACAATTTGAAAACTCAAATAATTGAATCTCAGGTTTATGTTTGCTTTGAATAGGAGATGTAAAGAAAAGTAAATGACCAACTATAGTCAGTTTATCCCTTGGATTCCAGATGCTTAACAGGCATCTTGTAGAATCTTCAGGCATTAAATTATGGATCAAAAGGATTTTTGAATATAAGTCTGATTTGATGACAGCTAATGATAGTAGAACATCAATTTTATATCTGACAATTTTCTAGCCAATTAACATAATCTATATTTAAGTCAGTTTTAAATAAAATCCTGAAAGATGATGCTGTCAAAGTGCTACACTCAATATGCCATCAAATTTGGAAACTCAGCAGTGGCCACAGGACTGGAAAAGGTCAGTTTTCATTCCAATGCCAAAGAACGCTCAAACTACCACACAATTGCACTCATCTCACATGCTAGTAAAGTAATGTTCAAAATTCTCCAAGTCAGGCTTCAGCAATATGTGAACTGTGAACTTCCAGATGTTCAAGCTGGTTTTAGAAAAGGCAGAGGAACCAGAGATCAAATTGCCAACATTCACTGAATCATTGAAAAAGCAAGAGAGTTCCAGAAAAACATCTATTTCTGCTTTATTGACTATACCAAAGCCTTTGACTGTGTGGATCACAATAAACTGTGGAAAATTCTGAAAGAGATGGGAATACCAGACCACCTGACCTGCCTCTTGAGAAACCTGTATGCAGGTCAGGAAGTAACAGTTAGAACTGGACATGGAACAACAGACTGGTTAGGAAAAGGAGTACGTCAAGGCTGTATATTGTCACCCTGCTTATTTAACTTCTATGCAGAGTACATCATGAGAAACTCTGGGCTGGAAGAAGCACAAGCTGGAATCAAGATTGCTGGGAGACATATCAATAACCTCAGATATGCAGATGACACCAACCTTATGGCAGAAAGTGAGGAAGAACTAAAGAGCCTCTTGATGAAAGTGAAAGAGGAGAGTGAAAAAGTTGGCTTAAATTTCACCATTCAGAAAACTAAGATCATGGCATCTGGTCCCATCACTTCATGGCAAATAGATGGGAAAACAGTGAAAACAGTGGCCGACTTTATTTTTTTGGGCTCCAAAATCACTGCAGATGGTGATTGCAGCCATGAAATTAAAAGATGCTTGCTCCTTGGAAGGAAAGTTATGACCAACCTAGACAGCATATTAAAAAGCAGAGACATTACTTTGCCAACATAGGTCCATCTAGTCAAGGCTATGGTTTTCCCAGTGGTCATGTATGGATGTACCGAAGAATTGATGTTTTGAACTGTGGTGTTGGAGAGGACTCTTGAGAGTCCCTTTGACAGCAAGGAGATCCAACCAGTCCATCTGAAAGGAGACCAGTCCTGGGTGTTCATTGGAAGGACTGATGTTGAAGCTGAAAGTCCAATACTTTTGCTACCTGATGCGAAGAGCTGACTCATTTGAAAAGACCTTGATGCTGGGAAAGATTGAGGGCAGGAGGAGAAGGGGATGACAGAGGATGAGATGGTTGGATGGCATCACCAACTCAATGGACATGGGTTTGAGTAAACTCTGGGAGTTGGTGATGGACAGGGAGGACTGGTGTGCTGCAGTTTGTGGGATCACAAAGAGTCAGACGTAACTGAACTAAATAAAATAGAAGACTTGTATTTTGAATAAGGCACGAATAAATGAATTCAGTTTAATCTCAGAATAATCTCAGAGGCAAACAGGATGCTTCATTCTACTGTACTTTCTGTAATATACTATATTGTGCATCTTAGGACCAAACTACAAAACCAACTAAAAAGTATTATTACCACATTTTAAACCAGAATCTGATCAAGCCTCTAAATCTAACTGCCAATTTATAGAGAATACGAGAAACAGAATACAAGTTAAAAAATACCAATGGGAGGCAATTAGCAAACTTTATACTCCAGGAAATTACATAGAACAAATGACCTGATCTCTTTAGCAAATAAACTTCAAGGAAAAAAGACAGAAATTTAGAAAAAGGTGCTGGATATAAAATATTTAATCCAAGTGTAGTGTATGGATTTTATTTATACCTTGATTCTAACAAACATTCTATAAAAGAAACTTTGAAACCATTAGGGAATTTGAAATAGTTCATAATACTAAGAATTATTGTTAATAGTTTGGTAATAGAAATATGCTTCAAGATGGGTTCTTATAGATATATAATAAATATTAAGGATGAAGTAGTATGATACTTGATTATATTAAAAAACCAGAAGTGACAGGAATAAACAAGAGTTGTAGACAAATTAAGATTGGTCATGAATTGGTAAGAACAGATAGTAAATTTTTTATTATAATAGTCTCTACATATTTATGAAATTAAAATTTTCCATGATGAGAAACTTAAAGTATCAAGCATTATATTACTACTAAATATTTATTGTTCAATATACAAATATAGTTAATCATTTTGTAAATTGATTTACATATAAAATATATATCACTACCTTGCTTAATTCACCTATTAAATCTAATAACTTACATATACATTTTGGATTTCCTCTAAATTAAACACATGTCATCATCTCTCATTTCTTAACTTTTCTCTAACATAGTGGTGCTAATGATTAAAATGAATATAACTTCTTGCTTAGGACTTTAACAACCAGGGAAAGTTACATATAGTAGGGTTCCCATTGCTAGATTTGCAGTACTTGGGACAACTTAATGCATAAACTGGGTTATACTTATACATGAATGTGCTGAGGAGCTTTCCTTTTAATATAATTGTATATTGTTTAATAGGAATAAAATAATGTTATATTTACCTATTCCTGGGAGTGTGTGTGTGCACACTCAGTCATGTCTGACTCTTTGTGACCCTGTGGAGCCAGCCAGGCTCATCTGTCCATGGGATTCTTCAGGCAAGAATCCTGGAGTGGTTTGCCATTTCCTTCTCCAGAGGATTTCCCCTGACCCACGGATTGAACCTATGTCTCCTCCATTGGCAGGTGAGTTCTAGCCACCAGGGAAGTCCATCCCTGGGACAGGCCTTGTCAATCACACCTATATAAATCTTGGCTTGGACTATAAGTAAATAATAATGAAATATTTCACATGTATATATGAAACAAAATAAACATGATATAATATTCAACATCATTAGTCAGTGCACATCGAAACTGCAATGAGAAATCATTTCACACCTGTTAGACTTGCTATTGTCAAAAAGACAACAGATAATAAAAGTTGAGAATGTGGAGAAAGGGAACCCTAGTCACTGATGATGAGAATGTAAATTGGTGCAGTCATTATGGAAAATAGTATGAAGGTACCTCAAAAAAAAGTAGAAATAGAACTGTAATATGATCCAGTAGTTTTACTCCTGGGTATGTATCTGGAAAAACCAAAAAGACTAATTCAAAAAGATATATACACACTTATGTTCAGTACAGCATTGTTTACAATAGCGAAGATAAGGAAGCAGCTTAAATGTCCATCAAGAGATGAGTAGATAAATATGTAATACAATGAAGTTATTCACACATTAAAAATAATGCAAATTTGTCATTTGCAGCAATATAGGTGGACCTAGAGGGTTTTATGCTTAGTGAAGTAAATCAGAGAAAGACTAATACCATATGTTTTCACTTGTATGTGGAATCTAAAAAATTAAAGAATGGAATATATATAACAAAACAGAAACAGACTCATAGATACAGAGAACAAACTGGTGGTTACTGTGGGGAGGGGAGTGGGGCAAGGGGCAAGATAGAAGAATGGGCATTGAGAGGTAGAAACTAATATGTATAAAATAAGCTACAGTGATATATCATACAGCACAGGGAATATAACTCATATTTTTATACTACCTTTAAATGGAGTATAACGTATAAAAAGATCAAATCGCTATGCTGCTAAGTCACTTCAGTTGTGTCCGGCTTTGTGCGATCCCATAGATGGCAGCCCACCAGGGTCTGCCATCCCTGGGATTCTCCAGGCAAGAACACTGGAGTGGGTTGCCATTTCCTTCTCCAATGCATGAAAGTGAAAAGTGAAAGTGAAGTCACTGAGTCGTGTCCAACTCTCAGCAACCCCATGGGCTGCAGCCTACCAGGCTCCTCCGTCCATGGGATTTTCCAGGCAAGAGTACTGGAGTGGGGTGCCATTGCCTTCTCTGAATCGCTATGCTATACACCTTTAAATAATTTAATATTGTAAATCAACTATACTTCAATTAAAAAACAATAAAATATTTAAAATTAACAAGACAACCAACAATGTAGAAGTGCCTTGATTGGATACATACATATCAGAGAATCATAAAGTCCAATTATTTGGGTGAAAATATTGGAACAACAGAGATAGATTCATATCATGTAAGATTCATGGAAGTACCTTTGAGATTGTCAGTCAATTAGCACTTATCTGTGTCAAAAACTTTTTTCTGCATATGTCTTAGAACAAAATAAAAGGAAAGAGTCTTGTACCGTGAGAAAGACTGTCCAGTGAACTAGTGAGAAAGGGAGAGATTCCGGAGGCAGATTCTTGGGTCTGTTATTAGTGAATGAGGACAAGCTGCTTACCTCTCCAGTGTCTCAGTCCCTCAAGTGTAAAACTAACATTACACTAGTTCATCAACTTAAAGGACTGAATAAATGAGTTATTCCTTAGAACAGTGCAGTATACAATATTATCAACATCATTATTTGATTATGACAGTTATTAAATGTTATTTTATTGGAGACATAATAAAATTAACACATGGGGCTTTTAGGTTTACCTCTATCTGCTGACTCTTCACAAAAGAGAAGAATGCTCAACAGAGATCATTTCCATTTATATATCATGGCAAACACAGAATTGGATGTATGAATGTGAGTAAAATGTGTCTTCTATCCACAAGGTGCTTTTACACATTTAAATTATCAGACACATGTTACAGGAGATACCAAAGAAGTACACAGAATTTGCCGTAGGTGGGTAGAGGAAAGAATGGGGAGTTTGACCCAAGGAGAGTTCAAAAAAAAAAACGTTCTTGGAAGCCAGCATTCTAACGCTCTAGAAAGGTTTAGGACTATTTATTCAACAGTTAGTTGGGACCTGGAAGAACATGTACTTTCCAGGCAGAAGGAAAAGCTGATGAAGGGACAAAGATCTGCAACAAGTTACTAGGCATAATGTACTCATTTATTCAGTTATTCAGCAAATAATTTTTGAATGCCAGATCTTGCAGACACTGTACTGAACAAAACATAAAAATTTCTGGTTTCATTAAAAATTACAAAAGACAATTGCAAAATAAGCTAGTGTGCAATATCTCAGGTAGTAGATTAATTCTGTACAGAAAATCAAAGCAGAGTAAGGGCCTAGAGAGGGACCAGGGAAGTGGTACCACTTCTCAAGGTAAGTTTTGAGAAGATGGCATCTGAATAAAGACTTACAGAAAGTGAGGGAGCAGGCAGGGTAAAATAACTTTTCAAGTAGAAGAAACAGAAAGGGCAAAGACTTGGAGGCAGGGGTTTGGTTAACATGTTTGAGAAGTAGGAAGGAGGCCAGTGTGTCTGACACGGAATGAGTGAAGGGGAGTTAGAAGTTGAATGAAACATGAGAAATGGGAAATGGAAAAAATGGGAATGGACTTTCAGGGTGTGGGAAGAATTCTGGATTTTATACTAACTGAAGGATTTTGAACAAAGATGTGCTTTAATCTGATTTAAATTTTCAAGAACCCTGACTAATGTATGGTAAGATTATAAGGCAGCGGGGGGAGGGGGGTGGAGCTTTGAAGAAAAAATGAAGTTTTCCCGATAATCTACATGAATGATATCAGCACTAGGACCATGATAGTAGCATTTATATAATGAAAAACTGATTCAGAATGCATTTTGAAGGTATTGTTAACAGGATTGGCTAATGGACATGGAAAATAAGAGAAAAGCCAACCTCCAAGATACTCCTACTTTTAAAGACTGAGCAGCTGAAACATAGTGTTTCCAGTTCAGTTCAGTCACTCAGTCGTGTCCAACTCTTTGCGACCACATGAATTGCAGCACGCCAGGTCTCCCTGTCCATCACCAACTCCCAGAGTTCACTCAGTCTCACGTCCATCAAGTCAGTGATGCCATCCAGCCATCTCATCCTCTGTCATCCCCTTCTCCTCCTGCCCCCTATCCCTCCCAGCATCAGAGTCTTTTCCAAGGAGTCAACTCTTCTCATGAGGTGGCCAAAGTACTGGAGTTTCAGCTTTAGCATCATTCCTTCCAAAGAAATCCCAGGGCTGATCTCTTTCAGAATGGACTGGTAGGATCTCCTTGCAGTCCAAGGGACTCTCAAGAGTTGTCTTTTGAACACCACAGTTCAAAAGCATCAATTCTTCGGTGCTCAGCCTTCTTCACAGTCCAACTCTCACATCCATACATGACCACTGGAAAAACCATAGCCTTGACTAGATGGACCTTAGTTGGCAAAATAATGTCTAGTATCAAGAAACAGTATCTTCTGGGCATCTTAAATTCAAGATGTCTATCACAGGGACAGGCATATTCTAGTGCCAGCAGACTGTCTGGTATGACTGGAGCATCAGATTCAAATGAGGTGTACTGATCGCAAATAAGGCTGGGAGGTGAGTGGACTCTGTCACACATAAGGTTTTGAGTGCATAACAAGGACCGTATACTTGACATTCCCAGCCTATATTGTGTGAATAAGCATCTCTTCTTTTGATTAGCACTCAATTACTTCAAAATACTATCTATTTCTGCCCCCACACTTGTTGTAGCCAAATGTATAACGAGTAGCCAATGGCTCTGTATTGTACTTCCTTGTTCACCTCTGCCAGGGACTTTGCTTTGGGGGATTTTGTTCCTAATAAGAATTGAAGATCTGTTGGAAATAAGAGTCAACTTGAGGCCAGATAATTGAGGGTCTTGAAAATCAGCATGCTGCTGCTGCTAAGTCACTTCAGTTGTGTCTGACTCTGTGCGACCCCATAGATGGCAGCCCACCAGGGTCGCCCGTCCTTGGGATTCTTCAGGCAAGAACACTGGAGTGGGTTGCCATTTCCTTCTCCAATGCATGAAAGTGAAAAGTGAAAGTGAAGTCGCTCAGTCATATCCGACTCTTAGCGACCCCATGGACTGCAGCCTACCAGGCTCCTCCATCCATGGGATTTTCCAGGCAAGAGTACTGGAATGGGGTGCCATCAGCATAGTTTTGACTTTATGGCTAGTTAAATGTGCATGTTAGTTGAACTAAATAGCATTATGAAGACTGTCGTCGACACTTCCCTGGTGGCTCAGTGGATGGGAATTCACCTGCCAATGTGGAGGACATAGTTGGATCCCACGTTTTGTGGAACAACTAAGCCCAAGCACCACAACTACTAAGCCTGTGCTCTAGGGCCTGTGAGCCACAACTACTGAACCTGCTAGCATAAGGCCTGTGCTCCACAAAAGGAACCACTGCAGTGAGGTGCCTGTGCACCCCAAGGAAGAGTAGCCCCTGCTCTCTGTGACTAGAGAAAGCCCATGCAAAGCAGTGAAGACTCAGCAGCACAGCCATAAATAAATAAGTATATACATATATACATATATATATATATATATTTTAAACTGAGGTTAAAGAAGCTTAATCCAACAATATCGAAGAAAGATTGAACCTGAAGAAGACTGACACTAGCAATGGAGTTAATTAGATTAGTGATATGAGACAGACTGGCAAAGGCCACGGGAGACATCCTATTGGGAAATCCTTCTCCCATTTTTAAATCATTATTTTTAATGGCATGTCATCAAATTATGATGTTTAACAGTCTTTCTTCAGTTACAAAAAGGAAAATTTAGAATCACATTCACATTTTGTTTCCCCTAATTCTATATTAAATTGGTTACCAAATACTATATATCCTATATATTTAGTGTTTTTATTTACCTTTCTCTTCCTTCTGGTACTTCTGCCCACTTTCAAGAAATAACCATGTTTTGCCACAACTTTGATGAAATCATTGCTACCCACTGCTACAGTCACAGTTCCCTCCAAAGTTGAAAGACCTTCTTGATGAAGTATCTTGTTTAACTTAGTGCTGTTAGTTTTTTAAGCTTCCAGTAATAAGATCATCTACATTTTATTTTCATTTTTCTGTTTCCAAGAAGAATCTACAAAATGACTTCCTTGGAGGCTCAGATAAGTAAAGAATCTGCCTGTGATGCAGGAGACCCAGATTCAATTCCTGGGTCAGGAAAGTTCCATGTAGAAGGGAATGGCTACCCACTCCAGTATCTTGCCTGGAGAATTCCATGGACAGAGGAGCCTGGTGGGCTGCAGTCCATGGAGTTGCAAAGTCAGACATGATTGAGCGATTAACAATTTTAACAATTTTACATATTTTCAAATGTTTTCCTTATAAAATAAAAACTTTTAAGTACAGTTATTTAGTCATAGCAGGGTTGATGATTTTGCATAATATACACATGAAACACAGGTTTCATTTTAAAAGAATCTAGTTTTTTAAATCTCAGTATTCTTTTTGGGTAATTATATGTAAATATAAAACATATCTATTTCAGAATTTTAAAACTATAGTTTTACTGTGAAAATGTTTTATATGAAGTGTTCTGCTTTTTTATTCATCAAAATTAGAAAAACGTATACATTTTACAACTGTCAAACACAGTTTGAGTAAATGTACATAAATTTTATTAACAATTTTATGTAGCTGTATATACTTTTCTGAATCTATTATAGATTTAAAAATGTGAAAAAAATGGAAAATGAGTGATAGTAACAATAAATCTATATCATAAAATGTTCAAAACACATTTGAATTATGATTACTTTTAGAGAAATTACATCATAAATTGGAATATAGTTATGAATAAAAATTGAAAAGATGATAATACTCTTTATAGAAGATTAGGCCTTTAATGTTTTTCTATTAATGTACATTATCCTATTTTGTTGATCTTGCCAGTAACAATATATTTTTCACTGTTTTTTGTGTATAAATTAATTTTAATTAAGCATGATTATTAATCATATGATATTAATAAAAACATATTTAAATACTACATATGTCCAAATGAAGTTTGGTGATGTGACATAACCTCTCTGGTAGATCTGTGTTAAAAAAAATTAACTTCAAACAAGTGAGTCTTCTTTCCAGACTGCCTACAAATCAATGCTGGTTTATTATAAAACAGATTAAAATTTATGTCACAGTATCATTCACCCTTGAGAATACAAGATTCCTTATATTTTAAGAATTTACAACATAATAGAAAAGAAATAGTAGAAAGAAAAAAATTCCTTTTTCTCACCATTGAAAAATTTTAGAGGAAAATATATTTTATTATGATCATGCATATTAAATGGTATCACACTGAGTAATGCAGTGTTATAAACAAGCAGTCAGTTTAATCAACTCAGAAGAAAAATATTGGTTATTCTTAGTGGGTGAAGACTTCAGCTGTTGCTTAGTACCCATTCTCTCCATTTCCTCTTTGTAAGGAAACTCCTTGAAATTTTGCTGTGTGTACATTAATCTTATAGAATTAATAGTAGGAAATGACTACATTTCCTAACCTGACTTGTAGGCAGGCATAGCTTTTGTGTATGTTTGGGAGAGTAGTATATCAGGAAAAACTGTTGTGAGCAACACTTGAAGTCATTACTTTAAAGGACAAAGAACACTTTATAGATGTTCAGTGTAAATGGTATAATACAAGTATCTTGAAAGTTACTGGATTTTATGCATATTTATATAATACTAAAGCTTTGTCTACATTGCAGATGTTCCCTTATAATTGGAACAAGGTTAGGAATAAAAAGGGCAAGAGTGGAAAAAAGGATAAAAGAATCAGAAGAAAAGAAAGCTGGAGGATATAAAAATTTGAAATTTCAATATATAAAGAAGGGCAATCTAAACTATTGCTATGTGAAACAGTTCAAATTAAAACAATTTTAATAAAAGATCCTTTATATATGTCTAAGCTCTTCCATCATCTTTTTGTTAAGGTAAGCAGACCTTTGTTGGCAAAGTAATGTCTCTGCTTTTTAATATGCTGTCTAGGTTGGTCATAGCTTTTCTTCCAAGGAGCAAGTATCTTTTAATTTCATGGCTACATTCACTGCAGTGATTTTGGAGTTCAAGAAAATAAAGTCTGTTAACTGTTTCCTTTGTTTACCCTTCTATTTGCCATGAAGTGAATGGAACCAGATGTTATGATCTTAGTTTTTAGAATGTTGAGTTTTAAGTCAGTATGTTCACTCTCCTCTTTCACATTCATCAAGAGGTTCTTTAGTTCTTCTCTGCTTTCTGCTATAAGTGTGGTGTCATCTGCATATCTGAGGTTATTGATATTTCTTCCAATTATCTTGATTCCAGCTTGTGTTTCATCCAACCCAGCGTTTCTCATGATGTACTCTGCATATAAGTTAAATAAGCAGGGTGACAATATAGAGCCTTGTCATACTCCTTTTCCAATTTGGAACCAGTCCGTTGTTCCATGCCTGGTTCTAACTAATGTTTCTTGACCTGCATACAGATTTCTCTGGAGGCAGGTCAGGTGTTCTGGTATTCCCAGCTCTTTAAGAATTTTCCACAGTTTATTGTGATCCACAAAGTCAAAGGCTTTGGTGTAGTCAATGAAGCAGACATAGATGTTTTTCTGGAATTCTCTTACTTTTTCGATAATCCAATGGATGTTAGCAATTTGATCTCTGGTTCCTCTGCCTTTTCTAAATCCAGCCTGAACATCTGGAAGTTCATGGTTCAGGTACTGTTGAAGCCTGGCTTGGAGAATCTTGAGCATTACTTAATAGCGTGTAAGATGAGTGCAATTGTGCGGTAGTTTGAGCATTCTTTGGCATTGCCTTTCTTTGGGATTGGAATGAAAACTGACCTTTTCCAGTCCTGTGGCCACTGCTGAGTTTTCCAAATTTGCTGGAAAATTGAGTGAAGCACTTTCACAGCATCATCTTTCAGGATTTGAAATAGTTCAATTGGAATTCCATCACCTCCACTAGCTTTGTTAGTAGTGATGCTTCCTAAGGCCCACTTTACTTTGCAGTCTAGGGATGTCTGGCTCTAGGTGAGTGATCAAATCATTGTGGTTATCTGGGTCATCAAGATCTTTTTTGTATAGTTCTTCTATATATATATATTCTGTATATATATACATACAGTGTATGTAGTGTATTCTTGCCATCTCTTCTTAATATCTTCTGCTTCTGTTAGGTCCATACCATTTCTGTACTTTATTGTGCCTGTCTTTGCCTTAAATAGCTGGGAAAATAAGAGAAGAAGTAGCCTTACAAATAGCTGAAAAGAGAAGCAAAAGGCAAAGGAGAAATGGAAAGATATATAATTTGAATGCAGAGTTTCAAAGATTAGCAAGGAGAGAGAAACCCTTCCTAAGTGATCAATGGAAAGAAATAGAGGAAAACAATAGCATGGGAAAGACTAGAGGTCTCTTCAAGAAGATTAGAGATACCAAGGGAACATTTCATGCAAAGATGAGTATCTCATTAGATAATTAAATTAATAGCTCCTAAAGATATACATGGTGAGTATTAATAGAGGAATTAGCAACTGGCTTTCAAGATTAATGTGTATTTGTTTTTGAAATACATTTTAATTTTAATATCAAAATAATATTTTTTTTATGGCATGTTTGAAATACTGAAATGTTTAACTAAAAGGATATGCCTCTATGCTTCTTTTGTCACTGGTCAAATTTTAAATGAACCTGAAATTTCTAATTTTATTTGTAAGAAAAAAGTTCAGTAAGAAACTGACAGGTATATTAAGCAACATGATTACTATTAGCCAGCCCTGGTATCTGTCAACAATTAAAATGTTATAGAAAGATGGGATCTTTAAATTCTAACATTGTCTCCTCTGAGCACATATCTAATAGTAAAGCTGAACTTAAAAAAAAAAAAACAAAACCTCCCTTTCTTTGAGTTTCAGTTTTCCATCAGATAATTTTTCATGAATAATGGCAAATTTCACAGCTCTGATTTTCCTTTTTATTTTTCTTGCAGAAAATTCATAAAATAAAACCACATTGCTTTAAAGCAGAACACATGGTTAGTTTTTAGCAGAGAAGTGAAAAATCTCTAGTTTGTCTACCAATATAATTACTGGCAGCCGTTAAATTCTATATACAACATAAGGCATAAATTAGCTGATCACCAACATGTGTGTAGCCACAAGGTAACAAATATTAAATGCAGGAAAAAGGGAGAAAAATGAAATAAGTTAATAAATGATGACAAAGAGATAAAATGTATAGTTATGTTGATTAGATTTTGCCACATGTCATTTGTTTTAGTCTTCAATGCCAGTTGTTCAACATTTTTATAAAAGAGGTATTTTATGATATCAGTTTTCATTTTTAGTGATCTTATTGCAAGGTAAATTGCATTTAGGCAAGGAAAATGAAAACAGCAACAAATGCAAATAGGGCCACATATTTCTAAGAGCCTAAAACTAATGTTAAGTTACCCTGTCAACACAGATTTAAAACCAAAAGGGAAAAAGAGTAAAGTGCCATAAGTAATTTGTTCCACTGTCCAATTTTACTGAAGACTCTAGTTCTGCAATTAGAAGCTGATGACAGCTCACCATACTTAACTTGAACGTGTAGGTTCTTTTTAACAAATCTGTGGAAAGAAAACACTGAAGATCTCACATTTTACAAACAATTCCCAAAGTTTAAGAATTATTAAAGAATAACTTAGATGAAAATATAAAATAAATAATATTCTATCCTTCATACATAGATATGTTAATCCCCAGTCAATATGCAGCATATGCTATTGAAAATGTTTTCTATCCTTGATGATGGATTTACTGTATACACTCACAACTTCCCTTATCCCCCTGTGATTGGAGGTATTTGATTGGGATCTAGTCATAGGACAGAGGGAAGCTGATTGGAATTTGCAAAACCTAACCACATTGCTTACACTCATTAGTATAGCAAAGCTGCCAACTAGAGATGAAAAAAAAAGGAAAACAGAAAAGAAGGAAAAGAATTAATGACAAACATTACAAAAGTTGAATTTTAACTTGTAAAAGCTGACATTTGTTTCATGTTTGCACTTTGCAAATGATTTTTATATCCATTTTCTTATTCAAAAACAGTGTTATTCCCAGTAAGCAGGACTTATATAATCACACCCACATTATAAATTTGAAACTGTGACACACAAGATTTATGTAGTTAAAAGCCAGATTCAGGAAAGACAGAATTATATGATGGCTAAAACCTGGCCTCTGGTCTGAATTCAAGTCCCAAGTCTACCTCATAAGAAGCCTTCGTCTTTCTGTAAAGTCAATTAACGGTTTTAGCCTTCAATACCTCTATCTATAAAACAGGGATAAAAAATTCTCAGCATCTTCTTCCTACCTTATGAAGATGCTGGGAAAATTACATAAGATAATATCCTAAAGTGCCTAGAATTTTACTTGGTATGAGCAAATGTTGATCTTACTACTATTGTATTACTTTTATTATTACTATTTATTATTACTCAAATATTCATGATCACCTCAGTACATCCTGCTTGAAATTGTGATAACATCTTTTTTTTTTTTCAAAATGAGTATTTTATATAATATAAAATGCTTGGGCTATGTGATAATGAACTGTGACTATTCTTATCTTTGTAAATCATAGAGGTAAATTCTAACCCTGACTTTGTCACTTTTTATTGATGTGAGTCCCATCAGTAAACTTTCTTTGGGTCTCCATTTCTACTTTTGTTACATAAGAACATTGAAAACTGGAAAATACTGCACATGTGTAAAGTATTATTAGTACTTGGGAAATAATTGTTGGTGAAGTTGAATCTTACCATAGAACTTCTCTAGCTTCTCACCATCTGGTATTGCCTAACCAATCTTCAATTGAATTGTACCTTGCCATTTTCAAATAAAGGAAAAAGAAATTGTCTTTTCAGTCTTAGTAATTTGTGTTTGCAAATATTTTCTTAAAGTAATTTTAAGAAAATTAGAAACATGATTGGGTAACCATCAAACAAGATACTGAAGTATGTGATTCTTTCATTTCATGTTCAATGTGATCAGAGGAGTTAAAGTGAAGAGACAAAATGGAACCTTTTAGCTAGCACATGTGTTTTCATTGTATGTTGAGTTGTAAAATCCCAATCTTTGATTTTTAAAGTAATTTCTCTTTTGACTCTTTTCAACAAAAGTAGTTTTGAACATGTGTGAAAGTGTAAAACAATACAGCCTTAGAGGAGTTGTGATTAATTCCATTCCACCTTGTGATGTGTTAACAAATGTATCAGCTCCATTTTGATTTGGATCTTTTCATATGAGAAGAGCTAAAGAGAAATGGCTTCAAATTTTTAGTCCCTACATAAGAAATTAGAGGTTCAATGAGGAAAAAAAAAATCACCTTGCTACTAAATCGTGTTTATTTGGATGTGGTATCAAGAATATAGAGTTTACAGAGAGAAGCAACCTATGCATATAACATCATTTAATAAATATTCGTGTAACAACTCATCTGTAGCACATACTCTTCTAGGCAGTGTAAATATAGCAAAATTACAACAAAAATCTTTGTCCTTATATCCTTTACATTCCCAATGTATTGTGCGAGGTAACAGAGAAGACAGTATGGCATGTTCTCATGGTTATATTTTAATGTAGCTGAATACTTTAAATCTCCCTGTGTTTGTATGTTCTCAGACATGTTTAATACTGTTAGTAAAAGGTGAATGAAGACCTTTGGGTTTATTCAAAAATGGTTGATAAAAATGTTTCTGTAGATCTCAGAGCAGACACAATTAATATGCTTTCAATAAATTTGGAAGCTGAGAGCATGCCACACAGATGACCCCACATTCTCTAATATTCTGTGCATAACCATTACCTTAATATCAGAATTAATTAGCTTGAACCTCCACCAAGTTCTGTGGTGTGCTCAGAGTTCCTATCCTCTCTGCAGATCCCACTGGCATTCTCATGTAGGGGGTTGCAATTGATTCAGGTCTCTGAAACTGCTAAATTCTTGATCTTCATATCACTTCCTTTCCTATGACCTCTACTTCCTGTCAATTTGATCTATTCTGGACCTCACCCAGATTCTTTCATTCATGTATAACTGACCCATGCAACTTTTCTGTGTTTCTGAACCCCTTGTCCCTTTCCCAACATTGTTCTCTGAACAGACAAAATTTCTGATGTTCTTTTACATGAACCATTTAACTTTATCCAAATTCCTCCTGTGTAGGCCCACCATGGCACCTTACTCTCTTCCAATATATGAGAGTAAATAAAGGCCAATCAAGTGACTCCAAAGAAGAGACAGGATTATTGCTTTTCCTCCTCTAGAAGGATGCATAATACACATGTATTCACTTCCACTTGTACACACATGTATGTATGAGTTTGTGTATATGATTTCTTAGAAAATAAACCCCTAACCATCTATTTACAGTATCATCCACGTTTGTGTGACTGTCACTATGAGGACATAGAATAAGTTCTTGTCTGTCCTTGCTTGTCATTTAGGTGATATTGGACGAGTTAATTGACATTAGCCTTGGTTTACTTAAGTAAGAAATCAGAGACACTCTATGTCAGAGGATTTGGGGGAGAATTATATGAGATAATGGAAAATAGATGTTATAATTTGTAGTCACTCTGCACTTGGAGGAAAGCTAGTTTTTCTCTTTTTTTAAGTTTTTTTTTAATTTATTATTATTATTTTACAGACCCTCACTTCTTTCTAGTCTGTCCTTCTAGCAGTTCCTTTGCCTTTGGTCGGTCCTGCTTTTCAGATACTTGATTCTTTCCTCTAACTTTTGCTGCCTGTGATCCTCCCAGCCCTCCTGCCTGGAATACTTGCATTTTTGTTTTTAATTTAGTATAATCTTTAATCTCTGTTTTCTGTTTACAAAAAAAAAAAAAGAACAGATAAAAATATGCTCCCTTTTCCTCTCCTTTCCTCAGGTTCCTTATTATTAACATCTTACATTAGTGTTGTATATTTGTTAAAACTGATGAACCAACTTGTTGTTCAGTCACTCAGTTGTATCTGACTCTTTGTGAGCCCTTGGACTGAAGTATGCCAGGTTTCTGTCCTTCACCGTCTCCCAGAGTTTGCTCAAACTCATGTCCATTGAGTGGATGATGCCATTCAACCATCTCATCCTCTGTTGTCCCCTTCTCCTCCTGCCTTCAATCTTTCCCAGCATCAGGGTCTTTTCTAATGACCCTGGACCAATATTGATACATTATTACTCACTTAAGTTCATGGTTTACATCAAGTTTTACTTATGTTGTACAGGTTTTGGCAAATGCATAATGACATGTATCCATCATAATAATATCATTCAGAGTAGTTTCACTGATCTAAAACCCCTATGTTCCTTCCACACCAACACCTGCCTCTGGAATAATACAGTATATACCCTTTAAAGACTGGTGTCTCTCTCTAAGAAATAGACATCTAAGTTTTCTCCATGCCTGATTGTGGGTTGATAGCTCATTTCTTTTTAATGCTGAATAATATTCCATTGTATGAATACAGCAGAATTCCATTCACCTATTGTAGGATATCTTGGTTGCTTTATTTGGCAACTATGGATAAAATTACTATAAATATTCATGTGCAGATTTTTATGTGTTCAGCTCATTTGGGAAGATACCTAAGATCACAAATGCAGGATCATGTGGTGAGACTATCCTTAATTTTCTAAGAAACTGCCAAAATGGTAGTTTTTTGTTTGTTTGTTTTTACTGCCTCTAGGGATGAATGAGAGTTTGAATGGACTTTAGTCAATTCAAAATCACCTTGTTATAATTTGAAATTTCCCTAATGACATCCATTGTTGAGCTTCACATGATTATTTGACATCTGGATATATTCTTTTATGAGGTGTCTGTACTGATTTCTCTCCCATTTTTAAATTGGGTAGCTTCTTATTGTTCACTTTTAAGAGTTCTTTGTGTACTTGGAATACAAGTTATTTATCATATATGTGTTTTGTAAATATTTTATCCCAATCTAGGGTGTGTCTTTTTATCTTCTTAGTAGAGTCTTGTACAAAGCAGAAGTTTTAAATGTATTCATATCTAAAATAGGAAGTTTTTCTTCCAAGGATCAGTGGTGTGTCTATAACTACTCAACAATTTCAAAGTCACGTTTGATTTTACCCTGTATTTTATTAGAGTTCTGTGTTTTCTTTGTTTTTTGTCTATTCTGTCACCAATGCAATATTTTAATTGCTGTGCTGTGCTTAGTTGCTCAGTTGTATCTGACTCGCTGCAACCCCATGGACTGTAGCCCACCAGTCTCCTCTGTCCATGGAGATTCTGCAAGCAAGAATACTGAAGTGAGTCGCCATGCCCTCCGATGTATTAATACGAAGTTCTGAAGTGTGTAAGGTCAGCCCTTAAACTACTATGTCTGTATGATTGTGTTGGCTATTCAGGGTCTTTTTGTCTAGAAACTGGAGAATCCATCTTACACATTCACAAAATCATTTCCTTGGATTTTGATGGGAGTTGCCTTGAATCTCTAGATCAAGTGGGAATAAGTAACATCATAAAAATATTGTCTTCCCATCAATCAATGTGGGCTATTTATTTAGATCTTTCATTATAGTTTGTCCTTGTTCAGTCACTCTGTCATGTCCAACTCTGTGTGACCCCATGGACTGTAGCACTCCAGTGTTCCCTGTCCTTCACTATCTCCTAGAGTTTTGTCATTATACTAATGTATATCTTGTACATTTTTGCTAGATTTATATCCCAGTGTTTCATTATTTTTGGCGCTGATGTCAATGATACTGGATTCTTAATTTCAAATTTCAGCTGTTCATTGCTGGTGTATAAGAGAGCAATTGACTTTTGTATATTAATTTTGTATCTTGAAACTTTCCTGTGATAGCTTATTAGGAGTGTTTTGGCCCATTACATGCAATTTATTTGCATTAAAAATTACATCATTTGTGAACAAAGACAGTATGAATTCCTTTCCAGTATGTATGCCTTTTAATTATATATTATTGCATTGGCTAGGACTTCCAGTATGATATTACATAGAAGTGATGTGATAGGTTTTTTTGCTTTTTTCAGATCTTAGAGGGAACACATGTGTTTCCTCACCATTAATTATGATGCTAGCTCTAGGTTTGTTGGAGATGTCCTTTTCCAAATTCAGGACATTCCCTTCTGTTTTTAGTTTGCCAAGAGTTTTTCATTATGAATGGGTGTTGGATTTTGTCAAATGTTTTTTCTGGATCTATATTATAATCATGATTTATCTTTAGACTTTTGATATGATGGGTTACATTAATTGATGTTCAAATGTTGAACTAGCCCTGCACACCTTGAATGAATCCCACTTGATTGAGATTATATTTCTGTTTATACATTGGTAGACTCTATTTGCTAATATTTTTGTATATGTGGCTCAGATGGTAAAGCATCTGTCTACAATGTGAGAGACCTGGGTTCAATCCCTGGGTTGGGAAGATTCCCTGGAGAAGGAAATGGAAATGGCAACCCAGCTCTTGCCTTGAAAATCCCATGGACGTAGGAGCTTGGTGCAGGCTACTATTCATGGGGTCGCAGAGTTGGGCATGATTGAGTGACTTCACTTTCACTCTATGACAAATATACATCTATATTCTTTTTCCTTGTAAAATCCTTCCATTTTGAGGATGGAGGTATTTATGGTAATATTGGCTTCATAAGAGTTAGGAAATATTCCTTCTGTTTCTGTTTTCTGGAATTGATTGTATAAAATTGGTACACTTTTTCCTTAAACGTTTGGCAAAATTCAGCAGCAAAACCATCTAGCCTGGGTGCTTTCTGTTTGAAATGTTATCATATTGATTAAATTTGTCTGATAAAGATTGGCATATTCAGATCATCTGTTTTTTTCTTATTTGAGTTTTGGTAGATTGTATTTCATGGAATTGGTCCATTTTATCTAAGTTATTAAGTTTGAAGCATAGACTTCATCATGACATTCTCTTATGGTCTTTTCAGCATTAATGGATCCATCATGATGGTTTCATTTATATTCTTCTTGCTTCTCTCTCCTTCCCTCCTTTCCTCTCTTTCATTTTCAGCCTGGCTAGCATCTTATTAATTTTATTGATCTTCTCAAGAACTAGCTCTTGGTTTCATTGATTTTCCTGTGACCTCCTGCCAATGCAGGAGACATTCAGTTTCATTAATTTCTGGAATAATTATTTCCTTCTGATTGCTTCAGGTTTATATTGATCTTCATTTTCAAGTTTCCTAAAGTGAAAGCTTAAGTTATCAATGTTAGATCTTTCTTTTTAAAAATATTTGTACATTTATATATGATACACATTTATCTTTAAGCACTGCACTTATTGCATTCTACAAGTGTCTATAAGTTGTGTTTTGTTTTCATTCATTTAAAAAAAATGACATTTATTCTTTGACCCA
Source organism: Capricornis sumatraensis (assembly GCF_032405125.1). Classification (NCBI taxonomy): domain Eukaryota; kingdom Metazoa; phylum Chordata; class Mammalia; order Artiodactyla; family Bovidae; genus Capricornis; species Capricornis sumatraensis. The sequence goes on along the minus strand of NC_091085.1, from coordinate 38,766,876 downwards.
TGTGTTATTTAGAAGTGTGATTGTTAATTGTCAAATATTTTGGGATTGTCCAGCAATCCTTTTTGTTACCGATTTCCAGTTTAATGTCACTGTGACCTGCGTGAACATAGCTTATTTGATTTCTATTCTATTAAAGGTGTTGGCCCAGAATGTGGTTTGTCTTGGTGAACATTCGACATAAGAAAAATGTGTGTTTTACTTTTGTTTACTGTTCAGTATTCTGTGAATGTAATTTAGATTTAGTTGATTGATTAATGCTGTTCAATTAAACTGCCCTTACTGATAACTTGCCATTTATGGATAGAACTGTGTTGAAATCTTGGCTAGTGGTTTTCTCTTTGTAAATCTATTGCTTTTGTCTTGCATTTAATTTTGATGCTCTGTGATTAGATACATACACTTACAGATTTTTATGTCTTCTTGCAGAACTAACCCATTTATCATAATGTAATGCCCATCTTTATTTCTTTATAAATTTTCTTTTCCTGAGGTTAACTTTGTCTGAAATTAATAGTTATTCCAATTTCTTTTGAGTTGTATTAACATGCTATATCCATACCTTTCTCCATACCTTTACTTTTTGTAAAGCAAATTTCTTATAAATATCATTAGTTGTTTTTTTGTCTTATCTACATTATCATTCTCTGTTTTTTATTGGTGCATTTAGATTAGCATATTTATTGACTTATATCAATAATCACTTTAAATATATTTAAAATTTCTCAGTGGAAAAGGGTGAAAGGAAAGCAAAGCAGCTGAGTAGTGATGGAGAAAGTACAACAAAGAATATAAAAATTTATAGTTAAGATAATCGAGAAATGATGTCACAACCATTCTGAAGTTGAGAAATAACAAGGAATAATCAATGAATTAGAAAAGCAATAATGTGCTGCATCTTTTAGTTATATACCAATAAAAGACTTATTTTTATTTTTATTAAAGCAAACTTCTTAGCTGCACTTTGATGGGGTTACAAAAATGTCACAGCATCAACCTAAAGGGGTGGGAAAGGCAGTGATGGGAGGGAGGTTCTGGAGGGAAGGGATATATGTATACTTAGGGCTGATTCATGTTGTTATATGGCAGAAACCAACACAACATTCTAAAGCAATTACCCTCCAATTAAAAATAAATGTTAAAAAAAATTACGTGCAAATACATACAAGAGAAAGATGGAGAGTAGAAATTAGTAGTATTCTATAAGTTGATCATCAATGTCTTGGGAAAACCAGGAACAGTGATGACATAGCCTTTGAGACTTTTTAAAAAATGTTCAATAACTTCCCTATATTATTCTCTTAAGTACTCTATACTAAGAACTGGACATGCTATTAGTCCCTTATTGAGACAAGGAAAGTGAAGTCAAAGGTTGCTAATGAATTTACTCCAGATTTTAAAGATAGAAATCCAGATAATAAATTATAGATTTGAACAGAAATCCCTGTGTATCTCTTTGTCTGCTGCATTGTGTAGTGTCTGCCTTAAACAGAAATGGGAAGGGAAAGGAACATACTATTGAATGCTGCAGATGTTAAGCAGTAGCTGTTGAAAGAACCCTGAGGCAAACACCACATCTTGTGGTTTCCATTTCCATTTAACTCTCTTTCAGCAAGGTAGGCTTACCGTAATTATGGTTACCTACTGAAGCTTTGCAGCTATAGGTATTTGATATAGACTTCATCTGGATAGGAACATCTAAGAACTCCTTTTTCTACACATGCTTTGCAAATTTTCAGTGGAGCAAAACATTCAGCACAGCATGTGGTATTAATGTCATCAATGTGATTTAGTGTTACCCTGAAGCAAATCACTGAGGATGATTTCCACCCCAAATTCTTGACAATTCTGGGAAGCACAGTGGAAATTCTGATGGAACATCAGTCATAAAGGATTGTTAAGAGACTCATGTGACAGACTCTTCCTAAAAGAAATTTTACATGGGGAGAACCCAAATAATAAAAACTATATTTAAAATAACTTTTATATGCAAAGTGCATATTATGCTAAATTCCCGTTGTTTTCTTTCCCTTCAGAGTGAATATAGGCAATGTAGACAGAATCTTGGCCTAGGTCTTTTACAAAAGATCTTGTATTTTACTTTCCATCATTAGCTTAGCATTCAAGCCCTCATATTCTCCTATTCTTTAAACTAGATACTATAATACATACCTGTATTTTTGAACAGTGTTGTTGTAGGGATTAAAAAAATATTCTCTATATTCTCTGTTCATCAGACCAACATGCTGTGTATCTACAACAATAGTTAAATAATGCCATATATGAAAGCCTTTATAATTTGCTTGATTCCAAGTTACTCTATAAATCTACATAAAATATCAATATGAGAGTACATGCCTCTTTTTTTTTCTGGCCTTCCCTGGGAGCATGGAGACCTTAAGTCCCCTGATCTGGAATTGAACCTATACCCCTGCAGTGGAAGCAGGAGTCTTAACCACTAGACTGCCAGAAAGTTCCCATACATGCCACTCTTTATCTTATATCAATTGTGGTCAAACTATAGCTCAATGGTCTAATACTGTCCTCCACCTCCTATACTTTTAAATGTTTTTCGAGAAGGCAGTCAAACTGTGTTCATTCATTTATTATTGTTTATGGTTGTATTCCTCGCACAATGAATGCAGTGAATAGTTGTGATTAGAAACCTTATGCCTCACAAAATCTAAAATATTTACTATCTGATTCTTTAAAGGAAATGTTCATAATACCTGCCCTGACTCTACTTTTTTTTTTAACTGCATTTTGCCATTGCTGATTTTTGTGGAGGTTTGTCCTTAAATTTTAAATATTCTCATCATTCATTAAAAATACATAAAAAGCCAGCTGCCTAAATTAGAAAAAAGAGCACTGTTCATTTTCTTCATGTCATTTTCTAATATTCATATGATCAATGACTTAATAGTACCTCTCTTTCATTAAGCATTAGTTGTGTAGCAGAACCCAGAATACACACTTTACGTATTTTCTTCCTAATATTCAAGCCAAAATAAAACAAGCAGAAAAAACAATCTTTTGCATGTAATATAAGTAAAAAACAATTGTCGCCCAACCAGAAATATAATTTATCTCTTCATCAGCCTCTAAGAACATTGCTATATATTTTATGTGTGCTGGAATTTCTCTTCTAAATATACATCTCAAAGTGGAATGTTCAGTTTATTTCCCAGACCTAGTCTCAGTACTCTATACATCATTGATATTAATCTGTCCCTCAAGTCAGAAATACAGGAAATTTCTTCATTTTCCAACTGCCTCTCATAACCTAATATTTTTCATGTCTTACTGATTTTTACCTTCTAACATTTTTTTTCTGCTTCAACCACTATTATGGTTCAGATGCTCAACAAGGCTTATCAACTTTAACAGCATCTGTTGTTATTTTTACTTTATTAATATAATGCCTACCCATAATATGGGTACAGCAACAACTCTCCTCTTTGGAGGATGTGCTCCTTCCTTTTCCTCTTACCTATACACCCTGACATTCAATTGAAAGTTGCCATCTTCCTATAGGACCTTGTCTCCCTGACAACAGTGATTAAATGAGAAAAGAAAAATAAGAATTTCACCCAATCTGAACCTGTCACATTACACTATATCCTGAACTTCATAGTGAGTAACCTGCAAAGGTGGGCATGGATCCAAGTCAGAGTCTTTCTTTTTAAGTTTCTGACCTGACCTAGGGTCTTCCCTGGAGGCTAGAGACTGTCATCAACCTTGATTTCAGCCTTTTTGAAGAAGGTCTACAGTGACAGGAACAAACACTGGACTGCAGAGAAGAGCAATACTCAATCATTAAGTTATATAAGGTTTCTCTCTCCTGGGCCTTGCCCTATCTCTGCCTTTCCCTAAGCTTGGTTATAAGGAACAAAATATTACTATCATTTGCTTAAACTATTTTAAGCTTGGTTTGTATGACTTGCAACTAAAAGGATCTTGAGTAATATTCTTTAAAATGCGTGGCCTGCACCCCTCTAAATCCATCCCATATGTTGTTGATAAGGTAATCTATGCAATCCCCCTTGAAATATTCAATACTGCATTAAATTTGACAAGATAAAAGTCCCATGGCATACAGACCCTCTAATATTTCACTTCATCCAATTTTTCAGTCTTATCTTCACCCAATCTTGTCTTAACATTTAACAGGCTGTGGTTTCCTTACTACAGAATGCTATTAATATTTCACAGCATAATTTTTTGTTTTGTTTGTTTTTATATTTGATTAAAATTTCCTTATTTATTTATATATTATGTTGCTTTACTAAACCTTACTCATCCTCCAAAGCTCACTTCTCTAGAAGCAGTTCCATGATCCGTTCTCCTTTCCTATTTCAAATGGGGCAATATACCTCTAAATATGTGCATGTGCTTCTATTCCACAGTATACATACAATATGCAGCTGTGTTAAATCTATAAGAATATTAGGTTTCTTTCCCAGTGTCTACCGTAACTTATGTATCTGTTCATCACAGCTGGAAATTCAGTTCAGTCGCTCAGTCGTGTGCGACTCTGAGACCCCATGGACTTCAGCATGCCAGGCATCCCTGTCCATCACCAACTCCCGGAGCTTGCTCAGATCCATGTCCATTGAGTCGGTGAGGCTATCCAACCATCTCATCCTCTGTCATCCCTTTCTCCTCCTGCCCTCTTTCTTTCCCAGTATCAGGGTCTTTTACAAGAATCAGCTCTTCGCATCAGATGGCCGAAGTATTGGAGTTTCAGTTTCAGCATCAGTCTTCCAATGAATACTCAGGACTGCTTTCCTTTAGGATTAACTGGTTGGATCTCCCTGCAGTCCAAGAGACTCTCAAGAGTTTTCTCCAACACCGCAGTTCAAAAGCATCAATTCTTCGGCACTCAGCTTTCTTTATAGTCCACCTTGCACATCCATACATGACTACTGGAAAAACAATATCTTTGACTAGACGGACCTTTGTTGGCAAAGTAATGTCTCTGCTTTTTAATATGCTGTCTAGGTTGGTCCTAGCTTTTCTCCCAAGGAGCAAGGGTCTTTTAATTTCATGGCTACAATCACCATCTGCAGTGATTTTGGAGCCCTCCCCTCCACTCTCCCCAAAATAAAGTCTCTCATTGTTTCTACTGTTTCCCCATCTATTTCCCATGAAGTGATGGGACCAGATGCCATGATCTTAGTTTCCTGAATGTTGAGCTTTAAGCCAACTTTTTCACTCTCCTCTTTCACTTTCATCAAGAGGCTCTTTAGTTCTTCGCTTTCTGCCATAAGGGTGGTGTCATCTGCATATCTGAGGTTAGTAATATTTCTCCTGGCATTCTTGATGCTAGGTTGTGCTTCATTAAGCCTGGCATTTCTCATGATATACTCTGCATATAAGTTAAATAAGCAGGGTGACAATGTACAGCCTTGATGTACTCCTTTCCCTATTTAGAACAAGTCTATTGTTCTATGCTTGGTTCTAATTGTTATTTCTTGACCTGCCTTTCAGGAGGCAGGTCAGGTGGTCTGGTATTCCCAGCTCTTTAAGAATTTTGCACAGCTTGTTGTGATCCACACAGTCAAAGGCTTTGGCATAGTCAGTAAAGCAGAAATAAATGTATTTCTGGAGTTCTCTTGCTTTTTTTATGATTCAATGGATGTTGGCAGTTTGATCTCTGGTTCCTCTGCCTTTTCTAAATTCAGCTTAAACATCTGGAAGTTCATGATTCAGGTACTGTTGAAGCCTGGCTTGGAGAATTTTGAGCATTTCTTTGCTAGCGTGTAAGATAAATATAATTGTGCGGTAGTTTGAGCATTCTTTGGCATTGCCTTTCTTTGGAATTGGAATGAAAACTGAGCTTTTCCAGTCCTGTGGCCATTGCTGAGTTTTCCAAATTTGCTGACATATTGAGTGAAGCACTTTCACAGCATCATCTTTTAGGATTTGAAATAGCTCAACTGGAATTCCATCACCTCCATTAGCTTTGTTCGTAGTGATGCTTCCTAAGGCCCACTTGACTTCACATTCCAGGATGTCTGGCTCTAGGTGAGTGATTATACCATTGTGGTTATCTGGGTCATTAAAATCTTTTTTGTATAATTCTTCTGTGTATTCTTGCCACCTCTTCTTAATATATTCTGCTTCTGTTGTATTCATACCATTTCTATCCTTTATTGTGCCCATCTTTATGTGTCCTTTAATGTGCCTGTTTCCATCTGGGGAAGGGAATGGCAAACCCCTTCCCTTTGCCAGGCAGAATTACATATTGCCCCAGGGAATATGTTCCTGGTATTACATGTTGCTTATTATATTATTTTCATTAGTTTTTATACTTATAAGATTCTAAACACATAGATATACTGGAAAAATTAATCTAGAAAATTCATAGTCAGGATTGATGACATTGACAATTTAAGCATATGTAACTTTTTACATTCCAAGATTTTCCATTAACCGGTTAATGGTATTCTTGTTTAACAAACATGTTTTTGACTTATACAAGTAGCTGTTTAACATATCTAGACAGTAAACATATTAGGGATGAAGATATAGCAAGATACTAAAATTTTATATCTCAAGTATCAGTTCTAAAAATTAAAAATCAAGAGAAAAAAGATGTATCCTTTGCTGAAGATTAATACTGTCTGAGCACAGCAGTCTTACTAAATAGTGACATAAAAGTAAGTTGATAAAATATGTGGCTCTTTTATTCTCTGTAATAATGCCATTACCTGAACCACAAACAGAGAACACATTTGGCTTAAGAAGGAATGATAAGCATATGAAATATGGTCAGAATTTAGTTAATGGTAGCAAATTATTTTTTAAAATCTTAACCATGATAAATGTAATGTCATAGAAATACATTTATTAAGCATTTTTTTATTTATAAGATATATTAAAATCCGTTTGGTACATTGATTATCTCAGGCTTTCTGATCAAATGTCAACTATAACACTTAACATTTAAAGGAAATTTTAGTAGTGCATCCTTCTTAAATTTACCATAAGCACATATTATTTTGAAGGGACAGAAATAACACAGAAATCACATGACATATTTCTGAAGCTAAATCCTATAGTTCAGGGGATGGTGATTACATTCCTAAAATGCCCTATTTGGTCTGCTCTGGTCCAGATGGATGCAGAGATGACCAACTTACAGAGCAAATGCTTTAAATCTATAGATTTAAAAAACATTTTTGTTTTACATAGACCTAGATTATCACCTTAGCTATGAGTTAATAGATGCTTAACTTACTTTATTAGGCTAGTCCCATTTGAGGATAATAATTTCTGCCTTGCAGAGTTCTTATAAGCACTGCATATAAGTTACATAAAGCATGTGGCCAAAAGCCCTGTACAAACCAGGCACCACCAAAGAGCGCTATAACTTTAGATGTTTTTTTCTGTCTTTGTGGTCCAAGACATATTGTTTTATCTGGAAAAATTAAGAAGTGCACTTATTGTCAATATATTTAAGACCAAAATTTTCAAAACTCAGTTAACTTTTGGAGTCATGAATGATCTAACATAATTTGAGCTCTCATTTTATGCTACCATAAGCTGTATTATAGTTGATCAGACTGATAGCCATAGCTGTTCTACACTTCGTCCTCTAGTTCTTCACTTCTCAAAGAGGATGATTTGGTTAGCATTAGAGCCATCCTGTGTAGTGTCCATAACAACCTGACATTGTCAGGCTAAGAGCCATTGAAAAGAAAAGACAAGGTTGAAACCTCTCAAGAGTCTTCTTTCCCCTTCATATATTTTGTTCTGTTTCTTCAATTTGTCTGAAGTCTACTGTTATTATCTACTGGAGGTTGGATCTAATAGGATTTGCTCAGCTTTACTACAAGCAGAAGTACACTGCAGTTATTTATAAATGTAATTTAAAATTCACTCATATTGTTTGGAAAAATTCATTAATGTTGTTTGACAGAATTGATACTAAAATCACTGATGCATCTAGTGAGAACAGTAAATTTTCATATCCAATTTCACATGAAGAATAAAAAGATAAGTGCATGTTGACAAACTGCATCTTAATACTGTTCAGTCAGTTCTGTTCAGTTGCTCAGTTGTGTCCAACTCTTTGTGACCCCATGAATTGCAGCACACCAGGCTTCCCTGTCCATCACCAACTCCTGGAATTCACTCAAACTCATGTCCATCAAGTCGGTGATGCCTTCCAGCAATCTCATCCTCTGTCATCCCCTTCTCCTGCCCCCAATCCCTCCCAGATTCAGAGTCTTTTCCAATGAGTCAACTCTTCTCATGAGGTGGCCAAAGTACTGGAGTTTCAGCTTTAGCATCATTCCTTCCAAAGAACACCCATTACTGATCTTTAGAATGGACTGGTTGGATCTCCTTGCAGTCCAAGGGACTCTCAAGAGTCTTCAACACCACAGTTCAAAAGCATCAGTTCTTTGGTGCTCAGCTTTCTTCACAGTCCAACTCTCACATCCATACATGACCACTTAACCATAGCCTTGACTAGATGGACCTTTGTTGGCAAAGTAATGTCTCTACTTTTGAATATGCTATCTAGGTTGGTCATAACTTTCCTTTCAAGGAGTACTGCTGCTAAGTCACTTCAGTCATGTCCGACTCTGTGTGACCCCATCGATGGCAGCCCACCAGGCTCCCTGTCCCTGGGATTCTCCAGGCAAGAACACTGGAGTGGATTGCCATTTCCTTCTCCAATGCATGAAAGTGAAAAGTGAAAAGGAAGTCGTTCAGTCGTGTCCGACTCTTCACGACCCCATAGATTGCAGCCCACTGGCTCCTCCATCCATGGGAATTTCCAGGCAAGAGTACTGGAGTGGGCTCCCATTGCCTTCTCCATTCAAGGAGTAAGCGTCTTTTCATGGCTGCATCTGCAGTCACCATCTGTAGTGATTTTTGGAGCCCCAAAAACTGGTCTGACACTGTTTCCCCATCTATTTGTCATGACGTGATGGGACCAGATGCCAAGATCTTCATTTTCTGATTGTTGACCTTTAAGCCAACTTTTTCACTCTCCTCTTTCACTTTCATCAAGAGGCTTTTTAGTTCCTCTTCACTTTCTGCCATAAGGATGGTGTCATCTACATAGCTGAGGTTATTGATATTTCTCCTGTCAATCTTGATTCCAGCTTGTGCTTCTTTCAGCCCAGAGTTTCTTATGATGTACTCTGCATATAAGTTAAATAACTGTTACTATAAGCTAATTTTTTTAAAGAAGTTATTAGAAAATATTGTTCTTTAAAAGGATGTACAAGATGTGCCTTCATAAAATATAATAGATTACTTATTTAGGATCTTTTATTTTCCTCTATACGATGTACTATGTATTTTGATGTGTTAGCAGTTATCATTATAGGTCTCCTCTTTGAGTGTAAGTAAGTGGACATTATTTGGAAATTCTTGCTAGCAAATTAAAATACAATCCTGAGTCAATCAATAGATTGTTAAGAGTTCTGCTTGTTTTTCTCACTTTAGATAATTTTTATTTTTACGTCTAGGCTTTTATTTTCAGTCATGTGTTTTACTTTAACTACTCTTTAAAAGATGAAATAGTTTTGTAAGTCAATGTTTTTGTCTAACTACCTATAAAATTTTTTCTTTATATTCCTCCTCATCATTCCAGGTTATCTTGCCCAGATTTAGAACAAGATATGAAAATAATTTGCCATTTGAGGAAAAAAAATAGCAATTTAATATAGGCCATCACAAATATAAATTTTAAATACTTTGGAGGCATGTCAAAAATCTAGACTCTAACTGATTTTATGAATATTAGGTAACTATTCAACTAACAGCTAAAGTAAGAGCCTATGAGTCTCATTGTATTTTATCTGCTTTTAATAATGCTGGTCTTATAGAATGAATTAGGAAGTGTGCTTTCTATTTCTATTTTCTGGAACAATTATACAGAATTGATATAATTTCTTCTTTAAATGTTACTAGAATTTATCAGTGAAACCATCTTGGTCTGCTGCTTTTTAAAGTATTTTTTGATTATTTAATATTTGTATATAAAAAAAAAAAGATGTGTTCACATTATCTACTTTTCCTTACATGATCTTGGTAGTTTGTTTCTTTCAATGAATTGTTTCATTTAAGTTATCAAACTTCTTGTGGACCATAGAGTTGTTCAAAATATTACTTTGGTATCATTTAAATTTCCATCAGATCAGTAGGGATGCCCCTGTTTCATTTCTGGTGCTAATAGTATCTTCTCTCCTTTAGTCATAATTAGCCTGGTTAGAGGTTTATTAATTTTATTGATCTTTTCTATGAAACAGCACTTGGTTTTATTCAATTTTTTTCTACTGACTTCATTTTTCAATTTTATTGTTGTCTACTATAAATTGTATTATTTTTTCTGCTAGCTTTAAGCTAAAATTGCTTTCTTTAGTTTACCAGGGGAAGCTTAGGTATATGAATTTTAGATCTATGTTCTTTTCTAATCTATACATTGATTACATAACTTTCAATCTAATCACTACTTTTGTTGCATCTCACATTATTTGATACGTTGTACTTTTGTTTTCCTTTGGTTCAGTTCAAAGTATTTTTCCATTTCTCTTGAGACATTTTTTAATCCATGGGTTATTAACAGTTGTGCTGTTTAATCTCCCTGTATTTGTGAAATTTATAGCTCTATTTCTGTTACTGATTTCTAGTTGCATTTCATTGTGTATGTCACCATACTAAAATTTTAACCTATTTTTGTGTCTTCCTGAGATGCACTGTTTTGTTGGATTTTCTGCTTTGTGTTAGTGTTTGTCATATACTGTGAAGTCGAAAAGAACATTTCAAAGATTCTTTCTGAAATTGTATACCTGCTTTTAATGAAAACTTAGAGTATATCCCTGTTTGTTACATGTTCATTTTATGTCTCAGTTCAGTTGCTCAGGCATGCCCAACTCCATGGACTGCAGCATGCCAGGCTTCCCTGTCCATCACCAACCCCTGGAGTTTACTCAAACTCATGTCCATTGATTCAGTGATGCCATCTAAGCATCTCATTCTCTGTTGTCCCCTTCTCCTCCCACCTTCAATCGTTCCCAGAAACAAGATCTTTGCCAAGGAGTCAGTTCTTTGTATCAGGTGGCCAAAATATTGGCATTTCAGCTTCAGCATTAGTCCTTCCAATGAATATTCGGGACTTGATCTCCTTTAGGTTGGACTGGTTGGATCTCCTTGCAGTCCAAGGGACTCTCAAGAGCATTCTCCAACACCATAGTTTAAAAACATCAATTCTGCAGTGCTCAGCTTTCTTTATAGTCCAATTCTCCTATCCATACACGTCTGCTGGAAAAACCATAGCTTTGACTAGACAGACCTTTGTCGGGAAAGTAATGTCTCTGCTTTTTAATATGCTGTCTAGGTTGGACATAGCTTTTCTTCCAAGGAGTAAGCATCTTTTAATTTCATGGCTTCAGTCACAATCTGCAGTGATTTTGGAGCCGCTCACAATAAAGTCTGTCACTGTTTCCACTGTTTCCCATCTATTTGCCATGAAGTGATGGGACCAGATGCCATGATCTTCATTTTTTGAATGTTGAGTTTTAAGCCAGCTTTTTCAGCCTCCTCTTTCACCCTCATGAAGAGGCTCTTTAGTTCCTCTTCACTTTTCTGCCATGAAGGTACTGTCATCTGCATATCTGAGGTTATTGGTATTTCCCCTGACAATCTGGATTCCAGCTTGTACTTCACCAGCCTAGCATGTCACGTGATGTGCTCTACATATAAGTTAAATGGGTGACCCTAGAACATAATAGGTTATGGCATTATTTATCACCTCAAGTCCAATATTATTTTAATTATAATACAACTGAAATGTTTCAATATTATTGTTAACCATCTTGTAAATAACTGTTGTGAATCTATATGACTCAATTGGTTTATCAAAAATATTGTTATTATCTATAGTTCAAAAGAAAGCCTAAGAAAGCCCAAAGACATAACTTTCACAAAAATTCAAAAGAGCACTTTATTAATTTGTGGGCTCATTTTCACATTTATAGTGAAATATTATTGAATGTTGTTAGTATAGGATTCTGAATACTTTAAAATCAGTCTACAAAGCTCACTGTCTTTAGAAAATATATTCTAATATGCACATTAAATTTCTGGATGGCCTATTCTAAATTTATATTCATATCTATTTTTATTTTTTATTTTTATTTTTTTTAATTTTTATTTTTACTTTACAATACTGTATTGGTTTTGCCATACATTGACATGAATCCACCACGGGTGTACATGAGTTCCCAAACATGAACCCGTGCACCAGCCCCAAGCATCCTGTATCCTGTATCATCGAACATAGACTGGCGATTCATTTCTTACATGATAGTATACATGTTTCAATGCCATTCTCCCAAATCATCCCACCCTCTCCCTCTCCTTCAGAGTCCAAAAGTCCGCTCTACACATCTGTGTCTCTTTAGCTGTCTCACATACAGGGTCATCATTACCATCTTTCTAAATTCCATATATATGTGTTTTTTTTTTTTTTTAAACAGGTAAATATACCCTACCCTACTTCCAAGAAACTTAAGATACTCTATAAGAGATAGAATAGTACAGAAAAGTAAGACCCTAAAAAGTCTAAAAGAGATAGAGATGTGTGGAAGTTTAGAGAAAAGCATTTCTCTCCAGTTGCAGAATCAGTGAAGAATCTGTGGAGAATGCAGTACATGAAAGTTTTAAAAGTAGATGGAATACGACCCTATGGTGTATCATGGAAGAACCCATTTAAAAGACTGAAAAGAGTGAGGGATTTACAAATATAACTCAGTTTTTTTTTTTTTTTAAGGAGTGTTTAATACATTAAGGAGATGAAGTATTCCTATACATAAATTTTGAGCAGATGTTATTCATGTAGAGATACAGAAAGGGACACAGGATTTTTAAGTAGAAAAAGCTTCAAACGCTAGTTAAGATTTAAATGCTGGTTTTGCCACTCTTCTTTGTATTATGTTGAAACAAACTGTTTAACTTTTCTGGGTTAGATGTCTCACCTATATAAATGATAATATCTAATTCACTGTGCTGTTAATGAGGATAAATCATAAGATGAACACATCATGATGAGTAAGATTGAGAGTTAGAAGGAAAAATAATTCTGTAGTCTGACAGGCAAGGCTATCAGACAGGCGAGGAGTTGGATATAAACTGTGATCTTTGGCAAATTAACATCACTAGGCTTCAATTTACTCACCTATTAGAAATCAATAACTGTACTTTCTAAAGGGTATTCTGAAGATATAGTTGAATCAAGAGCCAAGTAAATGTCCCATTTCAGAAAAATGAGATGCTACAATTAGTTATATTTTAGAAAGATTCATTTTTCAAAAGTGCACAGTTTAAAACCAAATATAGAAAAAATAGTAAACCGATTATGTCAATTGTCCAAATGTAAATAAAAGGAAATCTCAGTGTGGTTAGTGGCAGGTAAAGTACAAAGAATTAGGTATTTATGTTATGAAATCAATAGTACTTAATGGTTATAACTTTTGCCCCAATTGAATACTTGGAATTCATTCAAAAATGTTGTACATCATGTTTTAAGAAGATGCTAGTGGCATTGATTGAGAAAATCAGTAAGAGGATTAGGTTTAGAAAGAAAACATATGACAATATTGACATTATGATCTCAACAGGGAATGTTGGTAGGAACAGGAAAATAATCATGTGAAACACATAGTTTGAGTGAAGGGGTAAATTTGAAAAACATTTCATTGGAATGTCTTTAAGAATATGAACATATGCAGTATGAAGAGCATATTTCAGATGTTGAAAATAAGTTGTATCCTACTGCTAGAGACTTTTTTATTGGTTTCTCCTAAACAATATAGCAGCAGCAACAACCAACATACAGACATTTATATAGGCTACAAGTCCCATACACACATCAAAATGTTTGTTTTTTGTTAGTGAATGCTATGCTCAAAGACCATAGTGCTGAGATCATACGTGAATCTGAGTTTATTTAAAACTAATATTTTTTAATGAAAATGCATTTAATTCACAAATATCTGTTTTATTTCATTTATAATATCTAGATTATTTTTCAATTCTAGCATTTCATTTTGGTAATTATCATTTAAAATTAGTAATTTCTTACTTTGAATTAACTTCAGTAATCACAATTTGAACTAAAAAGCTCTCATATTTCATAAAGTTCATGTGGTGAATATTTGCCCCTATTTCCAAATGTTACATGGATAGGAGAATGTCATTTCATTTTGGAGCTTTAGTTCAGCCACAATTTGTTCCCAATACCACTCTTTTTTTAAATTAATACTTTTTTTTATTTAATGAAAGATTCTTTAAATTCTATAGCACTTTTGCAATTTTCAAAAGTTCCACATACACAAGATTTCATATAATTTCATAATAAACCTTTTTTTTCTGCCTACCCCTGTATTGCCTCTCTCCACTGGTAACCACTAGTTCTCAGAATAAGTTCATGTTCTAACATTCTTTGACTTCACACTCACAGCTGATCTAAACGTTGCAGTTTGTGTCAATACATAACAACTTTTAAAAAACTGTAATAATAATAGGTTTAAGAAAATAGAAGTAGAAACTGACAAAGCAGATGAAAAGATGAAGTCACTCAACAGAGGGTAATGAATAAAAATAAACAGGTAAAGGACTAAAATATGGACAATCTGAAATTATTAACTCAAAGAGTGAGTTGAACAGACTGGATTCAGCAGAGGACAGGGTTATGGAGCTAGAAGATGAGTCATTAGAGTGTATCTACACTGATGTGAAAAATGGGGAAAAGAGGCCCTGGACATAAATGGGCTCACAGAAGTGCCACACTGAAAACGCTTTATCTGTTAATAGCAGATTCACAGCCAAAACTGTTTGTCAACCAAGTAATATCCAAAATTTCAAGTGTGTTTAGTCTATGTATTGCTTATTTATATAGCCAATGGGGCCTTTGATAGAATACATTTTGCAGAGGTATGATGTCACAGATCATAGATTTGATAATATCATTGTTTTTTTACCTTTCACAATATTCTATTAACTCTACTGTCATTAATCATTGTATGGATATCATCAATAGCAGTAATTAAAACCATATTCTTGATTAAATTTATGCCAGTATCTTCCAAGGAAAACATCATGCTTTCAAGTTTTGCTTTAACTTGCTCCTTTTTGATCCAATAAACTTTATTTTAAAACAATGGTGTCTTATTGTAAAAATGAACTTTCCATTTAACAACATGTACTTACATTATTTTATTTAATTCATAAACATTTTACCTTAAACACAGGGGTATTATACAGAATATTAAGAAGAATTTGGAGAATTCTGTGCAGAAAATTTCAGGTTAAATGTCAGGTACTCTATTGGCCTCCTTAGCTCTATAAATGGTTGCAAAGCAGTGTTTGAACAAGACATTTGCTCTAATAGAGTGCAGTTGGTCATTCCAAGTAAAAGATTGGATCAAAAATTTCTACTCACAAGATCAACTCTTTTATTAGACATTACCACCTACAACCATATGCAACAATTTAGTCTTTGCCAAAAGGATGTTTATAGTAACTGTAGCATAAGTTACATGTACTACTCTGAAACAATGGGGTTGTTTAAAGCCATAAATCCGTGAAACAAATCAAACAAAGTGTTTTAGAGATATGCAGACATAGCTATGAACATAGCCAAAGAATGAGGTCAGTATGTGGTTACATTGCCTTCATGATAAAATATTTAATGTCGTTCTACACAATCTACTTCAAAGGAATATATAATGCTAGTTATTAAAACAAACTAGTAACTTCAGTTCTAGTTGTTTCTTCTTTCCTAATCTCATTTCCAAAACAAAGTTTGAATTTCTTCATTTCCCTGGCTTAAAAGGAACTTATCTGTAGAGAATAATAGGTAGAAATGAAACAAAAGCCTTGTAGATCTGTGTGGATATGAAACAAAGTGGAAAAAAAAAAAAGAGTACCACTCTCTTTTCTGTATAATGTATTCAGGTGATGAACATATTGCTAATGTGTCTGGAACGGAAAAGTAAACATAACTGAATCCACAATGTCATCTTTTAAAAAGAAAGTTATTAAGAAAGTACAAGATGAAGTAATACTCAAGCTGTTTTGTCTAAGCTAACTGGCCTGAGCTGGAGAACACTGTTCAACAAGAAATTGTTTCTTATAACACAGAAAATACTTTGGTTTCCTTAGGTTATTTTCCATGACAAAATTAGAAGTTTGAAAAAAAAAATGTTTGCCACATCTCTCCTTGTTAGACTTCAGAGTCACAGATGTAAGAAAATACGTGTTCATGATCCTTTTCTAAAATCTTTTCTTGGAAAATATTGATAAATGCACATTTTTTTCCTTAACAGAATTTTTTATTTAAAATATATATACATATATTTTAATCTACTTATCAAAGACATATTGGGTTAGCCATAAAGTTCACTTGGAACTTTTTGTGTGTGTGTGTGATTAGTTGCTCAGTTGTGTCTGAGTCTTTGTGTGACCCATGGACTGTAACCTGCCAGGGTCCTTTGTCCATGGGAATTCTTCAGGCAAGAATGCTGGATGGAGTAGGTTGCCATTCCCCCCTCCAGGGGATCTTCCCAACCCAGGGATCAAACCCAGGTCTCTCCTGCATTGCATGTAGATTCTTTACAGTCTGAGCCACCAGGGAACTTTATGGACAACCATAAATATTTGTATCTGTATGAAAATTCTTGCATCTTCTTGGTAATTAATCTCCAATAGCTAGCTGAATATTTTTCTAGACATGTCAGGTATAATTAACACTGTTATCTTCAATAATAAAATATTTAATGACATATTTAAATATTAATATAGTTGATTCCATGACTAGACTAGTGAGAAAGATAAGGTTTTTAACCTAATGCTGTAGGTAATGCATGGCACTTAAATTGCTGGTAAAGAAAGCAAGGTGTAACTATAGTATTTCTAATTTCAGGAAAAAATCTTTAGGGAATAATAAGTGTTGTTACACATAAACATGAGATTTTTTCTACATTAAATATATGGTTGTATCATTAACTGAAGAGTTAGGCGTTGTAGTATTCACAATTCCACACTTTCTGTTTGCCATTGTTATTGGAATTTCAGGTAATGGAAAGTTTAGCACTCCTCAGAACACTTGTTTGGGAAAAATTCAGTGAGACTCTAGAGGAAAGCAAATAAAACAGTGGTATGAGCCAGGACAAGCTGAAGATCATTGTGCCAATTATCTGCTTTGAAAATGATCACTTAGCTTAGAAGTATTAATTCTGAAATTAATCAGTGTGGATTTTGAATGTGTGTGTTTATGCATTTGCACATGTTATTGTTTGTATTTTTATTTCATAAATGTTACATGCACATTGTAGAACATAAGGACAATATAGAAAAAAAATAAACACAAAAATCATTCTACTTCATCTGGTAACATATTTCTTTCCAATTTTATGTCTTTACTTTAAAATCTTTATTAAAAATTGTTATTATAAGATACAGCCAGTTTGATTTCCAGCCTTTTTTAAAAACTCTACTTTGAAATGGATTTAGATTTACAAAGCAGTTGCAAAGATAGTGCAGCACATCTGTCCTGTAGACCCTTCACCTAGCTTCCTCTAATGTTAGCATCTTTATCTAATTATGGAACATTTGTTAAAAAGCAAGAGATTAACAGTGGTGCAGTACTACTAACTGAACTACAGACCTACTCAGATTTCACTGTTTTCTACCAGTGAATTTTTACTGTTCCAGGATCCAACATAAGATTATACATTGAATTTAATAAGCATTATTCTTTTTTGAAACCTAACATTTTCTGTTTGCTTTTGTATATGGCCTTTAAAAGGAAGATACAGTTGTGTGTTCTGAGGAGAAGATACTGATTATATATCCAAGAAAGACCCCTCAGAAACAACTGTTGTGTAGACATGTAAAAAAAAAAAATAGTGAAAAATCTGATCTCCATTAAATATAAGAACTAGGTTTAACATTCAAGAAGGAAAATGCTTCAGTTAAATGGAAGATGACATGAAATCTTGGTCATCTTCATGGAAAGGATTAGGGATCGTCAGAAGTATTAACACAATATTGAACTTTTGCAAATTAAGCTTGAAAACAAAAATCTCATACTCATTCTGGGATGAACAGAATGAAAAAAGAATGAAGGACAAAGGAAGAAATTTACATTTTCCATTAATGAGTTTAGTTTGGCTGTATTCCAAAAATGCCACCCACAAACACTTTGAAATGAGGCTGGGAAGCATGGTAAACTATAGCAATGGCATTAATTGAATTTTATCAGAGATAATTAATATCTCTAAATGAAATCCTATTTTAAACCCCACATCAAGGAAACGAAACATTTTTCTTCGAAGTTTGTTTCATACCAAATTCCATATTTTCTTCAGAATACAATTTCTTTCTGCTTTTCTAAGATTAAGACAATTGAAGATGCAAAACCCAGAAAGAAAACACTTTCTCTTGCTAATCATAGGGGAAAATATAAATATAACTGCCTGGCAGAATTCATGTTCTACTTAAAAGTTAGGGATACTGAATTTAAAGTAAAGTTGATCAACATGCTTGTGTTCACTTGCTTGCTTTTCATCATATTTTTGTAGTGTTAATCACATAGAAAAACACTACAGATTCATAAGTATACAGCTCAATGAATTATTACAGAGCAAAGACCCTGTTAGCCAAAGTCAGGTGGAGAAACGGGATATTGACCTCATTCTATAGGCTTCATTTGTGGCACCTTCCAATCAATAACCTCTTTGCTTCCCAAAGTAAGTTGCTATAATTTGCTTGATTTTGGAATTAATGTAATTGGAATCATCCAAAATATATGTTTTAAGTTCTGGTCCCTTTCTTTCAATGTTATGATTATGATATTAATTTATGCTATTGCTACAGCTATAATGAGTTCACTTTAATGCTCTATACTATTAACATTTTATGAACATTTCTCTTTTCCCATTCTTCTAGTGTGAATATTTGGATAATTATCATTTTCTCTTATTAGAGTAATAGTGCTATGAGTATTCTGCATGTGTTTTTGTTTTACACTTGTATGCATTCTATTAGTATACACTTACTGGTGGGATTTCTTGTATTACACTGTGACTATGTTTAACTTAATAGAAAATGTCAAACACTTTTATGGAGGGAATATACCAAATTATCTTTTCACAAGATGTATAAAAATACCTGTTGCTCCAAATTCGCACCATCACTTGTACTGTTAGTCTGTATAATTTTCTATTCCTTTGGGGGTTGGGAAGATCCCCTGGAGGAAGAAATGGCAACCCACTCCAGTATTCTTGCCTGAAGAATCCCATGGACAGAGGAGCCTGGAAAGCTATAGTCCGTAGGTTTACATAGAGTTGGACACAACTGAACGACTTAACATGGGGCATAGACATGTTGTTATGCCTTTAATATGCTTTTTCATTATGAGTAATGATGTTAGGCAAATTTCCATGTGTTCAGTGGCTAACTGGATACACTTTTAGTGACATGCTATACAGTGAGTTCTTTAGGTATCTTCTTCAATGTTAAGATTTCTTATCAATTTAATAGTCTTTTGATATAGTAAATTATATTAATATTGGTCTTTTTCTTTAAGTTAATTTTTTCATGTCCTTTTTCTTTCCTGATGCCAAGGTCATAAATATATTTTTCCACTAGTATCTAGAACCTTCCTAATTTTGTTTATTATATTTAAACACAGTCGACTTGCAGTTTGTGTGTGTGTGTGTGTGTGTGTGTTTGATGTGAGTTTGCTTTTTCTCCTTATACAAATCAACTTTACACATAGGTAGATTGTTGAACAGAGAAGGCAATGGCAATCTACTCCAGTACTCTTGCCTGGAAACTCCCACCTACAGAGGAGCCTGGTAGGCTACAATCCATGGGGTCGCTAGGAGTCGGACATGACTGAGCAACTTCACTTTCCCTTTTCACCTTCATGCATTGGAGAAGGAAATGGCAACCCACTCTAGTGTTCTTGCCTGGAGAATCTCAGGGACGGGGGAGCCTGGTGTCTGCCGTCTCTGGGGTCACACAGAGTCGGACACGACTGAAGCGACTTAGCAGCTGCAGCAGCTTGTTGAAATGGTTGAATGTATCATGTGTATTCATACTATTTTGTGTTGTCTACCACATCAAATCCTATCACTCAAAATTCTTTAATAGTCTTGGCTAATATTAGACCTTTACATGTCCAAGTAAAATTAGATAGGTTTTGCCAATTTCCACAAGAGAGATCTGATGATATTTTGATTATAATTACATTGAATCTATTAAAACAAGGAAGAATTGTCATTACTATAATATTGACTCTTCAAGTTATTTTGAACACATGGCACATGCCTCAATATTTATATCATTTAAAATATTTGTTAATATTTCATAGAATTTTATATATGTTTTATGTATCTTTCATATTTAATAACATTTTTATTATCAAGGACATTTTAGGTGTCATATTTCATGGTAGTATCATTATCTGGAAGGCTCTTTTACTAAGAAAAGTAAATAAAAATGAGATGAGATAATCAAGACCAAGTTACATTGGTGGAGTGAAATACTAACCAAGGGATTTTTACATTTGTTAGTAACCAACTGAGAGAATATAGAGCCAAGTTTTTATCTGCAGACTATATAGAATGGAAAAAGAAAGGTTTCTAAAGCTATCTACCAAATAGTAAAGTGGAACAAGATTCAGTTCAGTTCAGTCGCTCAGCCATGTCTGACTCTTTGCGACCCCATGAATCGCAGCATGCCAGGCCTCCCTGTCCATCACCAACTCCAAGAGTTCACTCAAACTCAGGTCCATCGAGTCAGTGATGCCATCCAGCCATCTCATCCTCTGTCGTCCCCTTCTCCGGCCCCCAATCCCTCCCAGCATCAGAGACTTCCAAGATTAATAAGCTACAATTTTGGAACAGAGACTAATTTACATAGATGAAAGTGAAGTTACTCAGTCATGTCCAACTCTTTGTGACCCCATGGACTGGACTGTAGCCTACCAGGCTCCACCGTCCATGGAATTTTACTGGAGTGGGTGGCCATTTCCTTCTCCAGGGGATCTTCCTGACCCAGGGATTGAACCCAGGTCTCCAGCATTGCAGGTAGATGCTTTACTCTCTGAGCCACCAGAGAAGCCAGGGAGTTTTCCAGTTTACATAAATGAATCACCAATAAAAGTTTCCTTCTAGACTCTTAGACATTCTGCTCTCTATCAATATATATTTCTTCATTTCATAATGCAATGAATCTACATTTGAAACAGTAGATAACATCTTAACTCACCCCTCCTTTTTACACACTCTTGTTGAATTATGGAGGAGTTAATTTTTAAATAATCTTATCTTCTTTCAGTTAGTGATTTCTCATTTAACTAGAGATAACTATTTGTGCTTTGTACAGTTAGGAAATTCCTTTATGGTTGAAAAGTATTCAGAAGGCATTGATAGTTTATACCTGCTGATTATACTGTCAAGATAAAATTAACTAGTTGTATAGAAAGACTATGAAAAATATGAGTAAACAAATGTAGACCATGAAATAGTTATAGTTCAACAGGAGACATGACAACATGGAATATTCCAATATTATAAAGACAACAAACACTCCATTATCCAGTATTGAGCATCTAATGTGTCTAGTCCTCAGAAATTTTGTACAAGATCTGAGACTAAAGACTAAGGACCATTAGTTTAGTTTTTTAAGTTCGCCTAGAAAGTCCTTTTTGAAATTCTTAGTTTATAAAATCATATTCCACAGTAGCATTTGTAGTTTTCTATATTTAATTAACTGTTACAAATACATACCAGTATGGTTTAGACAAGGATGCTAACTCCTTTAAAACTCTAATATTTATGAATTTTTGTCCTAGTTTTCCTAAAGCCTAGATGTGGTTAGGATATGTTAGACTTTGGATATGTTAGAATGTTAGAGATAGCCTGGTAAATTCTAAGGCTCTTTATGAGGTTAAGAAAACAAATACAAATTTGAGGACAATTCAGAATAAGCAGTAGACAACTACGATCTTGAAATTCATGGGAAATGCAATACATAGATCTTGTAATTTTTTAAACAAATGATTAGTGGATGTTTGTTTTATAATAGGCATTTTGTTAAATTGTGGGAGATGAATATACAATGGTTCTAAATCGTCTTAGCAAAAAGAAAGGCTCCATAACAATTACTGATGTGTGAAAGATGCGAACATAGCGTATTGAAGGAAAAATAAGGAAATATTCTTGATGATGTGGAGTACTGATATATGACTGGACAAATGTAAGTTTGATGTAGAAGTAGTAAGGTAAGGTGAATTGCATGAAAATATTGACTGCTACACTGAGAAGTCCGAATTTACTTCTGTTGTTACTATATTTACAATTTACTGTGGTTATTGGTATCATAAATGAGGTTATATTACAAAATAGAAAATGTTTTAGTCTTTTTTCTAAGTAGTTCCCCTACATTATTTTGTCTTTGAGGTGTAAATTAAATACATATATATTCAATTGTATGGGCTTAGGGACATCCATGAGACCGTAGTTACAAACAAGGTAATAAATACATACATCACCTCAGGAAGTTTAGCCTGGCCACTTTGGCTATTGTTTGCTTTTTAAATTTGTTTTTGTTTGTGCTTTATTGATGGTAAGAATATGGAACATCAGCTTGAACTTCTTAATTTTTTTAAGTTTTCAAAACTGAGTTGTCAGCTATATAGGTACTATGTTTTACCATAGATTCCTAGAACTTATTCATTTTACATAACTGAAACTTTATACCTATTGAAACTAAAGTTGTTAAACAACTCTTAATTTTTCCTTCTCACCAGGAAATTACCATTTTACTCTGTGTTTTAAGTCTGAATATTTCGGATATCTTACAAGTGGAATTGTGCAGTGTTTGTTCTTCTGTGAATGGCTCTTATCAGTTAGTATGTATTCTAGGTTCACCCATGTTGTTGCAGAGATGTCCTTGTTTTCTTTAAGGAAGAATAATAATTGCATTTTATGTTTATACCACAATTTTCTTTATTCATTCATCAGTCAGTGAACATTTAGGTTTTGTTTTGTTTTCCCCATGTCTTGGCAATTGTAAATAATCCTGCAGTAGAGTGCAGACATTTGAGATCCTGGTTTAAATTCTTTTGGATACTTATCTCAATATGGGAATGCTGAATCATATCATAGATCTATTTTTAATATTTGGAGATATAGCAGCTGTTCTATTTTACATTCCTACCAGTGTACAAAGGTTCCAATTTATCCACATCCTCACCAATAGTTTTTGTCTTTCTTATTTTAATAGCTACCCTGACAGGTATGAGGTGATGGCTCATTATGGTTTGATTTTAAGTGAAATCTTATTTGGTTTTGCTTTTGAATTTGTTGATTAATGATATTGAGTACCTTTTCAAACACCCTTTGGACACTTGTTTGTCTTTGGAGAAATATCTTTTCAAATCCTTAGCCCATTCTGTTACTGGGTTATTTGTTATTTGAGTATGTGTATGCTTTTTATGATATCCTGGTTGCACTGGGTCTTTGTTACAGTGTGTGGGCTTCTCACTGAGGTTACTTCTCTCATTGCAGAACATGGGCTCTAGGCACACGGGATTCAGTAGGTGTGTTATGTGGGCTCAGTAGTTGTGGCACTCAGCTTAGCTGCTCTGCCACATGTGAAATCTTCCCTGATCAGGGATCAAACCCATGCTCCCTTCTTTGGCAGACTGGTTCTTAATGAATGGATCAGCAGGGAAGTCCCTTTGTGTATTTTTTATGCTATTGAAATGTATGAGTTCCTTATATATTTTAGGTATTAACCCTTTAAAAGATATAAGATTTGCAAACATTTTCTACCATTCGGAAGCTTCCTTTACATTCTAATTCTTGTACCCTTTGCTTTGCAGAAGGTTTTAGCTTGACAATCACTACTGTCTTTTTTGCTTTCGTTGCCTGTGTTTTGGGTGTTACATTTAATTACTGCCAGAGCTAATGTCAAGAAGTCTTTCACCTATGTTATCTTCTGGGAATTTTACAGTTTCATGTCTTATGTTTGTCTTTGATCCACTTCCAGATTATTTTTGTATACGGTATAAGTTAGAGGTCCAGTTTCATTCTTTATCATGTGGCTATCCAGTTTTCCCAATATCATTTGTTGAAGAGACTATCCTTTCCCCATTGTGTATTCTAGGCACCTTTTTTTTTTTTTTTTTTTGAAGATCAGTTGACATTTTATGTATGGCTTTATTTCTGAGCTCGGTATTCTAGTCCATTGGTATAAATGACTGTCTTTATGCCAGTATCTTACTTAAAAAAATTATTTTATTTAGGCTGTACTGGGTCTTTGTTGCTGTGTTGTAGACTGTCTAGTTGCAATGAGTGGGGGCTACTCTCCAGTGCAGTGTGGCTCAGGCTCAGTAGCTGTGGTGCACAGTCTTAGTTGCCCTGTAGTATGTGGAATCGTTCATGCAAAGATGGGCACAAAAAAGGACAGAAGTGGTATAGACCTACAGGAGCAGAAGATATTAAGAGGTGGCACATATATGCAGAAGAATGGTCTAAAACAGATCTCCATGACTCAGATAACCGTGATGGTGTGATCACTCTCCTGCAACCAGACATCCTAGAATGTGGAGTAAAGCGGGCCTTAGGAAGCATCACTATGAACAAAGTTAGTGGAGGAGATGGAACTCCACTTGAACTATTTCAAATCCTAAAAGATGATGCTGTGAAAGTGCTGCACTCAATATGCCAGCAAATTTGGAAAATTCGGCAGTGGCCACAGGACTGGAAAAGGTCAATTTTCATTCCAATCCAAAAGAAAGGCAATGCCAAAGAATGTTCAAAGTACTGCACAATTGCACTCATCTCACACGCTAGCAAAGTAATGCTCAAAATTCTCAAAGCCAGGCTTCAACAGTACGTGAACCGTGAACTTCCTGATGTTCAAGCTGGATTTATAAAAGGCAGAGGAACCAGAGATCAAATTGCCAACATCCGCTGGATCATGGAAAAAGCAAAAGAGTTCCAGAAAAACATCTATTTCTGCTTTATTGACTACGCCAAAGCCACTAACTGTATGGATCACAACAAACTGTTGAAAATTCTTCAGGAGATGGGAATACCAGGCCACCTGAGCTACCTCCTGAGAAATCTGTATGCAGGCCAGGAAGCAACATTTAGAACTGGACATTGAACAACAGACTGGTTCCAAGTCAGGAAAGGAGTATGTCAGGACTGTATATTGTCACCCTGCTTCTTTAACTTATATGTAGAGTACATCATGTGAAATGCCAGGCTGGATGATGCGCAAGCTGAAGTCAAGATTGCTGGGAGAAATACCAGTAACCTCAGATATGCAGGTGACACCACCCTTATGGCAGAATGCTAAGAACAACTAAAGAGCCTCTTGAAAGTGAAAGAGGAGAGTGAAAAAGTTGGCTTAAAGCTCAACATTCAGAAAACTAAGATCATGGCATCCAGTCCATCACTTCATGGGAAATAGACTGGGGGAAGAGTGACAGACTTTATTTTGGGGGGCTCCAAAATCACTGCAGATGGTGACTGCAGCCATGAAATTAAAAGATGCTTGCTCTTTGGAAGAAAAGCTGTGACCAACCTAGACAGCATACTAAAAAAGCAGAGACATTACTTTCCCGACAAAGGTCTGTCTAGTCAAAGCTATGGTTTTTGCAGTAGCCCTGTATGGATGTGAGAGTTGGACTATAAAGAAAGCTGAACACCGAATAATTGATGTTTTTGAAGTGTAGTGTTGAAGAAGACTCTTGAGAGTCCCTTGGACTGCAAGGAGATCCAACCAGTTAATCCTAAAGGAACTCAGTCCTGAATATTCATTGGAAGGACCAAAGCTGAAGCTAAAACTCCGATACTTTGGCCACCTGATACAAAGAACCAACTCATTGGCAAAGACCCTGATTCTGGGACAGATTTAAGGAGGGAGGAGAAGGGGATGACAGAGGATGAGATGGTTAGATGGCATCACCAATCCAATGGACATGAGTTTGAGCAGGCTCTGGGAGTTGGTGATGGACAGAGGGGCCTGGTGTGCTGTAATCCATGGGGTCATAAAGAGTCAGACTGACTGACTAACTGATCAGATGTGAAATCTTCCTGAACCAGGGATCAAACCCCTGTATTGGCAGGTTTATTCTTAAGCAGTGAACCACCAGCAAAGTCCCATACTTTAATAACCATAATTTTGTAATGATATTGGAAAATAGGAAGTTTCCATAACATTTTTATTCTGCTTGACAGATTTAGCCATGGATCCCTCACAACTGTTTCATATTTATTTCTTTATTGTTGCCATACTCTTGTAAGTTATAATATTTAATGGCAAATCCCTAGAGCCATCTAGATCTAAATTTGATTTTATAATTCCCTATGTACTAGCTATATAACAGTGGAGAGGTATTTAGCATCCCTGTGCTCAATTTCTTCAGGTAAAAATTGTAGATACTTGTATATCATTTTTGGATATTCTAATGCACACAGTGACCAGTCAGTTCAAAGCTCAAACTGTAATAAAGGAAGTTAAGTCAACTCTGGCACATATTATGTGCAAAATAATTTCTCCTAACTTGAGTGACATTTGATTTTTAAAAAAAAACCACAATTTTAACAATACTGAATTTTATGCTTAACCATTTGTATATACAAGTATTGTAGTTCAGTTCAGTTGCTCAGTCATGTCCAACTCTTTGCGAGCCCATGAATCGCAGCACGCCAGGCCTCCCTGTCCATCACCAACTCCCGGAGTTCACTCAGACTCACATCCATCGAGTCAGTGATGGCCATCCAGCCGTCTCATCCTCTGTCATCCCCTTCTCCTCCTGCCCTCAATCCCTCCCAGCATCAGAGTCTTTTCCAATGAGTCAACTCTTCACATGAGGTGGCCAAAGTATTGGAGTTTCAGCTTTAGCATCATTCCTTCCAAAGAAATCCCAGGGCTGATCTCCTTCAGAATGGACTGGTTGGATCTCCTTGCAGTCCAAGGGACTCTCAAGAGTCTTCTCCAACACCACAGTTCAAAAGCATCAATTCTTCGGCACTCAGCCTTCTTCACAGTCCAACTCTCACATCCATACATGACCACAGGAAAAACCATAGCCTTGACTAGACAGACCTTAGTTAGCAAAGTAATGTCTTTGCTTTTGAATATGCTATCTAGGTTGGTCATAGTAGGGATTGCTATATCATGCCATATACATTTCCTATATACCAAGGAAAATAGTTTTAAACTTGGCATATCATTTCCCCAAATAGACTTCATTTGCCACCTCACTTGAAGATAGTTGTTTTCGTGGAATAATTTCTGGGCAACTAAATGCATAATAGAAGACAGAAATCTCAGAGATAATTTCCGTTGTTTTTTTCCTTGAATATAGTTGATTTACAATGTTGGGTTAAATGCTAGTATACAGTACAGTGACTGTTTTACATCTACATACATTCTTTTTAATATTTTTTATTATGGTTTATCATAGGATATTGAATAGAGTTCTCTATGCTATGCAGTAGGACTTTGTTTATCCAGTTTATATATAAAATATTACATCTGCTAACCACAACCTTCCATTCTATCCCTCATCTGACTCCCTCCCCCTTGACAACCACCTTTCATAGATAATTTCATTTGTGTGAGACTTTATATCCACATATAAGTGAAATCATGTGATATTTGTCTCTTCTTTTTCTGGTGTCACTTAATATGATGCTCTCTAGTTGCATCCATGTTGCTGAAAATGGCTTGTTATGGCTGAGTAGTATTCCATTGTATAATTGGGCAACATTGTTTTTTGAAATATAATTGTCTTGTTTTTACTAGTTCTGAAGTATCACATAGTGATTTGATATTTTAATACATTATAAATGGATCACCTTAGTAAGTCTAGCTATGATATGCTACCATACAAAGATATTGCGTACTTTTTGACTATTTTCCCCACACTGTCCATTTTATAACTGTGACTCATTTATTTGGTAACAAGAAATTTGTACGTATTCACCACCCTCACCTGTTTCCCTCATTCCACCTACTCACTTCCCTCTGGTAACCACAAGTTTGTTCTCTGTGTTTATGAGTTTGTTTCTGTTTTGTTGTGTTTGTTCACTTAATTTTTTTTATTGGCATACAGTTGATTTACAGTGTACTGATAGCTTCAGGTGTACAGACAAGTGAATCAGTTATACATATACATATATCCACTCTTTTTTTTAGATTTTTTCCCATAATAAGCTATTACATGGTACTGTTTGTGTTATACAGTAGCTCCTTATTAGTTATCTATTTTATATATAGCAATGTGTATATGTCAGTCCCAATCTTCTAATTTATCCTGACCACTCCTTACCCCTGGTAACCATAAGTTCATTTGCTACATCTGTAACTCTGTTTTTCTCTTTTCTGTTTTAGAGAAGTTCATTTGTAGTCTTTTTATTAGATTCTACACAAATAAGTGATATAAGTGATACCATGTGATATTTGTCTTTGTCTGACTTCACTCAGTATGACAATTTCTGGGTCCATTCATATTGCTGCAAATGAAATTATTTCTTTCTTTTATGGCTGAATAAGATTCAATTCTATATATATACCACATCTTTATCCATTTGTCTGCCAGTGGGCATTTGTTTTTTCCAAATCTTGGCTATTATGACTAGTGCTTCTATGAACATAGTGGTACATATATTCTGATGAATTACACTTTTGTGCAAATATAAGCCCCTAGGTGGGATTGGTGGATCATATGTTAATTCTTTTTTTTTTTTTATTTTGTTTTTGTTTTAGCTTTCTGAGGAACCTCTATACTGTTTTCCCAGTGGCTGCACCAACTTATATTTGGGAATAATTTCTAAACACACACTCACATGTCTCAGACACACATAAGAAAATACAATTCTTTTTTTTATTGAAGTATATTTGATATATGGGCTTCCCCGGTGGCTCAGATGGTAAAGAACCTGCATGCAATGGGGAGACCCAGGTTGGGTCCCTGGAGAAGGGAATGGCTACCCACTACCATATTGTCGCCTGGAAAATTCCATGGACAAAGGAGCCTGGTGGAGTACAGTCCATGGGGTGGCAAAGAGTCAGACACACTCTTGTAGTTGATGTATAATATATTATATGAACTACAAGTGTACTATACAGTGATTCACAATTTTAAAGGTACTCTTTATAATTTTCATAAAATATTGACTATTTTACTCAAGTACATATAAGCCTGTAACTTATTTTATACCTAATAGTTTGTACCTCTTAATCTCCTGCTCCTATAAAGTCCCCTCTCCCTTCCTCTCACCACTGGGTAACCACTAGTTTGGTTTCTGTATCTGTGACTCTGCTTCCTTTTGATATACTCATTAGTTCCGCTGAATGGGAGAACATGTTTGCAAATGATATGACTGATAGGGGTTACTATCCAACATGTGTAAAAAACTCATACAACTTAACATCAAAAAAAACAAAAACTTGATTATAAAATAGGCAGAAGAACTGAATAGACATTTTTGCAAACAGGACATGCAGATGGCTAACAGGCACTTGTCAAGATGTTCAATATCACTCATTATCAGGGAAATGTAAATCAAAACCACACTAAGCTAACACCTCACCTCCATGAGAATGGCTATTGTCAAAAAGAACACAAGTAACAAAAGCTGGCAATGTGGAGAAAAGGGAACCATTGTACTCTGTTGGTGGGAATGTAAATTAGTGCAGCCACTATGGAAAATAGCATGGTGGTTTCTCAAAATAACTAAAAATAGAGTTACCATTTGACCCAGCAATTCTCCTTCTAAATGTATGTCCAAAAAATTCAAAAAAACACAAATTCGAAAAAATACATGCTCAGTGTTCATGCTGCTGCTGCTAAGTCGCTTCAGTCATGGCTGACTCTATGCGACCCCATAGATGGCAGGCCACCAGGCTCCTCTAGGCAAGAATACTGAATTGGGTTTCCATTTCTTTCTCCATCAGTGTTTATAATAGCATTATATACAATTGCCAAGATATGGAAGCAACCTAAGTGCCTATCAGCAGATGAATGGATAAAGAAGACGTGATACACACACAGAGAAACACATAGCCAATGGAATATTTCTCAGCCATAAAAAGATTGAAATTTTGCCATTTGCAGCAACATGGGTGTACTTGGAGGGGATTATGCTAATTGAAGTAGGTCAGAAACGATAAATACTGTATGATATCACTTGTGTGTGGAATTGAAAAATGACGCTTATAAAGACCATGCATGTCTCTCTTACTCATGGGGTATACCAGATAGGATTGAGATAACTGTGGGCTATGAGATGGGCTTACTGAAACTCTAACTGCTTGAGAGACAGTATAGGTTAAAACTATAGTACTAAGTTAGAACAATATTTCAATATTGCTATGAACTAAATGTCCATATACCTCCAAAATGTACATGTTGAAATCCTACTGACAATGTGATGGAATTAGGAGTGGGGCTTATGGGAGAGGTATTAAGTCATAAGGGTGAAGGTGAGGATGAAGCCCTTGTGAATGGGATTGATGCCCTTAAAAAGACACCCCAAAGGGCTTCCTTGGCACTTTCTACCATATGAGGAAAAAGCAAGAATACAGCTATCTGTGAACCAGGATGCAGGCCCTCACCAGACACTGACTGAATCTGTTGATTCTCTCATCTAGGACTTCTCAGTAAACCAGAACTGTGAGAAATACATTTCTGGTATTTATAAACTACCCAGTTTATGGTAGTTTGTTATAGCAATCCATATTGACTAAGACAAACATTATCCATGTATTTTGATACAAATTACTTAACCTCTTTGTGCCTCATTTTCTCTATCCTTAAATAGGGATAATAATAACTTAAACAGTTCCAAAGAATAAATGATATATTAATGTCCACAATGTTATCCATTTGTTTTCTCTTTCATGGTCAGACTACTTGTTCAAGAGCACTTCCTAGATTCCTTCAGCTTACTCATTCCTTTTTTACTGGCCATTCTATATGTTTAAATATATAGCACCTGATAATATCAATTCTGCCAATGATTGATATAGCATCGGTAATGAAGGCAGAGACCTAATAAGATATACACAGTATATCATATACATGTGTATTTCTTATTTTTGGTTCAATATAGAAAAGATCTTGGTATTTAGTTGCTTTTCTTGAATGTAATCAAATATCCAAAATTCTGTGAAGGCTTAATTTATACTGGAAAATTACTGAGTACTTGTTAGAAAGTAATACTGCCAGATAAGATGATGAGTAATACTATCTATATTTTGTGTGTTTCATGGTAGTGACATTTCTGGGAAACCCAACTTTTATCACTCTTCTATTTTTTAATTAAATTAATAAAAGTTTAGGGCCATAAATGGCAGTATGAGTAATTGTGTCAGTTATTCCATATTAGTCAATGAGTCAGTTCTTTGATCTTAGTAATTATATTTGGACTGAATAACACATACAAAAGGAGTTAGGGCTTCTCTGGTGGTTCAGATGGTAAAGAATCCACCTGCAATGTGGGAGAACTGGGTTCAATCCCTGGGTTGGGAAGATCCCCTGGAGGAGGGCATGGCAACCCACTCCAGTATTCTTGCCTGGAGAATCCCCATGGACAGAGGAGCCTGCTGGGCTACAGTCCATTTGGTTGCAAAGAGTCGGACAAGACTGAGTGACTAAGCACATGTTTATAATAATGAAGAATATAGTTTCCATGACTACTGATAAAATATCATCATCTCATCAATAGAAAATAACTTTTTGATATATGCAAACACTATTCACATATAATGTCAATATCCTTTAAGATATAAGTTATCTCCCATTACAACATTACTTTGCAAAAAATACTATTACATAAATAAAATGACTATTCACCTTATCTCAAAGGGCATGGGAACCATAGACATTGACTTTATTTGCCCTTAAATTAGATATACATCAATAGTAATATTATGGAATAAATGTGAGGTTTAACTGAAAATAGGAAGAAATAAGAATCTTTAGACTGCAGGAGAATTATTTCATTCCCTGCAGAATTTTTTTTTTTTTTAATCCATGTAAACATTTGACCACACTCAATATTAGTTGAATATCGCATTGGGTTCTTATTTGTGTTTAAAATCTAATGCTTACCATTTGTGGTTTATTTTTCCTTGATCATTGTCTTACTGCATGGGAAAAGATGATCTAGGTCTAAATAAAATAATCATTTTTATAGTTAATGCCCATACACTGCTCAGGTTGTAAAAGAAAATAATCACCCTGTGTTGTCCCTCATGAAATGTCAAAGGTCTGTTATGAAGCCCCCACCAGTAATGTTTTAATCTTTTGCCAAATCAACATAGTGGGCTCTTTTATTTCACATAGAAATGACACTCAAGTGCCAGAAATACAACTTTGGAAAAATGCATTTTCATTTGCAAAAAACTGACTATTAAATAAACCTTTAGGAATTTTACCATCTGAAAGTGTGTTTTATAGTAAGAAATATACATAAATAATATTATATTTTGGAAAATTTCACTCTGACTACAGGCAAAGTGACACTCATTTAAAACATTTACCACTTTACAAAATTTTATCATTAAATGTAGACAAGTTTAAGTATCTGTAGTGTTATTGAAAGTCGTTTAATTGTGAGTTGTGAAATTATTAACACAACTCAAGATTCTGATTTATGTCAAAAGAAAATGCTCCTAGATGGCGGCAGAGGATAAGGTGTTTAGATAGCATCATCGACTCAATGGACATGAATTTGAGCAAACTCTGGTAGATAGTAAAGGACAGAGGAGTCTCACATGCTACAGTCCATGAGGTCACAGAGTTGGACATGACTTAGCGACTGAACAACAATAATCCAGGTGACCTGATTTGAAATGTCACATATGAGATGCTAACTACCTATAAGTATCCTCAGTTCTTCTCATCACTAAAAAAAGGAAAGAAACAGGAATATATCAATAACATATCTTGCCATTTGTATAATTAAGAATAGTGCAATGTTTGTTGACAATATCCCCATGATTTTCTGATTTTTTAAAGTTCCTAATGTAGCTATGAACCTCATTTCAATGTAACAGTGAAAAAATAAAGTGCATGTTAAGTGATGTAGACATAAGTGACTTCTATGTAAATTGCTATAGGTAAGAGAATTCATCTTTGCAGCAAATCTTTTAAGTATATGCTTAGGAGTAAAGCAGAACAATTTTGTGTAAATCATGTTTTGTAAAAAAGAATGTAGAACAGGATACAAATGTATATAATTTAATGGAAATACTATCACTAATGATACAGATTGCCAAATGGAATTCTCTTGTCTCTAGAAGCTGTGTTTACTGCCTTTTTCCAAAGTGACTTAATGGATTTTTAAAACCATGTCTTCAGTTACATTGTTCTTGTTAAATGGAAACTTTAATTTTGAGCTTCTCCTGATTCCATTTAATGGAAAAGTCTCTTTTGCATAATCCCACAGCTTTTCTTTATTGGAAATATCTTTTGTAAAATTTTGCTCTTTACTTATAGTTAATGGAAGAATTTTGAAAAATGAAAATGCACATTTCGACCATAAGTCTTACTCCTTATTTAGGTATATTACTGGAATTACCTCTGTTAAACAGCTCCAGATTTCTCAAATGATATAAGATCTAATGAAGGGAAGAGAGTGCATTATGACATAAAAGATTTTTAAAAACATATCTTCAAAATAAAATTTCCATATATTTGTTCAATAAACATGTGTTGAGTGCTTACTATCTGCCAGGCTAAGGATCAAGAATTGGAATTACATAGATACATAAGATTCCTAGATTATTCCCATATGAACTATTTTTTGCTCTACACTTTGAGAATTTTTGTCTACAAAATTAAAACTTTATTTTCTGAGCTTCAATAACTTTATTATAATTAACACTTTTTGAAAATAGTAAAAACTCATTATTCACAAAACTAAGATCATGGCAACCATTCCCATCACTTCATGGTAAATAGATGGGGAAACAACAGAAACAGTGACAGACTTTATTTTCTTGGGCTCCAAACTCACTGTGGATGGTGACTGTTGCGGCCATGAAATTAAAAGATGCTTGCTCCTTGGAAGAAAAGCTGTAATAAACCTAGACAGCATATTAAAAAGCAGAGACATTAGTTTGCTGACAAAGGTCCATATTGTCAAAGCTATGGTTTTTCCAGTAGTCATGTATGGATGTGAGAGTTGGACCATGAAGAAAGCTGAACATCTAAGAATTGATGCTTTTGAACTGTGGTGTTGGAGAAGACTCTTGATAGTTCCTAGGACTGCAAGGAGATCCACCAGTCTATCCTAAAGGAAATTAGTCCTGAATATTGATTGGAGAGACTGATGTTGAAGCTCCAATACTCGGCCACCTGGTGCAAAGAACTGACTCGTTGGAAAAGAGCCTGATTCTGGGAAAGATTGAAGACAGGAAGAGAAGGGGATGACAGAGGGTGATACGTTTGGATGGCATCACTGACGTGATGGACGTGAGTTTAAGTAAGCTCTGGGAAATGGTGAAGGACAGGGAAGCCAGGCATACTGCAGTCAATGGGATTGCAAAAGGTCAGACAGGGCTGAGTGACTGAACAATAACAACATCAGTAAATATAGCATTAATGTGTCTGATTCAAAACAGCATATATATTATCTCTCCTTTCATATGGAACTCAAGTGATAGAACTGAATAAAAATGGTAACTATGTAAATTAAAAACACAACCAGGGAAAGAATTCAATGACTCAACTGCTGAGGAAGATTTTTTTTTCATTAATATAGATAAAAATAGAAAACATATAGAAAGAGAATGGAGGTGTGATAAGGTTCTCAGGAAACCAAAATTAGGAGGGAGAAGAGACCCGCAATGTGTCCAGGCAAAGCTTTAGACAAAACCTCTTGAAAAGCTCTGGCAAAAAGAAAGTCATTTTTTCCCCCCGAGTGACATTTGACTCAGAAATATTAAATGTGTCAGATGGTTGAATTGAATTAATGGATCTGAAAGCACAGGGATTAGTTTAAGTTTTGTAAATGGAACAGATGACACTTTTCACTACCCACACCAAATTCCACCATCAGTCTTAACCAACAACAAGTATCAACTCCCCAGAACTACTTTCCACAAAAAAGGATCACAGATTTTCTGGGGAAAGCTAGGATTTCTAACATGGATTTGATGTACTAGCCAATATATCTGTATTTTGCTTCTTTGAGCTCAATATGCAAGATTCAGCTTCCATTTTCTTTAAAATGAAGACTATTAGTCAAGAAACTTAACCCATAGAAATAGTTAACCATTAGCTTTTACGTTGCATCATTTTAAAAATAAAGGTCAAAAATGGAAACTAAACTTTTGTGAAAAGCTTAGAGATGACATTTAACAATAGTTACCAAAACATTACTTCAGATGAAACAGAAGTAATTCAGAAAACAAAACTTTAAAAATACTACTACTTGGTAACTTGAGAGAAATTTAAGAAAATACTGCCTTACTACCCCACCATCTCAAAACCAAAATGGGAGCTAAAAGTGACTGCCTGGAGGAGTGTCACCCGGGAGGAGGACGAATGGGCCCAGGCAGGGTGTTTTTCATTTTAGTCTTGTCTGAACTATTTAATTTTGCTCATATGGAAGTATTGATTTGATTTAGAATTAAGTAACTGATAATGCCCCCACAGCAAATTCTTACACATTTCAAACTCTTCTTTGTGGTTATTTCAGTCAATATAATGTTGCAGATATGCCAGATTTTTAATGAATATTATCTTGCTGCTTATTAAAATGTCTAAATTGCATATTTCAAAGGCAAATTATGGTTACTGTCCACTACTCTATTCCTTCTCCTTAAACCTGGTCCTTGCCAGAGTTCAGAATTATGTGGAAGGTCTCCACCACCTATTCAGCATAAAGATGAGAAACTAGAATCCTAGGCAATATTCTTTTTAAAAAAAAAAAAATTATTTAATTGGAGGTTATTTACTTTACAATATTGTATTGGCAATATTCTTAACATTCTTCCACGTACTCTTGCACAATGAATCCATCAAGTATCATCTTGATTCTTCTAAGAATTTATCAATCTGAATGTCTGTGCTTAAGTAAAGTGAAAGTGTTAGTCACTTAGTCCTGTCTGACTCTTTGTGACCCCAGGCTAAAGTCTTCATTGTTTCTTACAATGCTATTGTAATGACCTCCTACTTGGTTTATTAGAATCTTTTTTCTCACGCTTTTCTCCTTTGGCATTTCCACTGCAGCCAGCGTCATCTTTTCAGAACACATTTCCCATGTTGCTCACCTCCTTCTTAAGGAAATTGCGTACATCATTTCATCTTCTTGGAAATAGTTCTCTTCTCCCTTGTTGTCTAGTTAACGTTTACACATCCTTTAGATATAAACTCAATATTGGGTCTTTTTAATTCAGTCACATTATTGGGACTTTTTAATTCAGTACAGAGACAGCCAGTCCTCTGATACTTCCCTGCTCAGCACTTAACTTGTAGGTATTTAGACACTGATTTGATTATTATTCCTTTATAGCACTCTACCATAAGCTTCACCATAGAGGGGATCATGTAAAATCTGTTCATCACTTCATTCCTATGTTTTGAAGAGTGTCTTGTTTGTAATAAATGCTGAAGTAATATTATTGAATAAATTGACTATTTACAAAATATTCATTTATTCAAACAGTTACAAAAACAAACAGCCACAGTTCCTGCCATACATTTTCTCAATTTGTGACATGTTTTCTCTTTCAAAATTTTTTGACATAGTCTAATTTTTATTCTTTATAGTATATTGCCCTTTATGTTTTTTTTTTTTTTCCTAGAAAACAGCCTACTTCTACCAGGCATTTAAACTTATTAATGGGAAATTAGTATATATTATTTTTCTTTGTTTCCATAGTTGTGATTTTCCATCTTTCTTTTTTTCATCTTTCTCTCTTCCCTTTCTTAAATTGTAGGAGTTAATTATATAGTTAATGAAGTTAAGAGAACTCAAAGTTAAGAGAATTTTGCTGGTTATATCACTTTCACTCTGCATCTTTTTTTAAATGATTTATTTATTGATTGATTTATTTTTAATTTTTATTTTGGAGTATTTGATTTACAATGTTGTCTTACTTTCAGGTGTATAGCAAAGTGATTTAGTTATATATGTATCTATTTTTCCAATTCTCTTGCCATATAGGTTATTACAGAGTACTGAGTAGCATTCCCTGTGCTAATCAGTGGATGCTTATTGATTATCTATTTTATATATAGTAGTGTGTATATGTTAATCCCAACCTCCTAATTTATTCTTCCTCCCAACCTTTTCCATTTGGTAACCATAAGTTTTCTAAGTCTGTAAATCTGTTTCTATTTTGTAATTAAGTTCATTTGTATTAATCATTTTTTAGATTCCAAATATAAGTGATATCATGATATTTGTCCTTTTCTATCTGACTGACTTCACATGATAACCTCTAGATCCATCCATGTTGTGGAAATGACATTATGCCATTCTTTTTATAGCTGAGTAGTATTTCATTGCATATGGACCACATCTTTTTTATCCATTCTTCTGTTGATGGACATTTAGGTTGCTTCCATGCATTGGCTATTGTAAACAGTGCTGCAGTGAACATTGAGGTGAATGTATCTTTTTGAAGTTTATTTTCCCAGATATATGCCCAGGAATGATATTGCTGGATTATATGTTAGCCTTGTTTTTAGTTTTTAAGGAACCCCCATGTTGTTCTCCAAAGTGGTTGTACCAATTTACATCCCTGCCGTGTAAAAGTGTTCCCTTTTTTCTCCCTAAACCTTTCCAGCACTTATTGTTTGCAGACTTTTTGATGATGGCCATTCTGACAAGTGTGAGGTGAAACCTCATTGTAGTTTTGATTTGCATTTCTCTAACAAGTAGCAGTGTTGAGCATCTTTTCATGTGCTTTTTGGCCACCTGTATGTCGTCTTTCAGGAAGATCCCCTGGAGAAGGGCATGGCAACCTACGCGAGTATTCTTGCCTGGAGAATGCCTTGGATAGAAGAGCCTGGCAGACTGCAGTATAAGGGTTCACAAAGAATTGGACATGACTGAGCAACTAACACATGTCTTCTTTGGAGAAATGTCTATTTAGATATTCTGCCCATTTTTTGATTGGGCTGGTTGTTAAGCTTTTTTATATTAAGCTACATGAGCTGTTTATACATTTTGAAGATGAATCTCATGTTGGTCTCAACATTCGGGAATATTTTCTCTCATTTTGTGGGATGTCTTCATTTTGTTTATGGTTTCCTTTGCTGTGCAAAAGCTTTTAAGTTCAATTAGGTCCCATTTGTTTGTTTTTATTTTCATTACTCGAGGATGTGGATTCAAGATATTTCTGCAATTTATGTCTTAGTGGTCTGTCTATATTTTCCTCTGAGTTTTATAGTATCAGTTTTTATATTTAGGTCTTTAATCCATTTTGAGTTTATTTTTTGTATAGGATTAGAGAATGTTCTAACTTCATGTGGTTATCCAGTTTTCTCAGCATCACATATTGAAGAGACTGTCTTTTCTCCATTTTATATTCTTGCCACTTTTGTGTAGACCATAAGGGTGTGGGTTTATATCTGGGTTTTCTATTCTGTTCTGACCCATAAGCCTGTCTTTGTGGCAGTGCCATCAGACTTTGATTACTGGAGCTTTACAGTATAGTCTGAAGTCAGGGAGTATGATTACTCCAGCTGTGTTTTTCCTCCTCCAGGCTGACTGCTTGGACTATTGGGGATCTTTTGGGTTTCCATACAAATTTTAAGATTTTTTGCTTTAGATCTGCAAAAAATGCTACTGACAATTTGATTGGGATCGCATTGGATCTGGAGATTATCTCGGGTAATATAGTCATTTTGACAATACTAGTTCTTCCAATTGTCAATTTTTATTGACAATTGTCAATTTTTATATTTTATATATAGATCCTATTAGATTCTTCCAAGAAATAATCATGTTGTCTCTGAATAGTAGAAAATATATTTCATCCTTACAGTCACATTCATTATGTTCTTTTCTGGCCTTTATTGTTCTGACACCCATGGTTGGAGAAACCTGATAGGTTATAGTCCATGGGGTTGCAAAGAGTCTGACATGACTAAGCAACTTCACTTTCATTTTTCTTCCAAGGAGCAAGCAGCTTTTAATTTCAATGTTGCAGTCACTGTCCGAAGTGATTTTGGAGCCAAGAAAATAATGACTTCACTGTTTCCATTTTGTCACAATCTATTTGCCCTGAGGTGTTTCCTAGTAGCTCAGCTGGTAAAGAATCTGCCTGCAATGAAGGGGATTCTGGTTCATTTCCTGGGTCAGGAAGATCCCCTGGGGATGTGTTAGGCTACCCACTCAAGTATTCTTGGGATTCCCTGGTGGGTCAATAGGTAAAGAATCCACCTGCAAAGTGGGAGATGTGGGTTTGATCCCTGGGTTGGGAAGATCCCCTGGAAGAAGGCATGGCAACCCACTCCAGTATTCCTGCCTGGGGAATCCCCATGGACAGAGGAGCCTGGCAGGCTGCAATCCATGGGGTCACAAAGAGTCAGACATGACTGAGAGACTAAGCACATTTCCCATGAAGTGATTGGACTGGATGCCATGATCTTAACTTTTTAAATACTGACTTTTAAGCCAGCTTTTTCACTCTCCTCATTCACTTTCATTTTGAGGCTCTTTAGTTCCTCTTTGCTTTCTGGTATAAGGGTGTCATCTGCATAACTGAGATTATTGACATTTCTCCCAGTAGTCTTGTTTTCAGCTTGTGAATCATCAGGCTGGCATGTCGTATGATGTACTCTACATATAAGTTAAATAATCAGAGTGACATATTCCTTTCCCAATTTTGAACTAGTCCATTTTACATGTCCAGTTCTAACTTTTGCTTCTTGACCTGCTTCAGGTTTCTCAGGAGGCAGGTAAGGTGGTCTGATATTCCCATCCCCTTCAGAATTTTCCACATTTTGTTGTTATGCACACAGACAAAGGCTTTAGCATACTTAGTAAAGCATATGTTTTCCTGGAATTGTCTTATTTTTCTATGATCCAGTGGATGTTGGTAGTTTGATCTCTGGTTCCTCTGCCTTTTCTAAATCCAGCTTC
The DNA here is from genome assembly GCF_032405125.1 of Capricornis sumatraensis. Taxonomy (NCBI): domain Eukaryota; kingdom Metazoa; phylum Chordata; class Mammalia; order Artiodactyla; family Bovidae; genus Capricornis; species Capricornis sumatraensis. The sequence continues at coordinate 38,726,713 of NC_091085.1, read as the reverse complement.
TACATCTGCAAGTTCTTGGTTCATGTACTTTGGGAGTTAGCTTGAAGGGTATGAGCATTACCTTGTTAGCATGTGAAATGAGTGCAATTGTGTGGTAGTTTGAACATTCTTTGGCATTGCCATACTTTGAGATTGGAATAAAAACTGACCTTTTCCAACTCTGTGGCCACTGCTGAGTTTTCCAAAGTTGCTAACATATGGAGTGCAGCACTTTCACAGCATCATCTTTCAGGATTTGAAATAGATCAACTGGAATTCCATCACCTCCACAGCTTTGTTCATAGTAATGCTTCCTAAGATACACTTGACTTTGCATGCCAGGATGTCTGGCTGTAAGTGAGTGATCACACCATCATGGTTATCTGGGTCATGAAGATCTTTTTTGTACAGTGCTTCTTTGTATTCTTGCCACCTTTTCTTAATCTCTTCTGCTTCTCTTAGGTCCCTTGTTTTTTTCCTTTAATGTACTCATATTTGCGTGAAATGTTCCCTTGGTATATCTAATTTCCTTGAAGCGATCTCTAGTTTTTCTCATTCTATTGTTTTCCTCTGTTTCTTTGCATTGTTCACTTAAGAAAGGCTTTTTTTCTCTCCTTCCTATTCTTTGGAGATCTGCATTCAGATGGGTATAACTTTCCTTTTTGCTTCTTTTCTTTTCTCAGCTATTTTTAAGGCCTCCTCTGACAATCACTTTGCCATCTTGCATTTATTTCTCTTGGGGATAGTTTTGGTAACTGCCTCCTGTTCAATGTTACAAACCTCTGCCCATAGCTCATCAGACAGTCTAACAGATCTAATCCCTTGAATCTGTCACTTCCACCATATAACCATAAGGGATTTGACTTAGGTCATAACTGAATGGCTTAGTGGTTTTCCCTTCTTTCTTCAATTGAAGTCTAAATTTTGCAATAAGGAGCTCATGATCTCAGCAACAGTCAGCTCCAGGTCTTCTTTTTGCTGACTGTATAGAGGTTCTCCATCTTCAGTTGCAAAGAATATAATCATCTGATTTTGGAATTGACTATCTGGTGATGTCCATGTGTAGTGTCATCTCTTATGTTGTTGGAAGATATTTACTATAACCAATGTGTTCTCTTGGCAAAATTCTGTTAGCCTTTGCCCTGCTTCTTTTTGTACTCTGAGGCCAAACCTGCCTGTTACTGTAGGAATCTCTTGACTTCCTACTTTTGCATTCCAGTCCCCTATGATGAAATGGACATCTTTTTTTTGGTGTTAGTTCTAGAAGGTCTTGTAGGTCTTCATAGAACCGTTCAACTTCAGCTTCTTCAGCATTAGAGATCATTCTGTCATTTTTGAGATTGCATCCACATACTGCATTTCAGACTCTCTTGTTGACTATGAGGGCTACCCATTTCTTTTAATGGATTCTTGCCTAGAGTAGTAGACATAATGGTCATCTGAATTACATTCACCCTTTTCCAGTTCCTAAAATGTTGATGTTCACTCTTGCCATCTCTTATTTGACCACACCCAATTTACCTTGATTCATGGAACTAACATTCCAGGTTCCTATGCAATATTGTTCTTTTCAGTATTGGACTTTACTTTAACTACCAGACACAACCACAACTGGGGATTGTTTCTGCTTTGACTCAGCCTCTTCATTCTTTCTGGAGCTATTTCTCCACTCTTCTCTAGTAGCATACCTTCTGACCTGGCAGACTCATCTTCAGTGTCTTATCTTTTTGCCTTTTCATAGGGTTCTCAAGGTGAGAATGATGAAGTGGTTTGCCATTCCTTTCTCCAGTGGACCATGTTCCTGTCTTTGAAACCTTTATCTGCTGTCGAGTCAAGATATCTGCTCCTATCTTCTTCTGGAAAGTTTTAGATAATATGTGTATTTATATGACCCAATTTAAATTATTTTGGGGACTTGATGTGAACTACAGAAGGCAACGGCACCCCACTCCAGTACTCTTGCCTGGAAAATCCCATGGATGGAGGAACCTGGTGGGCTGCAGTCCATGGGGTCGCTAAGAGTTGGACATGACTGAGCGATGTCACTTTCACTTTTCACTTTCATGCATTGGAGAAGGAAATGGCAACCCACTCCAGTGTTCTTGCCTGGAGAATCCCAGGGATGGGGGAGCCTAATGGGCTGCCGTCTATGGGGTTGCACAGAGTCGGACACAACTGAAGTGACTTAGCAGTAGCAGCAAAGAAGGAAATGGCAACTCACTCCAGTATTCTTGCCTGGAGAATCCTGTGGACAGACGAGCCTGGAGGGCTACTGTCCATATAGTCACACAGAGTCAGACATGACTGAAGTGACTTAGCATGCATGCATGCATTGGAGAAGGAAATGGCAACCCACTCCAGTATTCTTGCCTGGAGAATCCCAGGGACAGAAGAGCCTGGTGGGCTGCCATCTCTGGGGTTACACAGAGTTGGACATGACTAGAGCAATTTAGCAGCAGCAGCAGCATCACTAGACAAGGGCAACATTTCTATGCTTCGGTAGATAAGACAAAGAAAATTTGAGAAAGAACCATGAATCCAAGTTTCTGTTTGAAGACCTTCAATAGACACTTGCCATGAGATCCAGAAAGTGCCAGATCAAATGACTATCAAATTGTGAAATGGTGGTCAGAGATCTGGAGGAAAATAACAGATGAAATAATGTAGCACTTTCTATAGAACTGCTGGCCCAGAGGAAAATAATGTCTGAAAAACAGAGACTTCAATGATTTAGAATAAGAAGTCACTCAGAATATTCACTTCTGAATATTAAGACATATGTATGCTTTCGCTAAATATTTTGTTTAAATTTTCCTTTTTATGTATGTCTAAGAATGATAATTGATTAAAAATAAATGTATAAGTAAATCTAAGTTAACATTCAAAACATATTTATTAAGAGCCTGCAGACTGGCATGTATATTTGTTTTGTGCATTTGCAAAAATGAATGTTATTAAAAATTCACAACATGAGGTAAAAGATGGAGAATATGTATAAAAGAATAACTATGTAAAGAGACAAAAATTGTAAGCCAACCAAATCCTAAATAAAGGTAATTATTAAACAGTACTGCGATCATGCTTCCAAAGCAAAATAATTTAGGGAGAAAAGGAGATTTTATTTATTTTAATTTTAATTAAATTTTAAATGTTCTTAGGTATATAAGACAATAGTAATTTACACCTAATATGAAATCTATCAAAACTTCAAAAGCTTCTTTCATAATACATTTTGTATAATCCAAAAAGAAACTTTTTTTTTCTTTTTGATTGAAGTATAGTTGATTTCAAATGTGTTAGTTTCAGGTGTACAGAAAACTGATTCAGTTATACATACACATGTATTTATATTTGTTGTTGTTATTCAGTCATTAAGTTGTGTGCATCTCTTTGTGACGCCAGGGACTGCAGCACACCGGGCTTCCCTGTTATTCACTGTCTCCCTGACCTTGCTCAAACTCATGTCCATTGAGTCAGTGATGCCATCCAACCATCTTTGTCATCCCCTTATATGTTTGCCTACAATCTTTCCCAAATCAAGGTCGTTTGCAATGAGTTGGCTCTTCACATTAGGTGGCCAAACTATTGGAGCTTCAGCATCAGTTCTTCCAATGAACATTCAAGGTTGATTTCCTTTAGAATTGACTGGTTTGATCTCTTTGAAGTTCAAGGGACTCTCAAGAGTCTTCTCCAGCACACAATTTGAAAGCATCAATTCTCTGATGCTCAGCCTTCTTTATGGTCCAACTCTCACATCCATACATGACTAATGGAAAAATCATAGCATTGACTATATGGACCTTTGTTGGCAAAGCGATGTCTTTACTTTTTAATACAGTGTTTAGGTTTGTTATAGCTTTCCTTCCAAGAAGCAATTGTCTTTTAATTTCATGACTGGGTGTGTGTGTATGTGTGTATATATATATATAGGAACCTGGCTGGCTATAGTCCATAGGGTCACAAACAGTTGGACACAACTGAAGTGACTTAGCACACATGCACATACATATATATACACAAATACATATTCATTTTCAGATTCTTTTGCTTTTTAGGTTATTACAAACTATTGAGTATGGTTCCTGTGCTATACAGTAGGTCCATGGTGGTTATCTACTTTACACATAGCAATGTGTATACATTAATCTCAGATTATCCCTCTTCTTGCCTCCTTGGTTACCACAGGTTTGTTTTCTATATTTATGGATCTATTTATGTTTTGTCTATAACTTCACTTATATCATCTATTTTTTAAAATTTGAAATGTCACAAATATCATCTTTGTCTTTCTCTCTCTGACTTCACCTAGCATAATATCTAGGTCCATCCATGTTGCTGAATGGTATTCTTTCATTCTTTTTTATGGATGAGTAATACCCCATTGTATATATGTACCACATGTTTATCCATACCTCTGTCATGGGCACTTAGGTTGCTTCTATTCCCTGGGTGTTATTGCTGAACAACACTTTATATTCCCCACCAACAGTATAAGAAGGTTTTAAGGAGGAAAAATCAAGAATTTTTGTTCTTAGAAACAAATAGCAATTTTAAAACTTTTAATTTTTCTTTTTGAAGTAATTCCCCCAGGATTTAAAATGGCATTTTCAGATTTATATTTATATTCAAGATTATAAGAAACTTTCAGGTGGTTGATTTTAAATTCAAAGAAAGAGCAATTTCTCTTTATTTTTCAGGTATTTTGAATGCCAAAGGAAATGAAAATGCTTTTGAGAGAATACTTTCTATACTAATTACTTATATAATTTTCTCTGAATGCAAAGACTAAGAGATTTCTAGAAAAATACTTTCAGAACAGAGTAATATAGGGGTATAGTATAAACAGGATACTTTCCTTCACCTGGCCTAGAACTCTAATCCTGTTCCTACAATATCAGTAGTCTTTATGTGTTCCATAGCAATAGGCTAATGCTTTATAAAGCTTTGGAAAACCCACATGATGATGTAACAATATAAATTTAATTTTATTTGCTCAAACTTGATCATGTTTTCCTAAATAATATTTCTAAGGAGTTTTCCCTCCAATAAACTTTGTAGTATATCTGGCCCAAGTACTTGTTACATGTTAACAGCAACTTTTCCATTTGCTCAGTGCTTTATCTCTCTAAAAATCAGGATTTATATTCTGCTCATTGAAACTTGTTAATCTGTTGTTTTTGTTTATCAGCAAAATGCCAGCTGAAGTTGTGTTCACTGTGTGTTAGATTCCTGCTCATATTATGACAGGGGGTGGGTTTTATCCCCAGCTTGATATGAAGAGAATAGATTTCTTGGAAAGTCAATTGTTAAAAAGAAAAATCCATTACTAAGTAGAAACAGACTCATTAAATGTCACTCTATGGTGACCAATAAATATTTGTTGTGTGACATTTGTATTGCAGGAATAGGTTTTTCTAAAGCAAGTCTGTAAGCCTGTTCTTACAAGAGTTGGCTGGAAATTAGATCTGAGGCATTGTGGAGTATAGAACCCCTTTCCCTCTCTTTCTAAGAAATGATAATCTTAAGAATCTTGTTGCAAGTCATCAGAACTTCAGTCCATTACAGTTAACCTGGAATTGCTTATTTTCCTTTATTTGAAGGCACATTTTACTGTTCTTGGTATTCATTTTCTCTATGCCAGGATCTCCTCCATACCTCTTAGTTATTTTTTTTTTTTTTTAAACACAGTTTCCTCTTTTGAGGTGTGACCCCATTCCAGTATCTCATGCTCTTAGATATACCCAGCTGGATGTTGAATTCCAGAGAAGAGCAAGGAGAGATAAGAAGGCCTTCTTAAAGGAACAATTCAAAGAAATAGAACAAAACAATAGAATGGGAAAGAATTTCCAGGAGAAATGTCAACAACCTCAGATGTGCACTCAGATGATATCACTCTACTGGCAGAAAGTAAAGAGGAACTAGAGAGCCTCTTGATGAGGATGAAAGAGGAAAGTGAATAATCTGTCTTAAAACTCAGCATTCAAACATCATGGCTTCTGGTCCCATCACTTCATGGCAAATAGAAAGGGAAAAAGTAGAAGCAGTGACAGATTTTATTTTCTTGGGCTCCAAAATCACTGCAGATGGTGACTGCAGTCATAAGCACTTGCTCCTTGAAAGAAAAGTTATGACAAACCTAGACAGCATATTAAAAACCAGAGACATCACTTTGCTTACAAAAGTATATGTAGTCAAGGCTATGGTTTTTCCAGTATGGTTTTTCATACATGAATGCGAGAGTTGGACCATAAAGAAGGTTGAACACCAAAAATTGATGCTTTCAAATTATGGTGCTAGAAAAGACTCTTGAGAGTCCCTTGGGCAGCAAGGAAACAAAACCAGTCAATCTTAAAGGGAATCAATCCTGAACATTCATTGGTAGGGACTGATGCTGAAGCTCCAATCCCTTGGCCACCTGATGTGAAGGGCTGACTGACTGGAAAATATCTTAATGCTGGGAAAGATTGAAGACAAAAGGATAAGGGGTCCACTGAACATGAGATAGTTAGATAGCATCACTGATTCAGTGGACATGAATTTGAGCAAACTGGGAGGTAGAAAAGGACAGAGGAGCCTGGTGTGCTACAGTCTGTGGTGTCTCAAAGAGTCAAATACGATTTAGCAACTGAACAACAACAAAGATGTTCTTAGGACCCTTCCAAGGGGTATAAAACAGGTGTCCATCCCTTTTGAAACCTTCCAGTCCTCAATCCTTTGAGTATCAAGCAGAATAATCATCTAGTTCTTCTCTTTTCCTTCAAACACTTATCTTTCTCTTCTTGGACAAAATATCTGTCCTTGTGATGTCAGCTTTTGAAAAACAAAGGCCTATTAATCTTCTCCTAAAAAAGAAAATCCAGATTTGGAAAACTGAGGTGAATTTAATGTAGCATGCTCTCTTCAGATCCACACAATTGAGAACAAAAGAGAATTATTATTCTGATTGATTGTTGCACAATTATACACCATTCTCTGATAACACTAGTTGAGGTTTTATTCTTCATCTTCCCTTGCCTTCTCTTTATTGCTAATACAGTATTGTATCCTGCAAGGTAGCCTGGTAAATTTCTTGAATCTGTCTACTCTCCATCTCTCAGGGAACTCACAAAGATTAAAATATCTCCTATCTCACCAGGACTACTACAGGATATATACCTATCTCACTCTTATCTGCTAGATTTTTTTTTTTCAGAGAGGGAAGTGATTTTAAAATGCAAATCTCCTTTATTGCCATTGTCCCACCTTCCCACATACCCTTTTCTTGAACTTTATTTTTAATTTAAAAGTTTTACATTTATTTTAGTGTTTTAATTGAAGTATAGTTGTTCCACAGTGATTCAGGTGTGTAGCAAAGTGATGTTATACATCTGTATACATTCTTTTCCATTGTAAGTTAAGATACTGCATGTAGCTCCCTGTGCTATACAGTAGATCCTTGTGGTTTATTTTACACATATAATAGTGTGTATCTGGGGATTCCCTTTGGGTCAGATGGTAAAGAATCTGCTTGCAGTGTAGGAGACCAGGGTTTGATCCCAGGTTGGGAAGATCCCGTCTTCCCTGGTAGCTCAGTTGGTAAAGAATCCACCTGCAATACAGGAGACCTGGGTTTGATCCCTGGGTTGGGAAGATCTGGAGAAGAGAAAGGCCACTCACTCCAGTATTCTGGCCTGGAGAATTCCATGGACTGTGTATAGTCCACGGGGTTGCAAAGAGTTGGACATAACTGAGTGACTCTCACTTCACTTCACTTTTTGGGAAGATCCCCTGATGAAGGAAATGACAACCCACTCCAGTATTCTTGCCATGGGAAATCCCATGGACAGAGGAGCCTGGAAGGCTGCAATTCATGGGGTCACAAAGAGTATCTGTTAAACCCAGATTCCCAACTGATGCCTCCTTACCCTTTTTCACCTTTGATAATGATGTTTTCTATGTCCGTAAGTCTATTTCAGTTTTGTAAACAAGTTCATTTGTGTATCATTTTTTCTGATTCTACATAAAAGTGACATCCTATGATGATTGTCTTTCTTTGTTAGACTTATTTTACTTAGCATGATCATCTCTAGGTTGACCCATGTTTATACAAATAGCATCATTTTGTTCCCTTTTAACAGTTAAGCCATATTACTGTGTGTGTGTGTGTGTGTGTATGTATGTGTGTATGGACACTCAGGTTGCTTCCATACCTTGGCAATTGTAAATCATGTTGCTGTGAACATTGGGGTGCATGTATCTTTTCAAAATAGTGTTTTTATTTCTACCAGAAACTCAGGAGTAGAATTGCTGGATCATATGACAATTCTATGTTTAGTTTTTTGAGAAACCTCCCAACAATTTTCCCCTGTTCAGTTCAGTTCAGTTCAGTCACTCAGTCATGTCCGACTCTTTGCGACCCCATGAATCACAGCACCCAGGCCTCCCTGTCCATCACCATCTCCCGGAGTTCACTCAGACTCATGTCCATCGAGTCCGTGATGCCATCCAGCCATCTCATCCTCAGTTGTCCCCTTCTCCTCCTGCCCCCAATCCCTCCCAGCATCAGAGTCTTTTCCAGTGAGTCAACTCTTCGCATGAGGTGGCCAAAGTACTGGAGCTTCAGCTTTAGCATCATTCCTTCCAAAGAAATCCCAGGGCTGATCTCCTTCAGAATGGACTGGTTGGATCTCCTTGCAGTCCTAGGGACTCTCAAGAGTCTTCTCCAACACCACAGTTCAAAAGCATCAATTCCCCTGTAGCTGTACCTATTTATGTTCTCACAATGTAGGACAGTTCCTTTTTTCCACATCCTTGCCAGAATTTGTTATTCATATATTTTTTGATGCTAGCCATTTAACAGGTATGAGGTGATATCCTTTGTTTTTTTTTAAGACATTAAAAAAAATTAATTGTGTTTTTGGCCATGGGTCTTTGTGGCAGTACACAGCTCTTTGTTGCTATGTGGAGGTTTTCTGTAGTAGGAGTGAGCAAGGGATAGTTTCTAGTTGCTGTGGGCAGACATTGCTGTGGTTTTTCTTGTTGTGGATCGCAGGTTCTAGGATGCTCAGGCTTCAGTAGTTAAGGCACATGGTCTCTAAAGCACATGGGCTTCTGTAGTTGGAGCACGCAGCTGTGCGGTGCATGGACTTATTTACCCTGCAGCATCTGAGACTTTAGTTCCTGGGCCAGGTATCCAGCCTATGTCCCCTGCATTGGTATGTGGATTCACAACCACTGAGCCACCAGGGAAGCCCCTCATTGTGGTTTTGATTTTCAGTTTTCTAATAATTAGTAATGCTAAGCATCTTTGCAGTGCCTGCTGGCCATCTATCACTTCTCTGGAGAAATGTCTATTCAGTTTTTCTGCTCATTTTTTTATTAGATTTTTTTGATATTGAGTTGTATGAGCTGCTTATATATGTTGGGTATTAACCCTTTATTGATCATTTGCAAATATCTTTTCATTCAGTAGGTTGTGTTTTCATTTTGTCATGATTTCCTTTGTTATAAAAGCTTTTAAGTTTAAATAAACCTCATTTGTTTTTTAAAAATTATATATATATATATATATATATATATATATAATTTGTTTCCTTTTTCTTTATGTGACAGATCCAAAAAAAGTATTGTTGTGATTTATGTCAGAGTGTTCTGCCTATGTTTTCCTCTAGAAGTTATATGGCATCCTCTCTTACATTTAGGTCTTTACCATTTGGGTTTACTTTTGTATATAGTGTTAGAGAATGTTCTATTTTCATCATTTTACATGTAACTATCCAGTTTTCCTGGTGCATGCAAGGTTTGCTTGAACGCTTTGAGCATCTCTGGCAAGTATGGGGTTTGATTCTAAATGCAATTTCACCCCTCTGACCATCTTGCTGGGGCTTCTCCTTTGCCCTTGGACATGGGTATCTCCTCAAAGTTGCTGAGAGAGTGACAAAAGTTAGTGACATTGTATAGGAGGCAGTGATCAAGACCATCCCCAAGAAAAAGAAATGGAAAAACACAAAATGATTCTCTGAGGAGGCCTTACAAATAGCTAAGAAAAGAAGAGAAGCCAAAGGCAAAGGAAAAAGGGAAAGATATACGCATTTGAATGCAGAATTCCAAAGAACTGCAAGGAGAGATAAAGTCTTCATCAGTGAGCAATGCAAAGAAATAGACGAAAACAATAGAATAGGAAGGACTAGAGATATCTTCAAGAAAATTAGAAATACCAAGGGAATATTTCATGCAAAGTTGGGCACAATAAAGGACAGAAATGGTATGGACCTAACAGAAGCAAAAGATATTAAGAGGTGGTGGCAAGAATACACCGAACTATACAAAGAAGGTCTTCATGACTCAGATAATCATGATGGTGTGATCACTGACCTAGAGACAGACATTCTGGAATGTCAAGTCAAGTGGGCCTTAAGAAATATCACTATGAAAAAGCTAGTAGAGCTGACAGAATTCCAGTTGAGCTATTTCAAATCCTAAAAGATGATGCTGTGAAAGTGCTGCACTCAATATGCCAGCAAATTTGGAAAACGCAGCGATGTCACAGGAATGGAAAAGGTCAGTTGTCATCCCAATCCCAAAGAAAGGCAAAGCCAAAGAATGATCAAACTACCACACAATTGCACTCATCTCACACGCTAGCAAAGTAATGCTCAAAATTCTCCAAGCCAGGCTTCAGCAGTACATGAACCGTGAACTTCCAGATGTTCAAGCTGAATTTAGAAATGGCAGAGGAACCAGAGATCACATTACCAACATCCATCGGATCACCGAAAACTCGAGAGAGTTCCAGAAAAACAAAAAAAGTAGATTTTTTTTATTTGGCTTTATTGACTATGCCAAAGCCTTTGCCTGTGTGGATCACAACAAACAGTGGAAAATTCTGAGAGAGGTGTGAATACCAGACTATCTGACCTGCCTCCTGAGAAATCTGTCTTCAGGTCAAGGAGCAATAGTTAGAACTGGACATGGAAGAAGCTGATTTTAAATCAGGAAAGGAGTACATCAAGGTTGTACATTGTCACCCTACTTATTTAACATATATACAGAGTACATCATGAGAAATGCTGGACTGGATGAAGCACAAGCTGGAATCAAGATTGCTAGGAGAAATATCAATAACCTCAGATATGCAAGTGACACCACCCTTATGGCAGAAAGTTAAGAAGAACTAAAGAGTCTCTTTATGAAAGCGAAGGAAGAGAGTGAAAAAGTTGGCTTAAAACTCAACATTCAGAAAATTTAGATCATGGCATCCAGTCCCAGCACTTCATGGCAAATAGATGGGGAAACAGTGGAAAGAGTGAGAGACTTTATTTTTATTTTTTTTTTCATGTTCCCAAATCACTGCAGATGGTGACTGCAGCCATGAAATTAAAAGATGCTTGCTCCTTGGAAGAAAAGTTATGACCAATCTAGACAGCATATTAAAAAGCAGAGACATGATTTGGGAGAATGGCATTGAAACATGTATACTATCATGTAAGAATCGAATCGCCAGTCTACGTCCGATGCAGGATACAGCATGCTTGGGGCTGGTGCACGGGGATGACCCAGAGGGATGTTGTGGGGAGGGAGGTGGGAGGGGGGTTCATGTTTGGGAACGCATGTACACCTGTGGTGGATTCATGTCAATGTATGGCAAAACCAATACAGTATTGTAAAGTAAAATAAAGTAAAAATAAAAATTTTAAAAAATAAAGAAAAGCAGAGACATTACTTTGCCAACAAACGTCTGTCTAGCCTGTTTTTTTTCAGTAGTCATGTATGGATGTGAGATTTGGACTATAAAAAAAGCTGAGCACAGAAGAATTGATGCTTTTGAAGTGTGGTGTTGGAGAAGACTCTTGAGAGTCCCTTGGACTGCAAGGAGATCCAACAAGTCCATCCTGAAGGAGATCAGTCCTGGGTGTTCTTTGGAAGGACTGATACTAAAGCTGAAACTACAATACTTCGGCCACCTGATGCAAAGAGCTGACTCATTTGAAAAGACCCTGATGCTGGGAAAGATTGAAGGCAGGAGGAGAAGGGGAAGACAGAGGATGATATAGTTGGGTGGCATCACCTACTCAATGGACATCAGTTTGAGTAAACTCTGGGAGTTGCTGATGAGCAGGGAAGCCTGGCATACTACAGTCCATGGGATCAGAGTCAGACACAACTGAGTGACTGAACTGTTTGAACTGATCCAGTTTTCCCAGCATCACATATTGAAGAGACTTTTTTCCATTGTATATTTTCACCTCCTTTTGTCACAGATTGACCACAGGTGCGTGGGTTTATTTCTGGGATTTCTATCCTATTCCATTGATCTTGTGTCTGTGTGCTAGTACCATACTGTTTTGATTACTATAGCTTTGCTGTATAGTATGAAGTCAGGGATCCAGATTCCTCCATCTCTGTTCTTCCTCCTTTCATAATATGGTCACTTTAACAGTACTGTTTTTTTCAATCCTGCAGCACAGTATAGTGTTCCATTTGTTTGTGTCCTCTTTGATTTCTTTCATCTCCATCATTTAATTTTCAAAGTACAGGACTTTGCCTCTCTATGTGTATTTATACCAAAGTATTATTTTGATGTGATAGTAAATGGGTTCCTTAATTTCTCATTTCTGACATTTTGTTGTTAGCATAAAGACATACAACAGATTTATGTGTATTAATTTTGTATCTTGCAACTTTACCAAACTCACTGATGAGCTTTACTAGTTTTCTGGCAGCATTTTTTTTTTTGATTTCCAAATATGGTACCATGTTGCCTGGAAACAGTGACAGGTTTATGTCCTCCTTTCCAATTTGGATTCTTTTGTTTCTTTTTCTTCTTTCATTGCTGTGTCTGCTGCTACTAGTGCTACTAAGTTGCTTCAGTCTTGTCTGACTCTGTGCGACCCCATAGATGGCAACCAACCAGGCTCCCTCATCCCTGGGATTCTCTAGGCAAGAATACTGGAGTGGGTTGCCATTTCCTTCTCCAATGCGTGAAAGTGAAGTCGCTCAGTCGTGTCCGACTCTTAGCGACCCCATGGACTGCAGCCTACCAGGCTCCTGAATACATGGGATTTTCCAGGCAAGAGTACTGGAGTGGGGTGCCATTGCTGTGTCTAGGAATTCCAAAACTATGTTGAATAAAAGCCAGAGTGAGCATCCTCGTCTTATTTATGATCTTTACATGGAATGCTTTTGGTTTCTCACTTAGTTGTGGGTTTTTCATATAAAGTCTTTATTTTGTTAAGGTAAGTTCCCTCCATGCCTACTTTCTAGAGAATTTTCAATCATAAATAGGTATTTAATTTTATCAAAAGTGTTTTCTGCATCTATTGACATGATCCTATGGCTTTTATTCTTCAGTTTGCTAATGTAGTGTATCACATTGGTTGTGCAGATATTGAAAAATCATTGCAGCCCTGGGATAAGTCTCACTTGATTATGGTGTATGATCCTTTATTGTATTGTTAGACTCAGTTTGCAAGTATTTTGTTGAGGATTTTTGCATCTATATTCACCAGTGATATTGACCTATAGTTTCCTTTGTTTTTGTAATAATATCTTTGTCTGTTTTTGGTATCAAGGTGATGGCAGTCTCATAGAATGATTTCAGAAGTGTTCCTTCCTCTGCAATTTTTTGGAATAGTTTAAGAAATATAGGCACTAACTCTTCTCTGAAAGTTTGGTATAATTCTCCCATGAAGTCTTTTAGTCCTGGACTTTTGTTTATAGGGAGTTCTTAAATTACTGAGTTAATTTCAGTGCTGACAGCTGGTCTGTTCAGATTTTTTGTTTCTTCCTGGTTTAGTCTTAGGAGATTACCTTTATAATAATCCACTTATTCTAAGTTGTCCATTTTATTAGTGTACAGTTGCTTGTAGTATTCTCTCATGATCCTCTGTTTCTGCGTGTATGTTGCAAGTTCTCCTTTTTCATTTCTGATTTTACTGATTTGAGCCTTCTATCTTTTTTGTTGATGAATCTGGCTAAAGGTTTATCAATTTTGTTTATCTTTCCAAAGAATCAGCTTTTAGTTTCATTGACTTGTTTTCTTATAGTTTAAATCTCTATTTTATTTTTGATCTGAACTTTATGATTTCCTTCCTTCTAACTTTAGGTTTTGTTCTTTGAAGATTAAGTTTTAAGTTTAGTTTGTTTATTTGAAAATTTTCATTGCCTTATATATTGAGGAGCTCCCATGTTGGGAGTATATATATTTACAATTATTATATCTTCTTAGATTGATCCCTTGATCATTATGTAGTGTCCTTCTTTGTTTTTTATAACAATCTTATTTTAAAGTTGATTTTTCTGGTATAAGTATTACTGCTCCAGCTTTCTTCTGATTTCCACTTACAGGGAATATCTTCTCCTGTCTTCTCACTTTCAGACTGTATGTTTCTTTGGATCTAAGGTGAGTCTCTTGTAGATAGCATAAATATGAGTTTTGGTGTTTTTTTTTTTTTTTTCCTGTCCATTCAGCCAGTCTGTATCTCTTTGGTGGAGTGCTTAGTCAGTATTATATTTTACATCTAATTGTTCTGCATATCTCTTATGTGATGGATGCAGCTGATTTTATTACTTGTGTCTTTTAAATTCCCTATGAGCTTTGTATCTAGATGATTTCCTTCCTTTACTGTGTGTTTACCAATGAGCTTCTTCCTTCTGTAATTTTATTGCTTCTAGTTGGGGCCTTTTATTTTTGCCTAGGGAATTTCCTTTAACATTCATTATAAAGCCACTTTGTTGGTGCTGTATTCTTTTAGCTTTTCCTTATATGTTAAATTTTTGATTTTTCCATCATATCTGAATGAGAATCTTACTACATATTCTTTTTTGTAGATTTTTCCCTTTCATCACTTTAAATATCAATATATCATGCTACTCCCTTCTGGTCCGCAGACTTTCTGCTGAAAAATCAGCTGGTAACCTTATGGGAGTTCCCTTGTATGCTACTTGATGTTTTTCCCTTGCTGATTTTAGTAGTCTCTCATATTCTTTAATTTTTGTTATTTTGATTACAGTGTGTCTTGATATATTTCTCTTTGAGCTAATTCTGTAAAGGACCCTGCTTCCTGGTCTTGGGTGACTGTTTCCTTTCTCAGGTTAGGAAGATTTTCAGCTATTATGTCTTCTAATATTTTCTTGGGCCCTTTCTCTATCCTCATTCTTGGACCCTTATAATGCAAATATTAGTGCAACTGATGTTGTTCCAAATGTCCCTTAAACTGTTCTCATTCCTTTTCATTCTTGTTTCTATCCCGTGTCAGTGATTTCCACTACTCTGTCTTTGACTTACTAATCCATCTGTCTGAGTCAGTTTACTACTGATTACTTTGCATGTATTTTTCATTTCAGTTACTGTATTTTTCATCTCTTTGGCTATTTATATATTCTCTTTGTTAAAAACTTCTGATTTCTCACTCTGTGCATCCAACCTCCTGACTTCTTTTTTTGTTCATCTTTACGATCATTACTCTGAACTCTTTCTTGGGTAGATTGCCTATCTCCATTTCACTCAGTTCTTCTGGAGTTTTATCTTGATCCTTAATCTGGAACATACTCCTCTGCTGCCTCATTTTGTCTAAGTTACTATCTGCAGTATTAAGGATGTGGTAGGTTTGTTACATTTCCTGACCTTGGAGAAGTGGCCCTCTGTAGGAGGCATCCTGTGCATCTGAACAGTGTACTCTTGTCACCCAAGTTACATGGTGTTCCCTCTAAGAGGGCTGAGTGTGTTCTTCTGTTGTTGTGGGCTGACTGTGGGCAGTCTGGTTGGTCCCTAGTCTATCCCTGGTCCCAAGGCTGGGTTCTGCCTTGTGTGGATGCTGCTGTCTTCTGTTTAGTAGGGCCTAGTCGTGAGGTGGCTGGTTGTGGAATTATACTGGACCCCAGTGCTAGTGCTGGCTCACTGGTGGGTGAAGTCAGGGTCTCAAAAAACTCTGGACTGTTGCCCACCCATTGGCAGATAAATCCATATCCTGGGCTTAGTGCCAGACTATTGGCAGGCAGAGCTGGTTCCTGATACAGCTGGATATAGGTTCTAGGGTGCCCAGAAAGTTTCATTAGCATACTAGTGAGCAAGACCCTCGCCCAGATATTCACAGGGTAGAGTCTGGCCTGTGATGTAGGACTGTAGTTTTCTTGGTCAGTGTTTGCCCCTGGTGTTTGAGGCTGATCTAGGGACTCATGCAGGCTTTCTGGCAGAAAAGGCTGGTGCCTGTCCCCTGGTATGTAGAGCAGGATGTTGGCCTTTGGTAGTTGAGCTGTGTCAAGGCTCATGTCCAGAGGTGACTATGGGCTCTGTAGTCTTTAGGCAGCCTGCGTGCTGATGGCTGGGGCTGTGTCCTCACCGAGTTAGTCATTTGGCTTGAGGCATCCTAGCACTGAATCCTATAGGCTGTTGAGTGAGCCAGGTCTTGGCATTAATGATCCAAGATGTAGGCTTCTAGGAATGTCCATGCAGCAGAGTGTTCACTGATATATCTGACATCAATGTCTGTGTCTCTGGGGTGAGCCACAGCTGTCACCCCCTCCCTCCCCTCTTCAGGAGACTCTGGCCTGGATCCTTACCAAATTACTTCTTTTACCTTGGGTCCTGGTATGTGAGAGATTTTGTTTGTGCCCTTTAAAATTGAATTCTCTATTTCCCCCAGTTCTGTGAGGCTTCTGCAATTAAGCCCTGCTGGCCTTGAAAGTCAAATCCTCTAGGCTCTCACCTTCCCAGTGTCTGAAGCCCAGGGCAGGAAGCCTGACATGGAGCTCTGAACATTCACTCCTGTGAGAGAACCTCTGCAATATGAAATGGCCCCCAGTTTGTGGGTCACCCATTCTGAGTCTGTTTCTTCTACCTGTCTTGTGGGTCGTTCCTTCTTTATGTCTTTAGTTGTAGGTTCCAGTGTTTTTCTCCGATGTTTGTTCTGAAGATAGTTGCGATTTTGGTGTGGCTATGACAGTAAGTGATCTCAGGGTCTTTCTACTCGCTAAATATGCTGCTTTCTAAACCTCTTGAAGTGGAGAAGCCAATGGCACCCCACTCCAGTACTCTTGCCTGGAAAATCCCATGGACAGAGAAGACTTGTAGGCTGCAGTCCATGCGGTCATGAAGAGTCGGACACGACTGAGTGACTTTCCTTTCACTTTTCACTTTCATGCACTGGAGAAGGAAATGGCAACCCACTCCAGTGTTTTTGCCTGGAGAATCCCAGGGACGGGGCAGCCTGGTGGGCTGCTGTCTATGGGGTTGCACGGAGTCGGACACGACTGAAGCGACTTAGCGGCAGCAGCAGCAGCAAACCTCTTGAAGACCTTTAAATGGCTTCTCATTTCTCTAACAATAAAGCTCGACACTTTAGCCTATAAAATCCTGGCAGAGTTGACCCTTCTCTGATCTCCCCAACTAATTTTGCACCTACACCACCTTGCTCTCTGGACTTAGCAATGTTGCTTTCATTCACTGTCCCCTTGGTTCTTAGACCCTGGTGCCTACTAAACATCTTCCAGTTTTCACCCCACCACATTCATACAAAGGGTTCTTTCACTTGGTGTTGCTTCTTCTTGAAGCCCATTTCCCATTTTACACAGATGCCTTCTATTTCTTCTCCAGATTTTATTTGAATTATTTCCCTGATCTTATTTTTCAAAATTCCTGCTCCCTCTGCATGCATACTCAGTTGCGTCCAGCTGTTTGTGGTCCCATTGACTATAGCCTGACAGGCTTCTTTGTCCATGGGATTTCCCAGGCAAGAAAACTGGAGTGGGTTGCCATTTTCTTCTCCAGGTGATCTTCCCAACCTAGGGATCAATCTCATGTCTCCTGCATCTTCTGCTCTGGCAGGTAGATTCTCTACCACTAGTTTCACCCGGAAGGCCTCTTTTCAAAATTAAAGCATCCCTATCATAACCACTCCTCCACAGACTACATCAACATTCATTTTAATAATTATTTTAATGTCTTTGATGTCTGTCTTCAGACAGAATTTTACCTTAATGAAAGCACAGCTCTGTAAGATTTTGTTTATACACTATAAATACGGTTTCTGGTATTTTGTAGGCAGTGTGTAAATATTTGCTAAAAGAATACTCATATCCAGTACCGTAGTTAACTAGACTGATTTATTTGTAGTTATGGTTTCTTTTTTTCTGTACTTTTTCTTCTTGTGAGACTGGAGTGTGGAGTAATTTGGAGTAAGTAAAAAGGAGAACGAGCATTCACACATTATAGGGACAGTCCTAAAGACTATTATTAAGATTTCAATGCAATCCCTATCAAGCTACCAGCCATATTTTTCACAGAACTAGAACAAATAATTTCAAGATTTGTATGGAAATACAAAAAACCTCAAATAGCCAAAGCAATCTTGAGAAAGAAGAATGGAACTGGAGGAATCAACTTGCCTGACTTCAGGCTATACTACAAAGCCACAGTCATCAAAACAGTATGGTACTGGCACAAAGACAGACATATAGATCAATGGAACAAAATAGAAAGCCCAGAGATAAATCCACACACATATGGACACCTTATCTTTGACAAAGGAGGCAAGAATATACAATGGAGTAAAGACAATCTCTTTAACAAGTGGTGCTGGGAAAACTGGTCAACCACTTGTAAAAGAATGAAACTAGATCACTTTCTAACACCGCACACAAAAATAAACTCAAAATGGATTAAAGATCTAAATGTAAGACCAGAAACTATAAAACTCCTAGAGGAGAATATAGGCAAAACACTCTCAGACATAAATCACAGCAGGATCCTCTATGATCCACCTCCCAGAATTCTGGAAATAAAAGCAAAAATAAACAAATGGGATCTAATTAAAATTAAAAGCTTCTGCACAACAAAGGAAAATATACGCAAGGTGAAAAGACAGCCTTCTGAATGGGAGAAAATAATAGCAAATGAAGCAACTGACAAACAACTAATCTCAAAAATATACAAGCAACTTATGCAGCTCAATTCCAGAAAAATAAACGACCCAATCAAAAAATGGGCCAAAGAACTAAATAGACATTTCTCCAAAGAAGACATACGGATGGCTAACAAACACATGAAAAGATGCTCAACATCACTCATTATCAGAGAAATGCAAATCAAAACCACAATGAGGTACCACTTCACACCAGTCAGAATGGCTGCGATCCAAAAATCTGCAAGCAATAAATGCTGGAGAGGGTGTGGAGAAAAGGGAACCCTCCTACACTGTTGGTGGGAATGCAAACTAGTACAGCCACTATGGAGAACAGTGTGGAGATTCCTTAAAAAATTGCAAATAGAACTACCTTATGACCCAGCAATCCCACTGCTGGGTATACACACCGAGGAAACCAGAATTGAAAGAGACACATGTACCCCAATGTTCATCGCAGCACTGTTTATAATAGCCAGGACATGGAAACAACCTAGATGTCCATCAGCAGATGAATGGATAAGAAATCTGTGGTACATGTACACAATGGAGTATTACTCAGCCGTTAAAAAGAATTCATTTGAATCAGTTCTGATGAGATGGATGAAACTGGAGCCGATTATACAGAGTGAAGTAAGCCAGAAAGAAAAACACCAATACAGTATACTAACACATATATATGGAATTTAGAAAGATGGCAATGACGACCCTGTATGCAAGACAGGAAAAAAAGACACAGCTGTGTATAACGGACTTTTGGACTCAGAGAGAGAGGGAGAGGGCGGGATGATTTGGGAGAATGGCATTCTATCATGTATACTATCATGTAAGAATTGAATCGCCAGTCTATGTCTGACGCAGGATACAGCATGCTTGGGGCTGGTGCATGGGGATCACCCACAGAGATGTTATGGGGAGGGAGGTGGGAGGGGGTTTCATGTTTGGGAACACATGTAAGAATTAAAGATTTTAAAAATTTAATTAAAAAAAATAAATAAAATAAAATAAAATATTTCAGGCAAAAAAAAAAGATTTCATTCTTTCTTTCATAAAGTGCAAAAATAAAATTGAAATAAAAAAGTAGTTTTAGTACATTCTCATGAATTAGTTTTCCATTTTAAAATTATTTACTAGAAAACTATTTTTTTAATTAAAAATCAGAAATTACTATTTTTTGTGTGTGTAAATTTTCATTATGTCAGAGTATAGTTGATTTACTTTCTGAGTCACCAAAGAAGCCCTTTTTGAGGCTTCCCAGTTGGCACTAGTGGTAAAGAACCTGCCTACCAATTCAGGAGAAACAAGAGACAGTGGGTTCAATCTCTGGGTCAGGTAGATCCCCTGGAGGAGGGCATGGCAACTCACTCTAGTATTCTTGGATGGAGAATCCCATGGACAGAGGAGCCTGTGGGCTACAGTCCATAGGGTCACAAAGAATCAGACACAACTGAAGCAAAGTGTCCACACACACACACACACACACACGTGTGTAGAGAGGAGAGTGTCGATTTATAATGTGTTACTTTCAGGTGTACAGCAAAATGAGTCAGTTATACATATGCAGACAGTCTTATCTAGATTCTATTTTTATTTCTTCATAAAGAACTAAACATTTTGTCTTCCCTGGCGGTTCAATGGTAAAGAATCCACCTGCCAATGCAGAAGGCACGGGTTCAATCCCTGATCCAGGGAGATCCCACATGTCACGGAGTGACTGTGCCTGTGTGCCACAACTACTGAGCCTGTATTCCAGAGCCCAGGAGCTGAAACTACTGACGCCCACGCCACCTAGAGCCCATGGTCCACAACAAGGGAAGCCACTGCAGGGAAAAGCCTGTGCGCCGCAACTGGAGAGTAGCCAGCGCTTGCCAGTTAGAGAAAGCCCACACAGCAAGGAGCCCAGTGCAACCAAAAGTAAACGAATCATAAAAACAACCACTTTATTTACTTATTTATTTTGGACACACCACACAGTGTACAGAATCTTCCTCAACCAGGGATACGACCTGTGCCCCTGCAGTGAAGGTGGAAAGTGGAGTCTAAACCACTGGACCACCCAGGTGGGTCCCCCCTCCCTTTTTATTTTTATTTTTAATAAAGAATGTACTCTTTTATTTACTTTAGATTCTTTTATCATATAGGTTATCCCTGAATACTGAGTAGAGTTCCCTGTTGGAAGCAACAAGTTTCAAAAACCAACAAGCTTTCCTATATTGTATGTAGGTGTACGGTTGGCTTTCTATATTATATATAGTAGCATGTGTATGTTGGTTTCCTATATTATATATAGTAGTATGTGTATGTTCATCCCAAACTCCTGATTTTTCCTCACTCTGATATTTCCCCTTTGGTAACCATAAGTTTGTTTTTGATATCTGTAAGTGTGTTTCTGTTTGCAAATAAGTTCATTTGTTTTATTTTAAAAATAACTATTTATTTATTAAAAAAATAAATAACATCACATGAGTGATGTCATCTGATGCTTGTCTTTACCTGTCTGACTGACTTAGTATTATAATCTCTAAGTTCATTAATGTTGCTGCAATTTCAAGAGGTTTCTCTGAATTAGTTTTGTATTCTGCAACTTTACCAAATTCATTAAGTTCTAATAGTTTTCTGGTGCCATCTTTATGACTGTCTATGTACAGTATTATACCATCTGCAAATAGTGACAGTTTTACTTCTTTTTCAATTTTGATTCATTTTATTTCTTTTTCTTCTCTGGTTGCTGTGGCTAAGACTTCCTAAACTATGTTGAATAAAAGTGGCAACAATGGACATACTAGCCTTGTTATTGACCTTAGTGGGAGTGCTTCTAGCTTTTCACCCTTGTGAATCATGTTAGCTGTGGATTTGTCATATATGTCCTTTACTATGTTGAAGTGAGTTCACTCTATGCCCACTCTCTGGAGAGTTTTCATTATAAATTGGTGTTGAATTTTGTCAAAAGCCTTTTGTGCATCTATGGAGATGTTCATATGATTTTTATTTTTCACTTTGTTAATGTGTGATGTATCACATTATTGATTTATGGATATTAAAAATTCTTGTATCCTTGAGATAAATCCCACTTGATCATCTTGTATGATCCTTTTAAGGTATTGTTGGATTCAATTTGCTAGTTTTTTGTTGAGGATTTTTGCATCTATTTTCATTAGTGATATTGGCTTGTAATGTTCTTTCTGGTGTGATTATCTTTGTTTTTGGTATCAGGGTGCTGGTGGCCTCATGGAATGAGCTTGCGAGTATTCCTTTCTCCGAAGTTTTCTGAATGGGTTTCAGAAGGATAGGTGTTAACTCTTTTGTAAATTTGATAGAATTCACTTGTGAAGCCATCTGGTACAGGACTTATTGCTGGAAAATTTTTAATCACAGTTTCAACTTAAGTACTTGTGATTGAGCTGTTCATAACTCCTGTTTATTCCTACTTCAGTCTTGGAAGATTGCATCTTTCTAAGAAGTTCTCCATTTTTTTTTTTTTTTCCTCCTATCTTGTCCATTTTATCGGCACACAGTTACCTATAGTAGTCTACTATGGCCCTTTGTATTTTTGTGGTGTCAGTTGTAACTTATCCTTCTTCCAATTTTAATGATTTGAGCCCCCCCCTTTTTTTTTACTTTGATGAGTCTAACTAAAGGTTTATCAGTTTTGTTTATCTTCTCAAAGTATGAGCTTTTAGTTTCATCGATCTTTGCTATTATTTTATTCAGCTCATTTATTTGTGCTCAATCTTTATGCTTTCTTCCCTTCTGTTGAAAGTAGAAGTGAAAGTTGCTCAGTCATGTCCGACTCTGCAACCTCATGGACTATACAGACCATGGAATTCTCCAGGCCAGAATACTGGAGTGGGTAGCCTTTCCTTTCTCCAGGGGATCTTCCCAATGAAGGAATGGAACCCAGGTCTCCCACATTGCAAGCGGATTCTTTACCATGTGAGCCACAAGGGAAGCCCCACCCTTCTATTAATACTAACTTTAGGTTTTGTTCTTCTTTCTGTAGTTGCTTTAGGTGTAAGTTTAGATCTTTTGAGATTTTTCTTGATTTCCTGAGGTAAGATTTTAGTGCTATAAACTTCTCCCTGGTGGATCAGCAGGAAAAGAAACCTCCTGCAAATGAGAGAGACCTGGGTCTGGTTCCTGGATTTGGAAGATACCCTGGAGAAATGAAAGGCTACCCATTCCAGTATTCTGGCCTGGAGAATTTCATGGACTGTATAGTCCATGGGGTCGCAAAGAGTCAGACATGACTGAGCACCTTCCACTTAGAACTACTTTTCCTGTGTCCCATAGATTTTACACTGTCATATTTCCATTGTTATTTGTCTCTAGGTATTTTTTGTTTTCCTTAGTGATCCATTGGTTGTTCAGTAACATACTGTTTAGTTGCCACAATTTGAGTTTGTGTATTTTACAGGTTATTTTTGTAGGGGAGTTTTAATGTCATAGTGGTGGTTGGAACCATACTTGGTATGGTTTCAATTTTCTTAAATTAATCAAAGCTTGTATTGTACCCCAAGATGCGATGTATCCTAGGTAGATGTGCTGTGTGTGCTCAGATGCTCAGTCATGTCTGACTATGTGCAACCCCATGGACTGTAGCCCACTAGGCTCCTCTGTGCATGGGATTTCCCAGGCAAGAATACTGGAGTGGATTGCAGTTTCCTTCTCTAGGGGGTCTTCCCAATCCAGGGATGGAACCCACACCTCTGGCATTGGCAAGCAGATTCTTCAGTGCTAAGCCACCAGGGAAGCCCATAGCACTCTGTATATGTACAAGATTGTTTTAAGTCGCTGATGTTTTAAGTTTCTGGTGTACAGCAGAGTAATTCAGTTATATAATAATAATATTGTATATATTTTGCATTTGTTTCCATTATGGTTTATATAAGATATTGACTATAGTTCACTATAGGAGACATACAGGAGCACCTGAATAGGTGCTATACAGGAGACATTGTACTTTGCAGCATTTAAAAAAATATACCTCAATAATAATAGTGATTAAAGACATCATGAAATATGCATATAGTAGAATGACATATATCTGGAAAACAAAAGCAGAAGCTCTTAATTCTTTAGTATGAAAATATCTTCCACATCTTTGTAAATAAAACAAATTACAGAAAATGTATATAGAATACTACAAATTTTGCAAAAATTGAGAAAAATGGTATATATCTATATCTGCATTGGCTTCCATATATAACAAAATTATCCAGAAGATAAATAAAAATGAGTAATATGTGTTATCAAAATTATGGTGAACAGAGGTTAGAAAGAAGACTTTTTACTGAATATGTAGTCATATCTTTTTTATTTGTCATGTGAATTCATCATCTGCCAATTAAAACACAAAAATCTGTTGATTCTAGAATCATAACCATAGTTTCACCTGACTAATTCTCAATGGGCCACATTACTTGTATATTTCTTCTTTGTTTTCTTTGGTTTATAACCTTACTACAGATAGGAGTGCTATCTGCCTCAATATTTATGCAATATTTTCCATGCATATATGTTTCATGTATATTTAAATGAATTGAACTGGTTTTCTTCATATATAAACATCCTAACACCCTGTGTTATTTTCTCTTCTCATTCTCTTAAACAAAGTTTATCCAAATATGTAACTTCTGAACTATCATTCTTCTTTAACCCCAGATACATCATGTGTATAGATCTATTGGCCTCATTTTTTTAATTACCTTGATTCACATATATGCTCTATAAAATATTACCTCTTCTATATCTAGTTATATTATTGCTTTAGAAAATGCTTACATCCCAAAATGCAGCATTTTATTCCCTTATCAACATTGAAATATAAATGTTAAACATTATACAAAATAACAAATTATCTTAAGAATTTTAATGCAGTTGTTTTGTACTTGTGGAAATTAGGCTCGTATTAAGCTGTTACCATGTCAAGACTCTGTATATAGATTTTTTCTTTGTTTGGGCCTATTGTAAATACTCAAGACATATAAACAAAATCATATTAAATATAAATATATAAAGTATATCCTAGTCAATTTTAAATGAGTTTAGGGATTTGTAGAAACATTTGTTTCTTTTAATGAGTAATAAGAACTAAGATTTCACTATACTGAAGATAAAACCGAGGGGCCAACCAATCAGATAAGGACAAAATTAAAGGTCCTCTTGGGTTTATCTCCCAGAAATATGCCATCTAATTCAAATAGATTTCAGAGTCATTTGAACTTTAGTTGAAAAGTAGAATTTATCAAGTTCTGGCCTTCATATTCTAAGTGCAGAGACCTATCAATGTCTGTCTCTTGGCTACCCTCTTTGTAATAAATGTAGGCTTGATGTATAATGAAAACCAGCTGAGTAGTTCAAGGTACAGATGACTTCTTTTCTTCTTATTCCAACTAAGATTGGTCTTACTCTTCATAATCTCTCACAGCTGCCAAAAATCTATTTTATCTTTGCATGAGGTGAGGTTTCCATTAACAACCATTAGAGTAGCAGAGGTCAGACGTCCAGTGTCAGATGTGCTACTAAAAAGAGGTCCTGAGCAAAGAAAGTGTCTACTGAGAGGGGGTAAAAATCATTCCAAAATCTTTGGAACTCATAAAGGTGCTTTGTTCTTTCATATTTCCCTTGCATTTATTGCTGACAAGATAATTTGGGGGAGAAAAAAGAAATGAGAATTTATGTGAGAACTCATCAATTATGCTTACTGAAAAGAAATTGAATTAGAGCTTGACTCACAAAATTTTGCCTACTGGATTGCTAATATCTTCAGTTTACAAGCTATAATGATGCTATCTCTGGTTGTAAATATTATTGGTAATTTCAAAATTTGGTCATGTTGGAAGATTCTCTGGTTCAACTCATAATAAAGACATCAGTGGAGGCAACAAGAACCCTCATTCTTGTTGAATAAAAAGCTAAGTTTGGGTGGAAAAATAACTCTTAGTATAAAGGGAAAGAAAATGAAAATCACTCAGTCATGTCTGACTCTTTGCAACCCCATGGACTATACAGTCCATGGAAATCTCCAGCCCAGAATAGTAGAATGGGTAGCCTTTCCCTTTCCAGGGGATCTTCCCAACCCAGGAACTGAACCCAGATCTCTGGATTCTTTACCAGCTGAGCCACAAGGGAACCTCAACTCTTAGTTATAAATGCCTAAGTTAAGAAACTAACATCCCTAAGAGTATAAATACATATGTAGATATCACTATATCATTTCATTCACTCATATATTGTTCTATTCATCCAGTATATTCTATCCCACATATACATTATTATTTACTGTGTGTCTACTATGTATAAGATCTAACAAATCAGAATTTCTAGAGAGAGGTCCAGGTTTAATTCTATAATTAAATTCCAGTTGATTGTGATTCACAGACAGATTTTAAGTAATAATCTTAAAGGTGTAACCCAAGCTTCAATCAGGCAAGCCAAATATAATTCATTTTATTATGGGACTGAATAAAAATAAAGCTAGAAACTTATAGTACCTGAATTTGATATTGAGACCTCAAAATATCACTATATTGTCTACCAAGATGTCTTCCCATAGATATTTCATAACCATATCAATTTCCATATATTCATAAGTGGAATCTGTTTTTTTTTTTGGCTTAAACTTTTCTTTCTGTATTTAATATCATGGTAAATCAGTGAATAACCAATGGTGAATCATTGATTATTGGGTGACTGATTTTCACATGTGAAGAAAGTTCTATAGGAACCTAGTGGTCACTCCAGAACCCAAAGAATATATTCGAGAATTTTGTAGCTTTACTGCAACTTTTTTCCAACCCCATTCACTTCTTTTTTTTTTCCTATAATTTCATCAATACTGATATGTTGAAAAAAATCTTATTTTCTACAGGTGAATCAAGGTAAATATATGAACTCAGTCAGCCATCTTGAAGCAGTAGTCTCTATAATCATGTTCTATTTTCTAGCCACTGAAGTACAATCAAAAGTATAACTTAAGTTACATTAAGTTACAGACTCAACAGGTGCAACCTTCCCTGTTTTATGATATTATGGAAAATCTATGTTGCAATAAAACTTGCTTTATAGATAATCCTAGTTCTTTCTTTTGAATTTTGATGTAAAGTTTACTATCTTAGAAAGGGGGAATATCTTAGGAGACTGAAAGTGAAATGTTTGCTATAGAATAAATATACTGTCTTTCTTTATGCTTGTAGATATGGAATAATTATGAATATTAAAATTAATAAGTCCTTTTAGCATTTCATGATAGTTTTTCTTGTCTTAATCATGTTTAATTGAAAATGTTTTGCTTTTCTCCAGGCCAATGACTGTTCTTTCCAGAATGAACTCTGTGCCTTCATCTGCTTGCAATAAGCCATGATTCATACTTGTACTAAAGTATAAGAAAGGGTGTGTCTATTGAGAGGGGATAAATCATTTTCTTAATGATCTTACTAAGCAGTGATGCCCCATCTGATACTATGTGGTAGAGTATTAAATAAAAAGGTGGACAAACTTTGATATAACTCATCTTTTGGCTATCTGCAGTCTGTGTGGCCTATATTTTCCTTAATTTTTCTGATCTCAGTGTATAAATGGAAAATCAGAATTTCAAAGGTATTTTTTTCCCAATGATTATTAATTTCCTTATTTTCTATAACATAATATACCCCAATGGACAATTATCTAAATACGTGTTCTGTAAGATGAAGTTAATGGTTATACTTAGCAGTATATATATTGCTGAGTCAGTTATAAAGCAGATTTACCTTAAGCAATTATTATTGTGTATTACACATTGCTTCATTTTGCTATGATTAATTTTATGGAAATTTTATGAGATAATTATTACATAATTAAAATACAAATGACATGAGCAATAATTGCCAAGCCTTTGGAAAAAAGTTTCTTTTTTTCAGTCATGCTACTTTTGATTGTTTTGAGATACCTCATCTGAAAATACTCAAAGTGAACATTTTGTGAGTAGCTTGGATTACTATCATGTTTCCCCCAATATTTATCTGAAACTTCTATCAAATCTTAATGTATCACACATTTATCAGTTGAATAGTTTAGTTCTCTATACTTCATACCCTGGCATTTCATATATAGCATTACTTTTGTTTGTTTTATTTAATTTTCAAGTAATTTGATTGAATTTTGAGGAAAGGTAATGTTACAAAAATATTTGGACAGTTCAAATTGGAATTCCAGCAGTCAAAGAAAAAAATTTAAACCCCAATTAAATGTGATTATGATTTTTATTACTTTGAGTAATTTAATACCATGATAATCTATTTATGGAAGTAACATAAAATCATATCTCACCTAGACTGAACAATAGGACAGTTTACCACTTCACGTAGCCAGAATTCTCAGTACTGGGTGATCCGGGATGGTTAATTCAGCAACTTAATATCATTATCAAGAATGCAGTTTTTTTTGAGTCTCTTCAGTCTGCTCTTCTGAGTGAGTAATCTTGGCCTCAAGTTGGTATCTCTCATCTCAGGGTAACTGTCATCATTTAAGTGGCACAGCAAAGGTGAAACTCTCTACCTCATGTAAAATGACTCCTTCCTAAATAAGAAGGTAACATATTTCTGAAATTCCCAGGAGACGTTACTTCATATCACCTTGACCTCTAAACAAATCACTGACATGAAAAATGAAAATGTGTGATTGATTTAGAATGATAGGCATTTAAGTCTAAATCATGTAGGAGAGATTGGGCACTTAAAATTGAGGTGAGCCAACATGGATGACCTGGTGGATGGCCCCTTGGTAGGTAATAGCCAATCCTTACTAAAAGAAGAAAGCTGAGTTTCTCCTGTATTCCCCTTTGTTGAATCACATAACCTAAACTTTTATCGAACACCTCCTCTGATGCTTGACTATTATATATTAATAAAATATTCTAAGCTTGGTAATCAAGGATCTATTGACCATCACCTGTGTCAAACAGCTGGGACTACATGCATATATCTAGATTTAGAAAATAGATTGTGGTATACAACTCCAGCAACTGGGCAAAGTTAGCTCCAAAAGGAAGCATTCAGGGCAAAAAACAAATATTGATATCTTTACCCCTTTATTTGTTCACTTATTCTTTCATTAATATTTAAGAAGCTTCCCATTCACTATATGCAAGTAATGTATGAAGTGCTAGAGATAAAAACCAAACTAAAAAAAGTCTGATTATGACAGTGCTCTCAAGTTAATCATAACAACCAAGTAAAAACCAAACAAATGAGCAATTACACTACTTTGTGACAAATGCTATGGCAAAGATATTCAAAATGTGCTATAAAGACATATAGAGAGAGCATGACACTTATTTTTAAAAATATTTATTGGAGTATAATGGATTTACAGTATTATGTTAGTTTCAAGTGTATATCAAAGTGAATCAGTTATACATAGACAAATATCCACTCTTTGTTAGATTCTATTGCCATGTAAATCATTACAGAGTATTGAGGAGAGCTCCTTGTTTTATAGAGTAGGTCCTTACTAGTTATCTATTTCTTATATATCAGTCAGTTCAGTCGCTCAGTCATGTCTGACTCTTTGCGACCCCATGAATCTCCGCAGGCCAGGCCTCCCTGTCCATCACCAACTCCCGGAGTTCTCTCAAACTCATGTGCATCAAGTCGTTGATGCCATCCAGCCATCTCATCCTCTTTTGTCCCCTTCTCCTCCTTACCCCAATCCCTCCCAGCATCAGAGTCTTTTCCAATGAGTCAGCTCTTCGCATGAGGTGGCAAAAGTATTGGAGTTTCAGCTTTAGCATCAGTCTTTCCAATGAACACCCAGGACTGATCTCCTTTAGAATGGACTGGTTGGATCTCCTTGCAGTCCAGGGGACTCTCAAGAGTCTTCTCCAACACCACGTAGCGTGTATATGCCAGTTTCAGTCTCCCAATATATCCCCCCTCCCTTCCCCCTTTACAACCATATGTCTGTTTTCTACCACTGTGACTCTATTTCTGTTTCATAAAGGGTTTATTTGTACCATTTTTCTGGATTGCATATATAAGCAATATCATATTATATTTGTCTTTCTCTGACTCCACTCAGTATGACAATTTCTAGGTCCATCCATGTTGCTGCAAATGACATTTTGTTTTCTCTAATGGCTGAGTAATATTCCATTGTATATATGTACCACATCATCTTTATCCATTCTTCTATCAATTGACATTTAGGTTGCGTCCATGTCCTGGCTACTGTAAATGGCATTTCAATGAACATTGGGTACATGTATCTCTTCAAATCATGGTTTTCTCTGGTATATGCCCAGGAATGGTATTGTGGATCATGTGGTGGCTCTATTTTTCATTTTTTAAGGAACCTCCATACTATTCTCCATAGTGTCTGTACCAATTTACATCAGTTTCAGAGGTCAATTAGAGCTTCCACCTCCTAGTAAAAGTGCTGTCTATGAAGAATAAGTCTTAAAACATGAAAGAGTCAACTTCATGAAATGGCAAGAGAGATGGTGTTGTAAGTAAATGAACCACAGATATAAAGGTGTGTGTATGTTTCTGGTGTGTGTGTATTATGAGAGTAAGGAAAGGCTGAATTGAAGTCTGAAGAGCACTAGACTCAAGGTAGCAAAGAGTTGTAAGTGAAAGACATGAAGTTTGGGTCAATATGAATGGCCTTTTCTAGCAGGTCAAAGAGTTTGAAAAAGAACCTTGAAGGCATTAGAAAGTCATTAGAAGATTTTTAGTAGAAAAATGACACAATTATATTTGCAATTTAAGGTTCATTCTGGTTGAAATGTAGAGGATAAACTGTGGTTGGGAATTGATTAAGAGACTGTTTTCAGTAGCACAAATGAGGAATTAGAATTCTCTGAAGCTAGATAATGGAAGACAGGGAAGTTTGAAAAGAAGGGACCAATTTGAGAAATATTTAAAGATATAATTGACAGATATATTGTGGGGAAATGATTAAAAATGAGGACTCCAGGAGGCTTGTCAACTTTCTGACTTGGGAGCATTTCTCAGGTGAGATCAGGATGTCTGGGAGGTAAAGGTTTAATAAGTAATCAAAAATTAATCATACACTCACCACTGCAGTGTATCGGGGAAAGTTAACTTGCTTAACTCTCATATTTATTCTCTATTTTCTACTATTTGAAAATATAATTCTTTATTTATAATCCATCTGAAATATAGCTCATCAGGGAAAGCATCCCTGGAATCTCCCCGCTGCCTTCTCAACATGACTCTCTGCTCCCTATCTTTTCACTCTCCCAGGTAGGACACACATCACAGCCTGTGGCATACATTTATCTGGACAACCAGACTGTGACCTTCTTAGAGACAAAATACTTTCATATCTATGTTTGAAACTCCTCAATGTCTACCCTCCTCCAAATACTTGCATATAATAAGCACTCAATAAATATTTTGTGAATTGAGCCAACAAACAATATTCTTCATTGAATTCCTTTAAAATGAAAACAATAGATGCTTGGGTCCCACCCTACTGCTGAGTTGAAGGTAAGGTCACTTCTTGCCAGTAGGCTATGACTGACTTTAATTAAACATTTTATACCATTCATCTGCTGCTGGTAACATGTCTTTTAAAACACAGGAAACATTAATCTGTAGATGAATAGGATAAAATCCTTTTACAATATTTTTCTCAGTTACAGGGAGATTATATACTAACCACAATATTTTGGCTCCATTCTAGAATCATAGAAGAATGCATACTATCAATAGACACCTATAGTGAGGGTAATAATGTGCATATGGTACGTTATAACATCCTTATGCTAGCTTCAAAAACTAAGGAAAAAAAAAGTGTGGAGAATGTTATGACTTAAACAATACAAGCGTGTGCATTAAGTCAGGTCTTTAAAGGATGGATTCCACATGTGGGAAACATAAGTGAGAGCACAATGAGTTTCACTGTGTGGTAACTCCTTATCCTGCTTCATTTGGTTGACCTATATCATTGCACTGTGGGTGTCCACCACTGCTCTCTAGGTGGGAGTGATGGGAAGACGGGAAGGCAGGCAATGTGTTAGCCAGGCAGCAAACCTGTACCAGAGCCGAGGAAGCAGGTATGTGCAGCTCTTACCATGACCTGTAGTGTAAGTATGCATTGCTCACGTGGATAGAATTGATTCACCAGTACAGCTATGTCCAAGAACTATCAGGTTGAAGATGATGAAAATATTGAAGGCAGAGGTGCTAAACAAGCAAATAAGCCTGAAGTGGTTTTGGAGTTGGAGAATGACCAGTCATTCATTTTCTTTTCAGTTTATCTTCAATACACCTTTTGCAGACAGGAATGGTGGAGAAACCTTGGAAAGGCAGAAATACTATGAAAAAAATGTATATTGAGCATTCTGTGACTTCATTTCTCTACTCTCACTTACCTGATGATTCTCATCTGGGAATAACTTTCCTTTTCTCTGTTTTACTGGGAAGTGGGTTGGTATGTTTATATTGTATGATCTGGTATTGATTTAACAGTTTCACACCCTGAAGATAACACTTAAAATAACTGAGCTGCCACCTTCTTCCTTTTTTTTTTTTTTTTTTTAAGATTCTTTTCTGTCTTCCAAGTTTTCTGAAATTCTTTGCAATACTCTGGACCCTTTTCTCATTCTTACAGTGTTTGTTTAAGGAATATTGGCCATTTCTACCTTGTAATTTCCTTTGCAATCTAGATTTGTATACAAACGAAATACTTGATCTCTTTATCTGAACATTTCACAGGAACCTCAATCTTAGAGTTTTTTG
The DNA here is from genome assembly GCF_032405125.1 of Capricornis sumatraensis. Classification (NCBI taxonomy): domain Eukaryota; kingdom Metazoa; phylum Chordata; class Mammalia; order Artiodactyla; family Bovidae; genus Capricornis; species Capricornis sumatraensis. The sequence goes on along the minus strand of NC_091085.1, from coordinate 38,694,111 downwards.
GAACTCACCCTTTTTTTTTTCTCTCCTCTATATATCATCACTGCTGCTGCTAAGTCGCTTCAGTCGTGTCCGACTCTGTGCGACCCCACAGACGGCAGCCCACCAGGCTCCCCGTCCCTGGGATTCTCCAGGCAAGAACACTGGAGTGGGGTGCCATTTCCTTCTCCAGTGCATGAAGGTGAAAAGTGAAAGTGAAGTTGCTCAGTCGTGCTCGACTCTTAGCGACCCCATGCACTGCAGCCTACCAGGCTCCTCTGTCCATGGATTTTCCAGGCAAGAGTACTGGAGTGGGGTGCCATTGCCTTCTCCAGTTGGGCCTATGATGGTCAATCAAACCTGAAACGATGCCTTTTTTTTCAGGAAGCTTCTAGTCTACCTGGGTAGTAGATATGGGAATGGGTAATGAGAGTCATCATATAAATAAACACATACATGAACCTACAGTTACAAATTGTGATAAGTAAAGGGAAACAAAAAGATTGAGGACCCCATAAGAGAGAATTAAAAGAAGCATTCATTTAGATGAATCATCATCACAATCACACTTTTTCATCTTCCTCATCTAAACCATTTCTAAATTTTTAATACTTAACTGCCAAAACACACCTTGCTGCTGCTGCTGCTGCTAAGTCGCTTCAGTCGTGTCCAACTCTGTGCGACCCCATAGATGGCAGCCCACCAGGCTCCGCCATCCCTGGGATTCTCCAGGCAAGAAAAACACACCTTAAATTCATCCATATCTTTCCATGTGCTGGCTTTTCTTGCCTAGAATGTTCTCCTCTCAAACTTCTCTCTACTAATTTATTTTTATTCTTCAAGTTGCCACTGAAACAGTCCCCACACAGATTCTAGACAGTCATCATGGAAATTCAATTCAAATGTCACCCCCTGCCATTATTTACTCTCAGAACACTATTTTATATATATATATATATATATATAAAGTATAAGTTTTTTGTGCCAAGCTTTCTATAACTGAAGAAAGATTAAAATTTTACACAACCTCCTGCTCCTTCTGCCTCTGTAACTCAGCTTGCTCCTTGCAAAGTCTGGATCACGTAGGTCAGGTAGTCTCAGAAAGTGGGAACTTAGAATACTAGGAACTGGAGCTTCTCTCTCTCACCCTTGACCTGCCCCTGCAAACCTCTTAATCATGCCTGTCCATGTAAAGGTCAGGCATCCCCCTCCCCATCTTGACTGCTGTTCCTGCATGCACAAAACCCCTTAGTTTAAACCAGCCTATTAGCAGCTAGTATTGCCCACTATAGTCTGTCCATAACAACTCTATAACCCCTTTGCTCGCGGCTCAGAGCTTGGAGTGTTAACCCCTCTGGGTCTGCCGGTGTAATAAACCTGAGTTCTCTAACTCTCCACGTGTGGTGCTTGGTTTCTTGATTACTGGTTTCTGCAACATAACAACAGGAGTCTCCTCTTGTGTCTCTAAACTTTGCACAGTGCTTTGGACACTGCAGGAGACTGATCATCATTTGTAGACTAAGCTAATTTTATAACCTTTCTATATGTAGTTGTTATTTAGTTGCTAAGTCATACCTGACTCTCTGCAACCCCATGGACTGTAGCCCACCAGGATCCTCTGTCCATGGGACTTTCCAGGCAAGAATACTGGCATGGGTTGCCACTTCCTACTCCAAGCGATCTTTCTGACCCAGGGATTGAACCCACATCTCCTGCACTGGCAGGTAGATTCTTTACTACTGAATGACCCTTTTATATGTACCTGCATGCCTGCTCAGTCACTCAGCTGTGTCCACATTTTGTGACCCCATGAACTGTAGCCTGCTGGTCTCCTCTGTCCATGGAGTTTTCTAGGCAAGAATACTGGCGTGGGTTGCTATTTTCTACTCCAGGGGATCTTCCTGACCCAGGGATTGAACCCATGCCTGTTGGATCTCCTGCACTGGTAGGTGGATTCTTTACCACTGTACAAAACCCTTTATATGTACAAGGGTTATCAGTTTCCTTAGTAACTTCATAAAATACTGTAAGATTATAAATCACATAATGTTTGAAAATTCTTTCAAAATATATTATTTTTGTTTACATTTTTCTTTATATATTGCCGATTTGTAGAAACTTTTTTAATGTTTAATCTTTATGTGCACTCAAGATAATATTGCAAATCATATGCTAAGTGTGACCCAGAAAAACATCATTCTTAAGTATGATATTTATCAGGTTGGTATTAATTATTTACTAATCACGTTAAGGATTATATTGCTCAGAGGACACACAAAAAAACTCAGTTTCTACTCCCAGATCTCCTTTGTTACAGGCTATAGTCAGAACAGTAACAACAAAGGAAAGGTATGCATTGGAAAGACTCCAGAGATCTGTTGCGGTGGTATCCTACACCTGGGCCAGGTTAAAAAAAATGCATATTGTCATTGGGCTTTGAATCATCAGCAAATGATCTTGGTACCGTGAGCCAAATTCTGCTTGTGTTGAAGATTTCTATGTTGAGCTAGTCATGTATGTGTATTCTATCTGTGCCACCAGCCTTGACTGTAAACCAGATAATAGTCATAAATTGTACTATTATAAATACACAGCATTGACAGATGAGGAATCATTTGTCCCATAGTTTTATGGAATGACCAAGAGTCAAACATTCAGTTAATCCAGGTCACCTGACACCCATACACTGCGATTGAATGGAACTTAGCATGTCTACAGTAATTTAAAAATTCTTCAATATATTACCAGATTTAAACTTCACACTGATAAGAAGTTACACTTTCTATTACTATACAAATGGTGGACATTAAACTCAGAAAGGTAAGGTGAGTTACTCAGAATTAAATAGCAAACAATAGCACTGAAAGTCCAATATCTTCTAAGTCCAGTTGTTGTTTTTTTCCTATTTCGCTTGAACTGGCTCCCAAGCAGTCTACTTTTTTCAGATTTCTCCAAAGTACATTTAAAATAGTCAATAAAAATTGAACTTGGCTATTTTCTACATTTACATTCCCTATTCATCTTTGTTTATCTGTAATACCTTGTGACAACTTATCCTATAAATTCTTAAAATTCTATATATCCTGTTTCTTCCCCATGTATATCAAATGTGAACAACAAATTTTAGGCCATCCATCATCTCATGATCTTCATGTGTCCCCAAGCCTAATTATCTTACATGGTTTTGCTATTCCACTGAAGGGCAGCTTTGGGAGAGTGGAGGAAGCATGTGGAGTTGCCTTAGCGAATAATTCACCATTGTGGAAAATGGATTAAATATATACCATATTGAGGGAATAGAGATTTAAAGATTTTGCAGAAGGCACTTGCCATGAGTACCTGTGCATGTGTGTTTCCAAATATTTTATTGATTTCTGTTGCTCTAATCTACTACTGAGCAGGCACTCTTTGCAACACTTAGCAGCTTATACCACAGAGATCTTCATGATTTCTTCTCTGATTACTTAGCCTCAAAGAATCAATAATGAATCTTTGCATCTAATTTAATTTAATTTAGCCATTATTTATTTTCCCTTCTGGGGTCTTAGTGAGATGGTAGATTGGAAAGTTATTTTGTTTGCCTATTTGCTTTGAATGGAATATTGAACATTACCAACTAGAAGAAAGAGCACAGGATTTAAAATAAGAAGCCATGGGTTTGGGTGCTTGTTTTTATTTATTTATTCACTGTTCATTTATTTATCCATTCATTCTCTTATATAAAATGGTGGAAAAGAATGATCTATTTGACACAATTACTTGAATGAAGAAATCAGACTGTGCAAACAGCAGTTTTTTGTAAACACTGCTAACTTTTAGCTATATTGTTACAGATGTTTTTCTTCTTGCATAAAATAGAGTATCTCCATTTTAGTACGGTAGACATGATAGAGTACATATACCATTTATTTCCTCCTTTCTTATAATCAACTAAAAAGATGGTAAAGAAATACAAAAACCATAATTCCTCATAAAGAGAACAGGAGAAAGGACAGCAATAACTGTGAGTTTGCACACATTTCTAGAAAGTGTAAATCCGCTGGAGGGGTAGTTAATGAGAGAAATCCAATAGTGGAAAAAATAGCCTTGAATATGGACACAGGAGAAAATAGTCAAATGTAATCATTCAAAGATGTTTTGTATAATTTGCAGGTTGAAAGAGAAAAGTGGATCTGAAAACAAAGCCTGTAAATGGGAAAGTCTGGGCTTATCTTTCTCACCATAATTTCTAAATTCTAGTTATCTATCCAGGCCAAATACTGTCATATTCTTCTAAAAAGTGATTGATGAAATGTCTCAGGATAACCAAGGCAGTTTTTTTGAGGGTGCTATCACTTTAGGACAAAGCTTTCTCATTTATAAATTCCAAAGGCTACTCAACTAGTCCTATTTTCCTATGCAATCTCCTGGCAGTTTTCCTATCTTGTTCTTAAATATGAATAGAAACCAGAGATCACCAGGCATTTGAGGAAAACTTTTTATATGGCAGATTGCCCATGGGATAAGCAATAAGAAAAAGTTAACACCAGAAGAAATATACAATTCTGGAAACAAAATGGAAAAACATATCCTCCTAAGCTATAGAAAAGGATTTTTTAAATAAAAGAACAATCAGAGAATGAGCCTGGTACTGTGCTGGCAAGTTTCCATTACCTAAGCAGAAGAACAATCAGGGCACTATTATTTTGAAGCTTTGGAAATATCAAAGTGTCAACATGTAGCACCTTTCAATGTCTCGAATAATAAAAACCTTAAATTTTAATCAAACAGTCATCTAATACACAAAAGCACAGTTCATATATCAAAAATGCAATTTAGGTATTTATACTACAGCATCCTGTATCACAGTACTTGTTTGTGTATCCCATCTTCCTCAAGGTAGAATCTCAACAGCATTACAATATGGAGCAATGATACAAATACATGGATGGTAGTAGGAAGGAATAAGGTGTAGTGCTCAAGGGCAGATATTCAGAGCAAACCTGCCTGGGTGCAATACTGACTACCCTTAGGGGTGCAGGTGTGCCCGTTACTTGATATATATTCCTCAGTTTACCTGTCTGTAAACTGGTGACAATAATAGCTGCTCGCCCACAGTTTCTATGAATGCTAAATGACTCATTGTCTTAATAGAATGCTTGGGACAGTGCCTGATAGGTGTTTTGCACTCTACTACCAAATGGCACCCCATTCTAGTACTCTTGCCTGGAAAATCCCATGGATGGAGGAGCCTGGTAGGCTGCAGTCCATGGGGTCGCTGAGGGTCAGACACGACCGAGCGACTTCACTGTCACTTTTCACTTTCATGCATTGGTAAAGGAAATGGCACCCCACTCCAGTGTTCTTGCCTGGAGAATCCCAGGGATGGGGGAGCCTGGTGGGCTGCCATCTATGGGGTCACACAGAGTTGGACACGACTGAAGCGACTTAGCAACAGCAGCAACTGATGGTTATATAGATACAAATGAAATGTGGTATTGCATCTTTGTCTAAAATTAACATGGCTACTTTAATCTTCTAAAATTAGTATTAGCAGCATATCTTTCTCCATCCTTTATTTCATCTATGTCTTCATACTTAAAATCATTTTCTTATAGACACCTATGATTGGGTCTTGTTTTTTTATCCACTCTGACAATCTCTCTTGGTTCGAGTATTTAGAATACTCACATTTAAAATGACTGCTAATATAATGGGTTAATATCCATCATACTTATAACTGTTTTCGAGTTATTTTCCTTATTTTCTGTTTTTGTCTTCCACTTTTTTTGGCTTCTCTAATTTTAATGGGCATTTTATATTATTCTATTTTCCTTCAGTCCTATCATATTATACTTATTTTTTTTAATGTAATGGTTGTCCTAGGATTGGCAACATACTTTTACAAGTGATCCAGTTTCACTTTCAAATAACACAACACTACTTCACAAATAGTACAAGTACCTTATAACTAAGTATGTCCAATTCCTCTCTCCCAACCCTTATAATGTTGCTGTCATTTCGCATATCCATAAGCGGTTATCATCAAATATACTATAACTATTACCTTAAACATTTATTCTGTTAAGAAAAAGAGACAATATTTTGTTTTACCTCAGTTATTGCTTCTCTACAATGCTTCCTTTATGTATATCCTAGATTTAAATCTGTGTAATTTTCCTTTTCTCTGAAGAACTTTTTATCGTTTTTCTAAAAGGCAGTTCAGTTGCTGACATATGCACTCAGTTTTGACTCAGAAAGCCTTTATTTTGCTTTCGTTTTTGAAAGGTAGTTTATTAGGTTCAGAATACTAGGTTGGTGATTTTTTGTCTTTATTGACACTTTATATTTAACACTTTATATTTAACATCTGAAATACTGTGTCCCATTCTTTTTCCTTGCATGGTTTCTGATGTCTGAGGTAGTTCTTTTCCTTTGTTCTTCTGTAGGTAAGGTTCTCTTCACCCCATCCCCAGCTTCTTTCAGGACTGTATCTTGGATTTTCTGCAGTGTGCACATGATGTATGTGTGCATACATATATATATATATATGTGTTCATCCTGGTTGGTGTTCTCTGAGCTTCCTGGGCCTATAGTAAACATTTCTCATTAATTTTTAGAACCAATTAATTCATTTTTATTGAAGTATGAGTGAGTGAGTGAGTGAAGTCACTCAGTCGCGTCTGACTTTTTGTGACCCCGTGGACTGTAGGCCACTAGGCTCCTCTATCCATGGGATCTCCCAGGCAAGAATAGTGGAGTGGGTTGCCGTTTCCTTCTCCAGGGGCTCTTCCCGACCCAGGGATCGAACCCGGGTCTCCCACATTGCAGGCAGATGCTTAAACCTCTGAGCCACCAGGGAAGCTTGACATATAATATTATGTAAGTTACAGGTATACAACAGTGATTCACAATTTTAAAGGTTATAGTCCATGTATGGTTATTTTAAGATATTTGCTATATTCCCTGTGCTATATAATAAATATATCCTCAGAACTTAATTTACATGTTATAATTTGTACCTCTTAATACCCTACCCCTAACATTCCCCTCCTCCCTTCTCTCTCCCCACTAGTTACCACTTTATTTGCTCTCTATATCTGTGAGTCTGTGTCTCTTTTGTTAAATTTACTAGTTTAAGTTTTTAGATTCTACATGTAAGCAATATCATATAGTATTTGGCTTTGTCTGACTTATTTCATTTAGCATAATACTAAGTCCATTTGTGTTGTTACAAGTGGCAAAATTTCATTCTTAAATGGTTGAGCAGTATACCATTATATATACTCATATGTATACCACATCCTTATCAAATCCTCTCCTGGTGGACACTTAGGTTGTGTCCTTATCTTGGCAAATGTAAATAATGCTGCTATGCACTTTGGGGTGCAAGTATCTTTCTAAGTCAGTCTTTCTGATTTCTGTTGTTGTTGAAAGCCTGACATGATGTATTGGGTAAAAACACCTACAACAGATAGATAGGTCTTTAGTGTGTGAGGGTTTGTGTTTATCTGGATAGAAGTTAGGCTCTTTTTGCTGTAGCTGTAGTGTTAGAGGCCGAAAGTTCCCCTAGTGTTCTTTTTGGCCTACCTCATTGCCTTTTGGTTTTCCTATGGATTCCTAAAAGAGGGCCTGAGGATTATAGCAATTTTAGCTACTATCTCCGGTTATTATATAGGAGCGCTACTGATGTGAACATAAAGTTAACCTGAGGTAGACAGTACCCTCCCTTCACATCTAAAGCTAAAGCAGCATGGAGTTATTACCCTTGCCCAGATTGGTGGGCTTGGTTAAACTGTAGTTGGTCAGGCTCTGCTAAAAGTTTCCCTTGAGGAGAAGCCTTATGAAGAAAAACAGAGAGCTCTTGTCTTATTTCAAAATGATTGCTTTTTCCCTCTCCCTGCTGGAAGTACAAAAGGATTTTTCTCAGATCTTCACAGTGAGACCTGATAGGGCTTCTGGAAGTAAAATTCAGGAAAGAGTGGAGGCCCCCAAGATTGGACTCCCTTGGATCTAGTCCACTCTAAGCCTCCAACAGTTTGTCAATTACAGTGTAATAAGTTTCTACTGATACAGGCTTCAGTTTTGGGCTTCTGATGCTAAGCTGCTTCTCACAATAAGCTGTGATTATCTGCCTCTGATTATCTGTCTCTTCAGCTTCCAGGGCTTCATTTTACCTATGAGCTCAGGTCTCTGATCTAACAAGAGCTGTTGATTTTTAGTTCGTTCAGCTTCTTTCTTGTTGTGAAGAAGGAGTGATGACTTCCAAGCTTGTAACATGTTGGATCAGAAACCAAAACTTCAAGTATCGCATCTTACAAATTTCTACCCACAGGAATTATTCATCGTATTTCATTGTTTCGGGCCCTCTGACAAAGTCAAAATAAGAATCTGGCAAATTGGAAAATAAAACAATATATGATTGAGAGTGAAAGAAGCAAAAGATAAATACTTCCTGGCTGATTGTTAAACCCTCTGTATGCAGTAGTAAATTCAGAGAGAGGTCTTAATTTGCCTATTTCACTCAAACAATGGTCATTTTTTCCTAGCTTTCATTAGCTTCTTCCTGCAATATGAGTTCTTCTGTGGCCTTTATTTATAGTCATGTTGTCTGCTGTTTCTCTTTATGAGCCAGTTTACATCTTTTGGGAGTAGACAGGGTGAAATTCAGAATGATTTAGGAACCAGCTGGATACAGTAACTTGCCATGTTTTTTTCTCTGCCTATGAAGAGAACATCTGCTAGATATGCTGGATGGAGTGTGCTTTTGTCTTCAGAAGGAATCAGACATGTTCATGTATTTCCATTCTGAAGAGAAAATGTTGCTATGGTGTATTAAAAAGAAAAAAATCCCACCTGTAAGTAACAATTTGCTAATACACTATGGCAGAGTTATGTTCTATTTTAAGGTCTTGGATGGAATGCATCTTCACTGCACAAAAAGTGAGGAGAAAATGAGCTGAGACCATGCTTGCCATGGCCTTTCTTTAGGTTGTTAAATCTCCTGCTGAGAAAACACAGGAAATATTAATATTCTGACAGGAACTGTCAAGGTTCACATGGCGGTCTTATGCCAAGCAGGCTTAGTAATACTTGAAGGAAAATAATCCTAAACAAGCTGGAGAAAAATCTGAGCATAAAATTGTTACCATTTTAAGGTCTTTCTTTTAACATTGAAAAAATAATACACTTGTTAGCAGCTAAGATAATAATTCCCAATCTTTTTGGCTAAAGCATATTGCCAATAACTGACTAACTATATCACTAACTTTCAATTCTGCCAAGTAGTATATAAACACATTTAAACACATGTATATGACACATATAGAATTCTTATTTTACAAATTTAAAAATAGATCTTGATCAGAAATAGCTGCTGGTAGATACTGTTACATTATATCTATAGATTCCTTTTTTCTCCCATCATATATCAGTACTACAAATGACCACATACACACTGACATTAAAGGTACTTTTTGATGGCAGTAGCCATCATTTAGACTTCTAATTCTTCGATTATTTCCTGGTAGCTTTAAAATGCAAAAATTACTTCTTGCCTAATACAGGCAAATACTCATCTGAATAGATTTTCTTCCAAGAAAGATCCTTAAACTTCATTCAAATGGTAATATAATAAAACTATATACAAATCAATTAATTATATGTATGGCATTAATTTTATCTTCATCTGTACCACATGTTCTTAGTTTAAGCTACCATCATCCCTTCTCTTATCTATTGAAATACCTACTAACCAACTTTCCACATCAACTTTTGCTTCCCCTTTGATTACTTATCTATGTGGCATACTGAGCAACCATTTCAAAAAACATATTTGACCTTGACATTCTCTACTGAGACCACACTTTGTCTTTCCATCACTCTTGACAAAGACCTACAGGGCTCTGTGTGCCCCAGCCACTGCCCACATCCCCAGATCTCTGCTCAGTATCATGCAGCTTCTCTCCTCCCCTCCTGTAAGTGAGGCTCAGACCCCTAGTGGGTCTTTATCAAGTTGTTCACATTGTTTGGTGCCCTCTTTCCCCTCTCTTTGTCCTTGGTTAACTCCTAACTCATCACTCAAGAGAGTATTTCTTACTCTACTTCCTTCCCTCTCAGGATCGGGTCAGATCTCCTGTAAGCCATGGTCAGCTCACATACCTTTCCCTCCATAGAATTTATCACTATGGACTATCACACCATGGGAAGAATATGCATCAAACAGATGCATTCAAGTCTTGCCTGACATTTAATTGAGGAAGGCACTGCATGTGCTGGAGTAATGAACTCCCAGCATATTTTCATATGAGTGGACATGCACAGGCATATATTAAGAGGGAAAAAGAGGTTGAAAGACAAGTGCAAAACTGACACCTTCCTAATAGATGACACATTTTTAAGAACTTAAACTATATACTCATGTTTGCACTGAAATACAGATGGTGTTTATCAGTGCATTAGCAGGGAATGTAATACAGTGATTATGTATCTTCTTTCATATTTGTTTAAAAGTCAACATAGTTCATCCTTATTATTCTCAGGTTCCATATTTGCATGTTCATCCACTTGCTAAAACTTATTTTAACCCCCAAGTTGATATTCACTGCACTTTCAAGTCATTTCCAGACGTGTGCAAAGCTGCAAGAAAACTGAGTTGCCCAACACTCCTGTTGCCAGCTGAAGTGGAACAAGGAGGTTGCCTGTTTGTTTCAGCTCTCATTCAGAGACCAGCAGAGGATGGAAACTGTAGGAGCAGTGCAGTGCAAGAAGCTCTTGTCCTGGGGCCAGTTGGATGGGTTCTAATCTCAACTTGGGCTCTTATTAGTTGGACAGCCTCAGGAGAGCAACTTAACACTTGTGAATATGCTTTCTTCTTTTGTTAAAGTAAGAAAATAGACTCTCCCAGAATGAGTTGAGTTGTTATGATTTAATCTGAGACTTAAGATTTAAGGTTATAATACCTGTGTCTGGTTTGTGTGTATGTGTGTGCACACACACACACACACCCCTACATCTCCCCAGGAGCAGTTATTTAATTTTTGCTAATTTAATGTTCTTGGCAAATTTCTGGAATACAACTAACATGAATAATGAGAATCAACTGTTTATTAAAAATGAAATGTAACTTCAAATTTATGGGCCTTTGAAACAAAAAGTCCATAGACCACAGGTCGAAAATTGGTGACCTGAAATAATGTTTTTAATCTTAACATGAAGAAATTTATACTCAGAGAGTTTAAAACAGTTTTCTTAAATAGCACAACTATTCATTGAAAGAAATAATATCTAGACTCAGATATGCTAGTTCTCTCAGAGTACTAAACTTTTCACAAATTATCCAAAATGGAAACTGAATCTAAAATATAAGGACCAGTATTTGAAAGAAAGTTGTCTGCAGTAGTGGGAGTTTTACTTTCTCATTATCTCAAAATCCTGTTTGTTCTCATACAAAAAATACATAATAGTATCTCCCCTGAAAAGTTATCATGAGGGTCAAATAAAGGGATGATTTTACAATTTAATTGAAATGCATAAATAGCAATGGGGAAAGTCTTAGATAAGTTTATGTGCTTTATATATATATGCTGCTGTATATGTCTCTGATTAAAAGCAAGCAGAAATAATTTGGATTTGAGACAATTTAAAATTTTTCAACTCATCTTGCAAGATTATCTGGCCTAATAAGGTATTCTCACAAAGAAATAGGTGTTATGATCAAAATATTAAAATTTAGTATAGGGTTAGTTGGTTATTTAATTGTAAAGTGACTATTCAGCAACGTTTATCTAATATTCTAGAAAGCTATTAAGAAAATGGTCTAGTGAAAAACTAAATTGCTTTTGACCAATTCCTCCCCATTGTGGTACTTGACATAAGACATTTTACAGCCCAGATTTTTGCTATAGATTTGTCTCCACATCTGTAATCTTGAGCCAAGTACATGGCTGCCTGTAATAAAGATGATGTTTCCCAGCTTCCCTTGCAGCTAATTATAACCTCATAGCAGAGTTTTTATCGCTGGGTTTGAATAGAAGTATAATGTGACAGCTTCTGAGAAATCTGCTTAAAAGAGAGCTAACACAGATTCTTGGTCCCTTCTTTCCTCCTAACCTCCTTGAAAGTAGACTATGGAGATAACAACAAGCTTCACCACATGGCTCAGTGGGAAAGAATCCACTGGCAATGCAGGAGACACAGATTAGATCCCTGAGTTGGGAAGATCCCCTGCAGGAAGAAATGACGATCCATTCCAGTCCATAAGGTTGTAAAGAGTTGGATATGACTGAACAAATGAGCACACGCATGACCAGTTTCATGGCCATTGGGACAGTGTGATCTCATAGGACCTGGTACACAGAAGTACCTCACACTTGATTAATTGGCCTACTGTAGCACTCCAGAAGGTCTGAATTTCGCATTTGAGCACGTGTTGTGTAAATGACAGGCTTCCTTGGTGACTCAGATGGTAAATAATCTGCCTGTAATATAGGGGAACCAGGTTCGATCCCTGGGTTGGTAAGATACTCTGGAGATAGGAATGACAACCCACTCCAATACTCTTGCCAGGAGAATTCTATGGACAGAGGAGCCGGATGGGCTACAATCCATGGGGTCACAGTCAGACACTACTGAGCAAATAATACTTTGTAACTGAAGCACAGAACATATATGCAGTATGTGTTTCAGATGTTTATTATTTCTTTATGTATAGCATTCTCAATGCCTCATGAAGTAAGAATCCCAGTGGACAATATGTGGGAGTTCAGCAAGATGCAAAGTGAATACAAGGTAAACATGTTACCTGTTTGACTAAATAAGCAGTGAATGCTCTCAGTTCTAAGAGACTATGCTTTGTGTTTGAGGAAAAACTTGCTTCTGATTTAGAAACAAGGCCATTGATATTCAAACACAAAGGATAGGCACCCTTATCATATCCTTTCTTATTTGCGTCCTTAATTTTTTAGACTAGTCAACCACTTATGCCAAAAATGATGACTGGGAAGGAAAGGGAAAGATAAGCCAATCTATAGTTGTCTTTCCTCTCTTCCTTTACCCATCAGTAAGGTGAAGGTACAGAGTGGTGGTAGATTATGCACATGTTAAAGAAACAAATGAACAAAACAAAAACATTTGAGTTAGTTTCATGTACTGTTTTTCATCATTCTGGATGTATGAGGTATGAAATATGAATTGTGTATTTGGCTATTGCATATATGAATTAAATGCTTTTAGATTTGAATCTAAAACTAGCATCATACAATATAAAGGTAAGTGATAAAATCCATGCTAATAATAAAAAAATTCAACTTTTCTTAGAATAGCATTAATAATAATTTTTAAAATACCCTTATAAGCTCAGAAACTGCAGAAGAAATAAGTGCCTCTATGTATTTTAGTACCTTTAACAATATATTTTTCCTGTTTTTTAAAGAGTCCCACACTTTTATTTCCTTTTGTGCCCTGGGAAAATTTATAGCCAGTCTTATATAGAGGTGATGGCTAAAAATTATTCTTGGTCCATGAGATTGGGGTCCAAACACTAGCATTGGCAGATGGAAATCTGGAAGCAGGCTGGGTTCCATATGACTGCTAAGAATTATAAACCAGCCATGGGCTGTTCACATCCAGATTTTCCAGAATGAGAAATAAACTTCTATCATGTTTAACCAACCATGTAGGGGAGGTTCTGTTATTTGGTAATTCATACAAGCACTGAATTGAAGAAAAGGAGTTTTAAAAGGAGCATATTTCACTGTCATTTCAGACACTATCCTGTAGCTAAGACATAAGGAGATATTTTTTAGGGAAAAAAAAAGCAGTCACAGAGATGAGTGAGCAGGTTCATAATGAGACTTATGTGACTAACTGATTAAGTATCTTGAATCTGTACAAATTCTGTTGTATGTTCATTTATTTATTGATTTACAAAATCCAAACAGCCCTAGACAAAATGATTTATTTTGATCTTTAGAAGCAGATCCTTGAATTAACATAAGTCAGTATTGGCATCTTTTTATCAGAGACATATATTTTTTGTTTGTATGATTTGAATATATTCATAAAGACAATGAAAATAAAGTAACCATATTATGAATCAATCTATCTCTCATGAAATTAACAACTGAACTCATTGTTTGCTTTAGCAATAACAACATGAGTAGGGAGGTCAACACTGACATCTCTTGAGTTCCTGCTACGTGCAGGTCTTTGGTTGTGCTTCATAGTCATCATCACTTTCACTCTCACAAAAGCACAGTGAGGGTAAATAAAACCATCATTTTACAGACCAGAAAGCACTAGCTCAGTGAAGTGACTTTAGTTGCCCAAGGTGGCATTGCCAGGATATATTTAAATCTAAGTATTTTGGTTATGGTTAAAAAAAAAAAAAAAAAAAAGAGGAGCTTTGAAAGCATACTGTCACCCAGGCAGAGAGAGTGGCATTAATCATTTGTGGAAGAACTTGTGAAGTCTTAGATTAATTGAGTTTGTGAGAACTAGAAAGGTCTTGCTATTTCATCTACAACTTTAATCAAGTTTCAATACACACTACCGACCCTAGGAACTAGTAAGTTTCACATGGAGCCAATGGAAAAAGAGATCATGAAGACAGATGGAGCATTTGGATCCATGCACGATTATTGCCTTATGTTCTTTTATATGATCCTTGTAAAAAATAGGTCAGCTTAGCTGTCTTACTCAGATGAAAATGCAATAAATGTTTACACAATTCATCACTTAAAGAATCTAAATTTAATTTCCTACTTGGACTCCTGTCTGTAATAAAAATATGGAAGAAACAGCCTGTGTTATTTACCTCTTGAGAATGACAAGTTATAAAGTGGGATCTTTGAGATAGTAAGCATGGATGTTTCCATAGCTTTTTGTTCAAATCAGTGCAGCTGTCATAGTCATCAGTATAAACTGACTTGACCACATGATCCACCTTACCTATTTGTCAACCAGCTTCATTTGTGAAGGTCATGAAAATCACCCAGTTTGTCATTACAATATCTACTTATAGAAACATTCTTTTTATCAGGTCTTGTTAAAATGACATTTAATTGACCTTTACAGGAACAGCAAGGTTTGAAGATTGTTAACTATAATTGAAACTTTTTTTTAATGAAAGAGAATATTAGAATCAGAGGTTTCCTAGTAAAATATTAAATTACTTAAAAAATCATTCATTGATAACATGTTATGAATTTTCAGGGTTTCATACCGTTCAGAGGCCCTTATCCATTTTGTGCTTACTGAAATGTCAATGTTTAAGATTTATTCTTGTTCTTTCCTAGGCTTTAACTTTTATCCATAAAAACCATCATTGAATATTAAGATATTTATATTCAAATATAACTCACTTTATTAAAAGGCTCTCCTTTGGAAGAGCTGAGTATAGAATGCTCTGGTAATGAATGGTTTGATTAAAAGGTAGAGAGAAAATTTAGAATGTATGTAGAATAAACAGAAAAGTAACTGATGAAGAATTTTTGAATAATGTTAATGGCAGAATTTGTCTCACCACTATTACTAGAGATTCTTTGCTTCCTTTTAATAGGGAAAGAAAACAAATCCTAGTAGATATTCACTTCATTTATTGTGTCTTATTTTTTTAAACAAATTTAATGCCCTGAAAGTACAGGAAAACTGACAACTGTGTGGACAAAACGTGATTACAAGTTATTCTTACAAGAAGACAAATCCTAGTAGATATTCTTTACTTATTGTGTCTTATTTTTTAAACAAATTTAATGCCCTGAAAGTATAGGAGAACTGACAACTTTGTGGACAAAATGTGATTACAAGTTTTCCTTGTGTTGAGACACATTTTTGACGTGGTAAATATACACATTAACAGTTAAATGTATGTTATAAGTTTTAGCTTATATTTGCTTAAAAAAGAAGAAAAGTAAATATTAGTTACACAATGGACATGAGAAAGAAAAAAAAAATTGTGGAGGTAGACATTTAATCATTACAACTCCGGAGGGGACAGACAAAAATGGTTGTTGCCTAGGTTTTTCCCTGAAGGAGTTCTGAGTGAATAAAAGTTACCGAGTGTAACTTTCTTCCTTTTTTTTTTTTTTTTTTTTTCCTTTTTATAATGTGTCACTTGCTCTATTTTGAGGCTTTGTGCTGCTGTTTAAAGGGATGATTTCCTCAAATGTTTTGTGACACATTTTTGTTCACAAATCCCATTCATCTTTTTGTTATGTTCATTATTGGCCCCTCTGGCTACTGACAAAACCAGAGATTTATTGCAATGTTGTTTCCAAAGGGTCCCCTGCACCTGGGTCTAAGTAATTTCCTTGGACACTACTCTGCATCTTCAGCATCCAAACTAGAACTGGAACTTCAGCCTACAAGCCTGTTCATCCAGTTTTCCAGAGAGGCAGGAGAATGGCAGAGAATGCTAGCTGCTCCAAGACACTCCCAGGCCATCACCAGACCAGAGCCCGAAGCTCCACTCCTTGTGTATTCTCATGGTGATATTAGAGCTCCCGAGAATCACACCCACTTGTTCTAACCCTGCTCTAATTTTCACCACTATTTGTGATTGGCTAAGTTTTTATATAGTTTTATTGACCTACATAGTTGATTTTCTGGGTACCTCTCTTTTCTCTCTGTGTCTCTCTTTTTTCTTTTTCTTTGTAATTATTCTTGCTATCAGTGGAGTTACTCATTCTACAAGTCTTTTCTATCATTTTTGTTGTTGCTGTTTAGTCACTAAGTTGTGTCCAACACTTCTGTGACACGATGGACTGACTGTAGTTTGCCAGGCTCCTCTGTCCCTGGAATTTCCCAGACAAGAATACTGGAGTGGGTTGTCATTTCCTTCTCCAAGGCATCTTCCTGACCCAGGGATCAAATCCTTTTTCTGCACTGGCAGGATTAGTTACCACTGAGCCACCAGGGAAGACCCTTTCTATCATTTACTGTGCTTTTAAGTAGAAAGGACAGTTAATGTTGGTGCACTTATGCTCCCAGGTGGCACTAGTGAAAAAGAACCTGCCTGCCAATGCAGGAGACATAAGAGACACAGGTTCGATCCCTTGGTTGGGAAGATCCCCTGGAGGAGGGCATGGCAACTCGCTCCAGTATTCTTTTCTGGAGAATTCCAAGGATAGCAGAGCCTGGTAGGCTACAGCCCACAGGGTCACAAAGAGTTGGACACAACTGAAATGACTTAGCACACAAACTCTTATGCTCAGATCATTATCTCTACGGTAATTTTAAAACAAAAAGTTAAAATCATGGAGGATATTCAAGGTTCCTTATAGTACCATGGTCTCATAGTACAATTTTTATTCCCATTTGGTTTCATTGAGTCTTAATCCTCACTTCCAACTCTTCCTGAGTACATTTTAAGGCTAGCAAACAGTTATTGGGAATAAGTAAGTTTAAGACATCTTTAACTACTCCTCATATCTCCATAGAACATTTTCACAACATATTACATGGTGAAGAAAAATATTATTTTGAATATAGTTAGTTCTAATATAACTTTGAATACAAATTCTTATGTACCTTTACTAAAATATAAATAAAACTAATTTTTAAAAGAAATATAATCTCCCTTAATCTCAAAAGAATGAGCTCTTGTATGCTCTCTGAACTGAAGAGCTGCTTCAGTACTGGCACCTTCTCGCTTTAGATTTGCTCTTACCCATTGTTCTTCACTCACTCAGTCATGTCCGACTTTTGGTGACCCCACGGACTGCAGCACACCAGGCTTCCCTGTCCTTTACCCATCTCCCAGAGCTTGCTCAGACTCATGTCTCTTGGGTCAGTGATGCCATCCAATCATCTCATCCTCTGTCATCCCCTTCTCCCCCTCAGTCTTTCCTGGCATCAGGGTCTTTAATGAGTTGGCTGTTCCCATCAGGTAGCCAAAGTTTTGGAGCTCTTAGCCATAGGTACACTATTTCTATTTTGTTCTCAGGATTAGCACAGTGTTTTGCATAGAGTAGGCTCTCTTTAAGTGTATCTGAAAGAGTAGAGTGTATACCAACAAAAGAAAAGAAAGGGAGAGGGAAATTTAACCTTTCCCAGAAATCTAACTTATAAAAGTGATCGTCTTATTCTTTTATGCCTTGTAAAACAAAGAAACCTGTAATTTTCACATGAATAATTTTGCCCTATTACAACAAATTATGTGATTATTTTCAATTGGCCTGATTTCAGATGCATAAAAACTTGCTTCAAGTTTTCATTAGAGAAATAAAATAGAAACAAAAGCTATAACAGCATTTATTGCCAAAAGTATTTATTTAGTACTTCTCTGTAAAACACGGAGGAAGTGGTTGCTATGATTCTTTTACTCAATAAACCTGCAATCTAGTGAATTAAGAGTAAATAAGGAATTAGTGGTTTATTATGCATCTTTGGAATTTGTATAAGAACTAGCTTCAATTACACAGTTTAATCATGTGTTTCCCTGTTTACTCAGGGACATTCCTTTTAAACAATAATAGTGTCCAGACAATGATCATGAGTCATGATGGTGACCTTGAGTATTGGCCAACTAGAGGCATTTGTACCTGGGACAATTAACTGAATCAATTAAAGGAAGGACAGGAGAGGTCAAATCAGGCATTATTTTACTTATTCTCTTTTTAGCTTAATCCACAGTGTACGTGGAAACTTTCTACAATTTCCAAAATGTGCAGATTAAGCAGTTCAAAGTGTGAAATTGCCACACATGTGTAAGTTTAAAGGTAAACAGACTTTTTTTTAAAATTTACTTTTAGCTTTTACTAATGGCCTTTATTTATATCTCTAGTATTTACCAGGACTGAATGTAAATGAAGGAGATTCATAAACCCTTTTGTTTGACTTCCCTAGTTTCATTATAATCTTCCTCTGAAATGTGAAACTTCTATTTTATGAATTAAAACATTTACTGTCAGTAAAATTGACTGTTAAGTTGTAAGAGTGATATAACATTGCAAAAAAGTTATATAATTTTTAAAATATCATAAAGATATAGTTTTCTTTGGCTTCTAGACCTACATATATCATGTTTCCCCTAAAATTAGAAGGAAACAAAAGTTAAAAAAAGGTCATTCTATTAACAAAACAATTCGATTTTAGCCAAGCAAGGTAGAACTGAATCTACATCAGAAGTTCTCATCTATCATGTAAAATTTTGTTCCATTTCAAAACTTAACTATATAAATGCTGACTTTCATTTCATAAAAAGGAATAAATCGGAGTGCCTTAGTGGAGAAAAAGTATGAGGAAAAAGAGGTAATTTGGCAAAAGATGCAAGTTTTCTGCTTCCATGTACCTCTCTTGCTTCAGTATATTTTATCTTACTCTCTAGGCATTGATTGTACAATATACTCTTTCATATTCTTTCTTTGAGTTCTTGATTTTTCTTTTTCTGTCTATTGTACCTTAATTAGCATATAAGTAAAGTGAAATCAAAATTAAAATTACCTGAATTCATGGTTTCTTAGCAGCTGTATTGAATTATTTAACATGATATTTGAGAGCATTTTGGTAAAGTAATATTAGCCTGGTCTAACGTGGAGTCTAGTGTTGAGATTAAGAACAAAGGACTTCACAGAACTAGAAGAAATCATTTTGAAACTTTGTATGGAAACATAAAATGCCTCAAATAGCCAGGACAATCTTAGTAGGAAGAATAGAGCTGGAGGAATCACACTCCTTGCTTCAGACTACGCTACAAAGCTACAGTAATCAAAACAGTATAGTATAGATGAGTAGAAATAAACTCATACAATTATGTTCAGTTAATCAACAAAGAAGGCAAGAATATACAATGGAGAAAAGATAGAATTGCTGGGAAAATTGTACAGCTCCATGTAAAATAGTGAAAATAGAACACTCTGTAACACTGTATATGAAAATAATTCAAATTAGATTAAAGGCACAAATGTAATGACAGTGAAAGTCACTCAGTCATGTCCAACTGTGACCCTAGGGACTGTAACCTGCCAGGCTTCCCTGTCTATGGAATGTAATACTGGAAGCCATATAACTCCTAGAGGAAAACATAGAACACTCTTTGACATAAATCACAGCAATTTTCTTTTTGATCTGTCTCCTAAAACAAAGGAAAGTAAAAGCAAAAAATAAATGGGACCTAATTAAATTTAAAAGCTTTGCACAGCAAATAAAACCATGGACAAATAAGACAACCTACAGAATGGGAGAAAATATTTGAAGATCTTATGACTGATAAGGGGTTAACATCCAACACACATAAACAGCTCAGACAACTCACCACCAAAAAATAAAAATAAAAAATAACAACCCAATCAAAAGTGTGCAAAGGAACTAAACAGACATTTTTCTAAAGAGCAAATGCAGATGACTGGCACATGAAAAGGTGCTTAACATCATTAATCATCAGAGAAATGCAAACGAAAACCACAATGAAATATTACCTCACCCCTGCCAGGATAGCTGTCAAAAACAACACAATTGTCAGATGTTGGCAAGGATATAGAGAAAAGGCAACACTTTTAGACTGAATTTAAATTGGTGCAGCTACTATGAAAGAGAGTTTGGAGACTTCTCAAACTACTGCAACTGGAACTGCCATATGACCCATCAATTCTACACCAAGTTATATATTTGAAAAAACTGAAACACTAATTTGAAATGATACAGGCATCCCAATGTTCACAGCAGCATTAGTTACAATAGCCAAGATATGGAAACATCCTAAGTGTCCATGACTGTCTGTGCTGTGCTCAGATTCTTAGTTGTGTCCTACTCTTTGTGACTCCATGGACTATACACACCAGGCTCCTCTAACCATGGAATTTCCCAGGCAAGCATACTGGAGTAGGTTACCATTTCCTTCTCCAGGTGATCTTCCCAACCCAGGGACTGAATGCATGTCTCCTGCACTGGGAGGCATGTTTTTAACACTGAGCTACCTAGGAAGCCCAAGTGTCCATCACTGATGAAGGGACAAAGAACCTGTGATATACACAATGGAATACTACTCAGACATTTTAAAAAAAGAATGCAATTTTGCCATTTGTTGCAACACAGACAGACTTGGAGCACATTAAGCAAATTGAAATCAGCCTAACAGATATTGTATGATATCACTTATACGTGGAATCTAAAAACTAAATAATGAATGTAACAAAAAAGTAGATTCATAGACAGAGAACAGTGAGATTAAGGTGGAGGGGATATATGGAGGCAAGGGGTGAAGAGGTATAGATTATTAGGTATAAAATAAACTACAAGAATATATTGTATAATACAAGCAATATCACCAATATTATATAATAACTATGAATTTAGTATAACATTGAAAATTGTGAATCACAGTATTGGACACCTGTAAATTATATAATACTGCATATCAACTTCAATTAAAAAATAAAATCCTATAGTGGTTGTTGTTCAGTTGCTCAGTTGTGCCTGACTCTTTTTGACACCATGGACTGCAGCATGCCAGGCTTCCCTGTCCTTCACCATCTCCCTGAGCTTACTCAAACTCATGTCCATTGAGTCAATGATGCCATCCAACCATCTGATCCTCTGTCATCCCCTTCTCCTCCTGCCTTCAATCTTTCCCAGCATCAGAGTCTTTTCTAATGAGTCAGCATTTCACATCAGGTGGCCAAAGGATTGGAGCTTCAACATCAGTCCTTCCAATGAATATTCAGGATTGATTTCCTTCAGGATTCACTGGTTTGATCTCCTTGCATTCCAAGGGACTCTCAGGAGTCTTCTCCAACACCACAGTTCAAAAGCATCAATTCTTTGGCACTCAGCCTTCTTTATGGTCCAACTCTCACATCCCCACCTGACTATTGGAAAAACTGTAGTTTAGACTATAATGGACCTTTTTTGGCAAAGTCTGTCTGTTCATTCACTGTCATGTCTGACTCTTTGAGACCCCATGGACTTCAGCACACCAGGCTTCCCTATCCATCACCAACTCCCAGAGCCTACTCAAAACTCATGTCCATTGCATCAGTGATGCCATCCAACTATCTCATCCTTTGTCATCCCCTTTTCCTCCCGCCTTCATTCTTTCCCAGCATCAGGGTCTTTTCCAATGAGTTGGTTCTTCGCATCAGGTGTTTTGCATTGTAGTTTCAGCTTTAGCATCAGTCCTTCCAATGAATATTCAGGACTGATTTCCTTTAGGATTTACAGGCCCTAAAGGCCTCTTTCACAAATAGCAGGCCCTAAAAGGACCCCCTGACAAATGGACTTTCTGTCTCCAAGCATATCTAAATGGCAGATGGGGCCCAGCTCCTCAAGGAGAGAGCCATTCCCCTCCTCACCAGTAAGGCTCACTATTGTTCAGTCCTTCAACATCATCAGTTCCCAGCCAGCATAGTCTCAGCAAAGCCTTCTTGGCAAAGTAATGTCTCTGCTTTTTAATATGCTGTCTTGGTTTGTCGTAGCTTTTCTTCCAAGAAGCAAGTGTGTTTCAATTTCATGGCTGCAGTCACCATCTGCAGTGATTTTGGAGCCCAAGAAAATAAAGTCTGTTATTGTTTCCATTGTTTCCCCATCTATTTGCCATGAAGTGATGGGATTGGATGCCATGATCTTATCTTTTGTATGCTGAGTTTTAAGCTAGCTTTTTCACTCTCCTATTTCACCCTCATCAAGAGGCTTTTTAGTTCCTCTTCACTTTCTGCTCTAAGAGTGATATCATCTGCATATCTGAGGCTATTGATATTTCTCCCAGCAATCTTGATTCCGGATTGTGCTTCATCCAGCCTGGCATTTCACTTGATGTACTCTGCATATAAGTTAATTAAGCAGGGTGACAACATACAGCCTTGAGGTACTCTTTTCCAATTTGGGACCAGTCGATTGTTCTGTGTCCAGTTCTAACTGTTGCATCTTGACCTGCATACAGGTTTCTCAGGAGGCAGGTAAAATTGTCTGGTATTCCCATCTCTTTAAGAATTTAGAGATCCAAACTGATCCATGTGGATCACAGCCTTGTCTAACTCAATGAAACTGTGAAGCCATGCCATGTAGGGCCAGCTAAGATGGACGGGACATGGTGGAGAGTTCTGACAAAATGTGGTCCACTGGAGAAGGGAATGGAAAACCACTTCAGCATTCTTGACTTGAGAGCCCCATGAACAGCATGAAAAATCCTGTGGGGAAAGAGTCAAAACAAACAAAAG
This sequence comes from Capricornis sumatraensis, assembly GCF_032405125.1. Lineage (NCBI taxonomy): Eukaryota > Metazoa > Chordata > Mammalia > Artiodactyla > Bovidae > Capricornis > Capricornis sumatraensis. The sequence goes on along the minus strand of NC_091085.1, from coordinate 38,671,003 downwards.
GACTCTGGAAACATTCATACTTGAATCTGAATCCTGACCTCAGCTTTTTGAATTTTGTCAATGTGGGAAGATAACTTACCTTTCCCAAATTTCTATTTCTTCTTTTGAATAAAAACAGCAACATTTCCTAGTTTGTGTCATCAATGTGGGGATCTCAACATGTATTATCATATAACAAGATAGCCCTTAGTGTGTAACCAAATAAAAACCCAATGAATCTCAGCAATTTTTACAATTTCCATTATATATACACACACACAATATATGTTATACAATGGGTATAACATGTAATATAAGGACTTCACAATAGCTGAAATAGTAAAGAAACTGTCTGTGATGTAGGAGACCAGGGTTCAATCCCTGGGTCAGGAAGATCCTCTGGAGAAGTGAATGGCAATCCACTCCCAATATTCTTGCCTGGAGAATTCCATGGATAGAGAAGCCTGGCAGGCTATATTTCATGGGGTCACAGAGTCGGACACTACTGAGCAACTAACACACACATACAATAAGTTAAAGATGTTCATATGAATGCACAGATGTATGCACACACATTTTTAAGATGTTCAAGGGTTTCAAAAATATTTGAATAAATCTTTTCAATTTAAGCTGTAATCATTGCTTATAAACACCAAGAACCCCATTTTAGTCTGGGAAGTAGACCATACCTACCATTACAAAGTTTTTATGCAAGTAGAAACTAATTATTTTAGAATGTGACCCTCTGTAGTTTACCTGGAAATACTAATTCCTTCTCCTATCAGTCGTCATTCTCTATCTTGCTTCTTTTGACCTTGTTTCCTGCCTCAAATTCAAATTAACCTTGACTTTGTGTTCATTTCAACTTGACAGTTTTTCTTTTCCCATTTGACTTGATTTGAAGCTTTGGACCCTGGTTTAGATTTCTCTGAGTAAGACCACTGTCCCTTGGTCTATACAAAAATGCTAATTGGAATTTGTTGTACTGCTATTAGCCCCATCTGTCACACTGACCTGATAAGTCTGGTTTCCAGATTTGGATGAACCTTGATAGTTCATCCTGCTGCAGACCATGCATTAAGATGAGTTTACATCAGTATTTGCACACATTGCACATGCAGATGTGTGTACACATCACTACAGATTAAAATGGAACTTTGTCAAATGTCACATTGTGACTGTTTACTCACTATTCCTTTCTGGTCCTAATACGGATCTGAAAAGTAAGGGTGTATACTTCCATCAGAATTAATGATGAATAAAACAATGCTAATCTTTAAAGGATTATACAATAACCAGTTTAACCCATTGGTAAACTATTACTATTTTGGAAATGAGATAATCTATTTATTTTTATATCTCCCCCATGGAAATGAATCATCATCCAGGCTACATATAGGATGTAGACTGTCATATTCAACCATAGTTCAGTTTGAACAAAGTATTCTACAAGTGAAAATCAATGTTATACCATAAAATCTTAGGTAGAAAGTCGATTAGATATAATAATTTTCAGATAAAGAATCAGAGTCCATGGGGAATTAGCTAACTTTATCACAATTAATCACATAATTAGTGTTGAATCATTGTCTCAAATCTGGTCCTTGTTAATCCCTAGTCTGGAAGTCTTTCTCTCATGTGCTCATTCAAGTGGAACAGATGAATAATGTATCTTGTTTTCTTTGATTATGAAAGGTGAGTAGCATATTTTTATAGGGAACACAAAGTCTAAGGACTTGTTTTTTTTGTTGTTGTTTCAGTTGGACTTGTTTTTAAATGTTTAGTGTTTAGAAAATGCAAACTATGTATAAGTAAATGCCAACAACACAATGTGAGCTTTAATTTTAAAGTGACTGTAATTACAACCCAGTCATCTCCTAAAAATTTTTTTTTGTTTTTGAAAAAAATATTGCTCACCAGATAGATACATGATGAAACAGTAATTTAGTAACTGTTTTGACAGAAGAATAAAATTAACTAATTTGAAAAACCTTCAAGGAGACTGTGCCTGGAATTGAATGGGCTCCTAAGGCTTGGCCAGGTCCTCAACTGAACCTTCAAGAAGTTCATGCAACAAGTGGTTTCACCCAGAATGTCCAGCTGCCTAATGATAACTAGAGAAGTAAACCACCTGTGGCACAGGGCCTCACACATCTGTCACATCGCAATACTCCATCTGGAATTCATTTCTGAAAGGTCCCCCCTTTTGGTGTCCTTTACTTCCTGATGGAAGCTTACCCAACTTGTTGGCATTTACTCTGGCGCTGAATTTCTCTCTAAAGTTTACTTCCCTGAACTCTGGGTTTTGTTTAGGTCTGATTCACTAGTTTGTACACAATGACAGCTTCTTCATGGAGTCATGTAACCAGATGGAACCCATTTTCCAGACATTCTCATTGACCTGGAATTCAAAGAACAGACATCACCCCCACCAAAAAAAAACAAAAAAAAAAAAACATGCCCCCCTGAGCCTGCACCACCTTTCCTGTGCTCTCATAGTCAGCTGCTTTGGCTGAGGTTCCTGAGATGAGTCCCAATAAACAGAACCTATCCAGGGGCACAGAATCTGGCCAACACATGGGGCATGCTTCCATCTCACATGAAAACTATTATACTTAGGGCTTTTTTCTCTTCTCTTCTTTCCAGGACGTTCTCTCTATTTTCAGACCAACTGTATCTTCTCTTTCATACTTATGTTACAATAGAATCTATGATATTTATAGACAGAGGGCCCAACACAGAAACATTAATGTAAAGAGAAGGCACTACTTCTGACCAAAATCTTACCACTTTCAGTTACTTTGAGAGAGGGGAAAAAATCACACCCAAGGAAACATGAGTATTAATTGAAGACTTTAAATATGCTAGTTTCTGGGTCTAGTGCTGTATACATATTTTACCTAACATCATCTTTCTTTTGGCTAAGTGTTACTCACTTTCCTATTACATAGAGTTAATTCAGGTTGAAAGTAGAAATGTTAGTCACTCAGGTGTGTCCAACTCTATGTGACTCCAGGGAGTATAGCCCACCAGGTCATCTGTCCATGGTAATTCCCAGGCAAGAATATTGGAGTGGGTTGTCATGCCCTTCTCTAGGGAATCTTCCTGACTCAGGGATTGAACTCAGGTCTCCCACATTGCAGGCAGATTCTTTACCAACTGAGCCACCAGAGAAGCTTGAGAAAGTTTAAGAAGAATTTATTTACCAAATGTTGTTTATATACAAATATGCTTGTTGAGTATAACTTCCATTGGTTTATCATGTGTATTCGTCATTCCTCCATTACAGAAAAATAACCCTTATCCATTCTCAGTGTTCTCCCTCTATAAAAACAATCATAGTCAAGTTTGCTCAGATATATATTTAACAAAATAGTTACTCGTTGTCTGTATGTTTCACATTATACCTCCTTATCCCAGTGCTAAAGTGCTGCTTCCAGTTTACTCTGAGCTGTAATTTCTGGGGATAGTGAAATAAGATGTGCATCTCCAACTAAAGGTTTGTTATCCAAAGAGCTTAATATTTTTGGTTGGCCTCTTTAAAACTTAAAAAAAATGATGTGTAAGATTGCCCAGTGATTCAAACATTTGGAACTATTCCAAATCCAGGTGAACTTCAATCATTTTCTCCTTAATCCAAAACAGATGATTACATTGGCACATGTGAAATATGATGTATAGTTTAGTGCAAAAGAGCTAAATGGGCTAGACAAATCATTATGATTTAAAACATGAAATTCTAACAGTATTTTATATATTATTCTCTATTTCAATATGAAAAATTATTGTAATACATTATTTTAAAAATGAAGACCACCAGAACATAAAAAAAACCAAACAACTAAATCCATCCTTCTTGGGTCTGTTTACCTGGCAGTCAAGGAAAGACTGACAATGAAGTTATTTAAAGAAAATCAAAGATTTTTAAGTACCAGAAATGGGAAGGGAATCTCATGGTGGTTATGCTAACTCATCACTGAAAACCAGTTCTCTAGATAATATGAAATATGTCCATCATACATATACACTAAGTTAAAATCACCAGTTTTCATTAATTAGAAGTGTCTTCAGTCACATCCAGTAAGGGGATGGCAAACTGAGTCATTTGAATTTCATGGTCCTTGAGAAACAGTGTATCTGGGCTTAATAGCTTCTCTATGAATATGGCTGTCAGCAGAAAATACGTCTTTTGTAATAGGCATTTTTATCCTTTAACATCTTGAGATATTCAAAATACTATTAATGATATAGATCAAGAAGACTATAAAATGATGAAAAATACAAAATAGTGAATTTTCCAATGTAATACAAAGAAAAACTTAATTCCACAATAATTTTTATTACTATTACCAATGTTGATGCATTGCCAATTATTATCTAATAACATATAATCTTATAAATTTGGTGAAGGAAATGGCAACGCACCCTAGTATTCTTGCCTAGAGAATCCCATGGACAAAGGAGCCTGGTGGGCTCAGTACATGGGGTCGCAAAGAGTCAGACACGACTGAGCAACTAACACACAATCTTATAAATGAAAACACATAGAATTTCACTCTTGTTCTAAAGAGTGGTAATCTTTGATTTTTTTTCAAGTTCTAAATCTAAAAGACATCAGAGAAGAAACTGTGCCATCTCTTTGCATTCTTTCTGGAGTGGGATAATAGTTTAAAAATTGAACCTTATAAGATATTGATGGTTTATAGAAGATATATGTCAGAACTATACTCTCAAATCCTGAAAAAATTAATAAAGTATGTATATAGTTTTTTAGTTATTACTTAAGAGGGTCCTCTTCATGAGCATCTGTTGAGTACTCCGTTCCTATAATATTTACTTCTTTTAAAACACATTTTCTTTTCTATTGTATAATAATTTTCTCTAAAGCAACTTATTTACTAACATTCTCAAGGCTTAATATTAATCAGCTCAAGTTGCAGATTTGCAACTTACAAGTGACTTACTTCACAAAATGGAACCCTCCGATGTAAAATATACTAGTAATATTGAATGATTATCTCCCACTTACAATTAATACCTAATCAAGATATAACTATATTAAAATGATATATGATACTCTTTTGTGAATTCTAGCTTTCATTCAGCTAATGATATGCTATCATTTTAAACTTATTATTTAAATTATAAATATTATTTTAAATTTATTCAGACACTCTGCCATCAGTAGCTTTTCTTCTCTGTATATAACAAAACAACTTTTTATGCCATTATTCTCTTTAATTTTACTAAATGAAAAATAAAATGCTTTATGAGTGTGGTGGAGGAAGATTGTGGAGTAGAAGGACATGTGCTCATCTTCTCCTGTGAGAACTCCAAAATTACAACTCACTGCTGAACAACTGTCTACAGGAGAATGTTGGATCTCACCATAAAAAGATACTCCACATCTAAGGACAAAGGAGAAGACCCAGCAAGATGGTAGGAAGGGCAAAATCGTGATTAGACTCAAACCCCATACCTGCCAGAAACACTTGAAGGGCTCAAACAAACCTTGCATGCACCAGGACCCAGAGACTCCACAGAGACTGAGCCAGAACTGTGTTTGAGTGTCTCCGGTGGAGGTACAGGTCAGCAGTGGCCTGCCACAGGGGCAGGGCTCTGGGTGCAGCAGACCTTGGTATGGCAGGTCTTCCTAGAGGAGGTCACCATTAACCCCACCATAGAGCCACCAGTGTAAGTAAGTGTAAGTGTAGGGGGACTTACACAGGATGGGGAAATAGTCTCTTGGAGGGCACAAACAAAACCTTCTGTGCACCAAGACCCAGGAGAAAGGAGCTGTGACCCCAGAAGAGACTGTCCTAGACTTGACCATGAGTGTCCAGGAATCTCTAGCAGAGGTGTGGGTTGGCAGTGGCCTGCTGCAGAGTCCCAGACACTCAGTGTAGCAGTACACAATTCTTCTACACCTTTTGGAGGAGGTCACCATTATCCTCATTACCTCTGCCATAGTTGGCCTCAGGTCAAATGACAGGGAAGGAACACAGCCCCATCCATCTACAGAAAGATGGATTAAAGATTTACTGAGCATGGCCACACTCATCAGAACAAGACCCAGTTTCCCCCTCAGTACGTCTCTCCCATCAGGAAGCTTCCATAAGCTTCTTAAACTTATCCAGCAGAGGGCCAATAGAATGAAAATCACAATCACAGAAAATTAACCAAACTGACGATGTGGGCCACAGCCTTGTCTAACTCAAAGAAACCATGAACCATGCTGTGGAGGGCCACCCAAGATGGATGGGTCATGGTGGAGAGTTCTGACAAAACGTCCACTGGAGAAGGGAATGGCAAACCACTTCAGTATTCATGCCTTGAGAAACCCATGAACAGTCAGTCAGTTCAGTTGCTCAGTCAGGTCTGACTCTGCAACCCCATGGACTGCAACATGCCAGGCCTCCCTGTCCATCACCACCTCCAAGAGTTTACTCAAACTCATGTACATTGAGTCAGTGATGCCATCCAACCATCTCATCCTCTGTCATTCCCTACTCCTCCCACCTTCAATCTTTCCCAGCATCAGGGTCTTTTCCAATGAGTCAGATGTTTGCATCACGTCCAAAGTATTGGAGTTTCAGCTTCAGCATCAGTCCTTCCAATGAATATTCAGAACTAATTTTCTTTAGGGTGGACTGGTTGGATCTCCTTGCAGTCCAAGGGACTCTTGAGAGTCTTCTCCAATACCAAAGTTCAAAAGCATCAATTCTTTGGTATTCAGCTTTCTTTATAGTCTAATTCTCACATCCATACATGACTACTGGAAAAACCGCAGCTTTGACTAGTCAGACCTTTGTTGGCAAAGTAATGTCTCTGCTTTTTAATATGCTGTCTAGGTTGGTGATAAATTTTCTTCCAAGGAGCAAGCATCTTTTAATTCCATGGCTGTGGTCACCATCTGCAGTGATTTTGGAGCCCCCAAAATAAAGTCTGTCACTGTTTCCCCATCTATTTCCCATGAAGTGATGGGACCAGATGCCATGATCTTAGTTCTCTCATCTTAGTTTCCATGAACAGTATGAAAAGGCAAATAGATAGGACACTGAAAGATGAAATCCCCATGTCAATAGGTGCCCAACATGCTACTCAAGATCAGTGGAGAAATAACTCCAGAAAGAATGAAGAGATGGATCTAAAGCAAAAACAACACCCAGTTGTGGATGTGACTGGTGATGGCATAGGAACCAGGAATGTTAAGGCTAAGAATCAAAGCAAATTGCAAGTGGCCAAACAGGAGATGGCAAGAGTGAACACTGACATTTTAGGAATCAGTGAATTGGAATGGGCAAATTTAACTCAGATGACCATTATACATACTACTGTGGGCAAGAACCCCTTAGAAGAAATGGAGTGGCCATCACAGTCAAAAGAAGAATCCAATACACAGTACTTGGATGCATTCTCAAAAGCAACAGATCACTGTTCATTTCAAAGGCAAACCATTCAATACTTCAGTAATCCAAGACTATGCCCCACCAGTAGTGCTTAAGAAGCTGAAGTTGAATGGTTCTATGAAGACCTACAAGACCTTCTAGAACTAACACCCCAAAAAGATATCCTTTACATTATAGGGGACTGGAATGAAAAAGTAGGAAGTCAAGAGATACCTTGAGCAACAGACAAATTTGGCCTTGGAGTACAAAATGAAGCAGGTCAAAGGCTAACAGAGTTTTGACAAGAGAATGCACTGGTCATAGCAAACACCCTCTGCCAAGAACACAAGTGAGGACTCTATACATGGAAATCACCAGATGGTCAATGCCAAAATCATATTGATTATATTTTTTGCAGCAGAAGATGCAAGGAGAAGCTCTCTACAGTCAACAAAAACAAGACCAGGAGCTGACAGTGGCTCAGATCATGAACTCCTTATTGCCAAATTCAGAATTAAATTGAAGAAAGTAGGGAAAACCACTACACCATTCAGGTATGGCCTAAATCAAATCCCTTACAATTATACAGTAGAAGTGACAAATAGATACAAGGGATTAGATTTGATAGAGTGCCTGAAGAACTATGGATGGAGGTTCATGACATTGTACAGGAGGCAGTGATCAAGAACACCTCCAAGAAAAAGAAATGCAAAAAGGCAAAATGGTTGTCTGAGGAGGCCTTACAAAGAGCTGAGAAAAGAAGAGAAGCTAAAGGCAAAGGAGAAAAGGAAAGATATACCCATTTGAATGCAGAGGTCCAAAGAATAGCAAGGAGAGATAAGAAAACAACAGATAAGAATAGCAAGGAGATCAATGAAAAGAAATGGAAAACAATAGAATGGAAAGATTAGAGATCTCGTCAAGAAAATTAAATATACCAAGGGAACATTTCATACAAAGAGGGGCACAATAAAGACAGAAACGGTATGCAACTAACAGAAGCAGAAGATATTAAGAAAAGGTGGCAAAAATACACAGAAGAACTATACAAAAAAGATCTTCATGACCCAGATAATCACAATGGTGTGATCACTCATGTAGAACCAGACATTCTGGAATGCGAGGTCAAGTGGGCCTTAGGAAGCATCACTACGAACAAAGCTAGTGGAGGTGATGGAATTCCAGTTGAGCTATTTCAACTCCTAAAGATGATACGGTGAAAGTGCTGCACTCAATACACCAGAAAATTTGGAAAACTCAGCAGTGGCCACGGAACTGGAAAAGGTCAGTTTTCATTCCAATCCTAAAGAAAGGCAATGCCAAAGAAGGCTCAAACTACCGCAGAATTACACTCAACTCGCACGCTAGCAAGCTAATGCTCAAAATTCTCCAAGCCAGGCTTCAACAGTACGTAAACTGTGAACTTCCAGATGTTCAAGCTGGAAAATGTAGAAATGCAGAGCAACCAGAGATCAAATTCCCATCATCAGCTGGATCACTGACAAAACGTGAGAGTTCAATAAAAATTTCCACTTCTGCTTTATTGACTATGACAAAGCCTTTGACTGTGTGGATCACAACAAACTGTGGAAAATTCTTCAAGAGATGGGAATACCAGACCACCTGACCTGCCTCCTGAGAAATCTGTATGCAGGTCAAGAAACAACTGTTGGAACTGGACATGGAAAAACAGAGTTGTTCTAAATCAGGAAAGGAGTACATCAAAGCTGTATATTGTCACTCCGCTTATTTAACTTATATGCAGATTACACCATGGGAAATGCCAGGCTGGATGAAGCATATGCTGGAATCAAGATTGCTGGGAGAAATATCAATTATCTCAGATATGAGATGACCCCACCCTTATGACAGAGAGTGAAGAACTAAAGAGCCTCTTGATGCAAGTGAAAGAGGAGAGTGAAAAAGTTGGCTTAAAGCTCAACATTCAGAAACCTAAGATCTTGACATTTGGTCCCATCACTTCATGGCCAATAGATGGGGATATAATGAAAACCATGGCAGACTTTAATTTTTTAGCCTCCAAAATCACTGTAGATGGTGACTGCAGCCATGAAATTAAAATACACTTGCTCCTTGGAAGTAAAGCTATGACCAACTTAGACAGCATATTAAAAAGCAGACACGTTAATTTGCCAACAAAAGTCCATCTTGTCAAAGCTATGGTTTTTTCAATAGTCATGTATGGATTTGAGTTGGAGTATAAAGAAATCTGAGTGCTGAAGAATCGATGCTTTTGAATTGTGGTGTTGGAGAAGACTCTTGAGAGTCCCTTGGACTGCAAGGAGATCCAACCAGTCCATCCTAAAAGAAATCAGTCCTGAATATTCATTGGAAGGACTGATGCTGAATCTGAAGCTTCAATACTTTGGCCACCTGATGCGAAGAGGTGACTCATTTGAAAAGACCCTGATACTGGGAAAGATTGAAGGTGGGAGGACAAGTGGATGACAGAGGATGAGATGGCTGGATGGCATCACCTACTCAATGGACATGAGTTTGAGTAAGCTCCGGGAGCTGGTGATGGACAGGGAGGTCTGGCATGCTGCAGTTCATGGGTTCAGAAAGAGTTGGACAGGACTGAGTGACTGAACTGAACTGAAATTAAAATGACATATACTGCCTACATTTTCTTCTAGGACTTTTATGGTTTAGCATCTACACTTAAGTCTTTAATCCATTTTGAGTTTATTTTTGTATATGATATGACTGGTCTAGTTTCAGTTTTTTTGTCCAGTTTTCCCAGTAAAATTTAATGAACAGATTATCTCTTCCTAATTGTATATCCTTGCCTACTTTGTCACAGATTAATTGACCAAAAAGTGTGAGCTTATTTCTTGGCTCTCTCTTCTGTACCATTCATCTATGTGTCTCTTTGCGAGTCAGTACCATCCTGTTTTGATTCTATGATTTTAAGTATTTTATATATAAAGTCCTAAGCTGCCACATTAGTTTCTAACTAGTTTCCCCTTTACCATTTTGTCCAAACTACTCTTTTTTACATATGGGTTTCATACACTGGGGGGCTTCCCTCATAGCTCAGTTGGTAAAGAATCTGTCTGCAGTGCAGGAGACCCCTGTTCGATTCCTGGGTTGGGAAGATCCCCTGGAGAAGGGAAAGGCTGCCCATGCCAATATTCTGGCCTGGAAAATTCCATGGAATACAGTCTATGGGGTCGCAAAGAGTTGGACACGACTGAGTGACTTTCACTTTCACTTCATACATTGGAATATTTTCTAGTGTGTTCCTCTCCCTCTGAAGGTGTAATGCACAGAAGAGAATACAATATTTGAATGTGTTCTGACAAGTGAAGAGGACAAGAATATCATCTTCCCTCTTCTCTGAACTGTAATTCTACCATATAACATGCAGCTTATTCATATTAAATTTATTATAAACTAAAATCCCTGTATAGTTATTAAATCAACATCTGCTCATATGTCTATCATTTTCTACTAAGATTTTGAGTGTTTAAAGCAAAATTCAGTTTTATTTTGTAACATTTGTTCCATTACCCCAGGCTATCAAACATCTTGAGATGCATAGTATTTCTCCTTTAAGTCCATCTACAATGTTGTTTTTATTAAATACCTTAATAAATGCTTTAAAGAAGCCAGATATACCATAAGTTCTGCATTTGATATCCTATAAATTTTTAAAATCTACCCATATTGAGGGCTGATTTTTACTATTCATCATTTCTTCCTGTGGGATTTAGTGAAATGATTCTTTAATAGTTCACTATTGATAAAGTAAACATTTAGAATACAGTTGTGTAGAATGGCTTGTCTTAATAATCCAGAATGTCTACTTGGCTATTCTTCTCCTTTCACTTAATGCCTCTTCAAGGTTTTCTAGAAATCCTAATAATTGAAAAATTGTTCTTGAAAAATCATTGTCTTAAAACTTCTCTTTAATTAAAACATATTTTTGAAAAGTAAGCATGTAATAAACAACACTAATAGTTTTAAAGCACAATATATTTAAAGAAAACATCTTTATACATGTAATTTATTTTTTCTCTGTTTTGAATCTTTATGTAAATACTTGCCTTCATTCCTTCTTATTTAACCCCAAATAGAAATAATTCCTGTTTTAGTAGAAACACTACAGTATTTTTTTTTTTTTCATCTAACTATAAATCTGCCTTTGGAAACAAAAGTATTTGTGATTTTCTACCTTTTTCACAGAAAACACTTGCAGGAAAACATTACCAGGTGAAATAAAATTACTGCACTTTGTCTCCCTGTTCTAACATCTTTTTTTTTCCTCCTACTTCTTTCCACACAGAGTTAACAAGAAGAGATTATAGAATAACAGTCAGCTTCTGTGATGGTGTTTGCAAAGAACAGTGAGGGTTTTTTTTTTTTTTTTCCTATCTTGCTGGTTTTTTTTTTTTAATCTGAGATTATTGATATTTCTCCCAGCAATCTTTTTTTTTTTTAACATGTTTTCTGTGTGTTTTTAATTTTTATTTTTACTTTATTTTACTTTACAATACTGTATTGGTTTTGCCATACATTGACCTGAATCCACCACGGGTGTACATGCGATCCCAAACATGAACCCCCCTCCCAACTCCCTCCCCATAACATCTCTCTGGGTCATCACCGTGCACCAGCCCCAGGCATGCTGTATCCTGCGTCAGACATAGACTGGTGATTCGATTCTTACATGATAGTATACATGTTACAATGCCATTCTCCAAAATCATCCCACCCTCTCCCTCTGAGTCCAAAAGTCCATTATACACATCTGTGTCTTTTTTGCTGTCTTGCATACAGGGTCGTCATTGCTATCTTTCTAAATTCCATATATATGTGTTAGTATACTGTATTGGTGTTTTTCTTTCTGGCTTACTTCACTCTGTATAATCGGCTCCAGTTTCATACATCTCATCAGAACTGATTCAAATATATTCTTTTTAATGGCTGAGTAATACTCCATTGTGTATATGTACCACAGCTTTCTTATCCATCCATCTGCTGATGGACATCTAGGTTGTTTCCATGTCCTGGCTATTATAAACAGTGCTGCGATGAACATTGGGGTACATGTGTCTCTTTCAATTCTGGTTTCCTCGGTGTGTATGCCCAGCAGTGGGATTGCTGGGTCATAAGGTAGTTCTATTTGCAATTTTTTAAGAATCTCCACACTGTTCTCCAAAGTGGCTGTACTAGTCTGCATTCCCACCAACAGTGTAGGAGGGTTCCCTTTTCTCCACACCCTCTCCAGCATTTATTGCTTGCAGATTTTTGGATCACAGACATTCTGACTGGTGTGAAGTGGTACCTCATTGTGGTTTTGATTTGCATTTCTCTAATAATGAGTGATGTTGAGCATCTTTTCATGTGTTTGTTAGCCATCCGTATGTCTTTGGAGAAATGCCTATTTAGTTCTTTGGCCCATTTTTTGATTGGGTCGTTTATTTTTCTGGAATTGAGTTGCATAAGTTGCTTGTATATTTTTGAGATTAGTTGTTTGTCAGTTGCTTCATTTGCTATTGCTGTTTTTAAATGATAAACTTTTCTTCTATCAGCTGTTTGCTTCTTGTTAGAAATTTTCTACACTCCTTGTTACATATCTGTCTATAAACCTACAAAATTTACATCTGTTTGCCTCTGACATAACTGTGTTCTCAAGGAAGTTAATTTTTGCCAAAGTGACATCTATAGACCATTTCATAGAACATAAATCTTTTTACCAGGGAACAAACTCAAATCTGGCTTAATTTCCTATGTTCTATACTGTTTAAAAAAGCTAATGGGAATATTTAAAGATTTGCTTGATTTGAATGCCAAATATGTATTTATGTACGATATGCATGGGCTTCCTTGATAGCTCAGCTGGCAAAGAATACACCTGTAATGCAGGAGGATAAAGGATAAAGTGAAGTTGTTCAGTCATGTCCAACTCTTTGAAACACCATAGACTGTAGCCTACCAGGCTCCTCAGTCCATGGGATTCTCCAGGAGAGAATAGTGGAGTGGGTTGCCATTTTCTTCTCTAAGGGATCTTCCTGACCCAGGGATCGAATGTGGGTCTTCTGCATTGCAGGCAGATGCTTTAACATTTGAGCCACCAGGAAAGCATAATGCAGGAGACTCTGGTTCAATTCCTGAGTCGGGAAAATCCTCTGGAGAAGAGATAGGCTATCTACTCCAGTATTCTTGGGTTTCCCTGGTTGCTTGGCTAGTCAAGAATCTGCCTGCAATGCTAGAGACCTGGGTTCAATCCCTGTGTTAGGAAGATCCCCTGGAGAAAGGAATAGCTACCCACACTGGTATTCTGGCCTGGAGAATTCTATGGATAGAAGAATCTGGCAGGCTATAGTTCACGGGGTTATAAAGAGTCTGACACAATTAAATGACTTTCACTTTCATAATTTACATACTACCTACCTCACATCTGTTTCCTATCTAAGAATTTATGAGATATTAAGTAAAATAGGTTCTTGAGAAACCTATATGCAGGTTAGGAAGCAACAGTTAGAACTGGACATGGAACAACAGACTGGTTCCAAATAGGAAAAGGAGTACATCAAGGCTGTATATTGTCACCCTGCTTATTTAATTTCTATGCAGAGTACATCATGAGAAACGCTGGGCTGGAAGAAGCACAAGCTGGAATCAAGATTGCCAGGAGAAATATCAGTAACCTCAGATGTGCAGATGACACCACTCTTATGGTAGAAAGTGAAGAGGAGCTAAAAAGCCTCTTGATGAAAGTGAAAGAGGAGAATGAAAAAGTTGGCTTGAAGCTCAACATTCAGAAAACTAAGATCATGGCATCTGGTCCCATCACTTCATGGGAAAGAGATGGGGAAACAGTGGAAACAGCATCAGACTTTCTTTTTTTGGGCTCCAAAATCACTGCAGATGGTGATTGCAGTCAGGAAATTAAAAGACACTTACTCCTTGGAAGGAAAGATATGACCAAATTAGATGGCATAATCAAAAGCAGAGACATTACTTTGCCAACAAAGGTCCATCTAGTCAAGGCTATGGTTTTTCCAGTGGTCATGTATGGATGTGAGAGTTGGACTGTGAAGAAAGCTGAGTACTGAACAATTGATGCTTTTGAACTGTGGTATTGGAGAAGACTCTTGTGAGTCCCTTGGGCTGCAAGGAGATACAACCGGTCCATTTTAAAGGAGATCAGTCCTGGGTGTTCTTTGGAAGAAATGATGCTGAAGCTGAAACTCCAGTACTTTGGTCACCTCATGTGAAGAGTTGACTCATTGGAAAAGACTCTGATGCTGGGAGGGGATTGGGAGCAGGAAGAGAAGGGGACAACAGAGGATGAGATGGCTGGATGGCATCACTGACTTGATGGACGTGAGTTTGAGTGAACTCTGGGAGTTGGTGATGGACAGGGAAGCCTGGCATGCTGCAATTCATGGTGTTGCAAAGTGTCGGACATGACTGAGCAACTGAACTGAAGTAAAACAGATCTATAGCCACTGGGGTTCATCAATAGCCTCTATTGCCAATATAGAGTTTTTTAGCTTTTATTTTTCCTAGGTACTTCTGTGCATCAAAACTTAGTAAAATATCCCAAATGAGTTCACTTGTCAGAGCCCACTTGTATCTTGGCACCCTCCTCCCAAATTAGAACACACTTTTTAAAATAAATTCTCAAGCACCTTTGCAGTAACACCACTCTTGTTTTCTTATCTGCTTCAGTTACCATTAGTATTCAAATATATTTTCCGATAATATTTCTAACTATTAACTCTTCCCTAACACCAAAAAGAAAACTAAAATCCCAAATGGTATTGTTAAGGCAAAACTAAGTTCCCCTGAGAAGGGAATGGCCTCCCACTCCAGTATTTTTGCCTGGAGAATCCCTTGGGCAGAGGAGCCTGGCATGCTACAGTCCATAGGGTCACAAAGGGTCAGACATGATTGAAGCAACTTATCACACTAGGCAAAACCCACTTTATTAAGTTTGCTAAATATTACTTTGACAGATATTCATAGTGGTGCAAAATGGGAAATTGGGGCAGAGTATTTATAGGTATTAGGGTTTTAGTTTCTTGTCTGAGAGTTTTTTGAGTTCATGTTAGGTGAGGAAATGATTGTAATTGTGCAGAGTTTATAGTGCCATAGCTTCAAATTGGTGGTCAGAGTGAGACAAGGTATTTTCTGAAACAAGCGGCTAAATTACTTTCACTTGGTTGCAGCACTGGACAAAATCCTATGGACAGAAACTATATCCAGCCTCATTATTGCTTAATATACTAGGTTGGTTTCAATTCTCAGTATGTCCACTCCCAAAGCTGTTTTAATGTCTATTTTTTTGATGTGTTCTTTTCCATACATACAGTCATCTTTCCTAATCTGTACAGAGTGGGAAGGATTCATTGGTTTCAGGACCCCTGTGGATAATAGAATTCAAGCAGACAGTCAAGTCCCTTATATAAGCTAGTGTGGTAGGCATATAACTGATTCATGTCCTCTCATATACTTTAAAGCATCTCTAGATTGCCAGTAATACTAATACAATGTAAAAATTATGTGAATAGTTGCGAACACAATGTCAATACTATGTAGACAGCTGCCAGAGCATAGCAAATTTAAGTTTTGCTTTTTGGAACTTTTTGAAAATTTGTTTTGAACATTTTCAATCCACAGTTGGTTGAATCCTCAGATGCGAAGCCTTCAGATATGGAGGTCTGACTGTACAAATATAAATTCTTATCCTTGAGTTTAGCCTCTATCAATGCCATTGCTTTATTTACAGTTTCATATTCAGAACCCAGAGTTTGTAGTGATATATGGTATGTGTTCAATTCAATATTCCATTGAATAAATCACAACATTTGAAATTTATAATAGAAGATATTTACTTGCTATAGAATGAGTGACATATGAATTAAAGTTTGTGCTAAAATAATTTAAATCTTTTTAAAAAATTAACTGTTTTCTTTAGGATTATATTTAACTTGTAAAATTAACTTATTAAGTAAGTCAGTAAGATGGAAACCTTATTTCAGTGTATATGTGTATAACAAAGAAATGACCTAGAATACATTTCATTGGGAGTAGGGGATGTTCAAAGGTGACTTCCCTGAGTAAGTGAAACATGTGAGCTGCAGCTTCAAATATGAATGGAGCTTATCTGGGCAATGTGAAAATACACTGTAGACAAAAGGACAATAAATGTAATTTACATTGTAAATTGAGTCATATCATGATAGACAACTCAAAGAAACCCATTGTTACTAGAGGTAAAGAACAAAGAAAAGATGGATTTAAAATGATGCTGAAGAGGTGGGCAGTGGTCAAGCCAGGCAAGGTTTTGAAGGCCATGTTAAAGAATTGTCAGCCTTTATCATAAAAGCAGTGTGAACCTATGGCTATGATAAACAGGGGAGTGTTTTGAGAAATTTATTCTGGCTGCTCTGTGGAGAATGGGTTTGTCAGGAGTGATCATCAATATAGAATGGACACTTGGAATCTATTTAGGTGTTCAAGATGAAATGATGGCAATTGATTTAGGTAGTGATAATAGTAATGGAGAGAAGTTAATAGATTTCAGAAATATTTTAAGAGTAAAACAGGTAGAAGGGGAGGACAGAAGATGAGATGGTTGGATGGCATCACTGATTCGATGGACATGAGTTTGAGCAAGCTCTGGGAGTTGGTGATGGACAGAGAAGCCTGGTGTGCTGCAGTCCACGGGGTCACAAATGTTGGACACGACTGAGCAACTGAACTGAACTGAAAATAGGTAGAAATTTCTATCAGTATGATGTAAGAAGGGGAAGGAAGACATCAAAGATCTGTGGAACTGCATGATTGGTGATTTCTTTACCTGAGCATAAAGACAATGGGTCAGATTGGTTTTGAGTAATTATCCCAAACTTAGTCTTACACACATTATACCTGGGGAAATGTGCAAGCAGAAATGACAAAGAAGTAGTGTTTATTTATATAATTGGTGATTTCCACTAAATTATGGTCCAGGTATATATTTGTCAGTAGTGACTCTGTATTTGTTGTTTAAGTCACTAAGTCATCTCCAACTCTCTGTGACCCTGTGGACTGCAGCACTCCAGGCTTCCCTTCCCTGCTCTTCTCTATCTCTGGAGTTTGCTCAAATTCATGTCCATTGAGTCAGTGATTCTATCTAACCATCTCATCCTCTGCCACGCTCTTCTTCTTTTGCAATCAATATTCCTCAGCATCAAGATCTTTTCAAATGAGTCTGCTATGTCTTTGTATTTGTGGTGGTTTGCCGGGGTCCAGCCCTGGTGGATCCAGGGAATTCGAAGCGGGGACAGAGTCGGCGTCCTGAAAAGAACTATTTAATTATAGATATGAAGAGAGATTAGAAAAGGGTAGTGTAATAGGAAATATTAGTAGAGAAAACGAGGCTGAATAACTTTGTTTACGTGGAAAACCAACAAAACTCCAAGACAAGGAGTTTGCACCATCTATGTAGGCCACCAGCGCCCGCTTGAATAGTGGAGGGTGCCCCATCTTGGGCTCCCTCTCACGTGGGTCTTAGAAGCCAGGGCAAGTAGGTAGACATGGCGAGCCTCCACGCTCCAGATGGGAATTCAGCCAGAAAAGAGAACGAGAAAAGACCACACGGGGGAAACCAGTGGTGTTGAGCATCTTTTCATGTGTTTGTTAGCCATCCATATGTCTCCTTTGGAGAAATGTCTATTTAGTTCTTTGGGCCATTTTTTGATTGGGTCGTTTATTTTTCTGGAATTGAGTTGCATAAATTGCTTGTATATTTTTGAGATTAGTTGTTTGTCAGTTGCTTCATTTGCTATTATTTTCTCTCATTCAGAAGGCTGTCTTTTCACCTTGCTTATAGTTTCCTTTGCTGTGCAGAAGCTTTTAATTTTAATTAGATCCCATTTATTTATTTTTGCTTTTATATCCAGAATTCTGGGAGGCGGATCATAGAGGATCCTGCTGTGATTTATGTCTGAGAGTGTTTTGCCTATGTTCTCCTCTAGGAGTTTTATAGTTTCTGGTCTTACATTTAGATCTTTAATCCATTTTGAGTTTATTTTTGTGTGCGGTGTTAGAAAGTGATCTAATTTCATTCTTTTACAAGTGGTTGACCAGTTTTCCCAGCACCACTTGTTAAAGAGATTGTCTTTACTCCATTGTATATTCTTGCCTCCTTTGTCAAAGATAAGCTGTCCATAGGTGTGTGGATTTATCTCTGGGCTTTCTATTTTGTTCCATTGATCTATATTTCTGTCTTTGTGCCAGTACCATACTGTCTTGATGACTGTGGCTTTGTAGTAGAGCCTGAAATCAGGCAAGTTGATTCCTCCAGTTCCATTCTTCTTTCTCAAGATTGCTTTGGCTATTCGAGGTTTTTTGTATTTCCATACAAATCTTGAAATGATTTGCTCTAGTTCTGTGAAAAATACCATTGGTAGCTTGATAGGGATTGCATTGAATTTGTAAATTGCTTTGGGTAGTATACTCATTTTCACTATATTGATTTTTCCAATCCACGAACATGGTATATTTCTCCATCTATTAGTGTCCTCTTTGATTTCTTTCATCAGTGTTTTATAGTTGACTAGACTCATTTTAATATAACATCACTTTATATCTCTTGGGACTCAGATTCTCTGTAATGTTTTCTGTGAAATACTGGGTTTGAATATAACAGTGGGAAAGAAAATATATAGAAATCTTCTGTGTGTTTTACTCTATGTCTTAAATTTCACATTTTCTGTGATTAAAAATTGATATCAAATACTTTTTAAACAGGCATAAAAATAATTTGACATAAAGAAAGGAACAACAATAAATCAAAGGTAGAACATACTCCTATTTTGACTCAATGTCATTAGTCTTACTGGTAAAACAAGCATCTGTAGTTCTCCTATGGAGCTGAGAGAGTTTGATTCTGCTTTTCTCTAACCCACCCCAACACACACACACACACACACATGATTACCGTATTGAATATAACCACTATTTCAGATCTTTGTCAGAACCTATTGTGCTTCTCTGGTGGACCTGCCTGACTTTATAGAAACTTGCTTCCTCTTTGTAACTCTCTGCTGACATGTGCCTACTTCTTTTGACTTTACCTCCTGCCACTCAGTCTCAGCTTAGTCTGAATCCCTGGCACTTCAATCACCCTGTCCATTTGGTCTTTGTTTTCTGCTTCTTCCCACTCTATTTGGAAATCTTGCTGATGACCTCAGACTATGCACTTGGATTTTACGCCCTGTTTGCTCCTTTCCTGTTGCCACGGGAGTCATTAGACTTCGAGCACGTCATCTCTCTCTGCAGTTACAGTATCTGTTTTCTAACCTCCTGGGTTTGGGTCTGTGCCTGCCAGACATTCACTGTCTTCAAGGTCATTCCAGTTGGACTCTTGATCTTGGCTTTCACTGGTCTGCCCCAGCTGGCTCTGTGACAGTTTCCAATAGTTAGCAGACATGAAAGAAGGCCTTCCTTTCCTGTCACAGCTTTTGGTAAGTCAAATATAACACTTCCTACAAACTCACAGGACCTGTGTTCAATGCAGTTCAGTACTGTTTTCAAATGAGCATTTTCTCAGTTAGGTCTACTCATGACATCTATTCCTTCTCACCACACTCTTTATTCTCCTTCCTTACTGTATTTTTCTCCACTGCATATACTATATAACATACTTACTTATTTAACATGTTGTCTGCCTCCTTCTGCTGGGACATGAACATCATTAATCCAGGGCTTTTTCTGTTTTTCTCACTGATAGGTCTCTCAGTCTGAAAGAGTACATGGTTCATAGTAAGACAGTCAATAAATATATAAATGGATACATGAATTAAAATGAGTGAACTCTTAGTAGGACAGACAAATTGGGAGTAATAAAGCTGCAACTAACAATTTCCAATAGGTATAGTAGGACTGGCCCACTGTGGTATTCTCTAAATAGTAGGGAATTTGCACTCTGGGCATTAATGTCTGCTATAAACTCACTATGAGTTTACTAGCAGAGAAATCATAGTTAAGTTTACCTTATACAATCTTAAAAGCAAAATGAATAGCTTTTTAAAAGTACAGATTTCAATAAACTTACTGACACTTAAAAGGCAGGCATGGCTTAGTTATTAGTTATAGTCTTTCCATTAGTTATTTTATAAGACAGAAATCACATTGCTCAGTGATTTCTAACCTTAAATTGCTTAAGAAAGGGCAATGCACTTTTCATCATTCATCTATTTAATGTCTTTTGTAACTAAAATATGTTTTATTCTCACTGAAAATTAAAGTTCGGAATCTCCCAGTTGAGAGGAATGACCATACACTTGCATTTATATTGATGTTGGAATGGTAAGTAATGGTGAAATGAAAGCGTTAGTAGCTCAGTCACGTCTAACTCTTTGCAACCCCATGAACTGTAGCCTACTGGGCTCCTCTGTCCATGGGAATCTCCAGGCAAGAATACCGGAGTGGGTAGCCATTCCCTTCTCCAGGGGATCATCCTGACCCAGGGATCAAACCTGAGTTTTCTGCATTGCAGGCAGATTCTTTATTACATCTGAGCTACCAGGAAAGCTAAAAATATGTTTTATTCTCAGTGAAATTTTAAAATTTGGAATCTCCCAGTTGAGAAGAGTGCTCATTTCTCCTCCCACTGTATGATACTTGGATTGTTTTCACTTTTTGGCTATTTAGAGATGAAGGTACTATGAGCATTCATGTCCAGGTTTTTGTGTGAATGTGTTTTCAGTTCTTTGGGGTGGTTGCAAAGAGCAATATTGCCAGATCATCTGATAATTTTATGTTTTGTTTTATTTAAAAAATTATTTTCTGTATTGGCTATGCCATTTTACATTCTACAGCAATACATAAGTGATCCAGTTTCTCTGCAATGTCACCAATATGTATTATTGTCACTATTTAGCCTTTGCAATAGGCATGTAGAGGCAGCTCATTGTGGCTTCAGTTTATATTTGCAAATAAATAATAGAGCTGATCATTTCCTGTATTTATTTGGCATCCATATATCCTCCTCATTGAAATGTGCCTTTTACTCATTTTCTAAAGTTTTACTGTTTAGTTTTAAGAGTTCTTTATGTATTCTAAAAACTAGTCCTTGGTCTAATATGGAGTTTGAAAATATTTTCTCCCAGTAGGTAACTTGTTTTATCATGCTCTTAACAAGGTCTTTTGCAAAGCAAAAATCTTAAATTCTGACAAAGTCTGATTTATCAATATTCCCTTTTATGGGTTGTGCTTTTTGTGTCAAGCTGAAGAGCAATTTGCTTAGCTTTATATATTGAAAATTCTTCTTTACATTTTTCCTAAAATATTTATAGTTCTGTGTTTTAAGTCTACAAACCATTTTGGGTTAAATTTTATGTAAAATGTGAGATTTAGCTCAAGGTCTTTTTCTGTTTTTGATTGTTTCTGCTCTGAATGTGAAAGTGAAAATCACTCAGTTCTGTCCAACTCTTTGCAACCCTGTGGACTATACAGTCCATGGAATTCTCTAGGCCAGAATACAGAAATGGGTAACCTTTCCCTTCTCCAGGGGATCTTCCTAGCCCAGGGATCAAACCCAGGTCTCCCACATTGCAGGCAGATTCTCTACCAGCTGTGCCACCATGGAAGCCCAAGAAAACTGGAGTGGGTAGCCTATCCTTTCTCCAGCGGATCTTCCCGACCTAGGAATCCAATGGGGGTCTCCTGCAATGCAGGCAGATTCTTTACCAACTGAGCTATCAGGGAAGTCCATTTTTGATCTATGGATATCTAACTGCAAAAGCATCACATGTTGAAAAGGCTGTCTTTCTTCCATTGAAAGCCTTTTACATCTCTGTCAAGGATCAGTTGGAAACATTTTTGTAGGCCTGATTTTGAGTTACATGCATTTTTTGTCATTAATCTTTGTGTTTTCTCTTCCACAGTAACAGACTAAAATGACTGATGCAGCCACCTGATATAAAGGAAGAATGGTTCCTCCTCCCTCATTCTTCTTTAAAAGATTGTTTTAACTGCTCTAGGACTTGTGGTTTTCCATGTATTAATACATGTTAGAAAAAAACTGTCTATGTCTAAAAGAATCCTTGCTGAGATATTGATAAGAATTACAGTCATCCTTGATATCAATTGATATCTTTAGTATATTTGGTCTTCCAATCCATGAACATAATATCAGTTTATTTAGGTCTACTTTGATACCTTTATAAGCATTTTATATTTGGAAGCATACAGATTCTGTACATACTTTGTTAGCTTCCTAGGTATTTCTTTTATTTGTAGCAATTTTAAATGATGTTGTGAATCTTTTTTTTTTTTTTTTTGGCTCCACATGTGCAGTGTTACTATATAAAAACATTTATTTTTTGCACTGATCTTGTATTTGTCACTGTCAAAGTAATTAGTCTTAGTTTTGTTGTAGATTCTTGGGATTTTCTATGTAGACAGTCATGTCATTCTGAAATAGTGAACATTTTCTTCCTTTTAATCTGTGATTTTTTTTTGCCTTTTTGCAGTGCTTAGACTGTCTAGTAGCATCTTGAATAGGATAACAAGAACAGATTTTATTGCTTTGTTCCTAATCTTTGTCTTTCACCATTAATCTGGTGTTAGCGCTGATGATTCTGTAGATGGTACATCAAATTGAGATAGTTCTTTATTAAACTTGCTAAAATTTTAATTTTCTCATGAATAATGTTATATTTGTTTATGATTTTTTTCCTCTTTACCCTTTTGTTTTGTTTGTTGGTGGTGGGTTTCTTTTTTTTTTTTTTTTTTCTCCTGGCTGCACTATGTAGCTTGTGGGATCCTAGTTCCCTGACCAGGGATTGAGCCTAGGTCCTCAGCAGTAAAAGAATGGAGTTCTAACCACTGGATCATTAGGCAATTCTCCTTACCCTATTAATATGATAGGTTGCATTATATGATTTTCTAATATTGAACCGGGCTTCCATAATAGAAGTAAGTCCTATTTTCTTGTTGTGTATAATTATTTTTATACGTTTTTTGTTTTGATTTTTCATATTTCTCTTAATTTTTGTGTCTAAGTTTATGCAGATATTCTTCCACAGTCTTCTTCATTTTTTACTGTCTTTCTCTAATTTAATTATCAAGATAACACTAACCCAATAAAAATTAATTAAGAAGTGTTTCTTTCTCTATTTTCTAGAAGAGATTAAAAAAACTTGACACTTTTCCAGTGAATGGTAAATTCTGTACTGAAACAGAATTTGGTATTCAGTACTGAAACAGAATTTGGTATTCAATTTGGTATTACTGAACTTTTTAAATAATAAATTCAGTTTCTTTAGTAATTACAAAACAACTCAGGTTATTTCCTCTTGGTTGAGTTTTGGTAATGTGTATTACTTTAAGATGTTGTATTTATGAACATATAATTGTTTAAAGTATCCTGTATGATTTTTCCAGTGGTTGCAAAATCTGCAGTGATATCCCATTTCATTCCTCAAGTTTAATTTTTTTTAATGTGTAGGAATATTTTAATATATGTGCTGGTTATTTATTTTTTTTACAGAGCATACCCTGGTTTATAAAAACAGGCACTATTTTAAAAATGTCCTCTTAATACGGTTTGTTAAAATAAGTACCAAACTCAGGACCAGGTATCACACTGTGTTAAATGCTTCTGCCCCACTTTCATATAGTGCAGTCCCTTCTCCAGATATTAACTTGTTGAAGAGATCAGGCCTGCTGTCCCACAGACTGCCTTATATTTGTTATTTTGTCTCGTTGTGTCTGTATGATGATGTCTAGTTTGTTTATTCCCTGTTCCTCCTGATGATCTGATATTAAACTTTGACGTGAATACATCATAGATGTTGTCTGTTACACCTCAGATTGAGAGGCATATATCTGACTTACTATTGGATTACAATGAAAATAATCTAATTCTTTCACTGTGCATGCTTTCCCTTTACAAAGTTATAAGTATAGTTCTATGTTGGTATTATAAAATTATCTGGACCCCTCATAAACCAATTTATTAAAATTGCTGATCTTTACTCAAATCAATAATTTCATTTGGATGTTTTTATTCATTTCAGTTAGTTGCTTTGTTTCTATTTGTGTATATTTGAACATGGAGAAATCTTGGGTCAGGCTCTACCACATAGAAAGTAAAGATGAGATTGGTAATTTCAATTGTCAGGTCTAAACTTGAATTTTAACTTGATGGGCATGTCATTCCTCACATTTGTGACTTGTGTCATCTCTCTTTTTATTTTAGTAGTTTTGTTAGTGTGTGCTAAGTTGTTCAGTCATGTCTGACTCTTTGTGACCCTCTGAACTGTAGCCTGCCAGGCTCCTCTGTCCATGGGATTCTGCAGGCAAGAATACTGGAGTGGGTTGCCATTTCCTCCACCAGGGGACCTTCCCCATCCAAGTATCAAACCCGCATCTCTTAATCTCCTGCATTAGCAGGTGAGTTCTTTACCACTAGCGCCACCTGGGAAGTCCCAGTTTTGTTAGAGGCATACTATTTTTATTGTTTCTTAAAGAACTAACTTCTGGTTTCATTAATTCTTCTTTACCGGTTTCCTTTTTTCAATTTCATTTTATTCTGCTTTTATTTGTATTACTATTGTCCTTCCTTCTGCTTACTTTGGGTTGTCTTTTGGTCTTGTTGATCTAATTTAGTGTCAGGGATTTAGATTACTGATTATAAACACTTCTAATGAAAGCATTTAGTGCTAAATATTTCCCTCTTTTCATTGCTCTAGTTGCATCCACACATTTTTGATATAAAATATTTTAACTTTCACTTAGACCTATGTATATATTTCTATTTATTTTGAGATATAATCTTTGACATATGGGTTTTTTAGCAGCATGTTGTTTACATTCCAAGTGTTTAGTATATTTTCTGTCATTTATCCTGTTTCCTTATATTTCCCTGTTTTATTAATTTCTAGTTTGGTTTCATTTTGGTCAAAGAATATAGTTTGTGTGATTTCAATTCTGATAAATGTGTCAATTTTTATATTACAAACCTGGGTATGATTTAGAATGGTAAATCTATGGATGCTGGAAAAGAAGGTGTAGTCTACATTCTGGAGGTGAAGCATTCTATAAATGTCAACTATATTCTTTTGATTGATAGTCTTATTCAGTTCTACTATATCTTTACTAAATTTTGTCCAGTACTGTGGAAAAAATTAAATGTGGGGCACTGATGTCCCCAGTAATTGCTTATTTGTCAATTTCCTCTTTCATCCCTATCAAGTGTTATTTTCTTCATGTATGTTGAAGATCTCTTGTTTTGTGTTTATACATTTAGGATCACTATGTCTTTGGGGTGAATTATATCATTGTGTAATGTCCCTCTTTGTCCCTAGTAATTATCCTTGCTATGTGGTGTATTTTAATATGAATAAAATTATTCCTGCTTATTAGTTGATGACATTAGTATGATGTATATTTTTCGTCATTTTTTATGTTTAGCTGTGTCACTGTGTTTAATATGAGTTTCTTAGATGGTATACAATTGGATCTTTCAAAGGAATCCATTCTGGAATCTCTATATTTGGATAATTTAAAAAAAATCATTGAAATGTTAAGGCTTATATCTGATATTTTATTATTCATTTTCTGTGTATTTCCTTTTTCTCATTCCCCTGCTTCGCTTTTTTTGACCTCCAGAGTTGGACGGTGAAGAAAGCTGAGTGCCGAAGAATTGATGCTTTTGAACTGTGGTGGAGAAGACTCTTGAGAGTCCCTTGGAACTGCAAGGAGATCCAACCAGTCCATCCTAAAGGAGATCAGTCCTGGGTATTCATTGGAAGGACTGATGCTGAAGCTGAAACTCCAATACTTTGGCCACCTCATGTGAAGAGTTGACTCATTGGAAAAGACCCTGATGCTGGGAGGGATTGGGGGCAGGAGGAGAAGGGGACGACAGAGGATGAGATGGCTGGATGGCATCACTGACTCGATGGGCATGAGTCTGAGTCAACTCCAGGAGTTGGTGATGGACAGGGAGGCCTGGCGTGCTGTGATTCATTAGGTCGCAAGGAGTCGGACATGACTAGGCAACTGAACTGAACTGATGGGCTATTTCAATATTCTATTTTTTAGGATTATTTAACATAACTTGTTACAGCCTACTGATATTGACATTTTACCCCTCCAGGTTAGTTGTTGAAAGCCTACTTCATAAATGGTCTGTTAAAGTCAGCTCATAGAGGAGTGATGGACCCCCACCCAGTCTACAATTGGCTCAGATATCTAGACTGGTAATATCATGCATGCCCCCAAAAGGTATGAAATGTTTATTTCCAGTCACATAATGAGCAGAAAAGCTCCCAAGCAGGTCCACAAATAACTTGAGAGAACTGGAAAATAATGTTGGCTAGGGTATAATTATGAAGAATTATTATATAAGAATTATTCTTAATCCTCAACTGTTAAAGATATTTAATGATTATGTTTGGAATTGGAATAAGATTCTTATGTGTGATCTAGGGCTTGTATAGTTTGAAATTCCCAAAGAACAGAATACCTGGGCTTTCATATCAACTTCCCTAGGTGTGGTATAATGGTGGAGTGGGGAATGTTGAGGCATAAACATCGTTAGCTATCAAATGTCAAAAGTAAATTTAGACTTTTCATTGCATTTACCCCTAATGTTTGCTAGGTAACTGAAATATGCCATGTTTTATTTGAAATTGTGTCATTAAGACATTTTTGCACATATTTGTTCCCCAGAGCTAGTAAGGAAGTTGAAAGGAGGGAGGGAGGAAGGAAATAAAAAAGGTAAGGAAGGTGAATTTTCTGTTGAATGCTTTGTTCAAGAACTCAAACATAAGTATTCTGTGAAGTGAATGTGTGTGTTGGTCACTACCAATAATGTCTGGAACTCTGAGGGGTCACTAAGTGTCTTGGTGGGACCTTGTAATGTGGCCATCACATGCAGAGGCATTTTTTTCACCTTCAATTTATATTTTGCATATCTATGAGACAGGAGTTTCACAGTGTTCTTTATCCCAAAGGAGGCAGTCTTGGATAAGAAACTGCTGTTGCTGTTGCTGGCTGGCCCAGGTAGTTAAGATCAATGAAAATATCCCAAGAGCCTTTAAACATGTGCAGGTGGGGCTGTTTTTCTTGGGTCTGCAGTGTTAAGATTAGAAGTTAGGCCAATTGTCAGGCTTCCCTGGTGGCTCACATGGTAAAGAATCTGCCTTCAATTCGGGATGCCTGGGTTGGGAAGATCCCTTGGAGAAGGGCATGGCAACCCACTCCAGTATTCTTGTCTGGAGATTCCCCATGGACAGAGGAGCCTGGCAGGCTTCAGCCCATGGGGTTGCAAAGAGCGGGACACAACTGACCGACTAAACACAGCACAAGTACAGCACAGGCCAATCATCACGACTTTTGAGTCTTGCTGATGATCTGGGACATCTTGATTGAGGGATGAATAGCAGCAGCGAGGGCCATCATGTATTATGGTTCAATATCATCCACTGCCTACTAACTCCCTTGCTGTTCACTCACTTGATCCCAAAAAGTTTCAAATGTAGTCAAGAGGTCTGGGTAAAGGATGGCTTCCTCCTACACAATAGGCTCTTAAGGTAAGCTTTTAAGGACAGTAGAGGCCACTAACTTCCATAGATATGGTGTACTAGAGGGCTCAGATTTGACTCTGTCCTGTAGATACAATTTTTATTTAGAAAATAGACACTGGTGGCTATGCACAGCTTGCAAACTGTACCATTAATGACCCAGAGCGGAATAGGCCATTTGGTACATGGTGTATGGATTCAGATCCTGTCAGAGCCTGCTGTTCTAGGGGATTTCAGTATACAGATAGTGTTTTTCTAAAGATTAGTATGCCATGTTGGGCTAAAGGGTGCAGTGTCTTGCTCCAGAATGCCATGAGCAACTTAAGGCTATTGTGGGTACAGAATCTCCAGGAGGTCTAAGTTATTCAGTGGCTCAGTTGTGTTTGACACTTTGTGACCCCAGGGACTGCAGCATGCCAGGCCTCCTTGTCCTTCACCATCTCCTGCAGCTTGCTCAAACTCATGTCCACTGAGTCAGTGATGCCATACAATGATCTCATCCTCTGTTGTCCCCTTCTCCTCCTGCCTTCAATCTTTCCCAGTATCAGGGTATTTTCTAATGAGTTGGCTCTTCACATCAGGTGGCCAAATGATTGGGGCTTCAGCTTTCAGCATCAGTCCTTCCAATTCAGGACTGATTTCCTTTAGAATTTACTGGTTTGATCTTTTTGTAGTCCAATGGACTCTCAAAAGTCTTCTCCAACACCATAGCTCAAAAGCATCAATTCTTCGGCACTCAGCTTCCTTTATGGTCCAACTCACCAATCCATACGTGACTACTGGAAAAACCATGCCTTTGACTAGACAGACCTTTGTCAGCAAAGAAGTGACTCTACTTTATAACAGGCTGTTCAGGTTGTCAGAGCTTTTCTTCCAAGGAGCAGGCATCTTTTAATTCCATGGCTGCAGACA
This sequence comes from Capricornis sumatraensis, assembly GCF_032405125.1. Lineage (NCBI taxonomy): Eukaryota > Metazoa > Chordata > Mammalia > Artiodactyla > Bovidae > Capricornis > Capricornis sumatraensis. The sequence continues at coordinate 38,642,163 of NC_091085.1, read as the reverse complement.
CCATCTGCAGTGATTTTGGAGCCCAAGATAATAAAGTCTTTCACTGTTTTCATCATTTCCCTGTCTGTTTGCCATGAAGTGATAGGACCAGATGCCATGATCTTCACTTTTTGAGTGTTGAGTTTTAAGCCAGCTTTTTCATGCTCTCGTTTCACCTTCATCAAAAAGCTCTTTAGTTTCTCTTCACTTTCTGCCATAAGGGTGGTGTCATCTTCATATCTGAGGTTATTGGTATTTCTCCCAGCAATCTTGATTCGGGCTTGTGCTTCATCCAGCCCAGCATTTCTCATGATTTACTCTACAAAGAAGTTAAATAAGCAGGGTGACAATCTACAGCATTGACATGCTCATTTACCAATTTGGAACCAGTCTCCTTGTTCCATGTCCCGTTCTAACTGTTGCTTCTTAACCTACATACAGGTTTCTCAGGAGGTGATAAGGTGGTCTAGTGTTCCCATCTCTTTAAGAATTTTCCACAGTTTCTTGTGATCTACACAATCAAAGGCTTTAACATAGTCAATGAAGCAAAAATCAATGTTTTTCTGGAATTCTCTGGCTTTTTCTATGATCCAACGGATGATGGCAATTTGAATCACAATTTGATCTCTGGTTCCTCTGCTTTTTCTAAAGTCATCTTGAACATCTGGAAATTTTCAGTTCACATACTGTTGAAGCCTATCTCGCAGAATATTGAGCATTCCTTTGCTAGCATGTGAAAAGAGTGCAGTTGTGGAGGCCTAAGGACAGATTGCAAAAACGTCTATAGTAAAGAATCACAACAAACTGTGGAAAATTCTTAAAGAGATGGGAGTACCAGACCACCTGACCTGTCTCCTGAAAAATCTGTTTGCAGGTCAAGAAGCAACAGTTAGACCTGGACATGGAACAATAGACTGGTTCCAAATTGGGAAAGGGGTATTTCAAGGATGTATATTGTCACCCTGCTTATTTAACCTATATGCAGAGTACATCATGAGAAATGCTGGACTGGATGAAGCACAAGCTGGAATCAAGATTTCTGGGAGAAATACCACCTCAGATATGGAGATGACACCAGCCTTATGGCAGAAAGTGAAGAAGAACTAAAGAGCCTCTTAATGAAAGTGAAAGAGGAGAGTGAAAAAGTTGGCTTAAAGCTCAACATTCAGAAAACTAAGATCATGGCATCTGGTCCCATCACTTCATGGGAAATAGATGGGGAAACAGTGGAAACAGTGACAGACTTTATTTTTGGGGGGCCCCCAAATCACTGCAAATGGTGACTGCAGCCATGAAATTAAAAGATGCTTGCTCCTTGGAAGAAAAGCTGTGACAAACCTAGAGAGCTTACTAAAAAAGCAGAGACGTTACTTTGCCAACAAAGGTCTGTCTAGTCAAAGCTATGGTTTTTCCGATAGTCATGTATGGATGTTGGACTATAAAGAAAGCTGAGTGTCGAAGAATTGACGCTTTTGAACTGTGGTGTTGAAGACTCTTGAGAGTCCTTTGGACAGGAAGGTGATCCAACCAGTCAGTCCTAAAGGAAATCAGTCTGAATATGCATTGGAAAGACTGATGCTGAAGTTGAAACCCCAATACGTTGGCCACCTGATTCAAAGAACTGCCTCATTTGAAAAGACCTTGATGCTTGGAAAGACTGAAGGCAAGAGGAGTAGGGGACGACAGAGGATCAGATTGTTGGATGGCATCACCGACTCAATGGACATGAGTTTGAGTAAATTCCAGGAGCAGGTGATGGACAGGAAGGCCTGGCGTGCTGCGGTCCATGGGGTCCCAAAGAGTTGGACATGACCGAGCGACTGAACTGAACTATAGTAAAGAAGTCTCGGGGATACAGTAGGAGTGATATTTTTATTCAATTTGGACAGATTCTAGAGACTTCTGGGAAATTACATTCAAGGTGGTCTGATTTGTAACAGCCTATATAGGCTTAGGTCTTCCCTGGTGGCTAGGCAGTAATGAATCTTCATGCCAACGCAGGAGACTCAGGTTTATCCCTGGGCCTGGAACATGCCCTGGAAAAGGAAATTGCAACCCATTTCTTTTTTTTTTTTTTTTTTTTGCCTGGAGAAAATTTCATGGTTAGAGGAGCCTGTTGGGCTACAGTCCATGGGGTCACAAAGAGGAAACAACTTAGTGACTATACACCACCAACATAGGGGCTTAAGTAAAATTTATAAATGAGGAATATGTTTCCAAGATCCAAAAGACTTAAAAGACGTTGCCTTTGTTTTCACATTGTGGATGCTGAGAGGGTAAATAGCTGTTTCTTGACAATGTCAAGGTCTTCCCTGGAGGCTCAGAACTGGAAAAGATTCTGCTTGCAAGGTAGGAGACGTGGGTTCAATCCTGGATTGGGAAGATCCTCTGGAGAAGGAAATGGCAACTCACTTTAGCACTCTTGCCTGGAGAATTCTGTGGACAGAGGAGCCTGCCGGACTGCAGTCCATGGCGTCACAAAGACTCAGAAGCAACTGAGCAACTTTCACTTTTTCTCAGTGTCAGAGATAGAGTGACTCCTGGCAAATCAAAAAAACTAAGGTGGTGAGGCTTCCACCATGTGTTGGGCAGCAATCCATCTCTTTATGTGAGCTCCTTTGTTACCATTGATGTCCTAATAAGTGTATCAAATCTGTTGGAGAAGGATACCAGCAATGAAATATCATACTTGTATTCTGGATAAAGGTGCATGTGGTTAAGAAACTGCCTGCTAGGTAGTTGTGAAGACTGTTAAGACTGGTGGGATACCATATGGCATCAGACTTTTTATTACAAGATCCATTTACTCTTCCTGCTTTAAATATGGTCTCAGTTATTCTCTCTACATATATTGAGTAATATAATAGATGTAATTTTTGCTTTAATGATCAAACACAATTTAAGAACCTCCTGAAAAGTTTTTACCCATATTTTCACCCACTCTATTTCTTTTTTTAAAAATTTAAATTTATTTATTTTAATTGGAGGCTAATTACTTTATAATATTATATTGGTTTTCCCATATATCAACATGAATCTGCCACGGATGTACATGTGTTCCCCATCCTGAACCCCCTTCCCACCTCCCTCCCCATACTATCCCTCTGGGTCATCCCAGTGAACCAGCCCCAAGCATCCTGTATCCTGCATCGAACCTAGACTGGTGATTCGTTTCTTATATGATATTATACACGTTTCTTTTCACTATTTTCTAAAGTTCCAATCGTTTTTCTATCATTGTCTTATCTTTATCGGAGAGCTTCAGTCAGCTTTTATCAGTAGGTCTGTGAGTGATGAATTTTTCAATTTTCCTTGACCTGGAAGTATTCTTCAGTTCAGTTGCTCAGTCGTGTCTGATGCTTTGCGACTGCATGAATTGCAACACGCCAGGCCTTCCTGTCCATCACCAACTCCCAGAGTTCACTCAAACTCACGTCCATCGAGTCAGTGATGCCATCCAGCCATCTCATCCTCTGTCGTCCCCTTCTCCTCCTGCCCCTAATCCCTCCCAACTTTAGGGACTTTTCCAATGACTCAACTCTTCTCATGAGGTGGCCAAAGTACTGGAGCTTCAGCTTTAGCATCATTCCTTCCAAAGAACACCCAGGACTGATCTCTTTTAGAATGGACTGGATGGATCTCCTTGCAGTCCAAGGGATTCTCAAGAGTCTTCTCCAACACCACAGTTCAAAAGCATCAATTCTTCGGCACTCAGCTTTCTTCACAGTCCAACTCTCACATCCATACAAAACTGACTACTGGAAAAACCATAGCCTTGACTAGATGGACCTTAGTTGGCAAAGTAATGTCTCTGCTTTTGAATATGCTATCTAAGTTGGTCATAACTTTTCTTCCAAGGACTAAGCGTTTTTTAATTTCATAGCTGCAATCACCATCTGCAGTGATTTTGGAGCCCCCAAAAATAAAGTCTGACACTGTTTCCACTGTTTCCCCATCTATTTCCCATGAAGTGATGGAACCAGATGCCATGATCTTCGTTTTCTGAATGTTGAGCTTTAAGCCAACTTTTTCACTCTCTTCTTTCACTTTCATCAAGAGGCTTTTTAGTTCCTCTTCACTTTCTGCCATAAGGGTGGTGTCATTTGCATATCTGAGGTGATTGATATTTCTCCCAGCAATCTTAATTCCAGCTTGTGTTTCTTCCAGCCCAGCGTTTCTCATGATGTACTCTGCATAGAAGTTAAATAAGCAGGGTGACAATATACAGCCTTGATGTACTCCTTTTCCTATTTGGAACCAGTCTGTTGTTCCATGTCTAGTTCTAACTGTTTCCTGACCTGCATATAGGTTTCTCAAGAGGCAGGTCAGGTGGTCTGGTAGTCCCATTTCTTTCAGAATTTTCCACAGTTTATTGTGATCCACATAGTCAAAGGCTTTGGCATAATCAATAAAGCAGAAATAGATGTTTTTCTGGAACTCTCTTGCTTTTTTGATGATCCAGCGGATGTTGGCAATTTGATCTCTGGTTCCTCTGCCTTTTCTAAAACCAGCTTGAACATCTGAAAGTTCATGGTTCACGTAATTTGAGCATGTGAGATGAGTGCAATTGTGCAGTAGTTTCCTTATTTCCCTTTTAATCCTAAAGGATATATTAACTGAGTATAGAAATCACAGTGTAAAATTATTTCTCTTGGGGACTTGCAACATGTTCTTGTGCACCATTCAGCCTCAGTGATATTTAATGAGAGATCCATTTTCCTCTGCTGTGTTTTGCTACTAGCAACACACTAATGTTTTCCCCTGGCTGCTTTCAAGAGTTTAATTGTTTCTTTGTTTGTTCTAATATTTATTTCCTTTTAATTGGTTGATGTTTGCTTTACAATAATGATTTCTGTCGTACATCAACATGAATTAACCATATATGTAAGAGTTTAGGCTTCCCTGATAGCTCAGTTGGTAAAGAATCTTGCCTCTTGGAGTGCAAGAGACCAGGGTTCAATCCCTGGGTCAGAAAGATCCCCTGGAGAAGGAAATGGCAAACCATTCCAGTATCCCTGCCCTTTCTTTAGTTTTTAGAAATTTAACTCTGATATATGTTTTGGTGTGAACATTTTGGTACTTATATATTCCAAAAGTTAAGTGAACCACAAATTTAATAAGTTTACATCTTTCACCAAGTTTGGGAAATTTTCAGCTATCTTTTTTTTTTTAACCTTTAAGGCTTACCTGCTTTCTCTTTACTTTCTGGGACTTCAAAGATACAGATGTTAGATACTGTCCTTATGCCCTAGTCCCAAAGAGCCTGCATTTTTTCTTTTTTATTTTCAGACCATTTTTTTCTATTTTCAAATAAATTTTATTGCTCTGTCCTCACCCTCACTGATTCTATATCACTGACACTCTACTATTGATCTCTTCCAATATAAGTTTTTAATGTAGTTATTTTATTTTTCAGTTCTACATTTCCCTTTTGCTTATTTTTATAAATTCTATTTCTCTGTTGATATTTTCTATTGTTTCACATGCTTCAAATAAATGCATAATTACTTGCTGAATCTCTTTTAAGATTTCTGCTCTAAAGTCTTTGTCAGATAATTCCAATAATTGATCCTTAGCTGTTGGTTGACTGACTATTATCATTTAATTTGTGATTTTCTTGGTTCTTGGTATGACAAAGTCTTTTTAATTGTATAATGTATAATTTGAATATTGTGTTGGGAGACAATTTGTCCTATTTAAATATATGTTTTAGCAGGCAGTTTTCTTTTTCAGGTTCAGCATATTCATTTTGGTGCCCTCTCAGGCTCTACTGAAATAACCACTAGGGATAAATCAGAGCAATATTTATTTGCTATATTATACAAATAATGGAACAACTAAATATTGTGCTCTATTGTTGACTATTTATACTTTCAATGATTATAACTTTTAAGAATCTAGAAGCATTTTTCACATAAACAGTAAAAATATTAAAGAAAGAAAACAAATATACTTTAAATTTATCTAAAAACTCTTAATGAATTACCATGAAATAATTATATTTCAGTTCCACCTCTGAAGATTCAAAGCGTATTTAATTTTTTCTTGTTTCATAAGAAAATTATGCCTTCTATAGCAGTATAATTACTAAAAGTAGATTAAAATGAAATACTTGATAATATATAGTTTCTAAGGGTTGAAAACAAAGACCATGTTAATATGCAAGTGGAAGAAACAGAAGTTTATCCTGTCTTAATAGCTAATAACTGACTTAGATGGGATAATTTCCAAATTTTGAAGTAATGACAGAAAATCAGTAAAGTCTTTAATTTCAGGCAAATCTATTATATGTAAATAACTTTATTGATTTTAAATTATATATGTTGAGGAAAATAAAAATGAGTAAAGTTTTCAAATGTATATTATTTTAAAATATGGTAACTGAAATTTATCTTCATGTTTTAATTTTTTAATGAACAAGACTATTTCACTGGACATGAATTATCAAGCATCAATTATGCATATCTAAGTAAGACTGAAGTTGCTCTCAAAGAAAACCATAATTACAGAAGTCTCAAACACTAAAAAAAAGGTATGACAATCTTAATAATTTTCTCTCCAAGTTTGATTTTCATTTTGTTATCTAATTCATTAACCAGAAATATGAGCATATTTTATTGCTAGCAAATGTAATATTATACTTCATTTTCTAAATTGGACTGAATGTACATTATTCTATAGATTGACTATGGAAAATATTAATTAGAATAAATTATGTTTAAAATATCCAATCAGAAAATTTATGCACAATTGAATATGAGGCTTGTAGACCACTAAAAAAATAGAGATAAATAGAAATGTATAAAGCATAAGAAGAAGTATTTAAAATCTTGCAGGTCAGTAATTAGACTTGTACGTTTGAGTTTTATTACCTCCTTTTTTATAAACAGAAAATGAGTTTTCATAAATTTTCATGCATTTGAATATTTGGTTTATTTGGAAGCATACTGCATAACTTATTTTAATTTATTTAAATTTGTTTATTTGCTTTAAATAAAAAAAATGTTACTTAAACCATGCCCAAAAGAAGTAAAGAATACCCTTAGAACATAAAATGTCTGTCCTTCTGACTCTCTCCAAATTTATACTGAAACTTTATTTTCCCCCTGAAACCAGGAACATGTACTGATCCATGCAACTGTAAGGTTTGAATCATTATTTCTTCCCCTTCTCATGTTCTGTTTTGAAGTTGGGATCTGTCACAAATAGTAGTATTATCATGTGGATCTGATTAAATGTAATGGACACCCAGTTTAGGAAAATAACCCATGGTTTTTTTGCCTATTAGTAAATAATATTGATTCTTCTTTACACAAATCACTAAAATCACACCCAGTAATACAATGGTCTTTAAAAGCTTGCCCAGCCTTGTATATAAAGTTTTATTTTCATAGTTTAATTCAGTCTGATTATTTTCTTTTTTTTTTTTTTTTACCATAATAGCTATGAGATTACCTACTGACATAAAATATTTTAAACATCCATAATTAAAACCTAGGGGGAAAAAAGACAATAAAACTTCAAAACTAGTTTAAAGCTTTGCAGTAATATTTTACTGCCAAAGAAAGCAGATAAGACTTTCACACTGTGCTGAAAACTGCAGGTAATTAATTCCCATGGCAGAGAAGTGAAGGAAAAGCACATTCCATATTCTCAGGGCAAAGTGTAAAAGGAATTTGTAGCAGATCCTATTAGGTTTCAGCATTAGACTGCAAGGGATACTTAGAGTAGACTAGGAAGGGGGGAAGCTGTGAGAGTACAAATAATAGAATAGAAATGCTTCTGACAACAAATCATCCACAACAAGAGAAAAAGCTCTAAGTGATATAGTGGAAGGACTTATTAGGTATCCAAGTTTTTCACTCATTTCACTCTTAGCCAAATCATTGCTTTCCTTTCCCTGCCATGCTTTCCTAACTCAACCACAATTAAGCTCAGATTTTCAGAGTATCCTTGGCTTTTGCCTACTTTATATTCTGAATTTTAAAAACTAGATGTTTCTTCCCTTTAGGATTTTTAATTCTGATTTGCCTCATCCATTTCAGTCATTGATTTCAAGGGGGTAATCTGTAGTTTGTCACTAATTCAAGGAAATATGTGAGATCTCACAAATTCTGGAAGTTGTAAAAAAGAAAAAAAAAAAAAGGTGGGGATGGAGTGAGTAGAAGACAAAGGCCTGCACACAATTAATAAGGAAAACTTGTAATTTTCCTGGATTTTGCCAAAACTTGACTGTTTCAAACTGTCTGCAGTGTGTTTGAAATATCAACAGGGAATATAGTAAACAATCCACCAGGGGAGCCAAGGCAGATCATAACATCGTACGCACGGCATGTATAGAATATCAGCTTTCTTTAAATTCTTCATAAGCATTCAGTTGGGCACTGTTTAAATATTAAGATTATGACTATGTGTAGAACAATGAAAAATATTTTTAGCAGTGACTATATTTTAGGTCATAGACCCAAAACACACCTTGATGAAAGCATTGTCTCATAATTTCAAAGAGTTAATAAGGGCAGAGTTTGGATGAAAAATTTAAAAATATGTGATCCTGCTTGAGGGCAAAATGCACTTTCAAGGGAGTTTGTAATTTCCTCAGTTCTGTCTCTTTGCAACAAAAATTTGAAGCAATGGACCAGTGTTACAGCTCTTGGACAGACCAGTGTTATAGCTCTGTGTTACAGCTCAGTTTCATTTAGAAAGTAAAGGAAAATACATCCTAGAGGAGTGAGGGCATGCTGACCCGAAAGACATGAAGAGAAGAGAGGCCCCCAGCCCAATTTTGGCTCCTCTTTTTTATGTTTTTTTTTTTTTTTCTCCTCCCCCTGGGCCTGCTCTATGAAAACTGGACTAGCCAGGAGTGCTGTTTTGTTTTTCTTTTTTTACCTGAGGTCCTCATTCTGGTCCTCAGACCTTCCTTTGTTCTATTTTCTTGGGCTTTTCCCTTCTTTGTCTTTTAGCTACCTCCATTTTGGACTCCTTTTTCCTATTCTAACTACCTAACAGCACAAACTAGCTTAAAGAAATCAATGCAAACATCTCTGAGAATAACCTCACAAATCCCATAGTTATTCCTGTTTTCCACAAACACTTGATAAAATTTTAGGTATTCCAGAATTTTAAAGCCTATGCCAAGTACGAAGGTCCGGCAATTGCAGGTGCCTTGTGCTAGTAAAGTAATGCTCAAAATTCTCCAAGCCAGGCTTCAGCAATACGTGAATCATGAACTTCCTGATGTTCAAGTTGGTTTTAGAAAAGGCAGAGGAACCAGAGATCAAATTGCCAACATCTGCTAGATCATGGAAAAAGCAAGAGGGTTCCAGAAAAACATCTATTTCTGCTTTATTGACTATGCCAAAGCCTTTGACTGTGTGGATCACAAGAAACTGTGGAAGATTCTTCAAGAGATGGGAATACCAGACCACCTGACCTGCCTCTTGAGAAACCTATATGTAGGTCAGGAAGCAGCAGTTAGAACTGGACATGGAACAACAGACTGGTTCCAAATAGGAAAAGGAGTACATCAAGGCTGTACATTGTCACCCTGCTTATTTAACTTCTATGCAGAGTACATCATGAGAAACGCTGGGCTGGAAGAAGCACAAGCTGGAATCAAGATTGCTGGGAGAAATATCAATAACCTCAGATATGTAGACGACACCTCCCTTATGTCAGAAAGTGAAGAGGAACTAAAAAGCCTCTTGATGAAAATGAAAGAGGAGAGTGAAAAAGTTGGCTTAAAGCTCAACATTTGGAAAACTAAGGTTATGGCATCCGGTCCTGTCACTTCATGGGAAATAGATGGGGAAACAGTGGAAACAGTGACAGACTTTATCTTTTGGGGCTCCAAAATCACTGCAGATGGTGATTGCAGCCATGAAATTAAAAGACGCTTGCTCCTTGGAAGAAAAGCTAAAACCAACCTAGACAGCATATTAAAAAGCAGAGACTTTACTTTTCCAACAAAGGTCTGTCTAGTCAAGGCTATGGTTTTTCCAGTGGTCATGTATGGGTGTGAGAGTTAAAATATAAAGAAAGCTGAGAGCCGAAGAATTGATGCTTTTGAACAATGGTGTTGGAGAAAACTCTTGAGAGTCCCTTGGACTGCAGGGAAATCCAACTAGTCCATCCTAAAAGAGATCAGTCCTGAGTGTTCATTGGAAACTCTAATACTTTGGCCACCTGATGCGAAGAGCTGACTCATTTGAAAAGATCCTGATGTTGCGAAAGATTGTAGGTGGGAGGAGAAGGGGACGGCAGAGGATGACATAGATGATTGGATGGCATCACCGACTCAATGGAGATGAGTTTCAGTAAACTCCGGGAGTTGGTGATGGACAGGGAGGCCTGGCGTGCTGCAGTCCATGGTGTTGCAAACAGTCGCACATGACTGAGTGACTGAACTGAACTGTAAACATATTAAATGCCATTGAATTTACTGAAAGATCCTGTCCATGTGTGCCAGTGGAGTCCTCTACCATTCAAATCATTTGGACAGATGAGAGAAAGACAGACACTTTACTTTTACAGGTAGTAGTTTTGAAGAGGTGTTCTACAAACCAACAGAGTTCTAAAGATACAGAAACGTATTAGAAGCGGTGAGGGAGGGGGAGCCAAGGGCCAAGCAAGCAATGTTTTGAGTTCCCCAAATGTACTTTAATCAGAGCAGGTTTGTTTTTATCTGCTTTACATTCTGAAAACCTTCTCCCACTTAAATTGTCACTGCATTGCAAAGGCTATTCTGGTATAAGTTAAAAGATCCAGACCATAATTGCACATACGTAAAAAGGAGAATAAATTTTATGTGTCCTAACTGTTTTACTGCTAAACTATTAGAGAACATACAAAGAATTTACTTTTGTGTTCTTAGTGTGCTTGTTTAACAGACTGCCAGGTAAACAGTCATATTAACAAAGGCTTTCCACTCCATTGTGTTAATTTCAAGTTGTCCTTATTACTCAATACAGAACTCTTAAAAACTTAGCAGTGATTTATTAAATATGAGGACATTCATTAGTGTTCAGAATTATGAGTTTAAGTTCTTCTAATTCATTCTGTATTGATCCCCACAGCATCAGTCTGTAGCAAGTTCCTCAATGTAAAAGTAGTATCCATGATAAAGTGTTGAAAGCAAAGAAGCACCTCAAGTTGACTCTCACAAAGTTTTGTGAAAACCTAGAAATAAAATGTCTATTTAAATTTGTGAATAGTAAGTTTTCAGTGAAAAAGCTGACTCCTCATTACCCACCCCCATTCTCCTTATTTAACTTAGATTCCTTTACTTTATTGGCTTTGCCATTAAAACATAACCAGAAAAAAAGTTTCTTGCTTTCCAAAAGTATTTTAGAATGTTTGGCTCACTTTTGGTTTCATGTCAATTTAGGATAATCACATAAGTTGTTGACAAATAAACATTCAAGAAATTTTTATGAAGGATAATCTTGGCAAACCACAGCAGCCTTTAAACTTTGCTTTAAATTAAAATTCTAGCAGTTTATTATGTCACTTTGTGCCAGGATAAGGCTATAAACTGCTCTCATATTCAAAAGAATGTTTCCATTTAAAATTTACATTTACAAGTCTAATAAGATACTGGAGCTCATTCTAGTCACAGAAAATCTATTGAGTTGTATAACTTTATTAGGAACTCAACTCACATTGTTTCTTGAATCAGCTGAAGGTTAGTTAATAGCTTTTGATGATGGAATTTTGTAGGTAAATTAGAGATAATGATAGCATCTTTAAATTACAGGGTCGTTTACTATAGACAGCTAAGTTCTTATTGTCAAGAGAGTTTGTCCAATGATTCAATTTTAAACCAACTTTGAATTGCGTATTACTTTTGGATCAGTTTAAGTAGATTATTTGGAATCTTCTGTCATGTCCAGTTTAATTTTAGAATATAATTTATAGAAGATATTTAGAGAACTATATGAAGTACATTAAATGCATATGGCATTTGATTTCATCCACAAGAGATTCCTCCTCAGTTATGCGAAATATTATGGCCAATAAGCTTATTATGTTTTATAGGTAGAGGGTAATAAATTATATGTCAGTTTTTTGAGAATATAAATTGTAATCTTTAAAATTCTTACAGAGTTTCAAAATTCAAAATTATGGGACATAATTGACAATTTAAAAAAGTTAAATGCTTGCAAATTATTTTGGCAACTGAATTACTTCATGAATATTATGTAATCTGACAAATTCATACCCTGCATTTTGTGCTTAAGTTATTTAAATTTTGAGCAGTGTGGGTATTTTGAGCACTGTGGATGATATATAATTCTCTTAGAAGATGTATTCAGTCCCTTAGATAATCATGTGTTGGAAGTAGAAAGAGAAAAATATGATAACTAAATTGGCTTTAGTGGGAAAACTTAAACTGATTTCTGTGAGAACCAAAATGACTTGCATTTTATTTACAGCATGTTGTATAAGTATTCTCTAAAAAGGTCTGAATTGAGAGTTAGAATCTGAACTACTTCAGAGGACCACAGCATCTCTATTAAAGTCTTCACAGCAGTTATTTATTGGGTCACCTAAGGAGTGGCAAGTGTTTACAAACCATTTATAATCTTCCATTGTACCTTTAAAAAAAATAACAGAAAGTTCTACCAAGTGGTTTGATATTTTTTTATGAACATAAAGAACACATACACACACACACAGGCAAACACACAAGTATACACATTGGGGAAGATTTCCCAAGATTGAGGAGTAGCACAGATACACTATTGAAACTGAAATGAAACAAAAATGTCTGGTCTATTTCATGGTGAGTAAACTACCATGGATGTTTTTAAGTGAAATGGAAGATATGAAAATTTGTAAATCTAGCATTTTCATAATTATGTATGGTGATGGATATTTACTAGACTTATTGTGATCATTTTGCAATATATACAAATATCAAATCATTATGTTGCATAGCTGAAAATAAGATAATAATATGTCAATTGCATCACAATAAATAGATTAAAAAAGAGAAAAGAAACTGGTGCGTATAGACTCTATGGAGATGTAGACCGATAATATGCCACTTGCTAGCTCTGTATATGTACAAATGTAATAAAAATTATCACTAGTTATTAACATATAAGTAAATTTAAGGAAACTTTTCTCTGTTTTGACAGATGAGAAAACTGATACTTACACACAGTATCTAACTTGCTCATGATATACAGGTATGTATAAATGGTAAACTCATGATCTGAACCCAAATTTAATTTTAGTGTAATATCTCCAGTACATTATGGCTTGGTTGTGTGGATTATATAAGGTAACATTCATAAAATATCAAATATAGTGCCTGAAATACAGTAGCTGTTAAATATCATCTATAGTTATTAAACTTTATTAGCAATTAGTGCCTACCCTTTGGAAGATTGTTGGCAGTTAAATAAATTATTTTGCATCTTTTTTATTCTCCATTTAAACTCATTATAAACTGATTATAATCCTATAGATAGTTATGGATATAAGAAAGAGTATAATAAGCTGTGTCTTTGTTGCATATATTCATCATACTTTGTTTCTGATAGTGATGATAGTTGCAGTAGAGCTTGGTATTCAGCTTCCTACTTACAGCCTCAACAGACAGGGATTTACTTATGGTAATAATTGAAAATTCCATCATAAACTAATTATATTTTCATTAATCTTAATTCTTATAGACTTCTTGTCTGCTACCAAATATTTTCAGTGTTCAAGTTGTGGTTGGAATGAAGGAAGTTCTAGGGAGATCAAATCCTCACTAGGCATATTGTAAACCTCATCCTAACTTTACAACTCTCTCTTATTCAACATTTCTTCCAAAATATATATTCCAGTCTTATTTTGTCAGAAATGTGTGCAAAATCATTGAAGATACAGTTGTGTGCGGAGAATCCACTGTATCTTGCCAGCACATCAATTAGAGCCTTTACTGTATTCAGACAATACAAACTTCAAATACAATAATGTGTGCTAAGTGCTTTGATAAGGGAAAAAACAGACTGCTGTGAGATGAAATACAAGGAAACTTTTGCCCCGTCTAAAAGAGTTAGAGAAATTTCCCAAGAGAGAATGAAGTTAAGGCTGAAAACTGCTACAAATTATAAACTGTGATTGCTTTTCAGCTTTTTTCAATTGCAATGAAAATCTTTTCTACCTACCATGTCATACTTGATATAAATGTTATTTTATTCTAACATTTGGACCTTTGTCCCCAAACCGAATAAAACAAACAAATATTATGAAAAGAGTGAATATAGTATCTCCCCCAAAATGCATTTTATTAATAAATGTGTGTATATTCAGCTGCTCTTATGCCTACCAAAGAAGCAGAGAACTAGACAATTTGACTTGCCTGGCTTGTGTATAAGTGTGTGTGTGTGTGTGTGTTTATATCCCAAAGAGGCATTATATCAGATGACATAATTATTGTTTAACATTTCATAGGATGAGACTACAAACATTGTACTTTGTGATACTCTGAATCTAAGTGGATAGAGTAAAATTTCAGAAAATGAAAAACAAGTAACAAAATAATTAAGAAACAGAGGAATGTGAATTATATAAAAGATTTATTGTGATTCTTTCACATTATATAAAAATATTAAATCATAGTGTTGTATACCTGAAACTAATATTAATGTTATATGTCAATTATACCTTAAACATTTGTTTTTTAAAATGTCATATTCTGGCTTCAAAGGAAAATGAAATATATAGGCAGCTCTGTATTCCTGTATAAGTATTTGTGTTAATTTTAGTCATAAATACAGAAAGGTGACTATGAGTATTTTGCTAAGTGGCCTATTTATACCATGGATAACATAAGGAAACATATGGTAGTCACTGACAGAAAAGCAAATTGAGAAGCATTTTGATAACTGAAAAGTTTTATCAATTCTTACATCGGGGAAACAAAAGCAAGCAAGCTTTTCCTTCACAATACCAATAATTGAACCTGACAGGCAAATTTTCTGCCAAAGAATGAAAATAAATCCTAAATTTCAGATAGTGATGTAATGAAATAGCATAAAGTGAGAATAATAGTGTCCCCATTGTTCTATAAAAATAGTAAACCAAACTTCTAATATTAGCTAATATTTTTAGATTGCTTACATGTGGGAGGTTCTTATCGGTATGATTTAGACGTTGGTAATCCCAAAACAGTAATCTTCATTCTAGCATTAATTATATTCATTTTACAGATGGGGAAATTGAGGCAAATTGAGTAAGGCAATTTTAATATACAGTTGATCTTTGAACAATGTGGGCTTGACTGCACAGATCCACTTACATGTGGGATCTTTTCAGTAGTAACTAGTGAAGTACTCCACAATCTGTGGTTGGCTGAATCCTCAGATGAAGAACTGTGGACACAGAACTATGTGTAGGAGGGCTGACTCTCAGTTATATGGGGTTTTTAAACTGTACTAAGGGTTGATGTCCCCAACTCCTGGAGGTGTTCAAGGGTCAATTGTTTATCCACATACTCTGGTAGTCCTTCCTTCAACAGGTGAATACTCCTTTCTGTATTTATGGCTAAGATGAACAGAAACATTTGTACCAGAATACAGAGCTGCCTATATACTTTTATTTTCCTTTGAAGCCCAATGCTCTTCTGTTGAGTGTGAGCTGGACGCAGTGCCTTCCTTATTGTGAACAGAATGTTGTTAAAATGTAGTGTGTGACTTATAAGACTCTTTCATACAAGACACGTTTGCTTCTCCTTTGATCTCTGTCACATCACTTGCTCAAAGGGAAGTGAGCTACCACGGTATGAGATCTCCCAAGAAGTCCTGAGAAAAGGCCCACATGGTGAGTAACTCAGGCCTCTAACCAGCAGATAGACAAGAACTGAGGCCTTCTATAGACCACTGTGAGTGTAAACTTGGAAAAGAATTCTCTGGTCACAGTCAAGCCTTCAGATAGTGTAACCCTGACTAACACCTTGACTGCAATAATGAAGAAACTCTCAACCCACAGAAAATGGGAGATAAATGCTTATTATTTTAAGCCATTAAATTTGGGTGTAATTTGTAGAAATGGAGAGTTATTTGACTTATTTAAGTGGAATACTTCAAAAGTAAATTCAGAAAGCATTTCTTCAGAGCTGAAGCTCTGCCTATAGAGTGATGATAATGATGGCAGCCACTGATGACATTCTGTCATGTGCTAATGATTTTCCTCACACTTACAGTAGCACCAATCAGCTGATAACATTGACATTTTATTTTACTCAGGCTCACATGGGTCATATTCCATGTTCAAAGTTACTGTGTTACCAAGGTGGAGAAAACAAAAAATGGTAAGGACTAATTTAAGGCTATAAAATGAATTCAATTGGGAAAATAAAATTTGATACTAAAACTTTAATACTATTTTATACTCACTCTATCTACCTATAGGAAACTTGAAAATTAGGCAACGTAATACTTGAAATCATTTTATAACATAATTTTTAAAATACACCTTAGGATTGAAGATGTTACTACTGCTGCTGCTGCTAAATCACTTCAGTCGTGTCCAACTCTGTGCAACCCCATAGACGCTAATAATAATAATACTTAGTATATTTAAATAAAAAATGAATAGATATGTACCTAAATGAGAAAGGTGAAATGTCATCTTTTTTGATGCAGTCTTATCAAAAATTAGCAAAGTTTTTACTTAACATTTTAGATAGTAAATATTTTATGTTTTGAGGGCAATAAGAATTCAGTTATAACTGTACAAAGTAGCCACTGTAGTACAAAACCAACCATAAATAATATACAAATAAATGTTTGTTCTAGTAAAACTTTATTTATAAAAACTGGTAGTGAGCTGCCTTTAGTCTGTGAGTCATAGGTGGCTGATCCCTTCTCAGATATGAAGTATTTGATATAAGAGAAGTAACAAATATTTCTGATGTATTTTAGTTTATAGGTATTTTAGCCTCCATTATTCCCATTCCCAGTATTAGACAAGGCTGTTTAAAAACGGGGCATATAGAGAGAGTACCAAAATTAGCAAACAGGATTTAGTTATACTCCCTTATCACAAATAAAAATGAACAAAACCAAAACAGTTTTTCTAGGAGGCAAATGAGAACAAATCACGATAGGGCTCAAGATATCCCAGAGAAGATTATCGTGAAGCAGTAAGTGTGATCACAGTGCTGGATATATAGTGTGAAGACTTTTATCAGCTTTGTCTTGGATCATTTGGGCTACTATATTAGAATACTGTTGCTGTGTGTTGATGTGTAAACAAGAGAATTTTTTTTATTTTTTTCCTCACAGTTCTAGATGCTGAGTAAACTAAGATCAAGGCACCAGCAAATTCTGTGCCTGGCAAGAACTTTCTTCCTGGCTTATAGATGCCTTTCTTCTCTTTGAAGAAGGAGCAAGGGGACTATCATGGGCTTCTTCTAAGAGGGCACTAATTCTATTCATGAGGACTCCACTGTAATGATCTAATTACCTCCTCAAGGCCCCATATTCTATTACTGCCACAATGGGGATAAAGTTTCAACATATGAGTTTTGAAAAGACTCAGATATTTAGCCTATAGCATTCTAGCCCTTCTCCCTCCACACACCAGATCCATGCCCTTCTCGAATGCAAACTATGTTCATTCCATCCCAATATTTCCCAAATTCTTAACTTGCTCCAGCATCAATTTTAAAAGCTGAATGTGCACAGTTCAGTTCAGTCGCTCGTCATGTCTGACTCTTTTTGACTCCATGGACTGCAGCACACCAGGAATCTCTGTCCATCACCAACTCCCACAGTTTACTCAAACTCATGTCCATTGGATTGGTGATGCCATTCAACCATCTCATCCTCTGTCATCCCCTTCTCCTACTGCCTTCAAGCTTTAACAGCATCAGGGTCTTTTCAAATGAGTCAGTTCTTCACATCAGTTGGCCAAAGTATTGGAGTTTCAGCTTTAGCAGCAGTCCTTCCAATGAATGTTCAAGACTGATCTCTTTTAGAATGGACTGGTTGGATCTCCTTGCAGTCCAAGGGACTCTCAAGAGTCTTCTCCAACACCACAGTTCGAAAGCATCAATTCTTCGGTGCTCAGCTTGCACAGTCTCATCTAAATGTCATCTAAATCATGTATGCATAAGATATGAGGTACGATTTATCCTGAGGCAAAATTCCTCTCCAGCTGTGAACCTGTAAAACCAAACAACTTATGTGCTTTCTAAAATTCAATGGTAGGACTGGCATAGGATAGATATTGCCATTCCAAAGGGAGAAATAGGAAGGGAGAAAAGAGTGACAGGTCCAAAGTAACTTCAGAACCTAATTGGGGAAATTCCAGTAGGCCTCTAACACGTGGTAATAATCCTCTTTGGCTTGATGCTCTGTCTTCTGTACTCACTGGGTTGTCTACCCGGGTCCAGCCCCAGTTGGATCCAGGGTATCCTCAGGGTGACAGTGTCGGTGACTGGGATTTAGAGATAAAGAGATAAGGAGAGAATGACATGGGGGTGACCAAGCTTCAGTGAGTGAGGCACCCCACTTTATTTTCAGAGAGGGCTTTTATACCCTGAGTTGTACATACAGCAAGGTGGAAAAATGCAGAGTCAACTCAACATTCCATCAGTATTAACTTTTATCGATACAAGGTTCTTTCCTGCAACAGTCTTATTTTTTGTACATTATCTTCTGGCCCTGAGGCCTGTTGATATTTTATGACCCCTTTTTGATAAAGGTTGGTCAGCTGAAACACTTACTTTTCCTTGAAATGTTTTTTCTTAAATTCCTTAGCCCGCATCACCCTTAAAGTACAGAGTTACATTTTTTATGGAGCAAAGATTCAGCGGGTTACAGCAAAGAAAGAACTTATTAACTCAAAGTCTAATGTTGCTAATGCTAAAGCTGCTGCTTGTTTTTTCTACATCCTGACTATATGCACTCCCAGGAACACAATGGATAAAGGATGTGAGAACTTGGCAGCAAGCATTGGCTCAACAATGTTGCAAGAGTCTGGATAAACCTGCCAAGTAAGCTAGAATGCTAACAGGGGGTTTGAATTGAAACAACTTTTCATGCCCAGGAGATTTATTAGCTAGAGCCCTAAGCTGATTTTCTTCAGAGAAAGGTGGTCAGGGACAGCCCCCTGTTACTGTCAGAGGAGTTGGTGAAAGTCATGAAAAAACAGATTCTGGTTTTGGGGTAGATGCTCGACAAGGGGACCCCTCGAGGCCTGATCTCGCCTTTGCCCGTCAGGCCTTTTCCTCATGACCTTTGCCATGGGCGGGATTCTCCACGCTGGCTCCCGGCAGTTGTCAAAGTCTCCCTAGAATTTGGAGGGCTGCTGCCCACAGTGTGACTCTTTGCCAGGGTCTCACTCAGGTCATGGCCCCACTGCACTGGCTGTAAATTGTGCTGCAGCAGTCTGACGGGGTCACAGGCATGAGAGTCTAGGCAGGACATCCTGGCCCACCTGTACTAGAGAGGTGGCTGCATTCACTGGAGTAGTTTTTTACCCTGGGAATGTGGTGGGAGTGGTGGCCCTGATGACCTCTGAGACACTTTCAGGTAGTCATTCTTGTCTTGAAGAACAGTTTCTGTGTCCTGACAAGATGGCTGTTAAGATCCATGGTTTATATCCACACTAATCTCCTTATCAAAAAGTCACTTGGCCACACCCTGAGTAATCTCTTCTGAATACCCTTTCTCAATTTATTGCAGTATGAATAAGCTAAGAATATTCCCAAAGGGTAAGTTCTGCTTTCTTTTAGCTCAGTAATTCCATCTTCAAATCATTCCTCCTGTCTATCATTTTATAATAGGAGAAGGCGGTGGCACCCCACTCCAGTACTCTTGCCTGGAAAATCCCATGGACGGAGGAGCCTGGTAGGCTGCAGTCCATGGGGTCGCGAAGAGTCGGACACGACTGAGCGACTTCACTTTCACTTTTCACTTTCATGCATTGGAGAAGGAAATGGCAACCCACTCCAGTGTTCTTGCCTGGAGAATCCCAGGGACGGGGGAGCCTGGTGGGCTGCCATCTATGGGGTCACACAGAGTCGGAGATGACTGAAGCACCTTAGCAGCAGCAGCAGCAGCATTTTACAATAAGCAGTTAGGAGGAACCAAACAGCAGCTTTAACACTTTGCTTAGAGTTCTTCTCAGGTAAGTATCCAATTTCATTGCTTACAAGGTCTAACTTCTATAAAACACTAGTACATGAACAAAAATCAGTCAAGTTTTTTCCTACTTTATAACAGAGACCAGCCTTTCTCCAGTTTCTGATAACGTGTTTCTTTTTTTTTTATTTTTATTTTTTTTTAATTTTAAAATCTTTAATTCTTACATGTGTTCCCAAACATGAACCCCCCTCCCACCTCCCTCCCCATAACATCTCTGTGGGTCATCCCCATGCACCAGCCCCAAGCATGCTGTATCCTGCGTCAGACATAGACTGGCGATTCAATTCTTACATGATAGTATACATGATAGAATGCCATTCTCCCAAATCATCCCACCCTCTCCCTCTCCCTCTGAGTCCAAAAGTCCGTTATACACCTCTGTGTCTTTTTTCCTGTCTTGCATACAGGGTCGTCATTGCTATCTTTCTAAATTCCATATATATGTGTTAGTATACTGTATTGGTGTTTTTCTTTCTGGCTTACTTCACTCTGTATAATCGGCTCCAGTTTCATCCATCTCATCAGAACTGATTCAAATGAATTCTTTTTAACGGCTGAGTAATACTCCATTGTGTACATGTACCACAGATTTCTTATCCATTCATCTGCTGATGGACATCTAGGTTGTTTCCATGTCCTGGCTATTATAAACAGTGCTGTGATGAACATTGGGGTACATGTGTCTCTTTCAATTCTGGTTTCTTCGGTGTGTATGCCCAGCAGTGGGATTGCTGGGTATTAAGGTAGTTCTATTTGCAATTTTTTAAGGAATCTCCACACTGTTCTCCATAGTGGCTGTACTAGTTTGCATTCCCACCAACGGTGTAGGAGGGTTCCCTTTTCTCCACACCCTCTCCAGCATTTATTGCTTGCAGATTTTTGGATTGCAGCCATTCTGACTGGTGTGCAGTGGTACCTCATTGTGGTCTTGATTTGCATTTCTCTGATAATGAGTGATGTTGAGCATCTTTTCATGTGTTTGTTAGCCATCCATATGTTTTCTTTGGAGAAATGTCTATTTAGTTCTTTGGCCCATTTTTTGATTGGGTCATTTATTTTTCTGGAATTGAGCTGTAGGAGTTGCTTGTATATTTTTGAGATTAGTTGTTTGTCAGTTGCTTCATTTGCTATTATTTTCTCCCATTCAGAAGGCTGTCTTTTCACCTTGCGTATATTTTCCTTTGTTGTGCAGAAGCTTTTAAGTTTAATTAGATCCCATTTGTTTATTTTTGCTTTTATTTCCAGAATTCTGGGAGGTGGATCATAGAGGATCATGCTGTGATTTATGTCTGAGAGTGTTTTGCCTATGTTCTCCTCTAGGAGTTTTATAGTTTCTGGTCTTACATTTAGATCGTTAATCCATTTTGAGTTTATTTTTGTGTGCGGTGTTAGAAAGTGATCTAGTTTCATTCTTTTACAAGTGGTTGACCAGTTTTCCCAGCACCACTTGTTAAAGAGATTGTCTTTACTCCATTGTATATTCTTGCCTCCTTTGTCAAAGATAAGGTGTCCATATGTGAGTGGATTTATCTCTGGGCTTTCAATTTTGTTCCACTGATCTATATGTCTGTCTTTGTGCCAGTACCATACTGTTTTGATGACTGTGGCTTTGTAGTAGAGCCTGAAGTCAGGCAAGTTGATTCCTCCAGTTCCATTCTTTTTTCTCAAGATTGCTTTGGCAATTCGAGGTTTTTTGTATTTCCATACAAATCTTAAAATTATTTGTTCTAGTTCTGTGAAAAATATGGCTGGTAGCTTGATAGGGATTGCATTGAATTTGTAAATTGCTTTGGGTAGTATAGTATACTCATTTTCACTATATTGATTATTCCGATCCATGAACATGGTATATTTCTCCATCTATTAGTGTCCTCTTTGATTTCTTTCATCAGTGTTTTATAGTTTTCTATATATAGGTCTTTAGTTTCTTTGGGTAGATATATTCCTAAGTATTTTATTCTTTTCGTTGCAATGGTGAATGGAATTGTTTCCTTAATAAGATCCTTACCATCTGTATTTCTTTCAACCTTTTGTTCATGATGACTTAGGTATTTCTAAGAAGATGAGGCTTTCTCTCTAGTTTTCCTCTTTTCTTTCCCTTCTCTCTCCAGAATCATCCTTATTTCTAGCTTACAGTTCACAACTCTTCCATCCTCTACCTGTTACCCAGTTCCAAACCCACTGCGACAATTATGGTATCTGATGCATCAGCACCCTACTTTGCATGACTAATTATTGTCTTGGTCTGTTCAAGGTGCTATAACAAAATATCATCAACTGTGTCTGGGTGACTTATAAATAGAAGATATTTCTCACAATGCTGAAGGCTGTGAAGACCAGGATCAAGGTGCCAGCAGATTCAGTGTGAATAAGTACCAGCTTCTTGGTTCACAGGCAACTGTCTTCTCTCTATGTTCTGCTGTGGATGAAGGAGTGGGTGGGTGGGGGGACTCTCTGGGATCTATTTTATAAAGGCACTGATTTCATTGATGGGGATTATAGACTTATACCCTAATTACCTCCCCAAAACTCCATTTCAAAGTATCACATTGGGGATTATGCTTCAACATAATTTTAAGGGAGCACAAATATTCAGCCTTTAGCAGTGTTTATGCTACATTCACAAAGTGGACTATGAGGTGCTATTGAAATGAATAAACCCCTTTTACATTATTCACAGGAGTTATGTTCTATAAATTGGTTCTGAATTAGCAAATACAGAACCATTGCTCCTAAAGGAATTATAGTGTTAGGTTCCGTTTGACCATAACATTTTTGCCAACTGATCAAGTGATAAACTTATACTATGTGTGTTTCTGTTCAAAGGCATATTATGTAATATATATTTCTTATAAGTGATTAATGATACTGAAGTAATGTAAAGTCAGAGGCTCTAGGGGCCATCTGTGTTATATAGATTTGTTTAACAATTTTTTTATAAACAAGCCAGTCTTATCAGCATTGAAAATCTGCTCTTAATTCATTACATGTGTAACACTTAGTAGGTATTTTTAAAAATTGCTTCCACAGCCTCCTGATGTGAGAACCAGCCTCGTTTGCATGTTTAACATTTTTCAAGCTGTATCACCTTTTAAAATGTGCAAGTCAGCCAACACTAACCAAGAAGTTTTAACATTTTCATGACCCAGGGTAAAGTGACTATAAATTTCTTTGGCTTTCAGCTTCACAACAGTGCTGTCCACTGCACTTTTATTATTAGTCATCATCTCATGAATCCACAAATTTGGCTTCTTTTTCATTATTTCCATAGCTTCATCCCACATTACAGATGTTACTTAGCACTTCTGGAGTGGCCTCACAGACAGATAGACACATTTGCTTTTACTTTCTCTGGATGTACCCTATTATTAATTAATTAACATAGAACTTATGGTCCAAAGCAGTATAAATCAAGCCTGGATGAAGTTTATCTAACATGTATCTTCTACATAAGACACATCACCGACTTCTTGTGCTAACAAACAATAGACAACAGTTCATCACTCTGCTTGGGGGCCATTTAAACAGTGAAATCATTGACAAAAGCATACAAAAGCAAAATTTAAAAATGTGCTAAGTAGATAACAAGAAGAACACTTGTTTAAATAGAAGAGCTGAAATAACAAGGCAGAGTGTCACCTTGTTTGACCTCAGTTGGAATGTGCACATCAGACAGCTCAAATTTTTAACTGTTCTGCATGTCTGCAAATGATCCTGTAAAACCCACAAGTACTGACTGGGATTAAAAATACATTTTGGTGAGTAAGCAAACCCTTAAATACAGAATCCATGAATAATGAGAATCAATAATACATATGAAGAAGGAATATTATAGCATATTTTATCTGCTTGGATTCACTTATGAAATATTTTAAAAGCACTTGATACCTGATAAATACCAAGTTTATAAGGTTTTATGAACATTCATTCTCTTAGAAAGTACACATACATGTATGTACAGTGGAATGAATATGAAATTATTCTTACTTGGTCAATTTATAATTTAGTGTGTTTACACATTTTAAAATACAGCTATATTTTGTATATGGGCACAGGAAAGAGAAAATAGATTCATCTGATTAACAGTGGAAAGTTGACCTTTCTCTTCGCTTGTGGTATGCACCTCACTCTGACCAGCACTCTCTTTACTCCTCCTATATTCTATACTCTTCATACCAATATAGAAAATGAATAGAGAATAATAGAAAATAGAGAATAGATACTAATTAAACTTTACAAATTATCTGCTTTCCTACAATTTTAATAGCAAGCTAATGAATATATTAGAACTATAAAAGTAAAAAATGTAAAAAAGTAAGATTTTATATTTTTTACTGAATTTTTAAATTTTTTTACTTAGGATCACTGTACTTGGAAAAGTGGCATGCACTGACAAGGTAAGCTTTTTTTTTTTTTTAATATATTTGAGCATATTCAATTTAAGGTCAGTGGCATTTACTTATTTATGGCTGCGATGGGTCTTTGTTGATGCACAAGGGCTTTCTCTAGGTGAAGCAAGTAGGGGTTACTGTTTTGTTGCCCTGTGCTGGCTTATAATTGCAGTGCTTCCCTGGTGGCTCAGAGGTTAAAGCATCCCGCCTGCAATGCGGGAGACCTGGGTTCGATCCTTGGGTCTGGAGAAGGAAATGGCAACCCACTCCAGTGTTCTTGCCTGGAGAATCCCATGGCGGGAGGAGCCTGGTGGGCTACAGTCCACGGGGTTGCAAAGAGTCAGACACGACTGAGCGACTTCACTTTCTCTTGTCACAGAGCACAGGCTCTAGAGCATGGGCTCAGCAGTTGCGGCACTCAGTCTATATTTTATTTCAACAAAAAGATAGTCCATCACTTAAAAACTGCAGAGTGAAGTCTGTCAGCGACAGTTCAGTTCAGTCCAGTCGCTCAGTCGTGTCCGACTCTTTGCGACCCCATGAATCGCAGCACGCCAGGCCTCCCTGTCCATCACCATCTCCCTGAGTTCACTCAGACTCACGTCCATCAAATCCGTGATGCCATCCAGCCATCTCATCCGCGGTCGTCCCCTTCTCCTCCTGCCCCTAATCCCTCCCCACATCAGAGTCTTTTCCAATGACTCAGCTCTTCGCAGGAGGTGGCCAAAGTATTGGAGTTTCAGCTTTAGCATCATTCCTCCCAGTGAACACCCAGGACTGATCTTTAGAGTGGACTGGTTGGATCTCCTTGCAGTCCAAGGGACTCTAAAGAGTCCTCTCCAACACCACAGTTCAAAAGCATCAATTCTTCAGTGCTCAGCTTTCTTCACAGTCCAACTCTCACATCCATACATGACCACTGGAAAAACCATAGCCTTGACTAGATGGACCTTTGTTGGAAAAGTAATGTCTCTGCTTGTTAATATGCTGTCTAGGTTGGTCATAACTTTCCTTCCAATGAGTAAGCATCTTTTAATTTCATGGGTGCAGTCACCATCTGCAGTGATTTTGGAGCCCCCCAAAATAAAGTCTGACACTGTTTCCACTGTTTCCCCATCTATTTCCCATGAAGTGATGGGACCAGATGCCATGATCTTCATTTTCTGAATGTTGAGCTTTAAGCCAACTTTTTCACTCTTCTCTTTCACTTTCATCAAGAGGCTCTTTAGTTCCTCTTTACTTTCTGCCATAAGGGTGGTGTCTTCTGCATATCTGAAGTTATTGACATTTCTCCTGGCAATCTTGATTCCAGCTTGTGCTTCTTCCAGCCCAGAGTTTCTCATGATGTACTCTGCATATAAGTTAAATAAGCAGGGTGACAATATCCAGCCTTGATGTACTCCTTTTCCTATTTGGAACCAGTCTTGTTCCATGTCTAGTTCTAACTGTTGTTTCCTGACCTGCATATAGGTTTCTCAAGAGGCAGGTCAGGTGGTCTGGTAGTCCCATCTCTTTCAGAATTTTCCGCAGTTTCTTGTGATCCACACAGTCAAAGGCTTTGGCATAGTCAATAAAGCAGAAATAGATGTTTTTCTGGAACTCTCTTGCTTTTTCCATGATCCAGCAGATGTTGGCAATTTGATCTCAGGTTCCTCTGCCTTTTCTAAAACCAGCTTGAACGTCTGGAATTTCACAGTTCATGTATTGCTGAAGCCTGGCTTGGAGATATATATTAGAGTACTTCAAAACATCTTGGTTAGTACTAAAGGGAGAATAAAGATATTGTCAGTGTCATAACTTTAAAATCAAGAGCCCCAAGCCAGCAATTTAAAACGTACTACCTTTCTTTTGAAGCCTGTATTTTTCCTGGCTACAACTTTGCCACGAATAGTATCAGGTTTACAGTGAACAATCCAGTGTGTTTATTATTAGAGTAATATTGTTTACAATGTTGTGTTTGTCTCTGCTGTACAACAAACTGAAAATCCCCTCCCTCTTAGCCTCCCTCCCACCCCCTCATCCCACCCTGGCCCTCTGTGTCATCACAGAGCACTGAGCTCTGCTCCCTGTGCTACAGAAGCTTTCTACTAGCTATCTCTTTTGTACATGGTACTGTATTTATGTCAGGGCAACTTTCTCCATTTGTCCCACCCTCTCCTTCCCTCGCTGTGTCCATAAATCTGTTCTCTAAGTCTGTCTCTCTATTCCTGTCCTGCAATAGGTTCACTAGTACCATTATTCTAGATTCCATAAATGTGCAGTTATACACGATATTTGTTCTTCTGAGTCTTTTTACTGTGTATGGCAGACTCTCGTTTCATTCACATCACTACAAATAATTCACGTTAATTCCTTTTTATGGCTAAGTAGTATTCCATTGCATATATGTGCCACAGCTTCTTTACCCATTCACCTACTGATGTATACTTACATTGCTGCTATATCTTGGCAATTGTAAATAATGCTGCAATGAACATAGGCATGCATATATCTTTTCAAATTAATGTTTTTGTTTTCTTCAGATTCTTCAGATATATACCCAAGGGTGGAATAGCTGGATCATATGGTAATTATATTTTTTAGTATTTTTGAGGGGTCTCCATACTGTTACCCAGAGTTGCTACACCAATTTACATTCACACAGTGGAAGAGGGTTCCTTTTTCTCCACATCTTTGCCAACATTAGTTATTTATGTTCTTTTTGTTTTTTAGATATAATTCATTAAGTATATAATTCATCTATTTAAAGTATACAATTCAGTGTTTTAATGTATTTACAGTGGGGTGCAATCATGTAATTTTAGAATATTTCAGTATAAAAGAAACCCTGTACTATCAGCAGTAAATTTTGCTCTCTTCCACCCTTCCACCCTCAGTCCTAGGCAAAAACCAAGCTACTTTCTATCTCTCTAGATTTGCCTCTTCTGGACATTTACTGTAAGTAGAATTGTACAATATATGGTGTCTTATGACTGATTCATAATGTTTTAAAAATTCATCATGTTATAGCACATGTCAGTACTTATTCCTGTTTATGCCTTAGTGATATTTCATTATATGGATGTACCACATTTTATTTATCTATCTGACAGCTAATGGGCATTTGGGTTGTTTCTACATCTTGGCCCTTTATCATGAATAATGCTGCTATGAACCTTTGTGTGATTATCTATTATTTCTCTTGTATAGATAGATAACCAAGGAATAGAATTTCTTGTTTGTCTAGTAACTTTAATATTTTGAGGAACTGCCAAACTGTTTTCACAAAGTAGCTGTACCATTTTACATTCCTACTGGCAATCTATGAGGGTTTCAATTTCTCCTGATTGATACTTGTTCTCATCTGTCATTTTGACTGTAGCCATTGTAGTGGGTATGAAATGGTGTCCCTGTGGTTCTGATTGACGTTTCCATGATAACTAATGACACTGAGAATCTTTTCATGTGCCTTTTTGCTGTTTGTATACTTTCTTCAAAAGACGTATATTCAAGTCTTTTACTCATTTCTATATTGGGCTATTTGTCTTTTATTGCATTTTAAGAATCCTTTATATATTCTAGTTACTAGTCCTATATCAGATACATGGTTTGTAAGTATTTTCTCCCATTTTGAGGTCTTTTTGATGATAGCCATTCTGACAGGTGTAAGGTGATATGTTATGGTTGTTTTAATTTGCATTTCTGTAATAATTAGTGATGTTGAGCATGTTTTCTTATGCCTACAAGCCATCTGTTAGTGTTCTTTGGAAAAATGTCTTCAATTTTTCTTTTGGATACTGAGTTTGAGTTGTATGAAATATTTATACATTTTAAATATTAACCCCTTATTGGTCATATCATTTGCACATATGTTCTGCGATGTGGTAGGTTGTCTTTGTTTTGTTGATGGTTTCCTTTGCTATGCAAAGGCTTTAAAGTAGGTCCCCTTTATTTTGCTTATCTTCCCTTTGCCTTAAGGAACAAATCAAAAATATATTGCTACTGTTTTTATCAGAGCATTCTGCCTGTGTTTTCTTCTAGGAGTTTTATGGTTTCCAGTCTTACATTTAGGTCTTTAACCTATTTAAGCTTACTTTTATATATGGTATTAGAATACATTCTCATTTTAGTCTTTAAATGTAGCTGTCCAGTTTGCCCAGCACCACTTACTCAAGAGTTTATCTTTTCTCCATTGTATTTTCTTGTCTCCTTTGTCTCCAATTGTTTATTTTCTACAGCCTTTCCTTTTTCTGTTTTATAAGCATGCTTGTTCCTATTTGTCAACCAGTTAGGCTGGTGTCTGCATGTCTGTAGATTACATGGGTATAAATAAACCATCCAGTGGTACTCTGAGATCCAGATGCAGAATGCATTCTTTCACAGCTTTTTTTTTTTTTTTTTCCAAATACTACTTTTTATAGGTGGTTGAAAGTTGAGACTGGGGCAATCTCTTTTTAGTCAGGCTTGTCTAGTGTTCTGCCATCCTACAATTGTGTATACTTTTTAAAAAATGGAAAAGGAAAGCAGAGTGGGAGGGTTTGTCTTCATTATCTTGCTGAAAATGAAGAAATGGGGTGTTTTGTTCATAGGAAAGTCTCCCCTGCAAATCTTTTGGAAGTTAGTGGTATTTTATAGATTCTCTACTCACTCTACTTCTGCTGTGCCAACCACTCTCCACCAAATTCAGAAAATGCCTTTGATAGATGGAATTATTGACCTCAATTCTTTATCCATTCCCTTTACCATATAACTTTGCAACCCTTCCCACAAAAGAGTTTTCCACTAGCTATGACTTGCTTTGGCCAATGGGATGTGGGTGGCAGTTACCCTGTGCAAGTTCTATACTTGGAACTTAAAAGGTATCACTGCTCCCATCTCTCTAAGAAAAGCTTTCTCTAGGCATCCACTACTCTTCTACACAAGGCCTAGAAGAATGCACTGGGAACTTCAGCATGCAGCCAACTGCAACTGGGTGTACAGCCTCAGGCAGAGTCACTTAGCTGAAAATAGCCTAGCTGAGCCAATATCTTGCAGACCTGTGAGCAAGAATAAATGATTACTGTTTTAATCCACTGAATTTTGGAGTGAATTACTTGTTATGTAATAGCAAGTTATAGCCAACTGATACGATGCCCTTACTCCTTTTGTCTCCTCAATTCATATATTCATTCTTAGCTCAGTATGTTGTTGTTGTTCAGTCACTAAGTCATGTCTGACTCTTTGCAACCCCATTGCCTACAGTATACAAGGCTTCCCTGTCTTTCACTGTTTCCCAAAGTTTGCTCAAATTCATGTTCATTGAGTTGATGGTACTGTCTAACCATATCATTCTCTGCTGCCCTCTTCTCAGTTGCCTTCAGTCTTTCTCAGCATCAGGGTCTTTCCAATGAGTCAACTCTTTGCATTAGGTGGCCACAGTTTTGGAGATTTTCAGCATCAGTCCTTCTGATGAATATTCAGGGTTAATTTCCATTAGGATTAACTAGTTTCATTTCCTTGTATTCCAAGGCATTCTCAAGAGTCTTCTCCAGCACCACAATTCAAAAGCATCAGTTCTTCAGTGCTCAGCCTTCTTTATGGTCTGACTCTCACACTGATACATGACTCTTGGAAAAACCATTAACTTTGACAATATGAGCCTTTGTCAGCCAAGTGATGTCCCTGCTTTTTAATATGCTGTCTAGGTTGCTCATAGTTTTCCTTCCAAGGAGCAAGCACCTTTTAATTTCATGGCTGCAGTCACTGTCCACAGTGATTTTGGCACACAGGAAAAGAAAATCTGTCACTGCTTCCACTTTTTTCCCCTTTTATTTGCCGTGAAGCAATGAGACTGGATGCCATGATCTTAGTTTTTTTTTAATGGTGTGTTTCAAGCTAGCTTTTTCACTGTTCTCTTTCACCCCTATGAAGAGGCTCTTTAGTTCCCATTCACTTTCTACTATCAGATCAGCACATTTATGGACAGATGAGTATTTCTTCGAGCCCTTTCAAAGTGTTGCAAGAAATGATTGATTATATGCATTGGCTTTAGTAACAACAAACTGCTAGCAAACAGTTCCCTCTTCCTAATGAATAATAACTTTGTGGAAGGGACTACATCTTCCAGTCTCTATGTCCACAGCACCAAGCTTGTGCATGAGACAGTCCAGTCTTGTAAAGTCATGCTTCTATCACTGAATCACTGTGTTGAACCCTTTAATCTCTCTGAATTTCCCCATCTGTTGGGGAGAGAGTTAGCAAAGATAGTGTACATGGAGTGCTCAACACACAGTGTTAACAGCTTCTATTTATTTATGTTTGTGGAATAAATCAATGAATGCTATTTTTCCTTAATGTTGGTGACCTGGTATCCTTTAAAAGGTACCCATCTCTTCCTTTTTGCCAAATACGGCACTTTCCTTGAGCACTTTCTGGTGCCTGTCTAGGTCTAATAGCACATGTCAGCACTGTGTCTTTCTTCCCTAGTTTCTACTCAGTAAGCTACCTTCCTAGTGGGTGTCCTGCAGGAAACCCGGCTGTCCTGGTCAGATGGTGCTCTTTACTCAAACAGCAGCAGTGGTGTCTGATGGTACACTGAATGATTAGTAAGCTCAAATACTTTGTATGAATAATCTAATTTTTCAAAAAATTAAATGATATGGGCTGAACTGTGTTCCCTTCTCCCCCAATCTCCCAGATTCATATGCTAAAGCCCTTACCTCCAATGTGATTGTATATGAGGACAAGACCTTTCAGTTCAGTCACTCAGTCATTTCCGACTCTTTGCAACCCCATGGACTGCAGCATGTTAGGCCTCCCTGTCCATCACTAACTCCCAGAGTATACTCAAATTCATGTCTGTTGAGTCTGTGATACCATCCAACCATCTCACCCTCTGTTGTCCCCTTCTCCTCCCACCTTCAATCTTTCCCAGCATCAGGGTCTTTTCTAATGAGTCAGTTCTTCGCATCAGGTGGCCAAAGTATTGGAGTTTCAGCTTCAGTCCTTTCAGTGAATATTCAGGACTGATTTCCTTTAGCATGGACTGGTTGGATCTCTTTGCAGTCCAAGGGACTCAAGAGTCTTCTCCAACTCCACAGTTCAAAAGCATCAATTCTTCAATACTCAGCTTTCTTTATAGTCCAACTCTCATATCCATACATGACTATTGGAAAAGCAATAGATTTGACGAGTCAGACCTTTTTTGGCAAAGTAATATCTCTGCTTTTTAATATGCTATCTAGGTTGGTCATAATGTTTCTTCCAAGGAGTAAGCATCTTAATTTCATGGCTGCAGTCACTATCTTCAGTGATTTTGGACCTCAAAAAATAAAGTCTGCCTCTGTTCCCACTGTTTCCCCATCTATTTGCCATGAAGTGATGGGACTGGACACCATGATCTTAGTTTCCTGAATGTTGAGCTTTAAGGAAGTCATCATGTCATAAGGGTGGGGCCTTAATCTGAGGGGATTGCTATCCTTACAGGAGGTGAGGAATATTATTTTATAATTCATATATTATAAAATGTACACTTTGTTATGGTTTATGCTTTTAACCCTCAGATACTCTAGACTACACTTCTGACTGCAATGGTAAGCTTCAAGTTGACAAGCTGAGGATTTTAATGTATTCATTCAAGGTATAGTCAGAGCACCGTAAAGCTTCTTTGACATCGGTAGAATTTTCACCCTGGGCTGAAGAAGTTGAAAGCCAGAGACTGAGTTTGATTCAATGGTTTACAGTATTAAGAAGTAAGTTAATAAGTTAACATCATGGTCTCAGCAGTTTCTGGTGCTACTTCTGGGAATTTGATTGGAAAAGAGTGGGAATCTGCATATTGGAGTAGAGAAATTATAATGGATTTGGATAAGTCTGAACATGTACATTCCCTTACTGCTGCTGCTGTTCCCTTGCTAGGAGAAGCAACATTTTCCCCCTTCTAATGAATCTATTTCTTCTTTGAATGAAGAGCACAGTATGCCAGCTTCAATCATTTATCTTTCAAAGATATGAAAATTTTATTTATGATCTTTACCTATCAACCTGCATATCTTCCAGACCTATAATGAGGTTGCAGCATGTTCCATAGACAAATACAGAATCTGACTTCTATGAGGTGAATTTTTTGTCAAAAAAAAAAGGTAAGTTTTTTTTAAAATTTACATTGTCAGAAATATAAATATGTAGAATATGTTTTGGAATGAATTCCAAATCTGTTAAACCATGCTGGAAAGAACATATGAATGGCATGGATTTATCACTATGAGTATAGCTTTCAGATAATTTTTGAATTCAGTGTGCTACTTGAATGGTTGGAAATGGCTGCAAAAGTTTTCCACAGTGATTTTCTAGAAGAAAAATGTGACCCACATTAAATAATTCCAAAGATATTTTGGTGTAACACAGAGAAAACAATCCAAAGAGTTAGTGAGACTGGAATGTTGGAATTCTGACATCAAATACAAGGTCTCATTTTAAACTCAAAATTTATTACACACTTTGAAATAACAGTCTATGCACTTTGTATACCTCAGATATATGCTGTTTCTTTTTGATATTCATAAATAAACACAGGGTCAAGTTTTATATCTCTAGGCCTCAGTACTTACCAACATTAAAATATATAGCTGACTTGTGTGATGATAAAGCATCTCTGTTAAATCTACCTAAACATAGAGAGTAAACATTTAAATGATTTCTGATAAACCACACCAGAGCAGTAAGGCTCATTATGGGCACTGTTATCAGGCACACTTGTACACCCTTCTCTGCTTCCCCCTTCCAGTAGCAGCAACCAGATGTGCTGCTGTAATTGTGCTATATCCAGCCCATCTAAAAACTGTGGACTGCCTGCACCAAAACAGATCAAGGTAACAACACTATAACTTTTATGATACTAAATCTATTTCATCAGTTCAAACTTCACTTAGTGATGGCTTCACAATGCAAATCTGATCATACTACTCCCCTTTAAGACACTTCTGAGTTGTCTCATTGTCCTAGAGATGGACACTCTCAAAATGATGACTGAGGCACACAGAGGCTACCCTCTAACTTTAGAGGGTCATCTGGTTAACCTTTCCCTCCTTGCTCTCTGCCTTTCAGAAAACTAACTCTCCTTCCCTTTGTGGAACATAATACCTTCTTTCACATTGCAGGCCATTTGTGTATGTCATTCTGTGTCCAAAATTCTTTCTTACTCTCCTTTACCTAGGCACTTCCTAAATTTATCCTCATATTGTATCTCATGTATTATTTGTACCCATCAACATAGAACACTCCTTTATAGCATTTAGGCCTTTTATGTGTGTTAAGTCGCTTCAGCCGTGTCCAACTCTTCACGACCTTATGGGCTATAGCTCTCTAGGCTCCTCTGTAAATGGAATTTTCCAGGCAAGAATACTGGAGTGGGTTGCCATGTCCTCCTCCAGGAGATCTTACCAACCCAGGGATTGAAACCTTGCCTCTTACTTGTCCTGAATTGGCAAGTGGGATTTTTACATCTAGCGCCACCTGGAAAGCCTATTATAGTTATATACTTATTTATTTAGACTCTTTAATAATTACATATTTTATTAGTCTGGGTCCTCCAGAGAAATAATAATAGAACCAGTATATTATATATGTGTGTGTATATACACAGAGAGAGAGAGTGGCAGGGAAGGGAGGAAAAGAGTAAAGAGTAGTGAGAATATGTATATGTGTATAGAGGGAAAGAGAGAAAGAAGATATATCTATTTTAAAAATTTATTGTAAATGGTTCAAAAGAATATGGAGGCTAAATTCTAAGATTTACAGTCTGCAAGGTGGAGATACAACAGAGCTAATGGTATGGGTCCACTCCAAAGGCAGGAAAAAATGATGTGTCAGCCCAAGCAGTCAGGTATTTCTTCTCACGCATAGAATGTCAGCTGCTCAGTACTATGGTAATATTTTATTTATGGTGACAGTGGAATAGTGTTCCTCTAATATGTTTGCAGTGATGGTTGCAGGAAGGGATGCATCTACAGAACAAAACAACAGGTGAGAATGAGTAAAAAGGACAGAGGAACCTCAACTAGAATAGCTCTTGCCAAGTGAACAGGCTTGACCACAGGTAGGTCATCCTAATTGGAAGATCAGAGTTGTTGATCATTCAGATTGACCTCAAACTCTGCATGCACCATGGCCTCAAGCCTGAGAATTTAAGAAAAGTGGGCAGTGGAACCAAAATTGTATTAAAATATTTATAAAGTACTAGAAACATGAGACACAAGTCTTGGAAAGACTGGTGAAGATATATTAGGATAATTTTGAGACACAGAATTGTATATTAAAACTACTGTAGCAACTTAGGGCTGTAATATGCACTATTAGTGGCTGAATAGGGTGTATCATCTGGTACCATTACAGGGTCAATAGCTACATTATTTTTAGTGCTTAGATATTATCATTGGCATTTTAAGCTTTGCAACAGCAGACATCAGGGAATGGAAAAAAGAATGGCTAGCACCACACAGAATCCTGTGTGAAACTCTGTCAGGAAATTTTCAGATATGTGTGGAATATTAAACTGCTGGGAGGTCTCACAATATCGAATGGAGTCAAAGATAAACTGTGATTCCAAGTTCCACTGGAACTCTAGATTACAGAAGGTCATTGCAAACAGCTGCTACTATTTACAGTGTTTGCATGCATGCTTAGTTGCTTCGGTCATGTCCAGTGCTTTGCAACTCTATAGTTGGCAGCCCACCAGGCTCCTATGTCCATGGGATTCCCCAGGCAAGAATACTGGAGTGGGTTTTCATTCCAAGGGATCTTCCTGACCCAGGGACTGAACCTATGTCTTCTCTATTGCAGGCAGATTCTTCACTGTTTGAGCCACCAGGGAAGCCCTTACAGTGTTTAATGCACTATTAATTGAAATATCGTTACTTGGTCATAGAGAAATACAAATGTATTTTTCTTTCTCACTGCATTCCTTCAAATTAAGAAAACATATAACAGGTGATGATTGCTTGGACTCCAGATAGCTTCAAATTATATACCATAAGAAGTATTTGAAATGCATACAGTGTAATAGCATTCTTTTTATATATTCATGTCTGTCCAAAAGTTTCCATTTGAAAGAAAATATTATCAACCTATTGCTGCTGCTTCATACGTGGTTCACCCATTCATCATCACTAACATACTATGGGATGCAGAGTGACTCTGAAATCTTTCCCCAAACCTATGTTTTGAGAAATCTGCCAGATTATTTTGACTCCCAGGGATTGAAACTTTGATGAGGAGAAGAATTCCTCACAATATCAGCAGACACACACAACACACACACTTGTGTGTACATATGCACACTATTCACATGTAAGTAAAACTTTGGGTTAAATACTGAATCTGTATATTCTACCTGTGTGCCCATGAATCACTTGCATAAAAACTTTCTGAGCCTTGATGTATTTGTTTTCAAATGTCTGGAGATAATTATATCGGCCTCAGAAGATCTTTGGAAGGACTTAATGTCTTTCTAAACATTACTTCATTAACCGAATGCCTGAGTCACAGTAAGTGCTCAATAAATTAGTAGTAGTTGTTTGCAAATTGAGTAAAGAAAATAAATGTTAACTCCAAAATCACTTCACTGTAACACCTAAAGAGAATAACAATTTTGAGCAGAGATAATAGTTTTTTATTGCTTCATCAGTAAAAGTATACTTTCAAAACTACTCATATTCTTTTTTTACTTCATTTCCTTCTAGTTCTAATTTCGCTGTTACACAAACTTAAGGTTTGTATATAGCTTCATAATTTAGTTTTTTCCAAGCAATTAATTCCTTAAAGTAGTTAAGCCAACTAGCTCCTCTTAGAGTTTACTCAGTGCTTTTCCCTATAAAATATATTTATTTAACTATATGTATAGCTTGTTTGCTTTGACTGAACTAATTGCACATTTCATGTTTACATATCCATAAAATTTTACCTTCTGTAATGTCACATGATTAAATACATAAAATGGATTTATGACAAAAATTTACTTAATAGTTTTATGGATTTCATGAGCCTCTAATTCAAGATTCTCATTTTTTCAGATTAACTCAAGTATTGTTATCTCAAAATGAATCTATCTCCTTTATACAATACTACATGAAGTGTATATGTTACATATTTTTTCTACACAGGTAATACAACAAGAAATCGCCCAGCACATTACAAGCAAAACTACACTTAGAATTTATATATCATTAGCTTCCTGTCTAATGTTTTCTGGGGGACAAAAGAAGCTTAGTCCTGCTGTTCAATTCTTGATAAGAAAGGCCTGGAACCAAAACGAATTTGACTGTCACCTAGTAAATTGAGTAGGCTTTGGGCTCATTCCATCCTATCTTACCTGGTAAAATTTTAAACTGTGTTCTATGCAAAGTCTATTAAACTGACAGCCTAACCAGTGTTCTTATTTCTTTCAGTGTACTGATTCTCAGTACCCCTTCTCCTTCTCTGGATGGCTCCTTAACTCTCTGTTACTCTCCACTGCTTAATTATTTCATTAAATTTATTAATTTTACCTAGATCAATCCCAGAACCAAAGAAGAAACTTGGAATTTTCTGATCATTTTATTTCTTAGCCATAGTACTTAATATGTGAGAAGAACAGAGCTGGCGGAATCATGCTCCCTCACTTCAGACTATATTAAAAAACTGTTGTAATAAAAAACAGTATAGTACAGGCACAAAAACAGACACATTGATCAATGGAACAGACTAGAGAGCCCAGATATAAACCCGCAAAATTATGGTCAATTAATTGGTGACAAAGGAGGTAAGAATATACAACAGAGAAAAGACAGTCTCTTCAATAAGTCGTGCTGGGAATACTGGACAGCCACATGTAAAAGAATAAAGAGAGAACATTTGATAGTACCATATACAAAAATAAACCCCAAATGGATTAAAGGCCTAAATGTAAAACTGGATACCATAAACCTCCTAGAGGAAAACTAGGCAAAACCCTCTTTCACATAAACTGCAGCAATATTTTTTTGGATCTGTCTCCCAAAGGAAGTAAAAACAAAAATAAACACATGGGACCTAATTAAACTTAAAAGCTTTTGCATAGCAAAGGAAAGCATCGACAAAATGAAAACCTACTAAATGAGAGAAGATATTTGCAAGTGATACAACCAATAAGAGTTAATATCCAACATATATAAACAGCTCATACAATTCAACATCACAAATACAACCTGATTAAAAAATGGGCAGAAGAACTGAAAAGACATTTTTCCAGAGAGGAAATACAGATGGCCAATGGGCACATGAAAAGAGGCAAAGATATTCAACATTCCTAATTATTAGAAAAATGCAAATCAAAATTAAAACGAGATATCATCTCACTTCTATCAAATTGGCTATCATCAAAAAGACCACAAAGAAACAAAATAACTGGCCACAATGTGGAGAAAAAGGAATACTCCTCCACTGTTGCTAAGAAGGTACATTGCTTCAGCCACTGTGATAAACAGTATGAAGGTTTCTCAAAAAACCTAGAAATAGAACTACCATATGTTACACTAGTCCTGGGTATATATCCCAAAGAAACCAAAATACTAATTCAAAAAGATACATGCACCCTAATATTCATAGTAGTGTTAGTTACTATTGCCAAGGTATGGAAGCAACCTAGGTGTCTACCATAAAGACATATCTTCTTTCTCTACCATAAAGAAGATATGGCATACATACAATAGAATGCTACTCAGCTATCAGAAAAGAATGAAATTTTGTCATTTTTGTAGCAAGGTGAATTGGCTTGGAGGCACTATGCAAAATGAAATAAATCAGACAGAGAAAGACTAATAATGTATGAAATCATTTATGTGTGGAATCTATATAACTAGTGAATAATAGAAACAAACACAGATATAGAGAACAAAGGAGTGGATACCAGTGGAGAGAGGGAAATGGGAAGAGGTAATAGAAGGGTAAGGAGAAAAAGGATTATCATGGGATTATATGAAATTATGTGTGTAAAACTTCTGAAATGTACTGTAGAATTTAAAGCCTTAATTCATTAAAATTTTATTTTTAAATTAAAAAAATTTTATTGAACCAGTCAATTTACAAGATTGTGTTAAATTTCAGGTGCATAACAAAGTGATTCAGCTAAACATGCATATGTTTTGCTTTTCTTCCCAGGTCCTTTTCCCTTATAGGTGATTTAAAAAGATTGGTTGGTTATCTCTTTTATATACAGTAGTATGATGTTAATCTCAAACTCCTAATTTATCCCTTCCCACCACATTTTACCTTAGGTAACCATAAGTTTGCTTTCTATGTATGTGGGTCTATTTTTTTTTTTTAAGTTAAAGAATACTGTAAAGATAAATTTCGAAGTCAGTGGCTAAGACAGATGAAGTCAATTAAAAGAAAGATTGAAAGGGAACAAGTTTAATAAAATTGTCAAGATTCAAAAATTATCTGTCAAAACCCACAGAACTCAACAATGTAAGTGAAACTATGCAAATTAAAAAAAATCACTTAGGAGGTTGGGGGATCACAGGATAGATATATTTACACTTGAACAGCTTAGTAAATGTATGGCAAATGACGGGACTCAAATTTCTCACTGTTGGCATAGGAGGTTATATTTATACTTAAAGAGAGGAGTCTGGAATGATTCATGTGGTGATGGATTAGAGGTGTAGACATCAGTATGAACTCACATTCAGCTTAATATAAATACAGTTGGCTACATATAGAAATATTTATAAAGATATGTTTACTACATGGGTGAGTATACCCCGGCTTTGTCAGCTGAGGAGGTCCTAAAAACAAGAACTCAAAAAAGCAAAGAACATACCTAGCTTTTAATACCATTCTCCAATAAAAAGAGGCAGGACTCCTTGGAGAAATGGTCGACTCTAGTTCAAGGGTGGGAAATACACAATATGTGCCTAAATTATGTAATGCTGGAAGTCAGGGAACCTTTCAAAGCAAGCAAACAAACTATGATGATGGAGGTATGTCAAAAGGACACAACACCCACTAGAGAGCTTCTAGGTGGCCAAAGATAGAATAGCTTGTGCAACAAAATAAGTAAATATTATTAGATTATAGCTCAGTGTATAAAATAAATATTTAAATTCCAACTGATAGAAATGACTGAATAAATAAATACATAGAGGATATGAAACAAATCTTCTAAAACCAAAAAATTTAACATAATTTATGGATTATTTCGTCCTCAAGAAGATGGTATATAATTACCCATTCTTTAAGCGTGAGTTGCACATACTGATGTACTTCCAAAGATCACAGTATAGAAAAGGGAGGAGTAATTGTTCAACAGGGAAAGCTGGCAAACGCTACCTCTGCCAGATTATCAAGGTTAGTATTAATAACAACAGACTGATTTCAAATGGGGAAAGGAGTACATCAATGCTGTATATTGTCATCCTGCTTATTTAACTTATATGCAGAGTATATCATGAGAAACGCTGGGCTGGGTGAAGCACAAACTAGAATCAAGATTGCCAGGAGAAATATCAGTAACCTCAGATATGCAGATGACACCACCCTTATGTCAGAGAAGAACTAATGACCCTCTTGATGAAACTAAAAGAGGAGAGTGAAAAAGCTGGCTTAAAACTCAACATTCAGAAAACTAAGATCTATTATCTGATCCCATCACTTCATGGCAAATAGATGGGGACACAGTGGAAACAGTAAGACTTCATTTTGGGGGCTCCAAAATCACTGCAGATGGTGACTGCAGCCATGAATTTAAAAGACACTTGCTCCTTGGAAGAAAAGCTATGACCAGCCTAGACAGCATATTAAAAAGCAGGGACATTACTTTGCCAACAAAGGTCTGTCTAGTCAAAGCTATGGTTTTTTCCAGTAGGCATGTATGAATTGAGAGTTGGAATATAGAGAATGCTGAGCACCAAATAATTGATGCTTTTGAACACTGGTGTTGGAGAAAACTCTTGAGAGTCCCTTGGATTTCAGTCCAACCAATCCAACCCAAAGGAAATCAGTCCTGAATATTCATTGGAATGACTGATGCTGAGACTGAAATCCCAATATTTTGGCCACCTGATGTGAAGAACTGACTCATTGGAAAAGACCCCCGATGATGGGAAAGACTGAAGGCAGGAGGAGAAGGGGACAGCAGAGTATGAGATGGATGGCATCACCGACTTGATGGACATGAGTTTGAGCAAGCTCCGGGAGAGGATGATATACAGGGAAGCCTGGCATGCTGCAGTGTATGGGGTCGCAAAGAGTTGGACACTACTGAGTGACTGAACTGAATGATATGATTAAAATGTCATGTTTGTGGTCTTCCTTCCCCAAACTCATAAACCAAAATAATCCTGAGAAAAAGACAAATCCCAGTTGACAGACATTCTACATAACACCTGACCAGCATCCCTTAAAACTACCAACATCATCAAAAACAGGAAGACCCAATGAGTAACTGCAGTGTGAATCCTACATGAGATCTTAGAAAAAGGAAACTGGATAAAAAGTAGGGATGTCTGCATAAATCTGGTGTTCAGTTAACAACCAATGGTAGTTGTTCAATTGTGACAACTATACCATACTAATGTCAGATGCTAAAAACAGAGATACTAAGTGTGGAGTATATAGGAACTCTCTATATCATTTTTGAAATATTTCTAAAATAAAAACTTTAATAATGTAATACTTAACAAATCTGTTCTGACAGGAAGAGTAAAAAAAATCTATACAATCAGTGGGAAAACCAAGAAATCTTTTCACTGTATAGGAAAATACTTGGCATTTTATTTTTTTATATAAATTTATTTTAATTGGAGGCTAATTACTTTACTATGTTGTATTGATTTTCACCATACATTGACATGAATCCACCACGGTGTACATGTGTTCCCATCCTCAACCCCCCTCCATCTCCCTCCCCATACCATCCCTTGGGTCATCCCAGTGCACCAGCCCCAAGCACCCTGTATCATGCATCAAACCTGGACTGGCGATTCGTTTCACATATGATATTATACATGTTTCAATGTCATTCTCCCAAGTCATCCCACCCTCGCCCTCTCCCACAGAGTCCAAAAGACTGGTCTATACATCTGTGTCTCTTTTGCTGTCCCACATACAGCACTATCATTACCATCTTTCTAAATTCCGTATATATACATTAGTATACTGCACTGGTGTTTTTCTTTCTGGCTTACTTCACTCTGTATAATTGGCTCCAGTTTCATCCACATCATTAGAACTGATTCTAATGAATTCTTTTTAACAGCTGAGTAATACTCCATTGTGTATATGTACCATGGCTTTCTTTTTCATTCATCTGCTGAGGGACATCTAGGTTGCTTCCATGTCCTGGCTATCATAAACAGTGCTTAAAAGCTTCTGAACAACAAGGGGAATTATAAGCAAGGTGAAAAGACAGCCTTCAGAATGGGAGAAAACAATAGTAAATGAAGCAACTGACAAAGAATTAATCTCAAAAATACATAAGCAACTCCTGCAGCTCAGTTCCAGAAAAATAAATGACCCAGTCAAAAATTGGGCCAAAGAACTAAATAGGCATTTCTCCAGAGAAGACATACAAATGGCTAACAAACACATGAAAAGATGTTCAACATCACTCATCAGAGAAATGCAAATCAAAACCACAATGAGGTACCATTTCACGCCAGTCAGAATGGCTGTGATCCAAAAGTCTACAAGCAACAAAAGCTGGAGAGGGTATGGAGAAAAGGGAACCCTCTTACACTGTTGGTGGGAATACAAAACTAGTACAGCCACTACGGAGAACTGTGGAGATACCTTAAAAAACTGGAAATAGAACTGCCATCAGTTCAGTTCAGTTGAGTTCAGTTGCTCAGTCATGTCTGATTCTTTGCAACCCCATGAACCGCAGCACACCAGGCCTCCCTGTCCATCAACAACTCCTGGAGTTCACTCAGACTCACATCCATCGTGTCAGTGATGCCACCCAGCCATCTCATCCTTTGTCGTCCCCTTCTCCTCCTGCCCCCAATCCCTCCCAGCATCAGAGTCTTTTCCAATGAGTCAACTCCGCATGAGGTGGCCAAAGTACTGGAGTTTCAGCTTTAGCATCATTACTTCCAAAGAAATCCCAGGGCTGATCTCCTTCAGATTGGTCTGGTTGGATCTTCTTGCAGTCCAAGGGACTCTCAACAGTCTTCTGCAACACCACAGTTCAAAAGCATCAATTCTTTGGTGCTCGGCCTTCTTCACAGTCCAACTCTCGCATCCATACATGACCACTGGAAAAACCATAGCCTTGACTAGACGGACCTTAGTCAGTAAAGTAATGTCTCTGCTTTTCAATATGCTATCTAGGTTGGTCATAACTTTTCTTCCAAGGAGTAAGCGTCTCTTAATTTCATGGCTGCAGTCACCATCTGCAGTGATTTTGGAGCCCCCCAAAATAAAGTCTGACACTGTTTCCACTGTTTCCCAATCTGTTTCCCATGAAGTGATGGGACCAGATGCCATGATCTTAGTTTTCTGAATGTTGAGCTGTAAGCCAACTTTTTCACTCTCCTCTTTCACTTTCATCAAGAGGCTTTTTAGTTCCTCTTCACTTTCTGTCATAAGGCCCAGCAATCCCACTGTGGCATACACACTGAGGAAACCAGAATTGAAAGAGACACATGTACCCCAATGTTCATTGCAGCACTAATCATAATACTTGGCATTTTAAAGCAGTTTTCTATAATATATATTTAGAGTATCTTTCAGAGGTGTCTAAATATAAGTCTAGAACTTAACATGTGTTTTCTAGGAAGAATATACTTATTGATTTAATACAAATTAAAATATAACTTCAATTTCTAAAGAATTGTGTGATTTACTGAGTGACTTCATTAAGTCTCTCACTTCTTCTAAAGAGAGTAGAACAATATTGCTTTCATAACTTTATAATGAGAAAACTAAAGCTTGGATACATTAAAGGTCATGTTAGTGCCATAACAGGGTTAGCAGATGGCAGAGTCAGAATCTAGAAATGATCTCCTCCAATTCATTGACTTGCTTTTCAACTTTGCCTTGAAAAAAACATCTAATGAGATTCTTTAGTCATCTGCAAGACAAGTGCATATTGGAATGTTGGAATTTCAGCTACCTTTAAAGAGAACAAGGTTAAAGGATGTTCAAGTAAAATTAAGTATAAACTATAACTACATTTTCTCTCTGCTTTCTTGCAATGTTAGAGGCTAAATTTTTATCTTAACTTCAAAAGTAGGAGATTAGCCAGGGATAGTTTTCATGCCAGGACTGTGGATTGTGCTACAGACACCCAGTCATGGAAAAGACAGACCCATCTATGTGCTCCAAGACCAATAAGCAGTAATGAGAAGTCCAGGTACCCAGTCTTTTCACTATCCCCAGTAGGAAGATTTCAAACCGACTGATGACATCTTCACTTCTTTTTATTTGGTTCTGATACTGATTGATGGCTACTAATATTTTGGTTTTTATCTCTTGTAGCCACGGGAATTATTTCAGGAATGGATGTTTTAGAACTGACCTGATGAAAGGCAATCCTTGAATTCATAGGAGTAAATTACAAAGAGTTTTTCACACTGCTGTTGGCCCCTCTACTGTCCCTATTTGGGGATAATTTATGTAAAATGTATTTGTATTATAAGTGTAAAATTCAATGATTTTTAATAAAATTATCAAATTGGGTATTTTAATAAAACCATCAAATTGTTCTAACATCTGTTAGAACATTACTACCACTCCAAATCGATAGTTGTACC
Organism: Capricornis sumatraensis; assembly: GCF_032405125.1. NCBI lineage: Eukaryota > Metazoa > Chordata > Mammalia > Artiodactyla > Bovidae > Capricornis > Capricornis sumatraensis. Next base: position 38,597,916 of record NC_091085.1, on the reverse strand, counting down.
TGTATGCAATTAACTCCTTCTTTATCTGTAGTCCTAGATAACTACTAATTGCTTTCTAACTATAAATTTGCCTTTTCTGGACATTTCATATTAGTGGAATCAAGAAACTTATGGTCTTTTGTATATGGCTTCTTTTATTGATAAAATGTTTGACTTTTGAGACACACATGGTGTGCCATGTATCAATATTTCATTACCTTTTATTGATAAGTTCTTCTATTGTATGGACGTACCACATTTGACATTTGAATTGTTTCCTGCTTCGGCTACTATGAATAATGCTGTTATGACCATTTACCTACAAATCTTGCATGACACATTTATTTTTCTTGGTTGTATTCCTAGCAGTAAAATTACTGGGTCATATTCAGTATTTTTGCCTTGAGAAATCCATGGACAGTATGAAAAGTGAAAAAAAAAAAAAAGATATGACACTAAAAGATGAGCCCCACAGGTTGGTGGGTGTTCAATATACTGCTGAGGAAGAGCAGAGAAAAAGCTACAGAAAGAACGAAGAGGCTGACCCGAAGTGGAAACAACACTCAGTTGTGGATGTGTCTGGTGGTGAAAGTAAAGTCCAATGCTGTAAAGAGCAATATTGCATAGGAACCTGGAATGTTAGGTCCATGAATCAAGGTAAATGGGATGTGGTCACACAGGAGATGGCAAAGTGAACATTGATATTTTAAGAATTGGGGAACTAAAATGGACAGGAATGGGCAAATTTAAATCAGATGACCATTATATCCCCTACCTTGGGTAAGAACCCATTAAAAGGAATGGAATAGCCCTCATAGTCAACAAAAGAATACAAAATGCAGTACTTGGCTGCAATCTCAAAAATGACAGATTGATCTTGGGTTGTTTTCAAGGTAAACCACTCAACATCACAGTAGTAATCTAAGTCGATGGATTCCCCAACCACTAACACTGAAGATGATGAAGTTGAACAATTCTTTGAAGACTGGAAAGACCTCCTAGAACTAACACCAAAAAACATGTCATTTTCATCATAGGGGACTGGAATGCAAAAGTAGGAAGTCAAGAGATACCTGGAGTAACGGACAAATTTAGCCTTGGAGTACAAAATGAATCAGGACAAAGACTAACAGGGTTTTGCCAAGAGAATGCATTGGTCATAGCAATACCCTCTTCCAACAACACAAGAGACAACTCTACACATGGACATCACCAGATGGTCAATACCGAGATCAGATTGATTATATTCTTTGCAGCTGAAGATGGGTAAGTTCTATACAGTCAGAAAAACAAGACCTGGACCTGACTGTGGCTCAAATCATCAGCTCCTTATTGCAAAATTCAGGCTCAAATTGAAGAAAGTAAGGAAAACCACTAGGGCATTCAGGTAGGAACTAAATCAAATCCTTTATGATTATACAGGGGAGGTGGTGATTAGATTCAAGGGATTATATCTAGTAGACGGGGTACCTGAAGAACTATGGTCAGAAGTTGTTAACGTTGTACAGGATGTTTGTGTTAGTCACTCAGTCATGTCCGACTCCTTGCGACCCCATGAACTGTAGCCTTCCAGGCTTCTCTGCCCATTGGATTCTCCAGACAGAGATACTGGAGTGGATTGCCACTCCCTTCTCCAGAGGATATCCCCAACCCAGGCATCCAACCCTGGTCTCCTGCACTTCAGGCAGATTCTTTAAAGAGATGGCAACCAAAACCACCCCCAAGAAAAAGAAATGCAATAAGACAAAGCGGTTGTCTGAGGAAACCTTACAAATAGCTGAAAAAAGAAGACAAGTGAACAGCAAAGGAGAAAGGGAAATATATAACCAACAGAATGCAGAGTTCCAGAGATTAGCAAGGAGAGATAAGAAAGCCTTCTTAAGTGAACAATGCAAAGAAACAGAGGAAAAAATAGAATAGGAAAGACTAGAGATCTCTTCAAAATATTGGAGGTACCAAGGAAACATTTCATGCGAAGATGGGCACAGAAAAGGACAAAACTGCAAGGACCTCACAGAAGAAGAGTAGCAAGAATACACAAAAGGACTGTCTTAAAAAAAAAAAAAAAAAAAGCTCCTCTTAATGACCCAGATAATCACAATTGTGTGGTCACTCACCTAGACCCAGATATCTTGGAGTGTGAAGTCAAATAGGCCTTAGGAAGAATTACTATAAACAAAGCTAGTGGAAGTGATAGAATTCCAGCTGAGCTATTTCTATTCTTAAAAGATGATGCTGTTAAAGTGTTGTACTCAATATGCCAGCAAATTTTGAAAACTCAGCAGTGACCATAAGACTGGAAAAGGTCAGTTTTCATCCCAATGCCAAAGAAAGTTCAAATTACTGTACAATTGCACTAATTTCACATGCTAGCAAGATTATGCTCAAAATCCTTCAAACTAGGCTTCAGCAGTACATGAACTGGGAACTTCCAGATGTACAAGATGGATTTAGAGAAGGCAGAGGAACCAGAGATCAAATTGCCAACATTCACTGGATCATCAAAAAAGCAAGAGAATTCCAAAAAAACAAAACTACTTCTGCTTCACTGACAACATTAAATCCTTTAACTGTGTGGATCACAACAAATTGTGGAATAATCTTAAACAAATGGGTATACCAGACCACTTTAACCGGCCTCCTAAGAAAGCTGTATGTATGAAAAGAAGCAACAGTTAGAACCAGACATGGAACAATCAGTTCAGTTCAGTTGCTCAGTCGTGTCTGACTCTTGCAACCCCATGAATTGCAGCACGCCAGGCCTCTCTGTCCATCACCAACTCCCGGAGTTCACTCAGACTCACGTCCATAGAGTCAGTGATGCCATACAGCCATCTCATTCTCTGTCGTCCCCTTCTCCTCCTGCCTCCAATCCCTCCCATCATCAGAGTCTTTTCCAATGAGTCAACTCTTTGCATGAGGTGGCCAAAGTACTGGCATTTCAGCTTTAGCATCATTCCCTCCAAAGAAATCCCAGGGCTGATCTCCTTCAGAATGGACTGGTTGGATCTCCTTGCAGCCCAAGGGACTCTCAAGAGTCTTTTCCAACACCACAGTTCAAAAGCATCAATTCTTCAGCATGGAACAATGAACTGGTTCAAAATTGGGGAAGGAGTACATCAAGGCTGTATATTGTCACCCTACTTATGTAACTTACTTGAAGAGTACATCATACAAAATGCTGGGCTGGATGACTCCCGAGCTGGAACCAAGATTGATAGGAGAAATATCAACAACGTCAAATATGCAGATGATACCACTTTAATGGTAGAAAGAGAAGTGGAACTAAAGAACCTCTTGATGAAGGTGAAATAGGAGAGTGAAAAGGGTGGCTTAAAACTCAACATTCAAAAAACAAAGATTTTGGCATCCATTCCCATCACTTCATGGCAACTAAATGGGGCAACTCTGAAAACAGTGAGAGACTTTATTTTCTTGGGCTCCAGAATCACGGTGGTTGGCGATTGCAGCCATGAAATTAAGACACTTGCTCCCTGGCAGAAAAGCTATGAAAAACCTAGACAGTGTATTAAAAACCAGAGATATCACTTTGCTGACAAAGTTTCATCTAGTCAAAGCTATGGTTCTTCCACTAGTCATGTATGGATGAGTGAGTTGGATCATAAAGAAGGCTGAGCACTGAGGAATTGATGCTTTTGAACCGTGGTCCTTGACAAGACTCTTGAGAGTCCCTTTGGCTGCAAGGAGATCAATCCAGTCAACCCTGAAGGAAAACAACCCTGAATATTCATTGGAAGGGCTGAAGCTGTAGCTGAAGCTCCAATACTTTGAACACCTGTTGCAAAGAGCTGACTCATTAGAAAGACCCTGATGCTGGAAAGGGTCTTTTCGGGTATTAGTTCTAAAAGGTCTTGTAGGTCTTCATAGAACCATTCAACTTCAGCTTCTTCAGCATTACTGGTTGGGGCATAAACTTGGATTACTGTGATATTGAATGGTTTGCCTTGGAAACGAACAGAGATCATTCTGTCGTTTTTGAGATTGCATCCAAGTACTGCATTTCAGACTCTTCTGTTAACCATGATGGCTACTCCATTTCTTCTAAGGGAGTCCTGCCCACAGTAGTAGATATAATAGTCATCTGAGTTAAATTCACCAATTCCAGTCCATTTTAGTTCGCTAATTCCTAGAATGTCGACACTCACTCTTTTTTTTTTTTAATTAATTAATTAATTTATTTATTTTAAATTTTAAAATCTTTAATTCTTCACTCACTCTTGCCATCTCCTGTTTGACCACTTCCAATTTGCCTTGATTCATGGACCTAACATTCCAGGTTCCTATGCAATATTGCTCTTTATAGCATCGGACCTTGCCTCTATCACCAGTCACATCCACAACTGGGTATTGTTTTTGCTTTGGCTCCATCCATTCATTCTTTCTTATTTCTCCACTGATTTCCAGTAGCATACTGGGCATCTACCTACCTGTGGAGTAACTCTTTCAGTATCCTATCATTTTGCCTTTTCATATTGTTCATGGGGTTCTCAAGGCAAGAATACTGAAATGGTTTGCCATTCCCTTCTCCAGTGGAACACATTCTGTCAGAATGTCCACCCGAAAAAGATGTCATTTTCATTATAGGGGACTGGAATGCAAAACTAGGAAGTCAAGAAACACCTGGGGTAACAGGAAAATTTGGCCTTGGAATATGGAATGAAGCAGGGCAAGTAGAGTTTTGCCAAGAGAACACACTGGTCATAGAAAACACCCTCTTCCAACAACACAAGAGAAGACTCTGCACATGGACATCACCAGATGGCTTAGATCATGAACTCCTTAATGCCAAATTCAGATTTAAATTGAAGAAAGTGGGGAAAACTGCTAGACCATTCAGGTATGACATAAATCAAATCCCTTATGATTATACAGTGGAAGTGAGAAATAGATTTAAGGGACTAGCCTGATGAACTATGGAATGAGGTTCATGACATTGTATAGGAGACAGGGATCAAGAGCATCCCCATGGAAAAGAAATGCAAAAAAGCAAAATGGCTGTCTAGGGAGGCCTTACAAATAGCTGTGAAAGGAAGAGAAGTGAAAGCAAAGAAGAAAAGGAAACATATTCCCATTTAAATGCAGAGTTCCAAAGAAGAGAAAGAAGAGATAAGAAAGCCTTCTTCAGCGATTGGTGCAAAGAAATAGAGGGAAACAACAGAATGGGAAAGACTAGAGATCACTTCAAGAAAATTAGAGATACCAAGGAAACATTTCATGCAAAGATGGGCTTGATAAAGGACAGAAATCGGAAAGACCTAACAGAAGCAGAAGATATTAAGAGGTGGCAAGAATACACAGAAAATTGTAAAATAAATAGCATCATGACCCAGATAATTACAATGGTGTGATCACTCACCTAGAGCCAGACATCCTGGAATGTGAAGTCAAATGGGTCTTAGAAAGCATCACTACTGCCAGTGGAGCTACTTCAAATTCTGGAAGATGATGCTGTGAAAGTGCTGCACTCAGTATGCCAGCAAATTTGGAAAACTCAGCAGTGGCCACAGGACTGGAAAAGGTCAGTTTTCATTTCAATCCCAAAGAAAGGCAGTGCCAAAAAATGCTCAAACTACTGCACAGTTGCACTCATCTCACACGCTAGTAAAGTAATGCTCAAAATTCTCCAAGCCAGGCTTCAGCAATATGTGAATCATGAACTTCTGATGTTCAAGCTAGTTTTAGAAAAAGGCAGAGGAACCTGAGATCAAATTGCCAACATCTGCTGGATCATCGAAAAAGCAAGAGAGTTCCAGAAAAACATCTATTTCTGCTTTATTGACTATGCCAAAGCCTTTGGCTGTGTGGATCACAATAAACTGTGGAAAATTCTGAGAGAGATGGGAATACCAGATCACCTGACCTGCCTCTTAAGAAACATATGCAGGTCAGGAAGCAACAGTTAGAACTGGACATGGAACATCACACTGGTTCCAAATAGGAAAAGGAGTATGTCAAGGCTGTATATTGTCACCCTGCTTATTTAACTTATATGCAGAATACATCATGAGAAATGCCTCGCTGGAGGAAGCGCAAGCTGGAATCAAGATTGCCAGGAGAAACATCAATAACAGATATGCAGAAGACACCACCCTTATGGCAGAAAGTGAAGAGGAACTAAAAAGCCTCTTGATGAAAGTGAAAGAGGAGAGTGACAAAGTTGGCTTAAAGCTCAACATTCAGAAAATGAAGATCATGGCATCTGGTCCCATCACTTCATGGGAAACAGATGGGGAAACAGTGGAAACTGCCGGGGAGCCAGCGTGAGGAAATCCGCCCATGGCAAAGGTCATGAGGAAGGAGGCTTGGCATACACAAAGGCATGATCAAGCCTCAGGAAACCCCCTGTTCCCGAGCATCTACCCCAAAACCAGAGTCTGTTTTATGCTCTCCCCCAAAACCGTTTTTCTCGGAGAAGGAGTAAACGTGCAGCTCCAAGGCAATAAAAATTCCTGGGCGTGACAATAGTGTTTCAGCTTACGGACTCCTCTGAAGGTTATCTAGCCCGCCTGTATAGGTTCGTCTGGCCACATGTGATTGTTTACAGCTTCCCAACTTGAGAGGCATGAGATGTTTTAGACTTACTAAAGGCAAATTCTTTTGGGGAGTTGGAAATTATTAGTATAGTGGGTTGGTTAGGAATTATATTGGTGAAGGGTTTGCCAATAATGGCTAATTCCCTACCCTGGGTGTGACAAGGGTGTCTTAGGTCAAACCTCTCTGCTGACAGACTAGCTTGTGTGACAGGATTATCCATACTCCTGCCACTATGTACATGATTGTTTACTACCTCTTAACCATAAACAGCACAGAGAGTTTTGGAGTATTTTGAGAGTCTTAATTAGCATAGGGCTCTTCTCATTGTTGAGTCAATGATTGCCACCAGGCCTCCATATCCTTAGGCACCTGGGAATATATTAATCAATGTATTTGGACTATAGAAAAGGAAATACAGTAGTTTTTAAGGTTAGCAATACTAGACTTTTTGAGTTAATGAATTTTCTCTTTTGTAATAGATAACTGTACTTTGTTATAAACCACTGTGTCCTTGCTATGTAAAAATGTAACTTTATCACTATCTTAAGACTAAATAGATCTTAAGGGGAACATTCGTGAAAGGATTTTTGTTTGTTGGGTTGATGTTTGCTGCTAAATCTCCATGTTCCCTGCCCTTATAATGAATATAACTAGCATATAGGAGAAATAAGTATTAACCTTTAAGCATATAGGAGAAATAAGCATTAACCTTTTAGATTAATCATGTTAACCTTGGGTTAAATAAATTCCTTTCTTGATTGTAACTCACTACACCCTCACCCTATAGGAATGTAACTTTATTTGGAGGGTGGTGCCTGGTTTAAGAAAAAACACCCTTGGAAGAAATAAGTTTTTTGGTTATCAGAAAGAAAGGATCATAAAATGTCAGCAGGTCTCACTCATGGCCAGAAGATAATGTAAAATCCCTAAGACCTTTTTATGTGAAGCACCTGATTTTGATAAAGGTCAGGACTGCTGACCCCCACGTGACTCTGTATTCTTCCCTATGTATAACAAAAGGCATATAAACAAACCCCAAAATAAAGAAATCGGATCAGTTTCCAGAAAGACTGATTCCCCCATGTCGTTTCTTTCTTGCTCCCTGTTTTTCTGGCTGAATTCCCATCTGGAGCATGGATGCTATTCCACGTAAACCAAGTTATTCAGCCTCTTTTTCTCCACTAATTTTCCTACTACATTATCCGTATCTAATCTCTCTATATATCTGTAATTAAATATGTATTTTTCCAAGGACGCCAACGCCATCCCCACCTTCGAATTCCCTGGATCCACCGGGGCTGGACCCCGGCAGGAAACAATGTCCGACTTTATTTTTTGTGGCTCCAAAATCACTGCAGATGGTGATTGTAGCCATGAAATTAAAAGATGCTTACTCCTTGGAAGGAAAGTTATGACCAACCTAGATAGCATATTAAAAAGCAGGGACATTACTTTGCAGACAAAGGTCCATCTAGTCAAAGATATGGTTTTTCCAGTGGTCATATATGGATGTGAGAGTTGAACTGTGAAGAAAGCTGAGCACCAAATAATTGATGCTTTTGAAATGTGGTGTTGAAGAGGACTCTTGAGAGTCCCTTGGACTGCAAGGATGTCCAACCAGTCCATTCTAAAGGAGATCAGTCCTGGGTGTTCACTGGAAGGAATGATGCTGAGACTGAAATTCCAGTACTTTGGCCACCTCATGCAAAGAGTTGATTTATTGGAAAAGACTCTGATGCTGGGAAAGATTGGGGGCAGGAGAAGAAGGGGATGACAGAGGATGAGAAGGCTGTATGGCATCACTGACTTGCTGGACATGAGTTTGAGTGAACTCCAGGAGTTGGTGATGGACAGGGAGGCCTGGCGTGCTGCGATTCATGCAGTCGCAAAGAGTCGACACGACTGAACTGAACTGAACTGATGCTGGTAAAGACTGAAGGCAGATGATGAAGGGAATGCGAGAGGATGAGATGGTAGAATGGCATCACTGATCAATGGACATGAGTTTGAGCAAGCTCTGGGAGATGGTGAAAGACAAGGAAGCCTGACATGCTGCAGTTCATGGGGTCACAAAGAGTCAGACATGACTTGGCTACTCAACAAACAACAACAGTTTTACAAACTAGGTAGACTACAGCATTAATTGCGTCTGTCTACAATGCAGAAGACCCAGGTTCGAGCCCTGGGTTGGGAAGATCTCCTGGAAAAGGAAATGGCATCCACTCCAGTACTATTGCCTGGAAAATCCCATGGACAGAGGAGCCTGGTAGACTACAGTCTATGGGGTCGCAAAGAGTCGGACACGACTGAGTGTCTTCATTTCACTTCAAGATATGTTTATGTTTGTGTGTCTATTCCTTGAGTTATCTAACTGCTAGTTCATGTGATTTGTAAAAAACAGAATAGTGTCTTACTCTTTTCTTTCTAATATGGGGGCCTTTAATCTCTTTCCCTCCTCTCATGCTTCTTGAGTGGGCATGTACCTTACTGTAGTGCTTAGAACTTCTAGTTTTATATTTAAGTGGAATAGGCTTGATGGACATCCTTGTTTTGTTCTCTTTCTTAAGGGACTGAGACCCTTCTATTTTCAATCATTAAGTGTGGTTTTAGCTGTGGGTTTTACTTAGATGTCCCTTACCAGATTGAGGAAGTTCTTTTCTATTTATAGTTTACTGAGGATTTTTACACAGTGTGGGTCTTCTCAAATGATTTTTCTGTATCTGTTGAGATAAGCCTTTTTAAATAATCTTTCTTTCTGAATTATGACACAGTAATTGACTTTACCATGCTAAATCCACAATGGGGTCAAGACATACATGTTTGTGAATTCTATTTGAAAATATTTTGTTAGTGATTTTAATGTTTATGTTCATGAAGGATGTTAGCCTTTAGTTTACTTTCCTTGGGATGTCTTTTCCCGGCTTTGGTATATAGGTGAGCACAACCTCATAACATGAGTTTAGAAAGCCTCCCTCCCTAATTCTCTCTTTTCTGAAAGAATTCCTAAAGTACTGGTGTTATTTTTCTTCTCTAAATACAGAGAAAAATCATCAGTAAAAACCCAGCGAGGCCCAGCTTTCCTTATGGCTATAGTTTTAATTGGGCTTCCCTGGTGGCTCAGAGGTTAAAGTGTCTGCCTGCAATGCGGGAGACCTGGGTTTGATCTCTGGGTTGGGAAGATTCCCCTGGAGAAGGAAATGGCAACCCACTCCAGTATTCTTGCCTGAAGAATCCCATGGATGGAGGAACCTGGTGGGCTATAGACCACAGGGTCGCAGAGTCGGACACGACTGAGCAACTTCATTTTCACTTTCATAGTTTTAATTACTAATTAAAGTTCTTTGTTAATTTCCTATTCACAATTTTTATGATTAATTTTTGAGTATATTTTCTTCACAATGTTGTGTTAGTTTCATTTCTACTGTAAAGCAAAGTGAATCCTATATATATATTCACCCTTATTATCTTTCTTCCCATTTAGGTCCACACAGAGCACTGGGTAGACTTCCTTGTGCTATGCTATAGGTTTGCATTAGTTAACTATTTTATACGTTAGTTCAGTTCAGTCATTCAGTCATGTATAACTCTTTGCAACCCCATGGACTGCAGCATGCCAGGCTTCCCTGTCCATTACTAACTCCAGGAGCTTTCTCAAACTCATGTCCATTGAGTTGGTGATGCCACCCAACCATCTCATCCTCTGACATTCACTTCTCCTGCCACCTTCAATCATTACCAGCATCAAGGTCTTTGCAAATGATTCATTTCTTTGCATCAGGTGGCCAAAGTATTGGAGTTTCAGCTTCAGCATCAGTCCTTCCAATGAATATTCAGGACTGATCTCCTTTAGGATGGACTGGTTGGATCTCCTTGGTGTTCAAGGGACTTTCAAGAATCTTCTCTAACACCACAGTTCAAAAGCATAAATTCTTCCCGGCTAGCTTTCTTTAAAATCCAACTCTCATATCCAAATATGACTACTGGATAAACCAAAGATTTGACTAGATGGACCTAGGTTGGCAAAGTAATGTCTCTGCTTTTTATAAGTGTCTTTTAATTTCATGGCTGCAGTCACCATCTGTAGTGATTTTGCAGGCCAAATAAAGTCTGCCACTGTTTCCATTGTTTCCCCATCTATTTGCCATGAAGGGATGGGACCAGATGCCATGATCTTCAGTTTTCTGAATGTTGAGTTTTAAGCCAACTTTTTCACTCTGCTCTTTCACTTTCATCAAGAAGCTCTTTAGTTCTTTACTTTCTGCCATAAGGGTGGTGTCATCTGCATATCTGAGGTTATTGATATTTCTCCTGGCAATCTTGATTCCAGCTTGTGCTTCATCCAGTCCAGCATTTTGCATGATGTGCTCTGTATATAAGTTAAATGAGCAGGGTGACACTATACAGCCTTATGTATTCCTTTCCTGCTTTGGAACCAGTCTGGTTTTCCATCTCCAGTTCTAACTGTTGATTCTTGACTTGCATACAGATTTCTCAGGAGGCAGAAGAGGTAATCTGGTATTCTCATCCCTTTAAGAATTTTCCACAGTTTTTTGTGAAGTACACAGTCAAAGGCTTGGCATAGTCAATAAAGCAGACAAAGATGTTTTTCTGGAACTATCTCACTTTTTCAATAATCCAACAGATGTTGGCAATTTGATCTCTGATTCCTCTGCCTTTTTCTAAATCCAGCTTTAACATCTGGAAGTCCACGGTTCACATATTGCTAAAGCCTGGCTTGGAGAACTTTGAGCATTACTTTGCTAGGTGTGTGATGAGTGCAATTGTGCGGTAGTTTGAACACTCTTTGACATTGCCTTTCTTTGGGATTGGGATGAAAACTGACCTTTTCCAGTCCTGTGGCCACTGCTGAGTTTTCCAAATTTGCTGGCATATTGAGCGCAGCACTTTCACAGCAGCATCTTTTAGGATTTGAAATAGCTCAACTGCAATTCCATCACCTCCACTAGCTTTGTTCGTGGTGATGGTTCCTAAGACCCACTTGACTTCACATTCCCAAATATCTGGTTCTAGGTGAGTGATCACATCATCTTGGTTATCTGCATCATGAACATCTTTTTCGTATAGTTCTTCTGTGTATTCTTGCCACCTCTTTTTTGTATTTTCTGCTTCTGTTAGGTCCATACCATTTCTGTTCTTTAGTGTACCTAACTTTGCATGAAATGCTTCCTTGGTATCTCTAATTTTCTTGAAGAAATCCCTCGTCTTTCCCATTCTATTGTTTTCCTCAATTTCTTTGCACTGATTACTGAGGAAGGCTTTCTTATCTCTCCTTGGTATTCTTTGGAACTCTGCATTTAAATGGGTATATCTTTCCTTTTCTCCTTTGCCCTTAGCTTCTCTTCTTTCCTCAGCTATTTGTAAGGCCTCCTCACAACCATTTAGCCCTTTTGCATTTCTTTTTCTTGATAGTGGTCTTGATCACTGCCTCCTGTACAATGTCACAAACTTCTGTCCATAGTTCTTTAGGCACTCTGTCTATCAGATCTAATATCTTGAATCTATTTCCCACTTCCACTATATGTGGGGGAGGGATGGATTGTACGTTTGGGTTTAGCAGATACAAACTACTATATATAGAGTGGATCAATAACAAGGTCCTACTGTATAGCACAGAGAACTACATTCAATATCCTGTGATAAATCATAATGGAAAATATACAAAAATGTGTGTATACGTATATAACAATAACTTTGCTATTACAGTAAAATTAACATGTAAATCAACTATATTTCAATAAAATAAAATTTTAAAATATTTTTCTTGATTCATTTATTGTTTGATACCTTGTATATTATTTTACTTTATATCTTATATATTATTTTACTATCTTAATGAATGCCTAGGTCAACTGTGTGCCATGTTTTAAGTGGTAAAATATGCCACTATTGTCCTTCCTGATAAATTAAGTATCAAAGCACTCTGAATTAAGAAATTTAGAGGCTCTTTGTCCTACCTATTGCCAAATATGATAAAATATAAATTACTATTATAATTATAAGCCCTACCTCTATCACATTCCTGCTTAAAATTAATATTGTCAAATACAAGTTGAAAATATTAATATTTGTAGGAAAAAAACAATTATTCTGTTTCCTAGTTGCCCAACATGATGAAAATCTCTACCCTTATATGGTGAATCCTTAAGTTCATGATCCCATTTGCTAGTACTCAGGTAGTACTTATCTTATCAATCAGGTTTCATCTGAATGCAAAAAATATTTGCTTTGTATCTTCAAATAGAAAAAAAAATTACTGGAGAATATTTGAGAAGTTGACAACCTGATTGATAAAATACCCTACCATTGTGGAGTAGATTGATAATATTATCATCATGATAATCATATACAAAGTCGTATTATCAGTTTAGCAACAGAATTCAATTAAAAATAGATTTACTGAAAAATATTATTGTAGTTATTGAAATGTCACAGGGGTTTTGAAGACAACAGTATCTCCTAAATGTCATTGTCTCCATAGATGATGTGTAAACAACCATATAGATTTATTGAATGTAAACTTGGATTGATATAATTTTAAAATTTTTTTAAAAGCAAGAATTTAGACACAAATGATATTGAGACATTAACACTTTTAGATAGGTTAGTATTCTTGCCCTTGGAAAAAGAGCTCCTCATTATTCCTGTAAATTTACTAAACAGAATTTGGGTCTTAAGTTTGCATTCCTCCAAATTCTTAAATAATGGAGAAGTATAATCAACTTTAGGGATTTTTTTCAATTCTAATCTGGAGTTCACAGAATTTACAGGTAAAGTGAAAGTGTTAGTCACTCACTAATGTCCAGCTGTATTTAACCCTATGGACTGTAGCCTACCAGGCTCCTCTGTCCATGGAATTCTCCAGGCAAGAATACTGGAGTGGGTTGCCATTCTCTTCTCTAGAGCATCTTCCCAGCCCAGGGATTGAACTTCAGTCTCCTAAACAAAATCCTAAAAATTTTCATTACTGGCTGCATACAGGGATAGGTTAAAATAAAACTCTTCTTGAAAGAGTTAAACTAAATTTCTTCTTCCCTCCCTCCCTTCCTTTTTTCTTCCTTCCACTGTATTTATCATATGCCTATGTATCAGGTACAGTGAAATGCATCATGTTAGCAGTTAATGTGTTACTACAAATGATATTAAAATTTTCTTGTTTCCACATGTGCACGTGCACACACACACACACACACACACACACAGTATTTTAAAATCCTATGTTACTCCATTCTAAATTCTTTTTAATGTAGGTATATGATGATTACTTGTTTGGGAATATCTGTGAAAACCTAAACAGTTTCACTGAGGTCTAAAATGCTCTTGTGTGTTGAGAGACTTTTTCAAATATAACTGCAATATTCAATGCTTCTAAACATTATGCTATTTCTTCTTTTCTACTACATGCTACACAGGACCTATATTATAATAGAAAAACCGAGGTCACAGATGGAAGTGGTAAAAGGATTCTTGAGCTTATGAATATGATCTCACTGGCAGTCTTAAAATCCTATTTTCCTAAGCTATCTGAAACTCCAGCCAAACATTAGAGCTAATTATACAGAGAAATGTAATACTAAGTTTATTTTTAAGGCAATCAATGCCCTTGAAGCTAAACACACACAGTGAGATTCCAGCATGCCCTGAAGATTTACAGCAACTCTCAGTGTGAGGTGAAATTATTTAACGCTCTTGAAAGTTACCAGTCAGAATTGTATCAGTATTTTTTGGAGAACTAGAACAAATAACTTCACAATTTGTATGGAACTACAAAATCTCTCAAATAGCCAAAGCAATCTTGAGAAAGAAGAATGGAACTGGAGGAATCAACCTGCCTGAGTTTAGGCTGTACTACAAAGCAACAGTCATCAAGACAGTATGGTGCTGGCACAAAGATAGAAACACAGATCAATAAAACAAAATAGAAAGCCTGGAGATAAATCCACATACCTATGGACACCTTATCTTTGACAAAGGAGGCAAGAATATACAATGGAGTAAAGACAATCTCTTTAACAAGTGGTCCTTGGGAAACTGGTCAACCACTTGTAAAAGAATGAAACTTGAACACTTTCTAACACCATATACAAAAATAAACTCAAAATGGATTAAAGATCTAAATGTAAGACCAGAAACTATAAAACTCCTAGGGGATAACATAGGCAAAACACTCTCTGATGTAAATCATAGCAGAATCCTCTATGACCCACCTCCCAAGTAATGGAAATAAAAGCAAAAAGTTAAAAAATGGGACCTAATTAAAAGCTTTTATACAATGAAGGACAGTATAAACAAGGTGAAAAGACAGCCTTCAGAATGGGAGAAAATAAGAGCAAATGAAGTAACTGACAAAAAATTAACCTCTAAAAGATACAAGCAACTCCTGAGGCTCAATTCCAGAAAAATAGCAACCCAAGCAAAAAATGGGCCAAAGAACTAAACAGACATTTTTCCAAAGAAGACATACAGATGGCTAACAAACACATGAAAAGATGCTCAACATCACTCATTATCAGAGAAATGCAAATCAAAACCACAATGAGGTATCATCTCACACCAGTCAGAATGGCTCCTATCAAAACGTCTACAAGCAATAAATGCTGGAAAGGGTACAGAGAAAAAGGAACCCTCTTACACTGTTGGTGAGAATGCAAACTAGTACAGCTATGAAGAACACTGTGTATATTCCTTAAAAAACTGGAAATAGAACTGCCATATGACCCAGCAATCCCACTGCTGGGCATATACACCAAGAAAACCAGAATTGAAAGAGACACGTGTACCGCAATGTTCATTGCAGCACTGTTTACAATAGCCAGGACATGGAAGCAACCTAGATGTCCATCGGCAGACGAATGGATAAAGTCGTGGTACATATACACAATGGAATATTACTCAGCTATTAAAAAGAATGCATTTGAATCAATTCTAATGAGGTGGATGAAACTAGAGCCTATTATACAGAGCGAAGTAAGTCAGAAAGTGTTAGTCGCTAAGTCATATCTGACTCTTTGTGACCCCATGGGCTGTAGCCCACCAGGCTCCTCTATTCATGGGATTTCCCAGGCAAGAATACCAGAGTGGGTTGCCATTTCCTTCTCCAGGGGATCTTCCTGACCCAGGGATTGAACCTGGGTCTCCCACAGTGCAGGCAGCTTCTTTACCATCTGAGCCACCAGGGAAGAAAAACACCAATATAGTATATTAACACACGTATATGGAATTTAGAAAGATGGTAATGATGACCCTATATGCGAGATATCAATAGAGACACAGATGTAAAGAACAGACATTTGGACTCCGTGGGAGAAGGCAAGAGTGGGATGAGTTGAGAGAATAGCACTGAAACATGTATATTATCATATGTGAAATAGTTCGCCAGTCCAGGTTCGATGCATGAGAAGGATGCTCATGCCTGGTGCACTGGGATGACCCTGAGGGATGGGATGGGGAGGGAGGTGGGAGGGGACTCAGGAGGGGGAACATATGTACACCCATGGCTGATTCATGTGCATGTATGACAAAAACCACCACAATATTGTAAAGTAATCAGCCTCTAATTAAAATAAAATTTAAAAATATATTCAAAAAAAGAAAATCTCATCCCCATTTCATCTTTGGTTTCCATAATTCACTATCCTATTATTAATTTTTTGTTGTTCCCTAAAGGTAAACAGAAGTATACAGTGAAGCAAAGAAATTAAAATTTACAAAAGCCAACTATATTAGAATTCTTACAGTACCTCAGGTAATTTTTAATAAAAATATTTGAGATAGGCTTTATAACTAATTTCCAGGTGATGAAATAACTGATTGAGGTTAAGCACTGGATCTGTATAAAGAGAAAGATGTATTGATATAGTCTTTCATTCATTCCGTTGGTCACCTAACAAATATTTATACAGACATGATAGGAATAAAATAGTTTCAATTTGGTAACTGAAAATCCTATAATGAGATACTGTTTGTGAATTATATTCTGCATATTATAATATTTTGAATTTGCATCACCCTGGAGAAGGAAATGGCAGTATTCTTGCCTGGAGAACCCCAGAGACAGAAGACCCTGGTGGGCTGCTGTCTATGGGGTCGCACAGAGTAGGATGCAACTGAAGCGACTTAGCAGCAGCAGCAGCAGTGTCCTCAGGGCCATGTTAACCAGATATAGTTGGGACTTTAATTTTCACATACTGTGGTTTCATTGCTGTGATAACTGTGTCTAAATTTTCTTGCCATTTAAAGTGTTAGAGATTTGTTAGAATGTAAAGTTCAAGAAAGAAAAGATTTTCTTATTTATCAGTGAAAATCTCCTGAATCTAAGATACTGCCTTATTAGGTCCTCAATAATGATTTATTTGAATAAATGTATGAGATTACAGAAATATGATATTTTTGTAAGTAAAGTGAGGATATATATTTTTTTCAATTAAATAATTAAATTTACATCTGGTTAAACTTAGAGTTAGAAATCATGGTAGTAATTTTCAGCTTAGAAGTTATCTGATAAAACATTTAAATTCTGTACATCATTTTGATTTTGTCCATACAGTGTGGAGCATAAATTTGAAATCAAACTTACAAACATTTGCATAGCAAAGAAAATCATTAACAAAATGAAAAGACAACTTACAGAATGGGAGATCTTTGCAAATGAAGCAACCAACAAATGTTTAATCTCCAAAATAAACAAAGAGCTCATACAACTCAGTAACAATAAAAAACAAATGTCTCTATCCAAAAATGGGCAGAGGACCTAGCAGGCATTTCTGCAAAGAAGACATACAGCTGGCCAACAGGCACGTAAAAAGATGCTCAACATCTCTAATTATTAGAAAAAGGCAAATCAAAGCTACAGTGAGGAATCACCTTACACCAGTCAGAATGGTATCGTTAAAAAGTTTACAAACCATAAACACTGGAGAGAGAGTGGAAAAAAAGGGTACTCTCCTACACTGTTGGTGAGAATGTAAATTGATATAGCCATGATGGAGAACAATTTGGAGGTTTCTTCAGAAACTAAAATAGAGCTACCACATGATCTAACAATACCACTCCTCCTGGGCTTATATCCACAGAAAATCATAGTTTAAAAGGATGCATGTACCCCAGTGTTCATTGCATCACTGTTTACAAATAGCCAAGATATGGAAGCAACCTAATGTCCATTGATAGAGGAATAACAATGTGATATATATATATATATCACACACACACACACACACACACACACACATACATACATACATACATATGATGGAATATTACTCTGTCATAAAAAATGAAACAATGCTATCTGCCACAACAGGAATGGATCTGGAGATTAGTATACTGAGTGAAGTAAGTCAGAGAAAAACAAATATATTGCTTATTGGACAATATTAAAAGGCGCAAATGAACTTATTTACAAAACAGAAACTTACAGACTTAGAAAACCAATTTATGGTTACCAAAGGAGGAACAAAACAGAGAGGAATTAGGAGTCTGAGATTGAGTAGTATATACATACTACTATTTTTAATATAAATAATCAACAAGGACCTATGGTATAGCACAGGGAATTCTGCTCACTATTATGTAAAAGCCTGAATTGAAAATAATTTGAAAAATGACAGATACATGCTTATTCATAATTGAATCACTTGTCTGTATACCTAAAACTAACAACACTTTTCATGAATTATCATCTAATATAAAATTAGGATAAAGGAACATATTATTCATTTTTAAAAGAGAAATGAATGTCCAGGGGTAAAAACTGTAGGGAATTGTTGGAAATTAAATGAGGATTAATACCCTGAGTAAGGGTATTAGTAAGTGAAGAAGATGATCACAAAGAGAGATCAGTCAAGTCTAGGTCATCTGGACCTTGGTAAGACATGGATAGGAGTTTTCATTTTATTCAGAGAGAATTAAGAAAAGCATTTTACATAGGTAGGGCACTTACATCAAAAAATCGGTTGATCTGAAAGAACACTCTGGCTAGTGTTGAGCACTAACCAAAGGAAAATACAGCTTGAGGTAAAGATATCAGTTTGAAGCCTGTTGTATTATTCAAAGGATACCAAATATTAGTATAGACTGAAGATGTGATATCAGCTTTGTTTATAGGAGAAGGAGTGAAGGTAGACAAGTGCGCAGATTTGAAAGAGATCTACAATATACAATTTTAAGGCCTCAGTGGTAGATTATGTATAGATAACCTGCAGAAAAAAGAAGAACCATGGATGTCTCCAAAGACTGTGGGTAAGACTCTGGGGGTTTGGTAGTGCTACACTGTGTGATCATAAAACAGATCAATACACTGAGCAGAAAAATAAGCTTAGGCTTATGCACCTAGATAGCGTTTTCAAAAGCAGAGACATTACTTTGCCGACTAAGGTCTGTCTAGTCTAGGCTATGGTTTTTCCTGTGGTCATGTATGGAAGTGAGAGTTGGACTGTGAAGAAGGCTGAGCACCGAAGAATTGGTGCTTTTGAACTGTGGTGTTGGAGAAGACTCTTGAGAGTCCCTTGGACTGCAAGGAGATTCAACCAGTCCATTCTGAAGATTAGCCCTGGGATTTCTTTGGAAGGAATGATGCTAAAGCTGAAACTCAAGTAATTTGGCCACCTCATGCAAAAAGTTAATTCATTGGAAAAGACTCTGATGCTGGGAGGGATTGGGGGCAGGAGGAGAAGGGGATGACAGAGGATGAGATGGCTGGATGGCATCACTGACTCGATGGGTGTGAGTCTGAGTGAACTCTGGGAGCTGGTGATGGATAGGGAGGCCTGGCGTGCTGCGATTCATGGGGTCGCAAAGAGTGGGACATGACTGAGCGACTGAACTGAACTGATGCATATTGAATCTACCCTTCCTATATGTTATAAAGTATCCAACTAGCAAAATAGATTAAAAAAAAAAAAAAACATGTGGAACTCAACAGTGAGCTCCACACAAAGAATACTATGGAATTTCAACATAGAGCTGGTACATAGAAGTTTTTAGTCTCACCTAGAAAGATGACAGGGTCTTGAACAGAATCATCAAGGAATCCAGAGTAGAAGATGAAAATTTCAAACTCAGATTTCTTCTGGGGCCAGTCAGATGGTATAAATAAATAATAACAGTAATAGCATAAAGAGATGATAAATGGCCACTGACACTGTGTCTCAAGGTTAAGGGTCAAAGAAAGCGATGGAGGCTGTAGTCGCCGCAGAACCGATAGAGCTATTAGTTAACAGCCTTTCAGGTAGAGCTGTTAGTTAACTCTGAACAATTTTTCTTACTATAAAATGTATCAAGGAAAGCTCAAACTCTGGATATTCATACAATTGTTTAAATACTGATAACAAATTTTTAAACATTGTGAGTGCCAAACAAAGCACAATGGTTGATCAGATTCTACATAGAGCCACCCCATTTTAAGGGATGAAACAAGAAGAAAGAACACCAACAGAGGAGACTGGGACTGTATGAACAGAGATATACAAATGCAGTGATTTTAAAGAGTTAACAGACTCCCTTATCCACAAGCAAGTGGTGATAAGCTGTGGGATAATATATCCTTGTGCTTGGAAACTGCTTCAAATATTAAACAGGCTGTACTGAAGTTATTCACAACATTGCCTTCCATCTCCTACTGTTCATCTTCATCATGTAGGATTTATTATGCTCCCATGTGCAGAAGTTGCAATGATAGTTGTTCAACTAGTAAATGGAATATACAGTTTATCTTTTTATCAGAAATATTTATCATTTGTGGTTTAACATTTTTTGTACACCAACATATTGTTTCAGGAATGTTTTCATCTTAAGTTCTCCTTAACTTGAAGATATTTTCTTCTATTTTTCTTTCCTTAAATAGCATGGCAATATATCCTTATTGGTTGGATTTCTTGATAAGATTTTGCAAATGCTCCAACTGGAACAGAATGTGATTGCCAGGATCTGTGTAGTTGGACTGACAGAGGACGTTTATTTTTTGAGGTATTTATTGGAAAGAAGTCAAACACTATATTGACTTGGCTCTAACAAGCTTTCCCTTATGCACCCTATATGGTATTATTCTTCCTTGGCAAACGTGAAGTGCTAACTCCTCTCCCTTGGGATTGAGGTAGATCCTTCCCCAGCAGGATGGACACGATAACCTCACAGGTATTTTTCAATTCATGACTACTGTGATCTAAGTCCAATAGACAGCTCGAAATTTTAAAACATTTCATTTAAAAACAATTACACTTAAATTATCTTAAGATATATCCTATGAAATATATATTAGCTTTAACATATGTTGCAATATTCTGAGCAATTTCTTCCAGCTGTATTGTGCTCTATCCTAAAGTTTCCAGGAATCAACTTGGGAAACCCAATGTCCCATGTATTTTTAGGAGTATGTCAAAGCTGAATTCAATTTGTGAAGAATAATATTTTCTCAAGAACTGTATCAAGCTATTAGATGCTCAATTTTCACATTTTCTTATTTACAAATGTCACTCTAATCTATAACTTTCCTTATAAAATCTTTCAAATATGATAAAAAAAACTATGTGTGCTTCATACTTAAAATTTCAGTATATTATTTGAGTCATCAAAGTAAATTCTAGTATTTGAAACAAATCTTTTATGAACTATCTGTCCAAATAAGGCACATAATTTTGTGCAAAATTTAACTATAATATATATGCACTTGAATTAAGTATCAATGCAGCTTAATCATTTCTGTTCACCTATCAGCTAAGTAGCCTGTTCCTTCACACTTTGGCATGTAAACTTTATATGTGTATGACCAGCAAAGTTAATACTTACTATGCTTTATGGATTTTTTGGTCTCCTGTAAATGAAAAAAGCTGGAGACACTGAAACCCCAAATGGCAAGTTTTAAAGAATAAATCAAAAGCTCAGGGAAGAAATAGTGGAACAGACTGCACATGTAATTATTTTATTCTTCTCCTTTGCTACAGGTTGATTACATGGCTACCACAAAATACATTTATCTCTAGTTGTTCTCTTTACCCTCCTCATTCTTCCTTGACTCCTATTTATCTCTTATTGTCTTGAGTTTCTTACCTATTACATTTTTTAATCAGTTCATGAGGTATAACTAACATATAAAAGCTATATTTAATGGATATAACTTAGTTAGTTTGAAGGTAAGTATACATCCCTGAGATTATCACCATACTTATGCCATGAACTCATTCCCTCCAAAAGTTTTTCCTGCACTATTTCTTTACTATTAATGTGCATGTCTGTACAATAGAAACACTCAACAGAAGATTGACTCTCTTAGCAAATCAGGGAAGTATTAGTCTAAGAATGTGTGTGGCATACTTAGTCACTCAGTTGTGTCTGACTCTTGTTGCCCCATGAAGAGTAGCATACCAGGCTCCTCTGTCCATGGAGTTTTTTCAGGCAAGAATACTGGAGCGGGTTGCCATTTCCACCTCCAGGGATCAAACCCATGTTTCTTGCCTTGCAGGCAGATTCTTTACCCACTGAGCCACCTGGGACACACACAGTCTAAGGATGTGTGTTGCATGTATGTGCATTGGTCAGTCATGTCTGACTCTTTGTGATGCCATGGACTGTAGGCCACCAGGCTCCTTTGTGCATGGGATTTTCCAGGCAAGAATACTGGAGTGGGTTGCCATTCCCTTCTCCAGTCTAAGGACAGAAAGTTTCAAATATACAAAATGAGTAACTCCTAGATCTACTGTACAACATATTGCCTACAGTTTACAAAACTGTATATGATATACTCACTGTGTCTACTAGTATATAATCCACCCTGACCTGGGACAAATAAAGCATGTTTCAGGTAAAATGTAGGAAAAAAGAAAAAGCAAACAAAAAAAGAAAAGAAAAAAAAAGTTACTTTGTCTGTCTCTTACGTGCCCTTAACTGTAATAAGGCTGTTTCCTAGTAACATTTTCAGTATTTATACCAAGCCTGAATACCTCAGTGCATCACGCATTGTTCTTCATCATCACTTCCCATATTTAACTATCTCTGGGCCCTAGGATGAGACAGTTAGGTAGCATCACCGACTTAATGGACATGAATTTGAGCAAACTCCAGAGGATAGTGGAGGACAGAAGAGCCTGGCATGCTGCAGTTCATGGAGTCGCAAAGAGTTGGATACAAGTTACCGCTGAATAACAACAATAGGCCCTAACTACTTTTATATGTCTTATAAATATCTTATCAAGCTACTTTTCAACCTATCAAGGCTAGGCACTATCATTTTTCACCAATAAATTTCTAACTACTCTCCCTATAAAGGCTCTTATCTCATTTAATAATATTAAAGACGCATATTTGTCATGCCATTTCAACCCACTCTTACACAAAACTTGCATATTTCCAAATATGTGTAATTCCCAAGTGATTTGCTCCTATCCACCCTTGCTAATTTGCTTAGCAACATTCTCTGGCTTCATACCTAGAATTATTCAGTCCCTCAAGCATTCCAAATTCTATACACCTGCAGGCCTGCCTATCTGGATGGAGTTCGGTTTGCCTCACCCTTAGAGAATACTACACCCACCACCACATTCCACGTGTCCATCAGCTCTTACTCTTTCTATGACAAGCGTTTCCCCAAATTCCATTAGCTCCTCCAGTCTACACTTTGTAAAGACTCAATACTTCTTTCTGACAATTCATTGCATTTTTGTTTAATTGTTTTATGCATGTCTTTCTGTGTTGGATTCTAAAACACATGCATCTCTAGTGTTTATGGTATTTGGTATATTAGAGAGTTAATAAATACTTAATAATAAATAAATGAAATAAAAATAAGCCAGAAAGAAAAACACTAATACAGTATACTAACACATATATATGGAATTTAGAAAGATGGTAATGATAACCCTGTATGCGAGGCAGCAAAAGAGACACAGATGTAAAGAACAGACTTTTGGACTCTATGGGAGAGTGAGAGGGTGGGATGATTTGGGAGAATGGCATTCAAACATGTATACTATCATGTAAGAAACGAATCGCCAGTCTATGTTCGATACAGGATACAGGATGCTTGGGGCTGGTGCACTGGGATGACCCAGAGAGATGATATGGGGAGGGAGGTGGGCGGGGGGTTCAGGGTTGGGAACTCATGTACACCCGTGGTGGATTCATGTCAATGTATGGCAAAACCAATACAGTATTGTAAAGTAAAAAAATAAAATAAAGTAAAAAAATTTTTTAAATACCCATATTTAAATCATTTGGCTCATATTTTGAGAGATGGGATTCCTAAATGAACTCACCATATATGACTCACAAAAGTACCTTTGATTAAAAGTAAAACACAACTTGATCTATACTTAGTGTTTATGTCTTCCTCCTTAATATATATTATGTTAAAATGATTTATGAATCAATTTAAAATCTTTTTCTGTTACATTACTATTTGATGCATCCAAGCAAAATTTATCAAATCAAGCACATCCAATTTTTATTCTTTAAACTACAGACAAATCCAAAGGAAGAAACAGACTTTTTAAAATCCCAAAGGAAATAGTGATACTGTCACTACATTAGTTTCATTATCAAGACATTGTTTTTACTTACCTTCTGAATCTCAGGTCAAAAAAAATTTTTTTTGAAGTATTTAGGGGATATTTTTTAAAAGGGAACAAATTCCTAGGTATTGATAAATACTTTGAATTTTTAAATTACCATAGAGGGCATCTTGTTTTATTCACTAGAAAGATGCCACAATTATATTTTAAAATATTGTTATTCATCCATTCATTAATTCATCCATGAAGTCTCCTCTGATGCCCATTTTTCTTACTATTCTTTAGTTTCCCTGGACCACAGGATTTGTTTGGAATATCCTTCCAGGTCTGTTTACCTTAGTGCAGTGAGAGAGGTAGAGACATGGTTAACAGTGTGTCCTCAAGAGCCAGTCAGCTTGGATTTGAATGACTTTGTCACTTGCTAACTATAAAACATTTCTGGAACATCAGAAATATGGAACAATTAATTTGATGGCCTTTAGCTCAGAATGAAAATACAAGGTTGCCTTTAAGCCCTAAATAAATAATCTGCCAACCTCAACATCAACCTACATTTCTGAGGGAAAATATCCTATGATCTGTTACCTCAACAATCTGAAGCATGTCACTTACAACATTATTGTTACAATCTAAAGGTCATTTATTTCAGGCATTTCCTTAAACACAGACTGTGGTACACACACACACGCACACATGTAACACAGTAAGACAATTTTGGACAGTGCCAACATGCTGCCTGAGTTCTTTGGGGCAGTTTCTATTAATATTTATATTTCATAATTCTTCATTAATATAGGAAAAAAGTTATAACTTGTATATTTTAGATTTTCAACTAGAGGGGAGTAAGTTTATTATTTCAGTGTGCATAGGCATTTTTTCTTGCAACTTTATAAGAAGATGAACACTAATAAAAAAGCCACTGGATAATAACACTAATAATTGTCTTACTAAAATAATACCTTACATACATTTATATTCATGTTTGTATTCACTTATTTCATTCTTAAAATGTGCTGTTGATATTAAATTATTTCATCTTAATTAATCACATTTAATTGATAATTAGAAAAAAGGGAAACTAATGTTTTTATTTTTATTTAAGAAGAATAGTAAACTATTGGAAAATATAAATAGTTAATAGGATATTTAAAGCATCCAAATTGTTTGAAGCAAAAAATATATTTTCCTACAAAATTTGACTAACACTGTGTAGTCCAAAAATGACCTGCCATTGTTTGGGAGCTTAAAAAGAATTTAATATGTATTCCTTGGCTATCCGTGTGCTCTCTAACTTACACAGTCTATAAAACATACAGCACAAAATATTGTCAAAGGCATAATGACAGCCCAGTGTAAGAGAAGTATCTTGGCTAGTGCACTACAATTAAGATCATCCTAGTTCAGAAAGGCATCTGATGCAGGTGTACTTGACTCTGGCTGAAGAACAATCAAAAATGATTGAAGTCAAGATGGTAAGGCCTATGTAAGAGACAGTCAAGAGCACTTTGAACGTCCAATGAGAGAAAATCACTCTAATAATATGGAAGCTAAAGAAGAAATAAAAGCATGCATACTGATTCATGTCATTGTATGGCAAAAGCCATTACAATATTGTAATTTTCTTCCAATGAAAATAAATGAATAAATTAATTAAAAAAAAAAAAAAACCCTTTGTCCTAAGGGCTGTATTACCATTCAGAGGCTCTTCCCTTTCTCCCACAATATGATTGTTAAAGGGCTTCCAGGGTTAATAAAACAAAATTATTTAGACTTCTAATGGACTTGAAGTAAAGAAAAACCTTCCAAAATTTATCAGGACAATTTGTTTCTTTAAGAAATAATGAGATTCTTAAAAAATGAGGAGTCTGTCCCCCTGTGTGTCTCACCTGCCTATTCTTATGCTCTTTTCCTAGCTGACTTCAGAAAACAGAGTAGCTCAGTGCCATCACCCATCCATATGACAGACCTTTAAATACCTTAAGGCAACTCTTTAGTGTCCCGTTATACATATTCCCATTGAAAAGACCTCAATTTATTAGATTAAGGACAGTATAGAGTTTGGTAACTCCAGGAATCTGACAATACGTACAGGTTTCATCATCTTCACAACCAGTATTCTAACACAGTGGTCCTCACTCTTTCCTCGGTCAAGTGTGGCAGCTCAGACTAAATCTGTTAGAATGACACTGAGATTTCCCAAGTCACATACAATTCCAGATCAATACATCCTGTGTGATAAATGATCAGCTGCTGATTTGAAAGTGAAAGTGAAGTTGCTCAGTCATGTCTGACTCTTTGCGACCATGGACTGTAGCCTACTAGGCTCCTCCCTCCATGGGATTCTCCAGGCAAGAACACTGGAGTGGGTTGCCATTTCCTTCTCCAGTGGATCTTCCCGACCCAGGGATTGAACCCGGGTCTCCTGCATTCCAGGCAGACACTTTAACCTCGGAGCCGCCAGGGAAGCCCTGATGATTTGAGTTGCCCATAACTAATCTTCTCAACGCCTATTCTTTGGTATGGCTAAGAATCCTGTGTCCAACTCCCTTTACCTTCTCAGTCTGGCAGGCTCCATGGAAAATCTGAAAATTTCACAATGGAAGTCTGGTAAGATTCCTCTCCACCCAAACCAAACAGTTGGAGCTCTACCAGAAGAGTTTATGGTTCTTTCTGAAAAAGCAGGATTTGGGGGAGAACTCTTCTAAAGGCTGCTGCACTGTTGTGACAAAGTCAACCACAACCACTAAAACATAACATACTCCTCTTCTCTTCTGCCTAATTTTACCCTGAGTTACTCGGAAGAGTCAGCTTTCCCAAGTTGATTATTCCTGTTAATCAGCTTTTCTCTTGTTCCCCAGAAATTTTCTAGTTCTCTTTAAAAAGGGTATATGACTTCCTTTGAAATGACCCTGCCGTATTCTATAGGCATTGCTTTCAGACACCTGGAATGTTATTCAAATAGTGTCCCTATTCAAATATTTCATGGATTTGTTTCTAATATTCAGTTTCAAATATTTGTTCCTAATATTCTAATTTTGTTTCAGTGAAACTATTTATATAGTAAATAAATAGATTTAAGAAAGTTTTATTTATTTAATAAATAGTTTTCTTTATTTAAACAAATAAAACATTATTTATTTATTTAATATTTATTTAACTGACACTAAAGAGTTGGACTGTGAAGAAGGCTGAGTGCCAAAGAATTGATGCTTTTGAACTGTGGTGTTGGAGAAGACTCTTGAGAGTCCCTTGGACTGCAAGGAGATCCAACCAGTCCATTCTGAAGGAGATCAGCCCTGGGATTTCTTTGGAAGGAATGATGCTAAAGCTGAAGCTCCAGTACTTTGGCCACCTCAGGTGAAGAGTTGACTCATTGGAAAAGACTTTGATGCTGGGAGGGACTAGGGGCAGGAGGAGAAGGGGACGACAGAGGATGAGATGGCTGGATGGCATCATGGACTCGATGGACGTGAATCTGAGTGAACTCTGGGAGTTGGTGATGGACAGGGAGGGCTGGCGTGCTGTGATTCATGGGGTCGCAAAGAGTCGGACATGACTGAGTGACTGAACTGAACTGAAAGGTTATAAAAATAACTTCCTGTGAATCAATAAACATGGCATTTTCTTTTCATATGCTCTAGTCAGCTAAAGATGATGAAGCATGATATTATCAAGGTACCAGCTTCTTTCTTTCAAACAGGCATTAAAAAATACCAAGTATTTGTATAGCCATGATATTCAATATGTTTATTTTCTTAAAAATGAGAGATGTTTCAATTAGCAATATTTGTGAAGCCAATTGTTTTGTATCAGATTCTACATCAACAAGTGAATGAAACATATGGAGTTTATATTAATTTCACTTTAAGGAAAGTACTACCATTGTTGTTTTGTGCATAATTTCATATTTTCCTCTGAGATTCATTAAATACATATGCTGACATTTGGAAATGGTAAAGAGTTTCTAAAGTTCTGCATGAATTTACTTTGTGATATGAAAATATTTTATCTCCAAAATCAAATTGTTCAGCTCTCTTTGAATTATTCAGAATATTAAGTAGTCTAATGACTTTCATATGCTTATATCAAGAGACATTTTCAATAACAGATTAATCTTTTTCAACCTTCATGGAATGTTGATATTTCTTCCTTTAAATTTTGTTAAATGTTTTATTTTTTAATATAAATTTATTTATTTTAATTGGAGGTTAATTACTTTACAATATTGTATTGGTTTTGCCATATATCAACATGAATCCGCCACAGGTATACACGTGTTCCCCATCCTGCAACCCCCCTCCCTCCTCCTTCTCCGTACCATCCCTCTGGGTCATCCCAGTGCACCAGCCCCAAGCATCCAGTATCATGCATCGAACCTGGACTGGCGATTCCTTTCATATATGATATTATACATGTTTCAGTGCCATTCTCCCAAATCATCCCACCCTCACCCTATCCCCACAGAGTCCGAAAGATTGTTCTTTACATCTGTGTCTCTTTTGCTGTCTCACATACAGGGTTATTGTTACCATCTTTCTAAATTCCATATATATGTGTTAGTATACTGTATTGGTGTATAAATGTTTTAAAATATGTAAATCACTTGGGAAAATGGGTTGCATATAGTAAGCAGTATATGTATTTATTATGATAAATACTAAAGAATTATAAAATATTAAACATAAAGAAATCTTAATATGAAAATAAATTCCAGAAAAATTGTGAAGCATTTGTCATGAAAAATCAATATACTAAGTCTTCAGTGTTACAAAGATAGATGGGTTCTGAATTCATATGTGTTTCAGTTATTTTTTATGTCAGTACACTACACATGTAACAAATATGTTTAATTATTTTACACTGTAATATGTAAAAATCAAATTTCACCTTTGGGCATAAAAAGAATCTACCTGTTGAAACACAATTTTCTCTCACTATAAATTGATGTTATGAAAATATGTTCATTTTTAAAGCAAAAATTATGCTTTCAAATTACTCTTAAAAAGCTAGTCTTAGAGTAGTAGTTCTATATACTTAAAAAAAAAATAAACAAAGAACACAATATTCCCAGAGTTGACTGGAAATGTTGATGGGATTTTGCAAAGGTTGTTATGCAAGCCTGGAGTAACTGGAAGGCAATAAAAGCGTGACAAAAAAAAATCATGGTTGGATTCCAAGATAAGCTATTTGCTGTGTTTTCTGTTGCCTCTTGGTACAGATCTACTAAGCTCAGTCAACTGAGTTAGAAAGATGCAGAGGTATTCTACAATGTGCCATAATTTATAGTTTGTAATAAAAACCAACATGTTGTTTGAATAATACAGATTTTAAACAACCTCTGATTATTATATTTGGGAGTATTATTTATACCTATCAATTACTTTACATTTATTCTTATGGCTTAAGATATATCCATAAGCATTTTAATGAAATACCACAGAAAAAAATTACCTTGAATTTATGTCACTTTTAAGAGAATTACCAATTTATTATTCCATGTTTGTTCATTTTTTTTTTAATATGAAGAAGTGTGACAAGTTTGCTCACATTATGTGTAAGATATTAGTACTCTAAGGAATAAAATTGGTCTAAACAACTTAGTTTAAATGTTCTTTCATGAATATCTGCTGATATAAAAAACAGTCACTACAATGAGGCTTACAGAAATGGAAGAAGATTTAGCTAGTACCTGATTTTTAAGACATTCTCCCATATTCTGCTGCTTAACCAATCCCAGAAGGAAATCAAAACATGTATTTTAAAAGTAATAAAAGCACATGACTCAATTTTAAAATGGACAAATAACCTGAACGGAAATTTCTTCAAAGACTATATGCAAAAAGCCAAGAAATATATGGAAAGGTACTAATCATCACTAATCATGAAGGAAGTGCAAATCAAAAGCAGAATGAATTATCACCTCACATCCAACAGGATGGCTACCACTAAAAGCAAACAAAACAGCAAATAACAAGCATTGGTGAAGATTTAGAGAAACCGGAATCCTTGTGCACTGTTGGTCCTAACATAAAATGGTGTTACTGCTATGGAAAACAGCAAAGAGGTTCCTCAGAAAATAAAATTACTGTGTGATACAGCAATTCAACTTCTGGGTATATACTCAAAAGAACTGAAAACAGGATCTTGAAGAGATATTTGCACAACCATGTTCAAATATCATGTAGCACTATTCACAGTAACCAAGATATGGAAACAAAATAAATGACCATTCATGGATGAATGGATAAACAGAATGTGGTAAATACATGCAATGAAAAGGAAGGAAAGGAAGCGTTCAGCTTTAAAAGGAAGGAAAATCTTATCACATGCTACAATATCAATGAGATTATGCTATGTTAAATAAACCCACACTGAATGAACAAATACTGTATGAGTGTACTTATGAGATATCTAGAGAAGTTAAATTCATAGAAATAGAAACTGTAATAGTAGTTGCCAGTGGCTTGTGGGGAAAAGGAAATGCGAGTTGTTTATTAGATAGAGCACTTCAGTTTTACAAGATGAAAAATTCTGCACAACAATGTGAATATACTTAACACTACTGAAATATATACTTAGAAATGGTTGGCATGGTAAATTGTATATGTTTTTTTTTTTAACCACAATTTAAAAAAAGAGATTAAGCAATAGTTATAACAATTTATATTTAAAAAGTTTGCTTAGAAAGAGTCACTAGAAAGTAATGTCATCTTAATACATTTTGTCCTCATGGTTTCAGATGAGAAGTCAATCATTAAGTATATGAAGCACAAGTATACCTACTGAGTTGATTTTCTGCTTTCAAGGTTTTCTCTTTTTCTTTGGCTTTCAAGGGGTCACTTTTTACCTATTTAGCTTAGTAGTTAGTCACTATTTAATGGTTTTCTTCAAACTCCACGAGTCAATAAATCTTGAATTCTCTGTAAAATGTCTGTATGGAAAGAGGAGCACTACTACTGTGCACTTAGCCATTATGTCATGTCCAATTCTCTGGGACCTCATGGACTGTAGCCCTCCAGACTCTTCTGTCCATGGGGTTCTCCAGGCAAGAATGCTGGAGTGGGTTGTCATTTCCTGCTCTAGGGGATCTTCCCAACCCAGGGATCTAATCTATGTCTCTTGCATCTCCTGCATTGGCACCCAGATTCTTTACCACTAGCACCACCTGGGAAAAGTACACTCAGAGTTTTTTTGTTTTTTTTTGTTTTTTTACTGATTTGCCCTGGCTTTTATTTTATAATGGGTCCTTTTTTTTAATATCCTGTGTACATGTTCTCATAGTCACAGTTGGTTGAAATTTGTATTTAGCATAGGCCCTCAGTGTTCACTGCACACGCACACAGCCTCAGCTAAGTAATTCATATGCCCCTACTACCACTGTGACCCTGACTAGTAAAACCATTTATCATCTGACTCATAGCATGTGAGGTCATTTCCATCAGCAATACCACTGCATGTGAGCCTGATGCAATTTCTTCAAATCTTATTTACAGCTACTGTTTAAAGGTACACAATTAGAAATTTTGTTTGAGTATTTTTGTGTTAGTTGCTCAGTTGTGCCCACCTCTTTGTGACTACATGGACTGTAGCCTGCCAGGCTCCCCTGTCCATGGAATTCTCCAGGCAAGAATACTGGAGTGGGTTGCTATTACCTTCTCCAGGGGATCTTCCCAACCCAGGGATTGAACTTGGATCTCCTCTTTACCATCTGAGCCACCAGGGAAGCCCTTTTTTTTTTGTAGGATCAATATGGTAGGTAAATTATCTTCAATATAAAATAATAACTTGGCAAATAACTTAGTCTGCATATGGTAATCCCCAAAGTTTTTTAATTTGCAGGGAAGAAACACATTATGGATAATAAATGCAAGTCAGTTCCCATAATTTGCTTTCATGATTTCTCAGCAGTGGCCACAAGACTGAAAAAGGTTGTTTTCATTCCAATCCCCAAGAAAAGCAATGCCAAAGAATGTTCAACCTACCACACAATTGCACTCATCTCACAGGCTAGCAAAGTAATGCTCAAAATTCTCAAAGTGAGGCTTCAACAATACACAGAGAACTTTCAGATGTTCAAGATGGATTTAAAAAAGGCAGAGGAACCAGAGATCAAATTGCCAACATCCGTTGAATTATAGAAAAAGCAAGAGAATTCCAGAAAAACAACGATTTCTGCTTCATTGACTACGCTAAAGCTTTTGACTGTGTGGATCACAACAAACTGTAGAAAATTCTTAAAGAGATGGGAATACCAGACCACCTTACCAGCCTCCTGAGAAATCTGTGTGCAGGTCAAGAAGCAACAGTTAGAACTGGACATGGAGCAACAGACTGGCTCCAAATTGGGAAAGGAGTACATCAAGGCTGTATATTGTCACTCTGCTTATTTAACTTACATGCACAGTACATCACGTGAAATGCCAGGCTGGATGAAGCACAAGCTGGAATCATGATTGCCAGGAAAAATATTCTCAGATATGCAGATGACACCACCCTTATGGCAGAAAGTGAAGAGGAACTAAAGAGCTTTTTGATGAAAGTGAAAGAAGAGCGTGAAAAAGCTGGTTTAAAGTTCAACATTCAGAAAATGAAGATCATGGCATCTGGTCCCATCACTTCATGGCAAATAGATGGGGAAACAATGGAAAGAGTGACAGACTTTATTTTCTTGGGCTCCAAAATCACTATTGACAGTGACTGTAAGCATGAAATTGAAAGATGCTTGCTCCTTGGAAGAAAAGCTATGACCAAGCTAGACAGCATATTAAAAAGCACAGACATCACTTTGCTGACAAAGGTCCATCTAGTCAAAGCTATGGTTTTTCTAGGAGTCATGTATGGATGTGAAAATTGGACTGTAAAGAGAGCGGAACACCAAAGAATTGATGCTTCTGAGCTGTGGTGTTGGAGAAGACTCGAGAGTCCCTTGGACTGCAAGGAGATCAGACCAGTCAATCCTAATGAAAATCAGTCCTGAATATTCATTGGGAGGATTGATGCTGAAACTCCAATACTTTGGCCACCTGATGTGAAGAACTGACTCTTTAGAAAAGACCTTGATGCTGAGAAAGATAGAAGGCAGGAAGAGAAGGGAAAAACAGAGGATGAGATGGTTAGATGGCATCACCAACATGATGGACATGAGTTTGAGCAAGCTCTGGGAGTTGGTGATGGACAGGGAAGCCTGGTGTGCTGAAGTACATGGGGTCACAAAGAGTTGCACAGGACTGAGTGACTGAACTGAACTGACTGACTGAAAAGTTGAATCAAGAAAAAATATATACATATTTTAACAGTATGGTTTTCCTCATGCATAAATTATAAAAATTAATAGTCACAGTATAAAATATGGGAAGAGCATATTAAATCTTAATTCAATTCTTTATAAAGTCTTATCCCTTGATATATTCAGAATAATCCATGAGGGAGGCACCATGTGTTGAAAGAACAATGTCCTTTACTATCAATATGTTTCTCTTAATTATATGCATGTGTGGATTCTCTATTGATCTTCCTCAATATGGATGAGTTCAATTGACATCATTGTGAATTTTCAATGCTGGGAACATTTATCTTAAAAAACGCAGGAAGTGGAAACTGGGAAAAGGCAGAAAAATAGTAGAACTCTTGAGGTGGAAGAATTGGTGCTTTTAAATTGAACTTATAGATTGATCCAACAGAGATTCAACAACTCATTCTCATGGTTGTTCAAAAATTTATTATAAATTAAAATCTATAGGGTTGCTGTGAAAAATAATAAACCTTATTTGAGTCAAATCCATAAATCAAATGTTTCCTATCACAAATATATTTTTTTTTTCAGAATTACAGATACCTTTGAATTTTAATGGAAATCAACCACTGTAGGATACATTAATTGTTCACCAAAAATAATTTTTGTGCAATTACTATGTTACAAATAGTAACATGTTCCAGAGATATGGCGTGATTAGGAAGTGCACAGTAGCTGCCCCCTTAGAGCTCTGCATTCTTCAGGGATAAGGATATTAAACAAATTAGACCAACAATATTACACTAAAGGAGCAACTCTTGTGCACAACAGGAGCATCTAAACTTATCTAGATGTTATCTAGAAAAGTTCTTTCACAATATTCAAAATTTCTTCATAATAGTTTAATTAAAACAAAAAGCATGATAAACAATTATTAGGTAAGTGGAGATGTAGTAGAAAGGGAAAAGAAAATGTGCAAAGGCATGAAAGCAAGGGAAGACTGGTTTAGCGATACTGTGTGGAAAAAGAAATTCATCATGGCTAAGCAGGGTGTGCAGTAGAAAATGTTAAGTAAAGGAGGCTGGATAAAATGTCATGAGGCAGGACATGAGATCTCACCTAACCTTCAGCAAGGTTTTAAAATACATCCTCGTTTAGAAACACCATATGAGCTACAAAATGGAGAGAAAGAGGTTACAATTGTAAAGGTACAAGAAAGGGAAATGTAATTGCTTAGGTGAGGGATTCTGATACCTAATTAATGACGAGAATAGTGAGGACTGTGTTGGATCAGAATTGTGTGTTGTAGGTGGAATGGTGAGAACATGATTGACATGATTGATAGGAAGGGCATACAGAGTAAAAGAAGGGTTTGCATGTTTAGACTTGGGCCCTTGAGCCAATAATGGTGATAGAGCACTGGTGAGAAACAGCCTGATATATTCAGCTTAGAACCTGGTAATTCTGTGGTAACTGAGCCACATATCAAGTCGATGTGTCTTGCAGACAGGTCCAGAGTGCATAACAAAGACACTAATCCTAGGAAGTAATTACAAATGGAGTAAAGTACTAGCTGATGGCGGGGGTGGCCAGAAATGCCTTTGGCAGAAGAGGGGGAACTCCTTCAGTACACAGCTCAGGACTGACCAGGGCTGCCCCACAGCTGAGGTATAATTACACAGTTGCCCTACTAGATAGTTCATAATTTGAAAGTTGCAATGTTTTACCATCTTTATATGACTCTTCACCCTGCCACTCAGTCAGTTCCTTGGCTGAGCAGTTCTAGGACTATATCTGTGTAAAAGCATTTATCTCACATGAAGTTAGATACTATCATCTGCTCCTTCTCTTTGGGTATGAGTCTAGAGCACAGAGAATGCTTACTGAACTCACGTTCTTGAAGTCTCAGTTCTCTGACCTCAGTGCCAGATCATCAGATTTGTAAGTATATCAGATTATATGATTTGGAAGTCCTTCCTAGCTCCACGTATATAGCTTTCCAGCAGCATTTTATAACCTGGTCATCATAACTAGAGGATATTTTCTTAAAAGTTTTAAATGTTCACTTAAAATTATTCCCAATGTTGATTCACTATTCCTTAAATTACATTCGAACATTGATTTGGCCTCTAATTTTAATAATATTCAAAGTCACATTTTTAATGGTATAATTTTCTTTACCTTTGAATATTTTATATATCATTTATATATATTTATACATATATATTTTACAATTGATTTATAATGATCTAACCAGTAAAATACACTATTTATTCACCATGAATCATATACTTGCCTCATGATTCATCTTATTTAAAACATATTTAATCTTTTTATATCATTTAAGATGTGAATTATCTTTAATATATAGACCTGTGTCTTGTGCAAATTCATGCAGCTAAAATTCTTTGATTTTTAAGAGTACAGTGAATGGCTTGTGTTTAACGTATCTAAAATTCAATGATGCAGTAAATATTGAATTACACATTTTCCATTATTGAATTATTTTGTAATGTGTTTGTAAAATGATCATGACTCTTTAATTGGTGCTTTAGGAACACATATTTAGAAATCTCTCTCTAGATTATTTTTATATTTTGTTATATAAAAATATATATATTTTATATATTCTATTAAAAATATTCTATTTTCTATTATATTATCTTGGGGCTTTTTTGAGTTCTGAAAATAATTTTGATAATATATTTTGGGATTGTGTGTTTCAAATAATGACCTGTATTTTAAAGGAATATTTCCTGTGATATACTTGCACATCATTTGCATCTTATTCTAAGAAGGTGGCCAACAGACACATAAAAAGATGCTCAATATCACTAATCATTAGAGAAATGTAAGTTAAAACCACAGCGAGATATCACCTCACAACTGTCAGAATGACTATCATCAGAAAGAAAACAAATAACAAATGTTGGAAAGCATGCGGAGTAAGGGGACCCTAGGACAGTATTGGTGGGAATGTAAATTGGTGCAGTAGGTATGGAAAATAGTATGGAGGCTCCTAAGAAACTAAAAATAGAACTACTATATGATCCAGCAATTTCACTCCCGGGTATATACCCAAAGAAAATGTAAATGGTAATTTAAGGACGGTACAGGGAGGGAGGAGGGAGGGAATTCAGGATGGGGACACGTGTAGGCCTGTGGCAGATTCACGTTGATGTGTCACAGAACCAATAATATTGTAAAGTAATTAGCCTCCAATTAAAATAAATAAAGGACTTCCCTGTAGCTCAAATGGTAAAGAACCTGCCTGTGATACAGGAGACCAGCGTTTGATCCCTGGGTTGGGAAGTTCCTCTGGAGAAGGGAATGGCAATCCACTCCAGTATTCTTGCCTGGAGAATCCCATAGACAGAGAAGCCTGGCGGACCAGTCTGTGGGGTCTCAAAGAGTCGAACACGACTGAGTGATTAACACATACATACAAAATAAACACATTTAAATTAAAAAAATAAATAAAAGATGCATGCACTCCAATATTCATAGGAGCATTATTTATGATAACCAAGCTATGGAAGCACCTAAGTGTACATGAACAGATGAATGGCGGAAGGAGTAGTAGTGCGCACACACACACAGTGGAATATTACTCAGCCATAAAAAGAAACACAAACAATGGACCCTTACTCAGGCATCAATGAATGAAATTCTGCCATCTGCAACAAAATAGATGGACCTAAATGTTATTATGCTTAGTGAAATAAGTTAGATCAAGAAAAAATACTACTGTATGTTATCATATGTGTGGAATCTAAAACAACAAAACAAATGAATATAACAAAATAAAAACAGACTCACAGGTATAGGGAACAGACTCGTAGTTGCAAGTGGGGAGAAGGATGCAGGGAGAGTCAGGATAGAGGTAGGGCATCAAGAGATACAAACTATTATGTATAAAATAGAAAAACAAGGACATATTGTTTAGTACAGCAATTATAGCTGTTACAGTTTTCATTCGAATCCCAAAGAAAGGCAGTGCCAAAGAATGTTCAAACTACTGCACAACTGCACTCATCTCACATGCTAGCAAAATAATGCTCAAAATTTTCCAAGCCAGGCTTCAACAGTACATGAACCGTGAACTTTCAGGTGTTCAAGATGGATTTAGAAAAGGCAGAGCAACCAGAGATCAAATTGCCAACATCCACTGGATCATAGAAAAAGCAAGAGTTCCAGAAAAGCATCTACTTCTGATTTATTGACTATGCCAAAGCCTTTGACTGTGTGAATCACAACAAACTGTAGAAAATTCTAAAGAGATGTGAATACCAGACCACCTGACCTGCTAACTGAGAGATCTGTATGCAGGTCATGAAGCAACAGTTAGAACTGGACATGGAACAACAGACTGGTTCCAAATTGGGGAAGGAGTAAATCAAAGCTGTATAATGTCACCCTGTTTATTTAACTTATATGCAGAGTACATCATGGGAAATGCTGGCTGGGATGAAGCACAAGCTGGAATCAAGACTGCCTGGAGAAATATCAATAACCTCAGATATGTAAATGATACCAAACTTATGGCAGAAAGCAAAGAGGAACTAAAGAGACTCTTGATGAAAGAGAAAAAAGAGAGTGGAAAACATGGCATAAAATTCAACATTCAGAAAACTAAGATCATGGCATCTGGTCCCATCACTTCATGGCAAATAGACGAGGAAACAATGGAAACAGTGAAAGACTTTATTTGGGGGGGTTCCAAAATCACTGTAGATGGTGACTGCAGCCACAAAATTAAAAGATACTTGCTCCTTGGAAGAAAAGCTATGACCAACCTAGAGAGCATATTAAAAAGCAGAAACATTACTTTGCCAACAAAGGTCCGTCTAGTCAAAGCTATGGTTTTTCTAGTAGTCGTATGGATGTAAGAGTTGGGATATAAAGAAAGCTGAGCACTGAAGAATTGATGCTTTTGAACTGTGGTTTTGTAGAAGACTCTTGAATGTCTCTTGGGCTGCAAGGAGATCCAACCAGTCCATCCTAAAGGAAATTAGTCCTTAATATTCATTGGAAAGACTGATACTGAATTAAAACTCCAATACTTTGGCCACCTGCTGTGAAGAACTGACTCATTTGAAACGACCCTGATGCTTGGAAAAACTGAAGGCAGGAGGAGAAGGGGATGACAGAGGATGAAATGGTTGGTTGGCATCACCGACTCAATGGACATGAGTTTGAGTAAGCTCCAGGAGTTGGTGATAGACACAGAAGCTTGGTGTGCTGCAGTCCATGATGTTGCAGAGTCAGACACGACTGAGTGACTTATTTGATAATAACTTTTAATTGAGTATGCTGCTGCTAAGTCACTTCAGTCGTGTCCGACTCTGTGTGACCCCACAGACAGAAGCTCACCAGGCTCCCTCGTCCCTGGGATTCTCCAGGCAAGAACACTGGAGTGGGTTGCCATTTCCTTCTCCAATTCATGAAAGTGAAAAGTGAAAGTGAAGTCGCTCTATCGTATCCAACTCTTAGCGATCACATGGACTGCAGCCTACCAGGCTTCTCTGTCCATGGGATTTTCCAGGCAAGAGTACTGGAGTGGGGTGCAAATACTGAATCACAGTCTTAATGAATACAGGATTGATGGCTAAAAAAATATATATGTGCGTGTGGGTTTGTCTGAAACTGGCCTTTTTACTCATTTTTCCTTTCTTCACCCAACAGGTCTAATGCTAGCTCAATAATAAAGAGGTAATTATAGGATGAGCCCAATGAAAAAGCCAATCTCAAGGTTATATATCCTTTTAGAAATAAAGAACTACCTTTTTTTTGGTAAACTTGGAGAACTGAGTATATTTTACAACACAGAAAAGATAGCCATTATTTAGGTTAAACTACTATAGCTAATATAATGGTGTGAATCAACAATAGTGTGATAAAATAGTGCAAAAAATGAAAAAAATAAAATGAAAAAGCCATATATATATATATATAATTGGTCATTTTTTAAAACATTTATTTAGTGAAAAGAACTTTCACCAAAACTTTATATTCAATATTACAAATTATGTGTTATTTTGCAAAGAATCCAATAATTCTGTTATCTCAGAAAAATATAGGTCACAATTTTTTTAAATGTCCAACTAGGCTACATTTTTTGTTGTTGCTTCTTTGTTTTTAGTACAAATAAATAAGATTTTATGTATAACCATATTCTGACCTAATATAAAAAGCTAACAATTTTATAATCACTTTATTTTTGTGAATTAGAACTCATTATTAATAAAAAGCTAAGTTTTTTCTTTGTGATGTGTATCTCCTTTCTCCATGAATTTAAAAATTCTACAAGGATATCTATCAAGTTAAAACAATATAATAAAGATACTCAAATATTAAAATACTCAATTAAGTTAAAATGTGTAGTATGATACAGATTAGAAATGTTATTTCTTCATTTAACCTTAATTTGAAATGACTTAAGTCAAACTGATTTATGTAGCAGCCTATTTTAGGAATATCAAACTGAGATTGTTGACTTTTAATCAGTATCAAATCCTTTGAATTACTGTATTTCTAGTTTTTCTTTTCCTCTCAACACTCAAAATTCATTCTGCATCATAATATAATAAATACCTTTGCATGCAATACATTTAAATTACGAGTTAATAATTTGAACTTTTTCAATCAGTTATCATCCAGTATAAACTCAATATTAAGTCAATTGATTGATACACCCTGATATTTGGGAAAATTGAATGTTCATTATTCATTAATATTAATAATATTCATTAATGAATATTCACAGATTTCTTTCAATGTGCCTGGATGGTATATAAATCCTCAGGACACACCTACAATAGACAGACAGGTAGATAGATATTGCTTCATTTTACAAATGAGGAACCTAAATTATAACTAGACTATTAATAAAGGTTACCCTCTAATCCACTGTTTGCTAAATGTTTTACTGAAGCCTAAAAAACTTCGTTCTCTAAAAGGTTAACACTTTATTGAATACTGCAAACTCACGATGCAAATTATAAGTTTTCTACCTAAAAGTCTTTGTATTCTGAGAAGTTATAACTAAATTCTTGAAATATGGAATTTCCTAGATAGTCAATCACTTTGATGAATGGTAGGAGGGGATACAAATATAGATTAACAGTTTATCCACATTTAAAGATAGGTTCGAGCTTCCCTGGTGGCTCAGAAGTTAAAGCGTCTGCCTGCAAGGTGGGAGACCTGGGTTCGATCCCTGGGTTGGGAAGATCCGCTGGAGAAGGAAATGGCAACCCACTCCAGTATTCTTGCCTGGAGAACCCCATGGACGGAGGAGCCTGGTGGGCTACAGTCCACGGGGTCGCAAAGAGTCGGACATGACTGAGCGACTTCACTTTATTTCTACTTTCTAAGGATAGGTTCCATTCAGACTCTACTCTTTGAATAAAAATAGATGTTCATGATTGGATTGTTAGAGATTTTAAACCAAGGTAATGAACTATCTGACAAAATTAGTTCTATATTGTACCATGAAAAATATACCATCCAAACACCCAGGAAGGGTAGGATGAATTTAAAGTTCTCAGGCTCCTCCGGAACGTGGTACTTGAATGTGTTAGCCAGGGGAGAGCTGGATCCCAGCTTCATGTCTTCAGTTCACAACTTGCCCCCAATATCCTTGGTCTTTTATTATTCCTGGAGGGACATCATGCACGTAAGTGGTTACATCCCAGCTGTTACTTTAGGCTTCATTCAAACAACCTCTCTATGGAGCCTCCCCTTGGCCATTCTTTGGGCTCAGAAGCATGTACACTTCAGTGTGTTCTGCCCTGAGGAGGACAGACTCAAAGAAACAGCTTATGCAGTAACTGAGAACGAGGTCTGGGCATTTAGACATTGACTTCTAAGGTCCTGGATACCTAGAATATGCCCCAGAAGAGGAACCTCTCAGTTTTGGTTCATCTTGACTCATCGGTTCTAAAGACTCCTCCCAGGGCATGTCCTCTGGTATAAAAATGATAGTTTATACTGCATATTAGATGTGATGGAACCCTATTCTATTGTCACATTTGCTCATATTGTCCATGAATCCTAACTAACATAAATAAGTGAGTAGACATATGGATCATTGTCATCTTTCTAACAATCAATTCTCTTCATGAACATCAATTAATGTATTTCAGAGAACTTGCTATCCTCTTTTAACCATCACTATATAGTGGGGGCCATTCTTTTTGTCACACGTCTAAGGATGTACTAGCTTCCCTGGTGGCTCAGCAGGTAAAGAATCCACCTGCAATGCAGGAGACCTTGGTTCCATCCCTTGATTAGGAAGATTCCCTGGAAAAGAAAGGGTACCCAACTCTGGTATTCTGGCCTGATCACAAATACATAATTTATTTTACCCCTGACTTAGGGGTAGGTAAGTATTATGAAAGGAGACAAAGTCTCTCTGAATTAGAGAAATTTCAAGGTATGAGATAGGAGAGAGCTATCCGGAAAGCAATTATTTTCAATCATCAGGACCAAAATCTAAGAAAATGATGCCAATATGCGGAACAAAGCACAGAAAGGAGATAGTAAGCTCCAAACAATGTCCCTGATTCTCTTAGGATGAGCCAAGGCTCACAAGGTGCTTTTCTCCAAGGCTTAGGAACCTTATAAGACAATGGATTGTTCAAGAACCTAAATTATCTGGGCATTATCAAAAAAGTGTGAGAACTGTAGAAACAGCCATAAGCTTGTTAAAGAAAATCTCCACTTTGTTTTACTGGAGAATATCAGTTATTTTCACTAGTTTGAGAGCAGCTTGCTTCTCAATACTGTGACAGATTTTCAGTCTGTAACCTGTGAGTGCAGAGGATCCCTGTGAGTTCTAGAGGCCATATGGTGCTTCTCTACAGTCATATGGAAGCCCAGCTGGGCCACCTAAAGATTTATGATCAATTATCTATGCTCAAAGGCCACAAACCTATTGAACAATGGCTCTTTCTGAGTTGCTATGTCAGGAAAAGAACCGGCTATTGTAGAGTCCCGTTGTCAACAGGAGAAGTTATTAACTTAAATTACACAAGTTTATACTTCAAATGGGCTTTTTAGTTGATTATAAAATATTAAGTGCTTTGAAAGAAGTTTTAGTCTTCAAATAATAAACATATCCACAGACACAAACATACACACAGAACACACACACCCACATACATCAGCACTATAGAACTTTCTGGTATAGCTTATGTAAACACTGCCATAGGGCATATGTAATAAAATGAACAATTTTTTCCTTGTTTCCTCCTATACTTTCATGATTATTTTATTCTAAGTTGGGCCAACCTGGAAATATTTTATGAATTGAAATCCCATTTTTAAGTCGAGTTATCATCTTATTGTCTGTTATCCTCTATAATTTAATGGCAAACAGCTCTGGGGAAAATACTGTGTTTTCTTCAGGTTCTCCTTAATTTAAAGATTGCTCAGTTTATTGGTAATATTTTCGCCTGTTTACCCTGCCCACTGGCACATGCACATGTTTTATTTCCACATTGTTCCAGGAGGAATTTGAGAAAGAATCTCTATAAAGTACTTTTACTAGCTTGAGTAAAAGTTTTATTTATTAGTACTTCATTTCCAATACTCTGAAATTTAGTATTCTAAAGAGAGTTGTCCCTATATATAAGAAAAATGAAAAATAGTTACTTCTAACTCTGTTGCTTAGAAAGGATGAATGGAGAATGGTGGAAAGACATAAAGTGAGACTTGGGCAGAATTAGAAATAGGGCCATTAATTTTCTAATCTTCTAAAATTCAGGATGAAAATCTAGGACTCAAAAATACTATATCTCTTCTGTTTCATCAGATGTCACATTATTTACCCCCAACAGCTTTGTATATTACAATAAACTCTTTACTATAAATTATATTAAGCTTTCTCATATTTTTACCATTATTAATTTATGACATATTTAAGTTTATTGACATACTAATGTACTACATAAATCCCAGCCAATGGTTTTATATTGCAAATAGAGCCTTCCTTGCTTTGTGTTTATAATGCATCTCCACAAGGGTCCTTAATTATGATTAATTCTGAGAGCTAGCTGAACTATAACATGGATAGTATTTTTTGACAAATTCTTAATCAATTAATATTTATTTATACCCTGCCATTTCAACAAAATAATCAGACTCATGTCTCAGTATCACTACAGAGAAAATGACAATCTATTCTAGAAGTAATTTAGAAGTCTATTTTTCCAAAAACAAGAATTAACAAACTTTGAGTTTTGAAAATTTCCTTTTAAAAATCAATGTTAAGTTTTTTGGTGATACACTGCCAGTGAACATATCTTGAGCTTTTAAGTTACATATATCTTTTTTTTTTAAGACTATTGTTAATTTCCAAGAAAGAAATCATTCACATACAAACAAAACAAGTATTATTTTCACTAAATTAGTTTATAAAATGACTAAATTCAATACAACAGTAGTTGTTTGTTTTCTATAAGTGTCAAAAAGCATGAGACATTTTTAAATTGTTTTTTAAAATTAAAAAATTTGCACAGATATTAAATGTTAATACTAATGTTAGTATGTTATCAAGTTTATAAAAGTATCAAAAGTATCAATGATGTTTTTCTATTAGGTAGTTACTTCATGTTATTAATGAGCTATTCAATGTCTTTTATCTTTACATAATGAAAACATGTTTCTAAAAATTTACATTGCGCATGAATATGACTCAAATTTTTAAAAAATGTGGCACACAATTCCAGAGATTTCTCCATTGCACTATAATTTATTTGTTCTCTTATTTTTGTGGATTGTTATACTGGGGGAGATTGTTAATCAGAAGAAAGGAAAGTATGTAAACAGGTGATTTCTAGAAAATTACTGATACAACTATTAATCTGCAAGAGCATATATGACCTTTTTCAAATCTCTGAGCTTCCCTAAATGCATCTGTTATTATCCAAAGGACTTTTTAGTTGTAGAAAGTCTGTACTACATGAAATTATAATGGCAGAATTTTTCACACAAAAAGTAGTCAGTGGGACAAAACAGATTTAGCAAGTAAATAATACAGTTGTTCTCTAGATAAAAGTTATCCTCATACACTTATCTGTAGATAATAATATCAGATCCAAATAAGAATTAGGAATGTTGATTAAGGTATGTAAAATATACTGAAATCAATTATTATTTGTTTCTTTAATTAGAAAATATAATTTGTGTTTGCTTTTAGATTTTCAAAGTACTATTTTAGGTATGGCTATAAGCTTTACCTTAAAAAATGCTTTAGTGTTTATATTCCAATTGCTATTTATTCCTTGACATTTGTTGTCATTGCTAAATCAATGAAACAAGAAAATAATTCAGATTTTGTGACACAGCAGTGTAATAAAAATAATGTCTAAAATTATAGTGATTGAGGATGTGCATTTTTAAAACTCCAAAACATAATTAGGAAAGATGAAAATGATATCCAAAGTTTTCATCTATTTGCACTCCTTCAGTAAAATCAGAATAATGAGATCGCTGTAGTCATTAAAAAATATGAGAGGTGCTTTAATTGTTTCGGGGGCTCCCAACCTGATGCTTATCCTAGAACTA
Organism: Capricornis sumatraensis; assembly: GCF_032405125.1. Lineage (NCBI taxonomy): Eukaryota > Metazoa > Chordata > Mammalia > Artiodactyla > Bovidae > Capricornis > Capricornis sumatraensis. Next base: position 38,553,063 of record NC_091085.1, on the reverse strand, counting down.
CAGCTCAGACAAACCATATTTATCATGGACCATAACAAGTGAACCTATAAAATCTATAGAGTAAAATGATATAAATCACCAGGCAGTAAATAGTCACTGGACCTCTGGACTTTAAGAATTCCCACTTCTTCAATTAAATGATATGAACTCTAAAGAATGGTAGAAGGAAAAATTTAATGATCTAGAATAGAGATGACAAACTGGTGGATTAAGACACTAAATATTCACTGGACTTATGGGGTTTAAAGAATTCTCATTTCTTTAATGAAGCAAATGAATTCTGTATATGGTTGAAATATATACAAAGATGATATATCAGAGACATTGCACACTAGAGGCCTAAGGGATTTAACTTAAAAAATGTGTTGCATTTGCACTGAATTGAGTAGGTAGGCAGTCTTGATTCCAATTTGAACTTCATTGGCAACATTTAAAAATTCTGAGTTTTCCTATAAAAATCAGTTTCTAATTTATGTTAAAATTGAAAAAATCTGGTCACTGGTACCTCATTAACACACAGTGATGCTCCATTAAGTCTATAGTGCAGCTGCATCTTAGCCAGGATGGATACGAACTTTTATCACACCCTTTACCTCTCCTTCTTTGAGTCATGAAGGTCAAATTTCCCATGCAACTGTCTGTAGACCCTCCTTGCCTATCCACTGACTCAGTTTATTCCCTATTCTATTTCTCTGCCCTATATTCAAGGCAATTATCACTCCTGAAAAATCTTTGCTTTCTTGCTAATGACTGGTCAAATTTTTATAGAACTGAAGTGTTGACTCCCTAATACCTTAGCATGTTTCCTAGGAGCTAGAATAAAACCTGGGTATGCAAGGCTGCTTCAACATTCAAAGATTAATCAATGTAATCCACTATGATTTTTATTATCTTTTTTTAAAATTTTTATTTTTACCTTATTTTACTGTACAATACCGTATTGGTTTTGGCATACATTGACATGAATCCACCACGGGTGTACATGAGTTCCCCCCTCCCACCTCCCACCCCATATCATCTCTCTGGATCATCCCCGTGCACCAGCCCCAAGCATCCTGTATCCTGTATCGAAAACAGACTGGCGATTAGTTTCTTACATGATAGTATACATGTTTCAATGCTATTCTCCCAAATCATTCCACCCTTTCCCTCTCCCTCAGAGTCCAAAAGTCCGTTCTATACATCTGTGTCTCTTTTGCTATCTTGCATACAGGGTTATCCTTACCATCTCTCTAAATTCCATATATATGTGTTAGTATACTGTACTGGTGCTTTTCTTTCTGGCTTACTTCACTCTGTATAATCAGCTCCAGTTTCATCCATCTCATCAGAACTGATTCAAATGTATTCTTTTTAACGGCTGAGTAATACTCCATTGTGTATATGTACCACAGCTTTCTTATCCATTCATCTGCTGATGGACATCTAGGTTGTTTCCATGTCCTGGCTATTATAAACAGTGCTGTGATGAACATTGGGGTACATGTGTCTCTTTCAATTCTGGTTTTCTCAGTGTGTATGCTCAGCAGTGGGATTCCTAGGTCTTAAGGCAGTTCTATTTGCAATTTTTTAAGGAATCTCCACACTGTTCTCCATAGTGGCTGTACTAGTTTGCCTTCCCACCAACAGTGTAAGAGGGTTCCCTTTTCTCCACACCCTCTCCAGCATTTATTGCTTGCAGACTTTTGGATCGCAGCCATTCTGACTGGTGTGAAGTGGTACCTCATTGTGGTCTTGATTTGCATTTCTCTAACAATGAGTGATGTTGAGCATCTTTTCATGTGTTTGTTAGCCATCCGTATGTCTTCTTTGGAGAAATGTCTATTTAGTTCTTTGGCCCATTTTTTGATTGGGTCATTTATTTTTCTGGAATTGAGCTGTAGGAGTTGCTTGTATATTTTTGAGATTAGTTGTTTGTCAGTTGCTTCATTTGCTATTATTTTCTCCCATTCAGAAGGCTGTCTTTTCACCTTGCTTATAATTAAAAAAAATCATACAATCAGAGAAAAATATCATTAAAAAAAACAAGGTCCATTGGTAGAAGTTCTCAGTAAACTAGAAATATCACCAGAATATGATAAAGAGAATCTTAAAGCAAAGAACAAACTTATAGCTAACATCTTATTTAATGAGGAAAGACATTTTGTTCTGAAGATTAGGAAAAGGGCAAGAATGTTTGGTCTCATACTGCTATTCGATGTAATATGGCAAAGTGAACAATTAAAGGGCAGAAAAATTTGGAAAAGAGAAAAGTAAAGTTGCCTATTTTTGAAGATGAAATGAGAGTCTACATAGAAAATCTCAAGGAAATTACAACCACCACTGTTGGGAGCCAGCGTGAGGAACTCCGCCCATGGCAAAGGTCATGAGGAAGGAAGCTTGGCATACGCAAAGGCGTGATCAAGCCTCAGGAAACCCCCTGTTCCCGAGCATCTACCCCAAAACCAGAGTACTTTACGGGGAGCTCTCCCCCATAACCATTTCTCTCAGAGAAGGAGTTAACTTGCAGCTCCAGTTAATAAAAATTCCTGGGTGTGACAAGAGTGTTTCAACTTAAGAACTCTGAAGGTTCTCTGGCCTGCTTGATCAGGCTCGTCCAGCCGCATGTGATTGTTTACAGCCTCCCAACTGTGAGAGGCATGGGATGTTTTAAAACTTTCTAAATACAGACTCTTTTGAGAAGTTAGAAGATCATAAGCACAGTATAGTGTGTTGATTAGGAATTATATTGGTGACGGGTTTTTTCTTCATTTGTCATGCCAATAATTACTGCTAACTCCCTGCCCTGGGTGTGACAAGGATGTCTCAGGTCAAACCTCTCTGCTGACAGACTAGCTTGTGTGACAACCCCTAAACCATAAACAGCACAGAGAGTTTGGAGCATTAGCATAGGGCTTTTTTCATTGATGAGTCAATGACTGCCATCAGGCCTCCATATCCTTAGGCACCTAGGAGTATATTAATCAATGTATTTGGAATATAGAAAAGGAAATATAGTAGTTTTTTGATGTTAGCAATATTAGACTTTTTGAGTTAATGAATCTTCTCTTTTGTAATAGACCACCGTACTTTGTTATAAATCACTGTGTCCTTGCTATGCAAAAATGAAACTTTATCACTATCTTAAGACAAAATAGATCTTAAGGGGAACATTGGTGAAGGGTTTACATTTGTTGAGCCAATATTTGCTGCTAAATCTCCATATTCCTGCCCTTATAATGAATATAACTAGCATATAGGAGAAATAAGTATTAACCTTTAAGATTAATCATGTTAAACCTTAGGTTAAGTAAATTCCTTTCTTGATTGTAACTCACTACACCCTCACCCTATAGGAATGCAACTTTATTTGGAGGGTGGCGTGTGATTTAAGAAAAAATCACCCCTGGAAAAATAAGTTTTCTGGTTAATTGACTGGTATCAGAAAGGGCCATAAAATGTCAGCAGACCTCATGGCCAGAAGATGATGAAACTCATAAGACCTTTGTATAATTTTATATGAAGCACCTAATTGTGACAAGGGTCAGGTCTGCTGACCCCCGTGTGACTCTGTGTTCATCCCTTTTTGTATAACAAAAAGGTATATAAACAAACCTGTAAAATAAAGAAATCGGATCAGTTTCTGGAAAGACTGATTCCCCCGTGTCATTTCTTTCTCGCTCCCCATTTTCCTGGCTGAATTCCCATCTGGTACGAGGGTATGCACCAAGCCTACTGACTTTGCCGGGGCTTCTAAGATTGGACCGGGGAGGCCTCGGTGCCTCCTCTCCCTCAGGAGAACGGAAAGATGCCTGTGGCCTGCATAGGTGGTGATTAGTATTCCACGTAAACCAGTTATTCAGCCTCTTTTTCTACTACGCTATCTGTTTCTAATCTCCCTCTATATCTGTAATTAAATAAGTTTTTTCCAAGGCTCCAATTCCGTCCCCACCTTCAAATTACCCTGGATCCACCGGGGCTGGACCCTGGGAAGTGGTGCCCGAACAGGCTATTCGAAGGTAAGTTCTTCAGAGCAAAAGCTCCCCCCGGAGCACTCTCTGTTGCTCCCCCGGGAGTGATTCAATCACTCCCCCCAGAGTAATTTCGGTTACTCCCCCAGTGTTGAGTTTTCGGGATGGGCAAAAATATTTGTAGAACAAATAAATGAGTCCAGCAAGGTAGCAGGATGAGGAATCAGAAAAATCAATTGTGTCTCTATAAAAATAGCAAATACATGATAACTAAAATTAAAAGCACGATGTCATTTACAGTTACTCCAAGGAAAATGGAACACTTAGGTAAAAATAGAACAGGAGTATGGTTTGTGTGTTTAAAATTACTAAATGATCATAAAAGAGGTTTTAATGCCCAATGAATTGAAAGACACATAATGTTTATGTAAAGGAAAACTCAAAGATTCAAATCTCCTCACATTGCAATACAGGATTAACACAATTCCTATTAAAAATAAACAAACAAACAAACAATGAATGTTTCATGTAGACACAAACAAACTTGTTCCAAAATTTATACAGTAAGTTACAGGCCCCAGTACATTTAAAACAATCATGAGAAAGAATAAGGAGGGAGAAATTATTCTTCCCAATATTGAATCTTACTATACAACTACAGACATCAATGATACTGGTGCAGTAACAGACATGCAGATCAATCAAACAGAACAGAGAACTCTAAATCTGACCATTAATATCCCTAAATGACTTCTGACAAAGGTGCAAAGTAATTCAATGGAGGAAAGATAACCTTTTCAACAAATGATTCTAGAGCTATTGAAAATCTACTGGCTAAAAAAAAAAAAAGTATGTTTCAGACATTATCATACAAAATTACTTTAAAAAGCTAACAGACAATATCAAAAAACAAAAAAGAATTAAAAGGAAAGCTCAAGTCTAAGAGAATCTATTTATAAACTATCTAACACAGAAATTGTATCTGGGATATAAAAATAACTCTTCAAACTCAAAAGAATCCAGATTTGAAATGGATAAAAAATATGAGCAGATTTTACAATCTCATACTCCTAGAAAAGAGCCCAAAATGTAGTACTTGGATGAAATCTCAAAAATGACAGAATGATCTCTGTTAGTTTCCAAGGCAAATCATTCAATATCATGGTAAACCAAGTCTATGCCAGACCAGTAATGCTGAAGAAGCTGAAGTTGAATGGCTCTATGAAGACCTACAAGATCTTTTAGAACTAACACCGCCAAAATATGTCCTTTTCATTATAGGGCACTGGAATGCAAAAGTAGGAAGTCAAGAGACACTTGGAGTAACAGGCAAATTTGGCCTTGGAGTACAGAATGAACCAGGGCAAAAACTAATAGAGTTTTGCCAAGAAAACGCACTGGTCATAGCAAACACCCTCTCCCAACAACACAAGAGAAGACTCTACACGTGGAAATCACCAGATGGTCAACAATGAAATCAGGTTTATTATATTCTTTGCAGCCAAAAATGGAGAAGCTTTATACAGTCAGCAAAAATAAGACCAGGAGCTGACTATAGCTCAGATCAGAATTCCTTATTGCCAAATTCAGACTTAAATTGAAGAAAGTGGGTAAAACCACTAGACCATTCAGGTATGACCTAAATGAAATCCCTCATGACTATACAGTGTAAGTGAGAAATAGATTTAAGGGACGAGATCTGATAGAGTGCCTGATGAACTATGGATGGAGGTTCGTGACCTTGTACAGGAGACAGGGATCAAGACCATCCCCATGGAAAAGAAATGCAAAACAGCAAAATGGCTGTCTGAGGAGGAGCTGTGAGAAGAAGTGAAAAGCAAAGGAGAAAAGGAAGGATACACCCATTTGAATGCAGAGTTCCAAACAATAGCAAGAAGAGATAATAAAGCCTTCCTCAGCAATCAGTGAAAAGAAAAGAAGAAAATAACAGAATGGGAAAGACTAGAGATCTCTTTAAGAAAATTAGAGATACCAAGGGAATATTTCATGCAAAGATGGGCTCGATAAAGGACAGAAATGGTATGTACCTAACAGAAGCAGAAGATATTAAGAAGAGGTGGCAAGAATACACAGAAGAGCTATACAAAAAAGATCTTCATGACCTAGATAATCACAATGATGTGATCACTCACCTAGAGCCAGACATCCTGGAATGGGAAGTCAACTGTGCCTTAGAAAGCATCACTACGAATAAAGCTAGTGGAGGTGATGGAATGCCAGTGGAGCTATTTCAAATCCTAAATGATGATGTTGTGAAAGTGCTGCACTCAATATGCAAGGAAATTTGGAAAATTCAGCAGTGGCCACAGGACTGGAAAAGGTCAGTTTTCATTCCAATCCCAAAGAAAGGCAATGCCGAAGAATGCTCAAACTACCTCACAATTGCACTCATCTCACACGCTAGGAAAGTAATGCTCAAAATTCTCCAAGCTAGGCTTCAGCAATACATGAACTGTGAACTTCCAGATGTTCAAGCTGGTTTTAGGAAAGGCAGAGGAACCAGAGATCAAATTGCCAACACCCACTGGATCATCGAAAAAGCAAGAGAGTTCTAGACAAACATCTATTTCTGCTTTATTGACTATGCCAAAGCCTTTGACTGTGTGGATCACAAGAAACTGTGGAAAATTCTGAAAGAGATGGGAATACCAGACCACCTGACCTGCCTCTTGAGAAATCTGTATGCAGGTCAGGAAGCAACAGTTAGAACTGGACATGGAACACCAGACTGGTTCCAATAGGAAAAGGAGTATGTCAAGGCTGGATACTGTCACCCTGCTTATTTAACTTATATGCAGAATACACCATGAGAAATGCCTCGCTGGAGGAAGCGCAAGCTGGAATCAAGATTGCCAGGAGAAATATCAATAACCCCAGATATACAGATGACACCACCCTTGGCAGAAAGTGAAGAGGAACTAAAAATCCTCTCGATGAAAGTGAAAGAGGAGAGTGAAAAAGTTGGCTTAAAGCTGAAAATTCAGAAAACTAAGACCATGGCATCTGCTCCCATCACTTCATGTCAAATAGAAGGGGAAACAGTGGAAACAGTGGCTGACTATTTTTCTGGGCTCCAAAATCACTGCAAATGGTAACTGCAGCCATGAAATTAAAAGACACTTACTCCTTGGAAGGAAAGTTATGACCAACCTAGACAGCATATTAAGAAGCAGAGACATTACTTTGTCAACAAAGGTCCATCTAGTCAAGGATATGGTTTTTCCAGTGGTCATGTTTGGATGTGAGAGTTGGACTATAAAGAAAGTTGAGCTCTGAAGAATTGATGCTTTTGAACTGTGGTGTTGGAGAAGACTCTTGAGAGTCCGTTGGACTGCAAAGCGATCCAACCAGTCCATCCTAAAGGAAATCAATCCTGGATGTTTATTGGAAGGACTGATGTTGAAGCTGAAATTCCGGTATTTTGGCCACCTGATTCAAAGAGCTGACTCATTTGAAAAGACCCTTAAGTTGGGAAAGATTGAAGGCAGGAGGAGAAGGGGATGACAGAGAATAAGATGGCTGGATGGCATCACTGACTCAATGGACATGAGTTTGGGTAAACTCCGAGAGTTTGTGATGGACAGGGAGGCCTGGCGTGCTGTGGTTCAGGGATCGCAAAGAACTGGACATGACTGAGCGACTGAACTGATTGATTCCTAGAAACTCTTTTACTGTGTTCCTGTGAACAGAACCCAATTATCTGAAAAGGCCTGTATATAATGACCCCCACCCTGAGTGTTTTCTTCACCTTCTTTCTTACTCAAAGCAGGCTGATGAACATGACCCTACTGTTCAGAGATTAGTATGTGTAAAGTCACAACTCTCTCAATTGCCTATGTGTGTGTGTGTAGAGTGGGTTGTTGTTACCAAGCTCCACTCCCAGGAACCTTGAGATTGAGCATATATTCTCCAGGCTCCTCAGAGCCACTTGCATATAGTTTTCTGTGGGTCTCAAGGCATTCAGCTCTCTGGAATTACAGGTCGCTTCCTTTATACTGATTGAAGATTTTAACACCTGAATTCACCCTCTCTTCTTACATAATTTATTATTTCAGTACCACCACATCAGATCCTTTCAGTAGCCTATTCTTCTATCACCTTGACTTTTATCCTGTATGCCATCTCAGCTACTCATTTATGTGATGATATATGAAAAACCTATTATTTCTAATGACATTATCTCTATTTAAATGCCACTTTCTGGAACACAGCCATATGTCTGTTGAATATTCTATCTCTAATATCCCAATTCCAATAAATATTCAAATGTAATGGGACCTATAATTTATTAAACATTTTCATTCTCTTCCAAATTGAATCCATTCTTTTCTTACTTACCCTTTAGAAACTTACTTACTTAACCTTTCCTGCATCTGTCTTTGACCCTGGTGTGCTAGGCCCACCCCCTCCCATCTCATTTATGGTGGTGTCAAGCTGAGAGCTTCAATATTTACTCCACATAGTCAGTAACATTTTCAAGCACATGACGGCCTTCAAATCCCTTAATGCTAGCACTTATACCCATGCCTTTGATAACATCATGTCCATAAATATGGGTCTGATTTTATCTTCTCTGCCCCTTGATCTCTGCCTCTCACCACAGATGACACACCGTATTTTTTTTTTAATAACCCGTCTTTGTGTTTCATAGTTATTTGCTCAATTATGAAGTCTAGCTGCACCTATGAAAACATAACCTTCGTAAAAGGAGGGTATATATATATTTTTTGCTCTTCCCCCCTCTGCTGTACAAAACACAATCTAGAATACTTCCTGGCATATTAATATTAATAACAAATATTGACATATTTTATTGAATCAGTTACTGAATAAAATATCAATATTGTAAAACATATTTTACCTATGTATATAATGTACCTTTTTTTTTAATATAATGATTTGGATGAAGAATATATATAATTAGAATAAGTACCTATTAAATATCTCCATTTTAAATATTAAATACTCAATACAGTATTTGAAATATATTTAATATTTGCATGTTTAAATAAAATACTTAAATATTTACATTTAGTATTTAAATATATACTTAATACAGTAGTTAATAAATATTAAACACTGGTATTACCAAATCAGTATTTTTCTCATCTATTCAATTATTTTGTCTCCCCTTCTTGGTAACAATTAAATCAAATCGGTCCTTGCTATTTCCATAATGTTAAAAAGTCATTTCATCTAAAAAAAGTACTGTTTGATTTTTAAATTATATAGAATTATATAATATGTGGTCTTCAAAAACTAGCTTTTTTTTCATTCTCATGTATGTTTTAATTTAAGATGTTGCATATAGTTATCATTTATTTTCAATACATGAATATCATGCTTTCAGTTCAGTTCAGTTGCTCAGTCACGTCTGACTCTTTGCAACCCCATGAATCGCAGCACGCCAAGCCTCCCTGTCCATCACCAACTCCCGGAGTTCACTCAAACTCATGTCCATTGAGTCAGTGATGCCATCCAGCCATCTCATCCTCTGTCATCCCCTTCTCCTCCTGCTCCCAATCCCTCCCATCATCAGGGTCTTTTCCAATGAGTCAACTCTTCGCATGAGGTGGCCAAATTATTGGAGTTTCAGCTTCAACATCTTGCTTTACTTGGCCTATTTAAAGTAGACTATTGTTTCATGTATTTGCATTTTTTGGAATTGTGCAGAGTACTGCAAAGAAATTTCTTATAAATATTACCTGGTACACATTTTTATGATTTACTCTGGAGTAAACACTGGAAACAGTGTCAGACTTTATTTTTTGGGGCTCCAAAATCACTGCAGATGGTGACTGCAGCCATGAAATTAAAAGACACTTACTCCTTGGAAGAAAAGTTATGACCAACCTAGATAGCATATTCAAAAGCAGAGACATTACTTTGCCAGCAAAGGTCCATCTAGTCAAGGCTATGGTTTTTCCAGTGGTCATGTATCGATGTGAGAGTTGGACTACAAAGAAAGCTGAGTGCTGAAGAATTGATGCTTTTGAACTGTGGTGTTGCAGAAGACTCTTGAGAGTCCCTTGGACTGCAAGGAGATCCAACCAGTCCATTCTAAAGGAAATCAGCCCTGGGTGTTCTTTGGAAGGAATGATGCTAAAGCTGAAACTCCAGTACTTTGGCCACCTCATGCGAAGAGCTGACTCATTGGAAAAGACTCTGATGCTGGCAGGTACTGGGGGCAGGAGGACAAGGGGACAACAGAGGATGAGATGGCTGGATGGCTTCACTGACTCGATGGATGTGAGTCTGAGTGAACTCCAGGAGTTGGTGATGGATAGGGAGGCCTGGTGTGCTACAATTCATGGGGTTGCAAAGAGTTGGACATGACTACGCAACTGAACTGAACTGAAACAGAATCAATTGCATTTTCATTTCTCTCAAGAATCAATGGGGAAAATATTAAAATAATGCATTTAAAATAACTGTTCAAATATAAAATGCTTAAGAATAATCAGATTTTGAAAAAAATATGCATTGAAAACTATAAAATGACTGAGAGAAAATAAAGATTTAACTATATAGAAGATATATTCATCTATTAACCCAATGCTATTAAAATATTATCTTTAAATTTATTAAAAGATGAACTACAATTTCAAATATGTTGAACTTTTTAACTCAAAAATATAATAGAAGTATTACTTATATTTTTGGAATACTGTCCAAATACACATCACACTTATTTTTAGCATTACATAAAATATTAAAAGCTTGATGTTATGATAAGCATTAATGACTCTGAAATCCTAGAAAGGATACTCTATTTTAAAGAAATTTTCAGGTAGCTGTGATGTATGCCAAATTTTAAGAAGAAAGAATCTATCTCTGTACTCATTTTTTAAGGTTTAAGACTTTAAATTCTTAGTTCAATAATTGAATTTTCAATAGAATATAGTCATTGAAATCCAATCAATACTGCATTTTTGACTTATGGACTTATCAGAACACATCAAATTCTTCTCTTTCTTAATATCCTTCAAAAATATTCAGCACTTAAGATTAGAGAAGTAAATGAATATTTTACCCACAAATTTTACAATAAAAGTGATAATTATCTGTTAAAAGGTGTTGAAAAAGGAAAAAATGTTCAATATCTCATAAGCGGCAATAATTTCATGTACTTTGTGAAAGCTATAGAAATGTGAGATGTGTTTGATTTCTGATTTTATACAAACTGAAAACTGTCTGTTGGAATTGGCAAAGCACAATAAAGTCATTTATTTGACTATTTTGTTCTAAGTCACCATTGCTAACTTTAAAAAAAAAAAAAAAAAACATAAAACCTAGTTAATGCACCTAATACTGTACCACAGGGTATATTTTCCACCAAGCCATCTGGAAAGCAGCTAACGCCTTGAAACATGAGAATTGATGGCCCTTTTATTTTTATCCCTGCCAGTGTAAATCTTTAAAGCACTTTATAACTTCTACATCAGACATACTAATATTCACATCAGAATACAAAATGGTAACAATGACCAAAGCTCAAGAGCCTAATAGTTAACAAAATTTTCATTACATATTGCATACTGTTTATGTTGTAATTTATGTCAAGAGTAAAACAAAACACAAAGTGAATTCTAATTCAGCACAGCTCCCTTGAGTATCCTCAGTCCATATATAGACCCACATATACATATATGTAATATTATGTATATCATGGAGCAAATGATTACTTAGAAAAGTCATGCTGGTTGCATAATAGGTCTTAAAAGACTATCATATGTAGCAATGTTTATTCATGAAGTAGAATTCAAAGATAATTAACATGTGTAAAAGCTAAATGAACACTGACATTTTAGGAATCAGTGAACTAAAATGGACAGGAATGGGTGAATTTAATTCAGATGGCCATTATATCTACTACTGTGGGAAAGAATCCCTAAAGAATAGAGTAGCCCTCACAGTCAACAGGGCTTCCCTGTGGCTCAGCTGGTAAAGAATCCGCCTGCAATGTGGGAAACCTGGGTTCAGTCCCTGGGTTGGGAAGATCTCCTGGAGAAGGGAAAGGCTACCCGCTCCAGTATTCTGGCCTGGAGAATTCCACAGACTGTTTAGTATATGGGGTCACAAAGAGTTGGATATAACTGAGCAACTTACACTTTCACTGTCACAGTCAACAAAAGAGTCCAAAATGCAGTGCTTGTGTGCATGCTAAGTTCCTCCAGTCATGACTGACTCTGAGACACCATGGACTATAGCCCTCCAGGCTCCTTTTCCCATGGGAGTCTCCAGACAAGCACACCAGAGTGGGTTACCATGCCCTTTTCCAGGCTGAAATGCAGCACTTGGGTGAAATCTCAAAGACAACAGAATGATTTTGGTTCATTTTAAAGGGAAACATTCCAACATCACAGTTATCCAAGCCCATGCTCCCAACTGCTAACACTGAAGAAGCTGAAGTCAAACAGTTCTATGAAGATCTACAAGAACTTTTAGAACTAACACCAAACAGAAAAAGAAAAGAAAAAGATGTCTTTTTCATCATAGGGGACTGGAATGCAAAAGTAGAAGTCAAGGGATACCTGAAGTAACAGGCAAATTTGGCCTTGGAGTACAAAATGAAGCAGGGCAAAAGCTAATAGACTATTGCCAATAGAATGCACTGGTCATAGCAAACACCCTCTTCCAGCAACACAAGAGACAAATCTACACATGGACATTACCAGATGGTCAATACCAAAAGCAGACTGATTATATTCTTTGCAGCCAAAGATGGAGAAGTTCTACACAGTCAGCAAAAACAAGACGGGAAGCTGACTCTGGCTATGACCATGAGCTCCTTATTGCCAAATTCATACTTAAATTGAAGAAAGTAGGGAAAACCACTAGGCCATTCAGGTGTGACCTAAATCAAATCCCTTATGATTATACAGTAGAAATGACAAATAGATTCAAGGGATTAGATCTAATACAGAGTGCCTGAAGAACTATGGATGGAGGTTTGTAATACTGTATAGGAGATGGTAACCAAAATCATCCCCCAAAATAGAAATTTAACAAGGCAAACATTTGCCTGAGGAGGCCTTACAAATATCTGAGAAGGAAAGAGAAGCAAAAAACAAAGGAGAAAGGGGAAAATATACCTAATTGAATGTAGAGTTCCAAAGAATAGCAAGGAGAGATAAGAAAGCCTTCTTAAGTGAGCAATGCCAAGATAGAGGAAAATAGAATGCGAAAGACTAAAAATATCCTCAAGAAAATTAGAGATACCAAAGGAACATTTCATGCAAAGATGGGCGCAATAAAGGACAGAAATAGTAAGGACTTGACGGAAGCAGAAGAGATTAAGAAGAGATGGCAGGAATACACAGAAGAACTGTACCAAAAGTCTTAATGACCCACAAAACCACTATGGTGGTCACTCAGACATCCTGGAGTGTGAAGTCAAACAGGCCTTAAGAAGCATTACTACAAACAAAGCTAGTGGAAGTAATGGAATTCCAGTTGAGCTGTTTCAAATCCTAAAAGATGATGCTGTGAAAGTACTGCTTCCAATATGCCAGCAAATTTGGAAAACAGCAGAGGCACCAGGACTGGACAGATAAGTTTCATTCCAATTCCAAAGAAGGGAAATGCCAAATATGTTGAAACTGCAGTATCATTGTGCTCATTTCCCATGCTAGTCAGGAAATGCTCAAAATCTTTTAGGGTTTACTTAAGCATTATGTGAACTGAGAAATTCCAGATGTACAAGCTAGACTTAGAAAAGGCACAGGAACCAGAGATCAAATTGCCAACATCCTCTGGATCATCAAAAAGTGAGAGAGTTCTAGAAAAACATCTACTTCTGCTTTATTGACTAGGCCAAAGCCTTTAACTCTGTGGATCAGAACAAACTGTGGAAAATTCTAAAGAAATGGGAATACCAGACCACCTTACCTGACTCCTGTGAAATCTGTATGCAGTTTAAGAAGCAACAGTTAGAACTGGACATGGAACAACGACTGGTTCCAAATTGGGAAAGGAGTACATCAAGGCTGTATTATGGTACCCTTCTTACTTAACTTATATGCAGAGTACATCAAGAGAAATGCTGGGCTGGAAGAAGCACAAGAGGGAATCAAGATTGCTGGGAGAAATATCAATAACCTCAGATATTCAGATGACAACAAACTTATGCCAGAAAGCAAAGAAGAAATAAAGAGCCTCTTGATATAAATGAAAGAGGAGAGTGGAAAAAGTTGGCTTAAAACTCAACATTCATAAAACTAATATCATGGCATCTGGTCCCATCACTTCATGGCAAATATATGGAGAAACAATGGAAATAGTGAGAGACTATTTTTTTGGCCTCCAAAATATCTGCAGATGGTGTCTTGCAGCCATGAATTTCAAAGACACTTGCTCCTTGGAAGGAAAGTTATGACCTACCTAGACAGCATATTAAAAAGCAGAGATATCACTTTGCTAACAAAGGCCCATCTAGTCAAAGCTATGGTTTTTCCAGTGGTCATGAATGGATGTGATAATTGGACTGTGAAGAAAACTGAGTGTCAAAGAAGTGATGCTTTCGAACTGTGGTGTTGGAGAAGACTTTGAGAGTCCCTTGAACTGCAAAGAGCACCAACCAGTCCATCCCGAAGGAAATCAGTCCTGAATATTCATTGGAATGACTGATGTTGAAATTGAAACTCCAATACTTTGGCCACCTGATCCAGAGAACTGACTCATCTGAAAAGACCCTGATGCTTGGAAAGATTGAAGGCAGGAGGAGAAGGGGATGACAGAGGATGAGATGGATTGATGGCATCACAACTCAATGGACATGAATTTGAGTAAGGTCCGGGAGCTGGTGATGGACAGGGGAGCCTGGTGTGCTGCAGTTCATGGGGTCACAAAGAGTCGGACATGACTGAGCGACTGAACTGAACTGAAGCTCTGCTTCACTGACTATGCTAAAGCCTTTGCCTGTGTGGATCACAATAAACTGTGGAAAATTCTTAAAAGTGTTGAGAATACCAGATGATCTTACCTGCCTCCTGAGAAGCCTGTATGCAGGTCAAGAAGAAACAGCTAGAACTAGAGATGGAACAATGGACTGGTTCAAAATTGGGAAAGGAACCTGTCAAGGCTGTATATTGTCAGCCTGCTTATTTAACTTCTATGCTGAGTACATCATGCAAAATGCTGGGCTGGATGAATCTCAAGCGGGAATCAAGATTGATGAAGTTGAAAGAGGAGAGTGAAATAGCTGGCTTGAAACTTAACATTCAAAAAACTAAGTTCATGTTGATGTATGGCAAAACCAATACAATATTGTAAAGCAATTAACCTCCAATTAAAATAAATAAATTTATATTTAAAAAAAAATCTTAAGTTCATGGCATCCATTCCCATCACTACATGGCAAATAGATGGGGAAACATGGAAACAGTGACAGACTTTATTTTCTTGGTCTCTGAAATCACTGTGGATGGTGACTGCAGCCATGAAAGTAAAAGACATCTGCTCGTTGAAGGAAAAGCCCTGCCAAACCTAGCCAGTTTGAGACATCACCTTTCTGAGAAAGATCCATCCTAGTTAAAGGTATGTTAATTCCAGTAGTCGTGTATGGATGTGAGAGTTGGACCATAAAGAAGGCTGACTGCCAAAGAATGGATGATTTCAAACTATGGTGCTGGAGAAGACTACTGAGTGAGTCCCTTGGAGAGCAAGTGGATCAAACTAGTCAATCCAAAGAATATCAACACCAAATATTCATTGAAAGGACTGAAGCTGAAGCTCCAAATATCCTGGCCACATGATGTGAAGAGCAAACTCACTGGAAAAGACCCTGATGCTGGGAAACATTGAAGGCAGGAGGAGACGGGGGTGAAAAAGTTGAGATGGTTGGATGACATCATTGACTCAATGGACATAAGTTTGAGCAAACTCCAGGAGGTGGTGAAGGACAGGGAAGCCTGGCATGCTGCAGGCCATGGGATCACAAAGAGTTGGACATGCCTTAGCAACTGAACAACAACAAATACATTTATAACCTAAAGTTAAAAAAAAAGAATTTAAATATTTCTTATATGTCATCTTATAAATATTCACCTTTACAAAGCACACATTTTCTCTGCAATATTCATTGCAACATATTGCTTTGCATCACAAGGAGAAATAAACTAAAAACAGTACTTGAACCTGAGTATCTCCCTAGAGAATTAATATCACACAGTATTTAGGAAAGTAAATTAAAAAATTTGCAACTCCTATATATATACACATACATACACACACAGAGACATACACACAAGCAATATAGAGAAAATTATATCATGGAGTACTAACAGAAGTCAGAAATAGTACTTTAATATTATAATAAATAGTATTATGCTAGGAGTTAGAAATGTTCCTCTCCTAAGTGTTCTTAAATAAGCAAACATCATTCAAAATGAAAATGGTCATGATGAAAACAGAATCCATCCATATTAATATGTTTTAAAATAGGATCTGTTTATTTTCATCTTGGATTTGGAATGTTCCAGTATGAAGACAGACAGAGGGATAGAGAGCCTGAAAAGTCTGTAGAACCCTTGGGGGTGAGAGTCAGAGAGAAGAGGCTGATCAGTTGTGGATGAGAACTCAATCCCTTTTTATATGGGACACAGAAGTGCAAGAACACTGCCAAGATGACTGACCCCCAAAGGTCTTGTCTAATGGCTATGTCTGTTTATATAATATGGACTATAAATGTCTTTATCTTTGATCATTCAAAAATAGTAATTTTACTTTTGCAGGGTCTGTAGAGGGTAGGTAGTTACAGTGGATTTGCAGAAGAATAACATTAGCTGGAGGGACAGAATCTGCTGTCTCATTAATGCCAATACTGATCTTCATATGATGCATGAACTGTCTTCACAAAATCGAACTGGAGAATTCTTTTTCTCACATATTTTATGAGAAATATTTTAACGTTTTAATGTCAAAATCAAAGTGGACCTATTTCCAACAGACACAGGTTTCACTAAACTTTAAACTAAAACATAGAAAATTAAATGTTGGTTTTACAGCAGGTGGTAGCACATTTCATTCCCAGAGATCTCCATATAGTATTGGGTTGACCAAAAAGTTTGTTTAGGTTTTTCGGTAAGATATTGCAGAAAAAGCCTAAGGACCATTTTGGCCAACCCAATATAAGCTTGAATTTCTATTATATTAGGGCTACCTTGGTAAAAATATTTCCTAAGTCATAGGTGTTAAGGAAAATGAACTGGATCTGAATTAGCTTTTTGAGCCCACACAGCACTTACTGGATATGAGGTCTTGGCCACAGATCAATAGGTCCTTGCTTCACTTTCCCTTTTCTGAGACAGAAATAATTAATATGTAACTAGGAAAATGCATGTAAATAGGGAATACGTAACAAGCTTTCAAACAAAGCCTTGCCTTTACTACTATTACTATTAATACTATTACTATTACTACCACTATTATATTATTACCAATTCTGCCATCAGTAGTACTACTTCTTTCATTGGGTACCTACTTGAATAATTCCAAGGACACTGGCTTTAATACTATGTACAACAAGATCTGTGTTGTTAGATGGATCAAATAATTTATCATACTTTCCTTACTGTTATTAAATAAAAACTTGCCTCCCAATAATTTGTATCTACTTATTTTTTTCTCTTTATGGAAATGAATTCTCCTTAGAGTAACCCTTATTCTGATATCTGACATAAATGTCACATCTCAAGTTTGTTCAGTTTCCTCAAACACTTCTCATAAGTGGTTTCTATTATTATTGTCCTGGTCTCTCTCAAATACGGTTTGGTTCCTCAGTGTCCTTTGTAAATATTGTGCTCTGAACTGTATGAAGTGTTACTCATGCAGCCAGAACAACACAGTAAATATGAAACTCTTTTACATGTTAACAGTTTCTCAATTAACTTTATTTAATTGTTAAAAGTTAGTTTATTAACTTTATTTAGAATTATGGTGTCATGTTGCCATTAAACTGACTGGTATTCTGATGACTTCCCCTTCCTGGCTCCTTTCATGAAATTAATCTTTATGCTTTCAACTCAATTATTATTATTTTTTATTGAAAAGTGAGCATTCCTCTTTGTCTCTACAATATTTTAAATTATCTGTTTGTTTGACTGACTCCCTTATGGGACTTGAAGTCTTTATTCACATGGAAAATCACATTCATCTTGATGTCTTCTGTGTTTATTGAATAAACATATAAGCAAAATACTAGACTGAGAACTCTAATTTTAAGTCCAATATCTGGTGTTTCACTTTTAAATGCATATGCTTGGTAGTAAAATATTCAGTCATAAAACTCTTCCCAAAATTTATTTCAAATGATGAACCAAGAAATAAAAAGCATCTACAACTTACTTCTATAATATGTATTCAATAGGTAGAAATATGAGCATTTTGTTCTTTTTAATGTGAACCAAAAATCATTTTAAAGGATCATATAGATAATGCTTCATTGCAATAAGCACTAGTACAAATAATACTACACCTATTCAAAAACACAGATCTCAATATTCCTAAATAGTGTTACATTTAAAAAAATAAGATTTTTTTCAAGGAAAATTTTTCTTTAGCTCAGTTTGTTAAAGACATTTCCTTAACAAATTAGCTTTCTAAAAAAGCAAATATAGTTGTCTTAATTTCCTGATCAAAATTAAAAGTTACTGATACAGAGAATTTTCTCTGTATATGTATGTAAAGAAATGATAATTTTACTAATAACCTAGAAATATGAGGTTTTTAAAAACTGTATCATTTACAGATGGAAAAATATTATATTTTCAAGAGCCATCTGTTGCTGAAACCTTTAACTTGCTATTTGTTGGCACTTGTTTCAAGATAAAACACTTAAATTTTGTGTTTTGTTTATCAGAGTAATTTTGTAAAATTAATCCCATTAAAGATGCTGCTATCAAGTCCTAATGGAAACATTGAGACTATTATCTTCAGTAATCTTAAAGCTGGAAAATGCTCTAATGACAGAGTTCCACTTAAAATTTTTTAGTTTTAGTAAGAAATTATTTGTTATTTATGCTGAGGCTGTGAGTATATAATGACAAACAGCAATCTAATGGAACTAATTAAACTCAGAAAATTTGACTTTTTAAAAACCAGTATTTAATTTTTCTTAAAACAAACAACGCCATGAAACAAAACAAAAAATTAAGTTCCCTTAAAACAAAGTTTGAAATTTCTTATATTCACCTTCTAGTCTACCAGATACTTGGGTTTTATTTTATAGCATTATAGATCCTTAATGACCTTAAGAACATTCACTCAAAACTAAACAATTTACTTTATACATTTATTTTATTTAATATTTATGTTTACCTTCATTTTTATCCTCCTAGGTGTGCTGTCTTTTCTTATAAAATAAAAGTCAAATTAAACTGACACTTAAAAAACTAATGGACATGCCCAAATACTTCTAAGTGCTTTGGTTTGCTACACTTTTGAAATATCTACTTTGATCTACATAAAAGTAATGTTGTTTAGAAATACTTTTTAGTATATACTCCTAGCCTAATTCTCTCAATTTATTTATTTTTTTACTTTATTTTACTTTACAATACTGTATTGGTTTTGGCATACATTGACATGAATCCGCCACGGGTGTACATGAGCTCCCAAACATGAACCCCCCCTCCCACCTCACATCATCACTCCGGATCATCCCCGTGCACCAGCCCCAAGCATTCTGCATTCTGCATCGAACACAGACTGGTGATTCATTCCTTACATGATAGTACACATGTTTCAATGCCATTCTCCCAAATCATCCCACCCTCTCCATCTCCCTCTAAGTCCAAAAGTCCACTCTACACATCTGTGTCTCTTTTGCTGTCTTGCATACAGGGTCATCATTACCATCTTTCTAAATTCCATATATATGTGTTAGTATACTGTATTGGTGTTTTTCTTTCTGGCTTACTTCACTCTGTATAATAGGCTCCAGTTTCATCCATCTCATTAGAACTGATTCAAATGTATTCTTTTTAATGGCTGAGTAATACTCCATTGTGTATATGTACCACAGCTCTCTTATCCATTCATCTGCTGATGGATATCTAGGTTGTTTCCATGTCCTGGCTATTATAAACAGTGCTTCGATGAACACTGGGGTACATGTGTATCTTTCTATTCTGGTTTCCTCAGTGAGTATGCCCAGCAGTGGGATTGCTGGGTCATAAGGCAGTTCTATTTGCAATTTTTTAAGGAATCTCCACACTGTTCTCCATAGTGGCTGGACTAGTTTGCATTCCCACCAACAGTGTAAGAGGGTTCCCTTTTCTCCACACCCTCTCCAGCATTTATTGCTTGTAGACTTTTGGATCGCAGCCATTCTGACTGGTGTGAAGTGGTACCTCATTGTGGTCTTGATTTGCATTTCTCTAACAATGAGTGATGTTGAGCATCTTTTCATGTGTTTGTTAGCCATCCGTATGTCTTCTTTGGAGAAATCTCTATTTAGTTCTTTGGCCCATTTTTTGATTGGGTCATTTATTTTTCTGGAATTGAGCTGTAGGAGTTGCTTGTATATTTTTGAGATTAGTTGTTTGTCAGTTGCTTCATTTGGTATTATTTTCTCCCATTCAGAAGGCTGTCTTTTCACCTTGCTTATAGTTTCCTTTGTTGTGCAGAAGCTTTTAATTTTAATTAGATCCCATTTGTTTATTTTTGCTTTTATTTTCAGTATTCTGGGAGGTGGATCATAGAGGATCCTGCTGTGATGTATGTCGGAGAGTGTTTTGCATATGTTCTCCTCTAGGAGTTTTATAGTTTCTGGTCTTACATTTAGATCTTTAATCTAAGTTTATTTTTGTGTGTGGTGTTAGAAAGTGATCTATTTTCATTCTTTTACAAGTTGACCAGTTTTCCCAGCACCACTTGTTAAAGAGATTGTCTTTAATCCATTGTATATTCTTGCCTCCTTTGTCAAAGATAAAGTGTCCATATGTGTGTGGAGTTCTCTCTGGGCTTTCTATTTTGTTCCATTGATCTATATTTCTGTCTTTGTGCCAGTACCATACTGTTTTGATGACTGTGGCTTTGTAGTAGAGCCTGAAGTCAGGCAAGTTGATTCTTCCAGTTCCATTCTTCTTTCTCAAGATTGCTTTGGCTATTCGAGGTTTTTTGTATTTCCATACAAATCTTGAAATTATTTGTTCTAGTTCTGTGAAAAATACCGCTGGTAACTTGATAGGGATTGCATTGAATCTGTAGATTGCTTTGGGTAGTATACTCATTTTCACTATATTGATTCTTCCGATCCATGAACATGGTATATTTCTCCATCTATTAGTGTCCTCTGATTTCTTCCATCAGTGTTTTATAGTTTTCTATATATAGGTCTTTAGTTTCTTAGGTAGATATATTCCTAAGTATTTTATTCTTTTCATTGCAATGGTGAATGTAATGTTTCCTTAATTTCTTTTTCTACTTTCTCATTATTAGTGTATAGGAATGCAAGGGATTTCTGTGTGTTGATTTTATATCCTCTTGATGAGCCTGGCTAATGGTTTGCCAATTTTATTTATCCTTTCAAAGAACCAGCTTTTGGCTTTGTTGATTTTTGCTATGGTCTCTTTTGTTTCTTTTGCATTTATTTCTGCCCTAATTTTTAAGATTTCTTTCCTTCTACTAACTCTGGGGTTCTTCAATTCTTCCTTTTCTAGTTGCTTTAGTTGTAGAGTTAGGTTATTTATTTGACTTTTTTCTTGTTTCTTGAGGTATGCCTATATTGCTATGAACTTTCCTCTTAGCACTGCTTTTACAGTGTCCCACAGGTTTTGGGTTGCTGTGTTTTCATTTTCATTAGTTTCTATGCATATTTTGATTTCTTTTTTGATTTCTTCTGTGATTTGTTGGTTATTCAGAAGTGTGTTGTTCAGCCTCCATATGTTGGAATTTTTAATAGTTTTTCTCCTGTAATTGAGATCTAATCTTAATGCCTTATGGTCAGAAAAGATGCTTGGAATGATTTTGATTTTTTTGAATTCATCAAGGTCAGATTTATGGCCCAGGATGTGATCTATCCTGGAGAATGTTCCATGAGCGCTTGAGAAAAAGGTGAAATTTATTGTTTTGGGGTGAAATGTCCTATAGATATCAATTAGGTCTAACTGGTCTATTGTATCATTTAAAGTTTGTGTTTCTTTGTTAATTTTCTGTTTAGTTGATCTGTCCATAGGTGTGAGTGGGGTATTAAAGTCTCCCACTATTATTGTGTTATTGTTAATTTCCCCTTTCATACTTGTTAGCATTTGTCTTACATATTGCGGTGCTCCTATGTTGGGTGCGTATATATTTATAATTGTTATCTTCTCGGATTGATCCTTTGATCATTATGTAGTGGCCTTCTTTGTCTCTTTTCACAGCCTTTGTTTTAAAGTCTATTTTATCAGATATGAGTATTGCCACTCCTGCTTTCTTTTGGTTTCTATCTGCATGATATATCTTTTTTACAGCCCTTCACTTTCAGTCTGTATGTGTCCCTTGTTTTGAGGTGGGTCTCTTGTAGGCAGCATATAGAGGGGTCTTGTTTTTGTATCCATTCAGCCAGTCTTTGCCTTTTGGTTGGGGCATTCAACCCATTTCCGTTTAAGGTAATTATTGATAAGTATGATCCCATTGCCATTTACTTTATTGCTTTGGGTTCGGGTTTATACACCCTTTTTGTGTTTCCTGTCTAGAGAATATCCTTGAGAATTTGTTGGAGAGCTGGTTTGGTGGTGCTGAATTCTCTCAGCTTTAGCTTGTCTGTAAAGCTTTTGATTTCTCCTTCATATTTGAATGAGATCCTTGCTGGGCACAGTAATCTGGGCTGTAGGTTATTTTCTTTCATCACTTTAAGTATGTCTTGCCATTCCCTACTGGCCTGAAGAGTTTCTATTGAAAGATCAGCTGTTATCCTTATGGGAATCCCCTTGTGTGTTATTTGTTGTTTTTCCCTTGCTGCATTTAATATTTGTTCTTTGTGTTTGATCTTTGTTAATTTGATTAATATGTGTCTTGGGGTGTTTCGCCTTGGGTTTATCCTATTTGGAACTCTCTGGGTTTCTTGGACTTGGGTGATTATTTCCTTCCCCATTTTAGGGAAGTTTTCAACTGTTATCTCCTCAAGGATTTTCTCATGGTCTTTCTTTTTGTCTTCTTTTTTGGGACTCCTATAATTCGAATGTTGGAGCGTTTCATATTGTCCTGGAGGTCTCTGAGGTTATCCTCATTTCTTTTAATTCATTTTTCTTTTTTCCTCTGATTCATTTATTTCTACCATTCTATCTTCTATTTCTCTAACCCTATCTTCTGCCTCCGTTATTCAACTATTTGTTGCCTCCAGAGTGTTTCTGATCTCATTTATTGCATTATTCATTATATGTTGACTCTTTTTTATTTCTTCTAGGTCCTTGTTAAACCTTTCTTGCATCTTCTCAATCCTTGTCTCCAGGCTTTTATCTGTGATTCCATTTTGATTTCAAGATTTTGGATCATTTTCACTATCAATATTCGGAATTCTTTCTCAGGTAGATTCCCTCTCTCTTCCTCTTTTGTTTGGTTTGGTGGGCATTTCTCCTGTTCCTTTACCTGCTGAGTATTCCTCTGTCTCTTCATATTGGTTATATTGCTGCATTTGGTGTGGTCTTTCTAATTCTGGGAATTTGTGGAGTTCTCTTTATTATGGAGTTTCCTCACTGTGGGTGGGGTTGTGTCAGTTGCTTGCCAAGGTTTCTTGGTTAGGGAGGCTTGTGTTGGGGTTCTGGTGGGTGGAGCTGGAATTCTTCTCTCCTTTCTCTGGTGTTCTGGGCAGTGTAGGATCAGTTCCAAGGCGGTTCCCTTTGTTTAACTTCTTCTGTTTGGTCTCTTCAGTGTCTGATTTCCGTCCTGACACAGGGCAGGTGGTGGTGGACAATTTTTTTTTTTTTTTTTAGGCTCACTTGTTCAGTTGCGCTGTTTTTGAAGCCAATGATCTGCTTTTCTGGGTGCCTAAGTCCTCTGCCAGCATTCAGAGGTTGTTTTGTGGAGTTTGCTCAGTGTTGAAATGTTCTTTTGATGAATTTGTGAGGGAGAAAGTGGTTTCCCCATCCTATTCCTCCGCCATCTTAGGACCGCCCCCTCCCAATTTATTTTCAATTACAATGTAAAGAAAATGAACATGTGGAGAACAATAGGATTTATACCTTTTGAACCTTGACATGTTTAGCACTCTAGGTGAAATCTACATAGCTCTTTCAGGATGTGATTTTAAATATTAATTGTGTAAATACCAGCTTAGTGTAAAACTGGTGTTCTACATTGAGGCAGCTCCTCATTCATCTTTTCTGTTCAAATAAATACTTTTCTTGTAAAATATTACTTGTTAAAAATTAAAAAAATCATGATTCAATAAATTAGAAGGAATAAAATCCTCCTCTCACTGGCATATACCTTATATCTTCATAGCAGTGGATTATGTTCTAATTAAAAGTTTTATACTATTTTATAAGAGGATGGAGTTCCATTGTACATTCAAAGTTTCTACCCATTTGCACCTACTTCATGAAGACTTTGATGATACACAATATCTTCTTTCTCTTCTCAACTTATTTACAATTATAATCTGCCTATCTTTGAATCATAAACCCTGATCTGATTCCGTAGCTATTGTGCAAACATTTTCTTTGCTTTGCCACCTCCTTTCCCTCCACTATGAAACTAGAAGCTTCTCAAGACCATAGGCCATGTGGTAAATTTCTTCATATTGTGTCACAGTACCATTACTGAACAAGGTACAGAGCAAGTGATTGAAATATACTTTATGTTTTGTGTAATTATTCCACTCCTACAAGAAACTTCATTTGGTTATAACATTAAAAAATACCTTCTGAATTAACTTAGGGTTTTGATGAGTCTTTATTACAACTAATTTTATGTCAGAAAAACAAGTGTGTGGGGCAAACAGCATTTAGGCTTTAATAGGGACTGGCATAAGTAATTGTGACTCTGGCAAACACCATGCTGCCAGTCTCAGAGAAAACAGCTGGCAGAGAACCAACAAATAGAAATTCTCAGTATTTTATCCAACAGTAAACCTAGGGTGAATTAAAGCTCTGAAGTCTACTAAAACAGGAATAACTAAAACATGTAAATTATATATATTTTTTTCTTCCTGTCAACAAAATAGGCATGGTTTTAAAGCATGATTTAATCCAAAAAGCAGATACTTTCCCCCTACAATACTAAATGGAACCAACTGGCTTGTATAGTACTTTTTTCCCCCTATGGTTATTGGAAGTGACAGGTTGAAAGAAGTAAGAATTATAATTTCAGGACATAGCAGTAGATGCAGAGAACTGAGTTCTAATCTGTTGGTGGAAATAGGAAAAAATAGAGAGGAAAAAAAAAAAGGACTTGGGCAAATACTGGCATTGGAAGCAATGATGTCAACCAGAAATTACATTATGCAGTGATGATACTAAAAAGCAAGTATTATAAGTTCCTAAGAGTTCTTCAAAATGTACCTAAAGGACTCTTATGTACTAAATCAATTACTATTCAATAAATTTTTTAGATGTTTGCTATCACTTATCTACCTTCATATTAATATATAAATCCCTTCCTCAAAGAATACAAGATGTATCACATACTTCTCATATGGTGGCCTGAGAAGCTGTACTTGTTGAATTTGTAGACCTTTCTGGATAGGCCTATGGATTTTGGCTCTCAGATAGCTTCTTATTTATGTCTGTATTTGTACCACGTACCTTACTGCCAACTACTCCACAACTACCTTTTGGCATTTTTATATACAGATGTGAAATAGTCAAATGGGTCAAGAATATAATTTTGTAGTTGGAAAAATCCATCACTCTGACCTGACACTGATTTGTATTACCTAGATGCATGATAAAATAAAAGTAGTATAAATTTTAAGCTTTCTTGTTTTTGAATTTTTAAAAGATTTAAATTAAATCTATGTAAAGGTACTTCATTCTATTCCTAGCATATAATAGACATTCAATAAATGGAATTGATTGTTATTAGCAATTAACTTAAAGGCATTACAGTATTTGATATTACAGTGTAAAAGACATTTGAAATTCTAGCTCAGTTCAGTTCATTCATTCAGTCATGTCTGACTCTTTGTGACCTCGTGGACTGCAGCATATCAGGCTTCCCTGTCCATCACCAACTCCTGTAGCCTACTCAAACTCATGTCCATCACATTGGTGATGCCATCCAACCATCTCATCCTCTGTCATCCCCTTCTCCTCCTGCCTTCAATCTTTCCTAGCATCAGGCTCTTTCCAAATGAGTCAGTTCTTCACCATCAGGTGGCTAAAGTACTGGAGTTTTAGCTTCAGCATCAGTCCTTCCAATGAATATTCAGGACTGACTTCCTTTAGAAGGGACTGGTTGGATCTCCTTGCAGTCAAAGGGACTCTAAAGAGTCTTCTCCAACACCACCATTCAAAAGTATCAATTCTTCGTTGCTCAGTTTTCTTTATAGTCCAATTCTCACATCCATACATGACTACTGGAAATTCTAATTCTGAGTCAAAAAGAGGGTTTTATAGTCCAGGTATATCATATCTTCAGGTTTGCTTTGCTTCCCAAATCCAAAGTCCCTAACTAGAATCACTCTGTGACAAACAAGCTGAGTCCTTAATAGGAGTTTTCTACATTGATTGGTAAAGGAGCATATTGCTGATCCTTTTCATGAGGCCAACTGTCTTGCGGTTCAAAATGTCTGCACTGTTTGTTGAACTCAGGTTATGCAAGGCTTGAGCTGAGAGGCTGGAGGAAGACTCAAGATGCTGTAGGAACTGCAAACACATTTATTCTCTCCTGGCTGGCAAAGTGGCCATAAACTCAGCCTTTCTCCTGGCTCATGTAGCAACCATAGCAGCAACCACAACACAGCATAAAGTAGCCACAATATAACCTCTCATAACATAACCATGATGCTGCCCCAATGTAGACGTGATGCAGTAGTAGCCAGGGCTTTCACAGTAAAGTTCTTACAAACATACTGCACAAAGTAGCGCTTGACCAAGCGAGTTCCTCGTGATGCGTATGTGCGGTACTATAAGCGATCTCAGCTGTCACCTAACCATGCAAAGTCACTGTTTACAAAACATGGGGTGAGAGGGCCTAACCACACCATCTTGGCTAATTTGCCTTTTCCCTACAAGGAGCTAAACTCTTCCTTACAAAGTTTGAATTATCACTAAGAATCTTACACACTTTGAGTTCACAAAACTAGCTTTTATCCAAAATGAGGCACTTATATTAAGATATTCAGGATGCCAGTAAGGAAAATTACAATTTGAGCATATATTCAAGACCTTGTGACTTGTGACTGATAGCAATAGACTGGAAATAAGCTGAAATGTTTTAGAACTACATCTATCCTATTATTGTATTATATGTCATGAATACAATAGTGTTTAATAAGAAACATAGGGCGTTTTGGGGTGTAATTTGGATTTCATTATGTAGCTAAATCTAGTGTGGAATGTATAATTGCATTTATGTTTGGGTGCCAGGAATCCCATGTTGTTTTGTGCTGCATAAGCCAAAATACTGCAGTTCTATATATGTACTTGTTGTTGCTCAGTTGTGTCTGACTCTTTGTGATCCTGTGGATGGTAGTACGTCAGGCTTTCCTGTCCTTCACTATCTGCAGTAGTTTGCACAACTCATGTCCATTGAGTCAGTGATGCCATCCAACCATCTCACCCTCTGTCGTCCCCTTCTCCTCCTACCTTCAATCTTGCCCAGTATCAGGGTATTTTCCTGTAGTACTGTAGGCAGGAGGAGGAGGTGACAAGGATGAGATGGTTGGATGGCATCACTGACTCAAAGGACATGAGTTTGAACAAACCACAGGAGATAGGGAAAGACAAGCAAGCCTGGTGTGATACAGTCAATAGGGTAGCAAAGAGTTGTTCATGACTGAGCGACTGAATAACAACAAAAGGCTTTCAAAAGGCTCAATAACAACAACAACAGTGTTGAGCGTTTGCCATATATATGCTAAGCACACTTCTCTGTGGTTTATCTGTGTTAACTCATCTACCAACACTGGATCTCTGTGAATTAAGTCTTGTTGTTATCTGTATGTCAGTGTTCTCCAAAGAAATATAATATATATATGTATGTATGTAAGTATGTATGTAAGAAGAAGAGGTCCCACAGTCTGCCTTCTGCAAATTGGAGAAGCAGGAAAGCTTGTGTGTGACTCTACTGAGTTACACAGTTCAAAGGCATGAGAATGGGATAGGGGAAGAGGGGTAGATGTTGTGAGTTCTTGTCTGAGTCAGAAACTCCAAGAAACAGGAGTGCCAGAGTTCAAGGACAGGAGAAAATGGAAGTTTCAGCTCAAGCGGAAATTAGCCCTTCTTCACCTTTTGTTCTATTCAGGAGGCTGGATGATGTCCACTTGCCTTGGTGAGGGAGATGTTTATTCAGTCTGCTACTTCAAATGCTAATCTCTCTGAAGACACATTTGGAAACAAGGTCTACCAGTTATCTGGCATCCCTTCACCCAGTCATGTTGACATATGAAATTAGCCATCACATAATCTGAATCTTACATATGAGTAAACTGGAGAATAGGCAAGTTAAATAATTTCTCCAAGGTTTACTCTTAGTGAAATAAACATATTTTAAAAGATTTTCTAAAATTTGATGTATTTCGAATGATAGAAATTTTAGAGGAAAAGTTCTGTTTCTGATGGAATGCACTGCATATTTATCTATACTCATTTCAAAGTTCATGGGCTCCTGTGGTGGTAAAGAATCCACCTGCAAAGCAGGAGATGTGGGTATGGGTACAATCCCTGGATAGGGAAGATCTGCTGCAGAAGGAAATGGCAACCCACTCCAGTATTCTTGCCTGGAGAATTCCAGGGACAGAGGAGCTTGGCAGGCTATAGTCCATGGAATCAAAACAGCTGTATACAGCTTAGCAACTAAACCACCACCACCAGCACCATCATCTATAGATTATTTTCTTACTGTTAGATTTTAAATTAAATTTGAATTGCAAATTATACCATAACAACTACAAAGTTTCTCAGACCTTATCTAACTTTAAGAGAGAGAAGAAGCGGTATCTTCTGGTTGCCTCTAAGTCATTCAGAAAATACAGATTACTGAAGAGAAAAACAACACAGCATGTCATTTATGGAGACTGACAGACAGGAGTCCCCTAAGAAGCTGCTAACTGAGGTATGATTTAAGATTCCTGAAGCAGCTGCTTGCCCAGGTCCACTGCCTTTCTCCACAGGATGGGGTCAGATGACATCTCTTTACCAGGAGAAGTCTCTTTCTGTTATACACATTTCTCAGAATTAGACCTAGTTATTCACAGAACTCAGTGAGAGAAAATGGTATCCTATCTTTAAAATTCATATTTTATTTTCCATGATCAATTTCTTCCCATAATGACTGACATTGAAAAAGTCAACTTTCTGTTGAGGAAAGTCCAAATTCTACCCATAGGTATAGGGTTTGCCCCACATCTCAAACAAAGAATCACAGTTATCACACATGGACCTCTGCTCACAATAGTGCTCTTATATAAATAAAATACAGAAATTATAAGAAAAAACAATTATGTTGAAATAAATGGACCTTTAAATTAAGCTTTAAATAAGCAGATTATACTCTGGGTATAATTAAAATCATAATTCCAAAGGAGTTACAGAGTAAACAGTATTTCAGAATTTTTACAGAAATTGTAATTGAACAAATTTACATCAAAGAAATTGCTTTTGGTGACAAACTCACAGTTACTGCTAATAGTTCAGAAGTTAGTGACAACAGGGAATAACATTATTTTACTCATAATAATACAACTTGCCCTTAGCATTTCATTTGCAAACTCTTTCATGTTTTGAGGCTTTCTTTCTAGGTTATTAACTCTAGTGTAGAGACAAATAAGAAGATTTAAGAGCAGTCATAAAGGGGACCTTATGATAACTGTTGAGATTGAGACAAAAAGTTAAGAATAGCAAAGTTTGTTTTAAATCATTTGAACAAGATAAATAAACTCTGCATCACAAAACTCCAAGGAAACCTACTATTCACAGAAAAGTGTATTATAGGAGAAACAGGAGTCAAACAAAAATGAAATTTGGCTAATTTTGGAGTGGAGAGGAGAGGTTTGGGACATTACTTGCACTTGAAACTCTACTGGAGGAAAAATTCAGATCCACATGGAAATTTAGGGAAAACATTTGGAAAATGAAAAACTGTTTGAAGGAAACCAATTATATTAAAATATATGGGCCCTCAAAAAGAGGCCAATTGAGTTAATCTTTTTTGATCCTCAAAATACAGAGTGATTTTAACTAACATCTGGGTAAAATAAACAATGTGGTGATGAACATCTTTGCATAAAACCCTGTGTACATCTGTGTATGATTTCTTGGGATATATTTCTAGAAGCAGAATTTCTAGTTCAAAGAATGTAAAATATAGAGGCGTGAATAGCATCATGATCATAAATCCCTCAGTTAAAGAAACAAAGGCACCTGTCAGACACCTGCCTTCAGGTTCCTCTCTCCATTGTACCTTCCAGTGTTTGCCACTGGACCAACTTTGCTGGTTTCTTCCCTAAAGCAGCCATGTCTATTAACATGGCCTCTCCAACTTCTGCAGGAGAGTTAAAATTTAGCTGGGACTGAGCACCTGAAAAGCAGCTGACACTGAACACAAAACAAGTAACCTCACTGTAAACACTGTGAGAAAGAATGCTTAACAACGCTGGCTGAAAAGTTAATAGGGAACACTGTTTCTCCCGAGGGCATGCAGGAGCTGTAAAAGGACAGAACAACCACTATGTAACTCCAGCATTCTTAACAATGATGTTCACAGACCCACTTTGCTATACTCATGTAACACCTGGTATACCCAAATGCTAAACCATTCTCACCTCATGGCAGCAACCTGTATCTACTTAATATTCCATTTCCTAATCTAATCACAGAGTTTCCTAGTGGTAAAGAATTCACCTGCCAATTCAAGAGATGTAGGTTCAATCCCTGGGTTGGGGAGATACCCCTGGAGGAGGAATGGCAACTGACTCCAGTATTCTTGCCTGGAAAATCCCATGGACAGAGGAGTCTTGTGGACTACAGTCCATGGAGTTGCAAATAGTCACACACGACTAAGTGACTGAGCACACACACAGTCTGACCACAGAGACACAACTGATTTAAACTTCCCTTTGTCTCCACCTCAGAATCCCTCAGAAGGATCCCAAACCATGCAAAAGATGCTTCCCTCCTTCCTCTTGTCCACTGGCATTCCGTGGTTCATCTGGGTTGCCCTCTTCATTGTATAAGGTCAATAAATATGATTCTGTCACATTTAGTGCTTAGTGGGTCTTTGGTATTAGCAGTTCACTCAGATTGTAATTTGTCATCAAGCACATCTGCGCTTCCCACTAACTCAGACACCCACTGCTAAACTATGGAATTTCCTCTCACAATAGACTCCTCTTCTACACTGCCTCATCTACTGATCACTCTCCAATACTGACCCCCTGCTTCCCCTTATCTCTGACTTCCATGGCTATATTAGATTATTGAGGGGCTGTTTGTCAAAGCCATTGCCTCTACTCTCTGATATCATGAGGGTTTTTTGTCTTTTCTGCTATAAACTACTCTGAAATGCCTACTTGACATCTAATCTTAACTATCTCACAAGCATATAAAATTCTCAACATGTCAAAATATTAAGTCTTTGACTTCCCACCTAAAACCTAATTTTTTTTCAGTCTTTTTCTTTTTAGTTCCACTCTATACAAATGGTTTAACTAAATGCTTGATATTTTCCCTCTTTTCACGGGTTTCAATCCATCAACAAGTTCTGCCAACTCTAGCTCAGCAAGGTAGATTCTGAAACATCCTTTGTCCCCAGCTTCATAGCTACCAACGTTATCCAAATCGTTATTATATATTACTTGCTCTTCCTTGTTAAGTACTTAATTGTGCTTTCAATTTATTTTGGTTATTTCATGTACAGATTTTCAGTTACAATATATTTATATATTTATTTTTAATTACAGGAACTATAAAGCTTTTTTCCCTTTATGTTTTAATTAGCATCTCTTTGCTAGGTACTTTGATAGGCACTGAAATACATGATGAAACTCTATATTTTCCCTGTCCAGAGGACAGTGGAGAAACAGACAAGGAAATCTAGGCTTAAAATATGAGCAATATGAGAAGACAGGGGTAACAGGAAAGTGTGGGGATGTATGTGAAAATATAATAAGGATATGCATAAGGATCCTTGCCATAAAGCTAATGAAGCTCAAGCTGAAGGACCTTTTGCCTACAAGAGCCCATTTCAAAGCCCCAAGAGGGGATTCTAGAAATCTGTTTTCACGGTCATATGTTTTTGTGAAATGTGCAAGAGTAAGATACTTTAACCACAATTGTAAAGTGTACTGTCTTTTTCCACTCAGACCTCCCTCAGACACAATCTTTCATCTAAGGTAGCATTGCAGCGGCCACAGTCATTTTGAGGGATCTGGTAAAAGGAAGTTGAGTTGGAAGTATATTTAGTTTTGGCTTAGTGGGATATATTTTTGTGGTTCACAGTATTTCAGTGTATACTTATATTCCTGCGAGCCATCGTCCAGCACTAATGACTGCAAAGAATGTATTTCCCCTTCAATATGCCACTCCACCCATCTTTCAGATATAAAAGGACTATTGGTTGTATCACATATGTCA
Source organism: Capricornis sumatraensis (assembly GCF_032405125.1). Classification (NCBI taxonomy): domain Eukaryota; kingdom Metazoa; phylum Chordata; class Mammalia; order Artiodactyla; family Bovidae; genus Capricornis; species Capricornis sumatraensis. The sequence continues at coordinate 38,520,374 of NC_091085.1, read as the reverse complement.
GGAAATTTAGCAGCTTTAAAAGAAACTTGATAAAAGCTTTACCATATTTGGGAAGGATCATAAAAACTTTTTGGACATTATGATAACAAATTGTGAAGAAGAGAATTATGCAAACTGCTGATGATAATAATTTTAAAGAAGTTCTTAATTATTTTTCTATTCTTACTACTGAAATTTGTATAACAGGATTACTGTCATATGAAGAAGTAATCAAAGAGGCTGATACTTGATTTTTTAAAAATTATCATACACTCCTGACAGCTAATACAATTATTCTTATTATTTGTATGAGTATTGTGATATTTATAGCCTGTGATGACTGTTTTTTATTTTTATTTTTTTAATTTCAGGTGACTGTGATTACATCTAAAAAAAATAAGTAATGGAGGAGAGGGCAAGAGACCCAAATGTCATTATTTATTTATTTGTTAGTATGAAAAACTTAAATAGAATGTACTCTTAGAATAACAATTTGAATTTATTCTTTTGCTTCTTTTAGGTCAGCCCTTTTAATTATTGAAATTAATATTATATAAGTTTGTATTATATTCACCAGTGATAGCTGAAATTTATCAGAATTGCCTATCACCTGCACAAAAGAGGCACTTTTAAAGGCAGCTTCCCCAAATCCAGATGGGGGAGTCTGTCCCTAAACTATGTGCAATAATTACAACCAAATTTGAATGAACAAGACCACCAAAGAAACACCACAGATGATGTTATAAGAACTGAAAATTCAAAATGATTGCTTTATGTTTGTTATAATAATTTTCACTAATATTTATCTTATATTTTAATCTTATTTCAAAATCATACTTTTCTATAAACTTAAACTATTTCAATAATAATGAAAACAATTTTTCCTAGAAAACTTCTTCCCAATTTTAAACTCACATTATAAAAAGTTAATATATCTTACAACTTCCAGATTCTGATCAAGCAGGGGAAAATGTTCTAATGCTGAAAGAATTTAGGGCTGAATGGGTTGGCTGAATGCAAATTAAGAGAAAAAACAGTATATTCAATGCCTTCAGTTTTAGTTTGAAAATAATGGAAATGACAAACACTAATCTCTGTGGATTTTCCTGTTACATTTTCTGTCAGTTGTCTTAATAAGAGCCTCTCCCATGATGCTAATTTTGCCTTTAAAGAAGTGTTAGATATTATTTAATTTCCAATACTTCTCTATGGTAAAGAAGATTTCGCTGTCTGCTCTTTGAAGATAGTTAAGCTGAAAGGGTTGTGCAACCTTCTGATTATTCTTGATTTTATTTTAAAGTAGGCAGCTGGGAAGAAAATCTTCCTAAAGGAAGTATGATATACGACTTGGTCAGGAATCAAAACACTTTGAAGTGGCTCCTGAGCCAGTGAAAGAAACCATCTGCCTGTGAAATATCTGTGAATGAAGTCTGACAGTAAATATCAGAGAAGTGAGCGTTTCATGGCAACAGACTGCCACACACAGTTACAATACATACTGAAATTTCCTTCTATATACACATTCACATGGACATCTAATTTTACCGATGAATAGCAATGATTGCTTGGCAGATCTAACCCATCATCAAATACTTTTTGGCATCTGGGTTGGGATGTCTGTTATTTAACCTCTTTAGAATGATTTAATGGGACTGGACTAGAGGGAATGTGGAGAAATTGAGCCTGCTAGATCAGATTATTGAAGGAATTGTCCAGGTCAAATGCATCTCAAGGGGTCCACTCGTTTTGATCAGTTATGTTCCTTTACCTAAATCAACCCCTACATCTGATGACAATCAGGAGTACTTCTTCATTTTGGGTTTCTTTAATTAGATTCAAATTCCTTAGCACTATATTTGGAGAAAAACATCACATGCCATTTCCAGAGATAAACCCTATTAATATTTGTAAAATGTCTTATAATTTTTATCTATGTAAATACACAAACAACATAATATGATACAATGTAAATTTATACAATATGCTTTTCTGTAGCTATATTATATTTTACTTAAGTAAAAAGGCAAAAAATATGTGTGGAACAAATATTGGTAACTTTCATATAAGATGACAATATTATATATATTTTACTATTTTTACTATCATTATAAACATGTTTAGAATATGGTTTTAGTGCCTGCAAATAATATATGCAATATTTTATTTAACTATTTCCTTCTTTTACAGTTATTCAATATTACAAATCATATTTTATCAGACAGACTACTGGATAATACTCATAATTTCAAAGACAATTTGACCACTTTTTCAATTATTTCTTTAGGTTACTAAAAATGTAATTATGAATAAATCAGCACGATTTTTTGTTTGTTCTTTCTGATTTTCATTTCTCTGCCTTCACCTTGGTATTTGAACATTTTTTTTAGAATCTTATCCTGATTTATTTGTAGTGTTTTTGAGTGTATCTCTTTCTATAACTTTCATGGTTGCTCTCGGAATAAGTTGCATATATATGTAACACTATCAATATTATTAGTTCCAATGAAGTGTAGAAATCTAATCTTCCTTTATGTTCTTTTATTTTTATCATAACAATTTTCCTTTAAAAACTAGTTTTTCTAAATAAATCAGAATCACTAAAACACTGCTAAATTTTTTTTCTGCTCCAATCATGAAATATAATTTTGAAACCTCAACAAGAGAAACAAACAGTATTTTATTTACTCCCCATTTTGGCTTACTGTGTTTTCTGATATTCCTACATTGCTTCTTTTATTTTTGACTCCCTGTTTAGAAAACTTCCTTTATTCATCCTTTGAGTGTAGTCCTGTGAGTGGCAATTCCTCAAGCATCATTATGTTTAAATTACGATCTACCATTAACTATGAAGACAAAAATGTGCAAAGCTGTGCATGAAGGTTATAAAATGAAGTCTAAGATTTTATTCAACTGGAGTCATTAAAAAGGAACATACTGATTATTTTGCATGATTCCTCCTCATTATACTAATATTCTGTGGGATATTATTACTTTAATACAGAATAGAAAGTCCCTTGCCTATTTTATGTCTAGAAGTAAGCCAGGCAGTAAATTAACAATGATTAACTTTAGGCTATACCTGGAACCACATTTTTCTAAACATTTTAACTGAATTCAAGTCCTTGTGACAACAAATGAGAGAGATTTTTTATTATTCCCACTGGTGGTACCAAGTTCGCATACTTGCCAAACTGAGAGACTTGTGTAAAATCCATGCAATCTGATCCCAGAACCAATGCTGCTGTCTACTCTACTGCACTGTCTTTTTATACCCTGGAAAGATATCAAATAACAATAACAATGTCATTCTATTTTCATTTTTATTGATAATAAAATTAAGAATAAAGTGATTTATTTAAGCTAACTTGATAGTAATAAGCTAAAGAGTCTCTTTTCTAGGTGAAGTGTGAAAATTTCAATCTGGCTTTGTGTGTATGTGCACATACACATGCATGTACACGCACACACACACATTTGCACAGGCATGGCTGCTTAAGATAAACCAAAGATAAGATAAACCAAAATTTTACAATGAAATAAAACATGATGAAGACCAGGAAAAAGAGAATAAAGATTTAATATGACAAAGGTCTTCAGAGATTTTTCAAGATATGTTATTACACATCTTGGAAAATTATAAGATTTCTATGTATAGTCTTCAGTTCAGTTCAGTTGCGTCCAAATCTTTGCGTCCAAATCTTTGCGACCCCATGAATCGCAGCACGCCAGGCCTCTCTGTCCATCACCAACTCCCAGAGTTCACTCAGACTCACTTCCATTGAGTCAGTGATGCCATCCAGCCATCTCATCCTCTGTCGTTCCCTTCTCCTCCTGCCCCCAATCCCTCCCAGCATCAAAGTCTTTTCCAATGAGTCAACTCTTCACATGAGGTGGCCAAAGTACTGGAGTTTCAGCTTTAGCATCATTCCTTCCAAAGAAATCCCAGGGTTGATCTCCTTCAGAATGGACTGGTTGGATTTCCTTGCAGTCCAAGGGACTCTTCAAGAGTCTTCTTCAACACCACAGTTCAAAAGCATCAATTCTTCGGTGCTCAGCCTTCTTCACAGTCCAACTCTCACATCCATACATGACCACAGGAAAAACCATAGCCTTGACTAGACGGACCTTAGTCGGCAAAGTAATGTCTCTGCTTTTGAATATACTATCTAGGTTGGTCATAACTTTTCTTTCAAGGAGTAAGCGTCTTTTAATTTCATGGCTGCAATCATCATCTGCAGTGATTTTGGAGCCCCAAAAAATAAAGTCTGACACTATTTCCACTGTTTCCCCATCTATTTCCCATGAAGTGATGGGACCAGAGGCCATGATCTTCATTTTCTGAATGTTGAGCTTTAGGCCAACTTTTTCACTCTCCACTTTCACTTTCATCAAGAGGCTTTTTAGTTCCTCTTCACTTTCTGCCATAAGGGTGGTGTCATCCACATATCTGAGGTTATTGATATTTCTCCCGGCAATCTTGATTCCACTTTGTGTTTCTTCCAGTATAGTCTCTAAATCCTGTTACATCTTGTCATCAAATGTCAGACATTTTATCATATAATTAAAGAATTCTGCCTCTATGATAAAAGCAAGTACTCAGTATCTTCATAGAATGAACTGGATTTTATTATGATAAACCATATCTTTCTTATATACCAATATCATGTGTCTACCATGCTGTGCTTGTACCATACCATACTGTGCTTGTACCATACCATACTGTGCTGACACAAAGAGGTTCTTGAGGCTTCTAATGCAATCAGCTAGTTCTAACAAAATGTATCATTTATAATTTTCACAGTGGTTATCTTTTCATAATTCCACAGGAAAATCTAGACATGGAACTATATCTTCTATCTCTATGGACAGTGTTCATATCCTATCAAGTCAAATCAAAATCTTTTTCACAATTGATCACACATAAAACTATGCATATTTTAAAAATTCCTGTTTTGAAAGCTCCAATGTCAGTTATTCAATTGGCCAAATATCCTACCAACCTGATTTTCTCCACTTAGAAGAAAATTATTCTACCAAAAATTGACAAAGAAAGTTATTCACTCCTGATATATTCCCTTATCATGTAATTTAGTAATCCCATGTGATCCCATATCTTTAACCTAGTCTTCTATATTTTCAAAGAAGCATGACTTTCAATATTTCTATGTCACAATTCTTTAACGTTGAGACAGATAGTCAAATAAAGTGTGAGATGAATATAATGAAATTTTATGTAAGAAACATAAAATCTGATCCCTATTCATTACATCAACCAATTTTCACTAAATTGTTATAAAGTGAATAAATTATTAACCAGTAGTATAATCTTAATTTCCAAATACTGCTAACAATATTTTTATCCTAGTTTCCAAAATTGTTGTGGAATGCTTCGATATTAGATAAAACCTATGCCTCTAAGGATTTGATGCATGCTGCATATATCATATATTCTATCTCAGCACACTGCTATTTCTAACTATTTTTTTATACAGAAGAATTAAGGTAGCTTATAGGATATACACACATAAAATGATGGCACACTAGAAAGCAATAAGAATTTCATCCCGAAACCAACATATTGTCCCTGAAATAAGATTCATTTCAAAAAATCTAGATGAAGGGCTTCATATAATTTGCTATAGTTCAGCTTGACAGTAAATTCTGAGTTTCTTGACAACCTATATGAAACATACTCTTTACTGTACAGGGTTCTCACAGGACAGCACTGACTGAATAAAAGCAACTAGGAGAATGAATTGAATATCACTATGTTTTATGTTTATGTAGTGTCATAAATACATAATTTATGATATATATTGTCACATTCAGTACAATATAAAACACAGTGACAACACTCAGCATGCTTAAAAAATTATTCAGGACATTATCCTGAGAGAAAGATATCTCTACAATAGTTATTCTCCTTGGAGCATTTTTAAATTTATGGAGGTAAGTGAGGCATTATTGGTGTTTTGTTTAAACAGAAAGAGGCTACAGATAGCAAACATGCTGCAATGTATATAACAGTCCTGCACAACAAAGAATTACCTAGAAATCTACCTGAGTTACAAATGTCTTACTAGACATTTTGGTTTAGATGGTTAAGAATCTGCTTGCAGTGTGTGAGACCTGGGTTCAATCCCTGGGTTGGAAAGATTCCCTGGAGAAGAGAATGGCAACCGACTCTAGTATTCTTGCCTGGAGAATGCCATGGACAGAGGTATAGTCCATGGGGTCGCAAACAGTTGGACACAACTGAGCAACTAACACTTACTTTCACTAGACTTCCGCCTGGATGGGACATGTATTTACAAGTATTCGAACTTAGAAACTAACTTCATTTTAAATAAAAAATACAGAGCATTCTTTTGTGGTTTATTATTCATAGAAAGTAACTGCTGATAAATCAATTTAAAATTCTATTTGTTTGGTTTGGAAGCGCATCAAGAATTACTTTGCATTAACAGCATCACTATGTCAAAAGTACTTGAACTGCTAACATCTAATGCACATCAGTTTGTTTCTGTACATGCAGATTTTCCCTGGTTCCTAGTTCAGTGAGTACATATGTGTGTGTTTTCTACATTATACTTCCTAGTGTTGTCATGACAACACATATTTACCATAAAATATATTTATTATGAATTACTTCCTTATTTATATTTCATATTACCATTAGGACTTTATATATGGTATGCTTTGCTTTCTTTTTGAAGTTGTATTATGAGAATAAAATTATGGTATTTACTAATTTCTTTTCAGTAAAGTGTATATCGGGGCTTCCCAGTAGTAAGGAACCCAGTTGTCAATGCAGGAGACACAGGTTCGACCCCTGGTGGGGAAGAACCCCTGGAGGAGGGCATGGTGACCCACATCAGGATTCTTGCCTGGAGAATCCATAGACAGAGGAGCCTGACAGGCTACAGTCCATAGGGTTGCAAAGACTAGGACATGACTGGAGCAGTTTAGCACACATGCATGCAAAGTGTATTATAAAATTACATTTTGTGTAAAACCTGAAAGAGTCTTTATTCCGGTGGGCTTGAGAATCACTAGCTTAAGCTACTGAGTGAGTGGGTGAAAGCTAACTAAGGCATATTATTGATTTTTATGATGCTTAGCTGCATATAAGTGCAAATATAAAATAGGTAGTGATGTAGAAAAGTGTTCATCTTTAAAATGATTTCCCCAGTTGATTCATTTGCTATTATTTTCTCCCATTCCGAAGGCTGTCCTTTCACCTTGCTTATAGTTTCCTTTGCTGTGCAGAAGCTTTTAATTTTAATTAAATCCCATTTATTTATTTTTGCTTTTATTTCCAGTATTCTGACAAACAACTAATCTCAAAAATATACAAGCAACTTATGCAGCTCAATTCCAGAAAAATAAACAACCCAATCAAAAAATGGGCCAAAGAACTAAATAGACATTTCTCCAAAGAAGACATACGGATGGCTAACAAACAGATGAAAAGATGCTCAACATCACTCATTATCAGAGAAATGCAAATCAAGACCACAACGAGGTACCATTTCACGCCAGTCAGAATGGCTGCGATCCAAAAGTCTACAAGCAATAAATGCTGGAGAGGGTGTGGAGAAAAGGGAACCCTCTTACACTGTTGGTGGGAATGCAAACTAGTACAGCCACTATGGAGAACAGTGTGGAGATTCCTTAAAAAATTGCAAATAGAACTGCCTTATGACCCAGCAATCCCACTGTTGGGCATACACACCGAGGAAACCAGAATTGAAAGAGACACATGTACCCCAATGTTCATCACAGCACTGTTTATAATAGCCAGAACATGGAAGTGAAGTGAAGTGAAGTGAAGTCACTCAGTCGTGTCCGACTCTTTGCGACCCCGTGGACTGTAACCTACCAGGCTCCTCCATCCATGGGATTCGCAGGCAAGAATACTGGAGTGAGTTGCTATTTCCTTCTCCAGGGGATCTTCCCGACCCAGGGATTGAACCCGGGTCTCCCACCTTGCGGGCAGAGGCTTTAACCTCTGAGCCACCAGGGAAGAAGCAACCTAGATGTCCATCACCAGATGAATGGATAAGAAAGCTGTGGTACATATACACAATGGAGTATTACTCAGCCATTAAAAAGAATACATTTGAATCAATTCTAATGAGGTGGATGAAACTGGAGCCGATTATACAGAGTGAAGTAAGCCAGAAAGAAAAACACCAATACAGTATACTAACACATATATATGGAATTTAGAAAGAAGGTAATGACTAACCCTGTATGCGAGACAGCAAAAGAGACACAGATGTAAAGAACAGACTTCTGGACTCTGTGGGAGAGGGGGAGGGTGGGATGATTTGGGAGAATGGCACTGAAACATGTATACTATTATGTAAGAAATGAATCACCAGTCTAGGTTCGATACAGGATACAGGATGCTTGGGTCTGGTGCATGGGGATGATCCAGAGAGATGACATGGGGTGGGAGGTGGGAGGGGGGTTCAGGATTGGAAACTCATGTACACCCGTAGCGGAGTCATGTGAATGTATGGCAAAACCAATACAGTATTATAAAGTAAAATAAAATAAAATAAAATGTCAAAAAAAGATTTCCCCAAAGTATAACATGTTTTAGTTTTTAATAAAATTTAGAAAAAATGAATAATTCAAACAAATATTTTCTAATAAGTCTAGAAAGTTTTAATTTTTTTTTCCAATATTGAGCAATGATATATCTGATGTAATAACATTGGATTCAGTAATACGAGGGAAAATAATTAAAACCACTGGAAAATGACAAATTTTAATACAGGAAAATATGGTTAACAGAACTGAAATATAGAGCTTAATTGAGATATTGACTACTGAAAAGACTGAATAAAAGAAGTTATATAATTTGATATAAATTGTTGTTTTCTACCCCCAAATTTCCTTTACCCGGACCAGTGTTTTCTTCATAAGATTATGTGGTACACCAGAAATAAAATGATAAACAAAGAATCATGGATAACTGTTAACTTAGGAGAGGCAAGTTTCATTTCTGAAATTTTCATCTCTTTTTATCCAGAAAAAAAATGTAAATCTTAAGAATTTATTTTGTAATTTCCTAGGACATGATCCTATGCAATATCTTATCTATAAGAAAACCATTTAAAATTAGATTATAAGAACTGTCACAAATGCGAAACTGTAACTTCAGTGTTCACTCATATCCACAACTGTCACATGTTTCATTGATCCTGAAAATAAATGTGTCATGTTTTCTTTTCTCAATTTTTTTTTTCTCAACAGTGGACAAACATGGAGTTTCCCATATCCAATTTTAAAATTAGAATGTTTGGTTAGAAAGTGAAAAGAAATTATAAATTTTTATGTAGGCATGCACAGATGTTTTCAATAAGGGTTTAGACATAATAAAGACAATGAAACTTTCTTTGGAAGAAAAGTTTCCTGTGCTGCTATTGTTACTGTTATTTTATTGTGGGTATATTTAGATCCTAAGGTAAAAGCAGGTACCCAATAGGGATTGCCAGCAATTGACCCTTAGAAAAATAACTGGGTTTACTCTATAATTTATATTTTGTTTTCACATGTAAAGAAAAATACATATAGTATTCAATGATGTATCAAATGCTTTTTATCTTTTAAGCAATAAATGATTTCATTTTTGGATCAACAAATCAACCAACACTTTCTAATGTAAAAGTTTATGTAAACTTTATAACCTAAATTTGGAAACCCCATTTAACCTCCTTTCCCTTAACTTCTATTCCTCTTTTCCAGAAAAAGAAAACAAACTCACTTTTCACTTTTATATCTTCCTGGCTTATTCTCTCCACATAAAGACACACACACTTCACATATGTGCAGACATGCATTAGCACATTGCTATGCAAGGGGACAGTACTATATGCATTACTGTGAAAATTCTGTAATGTAAATTTAAAATTATACTCTGAAAATTCTCATATATTCCCATAATATGTATTGATTACATCTAACTAACGGTAAAATTTTTTAATAATAAACAAAAATAACATGGTTCAGGGCTTCTAAAGACATCATTTGTTTTTAAAAAATGATGACTTCAGGGCTTCAAATTTCCACCTCAAGTGCCACATAAATGTTCTGATAGCTTCTCTATGTGCTCTGAAGGTGATGTCTATCTCCTGTAGTCTGAGACTGCTAGAAATGAAATTCAGAACCTCATCCTGTGATTGGCTGAATTATAACCAAGTTGACCTCCCGACCTCATAGCTATTCTACTGTTAATGTTAGGACACTGACTGGGAAAATGTGAGATCATTCAAGTTGGAATAAGGACATGTGGGAAGATCCTGATGAATCTAGGGACACTGAGCCTTTAAATGCTGACATTTCAGACAGTGAAAGTGGCCTCTCTAGCCCAGTGGGAGTGGCCTCAGCACCCTCCATCTGAGGAGATTAACCAGGCATTGCATGAGGAAGCTGTAATAGTCTCTCATGAGGTAGTTGCTGAGCAAGACAATGTTGAGTCTCCACAGGAAACACCCCCACAACCCCATAAGACTTATGGTTAATCCAAGTCCTAGTAGGCCCTAAAGATGAAGTTATAAGTGTGACTCATCATAGATGCACTATACTCCAAAAGACCTACTTGAGTTTTCTAATTGATGCAGACAGAAATCTGGGGAACATGTGTGAGAATGGATACTAAGTGTGGGATAATGGTGGAAAAAAATAAACAAAACTGAATAAGTTTGAATATACTGATAGGGCTCAATAAGCAGACATTCTGCATTTAATGTTGCAGCTTGAGGAGGTAGAAAGGATTTTGGTTGGTTGGTTAGTTGGCTAGAATATGATGAAAAAGGGGCCCACCAAAGTGAGCAAGTTGAAAATACCTGATCTGCCTTGGAAAGGAGCACCTCAAGGTTGTATATTGTTCCCCTGCTTATTTAACTTATATGCAGAGTACATCATGAGAAATGCTGGACTGGATGAAGCACAAGCTGGAATCAAGACTGCCAGGAGAAATATCAATAACCTCAGATATGCAAATGACACCACCCTTATGGCGGAAAGTGAAGAACTAAACAGCCTCTTGATGAAAGTGAAAGAGGAGAGTGAAAATGTTGGCTTAAAGCTCAACATTCAGAAAATTAAGACCATGGCATCCAGTCCAGTCACTTCATGGCAAATAGATGGGGAAACAGTGGAAACAGTGGCTGACTTTATTTTTTGGGCTCCAAAATCACTGCAAATGGTGATTGCAGCCATGAAATTAAAAGACACTTACTCCTTGGAAAGAAAATTATGACCAACCTAGACAGCATATTAAAAAGCAGAGACATTACTTTGCCAACAAAGGTCCGTCTAGTCAAGGCTATGGTTTTTCCAGTGGTCATGTATGGATGTGAGAGTTGGGCTGTAAAGAAAGCTGAGCACTGAAGAATTGATGCTTTTGAACTGTGGTGTTGGAGAAGACTCTTGAGAGTCCCTTGGACTGCAAGGAGATCCAACCAGTCCATTCTAAAGCAGATCAGTCCTGGGTGTTCATTGAAAGGACTGCTGTTGAAGCTGAAACTCCAATACTTTGGCCACCTGATGCGACGAACTGCCTCATTTGAAAAGACCCTGATGCTGGGAAAGATTGAGGGCAGACGGAGAAGGGGATGACAGAGGATGAGACGGTTGGATGGCATCACCGACTCAACTGACATGAGTATGGGTACAGGAGTTTTTGATGGACAGGGAGGCCTGGAGTGCTGTAGTCCTTGTGGTCGTAAAGAGTCAGACACTACTGAGCGACTAAACTGAACTGAACCTTGATTTAATATAAAGCAAAGAATTAAATGGCTCAGGTATATGTAAACATTATAGTGGATTTGTCACATAAGACCTATTTACCCACATTGGGATGGTCTAGAAAATTTGCTTCTCACCAATACTGTGAAAAAATTTTGTGAGATGAGCTCCAGAGTCCTTGAAGTGCTGTTTGACTACTCTTCTCTGTAGGCGAGAACTTACAGTGTGACTTACCATCAGTGAGCTGAGAAACCTAAATGTGATGGAAGTGACTGGATCTAGGGATCCAAGAGGGACCAAGTGGCAGGGGCCATGTGGCAACATCCAGTCACTAAAGACAAGCTGGGCATGAATTCTGTAATACACAACAGTGTTAAAGCATAAATGGGAATAGTCTGAAGGGCTTAATTTCCAAAATATATAAACAAGGAATACAACTCAATGATAAAAACAAACAATCCAAACAAAAAATGGGCAGAAGACCTAAAGAGAAATTTCTCCAAAGATGACATACAGATGGCCAACAGGCACATGAAAAGAGGGTTAGCATCACTAATTATTCTTTGTGTGCTCAGTAGTGTGTGACTCTTTGTGACCCCATGGACTGTAGCCTGCCAGGGTCCTCTGTCCATGGGATTCTCCATCCATGAATACTGGAATGGGCTGCCATTTCCTACTCCAGGGAATCTTTCCCACCCAGGGATCAAACTCACATTTCTTATGTCTCCTACATTGGCAGGGAGGTTCTTTACCACTAGCATCACCTGGGAAGCCCCACTACTTATTAGATAAATGCAAATCAAAACTATAATGAGGTACTACTACCTCACACCAGTCAGAATGGCCATCATTAAAAAATCTACAAATAACAAATGCTGGAGATGGTGTGGAGAAAAGGAAACCCTTCCAGACTACTGGTGGGAATATAAGTTAGCATAGACACTATGGAAAACAGTATCAAGCTTCCTCAGAAAACTAAAAATAGAGTTGCTATATGATCCAGCTATCCTACTCCTGGGCATATATCCAGACAAAACTATAGTTCAGAAAGATACATGGACCCCTATACTCACAGCAGCATTCTGCACAATAGCCAAGACATGGAGACAACCTAAATGTCCATCAACAGATGAATGGACCTGCCAGGGGACTCAGTGGTAAACAATCTGCCTGCCAAGCAGGAGACGCAGGTTCAGTCTCTCGGTCCACTGAGTCAAGAAGATCACCTGGAGAAGGAAATGGCAAAAAATCCCATAGACAGAGAAGCCTAGCAGGCTACAGTCCATGGGGTTGCAAAGAGTCAGACATGACTTAGCAATCAAACAACAACAACAAAATACATACATACCACACACACACATGAATAATATTCAGCCACAAAAAAGAATAAACCAATGTCATTTGAGGTAACATGGATGAATCCAGGGATTATCATACTAAACTAAGTAAATCAGAGAAAGAAAAATACCATATTATTTCACTTATATGTAGAATCTAAGGCATGATACAAATGAACTTATCTATGAAATAGACTCACAGACATAGAGAACAGACTTACGGTTGCCAAGAGGCAGGGGAAGACGCGAAAGGGTTGAAGTGAGACTTTGAGATTAACAGATGAAGATTATACATAGCATGGATAAACAACTAGGTCTTACTATATAGCAGAGAGAACTATAAATAAATCACAGGATTCCATCAGTGGAATGGAATGGAAAAGAATATGTGTGTGTGTGTGTGTGTATACTCACACGTGCATATGTATATATAATTGAATCACTTTGCTGTACAGCAGAAATTAGTAAAACATTGTAAATAAACTATACTTGTATTAAATAAAGTAAAACAAACAAAAACAGAACAGTCTGACTCATACAGACCAATGGCATTGACTGGTTGGTCACAGTATTCCTAGAAGTGAAATATGTAAGAAGGCTCACTAAATTCTTACTTGATCTATATAAGCAGGAAGGTTTGAGGTCAAGTGAATAAAAAGATAACCTGAATCATAACAGTAATGACCCACGGTCTTTTTATTAATTCCCTGATTAGAGCCAGTTGACTAACCTAGAATTTCTGTAATGAGGAAGATGCTGGGTCCCTTTGAGAAAGGATCCTTTTACACTGATAAAAAAATTTATGGCTAACCTTTCTCCAAGTCTACACTAACGGAATCCACACTCTTTTACCAGGGTAACTAGACATTAAGAAAAAGGAAGGACTCTGGGGGGACTACTTGACACTATTTCTGAACTGACACTAATTCTAGGAGACCCAAAATGTCACTGTGGTCCACCAGAGTAGAGACTTAACTCCAGGTGATGAATGATGTTTTAGCTCAGGTCCACTTCACAATGGGCCCAACTGATTCTTAAAGCCATTGTGTGGTTATTTCTCCACTTGTCGAATGCATAACTGGAACAGATACGTTCAGCTGGCAGAATCCCTACACTGATTCCCTGGCTCGTGAGATAAGACCTAAAATGTTTGAAAAGGCCAAATAGAAGCCACTAGAACTGTCTCTACCTAGGGAAATAGTAAACCAAAAAAATTACCTCATTAGAGGACAGATTGTGGAGATAAATGACACTATCTAGGACTTGAAAGATACAGGGGTGATGAGTTGCACCACATCCTCATTCAATTCACTAATTTGGGCTTGTGCAGAAGAGAGACAGATCTTGGAGAATAACCACAGAATATCCTAAGTTTAACCAGTTGGTGACTTCAATTGTAGCTGCCGTACCAGATGCAAATTATTGCTTGACCAACTTAACACATGCTCTGGTTCATGGAATATGGTTATTAATCCAGTCAGCAATATTCTTTGACTCCTCTAAATTAGGACTATATCAACTCTCCATCACATTATAATTCAGTCTGCAGAGATCTCGATTGCCTTTAAGTTCCCCAAGATATCACACTGGTGCATTACAATGATGGCACGATGCTAACTGGACCTAGAGAACAAGTAGTAGCAACTACTCTAGGATTGGTGCGACATTTGTGTGTCAGAGAGGGATACAATCCGACAAAAGTTCAGGGGCCTTCTACCACAGTGAAATGTCTAGGGATCCAAGATGTGTAGTGTGGACATGTTGAGATACACCTTCTGAAGTGAAAGTATTAGTTAATCAGTCACGTCTGGCTCTTTGGGACCCCATGAATTGTAACCCACCAGGCTCCTCTGTCCATGGAATTCTCCAGGTAAGAATACTGCAGTGGGTTGCCATTTCCTTCTACACCACATCTTCCTGACCCAGGGATTAAACCCAGGTCTCTTGCATTGCAGACAGATTCTTTAAAGTGTGAGCCATCAGGGAAGCTCATACATTCCAAGACGAAGGATAAGTTTTTGCATTTGGTCTCCCTACAAAAGTGAATTAACAAAAAGCACAACACCTACCAGGGTTTCTTTGGATTTCTAAGGTGACATATTCTTCTTTGGGTGTGTTACTCTGGCCCACTTACTCAGTGAACCTAAAAGCTGCTAGTTTTGAGTGGGACCCAGAAGTAAAGAAGGCTCTGCACCAGGTCCAGGCTGCTAGGCAAGCCACTCTGCCCTCTTGTGCCACATAATCCAGTGGATTCAAAAGTGCTTCAAGTGGCAGATAGGGCTGCTGCCTGAAGCATTTGTCAGGCCCTGATAGGTTAATCATAACTCAGATCCTTAGGATTATGGAGCAAAAATCTGTCATCCTCTTCTGAAAACCGTTCTCCTTTTGAGAAACAGTTTTTGGCCCATTACTGGGCCTTTAGAGACTGAAAAGTTAACTGTACTGTATTGGTAGAGTTTGGTTTTACTTCTCTGGAAAACTCAGTACACATATGTCCACAATAAGATTTCTATTTAAATATTCAAGGCAACAACATTTAAAGTAGCCAAAAACAGGAAATAATCAACCAGTGAATTAATAAACACATAGTGATATATCAATATAGTAAGATACTAGTTAGCCATTAAAAGAAATGAATGCGTGCAACAGTCTTAGTGAATCTCAGTCAGTCAGTCAGTTCAGTCGCTCAGTCATGTCTTTGTGGCTCTTTGCGACCCCATAGACTGCATTACACCAGGTTCCCTGTCCATCACCAAACCCAGAGCCTATGCAAACTCATAAACATCAAGTTGGTGATGCCATCCAACCATCTCATCCTCTGTCGTCCCCTTCTCCTCCTGCTTTGAAACTTTCCCAGCCTTACGGTATTTTCCAATGAGTCAGTTCTTTCCATCAGGTGGCCAAAGTATTGAAGTTTCAGCTTCAGCATCAGTCCTTCCAATGAATATTCAGGACTGATCTCCTTTAGCATTGACTGGTTTGATCTCCTTTCAGTCCAAGGGAAACTCAACAGTTACCTCCAACACCACAGTTCAAAAGCATCAATTCCTTGGCACTTAGCTTTCCTGAGAGTCCAGCTCTCATCCATACATGACTACTGGAATAAGCATAGCTTTGACTAGATGGACCTTTGTTGGCAAAGTAATGTGTCTGCTTTTTAATATGCTGTCATAGCTTTTCTTCCAAGGAACAAGTGTCTTTTAATTTCATGGCTGCAGTCATCGTTTGCAGTGATTTTGGAGGCCAAAAAAAAAATAGCCTTTCATTGTTTCCACTGTTTCCCCATCTATTTGCCATGAAATGATGGAACCAGATGACATGATCTTAATTCTCTGAATGTTGAGTTTTAAGCCAGCTTTTTCACTCTCCCCTTTCACTTTCATCACACTCTTTAGTTCTTCTCTTTCTGCCAGAAGGGTGGTATCACCTGTGTACCTGAGGTTATTGATATTTTCCCCCAAAATCATGATTTCAGCTTGTGCTTCATCCAGCCCAGCATTTCTCATGATGTACTCTGCATATAAGTTAAATAGTCAGGGTGACAATATACAGCCTTGATGTACTCCTTTCCTGATTTGGAACCAGCCTGCTGTTCCATGACAGGTTCTAACTGTTGCTTCTTGAACTGTACTCAGATTTCTCAGAAGGCAAATAAGATGGCCTATTATTCCCATCTGTTTATGAATTTTCCACAGTTTGTCGCGATCCACACAGTCAAATGCTTTGGTGTAGACAATAAGGCAGAAGTAGATGTTTTTCTGGAACTCTCTTGCTTTTTCCATGATCCAGTGGATGTTGGCAATTTGATCTCTGGTTCCTCTGGCCTTTTCTAAATCCAGCTGGAACATCTGGAAGTTCACAGTTCAAGTATTGTTGAAGCCTAGCTTGGAGAATTTTCAGCATTACTTTGCTAGGCTGTGAGATTAGTGCATTGTGTTGTAGTTTGAACATTTCTTTGGCATTGCCTTTCTTTGGGATTGGAAAGAAAACTGACCTTTTCCAGTCCTGTGGCCACTGCTGCATTTCCCAAATTTGCTGGCATATTGAGTACAGCACTTTCACAGCATCATCTTTTAGGATTTGAAAAATTCAACTAGAATTCCATCACCTCCACTAGCTTTGTTTGTAGTGATGCTTCCTAAGGCCCATTTGACTTCACATTCCAGGATGTCTGGCTCTAGATGAGTGATCACACTACTGTGGTTATCTGGGTAATGAAGATCTTTTTTGTATAGTTCTTCTGTGTATTCTTGCCACCTCTTCTTAATATCTTCTGCTTCTGTTAGGTCCATAGCATTCTTGTCCTTTTTTGTGCCCAACTTTGCATGAAATGTTCCCTAGGTATCTCTGAATTTTCTGAAGAGACCTCTAGTCTTTATGATTCTATTGTTATCCTCTTTCTTTGCACTGATCACTGAGGAAGGCTTTCTTATCTCTCCTTGCTCTTCTTTGGAACTCTGCATCCAAATGGGTTTATCTTTCCTCTTCACCTTTGCCTTTAACTTCTCTTCTTTGCTCAGGTATTTGTAAGGCCTCCTCAGACAATCATTTTGCGTTTTTGTATTTCTTTTCTTGGGCATGATCTTGACCACTGTCTCCCGTACAATGTCACGAACCTCTGTCTTTAGTACTTCAGGCACTTTCTTCAGATCAGATTGATTATATTATTTGCAGCCAAAGATAGAAAAGCTCTATACAGTCATCAAAAAAAAAAAAAAAAAAAGACCAGGAACTGATTGTCGCTCAGATCATGAACTCCTTATTGCAAAATTCAGACTTAAAATCCCTTACAATTATACAGTGGAAGTAACAAATAGATTCAAGGGATTAGATCTGATATGATAGTGAATCTCAAAAGCATTTTATTCAGAAAAAAAGACAGACATAAAAGGTGATGTACTATTTGACTCCATTTATATGACATTCTGAAAAATGCAAGACTATGGAAAGAAATAAGCCCTGAATATTCTTTGGAGGACTAATGTTGAAGCTGAGGCTCCAATCCTTGGCCACCTGCTGCAAAGAGCTGACTCATTGGAAAAGACCCTGATGCTGGGAAAGATGAGAGCAGTAGGAGAAGGTGGTGACAGAGGATGAGATGGCTGGATGGCATCACTGATTCAATGCACGTGAGTCTGAGCAAATTCCGGGAAATAGTGATGGACAGGGAAGCTTTACATGTTGCAGCCCATGGGGTCACAAGAGTCAGACATGCTTGTGACACTGAACAGCAGCAACACAAACAGGAAGAATTCAGGTCAGTGGTTGTCATGGGTTGTGATTAGGGGCTACTGTAGAACTTTTCAAAATGATGTGAATGTTCTATATTTTGTCTGTGGGGGTGGTTACATAACTGTTGGAGAAGGAAATGGCAACCCACTTCAGTATTCTTTCCTGGAAGATCCCATGGACAGTGGAGCCCGATGTGCTACCGTCCTTGGGGTCACAAAGAGTTGGACTTGACTGAGTGACTAATGCTTACTTAACTGTATAAATTTGTCAAATTGAATCATGCACTTTAATTTTTATTTCAAATTATTTAAAATTGCATGATTTAATTTTTATTTCATATAAATTTTACCTCAATAAAGATGAGCTTGAAAACAAAAAGAGGGGGGCAATCCTAAGATGGAGGAGGAATAGGACGGGAAGACCACTTTCTCCCTCACAAATTCCTCAAAAGAACATTTCAACGCTGAGCAAACTCCACAAAACAACTTCTGAATGCTGGCAGAGGACATCAGGCAACCAGAAAAGCAGACCATTGTCTTCAAAAACAGGTAGGAAAAAATATAAAAGACGAAAAAAGAGACAAAGGAGGTGGGGAGGGAGCTCCGTCCCGGGAAGGGAATTTAAGAAGAGAGGTTTCCAAACACCAGGAAACACTCTCCCTGCCGAGTCTGTGGCAAGCCTTGGAAACACAGAGGGCAACATAACAGGAAGGAAAAATAAATAAATAATTAAAGCCAACAGATTACAAGCCCAACAGTAACTCCCCCACTGGAAAAGCAGCACAGACACCTGCATCCACCACTAGCAAATGGGGGCAGGGCAGGGAAGCGTGGGAGAACCGGGCTGCAGAGATTTGTAACAAGTGGGCAGGAATGCCCCACATGCAACCAGAACGATCTAACTTGGGCTAGCAAACCAGACTGTGAGATAGCTACCACGCGAAAAGCTCGAACATAAGACACCGCCAGGACCACGCACAGAACAAAGGACAGAACGGAAATAGCTGGCTGCAGACCATCTCCCACCAGGGACAGGCAGCCAGAGCCGTAAGGGATGGAAAGGGGCAATTGTAGCCCCGGAGAGATTTTACCTACCAAACTGCAAGCAGGCCTCTTTGCTAAGACTTCTGGGGGTGCTGGACAGTCACCATCTGCCTCACAAGGGGCGCCATGGGTCCACCCAAAAAACTGAGCAGCAGAGACAGAAAAGGCGACAAGTCGCAGCGACCGCGCTCGCCAAACTCCTGAGCTACTCGGACCTGGGAAGGGCACAAAACGCAGTCCCAACTGAATCTGTGCCTCTGAGAGCTACCTGAGTGCTGAACCTGAGCGGCTTAGACCAGGGAGGTGCACACAGCCTAGGGCCAGCCTCAGACGGTTCCCGGCTGAGCATCGTAGAGCTGGAGCAGTTTGTGCACCGTGAGAAGGGACAGGTCCAGCGAGGCTGAGACACTGTGTGCACATGACAGTGCTATTTGTTTGCAGCATCCCCCCTCTCCACAGCGTGACTGAACTAGTGAGCCTAAAAAACCAGCATAAAGAAGTCAAACAGAGGGAACCGCCTTGGAAGTGACCCCACACTGCCCACAACATCAGAGAAAGACCAGATATATCTTTACTATTTTTACAATCATTCCTTTTTCTTTTCTTTCTTTTCTTCTTTTTTTCTTTCTTTTTTTTCTAACTTAAAAAAAAAATTGTTAAGTCTTCTATTTCTCTTCTAATTTTTATTTCTATAACCTACTATTACTTTTCAAAAAAAAGACTATTTTTTTAAGGCAAACACCATATATAGTCTTTGCGTGGTTGTTGTTGGTGTTTTTTTAATAATTCTTGTGGCTTTTTTTTTCTTTCTTTTTTCTTTTTTTTTTCTTTTTTTCTTTTTTCCTTCTGCTTCTTTTCTTTAATATTGTATTTTTGAAAATTCAACATCTACTCTAGATTTTTAATCTTTGCTTTTTGGTTTTTGTTGGCAATTTTGTACTTTTAAAAACCCAAACTTCACTACCCAATTTTACCTGAGAGCGAGATTACTGGCTTGACCACTCTCTCCTTTGGACTCTCCTTTTTCTCCACCACGTGGCCTCTGTCTCTTTCCTCCCCCATCTCTTCTCTATCCAACTCTGTGAATCTGTGTGTTCCAGACGGTGGAGAACACCTAAGGAACTGGTTACTGGCAGGATTTGTCTCTCTCCTTCTCATTCCTCTCTCTTATCCTCCTGGCCACCTCTGTCTACTTCCTCCCTCTCCTCTTCCCTGTATAACTCCATAAATACCTCTGAGCGGTCCAGACTATAGAGCGCACATAAGGAAGTGACTACTGGCTAGCTTGCTCTCTCCTCTTTTGATC
This sequence comes from Capricornis sumatraensis, assembly GCF_032405125.1. NCBI lineage: Eukaryota > Metazoa > Chordata > Mammalia > Artiodactyla > Bovidae > Capricornis > Capricornis sumatraensis. The sequence continues at coordinate 38,499,714 of NC_091085.1, read as the reverse complement.
TCACCACATCTCATTCCAGTTACCTCTAACTACCCCCTCCATCTTCTCTTCTCCTTGTAACTCAGTGAACCTCTCTGGGTGTCCCTCAATGTGGAGAAACTTTTCATCTTTAACCTAGATGTTTTATCATCGGTGCTGTATAGATGGAGAAATCTAGAGGCTACTGTAAAAATAAAACTGAAAACCAGAAGCAGGAAGCTTAAGTCCAAAGCCTGAGAGCATCAGAGAACTCCTGAATTCAGGGAACATTAAGCAATAGGAGTTCATCAAACGCCTCCATACCTACACTGAAACCAAGCTCCACCCAAGGGCCAACAGGTTCCAGAGCAAGACATACCATGCAAATTCTCCAGCAACACAGGAACACCCCTGAGCTTCAATATACAGGCAGCTCAAAGTTACTCCAAAACCTTTGATTACGTCTCATAACCCATTACTGGTCACTCCACTGAACTCCAGAGAGAAGAAACCCAGCTCCACCCACCAGAACTCCAACACAAGCCTCCCTAACGAGGAAACCTTGACAAGCCACTGACACAACCCCACCCAAAGTGAGGAAACTCCATAATAAAGAGAACTCCACAAATTACCAGATTATAAAAAGGCCACCCCAAATGCAGCAATATAACCAAGATGAAGAAACAGAGGAATACTCAGCAGGTAAAGGAACAGGAGAAATGCCCACTAAACCAAACAAAAGAGGAAGAAGTAGGGAATCTACCTGAGAAAGAATTCCAAATATTGATAGTGAAAATGATCCAAAATCTTGAAATCAAAACGGAATCACAGATAAATAGCCTGGAGAAAAGGATTGAGAAGATGCAAGAGGTTTAACAAGGACCTAGAAGAAATAAAAAAGAGTCAACATATAATGAATAACACAATAAATGAGATCAGAAACACTCTGGAGGCAACAAATAGTTGAATAACGGAGGCAGAGGATAGGATTAGTGAAATAGAAGATAGAATGGTAGAAATAAATGAATCAGAGAGGAAAAAAGAAAAACGAATTAAAAGAAACGAGGATAACCTCAGAGACCTCCAGGACAATATGAAACGCTCCAACATTCGAATTATAGGAGTCCCAGAAGAAGAAGACAAAAAGAAAGACCATGAGAAAATCCTTGAGGAGATAATAGTTGAAAACTTCCCTAAATGGGGAAGGAAATAATCACCCAAGTCCAAGAAACCCAGAGAGTTCCAAACAGGATAAACCCAAGGCAAAACACCCCCAAGACACATATTAATCAAATTAACAAAGATCAAACAAAAAGAACTAATATTAAAAGCAGCAAGGGAAAAACAACAAATAACACACAAGGGGATTCCCATAAGGATAACAGCTGATCTTTCAATAGAAACTCTTCAGGCCAGTAGGGAATGGCAAGACATACTTAAAGTGATGAAAGAAAATAACCTACAGCCCAGATTACTGTACCCAGCAAGGATCTCATTCAAATATGAAGGAGAAATCAAAAGTTTTACAGACAAGCTAAAGCTGAGAGAATTCAGCACCACCAAACCATCTCTCCAACAAATTCTCAAGGATATTCTCTAGACAGGAAACACAAAAAGGGTGTATAAATCTGAACCCAAAGCAATAAAGTAAATGGTAATGGGATCATACCTATCAATAATTACCTTAAATGGAAATGGGTTGAATGCCCCAACCAAAAGGCAAAGACTGGCTGAATGGATACAAAAACAAGACCCCTCTATATGCTGCTTACAAGAGACCCACCTCAAAACAAGGGACACATACAGACTGAAAGTGAAGGGCTGGAAAAAGATATTCCACGCAAATAGAGACCAAATGAAAGCAGGAGTGGCAATGCTCATATCCGATAAAATAGACTTTAAAACAAAGGCTGTGAAAAGAGACAAAGAAGGCCACTACATAATGATCAAAGGATCAATCCAAGAAGAAGATATAACAATTATAAATATATATGCACCCAATATAGGAGCACCGCAATATATAAGACAAATGCTAACAAGTATGTAAGGGGAAATTAACAATAACACAAAAATAGCAGGAGACTTTAATACCCCACTCACACCTATGGACAGATCAACTAAACAGAAAATTAACAAAGAAACACAAACTTTAAATGATAGATTAGACCAGTTAGACTTAATTGATATCTATAGGACATTTCACACCAAAACAATGAATTTCACCTTTTTCTCAAGTGCTCACAGAACCTTCTCCAGATTGATCACATCCTGGTCCATAAATCTGACCTTGATAAATTAAAAAACTCGAAATCATTCCAAGCATCTTTTCTGACCATAATGCATTAAGATTAGATCTCAATTACAGGAGAAAAACTATTAAAAATTCCAACATATGGAGGCTGAACAACACACTTCTGAATAACCAACAAATCACAGAAGAAATCAAAAAAGAAATCAAAATATGCATAGAAATGAATGAAAATGAAAACACAACAACCCAAAACCTGTGGGACACTATAAAAGCAGTGCTAAGAGGAAAGTTCATAGCAATACAGGCATACCTCAAGAAATAAGAAAAAAGTCAAATAAATAACCTAACTCTACACCTAAAGCAACTAGAAAATGAAGAATTGGAGAACCCCAGAGTTAGTAGAAGGAAAGAAATCTTAAAAATTAAGGCAGAAATAAATGCAAAAGAAACAAAAGCAACCATAGCAAAAATCAACAAAGCCAAAAGCTGGTTCTTTGAAAGGATAAATAAAATTGACAAACCATTAGCCAGACTCATCAAGAAGCAAAGGCAGAAAAATCAAATCAATAAAATTAGAAATGAAAATGGATAGATCACAATAGACAACACAGAAATACAAAGGATCATAAGAGACTACTATCAGCAATTATATGCCAATAAAATGGACAATGTGGAAGAAATGGACAGATTCTTAGAAAAGTACAATTTTCCAAAACTGAACCAGGAAGAAATAGAAAATCTTAACAGACCCATCACAAGCACGGAAATTGAAACTGTAATCAGAAATCTTCCAGCAAACAAAAGCCCAGGTCCAAAAGGCTTCACAGCTGAATTCTACCAAAAATTGAGAGAAGAGCTAACACCTATCCTACTCAACCTCTTCCAGAAAATTGCAGAGGAAGGTAAACTTCCAAGCTCATTCTATGAGGTCACCATCACCCTAATACCAAAACCTGACAAAGATACTACAAAAAAAGAAAACTACAGGCCAATATCACTGATGAACATTGATGCAAAAATCCTCAACAAAATTCTAGCAATCAGAATCCAACAACACATTAAAAAGATCATACACCATGACCAAGTGGGCTTTATCCCAGGGATGCAAGGATTCTTCAATATCCGCAAATCAATCAATGTAATTCACCACATGAACAAATTGAAAAATAAAAGCCATATGATTATCTCAATAGATGCAGAGAAGGCCTTTGACAAAATTCAACATCCATTTATGATAAAAACTCTCCAGAAAGCAGGAATAGAAGGAACATACCTCAACATAATAAAAGCTATATATGACAAACCCACAGCAAACATTATCCTCAATGGTGAAAAATTGAAAGCATTTCCCCTAAAGTCAGGAACAAGACAAGGGTGCCCACTTTCACTGCTACTATTCAACATAGTTCTGGAAGTTTGGGCCACAGCAATCAGAGCAGAAAAAGAAATAAAAGGAATCCAAATTGGAAAAGAAGAAGTAAAACTCTCACTGTTTGCAGATGACAATGTCCTCTACATAGAAAACCCTAAAGACTCCACAAGAAAATTACTAGAGCTAATCAATGAATATAGTAAAGTTGCAGGATATAAAATCAACACACAGAAATCCCTTGCATTCCTATACACTAATAATGAGAAAGTAGAAAAAGAAATTAAGGAAACAATTCCATTCAGCATTGCAACGAAAAGAATAAAATACTTAGGAATATATCTACCTAAAGAAACTAAAGACCTATATATAGAAAACTATAAAACATTGATGGAAGAAATCAAAGAGGACACTAATAGATGGAGAAATATACCTTGTTCATGGATTGGAAAAATCAATATAGTGAAAATGAGTATACTACCCAAAGCAATCTACAGATTCAATGCAATCCCTATCAAGCTACCAGCAATATTTTTCACAGAACTAGAACAAATAATTTCAAGATTTGTATGGAAATACAAAAAACCTCGAATAGCCAAAGCAATCTTGAGAAAGAAGAATGGAACTGGAGGAATCAACTTGCCTGACTTCAGGCTCTACTACAAAGCCACAGTCATCAAGACAGTATGGTACTGGCACAAAGACAGAAATATAGATCAATGGAACAAAATAGAAAGCCCAGAGATAAATCCACACACATACGGACAACTTATCTCTGACAAAGGAGGCAATAATATACAATGGAGTAAAGACAATCTCTTTAACAAGTGGTGCTGGGAAAACTGGTCAACCACTTGTAAAAGAATGAAACTAGATCACTTTCTAACACCACACACAAAAATAAACTCAAAATGGATTAAAGATCTAAAGGAAAGACCAGAAACTATAAAACTCCTAGAGGAGAACATAGGCAAAACACTCTCCGACATACATCACAGCAGGATCCTCTATGATCCACCTCCCAGAATTCTGGAAATAAAAGCAAATATAAACAAATGGGATCTAATTAAAGTTAAAAGCTTCTGCACAACAAAAGAAAATATAAGCAAGGTGAAAAGACAGCCTTCTGAATGGGAGAAAATAATACCAAATGAAGCAACTAACAACTAATCTCAAAAATATACAAGCAACTTATGCAGCTCAAGTCCAGAAAAATAAACAACCCAATCAAAAAATGGGCCAAAGAACTAAATAGACATTTCTCCAAAGAAGACATACGGATGGCTAACAAACACATGAAAAGATGCTCAACATCACTCATTATTAGAGAAATGCAAATCAAGACCACAATGAGGTACCACTTCACACCAGTCAGAATGTCTGTGATCCAAAAATCTGCAAGCAATAAATTCTGGAGAGGGTGTGGAGAAAAGGGAACCCTCCTACATTGTTGGTGGGAATGCAAACTAGTCCAGCCACTATGGAGAACAGTGTGGAGATTCCTTTAAAAATTGCAAATAGAACTGCCTATGACCCAGCAATCCTGCTGCTGGGCATACACACTGAGGAAACCAGAATTGAAAGAGACACATGTACCCCAATGTTCATTGCAGCACTGTTTATAATAGCCAGGACATGGAAACAACCTAGATGTCCATCAGCAGATGAATGCATAAGAGAGCTGTGGTACATATACACAATGGAGTATTACTCAGCCATTAAAAAGAATACATTTGAATCAGTTCTGATGAGAGGGATGAAACTGGAGCCGATTATACAGAGTGAAGTAAGCCAGAAAGAAAAACACCAATACAGTATACTAACACATATATATGGAGTTTAGAAAGATGGCAATGATGACCCTGTATGCAAGACAGCAAAAAATACACAGATGTGTATAGCCGACTTTTGAACTCAGAGGGAGAGGGAGAGGGTGGGATGATTTGGGAGAATGGCATTAAAATATGTATACTATCATGTAAAAATCGAATCACCAGTCTATGTCCGATGCAGGATACAGCATGCTTGGGGCTGGAGCTCAGGGATGACCCAGAGAGATGTTATGTGGAGGGAGATGGGAGGGGGGTTCATGTTTGGGAATGCATGTACACCCATGGTGAATTCATGTCAATGTATGGCAAAACCAATACAGTATTGTAAAGTAAAATACAGTAAAAATAAAAAGTTAAAAAAAAATAAAAGGAAACAAAAAGAAATTGAACTTTAAATAGTGTCGAAATTTCACACAGAAAAGAACAAAAAAGACTCCAGTGTTAGTTAGCCCATTAAAGATATTTTAAATAACAGTGTTAGGAATTTTTAACAATTCAACCTATAAATCTTGGTAATATTAATTCACCAAAAATATTTTCCATTTATCTGTAGCTGATTTTTATCATTTATAGGGATATTTTTAGAAAGTGAAAACTGATCTCTTCTGGAGAAAATTGCCAAATATGACTATAAAAATCTAAGTAAGAGATGTTTATTGTATGAAGTGAAAAAATAAGAGATGTTCATTGTATGAAGTGAAAATGATTCAGTCCGGGCTCATGCAGAACAGGTAATGACAAATCTTATGAATTCTAGCTTCCTAACAAAAACCAAAATTTGCAATGTGGGTGGATTCAGTCTACAGAGTGGGAGGGGAAATATTGTTTGGCATGTATTTTGGCAAGATATATGTATCATTCTAGAATAACACAACCTATACAACTAGTTGTCAGTATTTATAAGAAAAAAGTCTGCCATTTAAAATTATGTTATGCATTTCTTTTAAAAATGCCTATAACAGATTGTAATACAGCTCGTCTTTCAGAAATTGCCCAGCAGATGCTTTGTGTTTACATTTTGTTCAAAGACAATACTTCATTCATTCTTAATTAAATGTTTATATGACTCAAATTTAGGTTAACTTAAAATTATGTGTTTTATTTGAATTCTGAGAGCAGGAAATGCCCTGCCCCACCATGGCATAATGTAAAAGGCAAATTATTTCAAAATATTTCCTGGTGAAATAAACCTGTGTGTTGTGCACAGAGCATTTTATTAGCACTCATTAATACTATGCTCAGCAATTAAATTCTATATTGTGGTGGGCGTTATAATAGCTATAATAATTATTTTAAACCTGTCTTCAACAGAAGGTTACTTTTATATGTAATTTTAGAAATATTAACAATGCAAGTTCTAGAACATTAGAAAAAGTTTCCATACAATGAGGCAGACTCATTCAGAATTTTCAAAACTTTTAACTCAGAAGGAATAATCTGGGAAAATTTATGAAAACATTTCTTTAAGTTTAATGGCAATGTAATTATATAGAGTTCTTATAAATAGCTTTTCTTGAAAATTTCAGATGAGTTTGAGGGGAGAGGGAAATAAAAGTAGAAGTAGTCATGAGAGTCTCCATAGGAAATTTGGTTTTCTAAGTGTACTCTCAGAGTTTGTCCAGATACACATGTTGCACTTTCATTCTAGTAACTTTTCATGGAAAGTATTTTTGAAGACTCTGATGAAATACCAATATATGCTATGGTGTTTCAAGGGATGACAGTAAGGAAATACATGGCAAATATTTTAACAATTTTCCTATCAGAACTGGAAATGGGTTTTCTTTCCTGAGATAAGAATAAGAAAAACTTGGAGAAATATGATACAAGAATGGCAAAGATCAGTGCCATACAGGACATGATTGTGTGTGCATGCTCAATCCCACAGCTCAGAAAAGCAATGGATTTAACATATATCATGCTATTAGCAAAAGATAAATTTTTTCATTAACATTCACTGACATTGTTACCTATTTACTTTGATGTGATAAGATCACATTCTTTACTGAATATTGCTATGATTATCTGAAACAAATAATATTTAGAAAACATATTAATATATGTCAATATTTATTTCCTGGTGATTAGAAAGACATTCTTATGAAAGATTAGAAACTGGGAAACCAATCTACTCCCTCTCATTCTCCCTCTCTCTCATTCATGTGTGTGTGTGTCTATATACATATATGTGTGTGTGTGTGTGTATTCTATAGAAACATACAAGCCAATAAGCTGCATGCAAAGAAAGATTTTTAACAAAAGAAGGAAAATCTCTACTCCAAAGGTGTTTTTTAAGGACAAAATTCTCAGAGATCTGTGGGGCAAGAGTAACTTGCACATGATGCTTAAATGGTAAAACAAAATATAACTCATAAGATCAGAAGGACTTTATGCTAAAGTTAATCTGTGTGATGTTACTATAAATGTCATTTTAAGAATTTACAACAAACAAAAACAACGAAAGTAGAATTGATAGAACATATCAAAATGAAATCAGGTTTGGCAATTACGTTCATACAATGAATCTTCATAATCTTTGTATATAATTTTGAGTTTATTTTTCAAAACAAACTAAGTCAGTAAACAATGCTATGCTTATAAACAACTAAAAACAGAAACATATGAAACTTACTTTCAATTAAAATAAATAAATTTATATTTAAAAAAATAAAAATAAAACTTCCAAAAAATTCCTTTTTGAATTTATGTTTTGGCTGAAAATTTTCAGAGCAAAAGGACCAGGTGCTTATGCAATAATGTTTCTACTTCTTATGAGCAAAAAAGAGAGAGAATTAAGGTTGTGGTTTAGAATGAAAGGTTGACAGGAGAGAAACTAGACCTCAAGAAATGTTAAACTTTTGTGTGTAGCTTCAGATACTTTTCCAAATATAATTTAACTATTTTTTTCCTCACAATGATAACAGGGAAAATATTCCCTGAGTCATTCTTCTTATTTCTTCTAATATTTATCCTTTGGTAGTATTATGGGAATAGTTTCATAGCTATTCAAAAATACTTCAAAATATTTTTTAATTAATTGCTTTTCCCTAAAATATTTTTCCTTTAAAAATATGTGATTTATTGTTGCTAACTTTTCTTCTTCTCTGGGCAAATACAAAAGAAAAATGAGAATAATCCAAATATCCTCTAGAGATTAGAAGTCTTTCTTCAAGACTGTATGGATTTTCCTTATTAGCTTCTTTCAATGTTAGCATTTTCTGATTTATTTTTATTAATGTGGACTTTCAATCAAAAAAAATTGAACTCAACTTTAAAAAACAGATAATATGTAATTTAGAATTATTTTAAAGTGTCTACTTAAAATTACTTGGACTTCATGGATTTTATTAATGAAAAAAAAAAAAAAACATTTATACCAAAAAACTGCCCCAAAAGCCCCCCTCAGGACAATACAACAGGTCCTAGGATTACTAGAAGGTAACAGTTGAGGAAATAATGGTTTCTAGACAGAAGAGTAGCCTACTACCATTTTAGAAAGAAGTATTTGTAGTATATGGCTGTTTGCATAAAAATGTCAAGAATTCTATCATGTTGGATTTTGTTATAATTAGTTATGAAACTGAAGTTGCTCAGTTGTGTCCGACTCTTTGCGACCTCATGGACTGTAGCCCATCAGGCTCCTTCATCCATAGAATTTTCCAGGCAAAAGTACTGGAGTGGGTTGCCATTTCCTTCTCCAGAGGATCTTCCCCACCCAGGGATCAAACCCGGCTCTCCTGCATTGCAAGCAGATGCTTTTACCATCTGAGCCATGAGGGAAGCTAATTAGTTATGGTCCTACGACAAACATATGACTGCAAAATTTAGAGACTTAAAACAATGAAAAACATTTTGTTTTTGCTCATGGTCTCTGCAGGAATTTTGTTTTTGCTCACGGTTTCTGCAGTAAGTGCCTGACTGAGCTCTTTAGTTTGGGGTCTCTCACATGGTAGCAGCCAGATGGGGGCCAGAGTTGAGACAGTGAAGGGGAATATGGAGGATCTGGAGTCTGTGCAGGCCCCTTTCTCTTCACGTCTGCTCAGGGCTGCTCCATGCAGTCTGTCTATGGGGGCTGGTTTGGACTTTTTCTGCATGGTAGCCCACTTGCCATCAGACTCCTCACTCGGCAGCTAAAGGCTCCAGCAAGCATGTCTGCTGAATCAACATAGCACCTGCTTGGCCTTTTATGACCTGCCATGAGATGACACCTCGCATCTCTCCCACTGTATTCCAGTGGTGCAAACAGTCACAAAAATCTGCCCAGTTCTAAATGTCACCATCACAGTATAAGAAGAACAAGTGGGATGGCAGTTAACATTGAGGTTATCTTGGGAAAATGTAACTTTATTAAAAATGTATTTTGTTTTATTAAAACTGATGTCAATTCATAAAATAATTTAGTTGGGTCCACAAGTAATCGAAGAATAAAAACTAATCTAAGTAGAAGAAAAATTATGTCAAAGAACCATAAACACGTCATAATAGTCATAAACATCATAAACATTTAAACATGTCATAAACACTTTAAAAGAAAACAAGAATACAAATAAATTTCTTAGGCAGTACACTAAGTCTGCACACCTTGACTAGGAGCTTCATATTTTCATTTGACGCTATTCCTTCAACAATTATAATAACTATGGATTGTTGCAGAAACTGTACATTCTAGCTACAGGATGACTTTTACACACATCTTTACTCAGCCCTCACTGCTTCTTTATAAAGTAATGCTGTTTTCAATGTTAAAATAAGAAAAAGGAGGGTCAGGCAATTCATTTTTCCTGTTAAGAAACAGAACACCTCAGGATAGAGCTTTTGGTAGACAACAATATCTGTATAAATGTTTGTATTTCCATTCTTTCCATATGCTTTTGCTGTATTAGTGGGTTATGATGTTAGTCTCCTGTGTTCTAATAAAGTGTACATTAGAATCTCCAGGCTTCAAACAAGTCAATTCAGAGGAAGACAGGAAATACATGATAGCTAATGTGGTAGGTGTGCATATGAAACATGAAGGTGAAAGTCACCTGACAAGTTCAGGACACCCTGCTGCCTTACACACAGGGCGAGGGGGAAAATAACTATTAGAATAAAGTTAGAGTATTTCCAAACATGCACAATTTTTATAAAGTAACATTTTATAGTCTTACTTAACCTTCTGTTCTAGATGTTGTACACTTATTATTGTTTCCCACTGTCTTCACTCTTTAGCAGTGGCAAATGCAACATCCACCCTGCAGCCCGGAGACAGATGGATGGAATCTTAGACTTCTATAATCACAGTGAAGAGTGGACTGCCAGGAATACAGAAGTCAAGTACCATACTTACACTTCTCTTATCTGGCAAGCTCCCGAAAGTCAGAGACCATCACCAATTTAGCAGTCATGGAACTGGGATAAAAATGAAACAAAAAAGGAAAGGGGAAAAAAAGAAAAAAAAATGTGGATTGTTCCTAGAATGATCCCTATTTTATAAAACAATATTAGTAGTAATGATACATTTGAAATATACAAATAAATAACTCCTATTAACTTCTTGCCAAGGAGGCAGTTGGCTTGGGAAAGAGTTAGCTATTTCTTTGTATAATAATTACATTCACTTTCAGATGACAATTGCTAATTACATTAATTTTAGAAATTATCAAGGATTGTAGTATTAAAAAAGCTTGAAATCTATGTATACTAAGTATAATTGATATACACATTAGTTTTCATTGCAAAGAGGTTAATTGAGATATTCTCTAAATTCCACAAAAATGAACACCAATTTTGGGTGTTTACAGCCATAAAATTCCCCAAGCTTTCACAATTACTGCAACTATACTGACGATCCCCTTTTCTGAGCCCCTCATATTACATTATGGAATGACAGAAATTCCCTGATTGAAATTAAAGTCAGATTGAGGTCTTATTCTAATATTTTGTCACGTAACGAAGTTAAACACGGAGTCTTAAATTTGGTGAAATTATTCCAATTCCTCTTCTAAAATACAAGAATAATGACATAACACCTACCTGTTGGAAAAATGTGAATTATCAACTTGTCAGTGTGGCAAAAAATTGTTTTAGAGAACTTCATGGATAATTCTAAGGAAAAATCTTCACTATTTGAGTTCATATTGAGCATATTTCTACTCTACCATACCTCACTTCTATAAGAGAAAACACATGAGATGTCAAAACATCTAAAGTAAAAGAAATTTATATACTCTAAAAGCATGCAGGTACAAGATACACTGCACACATTTCATATGGAGCATTTACAGAGTATTCATTCTCCTATTGTACAACCCCAAATGTTTACAGGTTATCATTGTTTGACAGCATTTAATCTATAGTACATAGGTGGTCAATAAATTATTTTCCTAAGCCTTGTGAATTACTTTAAAAAATCCACCATGAAAGACCAGATGGCTCAACAGATTGGCAATTTATGAGCTAACTTTAATCTCTCACTGGACAAAATGACTAAAGGTCATTGTCATCTGCCATCTGCCATGTGAATAATGAAGTGGTGGGCTTAGTCTTGTTGCCATAGACAGGTGCCTTCCATAGAAAAGATGAGCCTCATTCCAATTGGAAATAATTTATTTACATCTCCAAAGAAAGACTTTTGATAAATGATGAAAGCTGAGTTTCCCAACTAACGCTGAAAAATAGCTCCAGGTTAAATTTAATAGAAAGTGAGAGACTAATAAAAGTGATTTCTAAACTTTCTGTCTCAAAGAGTATAATTATTTCCCCACGTTTTCATGACATTGAGTCAATATATCTCAGAATTAGATGTTACTATTCACTCTTCAAACTTTCAACTTTGTAGAACATTTTGCAAAATAATTGTGCATAGATGCTAGATTTCTGTTTAGACAACATTAAGCATCAATAATATGTGTAGCATATAATATACTAATATACTATTTTAAAACTGACATTTTTATTTTTAAATATGCATGTATGTAATTCAGATTTTTAACTATATATGATTAAGAAGAGAGAAGTCAGAATTCATGCTTTAGTCAGAGTGAATAAGTATGAGAAAGGGGGAGAGAGAGATTCGTAGAAAAAAAAAATCTATAAGCATAATCTTGTTACTCAAACTTGAACAACCCAAATATTTAAATATATTTACTGATATATGAGTTTCTGTGCTATAGTTAAAGAAAATAAGCCTAAATATCAATTATTGGAAAGAATCTGGCTAATGTTTAAAACAAAAATGTTGAGTAGAAAATTGTGGTTAGGATTTCTTTCTTTGTCTGTTATTCATTTCTCCTTGAACACAGAGTGATTAAAATTTGCATGCATTGAGGCATCTTGGTTCCATTAACATCTTGCCAAAAGTGGGTTCTGGTGATTCTGGAGAAGATCTGAGGGGAGGCAGAGTCGCTGTACTTAAATAACTTGGAACCACAGAGCTTGGAAATAACTGACTTTTAATCTTTCTGATTAAATAATGGGGAAACTCATTAGTATCCTTCTAAGCACATGCTAATCCCCTTAACAGAGCAACAGTAGGGCTCAGATGTTGACAAGCAAATGGATACAGCAAAAATGTCATGATATCATTGCATTTTTATTTTATTTGCATTTATTTCCACAGCTATTTTTAATCATACCTCTAACAGATTTTTCACTTGCTGTTATGGTACAGTTCTTTTTAGTTAAAACTATTTAAACTTTTAAATATACTCAGGTTAAAATCAAGTGATACTAAGACATGGGAAAATCCATAAGGAGCCAAGACAATGTTTTAAAATTATGTAGAGTTTATACTAATTTGTTTCATTATATACTTAGGAAATATATTTATATTATTGAATATTTCATGATTCAATCAATGTGCAACCACAGATTTTAATAAATATATTTTAATTATTTCAGCCTTTGCCTGTTTTCAAAATGGATTGCCTTTGTCCCCTTTAGCTCTCATTTTTTAGGTCAATAGAATCTATTTTAATCTCAGGCACGTGAGATTAGGTGTTTTAGACCGATTTTGAGTTCTCTGTAACTAGTCCTTTGTGACTTTTATACTATTAATCTGTTAATCTAGTCTGTTAAATTAAAATTCAGCTTGTACCTGAAAGCTTAATTCTTAGCTTTTGTCTTAGGAATGGTAACAGTTTCCTTATTTAATTTATCATAATTGAGTTAATGTCTAGATTACTTCATGAATATCATGGTGCTAAGTATCTGGTAGCCCTATCTGACAGTTCCTCTGCATGCTAAGTTGCTTTAGTCCTGTCCAATTCTTGCCACCCTATGGGCTGCAGCCCTCCAGGCTCCTCTGTCCATGGAATTTTCCAGACATTAATACTGGAGTGGGTAGCCATTCCCTCCTTCAGGGTATGATCCTGACCCAGGAATCGAACCCAGGTCTACTGCATTGCAAGTGGATTGATTCTTTACCGTCTGAGTCACCAGGGAAGTCTGACAGTTCCTCTGTCTGCTGACAAAATTCTCTTATACTCATCAGCTCCATGTCTGTAGACTTTGAAATATAACATTTTTATGCTATTTTTCCCCTGATGTTGGAACATAATTAATATTATTGGTTAGACTCCTAATAGCAGTTGTTTTCTCCAGATTTCAGCCCTTCTGATATCATATTCTTCCTTAAGGATATACCAACAGTGGTTTCCCTATTTCCTTTATCAGAAGAACCACCTTATATATTTTTTCTTCATTTGACTAAGCTTCTTGGTATCCTCAGTCACGAAACAGGTAATAAATATTATGCTTAAAAATACAAAGTATTTTATTTTTTACCTTATTCACATATATTCACACTATATTAACTTTCAAAATGTATATATTAATAGTTACAGTTACCTGCTTTGATGAATAATAACTAGGGTAATGTGATAAAAAGGAAGGGGGAAGAGAGGAAGAAACTGATTTAACTAGGATGGTCACATGGAAATGATTTAGACAATACTTTTTCAGGCAATGAAGTAGTTCATGGAAAACAGGTTTCATATATATTTAGATGAGTGCAACCAAAATTTTACGGAAGGCAAGTAAAGTTATTTGGCCTTTTACCAGATAAACAGATAACAAAACAAGGTTTCTGCACACCAAATATTACAATATAATATCAAGACACATGAGTAGAAAAAGATCAGTACATTAAGATAATGTCCAAAAAATTATTTATATACATATACACTTACTTTCACAAATGTACTATTTGAGGTTAAAAAAAAATAGGTTAAAATAAAGTGCAAAAGGCTAAGGCAGTACAGTAGAAGAAACTACATCCTATTAGAGAAAATAAGAAGCTATTCACTTCACTGGAAGGACTGATGCTGAAGCTCCAATACTTTGGCCACCTGATGCTAAGAGGTGACTCTTCAGAAAAGACCCTGATTCTGGGAAAGATTGAAGGCCGAAGAAGAAGGGGATGACAGAGGATGAGATGGTTGATGGCATCACTGCCTCAACGGACATGAGTTTGAGCAAGCTCCAGGAGACGGTGAAGGAAGGAAAACCTAGCGTGCTGCAGTACATGGGGTAGCAAAGAGCTGGACATGGCCAAGGGACTGAACAACAACAACAGGTACAGATTAGTTCTAAGTAGCAGAGACACAGAAAAAAGGCAAGGCAAGGATAAAGAGAATACATATGACGTAATTATTAGAGGTGGACTTCTCAGGTGGTGCAGTGGCAAAGAATCCGCCTACCAATGTAGGAGACACAAGAGACGTGTGTTTGATCCCTGGGTTGGGAAGATCCCCGGGAATAGGAAATGGCAACCCGCTCCAATATTCTTGCCTGAAAAACTCCATGGACAGAGGAGCCTGGTGGGCCAAAGTCTGTGGGGTCGCAAAGATTTGGACACTACTGAGCTCACACATAATTCCTAGAGGTAAAGAAAAATAAAAGCATCAATTCTGTCCAGAAAGTTTTATGTAATCCATTTGGAAAGAAAGAGACCAAATGGCAGAATATGTGAATTAAGCACAGTAAAGTAGGTTTCATCATGCTACTGCTTTGAATAGATGTTGCAAGTATATATTATATACACACTGATTTTAGATTTATATAAAAGTTACATACATTGAGATGATCAGATGATTTAATTAGAAATTATTCTTCAATAAAGTCTATAAAACACACATATGTAACACTTAATTTTAGAAAATAAACGTTAATACTGCCCATTGTGTAAACTCATTAAAAGGAGAAAAAGTGAAAGAAATCTTGCTCAACAAATCAATGTGCAATTGCAGTTCTGGGGAGTAAAAGACTGAGTCGATAGTGGTGTAGAAAAGACTGTTTGTACCATTCAATTGCAAAAAAAAGAAAAAAAAGAAAGAAATAAAGAGAAGAAAAGAAAAACAGCAACAGTGTTTAAAAAATAATCACATAGCAAATTAGGAAAATGACATGCAATTAAAAATGCATTGCTTCTTGCCCAAACCTCAAAATATGGCAATGGCAGATCATAATTAGCACTGGTTCTAAGAGTATGTGAAGGACTACTGGAAAGAAAGACAAGCAATACCTTAGGACTGTTAAGAGATATATCCAGGCAATCTCCTTGACATTAGGAGTTTCTATAAGAAATAAATTCTATTTTTAATAATAATAAGACATCATTACTTAAATTGTTAAGAATAACTATCTGTGAGCCATATTTACCTATTGTAAGTAACAGGATAAAACTAAACTTATATTTGAAATATTACAATTTAATATGGAAGAAAATAGGACATTTAAATTCTCTATGGTTTATCTAAATGGGGATATTAACTCTGAGGTTCATATACTGTTAGAAAAGATAAGTAGGAAATTAGAATCACTGCAAGTTCCCAGGGTGATATAGCCTACTTTTCTTAAAGAAAGTAAATTATAGCAGTTTTTATTCCTTGAAAACTATTCTATATTATTTTTGCATCATTTTAACAAATATTAGGGTTGCCCTAGTTAAAAAATAACCTGGTAAGGAAAGGCTTTTTTGGGGAGAATGGGTGAATATGAACAACAACTACATCATCACCGTGAAAAGCTTTATAAAATCGTTTGGATACAACCACCTACATTTGCAGGTACTTGCATTTGAAAAAAGTATTAATATAGTCATGCATTAATTCAGTAACTATCAAGTACCTACTACATGTCTGGCACAGTCGTAGGGACTGAAGATTCAGTGGTGAAGAAATGAGACAGCATCCTCTGCAGTTATAGTACTACTGTGGGGAAACATAATAAATAACCAAACAATTTCAGACAGTGGCATATCGTCTCTGCTGACGATCGGTTATATTAAAGAGTGATGATAGCAATGGGGAGAGAGTCACTTCCTGACTTAGAATAATTGCAGAAAACATTATTGAGGATGCATGGATACAGGTATCAATTAGAAGATTTGAGGAAAGTACTAGGTTGGAAGAAGCACAAGTGCCAAAGTGAGAATAAGAAATGAGCCTCATGTCGATGTGTGGCAGAACCAATACAATATTGTAAAGTAATTAGCCTCCAATTAAAATAAATAAATTTAAATTTTAAAAGACGTAAAAAAAAAAAAAAAGAAAAGAAGTGAGCCTAGAAAGTTCCGAAAACAAGGAGTAGTTGTATATGGCTGAAATGCAGTGATAAGGGGAAAAGTCTCATGAGGCTGACAAGGCAGCCAGGTACCAGGTAATCTACTATGCTGTAAGCCTTATTAGGGAATTAGATTTCATTGTAACTCCTATTGGAAGCTGGGAAGAGACCCGTAATTATCACCTATCCATGCACTATACACTTCCATAGTGATTGAATACATAACCACACAAAGGTGGGCCAAGGAGATACATTTATCAGCCTCCCCTGTAGCTAAATACACCCAGAGAAGTTTGAACCAATGGAGTACAAGCAGATGCATAAACTGGTAAATAAACTTCCTAAAATTCAAATGCCATGTGCCTCCTCTTGCTTTTTGCCTCAGTGTCTCTTTCTTTCCTGCTGGCTGAAATGTGGATATAATGACTAGAGCTAAAACAGGCATCAATCGCCTGTAGTGAGCTTCTTATTGTATCTGCTTTATATTAAGATATAATAAGCTAGGTTCCTGATGATCTAGAGGGCAGAGTCATCATATCAGCTGGGATCCCCTTACCATTCTACTGTTTTCTGAGATAAAAATAAAACTCTGTCTTATTTAGGTGAGGTATTTTGAGCTTTTCTTACTCACAAGCAAAACTAATGTTAATTGATTTCTCTTAATGGAATTTTTAAGCCGAGAAGCATATGATTTCTATGTTTACCAGGATAGTAAAATGCCATACAGTTTGACTCAAGTCTTGAAAGTCAAGAACAACACAATATGTGCCAAGTATCTCCTCATGACAAAGTTAGGCATTGGTCCACTTGTTTGGGAACTGGAAGGATATCATTGAAAACCATTGTATTTCTCATAAGCAAACACTCTTCTAAGGAAAAAAAAAAAAAGGATTAATGTTGAAAAGACCAGAAGAGAAAAAGTGTTCCTTGGACTCTGTGACACTCTGTGAAGAGTCATTTTTCCTTGTACTAAAGTCAGATAAGATGGGATATAAGGAAACAAGCAGAAAGATTGACTAGGATCCCTTGTTTCTGGGGGTACAGTGATGAAAAAATCTGAAGCTGAAAAGTTGTTAACAGTCTGAGGCTTCTAAGTTAACAAACATTGTCCCTTCCTTCTAGAGATGTCAGGGCAACATATGTGTGATTATTTCTTAGGACAGTAAACCAGCTTGATGTTGCCTATTAAGCTAGAAGGGTGATAAGACACTAACAGAAAGGTGCAATCCATAGGGCCTGAGCAACCTAGATCTTAGTTGCCTAGGTCTTAAAGGTTTCTGTTCTTAGGTAACTAATGAAAGGAAAAGTAAGTTATGCAGGTCAGAGGATTTGTAATTAGAATTTCTCAGTGGGGACATTTCTGAATGAAAGGGCTATATTAAAGAGTGTGAGATCTAAGTCCTGCCCTGAGAGCAGTGAGCCCTGACCTCTCCTGCTCATTGCTTCCCTTTCTTTCCTTTTTCCAGATCTGGGAGTATCCCAGGACAGACTGGGTCGGGATGGGACAGGAGCAGAGAGGAAGCAGAGCCACAGAGATGAGACAGAGAAGATGCCGCATGTCCTGTGCCGCTTCCTATAGCATGAAGAAAACCCAGGTTGAGAGAGAAAAGAGGCCTGAATTTTAAGCACTGTTTTGAGAAATTTCTGGCCATTTTAATTATCAAACTTAATAATCCTTGTGATTAGAAATGACATTATATCATCTAAATGACCAAAAATGGAACCCGACCTAAAATTGTTTCAAGACACAGCTAAAAGAGCTCTTTAAAAGAAGAACCTAGAGCTAGTTGCCTTGGCATGAGCTCTGTGTATGTACGTCTTTGTTTGAAAAGGAGAAAGAAAACTAAAATAGATTGCTGATGGGAATTTGCTGTATGACTCAGGAAACTCAAGCCATGGCTCTGTGACAAAAACCTAGAGTGGTGGGGTGGGGAGGGAGGTGGGATGGAGTTTCAAGAGGGAGGGGATATAGATATACTTATGGCTGATTCATGTTGATGTTTGGCAGAAACCAACACAATACTGTAAAGCAATTATCCTTCAATTAAAAAATATTATTTTTAAAAAAGGAAAAAAAAAAAACCAACAACCTCGAGCATTCTTTCACTTGTACCTTACTGACTTGAGCCTTTTCAACACATAAGTACTATAATTTTTAAAAGCACATGTTGGCTGTCAAAACTGCAGGGTTGTCTGAATAGAGGTGTGAGACAATTTTAATAGTTCGTGGAAGTGGTCAGAGTAGCCTGCACTCTAGAGAAGGCAAGTCGATATGAAGGGAAGTGGATAAATCCAGCATATATTTTGGAGGTGGTGCCACAAAGATTTCTAGGTACAGAATTCACAGCAGTCTGTCAGACCATCTCTGGCACAAACAGCTTCCCTTGGGGAGAGACACTCTCCTCTCCCCTCCTATTCACAAATCTTTTCAGTCACATTAACCTTGAGAGGAATTACATATTCCCCTTTCTATTATACATTAATTTCTGCTGATTTTACCACCCTCCTTATACCACTCTTCCAAAGAGATTCTTAGATATGAATTTGTTAACCATATATTTAAACAGCATTAAGTTTTTTTTAATTAACTTACTTTTTAATTGAAGGATAATTTCTTTACAGAATTTTGTTTTCTGTCAAACCTCAACATGAATCAGCCATAGATACACATATATCCCCTCCCTTTTGAACCTTCTCCCCCACAGGGCTTCCCTGGTGGCTCAGATGGTAAAGAGTCTGCCTGTAATTTGGGAGACCTGGGTTCAATTCCAGGGTTGGGAGATCCTCTGGAGAAGAAAATGGCAACCCACCGCAGCATTCTTTGTCTGGAAAATCCCATGGCCAGAGAAGCCTGGCAGGCTACAGTCCATGGAGTTGCAAAGAGTCAGCCATGAGTGAGCAACTAACAAGTTTTCTTTTAGATGACTAGAGAAACATCTTCCTAAAACCAGCTCAGAGACCCAACATGAACAGTGGAAGAAATGTTATATTGCCTATATTCACTGCCATATGGAGAAACTTTTAAATGGATAAAATATAAAAACAGACAATTCTGAATTTGCTCTATGACTCAGGGAGCTCAAACTGGTACTCTGTGACAACCTGGGGGTGGGATTGGGGTGGGAGTTGAGAGGGATGTTCAAGAGGGAGGGGACATATGTACACCTATGACTGATTCATGTTGATTATGGCAGAAACCAACACAATATTGTAAAACAATTATTCTTCAATTAAAAAACAACATGCGGAAGCCACAAACAGAGCTTATTCTATGAAAAAGAAAAAAAACAAATACTATTCAGAATTTACTATGGTAAATGTTACATGGAACAAAGTTATTTTTGAGGAAAACTGTTGTCCAGAATTCATAAAGCAGTTTTGTTTTCACAATGCTATTCCTAATAAAACTATTTGAATATAACACTATAATTCTAAATCTATTTTTAAAAAAAAGCTCAGCCATCAAAACCAGAAGAGTAAACTTCAGGAAACCTCCCACTTCTACTTTAAAATAACAAAATGGCCAAATTATTTTTGTTTAAATAATAGGCAGTATCTCTGAGTAATCTTTTTCATAGAATATGCAAAGCTGTTTAACATTTTACTTTTCATTTCAAAGACATGTGAGCCAACTTTTATGTATGATGTATCTTGTAGGGATTTTGAGACCAGCATGACTTATGTTCATAATATTTGGATGTTTTGTATTTTTCTTGGACTTATCTACACCCTGGTGTTCGTGCCAGGAAGAGAAAAGGAAAAAATAGAATTTGATCCTCATTCTCAAATGTTTAAAGCTGTAACTGTTCTTGTTCTTTGCTTTCTTATTGTAAGACAGAATGTCTAGTATTTTTCTCATTGAGTGAGCCGGCTATATCTACGACTTTAACAGCCTCGGTGTAATCTGAAGAGCACACACCTAACAGCAGCTCCATGGCACGAAGAACACGCTGCGTTTGACTGACAGTGGCAAGAAGCTAACAAGCCATTCTTTTGTCTAGACACTCTCTTCCTCTCAAACTTCAGAATAAACAAATTCAAGACTTGCAGCTGCATTGGCGTTACATACAGACAAGATGGGTAAACAAAATTTGATTTTCTTCCCGTTACAGTAGGCACAGATACTGAAAAACACATTTCCAACACTGCATGTACCCCCATTTCATCTGCCAGAGGGAAGGCCTAAAGAACAACGTGCTCATGCCTGTGTGCCTGTGTGGATGATAGCCACCACATATTTCCAGGATATCCTGTTCTCTCCCATTCATCACGGACACAGCAGCTACAGCACTTCAGTTCATCCATATTAAATGAACAGTGCTTTATGTTTTTTCCTGACATCACTCCATTTGGGATGAAAGAATAAGCAAATTGAATTTGGACAGAATCAAATTCCACCTAAATCTTTGTAGAACATTCAAAAGAAAGAAAAAAATTGGACATGTGGTAAACAATATTTCCTTCTAATTTTTAAAAATTTATTATTATTATTATTTTACTTTACAATATTGTATTGGTTTTGCCATTTCATCGTTAATGTAAAGATCTTTATCTGTACCTTATAGCAGGATTGCCCACAATCTTAGTAAATAAAACTTCTTAGTATGTAGCTATAAAAGCATGCTGTCATTTCACATGAAAAGTGGTTCCCATTTTAAATGGAAATTGTATAAGTACAGAGGCTTTGTTTGACATGCACATATCTACAACATCGACTCTATTAGAGAAGTCTCTAATATTTTGATTTTTAGCTGTAAGTTTAATACTCTGATAAATCCATTTGGTCATTGAGACAGAGGCTTTTTGTGCCTCAGATCAGACACTCTCCTGGTCACCTCTCGCTTTAGCCACAGCTGCAGGTGGGTGATTCTGAACGTGCCAGGCCACCTCATCTCTAGCATGCTCTGTAGTTCCCTGCTTCTCTGCCTCAGGACTTTCTTTGAAGATCAAAGCTCACAATCCTTCAGTGGCTGCAACCCAAAAAGGAGAGTGTGGGAGGTAGGGTTAGTGCTGTGAGGACAATTTTCAACTTATGAAGAGTGGTGAAGCCAGTAGACAAATGCTCCAGTTTCCATACTTCGGATGGAACAGATAACTGTGTAATTTCTCCGAAAGTTCCTACAGAGTCAAGCGCTTGTGTGTTGCATACCCAGTAAGCACATTTATTGGCTTTTTCTTCTTTCCCACCTAACTTCCCTAATTCTCTCACCCACTTCCTCTGATCACTTTTCCAACAATACACTAGCAACCAAGTCCTTTTTTCAGGCGCTACATTTATGAATCTGAAACTATGATAACCCCCAGTGAAATATTATGCTACACAGAACAAGGTAAATGACCAGCTCAGAATTATCCTCTGGATTTCATATCAGTAAAATGTAATGCATATCACTAATGCATGTTATAGCACTGTGAGAGTCTTGAACTGCCAATGAGAATCTAACAGAAGAAAGATCTTCCATAGAGAAAAATTGTGAGGAGTCCATCTATCAGGATATCTTATATACAGGTAGTCTGAATTCCATAAAATTCAGATTGACAAATTGTACACTCAATGATTTTTTAAAATAATTTTAAAATAAACATGTGGCAAATTCAGGTAAAGGGTTGATAGCACATTATCCTTGGTGGAAAAGACCACAAAGATAATCTCTCTCTTTTTTTTTTTTTTAATTTTCCCTATACCTTTATGCGGGCCATCTATTGGCAAAGCAAGCACTTTATAACTACATAAAAAACAGATGAATACACCATTTGACAGGATTTCAATGTCTCTATCAACAGGTAGAAAACAAAGTTAATGAAAAATGTGCCTCCTTATACATCAAGCTTCCCTGGTGGCTCAGACAGTAAACAGCCTGCCTGCAATATGGGAGACCTGGGTTTAATCCCTCGGTTGAGAATCCAATGGACAGAGGGGCCTAGTGGGCTATACTCCATAGGGTCACAAAGAATCTGACGTGACTGAGCGACTATACATCAAAGGCTGAGTCAAAACTTCTTTTTTTCCATATTCCTTGGGAAGGTTGAGAAAAAGAATAGAGTCCTGTATAAGAATTCTGAACTGTTATGGTATCATTCTATAAACAAATTTCATTTCAACTTCATTAAAAATGAACACGTCCTTCAGGACCTCTGATGATAGCTTGTATCCAAGAATCACAAACCCTCACATTACATTTCTTCTGCTACCATATTGTATTGAGAAGGTCATATTTTTCTAAGAATTTCACTTGGTGCTAGGTAAAAACAAACACTACTTTTTCATAGTAAAAGTAAATGTTGCTCAGTCGTGTCCAACTCTTTGCGACCCCATGGACTGTAGCCTACCAGGTTCCTCTGTCCATGGGATTTTCTAGGCAAGAATACTGGAGTGGGTTGCCATTTCCTTCTCCAGGAGATCTTCCCAACTCAGGGATCGAACCCAGGTCTCCCGCGTTGTAGGCAGATGCATTACCATCTGAGATGCAACAATTCTTATGTAGAGTTCCCAGTGCTATACAGTATGTTCTCATTAGTTATCTATTTTATAAATATATCAATAACATATGTGTCAATCTTAATCTCCCAATTCCTCCCACCCCTACTTTCCCTCTTGGAATCCATATACTTGTTCTCTCCAACCTGAATGGGAAGGAAGTCCAAAAGGGAGAGGGTATATTCATATGTATGGCTGACTCATTCTGCTATACAGTAGAAATGAGCACAACATTGTAAAGTGACTATAAAAATTAATTTACAAAATAATTTTTTATTTTAAATTATCCAGTAATGTATCCAATAAAATTATCCAATAAATTTTATCCAATAGTTAATTAATTAATTTATTTTTTATTTGTATTTTTTTAGCTCTTTTTAAAAAATTTTTATTTTTACTTTATTTACTTTACAATACTGTATTGGTTTTGCCATACATTGACATGAATTCACCATGGGCGTACATGCATTCCCGAACATGAACCCCCCCTCCCACCTTCCTTCCCATAACATCTCTCTGGGTCATCCCCATGCACCAGCCCCAAGCATGCTGTATCCTGCATCGGACAATTAATTTAAAAAACATAAAATGACCCAGCAATTCTAAGATATAATGGCTGTTACAGCCACAAACTCTCTGATATATCATAATTGAAATTTCAGAAACTCAGACAAATTTAAGGTAACTTTTGTCACTTTCTTCCATGTAGAATTTAATGACAGTTTCTAACAGCTCCTCATCCCTGGTAGGCAGCAGTTGACTGCTAGTTTAGACTGATCTAACCAAAACTGGTGAAATGTGACACGGAAAATAGTAGGAATCCTCCAGATATCTCTATCGATGTGAGCAGGAAGAAAGGTGTTCCAGAAGCTGGGGGGAATTACAATGGTTGGAAGTCATTTTTGAGTGAGGGAGATCTGAGGCTAAAGAAACAAAGCTAAGAACCTGGAGCTGCTGGAACTTTCATATGAAGCACATTAAAAAGAAATTATCTTCCTATGTAATTATTCCCTTTTAATTACATGAAACCCTTGATTGATGTTCCATGCAGCTGTAGAGCTGAATGTAAATTATTTTGATGCATAAACATTGAATATTAGAGAGAAGAATAGTCTGTAATGAATCAATGAATTGGATATTAGAGGGAAAAAGAGACGGTGGCACATTATTTTCATTTCTCTAGTTCTTTGGGCGAGAAATCACTTCCTCTATAGGGATGTGGCCTGGGGTTTTAGACAGTGATAAGAACTGACCAACTTCCTTACAAGTAACACATTTGTTCATACCTAGAGGACTTTAGACGGATGAAAAATATTTGTTTGCTTTTACTTCTTAGCTTGAAGGAAACCTGAGAGATAATGGTGACTCAAATTCATACTACAGCATGATTGATTAAAAGGTAGCTGCTTTGAAATTCATCAGATTTGGAATCAAAGGTTGGAGTGAAGGTCTGTAGCGAAAACATGAGAATAACAGGCACCTCAAGGGTTACAAGGGATCAAACCCCCAGTTGACTCAGTGGTAAAGTGGAAGCTCTTTGCTGAGGCCTTCATCCCTGTCCTCTGAGGGCTGCTTCCTATCTGAAAAGCTCCCTTCCACGACTTTCCAGTGCTGGGCCTCTGATCTCAGGCTCTCCTCTTGAAGGACTCTCCTCATTGGGTGGAGGTCTAGCGAGGCAGGTTGGTGAAGGGGCAGCTGGGAAGGGGCTGATGCGGAGGATTGGATTTGGGGGAATGTGTGGGGGTCTGGCTGTGGGACCTGGACTCCTGCCTCATACATTTGGAGCTTCTTAGGGTTGGTATCTTTAATTTTTTCAGATCAGGATGCTAAAATCAATCAATCAATCATCTAATCATTCACTACTCTAAGCAACTATTTAGCATATACCATGATTTCATTAAAAAGGAGAATTTTAGCCATTTTTAATACATTGGAGATGGAGATGTCTATTTATGAATATATATACACACATATATATATAAAGTTATAGATATACACACACACACACACACACCTATGTCTGAGTGAACTCAGTCATGTCCAACTCTTTGTGACCCCATGGACTGCACTCTGCCAGGCTTTACTGTCCATGGAATTTTCCAGGCAAGAATACTGCGGCGGGTTGCCATTTCCTCTTCAAGGGGTTCCTCCTGACCCAGGGATTGAACTGGCGTCTCTCGCATCTCCTGCATTGGCAGGTTGATTCTTTATCACTGAGCCACCAGGAAAGCCCACGTGTATACACATATACATATATAGTTGCATGTTTGTGTGTTTGTATATGTTAAGAAATAACAGTCACTCACATTAGTCTAAAATTTATCTAAAACATCACTATATTATTATTCTCCACATTTGTCATAGTGTGGTTAAAAAAAAAAAAGAATCATAGATCAACATCAGACCTCAAGCTGAAATGTAGAAGCCATGTAATGAGCTGAAATTCTACTTCAAATTAGGAATGTAAACCCTCTTCTTCAGCATTTCCCCTCCTACCAATGTTTGTTGCCCTTCTAAAGTGATAGTTCACAAACTGGCTTCTATACAATTTAGGACTATTCCAGGGATGGTAAAAATTTGAACTCAAGACAGGCTCTCCTCACTGAAGTGGCGAGTATGAACTCACACTGCATTGGACTGTTTGACAATTTAAGTCAAGTGGCTCCAAAGTTTTAAAGTCAGCAGGTGAAAAATATCTTAGATAAGTATGAAATAAGGAACCTTTTATGCTGTAAGTGTTTATTATATAAGAATGAATAGAATGAGGTGGGAGAAGCATAGGTAGATACACACCAAGAACTCTTGCCACTTTGAATACTAGCCAGAACTATTTTCCTTACAGATGTTTCTGTAAGACTTTTCTCTAAGCACTATGTAATTTTCAGAAGTACTTTAATAAATGTTCTGTTTATACTCATCTCTAAAGAGCTCATTTACCCATGCATATTAGCACATTTCTCTGATGTTTTCGTTTAGTTTTATGCCATGTGATTTCTAAAAAATTAAATCACCTAATAATGAGCTCCATTTCATCCACCTATAACTATACTCTCCTCTATGTGAACAACAAATGGTCCCTTCTTATAGCAAATTTTGAACATGAGGAATATTGTTATGATTAGGTTTCTCATGGTTGTTTTATTCTCTGTACTCTACACATATCATTTTTAAAGGATTCAAATTACTTTGAATAATAGAGGTATTGGCTGTTCATAAAGAAATCAAACACACTTAGCTGCTATTTTCCAGTTTATTTTATTATTTTACAGCTCATATTTCTTTTTATCCAGAGTAACCCATGCCAAAAATTTCAAAAGCACTTTTGGCAGATATGTAAATAATTTGGAAAGCAAATACCCAATTAATACACTTTGGCTGATAGCCTTTTGGATCCGAATGAGAAGAAAAGAACATTTTAATATCCTTGACCAATTTATTACTACTAACATCGTTCTGCAAGTTTTATTGAAGGGGAGTGTGACCAGGGAAATCAGTCAGTTAAGAAAGCCTAAATATTTCAGATAACGTGAAGTAGTCTTCTTTCTTTCAGCAATGCTGCTTCTTTCTAAAAACAACTGAAATAAAACTTGTGTTCATTTGTTTTTCTCTGAGTACTGTTTTTATTTTTAATAATGTATAACAGTAGAAGATACAAAACCGTTTCAACTACTACGATCTCACACCAGACAGGCAGCCGTGGACAGGAGCCTGACCATTTGTTCTCAGAGCACTTTTTCTCCTCATGAACCTGCTGCTTGCTTCCATAAATCTGTTTAAAGCAGTGACTGTTAGCTGACTCTAAAGGTACTCAGGAAAAAAGCCATGTCTAATATTCATAAATTGGAACATAGTAACTCAGTCCAATTGTTTCCTCTCATGGAGGAAATGATGAGACCTGGAACCATTTCTAAAATGGAAAAACCAAGATTGAACCTTTTCAATGAAAGGATGTAATGCCAAGGCTTAATTTACAAAGCAAGCTTCCATTATTGCAAATAACTTTTAAAACCCCAGACTCTATTTTAAACCTCATACAGAACTTCTTTCATAGATGCTACTTTATAAATAGCACCTTTCAAAATTTCAGTTTTCCATCTTTTCATTTTTGCCACTCTGTTGCATGAATGGCTTCAGAATGCTATATACATATGTTGTTTTCCATTATTATCAGAAATAATTATTTTGAATGGTCATCAGGCGCTGAGACATAGAGTACTGAGTCTTTGCAGAAGCCTCATGTACTCGTGTCTTCAGTAGACCATCAAATCCAAGCAGCTTTCTGGTCATTTGACTACTTCACTAAGACTACAGAAGCCCTTACTCCTTACATTTTTATCCTTCAAACCATAATGACAGTACTTGCAATGCTGCTGCCAAGTCACTTCAGTCGTGTCCAACTCTGTGTGAACCCACAGACAGCAGCCCACCAGGCTCCCCCGTCCCTGGGATTCTCCAGGCAAGAACACTGGAATGGGTTGCCATGTCCTTCTCCAATGCATGAAAGTGAAAAGTGAAAGTGAAGTCGCTCAGTCGTGTCCGACCCTCAGCGACCCCATAGACTGTAGCCTTCCAGGCTCCTCCGTCCATGGGATTTTCCAGGCAGGAGTACTGGAGTAGGGTGCCATTGCCTTCTCCGAAGTACTTGCAATAGTGCATGGGTAAAACTCTTCTCTGTAGCATACACTGTGGTAATGGAATCTTCACTTGTTTCTTCCTAATTTACAACCACATCTAAAAACATCACTTGTATATTTTATGGTCTAATACCTTATACATTATAAATTTCCTGAGATTGTGTCAAGGCTTACATACAAACCTCCTCATACACACCCATATGCACTTACACATATGTGCATATTATTACATAAAGTAAATTTCTTTTTTTATGCAACATTGGGTGTATAGCCATACACATTCCATACGTCAAATCACTTCATGTATTCTTTCTTTTGAGGTTGTTATCATTATTGAGTAAACTGAAAATCGTTCAGTCATGTCCAACTCTTTGTGAATCCATGGTCTATACAGTCCTTGGAATGTTCCAGGCCAGAATACCAGAGTGGATAGTGGTAGTGGTTGTTGCTAAGTCATGTTCGACTTTTTGCAATTCCACAGGCTGTAGCTCACCAGGCTCTTCTGTCCATGGGATTCTCCAGGCAAGAATACTGGAGTGGATTGCCATTCCCTTCTCTAGTGTATCTTTCTGACCCAAGGATCAAAGGTGGGTCTCCTGCATTGCAGGCAGATTCTTCACTGTTTGAGCTACAGGGAAGACAACAGTGGTAGTAGGCGGATTCTTTACCATCTGAGCCACGAAGGAACGCAAGAATACTGGAGCGGGTAGCCTATCCCTTCTCCAGTAGATCTTCCCAACCCAGCAATTGAACCAGAGTCTCCTGCATTGCAGGTAGATTCTTTACCAGCTGAGCTACCAGGGAAGCCCATTTCTAAGTAAGGAGCATATTTATTTTTTAATTCAACAAATGTTGTGGCCCTGTTTTGTATTAGTCCTTCTATCAACTTTATTGAATTCTAATTTACATTTCTTAAAATTCACCTGTTTTAAGCGTAAAATTAAATTATTTTTAGTGAATTTGGAGTAAAAATCATCACAATCCAGTTTAAAGTATTTTCATCCCCCAAACATTTCTTCTATTTATGTTTATTGCCCCTTTTCTCCCCTAGCCCTAGGCAACTTCTATTCAACTTTATATTTCTCTTTTGAACATTTTATATAAATAGAAATGTAAATACAGGGTCTCTTATACCTGGCTTCTTCAACAGCATAATTTTTGAGGTTCATTCCCTGTGGTAGTATGTATCCATAATACATTATTTTCTATTGCTGACTAGTATTCCACTGTATGGATATAGCACATTTGTTTTTATTCTTACTAGTTGATTGGCATCTGGGTTGGTTCTAGTCAGGGACTCTTATGAATAATGGTGCTATGAACATTAATATATATGTTCTTATGTGGACATATGTTTTTATTTCACTTGTATATATACCTAAGAGTAGAGCTACTGGGTCATTAATGTGTGACTTTTAAGAAACTATCAAACTGTTTTCCAAAATCATTGTACTATTTTATATTCCCACCAGGAATGTAGGAGGTTTTCAATTTTTACCACATCCCCACCAACACTGGTTTTTGTACGTCATCATGATTGCATCCATCCTACTTAGTGTGAAGTAGTGTCTTGTAATTTTGAAACACATTTCCCTAATGACCCATGATGTTGAGCATCTGTTCATGTGCTTACAGCCATTCATTTATCTTCTTTAGTGAAACGTCCACACAACTCTCAGGCACTGTTTTACATCAGGGGATGTTGCAAAATGCCTCACCCTCATGAAGCTCACATTCTAACAGTAGGGAGGCAGATGATAAATGCATATAATCATCCCAATTGGTATTAAGAGATGTGCAAGATGCAAAACAATATAATGGACACCGGGCATACTAGATAGGGGGTGGGGTGATATTTTAAATAGCACTTAGAAGGAAATTTTCAGTGATAAGTAAATTGCAAAAAGCCCTGAAGAAAGTGAGGGACAGACCCATAGGTGTTTATAATGGATAACTGTGTATGTATTTAGTAGCATAATTGCATTAAGACAGGTAGTATCATGAGCAAATATTAAATTCAAAGGAGCAATAACAGTCTCCATCCCTCATCAAGTGTGTGTGCATGTGTGTGTTAGTTGCTCAGTCATTTGCAACTCTTTGCAAACCCATGGACTGTAGCCCATCAGGCTCTTTTGTCCATGGAATTCTCCAGGAAAGCCACCACCAAGTATACGGTTATTTAAAGGAGAGCCTGAGTTATTGATAGAGATACTAATGTTATTAATGAGTTTGGTACTTTTTAGAGCTTTTTAAAACCACTTCAAAAACTACACAAGATAAATTATTATAATATTTATGTAACCTGTATTATATTGCTAATGAAGTGAGTGAAACTTCCCAAGTTATTGCTGCTGTGTTGCTTTTTAATTTTGTATCATGGAAATATGATCATTTATATTCTGTTTGATAGGGGCCATTTATTATACTATAAGAAAGAAATCTCTTCTCACTAAATCAGCTAGAAATATTCTACCGATACTCCACCACAGCAACATGATAAAAGGCATCTCAGATAACACTGGAAGGATGAAGACACAGAGTTTCTATTTAGATACTAGAGCACCTCCTAGATTTTTTTGATGTTTGTTAAAGGTAAATTGGGTTATTACAATGTCCAGGATGTACGAAGGAAGGTATATTATTCTATGATAAAAACTCAGACCTGAAATTTTACTTTATATAAATACATAAACAACACAGAACCACATGGCGTTAATAAGAGACACTAGACATTCCAATGCAAGTAACATGGTTTCTACAGAGAAGAGTGAATGCTGGGCCTCAAACAGAAACAATCTCATTATCGCCACCTAGTAAGGGTTATCTGCAGGACCAGTACTTTGCCATTTAATTCCTGAATTTGTATCATCTCACTTTTACATGATGACTATGTGCTCACTTGACCTCTATGGAGATTCTGATACCACATGCCCTTGGTGTCAGGAGACAACATTCATAACCTGCCAACTCTGGTTCTTGTTTTCCCTTCACTTAGACATCTGCAGGCTTCCCTTGTGGCTCAGCTGGTAAAGAATCCACCTGCAATGCAGGACACCTGGGTTCAAACCCTGGGTTGGAAACATCCCCTGGAGAAGGAAATAGCCATTCCAGCATTCTGGCCTGGAGAATTCCATGGACTATACAGTCCATGGGGTCACAAAGATTCAGACACGACTGAGTAAATTTCACTTTACTTAGACATCTACAGATGGGAATCAGTGACTGGATTGCTGTATGGAACTCTGCTGAGTCACTTGGGGAATTACCATCCACAACAAAGGATCTGGTTAGAATTAACCATACAGACCAAGCCACTGTCCGTGCAAGAGAAATTCTGGAATTACCATCACCAATAGCATCGTCTGGATTGAGCTCCAGAGTTTAAGGAGAGGAAGGAGGACAAGGGCAGAGATAAAGAGAAGGAATGTGCACCAAAGTACTTTTTTTAAAATCTTTTATTTTATTATTTATTTTTTACCTTACAATATTGTATTGGTTTTGCCATACATCAACATGAATCCACCATGGGTGTATACATGTTCCCAATCCTGAATCCCCCTCCCACCTCCCTCCCCATACCATCCCTCTGGGTCATTAGTAAGGCTTAGAGAGGATTGCAGTAGATGAAGGTGGCAGTAAAGGCTATCATAGCCCAGAAACACTGAACAAAATTTCTGAAACCCACAGGTTGTTGAGCGTGTGCCATTGAAAAACATGGAAATGATTGCTGGCTTGATAGAGTTTATAATCCAGTATGTAGGAAAGACAAGAAAGAATCCAAGAATAGAAACTTTATTAATGCTATCTCTGCAATTTCCTCTAAAAGTAAGAACTGAACAATATGAAAAGGAATGACAAAAGCCATCTAGATTAGACTGTGTTCAGGAAGATACTGAATCATCAGTCAGTTCAGTAGCTCAGTCGTGTCCGACTCCTTGCGACCCCATGATTCGGAGCACACAAGGCCTCCCTGTCCATCACCATCTCCTGGAGTTCACTCAGACTTACGTCCATTGAGTCAGTGATGCCATCCAGCCATCTCATCCTCTGTCATCCCCTTTTCCTCCTCCCCCCAATCCCTCCCAGCATCAGTCTTTTCCAATGAGTCAACTCTTTGCATGAGGTGGCCAAAGTACTGGAGTTTCATAGGCCTGTGTAATTATATGGTTTAACAGGCGAAGCAAAGAGTTGACATGACTGAGCAACTAAACACAGCACAACAGGTGAAGAGTTGTGGTGATTATCCAGTGCAGAAGGTACAGCTTATTCAAAGGTCCTGAATAATAAAAGCACTTGAATTTTGCAGGAAATGAAAGACCAATGAGGCTGACACAGGGAAAAGATAAAGAGCACTGCGTCAAAGCTCATTATTTTGCTTAACTCTGTTTTGTTTACTAGAATATTCAAAAATCCTTAAAACATGGAAAGGTGATGATGTGCTTTGTGCAGAGATACCAGATATGAACATGACCAAGAAATACGACCTTGCTCTGTAGATTTCTTAAAGGGAAAGACAATCAGAAGGGGAAAGATGAATGTGGCAATGGCAGAGAATTGTTGGTCAAATCAAGGACTTCGAGAGAGAATCAGAGGGTTTGGGCAGTGCATCTACCCAGGGCACAATCCCCACATCATGAGTGAGGATCCACAGTCTGCCCTCTTTCACCATACAACCTGGTGCTCTTTCTATTTTTACCTTGAGTTTCTACAATGTCTCCAATTTTCTGCTCCCATATACCAAGTAATGTATAAAAACCAAAGTGTGAATATAGAATTTCTCCTGTTTATTACAAATGGGATCTAATTAAACTAAAAAGTTTTTGCCTAGCAAAGGAAACCATAAACAAGATGAAAAGGCTCTCAGAATGGGAGAAACTAACTGCAAATGAAGCAACTGACAAAAGATTAATCTCTAAAATACATTAGCAGCTCACATGGGTCCAAATCAGAAAAATAAACTATTTAATGAAAAATGGGCAGAAGACCTAAAGAGATATTTCTCCAAATGGCCAAAACACACATGAAAAGATGTTCAATGCTGCTCATTATGAAAGAAATGCAAATCAAAACTATAATAATATATTATCTCACACCTGTCAGAATGATCATCAAAAACTGTACAAACAATAAATGCTGAAGAGGATATGGAAAAAAGGGAATCCTCCTACACTATTGGTTTGAATATAAATTGATATAGCCACTATGGAGAACAGTATGAAGATTCCTTTAAAAAACTAGGAATGAAACTGCCACATGACTCAGCAATCCCACTACTGTGCATGTACCCTGAGAAAATCATAATTCAGAAAGACACATGTACCCCAATGTTCACTGCAGCACTTTTTACAATAACTAGGACATAGAAGCAACCTAAATGCCCACTGACAGATGAATGGATCAAGAAGCTGTTTTGCATACATACAATGGAATATTACTCAGCTATAAAGGAACAAATGTGAATCAGCTGAACTGAGGTGGTGAACTGAGAGCCTGTTATACAGAGTGAAGTCAGTCAGAAAGAGAAAAACAAATAGCATATATTAACACGTATACATGGAATCTAGAAAAATAGTACTGATAAGTCTATCTGCAGGGAAGGAATGAAGACACAGACATAGAGAACAGACTTGTAGACACAGCAGAGGAAAGAGGGGCTGGAACAAACTGAGAGAGTAGCATTGACAAATATACACTGCTGCTAAGTCACTTCAGTCGTGTCAGACTCTGTGAAACCCCTACCAGGCTCCTCCATCCCTAGGATTCTCCAGGCAAGCACACTGGAGTGCGTTGCCATTTCCTTCTCCAATGCATGAAAGTGAAAAGTGAAAGTGAAGTCTCTCAGTCCTATCAGACTCTTAGCGACCCCATGGACTGCAGCCTAACAGACTCCTCCGTCCATGGGATTTTCCAGGCAAGAGTATTGGAGTAGGGTGCCATTGCCTTCTCCGATCCTATGTGTAAAATAGCCTGTGAGAAACTGCCATGAAACACAGGGAGCCCAGACCAGTTCTCTGTGATGAGTTAAAGGTGTGGGATGGGGGAGGGGGTAGAAGGGAGGCTCAAGAGGTAGGGGGATATATATATATATTCACATTGTTCTACAGTAGAAATCAATGCAACTTTGTAAAGCAATTATCCTCCAATTAAAAATAAATTAAAACAGGAGAAAAAAACAAAAAGGCTTCATCAAAAATTTAGATGTAACAAAGATAAGGTCATGGTGTTTTAAGAGACTCTGTGGTTGAAGAGCACCTAAGAAAATTACAGAAGTCTGTGTTTTTCAGAAATGGTTACATTTGGAGCAATATATTTTGGGAAACAAATT
Source organism: Capricornis sumatraensis (assembly GCF_032405125.1). Classification (NCBI taxonomy): domain Eukaryota; kingdom Metazoa; phylum Chordata; class Mammalia; order Artiodactyla; family Bovidae; genus Capricornis; species Capricornis sumatraensis. The sequence goes on along the minus strand of NC_091085.1, from coordinate 38,465,323 downwards.
CCTCATAATAATGTTGAGGACGTAAAGATGGACCTTTTTAAAAATAATAATAAATCTATGATTAACGATGGATGGTCTTGAACCACCTGGTGACTCAAATGATGGACTGAGGTTCTTGAGAGTGGAAACCTTACAAAACACTTTTCCCTTGAGATTTTCCGTAGGCTTTGGTTTGTCCCTGGCTTGGAATTCAAGTACAAAAGTCTTTCTTGTGGTGGCTCAACTCTGTCTTTTTTGGATGTAGCCAATGCCAGGAAATAGACTGAGATGAGGAAATATAGTGTGTTTGGAGCTGGCTGTTTTGTTTTGTTTTTGTTTTTTCCCTTGATTTTGTTTTACTTCCCCACTAAAAAGCTTGCATCAGGAAAATGAAGGCTGCTGTGTCTCAGGAGAGAGTTTACAAAGGTTAAGTGAGTCTGTGTGCTCAAAATGGTTCGATAATACTGAAATTTTAAATTAAAAAATAAAATACTCTTTGACAAGAACAGACTCACAGACCTGTCAGAGTCCATGGTTGCCAAAATTCTGGACCCTTGCATTACAGTCAACTATGAGACACTTTTGACTTTGCAATCTAGCAATGTCTATCTAGCAAAAATTTGTGTATTACTATGTAGACATAGGTATACAGAAGAGTTAACAGTGTTACCCATGGGACTCAATTTAAGGCAGGGGGAGAAAGTAGAGATACAGTCTTTCTAACTAGGGAATTCTGAAATGTCTTCTACTCACTACAATTTGTAATTCTGTTTATTCAAAGTGAGTAGAAAATTTGAGTTTACTTTCTGTGGTCTGAAGGCCTCCCACTTTGTTCTGGGACCCCATAAGGAAGGAACTTGCAGCCCAAAGGTGTCTGTGGCACTCTTTGGACACCCAAGGAGAGTAAGTCTGCTTAGAAAGTGATATTAAAATTTCAATTACATAGCCATTTTGCAAATAAGCTCTGAGTTTATGTCCCCAGGCAACTTTAGAAGAGGTCACAATGTTGCTTTAGGTGTTGGGTTTTGGAAAAGGGTATAATTTGAGGTCCCTTTTACTTCTGCTTTTTCAAGAAAAACAAGGCCAGCTCCTGGTTTTCTAACCACAATCAGTTTCATATTAAATTATTTCCTGAATTTTCACCTTCTAACAGAGAAGTACTCTGAAATAGTTTGAACTATATTCTATATTGGAAAATGTTGCACATTTTGGAAGTTAATTCTTCTACAGTTTAAGTGCTGTTATTTTAGATTATTGCAATCTAGTAGACATTTTCCAATAGATATGCCATAACAATATTTGATTATAATACTATTAATATATTTTATTATTAATCTTATTTAAATAATTTTCATTGTATTATTTTATGTACCTTTACTTCCTTAGTATTTATTAGGAAAATATCATGGCATTTTAGCTAATCTATTTGTGTACACACACACACACACACACACACAACTGAAATCTTGTCAAAAAGTCTTTCCTTTCAAAATTTTGTCTAGACTCCCTAAGATACTGTTGTTTAGTGATTACTATTATTAATGATTTTATCAATTATTTTTCTATGTACTGCTTTATACTTAAAATATTATAGAACTATATATATGAATGCAGCTAACATATTAACCTATAAATTCTTTTGTGTATATATCCTATATATTGGATATATATATCCTATATATTTTTTGAATATATATATATCCTAATGAATATGTGGGAAATAACTGCTGGAAATGCACAAGTGGATGACAAAGTAGAGGATGAATAAGAAGTACTGGATTTAACATGGTGATCATTTTTAAATGTACAGAAATAACAAGTCACTATGTTGTATAATTGGAACTAACAGTGTTAGAGGCCAGTTACTCTTCAGAAACAAACTCATTAAAAAGAGATCATATTGCTGGTCACTGAAGATGGGGTTGGGGAAGAGGAACTGGATGAAGGCAGTCAAAAGGCACAAACTTGCAGTTGTAAGATAAGCAATATGGATACAATGAACACCGTGATTAATACAATCAAGACTGATGTACGCTACATACGAAAATTAAGAGAATAAATTTTAAGAGTTCTCATGACAAGAATAAAACAGTTTTTCTACTGATCAGCTCTGTGTCTATGAAAGATGATGGATGTTCACTAAATTTGTGATGGTAATCATTTAATGATGTATGTATGTCAAATCATTATACTATACACCTTAAACTTATACACTGCTGTGTTTCAATTGTTCAATAAAATTGAAAGAAAAAACAGTGGTAGAGACTGATGTTTTACCTAACATTTACTGATTTATTAATCTACCCTTCATATCCAGGCAACTACCACCTTACCAGGAATCTATACGCAAAAGAGATCTTTTGTAGCAAATAATGTATGTATTCTCATACATAGCTTGGTTTCACTACATTCCAAAGAAATGTGTTAGAATCATGTGTGCAAGGTCACTGACTTTAAACTGCTTGTTTCATCTTATGTATTTAATGTACAAATTCAGGGTTATTTTTGATATTATTATAAACCCCAATTTGTATGTATTTTGTATAAGTTTTCATAAAGTTCTATGTACTTTCATCTTATACTTTCTCAATTTCTTCCTTCCTTCCTCCTTTCCTCCTTTATTTTTTCTTTGTCTTTCCCTCTCTTTTTCTCCCTTCCTCCCTCCCTTTCTTTTCTCCTCTACCTAGCTATATAATCATTGATATACTCCCTATTCCTCTACCACTTATATGATATATAAATATATGATTTATATATAAATATATGATTTCAACATCTATGATTGAAAGCCTATGTTTGTATTTAGTCAGAGTCATATATGTCTATGTGTGAGAAGGTATCAATATTATTTTTGGCATTGTTTTGATCATTAAAAATTAATTCTTAAGACAGAGCTAACTTGCCAAGCTTAATTTTAAAATAAATTTATTATGATACTAGTAATTAAGAAGGGAAGACATGCCTATTTAAAATTATGTATTCAGGCTTATCATAACCTTGACAAAAATGATCACTTCAGGCTGAAACTTTCCAAGTTTGGTCTCCATCAAGAGTGCTACCAAAAATGAAGGTATTTGGGCTTCATTTATTTTTATATTGCCTGTGCGCCAAGATGGGAAAACAATACTGAAGTTTTTAAATCTCAGATTTCTACACTGCTCTGTTTTAACTTATATTTGAACACTAATTCATGGAAATACCCTGGTAAGTTTTTAATACTACTCTGTGTGGCTTTTAGTTCTCAGTAATATTCTGTGTGTGCTGTGCTCATTTGCTTCCATTGTCAGACTCTCCGTAACCCTATGGACTGTAGCCCACCAGACTCCCCAGTCCATGGGATTCTCCAGGCAAGAATACTGGAGTGGGTTGCCATGCCCCCCTCCAGGGGAACTTCCTGACCCAGGAATTGAACCCATGTCTCTGGCACTGCAGGTAGATTCTTTCCCACTGAGCCACCAGGGAATCATATTTATACTCTGACTTGAGCTAAATTTGTTAAGAGAGATGGTTTCTGCTTACATGTTTTGTAGATTTAACCTTAAGACACAATTATATCATGATGTATTTGTAAATATGTAATATTAACATTGTCATATGAAACACATTTAAGTATATTTTCTTAAAATTTTACCCATATAATAATGACAAAATAAAAATATGGCTCACGTCTTAAGTTGACCTTTAAAAAATTACATTGTACTAATTTTCTTCCATTTACTCGCTCAGATAATATAGAGTCACATTAATTAAAACTCTTTTATGAGTTCTCTCTAGAATTGAGTCTCAACTTTTGTTAACAAGATAATCAAATAGATTAGTCTAGATATGTGTGTTGATCACCTTAGGACTTCTTTTACCCTTGTAAATTGGTCAAGAATATGACTGCCATTAGTTGTTGACTGGCTAGGCAGATTAAAGATCCTCTAAGGAAGAAACCCTTTTGAAAAGTAAAGGAAGCAAAGAGACCTTGCTGATTATGATCACCTTTATACCTGTCTTCAGCTCGTGTTCAGTACAATTTAGAACATGTTAGGAATCTGTGACTTTGCTCAGCTTTTTTGTGTTTCTTTTACATATATATGATATATATATCATATATATATGGGCTACCTAGGAGGCGCCAGTGGAACCTGCCTGCCAATGCAGGAGATGTAAGTGACAAGGGTTTGATTCCTGGGTCGGGAGGATCCCCTGGAGGAGGGCACAGCAACCCACTCCAGTATTTTTGCCTAGAGCATCCCAATGGACAGAGGAGCCTGGTGGGCTACAGTCCGTATATGTCAGGTTCTCAGAAGCAATACTAATGAGACATAGACTCTAAAAAGCAGCAATATCTAAATAGTTAATATAAAATGGTAGTTTCTCCAGTTAAGAAAATTCAACTCTTTAAGACGTCCTGAATTGGAAGAAATACTAACTCAAGTAACTGACAACTTTTTATTTTATCATAGAAAAGTTCAAATAAGTTTCCATTTTACTTTACAGAAATGGATATAGCTAGCTTTCTATGTTTTATTAGAATGCTGCTGTAGGAGGTTCATCTTCTTATATGGATATAGAAATAATTCATTTAATAAAAAATTAACTTGAGCGACTCCTGGAATTATTACTCATCTTAGATGTCTCTTTAAAAATATTTTTCCTACTTTTAAATAAAGGTTTTTTCCACAAACTTTGGTTTAAAGATTATTTTGGAAACATCACAATATTAAAAATATACAGAAGGTCTACTATTTAAATCTAAGTTAAACTTTTATTTTAGGAGTAAAATCATCCTAAGGACTCTAAAAATGCCAACTGTACACCCTTTGGATTATGGCTTCCATAAAGTCTAATTACTTTTCCTATTGAGAAGGAATATATATCAAATAGCCTGCTGCCATTACCAGTGATAGCTTGCCAGGTGTTCACAGTTTATCACTGTCATAGTATTTCAAAGACCTATGTGAAATAATGTATAGTAAAGAATTGTCTAAGCAGGTTCCAAATCATAATTTTTAATTCTTACATGTAAACTCCTGTGTATGTGTGTGTGTGTGTAACCACTGTGTCAAGAGATATACTAGGGACTATCTTCAGAAAAAAGTTATTAAGTATAGACAATGATTTGATGTCATGATGTATCAAGTGAGTCTATGTAATTATTTATGTTTTCAGTTTAATATCTATAGAGAGGAAACAGGGTTAAAGAATTTGGCAACTTGATACTTTCCATCATTATCCTTATTTTGTAATCTTCAACAAATTCAATAGAAGATTTTTTTCTAAAAATTCCCCTTCAAAATTTCAGCTGAATATATTTGTGTGTGTGTGTACACAGAAGTGAAAATATAATTAGAACAAATTTTAAAAGTCATGGGCATAACAAAATCATTCAAGAGAAAATGTTCACTCTCAGAATTCAACACTGATACCCCCCCCCAAAAAAAAAGCTTCTTTTAATAGTTACAGGAAACTTGAGACTACTTGGTAACAGCAACCCTTAGAAAAAGCTCACAGGAGGACCTTACTCAATCAGATTTGAATTCAAAGTTCTCTGTGGCTTAGGTTTGGGTTGGACTAGACTCCCCACAGATGAAGAAACATAAAATAAAAGTAATCCTTCACTGATTTTCACTCACTAGGCAACCACTTCCTAATTCTCAATGCTCTACCATTTGCTATACCTCATTCTTTCCAGGTTACTTTCATGCACGTTATGTATCAACCCTCCTTTAATAATACTACCTTTACATTTGAGAGGCCAAAGAATAAATGAGCATTGATAGTTTCCTCAGTATATGAGTGCCAAGAATCACTACTCCTGAGTAGGTAAGACATGGAAAATCAAAATAAACCTTTAGTGATACATTTAATTTGATTCTACACATATTAAACCAAGTCTGGCCAAAGTGATAAAAATTCAAAGAGAAAACTATACTTCTTTTTCCTTAAAATGTTACAATATAATGTGTGTATGACTGTATATTTTTCTAATTGTGATAAACTTGTGATACATATTCTATCATGAAAGCCATAGCTCTAAGACTTTTCTAAGATACTACACACACCACATTTTCCACATTCTCTTTTCCATCATTATATTTGTATCTTTTATGCCTCACATACTATTTTTTAATTTTAGAATAGTCATATTGTATATCTCTAATGGAAAGATGAAAATGGGCTATGGGTAACTTGAGAAAGGGCATATTAAGTCCTGCTAGGGGCAGCTGGGACCAGAAAAGCCCTTTAAAGCACATGGATTTCATTGTTCAAGAGTCAGCTGATTTAAATAGAGATGGTTTTCCAGTGTTACATCAGAGAATTCAAACCTCCAGCTACCGGCTCATGCTTTAACTGTCGATGATGATGATTGCTTTAATAGATACAGCACATCAGATGATGCTATTCAAGTTTTATTTAACTCACATAATGTTTTAAAATATTTAGATTCATCTCATATATTAAAAAAATCAGAGTATTTCACTTAAAAAGCTGCATTTTCAGCTTAAAGAAAATTAAATCAGAGCTATGGTAAAACCTAACCCTCATCTCTCCATAGCAACAGTTGGCTGACAACATCGGTTTCCATTTGCCCACCTGGTGCACACCACTCATTTTACTTGCCTGACTGGAAGACTGTCAAGTGAGATTTTACCCCTGCTTGAAAAATAGAGTAAGAAGTATCTGCCTCCCTCATTTTACAGGAAGAATGATAGTATCTCATAGAAAGAGGAAAATGTTTCCCAGAAAAAACAAAAGCTGAAAATAGTCTTATCCATTCAAACTGTCAAAGAATAGAATTGATCCACTTGTTTTATAATTTCTAAATTTTTATGCTAGGATTTGATCCTAAATATTTTAATATAGGTACAAAAATCTAGTCAAAGGGAATATATACCCTATGTTTGTGTGTGAGTGTGTGGGTGTGTATATGTGTGGGTGTGTGTATGTGTGTCTGTGTACATACCAGCAGGTTATAAACATATTAGTAGTTTCTATTAATATCAAGTAAGTTAGGTGTATTCACCAGTGAATTTAATATGATTGGCCTAAATTTATACTCACACTGTGGAAGTGGGAAGCAATCCTGATTATTTTTAGCTACCAGTATAATGTTTCTTAGATGTAAGATGACAGTCAAACCTAAATGAGGCAGAAAATTTCCAAAACACTAGGAATTCATTCTATCTGAATCCTCACAATGGTTTGGAGACCATTGTGTCTAAACTACGGATCACCTATCTTTGATCTTTTATGCTTCTATATTTTCTACATTATCTTTTCCATCATTATATTTGTACCTTTTATACCTCATATGGAGAAGGCAGTGACACTCCACTCCAGTACTCTTGCCTGGAAAATCCCAAGGACGGAGGAGCCTGGCAGGCTGCAATCCATGGGGTCACTAAGAGTCGGACACGACTGAGCGACTTCACTTTCACTTTTCCTTTCATGCACTGGAGAAGGAAATGGCAACCCACTCCAGTGTTCTTGCCTGGAGAATCCCAGGGATGGGGGAGCCTCATGGGCTGCCGTCTATGGGGTCGCACAGAGTTGGACATGACCGAAGCGACTTAGCAGCAGCAGCAGCATACCTCATATACTATTTTTAAATTTTAGAATAGTCATATTGTATATCTCTAATGGAAAGACGAAAATGGGCTATGGGTAACTTGAGAAAGGGAATATTAATGCCCTTAGTTTTTCTTCTAAACTTAGAAGACTTGGACACATAGTTTTTCTTCTAAACTCCATCCTCCACCATTAAAAGTTATTCATTGTTGTTATTTGTTTTCAGTACACCTTCCTGAAAAAATTACCTTCCAGAAATCATACACTGGACTTCCACCCTTCTGTTTTCTGCACTAGCTAGCCAAGGTTTAATTACCATACCCAATTGAAGAGTTTATGCCTGAACCCAGAACATATCTAAACATACTGTCTGTATAACAAGGCATTAATTCTCAACAACATGATTATTTTAATTTTTAATTTTCAAAATATGTGTTATTTCTAAAATATATCTAATTTCCCATTTAAAATATGTGAATTATAAAAGATATGAATTATCAAGAACTTACTCATGTTCAAAAACCTCAAAGTCCTAGATGACATCTCTTTTTTAAGATCACATATTTCTTATATTTTTCTATTAAGATAAATTGTCTCCATTAATTTAAATTCAGATTCTGCAACAAATGTTTGCTTCAAAGTTATTTACCTTTACTTCCTTCAGTTCAGTTGCTCAGTTGTGTCCAGCTGTTTGCGACTCCTGCAGCATGCTAGGATTCCGTGTCCACCACCAACTCCAGGAGTTTATTCAAACTCATGTCTGTCGAGTTGGTGAGGCCATCCAACCATTTCATCCTCTGTCGTCCCCTTCTCCTCCTGCCCTCAATCTTTCACAATGTCAGAGTCTTTCTCAATGAGTCAGTTCACATCAGGTGGCCAAAGTATTGGAGTTACAGCTTCACATCAATCCTTCCAATGAATATTCAGGACTGATTCCTTTTAGGATGGACTGGTTGGATCCCCTTGCAGTCCAAGGGACTCTCAAGAGTCTTCTCCAACACCACAGTTCAAAAGCATCAGTTCTTTCAGCTCTCACTTTTCTTTATAGTCCAATTCTCACATCCATACATGACTACGGGAAAAACCATAGCCTTGACTAAGATGGACTTTTCTTGGCAAAGTAATGTCTCTGCTTTTTAATATGCTGTCTAGGTTGGTCATAACTTTTCTTCCAAGGAGTAAGTGTCTTTTAATTTCATGGCTGAAGTCACCATCTGCAGTGATTTGGGAACCCAAAAAATAAAGTCTACAACTGTTTCCACTGTTTCCTCATCTATTTACCATGAAGTGATGGGACCAGATGCCATGATCTTAGTTTTCTGAATGTTGAGCTTTAAGCCAACTTTTTCACTCTCCTCTTTCAATTTCATCCAGAGGCTCTTTAGTTCTTCACTTTCTGCCATAAGGATGGTGTCATCTGCATATCTGAGGTTATTGATATTTCTCCCGGCAATCTTGATTCTAGTTTGTGCTTCCTCCAGCCCAGCAATTCACATGATGTACTCTGCATAGAAGTTAAATAAGCAGGGTGACAATATACAGCCTTGATGTACTCCTTTTCCTATTTGGAACCAGTCTGTTGTTCCATGTCCAGATCTAACTGTTGCTTCCTGACCTGCATACAAATTTTTCAAAAGGCAGATCAGATGGCCTGGTATTCCCATCTCTTGAAGAATTTTCCACAGTTTGTTGTGATTCACACAGTCAAAGGCTTTAGTATAGTCAATAAAGCAGAAGTAGATATTTTTCTGGAACTCTCTTGCTTTTTCAGTGATCCAGTGATGTTGGCAATTTGATCTCTGGTTCCTCTGCCTTTTCTAAAACTAGCTTGACTATCTCTAAGTTCATGGTTCATGTATTGTTGAAGCCTGGCTTAGAGAATTTTGAGCATTACTTTACTAGAGTGTGAGATGAGTGCAACCATGTGGCAGTTTGAGCATTCTTTGGCATTGCATTTTTGGGGGACTGGAGAGAAAACTGACCTTTTCCAGTCCTGTGGCCACTGCTGAGTTTTCCAAATTTGCTGGCATATTGAGGGCAGTACTTTCACAGCATCATCTTTTAGGAGTTGAAATAGCTCAACTGGAATTCCATCACCTCCACTTGCTTTGTTTGTAGTGATGTTTCCTAAGGCCCACTTGACTTCACATTTCAGGATATCTGGCTATAGGTGAGTGATCATGCCACTGTGAATATCTGAGTGGTGAAGATCTTTTTTGTATAGTTGTTCTGTGTATTCTTGCCACCACTTAATATCTTCTGCTTCTGTTAGTCCATACCATTTCTTTCCTTTATTGTGCCCATCTTTGCATAAAATGTTCCCTTGGTATCTCTAATTTTTTGACAAGATCTCTAGTCCTTCCCTTTCTATTGTTTTCCTCTATTTCTATGCACTGATCACTGAGGAAGGCTTTATTATCTCTCCTTGCTATTGTTTGGAACTCTGCATTCAAATGGCTATATCTTCCCATTTCTCCTTTGCTTTTCACTTTTCTTCTCTTCACAGCTATTTGTAAGCTCTCCCCCGACAACCATTTTGCCTTTTTTTTGCATTTGTTTTTCTTGGAGATGGTCCTGATCCCTGTCTCCTGTACAATGTCATGAACCTCTGTCCATAGTTCATCAAGCACTCTATCAGATCTAGTCCCTTAAATCTATTTCTCACTTCCACTGTATAATCATAAGGGATTTGATTTAGCTCATACCTGAATGGTCTAGTGGTTTTCTCCACTTTCAATTTAAGTCTGAGTTTGGCATTAAGGGGTTCATGATCTGAGCCACAGTCAGCTCCTGTTCTTGTTTTTGCTGACAGTATAAAGCTTTCCATCTTTGGCTACAAAGAATAAAATCAATCTGATTTGGGTGTTGACCATCTATGATGTCCATGTGTAGAGTCTTCTCTTGTGTTGTTGGAAGAGGGTGTTTGCTATGACCAGTGTGTTCTCTTGGCAAAACTCTATTAGCCTTTGCCCTGCTTCATTATCTACTCCAAGGCCAAGTTTGCCTGTTACTCCAGGTGTTTCTTGACTTCCTACTTTTTTTGTGTTTCAGTCCCCTATAATGAAAAGGACATATTTTTTGTGTATTAGTTTTAGAAGGTCTTGTAGGTCTTCATAGAACTGTTCAACTTCAGCTTCTTAAGCATTACTGGTTGGGGCATAGATTTGGATTACCGTGACATTGAATGGTTTGCCTTGGAGACGAACAGAGTTCATTCTGCATTTTTGAGATTGCATCCAAGTAATGCATTTTGGACTCTTGTTTACTATGATGACTACTGTACTTCTTATGAGATTCTTGCCCATAGTAGTAGATATAATGCTTTTCTGCATTAAATTCACCTATTCCATTCCATTTTAGTTTGCTTATTCCTAAAATGTCGATGTTCACCCTTGCCATCTCCTGTTTAGTCACTTTCAATTTGCCTTGACTCATGGACCTAACATTCCAGGTGTCCATGCAATATTGTTGTTTACAGCATCAGACTTTATGTCCATCACCCATCACATCCACAACGGGGTACTGTTTTTGCTTTGGCTGTGTCTCTCCATTCTTTCTGGAGTTATGTCTCCACTCTTCTATAGTAGCATATTGGGCACCTACTGGCCTGGAGAGTTCATCTTTCAGTGTTTTTTTTTTTTTTTTTTTTCTTGCCTTTTCATACTGTTCATTGGGTTCTCAAAGCAAGAATACTGTAGTGGTTTGCCATTCCCATCTCCAATGGATCACATTTTGTCAGAACTTTCCACCATGACCCGTCCATCTTAGGTGGCCCTACATGGCATGGCTCATAGTTTCATTGAGTTAGACAAGGCGGTGTTTTTCTGATCTTGGACATGGGGTATCTCCTCATGGCCGCTTGCTCCAGTGCCACACACCTGCTGCTCACTCCAGCACCACGCAGCCTATTTTTAAAGTAAATTCATATTTAAATGTTTCAGCAAACAAAATATTTTCAGGAGGATCTACAGTAGAATTCCTTCAAATATGATCCTTGGAAAATATTTTTGAAAAAATAATGTGTATTTCACAGATAGATTTTGCTTAAAAAGTATAACATCTCTGCCAACTATTTTTTATCCTAAATGCAAACTGAAAGAGGAGAAACTGTCATTTTTCTCAATTTTTTAATTCCAATGAAGATAAATGAAACTTTCACTGCATATATATTATACCCATGTGCGTATTACTTTGAGTTTCTTTGCTATCCCCTCTAAAGTGTACTAGAACACACTGATGAATGAACTCTACTCATTTTTACTATGTTTCAGATATAAATCAAATGTATTAATTTAGCCTAAACAGTGAGGGAATTCAATATGAAAGCATATTTTATTAAAATAAAATGCCAGACCACCTCTGCAATGCTTTCTATTGCAGTCCAAATCTAGAAATGGACCTAATAATTGAGTGTGCTTATATGGTGGAATTATCTCCTCACTTTCTGAAATTACAGCATTGTATCACTTGTGTATTAAGCCACAAAAAGTGTACATTTGGGTATTGAAATATGATGCATAACATATATGGTTTCTTAAAAAGTGACATATTAAATACATTTTTGGAAAAAATAAAGAAGTGTACAACCTGGGTTTTCTTCTTAGGATTAAGAAGAAATATACCTAATGTATATTTTCTACCTTTATTACACTTTGCAGTTTTTATTTCCTCCATTATTCCATGATCCCAAATAGGTATCTAAACATAAGGAAGGCAGACTGTTTTTACAGCTGCTCTTACAAAGTCATACCTATGCCCTATAGACCACACAGGCGGAGCACAACTGTTAACTGGTAAAGCAATACCAAAGACAGTTCAGTCAAGGTTACTTAATTGCCTTGCTCAACAATCACACAGAGTTGGACACGACTGAAGTGACTTAGCAGCAGTAGCAGCAACAATCATCTCTGCATGCATATACTTGTCAGCATAAGAATAGAAATAGAAGTGGAGAAAGTGGAAGCAGATTTTATTTTCTTGGGCTCCAAAACCACTGCGGATGGTGACTGCAGTCATGACATTAAAGGACACGTCCTCCTTGGAAGAAAAGCTATGACAAACCTAGAGAACGTTTTAAAAAGCAAAGTCAAAGCCATGATTTTTTCAGTAGTCATGTACAGATGTGAGAGTTGGACCGTAAAGAAGGTTAAGCACTGAAGAACTGATGCTTTTGAATTGTGGTGCTAGAGAAGACTCTTTTTTTTTTTCAAGGAAAGATAACTGAATTTATTATTATTGTTATTATTTTTTTTACTTTACATTATTGTATTGGTTTTGCCATACGTCAACATGAATCAACCACGGGTGTACACGTGTTCCCAATCCTGCACCCCCCTCCCACCTCCCTCCCTGTACCATCCCTCTGGGTCATCCCAGTGCACCAGCCCCAAGCATCCTGTATCCTGCATCAAACCTGGACTGGCAATTCATTTCTTATATGATATTATACATGTTTCAACGCCATTCTCCAAAATCATCCCACCCTCTCCCTCTCCCTCAGAGTCCAAAAGACTGTTCTATACGTCTATGTCTCTTTTGCTCTCTCACATACAGGGTTATCATTACTGTCTTTCTAAATTCCATATATATGTGTTAGTATACTGTATTGGCATTTTTCTTTCTGGCTTACTTCACTCTGTATAATCGGCTCCAGTTTCATCCACCTCATTAGAACTGATTCAAATGTATTCTTTTTAATGGCTGAGTAATACTCCATTGTGTACATGTACCACAGCTTTCTTATCCATTCATCTGCTGATGGACATCTAGGTTGCTTCCATGTCCTGGCTATTATAAACAATGCTGCGATGAACATTGGGGTACACGTGTCTCTTTCAATTCTGGTTTCCTCGGTGTGTATGCCCAGCAGCAGGATTACTGGGTCATAAGGCAGTTCTATTTCCAGTTTTTTTAAGGAATTTCCACAGTGTTCTCCATAGTGGCTGTACTAGTTTGCATTCCCACCAACAGTGTAAGAGGGTTCCCTTTTCTCCACACCCTCTCCAGCATTTATTGCTTGTAGACTTTTGGATTGCAGCCATTCTGACTGGCGTGAAATGGACTCTTGAGACACCCTTGGACAGCAAGGAGATCAAACTAGTCAATTCTAAAGGCAATCAACCATGATAATTCATTGGGAGGACTGAAGCTGAAGCTAAAGTGCCAATACTTTGGCCGCCTGATATGAAGAACTGACTCATTGGAAAAGAACCTGATGCTGGGAAAGACTGAAGGCAAAAGCAGAAGAGAGCAACATAGCATGGATGGTTAGATAGCATCGCTGACCCAACTGACATAAATTTGAGCAAATAATAGACGATAGTGAAAGACAGGGAAGCTTTGCGTGCTGCAGTCCATGGGGTCGTAAAGAGTTGGACATGACTTGGCAACTGAAAAACAACAAGAACAGATAAGTAAGGAGATTAATTTTGGAGAACTGTGTTTTAGAATAACATGGAAGAGAAGAACAGTATTTGTAACATAATAAAATTGTCCATGTCTCATGATATAGAAAATACATGTGCATTATGTTGTTATCTGTGCCTAAGCACATGTGGCATCTCAAACACATGCTTAAGGGTAAGACAGAATTAAACACAAGTAGAAGCCACAGGGTTTCATACAAGATTATATTCTGCTTGTGAAAGTAATTTCTCAGTACATTAAAGTGAGCTACACCATTTCCTTGTTTATCATTCAACCCAGATTAACACATCTATTAAATAAATACATATACCCCCTCATAGACAAAATTTGTCATCTGTCAATAGAATAGTATGAAATAGATGAAAAATACAACAAAAATACTGAATCTAATACTGTAATACATAGTCATAAAGAAAGTTGAGCCAATGAAGAATTGATGCTTTTTAATTGTGGTGTTGGAGGAGACTTTTGAGAGTCCTTTGGACTGCCAGGAGATCAAACAAGTTAATTCTAAAGGAAATCAACCCTGAAAATTCTTTGAAAGAACTGATGCTGAAGCAGAAATTCCAAGACTTTGACCACCTGATGCAAAGAACTGACTTCTTAGAAAAGATCCTGATGCTGAGAAAGATTGAAGGCAGGAGGAGAAGGGGACAACAGAGGATGAGATAGTGGGATGGCGTCGCTGATTCGATGGACATGAGTTTGAGCAAGCTCCGAGGGTTGGTGATGGATAGAGGAGCCTGCCGTGCTGCATTCCATGGGGTTGCAAAGAGTCGGACACAACTGGGTGACTGAACTTAACTGAAAACACTGAACACCGCTAAAGTCATCATCTATTCCTGCAATCAACTGAATCCCCAACTTGTATGCAGCCTTAGAATCTTCTATCCTTCTATCTTCAAGAGAAGGACAGGGACGTTCCCAAGCATTTAAAACTGCATTGTAGCATATTCTACTCTTCTTTAAAGTTTTTAAGTTAAGAACACAAAGATGTGGATTCTGCATATCAGCATTGTTTGCCTCCTTGAAGATTACCTATCATATAGCTTTTGAAAAGAAAGCGATCAGTTGTTTAGTAGCTATGAAATATCAAATCATTAAAATTAACATTGATTTCTATTTCACTATTTTCTTGAATCTCCAGACTAGTTCACAAGTTTATTTAATTCCACAGGTGTATGTGACCAAATCACTAAAAAGAAACATATTAGTTTAAATATTAATGCCAGACAGTTTCCAATAATCCCTAAACAAATGTACAGCTAGACTTAGTGGCATTTTTATTAGGTGGCACATCAAACATCCTAGATTCTAGCCAATTTAACAATCTAAATCTTTGAAAATCAACTTCCTTGTATGGATCTCTCTCTGTTCTCACCTGCAGTTGTTTTTATCTATATAATTTAAGATGCCTGATGATGGTGCTTCCTTTTAATAAAAGTAGCTGTTATATTTTGCATTTTTGTCCTTATTTTAAGTCTTTAAAATGTACAAATGCATTTAAAGACTACACTATGAAATGTATAAAATTTAAGATAATTTAAAGATGAAAAGCTGATTCAAGGAAGATAGGGTTTTTTTTATTAAAAGTTATATAACTAGCAAAGTGGCAGAGCCAGAATCTGAACCCAAGAAGATTGGCCTCTGAGCTTGTCCTCATGAATACAATGTTAATCTTCCTCTCTGCTTAGTGTCCACTCTTCCTCTTAAAACCCTAACAAAAGATAACACCAACTGTGATCTACAAAGAAAGACCATTTGATCCAACTATATTTATCCTGCACATCAAAAGGATTCTGAATGTGCATAGAGTTTTATAAAGAAATGAAATGCTCTGGCTTATGTCTCAAAATGAATATAAAAGATTAGAATAACCAAAGGCTGGGAGCAAATACTAAGTTTCTAAATATTTGACTCTAGAGGACTTGCTCAAAACAGTATAAGCAAGGCAAAAAAATCACAGATGTTAAAAAAAAAGGAAAATTAATAGGTAAAAATATAAGCATTCTCCTAAAACAGATTTATATGACACTAATAATTTTCATCCCTCAAAACTCTATAGCAAGATTGTTTAGAATGACACATATAGGGAGCATTTTTCTTTATGTTTTTTTTAAGTTCCTGCACAAACAGTGAATTGAGACTCATAGTTCCATAAGATGGGAGATGAAGATAAGCTTTCTTACAAAAATTAAAATAAAAAAATAAATGAAGATTAAGGTCCGATAGCTATTTGGTCATATATATTAAATCTTTTCTAATTAGTTATATTTAAACAAAAATACTTCTTGAAAATCTACTCCCATGTAGTTTAAGAAAAAAAAAAAATTGGGAAAAATAAGCAGAACTGCAGCCACAATCATCAGGGAAATGAGCCAAAGAGGGAACAAATGTGCTTAAAAATGGCTCTCTTAGAAGTTGAAGAATTGGCCAAATAAATAAAATACTTATTTTATTTCAATTTATTTCAATTTCAGCCATTTCAGTTTGAATCATTTCAAAATCTGTTTGGATTCTCCTACTTCAGGGATACAAAGTATTTTCCCAGAGTCAACTTTCATCAATATTTATCTGTAACTTCATCTCCATCACCCCTTTTACTCTTTTTATCTCCATCTAATATCATTAGATTCATTCCAACAAAAATTAACTTTATACAGACTTCTACATTTAGAGTTGAAAACATCAGAATATTAGTCGGTCTGAAGAAAACATCTGCATGTTGGAATTTTTCACTTTTTACTTGGATGCTTACTGTCATGTAGACAGCTGTTTTCTAGAGATATGACAATATTTCAATTTTAAATATTTTATTTATTTGGCCAATTCTTCAACTTCTAAGAGAGCCCTTTTTAAGCACATTTGTTCCCTCTTTGGCTAAATTAAAAAATGTTGTAGCTCCACTAAACCAAAGTAGCTTTTAATTGCAAAGATTTTTTTTTTTTTAATTTTGGATACATCAAGGTTTCCTTGTGGGAATCATGCAAGTCAAAGTGTGCAGAGTTAACACCTTCTTTTAAGTAGTTGAGTTTTATTGAGATGAAATTTACCTATAGTGAAAAGCAAAGACAGTAAATGTATATTTTGATGAATTTTGACTATATATAGTATTCTCCCATTCGTGGAAAAACATGTTCTTAAAAAAATATGTTTTTACAAATAGAACTACCTTATGACCCAGCAATCCCACTGCTGGGCATACACACCGAGGAAACCAGAATTGAAAGAGACACATGTACCCCAACGTTCATCGCAGCACTGTTTATAATAGCCAGGACATGGAAACAACCTAGATGTCCATCAGCAGATGAATGGATAAGAAAGCTGTGGTACATATACACAATGGAGTATTACTCAGCCATTAAAAAAGAATTCATTTGAATCAGTTCTGATGAGATGGATGAAACTGGAGCCGATTATACAGAGTGAAGTAAGCCAGAAAGAAAAACACCAATACAGTATACTAACACATATATATGGAATTTAGAAAGATGGCAATGACGACCCTGTATGCAAGACAGGAAAAAAGACACAGCTGTGTATAACGGACTTTTGGACTCAGAGGGAGAGGGAGAGGGTGGGATGATTTGGGAGAATGGCATTCTATCATGTATACTATCATGTAAGAATTGAATCGCCAGTCTATGTCTGACACAGGATACAGCATGCTTGGGGCTGGTGCATGGGGATGACCCACAGAGATGTTATGGGGAGGGAGGTGGGAGGGGGGTTCATGTTTGGGAACACATGTAAGAATTAAAGATTTTAAAATTAAAAATAAATAAATAAATAAAATACATGAAGAAAAAAAAGAAGAAAGTTAAAAAAATAAAAAAAATAAAAATAAAAATGGGAAAAATGAATGGAAAAAATATTCAACCCTTCATACTATACACAGACTAAAAATCGACTATATAAATGCACATAAATGAAATATATTTATTATTGACCTATTTGTCTACTTTTCTGCAAAAAGCATATGCACTTCATTACTTATAACTTTAGAGTGACTCTTGAAATCATGTAATATAATTATTCCAATGCTGTTCTTATATTTTATGATTATTTGGACTATTACATGTGTGGTGCATTGACACATCATTTTATAATATAAATAATTATATTTAATATATATGACCAGGTAGCAATGGCAACCCACTTCAGTACTCTTGCCTGGAAAATCCCATGGATGGAGGAGCCTGGTAGGCTGCAGTCCATGGGGTCACAAAGAGTCAGGCACAACTGAGTGACTTCACTTTCACTTTTCACTTTCATGCATTGGAGAAGGAAATGGCCACCCACTCCAGTATTCTTGCCTGGAGAATCCCAGGGACAGAGGACCCTAATGGGCTGCTGTCTATGGGGTTGCACAGAGTTGGACACAACTGAAGCGACTTAGCAGCAGCAGCAGCTAATATTGAAAAGTCTGTTAGAATTTTTACTGTGATGACTTTGAATCTCTACATCAATTTGTGGACGATTAAGTTAATACTACTATAGAATTTTCCAATCCATAACTTCATATTCACTTAAGCTATCTTTATCTTGCATATTTTTAAGTGTACAGTTTTACATGTATTTGCTAAATCTTATGTAAATATTTCATGTATTGATGGACTTTAAAGTAGTATTTTAAAGCTTTGTATTTCTATCTGCTTTTTTCTATGATATACAAGTGACTTATAAATGTGACTTTTATTTACCTTTCATCCTATAAACCTCCATAAATTACTTAAGTATTTTAATATTTTGTGAGGATGAGAGTTACTTAGAATTTTCTTATGTAATAACATGTGTGCACTGGATATAAGGAAGCTACTGATTTTTCTTGTTAGTCTTTAGCAATTTATTTTATCCCTTACTTTATTGACTTTTATATAACATTGAGCATGTTTAACACAATGGCAAGAACAGACATTCTTCAGAGGAAGCACTCAAAATTTCACCCTTATGATAATGTTGCTATTGGTTTTTCATGGATATTCTTTACACATTGAGAACATTACCTCTATTTCCAACTTGCTGAGAGCGCTGTATCAAGAGTATATGTTGAAAAGCTACAATAATCAAAATGGCATGATACTGGGACAAAAGCACAAATACAGATCAATGGAATATGATAGGAAGTCCAGAGGAAACCCCAAATATATATGGCCACCTAATCTGTAACAAAAGAGGCAAGAATATATAACAAAGACAGCCTCTTCAATAAATGGTATTGGGAATACTGGATAGATTCATATAAAAAAATAAAATTAGAACACTCCCTAACACCATTCATAAAAACAAACTCAAAGTGGATTAAAGACCTAAATGTAAGGCCAGATACTTACTATAAGTCTCTGAGAGGAAAACATAGGCAGAACACTCTCTGATATAAATTGTTACAATATCTTTTTAGATCCACCTCCTAGAGTAATGAAAATAAAAATAAATAAACAAATTGGGTCTAATTAAACTTAAGAGCCTTTGCACAGCAAAGGAAAACATAAACAAAATGAGAAGACAATCCTGAAAACGGGGAAAATATTTGCAAATGAAGTCACTAACAATGGATATGGATTAATCTCCAAAGCATACTAACAGATCATGCAGCTCGATACAAAAAACAAATAGATATTTTCCCCAAAAAGACATTTGCTGTTGTTCAATCACTAAGTCATGTCTGACTCTTTGTTATCCCATGGACTGCAGCAAGCCAGGCTTCTCTGTCCTTCATCATCTCCCAGAGCTTGCTCAAACTCATGTCCTTTTAGTCAGTGATGCCATACAACCATCTCATCCTCTGTCATCCCCTTCTCCTCTTGCCCTCAATCTTTCCCAGCAACAGGGTCTTTTGCAATGAGTCAGCTCTTCACATCAGGTGACTAAAGTACTGGAACCTCAGCTTCATCCTTGGTGCTTCCAATGAATACTTAGTGCCAGGGGCCAGTGTGAGGAACTCCGCCCATGGCAAAGGTCATGAGGAAGGAGGCTTGGCATACGCAAAGGCGTGATCAAGCCTCAGGAAACCCCCTGTTCCCGAGCATGTAACCCCAAAACCAGAGTCTGTTTTATGCTCTCACCTACACCTCTGACTTTACGGGGGGCTCTCCCCCATAACCATTTCTCTCAGAGAAGGAGTAAACATGCAGCTCCAAGTCAATAAAAATTCTTGGGCGTGACAAGAGTGTTTCAGCTTATGGACTCCTTTGAAGGTTATCTAGCCCACCTGTATAGGTTCGTCCGGCCACATGTGATTGTTTACAGCCTCCCAATCTGAGAGGCACGAGATGTTTTAGACTTACTAAAGGCAATTTCTCTTGTGGAGTTAGAAATTATTAGTATAATGGGTTGGTTAGGAATTATATTGGTGAAGGGTTTTTCATTTGTTGTGTCAATAATTGCTGCTAATTCCCTGCTCTGGGTGGGACAAGGATGTCTCAGGTCAAACCTCTCTGCTGACAGACTAGCTTGTGTGACAGGATTATCCATACTCCTGCCACATGATTGTTTACTACCTCTCAACCATAAACAGCACAGAGAGTTTTGGAGTATTTTGAGTCTTAATTAGCATAGGGCTTTTTCTTCTTGTTGAGTCAATGATTGCCGCCAGGCCTCCATATCCTTAGGTACCTGGGAATATATTAATCAATGTATTTGGAATATAGCAAAGGAAATATAGTAGTTTTTGATGTTAGCAATACTAGACTTTTTGAGTTAATGGATTTTCTCTTTTGTAATAGATCACTGTACTTTGTTATAAATCACTGTGTCCTTGCTATGTAAGAATGTAACTTTATCATATCTTAAGACTAAACAGATCTTAAGAGGAGCATTGGTGAAAGGATTTTCATTTGTTAGGCTGATGTTTGCTGCTAAATCTCCATGTCCCCTACCCTTATAATGAATATAACTAGCATATAGGAAGAAATAAGTATTAACCTTTAAGCATATAGGAGAAATAAGTATTAACCTTTAAGATTAATCATGTTAACCTTGGGTTAAATAAATTCCTTTCTTGATTGTAACTCACTACACCCTCACCCTATAGGAATGTAACTTTATTTGGAGGGTGATGCCTGGTTTAAGAAAAAACACCCTTGGAAGAAATAAGTTTTTTAGTTATCAGAAAGAAAGGATCATAAAATGTCAGCAGGTCTCACTCATGGCCAGAAGATGATGTACCCTTTTTTATACATTTATGTGAAGCACCTGATTTTGATAAAGGTCAGGACTGCTGACCCCCTTGTGACTCTGTATTCATCCCTATGTGTAAGAAAAGGTATATAAGCAAACCTAAAAATAAAGAAATCGGATCAGTTTCTGGAAAGACTGATTCCCCCATGTCGCTTCTTTCTTGCTCCCGTTTTTCTGGCTGAATTCCCATCTGGAGCATGGATGCTATTCCACGTAATCCAAGTTATTCAGCCTCTTTTTCTCCACTAATCTTCCTACTACACTATCCATTTCTAATCTCTCTATATCTGTGATTAAATATGTATTTTTCCAAAGACGCCAACTCCGTCCCCACCTTCGAATCACCCTGGATCCACCGGGGCTGGACCCTGGCAACTTAGGGTTGATTTCCTTTCAGATTGGCTGGTATGATCTCTTTGATGTTCAAAAAGCACATGGAAAGATGTTCAACATTGAGAATTATTAGAGAGATGTGAATCAACACTACATGAAGTCTCACCTCACACTAGTCAGAATGGCCATCATCAAAATATCTACAAATAATAAATGCTGGAATGGGTGTGGAGAAAAGTGAACCCTCCTACACTGTTGGTGGGAATGTAAATTGGCACAGCCCTTATGGAAAACAGTATGGAGATTCCTTTAAAAATAACAATAATAAATAAATAAAAATAGAGCTACAATTTGTTGTCAGACACTAAGTTGTGTCTGACTCTTTAGTGACCCCATGAACTTAAGCTGGCCAGTCTCCTCTCTCCATATGACCCTTCAATCCCACTCCTGGACTTATATCTAGAGAAAACTATAATTCAAAGAGATACATGCACCCCAGTGTTCACTGCAGCACTATTTACAATAGTCAGGATGTAGAATGAACATAAATGTCCATTGACATTTATGGAGAAATGGATTGTGAAATAAGGAAAATGAAATAATGTCATTTGTAGTAACATGAATGGACCTAGATATTGTCATATTGAGTAACGTAAAACACAGAAATAAATATTATGTATATCTCTTATATGTGGAATCTAAAGGAACGGTACAAATGAACTTATTTACAAAGCAGAAATAAAGTCACAGATGAAGAAAACAAACTTATGGTTACCAGGATGGGAAAGGGCTGAGGAATAAATTGGGAGATTGAGATTGATATATACACACTACTGTCTATAAGACAAATAAGGACCTACTGTATACCACAGGGAATTTTCTTAATACTTTGTGATGATTTATGTGGGAAAGGAATACTAAAAGATGGATATACATGTAAACAATTTACTTTGTTGTACAGCAGAAACACAACATTGGAAATCAACTATATATCAACAAATTTTTTAAAAATAAAGTGTATGTTGAATGCTGTCAAATGCTTTTGTCTGCATCCATTGAGATGATTTTTTTTTCTCACTTAGGTATTATGCTGATTTATTTCTGAATGGAAAACAAGCCATGTATTCCTGAGATAAACTCAAATTTGTTATGATGAAAATTATAAAAATTTATTAAGAATTAGCGCTTTTATACTTAAGGATATTGACTTGTGTTTTTATGACATCACAGACATTCACGTTTATTTTATCTCTCAGTTATATAACATATATGAGACACATGTATGTGGTTATGTTTGTGTATTTTGTGTTTTTTCTTTTATTGGCTAGATTGTCAGTTTTAACAAATTATTAACCTAATTCTAATGGTGTAACTAAAACAAATTATTTACTTAAAATTTGGATTGGTGTTTAACAGTCACAGAGTCAGAGTCCAGTGAATACAAATGTCAGTTGTAAGACTTACTCATGAATTTGTAGGACAGACAGGGGAAGACAATGGTTGAAATCTGGACAAAGAAGGGAGTTCATGTTCTTTGTGAATCTTGACAACAGTAGAGAAGAAATATAGTGTGAATGAATTAAGTCACAACAGCATGTGGGTCCCCAAATATTTCACATCAACCCTTATCACTCACTGTCAAGGAAGAAACAGTTATATGCTTGCAGGTCCCAGTAGATGCATCAGGAATGGCCTGAATCCAGATCTACTGATACGATACTTTCTGCAGCTCTGGAAAGATGCTGTAACCTCCCCTGGCTTTTTTTCAGGAGGAAAACTAATTTGGGGGTGTGAAACTAGGTCCCTAGGACATTAACCAAGAATTCATGTCCCATTTACAATGGTACCAGGCTGAAAAGTTCTGAGATTCTCCAGGCAAAATATGACTCACCAATCTTTTATAAACACATATCTAAAACCTATCAAACATTCACATTTCAACGGTTTGAGTAAGCTCTGGGAGTTGGTGATGGACAGGGAAGCCTGGTGAGCTGCAGTCCATGGGGTCGCAAAGAGTTGGACATGACTGAGTGACTGAACTGACTGAGAATTCAAACAACTGCATTAACTTGTACCTGCCAGCTTTATATCTATGCTGTGTGGATTTTACCCTAGTGGACACTCTAGTGAACAATGAAAGAAAGTTTCACATTAAGATGGACTTTATTGTTCCTATCATTTGGTTATTTAGCCTAGGTCCCTGATAAGGAATTAAGACTATTCAAGGCACAGCACACTTAAGCGTATAGGTTTTCTATTACTTGCATTTGAATGAATCTTGACAAATTCACTCTGTTAACACAACTATCTGCCTTAGTACAAGTTCACTTGTAACGAGGAGGCAACACCGTTACTCTGCTTCTATAAAGCTCACAGTCTGTTGCAGCTGAGGGTTCAGGGTGAATGTGCCAGGTGAATATTACTTGCATGAAACTCTTACAATAAGAGACCCATTCTGCTCAATCTCTGCTCAGCTTGTGCTATGAAACTTTTACTATAAAGAGTAAAACACATCTTCCCTGTTTGACAATATTCAATAGGTAATTATTTGTAACTATTTTAAAATTTATATTACAAAAAGAGCAAGTTTCTTCTCCTGTACCCTTCACCCCTACACAAATACTTTTTCTTGACCTTCATTTGAACTGGTAAAATAAGAACTTCATAAATATTCTCAAAGCACAGAATCTCATTAATTTCTTTTTGTATCTCATTTTGGCCTTAAGCTGCCATTTTTGCACCTGTTAGACTATCTTACACATGTATTAGTATATTTGACATTTTGAAGATAGCTGCTGTCAATAAAAGTTATAGATACTTATTTTAAGTAGTGTGACTAGAAATCATCCAACAGATCTTGGAGGAAGCCAGGTCAGAATGAAAGCAAAAGCATCCAAAAAATAATCCTTTACCATATGGCGTGAGAGGCCTGAGAAATAGCTTAGTATGGTTTTTAGCTATAGTACTTAATGAATTAAAATCAGTCTATACAAGAAGTAGTTATAATGGAATGAATTGATTTTTAAACAATACATTTAAATAATATTTTAATTCATTTCCCTCTGTCATAGATAATACATATATGATTAGCCACAATTCATTGAATACTGTCATCTGTATGCTCTTTTATTCCTTTCGGTTTTTTGTTTTCTTTGATATGTAACATATGCTCCTATTTTCAAAATTAAAAGTGGATCCAAATTCTCTCAACCAAAAGCTGATCTTCTCATCTCTATAACTGAGTTGATATACATACACACACACACACTTATTATTCATCTGTAAATTAGATCACAACAATATTTCTTTCATTATTAGCCACATTTTACACTCTTTTTCATATAAATATATATGCTTCACTTTCTAAAATTATGGTAACATACATAAAAATTGCCATTTTCACCATTTTATTATAGTTTCTTATTAAGTACATTTACACATTGTTGTGTAACCAATCTCTAGAACTTGTTCATCTTGCAAAACTAAAACTCTATACCCATTAAACAATGACTTCCCATTATCCCTTCCTGCAGCCCCTTGCTACCACAATTCAACTTTCTGTTCCTATGAATTTTTGACTACTTCAGACACCTGATGTAAGTGGGATAAAACAGTATTTGCCTTTTTGAGGCTGCCTGTTTCACTTACCACGTTTTTGAAGTTCATCCATGGTATATCCTGTGCCACAATTTTCCTCCTTTTTAAGGGGGAAAAATATTTCATTCTGTTTATATATTACATTTTATCTATTCATTTTTCCTTTGATGGATACAGTTTGAAGTTTTGGCTATTGTAAATAATGCTGCTATAGACATACATGCACAAATATGTCTTCAATATCCTGCTCAGGGCTTTGGGGGTATATACCCAAATATTGCTAGATCATATGGTGATTGCATTTTTAATTTTTTGAGAAACTGCCATTTGTTTTTCATAGTGACTATACCATTTTATATTCTACCAACAGTACACAAGTGTTCCTTCCAATTTTTCCATATCCTCACAGTTTTTTTTTTTTTTTGATAGTAGCCATCCTGATGCGTGTAAGGTTCTACTTCACTTTTAATAGTTATACTTCTTAAATGAAGAATCTTCTAGGTACTAAAGTGAATCTCTGGCCAGTGATCTTAGATCTTTCTCATTTTCATACAATTCATTCAAATGTATAAATTTCCCTCTAAACACTTTTTTTTCCTGAATCTCTCAAGTTTTGATGTTATCTTTTCATTCTCTTGCTTAGTTTTTCTACTTCATCTGGACAGATGATTTGGGCCAAAGAGTTCAGTTATCCATCCCTGGATAATTCATCCCTTCTCAATTTACTAGGAGAATGACCAGATTTATTTTTCAAATTGAAGTTTAACACAACTACACAAAAAATGTCCTCATGATTAGATAATTAGTTGTTCACTTAGGAACGTTACCATGTCTACCTCAACCTCCACTATATCTCCCTTCAGTTCAGTTGCGGCCAACTCTTTGCAACCCCATGGACTGCAGCATCCCTGTCCATCACCAACCCCCAGAGCTTACTCAAACTCATGTCCATCAAGTCAGTGATGCCATCCAACCATCTCGTCCTCTGCCATCCCCTTCTCCTCCTACCTTCAATTTTTCCCAGCATCAGGGTCCATTCAAATGAATGAGTCAGTTCTTTGCATCATGTGGCCAAAGTATTGGAGTTTCAACTTCAGCATCAGTCCTTCCAGTGAATATTCAGAACTGATTTCCTTAAAGTGACTGACATACAACACATGTTGTTGATTGAGAAACAAAAAAGAAATATTACTAATAAATGATTGCTGCTGCTACTGCTAAGTTGCTTCAGTCGTGTCCAACTCTGTGTGACCCCAGAGACGGCAGCCCACCAGGCTCTTCTGTCCCTGGGATTCTCCAGGCAAGAATACTGGAGTGGGGTGCCATTGCCTTCCCCAATGCATGAAAGTGAAAGTGAAGTTGCTCAATCGTGTCAGACCCTCAGCGGCCCCATGGACTGCAGCCTGCCAGGTTCCTCCATCCATGAGATTTTCCAGACAAGAGTACTGGAGTAGGGTGCCATTGCCTTCTCCAAAATGATTGCTAGTTTCTCTAATTTCTAAATTGCTCTTTCTAGAAAATCAGTTACAATGCTGATCTCCAAAAACCTTTATACATTCAATGAAATATTACTTTAGAATAAGTTTTTCCAAGTTCATTATTTTATAGAACTTCATAAATCACCTCAAGAAAGTGGGGATTAGTGGATTCATGTTCAAATATTCTGTCTCCACCTTATACACTTCTAAATTAGCCTCATACCACTTATCCAACTTGGAGTTTATTCAAAAAGTGAAAGGTTTTTTAGAAAAAAAGTGAGAAATATTCAGTCAGCATAGTGCACATTTGCAGAAAATCCCCTGAAATACACTAGATTAATCAAGGGAACTACATTAAAAAGGGTCATGCTCCCTGGGGGAGTGGAGAGCATCCGTCTAGCACTTCTGAGAAGTGGTGTGTTACTATAACAATACGAGATGTACCAAATTGAAGTACTGTACCTAGAGTTTACAGACTGTTTCACTCCTAGACATCTGTGTATATTATGTTGAATTTAATTAGAGCTCTTTTTGTAAATTCTTCAGAGAATCTTTATAAGAAAGGTGTGTGGTTAGAGACAAGGCAGGTGTTTGCAGAAATGAGGATTAACCTTCTAAAGGTCTATGTTTTGAATGTGTTATAGACATTGTGTTAAGTGTGAAGGAGCAGTCACAGGATTTTAAAGGCCTTATGTTTGATGTGTACTCAGCTTTTAGAAGAATAATGTTCAGGATGAAGATTCCATACAAGACTCAAATTGATAATTTAGAAATATTTTAAACTTTGATTATATAATTAACCTATTAAGAGATAATTTTATGAATTTCACACACACACACACACACAGAGAGACATAAAATTTAGCCATAAGTAGCATAAATTTTATCATCATGCTGCATTAGCTGGCTCATTCCAAAGTCTCAGATTAGGCCAAAACCTGTAAAGGTTCTCTCAGGAAACCCCCAAAAGTTTTATCTGCGCTGATTCCTGTCTTAAAGGTGACATATATGGTAAAAACTTTCTCAGAATGCTTCCACACCTGGTTCTAAGCTCCTACCTTATCCCACAGGCAGCTAATTGACTGAAATATTAGAGAACAAAACAATTTCAAATTAAAGTTAATACTGGAGTGGGTTGCCATTTCCTTCTCAAGAAGATCTTCCTGACCCAGGGATTGAACCGGGGTCTCCTGTATTGTAGGCAGACGCTTTACTATCTAAGCCACCAGCAAAGTCTAAAGTTAAATAATACTATTTTTAAAATATGAGTTAAATAAAACTCATATTAAGATGCTCAGGAATTAATGGGACTCAAGCCTTGTCTAATTTGTTAACAAGTTTGGACAGAATTTTCCCAATTGAAATATAAGTGACCAAAAAAATAACAAAAAAAAAAACCCAAAAAACTAATACAAGACAAAAATTGTTCAGCAACAAAATTAGGAAGAAGCATCATGTGGCCAAATTTTGATAATTTTTAGAACATCTTCTGGCAAAAAAAAATATTTGTTCTAGAGAATGCAGTTTGACTCACATATTATTTTTTATGTCAAATAATAAACATCTTAATGAGACACCAAAATAAGATTTAATGGAACTGTCAGAGCAAGTAAATGAATTCAAGTGAGGAAAAACACAATCACATAATCAAAACCTAACAAGAACATCTGATCATCTATAGAATTCAGGCTTAAGGAAAAACATAAATTGCTACAGAAGCAGAAGAATAAAGGTGAAAAGTCAGAGAACATTTAGTGTGATGGTTACTTTTATGTGTCAACTTAGGCTATAATACCCAGTTGTGTATATAAAACACTAATCTAGGTGTTGCTCTGAAAGTATTTTATAGATGTGGTTAATTAATAACTATAATTATTTGACTTTAAGTAAAGGAGAGTATCCTCCTTCTTGATGTGGTGGGCCTCGTTCACTCACTTGAAGTCTTAAGAGAAAACGAAGGTTTCTCTGAAGATAAATTCTGCCTCAACATTTCAGCATATCAAGAAACATACAAACAACAAATGCTGGAAAGGGTGTAGAGAAAAGGGAATCCTCATGCACCTTTGGTGGAAATGTAAATTTGTACAACCATTGTAGAGAACAGTATAAAGATTCCTTTAAAAAAATCAAAAGTAGAAGTACATATTATCCAGCAATTCCACTCCTGGGCATTTATCCAGAGAAAAACCACAGTTTGAAAAGATAGATGTATACCAATGCTCACTATCAAACTATTTACAATGGCCAAAACATGGAAGCAACCAAAATGTCCATCAACAGATGAATGGATAAAGAAGAAGTGGTATGCATATACAACTGAATATTACTCCACCAGAAGAAAAAAAAAAAACAGAAATATTGTCATTTATAGCAACATGGATGGATCTAGAGATTATCATAACAAGAAAAATAACTCAGAGAGCTCCAAATATTCTATGATATCACTTGTATGTAGGATATAAAATATTCTACAAGTGAACTTATCTGTGAAACAGAAAAAGATCACAGAACAAGTGATCAGAGAATTAGAACAGAACAAGTCTGTTCTCTATGGGGAAGAGAGGAAGGATAAATTATGAGGTTGGGATTAAAATATACATACTACTATATATAAAAAGGATAATAAAAAAGGACATACTGTATAGCATAGGGGATGCTTCTCAATATTCTATAATAACCTGTATGGGAAAATAATCTGAACAATAATGGATATATGAATATGTATAACTGAATTGCTTTGAAATACACTGCGATTCATGGGGTTGCAAAGAGTCGGACACGACTGAGCAACTGAACTGAACTGAACTGAACACCTGTAACTAACACAACATTATAAATCAACTATACCCTAACATAAAATAAAAATTAAAAAGATTACAATATCCTTCCTACCAGAGACTTTTTAACATGCCAGTCTGCCCAATGGATTTGTGACCTGACATTCCCCTCAATCCTGGAAGCCAGTTACTAGAAAATTCTCTCTCTTCTTGACAAACCGGCAGACAGAGAGATACATACATACATAGACAGACATCTTCCTGGATCTGTCTTCCTGGATAACCCTGACTGATACAGTAGATATAAGAGATAGATACTAAACAAAGATCCAGAGCATTTATTGGCAAAACTGAAAAATATATAACCAGAGATACAATAATTTTTCCTAAACTGAAGGCATATATGTATTTTCGGATTAATATATCATACTTTGTTTCAGGAAAACTTTATGAGAGATAATCAATTTATCCATAGTATCATGCAGCTAGTTATTCATTAATAGGTTTCAAGAGAGTTTTAAGTGTCCTGGCAGACTATTCGATCTTCTACAAAGAAGAGTAAATAAGAATAATCACATCCCTTTTAATAGCATGAGATGCCAGAGAAAATAAGCCAATATGTATAAAGTTTTGATGGAGAAAATGATGTAAAACAAGGATTCTTAAATCATTCAAGTTGTGTTTTCCACTAAAGAATATATAAATATATTATCATTAAGAAAAAAAAGAAGCATGTTACTCATATTCTTTCCTAAACTATGAAATCAGAGAAAAATCTATTCTTCAATATCTAAGCAGTTTATCTTCCTTTGTGAAAACATCTAAAAACTTGTTTCTGCTAGAAACTAGCTTTGAGAAGCCCTAGATTATAGATGAAAATCAGATAATATGGAGATAAAGACTGATAGATTTTATCATTTAAGAGAAATATTAAAAAACAATTTAAAAATTTCAATAGTTTCTGGTCTTACATTTAGATCTTTAATCCATTTTGAGTTTACTTTTGTGTATGGTGTTAGAAAGTGTTCCAGTTTCATTCTTTTACAAGTGGTTCACCAGTTTTCCCAGCACCACTTGTTAAAGAGATTGTCTTTAATCCATTCTATATTTTTGCCTCCTTTGTCGAAGATAAGGTGTCCATAGGTGTGTGGATTTATCTCTGGGCTTTCTATTTTGTTCCATTGATCTATATTTCTGTCTTTGTGCCAGTACCATATTGTCTTGATGACAGTGGCTTTGTAGTAGAGCCTGAAGTCAGGCAGGTTGATTCCTCCAGTTCCATTCTTTTTTCTCAAGATTGCTTTGGCTATTTGAGGTTTTTTGTATTTCCATACAAATTGTGAAATTATTTGTTTAAGCTCTGTGAAAAATACCGCTGGTAGCTTGATAGGGATTGCACTGAATCTGTAGATTGCTTTGGGTAGTATACTCATTTCAATATATTGATTCTTCCAATCCATGAACATTGTATATTTTTCCATCTATTAGTGTCCTCTTTGATTTCTTTCACCAGTGTTTTATATATATAGGTCTTTAATTTCTTTAGGTAGATATATTCCTAAGTATTTTATTCTTTTCATTGCAATGGTGAATGGAATTGTTTCCTTAATTTCTTTTTCTACTTTCTCATTATTAGTGTATAGGAATGCAAGGGATTTCTGTGTGTTGATTTTATATTCTACAACTTTACTATATTCTACAACTTTACTATATTCATTGATTAGCTCTAGTAATTTTCTGGTGGAGTCTTTAGGGTTTTCTTTTTTTTTTATAATTTTTTTATATTTTTTTAATTTTTTTTAAATTTAAAAATCTTTAATTCTTATATGTGTTCCCAAACATGAACCCCCCTCCCACCTCCCTCCCCATAACATCTCAGTGGGTCATCCCCATGCACCAACCCCAAGCATGCTGTATCCTGCGTCAGACATAGACTGGCGATTCAATTCTTACATGATAGTATACATGATAGAATGCCATTCTCCCAAATCATCCCACCCTCTCCCTCTCCCTCTGAGTCCAAAAGTCCATTATACACAGCTGTGTCTTTTTTCCTGTCTTGCATACAGGGTCGTCATTGCCATCTTTCTAAATTCCATATATATGTGTTAGTATGCTGTATTGGTGTTTTTCTTTCTGGCTTACTTCACTCTGTATAATCGGCTCCAGTTTCATCCATCTCATCAGAACTGATTCAAATGAATTCTTTTTAATGGCTGAGTAATACTCCATTGTGTATATGTACCACAGCTTTCTTATCCATTCATCTGCTGATGGACATCTAGGTTGTTTCCATGACACATGTACCCCAATGTTCATCGCAGCACTGTTTATAATAGCCAGGACATGGGAACAATCTTTAGGGTTTTCTATGTAGAGGATCATGTCATCTGCAAACAGTAAGAGTATTACTTCTTCTTTTCCAATTTGGGTTCCTTTTATTTCTTTTTCTGCTCTGATTGCTGTGGCCAAAACTTCCAGAACTATGTTGAATAGTAGCGGTGAAAGTAGGCACCCTTGTCTTGTTCCTGACTTTAGGGGAAATGCTTTCAATTTTTCACCATTGAGGATAATGTTTGCTGTGGGAGAACATAGGCAAAACACTCTTCGACATAAATCACAGCAGGATCCTCTATGATCCACCTTCCAGAATACTGGAAATAAAAGCAAAAATAAACAAATGGGATCTAATTAAAATTAAAAGCTTCTGCACAACAAAGGAAACTATAAGCAAAGTGAAAAGACAGCCTTCAGAATGGGAGAAAATAATACCAAATGAAGCAACTGACAAACAACTAATCTCAAAAATATACAATCATGCAGCTCAATTCCAGAAAAATAAATGACCCAATCAAATAATGGGCCAAATAACTAAATAGACATTTCTCCAAAGAAGACATACGGATGGCTAACAAACACATGAAAAGATGCTCAACATCACTCATTATCAGAGAAATGCAAATCAAGAACAATGAGGTACCATTTCACACCAGTCAGAATGGCTGCGATCCAAAAGTCTACAAGCAATAAATGCTGGAGAGGGTGTGGAGAAAAGGGAACCCTCTTACACTGTTGGTGGGAATGCAAACTAGTACAGCCACTATGGAGAACACTGTGGAGATTCCTTAAAAAACTGGAAATTGAACTGCCTTATGACTCAGCAATCCCACTGCTGGGCATACACACTGAGGAAACCAGAACTGAAAGAGACACGTGTACCCCAATGTTCATCTCAGCACTGTATATAATAGCCAGGACATGGAAGCAACCTAGATGTCCATCAGCAGAGGAATGGATAAGAAAGCTGTGGTACATATACACAATGGAGTATTACTCAGCCATTAAAAAGAATAAATTTGAATCAGTTCTAATGAGGTAGATGAAACTGGAGCCTATTATACAGAGTGAAGTAAGCCAGAAAAAAAAAAAACACCAATACAGTATACTAACACATATATATGGGATTTAGAAAAATGGTAAGGATAACCCTGTATGCAAGACAGCAAAAGAGACACAGATGTATAGAACAGTCTTTTGGACTCTGAGGGAGAGGGAGACGGTGGGATGATTTGGGAGAATGGCATTGAAACATGTATACTATCATCTAAGAAAAGAATCTCCAGTCTAGGTTTGATGCAGGATACAGGATGCTTGGGGCTGGTGCACTGGGATGACCCAGAGAGATGGTATGGGGAGGGAGGTAGGAGGGAGCTTCAGGATTGGCATCTCATGTACACCCTTGGCAGATTCATATTGATGTATGGCAAAACCAACACAGTATTGTAAAGTTAAATAAAGTAAAATTTTAAAAAAATTCAATAAAGGATAAAATAACTGGTAAAAATTTCAAGTGGAAAAAGTTGCAAGCATTTTAATTAGAAAAGAGGCAAAACATAGATAATTCACAAGAAGAAACACAAATGAACTACGAATAAAATAACCTCTTTAAAAGTCAAAAAAATCCAAGGAAAGGGTTATATAAGTTTTTTGGCAATAAAATTAAAAATTGTATAATTTCTGCCAACTACAGTGTCGTCTAGGCTGTGAGGTAACAGGAGTTGTCTTTACTTCGTTAATAAAGTTTAAGCAGAAATAGCTAGTTTTGAATCAACATATATTTTTTCTCTAAGTTTAAAATGTAAACACTTTCTGCCTTAGCTATTCCAATATTAGAAATTTATGCCATGGTAGATAACTGTATACATTTGCAAAGAATCATGTCCATAGAATCATGTCCATTCTATGGTGCTAAATAAAATAGTGAAACTTATAAATATCAGTTATTAATTGATTAAATTATAATAAATTCATAGATTAGAACATAATGCAGACATTCTAATTATGATGGATACCTATATATATTTATAGACATAACCACAAATTAAAGTTGCAAAGTAAAAAGATTTACAAAACATCATCTTAAAAAATGCCTATAGAGATAACTAGAATAATGGTCACTTAGCTTTCTTCTGTATAGTTTTTATATTACTTGTATTTTCATCAATGTGCATGCATACTTTTTATGATCAAAAATTTATTTAAAGAAACCTTGAAAATTACTGTTGGAGAAGGGAGTATTTTTGATAATTTAGATGAGAGAATTACATAGAAATTGCATTTAATAACATTTATTTTTTGTTTTCCTTTCTTTTCTATCTTTATCTAGTTCTCTTTCTCACCATCCTCTGCCTCTGTTAACTATATATTGGATCTCTTTTTCTATGAATTTCTCTTTTGACATATTGTTTACCTACAACATTATGTTAGATTTGACATTTCCATACATTAAAATAAGTGCCACAATGTCTAGTTAACATCTGTCACCATAAAAAAATATTACATTATTATTGACTGTATGTGTTTTTTTTAACTCTACTTTTGAATAAGGGGCTTCCTAGGTGGTACAGTGGTGAAGAATCTGCCTGCCAACTCAGGAGACACCAGAGACTGGGGTTCTATCACTGGGTTGGAAAGATTGCCTAGAGCAGGAAATGGCAACCCACTCTGGTATTCTTGCCTGGAAAGTTCCATGGACAGAGGAGCCTGGTGAGCTATAGCCCATGAGATCCCAAA
Organism: Capricornis sumatraensis; assembly: GCF_032405125.1. Taxonomy (NCBI): domain Eukaryota; kingdom Metazoa; phylum Chordata; class Mammalia; order Artiodactyla; family Bovidae; genus Capricornis; species Capricornis sumatraensis. Next base: position 38,430,921 of record NC_091085.1, on the reverse strand, counting down.
GAGTCAGAAATAACTGAGTGACTCAGCACACACTTGATATAAGAATCTATAAAATAGTTAAGCATTAAGAAGGAGCTGTAAGAAACTATAACCTAACATCACATTTCAGATGTCTAGTCTTACTGTGATTACAATGATATTAATAAAGAATTTTAAGTTTTAATGAAAAAATCTCCCCAAATGCTTCCCCCAAAATCTGAAATGATGAAGGGCAAAAGATACAGAATCAGCAGAAAGCATTTGATTACTCACAAAACAAAGGCTAGTGTTTTAAGTTAATGAAATAATATTCTGGAAAGAAAAAAATTATAGCCAGAGAAGACATCATTTTGGCTTTGTGTTTAGTAATCAGTTTTACAGAAAGCCCATTGCTATGTATTATTTATAGTTCATCTTTTTGATAGAAGATGCAAGTTACATGAAGGTTATATTGTGACAGTAAGGTATAGTATATCTGCTGAGATTGGTATTCTTATCACTCATTATCAATCAATTTATAGTCATCAAAGCACAATGTGAAAAGAGAGTCAGCCTGAAAAAAATTAAAAATAGAAACTTAATTTTATCACATGCTTATCAGAAGCATAAAATGATAATTCCAAGTCACACAAGCTAGAAAATTTCTAGTATATTCAAGAGAAGGAAACTAAATAGACATGAATTTTCTAGTTCCTGAAGTCCATTTACTGTGAAGCGGGGATGATTCACCTGATTCATCATATTATACTTGAAATATCACTCAAAATTATGCTTTTGTTACACACTAACATCTCACCAAAATGCATTGAGTATAACGATGGTATAGGGAGGGAGATGGGAGCGGGGTACAGGATTGGGAACACGTGTACACCCGTGGTGGATTCATGTTGATGTATGCCAAAACCAACATAATATTGTAATTAGCCTCCAATTAAAATAAATAAATTTAAATTAAAAAAAACACAATAATTTATACATTTACCTGGCCTAGTGTTTGAAAAGGCTCAATCTCTACACTCACATTTTCAGTAATTTCCTACTTGACTTAATACCTCTCAGAGGACAACCTTTTTTACCGTTTTGTAAGTTGATGGGGAGGGGGTGTCTGCCTATTAACCACATAAACCACCAACACCAACTTGTCAGGATCAAGACCTATGGCCCACCCATATCGGCCCCATAAAGACTCCACAGCATATTAGCTCAGTCACATCTTGATATTCCATCTGGGCCAGGCATTATTTAAGTGTGTCTATCAGAAGACCTGGCTCTAAAATGTCAGTAAGTTAAATAATCCAAAGTCAAAGGTGATGTACAAATTCCCTCCACTCTCTAATTTATAGGTTCCTTGAGGACAAAAATAAAGGTGAAAGAGCGTGGTTGGGCTGAGCTGGTTTAGGGAGTGTGAAGGTGGCCTCTTTTAGAGCAGGGGGTCAGACAGTAGTCTGGAATCTAGGCTTTAACCGTAAAGCCACCATTTCACTGAGCCTCGGGGGTCATTTTATAGGTGTTCTATAAACATTTTATAGCTAGACTCTGGCTGTTCCTTTTTTATAACTGCCCATCGCATCCCTTCTGGAGATGCTGACCCAGCAGGGGGTGAAGTAATAGCCAGTTATGAAGATCAGAATGGATTGCTTTCTTCACCCACTCACCTTTCACCTACTGTTTAATGACCACCCAACCATTCAATGCACAACCAGGAGAAATCAGCAGGAGCAGCTCTGAAGGGACAAACAAAGAGTAGTTTAGGCCTGAAGTTCTCACTGATGCCATTCTATGAATAAATGGCCCATTCTGTTGTGCTTTCTTGAGCAGTGGCAGGATTATATTTTATTCATTAAAAAAATCAACTGAATCTGATATAGGAAGAACCATGGGAAGGTACAGAAGAATTGGTAAGGCTTCCTCCCTTGTCATTCTGAGAGATAAGCAAAATTATTTTTTCTAAAAATGAAGTATAGTTGATTAATGCATAGCACTCACGTAACAGTTAAGGGAAAACTCAGTGCTCATACAAAATTTTGAGATTGTGTGTCTAGTAAGTCTTTGCTATGGAGGGAAAAATAATATTTAAACTTACAAGCTTCTCTTAAAATATCATAGAATATTTTTTCAAGTATAGTTCTGCTGTATTTTAAATGTCATTGTAGATAAAATACTATAGATAAAAATGAAAAATAATAAGTGATATTTTGCTTACTGCAGTGCTAAGTCTTTTTTTAATTTTCAATTTATATTGGAGTATGGTTGACTTACAATGTTGTGTTAGTGTCAATTGTATAGCAAAGTGATTCAGTTATACATATACATCTATCCCTTTACAGATTCTTTTCCATATAAACCACAGTGATATAACTTTTAACATACTATATTATAATCATGCTATTTTATTATTAGTTATTGCTGTTAATCTACTGTATCTCCCTCATAAATTAAACTTTATCATATGTATGTATAGGAAGAAACAAGGCATACAGGGGTTGGATTTACTCATGTTTTCCGGCATCTACTGGGGTCTTAGCATATATCCACTATGGATAAGGGGGGACTACTGCTAGTAAAGTAATGCTCAAAATTCTCCAAGCCAGGCTTCAGCAATACGTGAACCATGAACTTCCTGATGTTCAAGCTGGTTTTAGAAAAGGCAGAGGAACCAGAGATCAAATTGCAAACATCCTCTGGATCATGGAAAAAGCAAGAGAGTTCCAGAAAAACATCTATTTCTGCTTTATTGACTATGCCAAAGCCTTTGACTGTGTGGATCACAATAAACTGTGGAAAATTCTGAAAGAGATGGGAATACCAGACCACCTGACCTGTCTCTTGAGAAATCTGTATGCAGCTCAGGAGGCAACAGTTAGAACTGGACATGGAACAACAGACTGGTTCCAAATAGGAAAAGGAGTATGTCAAGGCTGTATATTGTCACCCTGCTTATTTAACTTCTATGCAGAGTACATCATGAGAAACGCTGGACCTGAAGAAACACAAGCTAGAATCAGGATTTCCAGGAGAAATATCAATAATCTCAGATATGTAGATGACACCATCCTTATGGCAGAAAGTGAAGAACTAAAAAGCCTCCTGATGAAAGTGAAAGAGGAGAGTGAAAAAGTTGGCTTCAAGCTCAACATTCAGAAAACGAAGATCATGGCATCCGGTCCCATCACTTCTTGGCAAATAGATGGAGAAACAGTGGAAACAGTGTCAAGATGGTGACTGCAGCCATGAAATTAAAAGACACTTACTCCTTGGAAGAAAAGTTATGATCAACCTAGATAGCATATTCAAAAGCAGATACATTACTTTGCTGACTAACGTCCGTCTAGTCAAGGCTATGGTTTTTCCTGTGGTCATGTATGGATGTGAGAGTTGGACTGTGAAGAAGGCTGAGCGCTGAAGAATTGATGCTTTTGAACTGTGGTGCTGGAGAAGACTCTTGAGAGTCCCTTGGACTGCAAGTAGATCCAACCAGTCCATTCTAAAGGAGATCAGCCCTAAGTGTTCTCTGGACGGAATGATGCTAAAGCTGAAACTCCAGTACTTTGGCCTCCTCATGCGAAGAGTTGACTCATTGGAAAAGACTCTGATGCTGGGAGGGATTGGGGGCAGGAGGAGAAGGGGACGACCGAGGATGAGATGGCTGGATGGCATCACTGACTCAGTGGACGTGAGTCTGAGTGAACTCCGGGAGTTGGTGATGGACAGAGAGGCCTGGCGTGCTGCGATTCATGGGGTCACAAAGAGTCAGACACGACTGAGCAACTGAACTGAACTGTATTGTGATTTTCTTGTTTTAGTCACAGTATCAATTTTCTTGCATTCCTCTGTTTTAAAATGCTGTGGCCAGATCAGGAAAGGACTGCCACTGAAAACGCAGTTTGTTTTTCAGAGTCCCCAAGAGGAGGGGCACCCCAAGCCATGCAAGGCCATTAAAATGTGCTTATAGAAGGTAGGGCCAGATGAAATATTAAGAAGATTTAAAAAACAAATAAAATTATCATTTGGATATATGAATAACATTATCCCCTCTTCTTTGCTTCCCTGGAGAAGTGCCAGGATTGTCAGGAGGCCGAGGAACCAAGGGAAGATGTGTTGAAGTTTTGGAGGGAAGGAAAAGGTGGGGCAAAGTAGGTAGCTGAGTAGTTTGAATAGCCTTAGCAGCTCCCAGGGCATGGGAGCTGGCCTTAGGTGCCTGGTACCTAATCCTGGGATGATTAGGGCAGGAGAATATTGGCCCAGAGTATAAGAAGACATGGCGCAGGGGAAGCTCTGAATTGGTTATTTTGCCTACAAATGTTTGTTCGCATCCAGCCCTTTACTATATCTGTGTATCTGCCAGCCCTGGGTCTATAAAGCCTGAAAATCAACACATAAGAATAAAAAGACATGCTTAATATACTCTCCTTGTTTTCTATACTTCAGCATCTACTCTCAAAGGCTTTTGCTTTAATATTTAAATGGCTGACATATTAAAATATTATCCTCCCAAGAAGTGAGCTTATAGAGACAGGCCTCATCAGAGATGTATGTTAAATGCAGGTCATATAGAAGGTTCTTCCAGAGGCTCCTCTCACCACCTGGGACTGAGATTATCCTGCTCTGTGTTTCCAAAAATAATAACTAGGGGAGTAGTGAACGGAGTGTAAAACACACTACAAATACTGCCCTGCTGCTTTGTTTATTTCATGACTCTTTTTGTTGATATTTGAAACAGCTTTGTAAATGAAAATCTAAACTGAATGTAAACCAGGATACTCAAATAAATACACTGGCACTGATACTAGGCTTATCATTAATTAACCATCAAGCAAATGTTTTAAGTTATCTCAGTGATATCAGCCAAACACAGAACTTAAGAAAAAACAACAACAACAAAAACCTTTCTAATTTCTGACCCTTTTCTTCTCTTGAAATGTTTATCTTTCCCTTTTTGTTAGGAACACATTTAAAAAAGGAAAAAAAAAATATTCCCCCTAAACTCTTTGTAAGAGTTTATAGCTGCAGAAATACTACTGAAGTGGTTCTGCCCTCGATATCCATGTTTATTTCAGTTAAATTTAGAGAATCAGGGCAGGAAAATATGGCACAGTGTACCATAGCATAATTGAAAGAACAGAGCAGATTTGTTTATAGGGTGCAAGTCCAAATGAAACTTTAAGAAGATTTAAGAGTCAAATAAAAATAATCATTTCACTATATTACTAATCTTTTCCCCTCTCACAAAAAAAGTATATTTAAAATATGTATGTCAAGAAGGAGGATGTACATATATATATATATACACATATATATATAGTTATGACTGGTTTGCATTGTTGTACAGCAGAAACCAAGACAACAATATAAAGCAATTATTCCAAGTAATTTTTTTAATATATATATTCACTATGGTTAAAAAAAAAAACAATTGTGTTCTTGTATGTACACTTAATTCTCACATAAAAGAACTTTGCTTTTAATTGTCCACTCATAAAGTTTTAATTAGCCAATTTCTAAAACATGACGGCATCCTGCTGAAAATCAGCCATAGTTTTGATGTATAGGTCTGCAAAGAATTACTTGGTAGCAATCAGAATGAATTGCACAGCTATGTCCAAGGCTTCCTCATGTGGCATAAACACAAGCAAGTGGTGGTAATTCTCCTTGATTGCACTAGCTGGGGGAATTTAGCACAAGTAGTCAAAATGCTAAAGGTATGCTGTCTGCTAGGTTACATGTCATAAAATAGCTAAGCATGTATACTCTCAATTTCATACATAATATGGCATAGTGGTAAAGAATCCACCTGCCAATACAGGAGATGCAAGAGACTTTGGTTAAATCCCTGGGCTGGGAAGGTCCCCTGGAGAAAAAAATGGCAACCTACTTCAGTATTCTTGCCTGGAAAATCCCATGGACAGAGGAGCCTTGTGGGCTATAATCTATGGATCACAAAGAGTCAGACATGACTGAATAACTGACACATAATTAAACACATACACACAACAAAGACACATAATTAAATATAGAAATTACAGCTAAGTTATATCACTAAAGGGCTTGCCTGGTGGCTCAGATGCTAAAGAATATGCCAGCAATGCAGGAGACCCAGGTTCAATCTCTGGTGGGTCAGGAAGATCCTCTGGAGAAGGCAATCATTACCTACTCCAGTATTCTTGCCTGGAGAATTAAGGCAAAAGTCAAACACAACTGAGAAACTAATACACTTTAAACTTTATATCACTAAGCAAAAGGTGTTATTAGAATTACATTGGGCTGCCCAAAGAGTTTAAGTTTTCCAAGAAGATGGTATGAAAAACCTGATTGAACTTTTTGGCCAACCCAACAGAACCTGACACAGATAGTAGATTTCAGGATTTGCTTGAGCTAAGGTGAAATTCAGCACATTTTGGTATAGATTTCTTTTTTTTTTTTTTTTTAAATATAGCTTTCTAGTTCTCCCATAGCATAGTATTATTCTTTATGTGATTTTTTTGTGTACAAATATTGTGGATATTCAGGGACAACAGAGGAATAAAATAGATTAAACAAAACTGTTTTTCTCACTTTGAAAATCAAATCCTTGCCCCATCTTAAATGTTTGTCAACAATTCTTTTAGCCAAATTTTATGAGTTTTGCACCAAATTAAATTTCCAAAGAGACTCACAAGGTGCTAGCAGCTTATAGTAACTATGAGAAAAAAATATTATCTCTAATAACATCAGCATTAGTGTCCCAAACTTAAAGCATGAGCACCATAAACACTAATAACATGGTGCTTAGATTAAAAGTAGTATTTCAACTTTCAAAACATATTTCTTATTCATCGGCTAGAGTTCTGCAGGCTTGGGTCATTGCTATCAGGATGTCCCTAAGAATGTAAAAGAAGGAACTATAATCCCTAGGTATGAAGATTTTCATATTAGGTTGAAAGAAGAGTGTAGGACTTCCCTAGTGGTCAGTGGCTAAGAATCTGCCTGCCAGTGCACGAAACAATGGTCCATCCCTAGGCTGGGAAGATTCCACATGCCACAGGGCAACTCAAGCCTGGGCACTGCAACTGTTGAGCCCTTGCACACTAGAGCTGGTGCTCTGCAACAGAAAAGCCACTGCAATGAGAAGCCCGTGCACCTCAACCAGACAGCAGCCACCATTCACACAACTAGAGAAAGCGCGCACAGAAACAAAGGCCCAGTGGGGTGTAACATAGTATAAAGCGTGACACATACATGACTGAAAAAGACTCCAGATGAAGTTTCCATCTCCTGCTAACTAAGGCTTCCTCACGGCACACGGGGAATAAGAGTACTATCAGGGCAAGAAAAAGTTCCTCCAAAGAATACGGCAACAGTGTTGGTGGATTCTACTCTCCCATAAAGTACTAAAACAACAACAATAAAATACAAGAGTACTTTCAAGTGTGTAGCATAAAAAAAAGACAACCTACAACCTATAGTAACTTAAGTAGCATTTTAAGGTTGAATATAAGTTCATTATATACTTTTAGTCTTTATGTTGGGGAGAAAAGATGAAACACCAAATTCCTATATTTAAAATGCTTACACTGTATACCAGATTGTGCTAAGAAAATTATGAACATAATTTTACTTAATCCCAGAACAACCCAAACTGTAGGAACTATAGGTGATTTCTTTTTACTAATATAGAAATGGAATCTTAGAAAAATGAGTAACTCCCCCACCTAAGTTCAAGCAACTGATGTAGCCAGAATGTGAATGGCTCAAAATAGTCATCTAAGGGTGACATTTACAAACACATTCAAATGTTGTTGATAATTTATACTTAAGAAGAAATTTCATAGCATTTCTGAAAGGCCATTTTATATTATTAATTATGACAAAAAAGCCTTCCAGTATAATTTTATTTCCTCCAATAGTGTGTAAATAATCACATTGTGACAAATGTCTCATCACACAGCTAAAACTATAAGGAGTCTCCACTTTTTTAAAAGAGATGGTTCATTTATTTCAGCAACTCCTGAGTCAGTTCACATAAGGAAGACTGTAGGAGTGAAGAGGAGGAGGGAAACAAAAGAAGCTGGAAAGGTTTACCATGATGCAGGCTAATGCCTTATATGGGAAATTTCTCTCTTTACAGAAACAAATTTTGACCAGGGTTAGTGGAAAATAATTTTGAATCTTGAAAAAAATTGCAAGGTTTATCTTAAACCTTTGGAAGCTACATTGTCAGGACACTCAAACAAGCCATCAGGTTATTACTATTTCTTTAGAAAAGCCAAATAAATAAGTACATAGAGATTACATCAATTTACACAAAAGTTCCTATCCAAAGCTCAGTTCAGTTCAGTCACTCAGTCCTGTCCAACTCTTTGCAATCCCATGGACTGCAGCATGCCAGGCCTCTCTGCCCATCACCAATTCAGGAGCCTACTCAAACTTATGTCCATCACGTCTGTGATGCCATCAAACCATCTCATCCTTATTCGTCAACTTCTCCTGCCTTCAACCGTTTCTAACATCAGGGTCTTTTCAAACAAGTCAGTTCTTCCCTTTAGATGGCCAAAGTATTGGAATTTCAGCTTCAGCATCAGACCTTCCAACAAATATTCAGGACTGATTACATTTAGGATTGACTGGTTGGATCTCCTTGCAGTCCAAGGGACTCTCAAGAGCCTTCCCTAACACCACAGTTCAAAAGCATCAATTCTTCAGTGCTCAGCTTTCTTTATAGTCCAACATTCACATCCATACATGAGTACTGGAAATACCATAGCTTTGACTAGACAGACCTTTGTTAGCAAAGTAATATCTCTGCTTTTTAATATGCTGTCTAGTTTGGTCATAGATTTTCTTCCAAGGAGCAAGCGTTTTATAATTTCATGGGTGCAGTCACCATCCACAGCAGTTTTGGAGCCCCCCCGCAAAAAAACTCTCTCATTGTTTCCATTGATTCCCATCTTTCTGCCATAAAGTGATGGGACTGTATGCCATGATCTTAGTTTTCTGAATGTTGAGTTTTAAGCCACATTTTTCACTATCCTCTTGCACTTTCATCAAGAGACACTTTAGTTCCTCTTCGTTTTCTGCCATAAGGGTGTTGTCATCTGCATATCTGAGGTTCTTGCTATTTCTCCAGCCAATCTTGATTCCAGCTTGTGCTTCCTCCAGCCAGGCATTTCGCATGATGTAACCTACATATAAGTTAAATAGGTAGGGTGACAATATACAGCCTTGACATACTCCTTTCCTAATTTGGAACCAGTCTGTTTTTCCATGACCAGTTGTAACTGTTGCTTCTTGACCTGCATACAGATTCCTCAGGAGGCAGGTAAGGTGGTCTGGTATTCCTATTTCTTTAAGAATTATCCACAGTTTGTTTTGATCCACACAGTCAAAGATTTGGCAAAGTCGATAAAGCAGAAGTAGAATTTTTTTTCTGAAACTTTCTTGCTTTTTTGATGATCCAACAGATGTTGTCAACCTGATCTCTGGTTCCACTGCCTTTTCTAAATCCAGCTTGAACATCTGAAAGTTCACAGTTCATGTACTGTTGAAGCCTGGCTTGGAGAATTTTAAGCATTACTTTATAGCATGTGAGATGAGTGCAATTGCCCAGTAGTTGGAGCATTCTTTGGCATTGCCCTTCTTTGGGATTGGAATGAAAGCTTATCTTTTCCATTCCTGTAGCCACTGCTGAGGTTTCCACATTTGCTGGCATATTGAGTGCAGCACTTTCACAGCATCATCTTTCAGGATTTGAAATAGCTCAACTGGAATTCCATCACCTCCACTAGTTCTGTTCATAGTGATGCTTCCTAAGGCCCACTTGACTTCACATTCCAGGATGTCTGGTTCTAGGTGAGTGATCACACCATCGTGATTATCTGAGTCATGAAGATCATTATTGCATAGTTCTTCTATGTATTTTTGCCACCTCTTCTTAATATCTTCTGCTTCTGTTAGGTCCATAACATTTCTGTCCTTTATTGTGTTTATCTTTGCATGAAATGGTTTCCTTGGTATCTCTAATTTTCTTGAAGAGATCTCTAGTCTTTCCCATTCTGTTGCTTGCCTCTATTTCTTTGCATTGATCACTGAGCAAGGCTTTCTTATCTCTCCTTGCTATTCTTTGGAACTCTGCATTCAAATGGGTGTATCTTTCCTTTTCTCCTTTGCCTTTATCTTTTCTTCTTTTCTCAGCTATTTCTAAGATCTCCTCAGACAACCATTTGCCTTTTTGGATTGTTTCTCTTGGGGATGTTCTTGATCACTGCCTCGTGTACGTCATGGACCTCAGTCCATAGTTCTTCAGGCACTCTGTCTATCCCATCTAATCCCTTGAATCAATTTGTTACTTCCACTGTACAATCGTAAGCGATGTGATTTAGGTCATACCTCAATGGTCTAGTCGTTTTCCCTACTTTCTTCTATTTAAGTCTGAATTTGGGAATAAGGAGTTCATAATCTGAGCCACAGTCAGCTTCTGGTCTTGTTTTTGCTGACTGTATAAAGCTCCTCCATCTTTGGCTGCAAAGAATATAATCAGTCTGATTTTGGTATTGACCATCTGGTGATTTGCATGTGTAGAGTCTTCTCTTGTGTTGTCGGAAGTGGGTGTTTGTTATGACCAGTGAGTTTCCTTGGCAAAACTCTGTTAGCCTTTGACCTGCTTTGTTTTGTACTACAAAGCCCAATTTGCCTGTTACTCCAGGTATCTATTGCCTTTCTACTTTGCATTCCAGTCCCCTATAATGAAAAGGACATCTTTTTTTGGGGTGTAAATTCTAGATGGTCTTGCAGATCTTCATATAACCATTCAGCTTCTTCAGCATGACTGTCAGGGCATAGACTTGGATTACTGGGATATTGAATGGTTTGCATTGGAAATGAACAGAGATCACTGTGTCATTTTTGAGATTGCATCCAAGTACTGCATTTAGGAATCACTTGTTGACTATGATGGCTATTCCATTTCTTCCAAGGGATTCTTGCCCACAGTAATAGATATAATGGTCATCTGAGCTAAATTCACCCATTCCAGTCCATTTTAGTTCACAGATTCCTAAAATGTCAATGTTCACTCTTGCCATCTCCTGTTTGACCACTTACAAATTTGCCTTGATTCATGGACTTAACATTCCATGTTCCTATGCAATATTGTTCTTATAGCATCGGACTTTACACCCATCACCTGTTACATCCACAACTGTGTGTTGTTTTCACTTTGGCTCCATCTCTTCATTCTTTCTGGAGTTATTTCTCCACTGATCTCCGGTAGCATATTGGGCACCTACCAATGTGGGGAGTTCATCTTTCAGTGTCCTATCATTTTGCCTTTTCATACTGTTCATAGGGTTCTCAAAGCAAGAATACTGAAGGGACTTGCTATTTCCTTCTCCAGTGGACCACGTTTTTAAGAACTTCTACCATGACCCATCTGTCTTGTGTGGCCTGACATGACATGGCTCACAGTTTCACTGAGTTATTCAAGGCTGTGGTCCATGTGATAAATTTGGTTAGTTTTCTGTGATTGTGGTTTTCATTCTGTCTGCCCTCTGATGGAGAAGGATAAGAGGCTTATGGAAGCTTCCTGATGGGAGAGACTGACTGAGGGGGAAACTGGATCTTGTTCTGATTGGTGGGAGATCCACGTGTCCTGATCACATGAAATCTAGGTTCTTCTCTCATCTCCTGTGAGAGTTCCAAAATTACAACTCACTCCTGAACAACCATAGACAGGAGAATGTTGGATCCCACCAAAACAAGATACCCATGTCCAAAGGCAAAGAAGAGGCCCCAGGAAGACTCAGGAGGGGTGAAATCGCATTTACAATCAAATGCCATACCACCATAACCCCTTGGAGAGCTCAAACAAACCCTGTGCACCCCAGGACCTAGAGACCCCAAAGAGACTAATCCGGAACTGAGTTTGAGTATCTCTTGTGTAGTTACGGGTCAGCAGTGGTCTGCCACAGGGGCAGGGGCTCTGGGTGCCACAGACCTGGGTATGGCATAAGTCCTCTTGGAGGAGGTCGCCATTAACCCCACCATAAATCCGCCAGAACTTACACGGGACTGGGGAAACAGACTCTTGGAGGGCACAAACAAAACCTTGTGCACACCAGGACCCAGGAGAAAGGAGAAGTGACCCCAAAAGAGACTGACCCAGATTTACCCGAGTGTCCAGGAGTCTCCAGTGGAGGTGAGGGTCAGCAGTGGCTGCTGCAGGGTCGGAGGCATTGAGTGCAGCAGGGCCCACATGGGACCTTTGAAGGAGGTCAGCATTATCTTCATTACCTCCACCAGAGTTTGACCTCATGTCACACAACAGGGAGGGCACACAGCCCTGCCCATCAACAGAAAATTCAAAGATCAATCCTGAGTAAAAACAGTGTGGAACTTCCAATAAGGCAGATGGTGTTCCTATTCTAGTAAATAATTTGACAATGAAAGGGAAGAAATGAAGCAAGATGGAAAGAAGGGAAATTTTCAATGGTCCTGGTTTTCAGTTCTCTCAGTAATAACTGAGAGATCTTAAGTAGATTATTATTTAATCTGTCTGAACTTTATCATCCTTACCTATAAAACAAGCATACACAATATTAAAAAATTGTTATATATAACACACACCTGAGAGGGTAGGTGCTCCAAAACTAGTAACTATAATCACTAAGGCAACTGAAGTCTTGGACTTATAACTATTGTTAGTGATTGCTTTGGGTCTCCTCTTTAGCAGTGCTGTCTCAAAATTATTTCTCAAAGAATTATATTTACAACATAAAAACCTACAAATCCTTTAAAGATTATATAATAATGTAAACTGAATGTATTAAAGTGGGAGTATACAAATGATAATATATACGCATTTCCAAAACTACTTTAAATCATGGCATCTTTTTTTTTATTATGTATGTTATTGATTAAACCTTAAGTGCCATGTATGTTTCACAATAACCCACAAATAATCATAAATTGAATATATGTACACACTGCCAGAAAATAGGACAAAGACACAGGCAATTGAAAGACTTAAATTGATCTAAAAGACCACTGGTAGTCTTTGAGAATGAAACTGGTTTAATCTTTCAAACTTCTGAATTCTATAATAAGAGCACAGGCTTAGAAAATTCTCTCTTCCTTTCCATTAATTCAGAGAGGCATTTCTAACAAATATTCAAATGATGAAAGTGGTGAGCCCAATTTCTTGCTTATAACCATGAAGAGACTTCACAGTTAAATACTGGATAAAACCCCAAGGATTAAAGAAAAAAAAAAAGTAGAAAAGCTCCTTATCTCCATCCTGTTTATTCATCATATAAGAACACCCTATGATATAAGTGCAAATATATTCCAGAGCAGGGGGAGGGAAGAATGAAAAGGGTGGATAATTAATTTCAGTAAAGGGTAATTACTACATGAACAAATAAAAAGAAAATGAAACTTTTAGTAGATGACTGGGGGTCAGGCATGCAACCTAAAGCGTATATTCATTCTTTTGATAAAATATGAGAGGGGTTAGTGTTAGACTAGGTGTGAAGTGATAGTTGCTCAGTCATCTCCAACTCTTTGTGACCCCCTGGACTGTAGCCCACAAGGCTTCTCTGTCCATGGAATTGTCCAGGTAAGAATACTGGAATAGGTAGCTATTTTCTTCTCCAGGGGATATTACCAAACCAGGGACTGAACTCAGATCTCCCACATTTCAAGCAGGTTCCTTACCATCTGAGCCACTAGGGAAACCTAGATCGGGTGCTAGACACAGAGCAATTAGGAAAACTGAAGCAGTTTTTCCATGTACCTTAATACTTAATATCTCTTTATTGTCCTTAGAAATCAGAAATGAAAAGTAAAATGTCTAGAGAGATTATACTTTGGAGAAGAAAATAGAAAGGTAAGAGTCCTGAGGAGTCAGTCTTTATTGTTCTTATTCATTCACATGTGCTTCTCACAGAGTCAGATGTTGCTGAGAAAGTAAGAAGAGGAATGGACCATGCAAACTTGCTGAGAACAGTGTTTGGTGAAGTGACTGCCCAGAGGCTAATTAGTAGTGGGTTGAAAAGAGTGTTAGATGAAGAAATGGACACATTAATTATGAACATCTCATTTGGAAGTTGTCTCTGAAGAAAGAAATAAAGAAGAAATTGGATCAGTAACTAGGTTGTTTATTGTCTTTTAATTGGATAAATGCAAGAGTTTAATGGAGAAATTTGAGACTTAAAAAGTGAATACAGGGAATTATAGTTGAGACAGAGAAACTGAATGCACTGGGAAGAAAAGGAATAACATTGTAAATTTCTGAGAAATAAGAAGAGAAAGAAAAATGCCTTCTACAGGCAAAGAAACTGCTTTTCAAAGGACAGAAAGAAACAATCTGTGTTTTCTTCACTTCAATGCACACAAACAGGAAACTTGTTAAATGTAGATCTATGTTCAGTAGGTTCACGTTTCTAACACATTTCCAGGTGATGCCCAAGCTGCTAGTAAGCACAGCGCATATGGAGTAGCAAGGCTATGTTTCTATGTTTGATGCTGAGAAGTAAGTATCTTTTAGCATTTGTTTGTTCAGTTGCTCAGTTGTGTCTGACTCTTTGCGACCCCATGAATCACAGCACGCCAGGCCTCCCTGTCCATCACCAACCCCAGGAGTTCACTCAAACTCATGTCCATCGAGTTGGAGATGCCATCCAGCCATCTCATCCTCAGTCATCCCCTTCTTTTCCTGCCCCCAATCCCTCCCAGCATCAGAGTCTTTTCCAATGAGTCGACTCTTCACATGAGGTGGCCATAGTACTAGAGTTTCAGCTTTAGCATCATTCCTTCTAAAGAAATCCCAGGGCTGGTCTCCTTCAGAATGGACTGGTTGGATCTCCTTGCAGTCCAAGGGACTCTCAAGAGTCTTCTCCAACACCACAGTTCAAAAGCATCAATTCTTCAGTGCTCAGCTTTCTTCACAGTCCAACTCTCACATCCATACATGACCTCTGGAAACACCATAGCCTTGACTAGACAGACCTCTGTTGGCAAAGTAATGTCTCTGCTTTTGAATATGCTATCTAGGTTGGTCATAACTTTTCTTCCAAGGAGTAAGCATCTTTTAATTTCATGGCTGCAGTCACCATCTGCAGTGATTTTGGAGGCCCCAAAAATAAAGTCTGACACTGTTTCCACTGTTTCCCCATCTATTTCCCATGAAGTGATGGGACCAGAGGACATGATCTTTGTTTTCTGAATGTTGAGCTTTAAGACAACTTCTTCACTCTCCTCTTTCACTATCATCAAGAGGCTTTTAAGTTCCTCTTCACTTTCTGCCATAAGGGTGGTGTAATCTGCATATCTGAGGTTATTGCTATTTCTCCTAGCAATATTCATTCCAGCTTGTGTTTCTTCCAGCCCAGCATTTCTCATGATGTACTCTGCATATAAGTTAAATAAGCAGGGTGACAATATACAGCCTTGATGTACTCCTTTTCCTATTTGGAACCAGTCTGCTGTTCCATGTCCAGTTCTAACTGTTGCCTCCTGACCTGCATATAGGTTTCTCAAGAGCCAGGTCAGGTGGTCTGGTATTCCCATCTCTTTCAGTATTTTCCAGTTTATTGTGATCCACAGAGTCAAGGCTTTGGCATAGTCAATAAAGCAGAAATAGATGTTTTTCTGGAACTCTCTTGCTTTTTCTATAATCCAGCGGATGTTGGCAATTTGATCTCTGGTTCCTTTGCCTTTTCTAAAACCAGCTTGAACATCTGGAATTTCACGGTCACGTATGCTGAAGCCTGGCTTGTTTGTACCTTTCTATAAATTAGCAATAGTCATCGAACAATCAGAGGGAGGAGAGCAAGAGTAGTAAGAACAAACATAGTTAGAGTGTTGACAGATTTTTTCCAGAGACTGAGTGAGCTGATTGAATTTGAGCAACATGGTAAAAATCATAAGTGTTTTATGAAGTGAGTGGTCATCTGCAAATAACAGAACTTGCCTCTGCTGATGTACCTCTCCGCATGTGTCCCATTGCAGGTACAGAGAAAACGCATCCTTAGGATCATTGAGAACCAGGGTTGTGTGTAGACATGCGATAAAAAAACAACAGATAGGCAAAGTGTATATTACTACTGAGACTTTGTTCTATGTAAATTAAGCTGGTTAAAGAGGGACGTTAAGATGAGAGAATGCTAACAAATTGAGTGTAGTAAAATATATATAGGTATGAGCAAAATCAGAGAATCTCTTTTTGCATTTTGGTTTTATATTTTCCTTTTAACATATATTTATATATTACTATTTAAGATAAATTGATTAGAGTCTTCCATCAGTAGGCATTAATTATGAAATATAAAGCTGGAAAATTCCCATATCTGTTGGGTTCATTAGCAAAGATCTTCAGGCTACAGACCCATATTCCAATGTTATCCTGCTCCTGTGCAGAGTGTAAGAGGAAGCACTCCCAATGGAGGTCTGTGACCTCCAGAATTCGATCCAGAGTTCTAAGGTAATATTAGAAAAATGACAACAAGTAGAAAATTGAGAAAAGGATGAAACTGGTAATAAAAAATGATTTCTGTCAGAATCAAGTAAGAGCATGTATGGATAGTAATCAGCTAAGGATTCAAAGTTCATAGTAAATTGAGTTCATCACCTAAAAAGAAGGTTTACTTAAACTCTGTTTAGCAGCTACAGCTTGGATTGTAGGTCCTGCTACAGATCACCATAGCAAATACCACGGATCTGCTAAAGACCACCAAGGAAGTCTGGCCTTCTCTTCTGAGAAGCACTGACCCATGCAGATCGTGTGTGAGTCAGGCCAGATTGGCTAGCAAAACAAAACTGGACATCGGGAGAAAAAATAATACTGCTCAAAAAATCCTCAAAGTCCCCTTAGTAATGTTCTAAGAACGTTTGTGAAGAACAAACATTCTCTTTGTGGAAAGCTAGCCAACTGGGATTTACCAATCTTTCATCTCTTCTCTGAAGAGCTCTTTCTCAAAAATACATGCACTCCATCCATCACAGAATAGTACACATAATTTACCATAAAATATTGTATTAATTCATAGGAATTCAAGATATCATGTAACATATAGGTGTCAAAAGGTAGAATGTTTATATTATTAAATTAATTTGGTTTAAAAAAGAATCTCTTATCTTTAAATTCAGAATATTTACTTCACTGCATAGAAAAATGCAATTATTCAGAGCACAGCAAAAGATGGAAGCAATTTCTGATCTTTGTCCTGAAGCTGTGTCCTAACAATCTCTGTCTACCACTCAAATTTAAATAAAATATGTTTTCAAAGCCAACATGATACCTATTCTTTCCCAGCAGAACAAGACCTTTCATTCAGAAATACCTTCAACTCTTTTTTTTCCAACATCTCACACAAGTTTCTTGATTTGTGATTAGATCATGTTTGCTAACTGGCATCCATCAAAGTTAAGATTCCTGAACTCATGAAGAAACTGAGATATTGGAGTTCTATCACAGACTGAGATACAGTAATTCTATCTTCCTCGGTGATTACATTTGAGTGGGATGGCTCCTTGGTTCTTTTTTTTAAAAAAAAATTTTGTATTTATTTGGCTGTGCCAGGTCTTAGTTGTGGCAAGAGGGATCTTTGACCTTTCTTGCAACATGCAGGATCTTTTTCGTTGTGGCATATGAACTCTGAGTTGTGGCATGTTCCCTGACCAGGGATTGAACCCAGACACCCTAAATTGGGAACACGGCATCTTAACCACTGGACTACCAGGAAAATCGTGACTCCAGGCAAGTAAGATATTTCTGGATTGTGAAACTGGCAAGATGCTTCTTGAAAGATATATATCTCAAAAGGATACAGAAATAATTTACAGTTATATGTTTTCTAAGGTAAAGGCAAATCAGGGCCTAGAGTTAGAAGAAGTCTGTTTAAAGTTCGTCTAGTTGAAGGAAGCTTTAAGACCATCTTGGTCATTGCCTATTGTTGAAAGAGAAAGTTTTACTCCTGGTTATTGAATGCACAAGAGTAGATTTTAGAAATATTCCTGGGGTACTATCAAGTGATATTCAGGTAGCTTTTATTTAAGGAAGCCCAGAAACATCTAAATTTAGCCCCAACTCCTTATCTTTACTCAGATTTCCCAATAGATGACATAGGTATAAGAATCAAGGGCAAATAGAGACCCAAATATCACATCTGTTGGATACACAGAAACTTCAGTCAAGAAAGTGTGTGTTAGTTACTTAGTCGTGTCTGACTCTTTTGTGACCCAATGGACTATAGCTCACCAGGCTCCTCTGCTCATGTGATTCTAAAGCAAGAATACTGGAGTGGGTTGCCATTTCCTTCTCCAGGGAATCTTCCCAACCCAAGGACTGAACCTGCGTCTCGCACATCCCAGGCAGACTCTAACCCGGGTCTCCCACATCGCAGGTAGACTCTTTACCATCTGAGCCACCAATGTCATCACTGAAGACAACACTGAGAAATCAGATTAGGTTTTAATGAAGCAACCTCATTTCCTAAATAGTTAAAACTAAATAGAATCTGATCAAGGCTGACTCTGCAACCTGAGGACTACTCTTTTTCCAGCTAAACATCATATAGCAACATCTTTGTTTAAAACAATGCAGTTTATAATTTTACCACATATTGGCCACCAAATACACACACACACACACACACACACACACACAAGCTATAGAAAGAGAGTTTGATGTTTTTACAACTCCTGCCATAAGTAAATTAGACGGAAACAGAAGAAAAATCTATATCCTCTGGCTTTTTTAATTCTCAGTGCTTCCTAAAATTCAAAAATACAACATTATTTTACCATCTAATGAAATGGGTATCAGACATATGAAGAATTGGTAGAGGGCAAAAAAAATAAAAATAATAATAATACTTCCTCTTTTAAAGGTATGATCCCTTGATTATCATCATTTTTCCTCTTTACCCCATTGGAATGTTGGGCCCATTGGCCTTTGATAGGCTAATATTCAAAGAAAAGACCTAGTTATCTCCTCCTGTATTTCAGAGAAGACTAGTCTTGCTTTTAAGCTCGCAACACCTTGCTTAAGTTTCTATGGTATTTCAGCTCACTAGTTTGCATCTTCCATATCCTTGTTTTCACACAAGAGTCCTTATCTAGGACTCCCTAGTTTTACAGTTTGCTAAAGTCATTCTGTTCTTATGATTAAAATAGCTCCTCAAATAACCACCTCATTAACAGTTTTATCCCTCCAAATATTAACAGCAATGCTAAGGACTTATGTTTCTTCTCATAACCTGATATATGTTTTTATGCTTCCACTGAATTATCAAGCTCTTCTCTTAAGCTAACCATAATTAAAGGCCCCAAGTTTAAAGAGGATCTCCTCCAAAGAAGACACAGCTGGTGCCTTAAGAGTATAAGAATTGCAAATGGAAATTTTAAGTGGGCTTTATTAAAAGATGATTTGTTTTCCATCATCAGTGAAGTACACTGAAGAATCCCATTTCCCTAAACTAGTTAGACACAGAAAGCTTTGGTCCCAACATCCAATCCCTTTACTGGGTCAAAATTCATAAGACACAGTTAGATGGATGCAAGGTTGAGCTTGTGAATGGAGAATAAAATTGGCAGAGATCTGGAAAATCTAAAAACATACAAATTTTTCAAGGTTATATATTTGGAATTTTCTAGAATCAGATGAAGTTGAGAAATTGAGAGGAAATGTGTCATGGTATTTATTTTTGTTGACCACATTGTAACACAGGCAAACTGTAAAATGAGATGTGCATAACTTAAAAATTTTTATAAAATAGGTAATGGAGCACGGTTTGTGTGTACCAACAAGTAACAAATGGTTCTACATAATTCCGTCAGCCATTCAAAATTTTATAATGTTTATTATAAAATTATAATGATGTTAGGTTTAGATCTTCAGCAAGGTATGAACACTTAGGAGTATATACTTACTCTAGAGGATAAATAGCTTAAGAGAGCAAAATAACCAAAGCATTCTTAGCCACTATTGAATACCAGATTAAAGAGGTACAAGAAAATATGGGGAAGTAGGAAAAAGTGGAAACCAGAGCTAACGGGGAAGGGTTAATCCTTGTGGTGAAGAATAAGAATCACTTTTACTGAGATAAAGCATTAAGGATGAAGGAAGCAAACATACATAAATCGGGGGAAAAAGAGTAGAAATTTGATTTTCATCCAAATAAAGACACACATTTCCTATACATAGTAGGACGAAGATGGTTTGCAGAAATGAAAGTGTAGGTATTAGGGAAGAGGGTTTAAGAAACCTGATAAAAATGTAAATACATGTGAAACATCTGAGAAGATGTTGCCTTCAGAATGGCAACAGAAAGCAGCTTATGTATTTTTGAAAATTCAGCTGAAATCTGGAATGAGTTCATGATGGGACAAATCCATTGGCCATAGTATATTCTGCATTCTGGGTTGATATTTCACCACTAAGTGTGGAAGTACACATGTGGTCATGGTGGGGCTAGTAAGGGGTTAGGAACTTGAAGGTGTTGGCAGGAGGAAAGTGCAAGAAGAGGTGGCATAGCCTGGACAGAAAATAAAGTGAACAACTAAAGACAGAGGGGAGACTGATTATTGATGACATTAGAATAAGGATAGAATTAGAGCAAGGGAAATGGACCACTGTGGTCAGAGGGTGGGAGAGTAATATTTGAGGTTTTAGAAGGATTTTCACATTGGGGGATTTGGCATCATTTTTTGAACTTACTGATTTCTTCTTACTGACATTCTCAACTCCTTTCAACTTGTCTCCTGAGCTCATTTCCCTCTGCCAATATTCATATTGTAAAGATAGAAGATGCATTCAATCCTTTTATCTGTTCAGAAGAAGCGCTTGTTTCTTAGCACATGAGATGGTATTTAAGTGTAATGGATATTTTAGATACAGAAAGTGAAAGTGAAAGTGAAGTCGCTCAGTCGTGTCTGACTCTTTGCGACCCCGTGGACTGTAGCCCATCAAGCTCCTCCATCCATGGGATTATCCAGGCAAGAATACTGCAGTGGGTTGCCATTTCCTTCTCCAGGGGACCTTCCCGACCCAGGGATCGAACCTGGGTCTCCCGCATTGCAGGCAGACGCTTTAACCTCTGAGCCACCAGGGAAGCCCTTTAGATACAGAACGACTAAATAATACAATGGCAGCAGTATCTCAGAAAGTTAGTATGATTAGCAGTAGTGGTAGCCATGTCTTTAGTTTTGGCTTAGTAAATACACCCCTAATGAAAAGAATTTAAATATAATGAAAAATGTATAAAGTCTTTCAAAGCAAATTGACAATCTGGCAAAGAATGTGTGCTGTGCCGAACTGCTTCAGTTGTGTCTGACTCTTTGCGACACTGTGGACTGCAGCCCATGAGGCTGCTCTGTCCATGGGGATTCTCTAGGCAAAAATACTGGAGTGGGTTGCTGTGCCCTCCTCCAGGGGATCTTCCTAACCCAGGGATCGAACCCACATCTCTTGTATCTGCTTTGACAGGTATGTTCTTTAACACTAGTGCCGCCTGGCAAAGAATACTAAGAAGCAAAAAGAAATGTGAGTGAGTAATGGAAAGAGCATCAAAGGTGGCTTTCCTTTGCAGGATTTGCTGAACTCCAGCAAGCTGTCTTTGTAGAGCACGGGGGACAGAAAGAAAAACAAGTTTAGGGCTTGCCAAAATTTGGGAACACAAGAGGAGATCCCCACATTAACTTCCTTAGTGTGCAGGGTAAACTAGAAATAAAGCCTGACTCTCACCAAAAACACTGCAAGGGGAATTGTTTATTTTAGACTTTGCCATAGAATTAGATAGAAGAAAACAAAAAATCTCGCTTTGAGAATTTGTCCCCATAAGATGGCAGTCATACATATTTACAGCTGAATTTTATATTTCCTTAGACATTTCAAGCTGATAATTTAGTTTAAAATCATCACAGTTTCTACTCCCAGGGTTCTCTCAAGAAAGCCACAGTCACTATTACCTTCAGAGAAGTCTTGCAGACCCAATTTCAAGGATGCAAAGTGGCAAAACACATGAGGAAATGAGCTCCCATTAGACAACCACAGAAACAACACACAGTCCAGATCTTAAAACATGAATACAATAATAATCACCCATTTTGTTTCTCTCAGTTATATAACAAGGTCATCCTCACAGTTGACCCTAACAACAGCTTCTTTGGATCCCTGGATCCAGGTTACATGTTAGCAGTTGGGAAACATTTGTGACCACACATCACATGCACAGCTGTGCTTGGTCCTGAGCACAGTGACACTGATTTCTAGGCACTTTGTTGAGAATTCAAACCCTAGGAAACTATCACATGGTTGAGAAGTAAAATATGCATGTTAAAATCAGACTAAATTGATCATTTTGCAAAAGAAATATGCATCATTCAAATTTGAAAAAAAAAAAAAAGTGAACATATCTTCTTTTCTATGGCTACCCAGATAAAGTTAGCCTGATGCTCTCCTGGAACCTCTGTGTAGAGAGACAGAATCTAGATAAAAATCTAACTAGGTCCATTCTGCATACATCACACTCCATAAATAAAGAGGGTAGAATTCCAGCTTTTCAGAATATTTTAAGGGGCCAATACTATCTATCCTTGGTCTCACCTTGCCTTCCAGGTGTCTCTTCTTCAATATGACACCACTGGGCCAATTAAATGTGTACTTCATTTTGAATCCTGAGAGTTTCCCTCCCCCCCTCCCACCCCTCTTTATCTCTTCCCCTAACAGGTCTTCCTTTGACCTGTTAGCAGGGCAAGGGCTACCAGAGTTTTGCCAAGAAACACACTGGTCATAGAAAACACCCTCTTCCAACAATACAAGAGAAGACTCTACACATGGACATCACCAGATGGTCAACACCAAAATCAGACTGATGACATTCTTTGCAGCCAAATATGGAGAAGCTCTATACAGTCAGCAAAAACAAGACCAGGAGCTGACTGTGGCTCAGACCATGAATTCCTTATTGCCAAATTCAGATGTAAATAGAAGAAAGTAGGGAAAGCCACTAGACCATTCAAGTATAACCTAAATGAAATCTCTTATGATTATACAGTGGAAGTGAGAAATAGATTTTAGGGACTAGATCTGATAGAGTGCCTGATGAACTATGGGCAGTGGTTTGTGACACTGTACAGGAGACAGGGATCAAGATCATCTCCAAGAAAAAGAAATGCAAAAAGTCAAAATGGCTACCTGAGGAGGCCTAACAAATAGCTAAGAAAAGACAAAACACATAAGGCAAAGGAGAAAAGCAAAGATATACCCATTTGAATGCAGAGTTTCCAAAGAATAGCAAGGAGAGATAAGAAAGCCTTTCTCAGTGATCAGTGAAAAGAGATAGAGGAAAACAATAGAATGGGAAAGATGAGAGATCTCTTCAAGAAAATTAGAGATACCAAGGGAACATGCCATGCAAAAATGGGCTCAATAATGGACAGAAATGGTACAGACCTAACAAAAGCAGAAGATATTAAGAAGAGGTGACAAGAATACATGGAAGAATTATACAAAAAAGATCTTCACAACCCAGATAATCACAATGGTGTCATCACTCATCTAGAGTCAGACATCCAGGAATGAGAAGTCAAGTGGGCTTTAGGAAGCATCACTATGAACAAAGCTAGTGGAGGTGATGGAATTACAGTTGAGCCATTTCAAATCCTAAAAGATGATGGTGTGAAAGTGCTGCACTCAATATGCCAGCAAATTTGGGAAACTCAGCAATGGCAACAGGACTGGAAACGTTTGTTTTCATTCCAATCCCAAAGAAAGGCAACACCAAAGAATGCCCAAACTATCACACAATTGCACTCATCTCACAGGCTAGCAAAGTAATTCTCAAAATTCTCCAAGCAACAGTACATGAACTGTGAACTTCCAGATTTTCAAGCTGGATTTAGAGCAGCCAAAGGAACCAGAGATCAAATTGTCAACATCCGTTAGATCATTGAAAAAGTAAGAAAGTTCCAGAAAAACATCTACTTCTGCTTTATTGACTATGCCAAAGCCTTTGTCTGAGTGGATCACAACAAACCGTGGAAAATTCTTCAAGAGATGGGAACAGCTCCTGAGAAATGTGGTTGCAGTTATGTCCAGTTAGAACTGGACATGGTATAACAGACTGGTTCCAAATCAGGAAAGGAGTATGTCAAGGCAGTATACTGTCACCCTGCTTATTTAACTTATATGTAGATTACATCATGAGAAATGCTGGGCTGGGATGAGACACAAGCTGGAATCAAGATAGATGGGAGAAATATCAATAACCTCAGATATGTAGATGACAACACCCTTGTGGCAGAAAGTGAAAAAGAATTAAAGAGCCTCCTGATGAAAGAGGAGAGTTAAAAAGTTGGCTTAAAAACTCAACATTCAGAAAACTAAGATCATGGCATCTGGTCCCATCACTTCATGCCAAATAGAAGGGGAAACAATGGAAACAGTGAGAGACTTTTTGGGGGGCTCCAAAATCACTGCAGATGGTGACTGCAGCCATGAAATTAAAGGACACTTGCTCCTTGAAAGAAAAGTTATGAACAACCTAGACAGCATATTAAAAAGCAGAGACATTACTTTGCCAATGAATATCCATCTAGTCAAAGCTATGGTTTGTCCAGTAGTCATGTGTGGATGTGAGAGACTATAAAGAAAACTGAGCACTGAAGAATTGATGCTTTTGAACTATGGTGTTGGAGAATACCCTTGAGAGTCCCTTGGACTGTAA
Source organism: Capricornis sumatraensis (assembly GCF_032405125.1). NCBI lineage: Eukaryota > Metazoa > Chordata > Mammalia > Artiodactyla > Bovidae > Capricornis > Capricornis sumatraensis. Next base: position 38,406,244 of record NC_091085.1, on the reverse strand, counting down.
GGAAATCCAACCAGTTTATCCTAAAGGAGATCAGTCCTGAATATTCATTGGACGGACTAATGCTGATGCTGAAACTCCAATACTTTGGCCACCTGATGCAAAGGACTGACTCACTGGAAAAAGACCCTGGTGCTAAGAAAGACTGAAGGCGGGAGAAGAAGGGGTTGACAGAGGATGATATGGTTGGATGGCATCACTGACTGTATGGACAGGAGTTTGAGTAAGCTCTGGGCGTTGGTGATGGACAGGGAAGCCTGACATGCTGCAGTCCATGTGGTTGCAAAGAGTTGGACTTGACTGAGCAACTGAACTGAAGTTATCTTTTCCCCAGGTCTGGTGCTAACCAATATCCGAAGTGTTGAAATTGGGCAGAACCTGGGCACAAAATTCTTTCTCTGCCCCTCTTTCTTGATTATAGGAAATAGGTTTCATTCAGCCTCCATGAGTTTCCCTATATTCCATAGGCAGAATAAAACAGTTGCCAATTTGCAGAGAGGGGATGCAGAGATAAGAGAGTATCGGTGAAGGAACAATAGTGCTGCCTTGGGCAGGGTCATTATTCCCCCCTCAAGGGGTATACATATTAAAATTTCTGAGCTGTTTTGCAGATACTGAAACCCCTATTATGTGAGTGAAGTTAATGGTATGCAGTCCATAAGCATGCAGACCCCAGACCAGTTGGAACCAGAAGGTTGATAATGCTGATTGCCATCTACCTCACCACCAATCAATCAGAAGAATGCCCACAAGCTGACCACTCACTCCATTATCCCTTCCAGGCAGAGACACAACAATTTTTGAGGGCATTAGCCCTCTGTGGAAGAAGGCAATGGCAACCCACTCCAGTACTCTTGCCTGGAAAATCCCACGGATGGAGGAGCCTGGTTGGCTGCAGTCCATGGGGTCGCTAAGAGTCGGACATGACTGAACGACTCCACTTTCACTTTTCACTTTTATGCGTTGGAGAAGGAAATGGCAACCTACTTCAGTGTCTTGCCTGGAGAATCCCAGGGACGGCAGAGCCCGTGGGCTGCCGTCTATGGGGTTGCACAGTCTGACACGACAGAAGCGACTTAGCAGCAGCAGCAGCAGCCCTCTATGACCTCCTTTGCCTGACAAGGCAATAAAGCTATTCTCTCCTACCTCACCCAAAACTCTGTCTCTGAGATTTAAATTGGTGTCAGGGTACAGAGGCCAGATTTGACTTCACTATTAACCAGTAGTAGAGTGTAGCCTATCACTGGCATTGTGCTTTAGCCTGATAAATGACAAGTTCCTGATAAATGACAATCCAGCATTCTCAGAAGCAATGACAGCAGGTTCAATATATATATTTTTAAATTACAGCTTAGTTAATATAAACTAGATTCACCAGACATGTCATGTCATTGGACTAACTGAACTGCATTGCAGTGAGATTCCCCATAAGAGATTTCAGTATTCACCATCCAACTATATTTCCAAACATAGAACACTAGTGTGTAGGAATATATGTAACAAGTCAGAAGATCTTTGAGTCTACCAATAATGCAGCTCAAAGCAGAAGAAAAAGAGAGCAGCTCTTTAAACCTAAGGGAGAAATACAGCCTTGTTCCAGGTCATACACTGGGCAAGTATAATACATTGTTTCACTAGGAATGCATTTAATAAACACATTTTCATTTGCAAAATGAAATTGAGAGGATTTTTCTTTATGAATTTTGGCCCATATGTCTAGAAAAGATGAACTCAGATGGCTGGGACAGGATGGGTCTGAAGCAGATAGGTTTGCTCTCTTAAAAGTCTAGGATCAGGTATGTCTCTGCTTTGAAGGATGGCATATCATATGATAATCCAAGGACCAGAGCTAGAATTCAAATTCTCAGTGTCCACAGTAGCCTTCACGGCCCCATTTACAGAGTAAAGGCTGAAAGCCAAATGTTGCCCTCTGTTAGTAACAATGCCCTGTGTCTCTTCCTTAGTGATGTCACTTCCTGATTTTAGTCTGTGGGCCAGTTGTCCCCAAGCTAAGATTCAGCTCATTCTCAACTACAGAGGCTGAGTACTGCCTCATGGTCATAATTTATAATGACTAGTTCAATGTCTATTTGTTACAAAAAAAATTGCAAATAGCCACTCCAATATAGGTGTTACACAGAAGCCGAGTGTTAGTTAATCCTAGGGAGAGATTCCTTGTGCCTGAATGCGATCAAGTAACCTTTGTCAAGTATCGTGTCATTACAGTAATGACTTAAGTTGATGTTTGAAAGTTAGTCTAACACAGAGAGAAATTCTGTTTCTTCTTTCATTCTGGACGTCAATAATATTCAGAATGTTGTACAGAGACTTCAAGTATTTGAAAGATTTCTCAAGGGTGGCCATAAAAATTAAACAGCCATCAAAGAAGGTGAAGTGCCTGCCTTCTTCACTTCACACTCTTTAGCCACAAGGTAATTTTTTTTTTCCCTGCTTTATTTCTGTGTGGATTGTTTGAATAAAAGATTTCATTGATTATCAAAAAGCCACTGTTTTATTTAATCAACTAAAATGGTATTTTGTTATAAAGTATTTGGATAATCACAATTACGCAAGATTTCATTTATGCATAAATGACAAGTTTGGAAAGACGTGTCTGAAACCATAACAACAAAACGAAACAGCACTGTTCTCCCTAAGTTGCCAAAGATGACCAACTATACCCGGTGGGAACATGCTGTGTGCATATGTGTGAATGTCTCATACGACTATGATAATGAGAGTCTGCACATAAAGTAATGCATTATAGCATATTATGCACTAACATTTCTAAGTGTGTCAGCAGAGCTGGTAGGGTTTGATAGAGCTTACTGGTTGCTGCCTTCTGGCAAAGTATGATGGAGATCAGAGATGACACACAGATTTTTTAATTTTCACTTCTTGGTTCTATCAAAGGTAGGGATGGATTTTTAGGTAGTCTCTGGGTACATTTAGCATATGAGCACAATCTCCTATAATTGAGAATGAAGCATACGGTGTAAGAACTTGTCTGAATCTTTCTCAAGCTGTTGTCCAGATTTTGTGGGGTCTTGAAAGACTTATGCTCCAAAATCAATTTGATGTTCCTGATTGCTAATGTTTGCTTTACGGCCTTAACACTAAACACATGTATACACATGTGGCCACTTAACAGCTTAATGTCTCTGCACGTGTGCAGACTGTCAAACTGCTCTTAATTCACCTATGGAGATCTCTCCTGTGAGATGTCTTTCATCTTCATGACTTAGGAATAATGGAATTTGAATAAGTTCTATCAGTGGATTTAAGAGACCTCTTTTCAAAATGCTTCATTTTTGAAGATCTGTGAGGACAAGTTGAATGCAATCTTCATTCTGCACTGATAGATATTAATGAAGAAAATGTACCAAAAGCTATATGATTTACCTCACATTTGATTATTCACATCAGTTATTATATAAAACTACCAAGAATGATATACTTTATAAGCAATAGCCAATACTCAGAATAAATATCTTAAGTTAAAATAGCGTTACTCTGTAAAACTGCTTCACATTTTAAAAGAAGAATGCAATTTCAGAATGTTTACTTTAAAACAAATCACAATTTAGCGACTAAACAACATCATCATCATCATTAATATCAATTAGGTGTATTTTGTTTTGTTTTGGTTTGGTTTGGTTATGCTTTTTAGAACTAGCATGAGTTGTTTTGCCACAGGATTAGAAATAAATATATATTGTTTTATTTCACTCCTTTGGTAGATTTGATGTTAAAATGATGACATAAAATATATGAGACTCATAAAGAATTTTTAATCTCATTTAGTACCAAATGTTTACCTAAGAGATCAAAATACATACTCCTATAATAAAATACCACTTGTTTTCTTGAAAGAAAAATTACAGATACAGAATCAGTGTATTCCAAATTATTGTATAATTTTCATAGAAAAGTGTAATAATTGCATACTTAAAATGTTTGAAGAATATTAAAAGACCCCCTTTATCACTGTTTCTATTCCCCATAGTCATTTTCATTACTATTTTCCCTTTTTCCCTATTACTACAAACTGTTGAACTGATTCTCTTTCTTCTTTGGTTTCTCTCAAGTGAAAATGTTTCAAATGAACTCATAATATTATCCATTTTACTTCTTTGTTTACACAAAACTTGATGTTCACTCTTCTTCAAAGGCAAATGAACTGTATTTCTTTTAGCATACTCAATGATTTTATCTATTAATTGGGTACAGGCATCCTCAGTGTTATATTCTCAGTACATGTGACAGCTGATGAATCTAACTTTACTCTTTTTATCTGTGAGGTCAAACCAGATATATTATGGTATGCATTCATCTGAAGAGATCATAAAGGGAAGACTCAATATGGTGCAATGAACTTATTCTGTCTTCATGGACATGACCTAAGACTTGACTAAAAAGTCAGAGTAATCAGAAACCTTATCAAATTATCATTTTCCAGATATTCCATCATTATCAGACTAGTAAAGTAATGCTCAAAATTCTCCAAGCCAAGCTTCAGCAATACATGAACTGTGAACTTCCAGATGTTCAAGTTGGTTTTAGAAAAGGCAGAGGAACCAGAGATCAAATGGCCAACATCCGCTGGATCATGGAAAAAGCAAGAGAGTTCCAGAAAAAATATCTATTTCTGCTTTATTGACTATGCCAAAGCCTTTGACTGTGTGGATCACATGAAACTGTGGAAAATTCTTCAAGAGATGGGAATACCAGACCACCTGACCTGCCTCTTGAGAAGCCTGTATGCAGGTCAGGAAGCAACAGTTAGAACTGGACATGGAACAACAGACTGGTTCCAAATAGGAAAAGGAGTACGTCAGGGCTGTATATTGTCACCCTGCTTATTTAACTTCTATGCAGAGTACATCATGAGAAATGCTGGGCTGGAAGAAACAAGCTGGAATCAAGATTGCTAGGAGAAATAGCAATAACCTCAGATATGCAGATAACACCACCCTTATGGCAGAAAGTGAAGAGGAACAAAAAAGCCTCTTGGTGAAAGTGAAAGAGGAGAGTGAAAAAGTTGGCTTAAAGTTCACCATTCAGAAAACTAAGATCATGGCATCTGGTCCCATCACTTCATGGGAAATAGATGGGGAAACAGTGGAAACAGTGTCAGACTTTATTTTTGGGGGCTCCAAAATCACTACAAATGGTGAATGCAGCCATGAAATTAAAAGAGGCTCACTCCTTGGAAAGAAAGTTATGACCAATCTAGACAGCATATTCAAAAGCAGAGACATTACTTTGCCAACAGAGGTCCGTCTAGTCAAGGCTATGGTTTTTCCAGTAGTCATGTATAGATGTGAGAGTTGGATTGTGAAGAAGGCTGAGCCCTGAAGAATTGATGCGTTTAAACTGTGGTGTTGGAGAAGACTCTTGAGAGTCCCTTGGACTGCAAGGAGATCCAAACAGTCCATTCTGAAGGAGATCAGTCCTGGGATTTCTTTAGAAGGAATGATGCTAAAGCTGAAACTCCAGTAGTTTGGCTACCTCATGCGAAGAGTTGACTCATTGGAAAAGACTTTGATGGGAGGGATTGAGGGCAGGAGGAGAAGGGGACGACCGAGGATGAGATGGCTGGATGGCATCACTGACTCAGTGGATGCGAGCCTGAGTGAACTCCAGGAGTTGGTGATGGACAGGGAGGCCTGGTGTGCTGCGATTCATGGGGTTGCAAAGAGTCGGAGACAACTGAGCAACTGAACTGAACTGAACTGTGGTGTTGGAGAAGATCCTTGAGAGTTCCTTGGACTGCAAGGAGATCCAACCAGTCCGTTCTAAAGGAGATCAGTCCTGTGTGTTCATTGGAAGGACTGATGCTAAAGCTGAAACTCCAATACTTTGGCCACCTCATCCAAAGAGTTGACTCATTGGAAAAGACCCTGATGCTGGGAGGGATTGGGGGCAGGAGGAGAAGGGGACAACAGAGGATGAGATTGCTGTTTGGCATCACTGACCGATGGACATAAGTTTGAGTGAACTCCAGGAGTTGGTGATCGATAGGGAGGCCTGGCGTGCTGTGATTCATGGGTCGCAGAGTAGGACATGACTGAGCGACTGAACTGAACTGACTGAAGCAAAGAAATGGGAGAAGGAAATTGCAACTTACTCCAGTACTCTTTGCCTGGAAAATCCCATGGGTGGAGGAACCTGATAGGCTGCAGTCCATGGGGTCGCGAATAGTCGGACAAGACTGGACGACTTCACTTTCACTTTTCCCTTTCATGCACTGGAGAAGGAAATGGTGACCCACTCCAATGTTCTTGCTTAGGGAATCCCAGGGACAGAGGAGCCTGGTGGGCTGCCATCTCTGGGGTCGCACAGAGTCGGACACGACTGAAGCGACTTAGCAGCAGCAGCAGCAAGCAAAGAAACATTGTTCAAACCTCTAAATTGTATTTCTTAAACTTGCACTCACTCATTTGTTCAATGGCCAAATATTGAGCATCATAAGCACCACACTGGACAACACCCTGGAGACACGTGGGCCTACTCTCTCAGGGTTTACAATCTTGGCTTTACTATGTATGAACTAATATTTGCATTACCTCATGTCACTTAAACTTTCTGCCTCACTTCCCTTTCCTCACTTTTCTTCATGCTCATAATATGTGAATTATGGCATATATAGTATCATTTAGTAGCTAAGAAAATTTAATAACAACACAAAATGTTTCTGAAGAATGATGGGTTGAAAATGTTATTTCTTAGTAGTAGTATTAGCAGTACCATCTAAAAGATATAAACAAATAAACAATTACCCATGATGAACGCCACAAGTCTCCTGCCTTGAGGGCATATTCTTTACCAGTTGAGCCATCAGGGAAGCCCAAGAATACTGGAATGGGTAGTGTATCCCTTCTCCAGTGGATCTTCCCAACTCAGGAGTTGAATTGGGGTCTCCTGCATTGCAGGCAGTTTCTTTACCAGCTGAGCTACTAGGGAAGCCTTTAAGAGATATAAACAAAGAAACAATTATTAATTATAAATGCTGCTGCTGCTGCTAAGTCACTTCAGTTGTGTCTGACTCTGTGCGACCCCATAGACGGCAGCCCACAGGCTTCCCTGTCCCTGGGATTCTCCAGACAAGAACACTGGAGTGGGTTGCCATTTCCTTCTCCAATGCCTGAAAGGGAAAAGTGAAAGTGAAGTCACTCAGTCATGTCCAACTCTTTGCGACCCCATGGACTGCAGCCTACCAGGCTCCTCCATCCATGGGATTTTCCAGGCAAGAGTACTGGAGTGGGGTGCCATCACCTTCTCCAAATTATAAACGCTACAAGTGTTAAAAGGAAGAACAGCAGCTGAGGAAGCATATAGTGGGATGATTTCACAAATAATAACTTCAACTACAGATAACTTGCCTATATGAGAAAGGGCAAGTGATGCCAATATATATATTAAAAAATATTAAATAGCACTCAGATTTGTAACTGAAATCATCACATCTGTAGGTGTTTCACAATTCATTCATAATGTTTATTTCTAGAAGCTTACCTTTAATTTTTCTCAAATTAACTATTTCTGGATAAAATGTCAAGGAAGAAGTGGTTAAAAACCTCTAAACTGGGGAAAATGATCTGCTTTTGAATTACTAAACAGATAAAGGAATATGTGAGGAGATAGTAAGATGGGTTTTTCATAGCCACGGTCTAAATAGCAACCATAAACCAGCCATAAAGATCCAGTGCTAACTGGTTCTAGTCCCACCACTCCAAAAACTCCACTTCTGTTAGAGGTAATCACACAGGTTAACTATGTGGTCTCAGTCCATCAGATTTTTTTTTCCCCCTTTCTGGCTTTTTATTCTTCATCCTATGAAAGTTTTTTATCTTCTGCCCCCTTTGGTAGTTCTCTCAGACTGTCCATTTCACCATGTGCTAAATGAAGCTTGTTTGTATCACCAAAACTGTCTCCTTAAATCTTTATGTATTTACTAATGTTTTTTGGAGATGAGGGATGAGACCTGAAGTTGACTACTAATGGCCTATAAGGCAAGATAGGTTGAGGAGGTGCCTGCTGAATCCTTGAGCTCACTATTTCTCTTGTCATTATTGAGATGCTGAGGGTAATAAATAAAATAAAGATTTTATTTATCACTCAAATAAAGATTTCAGCTTTACTCTCTTTCATGCAGCTCACCTATCATAATAAACTTTTGTATATATACACATATATGTATATTATATATCATTTAATTATATATATATATATACACACACACATATATATAATATAGAGAGAGGTTTCAGGGTTTTCTAAAATTCCCAGAAATGTTCTGGGGTCACAGAAAAATTCTGGGATAGTTATACTGGAATTCTGCAATAGATAGCAACCTTCAAGGGATTCACAAAGCCTTGTAGTAAGTCCATAGCAGAAATAGCCCAAGAAATCCGGACTGTTTCCACCATCAAGATTCAAAGTCTAAACAGGTATAAGTTAGACTATTAAGAGCCATCAGCGTGTCTGCACCATACAGAAATTTTGAGAAAGGAATAAAAATAGCACAGTGTTGTTTAGTTGCTGAGGTACACTGTACAACATCACAAAATCCCCAGCCCAGTGGCACCTAACTCTTAGGTATTAATTGGCTTAACTAAATAAATGGGATCCTCATGTGAGAACTTAGCTTAGCTTTCTGCCAGCTTGGGACAAGCAGGTTGTTGGTTCTTGCATATGCAGTCAACTCAGCCATCAGGTTATGGGTCCAAATGCACGACTAGACAGAAGTATGGCTTGCACCCACTTCCAGCTAGATACACCTGATTAGAAAGCTTGCTTGCACTTCATTTGTAGCCAGGATCTCACAGCCTGCTGTCAGCTCTCAGATGAATTATCTAACTCTTTCTTTCTTTTGGTTATCTTTTGGGGAGTGGCTGTGATTCCTACAGGAATAGTATCTTTTCCATCTTATTTGTGGCACTTCTTGGGTCCCTTGAGTCATTGGATACTACCAGGAATATATATTGTTAGTCCCAACTAATCTTTCAAGTCATGTTTGACTCTGCAACTCCATGTACTACACAGTCCATGGAATTCTCCAGGCCAGAATACTGGAGTGGGTAACTTTTCCCTTCTCCAGGGGATCTTCCCAACACAGGGATCAAACCCAGGTCTCCTGCATTGCAGGTGGATTCTTCATCAGCTGAGCCACAAGGGAAACCGAAGAATACTGGAGTGCGAAGCCTATCCCTTCTCCAGCAGATCTTCCCGACCAGGAACTGAACCAGGGTCTCCCGCATTGCAAGCGGATTCTTTACCAACTGAGCTATGAGGGAAGCCCTAGAACCTGACAGGATATATGAAATTATTTTTTCTTTTTAAGCTCTCAGAAATTGGCCAAACTGGAAGATGATATTCAAAGCCTGATAGGAATTTTTTTAGACCTTCTTCCCTAAGCTAAACAAAACTGTGAACCCAGAGTACAGGGAAAACATTCCATCTAACCTTACTCATTCTGACATCTTGAATATATTACTGAAAAAGTTATGTTAAAGTATTTAATCAAGTGAGTTTCTCATTTTCTCTTTGTAGCTTTGTCAATTTTTGCCCTATATATATTGAAGATGTATCACTGTGTAAATACAAGAATGTATCATTTAATGTTGTCATGTTCATTTTAATGTACACATTTCATAAAGACTGAAATTCATCTAGATATGTCCTCTTCATAAACAAGATACTCAAAATCTTAATTCTATTATCCCCTAGTAAAATGAAGGAAGTGATTGCTGTATAAGATTTTATATTCACCTTGGTTTTTTAGCTGTTGTACAAAATTTTAGGTATACTTTGATTTTTACCTCTATAAAATGTACTTATATATACATTTAATATTTGTTACATTTATCCAAAAACACTTTGAAGTTATAAAATTTTCATTTAGAAATCTCTTTAGTGAGAGTGTGTCAGATTTTTATCTAGACATTTACCCTCTTAAATGTATCAAAAGTGAAAGTGTTAGTTGCTCAGCTGAGTCCGACTCTTTGTGACCACATCGACTGTAGCTCACCAGGCCCCTTGTACGTGGAATTCTTCAGGCAGGAATACTGGAGTTGGCAGCCATTCCATTCTCCATGGGATCTTCCTGACCCAGGGATCGAACCTGGGTCTCTTGGTTAAAGGAGATGGTAAAAAATTGCAGGCAGATTTTTTTTTTTTTTACCATCTAAGCTATGATAGCATATACATATATTTAAATACACAAAGTGTCTACAGTGACACTGTCTTTGAAGATATTATTTCATTACCTTCACATGTTTCTTTGTTGCCATTAAGAAGTACACAAATGCAGATAATCTGCCCATTCTGTCTTAAAAATTTTTTTAAACTTTCATGGTCTGAAACAACAATTACATTTGTACCAACCAAATATGCTGAGCGTCAAATAATTGATGCTTTTGAACTGTGTTGTTGGAGAAGACTCTTGAGAGTCCCTTGGACTGCAAGGAGATCCAACCAGTCCATTCTGAAGGAGATCAGTCCTGGGATTTCTTTGGAAGGAATGATGCTAAAGCTGAAACTCCAGTACTTTGGCCACCTCATGAGAAGTGCTGACTCATTGGAAAAGACTCTGATGCTGGGAGAGATTGGGGGCAGGAGGAGAAGGGGACGACAGAGGATGAGATGGCTGGGTGGCATCACTGACTCGATGGACGTGAGTCTGAGTGAACTTCGGGAGCTGGTGATGGACAGGGAGGCCTGGCGTGCTGCGATTCATGGGGTCGCAAAGAGTCGGACACGACTGAGTGAACTGTACTGAATATGTATATTTCATTTCTAGAACATTAACTGGTTCCTTTTCAAATATGCTTAATTTTATACACTTTCATCTTCTCTATTATTTTTACTTTTTAAAATATAATTCTTGAATTGGCTCTTGATGTGTATTACACAGATCTTGTGGAAGAGAACCCATTGCAAGAAACAGTACTGTTGGTGACCCTTTGGATACTCCAGAGAATTTACATTAAGGATATTTTTCCTTATTCACTCTCACAAATGGGGTTCCAATCAGTAACTTCCCAGTGGACTGGCAGACAGTTTCTTATAATTTGCTGTAATCCGACTCTTCCCATCGTATTTTTCCTTCCTTTTTTGTTTCTCAGGTATCAGACATACTGCTCCAAATTCCTCTCTTTTATCTATCATTAACATTTCCTCCCATTAACCTCTTGTATGGCTAATTCTGATTAGGCATTTCAGTCACAGTGAACACTGGTATTTGAGGTATTTGTGAAAACAGAATTCTGTGATATATAGCTGCTGCTGCTGTGCTGCTTCAGTCGTGTCCGACTCTGTGCGACCCCATAGATGGCAGCCCACCAGGCTCCACCATCCCTGGGATTCTCCAGGCAAGAACACTGGAGTGGGTTGCCATTTCCTTCTCCAGATATATAGCTACTCTCACTTAATTTGACTTGTTTCCTCCTGTCTTTAGAATTTAGTAATTTTTAACTTCAATTTTGGATTTTATTCTTGCACTGAAAAACTATTCATTAAATATAAATGAGCTGTTATTTTTTAAAGAATGGTACGTATGGCAAAACCAATACAATATTGTAAAGTAATTAGCCTCCAATTAAAATAAATAAATTTATATTTAAAAAAGAATTGTAAAAAGCATATAACATAAAATTTACCATTTAACTATTTTAAGTGTGCAGTCTAGTAGCATTCTGTATGTTCACATTCTTTTCCAACAGATTTCTAGAACTTTTTCATTTCACATAATAGAAACTTTATACCCATAGAAAGACTCCCCATTCCCCTCTCCAAACCACAGTCCCTGGCAACCATCTTCCTATTTTGTTTCTGTGAGTTTGACTATTTTGAATAGCTCATATAAGAATCATAAAATACTGTCTTTGTGACTGGCTTATTTCATTTAGCCTAATGTCTTAAAGGTTCATCACTACTGTAGCATGTGTCAGAATTTTTTAAATTAAGGTTGAATAACATTTTGGTGTGTGTGTGTGTACACATTTTCTTTACCCATTCTTCCATCAGCAGACATCTTGTTTGTTTCTACCTCATGCTATTGTAACTAATGTTTCAAAGAGTGTGGGTGTATATCTCACAGAGATATAGCTCACATATTAGGTTGGTACAAATGTAATTGCAGTTTCGGGCTAAGAATTTTAAATCAACATATCTCACAAAGATATGGCTTTCCACTCTCTTGGGACTACATTAAACTTAAAAACTTTTGTTTATCAAGGAAATAATAGAGCAAAAAGCGACCTATATAATAGGAGAATGTACTCGCAAATATCTAGTATGACAAATAGGTGGGGAAACAGTGTCAGACTTTATTTTCTGGGGGCTCCAAAAATCACTGCAGATGGTGACTGCAGCCATGAAATTAAAAAAACACTTGCTCCTTGGAAGGAAAGTTATGACCAATCTAGACAGCATATTAAAAAGCAGAGACATTGCTTTGCCAACAAAGGTCTGACTAGTCAAGGCTATGGTTTTTCCAGTAGTTATGTATGGATGTGAGAGTTAGACTGTGAAGAAAGCTGAGTGCCGAAGAATTGATGCTTTTGAACTGTGGTGTTGGAGAAGACTCTTGAGAGTCCTTTGGATTGCAAGGAGATTCAATCAGTCCATCCTAAGGAGATCAGTCCTAGGTGTGCATTGGAAGGACTGATGCTGAAGCTAAAACTCCAATACTTTGGCCACCTCATGCAGAGAGCTGACTCATTTGAATGGCATTGAAACATGTATAATACCATGTATGAAATGAATCGACAGTCCAGGTTCGATGCAGGATACAGGATGCTTGGGGCTGGTGCACTGGTATGACCCAGAGGGAAGGTACAAGGAGGGAGACGGGAGGTGAGTTCAGGATGGGGAACACGTGTACACCTGTGGCAGATTCATGTTGATGTATGGCAAAATCAATACAATACTGTAATTAGCCTCCAATTAAAATAAATACATTTATATTTGGAAAAAAAAAAGACCCTGATGTTGGGAAAGATTGAGGGCTGGAGGAGAAAGGGATGACAGAGGATGAGATGGCTGGATGGCATCACTGACACAATGGACATGGGTTTGGGTGGACTCTGGGAGTTGGTGATAGACAGGGAGGCATGGCATGCTGTGATTCATGGAGTTGCAAAGAGCTGGACACGACTGAGTGACTGAACTGAACTGAATAAAGAATATATAAAGAACTTCTACAACTCAACAGCGACAACAACAACAAAAGCCTCCAAACATCCTGTTAAAAAAGAGGGGGGCACAATCCTTGAATCCTGAAATAAAATAAACAAATGGCCAATAAGCATATGAAAAGATGCTCAACATCACTAATCATTAGAGAAATACAAATCAAAACCACAATGTGATATTGCCTCACACCAATTAAAATGACCATTATTTTTAAAAAATACCATAACACCCCAGAAAGAACACATTGGCAAGAATCGGGAGAAATTTGAACCCTTGTGTATTACTGGTGGGATTGTGAAATGTTGCAACATATATGGAAGACAGTATGGTAGCTCCTTAACAACTAAAGATAGAATTACTATGCAATCTAGCATAGCATAATTCTCATATCTGGGCTGCAATTTTAGGTAGAGTGGGTAAACATGATTTCATCAAGCCACTGACACTTAGGCAACAATTCAGGCTGGTGAAAGAATCAGCTGTACTATTACCTGGAGAGCATATTTTACTAGAAAGAGCAGACACTAAAATGAGACTGCTTCAAGTCTATGAAAACCTGCCAGAAGACAGAGTAGCTGGAAAGAATTAACTAGAGAGTAACAGTACTAGGAGGTGAGTCCAGGAAACGGTGTTGAGAAAACTGGACAGTCACACACAAAATAATGAAACTAGACCACTATTACACATCATACTTTACAGATTCAAATGTAAGTCCTGAAACCATAAAACTCCCAGAAGAAAACTTCAGTTGAGTTCAGCTCAGTCATGTACAACTCTGTCTGACTCCAAGGAATGCAGCACGCCAGGCTTCCCTATCCATTACCAACTCCCAGAGCCTAGTCAAACTCATGTCTATCACATCAGTGATGCCATCCAACCATCTCATCCTCTGGTGTCCCCTTCTTCTCCTGCCTTCAATCTTTCCCAGCATCAGGGTCTTCTCAAATGAGTCCATCTTCACATTAAGTGGCCAAAGTATTGGAGTTTTAACTTCAGAATCAGTCCTTCCAATGAATATCCAGGATTGATGGCCTTTAGGATGGACTGGTTGGATCTCCTTGCAGTCCAAGGGACCCTCAAGAGTTTTCTCCAGAACCGCAGTTCAAAATCATCAATTCTTTGGCACTCAGCTTTCTTCACAGTCCAACTCTCAAATCGATACATAACTACTGGAAAAACCATAGCCTTGACTAGACGGACCTTTGTTGGTAATGTCATGTCTCTGCTTTTTAGTATACTGTCTAGGTTGGTCAGGAAGCAACAGTTAGAACTGGACATGGAACAACAGACTGGTTTCATATAGGAAAAGGAGTATGTCAAGGCTTTATATTGTCACCCTGCTTATTTAACTTGTATGCAGAGTACATCATGGGAAACTCTGGACTGGAAGAAACACAAGGTGGAATCAAGATTGCCAGGAGAAACATCAATAACCTCAGATATGCAGATGACACCACCCTTATGGCAGAAAGTGAAGAGGAACTAAAAAGCCTCTTGATGAAAGTGAAAGAGGAGAGTGAAAAAGTTGGCTTAAAGCTCACCATTCAGAAAATGAAGATCATGGCATCCGGTCCCATCACTTAATGGGAAATAGATGGAGAAACAGTGGAAACAGTGTCAGACTTTATTTTGGGGGGCTCCAAAATCACTGCAGATGGTGACTGCAGCCATGCAATTAAAAGACGCTTACTCCTTGGAAGAAAAGTTATGACCAACCTAGACAGTATATTCAAAAGCAGAGACATTACTTTGCCGACTAAGGTCCGTCTAGTCAAAGCTATGGTTTTTCCTGTGGTCATGTATGGATGTGAGAGTTGGGACTGTGAGGAAGGCTGAGCACCAAAGAACTGATGCTTTTGAACTGTGGTGTTGGAAAAGACCCTTGAGAGTCCCTTGGGCTGCAAGGAGATCCAACCAGTCCATTCTGAAGGAGATCAGCCCTGGGATTTCTTTGGAAGGAATGATGCTAAAGCTGAAACTCCAGTACTTTGGCCACCTCATGCAAAGAGTTGACTCATTGGAAAAGACTCTGATGCTGGGAGGGATTGGGGGCAGGAAGAGAGGGGGACGACAGAGGATGAAATAGATGGATGGCGTCACTGACTCGATGGTGTGAATCTAAGTGAACTCTGGGAGTTGGTGATGGACAGGGAGGCCTGGCGTGCTGCAATTCATGGGGTCGCAAAGAGTCGGACATGACTGAGCGACTGAACTGAACTGAACTAGGTTGCTCGTAACTTTTCTTCCAACGAGCAAGAATCTTTTAATTTCATGGCTGCAGTCACCATTTGCAGTGATTTCAGAAAACTTAGGCAGTACAATTTTCAACATTAGTATTAGCAATATCTTTCTGGATATGTCTCCTCAAACAAAGGAAACAAAAGCAAAAAATAAACAAGGAGGACTACCGTGAAACTAAAAAGTCTCTGCACAATGAAGGAAACCATAAACAAAGCAAAAAGATAGCTTACCAATGAGAGAAGATATTTGCAAATCATATGTCTGATAAAAAGTTATATCCAAAATATATAAAGAACTCATACAACTCAACAACCATAAAAATAAACAACCTAATTAAAAACATGAAAAGAGGACCTGAATAAACATTTTTTCTAAAGTAGACAAAAAGATGGCCAGCAAGCACATAAACAACGTTCAGCTAATTACTAGGGAAATGCAAGTCAAAGCCACAATGATGTATCACCTCATTCCCCAGGATGGCTATTATCAAAAGGTAAAAGCAAGAAGTGTGCTGAAGAGAATGTGAAGGAAAGAGAATCCTCATATACTGTTGGTGGGAATGTAAATTAGTGCAGCCACTATGCAAAATAGTATGGAGAAGCCTAAAAAAAAACAAAAATAGAACTAACATATGATCCAGCAATTCTACTTCTGGGTATTTATCCAAAAAAAAAAAAAAAAAGAAAATCTAAAAGATGCATGAATCCCTACATTCATCGTGGTGTTATTTATAATAGCAAAGATTGGAAATAACTTAAGCATCCACTGACAGATGGATAAAGATGATATTGCATTTTCACACACACAAACACACACACACACAGACACATGCAAACACATACAATGCAATACTATTCAGCCATAAAAAGATGAAATCTTGCCATTTGCAAAACATAGATGGACCTTGAGGATATTATGCTAAGTGAAGTAAGTCAGAGAAAGATAAATACATTATGATTTCACCTATATGTGGAAATTTTAAAATTAAATATTAAATGAATGCACCAAGTCAAACAAAAGCAAACACATAGGTACAGATAAGAGAATAGTGGTTACCAGAGGGGTAGGGTACAGTGAGGAGGTCAAATGGGTAAAGGGGGTCAACTGTATCGTGGGGAGTTTTCTTTTACGTTGAGTAGTGTTCCCTTAAAATTCATGTCCACCTGGACACTCAGAATGTGACCATATTGGAAATAGGACTTTTCAGATTGAACTAAGTATCTCAGGATAAAGTCATCCTGGATTAGGCGTGGGTCCTAAATCCAATGACTGGTGTCCTTATGAGAAGAATAAAAGATGACCCAGAGAGAACTACAGAAGACCGTCATATGGAGAAGGAGACAGAGATGGGATTCTGCTCCCACAAGGCAAGGAATCCTGGGGCCACCGGAAACTAGAAGAGGAAAGGAAGGATTCTTCCCTATATCCTTCAGAGGAGATGTAGCCCTGCTGACTCCTGGATTTCATACCTTTAAGCTTCCAGAACTGGGAGGAATACACTTATGTTGCCCGCCTGCCTGCCAAGTCGCTTCAGTTGTATCTGACTCTTTGTGACCCTTTGGATCATAACCCACCAGGTTCCTCTGTCCATGGGATTTTTCAGGCAAGAACGCTGGAGTGGGTTGCCATTTTGTGCTCCAGGGGATCTTCTCCACCCAGGGATCAAACCTGCATCTCTTACATTACCTTTGCTGGCAGGCGGGTTCTTTACCACTAGCAAAATTTATGTTACTTCTAGCCAGACAACAAAGAAAAACATCCTGGTAGTTCATGGAGGAGGCTAAGGTAGATAACTGATATTCCTATGAGACCTGTTTACATACAATCTTTAAGACGGTTTCTCTGTTGCCTCTGAGAGCTGTATCAGACAACTGAATATTTGATTGAGGTTTTCTGGAATTCAGGTACAAGTACACAGTCTTTCATGAAGACCTAATTCTTTATCTTTTTAAATTAGTCATGCTTTCTTTTTGTTTAATTAAATAAACAATGCTGCCCCAGAGTCCACTGTAGATGTTACAATAATATAATTACACATTTTTATGTCTTTAAACTCCTTAACTTCTGAAAATCAATGCATCTGACTCCAACCAAGGAGGGTTTCAGATAAGAAATTAAGGCCCTATAGTAAGTCTGCCTTTTTTCTCCTCATTCTTCCTTCTTGGGGTTTAAATGAAAAGTTGACAAATAAAAGTTTATCCCTCAAGATTTATTTTCTAGGATCTCTAGGTTAACCACAACATATATTTTTTAGTTCATTTGGTTATATACTGCATGAATTTAAAACACAAGCCAACTTAAATTCCTAATGTATATGATACTATAAAATATTCTGCTAATAATGATTACACTAATCAATACTGATTCTTGCCAGACCCAGTTTCATCCCTCCTAACTGGCAAGAATTTGTGCTTCACTCTGTAACTGAGCCAAGTAAGGAAATATGTCATGAAATTTGTCCTCTTTAGTAGTTGAGGCATGAACCTAGCATGTTAATGGAGGCCACTCTAGAGCCAGAATCAATAGGTGCACAGCTCTGACAAAGCTTTCTTCAGGGTTCTACCTTCCTTTGAAGTTTTATGACTGATCCTCCACCTGGTTCCCTAGTAATACACTCCAGCCTTCTAGTCTGACTTCCAGCCACCCGCTAGGGCTGGGACTTCCATCCATCCACTAGGGCTGGGTCCCTCTTCTGAATAACATCCAGCCTCTCTGAGCTTGAAAGTTTCCCAGATGTTGCACATTTCCTTGCCTTCAAGACTTGGATCCTTCCCTGAATACTCTAGCTTGGATCTTTCCCCAACGAGATTACTAAGAGTTATGCTTTCAACCACCAGATTATTTCACTTTTGACCAGACTTCCACTCTGATGCCCTCTAACCTGCTCAGATCCCTGTGGAAGTATACTAATTCAGATTGCAGTGGGAACTTTTGGTTAAACCCATAGTAGAAAGAGTTCTTAAATTCTAAATTTTCTCTATTCCTAGTTTTCATCCTTTCTCACACTCTTGGGAGATCCAGCATTCCACTGACCTCAAGTAACAAGGGTTTTGACTTATACACATTCCCAAATAAGATTTGGGAGCTGAAGATTTAAACTCTCAGCCAATATACAATATTTTCTCTGTGTTTAAATATTTCTAAGTCTCTAATGGGAATGAGATTTCCACTATTAGAGTAAGTCAACATATGGGTCTTAGTGATCCAGTAAAGGGCAGAAAAACATGGAGGATGGGTCTGACAGAACTCAAATTATTTTATAGTAAATTTTAAAAAATATCACACTAAACTAAGGTTAAACTTGATGTCTGTCTCTTTAATCTGTTAAGTTGTTGCAAATACTAATGAATTTCCAAAAGAAAGTATGAAACAAGTTCACTAAATATATTGCAATGTTGAGGTGATGAATTTACCAGTTACGTTGTGAGAATACTCTTCAAGAGGAAGGTAGACTAGCCAACCTGAATATATCCATGTCAACATCCAATATAACCTTTTATATGTCCTTGTCCTAGTGAGAATCTTAAGATCTCATATAAACAAGATTATTAAACTGACCTTGGACATGACTGAAGTGACTTAGCAGCAGCAGCAGCAGCAATATGCTCCTAACTATATACTTAACCAGGATTTATAGTTAGAACCCCATTAGAACTGTCTACGATCACTGTTAAGTATATTGTTCCTATTATTTTATTTAAGTGAACGCACAGAAACAGGGTGGACTCTATCAGGAGCTGTGCGTATTTAAGAATGTATGACCAAGGCACTTGAAAATATGCCATAGAACTTTTTAAAAATTTCTTTGTTGAAGAATATAAATAACACAGCTGACACTTACTGAATACTATATGTTGAGCATGATTATTGCAATGAACATTTAATTTTTGTGAAAAAGGAAACTGGCATACAACAATATTAAACTAATCAGTCAAAACCCCCCATCAAGAACTGATGAAATGGAAACTTGATTCAGGTTTCTTGAAACAGAATATTGCAGTAGTTAATCTTATGAGTTCTGGAATCAGATTAGGGAATTTCAAATCCTAGCATTAATATTACATTAGTGTTATTGAATAAGTTACCAGGTTCATTAAATGTAAATTTGAGAAATTAGTATCTACAAAAAGCATTCAATAAGATGGTTACGTAAACTTTTATTCATTTTTCAGTCTGGTTTATGCTCTTCACTGTGCCACTTAATCTGTGACCCAATGATGAAACAGTTACATGTATGCCTTTGTTTCTTTTTGTTTCATAGCTATAACTGTCAATGAAAAGATTTAAAAAGTCATAATTAGTTTGCAGAGCACATCATGAGAAACACTGGACTGGAACAAACAGAAGCTGGAATCAAAATTGCCGGGAGAAATATCAGTAACCTCAGATATGTAGATGATGACCTCAGATCAGATGACCTCAGATATGTAGAAAGTGAAGAGGAACTAAAAAGCCTCTTGATGAAAGTGAAAGAGGAGGGTGGAAAAGTTGGCTTAAAGCTCAACATTCAGAAAACCAAGATCATGGCATCCGGTCCCATCACTTCATGGGAAATAGATGGGGAGACAGTGGAAACAGTGTCAGACTTTATTTTTTTGGGCTCCAAAGTCACTGCAGATGGCGACTGCAGCCATGAAAATAAAAGACGCTTACTCCTTGGAAGGAAAGTTATGACCAACCTAGATAGCATATTCAAAAGCAGAGACATTACTTTGCTGACTAAGGTCCGTCTAGTCAAGGCTATGGTTTTTCCTGTGGTCATGTATGGATGCGAGAGTTGGACTGTGAAGAAAGCTGAGCACCGAAGAATTGATGCTTTTGAACTGTGGTGTTGGAGAAGACTCTTGAGAGTCCCTTGGACTGCAAGGAGATCCAACCAGTCCATTCTGAAGGAGATCAGCCCTGGGATTTCTTTGGAAGGAAAGATGCTAAAGCTGAAGCCCAGTACTTTGGCCACCTCATGCAAAGAGTTGACTCATTGGAAAATACTTTGATGCTGGGAGGGATTGGGGGCAGGAGGAGAAGGGGACGACAGAGGATGAGATGGCTGGATGGCATCACGGACTCAATGGAAGTGAGTCTGAGTGAACTCTGGGAGTTGGTGATGGACAGGGAGGCCTGGCGTGCTGCGATTCATGGGGTCGCAAAGAGTCGGACATGACTGAGCAACTGAACTGAACTGAATTAGTTACGCATAAAGGGCTTGGTATGTGTTAAAGTGTGGTTAATATCAGATACAAAGTAGGGGCCTCCTACACGCTGCAAATCCAACCTACTAGGCAATTATCAACATATTCACTTATATCTGCTCTGTGTTCTAACCCTAGTCAGTTTCTCGTCATTCGTTTTCTGACTGCACAATCTCTCCTTACCTTCCCTGCAGCCATGTTTTACCACTTCCATATTACTTTGCACAATAGATGTTAAGCTAAACACAGAGTGTTCATCAAATACTTGTATGTGTACATTCAGCTGCTGCTATTTTTAATGGCAGCTCTCCAGATTTATGCAATAAGAAAGAAAACTGCACATTCTCCAAATGCTTGATGCCTGTGAAAACTATCTATGCAAGCTGTTCATTCTGTGTCATACTGTCACAGTGGAAGGGATTTTACAAATCTGCCAAGACTTTTTAGAGGGAGAAAATATAATTTCTAAACTGGATATTATTTTGCAAAATTTCCCCCACTGTTGAGATGTGACTTATTTTATGAACATTCTATTTTGAATGACCTGTAGCATTCCAGATTTTCATCCCCATTGTGTGGGTTACCTTTATACATTCCCAAATAGAGTTTTACATACAATAGAAATATAAATCACATACAAGGATGAAGGGAGTTAATATTAGTAATCACCTATTTTTGAAAATGGTTATTTAGGATTCCATGCAAATAAATTAGAAAATTCCACCTCTAATCTGCATCTAGAACTTGATGTCTGGATAATTCAAAGTTAAAATATTTATTTTACAAACTATGTGCAATTAAGGTTTAAAAGGGAATATAAAGGATGAGGAATACTCCCCCTGTCACTATTTAAATAAGTAAAATAACATTAATCACATGGATATTAAATTTCTAGTATCATTCATAAAATTTTGGGAAAAATCTTTTATCTAATATGAACTTTCTTCCAGCCAGAATTAGGTACTCTTTTAAATAATTTTTTATTAAAATATGCTAAAGTTGCAACTAATTGGTAATCTGCTTGCAGCTTCCCAAGGACAAGTCCAAAATGTATCTTTTTTTTTTTAATGTATTTACCTAACACATTTCAAATGTGTATTTTCTAAACATGACTCTATTTCCTTTCTAATTTTCCAATTCCATCAACAATCAAACTCTTTTTTACCAATAAATAATTTTATGCTTTCCCCATTTACCATCCTGAAATGAGGTTCGGAGATAAAATATGCCTTTATAAATCTTCTGGTATGACTCAAAGTCCAAGTAACAAAATAGAACAGTTTCAACAATTTATTATTTATTATTATATTTTTATGTAGGTGACAAAACTCAGAAGTTATTCTGAATATGATTAAGAGAAAATAAAAGGTTAAGTGTGGATTAAGTATAAACTTTTATTAAGATTATAATTTTATTTTACTTGTCTATGATAAGAGAAAGAGAAAAGGGGAAAATGCATCAAGTCAAAATGCCATATTAATGACTAGAAAGTGAAAACACATCAAGATGTGAACTACTGATATCATGTCAGTAAAATTTTTAACGTATTGTTAAAAGTAAATTACAAAAATATTTAGCAAATTATTAACAAATCAATATGATCTTCCTTTCTAGTTTATTTACTGTTAATGTTCAGTTCATTTCAGTTCAGTTGCTCAGTCGTATACGACTCTTTGCGACTCATGAATCACAGCACGCCAGGCCTGCCTATCCATCACCAACTCCCGGAGTTCACTCAAATTCATGTGCATTGAGTCGGTGATGCCATCCAACCATCTCATCCTCTGTCGTCCCCTTCTCCTCCTGCCCCAATCCCTCCCAGCATCAAAGTCTTTTCCAATGAGTCAACTCTTCTCATGAGGTGGCCAAAGTACTGGAGTTTCAGCTTTAGCATCATTCCCTCCAAAGTACACCCAGGACTGATCTCCTTTAGAATGGACTGGTTAGATCTCCTTGCAGTCCAAGGGACTCTCAAGAGTCTTCTCCAACACCACAGTTCAAGAGCATCAATTCTTCAGCTCTCAGCTTTCTTCACAGTCCAACTCTCACATCCATACATGACCACAGGAAAAACCATAGCCTTGACTAGATGGAGCAACTGAACTGCAAAGCAATGTTTCTGCTTTTGAATATGCTGTCTAGGTTGGTCATAACTTTCCTTCCAAGGAGTAAGCATCTTTTCATTTCATGGCTGCAATCACCATTTGTAGTGATTTTGGAGCCCCCAAAAATAAAGTCTGACACTGTTTCCACTGTTTCCCCGTCTATTTCCCATGAAGTGATGGGACCAGATGCCATGATCTTAGTTTTCTGAATGGTGAAATTTAAGCCAACTTTTTCACTCTCCTCTTTCACTTGCATCAAGAGGCTTTTTAGTTCCTCTTCACTTTCTGCCATAAGGGTGGTATCGTCTGCATATCTGAGGTTATTGATATTTCTCCCATCTGTCTTGATTCCAGCTTGTGTCTCATCCAGCCCAGCATTTCTCATGATGTACCCTGCATAGAAGTTAAATAAGCAGGGTGACAATATACAGCCTTGATGTACTCCTTTTCCTATTTGGAACCAGTCTGTTGTTCCATGTCCAGTTCTAACTGTTGCTTCCTGAGCTGCATACAGGCTTCTCAAGAGGCAGGTCAGGTGGTCTGGTATTCCCATCTCTTTCAGAATTGTCCACAGTTTATTGTGATCCACACAGTCAAACGCTTTGACATAGTCAATAAAGCAGAAATAGATGTTTTTCTGGAATTCTCTTGCTTTTTCCATGATCCAGCAGATGTTGGCAATTTGATCTCTGGTTCCTCTGCCTTTTCTAAAACCAGCTTGAACTTCTGGAAGTTCACGGTTCAGGTATTGCTGAAGCCTGGCTTGGAGAATTTTGAGCATTACTTTACTAGGGCATCACAATTATGCACTTACTGACTGATTAGACGTTATACTCTGAATGAATTAAAATTGTCTAGTAGCATCAGAAACATACATTTATTTAAACTAGCCTTCTATCTACATGCCAGTTTTCTCCTAAGTCACAAGATTCTTTGTGAAAGTTCCTGTCACTTGTGTTTTCAGTGTTAATGTGTACAGATGTACAGACACTTACACTTGAGATAAACTTTGGCCACCAAATACTCATAAGTTGTGCTGTCTGTGAGAAAATTAGTTGTTAGGTAGAACTATTTTATGCATTTCATCCCTGGCCTTAGACCACTAAAGAAGCCTCTCGCCAACCATTATTACCAAAATCCTCACCAGTATTTTCTACATTCCCTCTTCCCCATGAGTGGGCTGCTAGGGAGAATCACTACTCCACTTGACCCTGAAAACTGAGGAAACTATTAAATATAGAGCAATCCATGGCTTGGAGTGACTCACCGGAGTAACAAGAGATTTTGTATTGAAAACATTTTTTTAAATTAAATACATATACATATATATTACAAGAATTACATATCACAGAGACAGGGTTTGTTAGAGTGATTAAAAACAAAAAAAATTCTCCTAAGATGGCCACTGTGTCCCAGTACTAAACTCTTCCTTTTCTTTGTCCAAGGGTCTGATTTTATACCAGCCTTTCATTGTTGAGTTTCTTTCCTTTGGTACTTTCTAATCTTTTCCATAACTGTTGTTCAATATTTTTCTCTCGCAAAGTCCAGACGATTTGCCAGTCCATCTCCTAGTGTTCGATCAGATGTCATTTTACATTCACTTCCTAATAGAGGCCTGTCGTGCACCTATTTGTCTTCTGAGCCATCTCACCTCATCCACGGCACTTCCCCTATCCTTCCGCTGTCATCCTCTACCTCATCGCTCCATCTGTTTCTGTTGTAGCACCTACATCACTTAGTTCCTCCTTCACAGGAGGTAAGAAGGACAACAACCTATGATCAGAACTGTGCCCTCAGCGCTTAGTCTACTGCCTGGCACATAGCAAGCACAGTGAGAGGGCCCTAAGTGTGTGAATGCATCTCCAATTCTTCCCTGGAAAACATAATCGCCAGATACCTTCATAACTGTACCCCACTTGTTTCTAAACTCTAGAACTGCTGCTTGCCTTTCATATAGTTTGATCAAGATCTACAGGTGTGGGGGTGGCAGGGTCCTGTCACAATCTTCAAATTTATGCTATAGAGTAATGTTGACATCCACTCCAAACTCATTTCCTTTACCCTCCAAATGTTTGCCTTATATCTCACGAAAATACACAGCTTTTAACTATTTGAATTTTTTCCATAAAAAAGCGTATATGTTGAAACCACTGAAAAATTTGCTGGTATTACTTGTTCACAATTTTTACTGAATATTGGTTCTTCTGAATCTCATTTTTAGTATTAAATAATTTCCCCAACATAGAATATGGTCATTCCTGGTAGTAGACTGATGTTATCACATTATTTTTCCTTTCCAGATGCCATGGTTTTATGTAGCGTAAATGACCCTCTCATTACCAGATGGTATGAGAATGAAACTGCTTCAGGGAGGTATGTGCTATATAATCCTGTACATCGAGTAGCTATAAAAAAACAAAGGTTTGTAACCTAGCCAGTAAAGTATCTGAACTCAGCAGTGTGGACAAGGCAATGCAAACATCGAACTCCCCATCTGACCAGATGTGGACATTCCTAATGGATGGTAAGTTCAGTCAACCAACAAAATGTTTTCAGCTTAAAGCCTTAAGTGGTGATTATAATGCTAATGTTCTTTGCTTAGAAAACACAAGTGAAGCAGAGAGATACAAAAGGAAAAGCAAATTATCCTGCACACCAAATATTTACCAGACTAATTCTTTATCTAGCCTATTTTTAGAATTTCACAACTTACAATATGCAAGATACGAAAGAATTGTATAAAGATTGAGATAACTGCTGATTATATTTTATTATCCCTTCAAGCCTAATCCAAATCACTAGTTTAACTGCAGGACTCTAAAGGTGATCGCAGAAGAAGCATCTATCTCATAACTACTTATCAAGATGATGAGTCTCAAATATTTACTCCCTCCTGAGTTGATATATTTATATTTGAAATTCAAATAATAACATCAATTTAGCAACTAAATCCAATCTCATCTTTCTCTTTAAAAAAAAAAAAATCCTCTTGCAGATTTCTCTGTCCACCACAGATACAAATTTTAACAAGAGAGTTACTTGTTGACTCCTATGCTGTCAGACTTCTGTCATACTTGTCATCATTGGATTCATTACTCTTTCTTTTCCTTTCCTTATCTCATTGTTTCAATTATTTGTCTTCTTTTTCATTCCCACTCACCTGGGAGAATCTCATCAGTGCAGCTGTGAATTATGAACTTTAGATTTTCAATGTTTTCAACCTCAGTAAAATATATTATTAGCCTTAAACTGTAAAGTTAGTTTATCCTCACAGCATTAGTCTCTTCAATAACAGTAAAAAAAAATAAAATCTATCCATCTATCCATCTATCTATCTATCTATCTATCTATCTATCAATCAATCAATCATATCTCTAGACTGAGTCAAAATTCACTGAAATAGAAAGGATCCATCATGACCTAGGTTTCCCATTCAATCCAAAAAGCATAATATGGACTAATATCCAAATAGGAAATCTCATATCTTTTTACTCTCTATTTTTTTACACTCTTAGAGGAGAAGAAACATGGTTCTGAGCATTCTCACCAGCACTGAAAAACCCAAGATTGATGGACTGTGGTAGAGAATCATGGCCTATTGCTAAATCTAGAAACCTGGGGATCTCACAACTTTCAGGAATGAAGTTCAGATACCCACAACTAGTATCTATTTAGGATATGTAAGTTTTGGTATCATATTTCCCTAAAAGCATATATTGGAGATTAAGGAAAGAATAAAAATTCTTTATTTTTATTTACTTGTCTTAAATAAAACTGGCTATAAATTAATCATTCTGACTGCCTTGTGCATCAGTTTCATGTCTTCTAGTCACTTGTCTTATTTACTTTAAGAATGTAACACATAATTGGCAATAATAATACTGTATCACATTATAATAAATATAACATAATGGTGGCTCAGACAATAAAGAATCTGCCTGCAATGTGGGAGACCTGGGTTCTATCCTTGGTTTGGGAAGAACCCCTGCAGGAGGAAATAGCAACCCACTCCAGTATTCTTGCCTGGAGATTCCCCATGGACAGAGGAGTCTGGAAAGCTACAGTCCATAGGGTCACAAAGAGTCGGACATGACTGAGCGATTAATCACAGCACAAGCTACAGTCCATAGGGTCGCAAAGAGTCGGACATGACTGAGCGATTAATCACAGCACAGCAATGCAATACAGTAATAGAGATATCTTAATGAATGAGCAATCATATAAATGAGATGTTCTGAGAAAGCTTTCCATCTATTCTTTAACCATCCCCCTAGGCCCCCCTCAAATCAAAGTATTACACTTGAATCTAAAAGGGAGTCAAGGTATTACTATCATTTTTATTGCTATCCTTGAAAAATATGAATCATCATTGTTGAATGCTCACCATGCAAAAAGCAGTAGGCTAAACTCTTTATATAAGCTATAACATTTAATTTATGCAGTAGCCCTATGAAATAAGCATCATCGCATCCACAGTATAGGTGGAAAATGAAGTGCTTAGTGAATAAGCAGCAGTGGCAAGAGTCAAGTTTAAGTCCTCCTGATTCCAAAGCTATAAACGTTCTAATTTGGCTCACCAAATCCCAAGGAAAGAGAGAAAAATAACAGAAAGGAAAGCAAAACATGAAACTTACAAACAAGCTGGTAATAAGTATACATCTATCAATGATTTCTTTAACTGTGAGTGGACTAAATGCTCCAATCAAAAGATACAGTGCTACTGAATGCAAAAAAGAAAGAAAAAACAAGTTCCATATATATTCTGACTACAAGAGGCTAACTTCAGATCTAAAGACACAGACTGAAACTGAGAAGACGGAAAAAAGTATTCCATGTAAATGGAAATAAAAAAGAAAACCAGGGTAGTGACACAACAGACAACAAAGAACAGCAAAACAGACTTTAAGAGACCATAGCAAGAGACAAAGAAGGATATTACATGATGATACCCAACAAGGATATATAACAATTATGTATGCACCAAATACAGGAGTTCCTAAATACATAATGCAAATATTAACAAACACGGAGTAACTGACAGTAACATGATCATAGCAGTGGACTTCAATGTCCCATTTATCAATGGAAAGATAATTCAGTCAGAAAATCAGTAAGGATAAGGAAACACTGGCCTTAAATGACACACTAGACCAGATTTATTTATATATATATATATATATATATGTATGTATGTATGTATATACACATATATATTAATATTTATCCAAAAGCATCAGATCAGAATACTGTGCACTTTTTTCAAGTGCACAGAATATTTTCCAGGATATGTGAAGAATCAATGGATCACTGGAGAAATCAAAGAGGAAAAGTAAAAAAAAATAAAAATAAACAAAAAACTTGGAGACAAATGAAACTGGAAACACAGCGATCCAAAATCTATAGGATCCAGGAGAAGTAGTTCTAACATGTTAGCTTACATGCATACAAGATTACCTCAGGAAACAAAGAAAAACTAAAATTAAAAAAAAAATTATTTAAAGAAACTAAAAAAGAACAAGGAAAACCCAACATTAGTTAGAGGTAAGAAATAATAAAGATCAGAGCAAAAATAAATGAAATAGATTTTTTAAAATTAAAAAATCAAATTGAGCTATTTTTGAAAAGATAAATTAATAAATCTTTAGCTAGACTAATCAAAAAATGTTATAAGAGGATTCAAATAAATAAAATTGGAATGAAAGAATGTTAAAAACACTACAGAAGTTTTGAGTTGGCTCAAAAGAAATATTGGGTTGGACGACATCTTACAAAAATCTCAAATGAAAATTTTGGCCAACCCAATACAAAGGATCCTAAGAGATTACTACTAACAATTATATGCCAATAAAATGGAAAACCTAGAAGAAATAGACAAGCTCCTAGAAACATATAATCTCTGAAGAATGAACAAGGAAGAAATAGAAAGCATGAATACAGCAATTACCAGTTTTAAATTAAATCAGGATTTAAAAAAAAAAAAAAACACTCCCCTAGGGACTTCCCTAGTGGTCCAGTAGTTAGGACTCTGCACTCCGAATTCAGGGGGCATGGGTTTGATCCCTGGTCAGGGAACTAGGCATTTTTATGATTTTTCTGGGCAGTATAGGGGGAATTCTAAATTAGTGCAGCCACTATGGAAAATAGAATGGAGAGTCCTCAACGCTAAAAAATAGAACTGTCATATGATCTAATAATTTCATTTCTAGCTATTTACCTAGAGAAAACAAAAAACACTAATTTGAAAAGATATTTGCACATCAATGCTCACTGCAGTTTTTTTTTTTACAACAGTCAAGATACTAAACCAACTTAATAGACAAATAAAGAAGATATAGTTTATATAATGGAATATTACTCAGTCACAAAGCACAAAATCTTGCCATTTACAATAACATAGATTGATATAGAAGGTATTATGCTAAGTGAAAGGAGTCAGACAAAGACAAATATCATGTGATCTAACATGTAGAATGTAAAAGAAAACAAACAAAAATAAAGACCGTCTCAGAGAAACAGAATAATCAAATGGTTGGTTGGGTGGAGGGTATAGGGGGATGGGGAAATACGTACAGGAGATAAATAGATACAAAGCTACAGTTATATAGTAAATAAGTCAGAGAAATATACAGCGCAAGGAGTATGGTCAATAATATTGTAGTAACTTAATATGCAGATATATGGTTATTAAATTTATGCTGATTATTTCACAATGTGTCAAATCAAATATCAAATCACTACGCAGTAAGGTTTAAACCCTCATAATATTATATGACAACTATATTTTAAATTTAAAACAAAGGAAAAAAGCAACAATAAAGGTAAACAGGATGTAACAAGTCAGATTTCTACTGCTATCCACTGAGTCCTCATGTCATAGATTAAACCTTAAAATATGTCACTGATTTATATATTATATATAATTGTATATATACATATATATACATATAAATAACTTATTTTCTTAATTCCATAATATAAAGGAACTTTGACATGAACAGTTTTTTTAGTTCACTTCATTCTTTTAATGATCTTGCACAATTCATTCACCAGATGGTCTGTTTATCATAAAAAATCCTCACTTGTCACTTTATTTCAATTCCTTATGTTGAAGTTAATCTGTAAACCTAAATCCCTCCCCTTGATAATCATGGACTGAAGCTATTTCCTTTAGCTTGTTTCAAGCCACATATTCAGTGTCAAATTTTCTTAAGAAGAGGCTATAATATCTTACTCTTGTTTCTATATCATAAAAATATAAACACAGCATCTGTATTTCATTTCTTCACCAATGCATATTAGCTTTTAGATTTTCATTCTCATTCAACAATCTTTATAAACTTGTCATGAAAATTAAATCATTGTACAGTGATTACCTTGCATGTATGGTCATTAGTTACACGACTTGAAATTTACAAATGAAAGACATAAATGAAATCAGAGACTTAAATGCAAACTGCTTGAAACTGGCACAAAAATAAGAATTTGGATCTATTTCAGTATTAAATTTCATTTGGATTTCTGAATTCATTACAGATAATATATTCATTCTATTAGCTTATTTGAGAGACATTTTTTCCCTATTCATTCCTATTTATAGTTAGAATAAAACAAAATACTCAGAGCAATCATTCCAAACACTGTGGAATTCTCATATATTTTTTAATTCAAACTGCTTCCTTTCTGACACTGTCCACTCCTAGCTATACATTTCAGGTTCTGTGACTTCAATCCAGATCTTTTCCTCTTGCTGCTTATTTTGAGTGTGGACTAATTTGAAATTTTAAAAATTCAATTTTTAAAATAGATTTTACTTATCCTACTCTATGAATCTTGGTATCCCATATGGTACCAGTAAAATTAATTTCATCCCTATGTCTGAGATTAAACACAGTCAGGGTCTCCAACCTTCCCAAGCTAACCTTGGCTCCCAAAAGGGCAAGGGATTCAGACAATTGATGAAAATACTAATGGCTTACAACCATGGGAGTTTGTTTCTCAAAGGAAATCTGAAATTGGCCTTCATACTCAGAGGTCAAGAAGAGATGGAAGAAAGAGGAGGATCACTCTAGATTGATAGGTGGTGGCAGGTTTAGTAAAGGAGGAAACTTATATTCAAGGCTTGACTTGGCAACCATAAGACAAGTAGATCTCTGCACCCACCTGTCAAAATCTTCAAAATTGATAGAGGCTTTAACTAAGTTCAGTCACGTATTTGGTCCAGATGGTCTCAACATCATAATATTCTTTCAAGGTTGTGTCCTTGAAAATGATCCCCATTGTGGAAATGGTGGGCAGAAGACACATTCCAAGGACAGGGGAATGGGTAAGGAGACTCTGACAGCCTGGGGCCAACTTATGAGTCAACAGGTGGTCATGTCCTCTCAATGCCACCAGAATGATTCATTTTATCCTTCAGAATGGAACTATTGTGTTAGTAATTTACTGGATATGCCTCTCGTAATCAAGTAATCAGAAAACTGTGAATACAAAGTAATTTATTAAATCCATATTAATTTCCTCATCCAAGTTAGACCTTTCATGAAGTTTTTTTCTCCTTACTGATAGACGTTTCTGACATAAATGTGGACATTGGTAATAGTATATAACTTGATATAAGTAATGAATTCATATATAGGCATTTCTTGTTTTATTGCACTTCCTTTATTACACTTTGCAGAATTAGCATTTTTTAAAGAAATTGAAAGTTTGGGGTAACCTTCCAGTGTCAGATTATGACTAACATTTTTAATAAAGTATTTTAAGGTATATACATTGTTTTTTAGACATAATGCTATTGCATATCATAATAGAAAAAATAGAGTTTAAAAATAAATTTTATATGTACTGGGGAGCCAAAACATTCGTGTGAATACTGTCCTACTACAATTGCTTTATTGCAATGGTCTGAAAACAAACCTTCAATATCACGGAGGTATGCCTTAATGCTATCTGGGATTTATTTAGTCACTTGAGGGGAAACAATTCAAACAATTTGTGAACCCTCAGGGAAGATTATTTAAATAATTAATCATAATGTTATGACTGTGGTTCAATATTAATTAACATTTTCAGTCATTTAAAATATTTCTGAATGTTACCAAATTTTATTTAAATTGTAGCCCTCAGAAAAGATTCACCGATCCTTTTACACAGGCTAGGGTGAAAAAAAAAAAGTGAAAATTAGTTGCTCAGTCATGCCCAACTCTTTGCAACCCCGTGGACTGCAGCCCACCAGGCTCCTCTATCCACAGAATTCTCCAGGCAAGAGTACTCGAGTGGGTTGCCACTTTCTTCAGGGGATCTTCCCAACCCAGGGGCTGAACCCATGTCTCTCATTCTGGGTGGACTCTTTACCATTTGAGCCACCAGGACACAAAGAAATGCTTTAAATTATAAGCAAGCTTATAACCTAATTTAGAAAGTTCAGCATACATTTAAAATAAAGTAAAACTACCAAGAGGGCTATTCCTAACATTAATAATCATTTTTAAAAACAAATGATAGAGATAGTCCTAGAACGTTGTATATGGTACAATATTGTAGATACTGCAGAGATTTAGCTGGGCAAGAAAAAAGACCTATTTAGCTGCTGGAATGAGCCTGAAGAACAGTTATTCTTAGATTTTAAAAAGGAGGGAGGGAATTTTAGACTAGAATGATTAAGCAGTGGAAACTCATCTATATGATAGCTAAATCATTGAGAAGGATGGTAATCAAAACAGACATGAACATCATTTATTTGAATTGATTTCCCCTTAATTTTTTCAAATGTATGAGTTGACCTCCTCAATTTTTCCAAAATGGGTCTCATTTCATCAGCTCAGTGTCTACTGATACACACATACCCACATACACACATATATAATAGTTGAGTTTATCTGCTTGAAAGAAGCAGAAAGAAACTTGATTTTTTTTCTAATTATTTTTGTTATTTCAGCCCAAAGAATTTATGGAGCTTGGTGATGTAAAACTGAAAAAAGCATTCAAGTGCTTGGATTAAAAGCAAAATGTTACATGGATTTTATTTTTTAAATTCATAAACAGCACAGGTAGCTGTTTGACATTTCATTTTCTGTCCTTGGCATGGCGTATAAGGCTTCACTTGTTCTGACCTTTGCCTGCCTCTCCAGCTTCACCTAGCTACTATCATACTATACTCAGTTAAGCCATTCTCATAGCTTGCCGAGCTCTCTTACATCTATACTCATGCACGGATTGGTCTGTCTGGAGTATTCTTCCCTCATCTGGTTAGCCCCTGTTCCTTCTTCATGTCTCAGAGATCTTAGAGATCATGTCCTCTGGGAGGTCTTCTCTGAGACCACCCCAGGTCCCAGTAAGGTATCCTCCTCATCTGTTCCCCTCTGGACCTTTCCCAATCGTAGCGGTTACACACATTTGTGTTTGTGTGTCTATGTTCCTAACTGGCTGTGAGTCTCCAGTAAGACTGGCACAGGGCCCAGTGGATAGTCAGTGATTACGGGAGATTTGCTGCCAGAGTGAATGTGGTGTCCTGCCCCTTGGGAGCATTGAGGCTTAAAAAAAAAAAAAATCTCCTTTCCCTTTATCTTTATACAATGGCTTAATACTCTTGCACTTTCCCTGATGCCTTTTAGCGAGCTCTGCAAGAACAAACTAGTGTTAGAAATCATGTGCTTACATATTTTAATGTGTGATCCATGTATTCATTAAGAAAAATAATCCATAAGAGTTAGTCAATTATCAAGCAGTGTGAGCTGTCAATTCAAAGCTATGCCTGAAAAATCTGCCATCATCAGTAAGAATTAAGAACAACATTGCAAATAATTTTTGAAGTACACAATAGTATATGGTCAGGACTTAAAATATCTATTATTAGTGCATTCAAAACCTAAGTTTAAAAAAACACAATTACAAGCACGTGAATTTTCACATATTAACTTTCTCAGACTTTTATTAATCCTAAACTTCAACACAATGGTGAACAGGGATTAAGTAAAATAAGTGCTTAATAAAATTAAAGTATCATCTGTATATGATATAATTTCAAAAGTATAAAGAAGATAAATACAATTATTTCTTTTAAGGATTTCTAAAATTAGCAAGAGGCATGGTTGCATAATTCTGTGAAAATACTAAAAAAAAACCCTACTAAATTGTACATTTCAAAAGGATAGACAAAGATACATAAAGTATATTTCAATAAAGCTATTTTAAATAAGAATAAAAGAAGATAAAGAAGACCCAACACTACAGCATACAGGGTTTCTTTTTGGTTTTTAATGATGGGACCTAATGTAAGGCTATCACAACTTGTCTAATGGTCCAACTGCAAAGTTCCACCCCTCTGTGTTTTTTTTTTTTTTTCTCCTCTTTGTCACCTTTTAATCCCTAAGGAAAAGGTATTTCCTTGGGTTCGTTAGTTACTATCTGATATGAGTTTGTTTTGTTTTAGTCTCTAAGTTGTGTCCAACTCTGTGATCCCATGGACTGCAGCCCACCAGGATCTTCTGTCCATGGGATTTCCCAGGCAAGAATACTGGAGTGGGTTGCTGTTTCCTACTCCAGGGGATCCTTTGGACACAGTTATCAAGAAAACAGGTTTCCAGCTTGCAAGCAGATTCTTTACCACTGAGCCACCTGTGTCTGATATGAGTAGGTCTTGCTAGACAAAAAGGGTATCACCTAGCAGTAAGAATAGAAAACTAAAAAGAACAAAAGCAAAGCCCAAAGCAAGCTGGCAAAACAGGGCAATCTGTTGATACTCTTTATCAGGTGTCATCAAAATATGACTCAAATCTAGCCACCACCTGCTTGTGCAAAGCAAGTTTTATTACAACACTGCTGCTGCTGCTAAGTCGTGTCAGTCGTGTCCAACTCTGTGCAACCCCAGACTGCAGCCCACCAGGTTCCCCCATCCCTGGGGTTCTCCAGGCAAGAACACCGGAGTGGGTTGCCATTTCCTTCTCCAATGCATGAAAGTGAAAAGTGAAAGGGAAGTCTCTCAGTCGTGCCCGACTCTTAGCGACCCCATGGACTGCAGCCTACCAGGCTCCTCCATCCATGGGATTTTCCAGGCAAGAGTACTGGAGTGGGGTGCCGTTGCACCATGGCCATTTCTTCACATATTATGTATGATTACTTTTGCCCTACAATTTCAAAGGTGAGTAGTTTGGACAAAGACCTCATGGCTCTCAAAATATGAATATTTGCAATTATCCCTTTACAGAAAAGTTTGCCCATATTTGCTATAATATTTGAAAGAATTTATAATATATTTCTTTATACTTGAATTATTGTATGCTTCATAACCTGTACACAGTTCTTGACACCTCATATTTCTATCTAAGCATGTCTTAGTATCCTATGGGAAGTATTTGGGATTTTTCACTGAACTTTTAGTGGGATCAAGAAAAGTTAGCAGAGTAAACAGCAAAAGAAATGTTTACTCTGAAGTTCATAATCTACCATTCATTTTTTCCTCATTTTGACTCAAATAATATCTAAGCAATGTTCAAAATGTGACAAAACTATATTAACATGTAAATGAGCTAAGAAATAACTGCAAGGGTACTCAGATTCTAAATCTCATATCTGGTGGTAGAAAAGATAGTTGTTTACTTGCTAAGTCATATCCAATTCTTTGTGATCCCATGGACCACAAGGCTCCTCTGTTGATAGGATTTTCTAGGCAAGAATACTGGAGTGAGCTGCTATTTCCTTTTCTAGGGGATCTTCCCAATCCAGGAATCAAACCTGTGTCTCCTAAATTGGCAGGGAGATTTCTTTACCACTGAGCCACCTGGGAAGTCCAGAAAAGGTTGGCTTGTGCCTTAAAGGAAAGTTAAACCCTTTTTTTTTTTCCTTAAATATGGTCCCTAAATTTTCATGTTAAATTTTTTCTGTAATATAAGATTTGATCCTGAAGTCTAAAACTTCACATCAGGTCTCAGGCCTGATTAATCAACTACTGACCCTTTGCTAAGAGGAGAAGAGGGTAACATGAAGGCTAACCCCTCCCTAGGAGAATCCCTTCGGCTATGGTAGGTGACTGAAAGTATTTTCCCTATGTATTTTTTGAGGAGAAATAATCCTTGCAAGTTTTGTAATGAGGACTTGGGGAGTTTCTGATGAACATTTTTAAAGCGCTAGAAGAGTTAGAAATCTATTTCCTCAGCAAAATTATTACTTTGGTTGCAGTTTTTCTGAGTCTACTCCTAAAGTAAGATGAAATAATCTTCCATTCCATGCACAATAGAGTTATACTTCTAAATTTTCCAAGCTAGAATTCCAACTTTGGGTTTTTCAAGTTTAGGAAATAATCATATCATCAGCACAGTTCTTTTGGCCTTTAGCAAACAGTGCTATATGATTATCAAATCTGGGATATGAGAATTATTTAGGAAGATGACAAAAGGGATATTACTTGTTTTGATTCCTGTAACAACTTTAGTTTTATTTGAAAGATTATTTGGGCATCAGCAATTCTGTCACATTCTTAGGCCACATTACCTGAATTTCATGTGATATCGTTTTGAGTAAAACTTAGCCTCACACATTATCTTAAAATATCATTGAAATAGCAGCTTAAAATATCAGCTAAAATGCCAGCTATTTGCTACACACTTCTACATGGTTATACAACTGTGCGGAATCTATCTAATATGTCTCTTCGTATCACAGTGGGAAGCTTCTACTGCACTTAATATCAAGAAAGGATTTTTCTTCCCTGGGAAATTAGTTTGTTTCCTCTTTGATAATGAGGGCATAGTAACATTAAAGATCCCATTTTACCTTGACTGCCAGACATCTAAAAGATTATTCACAGCCAGAGTGTTGAAAATTACTGCCTTTTATTCCTATTTTTTCCATATTTTCTCACATTTTAATAATGTGCTTTATGTGATATGTTGGTCACTGTTGGGATTTATTCTGAGGAAGTATCACTCATTTAGGAGGGGAAAAGTACAAAATAAGGAAACTTGCAAGCAAATTAAAAAATATATGGGGAACATGCACTGTATATTTAATGTCTTATTATTTGCATGAAGGCAGTGTGAAAACAGTGCTGCTTGACGGACTGTGTTAACAATAAAGTAACAAGGTTACTGACTTTTTTACTTCATATAAGTGTTTAGTTCTTGTTTTATTAACACTCAAGCTAAATTTAGAGGTAACTTGGTATCACTATTTTAACTGATAGATTAAGAGACTAAGAAAAATTTAAGTGCTCAGTTTAAGGTCTCAATATCAGGAAATGGGAGAGCAGGTGCAAGGCCTTCTTAGGTCAGCACGGCATGCATGCATGTTAAGTCCTGTCATCATGTTCAACTCCGCAACCCTATGGATTATAGCCTGCCAGGCTCCTCTGTCCGTGGGATTCTCCAGTCAAGTGGAGTGGGTTGCCATTTCCTTCTCCAGGGGAATTAGTTCTTTTCTAATATAAGCTTTCTACTAAATTCTTCATTTACAATTCTATAATCACAACTTAAAGGTTATTCTTTCCTCTTTTAAATGAAAACAAAACTATCACCCTAAAGTCAATTTTAATTTATAAAACAACTTCAAAATTAAACTTAGCTTATTTTTATAACATAGTCTCAATATGACACTCCAAATACCATATCTATCAACATTTAAGTTTTATTTATAATAGGCTTCTTTTATATGTCACTTGACATTTTAGATACAAACATACAAAAATGTTTAAACATCAAAATGTTTTCCTTGCATCTAAAGAAAATTTCTAAAGGTAGTTTATGTATAAATTTTCAAGTTTCTTTCCTAGGGGAGAAAGGAAAACACCTATCTTTTCATCAGAAATTAAAATTCTCCTTATACAGAAAATCTTGAGTAAATGTATTTTTAAACAGACTAGTCATCATATTTTCTTTGAGATTTACTGTATGCTTTGTAATCAGTATTTCTTCTTTCATACTAGTAATTTTTCAGATATATATTTTAATTCACAAATTTTCTATTAACCTTATGAGAAAAGGTTAATTGAAAGCAGAATATCTCTTAATAATAATATTCACTTGAGTCAAGAAGTTTGAAGGAAGAGAATGACATAATGAATAATGTGCTTTGAAGCAGAATACTTCATAAAGTCTATGATGTATTTGATCACAATTGGATTAATTGGGACTTAGCATTGATCTCCCTGAGCTCAAATATAGCTCAGAATTCTAAGGAGTCTGTTTCTTGACTACTCTCATAAAAAAAAAAAAAAAAAATGTCAGTTTTCAAGAATGGTGGGGAGGAAAAGAGGAAGAAACTTAAAAGGAGAATTCCAATTTAGAGTGATCAGATGTGAGCTAATTGGGCAATACATGGGTGCATCATAAGTTGTAACTTAAGATCCTGGTTTGTAGACGCTTTAAAGACTAAGTAGTTGATATATAAAGCTTACATAAAATGTTTCAAAGACTTTGGTTATTCTATAATACCATGTTGCTATAATAACAATAGGAATTCATATTTGGCTATTGTCATCATTTTAGTTATGTTTATTTTACAATTTACATTGAAAAGATAACTGGTTAGATAGACTGATTTATCTATATCAGAAAGAGGGCTTTTTATGTGGCCTGAGTAAATTAGACAAAACAATGCAAAGTTTAAAACAGAGATACTTAGAACCAAGGCAAAGAAAGGTACTCCAGTATAACACTTAGTGTATATATTGCTGCTTGAAGATATTTATTCTTTTGAATCAAACACATGATCAAGAGTAAAGAGTTGCTAGAATTTGCTGATTTATTATTTTCCAATTATTTCCAAAGAGTCCAAATATTTCCAGCTACTTTCATCACAAAGGATTTTAAAATACAATATCAAATACTATTTAGTGAGTGTGTGCAATGTGTTAGACTTTAAATAAATCACATACAGTTTTTAGTTTACTTTCAAAGTAAATTTAAGACACAGATAAATTTAGTAACCCATCCATTTTTAAAGATAAGTAAGTTGCAATATGCAGGAAAGATGTATGATTTTTCCAAGGACACACAGCTAGTGAAAGATGAGCTCTACATACAAACCTTGAAATCTGGCTAAAATCTCACTTTCTTTTTCATTTCTCCACCCTGCTTCATTATTGTCAGGAATTTCTAGCTCCTCTGATGTCTTAGTTTACAACATCACTTTAAAATGAGGAACTGTAAAGAGTGAAAATTTTGAGATGTTTTTATTTATCTGAGTAATTTTTATCATACGTAGAGTTAGACAGGTATTGTTTATTTTGTGTAAAATGTGTTTCAAATAACATTGTAAAAATAAAATTTTAAAAATCAGATATCATAATGAATAGTTCATGTTGCTGTTGTTGTTAGTGTGATTTCCATAGAAAAAAATCAGAGATTCTAAGTAAAAACACATAAGAAGATGGAGTCAAATTGAGGCAGGGATGATCAAAAATATATGCATGCAGCCTTAGGTATATCCTGGGGAAAAAGACGGACTGACAGTGATCTGATACAACAAGACAGCTCAGAATAAAAACTAAAATCACTCGTTCTTAAAATAGTTGAGGAATGTGAAAGAAAGGACGAACAATGCATTTGCCAACTCTTGCTTGTTTATGATTTGTCTCAGAATCCCACATTGTAGTACATATTTTCCTCTGACAGAATTTTACAAATATTTTCCATAACATTACTTCTGTATTAAAGGTATTACAGAAAAGTTAGAGCTATCCTGAAGTATCAATAAAGGGACCACAAAGAGAGAATTTATGAGTTACTTCTTTGAAAATGTGTATAAACCTGGAATCAGATGAGTCAAAGTGTTCTTTAAGAAAGAGGTCCAGGGGTAGCCTGAGATAAAGCCAGGTTAGGTCAGCAATTCTAAAAGTTGCAAAGTAAATGTTAAGAACAATGTGCCACCTCTTCACCAAAACAAACAGCCAAAGAAACAGAAAAGAAATAAGAAAACAGAGGAAATCAGGAATACACAATGACACGAGTTTGTAACATTGTTTTTCAGTTCCAGATTATGCCCCTATAGACAGATGACCTGAGGTTTCATACTACATTCACGGTGGGATGGAATTAAGAAATTCTCTCTAGGTATTGTTTTTAAAAGAAGTATGTCTGTGTGTGTGTAGAGAGAGGGGGAAGTGCAGGATTAGATTTTTCAAAAGAGAATATCTAAATAAAGGACAGGCATGAAAACCCATGGTAATTCAGGTATTTTATTTGACATAATCCTGGGAACCAGTAAATTCATAAACACATAATACCAGAATGATGTGATTAAGAGTTTCTTAAAAATTATTTGAGAGAGAATCTTGTCATCTCTTCCACATCCCTATTTCCACACATACTTAGTTTTCCAATGAAATAAATAAAGCAAATGGAGTTTGGGGGGAATATCACACAAATGATTAACTGCATATTTGTACTGGAATTCATTTCTCCTGCCTGTCCGGGCAGTTCCTTCCAGCACTTCAAAACTCCAAAAAGTCCTGAAGGTATTCTGTTCACTTGGGAGTTGTTTTTTTTTTTCCCTGGACTCTAAATCAACTTAAGCCTGAACTGTCTTCAAAGTGATCACCAATCAGCAGATTCCCCAACAAGCTGAAAAGCACCTGGGATATCCAAATTGTCAAAGAATCATTATAAGTGGTTTGGAAATGTGTTTTAATGAGGTGTTTGTCCCATGGGAAAAGGCTTCACTTTAATTAAAGATGAAGCCAAGATATTTTTTGCAGTTTTCTTTAAAGATAATTTGGGGAAGTCTTTTCAGTTATAAAAACTATATGACTCCACCTTTGCACAAACTTTAAGTAGGCTTTTCAGTATTACTAATATGTACCCAAACGACTATTAGGCAGATTTATCCTTTACTTTGTGAGGAACATGTTTGCAAACAGAAAGTTTCAGAGTTGACAGAAACACTTGGATTCCAAATTTATCAAATTACTGGAATTTGGAGTTTTAAAAACACAAACCACTGAGTTATAATGGCTGATAAATGATAGATGGTCATTTTAGAATGTCTCTTCGACTGAAGCAGAAGCTCAATCTTAGCAAGTACACAAAAATACATATTTGAATCTCTTGCTCTGCTTCTAAATTTATCTTAGAAATGGCTTTTAGAAAGTTATATCATGCCAGAGCTAAAGGTAATGTTAAGACAATGAGTTCAAAATTTCAAGTTCATTTTTAACTTTAGAAGCTACTATGCTTATACTGTTTGTAGAATACTTTTCTCTGGAAAAAGCAACACTGCTTTAATACTACCATTACTTTAGTAATTACTGAAATGTATCATATTCTAGCAAATGTAGGTCTTTAGCTCAGTCTTATTTGTATCATGACATACTGAATTGTATTACTGAGAAAAAATAAAACCATTAATAAAAAGCTCAAAAGAGTATATAACTATCATATAGGCAATTTTACTAACTTCAGTTTCAAGCCAATTTGTTATTCTTAAATTTATAAAGTATCTAGGCAATTTCAAATGCTTCTTTAAGTACCACTGCTAAATATCATACATGGACAGATGTATTTGTAAAGATTTTATGAAACAAAAGTTGGAGTATTTCAATAATTTATTACTCTAGCACACACTGTTAAAGTGGTAGACACAATATGCCAGAAAATTTGGAAAACTCAGCAGTGGCCACAGGACTGGAAAAGGTCAGTTTTCATTCCAATCCCAAAGAAAGCACAAACTACATTCCAATGCCAAAGAATGCACAAACTACAGCACAATTGCACTCATCTCACACATTAGCAAAGTAATTCTCAAAATTCTCCAAGCCAGGCTTCAACATTACATG
The DNA here is from genome assembly GCF_032405125.1 of Capricornis sumatraensis. Taxonomy (NCBI): domain Eukaryota; kingdom Metazoa; phylum Chordata; class Mammalia; order Artiodactyla; family Bovidae; genus Capricornis; species Capricornis sumatraensis. Next base: position 38,364,746 of record NC_091085.1, on the reverse strand, counting down.
AACTGTGAAATTCCAGATGTTCAAGCTGGATTTAGAAAAGGCAAAGGAACCAGAGATCAAATTACCAACATCCGCTGGATCATCAAAAAAGCCAGAGAGTTCCAGAAAAACATCTATTTCTGCTTAATTGACTATAACAAAGCCTTTGACCATGTAGATCACAAGAAACTGTGGAAAATTCTTACAGAGATGGAAATCCCAGACCACCTGACCTGCCTCCTGAGAAATCTGTGTGCAGGTCAAGAAGCAACAGTTAGAACTGGACATGGAACAACAGACTGGTTCCAAATTGGGAAAGGAGTACATCAAGGCTGTGTATTGTCACCCTGCTTATTTAACCTATATGCATAGTACATCATGTGAAATGCTGGGTGGATGAAGCACAAGCTGGAAACAAGATTGGCGGGAGAAATATCAATAACCTCAGATAGCAGATGACACTACACTTATGGCAGAAAAAGAAGAAGAACTAAAGAGCCTCTTGATGAAAGTGAAAGAGGAAAGTGAAAAAATTGGCTTAAAACTCAACATTCAGAAAATGAAGATGATGTCATCTGGTCCCATCACTTCATGGCAAATAGATGGGGAAACAGTGAGAGACTTTATTTGAGGGGCTCAAAATCACTTCAGATGGTGACTACAGCCATGAAATTAAAAGACACTTGTTCCTTGAAAGAAAAACTATGATCAACCTACACAGCATATTAAAAAGAAGAGCCATTATTTTGCCAACAAAGGTCCATCTAGTCAAATCTATGGTTTTCCCAGTAGTCATGCATGAATGTGAGAGTTGGACTATAAAGAAAGCTGAGCACCGAAGAATTGATGCTTTTGAACTGTGGTGTTGGAGAAGACTCTTGAGAGTCCCTTGGACTGCAAGGAGATCCAACCAGTCCATTCCGAAGATCAGTCCTGAATATTAATTGGAAAGACTGATGCTGAAGCTGAAACTCCAATACTTTGGCCACCTGATGTGAAGAACTGCCTCACTAGAAAAGACCCTGATGCTGGGAAAGATTGAAGGTGGAAGGAGAAGGGGATAACAGAGGATGGGATGGCTGGATGGCATCACCAACTCTATGGACATGAGTTTGCGTAAGCTCCAGGAGTTAGTGATAGACAGGGAAGCCTGGCATACTGCTGTCCATGGGGTTGCAAAGAGGTCAACACAACTGAGTGACTGAACTGAACTGAACTAGAACATGTGCTGCTGATTGAATATTGATGGAGCACTAAGCAGGAGACAAGCATGCCTATCACTGTAGATAAAAGTTTCTATGATTTGGCTTGTCTCCTCAAGGAATTTAAAGCTCAGTGAGGGTGACCGCTTTTCCATAAATAGTGACATTTTAATTATTTAGATAATTTCTTATCAACATGTGAAAATTATAATTCTTGTTACAAGGTATTTATAAATTATAGTAATGGAGATTAGGAAAAACCTCTTAGATGTGATGATGTATTAGACAAAACTGAGCAGTTTTTTCCTAGGAAGACCAAAACAGAAAGGCTCACAAACAGGGAGGTGGGAAAAACCTTGCACAGTAAATCAGGTAATTTCTCATGGCTTTTTAATTGATTGTGTATGGGAGAAGGTGGTATGACAGGATATAAGTTTTAAGTTGGTAGGGGCCAAATCATACTAATGATTTGTACTTCATACTCTGATAGTAGCTAGACATTTAAAGAGAACAGGAAAAACCAGATTTGCCTTTGTAGAAAGATTCAACACTGGAAGATCACTTCTAATGATTTGTGCAAATATGAGGAAAGAGAACTAATTCAGAGGCCACTGAGATGAAAAGGATGAGATTTAAGCTTGACTTAAGTTTAACTTTCCAAGTTTGAGGTGTTCAACATAGTGTGGCACATGTATGAAAGAATTTTATTTTTTTTCAATAACTGGTATTTAATTTTTGTTAAATATACTATTCTGTGCAGCAACAAGAATTAATCTTACAGAACAATTACAACTCAATCTACTCTGATAATTTTCCAGTAAATTCTAGCTTAAAAGTTTAAGACAATTCAAAATATCTTCTCAAAGAAAATAAGATTTTCAAGTACACAATAAAATATATGAATTTAAAATGACATATTAAAAATTAGATTATGAAGGAATAAGATACATTTTTAAGAAGACCACATTGATTTCTGCAACTAAAGCAAAATTAGCTAGAAATTACCTATTTGGTATCACTGAACATATTAGTTAAGGTCTATCAGAGAAGTAGAGAAACTATGACTAATGTTAAAGAGATTTATTATAGGAAGTATATCATATACAAACCAGTCAATCCTAAAGGAAATCAACTCAGAGTATTCATTGGAAGGACTGATGCTGAAGCTGAAGCTCCAGTACTTTGGCCTCCTGACAGGAATAGCTGATTCACTGGAAAAGACCCTGATGCTGTGAAAGATTGAGGGCAAGAGGAGAAGGCAGAGAGAGGATGAGATGGTTGGATGGCATCAATGGACATGAGTTTAAGCAAACTCCAGGAGACAGTGAAGGACAGGGAAGCCTGGTATGCTGCAGTCCATGGGATCACAAATAGTCGGACATGATTGAGAAACTGTACATCAAATATTGGAGGTCCTCAGATCAGTTCAGTTCAGTTGCTCAGTCATGTCAGATTCCTTGCGACCCCATGAATCGCAGCACACCAGGCCTCCCTTCCATCACCAACTCCCAGAGTTCACTCAGACCCAAGTCCATCGAGTCAGTGATGCCATCCAGCTATCTCATCCTCTGTCGTCCCCTTCTCCTCCTGCCCCCAATCCCTCCCAGCATCAGAGTCTTTTCCAATGAGTCAACTCTTTGCATGAGGTGGCCAAAGTACTGGACTTTCAGCTTTAGCATCATTTCTTCCAAAGAAATCCCAGGGCTGATCTCCTTCAGAATGGACTGGTTGGAACTCCTTGCAGTCCAAGGGACTCTCAAGAGTCTTCTCCAACACCACAGTTCAAAAGCATCAATTCTTCAGCACTCAGCTTTTTTCACAGTCCAACTCTCGTATCCATACATGACCACTGGAAAAACCATAGCCTTGACTAGATGGACCTTTGTTGGCAAAGTAATGTCTCTGCCTTTCAACATGCTATCTAGGTTGGTCATAACTTTTCTTCCAAGGAGTAAGCATCTTTTAATTTCATGGCTGCAGTCACCATCAGCAGTGATTTTGGAGCCCCAAAAAATAAGTCTGACACTGTTTCCACTGTTTCCCCATTTCCCATGAAGTGATGGGACCAGATGCCATGATGTTAGTTTTCTGAATGTTGAGCTTTAAGACAACTTTTTCACTCTCCTCTTTCACTTTCATCAAGAGGCTTTTTAGTTCCTCTTCACTTTCTGCCATAAGGGTGGTGTCATCTGCATACCTGAGGTTACTGATATTTCTGCTGGCAATCTTGATTCCAGCTTGTGCTTCTTCCAGCCCAGCGCTTCTCATGATGGACTCTGCATATAAGTTAAATAAGCAGGGTGACAATACACAGCCTTGATGTACTCCTTTTCCTATTTGGAACCAGTCTGTTGTTCCATGTCCAGTTCTAACTGTTGCTTCCTGAGCTGCATATAGATGAGTGCAATTGTGGCAAGTGAAATTCTAGAATTTGATGTTTAAGGAAACAAAGAATTACTGATAAATCTGCCTGAAGTGCTAGCTAGCACCGGTGGTAAGGCAGCAGTTGGCAGGCAAATCCAACATACTACATACATCCAGGGACTAAACTGGAGATGCAAATGGGAGATGAGAGCAGCTTATGGTAAACTCCTGTCTCTGTGAATCCACAGTCAGTCATATGGTGGGGGGCCTTGCCCAGCGTTAGGGAAAACAAACTAGACAATGAGCAGAAGACAAACTGCACCCACAGAAGTCTTTCTGTGACCACACACTCATCTGAGAATAGCCGCTACTGCGTTACTTCTAAATTCCAACCTTCATGCATGCTTCCCTTTGGGCCAACTCTAGTCAACACCACATAATCTACATGCCAACCTGGTGTTCTTATGTGTAACCATTTACACTTTCCCAAAAATATATCACCCAAATTATGCTTTTGCTTACAATTATGCAATTCTGTCTTACAGAAATGGTATGCTAATGCTTAGGTGAAAGAGATACATAGAGTCTCACTTTATCCATGTTCTTCTAGTTGAGTCATATTTCTCCATTGATTTCTATAACTCAAATACTGTGATATAAGGTTAAGTGCTGTAAATACATCTAATGTAGACAGGGAATGATATGAAATGAAAAAAGGGGAACTGAGTAATACACACACACACACACACACATACATGCATTCAAATCAAAGCAAAGAAAAAACAGAACTACTAAAGCATATTTCACTACGACTAGTTAGGTGGTCATAGCTGCTGTTTAAAAACAGTCTTCTTCACTTTGCCCTCAGCAAACACCTTATCTATTCACAGTTCATTGCTTGGTTCATCTATCCAAACCATCATTCCTGATGGGTCTGTGCTAGCAACAGTATTGTCTGTATCTAGGTGTTTTATTTTCCTATTGAAATTTATCACATGATAAAGAAGTTCCCCAGAAGGTCCATTGCATGTAAGATATACTCTTTCCTGTCACTATGAATTAAATTGTGGACATAAACAACTCATTTTAACCTTGATATTCAGGACCACTTCTTCCAGAAAATAACTCTCTTTTCTGCTGTTAGTTCAGTGGCATGATTAACCCAAGGTAGCTGGGTGGAAGTTTCACCTTCTAATTTAGTAGAACCATGGCTTTGTCTCTATGAACACAGTTCTACCTTGAAAATTAAGACCTAAAACTTAGCGAAGCCCAAATGTACAGACACAGGAAACAAAATTTCTGTTATAGACTCTTCAGGAGTAAGTGAGAGAAGCACTCACTTGTGCCATACCATGATCCCTGGTTATGAAAGATTGTCGAGTGCAAAATATTGGTTGCTTGATCAGAGGATATGCCACATTTTAAAGGACATTATTACAACCAAACAAAGTACTGTTTTTCCCTGAAGTCATACATGAGTTTTTAAGAGGCCATTAAATAATTCTATTAGTCCAGCTACTTCATGTGATGAGAAACATAAACCAGAGAATTACAGGAGCATAAGCCCATTTCTAAAATTCATTTGCTTTTAAGTAAGTTTGCTGCTCAGAAGCAGTACTCTGTGGATTACTATGACGATAAACAAGACATTATGGAAATGATGGGTAATTTTGTTCGAAGTATTATTAGAAGGAAAAGTATGTCCATATCCATAGTAATTTTCTGTTTTAATGAGAACAGGGCACTGTTCCTATTACTATTGAGGTGTTCCAGTGTCATTGACCTGCTATATCATTGAGTCAATGTTGGACTCTCTTGTTGGCAAATGAGCACTCACAATGTCCAGAGTCTTTTTTTATATTATTATTTTTGGCCTTGGGTAAAAATCCATGTTACTGGGCCCATGGGATAAGCTCAAGTAATGAGCTATTAAAGAGACTATTATGCAAGAACAAGGGAGGCTGAGGAAAGAGGCAGACTGACATCCATGGGACAGGTCATTTTAACTACCTGATTACTAAGATTCTTTTTAGCTGAATTTTCTCTGGCAAGTATTGTTTAATAGAATAGAATAAAAAATACTTCTACTCTCCCTACCTGAAAAAGACCATCCATAGTCAACTTCCTCAAGTCTATCTTGTCATCAATTTCCAAATTATCTCTAAACATTCAGCCAAATCATTATCCACTGACAATAAATCACTGAAAATCTGCATCTCTGGCCTTCTCTCATTACACATAAACAGCAGGTACATTTCTAAAAGTTCTGCCATTCTAAGAATTTTCTTTCACTACTTCTTTTACGCCATCCTTGAGGCAATAGTGCTAGACTTTTGCAACTTAGGGTGGATCCAGTATTATTGTTTAGAACCACCACTAAACCATAATTGATTTTTTTTTTCAGTGAATTAGTCATAGGGAAACTTGCCATTAAGGTACAGTTCTGCACTAAAAGCCAACCAGTAAATCAAGAAGAAAGACGGTAGGGAACAAAGTAAGGAACACACTTGCTCAAAGGATATAATGGCTTCAGGTTCTACTCAAGCCCAACCTCATACACGTCACCCATAGGCACATCCAACTGTATGGTTTTGTGGGTCAAACCACATGCGTTTCATGATGAGTCTCTCAGATCTCATAGGAACTTGGGAGTCAGTGTTTAACTGTTCACTTTCTACTAAAGCCCAGTAGCAAGAAAAGTTTGTTGGTTTTTCTGTTTTTCATTTTTTCCCCAAAGGAGAATATTGTCTACAGAAGATGACATTAGCATTGCTATATCTGAAATACAAGTGTCACCCAAAGGCTTGACACAGCATCTCTATTGGTCACTAATACCTCAAGCACAACTGTATATGTCTAAAAATATATATGAACAGAGTTTCATTAATTGGGTACTGGAATCCCAGGAAGAGAGTGGATAAAACAGAAAAAAATATTGAATGATTAAAGACAAAAAACTTCCAGAATTTGGAGAAAAACATAAGTTTATAGTTTAAAGGATGTTTAATGATTACCAAATAGAATACATTTTTTAAAAAGAAAAGAAACAAACGAGCTAAGGCACATTTGTAGATACCGGGGGGAAAAAATCACTATATCTACTACATCACAACTGTATACAGTGGAACAATAATTCCAATGTTTAAAGACAGCTTACCTGTTAGTAGTCACTCCAGATCCTCTATTAGGGTATGAAGTATCAACAGTTCAACCCTGCTAATTGACAAGTCCATTTCGAGTGTACAGAATTCTCAGTCCATTATTCAGTGCTTTCTCGTACAGAATTAATGCACAAGAATTATAAATGTTTAAGGAAAGTCAATGTCATGTATTTTGGCTTCCATAGAAACAAGACCTGACAGAGAGATTATGCACAAGTGATTTTCAGGGAGTGATAAGAAACCCTATTAATTTAATGAGGAAAACAGGATAAGGGAGGATAAAGAGCTTATATGTTTTCTCGAGGAAGTTGAGCTTTTGGAACATAACACTAAGGCTATGGAGAATAAATTATATGGCAAAACTGTCCCCACCTTAATGAAAGGGGCCTTTCGTAACCCTTGCCTCAGTCAGTCATTATCTGCAGTTCTTCCAGAGGAGAAATGTGGTTTTCCAGGTAAGGTGACTGAGCGCAGTTCTCTCAAAGAGAAAGAAACTGTAAACTGTGAACTGTTTGCAGGCAGCATATATCATCAAATAGAGAATGGTAAAATTAGCCTGATAAAGGGTGACTGGATAGGGTACAAATCACATTTACTATAGACAATAACACGAGAGAAAAACATCAGGACACAAATTTTAAATCTAGTGCTGGCTGGATAAGAAATAATTGAGGAGAAAAAAGATAGAGGTCTTAACTGTTCATCTTCAGAAGATGTGAGATTTTCCAATCAACTAAACAAAAGTGTAACACTACTTTTAAGAAGAAATAATTACTTATCAATAATCATCCTAAACTTAGAGTAGTGGCAGGGAGAGAAACAAATAAGAAAAAAACAACTGAAGTTGCTAGAAAGTCACCAGAGGCAGACAGGCATTAAACAGAAAACAACTCAAAAATAAACAAAAAAATGCTGCACAGTGGGTGAGGTCAACATCTAACCAGATTTTTCACAAAGGGCATTACTCAGTTTATAGGCAATGTGAGGGTCAACTCCCAAGCAAACAAATGGCAGCCTTAAAAAGCTAAGGCTTCAGAAGTCAGAATTCTGAACTGCTTGGATGGCTAGAGGAAGCCACAGTTGAGGAGAGGCTACACATTTTCAGTAACTATCATTCAATTCTTGGTGATTTCCAAAATGCTTGTGTATAAGACAACAATCCAAGAAAATTCAAATAAAGCAATATTTAGAGGGTTAACTAGCTGGAATAGAAAATTTAACCAACATGAGGAGCTGGAAAGACATAATTTGGAGTCCTACTGAGTTAGAATAGCTTAGGAAGCACATCACATTTTCCACTGAAACTTTGTAATATCTGTGTCTTATGAAGCAGACACATATTTCTTGGCTAAGGGATGTGATCTATGATTAAGGACACACCTATGCCTCAAAAATTGAAGACCAAACCTCCAAAGGATCATGGTATCCCAGTAATTTCATTCGCTGTCCAGACAAAACTAAACACTCTAGATAAAGGTAACAAATTTCAGAGTTTTAATAATGCATCATCTACAAAGTTTGGTACATAAAAGTAAATTTACTATGCATGTCAAATAGCAGACAATTGTGAAGCATAATCAAGACAAAAATAACACAACTTAAGAAGATATCATGTTTGGGAATGCATGTAAGAATTAAAGATTTTAAAATTTAAAATAAATAAATTAATTAATTAAAAAAATAAATAAAAAAGAAGATATATAGATCAATAGGGTGACAAAATATTTATCAAAAACTGGTTAGTAAAACAGGTTACATAATAAGGAACATTAAAATAGGTAAAAATCATTACCCTCCCTGACCAAAACAAAAACCAATCAAACAAAATTAAAAAAAATTAAGAGTAATTTTAACATTTAGAGAAAATGTCACCCAAATGTTAAGATAACCTCAGGTTATGCCTCATGTTAACCTTATGATAAGCCTCATATTATGTATATATAATCTCTAGGGAAAGCAACATACCTTCTTTAGCATTCTAATTTTTCTACTTTCATGCTTTTCACAAAGATTCAATTTTAAGTACTATTTATGTTACAACATTAAAATAAGGTCCAAAATCATCTACAACCCTAAAGATGATTTGCTATAACTTCTACAAATGTGTGCAGTATGTTCAAGGGTATGCAAAAAAGCATGAAATCTACTATTTTCCAATTTCTATTATATACCATAAAATAACATTTCATATGTATTAATAATGGAAAATATATTAGCAACAACACTCTAATACTGATACCACTCTGCTATTTGCTTTCTTTGACTCACTGTAAGTATGGAGTTTTAGCAACCCCACTGAATGTTTCCCTCTGTTCTACAGCTTCATTTTAAAAATAGTATAATAACACTATGGTATTTTGATAATAATTCCTTCAAAAATAGCCTCTATCACAAGAAGACTAACAAGCTAAATTCAAAACAAAACCTAAATGGATTAATGAAATGGCTTTAAAAAGAACATGAGTATTTGACTAATATAATTAAATATCATCCTTATATAGGAGCAATTGAAGATATTGAAAAACATCAGCTTTCATTAGCTGTAGCAAGCATTTATCTTCTATTCAGATATAAACTTCATGAGGATTGAGTTAGAACAAAGGAAGAAAGTTACAAATTCTAACAGAAAAAATTTAAATAGCAAAGGAATAAATATATTCTGATCTTAGCTAGAAATATTAAGTGCTATAGAAATATCTGATCTCATCAGGCTAATTTATAAATTTAACATTTCAAATTAAAATCTGAAAATAATTTTAAAGAAATAACATAAAATAATAAAATTTATAAGGAGATGTAAAAGCAGGCAAGAACTTTTGATTTTGATCATGGATAACTTAAGATGGAGAAAAGGAGCTAAGAGTGATGGAGTGACCTACCTTTTATCATGATGATCCACTTTATTTAAAACCAAATCATACCAAGTCAATAGGTCAATAAAGATGAATGAAGAAAAGGTGTGCATTTATCAACAAATGCAATTTTTTGATAATTTTTTTTACCAAGTCTTGAGTAAAATTTGCAACAAACAAAATAAGACTAAGTGTGAAGAATGAAAATTAGTATATTCCATTAGAAAATTCTGACACTGACATAAGGAACGGAAACATATCTGTTAAACTATAAAGATTTGTAAGTACAGAATGAATTTTAAGACTTGAAAGAACTTGTAGTGTTTCTTACCTTTCTGAAGAAACAAAAGTTCTTGTTTAAGAAGCCAAGTAAAACTCATTGAAGAGCATTCAGTGCATATTTTTGAAATTCCTTAAAAAAAAAAAAAAAGAACATGTTAGCTGTACCACAGCCTTGGGAATATGCATATTATATATGAATGTGTTAGTCACTCAGCTGTGTCTGACTCTTTTCAATCCCATGGACTATAGCCCACCCAGGCTCCTCAGTCCATGCATAGAATCTCCAGGCAAGAATACTGGAGTGGATAGCCATTTCCTTCTCCAGGGGATCCTCCCAACACAGGGATTGAGCCCTGGTCTCCTGGATTGCAGGCAGATTCTTCACCATCTGAGCCACCAAGGAAGGTCCTTATATTATACATGCTGCTAAGTCATTTCAGTCGTGTCCGACTCTATGCGACCCCCATAGATGGCAACCCACCAGGCTCCCATGTCCCTGGGATTCTCCAGGCAAGAATACTGGAGTGGGTTGCTATATCCTTCTCCAGGGGACCTTTCCAACCCACAGATGGAAACCAGGTCTCCTGCATTAGGGCAGTTTCTTTACTGTCTGAGCCACCAGGGAAGCACAAATATTTACATAGGTCATATTATATATTAATAAAACTTTCAAGGAGAAGAAAGCAACCAGAAACTTCTTATTGCACAAATTTTCAAAGACAAATATTAAAAGTTTTTTTGAAAGAGTATTTTTACTTTAAATAAGTATTAGACCATTTTTGAATGCCTGTAATCTTTTCAAAGGAAAAACAGCTATAGCAAATTTGTCTATGGATACACTACTTAGATAAATATGAACAGATGGCTTGATAAAGCTAGCCAAATCTCCATCTAAGTTACACACTTTGTGTGGGTAAATTTTACATAATGATTAGATGAGTTGAGAGGTTGATATTGAAATGAAAGTAGAAAAGCATTTCTAAATCAGGTATATGATATGTTAGAATTAAGTCAGTGCATGACATTGAGTGCAATATGTCACAGTATTTCCACTCATTTAATTAGGCATAATTATGGTGAAATTGTAAAGTGTGCAAAATGAAGAGTATCACACAGCATATCTTTAGTTATAAAAATGTACATACACTTTATAAAGAGTTCTCTGCTAAGGACACCATGGAGGACTTTTAATTCTATATCTTTCTCATGTAGATAAATTAATGTTGCTATGGGAATTTTAACTTCGGAATTTCCTGACTCTCACATGCTTAATTTCTCAGTGTTAATGTTCCAATACCAGATCTGAATGACTACACATCATGGATATTTCTATCTGCTCAAGATGTTTCTAGAATGCAATGTTTAACCTTTAAAACAAATATTTGAGAGGGCAGAGGCAAAAAAAAAAAAAAAACAACCCAGAAACAATGAGAATCTGTTCAGCTGATTAGCAAAAAATTTCTTTATTTACAGTTGAATGAGGACATGAAAAGGAATGAACTCCCACAGTAGAGACATAAAGTGGAGAAATGACAGAAAAGTAATGATTATAAATGTAAAATGTGTGGGGAAAAAAAACCCTAAGACTATGGAGGAAATGTCCAAATTATACAACTTAATAATCAATACTTGAGATTAAAATTATAGAACTTCATTTTAATAAGTTTTACTGAGTTAAACAATACAAAGCAAAAAGAACATTTTGAGATAATTTACTAATATATGCTCACAAAGATAACTTAGAATGAGATGTGATGCTGATGGTTGGCACAGTAGGGAGATTTTGAAATATTAGTATGCCTCCCTCAGGAAGGATTTGGCATGAGCAACCATGTGTGGAGGTGCTCTCCTGTGTATACAGATACTGCTGGTATTCTGCTTAATTGTTTAAGCCAGGAAAGTGGGCAGAAAGAAATGTATCATTATGGTCTGTCATATTTATAACAGAACCTCATGCTTGGAGATGACAGTGGCTAACTGGACACACTACATTTTTAACAAACGAGACTCATACGCCTGCCTTCACCATGATCAGGCCCTTGGAGGACTCCTGGAAGACATCTGTGAGAACGACACCATTTAGAGACTTGGATGGTACCACTGAGGGCTCCCTGACTCCTACTTGGTCAACTCGTCCGCTAATGGCTCACCATTTCTCCTTCCCTCCAGTCCTGTTCAATATGTACATGTGATTTGTATCTCATTCCTAATCATCATTCACTGACTGGGAAAAGTTGAATAGGTATCTCAAAGCAAGGGATATGTGTGTTAGGATTAGTATCCCAAAGTTTTTGCTGCGATAGCAAAACATTCATTTCTAAAATTAATTCATCATTTAAAAATTTTAAATACTTTGTAAAACTTTTCATCTGGCCTGTTTCCTGACCATAATATAGGTAAAATCTGTATTCCATTTTTTAATGAGAAACAAAAAAGTGTGTGTCTGTGTGTGTGTGTTGCATTATAGTGAATTAAAATGAGGTTAAAAAAATAAATATTAAGTTTTAAATGCTGGAAAAAGTCTGACAGTAAGTTCTCACAAGGAACTTTAGAAACTAATTTGTTCAAGTGAAACAGATAAGCACTGAGTATATCACCAAATAACCTGCTGCTGCTGCTAAGTCACTTCAGTCGTGTCCGACTCTGTGATCCCATAGACGGCAGCCCAACAGGCTCCCCCGTCCCTGAGATTCTCCAGGCAAGAACATTGGAGTGGGTTGCCATTTCCTTCTCCAATGCATGAAAGTGAAAAGTGAAAGGGAAGTTGCTCAGTCGTGTCCGACCCTCAGCAACCCCATGGACTGCAGCCCACCAGGCTCCTCCGTCCATGGGATTTTCCAGGCAGGATTACTGGAGTAGGGTGCCATTGCCTTCTTCCTCAAATAACCTAACCACCAAAAAAGAAGTGCCTTGATTAAAAAAAAACACATTATTTTCATATCATTAGTACCATATAAGTATTTATTGTATAGCCACTGGATTCACAAAATACAGGCTGACAGTCTTGTTCCTATAAACTTAAATCATCTAAGGAAAAACTACAGAAGGCATTAAAATATATTGGTAATTGACTATTCTGTGTGAAGGAAAGAGTGAAGTATGCAACGAGTGCTTGTTGTGTCCTTTCCTCACTTTCTTAATGTCACTTCTCCTTTCAGATACGATAGATGCCAAGTTGCCTAGTGATTTGCTCTTTTGCTCAGATTCAAAGGCTTCCTTGTTTGCTTTTGTGGCACCACAGCACATACTTTCAGACTTTGTACTGCTCTCTTCTTCTCTCATCATAGTCAAATTATCAAATATTAATTATATATTACACTGTTTATTGCAACTACTGAGAAATATTGGGAAATTTGGAAAAAACAAAAACTATTATTCCCAGAATTTCAAATTCAGTGGAAGAAGAGTTACATGTATGCTAGTAACTTTAACCAATTAGAAAATAGTATCAAAGACATTGCTGGAAACTGCAGGAAAAGTGGTGGCGGATTAATCACTAAGTTGTGTCCGACTCTTGCAACCCCATGGGACTGTAGCCCTCCAGGCTCCTCTGTTTATGAGATTTCCCAGGCAAGAATACTGAAGTGGGATGCCATTTCCTTCTCCAGGGAATCCTTCCAACCCAGGAATTGAAACTGGGTCTCCTGCACTGACCTGCACTAACCCTAACCATCACCGACTCAATGGGCATGAGTTTGAGTGGATTCCTTACTAACTGACCTATGAGCAAAGGACAAATACAGACAAATCAGAGATGAGAAAATATATGCAAAAAAGAAAAAAAAGAAGAAATATGGAGGCAGAAAGACTCAAGATATACAGGGGAATATCATTTATGCTGGTCTAGAATGGTTCAGTTCAGTTGCTCAGTTGTGTCCAACTCTTTGTGACCCCATGCACTGCAGCACGCACGCCAGGCCTCCCTGTCCATCACCAACTCCTGGAGCCCACTCAAACTCATGCCCATTGAGTCAGTGATGGCATCCAACCATCTCATCCTCTATCATCCCCTTCTCCTCCCACCTTCAAACTTTCCCAACATCAGGGTCTTTTCAAAAGATTCAGTTATTCTCATCAGGTGGCCAAAGTATTGGAGTTTCAGCTTCAACATCAGTCCTTCCAATAAATATTCAGGACTGATTTCCTTTAGGATGGACTGGTTGGATCTCCTTGCAGTCCAAGGGACTCTCAAGAGTCTTCTCCAACACCACAGTTCAAAAGCATCAATTCTTCAGTGCTCAGCTTTCTTCCCAGTCCAACTCTCACATCCATACATGACTACTAGAAAAACCATAGCCTTGTCTAGATGGACCTTTGTTGGTAAAGTAATGTCTCTGCTTTTAAATATGTGTCTAGGTTGGTCATAACTTTTCTTCCAAGGAGGAAGCGTCTTTTAATTTCATGGCTGTAGTCACTATCTGCAGTGATTTTGGAGCCCCGCAAAATAGTTTCTCACTGTTCCTCCATCTATTTAACATGAAGTGATGAGACCAGATGCCATGATCTTAGTTTTTTGAATGTTGAGTTTTAAGCCAACTTTTTCCTCTCTCCTCTTTCACTTTCATCAAGAAGCTCTTTAATTCTTCACTTTCTGCCATAAGGGCGGTGTCATCTGTATATCTGAGGTCATTCCTATTTCTCCCACCAATCTTGATTCCAGCTTGTGCATCATCCAACCAAGCATTTCTCATTATGTACTCTGCATATAAGTTAAATAAGCAGAGTGACATACAGCCTTAACGTACTCCTCTTCCTATTTGGAACCAATCTGTTGTTCTATGTCCAGTTCTGATTGTTGCTTCCTAACCTGCATACAGATTTCTCAAGAGGTGGATCAGGAGGTCTGGTATTCCCATCTCTTTCAGAATTTTTCACAGTTTGTGGTGCTCCACCCAGTCAAAGGCTTTGGTATAGTCAATAAAGCAGAAGTAGATGTTTTCCTGGAACTTTCTTGCTTTTTCAATGATCCAATGGATGTTGGCAATTTTTGATCTCTGGTTTCTAGAATAGTGCTTGAGGGCAAACAGTGTGTCCACTAGAGCACCCCCACAGAAGATCCTCTATGCTATCATGAGGAATGTAGGTCTTCTCTAGGGGCAAAGATAAGCAAGGATTTTTGAGTAAGGGTGAAAATGAAAGTGTTAGTCATTCAGTTATGTCTGACTCTTTGCGACCCCATGGACTGTAGCCTGCCAGGCTCATCAGTCCATGGAATTCTCCAGGCAAGCATACTGGAGTGGGTAGCCATTCTTTTCTTCAAGATCTTCCTGGCCCAGAAATCAAACCTGGGTATCCCTCATTGCAGGCAGATTCTTTACCACTCGAGCCACCAGGGAAGCCCTGAGTAATGGATAGACGTGATTAAATTCATGATTTAGAAAGGGTATTCTGGAACATAGTGGTAACTAATGTTAACATATAAATAAAACAATTTATATTAAAATATTTTATAATTTTGATGACGACTAAATTGAAGATGAGAACTCAATTACTAAGAGTAGAAAAGGAATGGATAAGATGAATGTGAGAAAAATTTGAAAGGCAAATTTAAACATAGAAACACAATAGCCATCACAAAATTCCTATAACTCCCTTATGTGACTTACCTTAAAACCTTCAGGGGCAGAAATATAAGTACTTTTATTTTATTATTTGTTTGTTGTTGTGTTGATTCCACATTCCCTAGAAGAACATTTGGCACATAGTAGGTAACCAATACAAAATTATGGAATAAATTAACCAAAACTATCTTGATATCTATTCAGAATACTAAATAATAAATAGGTCTCCTTCAGAGTCAGAATGGCATTAATTAAACCTGATTTCCTAGTTCTCAGTCAAATGATTTAACTAAATTAATCACTGTCAAAGAAGATCAGATTGAAAGTAACTACAAGGCACTATTTTAATCATCATGGCAAAAAGATAGATAGGATTTTTGCCTAATTTTTTCTTTCTCTTAAATCTACTGGAAACTTATATTTGGAAAAGCAAATAAGGCATTTTCACTTAAAGTAGTTTATAAATCAAAACTTGTAAGGATAAATTCTATTAGCAAGTTTCTAAAGAAACCCATTCAGTTCCACGAGGCAGATAGTTCAAGCCAAGGCTATATGAATCATGGAGGCATAACTGAATTTCCTTACTTCTATCTTTTCCAAGACACATTTCCCTACCAGTAATTATGAATCAAGTTCTCTCCAAAATAAAACCTAAGGGAACTCCTACTTATGAAACTGTTTTATTCTGCTTTAATTATCATTTTATGAAAGTCTTAACTTAAAATCTTGAGTGGTTATATGAAATTTAAGAGATATAAAATTTCAAAGGAGTTATAAAAGTATTTCAAAACTTAATCTCTTGGATTAGTTTGGAGGGTGGGCAAAAAGCAACATTGAAAAACCCAGCTTCCACGTGCCCCCACAAAGATCAAGAATCGGACCAATATCCATGAACAAAAAAATAGCTCCAAAAGACCTCTGGAGCCCACTTAGGAAGGATTAGCAACACTGTGAAACAAACAAACAAACCTGAGAATAAATGTACAAGAAAAAAAGGAAGATGACTGCTTTGCCTGGATCATCCCATCCCCCAGAAAGGTATTGTTCAGCACCAAGAAAGAACACCCCAGCTAGGAGCTCCTTTTGCCAGGAAACGAAGAATGAGGTGAACGACTTGGCTTCCCCACCCTCACTGAGCACCGCACAAGATCCCAGTCTGGTTTCACCTCAAACAGATTGGCAAAGCTAAGACATATTGAGCCAGCTTGGAACAGGGAAGACAAGCAGAGAGTATTATTAGCAGACGCGCAGCAGAACTGATCACAGTTCACAGAGACTGCCTCTGTAACACTCAGCAGATTTTGCCATGGATGAAGCCAACAGCCAGCACAGCTGCCATGGACCCCCGTGATCTCTCCAGCTTTCTCCCCACAGGTATTTGCTGTCACTAACACCAGCTGCCTGAGTCTCTCCCTAACCTCAGCAAAGCCAAGGAGCCCCACTTGCAGCCAGCTCAGGCTTCTGCAGTTGTGTAAGTGCAAGAAACCAGCCTGGAACATCCCAGCTGACTCCCACCACTGTGCCCATATTTGTGGCTAACCCCTCCAGCTATGCAACTAAACCCACTAGTCTGACGCCTGGCATTGACATCCACAGCAGTATGCACACACGAGGGGAGAGAGAAAAGCAGTGAACGAGCACATCAGTAGATAGGGTCCCGACTGCTGCTTGCAGGCCAGAGCAGACCCCACCTTCTGTTATCGACCAGCATCGTCACAACAACCTGTAGCCAACCCTTCCAGCTGTTCATGTGTATGTCCCCAACCTACCCCACTGATGTGTGCACACTGAGTGAAGAGTACACAGCCACAGGCAAGCACACTGACATCCAGGGCCTCTGCAGCTGCCAAAGAGCCCAGCGTCAGCCCCTGCCTTTATCACGTGCCCTGTGTGCATGCCTAGTTATGTCCAACTCTGTGTGAATCCATGGACTGTAGCCTGTTAGGCTTCTCTGTCCATGGGATTCTCCAGGCAGGGGTCAAACCCAGTGTCTTGCATCTCCAGCATTAGCAGGCAGAGTCTTTACCATTAGCACCACTGGGAAAGTCCCTAGCCACGTGCCCAAGTTCTCATCATTATGAATGTATCTGCAACTGGCTCCTGACCCAGTTAAAGGAGCAAAGAGGAAAAAAAAGGAAGTCCCTTTCCTATCAAAAAGATCACTCTAAATTTAATGGACTGAATTCCCCAATAAAAAGGTACAGAGTATACTATTTTTTAAATAGTATATGGATTAAAAAAAAAAAAAGACCCAATTTTATGCCACACTGTGTACAAGAGAAACACTACAGCTTTAAGTTACATATATAGGCTCCAAGTGAAAGGACAACAAAAACATATTTCATGCCAGGCAAGTTGAACCCAAAAGACAGCGTAGGTAGCTATACTTAGAGCAGATGAAACAGACTTAAAGCAAAAACAGTGACAACAGAAAAAAAAAGGTCATCATATCATGATGAAAAATGAAAGTGTCAGCCACTCTGTCACATCCCACTCTTTTGTGACCCTACTAACTGTAGCCTGTAGGCTCCTCTGTCCATGGGATTTCCCAGGCAAGACACTGGAGTGGGTTACCATTCCCTTCTCTAGGGTACCTTCTCAACCTAGGGATAGAAGCTGGGTCTCCTGCACTGCAGGCAGATTCTTTACTGTCTGAGCCACCAAGTAAGCCCATATATATGGGTTTTATTTATCAAGATATATATAGGCTTTATTTATCAAGACATAATAATCAAATATATGCAATTCCACATCCAACAGATCTGAAGGGAGGTATAGAAAACAATACACTAACTAGGGACTTTCTGTATTCCACTTCCAACCACAGACAGATCATCCAGACATAAAGAAGGAAATAATGGATGTGAACACATTTTTAGATTAAATGTTAGTTACATACATGAACAAAAAATTCCATCCAACAACGGTAGAATACACTTTCTTTTCAACTGCACACAAAACATGCTCCAGGAGAGATGGTTACAAAATAAGTAGTAGCAAATTTAAGACGACTGAAATCATGCCAAGTATCTTTCCTGACCACAATGGTATGAAAGTAGAAATAAACAACAGAACGAAAGCTGGAAGATTTACAAAGAGTGGAGATTAAACATCCTGAAGGAGTAATGGGTAAAGGAGAAATCAAAAGGAAAATCAAGAAATGTTTTGAAACAATGAAAGTGTAAGTACAATTACACTTTGTCCTATATCAAAGCCTACAGAACACTGTAAAGCAGTTCCAAGAGGGGAGAGTTTTGTGATAAACACCTACATTAAGAAGCAAGAGAGAACTCAAATAAACCACCTCACATTATACCTCAAAGAACTAGAGAAGGATGAACTAGGCCCAAAGTTAGCAGAAGTAAGGAAATGGCAAAGATCAGAGTGGAAATAAGTGAAAAAGAGACCAGAAAACCAATGGAAAAGTGAAACTATAAATTGTTTTGTTTTGTTTTGTTTTTTAATAAACAAAAAGGACAAACACTTAACTAAGAAAAAGTAGGAAGACTTAAAGTCAGGACACTGCTGTATTTAAAATGGAAAACCAACAAGGACCTACACTATAGCACAGGGAACTCTGTTCAATTTTATGGAGAAGCCTGGATTGCAGGGAATTTGGGGAAGAAAAGATGCATGTTTGTGTACAGCTGAGCCCCTTTGCTGTCCACCTGAAACTACCACATTTCTAATCAGTTATACTACAGTATAAAATAAAAAGGTTAATTAAAAATAAATGAAAGAGGAGACATTAAAACTGATACCACACAAATGCAAAGGATCACCATGAACAATTATATGCTGATAAACTGGATGACCTGGAAGAAACAGATACACTCCTAGAAGCATACAACTTACCAAGATTGTATAATGAAGAAATAGAAACTCTGAAGAGATCACTAATGAGTAAGGAGAATGAATCAGTTAAAGAAAAATTTTCCCAATACAGAAAAGCCTAGGACCAGATGAGTTCACTGGTGAATTCTACCAGGTATTTTAAAGAAGAATTAATATCAATCCTTCTCAAAGTCTTCCAAAATATTGAAGAGGAGGATGTACTCCCAAACTCGTTCTACAAGGCCAGCATAATCCTGATACCAAAGCCAGATAAGAATACAAGAAATGAAAATTATAAAATAATATTCCTGATAAATATACATGCAAAAATTATAACCAAAGTATTAGCAACCCAAAGTTAACAGCATATTACATGGATCACTCACCACCATCAAATAGGATCTGTCCATGGGAGGCAAGCATGTTAATATATAAGCAGATTAATAAATGTGATACAATACATTAATGGAATGAAGTATGAAAAAAATCATACATTCATCTAACAGAGGCATAAAAAACAGTTGATAAATACCATATCCTTTTTGAGATAAAAACATTCAACAAACTGAGTATACACAGCATGTATCTCCAGACAATGTAGGTCATATATGATAAATCCATAGTCAACATTATATTCGATGGTGAAAGGCTGAAAACTTTTTCTCTAAGATCAGAAAAATACAAGCACACTGACTGTCACCACTTCAATTAAACAGTGTGTTGGATGTCCTAGCCAGAAAATAGACAAGAAAAGAAATAAATGGATCCAAATAGGAAAGGAGGGAATAAAATTGTCTTTGTTTTCAGGTGATATAATCTAATATAGAAATAATAATAAAGACTCCACCAAAAACTACTAGAACTAATGGACAGATTTAGTGGTTTCAGGATACAAAATAAACATACAGAACACAGTTTGGTTTCTATATAACAAAATATCTAAAACAGAAACAAATAAAATGATCCCATTTACAGTAGTATAAAAAATAATAAAACACTTAAGAATAAATTTAACCAAGGAGATGAAAGAGCTGTGCTACAAGACTTTCATAAAAGACATTGAAGGCGACACAAATGGAAAGATATTCCATGTTCACGGTTTGGAAAAGTCGATATTGTTAAAATATTCATCTTACCCAAACCCATCTATTGATGCACAACCTACTAAGATTCCAACGGTGTTTTCCAGAGATGGAAAAGACAACCTTAGAGTTCATATGTGAAAGACCCTGAATAGCCCAAGTAATCCTGAAAGAGAATAACAAGGTCAACATCATCATGCCTCACACTTCCTGATTTCAGGCTTTACTACAAAGCTAAAATATTCAAGATAGTATGGTAATTGTTGGTATAAACATAGACACTCAAATTAATGTAACACAACGATGAGCCCAGGTATACAACTTATTCAACTAATTTCAAATCTTAAAAGATGATGCTGTTAAAGTGCTGCACTCAATATGCCAGTAAATTTGGAAAGTTCAGCAGGGGCCAAAGGACTGGGAAAGGTCAGTTTTCATTCCAATCTCAAAGAAGGGCAATGGCAAAGAATGTTCACACTACCACACAATTGCATTCATCTCACACACTAGCAAAGTAATGCTCAAAATTCTCCAGGCTTCAACAGTACATGAACTATGAACTTCCAGATGTTCAAGTTGCATTTAGAAAAGGCAGAGGAACCAGAGATTAAATTACCAACATCTGTTGGATCATAGAAAAAGCAAGAGAATCCAGAAAAACATCTACTTCTCATTTACCGATTATGCCAAGGCCTCTGACCTGTAGATCACAACAAACTGGAAAATTCTTTTTTTTTTTTTTTTAGGAAAATTCTTAAAGAGATGGGAATACCAGACCCCCTTACCTGCCTCCTCAGGAATCTGTATGCAGGTCAAGCAACACTTAGAACTGGACGAGGAACAACAGACTGGTTCCTAATTGGGAAAGGAGTATGTCAAGGCTGTATATTGTCACCGTGCTTATTTAACTTATATGCAGAGTACATCATGAGAAATGCTGGGGTGGATGGAGCACAAGCTGAAATCAAGACTGGCAGAAGAAATATCAATAACCTCAGATATGCAGACGACACCACCCTTATGGCAGAAAATGAAGAGAAACTAAAGAGCTTCTTGATGAAAGTGAAAGAGGACAGTGAAACAGCTGGCTTAAAACCCAACATTCATAAAATGAAGATCATGGCATCCAGTCCGATCACTCCATGGCAAATGGATGGAGAAAAAATGAATAAAGTGACAGACTTTATTTTCTTGGTCTCCAAAATCACTGTAGATGGTAACTGTAGCCATGAAATTAAAAGATGCTTACTCCTTGGAAAGAAAGCTATGACCAACCTAGACAGCATATTAAAAAGACGAGCCATTACTTTTCCAACAATGGTCTGTCTAGTCAGACCTATGGTCTTTCCAGTAGTCATGTATGGATGAGAGAGTTGGACTATGAAGAAAGCTGAGCGCTGAAGAACTTTATGCTTTTGAACTGCGGTGTTGGAGAAGACTCTTGAGAGTCCCTTGGACTGCAAGGAGATCCAACCAGTCCATCCTAAAGGAGATCAGTCCTGAATATTCATTGGAAGGACTGATGCTGAAGCTGAAACTCCAGTACTTTGGTCACCTGACGCAAAGAGGTGACTCATTCATTGAAAGGACCCTGATGCTGGCAAAGATTGAAGATGGGAGAAGGGAATGACAGAGGATGAGATGGTTGGATGGCATCACTGACTCGATGGACATAAGTTTGAGTAGGCTCTGGGAGTCGGCAATGGACAGGGAAGCCTGGTGTGCTGCAGTCCATGGGGTCACAAAGTGTTAGACATGATTGAGTGACTGAACTGAACTCAAGTAGTATTTGACAATGAAGACAAAACTACTCAATAAGGAGAGGATAGTGTCTTCAATAAATGGTGCTGGAAAACCAGAAAACCACATGACAAAAGATGAAATCAGGAATCTCTTATATCACTTACAGAAATGAATGTGAAATGTATTAAAGACTTAAAGCCCTGAAACCATTAAACTAGAAGAAAGCATTTAGGAACTTAACCTTGGTGGTGATTTCCTGGGCAGGACACTGGAAGCACAAGCAAAAAAAAACAAAACTGATTAACTGGGATGACATTGGACTAAAAAGCTTCTGCACAGCAAAAGAAATATAATGGCACACTTCAGGATCAGAGAAAATATTTATAAGCCATATATTTAATAAGAGCTTAGGGTTTACAAAGTGTTGGACATGACTGAGTGACTTTCACTTTCACGTTAGTGTGCAAAATGTACAAAAAAAGCATACAACTCAACAGCAAAATAAATAAACTTGATTTTTTTAAAGGGAAAAGGAAATAGGCAATTTTTCCAAAGAAGATACAGACAAATGGCCAACAGGTACATGAAAAGATGCTCCACATTACTAATCATCAGAGAAAGCAAGTCAAAACCACAATGAGATATCATTTCACACCTGTTGGAATGGCTAGCATCAAAAAGAGAAGAGATAAAAATGCTGGCAACTGAAGAAAAGGGAACCCTTGTACACTGTTGATGAGAATGTAGACAGTGTATTAAAAAGCAGAGACATGGATTTGCCAGCAAGGCTTTGTATAGTCAAAGCTATGGATTTTCCAGTAGTTATGTACAGATGTGAGAGTTGGACCATAAAGAGGGCAGAACACCAAAGAATTGATGCTTTCAACCTACAGTGCTGGAGAAGACTCTTGACACTCCCTTTGACAGCAAGGATATCAGAGCAGTCAATCCTAAAGGAAATCAATCCTGAATATTCATTGCAAGGACTGATCCTAAGACTGAAGCTCCAGTACACTGGACACCTCCAATACAAAGTGCTGATCATCGGAAAAGACCCTGATGCTGAGAAAGATTGAGGACAGGAGGAGAAGGGGGCAACAAAGGATGAGATGGTTGGATGGCATCATCACCTCAATGGGAATGAGTTTGAGCAAACTCCAGGACATTGTGAAGGACAAGGAAACCCGGCGTGCTGCAATCCCTGGGGTTGCAAAGAGTCAGACACAACTGAGCCATTGAATGACAACAGTTTGTATAGCCACTATTTAAGCGCTCAGTCACTCAGACATGCCCAAGGCTTTGCGATCCTACGGATTATAGCCTTCCAGGTTTCTCTGTCCACGGGATTCTCCAGGCAAGAATACTGGAGTGGGTTCCCATTCCCTCCTCCAAGGGATCTTCTCGACCCAGGGATTGAATCCATGTCTTTTAAGTCTTCTGCATTGGCAGGCAGAATCTTTACCATTGAACCACCTAGAAAGCCCTCACCACTATAGGCAAAAATATAAACGTTCTTCCAAAGGAGAAAAAAAAAAAAAAAGAACTACCATATGATATGGGAATCCCACTTTTGGCTGTAAACCTAAGGGAACTGAAATTATGATCTTACAGACATATTCACACTCTTACATTCATTGAAGCATTATTCACAATAGCTAAGATATGAAAACAAGCTAGACTTCCATCAGAGCCAAAGGAATAAAGGTGTGATTTTACATGTGTGGGTGTGTGTATGTGTATGTGTGTGTGTGTACAGTATGATTATAGCAGAATGTTATTCAGCCATGAGAAAGAAGGACATCTTGCCATTTGCAATGACTTGCATGAAACTTGAGAGCATTTGCTAAGTGAGATACAGAGAAACACAAATATTGTATGATATCACTTCTATGTAGAAAGTAAAAGAGTGAATTCAGAGATAGAGTGTAGAAAGGTATTTACCAGGGACTGGCAACTGGAGAAAATGGGGACATATTGGTCAAAGGGTACAAAAATCCATCAAAATTAGTAAATTCTAGGGATCACAGTTCATAATACTGTATTATATACTTGAAAATATATCTTAAATATGACCACATGAAAGGAAAGATAATTATGTGTTATGATAGAGGTGTTTGTTAATGCTATGATAGTGATCAATTTCCATATATAAATGTATCAAATCAATTCACTGTGCACCTTAAACTTATGACAATGTTATATGTAAAGTATATGTCAATAAGGCTGAATCCTTTTCTTCAAAGAATTCAGAGCTTAGGGCAAGGTAGTTTCCCCAAAGGAAAAAACAAAAGAAAAATGTTTCCCTAAAGAATATATAGATGTTCACAGTCAATATGATTTCAGAATTTCTCACAGCTAGTTTTATTAAAACAGAAGGGTGGTCTCTGAGATCAGTTCATACTAAGTAGTATACCTGACTCTACACTGCTAAAATAGTATTATAAAATGTCCTGCTACTTTCTGGAACTACAAAATCTAAAGCAATATTTTTAAAGGTAACAAATTTCACCAAACAACAAAAAAAGAGCAAACAAGAATGATCTGGAATTCCTTTAGTCTAATTCCACGATATTCACTCCCTTATGGAGAATTAAGTATGAAATGATATTGTATGGGAGGTAAACTGAACACCAGTAGATTAAAAATTTCTAGTGTGGATCAAAACTGTTTTAAATTGTCAAAAAGAAAATATTACAGTTGTCCACCTTGTAAAATTAATGAGTTGTCTCAATAACGAAGATTAGCTGAAAGACATATATTTATATATGTTACATACATTTTATACATATTCCGGTATATCTTAGACTATATGCACATTTATATGTATTATATATATATTATTTGCATATATAATATCTATAGTTATAGTGGCTTTCCTGGTAGTTCATACAGTAAAGAATCTGCCTGCAATGCAGGAAATCCAGGTTCAGTCCCTGAGTCAGGAAGATCCCCTGGAGAAGGGAATGGCTACCTACTCTAGCATTCTTGTCTCTAGTATTCTAGAACAAGGCATGGCAACCCACTCCAGTATTCTTTCCTTGAGAATCTCATGGACAGAGGAGCCTGGAAGGCCCTAGTCCACAGAGTTGCAAAAAGCCAGATACAACTGAAGTTACTTAGCATGCACATACACATACACACACACGATAAAATGTGAGCTTCAATAAAGAATAAGAAACATAGACTGGCGATTCAATTCTTACATGATAGTATACATGATAGAATGCCCCACTGAGATGTTATGGGGAGGGAGGTGGGAGGGGGGTTCATGTTTGGGAACACATGTAAGAATTAAAGATTTTAAAATTAAAAAAAAAATAAAGATAGATAGGGTCTTGGGAAAAAAAAAGAATAAGAAACAACATGTATTAAATCTAGTGTGTATTTTCATATAATAAGTCATGAGGAATTTTGTTCTTCTGACCATTTGCTCTGTAATATTTCTGGACTTTCTCAAAAGAAGCCTTAGAAAACTCTGCAACAGTGTTGATATGCAGTGAAGCAACTGCATCGATTTTTATTTATTGTTGTTTCCAAGATACCAATTGACAACTGTCTTGATTGAGATGATACCTAGTTTATCTCTAGGTAACTATGTTCAGATGTGCATGAAAAGCTATACCTTAGAAAAGAGTTCCAAGTGATATGGCAAGAGAAAAAAATCCAGAATTAGAAACAGGCAAAGCTTATACTAGGTTTTGAAATCCAATGAAAGATAGAATTTGCATTGACTGTAACCTCTACCAAGTCATTTTAAACACACATCCTCACAAACATATCTGCAAATGGCAACTTGCATATTTGTTTTTTTACTATTACATCATTCTGTAGTTACGGCCGATGTCTGAGTTCACTAAAAGAAATGCCTGAATTCACTTTTGAAGTCAGAATGTGTCCTGGACCTTATAGATTATTTGTTGAAATTGGCAAAAGCCTGGACTATTTATATATTTCCATATTATCAAACATTTAACCACTCCAAACCTCTCTTATTCTGTGGTCTCAAGTGTAATTTCCAGTATTTCATCATGCACATCACTAGCTACCACGATCTGTTTTCCTTTTTTCTTAAAATGTCTCCTACACTTTAGCACTTGGTTTGCTTGCTATCATAAGCTGACTGATCTCCACACATTAACTGATAGAGTGACTCCCCATTTCAGGAAGCAGAATTAAATTCAGGAACTCAGGACTGACAAGAGGATGAAGCAAAGCATTTCTGATGGCTTATACTCCTTTTTAGAAAAATCTGTAAGCATGTCTCAACTTGTATGTGTGTGTGAGAAAAAAAAAAGTGCAATATGTTTACTCTGTGTATATGGAAATATAATTTCAAAGAAATTAAATGTTTTAGAAACTAGCAAATGTTTGGAGTTTAACACATCTAACACACTCTGTAAAGGCAAAACTTAGTTGACCTGGACTGATTCTATGCACATTTTCAAGTCTTAAAAACAAAATTGCAAACTACTAGCTTTATATTAAACTGTGAAAATAAACCTACATTGATGAAATGCTTAACAAAGTTTGGATCAAGTTTGATGAAAGCTTTCCAAACATTTGTGAAACTTTTTACAATCTTCCTTACATGTGGGATTGGTAGTAAAACCTGATACCAGGGGCAGTATTTCAAGTAGATCTCAAAAATAATAAGGCCTGTCAGTTTTCCATCTGAATCATTAACTGGACATAGTCCCTTCTCATATTTACGAAAGCTTCCTCGCACGCTTGTGGTTACACCATCATTTCCTCCAGCTAAATGCATTCCCACCACAGTATCTATCTATCCTGAAGTACTTTGAGTTTCCCGGAAATTAATTTACAAGAATTAAAGAAGATTACAGACACTTTTGGTCTATTTCTAGTCACTCAATTTTGTTCACACATGATTATTTTTCCCCGGTATTGGAAAAGAAAGAATACAGAATTCAGTGTCAGAAAACCTGTAGACTACAAATAATGATTTATAAATAATAAATTACTACAAATAATTTGCAACATGGGAAGAGTCAAAAAGAGCCTTGGGTTTTCAAAGTCACGTTTTGTAAACAGAAAGATTGACTGGGACTCAAGGATAGAAAACAGGTTTCATTTTGAGTAGCAACTTTAATCAACTGATTGTGGATGAATGTCTGAGACAATGGCCTGAGAAAGAGTCTGAGAACAAATCCATCTGGGCTCGTGAACAGATTCTCAAGACTCACTATAGATGAATGTCATGGGCATGGGCTTGTACTACATGAGGCAATGGTGCCCTGTAGCTGCCATCTCTGCCCAAGATTATATGTAAGGCTGTTTCCAGCTCTAACAGTCTATGATTCACTTATTCCTCTCTCCTGAATTATTTCTATCACCCAAGGAAATAAGTCTATTCTTATTTGCACAGCTGGGAAAATTACCGTCAAAGTATATTTTGAAAGTTATAAAGTACCCCTTGTACCCCTTCTTAAATGGACTTTTAGTGATAATGTTTATAGTCAAATAGAAAAGTGAACTGGTTATAAAAAATAAAATAAAATAACAGAGGAATAAAAGGCTTTGCCAGTACATGTGCTCAAATATTACTTCCAATTTCCATAATAAAAAGTCGGTTTCTTCCATAACAATTTAAACATGGTCCTGCTAAGCAACACTACTTTAATCATGCTATAGGAGGTAACTTTGATGAGCCAAGGAAGATAGGATAAGTTTACAAAAGATAACTCATCATAAAAATGGCTGTATCTTGTACTACAAACTTAATCTTGAATAATTTGTGAAAATTTAGTAGAGGAAAATCATTTTGGCAGACTTCTCATAATATGGAGTCATCAGACCCCATTTTGGGGAAAAAACGCTGACATAAGTAGCAAAAATTTATTCCATGAACATAATATCAATCCTAAGATTAATTCTGATACAAATATAATGGCAACAGTAACATTAGTAAGGGCACATATTTGTCACTTACTGAGTGCCATTGTGTTAAAGGATTTGTATGCATGAATTGATTTAATCCTCACAATAGCCTTAGTATGTTTTATTATTATCATAATTTGAGATGAAGGGTGAGTAAGTAAATTTTCTCAGTTCATTCAGCTGATTGAGCTCATGATTCAAACATAGAAATCTGACCTTAAGATATCAGATTATCTGGAAAGACACAGCAAACCCACCGCAAAAGAAGGGTAGGTATCATATTTATATCTGACAAGGTAATTAGCATATTTATATCTCAGATGCTTATTAGAGTAGATTGAAACAGAAAACAAAATTAGAGAACAAAATTGTGGCTCTTGGTTTATCCCTTCATTGAACAAAATTGTGATGCATACATGTACTAAACCCTGGAGAAGGAAATGGCAACCCAGTCCAGTATTCTTGCCTGGAGAATCCCATGGACAGAGGAGTCTGGCAGGCTATAGTCCACAGGGTCGCAAAGAGCTGGACATGACTAAAGTGACTGAGCATGTGTGCTAACGCTGGCAAATTGCTATACATACAGTCATGGGAAAAGATACAAGATTCCTCATTGCACAGAATCCAGAGTTTAGTCTGCTTCTAGCCATAGATGTTAAAGATAAATTGACATCTACGCTATGCAAATGAGCAACATTAACAATAACTATAACATGGTAGAGTATGTTTAAGGAAATAAACAGTAAGCTATATATACATGCGTGTATGTGCTTAGCTGTGTCCGACTCTTTGCGACTGGCCCCATGGAATATATCCCACCAGGCTCCTCAGTCCATGGGGATTCTCCAGGCAAGAATACTGGAGTGGGTTGCCATGCCCTCCTCTGGGGATCATCCCAATCCAGGGATCAAACCTAGGTCTCCCACATTGCAGGCAGATTCTTTACTATCTGAGCCACCAGAGAAGCCCAAGAATACTGAAATGGGCAGCCTATTCCTTCTCCAGGGAAAATTCCTGACCCAGGAATCCAACTAGGGCTTCCGGCATTGCAGGCAGATTCTTTACCAGCTGAGCTACCAGGGAAGTTCACTGGACCACCTGGGAAGTCCCAAAAGCTATATATACAATCAGACGTAAACTACACAAAAATCGCAGTTTAATTACCTTATATTAATACAGAAAATAAAGCACTTAAGAGCTTTATGTGCACAGTTGACTAATATTTTCTAATTGCAAAATATGTCAGGATCCTAGAAAGAAGCAACTCATATTCCATTTAACATGTGTATACCTATGGAGGATGCATGTTGATGTATGGCAAAACCAATACAATATTGTAAAGTAATTTAAAAAATGATGAATAATGGAAGAATAAAAAGAATAAATGGTGTTATTATGCCAGAAAAAAAAGAATAAATTAAAGGCTACCCAAAGATGATAAACACATTAGGCTGTTTGCTGACCTGAGTCAATGCTTGACTAGTGTTTCTCTTGTAAGGCTAATATCATTAACAGAGTTAAAGATTACAGGGTTCTAACCTTTCACTCCATTGAACTCTTGTAAATAACAATAGTAAAACTACCTCATTCCTGGTTTATCTGGTCCTCCAAAAGCATCTTAAGGTAATGAGTTTCCTATACATACATAATTCAATCAATATACAAAATTCAATCATTAATAGCAATTATGGAGGATAAAAACATGGGTTTCTCCAGCTTAGGTAACATGGTTTGGAGAATATTAAACAGGCATTCCTATTTTGAGGATTTTGCAACCTTAGTTGTAATATGGTATTATTACTAACACCTTACAAATATTTATAATATTCAGTAGAAATGTTCATGCAATTTCCCAAACAATGTAAAGTCTTGTAATTTTCATTAATGAATACATTTTTACAGTTCAGTTGCTCAGTCATGTCCAACTCTTTGCGACCCCAAGAATCACAGCACGCCAGGCCTCCCTGTCCATCACCAATTCCCGGAGTTCACTCAGACTCATGTCCATCGAATCAGTGATGCCATCCAGCCATCTCATCCTCTGTCGTCCCCTTCTCCTCCTGTCCCCAATCCCTCCCAGCACATCAGAGTCTTTTCCAATGAGTCAACCCTTCGCATGAGGTGGTCAAAGTACTGGAGTTTCAGCTTTAGCATCATTCCTTCCAAAGAAATCCCAGGGCTGATCTCCTTCAGAATGGACTGGTTGGATCTCCTTGCAGCCCAAGGGACTCTCAAGAGTCTTCTCCAACACCACAGTTCAAAAGCATCAATTCTTCAGTGCTCAGCCTTCTTCACAGTCCAACTCTCACATCCATACATGACCACAAGAGAAACCATAGCCTTAACTAGATGAAACTTTGTTGGCAAAGTAATGTCTCTGCTTTTGAATATGCTATCTAGGTTGGTCATAACTTTTCTTCCAAGGAGTAAGCGTCTTTTAATTTCATGGCTGCAGTCACCATCAGCAGTGATTTTGGAGCCCCAAAAAATAAAGTCTGACACTGTTTCCACTGTTTCCCCACCTATTTCCCATGAAGTGATGGGACCAGATGCCATGATCTTGGTTTTCTGAATGTTGAGCTTTAAGCCAACTTTTTCACTCTACTCTTTCACTTTCATCAAGAGGCTTTTTAGCTCCTCTTCACTTTCTGCCATAAGGGTGGTGTCATCTGCATAGCTGAGGTTATTGATATTTTTCCTGGCAATGTTGATTCCAGCTTGTGTTTCTTCAGGTCCAACGTTTCTCATGATGTACTCTGCATTTAAGTTAAATAAGCAGGGTGACAATATACAGCCTTGATGTACTCCTTTTCCTATTTGGAACCAGTCTGTTGTTTCATGTCCAGTTCTAACTGCTGCTTCCTCACCTGCATATAGGTTTCTCAAGAGGCAGGTCAGGTGGTTGGGTATTCCCATCTCTTTCAGAATTTTCCACAGTTTGTTGTGATCCACACAGTCAAAGGCTTTGGCATAGTCAATAAAGCAGAAATAGATGTTTTTCTGGGACTCTCTTGCTTTTTCCATGATCCAGCGGATATTGGCAATTTGATCTCTGGATCCTCTGCCTTTCTAAAACCAGCTTGAATATCAGGAAATTCACAGTTCATGTATTGCTGAAGCCTGGCTTGGAGAGTTTTCAGCATTACTTTACTAGCATGTGAGATGAGTGCAAGTGTGCGGTAGTTTGAGCATTCTTTGGCATTGCCTTTCTTTGGGACTGGAATGAAAACTGACCTTTTCCAGTCCTGTGGCCACTGCTGAGTTTTCCAAATTTGCTGGCATATTGAGTGCAGCCCTTTCACAACATCATCTTTCAGGATTTGAAATAGCTCCACTGAAATTCCATCACCTCCACTAGCTTTGTTTGTAGTGATGCTTTCTAAGGCCCACTTGACCTCACATTCCAGGATGTCTGGCTCTAGATGAGTGATCACACCATCATGATTACCCGGGTCATGAAGATCTTTTTTGTACAGTTCTTCCATGTATTCTTGCCACCTCTTCTTAATATCTTCTGCTTCTGTTAAGTCTAGACCATTTCTGTCCTTTACTGAGCCCATCTTTGCATGAAATGTTCCCTTGGTATCTCTAATTTTCTTGAAGAGATCTCTAGTCTTTCCTATTTTCCTCTATTTCTTTGCATTGATCACTGAGGAAGGCTTTCTTATCTTTTCTTGCTATTCCTTGGAATTCTGCATTCAGATGCTTATATCTTTCCTTTTCTCCTTTGCTTTTTGCCTCTCTTCTTTTCACAGCTATTTGTAAGGCCTCCCCAGACAGCCATGTTGCTTTTTTGCATTTCTTTTCCATGGGGATGGTCTTGATCCCTGTCTCCTGTACAATGTCATGAACCTCCGTCCATAGCTCATCAGGTACTCTATCAGATCTAGGCCCTTAAATCTATTTCTCACTTCCACTCTATAATGATAAGGGATTTGATTTAGGTCATATCTAAATGGTCTAGCGGTTTTCCCTACTTTCTTCAATTTAAGTCTGAATTTGGTAATAAGGAGCTCATGATCTGAGCCACAGTCAGTGCCTGGTCTTGTTTTTGTTGACTGTAAAGAGCTTCTCCATCTTTGGCTGCAAAAATATAATCAATCTGATTTCGGTGTTGACCATCTGGTGATGTCCATGTGTACAGTCTTCTCTTGTGTTGTTGGAAGAGGGTGTTTGCTATGACCAGTGCATTATCTTGGCAAAACTCTATTAGTCTTTGCCCTTTTTTCATTCCACATTCCAAGGCCAAATTTGCCTGTTACTCCAGGTGTTTCTTGACTTCCTACTTTTGCATTCCAGTCCCCTATAATGAAAAGGACATCTTTTTTGGGTATTTGTTCTAAAAAGTCTTGTAGGTCTTCATAGAACCATTCAACTTCAGCTTCTTCAGCGTTACTGGTTGGGGCATAGACTTTGATTACCGTGATATTGAATGGTTTGCCTTGGAAATGAACAGAGACCATTCTGTCATTTTTGAAATTGCATCTAAGTACTGCATTTCGGACTCTTTTGTTGACCATGATGGCTACTCCATTTCTTCTGAGGGATTCCTGCCCGCAGTAGTAGATATAATGGTCATCTGAGTTAAATTCACCCATTCCAGTCCATTTTAGTTCGCTGATTCCTAGAATGTCGATGTTCACTCTTGCCATCTCTTGTTTGACCACTTCCAATTTGCCTTGATTCATGGACCTGACATTCCAGGTTCCTATGCAGTATTGCTCTTTACAGCATCAGACCTTGCTTCTATCACCAGTTACATCCACAGCTGGGTATTGTTTTTGCTTTGGCTCCATCCCTTCATTCTTTCTGGAGTTATTTCTTTTACAGTACAGACCCCCAAGTGTTGGTTCTTTCTGATGCAAATGTGCTTCAGTACCTATCTTTCCCTTTTCAATATAATTTGAATTAGAAAAAAAAAATATGTAGCATACATTAGAAACAGATGATTTTTTTGATACACACTAATTGGACCAACAATTAGTTTCCTTTTTAGTTTTTCCATAATCACTCATGACGTGTCATTCACTGGCACAGTGTTACTCTGCCATTTGCAGTGACCCATAGCTAACCTTTCCTAAAGAAGCTTATAAAACTATTTTTTTCTTTAGAGAAAATTGGAGGTTAGCTGAGAGCTTGCTGTGGTAGTAAGGGTTAAAATTCCACCAACTAAATCTCCTGAGGGATTACATAACTCAAAACAAAGGAAGTTAAATGTTCAGTTTACCAAAGCATGCAGAAAGACAGAAAAAGCATCTGTCCATCAGTAACCCCTCCCTGTGATGATAATCCTCTCTTGCGCTGTTGGCTGGTGCATCAAGTGCCTCACTGTAGCCTTTAACCTGCAGAGGCTGAGGAGCAGCCTTGGTGAGAAGCCAGACTGCACAAATATAACTTGAAAGCTGGCTGAGACAGAGTGTGTAAATCTCCACTTCAGCCCACCAAGACGACACCATACCTTCCGCCAAGTCTCAGAATCCCAAGTAGACCTAGGAGATGAGTAGAAATACAAATTGAAGCTCCTTCATGCTTAAGTGCGTTCCTTTATGGCTCTTATTCCCACAGATGGATTATTTTTTTTTTTTTTTAACCACTTGAGAAGAGCATTCCTTCTTAGAAGTACACTCCTGTAACAAGGTTCAAGTTCCATTCCTCCTTCATTCGCTTTTCAGGGTCTCCACTATCCATTGCCCTCTCTGAACGTGAACATGGCAAACTTGTTGACTTGGGTAAGTTTGGGTTCCAGGCTCACCAGGGGGCTCTTTGGCCTCATGTTTACATTTGAGGTCAAAGCTATGGAAAGCCTGTCACACAGCTTCTTCCTGAACATATTGGCTCATTTATTTCAAGGGTCCTGTATTCCCTAGGAAGTTGTTCTTTCCAAAGTCAGTTTTAAGGTTAAGCAAATATTAGTGCTTCTAGCAGTGTGTCCCATGTGCTTCTTTCTTTGATTTCTTTTACATGCAAAATCCTAAGACAGTATCATGAGTTCTTTAGAGCAAAGTTGCTCCGCCCTTCAAACAAGCCAATTTTCCTTTTAAATATATTTGTTCACATGCCAAGGCGACTAGATCTTAAAGATACATTCAGAGCGTAATGCATTCAACTGTAATTGATGACAGCAGTTCTTTTTCACTTGGCAATAATAGATAGGTTACCATAAATAAAAAGGAGTTTTCTTTACTAAAAGCTAGTTATGCTGTATTTTAAAATATCAGCATAAGATTACTGCATCTTGAAATTAAGGTTTCTGAATAAATGAGTTGACAGTCCCATATCTCTGTTCACTCAATTCTCTGAAATGATAATATCCTGAATAATGTTTAGTGATTTTAAACTATGAAGAATGCTGCTTATCACAGTGCAGACTTTATTCTTAATGCTAAAACCTTTATACTAGGATAATATATCCATCCATCTACTTCCTATAGATAGATTAAATAGATATAAATATGTATACACAGAATATACTGATGTATATACATGTATATAAATATATGCACAGGTGTATATA
Organism: Capricornis sumatraensis; assembly: GCF_032405125.1. Lineage (NCBI taxonomy): Eukaryota > Metazoa > Chordata > Mammalia > Artiodactyla > Bovidae > Capricornis > Capricornis sumatraensis. Next base: position 38,330,274 of record NC_091085.1, on the reverse strand, counting down.
TATATGCATTATTAAATCATATATGTATATCATTTTAATTTATACTTTAATAAACAAGTTTATACCATGAGATGAAAGTGAAAGTCACTCAGTCGTGTCTGACTTTTTGCAACCCCGTGGACTATATACAGTCCTTGGAATTCTCCAGGCCAAAATACTGGAGTGGGTAGCCATTCCCTTCTCCAGGGTTTCTTACCATCCCTGGGATCAAACCTAGATCTCCCACATTGCAGGTGGATTTACACTAAATATTACCTTAATACAAATATTTTTTTTTATGATATATAGCTACATATACAAAAATCTGTTCAAAATCAAAATACTTTTAATAAGTAAGGTTAGATGGCCTATATTCAGGTCTTCATACTGCCAATTCTCAATTTCCTCTTGGTATTCCCAAACCTCATATATTAATACTAGTGCAACATTTTGAAATGTTGTCACTATTATCTCCTTTATTTTTTTAAATTTATTTTTAATTAAAGGAGAATTGCTTTACAATATTGTGTTAGTTTCCACTGTACAACAAGGTGAACCAGCTATATGGGTACATGTACTCCCTCCCCCTTGACTCTCCCAGCACCCTCATCCCATCCCTCTACAGAGCATCCCTCCAAGAGCACTGAGCTGAGCTCCCTGGAATGTACAGCATCTTCCCATTAGCTCTGTTTTACACATGGTAGCATATATCTGTCAGTGCTGCTCTCTCAATTCATCCCAGTTCTCTGTGTCTGTGTTTCTATTCTTGCCCTGCAAGTATGTTCTCACATTTTGAAGTTGCATCTTTTCCTTCCTCTAATGATCTGATTGTGTCCCAGCAACCACAAGGTTTGGAAGCTGCCACTTCTGGGCCCATTTATTTTAAGCCCCTCTCTTATTGAATCCAAAAACCATGATTCATACTTTGACACTTAATGTTGTACTTTCTTATTATCTCCTTTAGATTAAGAAGATGGCTGCCTTATATGAAGGCCTCAAATGGGATATTATTGGGGAAAGGAATTAGGAGACTACCAAGCTCAAAATGACCTTAAGTAATTTAATTAGTCATAAATAATGTTTAGCAAATATATTTCATATTTAAGTTTTTCTGTTTTGATTGCATTTTATTCTTTGTAGTTTAAAGTCAAAGTTAAACATCATACAAACCACAGAAGCTTTAGATACAGTCTATTGACCGGTTTTAAAAAAATAATGGTGAATAATCATTTACACAGACTTCTCAAGTTTTACATCCTATTATACAAAGGTTCTATTAACACACACAATTCTAATAAAACTATTTGTCAAGCAGCAAGATTAAAAATTAAAATATATTTAATTGTAAAATCATGCTTACTTACATTTTTCCTTAAACTGCTTTTCCATGATAGCAACTTCTGAATGACTGATACATTTGTGAAGCAGAGCCCTTATTCATATTTTATAGCCAAAATATTAGCTTAACCATATTTTATACAAAAGAACAAAATGCAGTTATCAATACCTATAAACAGGTTGTATGTATTTTTTAAGATCTTGAAGGAAAATTAAACAAAAATAATACAAACAGCTTATTAACCCATTGACTGATGTGAATTATTTTTACTGAACCTTGTGAAAGAGACTTTAAGGTTCGTATGTGCTCTTTCATTGGATAGGCAATGCATCTTCAGATAAACCCACTCCCCTGATTTTTGGTCTCTCAGTTACCCCAGAAGTCACACAGTATAAGATAGGCATGGACAACCTGGATGCCAGATTCATATTCGTACAGGAAGGAGCTTTGGGTATAAAATCAAGCTAGGCTTTGGTTCTGCAATGTGAGTTACTACAAATAAAATTCTTCTGCTACTAGCAACAGTAAACCAGGAGTCCGCATTCCTCATATTTTTCTACAATACTCCTCAGGCCAGCCCATGTTTTCACAATTTCCTCTTGTAGTAAGCACTGCTCTACCATGCATGAGCATAAAAATTAGACTCAAACAGACTGTGAAGAAGGCTGAGCGCCACAGAATTGCTGCTTTTGAACTGTGGTGTTGGAGAAGACTCTTGAGAGTCCCTTGGACTGCAAGGAGATCAACCCTGGGATTTCTTTGAAAGGAATGATGCTAATGCTGAAGCTCCAGTACTTTGGCCACCTCATGTGAAGAGTTGACTCATTGGAAAAGACTCTGATGCTGGGAGGGATTGGGGGCAGGAGGAGAAGGGGACGACAGAGGATGAGATGGCTGGATGGCATCACTGACTCGATGGGCATAAGTCCGAGTGAACCCAGAGAGTTGGTGATGGACAGGGAGGCCTGGCATGCTGCGATTCATGGGGTGGCAAAGAGTTGGACATGACTGAGTGACTGAACTGAACTGAACTGAATAAATTTGTTTACTTTTCCTCAAGTTTTCTCTCAAGTCAATGACTCAGTTTAGTTTCAAGCACAATGCTCAGTCATGTCTCTTTTTGATTTTACTGCTTTCTGTTGCATTAGAAAATATTATATATTGATTCTTACATGAGTGTAGTATCATTCTGAGATTTTATGAGACTGTGAGTGAGGAAATCCAAATTTACGACTACTTCAGTAAGCACAAGCTGGCTGTATATAGACAATTCATATGTACCAAAACAGTTTCTGTAGAAAGAGGCTTCAGAGACTCACATTTTTATATTTCAGGAAAAAGAAAAAAAAAAAAAGAACAAACCCTTGTGCTAAAATAGTAGCCATGATTTTTGTTTTAATCATCACCAACAAAATCTTCACTCTCAAAAATATTTGGACTGTGATTCGTCTTAGATTCAAAGTCAAAGTTGAGGGATGTTATGATAAAAGGAGCTACTTATTGGTATTAGATCATATCATCTGGGGGTGGTGATTAGTGTAACCCGGATCTATCATTGCCTGAAAAAAATCTCAAAAACAGAGAACCGATATGAGGACCTATGGTCATAAGGAATTGTTACTCATTTGTGCTCTGGTCATGAACTGTGGTGTTGGAGAAGACTCTTGAGAGTCCCTTGGACTGCAAGGAGATCCAACCAGTCCATTCTGAAGGAGATCAGCCCTGAGATTTCTTTGGAAGGAATGATGCTAAAGCTGAAACTCCAGTACTTTGGCCACCTCATGCGAAGAGTTGACTCATTGGAAAAGACTCTGATGCTGGGAGGGATTGGGGGCAGGAGAAGGGGACGACAGAGGATGAGATGGCTGGATGGCATCATCAACTCTATGGACAGGAGTTTGAGTGAACTCCAGGAGCTGGCGATGAGCACACAGGGAGGCCTGGCGTGATGCGATTCATGGGGTCGCAAAGAGTCGGACACGACTGAGCGACTGAAGTGAACTGAACTGAACATGGATTTATAGCTTCAGAAGTGTCTGCCCTCTAACCATTTTTGATGAGATACACAGAATAAGTGATTTCTCAGATTTTTCCTTCCTGCTCAAACCAGTTGAAGATTTAGGAGAGTCTATCCTGTATGAAGTGAAGTTGCTCAGTCATGTCCTCCTGTTTGTGACCCCATGGACAGTAGCCTACCAGGCTCCGCCATCCATGGGATTATTCCAGGCAAGAATACTGGAGTGGGCTTCCATTTCCTTCTCCAGGGTATCTTCCCAACCCAGGGATCGAACTTGTGTCTCCTGCATTGCAGACAGCCGCTTTACCGTCTGAGCCACCAGGGAAGCCCTATGGGAGGGACTATTTCAAGCTTCCTATTCTCAATGCTGCTTGTTGCGCACAATGTTAACGGACCTGCTGTATGTCATATTTTCCAGACTGGCAGCTGCGAAGGGCCAGAGCTCTAGTTAGGCTCCCTTCAACATCTCTGCCATTACAGTGACCTTATCACTCAGAGTAAGCACATGAAGCTGAGATCCTCGTGAACTCCTGGAGCCTTTCCCAAGCCTTCCAAGCGTATCCCTTCCCTAGCCCCTCGTTCTCTTGTGTTCACACTCTCCGCCTCAGTGTAGTGTCCTGCTCTATCAAAACATACTTTCATGAAAAGATCTGGTTAACTCATCACACCGTGATTTATAAAGCTGAGTGTGTTGTCATTCCCAGGTGCATTTGAATTTTAACCCTGGACAAAGAGCCTTAAATCAAAGGAACGACTCTGCAATGAACTTTAATAATTTATGATCTCTGTGAGCAGGTGAGAGATGAAGCTAAGAAGCTGGGAAGGGGGCTTTCTTTACACCCCTGAAACCATATATTTATAGATGCTTATTCCAAATCTGTGATATGACCATTTAGGCATCAAATCATTCATACCTCTTTCTATCTCTTTATGGAAATAAAGGAAATTTTGCCTAGGACCTCACAAGAGGTGATGGTGGGAATTACAGATTTTTCTGTAATGATCAAACCCGAGTGTACAGAGCAATTACTCCCAAATTTGAGTATGTGCCTAAAGTCTGTCAGTCTTAAAATTCACATGTTCTACCTCACAAAATCCTAAATGTCTCTGCTCCTTATTCTCCAATTTCCCTAATAAGAACAAGAAAGAAGTGAAACCAAAGGCAAACATCCTGATAGCCATTCCCAGGGAGGCTCCCTGCTGGACCTGTTTTCTGCTTGGATGACTAAGTAGAATAACACAGAAGGGGCTCTCTTTAAATTAGATGTTGTGGAGGGTTACAGAGTCTAAGTATTAATTTGTTGTCCTTCCAACATGTCAGCCTCTCCTGAATAAAGAGATCACAGGGCTTCCCCACAAAGTTGAAGACTGCTGTGACTCTGTTTGTAAATCTTCTGAGATGGCGGTGCTTCTATGAGTTTAGTAGCTTAGAGCTTTAAGAAACAACAGTATTGTCTGCAGCAAAAAGCAAGGGAACAGGGTCTCACATCTTAGAAAGTACCTTCAGAGATCTACCAGGAGGCTATTTGTGCCTGTATGCTTCATTCTAGAAGTAGAAGTGGAATCTAACTAACTTCTATAGAAGGAAACCAAGAAAAGCCTAGTATTCTCAATATAAGGGAGTTGTCCAGTGTAGGACTTTTGGAGTCAATAGCACCTTATTCTTTTTTTTTTTTTAATTTTTATTTAATTTTAAAATCTTTAATTCTTACATGTGTTCCCAAACATGAACCCCCCTCCCACCTCCCTCCCCATAACATCTCTCTGGGTCATCCCCATGCACTAGCCCCAAGCATGCTGTATGCTGCATCAGACATAGACTGGCGATTCAATTCTTACATGATAGTACACATGATAGAATGCCATTTTCCCAAATCATCCCACCCTCTCCCTCTCCCTCTGAGTCCAAAAGTCCGTTATACACCGCTGTGTCTTTTTTCCTGTCTTGCATACAGGGTCGTCATTGCTATCTTTCTAAATTCCATATATATGTGTTAGTATACTGTATTGGTGTTTTTCTTTCTGGCTTACTTCACTCTGTATAATCAGCTCCAGTTTCATCCATCAGAACTGATTCAAATGAACTCTTTTTAACGGCTGAGTAATACTCCATTGAATAGCACCTTATTCTTGAAGAAGCTATCCTATATCAGTCATCACCATTTACCGTTCTGTGACCATGGGTTAGTCATGTAATAATTCAGAGACTCAGCTTTCTCCACCACAAAATGGGGATAACAGTGATTTTACCTACTTCATAGAGTGGTTGTGAAAATTAAATGAAGTAATATTTGGAAACTTTCTGACACATTTTAAATGCTTAACCCCATTATTGTTGCTGCTGTTGTCATTTTATAATAAATATTCTCAAGGGTAATAAATTGGAAAGCATCACTTACTAACTGTGCTGAGGGAAAGAGATGAAAAGAGTATAAAAACATGTTTTCCTGTTATCACAAGGGTAAACATAATGCAATGTCATTAGTGCTAAGACTGCTCCAAATTTCTACACATTTGAATGTTGAAACCATACTTGACTTTGGCATCAGGCAATGTCATTTAATAGGTTCATATGGTCCTGCATGCCATTAAGCATGCACTGTGTATTATTTTATGATGTTTGAGTTGGACTTACACTTTCTGGGTGCATGTATTTATGTTTTTTTCAGATTCTTGTGAAAGGCTGGAGAAACCTGTTTCCAATTTCATGACCGTTTATCACTAATCCAAAATGACTGCAGCATTACCTACAGACTACAGACAGGAAGCTCTAAGAATTGGATCCATCATATATTTGCCCAGAAGCTCTGTTAAACCGGTTTTATACCTACATAGATGCAGGTGACAGTCTGGTAAGAAAGTGGACAAAGTATTATTATATGAGCTACAGAATGAAAAATAGATCTTCATTTATTTAATGAAACAAAGGATAAAGGAACAGTTAGGTTAATGCTTTCAGTCATTGCTTGATCACTTGAACACTTACTGTCTCTTTAAGTTTCTAGTAGTCTCTTTATAATCACCCTCAGCTGTAGTTTTCATTCATGAACAGATTTAACAAAAAGAAAGCCAAACCATGGTTTTCACTTGGGATACTTCTCTAAATCAGACAGAAAGTGCACTTTTCCTGGAACATCTTCAAACAAGTTTGAAAATATTGCAGCTGCAAAGTAATTAAGGTACTTGGAGCTTTCAAGCAATTTGCGTGAATATAATCACAAATGTCATCATGTTAGGGAATACTTAATGCTCAAAAAGCAGCTTCTGGCATCCTGAAAGATTCCTCCTTAGAAACAGGGTGATCTATGATGGAAATATTCTGATATCAGTGACATTTTGATTCATTCAATCATTTACAAGGTTGCTTGACATAAAACTTATAAATATATGATGTTTTGTTTAAAGCAAATCATTAAAAAACTTTAGTTCAGTTACTCCATGCTTAAATATTTTCATCAATGTTATTTTACTAAGCAACTTTATCTTCAAATTCTCAATGTATATTATAAGATGGCCTTAACAATTTAGCTTTCTAAATGCAAGGAAGACTTTTGTACAAAGATATTCACAGCAGCATTCTCTGAACTGGCTAATCTGTAAAGAATCAAATAAAACTTTAGAAAATAGTTGAAAAGGCTACAGTGAATACTTTCACTGGAATGCTATGAACTTGATAAAATGTTCATACAAATTAATTAGGTGGGAAAAATGCTTGCTCTATAAGGACAATTGAAAGTACGGTTTACAATTTCACTCTATAGTATCATAAACTTTTGCATTAAAGGTTTAGAAGCTATAAATTCAAGCATAATTTTTGCAATGGATCTAAAACCCTGATCAAATGATTTTCCTACTTAAAATGTTTCAATGACATTCTATTTTTTTGTCTAAAACAAACTGTATCACACTAACTATTCTCTCCTCACTCTCTAAACACTGGTCACACCGAAATTCTTTCAAAGGTTCCTTCATGGTTCAGTAATTTCATTCCAATGTTCTTTTTGCATACAATGCTTTCTCCACTACAGCTGACTCTCACCTCTGTGAGTAATCTTTTAAGAACTCTCAAATATTAGACAATACTTCAGTCCTCTAAAATCCTATTCTATTTCAACTGGGAAACAGTTTTCCTGATACACCGTTTAATATTCCCTTGAAACTCATTTTCATATCCCTTTTGATAATTTTCATTAATTATTTGATTAATTATTGAATGTCTCTCTCCCAAAACAAAACATAAATCCTGTTCGATTGCTACCACTTAACAGAGTATGTTACACACAGTCAGCACTCAATATTTTTAGTTGTTTGAACACAAGTTGTGCTTCTGGAAGGCCTCACATAAGACAAACCTTCCCACAGAAAGCAATAAGCACTGAATAAAATGTGCATTTACACACAACACACACACACACCTGGATACAAAGGAAAAGCAGGCAGAAACGGGTGAGCAGCAAACACACTGGCAGAAGGAAATGAACAGCATTTACCGAGATTCCCGTGTTTATAACTTTCCTCCCGAGGGGAGTCGCATTCACCTCTGTGATGACCAAATCCTTGATAGAAGCCTGACCTCTTCCTGGCTTGAGGAATCAGAGCAAAGGCTTCGGGGCTATGACAGCACCTGCAAATGGGATGGGGGGATCCCAGGAGAGACACCAAGGCCACGTTTCTGGTTGCTCCCTGAACCACACACGCACTGGCACGGTCCAGACAGCCCAGCTGAGGCGAGAGAAGGGACCATCGATTTCAGCTGCTGCCCACTGAGCACAATTTGGAATTTCAGTTCGGCCAAGTCATCTGCCTGCTACAACCAAAAATGAACTGTGTGTTGGCCTGGGATTTATGTTCACTACAAAAATGTCTCTGAAGAAGCAGCATTTATACTGATACCTGAGACTGATGCAATATGTAGGAGCTAGGATGTTTCTTCTAGACAGAAGCAAAGCATGTGCGAATGGCCAGTGCTGGAAAACCACAGCACATTTTGAAACTCTGCAAACACCAGTGTGATAGAAAGGGAAGGAGGCAGTGGCATGAGATCAAGTTCTAGGATTAACAAGGGGCCAAATAACGTGGGGCCTTGACTGCCACGTTTACTTGTTCATCCTTATTCTAAGCACTTCCAAAGCCTTCAAAGGGTTTTAAGCAGTGTACGGGCATCATCAGATTTTTGTTTCTAGAAGATCATTTCATCTACAGTATAGAAAAAATATTGCTGGAGGGTACAGCTGTATAAAGAGAAAGGAGAGCCTCTTGATGTTTTCCAGCTATATTCAGTGTGAGGCATGAGACAGAGTAGAATAGAAAGGCTGATTCGCAGGTTTCTGGCCTGAATGCTGGTAGTGCTGGTTATCAAGATACAGAAAATTGGAGGCGGAGAAAACTTGGGAAAAAGATTAAGAACTGGGTGTTTAATACGTTGAGGATGTCACTTGAATACACTGTTCTGGAAGTCTTGAGCGGAGTAAGGCTTAGCAGTATAAATTTGGAAGCCATCCATGCAGGGAAGATGTTTGAAGCCATGAAAGGAGAAGAGAATACAATGAGCAAGTGCAAAGTGAGGCATGAAGTGGACCCAAAGTCAATCCCTGAGTAACTTTAAATGGAAATGAAGAACTAAGGAGGTTCAGGGGAAACAGGAGATGGCTTCAGAGTGTGGGGTCACAGAAACTAAGGGAAGACAGGGTTTCCCAAAGGGGAGAGGAATGATGGCAGAGTAGTTGGTTGAACTCATCTTATCAATGACAATTCTAAGTTATTGACAATCGTTCTTACGAACATGAAGGCACTGGGGAAGATCCAAACAGGCACTCACTAGAGGCGTCTGTCCACAAAAGGCAGGGACCAAACCTGTGAAAGGTAAAAGGCGAACTCAAAAATCTACGCGCTCAATGGGCTACCATATTCTGATTACTTTTAGGTCTTTGAAATTGGTAGTAACTTGCATATTCTGTACATTTATGCGTTATTTTTAAAGATGGAATTGCCTCACCATTTTTAAAAGCTGGTTGAATCAATCCCCAGAGCATTCAGAGATGAAGATGCAGGAGAAAGTGAATCATGGACTTTCCCAGAAGAGTGAAGTTGCTAGCCAACTGGATTCTATCATGAAAGGATTACACAAAACTTGTGAGAACACTACATTTCTGTTCATATTAAATTTACAGACCACAGGTGCCAACATATTAGCCAACTATCTGAAAGGAACCCACGAAACTGGGTTAAAAAAAAAAACTAATAGCAGAAATAGAGGAAAGATTGATGTGGTCTACAATGCAAATGGCAAAATTTCAGTCTCATCACGACTCTTTCACACATAAACATGTAACAATAAATGTTTATAAAATGTCATCAAAATGCTGAAAAGCACAGATTCCAGAGTAAGAGACTAAGTAGCAGTACCCTTAGTGATGTCACTTGGACCAATTACTTAACCTCATTTTATGTTTGTTTAAAATTTTAGTTTTATTGTAGCAGAGTTGACTTACAATGTTGCTAATTTCAGGTGTACAGCAAAGAGATGCATTATACGTAGACATATGCCCATTCTTTTACAGATTCTTTTCTTGCATAGGTCATCAGAGAATGTTGAGTAGAGTTCCCTGTGCTATATGGTAGGTTCTTACTGTTTCTTTTTATCTTTTACATAGTAGTTCATGTATGTTAATCCCAAAGTGCTGATTCATACCCTCCTCCAACATTTCCTCTTTGGTAACCATAATATTAATTTCTTCTAAACTTATTTTTTAATTGGAGAAAAACTCTTTTACAATGTTGTGATAGTTTTTACCTGCAGCTCAGCTCAGTCGCTCAGTCATGTCTGACTCTTTATGACCCCATGAATCGCAGCACACCAGGCCTCCCTGTCTGTCACCAACTCCCGAAGATTACACAAACACATGTGCATTGAGTCGTGATGCCATCCAGCCATCTCATCCTCTGTTGTCCCCTTCTCCTCCTGCCCCCAATCCCTCCCAGCATCAGGGCCTTTTCCAATGAGTCAACTCTTCACATGAGGGGGGCCAAGTATTGGAGTTTCAGCTTCAATATCAGTCCTTCCAATGAACATCCAGGACTGATCTCCTTTAGGATGGACTGGTTGGATCTCCTTGCAGTCCAAGGAACTCTCAAGAGTCTTCTCCAACACCACGGTTCAAAAGCATCAATTCTTCAGTGCTCAGCTTTCTTCACAGTCCAACTCTCACATCCATACATGACCACTGGAAAAACCGTAGCCTTGACTAGATGGAACTTTGTTGGCAAAGTAATGTCTCTGCTTTTAGGTTGGTCATAAATTTCCTTCCAAGGAGTAAGCGTCTTTTCATTTCATGGCTGCAATCACCATCTGCCATGATTTTGGAGCCCCAAATATAAAGTCAGCCACTATTTCCATTGTTTCCCCGTCTATTTCCCATGACGTAATGGGACCAGATGCCATGATCTTCGTTTTCTAAATGTTGAGCTTTAAGCCAACTTGTTCACTCTCCTCTTTCACTTTCATCAAGAGGCTTTTTAGCTCCTCTTCACTTTCTGCCATAAGGGTGGTATCATCTGCATATCTGAGGTTATTGATATTTCTCCGAGCAATCTTGATTCCAGCTTATGCTTCTTCCAGTCCAGCATTTCTCATGATGTACTCTGCATATAAGTTAAATAAGCAGGGTGACAGTATACAGCCTTGATGTACTCCTTTTCCTATTTGAAACCAGTCTGTTGTTCCATGCCCAGTTCTAACTGTTGCTTCCTGACCTGCATCCAGATTTCTCAAGGGGCAGGTCAGGTGGTCTGGTGTTCCCATCACTTTCAGAATTTTCCAGTTTCTTGTGATCCACACAGTCAAGGCTTTGGAATAGTCAATAAAACAGAAATAGATGTTTTTCTGGAACTCTCTTGTTTTTTCAATGATCCAGCAGATATTGGCAATTTGATCTCTGGTTCCTCTGCCTTTTCTAAAATCAGCTTGAACATCTGGAAGTTCACGGTTCATGTATTGCTGAAGCCTGGCTTGGAGAATTTTGAGCATTACTTTACTAGCCTGTGAGATGAGTGCTTCTGTGCAGTAGTTTGAGCCTTCTTTGCCATTGCCTTTCTTTGGGACTGGAATGAAAACTGACCTTTTCCAGTCCTGTGGCCACTGCTGAGTTTTCCAAATTTGCTGGCATATTGAGTGTGGCACTTTCACAGCATCATCTTTCAGGATTTGAAATAGCTCAACTGGAATTCCATCACCTCCACTAGCTTTGTTCATAGTGATGCTTTCTAAGGCCCACTTGACTTCACATTCCAGGATGTCTGGCTTTAAGTGAGTGATCACACCATCATGATTATCTGAGTTGTGAAGATTTTTTTTTACACATTTCTTCTCTGTATTCTTGCCACCTCTTAATATCTTCTGCTTCTGTTAAGTCCATACCATTTCTGTCCTTTATCAAGCCCATCTTCACATGAAATGTTCCCTTGGTATCTCTAATTTTTTGGAAGAGATCTCTAGTCTTTCCCATTCTGTTATTTTCCTCTGTTTCTCTGCATTGATCGCTGAGGAAGGCTTTCTTGTCTCTCCTTGCTATTCTTTGGAACTCTGCGTTCAAATGGGTGTATCTTTCCTTTTCTCCTTTGCTTTTTGCTTCTCTTCTTTTCACAGCTATTTGTAAGGCCTCCTCAGACAGCCATTTTTCCTTTTTTGCATTTCTTTTCCATGGGAATGGTTTTGATCCCTGTCTCTTGTACAATGTCATGAACCTCTGTCCATAGTTCATCAGGCATTCTATCAGATCTAGTCCCTTAAATCTATTTCTCACTTCCACTGTATACAATGCAAATCAGCTTTAATTATACATATATCATCTCCCTCTTGAGCCTCACTCCCCTTTCCCCTTCCCACCCATCTAGTTCATCACAGAGAAGAGAGCCAGGCTGGGCTCTCTGTGTTATACAGCACCTTCTTACCTGCTATCTGTTTTACACTTGGTAGTGTACATACATTGATACTACTTTCTCCATTCATCCCATTTCATTCCTCCTTCTGTATTTACAAGTCCATTCTCTACATCTGCTTCTCCAATCCTTCCCTGCAAACAGGTTCATCAGTACCATGTTTTTAGATTCCATATAAGCATTAATATACAATATGTGTTTTTCTCTTTGACTTACTTCACTCTGTACAACAGGCTCTAGATTCATCCACCTCACTAGAACTAACTCAAGTCCAGTCTTTTTAATGGCTACTATTCCACTGTGTATATGTACCACACTTTCTCTATCCATCCATCTGCTGATGGGCATGTAGCTTGCTTCCAAGTTCTAGCTATGGAAAAAAGTGCTGCTAGGAATATTGGGGTACATGTGTCTTCTTCAGTTTTGGTTTTCTCAGCTTATATGTCCAGTAATGGGACTGCAGGGTCATATGGTACTTTTATTCCTAGTTTTTTAAGGAATCTCCCTGTTGTTCTCCATAGTGGCTGCATCAATTTACATTCCCACCAAAAGTGCAAGAGGGTTCCCCTTTCTCTATATCCTCCAGCATTTATTGTTTGTAGATTTTTTAATGATGGCCATTCTGACTGGTATAAGGTAATGCTACATCATAGTTTTGATTTGCATTTCTCTAATAATGAGTGATGTTGAGCATCTTTTCTAGTGTTGCTCATTTGTATGTCTTCTTCGGAGAAATGTTTGTTTGGGTCTTCTGCCCATTTTTTGATTGGGCTGTTTTTTTCTGATATTGAGCTGTATGAGCTGCTTCCATATTTTGGAGGTTAATCCTTCATCAGTTGTTTCATCTGCAATTATTTTTCTCCCACTCTGAGGGTTGTCTTTTAATCTTGTTTATTGTTTTCCTTGCTGTGCCAAGGCTTTTAAGTTTCATTAGGTCCATTTGTTTTTACTTCCATTACCCTAGGAGGTAGTCAAAGAGGACCTTGCTGTGATTTATGTTAAAAAGTGTACTCAGAGCTTTATGGTTTCTGGCCTTATATTTGAGACTTTAATCCATTTTGAGTTTATTTTTGTGTGTGCTGTTAGGAAGTGTTCTAGTTTTCAGCCTCTCTTAAGTATCAGTTTGTTTCTAAAATTCTATTAGAGCTAACCCACCTCCCAAGGTTCTTTCAATCTGAAATAACCTATCAGAATGCCTGGTCATTGTGTTAATTAGATACTTCAGTGATGTCTAAGGTAACTGATAATGACAACGCTGAGATAAAATTCAGCAACTGAAAAAAAATATTTCAAAATGCATATACACACACACGTTTATATACATATATACCCACACACAAAAGATTGTGAGTAGTCATGAAGTAATAAGCAGCCCAGAAATAACCTGTTGAAGAAGCCAATTATTTCCCTCCTGAATTTGACAAGAGTATAAAATAATGTCTGGTAAATAAAAGTGATTTAAGTTTTCAGTGACATTTAACTTGAACTTCAGGTCCACAGTAATTAGAAATTTGACTTTGGAAACAATTTTCCTGGCTTTAACTCTCAGCCCTGCCATTGTCTCTTTGTGAAACTTGGGATGTGCCTGAAATTCTGTATGGGTCAGTGTTCTCATCTGTGAAACAGGGATAGTAATAATACCTGAGTTGTGAGAATCAAACAAATACATGTCAATGTGGCACAGACTAGCTTGATATTCACCAACATTACTTTTCTTCAAAGGCTCTGAAGAATGTCACACCTCCCAAGTTCACTTTGATTTAGGTTGGGGCAACACCACTGTGCTCCTGCCAGAAGAGTATGATTTAAAGTGACCTACGCCCCTTCCATCCTAAAGGAAATCAGTCTTGAATATTCATTGGAAGGACTGATGCTGAAGCTGAAACTCCAATACTTTGGCCACCTGATGTGAAGAACTGACTCATTGGAAAAGACCCTGATGCTGGGAAATATTGAAGGCGGGAGGAGAAGGGGACGACAGAGGATGAGATGGTTGGATGGCATCAGTGACTCAATGGACAAGTCTGAGTAAACTCTGGGAGTTGGTGATGGACAGGGAGGCCTGGCATGCTGCAGTCCATGGGGTCACAAAGAGTTGGACACAACTGAGCAACTGAACTGAACTGAATGCCCCTTCCAGGTCATGCCATAATATGTTTAGCATGATCTTTGCTCTTTCATTTTGCTTTTTGCCCATTTCTAGCAGAGCTGGAAAGAGCTAGCATCTCAGATCACCGTGTTAAAGACTGCCTCCTGAAAACCCACTTAAACCATGACATGAATGAAAAATATACCTCTGCTCTCTTAAGTTACTTAAATTTGCCAACTGCTTTTTACAGCACTAGAAATCATTTCTCTAAGTAATACCACAGCACTTAGAGCAGTAGATGCCTAGCACATACTAAATGTTCAATAAATTGCTAACATTTAAAATATTGCTGGACTTTTGGAATCCAGAAGTCAGAAAACAGACCGACTTATAGAAATGATACTCCAGATATCCAATATAAGATGTCTTAATTCTGAAAAAAAAAATTTACCTTAAAACCAAGCATAGAAAATACATTTCATGTTAACCTGCCACATCAGTAACAAATTGTTTTTTTTAATCTAAGTTTCAATCACATTTAGGAAAGTTAAGCTTACAAGCTATATTGTTAGATCATGTTTGTTGACTAAATGCTTTATTCCGTACTGTGTGCCATATCACCTATTCTGTAGATTTTCTTTGGTTCAGCACTCTAGGAAACATAGTTCTACTAGACACCATTCTCGTTTCCCTCTTTGTACAGGTAGAAGGAATATGGTTTCCATAGATTTTATAAGCTCTGAAAATTATATTACCTACACACACACACACACACATATACACACACATACACACTCAGTCACCTCAGCCATGTCTGACTCTCTGTGACCCCATGAACTGCAGCCCACCAGGCTCCTCTGTCCATGAGATTCTCCTGGCAAGAATACTGGAGTGGGTTGCCATATACATACACACACACACACATATGAAGATATATTATGTATCAAAACACTGAAAAATGTGCTTGTTTGTATCATATTTAAAGAAAACATTACGGTATAAGGCCAGATATTTAAAAACAAAAATAATTACTCCGCTTGGTATCATCCAACATCTTCCAAAGCAGCATATAAATTTTAAATAAACAGCTTGAGCAGAAACTTTCAACTAGCACAAGGCTACACAAATACTTATATTTTTTCCATATGGGAAGAAATTATCTACATTACAGCCATTTTATTGTTCATTGCAGAGGGTTATGTGAAGCAGATTGCACTGCACTTTTTATTTCCTTTAAAAAACCAAACCTAGAATATTTTCCTACAGGAACTGTATATAGATTTAGCACATTCACTGAACCCTGTAACAGGCATTTTTTAAACAGAGCCAATAACTGTGTACCTCTCTTAATCGTTCACTGACTACATGGTGTGTGTTAACACGAGACACACAGAAGCCATAAAGGAAATCACCCCCAGCTGTCCATGACCTTGATATTCAGAGATCTGTGTTTTCATATTCCAATTCCATACTCCCAAAGTGGGGTGCATTAACAAAGCTTCTGGTTGTCATGTGTTTTTTATTCTCATCCATGGAAGCATCCAAACCAGTAATAGAATTTTATAGTGATGTTCAGGTAATCACCAACTTCTTCTTTAAAAGGGATCCCTCCTAGTGTTATATGTATTTCGATCCCATTTTAGGTCTTCTTCCCAGAAGAACATGTTGAAAGTATTCTAAGCACACAGGAAAAACAATCCTGGGTAATCCTACCTCAAAATCTCTGAGTCAAGCAATTTTTAATGGCATCCTCAATATGTTTTCTCCAATTCTAAAACAAAGGTTATTAATAACAATGATAGGAAAAACAAATCACAGGACCAGAACTCAGTGTCATTTACTTTTTATCAAATATATGCCTTGTATAAAGGTCTAAGCATAAAAGTCTAAGTATTATTCACTAAACTTACTCCATTATGGAGTATGAATGTCCTTCATACCAGGGCACTGTGTTAGGTACAAAAAATAAAAATGTTAAAGACAGAATTCTGACCTTTATGGAGCTCACAACTGAATTAAGAAAAAACAGATGAAGAAATTAGTGACTGCTAATACTTTAAGTTATGTGTGTATATTAGTCACTCAGTCCTCCCTGACTCTTTGCCAGCCCATGAACTGTAGCCCGCAAAGCTCCTCTGTCCATGGAATTCTCCAGGCAAGAATACTGGAGTGGGTTTCCATTTCGTCCTCCTGACCCAAGGATCGAACCTGAGTCTCTTGCACTGCAGGCAGAACTTTTACCTTCTGCACCACCAGAGAATCCCAACTAGATTAGCTAATAATCAAGAATTAATAATGTTGTTTGATGAAAGTTGTAATAAACATATACATATATTTTATCTCTTCTGATAAGAGCCAAAACAGGTCAGGTAATGGTGATTTTTGATATTTAAATTAGAGAACATAAAGGCGTTATACATGGAGACAGGTCAACATATGCAAATACATGACAAGAGAAACTGTGATGACTCCCAGAACCCTGGGATCAAGATGGATGGTTAGAGTAAGCAATGAGTATAGTGTACACCATGGGAGACAGGAAGAGGGGGTCTTACATGACATACAAGCATTCAGATTGAGATAAGAGAGTTTCTTGAATGACTGCATATTCATCCTGCTTTAAAGGAAACAAAACAATGATAGTTCATAATTCTCAGTCTATTCTTAAAAGGGGAGGGATGAGACAGAAATAGCAATTCTACTGAATGGAATGATCCAAGGAAGAAACATTGGGATACAAGGGAAGTAGCATCCATTCCTGAGAACAGTGATAGAAGCAAACCAGCATCTTTTTAAAATTTTTGTATTCCTCTATTTATTTCTCTGGGATCATGAGAGTGTACAGAGATCATCTGTGTACATTGTTTTTAATTCCTCATGAATGGGTTACATTTATTGTTTATTTTCATATGTGACTTGCATTCCTTAGATTGCCACTGATGGTCTACACCTGCTGGTAACTCCAAAGGACCTGAGGCATTCAGCTCCTTCCAACCCCTCATTTGGAGTCCATGGCACACTAAGAAATATGGCCATTGGAACCTCCTTTCACATCTTCAATTTATTAACTTAGGTCTTTGTAAAATGAAGCAACCTGGGGTGAAAACAATATCCTTGAACTAATTTTACTACTCTTTCTAGAGGTTTATATTAATGAGTTTATTTTATAATAAGAGAATGAAATAAAAACTAATTACAGTGAAAGGTACTAAAAGTGTCTTTTCACATGCTGGCTTAATATTCCCAAGCTGGGTTCATTTCCAGTCACTTGGCAGCTTTCTCTAAACCCAGGAAAAATCCTGATGCTCATTTGCCATAACAATCCAAGGAACAAGCATGGTAAGCAGTACCACTGCAGAAACCATAAAGTATGCTGATAATAGAAGTTATTTTCTCAGTAATCATCCAGAAGATAAATCTGGAACAGAAAATGTAATGCTCTATAAATACTATTTATTTCTTTTATCCCATTATATAGGGTGTCAGTCTTTTGGGAATTTTAAGGATTTTTGCCAAAGATGACTTGTGAAATAGGTATTGTTATACCAGTTTTGGGAAAGGGAAGAGCATGTTTCTCAAATATGTATAGATTTATAGTGCTGGAAGGAATATGAAATGTACTGGATTCAACTTTTATACACATGAGTTTTATAAAACTGGCTGTGAGTTGAAATGACTTGCTCCAAGTCAAAGAGCCAACAAGCTGGGCCAGTCACAGAAGTCAGGTATCCAGGCTTCTACTAACATGCTCTTTATATGTCACTAAATATTTAGAAGACAATGCAAATTAAAACACACACAAACACACATACTCACATGTAAACACCTACTTATGTACACCCTAACTAATTTGAACCGTTTCTCAAACTTTAGAACACTATCTAACACCATCCACAAACATGAACTCAAATGAATTAAATACCAAAATGTAAGAATGGACAGCAAAAAATCTCAGAGGAAAACACAGGAGGAACACTTCGACATAATAGCAGCAAGATCTTTTTTGACCCATCTCCTAAAGTAATGAAAATAAAAACAAAAATAAATAAATGAGATCTAATTAAACATAAAAGCTTTTACACAGCAAAGGAAACCATAAGCCAGACCCAAACCCTCCGAATCAGAGAAATTATTTGCAAACGAAGCAAATGACAGAGAATTAAGCCCCAAAATATATAAATTGCTCATGCAACTCAATATCAAGAATGCAAACAACTTAATCAAAAATGAACAGAAGACCTAAGTAGACCTTTCTCCAAAGAAGACTTACAGATGGGGAACAAACACATGAAAAGACACTCAAGATCATTAATTACTAGAGAGATGCAGATCAGAACAACAATGAGCTATTACCTCACACCAGTCAGAAAAGACTTTGTCAAAAAATCCACAAACAGTAAATGCTGGAGCGGATGTAGAGAAAAGGGAATCCTTCTACACTGTTAGTGGGAATGTATATTGATACAGCTGCTATGGAGAACAGTATGGAGGTTCCTAAAAAACTAAATATAGAACCACAGGCATGTAGATGACCCAGGCATCCAACTCTGGGGAAGATATCTGGAGAAACCATAATTCCAAAAGATACATACACCCCAATATTCACTGCAACACTATTTACACTAGCCAGGACATGGAAGCAACCTAAATGTCCATCACCAGTGAAATAGAAAATAAAGACATGGTACATGTATGCCATGGACTATTACTTAGTCAAAAAAAAAAAAAGGAATGGAATTTTGCCTTTTACAGAGAGTTGGATGGACTGAGAGACTGTTATACAGAGTGAAGCAAGTCAGAAAGAGAAAAACAAATATCATACATTAATGCATATATGTGGAATCTAGAAAAATGGTACAGATAACCTATTTGCAAAGCAGAAAGACACACAGACATAGAGGACAAATGTATGGACATCAAGAGGGGAAAGGGATATGGAATAAATTAGCAGATTAGGATCAACATATATACACTCAGTTCAGTAACTCAGTCGTGTCCAACTCTTTGCAACCTCATGAACCGCAGCACGCCAGGCCTCCCTGTCCATCACCAACTCCTGGAGTTCACCCAAACTCATGTGCATTGAGTCGGTGATGCCATCCAGCCATCTCATCCTCTGTCGTCCCCTTCTCCTCCTGCCCCCAATCCCTCCCAGCATCAGGGTCTTTTCCAATGAGTCAACTCTTCGCATGAGGTGGCCAAAGTACTGGAGTTTCAGCTTTAGCATGAGTCCTTCCAAAGAACACCCAGGACTGATCTTCTTTAGGATGGACAGGTTGGCCCTCCTTGCAGTCCAAGGGTACTATGTATAGAAGAAGTTACTACAAGAACACAAGGTATAGCACAGGGAACCCTACTTAAAATTCTGTGGTGACATAAATGGGAAGGAAATCCGAAAAAGAGGGGATATATGTATACATACAGGTGATTCATTTCACTGTACTAACAGAAACTAACCGCAGAAACTAACACAACACTGTAAAGCAACTATACTCCAATAAAAATTAAAAAAAAAAATCTGTCTGTCATGGAGACCAACTTTATGGCATACACTTGCCCACAAATAGGCAGTTCCCAAAGTAGGATATTTTGCAAAGTTTTGAAGAAATAATTATAACTTCAGATGGCTTATCCTGTATAAATTTAAGATATTACCTCTACAATTGCTGAACAAACACTGACTTTCATTTCTTCTCATAACACAAAAGCATTCCCAATTTTAGGTTCTAGTATCAGAGAAGAGGACTGGAAAAAACATGCTATATTCCATGGAACTAAGTCACTTCATTTTAGTATGAAAAAACTGAGGTCACAAAAATGTAAGTGACTAGCACATGATCATATACTTATTAGCTGTTATGCTTGACAAATAATCCTTATAAAGTATTGTTCATGTAACACAGATCTCTTAGACATTAATCCAATGATTATTCCTCCATGGAATCGTAAGATGTTTCCCATCCTCACTCCCCTAGAAAAAAACATGAGAATGAAAATAAAGGTAACTATTTAAGTGGAATTTAACCAAATCTAAATCAATTTTTTAACTGAAAAAAAAATAAATAAACAGCTTTAGACATCTCACTCTTGAAACATTATATGATGACTTCTCTGCATGTGTAGTCACATTTTCCAGACTGGGCATATTTTTTCTGACAATCAGCAGCATTTCTGAGTTCCCATTATATAAAATATTTCAGGAATACAAAACAAATCACACAGATATACTCAAACCCAAAGGACTGAAATTAAACACGTATCAATGTACGCACATACAGCTATTTCAAAAGGGAATTTGATTCTCTCCTATCTGATGGGTAACTTAATTTCTCTGAATGAATAATGAGGAGGAGGAAGAAAAGGAAGAAGGCTAAGGGGGTGGGAGGGGGGAAAGAAGAGGAAGAAGGCAAAGAAATATAAAGTAATAAAGTAGGACAATTGATTTTTACTAATGTTCCCAAAATGTATTGAGAGAAACAAGATCTGTTTACCATAGCAGTTACTTAAGGTGTTCCTCAAAAACATTTCATGAGCAAATAAATACACTTCACACTATATCAACCTCTTTGGAAATCCACAGTGAATTAAAATATCTGGAAGTCCTGCATTGATAATAACGATGAACAAAAGTATTTTTTTAAACTAACAGTTTCCTCAAACTTACTTACTACAGAATACTTCCCTTTTCATCTTCCTTAAACGTGGCCTGAGACATCAACTTGTGTGTGGAGCTTGTGACTGAATACATGGGCAATGCTACTCAATGACAATGTAATACACTTGAAAATATACAAATGTAAAAACTTATGAAAACTTATTTTTGTAAAGAATGCAAACTAGTCCAGCCACTATGGAGAACAGTGTGGAGATTCCTTAAAAACCTGGAACTTGAACTGCCTTATGACCC
The DNA here is from genome assembly GCF_032405125.1 of Capricornis sumatraensis. Lineage (NCBI taxonomy): Eukaryota > Metazoa > Chordata > Mammalia > Artiodactyla > Bovidae > Capricornis > Capricornis sumatraensis. Next base: position 38,309,006 of record NC_091085.1, on the reverse strand, counting down.
AGCAATTCTACTGCTGGGCATACACACCAAGGAAACCAGAATTGAAAGAGACATGTGTACCCCAATGTTCATCGCAGCACTGTTTATAATAGCCAGGGCATGGAAGCAACCTAGATGTCCATCAGCAGATGAATGGATAGGAAAGCTGTGGTACATATACACAATGGAGTATTACTCAGCCATTAAAAAGAATACATTTTAATCAGTTCTAATGAGATGGATGAAACTGGAGCCTATTATACAGAGTGAAGTAAGCCAGAAAGTAAAACACCAATACCGTATACTAACACATTATACATTATATTCCATTATATTCCATTACATTATATTCCATTATATTCCATAATATATATGGAATTTAGAAAGATGGTAATGATGACCCTGTATGTGAGACAGCAAAAGAGACACAGATGTATAGAACCAACTTTTGGACTCTGAGGGAGAGGGAGAGGGTGGGATGATTTGGGAGAATGGCATTGAAACATGTATACTATCATGTAAGAAACAAATCGCCAGCCTAGGTTCGATACAGGATATAGGATGCTTGGGGCTGGGGCACGGGGATGATCCAGAGAGATGCTATGGGGTGGGAGGTGGGAGGGGGATTCATGATTGGGAACTCATGTACACCCGTGGTGGTTTCATGTCAATGTATGGCGAAACCAATACAGTATTGTAAAGTAAAATAAAGTAAAACTTAAAAAAAAAATACAGTATTGTAAAGTAAAATAAAGTTAAAAAAAAAAAAAGAAGAAGAAGAATGCTTTCTCAAGTCTCTAACTTTCCCCTAAACCCTGTGTGACAAGGTGAGTGACAACTCTAGTTAACCAAATGCCTGATGGATAGAATTCTTAACCCAGATGCAATGTAAAACAAAACACCTCAACCTGAATATTTAGGAAAACAGTAGATTAAATAAGTGAAGGTGTGCATTTATTAATGTGTGAATTTGAGTATTAGGCCACTACTTGTGTGATGTTAAATCCGTTGAACGGAAGTCACTAAGTAACATTTGAAGGGACACATAACAAACTATTACACTCCAAGGAGAACTACAAGAATGGGTTTAATTTAAATCTTAACCAGATATACAGATTCAGATGCAAGTAAAATAATTTTGTTGACAACTTTGCCAGTTTACTTAACAGTACTAAATTCCACGTGAATTATAAAGAGCTAAATTGTCAAACATTATGCACATATCTATCATTAAATATCTAAAAAGGAAAACTATGCACTGACTAGAATGATTATAAATGTGACAGAAATTACATACTAACACATCCAGTAAATTGCAAGTCTCCAAATTCTTCTATGGTGTACCAGTAGAAGGATTAGAAGAAAGCAGTCTTAGAACTGTAATGTAATAGCTTCTCTAAAAACAAGTATTTTTAAAATTAATTTCTTTATTTTAATTTGACGCCAATTACTTTACAATACTGTGGTGGCTTTTGCCATACATGGACATGAATCAGCCATGGGTGTACATGTGTCCCACCATCCTGAACCCCCCTCCCACCTCCTTCCCCACCCCATCCCTCAGGGCACCAGCTTTGGGTGCCCTGCTTCATGCATCAAATTTGCACTGGTCATCTGTTTTACTTGTGGTTTCAATGCTATTCTCTCATATCATCCCACCCTCATCTTCTCCCACATATTTCAAAAGTCTATTCTTTACATCTGTGTCTCTTTTACTGTCTTGCATATAGGGTCATCTTACCATCTAAGTTCAATATATATGTGTTAATATACTATATTGGTGTTTCTCTTTCTGGCTTATTTCACTCTGTATAATAGGCTCTATTTTCATCCACCTCATTAGAATTGACTCAAATGTGTTCTTTTATACAGCTGAGTAATACTCCATTGTGTATATGTACCACAACTTCCTTATCCATTCATCTGTTGATGGAAATCTAGGTTGCTTCCATGTCCTAGCTATTGTAAACAGTACTGCAATGAACATTGGGATACATGTGTCTTTTTCAATCCTGGTTTCCTCGGTGTGTATGCCCAGCCTAAAACAAGTATTCTTATATTGTACTTTCTACTAAAGCAGACTACACCTAAGTAGGATTGCTTACTCAGGACCTAGTATGTTCTGGGCACTAGAGAACGACAGACAGATGAAAAATAAAGAATTTGATATAATACTATAATTGAAAAGTTAAAAAAAAAAAACAGGTGAATAAACACCCTATACACTGAAATAGAATCATTGAATCATTTGAAACAGTACAGGAGCACAGAGACATATGTCACTAATATAGTTGAGGGCAGTAGAGAAGCTGTATGGGCACCAGTATTTGAAACAGGACTTGAAGGGTGAGGATTCCAACAATAGAAGCTTTGAAGTGTAGCAATACTAGAAGGGAATTCATTGCAAAGGGACTATCAGTCCAGGCAAGATGGAAACATAGTATCTATGATAAAATCAGTGAACAGAAAGTGGTTGTGTATGGCTAGGTAGGTGGACTGTCAGGGGATGGGCTCAAATAAGAAATAATCTTATATATCATGCAAAAGAAATATAAATAGAGAAGCTAAGGAAACTTGGTTTACAACCCTTTTTGATATCCTTACCTGAATGTTTCAGAGATCTGAGAAGTTCAGAGTTAGGTTGATGCTACTTTACTAAATATCTCATCCATTTCTCTTTCCATCCTAGCATTACCCTCAAATATATTATAGATGGGAGGGGAGAGGTATCACATTCTTTCTATGCTTTTCAGTCTTCAGAAATGTCTTCACATCATTCTGAATAATGCACTGAACTTTTGCATTCTGACAAGCATTAGAAAATCAGATTTTTTTTTTTTAAACATAGCAACTATCACTGAACTTTAATACTTCAATGTTAACAGGTTATAGGTTCCAGGAAAACAAACAAACAATCAAAATTTTCTTTCTTCATTTAGATTTTAGAAGTCAATTGTTGAGTTTTAGGAATGGAAAGTTAGCCTATATTATTTTATCAATATTACTTAAGGCTCTTGGAAAAACTACAGATGTCTTTAATTTCTCCTGAAATTTTCTTACTTAGCTACAATGATATAGTCTAGACTTTTAAATTTTAACTTTTCCTAGATTCAATTCATCCCCAATGCTTTAAATTTTACTAAATTTTTTACAGTCCAATCTGGCTAAAGTCTTGTAAAATGTCTTCAGATGTACTGTATTAGTTTTTCATAGCTTTATATTAAGTTCTGTTCCTTTAAGTCTGGGCAGGGAGACTGAATTCTGAGAAACATTGGGGACAACTGTATGAATCTGGCATAATATTAACAAGAAAACCAAGCTAATCCCAATTAGATGGTAATATTTATTCAGCTTAATGGCACAGGGCCTCACCTAGGTCCTTTGGCCTCAATCCTTTCCAATGTCAGTAATTCAGACATTCATATGTATATTTATTTTAATAAAATTATTAAAATTAGAAACAAAAAATATCGACAGTTTTTCATGAAAGATCTTACAAATCATCCTATGCATGTGATTATTAATACTGATATGCAGATTGTTTTATATGGTACCTGGTCTTATATATCAGGAAATTAAAATGTTGAGTTCATTCTTTGCAAATATAGCATGCAATTACGTAAGAAGCTTTATTTTGACTTAACTATTATTTCACATTGAATATCTCCAAGAGAAAATGAAAATTTCAAGCAAACAAAACTAAAGGGTTTTATACATTTGCACTTAGTCATTCACCATGATGGATGACTCATGAGATATTATAAAATACAAACACTATAAGCCACACTTATAAAAGGTACACTTCTTTGGTTGTTTCTCAGATTACTATTCCTTCTCTATTAATGTGAAGGTAACTTGGGGTAGGGCTTCCCTGATGGCTCAGTGATAAAGAATCCACCTTCCAGTGCAGGAGATGTGGGTTTGATCCCTGAGTCAGGAAGATTCGCTAAAGAAGCAAATGGAAATCCATTCCAGTATTCTTGCCTGGAAAATCCCATGGACAGAGGGGCCTGATGGGCTACAACCCATGGGGTTGCAAAAGAGTCAAACATGATTTAGTGACTGAATGGCACCAATATAATTTGGGGTAATCTTTCTAAGAAAGCTTGAAATATAAAAATCTCTCCACATAGTTACTCAGTTTTGGTAATTATCATGGTATCGTAACAATTGCTTCCTTATCAATCAGAAATGTAGTAAGACTTCAACAGTAAAATGATTTTTATATTCATATATACATATGTGAATATATATACATACATACAGATAAATACATATTCAATACACATAGAGCCGCTGTGTATAGCCTATGACAAATCTAGGCAGTGTGTTGAAAAGCAGACCTCTGCCAACAAAGGTCCTTATAGTCAAGACTATGGTCTTCTCAGGGGTCACGGATGCTTGTGAGGGCTGAACCATAAAGAAGGTGGATTGCCAAAAACTTGCTGCCTACAAACTATGGTGCTGGAGAAGACTTCTGAGAGTCCCTTAGACAGCAAGGAGATCAAGCCAGTCCATCTTAAGAGAAATCAACCCTTAATACTCGTTGGAAGGATTGATGCTGAAGTTGAAACTCCAGTATTTTAATCATCTGATGTGAACAGCTGACTCATTGGAAAAGTCCCTGATGCTGGGAAAGATTGAGGGCAGAAGGAGAAGAGGGTGTCAGAGGATAAGATGGCTGGATGGCATCACGGATGCAATGGACATAACTTGGGCAAATCTCAGGAGATGGTGAGGGACAGTTGGGTCTAGTATGCAGCAGTCTATGGGGTCACAAAGAGTTGGACACGCCTGGGTAACTGAACAACAACATGTATAGATGTGAAACAGGTTTACAATATTGATAAGATTCAAGTTTGTACTTCTGAGACCCTGCTTTTTGTTTTTACAGAGTGTGTTTACCTCTTATCACTGAGGGTTGAAAACACCCAACGCAGGAGACAGAAATGAGAAATGACTGAGGAATATAATTGGCTGCTGCTTACCAGGCATTTTCAGAATGACTATAATAGCAAGATTTTTTCAGTAAATTAGTGAAGGGGCGTAGTTTAGAGCTGATACACTTAGGCTGGAGAACTGTTTTTGCTAAAGACAAATTGTGTAACCCTGACGAAATTGCATAGCCTCCTGGAGAATCCCACGGATGGGGTAGCCTGGTGGGCTGCCGTCTATGGGGTCGCACAGAGTCAGACACGACTGAAGTGACTTACCACCAGCAGCAGCCTTGATCTTTATGCAATATGTAAGAGATAAAGCACTTCTGTAAGAATATATTGAAAATAAAGTCTCCTACTGACATGTTACATTTTCTAGCTTATTGAAGCTTACTATTTTCTGAAGCAATAATTTCAGAGACAATGGCTACCTTACTTTAAAAATTCTTGGTAAATCATCAAAAGCCAGAAATTTACCAAAACACTATGTTAGTTGTAAGAATTTTTCAGGCTGCAACGCACACATCAAAGTGCAGCTGAAGTCAAGTACAATAGATGGAGTTCAGTTTTCTGCTACTTGGGAGGCAATGCAATTGTGATTCCAGTGCTCTGGGTGGCCGTGTCTCACTCCATAGACTTTTCTGTTTAACTATCTGGGAAGTACAGTTGACAGACATTTATTGAGTATTTAAAATAAACAGAGCACTGGCCTGAAGACTGAAATTTTCACAAGATCCACTATCACTCACTTGAGGAATTTATACTTCTATGAGAAAATTCTGTACAGTGCTAGAAAAGGTAGACTTGCATGCATCCATTCACTGAAATTATTTGTTCAGCAAATATTTCTTGAGGGTCTTTCATATACCAGGCTCATGGAAAATTAAAAAAAAAAAAAGAAAGATGTGTCTCTCTCCTAAAGAACATGCAGTTTTCATAGGAAAGCTATTAGGTAATATAACAAATGTAGATTAGTGAGAAGAGGCATTTATAAAGGGGTAATTATTTAGGTAAGGTTTGGACTTATGAGACCAATAGGCATATTCCTATTTTAATTACAGTTCTATACTTCTTCAAAATTTTTTATCCAAATTTCAGATTAAGTTTATGGTAAGCTGATGTATTTTTCACACAGGTGAAAAATACACAGGTATTTTTCACAGAGTGAAAGCAGTGACACGAACAAAGACATTATTTTCAGTTCAGTTGCTCAGTCATTCCAACTCTGCGACCCCATGAACTGCAGCACACCAGGCCTCCCTGTCCATCATCAACTCCTGGAGTTTACTCAAACTCATGTCCATTGATTCAGTGATACCATCCAACCACCTCATTCTCTGTCATTCCCTTCTCCTACCCTCATCATTCTCAGCATCAGGGTTTTTTCCAATGAATCAGTTCTTCGCATCAGGTGGCTAAAGTATTTGAGTTTAGTCTCCAGCATCAGTCCTTCCAATGAATATTCAGGACTGATTTCCTTTAGGATGGACATTACTTTGAATTATTTATATTTCTGATGCCTTCAAATATGAATTTCTCTTTCTAGTTTTAAAAATGTGTTCACTATTTTTCTGATTATAAAATACATATACAAATATAAATATGTTATTTAATATATTGAAATTTCAATACTCAAAATATTTCAGTATACATACACTGAAAAGTGGAAAGCAAAACAACTGTTGTCCATATGTCTAATACCTAAAAACAAGTGCTGTACATCTTCTATCACAGACACATACACACATGCACTCACATCTTGTTCAATTGGAATGACTGTATTAGTTGTCCTAAACCAACGGCTTCCCCATCTGAATGCAGAGTTCAAAGAACAGCAAGAAGAGATATCAAAGTCTTACTAAGTGATCAAGGCAAAGAAATAGAGGAAAACAACAGAGTTGGAAAGACTAATTTTCTCTCCAAGAAAATTAGAGATACCAAGGGAACATTTCATGCAAAGATGGGCTCAATAAAGGACAGCAATGTTATGCACCTAACAGAAGCAGAAGATATTAGGATGAAGTGGCAAGAATACTCAGAAGAATTATTCAAAAAGAGATCTTCATGACCCAGATAATCACAATGCTGTGATCACTCATCTAGAGTCAAATATCCTGGAATGAGAAGTCAAGTGGGCCTTAGAAAGCATCACTATGAACAAAGCCAGGGGAGGTGATGGAATTCCAGTTGAGCTATTTTAAATCCTAAAAGATGATGCTGTTAAAGTGCTACACTCAACATGCCAGCAAATTTGGAAAACAGCAGTGGCCACAGAACTGGAAAAGGACAGTTTTCACTTCAATCCCAAAGAAAGGCAATGCCAAAGAATGTTCAAACTACCACACAATTGCACTCATTTCACATGCTAGCAAAGTAATGTTCAAAATTCTCCAAGCCAGGCTTCAACGGCACATGAACAGTGAACTTCCAGATGTTTAAGCTGCCTTTTAGAAAAGGCAGAGGAACCAGAGATCAAATTGCCGAGACCCATTAGATCACTGAAAAAGCAAGAGAGTTCCAGAAAAACATCTATTTCTGCTTTATTGACTACACAAAAGCCTTTGATTGTGTGGATCACAATAAAATGTGGAAATTTCTTAAAGAGATGGGAATGCCTGCCTCAGGTATTCCTTGCCTTACCTGCCTCCTGAGAAATTGGTATTCAGGTCAAGAAGCAACAGTTAGGACTGAACATGGAACAACAGACTGGTTCCAAATTGGGAAAGGAGCATGTCAAGGCTGTATGTTGTCACCCTAGTTATTTAACTTATATGCAGAGTACATCATGCAAAATGCCAGGCTGGATAGAGCACAGGCTGGAATCAAGATTGCTGGGAGAAGTATCAATAACCTCAGATACATGGATGACACCACCCTTATGCCAGAATGCTAAGACGAACTAAAAGCCTCTTGATGAAAGTGAAAGAGGAGAGTGAAAAACTGGCTTAAAACTCAACATTCAAAAAATGAAAATCATGGAATCTGGCTCCATTGCTTCTTGGCAAATAGATGGGGAAACAATGGAAACAGGGACAGACTTTATTTTGGGGGGCTCCATAATCACTGTGGGTGGTGACTGCAGCCATGAAATTAAAATCAGATTGCTCCTTGGAAGAAAAGTTATGACCAACCTAGACAGCATATTAAAAAGCAGAGACATTACTTTGCCTACAGAGGTCCATCTAGTCAAAGCTATGTTTTGTCCAGTCGTCATGTATGAATGTGAGAGCTGGACTATAAGGAAAGCTGAGCACTGAAGAATTGATGCTTTTGAACTGTGGTGTTGAAGACTCTTGAGAATCTCATGGACAGCAAGGAGATCCAACCAGTCCATCCTAAAGGAAATCAGTCCTGAATATCCATCAGAAGGACTGATGCTGAAGCTGAAACTCCAATACGTTGGCCACCTGAAGTGAAAAATTGACACATTGGAAAAGACGCTGATGCTGGGAAAAATTGAAGGCAAGTTTAAAAGGGGACAACAGAGGATGAGATGGTTTGATGGCATCACCAACTCAATGACATGAGTTTGAGCAAGGTCCAGGAGTTGGTGATGTACTGAGAAATCTGGCCTGTTGCAGTCCATGGGGTCGCAAAAAGTCAGACATGACTGAGTGACTGAATTGAGCTGAAATGAATTGAACGGCTTCCCAAGTGGCTCAGTTGTAAAGATATCGCCTGCCCATGCAGAAGACGCAGCAGATGTGAGTTCATTTCCTGGGTCAGCAAGATCCCTCAGTGAAGGAAATGGCAACCCATTCCAGTATTCTTGCCTGGGAAATTCCGTGGATGGCGGAGCCTGGTGAGCTACAATCCAAGGGGTGGCAGAGTCAAGACATTACTGAGCGTGTGTGCACAAAGTACGTGAGGGAGTGCAGAACAGCATTCTTAGAATCTAAGATTAACAGACTAAAAATGTCTCTATCCTTCCTTTCCAACCCTCCTTATTAATACCATATTAAGGTTCAAATGGAAAAGTATCAATTTTTCTCTCCCTCCAGTCAACATGTATGAAAGTGGGGGGGTGAAGTGGGGGGGTGGTTACAGTAACCTCTAGAGAATCATACTACACATAACATGGTCCTATCTATTGGGCAGTTGATCATTATTCTACTTGGCTGTCTTTTATGTCCAGTCCAGCAGAAACTGCATAGATTTCTGGCAGATATCAGTGGTAAGTTTATATAGAAATATTTTATGATCTGAAATAAGCATATTTGACACATTTATTAAGCATATAACCCCTTATCCCTTTTGGAGAGAGTCTAGGTTTAAACAAAAAGAACTGAAGTAAACAATGAAAAACGTATCATTCACTGGTCAACGTCAAGAAATAAAAGAGAGTTTTCAGTAATTTCCCAAAGGGGGCATGAACAACAATTATGTCTACTCTTTCAAAAAAGATCGATACTGAAGTAACAATATTGCAGATGAGTCTACTGCTGTCATTTGCTAGTGAGGCACAAATCCTAAAGATGAAAACAAATTAATGTTTTTTAAAAACTGAACAGCAAAACCTCAGCAGCATGCATTTAACCTGAAAATCCTGGAGGTCAGACAAGTAGGAGAGAGAAGAAAAGAGAAAATAAAGAATTATTATTATCTGGATGCTTTTTCAATCACAAATATGTTTTAAGGAATATAGAAAATTCCTATCTGCCCAAAATATAATGAGGTACATTTTTTTCAAGTAAACATGAAAAGCACATTAAAAGGTACCAATTATTTTTGTGAGGAATCTTTAATGATATAGTTCTAGAAATGTGTGAGTGTATGGCACACCCACAGAGACATACACACACAAGAAACACAAAGACACCTGCAATGCAGGAAACCTGGCTTGATCTTTGAGTCAGGAGGATCCCCAGGAGAAGAAAATAGCAATCTACTCCAGTATTCTTGCCTGGGAAATCCCATGGACAGAGAACTCTGGCTGGCTACAATCCACAGGGTCACACGACTTGGACATAACTTAGTGACTAAACACCACCACCACACATGTGTGATACAAGCATACACACACACCTGCATGATAAATACAAAAAAGGTAAATTATAATCCTTCCACAATGTTTTGGAGTAAACTGTCAGATCAAAATAGAACTTGAGACCCAACTAGAAAGATAGAGCCATAATAATCAGAATTACCACATTATTAAGTATAAGGCTAGAGTAACCGACTTTTTACCATTAAGAACTTTAGTTCGTTTAACTAATTCAGCAGCAAAATCTGCTCTTTCAGCACAATCACTGATCCAAAGACAGGCTTCAGAATAGGGTCTATAAATATGAAATTTATCTAACAGGAACTTGATCAAAAGTAAAACACTGCACTGAGAACACACACAGAGCACAAATCCAGGTAAGTTAACCCCTTGAATCCAGTGGAGTCAGGAGCAATAGATACGAAACAAAACTACTTCTGGGAGTGAGTAAAGAAATGTATACTAAATTATGGGACACTAGGAAAATTCAGAGTTAGTCTGAAAGCTCACATTCTGCCATCAGGGATGAAATAAGTTAAGGTCTTCAAAAGAGCCATTGCAAGATAAGGAAGGAACAATAAGCCAAAGCAAAGGAACATGTAACCAAGTACATAACCAACAGGACTAACAAGCGTTGAGTTGCCTATTAATTCTGAGAGACTGAGAATTAACAATCCTATACCTTACTTGGGAGAAGGAAATGGCAACCCACTCCAGTATTCTTGCCTGGAGAATTCCATAGGCAGAGGAGCCTGGTGGGCTGCTGTCCATAGGGTCACACAGAGTCAGACACGACGTAAGCAACTTAGCATGCATGCATGCATTGGAGAAGGAAATGGCAACCACTCCAGTATTCTTTCCTGGAGAATCCCAGGGACAGAGGAGCATGGAGGACTGCTGTCTATTTGGTCACACAGAGTCGGACACTACTGAAGTGACTTAGCAGCAGCAGCAGCAGCATACCTTACTTAGTTGTACATGTGCCTAAACCAACTGTTAAACACACACACATACAGACAGTGTTATTTTTGACTCTTATTTTAAAATTAAGGTTGTTTGTAAGAGATAGGTTGATGTTGCTAAATACATATGTATAAATAACTCTTGCTAAATGGTTAAATGATCTAATACTTTTAAATGCCTCTGCAAATTAAAATCAATCATGAAATCACGTTAAAAATTAATCAAATATATATATTTACATATTTGGGTATCAATAGTTTATACATAAAAAAAAAAAAAATACTAGGTTGGGTTGAATAGATGTGTGTGTGTGTTAAGTTGCTTTATCAGTGTCTGACTCTTTGTGATATTATGGACCATAGCCTGCCAGGCTTATCTGTCCATGGGATTCTCCAGGCAAGAATACTGGAGTAGGTTGCCATAACTTCCTCCAGGGAATCTTTCTGACCCAGGAATTAAACCTATGTCTCTTGTATCTCCTGCTGGCAGGAGGGTTCTTTACCACTAGCACCACTTGGGAAGCCCAGAAGATACAAATTACTATATATAATAGTTAAACAAAAAGGTCCTACTTGTATAGCACAGGGAACTATATTCAATATCTTGCAGAAGTGAAAGTCGCTCAGTTGTGTCCTACTCTTGGCGAACCCATAGACTGTACAGTGCATGGAATTCTCCAGGCCAGAATACTGGAGTGGGTAGCCATTCCTTTCTCCAGGGGATCTTCCCAACCCAGGCATCAAACTCAGGTCTCCCACATTGCAGGTGGATTCTTTACCATCTGAGCCACAAGGGAAGACCAACAAGACTGAAGTGGGTAATCTACCCCTTCTCCAGTGGATCTTCCCAAGCTAGGAATTGAACCAGGGTCTCCTGCATTGCAGGCCGATTCTTTAGCAACTGAGCTATCTTGTAATACACCATAATTGAAAAGAAAACAAGTTATACAAGGTGTTTCTCTCCCTAGAGTTCATCTAGAAATGGTCCTGTTGAAACATTTTCAAGACACTAACCTTCTCACTTACTACTTCTAATGTCAACTCTTCTCAGACATTGTTTCTCAGGTCCCTAAAATTTACCATCAAGCATCCAGAAATGAACACACTACAGTGAACTGACCTCAGCATCACTCTTCACAAATCGTTTTGTGATATTTCCATACTATTCTATTAGGGCAAGGGAAGCAGTTACTACACATAAAACTTTCCATGCTAAACTACTCATACTACTAAGTTAGTAGCTTAGTTTGTCTCAAAAGGGTTCTCATAAAGTCTATGACTAGTAAGATATTCCCTAAATTACTTCTCTTAAATATGGGTTTTAAATTACAGTATAATTTTGTACAATAAAATATCAGAAAAATAAGCAAAAAAGGGTAAGAAATGGTACACGGCTTTGGAGATGTTAATGCACTTATGTGCCTTTATCTTTGATTATGACATTATCCAGAGATACCAAGGATTAGACAGATTGCCAACTTTTTAGATGCTATGCCCTATTGCAAAGGAAATGTGTTTTCCATACGAAACCACTATATTCAGATATACTGAGCCACATTTCCAGATACCCCTTACCAGCCCTCCACTTTGGCTTTGCATTAAAACAAAATTTACTCAGAGGCCCAACAAATAACAGCTCTCCAGTGTCCAATTACTGCTTTACAATCCAAGGAAACATCTACTTATGGAAAGGCATTGGGCCAATCACAAGTTCAAGTAATAGCCTTTGAAAATTCAGTCCTATATTTTGCTAGCTTTCCTACAAAAACATTCAGCAGGACACTACATATGGGTTAAAAAGTTGAAGTTTTGTGTACCAAAAACGTCAGAACAGCAACTAATACACCTGAAACTCAATGTCAATACTTCTAATATGTGTGTTTGTGTACACACAATTATATTGAGTGTGTACATAGATTCTGTTATTTAGTCACTCAGTTGTATCTGAGTCTTTATGACCCCATTGACTGTAGCCCACCAGGCTCTTCAGTCCATGGGACTTTCCAGGCAAGAATACTGGAGTGGGTTGCCATTTCCTTCACTAGAGGATCTTCCTGACCGAGGGATCAATCCATGTTTCCTGCATGTGCAGGCAAATTTTTTACTGTTAAGTCCACCAGAGAGCAGGCACGTGTGCATGCATGTGTGTGTGTGTGTGTAGACAATCATAGTTGATAATGAGTTCTTAGAAGATGTGTTAAAATGAAACTTATGGACCTGGCTTCTAGCCCCTGACAAATGGAAAATTAGTTTGGGTTGCTGCCTCCCTACTTAAAAATTAATCACAGAAAAACATAAATAAATCAAAAACATGAAAGCAGAATGGTTTTGAGGAACAAGTAAAAGAAACTGTGAGTATCCATCTAAGGCTTCCCAGGTGGCTCGGCAGTAAAGACCACCTGCCAATGCAGGAGACGTGGGTTTGATCCTAGAGTCAGGAAGATTCCATGGAGAAGGAAATGGCAACACGCTCCAGTTTTCTTGCCTCAGAAATTCCATGGATAGAGAAGCCTGGTGGGTTACAACTCATGAGCTGGCAAAAGAGTTGCATGATTTAGCAACTAAGTAACAACAACAATCTATCTAAAAACAAAAGTCTATTTTAGAATTTGAAGGGATAAATGCATGCATTTAGTAGCGTGGATGACCCAAAAATAGTGTCAAAGAAGAAATAAACATACAATCTTAGGCATTTAATAAACCATTTGTTAAATGGAAGAACAAGTAGGTAATAAATCACTAAGTATATAGAATAGTTAAATAAGATTAATGTGCTTGATCTAGTAGACAGATAATCCAAGAAAAATGTTATTTTCAAATGCATATAGATTTACAACATATTTGCATGTATACTGAGTCATAACAGATCTCAAAATAATCATTGTACTTAAATTACACAGATTATGCTCTCTAAACATCATGGAACTCAATGAGGAAACAAAAGGAAGTTAGAAGATCTCATCCATTTGAAAATTAAGCAAGGCAGTTTTTAAAGTGGAAGCTTCAATTATTGATCTGTGGTCTTGCTCTATTTTAACTGCATCACATATATTTTAATACACTGAATTTTCATTCAATTTAGTGTGTGTATATCTTTGTTTATTTCCCTTGAGGTTTCCTCTTTGATCTATATACTAATTAGAAATATACTTTTTTAGTCTCCAAATATCCAGGAATTTTTCAGATACTGATACCACAGGAATATTTGTCACTGATATGTAATCAAATTTAATTATCAGCTGTGAGCATACCTTGTGCATCCTTTCATTCTTTCAAATTTAAGATTTGTTTCACAACCCAGAATATTACCTATCTTGGTGAAAATTCTATGTGCATTTGAGAATAATGTGTTTTCTGTTATGTTGATTGTGTCAGTTCAGTTACTCAGTTGTGTCCAACTCCTTGCGACCCCGCAAACTGCAGCATGCCAGACCTGCTGGTTGTGTAGTTGCTATAAGTATTTGAATCTACAGTGGTTGATTGTGCTGCTCAAATCCTCTATATACTGATTTTCTATATTCTTGTTGGATCAATTAGTGATGGTGGAATGTTGATGTTTCTATCTATAACTGTACATTTGTTAATTTGTTTTTCATTTTTATCTTTCAGTGTATTTTGAAACTCTGTGGTTAGGTTCAAACCACTTAAATCATCATGTCTTCTTGGAAAATTGACCCCTTTTCATTATGCAGTAATTCTATTTATCCCTGACATTATGCTTTGTTCTAAAATCTATTTCATCTAACATTAAATAGTACTCAACTTCTGTTTAAGGCTTACATATATGCTATTTTGCTATGCTCTCAACTTTTCTCCTATCTATATCTTCACATTTGAAGATGATTTCTTATATAAATCAAAGTCTGATCTCCTCTTATTTTAAAACAATCTGAAATGTCTTTAATAGGTATGTTTAGGCAATTAATATTTAATATCATTATCAACATAGTTCGTTAAGATCTACCATCTTGATAGTTGTTTTTTATTTGTTTCATCTGTTCTTTTTCCCTTTATTTCTATTTTCCTTTTGGATTAACTGAGCAGTATTTATGATTCCACTTTATCACCTCTAGCAACTTACCATTCTCTGTAAGAAAATTTAGTGGCTGATATCTGCTTTTAAACAATATTTATACAGATTCACAAGTAGTGTAAGGACTTAAAAAAATTTTAAACTTTTCTTATAGAATATTCTTCTAGCAGTAAACTAGTATCTGTCTGAAAATATCTTCCCATCCTTATTTCTGGAAGATATTTTCCCTGGGCATAGCATTCTGACTTGACAGTATACATGTATTTTTCCTTTCAGTGCTTTATAAATGTCACTTCATTGCCTTCTAACTTATAGGTTTTCTGGGAAAAAGAAAGTCATGGGTTTTAAATAAGACATGGATCAATGGTCCAACAACTGAGTATTAGTTGATGATGTATGAAAACTGGCTTACTATATGGAGAAAATAAAACTGGGTTTCTATCCCACTTTATAGGGTGCAAGGTACACCCCAAAGAAGCAAAGATCTAATTGCAAAAGATAAATCTATAAAGTTATCAGAGGTTAACAAAAGGTTGCAAAGATGAAAAGCTCATGGGTTCTAAAGCATCTAATGGAGGCTCTGTGTCAACAAAAGGATATGATGAATAAAGCTAATGGACCAATTGTTTATTATCTACAGAAAACACCTGCAGTACTAAATACCAACAAAGATCTAATGTCTAGAATATACAAAGAACTGTTGCTAATCCACAGTAAAAATACAAGGCAAAAATCACTAAAAATAGTGGGGAAACAATGTGAACAAGTACTTCACAGGAGAAAGACTCAAGGATGGCCACTAAGACACAGACCTGATTTGTACTTACTCTGGTGAATAATACTAGAAAACTAAATAGTGCAAAAGTTGCTAGGAAAGCAGAGATATAAAAATATCTCGTAAACTGCTTGTGGGAGTTTATAGCCCACAATGATGTGACTCACCCATTCCAAAGAGTAACATGACAGTTTTAACTTAAATTCAGTGCAGGTATATACTATGATCTAGATAAAGTCATATCCTGGATGTATATCCCAGAGTAATCCTCGCCTAAGTGTGAGAAACTATATATGAATGTTCACCCCAGTATTGTTTTTAGTAGAAGTGACTTGAATGCAATCCAGGTGTTCATCACTGGGAGGCGTGGACAATAAAAATGTGGTACTTGAACATGATGTAATACTGTGCAGCAGTTAGAAAAAGACTAGATCTAAACATGGACACATTAATACCTCCTTAAAAAATGGTGCTTGGTGGAAAAGAAGCAAGATAAGTTTATAACAATACCAATTATGTAAATTAAATGCATATGCACATAATATGAAAGAACATGTAAATAAATTATGCATATCAAGTGTGACAGAATGATTACTTATATGGCGGGAGAGGAATGTGAGTGGAGGGGCTGGTTAGAAGAGAAGGCAGGAAGTAGAAAAGGAAGAAAGAACAGGCTGAAAGAAAGACAGAAACAATGGAAGGCCTTGCATAAATCTCCAACAACGATGTCCTAAGAACTAGAAACTATGATTAACCAAACATTCCAACACAGGTCCAAAATAAATATTTATGAATACATCTACTAATTTAAGTAGGTGTGTAGATAAATAAAAGGTAGATCAATAGATGTATTATAGGTAGGAAAGTAGATAGTTGAGAGAGAGAGAGGAGGGAGAGGTGGGGTGATGTAAGACCAGTAGATGGAAGGATGAAAAATATATACAGGTAGATAAAAAGATGACAAAACTTTCCTTGAAATCAAAGGCTCAAGTTAAAGAAAAAGCATTAAAACTCTTTTGAAATATAAAAGCAAAACTTGATGAATTGTGTTATTCAATGACATTTCTAAAATGTAAAATTTATTTGAAATATACATTCATTTAGAGCACTATGGGATAATTTCTCTCTAAAGGCTCAAGGATGTGTTTTTCAAGTGGGAAGGTAAATTTTCTCCTTTATAACATTCCCATATCAATCCTATATTCCACAAACTAACTTCTGAATACCTGGCTATATTTTATCTTGCTAGAATAAACTCTTCTTGGGATAAATACCAGTCTTTACAAAGAACAGCCTAACAATGTACATTTTGTAAATGAAAGAAAATCAGCAAGCAAGTTGATAACTTGTTATCTACACATGTTATCTCAAATGCCCCCTCCAATGGCCCACTGAAATAGAAAGGCTGCATTTTTCCATTAAGAATATAATGTTTATCACCAATTTACATACGAAGATAGAACATTGTAGTATTTACAAGAAATAACTATTAAACTCCCTTCTTTCTGCCATTTTGTACAAATATTCAATCATCATATATAAACATTATGAATACCTTATAAAATTTAATCATATATAAATATATCAATCAAATGGATGATGTAGAAAATTCAAATTCACAAACAAAATTCCTTTTCTCTCTACTGCCAGAGTCCCAAGTTTAAGCAAAAATGTTGTTGGATTATCCTGGTAAAATTACTTTAACAATGACTATTCCAATTAATGCTACTTGTGTTTTCTTTTAATGTGTTTTATTTCTATTTTTTCCTGTGCTGAACAAAACAGAATGATCCAATTTGAGCTACATGCCTGTTTAGCTAAATGAGATTATTCAGTGGTCTAGTTAATCTCGAGCCATTGCATAGAATGAGGTAATATATTCTATCCCCACTAGCTCAGCTCTTTTTCATTCTTTTTTTCAAAGACGAAAGGTTTATGTTGTGGGAGAGGCAGAAGGTCTTAGATCATAACCATGAAGCACTAAGATAATAGGGGAGACCAGCCCTTCTATGTGTGTGAACGTGAAATCCTATCTGTGCAGGTCACTGCCAGCATTGAAGGAGACAGGACCATGGGGTTTGTGTATGAACTTCAATTTTTACTTCATCCGAGTGAGAAAAAAAGGAGTAACTATTATAACCAATGCTACACATGAACTCGTTGGTATTTTACCAGTCTTTCCACTGTGCAGATGGCAGTTTTCTTGACCAGCCAATGGGCTTTTACTGGTCATGCCATCTCCCTTCAAATCCCTTTCAAACTGTTAAAGATACAGCCAGCATCCTGCTTACTATCAATCATCCTCTGACCCCTGTCCCCACATCTTTATTTCTGATGAAAGCCAAACTTTAGGTTTTTGCCTAATCAAGGGACACTGCTTTCAGGAAAAAAATATTGGGCTATATATGCATTTGATCAAAAACATTTGAAATGTGCACAAAAGCAGCCAAGTCAGAAAGAGAAAAGGACAGCTGCATAAAGATGTCATAGCTATAAAAGAGTTAGTTGCAAAAAGTCTTGGCTAACTGGTTAAGTTAAACTAAGCACAATTATACTCTCCTGTAGTTTTTTCCATTCCTTTCTATCTGCACACACACACACAAAAACTAACTAGCATTCTATTGTTGTTCTAAATGCTAATTTCCCTTCATTTTCCTGACAATTCTGCTTTCAAGTCTGGTGATATACAAAAAACTTATTTTGTAGATTTCTTCCACTTTTCAAAATATTCTATTTTTCTTCCAATGACGTGCATTTTCACTATGCATAAAAATAGTAAAATACACATTATATACCATAACACACTATTCTTTCTCAATTCATTGACTTTTTTAAGACAGGAAAGCCAAAGATAATCAGAGACTGCTTTGAATAACTTAACAGCAGACTTGTCCTAAGTTATAATTTAGATATAAGCTCTATATCTAATTAATATATATACCTAGTATCTAATTAATGCATATAATTTAGATAAAGATTTATAACATGTATATATAATGTTATACAGCACTGTTCAACTTTCTCTAGCATTAAAACAAGCAATGAAAACAATACTAGTTTAGCTAATTTGTCCATGAATGTCTGCAATCCATACTGCACTGCCTACCAGTACATTCTTATCACTGACACACTCATTGGAGTAGCACTGGGCTGTGTAGCACACCAACCCCAGTGCACCAAGGAAGCAGGAAGTTTAGGCAGAATTATCAACAACTAAATGCACTGCATTGTAAGAAGTCAAGTACCAGGGTGCTAGGCAAGATGTGATTATAATAAGGCAGTGTTCACACCGATCAACAAGAAAAACACCTGGACCACCCACGTTAGGAAATCAAAGCACAAAGGCAATACAAAGGAAATGACCTTGAGATCCAGTCAGTCAGGTCTCTAAACCTCAGTTGCTGCTGGACTCCACTTCTGCTGGATGAATTACAATTCTGAACGATTATCCTTAAGCCTCTGTGGGAATGAAGGTAGATGGCTGATAAGAGAATGGGCTTGGAAAGGTTTCTAGAGGGATTTTTCTAAAAAGAGAGATCAGTGTTGATCTCCTATATTGTAACTGGGGAAAGCTGACTACATATATGTTTATAACACTCAGAGATACTAAGGACAAATTGTGCAAAATCTGTGATTAAAATAATTATATACACAAGATTTTTCTCTCTCATTTATCTGTCTATAAAATTACTGCTAAATCAGATGATTTGATGAGAAATAGAATAAATTTATGGAAAAAGTTCAAGAACATGTTACTTTTTTATTATTATTCCTATCATTAGCCACTGTAACAGTTGAAAGAGATACCCTGATGTGAGCACACAAAACAATTTCTATTCTTGAGTTTCATTCATGAAAATTTGATAACGTCTCTAGTAGATCAAGGGACATTTAAATTATAATCACTTTATGTAGTTCTCATTAATGTTTTTAATGTATATTAAAAAAATTTTAATGTCATATATAATGTAACCAGGTACATTGTGAAAATACAATAAGTATGCATTGTCCATTTGTGATAACAAATATTAAATTTTTTGAACTGAGATTTACTAACCACTTGTGTTCCCTTTTTCAATTTATATATGTTCGCTTTGCTTTTAAGGAATAGAAATCAGCTATTTTTATTTTTTAAATATTAGAACAGTTAGATAATTGACTAATTACTGTAAATATAAAATTTTTTGCTTCTAACAATATTAGGTTAGATTGTTAAACCATTTATTTTTCTGTGAGAAGAAATACTGTGTTTATTTGTAATGACTTTAATACTAACAGAGTCTATAATTTAAAATGCAAGATTACATGTAATTTTGTTCAAGGACATAGGGGTTTTGGTTAATTATTTATAACAAGATAATTTTTATAAAATATTTAAAGTCACAGTTGCTTTCTCTCTTATTTAAGTAAAGACAGTTCAGCAAGCCCTTTGGCGTTTGGGAGGTCTTACAGTACCTGAGAGTCATCGCTTGTCACATCTCACAGTCTTTCTTAAGAGTATGAGGCTTAATGTACATTGACCAACAAATCTCTGCTACACAGGTTTATTTTTCCAAAGTTGTATCTCTTTTGTAAAGAGATATCTGTGTATGTAAATACACATATTAATGTCTGCATAACTATTCTTATCCATATTTAGACACAAAGATAATTTATGTCCTGATTAGCTGGTTTCTAGATAACAAAGGACTTACACATATACATCTTCTAATTGTATGTTATATACACCATCTACAACTATCATCGGATTTTTCCTAATTATGTACCTTGAAGATGCGGGACAGCTCCAGACCACAATAAAGTCAATATTGCACTAAAGCGAGTCTTATGAACGTTTTGCTTTCCCAGTGCATATAAAAGCTATAATTACAATATATATAGTCTACTATTGTTTTCCTCTATTTCTCTGCATTGATCGCTGAGGAAGGCTTTCTTATTTCTCTTTGCTATTCTTTGGAACTCTGCATTCAAATGGGAATATCTTTCCTTTCTCCTTTGCTTTTTGCTTCTTTTCACAGCTATTTGTAAGGCCTCCCCAGACAGTCATTTTGCTCTTTTGCATTTCTTTTCCATGGGGATGGTCTTGATCCCTGTCTCTTGTACAGTGTCACGAACCTCCAACCATAGTTCATCAGGCACTCTATCAGATCTAGTCCCTTAAATCTATTTCTCATATCCACTGTGTATGATAAGGGGTTTGATTTAGGTCATACCTGAATGGTCTATTGGTTTTCCCTACTTTCTTCAATTTAAGTCTGAATTTGGTAGTAAGGAGTTCATGATCTGAGCCACAGTCAACTCCTGGTCTTGTTTCTGTTGACTGTATAGAGCTTCTCCATCTTTGGCTGCAAAGAATATAATCAATCTGATTTTGGTGTTGACCATCTGGTGATGTCCATGTGTAGTCTTCTCTTGTGTTGTTGGAAGAAGGTGTTTGCTATGACCAGTGCATTCTCTTGGCAAAACTCTATTAGCCTTTGGCCTGCTTCATTCCGTATTCCAAAGCCAAATTTGCCTGTTACTCCAGGTGTTTCTTGACTTCCTACTTTTGCATTCCAGTCCCCTATAATGAAAAGGACATCTTTTTGGGGTGTTAGTTCTAAAAGGTCTTGTAGGTCTTCAGAGATCCATTCAACTTCAGTTTCTTCACCATTACTGGTTGGGGCATAGGCTTGGATTACTGTGATATTGAATGGTTTGCCTTGGAAACAAACAGAGATCATTCTGTCATTTTTGAGACTGCATCCAGGTACTTAATTTGGACTCTTTTGTTGACCATGATGGCTACTCCATTTCTTTTAAGGGATTCCTGCCCATAGTAGTAAATATAATGCATCTTTCAAGCAAAGATGAGCTTGATAAAGGACAGAAATGGTAGGGACCTAACAGAAGCAGAAGATATTAAGAAGAGATGGCAAGAATACACAGAAGCACTGTACAAGAAAGATCTTCACAACCCAGATAATCATGGTGGTGTGATCACTCACACAGAGCCAGACATCTTGGAATGTGAAGTCAAGTGGGCCTTAGAAAGCATCACTATGAAAAAGCTAGTGGAGATGATGGAATCCCAGTTGAGCTATTTCAAATCCTGAAAGATGATGCTGTGAAAGTGCTGCATTTAATATGCCAGCAAATTTGGAACACTCAGCAGTGGCCACAGGACTGGAAAAGGTCAGTTTTCATTCCAATCCCAAAGAAAGGCAATGCCAAAGAATGCTCAAACTACCACACAATTGCACTCATCTCACATGCTAACAAAGTAATGCTCAAAATTCTCCAAGCCACCGTGAACTTCCAGATGTTCAAGCTGGTTTTAGGAAAGGCAGAGGAACCAGAGATCAAATTGCCAACATCCACTGGATCATTGAAAAAGCAAGAAAGTTCCAGAAAAACATCTATTTCTGCTTTATTGACTATGCCAAAGCCTTTAAGTGTGTGGATCACAATAAACTGTGGAAAATTCTGAAAGAGATGGGAATACCAGACCATCTGATCTGCCTCTTGAGAAGCCTGTATGCAGCTCAGGAAGCAACAGTTAGAACTGGACATGGAACAACTGATTGGTTCCAAATAGGAAAAGGAGTACGTCAAGGTTGAATATTGTCACCCTGTTTATTTAACTTCTATGCAGAGTACATCATGAGAAACGTTGGGCTGGATGAGACACAAGCTGGAATCAAGATTGCCGGGAGAAATATCAATAACCTCAGATATGCAGATTATACCACCCCTATGGCAGAAAGCGAAGAGGAACTAAAAAGCCTCTTGATGAAAGTGAAAGAGGAGAGTGAAAAAGTTGGCTTAAAGCTCAACATCCAGAAAACTAAGATCATAGCCTCTGGTCCCATCACTTCATGGGAAACAGATGGGAAAACAGTGGAAACAGTGTCAGACTTTATTTTGGGGAGTTTCAAAATCACTGCAGATGATGATTGCAGCCATGAAATTAAAAGACACTTACTCGTTGGAAGGAAAATTATGACCAACCTAAATAGCATATTCAAAAGCAGAGATATTGCTTTGCCAACAAGTTCTATCTAGTCAAGGCTATGGTTTTTCCAGGGGTCATGTATGGATGTGAGAGTTGGACTGTGAAGAAAACCAAGCACTGAAGAATTGATGCTTTTGAACTGTGGTGTTGGAGAAGACTCTTGAGAGTCCCTTGGACTGCAAAGAGATCCAACCAGTTCATTCTAAAGGAGATCAGTCCTGGGTGTTCATTGGATGGAATGATGCTGAGGCTGAAACTCCAGTACTTTGGCCCCCTCATGTGAAGAGTTGACTCATTGGAAAAGACTGATGTTGGGAGGGACTGGGGGCAGGAGGAGAAGGGGACGGCAGAGGATGAGATGGCTGGATGGCATCACTGACTCGATGGATGTGAATCTGAGTGAACTCCAGGAGTGGGTAATGGACAGGGAGGCCTGGCGCGCTGTGATTCATGGGGTCACAAAGAGCTGGACACGACTGAGTGACTGGACTGAACTGATTGTCTGCTGTGTTGTGATAGTATTATGTTTATAAAGGCAATGTATATAACATAATTTAAAAAGTCTACTGCTAAAAATAATTTTAAAATAGCCTGTTACTAAAAAAAATGCTAACCATCTATGAGCCTTCAGTGAGTCCTAATCTTTTTCTGGACTCAGGATCTTGCTTCCATGTTGATGGTTACTGACCAATCACAGTAGTGACTGCTAAAGTTTGGGGTGTGTACTAAAGGTAAAGGTTGGGATGCATGAGTACTTAGTTATGTCTGAATGGATAATGAAGATGCAGTACATATATGCCATGGTATATCACTTAGAAAAAGGAATGGAATTGTGCCATTTGCAGAGATGTAGATGGACCTAGAGAGTACCATACTGAGTGAAGTAAGTCAGAAAGAGAAAAAATACATGATATATTAAAGCGCATATGTGGAATCTAGAAAAATGATGCAGATGAACCTATTTGCAAAGTAGAAATAGACACAGATATAGAGAACAAATGTATGGACACTAAGGTAGGGAAGGAGTGTGGGATGAATTGGAAGATTGGGATCACCATGCATATACTACTATGTATAAAATAAATAACTGATGAGAGCCTAATGGATAGCACAGGGAACTCTACTCAATGTTCTGTGGCGATCTAAATGGGAAGAAAATCCAAAAAAGAGGAGATACATGTACATGAATAGGTGATTCACTTCACTCTACTAACAGAAACTAACTTCACAGAAACTAATACTGTAAAGCAATCATACTTCAACAAAAATTTTAAAAATCATATAAAAGCATCTATCTAGCTCATAGAGATCATCTTTAAGACATATGCTTGCCACAAATAGGCAGTTCCCAAGGTAGGATATTTGGCACAGTTGAAGAAATGATTACAACTTCAGATGGCTTCATCTGCATCAATTTAAGATATTACCTCTGAAATTGCTGAACGAACTGCCCAGATCTATTAGAGGAATTCTATCTACAGCAATGAGAGCCTTATGAAATGTATTTTTCAGGCACTAAGACTTGACTGTCAAAATGACTCCTTGATCTATGTGCTGCAGAATGGATGTTGTGCTGTCAGGCATAAAAACAACATGAATCTGTGGTACATCTCCCTCAGCACTCTTGACCAGGTGCATGGTCAAAGAGTAGCAATATTTTCAAGGGAATTTTTTTTTTTTTCCTGAGCAGTAGGTCTTAACACTAGGCATAAAATATTCAGTAACCCATGCTGTAAACAGATGATAATGTTCTTTATTGTTCCATTCATAAAGCACAGGAAGAGTTGATTCAGCATTATTCTTAAGGGCCCTAGGATTTTCAGAAGGGATAATAAGCACTGGCTTCAACCAGTCACCAGCTAATCGAGCCCCCTACAAGAGAGTCAGGCTGTCCTTTAAAGCTTTGAAACCAGGCACTGACTTTTCTTCTTTACCTTTGAAACTTCTGGATGGTATTTTAGTTCACTATAAGGCAAATTCCTCTACAATGAAAATGTTTAGTTCAGACACAATCATTGATTATTATGACCAGATCTGGATAATTCACTGCAGTTTCTACATAAGCACTAGGTATTTCATCTTGTACTTTATGAAGATACAATCTTTCCTTAAACCTCATGAACCAGCATCTGTTAGCTTCAAAGATTTTTCTGCTGCTTCCTTACCTCTCTCATCCCACTTCATTTTCAACACACAATAGTAAAGATAGGAAATTATGTAAGAAGCCTTTAAAGGTAAAGTCATTTACTACACTGGTCTATTAGTCAGTGAAAAAGTGGAAATGAAAGTATTAGTTTCTCATTCATGTCCAACTCTTTGGGATCCCAAGGACTGTAGCTCACCAGGTTCCTCTGTCCATGGGATTCTTTAGGCAAGAATACTATAGTGGGTAGCCATTCCCTTCTCCAGGGCACTTTCATGACAAAGGGATCAAACCCAGGTTTCCCACCCTGCAGGTAGTTTCTTTACTGTCTGCGCCACTGGGAAGCCCTTAGTCAGTCAGCTACTTCCCCAGGTACACAATGAGCCTGGAAAACATAAGGAATATTTTACTTATCTTTCAATCCCAGACAAAGAAGAACAACACAGGCAGCTCATATTATGAGAACCATTAAATGGATGAAAACATTCATAACTAATTGACATCTAAGTTTCTTAAATTTAGGTAGTAGCTCTTGATTTATAATTTCTAATTAATGAAATTATGAGAACTTGAACTGAGTTTGATTAATAACATTAATGAACTGGAGTGCAACTACTACAAAAATAATGCATATTTTTATAAATATATCCTTTGATTCTACAAAGAAAAGCTGTATATTTATTACAAAAGGAATAAATGAGGTTGTATCTGTTCCAACAAGAGAGGGAAATATAAAAGTTAATATTCCCCACTACAATTATACTCTTTTAAAGTAACTTCTGTTAATAGTTCAATGTGCATGATTCTATACATATATAACATATTCTTATTTATTTATTTAAAAACAGGAGATATATATATATATGTATATGCCTGTATTTTTCATTATATATTTTTCTATATATATTCTCTGGAAAATATAGCTTATATATATATATAGAGAGAGAGAGAGAGAACTTCTTTATAATGGCTATTCTATGGACAGTATTACAATTTCCTCAATGATGATGCCTTGTTAAATATGTAGGTAGGTTAAGTTATTATGGGTTTTTTGTATAATGACTATCACAAAAAAAATGCAGCAATGACACACTTTCATTTTGTAAGTGACATACTTCCATTTTGCTTTCATTTCTATTGAACAGATTCCTAGAAATGAGTTGAAGAATCAAAGAATATGTGTACACTAACATTTCAATAGTTACTGACAGAGTGCCACTTCATATTTCCACTAAAACTGTGTGGATTTGATTCCCAGACTGATAATTCCTTAACAAATTATGTAACATTTTTCTGTGTGGGGGGAGGGTAGTATTTTTAATTTAACAAGTCATTAAAATTTAGAAGAGCTTTAAATTTATAGAACTCCTGCAAAAAGTAATATAAGGATTTACCCAGTTTTCCCTAATATTAACATCTAATTAATATATTAGAATAGTATACTAGTTGTTTAATTAAATCAATTAATGAGTTGATACTTTGCATTATCATTAACTAAAATTCATATTTTATTTATATTTTCATGATTTTTCCCTAATGTGTTTTTTCTGTTCCAGAGTATTACATCATGTTTAGTTGTCTTGTTTTCTTAGGCAACTCTTAGCTAGGAGAATTTCTGAGACTTTGTTTTTGTCTTCAGTCTTTAATGATATATAAATAATTGAGTCAATAAATTAGGGAAAATAAACAAATCTCCCTTATAGAATTCTTAATAATTTATGTAGACATCCTACCATCAAATAAGAAGACCGTAACTCCCTACCCTTTCAACATGGGCTTCATCCAGGACTACGAGAAGGAAGAAAGGGAAAAAAAGAAAAAGTTTATTGTTTTATAACTTGACAACTACTTCAAATTATCTGATGAAAAGTAACATAAACAGTGATAAGTCATATTGATAGTATGTACCTTTGATATGATGTGATGAGAACAGCATTTTACTTCTCTTGTCTCACCTCAAACCCATGCCTGCATGCATGAAAAGCTGCTCCAATCATGTCTGACTCTTTGTGACCACATGGACTGTAGCCTGTCGGGCTCCTCTGTCCATGGGGGATTCTCCAGGCAAGAATACTGGAGTGGTCGCCGTGCCCTCCTCTTTCCCACCCCACGGATCAAACCCACATCTCTTATGTCTCCTGCATTGGCAAGCTCTTCACCACCGACACCAGCTGGGAAGCCCCAGACCTATAATACCAGCCTAATCATGAGGGGGGAAAAAAAATCAGATAACTCCCCATTGAGGGATATCATATGAAATGCCTGAAAAGTAATCAAACTTTCAAATACTTTTAATGTTTCATAATGTGATTAATGAAAAACAATGATGTTTTACTATTTCTATATCCTGAAGTGCTTAAGATCTAAAAGTTGGATGACTTAGTCTCACTGTAGTTTGTAAACTGTATGAGCTGAAAATAACTGAATGAATGCTGAAGTTATTGCTTAGTGCTACTTAAGGAGCCTGTGTCTAAGGTTGTGCATTGTAATGTTTCTTTTCCTATGTTTCGCCTGAACATGTCTAGGCTCTTCAAGAGATAACCACGGGAGAGAAGGTGCTGCCCTTCATCCTAAAGGTTGTGAATTTGATTCTCTTTAAATGGTAGCTGTGATATTTGGATCAATTTTTCATAAACTTCAAATTTTTATATCTATTTGAATATTTACAGGCTGTTCTAAATACCGGAGTGCAAAATACTTTGCTCAAAACCATGCACACATATTAAAAGTCCCATAAACAAAATTTTCCAGTTTTACACATACCGAGATACACACACACACAAAATATCACATATGGGGGAACAAATGGAAAGATCTTTTGCCAATGCCTGGGGCCTTTGGCAGTATTAAGGCTTGGTACAATCTTTTGAAGAATTCCAAAGTGTGTGATAAACAGTCTCCATGCACATGTTACAGTCAGGGACAAAGCTGTGCTGTAATGATGGGTCACCTGGAATACATGCAATTCTAAATCAAGGTTTGGAAAGACCCGATTTGACCCCCCCCCACACTCTACTGATTTGCTAAGAAACTAGCAATCTTCTCTCTTCTCCAAATATCCTTCTATTAAAAGGATGTTATAAAGATGGGTGAAATCTTTTCTGCAAAGTACCTGGGCAAATACAGCCCACTGCTATGTCCACAATCTCCAAGTCACTAGCCAGATATCATGGTAACACACATGACTTTCATTTGATATAACTGTTAGACCATACTTCCCACCATCATAAACCTGAACTAGTCATATATTTTTCAATACTATAAATCCAAGCTTGTGCTCTGTGCTAACATTTATACACTCCTGATAATAGTAACAAGCTTCTGATGAAGCATACCCTGAAGAACATGCTTTGTCACTTTGACAGTTTCTGAGAGTCTTAAGGGGCTAATTTTCACTAGAACTTAATTGGAAACCTACTCTATAGTCATACATTGTGTGTGAACAATAACATAAAAACAAACAAAAAACAAATGTTTAAACATGCTGTATAGAGGAAATGTAAGAAAACTGTTTCCAGCATTTTCATCAGTTAAGGTAAAAATGATCTCTTTCGACTTAATGAAAACATCATTAATGGTTTTAAGGCTTTAGTAAAAACACATCTTACATAGTCACTTCATCCTTTTTTCCTTCTTTTAGATTGAAAAAAAGCCAAAGAAAATCTAGAAGAATAATCCTATCTTTGTTTTAAAATATGAAAAAAGTATCTATTTCAGTTTAATGTCATGAAGGTTTCTGTGCCAGAGGATACATATACTACCAAAAGGACAAAGGAGAAAAAGATGATGTAAAAAGCTATGCTGAGTTTTTGTCTCTCTCAAAGGCCAGAATTGAGGAGTACAAGAAAGAGCTGAAGAAGATGAAGAATATAATTGCATTTGATCAGATGACCAGTGACTTGAATAAAGTCTTCCCAGAAACTAAACTAAACAGAAAGTATCTCTATTGGCCTCACAAACCAATTGAGAATTTATAAATTTGAGTCTGGGAGAAAGCTCTAGTCCTTATATTATATGCTCTGGATGTTAAGATAACTGCAGAGAAAATATACATTGCAAAACTATTATCACAATACGGTTACTTAATACATTTAACTTAGCATTGGAGGATTTTTTCTCTCTTTTTTCTGCTTTGAACAACATGGGCGATGCCCACAAATGGGGAAGGGCCTGGTCCAGGTCGACTATGAGGTTTCACAGGTAGTCAGACAAGGTGCATCTACAGCCTGGAGAAGCACGGTGTGACTTCAGGTGTGTAGAGGGAGTAGGTGTGGGTCCTGATGAAAGGACAGAGACAGAATGAGCTAGGGTGAGCTGAGCAACAGTGCTGGCTCAGAAAACAGTTGAATCAAGTTCTGGACACTGCAGCAGCCACTACTAATTCCAGCAGAAGCCCAATCTCATGGGACATGGAGAATTTGAATAAATGTAAAAGGTTTACATGGATCAGGGTTAAGTTTCAAATAATACCTAAGTAATATAATCTATGTTGATAACTCAGTCACAATGCTGTACACGTGAACACTATCCAGCGTCACATACGGATAAAGGAAGATGGTATACTGTGGAGTCTTCATGGTGACTGGGTTCAGTCTATACTTAACACTCATAGTCTGTCTCTCCATCCTCAGTATCTTTTTTCAAACAACTAAAATCAAATGTTTTCAATATTATTTCCATCCATGTTAGAAGCATCTGCAGGCATATAAGAAGATTCTAGGCATACCTGTATTAGTTCTGTGATAAGACTGTCCATGATTCATTTTCTCAAAATGAACACCTCTATTCATTCTGTTAATTGTTACCATTATTAATTTATATAATTCTTGGGCAAATACCACACAATTTTATTGGATAGTTATCTATCGCCAAATGTTTAAAGGAAAAAATACAAGAAGCATCAATAAATAACTAGTTAATGAGACAAATTATTTAAAAAAAATTTGCAAACTTAATTGCAAGATACTTTTTCCTTTAAAATATGTTCACGTAGTCAAAAATTGTATGCACTTAAAAATATAAATGGTAAACCTATATTTTCATAATTCTATGTTATTTTTATTTTGAATAAACTGAAAGAAGTTTTGGATTTCTATTTTTTTCTTTCCCTGATTTAAAGTGCATTGTTATTTCATATAGATTCTTTCTAAAAATCTGCTACCGCTAAGTTTGACATAACACATAAAATTATCTGTAGTATTTCAAAAGAACAAATGCAAATCTGTGCCAGAACAATTATGCAAGAAAAAGAAGTAAAAGGTACCCAAATTAAAAAGGAAGAGGTAAAATGATCTCTGTAGGTCACATAATTTTATAAATAGAAAACCCTACAGACTCCACCAAAAATACTGTTAGCATAAATTCAGTAATGGCTCAGGATACAAATTATATGAAAACTGTATGTGTTTCTACACACAATTACTCAAAAAGGAAATTAAGGAAACACCATAATAGTATCAAAAAACTCACATAGTACTCCAGAATAAATAACCAAGGAGTGAAAGACTTGTGTGTTGAATACTAAATATATTAATGAAGCAAATTAAGGACACAAATAGACAAAAAGACATACCACGTTCATTGGTTGAAAGACTTAATGTTGTTAAAACACACATACTGCCCAAAGAAATCCATAGATTCTATACTATTCCCATCAAAACTCCAGTGGTGTTTTAACAAAAATAGAGAAAAAAAACCTAAAAAAATAAAAGAACAAAACTGGAGGTGTCATGATTCCTGATTTCAGTTTATATTACAAAGCTATAGTAACTAACTACAAAGGTACAGTAACTATCAGGGCTTCCCTGATAGCTCAGTTGGTAAAGAATCTGCCTGCAATGCAGGCGACCCTGGTTCGACTCCTGGGTCGGGAAGATCCCCTGGAGGAGGGATAGGCTACCCACTCCAGTATTCTTGGGCTTGTGGCTTAGCTGGTAAACAATCCACCTACAATACGGAAGACCAGGGTTCAATTCCTGGGTTGGCAAGATCCCCTGGAGAAGGGATAGGCTACCCACTCCAGTATTCTTGGGCTTGTGGCTCAGCTGGTAAAGAATCCGCCTGCAATGCGGGAGACCAGGGTTCAATCCCTGGGTTGGCAAGATCTCCTGGAGAAGGGAAAGGCTACCCACTCCAGTATTCTGGCCTGGAGAATTCCATGGACTGTATAGTCCATAGGGTCACAAAGAGTTGGACATGACTGAGGAATTTTCACTTTTCACAGATAGATACATAGACCAATGGAACAGAACTAAAGGCCCAGAAATAAAGCTATGTGTGTATATGGGTCAACTGATCTTCAGCAAGGATGCCAAGAATCCATATGAGGGAAAGGGCAGTCTTTCCACCGATGGTGCTGGGAAAACTGGACATCCACATGTAAAAGAATGAAATTGGACTTTTCTCACTCCACATACAAAGATCAACTCAAAGTGGATTAAAGATGCAAAGTAAGACCCTCAAACTGCAAAACTCCAAGAAGAAAACACTGGGGGGAAAGCTTTACAACACTGGTCTAGCCATGTATGAAATCGTGGATATGTAACCACACTATAGGCAAGAAAAGCAAAAACAGGCAAGTGGGACTGCATCAAACTGAAAAACTTCCTTAAAGCAAAGGAAACAACTAATAGAGTGAAAAGGGAATTTATAGGATGGGAGAAAATATTCACTAACCATATATCTGGTAAGGGGTTAATATGAAAAATACATATGGAACCCCTGCAACAGCAAAAAATCAACAATTAAAATTGTGCAAAGGATCCGAACAGACATTTCTCTGAAGAAGATATGTAATTGACCAAAAAGTGTATGAAAAGGTATTTAACATTATGAATTATCAGGAAAATGCAAATCAAATCCACAGTGAGCTATTACCTCACATCTGTCAGAATGATTATCATAAAGATGAAAAAACAAATTGGAATGAGTTTGTGGAAATTTGGAATGCTTTTTCAACTGGTGGAAATGTAAAATGATGCACCATTTTCCATTTTATTCTTTTCTTGAAACTCTTGCTCTTGGACTTCTTGAACTACTAATGTCTACATTTTATATTTTTTTTCATATTTACAAAACCTGTCTTTCATTCTACATTTTATAAAGTCATTGATGATATGTCAAATAGTCTTTCCTGACTGCTGTGGACTATTTTCAGTTGCTTGTTTTAACTGCAACATTCATTTGTCTAATTTCTATTAAACTTCTCTAATTCTCTGATATTCTCTTTATAAGATACTATTTTTAAAGTGAGAATCTCTCATAAAATACCACTGAGACTAACTAGAGAACCTTTAATATTTATAGGACCTCTGTTGTTCTTTTTGTTGCTATCTGAATAGTCTCCTCCAAAATATCTGCTTCCTCTGGATCATATCTTCCCTACTTCTTTATTTTGATCATTCTCTCTTATGTTCCTAATTCTTCAAAAAGTGGTTAACCTAAGTTGTTGATTTATATGTAATAACCAATCAGTAAAAACAAGTGTGTGTAAATAATTTTGGCTTGTTTGCTGTTGGACATTTCTTAGCCCTGGAAGTAAGAATCTGCCCTCATTTTTTCTAGATTCCTAAATAGAAGAATACTGAAGTTATACATTGGCCATTAAGCAATTACACTAGATTTTACCAAAGTGTTCATAATTTTAAATGGAGAAGCATCTCTCTTTGGATTTAGTTTCTCTTTGTTCCACTTAAAAAATTTTTTTTTTTTTTTCGGTCTGAGGGGCAGTCTGCAAGCAAAAGATGGGGTGGGTAATGATTTCTCATATAGATTTTCCAAAGATAATGTACTTTTCTTTAGTCTCATGCATTATTCCACTCTACATAGTTGAGATGTCTGACACTTAAAAGTCTCCTAGTATCTTTAGGATGCATTAATTCCTCCTTGACTATTTCACCATGACTGAGCCATCTACTCATGGATTTCTCTGTCGTGCTCCACCAGTTAACACACATCCATCTTTTCATCACATTATCTGAGCTCTCTGGTATTTTGACTGCTATGAGTTTTGCAATCCTAGATACTTTATTACATGCTCAGACCCTCAGTCATGTCCAGCTATTTTGCAATCCCACAGACTGTAATCTGCTAGGCTCCTCTGCCTTTGGGATTTTCCTGGCAAGAATATGGCAGTGGGGTGCCATTTTCTCTTCCAGGGGATCTTCCCAAACCAGGGATCAAACCCACATCTCTTACATCTCCTGCATTGGCAGGCAGGTTCTTTACCACTAACGCCACGTAGGAAGCCCCTGGATAGTTTCACAGCTGCCAAGAAACAAAAGACAAAAACCTTTTCCAAAGTTTAAGGCTGTGGTGTTGGAGAAGACTCTTGAGAGTCCCTTGGACTGCAAGGAGATCCAACCAGTCCATCCTAAAGGAGATCAGTCCTGGGTGTTCATTGGAAGGACTGATGTTGAAGCTGAAACTCCAGTACTTTGGCCACATGATGCAAAGAGCTGACTTATTTGAAAAGATCCTGATGTTGGGAAAGATTAAAGGCAGGAGGAGAAGGGGATGATAGAGGATAAGATCGTTGGATAGCATCACCGACTTAATGGACATGAGTTTGAGTAAACTCCAGCAGTTGGCAACGGACAGGGAGGCCTGGTGTGCTGCAGTCCATGGGGTCACAAAGAGTCGGACATGACTGAGTAACTGAACTAAACTGAAGGTTTTTAGCCCCCTTCCACATGGTTAGAATATGTTTGAGAGGTGATTCAAAAAAGTGAAGTATCACACCATAATTGCAGCTCTATGAATTCACATTGAAAGGTTCTAGATGTACCAAGGGACCTTACTTCTTTCTAGAGTATATTGCCCAGTTACAGAATGTTTGGTATGAGAGACCACCACATCCCAATACCATCCTATATACCCTGAAAAAAAATGGATGCATATGTATTATAAGCCTAGGTTACTCTGCTTCATTTCCCAGTGGATCACTTGGTTAGGCCACTCAGATGTTCTTAACGTACCAGTTGCTATTCTTATACTCGATATTAGCATCCCTGATTATCACTGATGATTAAATAAAATTTACCCTATTTTGATCAAGTATCTAATCCTTGTCTAATATTTCAAAATATGTTGTCCTAACATCAACTGCTTTTTACATCCTGTTTTTAGCCCTTAGTTATGTAATATTTTATTCTAGCTCATTAGAGAGAGAACATCATTTTCATAGTCAACTTTTATGCTCTGGAAGAAAGCCTTACTTTCAAAGATTTTTTTCCTCTTACAGTAGCACAGAATACTTTTTCACCACTCCCTGGCCTTGGTAAATAAGCAAGGATAAATTTAGGGTTATAGAAATGTTGGCTGCTAAGGGTGCAACCTCTGGAGGTAGCTCCAGTCTCTCAGTCATATCATCTCCTTCCTTCAGGAGATTTTGTGGACTATGTTTTATCCAACATAAAACATGTCTAACAACCCCTCACTAGAAATGTATTAGTGTATGGAAAGGTGGGATTTCCAAGTGACTACTTCAGATTATTACCTCTAATTAATAAATACTAGAAGTTTAGTGACTAGAGAGACTTGAAAGCTGTCTCTGGCTTCTATAGGAATATAATAAGGATTTTGTTTTTCTGTCAGTCTACATATCATTGTTGAGCTTCATTCATTACTTCCACAAATGTGTATTGAGCTTTGAATGCATACACATTTTTCTAATTTCTAGAGATCCAGTGGAAAATCAAAGTCCCTTGCCTCTTAGGTTTATAGGTGGGAGGTAGTCTGAAATTCTTAGGTTCTCTCAGAGAGATCACTCTTGATGTGCTCAGCACCTCAGAAACACCCTGAGTCTTAACATTTAGATGTTTTATGGAGGTTTCACTATATAGGCAAAGGTAACCAAATTATTATCCATCAGTTATCCTCAATTTTAGTCCTTCTCTCCCTGGGGAGAGAGCTGAAAGCTCCAGTCCACTCATGGATTTCTTGGTCTTTCTGCTGACTGCAAAGCTATCTAGAGCCACTAGCCACCAGTCATCTCATTAGCATATATATATACATACATACATATATACATACATATATATATTTTTTTTAAACCTTTATCACTCAGAAAATTCCAGAACTTTTGGAAGCTCTGTGCTAGGAACAAGAGGAGATGAACATTTTTGTTTTATTACACTCAAATATATATATATATATATCCTTGAAGGAAAACTCAGATTAAGATTTTAAATATTTGGGGAATTTCCTTTCCTAGTTTGTTGATAACTCTTTCAAGCCTGTTTCTCTCCCAGCTTCAGCATCCACAACCCCCATGGACCTATCAAGGACTGTCCTAACAAAGCCAGACTGAGATTCTATCGACAATTCAACTTGGGAGATGTTTGGTCTATAAAAAACATCCTATAATATACACCCAATTTCCAAAAGATCTTTAGTTGTCTATCTTGAGCAGGTCAAAGAGAATAACCAGAGAGATTTCTAAATCATTTCTCTGTTGTTAAAAAAGAAAAAGAAACAATTAATTCCACATAAATATCAAAGCAGTGCAAAAGAACATTTGTCAACTAAAGATTTCAACCTTGTTGCTTCCAGGCAAGTTGTTAAAGAGAGATTCTTCTGCCTTCTCAGTGTTCTCTAGAATATATTCTAAATATACTAAGATTTCCAAATATATCTGATTCTCAAACCATACTCCATTGGTCTCTAGAAGAAACTGTGCTCTGTGCTTAGCCACTCAGTCATGTCCGCCTCTTTGCGACCCTATGGACTGTAGCCTGCCAGGCTCCTCTGTCCATGGGAATTCTCCAGGCAAGAATACTGGAGTGGGTAGTCATGTCCTCCCTCCAGTGGCTCTTCCCAGCCCAGCGACTGAACCCAAGTCTCCCATATTGCAGGCAGATTCTTTACTGTCTGAGCCACCGGGAAAGCCCAGAAGAAACTGGCGTTCTGATGATCCCGAAGGCAACCTTTCCGAACGCTCACAGGTCAAACCTTGTACAAAATAATAAACAGAAACATCAATTAAATAGAGTTGGGAGACCAGAAATGGAGAGCTCTCATGCCCTGTGAAGGTGGCAGAACCCAACAGGGAGAAGAAAATTCCCTCTTCTTGCCTGGCAAGAGCTCAGCCAAGGAGAGAGTGTCCCAAATCAGCAAATGAGAAGTCTTGACGTCTGTTTTCTCTAGTCCTCCCAGCTCCCTTCTTCCCTCTATAAAAGAATTCTTCTCTCCATTTTTGCTGGGGGCTTGCACATGGCTTACCATGATTGCAGACCCCAAGTGGCAACTATTTGTTTATCCCCAATAAATCCATTTTTTGCTGGAGAAATAACTGTATCTCTGTTTTAAA
Organism: Capricornis sumatraensis; assembly: GCF_032405125.1. Lineage (NCBI taxonomy): Eukaryota > Metazoa > Chordata > Mammalia > Artiodactyla > Bovidae > Capricornis > Capricornis sumatraensis. The sequence continues at coordinate 38,272,891 of NC_091085.1, read as the reverse complement.
AACCTAGAGAGGAAAATATTATTTTCAGTCAGCCTTAGCTTATAATACTCCTTCCACAGACCCCGTTGTGACTTTTAACATATTTGAGGATCCTAAAATTTAGAACTGATTTGTTTCTATCCATATTGATCCCTTATGTTCTCTATTACTGTAGCATTTAATTCTTCATTTCCCCCCAATTCATCCGCCACCTTTGGTTTTTAGCCTATTCTATGACTTGAGATGAGGAGATTAACTTGAAATCTACTTCTTCCCAGTTTCATCGCCCTTGAACTGCTAGCTGGGTTCAGTCAAGGAAGGTTTTGGCAGAGGATAAGAGAGCATGAGATAAAAGAAATCACGAGGGTTCCCTTAAACTGCTCGAGCTTTCAGAGGCTCTTGCAACCTGTTTCCTTGTATTATCATTTTAGTCTTTCCACTGTTGCCATTTCCTTGATGTTTCAACGTCCTTTATTGTTTCCCTTATCCCTTACCTAATCTCCTTAAATAAGGCTAAATGTAACTTCTATTTCTTCTGAAGGAACTGACAAATAATATAGCCTATGTTTAAGTTTTGTTGTTTTGTTTTGTTTTCAAATTTCTTATACACATAAGAAGAAATGTTAATGGGTCCTAAAACCAAGATAAGATATCATTGATTGAGAGTTCCTTAACATGTCCTCTTATATCATTGGTTCTCAGAATGTTCTCTATAGAATTCTACCCAAAGGTTCGTGGGTCCTATAACTCAATCTGCTTCCCATTCTCAAACTCCACATTCCACTCATTAAGATGAAAACATTTTCTCTTTCCTTGTAGCTCCTCTTTTAACCTGTCTCTCCTACTTAGTATGCTGTGTCTTCCCTCTTTGTGGCCCTACTTATTGAGGGAAGTCTGTAGGCGACTTCCTGGTTTCCATCTCATGGGAAGTATAAAATTAGAGAAAACCATGTTTAATTAGTGAAACTACACTGGATCTCTTAGATCCAACACATTCTGGCAACAACACCGACTACCTTTCTGATCCTGACAAACACCTTTGAAATATCTTTTATATATTCAATGTACTGTTGGAATTGTTCCTCCCTCTCATGGATTCTACATGATTGGATAAGATTTCAGTTCTTGGTATGTTAACAAGGAGCACAGGCTGACTTCTTGTCCAATTAATGCACTGAACCTTGTGGAACTGCATTTGATTTACAAGTTGACGCAAAGAGCCTCATCTTAATTTCACAGTTACTTATAATAAGAGCAAAGAGTTATCTATTTTTTTCTGTAAACTCAGTGTATTAAATTATGAATTATATCATTATTTCATTAGCCTAAGGAAGAGACATATGAAAGAAACTGTTGTGTCCTTCAGGAGTTTTATTTCCAAACTCTTTAATGGTATATGAGAGAGATCAAAGACTCTTATTGTAAAAAAATTTTAAAAATGAGTGGCTTATAGTGTCATGTAGGAAATGAATCGCCAGTCTATGTTTGATGCAGGATGCAAGATGCTTGGGGCTGGTGCACAGGGATGATCCAGAGGGATGGTGTGGGGTGGGAGGTGGAAGGGGGGTTCATGTTTGGGAGCTCATGTACACCCGTGGTGGATTCATGTCAATGTATGGCAAAACCAATACAGTATTGTAAAGTAAAATAAAGTAAAAATAAAAATTAAAAAAATATATAGGAGAGATCTACTACTCCACCACTTCTATATTAAATAAATATTTTGCTATTCGTGCATCAAATGGAAAAAAAATAAATTCCATATACTTGCGTTAAAAAAAAATGAGTGGCTGCAGGTGTCATGTGTCTAGGCTGTCACATTATTTAGATAATCATTTATGTAACACATTGGAGGCTGACGTTCCTTGGGAATGTGATGGACACCAAGGTATAATGGGATTGGAAATGTGGCTGTTCTAATCTTCATAGAAGCTAATTATGACTGCAACTTTTTGATGCATATCATTACCAGAGTTTATTTGAATGACAGAAATAAATGGATGAAAATATGTTTCAATATTGACCCCTAGGCTTCTTCCTTTCTCCATTAAAATTCAATTAGATGATTAGTGATGTACCCAAGAACTCATGATGACAGTTTCTTTCCTAGTGCATTTATGTTGTAAAATAGAAAGTCTTAATGCCTTAAAATGTTTTTATATTAATAACTGAAACAGATATTCCTTCAATATCCAAAAATGATAAGCCAGACCCAATATGGGGAAAAATAAAGAACTACAATATAATTTGTAACTATTAATAACAAAAGAGTAAATCATTCAGCAGCACAGGGTCTATTAGCTTTCTGTGTCAAAACCCTTTGGAATATGTGCCCCAAGAAACTGAGTCTGAAATTCAAGTCCAAAAGAAGGAGTTCAGGAAGACTCTAGTCCAGGCATCTGTGACCCAGATAAGTTGAAGACAGTGTTGGACCAACACGGGATCTAACATTAATGATTGCATAAATCAAGATTTTATCATTTCCAATCTTCTTTTGCTTATTCTTTCCAGAGAAATTTTAAAGACAGCTGCCTACATTTATGAGATGGGTATGGATTAGCTCTTGCTAAGAAATATGGTATGCAACAGTATTTTATGCACAGGGAAAAGTAACATTAGAATTTTTCCTGACAGCAATAATATTACCTCAGAAACAATACTAATAATGAACAAATCTCAACAGGTAGAATATACTTGTGTTAAATAACATTTTAATCTAAGGAAACAATGTCTTATAACGTTGTGTACTTATAAATAACACAAAGTATATCATATCACACATTCATGCTGTTAAACTAATTTTTTATCCACTCATTATTTCTCATCAGTTTTTCTCTTTTGGAACTTTTTTCCCATACAATTGTTCTACAGGTTGCCTCAGAGCAAGAAAACCTAGAGATTGTAAAGGACATAGTGAAATTCAAGCTCTATCTCAAAGCAGTTGGTGAACCATGCCATGGAGGGGGTCTTGGAATTCTTTCCAAAAGCTGTGTTTTAGAACTCCTTTGGGAACCTTTAAGCAACTTGACACTAAACTAGCTTTTATTTATTCACTTTTCAAGATCTTGCAGATCATGTTTTAATATACGACTTTCCAAGGTTAGAACAGGCAGCAGAACTAGAATTCTAGGTGTGTTGTTTCATGTCCTATTGGTCTCTAACTAGCAAGGAATTATCCTATCAGTTTTTCTAACTATAAGCCTAGGCTTAAGAATTCTGGCTAACATCACTGAGGACTCACCATGTGTCAAGCTCTATTATAAATGCATATTTAATCCTCAAAACTATTCTAGGAGATTACTACTATTATCACATACATTTTATAAGCAAGAGAACTGAATGTGTACAAAGATTCTTAGCTAGTAAGTGTATAGCCAGGACTCACAATCAGGTAATCTTTTCTAGAACTGAAAACCTCTAATTATTCAAGTTTCTGTACACATAAAAATGTTATTGCATGTTAGATATTCTGGGATATTCAAATAAAAGAAATAAATATGAAAATATGTTTTATTATTTGTTATATGAGATAACATGAGTCATCGCTTTTGGTCACTTTTTCATAGTGCAGATGGAAAATTCCAGACGGAAACATATGCATTACACTGTACCAACACATTCAGAAATACGGTAAGTAGAATTATTTAAACACATCGTATTCAGAAGAGACTAAAGCATTTATGGGTCAGGAATTTCCCTTCACACAGTTTGGTTCATACTACCTTTTCCAAGTTGTCTTGTCCATTGAAACAGTATCTGTGAATGGTGTACAGTGAATAGAAAATATTTTTGCAGATGTTCAATGGTATTACTGCAAACACCCTCAAACACCCACAAATTTTCCCCTGAGTCTTGACTAATTTTCACTTCAGAGATCTGTGAAATATTTTAAAAGAAGCATGTCAGGAAATCTTTGGTTGTCTGGTTCCTTCCTTCTTGGTTCTTGGCATTTTATCTCTTACTCTGTTTTGCCATATTTTTCTATACTATGTATATGTATACATATATATATATATATATATATATTCAATCAATATATTTAACATTCCCTTATGAAAAAATTTCCAACACACGAGAAAATCAAAAGAATCTTGGAGGGAACATTCTTAAATTTGTCGTCAACGTTCTGTCCAGGACATAGTGAAGGACGGTGAAGTCTGGCACACTGCAGCCCATCGGGTTGCAAAGAGTCCAACACAACTTAGCAACTGAACAATAACAACGTGCTCTGTCATTAACGTTTTACTATATTTGTTTCATCACACGTTCTTTTTCCATCTGTCCATTTATTTATCAATTTTACTTTTTGATGCAAAGTAAACTACAGGTATATATAGCTTGACTCTGAATATTTCATTATGCATGTTATTAGTTATAATTCAATATTCTTTCAGTTCAGTCACTCAATAGTATCCGACTCTTTCCAACCCCATGAACTGCAGCACACCAGGCCTCCCTGTCCATCACCAACTCCCGGAGTCCACCCAAACTCATGTCCATTGAGTCAATGATGCCATCGAACCATCTCATCCTCTGTCATCCCCTTCTCCTCCTGCCCTCAATCTTTCCCAGAATCAGGGTCCTTTCAGGTGAGTCAGTTTTTCACATCAGGTGGCCAAAGTACTGGTGCTTCAGCTTCAACATCAGTCCTTCCAATGAATACCCAGGACTGATCTCTTAGGATGGACTGGTTGGATCTCCTTGCAGACCAAGGGACTCTCAAGACTCTTCTCCAACACCACAGTTCAAAAGCATCAATTCTTTAGCGCTCAGCTGTCTTTATAATTTAACTCTCACATCTATACATGACCACTGGAAAAACCATAGCCTTGACTAGACAGACCTTTGTTGGCAAAGTAATGTCTCTGTTTTTAAATATGCTGTCTAGGTTGGTCATAACTTTCCTTCCAAAGAGTAAGCATCTTTTAATTTCATAGCTGCAGTCACCATCTGCAGTGATTTTGGAGCCCAGAAAAATAAAGTCAGCCACTGTTTCCCCACCTATTTACCATGAAGTGATGGGACCAGATGCCATGATCTTAGTTTTCTGAATGTTGAACTTATAAGTCAACTTTTTCACTCTCCCCTTTCACCTTCAACAAGAGGCTCTTTAAAGCTTTTAATTTTATGTGGAATTTACATACAATAAATACAGAAATCTGGATTATATAGGTGCTTACATTTTGACAATACATATATCTGTACCTTCCAAAATTTTATCAAGACAGAAGAATCTCAAATAAACAACCTAACCGCACACCTAAAGCAGCTAGAAAAAGAAGGAAAATGCCCAAATCAATAAGATGAGGAATTAAAAAAGGACTTAGAACTGACATCACAGAAATAAAATGGACCTTAAGAGAATACTACAAGCAACTATGTGCCAATAAAATGAACAACCTGGAAGAAATGGACAAATTCTTAGAAAGGTATGATCTCCCAAGACTGAATCAGAGGAAACAGAAAATATGAATAGGCCCGTTACAAGTACTAAAATTGAGTCTATGATTCAGAAACTTCCAACAAACAAAAATCCAGGAATAGGTGACTTCACAGGAATATTCTATCAAACATTTATAGAAAAGTTAATACCTATCCTGCTGAAACTATTCCAAAAACCTGCAGAGGAAGGAACACTTCCAAGCTCATTCTATGCCACTATCACTCTTATATCAAAACCAGACAAAGAACACAAGTGTTAACGAGGATGCAGAGAAAAGGCAACCCTTGTGAACTATTGGTGGAAATGTAAATTGGTTCATCCACTCTGGTCAACAATATTGAGACTACTCAAAAAATTAAAAATAAAATTACCACATGATCCAGCAATCACACTTCAGGGCATATAACCAAAGGAAATGACAACATTGTACTGAAAAGATATGTGCATCTCCAAGTTCATTTCAGCATCATTCACAAAGGCCAAGATATGGAAACAACCTATGTATCCATCAACAGATGAATGAATAAATAAGATGTGATATATATGTGAATATGAATATTATTTAGCATTGAGAAAGAAATCTTCCCATCTGCAACAACATAAATGGATCTTGAGGGCATTATTCTAAATGAGGTAAGTCAGAGAAAGACAAATATTGTGTGATATCACTTACATGTGTAGCCAGAAAAAGCTGAACTCAGAGACAGAGAATAAAATGGTGCTTGCCAGGGGCTTTGAGATGGTAGAAATAAGAGATGATGTTGGTTAAAGGATACACACTTCCAGTCAGAAGAGGAATAATTCTGGGTTTCTAATGCACTGCAATATGATTATGTAACTACAGTATTATACACTTCAAAGTTGCTAAGAGATTAGATCTTAAATGTTCTTGCCATCAAAAAGAAATATTAATTATGTGGAGTGATAGTGGTCTTAGCTAACATTACAGTGGCATATTGTATTATGTGAATATATAAAACCATGTCATGCTACTTAGACTTATACAATTGGATATCAATTGCGTTTCAATTTTTTAAAAATTCAATTATCTAAAAAAATAAAAAGTAAATAAAAATATTAAGTGGCTTGGGAACAGTAAAAATATTTAATAAATTTTAATTTTTTCAAAATCAGTGTCTCCATAATTACTTTATTTTCAACAGATTAACTCTTTAAATATATTACAGTATTATACTTTGAGAAAGGAAAACATTGATAATAGAGAAACCAAAATACCATAATTTCTATATATTAAGTTACATATTCTGTTTTTTCAAATAGTAGAAAGAAAAAGTCTATGATTTACTTCCCCAATACATGGAAAGGGGAATATATATAGCCATGGACCAGTTATATTGATTTGGCCTTTAAAAAGCAAGATCTTTGAATTTTAAATTATAAATATCTATAATTACACTTAGTTACTATAATTTCATATCCAATCTATAAGAGAATTGCCCTGAAAATTTAAATTCATTTTCCTAATTTAATAAGGTAACGGAATAAGATGCTTTGAGGCCATATGTAAATGATAAAAACAAGTTTTACTTGAGATATGCTAAAACAGAGAGAAATCTTCGTGTTTTAAACAAAATCTCATTGTTACTAGATTAGGACATAAATTATCTACAGAAATTGTACCTTATTTGAAAATTACAAGGACAGTTAAATATTATTTATTTGAAATAATTTTTAAAATTCTTTAAATAGCACCAAATATTTTTTCCTAAGATTATGACAAATTTTGAAAGTTATCAATTATCAACCTTCAGAAGACCATTAGACTATGAAATGACTAATATTAAATTTTTGACTATCACATGTCTACCTTATTCCAAAACTGTGGTTCTTTTTTCATATTTTACTATTTTTACAATGTTAAATTTTAATAAGAATTGGGCACAGATAACCTTATATCTATAAATGGTTCCTCAGCTTCAGCTATGATAGACTATAACTACAATGCCACATACTAGGATTAAAATCTTTTTATCAAGATTTATTGGATAATATAAGTGAATTATGGTATTCTGTTCAATCTCACTTGTCTGTGCTTCCCTTGGTCATGGACACTGGTTATCATTCATTGTAAGCATCACACTCCACATACTACTTCTGGTGAGGTCGGCTTTAAAGCAGCTACAACCCCCCTACGTAGCTGTGCCATGATGAATGGGAAAGTTCTATCAGTGGTTGCTTTTCTCACATCTTCTCTATCCCTAGATGTGTTCCAACATGTAATGATTTCATACAAATGACCTAAACTCAAGAGTTGTACTATTTTCCAGGTTGACTATAATTTTATAATTGCCAAAACTGACCTTAAAATCAAAACAAAAAAAATGAAGTGGTTTTAATTTTACATCATTTAAGGTTTTGTTGTTGCTATGAAAAGAACAGGTTTTGGCACAAAAGCAATTTTTCTACCCAGCAAATTGCAACACCATCTCTGTACAGGACTGCCATCTAGTGGGCACTTCAGGGGGGCTATCTAATAACAGTAAATTTGGTTTGGTGTTGATGAGCCAAGCCAGTTTGTTCCACAAGTTATTTATTGAGCACCTGCTACAGTAAGGCACTTTCTGATAAGCTGTGGGAGTTTTTTATTTTTTAATGATTACAATGTAAAATTTAGACCCTGAGTTTCTGTTCTGTGTAGAATTTTAAAGCCACAACCTGACACAGTTCCATCTAATCTCAATGACTTAATTGTGCAGGTCCCAGTTGCCTTCTAGATCCTATCCCTTGCTACTATCACCCAGTCTGCTATGAATTTAAAGGAAAGTATTAAAGAATATATGATTAGTTGCTTGGAATCCAGCCAGAGCTTTGGATAATCTATGCATAACGCAAATGCAATAAACACTATAATTTGTACTGGTATGTTTTGTTAATGACTAGCAAATTTACTCAAGAAAAGTTAGTTTTCCCTAATCAACAAAATCGGATATGACATTTACTGGGTAAGCTATCTAGTTTAAATGCTGTTTAAAGAAAAAAATAAGACCACTGTGCATGAAAATGTACAAACCATTCATGTAGATGTATAAGTGAATTCTGCATAGATGATGATAATGTTGAAGAATCACTAAAAAGCTTTTGTTTAACATATTAGAGAAATCAGTATCATTAATGGATTTTTAATAGCTTGCAATTTTTTAATTTTAAATAGGTATACACATTTTTAATTAACCTAATTATGTAAACATCATGATATACATCTGTTTGCTTTAATTTTACTTGTTCCAATATTTGACTGGCAATTGAAAAACAAAACAAAAAAACACCCAGTCTCCTTAAGACTAAAAACAAGAACGCTTAGTGGACTCAAAATAAATAACAATTCCTATAATTATTCATGCGATTATGATGGTAAATTTCTGAGGTCATCAGAAAACTTAATTTCTAATCCTTCTCCAAGTCACAGTTAACTGAAAATAGTCGCCATTTATTTGTATAGTGCTTTGCAGTTCATAAAAGGTTTGAGTCTACAAATCTTATTTGATAAATCTTTTCAGTGTAGTCAAAGAAATTAAGAATCAGAGGGGAAAATCCAAATCTATAGCATTTTTCTACTATATATGTGATAGAAAACCATACTTTACTGTCCTAAGTTGTACACATTGTACAAAAAAAGGAAAGCCCGATTTGGGATGATTTTTCTTACTGCGAATCTTTCCTTCACCTATATTTAGTTCATTGCGTGTACTAGAAGATTTTTATAAATACATTTCACCTGAATCACATGAAATAATATTGTCCTTCCAAACTTAGAAAGTATTTCCTTTGAAAAACTTTGTTTTCAATTCAAATTTGTGCACAATTAATTCCAGTACATCAAATAGCATCAATTTTCTAACACACACCTACACTGGTTTTGTTTGGGGGTTTGGGGTATTTTTGTTTCTTGCTTTTTTCTGTAGTTTTCTGCATGTTCCAGCATGTATTTTAGGTGGTACGTGATGGCACATGGTTTTTTCTATTATCCTACCAGTTAGTGTTTCCTCAGCACTGTTACTATCACTAGAAGCACTACAAGCTTTATGAAAACATCATAAAAGACTTTAGCTGGTGTTAAAATCCTTTCAGACAGCAATACAGCGATGATAATGTAGTGTTCTCTTTGTCACTTAAAACAGCCTGGCACTGTTTAATCAAGTTAAGCAAGTTCGGTGTCTGGAGACGTTCTCATTGTCTGTGTGGTTTCCTGTAAGCCGTTTTTCCTCTCTTCATGGGGTCTCAAAGAGTCGGACACAACTGAGCGACTGAACTGAACTGAGTCACAGGTTCCTCATTTACAAGTAGAAGATAAAACAATGAATTTATATGAGATAAGACTGAAATTATGTTTCAACACATGCAGTAAACCATAAAACAGTATAACAAGTTCAGTCTTACAAAATAATATACAAGAGGATATATCTTGTATCCTTCAGATAATTTTACTATTTCTATACACACATATTAAACTGATCAGCTTGTATTACCTTTAAGATAATTTCTTAAACAAAAATAACAAACATTGTATAATTTTTGAAAATATTTATGACACTTTAGTTGTGATTTGGGAAGGAATGGATGGTTTGAAGCTTATTTGTATATAGCCCTTATTGTGGTACTACTGAATTATTCTCAAGGTTAAATGTTTTGCTTTGAACAGTCAAGCATTTTCTCCTTAAAAATGACAGTCTACTTTAAAAGTAAAGATTTATACAGTAGTACAGTAGTAGTAAGGTTCATGTAAACCTTATATAAAGAAATAAAAGCTTTACACGCACCCATTTTGAGGTTCTACCTTCAGGCATTTATTGTGTGTTACACTTCTCAGCTTTCTCATATTTCATGTTTTATGGCCTGCTCTCCAGATTCAGGCAGTAAATGGTTAAAAGTTGCATTTAATAGACAGAAGGGCTGAAGAAATATATTTTAATTTAAAATAGCTTGGAACAGAAATCTTTGCCCAGTTTCAAAATAGACAGCACCTAAAGTTAATAAGCAAAGAGATCTGATCTGTTCTCCAGTGAAGCCTCCTATGGTATGCACGTGCTGTTGCATATTGACCTAAAAACTGTGGAACTCAGCTAAATTTAGCCAAGGTTGTCTAATCACTGATTAATGGTTTTTCATTTACATAAAGGAAAAACAGTGGAAGCAAACTATAGCTCAAGCCAACATGTTTGGGAGAATAAGACTGAACATTGGAAGAAAAACTTCTGCAAAATCTTCAGCAGAAATATTATATTGAGTAAGTCCCTCCTCTCCTTTAACATATTAGCCTCCTTCTCCATTCAAGTACCTTTTGGTAAGTTTCACAGGTTAGGTACAAACAAATGAAAAATATATCTCAAAATGAATATAGAACCAGATAGTTGATGTGCCCTGGCCCACATTTACCTGCATTAGGAGCTTAAACACCAAATTATTATGTTCTTAAATGTCCCTGTCAAATGCCCAGGGCCATTCCTCTACTGATAATATGATAGGGAGGCTACAACTTCATAATAAACAACTAAGGTTGTCAGTTAAGAAGTAAAGCCACTTTAATATGAAACTATATCATATTTTGGGTAATTAGTTCAAACCTCTTAGAAGGCTATTTCTGGTCCTGAAAGATGGATTGGTTACTCATTCATGGGAGATTAGACAGCCAGCAAGTTCAAGTGGATTATCTAACAGGCTTGTTGTTAGAATGGCGGAGATATGAAAACTTGGGATTTGGGGACATCCATTTTCTGCCTCGTGAACCAAGTAACAGAGAAAGCTCACCTGCAGAGAGAAAATTAAGCAGCAATGGAGGGAGAGACAGAAATAGAGACAGGCAGAGAGGAGAGTCACAGGGTGTACATCTTACATTCCATGTGGGTGCTTTGTTCTTGGCTCTACTTTCTGCCAATTATGCCCAGTTGAACTTCTGTACTTGAATTCCACCTAAAAACTATAAACAAAAACTCTACATCTTGAAAGTATATTTCTTTGTTGCTATGTTTAAGCTAGTTTCAACTGATGTCCTATTTTCAGCCAAAACACCTTTGCACACAAAATCATGAGACAGAAGTGTGAAGGTCTGGGGAATGAAACAGTCTATCCTAGCATTTACAGTTTCTCTATAAAAATAAATCATCTGTAACATAAAAGTGAAAGTGAAACTAAGATCATGGCATCCAGTCCCATCACTTCATGGCAAATAGGTGGGAAAACAGTGGCTGACTTTACTTTTCTGGGCTCCAAAATCACTGCAGATGGTGACTGCAGCCATGAAATTAAAAGACGCTTACTCTTTGGAAGAAAAGTTATAACCAACCTAGACAGCATATTAAAAAGCAGAGACATTACTTTGCCAACAAAGGTCTGTCTAGTCAAGGCTATGGTTTCTCCAGTAGTCATGTATGGATGTGAGAGTTGGACTATAAAGAAAGCTGAGTACCGAAGAATTGATGCTTTTGAACTGTGGTGTTGGAGAAGACTCTTGAGAGTCCCTTGGACTGCAAGGAGATCCAACCAGTCCATTCTAAAGGAGATCAGTCCTGGGCGTTCATTGGAAGGACTGATGCTGAAGCTGAAACTCCAATACTTTGGGCCACCTGATGCGAAGAGCTGACTCATTTGAAAAGACCGTGATGCTGGGAAAGATTGAGGGCAGGAGGAGAAGGGCACAACAGAGGATGAGATGGTTGGATGGCATCACCGACTCAGTGGACATGGGTTTGGGTGAACTCCGGGAGGTGGTGATGGACAGGGAGGCCTGGCGTGCTGCAGTTCATGGGGTCTCAAAGAGATGGACATGACTGAGTGACTGAACTGAAAGTGTTAGTCACTCAGTCATGTCTGACTCTTTGTGACCCCATGGACTACAGCCCACCAGGCTCCTCTGCCTATGGAGTTCTCCAGGCAAGAATACTGGAGTGGCTTGCCACTTCCTTCTCCAGGGGATCCTCCTGACCCAGGGATTGAACCTGGGTCACCTGCATTGCAGGCAGACTCTTTACTGACTGAGCCACAAGGCAAGACATCTGTAACATAAAGAGCTTACAAAGCCGCAAGGTTTTATCAAGACACTCGTGTTAGTTGAGAGCCTTCTTCCAACTAAAGTTGCACTTTTTGTGAGACATTCTTATACATAATTTATATTAATTTATTTGATCTATACAACAACTATGATACAAATACAATTATCATCTATTGTTTTCATTTTATAGGTAGAAAGGCTGCAACACTGACTCTTGCCTGGTTCACAAAGTGTTTGTTGCTGCAGTCCAAACCCAAAGTCTAATGTAGCTTCAGAGGGCTGCGTTTAACTCTTCTGTTACTGTATATCTCCTTCATACCTCAGACCTCTGCTTGGCCTGGACACCTATGGTGTTCTGGTCTCTACTGAATTCATCTATAAATCAGGTCTCCAGCTTGTACTTTTGCATCGTGTCAGATTTTAGCTCTCTTCACAGACATTGAGGTTTTTCCATGTGGCTTTCCATTGTGCTGGGCACTGAGAATAACAGTGCTGAATCAGACACAACTGTTGACTTTGAGGTATTCACATCTTGGGAGATAAAAATTAAAGCAAATAATAATGTATGTACTGCAAGATTAAACATTCATCAGATAGCTAACATGTGACAGACACTGAACAATTAAAGAGTATAATCATTATACAGAAGTCATAAAGAGAAACATTCCCTGACTTGAATCTAGTTTTACTAACCTAGAGTCAAAGGGATAAAGAGGAAGCCTTACATTTTCATTTCTGTATCTGTATCATAATGTTTGGCATACAACAGACATTCAATAAATACCAAATGGTTAAGTGAAGTAGAAATTTTAATAATATTAATAGCTACTAGGTTTATTTAGCACGTATTCTATATAAACAAATGAGCTACATGTTTTTTTACAGATAAACTTTTAAACCATTATAGTAACAGGTTGTTGTTGTTTAGTCACTAAATCATGTCTGTTTTGAAATCCCATGGACTGTAACCCACCAGGCTCTTCACTGCCAAGGGATTTCCCAGGCAAGCATACTGGAGTGGGTTGCCATTTCCTCCTCCAGGGGATTTTCTTGACCCAGGAATCTAATTTACTTTAAGTTGTATATTTTTTAACCCTCTGTAGAGACTCTTCATTCTTCTCATTCTTATTCCACCAAAATCCCATGTAATATTTCTACTTCATAAGTAGTACATTTTAAATTAAGTAGATGACCAATATTAATTATTAATATAACAGTACACCAATTTGGGTTAAACAGAACAAATTAGTCACTTACTCAACTAGTAATATTAGCAAATGTTTTGGTATCTATGCAGCCTGCATAGTAGCTAGGGAGTCTAGTAGAACTGGATTTTGCAAACCTAGGAATATGATCTGACAACAGTGCATAATGCAATCTTTTGTGAAAGGTTGTTTAAAATAATGGAATTTATTGAACTTAATACCAAGGAAAACGGAATACCCAGTATACTAAGGTTTGATATTTACATTTTGTTTTAATCTAAAAAAAATCATCAATTATACAATGTGTCTTGTGCAATGCCAAACTTAACTGAAGAATGTGCATCATTTATCATAAACTTTAGATTTTTCAAATGGCTGATATTCCCAATAATATAAGTCATTCTTCAAGAAATATAAAGCCTTCTTTTATTTAAAAAACATTACTATAGCTATATCATCTGGTAGGATAAATTTTGTTCTGTTTGTTATGTAAGACTTTTTTTCCAAATAGTCAAGAATTACAGAAACATTCTGGGAAACAATTCTATTGGTGAAGTTTGCCTTCCACTATGTGTGTATTTCTTTTTACTGAATTTAATTATTTCAGTCTTATCCTCGACATTTGTCCATTTTTAGTGCTAAAATTTAACTTTGGGAAGTCCCGACTTCAGAATACACATTTAAAAACAAATTTTAGAATTTTTACAATTGGGTTTTCAGTAATGTGCTTTCACATACAGAAAACTACAAATACAAATATTTATTTTTGGAATAAATTTGATGTAAAATTACTATTTTGTTTTCATAGTCATCGAAACTATGTTTCTGGAAAATGATTCTGGAGTAGTGCGTTCTATATTCAATGATAAATGCATATTTCATATAAAAAAGCAAATCTTTTATTTATGGAATGTCACTTGAAAATTGGTCTCATTGAATGCTAATAGAATTTTCTGTGATAATGGAAATTCTCTATATCTGCTCTGTCCAATATGCAAGGTATTAGTCACATGAAGTCATTGAGTACTTAAATTATATCTATTGGTATTAACTTTAAATTATTTTAAATTATGCAAAATTAAAAATTTAGTTTAATAGCTATAATCCTTGCTCTGTTATGTTCAACTCTTTGTGACTCCACGGACTGTAGCAAGCCAGGCTTCCCTGTCCATCTCCGACTCCCGGACCTTACTAAAACTCATGTCCATCGAGGTAGTGATGCAATCCAACAATCTCATCCTCTGTTGTCCCCTTTTAAACTTGCCTTCAATTTCTCCCATCATCAGGGTCTTTTCCAATGAGTCAGTTCTTCACATCAACTGGCCAAAGTACTGGAGTTTCAGCTTCAGCATCAGTCCTTCCAATAAATATTCAGGGTTAATTTCCTTTAGGATGGACTGGTTGGATCTCCTTGAAGTCCAAGGGACTCAAGAGTCTTCTCCAACACCATAGTTCAAAAGCACCAATTCTTCGGCGCTCAGCTTTCTTCACAGTGCAACTCTCACATCCATACATGACTACTGGACAAATCATAGCTTTGATTTGATGGACTTTTGGTGGCAAAGTAATGTCTCTGCTTTTTAATATGCTGTCTAGGTTGGTCATAGCTTCTCTTCCAAGGAGCAAGTGTCTTTTAAATTCAAGACTGCAGTCACCATGCACAGTGATTCTGGAGCCCAAGAAAATAAAGTCTGCCACTGTTTCCCCATCTATTTGCCATGAAGTGATGGGACCAGATACCATGATCTTCGTTTTCTGAATGTTGAGTTTTAAACCAACTTTTTCACTCTCCTCTTGCACTTTGACCAAGAGGCTGTTTATTCTTCTTTGCGTTTTGCCATAAGGGTGGTGACATCTGCATATCTGAGGTTACTGATATTTTTCCCAGCAATTTTGATTCCAGCTTGTGCTTCATCCAGCCCAGCATTTCATATGATATACTCTGCATATAAACTGAATAAGCAGGGTGACAATACACAGCCTTGACATACTCCTTTTGTGATGTGGAACCAGGCTGTTGTTCCGTGTATAGTTCTAACTGTTGCTTCTTGACCTGCATACAGATTTCTCAGGAGGAAGGTAAAGTGGTCTGGTATTCTCACCTCTTTCAGAATTTTCCAGTTTGTTGTGATCTGCACAAAGCCTTTGGCAAAGTCAATAAAGCAGATGTTTTTTCTGGAATGCTCTTGCTTTAGCAATGATCCAATGGATGTTGACAATTTAATCTCTGATTCCTATGCCTTTTCTAAATCCAGCTTGAACATTTGGAAGTTCACAGTTCACATACTGTTGAAACCTGGCTTGGAGAATTTTGAGCATTACTTTGCTAGCATGTGAGATGAGTGCAATTGTGCAGTAGTTTGAACATTCTTTGTCATTGCCTTTCTTTGGGATTGGAATGAAAACTGACCTTTTTCAGTCCTGTGGCCACTGCTGAATTTCCCAAACTTGATGACATATTGAGTGCAGCACTTTCACCCCATCATCTTTCAGGATTTGAAATAGCTCAACTGGAATTCCATTACCTCCATTAGTTTTGTTCAGAGTGATGCTTCCAAAGGCCCACTTGACTTCACATCCCAGGATGTCTGGCTCTAGATGAGTGATCACACCATTGTGTTTATCTGGGTCATGAAGATCTCTTTTGTATAGTTCTTCTGTGTATTCTTTCCAGCTCTTCTTAATATCTTCTGCTTCTGTAAGGTCCATATCATTTCTCTCCTTTATTGTGCCCATCTTTGCATGAAATGTTCCCTTGGTATCTCTAATTTTCTTGAAGAGATCTCTAGTCTTTCCCATTCTACTATCTTCTTCTATTTCTTTGCATTGATCACTGAAGAAGGTTTTCTTATCTGTCCTTGCTATTTTTTGGAACTCTGCATTCAAATGAGTATATCTTTCCTTTTCTCCTTTGGCTTTAGCTTCTCTTCCTTTCTCATCTGTTTTTAATGCCTCCACAGACAACCATTTTGCCTT
The DNA here is from genome assembly GCF_032405125.1 of Capricornis sumatraensis. NCBI lineage: Eukaryota > Metazoa > Chordata > Mammalia > Artiodactyla > Bovidae > Capricornis > Capricornis sumatraensis. The sequence goes on along the minus strand of NC_091085.1, from coordinate 38,256,282 downwards.
TTTTTTTTTCATTTAAAAATATTTTATTGAAATATAGTTGTTTACAGTGTAGTGTAAATTTCTGCTATACGGCAAAGTGATTCAATTACCTATCTATTCTTTTTCACATTCTTTTCCATTGTGGTTTGTAACAGGATATAAATATAGTTCCCTGTGCTAAACAGTAGGACTTTGTGGGTTATCCATTCTCTATTTTGAGGATGGTTCTGATCACTGCCTCTTGTACAATGTTATGAACCTCTGTACATAGTTCTACAGGCACTCTATCAGACCTAATCCCTTAAATCTATTTGTCATTTTTACTGTATAATCGTAAGGGATTTGATTTAGGTTATACCTGAATGGTCTAGTGGTTTTCCCTACTTTCTTCAATTTAAGTCTGAATTTGGCAATAAGGAGTTCATGATCTGAGCCACAGTCAGCTCCTGGTCTTTTTGTTGACTGTAAAGAGCTTCTCCATCTTTGGCTGCAAAGAATATAATCAATCAATTTTGGTGTTGACCATCAGGTGATGTACACGTGTAGTCTTCTTTGTGTTGTTTGAAGAGGGTGCTTGCTATGGCCAGTGCATTGTCTTGGAGAAACTGTTAGCCTTTGCCCTGCTTCAATTTGTACCCCATGGCCAAATATTTCTGTTATTCCAGGCATCTCTTGACTTCCTACTTTTGCATTCTAGTCCCATATAATGAAAAGGACATCTTTTTTGGGTGTTAGTTCTAGAAGGTCTTTTAGGTCTTCATATAACCTTTCAACTTCATCTTCTTCAGCACTACTAGTCAGGGCATAGACTTGGATTTACCGTGGTATTGAATGGCTTGCCTTGGAAATGAACAGATATCATGCTGTCATTTTTGAGACTGCTCCTAAGTATTGCATTTCAGGCTCTTTTGTTGACTACGAGGGTTACTCCATTTCTTCTAAGGGATTCTCGCCCATAGTAGTAGATACAATGGTCATCGGAATTAAATTCGCCCATTGCAGACCATTTTAGTTCACCAATTCCTAAAATGTCAATGTTCACTCTTGTCATCTCCTGTTTGACCACCTCCAACATTTCTCGATTCATGGATCTAACATTCCAGGTTCCTATACAGTATTGTTCTTTGCAGCATCAGACTTCACTTCTATCACCAGTCACATCCACAACTGGGCATTCTTTTAACTTTGGCTCTGTTTTTTCATTATTTCTTATTTCTCCACTCTTCTCCAGTAGCACACTGGGTACCTACTGACCTGGGGAGTTCATCTTTCAGCATATCTTTTGCCTTTTCATACTGTTCATGGTGTTCTCAAGGCAAGAATGCTGAAGTGGTTAGCCGCTGCCTTCTCTAGTGGATCATATTTTGTCCCACCTTTCCACCCACTTTGGGTGGCCCTACATGGCATGGCTCATAGTTCCACTGAGTTACACAAGGCTGTGGTCCATGGGATCAGTTTGATTAATTTTCTGTGATTGTAGTTTTCGTTCTGTCTGCTCTCTGAGGGATAAGGATAAGAGAATTATGGAAGCTTCTTGATGGGAGAGACTGACTGGGTCTTGTTCTGATGGGTGGGGCCATGCTCAGTAAATCTTTAACCCACTTTTCTGTTGATGGGCAGGTCTGTGTTCTCTCAGTTATGTGACCTGAGACCAACTATGATGAAGGTAATGATGATAATGGTGACCTCCTTCCAAATGTCCCATGCACACATTGCCACATTCAGCACCCTCAACCCTGTAGCAGGCTACCACCAACCCATGCCTCCACCAGAGACTCCGGGACACTCACAGGCAAGTCTGGCTCACTCTCTTGGGGGAACACTGCTCCTTTCTCATGGGTCCGGGTGTGTACAAGGTTTTATTTGAGCCCTCCAAGAGTCTGTTTCCCCAGTTCTATGTAAGTTCCATAATCAAATCCCACTGGCCTTCAAAGTCAAATTCCCTGGGGATTCTCAGTCCCTTTGCCAGATACCCAGGTTGGGAAAACTATTGTGGGTCCTAATATTTTCTTAACAATGGGAGAATTTACTTGGTATAATTGTTCTGCAGTTTGTGGGTTGTTTGTTGAATGGCTCTATGGTGGGGTTAATGGCAACCTCCTCCAAGAGGGCTTATACCACACACAGGTCTGCTGTACCCAGAGCCCCTGTCCCTGTGGCAGGCCACTGCTGTCAAACTGTGGAAAATTATTCAAGAGATGGGAATACCAGACCACCTTACCTGCCTCCTGAGAAATCTGTATTTAGGCCAAAAAGCAACAGTTAGAGCTGGACATGAAACAACGGACTTGTTCCAAATAGGGAAAGGAATATGTCAAGGCTGTAATTGTCACCCTGTTTATTAAACTTATATGCAGGGTATATTATGCAAAATGCTAGGCTGGATGAAGAACAAGCTGGAATCAAGATTGCCAGAAGAAACATCAATAACCTCAGATATGCAGATGACACAACCTCTACGGCAGAAAGCAAAGAAGAACTAAAGAGCCTCTTGATGAAAGTCAAAGAGGAGAATGAAAAAGTTGGCTTAAAACTCAAAATTCAGAAAACTAAGATCATGACATCTGGTCCCACCACTTCAAGCCATATAGATGGGGAAACAATGGGAACAGTGAGAGACTTTATTTTCTTGGGCTCCAAAATCACTGTGCATTGGTGACTGCAGCCATGAAATTAAAAGACACTTGCTCCTTGGAAGAAAAGCTATGACCAACCTGGCCAGTATATTAAAAAGTAGAGAAATTACTTTGCCAGTGAAAGTCTATCTAGTCAAAGCTGTGGTTTTTCCAGTAGTCATGTATGTATGTGAGAGTTGGACTATAAAGAAAGCTGAGCACTGAAGAATTGATGCTTTTGAACTGCGGTGTTGGAGAGGGCTCTTGAGAGTCCCTTGAACTAGGAGATCAAATCAGTCAATCCTAAAGGAAATCAGTCCTTAATAATGATGCCGAGGCTGAATTATAATATTTTGGCCACCAGATGTGAAGAACTGACTCACTGGAAAAGACCCTGATGCTGGGAAAGATTGAAGGCAGGAGGAGGAGATGACAGAGAATGAGATGGTTGGATGGCATCACCAACTGGATGGACAGGAGTCTGAGCAAGCTACAGGAGTTTCTGATGGACAGAGAAGCCTGGCGTGCTGCAGTCCACTGGGTCACAAAGAGTCGGACGTGGCTGATCAACTGAAGTGATCTGAGATAAGACAAACAAAAAGACTGGAAATAACTCTGCACAGGAATGCAAGTCCCATGTTCTATAAAATATATGTTGGTATATGAAAGATAAATATAATTTTAATGTTTAGAGGAAAGAACAGAAAATAATCCATTGGAAAGAGTACTTTTTACATATAAGACACTATATTCATGATGTGGCCAAAATCTATAGTTGCCAGGAAGGAAGAGAATTTATAGCAAAATTAAAAAAATGCCCTTGGAATCATCTGAATTATTTCTCCATAAGGCATGAACAGTAAGAATAAAAGGATCATGGCATGAGTTTAAGACAGAGGAAAGGTAGTGGAGGGGAATTCATGTTGGAGACTTCTAACTTCTAAGACTGAGGAAACAAAGACTGGCTTAACAACTTAAGAATTGCTCTCAATACACCTGGTGATGTCTATATTTTAGAGATTGTACCTGGATGTGGTAGATAAAGAAAGCCTTCTTACTACTCTTCAAGGACTCACGGTTCAGTGATGATGCAGAGAGACAGCAAAACACAATGAGAATCACTATAGTAAAGGCACATATGAAAGTGTGATGTGGGCACAGAAGAAGCAAGTTTCCTTTGGGGAAATGAAATTAGGTTGATGGTTAGGATTAAGGAAGTTTGATAGAAGAAGTGATAGAAAGCATCCTTGTAAAACAAATAAATAGTGATTCTTATACTATTAATAGTATTAAATAACATGTGCAAAGGCATGGTACAATGAGTCTTAAATTTTTTGTAATAAGAAATGCCTGTAGAGGTTATGCTCAAATGTGCCATAAATATGAAACAATCAAATTCCAGAAAATAAAAGAGGTCAACTATGGGTCTGGACATTCATGACATAGAAACTTTGACTTGAGGAACAGACTTAAAAAAAAAAAAAAAAAAAACAGTGGGCTTTAGGTGGGCTGACAAATATGGGAGGCCATTTTAAGTAATTAATTATGATAGTCATAAATTAAACTGGTTTGATAAAAATAACTAGTTATTTAGAACCAAAAATACACATGAAATAACACAAGAAAACTTGTGGTTGAAAGACTGAGCCCAGATTGTGAATTGCCTTGAATGGCAGGCTAAAGAATTATATCTTCCAGTCACACACACACAGACCAGAATCTGAAAGTCATGGTTACAACACAATTTTTCAAAGTGTGTCAGTTTAGTTAGAACACTCTCTGACATACATCACAGCAGGATCCTCTATGATCCACCTCCCAGAATACTGGAAATAAAAGCAAAAATAAACAAATGGGACCTAATTAAAAGTTTCTGCACAACAAAGGAAACTATAAGCAAGGTGAAAAGACAGCCTTCTGAATGGGAGAAAATAATAGCAAATGAAGCAACTGACAAACAACTAATCTCAAAAATATACAAGCAACTCCAGCTCGATTCCAGAAAAATGACCCAATCAAAAAATGGGCCAAAGAACCAAACAGACATTTCTCCAAAGAAGACATACAGATGGCTAACAAACACATGAAAAGATGCTCAACATCACTCATTATCAGAGAAATGCAAATCAAAACCACAATGAGGTACCATTTCATGCCAGTCAGAATGGCTGCGATTCAAAAGTCTACAAGCAATAAATGCTGGAGAGGGTGTGGAGAAAGGGGAACCCTCTTACACTGTTGGTGGGAATGCAAACTAGTCCAGCCACTATGGAGAACAGTGTGGAGATTCCTTAAAAAACTGGAAATTGAACTGCCTTATGATCCAGCAATCCCACTGCTGGGCATACACACTGAGGAAACCAGAATTGAAAGAGACATGTACCCCAATGTTCATCGCACCACTGTTTATAACAGCCAGGACATGGAAGCAACCTAGATGTCCATCAGCAGATGAATGGATAAAAAAGCTGTGGTACATATACACAATGGAGTATTACTCAGCCATTAAAAAGAATACATTTGAATCAGTTCTAATGAGGTGGATTAAACTGGAACCTATTATACAGAGTGAAGTAAGCCAGAAAGAAAAACACCAATACAGTATACTAATGCATATATATGGAATTTAGAAAGAAGGTAACGATAACCCTGTATGTGAGACAGCAAAAGAGACACAGATGTATAGAACAGTCCTTTGGACTCTATGGGAGAGGGAGAGGGTAGGATGATTTTGGAGAATGGCATTTAAACATGTATAATATCATATATGAAATGAGTCACCAGTCCAGGTTCAATGCATGATACTGGATGCTTAGGGCGGGTTCACTGAGACAACCCAGAGGGATGGTACAGGGAGGGAAGAGGGAGGGGGGTTCAGGATGGGGAACTTGTGTATACCTGTGGCGGATACATGTTGATGTATGGCAAAACCAATACAATATTGCAAAGTAATTAACCTCCAATTAAAATAAATAAATTTATATTAAAGAAATTACTAAATATTAGAGATAAGCAAATATTATTGGAAGTATATACTACCTTTGGTGCCCTGCCTGTATCCAATCTACGATTAGTCAGTACTCAAGTCATCACCTGCCTACTGCCTGAAGGCCCTACTGAGGGCTCTTTCTGACAATAGATCTTTTCCAGTCTTCACAAGGAGTAGGCCAGGATGTCAAGAAGTAAACTCTCAACCAGTTATAGAAAGAAACTGGTAGATGAATACACCGGGATCCACAACCCTCAAGAAGAACAACTTTGAACTGTACTCAGTATGTTTTCCACAGAAAAACCCAGATAAGTGGCTGCTTTAATGCTCATACTGTTAACCTGCTCAACAATGCACCCTGTGTTTGCATGCACAGTTGTGTCCAACTGTGCACAGTTGTGCACAGTTGTAGCCTGTACTGGATTTCAGTCGTCAGCTGCTACTCTTCCCCAACTCCACCCAAGTGCCTTCTGAAACAAACTATAAAATCAACTGTTTTTGTTCAGACTCATCTCATAGCCAGTTTCTAGAGGAACTAAGTCTTCCTCCTCATTACCAGAAGTGGTTTTAAGCAGCAGCTCATAATGATGGAAACGTGGAATTGGACCACTTAGTGCTCCTACAGCCACATACACCTAGTTGCTGGTGATAAGTCGGGTAGAAAAGAGCAAAGTTTGTTTAAACCATCTCTATTAAGTTATTGAGGCTTCCACACTATGCATTTTGTATACAACATATGTATTAGTCAAAGTTAAGTTAGACTTTGCTATGGTAACCAGCCATCCGAAATCACACTGAAATAAAGCAGCAGGTGGACATTTTCCACTAATGCTACATCTGTAACGGGACATTGTTTTGGAAATAGAGTGATGCAGCACTCAGTTTCACAATGTTGCTGGTCACTGTGACAGAGGGAAGAGCAGAAAAACACTTGGCAGATCTCAGAGCTTTCTCTCAGAAAGAAATGGCAGCAGTTCTTACATTTCATTTCTTTAGTTCATTTCAAATTAATCTGCCCATACCTAACATCAGGAAGATATGAAAATAGAACCTTATTACATGACCTGTGAAAAAGCAAAAACTTTTTTCTCTTTTTGGATGGTATCAGTGACCTTCATGCCTCACTCCTGACTTCATGGCACTTTTCTTTTGTTTAATCCCACTTTGCTTCTATTTAATCATTCACCTATTTTTTTCTAACATTACCAATTTAAAAACCTTTATGATTTTCAGTCATTTTGCAATTTGGGTTTAATTCTTTCCAAAATGAGGCTTGGTGAGAATCAACAAACAAAAAACAGAAAATGTCAACAATATATCTTAGATATTCACCTAGGGTTCCCATGCATTAACAAGCAAAGATAGTATTTACCTACTTGCTTGCTCTCTATATACTTCACTTCAAATACTTTTGCCAAATCCAATCTTGAGCAGGTTATTTTTTTCTCTGAGGAACTGACCTCCTCAGTAAGAAGGCTAGCAATGTTAGTACAACAGTTATATCACCGAGGTAGAGCTTGTTCACAAAATTTAACAGTCTCTTGTCATACCTATTAAGATCTATTAAGCAGCAACTTTTCATTTATGATCTTGTTCAATACAGCAACAAAATGTTTAGATGTTTCTAAAAGTAATAATAATACAATGATTTGCATTTGCATCAATAAATAATACATTACTTGAGGGAAAACAACAGGAAGTGTCTTTGGTTTAGCTTTTGTGTTTTGCTTTTGTTTTATTGTTCACTTGGACTCCATTTTATACATCTTCTCTAAAGGAATTCAAATGCAAATTTTAAATAGCAACTATTTCTGTTACAAGCTAGCTTGACTCCATGCTCAGTTGAATATAGGTCTTAAAGCAATAAAGCAAAATTTAAGGTACTTGCTAAAATGGGTATGAATTGATTATTTCATTTTAGCCTTAAGACACATGAGGTGGGCACTGGTAAATGCCAGAACAGGATTCAAACCAATGTTATGACTCCTGCCTCTCAAATTCACAGTACTTTTCCTCATCCAATAAGGTAGTTCCTGACAGAGTATGTAATTTGTTGGCTCTGCACTAGTGGGGTAATATCATCATATGACTCTATTCTTTAGCAAAGTATTTCTAATAATAGTAGTAGGAAGAGAAGCAAAAGTATCAGACAAAAGCAAAATATAAATTACCCAAGTTATCCATAGTTTAAGATTTAAATGATAAAACATAAAACTTCACCCTGCAGATGTTTTATAAGTTTTATAATTTCATTACTGCCCTATGTTAACAGGATCATTGCAAGGACTGTTATCACTCGAAGAATACGTGAACACATCTGGTAGGACTGAATGTATATGGTGGCAAGTACAAAAGTGTGTGCTGGAATGTGGTGAAGCTAAGGAGTTAGAAATGAGCCATCAACGAACCAATGCATTATGCTGACAGTAACGGCAAGACTTTGAAGTTTCAAAAGAACACATTCAGCCTGAAATTAGAAATGCACATAAGGACGGATGTTTACCAATCAGCTGATTAAACAATAAGCACAGGAAGACAAGTGACAGAGAAAGGCGAGCTCCCAAATTCTGACAAGGCTCTCAGACATAAAAGAAAGGCAAGCATTCCAGAGACTAATTTCAAATTATATTTTAGCTTTGCCTTTCGTTCTCAGGCATGCTTTGAAAACTGCATAGGGATTTGCAATTCACCCACTATTGGACACAATTATTTCAGTTGGATCACAGTGGGAAACAAATGAAAATGGCTGTTGGGATTTCACAAGCAAATTCAAGTCCAAAGGGAACCAGCTGGCAGGAACATTATGTTCTCAAGAGAATGGAACTTCTTCCCCATTTAGGTGTCCAATTAGTGTGTGTAACATTTACATGAAAGAAGAAACCTAGAAGAAACCACATTAAGTTTGGATGTTCAGGAGATCTTATTTTTTGCTGAAGGTGTCAAGAATCCCTTCATGTCCCCAGAGAAGATTCATAGCATGTTTCATCACTGACTAAAATAAGTCTTCAAAAGAACAAATGATTTGTAAAACAACATTTCATGCTAATCTTCTGGCTTTTACAGCATCTTGTCTTTTCCTTGTGAACCAGGCACACATGAGAAACTCAAATGCAAGTAATTGTTTAAATACCTCCATATAAATTATTCATTATTGTCTTAGCCATCATGCATAACATTTATTCATGGGCTGGTTACATTTCCCCTCATCTTTTAGACTCACATACTTAATTTCTAACAAAGATGTTTTAACACACATGGCAATCTGTCTACTGTAGTTTGGGTCTTTCCAGGCTTCCAGAGAAATTTTAATAATGGTATTTTGCAATTAAAATTTATGATTCTGCAGGAATCTGATAGAAAGACAGGATATTTACCAAATTGAGGGATATTCTTCTAAAGTCTGGATGAGGTAGTTACAGGAACTCTAACAAAGCCAATCTGAAGTTTTGGATCTGGTCGGTTAAGGGTGTGTGTTCTCAACTTTTGAAAAGCTAATGGAGAACTCTGAATGTATACTTTGATGGCTTTAACTCTGTTCTGATTTGGTCTGGCTTGGCTAACTACCTCTCCATCTGTGTTTCTTCAGTGACCTCCCAGGGGTTTACATCCTGTAAGTAAGACTTTCAGAGATTAACAAAGCCTCTGCTGCCTACTACAAAAAGAGAAAAGATATCCAGTTTGCTTCTCCCTGCTGAAAAACTACACTTAGACCCAGGACTGAAAATGTCCTCCTTTCATTGGAAGTTCCATACTGGTTTATATAGTTATAAAGGGTAAAGCACTCCAAAAATGTTCCATGCATTACTGATAAACACTGTGACTACTGTTACTATGGAGAAGGCAATGGCACCCCATTCCAGTACTCTCGCCTGGAAAATCCCATGGACGGAGGAGCCTGGTAGGCTGCAGTCCATGGGGTCACTAAGAGTCGGACACGACTGAGCAACTTCACTTTCACTTTTCCTTTCATGCATTGGAGAAGGAAATGGCAACCCACTCCCGTATTCTTGCCTGGAGAATCCCACGACGGGGGAGCCTGGTGGGCTACTGTCTATGGGGTTGCACAGAGTCGGACACGACTGAATCGACTTAGCAGCAGCAGCAGCTACTGTTATTAAGCTCAATGTAACTAATTCATAGAAGTCAGTTCTTTGGAAGTTTAAATTACTGAACTTCTCCCCAGTATACAATGATCTATGTTGAGTCATGAGTGCATATTATCTATACTACAAGTTGTCTCTTTATCAGGGTTGACTAGTCCCAACAAATCCTCATAGATGTTAATAGTGATAATTCATGGAAATAATCGTTTCTCTCATCTCAACTTTCACCAGAAGGTGGTAGAAGAAATTCTTCTGTTGCTCTCCAGATTGTTCCAGGTATGCAAGATAAAATATGCTGCTATTTCCATAGGCCTATCCCAAAATTTATAGCAATGCTTTATCCACCTATGAAATGTTTGAAAACTGGCAAAGGAAACCCATATTTTTAGTGATGTATACCTAGATTTTAAACTTATTTTTTTAATAAAACAATCTCTACAAGAGTTAGTTTAAGAGTTGGGATCCTAAAGACTTTTAAGCTTTTTTAAGTTAACTTGAGCAGTAATTAGGGAAGTATTTTCTCAGTAAGTATTCATTTGAATGTACATATATGTTCCATGAAATATTCAATTTTTATGTCATATTTCACTGTAAAAAAGTAATAATGTGGAAAAATATGTTACTTCATCATTACTTCTCCACTAAACCTTATTTGCTAGGAAGATTAACCACTCTTTCTATGTGTACCCATACTCTCTGTCCATGTATGTGAGTGTATATGAAGTTGTGTCTGACTCTTTGCCACCCTAGGGACTACAGCCCATCACATTCCTCAGTCCACGGGATTTTCCAGCAAGAATACTGGAGCGGGTTGCCATGCCCTTCTCCAGGGGATTTTCCTGACCCAGGAATTGAACTCTCCTCTCTCCTGGGTCTCCAGCATTGGAAGGCAGGTTCTTTACCACTAACATCCCCTACCACAAAACTCATTACACTGAAATTCATTCTCTTTTCATTAGACTATGAGGTTCTATGACATAATTCTATTTGGCCATCTTCCTAACTCGGCAGAGAAGGGTAAAGAATAGTATACTGTGGTTCCCAAAGTAATGCTTCCTATTAAGTACATTAGTCAACCAAGAACTCATTTGATTTAAAGGGCACAGAGTGATCAAGGGAGACTGGAAAGATTTTAGACTCAATCCTCCCCGCCAATTCTGCCACAGTTAACATCAAGTTCTGCACAGCTTTTGGCAAATAATTTTTCTTCTCTGAGGCTAAATTTTCTCACAAGTAAAATATACATAATAATGACTGCCTTATCAAATGTAGCATTTTCAAATGATTATATAATCACTCTATTTTTTTTATATTATTTCTTACCAATATCAGGACACTTGTGATAGTAAAAGGCGATAATTGAAACAACTACAATATTTGAAATATTAACAACATTTTAATATAATGGTTTTATAAAATAGTTATGCTTCCTAACTGTGGTGCTAGAGAAGACTCTTAAAGAGTCCCTTAGACAGCAAGGAGATCAAACCAGTCAATCCTAAAGGAAACCAACCCAGAATATTCATTGGAAGGACTGATGTTGGACCTTAAGTGCCAATGCTTTGGCCACCTGATGTCAAGAGCCGACTCATTGGAAAAGACCCTGATGCTGGGAACGAATGAGGGCAGGAGGAGAAGGGGACAACTGAGAATGAGATGGTTGGTTGCCATCACTGACTCTATGGACATGAGTTTGAGCAAGCTCAGGGACATAATGAAAGACAGGGAAGCCTGGTGCACTGCAGTCTATGAGGTTACAAAGAGTCAGACACAACTGAGCAACTGAACAATACTTATATTCAAAAACTATTTTTAAAAATAAAAACTGCATGAATCCATGCACATGAAGGGGCTTCCCAGGTGGCACAGTGGTAAAGAATCTGCCTGTCAGTGGAGGAGGCACAAGAGATGTGAGTTCAGTCTTTGAGTTGGGTAGATCTTCTGGAGAAGGAAATGTCAACCCACTTCAGTATTCTTACCTGGAATTCCATGGACAGAGGAGCCTGACAGACTACAGACCATGGGGTCGCAAGGAGTCTGATACAACTGAATGAACGAGCATACACACACACATTGTAGTAAAAATTTCAAGACCCACTTTTATCTTCTATCACAAAATACTGTAATGAGAATTGTTAGTCCTTGTAATATATTCCTGTATTATATGAAGTTGCTTCACCATGTGTCTTTAATATTGCCACTAGTATTATTCTGAAATGCATTACTACCTAGTAGAACAAGTATCATTTTGTTAGATAATATGTATGCATTTTAATAAAACTAACTCTTATTGAACATTTAGTATTTTCTATGAAAGGTAATTTGCATATTGGAAATGTGCAAGTATTAATTGTACAGCTCAATAATGACATATGTACAGACCATATGTACTCTCCTCCAACTCAAGATACAGAATATGCCCATCACTCCCTTTGCCTCTCTCTAGTCAAATTCCTGTTCAAATTAGAGATAGACACTATTCTGATTTATATATATCATCAGAAATTAGTGATTCAGTTCCTGAGGTTCATAACAATGGAATCATACTCATTCATGTCTATATTTATGTACTCTTTTATTTTGGAGGCTCCAAAATCACTGCAGTGGTGGCTGCAGCCATGAAATCAAAAGACACTTGCTCCTTGAAAGAAAAGCTGTGACCAACTTATCATATTAAAAACCAAAGTCATTGCTGAAAAGGTCTGTCTAGACAAAGCTATGGTTTTTCCAGTAGTCATGTATGGATCTGAGAGTTGGACTATAAAGAAAGCTGAGTGTTGAAGAATTGATGCTTTTGAACTGTGGGGTTGGAGAAGACTCTGCAAGGAGATCAAACCTGTCAATCCTATAGGAAATCGGTCCTGAACATTCACTGGAAGGACTGATGCTGAAGCTGAAACTCCAATACTTTGGCCACCTGATACAAAGAACTGACTCATTGGAAAAGACCCTGATGCTGGGAAAGATTGAAGGCAGGAGGAGAAGGGGAAAACAGGATGAGATGGTTGGATGGCAACACTGACTCCATGGATATGAGTTTGAGCAAGCTCTGGTAGTTGGTGATGGGGAATCCTGGCGTGCTGCAGTCCATGGGATCACAAAGAGTCAGACATGACTGAGTGACTGAATTGAGAACTCATTATCTGGTTTTCTACTGGAAGAGTCTGACGATGTAGATATCAATCTGTTTGCAAGTTTTTATTTAATAAGTCCAAAATCATTGAGTCAATTTCCACACATACACAAATTAAATAGAAAAAGAGTAAAACTAATTAAGAAAAATAGTCATTTGATATGCATCAAAGATCATGCAGAAAGAATGCTATTTAAATATAGCTTCTACAAGCAGGCCATGTCAAATTTCTGTCATGATCTTCTAAAATTAATTACTGACATTTAAAGTACTGTCTGATGCTGTCTCACCACTATGCTGATTTTTATGTTGTCCACGCAGCCCATATATCTGTTGATTGATGGCAGTGAAAACTACATCAAGTTATACAGATCATTACCAATTCCATATAACTGAATTTTGATTAAATTTTTCACTAACCGTGCACTTTTGATTTTCTGCATCTTATGGAAAGGGTGTATTACAACATTAAAACACATTACTAAGTTTCATTATAGATCTCACATATAGATGCAATTCGAGGTCTACCTTATTCAATGTACAGCTACATGACTATAGGAAGCATGTGCAAAGTATTCTCTGTAAGCTCAACAGAACTGCTCAACTCCCATCTATGACACATATTTCATACATATGTAATTGATAATTTCTCATGTTTCCCAGTGTTACAGCTTCCCGATCTCTTTGGCAATGGCACACACTCATACTCTCAATAAATGCCTTTGCACCATATTCTTTTCAAGTTTAAAACCAAGTGTCTTAAAGGCCCAGGTCCTTCATCTTGGATCCCTGGGCCATGGGTATCCTGGCTTCTTCTCCACAGACATCTGGATGGGGCCTTGCTCATGCCAGTCACCTTCCCCCTACACCCTGCATATGATCTTCAGCCTCTACACTAGGAGCTGTTAATGACCACAAAGGCCTCACCTCTGCTTTGATCCAGACAGTATAGCCCTGTGCCACTGGAAGACTGCGGTGTGTGATGATGTCAGGTTGTTCTTTTCTCACTTTGTGTCATAGGGGACTAATGGGTGGCCAAGCTGGCTTCCAGTCTGGTTTTCCAATCTTCCTACGGTAGCAGAAATTCCATACACACACTATCCTATATCTAAGATATGTAATGAAGAAGGACATGCTGTAGAGCATCGAGACTCTAACTACATGTTAAAACAGCAGTTTCCTGCCATTGCATCTCATATACTACCGGTCTAAACTATAATAAAAAATATTGGGTGTTGCTAACCCCATTCAAGTTTATGTTAATACAAATAAATATTTTATAAAAACTGAGAAATCTAGAGCAAGTGATAAACTAAAAACCAGGAAATAACTGGCAAAAACAGGTGTGACCTGGGCAAACACAGTGTTAAACTACCCTATACACTGAGAATCTAGCATCTGCCAGGTAAAAAGCTAGTAGGTCTCTCTTCCTGTTTTCTATGGGTACAGAAAATAGTCCTCATTAATGAAAACCTATTTTGACTAGCTACATTATTACCAAAGAAAAACGTGAAAGTGTTAGTAGCTCAGTCGTGTCTAACTCTTCGTGACCCCATGGACTGTAGCCTGCCAGGTTCCTCTGTCCGTGGGATTTCCCAGGCAAGAATACTGGAAAGGATTGACATTCCCTTCTCCAGGGAATCTCCCCAACTCAGAGATCAAATCCATGTCTCCTTCATTACAGGCAGATTCTTTACTGTCAGAGCCACCAGAAGGGAAAATGTACAACCATGCTACGTTACCCGTTTTAAAGTCTACATTTTGAATTATTGTTCCTAAAAACTGAAAACAAGCCTAAATAGCCAGTATAAGGTCTGATCATTGTTATGGGATGGAGGGATGGCTGCATAGATGATCAATCTGAGAGACAGACTAAAACCCAATGAAAAATAGGTGGGTGCTCTGTTTTAAAATAACCCAGAAATGGAACCTGAACTGTCCAGAATGGTGAGGTCTGTGAAGACTAGAGGTGGAATGATCTCTGGCAATCTTCAACATGAGCCTGGATCATGCTGAACAAAGCCTTTTCTGTTGAACAGAGCCACAAAGCAAAGAGTGCCATTTGCCAGAAGTTACACCAGTTGAGAATATCATTTTGAATGTTCGAGTGCTGCAAGGAATCTGTTATATTTTTTTTAAGTTATTTTCAGCTAGTCCTTCTAACCGGCCAAGGAGATCTGTGATGCATCAGAGCTTCCCCATCACATTTAGGACGTACAGACAGCTCTCCACAAATCTTTGGCAGCAGCCTGTGAATCTGTGCTGAAGGCGGGTAGGTTTCTCTTTATATTTGTTGTTGTTTCTCCAGATACTCAGTTTGCAGCAGCATCTGCTATCTGGGCCCAGACAGTCCTAACAGATGTGCCATTACCTCATGTGATGAGCAAGCCTCTTGAACAAAGCGCCTGCTCCTCCTTGGCAGGTAGTCCTAGACGCTTTGTTTAAACCCAGTTGTAAAAAAAAAAAAAAAAACAGCCTGAATCCACCAGGGAATGGGAACTAATGAGAAGCAATTTCTCCGCAAACTTGGTGAGGAGGATAATGGACTCCTTCTGAGTCCCCAGTTTTATTAGTATTTCCATTTCAGCAAAATGTGCTTTTGACACAGTTTTCAAATTAGCACTGAATGTATCAAGCCCATTTCACTTGATGGTGATGCTCTTGGTGAAGATGATCAGATGACTTCAATGTTTCTAAATACACAGTGAGTGTGAAGTGTGAGCCATCAAACTATGATGTCTTCAGTCTTCGTGTCCTGTTGCATAAAGGAAGCAAGCAAGTAGGCCTCAGACACGTGTACGGGTCCCCGGGAGCAACCTGACACTAAAGTAGCTGCACTGCTCAGAGAGTGCTACGTCTCATCCCAGGAAATAATCTATTAGCACCATGTCATCTGGGTTTCCCTGGTGGCTCAGATGGTTTAAAACAACAAAAAAAATCTGCCTGCAATGCAGCAGACCCCTGGAGGAGGGCATGGCAACCCACTCCAGTATTCTTGCCTAGAGAATCCCATGGACAGAGGGCTACAGTCCGTGGGGTTGCAGAATTGGATAGGATTAAACAAGCTTTGTTTAAAGCACACACCATGTCTTCCATGTGGGTATGAGCCTTTCTCACAAAGTTTCTCAGTATACTATGAAGATAAACATAGTGGCTCATCCTTTTGGAGGCAGACTAGTTGGACTTGGCAATACCAGAAGACGGTTTACTTTTTGTAGTCAAGGTACTTGCAGCGTTATGTACATTTCTCATTTAGATGTTATGCAGCCTAAGTTATATTTTAATATCTGTATTTTACTAATGTGAAAACAGATATTAAGCATCATCTACAAGCTCCCAGATAGAAATTGGCAGAGAAATACTAAAATTCAGTTATATCTAACTCCCCCTCTGCTGAGCCAAACAAATAACTTTTGGCTTATTACTTACAAACTGAGCCTCAATTTTGTTTCTCCATAAACTGGTTATTTTGTAGACTGAAAGAAAATGCAAACACACTAATAGACACAGGCACAAACAAATGTAAAAATCACAGCCTCACACACATGCATGTATGCTCATACTGATTATCTTAGAGTCTGGAGCATAGTAAGCGATCAATATATGGTGACTAGTTTCATCTTTATAATATGTAGAAATTTTTAATAACTAGTAACTATTTAACCTATATCCATCCTAAGGGTTATCTGAACTTAAAACAAGTGGCCTAGAGAACAGTAATTACGCTAAATGATGTCTTAATAATGGTGTCTCTGACCACATGATTAACTGGATACAGAAGTTTGTTAGAATAGGGACTTTTTTTGGAGGGCCCACTGGATTCATCAACACAATGGCCTCCACTCTGTCACAGCACTAAAAATGGCCTTATGCACAGAGGCTCATTTTAGATGTGTTAATAGAGGCTGTCTTAGATTGATGATATGGTAGAAAATGAATTTTCTGCTTTGTCTACCTTAGTGATTTTGACCTTGCACCCCAAAACAATTTAGGTGCTATGTAATCTTGAACAAGGTATTCAACCATGCTAACTCAAAACTCTTACTCTGTAAATAGATGAAATAGTTATTCAGTTCCGTTTCTCAGTCGTGTCCAACTCTTTGCGTCCCCATGAATCGCAGCACACCAGGCCTCCCTGTCCATCACCATCTCCCGGAGTTCACTCGGATTCATGTCCATCGAGTCCGTGATGCCATCCAGCCATCTCATCCTCGGTCGTCCCCTTCTCCTCCTGCCCCCAATCCCTCCCAGCAGCAGAGTCTTTTCCAATGAGCCAACTCTTCGCATGAGGTGGCCAAAGTACTGGACTTTCAGCTTTAGCATCATTCCTTCCAAAGAAATCCCAGGGCTGATCTCCTTCAGAATGGACTGGTTGGATCTCCTTGCAGTCCAAGGGACTCTCAAGAGTCTTCTCCAACACCACAGTTCAAAAGCATCAATTCTTCGGTGCTCAGCTTTCTTCACAGTCCAACTCTCACATCCATACATGACGACAGGAAAAACCATCGCCTTGACTAGACGAACCTTAGTTGGTGAAGTACTGTCTCTGCTTTTGAATATGCTATCTAGGTTGGTCATAACTTTCCTTCCAAGGAGTAAGCGTCTTTTAATTTCATGGCTGCAATCACCATCTGCAGTGATTCTGGAGCCCAAAAAAATAAAGCTTGGCATTGTTTCCCCATCTATTTCCCATGAAGTGATGGGACCGGATGCCATGATCTTTGTTTTCTGAATGTTGAGCTTTAAGCCAACTTGTTCACTCTCTTCTTGCACCTTCCTCAAGAGGTTTTTTAGTTCCTCTTCACTTTCTGCCATAAGGGTGGTGTCATCTGCATAGCTGAGGTTACTGATATTTCTCCCGGCAATCTTGATTACAGCTTGTGCTTCTTCCAGCCGAGTGTTTCTCATGATGTATTCTGCATAGAAGTTAAATAAGCAGGGTGACAATATACAGCCTTGATGTACTCCTTTTCCTATTTGGAACCAGTCTGTTGTTCCATGTCCAGTTCTAACTGTTGCTTCCTGACCTGCATACAGATTTCTCAAGAGGCAGGTCAGGTGGTCTGGTATTCCCATCTCTTTCAGAACTTTCCACAGTTTATTGTGATCCACACAGTCAAAGGCTTTGGCATAGTCAATAAAGCAGAAATAGATGTTTTTCTGGAACTCTCTTGCTTTTTCCATGATCCAGCAGATGTTGGCAATTTGATCTCTGGTTCCTCTGCCTTTTCTAAAATCAGCTAGAACATCTGGAAGTTCACGGTTCATGTATTGCTGAAGCTTGGCTTGGAGAATTTTGAGCATTTCTTTGCTAGAATGTGAGATATTGTGTGGTAGTTTGAGCATTCTTTGGCATTGCCTTTCTTTGGGATTGGAATGAAAACTGACCTTTTCCAGTCCTGTGGCCACTGCTGAGTGTTCCAAATTTGCTGGCATATTGAGTGCAGCACTTTCACAGCATCATCTTTCAGGATTTGAAATAGCTCAGCTGGAATTCCATCACCTCCACTAGCTTTGTTCATAGTGATGCTTTCTAAGGCCCACTTGACTTCACATTCCAGGATGTCTGGCTCCAGATGAGTGATCACACTATCGTGATTATCCGGGTCATGAAGATCTTTTTTTGTAAAGTTCTTCCGTGTATTCTCGCCACCTCTTCTTAATATCTTCTGCTTCTGTTAGGTCCATACCATTTCTGTCCTTTATCGAGCCCATCTTTGCATGAAATGTTCCCTTGGTATCTCTAATTTTCTTGAAGAGATCTCTAGTCTTTCCCATTCTGCTCTTTTCCTCTATTTCTTTGCACTGATTGCTGAAGAAGGCTTTCTTATCTTTTCTTGCTATTCCTTGGAATTCTGCATTCAGATGCTTATATCTTTCCTTTTCTCCTTTGCTTTTAGCCTCTCTTCTTTTCACAGCTATTTGTAAGGCCTCCCCCGACAGCCATGTTGTTTTTTTGCATTTCTTTTCCATGGGGATGGTCTTGATCCCTGTCTCCTGTACAATTTCACGAACTTCATTCCATAGTTCATCAGACACTCTATCTATCAGATCTAGGCCCTTAAATCTATTTCTCACTTCCACTGTATAATCATAAGGGATTTGATTTAGGTCATACCTGAATGGTCTAGCGGTTTTCCCTACTTTCTTCAATTTAAGTCTGAATTTGGTAATAAGGAGTTCATGACCTGAGCCACAGTCAGCTCCTGGTCTTGTTTTTGCTGACTGTATAGAGCTTCTCCATCTTTGGGGGCAGAGAATATAACCAATCTGATTTTGATGTTGACCATCTGGTGATGTCCATGTGTAGTCTTCTCTTGTGTTGTTGGAAGAAGGTGTTTGCTATGACCAGTGCATTTTCTTGGCAAAACTCTATTAGTCTTTGCCCTGCTTCATTCCTCATTCCAAGGCCAAATTTGCCTGTTACTCCAGGTGTTTCTTGACTTCCTACTTTTGCATTACAGTCCCCTATAATGAAAAGGACATCTTTTTTGGGTGTTAGTTCTAAAGGTCTTGTAGGTCTTCATAGAATCGTTAGTTATTAGGTTGGTACAAAAGTAATTCTGGTTTTGCATTGTTGAACTTTGCTGTTTATTACTGGAATACATTCTTAAATAAATGTGGTTATGGTATACATCACTATAATGTGCATTTCTCACTCTATGCTTTTTTTTTGCTAATGACTTATTACTTGCCGTTTATTTTATATTTTAGACTATAGAAATGATGATAGACAGAAAGCAAATTCTAGCTATTTTCTTATTGGAGCTCAAAGTGGATCGTAAAGCAGCAAAGACAACTCACATCAACAACAACACATTTGGCCCAGGAACTGCTAATTAATTTACAGGACAGTGATAGTTAGAGAAGTTTTGCAAAAGAGCCCAGAAGATGAGAAGCACACTGGCCAGCCATCTGAGGCTGACAATGACCAGTTGAGAGCCACCACTGAAACTGATCCTCATACAACTACAAGAGAAGTTGCCAAAGAACTCAAAGTTGAACATTCTATGGTCCTTTGGCATCTGAAGCAAATTGGAAAAGTCACAAAGCTCAAAAGTGGGTGTCTCATGAGCTGACCAGAAATCAAAACAAACAAAAAATAAATCGTCCTTTTGAAGTGTGGTCTTCTCTTATTCTATGCAACAACAATGAACCATTTCTCTATCAGATTGTGACATGTAACAAAAAGTGGACTTTATACCACAACAGACAATTACCAGCTCAGTGGTTGGACTGAGAAGAAGCTTCAAAGCACTTCCCAAAGCTAAACTTGCACCTAAAAAATGATCGTGGTCACTGTTTGGTGGTCTGCTGCCTGTCTGATCCGGTACAGCTTTCTGAATCCCAGCAAAACTGGAGCAGTATGTTCAGCAAATCAATGAGATGCACTGAAAACTCCAACACCTGCAGCCAGCGTTGGTCAACGGAAAGGGCCCAATTCCTCTCTATGACAATGCTGACCTCATGTCATAACCTGTAACTGGGTTATGAAGTTTTGCCTCATCTGCTATATTCAGCTGACCTCTTGCCAACTGATTACCATTTCTTCAATCATCTCAACAACTTTTTGCAGGGAAAACACTTCCACAACCAGCAGGAGGCAGAAAATGCTGTCCAAGAGTTCATCGAATCCAAAACCGTAAATATTGACACTACAGGAATAAGCAAACTTATTTCTTGATGGCAGAAAGTATTGATTGCAGTGGTTCCTATTTTGATTAATAAAGATGTATTTAAGCCTAGTTACAATGACTTAACATTCATGGTCTGAAACTGAAATTACTTGTGTGTGTGTGCTGTGCACTGTCATTTCAGTCATGTCCAACTATTTGTGACCCTATGGACTATAGCCCACCAGACTCCTCTCTCCATGGGATTCTCCAGGCAAAAATACTGGAGTCAACTGCCACATTCTCCTCCAGGGATCTTCCTGATTCAGGGATTGAACCCAAATCTCTTGTGTCTCCTGCATTGGCAGGCAGGCGCTTTACCACTAGCATCATCTGGGAAGCCCATTTTGATTAATAAAGATATATTTGAGCCTAGTCATAATGATTTAAAATTAATCATTTGAAACTGCAATTACTTTTGTACCAACCTAATATCTGCCCATATAAAATATCTAACATAACGGTACCACAAAAACAACAAGCACTCTATATATGTTCACTACTATCTTTGTTTACTAATACTATTATCACTAGTACTAATAATAAAACCATTATTTTTATTTCAATGTGTTCCTCAACTAAAAACTTCCTAAAAGACAGAAATGACTTTTCTATTTATAGCAGGTATAATTGAGACAAAACTACTTATAATTGTTTTAATTGTATATCCAATGGCAAAATGCAGAGTCAAAGGCTACACACTGTTGGAAGTAATGGATAAAAATCATGTAATAGTACATAGAGTAAATAGTGAGAATTTTTTTTATTAAAGTTATTATTCATGGGGACTTTTCCCTTCAATTGGCCTGTTTCATAGAGGGAAAGGAAGAAAGAAAGTAGTAAAGAAAGGGGAAAAAGTCTACAAATAAACTTTTCTTCATCTTTCTTTGATGTCTGCTTGACAATGTGTTTTGAACAATTTGCACTTGTGTCTAGACCATTACAGCTGGAAGCTGTCTGAAGAATAATTCATCTTAAGACAGTCTTTTATGAAAATATGACACAACTGTAGCCTAAGAAACTAATTGATTATCCAAAGGTATTTGTTTAGGGAACAGAAAAGGGAAAAAGACATTTATCAGGGTAAATAGATTTCGGGTGACTCTAATTTTTTTAGAGGACTTCAAAGCCATATGGATTTGTGTGTAGATTTCTATGTCTTCATTATCAGAGCAAAGAGTGACGCACATAACCAGTTTAAATGTAAACTGTCATACAGACACTGCTGAGATCACTGAAGTTCAACTGAGAAAAATAGAGGTGTTTTTTTTTTCTACATTAATACAAAACTTATTTCCCTGTCAATAATTTCATTCAGTGCTAAAAACAGTGCAAAGCCAATGTATGGGGTTTTGTTTTAGAATATCTCTGAGGCAGGTTTTCTTCCAAATGCAGTAACTAAAAATATTGTCAAAATTCGTTAGTGGCCAGCAGGCAATTTCACATCTCAGAAATATTTTTTAGTTAAAGGAAAAGAAAACCTTTGATAATATTTTCCCTCATTGAATATACCCAGTTATTCCTTTACTAGGCACCTGGGCACAGTGGTACATAGATTTATGCACATGGAGCGCATTATCACAATTTTCAACAAATGACTGTGTTCAATGAAGCATGCCATACAAAGCACTTGTCTTTCATCATGGTATGCAAAGAAAAAACTGCCATACTCCTCAGAAACAAGAGAAAAATATTTGACCAATAAGATGGCTTTTTACAACAAATCCCAGTGCAGAGGAAAGGTTTCACCAAACTCTACCATGTGATAAATTTTAAGTTGATTTTTTAACTTAAATTATATCCCTATAATTACAAGTAGAGGTATAAAGGCAACAAACTTGTCATCTCAAATATAAGGCATTTTTGTCACTGAGATTTCAATATTCAAGACTGAGTACTTGTACTTTGGTTCATCATACACTTTTTTCTCTGATATATTAAATAAATGTTTTTGTTATTGCATGTATTTGTAAAAAACACAACACCCCTCTTCCTCTAAGAACGACACATAATTTCAAAACAATTTGGAAACAGATTTCATTATGAGCAAAAATTAAAAAGCAAAAACTTGCATTTAAGACAAAAAAGTCATTTAATATTAAACGATCTGTGCAGCCTTAAGAAATTTAAAAGGAAAATGAAAATTAAATAAGCAAAATGGATAAACATGATAGGAATAAAAAATGAGAAAACTATTGAGGAATTTAAGTTTTATGGTCAAAATTAAGAAAGTGAAAAGGCCTGGGTGATCGTGTGGTGGCAAATGCATGGATATGACAGATCTTCCAAGCTGTCTCTATTACAAGGAATAATAAATCTCAAAGGAATGACCGCTGTTGAGATGTTTCTCGTCTAGGATTTGATGGTGGCAAAAAGCTTTCCTTCCCCCAACAGATAGAGTCATGAAAACAATTAGTTGCTGGTTATCGTGGAGAGCATCTTCATCATGAAAAGAAGACAAGACTCCCTAGCCGTTTACCAGCACACTTGGGGGTCTTCTCTTTCCCTGGTCCTCTCTCAGGCTCTTTGTGTGGCCACTCTCGTCCTTCTAATTCTTCTTCTCCCCACCGTTCTGCCTTCCAGAGATGAGTACCTTCCTCTCACATGACCCTCTCAGCACGACACTATTTTAAAAATAATAGTCTATAATAAGCTACCAAGATTTTCCTTTAGAAGTAAATTTGGGATAAAACAAACATGTCACAATGTAATAGAAAGTTAGCAAGATTTCTGTTCAAATTCCAGTCCCAGAACTGGCCATCGGTGTCACTGTGGGCTTTTTATTTAACTCCTGAGTTTTACTGTTCTTAGTTGAAAATTAAGGCTTCAGTGTGAAAATACACATAAAGGCCTAGGACACTGTATATCTTATAGTATATATATCACAGCTTTTCAGTAAGCAGTGGTAGTGGAGGTGTAGTTGCTAAGTAGTGTCCGACTCTTGTGACCTCCCAGACTGTAGCCTGCCAGGCTCCTCTGTCCATGGGATTTCCCAGACAAGAATACTGGAGTGAGTGGCCATTTCCTTCTCCACAGTAAGCAATAACTGCTACTAATTAGTATCACTATGACTAATACCAACAGAAGCACTACCATTAATAACAAAAATCCGCATTTTTTCCTCTTCTTCTTGGACCCACGTGGATAATGAAGGACAGTCCCATCTTCAGATGCTCAACTCACTTATATCTAGAAAGACTATTTCCAAATAAGGTCATATTCAAAGATTTTCCAAGTTAAGACATAAAATATGTTGCAGGGGAGAGGGGACAGAGTTCAACCCACTGTATCAGGTTGGGTAATGTTGCAGAAGTGAAAAATTTATCCTTAGGGAATGGTCATGAGTTTTAAAAGTTCAAGGTAATACAGCCAGTATATAGTGAAAATGTGGATAGAATCCAGGTTATGTGAAAGTCTCTCAGTCATATCCAACTCTTTGCGACCCCATGGACTACTCAGCCCATAGAATTCTCTAGGCCAGAATACTGGAGAGGGTTCCCATTTCCTTCTCCAGGGGATCTTCCCAACCCAGAGATCAAACCCAGGTCTCTTGAATTGCAGGTGGCTTCATTATGAATTGAGCTATCAAGGAAGCCCTTAGAATCCTGGTTTTAATTACTGGATATTCATACGTGCTGGAAACAGCCTTGATGTAAGTCAACAAACAAATTCTGCTGTAAACAACTCAACCTTTCACCAAAGTCGCATTCTGTGACATGATTCTTCTGGAAGATGTTATAAAAAAAAATCATAGAGAAAGGGCTGCAAATTCTATTGGGTTGGCCAATTAAGTTAATTCTGATTTTCCCTAACATCTTAGAGAAAAATCTGAAAGAACTTTTTGGTCAACTCAATATTGTCTATTAAATGGCAAGTTAAATAAGGTTAAGTGGTTATCTTTTTCTCAGAATGTAAAGCCTTTGACATGTTAAAGTATACTTTTTATTAAAAAAATAATATTAGTACACAGTATTTCTAAAACCTATTTAACCCTAGATATTTTGTCTGTCCATAATATCTTTTAAGACTAGCTTTTGTAACACACGTTTTTTGGGACAAGCTGGTCTAAGCCAAAAAAGGAAAAAAAGAAAACTGTAGCACTGTAATATATCAAATTTGGGACCAAGTAGGAAAAAAATTTTCAGTGAGAGAAGGTATGTAATGGGAGAGCACCCTCTAGAAACAATACAACAAATGTTTATTGGCCACTCCCTCTGTTCAGTAAAATGCTACATTCTGAATACAACTGATAAGCTCCTCCTCTTCTTGTAACTTACAATGTAGGTAGAAAGATAGTCATTAAACAGTTTGAATGAAGTATGATGAAATTTAAGCAAGCAAAATTAAACTGCAGTATATATTAAATGTCACGTCTTCAATTCTAGAGTAGGAGAGCATTACCGACTCTAGGAACTGACGAAGTGACATTTAAGCTAAGCCCTGGAAAAAGGATCAAATACAACCAAGTGACAGGAAAAAGAATCAAGTTCCTGTTTGCCAAGATTCAGAGCTAGGAAAGGCATCTCTACTCTCCATTAAGTCCAGGAGAAAATTTAATGTGACTTTTTTGATTTGGGAGATGTCAACACACCTTAAAAAAGTTAAAATTTCAAATTCAATTTTACTTTAAGCCATAAATGAGACAGAATTTCCACTCCATCCTTCACCCCACCCCTTCCTGTCTACCCTGCCATCTCTCTCTCCACTTCTGTGCTTCAGATGATATCCTTCAACACATTCCTAAATTTTGCCCCTCTTTTCTCAGCTCACATTCTTTTCTTCCTGTATGGGGTATGGATAGGTAAAACAAGAGATTTTATTAAAAATGATTAAAATTTGCATTAAATTTATACTCAAATTCACAACAGCATTTTTTCTATCCAAATTGTTACAAACAACAGAAAAAAGGCCTACTTTTCTGAAATAACTATACAGTTATAAGCATTCTATTGGTACATTTTGCTTGAGGATAGCATGGTTGAAAAGTGACAATAAGATGCAATATAAAAACTTGTGAATTCACAACTAACTCAAAAGGAGATTAAGTGACTTTTTTTCTAAGTCAAATTATAAATATACCAATTAACAGATTTAATATTATATCTATGATGACTTCATGATTTTTTTTAAAATTCTATGAGTGCAATGTTTTGTTTTTTTTTTGTTTTTTAAATAAACACATTCTTACACTATGCTTTGTTTACTGTATTGTTATCATGCCAGCATGGTTTACTGCCTACATTTTTTTCTCCCAGGTTCATATATACTGCTGCTGAACAATTTTGACTTCCCCAGTTTTAGTATATAAGCCAAGAACTGACATCAATAAGAACAACCCCATGCCAAAAGTATTATTCTCTAATGCAAGTATACAGTCAAGCGATATTTTCCAAAAATTCTCAGCTTGGAAAACCAAGAAAAATGCAAAGTAATTTATGTAAAAAAGAATCTCCTGTAATTGACATTGAATGTTTTAATTAGAAATGCATATGGACCATATGTTAATACTATATTTCAATATAGTATTACTATATTTCCAGAGAAACCACAGTATCTACTAGGATATAAGTTGAAAAGAGGGATAAGTTGTCTTTGCCTCTTTTAAAAATTCTTTAGAATCTCCAGAGATGACATACACAGTTCAAATAGATTTGGGTTGACTTTCTTGGACACATATCTATTTATTATCTCCAGCTTTCTTGCTGCAAGCAAGGCACTTTTATTCGTCTCTCCTGGAGTTTACAAAAGAATGTATAGAGCAAGATTCTTTTCAAGTGCAAGGTTTTTAAAGAGACAAGTAATGATATTTCTGCCTACCATAGCATTACTCAGAATACTAAGAATCTATGCTAATATATTTATGTCAACAATCACATGGAAACATTTACAGTGCAAAAGATCTGGCTTTTTCATGAACATCAGGGTAAAACTTACTAAATCCAGTAAGGTTTTATAACCTGAATTCTGTCACACCAACTGTGCATCTACATGATAACATACTAGTTAGGAAGTGATGATGGAAAGAGCACTGGCTTGACTTCTGGCAGTGACTTCAAGGCAGAGGACTTTAGGATAATCTTTAAACACAAATTCTAGTTTATCATCTCCTTCCAACAATTTTCACCAATTTATGAACATATGAACACAAAAGCTTTTTGTCATAACTCTAAGTAAGGACTGCTCACCACTTACAACAGAATTATCTAGCATGGTTGCTTGAAATGTCAATCCTTGATTCTCCCCCCCAAACTTACTAAATTGGAGTCTTAAGAAGTGGGTTCAAGATACAGTTGGGACTTCCCTGGTGGTCGAGTGGTTAAGAATCCACCTGCCAATGCGAGGGACACAGGTTCTATCCCTGGTCTGGGAAGGTCCCACATGCTGCAGAGCAACTAAGCCCATGAGCCACGACTACCGAGCCCACAAGAGCCTGTGTTCCACAAGGGACGCCACCACAATGGGAAGCCTGCCACAACTAGAGAAATCCTGTGCAAAGCAACAAAGACCAAGTGCAGCCAAAAATACTTAAATGAATAAATCATTTTTTAAAAGATATCTACAATTTATAAAAATGCTCCAGAGAATTCTTCTCTCTGGTTTGATGAGCACTAATATATAGTGAATTATTTTCATAGTTAGATAGCATTCCGTTATCAGTACTATGTTAATCCTACAAATGGAATTAATAACAAGAAACAGAATTAATAAAAGAAACAGGTTTCATTTGTATAGAGGCTTATCATTACAACTTCAAAAAAAAAAAAAACTTCTGTTATTTTCTCCATGCCAGGCACCCTTTTCCACTTCACACTTGAAGAGAAATGCCAAAGAAGCTGCAGGCCGTAGATCCTCCTGAAGTCCATCAGGGATATTTGCATTAGCGAATTAGCAACAGATGTTGTTATAATAGAAACTCAGGTGAGAAAGATTTTGTTCTTAAGAGTCTAATCTTGAAGTAGGCATTGTCAGAGAAAATGGTTTTTTTTGAAGTTAATATAAAACGTTTGACTCACTGAATATCCCATTCTGGTGCAAACCAGGGTGGGTTACAGCACACTGCAAGGCACAGAAAATAATACGTGGGCATGAAAGAAGGGAGTGGATCACAAAGCACAGAACAGAGAGCTTTCATCTTCTCTGATTGAAGGTTTTATCAATTTCATAATGAAGCAATAGTTCTTGAAGACATGATTTACATTAGAGATAGATTACTCTGTATGCATTTTATGCCTAGCATGTGGATGAAAATTGTAATATCCTAATCTGAAAAGTTAGGCAATAGTTCCCTATTATGATCCTGTCTTTGCACTCAAAAAGTAAGTCTATTGTGTGCCAAAGTATCTTTAGAACTCTTAACTGCCATAAAATATCGGGGAATGCATAACTCAGGTATCTGGTGATAAGTATTGATTTTCAAAGTATCCTAATAAAATTGCAAAAAGAATAAACACAAACACCTAAAACGGGCTTTAGATATGCAACCAATATGATAGAACTCATTGGTATGTGTCCATCCTGGGGAGATGGGAGGAGAACAGTTTGCAAATCAGGCAAGATGGGGTCAGCTCCGCAGAAGGGACAAGTGAGAGAAGCTGGAGAGATCTGGTTCAGCTGAAGGGTGGGTGAAATCAGGATGTCAAAATGACCTATGGTTGTATGAAGTGTGACACCAGCTGACCCCGCACACACAGGAACACACATTCAAGTACACAGGCATATGCTAAAATGGAACCTATGCACTCTGGGAGTCAGTGTTGAGAGGGTGTGGTGAAGACTTGTGCCTGAAAAAGTCCAACCATCCTTTCTCTGTGTTTCCCCTTTAAAGACCTGGGCCCTAAAAGGGAAGACTATTTCCTTTCTTGACGGAGAGAAAGAGGCTCAGGATATTAAAGACTCCATCTTTCTGTTAATCAACAGAAAGATACTGGTGGTAGTGTGAACAGTTGTTGTTCAAACCCTCAAAATGTACACTTTACAAGAAACAGGGGAAATCCTGAGAAGACAACCCAGAGATGGTGTCAGAGGATGATGGGAAACAGGGATCTGTGGGTTAGAGCCACATGCCTGCCAAATGCCTCTGCCTCAGGACAAGTTCCACAGCTGAGAGCTACCAGTGTGAACCCCAGACCCCAAGAGGCGCTCCCCCTGGCATGGATGGCAGAAAGCCAACCTGGCTGCTGTTAGACTGGGAGCTCCTGCCTCCCTCGCTACTGCACCTGGCTGTGGAGCCCGGGAGGCCCTGTGCACAGGAGTGGTGGCGTGTGTCCAGGCCCCATCAGACTTTAAGAGGCGCTGGCCCTGCTGGTATCCCTGAGTGCAGGAAGAGCATGTGTGCCTCTGGCTCCAGACTCACTTGCACATAAGTCAGCACCCCTTCCTGTGTCCTGAGTGTGAGGGCTGCTACAGCTAAAACGAGAACCTGATTGACCATCTGCAGCTCCGCACCAGGGAGAAGCCCTTCCAAAATGCCAAGTGTAGACTCAGCTTCATGCCCAGCACCAGCAGCAGCACAGTAGGAAGGTGGAGAAGTACAATGCTGCTCTCCTAGCCTCCTGGACCACAGGCAAAAGTGATCAGAGAGCAGTGTGGGGCTCTCTACGCAAAAGTCATCTGGTGGGCCTTCCTAATCATCAGGGACCTCAAGTACAGGGGTTGTGTAGCCCCTGAGGATTGGACCTGTCACCAGAAGTTGCCGGGAGCATAATAGAGCACCCAGAGAACCACACAGGGTCCCTTACAGACATCTCCACACCTCACACCGGGTCAGAAGCGCTGATCCCATGGCAATGACCAAGGTGTGGAGATGTCTGTAAGGGAAAGCTAGACTGAAGACCCAAGAGTCATTCTTACTCTGCTTTTTGTACAAATTATTCATTAAAACAACTGATGTGAACATGAAAAACACAACTTTCCCCTCCCCCTTCCTGTTAAACCTATGATAATTAATAGTGGATTTGATGGACATAGAGATGCAGTTCCTGAATCACATTGTAAGGAAGAATTTGTTGCCCTGAATGCTGGGATTACTACCAGCAGACAACCCTTCAGGGACAGCCTCAGCTGCAGAGAACATTTTAGCCAAGGTCCCCAGAGACTGCTGAGGCAAGCATGAAAATGCCCAGCTGTTTGATCTGATTGTTCATGAAAAATGAGTGATGTGAAGATCAAAAAGAAAAAATTCAGCTTTCCTAGGAAGTACTCATAGTAACCTATGATAATCAATAAGATCTGCTTTGATGGACATTGTAAAGGGTAGTTCAGAGCTCCCTGTGATGAGGATAAGCTACCAGACCCATGTTACTCCTCGTCTTCTGCCTCTGCCCAACTCTACTGCTTTCACCTCCCTTCCATAAGTATTAATTTCTAGGACTCTCCCTAGAAAATGTCTGCACATTTAACTTCATCTCAGTCTGCTTCCTAGAAATCCAAACTATGACAGCTGATGTCAAGAGTGGTCCAAGAAAGCAGCCATGAGATGAGTCTTGGAGCTACATCACTCATCACCAGTTGGCATGCAGGAGCCCATCTCCTGTGGTTAGGTAAGCATAGGATATTCCCTGGTACAAGGTGTTTAAAATCTACTTGTAAAATAGAATAATTCACCAGTGGAAAGGAATGAGCAATTTACCAGTTGTTTGAAACATATGGAGAAAACTGTAAGCTTAGGAAAAACAGCATCCAATGATCTAAATTCAATGTATGCGTTATGAGAAGATAACAAAAAGCTGGAATCAATTAACAGTTAACTGAAAGCCAAGTAGCAGCACCTGAAACTGTTGGCCATACCCACTCCTCCAACTGCAGCCTTTTCTGAGCCATTAGAGTACTTCACAAACTGTATTGCTTTCAAAAAGAGTGTGATGGAAACTATCTCCTTTGGGGATTTTAAAAATGCAGGATAGACTTTCCTGGTGGTCCGGTGGGGTGGTTAAGGCTCCAAGGTCCCAATGCAGGGGGTCAGGGTTCAACCCTGGTGAGGGAACTAGGCCCACATCCTGCAACTAACAGTTCACTTGCCACAGCTGAAGATCTCAAAGATTCCACACCTAGCAACCAAGATCCTGTGTGTCACAACTGAGACCCAGAGCAGCCAAATAAATAAATTTTACAAACTGGAAAATAATGCAGGAGTGTAGGTTCTTACACATCTCTATTTCACCATTCATCTAATTTCCTACAGAAATTAGATCCTATAGGTTGAAAATAAACCACTGCAAACTTAACCAAGTAAAACTCCAACTGTAGCCACCTTGCCAGGTACAGTATCTTTTTTAGAGTAGATGAATAGCCCTTTGGATATGGTGGGTAGCCAGATTTGGTGAAGGTATTCTTTTCCATCTATTATAGTGGAGCAAAAAAATCTCACTAAAAATTTATAATTACATGAAACAGAAAACAAAATTCATTTACAGTTTTGCCCCTGGTTACATTACTTCCCCTGTGGTGTGTTATAGTCCAGAGAGCTAAGAACTCTCTGGACGTTTGGTGGAACATCACATTGATCCACTGAAGGGGACTTTGTTGAGACACCTATATTGCAAAAGTGAGGTAGATAAACTCTGAGGATTCAGGGGACTGACACATAGGCATTATTTTCAAGGAGCCAGTGGTCATAGACATGTCAGGTTAAAAAAAAAAAAAAAAAAAACTTGCACCTCTCCGTTTAAATTTTTTTTTTTTGTCTTTCTACAGCACTAAAAATAAAATACAAACTCCATCCCCCCAATTTAGAAAAGGCTTACATGATCTAGAGCCTACCTTCAGTCTGAATTTATCTTAAAAAGTTCTTGCTTCAGAACACTGGGCTACTTTTCTACTTCTGTGTAACAAATTACCACAAACTTCACTATAGAAAGCAGTATCTGTTTACTAACTCACAGTTTCTGCAGGTCAGAAAACTTGGTGTGGCGTAACCAGGTTCACAGTTCAGGGCCTTGCAAAGCTGAAAGTGGGGTGTTGGCTGGGGCTGTGTTCTCATGTGGAGCTCAGGCCTCCATCAAATTCATCTAAGTTGTTGGCGGAGTTTAGTGCTGTGGTTGTAGCGCCTAAGTCCCCATTTCTTGGGGCTGGTGTTTGGGATCGCTCTTAGTGGCTATACCACTCTCAGTTCCTACTCATGTGACCCTTGCTTGAAGAGGAAGCTCACAATATGCCGCTGACTTGCTTTCAGGTCAGTCGGAGAGCCTGTGTTGCTTAAATCCTCTCTGTATTCTTATAAGAGCCCGTTTAATTAGTTCCGTTTCCTCTAGAACACGCCCCTTTTCTAAGGGTCTACCAATCAGGGAGTTCACAGCAGCAACTTCTGTGCTTGATTGACTAATTGGAAAGAAGCTGAGTGTAGCCCACGGGGAGGAATCTTGGTGGATATCTTAGAATGTTGCCTATCCCAGTACCAAGACCAAGGCTTGCCTGAGACTGTCTTCATTTTAGCCCTGAAAAAAAATCTCACCTTACCCCCCTCAGCCCTGGGTAAACCTTCCGTTACTAAACTCCCATCAAGCTCAGCTTCCTTTGGTTTCTCAGAAACAGCTACTCCATTTCTCCCTAAGGACTTGACGTTAGCACTTCCACGGGGAATGTATTTTCTTCTTGACATCCATATTTCATATTAAACATCATCTTCAGAGATTGCATTCTCTGGAGAGGAGACAGTAAAAGAAAAATAGCTGTCATAAATCAATAAAGAGCACTGGTATGTTAGAAGATGAGAAGTCTTACGGGGAAAAGATGAAAGAAGAAAATGAGAACAGGAGTTCTAAACGAAGTGTCAGTATATCTCTTTGAAAAGGTGTCATTTGAACAAATATTTGAGGGGAGTGAGGGTATTAGCCACGTAAATCTGAGGCAATTATACTCCCTGGAGAGGGAAGAGTCATTGCTAATTATTTAAGGTGAAACATGCCTGGCATATGAAAGGATATGCAGAGAAAATGCAACAGAAATGGAGTGAGGAAATGTCCTAGAAGATGAACTCAGAGATGGAATGAGCAACCAGGACATGTATGGCCTTGGAGAGCATTGTAAGACTGGCTGCTGAGATGGAAGCTTACTGGGGAATTTTGAGCAAAAGAGGGACTTGATCTGACTTGAATTTTATAAGATTCTTTCTGGCAGTTGTGTTGAGAATAGGCTGGGGATGGAAGGAAGGTATAAGTAGGGAGAACATGTAAAGGCTTCTCAGTGGTATATGTGGGTGATTATGGTGGTTGAGTGCAATGTTAACAGTATAAGCAGTGAAAATGATGCATGCAGATACATTGACAAATTGATGATGCAGTATAGACAGGAGGAAACTGCTGGAGTAATATATTTAAGAGAGAGGGAATAGAAGCTATTGCAAAAGTGGAGGGATTGGTTTTACCTGGGGCTTCCCTGCTGGCTCAGACAGTAAAGAATCTGCCTGCAGTGCAGGAGACCCGGGTTTGATCCCTGGATCAGGAAGATCCGCTGGAGAAGGGAATGGCAATCCACTCCAGTATTCTTGTCTGGAGAATTCCATGGACAGGGGAGCCTGGCGGGCTACAGACCATGGGGTCACAAAGCAACTAACACTTCCACTTGGCTTTACTTAGAAACACTGAGAGTTCCTATAGCATAAAAGGCAGAAATAGTGCACAAGTGTACAGATATGGATAGTAGATATATTAACATAAACATCATGGAAGGCGCTTATGAAAGTTCTCTATAAAATAAAAAGCATAGAGTTAAGATGGAATTTTGGAACTGACTCATTCCCCACTCAGCAGACAAGAGGGTTCTATCCTGGTTGGTGAGTTGGGGCATGGATAGTCCCTGGCAAAAAGTGTCATCTC
This sequence comes from Capricornis sumatraensis, assembly GCF_032405125.1. NCBI lineage: Eukaryota > Metazoa > Chordata > Mammalia > Artiodactyla > Bovidae > Capricornis > Capricornis sumatraensis. Next base: position 38,222,978 of record NC_091085.1, on the reverse strand, counting down.
ACTGGCTAAAGATTTTATGTGGAGGAGCAGAAATAGCTGAGAGGCAGGCTGAATAAACAGTTGTAAACTTTGGAGTCCAAAGACTTTTGAATCTTCAGCACGATGGTTAGTTTGAGGTGTCAAGCTTGACTGGCCAGGAGGTGACCCCATTAAATATTATTTCTGGGGATTCTAAGGATATGTCTGGATGAGATTAGCATTTGAATTGGTCGAAGGAGTAGAGTAGATGGCCCTCCACCGTATGTGGATGTGGGTGAACATTATCCAAACTGTTAAGAGCCTGAATAGAACAAAAGTTTGAGAAAGGCAGAATCCTCCCCTTTCTGCCAGAGTGCTTCAGTTGGGACATTGATCTCCTGCCCTCAGCTTTCTTGGTTCTCAGGCCTTCAGAGTCTGAATTAAACAACTGATTTTGCTTGGTCTCCAACCAGTAGAGAGCAGACGGTGGGACCTGTCTTCCTCCATAACTGCAAGTCAGTTTGTCATAGTGTAATCTCTCTCTCATTCTCTTCCATCCCTCCTTCTCCCTCTGCCTGCCACTCTCTCACTGTCTGACTAATGCACTCAGCCAACGTAAGTGTGCCATGCACAGGTTCAGGAGTTAGTAAGGAAAAATATGAGACCCTGCACAGTGAGCTGGGAGGTCGGGATGTATGCACCTGGGAATGCTGGCACTGCAGACTCCACAAACGCCTCGAGGTTTACAGAGGTAGCCCACCCTCCCCTCATGAGAGCCAGCATGTCGACTGCACTGGACTACGATGTTGCAGGGCACCCTCCCTACAACCTGCCATGTAACAGCTGAGCCCTTCAGGAGCCACTCCTATTACCTGTTCTGGATGCCCTCCCCAGTCTGTCAGGAGAAGTGCTGGGCCTCATAAGTAATGAAACAGACTATACAACCAGAGTTTGAAGAATTAACTATCTTGAACAAGTAAGAGCCAGGAAAACACTCCCGGGGTTGGAATATAATGGAGCTTGCTTAAGGGAGGTAAAAGGTAAGGATGGACAAACCAGAATTTATGCACTTAGACTGACTGCTTTTATGACATAAGATTGAACACCCTGGTCCTGGAGAGAGCCCTAAGGAATGAAGCAAACTCCCTATTATGCTGGTTCTCGGAGTCCTAGAGAAAGCAAAGGCCTATGCTCAGTAAAGGAAAAATGCCCGAGTAACCCTAACGTATGGTAGAGAAGGAAACAAAGAGTCTGAGGTCAGTGGATATGGTGGAATGGAGACACAGGAAAGACAAGGAGACCCACTGAGGCAGGGTTCCAGAGGAGGGACACAAGGGCACACCATTCACCAAGGACACGAGGCCTGCTCTGGTGACAAGGGAGATTCACCTCCTTCTGCGGACAATGCTAAGCATCCTTAAGAAGTTCACCAGTAGCTCACCTTTGCAGGCTGAGGCTGAAGACATTTGCAACTGCTGTGGCTCTGAGCTCATTAGCTTCCATGGGGACAACGTCCCCACCCGTAGAAGCCAGGTGGCACTGTTTAATCACCAGAAGCCAGGAGGCTGCACTTAGAATAATTGCAAGGCGAGGTCAGCAGAGTAGCGGAGGGGGCGTCATCCTCAGGGAGCTAGAGACATATGGTTAATAGACATAGCATCCCTGGGGGCAAAACAGATGAGCTGTCAAGAAGGGTGCTGCTTAACATCTATAACCGAAAAAGGCAAAAATGCAGGAGCAGAGGCATGAGGGCAATTGCTCCAATAAAAAGTAACGAGCTCTTACTATTTCCCTGAGCCAGTTTTCAAATCTGGAACCCATTGACTAAGAAAGTGGCCGGTGCCTAGAAGAGGGAACTTGCAGCTATTACAGGACTGCAGTAATTCTCCAGCACTTCCCTCAGAAGCAGTGATGGCCATTTACTCAGCTCACTGTGCACTGAGGTAGGAGGAACACCAAAATAGCTGGAGGACCAAGGTCTGAGTCAACATTAAGGCCTTATCATGGCCCTTGAGTAAAGTCAGGACTTATTGGCTCTTTACAATAAATGAAGCCCTGGCTAAATCCAGCTCACAACGGAGAACTGGGAGTGACTCAGTGTTCATTTCTCCAGTGCTCAGATATAGAATTTGAATTGTTATACTTAGCAGTTACAATGATCCCCACATCTTTAGCCTCTAAGGAAGAGCATTCATAGTAGGTAAGGCCAAGTGGGAACCTATGAAACTTAACGGCCCCCAACCAAGGTAGTATCATTACATCTCAGGGGTAGAGAGGGGTGGGGTGGCAGAAGTTAGCACCGCTATTAATGACCTAAATAATTCAGTGGTGATGGTCCCAATCTTCTTTGCATTTGATAGCCAGTGGAAAAAATGAGAACATTCTTAAGAATGATTTTAGACTAAGGCAGGTTGAATCAGGTAACGTCCTTGATCACTGCTACTGTGCCAAATATAATTTCCTCACTAGGGCATGTTAATAAGGCCTTAGTTACATGGTTGTTGTTATTATTTAGTTGCTAAGCTATGTCCAACTCTTTGCAACCCCATGGACTGTAGTCCAGCAGACTCCTCTGTTCATGGAATTCTCCAGGCAAGAATACTGGCATGGGTTGCCATTTTCCTCTCCAGGGGATCTTCCTGACTCAAGGATTGAACCCAGGTCTCCTGCACTGGCAGGCAGATTCTTTACCACTGAGTCACCAGGGAAGCCCCCAATTACATGGTACTTGAATATTTATCTGGTGAACGTGGTTATTTTCCATTTCAATTAAAAAAGAGAATCAGAAACAACTCATGTTTAAGTAAAATAAATAAAATATTCATTTACCATTTTCCTCAGAGCTGTGTTAACCTCCTGCCCTCTATCACAAAGTAATACAAAGAGGTCTGAACCACATAAACATCCCCAGAGTACCACATTAATCACTCTATTGAAGAGATCATGCCAATTGGAGAGAACAAGAGACAGCTAGTACCCTGGACAGCTTGACAAGACATGGTGTTTCATGAAGTGTGTGTGAAGACCTGTGAAGATTCGAGAGGCATGCCAAATTTAGAGAAAATTTAGGGATATAATAGGCAAAGGCCTACCCAGTTATCACCTTAAAAATAAGAAGCAAATTACTGCATCTTATATCCCATAGCACAGAAGGAAAGCACAGTGCCTGGGAGGCCTCTTTAGATCTTGAAATATCACATTCCACACCAAGGAAGACTGCTCCAGCCTTGGGTGATATGGAGGCTGGCAAATCTCAGCTGGTGCTGACCCATGACTCAGCGCAAGCTGCTCTGCCTCTTGGGACAAAAAACTGAGCAGACCCTGTTGTGCGGCGGAATCAGCGGTGAGAAAGACACAGTGCGAAGCTTATGGCAAACAGCAGCGAGAGGATCACGATGTAGGTCCCTGGGAATCTGAAGCAGGGCCATAGGGAAGAACTGTAAACCTTGTGAGAAACAGCTACTGATCCTTGGGACAGATGGCGTGCTTGACCATGGGAAAGTCTGCCCTGCAAGTCATACTGTCAGATGGGCCCAGCAATTCATCATAAAATAAAATGGTACACCTGAGATTAAGCCCAGGTCCTATTTAGTATACATCACCGACTCAATGGACATGAATCTGAGTGAACTCTGGGAGACAGTGAAGGACAGGGGAACCTGGCATCTGCAGTCCATGGGATTACAGAGTCCGACACGACTTAGCAACTGAATAACAACAATAACAACATATTTAATATCAAATTTTCTTACAGGTTCAAAGCTTCTGTTTTCATCTTCTTGTACATACAACAAATAGTACAAGATTTCTCTTTACTGATAATGATCAGCTTATTATCTTTTAGGAGATGATGTTAAACATAATTGTATTAATTAATTTTCATGAATTTTTAAACAACTTTTAAGTTATATATATTGTCCAGAAGTAAATTGTAAATATTTCAGCATCAAGGGTTTGAAGTAAAAATTCCTTTATAATTTTTGAGCATGGGTTCCTTCATGGTTTGTTATTTTTTAATCTTTAACTTTTAATTTTCCCCCAAATATTCTAGAATTATATTAAAAATTTTAATATATAGGAATTTTTTAGCTTTGCACTGGTTAAATACACAAGAAAATTATTGCCAAGTTATTTGTCAGCACAAAATATGTAGCTGTAACTGTATGTGTAGTTCTTAACACATAAGAACTATAAATTTGGTACTTTGTACACAATAGCTCTGTTCAGAGCTAAATACTTGTTTAAGAGAAATTATTCTCCAAAATTACAAGATACCCAAGAGTAAAGAAATATTTACACTTTAGGATAGCTTATACAATTAAATATTATGGAACCATTTGAAACTATTTTTTAAAAGAAAATTAAATGGCATGAATAATCCCCATGACACAGTATCAAATGAAAATACTCTAAATATACAACTTATATAATTACATGGTATTTAAATCTTTCTTTTCCATATATTTTAAAATAAATGTTTTTGTAGTATGAAAAACAAATACATATTATATAAATAAAAAATCAGTGATTTTCTTTGAAACTACTATAACATTATCAAAGCTGTACAATATCATCACTTATATTCATATATCATGAAGTTTTATCTCCTATCTAGATCCTGATAGACAGTGAATAACATCATAACTTTCTCCATGTTATTTTACCAAATATCCATTTTGCTCATATGGTCTTCATGATTACACTATATAATATATAATAATAACACTGTGTGTGTGTGTGTTTGCTCGCACGCACTAAGTTGCTTCAGTCATGTCCAACTATTTGCATTCCTATGGACTATAGTCTGCCTGGCTCCTCTAGCCATAGAATTCTCTAGGCAAGAATACTGGAGTGGGTTGCCATGCCCTCCTCCAGGGGATCTTGCCAATCCAGGGATCATCCAAACCCACATCCCTTATGTCTCCTGCATTGGCAGGCAGGTTCTTTACCACTAGTGCCACCTGGGGAGCCCAGTAACACAATATATAGTAATTCAAACATAAGCATGGGGCTGGACTTCCTGAAGCTCAGCTGCTAAAGAATCCTCCTGCAAGGCAGGAGACCTTGGTTTAATTCCTGGGTTGGGAAGTTCCCCTGAAGAAGGGATAGGCTAATAGGTTAGCCACTCCAGTATTCTTGGACTTCCCTGGTGGCTCAGATGGTAAGGATTTCACCTGCAATGGTGGGGACCTGGGTTCAATCCCTGGGTTGGAAAGATCCCCTGGAGGATGGCATGGCAATCCACTCCAGAATTCTTGCCTGGAGAATCGCCATGGACAGAGGAGCCTGGTGGTCTATATTCCATGGGGTCACAAAGAGTCAGACGCGATTGTGACTAAGCACAGAAGAGCAAGCACCAAGCTAAGATTACCCAAAGCATTGTGATCATACAAAAGTTAGGACTAAGAATGTACTGCTAAATAATCGGCACTTCCTGCCCCAAAACTAAATAACAAAATGCCATAAATAAAGCAAATATCCAGAGGATAAGATGATTAGTATATTTTTCATAATGTGGTTCATACTTTCCCGCCTTTTTGCCTGGTAATTTGGATTGGATGCCAGACACATTGCAAATTTTACCTTGTTTGCTGCTGCCAAGTCGCTTCAGTCGTGTCCGACTCTGTGCGACCCCATAGATGGCAGCCCACCAGGCTCCCCCGTCCCTGGGATTCTCCAGGCAAGAACACTGGAGTGGGTTGCCATTTCCTTCTCCAAGGCATGAAAGTGAAAAGGGAAAGTGAAGTCGCTCAGTCGTGTCCGACTCCTAGCGACCTCATGGACTGCAGCCCACCAGGCTCCTCCGTCCACGGGATTTTCCAGGCAAGAGTACTGGAGTGGGGCGCCATTGCCTTCTCCGTTACCTTGTTTGGTGCTACATATTTTCTATTTCCCTATACGTATCTCTGAGTTTTGTTCTGGGACACTGTTCCTTGGAAATCATTTGATTCTTTTGATATTTATTTCAAAGTTTATTAGGTAACACTGCGGCAGTATTTATTCTGAAGCTAATTATTACCCTTTACTAAAAGTGTTATAGGTTAAATTGAGTCCTCTCAAAAAAAAAGAGTTGCTAAATTCCTAACCATTATTTGGAAATACAATGATTGCAGATTTAAGCAGCTTCAGATGAGGTCATGGGTGGGCCCTAATAAGACTGGTGTCATTATAAAAAGGGGAAGTTTGTACAGACACACACAGGAATAAGATGGTCATATGAGAACACAGATTGGATTTATGCTGCCACAAGCCAAGGTATCAGGGCCACCAGGAGTTAGGAGAGAGATGTGAAACCTCCCCTTCACAAACGTCAGAAGGAACCAACTGTGTCAACACCTTGATCGCAGATTCCCAGCGACTGGAACTGTGAGACAATACACTTCTCTTACTGCAGCTACTCAGCCTGTGGTGCTTTATTAGTGCAGCTCTAGAAAATAACTTGGCTTCCTATGTGGCTCATTGGTAAAGGATCTGCCTGCCAACACAGGGGACATGGGTTTGATCCCTGAATTGTGAAGATCCCCTGGAGGAGGAAATGGTAACTCACTCCAGTATTCTTGCCTGCGAAATCCAAGGAGAGAGGAGCCAGGTCAGTTGCAAAGAGTCAGACACAACTGAGCACGTACATACAAGAAATGTATGTATGACAAATATATGTTTACTACTACATAAATCCCTTACTACCTGAGGCAAAGCTTTTTGCAAGCAGTCTTCCCAGTGCCCTATGAACAATGAGGTTTTCCAATCTGACCATGATGATAGGCACTATTCTTAATTCTCCAGGAGATCTGAATATTGTTATTTCAAATCATTTGACCTGGTTCTTGCTACAGCCTTAGGTAGCTTCCTCTTGTACACACACTGATCAGTATTGTGCTGACCTCCAGACTTCTGTGCAGTTTTTTTTTTTGTTTTTTCCCTCAGCTCTTCTGTCCTGCTATCTATGGCAAACTCATTTTCACCGTAAGTCCCAGCTCTGTCACCTCAACTAATGAAATCCTCTGTGCCCCCATCTGCTTCTCTGCACTGCAGCCTACAAACTCTCTCAAGGCTGTGAACTCAAGATGGACAATTATAGGGCTCACCCCGTTCTCTCTTAGGGATTACTTCCCTGTAATACTTCATGTCCAAGCTCTTAAAAACATTTTTTTTTCACATATTTTGTGAAGTTCTTTCCATTCTTTCAGATGTATGGGTAAATCCAATTTCTGTTACTCCATCTTGGGCAGAGTGGAAGTCTATTCTAACATACGTATTATTTCTTTTTTTTAATATCACATTTTTATAGATTTCTCTGTAGTAATTTTTTCCACAGGGTCCAGGATGAGAGTTTAAAGCTATACTTTAAGACATATCACTGCTCTACTTTAAGAGAGTCAAGATAAAATAGGAAATCTATAATGTGTAAGCTCTCTTCCTTGACCTGATCTATGCTTATTTATTTGATCTCATATCTACCTGATTTGTTACATATCACTCACTGGTCTTTGATTTCCTCACATCTATAAGGATGTTTATCTTCAGAGCATTTACACTCCCTGTTCTCTGTGCCTGGGAAGCATTTCTCAGGGACTTTTGCATAATTGCCTGTCTTTCCTCATTCAGATCTCAGCCCAAATATCTCTTTCCCAGAAAGGTTTTCCCTAATTATATCTAAAAGAGCTTACCTGCTTAGTAGTTCTATTAACCTGTTTTATTTTACGTATACCACTTTCCCTTATCTAAAGTATCTTGAACTTCCATGTATAGATCACTGTCTATAGAATAGTAGTACTCATTAAATTCTTCTGGGAACTTGGCAAGTTAATTTAAGAAAAGAATGTAGGCAGATAAACTATAAAGCATTATGCATTCATCTCCCATTCCCCAAAACTATTAATAATCTAATGGTGTTTTGATTTATCTTATTTGTAATTTAGAGAGGTAATTTACATGCTTATAAAGTGTTTTATATTGCACAGCCTCACACAAGATAATATGATGTTACTATAGAATAGTTATGTTTATATTATCTGTTACAGTGGAAAGGAAATAAGTTGACATACATATTCTACAAGGACTAAAAATAGCATTTTCATTTGCACTACTGAGACATGTCTCTGGCATTAAAGAGTGGGATAATCAGAAACTTCACATTTATATGAGAGTAAATATTTATCATCTCTCATTTTTTTAACTATAATTTCTACTATTTCTCTGAGCACAAACCAATCTTCAAATGTGATGTTTGAGAAAAATATAACTATATGCTTTTGTTACTTTAAACAATATAATGATTGAAAACCTCCAAGAAATATAATCATCCAGTGAAAATTTTAATTTTATATTAAAGAGTTACAGCCATAGCATATCAGTCTTAGAGAAATGTCATTCTTATCTTATGGAAATAAAGGACATGTGAAACAGGAAAAGAGAGATGTATGTGTAAATGTGGGCTTTTAGCTGAAATTTTGAGTTGGAAACTCTCTCTTTACATAGAACAATGGTTTGTATATTGGAGGAGGGGAGCATTATTATATTCTTTAAAGCAAATCAGATTCTATAATGTGAAAGACATCAATTGAAGAAGACTTTTTTCAATTCATTATAAAGCAATATTTTAAAAAGTAACTTCAGACATCACAGACTCCAAAAAGATTTCCATCAAAACCAGCCAGGATTGTCTTTGTTCTCAGATTTTGCTAAGCATCAGCCCTAAATTAAATATATAAGACATAATTTTCTATATTCTGAATTTTACACATTTCACGTTTAGCAAGAAGTGTACGTATATTCATCCTTTCCTCATAGCTCAGCTGGTAAAAAATCTACCTGCAATGTAGGAGATCCTGGTTTGATTCCTGGGTTGGGAAGATCCTCTGGAGAAGGGATAGGCTACCCACTCCAGTATTCTTGGGCTTCCCTAATGGCTCAGATGGTAAAGAACCTGCCTGCATGTGGGAGACCTGGGTTCAATCCCTGGGTTAGGGAGATTCCCTGGAGGAGGGCATGGCAACTCACTCCAGAATTCTTGCTTGCAGAATCCCCATGGACAAAGGAGTCTGGTGGGCTAAATTTCATGGAGTCGCAGAGAGTCAGATGCAACTAAGCACAGCACAGCATATGTATATTCACTGACAATTTCATTATGTATATTTACATTTAAATATTTCTTCAAAGGCACTATTTACTTTTCCAGAGGAGGAAAATGGTGTAGATGAAAATATTTCTTGTAAACAGATAAAGATGTCCGTACATAACAAATGTTGAAACTGGAGTTTTAGAAATGGGCAACCCACATCTAAACTTACTAACTGTATGATCAACCTGTTTTTTTGCGAAAGGAGCTTTATTGCTGTGGACAAGTATTTCTCAATACTGAACTCCACAACTGTACATCCTTTTATAAGCAAGGCTAAAAAATCACTATATTCCCAAGCTAAATGATTAGGACTAACAATATTTTCCCTCTGGGCAAGCTGACTCTCAAGAAGGAAAAGGAAGAAGGGGCTTTACTTATCACTTGCTGAACAGTCCAAGTGATAAGATATATGGTATCCTATTTCATAAGGCTACACAGGAAGTTAAGTCAAAATCAAAATGCTGTTTGATGATTATAAATCATGGCTATGTAAGACTGAAATATGACTTAAAAGCTAAGTGCCATGAGGTTAAAACAGTTTCATGCCTAGGTCTATCTGTTAGGTCCACAGACCATCAGGACAAAAAGATTTGGTTCTTAGGTTTGATCAAGCTACCTTCTTCCCAGACAAGGTTAGGAAAGGATGAGCCCTACCAATATTTATAACTGTAATCCTTTTTAAGGGCTCTCTTCCTAAACAAACATCCTCTTTTTAATTTTTATTTGTTCTATTTTTTTAATTTAGCTATGCTAAAATCCTTCAGTCAGACTATGGTCTAGTCTTCTTGGTATGGAAATCACTTTTTCCTAAGTGCTTTAGAGCTTAATACCACTCTTTTTGAAAATGAGTTGATCTATGTTTTAATTCAGTGAGGGCAATCTTTTTTGTTTCTGTGACTATATCACTGATGTGATTCCTTAAGAAAGTTGTCTAATGAATATACAAGTATATTAAAATACTAAAACATCACTGTCATTTGTCAAATTATTTTGTTAAATTATTTTCTAATATAACCTTATGCTTTCTTTTGACCATTTCTTACCGAAAGCATAATTTAAGTAAAACTAACAGCTTCTTTAAAAATAATTGCAATTTAACCTATGCATTCCTATAGAGCTGTGGTTCTTTTAATTTTCAGCTGAAGGTTGGAGGGGTTTGATGAAAGGCCTTGATCATTTCTTAAGAAAACCACACATACATGTGTTAGCACATGATTTCAAAGACCTAGTCCCATCTTAATATGAAGAATATCCAAATTGTTTCTCAAAACATTTTTATTTGCTCTGAATTTTATTTTTGCAAGTCTACTTTATCTGTCATCTCTATCTAGTGATCCAAAATCTTAAGTCTCAAATCTTTGCCTCTTTGCTTTGCTGACAAACATCTCCTGCATGATGTCAGGTTTCAGTTCCTTTGTTTCCTTGGAACCCCCATAATACTGTTTTTCACTGTCCTTGAGGAGAACACCACTTTTAACTGTGCATCAGGGTCATCTCATTGACAGACAGAAACTTCCAGTATTTGCAAGCAAATTTATGGATGGGGATTTCCTATTCATTTAGTAAGCAATTTCTGACTAGAAGCCAAAAAAAAGAAAAGCAGGAGACCTATTTCCCATTATTTTTGTTTGTTTTTGTTCTCTGTTTCCAGTTTTTCAGTGAGGGATACAGAAGTATATGCCAGGGTCTCTTCATACAGGTTTACAGGTTTATAGTCTGGGAGAAGAGGTAAATAATTCCAGGAGTTGAATGATCAGGAATGCTTTTCAAGTAAGAGTACTTATACAAGTGTATGCCTAAATATGAACTGCTGACTGCATGGTAATTCAGTCATATCTGAAAGGGCTTTGAGAAAATAAGAAATCCTGTAATTGAATAGAAATGAGGAACTTTAGCCTCAAAGAGCCAAATAGTCTGCATTCCTGAGTAATCTCATTCTCTCATTCTGGTAAGTATTTTCACATCACACTTTGCTGCCAAAAAATAAGTAGGTATACATTTTTGAGTGTTGATCTATCACTGAAAGATTAGAATTAGGAGACTGAAAGCAAACATTTCCTATCTATGTATTAAAAAAAAAAAAAACTCCATCCATGAACAAGGAGCCAGGTGTCACTTTCCTTGGGTGAGTGCAGGGGTGAGGGGAGTCAGTTCTCATGGAGATATTGGAAGGCAGTTGGTCCACCTCATCCTTGTTCTCTGACAGATTCTGTGGTGCCATCATTGTTCTGTTCAGGATCAAGAAGCTCCAATGGTGCTGCAACATCGTCTTATGGAAGATTGTCTTGTGCTAAGTTGCTTCAGTCATGTCCGACTCTTTGTGACTCCCTGGACTGTAGGGGGCTCCTCTGTCCATGGGATTTCCCAGGCAAGAATGCTGCAGTGAGTAGCCATCCCTTTTCCAGGGGAATCTTCCCAATCCAGGGATCAAACCCAGGTCTCCTACATGCCAGGAAGTTTCCTTACTGTCTGAGCCACCAGGGAAGACCCCATTAAATGGGAAATGTATAATTTAAATATCAATCAACACTTTCAACCAGTTTCTAAAATATAACTAAAACACTAAGGTAGCATTGTATTAGAACATTAAATGCTTAAACATTTCTTCCAGAACAATTAAAGTAACTCTGTGTAGTCATGACCTCTTTTAGTTCCAGTTACATCAAAGATTCACATTCCCATTTATGACATTATACATGCTTTTCAGAATGTCTGCACATGACTAGGATGGTCTAGAAACTGAATTTAAATGTATTTCTATAATTTTCTTAGACATAGTTTTGTTGAAAATATGTATGTCATTTGGGGCTATATATATATTCCTTGGTGGCTCAGATGGTAAAGAATCTGCCTGCAATGTGGGAGACCCAGGTTTGATCCTTGGGTTGGGAAGATACCCTAGAGAAGGAATGGCTACCCACTACAGTATTCTTGCCTGGAGAATTCCATGGACAGAGGAGCATAGCATGCTATAGTCCATGGGGTTGCAAAGAATCAGACACAACTGAAGCAACTTAACACACACAGACACACAGACAGACACACACACACACACACATAAATCATTTAAGCATTGCCAAAAAACTGTATTGAAAGGTATGCATCTTTTATGATATTGTGATACTAAGATTAATAAGAGGTGTACAAGGGAACCTATTAAACACATTAAACCTCAATTTCTACTGAGGTTCTTTCGGTTGCAAGTTATTATTGTACAGTCACTCAGTAGTGTCCGACTCTTGACTCTTTACGACCCCATGGACTGCAGCACACCAGGCTTCCCTGTCCATCACCATCTCCTGGAGCTTACTCAAACTCATGTCCATTGAGTTGGTGATGCCATCCAACCATCTCATCCTCTGTCATCCCCTTCTCCTCCTGCCTTCAATCTTTCCCAGCATCTGGATCTTTCCCAATGAGTCAGCTCTTCACTTTAGGTGGCCAGCGTATTAAACTTCAGCTTCAACACCAGTCTTTCCAATGAATATTCAGTTGAAAATACCAGAAACTAACTTGTGGTAGTATAATTAGGACAATTATTGAAAGGATATTGGGTAACCTCACAGAATCCAAGGAAGAGCTGATATACTAAGCTTCAGAAAAGGGAGAAACAAGAATCATTTCAGAGATCTTAGTTGTTGAAAGTCCTATACTTTCTCTTAGTATGCAGATCATAGATCCATTTAGCCAAGAATCTTATGGGCCTGCAGATCAAACTCCAAAATCATGGGAAAAGGAATCTGATGCATTTTGTCTGATTCAAATATCAGGAGCTAGGCAAATCAAAACTTGAATTGGGATGGGTCATGCACCATAAACACGGTTGGTTTCAGATCAGTCTAGAAAGCCTTCCTCAGTGATCAATTCAAAGAAATAGAGGAAAACAGCAAAATGGGAAAGACTAGAGTTCTCTTCAAGAAAATTAGAGGAACCAAGGGAACATTTCATGCAAAGATGGGCTCGATAAAGGACAGAAATGGTATGGACTTAACAGAAGCAGAAGATATTGAGAAGAGATGGCAAGAATACACAAAAACAGTACAAAAAAGATCTTCAAGACCAAGATAATCACGATGGTATGATCACTCACCTAAAGCCAGACATTCTGGAATGTGAAGTCAAGTGGGCCTTAGAAAGCATCACTACAAACAAAGCTAGTGTAGGTGATGGAATTCCAGTGGAGCTATTTCAAATCCTGAAAGATGATGCTGTGAAAGTGCTGCTCTCAATATGCCAGCAAATTTGGAAAACTCAGCAGTGGCCACAGGACTGGAAAAGGTCAGTTTTCATCCCGATCCCAAAGAAAGGCAATGCCAAAGAAGGCTGAAACTAATGCTCAGTTGCACTCATCTCACATGCTAGTAAAGTAATGCTCAAAATTCTCCAAGCCAGGCTTCAGCAATACGTGAACTGTGAACTTCCTGATGTTCAAGCTGGTTTTAGAACAGGCAGAGGAACCAGAGATCAAATTGCCAACATCCGCTGGATCATGGAAAAAGCAAGAGAGTCCCAGAAAAATATCTATTTCTGCTTTATTGACTATGCCAAAGCCTTTGACTGTGTGGATCACAATAAACTGTGGAAAATTCTGAAAGAGATGGGAATACCAGACCACCTGACCTGCCTCTTGAGAAATCTGTATGCAGGTCAGGAAGCAACAGTTAGAACTGGACATGGAACAACAGACTGGTTCCAAATAGGAAAAGGAGTATGTCAAGGCTGTATATTGTCACCCTGCTTATTTAACTTCTATGCAGAGGACATCATGAGAAACGCTGGACTGGAAGAAGCACAAGCTGGAATCAAGATTGCCGGGAGAAATATCAATAACCTCAGATATGCAGATGACACCACCCTTATGGCAGAAAGTGAAGAGGAACTAAAAAGCCTCTTGATGAAAGTGAAAGAGGAGAGTGAAAAAGTTGGCTTCAAGCTCAACTTTCAGAAAACGAAGATCATGGCACCTGGTCCCATCACTTCATGGCAAATAGATGGGGAAAGAGTGGAAACAGCATCAGACTTTATTTTTGGGAGCTCCAAAATCACTGCAGATGGTGATTGCAGCCATGAAATTAAAAGATGCTTACTCCTTGGAAGGAAAGTTATGACCAACCTAGATAGCATATTGAAAACCAGAGACATTACTTTGCCAACAAAGGTCCGTCTAGTCAAGGCTATGGTTTTTCCAGTGGTCATGTATAGATGTGAAAGTTGGACAGTGAAGAAAGCTGAGCACTGAAGAACTGATGCTTTTGAACTGTGGTGTTGGAGAAGACTCTTGAGAGTCCCTTGGACTGCAAGGAGATCCAACTAGTCCATTCTAAAGGAAATCAGTCCTAGGTGTTCTTTGGAAGGAATGATGCTAAAACTGAAATCCAGTACTTTGGCCACCTCATGAGAAGAGTGACTCACTGGAAAAGACTCTGGTGCTGGGAGGGATTGTGGGCAGGAGGAAAAGGGGATGACAAAGGCTGGATGGCATCACCGACTCAATGGATGTGAGTCTGAGTGAACTCCGGGAGTTGGTGATGGACAAGGAGGCCTGGCGTGCTGGGATTCATGGGGTCGCAAAGAGTTGGCCATGACTGAGCAACTGAACTGAACTGAACTGAACTAGGGTTCAGGTAGATAGTTCTTAGAGTCAGGCGAGTTAGCATAATAATGCTAAGCTGTTCTCTATTATCTGTATCTGATTCATCTGTAAATCACTGAAGCTAGCCTAATGCCATTCTAAAATGTAGTAATGCTGAATTCATGTTGTTTTCTTTGCTTCCATTGTTTCCTAAAGACCTATGATATACCAGGCAGTCACTACTTCAGCATAGAACCTAGAAACATTTCTTGTGCTATTTCACTATACAAAGTTCTTTAAAATCAATTTAAAATAATTCCAATGGACTTTGGTATCACTGTGATTAAAAAAAAACAAAACAAAACTGTTGAGTTTATTTTTCAAGTTAAAGTGAGCTAAAGTTACTGGACTAAGCCTTTTATGGAATTATTAAAATAATATTATTCTGAGTAACAGGCAGTGAAATTTAGCTTAACCGTTATTAAAAGAGTTTGTTCGTTGTTTGTTTTGTGTTCTATTGTGAAAGATTCTAATTATACCCATTCAGTTCTCTTTGTCTGCCTCTCTGCAGAAATAAGTTGTGTGAAATATGGATGGGACCTACAACATATGACTTAAAATACTTTTTTTATTTTTTTCAGAAAAATTTGAAGCAGCTTTATTTCTTTGGCTTTCAGGCTTCAGAAATCTAAATTTGTTTCAGAAATAAATTTCTAAAAGTTGATGTGTTATAAAACAGTCAACTTCTCAGAATCAAATATAAAGTATAGCCTCATCAGAAAGTTATTTACAATATTGTCTAAAGAATATACAAAAATATATAGCTAAAGTTTTCTGAACACTGACCTCAATATGATCACCAAAGGTAAACAGAAAGCCTTATTCTGTCCTTCCTTCTCTGGCTTCCTCAACACCCTATATTTTCAAAGTGAAATAGTTTAATTTGAATTGCAAATCTTATCACATATATAGTTTTGTTTTGTTTTGTTTTTTCTTTCTTTTCTATCTGGATGAATGACAGTGGTATATAAGAGTTAACAAACCTTATCCAGTTTTAAATACATTTCTGGTATTGAAAGCTAACAGAGCTGAAAGTTGAATGGGAGAAAGCTCAGCTCCTGTATTCATTCTTTTATTTGTGTTCTGAAAGGGTTTTACGGAGAAAACCTGATAGAAATGTCATGGTATTACTAAATAGATCGAAGTGCAAGGTGGGAAAATAAAAGGTTGGTTTTGCTGCTTCTTTTGTCATTTTATAAGGAATGGATAGTGCTTTCAAATGAGGGCCTGAGGCTATGCATGTCCTTTAATTTCTCAGACCCCAAGAAGAAGCAAGTCCATCCCTCAATGGCCTACTGAAAGAAGTCTTTAGAGAAATCCCATGTTCTAGGAACACACATCCCTTGTAAGGATGACAACAAAATGGGGGAGGGGAAATCTAAATTAAGGCAGTGTATACCCCTGTACATAGGAATATCCAACACCACTTGACAGCTGATCTGGAAAGATTATCATCATGACTGCATTGGAACTCATATTCTGTGATTTTTTTGTGCATTGATTCATGAGAATATGAGGTTCACCTTTAAATCATGTGTGAAGTAGAGTGAAAATTTGGGTGTCACAGGAGCTTACAGCTACCTATACTGCTAACATATGACAGTAAAACAAGTAAAAAATAGTTCACTCTGAGAAATTCCCAGAAAACTTAGCAATTTGCTTTCCATTTGAGGCCACAAAGTATTGTGGGAAAGGAAGTTCTTTACAGCGATGCAGTCTTGAGTTTATATCCTCATTCACTTCATTTCTAACTTTCTGCCTTACTCAGATTAGTTAACTTCAGGTCTCAGTATCTACCCTTAATAAACAAGGATAGTAATATGAGATATATTGAGCACTCTGGAGGGTTCAGTGAAATTACATAGGTAAAACAGTACAAATTAAACTCACAGTGGGATTAATTTTCTTCTCCTCCTGAAATTAATTTGGTTCTAATATGGATGTGTGTACTTCTTTAACTGATGATAACAACCATAGAAGAGTTTCAAGAAGTAAATACAGTTTCTGCAGTATAGAATAATTAAAGATGATTAATCATTTTTCTTTATAGAGTTTAATTATTGATTAATTAAAGATCTGGAATACAACTTTCATGTAGTATGAATAAATAAACCTGATACATTCTTTAATCAGAGAAATTTTTAAGGGGCAGCCTATGCTTAATATCAGAGAAGGCAATGGCACCCCACTCCACTACTCTTGCCTGGAAAATCCCATGAGCAGAGGAGCCTGGTGGGCTCCAGTCCATGGGGTCGCTAAGAGTTGGACATGACTGAGCAACTTCACTTTCACTTCTCACTTTCATGCCTTGGAGAAGGAAATGGCAACCCACTCCAGTGTTCTTGCCTGGAGAATCCCAGGGACAGGGGAGCCAGGTGGGCTACCGTCTATGGGGTCGCACAGAGTCGGACACGACTGAAGCAACTTAGCAGCAGCAGCAGCATGCTTAATATACATTTGCCCCAAAATGTGATAATACCAGGAAATACAGCATTCTTTAACCTACTTGCATTGCACTGCCTTTGATAACAGAATAAAATATTTATAATGAGAAAACAGAACAGCTATAGCTTTAACCTAAATTACAAACAATTGCATCAAAAAGAATAAAATACCTGGGAATAAACCTACCTAAGGAGGCAAAAGACATGTATTAAAAAAACTATAAGACATCAATGAAAGAAAAGAAAAATGATACAGATGGAAAGACACACCATTTTCTTGAATTAGAAGAATCAATATTGTCAAAATGATTATACTACCCAAGGCAATCTACAGATTCAATGCAACCCTTATCAAACTATCAATGGCATTTTTTCACAAAGTTAGAATAATTATTTTTTAATTTCTTAGGAAATACAAAGACCCTGAACAGCCAAAGCAATACTGAGAAAGAAAAATGAAGCTGGAAGAATCAGCCTCCTGGACTTCAAACTATACTACAAAGCCACAGTAATCAAAACAGCATAACACTGGCACAAAAACAGAAATATAGATCAACAGAACAGGATAGAAAGCATGGAAATCAACCCATGTACCTGTGGTCAATTAATCTACAAAAAGGAGGGAAGACTCCACAAGGGAAAAAAGACAACTCTTCAATAAGTGGTGCTGGAACAACTGCATGGATGGCTACATGTAAAAGAATGAAATTAGAACGTTCTCTGATATTACACACAAAAATAAACTCAAGATGTAATAAATACCTAAATGTAAGATCAGGAACTACACAATTCTTAGAGGAGAACATAGGCAGAACACTCTCTGACATAAATCGCAGCAATAAGTTTTTGGATCCATCTCTGCAAGTAGTGAAAATAAAAACAAAAATAAACGAATAGAATCTGATTAAACTTAAAAGATTTTGCATAGCAAAGGAAACCATCAACAAAACAAAAAGACAACCCACAGAATGGGAGAGAATATTCACAAATGAAGGGTCCACTGACAAGGGATTAATCTCCCTTGTAAACACTTCACGCAGCTCAATTAAAAAAAAAACGCATCAAAAAATGGGCAGAGGGTCGAATTAGACATCTCTTCAAAAAAGACATACAGATGGGCAAAAAACTCATGAAAAGATGCTCAACATGACTAATTATTAGAGAAATGTACATCAAAACTACAAAGTTTCACTTCACACCTGTCAGAATGACCACCATTGAAAAATCTACAAAAAATAAATGCTAGAGAGGATGTGGAGAAAAAGGAATCCTCCTACATTGTTGGTGGGAATGTAAATTCTTACAATTAATATGAAGAACAGTATGGAGGTTTCTTTAAAAAACTAAGAATGAACTATCATGTGTGTGTGTTAAGTCACTTCAGTCATGTCCAGTTCTTTGTGATTCCATGGACTGTAGCCCACCAGACTCCTCTGTCCATGGGGATTCTCCAGGCAAGAATGCTGGAGGGGGTATCATCCCCTTTCTCCAGGGGATCTTCTCCATTGTATAATCCAGCAATCTCACTCCCAGAACTATTTACAATAGCCAAGACTTTCAAGAAATCTAAAAGTCCGTCAACAGAGAAATGGATAAAGAAGATGTAATATACGTATATGACGTAGTATTCAGTTCAGTTCAGTCGCTCAGTTGTGTCTGACTCTTTGTGACCCCATGAATCACAGCACGCCAGGCCTCCCTGTCCATCACCAACTCCCGGAGTTCACTCAGATTCACGTCCATCGAGTCAGTGATGACATCCAGCCATCTCATCCTCGGTCATCCCCTTCTCCTCCTGCCCCCAATCCCTCCCAGCATCAGAGTCTTTTCCAATGAGTCAACTCTTCACATGAGGTGGCCAAAGCACTGGAGTTTCAGCTTTAGCATCATTCCTTCCAAAGAAATCCCAGGGCTGATCTCCTTCAGAATGGACTGGTTGGATCTCCATGCAGTCCACGGGACTCTCAAGAGTCTTCTCCAACACCACAGTTCAAAATGTCGTATTACTCATCCATAAAAAGGAATGAAATAATGCCATCTGCAGGAACATGGATGGACCTAGAAATTATCATAGTAAATGAAGTAAGTCAGAAAGAGAAAGGCAAATACCATATGATCTCATTTACATGTGGAAGCTAAAATGATGATTCAAATGAACTTATTTACAGGACAGAAACACACTCACAGACTTCAAAAACACATTTATGGCTACCAAAGTAGAATCATGGGGGGTTGAATAAATTAGGAGTTTGGGATTTAACATTTACACTACTATATATAAAATAGGTAATCAACAAGGACCTGCATATAGCACAGGAAACTGTACTGAATATTCTGTAATAACCTATATGGGAAAAGAATCTGGAAAAAAAATAGATAAATGTATATGCATAAATGAACCATTTTGCTGTACACCTAAAAGTGTTATAACATTGTAAATCATATATACCAATATAAAGTAAAACTTCAATTGAAAAATATAAATTTACATGAAAAATAAAGTAAATGCAGATATTAATTATATAGCTTAAATAAGATAATACTTATAACAAGCAACTATAGACCTTTATTTTACTGGGACAGTCCTGGGTTACATTCAAATACCAATAATATTATTAATAAGGTATGTTTCACTTTTACTGTAATTACTAGAAGAAAACATTTTCTTTTTTTCTTTGAAGTGCTGATTTTGGGAAAATCAGCAGTAAAATACATATTGGTAAATTCAAATATATATAAAAAAACCTGACCATATGGAAAATATCATAAGTAAAGTCAAAAGAAAAATGACAACCTGAAAAATAATATTTACAACATATGTCATGAGTAAAGGACTGATATATATGAAGGACTCTTGAAAAGTAAAGAAAGTGAAAGTGAAAGTCGCTCAGTTGTGTCCGACCCTCTGCGATCCCCATGGACTATAGAGTTCATGGAATTCTCCAGGCCAAAATACTAGGATGAATAGCCTTTCCCTTCTCCAAGGGATCATCCCAACCCAGGTATCAAACCCTGGTCTCCTGCTTTGCAGGAAAATTCTTTACCAGCTAATCCACAAGGGAAGCCTAAGAATATTGTAGCGGGTAGCCTATCCCTTCTCCAGCAGATCTTCCCAACCCAGGAATCTGCACCTGGGTCTCCTGCATTTCTGGTGGATTTTTACCAACTGAGCTATCAGGAAAGCCTTGAAAACTGAAGAAAAAGGACCGAATCCTCAATTGATTAAAAAAGCAAAGTAATGAACAGTAGTCATGTATGGATGCGAGTTGGACTATAAAGAAAGCCGAGTGCTGAAGAATTGATGCTTTTGAACAGAGGTGTTGGAGAAGACTCTTGAGAGTCCTTTGGAATGCAAAGAGAGCAAATCAGTCAATTCTAAAGGAAATTAGTCCTGAATATTCTTTGGAAGGACCAATGTAGAAGCTGAAACTCCAATAATTTGGCCACCTGATGCCAAGAACTAACTCATTTGAAAAGACTCTGATGCTGGGAAAGATTGAGGGCAGGAGGAAAAGAGGACAACAGAGGATGAGATGGTTGGATGGCATCCCCAACTCAATGGACATGGGTTTGGGTGGACTCCGGGAGTTGGTGATGGACAGGGAGGCCTGGCATGGTGCAGTTCATGGGGTCGCAAAGAGTCAGACATGACTGAGTGACTGAACTGAACTGAATAATTCATTAGCAAAAAACATAAAGCAAGAAATGTTCATTAAAATGATGCATAGCATAACTGCATTTAAGAATATATTCCAATATCAAATAGCAAAGTTCAACAATGTAAAACTGAAATTACTTTTGCACCAACCCAATAATATATGTCTGTCAGCTTCCTCCATTATAAAAATTAGAATCATGGTAATATCTAATCCATAAATAGCCTTTTACTTTTTGCCAGACACTGTTCTAAGATAAGTTTTGTTGTAATAGCTTCTTGTGAGAAAGCTGGTAACATGAAATGTATAAATTAGACATTAAAATGATATATTTTACTTATATATTTACATATATTATGCATGCTGTCACTTCAGTTGTGGCCAACTCTTTGTGATCTTATAGATTATAGCTTGTCAGGCCCCTCTGTCCATAGGATTTCTCAGGCATGAATACTGGAGTGGGTTGCCATGCCTATAAACATAGTTTGAAGAAATATACAAAAAATAATGACAGATAATATATTATTTTCTTACTCTCCAAGTGATTTGCAAATCAAGTAAATAGTATCAATGTCACAGACAGAAAATAGCAAAGGACACGAAAGAAACTTTACATATAATAAATAAAAATGACTAAAATAAGTAGGAGAAAAGTTTAAAATGACTAAAAACCAAAGGAATACAATTTAAAATGTGTCATTTTCAACTTAACAAATATTAAAACAATATAATAAAAATGAAAAGCTAGTCAGTGTTAATGACGGATCTTGCTAACTGTATGTTAAATATCAGACAGGATCTAAATTTGTACAAATTTCCAATTCATATGAGGACTTTGAAAGTGTGTATATAACTTTGACTACATATTTCCATTTTTTAGAATTTATCCTAAGTAAATAATCATGGTTTGTTCAAAGACATAGATACAATTGTGTTTTCCCTAGCATTGCTTGTATTATCAAAAAACTGTAAACAAACCAAAGTTCCACTGGGAAGGCAAATTAATTATTAACTATCTATATGGTGGACCACTATGCAACCACTGCCAATGATGTTAAAGAAATTACAATCACTGTACATTTTAACATTTTAAAATACTACATTAAATTTTAAAATATAATCCAATTTTAAAGTATGTGTTTTATAATATATAAAAAAAATACAAATCTAAACATAACAAAGTTATAACAACAATCTCTAGATTGTAGTTTTACAATGACCTGTCCCTTGGGGTATGGACATTTTAAAAATGTTTTTGGTTTTCCTTCTTTATTGTAATCATTATATAATTTACAGGATGAAGAAGGAAAAAAGATACAAAAACAGGTTCAAATTATTAATATTATTCTAGAAGCAAGAATCTTCCCAAAACACACACTTGAAATTCTAACAGTTTCTCATCTGAATCATAATATAATTAACTTGCTCAATCAACTTAAAATCGTATTAGAGCACATTCTTAGAGAGCTACCTTAATTGAGGAAAAGAAACTGAGCTATTTGAAATCAAGTTTCATGTATTCTATGGAGAACGAGTCAATTCTAAAGGAAATCAACCCTGGATATTCATTGGAAGGACTATTGCTAAAGCTGAAGCTCCACTTTTGGTCACCAGATGCAGAGTCAACTCTTTGGAAAGAGGCTGATGACCCTGATGCTGGGAAAGATTGAGGGCAAGAGGAGAAGGGGGCAGCAGAGGATGAGACAGATATTATTACCTACTATAGACATGAATCTGAGCAAACTCCAGGAGATAGTGAAGGACAGAGGAGACTGGCGGGCTATAGTTCACGGGGTCGCAAAGAGTTGGACACAACTTAGTGACTGAACAACAGCAACAAAAGGAGAACTCAGTCTATTTCACTGGTTTGAGCCAAACAAAACTATTTCTCAATAGAGTTGCTATTTTCTAAATCCTGCAGTCATAACAGGTCACTATTTTTACATCATTAGAAACTGCCTTTATCTAACATGAACATTTTGCAAAGGAACAAATGACAGATTTTAAAATGAGACAAATGAGCATGGAAACACAGACCACATTCCTATTTCTCTGAAACACTGCACTAGTGATTGGATAAATTTGACTCAATATAATGAAAGTTTACAACCCAGAATAAGGATTTGCTTTTCCAGCTAAATGAATTTGCATTGTTATTTGTTGAAACTTTCAAAAGGATTGAAGAATAGCAAAAACAGATATAAACAAAAAGTATGAGAAATAGCAACCGAACAAGATGGGGTAAAGAGGATACGAGACAGAGTCAAATAAATACATTAGGAGTAGGTAGGATTTTATTTAGCATCTTCAGGAATTGTATGAAACCAATATAAAAATGGTATAACTGAAAGTTTCTAAGAATATACAAAATATGCAAGTATTTAAAATAGATTTATAACATATAAATACATATTTACATATATTCATATGCATGCATATGTAAAAAGGTGTGCTGAGATATAAAGGAGACATTTTCAAGTTTTACTAAAGCCTCAATAAAAATGACATTTAGCAGCTAGAGAAGCTTGAAAATTTAACCAACCTAATAAATAATATTGTATTTATAATTTTCCTTTTTTAAAAATAAATGTTTTAAGTTTTTCTTTGCTACTTAAAGAGATGACTGATTTCTGATACTTGTACAAAGCATCATATCAGGTGTCTTGGGTAATGAGATTGTTCCATTGATTGAGATTGAGAAAATGCCAAAGTTCATGGTCATTAATTCTAAATCCGTAATATGAGGAATCCTTTGGACAGAGAAGCCTAGTGGGCTGCAGTCCATGGGGTCACAAAGAGTCAGACACAACTTAGCAACTGAGGACATTTTAAAAACATAAAGGAATTTTAAGCAATATATACCAGAATATTAGCTCCATGATGACAGGTTTTTTTGGCATTTGCTCACTGCTATATGCCTTGTAGAGTTTGATATTCTGTTTTACACATTATTTTATAGCATTATTTTTCTGCTAGATTTTTGTGTTACTCTGTTCCTCCTACCCTGTAGCTTAACATTTCTTTATAGTTTTCGTTATAAAACAAAATAATCAAATATATAAGAAGAAATTTTAATTTTAATATTTTAATGCCCTTTAATTTTAAAATACTTCTTACCTTATGTATAGTTATAAGACCACCTAATATTTTAATGTAGGATATAATCGTTTTATTCATAATAATGCCTACAAGTTTCAAATTACCTGAGCAACCAAACAATGAGTAGTAGCATTTTGGACAAGTTTAGCCCTATGACTACTTATGATGGGCAAAATTTATCCCATTTTGAAGGTAATTAACCCAAGAAAAGTTTATAGGACTCACTCAGGTATGGATTGGAGATAAGTATCAAACTGGGACATGTTTATTTCCAAAGCCCATATCCTTTCACTCTTTATCCTTCCAGTAGAGTTAAAACCATTAGTAGTGGTACTTATGAGTTTTTGAAAAATCTACAACAATAAAAATAATAGCTAAAAAATAAAGGAATCTTACACTTTCAGTTGGATTAGGCTCTCCTGCATGCATTTTGATTCAATTTAGGATACTGTTCAGTATTTTTCTGAGAAGATAAACTAGATACCTAGTTTCTTGTAGAGGAATCACATATAGTTTGATTTAGGAGTGTCCTGACTTCAGAAATAGTGATTAATCCTTCTTAGCTTATTCACACAATCTTTATTTACTTTCAGTAATTAAGTAAAATTTCCCTTTAAAAAGTTTTTGTTTAAATAACTCTTAAAATTTGTACATATAGCCTTATAGTCTCTAATCTTGACTTCATAATAGTACATGCAGCTATTGATCAATAATTACAATTAATAGGACATAAAATTATCTTCAAAATATTTATAATAATATTGTTTCACATCACATATCAACAAAATAATATTGTTTCATATCATTCATGGATTAATTTTCCCAAATATTGAAAACTAGTTTTTAAAAAGCTGTCAAAATTGAGATGTTAGTCATATTCTAAAAAAAGAGCATTTATGACATTTTATAATATTGTTCTTTCAAAATTTATTAAGCTCTATTATCTTATTCTTTCCCATAGTTTGTGCCTTTGTTTATTATTATAAAAATTAAAATTTATTTTTAATTAGATGAGAAAAACAAACCAAATCACCTGGTGTGAGTTTTTAATTTGTATTCTCATGTGCATGTCAGTAAAACGTTGCTGAATGAAAACTTTAAAGTCAGTCACACTGTCATTTCTTCCAAAACATACAAACAGAGGAAGCATACTAATTCTTTAAAGAAATTGCTGTTGGTAGAAAGTTTTGTTCTCAGTTTTTGATGTGTTGTCAACATTTGGCTCTAATTAAGAACTTTTGCAATTTGCCTTAGATTTTGAATTAACATTAAATACTGAACTCACACTATGATTAGTTAGTTTACAATTTCCCAGTCTTAGGAAATTTTGAATAACACGCTCTTTACAAAATAGACGAACAGCATCCAAATGATGCTTCTGATACCCCATGGGAAGAGAAGTTGTCTCAAGGTTCTCTGTAAACACAGGTGTAGAGCATTGAGGAAGAAGACTCTCCAGAAAGTTCTACTCAACTTTTGATTAGCCTTCAAGTAACCAGATGTTGCTAGGATAGAATCTCTAACTTCCTTTGCATGCTCCTTAATAACAAAGCAGTTCTAAACTAAACAGCCATGTAGCGTCACACCCTAAATATATGAATTTTTTTCTAGTTCCATTAGCTCTCAGGTAGCTCCATTACCTCTAGCATACCTATAAACACTTGTAACTTTCTTAACACAATAAAAATTTTCAAGCCCCAAGAATCAATTTTAACTTCATAATGTACCTTACTTTGACTTCATTGTTAATTTAATGAATAAAGAAAAAAGTATTATCATTATAAACTGTTATTGATTATTATATGATCACATTCTTTATTTCTGATTCATCTATTTTTTTTCTATATTTGAAAATTTACAGTACACAGGTTTCCACTTCTCTCCTTTCTGATGTCCTAAATGATGAACAGAGCAGCTTGCTTGTACATAACATGTCTCACTTTAAATGATGATATGGCCAACCACCTGTCCTAAGGAAATTATCTTATAATAAAACAGACCATATGCAATATTTTTAAAATGATGTTTGCTTTTCTTCATAATATTCTGATGATTTTTTGATCAATCTTTCAGCAGAAAGAAAGTTGAAATGCATTCCAACATTTTCTTCTCCACCTTAAATGTAAAATAAATATATACATTTTACCTTGTTTTGGTAATCCTGTCTAACTGGGTGAAAATAAGAACAGTCTTTTAGAAATACAGATCCATGTTATAGGACAGGAAATCACCCCGGGATAGATTTTCCCAAGAAACACCAAAACACTCCCGACAGTTTAGTGAAGGGTACTGAAGTCGCTCAGTCGTGTCCGACTCTTTGTGACCCCATGGACACTAGCCTACCGGGCTCCTCCGTCCATGGGATTTTTTCCAGGCAAGAGTACTGGAGTGGGTTGCCATTTCCTTCTCCAGAGGATCTTCCCGACCCAGGGCTTGAACCCGGGTCTCCCGTGGTGTAGGCAGATGCCTTACCGTCTGAGCCAAAAGGGAAGCCCAACAGTTTAGAGCAAGGTAAATCTGAAAGTGAAAGTTGCTTAGTCGTGTCCAGCTCTTTGTGATCCCATGGAATTTTCCAAGCCAGAATCCTGGAGTGGGTAGCTGTTCCCTTCTCCAGGGGATCTTCCCAAACCAGGGATTGAACCGAGGTCTTCCACATTATGGGCAGATTCTTTACCAGCTGAGCCACAAGGGAAGCCCAAGAGTACTGGAGTGGGTAGCCTATCCCTTCTCCAGCAGATCTTCCCAGTTCAGAAACCGGGGTCTGCTGCATTGCAGGCGGATTCTATACCAATTGAGCTATTAGGAAAGCCCCAAGGTAAATCTGGAGGGAGGTATTTATCAACAAAATAGAAATATCTATTTCATTACTTTTAAACTGCAATAATGAATTAATAATAAAAGATAGAAAGCAAAAGAAGAGGGTGGCAGAAGATGAGGATGGCTAAATAGCATCACCAACTCAATGGACATGAATTTGAGCAAACTCCCAGAGACAGTGTAGAACAGAGGAGCCTGGCGTGCTGCATTCCATGGGGTCACAAAGAGTCAGACACGAATTAACAACTGCACTACAGTAACACAACAATGAATTACCACAGACTAAACACTTTAAACCATCCCCATTGTAGTATATTATTAGACACGTCAGGTGATAATTCAGTCACTCAGTCATGTCCGGATCTTTGCAACCCCATGAATCGCAGCACACCAGGCCTCCCTGTCCATCACCAACTCCCAGGGTTCACTCAAACTCATGTCCATCGAGTCGGTGATGCCACCCAGCCATCTCATCCTCTGTCGTCCCCTTCTCCTCCTGCCCCCAATCCCTCCCAGCATCAGAGTCTTTTCCAATGAGTCAACTCTTCGCATGAGGTAGCCAAAGTACTGGAGTTTCAGCTTTAGCATCATTCCGTCCAAAGAACACTCAGGGCTGATCTCCTTTAGAATGGACTGGTTGGATCTCCTTGCAGTCCAAGGGACTCTCAGGAGTCTTCTCCAACACCACAGTTCAAAAGCATCAGTTCTTCAGTGCTCAGCTTTCTTCACAGTCCAACTCTCACATCCATACATGACCACAGGAAAAACCATAGCCCTGACTAGACGGACCTTCGTTGGCAAAGTAATGTCTCTGCTTTTCAATATGCTATCTAGGTTGGTCATAACTTTCCTTCCAACAAGTAAGCGTCTTTTAATTTCATGGCTGAAATCACCATCTGCAGTGATTTTGGAGCCCCCCAAAATAAAAGTCTGACACTGTTTCCCCATCTATTTCCCACGAAGTGATGGGACCAGATGCCATGATCTTTGTTTTCTTTCTTATTTATTTATTTTTTATTTTACTTTACAATACTGTATTGGTTTCGTCATACATTGACATGAATCCACCACAGGTGTACATGAGTTCCCAATCCTGAACCCCCCTGCCCCAACCTCTCTCCCCATATCATTTCTCTGGGTCATCCCAGTGCACCAGCCCCAAGCATCCTGTATCCTGTATCGAACCTAGACTGGCGATTCATTTCTTACATGATAGTATACATGTTTCAATGCCATTCTCCCAAATCATTCCACCCTCTCCATCTCGCACAGAGTCCAAAAGTCTGTTCTATACATCCGTGTCTCTTTTGCTGTCTAGCATACAGGGTTATCGTTACCATCTTTCTAAATTCCATATATATGTGTTAGTATACTGTATTGGTATTTTTCTTTCTGGCTTAATTCACTCTGTATAATCGGCTCCAGTTTCATCCACCTCATTAGAACGGATTCAAATGTATTCTTTTTAATGGCTGAGTAATACTCCATTCAGAGAAGGCAATGGCGCCCCACTCCAGCACCTTGCCTGGAAAATCCCATGGATGGAGGAGCCTGGTAGGCTGCAGTCCACGGGGTCGCTAACAGTTGGACACAACTGAGCAACTTCACTTCCACTTTTTACTTTCATGCATTGGAGAAGGACATGGCAACCCACTCCAGTGTTCTTGCCTGGGGAATCCCAGGGATGGGGCAGCCTGGTGGGCTGCCGTCTATGGGGTCGGACAGAGTCGGACACGACTGAAGCGACTTAGTAGTAGTAGTAGTAGTCATACTCCATTGTGTATATGTACCACAGCTTTCTTATCCATTCGTCTGCTGATGGACATCTAGGTTGCTTCCATGTCCTGGCTATTATCAACAGTGCTGCGATGAACACTGGGGTACATGTGTCTCTTTCAATTCTGGTTTCCTCGGTGTGTATGCCCAGCAGTGGGATTGCTGGGTCATAAGGCGTTCTATTTCCAGTTTTTTAAGGAATCGCCACACTGTTCTCCATAGTGACTGTACTAGTTTGCATTCCCACCAACAGTGTAAGAGGGTTCCCTTTTCTCCACACCTTCTCCAGCATTTATTGCTTGTAGACTTTTGGATTGCAGCCATTCTGACTGGTATGAAATGGTATCTCATAGTGGTCTTGATTTGCATTTCTCTGATAATGAGTGATGTTGAGCATCTTTTCATGTGTTTGTTAGCCATCTGTATGTCTTAGATTTGTTTTCTGAATGTTGAGCTTGAAGCCAACTTTTTCACTCTCCTCTTTCACTTTCATCAAGAGGCTTTTTAGTTCCTCTTCACTTTCTGCCATAAGGGTGGTGTCATCTGCATATCTGAGGTGATTGATATTTCTCCCAGCAGTCTTGATTCCAGCTTGTGCTTCTTCCAGCCTAGCATTTCTCATGATGTATTTTGCATATAAGTTAAATAAGCAGGGTGATAATATACAGCCTTGACGTACTCCTTTTCCTATTTGGAACCAGTCTGTTGTGCCATGTCCAGTTCTAACTGTTGCTTCCTGACCCGCATACAGGTTTCTTAAGAGGCAGGTCAGGTGGTCTGGTATTCCCATCTCTTGAAGAATTTCCAGTTTCTTGTGATCCACACAGTCAAAGGCTTTGGCATAGTCAATACAGCAGAAATAGATGTTTTTCTGGAGCTCTCTTGCTTTTTCAATGATCCAGCAGATGTTGAAAATTTGATCTCTGGTTCCTCTGCCTTTTCTAAAACCAGCTTGAACATCAGGAAGTTCACAGTTCGCATATTGTTGAAGCCTGGCTTGGAGAATTTTGAGCATTACTTTACTAGCATGTGAGATGAGTGCAATTGTGCGGTAGTTTGAGCCTTCTTTGGCATTGCCTTTCTTTGGGATCGGGATGAAAACTGACCTTTTCCAGTCCTGTGGCCACTGCTGAGTTTTCCAAATTTGCTGGCATATTGAGTGCAGCACTTTCACAGCATCACCTTTCACGTCAAGTGATAAATATAGACAAATATTAATTCTATTATTATTAAAGTTTTATTTGAATTTAGGTACTGAAAAAGAAGTAAAAATAGAGTTAAGCATTCATAGTGCTTAAGCATGATTTATAATCAAGGATGTAGTATGAGACTTATTTTCTAAAATAGAGGTTTGAAAACTTTTTCTCTAAAGGGCCAAATAGTACAGTAAACATTTTAGGTTTTGTAGGCCATGTGATCTTTATTGTAACTCCTTAACTCTTGTACAGTTGAAACATGATAGCAGCCTTAGTAAATATGTAGATGAATAGGAATAGCTATGTTCGAGCAAAACTTTATTTACAAAAACAGGCAGCAGACCAGATTTGGCCCTAGGACTGT
This sequence comes from Capricornis sumatraensis, assembly GCF_032405125.1. NCBI lineage: Eukaryota > Metazoa > Chordata > Mammalia > Artiodactyla > Bovidae > Capricornis > Capricornis sumatraensis. Next base: position 38,192,915 of record NC_091085.1, on the reverse strand, counting down.
ATTTTGTCCATCCCTCTTAAAAAGAGAAAGGATAACACAGGAATGCCTTTACTAGTTCCTAATTTTATCTGTACTAAATTATCTTTTATGGAACGACTATTCTATTGATACATCTTCACCACAGAACCAATTATCTAAAGCAGTGCGGGCTTTGTACTTTATGTTTCTATAACAATTAGTTTGGGGGAAATGTGTTTTGAGAAGGAAAAAAAAAGGACACGAGACACTTAAAGATGTTGTTTTTAACTTCTTTTATTGGCCAGAATTAAATTACTAAATTGTACTGGGGCATTTTATTTCCCCACCTAGAAGCTATAGATAAAAACGCGTCCTCTATGATTTTTCCTAAGGTTTTGTGATAATGAATCATTGGGACTGCTTGACATCTAAGGAAGGACAAAATTACACCAAAAACAGAACCAGAGCCATGTTTTCATTCCATGTTATAATACTCTGCACACACACACACAAATGTTCTGTGGTTCCCAGGCCATTTTATCTTAAATACTCTTGCTGATAATGAACTATGACTGGACGATTTTGTTCAAAATGACAATTAGTAAACCAGAGGAAGAATAGCTTCAATATGTATTATTCAATTTATATTGACATTAATACATATATTTACTGTTTTCAGCAATTTTGTTTGACTAACTGAAACTATTTGTTCAGGGTTTTTTTGTTTGTTTGTTTTTTTTATTTTCCTGCTTCTTTCTTTTGTAGCATTTAGCAGAGTCCAAGACAGAGTGGGAATAATGAAAACAAAGTGAGCATTAAACTTAATTTTGTCAGATGTTTGCAACAGTCAAGACTTTGTTTACAGCACAGGAAAATTGGGGCTAAATTCTATCGTATTTAAAATCACTAAAAACATTAATTTGTTCGGAGGGAATGGATAACTTTTAATCGACAGGGCATTAAAGTAGTACTTTCCTAAAACTCCTTTTGTGTTCATTTAATTATAGGAGGAAAAGGGTTGTTTTTTTTTTTTTCAAAAAATTATGTTTTTTTTTCCCCCAAATTGTGGGGTTTTTTCTAATAATGTTGATTGATACATGAACTTTTAAAATATAATAATAGCCATTTTAATCATAGACAAGTTTTTTTATGTAATTTTTAAATTCTGAAACAGTTACTTTTAAACTACCTAATGTCATTAAAATTCTCTTCTGTTAAGCATACATAAAACAGAAGTGCCCTAAGCATCGCAGATCTCTAAATGGGTAACACTCCTTCGGTAAAAGCAGAGAAAAGCATAGAAAAATTATAATGAGGTATGAAAAATAACCCTAAGACATGAGATTTGGTAGGAAAAATATCAAAGGTCTAATTTCATTGATTTTTCTAACAAATAAACAGAAATAAGGATATATAGACAATGACATTGTAAGGGGTGGGAAAAGAAAAGGAAGATCTAGACCCATTAACAAAAGAACTACATGCTTTATAGAAAATTTTAGGCATGATTCCTCTACTCTTTTTTTTTTTTTTCCATGTCTGATGCAAATAAAATGCATCACATGTAGTACCTCTAACCCTTTAACCACATATTCAAATAGTCTAGTGATACTTTCAAAAATGATACGGAGCGTCCTATGCAACTCACCAACTTGAAAGGACTGTTACTTCACAATGTTTTCTTTTGTTCTAAAGCTAAGCTAAGAATAATAAAATAATGGGTTGAGCACAGTTTCAAATTGAACTGAACCATCAGGAGACTCTTTCAAATTAAACATGAACCGCTCCAAATGCAGCCAGCATGAAGAGATAAGAGTTCACACACCTCTGTGAGAGCATTCACACACAACAAACCCCTTCTTGTTTACATGCCTATTAAGAGTTCCCAGCCGCTGAAATTATTTCACTCAATTTGATTCCATCCTCATTCTCCATGGCTCATTTACCAATTCCTATGCAGGGCTATTCATGTTCCTTGGGAGAAAGTGAAGGTGAATATTGTATTTACAAAGGCTAAAGCCAGACACAAAGGATTTCAGCAATTGCTGCTACAATTCAGATTCCACAATTACCCTTAAGACTATCTTCTCTATCTGAAGCTAAGCATTTGAGCTTCTTATTTCAAGCTCCCAATGACCAATGTCAAAGTGGGTCAAGAATAAAGCTTCTAACATGGCCAAGAGGCCATATTCCCAGGTCTGAGGTTCTATTATCACCAGTAAGGCCAGCGATGAATCTCACCAGCATCTTCCTTCCATTATATGTGATAAGAACATTTAGCATATTTTAGCACAGCTTCCAACTTTACCTAGTTCTTGTTTATTTGTTAGCTACTTGCAGAATCTTACTGGCTTTGACAAAGAATTTGCTTTATTACTATAGCATAACTTTGCTTATAATAAGTAAATGTAGTTAAATGAGTAGCTGCTTTTGGCAAAGTTAATATACACTGTTAACAATCAGGGAAGCATAGAAACTCTGGGGTGAGTACTGCCTGGAAGAGAACACCAGGGAGACTGCTGAGAACTTGACAGGTACTCTCCAAGAATGTATCATTCTGGACACCTGGACTTGTTACATTTTTTGCATTCATACTTTACCTTAAGGAAGAGTTTAAAAATAATAGATCATTTTGACTTAAGTCAGAATATGTTGTATAAATTGCTGGAAAATAAAAAAGTGTAATTGCACTTATGTCACTTGCAGTCTGCTGCCAAACTGCGGTGGTGACAAAAGACATGCCTGTCTCTTTTTGAAAACCCTTTCAATATTTTGCCTTTAAGTAGAAGGTAGGCTTTTGGATTAAGATAGATTGTTTGAAGAATTACTCTTTTGTTCCTTTTTTTTTAAATCAGATATATGTAGTTACAGGTTATTACAAATAAACTGAGATATTTTATGTATATATATATTCACATATAAATACATTATATAATTTTAAAAACATATATGCACCCTTGTATTGATATACACATACATATGAAGGCATCAATGACATATATGTAAGCATATGTGTTAATATATACACTACACATAAACATATGTATACAATGTTACATATATACTGTTTCTCACACACACACATATTTCTCCAAGCACTGACAAACCCCTATAACTGTGGTTCTGCATATATATTTTTGGTGGAGCATAGTACATCTCAGATATGTGTATAATCATAATATCTATTTTAGGGATTATTACTTCTCTCAAATAAAGTTACCCGTCTGTCTCAATTAAAGTTAACAACCTTCAGTCTTATTTAACTGTCACTCAGTCATTTGGGCTTAGAAACTGAGGTATTAAATAGAGCAGAAGCAGACATTAACACTGAAGTCATTATTGAACTGGGACAACTGAATAGAGAGACAGCTGATATACAGAAAGCTCTTGAAAGGGACTTTCTGTAAGTTTCAATGAAATATTCCAAAATAGACAACTTTTCTCTCAGAAAAAAAGTTATAAAAATATAATGATTCACACAGAATGTTTAATACCTAAACTAAAAGTAATTAAACCATTAATGGTGAATCTTGTGTATCACTCTATTTAATTAAATTTCTGTTACATTTAAAATGTCTTTAAAAGATGGCATAAAATTGTTCAGAAAATTCTCCTCTGAAATAAAAGGAAATTAGTAAAGCATACCTTGCTAAATGTAACAACTGCTTAAATTTAAAATGAAAAATGCTTTCTCTATTAATTTATGTCCTTGAATGTGGAATATCCAGAATCATTGTGACAAAAATGCTATAAATGTACTAGCTAATGGAATACATTTATTCATTTAACATGAGATTGAAATATAATGAAACCATCATGGAAGGAAGTGTGAATGAAAAGTGAAATTACAGTTCTAAAATTTTATATATTTAACTTGGAAAAAAAGGCAATCCATATTAACCCAAACTTTAACAAAGGGTGCTGTTGTATTAAACATCATACAGTAGAATTTTTCTTCTAAAATTCTCACTCATATTGAAGGTCAATTTGGTGTTTTCATGACAGTAAGTCTATGGATCCATTAGAGTCTTCAATATTTACTGAGAAAACTCCTAGGCTACCCAAAAGTAAAGAACTCTACCGTTATGCAGAATAGAAAAATATCTCTACATTTTGCTTCGTAAAACAATGCATGTGATAATGGCAATAAGAGATTAACAACTATTTATTACCGCTGAATGAGTAAAACTCAAAAAATAATGTGATTTATTAATAAATCCATCTATAAAGGTGATAAGAATTAAATAATAATTTAAATAAAACATTGAAGGAACTTAAAAATAAAAACATTTGAGTGCTCATTACTTGTCAGGAAGTTTGATGGCCATTTTGCATGAGGAACCATGAGTTTGGCACTATTATTTTCCCCATATTCTACATATGAAAACTGATGGTTAAAAAAATTAGGTATTTTACCCATCTTTAAAAGCTAGTAATTTTTAGTGTCTGAATCTGAATCCAGACAGTCTAACTTTATACCTTTCGCTCTCCACTCTATTTTAAAACTTATTCAGATTTGGTGATGACAAGATCAAGTAGTCTTCAAACTATCTGACTATATTTACACATTCAGCAGTAGAAATGCTCTAGAAAAGTTTTGTCTAATTTTATGTTTTTGGTCAAATAAGTGTTTAATCAAAAAGGAATCTGGAGACATAAAATTCAACAGCAGTCATAAACTATATAAAATAACACAACAAAATACTCAACTTCACTTTTTAAATAATGTATTGGAAAAGAAAAAATAAATAAATAATTGAAATCACAGTTTCTGGCTTTTAATTTTGTAGAAAGAAAATAAAGAATGAAGATATTTAAAAGCACAAATTAACCTATGATTACACATGAGCTAACTTAAGGAGCAAAATAGTTACCACCCATGGAAAAAATCCTTCTTTCTTAAACAAACAAACAAAAAAGATGATTGAAAAGAGCAATTTGTAAATGTTGCCAATATAACCTAATAATTCATTCCATGAAAAATAAATGTATGTAAGAAGAAAAACTTCAACATAAGTCTTTATATAATGTTATTTTCTAATGGCTAAATTTTTATCATTCAATTATTCTAATGCCTTTATATCCACAGCTTACATGGACTCTGAACCACAAAAATAAACATAGGAAATAACAAAAACAAATAGAAAGGATTGTAGCCTTTAACTTTTTAAGTAGCATTACAGTCCTGCTTTTTCTGATGTGGTAAGAGTCATGATTTTTTTTCTTTTTTACAGGCTATAGATATTTTTTTTCCAATTATTTTTCTGTTCTGAAATTTTTTCCTTAAATAAACCCAGGATACCTCACAGTCCTCTCCTACAAGCTTAATACTTACATTTGTTTTTCAAACTGCAATGAACAGACTAGATGGTGGATAACAATGCTGGACATATAGGCACAGGTAAATTAAATGTGATACATAAATAAGCATTCATGCAATGATTTTTATTCTTATTAAAAACTCCTTGGCAGTTTTCACCTTTAAAATATTGAGAAAGGATAAAGCATGCTTTGCTGCTGCTGCTGCTAAGTCGCTTCAGTCGTGTCCGACTCCGTGCGACCCCATAGATGGCAGCCCACCAGTCTCCCCGATCCCTGGGATTCTCCAGGCAACAGTACTGGAGTGAGTTGCCATTGCCTTCTCCGAAAGCATGCTTTACTTCAAACTAAATACAGAAACCAGGCTCCAGCTCATCAGTAACACTTTCCAGATTATTTAATTGGTATTTTGTTTTGAGGACAAAATTGTACTGGGCACTTTTTTCACTTAGAATTAGCAGTACAGAGACTGAGGTATGAAATATGGACTTTTCATTGCATTCTGGACACAGATGTGCCTGATTTAGTTTAATTAAAAAATAATGACTTACAAATGTAAACATCTTAGAAAAGAAGACCACTTAAGCATACCTCATTAACAGACAATCCTGAAAATTCAGTTAATATTTTACACATTTTACCCTGGCTTTTCATGATATATATAGGGTACAATTAAGAACTTTTTCGAATAATTAGTGTGTATGACCTATTTTCAAATTCGTACATTTGTAAAGTAAAATGTGGCTTGCTGTCTCTTTCAGAATTTCTAAATACAGAACATGGTTTGTTTCCCAGTACAAAAAAGAATCACTGTACATACGATGTTTTTTCAGGCTGATTAGTTTCCTATTTTAATATATTGCATGAAAACTAATTTGGGACAACTGATTTTAAACAAATGATGAATCCCTGAGTAAAGTTTGAAAGACAATATTTTTTTTGAAAGAGTGCAACATCAACAAAGCAAGACAAATGATGCAGAGATTTTTATATTAATCTGAATTAGCATGCCTTGTTTAAACCTGAATCTAATTTTTATATAATCAAGGGTAATCAAAGAAATTGTTATACGTCTCAAAAAGTTAGTCCTTTCTCATTTAGGAAAAGTTTTTTTTTTATCTTCTTATGGTAAATAAAAGCATAAATATGAAAGAGACTAATAAGCAAACACTCAAATGTTAGTTCTTCCTTTATAAAACAAATCAAACACTGTAAACTACACCATACTCTTAGCCTATGATTAAGAATTGGTAATTATCTACTACACTCATGCTGAAAAATTAGGATCTGTATTTTATATTTTTTACAATAAATGTAAATTTCAGAGGCTGTGACTAAAAGAAAAATTATTAATTTCAATTGCCTTTCATGCAAATGGATGTCAGTGTATTATTCAAAAAAGAAATAAAGTGGGAATATACTAGGAAAGTACTGCTGCTGCTGCTGCTAAGTAGCTTCAATCATGTCCGACTCTGTGCGACCCCAGAGATTGCAGCCCACAAGGCTCCCCTGTCCCTGGGATTCTCCAGGCAAGAATACTGGAGTGGGTTGCCATTTCCTTATCCACTGCATGAAAGTGAAAAGCGAAAATGAAGTCGCTCAGTCATGTCCAACTCCTAGCGACCCCATGGACTACAGACTACCAGGCTCCTCCATCCATGGGATTTGCCAGGCAAGAGTACTGGAGTGGGGTGCCATTGCCTTCTCCGAGTAAAGTACTAAACTCTTTCAAATCACTGTTCCTCAGAGGGTGGTGCCAACCTAGTCAACTCCTTTAGGTTTGGTAAAGGAGGTACACTAACATGTAGGATATCACAGAATGTGTTTGTTCATTTCCCCCAAAATGGAACAGAATACTACAGACATATTTCTCAAGAATTATGCATATATTTGCAATTTATCTCTATTAAAGATGTTCATTTAATTCAGCATTTATAAGGATAATAAAATGTATTATTTTGAATATCATAGTGTGAATTACGTGTAATTTACTAGACTACCAAACACAACACATTTTAGATGGTATACAATAGTATAAAATGTAGATCTGATATCAAATTCTAATTATTTTTTTAAGAAAAAAATGGTGTGCCTTCTTTCATTGTCCTCATTTATTTTTCAGAGGCTGAAAGTCTAAAATGAAGGTGTTATTAAAATTGGTATTTTCTGAAGGCTATGAGAGAAGGACATATCCCAGGCTTCAGAGGGATACTCTGTGAGGATATGTATGTCCCAATTTCTTCCCATTTTTACTATGACACCGGCCATATTAGTTTAGGGCTCACCCTATTCACCTCTCTTTAGCTTTGTTACCACTTTACAAAACTTTTCTCCAAATATCGTCACATTCTGAGATACCGGAGTTAGAACTTGGAATACAATTCACCCCTGACAGTAGTTGATTATCTAACACTTGAAGGAAAATTTCTGTATAAGTTTTTAATGGCAATGCAAAAAATTAAAATCTCTCTGCTTGCAATTATAAGTTTATTATATGTGCAGGATTTTTTGGTGACATTTTTTATAAGGAGTTACCTCCACCCCCTCTCCTCTCCCATTTTGGTCTCAGCTAATTTCCAGAAATTGAAATGTTCCAGCGGATCTTCCCACCTTTAAGTATGTTCTGTATTTCTTTCTGAGCTGTGCTCTTGGGAAGCAGACAGTGTTTATAGATTGAAGTTTTCATACTGAATAAGACATGCTTCAGACACCATTACTGAAAAGAATTCAAGGATTTGTATAATCCCTATCACAGGATTAAAAATGTTCTCTTTCTTATATTGCCTGATAATATATGATTTTCATGCCAATATGATAGCAACTTAAATAAAAGTACTATATCATTAAAATCAACATTGGCCAGTGAACATTTAATAGAATTTAATATATTATGTAGATTGTATATCAGTAGCTTGAGAAATAGCCATTAATTTTATAAATTTAGTTGTCAATGACTTAAAGTTTCTCAAATAGTTCCTAAATTCATATCAATCTAGTAGACATTAACGATAAAATATTTTGCTCTCTCTGAAATAAAAAGTAGTGGTTTTGTCCCTCCTACTCCACTTCCTGCTTCATATTCGAGTAGTCAAATATTACAATCTCTATTGTTTTTATGTAATAAGTACATTAGTAATACATGCTTTGGTCTTGTGAATTTTTTTCTTTTTGGTTTTTGCCTACTTTTATCCATCTCTTTTCACATATGACAACATTCCTGTTTCCTTTGAGAACTTATCCCACCCTCATTCCATATTGTTCCAGATAATCTCACCCATACACATGGCTTTAAGGCTTTGGTCAATGTACTCCATAGAATTTAAATCAGGAATTATCACAGGGTCCAAGCCAGTTCAATGATACCTAAGCTTAGATTTTTTTTTTTAATGGAAAATTTTGGAAAAAGAAAAGTTCTCCTTCAGCTTAGGTTACTACTTTATAGGATAAGAAGCCTTGAAGTAATGCTAGCCAACAGGTGGAGAAATCCAGCCTGAATATCAAGCCAACATAACAAAAGCAGACTGGGGATATGAATACAGGGAAACTGAATTATGAAAATGTTCTTAGAGTACATGGATTTTACCATGCTTGAAGTTTGTCTTACCACTGGAATTTTCACTAGGATAAACCAACAAATTTAATATTTTTTTTCAAAATTTCTTTCTTGCATATAATGTTCAGTATTTTTAATTATTTATTTTTATTTATTTTCCAGACAAATTAAATGTGTATTTGGACAACATTTTTGCAAATTCTACTGGCTGATTTTTTTTTTTACATTTTTTACCTGACCTTGTTTTCTTTATTTGGACATTTACATGAGGATTTTTAATGAAAATCTTATATAAGAGCTTATTCTAAGATGTGGCTATTCAGTAGCAAATAAAACAAACATATGAAACTTACATTCTTATGAGTAAAAGGTAATTAAAAAAATGTGTAGAACAATTAATCTCTGGTAATAAGAATTCACATGAAGAAAACAGAATATGACCATATTCTGGAAAATGACTTTCTATTTGAAGATCATGAGAATGTTCTCTGGAGAGGTGATCGACTGAAGAAGGAGATGGCCATGGCAAGATCCAGGCCGGGAGCTTCTCAGGTCAAAGGAGAGCTAGTGTGATGGTGCTAGGCAAGAAATATAGAGAGGAAAGAATATATCTGAAGCTTAGAGAGGAAGTTTGAGACAAGGTATTCAAAGTTGGGAGCTGGGTTTTATTCTTTAAGCCATATGGGTATTCTTGAGTATTTTATGCAGCAGAATGATATGATCTAAACTTCACAAAATCTTCTATGTGAAGAATATTATTAGGGTAGCAAGAGAATAGGAAGACCAAATAGTAGCTTATGGATTGTGAAATTCTTCCTTCTTTCATTTAGCCCTCTTGTCCTATTCTTTTTTATTCCCATTTATTCAGAAAAAAAGTATGAAGAAACTAAGAAAATCCTCTCAAATAAATGTTTCTGATAACAGAGACCTCAGTTTTTAATTTTTCTTTAGCTAAGATCTAGCAAGATACCCAGTATATAATTGATATATAATAACTAATTTTAACTAGTGAAGACAAGTTGAAACATGATCATAAAATATGAGTTAAGTCAAATATATAATTTCCTACAATTTCAGAGTCTATTATTCTTTCTCCATGGCTTTCATACTAGAAATGCAAGAAGGAAAAGATATAAATTTCTTTCCTATCCTAATTTATCCAGGGTCATAAATAACAATTTTCAAAGCAAAAATAGACTTATTTTATTAGCATCTAAATGTCTAGATTATGTCACTATTTTATACTTTTTAATTGAAGTATAGTTAGTATTATGTTAGTTTCAGGTGTACAACATGATTTGACACTTGGATACATTCTAAAATGACCCACCACAATGAGTCAGTAATCTAGTAGGACTCTATGGGGCCTTCCCAGAATAGCCCTGCTCCCCAAGTATGTCCGCCACCTGCCTTTTGTCTGTAGAAAAACTGTAGCCTCCTAGCCTTCCCCGAGTTCCAAAGAATACATTTAATCAAAGAAGTTGAGAAAATGCAGGAAGAAAGGAAAACACTCAAGCAAGACAAAATAATCATGGAAGTAAGGTCAAGGACATTTAGCTTCTCCCTCAAGGGCTACAAATAATATTCTAAGCCACGTCCTTTGAGCTGTTTTACTAAAACCCCCACTAGGTGGAAGAAGTTAACTGTATGCTGCCCACAACACATAGACCCTAGAGGGTTTGGAGCCAGAAGTTGACTCCCAGTTACCTCACCACCAACCAATCAGAAGAATGTTCATGAGCTGATACACATCTCACAACCCACCTCCTTCACTCTGTCTTTAAAAACCTTTCCCTGAAAGCCTTAAAAACTTTCCTGCAGGCCTTTTGAGAAGGACTGGTCTCCTTGCTTGGTGCCCTGCAATAAATACTGCACTTACCTTTACCATAACCCAGTATCAGTAGGTTGGCTTTGCTGAGCCTAGGTAAATGGACCCAAGCTTGGTTCAGTAACAAGTCTAGTAAGCCCATGTTCCCGTACAAAGCTATTAAAATATTACTGGTCATGTTCCGTATGTTATTTATTACATCCTCATGAGTTGTTCATTATATAAACAGAGGTTAGCTGCTCTTAATCCCCTTCACAGATTTCACCCACCAGCCCTCACCTCTCTTGGCAATGACCAATTGGTTCTCTCTATCTATCCTATTAGTCTGTTTACATTTTTTGTTTGTGTGTTTTTAGATTTCCAATGTAACTGAAATCACGTTGTTCAGTCCCTAAGTCATGTCCAACTCTTTGCAACCTCATGGACTGTAGCCTGCTGGGCTCCTATACTAATGGGATATCCCAGGCAGGAATACTGGAGTGGGTTGCCATATCCTTCTGCAGGGGACCTTCCTGACACAGGGATCAGACCCACATCCCCTGCATTGGTAGGCAGATTCTTTACCATCAAATTTTCCTTTCTCTGACTTATTTCACTTAGCATAATACCCTCTAGATCCATCCATGTTGTATCAAATGGCAAGATTTCATTAATCTTTTATAGCTGAGTAATATTTTTATATATAACATGTTTTCTTTATCCTTTTAGTTGATAATGGAAACAGATTTCTTCCATATCTTGGCTATTGTAAATAACGCTACCATAAATAATGGAGTGCATATATCTTTTCCATTTATTGATTTTTGTTTTCTTTGGGCAAATATCCAGAGTGAACATATTAGATCTTTCAGTTCAGTTCAGTTCAGTCACTCAGTCATGTCCGACTAAGTGCAACCCCATGAATTGCAGCACGCCAGGCCTCCCTGTCCATCACCAACTCCCAGAGTTCACTCAGACTCATGTCCATCGAGTCCGTGATGCCATCCAGCCATCTCACCCTCTGTCGTCCCCTTCTCCTCCTGACCCCAATCCCTCCCAGCATCAGAGTCTTTTCCAATGAGTCAACTCTTCGCATGAGGTGGCCAAAGTACTGGAGTTTCAGCTTTAGCATCATTCCTTCCCAAGAAATCCCAGGGCTGATCTCCTTCAGAATGGACTGGTTGGATCTCCTTGCAGTCCAAGGGACTCTCAAGAGTCTTCTCCAACACCACAGTTCAAAAGCATCAATTCTTTGGTGCTCAGCCTTCTTCACAGTCCAACTCTCACATCCATACATGACCACAGGATCTTATGGCTGTTCTATTTTTAATTTTTTGATGAACATCCATAATATTTTCCATAGTGATGGTACCAATTTACAATCACACCAACAGTGCACCAGAGTTTTATTTTCTCCACATCCTCACCACATTTGTTATTTGTTGGCTTCTGGAATGATAACCATTCCAACAGGTGTGGGATAGCATCTCATCATGGTTTTGACTTGCAGTTCCCTGATAAGAAGTGATTTTGAGCATTTTTCATGTGTCTGTTCTGTGTAACTTCTTTGGAAAAATATCTTCTCAGATCCTCTTCCAATTTTTTTAAAGTTGCTTATTTGTTTGATGTTGTTTGCATTCTTTATATTATTTTGGATATTAAGCCCTTAACAGAAATATAATTTACAAATGTATACTCGTATTCAATAGTCTATCTTTTCTCTTTGTTAATAGTTTCCTTTGCAAAATCTTTAGTTTGATACAGTCCCATTTGCTTGTTTTCTTTCATTGCCTTTTCCTGATTGCTGTAGCAAGGACTTCCAGTACTATGGCCAAATAAAAGTGGTGAGAACGAGTGTTCTTCTCTTGTCTCTGATCTTAGAGTAAATGGTTACAGCTTTTCAATGCTAAGTATAGTGCTGGCTGTGGGTTTGTCATATACAGCCACAATTATTTTGAGGTATGTTTCCTCTGTATCTACTTTTTGCAAGTCTGTATAAATGATGTGGTGTCTTTGTCTGCTTTTGACATCAGGGTGATGTTGGCCTCAGGCAATGGGTTCAGAAGCATTCCTTCCTCTTCAAATCTTGGAAAAATTTTGAGAAGGATAGGCATTAACTCTTCTTTAACTGTTTGACAAAATTCTCATGTGAAGCCATCTGGTCCTGTATTTTTGTTTGTTGAGAGTCTTTTCTATTACTGGTTCGATTTCACAACTGGTTTTTTTCACACTTTCTATTTCTTTCTGATACAGTCTTGGAAAATAATACGTTTCTAGGAATTTATCCATTTCCTCTAGGTTATCTATTCTATTGGTGTATAATTGTTCACACTACTGTCATCATTCTTTGTATTTTTGTGATGTCAGTTGTAACTAATCTTCTTGAATTTCAGATTTTAATTATCTATGCCCAGTCTCTTTTTTCTTCTTGATCAGTTCAGTTCAGTTCAGTTCAGTCGCTCAGTCATGTCCAACTCTTTGCAAACCCATGAATCGCAGCACGCCAGGGCTCCCTGTCCATCACCAACTCCTGGAGTTCACTCAGACTCACGTCCTTCGAGTCAGTGATGCCATCCAGCCATCTCATCCTCGGTCGTCCCCTTCTCCTCCTGCCCCCAATCCCTCCCAGCAGCAGAGTCTTTTCCAATGAGTCAACTCTTCACATGAGGTGGCCAAAGTACTGAAGTTTCAGCTTTAGCATCATTCCTTCCAAGGAAATCCCAGGGCTGATCTCCTTCAGAATGGACTGGTTGGATCTCCTTGCAGTCCAAGGGACTCTCAAGAGTATTCTCCAACACCACAGTTCAAAAGCATCAGTTCTTTGGTGCTCAGCCTTCTTCACAGTCCAACTCTCACATCCATACATGACTACTGGAAAAACAATAGCCTAGACTAGATGGACCATAGTCGGCCAAGTAATGTCTCTGCTTTTGAATATGCTATCTAGGTTGGTCATAACTTTTCTTCCAAGGAGTAAGCATCTTTTAATTTCATGGCTGCAGTCACCACCTGCACTGATTTTGGAGCCCAAAAAAATAAAGTCTGACACTGTTTCCACTGTTTCCCCATACCATGAAGTGATGGGACCAGATGCCATGATCTTCGTTTTCTGAATGTTGAGCTTTAAGCCAACTTTTTCACTCTCTTCTTTCACTTTCATCAAGAGGCCTTTTAGTTCCTCTTCACTTTCTGCCATTAGGGTGGTGTCATCTGCATATGTGAGGTTATTGATATTTCTCCCGGCAATCTTAATTCCAGCTTGTGCTTCTTCCAGCCCAGGGTTTCTCATGATGTACTCTGCATAGAAGTTAAATAAGCAGGGTGACAATATACAGCCTTGACGTACTCCTTTTCCTATTTGGAACCAGTCTGTTGTTCCATGTCCAGTTCTAACTGTTGCTTCCTGACCTGCATATAGGTTTCTCAAGAGGCAGGTCAGGTGGGTGGGTATTCCCATCTCTTTCAGAATTTTCCACAATTCATTGTGGTCCACACAGTCAAAGGCTTTGGCATAGTCAATAAGGCAGAAATAAATGTTTTTCTGGAACTCTCTTGCTTTTTCCATGATCCAGCGGATATTGGCAATTTGATCTCTGGATCCTCTGTCTTTTCTAAAACCAGCTTAAACATCAGGAAGTTCTTGGTTCACGCATTGCTGAATCCTGGCTTGGAAATTTTGAGCATTACTTTACTAGCATGTGAGATGAGTGCAATTGTGTGGTAGTTTGAGCATTCTTTGGCATTGCCTTTCTTTGGGATTGGAATGAAAACTGGCCTTTTCCAGTCCTGTGGCCACTGCTGAGTTTTCCAAATTTGCTGGCATATTGAGTGCAGCATTTTCACAGCATCATCTTTCAGGATTTGAAATAGGTCAACTGGAATTCCATCACCTCCACTAGCTTTGTTTATAGTGATGCTTTCTAAGGCCCACTTGACTTCACATTCCAGGATGTCTGGCTCTAGGTGAGTGATCACACCATTGTGATTATCCGGGTCATGAAGATCTTTGTTGTACAGTTCTTCTGTGTATTTTTGCCACCTCTTCTTCTGCTTCTGTTAGGTCCATACCATTTCTGTCCTTTATCAAGCCCATCTTTGCATGAAATGTTCCCTTGGTATCTCTAATTTTCTTGAATTTTCCCATTCTGTTGTTTTCCTCTATTTCTTTGCATTGATCACTGAAGAAGGCTTTCTTATCTCTTCTTGCTATTCTTTGGAACTCTGCATTCAGATACTTATATCTTTCCTTTTCCCCTTTGCTTTTTGCTTCTCTTCTTTTTCATCAGGCACTCTATCTATCAGATCTAGACCCTTAAATCTATTTCTCACTTCCACTGTATAATCACAAGGGATTTGATTTAGGTCATACCTGAATGGTCTAGCCTGAATGGTTTTCCCTACTTTCTTCAATTTAAGTCTGAATTTGGTAATAAGGAGTTCATTATCTGAGTCATAGTTAGCTCCTGGTCTTGTTTTTGTTGACTGTATAGAGCTTCTCCATCTTTGGCTGCAAAGAATATAATCAATCTGATTTTGGTGTTGACCATCTGGTGATGTCCATGTGTAGAGTCTTCTCTTGTGTTGTTGGAAGAGGGTGTTTGCTATGACCAGTGCATTTTCTTGGCAAAACTCTATTAGTCTTTGCCCTGCTTCATTCCACATTCCAAGGCCAAATTTGCCTGTTACTCCAGGTGTTTCTTGACTTCCTACTTTTGCATTCCAGTCCCCTATAATGAAAAGGACATCTTTTTTAGGTGTTAGTTCTAAAAGGTTTTGTAGGTCTTCATAGAACCGTTCAACTTCAGCTTCTTCAGCATTACTGGTTGGGGCATAGACTTGGATTACTGTGATATTGGGTGGTTTGCCTTGGAAACGAACAGAGATCATTCTGTCGTTTTTGAGATTGCATCCAAGTTCTGCATTTCAGACTCTTTTCTTGACCATGATGACTACTCCATTTCTTCTAAGGGATTCCTGCCCGCAGTAGTAGATATAATGGTCATCTGAATTAAATTCACCCATTCCAGTCCATTTTAGTTCACTGATTCCTAGAATGTCGATGTTCACTCTTGCCATCTCTTGTTTGACCACTTCCAATTTGCCTTGATTCATGGACCTGACATTCCAGGTTCCTATGCAATATTGCTCTTTACAGCATTGGACCTTGCTCCTAGCACCAGTCACATCCACAGCTGGGTATTGTTTTTGCTTTGGCTCCATCCCTTCATTCTTTGATAAGTCTTCTTGATAAGTCAGGCTAAAGGTTTACCAATTTCGTTTATCTATTCGAAGAGTCAGTTCTTTGTTTCATTTGTCTTTCCTATTGCTTTTTACGTCTCTATTTCACTTATTTCAGCTCTGGTCTTTATTATTTCTTCCCTTCTATAAACTTTGGGTTTTATTTCTTAATTTTCTAGTTGCATTAGGTGTAAAGCTAGGGTGTTTGCTTGAGAATATTCTTATTTCTTTAGGTGAGTTTGTATTACTATAAACTTCCTTTTCTGGTCTGCTTTCACTGCATTTCAAAGATCTGCATTGTGTATTTCCATTTTTATTTGCTTCCAGGTATTTTTTAAAATTTCTTAAGTGCCCCATTAGTGTTTTTCAGCATGCTGTTTAGTCTCCACAGGGTTTCCCTGCTAGCTCAGAAGGTAAAGAACACCAATGCAGGGAGCTGTAAAAGATGTGTGTTTGATCCCTGGGTTGGGAAGATCCCCTGAAGCAGGGCATGGCAACCCATTCCAGTATTCTTGCCTGGAGAATCCCATGGACAGAGGAGCCTGGTGGGCTACAGTCCACGGGGTCACAAGGAGTCAGGAAGACTGAGCAACTAACACTTAGTCTCCACATGTTTGAGTTTTCTGCAGTTTTTTCTTTTTCTTTTCCCTTATAGTTGATATCTGATCTTATACCATTGTGGTCAGAAAAGATACTTGATATAATTTCAGCCCTCTTAAATTTACTGGGACATTTTTGGTGACCTAGCGTGTGCTATATCCTGGGGAATGTTCAACATGTACTTGAAAAGAATGTGTATTCTGCTACTTTTGGAAGGAGGAGTCTATATGTATCTATTAAGTTCATCTGGCCTAAACTATCATTTAAGACCAGTATTTTCTTACAGATTTTCTATTTGGTTGCTCTATCCCCTGATGTAAAAGAAATATTCAATTCCCCTACTACTGTTGTGCTGTTGTCAATTTCTTTCTTTCTGCTTGTTAATATTTACTGTGTATGTTTATGGCTTCCTATGTGGGGTACATATACATTTACAATTGTTATACCATCTTTTTGGATCAACCCTCTTCTCATTATGGAATGCCCTTCCGTGCTTCTTGTTACAGTCTGTTTTAAAGTACTTTTTGTCTGATATAAGCATTGATGCCTGAGATTGCTTTTGTTCCATGTTTATTGAGAAAAATAATGGATGGGAGTAATTCCTAGAGCTGCTGGCTCCAGGGGCCGAAGGGTTCCAGGGCTAGTGCAGGCCCACTGGTATGTGGTGCTGAGTACTGGGTCAGCTGGATACACAGCCCAGGGAAGCTGGTGCTGATGCTGGCCTACTGGTAGGTAAAGTCAGGTCCTGAGGACAACTGGCTATGGGTGCTGAGGGGTGAGGGCTGGTGCCAGGCCACTGATGAGCAGGACCAAGCCCCAGGGTGGCTGGTTGTGGGGCCCAGGTGAGGCTGGGGATGGTGCTGGCCTGCTGTTAAATGGATAAGACCTTCGGCACTAATAAGCTAAAAAGTGAAAGTGAAGTTGCTCAGTCATGTCTGACTCTTTGTGACCCCATGGACTGTAGCCCGCCAAGCTCCTCAGTCCATGGGATTTTCCAGGCAAGAGTACTGGAGTGAGTTGCCATTTCCTTCTCCAGGGGATCTTCCCAACCCAGGGATTGAACCCTGGTCTCCTGCATTGCAGGCAGATGCTTTAATGTCTGAACCACCAGGGAAGCCCCAATAAGCTAGAAAGAAGGCTCCAAACGTGCTTGCCATCGCCACTATCCTCACAGTTGAACAAGCTCCCCAATATGGTTGCCATGGCCATCTATGTCCCCAGAGGGAGTTCCAGGTGCCTTGGGCCTCTCTGGGAGGCTAAACAAGATTAGCAAGTGGGGCTGACCCAAGCTCTTTTCAAATGACTACCTTTGTGCTGGGACTCAAGAGTGTATGAGATTTTGTACACATCTGTTTAGAGCAGCTTATTTCCTACAGCCTTCTGGCTCTCCTGAAAGTAATTCCTGCTGGCACCAAAACCAGATGTTCTGTGAACTTGTCTTCCCAGGACAGTGACCTGCACTAGGGAGCATGATGAGGGCTCAGACCCCTTGCTCCTTGGGGAGAACCTCTGTAATTGTGATTACCTTTATGTTACCTGGAGGTGTGTGTCTTCACTAAACCACATTCTCTGTCTCTCCTACCCAGTTCACTGTGTTTCCTTCTTCATGTCTTTAGTTCTGGGAAATCTTTTCTTCTAGGCTTCAGGTTATTCTCATTGATATCTGCTCTGTAAATGGTTGTAAATTTGGTATGCCCATGGGAGGAGGTGAGCTCAGGGTCTTCCTGTTCCACATCCTGGCCACACCTCTCTGTTACTTCATAAGAGCAACTGAAAATGAAAAAAAGTGAAGCATTTCTTTAGCTTTGCCCCTAATCACTCTGCAGATATTCTAACTCACATAACAATCCTCCAAAGTCCAAGACTGAGAGAACTGAAGACTATGCCTCAGCATCATCTCATAACATTGCCAAATCTGGGGAACCTCCTCTCCAATGAAAATAACACAATGAGGCTCCTGAAACCTGTTATGAAAGACATGTTGTATTGATCTCCCAGCTTAGAGCCAGCAAGACTTGAATTCTTGAATAGACTGCTGCTAAGTCACTTCAGTCGTGTCAGACTCTGTGTGACCCCATAGATGGAAGCCCACCAGGCTCCCCCGTCCCTGGGATTTTCCAGGCAAGAACACTGGAGTGGGCTGCCATTTCCTTCTCCAATGCATGAAAGTGAAAAGTGAAAGTGAAGTCGCTCAATCGTATCCAACTCTTAGCGACCCCATGGACTGCAGCCTACCAGGCTTCTCTGTCCATGGGATTTTCCAGGCAAGAATACTGGAGTGGGGTGCCATCGTCACTACCATAGCACAGAGCAATCCACCTCTTTCTGCTTACCCTTGGGAAGTTTTCTGAACCTAATTTCTGTGCCTCAATCATATTTGCCCTTATGTTTGCTAAATTCTTCCTCAAGAGTCTATTCAATTTTGCCCCAATCTTTCAGAGATATATGATTTAAGACACTCTAAAATCCCTACATCAGTTTCCATTCTTCTTTACTACAAGCTACAGCTCAGTTTCTCTCCACCGCCTGTTGCCTCCTGAAAAGGATCTACATCCAACTGCTATGATTCTGCTGCTTTTATTTTCCCTACAGCCTGGAAAGCATATTCTACACATTCAACACTGTATATGCCTTCATAACAAACATAAAATGATGACAAGATTCACAGACAAATGAAAACTTGGCCAATTATGTAGTAAAAGAAAAAAAAATCAGCTGTAATTACACTGTGAAGGATAGACAAAGTTTTATTGATGTTTGTCCTTTAAATTTTAGAAATCCTTGAAACAGTTTCAAAAGTATTTTTCTCCTTTGCAACCTTAAAAAACAAAAATTTGATTACCCTATTTTTAATCAAAAAAATATTTCCATGGAGACAGATGAAAAGTATCACAGTTATCATTATTTTCCTTGTCTTAATTGGAAAATAAATGTGAGGTTGTGGCCATATAACATTTTACAATCTCTTCTCCTCTTTTGTTCTGAAATATTCTTGGATATAGTTGAAAGAAAATGGCAACATATGGTCCATTAGTTTAAATGAGGTGGGGGAAGAACAGGACAGATTATTAATGATAATAATTTATACTTCCTTTGTATCTATATTCTGTTGCCTTGATGAGAATTTGGCAGGCCTCACAGTAAAATGAAATTTAAGGTTAAAGGTTGAAATTTGACAAAAGAATTTTTTGAGCAAAAAGACAAGCAAAGGAAAACTGTCCACAGGAGATAATTATGGAGGTCCTATCCATACTTCTGTAATACAAATCATCTGCTAGCAAAGTAACATTTCTTAAATACTTTTCAAATATTGAACTAAAATTATCTGAGGGTAAAATTCTTAGTGTCACCTTATGGTAATTCAACGGTTGCTCCAATTTTTAGTAATTTAAGATGAAAATCTGGTGTTTTCTTTTGGGTATTTAGAGTTGAATAGACTTTCAAGTATTGAGGGAACAACATGGCTATTTAAGTATCAATATATGGCAGACAACAATTCATAAGAACAATGACCAACTGGATGTTCACAGGCTTTCTCGCAGAATAGAAATTCCAGTGTCCTTATATCCTCTCATACATAAAAATATATGAAATAATATGCTTCTTTTCAACCTTAACATTTTCCTAAAAGTTTTATTCCCTATTAAGAATTCTAAAAGTCTGAGAGTAAATCATCACACTTGTTTTTAATGTTGTTTCCTGACACAGTATACCCTCAATATCACAACATTTAAAAACAAATATCACCTGCAAAAAAATAGAGGACTTCAAATTTGTGTTGCTTTTTTAGCAGCAGAATTCTTATTTTTTTTCTAGTAACAAAATAAATATTATAAAGCACCACCTACTCAGGTTGAGATATGACTGGAAAACCCATAAATCATTATTCCTCTCCACAATTCTCTCTCCACCCCTGCAGCAGCCCTGTTGCTGTTGTTTAGTTGCTAAATTATGTCCGACTTTTTGTGACCCCATGGACTGTAGCCCAGCAGGCTCCTCTGTCCATGGGATTCTCCAGGCAAGAATACTAGAGTGGGTTGTCATTCTCTTCTCCAGGAGATCTTCCCGACCCAGGGATCGAGCCAAAGTCTCCTCCATTGGCACGTGGGTTCTTTACCACTGAGCCCACCAGGGAAGCCCGCAGTAACCCTGAGGCACTTCCCAATGACCCTAGAAATCCTGGAAACCTGTTTTGAAATCTACTATTTCATGAAGTATGAGAATACATCCATCCTTTAGAGAATTATAAATGGTTCTCAAAAATTAATTGAAAAATAAAACTAAAATCAGATCTTACAGAAAACTTTAAAAATTTTTTTCTCTTAAAATTTTTCATTATAAATGGAAATAGAAGAAAGTGTTTAGCTAGTGCTAAAAAAAGAAAAAAGACAGCAAATAATATAGAACTATGGTTCTTGATTCAGCAAGCCTGAATAGCAGTTTAATTTGTTTGTTTATACAGCTATGAAAAAAATTTCTATCTGTGTATTGTAAAATGAAATGTACATTTAATTCATACAGCTGAAAAATAAAGTGTGTGTTCTCCAGAAGAGCTGGCAAAACAACTGGGCATTTTCATTGTTAAAACTATGAATTTCTCTTTTCCTAGCCTTTTGTTTAGGCAAGATAGAGAAGCCAAAAATATTAAAGTAGAGTAGAATGCCTTAATGGAAAACCCAAAGGATATAAATTGTTCTTAGCTAAGTGTGACATTTGGAAAATGCACTACAAATTTGTCAACTCTTCTCAAGTGTAATAGAAGTGTGACCAATTTGACAGAATTAGGACAAAGATATAGGCCCTATTTTCTTCTTGGCTTACAGATTTGGTTCAGTGTTCTGGTTCCCCCTGGATCAAGAAGAAGTTCTTCTTGTAGCGTGACATGAAAGGACCCATCCAGGGTGAGTTAATAATCTGAACAGTAGCACAATGTCCTGCTCTTAAAACATCTAAAGCAGTTTAGGTTATAAAAATAGATTATGAAGGAGTTTATGAAAAAATAAAATCATTGGATCATGGTTGCAATTTAACAACCTATTCCTTCTTCCATGTAATAATTACTTCATTATCAAGTTGGAAATCTATAATATCAATGATGCTAACTTATAGATTGATGGCAAATAAACATAGCAAAGCATCTGGTAACAAAAGTAGACATAAATGTAGAATATTTTAAACTGTTGACAATAACATAGGCCTGGAAAGTAAGCTGTAATTACATTCACCATAGCTATGTATTAAATCTAATGTTATGGGGAGGGAGGTGGGAGGGGGGTTCATGTTTGGGAATGCATGTAAGAATTAAAGATTTTAACATTTAAAAAAAATAAAGTAATTTAAAAAATAAATCTAATGTAATACTTGTGAAATCTTTAGTGATTCTATGTAGCATACACAAATTTAAGATGAAGTGAAAACTGGGACAATTATACAGTAACTCAGTTTCCTTCAAAACAGTCACCTTTGTTTTCTTAGGTGCTGTGAACAGAAATGCTGGTTAGACTTGCATTTTCTACGTAAGTAAGTATCATCATTTTATAAATGCTGAGATTTCTAAGGTGCATTTCAGCAGAAAGAAAACTTTAATTAATTAATTAATTAATTAAACCACAGCTTTGCCCAGAGTGTTAAAGGAAAATTGAAGGCTAAAATGAAAGTAATTTTTAATTCTTATTTTCATTACTTTCTCTCAGATATAATGGGATACCAATTAAACTATAACATGAATATGGTTAAGAGCTCATTAAAATCTGCCAAGGTGTAGAGGATATAGAATAATTACTATATATAGAAGGAAGGCATAGACTGAGGTGCTCGTTCAGCTACTTCCTGATGGAATTTTGGCAAGATAATGAAGTCCTTATAAAGTAAGAAAGATAATGTCTGCCCAAACTATATCAAAAGATTATGACAATCAGAATAAAAAGTATGGTGGCTGACATCAATTTAATGGTTCTATAAATTGTTACACTTTACAAGGTATTACTTCCTGATTATTCAAAGTAAGACCTGAAATGAAGTTCATGATGGAGACATACAATAAGTTACCCTCACTGTAGGCCACTCATTTAACATATGTAGCATCTGTAGAGTGTTTAGCTATGTACCACATATTATTCAAATGAATTAAATAACTTATTAATGTGGTAAGTCTCTTCTTGTTTATATTTCACAAATGAGGGAATTAATGAAGAGAACAGGTAAGTAACATGCTGAAGGTTAGCCTCTGGTAAGTGATGGAGCTAGATGTCAAATATATGCAGGTTAACTATAGAGTCTATGCCCAAACCATTTTATACCTTCCTGGCACCTCTGAGGAAGTAACTTTTAAGAGGAGACCTGAGAATGAGGAAACAATGAAGAGAATTAAGGGCAGAAGAGAAATCAGACACAAATATTCTGAGGCTGAAAGATAATCTTTACTATTTTCCAATACTATTTATGAACTACATGAATTCAAACCTTTCCTTAATCTTAAACTTCTTCTCATCATTAAAAACAAACGACCAGATTTTAGCTCCAATTTGTAAAGAACTTGGAAGTCCTCACTCCTGTTCATGCAACAACAACAAGAGCTGGATAAACAGAAGATCAATGACTTTTGAAGTTACCAAGAAATGAGGTTGTTGGGACTTCCTTGGTGGTCTAGTAGTTAAGACCAGGTGCTTCCATTACAGGGGGCATGGGTTTGAACCCTGGGTGGGGAAATAAGATCCCACATGCTACACAGCAAGGCCCAAAATAAAAATAAATTAGACGGTAGGGCAAATTGCTACCCTAGAATTTGGAGAGACAAAATTATCCTGAGAGACACAACCAAGATCAATGTACCTAGAGTGGAAACTACTGGAGTCATGAATTAGCAGAAACACTTAACTGGTAACTTTGATGAATTTCTAAAGGACAGTGCAGATGATACTACTCTAACAGCAGAAAGTAAAGAGGAACTAAAGACCCTCTTGATGAAGGTGAAAGAGGAGAATGAAAAAGCTGGCTTAAAACTCAACATTCGAAATCTAAGAGTATGGCATCTGGTCCCATCACACATGGCAAATAGATGAGGAAAAAGAAAAAGCAGTGACAGATTTTATTTCTTGGGCTCCAAAATCACTATGGATGATGACTACAGCCACAAAATTGTGGCTTGCTCCTTGGAAGAAAAGCTATGACAAATCTGGACAGTGTATCAAGCTAGTTGTAGAAAAGGCAGAGGAACCAGGGATCAAACTGCCAACATCTGCTGCATCATGGAAAAAGCAAGAGAGTCCCAAAAAACATCTACTTCTGCTTTATTGACTATGCCAAAGCCTTTCACTGTGTGGATCACAAGAAACTGTGGAAAATTCTGAAAGAGACGGGAATACCAGACCACCTGACCTGCCTCTTGAGAAACCTATATGCAGGTCAGGAAGCAACAGTTAGAACTGGACATGGAACAACAGACTGGTTCCAAATAGGAAAAGGAGTACGTCAAGGCTGTATATTGTCACCCTGCTTATTTAACGTCTATGCAGAGTACATCATAAGAAACGGTGGGCTGGAAGAAGCACAAGCTGGAATCAAGATTGCCAGGAGAAATATCAATAACCTCAGATATGCAGATGACACCACCCTTATGGCAGAAAGTGAAAAGGAACTAAAAGGCCTCTTGGTGAAAGTGAAAGAAGAGAGTGAAAAAGTTGGCTTAAAACTCAACATTCAGAAAACGAAGATCATGGCATCCGGTCCTATCACTTCATGGGAAATAGATGGAGAAACAGTGGAAACAGTGTCAGACTTTATTTTGGGGAGCTCCAAAATCACTACAGATGGTGACAGCAGCCATGAAATTAAAAGACACTTACTCCTTGGAAGGAAAGTTATGACCAACCTAGATAGCATATTCAAAAGCAGAGATTTTACTTTGCCGACTAAGGTCCGTCAAGTCAAGGCTATGGTTTTATTCCAGTGGTCATGTATGGATGTGAGAGTTGGACTGTGAAGAAGGCTGAGTGCTGAAGAATTGATGCTTTTGAACTGTGGTGTTGGAGAAGACTCCTTAGAGTCCCTTGGACTGCAAGAAGATCCAACCAGTCCATTCTAAAGGATATCGGTCCTGGGTGTTCTTTGGAAGGAATGATGCTAAAGCTGAAACTTCGGTACTTTGGCCACCTCATGCGAAGAGTTGACTCATTGGAATAGACTCTGATGCTGGGAGGGATTGGGGGCAGGAGGAGAAGGGGATGACAGAGGATGAGATGGCTGGATGGCATCACTGACTCGATGGACATGAGTCTGAGTGAACTCTGGGAGTTGGTGATGGACAGGGAGGACTGGCGTGCTGCAATTCAAGGGGTCGCAAAGAGTCAGACATGACTGAGTGACTGAACTGAATTGAACTGGGCAGTGTATTAAAAAGCAGAGACATCACTTTCCCAACCAAGATCCACAAAGCCAAAGCTATGGTTTTTCCAGTAGTCATATATGGATGCGACAGTTGGATCATAAGGAAAGCTGAGCACCAAAGAATTGATGCTTTTGAACTGTGGTGTTGGAGAAGACTCTCAAGAGTGCCTTGGACTGCAAGGAGATCAAAGCAGTCAAAAGGAAATCATCCCTGAATATTCTTTAGAAGGGCTGATGGTGAACTTAAGCTCCAATGTTTTGGGCATCTGATGTGAAGAACTGACTCTTTGGAAAAGAGCCTGATGTTTGGAAAGGTTGAAAGCAAAAGGGGAAGGGGTCAGCAGAGGATAGACAGGCAGCAGAGAAGGTTAGATAGCATCACCAATGCAATATACATACATTTGAGCAAACTCTGGGAGATAGTGAAGGACAGGGGACCCTGGTGTGCTACAGTTCATGGGTTTGCAAAGAGTCAGACATGACTTAAAGACTGAACAACAAAAATGTGGACTAGCTTGAGAGTAAAAAAAACTCCTAGGTACTGCAGACTTAGAGAAGCTCCCACAATTTCATGCACTTTACCTCCCTGAACCCAACCAGGTGAATATCTCAGAATGGCCCCTTGTGGCTCTGGTAGGGATAAAAGAAAGAAAAATCATTGTTAATGGAGAAGACAATGGCAACCCACTCCAGTACTCTTGCCTGGAAAATCCCATGGACAGAGGAGCCTGGTAGGCTGCAGTCCATGGGGTCGTGAAGAGTTGGACAAGACTGAGCGACTTCACTTTCACTATTCACTTTCATGCATTGGAGAAGGAAATGGCAACCCACTCCAGTGTTCTTGCCTGGAGAATCCCGGGAACAGCGGAGCCTAGTGGGCACCATCTATGGGGTTGCACAGAGTCAGACACGACTGAAGCAACTTAGCAGGAGCAGCAGCAATCATTGTTAAACATGCAGAGTCTTCTTCATAACAAAAGCCTACTGTTAAAAGAAAAAGATTTGTTTGAAGTCTTTTCAAAGGTGAAAGAAGGGATATTCTCCCACTCTAGCACCCTGTAGTCACTTAAGGAAAAAAAGAAAACATATTTATTAACAGGATTGAGGCTTCAAAGAAATGGATTGGAAAAGCTGATATCAGAATTGATATAAGAGGGTCAGGAGATTAAAGCTGTATCACTGAAGAAACACTTGCCAAGATCACAGCCTTGAAACACAGGCATACTAAAGTATTTTTACACAGGTGGAAGATTAAAGAATGCTCCTGTTCCTCCAAACTTCATTACCACGCCAATAGGAATCCAATTTAAAAATAGTAGATTATAGACGGAGGAGCTTCAATCACACTGATAAGGAATGCTTAAGAAAGCCCAAAGTCAAGAGGTAGATGAAACAATGGTATTAGAAACATATAATAAGTAGTTCTAGCATGCATAATACAGCAAACATTAAACAAAGTCTAACTCCTAGTCAGGGTAACATAAATTTGTACACTTAAGTTCTGTTTAGCTCAGCTCCTATTATGCAATAAAACATGCCTAGCTTTCAACAACAAAATTGTAAGAAATGCCTAAGAGCAAGTAAAAATAGAGCTTGAAGAGGAAAGGTGATTATCAGAAATAGATGTAAGAGAATACTACAGATATTGGTATTATCAGATAGAAAATTTAAATCAACTATGATTAACATGTTAAGGGCTAGCAGAAATTCCTGCATCTTACTCAAACTCAAGTCCATCGAGTTGGTGATGCCATCCAACCATCTCATCCTCTGTCATGCCCTTCTCCTCCTGGCTTCAGTCCTTCCCAGGATCAGGGTCTTTTCAAATGAGTTAGTTCTTCACATTAGGTTGCCAAGTATTGCAGCTTCAGCTTCATCATTAGCCCTTCCAGTGAATATTCAGGACTGATTTCCTTTAGGATGGACTGCTTTGATCTCCTTGTAGTCCAAGGGACTCTCAAGAATCTTCTCCAATACCACAGTTCAAAATCATCAATTCTTCAGCACTCAGCTTTCTTTATAGTCCATCTCTCACATCCTACATGACTACTAGAAAAACCATAGTTTTCACTAGATGGACATTTTTCAGCAAAATAATATCTCCGTTTCTTAATATGATGTCTAAGTTGGTCATAGCTTTTCTTCCAAGGAGCAAGCGTCTTTTAATTTCGTGGTTGGAGTCACTGTCCAAGTGGTTTTGAAGCCCAAGAAAATGATGTCTGTCATTGTTTCCATTGTTTCCCCAGCTATTTGTCATGAAGTGATGGGACCAGATTCTATGAACTTCATTTTTTAAATGTTGAGTTTTAAGCCAGCTTTTTCACTCTCCTCTTTCATCTTCATCAAGAGGCTCTTCAGTTCCTCTTTGCTTACTGCCATAAGGGTGGTGCCATCTGCATATCTGAGGTTATTGATATTTGTCCCAGCAATCTTGATTCCCCTTTTCTTCATCCAGCCCAGCATTTTGCATGATGTACTCTGCATATACGTTAAATAAGCAGGGTGACAATATACAACCCGACATATTCCTTTCCCAATTTAGAACCAGTCCATTGTTCCATGTTCAATTCTAACTGTTGCTCCTAAACCTGCATACAGAGTTCTCAGGAGGCAGGTCAGGTGGTCTGGTATTCCCATCTCTTTAAGAATTTTCCACAGTTTGTTGCAATACACATAGTCAAAGGCTTTGGGATAGTCAATAAAGCAAAAGTTTTTTTTTCTGGAACTCTCTTGCTTTTCCTATGATCCATCAGATGTTAGAAATTTGATCTCTGGTTCCTCTGCCTTTTCTAAATCCAGTTGGAACATCTGGAATTTCTCAGTTCATGTACTGTTGAAGCCTAGCTTGGAGAATTTTAAGCATTACTTTGCTAGCATGTGAGACAATCGCAATTGTGTGGGAGTTAGAACATTCTCCGGCATTGCCTTTATTTGGGATAGTCCTGGAGAAGGGAAAGACTACCCACTCCAGTATTCTGCTCTGGAGAATTCCATGGACTGTATAGTCCACAGGGTTGCAAATGTTGGACACAAATCAGCATCTTTCCATTCACATCGTTGGAATTGGAATGAAAACTGACTTTTCGAGTCCTTTGGCCACTGCTGAATATTCCAAATTTGCTGGCATAGTGTGTGCAGCCCTTTCACAACATCATCTTTTAGGACCTGAGATAGTTCAGCTAGTATCCCATTGCATGTACTAGCTTTCCTCATAGGGACTTGTCTTCAGACTCCAGGATGTCTGGTTCCGGGTGAGGGATCACACCATTGTGGTTATCTGGGTCATTAAGATCTTTTTTGTACAGTTCTTCTGTGTATTCTTCACACCTCTTCTTAATATCTCCTGCTTCTGTTAGGTCCATACCTTTTGTCCTTTATTATGCCCATCTTTGCATGAAATATTCCCTTGGTATCTCTAATTTTCTTGAAGAGATCTCTTGTCTTTCTCATTCTATTGTTTTCCTCTATTTTTTTACAGTATGAAAAGGTGTACAATATAATGATTCACAGATTTTAAAGGTTATGTTCCATTTATATTATTGTAAAATATTAGCTATATTTCCCATTGTATTAATAAATCCTTCTATGAAATAATTTTTAATTGCTAGAAATCCAAAACACTGTAACAGAAATGAAGAATGCTTTTGATAGTGAGTTGACTTAATTGAGGAAGAACTCAGGAAGGACTAAGTATCGTGAAGACCGTTTGTTGTTTAGTTACTCAGTCTGTCCAACACTTTGCAATCCTGTGGTCTGTAGCCCTCCAGGCTCCTCTGTCCATGGGATTTCCCAGACAAGAATGGTTTACCATTTCCTCCTTGAGGGGATCTTTCTGCCCCAGAGGTCAAATTCACAACTTGCATCTCCTGTGTTGGCAGGAAGATTCTTTACTGCTGACCCACCAGGGAAGCCAGGTCAATAGAAATCTCTTAACTGAAGTATAGATAGAAAAAAACAAACAAACAAAAAATAGAATAAAAAAAGAAATCACAACAGAACCTCCAAAACAGACAATTTCAAAAGTTGTAACATAAACACAATTGAATATCAGAAAAAGAGAGAATGGCCCAGAAAAAAAAAATATTGGAAGTAATGTAATAATGAATCTAACTGACATCTTTTAAGCCTCACCTTCCCTCTCTTGCCTTTTCCTCCACATCTGAATAAGCCTATGTGTCCCTTCCTTCGGGGCTAGTAGAAAACTCCCACCACAAGCAGGAATCTTCATCCTGCCTCTCTCACCCAACCACCACAAAAATCCCAAGGCTTTCCCTTTCACAAGCTCTTACAAGCCATTCTACCATTTGCTAGGGAGTTCTCCTGCTCTTTCCAGAGAGCCTAATTATATCAGAAAAAAAAAAATGTCATAGTCTCCTTTCTCGTGTGTGTGTGTGTGTGTGTGTGTGTGTGTGTGTCTTATCATCAGAATCAACTTTTGCATCAAATTTTGATTTGGTTCCATACTATCTCTGAGGACTGGTCATGAATAATAATTACTGAGAGCTTTTCAAAATCAATAACAGATACCAAATTACAGATCTAGAAACATCAAAGAGTACCTAGGGTATAAATACCACTCCTGTACAAAAAAAAAAAAAAAAAAAAACTAAAAGCTTATCATATTCAAACATCAGAAAGAGAAAAAGGAATTCTTGGGGAAAAAAAGCCTAAGAGGGGAAAAATCTTCACTATAGAGGAACAAACATAAGAATTAGAGTATATTTCTCATACCATGGAAGCAGGAATAGAGTAGGAAATAATTAAGTGTTAGAAAAAAATATGCCATTAACCTGGAATTCTACATCCAGTAAAATTATCCTGCAAAACTGAAGAATAAATGAAACTTTTGTCTGCAAATAAAAGTTAAGCTAATTCATCACCAGTAGAATTGTCTTGCAAGAAATATTTTAGAAAGTCTTCATGAAAATAAAAATGATATAGAGAAAGAAAATTAGATCTATTAACATATAGAGAAATGAGCATTAGAGAAGGAATAAATGAAAGTAATATAAAATCCTTCAATGTTTTTTCCTTTCTTAAAGAAAGAAAAAAAGTGAAAGTCGCTTTCAGTTGTATCTGACTCTTTGCAACGCCATGGACTATATAGTCCATGCAATTCTCCATGGAATACTGGAGTGGGTAGCCTTTCCCTTCTCTAGGGGATCTTCCAAACCTAAGATTGAACCCAGGTCTCTTGCATTGCAGGTGGATTCTTTACAACCTGAGCCACAAGGGAAGCCTCTTTTTATTTTTAAAAGATCATCAAAACAACTCTCTGTTTAAAGTAAAAATAGTAACAATGTATTGTGTGATTATAGCATCTGGATAAATGAAATGAATAACAGTAATGTCACAAGGGATGGGAAGGAAAAAATAGGGTAAAATAGAGAAAATGGGAATACTCTTTCATAGGATATTTCTAACACAAGGAAGTGGTATTGTATAATTTTAAATTGGTTAAGGTTATTTAAAAAAGGATATTACAAATTCTGGGGCAATTCTAAGAATTTTATAAAAGGAAATGTAATTGACATGCTATAAAATATTATAAAATAAAATGGAATTATATCAAATTATATAAAAGAAAGCTACAGAAAAAGATTGAGGAGGGGAAAAGTCAAAGTACAAAGGTCACAAGTAAAAGACAGTTACAAATATGATAGATATTAATCCAAATATGTCAATAATATTTTAAATGAATGATCTATATTCACCAATTAAAAGACAGTTTTTCAGAGTGGATTAAGAGGTGGGACCCAGCTCTATGTTGCCAACAAAAAATGACTTTAAATAGGTTAAAAATAAATGTATAAAGAAAGATATGCCACAATAACACTAATCAAAAGAAAGTTGGAATAACTATTATTTCAGACACAGTTGACTTCAACACAAGGAACATTATCAAGAATAAAGACTAGAATGACAAAATGACAAAGAGGTCAACTTATCAAGAAGACAGACCAATCTAATACCTGCATCCACCTAAAAAGTGAGATCAGAATATGTGAGACAAAAACTTAGAGCATTAAAATAAGAAGTAGACAAATGCAGTACTCCAATTGGAGACTTCAGCACTCTTCTGTCAGTAGTGTTCAGCAGGCAGATTCAGCAGGCAGAGAATGAATAAGGATGAAGAGGATCTAAATATCACTATCAATCAAACTGCCATGTTGTTGTTTAGTTACTAAGTCATGTCTGATTCTTCTGCAGTCCCATGGACTGTAGCCCGCCAGGCTCCTCTGTCTATGGGATTTCCCAGGCAAGAATATTGGGGTAGGTTGCCATTTCCTTCTTCAGGGGATCTCCCTGGCCCAGGGATTGAACTTGCTTCTCCTGCATTGGCAGGCAGATTCGTTACCACTGAGCCACCAGGGGTTCCATTAACAGCAGAATCTAAATTCTTCTTAATCTCACACAGAATTGTCATCAAGATATACCATATTCTGGGACATAAAACACACTTTACAAAATTTAAAAGGATAGAAATTAAACAAAGTATGGTCTCATACCACAAAAGGAAATACACCACAATCTCATGCAGCATTTTTTCAATTTTTGGATTATTTTAATTTAAAAAATGCCATTTTTACACTAAAATCTGTTTTCCTATTCAGTTATTTTATTTTTAGTTCCCTCGGCCATTTGGAGTTTCAAACAGTAAGTCTAATCTGCACTTGAAATGACACCACTCCACATATTTGAAGACATGCCTTCCCAAGCAGTTTTACCAAAAGGAAATGTATTCAGTTTATTTGATTATTAAATATAATCTAGTCTCTATATCCTTAACCTCTTCATTACTTTGCATACATCTTCAAATTCGCTCATACCCCCTTGGTGGCTCAGATGATAAGGAATCTGCCTACAATGCAGGAGACCCAGGTTTAATCCCTGGGTTGGAAAGATACCCTGGAAATGGAATAGATACCCACTTCAATATTCTTGCCTGGAGAATCCCATAGACAAAGGAGCCTGGTGGGCTAAGTCCATGGGGTCAGAAAGAGTTGGATGCAACTGAGCAACTAAGCACACACACCTTAAAATATGATAAATGTCTAGAACACCTGATGGAAATTTCCAGTTAAGATGGTGACTGAACCTATGAATCTTCAATCTTCCCAAATTAAATAACAGAAATAATTCAACAGAAGAGGACTCTCTGTACAAAGATCGCTACATGTATTTTTCACAAATTTTAAAGAGTCCACTTATATATGAGGTACACAATAGATCATCAGAACTTATTGTTTCAAAACCTAAACCATTTGTTTACAGTACCAATGTAGTTTCATCAGTCATAACAAATGTACCTTCTGGTGAAACATGTTAAGAATAAAGGAGGCTGTGCTTGTGTGAAAACAGGGAATAGATGGGAAATCTCTGTACCTTTCACTCAATTTTGCTGTGAACCCTAAAACTGCATTAAAAGAGAGACGACCCAGAGGGATGGTATGGGGAGGGAGGTGGGAGGGGGATTCAGGATGGGGAACACATGTATACCTGTGGCAGATTCATGTTGATGTATGGCAAAACCAATACAATATTGTAAAGTAATTAACCTCCAATCAAAATAAATAAATTTATATTAAAAAAATAAAACAGTTGTAAAGCAAAAAAAAAAGAGAGAATGGTAATATTAATAATAAAGTTTTTAAAAGAAGAGAAAAAAGTGAACTTCTCAGTGAATTCTGATTTAATTTGAATATATAGTCATCCCTCTGTATCTAAGGGAGATTGGTTCTAGGAACCCCTGCAGATACCAAAATCCATGGATGCTCAAGTCCCTTATATAAAATGGTATAGTATTTCCATATAACCCATGCACATCTTCCCTTAAACCTTAAATCAACTCGACAGCTCCCGAGGTGGTGCTAGCAGTAAAGAACCTACTTGCTAACACAGGAGATTAACAGATGCAGGTTTGATCCCTGGGTCAGGAAGATCCCCTGGAGAATGTATGGCAACGCACTCCAGTATTCTTGCTTGGAGAATCCTGTGGACAGAGGAGCCTGATGGGCTATGGTCCACAAGGTTACAAAGAGTTAGACACAACTGAAGTGACTTATAATATGTAACACAATGTAAATGCTATGGAAATAGTTATAAATACAATGTAAATGCCATGCAAACACAAATTCAAGTTTTGCTTTTTGGAATTTTCTGGATTTTTAAAAAGATTTTTTGATCCAAGATTGGCTAAAACCACTGATGGGAAACCTGCAGATACAGAGGGCCAATTGTACACTGTTTGAACATTCTGATTAAATTAGTAGACAAATAAATAGCAAGAAAATTCTAAGGAAAAAAACCCAGGATTTTTCTTGATAAACAGTCTCTCTTCTCATCTTGGGTCAATTCAGTCAATATGGCCTTATTAGCTATGCTCATAGATATGTGTACAGTCTTGATTTTTCTGTCACAGAATTGAGGAATGTAAAGCACAAAAACAGCATTAAATTGTCTAGCTACACTTAGTAATCACAGATTTGATGACAAAGATTTTGGCTGCTTGTCCAAATCATTCTGAAATTCCAAGCATGTAAGACTTTTCCTGGTGATTTAATCATAATATCTTTGGAGAAATTTCGAGTTATTTCACAGTAACTGAAAATTTTCATGCAGATAAAATTCTTAAGACAACTTTAAGAAGTTAACTTGTGGATGGGAATGGAATGTGTTTTGTAGGACTGCAGATGAAAAAACAAAACCTAAGAACTGATAGGTATTATATTTTATTTTAAGTTATACGCTTTCCCTTCCAAGGTCATATTTATATGGATCATAAAATAGAATTATAGTATTTTTAACAGAGCCAAATTTAAATTAATAAAATAATCTAAATTATTATTCTAGTAATAATCATTACTAGATTACCTCTGGAGAAGGCAAGGGCATCCCACTCCAGTACTCTTGCCTGGAAAATCCCATGGACGGAGGAGCCTGGTAGGTTGCAGTCCATGGGGTTGCTGAGCGTCCGACACGACTGAGCAACTTCACTTTCCCTTTTCACTTTCATGCATTGGAGAAGGAAATGGCAACCCACTCCAGTGTTCTTGCCTGGAGAATCCCAGGGATGGGGGAGCCTCGTGGGCTGCCATCTATGGGGTCACACAGAGTCAGAGATGACTGAAGTGACTTAGCAGCAGATTGCCTCTAGTAATCATCATTAATATCTGTGTGCAAAAATAAGCACTTTTCTGCCATATAACTAGGTGCTAGAAGGACCAAAAGAGAAGGCTTAGATGTATAACTGAAGATTAAATATTCCAGGGGATTTAACCAGAGTTGATATAAAATAACTGTGTGTGCATTTAAGTTTCAAAATTAATGTGTATAAAAATATTTCACTATTGTTGTGTTTATCCTAACCAATGATTTTTAGCCCTTTAGTCAGAAAAATACGTTTAAAGAAATTTTTATATGAAAGTGAAATATATTTTTTTAATGACAAGCTGGAATCACAGAAAACTAATCAAACTGATCACATGGATCACCGCTGTGTCTAACTCAATGAAACTATGGGCCATGCCATCTAGGGCCATCCAAGAAAAATGGGTCATGATGGAGAGGTCTGGCAAAACATGGTTCACTGAAGATGGGAACCGCAAACCACTTCAGTATTCTTGCCTTAAGAACCCCATGAACAGTATTAGAAAGGAAAAAGATAGACGCTGAAAGATGAACTCCTCAGGTCGGTAGGTGCCCAATATGCTACTGGAGATCAGTAGAGAAATAACTCAGAAAGAATGGAGAGGGGAGCCAAAGCAGTTGTGGATATGACTGGTGATGGATGTAAGTTCCAGTGCTGTAAAGAGAGATATTGCATTGGAACCTGGAATGTTAGGCTCGTGAATCAAGATAAATTAGAAGTGGTCAAACAGGAGATGGCAAGAGTGATCATTGACATTTTAGGAATCAGTTAACTAAAATGGACTGGAAGGGGCAAATTTCATTCAGATGACCATTATATCTACTACAGTGGGAAAGAATCCCTTAGAAGAAATGGAGTAGCCATCATAGTCAACAAAAGAGTCTAAAATGCAGTACTTGGATGCAATCTCAAAAACAACAGAATGATCTCTGTTCATTTCTAAGGAAAGCCATTCAGTATCAGAGTAATCCAAGTGTACGTCCCAACCAGTAAGGCTGAAGAAGCTGAAGTTGAACAGTTCTGTGAAGACCTACTAGACCTTCTAGAACTACCACCCAAAAAAGATGTCTTTTTCATCACAGGGGACTGGAACGCAAAAGTAGGAAGTCAAGAGATACCTGGGGTAACAGGTAAATTTGGCCTTGGAGTACAAAATGAAGCAGAGCAAAGGCTAATAACAGAGTTTTGCCAAGAGAATGCACTGGGCATAGCAAACACCCTCTTCCAACAACACAAGAAAAGACTGTACATCACCAGATGGTCAGTATCAAAATCAGATTGATTATGTTCTTTGCAGCCAAAGATGGAGAAGCTCTATACTGTCAGCAAAAACAAGACCAGGAGCTGACAGTGGCTCAGATCATGAACTCCTTGCTTCCAAATTTAGACTTAAATTGAAGAAAGTGGGGAAAACCACTAGATCATTCAGGTATGACCTAAATCAAATCCCTTATGAATATACAGTGGAAGTGAGAAAGATTTAAGGGACTAGATTTGATAGAGTGCCTGAAGAACTATGGACGGAGGTTTGTGACACTGTACAGTAGGCAGTGATCAAGACCAGCCCCAAGAAAAAGAAACGCAAAAAGGCAAAATGGTTGTCTAAGGAGGCCTTACAAATGGCTGAAAAAAGAAGAGAAGCTAAAGGCAAAGGAAAAAGGAATGATACACCTATTTGAAAGCAGAGTTCCAAAGAATAGCAAGTAGAGATGAGAAAGACTTCCCCAGTGATCAATGCAATGAAATAGAGGAAAACAATAGAATAGGAAAGGCAATAGAAAAGAAAAACAATAGAAAGGAAAAAAGAGATCTCTTCGAGAAAATTAGAGATACCAAGGGAACATTTCAGGCAAAAATGGGCACAATAAAGGACAGAAAGGGAATGGATCTAACAGAAGCAGAAGATATTAAGAAGATGTGGAAGAATACACAGAAGAACTATACAAAGAAGATCTTAATGACCCAGATAACCACAATGGTGTGATCATTCACCTGGAACCAGACATCGTGGAATGCAAAGTCAAGTGGGCCTTAAGAAGCATCACTATAAACAAATCTAATGGAGGTGATGGAATTCCAGTATAGCCATTTCAAATCCTAAAAATCGATGCTATGAAAGTACTGCAGTCAATATGCCAGCAAATTTGGAAAACTCAGCAGTGGCCACAGGACTGAAAAAGGTCAGTTTTCATTCTAATCCCAAAGGAAAGCAATGCCAAGAATGTTCAAACTGCTGTGCAATTGCACTTATCTCACATGCTAGCAATGTAACACTCAAAATTCTCCAAGCAAGGCTTCAACAGTATGTGAACCATGAACTTCCAGATGTTCAAGCAGGATTTAGAAAACACAGAGGAAGCAGATCAAATTGCCAACATCTACTGAATCATCGAAAAAGCTAGAGAACTCCAGAAAAATATCTGCTTCTGCTTTACTGATTATGCCAAAGCCTTTGACTGTGTAAAAAATTGCAGAAAACTGTGGAAAATTCTCCATTTGATGGGAATACCAGACTACCTGATCTGCCTCCTGAGAAATCTGTATGCAGGGTAAGAAGTAACAGTTGGAACTGGATATGGAACAACAGACTGGTTCCAACTTGGGAATGGAGTACGTCAAGGCTGTATATTGTCACCCTGCTTATTTAACTTATATGCAGAGTACATCATGTGAAATGCCTGGCTGGGTGAAGCACAAGTTGGAATCAAGACTGCCAGGAGAAATACCAATAACCTCAGATATGCAGATGGTACCACACTTATGGCAGAAAGTGAAGAAGAATGAGTCTCTTGATTAAAGTGAAAGAGGAGAGTGAAAAAGTTGGCTTAAAACTCAACATTCAAAAACCAAAGATCATGGCATCTGATCCCATCACTTCATGGCAAATAGATGGGGAAACAATGGAAACAGTGATAGACTTTATTTTCTTGGCCTCCAAAATCACTGCATATGGTGATTGCAGCCATGAAATTTAAAGACACTTGCTCCTTGGAAGAAAACCTTTGACCAACCTAGACAGCATATTAAAATGCAGAGGCATTATTTTGCTGACAAAAGTCCACCATAGTCAAAGCTATGGCTTTTCTAGTAGTCATATGTGGATGTGAGAGTTGGACTATAAAGAAAGCTGAGCACCGAAGAATCTATGCTTTTGAACTGTGGTGTTGGAGAAGGCTCTTGAAAGTCCCTTGGACAGCAAGGAGATCCAACCAGTCCATCCTAAAGGAAATCAGTCCTGAATATTCACTGGAAGGACTGATGCTAAAGCTGAAACTCCAATACTGTCTGCCTGATATGAAGAACTGACTCCTTGGAAAAGATCATGATGCTGGGAAAGACTGAAGGCAGCACGTGAAGGGGATGACAGAGGATGAGATGGTTGGATGGCATCATTGACTCAGTGGACATGAGTTTGAGCACACTCTGGGAGTTGGTGATGCACAGGGAAGCCTGGTTGCTGCAGTCCATGGGGACTTTTGAAACCTCTGCAAGACTCTGGGGCTCCATGAACAACTATCACTGAGATATGGACCCTGGGCTAGTCAACAGGTATTTAATAAGTCAGTATTAGATATTTAGAAATAAGAGAATTGCTCATATCTGGAATATTTGAGATCAGGCATTGGTAAAATCATTATAAAAAGAAGCTAAATCTGGAATTCATAAGCAATATAATCATAACTTAAACATTTAATTTTAATTTGAAACACAGAAGTGTTCTATGGTAGGAAAAAAGGCCTTCTTGAAGAATTGATCTACAGCTTGCAGTTACTTATAAAATTATCCTTTTTCTTACTACAGTTCAGTTCAATTCAGTCACTCAGTCGTGTCCGACTCTTTGCGACCCCATGAATCACAGCAGGCCAGGCCTCCCTGTCCATCACCAACTCCTGGAGTTCACTCAGACTCATGTCCTTCGAGTCAGTGATGCCATCCAGCCATCTCATCCTCTGTCATCCCCTTCTCCTCCTGCCCCCAATCCCTTCCAGCATCAGAGTCTTTTCCAATGAGTCAACTCTTCCCATGAGGTGGCCAAAGTACTGGAGTTTCAACTTCAGCATCATTCCTTCCAAAGAAATCCCACGGCTGATCTCCTTCAGAATGGACTGGTTGGCTCTCCTTGCAGTCCAAGGGACTCTCAAGAATCTTCTCCAACACCACAGTTCAAAAGCATCAATTCTTCGGTGCTCAGCCTTCTTCACAGTCCAACTCTCACATCCATACATGACCACTGGAAAAACCATAGCCTTGACTAGATGGACCTTTGTTGGCAAAGTAATGTCTCTGCTTTTGAATATGCTATCTAGGTTGGTCATAACTTTTCTTCCAAGGAGTAAGCATCTTTTAATTTCATGGCTGCAGTCACCACCTGCAGTGATTTTGAAGCCCAAAATAATAAAGTCTAACACTGTTTCCACTGTTTCCCCATCTATTTCCCATGAAGTGATGGGACCAGATGCCATGATCTTCATTTTCTGAATGTTGAGCTTTAAGCCAACTTTTTAACTTCCTCTTTCACTTTCATCAAGAGGCTTTTTAGCTCCTCTTCACTTTCTGCCATAAGGGTGGTGTCATCTGCATATCTGAGGTTATTGATACTTCTCCCAGCAATCTTGATTCCAGCTTGTGCTTCTTCCAGCCCACTGTTTCTCATACTACAGTTATATGCAAAAGGCACCATCTCCTCTTGCCATTTTAAAGAGAAACTAGAATTTGTAAAAGTAAATGGAAATCAAATTGAATGCAAAAGTTTTTTAGTATTATATAACACCCTCCCCCAATAATCATAAGTTTTCAGGTACACAATATTATTGCAGCTAACCTTGATTTAACATTTTTTTAAAATTAAATAAAAAAAATAACAAGAAAAAAAATAAAGAGATAAAATGTCAAAAAAAAACCATACAGTATTGTGCAAAGGACTATATTCTGAATGATTCTGTTTATGTGCTATTCAAGAAAAGGTAAAAGTGATCTATTGTGGTAGAAATTAGCACAGTAGTTTGCCTCAGGTGGTCAGGGTAGAGGTATTAACTGGAAAGGAAACTTTCTGGGGTGATGGTGTTGCTTATCTGTGTTTTTTTAAAAGTCATTGAACTGCAAACTTAAAGCCTGTGCATTTTACTGTTTTTAAATTATACCTCAATAAAGAAAAAAAAAATAACATTTCAAACCATTCCACTTAATTCTCATATAAATAATTATTTGTTAGTTTTCATATTTCACTGGCTTATACAATATTCAACTAATATAACAGAAGCAACTATTAATAGTACAAAAAATCATGAAAAGACAGTACTGACTTATACTCAGCACACAGTTAATGTGGTACGAACCGAAATAGAGATTTCAGTGTGCTATTGGCTCAAATCAGTATGTTACAGAGAAAATGGAGAGCTTCAGTTAATCTAGCAGTTGGTTAAGTGTAATTTAACCTAATTTCTATTGCACTTATCAAAGTCATCACTTTAGGTAACAAGTTGGAAAGGGGTTAAATTGTTTGGAATATCATCAGATCTCCAAAGGCAAATGATACATTTTTAAACCCCTGGATTGAACTATTATTTTTTTGACTTCTGAATTGAAGAAGAGGGAGTAAAATATATTAAGAAAAAAAAACAGTATAGAAAATGGAAAAAAAATAAACTAAAATTCCATTTTCATCCTTCCTAGCCTTAGGAATAATAAAGTAAAAATAATGATTTAACTCATAAAGTTGATGTGAAAATATAAAGATATGTGTAGACATATTTTTAATATTCCAAATATTGTCCATATGCATTTCAAAATTATTATTATGCTATTTTTATCTGTTGCTTAAGTTTTATAGATTATATTAAATGGCTGGTTTAAAATACTTATTATATCAACAAAGCTTACAAACAATTTGAAATATGGCATTCTATACCATAATTACTTCATAATAGAGCAAAATTTTGAAACCAACACCAAAAATATTTTTAAAACAAACATAGCCAGAAATATTTCAATGAACTGTTATTACAATCAAATACAACAAATAAGCAAAACTCACTATGCCATTCACCCATATAAGGTCTGACTTTTGCTTATTTAGAATCTACATTTGGATTAACCATTCTGTATTTCAGTCATAACATTTACATTATTTATTTGCCAATACTGAATTTATGTTCATTCACCAGAAGAGCATCATATACACTGGTAAACTCTAAAGCATAAAAATCAAGTTAACAGTGCTTCCATTGTGAGTCTTTTATCACATATCTGTACATCAGATTTCAAAAACCAAGGACTCATGTTGAAATTGGCTAATAACCAAAGCACTCCCTGTCAAATTAACTGTTCCCATCTGAGGTGATAAATGGAGAGTTCATAACTGTAAACCATGGCATATGAAAAATAGCTCCCTGACATCTGTTCTTAACATCTGGCTTTTTAATCGATGTGCCAAAGCAAATGGGATATGCAATTCTACTTTGCCCCTCAAAATTAGCCTTTGTGATCATTTACATCTGAATTATATGCCCACATACTCCTACGAAAAGAAAGAGCTCAGTGTTATATTAATAAATTCCAAGCACTCACGTCCAGTGGGCTTTACACCGATCCTTTATTCAACAATAACTCATTACCAGCAACATCATGAGACAGTATTAATACAAGTCCTCTTCCTCAGGAAAAACAAAACAAAGGACACACTCTATCTACTCCCTATCCCCAACTCCTCAAGCAAAACACTGCCTCATTAATTTTAAAAAATAAGGAAAGAAAAAATCATGCATGCACACACATATAGATGCTCAAAGAGTTCTTTATAGGAAGATCTCTTTAAACCAGTTATGTATTTGTTTCCACAAACACTAAGATGTAACTTTTCCATAAGGTTTTTCAAACTCAATATAAAATAGACATAAAATAGAAATGTATATCAGTTGGCTCTACTACAATATTCGCTACAAACACCAACAACAAAACAATATACAGACATATGAAAATAAAACAAGCTAGAAAAAGTGCTGACAATGATTATACTGGTGCCTAATGTGTGTGCCAGGAAAATATTCAGTAAGTATGGAGACAATCCTTAAAGAATACAACACAACACTTGGCTTATATGGTTCATTAGTAATATGACTAATTCATCCAAAAACAATTTATGTAAAATGTTATAAAATACTTCAATGAATCAAAGTGTCCCAAGCTTGCCTAGTGATGTCTGTATCCTCAGGAAACTGAACATTCAAATCATAAAGTCTACCTCTTAGCTTTACCAGCATGACTGAAAGTGGCTCATACTTGCAGTCTTTACTATTCCTACTTTAGAAAGACTGATCTAAGTTAAGTGAAATTTATTAGGGTTTCTCTGGTGGCTCAGACTGTAAAGAATCGACCTGCGATGTGGGAGACCTGGGTTTCATCCCTGGGTTGGGAAGATCCC
Source organism: Capricornis sumatraensis (assembly GCF_032405125.1). Taxonomy (NCBI): domain Eukaryota; kingdom Metazoa; phylum Chordata; class Mammalia; order Artiodactyla; family Bovidae; genus Capricornis; species Capricornis sumatraensis. The sequence goes on along the minus strand of NC_091085.1, from coordinate 38,151,484 downwards.
CTGGAGGAGGGCATGGCAACCCACTCTAGTATTCTTGCCTGGAGAATCCCCATGGACAGAGGAGCCTGGTGGGCTACAGTCCATGGGGTCACAAAGAGTCTGACAGACTGAGCGACTAAGCACAGCACAGCACATATATTTATTAAGAACTTGAAGGGCATCCACCTTGTCAGGTCCCATGTAAGCACCTATGAATGCAATAAGCAAATATGCAGGGTACTTGGTCTCATAGGGTTCCATAAACAAACAATTGCCTGCAGTGTAACTGAAAGTAAAAGGAAGTATCCTGTCCTAAATGAAGGACTACCTAACTAACTCCACTAGCAGAGAAGGGAAGACTTCTTAAATGAAGTGATTTCTAAGATGAAAATGGAAAAATATATTTTTTAAGTTAGGCAAGAAATAACATGGTACACGTCCTAGGTGGAGGGAACCATGAGCATGAAGGCACAGGGATCAAAGAGACAATAGCTAGTAAGAAAGAAATTTTAAAAGGTAGAAACATAGCAGGCAAAACAGGAGTTAGAATGACATGAAATTAAGCTAGAAAAAGATGTACAAGATAGATAAGACCCTGTCTACGATATTAAGAATTTTGGACCTTATGTAAAGAGAAAATGAAAGATTTTTAGCAGGAAACTGACAAGATAAGATTTGTTGTTTTAAATGACCCCAATGGCTAAAGTATAGCAAGGGGATTGGAGAGAGAGAAAAAAAACAAAAACAAAAACTGGAGATATTGATCTCTGAGAGTTATAATACTTCAGTAACACTTTTGTTACTGAATACATGTGATACCAGTTTCTCACCTGGAATGAAATTAAATTCAGACAACTCCATTACATCAATCAGTTTTGTGCACTTCACCATTTAGAGGACAAAAAAAATGTGTTAGTGTACAGAAAAGTACTATGTGAAGTTCATATTTGCAACTCTCATTTTTCCTTTTTAGGAGGTTCTATGAGTAACTCATCTCTAGACTTTTGTATCAGTTAGTTACCGCTGATGAAAAAAACCAATCCAAAATTATTACAGCTCACAAATCACAATACTGGGAACAGAGTGATTTAGGTTGGGGTCTCACTCTTGCTTCTGGGGTGTCTGTAATCTGCCTATGGGTATTTTTGGGTTCAGATAGGCATATATTTTTGTGGCAATAGCAAATGCACAAGAAAGAGCAAGCCTAATCAAAAAAGCATGCTTTGAAACTCTGCTTGCATCATATATGTTAACACGCCATTTTATAAAGCAAATAATATGGTTGAACCCAGAATCAAGGATTAGCAACATATGTTAGGTCAAAGTAGAAAGACTCTGGTATACAGAAAATATTCAGTACATTTTTTAATGTTCTTAGAAAACATTTTTGCACTTATTCATGGTAAATATAAGTTGATAAACACATAAATGCCCAGATCACTGCTTTTGTTTAAATAAATGCAAACCAATACTATTAATTAATTTTTCTATCAATTCCTTTTTTAAAGTATTACCACTCACTTCATAGAATCATTGTGAAGATTAAACAAGAAAGTGTCTAAAATATTTAACATAGAGCTTGGCATGCCACCAATAGTAGAATGCTACTTATTATGACTTGGGTCCTTGATATTCATATAGTAGACTGTTAGAAACTCAGAGATAAGAGTATTCCACCCAATGTAAAATGAATTAACTCTCATTATGGTTTTCTCCTTCCTGCATAGAGCAACACAGAAATATATACAATGAAGTATAGAGAAAATAAAATTTTAATTACTTTTAACTACCATATCGATTACTCTTAACAGCCATATCAGAGAAGCTGATGGCACCCCACTCCAGTACTCTTTCCTGGAAAAGCCCGTGGATGGAGGAACCTGGTAGACTGCAGTCCGTGGGATCGCTACAAGTTGGAAATGACTGACCGACTTCACTTTCACTTTTCACTTTCATGTGTTGGAGAAGGAAATGGCAACCCACTCCAGTGTTCTTGCCTGGAGAATCCCAGGGTCGGGGGAGCGTGGCGGGATGCTGTCTATGGGGTCGCACAGAGTCGGGCACAACTAAAGCGACTTAGCAGCAGGAGCAACAGCCATATATGCTATTACTTGGGCTATGAGAATAATAGAATATTATGAATATATACTTTTTACTTGAAAGCAATATAATAGCAATTTAAAAATTTTATTAGTTTTTTAGTTACTTTACTGTTAGAAGAGAAAAATAAGAAAAGTATGAAAAACTATAAGGGGAGAAAGAAGGAATGACTATAAATAACACAGTGGATATGAAAAAAATATTCTGTACCTTTGTTAGCACTTAATAAAAAGAAAATCATATCACATTATAACTTTGAAACATTACTCACAAAGTTAAATTCTCTAACATTAGTAATTGATCTCTAAACCCATGAATATAATTTGATAGGCATCTTCTCCAAACTAAACTTTTGCCAGGAATTTTGTACTTTGATGAAGGCTTAATCTAGAATGAAGACCAAGCAATAAGAAGTCCTTCACTGGTCACTTCTGTGTGTGTGTGAAGTAAATTAGCACCACAATAAAAAGTATAAATTTTATGTTAATTCCTTATTAAAACAATATAGCACAAATAATGTATAACCCAGAAGAAATGAAGTATCACCACCAAAATAAAAAAAAAATACAAAGGTAATTTCAAAGAAATAGAATCATAAGCAACTGAATGCTTCTCCAATAGGCTCTTATGCATGAGTAGTACACCTACATCAAGGCATGATGTGTTATTGAAATAGAGTGTGATGAGAGAGTGAAAGAAAGCCAACCAATGGGCTTATATGAAATAACTGGGTTTTGTTAACAGACTAATACATTTTGGACACAATTTTAATAGTATATTCATACTATTTCATACCTACCCTTAGTAGTGTTATTTTCCTTTATATTCCTTCAGTTCAATGCTCATCTCAAAAGGGCTAGATATCCACCAAAGCTATTCTGAAAGAAAGGAAAGTACTGTTTCTCAAAGTCCAAATCATTTCATAAGTTATAAGTTTTAGCCTAATTAATGTGCATTTTATCTTTAATCAAGTTGCATTTTGTTCTTCTTGATACTTAATACTAAAATTCTAAATTTAATTATAATAGTTTGTCAGAACTTCCATCTCTAATTCTCATTTTTATGCCAACTCTTTACATAATTAGCCATATAAGTAAGTAGGCTCTCTAGACAAAGACAATGAAACCACATCTTCTAAATAACTGGCTGGAAGACATCGCATGAAAAATATTCTACAACAGTCCATCATTAGCTGATGTAGAATAGTGTGAGCCTGATATACTTAGGCAAAGTTTACTTAATAATGCATAGGTGCTATGGAAACAATCCATGAATGACTCGATTAGTTTTGAGGGAGCACATTATTAAACACTCACTGATACTCCCAGATGGTGTGACTCAGTTTCTGGCTTGGACCAAGCACAGCTGGTCACATAACCAGAGAGAAGCTGGCTTTAGAAGGCCTCAGCCTGCCTTGGCTGTAGGGATTTGGAAGTGGCCAGCTTTCTATGCCAAAATGTCTCAAGCTTCTATCTATTTTTAGCAGAATGTGTGAACATTAGTGCCTCAGCCTGTCCCTCCTGCTTTAGGCATCACACTTTTAACAAGGTGTTTCCCTGGGTGTTGTTCAACAGGCACTTTCATACACTACTTGAAGGAATGAAAGTCAAATCAATGGTTTGGAAAGCAATTTGGCAATTTTTATTAACAACCTCATACATTTTCTTATACTTTGACCCAAGTATATTAACTTGTAGGAGTCTATCGGGGGTATACACAGATACACACACACACACACACACACACATATGTAAAGATTTGCTTACAACAATGCTTGTCAAAAACATATTCACACTAAGAAACAAGTGATCTCAAAATAAAGATTAAAATTAATCAAGTATATTCATGCAATGGCATACCATACAGCTACAGAAAATGAAAAATTATAAAACTCAGGGAAAAGTATATATTTTAAAGGCAAAATAAAAAGAACTATCTCCACTACTTAAAACAAAAAAAAACATGCTGTACAAAAATTACTTTAAAATATTATAAAAGGTATGTCTAGGCCATGGCAATAGGTTTGATGTTATATTTATTTATGATTTCCTATTTTTACAATGATATATAAACAGTGACACAAGTGACCAGAGGTCATTCTTATCAGACTAATAATACTCATAACTATTACTCTAATCTAATAAGACTAGTGTTTAGTATAATAAAATTAATATTTTATTAGTTTACTCTAATTAATCTAATAAGGCTAATGTTTTACTAAATTTTCTCCCAATTCCTGTCATCAGAATTAGGGGGAAGAGAAGGCTACCTCATTATTCAGTGGTCTGTCTTGCCCACAGATGGTCCATCTAAATGGGAAGAGGTGAGCTTCATTGGATTACAGGCCTGTAGGGCTTCCCTGGTGTTTCCAATGGTACAGAATCTGCCTGCATTGCAGGAGACCAAGGTTCGATCCCTGGGTCAGGAAGATCCCCTGGATAAGAAAATGGCTACCCACTCCAGTATTCTTATCTGGAGAATTCCAAGGACAGAAGAGTTTGGTGGGCTACATGGCATCACTAAGAATAGGACATGATTGAGCAACTAACACTTTCATTTCTTTTTTTCAAGGCTAATATGTGGTATGAGGAAGTAAATTATTTAGCATATCTGTTGTATCTTACTCAGAGTAAAAAAATTACAGTGGCACTTGGGACTGAATTGCTCTTACAGTCAGCACGGACAGAGCAGGACAAATATGTTGCTATTTTTCCTCTAGTACTATGATACTTGCCTAAACTATCTTGATTTCTGCCCTCTTTCCAAGGAGTTATAATTATAGAAATAACTTCCCTAGGGTAATCATGTACTAACATTATAAACAAATAAAAAACAAGCCCTAAAATATTTAGCAAATTCTTACTCATCCAGAAAGGACCTCACATGACAGATTTTCAGAAAGTTTCAACACAGTCTGGAATGTATAGGCTGTTTTGTGGTCTGCAGCTTGGATTCTGTGCCCTGATTTTTCCATTCTTCTTGGTTGATTCTAGTAGTAGAATGGCAATACTGCATATAACACCCATCCAGTTGGCCTCTTCCCAATACAAAGATTCCCTTAGGCCCTGACATATCCTTTCAAAAGGATATTTACATTTGGAAATGGTTTCTTCTTTACTTCAGGTAGGCTATACACACACACACACACATAAACATATATATATATATATATATATGGTGGCACCAGTGGTAAAGAACCCACCTACAATGCAGGAGCCATAGGTACCTCAGGTTTGATTCCTGGGTTGGGAATATCCTCTAGGAGGAGGGCATAGCAACCCACTCCACTATTCTTGCCTGGAGAATCCCATGGACAGAGAGCTTGGTGCGCTACAGTCCATGGGGTTTCAGAGTTGTACACGACTGAAGCAATTTGGCATAATAATAATAATAATATATATATATTATATTTAAAGGCTCTGAATGTCTTTCTTTTAAAGAACATTTTAAAACTTTACTATACAAATAACAAGCTGATTGATTTTCCTCTATGTGAAATTTAATTAAAAGAATCAATTAAAAATGCACTTAAAGTCTGATATAAGTAAACACTGAACAGACATTTGTTGTATCTTAACTCTCTTTGTTCTGTGACTATCACATGCACTCTCTATTCCAGCCATCTTGCACATGGATGCTCTTCTTCACAATGAGAAATGGATGAAAGGGTATGGGTGAATGAGTGTAAATCCATTACAATTATTGGAAAAACAACTAAAGACACATGGCCAACTGATGCTGGGTCAATAAAATCTTCTCCATATGTGCAGGGCATCCCACTTTTAAGTTAATTTTTTTTTCTTTAGCAAAAATACAACTCATACTCATTTAAGGGCTCACATTTATTAAATTACTAGGGAAACTTTGATATAATACATTTAAACACAAATATCCAACTGTTAGAGAGTCAAAGGCAAATTTTTATAATTACATTAAAGGTGTAGAAGGGTAATATTGCCATTCAGAAAGTTCTGAGAGTGACTTTTTAAATGTAAAGTAAATTTAAAATGACATCTTTGACTTTAACAGAGAAGAAGGTTCTATTCCATATAAAAATTCACCATAAAATACATAAAAAAATAGTCATTGTAAATTTCCAAGTTCTGGTAAATCCATGTAACTAAAAATACCATTAAAGGGCATCATAGAAATGAATGATTGACTGATGCTCTTTTTCGGACTGTATAAAACTTTAGCATTTCAAAGCATGTTTGATCTCATATACCAGTAAACTTAACAAGACCTTGAAACTTCAAAGATTAAATTTACAGGCCAAAAAACCCAAACATGAAATAGAAGGAAAAATGAAATATATTTCAAGGCTGAAAACAGTCATGGGTTTTTGTTTTGGGGAAGAATAAACTACATAATATAACAGATGTTACACTTCAAAATAAGATAATATTGATTCTGCTTGAGCAAATGTCTGAAGTCCCAAGTAGCAAATAATTTTTTGAATGTCCAAACTACCAAAAATATAAATAAAGGAGCCCAGAGTAATTAGCTTAAGTCCCTGCTCAATTTTCTTTTAAATCATATAATTGTGGCTATGTACTTATTTGCATATTTATAATCAAGTTGAAGGTTAAAAACTCTTGAGACCAATTTCCGTATTTTAGAAACAAAACATCCAAGATCTTAGATACAATATAAACTATGTATTATATACTAATCAGTGTTGTTATTTCATTACTTAGTATTACAAATAACATTTGCAGTCATCTATGATAATGTTTTAGAGTTGAGACATTAATAATGCTGTTTAATGATGGATGTACTGATTTTAAAAAGAGACAGATTTCATGATATCAATAAAGGGATTAGATGCCTTAAGGAAAACAAAGAGAAAAGTAAGCAGGTATGGTAAAAATTAGATTTGTATTTTCCTAGCTAGCCAATAAGATGCCGCCAAAAATTATTTCTACTTAATACTTATCACTATCAAAATTTATCCTTTGTATCTATTATTTCTTTTTTTTTTTTCTTTCCTATTCTCTCCTTTCACACAAATATATATGGATTGGCCAAAAAGTCCATTCAGATTTTTCTGGAAGATGGTACAGAAAATACTGGACTAACTTTTTGGCCAATCCAATATTTCACACAAATATCACAGGGTATAGAAATGTTTTTCTTTTCATGATGTTTGTTTATTTTTAACTATATCCTGTGAACCTAAAAATAGAACAAGGAATACAATGGATATCAGTGATTACTCCCAAAATTTCAAACATAGTCAAGAATTTTAAAAATATACATATACATTAAAATAAATGTTGACATATAGAATATTTGTACTCTTTATTTTAATAGTAATAGGCACCACAATGCTGTTGGTGAAATTTCACAAGAATTTCCATAAATAAAAATAGGCAAACTGAAGACAATTTTGCAACACCAGGATATTTATAGAATATTTACAAGTCTTCCAAAGAAAATAAAACTAGCAAGACTTGGCAATACCAATATTAACAGTGAAGAAAACACAGTTTTATCTAGAGGAAAAATGAAAATGTACTATTTACTCAGGAAATAAACCATTTTATTTGAATTTTTCTTTTTTTTCAATTTCTATACTTTAACTTTTTAAATTAAACCAACAATGCAACAATACAATAAAGAAAAATTACTAGAAAAGAAAAAAAATATTATTCACAACCCAGTCACCCTAATACAACTTCAATGTCTCGATATTCTAAACTATTGTCATTCAATTTCATCCCATTCTTTTTTCACTTTTCATATAAATACTAATTTCAAAAAGTAGTATCTGTTTTCACAGAGGAAAAAATGAGGTATTTTTACTTCTATGTGAATTATTTTTTAAAGTTAATTATAATTTTGCATATATATAAATGTTATTCAATTCTACTTTTCTAACATTTAAATTTTTTCTATTCTTTTATTCTGCTCTGAGATTACACATATTTTTGGTCAACTTCTGGTTTTTCATCCACTATAGTAAGTTAGAAGATTTATGATGGCATTGTTCTATATTTCTATGGCTGTTTTCTCTGACACTGTGTTCTTAATCTGAACTAACTTTCTAACTAGTATTAGACAACTAGTGATCACAGTAGCAATTACCCTGAAGTCTTCCTTTTCCCTCCAATTCTTGTATCCCATGTCTATTTGTCTTTAGACAGTTTAACTTTGAATTTGTCTCCCCTTCTCACTTTGGATTGACTCTCTGGTATTTCATGTGGCTTGAAAAACCCACGAGTTTGCAGTTTGAGACAGCTGGGAAGTAACTACTCATTTCCACTCTACATTGTCTCGTACCTGAGCTGGGTTCACTCTAGTAGCTGGTGGCTAGGACAGCTAGGGACTGGCCAAGCGTTAACTTTTCTTTATGTCGTCCAGGGCCACTGTATATGTTCCCTCAATACGGTCTCTCCATCATGATGTCCTAAGGGTAGCCAAATGCCTTATATGTCATCTAGAGTTCTAAGAGCTAGTATCTTAAAAGGCCTGGAAGAAAGCTGCAAAGGCTTCAATGACTTCACTTACAAAGTTCCAGAAGGTCATTTCTTGTTTAGCTTATTGATCATATTTCACTATTGCCATCCCAAATTCAAGGGAAGAGAAATTAGAAACAACTACATAGGGCTTCTCTGGTGGTCCAGTGGTTAGGAGTCCACCCCAAAATGCAGGGCACATTGGTTCCATCCCTGGCCTGGAAGGATCCCACATGCCTCTGGGCAAACAAGCCCGTGCACCACAACTAACGAGCCTGTAATCTAGAGCTCATGACCTGAAACTACTGGAGGCCACGTGCCCTACAGCCTTACTCTAGGACAAGAGAAGCCAGTGCGGCGAGAAGTGCTTGCACCACAACTAGAGAGTAACCCCCGCTCACTGCACCTGGAGAAAGCCTTCGTGTAGCAGTGAAGACCAAAAGTGAAAGTGAAAGTGAAGTCGCTTAGTCATGTCCAACTATTTGCAACCCCGTGGACTGTAGCCCACCAGGCTTCTCTGTCCATGGGATTCTCCAGGCAAGAATACCGGAGTGGGCTGTCAAAAACAAAAGAAGAAAAGACAGAAGTTTGCAACAACCAATCCATATTCCCTCCCCTTAAAACAAATAAACAAACAAAACAAACAAACAAAAACAACTGGAATTAGTAGCAAAGAATTTGAAACTCTTTAATCTTCCACAGTTATAGACTCTGGTTTCTTTTATTGAGCATTCCATCCAAAATATTCCTAATTTACCCAGTGGATCCATGTTCCATCTATTATAGTACTTAAAAAGTATAATGTCATTTATTTTATTATATAATCTTCAATATACAATAAAGGACAGAAATGGTATGGACCTAACAGAAGCAGAAGATATTTAGAACAGGTGGTAAGAATACACAAAAGGGCTAAACAAGAAAGATCTTAATGACCCAGATAACCACTGAGTTATGATTACTCACCTAGAGCCAGACATCCTGGAGTGCAAAGACAACTGGGCCTTAAGAAGCATCACTACAAAGAAAGCTAGTGGAGGTGATGGAATTCCAGTTGAGCTATTTCAAATACCCAAAGATGGTGCTGTGAAAGTGTTACACTCAATATGCCAGCAAATTTGGAAAACTCAGCAGTGGCCACAGGACTGGAAAGGGTCAGTTTTCGTTCCAATCCCAAAGAAAAGCAATGCCCAAGAATGTTCAAACTACTGCACAATTGCACTCATCTCACACGCTAGTGAAGTAATGCTCAAAATTCTCCAAGTTAGATTTCAACAGTATGTGAACTGAGAACTTCTGGATGTTCAAGCTGGATTTAAATAAGAAAGGGGAACCAGACATCAAATTGTCAACATCCATTGAATCATAGAAAAAGGAAGAGAATTCCAGAAAAAACAACTTCTTCTCCATTGACTGTGTTAAAGCCTTTGACTGTGTGGATCACAACAAACTGTGGAAAATTCTTCAAAAGATGGAAATATCAGACCACCTTACCTGCCTCCTGAGAAACCTGTATGCAGGTTGTGAAGCAACAGTTAGAACTGGACATAGAACAACAGACTGGTTCAAAACTGAGAAGTGAGTATGTGAAAACTGTATATTGTCACCCTGCTTATTTAACTTATACTCAGAGTACATCATGTGGAATCCCAGACTGGATGAAGCACAAGCTGGAATCAAGATTGCTCAGAGAAATATCAGTAACCTCACATATGCAGATGATACCACACTTATGGAAGAAAGCAAAGTGGAAGTAAAGATCCTCTTGATTAAGGTGAAAGAGTGAAAAGGCTGGTTTAAAACTCAAAATTCTAAAAACTAAGATCATGGCATCCGGTCCCGTCACTGCATGCCAAATATATGGGGAAACAATGGAAATAGTGACAGATTTTATTTTCTTGGGCTCCAAAACCACTGCAGATAATAACTGATTATCTGCATGAAATTAAAAGACGTTTGCTTCTTGGAAGAAAAGTTAAGACAAATTTAGACAGCACATTTAAAGCAGAGACATTACTTTGCCGACAAAGTTCATCTGGTCAAAGCTATAGTTTTTCCAGTAGTCATGTATGGATGTGAGAATTGGATCATAAAGAAGGCTGAGCACCAAAGAATTGATGCTTTTGAACTGTGCTGGAGAAGACTCTTGAGAGTCCCTTGGACTGCAAGGAGATCAAATCAATCAATCCTAAAGAAAATGAGTCCTGAGTATTCATTGGAAGTACTAATGCTGAATATACGTGTATTGAATGAATGTTATTAAAAAGTACCTGCTTTAGATACAAAAATGACTTTGCTATTCCTCAAAATAAATGACATCATTAGTTTTGTGCCACTATAAATTGATTATGAAATTCCTTAACCCTCAAGCTCCTTCATAATCTGGACTCTCATGAGGTTTCCAGTCTCAACCCCCATCATATCTTGACTTCTATCCTTCTTTCATAATTTAGTGAGGCCAAACTAATCTCAGTTATCCATGCTATGAATTTCTCACCTCTATTCATGTTTAACATATGCCTTTATTTGATCTTTCTCCTTTGCCTGGTTAAATGTTATTTATCCTTTACCCTGAAACTCAAGCTCAAATATCTTTCTGTGAGGACTCTACCTAATTAGTTAATCACTTCTACATTTTATTCCTTCATCTCATTGATTATCATGCCTCTGCATTTTAGTTATTTACTTAAGAACTGTCTTGGGATCATATTTCACTGCAGGTGTAATACCAAAAAGTATTCACAGTAGGCCCAAAGGATGAACTGACTTGGCTGTGAAATCTGGCAGAGAAGCCAAACTAATTGAGCTCTGTGTCTAGCTCTGGTTAGCACTGGCTAAATTCCATGCTACGCTTGCTTCCTAACAAGGCGCGTGGGTTGTGATGGGATGCTCCCAAAGGGCTTTAGTGTAATGGGAGCTAAAGGCCTGACAGAAGGCTACATGGCTACTAGTACCTCAAAGACTGTTTTCATTAAAGGGAGTTCCCCTCAAACTGAGAACACATCTCAGAGAACCACTTGGGGGGCCCAATTTAGGGAGTCATTATTCTACATCATCCACTTCCTGGCTTCCCGCTTTACTGCGGTCTCGCCCAGTAGCAAATCCACAGCCCTATCAACAGGTAGAGCACCGTTTACTAATCTTCATCTAGATCTTCTATAAAACACTGCTTACTCACTCACCTAGGCACTGTTCTATATATAGGAAGTGCCTCAGTGAATGAAATAAACAGATTTCCTAGTGAATCGTTTAAATTTCAGTGGGAAAGATACCAAGCAAATAAAGCAAGCATAAGGAAGTGTTAAGTGCTGTGAACAAAGCAGAACACAGCAAAAAACATAGAAAGTAATGGGGAAGAAGTATTTTAGAGTCATGGACAAGTACTGTTTGAAGAGATGACATTTGGAAGCACAACTCAGCCAAAGGAAAGACCATTGAGGAAACAGCATTCTAGACAGAGATAATGGTGAGTGACAAAGGACCGAAAATAGCCATAAGCCTGATATATTTTATGTATATTGCTGTGATTGGGTATTAGAAAGCAAAATGTACAGAGACAGATATGGTCAGTCCTTTCAGGGCATGGTTAGGAGGCTGATTTCAGAAAATGCAATAGGAGTCATTGTAGGGTTAAGGAAGAATGTGACATAATCTAATTTCTGTTTTTAAAAGATCTCTTTGGCAGCCATATGAAGAATGGATCCTGAAGAATGGGTCATAGAAAAAGTAACAAAATAAACTAAATGTAGTCATTAGCATCATGAACATAAGTAAACACTCTAGCAGAACTCCCAACCCACTTCTAATAAATATAACTGAACTTTTGCGAAAATAATCAGCTAGACATTTTTGTTGAGGCCCCACAAAGAATCCATTCAATTTTGAGTTGTCAAATTTGAATGAAATTTCCCTACATCATTAGGATTTCCTATTTCCTTGAGATGCATGGCTGTGCCAATATCCTTAGATTATGTTTGTAATGAACTCCACCTAGAGCAAGCCATCATTCCAGCCCACACATAACTAGACATTCATTGGTACTTCAGTATCACCACAAGATTTCATTTTTACATTTAATTTATGACACAGAACTCTAGGGCTCCACACAAATTCTTATCTCTCAGTTTAGCAAATGCAAATTCCACTTAACTATTTTTTTTTAGAAAAATATTTGCTCTTTCTATAGACATAATACTATCTAAGGTGAAGGTACAACAGATAAGACCCCCTTTAAAAAAATGTAAAATGGCGATCTGAGAATATGAGCCTGATTAACGAACCAAGTCTCCTAAACTTCTTGCATTTCACTTCTCTATATCCCCAGTCATACATCCAACCAACCATACTGCGGTTTTATTTTGGTCTTATCTTTTAAGTTTGACAGAGTTTTGTTTCCCATCATGTAGACCTAAGTTACCAAGCTATAATCATCAGTGACATTTTTGGCAGTTAGCAACATATTTTAAGTAAAAAAAAAAATGAATTTATTGGAAAAATATCATAGTCTCACAGAAATAATAGGAACCTGGAATATCAGCTTTGGGAAATTGACAGGTACCAAGAACTTCTGACAAAGTGAGGCAATAAAAAACGTACATAGCAAAGCCACACAACAGAAGAGGCTGGTTTCAATACAGATCCTGCCACTGGTTAAAATATGACCTCTACCTGTCTCTATGTCCTTGTCTAGGCATCAAGTCTGAATATCTAGACCCATGCTACCTGCTTACCCTGCATTTATGGGAAGAGAACGAGGACCTGGCCACTTTCCTTCCATATCAGAAGTGTGCTAATAGAAAGAAAGAAGAAATATGATGAAAGGAGAGGCAGGCTAAAACACAACAAGCTCAATTATTAATTTATATGCTAGTTAATCCAGAAGATATTTATTAAACCATATGATGGGCAGCCTTCTAACCAGAGAGAACACCTCTGAAAAACAGTTATTGGAACATGGTTAGATAAGGAAAATCTGTAGGTAGATAGTATTTGACTTTGTAAGCCTGTAAGCCTGAGTAAAGAATTTGAATGTTATTCTCAGTGCAATTGTGAGTTTTTAATGGGAGAGATAATATCAATTAATGTTTTTAAAGGCCATTCTAACTGCCAAGAACAGAAAAGAACACAAGCAGACCAAGAGTAGAAGTTGGAAGACTGCAGGTTCTTGGCTGCAAGCATTAGAAACATACTTTGACTAACTTACACAGGAAAGGAACTGTTTGGAAGAATGTCAAGTAACCCACAGAATCATCCAGAAGCCTGGAGGATTGGACATAAAAGCCAACAAGAATCAAGAAAGGGTGGACAACAGGAAGCACAGAAAAATGAAGATAAAAACAATCTGGAGGGATGCCTTCCAAAATGTCACTGCCACTGATTATTCAGTGATGCATGTGCTAAACTCTCATAATCTGTTGGATTCTAGATGCTTCCCTGTTGTCATAAACATTTCTCCTATTCTTTCTGCCTCTGTGCATCATGTCTTCAGATTCAAACTCCTGAGTGCTATCAAACAAAGGTCTAAACTGTGTCATACGTCCATACTCAAACTTACAAAGGATGTTACAAGACGAAGCTGGTCCCTTTGTTTTCTGTAGTGAAAACCAGAGGGGAGTGCCTCCAGTCAATTCTCACACAATAGAATACTCCCTAAACTTAAGCAGAGATGTTAAGAAGCATCATTTTCCTCGATAAATGTCCACAGAAGGACAAAGGTATTGGTGTTTCAGTGCAGTGTTAAAGGGTCTTGGGCCTGGACTTGGAAGAGAATGTAATGGAGTGGTTGAGTGCAGGCTATGAAGAGAGATTAACAAAGCTCTTCTCTGGTATTTACAACCTGTGTGATTTTGAGCAAGTCACTTCTTTAGATTCTTTATTATTTCAAAGAAAATAATACCAGTGGCTACCAGGGGTTGTGAAAAAAAGAAAGTGAAAGTGCAAGTCACTCAGTCATGTCTGACTCTTTGTGACCCCATGGTCTACACAGTCCATGGAATTCTCCAGGCCAGAATACTGGAGTGGGTAGCCTTTCCCTTCTCCAGGGGACCTTTCCAACCCAGGGATCTAACCCAGGTCTCCCACATCGCAGGCAGATTCTGTACCAGTTGAGCCACCAGGGAAGCCCACATATATATTACTGGAGTTAGCACTTAGTAGTAAGAGTATTATAAGTTGTAGGTATCCTTTTGTAGGATGGTACCACTGAGTGAGTATGGAAAGATAGAATGAGTGGAATGATATGTATCAGAAGGTTGATAGAAATATCTTGGGAACAAATCATGGATGATCTCTAAATTATGATTTGAGCAAGTGTGTGGATAGTAGTACATTTACTGACATAAGACAAGTCTCCATTCTACTAGTTTTCTTAGTTTGATCCACCACCCCCAGCAAGCCCAGGAATTTGGGTAAAAACTCTCTTGGTTCTACCCAGCTCAAGGGATACCCTTAACACCTTACCCAACACTGAAGGCAGTTTCACACCTACCCCAACATATATGGATCACAAAATTACTGATTTTATATTTGTCATCTAGAATCTATATCCACCAAGTATCAGTGTTTCTACTAATGACTCAGATGATATTGGCATTTCAGGATTTTCCAGAGAGGTCTATATTTAAATGACTATATTCAAACTCTTTCCAAAATATAATAAGATTAACTGATAATTGATAGATATAATCTAATAGAGACCATCTCAAGGTTTGAATCTTTCTTACTTTTACCATGTAATGTTACATATTCATGGCTTAAATAAATTAGGGTGTAGACATCTTTGGGAGACAATTCTACTTATTAAGCCTTCCCAAAAGCAGTCATAAGTAAAACATAACTGGACAAATCAAACATTTCCCTAATAAGATTTCAGAATGTTCTTTTAGTTTCTGTACTAATAATAGAGTTTTCTATATGCAAGATATCATAATTCTGTGTACTTTATCCAATTCTGCCTTCAATACCACATCTCTTCTTTGTTCAAACATTTAATTAGGGAGAAATAAAATTCTCAAAACTAAATAGAAACTGTAAATTGAACAAGTATATATAATGTGAGAGAAGAATCAAAATTCACCAGAAGAAACTTTCTTAGATTTGTATTCTAAACAAATATGTCATAAATATAGAAAAAAAGAAAAATTTTCTTAAAAATCTAAGCCAGTAAAAGTTAAGAAAAATTAATATGTGATCAACAAAACTTTCTGATGGAAAGAGAATTATTTTTAAAATGAGATGTATGGTCTAAAAAAGATTAAATATAAAATTTTTTAAATTTAGACTAGAAAAAACATGATTAAAATTTCAGGATAGTTTCTCTCTTTCTCTTGCCTTTGGCTTTTAACAGAAGACTTTCTTTTTTTTTTTTTTTTTCTTAACAATGCATGTCTGCCAAATGAAAACAGGAAAAGCAATGTAAATAGCCCAAACTTTCCCAAGCTTCATGGTAGAGAAGAGGGCTGATAAAATTCACTGTAAAAATAAGACCAACAGAGAAAATCAAAGCTAAACAGGACTCCCTTTTATTTCCCCAAACTACATTTTCTTTTCTGATTTAATATCTAATGAAAACTTGCATGGAATAAAATTCTGTCATCTGTTTATCGCATGAGGACATTTTGTGAAAAACCATATTCTTCCACTGAAAAAGTGAAGGAAATATTGGGCTGTCATTAATCATATCAAAGCAGTATATTACTCCAAAACAGAAAAGAATGTTCTTATAAAGGCAATATTAGAGTAGATGCCAAGCTAAGGATAATATGCTTTGAAGTATAAAACCTGTAGCAAAGAACCTACATGACCTTGTTAGAGACAATTTCAAGTATGAAGCTGAAACTTGAATAAACTGAAACTTTGTTTTGTGGATGTGTGGATGTGTGTCTGTGTGTGTGTGTATGGAGAGAGGGCATGAAGGGATGGAAAGTTCTAAGTAGTCATCTCAATTCATGCACTGTCACTAAGGAAGGAATTCTTTAAGTGATCCCACTATTAAAATATGCTACTGCTTTTGCTCCCAATAAGTCAGCATCAAAAGAATGTGATCTGTTGACAGACTCAAATTCAACAATGAATATTGGAATATTTGAACTGGATCCATAATACAGCTGTGGTATCTAGTTCATCATCTTAAACAGGTGGTAAAAAAAAAAAAAAAGTTTGTGTAACAATGAGTTGTATAAGTCAGCCATCTAAAATGGATGGGTGTCTTATAATTAATGTCTGGATGTCTTATAATTAATTTGTCCCCTTTATGTCACAACTATCTGCATCATTACATGTTTATGTTTCATACAAATGTACTTGCTGACATCATTGCCTGGTATGCCCTTCCCCTAACTCTGCATGGCTGACTCCTTCTTATATTTTAGGAAATCAGACAATGCTCCAGGAGAAGAGAGAAGCAAATTCAGAGTACTTGGGGAAATTTTAATAAAGAGTTTATTTACAAAGCTGCAGGCAGGGCAAAGAAACCAAAAATTGGGACTAGAAACAGTGTGGAAGTCACCACCCCGAAGTCTGAAAGAGCAAAGGAAGACAAGCAGCTACTGGACCCAAGAAACCTTAGCTTTCTTTGTAGCTATGAGAATATGAGACGGAAGCCTCCATCAAGGGCTCTGGCCTTACGTAGAGGAGCATAGCATTGGCCAATCCATGAGCTGAACCCAACTGGAAGACAGAGAAAGGGAGCCTGGTTCGTGTAGCACATTCAGGGTTCCTTTCAATATCCTCTTTGAAGGACCTCAAATCCTGTAGCACCCCAAGGTAACAACACACTCAGGTTTTATCATGTCATACCTCTATAACCAACCAAAACCAGCAGAGTGCTTGATGTGTTCTCCATATTAACTGAAGCATCTGGCTTTTGGTTTTAACCAAGATTTCTAGATTATCCTGAAAAAGTATTTAAATATAATCATTAGTATAGACAGTATGCTTTCCACACTGATGAGAGTAAAAACCTTTGACAATGAGAAATGTAACAATGGGCTTTTATGTAAGTATCTGTTAGAGATTTCGGAGAAGGCAATGGCACCCCACTGCAGTACTCTTACCTGGAAAATCCCATGGACGGAGGAGCCTGGAAGGCTGCAGTCCATGGGGTCAATGAGGGTCAGACACAACTGAGCGACTTCACTTTCACTTTTCACTTTCATGCATTGGAGGAAATGGCAACCCACTCCAGTGTTCTTGCCTGGAGAATCCCAGGGACGGGGGAGCCTGGTGGGCTGCCGTCTATGGGGTCGCACAGAGTCGAACACGACTGAAGTGACTTAGCAGCAGCAGCATTAGAGGTTTAGGGGCTCCAGCAAACAGGATGAGAGTTGGAGCGAGCATTTGCCCTGAAATACATAGCTGTTCTCATGCAAGTTAACTAGTAAGGACCTTGAGAAGTTATTGCTGCAAGCTGTTCTACATGAGCATGTTAATCTCTATCATTAATGAATTGCTGTTGGTCTCCTCAGTCATAAAAATCTGAGTGAGATTTGATGAACTTCTCTCCTTCTCCACCAAGACTCCTCTAATTTTATGCCTTGCGAATTGCCAACTAGACCTGCACAAATCAGCTGACACTGGCAGCAATGACTGTGAGGTCAGTAAAAATCACTGAGGTTCTATTCTTGCAGATGGAGTCTGTCAAGATATCAGTTCTCTTTCTAGACCTCCTCTTCAGCAAAAAACAATAAGGTAATTTCTGTAAGGAGTTTATCAAGGCAGGGCTGTGCTGAAAGCCAGAAACTGTCTATATATGCATTAAAGAGAAGATGAGAGTTCCCTTCCTTTAGCAGGTAAACAAGATAATAGACCTCAGTTTTGAATACAACACAAAAATGCTGAGGCAATTTGTTATGAAAGATAATGGGGGAGGGGAGAAATAAATAAATAAATAAATAAACCCTGGACTTCCTTCTCAAGGGAAGAGGTAAGACCAGAATTGCAGGAATTTGGAGCCTATGTTATAATGAGGAGTCTGATTCCATTTTTTGATGTTTGAGTGCTGAAAGCTTTTAAGCTTTACCCCTCCCTATTCCCCTGTACCCTACATCTGCCAAGCTGATTAGAAAGCCTGGCTTCCCCTTAGCACCCTAGGGAGACTGAAACCACGCAAACCCCTACTGTCACTCCAGCCCCACCCCACAAAGCACCGCAGCTAAAACCCAGGCCTGGCTTATCTCCTCCTGTTCTCCCCAGAAACCTCAATTTTGTAGGAAATAAACTCTTTATATACTTTTCATATGTATTCATACAGCATCATCAATCTCAATATGAATCAAATTTTGAGTGGGAGGCTCCTCTGCTTTTCTAGGATGACCATAACATAAAAGGAATCTGCCCTCCTTTTCTGCTTCTAATTAGTTGAAGAAGCCATACAAGTTACCAGCAATCCTCAATAAACTGATATTCTTACCAAGTACAACCATTTTCTTCACATTTACACTTATAATCCAGCCTGCCTTCCATTTCTTTCCAGTTCCTCAAACACCGTAAACTCTTTGTCAGTTATACCAGCTCCACTAGTGTTTTACTGTGAAAAGAGTGGGCACGACCAAATCTAAACAATACCAGAAGTGAGGAAAATGAAGTCAGTGTATCCGAACCACAGGATTTGCTTCAGTGTGTAGTTGCAGCAATAGTAAGATGTGAAGTTTTACCAGGGGAATTTATCTGTACAAATACCTTCCCAGAATTCTCAGTGGTAGCTCCACCCATTCTAAGTCCTCACCTCTTTCAAGGTATCTGTTACTAACTTAACTGGAAATTATGTCAAACTTTATTGGACATGGCCCACCGTTTTCTTATATGTAACTTATCTATTAGTGTCACTTTGGTATGATGAACTTGGTGTTAAATTGAATATTAAGAATGTTACAGTTCTTCAAATAAAAGGATGACTGACCTGTTATGGTGATTTATAATAGTTAATCTCTTCACTGAAATTTTTTTCAGTATAACCATAAGCAGCAATTTGCAGGAAATTGCTCTAAGGAAGAAACCCCTTTTCTTATCAGTTTAAGCCAATTTTGTAACTAACTTTTAAATCAGGCACCCCCATGATCTACTCATCTTTGGCCTTAGCATACCTTTCAGATCTTTTGATTACACAATATCTTGCCTAACCTGTTGATTCTTTCCATTGGTCAAAGAAGTAGAAATGAAGAGTAAGTAATTAACACATGACTTCCATAGCTTCCTCTTCAGTAATCACATTGTTAAGCAGTTAAAAAAGGAAGAAAGGGGTCCAAAATGGTGGTTAGAGGAAGTGGAAGCTAGGAGATCACATATACAGAGGGCTAACAAAGAAAAGCAGAGACATTACTTTGCCAACAAAGGTCCGACTAGTCAAGGCTATGGTTTTTCCAGTGGCCATGTATGGATGTGAGAGTTGGACTGTGAAGAAAGCTGAGCATCAAAGAATTGATACTTTCGAACTGTGGTGTTGGAGAAGACTCTTGAGAGTCTCTTGGACTGCAAGGAGATCCAACCAGTCCATTCTGAAGGAGATCAGCCCTGGGATTTCTTTGGAGGGAATGATGCTGAAGTTGAAACTCCAGTACTTTGGCCACCTCATGTGAAGAGTTGACACATTGGAAAAGACTCTGATGCTGGGAGGGATTGGGGGCAGGAGGAAAAGGGGATGACAGAGGATGAGAAGGCTGGATGGCATCACTGACTCGATGGATGTGAGTCTGAGTGAACTCCAGGAGTTGGTGATGGACAGGGAGGACTGGTGTGCTGCGATTCATGGGGTTGCAAAGAGTCAGACACTACTGAGCTACTGAACTGAACTGAACAAAGAAAAGAAAAAAAAAAAAAAAAAGGAAAGAAAATCACAAACTTGAGTGAAGACTTCCTGAGGGAAAACAAGCCTGGCACACCCCATTCCCGGATTGGCCTCAGGCTCATGCCTTATTTGCATAGGGCACAACCAGTCAGGCCCCAGGAACTGCCCAAGAGTGGGAATAAAGGATATTAAAAGGGAAGCCAAGATGGGCTAGGACCACTCCTGCAGGGGTGGGCCACTCTCATGCCTTGAGAAAGAGTACTGCTTACAGTATACTCAATGAATTTTGCCTGCTTGAGCTATCATGGTCTGTAATTTCAGTTCTTTGCTATAACCAGAAAAGAGTCAAGGAAGAAGAACCTAACAATGTGGACAAACTGCGTGAACAAGATAGTATCTAAATAAAGAAGGTAGGAAGTCACAAGACTGCACAAGTCTGGAGACAGAAATGAGTCTGACCTATCGCAAATGATTAGCTCAGATTACTTTCCCTTTTTCCTTCAAAAACTTGCAAGGCGAAGTTGAATTTTTGGTTTTTTTGCCAAAAAGAGTACACCATCTTCCAAGATTGCCAGCATTCTGATTAAAAGCAACTTTCCTTTTTTTTACCAACATTTGCCTGTCTCTCTAGTATTGATTTTCCAGTAGTGAGCAGACAGACCTGAGTTTGATAACATAACTACAGTTTATTTCAAAGTGACCTTAAGGTTCATCTACTTTTAAATAAAATGGTAATTTTAAAAACAATGGGCATGACAATCACAAATTGTGCTTATTTTCTTCTTTTGGGGATTAAAAAAAAAAGGAGCAAAAGTCAGTAATATTGGATAAAGAAAATTCATTAAGTTGGGTCAACTGATGTATTGGGACAAGTGTGTAAAAAGGAAAGGAGAGAAAGGGTAGGTTGTATGATGTAATTCATACCTTTTAAGTGAAAAGGGTTTTTATTTTTAAAGAATGACATTGTCAAACAGCAAATACAGTAAGCTACACACAAACCTCCTGGTTTCTCACCTCATCACTCTCTGCATAATAAGCTTTCATTTCAGATTTCTTTTAGGTACCAACATTACCAGTTCCTTTGGCTCTACCCCATGGCCCTTATCTGACCCAAAAGCCCTTAAGCACTTAGTATTCAAAAACAGCATATATTTCTACAGCAAGCCAGCCAGCCTAGAGCCAGTAATAGGTTGTTAAGATTTAACAAGGAAAAGTAA
Source organism: Capricornis sumatraensis (assembly GCF_032405125.1). Lineage (NCBI taxonomy): Eukaryota > Metazoa > Chordata > Mammalia > Artiodactyla > Bovidae > Capricornis > Capricornis sumatraensis. The sequence continues at coordinate 38,129,948 of NC_091085.1, read as the reverse complement.
GGGACCCATTAGAAGGTTGCAATGGCTTGGCTGGGAGGGGAGAGGGTGGAGATGGAATCCAAAGTTTAAAGACACTGGAAAGAGTCATGTTAAAACTCATTTTAACAATCAAGTTTAAAAATATACTTTATTAAAATGCTTTAAGAAGTACACTGTGGAAGCAGAAACAAAAAATCCAAAATCATTAATCACTTATTATAAAAGTGAAACTAATATAAGATAATTTTTCATCACCTGGTCAATGCATATTTCCTCCTACTTAGGCATCTGTGTGAAAATTTGTGTGTATATATATACAGAAAATAATTGGTTGTTCATGTCACAGAAATAGAGCATTTAAATAGTGTGTAAAATTTTCCACAATGAAGATTGCCAGTGTTACCTCATCTGACTCTCTTTAAAAATGAAGATGGATCTAGATTTTTGAAGGAACAAGAAAAATATACTTAAGGAAGTTAAATCAAAATATTCCATTTATAGCCCATGCTAAGCTAAACTACTAGTATTGTTTTTTCCAGTGCAATTTTTTTCTGATTGATGTACTTGATCTTGGTGTTAATTTCAAGCATATTTCTTATATAACTTAATTCAACAAATTATAAAATTAATTTGCTTTACTGACAGCTTCAGAGATGCTCAGAACAATGATTTCTCTCTCAGTAGTCTAAAATATGGAGAGCAACTTTCTCACTAAGATTACATTTACTACAGTAAAATTCACCCATTTGAAAGCACAGTTCTGTAAGTTTTGACAGATGCATGTAGGGATGCAACCAGCGCCTCAATCAAGACATAGAAGAGTTTGATCACTTCCAAACTTATAAGAATTTAATAAGAGCTACTTTTTAAAAGCCTGATCCATGACAAAATTTTAATATCTTTTCTTTACTTTGGCTCTGATTAATAGAAGATATTCAATTATAGGATGATTAGACATAAAATCAAATATATTGAATGACTTAACTCTCATTTCTTTCAGAACAGGGGATGTGTATTATGCATCTCTCTTTCCCTCTCTCTCCTTCACTCCCTCCCTTTTTAACTACAACCCACCTCCCCCCACCAAAACATATACCCTTCTCTTTCCACTATTAATCAGGATGTTTTATTTTTATTTTTGTTTTTCTCTGCTTTATACAGACAGCCACCCTTCTGATTTGTATTAGCAGGAAAAGAAAATCTCTTCAAATCGACATTACCTCACATGAAAGAATGTAGCACTACGTTAGTTTTTCAAGATTGGATAACGCATGTTTAGGCTAAATGTGGACATCAGCAGTTTTAAAACTCAAATCGGATGCATCTGGCACTCTTTATTGTCTTAGAGGTTTCATCAGTGGATGCATAAAATCTCTCTCCTGGCAGCAAAATTCTCCAGTGAGGTTTTTATATGATTTGCTAAGAAATGGCTGGTTTCAGAAGTCATTCCTTTCAATCCCCAGGGAAGGATGGCTGCTAGACTAACTCTGCCCTTGAGCTACCTGCTAGATGACTTTGGAAAATCTGCTTATACAGAAGCAATATTTAAATTAAAAAAGACAGTTTGAAAACCTGTTTTCACTTTGTGCATGGTAAGAGTTCAAACTCCTTCAGTTTTGTTAACCAATAATTGGTGGTGGTGGTGGTGTTTTTTTTTTTTTTTTTTTCTTTCTTTCTTTCTTCCTGCTTTTAAAATTAAGGATGGGGGAAAACAGAGGTCACTATTTGGAAGTAATAAAGAAAGCATTGCTTTTACCATAATTAGCCTCATGGTGGCTGTAAAACCGGTAGGTCTTTACATCCCCATGATCCGTCAGTGCAAGGTGCTTTTCATGAGTGGATGAAGGGTTAATGCAGAAACTTACAGTGGATCAAACACAGAACAGAAGCTGCCTGAAGCTCTGAATTGTTGCTCAGGATGCATGTATTTCGAAGAAGACCAGGGAACTACACTGGTAATTCTGGTGGCTTACTCCATATCCATGTCCCATACCCTATCCGTTTTTACACAGAGTATGTGTATAAAAACTAGAATCACTTACATTGATCCCTTTTAAGGTCTTTTGTTGTGAGTGCCAGCTCATTGTCAGTAATTCAGACACCACTCTTCCTACTCTTACACTAATACTCTGCAAAATGGAAAGTTCAGCTGGCTTGCTTCCTTTTAAATTTCTCAGCTCTATCCAGATATTCTTGGACAGAATCTCAGGCATTTTAGCCTCTACTAAGAGTTTATAAAGCTTCAAGCATTCTTTACCCTTCTTAAGAACGGAAGCCATACTCATGGGATGCTCCCTTCAGAAACTTTATACCAATGATTCTCAAAACTTAGTGTATGTCAGAAATATCCAGTGAGCTTATTAAAACACAGGTTTCAAGGCTCCATTCCCAGAGTTTCTAATTCAGTTTGTCTGTGGTAGCCCAAGATTTTGCACTTCGAAAACTTGCAAGTGATATTGTTGTTGCTGAAACACAAACCATACTTTAAGAACCAAAAATGTATATGATCTTTTCTGATAACTGATTGCTCCAATTAGTGGAATTAGGAACAGCATTTTTCTTTGTAATTTTTCCCTTTCCTCCAACACTGAAAGGATATTAACTGCTCAATATAACGGCCACCTTATACATTTCTACTTGCTGCCTACAGTGTAGGTATTCTAGATATTTTTTGTTGTTGTCACTCAGGTTCTAGTTCCATCCTTCTAAGGTCTCTCCTAGATTACAGAGCCTTAAATCCCACAAATATTTTATGGATTCACTTGCCAGCAGGTCTGTTTTGACATGGCCAATGAGACATGACTTTAAAGACAAAAGATAAGAAATGACCATTAATTTCTGTGATCATTGTGGGAAGTCATGTGGGTAGAGGAAGATGGTAGATCCATGGGTTCTTTGCCCTTAGTGTAGGGAGACTTCCTGCATAAACTTTGGTGTTGGGAGTGGCCCACTCTATTGGTGGTAGCTTTCTGTGATCTTTGTACTTCCAAAGATGTTGAAGGCAACCTTTGCTTCAAAACCTAGCAACCTAGCAAAACCTAACATTTGCTCCCTCAGGACTCCTAAGGTTGGATATATTGCTGCTAATTTCATTTTAAACTTATTTCTAGCAGAATACCTAAGTGGCTGCTGCTTTACTACGAAAGACCAGCGTAATACAGTAGAAGGTGCTGTATCTTGGGGAGAATTGAAATGTTAAGAGAGCCAGTTCCTGCTACAGGTTCTTCACCTCCTTCCACTGTAGCAGAGAATGTAGAGTTGTGTGACTAAACCATTTTTCCTCTCTACAAAAGAAAGATCAGACTTAACCCCATGATATAATTCATTTCTAAAAATATAACAGATCCTGGAAGAACTATAATATTTAGATTACTCTTGAATTGAGGGGTAATACTGCCTGAGTATTCTGGAAACTAAAAGTTATATTTAGTATTCTTGTATATATGAAATGTATCTTTTCAAGTAATTGAAAATTAAGTGTTTGCAGCATAACAATACTTTAACTTGAATACTTTAAAAGCAAAAACATTAAAAATAATAAAGATAAAAACAAAAATGTTAAAGCAAAAAGCAAAACACTTCTGTAGTTCAATCAGCTGATAAAAAGTTCAATACTCTCTCATCTTAGAGAGTTTCCTTCCATGTCAACATACTAAAAACTCTGAAATTATTTTAGTACCTAAGTTAGAGCATTTACCCAACTGAGATTCCCAAAGGATGCCCTCTTTCATAGAATACCTAGTAATATCATCCAGATCACATTGCTCAACAAAAGTCTCTGTAGAAAATTTTACTGCTAAAATCAAAAAATGTTGCTAGGTTTGGACAGAGTGGATAGGGCAATAAAAGAAAGTCCTCTTGCTTAATCAAAAGGAATTCTGCAAATGTACTGACTGAAATCCTTAACAACAGAGATGTTGTAATCATGTGAAAATTATCAGAGCTCATGCATGCATGCTAAGTCTCTTCAGTCATGTCCAACTCTTTGCAACCCCATGGACTGTACCCATCAGGCTCTTTTGTCCATGGGATTCTCTAAGCAAGAATACTGGAGTGGGTTGTCATGTCCTTCTCCAGGGATCTTCCTGACCCAGGGATCAAATTGGTGTCTTTAAGCCTCCTGCATTGGCAGACAGGTTCTTTAGCATTAGCACCATGTAGGTTGATATTATATTGTATTAAAATATATGCTGATTAATATACTTTAATAAGTAATACAGATAGGTTTCATTAAACTTCTTTAAAATATTCTTATTCATTTTCTCATGTTGCTCTCAGTATAAAATATTAGAATATCTAAAAGAATTCTGTGCTAATTTTATGATCAGAAGTATGATGATAGAATCAAATTCTATTACACAGTTAAACAGGGAGGAAGGCTGCAACGAAAAATAACCTATATTTTCCAAAGAAGAAAAGCAGAGTTCACCACTTGAAACAAATTAGAGAAAAAAAAAATGGATATAATCAAAAAGCTGACTAAAGCAGCAATCCTCTCCTCCCACCTTCAATCTTTCCCAGCATAAGGGCCTTTTCAAATGAGTCAGTTCTTCACATTAATGGCCAAAGTATCAGAGTATCAGCTTCAGCATCAGGCCTTTAAATGAATATTCAGGACTGATCTCTTTAGGTTGGACTTGTTGGACCTCCTTGCTGTCCAAGGGACTCTCAAGAGTCTTCTCCAACACCACAGTTCAAAAGCATTAATTATTTGACACTCAGTTTTTTTCATAGTCCAACACTCACATCCATACATGACCACTGGAGAAACCATAGCCTTGACTAGATGGACCTTGTTGGCAAAGTATTGTCTCTGCCTTTTAATATTCTATCTAGGTTTGTCATAACTTTTCTTCCAAGGAGCAAGCATCTTTTTTATTTAATGGCTGCAGTCACAATGTGCACTGATTTTGGAGCCCCCCAAAATGAAGTCTGACACTGTTTCCATGGTTTCCCTATCTATTTGCCATGAAGTGATGGGACCGGATGCCATGATCTTAGTTTTTTGAATGTTGAGTTTTAAGCCAACTTTTTCACTCTCCTCTTTCACTTTCATCGAGAGGCTCTTTAGTTCTTTGCTTTCTGCCATAACGGTGGTATCATCTGCATATCTGAGGTTATTGATATTTCTCCCGGTAATCGTGATTTCAGCTTCTGTTTCATCCAGTCCAGCATTTCTCATGAAGAACTCTGTATATAAGTTAAATAAGCAGGGTGACAATATACATCACTGATGTACTCCTTTCCTGATTTGGAACCAGTTTGTAGTTCCATATCTGGTTCTAACTGGTGCTTCCTGACCTGCATACAGATTTCTCAAGAGGAAGGTCAGGTGGTCTGGTATTCCCATCTCTTGAAGAATTTTCCACAGTTTGTTGTGATCTACACAGTGAAAGGCTTTGGCATAGTCAATAAAGCAGAAGTAGATGTTTTTCTGGAACTTTCGTTCTTTTTCAATGATCCAGCAGATGTTGGCAATTTGATCTCTGGTTCCTCTGCCTTTTCTAAAACCAGCTTGGACATATGGAATTTCACAGTTCACATACTGTTGAAGCTGGGCTTGGAGAATTTCGAGCATTACTTTACTAGCGTGTGAGATGAGTGCAATCATGCAGTAGTTTGAGCATTCTTTGGCATTGCCTTTCTTTGGGATTGGAATGAAAACTGACCTTTTCCAGTCCTGTGGCCACTGTTGGTTTTCCAAATTTGCTGGCATATTGAGCACAGTACTTTCACAGCATCATCTTTTAGAAGCTGAAATAGCTCAACTGGAATTCCATCGTTTCCACTAGCTTTGTTTGTAGTGATGCTTCCTAAGGCCCACTTGACTCCAGGATGTCTGGCTCTAGGTGAGTGATCACACCATCATGGTTATCTGAGTCATGAAGATCTTTTTTGTACAGTTCATCTGTGTATTTTTCCATCTCTTCTTATCTTCTCCTTCTGTGAGGTCCATGCTATTTCTGTCCTTTATTGTGCCCATCTTTCTGTGAAATGTTCCCTTGGTATCTCTAAGTTTCTTGATGAGATCTCTAGTCTTTCTCATTCTATTGTTTTCCTCTTTTTCCTTGCATTGACCACTGAGGAAGCCTTTCTTATCTCTTCTTGCTGTTCTTTGGAAGTCTGTATTAAAATGGGTATCTTTCCTTTTCTACTTTGTTTTAACTTCTCTTCTTTTCACAGCTATTTGTAAGGCCTCCTCAGACAACCACTTTGCCTTTTTGCATTTCTTTTTCTTAGGGATGATCTTGACCCTTGCCTCCTATACAGTGTCACAAACCTCCATTCACAGTTCTTCAGGCACTCTGTCTATCAGATCTAGTCCCTTGAATCTATTTCTCACTTCCACTGTATAATCATAAGGGATTTGATTTAGGTCATACCTGCATAGTCTAGTGGTTTTCCCTACTTTCTTCAATTTAAGTCTGAATTTGGCAATAAGGAGTTCATAATCTGAGTCACAGTCAGCTCCTGGTCTTGTTTTTGCTGACTGTATCAAGCTTCTCCATCTTTGACTGTAAAGATTATAATCAATCTGATTTCGGTATTGACCATCTGGTGATGTCCATGTGTAAAGTCTTCTCTTACGTTGTTGGAAGAGGGTGTTTTCTGTGACCATTGTGTTCTCTTGACAAAACTCTATTAGCCTTTGCCCTGCTTCATTTTGTACTCCAAGGCCAAATTTGCCTGTTACTCTAGGTATCTCTTAACTTCCTACTTTTGCATTCCAGTCCCCTATAATGAAAAGGACACCTTTTTTGAGTGTTAGTTCTACAAGGTCTTGTAGGTCTTCATAGAACTGTTCAACTTCAGCTTCTTCAGCATTACTGATTGGGGCATAGACTTGGATTACTCTGATATTGAATGGCTTGCCTTGGAAACAGAGATCATTCTGTTGTTTTTGAGACTGCATCCAAGTAGTGCATTTTAGATTGTTTTGTTGACTATGAGGGTTATTCCATTTCTTCTAAGGGATTCTTTCCCACAGTAGTGGATATTAATGGTCATGCAAGTTAAATTCGTCCATCCAGTCCATTTTAGTTCACTGATTCCTAAAATGTCAGTGTTCACTCTTGCCACCTCCTGTTTGACCACTTCCAAATTGCCTTGATTCATGGACCTAATATTCCATGTTCCTATGCAATATTGTTCTTTACCGCATCGGACTTTGCTTCCATCACCAATCACATCCACAGCTAGGTCTGTTTTTGCTTTGGTTCTGTCTCTTCATTCTTTCTGGAGTTATTTATCCACTGATCTCCAGTAGCATACTGGGCATCCTCCAACCTGGGGAGTTCATGTTTCAGTGTCTATCTTTTCATACCGTTCATGGGGTTCTCAAGGCAAGAATACTGAAATAGTTTGCCATTCCCTTCTCCAGTGGACCACGTTTGTCAGAACTTTCCATATGCTGTGCCCAGTGCCAAAAAACTCCCACACTGCAGAACTCCCTTTGCACCACATGCCCCAGGATTGTCCTAGCCTTAGCTCTGTGTACTCTGACCATTGTTATTCTGTCCATTCTTCAGTCATTCATTTTGTGAGCATTTACTGAAAACCTATAATGTGCCAGATACTAAACAACTATTAACAATAAAAACAGCTATAGTGAAAAGACTATCCCCACTTTCAGTAAGACAGAGAGATTTAAAAAGCGACTATAAAATAGTATGGTAAGTACTCAGGGAAGAAGTAATTGTACATGGGTAAGAGAGTGAATGAGGTCAGGGAATGTTGCTCAGGAGATGTTTCCTGCGCTAGCTCTTGAAACTGTATTACTCAAAGAAAGAAAGGATATGATGAAAAGATGACTAGACATTGAGAGAAAACTGCAGGACCCCAGGTGGAAAAAAGATCAGGCGGTTCTGCCACTACTCCCCCCAGCCCATTGCCCCACTGCCCCACCCCCATGAGGAGGTGACCACACATGAAACGTGGAGCCTGGCCACCACACTCACTATGTTCAACATGGCTTGCCAGCTGCCACTGCACAAGAAAGGCATCTGACCCACTCCTATGTTCAGTCTCCTGCTGAGGCTTCTCTGGGTCATGCAAGTTTATCCCTTCAAATTTGATACCCAGGAAATACAGAAAGAAAGATTGAGAATAAATGCCATGTTCCTCATGGCTGCTCTGTCCAATGTGGTATCCATGACCCACGTGTAGCTCTTTAGCATTGAAATGTGGCTACTTGGAATTGACATGATGTAAGTGTAAAGTACACACCAGATTTCTAAGGTTTAGTATATAAAAATATACAATATTTTAAAAATTATTTTTATATGTATTACATATATGTATGCATGCTACGTCACTTCTGTCATGTCTGACTGTTTGCAACCCCACTGACTGTAGCCTGCCAGGCTCCTCTGTCCATGGAATTCTCCAGGTAAGAATACTAAAGTGGGTTGCCATGCCCTCCTCCAGGGGATCTTCCCAACCCAGGGACTGAACCTGCCACTCTTATGTCTCCTGCATTGGCAGGCAGGTTCCTTATCACTAACGTCACCTGCAAAACCCATTATATATTCAACCTGTAATATATAATCTGTCAATACATATAAAATAGTAATATTGAATATAAGAGATTAAAATATTATTAACACTATTTTCACTTGTTTCTTTTTTTTACTTTTTTTAATGCAGCTACTAGAAAATTTTAAATTGTATATGGGGCTGACATTATATTTCTATTGGACAGGACTGCTATAGACCAATTCCAGCATAGTGGGGATATATGAAGGATTTCACTAGGAGTAAAGAGGTACAACCATTATGGGTGACATTATGATGTGGCAAAAAAATAAAAAATCAGTGGCTAAAGGCTTACATTTTAGACACTGACTGAGGAAAACAGGGATGTGAAAATAGTAGACAATTATAACAGTCTTAGAGGAGGGTGAACTTTGGGTCTCAGTAGCAGATAATCTGATGCATTTGGTTTACTGTTAAAGGACCCAGAAGCTGGAGTTTTCTCAAGCTGTATAGGCTGATTAGATCCTGGGTTGATTATCAGCAGTGTTTCATGCCTTACTAAGAAGAGGGACATAGAATTTTAGGTGGTTGCTGTTGCTTTTTGTTTTGCTCAAATCGAGGTTTCCTATGTTACAAATGAAAACAAAAATATCATTGCCTTCCTTTCAGGTAACTTTGAATAATTTCCTTCAAGAAAGCACATATTAATTTCTGTGTATCATAGTATTCTGAGTTTGAGTCTAAACCCTACAGAAACTTGAAAATTTTTAAATGAAAAAACAGATGTCATTAGAAGATAAACATAGCCCAATTAGAACACTAAGTGTTGAATTAAGCCAGGCTCGGGGGCTTACATGAGTTTTCTTCTGAGGAAAAATCTAGTGTTGTCAGAGTAAGCATATTTTTTTTAAAAATCACAAATTCTCTTATTCTTAATCATAATCAGGAATCCATAAACATGAAAGTTGTTCGTATGAATATAGTTCAATACTATTTTAATAACAGTAAAATTGAATAATGTCTATTTGACACCTGATTCACTCTGCCTCATCCTTCTGCAGAAAAAAATTAACTAAGAAAAAGTGAAGCTGAGAAAGATCAAGGTAATTTCCATTAGCATTAACCATTCAAGAAAGATAGATAAAAAATGAACAAAATCTTGAGGGTGATTAGGAACAGATACTTATTCCTTCAGAACTCTGAGCAATAACACTCAGTAAGGCAACAAGGAAGTTCCCTCTAGAACAGATTGTAGATCAAAGTGCTGACAGTATTTGATGAATACTGAAAGCTAGTTTGAGACTAATAGCCTGAGCAACAAGAAACTGGATTTTGAAATTTTTTCTCTCTTTAATTGTCACTGTTACTTGACTGAATTTCCATACACATTTTGGAATAGAAGGAAAAAAAATGGAGTTAAAAAAGGAATAATCCAGAATTTGGAATTATACAAGTCGTGTGTTTACACTGAAAATCTCAGTGTTACATAAAATATATACAACCATTTACACTGAACTTGAAATAAGAAATGTAAATAGACCTAAATATTTCAGAAAATCCCACATAAAAAGAGAAGGGAGGATAGAAGAAATGAAGAAAGGAAGGGAGGAAAGGAGGGAGGGAGGATAGAACAAAAATATATTGGTGTATTATTCTAATTATAAGAAGTACAGAACATAGGATTTCCAATCACACCTAAAAATAATCTCATGATAAAACTGTGATAGTCAGGACCCACCTTTAAAATGTGGGTCTACTTCAACCACATAAATAAATGTAACTGATTTTAAGTGAAAATAATGCATAGCTTTGTAGGTTTCTAATGCATAGCACTTGTTAATTAAAACAAGAAGTTTGAATCAAATATATAAGTTGTTTTTCCATACTGAATAATAAAAATATTCACCAGCCACTTTTCATGTTCAAATTATTAAATGTCATAAAAATTAAAAATTTTATTTTAATTATAAACTGAATAATCAATTAATGAACTTAAAAGCATTTTCTATTGGTATTTGCTTATTTGTGTATTCTATATTCTAACAAAGATGCTTTAGTTTCTCAAGTGGGGAGAAATATATATTTTCAAAATATACATTTAAAAATATATTTAAAGTATATATTTTAAATATGCTTATATATATATATACACACACACATATACATATTCTAAAATACCTGTCCTAAAAAATGCAAAGTCTTTTAAATTTCCACTATAAACCACTATTCCAAAATTGAGCATAGGTATAATTTGAAATAATTTACAATGTTTTACTTGAAAAAAGATCTATTTATTACTTTCCATATAAATAGACTATAAAAACTTCTCATTTAATCCCATCTTCTACTTTAACAAGTCTGCTCAGTTTTGAATTTATTTTCAGGTATGTCCAAAAAAATCTTTCTGTATATATTTTATTGATCTCTTTCCTATTTTTAAAAACTTCAGCATTTCCTTCTTTCCAAAAATAATATTTCACTTACCATCTATAGTACTTCATTATGACTCAGATATTGTACTACTAATGTCAATTTGCTTGCCTCATCAGAGTAATTTTGTGTAAAAAGATTCTTTAAAGCAGGAGGGGAGGAAGCCCTCCTACCACAGGTATTCTACTTGTAACCCCTCAGATCTAGTATCTAGTACTTGTACCTGTGACTCTTCATCCAGGGTTTTCTCTCAGCAAAGGACAGTTCATTAGTGCTGGGGACATAACTCCCTCTCAACCCTGGCAATCTTGGTCACTGATAAATGAGAACTGAAGAATAAATGCCCCAGCTTCCACTCTCCTTCAGTGGGACTGATTCCAGAAGTGTTCTTTACATGAGCAATCTCCAACAGGTCAAAGCCTTATTTGCCCACAAGGATAACATCTCATTAATATACTCTATCGTGAATTCTTTCAGTTCTTTGCCTTATTTCCCTTTCTCCTGTTGGGGCTTCCTAGGTTAACTTTTAATAAAGTAAATACAAACACTCACATTACTGGAGGAAAAAGAAATGGAAGTTAAGATGAAGGAAATAATGATTATTCCTGTCCATCTATAGTGGAGAGCAGTTTACATCAGATAAATGCTATAGATACCCTCAAATATTTGACAATGAAAGTGAAAATCACACAGTCACGTCTGACTGCGATCCCGTGGACTGTATACTCCATGGAATTCTCCAGGCCAGAATACTGGAGTGGGTAGCCCTTCCCATCTCCAGTGGCTCTTCCCAAGCCAGGGATCGAACCCAGAACTCCCGCATTGCAAGCAGTTTCTTTACTAGCTCAGCCACAAAGGAAGCGCGAGTATAGGGGAGTGGGTAGCCTATCCCTTCTCCAGCAGATCTTTCCAACCCAGGAATTGAACCAGGGTCTCCTTCATTACAGGCAGATTCTTTACCAATTGAGCTACGAGAGAAGCCCCATATTGGACAATAAATATCAGAAAATATGCTAGGATGTACATGAAATCCAAAAGAGTAAGATTTTCCTTATATTCAGTCATACTGACAGAGAAAAAGATGTTCAACAGTTCAAATGTTTGTCTCTTTATTTCTTCCTTTCTGGCTTCAAGACTATACTAAGAAAAAATGGGGTTTGTGTGTGTTTTTTTTTTAATAGTTCTCTGATAATTAATTTTGTAATATAAAATAAATAGTGTGTGACTATGGGAAATAATTTTATTAAATATAATGTATTTATTATATAATTTATATATATTTATTATAAATTTATTAAATATAAATATATATTATATTATATATTTATTTAATATAATGTATTAATATAACATATATTAATGTCTCATTTAAAATTTATGTATATTCTTTATTTTTACTAGTTTTTGATTAACAGTATTTTATACTTTATTAAATGTTGATATTAAAGCTTGGCTCACATATATCTGTTCTATATTTACTTATGAAAGCATAAAAGTATAATTTTTAAAAATCCAAATTCTGTAGTTTTTTATCATATTATCAATTTTATGTAAGGTAATTATATTACTTTGCTATAAATATATTAGCTCTTTTGATGCAATAGTTGTAATTATTTTAACTAAATTATTTCATAGTTGTCATTATTTTAGCTGAATTAATTTTATCAGATGATTTATCTAATATTTTATCATAAAATTTTAAATTATTTAATTTATTTAATTAATTGTTGCTCAGTCACCAAGTCATGTTTGACTCTTTTCAATCCCATGGACTGTAGCATACCAAGCTTGCTCTCCCGGAGCTGCTTAAACTCATGTCCAGTGAGTTAGTGATGCCATTCAACCATCTCATCCTCTGTTGCCCCCCTACTTTTCTTGCCCGCAGTCTTTCCCAGCAAAAGAGTCTTTTCCAATGAGCTGGCTCTTCATATCAGGTGGACAAAGTATTAGAGCTTCAGCTTTAGCACCAGTTCTTCCAATGAATATTCAGGGTTGATATCCTTTAGGATTGACTGGTTGGATCTCCTTGCTGTCCAAGGGACTCTCAAGAGTCTTCTTGAGCACCATAATTTGAAAGCATCAATTCTTCAGTGCTCAGCCTTCTTCATAGTTCAACTCTCACATCCATACATATCTTTGACTATATGGACCTTTTCTGGCAATGTGATGTATCTGCTTTTTAATATGCTGTCTAGGTTTGTCATAGCTTTTCTTCCAAGGAGCAAACATCTTGTAATTTTGTGTCTACAGTCACCATCCCAGTGAATTTTCAGCCCAAGAAAATAAAAACTGTCACTGTTTCTATTTAATTTTTATTGACCCTAAATTAATGTTTATTAAATCTTTCCAGGTGACACAGTGGTAAAGAATCTGCCTGCTAACACAGGAGATGCAGAGAGACATGGGTTCATTCCCAGCTTCAAGAAGATACCCTGGAGAAGGGAATGGCTACCCACTCCATTTTTCTTGCCTGGAAAACTGCATGGACAGAGGAGCCTGGAAAGATACAGTCCATGAGGTCGCAAAAGAGTCAGACATGATTGAGTGACTGTGCGCGCGCACACACACACACACACACACACAATTATATTTTCATCAGAAAACAGAACCCTGTTTTTTTCTTATGGTATTTATTGGAATTGTATTTGTCAATAAAGATCATCAACATATATATTAAATGGACACAATAGAAAGCATAGTCTATATTTGCAAAGTGTGTAATGTGATGCTTTTTATTCTGTCTGTACTCAGAGTATCCTTTTCTTTACTGATCCTGCTGACTAATTGGTCTGACATACTAATAATGTTTAAGATTTTCTATCTAAAATTCTATTTATTATGGTTTTTTAACAATGTTTTGTCCTGCTGCTATGACTTTTATACAAAAGATGTAATAATAAGTCACCATAAATTTTAATATATTGTAATCAGTGATTTTCACATGAAATGAAACTTAGTTTTCTCAGCTTAAATTCTATGTTTCAAAATTGATATAAAATCCCTACTCTAATTTGAGTTAAATTTATATATGGTTTTTTCTTATTAGTATTTAAATAATGTGATTTTTAGGTGCCTCCTGTATTAGCAGATAAATGGATTCTATTTAATAACAGATTATTTCTATTTGAAGAAAAATTTAAGCTATTTTCTATCATTGTCAAATTTGTTAAACTTGATGGGCATATTTTTAGCCTAGTCTCTCTAATTTATCATACTTAATTATGTTTTGTAATATTTTATGCTTTGGAGATTTTTTCCAAATATTTCTAAAAAGATTTATCTAATGATATCAATGTAAATTTTAGAAATATATTTTTCTACTTAGTGCGCTATTTAGCCCTTTGCTTACCCCACTTCTTTGTCTTTCCTTTATGTTTCACGTTTCTTTGACTTATTAGAAGTCCTCTTTGATGTCTGTATTTTATATTATGTTCTTTTCTTAATTACATTAGTTAGGGTCATAAATACTATATTTCTGCCTAAAGAATAATATTTTTTATCCACCAGTAGCTGCAAACTTTCCTTAATTTCAGAAAACCAAAAGGAAATAGTTAAATGAGATTTACAATTTTGATATTTGACTAGAACATAGCAGTATTAGGTTCAGTTCAGTTCAGTCGCTCAGTCGTGTCCGACTCTTTGTGACCCCATGAATCGCAGCACACCAGGCCTCCCTGTCCATCACCAACCCCTGGAGTTCACTCAGACTCATGCCCATCGAGTCAGTGATGCCATCCAGCCATCTCATCCTCTGTCATCCCCTTCTCCTCCTGCCCCCAATCCCTCCCAGCAGCAGAGTCTTTTCCAGTGAGTCAGCTCTTCACATGAGGTGGCCAAAGTACTGGAGCTTCAGCTTTAGCATCATTCCTTCCAAAGAAATCCCAGGGCTGATCTTCTTCAGAATGGACTGGTTGGATCTCCTTGCAGTCCAAGGGACTATCAAGAGTCTTTTCCAACACCACAGTTCAAAAGCATCAATTCTTCAGTGCTCAGCCTTCTTCACAGTCCAACTCTCACATGCATACATGACTACTGGAAAAACCATAGCCTTGACTAGACGGACCTTAGTCGACAAAGTAATGTCTCTGCTTTTGAATATAGATAGGCCAATAAGCACCTTTTCATTGTGTATCAGAAAAGTTGGTTTGACATTAATCTGGAAAGTTTTACAAAACTTATTATCAAGAAATAAAGGCATCATAGTTGGTTATTACATCAGGTTGGGAGACATTATAATAAGACACCAGGCAAAATAACAAGGTATCAAGCCTCTGAGATAAATAAGACCATATATATTTCTTTTAGAATGTGTACTATGTCCTTTTAAGTTTTTCTGTTCAAGATACACTAACATTCTTGTCTAAAAGACTGTTTCTCTCTTCTGTGGTTTAACCAAGTTGGATGTCATACATGTAAAACTATATAAATTAGAAATCACTGTAAATGAGAAAGTGAAATCAGTTAACTGTTGCTCAGAAATAGATTTTTTTCAAAGATAAGATGCACAAGGTGAGGAAAGAGAACTTAAAAAGAAAATGCAAGATCCAAATCCTATGCTTTAGTTTCCATCTGATTAAAAAGGATAGCACATATTAGAGTTAGGGCTGTAAAAGAACCTACATTTTTCATGTGTTCTTTTGCTCAATTATTTTTGGAAATTCATGTTGATATGTTATCTCTATCTTTAGGCTGGGCTAATCTTAGAACCCTCAGTTGTCTGTTTTAAGATTTTCTATTTATGGTTCACATGAAAAGCAGTCTTGGGGAACATGAATGTGTTTTCCATCATCCAGCTGTTGTCCATGTTAATGTTTAAAAACTGAAAACATCTTGAATTTCGTAGGCTGAGATAATCATGTGGGACTAATGATAAATCATTGTTTTGACTACTAATGATAAGTCACAAAATTAACAAGTGAGTATTATGTAATCAATATCGACAATAATATACATGCTCTAAACATATATATTTGATCATATAAAGTATACATTTTATACTATCTTATCTGTTTTAAAGTAAAACATTTCATATGGGACAATTCAACTTGAAAGTATGATAAGTATAAATGAATAAAGACATAAAAATTAAAAGATAGTTACCTAAATAGCACGTTATAATTGAGTTTACTTTGGGTAGGTAGGTAGGTGTTAATTGAGTCCAGACTAACTCAAACTCAGAGAAAGGAAGAGTAAATTCTCTTTGTCTTTTTCTCTAACTGAGCTACTTTAGATTGCCTACCACTTTGGCAAAGCTATTTTTACTCTATTACACAATATTATTGAACAGAATACCTTCTAAATGCAATTTCTACAGTGATATCTTTTCTTAAAATCTAAACTTGTGAGTCCAAAGAAGCAGAAACCTTCTCTACACTTATGCCATGTGTCCAGCAATCATAACAATTTTCTCTTTTCTTCTACTCAGTTAGTATTCTTTGTTGCACTATTAAGACTCATATTGAGTCATTGGTTCAAAACTGCAAACATAAAGATAATAACACTTTAACTCTTCATAAATACTTCTTAGCTTAAAGATGAAAAAATACTAGAGATATTTTTCAAGTATATTAAGAGATAATTTCCCTATTCACCTAAAATATAAAATTCTTTGTCAGTGAATTTCTGAAGCTAATGCAGTTTATTGATGAATTAGTATTTTATTTTTTTATTTTTATTTTATTTATTTATTTATTTATTTTATTTTTTTGGGGGGAGCCGATTATACAGAGTGAAGTAAGCCAGAAAGAAAAACACCAATACAGTATACTAACACATATATATGGAATTTAGAAAGATGGCAATGACGACCCTGTATGCAAGACAGGAAAAAAAGACACAGCTGTGTATAACGGACTTTTGGACTCAGAGGGAGAGGGAGAGGGTGGGATGATTTTGGAGAATGGCATTCTATCATGTATACTATCATGTCAGAATTGAATCGCCAGTCTATGGTCTGACGCAGGATACAGCATGCTTGGGGTTGGTGCCTGGGGATGACCCACAGAGATGTTATGGGGAGGGAGGTGGGAGGGGGGTTCATGTTTGGGAACACATGTAAGAATTAAAGATTTTAAAATTAAAAAAAAAAAGAAAATAAAAATAAAAAAATAAAAAAGAGTGATAGTATTTTAGAAATATGCAGGTTGTAGGAACCCAAATTAAGATATCTACTCTCTGACTCACTAGTATAGCTCCAGATTGTGTGCTTCCAACATATGAATCTGTATTAACCTCGTTTCCTTGGTGAGATCATGGCAGACCATCAAGTCTGTAACCCATTATGATAATTCATATAGACATTATAACACTCTCCTGTCATCTGACATCATCTCCTGTGTGGTTAAAGCACACAAATAAACTCCAGGTCAAAAAATAAATAAAAGACAGAGACGGAGAGAGACAGAGAGTCAGGGAGAGAGAGGGAATTTTTTAAGGGTTTTAAAAACTGTTTTAATATCAAATTCATTTTTTAAAGCTTCTTATGCATTCTGCACCTCTTGCTCTATAATGACCCCTTTAATTTGGCTTTCCTGCTGTGCATTCTAAATTCAGAGTAAACAGTTATTGAAAAAATAATGAGATTCAGATTAAAAGTCCACAAACAACAGCATAATTAACTACCTTAATAAAATCTTGGAAATAAGCACCAACACAGATGCCAAGAAGCATAAGGTAAATCTAATGAAGACCTGAGGAAAATCAAGCATCAGCTCATGGGAAATACAAAACTACCCTATCCCTCTTCTATTATCCTGGCTAATCTTTTTCAGAATTAGGTCCCTAGAGTAATGTCAAGTATGTATTCTAAAGTTAATTGCTTTTTTAAAAGACAACGATTGGAGGGTAGTGGGAAAAACAAAACTAACATTTTAAAATGTGAAGAAAGTGTTCAAATTATCCACATTTAAAGGTTGTTTTCATGCACATTTAATGGTTTTAGTAAAACCACATTTGAATTACTAAAGTAATCTATCGAATTCAATTTTACTTCCAGAGTCATTATCCACTACAGTGATAATATTAGAGTTAGGGCGCAGGTTTCTAAATTATAGAATGTTATAAATACTTTACAGAATGTTCTAAATTAATACTTAATTTTATCCATGTTAATAATGCAAAACTAAAGAACATCTCAGAAAGTGTAATGCATACGGTAAATAGTGAAGCTTCAATTCAATGAATAAATAATTTAATCGCACAATGCCATTCAATCAGGTTATGGAGCAATTTTAATAGCTTGAAAGAATTTGCTGATCTAAATCATAAAGACCAACTTCTATTTTTCTGTATTATAGCTTTTCAGACAAATAATTCAAATTAAAATTAGCACTGAATGATTTGAAAAAAGTTTAACTTAGAAAAAGTGTATGAAGCAATTTATATAGATAAGATCACTGATCACTGGTTGTAGCATATTAGAATGGGAACAAGACTGGGCGAGAGTCAAGTAATGGATTCTAAAAGTTTAGCTAAATCACTTAAAGGTCCTGAGACTCATTTTTCTACATGAAAATGAAGATTTGAAATAGATGATTTTGAAGGCCCTGTCTAGTACTGAAAATATTTAGGTATTGAAGAAAAATTCCCAAACCACATCTATCAAATTACAGAACTCCCAAAAACAAAACTGCCAAGTTATTGGAGAAGATTTCAGGAAATAGACCTAATACACTGCTTATGAAAATAGAAATTTTTTAGACTATGCTGGAGAGAAATTTCTTTATATATGGCAAATAAATATTATGTGTATGTTACATATATATTTTGTGTATATATTTGGTATATGTACTATATGTGCATAAATGTGTTGTTTAATTAAGACAGTATTAGATTAAATAGACCAAATTCTTTATTAAAACTAGACCCTCTAGAATAGAATTTACTGTATTAACCATGAGAAAACCTGTAAATTTAAAAGCATTTTATTTATCTACCTCTCTCTGACTCAATTTCCTCATCTGTAAAACATATATTCTTATGCCTGATATAAAAGATAACACATGTAAAGTGCCAAGCAAACCTGGTTTTCTACAGAGAAAGGCAGCAACTTGGGGAGAAGAAAAGTAGTTTCATGGAAAAAATGTAAGTTTAGAACCATGTAAAGTTATCAACAAAGTCCTTAAAGTGATCTAATCAGCTAAGTTTCATACGTTCTTTTATCTTTATCTTTTATCTTATCTTTAAAGATGAGATTTTTCTCATTCTTTCTTCGAAGTAGGAATATCATAGCTAATTTTTCACTAGCACACACCACTTCAGCTCCAGGTAGCTTTTGACCTCACATGTCAGCCAAATGACTACAATCCAAAGTGTCTGTTGTGATTAGTCAATGCCTGACTGTTAAGAATTTACGTATTTTGAATATCATCAATTCTTAATTAATATGGGTATAATCAACTATTTATTATCTTGGGCAGACTAATTTATGATAAAGTCAGGTTAAAAATAAAAATAATAAACTATGCAGATAAATAAAAAGTTCTTGAAGTCTGTGAAAAACATCTACTCATTTAAAGGTCTTCCCTTTGAGGCCCATATAATAAATCACAGACATCACATATGGGAATGACATAACTTAGACAAAGATAAAAATGATAAAATGAATACTCATATACCCTGCTTCTGTATTTACCGACATTTAATATTTTACTTCATTTGCTTTTTCATTGTCCACCTATCCACCCAATTAAACATGCATCTACATATGTTATGTGCATATACATGCATGTGTACATTAACATTACTTTTTAAACCATTTAAGAGTATTTTCCATATACCATTGTCATTTACCCCTGAATATTTCAATGTGTATTTCCTAAGAATAACTATATTATCTTACATAGCAACAGTATGAAACTGCATTTATTTTTGCAATTTAAATTCCATTTAACAATATCCATATAATGCTTGGGCTTCCCTGATGGCTCAAATAGTAAAGAATCTGCCTGCAATGCAGGTGACCTGGATTTGATCCATGGGTTGGGAAGATCGCCTGGAGAATGGAATGGCTATCCACTCCAGTATTCTTGCCTAGGAAATCCCATGGACAGAGGAGCCTGGGAGGCTATAGCCCATGGGGTACTCTTAGCATGCACATATTCTACATATAATTTAAATAAGCAGAGCCTAATCATACTCCCTTCTTAATTTTGAACCAATCAGTTGTTCTGGTTCTAACTGTTGCTTCTTGACCTATATACAGGCTTCCCAGGAGACAGGTAAGGTGGTCTGATATTCCCATCTCTTTAACAATTTTCCACATATTGTGATCCACACAGTCAAAGGCTTTAGCATAGTCAATTAAGCAAAAGTAGAAGGCAATGGCAACTCACTCCAGTACTCTTGCCTGGAAAATCCCATGGACAGAGTAGCGTGGAAGGCTGCAGTCCATGGGGTCGCTGAGGGTCGGACACAACTGAGCAACTTCACTTTCACTTTTCACTTTCATGCATTGGAGAAGGAAATGGCAGCCCACTCCAGTGTTCTTGCCTGGAGAATCCCAGGGACGGGGGCGCCTGGTGGGCCGCCATCTATGGGGTTTCACAGAGTCGGACACGACTGAAGTGACTTAGCAGCAGCAGCAGATGTTTTTCAAGAACTCCCTCGCTTTCTCCATGATCGAATGAATGTTGGCAATATGATCTCAGGTTCCTTTGCCTTTTCAAAAACCTAGTTTGTACATCTGGAAGTTCTTGGTTCAGATACTGCTGAAGCCTAGCTTGAAGGATTTTGAGCATAACCTTGCTAGCATGTGATATGAGTGCAATTGTGCGGTAGTTTGAACATTCTTTGGCATTGCCCTTCTTTGGGACTGAAATGAAAACTGACCTTTTCCAGTCCTGTGGCCACTGCTGAGTTTTCCAAATTTGTTGGCATATTGAGTGTAGCGCTTTAACAGCATCATCTTTTAGGATTTTAAATAGCTCAGATGGAATTCTGTCACCTTCACTAGCTTTGTTCATAGTAATGTTTCCTAAGGTCCAATTGACTTCCTGCTCCAGGATGTCCAGCTACAGGTGAGTGACCACATCATTGCGATTAATTGCATCATTAAGACCTTTATTGTAGAGTTTGTGTATTCTTGCCATTTCTTCTTTATCTTTTCTGCTTCTGTTAGGTCCTTACCTTTTCTGTCCTTTATCATGCATACCCTTGCCTAAAATATTCCCTTGATATATCCAGTTTTCTTGGAAGAGACCTCTAGATGTTCTCATTCTATCATTTTCCTCTATTTCTTTGCATTGCTCATTTAAGAAGCTGTCATATCTCTCCTTGCTATTCTTTGGAGCTCTGTATTCAGCTGGGGTCTATCTTTCCCTTTCCCCCTTGCCTTTCACTTTTCTTCTTTTCTCAGATATTTGTAAGGCCTCCTCAGACAACCACTTTGCCTTCTTGCATTTCTTTTTCTTTGGGATGGTTTTGGTCACTGCCTCCTGTACACTGTTCCAAACTTCTGTTCATAGTTCTTCAGGCAGTCTATCTATCAGATCTAATTCTTTGAATCTATTCATCACCTCAACTGTATAATCATAAGGGATGTGATTTAGGTTATATCTGAATGGTTTAGTGGTTTGCCCTACTCTCTTAAATCTAAGCCTGAAGTTTGAAATAAGGAGTTCATGATCTGAACCACAGCCAGCTCCTGGCCTTGTTTTTTGATGATTGTACCAAGCTTTTCCATCTTCATCTGCAAAGAATATAATCAATCTGATTTCAGTGTTGCCCATCTGGTGATTCCATGTGTAGAGTCATTTTTTGTATTGTTAGAAAAGGGTGTTTGCTTTGACCAGAGTATTTTTTTACAAGACTTTGTTAGCCTTTGCTCTGCTTCATTTTGTACTCCAAGGCCAATCTTGCCTGATACTCCAAGTATCTCTTGATTTCCTACATTTTTGCATTCCAATCCCCTATGATGAAAATGGCATCTTTTGTGATGTTAGTTCTAAGAAGTGTTACAGATCACAAAACTGTCCAACTTCAGCTTGCTTCTCTGGCATTACTAGTTGGGGCATAGACTTGGATTACTGTGATGTTGAATGATTTGCCTTGGAAATGAACTGACATTATACTGTCATTTTTGAGGCTCTGCACCCAAGTACTGTATTTCAGACTCTTCCATTGACTGTGAGGGTTAATCCACTTCTTCAAAGGAATTCTTGCCTATAGTCATACAGAATTAAAATTTCCCATTCCCATCCATTTCAGTTCACTGATTCCTAATATGTCGATGTTCAGTCTTGCCATCTACTGCTTGACCTTGATTCATGGACCTACATTCTAGGTTCCTATGAAATATTAGGAAATATTATTCTTTTAGCATCAGACTTGACTTTCACCACCAGACACAGCCACAAATGAGCACCATTTCTGCTTTAGCCAAGCCTCTTCACTGCTTCTGGAGCTATTAGTAATTGCCCTCC
Source organism: Capricornis sumatraensis (assembly GCF_032405125.1). NCBI lineage: Eukaryota > Metazoa > Chordata > Mammalia > Artiodactyla > Bovidae > Capricornis > Capricornis sumatraensis. The sequence continues at coordinate 38,107,644 of NC_091085.1, read as the reverse complement.
ACTCTTTCCTAGTAAAATATTGGAAACCTTCAGAGTTGGGGGACTCATCTTCTGGTGTCATATCGTTTTGCCTTTTCATACCATTCATGGGGTTCTCCAGGCAAGAGTACTGGAGTAGGTTACCATTTCCTCCTCCAGTGGTTAGGAATATTGATTTAGGAGTCCTCAGCATAAAAGAATCCAGGAAGAATAGAAATATATCAACGCAAATCTCAAAGAAAAATTTCAGTTATTCATATAAACACAAGCAAATAAGGAAGTACAATTGTTAGAGAAAAGAAATAAGAAGTAAAGGCAGATTGAAAAGGAACAAAGGTATAAAGACCATTTAGGAGAAAAGTGAGCCACGGAGAAAAACTGGTGTGCTAGCAAGGCCGAGGTCACAGTGTCAGGGCCATGAAGGGATGATCTACCCAGAAACTAGGGTTCCATTGAAATAGAAATGCCACACACGAATCATGTTTGTGTTTTTATAGTTTAGAGTATCAGTAAAACATTTCTCATTACATTAATTTCCAGTGGAAAAAGTAATATACCTTTCAAAACACTAGGTTTGTAAATGCCCAGGAAAGTCTAATTTCTGCCATCCTCATAATGTCCTCTAATAAAAGATGAAAAAGAGGTCTTTACAAGATGTTTAGAAATGGAATAAGCAGGGAGGAGAAAATTTCCTTTTCCTTTTAAACAAATTTGAAAATGGGCACACTTCCAACTAATAAAAGAATGTTTACCTCCACAAGGCCTAACCAGAAAACTGTGGTTGCACCCCTTGTCAAGCTTACCAAGCAATCCTTTGTCTCAAAAATATTTCATTTCAATCCATGCTACTGATAAGATACACAGGAAAATATGCATGCAGATAAGCACAAAACACTCAAAAATATGACCAAGCATGTGAATGTGTCCTATATCCATTATTATCCCAAGAAGAGCTGTTTCTACTTAGAAGAAGTAAATCTATCTCAAGCTGCTTGATTAGGATCAGTGATTAATCCACAAATAAGAATTAGGTATGCCAGAAAAGAAAAACACCAGGCTTACTTTCAATTTATCACCAAATGCATCACAAGTCATCCACTATATCAGTTAGCATTAGCCATGAATTTAGGAAATTAAAAGATATATATGATTAAGTATGCATAAATGATTGAGTAAGCCTGCTTTCTGAGCTGTGATCTAACACATTTTGTTAATTAAAAAGCGGATACCCATGTGTACTGACTGTATTGTAGAACTGAATTGTGACTAGAAATTGGACTAGAAAATAAGGCATCCCAGTTCACTGCCTGATTTTACTCTAATCTGTGTATAACCCTGAGCTAAACCTCTGTGTACATAGTGTTTTTTCAAGGTAAACTGAGAAGAATGGATTTACATACTTTTCTTCTTCTTTTTAAAAAATGGCTTTTTTTTTTTTTCAAGGAAATCTTGTATGGCACCCTAGTTACTAAAACAGTGACTCTGCCCTCTTCAGCTTGAGAAGGGAGGGCCTAAGTACTAGCCTCCCTCTCCCTCCTTTCCTAAAAGCTCCTGAACAGAATGCAAAGGTTCCTCAAAAAGCAATTGTTACATTTCCTCATTATCCTTACGAGCAACCTATTCAGAAACCCCAGGGAACATAGTGACAGTGACGACACTCCTACTGAATTATAGACATCATTGGATTATATGATCTATTAGCTGTTTGCTTCTCAATGTTAATCAAGTACCAAAACAGTCAGAGGCTGGAGCATGTAATAGACTCCAAGTCTTGGTGATTTCTTCTTCATTGAGGTAAAAACTGAATCAAGATTGCTGGTAGAAATATCATAACCTCAGATATGCAGATGATGCCAAACTTATGGCAGAAAGTGAAGAGGAACCAAACAGCCTCTAGATGAAGGTGGAAAAGGAGAGTGAAAAAGCTGGCTTAAAACTCAACATTTAAAAAATGAAGATCATGACATCCAGTCCCATCACTTCATGGCAAATAGATGGGGAAACAATAGAAACAGTGACAGACTTTACTTTCTTGGGCTCCAAAATCACTGCAGATGGTGACTGCAGCCAAGAAAGTGAAAGACACTTGCTCATTGGAAGAAAAGCTATGACCAACTTAGACAGTGTATTAAAAAACAGAGACATTACTTTGCCAACAAAGATCTGTATAGTCAAAGCTATGGTTTTTCCAGTAGTCATGTATAGATGTGAAAGTTGGGCCATACAGAAGGCTGAGTGCCAAAGAACTGATGCTTTTGAATCGTGGTGTTAGAGAAGACTCTTGAAAATCCCTTGGACTACAAGGAAATCAACCCAATCAATCCTAAAGGAAATCAGTCCTGAATATTCACTGGAAGGATTGATGCTGAAGCTGAAACTCCAATACTTTGGCCATCTGATACAAAAAGCTGACTTATTAGAAAAGACCCTAACACTGAGAAAGATTGAAGGCAGGAGAAGGGGACGACAGAGGATGAGATGGTTGGATGGTATCACCAACCAATGGACATCAGTTTGAGCAAACTCTGGGAGATGGTGAAGGACAGAGAAGCCTGGTGTGCTGCAATCCATGGAGTCGCAAATACTCAGACACAAGTGAGTGACTAAACAACAACAGCAAGACAAGGAAAGTGTTTCTCTGAACTTTAATGCTAAAACTCATTTCATTGCAATTACTTATAAGATATCCCCAGATAGTTGTAACTGTGTTAAAATTCTGTTAATTAAATTTGCTCTTAGACCCAATATACAATTACCAGTTTTAAGATGCAAGTTTTTCTTCAATTTCTCTTTAACATACCTCCAAGTTTTAACTCCTCCTGCCCCCAGATAGTGAGACTGCTGTTGTTGCTCCCCACTTAAGCCTGACTTTTAAAAATCTTCAAGTTTCCCAAACTTGCCTCTATCACATAGAATATATGTACTCCAATTCCTGTTTCTTTTCAACTTTATCATCTCTTGGACAACATTCAACTCAGCTGACAAACTAATCTAGGCTAATGAATTCATATATAACTCTTCCAGGGAAATATGAAAGTATTTTAATATGATCTTCAAGAGCCAGATCCAACTCAAAGAGGTGCATAAGATTGACAATTCCAGGAATCTTGAAAATCCTGGTGCACATGTCCTCTGGGCCGTCAACAACTTTAGGACTTTTTTCACATTTTGTCAAATATTTAACCATTATTTATCCTTAAGATATTTCTCCCTTTGGGGCTTGATGATGTTCATGATTTTTTTTTTCTTTTGGAGGGAATTTGACCTGTCCCATAACAGGTTTTCTTTTTTTCTTGATTTTCAAAAATACATAGAATCTGAATTTCCCTCATTAATTGGACATTCATATATCTGTAATTCTCTCCTATTTTCTTTTGACAACTTACTATTTACTAGGTTTACCTAATTGCTATTCATTATAAACTAAGAGAGGAAACAAGAAGATATTAATACTAATACTGTCTCTAACCAGAGATAATGGAGAAGGCAATGGCACCTCACTCCAGTACTCTTGCCTGGAAAATCCCGTGGATGGAGGAGCCTGGTAGGCTGCAGTCCATGGGGTCGCTAAGAGTCGGACACGACTGAGCGACTTCACTTTCACTTTTCACTTTCATGCATTGGAGAAGGAAATGGCAACCCACTCCAGTGTTCTTGCCTGGAGAATCCCAGGGATGGGGGAGCCTGGTGGGCTTCCATCTATGGGGTCGCAGAGAGTCGGACATGACTGAAGAAATTTAGCAGCAGCAGCAACCAGAGATAAAACATTCATAGCAAAGTCAACCCGGAATTTTAAGGGATCTTCATTACCACATACTATATAATTTACGGGACAAAACAAGATCAACCTAACTGATGTTAAACTATTGCTAACCTACATGAAAGTGAAAGTGTTAGTCACTCAGTCATGTCCGACTCTTTGTGACTTCATTGACTGTAGCCCACCAGGCTCCTCTGTCCATGAGGATTCTCCAGGCAAGAATATTGGAGTGGGTTGCCATTCCCTTCTCTAGGGGAGCTTCCCAATCCAGGGATTGAACCCAGGTCTCCTGCATCGCAGGCAGATTCTTTATAGGCTGACCCACTAGGGAAGCCCTATAGACTTATCAGAAATGATTCTGAGCTATTAAGTATCAATGACATGTTTTAAAATTCCCTGATGACTGTATTACTCTAGAATTTCCAACCTCACTATTGTGCAGCTCTTTGCTACATGTTCAGTGTGACCATCTCATTCTCCTACTCAAAACTCATTAACATGAGTTATGAAAATCTTCCTGATGAAGACCATTCCTATTTCCCCAGCTATATAAATATATGCCCTTTTTGCTTCCTCTGTCCACTTGGTCTCTTGGCCTTCAGATATGCTGTCCCTTCCACTCTGGTTTGCCTCCTCACCTCCTCCTCATCACTCATTTCTTCTGTCTAGTAAGGACAATCCAACCTTGCAGGTCTCAGTAGACAGGAATTCCTCACAGAAGTCTTCTGGGCCTCCTCAGGTGGTTTAGACTCCTCTTCTAGTACCCTCGGCTTGCTGTCTCAGCAGTTTTCACAGGCTCTTATAACTGTCTGTTAGCTATCTGTAACCTCCTCTGTATAAGTAACCTGAAAGCAAGACCAAGTCCCCTCCCCCAAAGAAACGCAAGGCTTTCTTATTGAAAATGTCAAAGCAAAAGACAGATTGGAAGAATGCCTGTAGCATATATGAGAGATAAATGACTATGTCTGCTCATTTACAACAATATATACAAATCAATGACTAAAGAATGAACAATTCCCAGTGAAAAACAGGCCAAGAAGAGTAACAAGAATCTCTTGGACTCAGAGGGAGAGGGAGAGGGTGGGATGATTTGGGAGAATGGCATTCTATCATGTATACTATCATGTAAGAATTGAATCGCCAGTCTATGTCTGACGCAGGATACAGCATGCTTGGGGCTGGTGCATGGGGATGACCCACAGAGATGTTATGGGGAGGGAGGTGGGAGGGGGGTTCATGTTTGGGAACACATGTAAGAATTAAAGATTTTAAAATTAAAAAAAAATAAATAAAATAAAATATGTTATGGCATCAAAAAAATAAATAAATAAATAAAAACTGACAAAAAATAAGAATCTCTCAGAAAAAGAAACACAAATAGTCATTACACATAAGACCAAGTTTTAATTTGCCACTTTGTATCTCAGTGCTGAGCATCATAAATTAGCATGCATTGGGGAATCAAAAACAAATGTTGAATGAATGAGAAAAATTATATTCTACTTATCTGTTTCTAAATTTTAGCCATTTTCATGTACATATATATACACACATATTTACATATATAACCACATATATGTGGGTGTATGTGTATGTGCTCAGTTGTGTTTGACTCTTTGTGACCCCATGGACTGCAGCCCACCAGGCTCCTCTGTCAACGGAATTTTCCAGAGGAAAATTTTCTACTCCAGGGGATCTTCCTGACCCAAAGATTGAACCTGCATCTCTTGTGTCTCCTGCATTGGCAAGGGGATACTTTACCACTGTGCCACCTGGGAAACCCAAGTGTGTGTGTGTGTGTGTGTGTACATATATACATATGGATATATATCATATACCAATGTATATATCTCTTTGTATACATATTTATACAGTTCAGGTCAGTTCAGTCACTCAGTCACGTCCAACTCTTTGCAACCCCATGAACCGCAGCACACCAGGCCTCCCTGTCCATCACCAACTCCTGGAGTTTACTCAAACTCATATCCATTGAGTCGGGGATGCCATCCAGCCATCTCATCCTCTGTCGTCCCCTTCTCCTCCCACCTTCAATCTTTCCCAGCTGTATACACACATATATATACACAAATAAATATGTATACAAAGAGACATACAATAGACAGTATATATGCATATGTATATATACTGTCTATATGTAATCAATGTATCTATATAGGCACTGATGAGTAATCTGTATATCTATATGTATGCATACACACACTATATACACATATATATATGTATGTGTGTATATATATGAGAAATATCATCTTCTTACCCTCAGTTTTACAAAATTTGGGGTTATTTTACATGTAGCTCTAGCCTTCTTGTTTTATAATGTATTATAATCCAAGAAAAATGAAACAACAAAACAGTCTTAGATACATATTTTATAGGGGAAAACATTTAATTAAAAAACACAACTTGGGACATCCCTGGTGGCCCAGTGGTTAAGAGTCTGCCTTCCAATTCAGGGGATGTGGGTTCTATCCCTGGTCTGGGAACTAAGATCCCACATGCTGCAGAGCAGCTAGTGTGTCATGTCCACAACTAGACAGAAGACAGAATGCTGCAACTGAGGCCCAACACAGCCATAGATAAAGAAATATTTTTACAAACATAGCTTGCCTCAAAGAATGGAAATACAGTTTTGTTAATGTTTGTTCCCCAAGATGTACTTTAAATTAAAACTTAGTTTGCATGCATCCATTTAAAAATGGTTAGATTATTGCAAACTAGAAAGGTGATGGTGCAGAGATGTCTAAAGGGCAGAGAAGAAAAAGAACCAAAGCTGCCCAAAATGCCTTAGCTTGGAGCTTTTCATGAAGAAGCTGAAGAAAAAAGCACCCCCTGCAAACTGGGCAGAGTGAAGGCTTCCCATCATCTCACATTGATTCTGTGCATAGATTCCTAGGTCACAGGAGAGCCAGCCTTGGGAATTACTCAGCAGTGCTAAAAAAAGCACTGTTCCAAAATTAAATTTGAAAAAATGCTTTAATATGTCTCCCTTCTGTAAATTTGCATTCATGCTGTAACTTTGGACCTATTTTTTAAATACTCCTGCAAAGGAAAGTTATCAATTCCACAAACTGTAAGAATATTAAAAGTGCCAATTGAAACAAGAATGCTGTGAAACTGCATTGTCTGTCAAGCTCTAAAGCTTATTCAGGTGCTTATTTGAACCTTTAGGGCCCACAGGAAAATAAGCATGGGATGACTTTTCACTCAGGCTGCCATAATGTTTCAGGAGTGAAACTCCATAGTGGTCTACCAGACACCAAAAATAAAGTCTCAGCAGTAAAACAAGTATCAACAAAGCTCATGCTTCTGTGCAGAAATAGCAGCTACTAAGAAGGTAACATCAGTACATTATAAATAATCCCTGAGACGGTCTCAAAAGGGGGCTACAGTATCAAACACGTGCAGCAGAAATAGAATAAAGGCACCTTCGAGGCCATCAATAAATGGCAAAACAGAGTAGTTTATAGCAGGGGTTCTCTGAACTATGTCCATTAGCTCCAGGTGCCAACATCCACACATTGGAGGAAATCACCAAGACCTTTCATTATTTGATGGAACAAGCAGACAACAGGCATGTCTCAGTGTTAGAGCTTTTAGTAAAAGAAATTAGTATTCATCAACACATCTTAACTCAGTCGACAGTTTAAAAGTTGGAATGAAGCATGTCATTCAGGCAAGGAGGTCCTTGGTCCAAGTTAAACAAACTCAAGGAGAATGTCTGGTTTTCAGAATCCTTGTTCTGTACCTTAATAGGACTGTGCTTTCAAAATTAGAAATACCCAGTTGCTAAATTAACCTTGTTATTTTAATTTAAGTGACTTATTTAATGGGTAAATATATTCATATTAGAAAAAATGTGATGTTTATAATTAATGGCAAAAGTGTATAAATGATCATACAATTTAGATAGTTGTCTGCCCCCACTAAACTTTGAGTTGCTCACTTGTCTATATCCTATGTCTAGTAAGATATGTACCTCACATATAGCATGCATTCAATTAATATTTGCTGAATTAACAGAGGTTGCACAAACATATTTATAAAGTTCATTATCAGAAGAGCCAGTATTGCAAAATAGATTGTCAAAAATAAAGCTTTCATCAACAATAAAAGACTAAGGAAATGACTATAAATTTGTTGATCAATAAAAGGGTAAAAACTTTTTTTAGTAAAAATTAGCACACAATGATGTCAGCATATCAGCAAAAACTGCACAATAGGGAACTGGAAATTCTGCCCATCCATAAAGCAATTCTTTTTTCAAATGGGCAAAGATCATCAGAATAAACTTTTTCAGAATTCAAAATTAACCAAAGGCTTGAAGCAATCCATGGGAACTCTTATTCAAAAAAAAAAAAAAGAAAAAAAAAGGAAGAAGGAAAAAAAAAAGCGGATTCTTGGCAAGAATAGTGAAGTTGTAGCTTGCCCCAGTCCCATCTCCCACACCCCAGTTCAATGGAATAAGTGAAAGTCACAGCCTACATTCCCAGTACCTGAAAGAGCAGAATGGACCTCATTCATAAATTATCACTAATTATTTGTTCTGACCTGTGCCCAAGAATAACAGCATAAAAGGTGTGTCTTTATTTCACCTACCAGAATTGACTAGCGTATTTCTAAAAGCTTATTTCTATTGCTACTTCCAAGAGAATTTGTCAAAAATATTTACATTGTGCTGCTGCCCAAGGTGATAGATAACAGCTGAGGCAAACAGTAGCCTAGGGGAAAAAAAAAAAGGCTTTGTATGAAAGGCTGGGGAAAGATGTGTCCTTAAGGACTTTGAAAACCTTAAAATTTTCCTGGGAATCTCAAAGTTCCTGCACATGTTTATAACTGCACAGTTTTCAAGTCTCAAAGAAGGACAGTACCAAAGAATGTCCAAACTACCATACAACTGTGCTCATTTCACACACTGGCAAGGTTATGCTCAAAATCCTTCAAGCTAGGCTTCAGGAGTAGGTTAACCAAGAACTTCCAGATGTACAAGCTGGGTTTTTTTAGAAAAGGCAGAGGAACCAGAGATCAAATTGCCAACATCCACTGTATCACAGAAAAAGCAAAGGAATTCCACAAAAACATCTAATCAAGGTCAAGAAGCAACAGACATAGAACTTGTCAAAAATTGGGAAAGAAGTACATTAAGGCTGCATGTTGTCACCCTGCTTATCTAACTTATATGCAGAGGGCATCATATGGAATGCTGGGCTGGATGAAGCACCAACTGGAATCAAGACTGCCTGGACAAATATCAACAACCTTAGGATATGCAGATGACACCACTCAAATGGCAGAAAGTGAAAGCAAAGAGGAACTAAAGAGCCTCTTAATGAGGGTGAAAGAGGAGAGTGAAAAAGCTGGCTCAAATTCAACATTCAATAAACTAAGATTGTGGCATCTGATCCCATCACTTCATGGCAAATAGATGGGTAAAAAATGCCAACAGTGATGAATTTTAACTTCTTTGTCTCCAAAATCACTGAAGATGTGACTGTAGCCATGAAATTAAGACACTTGCTTCTTGTTAGGAAAGCCAGGAGAAACCTAGACAGTTAATAAAAAAGGAGACGTCACTTTACTAACAACGATCCATCTAGTCAAAGCTCTGGTTTTTCTAGTAGTCATGTATGGATGTAGGAACTGGACCATAAAAATGGCTGAGTGCTGAAGAATTGATACTTTCAAACTGTGGTGCTGGAGAAGACTCTTGAGAATCACTTGGACCATAAAGAGATCAAACTAATCAATCCTAAAGGAAATCAACCCTGAATACTCATTGGAAGGACTGATGCTCAATATTTTGGCCACCTGATGCAAAGAGCTGACTCATTGGAAAAGACCCTGATTTTAGGAAAGACCGAGGGCAGGAGGAGGAGAGGGCAACAGAGGATGAGATAATTGGATGGCATCACTGACTCAGTGGGCAAGAGTTTGAGCAAACTCTGGGAGACAGTGAAGGACAGGAAAGCCTGGCATGCTGCAGTCCATGGGGTCACAAAGAGTCAGACATGACATAGAGACTGAACAATAATAAGTTCATAGGAAAGACTAGAGGAAGCCATAGCTGTCATCTCTTGGTAATCTTAAGGCTCTGAGGAGGCATAAAGTGAAGATGCAGACACAATTTTAAACTTCCTAGATGTGTGTTGATGGTGACACATACAGCCCAACATGCACAAAGCTCCTTGGGAAGTAGTGGAAGGTTTTGTGCTTTTTGGTTCTGGGTGTTTAAAGAAATTGCAAAAATAATACAATAATTAGAAATAAAACTACCCTAAGATGTGCACGACTTTATACTAAAACTATAAAACACATTGTTTAAAGAAATTAAAAACAATCTAAAGAAGTAGAAAGAGCTTCCATATTCACGGATTGAAAATCTTAACACTGTTAAAATGACACTACTCCCCAAACTATAGGCTTTTTAGATTTAAAGAATTTCATATCAAAATTCCAACTGATCCTAAAATTCATATGGAAAAGGACACAAAACAGCCAAAAGAATTTAAGAAAGAAATCACTGTAAATTATAGTTAGCCTTATATTAAGTGTTCACCCAACTCAGCTGGAAATTAGAATAACACACAAGTACTAAAACAACTACTTTATTTTATTTTTGCTTTCCTTTTAAAATAATTTTTATAGTGCTATGAAAGTATCAATTTCAGTTTTGTTGTATAGTGTTAACCCATTCAAAAACCTCAATTAGCCCACTTTTTCCTTCTGAAAATACTACAGATGTTAATCTTTATGGTACATAGATCTCTCCTGCATTGTGCTGATTGGAGCTGATGTTTCTGAATATTTGTCATAAAAACAAATAATCAGCTATTCTCAAGATGAAAATAGAAAGAATCGATACTTCCATTCATGAGAGGGCTGTGCAATAATGTTAATTAGCCATATGTATACATGCATCCCCTCCCCCTGGAGCCTTGCCACCCCGCCATCTGTCATTCCACCCCTCTAGGTCATCACAGAGCGCTGGGCTGAGCTCCCAGTGCTACACAGCAGCTTCTCACTAGCTATCTGTTTTACACATGGTAGTGTATTATACGTCAATTAGAAGTGAAAACTTCATGTATCTCTGTTTTCAAAACATAATTAGATCATTTTGGGTCTTTTTTCCCCCCTGTGGGGGGAAAGCAAAATCAAAATATGGATACTTATTCTTGCACCAGGAAAGGCAGCTATACCTATAAAACTATTTCGACAGTTAAATACTGCTGTCACCAATCAAGCTAAAGAAAATTACAGTTATTGTGAAGCTAATGTCTATTTATTATAAAAGTTAGAGCACATTAGTAACAAATTCTTACATTCTGATGGTGTTGCATCATCTTTTGAAATACAAAAAAACTCTTAAACTAAATGCTTCAAAGTTAGAAATACCATTTATTAATTCAGTGTACCTGTTAATATTTATTTTTCCCTTGGTCAGAACCATTGGGCTTTAGATCTCTATATCCCCACTCATCCACACACACACATATATATATATTTATTTATTTATATAAAACTAAAATTGCATCTGTCTTGGAACCACTCTGTTGTCATATTCAAGGAGTATATGTGACAATGTGTATGTACATTATATTCATCCAAAGTAGCACATGCTTTGGGAGCTGGTTACATTTCACTGGACATATACAGTATCTTTCATGCCTACCTAGTTAAACCTAACACATAATCATGAAATCAGGCAAAGGTTTTAGGTTTGCAGAAATTTCCATAATGAGTCAAATAATATGAACGCTTGCAAATTATCAACTTGTGTACTTCTATCTGGGTTCTGCTTGTTTTCATACTTCCTTTAGCAGACTTCCCAGTTAGTAAAATTGAAATAAAAGAATGGAAAATCGGACAATGAGAGTCAGAAAAACCTTGAGAAAGATACAGCATATTTCTTTCTTAAATTCCTTTTTGTGCCTTTCCCATTTACTCTCAGGGATAGTAGGCTTTAATTTTACACTACCAAAAGCTGTTTCTTCTGGAAGAGAAGACTGGTTTCTTGTTTTGTTGTTGTTGTTTGATAATATAAAGACTTTGCCAAAATTAGGGAAAGTAAACAAAGGACAAATATTCTACTAAAAATATCTGGAATCATTTTCAGTAGTAGATTAAAAGAACAGGGGAAGTAAAGCTATGTTATAACCTAAAAGAAAACAAAATGAAGGATATATTGTATTTGCACTATTCAGAAGTTATTCTGATTACTAGTAGACAAACAACTTTTGAAAAAAAAGAGAAATGTTCTAGTGAATTCTTGAACTCAGGGTTACTTTCTTAAAGCTTTAATTTCAACAGTCAGTGATAAAATGTACAATAATTGAGGAAAATTCAAATACACATTATATCACTTTTGAAATAACTCTTTCAGTCTTCATTGAATTCTTTTAAAACATCATTTGTTTTAAAACACCTGGTGAATGCAGTCAAGTATCCTGTAGATTTCAAATGAATGACGCATATTGGACAAACTGAAATGGCAAAGTTGTTAGATGTGTTATTTTTCTTCTCAAAATATGACTGTAAATTATGGTTTTGGTGTAATGATTTAATTATCAACTAACATACTGAAACTTGCTAGTTTGTCTGTCTATTGTTCAGAATTACTCACTGCCTGACTTGCTCTCCCCTGAATCACAGGTCTGTACCCCTTGGACACACTTTCACCAGGCAGCCCTTGCTGGAAGAGCTCTTTCAGGTTCAGCTAATGAGAAGAAAGTGAGTGAGATTTTGAAAGTTGAATGGAAGCCAAAGCTATCACTTCCTGATTTTCTGCTTAGCACAGTTGGCATTTCGCACACCTGGGTTGTACAACATCACAAAATGTAACCGTAGTTGGAGATAAAGTCTTTAAAAAGGTAATCAAGTCAAAATGAAGGCATGCAGGTGAACTTAGAAGAAGAGGATATTTGGCTACAGACACAAAGAGAGGGAAGACCATGTCAAGAGAGCAGGAAACGGCCCTTTGGAAACAAGGAGAGAAACTTCAGAAGACAGAAGACTTCTTGACCTCTGACTTCTAGATTCCAGAACTGTGAGAAAATAAATGTCTGCTATTTAAGCCAACCACTGTGTGGTATTTTGTTATGGCGGCCCTAGCAAACAAATTCAGTCATCAGATGAATAAAAATACTTTGGCTATGAAAGTATGTGTGATCATGGATGCTTAATTTCATTCTTAAAAGATTCTCATAAAATTTCTTAAAGGATAATTCTATAGGTATATCATAAAGAGAGATCATAATACATATGTAAATCTCTCAAGGTGGACTAGTTTGGCAAAAATAACACATTTAAATGTCATTATACAAAACACATTTTTAAGGTCCTATTACATCACTGTAATTTTTTATGAAGAATATATTCATACAGACAAGACTTGCTATATGTGTGTGTGTGTGTATATATATATATATATGCAAGTTTACATATACATATTTCTCATTGCTGCTCAGTTACTCAGTTATTTCTTATTCTTTACAACTCTATGGACTGTAGCCCAGCAGGTTTCTCTGTCCATAGGATTTCCCAGACAAGAACACTGAAGAGGGTTGCCATTTCCTTCTCAGGGGATCTTCCTGACTCAGAACTGAACCCATGTCTCTTGTGTATCCTGCTGGATTCTTTACCACTGTACCACCTGGAAAGCCCAAGAATACACACACACACACACACACACACACACACACACATATCAGTGTTCATAAATACAGGGACAAGAAATTAACCTAAACTAACAAAATTAATCACATTAGGAAACTGGAAAAAAGCCTAACTGAGAGCTTCCTAATGATTACATAAACATAATGTAAAGGGTCATAAGCGATCTTTGTTCTTTATTTCATGATGCAAAAAACTGTGCGATACTGTCCTTCAGTATATCATTTGGTACTACATTAAGGACAGATTATCAAACTTACAGTGTTCTAAATATGTCTGTTCTCGTAAAGAAAAATCAGAGAATGTGATCTTTGTAAGGTATGGGATTCTGTCAGCACTGTGATTAATGAGATATAAATATATCTTTAAGACAAGATAATCAATCAAATCCCTCAAGTAAGAAAGACTAAAACATAACTGTAATACTTTGTTGTTGTTCAGTTGCTAAGTCATATCCGACTCTTTGCAACCCCATGAACTGCAGCACACCAGGCTTCCTTATCTTTCACTGTCTCCCAGAGTTTGCTCAAACTCATGTCCATCACTCATGTCAGTGATACCATCCAACAATCTCATCTTCTATTTCCCCCTTCTCTTCTTGCCCTCAGTATTTCCCAGGATTAGGATTTTTTCCAATGAGCTGGCTCTTTGCATCAGGTGTCCAAAAAACTGGAGCTTCAGCTTCAGCATCAGTTCTTCCAATGAATATTCAGGGTTGATTTCCTTTAGGATTGACTGGTTTGAACTCTACTGTCCAGGGGATTCTCAAGAGTATTCTCCAGCACCACAGTTTGAAAGCATCAGTTCTTCAGCACTCAGCCTTCTTTATGGTCTAACTATCACATCCATACATGACTACTGGAAAAAACATATTTTTGACTAGATGGACTTTTGTTGGCAAAGTGACATCTCTGATTTTTTTTAATATGCTGTCTATGTTTGTCATAGTTTCCTTCCAAGGAGCAAGTGTCTTTTAATTCCGTGGCTGCAGTGACCATCCACAGCAAATTTGGAGCCCAAGAAAATGAAATCTGGCACTGTTTCCATTGTTTCGGCACCTATTTGCCATGAAGTGACAGGACTGGATGCCATGTCTTTGTTTTTTGAATACTGAGTTTTAAGGCAGCATGATCACTCTCCTCTTTCACCTTCATCAAGAGGCTCTTCAGTTCTTCTTCACTTTCTGCCATTAAAATGGTATCACTTGCATATCTGAGGTTGTTGATATTTCTCCTGGCAATCTTGATTCCAGCTTGTGAGTCATCCAGTGCAGCATTTCATATCATGTATTCTGCATATAAGTTAAATAAGCAGACAATATATATCCTTGATGTATTCCTTTCCCAGTTTTGAACCAGTCTGTCATTCTATGTAGCCAGTTCTAATGGTTGCTTCTTGTCCTGCATACAGGTTTATCAGGAGGCAGATAAAGTGGTCTGGTATTCCCATCTCTTTAAGAATATTCTAATTTGTTGTGATTATGGTCAAAGGCTTTAGCATAATCAATGAAGCAGAAGTAGCGATGATTTTTGGAATTTCCTTGCTTTTCTAAGATCTAATAACACTTTGGCACAACTCATAATGAATCTAAGTATTGCTGCTATATTTATTATTCACAAATTGTAGTTGATCTTCATTTTGTGACTGCAATTTAAATATTATTTTTGGAATAAGTGCTATGTTTTCATGATTCAAAAAGAAAGAATAAAAGGTATGCAAAGCCTCTCTGCATCCCTCTACCACCTGACCCCTGTCTCTACCTCCAAAGGAAGTCCTGAATTTCTATTTCTCCTTGCATAATTTCTCTATTCATAAATAAAGAGATATACATACAGGATGCTTAATATATTATGTTGGTGCAAAAGTAATTATAGTTTTGCATTGTTGAACTCTGTGATTTGATATTGGAACACACTGTTAAATAAATGTGGTTATGTTATACATCATTCTAATGTGCATTTCTTGCTTTATGTTTTTTGCTAATGAAATATTACTTGCTGTTTATTTTACATATTTTTACATATACTTCAGACTATGGAATTGATTTAAGACAAAAAGCAAATTTGAGTGATTTTCTTATTCAAGTTTAAAATGTGTCATAAGGCATTGGAGACAACCTGCAACATCACCAACTTATTTAGCAAAGGAACTGATGATGAATGTTCAGTGCAGTGGTGGTTCAAGAAGTTTTGCAAAGGAGAGAGCCTTGAAGATGAGATGCACAGTGGCCAGCCACTGGAAGTTTACAGTGACCAACTGAGAAAATCATCAAACCTGATCCTCTTCCAACTACATGAGAAGTTGCCCAAGAATTCAATGTCAACCATTCTACAGCTGTTTGGCATTTGAAGCAAACTGGACAGGTAAAAAAGCTCAATAAGTGGGTTCCTCATGAGCTGACTGCAATCAAAAAAAAATCTTTATTCGGAAGTGTTGTCTTCTCTTGTTGTATGCAACAACAAACCATTTCTCAATTGGATGTGATGTGAGACCAAATGGATTGTATACAACAACCAGCAATGACCAGCTCAGGGGCTGGGCCAAGAAGCAGCTCCAAAGCACTTCCCAAAGCCAAACTTGCCCCCAAAATGGTCATGGTCACTGTTTGTTGATCTGCTGCGAGTCTGACCCACCACAGCTTTCTGAACCTCAGTGAAACCATCACATCTGAGAAGTATGCTCAGCAAATCAATGGGATGCACTCAGAAGTGAAACATCTGCAGCCAGCATTGGTCAACAGAAAGAGACCAATTCTGCTTCACAACAACACTCAACTGCACATTGCACAACTAATGTTTCAAAAGTTGAAGAAATTGGGCTGCAAGGTTCTGCTCATCTGCCATATTCACCTGACCTCTTCACCAATCATCACTTCTTTAAGCATCTCAATATCTTTTTGCAGGGAAAATGCTTTCACAACCAGCAGGATGCAGAAAATGCTTTCCAAAAGATAGCCAAACCCTGAAACATGTATTTTTATGCTATAGGAATAAACAAACATTTCTCATTGGCAAAAATGTGTTGATTGCAATTGTTCCTATTTTGATTAATAAAGGTGTATTTGAGCCTAGTTATAATGATTTAAAATTCAGAGTCTAAAACCATAATTACTTTTGCACCAACCCTAACACATCAAGGAGCATGTTATAGACATTTTAAGATAGTTTTCCATAAACAATAAGCTCCCTTTTTATATATTGAATATATTCCAAAACATATTTAGTCAATGGACTGTTTCTGGGCATGTATAATTTTTCTACATCAACAAAGCTTCAGTGTGCAACATTTTATAACAGTCACTTTTAGAGTAGATAAGAATATCGGTAGATTAAATTCCCAAAGATGAAATTACTGAATATATAAATACACATATCATTTTATTTTTAAAGACAATGAACTCCTATAGCAGTATAATTGGGTTCAAAAATTCAACTATATAAAATATAGTGTTGTGTTTTTACAAGTTAATGAAAACCAGGACTTTTCATTCAAATATTTGGTTAGCAACTATAAACAAAAGCACAATAATGCGTTCCCACATAATTGTTTTGTACACGTGGGAAACAGAATAATTACTACAAAAGCATGCACTTATACTTCAATGTCTTAGTCTCACCTGACCAACAGACTTTCATTTCCTATCCTCACCCTATTCCTCATGGAGATGATAAGGTCATTCTATCTACTCCCACTTGAAGACTGAGGCAATGGTCAAAGCACTATATTTCATTCCACATAATGTCCCAGATTTTATAGGGAGTAGGTTACTTTATTGTCAAATTGCCATTTGTTGAACTATATAACTTTCTTCTTCAACCAACCACATCTGAGAATATAGATTTCCCATTCTGCCAACTGACTTTTGACTACATTTTAACACACTTCTAGAACTGTACCAAAGAAAAGAACAAAGAATTTGATGAATTTATTTGTATCTAAGTATTATGTAAGTGACTCCTAGAGGTACATAATGATTAGCCTTTATTTTAGATCATTTTTGGCCTACAATGCAACTCCCCTCCTTCCCTTTGTAAAGCACTATTTGATGAAGTAACTTTATGACTTTATATCTCACCAGACACAAGAATTTCCAATGAGGACAGCGTATATCTCTGCTCCAATGCAGTTAATCTTAAAGTCCCTCAAGCCTTAGGTGTTAGTGATGGCAAAAACCCCATATTAGGTCATCCAGACCATCCCTTGGCAAGGCTCATTTCTGCAATATTTGATGTTTGCTTTTCTCTGCTTGGTCCAGTCCTATGCACTTACTTCAACATTTTAAAATTTAAAAGGTACACTGGGGAATCCCAAATTTTTCTTCTCAAAGCAAATTAGCAGATTATAAAAACTTGAAAAATATAAGAACTTTCGTTTTTGAAATCTCGAGACAAAAATATCCTGTTTTAAGGAAAGAAAAATGCTTGTTTATATTTCTCCTAGAGACTTTAATCTAATATGTTTAATTGGTAAAGTTTTTGGTACTAATTATAATACTTGTTACATGTGTTAATTAACATCAGTGTTCTGAGAATTGCTATGGTGAAAACCCATTTGAATGGCCCATGGAGAAAATGGACAATATAGCTAGATAAGAATGATGAGACCACAGCTATTACACTTAAGGGAGAGCATTACACTACCTGAAGAGTGGGCACACAACAGCACACAACAGCAGTAACACTCAGAAGGATCACAAACCTACCAGTAAGTGGATGCTATAAAAGAATCAGACTGGATAGAAATTGACTTGGAATCCCTGAAATAGCTGAAAATCCTGACCACCCAGGTTTTACTAATGCTGATATTACCCAAAAGACACATGCAAATTAAGTGGGAATTCAGAGATTCTACATTTATATATGTGGACTTACAACAATAAAAGCTACTTTATTTCTGATTTTAAGTTAATGACCCCACTTAGGAATTTAGGACTAGATATGTGAAAAAACATACATAATACCACTTTAAGATTTCTGCTTCTGACAATGGCCAAATAATATGTTGCACGCTAATCCTCTGTCAAGAGTAACTAGAAACACTGAAAACTATTTTAAATTTGTTTGGAAGTGTTGAACTACTTCTAATGCAGTAGCAATTTGAGGGACCATGATTTTAAGAAAAAGGGGAAAGCTCAAAACGTGAGGTCAATGTTTGGAGCAACACTTAACAGTTTTCATATGCCCTTTGGTGAAAATATATATGCATTTCTCTTAAGTTTATCCCTAGGATTAGACTGATGTGTCACAGAATATTTATATTTTCTCTTTTGTAAACAGTGCCAAAGTTTTCAAAAATGGTTGTATAAATTTACACTCTCACAAGCAAAGTAAGAAAGCTCTGCTTCCTCTCTGTTCAGCTAATACTTAGCATTTTGAAATTTACATTTATCAAAAGACATCATTCAGAGAAAAATAATGTCAAAACAAAGAATGGGAGAAGATAGTTGCAATGCATATATGACAAAAGAATTACACCCAAAATATATAACAAATTCCTACAAATCAATAAGAAAAAAAAAGATAATAGAAAAATATACAAAAGGCTTGAATAGTCACGTCACAAAACATACTGTCCAAATTGATATTTTGCTGTGCTTTGATATTAAACTGTGCTCAATTTCATTACCCATCAGAGAAATGCAAATTAAATGCACAGCAAAATACTTTTACATACCTATCAGAATAATTAATATTATAAAATTGTAAAATTACCAAACTTTTATCAAAGTAGCAAGTATATCTTCAAAATGGGGATATATGCATATATATACATATATAGATATTCTATAATCCAGTAAATATATATGTGTATATATACATATATGAGTATATACACATATATATGTATATAATCTTATAAGTATTATATGTGTATATATATACACATATATATAAATAGATATTCTGCAATCCATTATTTTGCTGGCCAAATATGGGACATTTTTAAGCATCAGAATAGAATGCAGATAATAATTCATCATAACATATATTTAAAAATCCACAAATCTGTTAAATTACAGAAAAGTGAAGAATGACTTTAATCAAAGGTCATACTGGGGAACAGAACACAACCCCAGTGTATCACCTTACAGATTACTTAATAAGTTTTAAAGCTCAAAGAGCTGGTAGGTACTATTGATACTTTAACCAGGTAATCAAACTGAGGATTACCAAAAAAGTAGAATAAACTATGTTTGATGTGATAGGACAGAAAATACAGAGCATCACATATGAAAATCTTTATAAAACTTTCTAATCTGAATAATAGGATACAATTCATCATGTTCAAATTATAAGACATTTTATTAAAAATCTAACTTTTTAAATGAGAAGTTCATGAAAGACATAAAAAAGTGGATCACTTTCAAACTAAAGGAAACTAGGGACATGAAAAATAAATACGGTGCATCGATACTATTTCAGATAGGACATTCTTGGGAAAATTGCAGAAATGGACTATACTATGGCCTATATTGCAAACATTATGATTGAATCAGTAACAAATATTAAATTAATATTTTTGGTTATAACAATGCTGGAGTTATGTAGGAGAATGTGCTTGTTCTCTGGATATGGAGTCTGAAATGTCTGGAGTGAAATGTCATGATATCTGGCAATTACTTTTTAAAATGCTTTAACAAGAAGGAAAAAAGCATAAATAGATAGACAGATTGATAGACAAATATGGATCAGTAAACAAAGAAAGCAAATGTGGCAAAATGTTAAAAATATATCACCTTAGCTTAAAGATGTTTCATCAAGTAGATCTTTTAAATATTTCTTAGGTTTGAATTTTTTCAAAATGAAAAATGGAGAAAAAATGAGGAAAGAAAAATATTTAGAATAACAACAACAACAAAATAACCCAAAAGGATTTAGTCTCAGAAGATAAAAAATATATATTAAAAGTTCTTTTATTAAAAGGAAAATAAATCATATTTGGAAACACAGAGATGAAGAAAGGAATGAGAAATAACAAAAGAGTAAATATTTGGTGACTCTAAATGAATACTGACCATGTAAAACAAGATTAGTAATAAGTTGTAAGGACTGAAATATTAGAATACATGATACATAGAATAGAATACATGATAAATATATAGAATATATTTATTTATAGATAAATAGAATACATGAAAAGAATGGAACAACAGGCAGGAGGTGAAAATGGATTTCAAGGATTAAAAAGTCCATTCATTGTCCCAGAAAGTGTTAACATCCTTAATTTATATATATTAAGGATATTTCTGGTCTGCGCCCTGGTAACCACAGAAAGAATATCTAGAGAATGCAATGTTAAACTAAATAAAGAGAATGAATTAAATTAAAAAAAGAAACACAATCCAACAAGAATGGGGAGAAAGAGAGAAAAAAATTATATAGATCAGATGGGACAAATAGAAAAAAAATAATTGTACAGTAGGTTTAAATACAAATATTTTAAATGTAAACAGACCTGGTAGTCCAAATAAATGCTCACAATTGCCTGTCTGGATAACATCAGTGTTAGGAAATACAATATGGAAAGCCAGAGTTTAATTTATAGATTTTACTCATAGTTCTTAGAACACCAAAGAGATAGGATGATCAGAAGAGAGTAATCATGTGGCATTTAATATATTGTTTAAGATAGATTTTGTAATGACATTTTTACAGTTTTATAACTTTCTTGAATAATGAATATGCCTGCTTATATGTCATAGTTGCAATGAAAAACATAAAGACAATTTATTTGAATCCTTTCTTGGGGGGAAATTTGGAAAGGGTACACATTCCTTTGTAGAAAGTCTGAGGTCTTCAGAAGAAATCTAGTGAGTTGTTTTTTTTTTTTTTTAAGTATGAAACAAACAATAAGCTTCACTTGAAATGCTCAATAATTTTCATGCCTTTAGATTCACAACATTCTAGTTGTATGTAAATAATACAAAAATAGTAAAGTTGAACTGCTGCTGCTGCTGCTGCTGCTAAGTCGCTTCAGTCGTGTCTGACTCTGTGCGACCCCATAGACGGCAGCCCACCAGGCTCCCCCGTCCCTGGGACTCTCCAGGCAAGAACACTGGAGTGGGTTGCCATTCCCTTCTCCAATGCATGAAAGTGAAAAGTGAAAGTGAAGTCGCTCAGTCATGTCCGACCCTCAGCGACCCCATGGACTGCAGCCTTCCAGGCTCCTCTATCCATGGGATTCTCCAGGCAAGAGTACTGGAGTGGGGTGCCATTGCCTTCTCCGAAAGTTAAACTGAATATCCCTTAACAATATACTCAGTTCTTTTATCTATTTTTTTAATATAAATTTATTTATTTTAAGTGGAGGTTAATTACTTAACAATATTGTATTGGTTTTTCCATACATCACCATGTATCTGCCACAGGTATACACGTGTTCCCCATCCTGAACCCCCCTCCCTCGTCCCTCCCCGTACCATCCCTCTGGGTCATCCCAGTGCACCAGCCCCAAGCATCCAGTATCTGCATTGAACCTGGGCTGGTGACTCGTTTCATATATGATATTTTACATGTTTCAATGCCATTCTCCCAAATCATCCCACCCTCTCCCTCTCCCACAGAGTCCAAAAGAAATATCATACATAAGAAACGAATCACCAGTCTAGGTTCGATGCAGGATACAGGATGGTTGGGGCTGGTGCACTGGGATGACCCAGAGAGATGGTATGGGGAGGGAGGTGGGAGGGGGGTTCAGGATTGGGAACACATGTACACCAGTGGCGGATTCATGTTGATGTATGGCAAAACCAATACAGTATTGTAAAGTAAAATAAAGTAAAATTTTAAAAAAAGGTGAATTACACACATGAAGTCACAGTCAATCATCTATACTTTAACACTAGGAAAACAAATAAAATAGTTTCAATTATAACAAATTTTCCTCTGTTAAAAATGTAATAATATTCCAGATGGGATTGCTTTAAATTACAATGTTATTATTTAAATAAAATATTAGTATTTTTCACTTCAACATTCAAGTATAGAAAATTCTACCTTGTTAATCCAACACCAAGCAAACAAAACAAACCTCAGGTAGTAAGTCTTTTAATCTCAGGTAGTAAGTCTTTTTCTTTACTCAGTAGCATCTTTAACCAAAATTTACATTTTCCTCTTCATTACCTTGTTGCAATTTAGTATAAGTTTTATGAGTACCGCTAATCTAGAAGACTGCTCTTAGAATAGAAATAATACAATGTGGAATGAAATTGCTATTGATCACATTCCTGTTTTTTGCTGTTAAAGATATATGTAAAATTAACTTTTAAAACTATTGTGAGAAACTGTGCTCTTTGGGCTATACAATGAAAATTATTTTATTTTATTTATCATAAAGCTTTCCATGTTATGATAAAATTCATGTTATAAAGTTTCTCTTTTATTTCAAACCATTATTCTTATAAATTTTTAAACTTTCCATTTAAATCACGATAGATAAGAAGTCAACAGGAATTAAAATATATGTTTTTGGTCTTGTTTTCGAATTAGGCCAACTATGACCCACTCAGGCACATAAGGGCCTACAATAAGTAAAAGTAAAATGTTTCCTTATAATAATGATAATAAAAATAATAGGGAGTTTTACATAACATTAGACAATTTTAAATGTTTCTCATTATTTTATTTGGTTCACACCATACCCTTGTGATTTAGAAGAAAAAAAAAGACAACTCTTACCATTTTACAGATAAAGAAATAAAGCTCTAAGAAGTTTAATAAACCCAGTTGGATGGTTACGGATAGATTAACTAGAAATATAGCACATAGTTTATTATCTTACATACACTATGTACCTTCAAAGCCCAAGTCCCCCTATACATTGTTTGGAAATCTTTATTATAGCCTCTGTGTTTTGTTGTTGCTATTACTGATAGTGATGGTGATGATAATGGTGCAGTGTGGAATGAGTAAGCACACAGACATACAAGGGAGAGAAAAAGGGGACTAGAAGTTAGATTGGAATGATAAAAACAAAGATGAATTAAAGAAAGAATTTCAGGGCTTCCCTGCTTGTCTAGTGGTTAATACTCCATTCTCCCAGTGCTGAGGGCCTGGGTTTGAACCCTGGTCAGGGAACTAGATCCCACCTGCCACAACTAAATATCCCAGGTGCCACAACTAAGACCAGCCACAGTCAAGTTAAAAATAAATAAATAGAAATAAAATAAAACTAAAAGGATGACTTCAAAAAAAAAAGAATTTCAGAAGAGAAGAAACCCAATTATTACATCCAAGAATAGCAAGGTCTCCTTGAAGATATACATTCTTTTTAAATGCAAATCTAATAAAATTAGAAGGAAAATCACTTATGATTTTGCTAATGGTCCTATTTTGTTGAATTATGAAAAAACATTTAAAAAAACAAAATTTTCCTACCAATAAAATATTTTTGCATGTAATCACTTACTATTAATGAGGAAGATACAACCAAGAATTTTAACATTTTAAGTGGAATATTAGGATGGGTCTTTGAGGTAGATATGAAAATATGAAAAGCTGTTACAGCAATTTTACATCAAATAAAAATAGAGTTAAGGAATATGTTATACAATGTTAGAGTAACAATATACAAATGATATTAGACCCTTAATTTCCTTTTTCCTCCATGCTCCTTCAAAATTAATTGGCTCTCCCCCTTAGAAGTTTCAAGATGATGCCTAAAAATTCACTTTGGTCTGTCACAGGTAACATATATTTTTGTTGCTTTTTAGTTGCTAGTAATGTCTGACTCTCTTGAGACCCCATGGACTATAGTCTGCCAGGCTCCTCTGTCCATGAGATTTCCCAGGTAAGAATACTGGAGTGAGTTGCCGTTTCCTCCTCCAGGGGATCTTTCTGATACCGGGATCAAACTTGCATCTCCTGCATTGCAGGTGGGTTCTTTACCCCTGAGCCACCAGGGAACAGACATTGGGAAGTATGTTTTTGTATGTGAATTTATATATGATTATTCAACATCTTTGTTACTTTTATTACTTTTTTAACTCAAAGTGTGCTAATTCCAACTTTCCACATCTCATTTTCTTAATTCCTAGTATCCTTCTTTCAATCCCTTAGTCTTTCCCTTTATAAATAACATTTAGATATGCCTCAGTTCCTTTCATATCATAAATTGAAACTTATGCTCTCATTCATTATATTTCATAAGGTTTGTCTCCAAATAACTCTCTATTCTACTACCATTTCCTTTGTATTTCTAAGCCTGAGTTTCCTTTCTTGCTAATTATTTCCAAAGCAAAGGACTCCTGTAAATGTGATTATAACATGTAAATGGACTGTGGAAGTGGTGAAACAAAACTGAAAGATGAGGGCGCACTGCAGAGC
Source organism: Capricornis sumatraensis (assembly GCF_032405125.1). NCBI lineage: Eukaryota > Metazoa > Chordata > Mammalia > Artiodactyla > Bovidae > Capricornis > Capricornis sumatraensis. The sequence continues at coordinate 38,082,894 of NC_091085.1, read as the reverse complement.
TTAGTAGGAGCAACACAGGATTACTGGGCTTGGGGAAGGAGGAAATGAAGGAGTAGGGGAAAACAGGACAGCATATTAAGCATTACCAATATGTAGCTCCCTTACTTTGAATGGTATCATAGATTTGGCTATGTGTCCAATTCAGGAAGAGTCTTGGCTAGAGAGGGAAAAATCACTATATGACCAATTGCTGTGAAGAAAGAAAAGAGTAAAGAGGTGAAGAGACTACAGAGAATGTGACCTCTGTTTCAGGCTGAAAGGAGAGATAGCAGCTTCACAGAAGTCTTTAAAACTCCACATTCAGTGTGCCAGAAAAGCCAGGAAAGTGATCACAGAAGTAAATACTGCAATCAAAACTTTCTCACACTGAAACCTAGTTCTAATAATTGCAAGTGAAGTTAACAGGTATTGTACAATCAATATTACTTTGAATGGCATATGCATTTTTAATTCATATAAATTATATGGCTAAAGGTGCTTTAAAGTTTAGAATGGCATTAGAATAGGTATTATCATATGTGAAACAGATTGCCAGTCCAGGTTCGATGCATAAGACAGGGTGCTTGGGGCTGGTGCACTGGGATGACCCAGAGGGGTGGGATGTGGAGGGAGGTGGGAAGGGGGTTCAGGATGGGGAACACATGTACACCCATGGTGGATTCAAGTCAATGTATGGCAAAACCAATACAATATTGTAAAGTAATTAGCTTCCAATTAAAATAAATATATATTTAAAACATAAAAAATAAAATATGAACAAAAAGAAATACAGCATTTCCATAAAACACATATTTAAAAACATTTTGGAACTAAGGGTGCAATGGTTAGCGTCCAGGATCTCATTTCTTATGCAGTATGTCAAATATAAAAATAGATCAGGAAATTAAACTACTGACAGTTTTTCAGATAATTCTATCTGAAAACAAAATGCTAAAACCAAGCCTGGGATACATTTATATATTAAAATACTGTTTTTCATATAATATATTTCATTCCCTAACATAATAATAATGTAAGTAAATACCCTCATGGCCCAGATGGGAATAGTGAGACACACAGCAGGCCTGGGATTCATTCCAATCCCTAAGAAAGGCAATGTTAAAGAATGTTCAAACTATGCACAATTGCACTCATCTCACACACTAGCAAATTAATGCTCAAAACTCTCCAAGACAGGCTTCAACAGTATGTGAACCATGAACTTCCAGATGTTCTAACTGGATTTAGAAAAGGCAGAGGAACCAGAGATCAAATTGCCAACATCTGCTGGATCATCAAAAAAGCAAGAGAATTACAGAGAAACATCTCCTTTATTGATTATGCCAAAGCTTTTGACTATGTAGATCAAAACAAACTTTGGGAAAGTCTTCAAGAGATGGGGATACCAGACCACCTTGCCTGCCTGCTGGGAAATCTGTATGCAGGTCAAGAAGCAACAGTTAGAACTGGACATTGAACAACAGACTGGTCCAAATTGGGAAAGAAGTACGTCAAGACTGTATACTGTCATCCTGCCTATTAAACTAATACACAGAGTACATCATGCAAAACACTGGTCTGGAAGAAGCACAAGCTGGAATCAAGATTGCTAGGAGAAATATCAATAACCTCAGATATGCAGATGACACCACCCTTATGGCAGAAAGTGAAGACGAACTAAAAAGCCTCTTGATGAAAATTAAAGAGGGGAATGAAAAAGCTGGCTTAAAATTCAACATTGAAAAATCAAAGATCACGGCATCTGGTCCCATCACTTCATGGCAAATAGATGAGGAAGTAATGGAAACAGTGAGAGACTTTATTTTTTGGAGTCCAGAATCACTGAAGATGGTGATTGGAGCCATGAAATTAAAAGATTCTTGCTCCTTGGAAGAAAAGCTATGACCAACCTAGTGAAAGTGAAGTCTCTCAGTCATGTCCAGACTCTTTGCAACCCTGTGGAGTGTAGCCTACCAGGCTCTTCCATCCATGGGATTTTCCAGGCAAGAATGCTGGAGTGGGTTGCCATTTCCTTCTCCAGGAGATCTTCCTGACCCAGGGATTGAACTTGGGTCTCCCGCATTGTAGGCAGACGCTTTACCATCTGAGCTACCAGGAAAGTCCACAGCATATTAAAGGCAGAGACATTACTTCACCAACAAGGCCCATCTAGTCAAAGCTAGGGTTTTTCCAGTAGTCATGTATGGATGTGAGAGTTGGATTACAAAGAAAGCTGAGCACCAAAGAACTGATGCTTTTGAACTATGGTGTTGGATAAGACTCTTGAGAGTCCCTTGGACAGAAAGGAGATTGAATCAGTCAATCCTACAGGAAATCAGAATAGTCATTGGGAGGACTGATGCTGAAGCTGAAACTCAATACTTTGGCCACTTGATTCGAAGAATTGACTCATTTGAAAAGACCCTGAGGAAACATTGAAGGCGGGAGGAGAAGGGGATGACAGAGGATGAGATTGTTGGATGGCATCACCCATTTGATGGACATGAATTTGAGCATGCTCTGGGAGTTGGTGATGGACAAGGAAGCCTGGTAGTTCATGGGGTCACAAAGAGTTGGACGTGACTTACTGACTGAACTGAACTGATATAAATCTTAGTTATACAGATATTCCTTTCAATTCAATTTACCAATATACTTTCAGTATCCTTAATATAACATTTCAGTTCCATGATAATCTCAAAAAACAATTTAGGAGTCTCATAACATTCCCAATTATCTCTATGAAATTGCCCCAATTCTGTTCCACATGGGTCAATGAAGTTACACCAAGAAAATACTATGGAGACTACTGATATGTTTGGTCTCTGTTGTATTGACTCTTATTGTTAAATTGTATTGACACCAGAACCAAGTTCAATAATCTATGATTATAATTTTTTGTTATAAATTTTTATTATAATATGAATACTGCCAATGTCTGTAATCTATTGACACTCTTGAGTTTTGGATTTTTTTTCCTTTGGTTAGTTGTTTTTGAGAATTTTTTCATTGGGAGCATTTTTAATATATTTAAATCTAAGTAATTGTCTACTACTATTTTGCTTTGTTTCCTTCTCAATGATCCTCTTAAAGGACATAAAATAAATGTATTGATTATTTAAAGTTTAAAACACAGTTGTTTCTTATAATCATTGATTTCAAAGATTTTGAAATTAACATTATCAAGCCCTACATTAACAGGGAGAGGAATATCCATCACAGATATAAGAAACAGTAGAATGGTAACTAATCAAAGTAGAAAAAGTGAACAATATATATTTAATCATTTGGTAAACATCACAGGAGTACTTGTTATACATAAGAGTGATTAATGGAGGCTAAAACCAGTGGGTAAAAGTTTATGAGGTATAGGCTATTAGAAAATACTGGAATATCACTTCACAAAATATTAGTCAAATACCAAAAAGAAAATAGTGAATATATATTGAAGAAAAGGAATGGGCAGTGACTAGATCAGGTGATGAAAGTTAACATCACAAGTAGTGGGACCAATGACATCATGTGTCACATGATGGGGTCCACTGAGAAGAGCCTTGCATCATTTCTGTGGCATTCCTGCCAAGAAAGTACGGCCTGAGTCTGTGACATGAAAGACAAGGCAAGATTTAGGGATGAATCAAAGAAAACTGATGAGATCTGATAACTAGGTGCCAGACATATTTTTAGACAGAATCCTGGAAAGAAAGGAAAAAGAGACACTGCTGGGACAATTGGTAAAATATGAATGATATCATTATATCAGTGCTTATTTCTTAGTTGGGGAACTTTATGAAGGCAATATAGGGAAATTTTACCTGGGGGGAAAGAGAGAATAAATGCAGTAGTGTGTTAGTTTGAGACTCTAGAACATAGTATTGGTTTGGCAGGGGGATTTTTTGTATTTTGGAATATTTTGTACTTAGAACTCAGAAGTTTTCTGTACCATCTGGCAAACTGCATGCATATTTTAAGCTATTTCAAAACATAGATTAAAAGAAGCATATTAAAAACAATTAAAAAATAATGAAAAATTCAATTCATTCTGTCCTGTGACACTTACACAATAAGGTTATACCATTATTGATCTGGATGCTTGGCAAATAGACTACCTTCAAACTTTGTTTCATATTTTTATCTTCCCCATGTAGAAGAAAAGGATGTAATTATTTGCCACATACGTAACACTCTTCAGCATTTGGCTCCAAAAACACTGATTAGCTGGAAGGTCCACTGGAATTTAAGGAAGATTCAGGTCATTTCTCCCAAGATAGAACTCAGTAAAATGAGGCTGACTGAAGCTCAGTAGCTGAGTTCATTTGTTTATCAAATATTGGCTGACTGATGCCTGACCTCTTGGAACTAGCTGAGTCCCCTGGCTGACTGGTTGGCTGAACTCCTGGTCTCTCTCCCCTCAACCCGCCCCAGCAACTCCTGTTTCTGCCTTTGCTCGTTTTGCTGGTTGGCTGCCCTCCCTAAGGCTACAGAGACATTGCCAAAAGATTGAGAGTACTGGTAATGATAATAAAATTGACTCAATACAGGCAGAGACCTCAGACAAAAACAAGAAAATCCCAAGTAGAAAAGCATTACTGGACACTGAAATGTCTAGCAGTAGTAAATCATCTTGATTATTTAAATTAGTTGACTATGTTCCAATTTCTATGAAGTAGGAGAGCAGTGGCATAATTTCATATATAAATCTTTTTGGGCCAATGACTTTATTGCTTTAAATCTAGTAGTAAACTAACAAAATGTAGTAAGAGTAGAATAGAGAGGTAAGAAAAGATTCAAAATGTAATATGCAGTTTGTAGGTCTAGACTTCTGAAATGGTCTTAACCTTAGATCTCCTTTATACAGTGAGGGGACTAAAGGCTGTAAGAAAAGAATCCAAATTGTACCCTGGGTGTGACAGACTGCATACAGACATATAACTTGACAAACTGAACTCTCTTGAAAAAATCTATTTATGATCCAGTTCATACTGGACCAGTGTGTTCCTACCCATCCCAATCAACCCCAACCACATTTACCTTCCAAGCTGAATGAACAGTTAGAAACACCTTCAACTGCATCTACTTCATGAGATCCTCAATATCGCATACAATCCTTCAGCTATTCAACATCGTATGACTACCCTAATATGTTTGTGATGGGAGGAGAATCAAGGCATTCCACACCATTACTGCACTATTACCCTGCCTAAATAGGCATTTCACATTTTCTCTGACTTAAACATTTATGTAGTTGCTTATCTGCTGGAAGTACAGGTTACTGTGATTAAAAAAAAAAAGTGACAGTGTAATTGATCATTCTTTCCCTAATGACACATGCATTTTAACAAGTTTATTGAAAAACTCAAAAACACTGCAGTCCTTATAAGCATTGCAATCAATCTAAGTACTTAGGTTCATATGAATAGCAAGGGACATTCTTTTCAGACAGGGAGTCTCCTTGAATCAAAATATGTCAGCCATAACAGCTACTTTCATGGAAAAACAATCCAAAACTTTTTGGCAAACTGGCTCATCAAGGATGACAAAGAGAAAGCCTTCTGAAATAGACTACAAGAGTTAGGAAACTCCTTTGAAGTCAGAGATTTATATGTTAAGATTATAACAAATCTGTACTATATCTCCATTAAAATTATTCACCCTTTTGTAAAACTAAACTCTCAAAAATGTGTGTCATAGTTACCTAGTGCTCCTCCTCACCTAACACACACTTGCCACCAGTTAAGTTCACACTCCACATTGAGAAGAGGAGCTTTCTACAGCAAAAGAAGAGTTAAAATAATTAGGATATAATCACATTATCTAAGGGACATCCTTTCTGCTTCTGCATAAAGTTTTCCTTTTTCACCGAATTTTGCTCAGAAGGCCATAATCCTTGAGTATACATGTGTGTTATGTGTGCATATGTTTCTCTCCCAGTAATGAATTTGACTTGATCCAACCAATTTCCCCAGACAATTCCATTTTTCAACAGAATATTCGTCAGCCCAAGAGAAAGCTAAATAATTCAGTTTATGTTATGAAGCAGAAAAAAATAATCCGTATCCATCAGTATGAGGGTGTTCTAAGTACTAAATGTCCTGACAATGAAGAATGGTTTACTTCTCCAATTTTGTAGAAAATTTGCCTTTTGTTATTATTCATAAACACTGGATAAAGTAATTGCTGTATTAACCAATCAATAGGTCTGAGTGGAAGTCTAATCCAAATCACAGAAAATAGTTCAGCTGAAATAGCAAGTTCAGAAAATTAAAACTGCAGCTTTGAGTACTGCCTATGTATATAACTGTACCATACACATACAGCTATTTTCAACAACCAGTTGTAAAAACTATTAGCATAAGGAACTGAGCCAGGAGAAATAAAGTGATATTATTATATAGTCCAAGAAGTTAAAAGATACAACATTCCACATAAACCATTTCCCAATGTCTTAATTGTTGGAAAACAAATGTCGTTCTTAAGTTAGCACAGTGTTCCTAAAGTTATCAGTCAACATTAGTCAATGTGAATCCCTGTGTGCATTCATTCAGTGGTGTCTGACTCTTAGCAACCTCATGGACTGTAGCGTGCCAGGCCCCTCTGTCCATGGGATTTTCCAGGCCAGAATACCATGGTGGGTTGCCATTCTCTTCTCTAAAGGATCTTCCTAACCCAGGGATTGAACCTGGGTCTCCCAAATTGCAGGCAGATTCATTACTCTCTGAGCCACCAGGGAAGCCCCTATAGTCATTCTCAAAAAGGATACTGAGTATTTTGGACAGTTAATACTTAAAACTGAACAGTACGGCCAGCTAATGGGAATAACTTGTGAGAAGAATAGAAGACCCCTTTCTATCCTGTCTAAGAAAGCTCTAGTACAGAACTATTTAAATCAATTACAACTGTGATATGAGTACAGGCAGATATGGGTAAAATTATCCAAGTCATATTGTATTATAAAAATGCTATATGAGATATATAGTGGGTCATCACTCTAAAATTTCTCTAATAATTTATAGAAACAGTAATGAGTAGACTATCTATAGAAATGTTTTGCTCTCGATGGAAATGGCGAAGAGATGTCTGTTTGAAAGATTATTAGAAATACCTGACTGTAACCAAATCAGTTTGCAAAAGGTCTTGGTAAAGATGAAAGAAAGAACATAGTGGCAGAAGCAACATGTTCAGCGAAACAAGAAAGATTTTACTCCAGAAAGAGAAATAAAAAGTCAATGGCTGTCAGTAATTACTGAATAGATTTTTTAAACTGAGCTCAATGTTAGTCATATGATGTTTGATATAGTCTATCTACATTACTTTGATTTCCAAACTTAATGTTATTCAATGTTCAGCTATTTTGTGGAATACTATGAAAGGGAAATATGTGTTAGATACTCTTATGTCATTTCTTGATTTCACATCTGATTTGCTAGTATTGTTTTGATTATATTATTCGAAGAGAATCAAAAGCCTGAGGCATTCTCTCTCTTTTTTTTTAATTAGTGAAACACTTGGTAATTCCAGTGAAGTTTCTTATGATGTTGCTTACTTTAGCCAAGATATTTATTGGAAAGAGAAACTTGGATGTCCATGATCAAAATATATGGAATGACACCAGTGAAAGGCAGAAAAGTACAACAGTATAAGTCCTATTTCAAGTACAATAGGATACATGATCAATTTATTTTAGAAAGAAATGTATTTCATTATTGAAATTCTGTGGTTTAAGTGAATCCAGAAACTTGTAAGATGTTCTTCACAGCTCATTTCCTCTACTTATCAGTCAGGCAAGTTTTCACCAAGTTGACGGGCAAGTAGCTGATTAAAACTTAAGACATATAAGATATGTATATAGTCACAGGTTTGCAATGCTAAGGATAAAAACATTTAGTTCTATAAGACTTTCATAATGGCAAAAAAGCCTTCCTGGATTTATGAGCCCCTAACTGAAGCACTTTATAGAAAATGAACACCTTATAAGAAAGAGGGGTTTGGTTTTTGTCAGCAGAAAAATAAAAGAACAAAATATATTCACTTAGCAGTCTGGAGTTCAATATAAACTTAGTCACTGAGAGTATTATCTTGGGTCACAGAAGGAATTTTAGGAGCTTCATAAAAGAGGTTCAGGTACAACAGAGTGTATCTGAATGTGAAGAGAATTACAAGTATTGTGGGACAGTAGGTGGTATTCCAGAAATGTGAATCAAGTGGCCAAAAATGTATTTTAATATTTTTAATAGTCCTAGGCTTTGTAATAAATTTTTGTAAGGTAAGAAGGTCTTTCAAAATATATCTATGAAACTTTGCTCTTTAAAAATCAGTCACTGTAATATAATATTGAATGGCTGTGCACGATAACTGGTAGAGTTTGAAATTAATTGATTATTTTTTGTGACATTTGGGGAAGATACTTTCAGTTATTAGCAGTGTAAAATGTTGCCTACTCTGTCTCTCATTATCACATTTCATCAAAAATGCAAAACGGAGATTTCTATTAATGTCACAATCAAAATAACAATTTTTAGAACCTCTTTAGAATGTAAATACCAAAATTAAACAGTTTGAGGTAAAAAGAGTTAATATTTCTATGTGAAAATAAAATTATCTCAACATTCGAAAAAAAATCTTTTGGAGAATTTCTATAACATTACTCATAGAAGAAAGATGCAATCTTTCATGATCCACTGAAATTTCTATTACTTATTACTCATACATGAAATGAGAATTAAAAGAGTATTTCATAGTCATAAAAATACTTTGTAAATGCAAACCAATGTGAAAAGTAATTGTTATTTTTAAAAATTATATTTTCAAGTCATTTTCAGTTTTAAAAACATGTATTTAATCTACCTAAGCTAAAACTCCTAATATTTATTTAGTTAAAAATTTAAATAAATATTCAAGTTCTAACACATGAATTAACTCAATATCAATATATGCAAATTAATATTGTTGTATAAATTAACATCTAGCCACAACTGCTTGATTTCAAAGACCTTAAAAGCTATATCTATTTATAAAACCATAAAACAAGATTTTTGGGTATGGGTTTACACTGTTCCTACTGAAAATAAAAATAATAAAATGTCAATAAGTAGAGATTATGAACATGATGGCAATATCATCACAAAATAGTACTCTTATATAAAGCTTTATAAAAGTGCCAGAAATGTTATCTTGCTTTCTTTCTAATGAAAATGACAGCTCTTTTTCCTATTTATAGAGTGTTTTTGGTCATCTATACTCTTTTCCCCTAATAAAACTTATTTTGATTTGACTTTGTAGGACTTAGAAAGTCTATGAAAAGCAACAAATGTGAGTCAGTTAAACTGAGATAGATAAACCTAGAGCCTGTTATACGGAGTGAAGTCAGAAAGAGAAAAACAAATTTTCTATTATTAATGAATATATATGGAAGATTGAAAAATGGTACTGATGAAGTTATTTTTATTTTTATTTTTTCATTTAAAGTCACCTTTTATTTCTTTTTTCTTTTTTTTTCTTCTAACATTTATTGTTTAATTTATTTATTTTAATTGGAGGTTAATTACTTTACAATATTGTATTGGTTTTGCCATATATCAACATGAATCCGCCACAGGTATACACGTGTTCCCCATCCTGAACCCCCCTCCCTCCTCCCTCCCCGCACCATCCCTCTGGGTTGTCTTATACTAACGCATATATATGGAATTTAGAAAGATGGTAATGATAACCCTGTATGCCGGACAGCAAAAGAAGCACAGAGTTACAGAACAGTCTTTTGGACTCTGTGGGAGAGGGCAAGGGTGGGACGATTTGGGAGAATGGCATTGAAACTTGTATATATCATATATGAAATGAATTGCCAGTCCAGGTTTGATGCATGATACTGGAAGTTATTTTTTTAATTTAAATTTATTTATTTTCATTGGAGGCTAATTACTGAAGGAAATGGCAACCCACTCCAGTATTCTTGCCTGGAGAATCCCATGGACAGAGGAGCCTGAGCGGGCTCCATGGGGTTGCAAAGAGTCGGACACGACTGACTTCACTTCATTGGTTCTGCCACACATCAACATGAATCCACCACGGGCATACACGTGTTCCCCATCCTGAAGTTATTTTTAGGGCAGGAATAGGGACGCAGTTGTAGAGAAAAGACTGTGGACACACTGGGGAAAGAGAGTGGGATGAACTGAAAAAGTAGCACTGAGATATATACTCTGCCATGTGTAAAACAGAGAGCTAGAGGGAAGCGGCTATAACACAGGGGGCCCAGCCTGGCACTCTCTGATACCCTAGAGGGGTGATGGGTTGGTTGGGGGTGGGGGACAGTAGCAAGAGGGAGGGGATATATGTATCTTTGTGACTGATTCATGTTTTACGGCAGAAACCAACACAACATTGTAAAGTAATTATCTTTCATTTTAGAAAAAAAATTTAAAATAGTGTTTCTTGAGGAAACAAGCCTTTAATTTTCATAATACAGTAACCATATTGTTATCTCAGCATGTATTTGTCCATTGGAATATCTTTGAAGCAGTAAAATGGGGTGCTATTGCCTTTTTCTAAAGACAGGTATGCTAGAAATACACATGCTGAACAGTGAATTCTTTATTTTTTCTTTAAAATTAGTAGCCAACTGATTACTTTCTCTAGTGAACTGCAAACTACCTGACTTATGGCTCCAATTATGGCCAATTTTAAATAAACAATTTATTGACTACACGGAATATCTAGAGCTGAATCAGTGGAAGCCACTACGTGGTAAGATCAGTGTGTGGAGATATGTACTTCTTTTCAGTTTTGTTTGATTTCTCATTAAGTTAATGAGATTCTAACAATTCCACGACTCAGACTTGATAATTACATAGCATAACAGAGTTTTGTTTTGCTTTGTTTTGTTTTATGACCTCAGGTACTTAGTAGTCATAACTATTGAAATTTATAAAATCACAATTCATGTCTTCATAGGATAAAGTAAGAACACAGAGTCTCAAGAAAATGTACTTGCTGTCACAGCTTAGATCAACTTAGAAAGCAATAGTGAACATGGTTCTATGCAGGTGTCATTCAAGCAATTTGAAAACAGAATTAGTCACTGCATCCTAAGCACCTTTCATTCAGTCATTCACTTATTCATTCTGTCCTTTATGTTTACAACAGTGGATATAGGTAACTGTCTCTGCCATCCAGGCACTTACAGTCTAATAAGCAAATGGATGTTAAAGAAATAATGCTGCAGATAAGTATACCATTGCAATTGTAAGCAAGACTGTAGGGGAAAACATTGGCTGCTATGGAAGAATCTAGACAGGGAAGCTAAACAACATGCTTATTCTTCTTCAGCTAATGATTCAAGTCCCTCCTAGCTGTCAGTAAAGAATCTGCCTACAATGCAGGAGACTTGGGTTCGATTCTTGGGTCGGGAATATCCCCTGGAGCCAAATGGCAACCCACTCCAGTATTCTTGCCTGGAGAATCCCATGGACAGAGGAATCTGGTGGACTACAGTTCAAGGGGTCGCAAGAGCCAGACACGACTGACTTTCACTGCTGCTCATTAATAATTCAAGGAAGGCCACCCTAAGGAAACAGCATTTAAGTGAGGCTATGACAGAAAAGTAGAAGGTAATCAGATAACAGGAGAGGATGAAGAACTTCACTGAAAGAGTAACTTAAGAAAAAGCCCTGCAGCATAAGGAGGCAGCAATTGTTAAGCAACCTCAGCAAGATGAGTGCTCTACTCACACTGGGTACTGTAGGTTGGCAGTAAAGCAGAAAAATCAACTTAGAGAGAAAGAGAAGAAAAAATAAGGAGGGAGCATTAAATTTTGCACAATCCTGTAGGACCTGTTAGAGATTTTGAGTCAAAAGTTACTACTGCCAGATTTTCAGAGGGGATGAAGATATGTACATTTGAAATAAATCATTCTGTGTCTTCTGTAGAGAATGGATTATAGACAGAGATCGTGAAGCAGAAGAGAGACTAATTAGTAAGCTCTGTGGTACTCAGGCTATAAGTCATAATGGCTGAGACTAACAAGGTCAGCAGAAAGAAGGAATTTGGAGACACATTATATGTACAGACTTGTTAGGATTTGCTAACATAATAGACATGAGGACAAAGAGGAAACGGGAGCCAAGACCAAACCCATACCAGAATAAAGGAAGTTGTCTATTAAAATAGGAGGCAGTGAAGGAGAAGCATATCTGAGGCAGAAACTTAACACTGATTTTTTGACATGCTCAGATTGAGACTGCGATGGGTTGAATGTTTGTATCTCCCCAGAATTCATATGTTGACATCCTAATCCCCAGTGTGATGCTATTAGGAAGTGGGACCTTTGGGAGATAATTAGGTGCATGAAGGTAGAGCCCTTTTGTATGAGACTAGTGCCCTCAATCCACCTGCAATGTGGGAGACCTGGGTTCGATCCCTAGGTTGGGAAGACCCCCTGGAGGAGGGCATGGCAACCCACTCCAGTATTCTTGCCTGGAGAATCCCCATGGACAGAGGAGCCTGTCTGGCGTCCATCGGGTTGCAAAGAGTTGGACATGACTGAGTGACTAAGCACAGCACACTCACAATACAGTGCCCTCGAAAATGGACCCCAGAGAGCTCTCTCAGCCCTTCAGCCAAGTGAGAATACAAGAAGACAGTAGTCTGCAATACAGAAAAGGATCTTGTAAGTGACTCTTACAAGAATATGAGTAATGATGGAGAGAAAACACAACATGATTTAGCTAATAAAGAAGCTGCATTGTGAGCAATAATCTCCTTAGGGTGAGGACGATTTGATTGAGGAAGGAGCTAGCAAGGAGATGGACAAGAGTTCAAAAATACAGGGAACAGAAGAGGGAGGGTCTCTGTTAGAGAAAAGTCCTGAAGACATATTCAAAGTCAAGGTTGAGAAACCAACTTGTGAAAGAGAAAGGAACCATCTTCCTCTGCATCAGCAAGGAACAAAGAACGAGAAACTGGAGGTCTTAGAGTGAGTTCACATCCAGTGAAAATTATTGTTTCCTTCTTCTGAAACAAGAATATTTGATGTAGGAATGTAGTCATAAAAGGGCTCCTGTTGGGAATAAGTGGGATTTTTAACAGACGGTATAGGAAATGCAAAGTAAAATAACCATCAATCATCACTGAGGGAAAAAAACGGGGCTGGAAACTTATATTAAAAATCAGTCAAACCAATCTGGTTACCTCCTTACAATATTCTCAAGTGAAAGTGAAAGTTGCATAGTCATGTCTGACTCTTTGCAATCCCATGAACTGTAGCCCACCAGGCTTCTCTGTACTTGGAATTCTCCAGGCAAGAGTACTGGAGTGGACTGCCATTTCCTTCTCCAACCAATATTCTCAATGTTCTCCATAAAATCTCTGAAAGATACAATCTTGTTTGATTTGATTATTTCAATGTTTATTCAAGTTTTTATGATCACTTTTATAGGTTAAGATTTTTTAAGACTTATTTCTCATTTTTAGAGCACATTTAGATTCACAGCATACTGAGGAGAAGGTACAGCGATTTCCCCCTATTATATTCCCTTCCTTTCCATAAGCACTGCCTTCACCATCAAAACATGTTCACACTAAGGGGGATTCATGCCATTATAAATGTGCTCAAGTGCACATAATGTACATCAAGAGCAAAACAATAAAAACTGGAGACTGGGTGATAATGATATGTCAGTGTAAGTACATTAATTGTAAAAAAGCTTCCAGCTTTTTAAAGATAAATTATTTCTAAAGCACTTTCTCTTTGACATATCATAGGAATATGCCTCCACCTCCTAACCCCATCCTAGACCACCTGAACCAGAAGCCTCAGGTCAGAGAGCCTGAGAAATACCAGATGCATCTTTGATCAGATAATCGTGAGAAAAGCATTTTATCCCAACAGGATTTTGTAAAAGAGATCCACACTTTGTTGCAACATATCTTAAAATGTCTAGGAAGGCCAGAATCATGACTGAAAATGTTTCCTGTGGTAATAAATTCTCAATTACAATCAAAGTATAAAGGGAAAATTCAATATACCATAACAGTCATTTCTACAGGCAGCCTATGAAGGTTTTTTTCTTTTTTTTAGCAAATAGTAGACAGAGTTCAGTCCTACAGTCTTCACTCTAGACTTCCTTCTTCTTTACATTGGGCTCTGGCACAAATTCACAGCAGTTTTACCCTGTGGTCAGGTATGTACTGTAGTCATAGCAATTGCTTTATGCTAAGTGAGATTAGTCAGACAAAGAGAAGAACAGTGTGATATCACTTGTGGAACTGGAAAAAGCCCAATCTGTAAAAACAGTAAAATGGTGGTTATCAGGGCTGGGGGGTGAGGGGATAGGACCAATTTTAAGGGTACAAACTTGCAAGGAAGTCCCAGAGATGCAACAGTAAATACAGATGATAATATCATTTTATACATCAAACTAACAAACTAGTTCATAATTATGAAAACCACTAAAAAGAAATGATTATTATGTGATGTGAAAGTGAAAGTCGCTCAGTCATGGAATTCTCTAAGCCATAATACTGGAGTGGGCAGCCTTTTCCTTCTCCAGGAGATCTTCCCAACCCAGGAATCACACTCAGGTTTCTTGCATTGCAGGTGGATTCTTTACCAGCTGACCTACCTGGGAAGCCCAAGAACACTGGAATGGATAGCCTAACCCTTCTCCAGTGGATCTTCCTGACCCAGGAATCGAATCGGGGTCTCCTGCATAATAGGTAGATTCTTTACCAGCTGAGTTACCAGCAAAGCCCATGTGATGTGAAAGAGCTGCTAATTATCACTCTAATGTCAATCCTATTACAACATTTAAATGTGCCCAACTAACATGCAGTACACCTTAGATTTATACAATGTTATTTGTCAAATATATTTCAGTAAAATGTTTTTAACATTGGGAAGCACATTTATAAACATAATAAGTATGGATGTAAGTAAACCAAAGATTTTTAAATATTCTTTTTTTTTATTTCACTTTACAATACTGTATTGGTTTTGCCATACATCAGCATGAATCCACCATGGGTGTACATGAGTTCCCAATCCTGAACCCCCTTCCCACCTCCCTCCCCATACCATCTCTCTGGGTCACCCCAGTGCACCAGCCCCAAGCATCCTGTATCCTGCATCGAACCTAGCTAAAAGGCTTCTGAAATTCCACTTTTTATATATCTGGA
This sequence comes from Capricornis sumatraensis, assembly GCF_032405125.1. Lineage (NCBI taxonomy): Eukaryota > Metazoa > Chordata > Mammalia > Artiodactyla > Bovidae > Capricornis > Capricornis sumatraensis. The sequence goes on along the minus strand of NC_091085.1, from coordinate 38,067,744 downwards.
CTTTGAAAAACCTAAAACATGGACCAATATATATATACTTTCTCATATGGTAAATTGGAATTCACATCCCTACTTCTAGTCTATGATGTTTTTATGGTATTTTTTTCAGCTGTCATGCGATTCATCAATGAAAATCATTAGCATCAGGATTTTTCAGTATGATTTCAAGTTATTAACATACATAAACCTAACTGTGGAACCCATCTACACAAAACCCACTCACCACACTTCAGAATTTTAAAAGATTCTACTTTAAAATGAACAATACAAAATGGAGAGGAAAATACCTAGAAAGTACAAATAGGAAAAAATAAGCAGTGTGGCTTTGAAGATTTTATTTCATTGAATCCCTTCAAATTCTGAATTTCCATGAAAATGGCTGAATTTTTAAATACTAAGTTTATGTAAAATATGCAAATAAAACTGTCTATAGTCCGCATTGCACTATTTGAAATATTAATTAGTACTTAGAAAGCCAATGGTTGGGAAAGGAGGACTACAAAGCAATTCAAAGGAAGAAGTGTCAAAAATGAATTTCAGAGAGAAATGGGTACTTGGAGTTCATAGTTCCTTTCTCTGAAAGCCATGTTCTCTAGTACCAGGGCACAATTATAACATACGAGACCTTCCACTCTTTGGGAATAGTGTGGAAAGGAGTGAGAGTCCATTATTCCATCTGTAAGGCATAATTTAAATCCAATATTTCCCCATATTTCCTCTAGTTACTTTAAAACAGGCACAATAAATTAGACCTTTGGCCATCTAGAATACCTTATCTCAAAGGGAAAAAATGAGCTGAAGTTCCAGTTTTCCTCTCTAACATTTACCACTGTTCCTATGAATCAGCACTTCAAAGTCTCAAGGGAGTTTGAAAATGTCCTTTTGATCTTATTCTTTAAAAGCAGTGCCATGCAGAGCCATTTGGGAGGATATGTGAAGAAATAATCAAGAATATTGATCCTGTCTTTATTTAAATCTTGGAATTGGTGCACTGGGATGAAAGAGAGGGATGGTACAGGGAGGGAGGTAGGAGGGGGGTTCAGGATGGCGAACACGTGTACACCTGTGGCGGATTCATGTTGATGTATGGCAAAACCAATACAATATTGTAAAGTAAAAATAAATAAATAAATAATAAAATATAAAATAAAAGATTTTATGTACTCTTTGCCAGAATTTTTCTGCATTCATTCTAATTTTTACACTACACATGAAAGTATCACATCTTGGTTGCTGAGGAATTCTTGCCTGTTGGTCTCAGTCTGTTTTGGTATCCCCTTAATTTTGTACCCTAAGTTGGTGCCTCACTTGCTCAATCTACTACCAGCTCCCTCTAAAATGTGTAAGGATGCTACCTCAAAGCAATGTATTCCATTTGGCTTCCATTAGATCACGAGTATCAAATTAAAAATAAGACAATCATATTAATACTATGTCACCTACCTGTGCCCATGGTTCCTATATATTTTGAAAGTTGTCAAAGTCAATAGTGGAGTACATCAAAGTCCACATATTTACCTGCCCTATACCATATCCTATCAAAGTGAAATTCAGTTTTTTTGTAGGAAAACATTCACAGATTCTGATTTATAATCTATGTATAATAAGCACTTGCAGAGTTTGTCTTAAAAACATTTGTATTCTCAGTATTTGATGAAAATCATTGTCATTTTTCCTTTACAGGATAACCACTGCCTTGACTTAATGTGTATAATTTCTTAATCTAGTAATCATTTTCATTTGACTGTCGTTCATTTGCACCAATTATCCTTTAGTAAACTATGCCTGGATCTCTGCTCAACTTTTGATTATCATATTACTAATTTTATTAACTGATAAGATTCCTAATTATTATTAATCCTATGTTCATCAATTAAATTTTAAATTTTAAATATGATTATTGGCCACACTAAATTTTAACATTTTTATGTACGCAGATTTATAAATCTTTCTTTCCATATTGGGTCTTAGAAAATCCTTTCTCTGTTTCAGTGTATAAATATTCACTTCTATTTTACTCCAGCAGATTTCTAAGTTCAGTTTTTCCATATAAATATTTAACTGATCTGAAATTCAGTTTGGTAAAAGGTGTGAGGTTGTTTCCCATTGGCTCCAGCACCATTTATTCAATTATCCATTCTTTCCTCATGAGTTTGAAATGTCATCTCTGTCATACAGTAAAATCCCATATATAGTTGTTCTGTTTCTGGGTTTCTCTTCTGTTTCACAGATCTTTCTGTCTAGTCTGGCACAATCTTATTGTATATTATTTTTATGGTTTAAGAGTACATTTTACAATCTGGTGGGGGCATTGCTCTTCTTTAAAAATAAAAGTTCTGGCTGATCATTAAATTTTTTTCCAGATGAAGTTTAGAATCATTTGACAAGTTCCAAAAAAGTCCCACTAGGAATTTGATTAGAAATGTGTGAAGTTTATAGGTTAACTTGGAGAGAATTGACTTCTTCCTCTCCAGAAATATCTCTCTCATCACTTACTCAAAAATTTTTTCTATGCCCCTTAGTAAAATCCAGCCATTTCCTTCATATAGGCATGCACAATTCTTATTAAATTTATCCACATATGTGTGCATATATGTGTGTATATATAGTCTTCCCTCGTGGCTCAGATGATAAAGAATCTGCCCACAATGAAGAAGCCCTGGGTTCGATCCCTGGCTGGGGAAGATTCCCCAGAGAAGGGAATGGTTATCCACTCCAGTATTCTTGCCTGGAGAATTCAATGGACAGAGGAGCCTGGTGGGCTATGGTCTATGGGGTCACAAAAAGTCAGACACAGCTGAGCAGCTAACACACATATGCCTGTGTATATATGTAGGTATATCTATGTATAGGTATGTACACATATATGTTTGTGTATATATATGATCATCATCCATTGCATCTTTTGTAAAAGACATGCTAAAATGGAAAGAAAACAGCTTCTCCATAGTGTTTGTTTCTATTCCCTTTTAAATTAATTTTTAATTGAATTATAGTTGCTTTAAAATGCTATGTTACTTTCTACTGTACAACAAAGTGAATTGGCTATACATATACATATAGCCCCTCATATTTGGATTTCCTTCCCATTCAGGTCACCACAGAGCATTGAGTAGAGTTCTCTGTGATAAACATTAGATTCTCATTAGTTATCTATTTTATACATAGTATCAGTAGTGTATATATGTCAATCTCAATCTCACAATTCATCCCATACCTCTCCCCTCTTACCTCTTGGTGTTCACGTTGATTCTCTACGTCTGCATCTCTATTCCTGCTCTTCAAATACATTCATCTGTATCATTTTTCTCAATTCCACATACATGCATTAATATACCTTCTTTGTTTTCCTCTGACTTCCTTCATTCAGTATGGCAGCCTCTACATCCATCCACATCTCTACAAATGACCTGATTTCATTCCTTTTTCTGACTGAGTAATATTCCATTTGTATATGTGTACCACATCTTCGTTATCCATTCCTCTGTTGATGGGCATTTAGGGTTGCTTCCATGTCTGTTGTAAACAGTGCTGCAATGAACACTGTGGTGTATGCACCCCTTTGAAATAAGGTTTTCTCTAGGTATATGCCCAGTAGTGGGACTGCTGGGACAAACAGTAGATCTATTTTTACTTTTTAAAGGAACCACCATACTGTTCTCCATAGTGGCTGTATCAATTTGCATTTTCACCAACAGTGCAAGAAGGTTCCCTTTTCTCTAAAGCCTCTCCAGCATTTACTGTTTATACATTCTTTTTCTTCATATATATATATATATATATATATATATCTTTTACTGAAGTATAGTTGACTTACAATGTTTCAGGTGCAGAGCAATGTGATTCAGTTGTGCATGTACACATTACTTTTGAAATTATTTTCCATTATAGGTTATTACAAGATATTGATTATAGTTCCCTGTGCTGTACAGTAGACCTTTGTTGCTTGTTGCATAACTACTTTTTTTCTTTTTATTTTTTTATTGAAGGATAATTACTTTATAGAATTTTGTTGTTTTCTGTCAAACCTCAACATGAATTAACCATAGGCATACATATAACCCCTCACTTTTGAACCTCCCTCCCATCTTCCTCCCCATCACAACCCTCTAGGTTGATACAGAGGCTGTTTGAGTCTCCTGAGCCATACAACAAATTCATGTTGGCTATCTATTTTACATAATGTAACGTAAGTTTCCATGTTACTCTTTCCATACATTTCACCCTCTCCTCCCCTCTCCCCAAGTCCATAATTCTATTCTCTACATCTGTTTCTCCATGGCTGCCCTGTAAATAGTACCATGTTTCTAGATTCAGTATATATGCATTAGAATACAATATTTATCTTTCTCTTTCTGAGTCACTTCACTCTGTATAATAGGTTCTAGGTTCATCCACCTCATCAGAACTGACTCAAATACATTCCTTTTTATAGCTGAGTATATTTCATTGTGTATATGTACCACAATTTCTTTATCCATTCATCTCTCAATGAACATTTAGGTTGCTTCCATGTTCTAGCTATTGCTAATAGGGCTACAATAAACAATGGGATACATGTGTCTTTTTCAATTTTGGTTTCCTCAGGGTATATGCAGAGAAGGCAATGGCACCCCACTCCAGTACTCTTGCCTGGAAAATCCCATGGATGGAGGAGCCTGGTGGGCTGCATCCATGGGGTCGCTAAGAGTCAGACACGACTGAGGGACTTCACTTTCACTTTTCACTTTCATGCATTGGAGAAGGAAATGGCAACCCACTCCAGTACTCTTGCCTAGAGAATCTCAGGGACAGCGGAGCCTGTGGGCTGCTGTCTATAGGGTCACACAGAGTCAGACACAACTGAAGCAACTTAGCAGCAGCAGCAGCAGCAGCAGCAGCAGCGTATATGACTAGGAGTGGGATTGCTGTGTCATATGGTGGTTTTATTCCTAGTTTTTTAAGGAATCTCCATACCATCTTCCATAGTGGCTGTATCAATTTACATTCCCACCAACAGTGCAAGAGCATTCCATTTCTCCATGCCCTCTCTAGCATTTATTGTTTGTAATCTTTCTGATGATGGTCATTCTGACTGGTGTGAGGTGATATCTCATGGTAGTTTTGATTTGCATTTCTCAAATAATGAGAGATAATGAGCATCTTTTCATGTGTTTGTTAGCCATCTGTATGTCTTCTTTGGGGAAATGTCCGTTTAGGTCTTTTCCCCACTTTTTGATTGGGTTGTTTGTTTTTCTGGCATTAAGTTGCATAAGCTGCTTGTATATTTTAGAAATTAATCCTTTGTCAGTTGTTTCATTTACTATTATTTTCTCCCATTTTGAGGGCTGTCTTTTCACCTTGCTTATAGTTTTCCCCTAAGAGTTTTATAGTTTCTGATCTTACATTTAGGTCTTAAATCCACTTGGAGTTTGTGTTAGGAGAGATAAGAAAGCCTTCTTCAGCGATCAGTGCAAAGAAATAGAGGAAAACAATAGAATGAGAAAGACTAGAGATCTCTTCAAGAAAATTAGAGATACCAAGGGAACATTTCATGCAAAGATGGGCTCGATAAAGGACAGAAATGGTATGGACCTAACAGAAGCAGAAGATACTAAGAAGAGATGTCAAGAATACACAGAAGAACCGTAGAAAAAAGATCTTCATGACCAAGAAAATCGCAATGGTGTTATCACTCACCTAGAGCCAGACATCCTGGAATGTGAAGTCAAATGGGCCTTAGGAAGCATCACTATGAACAAAGCTAGTGGAGGTGATGGAATTCAAGTTGAGCTATTTCAAATCCCGGAAGATGATGCTGTGAAAGTGCTGCACTCAATATGCCAGCAAATTTGGAAAACTCAGCAGTGGCCACATGACTGGAAAAGGTCAGTTTTCATTCCAATCCCAAAGAAAGGCACTGATGAACACAAATGCAAAAATCCTCAATAAAATTTTAGCAAACACATTCAGCAACACATCCAATGCTCAAATTACTGCACAATTGCACTCATCTCACATTCTAGTAAAGAAATGTTCAAAATTCTCAAAGCCAGGCTTCAGCAATATGTGAACTGTGAACTTCCAGATGTTCAAGCTGGTTTTAGAAAAGGCAGAGGAACCAAAGATCAAATTGCCAACATCTGCTGGATCACTGAAAAATCAAGAGTTCCACAAAAACATCTATTTCTGCTTTATTGACTATGCCAAAGCCTTTGACTGTGTGGATCACAATAAACTGTGGAAAATTCTGAGAGAGATGGGAATACCAGACCACCTGACCTTCTTGAGAAACCTATACGTGGGTCAGGAAGCAACAGTTAGAACTGGACATGGAACAACAGACTGGTTTCAAATAGGAAAAGGAGTTCGTCAAGGATGTACATTGTCACCCTGCTTATTTAACTTATATGCAGAGTACATCGTGAGAAACTGCTGGGCTGGAAGAATCACAAGCTGGAATCAAGATTGCTGGGAGAAATATCAATAACTTCAGATATGTAGATGACACCACCCTTATGGCAGAAAGTGAAGAGAAACTAAAAAGCCTCTTGATGAAAGTGAAAGAGGAAAGTGAAAAGTTGGCTTAAAGCTCAACATTCAGAAAACGAAGATCATGGCATCTGGTCCCATCACTTCATGGAGAAGAGATGGGGAAACAGTGGAAACAGTGTCAGACTTTATTTTTTTGGGCTCCAAAATCACTGCAGATGATAATTGCAGCCATGAAATTAAAAGATGGTTACCCCTTGGAAGGAAAGTTATGACCAACCTAGCAGCGTATTGAAAAGCAGAGACATTACTTTGCCGACTAAGGTCCGTCTAGTCAAGGCTATGGTTTTTCCAGTGGTCATGTATGGATGTGAGAACTGGGCTGTGAAGAAAGCTGACACCGAAGAATTGATGCTTTTGACCTGTGGTGTTAGAGAAGACTCTTGAGAGTCCCTTGGACTGCAAGGAGATCCAGCCAGTCCATTCTAAAGGAGATAAGTCCTGGGTGTTCTTTGGAAAGACTGATGTTAAAGCTGAAACTCCAGTATTTTGGCCACCTCATGTGAAGGGTTGACTCATTGGAAAAGACTCCAATCCTGGGAAGGATTGGGGGCAGGAGGAGAAGGGGATGACAGAGGATGAGATAGCTGGATGGCATCACCAACTCGATGGACAGGAGTTTGGGTAAACTCCAGGAGTTGGTGATGGACAGGGAGGCCTGGAGTGCTGCAGTTCATGGGGTTGCAAAGAGCTGGACATGACTGAGTGACTGAACTGAACTGAATTGATGATGTTAGGAAGTGTTCTAATTTCACAATTTTACATGTAGCTGTCCAGTTTTCCTAGCACCATTTATTGAAGAAGCTGTCTTTGCCCCATTGTATATTCTTGCCTATTTTGTCAAAAATAAGGTACTCATAGGTGAATGGGTTTATTTCTGGGCTTTCTATCTTGTTCTATTGGTCTATACTTATGTTTTGTGCCAGTACCATATTCTCTTGATGACTGTAGCTTTAGTATAATCTGAAGTCAGGAAGGTTGATTCCTCCAGGTCCATTCTTCTTTCTCAAGACTGCTTTGGCTATTTGGTGTCTTTTGTGTTTCCATATGAACTGTGAATTTTCTTGTTCTAATTATGTGAAAAATGCCATTGGTAATTTGATAGGGATCACTTTAAATCTATAGATTGTGTTTTGTAGTATAGTCATTTTCACAATATTGATTCTTCCTACCCAGGAACATGGAATATCTCTCAATCTGTTTATGTAATCTTTGATTTCTTTCATTAGTGTCTTATAATTTTCTGTGTCCGGTTCTTTTGTCTCCTTAGGTAAGTTTGTTCCTATTTAACTCTTTTTGTTGCAGTGGTGAATGGGATTGATTACTTAATTTCTCCTTCTAATTTTTCATTGTTAATAAGTAGAAATGCAAGTTATTTATTTGTATTGATTTTTTTATCCTGCAACTTTGCTAAATTCACTGATTAACTCTAGTAATTTTCTGATATTATCTTTATGTTTTTTGGGTTTTTTTGTATATAGTATCATGTCATCTGCAAACAGTGAGAGCTTTACTTCTTTTCTGATCTGGATTCCTTTTATTTCTTTTTCTTCACTGACAGCTGAAGCTAGGATTTCCAGAACTATGTAGAATAATAACAGTGAAAGTGGACATTCTTGTCTTGTTCCTGATCTTAGGGGGCATGCTTTCAGTTTTTCACCATTGAAAATAATGTTTGCTGTAGGCCTATCACATACGGGTTTTACTATGTTGAGGTAGGTTCCTTCTATGCCCAATTTTTGAAGTTTTAATCATAAATGGGTGTTGAGTTTTGTCAAAGGCTTTTTCTGCATCTATTGAGATTATCATATGGTTTCTATCTTTCAATTTGTTAATATGGTGTATCACATTGATTGATTTGGGTATATTGAAGAATCCTTGCATTCCTGGAATAAACTCAACTTGATCATGTTGTATGAGCTTTTGGATGTGTTGCTGAATCTTTTTGCTAAAATTTTGTTGAGGATTTTTGCATCTGTGTTCATCAGTGATATTGGCCTGTAGTTTTCTTTTTTTTGTGTTGTCTTTCTCTGCTTTTAGTATCAGGGTATGGTGGCCTCCTAAAATGAGTTTGGAAGTGTTCCTTTCTTTGCGATTTTTTGAAAGAGTTTTAGAAGGATAGGCATTAGTTCTTCTCTAAACGTTTGACAGAATTCTCCTGTGAAGACATCTGGTCTTGGGCTTTTGTTTTTTGGGAGATTTTTGATGACAGCTTCAATTTCAGTGCTTGTAATTGGGTTGTTCATAATTTCTATTTCTTACTGGTTCAATCTTTGGAAGATGATCGAACTATTCTAAGAATCTGTTCATTTCTTCCAGGGTATCCATTTTATTACCATATAGTTGTTCATAATAGTCTCATATAATCCTTTGTATTTCTGCAGTGTCTGTTGTAACCCCTCCATTTCTAATTTTGTTGATTTGACTTTTCTTTTTTTCTTGATGAGTCTGGCTAAAGGTTTGTTAATTTTGTTTATCTTCTCAAATAACGAGCTATTAGTCTTAATCTTTACTATTATTTTTTTCATTTCTTTTTCATTGATTTCAGCTCAGATCTTTATAATTTCTTTCCTTCTACTAATTTTGGGTTTTTTTTTTCTCTTCTTTTTCCAGCTGTTTTAGATGTAAAGTTAGGTTGTCTAATCAATGTTTCTCTTTTTTCTTGAGGTAGAATTATATTGCTATAAACTTCCGTCTTAGAAATGCTTTTGTTGTGTCCCATAGGTTTTGAGTTGTTGTATCTTCATTGTCATTTGTTTCCAGAGTTTTTTTAATTTCCCTTTTGATTTCTTCAGTAACCTGTTGGTTATTTAGAAATGTGTTGTTTAATCTCCATATGTGTTTGTGTTGCTTACAGTTTTTTTCTTATAATTGATACCTAGTCTCATAGTGTTGTGGTCAGAGAAGATGCTTGATACAATTTCAATTTTCTTAAATTTACTGAGGTTTGATTTGTGACCCAAGATGTGGTCATCCTGGAGAATGTTCCATGTGCATGTGAGAAAAAGATGTATTCTTCTGCATTTGGATGAAATGTCCTGAAGATATCAAGGAGATCCACCTCATCTAATACATCATTAAAACTTGTGTTTCCTTATTAATTTTCTGTCTTGAGGATCTGTCCATTGGTGTGACTGGGGTGTTAAAATCTCCTACTATTATTGTGTTACTGTCAATTTCTCCTTTTATGTCTGTTAGTATTTGTCTTTGTATTGAGGTGCTCCTATGCTGGGTGCACAGATATTTACAATTGTTATGCCTTCCTCTTGGATTGATCCCTTGATCATTATGTAGTGTCCTTCCTTATCTGTTGCAATCTTCTTTATTTTAAGGTCTATTTTGTCTGATATGAGGATTGTTACTCCAGCTTTCTCTTGCTTCTCATTTGCATGGAATATATTTTTCCATCCTCTCACTTTCAGTCTAAATGTGTCTTTATGTCTGAAGTGGGTTTCTTGTAGATAGCGTATATATGGGTCTTGTTTTTATATCCATTCAGCCAGTCTGTGTCTTTTGGTTGAAGTATTTAATCCATTTACATTTAAAGTAATTATTGATATATATGTTCCTATTTGGACTGCAAGGAGATCCAACCAGTCCATTCTGAAGGAGATCAGCCCTGGGATTTCTTTGGAAGGAATGATGCTAAAGCTGAAACTCCAGTACTTTGGCCACCTCATGCGAAGAGTTGACTCATTGGAAAAGACTCTGATGCTGGAAGGGAATGGGGGCAGGAGAAGGGGATGACCGAGGATGAGATGGCTGGATGGCATCACTAACTCGATGGACGTGAGTCTGAGTGAACTCCGAGAGTTGGTGATGGACAGGGAGTCCTGGCGTGCTATGATTCATGGGGTCGCATAGAGTCGGACACGACTGAGTAACTGAACTGAACTGAACTGAACTGATTGTCATTTTTTAATTGCTTGGGGTTGATTTTGTAGATCTTTTTTCTTCTCTTGTATTTCTTGACTATGTAAGTTCCTTTAACATTTGTTGTAAACCTGATTTGGTGGTACTGAATTCTCTTAACTTTTGCTTGTCTGAAAGCTTTTTCTTTCTCCATCAATTTTGAATGAGATCCTTGCCAGGGACAGTAATCTTGGTTGTAGATTTTTCTCTGTCAGTACTTTAAATATATCCTGCTGTTCCCTTCTGGCCTGCAGAGTTTCTGCAGAAAGATCAGCTGTTAAGTGTATGGGGTTTCCCTTGTATGTTACTTGTTGCTTTTCCCTTGCTTCTTTTAATATTCTTTCTTTGTGCTAAGTCTTTGTTAGTTTGATTAGTATGTGTCCAGCTCACTGATTAGTTCCTCTGCTTCAGATATTTTGCTATTGATTCCTTCTGGAGTATTTTTAATTTCAGTAATTGTGTTGTTTGTCTATATCTATGACTCACTGGAAAAGACCTTGATGCTGGGAGGGATTGGGGACAGGAGGAGAAGGGGACGTCAGAGAATGAGATGGCTGGATGGCATCACTGACTCGATGGACATGAGTCTGAGTGAACTCCAGGAGTTGGTGATGGACAGGGAGGTCTGGCGTGCTGTGATTCATGGGGTCGCAAAGAGTCGGACACAACTGAACTGAACTGAACTGAACTGAACTGATTCTTTAATTCTGCTAGGTTTTTAAAAATTGATTCTTACATTTTTTTCCATTTTATTTTCAAGGTTTTTGATCAGCTTTACTATCATTATTCTGAATTCTTTTTCAGGTAGTTTGCCTATTTCCTCTCCATTTATCTGGACTTCTGCGTTTATAGTTTGTTCCTTGATTTGTATAGTATTTCTCTGCCTTTTCATTATTTTTTTTAACTTATTGTGTTTGAGGTCTCTTTTTCCCAGGCTTCAAGGTTAAATTTGTTCTTCTTTTTGATTTCTTCCCTCTTAAGGTTGGTCCAGTGGTTTGTGTAAGCTTCATATAGGGTGAGATTTGTACTGATTTTTTTTTTAATTTTTATTTTTATTTTATTTTGCTTTACAATACTGTATTGGTTTTGCCATACATTGACATGAATCAGCCACGGGTGTACATGAGTTCCCAATCCTGAACCCCCCTCCCACCTCCCACCCCATAGCATCTCTCTGGATCATCCTCGTGCATCAGCCCCAAGCATCCTGTATCCTGTATCGAACATAGACTGGTACTGAATTTTTGTTTGTTTGTTTGTTTTTCCTCTGAAGGGAAAGATTGAGTGAGGTGGTCTTCTGATGATCTGATTTGTATTTTTGCTTTGTTTGTTGTTTAGATGAGGAGTCCTTCACAGGATGCTACTGGTGGTTGGATGATGCCAAGTCTTGTATTCAAGTGGTTTCCTTTGTGTGAGTTCTCATTACTTGATACTCCCTAGGGTTGGTTTTCTGGTAGTCTAGGGTCTTGGAGTCAGTGCTCCCACTCCAAAGGCTCAAGGCTTGATCTATGGCCATAACCTAGATGGAAGAGAGGCTGTTCCCTCCTCAGGAGGGGGCAGGTTTTCAGGGTGAGTCGCTTAACCTGGAGATGAAAGCAGACCCCAGGCAGGAGGTGAAGTTCCACCCTCCCAGAAGTGATCACAGCTGGCTCCAGAATCCCAGGTATATCCTTTCCTGAAGGTCCCCTTCCCTTTGTTAAGGCTAGTTAGTAACTCCCTTGCAAAGTGAGTCATAAAAAAAAAAGACAGAAAGAAAGAAATGTCTGAGTTTGGATCAGAGAATGGTTCCTTGCAGGGCCAGGCCAGGAGACAGGGTCTCTCCTGCCCTAAAAGCCCCAAACTCATTTTTTTTTGACCGATGGCCATTCTGACAGGTGTGAGGTGATATTTCATTGTAGTTTTAATTTGCATTTCTCTAATAATTACTGATGCTGAACATCTTTTCATGTATTTGTTAGGCATTTGTATGTCTTCTTTGGTGAAATATCTATTTATGTCTTCTGCCCATTTTTTTATTGTATTTTTTTTATATTGAGGTACATGAACTGTTTTTATATTTTGGAGATTAATACTTTGGCAGTTGCTTCATTTGCAAATATTTTGTTGTATTCTGAGGGTTGTCTTTTAGTCTTGTCTATGGTTTTCTTTGCTGTGCAAAAGCTTTTAAGTTTAATTAGGTCCAACTTGTTAATTTTTATTTTCATTACTCTAGGAGGTGGGTCAGAAAAGACCTTGGTACAATTTATATTTTGCTTCTTTCCTGTCTTGCCCTTTAGTGGCCCCATGAATTGTACGAAATTTTAAATATTTCAGTCCTTTCATTTACTAATGGAGAAAGAACTTATCCTGCCCATGTTCCAAGTTTATTATGAGGTACAAATAAGACAATGTACTTTATAGTATACTATTACACAGTAAAAAGTTATGTGAATATCATGGTATATTGTATATAAAGAAACACTAACTGCATCTCCAAAAATTAAAATAAATAAAGGTTTCAGTTCAGGTCAGTTCAGTCGCTCAGTCATGTCCGACTCTTTGCAACCCCATGAATCGCAGTACGCCAGGCCTCCCTGTCCATCACCAACTCTCGGAGTTCACTCAGACTCACGTCTATCGAGTCAGTGATGCCATCCAGCTATCTCATCCTCTGTCGTCCCTTTCTCCTCCTGCCCTCTATCCTTCCCAGCATCAGAGTCTTTTCCAGTGCGTCAACTCTTCGCATGAGGTGGCCAAAGTACTGGAGTTTCAGCTTTAGCATCATTCCTTCCAAAGAAATCCCAGGGTTGTTCTCCTTCAGAATGGACTGGTTGGATCTCCTTGCAGTCCAAGGGACTCTCAAGAGTCTTCTCCAACACCACAGTTCAAAAGCATCAATTCTTCGGTGCTCAGCCTTCTTCACAGTCCAACTCTCACATCCATACATGACCACAGGAAAAACCATAGCCATGACTAGAGGGACCTTAGTCGACAAAGTAATGACTCTGCTTTTGAATATGCTATCTAGGTTGGTCATAACTTTTCTTCCAAGGAGTAAGCATCTTTTAATTTCATGGCTGCAGTCACCATCTGCAGTGATTGTGGAGCCCAAAAAAATAAAGTCTGACACTGTTTCTACTGTTTCCCCATCATCTATCTCCCATGAAGTGATGGGACCAGTTGCCATGATCTTCGTTTTCTGAATGTTGAGCTTTAAGCCAACTTTTTCACTCTCCTCTTTCACTTTCCAAAAATGGCTGTCTGGGGAGGCCTTACAAATAGCTGTGAAAAGAAGAGAGGCGAAAAGCAAAGGAGAAAAGGAAAGATATAAGCATCTGAATGCAGAGTTCCGAAGGTTAGGAAGAAGAGATAAGAAAGCCTTCTTCAGCTATCAATGCAAAGAAATAGAGGAAAACAACAGAATGGGAAAGACTAGAGATCTCTTCAAGAAAACTAGAGATACCAAGGGAACATTTCATGCAAATATGGGCTCGATAAAGGACAGAAATGGTATGGACCTAACAGAAGCAGAAGATATTAAGAAGAGGTGGCAAGAATACATGGAAGAACTGTACAAAAGAGATCTTCACGACCCAGATAATCATGATGATGTGATCACTAATCTAGAGCCAGACATCTTGGAATGTGAAGTCAAGTGGGCCTTAGAAAGCATCACTACGAACAAAGCTAGTGGAGGTGATGGAATTCCAGTTGAGCTGTTTCAAATAAAGGTTTAAAATATCTAAATAACTAATCCATACTATTTTTACTGGAATTATCCAGATGAATGTTTACACATTCCACTTTTCTTCAAATATATGCTCACTGTTTTAAAGTGAACAATCTCAGAACTATGAAATAATGAAAAATAATATGATTTTATTTTAATCTAATATATTTTATATACATATTATGATAAAATAATATCATAAAAATATAAAACCTATTATGTCTTCAACTTTTTCTAAAATGAAACCAAAAGTAATTTCAAAGACACTAATTCATTTGTTTTTATTTAATTTGAAACTTAAAAGATTAGCTTATTTTTCTCACTGAATTTATATTATATATAAAGTATACAAATATAAAAGGGAAATGTCACATTTAAAGTGGCATCTTGTCACATGTACAGTAACATAAAATATAATTGTGTAATAATGGCATCTGGTCCCATCACCTCATGGTGAATAGATGGGGAAACAGTGGAAACAGTGGCTGACTTTATTTTTCTGGGCTCCAAAATCACTGCAGATGGTGACTGAAGCCATGAAATTAAAAGACACTTACTCCTTGAAAGAAAAGTTATGACCAAGCTCTACAGCATATTAAAAAGCAGAGAAATTACTTTGCCAACAAAGGTCCATCTAGTCAAGGCTATGGTTTTTCCAGTGGTCGTGTATGGATGTGAGAGTTGGACTCTGAAGAAAGCTGAGTGCCAAAGAATTGATGCTTTTGAACTGTGGTGTTGGGGAAGACTCTTGAGAGTCCCTTGGACTGCAAGGAGATCCAGCCAGTCCATTCTAAAGGAGATCAGTCCTGGGTGTTCTTTGGAAGGAATGATGCTAAAGCTGAAACTCCAGTACTTTGGCTACCTGATGCAAAGAACTGTCATTTGAAAAGACCTGATGCTGGGAAAGATTGAGGGCAGGAGGAGAAGGGAACGACAGAGGATGAGATGGTGGATGGCATCACCGAATCAATGGGCATGGGTTTGGGTGGACTCTGGAGCTGGTGATGGACAGGGAGGCCTGGAGCGCTGTGGTTCATGGGGTCACAAAGAGTCGGACACGACTGAGTGACCAAACTGAACTGAACTAAATAACTTTAAATGGATATGATTAATCACACTTTGATATTTCTATGATGGATACTATGATCACATGAGTGGTATAATTTATAACTGCAAATACACACATTATATATGTATACATAAATAAAAATATATAATTAAAAACTCCAAACACTGCTAAGGTAAATTTACAGAACAAACTGACCACTGAAGTCTTTCTAGACACATTTTGATGATGCAAATTATACAGAAGCTTCAGTTTAAAACTGACACAGAATTTATTAGAAAGACTAAGGGGTCAATCCACAAGGAAGGGAAACGGCCCAATAATCTGGAAGAGAAATGGTTAAACTTTAGAAGTTTGTAAAATTTTAGTTTTTCTATCTCCTTAAAACTAAAAATACTTAATATTTGTTTAGTATATATGCCAAAAATAGCATGAATAATAAACTATCACTCTCATTTCAGTTAATTAAGATAATATTAAATTCCAACTTTCTGTTATTCAGGTTTCTTCAGTAACAAGAAGGCCACTAAGTATAAACCAAGGCCATAAAAGTAGTACTGTGTCTTAATTGACAACTTCATCTTTACTATGTGACGTGTATATTATCGCCATACTTTTCAAATAGTTATCAGAATCTTTTAGTGGAAATCACTAATAATTTTTTAAGGACAGAAAATTTATAATTTTTTTTCTTTTTTGCTACACAGCACAAATACAAGCAAGATAGGGTTAATTTGTGGAACTTTAGAGACCTTTTGTGAAAAAAGAACTCCAAAGGGAAAGTTCTTTTCCCTTGGTTTGCAAAGAATAGGTATCTTCAAAGAGAGATTACTTACCCGGTGATTCCAACTCCAACACACTTATGTCCAACCAGATTACTCCTCTGAAGACATTTCCATAAAAAAATTTCAAGTATACCTAAAGAGATTGAAAGGGAGATTTCCCCTTTTTAGCTAATTGAATCAATTAGGAAAATTAGTCCATTTGAAGGAGAAAGTTATTAAACTTAAATACCTAATACTATCAGCCCTCAATATCTGGGCTTACAGAAGACCAACTGTTCTAGGCCATTTTATATAAGGGGCTTGAGCATCTATAGATTTCAGTATCTGCAAGGTGTCCTGGAACTAATCTCTTGTGGATACCGAGGGATGACAACACATAGTTCTTATTATGTTTATTTTTATTCAGATGTTTGGAGTGATCAACTCGAAAATTAAATTAAAATTTTATTTGATTGGAATGAACAGAAACATTTCAAAAATCACTTCCCTTTTATCAAAATATAGAAAAGTCTATTTACCATTCATTACTACTCAGAGCTCTCTAAAGGTGTAATGAATTATAGCACTTGAGTTCAACAGTCTTTCATAACTGAATCTATCCTATAATACATTCCATTTTTCAGGTAAAGGTGAAATGTCCTCCTGTCTAACAACATAACTCAGTACGTTTTTGCCCTAAAGGGAAATTTTACTATGATGTCTTCAGAGGAGTCACTAAGTCTGGTTTAATAATTAAAATACATTATGTTCTTTTATTTAATTGTTCTCTGGTATCAGCAGGGCTTCCCAGGTGGTGCTAATGGTAAAGAATCTGCCTGCCAGCGCAGGAGACACAAGAGATTTTGCACAAGTGCATTCAATCCCTGAGTCTGGAAGATCCCCAGAGTAGGAAATGGCAACTCATTCTAGTATTCTTGCCTGGAAAATTTCATGAACAGAGGAGTCTGGTGAACTACAGTCTATGGGATGGCAAAGAGTCAGACATGACTGAACGACTGAGGATACATACATATAGCAGGGCTGAAAAATGGTTTTACTTAATAAATTTTTACTTTAAAAAAGTGAAAAATTCAATGTCTTATAATCATTGTAAGTTTTAAGTCACTAAAAATTTTTAAAAGTGAAAAAAGTTTCAAAAAGTTAAAATAAAGGGCTTTGACAGAAAGATGCAATAATACATCTAATTTAAAAGAGATTAATCATTACCAATTTAGCATCAAAAGAATTGTCAGACAAAAAGAGTTCCATATGGGCCATGTTGTAGAAGGCTAAAAATGATGTGCCACTCACATCTCCCTCTCCCCGACTACAGACGGGGGAAAAAAGGAACTGTAAATAAATTTGAGTCTTAAAAGAACATGTGGAATTCCTTTAGAATCATACCTCCACAAGTAGGTTCCACACTATCAGAGTTCCTCAGAAGTATGAGGATGCATCTATAATCCATGTTTTCACTATAGAACGTTTGGGAAGCCATTTTCAATGTGTCCATTCTGCTATCTACCACATATGCTTTTTCTTTAGATTTTCCGGAATTGATTTCATCTGCTCCAGTAATGAATCTGGCCACAAGAGAGCTTTATTCCTCGTTCCCCTTATCTCATTTCCCTCCCTTCTTCCCTCACAAAGGCTGATTAAAACACTATTGCTCTTATATATAGTGGGCAGGCACTGAGAGGAAAAGACAAAGGATGTGAGATATTGTAATTCAAGGAGTAAACTAAGTGACTCTAGAGGCAGACATGCCTATGTTCAAGCACACCTGGAGCTACATAGTAGCTGTGTGATATTCAGTAGGAGATAAATCCATCCAAATCACAGTTGTCTAATCTACAAAATGAACTGCCTATTAAGGTAATTAGAAGAGTTTAAACTGTAGTAAAGTCCTTGACACACAGTAACATGTTGATGTATGCAAAACCAATACAGTATTGTAAAAAATAAAGTAAAATAAATGAATAAATAAATAAAATGTTAAAACCAGAAAAAAATAAAATTAACTGAAGGAAAAAGAAAAAATGTTTTCGATTAATATTAGTCTACTATGAAGCAGTTGAGGGGAGGGGTTGTAAAAACGGGGGGGATAAATACTTATCTACTTATAAAACGGACCAAAACCAAATATTCAAGAACAACTTAGTTGTACTACTAGACTTAATAGTATATAATGAAACTATATCTATCTATATTACTTAATTTAAAATGCATATCAAATATCTGAAGTTCTTAATTATTACATTAGGTGCAGAGTAGAAAATAGCTATATGTCCAGGAGATATTAAATAATTATAATAAATAAAAATCATAAGAATCATATACATATATTATTTAAAATCTTTATTTTGTTGCTATTTATTTCATTTTATGCCTGAACTATATGCTGCTGGAGCCCTTGGAAAATTTTAATTCATGAAAATAATTTCACATTTTAAGCAGATTGTCTAGATGTGATATAACAAAGTAATCTACAAAAATATGGGATCAGAAAGAGTTGAGAAAGGGAAGAATTGACAAAGGAGGGTCAGAGTAGATATACTAGAATGTTAAGCTACTGAATTTTAAACTTAAAGTCTCATTTTTCCCAATTATGCTTATCTGTTTGAGTACTTTGAACTGCTAATAACAGAAAACATAAAGCAACTTAATCATATCAGGGTATTTACTCCAGCATATTACCAAAATGTCCTGAGGGAGATTTCAGGTAGAATGAGAAAAAGATTCTAGCTCTACATCTCTGACATTTCTCACCTCGGCCTTCTTACATGAGCCATATCTTCAGATTGGCTTGACTCAGGGTCATAATATGGATGTCATCAATGACTGGAACCACCCTTCAACCTTCACATCCAAGAGACAGAGAGAAGGGACATATCCCATAACATTCTAAAAAAATTCTCAGTGTTACCCTGATTACCACTGTGCTAAATCCTGTGGCCAAGAGAATGCTATGTGCTAGCTGGCTGCAGTCTGTGTTGCAAGTCAAGATTCACCACTAGAATTTGGGATGGCATTAATTCCTACTAAATTACATGGCTGCTACATCAGGGGAGAGGGGCTTCCCTGGTGACTCAGATGATAAAGAACCTGCCTGTGCTGAGAACCAGGTTAGATCCCTGGGTCAGGAAGATCCCCTGAATAAATGGCTACACACTCTAGTATTCTTGCCTGGAGAATTCCATGGACAGAGGAGCCTGGAGGGCTACTGTCCATTAGGCCTCAAGGAGTCAGACACAATGGAACACTGAGCACACAGAAGAGAAATGACAAAAGGGATACTGGAGAGACAATTAGAGTGTCCAGTCTATGTATATGCCACAGTTGAAATTTTTAATAAAAACAAAAATTTAATGACATAACTAAGAGACCATTTATCACATAGTATAACAGAGAGCCAGCTCCATAGCTGGCTATTCTAATGAAAATTAGTCACACATAAGGGAAATCTCTTTTTAATATAACATCATAGTTGATTCACTATAAACACGTAATATGAAAAGTATTGTATTATTTGAGTCATTAAAAAGCAAAGTTCTTAATGTCCCAAGGTGTTTCTAGACAGAGCTTACTCAACAGAATATAGGGTCTATCCAGTAATACAAAATATGTGGTTGCTGATTCATCCCAATAAAATTAGAGAAACTAATTTTATAAACTCAGAAATGTCAGATCTCAGAATTCTTTTTAAAAATAGTATAAGAAGACTCATGATGGATTAAATAATAATGAATCAAATAAGGAAACAACCAATAGTACTCCCTAGGCTAGCACATTCAGTCACTGTTGTATAAGTTCTTAAGTATTAAAATGGGTTATCTGGCCAATAAAAATCAGTTTTCAACAGTGGGTTGTCAGAGATGATGGGTAAGAGAGAGGAAAGTTAGATGACACACAAGTAATTTTTAAGTCAGTGAATCTATCCTGTATGATATTATAATGGCAGGTATATGACACCAGTAGCACAGAGGGATACTTCATGCACACAGCTTTAAAAAAAAAAAGATCGTTTAGGAGGTCAGGAGATCCCTGGATGGGTTGCATAATGTGACAAAAGAATCTATCTATATTACAAATGTATTAATCAACCTTCCTAATGAGGATGGAGGAAAACTGCTGACTCAAGTAACTGGAAGTATGTGGAATCTGTAAGACTAAAAGCATAAGGCACTGCACATAGCACTATAAAGTTTTTTCCCTTGGAGGTGTCGGCAATCATTTCAAAAACTACTACATGTGTACCTGGAACTGAATAATTACATAAGTGGAGGGAGATGATAGGAGCCAGTTTTCTCACTGCTGCAGTGGAAGGTCACAGAGAATCAAGAGGAGGAGGCTAGAAAGATACATGCGATAATTTAATTAGAATTAGAGATGGAGATATCAATACAAACTGATATTCAGCATAAAATAACTAGAGGGTTATATATAGCAATAATCATAGATTTATGCATGTATATGGATTAGTATACCCGTATGTTTACTTATTTTGTCAGCTAAAAGCAAACAGAGCCAGTAATGCCTCAGTAAAAACAAGCACATCTGGTGCTTAGATATTGGTTTCCAATACAATTTTTTAATGAAAACAACCAAGGATACCTGGAGAAATGACTGATTCTAGGAATCAGAAATATATAACATGAACCTGGAGCAAGATGCAGTGCCAAAAGATAAGGAAGTACTCAAACAAAAACAAGATAATGGGATATGTCAAAGGGACACAAGAGTCAACTGAAAGAGATCCCAATGGCCAAATTGGCAACAATGTGAGCAGCAAAATAAAGTAGTATTAAATTATAACCCAAGTATAAAATAAAGCTGAGCCACAAGGGAAGCCCAAGAATACTGGAGTGGGTAGCCTATCCCTTCTCCAGCAGACCTTCCCAACCCAGGAATCGAACCAGGGTCTCCTGCATTGCAGACAGATTCTCTACCAACTGAGCTCTGAGAGAAGATCTTAAATCATGGGAGCGAATAGGCAAATATCCCATGCAGACGAATTCCAAATAATGTACGTAGACACTTTACCTTCAGGGAGGTGGAACATAACTTCATTCTTGAAGTGTGGCCTTCACATATGTCTTCCTTCCAAAGAGTGTCACAAGAGCGAAAAAGAGCAACAGTACATGGGGAAATCTTATCAGCAGTACTTCGACATAATTAGCTGAATTACCTATGTTTCAGTTTAGGAAAAAAGAGAAACTCATATTTAATCATTTAAACTGAATCAAAGAAGTCACTACTTTCACTCTCTTTAAAAGAATAAACCCACTAATCACTGAAACTATTAAACTCTGAAACAAAATTCTCAACTATTTTGTGATTTTAATTAATTGTCATTATTATATAAGTTGTTTTCAATAGAAGTTAACTTCAAATTTGCCTATTTAAGATGAAGCAACATAGTAGTTACTGTGTATTTAAGCTAGCACATATTTAAATGAAATTATTAGATTACAGTAATGCTTGATTTATTAACATTATTAGAATATATTCAACAAAAGCAATTTTTCTGAAAGAGAATTTTATGACTTTGATCAGTGATTCTTTTTATTCTACTCATTTTTTAATTTTTTCTTAAAAAAGTATTTTTAAAAGTATTCAGGGTGCTTTAAATTTTACTGTCTATTCAGGATCTTCATTCAGAGCAACACCTATTATACACTATTTCATACACCTAGCTATTTTTGCCACCAGTTATTCTAAATTACTCCTAATGGCTATGTTTTTGTATTAGTTGTTTCTGTATGCTTTGCTCATACCTAGTTGCTATTTCATTCAAAATCGTTCAACAAATATTTATGATGTGCTCATAATTTCCCAGGAATATCCTACTGCTGAGGATATAGCAATGGACAAAGATTCCTGTCCTCATGAAGCTTAAATTCAGTCATTTCATAGCATTGTCAGTGTTTCTATTTCTAATAGAAATGGTTTCTTCTCCAACTGAAATACTTGCAATCCACCATAAATTCATAAAATTTCTTTTAATCTTGATTAGAAAACCAGATATTGACCTCCTTAGATCAGCAAACTTAACCTAATGTGGGAGAAATTATAAACAAGTAGTACCTGAATAACAAATAATTATATATGTTTCTTTTAAGCTAAATATTTTATTCACTAATTTCTGGCAGTGATACTGTGTTTAAATAGAAAAAGGAATTATAACTCTATAAATAAGCTGGCTTCTCTGGTGGCTCAGAGGTTAAAGTATCTGCCTGCAATGTGGGAGACCCAGGTTCATTCCCTGAGTCGCTGGAGAAGGAAATGGCAATCCACTCCAGTATTCTTGCCTGGGAAAATCCCATGGACAGAGGAGCCTGGTGGGCTACAGTCCACGGGGTCGCAAAGAGCCAGACACAACTGAGCTACTTCACTCACTCACTCAAATAAGCTGGTATTAAACTTCAGACCACCAAGCTGACAGGAAAAGATGATGCAACTCAATTTCCTATTTCCTATTTCCTCAAGTCAAATGCTTTACTGAAATTTATACCTGCCAGCCTTCCCACATTCTGTTTACTCATCTCTGGGATTCTCCCAACACTTTCAGCCAGAAATTTTCTACTGTTCCTTTAAGATTCAAACATTAACATTACTTCCCTTGGGATACTTTCTCTAGCTCCACCAGGCAAATGCACTTCTCCCTATTCTGGCTTCCTGTGGACATTTATATGTATATTTTATTGACTTTTTAATTTTTAATAAAAATCTCAATAAAATTTTTAAAATAATTTAAGTTGAAACTGGTATTTATTTTTATTTTAACACACACCACACTTTTGTTTATTTGGATATTTGGCTATTACCTGTGCACTATGTACTCCAAAAGAATGGGGTGAGAGGATATTCCTGCTTATATTCTCTGAGCATTTAAAAGTCAAAAAGAGAGCATGTTCCCCAAATCTCAGAGTGGTGTTGAAGAACACCAGCTATTCAGATCAGCTCATGTTCTGCTCCATCACTCTATTCAAGTGTACCTGTGAAGCTTCAAGCAAGGTTCTACTATTCCCCTGACTCAGTGGTAGGGTCTGTAGAAAGCTTAGGTAATACTAGCTTCTCTCTCATAGAATTACTGTATAATAAAACAAATACTTCTGCTTTATTGACTATGCCAAAGCCTTTGACTGTGTGGATCACAACAAACTGTGGAAA
The DNA here is from genome assembly GCF_032405125.1 of Capricornis sumatraensis. NCBI lineage: Eukaryota > Metazoa > Chordata > Mammalia > Artiodactyla > Bovidae > Capricornis > Capricornis sumatraensis. The sequence goes on along the minus strand of NC_091085.1, from coordinate 38,044,589 downwards.
TACTTAAATAGATGGGAATACCAGACCACCTCACCTGCCTCCTGAGAAATCTGTATGCAGGTCAAGAAGCAACAGTTAAAACCGGACATGGAAAAACACACTGCTTCCAAATTGGGAAAGGAGTACATCAAGGCTGTATATTTTCACCCTGCCTTTTTAACTTATGTGCAGAGAACATGATGAGAAATGCCAGGCTAAATGAAGCACAAGCTGGACTCAAGATTTCTGGGAGAAATATTAATAACCTCAGATATGCAGATGATACCACCATTATGGCAGAAAGTGAAGAACTAAAGAGCCTCTTGATGAGAGATTGAAAGAGTCGAGTGAAAAAGTTGGCTTAAAACTCAATGTTCAGAAAACTAAGATCTTGGCATCCGGTCCCATCACTTCATGACAAATAGATGGGGAAACAATGGAAACAGTGACAGACTTTATTTGGGGGGGCTCCCAAATCACTGTGATGATGATTGCAGCCATGAAATTAAAATACATTTGCTCCTTGGAAGAAAAGCTACAAAGGTCCACCTAGTCAAAGCTATCGTTTTTCCAGTAGTCATGTATGGAAGTGAGAGTTGGACCATAAAAAGCTGAGCAATGAAGAATTGATGCTTTTGAACTGTGGTGTTGGAGAAGACTCTTAAGAGTCCCTTGGACTGCAAGGAGATCCAACCAGTCCATCCTAAAGGAAATTAGTCCTGAATATTCATTGGAAGGACTGATGCTGAAGCTGAAACTGCAATACTTTGGCCACCTGATGCAAAGAACTAACTCATTTGAAAAGATACTGATGCTGGGGAAAATTGAAGGTGGGAGAAGCAGGGGACAACAGAGGATTAGATGGTTGGATGGCATTATCAACTCAATGGACATGAGTTTCAGTAAACTCCGGGTGTTGGTAATGGACAGGGAAGCCTGGCGTGCTGCAGTCCATGGGGTCACAAAGAGCTGGACATGACTGAGTGGCTGAACTGAACTGAAAACAAATAATTACTTCAAAATATCTGAGTGGTCCAAAGAGTTGCACAAATGTTCACTGTTATTAATTTTAATGAAACTTACCATATTTAGTATGTAGCTAATAGGATAACAATATTTACTGAATTACCATTGTAGACAGAGAAATAAATCCCACTGGGAAAAAAGTAGAAGACCCAATCTGCCTCAGATGAGTTCAGAAAGCTACAGTTAACTCCATGCAATTGCTATAAATGCTGTGTACATATTTCTTGGTACTTACACAGATATTAATTTATAAACAACATATATCAACTATACAATCTTCCAAAATATCAACAAATACTCTGCATCTTGTGGGATGTGTTTAAGTTAGAGGCATGTATTTTGACAGGGAGAATGAGAAAAGGTATTCTCTATTTTCCAAATTTTCCTGTTTAAGGAGGTGAGATTTACATTTATTCTCAAGTGAAGTTATTAAAGTATATTAAAAATTCCTCACTCTGTGATCATATGTATTTGTTAGAGTGAAGGTAATAGCTGAGGATATGTAGCCTATATATAAAAGTGCAGGAGAGTAACTTAAACATGTTTTTAATATGCATTATCAGGAAACTAACACCTTGAAATTTCCTTTTGCTTTAGAAGGATCTAATGAAGAAACAAGCCCTTTAACATTGGGCCAATCATGTTGGCTAGTAAAATAAATTTTAAAAACCAAAGAACTTTGGTGATGGAGTTAAAGCTTAAATATCTGGTGTGTATGTATGCTAAGCTGCTTCAGTCCTGTCCGACTCTTTGCAACCCTATGGACTGTAGCCCTCCTGGCTCCTCTGTCAGTGGGATTCTCCAGGCTAGAATACTAGAGTGGGTTGCCATGCCTTCCTTCAGGGGATCTTCTCTACCTAGGGATCAAACTCCTGTCTCATGTTTCCTGCATTGGCATGTGGGTTCTTTACCACTAGCACCACCTGGGAAGCCTTAAATATCTGGTAATGAAACTTTAATATTCTTGTGTTAAACCTTCCTTAGAAATACTGTGAATGTGTGCTGCAGTGCAGAGAGCTCTTCCTTTTAAAATAATAAAATATGAAAGCTTTCAATTTATTGTTGAATTCAGTGTGTCAGCTAAATTTATCCCAAACTTTTGAAAATATAAAATAGTAGTTAGGAGTCGCACTTTCCCAGATGATAAAGAAGTTTCACGGCAAGAATCAGAAGTCGATCTTGCATCGCTGCTGATCAGGCTGAATCCCAGGGATGAGCAAAAGCTGCCTGGAGCTCAGCTTTTAAAGCAATGTGACAATGTAATAATTCCTTCCATCACAATGTTTCTGATCAGAAAAAAAAATAAACAGCTGATTCCCAAATAATAATTGATCCCAGCATTCTGAGGCACAAGCCAGCCAAAACTTGTCTGATCTTTTTAATGCAAAATCACTACATATGAAGAATTCAAGTTCAGTTGTCTAGGGCTTTAAAATCATGTGCAAAACACACTGTATCCATTGTGTTACGGTCATATCCTCTGATTGCCTGGCTAAGGATTTGGAAATGCTTGGTCATATTTATCTATTTCTGGTATCCCAGTAGGAGTTCAGTAATCTGAGTTCTTTGCATCTTGCCAGCCAATGAGTGCTCAAGGAGAGTCATACATTTGATGAAATCTGCTTTGAGAAAATCCCAGCCCTACATCTTTCTCCCTAAAAGGCTGGGGAGGGAACATACTTTTCAACGCTTTCCTTCTTGCCCTCACCAAAGAGTTGGGTCAGAAATAACACTGATGAGGAATAAGACAAGCATTGTCCTCATGGGGCCTGTACACACAAGGAAAGTTATGGGACTCCCCCAAACAGCCAACAATTCCAGTTTTAGTATTCAGTTACAGGAAGGCTTGTAGGATAATGAAAAGAAGACAGACAAAAAACACCATTATTATGAGCAGCAAAGAAAGAATGAAGGAGCCATAAGGCTTTTCCCATATTAAAAAAAAAAAATCTTCTATTTATAATTAAAAGTTTTGGTGTCACTCAGTTGCACTGAAAGAAGTTTAAGAATCTAAATATAGTTAAAAAGACAGACTGTAGTTCTAAGGGAAAATTATCCAAGAGTCTTATTGCCCTTATAGCTTTATCTTTCTCCTTGCACAGCAGAACTACTATGGACTGTAAATGGAATCCTTTTTTTTAATTAACTTAGCAAAAGCAGAAAAACCATCTTCACTTTTTACACTACACCAGAGTATATGTCACTATGTACACACTAACCATTACAAATTGTTTTAAACTGACAATAAATGATGAACCCTTATATAAAGATGGTTTTAAATACTGATGTGCATTCAAAATGTATATCACATGCTATTTATGAATTAAGAATATATCTTTTTTATGTTGCAATCTGTATTTTAAATGGAATTTTTCAGTTTTGCCTATTGCTACAATATTCTTTAAAAGGGATGGAATGATTTTAATTATGAGACTGCATAATATAGTAAACTCATTAAGAGAAAATGTTTTTGCAAACACAAAATAAAACACAAGGCATACATACAAAGAAGGCTTTTTGAATTACATTAAAAGGCAAATATGGAAACTCACTAATCTAGAATTTATATTTTACAGGAAAGCACAGACATCTTGAAAATCTCAAGAAGGTGCAGACAAGAGCTTGATTATTTGGACATTTGCTGTACACGCTCCAAAATTTTCTTAGATAGCATCACCACCAAATTTTCTTTGTGTATCATTGTAAATCTTATCTTTTGACATTGCTCAGAAAAATTTGGAAGCTCTCTAAACACACTGCATAGAATTCTAACTTTAAAAATAATATATTATGTATGCATACTAAGTATTAGTATTTACAATAAGCAATCAACTATAGGAATAAATTCAAATTTACCAATATTAATGGAGTTTCTCCTCCATATATAGAGAGTAGAGTACATGTACTCAGCTTTTGTGGGATCTGTCTGGCACTAACCATAGTATAATGGTCCAATGGAATCATCTCAGGCATTCAATCTGGCACTATAGTCAAATCCTTGTATCAAGGCTTATCAGTGAAACAATTACATCACAGGGAGAGAATTTTAAAAATACATGTTGAATTTAGCACTTAGACTTTCCCTAAAGCAGCAGTAAAGACATAGTTTTAACTCAATACATACTCTTAAGTCAACCAAAGTTAAATATAATTACTTATTAAATAGATTCACAGTTTATACCATTCCCATTTGGGATCATACTAAAAGAATAATATTTGTTCTTAACTATTTCCTTCAGGCAATATGAACACATTCAACTAAATTGATGAGGTAAACATACTAGCCTTGAGTTAAGAGGTTAGAAAGTTCATGCCTCAGTTTTGCTGGGACAAGGCAATTTCTCAGAAGCTCAGATTCAGAGTACTGTGATTCTAGAGAAATACTGTTCACCTAAATGACTCACTTCTAGAGTACAGTTGAGAAGCACTTCAAAAACTCTCTTCCTCACATCCCTCTCATATCTTTTTCACCTAGTGTTTAAAAAAGTCATCATCAAGGGTTCATAGCTTTTGTCAATAACTTAAAACAATTTTCCAGGTAATAAGGTAACTAATGGCACAAATGGAACAGATTAAAGGCCTTGGGAATCTTTCAATATCAGGATTCTGATTTACTCTTATAGCTTCCATTTTGCTACCCCACTTTTGCTTATATTTTAGTCTTCAACTGTCATTATCTGCAGTAACAAGGCTCAACAAGTCATTGATTACAAGAGATTTTATAAAGCAATTTATATCAGTAGAGTTCATTTACTATATCCAGAAGTCACTTCCTAAAAATAAAACCCTAAAATATGATGTAAATATACTGCTCCCTTTGTATACCTTTTCTCATTTTATCTCATAACACACCTTTAAATTATATATTATCATTACTCCATTTCACAAAGGAGAAAGAATAAAGGATTGAAAGGTTGTCATTTTCCCAAGAGCACGGAGCTTCTGGTTCGACTTCCACCAAGCTGATATTCTTCACTACTACGCCATGCAGCCAAAGAAAAAGAAACAGGTGGGGGGTGACTGCATTCTCACCAACTCAAAGCCTGTCAAATTGTCCTCACACTAAGAATAGCTCTCTCTTCCCCCTCTGAGGAGTCATGGTTCGGAGGTCAGCAAACTATAGTCCAAGGGCAAAATTAAGCTAATCATTTATCTTCATAAATAAAGGGTTTTTGTTTTATTGAACACAGGTACACTAGTTCTTCTCCATTGTGATAACTGCCTTCACATGACAACAGCAGAGTTAAGTTGCTGCGAGAAATGTCCTCTGGCCCACAAAGCCTAATATACAGTCTGACTCTTCACATAAAATACTTGCCAGCCTCTAGATGACAAGACTGACAAATACAGGGAAGCAATGACATTAAGTATTTTGACTGGTGGAGGGTCTATTACTAAATACCAACTTGTAGATAGCAAGCCTGTCAAGAAAAATGGTATTAATGGAGCAGATACACATGAAGCAAGGGAATTAGGAAGGACGGAAATAAAGGCTATGGTGAACACATTCCAGAACACTCACAGGAGTTCCTTGAACAGGCCAAGTTGTCTGTTGACCTTGAATCTACTGAATTCAGTGGGCTCTCAAGTGCTTTTTGTTAACTAGCTCTGTGTAATGCAGATCGATGAAATTCTTCTCTGAGTAAGCCCTGATAGTGCTTGTTACTCTGCCCAGTTATTCATACTTCCCATGTGAACTTGAATTGTACAGGGTATCAGGAAAAGAAAGGTCTTCATTCCACTAGAGAGTTGATGATTTTCCAGTTTTAAAGAGTAAAGTGCTCTTGCTGGAAAAGTTTTAAGTAGGTGTAGAATTAGGTCACTCTCCATGGTGAATACAATCAGATGATTTTGATCAGTAGCTCTAATCATTAATTCCCACAGCAGTTAGCCCCTAGAAGTAACTCTAAAAGTGAAGCCCCAATGAAACATTGATTGGCCTTAATACTGAATATGTATCCAATGGAATTTAAACATTTACAACTTGAGAAATTTGGATAATGGGTGTGCACAGGTGCACATACACACATTCTACCCCCACACACACATCACACACACACACACACACACACATACCATCACACACAACAAGATGCTCTCAAGAAATTTTAACAAATCTACAGTATTGGCACATTTCCAGTGATTTATTTTTTTAAAGCAGCAAAATTCCTAGATGACGGCACAGTTTCCCAAATCACTTCCCAGCTTTTCCCTGAGCCACTAGTTCTTAAAACATGAAAGAAGAGAGGGCACTTTTAATTTGAAAAATAGTCTATGAAGTTCATATGGGAGGGAGAGAGAATTTGCCAAAGTGATTAAGTCCATGTGTGAAGGACTAAGTGAAACCTTCAGGCGTTCTGTCGCACGTTATTTTCACGTTTTTCTCCAATTTACACAACCGTGTGGGTGGCCACATGTCTATTTGTTTTCCTTGTTTTTCAACAAGTGAAACTAGAGGTGGAGGAGGGGAGGTTAGAAGAGCTTGTTTTTTAACTCATAGAAGTCAGGGTTTTATTATTTTCAGATTGACCTGATGTACAATTGAACAAGTTCTCTCATTAGCTGAACCCAGAAACAGATGGTAATTTTGCTTGTGAGCTCACTTTGTGCAGTTCATGTATCTGAGTAAGGTTTTACCTTTCCTTTTGCTTACATTATGTTACACCCTCCACTTACATAGCTGGCATCCTAAGATGAGTGAGAATATCAATCTTTATATAAGAATTTCATAGAGAGAAAAAAATCAGAGTCCTTATCATGTTGATGCTATAGATCTTGTTTCTAAAAGAGCATTCACGTAACTTTCTTAATTTACTCAGTTCAAGAAAATTGAATATGACATTGGATATTATGATTAGTCTTACATATTAAGTGTGTTAGCAATGAACAATTTGTGAAATAAAATTTTAAGAAGTCAATCATTTTTTAATATACCCTGTTAATCATCTATTATATATACTCTCCTATCATGTAAAAGAAATTGACCTAAGAACTCTGCAGTTGAAACAAAGTGACTATAAGTCACTAATCAACTAGTATTTGGTGACAGTGTGTTTCTCATTTTAACTATTTTTCAATGGATTTTTATAGGACCTGAATAATTCATTCTGGCAAGGAATTTCAACCAAAGATTTCCACTATTTTACTTTTATATACCTATGTAAGAAAGAATAAAGTGGAATAGGGAAACCATACAAAAATAAAAGCCTGACATCTCACAACATAAAAATGGTGGCATATGATTTACCTAAATGCATTTTTTTTCCTTCTGTGGATAATTGATTTTTTTTTACCCTAGTCATCAATTCTCTGTTCAAGGAACAATAACATGGTCATTATTGCAAGAGCCCTCTTTTGTTTTGATATTTTTCTCCTCATTTTTCATCACAATGTCCATCTCTCCCTATTCCACATACATCATATCTTTTAATGTGCTTTATCTGTTTCCTTGTATATTCATGTATTCTCTCAAAATGTAGGTTTCTTTGGTGTAAGGGGTATGTTTTAATGTATACAAATGGTATTTTGCTATAGTAATTACACTGGTTTTTATATTTTTACTCAAAAGTCAGTTTTGAACAACAACCCTAGTTTCTGTAAACGTTTATACTTCCACTGCTTTTCCTGGCTGATACCCTTTGTTTATACGCCCACTATGTTTAATCTGTGTGTTCCATAATGATAAACACCTGGGTTATCACTAACTCCTCAACAAATACAAAAAGGCTACACTGACTTCCTTCATGCTTTACAATTTATGGACATGTGCAAGAAATTATCTAGAATAAATACTTAAGAATTTCATATAAATGCATAATTTCGTTAAGTTCTATGAACTGCTCTCCAGAATGACTACTGATTTGGTCTCTCAGAAGCAGGTTATGAGGCTTTCTGTTTCCACACATCTACACTTTCACTTGCAATTACCACATGTTCACAGCTGCCAACCTGAAGGAATTAAGTGAGCAAAACTAAACTCTTTTCCCCTCATTTTATTAATGATATTTATAATCATCCTTTTTTTTTTGATCATTAGCCAGTTAAATATTCTCTTCTGTGAATTCCCAATCCATACACTTCATCTATTTTTTTTTCCATAGGGGCTCTCTCAGTTTTGCAGATATTAAAACTATATTTATTTGAAATAGTCTCTAAACAGACCATGAAGTGATGGGATGATCTTTGTTTTCTAAATGTTGAGCTCTAAGCCAACTTTTCACTCTCCTCTTTCACTTTCATCAAGAGAGCTCCTCTTCACTTCATAAGGGTGGTGTCATCTGCAGATCTGAGGTTATTGATATTTCTCCCAGCAATCTTGATTCCAGCTTGTGCTTCCTCCAGCCCAGCGTTTCTCATTATATACTATGCATATAAGTTAAATAAGCAGGGTGACAATATACAGCCTTGATGTACTCCTTTTCTTATTTGGAACCAGTCTGTTGTTCCATGTCCAGTTCTAACTGTTGCTTCCTGACCTGCATATAGGTTTCTCAGGAGGTAGGTCAGGTGGTCTGGTATTCCCATCTCTCAGAATTTTCCACAGTTTATTGTGATCCACACAGTCAAAGGCTTTGGCATAGTCAATAAAGCAGAAATAGATGTTTCTCTGGAACTTTCTTGCTATTTCAATGATCCAGCGGATGTTGGCAATTTGATCTCTGGTTCCTCTGCCTTTTCTAAAACCAGCTTGAACATCTGGAAGTTCACGGTTCATGTATTGCTGAAGCCTGGCTTGGAGAATTTTGAGCATTACTTTCCTGGAGTGTGAGATGAGTGCAATTGTGCGGTAGTTTGAGCATTCTTCGGCATTGCCTTTCTTTGGGATTGGAATGAAAACTGACCTTTTCCAGTTCTGTGGCCACTGCTGAGTTTTCCAAATTTGCTGGCATATTGAGTGCAGCATTTTCACAGCATCATCTTCCAGGATTTCAAATAGCTCAATTGGAATTCCATCACCACCACTAGCTTGTTCATAGTGATGCTTCTTAAGCCCCACTTGACTTCTCCTGTAACTTGCTTTCTGTTTATTCTTCTTGTTTTTGATTGTCTCTCTTTCATAGATTTTTTTGTGATTGAATGTCTATTTTGGATTGAATTATTCTATTATTAATCTCATATTTCTTGTACCATGACTCTAGAAATTACAATATGCACCCATGCTTATGCTCACAGTTTAAAATCATTGACTATTAAAATTAGTACCTTATTTGTCCCAGGCAAAGTACATTATTTGCCCCAGGAAGATGCATGCATCTTAAAATGTCTCCTCTTTATTACTGTCTTCTTTATACTGATTTATGTACTAGTGTAATGACTTATGCACTAATGTTATATGAATATTCTAAACCCACAAGTTGTTAGTAGTGCTTTCAGTCTAAATGTATTTAAATGTATCCATATTTTTGCCTTTCTTGTGGGTTATCATTACTTCTTAATATCTGAGATTTAATCTAAGATTGTCTGCTGATTGAAGGAACACATTTTATTATTTTCTTTACTGCATGTATAATAACGGCGAATACTCATATTTTCTGTTTATTTACACATGTCTTTAGGAAAAGTTGAAAGGACATCAACTGCACTCTAAAAATCCAAATCAACTGTAAAATAATAAGTTTTCTTGATCTCATGAGAGAGACATGTCACATAAAAGTCAAGAAGTATTAATTTCATAGACCGTGAATCCTTTTGAGAAGAGACAGAAAGTACAAAGTGGCAAAGCACAAGAATAGCTGTGGAACTTCCCTGGTGGCTCAGACAGTAAAGAGTGCACCTGCAATGCAGGAGACCCAGTTTGACCCCTGGGAGGGAAGATCCCTTGGAGAAGGAAATGGCAACCCACTCCAGTATTCTTGCCTGGAAAAGCCCATGGACAGAGGAGCCTGGCGGGCTACAGCCCATGGGGTCACAAAGAGTCAGACACAACTTAGTGATTAAACAACAACAAATACAAACAGGTAAGGAAAAATAAGGTGAAATTTTATTTCTAAAGGCTAGATATAGGGCAGAATATAGAACCCCTGGTGACCACAGATACAAGGTGAGGTCACACTTATTCAGACTCAACTACTCATGGATCTCTTATCCAGCTGGCATGCACATGAAAGGGGAGGGAGGGAGTTACAGAAACCCTCGATTGTAGCAGAAGCTTGCAGGAGGTGCATGGTCACTGCCCTGGGAGTCACAAATTATCACTTGGTTTTGCGTTAGCTCACTGATTACAGGGAGGAAAAGTCCCAAACTCCTGAACAAGGAGCAGGAATTCCTGTCACTCCCACTGCACAGTAAAGACTCACTGCTGAAGAAAAGTCAAGGAAAAATCTTTATTTCATTTTAGAATCCTATTTTCAGTGGCTAGGATGAAGATTACATAGTTCCATTCATTGCTTTAAAAACATAACCCTGTGATTTTAAAAAATATAATTCTCTGATTTTCTGGGTTCAGTTATTTCTGTTAGTCTTATTTCTGCTCCTTTGAAAACAACTTATCTTCCAAACTTTAAAAATTATACTGTTGTCTGGTTTCAACAGCTTTATTATACTATTGAAATGTCATTTCCTCTAATTATCATATTTGAAACATGCACTGCTTTTGAATGTGTGATCTATACCTTTTACCAGTTTTTAAAAAATTATCACTTCTCTTCAAATGTAATTTCCATCCTATTTCATAGTTCATTGACTTCTGGGACCTCAATTACATACATGTTAGATCTTCTTGATGTCCCTTTAATATCACTTCCCCTTTATGTTTTTCAAACTCATGCATCTTCAGGTTCTCTGAATAATTTCTTTTCTGGTGTTGTACAATTTTACATTCACTCTTAATCAATTTTGCCATTAACTTCATCCACTATGTACCTAATTTTGGTTATATTTTTTCAATTCTGTAATTTCTATGAATTCTTTAAAAATAATGTCTAGTTCTCTAAACACTCTAAAGCTATCATTTATGACTGATCTTTTTTGCTTGCTTGTTAGATAAGAAAAACATATGAAGATAATTTGAAATGTAGGATGATGATATCATTCCCCAGAGAAAACTTGTATATGTTTTAACAGGATGGTAGGAGCATTATCATTAGTAATTATTAGTCCAATCAGAGATTAAGATTATTTCAAATTGGGCCTCAGTATTAATGACATCTGATCTATTTCCAAATTGCCAATGTCCGCTCATGGAAAAGCAAGAGAGTTCCAGAAAAACATCTACTTCTGCTTTACTGACTATGCCAAAGCCTTTGACTGTGTGGATCACAATAAACTGTGGACAATTCTGAGAGAGATGGGAATACCAGACCACCTGACCTGCTTCTTGAGAAACCTATATGCAGGTCAGGAAGCAACAGTTAGAACTGGACATGGAACAACAGACTGGTTCCAAATAGGAAAAGGAGTACGTCAAGGCTGTATATTGTCACCCTGCTTATTTAACTTATATGCAGAGTATATCATGAGAAACCGCTGGGCTGGAGGAAGCACAAGCTGGAATCAAGATTGCTGGGAGGAATATCAGTAACCTCAGATATGCAGATGACACCACCCTTATGGCAGAAAGGGAAGAGGAGCTAAAAAGCCTCTTGATGAAAGTGAAAGAGGAGAGTGAAAAGTTGGCTTAAAGCTCAACATTCAGAAAACGAAGATCATGGCATCTGGTCCCATTACTTCATGGGAAATAGATGGGGAAACAGTGGAAACAGTGTCAGACTTTATTTTTTGGGGTTTCAAAATCACTGAAGATGGTGACTGCAGCCATAAAATTAAAAGATGCTTGCTCCTTGGAAGAAAAGTTATGACCAACCTAGATAGCATATTCAAAAGCAGAGACATTACTTTGCCAACAAAGGTGCGTCTAGTCAAGGCTATGGTTTTTCCAGTGGTCATGTATGGATGTGAGAGTTGGACTGTAAAGAAGACTGAGAGCCGAAGAATTGATGCTTTTGAACTGTGGTGTTGGAGAAGACTCCTGAGTCCCTGGACTGCAAGGAGATCCAACCAATCCATTCTAGAAGAGATCAGCCCTGGGTATTCTTTGGAAGGAATGATGCTGAAGCTGAAACCCCAGTACTTTGGCCACCTCATGTGAAGAGTTGACTCATTGGAAATGACTCTGATGCTGGAAGGGATTGGGGGCAGGAGCAGAAGGGGACAACCCAGGATGAGATGGCTGGATGGCATCACTGACTCGATGGCCATGAGTGTGAGTGAATTCCAGGAAATGGGGATGGACAAGAAGGCCTGGGATGCTGCGATTCATGGGGCCGCAAATTCGGACATGACTGAGCAACTGAACTGAACTGAACTGATCTATTTCCACTTCATTTGACTCTTACAGTTTAGCCCATTTTAGTCCCTACCTAATTACTGGAGGTACCAGACTTCCCTTCATAAAGTTGCAAACCCCAATTTTTTTTTCTTTCTAGCGACTTTAATTTATCAAGAACTTTATTCCACTTTTAAGAGTCCAGATACTTCTTGATAAATTGGTTTATGACAGTATAATAGCACCAAATCTGTCTTATCTCTCTGAGCTTTCTTTTTCTACAGGATGTTATCCCAAAATTTTACTTTTTAGCTTGTTTTCCCTTCAAATATATAATTTTAAAAATGTTTTGCCTACTTTTTCTAGTTGTATTCTGATGACAATTAGTTCAAATTATCTATTATTATTACTAAGTGCCCCTCTCTCTAATTTTATTATTTTCATTCTCTTCAGTATTTTCCTGGTGGCTCAGCAGTAAAGAATCCGCTTGCAATGTTGGAAACCTGGGTTCGATCCCTGGGTCAGGAAGATTCCCTGGAGAAGGAAATGGCAACCCATTCCAATATTCTTACCTAAGAATCCCAAGGACAGAAGAGCCTAGCCGGCTACAGTCCATGGGGTCACAAAAAGTCAGACGCAACTGAGCGACTAACATACATACCATACATATAGCTCTTTTATAATGTTACACATGATTTCTAAGTTCCATATATTATTTATTAATATAATCTTCAGATCACATTTTAGTCTTTTATTATAAATAATATGAAATATATATAATTATACCTACATAAATATATTCTTATTAGTGTATGTTTTCTTAATGCTATAAAGATGTGGTGATTTTCCTAAATTAAATTTACATCCTGAAGCATTGATGCTGTGCTTTATTAATTAAAATGAATTTATGATAAAGCTATTGGGTTTTATGTGTGGATTAACATAAGTCCAAATAAATCCATGTGTTCTCTCCTAGCTCCACATGCATATTATATATAAACATGAACATTAATTTCACATTAAATGCATAGCTACAAATATCATGTACATGCTAAGTCACTTCAGTCAAGCGCAACTCTTTGCAACCCCTTGGACTCTAGCCCACCAGGCTCCTCTGTCCACAGGATTCTCCAGACGAGTATGCTACAGTAGGTTGTCGTGCCCTCCTCCTGGGGATCTTCCCAACCCAAGGATCAAACTCACCTCTCAAGTCTCCTGGAGGTGGATTCTTTACCACTAGGGCCACTTGGTGACCCATCATATACACTTGTATTCGTCCATGTCTCCTAGCCCTTTCAGTTGACCAGAAATCTATCTCATGACTTCTCTCTCCTCAAGCTATCAATACCACATCCTACCTCTGACTCAGGTGTTAACTTTACTCATAAACAAATGGAAGGGAACTTCAACAGTTCTCATCAGCATATCTGCCCATTTATAATCACAATGGCCAAATATACTGTCTTCCTTTTTGTTGTAATTTTCTCTGCTCTTCTAAATAATCCTCTCCACTTATGTACCACCTTTTTGTTCCCATCCTTGCCTACTGAATCCTTTGCTATAGCAATCCTCCCACTCTCTTCAGCATCGTTGTCTTTTCCCTCCAAATTATATTACTCCCATCAAATATAAACATGCTATCATTTCTCACATAGTAAAAAAAAAAAAGAAGAAGAAGAAGAAGAAAGAAAGAAAGAAAACTCTCTTTACGCACTTTTCCTTCCATCTTCCATGCCGTTTCTCTTTCCTTGTCGACAGTAATATTTCTTGAAAAGGTTGTCTACTCTCATTGTCTCCAATTCTCTTGTTTACTCTGAAATTCATTTGAGTCTTGTTTTAAGCCACTATCACACAGAAACTATGCTTGTCAAAATCATCAGTGATGTAATTGTGCTAAGTCCAATGGCCATTATGCAGTTATAACTATACTGGGTCTGTCATGAGCATTTTCTATGGTTGATCACCCAATCTCAATAACAAAATATTTTCCTAACAATGCCACCATACATTCCATTTTTCTGTTCCCTCCCCCAATATCTTATTGGCCATTTCCCCAGTCCCTTTACCTAACTCTTCATCCCCTAAGGACTCCACTTAGAGATTCTCAAGGGCTCACTATCTATCTTTTGTGTTGACACTGATTTCCTTGGTGAGCTCATCTAGCTTACATTTAAAGCCTATGTGCAGATGAGTTCTAAAGTTTGATCTACAGTATAAATCTTTCATTAGGACCTAAGACACTTACATCCAACAGCTTACTTAGCATCTGCTTAAATACATTATAGGCACATCAGACTTACTCCAAACTCATACTCCCATCTTTCTTTCCTGAACACCTGCTTCTAGAATTCTATCCCCTCAGTGAATAGTAATGTCATTAATTCAGTTACTTAGACAAAACTATTTGACAATTTTCTAGACTTCTCTTTTTCTCAAAGCCCACATTCAACCTATCAGCAAATTCTTTTAACTCTATCTCCCAAACACATTCAAAATCTGACCACCTCCTACCACATTTATACCTACCATCCTCAGGTAAACCACCATTACCTTGTTCCCAGATTATGTCATTAGTTCCCTAGTTGTTCCCATCTACTTTTCACCTGAATAGTTTGTTCTCAATTAGGAACCTAAAGGGGCTTCCCTGGTGGCTTAGACAGTAAAGAATCTGCCTGCAATGCAGGAGACATGAGTTCAATCCCCGGGTGAGGAAGATACCCTGGAGAAGGAAATAATTACCCACTTCAGTGTTCTTGCCTGGGAAATTCCATGAACAGAGGAGACTGGCGGGCTACAGTCCACTGATGTTGCAAAGAGTCAGACACGACTGAGCAATTAACACTTTCATGAAACTAAATAGTCTGTTGGGGGCGGGGGAGGCAGGGGAAGCTTTATATATATATATATATATATATATATATATATATATATATATATATATATATATATATATATTTTCCTCCCATATCACTTAGAGAATAAGACTTCTGTCTCCTCTCTGACCTTATTTCCTGTTACTCTTTCCTTGGTTGATACACATCTCCAGGCACAGCAACAACTCCTTTATTACTCCTCAAACACACAAGTCCTAGGGTCTTTACATTGCATTTTCTGTGTGTGGTATGCTCCTCTCCACCTGTGTATATGACTCACTTTCTCATTTCTTCCACCTTTATTTAGAAGCAGTAAGGCTTGCCCTGATTATTCTATCTTAAAAACTGCAACCAAGCCAAACACCTCACTTCTTGCACTTCCTACCTTCCTATTCCTGTCATGTTTTCTTCACAGTGCTTAGCCACGTTCTAATATACCATACAATGTACCTACCAGTTAACTGTTTATTTCTTGCTATAGAACGTAAGTCCCATGAGCACCAGTTTTGTGCATTTTTTTTAAAATTTCATTCACTGCAGTATCCCAGACCCCAGAATATTATCTAGAACAAAGTAGGTACTCAGTAACATTTGCTGAACAAAGGAATGAATGAACTACTCTGACCTGAAACTCTTGTACTATTTTGAATAGTCATATCACATATCTTTTTATTATTTATAAATTTTAAATGGAATTCATTTAAAGTTTCCTCAACCACTGTGAGGTATGTGATAAAATTCTACTATGTAGAATGAATAAAATTCAGGCCCTTCTCTTTTATTTCTAGCAGTCTTTCTATTAGTCATTCATGTGCTAATTTGTATTGATAAGTTTTATAATGTTAAACAATCACTGCATTCCTGAAATAAACCATTAAGTGATGCATTTTTTGGTAAAAATATTTTAAATATATCTGCTTCATATGTATTTAAAGAATTTTTATTCCATGACACTACCTGTGATTGTTTTATATTATCTTTTATTTTACCTTAGAATCAAGATTTTATCAGCCTTCTAAGACACAGTCTACAACTTTGACTGACACTCAATTTTCAGGGACATCATGAAAAAGATAAATATTAGCTATACTTTTGAAAGGTTTTTAGAATTAATTTATTAAACTAATTAGATTTGTGACTTAAATTTTTATTACATTTTAATTTATTAAATGATCAATTATATTTTTAGAATTTTTTAAAAACTTACTTTATAAAAACCCATTTGCATAATCTAAGTTTCAAATTTGGGGACAGAGGTTTGTCCTTATATACTTTATGACACATGTTTTTAGTTATTGTATTATTATATTCATATTTTGACTTTATTATCTCCCTTTTCAATTGACTGGATCTTCCAAAGTGTTCTCTTCCAATTATTTTTTTCAAAAGCCCATTTTATTTTTAATTAAACTTTTTAAAAAATCTAAATTTTTTTATTTTTCTTATATCTTTTATATACCCTTTTCTCATATTTCCAACTTCTTAAATAGAATGCTTTAATTGCCTTTATAATCATTATTATTTTCCCCTGTTTCTTCAAAAAGCATTTTCGAGGTTAAGTTTTCCTTCTAAGTACTGTTTTAAATGTAGTTCACAAGATTTAATATGTAGCATTTTTATTGACATATGATTCCAAGTAAAACAATGCAATATTTTGTAATGCTCATTGTTTGTTTCTTTATCTAAAGGATTATTTTAGCTATTCTTTAGTTACTGCTTCATTTGCATCACAATATAATCAGACTGAATAATGCAAACAAAAAATTGTCAACATTGATAATGTAAATGGCAACGTATCAAAAGCAAAAAAAAAGTTTTCTTTTGCATACATATAATTTTTTATTTGTTGAAAATCACACATAGATTGCTAAAATGAACAGACTGATTGATTTTAGCTGAGTTAGTTCTATTATTTTAAGCATAAATAGTCCTGAAGAAGTATGTGTTTTTTTTTTTTACTAGTCTACCAGACTCCACTCTCATTCAATTCCTCCCAAAATCTATTTTCATTAGCACAGTCAATGTTGTTAGATATATATGTAACAACATTATATAAGTTCAAGTTACAAAACCTTCCAATATCATCCACTGCACACTAATTAAAATACAGACATTCATAAGGCCAAACATCATCTTGTTCTGACACTCTTTCTCACCTATCACATATCCTCACTGAGCAAACCAAGGTCATCTGTGTTTCACTGATTTTCTGTATGTTTCTATTTGTTCTACTCTCTAGGCCAGTCCATAAGACTTAACTTAGGAAGGTCTTTGGCTCTCCCAAGCTGGCCTCTTACTGCTCAGTAGTCAGCTAAGTAGGCCACTATAGTCAATCATTCTAAAATAGATACTGGCACTTCCATTAATCATTCTTTGTCATTATGTTTAATTTTATTTGCAGCACTTTTTACTATTTCAAATGTGTTGATCCTTCATTTGTTTGCTATGTATTGTGTCTTACACCTCCAGAATGCAAGATATAAAGGAACAAGTGTTATTTTCTGTCTCATTCCATAACATACACATTTTTTCATCACAGAAAATGAATAGGGCTTGACATGCAGCTGATGCTCAGTTGATATTTTACATTTGTGAATAACCACAATCACATTTTCTGATATGTGTTTAGCGTGTTCTGTGCATACTGAACAGAACTTAAGCAAAGAATTACTGAAACCATTTGCTAGAAAGCACATAAATGTATTCACCTATTATTTTGTCATGTCATTTTTCCTGATTAACCACCTGTAAATATTCTTTCATAGGGTTCCTCCTTGGTATTACAAAAATGCCTATGATTCTTCAATGCCTACATGATAATTTCTGAATCTCAAATTGAATCTCAATTCTATTTTAACAACTGTTCACAGCACTGACTAAATATTTGATGTTACTTAGAAATTAGAGCTATTTTGGGGTATGACAAGAGTATTGTGGTATACATTTTTCAGTATGAAAAATAGTTATGAGAGAGTCAATTCCTAGGCAGATTGATAATAAGTTCAGGGTCCCCAAGGAGGAAAAGGGGGTCTGGGGCTCTCAAAGTGGAAATTAGGGCTCTGGAATTCTCAAGGAGGAGAAAAGGACAAACTTTTTGCCCTCTACATTCCTTAGTCTTAGTCAATTACACAACTCAGTTTAAACTCTGTACTAGGGATTATACAACAGCAATGTATCAGACTGGAGGACAGTTTCTCCTTCCTGAAAACATTCTGACTAATCCTGATATCTTAGAATGTATATTATGGGAGTGGGTCTAGAGGATCTTTCCATTGTTAAATTCTAATCTTGTTATCCTAAAATGTAAATTGCTGGAGTGGGTCTGGTAAAATTTTCACAAACTTGAGACATTCTTTTGATTCATTGTAATAACTAATTAAAAGTTATATAACTCCATTGTTAACACTAGCAAGGGGGTACTCTTTTTTTGCCCCCTTCTGATGTCTATGTCAGAAGCTTTCTCTATCCCTTTTATACTTTAATAAAACTCTATTGCACAAAAGCTCTGAGCGATCAAGCCTCATCTCTGGCCCCAGATTGAATTCTTCTCTTCTGGAGGCCAAGAATCCTGGCGTCTTTTCATGGGTCAGCAACAACCTTTCAGTTATCTCATAGAGATGCTTACTGAATTATTTATATTTGAAATTATAGGATTTGCTTGAAAATAATACAAGGGTTAAAGTTAGCATAACAAGATTGGCCCTGTGCTGATAATGAATCTATTCTCACTACTTTTGCAAATGTTTGTAATTTCCAATAATGTTTAAAAAAAGAAAAAGTCTCCATAGCCTAACACCATTTAACCTAACAAGCTTGATTTCTGAATACTTATCTATTCTTTATGCCAGTCCATTGGCCTTCTCTCTATCCTCTGAAGATACATAAGCATTTCTCTTTCAATCCAAATGTGTTAATTCAGTACCCACATGCAGCAAGAATCTTTCCAGACTGTCTCAGCCCAGGTTATGTAGAACTCGGCCCTTCTATAAGATGCACTTGCACTATCCATTTTGACAGTTATTTAGGTGCAATGGCTGGCACACTCAGTGCAAGTGGCTGCGACCAGTCACATCCACAGCTGAGTTTTGTTTTTGCTTTGGCTCCATCCCTTCTTTCTTTCTGGAGTTATTTCTCCACTGATCTCCAGTAGCATATTGGACACCTACTGACCTGGGGAGTTCCTCATTCAGTATCCTATTATTTTGCCCCCATGTCCGAGGTCAGGGCAGCAGCCGAGAGTCCCAGGCTGTGATGGCACAGGAACGGCCGAGAGGAGCCACCCCGCACCCGAGGCCAGGGGCGGCAGCCGGAAAGATAAACCCACCTCCAAGGAGCAGTGGCTGCGCTGGCGCAGGAGGGCTAGAGGAGCTATCCCACGTTGAAGGTCAGAAAGGGTGGCGGTGAGGAGATATCCTTCGACCAAAGTAAGGAGCAGTGGCTGCGCTTTGCTGGAATAGCAGAGAAGAAATACCCCACAGCCAAGGTAAGGGAAACCCAAGTAAGATGGTAGGTGTTGCAAGAGGGCATCAGAGGGCAGACACACTGAAACCATACTCACAGAAAACTAGTCAATCTAATCACTCTAGGACCACAGCCTTGTCTAACTCAATGAAACCAAGCCATGCCCGCGGAGCAACAGGCGGGTCATGGTGGAGAGGTCTGACAGAATGTGGTCCACTGGAGAAGGGAATGGCAAACCACTTCAGTATTCTTGCCTTGAGAACCCCATGAACAGTATGAAAAGGCAAAATATTAGGATACTGAAAGAGGAACTCCCCAGGTCAGTAGGTGCCCAATATGCTACAGGAGATCAGTGGAGAAAAAACTCCAGAAAGAATGAGGGGATGGAGCCAAACCAAAAACAATACCCAGCTGTGGATGTGACTGGTGATGGAAGCAAGGTCCAATGCTGTAAAGAGCAATATTGCATAGGAACCTGGAATGTCAGGTCCATGAATCAAGGTAAACTGGAAGTGGTCAAAAAGGAAATGGCAAGAGTGAACGTCGACATTCTAGGAATCAGTGAACTAAAATGGACTGGAATGGGTGAATTTAACTCAGATGACCATTATATCTACTACTGTGGGCAGGAATCCCTTAGAAGAAATGGAGTAGCCATCATGGTCAGCAAAAGAGTCCGAAATGCAGTACTTGGATGCAATTTCAAAAACGACAGAATGATCTCTGTTCGTTTCCAAGGCAAACCATCCAATATCACAGTAATCCAAGTCTATGCCCCAAACACTAATGCAGAAGAAGCTGAAGTTGAACGGTTCTATGAAGACTTATAAGACCTTGCAGAACTAACACCCAAAAAAGATGTCCTTTTCATTATAGGGGACTGGAATGCAAAAG
Organism: Capricornis sumatraensis; assembly: GCF_032405125.1. Classification (NCBI taxonomy): domain Eukaryota; kingdom Metazoa; phylum Chordata; class Mammalia; order Artiodactyla; family Bovidae; genus Capricornis; species Capricornis sumatraensis. The sequence goes on along the minus strand of NC_091085.1, from coordinate 38,024,093 downwards.
TAGAAAGTCAAGAGACACCTGGAGTAACAGGCAAATTTGGCCTTGGAATGCGGAATGAAGCAGGGCAAATACTAATAGAGTTTTGCCAAGAAAATGCACTGGTCATAGCAAACACCCGCTTCCAACAACACAAGAGAAGACTCTACATATGGACATCACCAGATGGTCAACACCGAAATCAGATTGATTATATTCTTTGCAGCCAAAGATGGAGAAGCTCTATACAGTCAACAAAAACAAGACCAGGCGCTGACTGTGGCTCAGATCATAAACTCCTTATTTCCAAATTCAGACTTAAATTGAAGAAAGTAGGGAAAACCGCTAGACCATTCAGGTATGACCTAAATCAAATCCCTTATGATTATACAGTGGAAGTGAGAAATAGATTTAAGGGCCTAGATCTGATAGAGTGCCTGATGAACTATGGAATGAGGTTCGTGACATTGTACAGGAGACAGGGATCAAGACCATCCCCATGGAAAGAAATGCAAAAAAGCAACATGGCTGTCTGGGGATGCCTTACAAACAGCTGTGAAAAGAAGAGAGGTGAAAAGCAAAGGAGAAAAGGAAAGATATAAGCATCTGAATGCAGAGTTCCAAAGAAGAGTAAGAAGAGATAAGAAAGCCTTCTTCAGCGATCAATGCAAAGAAATAGAGGAAAACAACAGAATGGGGACGACTAGAGATCTCTTCAAGAAAATTAGAGATACCAAGGGAACATTTCATGCAAAGATGGGCTCGATAAAGGACAGAAATGGTATGGACCTAACAGAAGCAGAAGATATTAAGAAGAGATGGCAAGAATACACAGAAGAACTATACAAAAAAGATCTTCATGATGCGGATAATCACGATGGTGTGATCACTCATCTAGAGCCAGACATCCTGGAATGTGAAGTCAAGTGGGCCTTAGAAAGCATCACTACGAACAAAGCTAGTGGAGGTGATGGAATTCCAGTGGAGCTATTTCAAATCCTGAAAGATGATGCTGTGAAAGTGCTGCACTCAATATGCCAGCAAATTTGGAAAACTCAGCAGTGGCCACAGGACTGGAAAAGGTCAGTTTTCATTCCAATGCCAAAGAATCCTCAAACTACTGCACAATTGCACTCATCTCACACGCTAGGAAAGTAATGCTCAAAATTCTCCAAGCCAGGCTTCAGCAATATGTGAACCGTGAACTGCCTGATGTTCAAGCTGGTTTTAGAAAAGGCAGAGGAACCAGAGATCAAATTGCCAACATCCGCTGGATCATGGAAAAAGCAAGAGAATTCCGGAAAAATATCTATTTCTGCTTTATTGACTATGCCAAATCCTTTGACTGTGTGGATCACAATAAACTGTGGAAAATTCTGAAAGAGATGGGAATACCAGACCACCTAACCTGCCTCTTGAGAAACCTATATGCAGGTCAGGAAGCAACAGTTAGAACTGGACATGGAACAACAGACTGGTTCCAAATAGGAAAAGGAGTCCATCAAGGCTGTATATTGTCACCCTGCTTATTTAACTTCTATGCAGAGTCCATCATGAGAAACGCTGGGCTGGAAGAAGCACAAGCTGGAATCAAGATTGCCGGGAGATATGCAGATGACACCACCCTTATGGCAGAAAGTGAAGAGGAACTAAAAAGCCTCTTGATGAAAGTGAAAGAGGAGAGTGAAAAAGTTGGCTTAAAGCTCAACATTCAGAAAATGAAGATTATGGCATCTGGTCCCATCACTTCATGGGAAATAGATGGGGAAACAGTGGAAACAGTGGCAGACTTTACTTGGGGGGCTCCAAAATCACTGCAGATGGTGACTGCAGCCATGAAATTAAAAGACGCTTACTCCTTGGAAGAAAAGTTATGACCAACCTAGACAGCATATTCAAAAGCAGAGACATTACTTTGCCGACTAATGTCTGTCTAGTCAAGGCTATGGTTTTCCCAGTGGTCATGTATGGATGTGAGAGTTGGACTGTGAAGAAGGCTGAGCGCCGAAGAATTGATGCTTTTGAACTATGGTGTTAGAGAAGACTCTTGAGAGTCCCTTGGACTGCAAGGAGATCCAACCAATCCATTCTGAAGGAGATCAGTCCTGGGATTTCTTTGGAAGGAATGATGCTAAAGCTGAAACTCCAGTACTTTGGCCACCTCATGCGAAGAGTTGACTCATTGGAAAAGACTCTGATGCTGCAAGGGATTCGAGGCAGGAGGAGAAGGGGACAACAGACGATGAGATAGCTGGATGGCATCACTGACTCGATGGATGTGAGTCTGAGTGAACTCCGGGAGTTGGTGATGGACAGGGAGGCCTGGTGTGCTGCCATTCATGGGGTCGCAAAGAGTCGGACATGACTGAGTGACTGAACTGAACTGAACTTGAATGGTTTTAAATTCTATTTCTTGAACACATCTTTTTAAATTTTTTTACATTCTTGTGTGCAATTCAATATACAATGCACTGAATTTCAAACATCCCACAAATGATTACCTGCTTATAAATTGTCTTTTTTGAACACAAAGAACTTTAGATGAGAATAAAATGTCTCTCCCATAAATATTTAAATTATACAACACTTCCAAAATATTTTAGATACAGAGAGTATATTTCAAAGGGATTCGGGTTTTTAAGCACTTTATTGAGATATGCTATGCTAAATCACTTCAGTAATGTCTGACTCTTTGGGACCCCATGGCGTGTAGCCCTGTACCCCACCAGTCTCCTCTGTCCATGGAGATTCTCCAGGCAAAAATACAGGTGTGGGTTGCCATTCCCTGCTCAGGGATCTTCCCGACCCAGGGATCAAACCCGTATCTCTTATGTCTCCTGCATTGACAGGCAGGTTCTTTATCACTAGTGTGACCTGGGAAGTCCCCTCATTGAGAAACCATTGACATATAAAAATTATATATGTTTAAAGTGTACAGTTTGGTGTTTTTATATGTATACATTGTGAAATGATCACTACGATCTATATAATCATATCTATCATCACATAGTTAGCACCTGCATGTGTGTGTGTTTTAAGTTCTAAGACCTATTCTCCTAGCAAATTTCAAGTATAATGTATAGTACTGTTAACTTTTGTCACCATATTGTATATTAGACCTCCAGAACTTAGTCATCCCATACAACTAAACTTTTGTAACATTTGACCAACATCTCCCCTTTCTTCACACCCCTCTGCCCTGTCAACGACTATTATATTCTCTGCTTGTATGAGTTCAACTACTTTAGATTCCATCTATAAGTGAGAAGTATTTGTTTTTCTGTGTCTGCTTTATTTCACTTGGCATAATGTCCTCCAGGCTTATTCATGTTGTCATAATAGAATTCCTTTGTTTGTTAATAATATTTCACTGTATGTATGTATATATATATATGTGTGTATATGTGTATGTATAATTCTCTTCATTTAAAAGAATATCACGTGTTGACAATTTTTTTTTTTTCCAGTACTTTGACTACACCAAAGTAGTTGGATTCTGCAAAGGCAAAAACTGTGGAATACTCATGAGTGAAACTGCAGCAGATCCACTGGGGCTGTAATGGCTGTTGGTTTACTCACTGGCAAAATTTACTAGGATCCTCTGCAGAGCAAGCTGCTGCAGTCCACAGCAATGAGCCATAGGGTCCTTGGGGGTAAAACCTGTTGGATGACCATGCCCCAGTGTCTACTGAGGCTCTCATTGGCAAAGGACCCTCTGCTAGGATCCTCTGCAGAGAAGGCCAATGGTGACCACAGTTGTACCTACTGCATGGCAGATATTGATAACCTCCATCTTCTTTGTTTCTGTCAAAAACAGACATCTCAGCTATGCCGATTTCCACAACAATCTGGGTAGGGCAGGGCAAAGTCAGTGCAGATCCTCAGGGAGTGCTCCAGAAGGCTGAAGAAGCTGATCATTCATCCTGCCTTCCTTGTCCTCTTTGAGCAGAATTTGTGATGGTGAGCTGTGGCAGTCTGGAAAAATAGGCAAAATGCTCTTCCTACAATTTTAGTGTTATTCTTATGTCTTGTTGTTGTTGTTGTTGCTGTTGTTCTGTTTTGTTTTCCTCCATTGTTTTGTTGCAGCTATTTAACTGGACATATGAGCTTCTGCAGAGATGTTTTCATTCAGGGATAGCTATTTAACTGCGTTTGTGCAGAGATGAAGTCCGTGGTCTCTATTCCGTCATCTTGCTGTTGCCCCCTCCCTTCTTGTGGGGACTTTTTAAAAAGTAATTCTAGTGAAATGTGGCACATTTTAATAGCCATTTCCCATTCATATGCTAGTACCCTCCTGCTCCAGTCTTACTGAAACCTGTTTCGTTTCACTGACAAGAAAGTTCAAATCCATGTGGCATTGCAACTAGAATACTGGAGTGGGCTGCCATTCCCTTCCCCAGGGGATCTTCCTGACCCAGGGCTTGAACCCAGGTCTTCCAAATTGCAGGCAGATTCTTTACTGCCTGAGCCACCAGGGAAGCCCATATTTACTATATTTATGTATATTTACATTAAAAGAATAAGCCAAAATATCCATATTAAAAGGTTATAGAGTTGGTTTCTATTTCAGTAAGAGAGTCATATTTTCTACCAAATTCTCATTATATACATTCAAATAAAACTTAACTACTTTAATGAAGAAAACAAAAGTTTGCACTCTATGACTTGGGCAACAAGGAACAAAGCTGAATCTTAAACTAAAAAAAATCAATTAATCTTTTTAGTATTCCAAAATATCCATATGTTTTTAAGATGTTTGGGTTTTGTAACCATGAGCTTTATATCATGTAATATAATTACTAGGTATTAGTTTCCTTGGACTACTTTGGACCTAAACACTACCTGTGCTAATTCTATTTGGGTTTTTTATTTCCACAATAAAATTTGCTACTGCATAATGTAGAGCCTTGACTTGTGCAAATAATTTTTAAAAACAAGAAAATTCAAAAAAAAAAAAGAAAAGAAAATTCTTCAGCACCTTGGAATCATTAAATTTAAATCTCATGTCAATGTATGGCAAAACCAATACAGTATTGTAAAGTAAAATAAAGTAAAAATAAAAATTAAAAAAAAAGAATAATCAAAAAAAAAAAAAAAGAAGTGGGGAAATTAAAGGTAAAGAAACAGTGCTTTTTCCTAACACTAACCACTGATACTCAGTTCTCAAGTGATTTTATTACACAGGAAAGTTTTTCTTTTTCTCAGCAAGTTGAAGTGTTTCAGGAATCCTTTAATACACTACCCTCCTCCCTGAAGGGCTTCCCTAGTAGCACAACTGTAAAGAATCTACCTACAATGCAGGAGAAGCAGGTTCGATCCTTGGGTCAGGAAGATCCCCTGAAGAAGGAAATGGAAACCCACTCCAGCATTCTTGCCTAGGCAATCCCATATACAGAAGAGCCTGGCTGGCTACAGTCCATGGTGTTGCAAAAGAGTCAGATACAACTTAGCAACTAAACAACTCCTCCTCTCTGAATACATTCAGATTCTTTTCATCTCTTTGATGAAAAGAAACTAAATCTAATATTCCTCTAAACTGACAAGGCAGAAGCAGAGTAAACAAATAGATAGCATGAGAGAAACTGGAATGAGATAGACATGACATGATGAGGAATGAAACACAGATATTTGCGTATATGTAGATGTGGGGCTTAAATATTTTTAAAGTACTTACTGAATTTCTAAAATATTATTTGACTTCTTCCTCTTTGGTTTTATTTATTATAATATAGTGTATTGCTGTGTGCAAAGTACCTTTTGATTAAACCTTTCCATTTGTATTACTTTTAGAAATTTTAGCTGCTCGGTTTCACATATGCTAGATAGTATGTTTGGATACAGGCTCATGAAATCATAGAAATTTATTGACTCTCATTCCATGTTCCATGCCTCTTTGCCTGCCTGAGGATATACTACGCAACATATGTATGACAGTCTCAAGGAGAGATGCTCAGTAAGAACAACTGTACAACATCCAAGCCCTTCACTGTGTCCTGAGGCACTGCTATAAAACACAGTGGTACGTGATTGGTAAAAGAAATGAACCAGCAGGACTCCATGAGTTGTGACGTGTGGCATCAGGAGATGACTGTTTATTACTGTTGCACTGAGTTCCTGACAAGGTTTTTCCAACAAGCACGAGTTGAAAAAACAACAACAACAACAACACTGCCAGATACTTTCATTGTAAGAAAATGCTGAGTGCTTTCAAGTGATCTTCTCCTTATGGGAAAACTGACCTGGGGAAAACTTTTCTAAATTATGTCACGGACAAAAAAATGAATTGTCAGGGAAAGATGTTTTTCTTGACTATATCTTGCCCTATTGTGATAGCGGTAGATCTTTTTCATGGCAGTGTTGCCTCGAGCATAGGTGAGACACAGTTATCTTTGCAGAAAGTTTCTAATTATGACATTACTTTAGGAGTAAAAGAACTTATTTGATTTATATTTTACTGAGGTTTATAATTCCTTACCACTATAACAGTATAAATGTGACTGATTCTTTAACAAGTACATGTTTATATTAAAAAAGTGGAATCTCTTAAGTTGCTCTTGATTTCAAACATAATGTGCTTCTTACTGTAATATCTAATTATTGCAAAAAATGAAAAGCAATATAAATACAAAATATAAGTATTATGTAAGTTTCTACTAAAAATAACTTAATTTACAATTAAATTATTGCTTTTGTAGGTGACATTTGGTGACACTGAATAAATCAGATTCAATATTCTCTAAAAATTGATAGACTATTGATATACCTTCTAGCTATCTTTTTCCCATACATTTTGTACTTTTCCCCATTCATTTCATATATTTTAATAAACTCTTTACAATCAAAATAGTTTGAAAAAACAAAATAACTTTAGTGAAAGAAAGCAGAGTCTCATAAATTAAGAAAATACAAATCAGAACACAAGAGGAAAATTTTTGCATCCATATCAAACAAAAATAAGCAAGTAAACAACCTTAGATCCAAGAAAGTGAAGAGGAACTAAAAAGCCTCTTGATGAAAGTGAAAGAGGAGAGTGAAAAAGTTGGCTTAAAGCTCAACATTCAGAAAACGAAGATTATGGTCCCATCACTTCATGGGAAATAGATGGGGAAACAGCAGAAACAGTGTCAGACTTTATTTTGGGGGGCTTCAAAATCACTGCAGATGGTAATTGCAGCCATGAAATTAAAAGACGCTTACTCCTTGGAAGGAAAGTTATGACCAAGCTAGATAGCATATTGAAAAGCAGAGACATTACTTTGCCGACTAAGGTCCATCTAGTCAAGGCTATGGTTTTTCCAGTAGTCATGTATGGATGTGAGAATTGGACTGTGAAGAGAGCTGAGAGCCAAAGAATTGATGCTTTTGAACTGTGGTGTTAGAGAAGACTCTTGAGAGTCCTTTGGACTGCAAGGAGACCTAACCAGTCTATTCTAAAGGAGATCAGCCCTGGGATTTCTTTGGAGGGAATGATGCTAAAGCTGAAACTCCAGTACTTTGGCCACCTCATGCGAAGAGTTGACTCATTGGAAAGGACTCTGATGCTGGGAGGGATTGGGGGCAGGAGGAGAAGGGGACAACAGAGGATGAGATGGCTGGATGGCATCACGGACTCGATGGACGTGCGTCTGAGTGAACTCCGGGAGTTGGTGATGGACAGGGAGGCCTGGCGTGCTGCGAATCATGGGGTCACAAAGAGTTGGACATGACTGAGCAACTGAACTGATTTGAAGATACTGAATAGTTCCCACATAGTGACTTAACAGCAGCAGCAGCCTCCAAATATCTCATAAAAGTTTTTGTGTTATATATATATATATATACGCATATATATATACATATATATACACACACACATATTTGAAGTATAACGCTGAAAAGTTTTGAAACTTCAGTGTATCAAATTGTTTTTTTTCAAAGTACTATATAATACTTGAATCCATGAAATCAATTGAATTGTTTCCATTTTACCATTAATACTAATATTTATGGAAGAATTTGTGGAGTTCAGTAATGTAATGAACAATTTCAAATAAATGAATAGATAAGCACATAACTTTAGCTTGCATGTAGAAATAAATCTTTTACAAAGATAATAAGTAACAGCTAGAAACATGGATATCATTAAGGAAAATATGTATATTTAACTAATAAGCTAAATAAATACTAGATAATAATTTACATTTATTAATCAACATTTATATCTCAACTATAAATTCTAAACTATATCCAAAGTAAAATAATGTGAACTCAGAGCCCCAATGTGACTCAACTCATCAACTAACAACAAAATATATAAAATCAATGTAGTTTTTGACAGAAAAATAACCATCATCTACAATATCTATCATCTACAATAACCATCATCATCTACAGTATTTTCCTCAAACAACATTTTTATTTTATAAGATAGGAAATAAAGCAAAATAGCTATGTATTATATCTGCTTATATATGTAATATATAAGAGGTCACTTTCTGATATACATATGATAGACCTATCAGGTCAGAAAGTGTGCTTAGTCATGTCTGACTCTTTTTTTTTTTTTTTTTTTACTTTATTTTACTTTACAATACTGTATTGGTTTTGCCATACATTGACATGAATCCACCACAGGTGTACATGAGTTCCCAATTCTGAACCCCCCTCCCACCTCCCACCCCATATCATCTCTCTGGATCATCCCCATGCACCAGCCCCAAGCATCCTGTATCCTGTATTGAACACAGACTGGCAATTCATTTCTTACATGATAGTATACATGTTTCAATGCCATTCTCCCAAATCATCCCACCCTCCCCCTCTCCCTCAGAGTCCAAAAGTCCGTTCTATACATCTGTGTCTCTTTTGCTGTCTCACGTACAGGGTTATCATGACCATCTTTCTAAATTCCATATATATGTGTTAGTATACTGTATTGGTGTTTTTCCTTCTGGCTTACTTCACTCTGTATAATTGGCTCCAGTTTCATCCATCTCATTAGAACTGATTCAAATGTATTCTTTTTAATGGCTGAGTAATACTCCATTGTGTATATGTACCACAGCTTTCCTATCCATTCATCTGCTGGTGGACATCTAGGTTGTTTCCATGTCCTGGCTATTATAAACAGTGCTTCGATGAACATTGGGGTACATGTGTCTCTTTCAATCTGGTTTCCTCAGTGTGCATGCCCAGCAGTGGGATTGCTGGGTCATAAGGCAGTTCAATTTGGAATTGTTTAAGGAATCTCCACACTGTTCTCCATAGTGGCTGTACTAGTTTGCATTCCCACGAACAATTTAAGAGGGTTCCCTTTTCTCCACACCCTCTCCAGCATTTATTGCTTATAGACTTTTGGATCGCAGCCATTCTGACTGGTGTGAAATGGTACCTCATTGTGGTCTTGATTTGCATTTCTCTGATAATGAGTGATATTGAGCATCTTTTCATGTGTTTGTTAGCCATCCATATATCTTCTTTGGAGAAATGTCTATTTAGTTCTTTGGCTCATTTTTTGATTGGGTCATTTATTTTTCTGGAATTGAGCTGTAGGAGTTGCTTGTATATTTTTGAGATTAGTTGTTTGTCAGTTGTTTCATTTGCTATTATTTCCTCCCATTCTGAAGGCTGTCTTTTCACCTTGCTTATAGTTTCCTTTGTTGTGCAGAAGCTTTTAATTTTAATTATATCTCATTTGTTTATTTTTGCTTTTGTTTCCAGTATTCTGGGAGGTGGATCATAGAGAATCCTGCTGTGATTTATGTCAGAGAGTGTTTTGCCTATGTTCTCCTCTAGGAGTTTTATAGTTTCTGGTCTTACATTTAGATCTTTAATCCATTTTGAGTTTATTTTTGTGTGCGGTGTTAGAAAGTGATCTAGTTTCACTCTTTTACAAGTGGTTGACCAGTTTTCCCAGCACCACTTGTTGAAAAGATTATCTTTAATCCATTGTATATTCTTGCCTCCTTTGTCAAAGATAAGGTGTTCATAGGTGTGTGGATTTATCTCTGGGCTTTCTATTTTGTTCCATTGATCTATATTTCTGTCTTTGTGCCAGTACCATACTGTCTTAATGACTGTGGCTTTGTAGTAGAGCCTGAAGTCAGGCAGGTTGATTCCTCCAGTTCCATTCTTCTTTCTCAAGATTGTTTTGGCTATTCGAGGTTTTTTGTATTTCCATACAAATCTTGAAATTATTTGTTCTAGTTCTGTGAAAAATACCGCTGGTAGCTTGATAGGGAGTGCATCAAATCTGTAGATTGCTTTGGGTTGTATACTCATTTTCACTATATTGATACTTCCGATCCATGAACATGGTGTATTTCTCCATCTATTAGTGTCCTCTTTGATTTCTTTTATCAGTGTTTTATAGTTTTCTATATATAGGTCTTTAGTTTCTTTAGGTAGATATATTCCTAAGTATTTTATTCTTTTTGTTGCAATGGTGAATGGAATTGTTTCCTTAATTTCTTTTTCTACTTTCTCATTATTAGTGTATAGGAATGCAAGGGATTTTTGAGTGTTGATTTTATATCCTGCAACTTTACTATATTCATTGATTAGCTCTAGTAATTTTCTGGTGGAGTCTTTAGGGTTTTCTATGTAGAGGATCATGTCACCTGCAAACAGTGAGAGTTTTACTTCTTTTCCAATTTGGATTCCTTTTATTTCTGTTTCTGCTCTGATTGCTGTGGCCCAAACTTCCAGAACTATGTTGAATAGTAGCGGTGAAAGTGGGCACCCTTGTCTTGTTCCTGACTTTAGGGGAAATGCTTTCAATTTTTCACCATTGAGGATAATGGTTGCTGTGGGTTTGTCATATATAGCTTTTATTATGTTGAGGTATGTTCCTTCTATTCCTGCTTTCTGGAGAGTTTTTTTAATCATAAATGGATGTTGAATTTTGTCAAAGGCCTTCTCTGCATCTATTGAGATAATCATATGGCTTTTATTTTTCAATTTGTTAATGTGGTGAATTACATTGATTGATTTGCAGATATTGAAGAATCCTTGCATCCCTGGGATAAAGCCCACTTGGTCATGGTGTATGATCTTTTTAATGTGTTGTTGGATTCTGATTGCTAAAATTTTGTTGAGAATTTTTGCATCTATGTTCATCAGTGATAAAAATATGGAACGCTTCACAAATTTGAGTGTCATCCTTGCACAGGGGCCATGCTAGTCTTTTCTGTATCATTCCAATTTTAGTATATGTGCTGCCGAAGCAAGCACCATGTCTGACTCTTAGGGACCCCATGAATGTAGCCTACCAGGCTCTTCTATCCATGGAATTTTCCAGGTGAGAACACTAGAGTAGGCTGCCATTTCTGACTCCATCTTATATATGGACAGATTGATAGATATATTGTATGTTTTATCAATCACATATTTGTTAGAGATAAAAGTATTATTGGTTATAGCACTTAACTAAACCTTAACTCATACATGCTTTCTTAATAAAATCTCAGATGCTGAAATTGTGCTATATTCAACTAGATAGAAACATATCAAACACAGAAACCCTCTAGCTTCCTCCAACTGTTAGATTTATCCATGTTATCCATTTATCCATGTTAGCTTCATCCATTACTGTTAGATTTAACAAGGAAAATCTGCAGTGTGACAAGATCTGAGATCATCTTACATAATCTGTTTTTGTTGAATTAAGTAAAGAAATATATAATTTTATTTTTTATTGCATGACAAATCTAGTGCCCAGTGATTCAACATTTAACCACTAGGATACTTAAAAAGTTGAAATTATAGCTGTGTAACTCTCACACAGAAAAGAATCAATTCAATGAAAATCCAGATTACAACATTTCTATTTCTTAAAATATTTTTTCTATTTCCACAAATCTTTAAATTTAATCAAAAGAATTATTAAAACTCATAGTGTACAAAAAAGTCCTTTGAGATTTGTTGTTGTTGTTTTGTTTTGTGTTTAAGTATTTCCTGTATCTGGGATTCCCTTGTGGCTCAAATGGTAAAGAATTTGCCTGCAATGTGAAAGATCTGGGTTCAACCCCTGGGTTGCGAAGATCCCCTGGAGAAGGGAATGGCTAACCACTCCAGTAGAATTGCCTAGAGAATTCCAAGGACAGAGGAGCCTAGTGGGCTATAGTCCATGGGGTCACAAAGAGTCAGACACCACTGAATCACTTTCACCTTCACTTTAGCACAGTAGTGATTTTAGTGTTAAATAATCTGGGATTCAATCTTACCTCCATGTATTAGAAAGAAAGTTACTTAGGCAAAGGCTAAGTTTATCTATATGTAAAATGAGTATAATGATATTGCCATACCTCTTTTAGGACTTCTATAAAAATCAAATAACTGCAACTCTGAAGTACTACATGAAATATATTATTCTGTTATCACATCCACTAAAAATGTAATAAAGATTTATGTTATTAAAAATTCTGGTACTTGTACACTTCAAGTGCTAAATTATTTCTGTAATTTTCAGTTCCTGGTGGCATATATCACTGGAAGTATTTTCCTAATATTGTAATTATATTAGTTTACTCCAGTACTCTTACCTGGAAAATCCCATGGATAGAGAAGCCTAGTAGGCTGCAGTCCATGGGGTCAATAAGAGTCGGACACGACTGAGCGACTTCACTTTCACTTTTCACTTTCATGCATTGGAGAAGGAAATGGCAACCCACTCCAGTATTCTTGCCTGGAGAATCCCAGGGACTGGGGAGCCTGGTGGGCTGCCAACTCTGGGGTCGCACAGAGTTGGACACGACTGAAGCGACTTAGCAGCAGCAGCAGCCCCTCAAAATTACAGTGTACTTTTAAGTAAATATTTTAACTGAGCATGGTAAATGAGTATTCACAGTATTTTAATCATTTATTAATCCTCTTTTTCCATGTTATCACTCAGAATTTTTAAAACATTTTTATAAAATAAAAAATTATGTGCAATTTTTACTATAAAGTGCAATTTATCTAAAGTATTTCTCTGCTAGGCCAATCTACTGTGTGTACATAAACCATACAGAGGAAAGAAATATTTAGTCATGGATCTACTATGACATATGATAGATTTTTAAACTTAAATTTTTGTTTGAATGGAGACCACTGCACACTAAGGAATTAACATAAAAACAGGACTCTGATAGAAGTAAATAAAATCTTTTATTTTATGAATCTACCATGACATATAATAGGTATTTAAATTTATATTATCTGTTTGAATAGGGATCACTGAAATTTAAAAAACAACAATAAAATGCCTCCCTGATGAAAGTAAATCAAACACTCCTTCAAGCTTCACAGGATTCTCACAGCTGAAGGTATATTAAAAAGATGCTTACAAATCCAAAATTATAATACACTATAAGCAAAAGTCAACAGGCATAACACCCACAAAATCAGACCATCAAGCACAACTAGTAATCCTCTCATATAAAACTTCAGGTATATTTTAAATAATAATGAAATATAGTAATCAGATAGAAACCTAAGGAAAGAAAACACCCCATAGAAAAGATGGGAAATATTTGGGAATAAAATAAAAGCATGGATCAGAACACAGGGAGACAAAGAAATAGAAAATAGGAAAGATGGGTTAAATATCATCAAGTATAGAATGAGGAAATTCAATTCTTGAAGAGCAGGATTTCCAAAATGAAAGACTAGACAGGATTCAGAGAGGCAAAATTTGAAAAAATAATGGTTGAGACCTGAACACATTTAGGGGACTGCTTAAACTTTTATTTCATGATGCAACAATAACTGAATATAATAAATTAAAAGGAATCTAAACTTAAATGTATAATCACAAAAGTTTACAGAACCCTAAGAGAAAGAAGTTAAAGGCAACCAAAGAGAAAAGATAAACTACTAGGAAAGAATTATGAAAAATAAAATTACTCTGATTGGTTTCATTAAAAAAAAACAATGTAGAAGTAAAAAAAAAAATGCAATAATAAATTTAAAGTGCTGAAAAGTTAAGTTTTGATAATTAATATATGCCCAGAAAAATAACCAAAGATAAGGGTAAAATTAAGGTCCTTCTCAGGGAAACAAAATCTAAGACAACTTGCCATTAACATACTGTTACAGAACTGCTGAATGTACTCAGGAATAACCAATCAGGAAAGGGACTGTACTAAAAAAAGAAAATTAAAAATTCATGTCACTCATAAATGTAAAAATTTTAAATTCAAATTTCCTACTATTTTTTTAAATGCTAATTAAAAAGTGACCCAGTTGTCTCCATCCTAAGAATACAAGGTTGGCTTCATAGAAATTTTAGAAATAATCCTTACTATATTGCCAGATTGAAGAATGTAAACATGATCATCCCCCTAAATATAGTTGACTTCAATAAAATTACATACTCATTCATGATAATAACTCAGTAAACTAATATAGAAAATAATAAGCATGATTAACCTCCAGTAATACTATTCAAATTAAGGAACACGAGAAGCCATATGTTTAAACTGGAAATAAAAAAGATGTCTACACTCACCATTTCTATTGAACATTGCCACTTGCCGAAAAAATGAAGGGATTAAACTCCATACCAGATAGAAACTCAAATCTACAAAAAATAAAATAAAATTATAAAAATGACAATCTTATGGATAAATAAGATATATTTTCCCTTCTCTCTTTAATTTTTTTGAAAAAAAAAAATGATCCATGGTAGCAAATTTATAATGCTTTACAACTGAATTTTTTATACAGATAAACCTAATACATATTATATCACAAAGGATGAGGTTATAGTAAATGAAATTAAACTATTAACAAGCATTTTACACTTTACACAAAGTAGGCCATTATTGCTCATTGGCAACCTCCTAGAGTTCCCGGGGTATAATACGACCTCCATGTGCAGAGGCCTAAGGTAGATTGAAAAAATAAGCACATTACTCCAAATGGTAGGTGGCAGGTTTAATAAGCAAGGGAATTTACATATGAAGCCTGTCTGACAAACAGAATGAGTAGATCTCCACACCTGCTTGCCAGAATTTTAAAAGTTTATACAGAGGCCTTAATTGAGTTTAGTCACATATACTATCCAGATGGTCTCAATACCACATTAGTATCTCAAAGCTGTGTCCTCAGGAAACTTCTCAAATGGGGAAGGCAAACAAAACACACATTGCAAGGACACGGAAGGAAATGGGAGTCTTCCTATTGCTCAAGTCCAGCTTACAGGTCAACTAGCAGTTCTCTCAATGACCTTCACCAACTTTTATAAAGACAAATTGGAACTGTGATCATTTACAGACATGTTTTATAATTATTAGAGAAAAAATTTAAATATAAAGAGTTATAGCTAAAATAAAGAGGAATATTAAAAAATACTTAACATGTGAAGATGGGGATCAAAGTAAATAAATTTAGACAGAACAGAGAAAAAATGTAAAATGAGAAAACTATAATCAACCATATTGGCAATTATATTAAACACAAATGCACTAAGTTCTCCAAATAAAAAGCAGGTTATCAGACTAAATTTAAAAAGCAAAATTCAACTATATGCTACATGCTTTTCAATATTAAGGTACAAATGATTTGAAAGCAAAAGGTTAGAAAAAGATAAAGTTTGCAAATAGTAAATGGAAGAAGTCTGGAGTGACTATATAAACACAATTAAAAAGAGACTTTATTCCCAAGGAGTATTGTACAATTAAAAATAAAATTTCATAATTATAAAAAGGCAAAACCATATAATCATAGCATGCAAACACACAAAATAATATAATTAATCACTTCTAGGTACCTATACATGTAGTAAAAGTGCAAATAGTTCTGACTGGTCATAGCATTAACAATACTATTCATCTCCACGGGGAACAGAAATAATTGTTCTTGAAGGATGGGAACCACTCTATTTGTAATGACTATTTTACAAATTGGATGTGAGTGTAAAGAAGACTTGAGTGACAAAGAATTGATGCTTTTGAGTTATGGTGCTAGAGAAGGCTGTTAAGAGTCCCTTGCAAGAACAAACCAGTCAATCCTAAAGGAAATCAACCCCGAATATTCACTGGAAGGACTGCGGGGCTGAAGCTCCTATACCTTGGCTACCTGATGTAAAAAGCTGACACAATAGAAAAGTACCTCAATGCCGGGAGAGATTGAAGGAGAAAGGGGCAGCAGAGGATGAGATGGTTAGACAGCATTACTGACTTAATGGACATGAATTTGAATGGACTTGAATAACTCTGGGAGATAGTGGAGGATAGAGGCTGGGGTGCTGCAGTCCTGGAAATTGCAGAGTTGGACACAACTTAGCAACTGAACGACAATAACAACATTTTACAGACCAGAGAAGATTTGAGGCTAACAGAACTCGATGTTTTACCTTGACTAAATCTCAAAAACTATGTTGAATTAAAAGAAACAAGTAAATCTTTAAAAGGTACATGGAATATGACATAATTGATGGAAAATCATAAAACTTGCAAAGGTATATATATATATATTCACAAAAGAATGAAATATATATGAAATATGTATGTTTACAAGAAGTATGAAATATATGTAAGATAAGAAATACCAAATCCAAATAGCCTTTCTCTCTGGAAAGGACAAACTTTAGAATAGGGAAAGGCACAAATGTAATTTCAACTATAAAAATAATATTTTTTCCTTAAAAGTAATCTTTAAAAAAGGAAGCAAATGCTGTACACTAGTCAGATGTCACCAGCCTAGATGAAGATGCATGTATATTCATTATACATTTTCTATACTTTTTCCCTTTGTTTAAAGTATATATGTATGTGTGTACATGTGTGTGTGTGCTTTATATTAGAAAGAAGAGTGAAAACTGAGTTTCACATGTCAGCTCTGTGAGGTCTTCATCACGAATAATATAAGCTAAACGAACCATTATTTTGTAGTTTCTGCAAGGCTCTGCATGTTTTACCAGCCTCATAAACAAAGCATCATTAACAGTTAGAATAAAATATAAAATCTACTCTTTCAAAGTCCACCATTGCTCTAGATAAAGGTTTAGATCACCTAATAATATAAGACACCTGTTTATGGTTCTACTTTTTCTAACCATCAAAACCATTACTCTATCTAATGCAGTTATTAACTTTAAAGCAATTATCACCTACAGGAAACCGCAAGAGTAACTTCTCCAGCAAATAATGCTATCCGGTTGTTTTCAAAGCAAAAATAGTTTATTGATCAGTCCATACCTGCTAGTTGTTATCCTGATGGTAATGAAATAATTATATTACAGGAAAGAGTCATAATTGGATTAGATGAAAAGCAAATGTGCTGACAAATCAAGGAAGACTCTGACCATAATGTCATTAAACTCTTCTACTTTTTGTACACAACATATTTTTGTCAACATGTATTTTATTTTCATCTTGCTATTTTACTATGTAGATATAAATGTTGTTCCATATAAGTGATGTTTCAATCTGTGAGCTGTCACTAAGATAGATGTGGTATTTATACCTTTCTTCAATTCCATTATCATTTCCCTTTTTTGTTAAAAAAATAAAAAGAGAGAGTAGGATCACATACACCTGTAGTATAATTTAGTTATTTTATGATCTGTATCTTGAAATGGGTAGTGGGTTCAAAGGTGAATACATAGGTAAAAACTCAACAGACTGGACTAGTTGAATTCTTAAAGCAAAATATGTAAATATAGGGATGTTTTATCTCTTTATGTGGTGAAATATAATAAGCCAGGAAGTGTTTTCTGATTAAATATTTCACTAATATTCATTACTCAGATAATACATAAAATATAAAATAAATTTAAAACAATACAGGAAAAGATAAGTATCAATTAACTGTCAACTATAGCTATGAATTTACTATGTACACTTCTGGGTCATTTTATACAGACGTGTGAAAGTGTGCAGAAAATTTCCTTTTGTCTCTTCTACCCACTCCTTCCCTTCCTCTCATTTCCTCTGTCCACTTATCCATAAGTGATACATATTTTGAAAATCAGCTTGCAGTTTACAATTTTCACTACATAGAATAGCTTGAGGATATATAACTCTTAATAGTACCATGTGTTAGCAGTTTCTTTATTGATTGTCTTGGTTATTCTTATGTTACAATATATCAATTTTTTTAATACTTTGCTGTACATGGCACCTTGGGGATATAGAAAGTATTTCTCCAAAGTAAATATGAGCAACATTACCAGGACTTGAAGTATGTGAATAACAAATTTGAGGCCTAGTTATCCTCTAAAGTGATTCAAATAAATGCTACTCCTACCTACAAACATTGTACATTCTAAAATTATAATCTGGTAACCTTTTCCTAGTGAGTTGAAATGTCATCTTGATCATATTTAAATTTCTTGAACTATTTTATTGGTTTTAGTACTTGTATAAGTTGATTCTCCAATCTTCTAGGTAAATTTGAAGGCAGGTTTTACAATGGGATACAAGCTGCGGAAACACAAGCTTATTCAATATCTGTTAACTTCAAAATTTTCCTACTGGGAAAGCTAGAATAATCATAATAATATAATAATAATCATATAAATATAAATAATCAAAGGTCAACATAAATGAGGATTCCTGGATAATGCAATTTTAAGAAATTTAATGAGTTCTAGGATCTTTTTTTTTAAGTACACTATATATACCCAGTGGTAGGCTGGTAAAATTTTAACTTTCTGGAGTAAAAAGTGTGGGAGGAAGCTCTGATGAGCAGCATTTTCCATTCACACAGTGTATATACTTTCATTATGGCCAACTGCCCACCACCCACTTGGCATCACTGAACACAGAGTTATGAATGGATGAACAGTGCAATGCAGTATTCCCATATGGCAGATGAAACAGATATAAATAACCTCAGGAATACAGAGTTATGAATAAATGAACAGTGCAACGCAGTATTCCCATATGGAAGATGCAACAGATATGAATAACCTCAGGAATACAGAGTTATGAACGGATGAACAGTGCAATGCAGTATTCCCACACGGCAGATGAAACAGATACAAACAACCTCAGGGACATATAGTACAATAATTAAGAAACAGTGACATTTTAATATGGCTTACTATATATCTTTTAATAGGAGCTGCGTTTAACACAAATTCCTGAAATATTTAACAATCAGCTCTCAGGATCCAGAATGAGCAGACTCCAGAGTACCATTCATTGTCCACTGACATTGAGGATACTAGATGTAAAATCTCTCTGAGCCACAATCTATGGTCTTCTAGAGAGCATGGAGAACAAGAGTGATGTCAAAAAAGCAAGTGAAAAAAGTTTTAATTAATAATTATATTCAAATAAAATGCATACCTAAATCATGTAATCTACATGAACTTTGAATTTATTTTCAGGACAGAAGAAACATGAAAAATAGAATAGGTGAGTTTCATTCTCAATATATTATCTTACAGTCTGATCACATCTTCTTCCTAGATTCTGCTTCCAGTTGGATATTGGTGAAAGGTTTCAGAAAACTGGAATGACTGTATCTTTCAGTTACATTCCATTCTGCCTTGATTGCATAGATACTGCCTAATTTGTCTTTCTTTCAGGGGGATTAACATACTTGTCTCTACCATGCTCCACTATTTGTTTTGACTCTGTCTTTGAAGATTTGAATGAGCTCAGATGAACAGTAATTGGTCAACCTCTGAGATCAAGCATTAAAATTTCCAACTCAAGAAAGAATATCCTTGATAAACTTCTGAGTAAAGACAGCATCAGTAATGGAAAAAAGAGTAATAACCTTAAATCTAGTGTGTGCTACCACAAATGCAGGAGTTCACATGACACTCATAACTAATCTTGTTTTTAAAAGGAAAAGCCAAAAGCCATTTTAAATCATCAAATATTGTTGGCTAGCCATGAACTCTGAAGCCAAGCAGAAAACATGGCAAAACTTGACCTAATTTTCTTCAGAGAAGGAATAGGATTTCTAAGGGTTTCTTCTTAATCCTTTAATCACTGTTTTCCTGCACATCTCACTTCTTGGGACTGGAGGAAGTTGAAACTTCTTTTAACTGGGCAGTAGAGTCAGGAGGGAAATTTTATACAGAAGCTAATTAAAATTATAAACTTAGGGTAGAGAGCTGGAAATGCCTGATTTTACAGATCATAGCCAGACACAACAAGGAAAACTAATGTTTTTTTTGTGTGTGTTTTTTTTCTTTAGTTTAGGAGTAGAGAATGAAGAATGTTGAGACACAGAGACTTCATGGAGGTAAAAACAAACATATGGAAAATTTTACTTAAAAAATAAATGCTAAGCTATACCAGAAAGTTTAAGAAGCAACTCATTTTATATTCAAAGGGATGAGAAAGGAGAATATAAATGAAGCAAAAAATTAATGAAGATGAGAAAAACAAAATCAAGTCAACAGGTTTTTTGGATGCTTGCCTAACTCTTATATCAATATTTATGTAAAACAAAAATGTCTTTGACTTAATGAAAAGAAAAGAAATTACATCTTCAATGACTATAAAGCATCCTAGACATCATGAAATCCAGTTAACTGACAATGCTTGAAGTGTGGTGACAAACATAGTGTCTTAAAGATTTGCATAGTTTACTAGATGAATTAAAAATAAATACAACTTTGGTTCCTAAATCTTTTTTAAGAGTGGATTCATGTCAGTGTATGGCAAAACCAATACAGTATTGTAAAGTAAAATAAAGTAAAAATAAAAATTAAAAAAAAATAAAAATAAATTTAAAGAAAAAAAAAGACACCAGACCTGAGATCAGGATATCACAATGTAGATGTTTACTCATTTGTTTATGTTTATTACTTTGCCATTCAACAAATATTTATTAACTGCCAGGGGTATAAAAATGAACAAGCCTATTCCTGTGCTTTAAAATAAATCAAATTTGAAATTAAAAAAAAAAGAGCTGATAAGTATCTTAGCTAGTAAATGCTAGGTTTTTAAAAAATATATACTCCCAAGTATTTAAGTGAACCATATTTTTGATAACAGCATTCTGCTGCAAAGACCTCGATATAAAATGACTTTTTAAAAAATGAGTTAATATAATGAACTAAAAACTTTCATTTTGACCTGAGTACAGTGTAGTAGTATTTTTCACAAAGATTGCTTATAGTTTTCATGAATAGAATTCTGTACTATTCTTGCCAGTAAATACTACTCTGTGTCTCACATTTTATTATCCTTGACAGGAAGAAAAGCAGTTATTAATAATGAGAGGGGAAACTGAATAAAATGAGTCATTTTTTATAATCAAATAAACAAGATGTAAGAACCTGGAGAAATCACTTAGTTTACTCTCGTCTAAATTTTTTAAAAAATTTAGGGTTAACAGTTGTAAGAACTTTCCAAGTGACATAAAATATTACATTGGAATTTACATGGTTTGAGATTTCAACACAAGTAATTGAGTCCTGATTAGGAATAGGATTCAGGATTTAATGATTATTTCTTCTTCTGATTAACTATATTGAGATAAATGTAATTACCATATCACATACTAATATAATTCCATATATTGAACCTAGTAAACTCAAAGCAAGAAGTTTATATTATTTTTTCTACATTGAATATCTTGTTCTTTGACTATTTGGCCATACTAATATTCAAAGAAGCTATTTCTGTTTCTCCTTGGTTGTTTCATATGCAATGCCAGAAAATTCATCTGCTACATATGAAAAAAAATCTGATTATAGTTCTGTGTTCTGTTCCACTGTTAGAGAGGATGATATGGAGATAGTTTGTTTTTCTCCCATAATACAGTAGGTATAAACATTCCATTCCAATTTGGGTTATTCCCACATCCTAACTGATTTTTTAGATTTACATCAATAAAATACACTCTTTATGGTGTATTTTACATAGCTCTATGCCCTTTGACAAATGCACAGAGTTGAGTATCCACCACTATCATCATAATACAGAGCATTCCCCTTAATCCGGAATTCATGTTCTTCTACAATTAACATGGGAGTGTTTTTGAACCTCTATACCAGCTCAATCTTGTAGTTTGATTCTAGATATTTTAGTTGTTAAAGAAAATAAATTCTTTTTTTTAAAGTTAAGTTTGTATCATGCTTTTTATCATTTGAATCTAAAAGATCTCTGATTTGAAACCCAAGGAAGAATAGTTAATAAAATTAAGATTAATAAAGCCTACCTAAAAAGACTTTTTAGAAATGAAATCTGTCTTTGAATATTAAAAGAACAAACCTTCATTAGCTTCAGGTGGCAAAATTAGGATCAAAATTTAAATGAGATACTCAAGAACAAGTAGAAAAACATGCATCTAGGATTTTGGGGGAAAAAATAAACTTTCTTTGAAGTTTGGACTAAAGTTTTATGCCTTCTAAGATTAATGACCTATGATCTTATAGTTTTATGAAGGTTTAGTGAAAGAAGTTATAAATGAGGAATTCAAAAAGACAGGAATTAAGAAGTTATAGAAAAAGCAAGCATTGAGGTAACTGAATACTATGGGAAAATATGGATGATATCAGAATAAAAGAAGTTGAGAGAAAGAACCAGTGAGGAGGAATATGAGAAAAGCCTGCTAGGAACAGTCCTGATTTTTGTAGTTGCAAGACCTGGACCTCAACCTGTTAATATGTGTTTACTTGACCATGAACAAATCACTTAAATACTTTGGTATCCAGACTTAAAAATGAATAAGAATAATAAAATTTCTATTTACTTCACATATTTGCTTTCAAGACAAACAAGATGACCCATTTGATAGCTTATTTTTGAATTATGAAGGTTTTTCATGAGCATGTCATTATTTTTCCTTTTACTATTATTATCTTATATGGAATTTAAGAAGTGGAAAAGTATAGATATATAATATGGAAGCAGAAATATTATCAAGAGCTTACAATAACTATCAAGAAAGAGGACAATGTTTTGGAGTTGTATTTAGAGGATGGTAATTTTTTTTTTTTTTTAACTTAAGACTGTCCCTACCCATATTGGTCTTTTCACGCAGCCCATGTTTGAGTAAAATTATATCATAGTGTTCAGTTCCTCCTTCCAGTATTTGCCCTAAATCCTCACTAGTACCAGGAGTAATAGATGGCATCAACCATCTCAGGAGTCTTATTCACACACATCTTCCCTGAGACCCTGGGCAGATCTTCATGCAGCAGCAGTGAACTTGAGCTGGATGGGAATATCCTTAGCAGTGAGAAGACTGCCCAAAAAGCTGACTGCTCCCAGAGTCCCAAAGTTGTGCTCCAATACCAGCTGTTTTGTTCTTGAAGGCAAGGAAAACTTGGACATTTGGAAGAAGAATTCCCAGCTAGGGAGTTTAATTGCCCAAAAAGATGATATTAAAATCTGTTACCCATGGCTGATTCATATCAATGCATGGCAAAAACCAAAACAAAACAAAAAAAAAAACACCACAATATTGTAAAGTAGTTAGCCTCCAATTAAAACAAATAGATTAATTTTAAAAATAAAACAGAAATATTTATCAAATTAAAAAAAAATCTATTACCAAACCATCGAGGAAGCTGAGTACTCTTTAGCTGGGATCATTTCCTATTCAGTGGCAAAATGGATAGGGCGTTTTGTTTGGATTGCAATCGCATGAAACCCAAATATCAGGAAAATTCATTAAAACTCTAGATCTGAGAGTATTCACAATACTACAGCTAAGCAACAACAACAACAAAAAATGTTTTTTTAATCTGTCCAGGGTAAGGTAAGTGAAGACAGGACATGTGATTGAAAATATATGCATATCCTAAAGATTTATACACAGAACCACTAGCAAAAACACGAAATAAAACCCAGGCTAGTCTGGAATGTATTTAGAAGAATAAGGATGTTTTAAAAGTCAACTATTCAAAGGGCTTAAAAAAGAAATTTTCTATACATACAGTTTTTGATGGTGAAAATATAGAAGAAATCTACCACTTCGTGGCATAGAAAGCTCAAAAGACAGGACACTAAAAAATATAACTAAACAAATTTAAAAGATAAGTCAAACACTCAAATGCAGTCACCTCACACCTTTCTACCCTATGTCCCCAGTGCCCTTTTCACAAACAACACACATGCCCACAAATGCAGCTAGAGGTCGAGCAGTCATTAACTACACTGCCTGAAAAACAGCAACGTGATGGGGACAATGGCAGAGGACATTGAAAAACAAGTTTTAGCTATGAGGTGTACATTCATTTGCAATCATAATACATCCAAGTGATTGTACTAATTTTGCTCAGTTTTACTTAAAAGGGTAATATCTTATTGAAACTCGACTTGGTAGACCAAGTCAGTCTTGAGACCAAAGAACAGCCATATCCAATCCCTGTAGATCTTTAGAAGGAATGGAGAATAGACGCTTCCTTTCTGGTTTTCCCAGAAAACAGAAACCATCAAAATGGTTTCCCAAAATGGCTAGACTTAAAATGTCTCAATAGTAACTACTGTTTTTTTAACTTTGAGGATCATTCTGGGGTATTTAACAAATGTGCTCATGATCTAATTCCTTCTAGCCAATTTGCTGGCAATCATTGACAATGTTTCACCAGAGAAACCAAAGGAAAAGCTCTGGCTGCTGCCAGCATCCACCACAAGTGCTGAGTTTCTATGAGAGTAGTGGGAGATCACAGTCAGCCTAACCCTGCTTTACTCCATGTACTGAAATTCATCTTTTAGATTTTTCTTTGACTTCCTTTCTTACTAGGGATCTAAATGTAGACCCCAGCCTAGCGTCTAGTCCTTGCCATTCTTCCCATTCAGCATGTTAAGTCTCTCTTTTCAGCTTAAATCCATTGTACCTGACATATTATTCTGATACAGTTAGTTTGTCATCATCATCATCATAGTCATAGTTACTGTTGTTTTGCTGAGTGATTCTTCAAAACTAACTTCCTGCCACTTTGTCAGTTGCCAGATATGGCCAAAGCATGAAATATTTTTCAAGAGGCTCCTCCACCTGGTAGAAATAACTTTCTTTGGAGCTTATCTTCTCAGTTCAGTTCAGTTCAGTCGCTCAGTCGTGTCCGACTCTTTGCAACCCCATGAATCGCAGCACGTCAGGCCTCCCTGTCCATCACTAACTCCCAGAGTTTACCCAAACTCATGTTCATTGACTCGGTGGTGACATCTAACCATCTCATCCTCTGTCATCACCTTCTCCTCCTGCCTTCAATCTTTCCCAACATCAGGGTCTTTTCAAATGAGTCAGCTCTTCACATCACGTGGCTAAAGTATTGGCATTTCAGCTTCAACATCAGTCCTTCCAATGAATACCCAAGACTGACCTCCTTTAGGATGGACTGGTTGGATCTCCTTGCAGTCCAAGGGACTCTCAAGAGTCTTCTCCAACACCACACTTCAAAAGCATCAATTCTTATGTGCTCAGCTTTCTTTATAGTCCAATTCTCACATCCATACATAGCCTTGACTAGACAGACCTTTGTTGGCAAAGTAATGTCTCTGCTTTTCAATATGCTGCCTAGGTTGGTCATAACTTTCCTTCCAAGGAGTAAGCATCTTTTAATTTCATGGCTGCAGTCACCATCTGCAGTGATTTTAGAGCCCCCCAAAATAAAGTCTGACACTGTTTCCGCTGTTTCCCCATCTATTTCCCATGAAGTGATGGGACCAGATGCTATGATCTTCGTTTTCTGGAAGTTGAGCTTTAAGCCAACTTTGTCACTCTCCTCTTTCACTTTCATCTGGCTTTTTAGTTCCTCTTCACTTTCTGACATAAGGGTGGTGTCATCTGCATATCTGAGGTTATTGATATTTCTCCCGGCAATCTTGATTCCAGCTTGTGCTTCTTCCAGCCTAGCGTTTCTCATGATGGACTCTGCATAGAAGTTAAATAAGCAGGGTGACAATGTACAGCCTTGATGTACTCCTTTTCCTATTTGGAACCAGTCTGTTCCATGTCCAGTTCTAACTGTTGCTTCCTGACCTGCATATAGGTTTCTCAAGAGGCAGGTTAGGTGGTCTGGTATTCCCATCTCTTTCAGAATTTTCCACAGTTTATTGTGATCCACAGAGTCAAAGGCTTTGGTGTTGTCTTCTCAGTTTACCAAATAAACCCAGATGTGCCTGAGGCCCAGAAATGGGCTGAAAGTTTGTTTATAAAGTGACCCTACTATGCCTGTGTTTTTTATGTTTTGGAGCAAATGATTGGATTTAATGTCTATGAAGGTTCATCTTTATACATCCATTCCTCACTAAAAATACCCTCTTGGCTACTCACTGCTTGCATTAACATTTAATAAAGTGCATTTCTTGGAATTTATGTCAATGACGGATGATATGAGATAAAGTCAGATAAGATGGAGAAGGGCTATTTTCTATATGTTAGTCACTCAATCATGTCCAACTCTTGTACAACCCCAATGAACTGTAGCCCACCAGGCTCCTCTGTCCATGGAATTCCTCAGGCAAGCATTCTGGAATGGGTTGCTATTCCCTTCTACAGGGGATCTTCCTGACCATGGGATCAAACCTGGGTCTCCTGCACTGCAGGAGGATTCTTCACCTCTGAGCCACTAGGGGAGCCCATTTTCTGTATCTCCCTACCAGAATGTTCAAATTAGCTTATTAAGATCTTTGCACCTCTAGAGAATTTTTAAATTTTTTTACAAAACCAATTAACTTTTATTCTCCTTAATGACTCTCTCTGACAACCTCTTGACCAAATTATTCTCATATGCATAAGCTCTAGTTTTGACTTTATTCTGTTATCATTACACATGCTGCCATGTATGATTCTTTTAACTTTCAGATTTTTTAGATTTATTTTCTGAAACAATTTCATATTTATAAAAGATTGTAAAAGTAGTACAAAGTAGTCCCATTTACTCTTCACTAAACTTCTTTAAAAGCTAATATATTATGTATGATAGGAAAGTATCAGCAAAATAACAGTGATAGATACTATAATATTAAACATTGTATAGAAATCACTTCTCTCATTAAAGAAAATTCATGACCCAAGATCTGACTGAGGATCTCACATTGCATCTAGATGTCAAGCCTCCTTAGTTTTCGATAATCAGTTACAGTATTTCTTTTCTTGCTTAGGTTTCAAGGCCTTGACACTTTTGACAAAAATGGCCAGTTATTTTATGGCCTAGCCCTCACTGCAAGTATGTTTCCCCATGGTTAAATTCAGGTTTTATATTTTGATAAGAATTTCACATAAGGGATGCTATCCTCCTCTCAGTGCATCAAATCAGGAGACAGGTGATGGCAGTGAGTCTCTTACTAGTTGACTGAGATGATGTCTACCAGTTTTTTTCCAAAAAGTAAATTAAAATTTTCCTGCAAAATTTATAATCTTTTAGACATTTAATTTGAGATTATTCAATAATCCTACACCCCAATTTTTTTTCTCCAACTGTAGCACATTCATTGATGCAGCGATTACTACTGTGGTGCTTTCCACATTTGTTGCTGTTCAGTTGCTCAGTCATGTCTGACTCTTTGTGACCCCATGGACTGTAGCACACCAGGCTTCCTTGTCCTTCACCATCTTCCTGAGCTTGCTCAAACTCATGTCCATTGAGTTAGTGATGCCATCCAAGCATCTTGTCCTCTGTTGCCCCCTTCTCCTCCTGCCTTCAATCTTTCCCAGCATCAGGGTCTTTTCTAATGAGTCAGCTCTTTGCACCAGGTGGCCAAAGTGGCTTGCAATATAGTGATTTTAATTTCCATCTTTCCTTCTCCATTTATTACTTGGAATTTTACTCTGAGAGCACCCCTATTTAATTTATTTGTTCAATATCTATAACTTAACTCACAGATTTTTGTTTGCTTTTATAACATTCAAAATTACAATTATTTATTTTGTGGCTCTAATTATACCATATTTCATCACTGGGAGCTCCTTCAAGTTGATTCCTATGTCCTTTCAACATGCAGGCTTAGTTCAAACTTTCCTTGACCCAGACATGGATCACTTCTGCAAGTTAGTCTTATGTTTTTGGTCAGAGAATGGTATTCAGAAATCAAGCTGTGGAAGCCAGCTCAGCTCATTGCTCCTAGGGTTTTATTGCTTCTCAGTGAGCAAAGCTAAGAAACAATATGTATATATGTATTCACATATGTCTGTATATATCTAATTCTAATCCAACATAACAGAGTTCAGTTTAGTATTACTTCTTTCCATATTTGTAACACTTTTCTCTGAAAGTGAGAAACCTTTAGTTTTCATTATCCACAATCTTTGCAAAGTAGCTTCAAAATTGCTAACCCATAAATTTGCAGAAAAAAATTACTATACTTGTATCTACTCATTTTCGTCTGTGGCTTTGCAATATTAAGTCAAATGCTCTTTTCCAAAATTAATTGGTTAATTTCTTCCATAATCCCTCAGTACATTTATGTTACACAGTTATGTAACATAACTAACATAACATTTTCTGTAACACAGTTATGTTCATTATTACTTTCATTCCACTCTGGATTCTCCCCATGTCCTGGTTAATTTTAATTATTTATTTATATTTTACATGTGTTAAATATCACCAACATACTTAAAGCCAAACCAAGCAAAGAAATATGCTGAGTGCCATCCCTTCATTATTCCTTCTATACTATATTTAGTTCCTTCTTCCTATTCTTCCTACATGTCTTACTTTTCATAACCAACTAAGCTCATTGATTTTGGTTTACCCTTCTTGTATTTATTTTTGTTTATATAAATAACTGTTATTTGTCTCATAAAGCAAGGTTTTGATTTAATAAATAGACCTATTGCTTTTCTATTCTATATCTCATTAATTTTAGCTTTTATCTATCTATACTGTTTCTGTTTTTTGCTTTCTTTTGCTTTATATACTTATTATTTTAGTTTTGTTTTGACTTAACTGATTTTTTCTTTTTTACTATCAATAGTTTTGAGTGATAGGGATTTTTAATGCACCTCATAATTCTGATACTATTTTTAAAACTTATCTATCAGTGCAGATATTTTAGTACTGTTTGTTTCTTTTTTTGTCTGGTAGAGCATAATATACATATTCCAATTAATTGATTCTCTTTTGTCTTGCAAGATCCTAAGTTTCCCTTTTGCTTCTTCTTCTCTTCAACCCCAGTTTCCAAAGGGTGCCTCCTTCTTCCCTTTTGCCTTTTCTCTTCACCAAAACCTATGCATCCCAGAGGCTATTACTTCCTATCATGTATATTTTTAAGTCTTTCTCTGAAACTTATCTTTGATTCACCAGGACACTTCTAAATATTTTCCTGCTGAGGATGATATGATTCTTTCTGGTGATGGTTTCAAATGAAGTTTAGGCCTGTCTCTAGTTCCTCTCTTTTCTGTCCATCACAGTTAGTCTCAGTCAACCTTTGCTTGGCTTCTGCCACCACCAGTCTGGCAAAAGATCACTCATTAGAATTTGGGGTTTTTTTATTTATAGTTACATTGAAGTTTGGGCATTCTCTGACTCCAAGCTATGTTTGATAGTGAAGTTTTGTGTAATTTTACCTTTTGTAATGCTATTCTGTATAGCATTATTTTGGAAAGAAATACTGAGAGATGCATACTTGGGTGACTCCATTTTTTTTCAGATATTTGCATGCATATTGCCATCATTTTTGTAGCTGTCACACCATCTATCCTTCATATTCATTAGTTCCTTGAGGGTAGGAACTACTTAAATCGTTTTTATACTGAAAGTGAAAGTGTTAGTTGCACAGTCATGCCCAACTCTTTATGACCCCATGGACTATAGCTCGCTCCTCTCTCCCTGGAATTTTGCAGGCAAGAATACTGGAGTGTATAGCCATTCCCTTCTCCAGGAGATATTCCCAACCTAGGGATCGAACCTGGATCTCCTGCATTACAGGCAGTTGGCCAAACAGTTCATTAGGTTTTTCTGTAAGACTGTATGAAAAAACTTGAACAAACATTATGGTCAACCTCATACTAACAGAATCTACACTCTCAAAAATGTTAGTTGAATCAAAGAAAAGATTCAGGAAAGATTCCTGATGATTTGTGTCTTTCCCTGAGTCCCTATGCCAATTCTTGTCAGTTTGTGATGACCTGTGTGGATATAGCAATCTTTTGTAAAATATAACACAGTTATTGATAGTTTCAAAGTACACTTACCTGATGTCACACTAAAATGCAGTACATTCCAATTTTTAATACTTTGTTTTTAGAGTAATATATGTGAGCATTTATTATTACTATTATTGCCAGTTTCTTTGTCACATGGGTTGACTCCCACCAGTAGCATATACTGTGGGCTCTCTAGTCAATAGTTTTCTTCTCCTTCTCCTTCTTTGTTGGATCCTGATTTTAATTCTGGTCTTCAACTTTCTCACATTTTATTTGTGGAAATAATGACTGCCTTATGTTAAAGAAGATCATCTCACTCCCCTTGACTTGAGTGAGATTTGAAAAATAGTCCACTGGAAAAATCCCTGTGAAATTCTGTGTTAATAGTAAGCATGGCTACTATTTTACTATTAGGTAAAAGCTAATCCTTTTTCTACTCTGCATTAACAGTATAAAGATGGGCTATTTGGACCTGCTATGGTCTTACTGGGCTTCCCTGGTTCCTCAGACAGTAAAGAATCCACCTGCAATGCAGGAGACCTGGTTGCCATCCCTGGGTTGGGGAGATCCCCTGGAAGAGGGCATGGCAACCCATTCCAGCATTCTTGGCCTGGAGAATCCCCACAGAGGTGCCTGGTGGGCTACAGTCCATGGTTGCAACAGTTGGAACTGACTGAAGCGACTAAGCACAGCACAGCACATTAGCATACCATAATCATGAGGGAATTAATATTATAAGATTTGAGTGACAAGAACCTGAGTTTTCGATGCCATCACAGAAAGACTAGCTTGGAGTTTTATCAAATTTATGTCTTCCTAGAAATAAGACTCCAGTTATTTTATTATGTAATAATATATTCCTTATTATTTAAAATAAGTTGAGATAATGTTTGCTGTTACTTAAAGCTCCCATTAATAATACATTTCATTCACATTGTAATTATATTTTATTTTTCCACTGTTCTTCTATAACAGTAGAAGGGAAAGCCGGATAATCTATTGCAGCTTCTTTGGGTAGATGTTACCAAAAAAATAACAAAAACTAAGGCCCAGATAAATACTGATTTTAAAAAGAAATATCATAACAAATAGGAATCTTTTTTTGTTTTTTTCCTTTTTAATTTGTTTTTTTTATTCAAGGATAATTGCTTTACAGAATTTTGTTATTTTCTGTCAAACTTCAACATGAATCAGCCATAGATATACAAATATCCCCTCCTTTTTGAACCTCCCTCCCACTTCCCTACACTGATACAGAGCCCTTGTTTGAGTTTCCTGAGCCATACAGCAAATTCCCATTGGCTATCTATTTTACATATGGCAATGTAAGTTTCCATGTTACTCTGTCCATACATCTCACCCTCTCCTCCCCTTTCCCCAGGTCCATAAGTCTATTCTCTATGTCTGTTTCTCCATTGCTGCCATGTAAATAAGTTCTTTGGTCCTATTCTTCTAGATTCTGTATATGCATGTTAGAATATGATATTTATCTTTCTCTTTCTGATTCACTTCACTCTGTATAATAGGTTCTAGGTTCATCCACCTCATCAGAACTGACTCAAATTTGTTCCTTTTTATGGCTGAGTAATATTCCATTGTATATATGTACCACAACTTCTTTTTTTTTTTTTTTTGGCAGGGTTTCACCAATAAGTAATTTTAACAGTTCTTAAAATGGGGTACTTACTCTTGAAGAAAAACAGTTCCTCCCAAAGTTTGACTACATGTTAATTATTTTTAGCAACTTCTTTTCCACAAATGGTATTAATGTATAGCATATTAATTGATAATTTTTTCTGCATGCTAAATTGTTATTTATATTACCATCAGCGTCTCTCTTGTATCTTTACATATTCTCTTTTTCAAGCTTCACTTAAAATAACTGGATGAATTTATGCAATTCTTTCAAAAGTAATATTTCACAAATTTTTAAAACCCAGTATCTTTAAAAATCATCAGAAAATAAATGGAATATTAAATATGTCTCCTTTTTTAAAGTTCATCAAATAGAAGCTAAAATTTAATATCTAAACTGCCCTTTAAATGAGTTATTTTATTGCTAATATTTTCAAGTCCACTAAAAATGATATTTCTTCAATTATTCCAAAGATTTAAGATGCACCTCCTCATACCCAAAAGTAACACAGTGCTGTAAATCAACTATAACGCAATTTTGTAATGTACTACATGCAAATTTTATTTTTGTTAGTCTGGCAGTTTGATTAACAAAGAGTAGGATAGGAGGGAAAGTGGAAGACAAGTGAAAATAGCCCTTCAAGGACAAGGAAGATCTTATCTGTATTCAATGTTGCAGAGAAGCCAAAGGATGAGAGGATTAAGAACTGACTATAAACTTCAGTAAATGCTGGGCATTGACGAGTTCAAGAACATTATCTGTGAACTGGGTGGGTGAGCAGAAAGTCCATAAACTCCATGAGAGAATGTGAGTAATTGCTAACTGCAAATACATACTGCCACTTTGTCAAATTTGCTTTAGAAGGGAATGAAGAGATGAGACAATAGCCAGAGGGAAATAAGGGAAGAGCATCAAAGAATGTTGCTTTTTTTTCTTTTTAATTAGAATTCATTATAGTTTCTGTTTGTTTGTCTGTTTTAGGCTGGCTGTAGTAACCAGAAAGAAAAGCAGAAGGAGAGGGAAGAATTGCTTGAATGTGGTCTTTGAATAAACATGGAGGAAAAGATTCAGTGTAAACATACAAATATTGACTTGAATATGGCAAAGAAGCAGAGCACATGGTCACAGATGATGAAACATGGGTGTGGTAAGAAACTGGAAGAGCTCACCTGATTTCCTCTTCTATCTCTGTAAAACTGGAATAAATCAGAAGGTTTGGTCAAAGGGAAAAGTTAGGGAAAAGGCATCCAGGAAAGAAAAGGTCTAGAGAAATACAGCATGATTGCTAGGGAATAGTAAGGAAACATTTGAGTTTAGCATTCATGACAGTTGAATACATAATACTTGAAATGCAAAAGTATAAAAAAGTACAGGTGAAGTAAATAAGGCTAAGAATGTTTCAGCATAACCTATAGTGCATACATGGGTATTAATGTATTTTCTTTTTCTGAAGGAATTAGAATATCATTTTTTAAATACATTTTCTTCAACTTTCTTTTTATAATTTGTTTATTGAAGTATAGTCAATTCATAGTGTTATACCAATCTCTGCTGCACAGCATAATTACTTGATATACACATATCAGCATTTTTTAAATTATTTTTCATTATGGTTTATCCCAGGATATTGACTATAGTTCCCTGTGCTATATTAGTAGAACCATCCTATATAAAATAATTTACACTTGCTTATCCATAGCTCCCAGTTCTTGCCTCCCCCACTCCCTAAACATAAGAAAAATAATTATTCACAAAAGAATAGATTTATTCTTTGTGCAGGCTCATATCATCAATTTAATCCATAAATATGCCAGTCTTTTTCTATTAGCTACTCAACATGCATAATATATTTGACTTTGGAGATTAATGTTTAATCCGTGTCCTTTGTTCTAATCCCATGGATATTCAATTACTACAATTTCAGGCCACAAACTTGTAGGAAAGAAAAAAAACTTATTGAATAAATTTCCATAACTCAACCCAATTTCTTGAGCTCACATTCTACAAGATCATCAAAACTTAAACATCACTCATTTAGGAAACCCTCTCCTAATGCCCCAGGTTTTCATGTAACTTCTTGCGAGATGACTTAATGTCAAGGTATCATATATCATCTAACCATACTGGCGTGGGGGGTATGAGGGGTACCACCATGCCCACCAGTTCCTGGCCATGAGTCAAGGTTGATGTTTAGTCACCTTTAATTTCCAACCACAGAATTCTTTAGGACTGGAGCACTGAGTCACTTCGTGCCCTGCCAAAATGAGATTGCCAAAGGCCTGGGGCAGCGGAGATTGAGGGAAGAGAAGAGTGGGGAGACAGAGGGAAGAGGGCAGGTGGAAGTAAATGCTCTGCATCTCTCTCATTCCATTCTCCTTTCTGAATTGTAAGGAATCTATCTAAACTCAATATTGGAAAGAAATTCTTTTTATGCTTTGTAAAAATTACATGCATTTTTCCTTGTTATGCCTGAACCGATTGTCTTCTCCTCAGTTGCCTTTAGGAGCTAAAATTTTAATACTTAAAAAACAGAAAAGAAGTGAACCTTTTTTTTTTTTTTTCTGATTTCCATGTGACTAATTCTAACATATCCCTTTTCTCAGGCCTAGGGCAAGAACTGTCAAACTTCTATTCATACCATCATATTGTCACCAAACTTTAAACAGCATGGTGTCCAGCTGTTACAGAAAATAGGATGAGAAATGTAGAAGAAAAAAATATCAAGTTTATCTACCTGCCTTATTAATTTCATAATGATGGCACCACATTTGCTAGGCTAGGAGATGAGCAAATGTGTGTGTGCTTAGTCACTCAGTCGTGTCCAATTCTTTGCGACCCCATAGACTGGCTTCCCTCATAGCTCAGTTGGTAAAGAATCCACCTGCAATGCAGGAGACTCTGGTTGGATTCCTGGGTTGGGAAGATCCCGTGGAGAAGGGAAAGGCTACCCCCTCCAGTATTCTGGCCTGGAGAATCCCTTGGATACAGTCCATGGGGTCGTAAAGAGTCCGACATGACTGAATGACTTTCACTTTCACTTCCATAGACTGTAGCACATCAGGCTCCTCTGTCCATGGATTTCCCAGGTAAGAACACTGGAGTGGGTTGCTATTTCTTCCTCCAGAGGATCTCCCTGACCCAGGAATTGAACTCGTGTTTCCTGTGCCTACTTCAGTGGGAGGTAGATTCTTTACCACTGTACCACTTGGGAAACCCCAGAGTCAGAATGCTGGAGTATAAGAAGTAATGACACTGGGGAAGACTTGCCTATGAAAATAGTATGAAGCAGCAAAATGTAGTATATATTTATACTTTCAGCATTTACCACTTCAGAATTATCTTAATTATACTGCTGAAACACCAATAAAAAGAAGTGCTTGTCAAAGAAGCGTTGAAAATATATATTTTCTCTACTTTTTTGAGAACACTTCATTTTATTTTTACATTAGTCTTTTATAAAAGAACATTTTTATTTATAAATACATGTGTATATACACACCTGTACATGTATATTTTTAAATATATATATATGTGTGTGTGTGAGAGAGAGAGAGAAAGCCACTGGGTGGCTCAGTGGTCAAGAATCTGCCTGTAATGCAGGAGACACAGGTTTAATTCCTGGGTCAAGAAGAGCCCCTGGAGGAGGAAATGGCAACCCACTCCAGTATTCTTGCC
Organism: Capricornis sumatraensis; assembly: GCF_032405125.1. Classification (NCBI taxonomy): domain Eukaryota; kingdom Metazoa; phylum Chordata; class Mammalia; order Artiodactyla; family Bovidae; genus Capricornis; species Capricornis sumatraensis. The sequence continues at coordinate 37,988,833 of NC_091085.1, read as the reverse complement.
AGGAAAATCCCATGAAGAGAGGAGTGTGGTAGGCTACAGTCCAATGATTCACAGAGTGGGACACAACTGAGCACACACATGAATATATATATATGTGTGTGTGTGTGTGTGTGTGTGTGTGTGTGTGTGCATATAAATATATGTATGTATATATATATACACACTATTTATTTATTTATATTGTTTAAATCAACCACCTAACCAAAGTTTTCACAATAAAATCAAGTCATAAAAAAACCTTAGTGCTTTCAGAATTTCAATCCCTACTTTTAGTTCCAGCACATCTGCAAGAGTAATAAGTTTCGTGATTTCTTCAAGTCTTGTGGTTAACCTCATCGCATGGAATGAATTGTCTACAATTCCATCCTTCATTAGACACCCTTTCCAATAAACGTGTCAATGAAGTCAGAACCTCGCTGCCCATGGATCAACCAGAGCACTGGCCGCCCACTCTTTATATTTTCATTATATTCCTTAATTATAGAAAAATGCAGTCATTCATCCCCAAGAATTTTAAACTGTTTATGTTGTGCCCTGACCAAGTTAAAAACACCTATAATGTTTTAATTTAACAGGGTAAATATATACATGTAACAAAGTTAGATGCCGTACAACATGGATAAACACAAGTATCTTTGACCTCAAATGAGGCTGAATGATTAAATTTAACCGTTCTTATCTCAAACTGCACAAATATATTCCTTTGAAAGCATTTTAACAATATTTTTAAAGTCTTTATCTCCTAACCATACCCAGCAAATCTATAATCCCCAAAGAGTGCTTAAATTTGAGAGAAAATGAAGGAGGGAGTCACTTCAAAAGTTCTTTTCACAACTTTAATTCTGCATTTTCACTTCCAAGCACATGCAAATGACTCTTCTGCCATTCCCAGTTTCTCCCTTTCGCCTCTTACTCCTCGTGAGTTTGCTTAAAAGGAGATAGTTTGGGCAAAAGCATTCTCCCCTATTATTTTTTAAAATCCACATCTCTACTATTGTGACATAATCAACCATAAAGTTCCCCAAATTAAAAACATAGCATCCCCTAACACTTGGAGAGATTTACCAAAGGCCATTGCTTAGACTCTAGTTGAAGACATTAGTTAGGAGTCATTATCTTGAAACAGCTGCTTGAGATAAACAAATGTATATTCAGCATGTAATTAAAATCACAACAGAATTTGCATCTGAACTGACATAGAAGTCCAAAACTGAACTGAATGCTCTCATAAGTAAGAATTTCATGAGGAGTCAAGGACTGTACTACCCTTCAAAACCTTTATAATAGTTCATAGACCAATGTAAGGACAAAGAAAAAAGTTATAAAAGGTGTTTATACAGTCTGAATATTTGAAATATTTAAATCTCACTTCAAGAAGAGATTATATAGTTCTTCCTCAAAAATATGACAAACTTTTCCAGGTACTTTAAAGAATATTAATAAACAACTCTATCCAATATATATAAATTATATTAAAAGGAAACATATTTTCAAGTTTAAATGATCTATTACTTTGAATAAGTCTATAGATACATGTGCCAGAAATAACTATTAGGATGCCAAATCACATATCAAAATCAGGTGTTTTATTTTTAACTTAATATCTCCTCCTTATTTTTTACTCCCTATATTATTGTGAAATTTATTAGTATGTTTTATAATATTTATGATAATATTCCTGATCATTAAGTGCAAACTTTCCTGAGCTTGTAATAGTGTCCACAACTGTATTTTGATGTGGAACTCAATGAAGAAAAATATGCGTGAGTTTTGGAACGGAAAAATAAAAATATCACTTTATTAGATGGACTACCACACTGCAAGAAGGACTTCTAACAGAAGAAAGCATAATCAAATTGTGTCACAACCTATTCTTATACAGGTTTTTACTTTTTGGAATTGATTCTTACCCTCCTAACCAAAAGAATCCTGGGATTTTCTTTTCTTTTTTTTCTTTTGGCACCAACAGGAGTCTTGGCTAAACAGTACCATAACTCCCTCCTCCTGTTCTGTAAGAATTCTTGTCACTGATATATGAAAGAATCCTTGGATACATTCCTGCTGCTCATATTCTCTTCAGAGTGGGGATTAGGAGTCATCTGCATTGATAACAGATTTATGCATAACATACAACTTTCTTTACTAAGCTTTCTTTTTCTTTATAGATGATGGAAAACTTACATAGTATTCTGGTTAATTATCCTTATGCTCAAGTAAATTCTTTTGCATAACTGCAGTTTGTGCTCAAATAATGCCTCCCTTATGCTGTTGGAACTGCAGTATATAAATAAGCTTTATCTTTAATGCAAATGAATTATAACTAGATTTAGGGAGAATAAAAATGACAATTTTCAGGTACAATGGCTAAAATGTTAGGGTTTCCTTAATGTTCTTTTGGATCACCTAATTTCTCCAAGGGTTTAGTATAAAACCAGTGAAGAAGCAACTTCAGAAAGTTTTGGATTAAAAACTCTAAATCAAGACTGGTTTCATGCCTGTGCCAAGTAAATTATAAGTTCTTAGAGAACTGGAAGAGAATTAGAGAATTGGTTCTATATGACCTTGGTGGGGAGCAGGAGGTAGGGTCTTTGGAAACAAACCCTTTCTATCATGTCTGTGTATACTACCTACGTGCTATGTTAAATGTCATTCCCTTCTTCCTTCTAGCAGTTGAACATTTTCACCCAAGCATTTGTTTATACTGTGAACCTTTCAAAATCAAGAAGAAAATGATCATCAATAGGTTTCATGCCATTAGGATTTCATCAAAGAAGGCAAAGTCACAGATTTCCTGATAGCCATCCCTGATCCAATGAACAGCCATAGTAACTTTTCTGTTCTTTTTAGGACAATCTAAACAGATTTAAGTGCCTCACGTTTATTCAAGTACATGCATAATCTAGCCAGCTGAATCACAAGCTCTTTGAAGTTAGGAAAATTTATCTTATTCATATTTCTATCTTACACATCATTTTTTTTAAACATATTGTACACGATCAACATAGGTTGAATAGTATTTTAAAATCAAATGGGTTTCAATTTTTCATGTAAGCAAAAATGTCTAATACATTCTGATAATCAAAAAGTCTAATGAAAGAAACCAAGAAATCCATCACTACTTAGTGTAAATGCAATTCATAATCCTATACAACTTGAAGAGGAACTTTAAAATGTCATTTTAAGCAATAACTCAAACTTTTATCAGAAACCAACAATGCAGGACAAAATATTTCAAAAGCATACATTTTTCTTCAGTTATCCACATAAATAAGAACACCTATGTCACTTCGACACAGTACACTTTTAAAATTGGCCACAAAATCATGATTTGTCTCCATACAAATAGCTTAAATGTGTTTCCCTCTAACACTGCTACAATTTAGTTTCAGCTCTCCCAGAAAAAAACATAATAAGAGTGTACTCATTGAATGCAGTGCAAATTAAATCCAGAGAAAAGTTACTACAAAGAACATTTCCACACATGCCCTCCATCCCAGGTTCCTAGAAGGTCCTAGGGCATTCAGTACCAAAAGGAAAGAGGCACATCGACAATTTAATTTAAAATCCTTTGGTAATTTGCAATGGAAACTTACAAGAGCTGGATTTAATCTAAACTGTGTTTCAGCTCCACAGTGTAAAACTATAGTTTTCATCATACATTTCAGCCAAGAATTCTGAATATCAATGAGTTTGGGAATTGGGATTGAACCAGAGTAGAAAATACCTTTTTTGTAACCATTTCTGAAATTCCTACTATATTAATAAGTTCTCCTTAGCTTTCCTGTGATTCCTTAAGTGTATGCCTCAAATTCCAAAAAGTACCTTTTTTTTCCCTCTATATTTATGGAGCTCTCAATCAGATAAAAGTTTTAGAGGGCTGCAGCCTTCAAGAGTACTGCTGTCTTCAAGAATTCTGTACTTAAGATGAACCTCCCCATGCTTAACATCTTGGCTAAATTTTTTTCATTCCTGAGAGCCTTCGAGGACTTGTACTTTTCAAGAATTTACCCTGATAGTTACACTGAGTTATCCTTGTATTTCATCCTACGCCAGCTCTTATTACCTTACACAGGCTCTATTAACAGCAGAACTGTTCATGGTGAGAACACACAAGAAGTGAACTCTTGTACAAAAATCAAATCAACTTCTTGAAGCAAAAGGTTACCTAGTGTTTTCTTTTACTTTAGTGACTATACATTTTAGAATAAACAGAAAGTATCTGTCATCAGTATTTAAAATTCCAGTTATGGCATCACACTCAAAGAGATTCAGATTCAGTAAGTTGTAAGGGAGGCCCATGAATTCTTTAATAAAAAGCCCCCTGGATCATCCTGGTTCATGTCAAATATGCACTGGTCATCCTTTGAACCACACGTGGGAAGCACAGCACATGTTTACAACACAAAAACTCACTCTTCATCATTTCACCACTTAAAAAACACAGGTGTTAATATTTCTAAATGGCATCCTTATCTTAGTTCCTTAAGATCTGTAATAGTGTACTATATTGGCTTCAGAAGTTTTGAAGAAATTCAAGTATATTTGAAAAGAAATAGTTCTTTTTAAAATGTTGCATATTAGAAAATATTTTAAACTTAAGACATAATAATGTTTTACTTTTTCATCAACTGCAGCATTTTATAGCAGTAATATCTAAACTGTTATCACAGTTGACCTTTTTTGTGTGGCTTCAACATGACCATTTTCTGAAGATCATACTTGTTTTTTCATCTTGATAGTCCTTAAATGGATTCTATGTAACAATATGCTGTTATCTTTTAGTATATTTCCCACAGAAACATTACAGAATGCATTTCAGTCCCCTTAAATGAGTACATATAAAAAATAATTGCATGTATTGACAGTTTAAACAAACAATGGTAGCGAAACAGAAAGATTAAGGCTTTCAGTCATATGAGGTGAGTCAATTAGCAATTCTGAAACTACTTATCTGTCTGTAAATGGGAAGAGTATGAAACAACAGTAATTGAGCTATAGAAGAGGGAAAAGAGGGTCAGGATACAGAGATTCATTTAAAAGAAGCAATACACCAATGAGGTACCATATTTCCAAATACATAATTGAAGATCAATCTGGATAAAAGACCATAGTCACTTTAACAGTTAGACAAGTGGCTCTAAAACATTTTGGTTTTAGGATTCCACGGAGAGGGCAATGACACCCCACTCCAGTACTCTTGCCTGGAAAATCCCATGGACAGAGGAGCCTGGTGGTCTACAGTTCATGGGGTCGCTAAGAGTCAGACATAACTGAGTGACTTCACTTTCACTTTTCACTTTCATTAATTGGAGAAAGAAATGGCAACCCACTACAATGTTCTTGCCTAGAGAATCCCAGGGACGAGGGAGCCTGCTGGGCTACTGTCTATGGGGTCGCACAGAGTTAGACATGACTGAAGAGACTTAGCAGCAGTAATACTCTTAAAAATGATAGGAGACACTAGAGTTTTTTTGTCATAGTGGAAAGTAAAACTGATGGACTTTTAAAATATTTATTTATTAGTCTAAGTAGGTAAGTGTTAGTAGCTTAGTTGTATGCAACTCTTTGTGACCCCATGCGTTACAGCCCGTCAGGATCCTCTGTCCATGGTATTCTCCAGATAAGAAGACTGGAGTGGCTTGCCAGTCCCTTCTCCAGGGCATCTTCCTGACCCAGGGACTGAACATGGATCTCCTGCATCACAGGCAGATTCTTCACCATCTGAGCCACTAAGCAAGCCTAGTCATTCATTTAAAATTCTCCTCTTCAGGAGGTTGAGTTTAAACCCTATCCCTGGCCCTCAAATACAGGCTGGACCTGGGAATTCTTAGTGAATCACTTTCAAAGAACAGAATACAGAAATGGAAAACAGAAACTTTAGAATTAAAGTTGATGGGCGGGGTCTTAAACAAATGATCAAATGTAACATATCAATTAGTTACATCAACTTCCCAATATGATGTAGGTACATCATAATGAGAACAGTATATTATCTCAGTGCTATCCCTCCACAAAATCCATGACCCTGGTCTAACCATGAAGTTTCCTCACAGAAACTAAAGTTTCCTCAAAGTAAAGAACATTCTGTAATATATTTGAACAGTCTCTTCCAAATTGTCAAGGTCACACACAAAATAAAGACTGAAGAAACTGTCACCAGAATTACAACCTAATGCACTGTGAAATACTGGATTGGATCCTGGAGTACAAGAGACCATTAATGAGGAAACTGGCAAAGTCTGAATAAAGTCTGAACTATAGTAAGCAGTAATGTACCATAACCAACCATGATAAAAATTTTCAGTAAACTAAAAATAAAAACAAAGTTTGACAAAGACTATCTACAGAAACAAACAGACAAAACACCTATGGCTAACATCATACTTAATGGAGAAATTTGAAGCTTTCCCAGTGAGATTGGGTATAATATAAGGTAAGGCTATCCCCTCTCACTACTCCTATTCAATTTAGTACTTGAAGTCCTAACTAAAAAGAAGTAAAGTGTATACATATTGGGAAGGAACATATAAAACTGTCCTCATTCACAGATGACACTATCATCCACATGAAAAATCCAAAAGAATTATTAACAACAACCACTGGGACTAAAAAGTAATTATAGCAAGGTTGCAGGATACAAAATTTATAGAAAATTCAACTTCTTTCCTTTATACTGGCAATGAAAAAGTGGAATTTAAAATTAGAAACACAATATCATTTACATTGGCATCCAAAAACTACAAAATATTTATATAAATTTATGTACAAGATCTAAATAAGAGAAACCGTAATTGTGTAATGAACAAAATCAAAGAACTAAATAAGAAATATTCCAGTTCATAGATTAGAAGACTCACTATTGTCATGGTGTCAGTTACCCAAAGTCTATAAATTAATGCAATCACAATCAAAATTCAAACAAGTTATTTTATGAATATGAACAAGCTTATTTTTAAGTTTTACATAGAGGAACAAGGCTCAGAACAGCCAACATGAGATTAGAGAAGAATGGAATTAAGAGGACTGACATTAACCAACTTTAAGACTTACTCTAGAGATATAGTAGTCACCGAGTGTGGTATTAGTCAAAGAGGAGACAAATAGTTCAGTGGAAGAGAACAGAGAGACTAGAAATACACCCACATAAATATAGCCAACTGATCTTTGACAAAAAAACAAAGAATACAATGGAGCAAAAATAATCTCTTCATTAATGGAGCTGGAACAGCTGGACATGCATATGCAAAAAAAAAAAAAAAAAGAATCTAGGCACAGACCTCATTCTCTTCAGAATAATGAACTCAATATGAATCACAGAACTAAAAGCAAAAGACAGAACCATAAATTCCAAAGTGTAACATAGAAGAAAATCCAGATGACCTTGTGTACAGTGATGCCTCTATAATACACCACAGACATGATCTAAGAAAGAAATGACTGATAAGCTGGAGAACATTAAAATGTAAAACTTCTGTCTTTGAAAGACAATGTCAAGAGAATTAGAAGACAAGACATAACTGTGAGAAAATCTTTGCCAATCATGTATCTTAAGAGGAGTTTCTATCCTACAAGTCAACTACACACACACACACTCACACACACACACACACTCACACACACAAATTTACAATGAAAAAATGACCAAGGACTTTACTAGAAATTTCTCCAAGATGATATACAAATGACCACCAAACATGAAAAGATGCTCAACATCACAATCATCACAGAAATTCAGTATGGTACTACAAATAAAAAAACAAAAACCTTAAACAAGTGTTGGTGAGGATACAAAGACAGTGAAATCATATACCTTTTGGTGGGATTTTAGAATAGTGCAATTACTACAAAGACAGTATTGAGGTTCCTCAAAAAATTAAGAGAACCACCATATGACCCTATAACCCAACTTATTAGTATATCCAAACTAATTGAAAGCAATTTAAGAAAAATCCTGCAACCCAAAAGAATCAAAAGCAGAGTCTGGAAGAGATATATGCACATTCATGTTCATAGCAGCAGTGTTCACAGGAGCCAGGAGGTAGAACGAACCCATATGTCAGTTGATGGATCAATGGATAAACCCTGATATACATAAAACAGAAAATTATTCACCCTAAAAAAGGAAGGAAATCCTGCCACATGTACAATGTGATGAAATCTTGAGGAAATTATGCTAAGTGAAATAAGCCAATAACAATAAGAAAAATACTGTATGATTCTGCTTATATGAAGTATAATTGCAGGCAGACTCTACCATCTGAGCCACCAGGGAAGCTCATGAAGTATCTAAAATAGATGAAATTGGAAGAATAGAAAGTAGAATGGTGGTTATCAGGCACTTCAGAATGGAGAAAGAGACTTGTTTAATGTATAGGGCTTTAGTTTGGAAAATGAAAAGTTTCTAGAGATCGGTGTCAAAACAATGCAAATACACTTAACATTATTGAACTTTAATGTAAAATAGCTAAGTAAATTTTATGTTTTATACTTTTTACTTATAACGCTATCAAAAAGCAACTAATTTATTATTAAAATTAGTCACTTAAACATAACTGGACTCTAAAATAAGGTCAATGAACTTTTTACACTGAAAAAAGCTCACTAGTCTATCATGCAAGTTTTTAAATTTATCTAACTGAAATTAAATATAAAAAGATAATGATAACTTGGAATTTCTACTCCTGACTGAAGAATATGAGAGACATTCCTTGATATTTATATTGGCAAAATTATTAAGGTTACTGGTCCCTTTCTCTACATAACTATAACACAATTTTAATATCATACCAAGAGGTACTCTTTTGTGTGTATGAACTACAATTCTGTGTTAAAGATCAAAGGCCCCTTGTCCTTAAGAAACCCATGACTAATATTCCTGAAACTAACATAACATTGCATGCTAACTACATTCCATTGTCAAACAGAAAAAAGGGAGTATAACACCATACTGCAGGAATTTAAAAAATAAAAATATAAACATGTCAGGAGCTAAATCTATTTAGTAACTCCCAAGTGGAATCAATTTCCTTTTCTTGGCTGTGTTCTAACAGCTGATGATTGTCTCAGCATTACTAAGCAGCATTATGGACCTTGCATACATTCGGTGCTCAGAATAATCTATTTGTACAAGCTGTTTTTATTATAAGTAATAATTCCACTCTTACTTAAGAGAGTAAGATGGTTGCTTTGTTTTTATATAAAAAAGAAAAAACCTTTAAAGAGGAAAAGCTAACTAGACTGGTATAAAGAAAAGGGAATAAATAAACTATAAGTTATACAATTTATGTTATTGTTTGAACGGTAAGAGTTAAGAGAAAAGTGATGTGATTTTGGATAGTTACAAATATGGATCCCCAAATGAGGACAATATTAAGAAAAAAATCAGTTCAGTTCAGTTGCTCAATTGTGTTACTCTTTGTAACCCTATGAATCGCAGCACGCCAGGCCTCCCTGTCCATCACCAACTCCCGGAGTTCACTCAGACTCACGTCCATCGAGTCAGTGATGCCATCCAGCTATCTCATCCTCTGTCGTCCCCTTCTCCTCCTGCCCCCAATCCTTCCCAGCATCAGAATCTTTCCCAACAAGTCAACTCTTCGCATGAGGTGGCCAAAGTACTAGAGTTTCAGCTTCAGCATCATTCCCTCCAAGGAAATCCCAGGGCTGATCTCCTTCAGAATGGACTGGTTGGATCTCCTTGCAGTCCAAGGGACTCTCAAGAGTATTCTCCAACACCACTGTTCAAAAGCATCAATTCTTTGGCACTCAGCTTTCTTCACAGACCAACTCTCACATCCACACATGACCACAGGAAAAACCATAGCCTTGACTAGACAGACTTTTGTTGGCAAAGTAATGTCTCTGCTTTTCAATATACTATCTAGGTTGACCATAACTTTTCTTCCAAGGAGTAAGCGTCTTTTAATTTCATGGCTGCAGTCACCATCTGCAGTGATTTTGGAGCCCCAAAAAATAAAGTCTGACACTGTTTCCACTGTTTCCCCATCTATTTCCCATGAAGTAATGGGACCAGATGCCATGATCTTCGTTTTCTGAATGTTGCGCTTTAAGACAACTTTTCACTCTCCTCTTTCACTTTCCTCAAGAGGCTTTTTAGTTCCTCTTCACTTTCTGCCATAAGGGTGGTGTCATCTGCATATCTGAGGTTATTGATATTTCTCCCGGCAATCTTGATTCCAGCTTGTGCTTCTTCCAGCCCAGCTTTTCTCATGATGTACTCTACACAGAAGTTAAATAAGCAGGGTGACAATATACAGCCTTGACGCACTCCTTTTCCTATTTGTAATTAGTCTGTTGTTCCATGTCCAGTTCTAACTGTTGCTTCCTGACCTGCATATAGGTTTCTCAAGAGGCAGGTAAGGTGCTCTGGTATTCCCCTCTCTTTCAGAATTTTCCACAGCTTATTGTGATCCACACAGTCAAAGGCTTTGGCATAGTCAATAAAGCAGAAATAGATGTTTTTCTCGAACTCTCTTGGAATTCACTAAAAATAATTGGATAAAAATCAATGACATGCAAAGAAACAATAAATGAACACACCAAGGTAGGGGAAAAAATGGCTTAAGAAACTCGTGTATTTTGTTGTGACCAAAAACTAGAGATTGTGTGGCAGAAATGTAAAAGATTACAATGAAAGTATGAAACACATTGTAAACTCTTTTCTTCAAAAAAGTCTGTAGTTTATTTTCCAGCACTGAAACTTCCAAATGTTATTCCATAGATGGACCTTTCACTGTACAAACCCCCAATGTGAATTTCCAAGACATAAATACATAATGGGCTTGTGTAACTCAGTGAAGCTATGAACCGTGCCATGAATGGCCACCCAAGGTGGATGAGTCACAGTGGAGAGTTCTGACAAAACATGGTCCATTGGAGAAAGGAATGACAAATCACTCCAATATTCTTGCCATGAGAACACAGTGAACAGTTTGATAAGGTAAAATGATATAACATTGGAAGATGAGCCCCCCAGGTTGGAAGGTGTCCGATATGCTGTTGGCAAAGACTGGAGGGCAATTACTAATAGCTTCAGAAAGAATGAAGAGGATGGGCCAAAGCAGAAACAATACTCAGTTGTGGATGTGTCTGGTGGTAAAAGTAAAGTCAGATACTGTAAAGAACAATATTGCATAGGAATTTGGAATATTAGGCCTATGAATAAAGGTAAACTGGACGAGGTCAACACAGATATAGGAATCAGAGATGGTGACTGCAGCCATGCAATTAAAAGACGCTTTCTCCTTGGATAAAAGTTATGACCCACCTAGACAGCATATTAAAAAGCAGAGACATTACTTTGCCAACAAAGGTCCACATAGTCAAAGCTATGGTTTTTCCAGTAGTTATGTATGGATGTGAGAGTTGGACTATAAAGAAAGCTGAATGCCAAAGAATTGCTGCTTTTGAACTGTGTTGTTGAAGAAAACCCTTGAGAGTCCTTTGGACAGCAAGGAGATGCAACCAGTCCATCCTAAAGGAAATCAGTCCTGAATATTCATTGGAAGGACTGATTCTGAAGCTGAAACTCCAATATTTTGGCCACATGATGCGAAAAACTGACTCATTTGAAAAGACCCTGGTGCTGGGAAGGATTGAAGGCAGAGGGGATGACAGAGGATGAGATGGTTGGATGACATCACTAACTCAATGGACATGAGTTTGAGTGAACTCCAGGAGTTGGTGATGGACAGGTAAGCCTGGTATGCTGCATTCCATGGGATCACAGAGTCGGACAGGACTGAGCAACTAAACTGAACTGAACTGAATTCAAATTCAAATGAGCATTGTATCTATAACTGTGGGCAAGAATCCCTTAGAAGAAATGGAGGAGTCCTCATCATCAACAAAAGAGTCTGAAATGCAGTTTTGGGTGCAATCTTAAAAAAATGACAGAATGATCTTGGTTCATTTCCAAAGCAAATAATTCATCATCAGAGTAATCCAAGTATATGCCCCAACCACTAATGCCGAAGAAGCTGAAGTTGAACAGTTCTATGAAGACCTATAAGACCTTCTAAGACTAACACCAAAAAAGATATCCTTTTAATCACAGGGGATTGGAATGCAAAAGTAGAAGTCAAGAGATGCCTGGACTAACAGGCAAATTTGGCCTTGGAGTACAAAATGAAGTGGGATAGAGGCTAATAGTGTTTTGTCAAGAAAACACACTGGTCATAGCAAACACCCTTTTCCAGCAACACAAGAGACAACTCTTCACATGGACATCAGCAGATGGTAAATACTGAAACCAGATTGATTATATTCTTTGCAGTCAAAGATGGAGAAGGTCTACACAGTCTGCAAAAACAACGCTTGGAGCTGACTGTGGCTCAGATCATGAACAACTTATTGCAAAACTCATACTTACATTGAAGAAAGTAGGGAAAAACCACTAGACCATTCAGGTATGACCTAAATCAAATCCCTTATAATTACACAGTGGAGGTGATGAATAGATTCAAGGGATGAGATCTGGTAGACAGAGTGCCTGAAGAATTATAGATAGAGGTTCATATATTGTACAGGAGGCAGTGACCAAATCCATCATAAAGAAAAAGAAATGAAAGAAACTGGTTGTCTGAGGAGGTTGACACATAGCAGAGGAAAGAAGAGAAGCAGAGAACAAGGGATAAAGGGAAAGATATACCAAACAGAATGTAGAGTTCCAGAGAATAGCAAGGTGAGATAAGTCATTCTTAAATGCACAATGCAAAGAAGTAGAGCAAAACAATAGGATGGGAAAGACTAGATATTTCTTCCATACAACTGGAGATATCAAAGGAACATTTCATGCAAGAATGGGCACGAGAAAGAACAGAAACAGTAAGGCCCTAACAGAAGCAGAAAAGATAAAAAGAGTGGCAAGAATACACAGAAGAAATATATTAAAAAGGTCTTAATTACCCAGATAACCATGATGATGTGGTCACTCACATAGAATGTGACATCCCAGAGGCTGAAGTCAAGTGGACTTTAGGAATCATTACTATAAACAAGGCTAGTGGAGGTAATAGAATTCCAGCTGAGCTATTTAAAATCCTAAAGATGATGTTGATAAAGTGCTGCACTCAATATGCCAGCAAATTTGGAAAACTCAGCAGTGCCCACAGGACTGGAAAAGGTCAGTTTTCATTCCAATCCCAAAGAAGGGTAGTGCCAAAGAATATAAAAACTATCATACAATTGTGCTTATTTTGCATGCTAGTAAGATTATTATCAAGATCCTTCAAACTAAGCTTCAGTAGTGGGTGAACCGAGAACTTCCAGATGTACAAATTGGGCTTAGAAAAGGCAAAGGAACCAGAGATCATATTGCCAACATATGTGGGAACATAGAAAAAGCAAGGGAATTTGAAAAACGTATCTACTTCTTTCATTGACTACACTAGAGCCTTTGAATGTGTGGATCACAGAAAAACTGTGTATAATTCTGAAAGAGATGGGAGTATCAGACCACCTTACCTGCCTCCTGAGAAACCTGTATGCCAGTCAAGAAGCTACAATTAGAACTGGACATGGAACAATGGATAGATTCAAAATTGGGAAAGGAGTACAACAAGGCTGTATATCATCACCCTGTTTATTTAACTTATATGGAGAGTACATCATGCAGAATGCCAGGTCAGATGAAGCACAAACTGGAATCAAGATTTTGGGGAGAAATATCAATAAACTTAGATATGCAGATGATACCACTTAAATGGCAGAAAGCGAAGAGGAACTAAAGAGCCCTTGATGAGGGTGAAAGAGGAGAGTGAAAAGGCTGGCTTAAAACTCAGCATTCAAAAAATGAAGATCATGGCATCTGGTCCCATCACTTCATGCAGAATAGATATGGAAAAAGTGGAAACAGTGACAGATTTTATTTTCCTGGGCTCTAAAATCACTGCAGACAGTGACTGCAGCCATGAAATTAAAAGATGCTTGTTCCTTGGAAGAAAAGCTATGACAAACCTAGACAGCATATTAAAAAGCAAAGACATCATTTAGCTGACAGGTCTGTGTAGTCAAAGCTATGGTTTTTCCAGTAGCCATTTTTGGATATGAGAGTTGGACCATAAAGGAGGCGGAGTGCTAACAAATTGATGCCTTCAAATTTTTGTGCTGGAGAAGATTCTTGAGAGTCTCTTGGTCTGGAAGGAGATTAATTCAGTCAATCCTAAAGGAAATGAACCCTAAATATTTATTTGAAGGAATGATGCTGAAGCTGAAGCTCCAATACTTTGCCCACCTGATGTGAAGAACCAACTCACTGGGAAAGATCCTGATGCTGGGAAAGATTGAAGGTAAAAGGAGAAGAGAGTGGCAGAGGATTAGATGTTTGGATGGCATCACCTACTCAATGTACATTAGTTTGAGCAAATTCTGGTAGATAATAAAGGACAGGGAAGCCTGGCATCCTGCAGTCCGTAGGGTTGCAGTGTCAGACAGGACTTAATGACTGAACAACAAATATATTACACAGAGTTTTCTAAACTCATTATGTTTAACCCATCTAACATTAGGCAATATCTTCAAATTGATAGTTACATTTTCTGTAGCAGTTTTGCTTTTGAAACTTCCCTGTACACAAAACAGTTGTTGTAGATTACATCTATAAAATCTATGTAGTTGTGTAAAAGGGCTTCCCCAGTGGCTTAGCAGTAAAGAATCACCAATGCAGGAGACCCAGATGTGATCCCTGGCTTGAGAAGATCCCCTGAAGAGGGGAATGGCTCCTCACTCCAGTATTCTTGCCTGGATAATGCTGTGGCCAGAGGAGCCTGGCAGGCTACAGGCCATGGGGTCACAAAAGAGCTGGACATAACTCAGCGACTAAACAAGAGTTGTATAAAACAGAAAGTATACAATATTTGGTCGTGCATTTTTCCTTCCCTTAACACTTATTAATAACTTGCTGAACTAATGTTCCTTGATACAGTTTAGGAAAAAGTACTGTAGGAATTAGTCAGCTCTTTGTTTAGTTTGTTTTTCAACTTTTACCTCCTAAAGCTGACTTAACCATTGTTACATGTTTTTTAGAATTGATGACTTGGGCAGTAATTTAGAATTAAGGACTTTTGGCAGAAAATCATAATCTCTCCAAAGTCTAATATCCTCTTTGGGAAGGTTCAGTTAAGCATCATCTGTTGTTGAAGTATCTCAGAAGGGCTACCATAGTATAGAAATAATACAAAGTAAAAAACCAAATTTCTGGTTTTCATGTCCCACCTCTTACTGGAGGTAATTAATTAATTTCTCCCATGTCCAGTTTTTCTACAAATTCCAGTTTGAATTTTGAAAATTTCAAAATTCACGGATTTTGAAAGTAATGCATGTATGTATATTGGGGGAGGATTAAGGAAAATAATAATTGAGTTATTTGAATTGTATTACTTTTACATTGAAATTAATTACATTCAAGACAAAACTTATTGTATAATATAATAATTCAATTACACAGATTGCATCATAGAATATGTAAGTTGAGAATAGCCCAGAAAATAAGAAGATTCTACCTATTTTCTATTATAAACTCTAAATATATCTCTAACCCTTCCTGCACTGACATGAATAATATGAAACCAAAGTAATGTGAAGAGGAAGGCATTGTGATATGATGGCATCCTTACAGAATTTACTGTCTTATGAAAACAATCACTCTGGGGCTGATTTTGAGTGGTACAGCCAGCATTTATTGTTGGAAATGAGAGTTACTGAATACAAAAATATGGTTGTAGACTTAGGTAATAAGTTTTGTTCATTAAACTGTTTGCCATTAAGATAACAGAATGTTATTTTTTCTTATAAATATCATTTCATCTTAAAACTAATAGTTTATCCTGTGTTGACCTATATTTTACTGCATAATAAAGTCATTAATTTCCACATTTGAACATTTTTAATTGAGTATACAGAGAAACCACAAGAATGGATAATCACCATGGAATGACATATTTTGCTACCAATCATCTTAAAGTCATGTCTGACTTCACCTAAAATCTATTTCAAACGATCTGTGAGGCTACACTCAACAAATTTCTTG
The DNA here is from genome assembly GCF_032405125.1 of Capricornis sumatraensis. Taxonomy (NCBI): domain Eukaryota; kingdom Metazoa; phylum Chordata; class Mammalia; order Artiodactyla; family Bovidae; genus Capricornis; species Capricornis sumatraensis. Next base: position 37,972,785 of record NC_091085.1, on the reverse strand, counting down.
TATATTTCACAAAGGAATATTGAAATGTACAGTGATATGGTTCTGGAATATTCTGACGTCAGTTTAGGACTGAATACTACCAGCAGTTTTCCTTCTGCTTACACCCTTCAGAGTATCGAGGCGGGTGAGCATGGCAAATTGCTGGGAAGGCTGACAGAGTCAAAACAGGATCTCTCAAGGTAAGGCCGAAACTAAGGTGTTTGTCAGATGGTTCACTGACAAGACAAACAAAATGTGGGCTAGTGTGTGACATGTTGTGACTGACCTTCTTGATATGTAAATAAATGCCATCGTCTCTAAGACCTGTTTTATATATTGAGTCACATTCATTTTCCATGATGCCACTGTTTGACACTTTATTAATGATATGATAAAGCTACTGAAAGTAGTTTGAGATTCAGTTTCTGACCACAATCAACATAAAATCTAGCTAAACATATACCTACTAGGTAAATGAATTATTAAAGTACATGAATTTACATAAATTAAAAGAATAAAGTATAGAGAAATGTAATGGAATAGTCATGTGGGTATGCTGAATATGAAGCAAGAAGAATTTGATAATGTGAACAGCAAAGAGAAACTATGAAGAATTTCCATCTGCAATTGCAGAGAAGAAAAACTGCAAGACTAAGAAATGAAGAATGATATCACTGATAAGTGAACAGGAACAACACAACAGTTTGAAAATTACAACAATGGAAGTAGAAATAATTCCCTTTGAATATGACAAATTTAAGGTAAAGCTAATGTGCCATTATCTACTATACAGACTCATGGAATTAGAAGAAAATATGGAAAGTGCTATAAATTCCCTAATAGAGTGCATGGTTACAAAAGGAGAAGACAGAAAAGGTCATGAGGTCATGAAATGGTTAGTGGGTTATCTTTTAATAGATTTGAAATATATGGCAAGGAACTTTAAATCAGTGTTTGAAAGTATGTAAAATAAAAGAAAGTATATATACAAGTTAATTATGGAAAATTTTTTTCTTGGATTATCAATAGAATCAAGTTTTACCAGCCACATACACACATGAAATCAGTTTCATTATTTCTATGTGACATTTTGGAATAAAAATGTATATTATTCAGCTTATATATGTTTCCTGTTTATGAAATATATATCCAATGGACATTAAATCATTTCAAAAACTATAAACAATCCCCAAAAGACTAATAATTACACTTTGTGCATGCTAAGTCACTTCACTCTTGTCCAAGTCTTTGCAACCCCATGGACTATAGCCCACCAGGCTCCTCCACAGCGGGATTCTCCAGGCAAGAATACCGGAGTGGGTTGCCATTCCCTTCTCCAGGAGATCTTCCTGAGCCAGGGACTGAACCTGCATCTCTTATGTCTCCTGTATTGGATGGCAGATTCTTTACCACTAGCACCACCTGAGAAACCCAAAGTGTTAGTAGCTCAGTCGTGTCCAACTCTTGGAGTCTTTCCACCCCTATGAACTGTCACCCACCAGGCTCCTCTGTCTGTTGAATTCTCCAGGCAAGAATACTGGAGCATGTAGCCATTCCCTTCTCCAGGGGATCTTCCTGACCCAGGGATTGGAGTTATTCTAAAAAACATGCAGTAGAATCCAAAGGATCAAAGGTGGAATGATTAACTAGCTTAGAGCACCCTAAAGCTACTACTTTAAAGATGAAAATACATTTGAATACATAAGTTCCAGTGTGATAATTCAAAAAATTTTTTATTTATTTAATATTTCCACCTTTTATTTTCAAAGCAGAAAAAAAAGGAAGACAACTTTTGCTCTCCGATTCAAATCCTTTTTGAAATAAGATAGGATAATAACTAAGTGTAATTTGTAAAGTGTATCTTTGGGGGGGCAATTCTGTGAGTTAATTCCTAAGATGAGAGTGTGCCTTCATCGCTTTTACTTTATATTCCTTTTTCTCCTGACTTTCCTTAGCTTTACATGGTCAAGATCTGGTTTTCTCTCCAAGTAGCCTGAGAGAATTAAATTCTGTCATGGTTCACAGAATCAGAAGGCTAACTTCAAAATCTTGTTATCCTAAACAGATTGCATACAGGTTAGGAACTTTAAACATAATAATCAGCAATGTGTTTTCAATTCCAGAGGGGCTGCAATGAGGTCTGCAGTCAATGATACAGTCTTGTCTAGTCTGCCACTATGGGTAATGGTGCAGAAAAAAACAATATATGATGCATGACAGATGAAGATTGAAGACGGAGAATCAAAACAGACTGAGCTCTTTATTCACAAAGCAACTGAGCTACAGTAATCAATTTACCTATGACCAAGTGAGTGTTAGGAGGGGAAAATTCCAGGCAAGGTTACAGTCTCATCTAGGGAACTATAGGATCCTACTGACAAATACAGTACGAAAACAAGAGAATGCCTATCACTGCCAGCCAGGAGGATCTAGATTTCTTCATCAGCAGGCGCCTGGTCCCCTGTAATAAAGGAGGCTTTCTTTAAGCGTTAGAGAAAACATTTACTTCATCCAGTGTCAGATTGCAATAATGTTCATTTCCAGACATTATGGGATCTGTGTTTAAATACACTCTCTCAAAGTGGAACCTTCGCTAAAGCATAGGGTCTGTTTAGTTCATGCTTCTCCCTGAAAAAGTTCAACGTGCTATCCTCTACCTTCACATTCCCATGATGAAGGAAACTTAAAAAAAAAAAAAAAAAGATTGTCAACGTTCTTATTCTTATCAAGTTTCCAAGCCATTTTTAGAAACCTCCTAGGCTGGAGGGTGTAAAAAAGGTATGCAAATATTGCTCCAGTTTAAGAACTTAAACTCTAAAACTGTGACTAAGTTATTAGAGTCCTTACAGTATATAGAGTGGTCCTCAACATTCCAAAATCTCTGAAGAACATTAATTTTCTTAAGGGGGAAAGGGAGGAAGAGGTTGTGGGAAATCTATACTCTTTTAGCAAAGTCTCCTGTTTATTAAACAGTTTGACGACATTAGAAAAGTACTTTGAATTATAAAAGTGATTTTTAAATTGAATTGTCTTCACTGTGGTTTATAACTAACATATGAAGTTAACCACGATAAACTCATCAAGAAAATTAGAATAAATTTTACAGACAAGAATAAAAGTAAGAATATTTCTGCATTAAATAAAATACTAGTTATCACAATACAGATATGTGGATATCTGCAAACTAAAACACAGGGCTTAAAATGGAGTAAGATCAGTTGATAATCATGACATATCTCTACCCATAATTGTTTATAACATATTCATAGAAACCTACTCTCTTAGGTCCTGGAGAAAACAACACATAAGATACTAATGACATTGTCTTTACTTCTTTCTCACTCCTTCACCTCATAACCACTGCTAGAAATTATAAACTTACATGAGAGAAATTTTGATACATAAGCAGGCATATTCAATAAAATATGGTAAGTTTTATAACAAAAATATGAATAGAGTTCTTTTACACAAGGAATTAGGAGTCTCCCAGGAGATTTCATTTGACTTAAATCATAAAGTCTAGCAAAGAACCAAAGGATGAAAGATCAGTTGAGCAATTTGGGCTATTTAAGCTAGGGAAAATTCAATTTACAAAATTAATGTCCATGAGGATCAGTTTCAGTACATGATAAGTAATCATTTAAAATTTTGGTATAATGTTAAACCAGTATCCTGAATGCTCACAATATAAGAGACTCTGAATATTCAATTTTCAATGGCTAGCAGTGAGTACCGGGGAGAGGGAAAGAAATATAAGACTTTCTTTTCTCTAACCTTGAGTTATCATTTCACTTAAAATACAGTTGATAAACTAAATATCAATCCATGGAATGCTACTCATCAAACTGATAAGCTATGACTTTTAGGTACTCCATTTGGGATCCTTTTAATCTCAAATCTCAGAAAATTGAACACTAATAGTTTATAATCACATTAGTTTGATTAGCTAATAGTTATTGGTAGGTTCCTGGCACAAAATTGTTGCTCTCTATTTTTTAATATCACATTAACATGAATACAAAAATGAATGACTATTTCATTTAACATTATCTTTAGACATACACTTGATAGAAAAATACAGCAACAAATTTAAATGGATATGAACAAAGTAATGTTAAATTTGAATCACTGAGCAGCTGGAGAAAAATATTTTACAGAAAATTCACTCAATTCTGCAGACTACACATACAAAATAGTGCAATTCTCTACTGAATCATTCCTCTCTATTTATCATCCTATCCTGATTTACCATCTCTTTTATTATTCTTTTCTCCTTATTCCTTACCAATTCAGCCTGCATAGTATCTATTTATCCTAAAGGCTATTAAAGTACAAAATATATTTCTCAGTGAACCTTTGAACATTAGCAAACAGTTAGATGAATTCTAGGGTAAATTCAACTTCACATTAGATGGTGTGAAGCTGTAAGAGAAATTTCAGAGAAAACATTTTTCACTCTAAAAGATTATAGACAATTTCTCACACGAAAATAGACTAAGAAGAAGAAACACAGGAGTATCCATACCTGTAAAATAAATGTACTAGACTAGAAGACCTTAATCTTAAGGGATCTGCACATTTGGTAAAGTAAATATGACATATTTTACAGTTTCAAGGAGTAAATTTTACATTATAGATTCATTTAAAATGTCACAGTACTTACTCATTCAAGTGATGTCATTCTTTGAAGATTCATTAATCTTTCCAGTCACATGGATCTATTTTATAAGGGTTTTCTAAATTCAAATACCACATCACAGTTACTAAATAGAACTTTATTTTAAAAAGTCAAGCTCTTCTAAATGGTGTGAAATCTGTCCCTCTATAAAACAAGGGGAACATTCACAAATAATATGTAAATATATGAATCATAACTATGTCACAATATGAATGCATTATTTTTAAAAAGTTTAAAGTCAACTGAAGAACATATTAAAATATTATGAGAAGTGAGACAAAAATAGTTTATATATTATATATGTGTATATATATATACACATATATAAAACACATCCTTTCCCTATTATTTTCATATTATTTTTCAAACTAAGATTTAAATGCCTCATGGGTTGGAATTACTGCTCTCAGGGACTACTATGCTCTCCTCTGTACACAGGATTAGAAAAATAGTAGGAACATAGGAGATTCTCTGTAAATGTCATTTATTTGGAGTGTAGCTCATATGTCACTGTTACCTTAATTAAGGCACTGTATAAAACATTTAAAATGAATATACCTTCATTTAAACCTTATTTTCCATATATTTTGACCTATTATGAACAATATAATTCAGAAAGAGTTAAGAAACATATTGGATTTGAGCCATTGAGGGAATACAACATCTATTTTTAGTTTGATTCAAATTTTAGTTATTCAGATTGCTGTTTTGGTTTTGACTAGATACAGCCTGAAAGGTTAGTTCTGAATAAAAACTATTCCTGGAAATTATGATTTTCACTTCAAAACCAGCAGGGGTATTTTCTGATACCCTATGTTTCAGATAAGTTATGCAGCTATCTTTTTATGAGAACTGTAAATTAGGTTAAAAGAAAAGTTGTAAATGCTGCTTAGAGATATGCTTATAAATAGTTATTTTATAATATTAATTAGTTTATAGTGACTGAAATGATATTTGCAATTAAGGGTATAAATTCTCTTTTCTTATATGAAAAGAAACAATAAATATGTAATTATTGTTATCATTTTGTCACTAAGTCTTGTCTGACTCTTTTATGATCCCATGGACTGTAGACCAACAGGCTCCTCTCTCCATTGGATTTTCCAGGCAAGAATACTGGAGTGAGTTGCCATTTCCTTCTCCAGGGGATCTTCCTGACCCAGGAATCCAACCCATGTCTCCCACATTGCAGGCAGATTCTTTACCACTGGGTCACCAGTGATCCTCCCTTTTTAAGCAGTACAACCTTAAAAAGGGTTATGAAATTTAACTCCAAGTTCCCTCAAAGTCCACATCCAAGCAGGAAAATGTGTAAAGATAAATTCCAAGACTTTTATATTTGAACTTCTGGGTCTGATACTCAAAGAAAACGAATTCCCTTTCTGTTTAAAATTTCAATGACTTTTCTGAAGAAGATTTAAGCCCAACATAATAATAGCAGATTGGCATGTTTACAAATTAGTGTTTTGGGGCTGAGAATAAACTAGAACGTATGGATAGAGGCAACTATTCCTAACACCCTGATTTGCTCCGCAATTTTTTTTTTTTTTTTTTGCTTAGAAGTCAAGAGATCTAGCAGCAAGTTTAAATCTAACATGTAAATGCCATGTGACTGCTCCAGAGTCGTTTAATCTATCTATGCCCTAGTTTTCTCATCTTTGTAATCAGAGGGTTTTGAAGAACTATTATCTGTATATCAGACGCCGGTGGAATCAAACGGCGTTCACCAGTGGATGAGCGCCCAGAGGGAGGGAGGCAAGAGCGCTTCACATCCCAGAGACGATGACACTGAGAGGTCACAGCCTGCTGCAGCGACTCCCACAGGCACTCAGGAGCAGAGGAGGCTGAAGTGTATCATGGAGGCACGAGGCGGACAGAGCCGGGGGACAGGCAGAGCAGGGAGAACATCTGGAGGAACCGGCCTGTGGGAGTTAGGAAAAACACAACCTCCACTGTGTTCCCCTCGCGGCTGCCAAGGGTCTGGAGAGTCTCAACTATCATCCATAATCAGGACCATGGAGGGGAGGAAATACAGAAGAGAGATAAATACGGGGAGCCCAGCTACAGAAGAGGCCTGAAAGAAGGGAGGCCAAGGAAGGTGAAAAAGGAAAGAAGTCGTGTTTGTAGGACCACTTCGTCATCTGCAAGGTGACAGGAGGGAACAAAAGAAAGGAGAGTGAAAGTCAAGTCTATGGGACTCGAGGAAGGGCAAGCAGACTGCGCAGAGCATTTTAGGGAGCTGCACTTCAAAGGGAATGAGAGCAGCTGTTGAGCAAGGGCTGTGATGGAAGCTATTAGTATCATATGAATTCAAAGAAAATAAAAGATTAATAGCAGCTGATATCTACACAGAATCTTCACATTTGGCCAAGTACTGGTAATTTGTTATAATTCAAATATTTGATAGATATTAGATGAGAACTTCAAACTGAAAAACAAGTTAAATTAGAAAGTTGGGAGAAAGTATCTGAGTCATACTGTGAATGTCACGGTAAGTGTATTAGATCCCAGACAAAGAATTTATTTCCTTTAGGAAAAAACAATGAAGACAGAGAAATTGCAATGTGATTAAAGAAACTGCTATGAAAGTCATCTAAATGAAAATACAAGTGAGACTGAAATTTTTATTAGAAAGGAGGAAGACAATTTATGGCAAGGGGTTGATGTACTGTATTTGCTGACAAATATCTGCTTTAGAGCTAGAAAATAATAAATGTTTGTTGACTTATCAATGAAATTTTGTATTTTATTGCACATAACTTGACATGGCTCCCATTCTCTGTCCTTTCTAAAGTCACAAACAGACATAATCTTGTTTCTACAGAAACCCAGAGGCCTACCACAGATGTGCAGTGCCAGTGAGCAGGCAGTAGAAGGCAGAAATTAAGCTAAACATCCTGAATAGTAGAGGAAAAAATACAGTATTCATAGGCAATTGGCATACAGAGGCCAAGACCAAAGAATGCCCTGAATGCCAAAAGAAAGGTAGCAGCTTATGGATATTATATCAACAAGTAGTAGGTCCCTGGGCTATGTAGGCAGAATAAGATAAAGATATGGTATGAGATAGACAAGGCCCTACTCCCATTGAATATACATCTAGGAAAATATACGAATATCAGAAAATATTTGCTTAGCAAGGACAGGGCAGAATCACAATGATGAGAACTGTGCAAGTGTCAAAGTTGGACAAGCATAGAGATTTATGCACAGTCTAACAGAAATGAGCTAAAACTATTTTGACTTCTCTTTTTAAGCTAGAACTTCCCCTCTGACATAAGGTGAGCTGAGCTTACAGGCTGCAATTAACTGGTACTAGCTGTGAAAAAAAGTGAGTCAAAAATTCTAGGAACTAGACAGGTCTTGATAAACTGAATTTTGAATTTTCACAAATGACTCTTTGGAAGTATAAGGAATACAGGCCATTTTTTACAGTAGAAAAATATAGTATTATCAATGCAAAGTGCTTTATGATTTCAGTTGCTTTTTGGAGGTAGGCAACAGCCAGTGAAAATCAGGGTTAAAAAAGACTTGCTAACACATGAAGACTACAAACCAAAGAAATATAAGATTCTTTTTGTTAAAGTATGTTGCTGATATCACCAGACCAGATACCTGGATGATTTTGTACACAATATGGTACAAATGAATTTTCACTGTGGGAAGTACCCATGTGCTTATAAAACAAAATAATCAGGGAAGGACTCTCAGGAATTTAGTGGACACAATTTCACAGCAGCAGCAGCTGTGAGGAAAAAAAAAAAATCAGGACCCTGATAAGTGCCAGCAAAGCCTTGTGATGAAAGTGGTTGGTCAGTGGAGTGTACCTCCAAGTGGCAAATGTCCAGGAACAAGTTACAAAGGGATACTACTGCGATGACTCCAAATGACAGCTGACTTTTCTATGAATACTTTGGAGGATATAGGGGTCAGCAGCATGATAACTTTAGGCTACTACAGTAAACATGGGGAAAAATATTCAGTATCTTGGTGACTTTTCCATCTGGTAACTCTACACACAGTGGCCTCTTAGACACTCAAAGTTGAACTCTAATGTGAATACCACAAACTCTGGCAGAAGCTGGAGATAATGGTGGAGCAAAGAGGAGGCACCAGGCAATGGGACAAGGGAGGAGGCTGAAAGCAGATGCAATGGTAGTGGTATGTTAAGAATCTTAAGCTATATGTTGGGTTCATGGTTTTAAGGTTTTTGTGCTTCATAACTTACATGTTGCATGTATTAATTTTTTTTGCATGTTTCAAATAATAATAAATTTGAAAATAAAAGAAATAGGAGTTGAAAAGTGAGCATGTGGACTTAAGAGTTAATGAAAGGCAAAAGCAAAGGAAATAATTAAATGTAAACATGATCCTGTTTTCCCAAGATAGCCTCAGTTTCCACTTATTGTCTCAGTGTAAGTATTAATAAAGTAAGAGTGCCCCCATTTACTCTCAAAACTGTCCAATTTTTAATGTTTATCCCATAAGATTTCTGCCCCTTGGAACAGAACCAAGACCATGACAGATTTCACTCTCATGATTAGGCTGTGTTTTATGGCATAGTTGCTTTTATTAAAAAAAAAAAAAAACTATCTGGAATGGACCACCTTAAACAAGTGAGCCCTTAAAAGGGACAGGCCTCTTTTTGAAGAAAGAGATTTGAAGTATTCGAGATATGCTACAAGGGAGATTTTTCATTCTGTGTTAGGACAGAAGGAGTCATGTGCAAGGAATGTAGTCAGCCTCTAAGATTTGAGAATGGCTCTTGGCTGGCAGCTAAGGGGACCACAGTCCCATAACCACAAGGAACTGAATTCTGTCACAACTATGTTACCTTGGAAGAAAACCCTGACCTCCTAATGAGACTACAGCACTAGCCAACATCTTTACTTCAGCCTTGTAAGATCTGGGATATCTGGGATATATTGGGCCCAGACTTCTGACCTACAAAACTGTGAGCTCACAAAGCAGCTAGGTTTGTTGTATTTGTTACAAGGCAATTGACCACAAATGTGGTTAAGCTAGAAATACTTGAATACTCAAATTTTAGTTTCAAACTCTATGGTATGAAAAAAGAAGTAGCAGAAAAAGAAATTTTAAGTCAAAAAAGGCACAGATTTCAAAATTAGAATCAATCAAGTTGCTAAAGGCTACATTAATGATCCTGACAAAATATAAAGATATTTAAGAAACAAAGGTTTTTCTGAGAACTACAAACTCTTAGACTGAGCTGATGACAAACAGCCACCAGTGTTTTACTTGCAAAATTGGACATCTCAAGTTTGTGGTTTGTGTGTCTAGCAAGAAATATTTCCATTTGATCATGGAAAAATTCTAAGTCAGTCATACATCCAATCTGTAGTAACTTGAAAAAAAATAAAATGTACTTATAACAGTATATAGTATAGTATGTTACCAAGTTCATGTTATTAAATATGGTTATATTCATATTTGTGTTTATGCTTTTAACTTGAAGGGTATAACTAAGACATAAAAGGATGTAATCCCTTATTTTAAAAAAAGAACCTAAAATTATACTCCTCCTATTTAAATACTTCTGTAAGTCTGCTCTAATAGTCGTATGAGGAAGACAGCTATCTAAAAGTAAAAATAAAATACTATTTGATAAATACTGCAAGAAATATATAATCCCAGTATCAGAGGAATAAAAAAACAATGGAAATAACAACTAAATTTCTCGTTAGAACTCCAGGAATCCTATAAAGAACAGGTGAATTTGGAGCTGCATCTTTAAGCACTGTCTATAGCACCTGTTAAGTGTTATAAACACTCAACTCACTGAAAACCTGATGCTCCTTGAATGTGCTAAGCCCTTCACAAATCCTTGCTTTGGCACAATTTTTTTCTACATTTCCTATTAATATTTCCTATCTTCTTAGTTTTTCAAATTTCATCTAACCCATGGAAAGTTATAGTTTTTAAAGAACTAATATATTTCAAACTCTTCTGGAAGCCTGCAGCTTTCCCATCAAGAGTTAATGTCTATGTCTCTTCTTAAAACCGAGCAGCACTTTGTGACTGCCTCAACCAATGGACTATGGCGCAGGTAACACAATGTGAAATCCAAGGCTATATTAGAAAAATGCTATGTACTTTCACCCTGTTTACTTGGGACCTTAGATCTTAGGACCCACCTACCATGTTATGAGGAAGTTCAAGCAGCCTGTGAAGAGGTTCCTATATAGAAGACCCAGGGTTAAAAGTAAAGTCGCTCAGTCATGTCAAATTCTTTGTGACTCCATGGACTATACAGTCATGGCAGATTCATGTTGATATATGGCAAAACCAGTACAGTATTATAAAGTAAAATAAAGTAAAATATATATATATATTAGAGTGGATAGCCGTTCCCTTCTCTAGGGGATCTTCCCAGCCCAGAGATCAAACCCAGGTCTCCCATACTACAGACGGATTCTTTATCAGCTGAGCCACCAGAGAAGCTCATAGAAGGCCCAAGGCCCTTTCAAATCAACAGCCAGCGCCAACTAGACAGAGAGTGAGTGAGTACCTTGAAAGCTGGTCCTTTAATCACTATTTGACCTGTCCCAAGAAAGCAGCCATAGTTCGTTCCTACAAAGCACTGCACAAAATACAGTTCACTGAGTAAAATAAACGTTGTTTTAAGCCACTAAATTTGGGGGCTCTGTTATAATAATAAATACTTGGAACATTATCCTTAAAGATGCAGCTCAGAATTTACTGGATAGCTGTGGCAGCAATCCAGTTTATACATTCCTGCAGAAAAAATAATTTACTGAAAAATATTTGATTAACAATGTTGTCTTAGTTTCAGGTATACAGCAAAGTGATTCAGTTATATATATTAAGTTATGGATTATCACAAGGCACTGAATACAGTTCCTTTTGCTATATAGTAGGCCCTTGTTTATCTGTTTTATACATGTATGTGTCCTACGTTGCTTCAGTCATGTCCAACTCTTTGTGACCCTATGGACTGTAGCCTGCCAAACTCCTCTATCGTAGTCTATATCTGTTAATTCCATGCTCCCAATTCACCCTCCTCTTGTCTTTCCCATTTGGTAAACATAAAATTGTTGTCTATGTCTGTCAGTCTGTTTCTATTTTGTAAATAAGTTCACTTGTATCACTTTTTTTTAGATTCCACATTTAAGTGATATCATATGATATTTATCTTTCTCTGTCTGGTTTACTTCACATAGTATGATAATCTCTAAGTCCACTCATGTTACTGCATCTCACCTTATTTCATTCTTTTTTATGGCTGAGTATTGATGCTGGGAGGGATCGGGGGCAGGAGGAGAAGGGGACGACAGAGGATGAGATGGCTGGATGGCATCACTGACTCGATGGATATGAGTCTGAGTGAACTCCGGGAGTTGGTGATGGACAGGGAGGCCTGGCGTCCTGCAATTCATGGGGTCACAAAGAGTCGGACATGACTAAACGACTGAACTGAACTGATGATGTAGAAAAAAAGGAACCTTCCTCCACTGCTGGTGGGTAATTGGTGTGGCCACTAAGGAAAACAGTATGGAGGTTCCTTAAAACACTAAAAATACAGTCGCCATGTGATCCAGAAATCCCAATCCTAAGACTATATCCAGAAAAAATGAAAACTCTAATTTGAAAATATACATGTATCCGATTGCCCATAGAAGTACTATTGTCAGTAACCAAGACATGGAAGGAACCCAAGTGTCCATCAACAGATGAATGGATAAAAAAATTGTTTTGTATATATATATATATATATATAGTTGTATACAAATTCAGTTCAGTCGCTCAGTCATGTCTGACTCTTTGCGACCCCATGAATCGCAGCACGTCAGGCCTCCCTGTCCATCACCAACTCCCGGAGTTCACTCAAATTCACGTCCATCGAGTCGGTGATGCCATCTAGCCATCTCATCCTCTGTCGTCCCCTTCTCCTCCTGCCCCCAATCCCTTCCAGCATCAGAGTCTTTTCCAATGAGTAACTCTTCGCATAAGGTGGCCAAAGTACTGGAGCATCATTCCTTCCAAAGAACACCCAGGACTGATCTCCTTTCGAATGGACTGGTTGGATCTCCTTGCAGTCCAAGGGACTCTCAAGAGTCTTCTCCATAGTTCAAAAGCATCAATTTTTTGGCACTCAGCCTTCTTCACAGTCCAACTCTCACATCCACACATGACTACTGGAAAAACCATAGCCTTGACTAGATGGACCTTTTTTGGCAAAGTAATGTCTCTGCTTTTCAATATGCTATCTAGGTTGGTCATAACTTTCCTTCCAAGGAGTAAGCGTCTTTTAATTTCATGGCTGCAGTCACCATCTGCAGTGATTTTGGAGCCCAAAAATATAAAGTCTGACACTGTTTCCACCATTTCCCCATCAATTTGCCATAAAGTGATGGGACCAGATGCCATGATCTTAGTTTTCTGAATGTTGAGCTTTAAGCCAACTTTTTCACTCTCTTCTTTCACTTTCAAGAGGCTTTTTAGTTCCTCTTCACTTTCTGCCATAAGGGTGGTGTCACATCTGCATATCTGAGGTTATTGATATTTCTCCCGGCAATCTTGATTCCAGCTTGTGCTTCTTCCAGCCTAGCGTTTCTCATGATGTACTCTGCATAAAAGTTAAATAAGCAAGGTGACAATATACAGCCTTGTTCAGTTCAGTTCAGTCGCTCAGTTGTGTCCAACTGTTTGTGACCCCATGAATTGGAGCACGCCAGGCTTCCCTCTCCATCACCAACTCCCGGAGTTCACTCAGATTCACGTTCATCAACTCAGTGATGCCATCCAGCCGTCTCATCCTCGGTCGCCCCCCTTTTCCTCCTGCCCCCAATCCCTTCCAGAATCAAAGTCTTTTCCAATGAGTCAACTCTTCGCATGAGGTGGCCAAAGTACTGGAGTTTCAGCTTTAGCATCATTCCTTCCACAGAAATCCCAGGGTTGATCTCCTTCAGAATGGACTGGTTGGATCTCCTTGCAGTCCAAGGGACTGTCAAGAGTCTTCTCCAGCACCACAGTAAAAAAGCATGAATTCTTCAGCGCTCAGCCTTCTTCACAGTCCAACTCTCACATCCATACATGACTACTGGAAAAACCATAGCCTTGACTAGACGGACCTTAGTCGGCAAAGTAATGTCTCTGCTTTTCAACATACTATCTAGGTTGGTCATAACTTTTCTTCCAAGGAGTAAGCGTCTTACAGCCTTGAGGTACTCCTTTTCCTATTTGGAACCAGTCTGTTGTTCCATGTCCAGTTCTAACTGTTGTTTCCTGATCTGCATATAGGTTTCTTAAGAGGCAGGTCAGGTGGTCTGGTATTCCCATCTCTTTCAGAATTGTCCACAGTTTGCGGTGATCCACACAGTCAAAGGCTTTTGCATAGTCAGTAAAGCAGAAATAGATGTTTTTCTGGAACTCTCTTGCTTTTTCCATGATCCAGCAGATGTTGGCAATTTGATCTCTGGTTCCTCTGCCTTGTCTAAAACCAGCTTGAACATCTGGAAGTTCATGGTTCATGTATTGCTGAAGCCTGGTTTGGAGAATTTTGAGCATTACTTTACTAGCATGTGAGATGGGTGCAAGTGTGCAGTAGTTTGAGCATTCATTGACATAGCCTTTCTTTGGGGTTGGAATGAAAACTGACCTTTTCCAGTCCTGTGGTCACTGCTGAGTGTTCCAAATTTGCTGGCATATTGAGTGCAGCACTTTCACAGCATCATCTTTCTGGATTTGAAATAGCTCAACTGGAATTCCATCACCTCCACTAGCTTTGTTCGTAGTGATGCTTTCTAAGGCCCACTTGACTTCACATTCCAGGATGTCTGCCTCTAGGTGAGTGATCACACTATCATGATTATCTTGGTCGTGAAGATCTTTTTTGTACAGTTTCTTCTGTGTATTCTTGCCATCTCTTCTTAATATCTTCTGCTTCTGTTATGTCCATACCATTTCTGTCCTTTAACGAGCCCATTTTTGCATGAAATGTTCCCTTGGTATTTCTAATTTTCTTGAAGAGATCTCTAGTCTTTCCCATTCTGTTGTTTTCCTGTATTTCTTTGCATTGGAATACGAGGAAGTCTTTCTTGTTCAGTTGTGTCCAATTCTTTGTGACCCCATGGACTGCAGTGCACCAGGCTTTCCTGCCCATCACCAAGTCACAAACCTCTGGCCATAGTTCCTTATGCACTCTGACTATCAGATCTAATCCCTTGAATCTATTTGTCACTTCCAGTGTATAATCATAAGGGATTTGATTCAGGTCAAACCTGACTGGGTAGTGGTTTTCCCTACTTTCTTCAATTTAAGTCTGAATTTGGCAATAAGGAGTTCATGATCTGAGCCACACTCAGCTCCCAGTCTTGTTTTTGTGGACTGTATACAGCTTCTCCATCTTTGGCTGCAAAGAATATCATCAATCTGATTTTTTTTTTGACCATATGGGGATGTCCATGTGTAGAGTTGTCTCTTGTGCTGTTGGAAGAGGGTGTTTGCTATGACCATTGCGTTCTCTTGGCAAAACTCTGTTAGCCTTTGTCCTGTATCATTTTGTACTCCAAGGCCAAAGTTTCCTGTACTCCAGGTATCTCTTGACTTCCTACTTTTGCATTCCAGCCCCCAGTGATGAAAAGGACATCTTTTTTTGGTTGTTAGTTCTAGAAGATCTTGTATGTCTTCATAGAACCATTCAACTTCAACTTCTTTAGCATTACTGGTTATTGCATAAACTTGGATTACTGTAATATTGAATGGTTTGCCTTGAAAATGAACAGAGATTATTTGTTGTCTTTGAGATTGCACCCAAGTACTGCATTTCAGACTCTTTTGTGGCATATGAGGGCTACTCCATTTCTTCAAAGGGATTCTTGCCCATAGTAGTAGATATAATGGTCATCTGAATTAAATTCACCTGTTCCAGTCCATTTGAGTTCACTGATTCCTAAAATGTTGTTCACTCTTGCCATCTCTTGTTTGACCACTTCCAATTTACCCATGAACAATCTACATATAGTTGCTGTTTAGTCGCTAAGTCATGTACGACTCTTTTGCAACCCCATGGACTGCAGCCCACCAGGCTCCTTCTGTCCATGGGATTTTCTAGGCAACAATACTCAAGTGCATTGCCATTTCCTTCTCCAGGGGATCTTCCTGACCCAGGGATCAAACCTATGTTTACTCTATTGACAGGCGGATTCTTTATCACTGAGTCACCAGGGAAGCCTATATATATATACATTCTTTATAATGTTACAGTTCTAAGGTAAATTCACTTTTATTCCTCTCTCTTTGCTCTTCTTCCACTTGATTTGTATCTCTTCTGCAGCTCTTATCACATGGTATTTTATTTCTGCTTTTGAATAACTGTCTTCCTAATTTGAGATCCTCAAATAGCTTCAAATAGGAACTATTTCATTATGTCTATCTAATGCCTAATACAGTGAAAAGAACATATAAGGTATGTAGTTAGTAAGAGCTTGTTGATCTTGTGAAATAAAGGCTGAATTAACAAAGAAATGAGAGAAAGATCATGTGATTGTAGTGATGAAATGGTCATTATTTTTGTTTGCGCAGAGGCTTTCCTGTGAGTCCTCCCTTCTCTTTGTAGATTCCACTGCTTTAAACACACAAAACAAGGCTGCATGCTAAGATGCTTCAGTAGTGTCAAGGCTGGTCCAGTTATAAACCAATGTTCCCACCAACAGTCTTGATTGAAGTTTACTGTTTTTCAGACTCTTTCTCCTGGCTACTTGAAATGACTGGAGACAAGACTACTGAGGGATATTAAAGGCTAGTTATCTTAAGTGAGCTCTCTAGTCTATGGGTCAGCAAAATTACCCTGTAAAGGCTCAGAAATAAATATTTTCAGCTTTGTAGGCAAAGCTCTCTGCAAACAATTCTGTCACTATAATCCCATCATTGTAGCACTAAAGCAACCACATGCGATACAAAAATGAATGGGTGGAAGTATGTTTCTGTAAAACTTTATTTATGATCACTGAAATTTGATTCTCATATAATTCTTCTGTGTCACAAAGTAGTATTATCTTTAGTTTTCTAATTATTAAAAACTTAAGCAAAACAAAATCTTATTAGCTTGCAGGCAATGGTGTTTGGTGTTTGTACCATTATTTTCAGGCTACAGATTTAGAGAGAAGCTTTGCTAGGTCCTGCAGCTGAGTCCCCCAAGCTACCTGCCCCTGCTTCAAGAGCTCCAATTATGTGAGCACATTAGCAACCTTTAAATCAGTCTTTCTATTTGTTTATTTGTTTAATTGCTTATTTGAGTTGATGCAAGTTTTTTGTACACGTGTGCCCAAAAGACATCAATGCACACAAGACCGTGTGATTAATTTTACGACAAGAAAAGAACTATAACATGCAGTTAAAACAAAACAAAACAAACAAGAAAAACTTCATAGTTTAAAAGAAAACCATGTCTCTAAATATGGAGTGTAAAACAGCTTGAAGAACACTAATTATTTTGTTTCAATTAACTCTAATAAAATTGAAAGTCGCAAGTGTGCCTAATAACATTTACCATCGAGGTCTCAAAAAAAAAAAAAATTGTTGAATGGGTGTATTTTGGAAGTAGAAGTGTCGGTAAAAATTAAAAATCTCCTAAGTGAGGTTTTATAAATTGGATTATCAGAGCAAACCTTCAGGTATGAGCAAATTGACTAGGTTTCTATGCTAAATTATGCAATTCACGGTTGAGAAATAATTCTGGAAAACAAATTTAAATATAATTTGAACTTAATGATGCCTTCATTACCGCACTATTAAAAGCTACAAGAGATGCTTTTAGTCAAATTACTTTTTGTGGTGCATTAATGAAAACACACACACAATTCAGTTAGGCGCCTGACTGCTCTATCCCACGTTTCCACTGTTTATAGACAGACCAGGAGTAAGTTATCCAGCTGCACGTAAATACTAGGCACTAGCCAAAGGGCATGAGAATCAATTCTGTAAATAGGCTGTCTTTCAAAACAAGTGTGCATATCCATCCACACATATAGCAATTTTCTAGGTGTTCACATAGAAACACGCAAAATTATAAAATAAATATTTTAGCATATCTATTGTAACCATGAATTGGTTATAATTCTTAAAATTACTTTTAATATTTTAATTTTGTGAAAACCCTCCTTGGTAACTGCACACTATGTAAATAACAAATATCAAGGAGCTGTTTAATGGTAACAAATGTCTGTCTTGTTTGTTACTTGCTGTGAGTCACATGTGGGTGATTTGGTATTTCATTTAAATCTTTTTTTTTTTTCATGTCACTAATTTTATGTTGAAACCAAAAAACAAACATCTATGAGAAGCATGAGGGATACTTGAGTCTACCCAGTTTGTTTTTAGGTCAATCTTCTGCCCCTACTAGAGTCTAGGATTTTTTTTTTTCCCATTTCTGATATTTTTATGCTCATGACTCATCTGTTCTAACACTTTTACATAAATAGATTTTGTCTCCTGGAGGCTATGAATTATGCCCCCTGCTTAAATTTTCCCAAGGGCCCCTGATTCAGTTTATCCTTTTCTTTACAGCTAATGGGATGGCTGAGTTTAAGGCAACATTCTATGGCTTTAACTTTAATTATAAAATGTATTTATGCCTGGGTACACATACAGAGAGTTGCCTTTAAGAAAAAAAAAAAGATTCTGAGGTTCCTTTAAGCTTTTCTGGAAGATCATTTAAATGGCTGTCATTTCTACTTTTTCAGCTTGTTCATCAAATTAGGAAAATATTTGAGTGAGAAAATTAAATCCTTATTTATGTTCATACTTTCAAAACTGCCCATAGGCAGCATTAAATAACTACATTTTTTTCTTGAATATATGCACATGGATATTTTTATCTTAAACTTTCTCTAGTTTAAAAAATTTTAAATTCATATTTATGTAGACAGGTTTCAATTTTATATACATCAAATCATATTAAAAAGATTAAAATAAAAACAGGGATAGCTGCATTTAGCAATGCCCATATTAGGAGCAACTCACACATGAAAATACCAAACATAAAAAGAACAATTTTCAAAATTCTTTTTACTTCTGTCACTTTAAGGTCACTGCTTCCACTGTGCCTATATCTAGGAGCTCTTGGAAAATAGTAATATCCCTTTTCTTGGCCTGTCTTGCAAATTCATTAATAGTTTAATTATTTCCCCCTTTTTTCTTAATCAAAGAAATACATGGTGTATACAGGTGGGCTTCCCTTTCTATCATCAGTCATAACTTAGTGTATACTACTTTATATATATATGTCATATATGTTAATTAATTTGATTTCCCTGGTGTATCACTGAAAGCACCTGCACATTCAGTCAAGCATTTAACTGTTCTATTTAGCAGCTCTCCCATGTATAGACCTGGAATAAGTTATCTGATTGCATATTATACTTATGACTATGTCATGTACAGATATGTATACATTTATATAAAGCCTATATGTGATAGATAATTAGCTGAAATCCAGAGTCAGCCTCCCAAGGTTTAAATCCTAATTCCACCAATTCTTAAACTTGCGAAATTGAGAAAGTTACTTAACTGCTTTGTACCTCAGTGTCCTCCTTGGTGAAGCTGGATGCTAATAGCACCTTACCTTCCTGTGTAGGAGGATTAGATGATTTCATACGAGAGAGACACCTAGAACGGGACCTGGCACACTGTTTGCACTCCATAAGTGTTTGGTTATTATTGTCCTCTTAACTCCTTAGTTTCTTCTGCTAAGTTTTCCAATTCTCCTAACCACATTAAGAAAACATCTCCTAACAACATTAAGAAACACAAACACAAATGACACTGGGCCATCACCATTTAAAAAAAACCCTCTAATATGCCATTTTAGAAACTTTGCCCTACTACCCGCCTACCTCTTTATTATTCTATTAATATACATCTTGAATTCTAGATAACAACAATTCTCATTTAATTCAGCTTTTCTGAATTAAATCTAAGCAATCTAATCTAATTCAATTCTAATTCTAATTCAGCTTTTCTTTCTCTTGCTGACTCTTGGTTCAGCTGAGTCAACATACCCCACATTGAAAAAAAATCATTAGCAACTGCACTTTCCCTACATACCCATCCCTGTTCCAGGCTTCACTCTAGACTCTGAGATGGAACAGCCTGATTAAAATGGATCATCTTTGAATCCTTCCTTTTCCTCATTTCTCATATGGAAAAGGTCAAAAATCTCTACCAAGTCTCCCCCTACCAAATATCTACCAAACCTTCCAGTTGGTTTCATCACCACTATCAAGATCCTAGACCAGGACCAGTCAAGGTCAAGACTACAGGAATCTCCTGAAGTTTCCCTCCATTTATCCAGGCTCATTTCCTGGATAACTCATTCTTCATGTCAGCAGAGTGAGCTTTCTGAAATGCTCCCTGTTACTCCATCGATTATAAGCTTTTAAAGGCTTTCTATTACTCTTGGAATAACTGTCAAAACTGTCAACAAAACTGACAGCACTATCAGGGCCTTTGGTCTTTCTATCTCACATCTTCATGGTCCTGCCAACTATTTTCTTCTGTTTCCCCCAAAATACAGACAACTCTCTATCCTCTGCCTCTGTTGGCAGCACTGTTGTTCACCCTCTCTATCACTGAATCCCATTTCACCCTGCCTATCTCCTAGCCATCTTTCCTCTCTTAAACAGTTTATGCTCTAGGCAGATTCTCCGGCTCATGTTGGGTGACATTGAAGCACCTTGTATTTCTTCTTTCAGATAATTTAATACTCCTCCAGATAAATTGTTTGTTCTTAAAAAACTGTTTCCTGATCTCACCACCACCCCCAACTCCACTCATTGATTTGTCAGTCTAAATTCTATTTCAGAAGTGAAAGTGAAAGTGTTAGTTGCTCAGACATGTCCAACTCTTTGTGAAGCCAGGAATCTCTGTCCATAGGATTATCTGGCAAGAATACTGGAGTGGATAGCCATTCCCTTCACCAGGGGATCTTCCTGACCCAGGGATTGAACCCGGGTCTCTCACATTGCAGGCAGATTCTTTACCTTCCGAGCCACCAGGGAATTGTGATTTTTACTTCAGTGCTCAATATATGGAAAAGTATCTGGCACAAAGGTGAATAAGAATAAATATCTGTTGTGTTGGGCATATCTGTCAGTCTCTCAGGTCTCTACGGAATGACAGTGTACAACTGCAAAATGTCATCCAGGAAAGTGTAAAGGAGATTCATCAAGCAAATATAAAATCTCAATACATGTCTGGAAGGAACCAAGTATGTCACCTGATGAAATAAAAAGGAAGGAATTGCATCCCAGTAGATACTGTGAGGGGCTACATCTGAGATGAGAGCATAGGTTCATTGGAACCCAGGAGAAAATTCCATCTCAGAGTCAGCTGATATTATAGAGTGATATAGAGGGTGGCATTAGCAGAACATACAAGAAATTAATGGATAAATCCTATTTTATCCCCAGAGCAGCAAGCCAAGCAGTGTTTCTGACCAATAAAAAAGCAAATATCTTTTCTATATATTAACTTTTAAACAGAACAGAAGCTCTGCTTTTAGGTTTCGCATTGTTACCCCAGGTTCATACATGGGGTCCACACATAAAAGCTGTCACAGCATCCTCTCACCCTAAATAGAACTTGACTATGGACTTAATTCCTCCCAAAGGACAGTTCCTCACTCACATTTCCTCCTATTTGAGTGCCTTATCAGGAAATAGAGAGCAGAGGAATTCCAGTGGACAATTGTGATCTTCAAACACAGGGACAGTTTGAAAAAGGAAATCAAAAATAAACCGAGGGCTTCCCCGGTGGCTCAGAGGTAAAGAATCCGCCTGCCCCTGCAGGAGACATGGGTTTTGTTCCTGGTCTGGGAAGATTCCACGTTCTGTGGAGCAGCTAAGCCCATGCGCCGCATCTGCTAAGACTGAACTCTAGAGCCCAGGAGCCACAGCCACTGGAGCCCGTGCACCTAGAGTCCACGCTCTGCCATAATGTAGCTGCCGCAATCAGAATCTGGAGAACCACACCTAGAGAGTAGCCCCTCGCTCCCACCATTTGCCACAACTAGAGAAAAGCCTGCGCCACAACAAAGACCAAGCACGCCAAAAATAAGCAAATCAAATTATCCAAAAAAAAAAAAAAAAAAGTGGTCTCAGGAGAATCGGAATAATGAAGGGAATGTAAGAAAATAGTTTAAAAATTTGTAGTGGACTTTATTACAGAGATAAAAGAAAAAACTGCTTATAAAGTAAGATTGAGATGTTTAAAAGGGGGATGAAAAGAGAACAAGAAAACTTTCCTAGAAGTTAAAATATATTACTGTTAAAGAATAGAAAGTCTATGATATAAATTGCAGGAAATGTCTCAAAATATATTACAAAAGAGAAGATGAGAAACATAAGAGAAAAAAAAATAGGGGCACAATCTAAAAGGTTCAACATGAAAGTTGCTCAATTGTGTTTGAGTCTTTGCAAACCCATGGACTATACAGTCGGAATTCTCCAGGCCAGAATATGAGAGTGGGTAGCCATTCCTTTTTCCAAGGCATCTTCCCAATCAAGAGATCAAACCCAGATTTTCTGCATTGCAGGCAGAGCCACCAGGGAAGCACAAGAACACTGAAGTGGGTAGCCTACCCCTTCTCCAAGGGATCTTTCTGACCCAGGAATTGCAGGGTCTCCAATGCAGGCAGATTATTTACCAGCTGAGCTACCAAGGAATCCTGGTTCAATACCAGGATTGAAAATGTATTGAAAAGGTTCAATACCTAACAATAAATACATAGAAAAGAATTAGAAATTATAAAAATTCATATAAAAACATGAAATGTAGTATTAAAGCACACCCAGAAAGTGACATATGTCTAAATTAATAAAATGTCTAGACCTAGATAGAGCCTTGTGAAGTTTTACAATGTTAAGGGAAAAAGAGATCCTAAAAGTTTCCAGAGAAAGAAAATATACAACGTACAAAGGAACAAAAATAAAACTAGAGTAACCAGGTCAAAATTAGCATAGTACAAATCAAATGTAAGGGGAAAAAACAAAAAAAAGAGGAACTTTGGATCCTCATTGGTGAAGACTGGATGGAGGACTTGAAAACATGAAGCCATACACATGCACTTAAATGCCAAACTGCTTTAAATGAGTCATTTTGCGGGGAACATTAAGTAATTTTAGTTACAAATATCCTGACAGGCTCTTTCTCAGTTCCCAAGAGTTTTTTCCACTCACCCATTTTCTACCTCATGTATTCTCTGAAGATGACTGGAATTACTGTGGGTCTCACATCAATAACCCTTTCCTACTGTGAAGAAGCTCTGGGTGTACTAGTCCATGAAAACATGAGCAAGCCTATACCATGCCCCCTTCAACTTATGGAAATCCAGTTAGCTCAGTGACAGATTCAGAGAGGAGCATGTAAAACGTCAGACACACAAAATTCAGGGGGAAAGTCTCCAGAGATTTCTTATGAAAAGCAGCCTGCCCTCAGGAGAGACACATAAAACAAGCGGTCACTCCCCTTCCCTGGTCAAAAGCCCACACGGATAGGAGGCCCAGTGTCTCTAGCCATCTAGCTAACCACCATGGGGATGAAGTCAACACGGAGATCACAGCCAGCAGCATCATGTTCGGTGAAAGAGACAAGAAAACCCCTTGAAGACACCCTACCTGCAGTGCTTAAGTAGTGGGTGTCAATCAATTTCTTTATTTTAAGGCAATTCGAGTTGAGTGCTCTCTAATTAGCAGCTGAGCTGCTGCACCTCCTGTTGTAGAAGTGGGGGAAGGTCTCTGTTCTATATGCTATCCTGTGGATCCTCGGGTCTCTACTGAGCTGTTTCTTCCCCCAGGCCATGAGCCTTCCTGTGCTGGTGTCTGTTAAGTCAGTCTGATTTGTCAGGCTTCAAGAGCCCTATACTGGAACTCTTACTCAAATTTCACAGCCTCGGTTGCACTCTCATTCTCTGCAGTCTACCTACCATTACTCCAGACTTTTTCAAAAAAAAGTTTGTCTTGACACTTCTTTACCTGTCTTCCAAAGTGTGTCAAAAATTCTTTATGACATGGGGGCCCCAGACAACTTGGAGTGATATTTCAGGTTCTTCCATCTACACATTTTTGTTACTGAGGCTACCCTACGGTTTCCATGCTATGTTGGAAAAAATAGTGAGAAAATTCAATATGTAAAAATTCAATGCACAAAGATACTATCAAGACTATTTATCTCCTCCTTTCTCCTTCTCTCTCTTTCATTTGACTTTTGCTCTTGCCTAAGCTTCTAAAATAAAAATATATCTATATTTCTAAATGATGAGACTGTAACTCTAAAATTTATTATTTTTACTATGTGCACATGTGCTCAGTCATGGTCGACTCTTTTTGACCCGTGGACAGTGGCCCACCAGACTCCTCTGCCAACGGAATTTTCCAGGCAAGAATCCTGAAGTGGGTTGCCATTTCCTACTCCAGGGTATCTTCCCAACCCAGGGCTCAAGCCTGCGTCTCCTGAATTAGCAGGCAGATTCTTTATCACTGTGTGACCTGGGAAGCACTATTTTTCACTATAGTTTAGACTTTAAGCTCTAATATATTTAAATCTTGTTCTGATTATGTAAATAAAAACTTCTGGAATTTAGGATAGGAAGTAATTTTTTTTTTCTTTTCAGCAAGTTTGGGCTTTCAAGATAATTTTCTTATCGTGGGTTGAAGAAGTGTAATATGAGACCCCCAAACTGAGCAAAGATCACTATTTTCTAGATTGAATTGCCCTCCCGTTGAATTGGATGCCACTGATTACCAAAGAATGGCAAGGTATTATCTAAGTAGAAATATATTAGTTAAATAACTCAAAAATATTATTATGTTGCATGAGCATCAGTTGTCTCATTAGCAACACTGGATGCTGAACAACAATCAGGAAACAATTTAATTTCTTAAAGTTTCAAATGATAAATTCTGTACCCAACAATCTGATAATCAATTGGAAGGTAGAATTTTAAAAATTCATATATTAAACATCAGAAACTTATGAGCCTTCTACCTTTTCATCAATGGTACTTGAAGATATATTTATCAAATTGCCACAGGAAATAAAAAAAGAAAAAGAATCCAGGAAAATGTAATTTAAAAACAGGAAGGTAATACGGGGAATCTTTGGTGATATAAAAATTAAAGGATAGTAGATCAAATCTCTAGTTACTAAAGGTGGGAGGTTAGGAGGAGGAACAACTGGATAAAGGTAATCAAAAGGTACAAATAAGAACACCTACAGATAGAGAGAGAATTTTAAAGGCAGCAAGAAGAAAAAAATAAGAGACAAGGAAACCACCATAAGGCCATCAGCAGATTTTTCAGCAGAAAATTTGCAGGCCAGAAAGGAGTAGCGAGATATTTAAAATACTGAAAGAAAAAGAAATCTATAACCTAGGATACTTTACGCTCAAGATTATCACTCAGAACTAAAGGAAAGATACAGAGTTTTCCAGACAAGCACAAACTTAAAAAGTGTATCACTACTAAACTGACTTTATAGAAATATTAAAGTGTGTCTTTAACTGAAAAATAAATAGCTATAAAAAAAATTAAAAGATGTAGGAAGGGAAAGATACCACTGGTAAAGGCAAATATATAGTAAAGACAATGGATCAATCACTTAAATAAGCTGGTATTAAGGTTAAAAGATAAGAGTAAAATCAACTATCACAACAATAAACAATTAAGGGTTAGACATGAGGATGCAAAATACAAAATTAAAATCACAAAACAGGACTTCCGTGGTGGTCCAGTGGTTAAGAATCCACGTGCCAAGGCAGCAAACACAGATTCAAATCCCTGGTCCAAGAAGATCCCACGTAACTCAGAGCAATTAAGAACATGCACGACAACGACTGAGTTTATGCACCACAACTACCGAGCTTGTGCACCGCAGTGAAGACCCAGTATGGGCAAAAATAAATAAATAAATAACAATTCTTAAATGTATGGCAAAAACAAAACATTTAGGGAGTAATAAAAGTATAGATCTCTTGATATGTGTTTGAACTTAAATTACTATAAGCTTAAAATAAGTAGATATAGATCAATATATATGTATTTCACGGTAACCACAAATTAAAAACCTATAATAGATATACAAAAATTAGAAGGAAAAACATAATACAAAAGAAAATCATCAAATCACAAGGGAAGAGACTTAAAAGAATAAAATAATAAAGAAAAACTACAAAACAACCAGTTCACAGTAATAAAATGGCAAGAAGTGCACATCTGTCAATAATCACTTTAAGAGTCAATGGGCTAAATGTTCCATTCAGTATAAGTAGGATGGCTGATTAAATTAAAAACAAACAAACAAGACCCATCTGATGTGCTACCTGTAAGACTCACATCAGAGCTAAAGACACACGCATACTGAAAATAGGGGTATAGAAAAGATACTCCATGCACATTGAAACAAAAAGAAACTGGGGTAGCAATACTCACAACTAACAAAGTAGACTTTGAAATAAAGCAATAAAAAACAAAAAGGAAATTATATAATGATAACTGGGTCAATACAAAAGGATATGCCATTCACAAACATATATGGACCTAATACAGGGGCATTCAAATACATAGAGAAATATTAACAGATATCAAGGGAGAAATTAAAACTGACAGTAATTAAAAAAAATTTATGGGACTTTAACACACCATATACATCAATGGATAGAATATCCATATAGAAAATCAATAGGCAAACAGTGGTATTAGATGCTGGACTTAGATATTTAAAAGACATTTCATCCAAAAATGCCAGAATACACATTTATTTCAAGTGCATGTGGAAAATTCTCCAGCACAAATCACATGGTAAACCATAAAAAAATTTCAACAAATTTAAGAAGACTGAAATTATATCAAGTATGTTTTCCAGCCATAGCAGCATAAAATTAGAAATCAATTACAGGATGAAAAATGGAAAAAATACAAACAAGTGCAAAAAAATAGGTAAATTAAAACATAAAGAGGAAAGAAGGGAATAATTCAAAACAAATGAATATAAAAACACAACATTCCAAAATCTATGGAACACAACATTCCAAAGTCTATGGTACACAGCAAAAGCTGTTCTAAGAGGTCTAAAATGGAAATTTATAGCAATAAAGATCAACTGTAGGAAATAAGAAAAACTCATATTCCTGCCATATAAAGGAATTAGAAAAAGAATAAGCAAAGCCAAAGTCAGCAGAACAAAGGAAATAATAAAGATCAGAGCAGAAATAAATAACAAAAAATAAATAAATAGAATAGGTCAATGAAGCCAAGAGCTGGTTTTATTTTCTTTGAAAAGATAAAACTGAAAAGTTTCTAGCCATGCTCATCAAGGAAAAAAAAAAGAGAGATGACCCAAAGAAACAAAACTGAAAATAAGAGGAGAGGTTACCACAGATATCACAGAAATACAAACAATTATATTACTATGAAATTATACTCCAACACATTAGACAACCTAGAAGAAATGGATAAATTAACAGAAAAATAAAATCTTCCCAGAGAGAACTGGGAAGAAATAGACAATCTGAAAGGACCAATGACTAACATTAAAATTAAATCAGTTAATTAAATCATTTAAATTTTTAAAAATCCCCCCACCCCCCCCTCCCCCAGCCCAAAACAAAAGTCCAGTCAGGCATAGACAGTTTCACAGGGGCATTCTACCAAACGTTTAAGGGAGAGTTAATACCTGTGCTTCACAAACTCTTGAAGAGGAGGGATGGTTTCAAATTCATTTTAGAAGGCCTGATAACAAAACCAGAAAGAGACAATATTAAGAAAAAAAAGAAAACTTCAGGCAATATCTCTAATGGATATAGATATAAAAGTCCTTAACAAAATATTGACAAATTAAACTCAACAGAACATTAAAAAGGATCATTGTTGTTATTGTTCAGTTGGTAAATCATGTCAGATTATTTGTGACCCTATGAATTTCAGCATGCCAGGTTTCCCTGTCCAACTCATGTCCATTGAGACAGCGATGCCATGCAACCATCTTGTCCTCTGTTGCCCCCTTCTCCTCTTGCCCTCAACCTTTCCCAGCATCAGGGTCTTTTCCAGTTGGTTGGCTCTTCGCATCAGGTGCCCAAAGTATTGGAGCTTCAGCTTCAGCATCACATTTTCCAGTAAATATTCAGGGTTAATTTCCTTTAGGACTGATAGGTTTGATCTCCTTATTGTCCAAGGGACTCTCAAGAGTCTTCTCCAGCAACACAAGTCAAATCAATTCTTCAGCACTCAGCCTTCTTTATGGTTGTAAACTCTCACATCCATACAGAACTACTGGAAAAACCTTAGCTTTGACTATATATACATTTGTTGGCAAAGTAATGTCTCTATTTCTTAATCTGCTGTCTAGGTTTGTCATAGCTTTTCTTCCAAAGGAACAGCTTCTTTTAATTTTGTGGTTGTCAAGGAATAAAATCTGTCGCTGTTTCCATTGTCTCCCCATCTATTTGTCATGAAGCAATAGGGCCAGATTCCATGATTTTCATTTTTTGAATGCTGAGTTTTAAGCCAGTTTTCTCACTCTCCTCTATCACCATCATCAAGAGGCTCTTTAGTTCTTCTTCCCTTTCTGCCATTAAAGTGGTTTCATCTGGATATCTGATATTATTGATATTTCTCCTGTCAATCTTGATTCCAGCTTGTGAGTCAACCAGCCTGGAATTTTGCATGATGTACTCTAGATATAAGTTAAATAAGCAGGGTGATTATACACACCCTTGACATACTCCTTTTTCAATTTTGAACCAGTTCATTGTTCCATGTCTACTTCTAAATATTGCTTCTTGACCTGCATACAGGTTTCTCAGGAGACAAGTAAGATGGTCTGGTATTCTCATCTCTTTAAGAATTTGTTGTGATCCACACAGTCAAGGCTTTAGCATGGTCAATGAAGCAGATGTGTTTTGACAGTTCCCTTGCTTTCTCTATGATCCAGTGGATGTTGGCAATTTGAACTCTGGTTCCTCTGCCTTTTCTAAATCCAGCTTGAACATCTGGAATTTCTTTGTTCATATACTGTTGAAGCCTAGCTTGAAGGATTTTGAGCATAATCTTGCTACCATGTGAAATGAGTATAATTGAATGATAGTTTGAACATTCTTTGGCATTGCCTTTCTTTGGGATTGGAATGAAAACTGATCTTTTCCAGTCCCTGTGGCCACTGCTGAGTTTTCCAAATTTGCTGGCATATTGAGTGCAGCACTTTAACAGCACCATCTTTTAGGATTTGAAATAACTCAGCTGGAATTCTATTGCCTCCACTAGTTTTGTTCCTAGTAATGCTTCCCCAAGGCCCACTTGACTTCACATTCCAGTATGTCTGGCTCTGTCTAGGTGAGTGACAACACCATTGTGCTTATCTGGGTCTTTAAGACCTTGTTTGTACATTTATGTGTATTCTTGCCACCTCTTCTTAATCTCTTGCCATTTATCTCCTTTATTTTGCTCATCTTTGCATCAGGTGGTCCCTTGGTATCTCCAATTTTCTTAAAGAGATCTCTAGTCTTCCCCATTCTATTGCTTTCCTCTATTTCTTTGCCTTGTTCACTTAAGAAGGACTTCTTATCTCTCCTTGTTATTCTCGGGAACTCTGCTTTCAGTTGGGTTTATTTTTTCCCTTTCTCCTTCACCTTTCCATTCTCTTCTTTGCACAGCTATTTGTAAGCCTCCTCAGACAACCACTTTGCCTTGTTGCATTTCTTTTCCTTGGGGGTGGTTTTGGTCACCACCTCCCATTCAACATTATGAACCTCTGTGCATAGTTCTTCAGCACTCTGTCTACCAGACCTAGTCCCTTGAATCTATGCAATGACACAGTGGGATTTATCCCAGAGATGCAAGAATGGTTCAATATCTGAAACTCAACAAAATAAAGAATAAAAATAAAATTATTGTGTCAATAGATACAGAAAAATATTTGAGAAAATTCAACATTCATCCATGATAAAAACTCTTAACAAATTTGATGTAGAGGGAACATATCTCAACATAATAAAGGACATGACAGGTTTATGATAAACTCACAAGTAATGTCATACTCAATGTTCAAAAACTATAAACTGTTCCTTTAGGATCAGGAACAAGACAGACAGGCTCACTCTGACCACTGTTATTCAACACTGTATTGGAAGTCCTAATCACAGGTAAATAAATAAAACAAAAGGCATCCATGTTAGAAGGGAAAAAGTAAAACTGTCACTATCTGCCAATGAAATGATACCATATACAGGAGACTCTAAGTTTACACCAAAAAGTTATCACAAAAAGTGAATTAATTAAAGTTGTAGAATACAAGATTCATACACAGAAATCTGTTTCATCTCTATACACTAATAATGAATTATCAGAAAGAGTAAGGAAGAAAATAAGCCTGTTCAAAATCACTTTTAAGAAAGTCAAATACCCACTAATAAATCTAATCCAGGAGGTCAAAAGACCTATCGTCTGAAAAAATATAAGCTACCAATGAAGGAAATTGAAGATAAAACATAAATGGAAAAATATCCCAGGTTCATGGATTAGAAGAATTAATACAATTGAAAAATTCATACCACTCATAAAAAATCTACAGATTTAATGAAATCCCTATCGAAATAACCATGACATTTTTTACAGACCTAGAACAATAATACTAATTGTTTGCAACCACAAAGACTTCAAATAGCCAAAGCAATCTTGAGAGGAAAACACACACACACAACTGGGGGTATCACATACCCTGATTTCAGACTATACTTGAAACCACACTAATCAAAACAGTAAGGTACTGGTACAAAAACAAACACATAGATCAAGAAAATAAAATAAAGAGCCTTAAAATAAACTCATACACATACTGTGAATTAATCTATAATACAAATGCCAGGAATATACAAAGGGGAAAAGACAGTCTCTCCAATAATTGGTGCAAAGAAAACTGGACAGCTGTATGTAAAAGAATTTCTTAAAGAGATGAGAATACCTCTATGCAAGTCAAGAAGCAACAATTAGAACCAGACATGGAACAATAGAATGGTTCAAAATTGGGAAAGGAGTACATTAAAACTATATATTGTCACTCTGCTTATTTAATTTATATGCAGAGTACATCATGTGAAATGCCAGGCTGGATGAAGCACAAGGTGCAGTCAAGATTGCCAGGAGAAATATCAATAACCTCAAATATGCTGATGACACCACCCTTATGGCAGAAAGTGAAGAGGAACAAAAGAGCCTCTTAATGGTGAAAAAGGAGAGTGAAAAAAACGGCTTAAAACTCAGCATTCAGAAAACTAAGATCATGACATCTGGTCCCAACACTTCACGGCAAGTAGATGAGGAAACAATGAAAACAATGATAGACTTTATTTTCTTGGGCTCCAAAATCACTGCCGATGGTGACTGCAGCCATAAAATTAAAAGATGCTTGCTCCTTGGAGAAAAGCTATGATCAACCTAGACAGCATATTAAAAAGCAGAGACATTACTTTGCTGACAATGTCGATATAATCAAAGCTATGGTTTTTCCAGTAGTTGTGTAAGGATGTGAGAGTTGGACCATAAAGAAGGCTGAGCCCGAAGAATTGATGTTTTCACACTATGGTGTTGGAGAAGACTCTTGAGAATTCCTTGGACTGCAAGGAGATCAAACCAGTCAATCCTTAAGGAAATCAACCCTGAATTTTCATTGGATGGGCTGATGATGAATCTCCAATACTTTGGCCACTGATATGAAGAGCTGAGTAATTGGAAAAGACCCTGATGTTGGAAAAGATAGAAGGCAGGAGAAGGGGATGACAGAAGATTAGAAGGTTAGATGGCATCACCAACTCAATGAATATGAATTTGAGAAAGTTATGGGAGATGGTGAAGCTACGGAAACCTGGAGTGCTACAGTCCACGGGGTCACAAAGAGTCTGAAACAACTGAGCAACTGAACAACAACAAATATGTAAAATAATGAAATGAGAACATTTTTTCACACCGTATCTCAAAGTAAACTCAAAACCTGTTAAAAAAATTAACGTAAAACTAGAAACTGTAAAATGCCTAGAAGAGGTCATAGGGAGAATACCCTCTGATTATAGGTCTTAGCAATAAATTCTTTTTGTAAATGTTTCCTCAGGCAAGGAAAACAAAACCAAAAAATAAACAAATGGGACACATCAAACTGAAAAGCTTTTGCAGTATGAAAGAAGTCATCAACAAAACAAAAAGGTAACCTATTGAATAGGAGTAGAAATTTTGCATTTACAACAACATGGATGGAACTGGAGGGTATTATGGCCAGTAAAGCATATGCAGTACATTTTCACTTAAATATGGAACCTGCAGAAATAAAACTAATGAACAAACATAACAAAACAGAAGCAGATACACAGAGAATAAACTAGTGGTTACCATGGGAGAGAGGGTTGACGGAAGATGAAAGTTAGGGAAAGGGGATTAGAGTTACAAACTACTGGGCATGAAATAAATGAGATATAATACTGTAATATGCCATATAGGGATATTACAGTATTAATAGTCAGTATTACAGGGATAGTCAGTAATTTATAAGGACTTTAGATGAAGCAGGGCTTCCCTGGTGGCTCAGAGGGTAAAGCGTCTCCTGCAATGTCGGGAGACCCGGATTTAATCCCTGGGTCAGGAAGATCCCCTGGAGAAGGAAATGGCAACCCACTCTAGTACCCTTGTCTGGAGAAGCCCATGGACAGAGAAGCCTGGTGGGCTACAGTCCATGGGGTCGCGAAGAGTCAGACACGACTGAGCGACTTCACTTTCACTTTCATTAGATGAAGCATAATCTATAAAATGACTCTGCAACCCCATGGACTATGCAGTCTATGAAATTCTCCAGGCCAGAATACTGGAGTGGGTAGCTGTTTCCATCTCCAAGGGATCTTCCCAACCCAGGGATTGAACCCAGGTCTCCCGCATTGGAGGCAGATTCTTTACCAGCTGAGACACCAGGGAAGCCCAAGAATAGTGGAGTGAGTAGCCTATAACTTCTCCAGCGGATCTTCCCAAGCCAGGAATCAAACCAGGCTCTCCTGCATTGAAGGCGGATTCTTTACCAATTGAGCTACCCGGTAAGCCTGAAGCATAATCTATAAAACTATCAAGTCACTATACTGTACACCTGAAAACTATATAATGTAATGGAAATATACTTCAATTTTTTAAAATTTCAGATGTATATTTCCTATTCATTAGTCCTATATCTAATCTGCTTCTTAATGCCTCCATTTAATTCCTTTCAATTGTTTAACTATAATTTTCATTTTAAAATTGCATTTTTGTTGATTGCTTACTTTTATGATTTCATCCTTTATTAACTATTTCATCTGATATCTGATGTCTTTGTGAACCTGAATCTGTTAATTGTTTCTGCTGACTCTCTTTCATGGTGGCTTGTCTCCCCCTGTGCCTGATGCTTCTTGTGAGTTCTCTGAGCTTAAAAATCTGTGGAAATCTTAAAAGTCTTCAGTAGGATGTTTCTGTTTCTTCTCCATATAGCCGGAGAGGGTGGGTACCACAAACTTGGCATAACCTCTGTTGCCCTCTGAAGCAGACATGGTAGTACCAGGCTCATATTTACCACCAAAGTGGGCTCAAAGCACTCATCTGAATGCCAGTGGTTCTTTGAACATCTGCCTGAAAGTATCCCTGCCTTTCATCTCCTAGGGCATACTTTTTGAGGTTTGGATCTGTACACTTTGGTTTGTTTGTTTTAGAAGATAATGGTAGAGGATGGTCCTTGAGGGGACACACAAACAAAAAAGGTATGATTTATGCAAAGTCTAGTTGTTCTATAGCAAAAGATTGCTCCAGAATTTCTAGTCTATCATATTGCCACAAGCAAATATTTATTCAACTCAATCCTTAAATTATGTTCTGCTTTTCACATCCTAGAAGTACTGTCCCTTGTACACACTGTATCATCCTTCTGGATGGAGTTCTGCCCCTTCTCCTTACTACCACCAACTCAAAACCAGAAACAAGAAGTAAGATTTTATATAATAAGGCAAGATCATTAACAATCTAATATGTAGTACTGTATAACCTCACCTCTCTCTTTCACCTTGAACTATGTTCTTTTTACCTGGCTTTCTATATCTACAAATAACCCTATTCTTTCTATTGCAAGTCAAATAGCTTCTCTTTTTCCAATCACATACAGAAGTCTACATCTTTCTGACAAAAAAGTTCCATATGTGCATGATGTTATACTAAGACAGTTTCCCGGCCAAAAGAGATTTTCTCATTCCCCCTTTTTCCCTTTCTTCTCCCTCTTAACCTGCAGATAATATATGTGTAGTCACACATGAGAGGCAAGTGTACTGTTATATTTTACTAAGTGGCAAGAAATAATTCTTAGTTTTAAAAGTCGATCATAGAGGAAACCAGTCAAAGATTATCCTTAAGATCACTTTCATCTTTCAATGGCTATGATTTATGAAATGGAAACTTCCCTGAGGTTAAGAGGCAAATCACTTCATATATTTGCCATTAAAAAGAAAAATAACTATCTTGTAGACTTTGAATTTCTTTTTATAAGTGTATTAACCAAATAATATATGATGAAAGAATAAATAGAACCAAACAAATCTGAAGAAGAGACTCCAGCGCCATCTGGGAAATCAAGCAGGTGCTCAAGTCATCTCATGTAGTGGAGAAAAGGAATAGATTACACGCCAAAGGTTCAGGGATTTACAAAGTAAAAGTTTTAAGTTTACATCAAGTACCTTTTCTATTACTTCCTCTTCAAACACTAATAATTTGGGCATATGTACTCAGACACTTGGCCATGTCCCACTCTTTGCAACCCCCATGGACCATAGCCTGCCAGGCTCCTCTGTCCATGGGATTTCCCAGGCAAGAATACTGGAGAAGGTTGCCATTTCCTTCTCCAGGGGATCTTTCAGACCAGGGATCCAACTTGCATCTCTTACATCTCCTGCATTGACAGGCAGATTCTTTAGCACTAATGTCCCCTGGGAAGCCCATAATTTGGGCATAGCCTCCTCCTAAATAAACCACACCTTTCCAAGTATGATCATATTCCTCTTTTAAAGATGTAAAATTCTTGGAACTCAACTTTGGAGTTCCTTCTATTAATGTTACAATACAATGCAATGTTACTTTGTGTCAGAAGTTAATATAAAATCTTAATGGGTAACAACCAACTTTTTAAAAAGGCCTTGCTATCGGCCAGTGAGGCATGAATTATCACAACAAATAGAGAACATAGAAGAACTGGTATAGCTGTAAAAGACAACTGTGTGAATAATGTGCATGATTAAAGCCAATATATTTTCCTAGACCTCTTACAGTATTGTTTTCGCTAAAAGCATAAAAACAAACTTATTAAGATTATGTATGTGTTACAAAGCCTGGCAACTTTTAGGGTATGGTTTATGGATATAGTGATGATAGGAAGACATCAGTAAGATTCAGCAGCTCTAAGACAAATGGTTTTATGTCACAGGGCGTGAGAGAGGAGAGATTAGTCACAAGAGTTGCAGAGTTCAGTCTATACATAACTTCCAGGAAAGTCAACATATGTGCCTTCATTTCTTTTGTGTGTGCAATAATTTGAGGTTGCAAATCATTTGCACCAAAATTGCTTCACTGAATAAATCCAAGTTAGTAGTTTTTGTCTTCCTTCACTCTTTGTGTGATAGTAATGAGCTCTGAGACTTTCACTTGAACCTGAATTTAGGGGGTGTATGTGTATGTGTATGTGTGTGTGTGTAAAAGACACAGTTGCTTCAGTTATGTGTGTGTGTTGCTCAGTTGCTTCAGTTATGTCCAAGTCTTTGCGACCCCATGGACTGCAGCCTGCCAGTCTCCTTTGTCCATGAGATTTTGCAGGCAAGAATACCAGAATAGGTTGCCATGCCTTTCTCCAGGGGATCTTCCTGACCCAGGGATTGAACCAGCTTCTCCTACAGGCAGATTTTTTACCCACTGAGCCACCTGGGAAGCCTCGATCTTAGCTAATACATATCAAGCTAACTTTTGTGAATTATAACTAAACATACTAGGAAGTCAGGTTACTGAAAATAATTGTATTACAAAAGGACATGTTATTGTAATGCTGCTATTGACTCCTAACTCACTATTTCTCAGACTTTCATGCTTGACATCTTTATAGTTTTGTTGTACCTTCAGTTTATACTATCACTTACTTAGCATTTTTCTTTGTAGCACATAACTTTTTAACATATCCTTCTATTTCTCATGAAATTAAGATTTGGATGTATTAACATTTGTCTAATGTCATAAAATAAGTAAATAGTAATTAAAAGTAAAAAAGAAGATTGCTCATATGCCTGCTCCTAATATTTTCACATTCTACCGCTTGTATGTTGATCTTACTTTGCAAAATGCTATTTTAACTATGTTTATGTTGTAACTATGTACGTTTGTAACTATGGTTTTGTATGTTTTTATACATTTTCAATACTATATTTTCTCTTAAAAAATTATGTGTTTATCACTTATTAAATAGAGGTCATGAATGAACGTAAAAATATAGTAAAAGAGAAGGATCAAAAACATTTTTTCTACCCAGGCGACACCAAAGAATCTGCCTGCCAGTGCAGGAGATGTGGCTTCAACCCCTGGGTCAGGCAAGATCCCCTGGAAGAGGAAATGGTAACCAACTTCACTACTCTTGCCTGGAGAATCCCACGAACTGAAGAACCTGGCTGGCTACAGTCTAGAGTCGCAAAAAGTCAGACATGAAGGAGCAACTGAAAACACAGCATACATATAGTTACATAGAAATATCTGTCCAAGATTTATGAGATATACAATAAAATAAGAAATAAGAATAAAAT
The DNA here is from genome assembly GCF_032405125.1 of Capricornis sumatraensis. NCBI lineage: Eukaryota > Metazoa > Chordata > Mammalia > Artiodactyla > Bovidae > Capricornis > Capricornis sumatraensis. Next base: position 37,936,270 of record NC_091085.1, on the reverse strand, counting down.
GATAAAATAATAAAAATGAAATGACAATACTTTTTTTTCATGAGGCTTACATTGACTATTTGATGCTGTACAACTTTCAGACTGATAAAGTATGTGTCCTTTCCACTTTAGATTTAGAATGCATCTATTCACATATTTTGCACTGAAGATACAGTTTCAAGTTCAGTGTATTCTTAAAGAAAAATGGAACTAAGTTCCATTAATGGATAAATCAAAAGATAAAAGACCACAATATAAACATCTATGACATGAAAAATTTGGAGAGCCTTCTTTATTGACCACAATATTTTGCTAACAAAGCTGAGTAAACTTCATAAATTCATTGTGTTTCAAAAACATATAAACATACCAGGAAGAAAAACTATGTGTACATATTACAGATTGCCCTAGTGTTGTAGCAGTCAGATTATTTAATGGTTTAAGCAAAGAATACCTATGAATGTTTCAAAAGATAGGCAAAAGAGGAATGCTAAAATCATCAATTATAGGAAATAGTTATTTAAAAATGTACTTTAAAAAATTATACTTAAAATAGTTGTATCAATTGTAGTTAAGCAGTATAAACATATAGCAATGAGATTAATGTATTATAAAACAACATGCTATACTGTTTCACAATTGGCTGGACTTTCCTACAATAAAATCTTTCAATGAAATTTTCAAAAAATAAAAAAAAAATGATTAATCCAATTTGTTTATTTAAATTAAAATGTATGTTATATTTCATCATGGCAAAATTAGAATAATATTATAATTATCTTTCAAAAGAAACTAAGCTACAGAGAAATAATGAAGATAAAACACTGGCATGCAACAAAAGAGGAAGAATGAAAGATGTCAACAAGTAATTTTATAAATGATAAAATATTATACTGCAAAATTAGCCCAATCTCAAATATTGTATACAGTTTAAAAATAAAAACCCTCTTATCTAGAAATACAATTAATGGTATTAGGTATTACTCCTATTTCAGTCATTATATCTTGTTCATTTTTGTAGGCCATTGTCACTTAATCTTTTTTTTAATGTAGAAAGGCTATTGATACTTCATATTTCCAGTCTGTTAATTTAAAGAGGTTAGAAGTCACCACTCCATGTTAACAAAAAAATAAAAAGTTAAACAAATTAAAAAAAAAAAAAAACCTCTTCTTAGACACATCAGAGAAGTGAGGTTGCAAGCCCAAAGGCTGCCTCAAAAATTGGACAGACAAATAGCTACTGAGAACCAGAACTTAGCAAAGCAGAAAGCTACTAGCAGAAACCTCCATGGGAACCAATCCAGGGTATGAAAATCTAACTTGTAACTGAAAAATTGCTGGAGATTCAGTGTAGACAATTCTGCAAGTTAAAAGTTCCAAGGCGACATAGTCATAGAAATCACACACTTGGGAGTTTTACTTCTAGGAAGCTCTACTAGGTTTTCAGTGGCTATCAGAGAAAAATCCCCTTATTCTTCTAGCAGGAGGAGGGGGATATTAACCATTTTGAAATATACAATAGCATTCTGCTCTTCTTAACATGGCCTGACCTTACGAGAAACTATTTTATCAATAAATAACCCAATGGGTTTTACAAAATCTACCCTACCCAGGGAAAGGGAAATACCTAACTCCAGCCTACTCTAGCCATTTTGTTCTACCTACAGGGGCAATAATCAACTGAGAGGCACTGGTGAAATCCACAGCCCAGGGATACCGGCTCAACAAAAGACTGAGACTTAATCTTGGTACTATAGCTGATTCAGCCACCCCCTTACTACCACATAACTAAAGATCTATTACCGTAGTCCCTTTAACCTAGCATATCATGTTCACATGTCCACAGAAAATTACAAAGCAAACTAAAAGGCAAAAAAGCATAAAGAAAGTGAGTAAACATCAGAATCACAGTCAGAACAATAGAAGTACTGCCTTTAAACTATGATTAATATGGTAAAGTTTTTAATGAGGAAAATAGACTAACTGCAAGAGTAGACAAGGCAGATAATATAAGCAGAGAGTTAGGTAGGAAGTTAGGCATGAGTAATGAGAGGTGGCCTAGCTGAAAAGGATGCAAGCTGATCTTTAAACCCCGCCCCAGACACACCCAGGTGAGTGAGCACACAGCTATGCTTCAAAAATAACCACAGAGACTTTTCCAACTCCTGCACATGCCCCCTAGGCACACAGTGGATACAGAGTAAACACAGGGGCATCTTTGACTCTGACACATGTGCCCTTAATGCACAACTATGACTTCAAGTAACCCTAGACAGCTAGGAGCCCCTTAAGGGTTCATAAATATTCTATACATACATATACTTGATTATAACAGACTGAGTTACAGGAAAGACATGCAGTACAGCCTGTTGTCAATCAAAACTCTCAGTCCATGCCCACCCAGGTGAATATGTGAAAGCCCTATTTTGATGTGCCCAGGTACACCTCCTTCCGGATTGGCCTTGAGCATACCCCCATCTGCATTTTGCACAGGGCAGAACCAAGAGAAGGAGACAGGAAAAGGGAAAGTCAAGAGGAAACGTGGCCGCACATTCAGGGCCAGCCTGCTCCCAAGTTTCAGGAGTGTACTATCCTCTGTATGTTCAATAAAAGATCTGTCTGCTTGAGCTGTAACTGAGCTGTAACCAGTCTTTTGTTTCAAACCCTTGTACAGTGAGACAGGACTTGAGAAACCCTGCCTAAGCCGCAATTAGTCTGTTGTTCCAAATCTTTGCTACCTTGAGAAAAGAAATGAGGGAGAGAAAATAAACCAACCTAACACCAAGAAAGAATAAAAAGGAAATCCTAGATATAAAATTGCGTATGAGAAATGAGAATGCCTTTGATGGGCACATAAGTAGACTGGACATGGCTGAAAAAAGGATCTGTGAGCTAAGGATGTGACGATAAAAACATCCCAAACTATTCTTTAATTAGAAAAAAAATACTAAAATGTACAGAATATACATGAATTGTGGGACAATGGCAAGACATATAACATCTGATTTATGTTAATATCAGGAGAAGAAAGGAAAAGAAATAGTCAAAGAAATAATGATTGAGAATTACCCCAACTTAATGTCAGATATCACACCTCTTTTGGAGGAAACTTGGTGCACCAAGCAGGACAATACAAAAACATAAAAGAAAAAATTAGTCCTAGGCATAGCATATTCAAACTGTTAGGTAGTTAGAAAAGGAAAAAGGAGTCCAAAATGGCAGTGGCTAAAAGACAAGGAAGGGAAAAGCCCGCAAAAATAGGACAAAGGAAGGTCAAAGGAAAGTCCGAGGACCAGAGTGAAGACCTCAGGTAGAACAATCCGCACTCCTGGCTAGCCCAGTTTATAGAGGGCAGGGCCACGGGGAGGAAAAGCGTATAAAAAGAGGAGCCAAAGGGCCAGGTCTCTCTCTCTCTCTCTTCCCCCCCATGCATGCTCGCACGCTCCCCCACTTTCTTCTCTTCACGTCTTTGGGTTGGCATGCCCTCATGCCTCGAGGATGGATTTTCCTGCTATTTTCTAAATAAAATAGAGCTGTAACATGGAGCTGTAACACTGATCTGTCTAAGACCTACAACATGGTCTGTTTGAGACCTGAGAGCTATATAACACGATCTGTCCATGACCCAAGAGCTGTGACGCACTGAGGACTTTAATGTCCGTCACTTCAAGTCTTTGTTGTGATGAGACAGAGCCGAGAATACACTCGCCTGACATAACTCTACATATTCAAAGATAAAGAAAAAAATCCTGAAAGGAGCCAAAGAGGAAATAAATTCTTAGCTATAGAGGAGCAAAGATAAATTACATCTGACTTCTCAGAAACTACGCAAGCAAAGTAAGTAAACTGAAATATTTTAAGTGTTAAGAGAGGCTAAAAAAACCTCAACCTAGAATGTATGCCCTCTGAAACTGTCCTTCAAAAGTGAAGGAGACTTTCTCAGACAAACAAAAATTGAGGGAACTTGTTGTTAGTAAACCTGTTTTAGAAGAAATGTTAAATGAAGTTCTTCAGCAAGATCTACATAAAGAAAAAAAGAGCAGGAAGAAGATATAAGTAAAGCAAAAACTTTTTACTTTTCTTATCCATAATTAATAAGCAACAGTTTCTTCAAAATTATAATTGAAACAATAATGTATGCTTATGTATAAATATGCATATGAATGCTTATGCATAAGTGAAATAAATGACAGTAATGATACAAGAAACAGGAGAGAAAAGCTAGTAACTGTTGTCGCTATAAGGTTTTTGCACTGCCCATGAAACAGTGCAGCATTATTTGAAAATGGACTTGGATTAGTTGTAAGTATACATCCCAAATTCTTGAACAATCACTAAAAAAGTAAAAATATATAAAATTAAAGAAAGAAAGTAAAATTGGTATGCTAAGGAGAGAAATTATAATCATATAGAATGCTCATTTAAAACCATAAAAGTCAGAAAAGTTGTAAAGCAAGAAACTGGAGCAAAGAACAGAGGCAACACAGAGAAAACAGTAACAAATAGGACAGATATTAATCCAATTATATCAATAAATACATTAAACATAAACAACCTAAAACACCAACTTATAAAAGAGATTGTCAAAGAGGATTTCCTCCCTCAAAAAAAGGAAAGACCTAACTGTATGTTGCCTGGAAGAAACCCACTTTAAGTTAAAAGTAATGGAATGGAGAAAGATATACCACATGAACCCTAATTCAGATAAAGGAGAAGCAGCTATATTAATTTCAGATAGAGCAGTCTTCAGAGTAATGAAAGTTATCAGGGATAAAGAGAAACTACGTAATGATAAAAATGTCAATATTAAAAAATGCAATAACCCTTAATAAGTATGTGCCACTACACACCTATTAGAATGGTCAAAATCCAAAACACTGATGCCAAATACTGGTAAGTATACGAAACAACAGGAACTCTCATTCACTGCTGGTTTAAATGCAAAATGGTGCAACCACTTTGGAAAACAATCTGGAAGTTTCTTATAAACCTAAGTATACTCTTATCATATAATCCAGAAATCATGCTCCTTGGTATTCACCCCAAAAAGCTGAAAATTATGTTTATAGGAGACTTATTCATAATTGATAAAATTTGGAAGCAACCAAGATGCACTTAGTAGGCAACTGAATAAGTAAACTGTAGGACATCCAGACAGTGAAATATTACTCAGTGCTAAAAAGAAATGAAGTATCTAACCATGAAAGGAAATGGAGGAAATTTAAATGCATAAACTATATGAAAGAAGCCAATTTGAGAAGGTTACACCCTGTATAATTCCAACCATATGGTGTTCTGGAAAGGGAAAACTATGGAAACAGTAAGAAGTTCGGTAGCTGCAAGAGTCTGGAGGGAGGGAGGGATGAATAGGCAGATCACAGAGGAATTTTAAGTGAGAAAAACTATTCTGTATGATGTCAAAGCAGTGGTTATATGTCATTATACATTTGTCAAAAACCCACAGAATGTAAAAACCAAGAGTGAAACCCAATATAAAGTACAGATTTGGGGTGATAATGATGTGTCTGTATAGGTTCACTGATCGTAACAAATGTACCACTGTAGTGTGGAATGTCAAATGTTGGGGACGTTCTTAGGGTACGGAAGTGGGAGTATATAGGAACTCTGTGTTTTCAGCTCAGTTTTGCTAATGAATCTAAAAATTCTCTAAAGATAAAGTTCATTAAAGCTTTTTAAAGATTATTTCCAATGCTATGCAAATTAAGGAGGTCGTGCCAATGTGCATCGTATTCTTTAATAAAGTTAGGCAGTGAGGAAAATGAGTGATTTGTCAAGGCAAAATTAAACTACAGTTGGTAAACAACAGCATTTTCCAAGGTTGTCTTCAAAGGAAATTTTCCTTTCGGAAATAATTTTGAGAAATTCTGTCCATTATGGTCTCTCTTGGAAAGCAACAATGCATAGTTGCTAATAAGCCCTAAAGTAAAGAAAGTTACTTAATGCCATTACTTAATGTGTTGCTTATTTGTGCAGCAAACCCTCATCTGGCATTACTTTTTCAGGAGAACTCTTCTAGACATTTTTTAACTCTTCATTAAACTTCTCATAAGAATGAACACAAAAGACTTGATGGAATCATTATTATTCCCAGTTTACAAGAGATTAAGTATCACAAAGTTATCCAAGTTGGCAGCTAGTAAACTGTAGAGCTGGGATTCAAATAAACACACGTAAGCATGGAGCCACATTCTAATAAAGAACTATGAAAATGAGATGGAATTAGTACTCTTCGAGATCTAATGGTACGTCACATTTTATTTTTCAAAATGTTTCCTTTGGATTTTCTCATTTGGAAAATCACAGGGATATGTATCACAGAGATATCTTATAAATATTAAATTGATTTTTATAAGATTTCAGAACAAAGACGTGATAAAGTTGACATTTTACTCTTAGTTTTCTGAATTCTGAAAGTCTGTTCTTTTTGCAGGATACTCTGCTAGGAAAAACAGGATTTTCTGCTATGCAATGACAGGCAAGGGGGAAGGTGAGGGAATGATGGGCTTTAAAACTGGAAAGGGATTTGAAGGCCAGTTGTAAAAATTGTAAGAAATCTTACTTTCAGGCTAAGGTGCTTGAACATGATTGAATAGAAGAAAATGGTGATTTAACGAGAGGGTTTTTTCCCACTTGCCAGAGGACTATCTAAGCTGTTCTCTATAAATGTGAATCTACTTAACATAAAAAATGTTTGGAATAAAAAAATGAATGAAAGTCGAAAGAACTACAAAATTATTAAATTAGTGTTGTAGTTTAAAATGAAATGTCTGATCAAAATAACCAACACTTTATGCCCTTTAATTATAGGGAAAAAGTTTTATGTATATAACATTAGAGTCAAAAGTAAACACATTTACATAAAAATTGAGTCATTTTCTATTTGCCATTTTTATACATCTCTATTATCCTATTTTATCTATAGGCAAAGTGAAATTCATTCTTTGCTTATCTTCAGAAAGGGAATACTAATTGCTCCTTTGGACCGGAGAGATCACTGCTACCCTCCTGCACACAATAGGGGAAGCATGTGCTGTAAATCTACAAGGACCTATTTGCTAATGATATGTCCTTTATCTGCACTTTACAATAAGGAGTCATTTTTCTTAAGAAGTATTTGGGTTCCTTTCAGATTCTTTTAAAGCCAACAAATACAAAAGAACAAGTCTTGACACAAATATATGGTGCTGTTTTCACATGATTAGGTCAACTTGACAAAGGCTCAGCACCAAAATGAACTCCAAACCATGTTGTTCACAAGGACATATAAGCACAGCTTCGATAGATTTTTTTAAGGTTATGACAAGCACATGATGCAAGAATCCCTCTTAAAAAAAAAAAAATTGAGAAATGGAAAATCAATCATGACCATGAAATATATACGCCTATATTTTTTAATGTGATTTTTAAAATACTGGATAACCAACTCAAAACAGCTACATGTGTTCTTATCTTTGGGGAGGAGTTGAGTCTTAGAGAAAATGATCTCATGGGCCTACGTACTCTCTGCGTACCTGCAAAGCCCTAGGACTGTTTTCAGGACAGCTGTGGCGTAGACTGGATCAAGGCCCTTCAAGGATCCCTTTCCTGACCTGAGGGTAGAGTGTGCATCTAGAATGCTGTTTCTGCCAGCACTGTTGGTTTATGAAGCTGCAGGCTGCATGCAGTTTTTATTTGCATTTCCATTCTCTTGCTCTCAGTGTTTTTGGAATCAGTTGAAGTTGAAACATCTTGGAAGAAAAGTTTGGTTTTTTGAATCCCCTGGTTTCAATTATTTTTAAATCTGATGCACAAACACTGCTTTTAAAGATATGTGACTAAAGTGCCAAATAAGGATCTTTTGATTTTTTGAAATACATGTGGTTGAAATTTGAGACCTGGCTGCTGCCAAGCTGCAGTTCAGGGAATAGAATACTGGCGCAAGAAAATGAACTGTTGTTCTGGGGATAATGTTAGAAGGAACTGTCCTACAGAAGGAAAATGTAAATTTTCATGATTTAGCTTATACTTGTGGTACAATTCTATAATCCTTTGTTAAACATGTTAAAGTTGAAATGCTGACGTGTCCTGTTGTTTATTCAGGTTCTCAGCTGCAAGTTTCTCATATACATAAGTCAGGCTTTCCTGAATTTTTATCATGATCACTTATAAAGATACATTCACAAAATACCATGACATTTTCAAACTAATGCAAACAGGTCCTTTTTTTTTTTTTTTTAAGCATAACCTGAAGGTAATAGGCATTGATTTCTCAAAGAGAAAAGTTATAGTACTTTACAGTAGTAGTAGAGACTCCTCTCGTAAAATTGGGACTCTGGTAAAAATCATTTAAGCTAAAACGTGATTCAGGGAGAAAGCATCAAAGTATAATTTACCTATTTGTGAAAGGTACTCTAAGTGGGTGCCTCCAATAAATGTATTAGAGAATACATGGTATGAGTCACTATAATTCATCATCTAGTATTTTAGGCAACGCTACACATAAAAAGAAAAAAATCAACAGTATGATCATTTCTGACTAGCTAACGATAGATGCTATATCTGTCAAAATATGCCAAGAACTGTTATATCAATTGGGAAGATATAAAAGCTGAAGCTAGATTGTGCTGCCAAAAAAAGAGCGTGTGGCAGTAGCAAAAGCATACATGGAAATTAACATACAATAAAGTCAAATAGGGGCAAATATTAAGACTCAAAACGGGAACAGAAAAGGTACTCTTTAAATACGTCCAGAGTGTACTACCAAATCTTCAGAATTGGTTACTTCAAACCAGTAGGACCAGAGAAGCAAAGAGATACTATTATCATTTTTCACATTTTCTCCATTGTTTGGATTCCATGTGTGTGAACATATATTACTTTAAAACTAAATGGTTATTAAAGTTGGATATTTTTTATTTAACATAGATTTCCAGAATCACCATACTCTTCCAAAAGTATTTACTATGTACTTTTACTTCACAGTAACATAAAAAATCTGATGATAATAGGCCTCTTTGGTAGCTTAGGCTAAAGCTACAGTTAAATGACACATTTTCTTGGGCTCCAAAAATCACTGAGGACTGTGACTGCAGCCAAAAAATTGAATGACTCTTGCTTCTTGGAAGAAAGATTGTGACAAACCTAGACAGTGTATTAAAGAGCAGAGACATCACTTTGCCAGCAAAGATCCATATAGTCAAAGCTATAGTTTTTCCAGTAGTCATGTGTGGATGTGAGAGTTTACAACCATAAAGAAGGCTGAGTGCCCAAGAACTGATGCTTTTGAAAAGTGGTGCTGGAGAAGACTCTCAAGAGTCCTTTGGGCAGCAAGGAGATCAAACCAGTCAATCCTAAAGGAAATAAACCCTGAATATTCACTGGGAGGACTGATGCTGAAGCTGAAGCTCTAATACTTTGGCCAGCTGATATAAAGAGCCAACTCACTAGAAAAGACCCCGATGCTGGGAAAGGTTGAGGGCAAGAGGAAAAGTTGGCAACAGAGGATGAGATATTTGGATGGCATCACTATCTCAACAGACAGTGAGCAAACTCTGGGAGATAGTGAAGGACAGGAAAGCCTGGTGTACTGCCATTTCTAGGGTGGCAAAGAATCAGAGATGACTTAATGACTGAAGAACAACAATAAGCATATACTTGGCATTACACAGCTTAATGTCAAGATAACTTAACCAAATGTTTACTATTTATCCAGATGCATGAATAGTGTAAGGCACAACCACAAAGACCTTATCTATAAATATGAAAGAAGGACAAATTAGATACATATGATATTACTTGGGCTTTCCTGATGGCTTAGATGGTAAGAATTTGGCCACAATGCAGGAGACCCAGGTTCAATCCCTGTGTCTGAAAGATCCCCTGGATAAGGAACTGGCAACCCACTCTAGTATTTCGCCTGAAGAATCTCATGGACAGAGGAGTCTGGCGGGCTATAGTCCATGGGGTTGAAAAGAGCTCGTGACTGAGCAACTAACACACATGATAAAACTTAAATTCATAACAAGTATTAACACAGTATAATATGAGAAATAATTTGAGAAAATAGTTGAAGATGATAAGAGCATTTTATGATTACTATATGTTCATGGAAGAGTTTAGAATAGAAGAGTTATTTCTCCCTAATTTGTCTTAAAAGTTTTCTGAAAAAAAATTTAAGAATTCAAAATTGCTTTTTTGGAAACTAGGTAATATTTTGGCGAGCTTCAGAGGATGATAGATTTGAATTTGAGGTTGAAAAGAAACATGAAGGCAGACACCAATTAGTTGCATAAAGAAATTATGATACAAGGACTGAGAACCCCATGATTACAGTCTATGGTAATTATCCTGTGGGCTTCCTGTAGAAAAGTCCACTCTCCTCTAGAAGCCAAACTTAGCATTTTTATGAATACCTGCATTTGTATAAATCATGTTGCAAGTGATTAAGTACCATTTACTCTCTAAACAGACAAGAACAGACAAGAAGAACAGAAGCAATACAGACTTAAGTTTAAAATAAAAGAAGACCAACATAAATGCCTTAATTTACCTCCTAGAAATTTAAGGATTTGATGCAATAGTGTAATTTGTGGCATAAATTCTTATGAAATCAGCACTCTGTAAGAGGAGCCACTATTTTTTAAAATTTATTTATTTTTAATTGGAGGATAACTTCTTTACAATATTCTGTTGGTTTCTGCTATACATCGACATGAATCAGCCATAGATATACATGTACCCTCTCTCTTGAAATTCCCTCCCACCTCCTACCCCACCCCACCCCACCCCTCTAGGTTGTCACAGAGCACAGGGTTTGAGCTCCCTGAGTCACACGGCAAATTCCCAATGGCTGCCTATTTTATATATGGTAATGTTTATGTTTCAGCACTACTCTGTCAGTTCATCCCACCCTCTCCTCCCCCTACTGTGTCCACAAGTCTGTTCTCTATGTCTGCGTCTCCATTTGCTGTCCTGCAAATAGGTTCATCAGTACCATCTCTCTAGATTCCATACACATGCATTAATATATGAGATTTGTTTTTGTCTTTCTAACTTACTTCGCTCTGTATAATAGGCTCTAAGTTCATCTATCTCATTAGAACTGACTGAAATGTGTTCCTTTTTATGGCTGAGTGATATCCCATTATGCATTGTACACAAACCTTCTTTATCATTCATCTGTCAGTGGACAGCTAGGTTGCCTGAGTGATATCCCTTTATACATTGTATACACAACTTCTTTATCCATTCATCTGTCAATGGATAGCTAGGTTGCTTCCATATCCTAGCTATTGTTAATAATGCTGCAGGATACATGCATCTCTTTCAATTATGGTTTTCTCAGGGTATATGCCCAGTAGTGGGATTCTTGGGTCATATATTAGTTCTATTACTAGCTTTTAGAGAATCTCCATTCTCTTGTCCTGATCAGTATGTCCTCCATACAGATATAGTGGCTGTGTCAATTTACATTCCCACCAACAGTAGAAGAGGGTTCCAATTTCTCCAAACCCTCTCCATAATTTATTGTTTATAGATTTTTGATGATGGCCATTCTGACCGTTTTGAAGTGATATCTCATTAAAGTTTTGATTTGTATTTCTCTAATAATGAGCAATGTTGAGCATCTTTTCCTGTGTTTATTAGCCATCTGTATATCTTCTTTGGAGAAATGTCTGTTTAGGTCTTCTGCCCATTTTTTGACTGGGTTGTTTGCTTTCCTGAAGTTTAGCTGTATGAGCGACTTATATATTCTGGAGATTAATCCTTTGTCAGTTGTTTCATTTGTAACTATTTTTTCCCATTCTGAAAGCTGTCATTTACTCTTGTTTATTGGTTCCTTTGCTGTGCAAAACTTTTCATTTTAATGAAGTCCTATTTGTTTATTTTTATTTGTATTTCCATTACTCTAGGTGGTGGGTCAAAGAGGATCTTGCTGCGATTTATGTCAAAGAGTGTTCTGTCTATGTCTTCCTCTAAGAGCTTTATAGTCTCTGGCCTTACATTTAAGTCTTTAATCCATTTTGAGTTTATTTATGTATAAGGTGTTAGAAAGTGTTCTAGTTTCATTTTTTCACATGCAGCAGTCCAGTTTTCCCAGTACCACTTAGACTAGCTGTCTTTTCATGAAAAGTATGAATTTATTTGTTATAGCTCCATGCTACCACCTAGAAAAGCATTTTTTTTCTCTTTGGGGCTGAAATAAGAAGATGTATAAATAATTCTGAATTTTGTGAACAAATCAAACATGTTTTAGTTGAAGACAGAAAGAAAAAACATATGGAATTATCTCTTCTATTCTCAAAATGAAGAAATGACAGGCAATGGCTTATTTTTTTATTGTTTAAAATATGGAGACAAACTCATCAAATAAATAGGTAAATATCCACTAAGGAGAAAAAGGATAGCTTAGAAAAAGTAAAAGCAAGAGAAAGAAAGAAATTGAAACTCTAGTTATGTAACCTATGAATACAGAGGCAAATACAGGTTATGAATCATGGGCTAGACTGATACAAACCTGGGAGCCAGATCTGTACCCTCTTCCCATGAAAAGGGAAAGAAATAAACTATCAGACTACAGCCTAGCACAAGTGAAAAGTTAGTTGTGTGCGGCATGAATATGAGGCATCACACAGCCTGAGTTTTAAGCCAAACGTTTACCATGTTCAAGTTATGTACCTTATAAACCTAGAGAAGAAATAAACACAAAGCAGTCACATAGACAGTTACAAATACATTTAGGGTGAGTTTACAGAAAAGATTTTAAAAAGAACAAAAGCACAAGCATTACTGCATTGCAGGCAGGTTCTTTACCATGTGAGCCACCATAGAGGTCATATTGCTGGTGCAACAAATATTTATTACGTACCTACTAAATGCTATATGGAGAAGGAAATGGCAACCCACTCCAGTATTCTTGCCTGGAGAATCCCATGGACGGAGGAGCCTGGTGGGCTACAGTCCATGGGGTCGCAAAGAGTCGGACACGACTGAGCGACTTCACTTCACTATATGCCTAAATGTTGAGACTGATAAAAAAAAATGATTATTATAAAGGTAGTTAACAAATCAGCACCTTCATGGAGCAAACATTATGTACCAGCAGAAGTAAAATCAAACACACAATAAACAGATAAAATGTAAGAGAGTTCACTGCTTTCAACAGGAGAGAATTGGAACCCAGAAAATTAAGTTAAAAATTTAAGAAAAATGTTAAAAGACTTGTTTAAATATCTGGTGGTGGTCCAGTGATTAAGACTCTGTGCTTAGAGGGAGTGTGGCTTTGTACCTGGTCGAGGAACTAAGATACCACATATCATGTGGCATAGCCAATAAATAAAAAGTAACCATTTAAAAATAAATAAACATATCAAAGAAATTTAAAAAAGCATTTTTATGAAAGTGATAAGTGATTATAAAACAGCAGACAGGAAAAAGGATAAATTAATAATTTGGAAATACAAAAATAGAGTTGTTAGGAAAACTTTTAAATCCTTCAAACTACAGGGTAAATCTCAAAGAAATGTAACCACAAAATTAATAAGCTAGAAAATGGAACTAAGGGAATCTCCCAGAAACTAAAGCAGAGAAAAAGAGAGAGACATTAAGAGACATGAGGAGCTCATATATCTGCCAAATTTCAGAATACAAAAAATAGAAAGACTACAAAGAGGTAATATTTGAGGATATGAGAGCTGAAACTTTCCCAGAACTAATTATGTGAATGGTCACATTAAAAAAAAAAAAAAAAGTCCACCAAATGCCTAATCCACATCTCTACACGTTATGAACTTTGCTACTGTTAGCAGCAATTAAAATATATTTTAGTAAAAATTATTTCCTATAAGAGCCTGATTTTCTGTAAGGAAACTTTGCTACTTGGATGGATGACAGATTTATTATTCCTAGAAATATATGACAGAAATCAGACAATAAGTATATACAGATAGCTGTAGGAAAAATACCTTGTATTCATTATATGTCTTTTCAGACTATCACTCAAGAGTTAGGATGAATTAAAGACATCTTTATAAATCAAGGACACAGAAATTTTAGTTTCACATTGAATATATGCATATATATATACATATATAAAGTGTACATTTCACCAAGGAGACATTAACTATGTGGTAAGGTGCAGAAATAAACCTTACAAAAATTCCAAATAATTGATATTCTAAGACTGTCTTCTCTTACCACAGTCCTATGAAGTTCAATAATAGAAATTAACAAAACTAAAACAAACCAAAAAGAGAAAAAAACTCCCAAATATTCAAAGCCATAAGAGTCACATCTAAATAATCCAGTAATCCATAAGTTTGGAGAAGAAAATCATATTACATTGACCAGGACCTCTGGAAATTAATGATTTAAGTGGGAGTAGTGAGAGTGGTGGAGAAGGAAATGGCAACCCACTCCAGTGTTCCTACCTGGAGAATTCCAGGGACAGGGGAGCCTGGTGGGCTGCCGTCTATGGGGTTGCACAGAGTCGGACATGACTGAAGCGACTTGGCAGCAGCAGCAGCAGCAGTGAGAGTGGCCAAAGAATTGATGCTTTTGAACTGTGGTGTTGGAGAAGACTCTTGAGAGTCCCTTGGACTGCAAGGAGATCCAACCAGTCCATTCTGAAGGAGATCAACCCTGGGATTTCTTTGGAAGGAATGATGCTAAAGCTGAAACTTCAGTACTTTGGCCACCTCATGCGAAGAGTTGACTCATTGGAAAAGACTCTGATGCTGGGAGGGATTGGGGGCAGGAGGAGAAGGGGACGACGGAGGATGAGATGGCTGGATGGCATCACTGACTTGATGGACGTGAGTCTGAGTGAACTCCGGGAGTTGGTGATGGACAGGGAGGCCTGGTATGCTGTGATTCATGGGGTCACAAAGAGTCGGACACGACTGAGTGACTGAACTGAACTGAACTGACTGAGAGTGGAAAACCTGTATGCAGGACAAGAAGCAATAGTTAGAACCAAACACGGAAGAACAAATTGGTTCAAAATAGGGAAAGGAGTACATAAAGGCTGTATATCGTCACCCTGCTTATGTAACTTACATGCAGAGTACTTCATGTGAAATGCCAGACTGCATAAAGCTCAAACTGGAATCAAGATTCTGAGGAGAAATATCAATAACTTCAGATAAACAGATGATACCACCTTAATGACAGAAAACAAAGAGGAACTAAAGAACCTCTTGATGAAAGTGAAAGAGAAGAGTGAAGAAGCTAGCTTAAGACTCAACATTCAGAAAACTAAGATCATGGCATCTGGAACCATCACTTCATAAGAAATAGATGGGGAAAAAGTAGAAACAGTGACAGATTCTATTTTGGGGGGCCCCAAAATCACTGTAGATGGTGAAAGCAGCTGTGAAATTAGCAGATGCTTGCTTCTTGGAAGGAAAGCTATGACAAACCTCAACAGCATATTAAAAAGCAAAGACATCACTTGGTCAACAAAGGTCTGTATATTCAAAGCTATGGTTTTTCCAGTAGTCATGTCAGATGTGAGTTGGATCATAAGTGTCAAAGAACTGATGCTTTCGAATTGCGGTGTTGGAGAAGATTCCTGACAGTCCCTTGGACAGCAAGGAGATCAAACCAGTCAATTCTAAAGGAAATCAACCCTGAATATTCATTGGAAGGACTGATGCTGAAGCTGAAATGTCAATACTTTGGCCACCTGATATGAAGAGAAGACTCATTGGAAAAGATCATGATGCTGGGAAGGATTGAGGGCAGAAGAAGGGGTGACAAAGGATGAGATGGTTGGACAGTATCATGGACTCAGTGGACATGAGTTTGAGCAAACTCTGGAAGGCAATGAAGGACAGGTAAGCCTGGTGTGCTGCAGTCCATGGGGGTCACAAAGTGTCGGACATGACGGAGAGCCTGAACAACAGCCACAAGTGAGAGTGGGCATTGCTTTTTAAAATGCTTCTGAAGTTAAAAATTAAGCACCACTTTTTGCATTCAGTTGTGGAAGATACACACAAGTAGGTTAAGTAAAATTCTCTTCTACTCAATACACACACATACACAAACACACACTGACACTTTTATGTGTCTACAACACTGAATGACTTCCCTGTATCTATTGAGATGATGACGAATTCTACTAACAGAGTGATGAATTTACAGTGATCAAGTCCCTGGTGAATTTAAGGTTCTTACTTTGTCACAGAAAGAATTCAGAGATGAGACAGGGAGGTTCAGGAAGTAAAGTGAAGATTTATTTAAGCAAGAATACACTCTTAGAGGGAAAGCCAGCAGACAGGCGAGTGGTTTCTATCCTGGGTTTTTTGGCAAGCCAGTTATGAGGGAAATGCAAATGAAAGGTTGGAATATTCATTGGGGATGAAGGAGTTTAAGGTTGTACTCCCTGATTTTCATCTCAGCTCTATCTTCCTGGGGGGAGGAGGGGTTTTCATTTTCTTTTAGCTCAGATTGGAAGTGTCACAGTGTTGGCGCCTAATGGGTACTTCTTATATGCAAGGCTAATTTTATTATAATAAGAATACAATGAGCTAAAGTTTACATTCAGAGGCAGGAGATTCCAATCTTTGCCCAACTTTCTTTGTCTGTCTCCAGGAAATTTATCACCCAAAATGTGTGGCTTCCTGTCAATCTGGTTTCCTGTTTTTCTTTGTCTGCCCATAGACCCCCACTGTTTAAACATGTGTGATTTCTTTCCACCTGGTCCCTGCCCCCATTTCTCTGCTCATATCTAGCTATCTACCTGCTGTAACAAAAAGGTAGTATAAAAAGTATGTCAAAACTTTCTTGCATAAATATTATTAGTTCTGATGTGGGTCGTCACAGGTATATGACCAGATTGTGTTTACTTATCTGAATGGATGTTTCTAGACTCCAGAAACATTGAACTGCTCTCTCACAAATCAATCAGAGAAGTAAGCACAAGCTGATCATATACCTGTGACCCTCTCCCTGAACTGTCATTAAAAACCCTTCTTCAAAAGCCACCATGGAATTTGGTTTCTTTGAGCATGAGCTGTCCATTCTTAATGCTTGGAGCAAATTGGGCACATGGCAATAAATGCTGTAAACTGTGTTTAGAATGGGCATCAAAATTTATCTCTACCTTTCTAACAGAGGAAAGTCTTTCATGACTTCCAAATTATACATCAACCAATTGATTTTGGCCCAATTCTTTCAAAGTAAGGAATCTCTTAAAAAGTGTGAACAGCTGAGTACATACTGACATAGAGTAAGACTCAGAGTTACTGTTCAGTTCAGTTTCATCGAGTCGTTCAGTTGTGTCTGACTCTTTGTGCCCCCATGGACCACAGCACACCAGGCATCCCTATTCATCACCAACTCCCATAGCTGACTCAAACTTATGTCTATCAAGTCAGAGATGCCATCCAACCATCTCATCCTCTGTGGTCCCCTTCTCCTCCTGCCTTCAATCTTTCCCACCATCACGGTCTTTTCCAGTGACTCAGTTTTTCACATCAGGTGGCCAAAGTGGTGGAGTTTCAGCTTCACCATCAGTCCTTCCAATGAATATTCAGGACCAATTTCCTTTAGGATGGACTGGTTGCATCTCCTTGCAGTCCAAGAGACTCTTAAGAGTCTTCCCCAACACCACAGTTCAAAAGCATCAATTCTTCACTGCTCACCTTTCTTTACAGTCCAACTCTCACATCCATACATGACTACTGGAAAAATCATAGCCTTGACTAGATGGACCTCTGTTAGAAAAGTAATGTCTGTTTTTTAATATGCTGTCTAGGTTGCTCATAGCTTTTCTTCCAAGGAGCAAGCATCTTTTAATTTAATGACTTCAGTCACTATCTTCAGTGATTTGGGAGCCCAAAAAATAAAAGTCTCTCACTGTTTCCATTGTTTCCCCAACTATTTGTCATGAAGTAATGGGACCAGATGCCATGATCTTAGTGTTCTGAATGTTGAGTTTTAAGCCAATTTTTTCACTCTCCTCTTTCACTTCCATCAAGAGGCTGTTTAGTTCCTCTTCATTTTCTGCCATAAGTGTGGTATCATCTGCATATCTGAGGTTACTGATATTTCTCCTGGCAATCTTGATTCCAACTTGTGCTTCATCTAGTCTGGCATTTCACATGATGTACTCTGCATATAAGTTAAATAAGCAGGGTGACAATATACAGTCTTGATGTACTCCTTTCCTGATTTGGAACCAGTCTGTTGTTCCATGTCCAGTTCTAAATGTTACTTCTTGACCTGCATACAGAATTCTCTGGAGGCAGGTGAAATGGTCTGGTATTCCCATCGCTTTATGAAATTTCCAGTTGTTGTGATCCACACAGTCAATAAAGCAGAATAGATGTTTTTTAGGAAATATCTTGCTTTTTCTATGATCCAGTGGACGTTGGCAATTTGATCTCTGGTTCCTCTGCTTTTTCTAAATCGAGCTTGAACATCTGGAAGTTCACAGTTCACATACTGTTGAAGCCTGGCTTGGAGAATTTTGAAGGCACTGGTCATTGCAGATACCCTCTTCCAACAACACAAGAGAAGACTCTGCACATGGAGATCACCAGATGGTCAATACTGAAATCAAATTGATTATATTCTTTGCAGCCAAAGATAGAGAAGCTCTATACAGTCAGCAAAAACAAGACTGGGAGCTAACTGTGGCTCAGGTCATGAATTTCTTATTGCCAAATTCAGACATAAACTGAAGAAAGTAGGGGAAACCACTAGACCATTCACATATGACCTAAATCAAATCCCTTATGATTATACAGTAGAAGTGACTAATAGATTCGAGGGATTAGATCTGAGAGACAGTGTTCCTGAAGAACTATAGATTGAGGTTCATGACATTGTATAGGAAGCAGTGATCAACACCATCCTCAAGAAAAAGAAATGCAAAAAGGCAAAAATGGTTGTTTGAGGAGGCCTTACAAATAGCTGAGAAAAGAAGACAAGTGAAAAGCAAAGGAGAAAAGGAAAGATATACCCATTTGAATGCAGAGTTCCAAAGAATAGCAGGAGAGATAAGAAAGCATTCCTCAGTGATCAATGCAAACTAATAGAGAAAAACAACAGAATGGGAAAAACTAGAGATCTCTTCAAGAAAATTAGAGATACCAAGGGAACATTTATCCAAAGATGGGCACAATAAAGGACAGAAATGGTATGGACCTAACAGAAGCAGAAGATATTAAGAAGAGTGGCAAAAATACACAGAAAAACTACACAAAAAAGATATTAATGACCCAGATAACCATGATGGTTATATGATCTCTCACCTTGAACCAGACATCTTTGAATGCAAAGTTGAGTGGGCCTTAGAAGTGTCATTACAAACAAACCTAGTGGAGGTGATGGAATTCCAGTTGAGCTATTTCAAATCCTGAAAGCTGATGTTGTGAAAGTGCTGTACTCAATATATCAACAAATTTGGAAAAGTCAGCAGTGGCCACAGGACTGGAAAAGGTCAGTTTTCATTCCAATCCAAAAGAATTTCTATATTTTTATTTAACAATTTCATTTGGAATCTGGTTGACTGATTATACTTGTATTCCAGGAGAGCACAATGCACTGAAGTGTTCTTGCCTTAGTGTCTTGTTGGTCCCATGTCTGAGATTACATACAAGCCAGATCTCATGTCTTTACTTTCCTAAATTATACATCTAGATGATATAGGATTTTTTTTAATTTCTCAAAGATTTGGAAACTTAAAGTGCACAAAATATATGGTCATATCTCTATTATACAGTTTTATAGTCTAAAACTGGCATTTCCTATATGTGTTTAACTTTGCATGATACACACAAAATGGAGAAAAATCACTACATTAAAAGAGCCAGCATGATTGAAATGTCAGAGTCAGTAGCCTATGATGTAAAAATTGTAGTCATTGAGGTATAAATTCAGGAATATCTATGAATAATTACTACAGAAAGAAGCAAAGACTATTCCCTTTGGATGTGAATATTCACAGAGAATAACATGGTAATCTATTTGCTAAAGCAAATGATAATACAAAAGGTATTCTTCTTACAGTTTATATGTCTGGTCTGCTAAATATGACAGGTTAATATTTTTTATTGTATGGAAAATTTTTATGAGATGCTAAAAACAATGCACTTTAAAGAAAGAGTCTAGGAAATTTAATTACCTAATTAAGAGGCATTAAATTTGAATAAGTTTAGACAAAAGGAGAGAAATTATTTCAAAGGTGCTGCTTGCAAATATTTATGTAAAGACAGTTTCCCAGTCATTAAACTATTTTTAATGAGCGTGTAAGAGAAAAACCTATATGAAGGTCAAGCTCCTTGAAGAAATATAATTCCTTAAAGGCTTTGATTTAAATCTGTAGTTTGGGCTTTCTCCATAAAAAAATGAAAGTTCAGACACATGAAATATATGTTCTCAACCACACTCAAGTGTACCACATTTACTACTGAGAAAGTCAACACATAAGATGCACAGCAACTGGGAAGTGAAATGCCATGCCTGTGTTCACTTTTACACCACCCTTATGGCAGAAAGTGAAGAGGAACTAAAAAGCCTCTTGATGAAAGTGAAAGTGGAGAGTTAAAAGGTTGGCCTAAAGCTCAACATTCAGGAAACGAAGATCATGGCATCCACTCCCATCACTTCATGGGAAATAGATGGGGAAACAGTGCAAACAGTGTCAGACTTTATTTTTGGGGGCTCCAAAATCACTGCAGATGGTGACTGCAGCCATGAAATTAAAAGACACTTACTCCTTGGAAGAAAAGTTATGACCAACCTAGATAGTATATTCAAAAGCAGAGACATTACTTTGCCAACAAAGTTCTGTCTAGTCAAGGCTATGGTTTTTCCTGTGGTCATGTATGGATGTGAGAGTTGGACTATGAAGAAGGCTGAGTGCCGAAAAATTGATGCTTTTGAACTGTGGTGTTGGAGAAGACTCTTGAGAGTCCCTTGGACTGCAAGGAGATCCAACCAGTCCATTCTGAAGGAGATCAGCCCTGGGATTTCTTTGGAAGGAATGATGCTAAAGCTGAAACTCCAATACTTTGGCCACCTCATGCGAAGAGCTGACTCACTGGAAAAGACTCTGATGCTGGGAAGGATTGGGGGCAGGAGGAGAAGGGGACGACAGAGAATGAGATGGCTAGATGGCATCACTGACTCGATGGACGTGAATCTGAGTGAACTCTGGGAGTTGGTGATGGACAGGGAGGCCTGGCGTGCTCCAATTCATGGGGTCGCAAAGAGTCGGACACAACTGAGCGACTGAACTGACCTGAACTGAATAGAGCAACACTCACACACACAGCAATCTTCAGCCCCACTTTGTATGTTCATGCTCAGAAATGGCATCTTAGCTTTCTGCTCTCCCTCTTACTCTCCCCCAAAATGGTGCACTTGGGATGATTTGCAATTTGGCCTACAGGCTGTAGTTTGCAAATCTCTGCTCTATGTTCTTAACATTGCTTTTGTTATTGTTGAATTTTAATGAAATATATGTATGTTCCAAATTAGCAAGTGTTTATTGTGAAGTGAAGTGAAGTTGCTCAGTCGTGTCCGACTCTTTGCAGCCCCATGGACTGTAGCATACCAGGCTCCTCGGTCCATGGGATTCTCCAGGCAAGAGTACTGGAGTGGGTTGCCATTTCCTTCTCCAGGGGATCTTCCCGACCCAGGGATTGAACCTGGGTCTCCCGCATTGTAGGCAGACGCTTTACTGTCTGAGCTACCTTTAATAAAAATGGTATTCTATGGGCAAGCTAATTTGGTAAAATCCAAGTTACCCAATCAGCCCTGACACACACAAATTCAGCTATCGTAGCTTCCCACATGCATTTTAAAAGAGCAAATTCAATATATTTTGAAATAACAGTTCATTTCAGGCACAGTTCACAACTACAACCACTATGGGTCAAGATATTATTGCATCTGTAAATTAAAAATAAACAATGATAGCACTGTGTTTGTTAAGCTGAAGAAAGAGTATTTGGCTTACCTTAATAATGTAACTCTATCTACAAATCATTCTCTGAATCTTGCAGAATTTATTTTCTTGAAGGTATCCATCATGTGTTTCTTCCCTATTTTTTAAAAAAATACTTTAATGAAATTAAGAAGTATTAATCCATTCATACTTTTTTGTTTTGTAATTTTTTACTGGCATAATTACATATACAAATTTAATACATTAAAATTTCCCTATATTTCTTTTCCTGCTCTTATCTGCTTCATTTCATGATTATTACAAAAATAGCTTTATTATATAAGGAATACTATAAGACAGTCCACTTTGAGGATAACTCACCATATATACAGCATTGTTCCATGGGTTTATTGAGCAAGCATATGCATTTTGAACATTTATTTACTCAGTAAAATATTTAAATGTTTTCAGAGGTAAAAATGCATTAAGATAAAATTAATCTGAGAAATGAACAAAGTGTTAACAATATATTAGAAAAAGTTCAGAGAACACGAAGGTTGAAATCTTCACATTCAAAGATTATTCAGGCCTAATCAGATAAAATCTGGAGAAGGCAATGGCACCCCACTCCAGTACTGTTGCCTGGAAATTCCCATGGACGGAGGAGCCTGGTAGGCTGCAGTCCATGGGGTCGCTAAGAGTCGGACACGACTGAGCGATTTCACTTTCACTTTCATGCACTGGAGAAGGAAATGGCAACCCACTCCAAGATTCTTGCCTGGAGAATCCCAGGGATGGGAGAGCCCGGTGGGCTGCCGTCTATGGGGTCGCACAGAGTCGGACAGGACTGACGCGACTTAGCAGCAGCAGCAGCAATCAGATAAAATCAGTAATGAGAACTTTCACAAGATTAATAAAATGCAAATAATAAGCAAGCTGCAATCATGGTAAAAGAACATAGTTTAGGAAATGTGTATTGTAGCTATGACAACAGATGAGTTTGAATACTGGCCTCATTACCAATTACCTGCCTGATATAAAAGTGAATTTCCTCAAAAGAAGTTGGCTTTCATATAAATCTAGTCTTTTCAAACATATTATAAAGTCAGAAGGGAGACTTCTGTTAAAATCTGATTCTTGTATTATCTATTGCTTTGGTCTCTCGAGAGATGAATCACTGGACTCATTATCATATATCTAAGAAAAATAGGATGACTAATTCGTTTGAAAGGAAACACAATAATGAAAACAAATTCCTTTATTATCGTCACATTCTTTAGCATTCAAACTATTATATGGCTTTAGAGATGTTAATAACATGTAGTTTAAATAATTCATCAAACCTATATTGAGAATTGACTAGGTCTGAGCAAGAAATACCAACACATTTTTTCCAAGTCCATTCTTCAACAAAAAGTAAAAAGAGGGCAGGGAACTAAATGATAGAGTGAGGAGAAAAGAAAAGAGAATGGAAATGTAGATTACCTCACAGGATCTCAACTGCAAAGTGTGTGGTGCATAAAAGTTAACTAAATTCTATCATTTTGCTGTCAGAGCAAAATGTCTCCTTGTTTTAGAAAACTTTGACTTTACAAGCATAGTGTCTTTACCAATAAATATCTATATTGTTTCTGATCTTCTTAACTGCTTGTTCTTTAACAAGATTTATGAACCTCTTCCTCCGTTACACAACAGCTGTCTTACATGTGCCATTCACTGATTAAACACAAATCTCAAGAACTGTCATACCAAGAGGTTTGAGTATTGCCAGTCTGGGCTAAAATGCTAAGATAATTCCAGAGTTCTTTCATCACTGAAAAAAATAACTAAATGCATAACATATATTTCCTCCAAATATTTTAAAATTATGGGCTTTGAATGATTTTGAAAAAATCCCTACAATTATGAATGCCCTGGTACAGTAAAAGAAGTGAACTAATCAGAAAACTTGGACTGTAATTCCAGTAAGCCATCTAAATTTATTAAACCAGTTTCTTAAAATAAGCAAATGATACCTACACTCAAGACTGTTTGAGAAAATGAATTTACATACAAAGAGAGATTGAGCAAGAAGAAATGGTTTTTTAAAGATAAATTCTCAACATAAATAGATTCATTAGATTGGTGTATATCTAAACATAATTTAGGAAAAGTATTTTCCATCTATGGCTGCTTAAATTGTGCTTAAACATTCACCAGTGGCCAATTTTCTTCCCCCCAAATTATTACAAATTACACAAAAATTTCTACAATGATTTTGATGAGTCTCTTTAGAAAGATTTCCTTATTCTAAATATGACATTATGTGACTATAAATCTGAACCATTACAAAGTAAATATGATTCATGAGTTGGTTGTTTCGGGAAAAGTTTCAGAAGGGTGTTTTGAAGTCAAAGACAAAAAAACCCTCAAAAGCTTGCAACTATGATTAAATATCCTGTGAAACATATATAATTTGTGGAGAATTCAATGATACAGTAATTCTTTGGGTTTGTTTTTAACACTCAATGTTGTATATTCTGTACAATGTTCAGAATACAAATGTACAAAAAGTTGTTTTATTTTTAACAATTAATGCATGTATATGTTACCTTATAAAATTTGTAATGAAAAATAACAGCTTCTTCCCTATCCCTCCCCGCACACATCAACATAAGGCCCAGTCCCACCAGCCAGAGGCAATAATTTGTATTTCTTGCTTTTGTTGGTTACTTCCACAAATCTAAGTACTATGTTCCTGTCTAATTCTGCTATCCAGGGAATATATACCAGTTGGTGCTACTTAGCAGTGTTTTGGTTTTTCTCACCCAAGCAGCCAGTTTTCCTTTCAGGCTTAGTGACTGTGATTCCCTTTTTCCTGTTTGAGGAAAGGATTATGTTGATTACAGGGGTATCTAGCAGTCATCAGGCCTCTCTCTCAACTGAGAAGCTTGCTGGGAGCTCTATGTACACAACTTAGGGGTATGGACTAACTTCTTTGGAGTATATGTATCGTAGTGGTCCCACAATAGTCAGGCTGTATGTAGAGGACTATTTTGGAGTGCCAATGTCCACTTTAGTAACCTCAGCTCTCCTTAAGAAGGTTAGCCATTTCCTTTACAGAAGAGCCCTCTGATTTTCTTGTCCAGGTACATACACACCGAAGTTGTTCAGTGCTTGGGGTACAAAATGCTAGAGGATACAGGAATAGCATCTCACACAAGGATTCCATAACACATCTTTAATTATCTGCCTACTTCAGCTGCTCTTCTCATATCTACACCCGGTACCTGCCTCTGGGGTT
The DNA here is from genome assembly GCF_032405125.1 of Capricornis sumatraensis. Lineage (NCBI taxonomy): Eukaryota > Metazoa > Chordata > Mammalia > Artiodactyla > Bovidae > Capricornis > Capricornis sumatraensis. Next base: position 37,911,110 of record NC_091085.1, on the reverse strand, counting down.
CCACCTAGAGTCACCTGGTAATACCTCTAAAAGCTTCATAGGGTCATATTATTCTTAAATAGTTTTTTTTTTTTTTTTTGGTACCATGTTGAATCTACTTCCCAGCTCATATTCACTTTCCAACTTCTACAGACTTGCTGCTGTCTCTCCAAGTATGATGCTTCATTGCCATGGGTTTATTGCCATTTGGAGATTGTTTCTATTCTCTTAGTGCTCTCTCCCTAAACAACATTCTGAATAATTTTATCCAAGCACCTATACAAACATCAGAATCATCCTGTTCATCTGTGTCTCCTTAACCTCTATCTTCCTAGAACAACATATTTTATATATTTATATATATTTATATATTTTATATTTTATATTTTAGTCTCCGTTCATCCTTTAAGTATCACCTTTTGGGGGAATCTTCTCTGATCTCTGTCTTGTGTCCCTTCTACGAGTCCCCACAGCACCTCATTTTCCATCACAGAGATTATTGCAGTAGCTTTGACTAGTCTCTTTTTCTTGAAGCTAGGAGGTCCTTGATAATAGAGTCTGAAATGTTTCCAAGTTGCATATTATTGAGCTTAATTCCTTATCTAAAATGTTTTTAAAATTAATGTAAAAAGTGATCCAGGAAAATGTTTTTAGTATTTATTTCCTAGAGAATATAGTCTAGAAAGAATTCCAGCCTCAAAAACCATTAGTATGGAACTTGTTGGTCAAGAAAGTCTGGGAGATACTGTTATATATCCTTTGCATAAATATACAATTCACATCTTAGCATATTAAAGGTTCTAAACAAAGTAAAGTTATATTTTATTAACTTGGTATTTCCTAAAGTTTTTAGCTATGTAATTTTATTATGAAATAAAGGCTAACATCCCACAGTTATAGTGCATGAAAAAAAATAGAGGACTGTATGAAATCTAGGATAGAAATATGATAATTCTGGATAGGCAGGCAGCTTATAATCAAAGAGGACTTTTGCATGAGCACTAGCCTTTGATTCTTGTGCAGGGCTAAAGGTAAACACTGGAGAAATTCTTTATACCTCTCCTTGGGAGAGAAGTTTAGGGCTTCATTAAGAGTCAGATATGTATTTGTTATGCCACAGTGCTTGGCAGAGTTCATCCTTTGTGGGCCAAGGTCAAGCCAAAAATGTTGTTAGGCAGAACTTCAGTCTTTACCAAAAGAAAAATAATTCACTCAAACACAGCTTAAATTAGTCTAAAGATAAAATGATTTTCTTAAAAAAATAATAATCACTTTTAACCTTTTCTAAGGGTAAATCCTTCCCTGGTGGCTCAGCAGTAAAGAATTTGCCTGCAATGCAGGAGATACAGGAGACCTAGATCCTATCTCTGGGTTGGGAAGATCCTCTGGAGGGAGGAATGACAACCCACTCCGGCATTCTAGGGTGGAGAATCTCACAGACAGAGGAGCCTGGTGGGCTATAGTTACACAGGGTAGCCAACAGTCCTTAAAAATCTAGGAATAAAACCACAGAGTTGGGAGGGAGGTTCAAGAGGGAGGGGGCCTGTGTGCACCTATAGTTAATTCATGTTGCTGTATGACAGAAATCAAACCAATATTGTAAAGCAATCATCAATTAAAAATAAATATAATTATATATAAAAAGAAGAGTTGGATATGACTAAAGTGACTTAGCACACAAACCGAAGGGTAAATGCATAGATAAGTTAAATCAAATTAGCCACTGGAATGGTGTTCTGGCACCAATTTCGATCAGTTGAGGCTGCTGGATGGATATAAACTATGTATTTGAAACATTTTAGGGCATTTGTCTCTATGCACAAAAAAAGGAAGTCAAGAAACACCTGGAGTAACAGGCAAATTTGGCCTTGGAATGCGGAATGAAACAGGGCAAAGACAAATAGAGTTTTGCCAAGAAAATGCACTGGTCATAGCAAACACCTTCTTCCAACAACACAAGAGAAGACTCTACATATGGACATCACCAGATGGTCAACACCAAAATCAGACTGATTATATTCTTTGCAGCCAAAGATGGAGAAGCTCTATACAGTCAACAAAAACAAGACCAGGAGCTGACTGTGGCTCAGATCATGAACTCCTTATTACCAAATTCAGATTTAAATTGAAGAAAGTAGGGGAAACCGCTAGACCACTCAGGTATGACCTAAATCAAAACCCTTATGATTATACAGTGGAAGTGAGAAATAGATTTAAGGGTCTAGATCTGATAGAGTGCCTGATGAACTATGGAATGAGGTTTGTGACATTGTACAGGAGACAGGGATCAAGACCATCCCCATGGAAAAGAAATGCAAAAAAGCAAAATGGCTGTCTGGGGAGGCCTTACAAATAGCTGTGAAAAGAAGAGAGGTGAAAAGCAAAAGAGAAAAGGAAAGATATAAGCATCTGAATGCAGAGTTCTAAAGAAGAGCAAGAAGAGATAAGAAAGCCTTCTTCAGCGATCAATGCAAAGAAATAGAGGAAAACAACAGAATGTGAAAGACTAGAGATCTCTTCAAGAAAATTAGAGATACCAAGGGAACATTTCATGCAAAGATGGGCTCGATGAAGGACAGAAATGGTATGGACCTAACAGAAGCAGAAGATATTAAGAAGAGGTGGCAAGAATACATGTTAGAACTGTACAAAAAAGATCTTCACGACCCAGATAATCATGATGATGTGATCACTCATCTAGAGCCAGACATCTTGGAAAGTGAAGTCAAGGGGGCCTTAGAAAGCATTACTACGAACAAAGCTAGTGGAGGTGATGGAATTCCAGCTGTTTCAAATCCTGAAAGAATATGCTGTGAAAGTGCTGCACTCAATATGCCAGCAAATTTGGAAAACTCAGCAGTGGCCACAGGACTGGAAAAGGTCAGTTTTCATTCCAATCCCAAAGAAAGTCAATGCAAAAGAATGCTCAAACTGCAGCACAATTGCACTCGTCTCACATGCTAGTAAAGCAATGCTCAAAATTCTCCAAGCCAGGCTTCAGCAATACATGAACCGTGAACTCCCTGATGTTCAAGCTGGTTTTAGAAAAGGCAGAGGAACCAGATCTAACTGCCAACATCTGCTGGATCATGGAAAAAGCAAAAGAGTTCCAGAAAAACTTCTATTTCTGCTTTATTGACGATGCCAAAGCCTTTGACTGTGTGGATCACAATAAACTGTGGAAAATTCTGAAGGAGATGGGAATACCAGACCACCTGACCTGCCTCTTGAGAAATCTGTATGCAGGTCAGGAAGCAACAGTTAGAACTGGACATGGAACAACAGACTGGTTAAGGCTGCATATTGTCACCCTGCTTATTTAACTTCTATGCAGAGTACATCATGAGAAATGCTGGACTGGAAGAAACACAAGATGGAATCAAGATTTCCAGGAGAAATATCAATAACCTCAGATATGCAGATGACACCACCCTTATGGCAGAAAGTGAAGAGGAACTAAAAAGCCTCTTGATGAAAGTGAAAGAGGAGAGCGAAAAAGTTGGCTTAAAGCTCAACATTCAGAAAATGAAGATCATGGCATCTGGTCCCATCACTTCATGGGAAATAGATGGGGAAACAGTGGAAACAGTGTCAGACTTTATTTTTGGGGGCTCCAAAATCACTGCAGATGGTGATTGCAGCCATGAAATTAAAAGACGCTTTCTCCTTGGAAGAAAAGTTATGACCAACCTAGATAGTATATTCGAAAGCAGAGACATTACTTTGCTGATTAAGGTCCGTCTAGTCAAGGCTATGGTTTTTCCAGTGGTTATGTATGGATGTCAGAGTTGGACTGTGAAGAAGGCTGAGTGCCAAAAAATTGATGCTTTTGAACTGTGGTGTTGGAGAAGACTCTTGAGAGTCCCTTGGACTGCAAGGAGATCCAACCAGTCTATTCTGAAGGAGATCAACCCTGGGATTTCTGTGGAAGGAATGATGCTAAAACTGAAACTCCAGTACTTTGGCCACCTCATCAGAAGAGTTGACTCACTGGAAAAGACTCTGATGCTGGGAGGGATTGGGGGCAGGAGGAGAAGGGGACAACCGAGGATGAGATGGCTGGATGGCATCACGGACTCGATGGACGTGAATCTGAGTGAACTCCAGGAGATGGTGATGAACAGGGAGGCCTGGCATGCTGCGATTCATGGGGTCACAATGAGTCGGACACGACTGAGCGACTGAACTGAACTGATATACCATTGTGCCTTATTTTCATTGGGTAGTCCAGAAAAGAGACAAATTCAATCAGATAGGTAAACACAGAATATATTATGGATATTTTAAAAAAATTCTATTGATTTATAATTTTGTAAGAAAGAATTTTGAAACACTATCACATGATTAGAGACTTTTTCATATATTGAACCACAACCTAGGTTTAGGCTGAATTTTATTTGAATGTGATGTTCTGTCTTTTTTGGTTTAAAATTTTAAAATATCACTTTACGTGAATGAGAAAATACGTAAATCTACATCTTTAGTGCAATGAACACAAATCTAGGAGAAAAGAAATTGGTCCCGGCCTAGGTTTTCCACCAATTACTTACATGACTCTGCCTGCACTCTCTCATTTCTGAGTCTTCGTTCTGTCCAGATGTAATTTTGGAGAAGGGTAAATAAACCAGTAATAGTAGATTAAGTTAAATGCTTATGAGGCCAAAAAGACAAATATTGTAAATTCTACATATATGAAGTATATAGAGTAGTCAGATGCATAGAGACAGAGAATAGAGTAATGATTGCCAAGGGTTGGTGGGATGGGGCAATGGAGAATTACTCCTTAGTATTTATGGATCTTCCATTTAAGTTAAAAAAAAAAAAGTTCTGGCAATGGATGTTGGTGATGGTTGCACAGTAATGTGAGTATAGTTAATGCCACTGAACTATATACTTAAAAATGCCTAAAACGCTAAAATCGGTGCTATATATATTTTATCCCAATTAAAAAATAAAAACATTTAAATGTTTTCAATTCCTAGAGGAGCCAATGAGATAACATAAATGAAAAGGCTGCTTTGAGTATAATGCAGTAAGAATTGGTGTATGTCATATTGGAGAATAAATGTTCAGCTGCTGCTAGGTCACTTCAGTCGTGTCCAACTCTGTGCAACCCCATAGACAGCAGCCCACCAGGCTCCCCAATCCCTGCGATTCTCCAGGCAAGAACACTGGAGTGGGTTGCCATCTCCTTCTCAAATGCATGAAAGTGAAAAGTGAAAGTGAAGTCGCTCAGTCGTGTCCGACTCTTCGCGACCCCATGGACTGCAGCCTACCAGGTTCCTCCACCCATGGGATTTTCCAGGCAAGAGTACTGGAGTGGGGTGCCATTGCCTTCTCCAATAAATGCTCTAATCAGTATTAGTTCAACAAATGTTTACTACATGATCTGTACCTAAAAGCAAGGAGAATAATGCTGGAACGTTGAAAAATCTTTTCCCACTAATATAATATATCACATCTATATTTCTGGCACAACGTAGCAAACCACTTTCTGACAGCACAATGACCAAGACCACCCCAGAAATGCACTATATAACCCTAAGCTGTGTTTGTTAAGAAGAGAAACAGAACAAAAAAATTTATGAGCTTCACTTTAGCTCCTATCAGTATATTTCAAGCAACAGAACACGTTCATTTTGCAGGTGGTGCTTTAAAGCCTGTACTATAGATTAAAAAAAAAAATCATTCCTAACAATTTTAAGCCCCTAAGACCCATTAATTAACTCTGTATTATGAAACATTTTTAAACCAATCATTTACCTCTTCTGTGCAAGCTGAAATGAATGCTAGCAAGCACTTTCACTTTAATAAATTAAGAGTTGTTTCAAAAGTTAAGATAACTGTATGCTCACACTGTATTATGTACATTGTCAGGTGATTTGAGTTATAAGAAATTCTTTATTGTGCATTTTTAAAAATCACCTTTCTGTGGGGAACCCATTAATTTCTTCCTGTCATCCTCCTCTCCTTCCCTCCAAGCCACCCACTAATCTAAGCATTCTTGAACACAAACCTTCTAAGTGTTTCTTCACGCATCTGTACTACATTGGGTAACTAAATGAAACGCAGCTGGGAAATACGGAGTGGACATTGAAACGACTCATTAGGCAGCTGTACAGAATAGACAGAAGAAAGCGGCAGGACAAGCTACCATGAAGATGCCTACAGTCATACATACCATTTCTTGCGGATGACTAGAAGCAATAGAAAATAAAGCCCTGGGGAAGAATATGGAGTTTTAGGATTCCAATGCTAGACACGAATAGAAATAAAACTTACTAAAAATACAGATTTGCAGATAAAATTCATACCAGAAAACACTCAATCCAAGACCATGATTAGTATTAACAAAGCTGAGGGTATGAATGATTAAAACAAAACAAAAACTGCCAATATTTTAGAGAAGTCAGTAATTAACAGGGAGCTTATGGCCCCAAATTATTTGTATTTTACTTTGCTTCTTAATCCTAAACTTGATAAGAAAATTAATACAGCATGCAGGTCATGAAATTTGGAGCAGGAAACCTTAAGTTAAAGCTCAGCTTAGCCATTTTCTATCTGGATAAATGAGTCTGTTCACTAATCTAAAAATAAATGGAGATAATATAGACTGCAAAAAGCTATATCTGTAAGGATTCAGTTATATTAATTGATTTGTTTTGAATAGCATTACTTGAAACCAGACTAACTTGGGTACTTCCTCTATTGTTTATTAGCTGCCTGACATATGAAAAATATTTAATGTCTCTAAATCTCAATGTATTCTAAGAAATGGGTAAGAAAACATACAAATTATGGGACTGTAATTATTACATGAAAGTGAAAGTGTAGTCACTCAGTCATGTTCGACCCTTTGCGACCCCATGGACTGTAGCCAACCAGGCTCCTCTGACCATGGAATTCTCCAGGCAAGAATAATGCAGTCGGTTGTCATTCCCTTCTCCAGGGGATCTTCCCAACCTAGGGATCGAACCTGGGTCTCCTGCATTGCAGGCAGATTTGTTACTGTCTTAGCCACCAGGGAAGCCCAATTATTACACAGGATAATATATGTAGTATGTTAGCACAATGTCACCTTATTATACACTACAAAAGTTAATTATCACTAGTAAAAGAAAGTACTTAGAGAATAGTTCATGTTCTAAAAATCTTTGTTCAACCTAAATATGATAGAGGATAATTTATCTTAAGCACAATTATGCATGATTTTATCTTTTCCATCGATGACCTACATATATTTGAAATTTGTAATGATAACTAGGATGAACAGCAATATCAGCCAATGCTATACATACCTATACGTGTACATATATGATCTAAACTAATGCAGTATTTTGAAAAGCTCATATAGCTAAATATCATACCTAAGGAAGAAAGTAAAGCTATGCTACTGATTTAAGAGACAATTAGCTAAGATATGCTAAGAGGAAAAGTGTTCTAGAGTTTCCAGTAAACATTGGAAGGCAAGACTACGAGAATCCAGAAAATGAAAATAACAATAATCTGAGAAACACAGCCCTCAGTTCAGTTCAGTTCAGCCACTCAGTTATGTCCAACTCTGCGACCCCATGAATCGCAGCACTCCAGGCCTCCCTGTCCATCACCAACTCTCGGAGTTCACTCAAACTCACGTCCATTGAGTCAGTGATGCCATCCAGCCATCTCATCCTCTGTCCTAACTATCACCAAATGGCCTGTTCTTTCTCTTAGCTGTACCACTTCCAGCAACCTCTTTCTGCAGACTGACATGTCACTTAGCAAACTACTATCCAATTACTCCTAACACCAAGTCATCTCTGCACTCAAAACACTTCCAAGATGTGTCCATTACCCAAGCATTTAAGTAAAATGCAGTCTAGGTTAAAATCTCTCTAAAGTGAAAGGTCAGTTCACTTAAGTTCTCATTCTACCCTACACATAGAGCACGAAGTTCCAAGGACACAGAACCACGTACTGTGCCCAAGCACTTCCTGAGTGTTCTCATTTTCCTGCTCATCTGCATTTAGTTCTACCTGAAAGCCTTCTTTTCTGTCTTTACTTGTTTGAATACCCAGTTACATACCTTTATATATAACTTGTTTCAGCTTACAAAATATTTCCATCTGTTCTCTCATTCCCAAATACTGTCAATTGAGTGCCAATTATGCAACAGGCATAAGAGATTCTGTAGGTGAAGTGATTTTTTTTAATTTGCTGAATTTAATTAAAACTTCAGCTGTAAAGATAAAATGCTTTAGCTATAAAGTGATATTAAAGCAACTATAGTTTCACATCACTGAACTTTGCTGTTTGCTATTGGAATACATTCTTAAATAAGTGTGGTCATGTTATACATCATTTTAATGTGCATTTCTCACTTTATGTTTTTTTGCTAATGACTTATTACTTGCTGTTTATTTTAAATTTAGTTTAGATCAGGGAAATGATGTTAGATAAAAAGCAAATTTGAGTGATTTTCTTATTTAAGTTCAAAATGGGTCATAAGCAGCAGAGACAACTCACAACATCACCAACGCATTTGGCCCAGGAACTGCTAATGAACATACAGTGTAGTAGTTGTTCAAGAAGTTGTGCAAAGGAGATGAGCCTTGAAGATGAGTGTAGTGGCTGGCCATTATAAGTTGACAGTGGCCAATTGATAGGATCATCAAAGCTGATCCTCTTACAAGAGAAGCTGCTGAAGAACTCAAGGTTGACCATTCTATGGTCATTCAGCATTTGAGGCAAACTAGAAAATTGAAAAAGCTTGACAAATGTGTGCCTCATGAGCTGACTGCAAATCAAAAAACAATCATCATTTTGAAGTGTCATCTTCTTTTATTCTACACAACAAAACAAGCCATTTCTCAATCTGAATGTGACATGAGACAAAAAGGAGATTTTATATGACAAACAGCAAGGACCACCTCAGTGGGTGGACCAAAAAGAAGCTCCAAAGCACTTCCCAAGGCCAAACTTGCACCAAAAAAATGGTTATGGTCACTGTTTGGTGGTCTGCTGCCCATCTATCCACTACGGCTTTCTGAATCCAGGAGAAGCCATTACATTTGAGAAGTATACTGAGAAAATTGATGAGATGAACCAAAAACCGCAAAGCCTGCAGCCAACGTTGATCAACAGAATGAGCCTAATTTTCCATGACAATGCTGGACCGCACATCACACAAACAGTGCTTCAAAATTTGAATTAATTGGACTATGAAGCTTTGCCTCATGAGTCATATTCACCTGACATCTCGCCAAACACTACCACTTCTTCAAGCATCTCAACAACTTTTTGCAGGGAAAACACTTCCACAGTTGCTGGAGGCAGAATATGCCTTCCAAGAGTTCATTGAATCTGAAGCATGGATTTTTATGCTGCAGGAATAAACAAACTTTTTTCTCATTGAAAAAAATGTGTTGATTATATTGGTTCAGTTCAGTTCAGTCGCTCAGTCGTGTCTAACTCTTTGCAATCCCATGAACTGCAGCACGCCAGGCCTCCCTGTCCATCACCATCTCCCAGAGTTCATTCAGACTCACGTCTATCGAGTCAGTGATACCATCTAGCCATCTCATCCTCTGTCGTCCCCTTCTCCTCCTGCCCTCAAACCCTCTCAGCATCAGAATCATTTCCAATGAGTCAACTCTTCACATAAGGTGGCCAAAGTACTGGAGTTTCAGCTTTAGCATCATTCCCTCCAAAGAAATCCCAGGGCTGATCTCCTTCAGAATGGACTGGCTGGATCTCCTTGCAGTCCCAGGGACTCTCAAGAGTCTTCTCCAACACCACAGTTCAAAAGCATCAATTCTTTGGCACTCAGCCTTCTTCACAGTCCAACTCTCACATCCACACATGACCACAGGAAAAACCATAGCCGTGACTAGACGAACCTTAGTCGGCAAAGCAATGTCTCTGCTTTTGAATATGCTATCTAGGTTGGTCATAACTTTTCTTCCAAGGAGTAAGTGTCTTTTAATTTCATGGCTGCAGTCACCATCTGCAGTGATTTTGGAGCCCCAAAAAATAAAGTCTGACACTGTTTCCACTGTTTCCCCATCTATTTCCCATAAAGTGATGGGGCCAGATGCCATGATCTTCATTTTCTGAATGTTGAGCTTTAAGCCAACTTTTTCGCTCTCCTCTTTCACTTTCATCAAGAGGCTTTTTAGTTCCTCTTCACTTTCTGCCATAAGGGTGGTGTCATCTGCATATCTGAGGTTATTGATATTTCTCCTGGCAATCTTGATTCCAGCTTGTGCTTCTTCCAGCCCGGCGTTTCTCATGATGTACTCTGCATATAAGTTAAATAAGCAGGGTGACAATGTACAGCCTTGATGTACTCCTTTTCCTATTTGAAACCAGTATATTGGTTACTATTTGACTAATAGAGATGTGTTTGAGCCTAATTATAATTGTTGCTGCTGCTGCTGCTAAGTCTCTTCAGTTATAATTGTTAGGTAGTTAGAATAGGAAACAGGAGTCCAGAATGGCGGTGGCTAAAAGACAAGGAAGGGAAAAGCCTGCGAAAATAGAACAAAGGAAGGTCCGAGAACCGGAGTGAGGACCTCAGGTAGAACAAACGGCACTCCTGGCTAGCCCAATTGACACAGGGCAGGCCCAGGGGGAGGAGAAAACATATAAAAAGAGGAGCCAAAGGGCCGGGGTTGCATCCCCAACTCGTGCTCTCACTCTCTCTCTTCTCTTCATGTCTTTTGGGTTGTCATGCCCTCATGGCTCAAGGATGTATCTTCCTTTATTTTCTAAATAAAACTGAGCTGTAACACAGAGCTGTAACACTGTGAGAGAACTGTGACACGCAGAGGCCTTTAACTTCTGTCACTTCAAATTTTTGTTGTGACGAGACAGACCGAGGAAATTACACCCCCCTAACATAATGATACAGAATTTAGGATCCAAAAAGGGAATTACATTTTGACCAAGTTAATATTATGCATTCTAGAAAGCAATATATGTATTCTTCGGCTTGGGGGAGCACATGAGCTTGCGTTAAGTGTACTGAAAACTCCTTTGTGAAAGTGTCTATAAATAAAAGAATGTTCAATCCTAAAAAAAAAAAAAAGACTATGGACACCTTATGTTTGACAAAGGAGGCAAGAATATACAATGGAGTAAAGACAATCTCTTTAACAAGTGGTGCTGGGAAAACTGGTCAACCACTTGTAAAAGAATGAAACTAGATCACTTTCTAACACCACACACAAAAATAAACTCAAAATGTATTAAAGATCTAAACATAAGACCAGAAACTATAAAACTTCTAGAGGAGAACACAGGCAAAACACTCTCTGACAAAAATCACAGCAGGATCCTCTATGATCCACCTCTCAGAATACTGGAAATAAAAGCAAAAATAAACAAATGGGATCTAATTAAAATTAAAAGCTTCTGCACAACAAAGGAAAATAGAAGCAAGGTGAAAAGACAGCCTTCTGAATGGGGGAAAATAATAGCAAATGAAGCAACTGACAAACAACTAATCTCAAAAATATACAAGCAATTTATGCAGCTCAATTCCAGAAAAATAAACGACCCAATCAAAAAATGGGCCAAAGAACTAAATAGACATTTCTCCAAAGAAGACATACAGATGGCTAACACATGAAAAGATGCTCAATATCACTCATTATTAGAGAAATGCAAATCAAGACCACTGTGAGGTACCACTTCACACCAGTCAGAATGGCTGTGATCCAAAAGTCTGTAAGCAATAAATGCTGGAGAGGGTGTGGAGAAAAGGGAACTCTCTTGCACTGAGGGTTGCAAGAGGGAATGCAAACTAGTACAGCCACTATGGAGAACAGTGTGGAGATTCCATTAAAAATTGCAATAGAACTGCCTTAAGACCCAGCAATCCCACTGCTGGGCATACACACTGAGGAAACCAGAATAGAAAGAGACACATGTACCCCAGTGTTAATCGAAGCACTGTTTATAATAGCCAGGACATGGAAACAACCTAGATGTCCATCAGCAGATGAATGGATAAGAAAGCTGTGGTACATATATACAATGGAGTATTACTCAGCCATTAAAAAGAATACATTTGAATCAGTTCTAATGAGATGGATGAAACTGGAGCCAATTATACAGAGTGAAGTAAGCCAGAAAGAAAAACACCAATACAGTATACTAACATATATATATGGAATTTAGAAAGATGGTAATGATGACCCTGTATGTGAGACAGCAAAAGAGACATAGATGTGTAGAGCGGACTTTTGGACTCTGAGGGAGAGGGTGGGATGATTTGGGAGAATGGCATTGAAACATGCATGCTATCATGTGAAAAACGAATTGCCAGTCTATGTTTGATGCAGGATTCAGGATGCTTGGGGCTGGTGCACGGGGATGATCCAGAGAGATGATATGGGGTGGGAGGTGGGAGGGGGGTTCATGTTTGGGAACTCATGTACACCTGTGGTGGATTCATGTCAATGTATGGCAAAACCAATACAGTATTGTAAAGTAAAATAAAGTAAAAATTAAAATTAAAAAAAATAAAATAAAATCTTTTAAGAAAAAAAAGAAAGAAAAAGAACTTTTTAAAGGATTTATGATACAATCAGCAACTTGTCTCAAGCAATAATTTGTCTCCTTTGAAAAAAATTTAAACAAAGTTTCAGTTCAGTTATGTCACTCAGTCATGTCCAACTCTTTGCAACTCCATGGACAGCAGCACACCAGGCTTCCCTGTCCATCTCCAACTCCATGAGCTTCCTCAAACTCATGTCCATCGAGTCAGTGATGACATCCAACCATCTCATTCTCTGTCGTCCCTTTCTCCTTCTGCCTTCAATCTTACCCAGCAACAGGGTCTTTTCCAATGACTCAGTTCTTCACATCAGGTGGCCAAAATATTGGAGTTTCAGTTTTCTCATCAGTCCTTCCAATGTATATTCAGGACTGATTTCCTTTACGATTGACCACTTTGATCTCATTGCAGTCCAAGGGACTCTCAAGAGTCTTCTCCAATGTGCTTTTTGATGTCTTCAAAAGCATCAATTCTTCCATGCTCAGCTTTTTTTATAGTCCAATTGTCACATCCATACATGACTACTGGGTAAACCATAGCTTTGATTAGATGGACCTTTGTTGGCAAAGTAATGTCTCTGCTTTTTAATAAGCTGTGTAGGTTGGTCATAGCTTTTCTTCCAAGGAGCAGTCACCATCTGCAGTGATTTTGAAACCCAAAAAAATAAAGTCTTTCACTGTTTCCATTCTTTCCCCATATATTTGCAATGAAGTGATGGGTTTGGATGCCATGATCTTAGTTTTCTGAATACTGAGTTTTAAGCCAACTGTTTCACTCTCCTTTTTCACTTTCATCAAGGGGCTCTTTTAGTTCTTCACTTTCTGCCATAAGGGTGGTGTCACCTGCGTATCTGAGGTTATTGCTATTTCTCCCAGCAATCTTGATTCAAGTTTGTGCTTCATCCAGCCCAGTATTTTTCATGATGTTCTCTGCATATAACTTAAATAAGCAGGGTGAAAATACATAGCCTTGACGTACTCCTTTTCCTATTTGGAACCAGTCTGTTGTTCCATGTCCAGTTCTAACTGTTCCTTCTTGTCCTGCATACAGATTTCTCAGGAGGCAAGTGAGGTGCTCTGGTATTCCCATCTGTTTTAACAATTCTCTACTGTTTTTTGTGATCCATTGAGTCAAAGGCTTTGGCATAGTCAATAAAGCAGAAGTAGATATTTTTTTGGAACTCTTTGCTTTTTCTATGATACAATGGATGTTGGCAATTTGATCTCTGTTGATTCTGTCTTTTCTAAACAGCTTGAACATCTGGAATTTCATGGTTCACGTACTGTTGAAGCCTGGCTTGGAAAATTTTGAGCATCACTTTGCTAGTGTGTGAGACGAGTGCAATTTTGTAGTAGTTTGAACATTCTGTGGCATTGCACTTCTTTCAGATCAGAATGAAAAGTGACCTTTTCCAGTCCTGTGGCCACTGCTGAGTTTTCCAAATTTGTTGGCATGTTGAGTGTAGCACCTTCACAGCATCATCTTTTAGGGTTTGAAATAGCTCAACTGGAATTCCAGCACCTCCCCTTCCTTTGTTCATAGTGATGCGTCCTAAGGCCCACTTGACTTCGCATTCAGGATGTCTGGCTCTAGTCTACTGATCACACCATCGTGGTTATCTGCATCATGAAGATCTTTTTTGTACAGTTCTTCTGTGTATTCTTGCCACCTCTTCTTCATATCTTCTGCTTCTGTTAGGTCTATACCATTTCTATCCTTTATTGTGCCCGTTTTTGCATGAAATGTTTCCTTGGTATCTCAAATTTTCTTGAAAAGATCTCTAGTCTTTCCCATTCTATTGTTTTCCTCCATTTATTTGCACTGATCAATGAGGAAGGCTTTCTTATCTCTCCTTGCTATTCTTTGGAACTCTGCATTCAGATGGGTAAATCTTTTCTTCTCCTTTGCCTTTCACTTGTCTTCTTTTCTCAGCTATTTGTAAAGCCTCCTCAGACAACCATTTTGCCTTTTTGAATTTCTTTTTTGGGGAATGTCTTGATCACTGCCTCTTATACAATGTCATGAATATCTGTCCATAATTCTTCAGGCACTCTGTCTATCAGATCTAATCCCTTGAATCTATTTGTCACTTCACTGTATAATTGTAAGTGATTTGATTTAGGTCATACCTGAATGGTCTAGTGGTTTTCCCTACTTTCTTCAATTTAAGTCTGAATTTGGCAATAAGGAGTTCATGATCTGAGCCAGTCAGCTCCTGGTCTTGTTTTTGCTGATGTATAAGGCTTCTCCATCTTTGGCTGCAAAGAATATATTCAATCTGATTTTGGTATTGGCCATCTGGTGATGTCCACATGTAGCGTCTTCTCTTGTGTTGTTGAAAGAGGGTGTTTGCTATGACCAGTATATTCTCTTGGCAACACTCTGTTAGCCTTTGCCCTGCTTTATTTTGTACTCCAAGGCCAAATTTGTCTGTTAATCCAGGTATCTCTTGACTTCCTACTTTTGCATTCCAGTCCCCTATGATGAAAAGGACATCTTTTTTGGGTGTTAGTGCTAGAAGGTCTTGTAGGCCCTCAAAGAACCATTCAACTTCAATTTATTCAGCATTACTGGTCAGGGAATAGACTTGGATTACTGTGATATTGAATGGTTTGCCTTGAAAACGAACAGAGATCATTCTGTCATTTTTGAGATTGCATCCAAGTACTGCATTTTGCACACTTTTGTTGACTAAAAGGGCTACTCCATTTCTTCTAAGGAATTCTTGCCCACAGTAGTAGATATAATGGTCATCTGAATTAAATTCACCCATTCCAGTTCACTTTAGTTCACTGATGCCTAAAATGTGATGTTCATTCTTGCTGTCTCCTGTTTGACCACTTCCAATTTACCTTGATTCAAGGACCTAACATTCCATGTTCCCATGCAATATTGTTCTTTATAGTATCATATTTTGCTTCCATCACCAGTCGTATCTGCAAGTGGGCTTTGTTTTTGCTTTGGGTATGTCTCATCATTCTTTCTGGAGTTATTTCTCCATTCTTCTCCAGTAGCATATTGAGTACCTATCAACCTAAGGAGTTCATCTTTCAGTGTCATATCTTTTTGCCTTTTCATACTGTTGAAAACTCATCAAATGGATCATATTAACCATGGCCTTATCTAACTCAATCAAACTATGAGCCATGCCGTGTACAGCCACCCAAGACGGATGGGTCATATGGAAAGCTCTGACCAACATGGTCCACTGGAGAAGGCAATGGCAAACCACTTCACTATTCTTGCCTTGAGAACCCCATGAACAGTATGAACAGTGTGAAAAGAAGTTTAGAAGGTGGCAATAAAATACATGCATTATTATTACTCTGACTTTCATTTCAAGGAACAAGAGGAAATTATTCGTCATTCAAAATACACCAAAAAAGAAAAATACAAAAACCAACCTGATGCAAAGAGTGCTATATAGAGAGAGTGTACTCACAATAAAAGCAGTAAGACTTAGTTCAAACAATCTTTTTGACTTCATGCAATTTTTTGCACACATTTTATAATAAATCAAGCATATGAAATAATCTTGATTTTTTATATCATGTTTAATCATTGTTTCTTTGCCATGAAAGTAATTTCTTCCATTTATCTAGTTAAATTTTTTCAGATCTAACTAGGAACTCCTATAATATAAATAAAACATAGGGATTTAATATACCTAAATCTTCCTCCCTGGCAGCAATCTATCATTTACTTAAAACAGGATTCAGAAATTTTTATATGCAAGAAAACCCACAAAACTTGTGTAATGAATATAATGAATAAAGAGCATCTACAAATATGAAGAAACAGGAAGCAGTTTGTTTTTGTACTTTTCTTAGATTGACATTTGAACCCATCACTTCAAACTTAGAGATACTTCATCTAAAAAGTGCCTCAAGGGTGAATGAAAACACATATTGAGCGTATTATTGGGCATGAAACAAATATAACTAAAAATTGATTTATGCAATGTTTTCAAATCATTTGTACAGTCTTTAAACATAGACAAGACTCAAGCAAGAAACAATCCAGAAATAAGTGGAGATTGTCTAAATTCTCGAGCTAGATTGATTGTTCTTCATATCTCATTTATCTTAGCACTAGAAAACATTGTCACCATAAGTAGAAACAAAATATGCTAATGGTTATGTGTTCTACAGTCCTTTGAAAGATAATCTATTTTGACATGACATGCAAATTTTTAACATCCTGGCCTACATCTTTTTTCCCTCCTGGCTATAAAATAACCAAAAGTTTCAAGGACCATCTGGTAAAACAAAGGCCTGTAGATTTTTAAAATATTCAAATATTGAGCACTGACATTTTGATAACACTATTATATGGTAAGTTAATGGAAAAATCAATGTCACAATATTACTATTAAAATTATTTTTATTATTATGCTTTATACATTACTATTTTAAAAATCAATTTTCCATTATTATGACCTAACAAAATGGAAAAAAATTTTTAATTGTTTTATGAAAAATACATATTTTTACCTAGGAGACAATGAAGATTTACTAAAATAAAGGTACATTTAACTTAAAAGTTTGATGTGGGCTTATTTAAATAAAGTAACAAATAAACAAATGGGACCTAATCAAATCTACAAGCTTTGCACAGCAAAGTGTAAAAATAAACAAATAAACAAAAAGACAACCTACAGAATGGGAGAAAATAATAAAATGATGTGAGAAAGGCTTAATCTCCAAAATATACTAACAGCTCATACAACTCAACAACAAAAATCAAATGACTCTACTAAAATATGAACAGAAGACCTTAATAGACATTTCTCCAAAGAAGACAAACAGATGGTTAGTAGGCAAATGAAAAGATGCTCAACATCTCTGATTAATAAAGAAATGCAAATCAAAAGTACAGTGAGGTACCAATTCACACTGTTCAGAATGGCCATCATTAAAGTCTACAAATAACAAATACTGGAGATGTTGTAGAGAAAACAGATCCATCTTACACTGTTGGTGGGAATGTAAGTTGGTACAGCAACTATGAAGAATACTGTGGATGTTCCTCAAAAAGCTAAAACTAGAGTTACCATATGATCCAGTAATTCCACTCCTAGGCATATACTTGGACAAAACTAAAATTCAAAAAGTGATATTTGCACACTATTCATAATAACCACAACATGGAAACAACCTAAATGTCTATCGACAGATGGTGGGTAAAGAAGATGTAGTCCATATATGCAATGGAATACTACTCAGCCATCAAAAAGCAAAATAATGCCATTTGCAGCAACATGCTACTAGATATGATCATATTAAGTGAAGTAAGTCAGAAAGAGAAAGATAAATACTAAATCACTTACATACAGAAGCTAAAACATGGAACAAATGAATGTACCTGCTAAACTTTTTACAAAACAAAAATGACACACTCAATAGACTGAGTTCAAATGGGAAGAGAGGACTAGAAGTTTCGGACTAGCAGATTAAAGTATTATACATAGCATGGGTAAGCAACAGGGTCCTAGTGTATAACACCTGGAACTATTTTCATTTCCTGTAATAAACCAGGAAATAATGGGGAAAAGTATTTAAAAAAGAATGCCTACATGTGTGTAAGTGAGTCACTTTGCTGTACAGCAGAGACTGGCATAACATTCTGAATAAACTATACTTCAACAAAAATTATGGAAAATTCTATAAAAGAGAAAAAAAGATGTTTAAATAATATTTCAGTGTGTAAAAGTAACTTTATTTGCTTGACTCATTAATGAGTAGAAACTACAAAGTAGTATCTTCATGATATCAAATTAGTAAGCTTGAGAGAAAATTAAAGAACTTGGTTTAGTTTTCTGCTTTTTTTTTTTTTTTTTTGTCTACAGAGGATCGAATTTGTCTTTTTTTTCCCCCATGGAGTTTTTCAATGTTATGACAGTTAGGATCTATTTGGCTATGTTGGCTACTATAGGGAACTGAAACCATACACATTTAAGACAGTTGATAGTTGACAAAATATTCATAGCATTTTGGGGTCACTAAGTTTTAAAAGTTTCAGATTCCCAAGAGCAAGAGACAAGGCAGGAGAAAACATATAGGAAGTATTTTTTATTTCCTAGTCCCAAGAGACACAGTAATCTAGGAAATGGCCCATTTGACTAATGGTCACTGTACATATACTAACCTAATAATGAGCTCCAGTATTTTTGTCATCTGATGTGAACAGCTGTCTCATTGGAAAAGTTCCTGATGCTGGGAAAGATTGAGGGCAGAAGGAGAAGAGAGTGTCAGAGGGTGAGAGGGCTAGATGGCGTCACCAATTCAGTGAACATGAACTTGAGCAAACTTAGGGAGAGGTAAGGGACAGGGAGGCCTGGTGTGCTGCAATCCATGGGGTCGCAGAGTCAGACATGACTGGGAAACTGAACAACAATAATGGCAATGGACTAAAGAGAAAGGCCACTGTAGTAATTCCGTCAGATTCAATTAATCTCTTTTATACTCTTCCTAAGGGCAATTTGAGCTCCTACCCGCCCCCTCCACCGGTGGCTCAGATGGTAAAGCATCTGCCTGCAATGCAGGAGACCCAGATTTGATCCCTGGTTGGGAAGATCTCCTGGAGAAGGAAACAGCAACCCACTCCAGTGCTCTTGCCTGGAGAATCCCAGGGATGGAGGAGCCTGGTAGGCTAGAGTCCATGGGACCACAAAGAGTCGGACACAACCGAGCAACTTCACTTTCACTTCACTTCACGGGCAATTTACTTATATCTCCTCTATGCCTATACCTTAAAACTTCCTCTTCCAGATTTTGCAAAACCATTTCTCACTTGTATAATTAACTTTGAAGAATTAGAGAGCAATAGAAATTAACCTAGAAGGCTTTTCTATCCCATTCAGTAATGAAAATAACTAGGAGGAAAGATAGGAAGCAATGGCCTGACAATTTCAAAATAGACACAGTTTTTTTTTCTTTCTTCCCCAAAGACACCTAGAGATGCCTATAGCCAAAAGGCATCCCATCATAGTGCATTTTCTAGACACCAGTTCCTCAAGATACTCTGTACAAAAAGGAGTACTATGGCTGAACACCTCTGGAAAATAGTGTCTACAAATGTCCCATTCTACTTAAGGGATGGGCTTCCCAGGTTGTGCAGTAGTAAAGAATCTGCCTGCTAATGCAGGAGACTCAACAGACATGGGTTCTATCCCTGGGTCAGGAAGATTCCCAGGAGTCAGAAATGGCAACTTGCTCCAGTATTCTTGCCCAGAAAATCCCTTGGACAGAGGAGCCTGGTGGGCTGTACAGTTCATGGGGTCTCAAACAGCTGGACACAACTGGACACACACACACACTAAAGTTATACAATGTATATAGGAGTGAAAATCTTGCTATAAAAACAGCAACATTTAGAATCCTTATCTAATTAACTCAATATTTCCAGAATCGATTTGACTGTGAGAATTGCTGTGAGCTAAATGTTTGTGTCCCCACTGCAAAATTCACATGCTGACAGTCTAACCCCAGTGAGATGAGATGAGGAGATGGGTCTTTGGGAAGTACCCAGGTTTAGATGAGGTCATGAGGGCAGGCTTCCATGATAAGATCAGTGCCCTTATGAGGGGAAGAAGAGACACCATGGCTTCCTCTCTCTGCCATGTGAGCACAGAGCAGGAAGACCTTGGTCTGCAAACCAGGAAGAGTGCCCTCACCAGGAAGAAGGCAAATATACTGGCACCCTGATCTCAGACTGTCCAGCTTCCAGAACTGTGAAAAATAAATGCCTATCGTTTAAGATATTAGTCTGTGGTGTTTTAATGAGCAGACTAACACAGGGCCTTTTCCCCCTTTTTTTACACATCTATTTTATTTTTTTATATGTCTATTATATAGTTACAGAGCCACACTTTATCAACACAGCAACAGGCTCAAAAGGCTTTACACAGTAGGGAGAATAAAAGCGTCCATGTGGGAAATTCATCCGTTCATTTACATTTGTGGAAAACGGGAGGGAGGAAATAATGAAAGCAGTGGGAGTATAGCATACTAATAGAACAGATGAGAGAGCTCAGTTGTGTCCAACTCTTTTTGCAACCCCATGGACTATACAGTTCATGGAATTCTCCAGGCTGGAATATTGGAATGGGTAGCCTTTCCCTTCTCCAGGAGATCTTCCCAACCCAGGAATCAAACCCAGGTCTCCCGCATTGCAGGCAGATTCTTTACCAGTTGAGCCACAAGGGAAGCCCAGATGAGAAAGGAGGAGGAATCAAAGTTGGCTGAAGATTTTCTGGGTTGAACACCTCCATAGATAACAGTAGTCACTGACTGAGATGGGAAGGACTTGAGCAAGAAAAGGCTATAGGGTGAGATCAAGGCACACTGCTACCCCCACCCCCAAGTAATAAGACTACACTCTATATTACACGTACATGTTATTAAGGCAAAGTACCAAGCCTAGTAGGGCATCCTTGGTGGCCCAGTGGTAAAGAACCTGTCTGACAATGCAAGAGACACAGGTTCAATCCTTGGGTTGGGAAGATCCACTAGAGAAGGAAACGGCAACCCACTCCAGTATTCTTGCCTGGGACAGAGGAGCCTGGCAGGCTACGGTCCATGGGATTGCAAAAGAGTTGGACATGACTTAACGACTAAACAACAGCAAAACCCAGCTCATATTTTACTTACTATTACTGTATGTTAGTTTGGAAGTTAGGCAAGAGCTATAAGTGGTGGCTTAGTTGAAAAAGATTCAAGCTGATCTCCACCCAAGACATGCCCCTATGTGGCACAGGAGAGCTCACGGGCATGCTACAAAATAACCACAGAGGCATTTCCAACTCCTATGCAAGCGCCCTAGGTGCAGTGTAAATACAAACTAACCACAGGGATTTCTCCAACCCTGGCACATGCACCCTTGGTGCACAGCTATGTCCTCAAGTGATTTTAGTTACTGGGGAACCAATTAAGAGTTCATAAATATTCTATGGGTTTCTCTGGTGGCTCAGATGGTAATGAACCTGCCTGTAATACAGGAGACCTGGCTTTAATCCCTGGGTCAGGAAGATCCCCTGAAGAAGAAAATGGCAAATGGCAACCTGCTCCAGTATGCTTGCCTGAAAAATTCCATGGACAAAGGAGCATACATACATTTATCTGATTATAACAGACTAAATTATGGGAAAGACATGCACAATAGACCCTGCTATGTAATTTACAACTGGCAATCAAAACTGTCGGTCTAAACCTGCTTAGATGAATATGTAAAAGCCCTGTCTTGAAAACCCCAGTACCTCATCATTCCAGCACCGGTGCCTCTCTTGGGTTGGCACACCTCTCTGTTGAGGTGTTCTTTCTGTTCTTTCTTTGGTAAACTTGTTTTTGTCACAGATAAGACCTCAGATTCTTCTTTATGTCCTTACCAAGAAGCAAGGCCCATGAGGAAGTGTCCTTTTCAACTCTCCCTATCCAATAACAGTACATTTTTTCAAAATATAAAGTACTGAGACATACACACAGATTTTGTTTCAGTAGATCTGATGTGGGGATGGAGAATTTGAATTCCTATACGACTTCTCAAGTACTTCTGATGACCAAACTAGCTTGACTGTCACAGTTAGTTAGATCTTTTGCCTAGCTTCATCTCTTGAACTTAGCAAGTGCTTCATTACTACTAACTGAAAGGACACTGTAGTCCCAGGGCAGAACTCAGTTAGAACCTTGCCTTTCAGGAAGTGGGAAGGAGTGAAACTGCAGAGAAAAAAGGAAAGCAAATATAAACATCGAGATACCTGAGGACTAGCACTTGCTCTATCACTGGGCTCATCCTCATCTGCTTCACTTATAAAATAACCTCTACTAACGTTTCAGACTCCAAAATTCTGTGTTTTCAAGATATCATGTGGTCGAGGGTTTGCAATCAGTTATTAGGGGGCCATGACCACTTATTTGATCCATGCAGTCAGGACATAAAAAGCAAGTTGGTCTTTAGTACTGTAGGCACAACGTACTTGAGGGGCCTTAACTGCTAAAATGCAGTCTACAGATAACTGATGTGTAGAGTACAAGAGCTTGCCCGTGAAAGAGCTCTAGAGTTATTTTGCTACCACAATGTTCCAAATGATCCAACATCAATATAAAAACATATTTCATGTCAAGAGTTTATACTTTTCATGAGAAAAACAATTTTTTGAAGAGTTCTCTGGATCCACACTGAAAACCACTTATACCAACTGGAAACCTCCTGAGTCAATGCAAGAGGGTAGCTTCTTTCATTTGCAAGTTTCTGTGAAGAATATCAAAGGGGATCTGGAAGAAGAGGACTGCAGCCCTCCAGCACTCTTTCTACAAGAAAGGACAAGGAAGGGCACACTGAAGCTGAAGCTGAATCAGCCTGTGGAGGAACTGTCACACTGCCACCACAACCCTGCTTCAAGCAGCGATTATCTTTCAAGTTTTACTCCTTTGTTCAGTATTTTGTGAACTTCCTCTTTCAACAATACTAGGTGAGGTGTCTCTTACATTTTTCTTCTTCATGTAAACCAACAGTCCAGCCTCAAAATAGCTATAAACTTTCCAAACAGAACAACAAAACAAACTACTGAGCTGGGAGGATATGGTATATTACTCACCATTCCATTTTTAATTTTGCGTTCAAAGCACTTATTTTGTTTTCCTTCTTCATTTGCTTTGGATAAGCTATGCTTAAGCTTTTCCTCCCTCCTGCAGAATGGAAATATTTACGGCATATCCAGCCACTACAAAACAATTTAGTTGTCTCATGGAATCCAACAAACTGGTATTTTACCTGCTCTTGATTAGTCCATGACCCCTTCCCCACTTCCCAAAACTGTTTTTTTCACCAACTGTCTGATGAGTCCAACATGAGGTACCTGCTCCACAGCTGTGTATTGATTTATGCATAACTATATAGCTCATTTGGCTCCTTCTGGTGGAATTATTTTCTCTTACCTCCAATATCAGAGCAGACCATATCCCAGATTCTCTTTCTGCTCTTGCTACCAGTACATTCCTAATATTCACAGAACTAGAATTTGTCAGGGTTCCAAATTGGCTTGCCCATTCCTAATTATTTAAAAATACACTGTACTTTGAAATATGACATTCTACTGAATTATGAACCTTGCAAAGCAGATGCTCAAAAAACATCTGATATTAAACTGCATTTTTCAATACTGTATTATGGTCTTCTGGGAAACAAATTTATAAGGATCATCTGGACGCAAAATGTGATTTTTAGGACTGGAACATTGAAAGCATTCAGCATATTTTTGGTATATGCACTATAAAAATTAACATCAAGAGCATTCTCAGAACATACTGAATGCCATAAAATTAATCAGGGCTCTATGGTGTCTAAAAAGCTATACTAAAAATGCCCAAATTGTTCCTGATGATAAAAGTGGCACTGTGTGTGCTTGTCTCAGATACCACTTTCAGCCCACTGACTGTTCACATATTCCTTGAAATCCTTGTGTGTTTTGTTTCAACCTTTTAAAGTATAAAACACTAAAGAGCATACACATTTTGACATTCTCCAATGCCTAACCTCATATCTGTCCCAACTCTGACTCCTTTGCAGGTTATATTTATATAAATAAAGGTGAGTCCAAGGTGTCTGGCCTCAACCCTATAGTTTCTCTTTCTGTAGTAGGAATGGATTTGGATTTTATGGGCTCTGATATTTATACTCTTTGGAGGATCATCTTTAAGAAAAGTAATTTAATGTTACAGATACCAAATTCAGTATATCAATGAGTATATATTTAGAGTGGAGAAGGAAATGGCAACTCACTCCAATATTCTTGCCTGGAGAATCCGAGGGACAGAGGAGCCTGCTGGGCTGCCATCTATGGGGTCGCACAGTCGGACACAACTGAAGCGACTTAACAGCAGCAGCAGCAGCATATATTTAGAAGGAGAAAAACTGAACAAGTTATAAATGTTGAAAAGCTGACAAACACTATAAGCAACACAAAATGAAACTAATTAACTGCCTAGTATACATCTATATTTTTTATGTATCTGAGACAAGAACATACAGGACTTTTTAAACCATGGTATGATGTTTATAGGTTCTTTTGTACTTTTATGGAAGTTTTGTGGTATTATTTAATTAATGGTTCTAAAAATTTTAAAATTTTGTCTCCATAGAGAAGTCTCCACTGATAGTATTTACATACATAACAAATTGGGATGGGAGTAGTCAGGGAAAGACCCAGTTTTTAGAACAGCACCTGTAATTCTAGCCATTTATTTTCCACTCAAAAAAAAAAATCACACTAAATGATAAAGATAAAATGTGGTCTTCTTTACCAGTGGTTATGTAACTATAATCTTCTGCTCAATTGCTTCAATTACATTTATCTCTCTTTGATTGGCCAGAATTCTTGAACAATGTTATACAATTAGAGTGATTATAGAGAAACTTTATTTTGTCTTCATTTTAGTAGAGATGATTTTTAAGGAAGATGTCATAATTTTGCTTTAGAAAAACACTTATTTTTATCATTAGAGGTGTATCTTTTCATCTTAGACATCAAAGGACTTTGTCTTTTTGGATACAAAGACTGAAATATTGTTAACATTTTTGTAACATACCTTTCGACAATCATTTGCCTATTATCATATGCCACATTTTGGCATCATTATACTATCATGAATATGATATATATGATAAATATATATTATCTATTACATATATATGTACTATCCTATATGTATCATATACATGCTATAAGCAATTATCATGTACTCCTGTCAACCAGGCTCAGTGCTACACATGTTTACCACATTATTTCATTTAATATACTCATTTGATGGATTAAAGTTTATTCTTCTTTAGTAGTTTCAAATTAGTTTTAATTGCATAAGGCATTTGTTATTATGGTTTCCTTATAAAAATCTAAGCTATGTCAGATAAGCTCAAGTTTTCATTTCTTCTAAATTTCTCCCTCAAATTTTTAATTATTTCATAAGGTTATATATATTTTCTTTCTATATGTGTACATATAGCCATAAAACATTGTTTTATCATTGTGATTTTTTTATATTTTACATAAATAATTTTATAATATATATGTTTTTATAAAACTTTCTTTTCTTCCCAAAACAATATATTTTGGAAATCTTTGTTTGATAATACATGTAAATACTCTATTATTTTTAATTGTTTCAAACTATTCAGTAGCGTTAATCACAACAGTGTTTATTGACCCATGCCCCTTTTTAAGTAAAATGCAAGAAGGCAAAATAATTGTCTGAGAAGGCCTTATAAATAGCTGAGAAAAGAGAAACTAAAAGCAAAGGAAAGATACAACCAACTGAATACAGAGTTCTAAGGAATAGCAACAAGAGATAAGAAAGCCTTCTTAAGGGAACAATGCAAAGAAAAAGAGGGGAAAATAGAATGGGAAAGACTAGAGGTCTCTTCAAGAAAACTGGAGATACCACAGGAACATTTCAGGGAAAGATGGGCACAATAAAGGAAAGAAATGGTAAGGACCCAACAGAAGTAGAAGAGATTAAGAGGTGGCAAGAATACATAGAAGAACTGTACAAAAAAAGGTCTTAATGACCTGGATAACCATGATGGTGTCCATTAACCTAGAGACAGACATCCTGGAGTATAAAGTCAAGTGGGCCTTAGGAAGCATCACTATGAATGAAGGTAGTGGAGGTGGTGGAATTCCAGCTGAGCTACTTCAGATCCTAAAAGATGATGCTGTGAAAGTGCTGCACTCAATGTGCCAGTAAATCTGGAAAACTCAGCAGTGGCGACATGAAAAGGACAGTTTTCATTCCATTCTCAAAAAGGGCAATGCCACAGAATGTTCAAGCTACCAGACAACTACATTCATTTCGCATGCTAGCAAGGTAATGCTCAGTCTTCTGCCGGCGACGGAATGAAACACCAACACTGCAGAGTGGTTTAAATCTTTATATTTTAACACTTGCTTCTTACAGCTGCTTTATTTTATATCCCTTGCACAACAACCTACAGGGCAAGCTGCCAAGTACTATGATTCAGAGACTATACAGTGCGCAGGCGCAGGGCAAAATAACCTTTACCTTGACTTATTTACTGCAGCTAAGACTTTGTTTTGGGGAACTTCCTTATCAACTTAGAATCCGTTTTGTCCCAGGGTCTGTTCCTTTTGAGGAATCAGAGAAACATCCTTGTGTGCAAGAAATGTTCTTTTCCCATGGGAACAAACAGGATTCTTAGCTGAACATCTCGTTTGCAAGAATGTTCAGCCCTGGTTGAGAGTCTCGTTTGCAAGCACTTCTCAACCTTCCTTAAACCTAGTTCCCTACACTGGGCAGAACATCTCGTTTGCAAGAATGTTCAGCCCTGGTTGAGAGTCTCGTTTGCAAGCACTTCTCAACCTTCTTTATACCTTGTTCCCTACAGTCTTCAAGCTAGGATTCAACAGTGTGTGAATCAAGGAATTCCAGATGCACAGGCTGGATTTAGAAAAGGCAAAGGAACCTTGTCACTTTGCTGACAAAGGTTTGGATAGTCAAAGCTATGGTTTTTCCAGTAGTCACATATGGATGTGAGAGTTGGACCATAAGATGGCTGAGCTTCAAAGAATTGATGCTTTACAACTGTCATGCTGGAGAACACTCTTGAGAGTCCCTTCGACTCTAAGGAGATCAAACCAGTCAATCCTAAAGGAAATTAACTCTGAATATTCACTGGAAGAACTGACATTGAAGCTGAAGCTTCCATACTTTGGCCACCTGATGGAAAGAGCTGACTCACAGGGAAAAAAAATCCTGATGCTGGGAAAGAATGAAAGCAGAAAGAGAAGGGGATGACAGAGGATGAGATGGGTGGATTGTATCACCAACTCAATGGACATGAGTTTGAGCAAGCTCCAAGAGATGGTGAAGGACACGGAAGCCTTGCAGGCTATAATCCATAGGGTTGTAAAGAGTGGGACGTGACTAAAGTGACATAGCATGTATGCATGCATAGTTTGATACAGTATTAGCTAGTTAGTTTCAATGATATTCAATGATATAGTATTAGTATAGTATAGCTTCAGGTGAACAGCAAAGTGAAACAGCTGGATATATATATATATATATATCTCCACTCTTTAATTTTCTCGTATCGTTTATTACAGAGTATTAAGTAGAGCTTCCTGTGCTATACAAAAGGTCCTTGTTGATTATCTATTTTATATATAGTGGTATGCATATGTCAGTCACAATCTCCCAATTTATCCCCCTCTCTATACCCTGGTAACCATAAGTTTGTTTTCTACATCTGTGGCTCTGCTTCTGTTTTATAAATAAGTTAAATTTTACACTTTAAACTGAATTGTTTGCCTTCAGTAAAATTTTGAACAGTAAATAAAAAAATGACACCGTAGAAACAATCACTTTAAAACAGCATTGATTATTAAAAACTATGACTAATCACTGGCATTTTACTGTAGCTATTCTACTCCTGGAATCTCACAAATTACTCAATCTGTTACAACTTTACCAGTTTCTGAGTTATTTCTTCAGTGCAGTGTTGGAGTTTACAAGTGTTACTCGTTCTGCTTCCTTTATTAAATACACTTAAATACCTTAAACAGACTAGAACTTGAATGCCAGAACTTTAACATTATTGTAAAGAGAAATAAAATTCATTTGGGCATTTTGACGCTATAAAATAAATGAAAAAAACTATTTTTCAAGTCTCAATGGTGAAGATGAGGTGCTCTCTGGCATAGAGAAGTACAACTAAAACCAGTCAGTAAAAAGAAGCAATTGGTAATTCTAGTGAAAAATCTTCTTAGATCATAGATCCATGATAAACTTTCCCAGATCAAGTCAAAAGGCCACTATTCATATCGATTTCATTATTGACATCTTTAAATGAAATCAGTGTTACTATCAGTCAGAGACTAATTCAGTGAAATAGTCACTGAAGATATAAAATAGATACCACTTATAATTCTGTGAAAGAAGGGAAACTGACACAAATATATTAAAGTCATACACATTTATATCAGCTTTTTAAAAAGTCAATTGTTCAAAGAAAAAAGATAGAAGGGAGGGAAGGAAGGAAAAAATAAGAAAAACATTTAGCTATCTTCCTATAATGCATATACATACAGATACATTTTGAGATTTATTCACAAATGCAAGCTTAATAGTTGACCTACTTCAGCACTAAACATCTCTAAACCTCAGCCTTCTTTTCTATAAAATAGCTACAACAGACAAAAATATCTTTGGCTTACTTATAAATTTCATATATCTGATCAATATCTTTATATTGAATATCAAGAAGTCTCTAAATGTGAAAAGTGGACAAAATAAAAATTGACCATTGTTGATAAAAACTCTCGATTTTTATTGTTTTTTTTTTCTTTATTGAGGAAAAAGAGTATCCACATCTGCAGTGTATACACAACCTTCACATAGAACATGCAACAAGATTATATTAAAAAACAGCCAAATCCTTCACAGGATTAGTGGTCTTTTCATCTGTTTTTAATACTAAAAATGTAGTTTTATGCTCTCGATATTTAACACACATTCATTCTCTAAACCAAACATGAAATTTGTCATTTGAAAATGTTTATTGACAAGTTATGCCTTTCTGAAAACTAACTCAGTTAATTAAACAGTATGTGACACAAGCAGGAAAATGAGAAATTTGCCTATATACAATGTGATCTTTGCAAAGAAATATTTAATAGCATATGATATAAAATATCACACACAATTACACATTATCATTAATATTCCAAAGTAGAGTTTGCCAGACATAGACCCAGACTGCATGAACACTGGTAGGTGTTGCCTGAGACAGACATTCTTTTTCATTCAGTACTTAACATTGAGAATCTGACTCCTGATCTCATAATTAACTATCTTCAACCAATGGAAAGTAAAAATAGCTATCTTCAGTTTGCTGCATCTTTGAAAACTGTCACTACTCAAATGATTCTCCTGTCAAGTAATGACTACTTCCATCTACTGCTCATATGCAAATGTTTCTTAAGAATTTGACTCCGAAATATTGATATTTTTATCAAAGGTCATTTGTAGAAGGTATCGGCTAGACTGATTTTTTTTTTAATATTTTACTTTTAAGAAAATACATATATAAACATCAAGTAAAAAAAATTAGAGTTCCAGAAATCTTTAAAGGAAAACATAAGATGCTAAGATAATAAGAGAAATTAACATTAAAGGAGACCCAACCTGTTTCATCAACCTTTACTATAACAGAAGAAGGCAGTCCCACACTGGCCAGGGACACTGTTAACAGAGTTATCCAATTACCAATCCCATACTCCCAATATGTGAACTACTGCTTTCAAGTCCACCCCTCCACAAAAGTCTCAAAGTTCCTATTACTCTCATCTAGAACAATGTCAAGGAGTTAGTAAAAACAATAAATATTTGCTGTCTTTAAAAAAGACTATAATGAACAAACTTCTGACACCCCTATTGTTCTTCAAGAGCTTTTTGAAAACAGCTAATGTAATTATTGAGGCAATATGTAGTATTGAGGCAAGAATTTTATGGTCTTAGAAACCACTTTCCATGACACTGACATAGCCCTGAACACTGCCTCTCCTACCATCGTTCTGCTAGGAGACTCACTATCTCAGGCAAGGTACATTCTGCAACTTCTACCCTGAGGTAGGGAGACAATATCACAGAAATTTTTCCTGGTTTCTGAGTCTCGTTAGCACTCTAGAAGAGAGTCTAGCCTTGCTGTTGGGTCTCTCCTAACTAACTTAATAGTATAAATCATTTATTGAGCAGCTATCCCAAACCAAGAACTGTTTTACAACAGAGAAAGAAGCTGGCCTAAAAAAATTGAGTAACATTGTCCAAAGTTACAGAATTATTTGTAAATAGTGGGAAAAGATTTGAAATTCATCTCTGTTTGATTTCAAAGCTAGAGTTTATCCTACCTGTGTCATGATGCATTTTACTTATTTCCTAATTAAATACATTAATACAAAGAGGGAAAAAAATTTGGCTTCCAAAATAAAGTACGTATGAACATGTTTCTGCATAGTCATTGCTGTTTAGTCGCTAAGTCATGTCAGAATCTTTGTGACCCCATGGACTGTAGCCCACCAGGGTCTTCTGTCCAGGGGATTTCCCAGGAAAGAATTCTGGAGTGGGTTACCATTTCCTTCTCCAGGGGATCTTTCTGACCCAGAAATTGAACTCATGTCTCCTACTTGGCGGGCAGATTCTTTGCCACTGAGCCACCTGAAATTGAACCCAATTCTCCTGAATAGCAGGCAGATTCTTTACTGTCTAAGCCCCCAAAGAAGCCACTGTACAGTCATACTAAATGTCAAAAGATGAAGAAGTGAAAATGATTTTGAGTTATATTAAGAGAGATACTATAACTATACATACTTACTTACTATATACTACTTACTTCTTTGGTGGTTCAGATAGTAAAGAATCCACCTGTAATACAAGACACCAAAGTTGGGATCCTAGGTTGTGAAGATCCCCTGTAGAAGGGAATAGCCACTCACTCCAGTATTCTTGCCTGGAGAATTCCATGAATAGAGGATCCTGGAGGGCTACATTCATGGGGTTTCAAACAGTCAGACACAACCAAGCATCTTAACACTAACTAACTGTAACTATACGTACTTATACACATACACATAAATATTGCGATGGTCATTATTTTATGTAAACCAGTTTTCAATAAACACTAACCTATACGCTGTCACTAAGGTATTTGGTAGATGTGATTAAAATTCATAACCAGTTGACTAAGTAAGACTAGCCTCCATCATCTGGGTAGGCCTGATTCAATCACTGAAAGGCCTTTGTTGCAGCGCTGAGGATTCCACAAGAAGGTATTCCACTTATAAACTGCACATTCAGTTAAACCTGAGAGTTCCAGCCTGCCCTTCCTGATGGTCTGCACTAAGGATTTCTGACCTGCCTAGCCTGCCTGAACATCATACAAGTCACTTCTCTTAATACAGTCCTCCTACTAGTTCTGTTTCCCTGGTTGAATCCCAACTGATTAGACAGACAGACAGACAGACAGATAGATCGATAGCCAGACAGATAGATGTGGAGATATCTTCTCAAAATATATCCTAATTCTTAATCTTGCCTTTGTAATAATTTGCTTATAATCACCAATAGCTCTAAGGCAGAGACTAGCTGGCTAGTCACTAGACATTTCCTCCTCCTCCTGGACACACATACAGATCATATTTCCCAGTATCCTTTACAGTTGGGCATGGCCATATGGCTGAGTTCTGGCCAGTAGAATATGAGTAGAAGTGATTAATACTATTTCCAAATTTGCCTATACAAGCTAAACTTTGCAACCCCCATGCTTTTTCTCCTTCTGTGGTAGTTTCAGAAGTCAGACGTTGAAGATTATTGAGCCAATAAATAGAAAATGGGTTACTGAATCTATGTTTTCACAAATGATGCCTGCCACTCAGGATTGCCAGTTTGAGGCTTTTGATTAGAATTTTGATTAAAAAAAATTAAACTTACATTGTATTACATGTTGACATGTACTCACTGCTATATTTAATAAGGAATTAATTTATAGCACAGGGAACTCTGCTCAATATTTTCTAATAACCTAAATAGGAAAAGAATTTGAAAAAGAATAAAAACATGTATATGCATAACTAAATCACTTTGCTGTACACCTGAAACTAACACAACATTATTAATCACCTATATTCCAATATAAAATAAAAATTAATTAAAAGCTTATGTTGCATTAAATTATTGAAATTGTTTTATTAGTGTTTTACATAAATTCTGGTACCTTAACTAGCACAAGCACTTTCTTTTTCCAAAATAAAATATTCCAGTTTGGTACCAACAAAAGCTTTAAATATCCATAAGTATTATTTACTTCTACTGGCTGAATAGCATAAATTCAATAGAATTTTATTCTATCTCATAACTTAACAAAAAGTGTCAATAATTCCCAAAGAACCAAACACTCTGAAATGTAACAGAAATAAGGAATATTCAAATTATCTGTGTGTGTCTACGCTCAGTTGCTCAGTCATGTCTAACTCTTTGTGACTCCATAGACTATAGACCACCAGGCTCCTCTGTCCATAGAATTTTTCAGGCAAGAATACTGGAGTGGGTTACCATTCCCTCCCACAGGGGATCTTCCCAACCCAGGGATTAAAACCACATCTTTGGCATCTCCTGCATTGGCAGGCAGACTTTACCACTGTGCCACCTGGGAAACCTCAAATTATCTAGATCATTGAAAATATATTGTTTTCTTCTACAGAATTACTTACAAAGCATTTTAATTAAAAAGCTTATGCCATAAAAGATAAGAAAAATAATGCAACATACTTCAGATAGTTTACAATGTTAAGTCTGTTTGCTACCCTTATACGTTTCAGCTTAACAAACCAAGATCTATTGCACCACAAAAGGATTAGAGATTTGCTAGTGGGAAAAAAAAGTAATAAATTGTGTAAAATTTTAATGAAAAAAATGCACCTCACAGTAATTTAGAGCTGTTCGTATCTCTGAGCCGCCCTACACGTGTATTTTGATAACAGCAATTCTATTTCTGCTGTGGCCCTGCCACCTTGTGTTCTCTTCCTAAGCACACAAGTAATTTTACCTTTTTTTTTTTTTAAGTACAATGAAACATGTTATAAGAGCTCATGTGTCATGGATTTCAGATATTTTGCTTTAATAAAAATAAAACTCAAAATCACCTCTTGCCTTTGGCTGCATCTCTGTATGCACAAAGAAGTGGAAATTTAATGCAAGTGTCAAGACTCACATAATCCTGTTATTGAGGGGGAAAATTAAAGATGAAATGATCCAGATTTGCTGTGCATACTGGGCACATTTTTCAGATAATTCTTCAACTCTCTACTTTTACTGGCTCCCATTGTCTTACTGTGTAGTCTTTATAAAGTGTGTAGAAACTCAGGAGATAAGTTAACTCAGCACTCTTAAGATCTCTGACTCCAGACAATGTACTTTGGTGGAAAGCCAGGTTTTAAGCCCTTAGGGAAGGCTTTAGGGATAAAATGATAGAAAAGGAGACAGGAAAAAAAAAAGTGTGAAAATCACTCATATGAAAAAGAGAGAGAGAGATGAGGAGAAATATTGGCTCTGATGACAAACGGTGGATTCAATCAAATGTGTTCATAACCACGGTGAGAGAAAATGAGTTCAATTAGAGAATACAATTGGTCCAGTAGATGAGAGATGTTGATTTGAAGAAAATATTCTTAACATACCTCATCTCTAAATCATCTTTAATAAATATAATATTGACAAATTGATTAAAAAAGAGAAGTTCATCAGGAAGAATTTTATAACTACCTGTTAGAGATAAATTTCAAAAATTTAATGTAGCTATAAAAACAGATAAATTGATTTTTAAATATAAAATTGATGTTGGAAGTTTCAGTGTTCACTGATCGAAAGCACATCCACATAACATCTCTGCAACAAAACTATAAACCTTGATAGCAAATACAAATACTTAACCGGTCATGTGCAATTTAATCTCAGTAAAATACACATATTATTAACTCAGAAGAATTGTATCTCTCTACAATAGAATCTGCAAACTAGCTAAATGCCAAACGTAGATTAAAAACATATTTTTGTACCTTGGTGACAAACCAGAGTAAATATGTTTCTCATAATCCATCAGTATTTAATTAACATATGATAACTGTCCTAATAAACCTAAATTAAATCCTTATTGGAAAGATAGCTTAAAATGCAACTGCAGCTTCTTTTTATGTAAATTATAACTATTCACAAGGATCAAAACCAAATCTCAAATGCAAACTATCTGAAGTGATTACATAGTTTGATTTCGGAGAATGGAAACTTGGAAACCAAAAGAAAGCGAAACTTGGAAGGAGGGGGGTGACATGCATCAATAATTTTTTTTTAATTTTTATTTTAAAATTTTGCTATGAATTCAACTGTATTCATTCAGATATCCAAATAGAATTTGGGGTCTAAAATTGTTTATATGCTTTCCTCCTGCCTAGCAACCCAACTGCTTTTGACTGGCTCCCAGAAAATGTGCCATTTTTCCTTCTGTTTATTTCTCTGGTATATCAGCATTCATCTGTTTGAGTCTGCTTTAATGGAAGTCTTTCAGTATGCCATGCAACGTTTTGCTGGGGGAAGGAAGTTTTCTGACTGACAATCATGTGTAGTAGACCAAGGCTGAGGGTTTGCAGGGCGAACCAAACATTAAGACCGTCTCTTGTCTGGGAGCTCTGAGAATGTTTATAGAATATTCTGTGTTAGGGAATGTCTGCAGGAAGGAAAGTCCCCAATAAAATTTGTTTGAAATTAGTTGTAACCTCCCTGTTTGAGGATATTGCACGATTTAAGGATGACATCAGGTGGGAATAAAAGACAGAAATAAGACCAAGAATGTGTTTTACTTTCTTTTCAGGCAGCCAAGAATAACTTGCTTTGTATGATCATGGAACCACTTCAGTAAAATGTTTAAATCTCAGGATTTTATGCATAATAAACCCACAGGAGCATTTAAGCCTCGAACAACCTCCTTTCTGTAATCCAACCACATAAATCAGTACTCTACAAAGCATAGATTATATGTCCCTGAAAAAATATGTTCAAACAAGTATTAACAGGTATGATATTCTACATATCATTTTTTCTTTGGAATGGGTTTGATAACTTGGGTACTAGACAGCCTCATAGAATATCAGAACCCTATCACTGACATCATACTGTAACACAGACTCTAATAAGCAGAACTGAATGGTTTGCATGATATGCCTTCTTTGATTCTTGGAAATGGATTTAAAACAATAAAGTGACGAAAAGTCAACAGGAATTAACAAACTGTTTCAAAACAAATTAATTTATTGTTTATAAGGCCACTACTCTATAGAGAACAGAACCAATTATTTAATCAGTGCAATGTGACACAGGGGTTAAGATGGCCCGACAACAGTAACATTTGTACTTCTACTTATTACTCAGAGAATCTCATCAGGTCTAATGAAGATGTTACAGGCCAACATATATTATGAGACAGAATTCAATAAATATTTCAGTTGAAGCCAATTCCTACCTTTCAGACAACTAACCCAGAGTAAGCTGAAGTAAGATTTGAGATAAAATCAGCAGATTTCTTGCCATAATGTAGCCCAAGCCCTCTATACACAGAACATAATGTAATGATACAAAAGCACCTAACATTTCACAGGACTTAAGCCTCCTTCATGAGAAAGCAGAGTTTAGAACAAGTTTACCCCTTATACACCCAGTCAAACACTCAGTTTCAGAGAAACAGGGTGAATAAGACCAAGGTCAGAAATGCTCATAAGTTTTTCAAACACAGTGAGTTATCCATAAAGAACCACACAAAAACCCCATGGCCATCTAAGAGACTGTAAGAGAACTCTATGGGAAGCAATAGTGAAAGCACAAAGGAAACTATGGAAAAAACAAAGGTAGCCCAAAGCATGCTTTTCCCCTCCTAATCTGGGCTAGGCCCATGCCGTTCCAGACCAATCTAGTTTGAGGTTATTTCTTATCTTTCTTAATTACTGTTTCTTTTTTTCCAAAACTGCCTCCATCTTGTCTTGTCTCTTTTCCAAGGATGAAGGAGGAAATAGATGTCAAAGTATTTTCAGCTTTTTAGAATGAAAGCTTTTAATAAGGAGCATTATTAATGGTGTTGCTTTATAATTCTATTGATTCTTTTAAGATTATCTTGAACATATCCGTCTAACTGTAGCTCACAGAGGGGGGGAAAAAAGTGTCATGGGTTGGAGAGCTTCTTCATGCTCAAGTCAATCTAACTCTCAAAATCAATTTAAGTCTTTCAGATAGTCACATCTATATGGCAGCCATAATATCCTGGCTGGAAAGTCACAGTCTAACCCCAATTTCTGTTTGCTTTTTTAAACTACTAGAGTGCCAATTGATTAATAAAAATATAATGTTAGACAATCCACTTGGCCTAACTACTGCATTCTCCTTTCTCCCTGTAGTTCTCAGACCAAACCTAATGTCTAGAGCTTACACCCTGCTTCGCCCCTGAAGGTGTGACCCTTAAATAATTTATCTCTCTGATTAGAGCTTAACACAAAGACTTTCAGGCCTACACTGTGTTTGGGAACCTGCATATTTCCCTGAACAAATATATGTACTTGTATCCTCCCTTGCTCCCATAACCATAGACTGGATACACACAGAAATAGGAAAGAGGACTACACTGGACTCCAGGCCAGTCCAGCTCTCCATTCACACAGCCTTAACTGCTCACTCTTGCCAGTTTCTGGAGAGAAAGTTCCACATAATAAGGAGCCCCTTCCCTCACAGCACCCAAACTAGGACTAAGTCCACAGGGCAATATTCAAAACTCATTTCAGCCCTTAGATTACTCCATTGTCTGAAATGCCCTCCTCCAATCCAGAAAACCGAACAAAGAACTCACAGTAAAAAAGAAACAAAAACCAATCAGACTATATTCATACATTTCACTCTAACTTTATTCCTAAGGATGTTGTGTGTGGGGTAGGCTAGAGTAAAACATTCACGTCATTTATCACTACTCACGCACTTTCATGGGGCTTCCCTGGGGATTCAGATGGTAAAGAATCTTGCCTGCAGTGCAGGAGACCCAGGTTCAACCCCTGGGTCAGGAAAATCCCCTGGAGAAGAAAATGACTACCCACTCCAGTATTCTTGCCTGGAGAATCCCATGGACAGAGGAACCTGGGGGCTACAATCCATGGGGTCCCAAAGAGTTGGACATGGCTGAACAACTAACATTTTCAAAACTTTCATACAAATTGACAACTACTTTACTCTTCCTTCAGTTCACAGGCTTGGTTTCTTAAACA
Source organism: Capricornis sumatraensis (assembly GCF_032405125.1). Lineage (NCBI taxonomy): Eukaryota > Metazoa > Chordata > Mammalia > Artiodactyla > Bovidae > Capricornis > Capricornis sumatraensis. The sequence goes on along the minus strand of NC_091085.1, from coordinate 37,873,731 downwards.
TGACATTAGAAAACATTTACATTTAAAAGCAAATTTCTTCAAAAGCTTTATCCATAAAATTTTTATTGCCTCCTAAGGAGCAGTCACAAAACTCCCAACAAGGACAGAGAGCAATCCCACTTCCTGAGTATGGTGGTACTCTTAACTATTTGATACTAACTTGAGGTGTCCATTGTTGCTTTTTGATAAAGACTCTGTTAAATCAGTTCAGTTTAATTGCTCAGTCATGTCCAATTCTTTGCAACCCCATGGACTGCAGCACACCAGACCTCCCTGTCCATCACCAACACCATAAGCTTGCTGAATCTCATGTCCATCAAGTCGGTGGTACCATCCAACCATCTCATCCTCTGTTGCCACCTTCTCCTCCTGCCTTCAATCCTTCCCAGCATCAACGTCTTTTCCAATGACTCAATTCTTCACATCAGGTGGCCAAAGTATTGCAGTTTCAGCTTTAGCATCAGTCCTTCCAATGAATATTTAGGACTGATTTCCTTGAAGATTGACTGGATGGATCTCCTTGCAGTCCAATGGACTCTCAAGAGTCTTCTCCAAAACCACAGTTCAAAAGTATCAATACTTCGGCACTCAACTTTCATCGTCCACCTCTCACATCCATACATGACCACTGGAAAAACCATAGCTTTGACTACAGGGCGCTTTGTAGACAAGGTAATGTCTCTGTTTTTTAATATGCTGTCTAGTTTTCTCACAGCTTTTCTTCCAAGGAGAAAGCATCTTTTAATTTCATGGATGCGGTCATCATCTGCAGTGATTTTGGAGCCCTCAAAATATAAAGTCTGTCATGGTTTCCATTGTTTCCCCAACTATATGCCATGGAGTGATGGGACCAGATGCCACGATCTTCGTTTTTTGAATGTTGTGTTTTAAGCCAATTTTTTTCACTCTCCTCTTTCACTTCCATAAAGAGGCTCTTCAGTTGTTTGCTTTCTGCCATGAGGGTGGTGTCATCTGCATATTTTAGGTTATTGATATTTCTCTGGCCAATCTTGATTCCAGCTTGTGCTTCATGGAGCCTCACATTTTGCATGCTGTATTCTGCATATAAGTAAAACAAGCAGGGTGACAATATACAGCCGTGATATACAGCTTTCCCATTTTGGAACCAGTCCATTTTTCTATGTCCGGTTCTAACTGTTGCTTCTTGACCTGCATACAGATGTCTCAGGAGGTAAGTCAGGTGGTCTGGTATTCCCTTCTCATTAAGAATTTTCCACAGTCAAAGGCTTTGGTGTACTCAATAAGCCAGAAATAGATTTTTTTTTCTGGAACTCTCTTACTTTTTCGATGATCCAACAGTTGTTGGCAATTTGATCTCTGGTTTCTCTGCCTTTCCTAAATCCAGCTTGAACATTTGGAAGTTCTTGGTTCACATACTGTTGAAGCCTGACTTGAAGAATTTTGAGCATTACTTTGCTAGCGTGTGAGATGAGTGCTATTGTGTGGTAGTTTGAACATTCTTTGGCATTGCCTTTCTTTGAGATTGGAATGAAAACTGATCTTTTCCAGTCCAGTGGCTACTGCTGAGTTTTCCAAATTTGCTGGCATATTGAGTCCAGCACTTTCACAGCATCATCTTTTAGGATTTGAAGTAGCTCAACTGGAATTCCATCTCCTTTAAGTACCTTGTTCCTAGTGATGCTTCCTAAGGCCCACTTGAAACATTCCAGGATGAGTGATCACATCATTGTGGTTATCTGGGTCATGAAGATCTTTTTTGTATAGTTCTTCTGTGTATTCCTGCCACCTCTTCTTAGTATCTTCTGCTTCTGTTAGGTTCCTACCATTTTGGTCTTTATTGCTGATCTTTACATGAAATGTTCCCTTAATATCTCTAATTTTCTTGAAGAGATCTCTAGTCTTTCCCATTCTATTGTTTTCCTCTATTTCTTTGCACTTATCACTGAGGAAGGCTTTCTTATCTCTCCTTGCTATACTTTGGAACTCTGCATTCATATGGGTCTATCTTTTCTTTTTTCCTTTGTCCTTTGCTTCTCTTCTTTTCTCAGCTATGTGTAAGGCCTCCCCAGATAACCATTTGGCCTTTTTGCATTTATTTTTTGGCAGGATGGTCTTGATCACTGCCTCCTGTACATTGTAACGAACCTATGTCAATAGTACTTCAGGCACTCTGTCTCTCAGATCTAATCCCTTGAATCTGTCCCTTCCACTGTATAATCATAAGCAATTTAAGTCATACCTGAATGGTCTGCTGGTTTTCCCTACTTTCTTCAATTTACATCTGAATTTTGCAATAAGGAGTTCATGATCTGAGCCACAGCCAGCTCCCAGTCTTATTTTTGATGACTATATAGAGCTTCTCCATCTTTGGTTGAAGAAGAACTTGCAGGTCAGTAGGTGCCCAATATGCTACTGGAGAAGAATGGAAAAGTAACTCCAGAAAGAAGGAAGAGACCGTGCCAAAGCAAAAACAACACCTAGTTGTGGATATGACTGGTGATAGAAGTTAAGTCCGATGCTGTAAAAAACAATATTGCATAGGAACCTGGAATATTAGGTCCATGAATCAAGGTAAATGACAAGATGACAAGAGGGAACATCAACATTTTAGGGATCAGTGATGTAAAGTGAATTGGAATGGGCAAATTTAATTCTGATGACCATTATATCCACTACTGTGGGCAAGAATCCCTTAGAAGATATGGAATAGCCCGCACAGTCAACAAAGGAGCCCAAAATGCAGTACTTGGGTGCAACCTCAAAAATGACAGAATGATCTGTTCATTTCCAAGGCAAACAATTCAATATCAAAGTACTCCAAGTCTAGGCCCCAACCACTAATGTCAAGAAGCTGAACAGTTTTATGAAGACCTACAAGATTTCTAGAACTAACAAACAAAATAGATGTCCTTTTCATCATAGGGGACTGGAATGCAAAAGTAGGAAGTCAAGAGATACCTGGAGTAATAGCCAAGTTTGGCTGTGGAGTACAAAATAAAGCAGGGCAAAACAGTATGCTTGTAGACAAAAATATCAATTCTTTATTTATTAAATATGCCCAGACATATTTTAATAAGCAATGAGATAATATCCTAAGGAGACATTAAAGGTTTATTAATTTTCACTTTTAAGGAAGATGAGAGATGACTGGAATCTAAAAATTGCTAGAAAAGAAGGAAAATTATAAACTTAGAGTGAAAACTAAGACAGAACTAGATATATCTTTTGGAAAGAAATGTTAAGAGACCTCACAAAAAGGGATAAAATAATGAAAAAGTTAAAAGACATTTTCTCCCATTTTCATGCATCCAATCATTGTATACAGTTAAAAATTCTTGATCGTATAACCAAAATATAGCAAGGTCTGAAACACAGTCTATTAGATCACTGAATGAGGCAGATGCAATTCTACTCTCAATACAAAATGTATTTCCAAATCATCACCTAACACCCTCTTTAATGTCCTACAGCCCTTTCTGTCCTAGACTAGAGATATCTTATTTGAATGCACTTAATTAAATGTACTTAATCTTAATTAAGTGCACTTCTAATGCAAAATCACTAACATATTAAGTTTGATTGCACTTCTAGTTTACCATACGACCCCAGGAAATTCTCCTTTAAAAAACAGAAGACTGTTTTACAGATTATATCCAAGAGTTTCATAGTATTTGATTTTTTTAAGTCTGCTATTATTTAAATAATATAAGAGGAAACAAGTCAATGTGTTGGAGAGATATTTGGCTTGTCCATTCACAACTGCAGTGATTTTTTTTTTCTTTTCTTCATGATTCTATGTCAGCAGTGCTCAGAGAATTTGTAACCCAAGAAGACAGTCCCATTAGACAAGAGATTTGTAGCTAAAACTAGCTGCATTATACTCATCCAAAAAATGAAGTTGGGAAATGATTTTAATCATTATGTCACTAGCACCTATCCAAATGCTTGAAATTAGTTAGCTGCTCAATAAATATGAAAGGAAGAAAAAAAAGAAAGGAGGAGGGAGAGAAGAATAAAGGAAACAAGGGTAAGAAAAGGACTAATTTGACCCAACAAATTCAGCAACTCATTTATTTCAAGCTGTTTGGAGCATAAACACTATAGAATAAAAATATTTGATAGAATTGTTAGAAATTGTTAATTGATAGTAATTGTTAATACTTTGTTTCACAGGAAAACATTCATATTTGCTCAAATAAAAGTGTGCTCTACTTTTTTCTTTGTCTCTTGGTCATTAGCCATTGAATGGACATTAACTATACTAAGAACCTAAAACCTGTGTGATTAACCTACATTTTGTCTGTGGCAGATCCTTAGTAGGGAATTCCAATCTTCCATTTCCTCATCTAAGCTTTTTTGTGCTATTACTAAAAGTCAGAGTATATTATTTGAGTATGGCTTCTATTTGTTAGGATAATTTTAACTTTTATTATAAGATTACAACTACTGCATGTGTCCAAACCAAGGAAGTAATGTGCATGCAACAGCAGACCTAGAGATTGCAAGCAAATAAAGGATCTGCATCGAAAGTTAGTTTCTTTCGATTCTGTTCTATTTTGGGGCGCTGTACTGAAAAGATTAAACATCTAAAATGTGGGTGCTTTCCTTTTCCACCAAATCTTAAATTTGTTCACCTGAATAATGTGAATAAGTATAAAAGAACAGTTTACATGATGTCAGTCTTCTAACCACTAGCCTTCTTCGGAACCCCACAGATAAATTCAAGTTATATTCTTAGGAAATCAACCCCACAGGTTTTAGATTTCCTCTGACTCATTGCTCTTACTATCACCATATCCAAATTCTAACAGATTCTTTTTTTTTTTTTCACAATAGACAATTCTCCTTTTGTGAGACTGACCAGCAATAGCAAATCACCAAGTCACTTTCCCACAGTCACTTGGAGCGCCTTGCTTTTCAGTGAAAGACTAATTAACATGAGCCAGTATGTTACGTGCATCGTATTTAATGATGATACTTTGGCCTATCCAATCTTCTTTCATGCTAACACTAAACTCTATTCCATAATTGCAATTTAGTCTTTTAGAGAGAGCTTCATCCAAAGCAGTTTGACAGCATGAGAACAATTCCCTCTACTAATCCTAAAGGCAATGGTGAAATGTGAGGATCAATATTACTCATCTTTCAGAAAGTATCAGTCAATGCCTAAAACCAAAAGTATACTGAATATTTTGATTCAAATCACACACTTATCAATTAAGGTTTATCATCTAAACTTATCATATAAATAACCAGGATCTTGAGTTTCCTTGTGTTTGGGGGGTGGGGGCAGTGTGCTATCAACAGCTGAATTCATGCCACATATCCCTCTTGCCTTCTTGTTCATAACTTCAATATAGACAAAGCAGCAACCACATTTGCTCTGCTTTATCATAGATGGTAGTAAAACCCAAAAAAATAATGATAATTGAATGTATCTGTTTCCTGTTTGACAAAGCTGGCATTTTGCTTTCAGCACTCTTCACCGCATTAACGCCTCTCTCAATTAGGCAGTGAGAGGAGAGGGGGAAACACACACACTGCGCTCTGGCATTTCAACAGCAGTGACTCCACTCAATTCCAGCAGAGCAGTTTGCCTTCTGATTTAATCCATCTTGTCAGCTGCTCATCATAAACTGTATAAGTATGTTGCATGTATTTTACAATCTACAGTTCTTCAATGGGAAAGACAACATGTCTGCTAGTGTATACTGCAAGAGCAAAGCTTGAAAACAATCTGCATGTCTTTAAAATTTTTTTTTAATTTTTATTTTTACTTTATTTTACTTTACAATACTGTATTGGTTTTGCCATACATTGACATGAAAAATCAGATGATTTATGCTTATTCTACTTGCCAAGATATAATAACTGATAAATTATATATATATACACACACACACACAAATGGAGAAAGGAAGAAAATAAGAGAGAGGGAGAGAAGGAGCGAGGGGGAGAGAAAAGAAAAAGGTTAGTCATCTCTCAGTTTACTTAATGACACCTAAGCTTATCATAAAATGAGAACATGAGCAACAGATTTGTAAATCCCACACAGGGTTTCCCACTGTATCTGAGAAAAGTCAATCTTGCCTAAACAAATATAGCTCAGTACTACAGAGGTGAGAATGAAAAATGGCAAACGGTATTCCTTTCTCTCCATAAAATCATTTCTCCATCAGAGTAGCAATGAGACTAAAAACTTGAGACAACTGCCCTTTAATACGATATCTATTCTGAGTCTACTACTTGTCTTTCTGTTACAAAAGTTAAAGTAAACAGAAATCTAAGATTCCTTGCACAAACTCATGAGGACCTATGCATGCTTTCTACCCCTTAATCTCCATTCTAACTTTCTGCATCTCTCACTAGGTTCCTTATATCTAAATTTTATCATGAATTTTAACCCATTGTTCTGTCCCATTAAAACTTTATTCTTTCCCTTCCCATTTAAACTTCTATTTTATCGCCAAGCCTCTCCATTTTATCTGCCTTTCTACATAGAATAATGAAAAAAACTATCAGTTTCATGGCCCTCTGCATTATGAGACATAGTTGAATACTAGCTGCTGTTATCTTTCTTACTATATTTACTTAAGTGTTATGTGAGGATTTATACCAGAGTTACTCCTTAACACTATAGTGTAGGTCATTTGTAAAAAATAGATTCTTTGTGAAATAAAGTCAAATTTAATTAACCTCACACTTTATAGCCATGAGAAGCCAAAAACAAAAGCAAGAAAATATTTCCTGTATTAATGACAAAGGATATCTTCCTAGCAAAACCCATCACTCAGCGTGTGAGACAATGAAAGTAAAGAGATGTTTTGCATACTACAACTCCGGGCATTTTCATGCACCTCAGTGGAATTGAAGTACTTTGGGATATGAAAACCAAAGATATGGGACTTTCCTGGTGGTCCAGCAGCTAAAATTCTGTACTTCCACTACAGAGTGTGCAGGTTTGATCCCTGGTTGGGGACCTAGGATCCAGCATGCCACACAATACAGCCAAAAAAAACCCCCACAAGCAACCAAAGATATGACATAGTCTCTGTTATCCTGAAGCCAGCAATTCAATGAGGAGATAAATATACAACAAAAAGGAATAGAGACAGTTCTTATGAAAAAAAGACTTAGAATGAGAGATTGCAAGATGGAGATGGAGCAAAAATAAACCCTGCAGAGTGACTGTATCAGGTAAAAAAATGAAAGAAAGCACAGCAAACCTCCCTGTATCTTTCACCAAGAAAATTCAAATTGGAGGCAGAATTGGAGCCCTAGCAAACCCAGAAAATTAAAAATGCATAAGTGGTGTCCTTGTTTGAAGTTAAGCACTAGTGTGGGGCTCAGTTCAGTTCAGTTTAGTCGCTCAGTCGTGTCCGACTCTTTGTGACCCCATGGACCGCTGTACACCAGGCCTTCCTGTCCATCACCAGCTCCCGGAGTTTACCCAAACTCATGTCCATTTTGTCGGCAATGCCATCCAACCATCTTGTCCTCTGTTGACCCCTTCTCCCACCTTCAATCTTTCCCAGCATCAAGGTCTTTTCAAATGAGTCAGCTCTTCGCATCAGGTGGCCAAAGTATTGGAGTTTCAGCTTCAACATCAGTCCTTCCAAAATACCATAGGTGTTTGTGTCTAGGCAGGCACTATCCTAGCAATTGGGAGCTTAGGCAGCACTTGACCTCAAGTTGTTTGCACATTATTTGGGAAGATGAACACCTAAAGAGACAATTTTAATATAAATGCTCACTGAGATATATGCAGAGACTGTGTAGGAGAATGTGGAAGGCCCCCTAAACCTCCAGGAAGTCTAGGGAAGTTTGCTCTGAAGAGAAAAGGAAAGAAAGCTGAGGGGCAACACAGCCACATCCAAAAGATGTGGGGCATTAAAACACTTATGAACGATGTCCAAAACACCATCCCTTGGCCTACCTTCCTTCCCGTCTCTTCTCCTCCCCTCCCTTCCTTCTCTACCTTTCCCCTCACCCTCCACATCCCACTCCCCAGTTCCTCTCATCCATTTTATTCTCTTCCTGATTACAAAGCACCAGAGCAAGTGGCAAGGATCCCAGCTCTGCCCTTAACTCTGTCCTCTGGTGATGTGTGTCTTGGCAGGTGTGATGGTTTAGTGCGGACATCTTCCAGGAGGTGACAGTTTTGGAAAGGGTAAAGGAAAACTTGGGAAAAGACAAAATTTTGTGCATCGTGGATATTGATTACCTCACCAAGTCTATTGGATCCCTATCTGAGCCCAAGGGAGGGAAAAACTATAAGCCAAAATTCAAGGAGCATTTTCCAGAAAAACTGACACTCAGAAGCACATAAGAAGTAACACTCTGGTGCTCAACTCACAATTAGAAGGCACTTCATTTACTCAAAAACAAGGATATTAATCAACACCTATATGGTAGCTTCTTCAAAAAAGAATGAGTATTTTAAAGGTTATATTATTGCATTCTGAGAATTTTGCAAACCGGAGGCTTTTTTTCCACCTGATGGATACTCTCTCTGCTGTGACATTTCTAAAGCGAGGTTCTTCAACTTCTGCATTACTGGTCCAGATGATTCTTTGCTGTGGGGTCTGGGCTGTGTACTGCAGGATGCTACAAAACCTTCTACAAAGGCTGCCCCCCTGAGATGTCAGCAGCAGATACTTGTGACAGGCAAGAATGTCTCCAGACAAGGCCAAATGCCTCTGGAGGGCAAAATCATCCCAGTTGAGAACCACTGTTCTACAGTAATATGGAGTCCTTTGGTACTTTGATGTCTGCTGTCCTGTGTCACTGACTAGCTTTCCATGTATCTATCTAACAAGCTGCCAGTGAAGATCACATAGTAGACACTCAATAAATACTCACTGACCGAAATGAATAAACCTTCTCAGCAATGCATGGTTTTCCTTTCCTTTCCTTAAATTCTTTAAAGTTGAGACAACCACACGCTTTCCCATGTGGACCTCCCTCTGCGAGCAAACAGAACAAGCCAACAAACCAAAGGCAGAACTTGGCTCCAAGAAAGAAAATGTGTAGAATGGAGTTATTTATTAAGAACAATCCAATCTGAGAAACATCTTTAAAGATAATTTATGTTCCCTTCAGTTGCATCCATTTTCCTCCAGGGAAGCTTTAAAACTGTGTATAAATATTTGTAAACTCCTGCTTTCTCCATGGTTACAAACTATGAGATCCTATTTATTTATACTGAGAGGTCAAGACTGAGGCTATTATCAACAAGAGATATACTAAGATAATGGTACTCTACCCATATTATTTAGGGCAAATATTTGTCAAAAATCTAAATTGAAGCTCCCTTAAATGAGTCAAACCTTATATACCCTTTCTACAACTCTAAAAAAAAAAAAAAAAAAGTCTTAAAGGAAGGAAGAAACCGCAGGCAAAATAACTATGACAATATGAAGCTGGGCAGCCTAGGAAGTGAATCATGGGCAGAAAGGACTACAAACATCAGAGAATGAGATACCCTCAATGGTATGCAGTGCCTGAGAAGAGAAGTCAAGCTTTGAAACCTGGTACTCAACAAATCAAGGTCTGACAAATGGCACACAAAGGAGGCTGGTATCATGTCCCTTGACTAAGTCTACGGCCCAAATGTTTTGCATTTGAAGGCATTTATGAGAAGTTGAATGAACTCTTGTGGTTGGCTCAGAAATGTCGGTGTCTTAAGGCCAGAATGCTTTCAACCTCATCATTTCCTAACTTGAAGACAGGAAACTGGAAAAGCTTCATGAAGTGTAAGGGAGACAGATTTCATGTTTAAATGTAACAGTATGTTTCTCAAAATATTTAAACGAATTAGGGAATAAATCTCTTAACTAGAAAGTTAATAAACCAAATGCATGTGTTTTATCCATCTCAAAATCTACTGTAGTATTTTCCTTAAATACTTTATGGCTTTTTAAAAGGAGAGAAAAACAGAAAAGAAATGTCTCTTTTTTTTTTTTTCCTCTCATTCACACATGGTAGAAGTTTCCAGAGGGAGAGAGGGAAGAAAGGGGACCTCACATTTACTGAACATTTATTACATGATACTTACTGCATCTTTTAAAAGTACTATTTCATTTAATCAGAAAAATCCTGTGAGGTAAGTACTGATAACCCCATTATGTAGATGAAGGAACTGATGCCCGAACTATAGAGTTAGGAGGTACCAGAATTTGAACACCAAAATCTATGCTATATCCCTAAGTTACTAAAACAATGGCCCAAAACTTTTCCTGATTTTTTTCTCAGAGAAGCCCAAAGTAGAAAACAAATTAACACAAAACAATCACCACTGTGTTAGAATCTGAAGATGATAGAATTATTTTTTTTAAGTGTGGCCTACAAAAACAATACTTTGTCAATATATTACATTCCTTCTCATGTTCTGCTCAATTAAACTCAGGTTAAGGGACTTCCCTGGTGGCTCAGACAGTAAAACGTCTGTCTACAATGTGGGAGACCCGGGTTCGATCCCTGGGTCGGGAAGATCCCCTGGAGAAGAAAATGGCAATCCACTCCAGTACTACTGCCTGGAAAATCCCATGGACAGAGGAGCCTGGTAGGCTACAGTACATGGGGTCGCAAAGAGTCGGACACGAATGAGCGACTTCACTTTCACTTAAGGTAATAAATATACATACTTTTATAGTAGAATTATTATTTAACAGTTAAATAGAAAATAAAACACTTAACTGATCTCAGATGTAACTAAATGTAATAACTTCTGGCAAAATTATGCACAGAATTTACTACAGAGGATTTATTTTTAGCCTAATAACCACAGCTCAGGGAATGTTTCTGATGTAAAAATCAAGATATATTTTTCCTTTTTTGCCTAATTGTTTTTGACTTTGAGGTTATCATGATGATACCAGAAAAGAGAAAAAGATTGTACAGATTCATCTTTGTTGAAATTTAAAGTGGTTGTACCCAATTTTCCTATTAGATACCCCATGACTATTCATATTGATGGGTTGCTAGGTCTACATGGCGGATGCAAAGTATACCTGACAGGTGGGGAGAAAAAAAAAAAAAAGGCAAGTTATCCTACTCCAGTAGGAAAAGGAGTCAGCCAGTTTCATTACTCCGAAAACACTGGCCCATACTCAGAATCTCCTTTCATATTCCAAAGTCTAGAAGAAAATCTCAAAGATGCTCTTTCCCATTCGCTGAACACCACTGCAGAAGGCTCCACCAGTTGGTGTTCTGCAGTGCTGAAACACTCATTGCTTTGGGGGAAAAAAAGAGAGAAGAGGTGAAACATTTGCTACTGAAAGATTTTACTTAAAGTAAAATCATATGTTTCCCCCCATTGCTCATATTAATGTATGGTACATTAAAATTTAGTCCCATAAGTCTTCATTATTCAGTCACTCACTCATATGGAAAACATGGTAATTCAATTAAAACAAGCATCGTAGGTTAGATATCCCATGGGATACAAACCTAGAAAAATTATCTAATCCCCATGGTTTTCATTGTGAAAATGTATTAATATTAGACCACAAGACCACAGCAGAAAAAAATTGCTGCTCATTTGCAAAGCAGTAATCTGATACAGAAACAACTCCAGTCTATGAAGCCAAAGAACACACCATTATTGCTGGAATGAGTGGAGAGTTCGTAAGAGATGGCCGCTCTGCTCTCACAGAGGTTAACAAAATTGCTGCAGGAGAAGCATTTTCAGAGATAACAGCTCTGCTTTGTTTAGAATACAATTGCTGACGGTCACGTTATGATAGTCTATTGAATGGACTTCCAAGATGCAATCATATTTTCAGAGCATGATATAGCATCTTTTAAAATATGTTACTATCTTTTTCATAAAGAACTATTAACAAGTGCTCTATGCAAACAAAATCAATCTCATTTACCCCTGAGTATCTATTACTACTAACGTGGAGGTTCCCATTTTCTAATTCCATACTCAAGTTTATTTCCATAGGCTAGTCACAAGCCATAATACCCTAGTTTTGGGAACCTAAAACAAAAGAAATTTAAAAGATCAACCTTAGATCAACAAGATCTAAAAGATCAACAAGGTTCCATAATAAAAAATATTTTTAAATTACCTCCTCTATCAATCTTGCCACAATGAATAAAATCTTTCTATCATTCACTCCTTGCTGGTAAGTCCTCAAAGCCTACAATTTTAGATTACTGCCTATTTGCGTTAACGTTGATGTATTTCCTCATCATCCAGATTACAATATCTTAGGTTGAGATATTTTACTAAATTATATATCTCATGAAATCCTGTAGAGGTGATGACAGTGAAGATAACTTTTCTTGAGTTAGGAGGACAGGAGAGCTTTCCTGGCACATGGAAAGACATATTTTCTGGATCATATTTTATCCAACATGAACACCTCTGGAATAGAAATTTAGTAGGGCATCAGTGATTTCTCATGACTTCTGGAGTTCACTTGACACTGTATTATTTCTACTCTAACTAATTTCAGCTAAACCAATACAAATGGGACAGAGCATTCATAAAGTTAAAATAGCTCCTCAAAACTTTTTTGTGCCTCTCCTCACCAGTCCTACTCTATCAAATCAATGCTTCCAACATCATCTGCATTTGGCCCACTACAGGCATACCCAATGGATCAGAAGAAATTTTAGAATGGTGACAAAAAAAAAAAAAAAAAGTTGAAACTAGAAGAAATGGAATCCCAGAATCAAAAGAAAGAAAAAGTTTCAAGACAAATAGGTTGAACAGGAGATCAAAGTTCAAAAGGATAAAAACCAAAATGTAATCATGACCTTCATATGCCTGAGGAGCAACTAGAAGGGCAGAATGGTAGGAGCCGTGGATAGAAAAGAGACAGTAGTAAGAACCTTATCTCTAAGTGGCAGGAAAAGCAAAGATGATGTAAGATAATGTAACCTTTCAAACTAGAAAAATGGATACGTATGATGAGAATCCATTGTGAATGAAAATCCATCTATATTTTTGAAAGCACATTGTGACGTCTCTTTGGACAAAAGACTATAAGGAAAGAGTGGAAATAGAAATAATAAAGAAACAATCAATTTAAAGACAAATGTTTAATCCCCATTTCTCTGTGTTTAATTTCACTTGCCTTACATATTTTCTCATTTTATTTTTAAGCTGTGTAAAGAGCTGAGTCTGGAAAAGACCCTGATGCTGTGAAGACTGAGGGTAGGAGGAGAAGGAGGTGACAGAGGATGAGATACTTGGATGGCATCATTGACTCAATGGACAAAAGTTTGAGTAAATTCCAGGAGCTGATGAAGGACAGGAAAGTCTGACGTGCTGCAGTCCATGGGGCATGAAGAATTAGACACAACTTAGCTACTGAACAATAATTTCTTGAACAGTGTGCAGTAGAATTTGTTTTGTGACTTCGTGAATCTTTTGTCTTATAATTGAGTTCAACTCATATGTATTGTTATAACTGATACATTAGTTCTTAGTTCTGCTTTCTTCCTTTTTCCTTCTTTTTTCCTTCTTTTCTTCTCTCTCACCTGCTGTTCTACATATTGTTTCCATTCTTTCATTCTCTAGCAAATTAGAGACATGCAATCTATTTTTATTCTACTATTATTTAAAATTTTACCAGTATGTTTATACTATAAATAATCCAGTAGACAAATATATAATTTCACTGGGAAAATTCTTTTCCTAAGCATCAGTGCAAGAAAAGAAACAGCTCTTCTTTTTCTCTTAATCACCTAATTACCAGGTCCTATTTCACTGATGAAGACTCCCTCCTGATATCATGAATATTAACAAGAATATCTTGTTAGACATTAAGAGCGGTTTCCATAGCTGTATCAGCCAAGGAACATGGCATTTTAGGGCAGATGCAAGTCTTGTAAATACCTTCATATTATACATTGGAGTCAACCATAGAGGATATCTGCTGCTATGTCATAGCAAGGGTCCTTCAATCACAGAGATTATTTTAACTATTTAACAACTATGTTGTGATTTTGCTCTCAGAGCAGCTGCTTCAATAAATAAAACTCTCCATATCCTTCTTAAAACAAAACTTTAATAGAAAAACATGTTTTTACGATTTTTTCCCCACCTAATTACCTGTTTGGAAATAGACATTAAAAAAATTCATGAAGTCCCCATTATATATTCCTTACTCTCAAAATAGGTTAAAACTTGGTGAAGAAACTTCTTACAGTATCAACTGAAAAGTAAGGCAGTGTTATAATCACTAACACTTTGCCTTTTACACAAGGTATAAATTCTCACAGTGTAATAGAATGGGAAAAATCACTTCTCAACTGCTGTCCTCGGTCTTTTTCTCTCTCACACCTCGATACAGGGTATAGGATGCTTGGGGCTGGTGCACTGGGATGACCCAGAGAGATGATATGGGGAGGGTGGTGGTAGAGGGGTTCAGGGTTGGGAACTCATGTACACCTGTGGTGGATTCATGTAGGGCAAAACCAATACAGTATTGTAAAGTAAAAAAATAAAATAAAATAACTTTTATGATGTTTGCTATATGCCAGGCAATGTTCTCAAGTCTTTTACATATACTAAGCCACTTAATTCTGACAACTCTGGAGGTTAATATTGATATCATACCCATTCTACAAATGAGAGGACTGAAGACTTGACTACAGCTAGGACCCTGTTCTTGCCTGGAGAATCCCAAGGACAGGGGAGCCTGGTGGGCTGCTGTCTATGGGGTCACACGGAGTCGGACACAACTAAAAGCAACTTAGCAGCAGCAGGACTGCTTTAGAGTGTGTGGTTTAGACGTTACACTACCATCTCACCAGCATCCTCAGATATTACTGGTTTGTGCTTACACAGCTCAGGTAAAAGTTAAGGTGAGTTTAAGGAGGAAACAGAACAAAAGTCAAAAAATAAAACAGAATCGGGTATGCGTCCCTGGTCTGTCCCTTACTACCTATGAAAAAATGGGTAGGCAGAATTATGACCCTAAGAACATTTCAAAACTAATCCCCAAGACTAAAAATGATGAGATACCACACCCGTTAATATGTTAACCTCACATAGCAAGGGGGCTTTGAAATGTAATTAGGATTATTAATCAGTTAATCTTAAAATAGAGATTTTATCCTGGATTAGCTAGGATGGCCTAATGTAATCCCAGGAGGCCTTAAAAGCAGAGGCAAAAGAGGAAATTGAATTGATTCAAAGTATGAGAAGTATTCAATGTGCTGAGGCTGGTGTGAAGATGGAGGAGGCTGCTGTTGCTGCTGCTGCTGCTGCTAAGTCGCTTCAGTCGTGTCTGACTCTGTGCGACCCCATAGATGGCAGCCCACCAGGCTCCCTCATCCCTGGGATTCTCCAGGCAAGAACACTGGAGTGGGTTGCCATTTCCTTCTCCAACACTTGAAAGTGAAAAGTGAAAGTGAAGTTGCTCAGTCGTGTCCGACTCTTAGCGACCCCATGGCCTGCAGCCTACCAGGCTCCTCCGTCCATGGGATTTTCCAGGCAAGAGTACTGAAGTGGGGTGCCACTGCCTTCTCCGTGGAGGAGGCTGGCTGGCAAGCAAATGGAGATCTCAGTCCTATAACTATAGTGAACTGAATTTTGCCAATGATGGGCCTGAGCTTGAAAGCAGGATCTTCCATACAGTCTCCAGAAAGGAACACAGCCTGGTTGAGACCTTGATTTTAACCTTGTAGGTTTCTGAGCAGACCAACCAGTCCTGCTGTGTTGGACTTCTGATCAAAGAACACGGAAGTAATAAATTGGTATTTCAAGCCATTAGAAAAAAAAGAGTGGAAACAGTAAAACATTTCAGGAGATTATTACATGGGTCTATTGAAAGTTGGTACTAGTTTGTACTAGGGTGGAAGAAGAGAAGGTAGTGAGAAATTATCTAATTAAGGAAAATATTTTAAAATTAAAGGTAGGAGGAGAGTAAGGGTAGGAGAGAAACTAAGGATAACTTGGTAATTTTGTGTCTTAGCAACTGGGAAAATAGTATTATATATTATGGGGAATAATTTGGGAAATATCAGATTTAAGGAGGGTGGTAAAGACTTCTTTGTCGGAAATGTTATGTTTGAGGTCTCTATTAGACACTGAGATAAGGGTGTCAAGTTGGCAGCTATATAAACAAGTCTAGAAATTAGAGGAGCAGTTAGGACTAACAAAATAATATGAGTGTATATCAGGACATACATGATATTTAAACAGTGGGAATTAGTGAGATCCTCTGTAGAGTGACATATGTGTGAATGCATGCTAAGTCACTTCAGTCATGACCGACTTTGTACAACTGTGACCCTATGGACTATAGCCCACCAGGCTCCTCCATCCATGGGGTTCTCCAGGCAAGAATATTGGAGTGGGTTGCCACGCTCTCCTCCAGGGGATCTTCCCAACCCGGGGATCAAGCCCACATCTCTTATGTCTCCTGCATCAGCAGAAAGGTTCTTTACTACTAGCTCCACCTGGGAGGCCTTGCAGAGCAACAGCAGGCAGCAAAGAAGGTGAGGACTAAGCAAGCAGATCTAGGGTACTCCAACTGACAGAAATCAGGAAGAAGGAAAAAACCTGCAAAGGAGAATGGAAGGATCTAGCCAGTGAGGAAGAAAGAAATACAGACTGTATATCCCTAAAGCAAGGGAAAGAATTTTTTCAAGAGCTACATCAAATACAGCTGAAAAGTTAATGAACACAATGTTTAAGAAATTATCATTGCATTTTATGACAAGATTTTACATGTTAACTTAATAAGAACGTACTAAATGACATGATGGAAATGAAATGTAGATATGAATGCATTAAAACAAGAATGAAAAGCAGGAAGAGTTGATGCAATGGCTGCTCTGGTGCTTCTCTCCTGTGGTGACTTGAGTAGTTTGGAACTGTGTTTTATAAAAACCCATTCTCTCTATGGTTCTGGATTAGAGCTGGACAACAAAGAAACTTGCAGACAGAATGAAGCGGTCACCACTGCTCTCTTCTTGTTCCACAGGCAATTCTTCTTCCTTATTGCAAGCCCTGCTAACCAACAGCAACCCTAGACCTACCACCAGGTCCAGAGGCAAGAGCCTTCCCTGGACTTCTCTAGCTCTGCTTCATGGCCCCACTCTGGCAGTTAGACCTGTCTGGCTTTCCAGAAGCCTCTAGCTTGTTCACCCACACCAGGGTTTCAGAAGAGTGATCAGAAACTTTTCTTTGATCCTCCAACTCCCCCTTTTGTAGTCTTGTTCGCAGCTCCTCCCTGCCATGAAGTGAAGTTGCTCAGTCGTGTCCGACTCTTTGCGACCCCACAGACTGTAGCCTACCAGGCTCCTCTGTCCATGGGATTTTCCAGGCAATAGCACTGGACTGGATTGCCATTTCCTTCTCCAGGGGATCTTTCCAACCCAGGGATTGAATCCGGGTCTCCTGCATTGTAGACAGACGCGTTACAGTCTGAGCCACCAGGGAAGTCCTATAATTAATCCCTATTGTAGAACACTCATTCTCTCCCTTCAAGTACAAAACTTTTCAAGGAGCTTTGTTCTAAAGGGAAGGAAAGAAATGTTAAACAGCTGGATATAGATGCAGATATAAAGCCAAGGGGATAGCTTTCTTAAATTTTTAAGATCAGAATGATAACTTTGACATATTGGTTATACTAGTGGATGATTTGGTAAAAAGGAAAAATTGATGACCCAGGACATGGAGGAGGTAATTCAGAAGTAAAATCCTTAAGTAAGCACATGGGAATACAACAAAAGGAATGGTCTTATATAGATTTTGAAGCTGTTCATCATCATAATAGAAGGGTGAGAATATGAACACAAATACAGGGAAACTGATAAACTGAGGGTAATATATTAAGATGAGGTTTGTGTTTTGACTGCTTTATTAGCTGGGACTGAAGAATAAGAAATAGATGTTGAAGGTCTGACAAGGAGAAACTGTAAAATAAATGTTGAAAATAGGAGAAAAGTTGACTAGGGAAGTTTAGTAGAATAACTGGACAGAGCTGAAGGAAAGCTTAAACTGTGAAAACTGACACCAGTCAGTGAGTTTTCTGTCTGTTGGTTGTTTTTTTTTTTTTGTTTTTTGTTTCCAATATATCCATCTGTTGGTTATAGGTTTGGCACAGAAGGCTTGGATTTAACCTGGTAAATTTAGATGATGGAGAAATGTAGATGCATGTAAGATGATGATTTCAGTAACTGATTCTAAGCATGGAAAATGGGAAAAATGAGCACATGAAAAAGAGTATGATGTGGACAGTAACATTCAATTTCTCAGTTAGGCATGAGAATTCATCCAGTGAGGATACTAGAGCAAGTGCACTGTAAAGTTAGTCGAGTTGATAAAAAATGGGATGCTTGATATCTATGTTTTGGAAGTGGTGTAATCTTTGATAGTAACAAGGTCTAAAATACGACCCTAAAAACAAGTGAATGAAAAGAAAGATTACTGGAGAAAGTGTCTGTCAAGTCAAGGAACTAAGATGTATTGTTACAGGGTAACATATCTTTCAAGAAGTTAATCCTGCCAAATAATATCATAAGAGAGAGGATAACAACAGGGCTGGAACTCGAGTGAAGGAAACATGGCACCCAGGGTTCAAAATTTAAGGAGATATGCAATTGCATGGATTGATTCTGCACTTGCATCATATTGAGAGAGGCAATTCCTAAGCAGGTTGATAAGAAGTCCGGGGGTCCCCAAGGAGAGAGGGGTGGAATTCTCAAGGAAGAGGAAAGGACAAATTTTTTTTTCTTAGTCCCCCCCTACATTCCTTAGGACTCTATAACAATAATATATCCTGCTTGAGGGGCAGTTCCTGGAAAAATCTGGCTAATCCTGTTATCTTAAAATGTAAATTATGGGAGTGGATCTAGTAAGGTCTTTACAACCTCCAGACATTCTTTTAATTCACTATAACCAATTAAAAAGTATATAACTCCGTTGCAAACACTAGCGAGGGGGTGCTATTTCTACCTCCTTCTGATGTCTATATCAGAAGCTTTCTCTCTTTTATACTTTAATAAAACTTTATTCCACAAAAGCTGTGAACGATCAAGCCTTGTCTCTGCACTCAGATTGAATTCTTCTCCTCTGGAGGCCAAGAAACCCAGCGTCTTTCATGGTTCAGCAGCAACCTTTCAATATCAGTAATGTTAACCTAGACATCAAGAAGCATGAAGAGCAACAGAACATGGATACCATCCACTGAAAACAGAATCATGTAAGTTTTCATAATCAAAATCTATATTCTGTTTTGCGTACAACTTTTAAAAATCAGTAAAGAGTCTGCTCATGAAAAAATCACTATTAAAGAATACTAAGTAAATAAGAATTACCCCAGCTTAACATAACTATGTTGTTCAAATGTGGATGTGAACAAGTCTCACTCCCCTTAACTATCTCTCATTGTTTAAAAAGGGTTTAGTGATTAACAGCTAAAGCCATTTTCTCTTCTACACCATATGGTAGACATTTGATTTTGCTATTGTCTATTCCTTGACAATAGATTTTGGAGTTGACTTTAGATAACTACAGAATTGAAACTGACTTCATGAATTATTTCTGATCAATAGCCATGCTCTTTCTTAAATCTAATGAATCTCTAAAAATTTTCCTAACTTTTGCCCTCAAATACACATTTACCAACTCAATTAAATTCATCACTGAATTTCTAACATATATACTAATCTGAGAAGAAAGGAGAAATAAGGATATTACATTGACACTGAAAAAGTTTAATAAGTGTCAACCATGAGAAAAAAATTACTAAAAGAGAGCATTTGGTCTTAAAATATATTCAAAATTCTCCTGAGAACTCCAGACAGAATAATAAAGTGATCATTGTTTTAACTTTCCAATTGAAGAGAAAGTATTTTTATTCACAGAGCAGAGTGGGTAGAGTGAAAGTCACTCAGTCATGTCCAACTCTTTGTGACCCCATGGATTATACAGTCCATGGAATTCTCCAGGCCAGATACTGGAGTAGACAGTATCAGTAGATTTAAGAAAGAGAATGGCCATTGATCAGAAATAATTCATGAAGTCAGTTTCAATTCTGTAGTTATCTAAAGTCAACTCCAAAATCTATTGTCAAGGAATAGACAATAGCCTTTCCTTTCTCCAGGGATCTTCCCAACCAAGAGATAGAACCCAGGACTCCCTTACTGCAGGCAGATTCTCTACCTGCTGAGCCACAGGGAAGCCCAAGAATACTGGAGTGGGTAGCCTATCCCTTCTCCAGCAGATCTTCCCAACCCAGGAATCAAACCAGGGTCTCCTGCATTGCAGCCAGATTCTTTACCAACTGAGCTATCATATTTGTTCAGTCAGTTCAGTTCAGTCACTCAGACATGTCTGATTCTGCGACCCCAAGGACTGCTACATGCCAGGGTTCCCTGTCTATCATCACCCGGAGCTTACTCAAACTCATGTCCATTGAGTTGGTGATGCCATTCAACCATCCAATCCACTGTCATCTCCTTCTCCTCCTGCCTTCAATCATCCCCAGCAGAAGGATCTTTTCAAATGAGTCAGTTCTTCACATCAGGTAGCCAAAGTATTACAGCTTCAGCTTCAGCATCAGTCTTTCCAATGAATATTCAGGACTGATTTCCTTTAGGGTGGACTGGTTGCATCTTCTTGCAGTCCAAGGGACTCTTAAGAGTCTTCTCCAAACCATAGTTCAAAAGCATCAGTTCTTTGGCACTCAGCTTTTTTATAGTTCACCTCTCACATCCATACATGACTACTGGAAAAACGATAGCTTTGACTAGATGGACCTTTGTTGGCAAACTAATGTCTCTGCTTTTTAACAAGCTGTTTAGTCTTCTCACAGCTTTTCTTCCAAGGAGCAAACATCTTTTAATTTCATGGCTGCAGTCACCATCTGCAGTGATTTGAAGCCCCCCAAAATAAAGTCAGCCACTGTTCCCATTGTTTCCCCATCTATTTGCCATGGAGTGATGGGACCAGATGCCATGATCTTAGTTTTCTGAATGTTGAGTTTTAAGCTAACTTTTTCACTCTCCTCTTTCACTTTCATCAAGAGGCTCTTTATTTCTTCTTTGCTTTCTGGCATAAGGGTGTTATAATCTGCATATCTAAGGTTATTGATATTTCTCCTGGCAGTCTTGATTCCAGCTTGTGCTTCTTCCAGCCCAGCATTTCTCATGATGTACTCTGCATATAAGTTAAATAATCATGGTGGCAAAATACAACCTTGACGTACTCCTTTTCCTATTTGGAACCAGTCTGTTGTCCTATCTCCAGTTATTACTGTTGCTTCTTGGCCTGCATACAGATTTCTCAGGAGGCAGGTCAGGTGGTCTAGTATTCCCATCTCTTTCAGAATTTTCCACAGTTTGTTGTGATCCACACAGTCAAAGAAGTTGGCATAGTCAATAATGCAAAAGTAGATGTTTTTCTGGAACTCTCTTGCTTTTTCGATGATCCTGAGGATGTCGGCACTTTGATCTCTGGTTCCTCTGCCTTTTCTAAATCCAGCTTGAACATGTGGAAGTTCACTGTTCATGTACTGTTGAAGCCTGGCTTGGAGAATTTTGAGCATTACTTTACTAGTGTGTGAAATGAGTGCTATTGTGTGGTAGTTTGTGCATTCTTTGGCACTGCCTTTCTTTAGGATTGGAATGAAAATTGACCTTTTCCAGTCCTGTGGCCACTGCTGAGTTTTTCAAATCATATTTGTAAATATATCTGACTCACTCAAGCTTTTGTTTCTACCTAAATTCACACTGATGACTCCTGGTATACCATCAGATGCAATGCTAACTTGTACTGCTTTGAGAAAAATAATGTCACCTTATAACCCAAACTTCCACTTCAGAGCAATCATCCTAAAAACCTCCTAATACCATCAATGTAACTTAAAACTATATAAACCTCAGTATATATAATGAATGCTGATAATGGCTTTGGTGATAACAGCTTTAGTAGTTACCCCCAAAATTCACTGCCTCTACTTAAAAAAAAAAAAAAAAAGACGTAAAGATAGAATCTACTATGCTGAGCCAAAACATGTAATCATGAGTGATATTTGCCATCCCAGAGATGTAATTAGATTCCTTTAGGGAATGAAAAAAGGCTTAAAACTACCACCTGGAATAATTACTTTAAAGGTCAAAGAAATTAAAAATACTCACAAATCCTATTTGGGTTAGACCTTTATGAGATACGTTTAACATGCAATTTCATTGAAATAAATAGAAATATTAGACCAGGCCTGCCTAAAAACAGATCCAAGATGGGATTAAACATGCAAGGATTTTATTAAGGAAAATGTCTGTGTGAGGAAATGGGAAGGGAGCCAGGAGAAGCAGGGAGAGACACCAACACCTGATACAAGCCTGGCTCCAAGGGAAGGAGAGATGAAGTAAAGGCCTGATGGAAGCATCCTAGACTGTCCTGCAGTTCAAGGGAGCTTCAGCCAGGCGCTCAGGGAGCCTGAGCCCCAGACACCTATCAGTGAAGCCCTGAGTCTGCCAGGAACAGGCCTACTTTAGAGTCCCGCCTGTGCTGTACAAGAGCAGCAGGCCATGGAAAGAATGGCTTCTGTGAAAATGCCCTGACAGACTTCAGAGCAGGGAACCTGGAGTCTTCTGTCAATCATATACTTGCAGATGGAACTTTGAGGCACACTCTCATGGCTCCCAGAGGTGGCGGTGGTTAAGTTGCTAAGTCATGTCTGACTCTTGTGACCCCCATGGATAGTAGCCTGCCAGGCTCCTCTGTCCATGGCTCCCAGAGGGGGAAACATAACTAATATTCTACTGTTTTCAATATCAGACTTGTACCAAGATTTAAACCTTACAAGCACTTAAGTCTCTTTTAACTGGACTGATATTGTTAATGAGAATAATCGCTGAAATAGCATCAAAATATGTATCTTAGGCATATATGTATAACAAAGATTTTACCGGAATGCAAACTGACAACTCATTCCTTCTCCTGCCCAAATACATAACTTTGCTTCTGGAATAAAATGGAATACTCATTTTTTTTTCTTTTTTACTCAGTTACACGAAGTCTCCAACATTCTTTCAGATTATGATTTTATATATTACTGTTTTAGTATAAACCCTTTGGATCTGCTTTGTTCAAATATCTCCTTTAAATTTCTACCTAAATAAGCTTTTCCACTACATTTTTTTTTCCTAAACAATTTTAAAACTTGTTTGTGCACCAGCTGTTATTAGACATATTTATTAATGCATCCTTTCACTTCAGTTCAGTCGCTCAGTCATGTCTGACTCTTTGCAACCCCTTGGAATGAAGCATCCCAAGCTTCCCTGTTCACCACCAAGTTCTGGAGCTTGCTCAAACTTACGTCTATCGAGTCAGTGATGCCATCCAACCATCTCATCCTCTGTCATCCCCTTCTCTTCTGCCTTCAATCATTCCCAACATCAGGGTCTTTTCCAATGACTCAGTGCTTTGCATCAGGTGGCCAAAGTATTGGAGTTTCAGCTTCAGCATCAATCCTTCCAAGGAATATTCAGGACTGATTTCCTTTAGGAGGGACTGGTTGGATCTCATTGTAGACCAAGAGACTCTCAAGAGTCTTCTCCAATACCACAGTTCAAAGGCATCAAATCTTTAGTGCTCAGCTTTCTTTATAGTCCAACTTTGACATCCATACATGACCACTGAAAAAACCATAGCTTTGACTAGATGGACTTTTGTTGGCAAAATAATGTCTCTGTTTTTTAATATGCTGTCTAGATTGGTCACAGTTTCTCTTCCAAGCGGCAAACGTCTTTTAATTTCATGGCTGCAGTCACCATCTGCAGTGATTTTGGAGCCACCCAAAATAAAGTCAGCCACTGTTCCCATTGTTTCCCCATCTATTTGCCATGAAGTGATAGGACCAGATGCCATTATCTTAGTTTTCTGAATGTTGAGTTTTAAGCCAACTTTTTCACTGTCCTCTTTCACTTTCATCAAGAGGCTCTTTAGTTTTTCTTTGCTTTCTGGCATAAGGGTGTTATAATCTGCATATCTAAGGTTATTGATATTTCTCCCGGCAGTCTTGATTCCAGCATGCGCTTCAACCAGCCTGGCACTTAGCATGATGTACTCTTCATGAGTTAAATAATCAGGGTGAAAATATACAGCCTTGATATACTCCTTTCCTGATTTGGAAACAATCTGTTGCTCCATGTCCAGTGCTAACTGTTGCTTCTTGGCCTGCACACAGACTTGTCAGAAGGCAGGACAGGTGGTCTCGTATTGCCATATCTTTAAGTATTTTTCAGTTTGTTGTCAAAGGCTTTGACGTAGTCAATAAAGCAGGAGTAGATGTCTTTCTGGAACTCTCTTGCTTTTTCCATGATCCAGTAGATTTTGGCAATTTGATCTCTGGTTCCTTTGCCTTTTCTAATCCAGCTTGAACATATGGAAGTTCTTGGTTCACATACTGCTGAAGCCTGGCTTGGAGAATTTAGAGCATTACTTTGCTAGCATGTGAGATTAGTGCCATTGTGTGGTAGTTTGAACATCCTTTGGCAAAGCCTTTCATTAGGATTAGAATGAAAACTGACCTTTTCCAGTCCTGTGTACTGCTGAGCTTTTCAAATTTGCTGGCATATTGAGTGCAGCCCTTTCATAGCAATCTTTTAAATTTGAATTACCTCAGCTGGAATTCCAGCACCTCCACTAGCTTTGTTTGTAGTGATGCTTTCTAAAGCCCACTTGACTTCACATTCCAGGATATTTGGCTCTAGTCCATTGATCACACCATCATGGTCATCTGTGTCATGAAGATCTTTTTGTACAGTTCTTCTGTCTATTCTTGCCACATCCTCCTAATATCTTCTGCTTCTATTAGGTCCGTACCATTTCTGCCCTTTATTGAGCCCATCTTTGCATGAAGTGTGCCCTTGGTATCTCAAATTTTCTTGAAGAGATCTCTAGTCTTTCCCATTCTGTTGTTTGCCTCTATTTCTTTGCACTGATCACTGAGGAAGGCTTTCTTATCTCTCCTTGCTGTTCTTTGGAATTCTGCATTCAAATGGGTATATCTTTCCTTTTCTCCTATGCCTTTCACTTGTCTTCTTTTCTCAGCTATTTGTAAGGCCTCCTCAGACAACCATTTTGCCTTTTTGCTTTTTTTTTCTTGAGGATGGTCTTGATCACTGCATCCTATACACTGTTACAAAATTCTGTCCACCATTTTCAGGCATTCTGTCTATCAGGTATAATCCATTGGATCTATTTGTCACTTTCACTGTATAAAAATAGGTGATTTGATTTAGGTCATACCTGAATGGTCTAGTGGTTTTCCCTACTTTCTTCAATTTAAGTCTGAATTTGGCAATAAGGAGTTCATGATCTAAGCCACAGTCCACTCCTGGTCTTGTTTTTGCTGACTGTGTAGAGCTTCTCCGTCTTTGGCGGCAAAGAATATAATCCATCTGATTTCAGTGTTGACCATCTAGTGATGTCCATGTGTAGAGTTTTCTCTTCTGTTGTTGGAGGAGGATGTTTGGTATGACTAGTACATTCCCTTGGCAAAACTCTGTTAGCCTTTGCCCTGCTTCATTTTGTACTCCAAGGCCAAATTTGCCTGTTATACCAGAATTTCTTAACTTTTGTATTCCAGTCCCCTATGATGAAAGGACATCTTTTCGGGTGTTAGTTCTAGAAGATCTTGTAGGTGTTCATAGAACCATTAAACTTCAGCTTCTTCAGCATTACTGGCTGAGGCACAGACTTGCATTACTATGATATTGAATGGTTTGCCTTGGAAACAAACAGAGATCAGTCTGTCGTTTTTGAGATTGCATCCAAGTACTGCATTTTGGACTCTTTTTTTTTTTTTTTTTGACTATGATGGCTGCTCCATTTCTTCTAAGGGGTTCTTGCCCACAGTAGTAGATATAATGGTCATCTGAGTTAAAGTTGCCCATTACAGTCCATTTTAGTTCACTGATTCCCAATATGTCGATGTTCACCTTTGCCATTTCCTTTACCATCCTGAAATTAAATGTAATTATTTGCCAGTTTGAAATTAGTCATAGGTGTCACCTATATACAGTTATCAGTTATACAGTAATTTTTAAAATATTTCTTCCAGTTGACGTTATTTTTAATCGGAGGATCAGTTCAGTTCAGTCGCTCAGTCATGTCTGACTCTTTGTGACCCCATGAATCGCAGCACGCCAGGCCTCCCTGTCCATCACCAACTCCCAGAGTTCACTCAGACTCGCATCCATCGAGTCAGTGATGCCATCCAGCCATTTCATCCTCGGTCGTCCCCTTCTCCTCCTGTCCCCAATCCCTCCCAGCATCAAAAAGTCTTTTCCAATGTGTCAACTCTTCGCATGAGGTGGGATAATTCCTTTATAATGTTGTGCTAGTTTTCACTGTACAACGTGAATCAGCTAGAAGTACATATATACCCCTTTCCTCTTGAGCCTCCTTCCCACACCACATCCCCTTCCCATTCCTCTAGGTCATCACAGAGCACCAAGCTGAGCTCCTTTTGCTATACAGTGGCTTTCCACATACTTTTTTTGTTTTACCTTCAATAGAAATATAATTTTATTTTTTTAATTTATTTATTTTAATTGGAGGTTAATTACTTTACAATATTGTGGTGGTTTTTTACATACTTTGACATGAATCAGCCACATGTGTACATGTGCTCCCCATCCTGAACCCTTCTCCCACCTCCCTCCCTATCCCATCCCTCTGGGTTGTCCCAGTGCACCAGCTTTGAGTGCCCTGTTCTCTGCATCGAACTTGGACTGGTGATATATTTCAATATGGTAATGTACATATTCTGATGCTATTTTCTCAAATCATCCCACCCTTGCCTTCTCCCACAGAGTCCAAAAGTCTGTTCTTTATATCTGTGTCTCTTTTGTTGTCTCACATATAGGGTTGTCATTACCATCTTTCTAAATTCCATATATATGTGCTAATGTACTGTATTGGTGTTTTTCCTTCTGACTTACTTCACTCTGTATAATAGACTCCAGTTTCATCCACTTCATTAGAACTGATTCAAATGTGTTCTTTTTAATAGCTGAGTAATATTCCATTGTGTATATATACCACAGCTTTCTTATCCATTCATCTGCCAATGGACATCTAGGTTCCTTCCGTGTCCTAGCTATCGTAAACAGTGCTGTGATGAACATTGGGGTATATACATCTCTTTCAATTCTGGTTTCCTCAGTGTGTATGCCCAGCAGTGGGATTGCTGGGTCATATGACAGTTCTATTTTCAGTTTTTTAAGAAATCTCCACACTGTTCTCCATAATGGCTGTACCAGTTTGCATTCCCACCAACAGTGTAAGAGGGTTCCCTTTTCTTTGCACCCTCTCCAGCATTTATTGTTTGTAGACTTTTTGATAGCAGCCATTCTGACTGGCGTGAGATGGTACCTCACTGTGGTTTGATTTGCATTTCTCTGATAATGAGTGATGTTGAGCATTTTTCCATGTGTTTGTTAGCTATATGTACATCTTCTTTGGAGAAATGTCTGTTTAAAAACAAAAGATCTACATATAGAAAACTATAAAACACTGATGAAAGTAATCAAAGATGACACAAATAGATGGAGAAATATAACATGTTCATGGATCAGAAGAATCAATATAGTGAAAATTAGTGTACTACCCAAAGCAATCTATAGATTCAATGCAATCCCTTTCAAGCTATTCATGGTATTTTTCACAGAAACAGAACAAATAATTCACAATTTGTACAGAAATACAAAAAACCTCGAATTGGCAAAGCAATCTTGAGAAAGAAGAATGGAACTAGAGGAATCAACCTGCTTGACTTTAGACTGTATTACAAAGCTACAGACATCAAGACAGTATGGTATTGGCACAAAGACAGAAATATAGATCAATGAAACAAAATAGAAAGCCCAGAGATAAATCCACACACCTAGGGACACCTTATCTTTGACAAAGGAGGAAAAAATATTCAATGGAGAAAAGACAATCTCTTTAACAAGTGGTGCTGGGAACTGGTCAATCACCTGTAAAAGAATGAAACTGGAACACTTTCTAACACCATACACAAAAATAAACTAAAGATGGATTAAAGATCTAAATGTAAGATCAGAAACTATAAAACTCCAAGAGGAAAACATAGGCAGAACACTTTTTGACATAGATCACAGCAAGATCCACTATGACCCACCTCCAGAGTAATGGAAATAAAAGAAAAATAAACAAATAAACCTAATTAAACTTAAAAGGTTTGCACAATGGAGGAAATTATAAGCAATGTGAAAAGACTGCCTTCAGAGTGGGAGCAAATGAATAATAGCAAATGAAGCAACTGACAAAGAATTAAGCTCAAAAATATACAAACAAACAGCTTATGCAGCTCAATACCAGAAAAATAAATGACCCAATCAAAAAATGGGCCAAAGAACTAAACAGACATTTCTCCACATACTATTTTACACATGGTAATGCATATATGTTAATGGTACTCTCTCAGTTCATTCCACCCTCTCCATCTCCTCTGAGTCCACAAGTCAATTCTCTACATCTGTGTCTCTATTCCTAGCCTGAAAATAAGTTCATCAGTACCATCTTTCTATATTCCATATAGATGTCTTAATCCACGATGTTTGTTTTTCTCTTTCTGAGTTACTTCACTCTGTATAATAGGCTCGATTCATCTACCTCTTTAGAACTTATTTAACTGCATTTCTTTTTATGGCTGAGTAATATTCCATTGTGTATATGTATCACAATTTCTTTTTTCATTCATCTGCTGATGGACATTTAGGTTGCTTTCATGTCCTTGCTATGTAAATAGTACTGCTATGAATATTGGGGTACATGTACCTTTTTGAATTATGGTTTTCTCAGTATATATGCCCAGTAGTGGAATTGCTGGGTCATATATATTTTTATCACTAGCTTCTTAAGGAACCTCCATAGTTTCTCAATAGTGGTTCTATCAATTTACATTCCCACCAACAATGCAAGAGGGTTTCTTTTTCTCCACATCCTCTCCACCATTTTGTTTGTAGATTTTTTTCATGATGGCCATTCTGACTGGTGTGAGGTGATAACTCATCATAGTTTTCATTTTCATTTCTCTAATAATGAGTGATGTTGAGCATCTCTTCATGTTTTGTTTGTCATGTATATGTATTCTTTGGAGAAAAGTCTATTTAGGTCTTCTGTCCAGTTTTTGATTGAGTTGTTTGTTTTTCTGATGTTGAACTGCAGGAGCTCTTCATATATTTTGGAGATAAATCCTTTGTTAATTGCTTCATTTGCAATTATTTTCTGCCTTTCTGAGCACTGTCTTTTTGACTTCTTTATGGTTTCCTTTGTTGCACCAAAGCTTTTCATTTTAATTGGGTCCCATTTGTTTATTTTTCTTTTTATTTGCATTACTTTAGGAGTTGAGTCAAAGAGGATCTTGTTGCAACTTATGTCAAAGGGTGTTCTGCCTATGATATCCTTTAAGACTTTTATAGTGTCTGGCCTTACATTTAGGTCTTTTTTAGTTTTTCATTTATGATATTACATATATATATATAAGAAGTGATTTCATTATTTTACAATAGCTGTCCAGTTTTCCCAACACCACTTATTGAAGCGACTGTCTTTTCTCTGTTGTACATTCTTGCCTCCAGAAGGCAATGGCACCCTACTCTAGTACTCTTGCCTGGAAAATCCCATGGATGGAGGAGGCTGGTAGGCTGCAGTCCATGAGGTCGCTAAGAGTCGGACACGACTGAGTGACTTCACTTTCACTTTTCACTTTCATGTATTGGAGAAGGAAACGGCAACCCACTCCAGTGTTCTTGCCTGGAGAATCCCAGGAACAGAGGAGCCTGGTGGGCTGCCGCCTATGGGGTCACACAGAGTCGGACACGACTGAAGCGACTTAGCTGCAGCAGTAGCAGCAGGTGGCCATAGGTGCCTGGGTTTATCTCTGAACTTTCCATCCTGTTGCATTGATCTGTATTTCTGTGTGCCATTACCATACTGTTTTGATGACTGTAATCATCTGATATCTGGAGTCAGGGAGTCTGATTCCTCCTGATCCATTCTTCTTTCTCAAGATTGTTTCTGCTATTTGAAGTCTTTTGTGTTTCCATACGAAATGTAAGCTTTTTGTTCTAATTCTGTGAAAAATGCACTTGGTAATTTGATAGGGATTGTACTGAATCTTTAGGTTGCCTTAGGTAGTACAGTCACTTACATAATATTGATTCTTCCAACGCAATAACATGGTATATTTTTCAACTGTTTGTGTTATCTTTTATTTCTTTCATCAGTGTCTTACAATTTTCTGAGTACAGGACTTTTGCCTCCTTAGGTAGGTATATTCCTAGGTATTTCATTCTTTTTGATGCAATCAATGGTAAACTGAACTGTTTCCTTACTCTCTTTCTGATCTTCCATTGTTAGTGTATAGGAATGCAAGAGATTTCTGGATATTAATTTTGTATCCTCCAACTTTGCCAAACTCATTGATGAGCTCCAATAATTTTCTGGTAGTAACTTTAGGATTTTCTACATGTAGTATCATGTCATCTTCAAACAGTGACAGTTTTATTTCTTCTTTTCCAATTTGGATTCCCTTTATTTCTCTGATAGTATGGCTAGGACTTCTAAAATTATGTACTCTTCTACCCCACATTTTGCATTTTTGATGTCATCCTTTACATTTTCATATGTTATCTCTCTTTTTAAATTAATTTATTCATTTAATTGGAAGATAATTACTTTACAATATTAACTCTTTATTGTGGTTATAGGTGATTCTACAACTTCTGTCTTTTAATGTTCTTACTAGCTTATTTTTTAAGTGGTTGAAAAACAGCTATTATTTTATGTTTGACTTTACTAGTAGGATTTTTCCTTTTCTATAAATTCTTACTTCTTATTGTGTTTTTCACCCTAGTGGGGAGCTGCACCAGAGTTGCAGGGGATAAAAACAGATGTATGGTGAGCTCTGGGCAAACACATTGAGATAGTCACAGAAAATCAGACAGAGCCCTAGGCAGTTTCAATCCAATTCCTCCACTTTACACCAAGGAGCAACCAAGCATGTGTACTCTTTGTGAGTTTTTCAGTTTCTTACAGCAGTCTTTAAGTCCCACTGGGTTTCAGTCCAGTTGAAAGATTCTTCTTCTCAGTGTCAGATCCCAGGGCTGGGGTGCCCAGTGTGTGCTCTGAATGCATCACTCTCCAGGGAGGCTATCCAAGCCATCATATTCTCTTCTTCTGTGCACCCTCCTTGGGGAATGTATCCCAATCTCATCACCTCTCTTCCATTCCCACCTGACTCAGTGTGGATCTTTCTTCACAGCCTTGATTGCAGGAGACTTTCCACCAGTCTCCAATTTGTTATTGGTGAGAAATGCTCCACATGTTGATTTATTGTTTATGTGTTTGTAGGGGTAGGCGAGCTCAGTACCTTACTACCCTGCCCTCTTGATCTCCTCCTCTCAAATTTTTAAAATTTTAAACAATTTACTTTAGAGAGCCATCTACCATGCACAGAATGAGAATGTTGTACAATATTAATCAAATGGTTAATCATATTTTAATATAATTTAAAATAATATTCATTAGTTTGTTGAATCTTTCACTTAGGTTTTGGAGATCAAGAGGTGTCAAAGTATAAGGCAATTAATTCCTAAATGATGTAGTACTAGTGTACTCAACTGACTGAAAACATATATAGTAAGCAATTATACCTTGCCCTATGCCTCTGGTATAAGCAATGAGATCAGATTACATTGGACATTTTTTTTTTCATTGTTAAAGCAGTATTTTTTTTTTAATTTTATTTATTTTTTTTTCACTTTTTTTTTTAATTTTAAAATCTTTAATTTTTACATGTGTTCCCAAACATGAACCCCCCTCCCACCTTCCTCCCCATAACATCTCAGTGAGTCATCCCCATGCACCAACCCCAAGCATGCTGTATCCTGCGTCAGACATAGACTGGCAATTCAATTCTTACATGATAGTATACATGATAGAATGCCATTCTCCAAAATCATCCCACCCTCTCCCTCTCCCTCTGAGTCCAAAAGTCCGTTATACACAGCTGTGTCTTTTTTCCTGTCTTGCATACAGGGTCGTCATTGCCATCTTTCTAAATTCCATATATATGTGTTAGTATACTGTATTGGTGTTTTTCTTTCTGGCTTACTTCACTCTGTATAATCGGCTCCAGTTTCATCCATCTCAACAGAACTGATTCAAATGTATTCTTTTTAATGGCTGAGTAATACTCCATTGTGTATATGTACCACAGCTTTCTTATCCATTCATCTGCTGATGGACATCTAGGTTGTTTCCATGTCCTGGCTATTATAAACAGTGCTGCGATGAACATTGGGGTACATGTGTCTCTTTCAATTCTGGTTTCCTCGGTGTGTATGCCCAGCAGTGGGATTGCTGGGTCATAAGGTAGTTCTATTTGCAATTTTTTAAGGAATCTCCACACTGTTCTCCATAGTGGCTGTACTAGTTTGCATTCCCACCAACAGTGTAGGAGGGTTCCCTTTTCTCCACACCCTCTCCAGCATTTATTGCTTGCAAATTTTTGGATCGCAGCCATTCTGACTGGTGTGAAGTGGTACCTCATTGTGGTTTTGATTTGCATTTCTCTGATAATGAGTGATGTTGAGCATCTTTTCATGTGTTTGTTAGCCATCTGTATGTCTTCTTTGGAGAAATGTCTATTTAGTTCTTTGGCCCATTTTTTGATTGGGTCATTTATTTTTCTGGAATTGAGCTGCATAAGTTGCTTGTATATTTTTGAGATTAGTTGTTTGTCAGTTGCTTCATTTGCTATTATTTTCTCCCATTCAGAAGGCTGTCTTTTCACCTTGCTTATAGTTATGTGAATTACCTTCAGATATTTTATATATTAATAACCTTTTACTGCCATCATGTATAATTCTGACACATTTGCCCTATGACTATTTCATTGCTTGAAATGAAATGTTCATACAAACATTTCATATGCCACCAATAAAACTTCATTACTAGGATGAAAATTCACTTGACTGCTGTTTATTATATAAAAATATTTCAGTGTTTTTCACCATCCTGACAATATTACTTAAATACCACTCATAAATGAAATAAAATTATTATATTTGGATCTCTCCTAATCATAGAAAGGGCTTCCCAGGTAGTACTACTGGTAAAGAAACTACCTGCCAATGCAGGAGACAAAAAAGAGGCGGGTTCAATCCCTGGGTCAGGAAGATTCCACTGGAGGAGGACATGGCTACCCACTCCACTTTTATGGAGAATCTCATAAACAGAGGAGTCTGGCGGGCAAAGGTCCATAGGGTTGCAAAGAGTTGGACATGACTGAAGCAAGGGCACACACATATTCAATAGAAAAGGTATTTTTGCCCCTTGTGCTGTATCAATTATAGCATTTTGCAATTTTATATGAAACATAGTGTTTATCCTTCTGATTAGAAGATGTTTGAACACACCAAGTAAAACCTTTAACCCTCTGATGAATGAAACATCTTATATATCTTTCAATTTTATTACCACAATTCCTTCTAAAGCACTGATTTAATCTTCACTGCTCCATTACTTTATTAGGAAAATGTGTATTGGCATGGTAAGCATGTTGGCAACTGTTCAGTTACAGGAAAAGTTATTAAATCCATTGTCAATATTCAACTGAATGTTATCAACACTTCTCCATATTTGATATTTTTAAATAGTGGATAAATAGAGAGATATGGCCCAAAATAACAATGTAGGAAAACCCTGAATTCACCTACTCCCCTGTCATGCCAAATCTTCAGCTACATATGGAATAGTTCTCTCTGAAAATACCAGAAAACTAGTTGAACATCAAATAAGAAAAAAGCCATGCTGAGCTGGGTAGGAGAGTCCTAGGTGCAGTTTTGCCATAATCCCCACGCTTGGCACAGCATCCCACAGTCAGGAGGATACCCAAAAATCCAGAACCTCTCTCTGAGAAGCAAAGGGTTCACTCCCCACATCAGGTACTCTAACTCTTCAGACCAGCATGTGAGAGACGAGGACCCAAAACATCTCAGTCTAAAAACCAATGGTGCTCAAAGGGTTATAGTAAACTGAGAATCTGCTTTTAAAGGGTTTGCAAGCATACGCACTCACCCCATGGCTTGGTGCAGAGGCAGTAGTTTGAAAAATGCTCAGCGGTACGTGTGCATGCTCAGTTGTGTCTGACTCTTTGCAACACCATGGACTGTAGCCCACCAGGCTCTTCTGTCCATTGGACTTTTCAAGCAAGAATATTGGAATGGGTTGCTGTTTCCTGCTCCAAGGGATCTTCTCAACCCAGTGATAGAATCTGTATCTTTCACATCTCCTGCATTGGCAGGTAGGTTCTTTACCAGCTGAGGCATAGATTCATTTGCTAATCTGACAGTATCCATATCCCAGCAGGGCACAGGCCTGCTGGGATACTCTCCAGGGAGTGAGGCACTGGCAGAGGCCATGTTCACACTGTCCTCTACTTATTAAAGCCAGTGGACAGCAGGCACTTCTATTTTTTGTTTTTTTGTTTTTTCCTCCATGGCATCTTAAATCCCCAGCCAGAACCACCATCTTTAGCCTTGTTAAAGCCAGTGGACAGCATTACCTTTTTTTTTTTTTTCTTTTCTCCTTTTTTCCTTAGGGTGTGCTGCCATTTCTGTACTTCTGCACTCTGCTTCAGTCACACTCCACAGAAATAGAATCTGCTACAGGGAAGTTTTTGTACATGTCTGCCTCAGTTTTCTCAACTATAACTCAAGCCTGCCACCCCCCTCACCTTGAGTGTCTGGCCTCCTAAAGCTCTGGAGGCCAGGAGGGTTTGCATTCTTAAGTCTCATGAACTGTAACTTTTGTAGAGTTCTTGGTAGACTGCCATGCCCACTGCACTGCACAGATAGCAGAATGAAGCACATCCCCAGTCTTTTTGATAAGGAAGCCACTTTTTGTGTTCAGGTCCATTAGCACTGAAATTCACCCAATCAGAGCAGCAAAAAGAAATCTGAAAAGTCAAGACAGTTTAAGGGTCTTATGGGACAACATCAAGCAGACTAGTACTTGCATTATAGGACTCCTAACAGAAGAAGAAACAGAAATTTTACTCAAAAAAAAATAGTGGCTGAATCTTCTTTAGGTTGGGGAAAGAAACAGATATCCAGATCTAGCAAGCTCAAAGACTTAATAATTAAGTAAGCCAAGGAGATCCACACCAAGACATTATAATTAAAATGTCAGAATCTAAAAGAGTGAATCTTAAAAGCAGCAAGAGAAAACAACTTGTTACACACACAAGGGAACTTCCATAAGAATACAATCAGATTTTTCATCACAAAATTTGTAGGTCAGAAGAGAGTGGTGTGATATATTTAGTCGTGAAAGAAAAATTTTTCAATCAAGAATACTCTACCTAACACAGAATGCTCTACATTACCACTCAAACTAAAGGAGAAATAATTTTCCAGACATGCAAAAGCTAAGGGAATTATCACTGCTAAATTAGATGTCCATCAGCAGATGAATGGATAAGAAAGCTGTGGTACATACACACAATGGAGTATTACTCAGCCATTAAAAAGAATACATTTGAATCAGTTCTAATGAGATGGATGAAACTGGAGCTGATTATACAGAGTGCCAGAAAGAAAAACACCAATACAGTATACTAACACATATATATGGAATTTAGAAAGATGGCAATGATGACCCTGTATGCAAGACAGCAAAAAAGACACAGATGTGTATAGCGGACTTTGGGACTCAGAGGGAGAGGGAGAGGGTGGGATGATTTGGGAGAATGGCATTGAAACATGTATACTATCATGTAAGAATTGAATCGCCAGTCTATGTCTGATGCAGGATACAGCATGCTTGTGGCTGGTGCATGGGGATGACCCAGAGGGATGTTGTGGGGAGGGAGGTAGGAGGGGGCTTCATGTTTGGGATCGCATGTACACCCGTGGTGGATTCATGTCAATGTATGGCAAAATCAATACAGTATTGTAAAGTAAAATAAAGTAAAAAATTAAAATTAAAAAAATTAAAAAAAAACTGTTAAAGGATATTTTTAAACTGAAAGGGGCACTAATTAGTAATAACTTGTGAAAGTATAAATCTCAGTGGTAAAGATAAATATATAGAAGAGGGAGTAGATTAATGATTTATAAAACTTTGAAGTATGAAGATTAAAAGCCAAAAGTACTATAAGTATGTAAAACTATAATAAGGGACACAGCAGACAAAAAAATGTAAAATGGAACATCAAAATCTGAATTGGAGGTGAAAAGTAAAACTGCAGTATTTTAGAATGTGTCAATTGTAAGTTGTTACTAGTTTAAAATACATTGTCGTATAAATATAGGTTACGATATGTAAAACTCATGGTAACTACAAAGTAAAAGCCTATAGTAGACACATAATAGATAATAAGAAATGAATCTAAGCATACTACCTATGAAAGTAATGAAACTGCAAAGGAACAGAGCAAGAGAATGATAAAGGAAGAGAGAAAATCTAACAAACCGCCAGAAAACATTTTTTAAATGAAAGGTGTGTCAATAATTACATTTAAATGGACTAAATTCTCCAAGAAAAATGCAGTGAATATAAAAATGAATAAAAACAAGACATCTATAAACTGCCTACCAGAAATTCACTTCAGATGTAAGGACACACATAAACTGAAAGTAAAAGAACGGAAAAAGATGTTTCACACAAATGAAAACTGAAAGAAAGCAGCTATGGTAACTGTAATTATATCAGATGAAATAGAGGTTAAAACAAAAAGAATAATAAAATACAAAGAAGGGCATTATATAATGATCAAGAGGTCAATCCAACAAAAGGATATGACATTTGTAAATATGTATGCTGCCAACACAGGAGTACCTAAATATATAAAGGAAATATTAAACAACCTGAATAGAGAAAGAGATGGCAATATAGTAATAGGGAACATTAACACCCACTGACAACAAAGATTTTTCCAGAGAAAATCACTAAGGAAACAATGTTAGATCTACCAGTCTTAATGGGTTTCCCTGGGGGCTCAGATGGTAAAGAATTCACCTGCAATGCAGGAGACCTGTGTTTGATCCCTGGGTTGGGAAGACTCCTGGAGAAGGGCATGGAAACCCACTCCAGTATTCTCACCTGGAGAAATCCCATAGACAGAGAAGCCTGGCAGGCTACAGTCTATTGGGTCACAATGAGTCAGACACAACTGAGCAACTAAGCAGGCACACCAGTCTTAATATATACAGAGAATTCCATCCATAACTTAGTGGGTAAAGAAACCACCTGCAATGCAGGTGACCCCGGTTCAATTCCTGGGGCAGGAAGATCTGCTGGAGAAGGAATAGGCTACCCACTCCAGTATTCTTGGGCTTCACTTGTGGCTCAGCTGGTAAAGAATCTTCCTGCAATGTAGGGGACTTGGGTTCAATCCCTGGGTTGGGAAGGTCCCCTGGAGAAGGGAAAGGCTACCCACTCCAGTACTCTGGCCTGGAGAATTCCATGGACTGTACAGTCTATGGGGTCACAAAGAGTCGGACATGACTGAGCGACTTCCACTTTCATTGATTCAGATTCAGATTCCATACAAAAGCAACAGAATACACATTTTTCTCAAGTAAACATGGAATACTCTCTTAGATCAATCATCAGTTCAGTTCAGTTGCTCAGTTATGTCTGACTCTTTGTGACCCCATGGACTGCAGCATGCCAGGCTTCCCGTTCCATCACCAACTCTTGGAGCTTACTCAAACTCATGTCCATAGAGTCAGTGATGCCATCCAACCATTTCATCCTTGCAATCCAAGGGACTCTCAAGAGTCTTCTCCAGCACCACAGTTCAAAAGCATCAATTCTTTGGCGCTCAGTTTTCTTTATAGTCCAACTCTCACATCCATACATGACTACTGGAAAAACCATAGCTTTGACTAGATGGACCTTTGTTGGCAAAGTAATGTCTCTGCTTTTGAATATGCTATCTAGGTTGGTCATAACTTTTCTTCCAAGGAGTAAGCATCTTTTAATTTCATGGCTGCAGTCACCATCTGCAGTGATTTTGGAGCCCAAAAAAAGAAAGTCTGACACTGTTTCTACTGTTTCTCCATCTATTTCCCATGAAGTGATAGGACCAGATGCCATGATCTTCGTTTTCTGAATGTTGAGCTTGAAGTCAACTTTTTCACTCTCCTCTTTCACTTTCATCAAGAGGCTTTTTAGTTCCTCTTCACTTTCTGCCCTGCCATAAGGGTGGTGTCATCTGCATATCTGAGGTTATTGATGAAATGAGTGTAAGAGATCAAAATGTACAAACTTCTAGTTATAAAATAAATAATTTATAAGGATGTAGTACACAAAATAGTGACTATACTTCACAATACGTATCACCTATTTGAAAATTGCTGGGAGAGTAAAAGTCCTTATGACAAGAGGAAAAGAAAAGAAGTTTTCTAACTATATAATGGTGATAGGCAGTATAACAAGACTTACTGTGGTGGTGATTTCACAATGTAAATAAATATAGAATCATCATGTTGTATACCTGAAACCAATATTAAACTATACGTTGAATATACTTAAATAAAGGCTAAATCATAAACAAATTTATATGCAAATGTGCTCTCTTAATAAACTCAACACCATAAATAGTGATGTGAGCTCCAATATGGTGAATAATTTTGGGATAATTCCATACAGATAGAATTCCCTACATAGACATTTTCTATACTCATTTTTTTTCAACTATGATTTTTATCTTTTTAATTTATAAGTCATTGGCATATTGGAAATACTGACCAAACTGTCATAGACAATGTAATATTTCCTAGTCAATAGTCTTCCTTTTGACTTTGGTATAATCTTAACACTCACATTTTTCATTCTTCAATTCTCAAATATATTTATCTTTTCTTATTTTTCTCTCTTTTTGAAAGACTTTTTCTACATTGGGCTAACAGTTTACTGTTTTACTATTAGGTTTTTACCTTTGATCTTCTGAAACCTCAGCTTTGTTAAAGTCTTTGGCAGAGAGAGAAACAAGCATCTCTCATTAAATAACTTATTTTTCCACTAAAATGTACTATCATTTTATCTGTTATTTTAAGTCTCTTATGCCTTGATTTTATGTCTGAATTCCTACTGTGTTAAACTAATCTGCTTTTCTACTCTTGTGCCAATGCCATGCCATTTTGATTACAATGATATAGTAGTAAGTTTCAGTATTAGCCAAAGCAAATATCCACTTAATATACTTCTAATACCTTTCTTGATTGTTCCAGGACGTTTATTCTTTCATATAAATTTGTATATAGTTTTATCTAATTTTTGAAACCACTGCCTAAAAGTCCATTGAACACATAAAAACAAATTGCTATGTCTATAATGTTTTCACCCATCACCATGAACAACTCTCTATTATTAGTCTATTTTTTGTTTTATTCCCTCATTAAAATTACGCTTTTGCTTTCTTTCTTAAATTATGTGATATAATGCATCAAGGCAAAAGAAAACAATGTATAAACATATAATATAATGAAAAAACAGTGAACACTTTTCTAACTTTTCTATATTACTTAATACTTAGTACTAAGCATTTAGATAGTACATTGCCCAAAAGAAACCAGTGTGTTTCTTCACAGATACTCAGTAGTGAGCAAGCTTCCAAGTTCCATCAAACTGCCTGGCAGGCCTCCCTCAGCACATATACCTACCTATATTTTATTGACCTGAGAGAAAGATTGAAGGGAATTGAAACAACTGATACATCTTCCTTTAATCTTCCCCTAATTTTCTTTTTGTTAATGAACACTTAGAAAAGGGAGTTTAAATGACCTATTACTAGAGCACAACAGATTTATATTTTGGCTTTTAGGGAAAATTAATTATGTTAAATATTCTTAAACTACATTACATTTGCCTTTAGCTTTATTTTTAAATAATATTATTTTAATTTATTTTAATAATCCTTAAATGGACACTCACATGATATAAAAAATGTTATAAAAAGTATGTTGGCGTGCTTATGTGTATAGAACTACTAAAAAGTTAAAATATTACCCAAATTATTAGACCAAATAGTTACAAAATCAAATAAAAATATATACAGTTGATTAAAATACACTTTCTGAAGTAATTCACATAGCTATCTCAATTATATACTTCAGTTACCATGTAGAGAACCCAGGTAAATAATTTCAAAGTATCTTAACAATTTATTGAAGCAAATGGCATAAAATTACTCTTTTGAATCCCCACTTTGATGGACCAATTAGAGCAACTGCACAAATTCTAAACGATTTAAAATATAATACACCCATTGATGAAATATATATAATATAAAGTGAAGTAATTACTATAACATACATAGTACTACATTCAGATTAAAAAGAACCCACAATTTCATGAAGGCACAAAATTTAAGAATATACATTATATTGTCCCAAATATTAATCTATAATATGATTTACCTAAATATTTTATAGATTTTTATGTTCAAGTCTTCTTGTGACTTAAGTTTGACACTGAGTCCCTGTGGAAGCTCAAAAACAGTTTACATTTGAAGCAGTTTTATATTGTATCCTATGTGAAAAATCAGCTTTTCCTTAATTGTGTGTGTATATGTGTGTGTGTGACACAGAGAGAGAAGGAGAGAAGGAAAGTAAAAAGTAATAGATTATGGAATTTGGGGTAGTGGGAGAGCCAGAATTTGAGGCCTCAATGATCTCAAATGGCCAAGAGAAGGAAAAAATGAATAGAAGTAAAGAAGTATGTAAGGTCAAAGGAATCTTAAATATGAGAATGTTCTGGTAACACAACCTCAGAACTGTGAAATCCCACTGAAATTTAAATAGATTGATTGATATTTCTAACTGCAAAGGACTAAAAAACAGGATGTGAAAATGTGAACAAGTAAAGTTATCAGTTTTATGCAGTTCTTCTATTATATTTTTTCTAGTCTGAGTTGCTTCTGCTTCTCTTACCTCCTTTTATCTCTTCCTGGCTTCTCGCCACAGACACAAAAGGTACACAGTAAACCAAGTCTAGAACTTTCTCAGTGAGTGTGTTGGGAAAGGTTGGGAAAGGTCTGACAGGAATATCTGATGCACAGTCTGCCCTGAAGTAAAGTAAAATAATTCTGTTAATTTTGAGCTGTATCCCCAGTACCTGCCCAGTGTGTGACACATGACAGATACTCTATGAACTGAAAATGAATCACTGACACTGAATCCAAACATTTTAATTGCAACAGAGTCTGAAAATTATCATCACTTTATAAAAGTAAGAGGTAAACACAACCGGCCAATGAAATGTTCAGTGGTCAAGGACACAGCAAGGTGGACTTGGATTGATTACTGGCTCTGCCACCCACGACTTCTGTAACCTTCATAATTTACATAAACTTTTTATGCCTCAATTTCCTCATCAATAATAAAGGTAATATTAGTATCTGTATCATGACCATTTTGTTTCAATTTAAAAGAATATCAAGCAAGTTTTTAGTGTTTAATTCTAACAATTATAATGAATGGTAGCAGGCATTTGGATGATAATCAAAGAATAATTCTGTCATCACAATAGTCCCCGAGTCCAGGATACAGAAATGATTTAGGATATGATTAGGTAAATGGCATACCTTAACCTAGCAACATTATGTGTATCAGTACCTTATTAGGATTATCAAACACCCATCCCAGCATTCTTTGTCAAATTTTGTTGTGAATGGAAGCAAGTATTTGAATAAACAATAAACCATTTTAGTTTCATCAGAAGACTAGAATTCCTTCCCACATGCCTTTTCACTAAAAAAAAAAACTATTTAAAATCTATTGAAAATTACTTTAAAGCATTGTTAGTTCAGTATATTATGTATGAGGATAAAAAATCAAAGTTCTAAATTAAACAGCAAAATTAACTCTATGATGCAGATATACATAAATTGATACATATTTCTAGGTATCAAGTTCTAATTGGCTATAATGCAATTATGACATAAATTTC
Source organism: Capricornis sumatraensis (assembly GCF_032405125.1). NCBI lineage: Eukaryota > Metazoa > Chordata > Mammalia > Artiodactyla > Bovidae > Capricornis > Capricornis sumatraensis. The sequence goes on along the minus strand of NC_091085.1, from coordinate 37,831,772 downwards.
CCGGAGTTAACTTAAACTTCACAAGTTAAGGGCACAGTCCTTCACAAGACTGTCCCCATTTAAAACAGAGCTACCATCTCTGGGGTCCCCAGGTTACCAATACTTCTGACTAGTTGTCTACAAGTTCTGGGGTTCCCACTACCCCCTCAGGTTCAATACTTGGCTGAGATGACTCACAGTACTCAGGAAAACATATACTTATGATTATAGTTTTGTTATTAAAATATATAAATAAGAGCCAGCCAAAGAAAAAGATGCATAGGGGAGGTCTGGGAGGGTCCCAGATGCAAAGCTTCTGCATCCTCACGACACATTACCCTCTTAACACATTGATATCACCAACAAGTAAACTCATCCAAGCTTCAGATGTCCAGAATTTTATTGCAATTTCATCATGGAGGCATGATTAATTGAATCATCAGCTGTCGTAACTGAACTCTATATCCCGTTCCCCTTTCATTCTAAGGTTAGGATGTCAGGTCTATATTGTGTGGTTCAAAGTCACTCATCTAGTCACCAGGGTGGCGTTCTCAGCATGGTCATCCCCCACGATGAAACTATCTAGGGCCCATGATGAGTCATCTTGTTAGCATAAACTCAGGTGTGGTCCCAGGTGTCCACCTTAACAACAAAGGTACTACTATTGCTTGGGAAATTCCAGGAACCAGGGACAAATATCAGCCAAATGCTTCATTATACAACACCAGCATTAAATAAAATTGTTCAGCATATCCTTGCATAACCAATGAAAGCCATCCGAATAAAGAAAGTTATTGTTAACGTGTTCTACAGTGGCTCTTCCTAGAAATTACCAAATTTAGTATTTTTGTTACATAAATAATGTTATAAGTCCAGGCATTAACTCACTGGAATTTAATCTATCAATTGGAAATCTATCAATTAACATGAGAGTAATGAGTCTTTATAGTTTTTAAGGTTTCTAATCCTGATGACAGACATAAAAGGAAGGCAAGAGTCTAGTTTGACTAAAATTAAGTTTCAATTTTAAAAGTTGTATATCATGTTATTTTAAAGACTAAAGTCACAATTACAAAGCACCTCTGAGGTACATCCTTACTATAGTAACACCATTTGGTGTAACTCCTACAAGAAAACGAACCAGCCACTATGAAGGGCTAACAACTAGAGAACATATTGTTGTGGGAAGGTGGCATGTTTTCCAGCTGTGCCAAATTACCCACCCTGCTGCTTGAATCTCAATAAAAGCCTTTCGTACCAGATACAGATTTTGGTAAAGTTCATGTGACAATGTTCCCAGGAATCTTTCCAAGAAATCAAATACGCCCAGTCTTTATGAAACTGCTTTCACCATGACTGCTAAGAGAGACCCAGGAAACAAAGGGTGGAAGCTATTATAACCACAGTTGAATACTACCTCTTTTTTCTTAAGCTGTAATGAAAATAGCAGTGGACCCAAATAATCTCCAATAAAGCAAATTTAAGTGTCTGAACAAAAATAAAGAAAAAAGAAAACAAGATAGTTTTAGTAAACCTGTTTGTCAAAGAATAAGATCAAAGCATTAGGACTTTTTTATATACTACATCTATTGTAAAAATTAAAAATACAAATGAATTTTCTACCGCATTAAGTCTTCCAAAAGAAAATCCTAACCTTATCTATGATATGAATAGCATTACTCCCATTTTGCAGGGTTTTTTTTTGAAAGATAAATAATAAAGTTCTTAGGGTACAACCACGAATTGATAGAGTAGAAAACTTGTTTTTAAACAAAGTAGACCATACAGGTTCTAAAAGAAACCTTAAAAAGACAAAACAAATATATGTTATTCTCCGACTGTAGACAAATTTCTACCCATTGAATTATGCACACTGAGCTAAAAGAACTGGGAAAGAAACAAACTTATTTGTGAACCCTAAAATAAAGAATCCACATAGAGCCTTTCTATTCTTAATTTTCCTTTAAGAAAAATTAAGATTCTTTAGGTGTAAAAATCATTCAAATTACAATTTACATCATATTTCCATTTCTAACTCGTATTGGTTTCCAAGTACTACAGTAACAAGATACTATAAATTTAGCGGGCACAAACAGGACTTAGCATCTTACTAACCTTTCCGGAGGTCAGGGGTCTGAAACAGGCTTCACTGAACTAAAATCAAGGTTTCTGAAAGGTCACATTCTTTCTGAGGCTCTGGGAAGGATCTGAATCTAGGCTTTGTACCTTTCTAGAATTTGCTTGCGTTCTTTGACTCATAGCCCTCTTGGTCCACATTCAAAGACAACAAAGGCTAACTATAGCTTTCTCCCAGGCCTTTACTCTGACTCTGCTCTTCCACCTCCCTCTTCCACAGTTTAGGAGCCTCCTAACTACATTGGGAACACCTGGGTAATTTGGGCTACTTTCCACCTCACAATTACATTGGGCACACCTGCTGCTGCTGCTGCTAAGTCGCTTCAGTCCTGTCCGACTCTGTGCGACCCCATAGATGGCAGCCCACCAGGCTCCGCTGTCCCTGGGATTCTCCAGGCAAGAACACTGGAGTGGGTTGCCATTTCCTTCTCCAATGCATGAAAGTGAAAAGTGAAAGTGAAGTCGCTCAGTGGTGTCCAACTCTTAGCGACCCCATGGACTGCAGCCTACCAGGCTCCTCTGTCTATGGGATTTTCCAGGCAAGAGTACTTAGAGTGGGGTGCCATTGCCTACTCCTAGGTAATCCAATTATTCTCCTCAATGGAAATTTAACTGACTAACAACCTTAATTCCATCTTCAACCTTAATTTCCCTTTGCCATGTAAACCAACATACTTAAAAGTATCTAGGATAAGGAATACAGGCATCTTTAGGGGTAGGGGATAAAAAGTTTATATACATTATAATAGTATAGTCTAGTTTGAAGTGAGAACACAGCAGTGGGAATACCCAAACTCCACTTTGGTTCTGGTCCTACAACAAACAAACATTATGATCTTCACCGCCACCCCCCAAAAAAAAGGAATCATGGAGCCTCTCTGGATCTTAGCTTCTTCATCTAGTAACTTTTAAAATGCACACTAAATATGAAATAGGTAATTAAACTGAGTTATTTACCTGATTAAGGAATTTTAAATTTATCACAGAAAACATAAGATAGTTTAACAAAAGACTTACATACAGTTTCAGATCCATGCTATACTAAACTATCTTCCTATTTTCTTAACCTTTATCAGCACTGTAAAACAGTTTGATTGTTAAGTCATGATTGGTAGTAATTTTTATCTTTGTAAATCTATCTAGAAGTGATTGTTAAGTACATGATATTTCTAAAATTCTTTCATTAAGCAAAGGAAACAGCTTCTTATTTCCTAATATACTACCTCTATCATTAAACTATCTGACCTTCAGAAGTTCAGATTCTTGGTCAACGCATCCAAATTTTATCTATTAATATGCTGAACACAAACATGCAGAGCAAAATATAAAATAACTCAAATATCACAAATAGCTAAGATGCAGGGATTCATATATACTTTTTACCATGATACATATCAAAACATAGTTCACTTGATGTAATTAAGTTGCAATGATTATATGTATATAGATTTAGAATTTTAAATGACAGAAAGAATGATCTGGGTCTCAAAAACTTTGAATATTCTAAAAGAATCAAACTAGGTCTCTTGGTCTAAACTACAATTAAAACAAATATTTTTCTATTTTAGTTGTCAATATTTTTTTAACTAAGATGGGACAGTTTCTTTAATAAGAAAGTAAGCATTTTAAATGTGAGGAGACAGTGGTGCCTCAATCTTATCAGTATATTAGCCTTTCCAAAAAGCAAATATTAATTGAGTTTGTCCAAAGGACAAAATATAACTAGTCTGTTTTGGACAAAATGTAATCTACCTAAGATTACAAAACAAAGAAAAAATATAGAATTTCATATATCTTGACAGGAAAAAGAAATCAGTTTAGATCTCTCTATGCCAGCTGTTCCTTTATATGACAACATTGCTTCCTATTTAGCATCTCTATATCTTGAATAAAATTTTGATAAAGAAATTATTTTGAAAAAGGGTCCACTGAGTTGAATTACCAGTTTTTAAAAATATAGGACATGCTATTTCCTCATTCGGGATGGTAACAAAAAAGACATATCACTTGTCATGTAATGAATGACATGACTTTTTAAATCTATTTCAGTTCAGGACACTAAACAAGTTTGAGAATGAAATCTCCAGAATTAAAATATGTGAACCAGGTATAACCATGAAAAAGTATTGGTCAAAGACTCCTATTCATACTATTTTAAAAATCACAGACTGCTGATAAGCCAGAAAGAGAAAATATAACCAAAATACATGCGAGAAAAGCTAAACCTATTGACTAACTAAAAGTTCAGAATCATAAAAATATTATATAAAAAGTAATTAAGAAAATTAGATTGAATCAGACATAAAGGCATATTTATATAACCATTCTAGGACATTTTCCCACAGGAACTATTTTAACAAAGTTTTTTTTCCCTCTAAATTATTCAGTCATTTTAATTACTATTCATTTAAATTTGCTTATTAATTCTTTAATAAAAATACAAGAATGGTAGTCAGTGATTCAATTTTTTAAATTTCACAAACTTCCACATACCTACTTTACATTCAACAAATCAAGCATTTTATTTCATAAGACTGAATAATCAGACTTGTTGACATTGACTAAAACAATGGTGACCAGATTCCATAAGCCCTGGCTCCTTCTAGAAATGTTCCCTTTCTGTCAAAAGGGAGATCTGTGCAGCAAACCCATATGTTAAGTATTCTAGCAGATATCATCTACTTAAGTTTACTTTTTTTTTTCTAATGAAAAGAAAGTACTAATTCCTGTTTGTAGATTCTGGAAGCATAGCCAAGGCCATAGCTATGGTGATCTAGAATAAGAGTTATATAGGTAACAATGTAACGTGGCCTATTTCTCAATTCTACCTTCCTTAATCGTTAGAAGATGTATTTCTTAAAACCTGGAGTGTCTCCTTACTTCAACTTTAATACCCTGATCATCATGGATAATATGAATGAGTGAATATTTCTCATCTCAGACCACTTCCACCATGTCCTCAGTTTTGTAACCTCTCAGTCCTACCAATCTTCATAATGCACTTCAGTGTTCTGTAATTTCTGTAACCTCATAGTTTTCTAAACAGTTGTGTAGTCTTTTAAACAAACAAAAACTTTCTAATTCCATTTCAAAACACTGAAGATTCAACATAAACTACATACTATTTTTTTCAAAGAGACTATTAATTAAGGATAAAAAGATATAATTTGAGTATACAAGCCCTAATACTAAAATGACATAATTACGTTAAAAAGCAGACGTGTCAGCAATTTTCCAAACAATTTTGTAACAGAATTGTTATTTAAGAACTAACTTTGGAAGAGTGGCCAAGATGATGGAATAGAAAGACCCCAAGTTCATGCCCTCTCCCTGGCGCACCAAAATTACTATTTACAGAGGAGCTGCAGGTGAGAATAACCTGAAGACCAGCAGAAAGGACCTTCTTCAACTCAATATGTAGAGAAGGATCCACAGTGAGAAGAGTAGGAGGAGTGATCTGGGGGCCAGGCAAGACCCACAGGTCACCCACCAACGGAAGAACAGTTAATTTGTTACGAGCTAGGGTTCTTGGCCTCCTTAATCAATGGAAATTGATTACAGCCCAGACAAGAAATTCAGGAAAGATTTTTATTGGGGCTTCTACTGCAGCAAGGCCTCTACGAGAACGAGTAGCAGGTTCCCTTGTTAGCTCACTCCCTAATGGGCAGATGAGCTAGTCCGTTGGATGGAGTTGAGAGCAGAGATGTGTCTAGCGGTTGGGCGTGAGGTGTGGCTTAGGTGGTATGCCACCCCTTTGTGGTTCTGAGTGCAGGGGACATGACTAGTAACCTTTTGCTCCCAACACACTGATTTGCTCCCAGAGGTGGCAGTTCACCTTTTCTGGTCTTTATGTATCTTTAATCCAGAATTTGCCATAACTGCAAATGTATGCAGTTATTTTTAGTCCCTTACAGTTTTTTTGTATTTTGTTGCACAAGGAGATGCCTATCCAAGTGCAAGCATAGCAGCTCTGAAACAAAGGGTCCTATGTTCCAGCATGTTTCAAAATTGCAGAAGTTCTCCACAAGGAGGAAAAGACCTGAATTCTGCATCAGTTCCTTCCACTATGCCCACTAGTGGGCCAGAAGTAGCAACAAGACCCCTGGGAACCCACAACGAGGAATGTCAGGACTCAACATCACCCACCAGCAGGAGAGCACCAGCTCAGGACTCCTAGGCCCTGGAGTCAGTTCAGTTCAGTTCAGTTCAGTCACTCAGTCATGTCCGATTCTTTGCGACCCCATGGACTGTAGCATGCCAGGCTTCCCTGTCCATCACCAGCTCCCGGAGTTTGCTCAAACTCATGTCCACCGAGTCAGTGACGCTATCCAACCATCTCATCCTCTGTCATCCCCTTCTCCTTCTGCCTTCAATCTTTCCCAGCATCAGGGTCTTTTCCAATGAGTGAATTCTTTGCATCAGGTTGCCAAAGTATTGGAGTTTCAGCTTCAGCATCAGTCCTTCACCATCAGTCCTTCCAATGAATATTCAGGACTAATTTCGTTTAGGATTGACTGCTTTGATCTCCTTGCAGTCCAAGGGACTCTCAAGACTCCTCCAACACCACAGTTCAAAAGCATCAATTCGCATTAGACTTTCTTTATAGTCCAACCTCCACATCCACTCATGACTACTAGAAAAACCATGCTTTGACTAGACAGACCTTTGTTGGCAAAATTATGTCTCTGCTTTTTAATATGCTGTCTAGGTTGGTCATAGCTTTTCTTCCAAGAAGCAAATGTCTTTTAATTTCATGCCTGGGGTCACCATCAGCCATGATTTTGGAGCCTAAGAAAATAGAGTCTGCCACTGTTTCCACTGTTTCCCAATCTATTTGCCATGAAGTGATGGGACCAGATGTCATGACCTTTGTTTTTTGAATGCTGAGTTTAACACAGCTTTTTCACTCTCCTGTTTCATCAATATGCTCTTCAGTTCTTCTTCACTTTCCTCCATAAGGGTGGTGTCACCTGCGTATCTGAGGTTATTGATATTTCTCTGGACAATCTTGATTCCAGCTTGTGCTTCACCCAGTCCACCATTTCTCATGAAATATTCTGCATATCAGTTAAACAAGCAGGGTGACAATACACAGCCTTGATGTACTCCTTTCCCAATTTGGAACAAGTCTGTTATTCTATGTCAGGTTCTAACTATTGCTTCTTGATGTACATACAGGTTTCTCAGATGGCAGGTAAGGTGGTCTGGAATTCCATCTCTTGACAAATTTTTCACAGTTTCTTGTGATCTACACAAACACTTTGGCATCATCAATAAAGCAGAAGTAGAAGTTTTTTCCTAGAATTCTCTTGTTTTTTCTATGATCTAATGGATGTTGGCAATTTGATCTCTGGTTCCTTTGCTTTTCCTAAATCCAGCTTGAACATATGGAAGTTCTCAGTTCACATACTGTGTGGTAGTTTGTATAGAACATTCTTTGGCATTGCCTTTCTTTGGGATTGGAATGAAAACTGACTTTTCCAGTCATGTGATCCCTTCTGAGTTTTCCAAATTTGTTGGCATATTGAGTGCAGCACTTTAACAGCATCATCTTTTAGGATTTGAAATAGCTCAACTGGAATTCCATCACTTTCACTAGCTTTGTTCGTAGTGAAGCTTCCTAAAGCCCACTTGACTTTGCATTCCAGGATATCCAGATCTAGTCTACTGATCACACCATCGTGGTTATCTGGGTCATGAAGATCTTTTTTGTATAGTTCTTCATTGTATTCTTGCCACCTCTTCTTAATATCTTCTGCTTCTTTTAGTTCCATAACAGTTCTATCCCTTACTGTGCCCATCTTTGCATGATTCCCTTGGTATCTTGAATTTTCCTGAAGAGATCTCTAGTCTTTACCATTCTATTGTTTTCCTCTATTTTTTGCACTGATCAGTGAGGAAGGCTTTCTTATTTCTCCTTGCTATTCTTTGGAACTCTGCATTCAGATGCTTATATCTTCCCTTTTCTCCTTTGCCTTTCTCTACTCTTCTTTTCTCAGCTATTTGTAAGGCCTCTTCAGACAACCATTTTTCCTTTTTGTATTTCTTTCTCTGGGGGATGGTCTTGATCACTGCCTCCTGTACAGTGTCACAAACCTCTGTCCATAATTCTTCAGCCACTCTGTCTATCAGATCTAATTCCTTGGATCTATTTGTCACTTCAACTGTATAATCACAAGTGATTTGATTTAGGTCACAACCTGAATGGTCTAGTGGTTTTCCCTACTTTCTTCAAGTCAAATTTAGGTCTGAATTAAGGAGTTCATGATCTGAGAGACAGTCAGCTTCCAGTCTTGTTTTTGCTGGCTATAGATTCTCCATCTGCAGAGGTTCTCCATCTTCAGCTACAAATAATATAATCCATCTGATTTTGACATTGAAACCATCTGGTGATGTCCATGTATAGAGTCTTCACTTGTATTGTTGGAAGAGGGTGTTTGCTATGATCAGTACATTCTCTAGGCAAAACTCTGTTAGTCTTTGCCCTGCTTCATTTTGTACTCCAAGGCTAAATTTTCCATTTACTTAAGGTATCTCTTGACTTCCTACTTTGCATTCCAGTCCCCTATGATGAAAAGGACATGTTTTTTGTATATTATTTCTAGAAGGTCTTGTAGGTCTTCTTAGAACCGTTCAACCTCAGTTTCTTCAGCATTTTTGGTTGGGGCATAAACTTGGATTATTTTGATACTGAATGGTTTGCCTTGGAAACAAAGAGAGATCATACTGTCATTTTTGAGGTTGCATCCAAGTACTGCATTTCAGACTCTTTTGTTGACTATGAGGGCTACTCCATTTCTTCTAAGGGATTCTTGTCCACAGTAGTAGATATAATGGTCATCTGAATTAAATTCTCCCATTCCAGTCCATTTTAGTTCACTGATTCCTAAAATGTCAGCATTCACTCTTGCCATCTCCTGTATGACCACTTCTAATTTACCTTGATTCATGGACCTAACATTTCAGGTTCCTATGCATTTTGCTGTTTACAGCATCAGACTTCACTTCCATCACCAGTCACATCCACAACTGGGCCTTGTTTTCACTTTGGCTCCATCTCATCATTCTTTCTAGAGTTATTTCTCCACTCTTCTCTAGTAGCATATTGGGCACCTACCAACCCGAGGAGTTCATCTTTCAGTGACCTATCTTTTTGCCTTTTTATACTGTTCATGGGGTTCTCAAGGCAAGAATACTGAAGTGGTTTTCCATTCCCTTGTCCAGTGGACCACATTTTGTCAGAACTCTCCACCATGACCCACCCATCTTGGGGGTCCTACACAGCATGGCTCATAGTTTCACTGAGTTATACAAGGCTGTTGTCCATGTGATCAGATTGATTAGTTTTCTGTGATTGTGGTTTTCATTCTGTCTACCCTCTGACTGATAAGGATGAGAGATTTATGGGAGCTTCCTGATGGGAGAGACAACTGCAGGCAGCAGAAGGTGACCAGTGTACAGTGACCATTGCACTTGCCCATGGTTCCAGTAGCCAGTTCACCCAGACCCAAATCCAGATCTGCTGGGACATGGCCCCACAGGGCAGGAACCAGCCAAGTCAGGGAACAGCTCTTCTTTTTTTTTTTTTTTAAATATACATTTATTTATTTTATTTTTTTTTTTATTTTATTTTATTTTTTTTTATTAAATTTTAAAATCTTTAATTCTTACATGTGTTCCCAAACATGAAACCCCCTCCCACCTCCCTCCCCATAACATCTCTGTGGGTGATCCCCATGCACCAGCCCCAAGCATGCTGTATCCTGCGTCAGACATAGACTGGCGATTCAATTCTTACATGATAGTATACATGATAGAATGCCATTCTCCCAAATCATCCCGCCCTCTCCCTCTCTCTCTGAGTCCAAAAGTCCATTATACACAGCTGTGTCTTTTTTCCTGTCTTGCATACAGGGTTGTCATTGCCATCTTTCTAAATTCCATATATATGTGTTAGTATACTGTATTGGTGTTTTTCTTTCTGGCTTACTTCACTCTGTATAATCGGCTCCAGTTTCATCCATCTCATCAGAACTGATTCAAATGAATTCTTTTTAACGGCTGAGTAATACTCCATTGTGTACATGTACCAAAGCTTTCTTATCCATTCATCTGCTGATGGACATCTAGGTTGTTTCCATGTCCTGGCTATTATAAACAGTGCTGCGATGAACATTGGGGTACATGTGTCTCTTTCAATTCTGGTTTCCTCGGTGTGTATACCCAGCAGTGGGATTGCTGGGTCATAAGGTAGTTCTATTTGCAATTTTTTAAGGAATCTCCACACTGTTCTCCATAGTGGCTGTACTAGTTTGCATTCCCACCAACAGTGTAGGAGGGTTCCCTTTTCTCCACACCCTCTCCAGCATTTGTTGCTTGCAGATTTTTGGATCGCAGCCATTCTGACTGGTGTGAAGTGGTACCTCATTGTGGTTTTGATTTGCATTTCTCTGATAATGAGTGATGTTGAGCATCTTTTCATGTGTTTGTTAGCCATCCGTATGTCTTCTTTGGAGAAATGTCTATTTAGTTCTTTGGCCCATTTTTTGATTGGGTCGTTTATTTTTCTGGAATTGAGCTGCATAAGTTGCTTGTATATTTTTGAGATTAGTTGTTTGTCAGTTGCTTCATTTGCTATTATTTTCTCCCATTCAGAAGGCTGTCTTTTCACCTTGCTTATAGTTTCCTTTGTTGTGCAGAAGCTTTTAATTTTAATTAGATCCCATTTGTTTATTTTTGCTTTTATTTCCAGAATTCTGGGAGGTGGATCATAGAGGATCCTGCTGTGATTTATGTCTGAGAGTGTTTTGCCTATATTCTCCTCTAGGAGTTTTATAGTTTCTGGTCTTACATTTAGATCTTTAATCCATTTTGAGTTTATTTTTGTGTGCGGTGTTAGAAAGTGATCTAGTTTCATTCTTTTACAAGTGGTTGACCAGTTTTCCCAGCACCACTTGTTAAAGAGATTGTCTTTACTCCATTGTATATTCTTGCCTCCTTTGTCAAAGATAAGGTGTCCATATGTGTGTGGATTTATCTCTGGGCTTTCTATTTTGTTCCATTGATCTATATGTCTGTCTTTGTGCCAGTACCATACTGTTTTGATGACTGTGGCTTTGTAGTAGAGCCTGAAGTCAGGCAAGTTGATTCCTCCAGTTCCATTCTTCTTTCTCAAGATTGCTTTGGCTATTCGAGGTTTTTTGTATTTCCATACAATTTTACAGCTCTTCTTAACTTCACAACACAATAGTTGACTCAGTCCCAACAGAAGGGCCCACTCAGCCCACATAGGGGCCACCCCTAGAGCATATATTTGTGGTGAGCAGGGGAGACTGTGCTGCTGGGTCCCACCAAACACTTCCTATGTAAAACTAATTCTAACTAACAAGACTGGGAAATGTATCCAACCTAACTAATATACACAAATAAGCACAGAGAATTAGGCAAAGTGAGGTGACATACATGGGAACTCTCAGTTTGACTTTTCAACACAAAATTTGCAGGCCAGAAAGGAGTGGCACAATATATTTAAAGTGATAGGGAAAAAAAAAAAAACTACAACCAAGAATACCCACAAGGTCATCCCTCAGATATGAATTTAAGAAGAGTGAAAGCATTTCAAATATCTTCTCCAACCATGACATTATGAAACCAGAAATCCATTATATGAAAAAACTGCAGGAAAAAAAAACACAACACATGGAAGCTGAATAATATTCTACTAAACAACCAATGAATGGATCACTGAAGAAATCAAAAAGAAAATATAAAAATAATTGGAGACAAATAAAATTGGAAATAAAATGATCAAATATCTATAAAATACAGCAGATGCGGTTCTAAATGGGAAGTTATGCTGATACAAGCCTACCCCAGGAAATAAGAAAAAAATCAAACAATCTAATGCACAGATAAAGGAAAAAGGAAAATGACAATAACAATGCAGAGTCAGCAAAAAAGAAGTAATAACTATCAGAGCAGAAATAAATACTGTCTTAAAAAAAACACAGAAAAGATCAATTAAACTAGAACCTGTTTTTTTGAAAAGATAAACATAATTGATAAGCTTTTAGCCAGACTCATCAAGAATATAAGGGAGTGGGCACAAGTAAAAAAGAGATGCTACAACTGACTCATAGAAATGCAGAGAATCATAAGAGACTATTACAATTATATGTCAATGGACAACCTAAAAGAAATGCATACATTCCTAGAAATGTACTGTCTCAAGACTGAATCAGCAAGAAAACAGAAAATATGAACCAAACAATATCAATAATAAAACTGAATCAGCAATTAAAAAAAAAAAAAAACTCTCAACAAAAGTCAGTGACCAGGTGGCTTCATAGGTGAATTATATCAAACATTATAAAGAGTTCTGCTTCACAAACTATTTCAAAAAATGTGCAGAGGAAAGAATGCTTCAAAACTCATTCTATAAAGTGACCATGATCCTGATACTAAAACCAAAGATATCACACACACACACACACACACACACACACACACACACAACACACAGTTACAGGCCAATATCACTGATGAACATAGATGCAAAAACTCCTGAACAAAATCCTAGCAAACTGAATCCAGCAATACACTAAAAGGATCATATATCATGATCAAGTGGGATTTATACTGAAAATGCAAAGATGTCTTAATATACACAAATAAATCAATGTGATACACCACATTAACAAACTGAGGAATAAAATCCATATGGTAACTCTATTTTTAGTTTTTCAAGGAACCTCCATACTGTTCTCCATAGTGGCTGCACCAATTTACATTCCACCAGCAGTGGAGGAGGCTTCCTTTTTCCCCATACTCTCTCTAGCATTTACTATTAGTAGACCTCTTAATGATGGCCATTCTGACTAGTGAAAGGTGATATCTTACTGTAGTTTTGATTTCCTTTTTTTGAATAATTAGTGATGTTGAGTATCATTTCTTGTGCTTCTTGGTCATCTGTATGAGTTCTTTGGATAAATGTCTCTTTAGGTCACCTGCCCATTTTTTGATTTGGCTGTTTTATGTTTTTTATATTGAGTTGTATGAGCTGTTTCTATATTGGGGAAATCAATCCCTGTCATTTGTAAATATATTCTCCCATTCTGCAGGTTGCTGTTTCATTTTGCTTATGGTTTCCTTTGCTATGCAAAAGCTTTCAAATATAATTAGGACTCATTTGTTTATTTTTGTTTTTATTTCCATTACTCTAGGAGATAGATACAAAAATATAGTGCTGCTATTTATGTCAAAGAGTGTTCTGCCTATATTTTTCTTTAGCAGTTTTAGAGTATCGAGTCTTAGATTTAGGTCTTTAATCCATTTTGAGTTTATTTTTGTACGGTATTAGGTAACTTGTTAATTTCATTTTTGTACATGTAATTGTACAGTTTTCCAGCACCACTTAACTGAAAAGACTGTCTTGTCTCCACTGTATATTATTGCCTCCTTTGCCACAGATTAAATGACCACAAATGCACAAATTTATTTCTAGGATTTCTATCCTGTTCCATTGATCTATAAGTCTGTCTTTGTGCCAGTATTATACTGTTTGGCTGTGTAGTACAGTCTGAAGTCAAGGAGCATGATTTTCCCAGCTCCATTTTTATTTCTCAAGATTGTTTTCACTATTTAGGGTATTTTTTTTTCTTTCCATACAAATTTTAACATTTTTGTTCTAGTTTTGCAGAAAATGCCATTAGTAATTTGATAGAGATTGCACTGATTTTCTTGAGCAGTATGGTCATTTTAACAATATTGATTCTTCCCATCTAAAACCACAGCATATTTTTTCCATCTGTTCCTACTGTCTTCTATTTCTTTCATCAGATTTTATAGTCTTGAGAGTATAAGACTTCTGCCTCCTTAGGTAGATTTATTCCTAGGTATTTTACTATTTTTGATGTGATAGTAAATGGGATTGTTCCCTTAATTTCTCTTTATGATATTTAATTGTTAGTTTATAGAAATGCAACAGATTTGGGTATATTAACTTTGTACCCTGAAATGTTAACTAGCTTTCTGATAGCATCTTTAGGATTTTCTGTGTATAGCATCATGTCATCTGCAAACAGTGATGATTTTATGTCTTCCTTTCCAATTTGGATTATTTTTATTTCTTTTTCTTCTCTTAGGATTAGGATTAGGATTTCCAAAGCTACATTGAATAAAGTAGCATGAGTGGGCATCCTTGTCTTGTTTCTGATCTTAGAGGGAATGCTTTCAGCTTTTTATCATTGAGTATGATGATCCAGCAATCCTCTTCCTGAGTATATATCCAGAGAAAACTCTAATTTGAAAAGATGCATGCACTTCAGTGTTCACAGTAGCACTATTTACAATAGCCAAGACATGGAAGCAACCTAAATGTCCATCAACAGAGGAATAGATAAAGATATGCTAAGTATGTGTGTAAATATATATACATGTTATTTATGTAAACATCATAAAGAGAAATTCCACACAATGGAATACTACTCAGCCATAAAAGAGAATGAAATAATGCCACTTGCAGCAATGTGGATGGATCTAGAGACTATAAGTGAAGTAAGGCAAACAAAGAATAAAACACCTGAGAATAAAGTTAACTAAGGAGGAGAAGGGGATGACAGAGGATGAGATGGCTGGATGGCATCACTGACTCGATGGACATGAGTTTAAGTAAACTCCGGGAGTTGGTGATGGACAGGGAGGCCTGGCATGCTGCTATTCATGGGGTCACAAAGAGTCAGACACAACTGAGCAACTGAACTAAACTGAACTGAAGGACTTTTAAAAATCTGCACTCAGAAAACTAAAGGATACTGTTGAAAGAAATTTACGAGTATACAAACAAGTGGAAAGACACAGTCAGCTCATGGACTGAAAGAATTAACATTGTTAAAATAAACATACTACCCAAGGCAATCTACAGACTTAATACAATCTCTATCAAAACACCAATAGCATTTTCACAGAACTAGAACAAATTATTCTAAAATTTGTGTAGGCTAACAGTGATACACTGAAGAAACAAGAAAAATACCAAATAACCTAACTTTACATCTAAAACAACTCGAAAAAGAACAACAAAAAAACCTTCAAAGTTAGTAGAAGGGAACTAAATCATAAAGATCAGAGCAGAAAAAAGTGAAAAAGAAATGAAGGAAAAAATATTAAAGCTTAATAGAACTAAAAGCCAGTTCTTTGATAAGATAAAATTGACAATTAGTCAGACTCATCAAGAAAAAAAGGGATTTAAACAAATTAGAAGAATCCAGATTGGAAGAGAAGTAAAACTCTCACTGTTTGCTGATGACATGATACTATACACAGAAAACCTCAAAGATATTATCAGAAAATTACTAGAGCTAATCAGTGAATTTAGTAAATTCACAGGATACAAAATCAATACACAAAAATCACTAGCATTCCTTTACGCTAACAATGAAAAATCAAAAAGAGATATTAAGGAATCAATCCCATTTACCGTTGCAATAAAAATAACATACCTAGGAATAAACCTACCTCAGGAGACAAAAAGAGAAGTGAACAGAAGACTGTTAAGACATTCATTAAAGAAATCAAAGACAACATAAAACAGACGGAGAAATAGTCCATGTTCCTGGGTTGGAGAGAAGCAAGTGACAGAGGATGAGATAATTGGATGGCATTATCAACTCAATGGACATGACTGAGCAAGCTCCATGAAACAGTGAAGAACAGGGAAGCCTGGCGTGCTGCAGTCAATGGGGTCACAAAGAGTTGGACATGACTTAGCAACTGAGCAACAACGAGGAAGTGTCAAGGCTCTATTTCTGAATCATGTTTTTCAGCCTTCACTATGACATATGAACACATCGTGATGCAAAACAGTAACTTAAAAGGCATCTGTATTTTTAGAAGGGAAATTTCCCCTCCAGTGTGATCTAGTGAAACCCAAATTCCAGCTGGATATTTTTTCTTTCCTTTCCACCTGTCATTCACTACTATTAGACTAAAGAGATAAAAGTGACAATTAAAAATTGACTTACTTTAGGAAAAATATATAAAATAATTTTGGCATATTCTAACCTGCCACTCCCAGAATGTTATTAGGGGGAAATTTATGCTATAGAAAAGTAGTTTTTATTTTCCCCACATAATCAGAAACACTGTACCACTCCATAAAAGCCAAATTCTCCTCTCTCAGTTGTGAAAAACTGACAAAATAAGTAAAAAGAGAATCTTTATAAAAGCATTTTGAGTGACAAATACTAATTCTGTTGTGAAATTGAAAAGACTTGAAAGGCTAAAACTATACTGAGAAGCTCATAAACAAGTCATTTTAAATCAAGATATACATAGACTTAATTTTATGCTTTTTTATAATAAGAATATCAATATTTCCTATATTTCAAAAAATTCATTGCTACTTCAAAATTTAAATATTTGGGTCTCTTCCAAAATACTCCAAGTAACTAGTTTGCTAATTAAATAAAGTTAATCAAATCCTTGGGAAAGTAATACATCTTTTCAAATCTTTTATTTTTTTAATTCACAAATGAAAGTTATTTTCAGAACAAACTGAACATAAAAGATATTTTAACTTGGGAGATGTTTTATTCATCAATACATGCCTAAGACCAGAGCATGATACATAGCAAGCATTCAAATTTTTTATTAAGTTGATTAATCAATTAGATAGATGTTTATGAGTGTGTATATAAATTCATTAACCTAACTTTCATAAAACTTAATATATGACTATTCCCCTGTAAAATAATGCAAATCAGCACCCCAAAACATATTAGACCATACCCCAGTTCACTGCGTTGATGGAATTTGAAGTTGAAAATTCACATGCAAACTGTATGATTTGCTAAAACATATTGTTAAAAATTCAGGTTTTGTTTTTTGATGCCAGTTGGGGGTAAATATCACTTGAAGTTTTGAACTGAGCTTTATCTTGCACATGTGAATTAAATTACATTTTCTTGGTTTCAGATGAATAAACACATTTTCCCAATGGCATTGTGCCAGCAGAATAATACACCTGGAATATGTTAATTCTTTTAATGACCTCACAGTCTGTCATAATAAGCTAATCACCTCCAGACAACAAGATTAGCATGATTTGTACATTTGGAAAAAAAGTCCTTAAATGCCAGCTTATTATTATTGAAATTCATCCCCTTATTTATTAATTTAAGGTCTGAATTTGTAGGACAGTGTTTTCTCCCATACTTCTAATTGTTTCTTATTTTCTGATATTACTTAATCATTAGGTTGGTTTGACATGCCCTCTTAAAACAACCTTTAGAATTGTATGACATTCTTTAAAACACTGGAGAAAGGGGCCTATATGCGTGTTTAGTAATTCAAGTCAAGCTAGTGGCACCACATATGTTTTCTGTTATGATATGGTTACAATTTTACATGCAGAAAATGTGGAATATATGTATTTTTTCAACTCTTTTTATCCACATCCTCTGAAATTTTTACCCCCCTGACACAATCTTATACTTAGCACTACCTAGAGAGTTGAGCCAAAACAATCAATTCCTTTATTTTTGTCGCATCATAACCAAAGATTTTACTTGGCAGCAGAGTCTATATATAGGTTAGAGTTTGTTATACCTACATAAAGTAGTAAACAAAGTAACTGCTCCCTGATTCCTTCTGACCTAATGTGCTCTATATTATCTTAAATAAGAAATTAATATACTCAATGTGGCCTTAATTATTTGACATCTATATGCAAAAAAATGAAACAGAATTAGAATAGGTCGGGAGTGTAATTCAATAGATTTATCCATTCTTAAACCTAAGCTATGCATATATGCAAGTTGCACACTTTTTCAAATAATTATAAACAGTTTATAATTGCTTCAGGGCTTGAATCAGTCAGCCAAGTTAGAGCCATATTACTTAGAGGGAAAAATGATGACAAAAGAGACAATCCACAGATATTTTGCAATTCTTAGAAAAGTCCATTTCGTTTTTGGTTTGTTAACCAGACCCAATGACTTGTCACAAAATAACTAAAGTATTACAAATATTTCTACAAGTCTGGAGTTCTTGAGTAGCTGCTGATTTTACTCCAAGTGATGTCAGTGTCAGTCAATAACAATCGCAGGAGTTTGCCATTTATAAAGAACCCAAAGGACTCAACATCAATGGGCAAGACAGAATTGGCGTTCATTTTGCTTGATACATCAAGCATTATATCGGGGCCTGTAATAAAGTCTAAGGGCTTCCCCAGTGCCTCAGTGGTAAAAGAATCTGCTTGCAATGCAAGAGCCGCCAGAGACACAGTTTCGAGCCCTGGGTCAGGAAGATCCCCTGGAGAGGGGTAGGCCGACCCACTCCAGTATTCTTGCCTAGAGAATCCCATGGACACAGGAGCTTGGCAGGCTACAGTCTATAGGGTCACAAAGAGTCAGACATGACTGAGCTTAAAAAATATATATATATTTTTTTTTAGGCTGTAAAGCTTGTTGACTGTCCTGCTGGATCACTAATGTTCCCTGCTTTCAAGTTATTCTCCATTAATCCTATCATATAAAAGTAATAATAAAAACAGTAATACTCTCTGAAAAAGAACACCCTAGACAAAATAACTTAGAGAAATACACATTTTTACACATGTACTAAAGGGATAAAATGCATGCAGTCACAATTCAGAGTGATTTTAACACCAGATAGCCATTTCATTGTCAGCTCTGTTGGTTTCTTAAAGTGGCTATGATATTGATATCTTACAAAGTGGCTGATAAATTGAAGTGGCTATAATTTTGATATTCCTGTATCCAAATGGGATTATATTAGACCTGCTCAATATCTTCTTATCCATTGGGTTAGTAAGGTATTATAAGTAGTTAACTTCTGGGGGAAATTCTAGTGCTGTTTTTTTTTAAAGGCCACAATCCACAAGTAGATTATTTTGAAGACTCCATATGTCTTGATGTAACATGCTAAGTGATACAGTTTAACATAAGAAGCTTGGGCTCTGAAAACCTGCAGGTCTATACACAAATGTCAACTCTGCCACTTTCTAATTTGTAATTCCAATCAAGTTATTTAACCCTACTGAATTTAATTTTCTCATCAGTTAAAAAAAAAGTGGGTAGAAGAGAATATGAGAAATGGAATGTCTTATTTGGAACCTTTTTTCTCTGTGTTGCTGATACATTACTTTCTGAATTTTAACTGCCGCTTGGAGACTGGAATCTAGCAAAGAGCCTGTATCATGGGAGGTGCTCAACTAATTTTACTTCCTTTTCCTGAGAAGTCATTAAAATTAATGGCTTAATTATATCACCACATCATTACCTACTAAAAGTATCAAAATGTTAAATCAATCAAGAGTTGGCCAACTTGTCACTAGAATGAGTTTGAAATGAACTGATTTACATGAAATCACTGAGTTCCCAGCCACATCAAGAGAATTTCCTAAATCCTAATTTGCAGAAGAAAACTAAATGATCAGGTTCTGTAAGAGAAACAAAATGAACTCTGGCTTCAACCACTGGGCAGTTACGTAGTAATAAATCGAGTGATCCTCAAGAACAGGGATCAACAAACTTTCTGCAACCGGATGCTAATTATTTTAGGCTTTGCACACCATATGGTCATTGTTGCAACTTACTAGACTCTGCGTTTATAGTACAAAATCAGCCACAGGTAACAGGTAAACAAATGGGTAAGGCTGCATCACAAAAATCTTTATTTACAAAAATTGGTGGTGGCCCAGATTTGACTCATAGGCTGTAGCTTTCCAACTTGTGTTCAGTATTGATGATGTCTCAACACTCCACCAATTGTCAGTTACACAATTCCTTATATTCCTGATATTGCCTATTAGTCAGCAAGATTACCACAACTATATGTATAGATTTAGAGAATATATTAAAGGAATATCTTTAAGATTAGATATAGGGACTTCCCTGGTGCTCCAATGGTTAAGACTTCACTTTCCAATTGCAGGGCATATGGGTTTGATTCCTGGTTAGGGAACTAAGATCCCACATGACTCACAGACAAAAAAACACAAAAAAGAAGCAATATTGCAACAAATTCAATAAAGACTTTAAAAATGGGCCACATAAAAAAACTTTAACAATAAATAAACCAAAATTAGGTATACATTCTAATAATATTCTTCTTAAAAATGTTTAGTAGTAAAATATAGGAGTGGACCAAGAAAGATACCTAAATTTACAAATAATAGTATGATTCCTATCTATTATAAAAACCCAATATTAAATATCTTCTAACCTCAAAGGCCATATTTTAAGTCTCCAGACAATCAAGAGGGCATTCCAAATAATAATTTGCCATAAACTGGTATGCCAGGTATCAGTTACAGGTTATGCAAATAACCAGTCAAAAACACAGAAAATTGTCACTAGGTAACTACAGTAGCTGGAAATACATGAAAACCAAAACAAAATATTTTTAATCTATCCACCTACTTGCTATAGGATTAAGTCCAAGAATTAGAAATCACTGGTTTTACAAATGTAAAGGAATTTTTAGATGTTTGAACAAATGGAAAGAAGAACAAAGATATTACAGAACATTTGGTAAGCCTCCCCCACAAAACATGCTTCAAACCACAGAATTTGAAAACAAAGTAGAAAGAGGCAAAAGACTATTATGTGAAGATATTTGAACAGTTTTCTTCCATTGCAAACTACAGCTCTTTCTAAAGATCAACATTAAAATAACCACCTGATGTTTTCCAATGGGTCAATAAGCTCATGTATTAGATTGTGAATTTAGAGGCCTGAACAATATATTAGTCATCATTTCTACAAGTCGAAGATAAAAATAATATACATATATTTGTTAAGAACAGTAGGTTCTAAGCAAATTATTTAAATACATTTAATAATCTACTAGCCTTAATAGGGTATAGAAATCACAAAGTTTCTCATTATGTTACTCTCTCAGAATCCACTCATTTAAATAGCAGGATATTCCCTAAAAGTGTAAAATTCTTCTTGTATCCCACAGTAATGTGCTGGAAAGACCAAAGTTCTTATGAGAAGACTGGAGAATTCAGAAATGCACCATTTGGCCATTCAAAGCAGGCTCCTGCCCCTCTTAATTAAATGAATCCCTCAGCACTACACAAGCAGGCTGCTTTCCAGGATAGAAGAGATGTCACACAGATGTTTCCAACAAAATTTCCAAAAGTTCACCTTGCTGGGAAAGAATGACTCCATACAAAGTAAGAATTTTACCAATCCTGTAAGAATGAACACAAGCAAAAGGCTTGGAATTTGCCTCTTTTTAAAGGAAAACACATACGCAACATACAACCAGACATGTATTCAGAATGTCCAGATGTCTTCACCGTGCAGGGGAATAATTTTTAAAACTCCACAGAAATAAGAAGAGGCACTGAGAGAATGATGAGAAGGTGTTGCAAATATGAGAAGTGAGAATACACAGACCTCTCTTGGATTGCCAACTTGATTAGCTCTTCTCCTTTACAGAAAGATGCTTTAGTCATTGACATGCCAAAGGAAGGACCCAAAATTATGCCTGATTTCTGGTCAAAGGTGAAAGAAAGAAATGCCAAGAAGACAAATTCTTACAGAAGAGACATGTGAAACGAGGCAGTAAAGATAGGTTTTATAGATCTGCAGTACAGAAGATGAAATCCGGTGTGGAATGGATCATGTCTGCTTGTGAATTTTAATGCGGATGATGGAACAAGAGGGCATACATAAAAATTAGGGAAAATCTGATTTGAAACAGATGTCGTACATCCCTTCATTGCAAAGAATCATAAATGAATGTATGGAATATCAGGCAGGAAAGAAAAAAAAAAGGCTGTCCAGGTGAAGAACACTGACTCTGTTTAAAAAAAAAAAAAAAAGGCAATTGCATATCATTCCAGGTTAGTAGAATTATAAAGTATTAGGAGTCTTCACTGGATGACTACAACTAATTTCTTAAATTTGAACGCTACTTAATTTTTGGTTTTATCACTTCAGAACCCAACAAAGGTATTCATTATTAACACATGATGATAAGAAAGCCCAGAAAACACATGGACAAGATTCTGAGTTTCTGATTTGGAGTCTGTAGCCCTACAGTCTTGGTGTTACAATCTCACACAGTGAATTTGGAGAGTTCCAAGTTGTAAAAAATCAGATTATTTTGAAGACTAGAGTTATATAACATATTGTATTTTACTTTTTTAAAGTAACCAAGGAGAATAGCACTTTAACTGCTGCTACATTATAATACAGTAATTCTCTTGAGCAATTTTTGTTTTAACAGACACATGAAATTGAGTAACTGAAGTTTTCTTACTGGCTGCTAGAAATTTTAGAACCATATTTCAGCACTAACTCAAAGCAACTGAGTAACTTTTGACATAAGCATATCTGTCCTGTGCTTATTACCTCTCCATTTTATGTCATTTCCCTAAATGGTTTTAGTTTTTCTCTTGCAAATTTTTAGCATATTCTGATTTGTTTTATTTTATATAACTTTTAAAGTCACTTTAAAATTATTTGAAACAAAAAGAAATATAATTAGTCAATTACTTAGATCCTTCCTATACAGCTGCACAATAAAACATGAGAGCCCAGATTACTCCCATAGTTTAGCTCAATTCAGTCCATACTGATCTTAATACAAGACATCCAGAACATTTCATTTATTGGATAGTCAACATCATCCTCTTGTTTCAAATGAGCCTATACAAAGACGTTCAATGAATACAAAACAACAAAGCAAACATCAAACCTATAGAATGAATACAGAAACAGAATAAAATCTGTTTATTTTAGAAATAAAATCAGAAATAAATAAATCAAAAACTGAAAAAAAATCTCATTTTATAAAACACCTGTGAATCCATGCTTATGGGATTCAGAAAGTGTCTTTGCCCGAGTAGCTCCCAGCTCAGTGTCTCAGCAATAACTCTTGCTTTCAATATCACGGTGCTAAACTCCCAACCCTTGTCAGAATCCACATTTGACACATACATACCTATTTATTGAAACCAGCATGGGTATTTGGTGGTTCAAGTGTTATGGGATGCAAAGGAAGGAAAAACCCCTGGTTCCTTCCCCATAGTGCTACCATTTTTTCTTCGTTCATTTTCACACTTCTTCCCACAGGAGCACTTCCCTAAAAGTCACAATCAGAAAACTAAGCCCACACAACCCTCGTGGTACCCAGTGAATTCTCTCCTGTATACCATTTATTTTTTTATTGCAAGTGTGTGGGAGTGAAAAGAGATTTTACAAAGGCACATTGTGATTGCCTAGATTCTGAAACTATCACATACAATATCCTGCCAAAATCTACGTTCCTTGTGTCTCTTCCTTAATAATCTTAATAACCCCAGGTATTAGCATTTATCACATTTTACTTCATCCCAGCAAAATAAAAATTACAAACATAGCTTAATAAAAGGAACTCCACCTCCCAGGCAGCTGTGTACTAAACCAAGGTTTCAGCAGTCTTCAGTTTCTTATGCACTTACCAAATTTCTCATTTGTTTCCCATTGGAGAGAATGTCATTATCTACAACAAAACTTATCTTTAGTAAGCTTTTTGAAATAGACATATACCCATGGGACAGGGAGACAATAAAATGAAGAAGGAGGGGAAAACGATTTCAGAAGGGGATCACTCTGATTTTCAGGGCAGCATTTTCAAAATACAAACACCTTTTTTTCCTCTCCCCTACCTCCCAAATTCTGAACTACTCATTTTTTCCTATGGGATGGGCTAAGAAAGGGAGAGAAGTTCATAGTTTCATCAATTCTTCTTAAGGTTCTATGAACTAATTAGTGTTTTAACCACCGTTTACAAAGCCACTGGGTATACTCCATCCTTGATACTTCAGAAGCTCTAATCTGAATGTGTCATTATTTCAACCAACCAGATGAACAATCTTTTCTGAGAAGGTGGTGTGAGGGACAAAGAAACAGTAACATATAAATCAAAAGAAATTGATGGGTTTTTCCATTGTTAAGACTCAGTGGACGCAGAGAAAAGAATATTCAATTATAACCCATCTGATCATAGAAACATTACCCCTGGATAGTCTCTGGTAGGAAAAAGACTGTGTCAACATTATGTTCTGGAGGACAATAGAAAAAAAGATTTTTACTGAAATTATACTAGTACACTATACATTCATTGGAAAACAGTCAATTCTTAGACTAATGTTTCCAAATCACAGATTCTTAATCTATCAGATACAAATTCAACACCAAGAGCGGTAACTCCACATAGTATATAGCACTTTAGAGTTCAAAATACAGTGTAAGGCAGATTCTCTCTTTTAATCCCACAAAAATCTGTTTTATTATTTTAAGTTACAGACATAAAAACAGGAAAAATAAAATTCAGAGAGGTTAAACGACTTGCCCCTGTCATTCAGGGAGGAACACTATCAAGTCTCTGGTTCCTAGTCTAGTATCTTTTGCCCTACCTCCTGGAGGTTAACGTTAATTTCATCAAGTCAATACAATTTCAACAAGGTGTTGCTGTTGTTTTCCAGTCACTAAGTTGTGTCTCACTCTTTGCGACCCCATGGACTGCAGCCCACCAGGCTTCCCTGTACCTCACTATCTCTCTGAGCTTGCTCAAATTCATTGAGTAAGTGATACTATCTAACCATTCTCATCCTCTGCTGCCCCCTTCTTTTCACTTCAGTCTTTCCCAGCATCAGTTTTTTCCAATGAGTCAGCTCTTCACATCAGGTGGTCAAAGTACTGGAGCTCCTGCTTCAGTATCAGTCCTTCCAATGAATATGCAGGGTTAAGTTCCCTTAGGATTGACTGGTTTGATCTCCGTGATGTCCAAAGGACTCTCAGGAATCTTCTCTGGCATCACAATTTGAAAGCATCATTTCTTTGGTGCTCTGCCTTCTGTATGGTCCAACTCTCACATCCATACCTGACTAGTAGAAAAAACATATAGCTTTGACTATACAGACCTTAGTGTACAAAGGGATGTCTGACAATAGTTGTTTCTCTGCAGGCTATTTTCTTCATCTAAACATTATTTTCCTCCTGGTATCTCTTTGAAAATAAATTACAAGAACTCCAAAATCACAGTTAGGCTATACATGGAAATCTATAGGAGGGATGTGGGAGTCACGAACCAGGTTCTAGAAAGCATCAGAAAGAAGCACTGAGGCTCTAACTAACAAACAGGAACTGACTGATGTTCTTATGGCTTGCATCTAAATTAGCACAAACGATGCCTTATGCTGCCAAAATGAAATTACATCCTTTTTAGTATGCTGTACAATTAAATAATTTCTAAATATTGTTAAGGAGCTAAAAATAAGTGACCAATGCCGTGACAGTGTAACAAACAGGACTTAGTTTTAAGATAGATCAGATGTAGGTTATGGAGCTTGCCAGAGCCATGAAAGAATGTATTCTCTTCACTAGTGTCAACAACTTATTTTACGAGCAGTTACTCACCAGAGGGTCAGGCACCATTAAAGTCAATATAAAACTCCAGAAAGGGGCTTCTTCTCTGGCACATGCTGTATTACTCCTCAGGAATATAGTGGTGATTTAAACAAACCTATACAATTCAATTTCAAAACAAGTAAGCTTAAATTAATATAATCTCTTATGGAAGACAGGAATATCTGTGCTTACCTATTACTAGTTTAGAATAAGCTAAGATTTCTATATTACTTCAATTGTTTATATGCCTTTAGCTGTAGAGACAGTATCATCTTATTCTCAATTCAAATAGAAAAAATAGTCATTGATAAAATAGTGGCTCAATTGTTTTAATCAATAAGAGTATGAAAATAAAAGAAAAATCTTCACTAGCCTGTGTCATTGTAAAATCTAACAAAGCTGTTCCCAAAGTGTGTCCATTAAAAAAAAAAAGGTGAAAAAGAGGAAAGAGAAAGAAGAGAAAGAGAAAGAGAAGGAAAGCATCTGAAACTACAACTAGATGAACTACATTTCTTTTAAATATGTCCTGAGTAATTATTCAAAGAATAAAAGGGAACTTTTAGGGGAAATAACTATAGCTCTTCAACCACAAAACAATAGTGTATGTCTCCAGACTATTTGTTTATGAATAATTCAGCTTTTATCACCAAACATGCTTGATCATTTCAAGTG
Organism: Capricornis sumatraensis; assembly: GCF_032405125.1. Classification (NCBI taxonomy): domain Eukaryota; kingdom Metazoa; phylum Chordata; class Mammalia; order Artiodactyla; family Bovidae; genus Capricornis; species Capricornis sumatraensis. The sequence goes on along the minus strand of NC_091085.1, from coordinate 37,805,553 downwards.
TGAAGCCCATGAAATGTCATTTCAATTCATTCTTCAAGTGTCTTCTTGGCAGTCAGAGGAGAGAATTATAGGATTAAGAGGTCTGGCTATATATAAAACAAGGCAGAAACATTAAAAGCTCTTCTTCAAATGCAAGACTGATGTAATGATTTTAATGAGTTGCATAGCATTGTTCTTCATTCTTAGGAATGGATTATATTTCTGGAAACTGACTTGCCTGATTAGGTTTCATCCAGTCTCTCTGGATTTTGCTGCTGAATACAGTCATTTCTATCACATGAACAGCAGGATCCAGGCATCTGCCTCTTTATTGTGGCTTCCATGGTATTATTGTTGAATGTGTGAGCCAGTAGGCTCTTGCTGAATGAAGTGCACAATTCAAATCATAAAGTTTTTCATACACCAGAGAACACTTTGGAGGCAACCCAATGGTGAAATACAATTTCTATCCCAAGGAGCTATTTGCTACAGACCCATAAGGCACAAAAAAAATAAGCTTTAAGAACAGTGTTCTCAAAGTGAAGCCTGGGGACCAACTCCTTCAGAATTATCTACAATGATGAATGAAAGGAGATTCTTGGGTATCTCTTTAGATACATGAAATCGTATTCTCTATAGCCAAATCCCAATCATGTACACAAGTTTGTCTGATGATCCTAAAAATTTTAAAGCCACTGTTTTTAAACCTATGCCTGCCCTAAAAAATAAAGTCTTACTTTTTAAAGTTATTCTGTTTTTTCTCAGCTTTAAAGTCTCTTTTAAATTTTTACTTATTTATTTTTGACTGTACTGGGTCTCTGTTGCTGTGTGGTCTTTTCTCTAGTTATGGAGAGTGGGGCTACCCTCTCATTGTGGTGTGCAGGCTTCACATTTGATGGCTTAGTGTGTGTGGGCTCAGTAGTTGTGATTTCTGGGCTCTAGAGAACAGGCTCAATAGTTGTGGCATACAAGCTTAGTTCTTCCATGGCATTTGGGATTTTCCTGGACCAGGGATCGAACCTGTGCCTCCTCCATTGACAGGCTGATTCTTTACCACTGAGGAAACAGGGAAACCCTGTTTTAAAGTTTTGAGTCCACACATCTCTCAGTTTGCAGTGATGGTCCCCTGAAGAAGACTTATGTAGCACTTTTTTTAATAGGATCAGTATCTTACTACAGGCTGTCATGTAACCCAAATGAGTAGGATATAACAATGCTGGGGAAATGTCCCAGTAGGATGCCAGACATAAAACTTGAATGAAATATGTTAATTCTTATGGCATCAAGAGAAATCATGGCATAGAGCTTTTCAAAAATATTATACAACATATAATATGAATTTCAGTATTCTTATTGGCATTTCTTTCCCAAACTAGATTATAGTGCCAATGGCACAGTTGAGACATACACACACAGCACATGGGTAGAAGCATATGTTAGAAAAACGGTTGCTTTTCTGCCATATCCACACTTGCCACATATCCTGGAACTTATTAAAATTCTGTTGAAGTGGTCAGACTGTTCTTAGCATGCTTGTTTTTTCTTGGGGAAATCCATTGCCCTTTCAATGAGGAAACATTCGGTTACCAAGCTATTCCTGGTTTAAAAATAATCTGCAAACTCTGCCTTGTAAACACTTGCAGATAGACCACAGAAGTCCCCAGAGCTACCTTGGAAGCAGGCCAAATTTATCTCAAACATATCTTGCTCGTGTAAAATAAATATTGAAACCATTATTCCAGAGAAACTATTTTTCTAAACCAGTTGCTTTTCAAACTGAAAGTCAAAGCATCATCATGGAGGTTGGAAACACAAAGGAACATGTTTGGTGAAATTGTCAATGCAGAAGAGGGATGGAAGGCACAGCTGCCTGCCTTCTCTTTTGCCTAGAAGAGGCCTTGTTGCTCATCTTCACCAGCTCTTGGAGAAAAATGCCTAAATACAGAGCTGAGCTCTAATCTAGGGTTATTCTCATATACTTCCCCCCCCTTCAATATTTCCTCTAGAGTGGGGTTGCAAAAATATGGTCCATGGGGGTAACACATCCTTCAACTAGTTTTTGTAAATAAACTATTGCAACACAGCCACACACACTTATTTACACATCATCTATATTGCTTCCCCACTACAAAGTCAGAGCTGAGTAGTTGCAAAGGGACCCTAGGGCCCACAAAGTTAAAAACGTTTACTGTCTAGCCTTTTACAGATAAAGTTTATCCAACACTGATCTAGAGGATATTTATTGTTGTCTCAGTAGTGGTTATTCTCAAACAGAGGTAGATGGAAGCAGAGGTGGTGAATGCCCAGCATGATACAGGTGGAAATTTCCTATGAATATTATTGCAGGAAAAAATAGATTATCTTCAAAACAATGTCTATTTTTAACAAAATGATTTATCCTACAAGTGAGAATTTAACGGAACTGCTGTGATGAAAATGAGGTCAGGAATAACCAAGATAAAATAGTGATTGTAGAAACACAAAATCCCCAAACCTTTCTCCCTTTACTCCAACTGCCTTTTACTCCCGCATGCTTGATCTTGTTAGATGAGTAACTTCTCTCCTAATTTTGCCAGATAAATACCAACACTTAATTATTTCTTCATGCTCCCCCACACTCTCTCATTCATTCATTCACTCAATAACTATCTAATGAGGACTTATGATAAGTCAAGTCCTGTGCTAGGGACTTGGTATATAATGACCAACATATGAACATGGGTCAGCTTTCACAGAAAGCTTTTTCAGGTGCAAATTTTGAACCAGATGGTCTTATTTTTGAACTTACAAATAAAGAGAAAAGAATCAAACCCATAAATGTCTTTTATTCCCAGACTAAGTATATTATTAGGTTGGCCAAAAAGTTCATTTGGTCTTTTTTTCCATAACATCTTAGGGAAAAACCCTAATGAACATTTTGGCCAACCCAATATTATGCTATGATATACAATGAGGCAATGAAACAGTGCAAAGTATCCATTTATAATATAATAGTATAGATTACTGCCATTATAATTTCTATATCATGACTTTTTATTATAGTAATCTAAATCGTATGTTTTGTTAAAAACTTTGGTAACCCTACTCACAGAGCTCAATGAAGGAGAAAATCAAACAAGAAAAATTTTAAGTGCAAGCGTCCAATGTGTTCTAGAAGACATGAAATACAGAGCTCTACAGAAGCAATATGGTAGAGAGTTGGGGGAGAGGTGAAGCCTGATAGAGATGATAGAAAAGGAAATTAAGAGGAAATGAGGAAAGGAGAGGACAATAATCATGCATGGTCATGTTGACCATGTAAAGAAAATGGATGCTTTCTTTTGCTGTCTTTAAATTGAGATAAATGGGAAGCAATTAGAAGTTTTAAATAAGGAGTACCACAATCAGATTTTTCTGTAGACTTTAGAAGAATGATGAGTGGGGCTACTAAAATCTCTTGAGAAGGTAGTTTAGAAATTCAAGAAAGAGCTCATGGAGGCTGATCTACGGTCACATTAGTGCTGATGAAAAGAAGTAGAGATATTCAAAAGGTATTAAAATCAATAGAAAATGATAATTTTTCAGACTGGGGAGTTGAATGAAAGGAGAGAATTAATGAAGAATAACTTAGTTTTTCTTTGGTCTTGCCTAGGTTTTGGTGGCATGTGCTGTGATTGGAATCACAGATGGGGAGCAGGCAAGGAGAAAGATGGCAAGTTTAACTTGGAATGATGGGTGTCTAGTACCTAAGGAACATGCATTCGCAGAATATGCATTTGAGGAGGGACACCTGAGGCTCAGGAGAGTGGAAATCGGGATGAATCATCAGTCTATCAATAATGATTGAGACAGTCAGAGGGGATGAGATTACCCAGGTTGTATATTTACAGTGATAGCAGAAGGGCCTTGAATAGAATCCATCAGAGCATGAGAATTATGAAAAAAAAGAAAAAGTTAAGAAGGTGTGGCTAAGTAGACTAGAGGAAAAATATGTTGATCTTAGAATCATAGGAGTCAAAATAAAATGCTTCATGAAGAAAGGAATGACTGATCCTATCATATATTTCTGTAAAACAATAATAAGACCTAAAATACATTCCTTAGACTTACTGTCATTACCAATTATGGTAACAGCAGTTAGGAAAGGGGCACAAGCTATTTTACAGAAGGCTGAGAAATCAACAAAGAAATAAAGTGCAGCAACAAACTTAGATAATGCTTTTTATGTTTAGCTATGAAGGACAAGAAAGATAAGAGAGTAGGTAGAGAGAAACATTAGGAGGAAGTTATGACAAGAAGAGATCATAAATGAGGCTTCTAGAGAGTAGCTATCACTATTGTATTTCTTAAACTGGTGGTTGGTCACATAGCTGTGTGAATTTCTAATAATTAAGCTGAACTTTGTGTTTTGGGCACTTTTTGTTTGTTTAGAATATGGGCCAGCTTAAAAAGTATATATATAAATAGTTTTAAACCACAAAAGGAATATAAAAGTAAATCTAACAAAAAGTCTGCAAAATGTATGTGACAAAAATTGTAAATACTCATTGAAAGCTATTTTTTTAATATTCTTTATTTGGAAAGGCATAATTATGTGTTTTGGGTACCAAGAATAGTTGAGATGCAAATTTTCCCAAAATGAGCTATGCATGCTAAGTCACTTCAGTCATGTTCAACTCATTTGCAACCCAAGGACCATAGCCCATCAGGCTCCTCTGTCCATGGGGTTCTCCAGGCAAGAATACTGGAGTGGGTAACCATATTATAAAGACTTAGAAACAAGAAAAACAGGCCTGAAAAAAAAAAAAGATGGGATGATTTCCCTTGCCAAATATTGAGATTCATAAATACCACAGATAAAAGTATAAAGATAAGAATATAAGTGAAAAGAAATAGAACAGAAATAAATCCAGACATATATAAATGTGTCATCTGACATTGTAAACTGGTGAGGAAATGACTGACTATTCAAAAAGATGCTGAGAGATTTGTTACTCATTTAGAAAAAAGAAGAAAAATACATGATCATTACTTCACACTCTACACAAAATATAAGCCCCAGATATAATAAGCACTTTACGTTTATAAAATAAAATCTATAAGCCTTCATTTGACAATTAGGATAAGATCTTAATGAGACTGGGGAAGGAAAAGATCCACTAATGATATAAAATATTTAGTAATAAAGAAAGTAATAAGTTCAGTTACATTAAAATGATTTACTTAAAAGTATTTTCTATTCTTTAAAATACACCATGAAGAGAATAAAGAGAAGCATTGCCTACGAGAAAAAATTTTCAGCATCTATAAATAAGGATTAGTAGTCAGGACATGTAAAAGTTCTTATTATCAAAAAGAAAAGACAAATAACCCAAATAAATCTTGCAGTAGACATAAACAGACATTTTATAAAAAGAAGAAACAGACAGATCATGAATGTGAAAATGTGTTTGTTCTTGTTAATAATCGGAAATAACAATTTAAAACCACAAGAAGGTAGAATTTCAGGTAAAAATTTTAAAGTGAGTTGATGTCAATTTTAGAAAAAAGGTGGAACATGAGAACTTGTCCACCTAATCACTGCTGGAGTGTGGGTAAACTGGTACAAACACTTTGGAAAATATTTGCATTTAAAGTTGAACACATGTATATGTAGCAACTCTATAATTATATTCCTAACAGAATACCTTACATCTATATGCTGGCAGATTTGCATAACAAGATGCACAGCACCATTGTTCGTAACAATCACAAATGTTTATCAAAACAAATGCACCACAAAGCCTATTGCTGTTATGTGGTTATGTGAGTTACATGGAGCAAAGAAATAAATTGTGGTGTATTCATATACTAAAATTCTAATGAATGATATACTACTATAGATAGCATCAAAATTGAATCTTGAATAATTTTGAACAAAAGATATAAGGCATAGATAGACACATCATACATTACAATTCCATTCATAAAGTTCAAACCAGTAAACAAAACATACTGTTATGGAATATACATGTAGTTAGACCCAAAATAGAGAAAGAGAACAGAATGTTATCTGGGAGGGTAACAATGGCATATATTTTATTTCTTAACCTAGATGATGGATACATGAGTGTTACTTTCATGTTACAATTTTCAGCACATATGAATTTATACAGTCTTTTGTATAATGTATTTTCTAAATATTTTCAAGGAAACTATCATATGTATTAAAAGATATGAAATATTTGATGCAAAAAATTTAACCAATAGATTTTATCTGCCACTTTGAAAATTTAGAGATTGTTTTAATTCTTCAACTTAAGAAAGGGTATGTTGTACTGAGCTAGGAAAAAAATAAGTCTAACAAGAATGGTCATAGGAAAAAAAAAAATTTAAAAAAACTCTGAACAAGGTAAAGTAGGGAGGATAAAGGGGGTCCTAAAATCTCGAACAAACTGTTAAAGAAAATCAGTTCACTGTTTTCAATGTGTCACTTTGTGACCCTCAAAAGTATAATGAATTAAAAATTCAAAATAGATACACAGATAAAGATAAAATGGCTATTTTTCTAGTAATAAAGCAAAGGAAAATTATTAGCTTCACCTTGTAAGTGTTCATGAAGGAAAAATGTATCCTCTGTTTTCTCAAGTCACATTTTATTAGTGTAAAAATATAGGCGAAAGGAAAACATTACTTCAACATGACTATACTTTAAAAGTTTCTTATCTCTTTATTAATGTAAGGTAACAAACACACACAAAGAGATGTGCATAATAATGTTCCATGGCTGTGTACAATAGTCAACCTGTGAAAGCCAAAATCCCAGAGGATATGTGCGTTATACACTTAGGTGGTTTATGTATTTTATTCAGAGGAGGTAGCTTAATTTTTGAAGGAACCAGAAATTAGTTTCCCCACTTTGAACCTAGTCCAAGTGGTGTATGAGTCATGATCAAATGTTTTCATAACCTACTAGACATTCAGTGATCTTCGAGACTTGAGCTGGTGGTCTTCCATCATTCTTCGGTGGGCAGGTGTCACCACCATTAATTAGGCTTTTGCTTAAAATCTGCTGGGGGTGTGGGTGGGCAGAAATCAAGGAAGTCTGGAGACTAAACAGCCATTCATAGCCTGTGGTGGTCCTCCCCAGGTTTGCACAGAGGCTCCTGGCCAAGGCCACCTGGTAAATGTCCAGTCAAACAAAGAGGGAGTTTCATTGATGCCTCATTTCACTGATACCTCACAGAGCTCTCAGTCTGGATCATCTACCAGGATTCAGTTGGCAGGGCCAAATTTCAAAAGTATAGGTGCTTTGATGAATAGACCTTTATTTTGAAAAACTCAGTTACATAAGTGCTGTAACTGACATATCACACAATTCATTGTAATGCGTTCTGTTTAAAAATCTATTAGCCACAGATCAGAAGAATCTCAGAATAAATAGATAATCAGAGAAATGTGCTTTATATTTAACTGGGTTATACTACAGATTCAGTTCTGGAAATACACCATAAAAAATTGTTAAAATAATAATGGTCTCCAATCATAAAGAAATTTACAATTTATCAAATGACTTCACCTATCACAAGATGTGGAAAATTTTAATTCTAGTAAAAACTTTGCCTGAGTACGCACAGGGAGTATAGGAATGAGTCAGGACATACTATTAACATAAGCTTAAGTCCAGTGTTAGACCCACTATACTACACATGCCTAAAAGTAGTAACAAGAATAGTGATAACAACTGTCATTTTGAGTGAGCACCTACTAAGTGTGAGGCATTATGCACTTTATACTTCAGTGTCTAAGCTTAAAATATTTAATTATATTTAAATACCTAGCAAAAGCTATCTATGTTGAATCCTTTGATTAAAACAATGATGTATCAGTCTTATAAGTTAAAATCTCCATGTTTTGCTCTCTTTACTGGAGCATAACACTATTAAATACATACATATATATATAATCTTTTATATATATATAAAAATGTATACATATTATTTACATATAAAAGTTTATAAGTATTCATGTGTAACATGTGAAACTAGGAAATAAGTAATTTCCTATTGTGCAAACTACAGTACTACCTTATTCTACACAAAGGGTAAAGTAAGATGCAGTCCAACAAAGATAGATAATTTTAAGTTTTAAAATTTAAATTATATTAATCAGATGATATAAAAGTAAGTTTGTTTTCTCAGTTATACTACTGACTTTTCAACTGGTAAAGAGTTACATGTGGCTAGGAGCACATTCTATAGACAAGAGTATTTTTTAGAAAATTGAAGTTTATTCATTTATATATTTAGATTGAAATATTTAGATATATTGCACAGTACCTGCCTTTATTAAGTGTTTCTGGTCATTAAGATCATCAATCTTTTAACTGTGTATATAAATCATGGTACTGTGCACACAGATTGTACACACAGTGGTTTCCTATCCCTCTGACAAGATATGTTTACTGTGTATACTCATTGTTTCCCAAGCATACAAGGGATCATCTGCTGTTACTATAATTTCCCCATTCATGAAATGAGGATAACAATATAATCAACTGTCTCAGAGTTAAATCATACAGTGAATATAAACTACTAATAAGTACCTAATAAATAGGAAATATCCAATAAATATTATGTTCATTCAAATACAATGTCAACTATACTTCAATAAAAAATAAAGTTTATGTGTATACCTCATATATATTCATATATCTCATAAGTAACTATATATATGAAATTAGCTACAGGGACAGTATTATAGATTAAGGACTGATCATTTACTAAACTCAAAAGAGATTCATGCAAAATCAATATTTAAAACTAAAATTTTTCTTGGTCATCATTTTTATTTTATTCTTTACCCTGAGTATCAGAAAAAAAAATTGCTTGGTTTCAAAGTAAAAGTGAACAAACCTTTCCCTTGCACGAGCACATACCTGCTGGTATGTCATTTAGTGAAAACCGTCACAGTTACTCTGTGCTTATGTTTATTTGCTCAGTCATGTCCGACTCTTTGCGACCCCATGGACTACATAGCCCACCAGGCTCCTCTGTCCACGGGGACTCCCCAGGCAAGAATACTGGAGTGGGTTGCCATGCCCTCGTTCAGAGGATCTTCTCTACCCAGGGATCAAACCCAGGTCTCCTGCAGTGCAGGCAGATTCTTTACCCTCTGAGCCACCAGAGAAGCCCCACAATTACCCTAAAAGGTTCTATTTAATAAGTATTTATTGAAAGTTTGCTGTGTCAAGAAAGAAAGATATGCAAAAGTGAGGTCAGATAGACAGTAGCCATTTTTAAGGACATTATATTCTAGTGAGAAGAATAAGAAACACACAAGGAAATGATAATGAGATTTAACCAGAATCAAATATTTGATTTCCTTGAGTTCTTCTAAAAAGAAAAGGGAGTATACTTTAAGTTGAAATAAATACATTAAGATGAACATATCAGCAATGGTAATCCTCTAAATCATATAGTTGTCTTTAAAAAAAGTCAACCCCAATCCATTCACAGTGGTTTCAAATGGCATTAGTTGGTCACAAAATCAACTCAGAGGAATAAAGAGGAATGTATAGGAATAAAGTGAGGAACAGGTGGTATCTCTTCATTCTCAATGACTTATTTCAGCACAGTTAATAGTAACTGTCCTTGTTCTTAGCAGAACATTTTCCATTCTGATATTTTTCATTCAATACATAAGTGTTCAAATGTGCACTGAAAGGCAGAGTTAAAGTTTCTAGCTTGAAGTACAATACCTAAGAAGGAGAATCTCAAAATCATTAGCCTACATAAATATTCTTCTTCCTCATTTCCCATCCCAAACTCTCTCTACTTCTGACAACACACACTCACACACACACATACACACACCTCACACCTGAATCAGTCACTGTGATACACAAAAATCTGATTGTACATTCAGTACTTTTAAGGTCACTTTTAGTTTAACCTAAACCAGAACATCATTAGTGATAAACTACATATGCTAAAGAAGCAGAGAAAATAATATGATACAGATTTCTGAATATCATTTTAGCTCAGAAATCTTCTCATGCAATAATTAGTGACATACTAAACATCCAAATAAAGAGACCTGCTGTATAGATCTATAAACTGGATATCAGTGTTACAGATGCCAAAACACAGAAAGATTAGCTCTCCGCTCCACCCCCGCTGAGGAAGTTCCCTGGAGGATGAAAGAGCCCTGGAACAAAGTGAGATGCTTTAGCTGATCAAGCCCTATTTGGTCACTTTCATCTTTGCGATGCATGGAAAAGGAGCCCCCCTTTCTGCCAGCTCTTGGCACTCTGACCATGGAGAGACATAAACGGAGGCAAGGCAAGGCCAGCACAAAAAAAGTGGTTAAAGGCAGCAGCCCATTCCGAAGAAACAAAGATGCTGGCAGGAGTGTTAACAACGAAGATGCTTGTGCCTCCATGGTAAATAGAATGGCAATGGCCTAATAATAAACCCGAAAGACACAAGTGAGGATGGCTGCATGCAAAGTGGGGGAAACCTTCCAATTACTGCTTTAGACAGCCCTATTAATCCTTAGGAGCACTCCCGACAAAAAGTCTATTCAATTTTCCCTCAATGTGTTCTGTCTAATGGGAGCGGTATTATGTCTGACACTGAGGGTAATTACCTCATGAGAATTTCACATACAGAGAAGTAAAGTCTTTTAATTTTCTGCAGGTGTCTTGGACACATTCTGCATAATTCTTTGCCCCCAAATTAGGTGCACATTCCTCTTCTGCCGAGCTGCTTTCATATTGGGTTGGTATGCATTTGAGGGCTGAGTAATAGTCATTTATCTCATCCCCTATGGAAAGCAGCACATAGTATATTCTCCCTTCATCACATCACAAGTGCTATTAATATCTTCAGCAAGGCTGAAAAATGTATGTATACATATATATATATATATATGATGTGTGTGTGTGTGTGTGTGCATATACACACACATACATATAAATCTGGTTATAACACTCCCTTTGGGTCACAACCATTAGCAGCAGATAAATAGTTAGGAACCTTTCTATACACACAGTTATGAGAGCGCCAAGAAGACCATAACCCTGCAGGGAAGCACTTAACTGTTTACTCCTGCCAGTTCTTGAAACTTGGAAACAACTGAAATTGAATAAGAAAGAGGATAAATGGAAAAATCAGTATTTAGGGCTGCTTTGTTTCCTGAAATAATTACACATGTAGCATGTCTTATTGATTTATTCTAAAGACTCTTCAGTCAAACACAAATGGATTATCTTTTTCTTTGCTGAATTATACAAAGCAGTTTTATTATTTTAGCATCACCTGACAGCAGAGATATGACAAAAGGAATGTTTAATATAACAGCTTAGTGAAATAAGTACCAGCAAGAAAAAAAAGCCTTTAAAAAAAAATTGTTTTCTAGTAGTGGAGCAGTGAGGTATATAGAAATAGGCTGCTGCTAAGTCACCTCAGTCATGTCCGAATCTGTGCGACCCCACAGACAGCAGCCCACCAGGCTCCCCCGTCCCTGGGATTCTCCAGGCAAGAACACTGGAGTGGGTTGCCATTTCCTTCTCCAATGCAGGAAAGTGAAAAGTGAAAGTGAAGTCACTCAGCTACAATGAGGCTAACCACTTAATGGAAAAATGATTAAACATTTCTTGAAGTTGATGGCTCTAATGCCACTGAGGCATTTTTATAAAGTACCAGAATAAAGACAATTTTCTGCTCATAAGTAAACCACATGAATAAGACCATACCATTTGCTATAATATATGTTGTTTATGATTCTGTGTTTCCTTTAAAGTCCTCATAATTAACTAGGAAAAAATAGCACTTAAGCATCAAAATATGGCTCATGAAAAACAAGTTGGCTGAATCCTTTTATTTCTAAATTGCTCTCACCCTAAATACAATAACTTTACATTTCAGAAGCTACATCTGCATGAGGCAATCAGATTGCTGTCCAAAGTACACCTTCCACCAGCACTATCTTCTATTCAGGGTTGCTCAAACCAGTTGCTGGTATTTCTTCCTTACCCAAGTGTCTTAAACACTGTAGAACATTTTAATTGTGCTCAGGTCCCAGAAAGCTTGACTGAGTCTAACAAGAACATTTTTATTACAATTAGACTTCGGCAAAATTTAGAATCTCCTAGAGAACAAGTTATGTTTAATTTTCATTTTTAAAGTAGGACATAAAACTTTAATAAGTAATGCCTTAGAGGAGTTGTCTTCTTCTCAAAACCCAAGGCATCCTTTCAGAGAGAGAAGACTAAGGACGTGCTCATGCACTTCTTGCTCCCCACTCACCCTAAAAATCCCAGGACATGCTGCCGTCAGTGCTTCTGCTAAGTTCAAAGGACATGCTATCCTCGGCTTCCATCATTTTCCAATTTGCTCAGTCAGGCTAAGACATCCATCAAGGCTTCAAGTCTTAAACTTACTGGCATTCTTTATGATTTTCTCAAGTCTCCTGAGGCTGAAGATAATGAAAACTGACTTGGAACCATCCATAACGAAATGTGTACAATACTTACTTTGGCTAACATATAAATTAATGCGAAGTATAGACTTGAAATGCCCAGCTTACTGTGTAGATTGCTCTTATTTCTTGATGAAAATGTCACCGGCAAAGGTGAAGAAGCTATCAGTTATCTATGTACCTCATTGCTTAGAAGAAGATAGCACCAATGTATTACACTTCTCTTTAATAGAAAATGCTGAAGGAAAATCTTGGTTTTTGTGTGCGCTAATTTGCTTCAGTCATGCATGTCCAACCCTTTGCAACACTATATACCATAGCCTTCCATGCTTCTCTGTCCATGGAATTCTCCAGGCAGGAATACTAGAGTGGGTTGGAGCGGGTTGCCATGCCCTCCTCCAGGGGATCTTCTCGGCCCAGAGATCAAACTCACGTCTCTTATGTCTCCTGCATTGGCAGGCAGGTTCTTTACCACTTCTGCCAGCTGGGAACGCCAGCTTCTTCATGTAAAATGGTTCTTTATGAAACCTTTGTGTGTAAGTTTCAAACTTCCCTGTGAATTTGTCATGCCATCAAATATTGTAGTATCATATAATTTTCCCAATTATTGTTAAAGAGACATTGATTTCCAAATTAGGTCAGGTTAGGAAACACTATCTGAGTTGTACCTAAATCTGAAAGATGACTCAACACAAAATTTTAAAGTAGTATAATTTTCCCTAATACCCATAATGCTGTTTATGCATAAGAGGTTTTCCAAAACCCCCAGCAATTCAGAACAGACTCAGGAAACAGCATTACTTCTTACTTAAGAATTAGTTCCAAACTAATACAGATGATGAAACAAGAAAGCATACATGGGAAATAAAATGTGAAACAGATGGCAGGAAGCTCTATGTGAGGAATTATATATGTATAGATGATCCAGCTGAAGAAAGTTATTCTGGTATAAACACTAGGCCCATTCAAGAGATGGTCAAGTGAAATGGTCTGACCAATAACTGGACATCATGATGCAAAAAATACATTTAAAGTATACTTTTTGTGATGTAACTCACATTAAGATATTCTGGTCAAAGCAAGAAATGAAAACAGAACAAGTATTATTCATCCTTATTTGCATACAGTAATTCTAATAAAAATGAATCAAGTGGGACATGCATTCAAAGCTTGCATGGACTCTCATATGATACAAGAAAAAGCACTACGGCAGCGTTATACCTTCCATGGGTTTATGACTACAGGATGAAAGGATGAATGAAGGTTCAGAAAATGTATGCAGAGTATATCAAAGAAGGCATTTATTCACACTCAGATTATTTTTATACATCTCAACTGATTCATTTTTAGTGTCTCTGAGGTCTAATGTGTTCTGAAAACTAGACAATCGCAATTATTTTTACTTGTCATCCTTATGGCAACCGTGTACACTTTGCATTTCATAAGCACTTAAACAACAACATGTATTAGGATCTCAAAATTGAAATTAAGAAATTTCAACAGTTCACAAGAAGTCAAATTTCAGGGCCAACAAAGACAGATTTATGCAACACACTAGTGACACTTCCATTTCTCATTCTGTTCAATGCAGCACAACAACGACTTTCACAAAGTATGTGGGGACTATTGGGGGCTTCCCTGGTGGCTCAGAGGTTAAAGCATTTGCCTGGAATGAGGGAGACCCGGGTTTGATCCCTGGGTTGGGAAGATCCCCTGGAGGAGGAAATGGCGACCCATTCCAGTACTCTTGCCTGGAGAATGCCATGGAGGGAGGAGCCTGGTAGGCTACAGTCCATGGGGTCACAAAGAGTCGGACACGACTGAGCAACTTTACTTACTTACTTATTGGCTTTAGCCACACATTTTAAAAACATTAAGACAAAAGTGAAATAACCCCTTGCCAGTTTTTTTTTTAATTTTAATTTTGTATTAAAAACTATATGAGGATGAAGGACAGGAGAATCTTGACTTTAGTGCAGCCACTACTCTAGTAGTTCCTTTAATCCTCAGAATCCTCTAGAATTGCTTACTGTTACTTCTCCCCACTTTATAGATAAGCAGGTTAAATAAGCTTGCCATGGTCACTGAGTCAAGTAACAGATCTAGAATCCAAACCTAGCCCCAAAATACACTCATAGAATTGTTACACTGCATTGTTTTTCTAAACCTAACACAGCCCTAAACATACTTTAATTCCTAACATAATTTGGGAAGGCACTGCTGACTAGCCGTAAGGGATCTAAGACTGTAGCTTCCTACTGGAATATTCTTTGTCTTGAAATATTTTATTCCTCTGTTATTTTCCATTGCCTACAAATAATATCTCTTTTAAAACATTTCCTTTACTGGACCGAAATGAATAAAATAGATCCCGATTACCTGCAATGCTATTCTCTCTAAATTTATACACACAACTGAATGAGTGAACGAATGATGTGCATGTGTGTGTGTGTGTGTGTGTGTGTGTGTAGGTGTGTGTATATGTGTATGGTATTTACTTCCCCATCTAGAATCAATAATAATTGCTTTGAGACAAAATAATCTAGTACTTAATTCCTCTACTGTAGCTATACTGCAAGTTTGTAATCTTTTAAGGCAGTATCTTATAAAGTCATCTTATTACCAGATATTACATTTAACTTCTTGATGTCCAATTCATATTGCTTTTCTTTACATATATTTCAAAATTTTAAAACCAGTATCCCATTACTCAGTCAAAATATCAAATTGAAAGGTAGAAACTTTTAAATAAATAAAAAGTTCCAGATATTTCACAGGCCAGTGTTTTCCAAACTTCTTCATGATTTTTCCCATATCTGTATACTCATCTGTACATAGTCTACCAATGTAAATGTTACCAAGCACATCTAATAAATATCTTTACAGCAACACCCAAACTGGTGTTTGAGCAAACAACAATGCTGTAGCCTAGTCAATTTGACATATATTAACCATCACAGTGGCTCACATGTAAACTTTAAATTTTGGAAACTATGAATATTACAGAAGAGCAGTATTACTGAAACTGGTTTTGCTATCCTAAGTTCTAAGCAGCTATCTTAAAGCCTCAGTGATTCTGTAAATCTGGGCATATCAAATCTTGAATAATTGTACAAAGACCCTTTCCAAATAAGGAACAGAATTCTACTGAAAAACAACACTACTAATGTAAAGGAAAGACATTTGAAGATTGAATTTGAATTTGTGGACCACACAAAATACTTCAGTGTCCTACATCAAGTGTGATTTCAGCAACTGAAAAAACAAGCTTTGGTCTGACCTCGTGCTGTTTGGATGGCTTCCTTCCAACAGGCTAAGGGACAGGGAAAATTGGGAAAGTCACTACTGTACCCAGAAGCAACATATTAATGCCAAATATAAATCTGATAGTATAGCACACATTACATCAGTCATCACATTCACACCTAATTTCACTACAAAATTAAGACTGAAAACCTCTAGCATTCTGGCATGTAGTTTCAGGGTACAATCAAAATCTCATGTCACCTGAGGCAAAATTCCAGACTGCCAACAGCACTACCTAATTTGACTATATAGTTGCATATTTTTGCTGCAACCATAAAGAGTGCAGTGGCGATATTGGCTTGCATTTGTATTTTACCATGTAAGTGGCTTCAAGGTCTTGTTTTCCCAACACAAACATGATAGAATTCTGAGATCATCACTTCTGCACTTGCTTTCTGAGGGAGAAGCTGACACTCAGTTGTATTTAAGTTCTCTGCCCTCAGCAATTAAAGTTTATTTATAGGGTACACACTTTCTCACAATACTTTCTTGAGCATATTAATCCAAAATATTACCATCAAAATATTTAAAACTGTAATATTGATTTTTGTATCTTTGCTGTTTAGCAGCTTTAATGCAAAAAAAATTAATTTAATCATTTCAACAGTTACAGATTAAACAACATCAGATTGAAAATCTATCCTTTAAGTATTCAATGTGCTTGGCCTTTCTCACAAATGCATACATTCATTTGGCTATGGATCATTCAACAGAAATTAGTGATCATCTCTTCATTCTAGACATGGCCAAACAGAACACTCATAAAACACCAGGACACAGTATTTCAAAAAGCTGAGAGTCTTCTAAGGGAGAAAAACAAGTGACAAATTAAAAACTAAAGGTTAGTCTTGAGTACCATGGGGGTTTGGGAAACTCCAAATCTCTTAGAATGACCAGGGCTCAAACTTAACATGAGATAAAATAAAGCTACCTATGAATCAGTGTAAGGATTAAGATAGCACTGAAAGACCAATTTAGTTTAGTTTTATTTGGCTGTGCTTGGTCTTGGTTGCAGCATTCAGGATTTTTAGCTGTGGCATGTGGGATCTTAGTCCCCCAACCAGAGATGGGACCTGGGCCCCCAGCATCAGAAGCATGGAGAGTTAACCACTGGACCACCAGGGCAGTCCCAAAAGCACAGTTTTAAAGTATGATTTTATAATGGTACAAACATATAATAAACATAAACTGTTCCTGTTTAATCTTACCAAATCATGTCATTCTGACTGTAATTATTTTGATTGTAATAAATGATGTACGTGGGGCTCAGAGAAATTTATTCGGCCAACTTTGTTGAGCACTTAGTTAGACAGAATAATTGTTCCCCAAAGATAACCACATTCTAATCCTTGAAACCCATAAAAATGTCACCTTTGCCTGTTCTGGCAAAACAGAATTTGTGAATGTGATTAAATATGTTGAGATGAGGAGATTATTCTGATTATCCTAGTAAATCCAAAACGAAGAAGACAGGGAAGTCAGAGTCAGAGGGGATGTGACAACAGAAGAAGAGCTGGGAAGAAGGGGCCCCATGGTATGGAGGCTCCAGGAGCTAAAAAAGCAAGGGACCCGTCCTGTGGAAATCTTGATCTCCAGACTGTAAAATAAGTGTGCATTGTTTTAAGTCATTACTGCGCCTGACATTATTATAATGCCTTGTATAAATGAAATCATTTTAGCCTTATCAGCTAAGTCAGTTACTGCTAAGAGACTTATGTTTAATCATCACAGCAACATTTACAATGTAGGTACTAGTTTTAACCATACTTATGTGTTAAAACCAGGAAACAAAAGACTGAGCCTGCCTAAGGTCACACACCTAGTCACTAACAAACTTTGAGCCTGAATCCAAGAAATCCAGGCTGTCTCTTGATTTAAAGGGGCTTTTATTGTTTTTTGTTTTGCCATGTTCACATTCTTAGTAAATATTTTAAAAAAGTATCTTAATGTTATGAAAGATACTTAAAAAACAGTGTCATAAAAGCTGTGAAAGTGTTAGTTTCTCAGTCGTATCCAACTCTTTGGGACCCCATGGACTAAAGCCCACTAGACTCCTCTGTCTGTGGAATTTTCCTGCAAAAGATACTGGAGAGGGCAGCCATTTCCTTCGAGGTTTGTGTGCAAATAGTTTATGTATCATTACAGTTCAGTCACTCAGTCTTGTCTGACTCTTTGGGACCCCATGAATCACAGCACGCCAGGCCTCCCTGTCCATCACCAACTCCTGAAGATCACTCAGACTCATGTTCGTTGAGTCAGCCACCTCATCCTCTGTGGTCCCCTTCTCCTCCTGCCCCCAATCCCTCCCAGCATCAGGGTCTTTTCTGATGAATCAACTCTTCACATGAGGTGGCCAAAGTGTTGGAGTTTCAGCTTTAGCATCATTCCTTCCAAAGAACACCTAGGGCTGATCTCCTTTAGAATGGACTGGTTGGATCTCCTTGCAGTCCAAGGGACTCTCAAGAGTCTTCTCCAACACCACAGTTCAAAAGCATTAATTCTTTGGTGTTCAGCTTTCTTCACAGTTCAACTCTCATATCCATACATGACCATTGGAAAAACAATAGCCTTGACTAGATGGACCTTCGTTGGCAAAGTAATGTCTCTGCTTTTGAATATGCTGTCTAGGTTGGTCATAACTTTCCTTCCAAGGAGTAAGCGTCTTTTAATTTCATGACTGCAATCACCATCTGCACTGATTTTGGAGCCCCCAAAAATAAAGTCTGACACTGTTTCCACTGTTTCCCCATCTATTTCCCATGAACATTTCTATGAAGACCTACAAGACCTTTTAGAACTGACACCCAAAACAGATGTCTTTTTCATTATAGGGGACTGGAATGCAAAAGTAGGAAGACAAGAAATACCTGGAGTAACAGGCAAATTTGGCCTTGGAATACAGAATGAAGCAGGGCAAAGGCTAACAGAGTTTTGCCAGAACACACTGGTCATAGCAAACACCCTCTTCCAACAACACAAGAGAAGACTCTACATATGGACATCACCAGATGGTCAACACTGAAATCAGATTTATTTTAATCTTTGCAGCCAAAGATGGAGAAGCTCTAAAAAGACAGCAAAAACAAGACCAGGAGCTGACTGTGGCTCAGATCATGAACTCCTTATTGCCAAATTCAGACTTAAACTGAAGAAAGTAGGGAAAACCACTAGACCATTCAGGTATGACCTAAATCAAATCCCTTATGATTATACAGTGGAAGTGAGAAATAGATTTAAGGGATTAGATGTGATAGACAGAGTGCCTGATGAACTATGAAATGAGGTTCATAACATTGTACAGGAGACAGGGATCAAGACCATCCCCATGGAAAAGAAATACAAAAAAGCAAAATGGCTCTCTGAGGAGGCCTTACAAATAGCTGTGAACAGAAGAGAAGAGAAAAGCAAAGGAGAAAAGGAAAGATATTCCCATTTGAATGCAGAGTTTCAAAGAATAGCAAGGAGAGATAAGAAAGCCTTCCTCAGTGATCAGTGCAAAGAAATAGAGGCAAACAACAGAATGGGAAAGACTAGAGATCTCTTCAAGAAAATTAGAGATACCAAGGGAACATTTCATCCAAAATTGGGCACAATAAAGGACAAAAATGCTACAGACCTAACAGAAGCAGAAGATATGAAGAAGATGTGGCAAGAATACACAGAAGAACTGTACAAAAAAGATCTTCACGACCCAGACAATAATGAAAGTGTGATCACTCACCTAGAGCCAGACATCCCCGAATGTGAAGTCAAGTGGGCCTTAGGAAGCATCACTATGAAAAAAAGCTAGTGGAGGTGATGGAATTTTAGTTGAGCTATTTCAAATCCTGAAAGATGATTCTGTGAAAGTGCTGCACTCAGTATGCCAGCAAATTTGGAAAACTCAGCAGTGGCCACAGGACTGGAAAATATCAGTTTTCATTCCAGTTCCAAAGAAAGGCAATGCCAAAGAATGCTCAAACTACCACACAATTGCACTCATCTCACACGCTAGGAAAGTAATGCTCAAAATTCTCCAAGCCAGGCTTCAGCAATACGTGAACTGTGAACTTCCAGATGTTCAAGCTGGTTTAAAAAAAGGCGAAGGAACCAGAGATCAAGTTGCCAACAACTGCTGGATCCTCAAAAAAACAAGAGAGTTCCAGAAAGACATCTATTTCTGCTTTATTGGCTATGCCAAAGCCTTTGACTGTGTGGATCACAATAAACTGTGGAAAATTCTGAGAGAGATGGGAATACCAGACCACCTGACCTGCCTCTTGAGAAACCTATATGCAGGTCAGGAAGCGACGGTTAGAACTGGACATGGAACAACAGACTGGTTCCAAATAGGAAAAGGAGTACATCAAGGCTGTATATTGTCACCCTGCTTATTTAACTTCTATGCAGAGTCCATCATGAGAAACACTGGGCTGGAAGAACCACTATCTGGAATCAAGATTGCTGGGAGAAATAGCAATAACCTCACATATGCAGATGATACCACCCTTATGGCAGAAAGTGAAAGCAACTAAAAAGCCTCTTGATGAAAGTAAAAGAGGAGAGTGAAAAAATTGGCTTAAAGCTCAACATTCAGAAAACGAAGATCATGGCATCTGGTCCCATCACTTCATGGGAAATAGATGGGGAACAGTGGAAACAGTGTCCGACTTTATGTATAGATCCTAGGAATTAGGAACAGTGCATTTGTACTAGTGAAAGGAAGAAGAAGGAAAAGCCAGTTCTCTCGCTGGGTACCCTCTGAGGAGTGTGCAGAATGCATCCCAGAATTGGCTGCAGATGGACAACAGAAGTAAATATTTATCTACCAACTCACACTTCTTAGTGACCTAAGTGTTTCTCACACTTTCAGAACTGCTGAGTGAGTTTCCATTATTTCCCATGTGATGGCAGCTGAGAAGCAACGTGGTGACAAATATTCAATGCAGTAGAAGTGAGGTTCCACCAGGTTACCCTAGCCCCAGCTGGTTGCTACAGTAATGACTGGAGAAAACTTATAGGCTGACATAATACAACTTTGGGCATAAGAGGAACCTGACACAGCTAGTCTTCTGATACCAAATTCCAGATTCTTTCTATTGTATCATCAGGCATCTATACAAGTAATCACTTACTTTTGGACTGATATGATCTGACAGTTTCTATGAGAACAGTTGATCAATAAAGTGTATTCTTACAATGTATCCCATGAAAAGTAGGATATGCTGTTTTATATGAATTGTTTTTGCCTCACCAAATAGAAGTTAAATTCCTAGAAAGCAGACATAACATATACCACTCTTGTTTTTCCAGTTCAAAAATGGACTCAAAACAGGAACTCAAAAACAGAACTCAATGGTGATCACTTGAATGCAACTTCTCATTTGTCTTATTAAAATTACTGCCAGAATTGAAATAGTCCCACTAAAGATGTTTATAAAGTATTTTTTCATATTTTTGTGATCCTTTCAAATCTGTTTCAATTCTGTTTACATCTAATTTTAATGGTTAAATGTTTTTTTATCCAATATATCACTTAATTTGATAGGCTTTTCAATCACTGTACAGTAGAATCACCAAGCACCAAGCGTGGAAACCCTGAAAAACAATTTTTTCCAGGCAGAACACAATCCAATTTGAACAAAATGAAGCTTCAAAAAATTCCCAAGTACAATCCTACTTTTACACATTTACTATTTTTATGAAATACATTTTTTCTCAATTGGACAAAATGTACACTGTAGCAGACCACTCAATGATAGTATTAGACTCTATAGGATAATATGGTGGTGACTGTCAGTTATTAATTTAAAAAGGATTAACATTTATAAAGGAATTAATTAGTTGTGATATACTATTATGTAATATATCTGGTCAGTTAGTGAAGGACAACAAAAATTAAGATGGAACAATATACCAAAATTTTTTAACATATGGAATACATTAATCTGTATAATTGTTTAAAGTTACTTTGAAACTTATTCTTGAGTATCATTTCATTTCATGAATGTATGTGTGTGTGCTCAGTCACTTCAGCCACATCCAACTCTCTGTGACCCCGTGGACGTAGCCCACCAGGCTTCTCTGTCCATGGGATTCTCCAGGCAAGAATACTGGAGTGGGTTGCTGTGCCCTCTTCCAGGGAATCTTTCCAACCCTGGGACTGAACCCATGTCTCTTATGTTTCCTGCATTGGCAAGCGGGTTCTTTACCGCTAGCACAAACTGGGAAGCCCCATTTAATGGGTAGCTGCATATAAATAATTTTCTGTACATATGTATCATATACACAAGCTATTTCTATATATTCACTACTTTAAAATCATTTAAATTTATTGACATAAATTTATTTCAATTTTATCTGCATTGAATAGAAATGTTTTCTAGAATATAGCTGCACAAAATTTTTAAAAATTAAGGTTCATCATAAGTAATCGATGTTATGGATAAGCCACATACTTAGGATTTTGGAGGCTCTAATATTCTGTGAGAGTCATTAATCATGAAGAAGTATACCTTGAAAAAAAATATCCTATGCCAATGAAAAGAACTATTCAACTATGGTAATAAATCATCAATTCACAAGGAAATGTTGGGCTTCACTTTTTATGGGCTCATTGGAAAGACCTGCATACCATAAACACATGTGCTTGGTATTTAGTGTTTTTGCTTTAGAAGATGGAGAAAGGACAAAAATGTTCTATTTTTCAAATAAAAAGATTAATCTAAAGTACCATTTTTTAAAAATCGCACTCATAACTTCTTAAGAACAGGCAGGCATCTTTAAGGAAAGTTCTTCGGAAGCCTGACACAATTATTTAAATGGCAGAGAACAGAAATTTAAAACCTATTTTTCAAAAGCAAGAATTCAGGCTTTAAAGAGCAATACTTTAAAAAAACTAAACTAATATTTTCTGTTTCATTAGAAAAAAGAGGCTATCACATTACAGTTGCAAGTTGTAATTTTATATATAGAAGTTTTTTATTCATACTGATGTTATTCTTGTTCACCTACCTGCTAGGCTCACATATTTTTCCTGCTCCTACAGTGGGATTTCAGAGAATGGTCTCCAGTTTCTGAACAAGTCAATGAGCACGTACTGCTGCTGCTGCTGCTAAGTCGCCTCAGTCATGTCTGACTCTGTGCGACCCCATAGACGGCAGCCCACCAGGATCCGCCGTCCCTGGGATTCTCCAGGCAAGAACACTGGAGTGGGTTGCCATTTCCTTCTCCAATGCATGAAAGGAAAAGTGAAAGTGAAGTCACTTAGTCATGTCAGACTCTTAGCGACCCCATGGACTACAGCCTACCAGGCTCCTCCATCCATAGGATTTTCCAGGCAAGAGTACTGAAGTGGGGTGCCATTGCCTTCTCCAGGGCATGTACTAGAGAATAAAATTCAACCGAGCTTCTGGAATGCTGGGAACACCAGGGAAAATGTGTGAAACACAACATATCACAACCTATCCTATATTGGCCCATCTCTGGTTGTTTGAAATTACATGTAATTATCTTGTAAGGATATTGTTTTGACCATCTGTGTCAAATAATCCAGTGATTTAACAGCACTAAAAAGTATGCAATTAATAGGAATGATATTAAACTATGAAGAACCTAAGTTCTGCTGTAATGGGAAAGTAGACCAAAGGAGATCAAAACCCAACGAAATATAAAACAGAAACCTTTATACAAAATAAAAACTTAGCCATCCAACATCTTGTCCAATAATTAAACTAAACAAAGTATCCATTTATCATGTTGTAGTGTCTGGAGTTCTTAGTGGAATAGTTTCTGACAGTGTTCAGAGAAATTTCCTTTGTTCACTCACACTAAATAATCTCAAACCAGATGTATGACAATCAGCCAGGTTTAGGTGGAGGAAGACTTTTGTTCTCGTTAACCTGTTAACAGATAGTATGTCAGTAACACCTGGTAGTACCATTTGACTTACAGGAATAGAAGAATATATTCCTCCAGTTTCAACAATTCCTTCATTAAGATTATGTATTATTCTTACAACTTTTGATTTAAATACAGATATACTTTCAACTAATATTTTTCTTCTAGAATCTACTTGACTGTTGTTTTTCAAAATTTCTATTATAACTACATGTGACCTGGATGGCATCACTGACTCAATGGACGTGAGTTTGAGTAAACTCTGGGAGTTGGTGATGGACAGGGAGGCCTGGCGTGCTGCAATTCATGGGGTCACAAAGAGTCAGACACGACTGAGCAACTGAACTGAACTGAACTGATCTTAGCTGAGTGGTATGCTAAAATTCCAGAAGGAAGAAATGTCAAGAAGAAACTAGGGACAGAGCTAAATGTAAGAGGTTAACTGTGTTTCAATGTAGAGTGACAATTTCAGTGAAAGAGGATTACAAACAATAAATGCTAGAGAGGATATGGAGAAAAAGGAACCCCCTTGCACTGTTGGTGGGAATGCAAATTGACACAACCACTATGGAAAACAGTATGGAGATTCCTTTAAAAACTAGGAATAGAACTACCATATGACCCAGCAATCCCACTACTGGGCATATACCCTGAGAAAACCATAACTGCAAGAGATTCTTGTACCGGAGTGTTGCGGCACTATTTACAATACCTAGGACATGGAAGCACTTAGATGTCCATTGACAGGTGAATGGATACAGAAATTGTGGTGCATATATAAAATGGAATGTTACTCAGTTTTACAAAAGAATGCACTGAGTCAGTCCTAATGAGGTAGATGAACCTAGAGGCTATTGTACAGAGTGAAGCAAGTCAGAAAGAGAAAGACAAATATTGTATAATAATGTATGTGTATAGAATCTAGAAAGATAATACTGATGAATCTATTTGCAGGGCAGCAATAGTGACACAGATATAGAGAATATATTTGGGAACTCAATGTGGGAGGGACAGGGTGAATGAATTGAGAGAGTGGCATAGAAATATATACATTACCATATGTAAAACAGACAGCCAGTGGGAATTTGCTGTGTAACACAGGGAGCTCAACCCAGCTCTCTGTGACAACCTAGAGGGATGGGATGGGGTGGGAGCTAGATTTAAGAGGGAGAGGACATATGTATACCTATGACTGATTTATTTTGATGTATGGCAGAAACCAACACAATATTGTAAAGCAAATATCTTGCAATTAAAAAAAAAGCACTGAAAGAGTTTTCAACCTTACCAACAAATTAAACAAGGTAAAAAAATGAAATACAGGAAAAAGACAACTTTCTGCTGATTATGCAAAATGCTGAAGTTCAGATAAGGTAAAACTCTCTAATGACATCATTCATGGCTCTGAATACTCTGAGAATGTTTGTATCTGAAACTTGATAAAGGTTTTCTTCTGCTTGACAATCTGAAAACACTGACAAAAGATTACCAGTGATGAGTTATAAAGATGAAAAGAGGTTTATCTAAATTATCAACCATGCTAGAGGATAGATTGAACTACTCTTCTATTTTCCTTTATAAAAAATATTACAAAATTATTTTCATTTAAAAAGTGATCAAAATGTATGCAAACAAAATTGTAAAAAAAAAAAAGAAAGCAGTGATATAGAGGTATAAGATGTATACCTATGGCCAATTCACATTGATATATGGCAAAAACCATCACAATATTGTAAAGTAATTATCCTCCAATTAAAATAAATAAATAAGACAGGAAAAAAGACACAGCTGTGTATAACGGACTTTTGGACTCAGAGGGAGAGGGAGAGGGTGGGATGATTTTGGAGAATGGCATTCTATCATGTATACTATCATGTAAGAATTGAATCGCCAGTCCATGTCTGACGCAGGATGCAGCATGCTTGGGGTTGGTGCATGGGGATGACCCAATGAGATGTTATGGGGAGGGAGGTGGGAGGGGGGTTCATGTTTGGGAACACATGTAAGAATTAAAGATTTTTAAATTAAAAAAAAAAAGTAAAAAAAAAAATTTAAAAGATGCAGCCAATTAATAAAATGTTATGTTTATAAATTTTATTATACTATTTATAAACTTTCTAAAGTTAATTTTTTTGTGTTTTTTTTTATTCTAAGTAATCATTTATACCTAGCTCAATATCCCTTTTCTTGAGGATCACCAAATTGTATATGCACAAATCCTAGAACTATCCCTATTCCAAAACTGAGTATCAGTCAGCAACTTGGAAGGAATACAAAATGGCAGTTCAGTTCAGTTCAGTTCAGTCGCTCAGTCGTGTCCGACTCTTTGCGACCCCATGAATCGCAGCACGCCAGGCCTCCCTGTTCATCACCATCTCCTGGAGTTCACTCAGACTCACGTCCTTGGAGTCCTTGATGCCATCCAGCCATCTCATCCTTGGTCGTCCCCTTCTCCTCCTGCCCCCAATCCCTCCCAGCATCAGAGTTTTTTCCAATGAGTCAACTCTTCTCATGAGGTGGCCAAAGTACTGGAGTTTCAGCTTTAGCATCATTCCTTCCAAAGAAATCCCAGGGTTGATCTCCTTCAGAATGGACTGGTTGGATCTCCTTGCTGTCCAAGGGACTCTCAAGAGTCTTCTCCAACACCACAGAGACACCAAAAACTAAGAAGCCAGCAAAGGAGGCAATTGTTACCAGACTAAGTTTTTCCAACATTCTAACTTGAAATGTCTAAGGGTATATTCCTTGACCAGTTGTCTGATGTAGGGTCAAAGGATTTTCCCTGAGAATAGATCACTGATTGGTGTAACACATTTAAAAAAAAAAAAAAAAGCCCATACCACTGAGTCAGTAATTATCAGTTTCATATTCTGTTAGAACTGAAAGAAGCATCTCATAAAGTTATTTGCTTGCAAACTCCTTCTATATTTCTATGACATTTTCCCAATCATTTATACTAGTGTTTTCCTTATGAAATTGTCAACTTTAACATTTATGACTTATAAAATAGTCATTTCATAAGGTTAATTTGGGACCTATGAAAAGAGCAATATTTATATACATAGTGTGTAATTCAGTTCTTACCTTAATTTTTGAGTCTTTAAAAACAAAATCAATTTACTTACCATAGAAGGAACTACCTGTTTCTGACTGTATCTTATGTGGATTTAAGTAATATTTAGCTAAATAAATGTACTGGCAATAACTACAATGTTTATCAATAGATTTAGTGGAAACAGATCCCCCTTCAGGATGAAAGGCCTTGCTCCCCTGGATACTGGGAGAGCAGCTACAGTCCTCAGCTGCCAGCTCTCCTCCTCCTGCAGAAGAGAAAGCCAGTGTCCGGAGCAGGTCAAAGCCAATGACCAGTCAGCATGACAGGAGAAGGTCCAGCACCTTGATCCCCAATCTGATGTATCTCTAAAGTGGCATTTCAGATTTCAGGAGCTGTTTGTGGTGGTGGATGAAGGCTTTTTTGAAACTGTTATAGCCCAGCGTCTCCCTCTGCTGAAGCCTGTTTCCTTCCCTTTCCTTTTCCAGGTGTTGTTTCAAGAGCACTCCCTAATAAACTTCAAGTATGCTAATCTCTATCTCAGAATCCACCTCCCAGGGAACATGACTGAAAAAGAAAACAACTAACTCTTTATTATAAGTAAGTAACTTTAAAACGTACAGATGCAAAGGTACACAAGAACATCAGAGAGAAGCCGGTTTGCAAGACGCTTGCATGCGCTCTTGGCCCTAAGCAGTATGTTTCATGGAGACCCTGGTGGCTCAAACGGTAAAGAATTCTCCTGCAATGCGGGGGACCTGAAGGAGGGCGTGGCAACCCAATCCAGTATTCTTGCCTGGAGAATCCCCATGGACGGAGGAGCCTGGCAAGCTACAGTCCATGGGATCGCAGAGACTCGGACAAAACTGAGGGATGAAGCACATACTGATGAACCGGCAGGTTAGTTAAGAGATTGGTGAAGTGATCACTGTACTCTGCAGAGCTGGGTAAGGACTACCTCTAGCACTGGAGGGTAGGGAGCCTGGATGGCAAATGTCTTCTACTTATAATTCCTCCTTTGTAGGGAAGAGAGGGATTGGCAGTTTCATATGAATGAAAGGCCAATGGAATCAGTAAGTCTGACTTCTTCAATCAGATCATACAGACAGTATGGAATTCACCAATGAGGTGTGTCCATGATGTAAGCGGGAAACTACTAAGGGGCCCAAACGCAGACCATCTCACTGTGATGTGACTCTCATTATCAACTGTCTGAACAAAGAAAGTTTGAAATCAACTAAATCCTTGACTCATATTTTCCATAGCCTTTCTCTTTATAAGTAAGGAATTGGAAAGTATAAGGCATATACTATAGTGGAAAACCACTATGATTCAGAAAAAGTTAAAGACAATTATATTCAAGAAGAAAGGCCTATAATTTTTATGAGTGATCCATTTAATTACATATGTACTAATTTCTCTTAGTAGGAAGTTTAAGGCACAATTTTGCTAACTCCACATAGTTCTAGGCCCATCCTCTGTTCCATGCTCTTTGAGGAGACAGCATAACAAATCTAACAGTATTTTGGATCTATACTTGAGCAGGGGGAGGGCCAATGTTAAAATCAAAGCTTATTTTATGACACACTGTGGAATGAACAAATCAGTACAATTTAGATTTTACTTTAGGACCAAAGCTGGAAATCACTGCCAACCAAATTCTCAGATCAGTCTTTTCTATATTTTCCAACATGTAGATAGATGTCTGGAGTTTATCTCCTTGGGTCTAAGCACATCATAATCTATAAAACTACCTGAATTTCTACTCTTTTGTAAGTTCAAAATAAAGTCTAGAAACCAAATAAATATCCCCATAGTGTGACATCATGTCTTTGACTCTGGTGCAGACTGCAGGCATAATTATCATTCCCTCTGTCTATCAAATTTAAAGTAGGACTCCTAAGGAAAGCAGATAATCACCACATAGCTTTATTTAGCTGAACAAGACAGCCTACATAAGCAAAATAATGAGACACATAAGGACTAGCATAAATTTTGGAAATAAATTCCCAGAGGGTGCAGCTAATTGCTACTTTAAAACAACTGGCTACATTCAGATGTCAACTGGAAGATTAAAACAGGAGCTCTGGCCATGTTATTTGCCTTGTGACACCACAGACACGTTGTCTGTGGTGACTGGGCACGCAGCAGGGCACCGGGCATTCTGTTGAGCTTTCTGAGAGGCTGATGAGGGAATACAGCTGCTTTTAGGGGACAACATGCCATATTAAAATTTCAGAATGTTTTTTCTTTTTAGTTATTTTATGCTTGTAAATGGAAAGTTCACTCTCTTATGCCCTCCCTTCACACACATACACACACACTCTCTTCCTAAACTACCAAGCCATGATGACTGTAGCTTCTGAAAGTCAAATGTTGTCTTGACTTGTGACTAATTCAGATGACTAAAATAAATTCAGACAAACCTGTTACACTATAAAAGGAAAGAGAAAACCTTTACACATGTTTCTCCACTATGCACAAGCAGAGTATATATATGGAATGTACTGCACAGGCGAAATGAGAACCTTTTCCACATAGTAGCCTTTAGGTTTTACTTTCAAAATAAGAATGATTTTCTCGTGTAGAAGAAAATAGGCAGGATGTTTAGAGCCAATGGGGCAAGGAATGTAATACAGAGGAATGCAAGAGAAAGAAGGACGTGTAGGGGAACAGCGCATCAGCTCCCCCAGAGACCACAGCTCTGACCCAGCAGCCACACAAGTTCTCCTGCATTATTTATAATCTGCAAC
Organism: Capricornis sumatraensis; assembly: GCF_032405125.1. Taxonomy (NCBI): domain Eukaryota; kingdom Metazoa; phylum Chordata; class Mammalia; order Artiodactyla; family Bovidae; genus Capricornis; species Capricornis sumatraensis. Next base: position 37,776,144 of record NC_091085.1, on the reverse strand, counting down.
ACAGGTGCCCCTGCACGGAGCGTGCCCTCCTGGAGATGCCCAGACAACCCTTCACCAAGACCTGTCACATATGGCAGCCCAGACCTGATGCTGAACTCCAAAGACCCATTCTCAGAGGGAAGTTTTAAAGATTAATTAAGCACCATTTTTATATGAAGTGTTCTAAAAGAATGAGAACTATAGGCAAAAATGAAACCACATTTCTTTGTGTTTTCCAATTTGCAGTTTCACAACAGAATCCTGCTTTGTTACAACCTGATGCCTTTCTGCAAGCTGTTCCTCCTACAAACACATTGCTCTCCTTGCTTCTACTCAGACAGGCTCAATTCTCTTTGTGTGTCCAGCCAGAAAGGCTACTTGCTCTGATAAACCTTTCTCCACTCCTGCTCTTTAGTAATTAAGGAGCCTAGACATATTCCTTTTCGTGTTTATTGTAATTTGTAAGACTAATTTTCTCATTTCGCATCATCCTGCTCCTCTTTACTTCCCCTACCACGGATTATGAGACTGTAAAGCACAGAGGGTACAGTCGATTCTTTTTCTACCCATGGAGCTTAGTACAGTACCTGACAGTAGGTTCCCACCAGCTGTATGACAGCTGAGTAATTTTTAGGCTTGTGCTGGTTGTTCTTGGTTTATTTCAATTTGGAAAATTAGGTGTCTCACTTAGTGAGGGTGATGATACTTGCTGAGATGTAGCATATCATCCCTTGCTCAAATGCGGGTTAATTTATAAGTAATTAGGTTTCATTCTCTAGTACACAGCTGGCAGAAGTCTCTGAAATTCCTGCACAAGGAGCACTCCTGGAATCATGTTTTTATAGTGTGGATGCAAAGTCAAATTTTGCTCTCCCCTCTAATTCTTACCACACTTGGGAGAAAAGGAGAGATATGAGGCCTTAATTTCACTATATATTAGTTCAGAAAATACATTTGTAGTCTAAGTGGTTTTATACATCTAAATGGAATCTAAATACCTCCCACAACCTTATCAAAGAGTCATACAAACACACACACACACACAAAACAAACCTGTCCTTTGAATATTTAAAGAGCAACACACTTCAATAGTAATTCACTCCCAGAACACAAATTTGGCTCCCTAAATAAGCATCAGAGTGAAAGACAGTCTTCTTTCTCAACTAGGAAGAGTTTTTTTTCCCCATAGCATAAAGAAAAATAAGTCCAGGAATCATTTCCTTTATATATTTCCCCAACAGCTTTATACATTCCTCCTTTTAGTTTTACAAAAATCTATGTAATTTCAGCTTCATTTAGCCATTCTGTAACTTAACAAATAGCCAATTAAAAGAAGTGGTGATTAAAAGGAATTCTAATCAAACTATCTGACTCATCGACTTTCATTTATGTTTTCATTGGTACCACATACACACTAATTTTTTAAAGTTTCCAACAATCAAATGCTCATACTTTTAACTGTAAATTCCTACTATGTTTTATTTAGAGTACATCCAATTTGAATCCACCCCTGAGTTTTACGTGCTGAATATTAAGATCGCAGATAAAAGTCTTGTTAGAAACCTCAGACTCTCTGGTCCCTGAGTCTGGATGGTGAGAGTCACTGTACACAAGAAAGGGTGACAGTATTGCAGTAGAAGAGGCAGAATAGAGCAGTGGTTAAGAGCACAGTCTTCACACAAAAAACAATGAAATAATACCTTTTGCAGAGATATGAACGGAGCTAGAGATTGTCATATTGAGTGAAGTCAGAGAGAGAAAGACAAGTAGCGTATGATATCACTTATATGTGGACTCTAAAAAACAGATGCAAATGAACTTATCCACAAAACAGAAAGAGAGTCACAGATGTACAAAACAAACTTACAGAGTTACCAGGAGGAAGGGGGAGGGAGGGAAAAAAAGGGAGACTGGGATTGACATATCTACACCACTATACACAAAATGAATAACTAATAAGGACCTACTATATAGCACAGGGAATTCAACTCAGTACTCTGTAATATCATACACGAGGAAAGACTCAAAAAAAAAAAAGGTGGATATATGTATATGTATAACTAATTCAGTTTGCTATATGCCTGAAACTAACACAACATTATAAATAAACTATACTCCAATTGAAGAAAGTGGGGAAAACCACTAGACCATTCAGCTATGACCTAAATCAAATCCCTTATGATTATACAGTGGAAGCGAGAAACAGATTTAAGGGACTAGATCTGATAGACAGAGTGTCTGATGAACTACGGACAGAGGCTTGTGACACTGTACAGGAGACAGGGATCAAAACCATCCCCAAGAAAAAGAAATGCAAAAAAGCAAAATATCTGTCTGAGGAGGCCTTACAAATAGCTGAGAAAAGAAGACAAGTGAAAAGCAAAGGAGAAAAAGAAAGATACAAGCATCTGAATGCAGATCTCCAAAGAATAGTAAGGAGAGATAAGAAAACCTTCCTCAGTAATCAATGCAAAGAAATAGAGGAAAACAATAGAATAGGAAAGACTAGAGATCTCTTCAAGAAAATTAGAGATACCAAGGGAACATTTCATGCAAAATGGGCACAATAAAGGACAAAAATGGTATGGACCTAACAGAAGCAGAAGATATTAAGAAGAGGTGCTAAGAATACACCTCTTAGCAGAATATACAGCCTCCTTACACACTGCAAGAAGAATTGTACAATAAAGTTCTTCACAACCCAGATAATCACAAAGGTATGATCACTCACCTAGAGCCAGACATCCTGGAATGTGAAGTCAAGTGGGCCTTAGGAAGCATCACTATGAACAATGCTAGTGGAGGTGATAGAATTCCAGTTGAGCTATCACAAATCCTAAAAGATGATGCTGTGAAAGTGTTGTACTCAATATGCCAGCAAATTTGGAAACCTCAGCAGTGGCCACAGGACTGGAAAAGGTCAGTTTTCATTCCAATCCCAAAAAAAGGCAATGCCAAAGAATGCTCAAACTACCATACAATTGCACTCATCTCACACATTAGCAAAGTAATGCTCAAAATTCTCCAAGCCAGGCTTCAGCAATATGTGAACCGTGAACTTCCAGATGTTCAAGCTGGTTTTAGAAAAGGCAGAGGAACCAGAGGTCAAATTGCCAACATCTGCTGGATCATGGAAAAAGCAGGAGAGTTCCAGGAAAACATCTATTTCTGTTTTATTGACTATGCCAAAGCCTTTGACTGTGTGTATCACAAGAAACTGTGGAAAATTCTGAAAGAGATGGGAATACCAGACTACCTAACCAGCCTCTTGAGAAATCTGTATGCAGGTCAGGAAGCAATAGTTAGAACTGGACATGGAACAACAGACTGGTTCCAAATAGGAAAAGGAGTACGTCGAGGCTGTATATTGTCACCCTGCTTATTTAACTTATATGCAGAGTACATCATGAGAAACGCTGGGCTGGAAGAAGCACAAGCTGGAATCAAGACTGCCGGGAGAAATATCAATAACCTCAGATATGCAGATGACTCCACCCTTATGGCAGAAAGTGAAGAGGAACTAAAAAGCCTCTTGATGAAAGTGAAAGAGGAGAGTGAAAAAGTTGGCTTAAAGCTCAACATTCAGAAAACGAAGATCATGTCCTCTGGTCCCATCACTTCATGGGAAATAAATGGGGAAACAGTGTCAGACTTTATTTTTTGGGCTCCAAAATCAGTGCAGATGTTGATTTCAGCCATGAAATTAAAAGACGCTTACTCCTTGGAAGGAAAGTTATGACCAACCTAGACAGCATATTAAAAAGCAGAGACATAACTTTGTCAACAAAGTTCCATCTAGTCAAGGCTATAGGTTTTCCGGTACTCATGTATGGATGTGAGAGTTGGACTATAAATAAGCTAAGCACCGAAGAATTGATGCTTTTGAACTGTGGTGTTGGAGATGAGTCTTGAGAGTCCCTTGGACTGCAGGGAAATTTAACCAGTCCATCCTAAAGGAGATCAGTCCTGGGTTTTCACTGGAATGACTGATGTTGAAACTGAAACTCCAATACTTTGGCCACCTGATGCAAAGAGCTGACTCATTTGAAAAGACCATGATGTTGGGAAAGATGGAGGGCAGGAGGAGAAGGGGACGACAGAGGATGAGATGCTTGGATGGCATCACAGACTCAATGGACATGAGGTTGGGTAAACTCCGGGAGTTGGTGATGGACAGGGAGGCCTGGCGTGCTGTAGTTCATGGGTCATAACGAGTCAGACATGACTGAGAGACTAAACTGATACTCCAGTCCTTTTTTTTTTTTTTAAGTACAAGCTCCGAAGCTAGCCTGATGAGGTACAAATTCTGAAACAGTAAGCAAGTTACTTAACACTCAGCTTCTTTTTCTATAAAATGGTGATGACAGTGACACTATTTTCTTCATGAGTCTATTGTGAGGATTAAAGAAGAATACACATACTTAAAATGCCTGGACTCCTGCTGGACACAAGGTGAGCTCTTAAGTATTTCCTCTTATAAACATTATTGTTATCAATAAAGTATCCCTACTTAAAAAAAAATCTGAGTAGGTATCAAGCTTCTGAAATACATTGATTGACCATCCTGAAATCAATGGCATCACTGAACAGTCATCAAATGCAGCCCATGCCTTATCTTTAAGGAAAGGTGCCATGAGTTGAAGGTACAAGAAAAACAATCATGGCATATATTTCAAATTTACCCGTCTTGGTTCATGATTCTTAAATTGTCACTAGTCCACCTAACAATGACGTATTATATATCTGCTATTATATCAAGAGTTGTAGATAAAGAGTAATGCAGTATAATAACATGGTCACTTTCCTCAGTAAATTTTGGTGAGAGAAAAATCTCTATCATAGGAAGGAACTGATGATTAAATTATAGACACCAACTCAAAATGCAATGGGAACTCTGAAGAAAGAATACTCAATACACAAAGAAAAGCTTTAAGAGTAAAACAACATTTCTTGAGTTAAGCTTTGAAAGATAAAGTTGGACTAAGAAAGGAAGAGGAGCAGGCCTCCAGGGCAGAGAAGAAAACTTGGGCAATCAGCAGTCATGCTGAGATAAGGTTTTATTGGCTGGGAATGAGCGACAGAGTCAAACCTGATACTGAGGGGGCAGGCAGTGTGAGCACACATCCAGCTCTCGTGACTGAGGTTAGTTTTATGTTCCTCCTCATTTCCCTTCAAAATGGAAATGTGTTTTCACTTCATATGAAAGGGAAAGAGATGCTTTGATAGATGACACTCCTAAAGAGACGTCAAGGCTTCATGAAACAACCTTGAATACCATCCAGTTCTCTTGATACCTTGTACCCTGCTTTCTTTTCTTCCTTCATGTTGAATTACTATGGAGATTTGCATGAAAAGGGGAGCTTTGTTTCTCGGAGTTCATCTGCTCCAGTAGCCATTTACTCCTCACTTCATTGTCACTCATCTTCTCAGCAAAGAGAGGGTGACGACTCACAGTAGAGAATAGCAGCAAGAGCAGACATACTTAGACCATAGACTCTGTTGTCATGTAAATCAGCTCAGAAACAAAAGGGAAGAGAAGTACAGAGAATAGGTTTTAGAAGCAACTAAATAAAATGGTTTCCATGGGGGCTATAGTGGCTCTTTAATATTTATCAGTGTCACTGAGTTCTTTTTGCAACAGTAATTCATCATCATAAAGCCTATTTCCACGTAGCTTCTTTGGTATTGCTTTCAGCGAGGATACTCCCCTAAAAAAAAAGCCACTGCTAGTGGCTGTCTTGGTTTCAAAATGTTAGATTCAGCCTAATGGAGGAGATGAGCAAAACAAAAGAGAATAGATGCAAAGAGAAACATCATATTTTTCACAAGGAAAACTTCAGTTGAGCTGCGGACCATAATAAGGACCTTCAACATTTAAAATGAAAATTCATGATCACATTAGCCCTGTATGTCATGTATTTGTGGGAAGCCATACACATATGGACAAAAGGATAAAGAATGAAATTTGATGCATTTCAACAAAATTCTCCTTGCACAACATGAATTTCATTATATTGAAGTGTGCAGCAAGGAAACATGCACAACAGACTATAAGAAAATGTTTTCTTATCTGTTTTAAAAGTGTTTAACGTGTTATGGTTAAGAGAAAAGGGTCTTTAAAAGTTGCTGTCAGCAGCCACTCATTTGACTGACAGATTCCTTACCAAAGCTAAAGAAGTGAGTAACCGTGGAAGCTGTGCATGCATGCATGCAGCATTAGTCTTAAGTGAGCCCAGAGTAAATTTCTCCAACGAACTCCTTCTAATGGTAAACAACTTCACCAGCGTAGAGTGCAAAAGCAAACAAACAAACAAACACACACCACTAAAGGAATCTAAAAATGATTGAGGGGACAAATGAAGTTTAGAGGACAGTAATAGACAGTTGCCGGTTATATAAGGCACCCTTTGTTTCAGATACCAGCTCGACTTCTGAGGCAAAGAATCTAGACAAGATGGAAAACAAAGGCCATTATCTTACCTTTAGAGTCGGTGAAAGAGCACTAAGAGGAAATTGAAAGCCAAGAAGAGTTTTTGTTTGCTGTTGTTTTGGTTCCTCTCATCCCCATCACTGCTCCACCACTGGATAGCCTAGCACAGTGACTGATGGCAGTCCCTAGGGAGATGTAGCTTGAAACAGGTTTACACCAACCAGCTGCCTCCCAGAGTCACCTTAAAGTCAAAGGACGGAAAAATCACTGGAAATCCCTTCAAGGACTCTCTCCTGGATACTTTGAAACTACCCAGAGAGGTCCATAATTAGAAAATGGTAATGAAAAAAAAGAAGGGCAATGCCAAATTCATCTGAAGCCTAGAATAATTTGCTTCTGTATCATCTTTCTTTACTTCTGTTATTAGTTTAGACCTCATAGTCACAAGACAATCAAACATTTTTGTGACATAAATCCAAAAGAACTAAAACTGAAGTTAGTTTTTCTTCCATCAAATGTGTTTCCCTCCCATGTCCTCTTGCTTGAGAACTGTCACCGTCATCTGCATAATCACCCAACCAGAAACCCTGAGACTCATCCCTGCGTGTTCCCTCACACACAGTTACCAATTCTGCCTCATCCACTGTTCCAGAATCTCTTTTATAATTACCCCCCAAACTAAGTGCTTCTGCTCTATTTAAAGTCATTATATATCATCTATACCACTGAAATAAACCCAATAACCTATCTTTTAAACCCCAGATTTACTCCTATCCAATGAATCCTCCACACTGCTACCGAGGTACTCATTTAAAAGTACCCACAGTCATTTCTCTCTACCTGTAGTACACAATGCAAAATCATCCAGATTTAGTACTTATAATACAAGTCACATTCACCCCCACATATTGTTCCTGCACCAGCCCTGCTAAACTACCACCTATTCCCTGAGATCCCTTGTTCTCTCTTGTTTCCCTGTACTTCACGGCTGGTCCCCTGTCCTCCCCTTGGCCCACCCTATGTGCCCTTCAAGTCTCCGGTGAAGCACGGTATGATGCACTCCCTGATACAGAGTCAGGACTCTCTCTTTCATCATCTCAGAGAACCTTTGTGTTCAGCACTTCACATTGCTAAAACCAGAAACTACTCAGGCTACAAACAAATGGACATCTGTTGTGAAAACAGGAGCTGGAATGAGGAGGAGAGGCCCCGCGGGAATGCCAGAATACCCAGCCAGCCAGGCCTCAGGACGTTGGAGCACAGTTCAGAGAAAGGAAAGCACTGAGGTCCCAGGGCAGCTCTCATGACTTGTATCAGAAGCAAGCATATGTTAAGCCCTTTGCTCATGCCTTATCATTACTATACCACAGGGTCTTCCAACTTCTGTTCCCATTTTATCCACTGCATGACTTGTTCTATATGTTGAGTTTGAACTATTTGGAAAAAAAATGAAATGAAGTTCGTTGTTCAGTCATGTCTCACTCTGAGACCCTATTGATGGTAGCCCACCAGGTTTCTCTATCCATGGGATTATGCAGACAAGAATACTGGAGTGGGTTGCCATTCCCTTCTCCAGAGGATCTTCCCTACCCAGGGATTGAACCTGGGTCTCCGGCATTGCAGGCTGATTCTTTACTGACTGATTCACCCAGTGAAGCCCCATTTGAAAGAAAAGATTGTATCAATGCAATAGGCACCATGATCTCCATTGAGGTGTTCTTTCCTACCACCCACCCCAGGAGAACACTGTCCAGCTTATAAGATACACTACGTGGTGGCAGAGTCAGCTTTGACCAGAGTGGCATGTCCATTGGGCAGTAGCATGGTAACCATGGTGAAGGAATCTCATAAAGGGATCGTGAGGTGGCAGCATTCTGAGACCTGGGATATCCAACACTCTTTGTATATAACTTCCAAGAAATTTATCACATTGTGCTATACATGCTTGCCTGATTGCATGACTGTCTCTGAAAAGACCATGAGCACTTTGTGAAAACCTTTAGACCCTGAGTTCCAGATCCACTGTAAGAACATAATAGGTACACAATAAATATTTGCTAGTAAATGAATGAATTAAGGGTATACACAAAAAAATTTATTTCATTAGTAAAACTGTTCTAAGTATCTTATTTTTATATCCCATTTAGTTGAAGCATGTTATCCAAACCTGGCACTATGAGTCTCCTAGAAAACTGTTGAGTGGAAATTCCCTAAATCATAGACACAAAAACTTCACACCAATAACAGGAGTCCTGGTGCCTAGAGGACAGTGAAATTATACAACAGCAAGACTAAGGCATCTGCGATTCACGGTCTTGATCCTCTATCTATCAAAACACACACAACTCAGGTACTGTACATGAGTAACACAATTTTCCAAGGGTAAAGGGGACCACAAGCTCTGTTCAGCTGTATTCAAAACGCAAGGCTACTTCTTTCCTTCCCATAGATCCATCTCTCAGTGGAGACTGAGAACATGCTGAGATTAGGAAATCTAAGCCTTGAGATGAGAAACTGATTGTTCAAGGTCACTCAGATGCCTAATGACAAAGCCAGATTCCTCATCAGACCAATGTTCTTTTCTAGTTCTTGCTTACCATTTCTTAGTACCAAAGGCCCAAACTAAGTTTTAACCTAATATTTTAATTTAAATGTCTGCCTTAAGGGATTCCCAAGTGGTGCTATTAGTAAAGGACCCATCTGGCAATGCAGATGTAAGAGACATGGGTTCGATTCCTGGGTGGGGAAGATTCCCTGCAGGAGGGCATGGCAACCCTCTCCAGTATTCTTGCCTGGAGAATCCCATGGACAGAGGAGCCGACTGGCTACAATCCATAGGGTTGCATAAACTCAAACGCAATTGAAGCATCTTGGCACACATGCACACACTGCCTTAATCATTTAACAGCAGAGATAAGAGCAAACCTAAGTCTACATAAACAGAAAATTCAGAAAACTCATTTGCATATAATAGAGAAGCAAGGGCAAGAGCAGAGACACAGGGAAAACTAAAGCTCCAGGAAATTCTGTAATTCAGTGAACTGGTGATTCAGTAAACTGACTTCCGGCATATTGACTAGAGCCAGTACCTAAAGGCAGCTGTATGAACATGCAGAGTTGTGAGCTAACCTAGAAATCTCAAGTAGGCCATATCTGTTCATATAAAACTGTGCATTATATAAAGTACAATAATTGTTCTTTACTCAACCTAGTTAATGTTTGGTTGTTTTGTAATTTAAAAAATACCAGATACCCAATTAATTTAAGCCCATTGTTTTCCAGGCTTTTAAGTTACAAATTAGCAAATTTCTGCTATACATACACTTAGCATATCTGTGGTAATTGAGAACAGAACTTGGAGGCTTACTAATAGCAAGCATATGAAGGAGAATATGAAATGTTGATTACATTCAGGGATTAAAACAAGAATATGTGGTGTGTGAAGTGTTTGGTATTTAAACCAAGAGCTGATGAAGATCAGCATCAAAAGAAAATTTAAATTAATTACTATGGATTATATCTTTGCAGAATCCAGAGTAAGAGAATAAGGAAATGCAACTGAGAGAAAAAATTGTCTAAAACATTGGCCTGCACTCCATTTAAAGTTTATACTTCATTTTTTCACTAATCTTACAGTTACTACCTTCTTAAACCACCAAGTGAAAAGTAAAATTTATACTACTTGTCACTATGTGGGTATACATATGTATTAAGTATGAATTTACACATGAATGCAAAGGAAAATAATTAGGAAAAAGAAAGAAAATAAATCCAGATTTTATTCCATTCACTCTTACTTACAATGTTTTGGGAAATCTAGTTTCATTCAAAGAATCTCCCTCATTTCTTCAGGGAAGGACCTGCAGTAAAGAAGAGGATTCAGTGATAACCAACCTGGGCAACCAACCTTCATTTTTTCACATCAGGTTATCACTCTCAAAACTCTTTGCCTTTTGGTTTCTGTTGCTGTCATTGTTCTTTCTCTCCTAGAAAGGTCATTTCTAAGAATCACCTCCTATTTTTCTGCTCTCCAACCTACTGATTTATTTATCTCTCAAGAGAATCAGAGGAATTCCATCACAACAGGAAACACTTAGGATTCTAGGCCTCACACACACTCCTCTCCAGGCTGAAGATGGGATTTCCTTGAATTTTATCCTGGGATTGTCACACAACTTCTGGACCCTGAATCTGCCTTCTCAGAGGTAGCCACTTACCCTCTACTCGCCAAGAGAAAATGACCCACAAATCGTGCCTACTTGTACTAAGGTTTCCAGATCAAATACAGGTTTTCATTAAACCTGAATTTTAGATAAACAGATAAATAATGAGTACTTTTGCAGTATAGCTATATTCCATGCAATATCTGAAATTTATCTGTAACTCAAATTTAATTGGAAAACCAATTAAATTTGTATTTGGTAAATCTAGCAATTATAACTAGGAGCTCTCCTTCCTTTTGAGAGATTCTATTTCATTTTCTCCTCTAGGCTTTTCTCACTCTTGAGGGACAATTCAGCATTATGTTCCTTATTGTTTTATGTTCCTTTTAAGGGATTTTCTATGCCAGATACAAATGAATGTTCATAACTATATATGAGCATGCATTCATAGTCAGGAAAGTTTAATGTTGATAAACACAATGGTGCTGCTGCTAAGTCGCTTCAGTCGTGTCCGACTCTGTGCGACGTCATAGACGGCAGCCCACCAGGCTCCTCTGTCCCTGGGATTCTCCAGGCAAGAATACTGGAGTGGGTTACCATTTCCTTCTTCAACACATGCATGCTTGCATGCTAAGTCACTTCAGTCATGTTCGACTCTGTGTGACTCTATGGACAGCAGCCCACCAGGCTCCTCTGTCCACGGGATTCTCCAGGCAAGAATACTGGAGTGGTTGCCATCTCCTTCTCCTGATAACCACAATAACACAAGGATAAAGTATAAGTCTATTGCCAAGCCTCCCTCAAGGATTTTGATAATTTTCCACGTCATCCAACAGAAATCCAAAATGGTCCTTTATTCTCTAATTTGTGCCAACATGACTCTTAAGATGGTTTTGAGAAAGCCTATTTTGGTAAGGCTTACTGTGTAATCTGAACTGGTAGCCAGATCCAAACATACAGTTCCCAACTAGTAAATAGAAATTGCCCAGATTTTGACTTGGCATAGAAAAGTCCCAAACTAAATACTCTGTTACATTTGACCTATCTAAAACTGTACACACTGTGTCAACACTTTAAGTATAGGAAAGAAGAGAAGCCAATAACTTCTGTCTCTCTCCATCTTTATTTTTCCCTTATGCTTTCTCTATTTGCACTGAAGCTAAAAGAACAGTGAAGGTTCAGAATGAAAATTCTATTCAAATATACATACACATTTCGACTTTTAACACATTTCAACTTTTAAGATAGAGAATATATACATATATATGTTAGAAAGTACACTTTAAAATGCCAATTCATCCAAAACAATTGGTAAATCGTGGATTCTACTAGTGAATGTATGGGTAAAAGTTATTTCCTAAAAAACAAATTCTTTTTCTCAGTTACCCTGATGACATATCCTGAAAGCCAGAAGCCCAAATAGCTTAGATTAGATATAATACTTGATTTTTCCTTCTTCTACAAACCCTAGATACTTAAAGATGATGATTCTTGTGGTGGAGTTGCTTCCATAGCTAGGTTTCCAATGGCCAGAATTGTAAGGATGTTATTTATGAAAGAAAGGAATGGTGAGCTTCTATTTTGTCCTAAAGTAAAATACCTAAGCACCTAATGTGTATAGAGGATGCTCTTGCAAAGTGTCCCAGAGAAGGAGGTCCTTTAAGACTTTGGGATGTTCATTTTATAAGATTGAATCTGTTTTTTATGGTAGTAGTGACTAAGAGAATTCTATCCATATATAAAAAGAATATAAATATCAGGCCACAAACTCAAGCATGTGAGAAATAATCAACACTTTTATAAAGCAACTTAAGTTACATTCAAACTGTCATCCCCATGAGCCAGTGGGAAACTTATGGTCCATAACAAAATTTAAAGATTCTCTAGGCAGCACTAAGGGGTTGGAAAGCTGAGGTTAACCATAGTATCTCTTAAGCAAAACTAGCAAACAAATTAGCACCAAGATGCTTAGTGATCCTCTCAGCCTGGTCTTTCCATGTCTATTAACAGTCTGATGATTTCTACCATGCTTGGAAAGATCTTGCAAGGTTTCCTATGGCCTTGCCAACCTAGATGCCCCATGAAGCCTCTGCTTTCTAAGACCTAGCCAAAAAATCAGGGCAGGTCTACTGTGTTCTTGGGGCCACATAGTTTCCCTCTCTGCTCCTCTAAGAAAATATTAAAGATAGATCAGAGGAAATTCATTTCTGTCTCATGATTCTTTAAGATAATTATTTTATAATCAGTAACTGCCACTCATTTAAGCCCTTTACATGTTCAGACTGGACAGTTTGCCCTACCACAGGCCTCCCTGAGTTAGGTATCACACATCCATCCACTGCTTACAAGAAGTGTGGAGTAATGGGATGGGGGGTGTGGAATGCAGAGGGAAAAACTCGCAGAATAATGACTGAAAATATCAAGCACCAGATATCTAAGTTCAAGCTCAACTAAGAGATCCTTGTTTTAAAAGACAGAAAAGAAGCCATTAGTGGTCTAAACTCAAAGCTTTCATTTCTATGTCTTTTTAAGATGTTTGACCTCAAAACACTTCACTGCAGAGAACATTTTTGAAGAGTCATTGGTTGACCAAAAGATAAGTTTTGACCCTGATGTTGGGAAAGATTGAAAGCAAAAGGAGAAGAGAGTGACAGAAGATGAGATGGTTGGATAGCATCACCAATTCAGTGGGCATGAACTTGGACAAACTCTAGGAGATGGTGAGAGACAGGGAGGCCTGCTGTGCTGCAGTCCATGGGGTTACAAAGAGTTAGACATGACTTGGCAACTGAATACACACACACACACACACACACACACACACGCATGCACACACACACACAGATTTACAAACCAATAAACATCACACCAGTGATCTTTTCAGTACATGCACTCTGCTGAATTTTTATTCCAAGAGATAAAGCTCTTTTGAATCTAATAACAAAGCAGATCAAGTTTGGGCAGGATAAAGTTGTAGATTTTTGAAGTGTGGTTTTACACTTACATGAAAACAGAGAAGAGGACACCACTTTACAAATAGCTGTAGTGTGGCTACCCATGACCAGAATTTTCCAAAGAGTAGTTCCAGGAGATGCACTTGCAGAGGGAGAAATGTGGCCAAGTAGCCCTGTGCAGGTGGACATCAGGGTCAGAGAAGGCTTCCAACTAACCCTAAAGGACTACCTAGTGCGATATACCAACCCAGTGACCAGATTTTCGGACCACGTAGCAAAGGGAACATTTCAAAGGCAAACTCCCCTGATATGCGTTGCTGAAATTAACAACAACCTGTTTTTGCCTAAGCTTCAGACACATCAGAAAACAAAAGGATGAGATTAAATTCCATATAACGGGTAGAAAAAAAAAAAACTGACAAAGAAGGAACTCAAAAGAATGACGAATGAAAAAAAGAAACATTTCATGAACCTCATTTAGGATAAAGAGGGAGCCTAAGAGAAGAAGGATAGAGCCGTATAGAAAGAACTGTTTCAGTCTCAACTAGGCCACGGGCTTAGAGCTCTTTGCTAAAGAACAATGCAGCCCTGGCAGCAGAAAGCTCAAAATGACCTCATGGGCCTCTCAGATTACTCCATGATTCAAAAGTCATGTGTGTCTGGTGTGTGTCCACCAAGGCTGGAGTACACGTGATGGGACAATCCAGCAAGGCATTGCCTGCTACCACATGTGAGTAAGGCAGAGAATGCTTGAAGATAATGAATGTCTATTTTTAAAATGTGATATTTACTGGACTCCTAATCCTACTTTGGAAGTCTGCTTCTTTACTCATACCAGCATGTTTATTTTAACTTTTGGTATATTCTAGAAAAATGATAACATTCCAAAGAAATACAGAAAGAAAAGGTTGAGTCCAAAGAGCTTCTGTTCATTTGCTGAAGCTTCTAGAGAGGGAAATGGGCACAGAATTAGTGATTAATGTGGGCAAATAACACCTGATTGGCATAAAGTGAGTTTTTTTTCCCCAAATAATGTCAAGATGCTTTCTGTACTGTACGACTCCACAGGGCAATCTGACATTTTCTTAGTGGCCTTGAGGTTAATTGACTTTCTCCTTGGTCACAGGAAAGTAGGATCAAGTAGGTGCTATGCTCAACCTTTCTGTATAACCAACCCTCTACATACATACCTATAGTAGCATTCCAACCACTTTTCCTGGATCTGGCTTTATCTCCCTCCAAACCTTTCTTCACATTGCAACCAGAGTGTTCTTTCAAAAATGCAAACCTAATAAATGCCAAAGGCACAATCATGAAAAGGATAATTGATAAGCTGGACTTTATTAAAATTTAAAATTTCTGTCCTACAAAAGACATTGCCAGAAAAAAAAAGTGAGAGAGAGAAGACAAGACACAGACTGGGAGAAAACATTTTGCAAAAGAAACTTGATAAGGACTATTATCCTAAATAACTCTTAACTCAAAAGGGACTCCTAAAACTCTACAAAAATAAAATAATCTGATTATTAAACACAGAAAAAATTCTGAAAAGGACCTCACCAAAGAAGATAAAAAGATGTTCAACAGCATCTGGCATAAGGGAAAAGCAAATTAAAACAACAATGAGATACCACCACATAACTACTAGAATGACCAAAACCCATAGCAAGGACAACACCAAATGCTGGGGAGGATATGAAGTAAGAACACTCATTCACTGCTGGTGAGAATACAAAATAGTACAAACACTTTAGAAATTAGTTGTCAAGTTTCTTATAAAACTAAACATCTTATCATATAATCCAACTCCTTGGTACTCCTCCAAAGAAGTTGAAAATGTGTCCACACAAAAACCTACACATGGATGGTCATAGCAGCTTTAGTCATAACTGCCAGAACTTGGAAGCAATCAAGATGTCTTTTAGGTGAATGGATAAATAAACTGCAGTATATTCAGACATTGGAATATTATTGACTTTTAAAAAGAAATGAGCATGACTTTTCAAGCCATGGGAAGACATGAGAAAACTTTAAATGCATATCAACAAAAGAAAGTGAACAATCTGAAAATGCTGCATGAATACAATATGAATACTATATATTCTATAGGAATACTATAGGAATACAACTACATGACATTCTGGAAAAGGCAAAACTATACATGTAGTAAAAATATCAGTAGCTGTCAGGGTTGGAGGCGGGGAAAAGAAGAACAGGTAGAACACAGAGAATTTTTAGGGCAGTAAAAATACTCTGTAGGACACCATAATGTTGGATACATGTCATTAGAGAGAGAAAGTGAAAGTGAAAATCCCTCAGTCTTGTCTGACTCTTTGCAACCCCATAGACTACACAGTCCATGGAATTCTCCAGGCCAGAATACTGGAGTGGGTAGCCTTTCCCTTATCCAGGGGATCTTTCCAAACCAGGGACTGAACCCAGATATCCCACATTGCAGGTAGATTCTTTACCAGCTGAGCCACAAAGGAAGCCCATGTCATTATACATTAGTCCAAACCCATAGAATGCACAACACCTAGAGTGAATCTTGATGTGAACTATGGATTCAGGTTGGTTATAATTTGTTAAAGGACCAGTGTTCACCTCCCTATCATCATTCATGATCCTCCCATACCTTGGAGCACTATGGACTGTTCAAGGTTAACTTGACCCTTCGCTTCTCTTGCAAGCCTTCACTGTGCTCTTCTCTGAATTTTTACAGCATGTTTGCTTAATTTGACACAGTATTACATTAGAGTTTTGCAATAACATTTATTATTATAACTTCTTATCTTGATTGGAAACTACTTAGAGAGAGTCCATGAAACCTCATGCTTCTGTAATCCCACCACCGCCAGCACAATGCTGAGTAGCCCATGACTGGTTGATTTTACAAGAAACCTTTCCAGAGGTGATTCAGCTCTTATCATGTCATATCCCAAGGGACACAGCTTCCAAAATCACAGGCAAACCTTTTGCTCTCTAAAAAAGATGTCTCTTTCACTCTACACTTTCCATGTGAATTTCCCCTGAGTTCAAAAGAGAGGACACATTCAGCATGCTGGACTTTCAGGGGTTTCTTGTGAGCAAAAATTTTCCAGAGTTTGAGCGCCATAGTATATCTTGCCTAGAGCTCAAATAATAGGAAAAAGAGAAGAAACAATACTGTTAAGGAATCTGACAAAATTCTACATATGCCAGCTGTGAAAATAATACATGTGTCTTCTAAATAATAGATCTCTGAGCACACTCCTTAGAGTGATGCTGGATTATTATGATAATATAGTTTTACAACAGGCTCAAATATATCTGAAGTGTCTGTCCTATAGATTTTTTAAAATATAAAGTCAAGTTCCTCTAGCTCTCATCAACAATGGTGATGTAGTTTCCAAATGATTATCTCCATAAGAATTATTCTGATTGATGAGTATTTTAAATTTCCTCTTTTTTTTCTTCCAACATTAAATAAGCTAACAGTTCAAAACTTCAAGTATCTGGCTGTCATTATTTGGACCTTGAGGACCACTATACTAAAGGAGATTCATGTTACTGTTACCTACTTGAATGGTGTGTGTGTAACACATACCTATATATTTATACATATATATATAAAATAATCAAGTGTTTATCTACAACACACTGATTATCCAAGAAATTTCCTAGATAAGAACAAGACCACAAAGAAAATCAACAACAGCAACAGCTATTTTTGAGCACCCCAATGTTCAGACATTTTAAGTGAAACTTTTTTCATCCTCACAGATATGCAAGAAAGTAGAGATATTACTCCTCTCAATTTTAATGTTAAGAAGACAGATTCAGAGAGTTCAAATAGGAAAAAAAAAAGAGTCAGAATTTGACTATTCGAAAAATAGTACTCTTTCTACCACAGAAAGCATGTAACTGACAGCTCTTGAAAATGCAGAAAGCTTGTAAAGGCAGAGTGGGATAAGCGAGGGCTTTACTTTCAGTCCCCAAACTTCAACATAATGTATTGATTGAACATGCCACAATATAGGTTGCAATTACATGAAGGAAGCTGAAGTTGACTTACTATAAGAATTTTTCTCTTGTAATCACAATAATAATTAACATTTTATAACAACTGTCAGAATCTATGCAGAAACGATGTAGGATGCATTTAGCATAACAATTTGGTTTTATTCTTCTTATTTTAAACTTGTTATTAACCTGTTATATCTGATCTTCCCTGTGGGAAGACTCAACGTCTCCACCCTACTGACCTTCAGAGTAGCTATGTTATTTCCTATGGCAATGAAATCTGACCAGAATCTTCATTTCTTACTTTTGGCTGCAAGCTTTGAGAATCATCATATGCTTTGTCATCCTCACTTTCCTCTTTAGCCATGACACCACCAACGTTCTTGGCTGCCAAGAACATTGAAATGGTGATGCTTATTGCAGTTATCCTTTCCATACCCCACCATTTATGATGGATGTATGAGAGTGTGGGTCATATATACCCTCACTAAGCACAGAGAGCTTCAAGAGACCTTCAGCCCCATGAAGAAGAAATTAAAGCTTTTTGTTCAAGAGACCTCCAACCCCATGAAGAAGAAATGAGAGCTTCCCAGTCCATTTTTCTCCTTGACTACTAGCTCCATTCTTTGGGATAGTCTTCCTCTTTCATGGCCATATATAAAGAAAGCATTGGAGAAAATGCCATGTAGCTGCCCCATCAGCCTGGTCCTAAATTAGTCACAACCAACCCTCAATGGACACACTGCATGAGCCACACACAAACATCTGTGGTTATAAGTCACTGAGATATTGTGACTGTTTGTTGTCACATTATAAGCTAGTCCATTTTAACAGACTGTTGTTGTTGTTATTGTTCAATTGCTCAGTATTGTGACCTCATGGACTGCAGCACGCCAGGCTTCCCTGTCCTTCACCATCTCCCGGAGTTTGCTAAAATTCATGTCCATAGTCGGTGATGCTATCCAAACATTTCATCCTCTGACATCCCCCTTCTCCTTCTGCCCTCAGTCTTTCCCAGCATCAGGGTCTTTTTCAATGAGTCGGCTCTTTGCATCAGGTGATTGGAGCTTCAGCCTCAGTCCTTCCAATGAATATTCAAGGTTGATTTCTTTTACATGCATCTTTTAACTACTCTTTCTACCGATTCCCATTGTATTTGATCTCTGTTGCAATAATACTACATAGGGATCAACTCCAATACTCAGTAGCTTGCAGCAAAAAGCTCTCATTTCTTCTTCATGGGGCTGAAGGTCTCTTGAAGCTCTCTGTTCTTAGTGAGGGTATACATGACCCACACTCTCATATTTCTGGCATAAACGGTGGGATATGGAAAGGATAACTGCAATAAGCATCACCATTTCAAAAGGGAAAGAATGAAAGGCAATAGCAGTTACTGGTCTAGAGCTACTCTAAATCACTCTGGACAGAATGCCCTACCGTGGGATAGAAAATGTCCCTTAATTAGGCCAATTCCTGTTTCTTAGGAGAAACTTCCTAGTCCATTTTTCTCCTTGACTACTAGCTCCATTCTTTGGGATATTCTTCCTCTTCCCTGGCCATATTTAAAGAAAGCATTGGAGAAAATGCCATCAATGGTTGATAAGTCTCTTTTTCCACCTGTTTCATGTTTGTAGAAAGCTAGAAGATCAACCTCCTTCAGGGATCACAGCCTTGTTGTGGAGAAGGGGCTTGCATAACTAATAAATCTATGAGGTATGTCATGCAGGGTCAACCAAGACAGATGGGTCATGGGCAGACTTCTGAGAAAATGTGGTCCACTGGAGAAGGGATTGGCACACCACACCAGTATTCTTGCCGGGAGAACCTCATTAACATGAATAGTGTGAAAAGACGAAAGATACAACATCAGAATGAGGCCCCCAGGTCAGAAGGTGTCCAATATATTCCTGGAAAAGAGAGGATGGTAATTCCTAACAGATCCAGAAGGAACAAAGAGGCTGGGACAAAATGGAAACAACACTCAGCTGTGGATGTGTCTGGCATTGAAAGTAAAGTCCAATGCTGTAAAGAACAATACTGCATAGGAATCTAGAATGTTGGGCCCATGAATCAAGGTAACTTGGATGTGATCAAGAAGCAGATGGCAAAAGTAAACATAGACATTTTAAAAATCAGTGAACTACAATGGTTCACAAATAGGTGAGCAAAGAAGAGAAGCTAAAGGCAAAAAAGAAAAGGAAAGACAAACACATTTGAATGCAGAGTTCCAAAGAACAGCATGGATAGATAAGAAAGCCTTCCTCTGTGATCAATGAAAAGAAATAGAGGAAAACAATAAAATGGGAAAGACTAGGGATCTCTTCAAGAAAGTTAGAGATACCAAGGGGATATTTTATGCAAGATGGGCAAAATAAAGGACAGAAATGGTGTGGACCTAACAGAAGCACAAGATATTAAGAAGAGGTGGCAAGAATACACAGAAGAACAATACAAAAAAGATCTTCATGACCCAGATAACCACAATGGTGTGATCACTCATCTAGAGCCAGACATCCTGGAATGTGAAGTGGATCTTAGGAAGCATCACTAGAAACAAAGGTAGTGGAGGTGAAGGAATTCCAGTTGAGCTCTTTCAAATCCTGAAAGAGGATGGTGTTAAGGTGCTTCACTCAACATGACAGCAAATTTGGAAAACTCAGCAGTGGCCACAGGACTGGAAAAGGTCAGTTTTCATTCCAATCCCAAAGAAAGGCAATGCCAGTGAATGTTCAAACTACCACACAATTATAATCATCTCACATGCTAGCAAAGTAAAGCTTAAAATTCTCCAAGCCAGGGTTCAAAAATATGTGAACCATGAACTTCCAGATGTTTATGCTGGCTTTAGAAAAGGCAGAGAAACTAGAGATCAAATTGCCAACATCCGATGGATCATCAAAAAAGCACAGGAGTTCCCTAAAAACATCTACTTCTGCTTTCTAGACTAGGGCAAAGCATTTAACTGTGTGGGTAACAATAAATTGTAGAATTCTTAATGAGATGAGAATACCAGACCACCTGACCTGCCTCTTGAGAAATCTATATGCAGGTAAAGAAGCAACAGTTAGACCTGGACATGGAACAACAGAGTGGTTCCAAAATGGGAAAGGAGTACACCAACGCTGAATATCATCATCCTGCTTATTTAACTTATATGCAGATTATATCATGCAAAATGCCAAGCTGGTTGAAGCACAAGCTGAAATCAAGATTGCTGGGAGAAATATCAATAACCTCAAATACGCAGATGACACTACTCTTGTGGCAGAAAACAAAGAACTAAAGAGCCTCTGGTGAAAGTGAAGAGGAGAGTGAAAAAGTTGACTTAAAACTCAACATTCAAAAAAAAAAAAAATCAACATTCAGAAAACTAAGATCATGGCATCCGATCCCATCACTTCATGGCAAATAGATGGGGAAACAATGGAAACCATGAGAGATTTCATTTTGCAGGGCCCCAAAATCAGTGCAGTTGGTGACTGCAGCTGGTGACTGCAGCGTTGAAATTAAATGATGCTTGCTCCTTGGAAGAAAAGCTATGACCAACCTAGACAGCATATTAAAAAGCAGAGACATTACTTTGCCAACAAAGGTCCGTATAGTCAAAACTATAGTTTTTCCAGTGGTCGTGTATGGATGTGCTGATAAGTCGCTTCAGTCGTGTCCGACTCAGTGCGAACCGATAGATGACAGCCCACCAGGCTCTGCCATCCCTGGGATTCTCCAGGCAAGAGCACTGGAGTGGGTTGCCATTGCCTTCTCCAGTGCATGAAAGTGAAAAAAGAAAGTGAAGTCGCTCAGTCCTGTCTGACTCTTAGCGACCCCATGGACTGGAGCCTATCAGGCTTCTCCGTCCTTGGGATTTTCCAGGCAAGGGTACTAGAGTGGGTTGCCATTGCCTTCTCCTGTATGGATGTGAGTGGACTATAAAGAAAGCTGAATGCTAAAGAATTGATGCTTTTGAACTGTGGTATTGGAGAAGACTCTGGAGAGTCCCTTGGACTGCAAGGAGAACCACTAGTCCACCCTAAGTGACACCAGTCCTGAATATTCATTGAAAGGACTGATGCTGAAGCCGAAATGCTAATACATTGGCCACCTGAAAATTGGAGATATCAACATTTCATGCAAGGATGGGGACAATAATGGAGAGAAATGGTAAGGACCTAACAGAGGCAGAGGGAATTAAGAAGAGGTGGCAAAAATACACAGAATAACTATTTTTTAAAAATGTCTTAATGACTGGAATAAGCACAATGGCGTGGTCACTCATGAGAGCCAGACATCCTGGAGCATGAAGTCAAGTCAGCTTTAGGAAGCATTATTATAAACAAAGCTAGTGAAGGTGACAGAATTCCAGCTGAACTATTTCAAATCCTAAAAGACGATGCTGTTAAAGTGCTGCACTCAATATATCAGGGAATTTGGAAAACTTAGCAGTGGCCACAAGACTGGAAAAAGTCAGTTTTCATCCTATTCAGAGAAGGGCAATACCAAAGAAAGTTCAAACTACTGGACAATTGTGCTTATTTTGCAGGATAGTAAGATTACACTCAAAAATCCTTCAAGCCAGGCTTCAACAGTACGTGAGCTGAGAACTTCCAGATGTGCAAGCCCGGTTTAAAAAATGCAGAGGAACCATAGTTCAAATTGCCAACATTCACTGGATCATAGAGAAAGCAAACGAATTACAGAAAAATATCTAATTCTGCTTTACTGACTGTGCTAAAGCCTTTGACTGTGTGGATCACAACAAACTGGAAAATTCTTAAAGAGATATGAATACCAGACCACCTTACCTGTCTCCTGAGAAACCTACACGTGGGTCAATAAATAATTTGTCAGAATCAGACATGAAACAAACTGTTCAAAATTGGGAAAAGAGTAGGACAAAGCTGTATATTGTCACCCTGTTCATTTAACGTACATGCAGAGCACATCATGCAAAATGCCAAACTGGATGAGTCACAAGCTAGAATCAAGATTGCTGGGAAAACTATTAACAACCTCAGAGATACAGATGATACCACTGTAATGGCAGAAGGTAAAGAGGAACTAAGGAGCCTCTTGATGAAGGTGAAAGAGTGAAAAAGCTCGCTTAAAACTCAGCACTCAAAAAACTAAGATCAAGGGAAATGGTTCCATCACTTCATGGAAAATAGGAAGCAAAAAGTGGAAACAGTGACAGATTTTACTTTCTTGGGCTCCAAAATCACTGCAGATGGTGACTGTAGTCATGAAATTAATTGACCTGCTTCTTGGAAGAAAAGCTATGACAAACCAAGACAGCATATTAAAAAGGAAAGGCATCACTTTGCAGGCAAAGGTCTGTACAGTCAAGGCTATGGTTTTCCCAGTAGTCATGTACAGATGTGAGAGCTAGACCATAAAGAACATTGTTCACTGAAGAATTGATGCTTTCGAACTGTGTTGCTGGAGAAGACTCTTGAGAATCCCCTGCACAGAAAGATCAAACCAGTCAATCCTAAAGGAAATTAATATTCATTGAATATTCATTGGAAAGACTTATGCTGAAGCTGAAGTTCCAATACTTTGGCCACCTGATATGAACAGTCAACTCATTGGAAAAGACCCTGATGCTGGGAAAGACTGAAGGCAGGAGGAGAAGGGGATGACAGAGGATGAGATAGTTGGATGGCATCACTGACTCAATGGACATAAGTCTGAGTAAGCTCCAAGAGTTGGTGATGTACAGGGAAGCCTGGTGTGTTGTAGTCCATGGGTCACAAAGTGTCAGACACGAGTCAGTGACTGACCACCCTCCCTGGTAGCTCAGTTGGTAAAGAATCTACCTGCAGTGCAGGAAACCTGTGTTCGATACCTAGGTCGGGAAGTTCCCCTGGAAAAGGAAATGGCAAACCACTCCAGTATCCTTGCCTGGAAAATCCCATGGACAGAGGGGCCTGGAGGGCTTCAGTCCACGGGGTCACTGAGCTAGGCACAACAGAATAACTAATACCCACACACAGCACAGAGGATCAAAAGGTCTTTTTTATGTATTAAACTGTCACTCTCTCTTTTAATCCATGTTGATGATACTTTGTAGCTTCCTAAAAAAACTTTTTTGGTCTGTTGATATTAACATATCAGACTATACTCAACTCTATCTGGCAAAATCCTTTTTGAGATATGACTCTCTCTAGACTCCACAAAGGCAGGGTCTGTAATTTCATATAGACAATGAGTGGTGCATTCAGAGGGAAGGAAACAGCTGAGGAACTTAAAAGAAGGAAACAAAGTTTAAGTCATATATATCAAATAACCCGATCTCTTTTTTAAAACTAATATGAGTCCTTATCTTTTAGCGGAAGAATGTAATCTTTTAATATGATTATAACTTTATTGTGATTATGACTCTATCTTTTAATATTTTGGTCTTGTTTCTTATATCTTGTTTTATTTTTTTATTAAACATTGCCTCTGGTTGCTTCTCATGTACCTTTCTTGCTATTGTAGAATTGTTTAAGTTTTCCCATTTCATTATTTTCCTTGACTTGAGAGATACACATATGATGATCAGTCTTCCAATATTTCTCCTTATATTTGTAACATGAATGTTCAAACATTCTATCAATGAATAACTCCTAAAACACTTCCTGAAAAACTGTGTCAAATAAATTCTTGCTTAAGTAGTTACAACTACAATTTTAACATTATACAATCAATTTATTATTATTTATCATCATTATTTCTTCTATTTCATGTCTTTCTCTTACTTTTTTTCCTCACTTCAACAAACCCCTTTAGTACTTCTTTTAGAATGTTTCTGTGATGAACATTCTGAGCCTTTGTAAACTTTGAAAAATTATATAAATTTCAAATTCCTATCCTTGTAAAATGTAAATTAGTTTAAGGATCTACAGAATTATGGATCTAAAATGAAGATATTCTTTCAATTCCTTCTAGTCTCCAATGTGGACAATGAGAAGTCTACTGTTAATCTGATTTCCATTTCTCATTAGAATAATTCTGAATTACTCTGAATCTTTAGAAATATATCTTTTCCCTTAGTTTTGAACTTTTACCACTTTGGAAGGAATGATGCTAAAGCTGAAACTCCAGTACTTTGGCCACCTCATGTGAAGAGTTGACTCATTGGAAAAGACTCTGATGCTGGGAGGGATTGGGGGCAGGAGGAGAAGGGGACGACAGGATGAGATGGCTGGATGGCATCACCAACTTGATGGACATGAGTCTGAGTGAACTCCAGGAGATGGTGATGGACAGGGAGGCCTGGCATGCTGCGATTCATGGGTTCGCAAAGAGTCGGACACGACTGAGCGACCGAACTGAACTGAACTGAACTGAGCTATTTGCATGTGGCTCTTTCGTCATTCACCTAGCTCAGCATTCATAGGCCATTTGAAGGCTCATGTCTATCTTGATCTCTGGAAATGTTTTTCTATCATTGATTTGATTATTTTTCATCTTCAGATACGTCGACAACTGACATTTAAACTTCAGTTTATTTCAACTTTTCTTTCATAGATTCATTTATTTGTTATTTTATGCTATATTTATATAGCATATAACAATAAAATATAGAATTATTTTTGCTTAATCTTGCAGCTCATTAATTCATGCCTGAGTTATTTAGATCTGCTATTACATTTATTCAATTATTTTTCAATTATATTGTTTTTTATCACCAAGATATTTTGTTTCATGGGTGAGATATGGTCTCTTATCCCATTGGGAATATTATTTACACTTATTTCAAAGCCTTTACCTGTGTGCTTCATTGGCTTTCTTTTTTCAGGTGTTATATTCATTCAGTTCATTGTCACTAATGCCTGATGACTTTCAGCTATAGGCTTATGATTGCAGATTTACTGTGGTTTTTCCACTATGGGAAAGGACTAGGATAAACTACCTAACCAAGGAGTACTAGCAAATCATTTTACAGGAGAACAGGCTTTCTGTTCTACCTGAGTATCACAAACCATCAAAGGCCAGCCCTCCTCTAACCCAAATCCTCATTCTCACTATGCCAAGAGAAAAATATCAGGCTTGGAACTCTGGAGTCAGTTGTGGAGCAATTCACCACCTTGATTCAGTTTCACACTCCAGCTAATTGCTTTTTCTCAGAGACATCTCTGAGATCCAATGTTCTTAAAGTGAAGAAGTTACCTAGACTCCTCCTCATATATTTTGCCCTGCCCTCTTGTGTACTTGAAGGGCTATAGTTTCCTTAGTCAACTGATTTCATATGTTTAATTATAGTCATTCTCTATTTTATAATGTTATTATAGACTTATTATTTTTAAATATCTAAATAGTTTCTCTGTTTAAGGATTTGAGATGGAAGGAAAAATAGGAGCCTGTGTTCATTTCTCCATCTTGATCCAATCTCCTCTGCAGTCTCGTTTAGTTTATACTATTAGTATATTCATTTTATTAATTGTCTTTAACAGATTGTACTAAGATAAACTTTAGATCCACCCAGGTCAAACTAACACAAATTATGAATCAGTAGAGTTTAAATGGATGAGGTTTTACTGCTGATTATTGAGGCTTTGTCTATACAACACCCAAACAAAACTGTCAACTCAAGGGAAAAACAAAATCAGTTCAGCTGATTTTAAGACACAATGCTTTGATTTCAAATAGTTGTGGTGGTGCCATGTAGACACAGACAGAGTTGTACTTGACCTATGAAGTAACTGGAGCAATTAGAGATTATGTGATGTTGTTCAGATAACAAAGCCAAGTCACCATTTGGTCAAGAATAGCCCCCAATGAGTACTTGCCCTCTGAAAATTCTTTTGGATTTCTTTTTCAGTTCATTCAATCAATTTATGGTTTTGTCGGGAGAGCCAAGAAAATGCATCATGCACCACCCTGTGAACTAAGGAACATTTAGCTCACGTACCCTCCAGCTCCTGCACTAACAAGCAGCAGTAACACCATAGCAGAAATTATCTCCAATCGCATTAATTCTCCTTAATACATAACATGTGGCCAGGCAATGTGACCCTTCCAAAGCTGTGTTTTCTAGAACACTGTGCTTATTAAACTCCTCTCTAAGAACATACTATGAATAATCAACGACAATCTGCTTCTCATCCTCCCTTAAAAAATGTTCAAAATGTAGAATCCCATCTTAGCCAGAAACGCCTCTCCATTTTTAAGCTACTATACAAAGAAGAGATTTAGTGATCATATCCTCAGTTTTGATGCTAAAAAGTAAGAAACTACTTGAAAAATAATGCGTCTGGTCTGGTAGTGGACATCTGCAGTTTCAAACCTCAGGCCAATGGCAGAATCTCAGCATGGACAGAAAGGGAATATCTTCAGAGTCAATCAGATACATCAGAATTTTTGATGAAAGGAAGCAATTCCTTCAATAACAAGGGCTGTTCTTCTTTCAAATAACACCAGGAAAGCAATTCATTTCACAGAGAATCTGGCCATATTGCTGTCATACTCACAAAATCTATTATCATCCAGTACCCAAAGAAGAGTGCTTCTTCCTCCCCAAATAGTAAAATGATGTATGAATTCCATCTACAGAGGTTTTCAAATTAGAGATGATTTCTTCAGAAGGAATATAGGAAGGATTTCGGCATGCAAGAGAGCACATTTCAGAGAAATGAGACAGATCTATACCACGTGGGAAGAGATTTTGGCACCAATAAGCATCAAGTTTGCTTGCTATAGAGGGGCTTGTTGCTACCCAACAGGATAGCAAAGCCAGGGGAAAACGTCAGAATGCTGTTCCATGGACACTTTTTTTTAAATGCCCATATAGTGAAACTTTAATCAAGTCTTATAGCCTAATTTTCTCATTTGTATCCCTGTGTGGCAATAAAAAACATGTGTGAACTAAACCTCTTTTTTGTACATATCAGCAGTATGAGTTTGCACAGACACATGCTTCGATTTGAAATTATTTTTCTTTTGTGAATGAACAACACCAGTCTGATTGGAAACCCATTTATTTTTAGTGTTAAACCCACTGGGGAGGGACCGTGTCTAATTGAGTGGGGAGCTACACCCTCTGTATTGACACACAGTACAAGAAAAAGAGGAAAATGTGAACCAGATCCTCCTGGCACCAGAGTTACTCCCTCATAAAAGTTAAGCGACTTGTGAGTTCAGCACTACAAACATATTTTCCTCTAACTATCGGACCTATTAGAAAAATGCCAAGCCTTAAAAGTATTTATATCTTTGTAAGTGTTAAAAAGCTATATCTATGGCCATCCAAGTTAACCACCGATTATGACAGTGATAGAGGAATCTATAATCAGCAAATTTTATTCAACAGTCATATGCCCAGAAATTCTAAATTCAAATTCTAATTTTTTAAATATCTCTTTAAGATCCTTCATGGAAGATGAAATGGTGGTGTATTATTGTTCCTTCTTAAAACTGGTCTTCTCAGACCATTATTTTTCTGTGTATTCAGATTGTCTCTTAACAAGAAAGCTTCCTTTGAAGTTCATATTTCTTCCTATGCATAGACAACTGAAATCAGGCCTCTATGTGTACAAGTGCTTCCAGTTGACAATACCTGTATTTTACAGAGCCTAATAATATTCTTAGCTAAAGTCAAATAACCACAATAATCTCAAGGAAACAATCTTCTACTGTCAGTTTACACTGATAAACATACAAATGTGTTAGATTTATATTTTGATAAAAAATTTATGTCAGTTTCCATTTTCCTCAGTGTTAATTAAGTAATAAGTTATTTTTACATTAATCTATTAAGGACTAAATATTTAATTTAACAATTAATATTCAAATCAGTTTGATCACTCAGTTGTGTCTGACTCTTTATGACCCCATGGAGTGCAGCACGCCAGGCCTCCCTATCCATCACCAACTCCTGGAGTTTACTCAAACTCATGTCCATTGAGTCAGTGATACCATCCAACCATCTCGTCTTCTGTCATCCCCTTCACCTCCTGCCTTCAATCTTTCCCAGCATCTGGGTCTTTTCCAATGGTCAGCTCTTCACATCACGTGGCCAAAGCATTGGAGTTTCAGCTTCAACCTTAGTCCTTCCAGTGAATATTCAGGACTGATTTCCTTTGGGATGGACTGGTTGGATCTCTTTGCAGTCCAAGGGACTCTCAAGAGTCTTCTCCAACACCACAGTTCAAAAGCATCAATTCTTCGGCACTCAGCTTTCTTTATCGTCCAACTCTCACATCCATACATGACTACTGGAGAAACCATAGCCTTGACTAGACAGACATTTGTTGGCAAAGTAATCCCTCTGCTTTTCAATATGCTGTCTAGATTGGTCATAACTTACCTTCTAAGGAGTAAGAGTCATTTAATTTCATGGCTGCAATCACCATCTGCAGTGATTTTGGAGCCCAAAAAATAAAGTCAGCCACTGTTTCCACAGGTCCCCCATCTATTTGCCACGAAGTGATGGGACTGGATGCCATAACCTTAGTTTTCTGAATGTTGAGTTTTAAACCAAGTTTTCACTCTACTCTTTCACTTTCATCAAGAGGCTCTTTAGTTCTTCTTCACTTTCTGCCATAAGGGTGGTGTCATCTGCATATCTGAGGTTATAGATATTTCTCCTGGAAATCTTGATTCCAGCTTGTGCTTCATCCAGCCCAGAGTTTCTCATGATGTGCTCTGCATATAATTTAGGTAAACACAGTGACAATATACATCCTTGATGTACTCCTTTCCCTATTTGGAATCAGCTTGTTGTCCCATGTCCAGTTCTAACTGTTGCTTCCTAACCTGCATACAGATTTCTTAAGAAGCAGGTCAGGTGGTCTGGTATTCCCATCTCTTGAAGAATTTCCCGCAATTTGTTGTGATCAGCAGAGTCAAAGGCTTTGACATAGTCAATAAAGCAGAAGTAGGTGTTTTCCTGGAACTCTCTTGCTTTTTCAATCATCCAGCGAATGTTGGCAATTTGACCTCTGGTTCCTCTGCCTTTTCTAAATCCAGCTTGAACATCTGGAAGTTCATGGTTCACATTGTTGAAGCCTGGCTTGGACAATTTGGAGCATTACTTTACTAGTGTGTGAGATGAGTGCAACTGTGCGTTAGTTTGAGCATTCTTTGGCATTGCCTTTCTTTGGGATTGGAATAAAAACTGACCTTTTCCAGTCCTGTTGCAACTGCCAAAGTTTTCCAAATTTGCTGGCATAGTGAGTGCAGCACTTTCACAGCATCATCTTTTAGAATTTGAAATAACTCAACTGGAATTCCATCACCTCCACTAGCTTTGTTTGTAGTGATGCTTCCTACAGCCTACTTGACTTCACGTTACAAGATGTCTGGCTCTAGGTCAGTGATCACACCATCGTGATTATTTGGGTCATGAATATCTTTTTATCTTTTTTGTACAGTTCTTCTGTGTATTCTTGCCACCTCTTCTTAATATCTTCTGCTTCTGTTAGGTCCATATCATTTCTGTCCTTTATTGAGCCCATCTTTACATGAAATGTTTCCTTGGAATCTCTAGTTTTTTTGAAGAGATCTCTAGTCTTTCCCATTCTATTGTTTTCCTATATTTGCACTGATCACTGAGGAAGGCTTTCTTATCTCTCCTTGCTATTCTTTGGAACTCTGCCTTCAAATGGGTATATCTTTCCTTTTCTCCTTTGCTTTTGGCTTCTCTTCTTTTCACAGCTATTTGTAAGACCTCCTCAGGCAGCCATTTTGTTCTTTTGCATTTCTTTTTCTGGGGATGATCTTGTTCCCTGTCTCCTGTACAATGTCATGAACCTCTGTCCTTAGTTCATCAGGCAGTCTGTCTATCAGATCTAGTCCCTTAAATCTATTGCTCAGTTCCACTGTATAATCATTAGGGATGTGATTTAGGTCATACTTGAATGGTCTACTGGTTTTCCCCACTTTCTTCAATTTAAGTGTGAATTTGGCAATAAGGGTTCATGATCTGAGCCACAGTCAGATCCCAGTCTTGTTTTTGCTGACTGTATAGAGCTTCTCCACCTTTGGCTGCAAAGAATATAATCAATCTGATTTCGGTGTTGACCATCTGGTGATGTCCATGTGTAGAGTCTTCTCTTGTGTTGTTGGAAGAAGGTGTTTGCTATTAATTTAATATTAATTAATTTCATTGTTATTAATTATTTAATCACTATTGACATGGCCACTCCTACACAAGAGGAAATTTGGTGCTTAGGAGTTTCAAGAAAAAGTCCCTAAATGTCCTAAACTCATCCAAAGACATAAAAATCAAATTGAAATGAATACCAAAATAGATAAACAAACATATCAAGTATAATGTAAAAATAATACTTTACAGATAACTTCTCAAAAGCATACTATAAGATGGAAGGTAAATTCATCCCTATTTTATCACTTAGGAAAAAAAGAATGATATTTAAGAGTTGGTCAACATGAAAAAAGATGCACAGAGGTAAACTGAGAGACCAGAGATCAAGAGGAATAAGAGAAACAGAAGAAATAGGAAAAAATGGTTCATGAAAAAACCTGGTCCACAGTTGAGTTTTTCTTTAAATTGGCTAAGGCCAGTATGCTGTCTGGATACCACTTGAAAGACACAGCAGGCAGCTGCAGCCCTCTTCTCAATCTTTAAAACACCCTAGATTAACAACAGACTTTAACACTCAGCTGGGGGCATTGTTTCCACTGTATATTTTTTCATTATTATTATTCACTAAATTCTAATGGAATATGCAAAGGAGAAGGCCTACTTTTGTTTTGATGACAATTATTCTAATGATTATTTGAAGTTTCTGGTTCCTATCTAGGTAACTTCCAAAGTCATTCTTTATACACTGTTCAACAGTAAAGAGAAGCAACTAGACTTAGCTCCATGACCGCCTTAGACTCTGATGTATATATCCTTATCTAATAGGTGTGTTTAGATTATTGTCTAACCACATTTTTTTACTGCCCTTCCCAGGTGGTGCTAATGGGTAAAGAACCCACCTGCCAATGCAGAAGACATAAGAGATGAGGGTTTGATCCCTGGGTCAGGAAGATTCCTCTAGAGATGGAAATGGAAGCCGACTCCAGTATTCTTGCCTGGAGAATCCCATGGATAGAGCAGCCTGATGGGCTACAGTTCATAGGGTCCCAAAGAGTCAGACACAACTGAAGGGACTTAGCATGCACACAGACATACTTCTTCGTTTTAAAAGGTGAAAAAGACATGGCTTCCCCAAGCCAAATCTAAGTAGCTACTGGTTGTGGTCAGATCAGTCCTCAAGGTATACAATGCTGACAAAATTGACAATTGTAAAGCTTACAATAAGGGTGTTTTTCTCTAATGTGTGTGCTTTCCAGGCTAACAGAAAGATAATAAAAGATATATGCAACTCCTTCATTGTGCATGAATATATGTTAAAGCATGGGACCTAAGAGTCAAAATGGATACGCTGCAGGAAAGGTGTGCTCTGGGGCATTACTGCTGCTGCTGCTGCTAAGTCACTTCAGTCGTGTCCGACTCTTTGCAACCCCATGGACTGCAGCCTATCAGGCTCCTCCGTCCGTGGGATTTTCCAGGCAAGAGTACTGGAGTGGGGCTGGGGCATTACTAGAGCACTACAATTCCAAAATCAAAGGAGAAAATTCCATGCATTAGACAGTAGAGCCAAAACTCAGAAAACTGGCAGCAGGTCACAGTCATTCTCACAGGCAGTCCAGCTTCAAGCTGTATAGAGTCTGGAAAGAACAGAGGAGAGGGAGGACACTTAAAACTGATGAAAGTATGTTTGTCTCCCACACGAGAAAGTAAGGTTGGAAAAGCACCAAACTTCATTCTCCGGTGAGAATAAACATAGTTATGTCCACACTTCGTCTCTCATGTTTATAAGCTGATGCAGATGTTGAAAACCACACTCCTGATTTTAAAAGTAAGAAAAATGAAACTCAGTCTCATAAGAGATCCTAGAATCAAAGTTAGAAATATGCTAAGGACAGCCAGTTCACGATAGCACAGAGTACTTCAAGTGCCAGGAGAAACCAGGATACATGAAGCACCTTCACTGTCTTTAGTAATAAGTAGGAAGCTATTCTCATTGAGTCAGAATTTAGAAGAATCTCTCTCTGCCATTGTGTCTCTTTCTCTTCATCCCGTGACAGGGAGACAGCAGGAACCCCATTTCATATCTCAGCAAAAATGAAAATCTTGACAAGGAGAATGCCCCACAGTAGCTCCCTATATATTGACACAGAAACATGTATATTTTCCAAATAGTGCCCTAAAAAGAAAAATCCTCTACAATACGGCCATAGAACTTCTTCCCGGAAAGATTTTCCCTCTTCTCTATTTACTACATTCAATCAGATATCAATTCCTGATTCTTCTCTCTACCAGTATTTCATTTTCTTTTATCCTTTCCATTTGCCCTATTATTGATACAAATACAGATGACCCTCTTCCTCAACAGACTAGAAGAATAGTTTCCACTAGTATCATTAGTACCTCTTTCTTTTCAGTCTGCTGCTGCTGCTGCTAAGTTGCTTCACTCGTGTCCGAGTCTGTGAGACCCCATAGATGGCAGCCCACCAGGCTCTGCCATCCCTGGGATTCTCCAGGCAAGAACACTGGAGTGGGCTGCCATTTCCTTCTCCAGTGCATGAAAGTGAAAAGTGAAAGTGAAGTCACTGAGTCATGTCCAACTCTCAGCGACCCCATGGACTGCAGCCTACCAGGCTCCTCCATCCATGGGATTTTCCAGGCAAGAGTGCTGGAGTGGGGTGCCATTGCCTTCTCCAACCTATCCTAGATTTGTCATCCTGTAGCTCAGCTATGGGCACTCTATTTCCCTGCTTACAAGTCTTCAGAATTTGCACCCTTGCTTTGAAATGGTACTAAATGTCTCTATAATCTTGACCAATGCTTTTCTAGGCTTCCTCACATTCAGCATACCCTACATTCCAATCACCTTGACATGCACATACATCATAAAGATATACCATTCTTCCTACAACTTTTCCATGGTGAGGGGACAACAGGAAGGGGTGAATTGCCATAAGGTTTCAAAGACTTCTGCTTAGAAATGTCATATTGGCCAAAGCGTGTCACATCTTCAAGAAAGCAGCGAAGGACAAACTTAACAAAAGGTCAATAAAAGGAGAACTGGAGCATAACCAATGACCACCACACTCTAAAATCATCAGGTACTAAACAGAATGGAAATAATTATCTGAAATATTTAGAGGTGAATCTAAAAACTAAGTGCAAAGATTTATATGCTGAATACTACAAAAAAAAATCCCAAATGAATGGAGAGACATAGTGTATGCATTCCTGGAAAGACTCAGTGTTGTTAAGACATCAGTTTTCTCTAAGCTGATCTGTTTGTTGTTGTTCAGTCGCTTCGTCTTGCATGCTAAGTCACTTCAGTTGTGTCTGACTCTTTGAGACCCTATGGACTGTAGCCTGACAGGCTTCTCTGTCCACGGGATTCTCCAGGCAAGAATACTGGAGTGGGTGGCCATGCTATCCTTCAAGGAATCTTCCTGACCCAGGGATTGAGCCAGCGTTTCTTAAGTCTCATGCATTGGTAGGTGGTTCTTTACCACTAGCACCACCAGGGAAGCTCTGTCACTTCAGTTGTGTCCAACTCTTTGCAGCCCCATGGACTGTAGCCCACCAGGCTCCTCTCTCCATGGTATTTCCCAAGCAAGAATACTGGAGTGGGTTGCTGTTTCCTTCTCCAGGGGATCTTCCTGGACTAGGGATCGAACTGATCTATAGATTTATCATATTAAGAGACAAACTGCAACATATATCTTAGAAATTTACAAGTTGATTCTAAACATATTATAGAGTAGCAAAGGATGGAGCATAGTCAAAAATTCTGAAGACAAAAATCAAAGTTGGAGGATCCACACTACCTGATTTTAATACATTAATATAAATTATTGGCTAAAACATTGGCATCAAAGTAGTATGATACACCATAAAGATTAGACATGCAGATTAACAAAATGGAATGAAGATATTAGATATAGACCCACACAGATATGGTCACATTATTTTTGACCAACGGTATCAAAATAATTCAATGAGGAAAGCATAATCTTTCCAAAAACAATGCTGCGACAATTAGACATTTATATGCCAAAGGGGAAAAAAATAAATCTTAAAGTTTATCCTGCACTTTATTCAAAAATTGATCCCAAATTAAGTATACACCTAAAAGTAAGGATTAAAATTATTTTTTAAAATACACAAACCATAAAAAGCTGATAAATTAGACCTCACAAAAATTATAAGCTAATTATAAGTAATTTAAAAATTAAAGCATAACCAACAGACAGGGAGAAAATATTTGCAATATCTATATTTGATAAAAAATACTTGAATCTTGAATATATAAAAACCTCATAACTTATTGCCAAGAAAAAAAAATATATATATATATACTAATAGGAAAACAAGTTTTGCAAAGAATTACCAAAGAAGATACAAAAGAGGGAAAAGAAATAGAAAAAATGGTGCTCAACATCATCAGTCTTTAGGGAAATGCAAATTCAAACCACAGTGAGTCACCACTACCTTTCTACTAGAATAGTTTTTTAAAAACCTGAGAAGACTAAGCGCTGATGTGGATACAGAGCAACTGGAAGTTGTATGCACTATATTGCTAATAAGAGTGCAAAATGGTACAGTCATGCTGAGAAACAACTTGGCAGTTTCTTCTTAATGACCCCACTCTTAGGTATTTACCCAGGAAAAATAAAAACATATATAAATGAAAATGTGTATGTCCACATAAATACTCATAAATGATTGTTCATAATCAGCAAAAAAAGTGATCACAATCCAAATCCCTGTAATTGGTGAATGAACTAACAAACCATGGTTAATTCTGTAATAAAATACTACACAGCAAAACAAACAAACTACTGATGCATACAATATCACGGTTGAATTTCAAATATATTAGGCTAAGTGAAAGTACACAGATTTCTGAAGCTACATTCTGTATGCTTTTATTTATATAATATTCTGGAAATCATATAATATTCTGGAAAATGCAAAATTTTAAGGACATAAGATCAATTGTTGCTGAGAAGTGAGGGTTAGTGACAGAGTTTCTGGTAGATTGTTCACCACTCATCAGACTGTACACTTACTTAGAGAGGTGTAGTTTTATATGAAATTTATGCCTCAATAAATATGACCTAAAAAGGATTAAAGATTTTTAAAATAAGAGAAATACATAATTGTTTTACTCATTAATCCATTGCTATTATGAATATTAATCCTACCCCTTACTTTCACACTTTGGAGTGATGACTTTAAAGCAAAAAATCTAACTTATTGCCTACCAATTGGAGAAAATGCTTACAAGACATTTCTTCACAATGATGAAGATTGATATTTTCACATCTCCCTTAATAATAGTCTGATTAATTTTACAGAAACGTCAATACTTTTCTTTAAAATTCTACATGTTTTCTTGAGATACTGATAGGAGTTGCAAATTTCCTAGCAGTAGGGTGTATCCAATCCAAAGTTACATTTATCTCACCTACTTTCTCCTTATTTATAATTACTCTTTCACTGATGAAATAAATTGAAGATAACACAGACTTATGGAATGATATACCCTGTTCATGGACTGGAAGAATTAATGTTGTTAAAATGACCACAGTACTACCCAAAGCAATCTATAGATTCAATGCAACCTTTATCAAAATACCAAGGATGGGACTTTCCTGGTGGTTCAGTGGTTAAGACCTTCCAGTGCAGGGAGTGCAGGATCAGTCTCTGGTTGGAGAGGTAAGATCCCAAAAGCCTTGGACCAAAAAAGCAAAACATAAAACAGAAGTAATATTGTTACAAATTCAAGAAAGACTTAAAAAAAAAAACTCTACAAAAAATGCCAAGGACATTTTTCACAGAATTAGAACAAATATTTTTAAATTTTGCAGGGAAACACAAAGACCCTGAATAGTCAAAACAATCTTGAGAAAGAACAGAGCTAGAGGAATTACACTCCCTGACTTCAGACTTCACTATAAAGGTATAATCATCAGAACATTATGATACTGTTACAAAAACAGACACACAAATGGATATAATAAAACAGACAGTTCAGAAATAAATCCACATACTGACGGGCTTCCCTGGTAGCTCAGATGGTAAAGAATCTGCCTGCAATGTGGGAGACCGTTCAGTCCCTGGGTTGGGAAGATCTCCTGGAGGAGGGCATGGCAATCCACTCCAGTATTCTTGCCTGGAGAATCCCCATGGACAGAGGAGCCTGGCGAGCTACAGTCCACGGGGTCACAAAGAGTCGGACATGACTGAGACTAAGCACAGCACATGGTCAACTAATCTATTGCAGAGGAGGCAAGAATATACAATGGAGAAAAGAGTCTCTTCAATGAGTGGCACTGGGAAAACTGGAAATCTACATGTAGAAGAATGAAATTAGAACATTATCTAACACCATATATAAAAATAAACTCAAAACAGATTAAAGACCTAAATATACCAGAAACGAGGCTTCCCAGGTGGCACTGGTGGTAAACAACGTGCCTGCCAATGCAAAGATGCAAGAGATGTGGGGTCAGTCCCTGGGTCAAGAAGATCCCCTGGAGAAGGGCATGATAACCCACTCAAGTATTCTTGCTTGAATAGTTCCATGGAAGCAGAGCCTGGTGGGCTATAATCTATAGGGTTGCAAAGAGTCAGAAACAAGTGAGCACACAGACATGCCTATCAGAAACCATAAAATTCCTAAAAGAAAACATAAAAGGAAGTTAGAAGACTAAGTGCTGGTGTGGACGTAGCAAATGGAACTTGTATACACTATGTTGCTGATAAAAGTGCAAAATGGTACAGTCATACTGAGAAGCAATTTGGCAGTTTCTTATTAATTATAGCATACACTTTGATATAACTTGTAACAATATTCGTTTTGGTTCTCTCTCCTAAGGGAAAGGAAATAACAAAAAATTTTAAATGGGACCTAATTAAGCTTTTGCACAGCAAAGGTAACTATCAATAAAACTAAAAGAAAACCTACTGAGTGAAAGAAAATATTTGTAAACAATAGACTGATAAGTGGTTTGTATTCAAAATATATAATTACTCATTGATACAACAGTTTTTTATACTAATTTTTCTATAAGATGAGGTATATCTAATATTTCTGGGAGATGAAAGCAGAGAGTTGAAATTCTAAATTCACTTTTAGATCGTGGGTTATGTTACTTAAAAACTGGACAGTGCAATCAAAGAGACTCACCAAAAATGCTCTCCAACTAAATGAAACAGAATTTCAATAGTTTTGCCAATAAAGTTTTATTTGTAAAATAAATAAGCAATTCACCCCACTTTATCCCATCCTCATAATCTCCATTATATGTTTATGTTTAGATTCTTATATAACACATTCATTAAAGGAAAGTTACAACTTCATTCCTAGAAAATGTGTTTTATTAGTTTATAAGCAAAAATAATACTTCATATTTTTTAATATTTACTATGTGTTAGCCGGACACGACTGAAGCGACTTAGCAGCAGCAGCAGCAGCAGCAGCAGCATGTGTTAGCCTAGCATTGTTTCAAGTATTTTAACTTATTATTCATGAAAATCTAAGGCAAATCTTATTGTTATCCTCATTTTAGGGAGATTTAGGAAATGAAGCACAGAGAATTTAGGCCATTTGCCCAAGAACACATAGATATTGAATGGAGGAGACAGAATTTGAACCCAGACAGTTATGGTACCTATATTTTCACTAATAACTTCAGTACAATAGTGCCTTCTCAATGAGAAAGCTGTTAGTAAAACAAAAAAAGTATCTGTTTAAAGACAAATATTTAATAAACATATATCACATTTAAATGCCTTTCTAGGGACTGAGGATGGAGAAGGAAATAGCAACTCACTCCAGTGTTCTTGCCTGGGAAATCCCATGGATAGAGGAGCCTGGTGGGCTACAGTCAATGGGGTCGCAAAGAGTCAGACACAACTTAGTGACTAAACAACAACAACGGACTGGGGAATGAAAGTACCATGCTAAATGAATTTTTTTTAATTCACCAATTTCTAAGTAAAAATTTTAAACAACTGGGAAACATAACTATGTTTTCTCTATAGATCTGCCAACAACTAGTTTGTATCCATAATTAAATCATTGGATCTCTCAAAACTTTAGATTTTCCTATCAATGAAATGAGGAGGTTGATTTAGACAGTTCTCTGGATTAGTTTTTATCCTATGACATTATATAAAGCCTAAATAAATTAAGAAATTCTCATAATTCATAGTAAATTTCCTAATTTTTATAATCAATCATGGAGTTCTAACCCCACAGAAATTATGGAAGCATAAAGGAAGCTATAAACTTAATCAATTTTAAATTATTGTATTGTATTATTTACTATTATTTTATTTTAATCATTAACTGTATACATTTGAAGTGGAGAATATTTCAGTAGAACTCGCCAGCTTTAAAATCAGATTTTCAATTAAGGATTGAATTCTTCTACTAGCTTAAACTAGAAAAAAGATATGTCTTGAAAGAAGAAAGGTATAGAGGGAGGGGAGGATGAAGAGAAAGAGGAATGAATAGGTGAAAGAAGAAAGACCTACCTGTTTTTTATTTGTCTGTTTTGATTTTCACTGGGAGTAATGAAAAGGCAGATCTGGACAGAAAGACATTATACTACCCTCTAAAACCTTCCACATAATTAAGCTGATTATCATTTCTGCTCTTGAAGTGCCAACATCTGTTTAGAGAGAACATCTGTTAGAGGCGATACTAGAAGATAAACCGTTTACTCAGACAATTAGGACATATGAAGAAATTACAATAAACTGAGAAATTAAGATTAGGATCTAGGCATAATTAGAAGTTCTTAAGGTGCCAAATGCTATTTTTTTGAACACATAATTAGTGATTTTGGAAGATTCCAATGATAGTCAGTCCAGCTGATAATATAGCTCTGCAATTGGTTCAGAAAACTAGTAGGCAGTGGGGAACAGGTTTACTTAGAATTAGTCCTTACAAGTGAGTACACACTGAAGTTTTGTCAGCCTGTATAATTTCTAGGCACAGACTAACATAAATGAAGCTGCAGAAAATGAGGATTTTATACTATGGAGCAGCTTTTGGTGGTGGTGTTGCTGTTGTTTCCGGGGGCGGCGGTTTGCTGTGCTGCGTCTTCCCTGATGCACGGGCTTTTCTCTGGTTATGGAAGGCGGAGCCTCCTCTCCAGTTGCAGCGCACGGGCCTCACTGCCGTGGCCTCTCTTGCTGCAGAGCACAGGTTCTAGGCCACACGGGCTTCAGTAGCTGCAGCAAGTAGATTCAGCGACTGTGGCTCCCGAGCTCTAGAGCACGGGCTCAACCGTTGTGTCCCATGGGCTTACTTGCTCCACTGCATATAGAATCTTCCTGGACCAGGGATCAAACTCATGTCTCCCACACTGGCAGGCAGATTTTTCATCACTGAGCCACCAAAGAAGCCCAGGGCAACTGCTTTAAATATATGTAAACGATGTTCGTGTTTTAAGTACAAATATAGTGATGGTAACAAAAATGATCTTTATCATTTCTTCAAGTTTCACATGCATGAACTTCTCTATTTCCAATAATCCTGTGACACAGATTGACCAAGCAATCTCTTTATATTAAAATAGGGAAACGTCTCCAAGTGGTTAAGTGATTGGAGCCAGCCATATGGCTTAAAAATAATAAATTTAGCAGTTTAATTCCATATAATGCCTTGAATAAATTCATTATGCTACAAAATGGGTATCCTAGAATTCAAATGTTAACAGTGGAAAAGAACTTAAAACCATTATCAAACATATTCCCCAACTATATTCCCATCCAATACACACACACACACACACACACACACACACACACACACACACACTTCTATTCAAGGTCTAGAGCCCCTTACTGTAGTTACTGGACAACCTTGTTAGAATTCACATTTTCAGTCTTTACTCTATACCAGCACTATAATTTCCTTCCTTGAAAAATCTGCAGAAAAATAAGAGTAATGTCATAAACTCTTCTTTTAAAATAAATTGTGTGGGGATTCACTGGTCATCCAGGGGTTAGAACCTGGAATTTCCACTGTAGGGAGCACTGGTTCAATCCCTGGTCAGGGAACTAAGGTCCCCATATGCCTCACAGCACAGGGTGGGAGTGGAGAGGTGGGGTGGGGTGTAAGGGGGTTAATCATCAAGAAAGAGAGCACTCCTATCTCTCAGTCTATGTGGGAGGGTAGAAATCCTTGTAAAAACTTTAAAAATAGTAATAAAATTAATTGTGTGGTTTTCAAATTTCAGGTTTGAAGAGTTTTTACCCCCAAAAAATTATAAATATTTATATTATTAAACTATCATAAATATTTATATTATCAAAATATTATAAATATTTTAAGTTGTAACTCTTTTTTATCAACAAATTAGTTTCAGACTTTTGTGTTGATAAAATAAGTTTGTCTATAAAAAGAATTGAATAAATTCCAAGAAAAGACTACAAGGCTGATTAAGGTTAGATTTCCAACAATTCCAAGACTTTGCTCCTCTCTTTTCTTCTAGCAAAGAACCTAAAGTACAGACAAGTTTAAATATCAATAGAAAAATATGCAATTTCTCTCCCAGAGTGGACTCAATGACGGTACAGGAGAATAGGCAAACCAGCACAGCTTTAGGCACACTTCTGGCGTAGCTCAGTTGGTAAAGAATCTGCCTGCAATGCAGGAGACCTGGGCTCCATCCCTGGGTTGGGAAGATCCCCTGGAAAAAGGGTTACCCACTCCAGTATTCTGGCCTGGAAAATTCCATGGACTGTATAGGCCACGGGGTCACAAAGAGTCAGACACAACTGAGAGACTTTGACTTTCATTGGCTTTGATAAAGAGGTTACTGTGTAATCTGAATCCAGTGTTACCTAATTACTCTTTCAGTATGCTCACAGGTCTTAATGCAATCTATTTCTCCATCTCAATGACAAATAAATATACACAGAACCTTGTCTAAGAGAATTCGTTTTCACAAAGGAATGTCAACCTCGTCATGCACTTGTTGGATTCTGAAGTATTTGTAGCCAACCATTCATCTTCCTTTGTGTAAAACAGACTTAAAAATATAAAGTATAAATTATAAATGACTCAAAAAGTATATAAGTATAAAACTTAAAATGCAAATTAAGTATAATAATATATAAAACATATAAGACAATTAGCATATTTACTGTATTAAGAATTATAAAATACCACATTAAGAATTTTTAAAATGTGTTCAGCAAAAGAAATGATAAGAGTTTTAAACTGACAGACCATTTTTGAAAGGTAATTAAGAAATATAATAAAGAATAACTTGACATTCATTAGATGCCACAGATAGTGTTTAGTACTTAAATATCAAATGAAATCCTCATAGCAAACCTAAGAGGAAGGTATTATTATAATCCTTATTTTCAGATCAATAAACTGAACCACAAAAATCTTAAACAACTTACTTAAAGTCACAGAGACATGATGTAGATAAGCCATTCCCTGGTGGTCCAGTAGTTTAGACTCCATGCTCCCAATGCAGGGGGCCTAGGTTTAATCCCTAGGGATAGGGAGTGGCAACCCACTTCAGTATTCTTGCCTGGAAAAATCCCATGAGCAGAGAAACCTGGCAGGCTACAGTCCATGGGGTCGTAAAAAGGTGGACACGACTTAGGGACTGATTATGCACACACAGAGAACTAGATCCTGCATGCCACAATGAAGACCCAGCTCAGTCAAATTATTTAAAAAAAAACAAAAAAAAAACATGCAATTGAACCTCAGAT
The DNA here is from genome assembly GCF_032405125.1 of Capricornis sumatraensis. Classification (NCBI taxonomy): domain Eukaryota; kingdom Metazoa; phylum Chordata; class Mammalia; order Artiodactyla; family Bovidae; genus Capricornis; species Capricornis sumatraensis. The sequence goes on along the minus strand of NC_091085.1, from coordinate 37,733,844 downwards.
CCTAAAAATTGGTTATGACCTTTATCAAAATCATAATTTCTACTGTCTTCTAGAAATGTTTTCCAATAAATTACTAAGGATTCACACAAATATTAATACACAAATATGCTGGGGGCAGTCATTAATCATAGCAATATCTTAGAGACAATGCATATGTCTAATATTAAGATATTGATTGAGTGATTTATGGTTACTCATACCTAGCTAGGCAGCAATTTAAAATAATTTCTTAAAGAGTTTTCAAGGGCATGAAAAATGATCAGATATACTGCAGTACAAAGAGACCAATGTGTGAAAAAAAACCCAAACCTATATAAAAAAGTAGGTTTGTATTAATACAGAGCAAAATTGCTGGAATGATGCTTATCAAAATGTTAATAGTTACTTAGTCGGACATGACTGAGCGACTTCACTTTCACTTTTTACTTTCATGCACTGGAGAAGGAAATGGCAACCCACTCCAGTGTTCTTGCCTGGAGAGTCCCAGGGACAGGGGAGCCTGGTGGGCTGCCGTCTATGGGGTTGCACAGAGTTGGACACGACCGAAGCAACTTAGCAGCAGCAGCAGCATGGGTAGATAAATTATAGGAGATATTCATTTCTTATTTTATGGCTTTTGTGCTTTAACATTTTCTATAAAAATCATTTATTATATTTATTTTTCAGTTGGAAAAACTGCATAATATTTGTGGCATAACCATTAGAACTTTCTAAGCCCTTACTGCATTCATTCTAGCTTTCTCCTTTGGTTTCTAATTTTTATTTCCTTTTTTTCCTTGGCTATATATTTTTTCAATTTCTTATTTGTAGTTTACCATTTACTGTTTGTGATTTTATTGCAAAATGTCTTAAATCCTAATGGTATCCAGTATAAAAATTCAAAATATAAATAGTTTAGAAGCCTCATCTGAAACTCCCATTACATCCATTACTAGATCTAAAACACATGACTAAAATAACACACAAACTTGAATAAATGGATCTTTTTAACCAAAAGCAAACCCATTATACTGTCCTTTCATGTTTAATCCTCCATCAGCTGAACATTTTACATAAATTTTCACAAAAACATCATTTGATCAGAGAACATCTGCCAGAGCCTGGAACACATTTTTCCAGTCCTCGACTTGAAGTTTAGTATAAATATCATATACATGCTTTCCCAGAGACTTTGACATATCATAATATCCTTATACACAAAATTTACATATGCCATTCATTTGCATAGAAATCTAATCCTAAAAGTACTTTCATATGTTTTATTTCAATTAATCCTTATAAGAAACCTACAAAAAAAGTATCACTGGATAAACAGATAAAAATATCATGATAGGCACTTATATCTGATTCCCAAGGCTATTATTTTCCTAACAAAAGCTTAACTTCTTTCACCATCACTAGCAGATCAGGCAAAACTGACTCCACAATATATGCCATGAATCAGTGCCTTCAAATAAGCATCTTGGAGACAACCAGAATTTTTTATTCTGTCCAAGTCAATATTATTTGCTATAATCATGAACTAAGAGCTAAAAAAAATCTCAGAACATATATACATTGTCTACTCATATATATGTGTGTTACACCAGATAAAACTTTGCTGAAAAATGTTTAATGTATACTAAGCATACAACACACACACACACACACACACACACACACACACACACACAGGATTTTCCTGTGGAGAATAATTAAGCTTAAGATGTGTTTTCTTCCTTTAAGATGAAATGCAGACTTCTCATTAAAAGTCAAATCTTTCCTTTCAAAACACAGGAAAAAATGTTCCTTTTTTTAAAACCCCAGATGGCTAAATGAGTGTTTTTGAAATTTTTCTGCTTGAGAATATTCTTTAGCCTAATAATTCCCCTGAGACCCTATTCTCTCTCAAAACTCATAACGGTCTCTTCTCAATCTTCAAACGCTGCTACATTTAACAATAATGCTCATCTTTTTCTTCAAATTTCCTCTTCCATGATTCTTCAATGACCTGCCCTTCTCTCTAATGACTCCCAGGACAAGTAGCATTCTGGAATTCGAACTGATTTTAGCCCCTGCTCCCTCTCTCTCTGTATTTGCACCATTCACGAGTCTCTGAAAACACTAGTCATACAGTTTCTACCAGTACCTCTTGGCTATGATGATACTTCCCTAAGTTACATTTTAGCATCTCCCTTAATTTTTCTGCTTTTAGATAATATTAGAATTACAGTCACAAAGGTGAATCTTTTCAATACCCTGACCTTTACCTACCGCAGGAAAGTAGGCATCACTGCACTTTACAGATATACTTCATATATAACGACCAAAGAATCAAAGAGCTGTCTCAGCAAATGGATCGTCAACACGATGGAAAATGAAGAGTTTGTGGCAAGGGGAAAATCTAGCACAGCGTGATAACAACCTAGCCAAAAATCCCGAAACCTGAAACAAATGAGACTCCTCTACATACTTTTAGTCATTTTTCTTCCCCCAGATCATTTTATTATAGGATTTCTACTAAAGACACCATGTAAAAGATTCTTGAACAAGAGCTAAGGTATTGGTATTATGGATTATTTAATGTAGCATATTTGATCTCAGAGTTTCTGAGACATGTAAAAATATCTGTCTGTGTAAGTGTCTGTCTTAGGAAAACAGTCAGAAATGTTGACACTCTCAACCATCACTTTGAATTTGTGCAAAGCATTAACCATCACATTGAAAGAGCCACAGTTTAGCCCTCTTTCCTCTCACATGTGCTTAGCTTTGACTTAACCAAAAAAGTGGGCATTTTGCCTTGAAAAACAAGAAGTGGTTGTATTCTGCATATTCTCATCTCCCCTTGATGACACTCCTGATTGCATCTAACCTGCCAGCAGAACTGGACTGGAAAACAAGAGCTTTCATTTGGCCATGAGAACAAAGAGCAATTGTTTCTGTAAAGCAGTGAAGTTTCTAATGCAGCCAGAGGTTACAGAAAGGAATCCTCATAAGGGAAGGAGAAAAAAATCTCCATCATGTCAGCACTGTCAGTGACCAAAGCCATACTCCAGCGTATGACCTATGGCCCTCAAAGCTGAGGAATATTTCTTCCTCTATAAAGTGAGTGTTATTTGATTAAATGAATGTTTCTCTAATAAATAGCATACTAAAGGTCTTTTGAAAAGTTCTGAACAATCCTCTTATCTGTAGCCAAATAAAAGATATATTGGCAAAAACAAAACTTTCATCCAAATTAATAATGTCTTTATACATCCATGTCCGGATTTGCACTGGCTCAAGACTGGGCAGCATTTCCCCAGTAATCATTCTCTAACCACTGAGTTTTCAAGCAAAGCCAGCGTTCTCTGTATTAAAGTTAATAGGCCTTTTTTTCTGAAGGTGTCTTTGTCTTCCTGGTCATTACTACTGTGTGAGATTCATTAAAATCATAAAAGAACTGATGGTTTCATATGTCAGTACAAAAGCACTTTGGATCCCATTTAAAAATTTAAAAATAAAATATGACCTAACTTCAGTATAGTATATACAGTTATACAGTTCCCTCATTTTCTTTTTTTTACCTTCATTCTGCTTTCCTTTTTGAAATCTGATTTGTTGGCAGGGATAGAATATCTGTATATTTTGAAAGTGGCATTAGTAAAAAAAAAAAAATGACCCCCCGAAGTGATAGCTCAGGAGCCTGAATAGTAGATCATCTTGGATCATAACCTTCTGGGCATCACCCCAGACAAAAATCACTGCTCATTTGAGCACTAATTAGTGTCCACCTTGGCAGCTGATAGAGAATTAAGCAGGTAGATCACTCTCTCACTTCTCTGAGATTTCTCCATATTACAAGATCTATGGTAAACTAAAAAGTGAGAACATATGCCATAATAATTGAAAGATGAACACCAAATAACCAGCACAATGCTTTAGTCTTCAAAAAGAATGAATTTCTCTCTGAAAGCAAAATATAATGAAACGTGGATTCTGCTATTAGGTCTATGAATCCATAACATTAATTCCTGGACAATTAGAACCCCAGAACTCTGACTCAGACCAGGTTTCCCAAACCAAAGATTGGCATAGAGTAGGGTGCTTTGGTCCATAGTTACTAGCATGGATCCAATGAGTTACTGAGGAAAACAGAATTGAGCTCAGGAACCAATAACAGTATCTGAAGTGACAACTACAAAAGAGGCCAGATATATTCAGCAAAAATGAAAATAACAAAAGATATTAAAAATTAAAATAATAAAATCTATTGTGCACTCAGGGTTCTGAGGTCGCATCAGTGGTAAAGAAACCGCTTGCCAATCCCTAGGTTGGGAAGATCCTCTGGAGAAGAAAATGGCAACCTGCTCCTGTGTTCTTGCTTGAGTAATTTCATGGACAGAAGAGCCTGGTAGCTACAGTCCCTGGGGTCCCAAAGAGTCGAACACGACTGAGTGACTGAGCGCGCACACATTGTGTACCCATATGTGTTTACACTGTTTACCAGTTTCTTACAATACTTACAAAGATTTATTTTGCGGGAATATTAGTTCGGGTATAAGACCAGCAGCTGTAACAAAGAGAGCCAAAGTATAAGAGCTCAGACAAAGCAAAGGTTGACTTGTCTCTTAAGTAAAATTCCAGAATAGGTGATGGGCTTTGCTCCATGAGGTTGCCCAGGGACTCTGCTACTGGGGTAGCTCCACTTATCTTAACTTGTGCTTTCCATCTGTGTGGCTATAATGACTGCTGAAGTTGTCACCATGATCCAACAAGTGTAAAATAGAAAATAAGTCCAGGGAAAGCAGTGGGCCTCTGAGAAACACCCAGGAGGTTGCACACATCACTTCCTGCAAATAAGCAGAATCTGGAGATTCTGCTGAATCTGAAGCATCTTTGCATAGGGTGAGTCTCCACTAACAAGCTTTTGTGGACTGCAACATTTAGAAAACGTATGGTTGAGATCATTGTCATCTATCTGTGCAATCTTGTGTTAAGCATTGACCTTCTTTGGACCTTCATTTCTTTACAGGTAAAATTTTAAAATTCAACAATATTTTTTCCTAAGGACCACTGCAGCTCCAAAAATTTATTATTATGTTTAGAAATATGTACACTTAATTATAAAACCAATAATGTGCTACAGAGTAGAAATTTAAAGGAACCAGATTTAGTCCAATCTGTCTTAGGCTGAGCTTTGGACAAGCTGCCCCTTTTGTTTTATTTTCGTCTTTTTACAACAAGCATTATCCAAAATGAGTTTTATGTAACATTAATCCCATAAAATGCTTTGAGGGGAAAAAAAAAAAGAGCTCTATGGCATTTTAATTGGAGTATTTTTGGTTATAAGAAGGAAAAAAAATAACTATATTGAGAAAGGGGAGAATGTTTATAAGGAATATGGAATGTCACAGGGAACCTAAGGTCAAGAATGTGGACTTTGAAGCAGCTTGATCCACAGATTCAAATGCCCTTAGGACTCACCATCTTTTTCTCCCCTTGGTTTCATTTTTTTTCCTGGTTAAGAACCAGGCTCCTTTCACTTCTACATGGTAGGGAAAAAAAAGGTTATTAATAGATCCTGAGTGTTTAATTTACCTACAATCAAGGCACCCAAGCAAGACTTGCCCGCTTTGTTTCAGTTCTGAATTCAAATATCCTGGGACAAAGACTCATTGGCCCTGTAGAGTCAAGTCCTTCCTTAGGCAAAGTAGCAGAGGCAGAACCACACTGTAACAGGACTGCCTTCTTCTATGTAATTGTTGGAAGCGTCCTTGGCCCATAATCTCACAGGGGTCCATAGGGAACACTACCTTATTTTAGACACTTACAGAGCCAACTTTTTCACTCTCCTCTTTCACTCTGATCAAGAGGTTTTTTAGTTCCTCTTCACTTTCTGCCCTTACTCTCCTCTTTCACTCTCATCAAGAGGCTTTTTAGTTTCTCTTCACTTTCTGCTCTTACTCTCCTCTTTCACTCTCATCAAGAGGCAGAAAGTGAAGAGGAACTAAAAAAGCCTCTTGATGAGAGTGAAAGAGGAGAGTGAAAAAGTTGGCTTAAAGCTCAACATCCAGAAAACGAAGACCATGGCATCTGGTCCCATCACTTCATGGAAAAGAGATGTGGAAACAGTGTCAGACTTTATTTTGGGGGGCTCCAAAATCACTGCAGATGGTGACTGCAGCCATGAAATTAAAAGACGCTTACTCCTTGGAAGAAAAGTTATGACCAAGCTAGATAGTATATTCAAAAGCACAGACATTACTTTGCCAACAAAGGTCCATCTAGTCAAGGCTATGGTTTTTCCAGTGGTCATGTATGGATGCGAGAGTTGGACTGTGAAGAAAGCTGAGCACCGAAGAATTGATGCTTTTGAAATATGGTGTTGGAGAAGACTCTTGAGAGTCCCTTGGACTTCAGGGAGATCCAACCAGTCCATTCTAAAGGAGATCAGCCCTGGGATTTCTTTGGAAGGAATGATGCTAAAGCTGAAACTCCAGTACTTTGGCCACCTCATGCAAAGAGTTGACTCACTGGGAAAGACTCCGATGCTGCGAGGGATTGGGGGCAGGAGGAAAAGGGGATGACAGAGGATGAGATGGCTGGATGGCATCACCGACTCTACGGACGTGGGTTTGAGTGAACTCTGGGAGTTGGTGATGGACAGGGAGGCCTGGCGTGCTGCGATTCATGGGGTCGCAAAGAGTCAGACACGACTGAGCGACTGAACTGAACTGAACTGAACTGACAGAGTCACAAAGCATAGCAACAGAATTAAAGGTGCAAAAATCCTAAAGTAAAGCTTATTTTTTTACTTTACAATAGTGTATTGGTTTTGCCATACATTGACATGAATTCACCAGAATTGAAAGAGACATGTGTACCCCAATGTTCACTGCAGCACTGTTTATAATAGCCAGGACATGGAAGCAACCTAGATATCCATCAGCAGATGAATGGATAAGAAAGCTGTGGTACATATACACAATGGAGTATTACTCAGCCATTAAAGTAAACTTTAAATTCATGTTCCTAAAAAAATTTTATAAAATTTTTAGAAAGATTTATATACATAAGAGTATGTGTATATATATATATCTGAAAGGGAAAGTGTTAGTCACTCAGTCATGTCAGACTCTTTATAATCCCATGGACTTGTAGCCCACCAGGCTCCTCTGTCCATGGGATATCTCAGGCAAGAACACTGGAGTGGGTAGCCATTCCCTTCTCCATGGCATCTTCATGATCCAGGGATCAGACCTGGACCTCCCATATGGCAGGCAGATTCTTTACCATCTAAGCCACTAATATATATATAGATATATATATATATATAGATATATATATATATATATATATATATATATATATATATAGATATATATATATATAGAGAGAGAGAGAGAGAGAGAGAGAGAGAAGGAATTGAATGTAAATTGAAAAAATTTCCCAAGGTATTAATGTGTCACTTATTCCAACTGGTTTTAATCCACTCCAACACATTCTGTGGCTCGTCGGCATAATTAAACACCTGTGTGTCTTTGCATTGACACTCTAGGTGCTCTGGAAACCTAGTAAGAGGTGAGTTAGCTCCCAGAATGTTTTCAAATCTGGTGGTAATAAAGAAACATGAAGTATTCAGGTTTTTTAGATGAACTTCTGCTATGATAAATAACTAGTTCAGAAGCAATAAGATCAGAGAAAGGTCTGATTTCTCTCTAAACTTTGCTAAGGGAGGACATCCTTTTTGCTATGGGAATAGCACTAACTCACAGGCCAGATCATAATAAAGCACTGCCTCTTTCCAAAGTAACATGTAGCTTAGCACAGTGTGATAAATGACACATGACTGTTACTTGAAAGTAGAAAGGAGCAAGCACTTCTGGTTTGGGCATGAGGAAAGGCCTTAAAAGATGAGTAGTATTTTATTAGGCAAACACTGAGAGCACCTCTATAGTGGAATTCTGAGGTCAGAGAAAAGCATGTACAAAGGGACAAAAGGAAAAAGCTCAGGACACATCCTGGCATTGGTAAATTACATAAACTGGCTATGAGCTACAGAATATACCTGAAAATAACAGGATAAGGGGTAAAAGAGTATATCTGAATTTTGAAAGCTCTTAAATGCTAATTCAAGAAACTACAACTTCATTTTATAAGGAATTAGCAGACTCAAAGTTTTATGCTCTGTTTTGGTTTTCATTTTTATTTTCATTAAGGAACTGCTTTGTTCAAGATATTATTTTAAGAAAATTAATGCATCAATGATGTGCTGGAAAAAGTAGAATGCATGGGAAAGAGAAGAAGTTAGTCTCTCTTTCTTGATGTGGCAGATTGTATTTTCCAAAGATGGTTACATCAGTATCTCACATCCTCCATGGTCTTCTTAAAATGGCAAATTGGCATTACTTTCATCAATTGATGGGGTCTATATTTCCTCTCCTTTGAAGCAGAGTGAATCTTAGTGACTCCCTGACCACTAGAGTATAGCCAAATTGATGGTAACTAGACCATAAAACGCCAAGCACTTCTGCCTCATTCTCTCCTGGGCTGATAGCTCTTGCAACCCACCTACCATGCTGTGAAGCCCAGACTAGAATGACATATCATAAGAAGAGGCCATAGTGTAGGTGTTCTAGCTGACAGTCCAAATAAGGGCACAGCCTACAACCAGCATCAACTTCCAGACATGACAGCAAAAGTCTCCAGATGTTCCCAAATCCCAGCCACAGACTAATTCCTAGTCTTCTAGTCTTCCTAGCTGAGGCCCTAAACATTGTGAAACAGAACCAAACTAAATTGTGCAACTGCCTTGGATTAGGCAGTTCTCTGGGCTAAGTTAAATTCTCAGTGAGGGGCAAAGCTGCACACCATCAGTTTGGAAATCTGCATGGAGAACTCCAGAATTCACCCCTTGCACCACTCAGATGGACTCCTTCTCAAAGCAAATTCACCCCACCTGAAGAGTTTCCACTATGTTCTGACTGGCCTTGTTTTCTGGAAAAACTTAACAAGAAAAGTGCTAATGAAACAAACTACAGCCCCACTGTTGCAACTCTTGAGGCTGTGACAGTTAATCAGCATTCCCCTTCCAATTGCCCTTATAAGTCCCTCTCCATCCTGGCCTAGCAGCTCTAATTCATGCTAACTCTAATGACAGAACAACCCTCTGCTCTCCAAAGAGTGAACACATAGAACAAAATTCTCTTCTCTTGTCTCTAAAATGTACAATGAAATCACATTTTCCTCCGTTTACCCCTGGCCATTTCCAATGAGATACCTGGAGCACAGACTAGGCAGATTACCTGATAGAATGACCCATACCTTCATCTCTGTGGGTCTGAATTTCCAGTTATTGTGCTCTTCTCAGGCTATGGCTGAGAGGTATGGGGGCACCAAGAGATGTCCAGATGGATATATCAAGTCCTAAATAGCAAAAGTATTATTCTCTGCCCATGTTGTCTAGCAGCAGCTCAATCTCTTCCTGATGATCAGGGTCATTTACCTCTGCCAGTGTGATGATTCCAGTTTTGTCTATTGTTTCCTTGCCACAAAAATCCTAAAGAGATCAGGGGTTTATAGAGCACTGTGCTTCTTTCCTGGGGATAGAGAAGATGCAAATGGTTGGTCCTTTACTTTGGAGGCAATATCACACAGCATGCCCATGTTAGAATCCAGAAAATTTGAACTGATATGATGGGTACTTGAATCTTCATAGGGTTCATCTCCTTCCTTCTGTCTATAGAGCCTTCAAATGTATTTGCCTTTTCTGAGTAGTTCATTTTGTATAAACACTATGATACCATCAATGTAGTAAGACAAGACATAATAAGGTATTCTATAAAATATCCAGGCAGTCCAGATCCTCTGGACTATATTATGACAAAGGGCAGGAGAGTTAAGATCAATGTTAACTCCCTTTTAATGGGGAAAGATTAGAAAAGTATGCCATTATCAGTGAATGCAATTGCCTCTGATCTTTTTAACAGGTTTATAGCACTGGGAAAGTATTCATGCTTCAGCATGTCTTTTATAAAATAAGGATTAAACATAGTATCCATTTCCCAATGTTATAAATATTTTTAAAAATTACATATATAAAATAGCCAGCATAACTTCTGATAAAGAAAAAGCACACAATAGTAACTTTGAAAATTGGCAAAGGTCAGACATTGTCAGTGTTCCTCATTGTCTTCAATTCATAAATATCTTTGCTTTTTTATTTAACAAATTAGGAAAGTTGATACCAGCCTAAAGAGAGGTTTTCCCCCTCTCTGTTTACTGTATTTTTGATTACTCTACTTGAACTAATCAAAATAAAGATCTATGAACAAAGGGAGCTAGAACCATTAACGGTTCAAAAAGCCGAAGAATGTCCCATATGAACACTCATGATCCATTTCTTCCATCAACCAGTCCACCTCAACCCTTGGGTCATTTGAAGAAACCTTTTTAAACAGCAAGCGAGTTCCAGAAAAACATCGACTTCTGCATTATTGACTATGCCAAAGCCTGTGACTGTGTGGATCACAAGAAACTGTGGAAAATTCTGAAAGAGATAGGAATACCAGACCACCTGACCTGCCTCCTGAGAACCTGTATGCCGGTCAGGAAGCAACAGTTAGAACTGGACATGGAACAACAGACTGGTTCCAAATAGGAAAAGGAGTACACCAAGGCTGTATATTGTCACCCTGCTTATTTAACTTCTATGCAGAGTACATCATGAGAAACGCTGGGCTGGAAGAAGCACAAGCTGGAATCAAGATTGCCGGGAGAAACATCAATAACCTCAGATATGCAGATGACACCACCCTTATGGCAGAAAGTGAAGAATTAGAGAGTCTCTTGATGAAAGTGAAAGAGGAGAGTGAAAAAGTTGTCTTAAAGCTCAACATTCAGAAAACGAAGATCATGGCATCCAGTCCTATCACTTCATGGCAAATAGATTGGGAAGCAATGGAAACAGTGACAGACTTTATTTTGGAGGGCTCCAAAAATCACTGCAGATGGTGACTGCAGCCATGAAATTAAAAGTTGCTTGCTCCTTGGAAGAAAAGTTATGACCAACCTAGACAGCATATTAAGAAGCAGAGATATTACTTTGCCAACAAGGTCCATCTAGGCAAAGCCATGGTTTTCCTATAGTCATGTATGGATGTGAGAGTTGGACTATAAAGAAAGCCGAGTGCCAAGGAACTGGTGCTTTTGAACTGTGGTGTTAGAGAAGACTTTTGACAGTCCCTTGGACAGCAAGGAGATCAAAAAAAAATGAAATCGCCCTGAATATTCATTGGAAGGACTGATGCTAAAGCTGAAACTTCAATACTCTGGCCACCTGATGTGAAGAAGTGACTAACTGGAAAAGACCCTAATGCTGGGAAAGATTGAACGTGGGACAAGAAGGTGACAACAGAGGATGAGATGGTTGGATGCCATCACCGACTCAACGGACATGAGTTTAAGTAAACTCTGGGAGTTGGTGATGGACAGGGAGGCCTAGCATGCTGCAGTCCATGGGGTCGCAAAGAGTCAGACACAACTGAGCAACTAAACTGAACTGAACTGAACTGAAAGATTACTCACATGGTTCACAGTCACAGTCTGCTCAGAGTTTTACTGCTAAATATACCTAGTTACATAATATGCCTCAATCCTAAAATGACTAGGTTTAAGAATTTACAGCAATCCTCCAACGACATTTATTTACTAAATACAGTTGACAAGTCTTATTTCTATAATATTTGCTACACAGGCCACAGAAATTAAGTGACCAGCTTCCAGTAGGAGTGCAGAGAGCACTGAGTCTTCCTCAGCTACTGAAAGGGCTAAAATGCAGTCATATGTTCTAAATCCTCTGGAAGAACACAGAGAAAGATTGGTAAAATTTGCCCAACACTTGTTCAGGAGGGAGGTGGGAGGGGGGTTCAGAATGGGGAACACATGTACACCCATGGCTGATTCATGTCAATGTATGGCAAAAACCACTACAATATTGTAAAGCAATTAGCCTCCAATTAAAATAAGTTAATTAATTTTTTAGAAAAGAGAGAACACTATTAAATGGAAAGTGGTATTTTGTGTGCTTTGTTAAGTCCTAATTCTAACAGTTAGGTATGTGATCTTGAGAAAGTTAACCACTGCTACCTTCCATTCCTTCAAATACAAAGAGGAAAGAACATTAATAGATTTGTTTTGATTTAACAAAATAACTCATAAAATCACAAACAATAGTTAATCTATAGTAACTATAATCATATATGTGAGCTATAATTATAATAGCATATACGGTTAAAGTTACCATTTAAACTACCCAGATTTGGGTTCTTTAAATGACTACTTTGTTGAGTATCTGCTCTCCTTATGGTTTCACAGAATTTACACAACAAATTTCCGAATAAGAAAGAAAACTTGATTTTAAAATCCTGCTTTATAAATAGAAACAACATGAACTTAATGCCTTATTTTAAAATAACAGCAAATCAATTAACACAGAAAACCCATCCACTCTGCTTATTAAATATTTTCTTTCCTTGTGTTTCTCAGCATAGAAATCACCACAACTGAACTGCACATTGGTAGAGGTGAAAAAACGTCTCCCTCATTCCCATAGGCTTTGCTGTTTCATCCCTGTTTACATTTTTCAGATGCTAGGTCTATAGCTCCTCTGGAATATTTACCCATCTTTCTTGGGACTAATTTTGGCCCACCCTGTCTTTATATCATAGGCTCCGATGGGAAGTAAGCAACACTAATTCATGTTAATATTAATGACAAACAGACTTTCCTCTGCTTTCCAAAGAGTGAACACATGGAACAAACATTCTTTCCTCCTGCCTCTAAAGCTCAGATGAAATCTCATTTCTCCTCCATATTCCCCTGGCCATTCTACTGAGATGCTGTTAGGTGAATTGAACACATTTGTGGAAACTCTAAAACTGAGAAGCAATGTTTTAACTTCTTTTGTAGATCTCAGAAGGCTTATCTAAAGCTGATATGTACCCCAGAAAAAAAAAAAACTTGTATTTTCAAAAGAAAAGAAAAAAGAAAGCTCTTTAATCTTTTGCCTAGCTCCACTGAAACCTAGCCAAGAAAATACTTCAGTCAGTAAAAATTAGTATGTGAAGGTACTTACTAAACAGAAAAATAATAATAATAATAATAACCTTGTTTCCAATTATACTTTTCAAGGTCTGATCAGCAATTAGTAGAAAAGTCAGGACTGCTTTATTGGACTTTCAAACTAAAAGTAAGTTGATTTTTTTTTTTTTCTTAATAGATCTGGAAATTTTTTTGGAAATAAAAATCAGTGCTGAGTGAGCAAATTTTACTGAAATTCTTGAAGAATTTTTCAACTGTGTAAGGACTGTGTTCAAGAATAAAGTTTTAATGGGTCTATTAAAAATAGTAAAGCCAAAGTAAAACATGGCTGTAACACATACATGATAAGGTTGCAAAATATAGCCTAATAAAGAAGTATTCACTTGGGTATTCTTTTCTTCATCTTTATCTGATTTACCAGTACTAGACTTACATTTTGTACATGAATGCTGTGATTAATTCACAAATACAGATTCACTATAGCAAAATAAGTGCATATATATGCATCAAGTTTGGATCATTCTAGAATCAATTCACATTTGACCAGTATTTCAGTGTTTATCTAGCAACAGAAACTTTAAGAAAGCTTTCTAATCTCTTGCCTATTTCCAGTGAAACCTAGCCAAGAAAATACTAATAAGAAAATTCATATAAATTATTTCATGTAAACTAGTGAGTTAATAAAAGGTTATGTTTAAGAGCATAGTCTCTAGAACCATACTGACTAATCTTACAATTTCAGGCCTGTTATTACAAGTGTGACTTTTTGAACATACAAACTACTTAACCTCACTGTGCCTCAATTTTCTCACCCAAAAAATGGGGATAATAGTTTTAATTACTGTATGTGGTGGTATAGAGAGGAAATGAAATGTATATATGTAAAGTCTCAAGAATAGTATTAATAAACTATTAGCTATTGTTAGTCTTGGAATGAATATTTTTTCTGACCTATTAAATAAGGAAATCAAATTTAGTCATTGACTTGTCAAAATTTTCTAGGTACAGAATAAGAAATTTTACACTGTCCCATTCAGAAGAATGAGTACCAGATATTGCAAACCAATCTAATTTGGTAATTCACAATTGTTGGGTTATTTGAGGTAGATATTGCTAGCTTTAATAAATTTCCTTACCTGCAGCCTTGATGTTGAGTATAATAATGCTGTGAATATTGAAGATGAAACCATGCCAGATGTGCAAACTTTTGACAGTAGGAAGCCATAAAAATTACTAATGCAACTAGTTCTATAGTCTCAATGAAGGACAGCTCTCTATAGGTTCAGGTATTCATCAGTATCCTGTATAAATAAGGTTAATGGAAGGCAGAAAAGCAGTATCTTAGAGGCAGGATTCAGCAACCCCAGTAGGAAGCAGGCAAAAGAACAAAATAAACAAAAACAAAAAACTCAGATAAGTGCACTCATATCATATGGGTTTGGGATCCTATACAAAGGACCATTCTCAAGGGATGTAGGCTATCAAGTTGACCATATTCTAAAATCCTATCCATGCAAGAGCCCCAGCTCAAAATAACTAGCCAATCACAGATCATCTTGAACATGACTAATTTTACCAATGACAAAACATTTTTATGTCCAATGCACTAATTACCACACCATCTGGTATTGGTCTGGAATAAAGAGAGCTGAAAGCTTGGATTAGACACCTCCAAAGTGTGGGAATGTGATTAGAGCCTTTCAAAAGCTTGCCAAATCTTCCCCCTACCAAGCATGTGTATTCCATACTTGGTTGTTTTTAATTTTAACTAACCATATCCCACCCCCACTATACAGATTATAACTCAGCACACACATACACACAACACTACTTATGCTGAAGTGTTTTAACTTGTGGACAATAAAATGTACTATTCTTTAATTCTCCAGAAATGTATTCTTTTTAACTGACATTTTGAGAGTTTACCAGTCTGTTTCTCTTATCTCCACTGTTACACAGATCTCCAAATACCTGACTTCCATTTAGGCAGTAATCTTGCAACTGATACTAGTTTCAGTAAACACTCAAAGAAAACAAAACAACTATTCTATCAGATCGTAGTATTATGTCCATTCTGTTCTTAGTTTTCTCTGTCTCCTCATGTCAATATATTTTTTATTTAACTTATTGAGACCTATAGTCTCTGACCCCATTTTCTAAGTTTTTTAACAAATGGAGCATTTAGAAGCTAGAAAAGGAATAGTGCCAAGTAAAGATACTCAAAAACTATTGAAAAATTCTCTCCGAATCTGCTCCCAGGCCCCCCACCACTCCTAACCCTACCGCAATCTCTTATTCAAATTTCCCTAAGAAGGATCAACGGGCATTCTTCTACTTACACTCTCTTGCAACTGCTTCCTCCTTTGAGGTTCTCTGACTCTACCCTTTCGTGGTTATCTACTATCTTCTACTCGACTCTTCAGTTTACTCTGGGGGTTCTGCTTTGTCTTTTGACCTTAGCTATTCACACTGCCCATGATTTACCCTCACTGTAAGTCTTGGTCTACATTCTTTTGATGAACTCATCCATTAACATCTGTGTCCTGAAAATTCCTCTCTCTCTATCTCTAGGCCCACTTCTACCCAGAGTTCTAAACCTATGCTAACTACTGATCAGTTTCTCTGCTCTCACTGGCAACTCATATTCAATATGGCAGTACTGAACTCCACACTTCTCTTCCCCTGGACTCCTCTACCACTCTCAACCCAGTATCTTCCCTTCTGTTTCCAGTTTCTGAAATTGAAATCATCATTCTCTAATCCCAAAGAGAAAGTGTGGTAATCATTCTAAGTACAACATATTTTCCTTATTTCTCCCATGTAGTTAGTAAACAATTCCTCTTAATTTTACCTGCTGATTTTTTTTGGTTCTGCCTCCTTTTATTCTTAATGTCATTAACTTAGTTTTCAGTTTGTGTCATTTCTTATCTGGATTATTGTAATATTCTAAATATTCTCCTTCTGCACTTCCCTTTCCCGCTTGTTCTTTCTGTCCCAACACCACAGTGACCTTAAATTCAAATTAAACGAGGTCATACCTCAGATTTTAATGATTTAATCAGTACTGTAGTAGATTAAACTTGAAACCCTTTAGTGTGTGTCTGAAGTATTTCATGAATTGACCATCTGACCCTTAAATCATACCTCTCATTTAATACATGGATTTCCTTGAAGAAAGTAAAATATGCCATATTCCCTACACCCTACTCACATATTATTATAATACAGACTACCCATTCCTCTTAACTTTCACCTTGCTTATATCCGTTCTAATTTCATTGCTTAGTCCAGATTTTACCTTTTCCAGGAAATTTTCTCTTACATTCCCAGTGGATTCAGAGACCCTGCAAAAGATGCAACCGTATTTCTGACCTCACTGAATTCTGATTCGTCTATTTTTCCCATTAGAATCTTTAAGGAATGGCACTGACTCCCCAGGGGACTTAATGTAATGGTTAATATTAAGATGACATTAAACAGCTGTATGATGAGTGATTATCATATAGCCAGAGAGATGAAGAATACTCGTGGGTTCCCTGCTGCTCAGCATCCAGCTGATAGGCTCACACAGAGGTTTGATTAGTCTCTTGATTTAATATATGTCCTTTAAGGATTTGGCCCCATAAAACTGACATATACAAAACTTTGCTCCTAGTCATTATTTAACTCTGTTTGCGTGTGTGTGCTGTCACGTCTGACTCTTTGCAACCCCGTGGTCTGTAGGACTGTAGCCCTTCCAGGCTTCTCTCTCCATGGCATTTTCCAGGCAAGAATACTGGAGTGGCTTGCCATTTCCTCCAGGGAATCTTCCTGACCCAGAAACTGAACCCACGTCTCCTGCTCCTGCCTTGGCAGGCAGATTCTTTACCACCAAGCCACCTGAGGAGCCCATTTAACACTGTCTACACTTCATAATTGATTTGAGGTATGACTAAAGGAACTGACTCATTCAGTTAACTCACAAGTATAAACCAGTAACTTTATGAAAATATTCTTGTCAAACTTCTATCTCAAATAAAGGTCTCTGCATTAGATGGCTGGAGATAAATCTGGTGATTTCTGATTAAGTCAGTAATTTCAAAGCTTATAAAAACTGAGCTAAAAAGTAGTAACAGCTCTCATTCTTCTGATGTTTACTCAGTTTTGTGTATTGGGTATTGCACACCAGCGGCATTTCAAAGGAGGGCAATTTTGCCCTCCAGGGAACATTTGGCTATGTCCAGAGACACTTCTTGGAGAAGGAAATGGCAACCCACTCCAGTGTTCTTGCCTGGAGAATCCCAGGGACGGGGGAGCCTAGGGGGTTGCCATCTATGTGGTCGCACAGAGTCGGACACAACTGAAGCGACTTAGCAGCAGCAGCAGCAGCAGCAGCAGCAGCAGAGACACTTCTGGTTGTCACCAGTGTGACACCAGTGTTACTGGTATCTAGTGTGTAGAAGCCAGGAATGTTGCTGAACATCCTACAGTGCATAGGGTGGCCCCTCCAACAAAGAATTATTTGGCCCCAAGTACCCATAGTGCTGAGGTGCTGAGATTGAGAAATCCTGTTTAACCCATAGAAAGCCTGTACAATGAGATGGTATTAATTCTAAGTTACAAAGAAGAAAATAAGACCTTGAAAAATAAGTATTCGAGGTTACTTATCTAATAAGTGGTGGAAACAGAATTCAAATCACTGTCTGTGGAACCCTAAACTCATACTCTCTCCAATATAGTACAGCCTCCACCCAAAACCATGCATTGGAGAAGGAAATGGCAACCCACTCCAGTATTCTTGCCTGGAGAATCCCAGGGACAGAGGAACCTGGTAGACTGCCATCTATGGGGTCACACAGAGTCAGATATGTCTGAAGCGACTTAGCAGCAGCAGCCACCCAAAATACTTAATAACTATCATTTTTACATGTATCCATTCTCTTTGCTATACATGTACATGTAAGACTGAGTCACTTTGCTGTGCACCTGAAACTGTCATCATGCTGTTAATCGGCAATACTCCAATACAAAATAAAACGGTTTCAAAAAGCTATCATTTTTAGATAAAAAGATAACTGTGCTGCATGTGGTTATATGATACATCGTGTAATCATTTCTTCCAAAATAAAATACAGAAAAGTTTAAAGTAATTGCAGATCACTTCTTTAAAGGCAACTCTCAGAAACATGTGGACTTTGTACATCTTTTGTTTAAATTTAGATTAGAAATGATTTTGTTTCTTTCTAAATTATTTAATTCAGCAATAAAGTTGTTAAAATGTAAAATTTGAGATTAATTAAATTTACATGCATGCATGTGCATTATCTCCAATTCTCAAAACAACCTGTTAAAGTAGGTGTCATTTTCCCCATATTACAGGTAAGAAACAATATTTTGTGCCAGTGATCTCAGTTAGTCGATGGAAAAGATTGGGGAACAAACATGTCGAAACAGTTTCCACTGGTTTTAAGTTCTCGCTAATTACCCAAAGAACTTTCAAAAAACTCAAATAATCCAGATCTATTTTTTTTGAAAATGAGAATCTATATTCATTCATTCATAATCATGCCAGTTTTCTCTATCCAAGTATCTTTTTAACATGACCAGCTATAAGCTTCCTTTTTATAGTTTTACTCCATTAATTAGCATGGGATTAGCCCATGATTGTACATGAACAATGTTCCTTATGAAGAGTAGAGTTTTTATAATTATTGTTAATAGTACTCTTTTTGCAATCATTAGTGGTTTGAGTTTCAATATGCAATATTTGCTTAACATACTTTGCTATTCATACCTTATCATTTTTCTATTAAAATAAATGATAAATTAACCTCCTATTTAATAAACATAACATACATGGAACTTCCTGGAATACATGTACTCACTGCAAGCTGATTAAAAACAGAAATTAATGGCATCAGTTAGTATGTTTAGATATCTTCTCTTAGGATTTCTCGTAATTCAGTTCTATTTAGTCACATGATTGAAACAATAAAACAATCACATGCACATGTATAGATACCATGGTGTGCATTATTTCAGTTTCCTGGAACAGCACATGTGTAATTAATTCATCATAAAGACAGCATACATGTATACAAATACATATAAATACCTATAGAACATATTGTTGCTATACATGTGTATGTGTGTTTTTTATGATAAAGAAAGGGAATTAAAAAGGCACAACTAAAGCAAGAAATTTTTTAAGTGTTTGCTTTCAAGCTAGAAAAGAGAATTTTACCTTACATCACCCAGTTCTGAAAAATTCCAATAATAAAGCTTGAAACGGCAATAGGAAAGGTGATACAAAAGAATATACAAGCGATACAGCTGATACAAGATACAGATGATACAAGAATATCTTAAAATGTTGCTCCTTTAACTATAAGAATTCTTTAGAAACATCAAGTTTGAGCACTGGGCTCTCTCTATGATCCATTTATACCTCTCCTGTGCCATCTAGTGTTTTTAGATGAGTATTATGAATCAAGAATCTAGAATAACCTAACACTTTAGTTGATCACTCAGCTTGTGTGCATAGTCAGCCCCAGGCAAGTAAACAACTAACTTAAACTTGGGCTGCAAAAGGGTGGTTTTACCGGGTTACAAAAAAAATTGCAGATGAACAGGACATTAATAGCAAGGGAGAAGGCTTTAAAGTTATATTCAGAAACTGTGGCTAACAGATATTGAGAAAATAATGCATAATGGAGTTATTGAATCTTATTAGATTCCATATACAGTATAATAGAAGTAGAATTTTGATCTGAGGTTGCACATCTGTGTGGGAGAAAGTAATAGGCAAAAGATAGAGTGAAATAGAACTATCTTTCCTTATTCACAATCGAACATTTTTGCCTCTCTTGTGGTCTGGCTACTGTACCAGATTCAGTTATAATACCCATTATTAGAAGTGGCTGCCATAGCTACTTCATCCTTTCAGTAAAAACTTACTTTACTACTTTTACCAAAACATCCCAATAAAAGCACAGGCTTCTCTTCATGGTCCTAGGTAGGGACCTTTTTCTTCAAGATCTTGGATTTTAATTTTTTACAAGATATTGTTACATCAGGTATAAAATGCTTAATAATTAATATACAGAGGAATATTTTTTCAATTTATGCCTGAAATCCCTGATTTGATAAATAACTCAAATAACTGAACCTTATTTAGGATTACTAATAAACCACTAATTACATTGAGATTATATATAATACACAGGCTAAATAAATAAAGTTTAATGAATTGATTCCATCTTGCATAAATTTAGGATTATGCCTGAAAATAATCCTTGGTCTGTAAGTTTAGGTTTAGTTAAAACATATTTAGTTAGTTAGTTCAGTCGCTCAGTCATGTCCGACTCTTTGCGACCCCATGAATCGCAGCACGCCAGGCATCCCTGTCCATCACCAACTCCCGGAGTTCACTCAGACTCACGTCCATCAAGTCAGTGATGCCATCCAGCCATCTCATCTTCTGTCATCCCCTTCTCCTCCTGCTCCCAATTCCTCCCAGTATCAAAGTCTTTGCCAATGAGTCAACTCTTCACATGAGGTGTCCAAAGTACTGGAGTTTCAGCTTCAGCATCATTCCTTCCAAAGAAATCCCAGGGCTGACCTCCTTCAGAATGGAGTGGTTGGATCTCTTTGCAGTCCAAGGGACTCTCAAGAGTCTTCTCCAACACCACAGTTCAAAAGCATCGATTCTTCGGTGCTCAGCTTTCTTCACAGTCCAACTCTCACATCCATATTTAGCCAAAATCAATTAATTGTTCTCCCCAAGAAGGTAACTGTCTCTGCTTCTCATTTGAATTTCACTTCAGGTGTTTTTTAACTTACAGGGATTTTTATTGTAGGAAAAGAGGGGAAAGCACACATGTCTAGTTTTGTTCCCTGGCCTTCTGAGTCAGTAAAGAGTCAAGAACCACGGAGGCCCACTAGGGGGAAGAAAGGGAGAGCTTGCTATCACAAATCTGCACTGCAGTTTGTGGAAGAAAGTGGCCTTGTCAGAGATTTAATGGTCAATCATTGTACTGATCAATTATCAGTCTGATTACCACTCTCATTTGTAGAGCTTTAAAATGTGCAAAGTCCTATATCTTGCTCTTTCTTTGCTGCTGCTGCTAAGTCGCTTCAGTGGTGTCCAACTCTGCAACCCCATAGATGGCAGCCCACCAGGCTCCTCTGTCCCTGGGATTCTCCAGGCAAGAATACTGGAATGGATTGCCATTTCCTTCTCCAATGCATGCTCACATACTAAGTCGCTTCAGTTGTGTCCAACTCTGCAACCCTATGGACAGCAGCCCACCAGCCTCCTCCATCCACAGGATTCTCTAGGCAAGAATACTGGAGTGGGTTATCACTTCCTTCTCCACTGGTTCCCAGCTAACCCAGCTCTTTCTTTACATTCAAGCTCCAAGTTAGGAAACTGAGTCTTAGTTAAGATAAATTCATGTAATTTGCCTTAGGTCACAAGAGCTCATGAATGGCAGATCCAAATTCAATAACCAACACTGAGATTCATGCTCTAAACCACTCCCTCCCAGTGATGGAGACTGAGAGAGCATGTATCACAAAGTCAACCCCCCTGATTTAAGGAAACTTCTGTATGGCCTAGGGAATTCTATTCAATACTCACTAATGGTCTATATGGGAAAAGAATCCTTTTTTAAAAAGAGTATATAAATCTATATGTATAACTGATTCACTTTGCTGTACATGTGAAACTAACACAACACTGTAAATGAACTATATACCAATAAAACTTTTTAAAAGGTAAATAAGCACCATAGATGTAATATACAACATGATAAATGTAATTAACACTGTTGTTATATGGTATATATGAAAGTTGTTAAGAGTAAATCCAAGGGCAATGCTTGGAATTCTTTTACCTTTCATGCAAAATTCCATTTTACTGAAATAAAATACAGTTTTCATTTCTGGAGTAATAGTCTTTATCTGGTAGGGTCCCTAATCTGTCCACTTTGATTCTGCTAAAAATTGTTCTCAACAGATGAGTGTCCAATAAAATCCTACCCTCAGAAATTCTGTTTTCTTGTTGTTCTCTTCCATTCTGGGATTTTTACCTGACCTTCTTTTCGTATGTATTTCTTAGTACACAAGCCCCAGCTGGAAGGCCATTCTTCTTTGAAGAATGCCTTTCACCATATTCTTCTTTCAGAGATGCCACTATGGACTGAATTGTGTGTCCCCCAAAATTCACATACTGAAGCTACCCTTGATATGATGGTAGCTGGAGATAGATAATCTGATTTAGATGAGATCATAAGGTTGGGAATCTCATGATGGGATTAGTGCACTTATAAGAAGGGCATGTAAGGACATGCCATGTAAGGACACAGTGAGAAGATTGCTAGATGCAAATCAGGAACAGAACCACACAAATCACCAGGACTCAACCACACTAGGCCTCAGACTTTGAACTTCCAACGTCCAAAACTGTGTGGAAAAAAGTTTCTTTTGTTTAATCCATGATATTTTGTTGTAACAGCCCAAGCAGGCTAATACACATGTACAATCCACATAAACATGCCCAACATTAGGTTCTGGGAGTCACTATCTACCAATGTACATTTTACAATAATTAAGTCCAGTTTTATATATAATGGCAGGTAAGACACTGCCTCCCATCTAGAGGGTCAACTGTTAGTCCACAATAACCTTGGAGAGAAGGAAAATTTTGCTTCAAACAGGAGTGCCTACAGAGACTAGAGCAAAGAAGTCACATAAACATCAGCCTAAGCAATGCACACAGAATAGATATAGTCGAAAAAAAAGTCGAAATCTAAAACCAGTGATGCATTGAAACATGTATACTATCAGGTAAGAAATGAATCGCCAGTCTATGTTCAATACAGGATACAGGATGCTTGGGGCTGGTGCACAGGGATGATCCAGAGAGATGATATGGGGTGGGAGGTGGGAGGGGGGTTCAGAATTGGGAACTCATGTACACCCGTGGCTGATTCATGTCAATGTATGGCAAAACCAATACAGTATTGTAAAGCAAAATAAAGTAAAAATAAAAATTAAAAAAAATAAAACCAGTGATACAAGACAGAAAGGATAATCAAGTAAGTAAAATGAGCATTGATACATTAGTATTGAAAAAGAAATTTACAGACTTTTGCTTCCTTTAACAGCCAACTGACCAATAATCCAGTATTGAAGCAAAGGCCTACTCTTAACATCCTAGGGAGCCATAAAGACCTATCCCTGACCTCCTGAGGGCCACAATTTTTTCACCTGAAAATTAAGAGAATAAACTAAGGATTCATTGACCCAAGTCACACAGAATTCTGTGAGATCCATACATGGAATTCAGAGTGCTATTATCTTTTGAAATGGCAACCCACTCCAGTATTCTTGCCTGGAGAATCCCATGGACAGAGGAGCCTGGCAGGCTACAGTCCACGGGGTCACAAGAGTAGGACATGACTTAGCGACTAAAGAGAGAGAGATCTTTTGAAACTTTAATAAAAATTATGGCTATGTGTACTTTTCTATAGAACACAAAATTATACACACACACACACACACATTATTCTTGGAAGAGACTCTGGAGTTTTCATTAGCTTCTCAAAAAAAGGTTATTTATACCAAAATATTTTAAAACAAAGATAGAGAAATAGAAAATGGTGTCACTGGAGGCACTTGATTTAAAGGGTAAAATGTTAAAAAAAAGAAAAAGCACCCTTCAGGGATGGGATGCTACATCCCTTGATGGGATGTAGAGCAAGGCTCCAATCCCAGGTGAGAGGAACCAAAATGTCAAACTAAAAAGAAACCTCTGAACTGAAAGTTCAAACAATGTCTGAGAGGTAGAGACTAGGGTAAAAGACCAGTCCCTATAACTAGGTCAATGTGCAAAATAAAGAAAGAATGACTACTAACCATTAAGACAGAATCCAGGGTTCATCCCAGGGAACCAAATTCCAGACCTAAGGAGATTCTTAGAAGCTCAACATGCATAGAGCTACTCCAGACGTTATGTCTATAAAGTGATGTCACTCAGTCATATCCAACTCTTTGCAATCCCATAGACTGTAGCCTACCAGGTTCCTCCATCCGTGGAATTTTCCAGGCAAGAGTACTGGAGTGGGTTACCATTTCCTTCTTCAGGGGATCTTCCTGACCCAGGGATCGAACCCCTTTCTCCTGCATTGAAAGCAGACACTTTACCATCTGAGCCACCTGGGAAGCCCCTTCACACTATTCCTCTCCCTTATGTCTGTCAGTTCAATTCAGTTCAGTTCAGTCGCTCAGTCGTGTCCAACTCTTATAAATTCTAACCCCCTCCAGATTCTTAGAGGGGATTAAGACCAACTACATAATCCCTGGTGGTTTAGATGGTAAAGAGTCTACTTGCAATGCAGGAGACCTGGGTTTGATCCTTAGGTTGGGAAAATCCCCTGGAGGAGAGCATGGCAACCCACTCCAGTATTCATGCCTGGAGAATCCCCACGGACAGAAGAGCCTGGAGGGCTACAATTCACGGGGACGCAAAGAGTCAGACGTGACTAAGCAACAGCATACAACACACAAAATTCCTACCTAAGGCAGTGGGAGTGAGTGAGCCTTCAAGGACCTGTGGGTGGAGGGGTGAGGCAAGCTTAGGAGATGAAACAGAGCTAGTACCACAGAAGGAAAACTTTCAAGACCTTGTGCCTCAGGTTCCTGTGCTTTAGTCCTCCTGGGATTTTCTAAGGAAATAATATTCTATTTGGTGTATTTTAAGTTCATTCACTTTCCTAGACCTTTACCATCTAGATCTAGGAGTGAATTACAGGTCTTCAAAGATAAACCTCAGTATAGTTGATCAAACAAATGGCCATTCTAAAAGGCCATTAGTAGTATGTCAGACAGTCTTTTCCACCTATGAGTAGAAAAGAGCAGAATTTTAATCATGTTATAACTAAACTGATATTTTCTTTAAAACAGAAGGAATATCTTTAATTTCAAAAGGGCCACAAGTAAGGGGAAATATCCAGAATTCAGCTTTCATGATTGACTTCTCACAATTTTTTGCTATTAACAATTACACTTCATAGATGGTCTTCATTGCCCTATACATAAAGGGTAGCAGCAAAGAACACAAAGCTTTGAGTGTAGCCCAAAGCCCATTAGTTGAAAAGTGTCAATGTTTTATGGTTTCAAGAAACTGTATAAATTGCCCTTATTTGTGTAAGTTCATTTTCCGAATGTGTAAACACAAATGTCTATTGTCTATGAGGAAAGTTCACACTGAACTACAAGTGAATCATACAATTGAGCTCTGAGCTAAGTGACAGCCTCTGCCAAGCTAACCAATTTGGTAAGTGGTCCTAAACTTGATACAGGGGCAAATAATTTTTTATTGTTTTCCCAGGGGGATAAAACTCTTTTCAAACAGCACAGACCAGCAACAATTTCTTTTTAATTCTTGCTGACATTGCTTTTTTTTTTACACAAAAGAATCTAAGACTGTAATTTTTAACTTCCTTTTGTTAAAATTATGCAAAAGACCTATTAACCTGTGTTCTTAAAGCCTTGCCTTATTCTGTTGTGCATATCATTAAAATCTTCCTCCGCCCTGCTCAGCAATTCCTCCTTTCTAAAGCAGCATGTCTTTCGTTGTTTATATTTCCAGAGAAATCCACAGGGAGACCAGCTCCCACAACTTCAGCCTATTCCTTAGAATGAGTGTGAAGGTTAACTACTTCTGTCTTCTTAGTCACTTAGTGTACTTTCAAAGCTATTTTAGGCAGAACATAGCCTTAGAGAAGCTATTTAATTGGTGATAAATCCTTTGATTTATTCCCCCATCAAAAACTAATAACTAGCAGCAGGGATACTCTTGATGATGGAATTGTTCTGCATCCTGTGATGGCAATCACATGAATCTGCACATGTAATAAAACTGAATCGAGCTAGATACACAGACACATACCTGCATACAGGTGAGTCCACAAAAAACCCATGAATCTACATCAGGCTGATGAATTATATCAATGTTAATTTCCTGGTTATGATATAGCATTATACAATATATATGCAAGATGTAACCACTGGGGGAAATTAAGTGAAGGAGGTATGGATCTCTTTAGCTTATATCTTACAATTGCATGTGAATCTAAAATTATCTCAAAATAAACAGTTTTTAAAAATCATTAACAGATTGTACATTTTGGAATGTTTTTTATTTCATCACCTAAGAAAAAGTTCTTTCAGAAATATTTAAAAGACAAGGAAAATTTGCAATATAGCTAGTAACAATCACCTTGGCTGTGACGCATGATTATGAATTGCCACTACCAGTAAGAGGGGCCCCAAACCCCTTCACAGAGCCAGTACACGTCATTTTTAATTTTCTGATTTTTAAAAGCTAACCTGGTTTTGATTATGTGCC
This sequence comes from Capricornis sumatraensis, assembly GCF_032405125.1. Lineage (NCBI taxonomy): Eukaryota > Metazoa > Chordata > Mammalia > Artiodactyla > Bovidae > Capricornis > Capricornis sumatraensis. The sequence goes on along the minus strand of NC_091085.1, from coordinate 37,707,389 downwards.
TGATTTTGGCTGCAACAGGATCTCCAGTTGGCTTCTGAGTTTTCCAAGGTAGACTCACCAATCATTCTAATTTCATTTGTGTGTTCACACGTGCCAGGTCACAGCCATGATGGAAGGAGATTACATTAATGTCACACACTCTATGTCTCACAAACACAAATGGTTACAGAAAAGACATATTAGAAGTGGATGTCTCTCTAGGATATTAAGATAGAGATGTCCTGATCAGCAGATGCAAACTACTATATATAGACTATATAAACAACAAGGTCCTACGATATAGTGCAAGGAACTATATTCAATATACTGTGATAAATCATAATGGAAAAGAATATGAAAAAGAATGTAATTTTTGTGTTGTTCAGTTGCTGAGTCATGTCCAACACTTGCAACCACATGAACTGAAGCACACCAGGCTTCCCTGTCCTTCACTGTCTCCCATAGTTTGGGCAAACTCATATCCATTGAGTTGATGATCCCATCCAACCATCTCATCCTCTGTTGAGCCCCCAGCCCACACCCTCGCTCTCAGTCTTTCCCAGCATCAGGGTCTTTTCCAATGAGTCGTCTCTTCACATCAGGTGACTAGAGTATTAGAGCTTCAGCTTTACTGTCAGTCCTTCCAATGAATATTCACGGTTGATTTCCTTTAGGACTGACTGGTTTGATCTCCTTGCTGTACAAGGGACTCTCAAAAGAGTCTTCTCCAGCACCACAGTTTGAAGGCATCAATCCTTCAGCACTTAGCCATTTTTATTGTCCAATTCTCACATCTGTACATGACTACTGAAAAAAACATAGCTTTAACTATATAGACTTTTGTTGGCAAAGTAATGTCTCTGTTTTTTAATATGCTGTCTAGGTTTGTTATAGGCTTTCTTCCAAGGAGCAAGCATCTTTTAATTTCAAGGCTGCAGTCATCATCCACAGTATATATATATATATGTATAACTGATTCACTTTTCTATATAGCTAAAATTCACAAATTATTAACCAACTATTCTTAAATAAAACATTTTTGAAAAGAAGATATGTCTTCTAAGTTTTTCTCTTGCAATTTTCCAAAACTAATTCTTGTGGCCTATATGATATAAATAGGAAAAATTGATGAGTTCAACTAAAAAAAAATTATGTCAACTAAATTTTCTAGCATTACAGTTAGATCCCAGGAATACTCTGAAATGAAACTGCTTTAGAAAATTTTATATCCTAGTTTCTGCCATCCTGCCTCTACCGTCTCCAAAGTTCTGCAAATTAAAGAGACACAATCTCATTTCATCTTCAAATTTGAAACATAAGGAAGCTTCATTTCCTTAAAAGTAATCTCCCCTTCTAAAAATCTGGACACTTTTCAAAAGCAGGGTTGTGAAGATTTGGCTTTAAACTTCTCAACATGTTAATCAGACTTGTTCAGTTAGAACTGTCTAGGACTTAAAGAAAAACAAATGCAGGCTGTGTCTAAATTTTTTTACAAAATCATGCATTCATGCCAGAAAACAGCACAGAACTACAAATTCAAGCAAAATAATCAGCACTTGCAGCTGCAGGAGGGCTAGCAATTTTTTTCAAATGCACTCCATAGATAAAGTGATCCAAACAAGCCCTTACACGGAGTACCAATTCTGATATAAGAAGAAAAAGAATGAGGCTGGAATATGGATCTTTGTTTTCTTCAGTGGGGTCTATTTTCAGATATCATTTTCCTCCCTTGCTCAAAATAGCCATTATGATTCCAGAAATAATGATTAATAATACATTGAGTCCCAGGCTCTGCCTTCTCCAGTGATAACTTGCAAGTAAGGACCCTCTTATCCACACAACCTGAGTTGTATGCAAGAGTAAAAGCCACAACAGTACTTCAAACACTATAAACATCTAAGATAAAAAGTATCATACTATTAAATTTTCTATAACATGAGTTAGAGGGAAAGCTACGCAAATTACTGAAAAACCTAAAATATGGCTATTTTAAGTTAAATATTGCTACTTTTATTCATATAAAACTTACATTTACATTAGTTTATACTTTCATGTGCATGCACACATATGTTACAGAAAAATACATTAAGCAGGCAATATGAAAAATCTTTAGCCAATTCCTAGCAACTTTTTTTTGTGGTCATTCTAAATTGCTTAGACATCATATCAAATGCTTGATTTAACATTGCAGAATATGTACAAACTAAAAGCATAATCTGTTTTAATAAGTTCCTAGAGATGATTTTGGAGAAGGCAATGGCAACCCACTCCAGTACTCTTGCCTGGAAAATCCCATGGACAGAGGAGCCTGGTAGGCTGCAGTCCATGGGGTCACTAAGTCGGACACGACTGAGCAACTTCACTTTCACTTTTTGCTTTCATGCACTGGAGAAGGAAATGGCAACCCACTCCAGTGTTCTTGCCTGGAGGATCCAGGGACAGGGGAGCCTGGTAGGCTGCCGTCTATGGGGTCACAGAGTCAGACACGACCGAAGTGACTTAGCAGTAGCACAGAGATGATTTTATATTACCATAACTGTTCATTATGTTTGTTGCCTTTCTATCAACAGAAAGCATGCACTGGATAAACTAGAGAAGTATTTGCAAGGAAAACCATGAAAATATTTTCATCCCTTAAGTAGTTTTAATATTTCTCTCTGCAATTTTATATACACTATTAGTTTGGAAAACTATTTCTTAATAGGACTTCTTCCTACCTAGGAGGCTTATTTCCACTCCCACTCCATCCAAAATTATAATCACAACAATGAGGTTTGACTGCAGCCTAAACAGTATAATAATGCTGGTTTTTCCCATCATTTCCATCACCTGGAGCATTAAAGGAAAGCACTTGGTTTCCTATCTTCATTTTCTGAAGAGGTTCAGAGACTGTGCATTCTAATGCCAGGCCTGGATCAGCAAAAACTGGCTCATCTCCAGGCTCATTCAGAGAGATGCACAAGAAGGTGTGGTCAACATCTGCCTACAAGATGGCTTGTTTGGAAAGGGTTAAAGGCAAGCTATGGGTCTCTTGCCACCATTCCCAGCATTTGCATCTGACTTGGGAAGTGATGTCACACACCTGCAACGCACATGCAAACTGTAAACACATCACCAACATTGACTCCTCATCTCCCACTCCAAATCATGCCCAGCTGCCTCGCACTGAGTTCCTCCACTGCCAAACCCACCAGTCTGTGAGAACACGGAAGGTCTTATGCTAATAGCAGTTAAGCAGATTCAAGTTCTATACCACCAAGCTGTGTATAGTTTTGCTTTTATTGATTGCTTCTTGCCATTTCTAGAACCACAGAGAGGGAATTGGAACAAATCTTAAAGATGATGCAACACAGTACTCTCATTTCACAAATAATTACATCATACCTCTACTATAGCTTTCACTGATTGTTCCTGTATCACTCTTCTTCTCATCAGACTTAAGAATGGGGACTGGGATTTAAAGCACTTTTGGAATTTAGAAAGATGGTAATGATAAACCTCTATGCGAGACAGCAAAAAGAGACACAGATGTATAGAACAGACTTTCAGACTCTCTGGGAGAGGGAGAGGGTGGGATGATTTGGGAGAATGACATTGAAACATGTATACTATCCGGTAAGAAATGAATTGCCAGTCTATGTTCGATACAGGATACAGGATGCTTGGGGCTGGTGCACAGGGATGATCCAGAGAGATGATATGGGGTGGGAGGTGGGAGGGGGTTCAGGATTGGGAACTCATGTACACCTGTGGCTGATTCATGTCAATGTACGGCAAAACCAATACAGTATTGTAAAGCAAAATAAAGTAAAAATAAAAATTAAAAAAAATAAAGCACTTTTTCTATCACTAGAGCTTAATCCCCAGCGGATATTCAAATTTGATAAACAAATGCATGGAGAGATGAGGGTCTTCTTAGAAACCATTTCACAGAGCTACCTTGGATGACTTGGTCAATTTACTTAATTTTTCTAAAACCAAGTTTTGAGTAACAAATGGGAATAATTAATAGCACCTTCCTCAAATAATCATTGAGTGGATTTCTTGAGATAATGCTATTCCAAAGTTCCATACACAGCCAGAAATATAAAACAGACTCTGTAAATATTAGCTTGCTGTTAATTTCTCAGTGGTAGTAGTATTGTGCGTGCCTAGTTGTTCACTCACATCTGACTCTTTGTGATCCTATGGACTGTAGCTCACAAGGCTTATCTATCCGTGGGACTTTCCAGGCAAGAATACTGGAGTGGGCTGTCACTTCCTCCCCCAGGGGATCTTCCTGATCCAGGGATGGAAACTGTGTCTCCGGCATCTCCTACATCAACAGGCAAATTCTTTACCACTAAGCCACCTGGGAAGCACCAGTGGTAGTATATTATGCTCCATTACTCCTTGTTACTATCACTTGGTTCATCCTATCTGTGTGTCAGGGCTTTACCTCAAGACTTACAGTCTTTCTTTTCCTCGATATACCATCAGTCAGGGTGACATCAACATCCACATGAGTAACTCATCAAGCCCCTTTTTCACACTTTACTGATCTTTTCATCTCCAATAACTTCTACTTTTATTCCTTCAGCTAGATATGCCCTATGAGCATACAATACATTCTCTCTGGAATCAGTCTACTAGACAGAAATCTTAGTTCCATCAATACTTATGGCTATGTCACCAGCTAATCATTTTTAGGTTCTCTATAAACTTAAGTTACCTTATTTGGTAAATGGGATTAAAAAGGTACTTACTCTACAGTGCTTTGTATGCAGTAATGCTCTATTGTTAGTTCCTATTATTCATATACCCCAAACCACACCACCTCTGAAATATGGAACCCCAACACTAATGTATAATGTTTGGAAAATTAAGTGATTCCACCTCTTTGCAGCTAAAGATGGAGAAGCTCTACACAGTCAGCAAAAACAAGACCGGGAGCTGACTGTGGCTCAGGTCATGAACTCCTTATTGCCAAATTCAGACTTAAATTGAAGAAAGTGGGGAAAACCACTAGACCATTCAGGTATGACCTAAATCAAATTCCTTATGATTATACAGTGGAAGTGAGAAACAGATTTAAGAGACTAGATCTGATAGAGTGCCTGATGAATTATGGACAGAGGTTTGTAACATTGTACAGGAGACAGGATAAAGACCATCCCCAAGAGAAAGAAATGCAAAAGAGCAAAATGGCTGTCTGAGGAGGCCTTACAAATGACCCTGAAAAGAAGAGAAGTGAAAAGCAGAGAAAAGGAAAGATATAAGCATCTGAATGCAGAGTTCCAAAGAAGAACAAGGAGAGATAAGAAAGCCTTCCTCAACGATCAATGCAAAGAAATAGAGGAAAACAATGGAATGGGAAAGACAAGAGATCTCTTCAAGAAAATTAGAGACACCAAAGGAACATTTCATGCAAAGATGGGCTCAATAAAGGACAGAAATGCTATGGACCTAACAGAAGCAGAAGATATTAAGAAGAGGTGGCAGGAATACACAGAAAAAATTGTACAACAAGATTTTCACAACCCAGATAATCATGATGGTATGAGCACTCACCTAGAGCCAAACATCGTGGAGTGTGAAGTCAAGTGGGCCTTAGGAAGCATCACTATGAACAAAGCTAGTGAAGGTGATTTAATTCCAAATGAGCTATTTCAAATCCTAAAAGAGGATACTGTGATAGTGCTGCATTCAATGTGTCTCAGCAAATTTGGAAAACTCAGCAGTGGCCACAGGACTGGAAAAGGTCAGTGTGCATTCCAATCCCAAAGAAAGGCAATGCTAAAGAATGCTCAAACTACTGCACAATTGCACTCATCTCACACGCTAATAGAGTAATGCTCAAAATTCTCCAAGCCATACTTCAGCAATACGTGAACTATGAACTTCCAGATGTTCAAGATAGTTTTAGAAAAGGCAGAGAAACAAGAGATCAAATAGCTAACATCCACTGGATCATCGAAAAACCAAGAGAGTTCCAGAAAAACATCTATTTCTGCTTTATTGACTATGCCAAAGCCTTTGACTGTGTGTATCACACTAAACTGTGGAAAATTCTGAGAGAGATGGGAATACCAGACCACCTGACCTGCCTCTTGAGAACCTGTATGCAGGTCAGGAAGCAACAGTTAGAACTGGACATGGAACAACAGACTGGTTCCAAATAGGAAAAGGAGTGCGTCAAGGCTGTATATTGTCACCCTGCTTATTTAACTTGTATGCAGAGTACATCACGAGAAACGCTGGGCTGGAAGAAGCACAAGCTGGAATCAAGATTGCCGGGGAAAATATCAATAACCTCAGATATGCAGAAGACACCACCCTTATGGCAGAAAGTAAAGAGGAACTAAAAAGCCTCTTGATGAAAGTGAAAGAGGAGAGTGACAAAGTTGGCTTAAAGCTCAACATTTGCAAAACTAAGAGCATGGCATCCAGTCCTATCACTTCATGGCAAATAGATGGGGAAACAGTGGAAATAGTGGCTGACTTTATATATTGGGGCTCCAAAATCTGTGCAGATAATGATTGCAGCCATGAAGTTACAAGACGCTTACTCCTTGGAAGGAATGTTATTACCAACCTAGATAGCATATTAAAAAGCAGAGACATTGTTTTGTCAACAAAGGTCCATCTAGTCAAGGCTATGGTTTTTCCAGTAGTCATGTATGGATGTGAGAGTTGGACTGTGAAGAAGGCTGAGCACCTAAGAATTGATGCTTTTGAACTGTGGTGTTGGAGAAGACTCTTGAGAGTCCCTTGGACTGAAAGGAGATCCAACCAGTCCATCCTAAAGCAGATCAGTCCTGGGTGTTCATTGGAAGGACTGATGTTGAAGCTGAAACTCCAATACTCTGGTCACCTGATGTGGAGAGCTGACTCATTTGAAAAGACCCTGATGCTGGGAAAGATTGAGGGTAGGAGGAGAAGGGAACAACAGAGGATGAGATGGTTGGATGGCATCACCAACTCAATGGACATGAGTTTGGGTGGACTCTGGGAGTTGGTGATGGACAGAGAGGTCTGGTGTGCTCCAATTCATGGTGTTGCAAAGAGTTGGACATGACTGAGCAACTGAAATGAACTGAATCTCTTTTACTATTATAAATAGCTGAAAATAAATTAGAACTAAAAAGGGGAGAAAAGTAAGGCAAGAAGTTTTTAAACAGAATAAGAGCTTCAAAACAAGCATAATCATTGGGTATCCAAAAATAACAATGATTATAATAGTTTTATATTAATTGATAATATATTTATAGTGTACTGAGAGTAACACCCAGTCCAAAAGTATACCAATATATCCAATGTAGACCAATACATTATATGAATTATGAATGTTTACTCTGTATGGGCAGGCTTCCCTGGTGGCTCAGTGGTAAAAATTCTGCCTGCCAATACAAGAGGTGCAGGAGACATGGGTTCAAGCCCTGGTCAGGAAGATCCCCTAGAGTAGGAAATGGCAACCCACTCAAGTATTTTTGCCTGGGAAATCCCATGGACAGAGAAGCCTGGTGAGGCTACAGTCCAGGGGGTCGCAAAGGGTCGGGCACGACTTAGCAACTAAACAACAGCAACAAATGCAGGTGAGAAAACTGAGGGTTCAGAGAAACTCAGTAACTCACCCAAGTTACACATCTAGTATATGGCAGAGCTGGAATTCAAATCCACAGACACAAGACCACACTGACAGTTCATGCATGGTGGAGATGGGGTTTAGAGCCAGTCATTTTGATATCAGAACTGTTCACAGACACATCCTGTATGATCTACAGCCTATACCTCTTGAAAACATAGACATTCTTTTACATAATTATATATTCTTGCCTGAGAAATTCCGTAGACAGAAGAGCCTGGCACGGTACACTCCCTGGGGTCACAAAAGAGTCAGACACGACTTAGCAACTAAACAATATCCTCATACTGGGGAATTAATAAGCAAAATATTTCTTCATAAAGTTTTTTCTCAACAATTACAGATCATAAAGAAGAAAAGACACCTCCTATATATGACAGATTACTCTCATCTATAAATCAGTTAAAAGAAAAAAATAAAGATTCAGTTTTAAATTTCTAAGCATGATGGTGAAAACGACATCAAAGGGACTAAACATATTTACACCAATTATTGAACGAAATTTGTCTTCAGATACATCAGGAAGTGCTGTAACTTCTTTACAAATAAGGATTATCAGCACACAAGCTTGGTTAGCAACAAAATGTCACCAGAATCAAATCAACTTTGTCAATGATACCCATATCTTGTACTTCCTTACCCCAACTCATTCTGTCTTAAGTCTCTTACTCCTTGGATACACGTTTCTCATCAGTGAGGAAATTTGGGATGCTTGGCCTAATGAACAGATATAACAAAAGGAATAGATAAAGAATACGTAAAGTAATAAAAATTAGTATGATTTTCAAGGTGATATAGAGCTAATTTGTTCTTCACCATGTTTCCATGTATTGAATTACATTTCATACTGTATATTAAAATAAGAACTTTTGTTCTTAGTATTTTTGAGCAACCTTTTTGTTTTTGGTTTTCTTATCTGTTGTTGTTGTTTGGTCACTCAGTCCTATCCACTTCTTTGTGACACCATGGACGGCAGCACTCCAGGCCTCTCTGTCCTTCACCATCTCCTGGAGCTTGCTCAAACTCATGTCCATTGAGTCAGTGATGCCATCCAACTATCTCATCCTCCACCATCCCCTTCTCCTCCTGCCTTCAATTAATCCCAGCATCAGTCCTTCCAACAAATATTCAGGGTTGATTTCCTTTAGGATTGACTGGTTTGATCTCCTCACAGTCCAAGGGACTCTCAAGAGTCTTCTCCAACACCACAGTTCAAAAGCATCAATTCTTTGGCACTCACCTTTCTTTACGGTCCAGCTTTTCACATCCATACATGACTACTGGAAAAACCATAGCTTTGACTAAATGGACCTTTGTTGGCAAAGTAACATCTCTGCTTTTTAATATGCTGTCTAGGTTTGTCATTGTTTTTCTTCCAAGGAGCAAGTGTGTTTTAATATCATGCCTGCAGTCATCATCTGCAGTGATTTTGGAGCCCAAGAAAATAAAGCCTTTCACTGTTTCCATCGTTTCCTCATCTATTTGCCATGAAGTGATGGGATTGGATGCTCATCTGTAAAATAAGACAACTGGTCTACTGATTTCAAAAATCACCCAGCTCTCTGAGAGATCTTCAATAAATTTATCATGATTTCATCTTAGCTCAACTTAATCCAAAATCTGGAGTATTTGGAATCATGTGCTAAACCAAACTAAATCACACTTTCATCAGGTATTACACAAAAACATTGCAGATAATAGGATATTAAAACATCAGTGTAATTCTTTCTTCAGAATAATGTTTGCTTCATGGAGAATGACCTCCAATAGTTAAAAAGAAACTAGGTTTTTCCAGTTCTCAATCTTTGAATGTTTGAGGAGATCCTCTGTTATCACTTCCAAATTTAAAACCCAGCTCTGTCTGTCAATATTAAAGGCTTGTCCACAACAGGAAGTTGAAATACATACACACAAAGTCTTTCTGCCTTGTCACTAAACAAATAGAAAAATCCATTCAATCTTTACATTTTTTTAGAATACCTTGCTTCACAGAGCACAGCACAAAAATCATGCATCAACATCAACTTCTAACAATGCCTGTTATACATAGCCCAAGGCACATATTCAAATAAAGAACATTTCACAAATTCCCTGCGTTGAATGTTCTCCTTTTGACTCTTCTAGCTTAGTCACCATTTCTAATTCTTCTCAGTCCACATATCTGCTAGAGCACAACACAAAACCACAGAGATGTTGAAAACAAGTGCTGGAAATAACAGTAAAGTCCCAGCTGCATGTATGAAAGAAAAAATATGTATATAATATTGTTTCCAAGCACATATCAATAAAATACATTTATCCTCAACTTGTAATATTTAGATTCCAAATGAATTAAAGACTGAGAATTAAAATAATGCATCAATTAGAGAGCAAAAATGCATCATGTTTTTAACACTTGAACTTTTTATTCTGTATTGGGGTATAGCCCTTAACAAACAATGCTGTGATGGTTTCAGGTGAACAGCAAAGGGACTCAGCCATACGTATGCATGTATCCATTCTCCGTCAAATGACCCTCCCATCCAGGCTGCTGCATAACTTTGAGCAGAGTTCTATGAAAAACGCATCATTTTTGCCTCAGCCTGTCATCTGTGGTGAATCATATTTTTTAGTTTAACCCAATTTAAGCATAAAAATGAAATAATTCAGAAAATCAGACTATGGCAACAGTCTTCTGACCCCTTAACTATTATTAGGACATATGACCCGTTAACCCTACACAAGTGTCCTAACAATTTTCAAAAAGTATTTCTACTCAATTCTTACATGTAAAAAGTATTGAAGTCTCTAAAATAGTATCTTATAAACAGTATGTATGGAAAATAATTCACATTTATATTAATAGGCAATCAACAGCCAGATACATGTGGTCTTCTATATACAGTAAGAACTAATCTTTACCTCTTTAATATTTCATCATCTATATACTTTTTCTACTTTCTCTTCACTTCCACTTTAACTTCATTTAATCTTCACTGCAATGTGGCAAAGTAAGTATTGTTATTTTCAGTTTAGCACCAAGAAAAAAGCAACTTAAGTAAGGGAGGTTAAGTAACTTATTCAGAGTTTCACTACTGCTTCATGACAGTAACCAAACATAAACAAGTATGGCTCTAACACAGAGTACATGCTTATTTGCTCAGCTGTGTCCGACCCCCCACAACCCCATAGACTGTAGCCCACCAGGCTCCTATGTCCATGGGATTTTTCAGGCGAGAATATTAGAGTGGGTTGCCATTTCCTTCTCCATCTAAAGCAGAGTGGATTACATGAAAAAAAAAAAAAGCAACCAAACAATAAGTCACCTAAGAATCCCCAATATCTAAAAAAATTAACCTGATCTCACTTTGCCAGAACTAATCCCTTCAGACTGCCTAGTGTCAAGACTTATATCATAGGAAATGTTATTAAATGCCCTCTATGAAGTTCCAGATTAAAAATAAATATAGGCAAACAATATAAGCCATCAACCACCACCTTGTCTTCCAAAGAAATCTGTGGTGTGCAACAGATCCCCAAAAACATTTATCCATAAGTATGACATTCAATGCCTCTCAAAACTTTATTTTTACTATTTAACAATTTTTTCCAAAATACTAAGTTTCATTCAATCTAAAGTTTGGAAATAATGTGACACATTTTTCTTAATATCCTACCCTTTGTTGTTTGCTCTTTTTCCCATCTTTAAATTGCCTATTTTTCACTGCTTTATATGTACTAACCATTCAATATCACCAAAAATTAGTAGGTTTTACATAACAGAAAACATGAGTCTCTAAGTTTAAAGATTTCACTATATGGTAAGAGGAGGGAAGCAAAATATACATACTTTCAGAACTACCATGTTTTTACATATGACTATTATGTTTCCATGACCCTTTGTGAGCAGCAGTATTAGCTACTAATTATTGAGTGCCTATTTTATGTCAGAAACTATATAAGTGCTTTCTGTATCTGATCTCATTTTACTCCAGCTACAAGCTTTCAGCTAGTATCATAAATAAAGAAAACAGCCTCAGAAGGGTTAAATAACTTGATCAAACTGATTCAATTACCTAATGACAGTCTCTAACTCAAGTCTGTCTGACTTTACTTACTTCATCTACCAAAGTCAGATAAGGCCCAAGTTCAAATCCCAGAACTCTCACCCAAACAGCACTAGAATTGTTTGGAAAGGCAATAAATTTTAACTTAAAGTTTGCTATACTGAGTGTGGCCTGTTCAGAGACACTCTAAAAATATGCATGTGCAGGAGCAGAGTCTTCTCATTGGAAGGTGCCTGCTTATTCTCCAAAGTACAGTTAGAGGAAGATTGAGAGAAGATGGTACCAAACTGGATTCATGCCAACTATGGACACCATATGTAGGAAATCACCCTTCAATATAGTTATTATGTAATTGCCAGAATGAGACAATTGCCACATTCTAAACTGCAAACTTCACCAGTGAAGTTTGAATTTTATTCAAACAGAGATTGGGCTTTTACCTTTAATTCCATGCAGGTTTTGTCCATTCAGTAGCTCACAACATCCTCAGTAGAGTCACTGAATTTTGAAGGAAGCAATAAAGCTATCACCATCAGTTAAAAATAGCCGAAGTCCCATCCTGAAACCCTGCTAATTAAAACTGTATGTGCAGAGAATCTATATTTGTCCCAGTGGGTGACCACAGTGACCTTTTATGTCTGGGGATTTGGTAATACATCTTGGGTTGGGCCATACTGGAAAGTATGAGTGATGACTCCAGACAAGAACTGATTTCTCTAATTCAGAATGTCAGAGCATCCATACCATCTGTTATTCACCACGTTATCTTACATTCTATTCCTAAGGTTTCAGTAAGTTACCTACAATATATATGTACCCAGACTCAGTTTTGTTTTGTTTTGTTTGCAGTATCTTCTGAAGACAGGATGGATAGTAGAAGAACAGGACACTGATGTTAGAGTCTGTGTTCACTGGCAGAAACAGAAAAGTTTACATAGCACCTACACAGATGGTAATTCAAACCAGCTACTTTCTATCTTTCCAAACTGTTAAATATTCCATTTTCCACTTTCAATTAACTGAGGTTAATTATAATGAATGATATTCTCAAGCAAAGAGACAATTCCTTATTAGCAAAACAAACAACAAAAAAAACTGCACTTTGTATTTCTCATTCTCAAACCCAGCCCTTCCATCTTAATAGCTATTGCCTGTACTGAGGAAAGTACCACCAGACATACCTAAAGCCTGTACTGAGGAAAGTACATCAGACACACCTATACCTCCCTATCCACGCAGCAGCTTAATTCTAATTTGGCTTCAACACTAGTTTAAAATTAATTTGGTTTTACTTCACCCCACTCCTGGTGGCTTCCCTGGTGACTCAGGTGGTAAAGCGTCTGTCTACAATGCGGGAGACCTTGGTTCGATCCCTGGGTCGGGAAGATCCCCTGGAGAAGGAAATGGCATACCATTCCAGTACTGTTGCCTGGAAAATCCCATGGACAGGGGAGCCTCATAGGCTACAGTCCATAGGGTCACAAAGAGTCGGACACGACTGAGCACACTTTCACCTCACTCCAGTACTCTTGCCTGGAAAATCCCATGGACAGAGGAGCCTGGTGGGCTGCAGGCCATGGGGTCGCTAGGAGTCAGACACGACTGAGCGACTTCACTTTCACTTTTCACTTTCATGCATTGGAGAAGGAAATGGCAACCCACTGCAGTGTTCTTGTCTGGAGAACCCCAGGGACGGTGGAGCCTGGTGGGCTGCCATCTATGGGGTCGCACAGAGTTAGACACAGCTGAAGCAACTTAGCAGCAGCAGCAGCAGGTTTTACTTTTTATGAATCCAATTATTTATCTCACCTAACAAATGAATCTCAGCTTTATCACAAATGAATCTCAGCTTTATTCATATATCAGAGGGAGTATGGTAGCATTCTGAAGAAAAGAGAAAAAAATAGGCTTCCTCATTCAAACTAGCACAATACAGATATGTTTCAAAGCCATCATTTCAGGTTTGTGTGAATAAACTTTATCTACATATCATTATCATGTGGCTACAAAGGATGAAGCCAAAGATGACTGTAAAGAATCAACGACCTAATGCTAGAAAAGTATCCAAAATGGCTCCAATCTACACTTGAGTGCCTTTGATTTCTTACATGGAAGAGGAAAATGAATAGAAAGAATCTAGTTACATAAGAATATTATGAAAACAAATGCTTGGAGTATTCCACGGCATAATTTTGAAGAGGTTCCTGGAGCATTAATCCGACATAAAAAGGCAGAAACAACAGGCTGATTATCTAAATCTGTATTATGTTTCTAGGTCCTGTCTGTGGGCCTGATTAACAACCCTAGAATTAGGGCTCCAAAGCTGCTCCAACTATGAAAATGTCTCTACAGCAAAGCCTACAGTAATTTTATGGCTTAAAGAAAAAGCATACTTCAATTAAAAAAAAAAAAAAGCCACCAAAGCAGATTTTTAAAAATCTCTTGCCCATCTTAGAATCCTTTGGCAGAATTTGGGAAAAAAATTATCTATATATAAAAGCGATAACAAGCATTGAAAAATAAGAATTTAGATATATATGTATGGGCCTCTTGTTATGAAAACTATCAGATTCTGAAACAGCAGCAGCCATTCTACTCACAAGTGAACCGTACATACTGCAGTCGCTACTACCACAGCTCTCTGAAAGCATCTGGCAAGAGATATTCACTAGGATTTAATTCTAACACTGGAATTCTTCCCTAGTCAAAAGTGTTCTTCCAAATCATGGATTGTCAGCCTGGGGTCTGTGAACAGGCTTTGGGGAAGAACATAAAACTGTGATAAATTGTGCAAGAATGTGGACTTTATGTATTTTCCTATGGAAAGAGTATATAGAATTCATTATATTTGCAAAGGGCCTCCTGAGTTGTTTTTTTATTTTGAAGTATGAATAACTATTTTGGATCCTGAACAAATGAAACCATATCATTTGTTCTAGTTTTCTGTTTTAGGGATCTCCCTTTACTAAACCCAGCAAGGCCACTTGAGATACTTAAGACAGTTAAACATTATCACTTAATCAGTCACCAATGACCAATGACTTTCTCTTTAACTTATAAAGTATCCTCAGTAGAGTACAATTCATATTCTCCATCTCTGTACTTGGTCAGTATTGGTTGTGACTATTTGTACCCATTACAGTGATTATATCTCATTAGTATTTGATTATGGAGGGCGATTCCACACTCTCCTGAATTCTCATTAATTACCACTTAACATACTCCAAAATACTTTTCTAAAAAAAAGTTTTGCTCTTTCCTCTGTTACAATCTTTGTCTTTCTTTCAGATATAGGGCAATCTCAAAACACTCAAACAGCATCTCTTTAATATTTCTTATGGAATTAATGAGCATCAAGATGAAAAATCTATTAACAATAGATTCAATATTATTAACAATAGTTTTAATACTATTAATAATATTTTGTCTTACCAGATCAATTCCCTTCTAAACTGCTCCACATCCTCTCTACTTTATTATTTCTTTTATTGTCAACATATAACATCTAAGGCCTCAGACATTATATAATATCCAAGATCTCTGGTTTTGATTCCCAAATCTCCCACTTCACCAGCTATGTGACCTTGGAAAATTTTCTTAACCTCTCTGAGCCTCAGTTTTACATTTGAAAACTGAGCCTAACAATATAGTACCTACATCATTGGTTCTTGAGAAGATTAAGAAAGAAAGTGTTACTCGCTCAATCGTGTCTGACTCTTCACAACCCCATGGACTGTAGCCCGCCAGGCTCCTCTGTCCATGAGATTCTCCAGGCAGGAATACTGGGGTGGGTTGCCATTTCCTACTCCAGGGAAAGGAAAGAAAATGAGTATAAAACACAAGGCACATAGAAATGTTTAGTGTTCTAGTACACAGAAATGTTTAGTGTTAGCTAAAGCCCTATATTTAAGATTAATACTGCATGTCTGCCATAACTAAATAAATGATTCTCCTTCAGTAGGACAAATCTCATCAAGAACAAGTCATGCCCAAGAGACCAAACAAACCAAAAGCCAGAATAACAATATAGTTCAAATGAGTAAGCAACAGGTAGCGATCCTGGCACTCGAGTGGGGTGGACAGCAGGCAAAAACAGAGCTCCAGGACAGAAGAGGTGGAGTTTCACTTCCCTTCAGAGAAATGCAGTTTCATTAACTAAAAATCCATTCTAACTATGCTCAAGGAAATTTATGGAGTCTCAAATATAACTATGTACTAGACGGAGGGCTTTGTTTAGGAAAACAAAGCACAGCATCAGATTGCATCCACCTAGAAGAATGACTTGATGCTAGCTGACTAGTTGGTGGACTCATTAAGAATCTCCTTGGTGAGAGCCAAAACTGACACAGAAATTCGAGATGAGGTTGGACCTTCAGGTAGGTGTGAAGTAGTCCCAGCTGCCAGAGGTAGAAGCCAAGTAGGTCATTATTTCATAAACATTTACAGTTGGATTCCCACTGCCAAAAAGGACAAATAACACAATATATACACAATTATCCTAGTGATTTCTACTAGTCTCCCATCTCAAAATCCTATCATTGTCCTACCTATCTACATTATAGAGCATACATCTTAGAGCTGATTTCTTGCTGTCTACCCCTCTGGGCCTTATATTTTGGCCTGTTTCTTGCTAACTAGATCAACTAACTTGAAAGTTGGATCACACTTCATCTTTGCATCAATCCCTCAGAGATTGCCTTCTTACTTTTTGGCCCTGACTCTTAAGGCCGCAACTTGGCTAGAGGCCCAGATTCCAACTCATTGAGGAAGAAAGAGAAAAAGGCATCCAGGAAAGGGCACTGGATTTTAAGACAGAAAAACTGGACTTGAGTCCACACTGTGCTTTTAAAGAGCAGTGGAACTTTAGATAATAACAGCTAACACTGATTGAGTTCTTAATAATTAATACTTAATCCTCATAAAACTCTGAAATAAATTATATTATTATCTCCATTATACAGTTAAGGAAACTGAGGTACAGAGAAGTTAAATATGTTGCCCAAGGTAATAAGTCTAGAACACCAGCAGAAATATTAACTTGAGCAGTTCACACTCCTAATCAATATGCCACATTGCTTCACCATCACTTATCTTCTTTCAGAGACAGACATTTACTAACATAAAGCCTACCTCCATGATGTGAAGGATTTTGTGAGCCAGAGGAAGATCCTCTGGAGAAGAAAATGGCAACCCACTCCAGTATTCTTGCCTGAAAAATCTCATGGACAGAGGAGCCTGGCGGGGTACAGTCCATGGGATTGCAAAGAGTCAGACACAACTCAGCAACTAAACAAACAACAACAAAAACACTATAAAGTATTAAAAGTAAAAATGAGATATGGACTCTATGTGCTATACAGATATGGATCATTTATCTTTATTATTGTGTTATCTTTATCAGTTTTAACTTTTTCAATTTGTTTTGATTCATTGCTACCCATAAATCATAGTTCTTTAGTCTTCCTTTTTCTACCTTTAAGAAATAGAATCTTTACAATTAAGATCTACCTGTTTCCTCCACGTCACTTGTTCTGGCACATGTACAGAGTGTGACTGTGTCCCCGATTCTTCCTCTACCTTTTGCTGACAGAATATTCTTTCCTGACTCAGACTTCATGGTCATTTGAAACAGTTTTAATATTAAATAATTTGTTAAAACAGAACATCCCATACAACATTTGTGCTTTCTTCCATTCTTCTTGTTTTTCCAGGATCCTAAAGCTCTCTTCTGGTGTCTTAAGCCTTATGTTAGCCATTGTTCTTACCGTATAAGCTGTCACACTCCTTTGATATTTCCCACTTTCAAGCATTACCTCTTCGGAATCTAACCTTCACTGCTTCATCTTTCTCAACCTTTGTTCCCACTGATTGATGTTTTTTTGCTTTTGAAATTCTTTTCACACCAGTGGATCTTCCCCTTCCCACCAGTTTGTAGAAGTAGACCAGTAGAACTGAAAACTGCTAAAGAGAATCCCTACAAGTGCTGGTCTTGTTGAGATGAGTTTCATACAATCTGTGGGTTCTCAAAATTGCAAATTAGTCACTGGTGATTAATGGGCCCCCAAAATGGAGTGACTATACTCCTAGGAAAAAAAAAAAAACAGTATTGAACAATACAGGTCCAAATGGTTTTCAAGGGTCAGTATTCTAAAAGAAATGGAATGTTTAGGTGCACAAACCTGGCTATAAATTATAAACACTTGTATTATAAATTATAAATACTGCTAGCAGAAGTCAAAAAGATGCCCAAAGATAGAACCACCCATTCTGCTCATGCATAACCAAAATAAAGGAAAAAAATTACTGGCACTGGGTCAATCTTATTCACCTTCCCCCAAAGACAAGGACACCAAATACTCTGACTGGCCTAAACTCTACTTTCTGTTTTTAATATTATTATGTTCTTCCCTTTCTAACATATTTAGGACCTTTTTGTTGGTAGCTGTAGTATTTTGTCTGGTCACTTTGATAAATTTAAGTATTTATTCCTTTCCTCCCTTTATTATTAGTTGAAAATATCTAAACAACTATATTCAGCCTGTATTGTGACCATTATTTTCCTTATACTTCCTTTCATTTAAGCTTTTCTTTCTCTGATGAGAACTTCAGAGTACTCACAGAATGACAGAAAAGTATCAGTTCTGTCATTTTAACTTTTCCTCTCCCCTCCTCATATGCATAAAAGTGTTGTTACAATAATTTGTTAGGGTCTTTTAAAAAAATAAATAAACTTATTAAATATAATTAACATAAAACTACAAAAGTTCAAAAATCATAAGTATACATACACTAGTAAAATATTACAATGAAATTTCTCCCAGGTAACTACCCACCAGGTCAAGGAAAATAGTTTCCCAGCACCTTGCAAGCCCCACTTCTACCCAATTACACCTTATCCTTCTCAAGGAACCCCACCGTCACTTCCAATACCATAAATTAGTAGTGGCTGCATTTGAACTGCATGTGGATTCTCTTATATATTCTTATATATTTTTTCAAGAATTGCTTCTTCCATTTACATTATGTTTTTGATATTTATACATCTTCATACTTGTATTAGTCATTGTTCACTTTTAATGCTGTATTCTAGTCCACTGCATAAATAAACTACAATTAATTTATCCACTCTGGACATTTGAATTCTTTCCTAGTTTTTGCCATTATGAATGACATTGCCATGGAAAATCTTCACTTATAAGATTGGTATATATGATATATATGGGGCCATAAATCCACTGGATATATACCTAGCAGAAGAACTGCTGGGTCCCAAGAAAGCGTCTTTATCTTAATAGATGCTTCCAATTTCCCCAAGCACTGCACCAGCAGCCGTAGGAGTTCCAGTTGCTCTATATCCTCACCAGCACTAGGTATTGTCAGTTTTATGTTTGTTTATTTGCTATCCTGGAAGGTGTTAGAGGTATCTCCTTATGATTTTAACTTCTAGCCCTGTTTTCTAAGGAGTTGAACATATTTTCTTATGTTCGCTGACCAACTGGATTTCTTCTTGGTGAAGTCCCTGTTCAACATCTTGCCCATTTTTATACAGCTGTCTGGTTTTCATTATTGATTTATGATAGTCCTTTATAAATTCTTTGCCAGTTACATGTGTAACAACCTTTGTCAAATGTATAGTAAATATCTTTTCCCACTCAGCTTGTCTTTTCACTTAATGATATCTTTTAATAAAAAGACATTCTTAATTTAATATAGTACAATTAACATTCCTTTATGTTGGAACTTATGTGTCCTGATAAGAAATTATGTCTAATCTAAGGTCATGAACATAGGTCCTATTTTATCTTCCTGAAGCTATATTGTTTTACCTGTTACTTTTAGATCAACAATCAACCTGGAATTGATTTTTCATATGATTTGAACCATGGGTCAAGTTTACTTTTTCTTTCCATATGGTGGTATGCTATCGACCCAAACGTCATTTCATGAAGAATTATCCTTTCTTCACGACTCTATAATACCAGCTTTGTTGTGAATCAAGTGTGGTTTGTTTCTGGTCTCTCTTCTATTCCATCAGTTTATTAGCCTATATTGGCACCAATATCACAATGTCTTAATGATCTTATTGAGTAAGACTGAAACACTCTTCTTTGCTTTGCTAATTCTTAACTCTTTTCATTTCTATATGAATTCTGTCATCTAACTGGCAATATATACCCAATACCCAAATTGTGGTTAAACTGATTACATTTATTTTTAAGTTTTTTTTTTTTTCCCCCTAGCAGGTATTCAGACCCATAATCTCTTTGTGGTATGCCTTAACAAAAGCTTTATCTTACACACTCAGCCCCATTTTGCTGGATATAGCTCACAGAGCACCTATTTGTACCTCTTGGGCTCACAGAGCACTGACTTGCACATCCTTTACTGAGGGTTCCTGTTCTCGGCTCTCTGATTGTCCCTAAACAAATCAGATCCCTAGAGAAATCAGGGCTGGTGCTTGATGAATCTACTGTCCTGTTTCTAATCTTCTCCCTTTTCCTTTTAAAAAATATATTTAGTTAAAATTCCTAACTTCATTTTGTTGATTATTTCACCTCTCTGTCTCCCATATGTCAGTGAAAACAATAGCCAAAAAACTGTTTAGACAAAACTCAGAAGTCATTCTGAACTCAAAAATAAGGACAACAGAGCTAAAATCATGAGTCCCTCTTCCACAACGTGATTGTGCTGCTCATTTCTTAAACTAAGGAACTTGTTGTTAGATCACTTCTTTTTATCTTTAGCCTTTGACTGAAACTTCCGGATATGTCTACAGTCTTTCCAAAAGAGGGGGAGGAAAAAACTGGCTTTGGAGTCAGACGACTGGGTTCAAATCCAGGTTTGACATTTAGTAGCTGTTCTTAGGGCAAATTGTTTGACAAGAAGACTACATGTAATAATATATTCCAAACATTTTGAAATAATATATTCCAAAACAAGGCCTTGTGCTTAGGAGTTTCTTGTCAACTATTGCCCTTTCATTCTTCTTCAGTGTAGTTCTCCTTCTTAAAAAATATTTTTTTTTAGAAACTATAGTTGTTCTTCTTGGTGCTGTGATTAACTTCCTGTCTTCATTCTTAATCCTACCACCCCTCTCACTTCTTTTCTACTGACAACTATACAACCTCAATATATAATGCTTCCATTATTACTTCTTCTTCTCTATTGCTTTTAAGCTTTGATTATACCTGCCTTTATCACTTGTTTATAAATTTTCCATAATTTTTTTTACCTTTGTTATTCCTGTTCTCAATTTCTGTTATTTTTTTGCAGTTGGATATCTTTGATCACTCTATGTTTGCAGCATTCCATACATACAGCATACTTAGGTCAGTCTGCTTCCTCTGGTTATCAGTCACCTCCATCACTGCCCTTTCTGGACCTCCCACATGTACAAGCCTCCTCTGCACATGCTTATCACCTCTACAGTGCCACAGCATCTTCATCACCTGCCACGTCCCCCACTGAAGCCAAAGATGGACATGTCATTCAATTCAAAGCCAATTTAGGGAAAAAGTGTATCTTCTTCTTTAGCATAAATATCTCATCTGATACAATCCACTCAGTGCTACATCAAACACTCATATCAACAGCTTTTAGCAAAAATGACTCTTTTCATTTTTATTATGCTTCTGGGAATGTAGGTCTGTAATATGTACCAAGGCAATATAAAAGAACCTCAGCCTTCCAATGTCTGTGGTGTGGTGGGGTCAGTTCATAGGGCTGACTTCTTCCCTTAGGATAGGTTCTCTCCCCCAAAAAAGTCCTAAAGTCCTCTCACAAGAAGCACCTGGCAGGCAAATTCCACCAGGTTCCTAGGGAACTTCAGATATGTCTAAATTAGCTACAATCAAGAGTGGACAGGATTCCTATGGCACTGTCAGATATACAAAAATATTGCCCTTCTATACGGCATTTATACACACCGAGTCCAGGAATGTGGCTTCTTATTGTTCTCCCCTAAAATAGAGTAAGATTCCCCTCCCAGCACTACCCTCTTAGAATATATGACAAAAGTGACTTGACCTTTAATAATTTTTTCCTTTCACATTTCATTTGGAGTCATATACATGTACTTATCTGATCTCCTCTCTTCACCAGAATATAAATCTTCCAAACATGATTGTATTTTTAAGACATTCATACTGTGGTTTGAAAAAAGAAAATTCTGACCCTGTAAGATTTTCCCCTCTTACTGACCAGCAAAAATAGCCACAAATCCAGATCTTTCATGCGCAATATATTTTCCTTTTGGTATTTAGTCTTATTCATTGCACTCCATGACACTCCCATGTCTCTTGCCTCAAATCCCTAAGGTCTCTTAAAGTTCTCTGTGCTCTTAAGGCATAGAACCACCGTAGGCTCAGATCAGATAGTACTGCAAAGGTCAGTAAGTTCAAAAGCTTCAGGAAACACATTAGGAAATTTAGCTAAAAAGTTGCCCAAGGTCATACAGGTAGAACTTTTTGATGCACAAGAAAAACATTATATATATATTTTTAAATTTACCATTAACATAACAGAGTTACTTTTAAAATTGACTTCCTATATAGTACAATTCTCTATCACTCAGTTTTTTTCAAAGGACATGGTTAAATAAGCACATTTATAAGACCAATCTGCTATATTCAACACAATACAAAGCATTACAAAACCAAAGATTAAAGAGGCTTATACCCTCTGAGCCACCAGGGAAGCCCCAAAGGAACATTGGAGGAAGGCACAAATGTTTCATCTACTTGGCCTCATCCTATCTGGCTGGAATTCTAAGGCAATAATGATGAAAGTAGGCCATCTTGTCTTTCTTTAGGCTGGGATGGAGGATCCAGACTGATGGATGAGAGACATAAACTCCTTCTCATCTCTCCCCATCACTCAAGAGTGGCAATGAAATCCACAATTTCTTACAATTCTCTTAATTCTTTCACTATATGAACTGACACAAGGAGAAATAGTTCCACTAAAAGCTGTTTAGAAATAACCATATTACTATTTTCCTCCTTTATTCACATGGTCATACTTATGTTTAAAATAAGGCATGGTTGTTTTAATAATATTTAGTATTTGTTAACAATTTGTTAAATATTTTTATTAAGGAAACAGTAGCACTAATTCTCCTCCTTTAATTTATAGCTAGCCATGTGATCAAAAGCATGGTTATACTATTACTCTGATGGTTAATTATTGAACTATGACAAGGACATGGATCCCAAACTAACCTGATTTCATTAGAACCAACTATCATAATTTATCCATTTATCTCAAGCTTATTTATTTCCAACCAACCTACACTGTGAAGGGTTACATAGAAATTCTTTCTGATGAAAGGGACTCACTCATCGTTTTCAAATAAAAGACGTCACTGAGTTTCTGAATCAAAACTCAGTGCATGGCATTTTTGACTTGACCTAGTTATTAAGTCACTGTTACACATGCTGACAAACATCACCTTGCTCACTCACCCTTAGTTACAAGAGTATAGAAGACTAATAATAATAATAACATATTTAGAGTAAGTCATAAAATACAGATTGGATCATTCTTCTCTAACATTGAAGAAAAACACAAGAGTGAAGGATATAGCAGTGCCATACATTCCAAAACTAAATAAACAACTTGTTCAAAACCATATCCCTGATGGACTGAATAATCTAACCTTTTTAGTTATTTCTAACAATATAAGAAGGGAAGCAAATATCTTTATCCATTTAACACCACCAAGTCTTTATTTTACATTCAGTTCAGCTCAGTCGCTCAGTCATGTCCAACTCTTTGTGATCCCATGAATCACAGCACGCCAGGCCTCCCTGTCCATCACCAATTCCTGGAGTTCACTCAAACTCACGTCCATCAAGTCAGTGATGCCATCCAGCCATCTCATCCTCTGTCGTCCCCTTCTCCTCCTGCCCCAATCCCTCCCAGCATCAGAGTCTTTTCCAATGAGTCAACTCTTCACATGAGGTGTCCAAAGTACTGGAGTTTCAGCTTTAGCATCATTCCTTCCAAAGAACACTCAGGACTGATCTCCTTCAGAATGGACTGGTTGGATCTCCTTGCAGTCCAAGGGACTCTCAAGAGTCTTCTCCAACACCACAGTTCAAAAGCATCAATTCTTCAGTGCTCAGCCTTCTTCACAGTTCAACTCTCACATCCATACATGACTACTGGAATAATCATAGCCTTGACTAGACGGACATTCGTTGGCAATGTAATGTCTCTGTTTTTCAATATGCTATCTAGGTTGGTCATAACTTTTCTTCCAAGGAGTAAGCATCTTTTAATTTCATGGCTGCAATCACCATCTGCAGTGATTTTGGAGCCCCCAAAAATAAAGTCTGACACAGTTTCCACTGTTTCCCCATCTATTTCCCGTGAAGTGATGGGACCAGATGCCATGATCTTCTTTTTCTGAATGTTGAGCTTTAAGCCAACTTTTTCACTCTCCTCTTTCACTTTGATCAAGAGGCTTTTTAGTTCTTCTTCACTTTCTGCCATAAGGGTGGTGTCATCTGCATATCTGAAGTTATTGACATTTTTCCCTGCAATTTGATTCCAGCTTGTGCTTCTTCCAGCCCAGCATTTCTTGTGATGTACTCTGCATATGAGTGAAATAAGCAGGGTGACAATATACAGCTTTGATGTACTCCTTTTCCTATTTGGAACCAGTCTGTTGTTCCATGTCCAGTTCTAACTGTTGCTTCCTGATCTGCATATAGGTTTCTCAAGAGGCAGGTCAGGTGGTCTGGTATTCCCATCTCTTTCAGAATTTTCCACAGTTTATTGTGATCCACATAGTCAAAGGCTTTGGCACAGTCAATAAAGCAGAAATAGATGTTTTTCTGGAAGTCTCTTGCTTTTTCAATGATCCAGTGGATGATGGCAATTTGATCTCTGGTTTTTCTGCCTTTCCTAAAACCAGCTTGAACATCTGGAAGTTCACGGTTCATGTATTTTATGTTGCACAGTTATAATTCATGCCATTGAACCATGAGTCTCCAGAACAAGGTATAGAATCATTTTTAAAGGTCTTTTTTTAATTATTCAAAAATTAAACACCTCAATTTCATGCAAGGGAACACAGTTACCTAATTATATCTTTTATGAATTTAATTTCTTAGGAAAATTGCTTAAAAGAGGTAATACCCATACAGCTAGGCTCACTTAATAACACAGGTATAATTTTACTTTAGAGAAGGCAGTTCTTGGGATGCATGGCCCAGATGGCAGACTACGAAGACCCTGAGCACTGACACATCAAAATTACAACCACTTTCAGCCTAGCTATATATGAGATTAGCCTGATGACCAGAAAAAAATATATATTTTTCACACCTGAAGGTATGAAAAAGAAACCACAAAGAGATGGGTAGTAGGGCCGGAGGCATGGTACAATCAAGACTCACACTGTCTGGTAGGATAGGCTCAAAAAGGAAGATACTCCAATTGCAGTGGCTCTCCTCTAAAAGAGAGCAGGTCTAAGCCCCACATTGGACTCTGCATCCCAGGAATCCTGAACCTGGAAGATGAGTTCCCAGAACGCCTGGATTTGAAGGACAGTGGGACTTGCATATGGAGAGTCAGAGTGCTATGCAGAACAGACTCTACTCTCAAAGAATGAATGCCAGATCCTACCCACTTCAAGTCCCATTGCAGAGTCAGTGATTTGAAAGAAGCCTGGGTCAGATCCGCTTGCTGATCTTAGAGAACCTCCCAAGAGGCAGCAACTAGGACTCACTGAGGGGACACAAATGCTGACAGCAGCCATTCTGGGAGCCCATTTTACAGTCAAGACATTGTGCTGTCAAGTGATATTATGGTGTCCTTCCTCTAGCCTATCAGCGCCAGGGGCTCACCTGCCTACCAGCAGGCCATCAAAAGTCCAGGAAGCCCAGTGTCATGAAGTCTGCCATGCAGGGATCTGGCTCTGTTCACTGGAGGGACAGCACCAGCATTGCCCGCTCACCAGCCCTGCTGCCAGTTGCCTAGAATCCAGCCCCCGGCTGACACCAGACTCCAGGCCCCTAGCACAGTAATCAATCATTTCAGAGCCAAAGCCCACCCACCAGTGAGGAAGCACCAACTGCAAGCCATTGCCAGTCACCCCAGGACCCAACCCCACTCATCGTCAGTCTGGCAGCCAATGGAGCCAGGGACTAGCCCTGTCTACCAGGACATGTAAATAGCTGGCTATCCCAGAATAGAAGCGCCAATACAAGCCTCATAGGATGCACTCCTGCAAGCATTTATCTCTGATGATAAAAGAAAAGTGACAAAAGATCAGACATCTCCTACAGAGCCACTGCTCCAAGATCAGGAAACATAACTTAATACACAGAAATAAACACAGAGAACAAGGCAAAATGAAGGGACAAATATATATATATATATATATATACACACACACACATATACATGTATTCCAAACAATGAAAGAAGATAAAACCCCAAAAGAAGAATTAAAAGTGTAGAAAATCAATCAACCTAATAAAGAGTTTAAGGTAATGATCATGGGTGCTAAGTCACATCAGTCATGTCCGATTCTTTGTGACCCTATGGCTCTCCCAGGTTCCTCTGTCCATGTCAGAGGAGTTCTCCAGGCAAGAATACTGGAGTGGATTGCCATGCCTCCCTTCAAGGGATCTTCCCAATGCAGGGATTGAACCCATATCTCTTACATCTCCTGCATGGGCAGGTGGGTTCTTTACCAGCAGTGCTACCTCGGAAGCCCATGATCATAAAGTTGCTCAAAAATGTTAGGAGAAGAATGGCTAAATGCAGAATTGTAATAAAGAGTAACAATATATAAATGAAAACCAACAGACATCCAGGTCTCTTGCATTGCAGGCAGATTTTTTTTACCATATGAACCACCAGGGAAGCTGCAAGAATATACTAACTGAAATTAAATATACAGTAGAAGAAGCCAAAAGTAGATGAGATGGCACGGAAGAATGGATAAGCAAACTGGAAGACAGAGTAGTGAAAATCACCCAATAGGAACAAAAAAAAATTTTTTTTGACATGAGTACAATTTAGGATATAACTAGGAAAAAATCAGGCATGCAAAGATTCATGATATAAAGGTCCCAGAAGTTTATAAGATAAAGAAAGAGGCAGAGAAATTATCTGAAGAATAATAACTAAAAACCTCCATAACCTGGTAAAGGAAATAGTCATTCAGGTCCAGGAAGCATGTTTGTTCACTCAGTTGCCCAGTTGTGTCCAGCTCTTAATGGACTGCAGCACACCGAGCCTCCCTGTCCCTCACAGTCTCCCGGAGTTTGCCCAAGTTCATGTCCATTGCATCGGTGATGCCATCAAGCCATCTAATCCTCTGATGTCCTCTTCTCGTTCTGCCTTCAATCTTTCCCAGCATCAGGACTTTTGCAATGAGTCAGCTGTTTGTATCAGGTGGCCAAAATACTGGAGCTTCAGCTTTAGCATCAGTTCTTCCAATGACTATTTGGGGCTTATTTCCTGTAAGACTGATTGGTTTGATCTCCTTGCTGTACAAGGGTCTCTCAGGAATCTTTTCTAGCACCATAATTCAAAGGTATCAATTCTTTGATGCTTTGCCCTCTTATGGTCCAGCTCTCACAATCTTATGTGACCACTGTGAAGATCACAGCCTTGAATTCAGGGCCCTGGTGATGTCTCTGCTTTTCAAAATACAGTCTATGTTTGTCATTGCTTTCCTGCCAAGAAAGAATTGTCTTCTGATTTTATGGCTACAGTCTCCATCTGCAGTGATTTTAGAACCCAAGAAGAGGAAATCTGTCACTTCTTCCACCTTTTTCCCTTCTATTTGTTAGGAAGTAATGGGGCCAGATGCCATGATCTTAGTTTTGTGGGTTTTTTTAATATTTAGTTTTAAGCTGGCTTTTTCACTCTCCACCTTCACCCTCATCAAGAGGTTCTTTAGTTCCTCTTCACTTTTGCCATTAGAGTGGTATCATCCACATATCTCAGGTTGTTGATTTTTCTTCTGCCTATCTTGAATCCAGCTTGCAACTCATCCAGCCTGGCATTTCACATGATGTGTTCAGCATATAGGTTAAATAAGCAGGGTGACAACAGACAGCCCTGTCGTATTCCTTTCTCAATCCTGAATCAATTAGTTGCTCCATACAGGATTCTAATTTTTGTTCTTGACCAGCATACAGGTTTCACAGGAGACAGGTAAAATGGTCAGGCATTCCCATCTCTTTAAAAACTGTCCACAATTTGTTATGATCAGGAAGAATATAAAGTCCCAAAAAAGATGAATTCCAAAAAGTCCACACATTACACTTAAAAATGGGGCAGGGGCAGTGGGGAGACAAAGATAATATCAAAAGCAGCAAGGGAAAGGCAATTACTTTCACACAAGGGCACTCCTATGATACTACCAGCTCACTTTTCATCAGAACCCTGAAGGACAGAATGGAGTGGCATGATATATTTAAAGTGATGAAAGGAAAAATCCTACAACTAAGAAACCCAGCAAGGCTATCATTCAGATTTGAAGGAGAGAGAAATAATTTTATAGACAAGCAAAAGCTAAAACAGTTCAGCACCACAAAACTGACTTTACAAGAAATATTAAAGGGACTTTTTAGAGGGAAAGAAAAGATCGCCACTAACCATGTAAATACATGAGTAAAGGCAAATACATAGTAAGGGTAGTTGATCAACCACTTATAAAACTAGTAGGAAGAGTAATATTTTTTTAAAAGTAGTAAAATAAACTATACGTACAATAAGAAAATAAAGCATACGCAAAACATGTGAAATATGATAGAAAAACATTAAATGGAGATGGGGTAAGAGCAGTAAAAATACCTGGTTGTTAGAATGTGTTCAGACTTAAGAGATTATCAAATTAAAATAATCACATAAATAAATATAAACGTTGCAGCCCACCAGGCCCCTCTGTCCATGGAATCCACTGGACAAGAATACTGGACTGTGTTGCTATTCCCTTCTCCAGAGGATCTTTCCAACCCAGGGATTGAACCCAGGTCTCCTGCATTGCAGGCAGATTCTTTACCATCTGAGCCATGAGGCAAGTCCCATATATAAACCTCCTGCTACATACAAATAAAAAATCTATCATACATATGCCCACCAAAAAGAAACATGAATCCAAACATAACACTAAATATAGTGATCACTTCACAAGGGAAAAATGAAAAGAAAAAGAAAGGAGCAAAGATTGCAAAACAACCAGAAAACAAGTAGCAAAACAGCAATAATTGCATGTGTGCTCAGGCACTCAGTTGTGTCCGGCTCTTTGTGACCCCATGGACTATGAATTACTTTAAACGTAAGTGACCTAAATGCTACAATATAATTGGCTTATATACTTCTAAAATGTCTAGGTCAAGAAATAAAGGAAATCCAAAAAATTGCTCCAGATCAAAGGAAATTAAAGAAACATGGCAATTAAATGAAACTCTTGGTCCTGAACTGGTTTCTCCACCAGGAGTTTTGTTTTTAATATTGTATATGTCCTCCTCCCCTTCAACTCCTCTCTTCTTTCCTCTTTTCCTTCCTCTTCCCTCATCTTTCTTCCCCATTGTCCTCTTCATCCACCTTCTCTTCCTCCTTGTCTTATCTGTTGTTATAAATGACACTACTGGGTCAATCACTGAAATTTGAAAGGGGTTTGTGGATTATGGTATTCTTGTACCAAGGTTAATTTTCTGATTTTGATATATTCATGTACTATGGGAGAGTAGGTAATAGACTCTGAGGTATTTAGAAGTAACAAAACATCACATATGCAAGAGACTCTTAAATGGAAAGAAAAGATAAATAACAGAAATGGAAGATACATAGTACATACGTGCATATATGCAGAGATGGATACATACATGTGTATATATTAGATAGAAGAGGCAAATGTGCTAAAATGTTAACAACTGAGGAATTAAGATGAAGGCTAAATAAGAATTCTTTGTATAGTCCTTACAACTTTTCTGAGAGTTTAAAAGTATTTCAAAATAAAAGTTTTAAAAACAAAAGCAGATTGTGTAGCCTCCCTCTATCAGCCTTTTTTTCTCCTGAGTTCCACAAAGATATCAAAGATCAATTAAGAAAACTCATTACTGCATTTTTTCCTTACATCCTCCTTTAGTTTTCAAATTTTAAAAAAGACATCAAAGCTGCAATATTAGGAGAAAAAATTCTATGAAAACTGTGACGATTTTACAATTGTGTTTCTTATTTAAGTGACCATTACAGGCTCTTTCCTTTAACTTGGTCATAATTCAGAGTTGTAAATTCACCCAGCTTTGTGATTTTCTTATAAAATCTACCTAGTATAAAGCTTTCCCTTAAACAAAACATACCCATGAAGAGAGTCTTTTGACCTGACACAAAACAGCATTGAAATAAAAAATACTTTTCTGCTGAAATATTTGAAAACCCACAGTCATTCAGTGATACATATGTGCATGCTTGAACTGAAAGTATAAGCCTAGTTTGTATGAGGTTTGTGGGTATATAATTACCAGTATTAAATTATGTGCTCAACATTGACTTAGAGCCACATTTATTATTGCTATTAAAAATGCTGACTACAACATATGACACATACTTCTTATGATAATATGTGGCCCTTATCTAAAATAAAGCACTCTATTTTCTCTTTGCATGACCCTTGTGAGTGAGATCTAATAAACTTAGAATTCTTAGTGGTAGAAGCACATTGGAAAGAAAATTCTAGTACTGATTACCTCAAAAAATAACATAACACAAAGTTGAAAGGTTGTTATTTAAAATCCACAGAAGCTGATTAAACAGGATCATGGCAAATAGATGAAGAAAAAGTGGAAATAGTGACAGATTTTATTTTCTTGGGCTCCAAAATAACTGCAGACAGTGGCTGCAGCCACAGCATTAAAGATGAATGTTCCTTGGAAGAAAAAGAGTATGACAAACCTAGATAGCATGTTAAAGAGCAGAGACATCACTTTGTTGACAAAGGTCCATATAGTCAAAGCTATGGTTTTTCCAGTAGTCATGTACAGATGTGAGGGTTGGACCATAAGGCTAAGTGCCAAAGAACTGATGCTTTCAAACGGCGGTGCTGGAGAAGACTCTTGAGAGTCCCTTGGACAGAAAGGACATTAAACCAGTCAATCCTAAAGGAAATCAACCCTGAATATGCATGGGAAGGACTGATGCTGATGCTGAAGCTCCAATATTTTGGCCACCTGATGCAAAGAGCTGACTCACCGAAAAAGACCTTGATGCTGGGAAAGATTGAGGGCAGGAAGAGAAGGGGGTGTCAGAGGATGAGATGGTTGGACAGCATCACTGACTCAGTGGACATGAGTTTGAGCAAACTCCAGGAGATAGTGAAGGACAGGAAAGCCTGGCATGCTTCAGTCCATGGGGTCACAAAGGGTTGGACATGACTGAGCAACTGAACAACAACAACAAATTATAAAACCCAGTGTGTGCTCAGTCAAGCAGGTGTGTCCAATTCTTTGTGATACCATGGACTGTAGCTCACCAGGCTCTTCTATCCCTGGAATTTTCCAGGCAAGAATACTGGAGTAGGTTGCCATTTCCTCCTCCAAGTCTCCAGATTTTCCTGACCCAGGGATCAAACCCACGTCTCCTGCCTCTCCTGCGTCTCCTGTGTTGGCAGGCAGATTCTTTAGCGCTGAGTCACCTGGAAAGCCCCCAGAGGACTGCTTAATTCTAAATAACTAGATATGCTCACAACCCAGCACATTAACTCCAACCAGAATTTGAAGAAATTTATAAAACTGAGTCGCTTATTTTAAGTTTTTTGTTTTGCTTTCCTGTTTTGTTGTTTAGTTTACCTAATCCATTCAGTGAAATACATTACAAAATAGGCAATAAATGCAAGGTGGCTACAAAACTAATGGTTTCACATGTCAAAAGGCCAGAAAGATATGACCTGAGCTTGCTGGATGTCATCTTTTAAATTCAATCAAAGATTGTGGGTCACACTGCACATTTCCTAATGCCAGTCAGACGTGCAATAGGCCTTCTGCAGCACGATAACTACAGTGTCACTGCTAAAAAGGCCCTGATGCACCTATTAAGGAAAAATACTATGGGGTAATTTTTCTTTGCCGGGGAGGAGTTGCTTGCTAAAAGACTCTAATCTTACTTTAGCTGCCTAAGAAACCCTGTGAAAGAGCAGGACTCTCACTTCCCCTTTACTCTTCATTTGGCTAAGGTGAAAAAAATACATATAATGCTAAAATGGCATCCTGGAGAAAGCACCAACAACCAACAGGCAGAATAATTCCTAATGGTTTTATAGAAAGAAGAATTACACATGTTCAAAATAAGATTAAAAAGTTCTGAGTCAACAGAACGCTCCTTAAAGGCCAGAAAAGATCTTTTTTTTTTTTTTTTTTAAATTTCCAGTCTAGCCTGAAACAGGCCTCTATGAGTCCCCAGGTTATCCTTCTCCATAAAGGAGGTTTTGCCATCTCATTACAAACTGAATTTCCATCCATTTGGAAAATATGTCTACATTCTAACTGCAAAAAAAAAAAAAAAAAAGTACAGTCATAACAGAGGGGAACAAAAATGTGGTTTATGAAAAAATTTTTTAAATTGAAGATAATGCCTCATCTCCCAGGATCTTTGTCAGACCATCACTCAATCAATATTACTGGGCAATAATTTGCTTCTATGTATGAGGTTTTAAATCAAATCGTGTTCTAAAGGTTGAGATTTAGGAGTACTGCCTAAACCATGAACTGATCCTTTGAAAAATCATGTGCTGTATGTAAAAACACAATCCAATCTACTGTTTCCAGTAAAACAGTATACAGAGGTACTGTGCTCTGGTATAGAGAGGCAGGATGAAACATTACAAAATTTAGCAAAATAATTATAACTGTTTTATAATCCAATATTTAATTTTCTGATAAGAACACTGATACAAGTTGAACAGCACCAAAATTACAAAGTGTTCTGTATCAAGAGTTTTACTTCTCTCTACTCTGATGAACTAAGTAGCCCTTGAAACCTGGATGACATTGTCATAAACCCACCTAAGATAATTTGGTTTTTCTTTTCTGTAAAAACAACAGTCAGTGAAGATGAAGACGGTGAGCTACTTCCACAACTTCACTGGTTCCAACTGAAGCAAATTTCAAACCAGATCTACCCCATAAATCAACATCCATTAAATAAGCAGACATAAGTGTTTCTTCAACAGGATAAACTCAAGGAAGTCCTGGCTCTATCCTTACAGGTGTCCTGGCATGAAAAGCTAATTCAGTCAGGACTAGCTAAATGATATGTGGAGCCCAATGCAAAATAAAAATGAAGTTCCTTCTTTGAAAATTTTAAGAACTTCAGGATGACAACAGCAGAGCATTAAAGTAAGTGTGAGTCCCTCCCAGGCATGCTTCACATGAGCACCAGTTGTGCAGTGAGTAGAGACATAAGATTCCAGAGACAAGACTGTTACTTTACAGTCAGTATCAAGCAACAAGAAATTTTCCTAAACTCACGGCTAGACAAATGATTGATTGGCAATCAAGCCTGAGGTGCTACGAAGGGAAACTCACTTTTTATAATCAGTGTGCTCATTAGAAATATTAGATGCTGAAACAAATAACAAAAGTTCTCATAGTAGCTGCTGCTGCTAAGTCGCTTCAGTCATGTCCGACTCTGTGTGACCCCATAGACGGCAGCCCTCCAGGCTGCCCCATCCCTGGGATTCTCCAGGCAAGAATACTGGAGTGGATTGCCATTTCCTTCTCCAATGCATGAAAGTGAAAAATCAAAGTGAAGTCGCTCAGTCGTGTCCGACTCTTCGCGACCCCATGGACTGCAGCCTACCCGGCTCCTCCGTCCATGGGATTTTCCAGGCAAGAGTACTACCTCTGTATAATTGGCTCCTTGCTTCAAATATAGAAAACAGTCCTTGAATGGTACCTTCCTGATTAGGGCAACAAGCTGACTCTAGAGGGAAGCTTAATCCAACTGACATATGTAATTACTGACTGAAAACATACCTAGGAACTTCCCTGGCAATCCAGTGGTTAAGACTCTATGCTTCTAAGGCAGTGGGGCATGGTGGGTTTAATTCCTGGTTGGGAAACTAAGATCCCACATGTCCTGCAGCCAAAATGGAAAAGGAATTTTTTTTAAGTGGGCCCTTTTACAAAATAACCAAAGAGAAGTATAAGCATAACTAAATCATAGCCATCATAAAAGACAGTGACTCCAAAGAATATGTACTACAAACAAAAGGACATACAGAAAAGCATGCTGGAGTTTTCAGTCAACACGAGGAATCCTCAGTCAGATATAAGATAAGAGAAAGTATTAACATCACCACAGTGAATAAATGAAATCTGGGCAGAAAAGTGATTTGGCGGAATCTAAATCTGTAGTGTTTGATTGTTCCTGGTTGATGAAATATCCTCTTGAACAAGGTCTAAAGCAAGTTACTATCCATGAATGATTCTACAACTCTGTTTAGATCTTCAGGATTTGAGATTTGTTAGCCCAACCTTCATCTGGGATTCAGGACCCAAAATTTAAAGATAAACTTTCCCTTATTTCCCACTTGCCTTCTACTCCTGTCATCACAGATACACTCCTCAGACAAGAAGTTCCTAAAACATATAACAATTTTACAGAAGTCAAGAACAAAAAGATAGTTAAAACAAAAACTCCAAAGACTTAGGATAAAAACCTTAGTTTTGGAAAAAGGGAAGAAGTGATACACCGAGAACAAAAATAAAACCCCAGACATAATCAGTAAGATTCAAAGAGAGATCTGGGAAGTGCAAATCAAAGGACAGCTTCCAAAAATTTGAGATCTTAACACTGTCCTCCCTTCCTATCAGAGAGGATCAAGTTCTTATCTATAATATACATTTTTATGTACATTATACCTTTATATAAATTAATCCTCAGAACAACCTGCAGGAACACTTAACGACTACCTTCTCTTCGACAGGAAGAGATGATCACAAAGCAAATATATGGCAGACTGCAGTTAAAACTCAGGTATCACTCCATAATCTGTAATCATAACACTACTCTATGCTGCCTCACTTTGAAAAGGGATGAAGGTAATTATGGGGAATGAAGCAGGAATGGACACTGATTATCAGCATGAATACAAAGAGAAGAATGGCAGGGAGGGTAACAGATAGATGGATGAATAGATAAGTAGGTATGTAGGTAGACAGATAAATAATCACACTTTACTTGCTTCTGAAGTTTTCACGTTAGAGTAATACAAAGGGAACTTCGCTCTCCTCAGTTGACAGCACGATAAAAAAAAGTCAGTTCAACAGTTCCAGATATAATTTAAAAGTCAGTTCAACAGTTCTAGATAT
This sequence comes from Capricornis sumatraensis, assembly GCF_032405125.1. Taxonomy (NCBI): domain Eukaryota; kingdom Metazoa; phylum Chordata; class Mammalia; order Artiodactyla; family Bovidae; genus Capricornis; species Capricornis sumatraensis. The sequence continues at coordinate 37,672,401 of NC_091085.1, read as the reverse complement.
AGGAAATATGAATGATTCAGCAAATTGAGATTCATGTCTATTCATGATACTTAGTCCCAGGAACAAAAGAAAGTTAATTCTACTGTCACAGGCCTTTATAAAATCATACAGTTAAGTTATTTACACAGTATTCAATTCATTCTTTCTGAAGAGTCCATAAAATACTTCATGGTCCTTTGGCATATGGATAAACATTACATAACTTTGACAAAAACAGACAGGAATAAGCCACAGGACAAAAGAAATTAACTACAATAAAACTTAGTCAATATTTCCCAGGTGCCATTTTAAAAGAAACCATGATACAATGAACCTGGAAACTATGGAAAATTTTTATACACTTTAACCAGCTTTTTAAGATGTGCATTTGGTAAGAAACTCAAATTAGAACCATTTAAAACTAGCAGTATTAAATATACAACACGAATGATGAAATATCATAAATGTTTTTCAGAGAAATAAACAATTTGTGAATTAGCATAAGAAGCATGTAAAACAATTTCATAAATGAGGTTTTCATTCTGAGCAAATGGCTTGACTGAGGTAAAAACTGGTTGTCTGCAGATGAAAAGAAAACAGAAACAGGAACTCATCATGATCCAGAGTACACATGACTCTACAGAGAGGAATTGCTTGATGTTGTTGCTTAACCAAGTCATCCCTGCAGAGAAGTCCAGAGGCTACACCACAGCTTCCCATTTCCCTCTTCTGAGATTTTCTGATCCATGAATTCTCCTCAGACTAACTTTGCCTGAGTTGATACTGCCTGAGCACTTCGGTTTTGTTTTATATTTACATTCCAAACTGTGCATCTGTCTTTGGATTTTCTGAGGCTTCTTCTGAACCACCTTCACCCCCATACGATGGGAACAAAATATTTCCACTGTGAAGCTTTTCCATTTCCTTAATCAGAAGTTACATGAGGCATAAATCTTAGTCAAATTCAGAGGAGTCCATATAAATTTTAAAATTGTATCTCAAATAAAAAAATATAGATCTTTTCTGCAGAAGCGGATGATCCATCCTTGACATAATTGACCTTAGAAATAAAAGGAGTCTGAAATAAGGTGGTAGAGAACTGGAATGGAAATAACAATAATAATAAAAGATAAGATTGTTTGAGCACTACTCTTCTACAATACAACATACATTATCCATTTCTTCAAAATAATCCTGTGAGACATATGGATAAAAATGTTGTCATCTCCAATTTACAAATGAGGAAAGTGAGGCAAAGAGAGCTTAAGAAATTACTCAAAGTCACACGGTAGTTTGTAGTAAAGCTCTAACCTGAACTCAAGTAGTCTGCAACTAGAGACCAACACCCTAACAACTCAGCACACTGCTTCTCAGTCTGGGCAGAAAGACCAAGAAATGCTGCTTAGATAGGATTCACCAAATGGCAAATAAGTATTAAAGGAAAGTGAAGAAAGGTCAAATATGGGTCCAAAATTAGGTGACAAGAATACTGCTCTCATCAAAGTAAAGAGAGTTTTGGGAAAGCAGAGTTTAAGTTCCAACAGAACTATCAGGTCAAGAAAGCATTTACAATGCTTGTATTACAAACTCTAATACAAGTTTAGAGTTCAGAGGTTATTGTTGTTGTTCAGTCGCTAAGTCAGCTCTGACTTTTTGCAACCCCACGGATTATAGCATGCCACACTATCGTGTCCTTCACTACGGACCAGAGATTTCTCAAATTAATGTCCGTTGAGTCAGTGACATTATCTAACCATTTCATCCTCTGTCATCTTCTACTTTCGCCTTCAGTCATTCCCAGCGTCAGGGTCATTTCCAGTGAGTCGACTTTTCATATTAGTTGGCCGAAGTACTGGTGCTTCAGCCAGCATCAATTCCTCAAATTAACATTCACGGTTGATTTCCTTTGGGATTAATTGGTTTGATCACATTGCTGTCCAACCTACTCCAAGAGTCTTCTCCAGCACCACAGTTTGAAAGCATCAATTCCTTGGCACTCAGCCGTCTTTATGGTCTAGCTCTCTCATCCTTATATGATTACTAGAAAAACCATTGCTTTGACCAAATGGACCTTCTTTGGCAAAGCGATGTTTCTGCTTTTTAATACACTGCCTAGGTTTGCCATAGCTTTCCTTCCAACGAGCAAGGGTCCTTTATATTGGGGGCTTCAGTGACTGTCTGCAGTGATTTTGGAGCCCAAGAAAATAAAATCTGTCACTGCTTCCACTTTTTCCCTTACTGTTCCAATGAAGTTATGTGACCAAATGCTATGATCTTATACTGAGGTTTAAGCCAGATTTTTCACTATTTCCTTTTACCCTTACCAAGAAACTCTTTTGTTCCTTTTTTGCTTTCTGCCATTAGAATGGTGTTATCTGCATATCTGAGGAAAAATCCTGCCAATCTTGATTCCAGCCTGTGATTCATCCAGCCTGGCATTTTGCATTAGGTATTCTGCAGACAGAAATGGTATGGACCTAACAGAAGAAAAAGAAGAGGTGGCAAGAACACACAGAAGAGTTATACAAAAAAGACCTTCATGACCCAGATAACCACAATGGTATGATCACTCACCCTGAACCAGACATCCTGGAATGTGAAGTCAAGTGGGCCTTAGGAAGCATCACTAGGAACAAAGCTAGGAGTTGATGGAATTCCAGTTGAACTATTCCAAATCCTAAGTGATGAGGCTGTTAAAGTACTTCACTCAATATGCCAGCAAATTTGGAAAACAGCAGTGGCCACAGGACTGGAAAAAGGCAGTTTTCATTCTAATCCCAAAGAAAGGCAATGCCAAAGAATGTTCAAACAACCGCACAACTGCAGTCATCTCACATGCTAGCAAAGTAATGCTCAAAATTCTCCAAGTCAGGCTTCAATGGTACATGAACCGTGAACTTCCAGATATTCAAGCTGGATTTAGAAAAGGCAGAGGAACCAGAGATAAAACTGCCAACACCCACTGGATCATTGAAAAAGCAAGAGAGTTCCAGAAAAACACCTACTTCTGCTTTATTGACTACACCAAAGCCTTTGACTGTGTGGATCACAACAAACTGTGGAAAATTCTGAAAGATATGAGAATACCAGACCACCGGACCTACCTCTTGAGAAACCTGTATGCAGGTCAAGAAGCAACAGTTAGAACTGGACACGGAACAACAGACTGGTTCCAAATCAGGAAAGGAGTTCAACAAGGCTGTATATTGTCACCGTGCTTATTTAACTTACATGCAGAATATATCATGCAAAATGCTGGATTGGATGAAGCACAAGCTGGAATCAAGATTGCTGGGAGAAATATCAATAACCTGAGATATGCAGATGACACCACCCTTATGGCAGAAAGCGAAGAACTAAAGAGCCTCTTGATGAAAGTGAAAGAGGAGAGTGAAAAAGTTGACTTAAGACTCAGTATTCAGAAAACTAAGATCATGGCATCTGGTCCCATCACTTCATGGCAAATAGATAGGAAAACAATGGAAATGGTGAGAGACTTCATTTTCTTGGGATCCAAAATCACTGCAGATGGTAATTGCAGCCAAGAAATTAAAAGACATTTGCTCCTTGGAAGAAAACCTAGACAGCATATTAAAAAGCAGAGACATCCAGACTCAAGTAGATAACTGGGAGACATTTTTTTAAATAAATTTATTTATTTTAATTGTAGGTTAATAACTTTACAATATTGTATTGGTTTTCCCATACATCACCATGTATCCACCACAGGTATACACATGTTCCCCATCCTGAACCGCCCTCCCTCCTCCCTCCCTGTACCATCCCTCTGGGTCATCCCAGTGCACCAGCCCCAAGCATCCAGTATCATGCATTGAACCTGGGCTGGTGAATCTTAACAGAGGTCATCTTTAGAAAATCGGAAGCAGATAAGATACTCAAGGAAACAATTAATAGAAAAAGAATAGTGATCAGAATATGTACAGCCTTATGAATGGATAAGAAAGCTGTGGTACATATACACAATGGAGTATTACTCAGCCATTAAAAAGAATACATTTGAATCAGTTCTAATGAGGTGGATGAAACTGGAGCCTATTATACAGAGAGAAGTAAGCCAGAAAGAAAAGCACCAATACAGTATACTAACACATATATATGGAATTTAGGAAGATGGTAATGATAACCCTCTACGCGAGAGAGCAAAAGAGACACAGATGTATAGAACGGACTTTTAGACTCTGTGGGAGAGGGTAAGGGTGGGATGATTTGGGAGAATGGCATTGAAACATGTATACTATCAGGTAAGAAACAAATCGCCAGTCTATGTTCGATACAGGATACAGGATGCTTGGGGCTGGTGCATGGGGATGATCCAGAGAGATGATACGGGGTGGGAGGTGGGAGGGGGGTTCAGGATTGGGAGCTCATGTACACCCGTGGCTGATTCATGTCAATGTATGGCAAAACCAATACAGTATTGTAAAGCAAAATAAAGTAAAAATGAAAAAATTTTTTTAAAAAAGAATGCTTTCATCTAGGTGGTAGGAATGATAGTATAAAACTAGGACAGGCTGTGCTCAAGTGAAACATTTTAGGAGGCAGAGGTCAATATTCCTGATACAGAAACATGAGAACTGAGATTAGTCTGCTGTATTTGCAATTTAGAAGGTACATCAAGAACTTTAAAAAGTGGTTTAATTTTAGCGGTAAAATTTGTTTATAAACAATTTAGATAAAACAAAAAAGATGTGTTCATCAAATCTATAGATGTGATGATAGAAATTAATATCAGTAAGTGACTCTACATTTTAAAAAATTAATATACTATAAGGAGAATTCAAAATTAGCATGACAAAATTTAGTGGGGGCAAGCAAAGTACTTGTATATAGTCCAAAAAAATAAATAAATAAATTTCCCTCCCAAATCTATCAGAAGGTGAGTAATCAATAATAAAAATAGCATGGATGATATATTTTTAATTTGAATTTTCCTTTTATTACAAAGTGAACAGAATCACATTATGAAAGGTTTACTTAAATATATTTTTTTCCATACCTTTTATAATCTCACTACTCTAAGAAGATCAGTGTCAACACTGGTATGTTTATGTATAATCCTTTTGTCGCTCATGTCTATTTAATACATGCAAGTAACACAGGGTAGGTACAATTTTATACCCTGCTTCTTTTTACTTAGTATTATATCAGTAGCAATTTATATACTATATGATTCTATTAATATATGTTTTATTGACTGCAATAATTTTCTATTTAATACAACATAATTTACTATACAATCCTCTCATTTCAAAGATTAAATTACTTTCAATTTTTTATTTTGAATGTAGTAGTATATCAGCTTTGTATAACAACCTGGAATAATTTAGTAATTATATTTACCAGCATAATTAACATTTTATATTTATATTTCATATGTAATCATTTTATGTTTATGGCAGGAAGATTATCTGATTCATCAGTTAAAAATCTGGCTTAAAAGTCAACATTCTAAAAATGAAGATCATGGCTCCCCATCACTTCATGGTAAATAGATGAGGAAAAATGGAAAGAGTGACGGACTTTATTTTCTTGGGCTCCAAAATCACTGCAGGTGGTGACTGAAGCCATGAAATTAAAAGACGCCTGCTCCATGGAAGAAAAGCTATGACAAACCTAGACAGTGTATTAAAAAGCAGAGATATCACCTTGCCAACAAAGGTCTGTATAGTCAAAGCTATGGTTTTTCCAGTAGTCGTGTACGGATTGGAGAGTTGGACCATAGGCTAAGTGCCAAAGAACTCATGCTTTCAAACAGTGGTGCGGGAGAAGACTCTTGAGAGTCCCTTGGACAGCAAGGAGATTAAACCAGTCAATCCTAAAGGAAATCAACCCTGAATATTCATTGGCAGGACGGATGCTGAAGCTGACGCTCCAATACTTTGTCTTCCTGACATGAAGAGCCAACTCACTGGAAAAGACCCTGATGCTGGAAACAATTGAAGGCAGAAGGAAAAGGGAATGACAGAGGATGAGATGACTGGATGGCATCTTTGACTCAGCGGACATGAGTTTGAGCAAACTCTGGGAGATAGTGAACGGCAGGGAAGCCTGGAGTGCTGCAGTCCATGGGGTGGCAAACAGTCGGACATGACTGTGCAATTGAATAACAACTGTAAATTTTCGCCTACACCACAACACTCATTATCACATGAAAGTGGAATATACAAAACTGGGCTTGAGTAGGTTCTTAAAACCACTAGTAAACTTCATGAGCAAGTGGCCTAGAGTTCATGAACCTAATTCCAGCTACATTATCTCCTTTCTCCTTTCTCTCAACCTGCACCTATGTTCTTATGGGGAACTCTTTATGACCAATCAACTGAGGAAGAAAATAATGGGCCATATTTAGAGATGGTTCTATATGTTATGCTGGCAATACCCAAAGTAGACTGCAGCGTCTATAGTCCCACTCTGGAGACGCCATAAACAAAAATTATGAAGTGACATCTTCTCAGTAGGCATGATTCCAATCAGATATAATTATCTGCCTAGCCTAGAAGTAGAGATTGCCAGAGTGACCGCTATAGTTTCATAAGTGGAAGCTGATAGTTTTCCTAGATGGTGAGGAGCTTTGTTTAATTCCAAAAACACAGAACACCAATGGCTGTTCCTCATTCTCTCCTTTTCTATGATTGATTGTACCTGTCAGATTACTGAACTCTTGTGCCTGTCATTTTTACCACTGCCCACATTTCACTAACTAGAGAATAACAGAATGGATATAGATAAAGATGGATACAAGTGATGTAGAAAGAAAAAAATATAGTAGGGGCATGGGGAACTAGCAAGTTTTCCACCTTATGTTTCATACAATGGGACATTTGCTTCTGATTTTCTAACTGATAGAAGTGTATATCCTTGAAGAATAGGTAAGTAGTGGAAGAAGTAGAAATCTACCTTTTTAATTTCTGAGCCTCGTTTTATTTCTGGTCTCATCCACTTTTTAGCTAATCAAAATATCTTCTACAGTCTAGAATAAAATATTTACTGTTCATGACTATGCACTTTCAAAATTATTGTGGTTAAATATACAGAAAGAAAATTAATTCCGGGTAAATCGCATTTTAGCCCCAAAGTCAAGGCTACTTCTCCAATATCAAGGGTTTAATTAAATATTTTACCTAGCAGTACACCTCTTAGAAGCTAAAAGAACTACAGGCCATGTACCTGAATAGTGGTTGAGGTAAAAGGGACTTTACCTCCAGTGAAGAAAAGACATGAGGGTAAGGCACCAGGATAAAATGGCTGCCTTCAAATATTTAAAAAATGGTCATAAGAGGTAAAGGTAAGATGGTGTACCTGTGTATTTATTAATAAATTCAATGAAACCAAGATGTAGATTTTGATGCAAGATAAAAATTGACTTGGGCAAAAGAATTATTCAAGCAGAGGCCAAATTATCAATAATCCTGGGTTTTAGGAAAGGGATCCCTGCATTGATGAGATATTTGATCTGTTCTATATGATAACCTTAAATCTTGCCAATGTTTTACTTTTAGGAGCTCTTCTCAAAGAGAACATTTATTTTACAATCTGTAACATCTTTTTAAAATGACAGTTATTGAAAGAAAGGATTTTATGAATAAAAATGTCAAATGAAATATTAGAAGTGGTTTTCTGGCTAATTAATAAGCAAAAAGACATTCTCAGAAATTCCTCTAGGCCAAATGATATATATAAATTTTTCTACAATATTCCCTGAGCCAACTAATATATAACAAAATTCTGACTCACATGGTAGAAGCCAGTCTCACTTGGCAGAAAAACTCCACGCTATGGGATGAATCACAAGATTTAACCATATTACAGATTAAAGGTTTCTCTTAAAACTTACTAAAAGAAATATTTTGAAGGACTCATTTCCTGGATATTGAATGCTTAGACACTGGAAATTGTTATAAATATCATGTATCAGTTTTTATTCAGAGAGTGCAAGACCCAAGGGTTTAATTATGGTCACTTGAAAGAATTATGATGTCTGATAATTAATTCCACACATATTGTTTTGTTCTTCTAAGTTTTATATATGAATGAAATCAAAGGAATAAGAAAAATATCAGTGACTCAGAATTCTCTTACAGCCATTTTATACTAATAGCAGCAGATATGTCTATTACCTGAGTACATCAGGGTGTGTTTCTCATACATAGCCTCCCAAAATGCAACATCTCTTGAATTATACAGACTATTATGAAGCACTTAATAACTTTACTTAAAAGTAAGTGAAGAAAAACCTAAGCTCTACTATTCTAAATATCTATCATTCACATTTAGCAACCTTGGCATAAACCTTTCACTGGCTGTCTTTTTCCAAGCTTCATTCCTTTCCAGCTAACCCTCACTCTACCCAACTTTTCCTCTACTAGTCCGTTCACGGACTGCAAGAGTTTCTGTGTTCAATTATGAGTAAATCACCTATACCCTCCGTTTTCACTGGTACACTCCTAGTGCTTCTCCTTAATCAGACATACCACATACCAGAAACCTCAATAAACATTCATCTTCACACTAAGTTCAATACAGTTGTCAAGGAGGAAGGATTTTACACAATTTGTAGTCTTCATCATTAAGCAACTGCCATTATTAACAGTTATATAATGATTTATATTGTACATTCGGCCTGAATTTCCTATTTCTCCAGTTTTATTCCTACCTCTGACTCTAGCTATCCTATTTTTTTTCTCTTTCTATTCCTTCTATTTTATGCCTCAGATCTCAGTCTCTCTTCTCTTTATATATTATCTTGTATTGTCATATCTTCAACTCATTATTTTATAAGAAACCTCTCAAATCTAAATAAACTGTATAACCCCTATTCCATACTCCGGATCTTCATGTCTACCATATGAATCTACCATCTTCTCCATCCAGCACCTTCTTCTTCTCTATCTATTAATTTAATCCGAAACTCTCCTGATCACATGGGCAGAGTAACCCAAGGTTGAGGTTTGATTTCTCCTTCTCGCTCTTCTAAAACAATCATCTAGTTCTACTTACCCAATCTTATCTGGTGGTTCAGATGGTAAAGAATCTGCCTGCAATGCAGGAGAGCCAGGTTCAATCCCTGTGTCAGGAGGTTCCCTGGAGAAATGTATCGCAACCCACTTCAGTATTCTTGCCTGGGAAATCCCATGGACAAGGGAGTCTGGTAGGCAAAAGTCCATGGAGTCACAAAGAGTTGGACACGACTGAGTGACTAACACTTTCAATTTCACTGTTACATCTATTCTTTATTTTCATCTCCAGAATACCTCAGTAATTCCTGTTACTGCCTAACACTATTATCATCACTTATTACTTGGGTCCCCTCTTCCAGTTCCTTTCAAATGCCTTCAGTTCTGCACATCACTTTCAGATTAAATATTTCCTGCTCAGTAATGTTGATGGCTCTCTGTCATCTACTAAAGTAATTTAAAACCTGTACCTTAACACTGAAGGTCCTAATTGTCCTATACCTACCCACTAAACCCTCTATCTAAGCACTAAACAAATATGCCTTGATTTCCTGCTTAAAGTTCTTCAATCATTTCCCACTACCTGAAGAATTTAATCCTGGGGCAATGAGTAAGGGTAACACTTCTTTACTCCTTTCAGTTCAGTTCAGTTCAGTCGCTCAGTCGTGTCCAACTCTTTAAGACCCCATGAATCACAGCACGCCAGGCCTCCCTGCCCATCACAAACTCCGGAGTTCACTCAAACTCATGTCCATCAAGTCGGTGATGCCATCCAGCCATCTCATCCTCTGTCATCCCCTTTTCCTCCTGCCACCAATCCTTCCCAGGATCAGTCTTTTCCAATGAGTCAACTGTTCGCATGAGGGGGCCAAAATATTGGAGTTTCAGCTTTAGCATCATTCCTTCCAAAGAACACCCAGGGCTGATCTCCTTTAGAATGGACTGCTTGGATCTCCTTGCAGTCCAAGGGACTCTCAAGAGTCTTCTCCAACACCACAGTTCAAAAGCAGCAATTCTTCGGTGCTCAGCTTTCTTCACAGTCCAACTCTCACATCCATACATGACTACTGGAAAAACCATAGCCTTGACTAGACGGACCTTAGTCAGCAAAATAATGTATCTGCTTTTGAATATGCTATCTAGGTTGGCCATAGCTTTGCTTCCAAGGAGTAAGCGTCTTTTAATTTCATGGCTGCTGTCACCATCTGCAGTGATTTTGGAACCCCCAAAAAATAAAGTCTGACACTGTTTCCGCTGTTTCCCCATCTATTTCCCATGAAGTAATGGAATCAGATGCCATGATCTTCGTTTTCTGAATGTTGAGCTTTAAGCCAACTTTTTCACTCTCCTCTTTCACTTTCATCAAGAGGCTTTTGAGTTCTTCTTCACTTTCTGCCATAAGGGTGGTGTCATCTGCATATCTGAGGTTATTGATATTTCTTCTGGCAATCTTGATTCCAGCTTGCATTTCTTCCAGCCCAGCATTTCTCATGATGTACTCTGCATATAAGTTAAATAAGCAGGGTGACAATATACAACATTGACGTACTCCTTTTCCTATTTGGAACCAGTCTGTTGTTCCATGTCCAGTTCTAACTGTTGCTTCCTGACCTGCATACAGGTTTCTGAAGAGGCAGGTCAGGTGGTCTGGTATTCCCATCTCTTTCAGAATTTTCCACAGTTTATTTTGATCCACACAGTCAAAGGCTTTGGCATAGTCAATAATGCAGAAATAGATGTTTTTCTGGAACTCTCTTGTTTTTTCAATGATCCAGAGGATGTCGGCAACTTGATCTCTGGTTTCTCTGTCTTTTTTAAAACCAGTTTGAACATCAGGAAGTTCACGGTTCACATATTGCTGAAGCCTGGCTTGGATAATTTTGAGCATTACTTTACTAGCCCATGAGATGAGTGCAATTGTGCAGTAGTTTGAGCATTCTTTGGAGAAGGAAATGGCAACCCAATCCAGTATTCTTGCCTGGAGAATCCCATGGACAGAGGAGCTTGGTGGACTACAGTCCATGGGTTGCAAAGAGTCAGACACAACTGAGCGGCTTCACTTTCACTTTGAGCATTCTTTGGCATTGCTTTTCTTTGGGACTGGAATGAAAACTGACCTTTTCCAGTCCTGTGGCCACTGCTGAGTTTTCTAAATTTTCTGGGCTATGGAGTGCAACACTTTCACAGCATCATCTTTCAGGATTTGAAATAGCTCAACTGGAATTCCATCACCTCCACTAGCTTTGTTCATAGTGATGCTTCCTAAGGCCCACTTGACTTCACATTCCAGGATGTCTGGCACTAGGTGAGTGATCACACCATCGTGATTATCTGGGTCATGAAGATCTTTTTTGTATAGTTCTTCTGTGTATTCTTGCCACCTCTTCTTAATATCTTCTGCTTCTGTTAGGTCCATACCATTTCTGTCCTTTATCGACCCCATCTTTGCATGAAATGTTCCCTTGGTATCTTTAATTTTCTTGAAGAGAGCTCTAGTCTTCCCCATTCTGTTGTTTTCCTCTATTTTTTTGCATTGATCGCTGAAGAAGGCTTTCTTATCTCTTCTTGCTATTCTTTGGAAGTCTGCATTCAGATGTTTATATCGTTCCTTTTCTCCTTTTCTTTCACTTCTCTTCTTTTCACAGCTATTTGTAAGGCCTCCCCAGACAGCCATTTTGCTTTTTTGAATTTGTTTTCCATGGGGATGGTCTTGATCCTTGTCTCCTGTACAATGTCACGAACCTCAGTCCATAGTTCATCAGGCACTCTATCTGTCAGATCTAGTCCCTTAAATCTATTTCTCACTTCCACTGTATAATCATAAGGGATTTGATTTAGGTCATACCTGAATGATCTAGTGGTTTTTCCTACTATCTTCAATTTAAGTCTGAATTTGGCAATAAGGAGTTCATGATCTGAGCCACAGTCAGCTCCTGGTCTTGTTTTTGCTGACTGTATAGAGCTTCTCCATCTTTGGCTGCAAAGAATATAATCAATCTGATTTCAGTGTTGACCATCTGGTGATGTGTATGTGTAGAGTCGTCTCTTATGTTGTTGGAAGAGGGTATTTGCTATGATCAGTGCATTCTCTTGGCAGAACTCTATTAGCCTTTGCCCTGCTTCATTCTGCATTCCAAGACCAAATTTGCCCGTTACTCCAGGTGTTTCTTGACTTCCTACTTTTGCATTTCAGTCCCCTATAATGAAAAGGACATCTTTTTGGGGGTGTTTAGAAGGCTAAACACTTCAGTCTTTTAAAGTGAAAGTAAAAGTGAAGTCACTTAGTCCTGTCTGACTCTTTGAGACCCCAGAGACTGTAGCGTACCATGCTCCTCTGTCCATGGGACTTTCCAGGCAAGAGTACTGGGATGGGTTACGATTTCCTTCTCCAGAGGATCCTTCTGACCCAGGGATCAAACCCAGGTCTCCCACATTGTAGGCAGATGCTTTACCCTTCTGAGCCACAAAGGAAGTCCTTTTAACCCACTCCTTAATATTCCTTGCTGAAGTACTATTCATTTTGTGATTTTGAAGTATGAGAAAGCTCAGTTACTTCCTCTTCTTTCTCAATGGGACTCAGAGAGCCAACATTTTTATCTGCTCCTCCTTGTGCTATATTTTTCTGTTTTTCTTTCCCCCCCCAAAAAAGCAGGGTTCCATGTGTGGTGACCTATATTGTGTGTGACCACCACTGTGACTGGGTAAGTCAATCTGTCTAATTCTGAACTTCAGTAAGAAGTAGTCCACCAATGTTATACATCCATGTCGCTTTCTCCCATATGAGTTTAATCATTAATAAAGCTGATGTTTAGTTCTAATGATTCCATTTTACCACACTTCCCAGGTGGCTCAATGGATAAAGAATCTGACTGCAAAGCAGGAGATGCAGGTTTGGTCCCTGGGTCGGGAAGATTCCTTGGAAAAGGAACTAGCAACCCACTCCAGTATTCTTGCCTGAAAAATCCCAAGGACAGAGGAACCTGGTGAGCTACAGTTCATGGGGCAGCAAAAGAGCCAAACATGACTGAGTGAGCACGATTTATAACCAGAGCTAGAAAAGCAAAGATGCCATTTACAGGCCTCCTTGGAGTCCAAGACAATTGACGTTTCTTATCCTGCCCACCTTTTGGCATCATCCTGTCACTGTCTACAGGCATTCTATATACTTGCCACATTACTTATAATTTCCCAAATGTGTCTTCTTGTTTTACCACCAGAACTGTTAACATGCCATTTCCCCAGCTTGTGGAACTCTTCCACGCTCCTGACCTTTATTAAAAAGCCTGAAGACAATTTGAATTTTATTACCTCTTAAAAACCATCCTCGATATTTCCAGGAAACAAATTCAATTTGGCCCTGGTAAGCCCTACTGAAAAGCCCACCAAGTCTTACAAAGGGTATATATCATATCATATCACATCATATCATATCCTAGAATGTCAAATCACACAGAAGTAATTCAAATTCCTCTGAAAAGCTATCACCTGGTGGCTCAGACAATAAAGTGTCTGCCTACAATGTGGGAGACCTGGGTTCAATCCCTGGGTCAGGAAGATCTCCTGGAGAAGGAAATGGCAACCCACTCCAGTATTCTTGCCTGGAAAATCTCATGGATGTAGGAACCTGGTTAGGCTACAGTCAATGGGGTCGTAAAAAGTCGGACATGACTGAACGACTTCACTCACTCACAAAAACACTTTACTATACATTCTTATACTCAATATGCCTATACCCTCAAAACGTACATTACTGTGCAAGTCCAGCGGTTAAAAATAAAATTTAGATTTAATAATATGCTTTTAGCCAAAGAATCTGGAAATACATTAATTCTGCCCCAGACCACAGGAAACGTCCCTTACCCTGTGATTCCTAAGGAAGCAGAACAAAGGAAATATTGGCAAAGGAAAAAGAAATAGGAAGGAAAAAAAAAAAAAACACCCTTTATTATTAGGCATGCATTGGGCCCTAAACTCAAATGAAGACTATCCTAGTGAGTTGGAATTTGCAATGCATCATGCTATAGACATCAAAGGCCTCTGAGCCCAAACTGGAACCTTAGATCTTACTTTTAGCTCTGATCAGTCACATAGAGGAAAAGAGAGAAGAAAGTAAGTCTAAAAGAGGCCTTGAGTCTGGTGAAGTCTAGCCTGAAGATATACAGAACGAACCATTTGCTTAAAGAAGGTATCCCAGGTTTTGAAACTAGATGAAATCACCAAGTCAGTGAGTGAACTAGGAAAGCGAAGCTCAGGACTGAGCCCTGGGACGATAAATAAGCATCACCTATGACCTGGGGTCCAGAGGGAGAAAAATAGGGAGTATACATTATCCTTGAAGCCAAGAGAAAATAAAATGCTTTAAGGAGTATATATTCTATTGTTCAAATTCTACTATTGAGTCAAATAAGATGAAAAGCCCATGAGGTTTAGCACATGGAGACCACTGGTGACTTCAAATACTAGTGTAGATGACAGAAGTCAGAAGTCCCAGTGTCACTACTGACTAGCCATGACTGTGGAAAAATTTTTTCTTTTTTAAACATGATGAGATGATGATCATAAGATTAATTCCTACTTCAAAGTGTATTATGCAGACTAAATCACATATTAAATACTCAACACAGCACTTGTCAGACTGCAAACCTTCATATATTATCTATTAGTCCCAGAAGAGTAGGAAGACATCAAAGGCAAATCCTTGCTCTGACTTCTCACATGGGCACTATGAGATCTTCCAGAGTTGTGCCAAATCCATCAAACCTCCTTCAGCCTCCTATTTCTTCTGTTTTCTTCACACCCTAATTCCTAAAAGTTATCCTCTCAATCTATTTATTTGTTTGCAAAATTAAAGTCCACAACACTTCCATGAGTCAAAAAAGCATGCTTTCTAAGTAGCTCCAGTTGTTCTTTAAACAGATATATTTTGATCAAGAAATGAAGAAGCCAAACATCTCTTTTTAATCTAAAACCCAAACCCCAAGGTACTACTACCATCCTCAACAGTTTTCACTTAGTGCTGAGTAAATATGCACGCTATAAATATGCATATGCAGTAACAGGAGAGTATGTCGCCTCCAAATTTATTGTATCTAATAAAACTGTGTGCTGAAACAGCCCTATCCATCTACAATATGTCTATGCTGGTGACCTAATACAAAACTTTAATTCCCATTTGACATTCTTCATAGTAATAATCCCTGCGCTGACAGGTGGCTAGTAATTTCAAAAGTAATTATGGAGATACTATCTGCAGATGTTTGGGAATATACTACAAATTCTTGTAAATGGGTACCATAGGAATATGTGGAAAATGATAGCTAATATAACTTTTATTATAAAGAGACACATTCTCCTCAGGAACATCTGGAAGACCTTGTGTGTGAAAGAATTAGAGGTGGATAACAGGGACCATGCAGAGAACCTTGGCACTTTGTAAGTATACACGGCTTCAAGATGTCAGCAAGACACTGATTTGGTGTGAGGATTCTAAGTCTTCACCCTACATCACCCACCTCTTGGGCTAACCTTCAGGACAGGAGCCAGATGGATAATTCTTCCCTTTTCTGTTTCCAACAATAGGAACAAACTTGCACAATATATCAAGTTTATAACCACTAACCAAAGTCAATGGGTGTGCATGGATATATTTTGTTACTAGAATTGTTCTTTATGAAACATCCTGCATGTAACTGGAATGTAACTGTTGGTTATTCAACTTCTCAAATGATGACAGTCTCACAAAGTACAAGTATTATTTGTCAGCAGTGGCATTTTGTGAAACAAATTTAAATAATTCCTATTTACACAAGGAGCACAAGGGATTGTCCAGAGGCAGCTTCCTACTAATTCTACTCGACATTATTTCTTAAATTATGAAATACATCAGCAGACTATATTTCTGCCATGGTTAAATTATTAAATGATAACATAATCCATGTAAGATGTGTTGACCAATGCATTATACACATGAATTATTCTCCAGTGATTCGACATTTCTTAACTCTCTGTCTTTAAAACACATACTTTTTACTTTGTAAAAGAGCTTTATCTATAAAAATTCCTTGAGTCTATAGTAGGAATCATAGACCTGAAAATAAAATATTTAAACATCGATGCTTTATGTTGTTGTTCAGTCACTCAGTTGTGTGCAACTCTTTGCAACCCTATGGACTACAGCATGCCAGGCTTTCTTGTCCTTCACCATCTCCCAGAGCTCTCTCAAACTCGTGTCCACTGAATAAGTGATGCCTTCCACCCATCTCATCCTCGGCCATCCCCTTCTTCTCCTGTCCAATATTTCCCAGCATCAGGATCTTTTCTAATGAGTCGTCTCTTCGTGTCAGGTAGCCAAAGTACTGGAGCTTAGGCTTCAGCATCAGTCCCTGTAATGAATATTCAGGACTGATTTCCTTTAGGATTGACTGACTTCATCCCCTTGCAGTCTAAGGGACACTTAAGAGTCTTCAACACCACAGTTCAAAAACCTCAATCCTTCGGCACTCAGCCTTTTTCATAGTCCAACTCTCACATCCATACATGACTACTGGAAAACCCATAGCGTTGACTATAGAGACCTTTGTCAGCAAAGTAATGTCTCTGCTTTTTAATATGCTGTCTAGGTTGGTCATAGCTCTTCTTCCAAGGAGCAAGTGTCTTTTAGCTTCATGGCTGCAGTCACCATCTGCAGTAATTTTGGAGCCCAAGAAAATAAAGTCTCTCACCATTTCCATTGTTTCCCCATATGTTTGCCATGAAGTGATGGGATTGGACACCATGATCTTTGTTTTTTAAATGTTGAGTTTTAAGCCAGCTTTTTCATTCTCCTCCTTCACCTTCATCAAGAGGCTCTTTAGTTCCTCTTTGCTTTCTGCCAGTATGGTGTCATCTGCATATCTGAGGTTATTGATATTTCTCCCAGCAATCTTGATTCCAGCTTGTGCTTCATCCAGCCTGGTGTTTCGCATGATGTACTCTGCATATAAGTTAAATGAGGAGGGTGATAATATACAACCTTAACGTACACCTTTCCCAATTTGGAACCAGTCTGTTGTTCCATGTTTGACTCTAACCATTGCTTCTTGACCTGTATAAAGGTTTTCCAGAAGGCAGGTAAGGTGGTCTGGTATTCACATATCTTGAAGAATTTTCCACAGTTTGTTGTGACCCACACAGTCAAAGGCTTTGGCATCATAAATGAAGAATAAGTAAATGTTTTTTCTGGAATTCTCTTGTTTTTTCTATGATCCAACAGATGTTGGAAATTTGATCTCTGGTTTCTCTGCCTTTTATAAATCCAGATTCAACATCTGGAAGTTCTTGGTTCATGTACTACTGAAGCCTGGCCTGGAGAGTTTCGAGCATTACTTTGCTAGCATGTGAAATGAGTGCAATTGTGCAGTAGTTTCAATATTCTTTGGCATTGCTCTTCTTTGGGATTAGAATGAGAACTGATCTTTTCTAGTCCTATGGCCATTGCTGAATTTTCCAAATTTGCTGGCATATTGAGTGCAGCACTTTAATAGCATCAGCTTTTATGCTTTTTTTTTTTAATTTTATTTTTACTTTATTTTACTTTACAATACTGTATTGGTTTTGCCGTACATTGACATGAATCCACCACGGGTGTATACGAGCTCCCAATCCTGAATCCCCCTCCCACCTCCCACCCCATATCATCACTCTGGATCATCCCCATGCACCAGCCCCAAGCATCCTGTATCTTGTATCGAACATAGACTGGCGCTTCGTTTCTTACATGATAGTATACATGTTAGAATGCCATTCTCCCAAATCATCCCACCCTCTCCCTCACAGTCCAAAAGTCCATTCTATACATCTGTGTCTCTTTTGCTGTCTCACATACAGGGTCATCATTACCATCTTTCTAAATTCCATATATATGTGTCAGTATACTGTATTGGTGTTTTTCTTTCTGGCTTACTTCACTCTGAATAATTGGCTCCAGTTTCATCCATCTCATTAGAACTGATTCAAATGTATTCTTTTTAATGGCTGAGTAA
This sequence comes from Capricornis sumatraensis, assembly GCF_032405125.1. Classification (NCBI taxonomy): domain Eukaryota; kingdom Metazoa; phylum Chordata; class Mammalia; order Artiodactyla; family Bovidae; genus Capricornis; species Capricornis sumatraensis. The sequence goes on along the minus strand of NC_091085.1, from coordinate 37,654,427 downwards.
TACTCCATTGTGTATATGTACCACAGCTTTCTTATCCACATTATAGCACTTAATTCTATTTAAAATAGTTGTGGCCTTTGCTAACAACATTCTTTACAATTTCAAGTCAAAACTTACTAACTCAAATGGTTTGATTACTCATAACTGCCAGCTCTTTTTCAGAGATGTTAAATATTATAAATTACATTACTATGGAAATTTATGAAGCACTTGCACATTTTTATTATTTAGGGTTCACATTCATTGGAGAAGGAAATGGCAAACCACTCCAGTGTTCTTGCCTGGAGAATCCCAGGGACGGGGGAGCCTGGTGGGTTGCCATCTATGTGGTCACACAGAGTCGGACGCGACTGAAGTGACTTAGCAGCAGCAGCAGCAGCAGCAGCATAATCTGGTGAACTAGGTAGGGATGGTTATTTTGGTTTCATTATCCATGAAACTGAAGGTAAGGAAAATAAAACAGCTTTTTGAATCAACATGCCAAATAACTCACACAAACTAGTGAACATCAACTGAGATCTACTTTCTAGCTAATCACTTCTGATCACTCATGAAACCTCTACAGCAAAAAAGTCACAACCTAAAAGACAGACTTCACATTCAAATGCTCAGCTCTTTCTCACAGCTATTCATACTGTTTTCTGTGGCTTAAAGGATTAGCCTTACTCAAAGAGACATCTGTTTTTGCCCTGTTCAGCCAGGAGGTGATCTCTAGAAAGAATGTCTTTTCTTTTTTCTTTCTTTTTTTTTTTAATGTAGTCTGAGAGTTAATGCTCTCTTTATTTAAGTTTGGAATTTAATCATATGGATATATCTAGCCCAAATTCACTTTATTTTTTTTTTTTACATTGAAAAATTTTTATTTATCTTCCAGGTTTTTTTTTTTTAACTTTACAATATTGTATTGGTTTTGCCATACATCAACATGAATTTGCCACGGGTTCTTACTCAGAGCCTTGACCACCTCACAGTTTAAAAAATGTGAATTATGATGGAGAGTTTGGCCCATGTAGTAACCACACTAACTCTAGGATGGATGGCAATGAAAAGCCAAACATGTGAGCAATATACCATAGTGCCCAAATGAAACTCTGGACACCAAGGCTCAGGGAAGCTTCTCTGGTTAGTAATATTCCATGTGTATTATCACACATCATTGCTGAGAGACCAATGTTATCCATGACTCCAGGGAGATAGGACAACTGGAAGCTTTCTATTTGGAAGCTTCCTGATCTCTGTTCCATTACCTTCTTCCCTTGGCTGATTGCAATCTGTATTCTTTCACTATAGTAAACCACAACAATTGAATATAATAGCTTTTAGTGAGTTCTGTGAATCTTAGTAAATTTTTGAAGTTGAAGAAGAACCTTCTTGAGAACCCCCAAACATGCAGTTAGTATCATAAGTGAGGGTAGCTTTGCAGACTATATTTTGAAGCTGTCTAACTTCTCACTTTCAGATGAATGTGATATTTCTTTATAGGATCAACTGGTTAGTCTTTACCTTGAAATGAAGCTCGTTTTAGTTTCACTAGGAAAATGTGATGTCTGGTATTACATATAAAAAGTTTTTTTTGAGAATTACTAAGATTTTGACTCTACCAATATGGAAATGAATAATTCAAATGCAGTACACAGTGTTTTCTTTCTCAACAATAGTCTACTTTCTTTGCTATGATAGAAGAAACCCAAATTACAATATAACTCCCAATGCTGTATGTATAATAGCTCTTCTCTCTGTTACAACTAAATAAAGCCAACAAGGCCATATATAATTTCTACTTAACAAAGCATTAAATCAGTTTTTTTCAGAATATTTTGAGCAGCACAAGATAACCAAATTAGTAAAAGAATACTCTGTTTAAGCCCCTAAAAACACTGAGAAAATTAAGAAATCAATAACCCATATGTACAACAAATTCAACTTGGAAAGTGCATAAGTCAGTTCATAAAGGTTTACGTATTACTTGAGCACAAAACTCCAGGACTTACACAGTACATGCATCACTGATTCCTCTTTTTCCAATAAGAAGAAGTGAAATAAGATCTTTAATCCCTTAAGAACCTGGGTACTCTAAACATCTTTGTAAATAGAGTATCTTATTACAGTAACCATTGAATATCCTTTTAGGCTTTAGAGTGTTCCAGAAATATAAGCTTTTTATTGGAAGGACATCTAAAATAAAGAAACTGAGCGAGAGATTTAAATCTCCTGGAAGATGCCACTGAGATTCCTAAAGTTTCCTCATTGAGATTTCAATTAAAGGGAAAATCTTTCTATAGCTATCAGAGTATGGCTATGCCCACAAGTCAGTTCTCTCTAATTTGCTGCTACGGAAAGCATAGCTTTGACATTGCAATGTAATTTCCTTCTCAAATTAGAAGTTTAAAAAACAGACAAAAAAGAAGAAAAAGCCTTTCAAAAAACTGTTTTTTCTCAGATATTCCAAAGTAATAATAAAAGTAAAGATTTGGGACTTTCCTGACTCTTCAGTGGTTAAGACTTCGTCTTCTAATGCAGAGGGTGTGGGTTCAATTCCTGGTCAGGTAGCTAAGATCCCACGTGGCCCATGGTCAAAAAATGGAAACATAAAACAGAAGCAATATTTTAACAAATTCAATAAAGACTTTTAAAATGGTCCATGTCAAAAAAAAAAAAAACTTTTCTAAAAGAAAGCAAACTTTCTCTAATTATTATTAGTCTAAAAGAAGATTAATTTAAGACCTGATATATATCCAACATACTAGAGATGGTGCAAACAAACAATATTATTTCAATTACATTTTCCTTGTTATCAGATAACAGTATACACATTCTTATGAAAGTTTTGATAGAGTAAACAATTATATTATATCCTGTCTTTTTAAGACTGTGATTTTTATTTTTTTCAAGAGGTATTGATTAATAATATTGACTAACAAACTATAGAACAGTACTTAAAGAGGAGACATCAAAGTTTTATGATAATCTAAAAACAGTCCATAGAAGCATCTGAAAATAAAATAGCCCACACTTAGTGGTGGTTTGTTCTCTTTCAAGTTTTAGTTGGTCAAATTGATTTTTCTCTTATTCTGGGAAAAATGGACCCCAAACTAATTAACTATGTCTTCAATATCATCTCCTGGAGCAAATGCAAACAAATCAAACAGACAACACCTCTTGACTAATAAAGGGAGGTCTACATTAGTAGCAGTTTTACTCTGTTATTATGCAGAGGTTCAAGTGAGCCTGCCCTCATCACAGCAGAAGAGATAACATTTTATATTCATGAGTAAAAATGTTTCTCTTTATAGGCCTTTTTGCTTTACAGACTCATGAATCTGTGAGAAACAACAGACTTTATGAGGATTTTCCATGGGAAAATGTTCATGAATCTTAGCAATAGCCCAGGTATCATTTCATCAGCAGCACACTGAATTTCATTGTACGGCCAAGGTTAATGACTTCCTATTGGAAATGCAGATAAAGAAACTGGCACAAAAAAAGCCTTCGTGTCTTTCATTAGACAATCATTTCTCTCAAAATCGTTCCTTACAGGCGTTTCATCCTCTGTTATCCTCTTTTCCCAATTTTTTTTTTTCACGTAGCAAATCCCTGGTCTTTGTACAAGACTCAGGTCAAATATCACTTGCTCTATGAAGTTTTCTCTTAACAAAACCTTGCCTCATCCCATGAAGTCATCAAACAATCCTTGGTACTCCTTTAATATTTGGTGCTTGGGGCTTCCCTGGTGGCTCAGAGGGTAAAGCGTCTGTCTGCAATGCTGGAGACCCGAGTTCAATCCCTGGGTCGGGAAGATCCCCTGGAGAAGGAAATGGCAACCCACTCCAGGATTCTTGCCTGGAAATTCCCATGAACTGAGGAGCCTGGTGGGCTACAGACCATTGGGTCACAAAGAGTCGGACACGACTGAGTGACTTCACTTCACTTAATTCCATTAACACTTACATAGTGTAAGTGTTAATACTTACACTGGAAGTTACTTGCTATACCTCTTTGATTTTTGTATCCTCAGCACTTAGCACAGCAACATACATAGTAGGTTTTCAGCCAATATTATGATGTCAATATTTAAACAGATGAAAGAAAGAAAGAAAAAACTACTCCTCATGGTTAATTTATTTATAAGACTTTATAATTATTGATATAAAATACTGATAGCCATGAAAATACTGATAGCCATGAACATTAATATGAATTATAAAACATCTCATGAATCTAAATAAGAAGTAAATAGAATTTCAAGTAATCTCTGCTGTAAAAAAAAAAATAGCAGTATTAAATTCCTACTTATAACAGAACAAAACTGACCACAAAACATTTTTCTTTCGCCCTCAAGCTGTTCAGTATCCATCACCATTTTAATAAATTCTGATTATAACCCAAATGGTACATCTGACCTAATAACCTGAAAACAATATGGCCAGCAGATGAGGAAGAAAAAGTGGGTGAAATATTCAGTGGAATGATTATCTCACACAATCATTCTTATTGAACTCGTTTTTGGATTCTTTGATTGTACAAATATTAAAACCACATCAAAAATCCAGTTCTATTTCACAGACTCATAGGATCATTGAACCACTGGATGTGACTGACAGATGAGACTAGAAAATGAGAATATCAAAATGCATACTAATATGTACAATGTGAGTTAAGCCTTCCTTATTTTACAGATAAAAATGAATGTCCGTAGGCCTGATAGAAAAATCACCTGAAAGAAAAACCACCCTCCTGCTGACTTTGGCTCACATTAATGAAAGGATACCAAGACAGCTTGAAGGTCCAGTTAATATTTTTATTCTGCATTAACCCATGCCAACCTCTGGGATGCAGTACATCAATATGAGGTGCTATATATTGGACAAAGCAGCTCCCACAGAATAGAATGCCGACAGATTCTAAAAGGAGTAAGCTCCCTCAGGAAGATATGGAAAATAATTGAGCTTATGTGATAATAAGGCAAAGTTTGGGTGCTAACTTATTCTAATTTTATTCTAAACAAATTCTACTCTTACAGTAATATCTAATGTATACATTTATTTGGCATCATTCTGAGCAATTACTACAGATTGTACTACTTTCCCTAACCAGTCATCTCACAAATATGCACACCTACCATCAGGTTTACTAAATAGGAGTTTTCGCTTAGTCCAAATCCACCCATTGAAGAAGCCACTTAAAAGACCAATCCCTTTTAATACTAGGTCAGAAATAGTAAATGGGTCTTGGCGAAAGGACACTATCTGTTTATTTGTTGTGTGTTTGTGTTCAGTCACTCAATTCTGTCTGACTCTTTGCGACCCCACAGACTGTACTCAACCAGGATTCACTGTCCATGGGATTTCGCAGACAAGAATACTGGAGTCAGTTGTCATTCCCATTTCCAGGGGATGTTTCTGCTGCAGGTTAATGACTATTTAATTCTCTGAACATTACTCTTCAGTATCTAGAAATGCTTTTCCTGTAGTATTTGAAAATTAATGAAAATTACCTCTGGAACTGTAAAAAGGAAAACTGGGGCAAACAAGTTAACCATAAAGACTTTACTCAAAACTATTACAATAAGGGAAAGAGACTGAACTCAACTGTGCTAAAATAAAAGGCAGAATATTTAAACTCTGTGGTTAGCTAAGGGAAATTCACTAGAGGACATCAGTGGGGAGATTAGTCAATGTGTGTTGACCACCTGTGAGGCTAATTGGAGCTTATTGAGAGGTAGGGCTGCTCCCTTTCTTGATGACATCTATTTGTTTCGTTTTGTTTTTGCCATGCTATGCGGCTTGTGGGATCTTAGTTCCACAACCTGGGTTACAATAATGAATACAGTGAAGAACTATACAAAAAAGGTCTTAATGACCTGGATAACCACAGTGGTGTGGTCACTCACCTAGAACCAGACATCCTAGACTGTGAAGTCAAGGGGGCCTTAGGAAGTATTACTACAAACAAAGCTAGTGGAGGTGATGGAATTCCAGCTGAGCTATTTCCTATCCTAAAAGATGATCTTATTAAAGTGCTGCCCTCAATATGCCAGCAAATTTGGAAATTTCAGCAGTGATCCCAGGACTGGAAAAGATTAATTTTTCATTCTAAACCCAAATAAGGACAATGCCAAAGAACATTCAAACTATCTTGCAGATGTGCGAGCTGGGTTTTTTAAAGGCAGAGGAACCAGAGATCAAACTGCCGACATTCATTGGGTCATGGAGAAAGCAGGGTAATTTCAGACAAACATCTACTTCTGCTTCATTGACTACACTAGAGCTTTTGACTGTGTGGATCACAACAAACTGTGGAAAATTCTTAAAAGAGATGATAATACCAGACCAACTTACCTGTCTCCTGAGAAAACTGTAGGCAAGTCAAGAAGCAATGGTTTGAACTGGACACGGAACAATGGTTCCATTGTTCAAAATAGGGTTCAAAATAAGTAAAAGAGTACATCAAGGCTGTATACTGTCACCCTGCTTATTTAATTTCTACACAGAGTACATCATGCAAAATGCTGGATTGGATGAATCCCAAGCTGGACTCAAGACTGCCAAGAGAAATATCAACAACCTCAGATATGTAGATGACACCACTCTAATGGTAGAAAGTGAAGAGGAACTAAAGAGCCTCTTGATGAGGGTGAAGAGTGAAAATACTGGCTTTTTAAAATTCAACATTCAAAAAAATTATGGCATCCAGTCCCATTGCTTCATGGCAAATAGATAGGGAAAAAGTGGTAGCAGTGACAGATTTTATTCTTTTGGGCTCCAACATCACTGTTGATGGTGACTGCAGCCACAACATTAAAAGAGGCTTGGTCCTTGGAATAAAAGCTATGGCAAAACTAGACAGCATATTGAAAAGAAGAGACATCACTTTGCTGACAAAGGTCCATATAGTCAAAGCTATGGTTTTTCCAGTAGTCATGTGAGGATGTGAGATATTCATTGGAAGGACTGATGTTGAAGCTGAAGCTGCAATTCTTTGGCCACCTGATGCGGAGAGCTGACTCATTGGAAAAGACCCTGATGCTGGGAAAGGTTGAGGACAGGAAGTGAAAAGCACAGCAGAGGATGAGTTGCTTGAATGGCATTATCGACTCAATGAACATGAGTTTGAGCCAACTCCAGGAGATAGTGAAGGACAGGGAAGCTCGGTGTGCTGCAGTCCACGGGGTCTCAAAGATTCAGGCATGACTTAGCCACTGAACAATACAGCAGTGGAAGTGCTGAGTCCTAACCACTGGATTACCAGGGAAGGTCCAATGATTACATCTAAAGGGGATAGTTCTTGGGTCCTTGAGAAAGACATCCTGGACTGACAGTTTGACAACATTCCAAGAGAATGCTTACATCTCAAAGAGGATGAGAATGAATGTATAATTACAAATTTTCTAAAGTAAATGCTTCAAGCAACAGGGGATAAGGGTCTATATCAGAAAGAAACAAAACTAGGGTTAAGTCAAGCTGAGAGCCAATAAGGTGTTCTTGGTTAATACTAACTAAACTACAAATTCCTAATACCTATCATTCGTATCTGAAAGGCCCTAATGTGGGCCCAGGAAATTGTTAACAAGCATTCCATTGATTCTCATGCAGGAGTTCCATGGAATAGCTAATAAGTTTCCATTCTCATCAGTTTTTTTGGCTTGCTTAGGCCCTCTCTTGATACAGAGAAAATATTCAGGCTTAGAAAGAGGCCATAACCTGGTGAACCAGTGATATCTGCATAAGTAAAGGATGGGCACGGGTAGGGTCAGTAGGCACGCTGTGTACTTTCCAACCTCACTACTGCTCCCCTAACAACAAAACTCCCCTCACTAGCCAAACTTGTTTATTTTATTTATTTAAAAAATTAAATCCTGTAAAGTCTGTTTCCTGAGTGACCCAGTGCTTTAATTACTCTTGAAATATTAAACTTTAAAGAGAAGATATGTGGCTTAAAGAGGCTTGGGTAGCACAGACATTTTTCATTTTGTAAATGATTTTGAGGAGCCTATTGTTTTATAGTCATTTCAGGAGGTACTAGGATATATTGATATATTTCCTCCAATATGCGAGACAAGTTATTGAACCTTGAATTCACCTACTATTTAAAAAGAGGTATAATGCTTGATGGATCTGTTTGGGTTTTAGAAGTAATATGTACCATATATGAGCACACTGCTCAGACTCACTTATGAATTAACCTCAAAGCCTACCAGTTGTAAGCAAAGCCTAGAGCAACAGAAGACTCTGCAGCAGAACCAAGCTTCAGTACAGGTGGTCACTTTATGACCCAACAGATCCAATGATTATTCAAAGTTTCTGTGGCAAATAAGGATGCCAAATAAAGTCTCTAGCAAGATCTCAAAGAAGAATTGCGACACAGAACACCCAGATTTTATAACAAAAAAAGATGTATTCTTCTGTAGACAACTATTTTCCCTTTCAAAAACAGCCCTGAGCTTATTCTTAGACCCTGACAGAAATTGTACTCCTAAAATGGGTCATCAAGGGACCATGTGACTTGAGATGCACATTGTAAACTGGTGCCCTAGTGTTATCTGACCCCTCCAAATCGCAATGTTAAGAGGATGCAGCAAGCCTCTGCGAAGTGAAAATGACCTACAAGTGATAAGGCTGGCTGGAAGGAAGGAGTTAGCTGTATGAGTGAGTGACTCATACTCATATGTCACCTACTCTTGCTTCACTGTCTCTTCTTCCCTAATCCATACTCAATGCCTCACAGTGAAGTATTTTGATCATTTGAATGAGAAAGAAAAATCCTGGTTTATGGGTGATTCTGCATGATATGCTGTCACAACCTGCAAATGGACTGCTGTTGCCATCCAGCAATGCTCTGAGAGCAGTGAAGTCATCCTCCATATGAGGAACACAACAAATAATTCACCCGCTTTCCACTTTGCATGGACTGAGAAATACAGATCTAAAGTAGTCAGTAACTAGCTGTTAGCTGACAGAGAATTTTAAAGAATAGCACTAGAAAATTTATGACAAGAGCCTCAATAACATGAAAAGAGGCTACAAATGGACTAAACATCATGAACTGTCAATATCTAAGGCTCCTGGAGAAGGAAATGGCAACCCACTCCAGTATTCTTGCCTGGAGAATTCCATGGACAGAGGAGCCCAGCAGGCTACATTTAGTTCATGGGGTCGCAAAGAGTTGGACATGACTGAACAACTAACACACACACACAAGATTTAGCTATTAATTTTCAGTATCTACCTTGCCAACAGCAGAAATTAAGGTTAAGTCCTGAAGATGTCACTCTTCCCTGAGGGACTCAGTCAGCCACCAGGTGGCAAATTTCAACATTAGACCTTTTTGCATTAGTAGCAGGACATGGTTTGTCCTCACTAGCGCACACATATTTTAGATATACATTTGCCTCCCCAGTGTGTAATTTTCCTGCCTGCAGCAATGCCATTAAACATATTGAATGCCTTATTCACCATCACAGTACTCTGTACTACATTGCTACTCACATGGACTCATTTAACCACAAAGGACATATGACTTTATTTTTAGGGGGTTCCAAAATCGCTGCAGATGATGACTTCTAAAAGATTCCAATCCTAAGGCCAAATCCAGAGCCACTAATAAAAATATTTGTGGGTGTGGCCAAGAAGTGGTATGTTTAAGTCTTCCCAGTGATTTCAACATGCTGCCACGGCTGAGGATCACTGTTCAAAGGAGTAACCACAAAGGTGGTAACAGGAGCCAAGGTTGAAAAGCACTGACCATTGATCAAGCCATCATCCTTCTCAACTGTATTATTATAGTAGTTACACAACTATCCAGTTACACGGCTTAAATTTTTTCTCTCACTAACTCTAAAGTCTACTCTCCATACTGCAGTCAGAATGATGGGGGTTTTTGTTTGTTTGTTTTTTGTTTTTTTTTAAGTAGATGGTAGTTCAATGGCTTCCCATCACAGAGAAAATTCTATCTCCTGAACATGGCCTAAAGGCCTCATACGCTCTGGCCTTGTTGACCACTTGCCAGCTTTTCTCTATCCGTCAGCACTGGCATATGCCGGTTTCCTTGAACACACCAATCATATTTTAGTCTCAGGGACTTATGTATTTTCCAGATATCCACATGCATGAGTCTCTTCTCATTTCTTCTGAGGGGTTTTCTTCAGAGAGGCCCTCCCTGAATAGCCTAAATACCTCCTTCCAGACTTCACTACCTTCTTTACTCTGTTCTACTTTTCTTCTCAGCAATAACCATTACTTGACATTAATTTACACCTTCACCAATAGAAGTTCCATCAGGATAGTGACTTCATTGCACTCATTTCTGTAGTCCCTGTGCCTGGACAGTATCCAGTACAAAACAGGCACCCAAGAGTCAACCAATATGATTACACAGGAGGCTTATAAGCCCTCTTCATCCGACAAAGGTACAGCTAAACACACAGAGCAACTCCTTCAGAAACCTGCAGAAAAAGCACTTGACAAAATTTAGCATCCTTTAATAATAAAAACTCTCACAAAGTGTGTATAAAGATATCTCCTTCAACGTAATAAAGGCCACATATGAGAAGCCAACAGCTAACATAATACACAATAATGAAAAAGAGCATTTCCTGTAAGATTCAGTTCAATTAAGTCAGTCGTGTCCAACTCTTTGCAACACCATGAACCGCAGCACACCAGACCTCCCTGTCCATCACCAACTCCCGGAGTCCACCCATATCCATGTTCATTGTGCCATCCAGAATCTTATCCTCTGTCATCCCCTTCTCCTCCTGCCCCCAATTCCTCCCAGCACCAGAGTCTTTTCCAATGAGTCAACTCTTCGCATGAGGTGGCCAAAGTCCTGGAGTTTCAGCTTTAGCATCATTCCTTCCAATGAACACCCAGGACTGATCTCCTTTAGGATGGACTGGTTGGACCTCCTTACCTTTTAAGGGACTCTCAAGAGTCTTTTCCAACACCACAGTTCAAAAGCATCAATTCTTCAGTGCTCAGCTTTCTTTATAGTCCAACTCTCACATCCATACATGACCACTGGAAAAACCATAGCCTTGACTAGAGAGACCTTTGTTGGCAAAGTAATGTCTCTGCTTTTGAATATGCTATCTAGGTTGGTCATAACTTTTCTTCCAAGGAGTAAGCGTCTTTTAATTTCATGGCTGCAGTCACCATCTGTAGTGATTTTGGAGCCCCCAAAATAAAGTCTGACACAATTTCCACTGTTTCCCCATCTATTTCCCATGAAGTGATGGAACCAGATGCCATGATCTTCGTTTTCTGAATCTTGAGCTTTAAGCCAACTTTTTCACTCTCCACTTTCACTTTCATCAAGAGGTTTTTTAGCTCCTCTTCACTTTCTGCCATAAGAGTGGTGTCATCTGCATATCTGAGGTTATTGATATTTCTCCCAGCAATCTTGATTCCAGCTTGTGTTTCTTCCAGCCCAGCGTTTCTCATGATGTACTCTGCATAGAAGTTAAATAAGCAGGGTGACAATATACAGCCTTGACGCACTCCTTTTCCTATTTGGAACCAGTCTGTTGTTCCATGTCCATTCCTAACTGTTGCTTCCTGACCTGCATGCAGATTTCTCAAGAAGCAGGTCAGGTACAGTGGGATATCACCTTATACCTGTCAAAATGGCTGTTATCCAAAAGACAATGAATAACAAGCACTGGTGAGGATGTAGAGAAGAACGCTAGTACCCGGTTAGTTAGAATGTGAATTGGTAAAACCATTATGGAAAACAGTATGTAGGTTCCTCAAAAAAGTAAAAGTAGAATGATGGGATGATCCCAGAAATTCCAATTCTTTCTCTAAAGGAAACAAAAACACCAATTAAGAAAGATATATGCACCTCAATATTAATAGCAGTATTACTTACATCAGCCAAGATAAGGAAGCAATCTTGGTGTTCATTAATAGATAAATGGATTAAGAAGATGTGGTATATTTATACAATGGGAATTAGCCATAAGAAAGAATGAAACCTTGCCATTTGCCTCAGCATGGATAAACCTGAAAGGTTTTATGCACAGTGAAATAAGTCAGATAGAGAAACACAACTACTGTACATTTTTACCTATGTGTGGAATCTAAAAAACAAAACAAACAAATAAAGCAGAAATAGACTCACAGATACAGAGAATAAACTGGTAGTTACAGGGACCTGGGGCAGGGGAGGCAAAACAAGTGATAATTCTGTAGGGTGTGTAATCTAAAAACATTTGAATCACTGTGTTATATACCTGAAACTAATATAATATTGTAAGTCAACTAAACTTAAGAACAGAATATGTAAAGCAGAAAAAAGTAAGTATCATCTGAATCACACATGGGTGAGATTTGCAGTATTAATTCATCCCTAGACAAAATTCCTCTCCAGATATCACCCTGTCAAAGCAGACAAGTTATGAACTGACAGAGGAATCAAAAAAGAAGGAAGAGGTGATACGTCCAAAGCAAGTCCAAAACCCAACAAGGCAAATTCCATCAGATTTCAAGGCTTGAGAATAATCCTCTCTGGTTCAGCACTTTTCTCTCTAAGCCCCCTGAGAGGCAGAATCAAACCCACAACGCTCTCGGGACAGCTCCACCCCTACAGCTCTCGGCAAGGGCTCTATCCATGAGGCACTGGGTAGAACATTCTGATCTGCCAAAACTAAAGATGAAACAAGAGGAATGAGCTTGGACTGTTAGATATATGGTAGGAATGGCAGCCCTGACAACCTCTGAAACATCTTCAGAGTCATTCTTCCCTTTTCTTGAAAGATAAGGCATGCATGCAACAGAATAGCTCCATCATCCTGTCATGTAGCATCTGAGAGCCCTTGATAATTCATTTTGTCCCATCTTTGTCCCCTTTCAGTTCACCCTGGCAGGCTTTCTACTTGTATAATCCTGTAATCTCTTTATCAAATGACAGCCCAGCCATACCATTGGTGTTCACTTTGGAACACACTTGACTGATTTTCTTTCTTTCTTTTTTTTTTTTTTTTTGCAATATGGACAACCTGAGGATTTTCCAAATCTTTAAATTCTGGTTCCTTTTTACTTAATTCCTTCTTCAATTTCTCTCTTTCCTCTCACATTTTATTGTAAACAGACAGACGGACCGAGACCACTCCTTCAACATTTTGGTCTGAAACATCCTTACCGAAGTATCCAATTTCACAGTTCACAAGCTCCACCTTCCAGAATATCCTAGGACACAGTTCAACCAAGTTGTTCATCACTTTGTAATGAGGATTCCTTTCCTCCAGTTTTCTATAAATCTGTTCTGCATTTCTGTCAGAGACTTCATCAGAATGGCCTATAAGGGCTATATTTCTACCAACATTCAGTTCTCAGCAATCTAGGGTCTTTCTAATATGCACCTCAGATTTCCTCTATCCTCTACCCATTAACCAGTTCCAAAGCTACTTTCACATTTTTAGGCATTTGTTACATCAGCACCTCATTTCACAGTACAAAAATCTACATTAGCTCTGGGGTTGTGCTAGAGGTAAAGAACCCACCTGCAATGCAGGAGACATGAGACTTGGGTCTGTTCCATGAAATTAGGTAGATCCCCTGAAGCAGGAAATGGCAACCTGCTCCAGCATCCTTGCCTGGAGAATCTCATGGACAGAGGAGCCGGGTGGGCTACAGTCCATGGTGTTGCAAACAGTCAAACACGACTGAAGCAACTTAATAGTACATATATCATAAAATATACACCATAGACTAGGTGGCTTAAACAATAGAAATTTATTTTCTCACAGCTCTAGAGGCTCCAAACCCAAGGTCAAGGTACCAGGCAATTCAGCAGAGAGTTCTCTTCCTGGCTTGCAGATGGCTGCCTTTTCTCCATGTGCTCATATAAGCTTTCCAATGTGGGCACAGAGAGAAAGGCACCAGTCCTGCTGGATTTGAGTTATGACTTCATTAAACTATTATCATCTCCTCACAGGTGATTTCAAAGCAGCCTCACTGCTGCTGCTGCTACTTCTGCTAAGTCCCTTCAGTTGTGTCCGGCTCTGTGTGACCCCAGAGACGGCAGCCCACCAGGCTCTCCTCTTCCTTGGATTCTCCAGGCAAGAGCACTGGAGTGGGTTGCCATTTCCTTCTCCAGTGCATGAAAGTGAAAAGTGAAAGTGAAGTCACTCAGTCATGTCCAACTCTTCGCGACCCCACGGACTGCAGCCCACCAGGCTCCTCCGCCCATGGGATTTTCCAGGCAAGAGTACTGGAGTGGGGTGCCATTGCTTTCTCCACAGTCCCACTAGAGATGAACATAAAAATGTTGAGAGGACACAATTCAGTTCATAGCAGAACTGAATATCAGACCCAGAAATCTGCTTGAAGTACTGCTTTTTTACTTTTGAAGTTTTATTTGCAAAGCACTTTATATGTTTACAAATCTTTTTGCTGGGCCTTATCATACTTATTCAATGCATACAAAGATTTAGACCATATGAAAAAAAAAAAGAAAACTGTCCAGAAAACTATGTCAAAGAAATCTCTCCCCACCCCATTCTCCACATGAACTTAGCTTGTGAATATAACCGTGAATAGGACAAGACTATTTATCTGACAGTTTATTTGCCTGCCCATGCAACTGTTTCATTATGGTGTCTCAAAGAACAGCAACAAGTACATTCAACATTGCAACAAGTACATTCTTCACTGACAGTGAGGTAAAGTTTAGTTCTGCAGGTCTCTCTATTAATAACTGTGCTACTGTCGATGGTAGATGCATGTCTAAGAAATATCTAAACTTCTCTTCATCAGTATGATACTTCGCTAGGTCTTTTTCATAAGAGATTTGTCATTCTATGGCTTTATCAAACAAATCATTATAAAGGTTTTCAAATTGGGATTTTCTTTTTCTGCACTATTTTAGGACATATAGCCGCCTTGAATCTATTGATGGTTTCTATGTATGTAAGTTAGGGAGGGAGAAAAGGGAGGCTTGAAAGAGAAGGATAAAAAAATCAAGGTCTGAACCTCCACATGTGTTTCACCAAATACAATTGTTTTCTTCTGAAGTACCATTTGCAAAATTGCCTATCAGACAGAATAGGTCAAAGAAAGCAGTCTCATTGTTCTATATTCAATATCATCTATATTATTTTTATAATTTTACCCCAACTTTGTCCTCATAACAAGGTATTTTCCAATTTCTTTGGAAAAGACACCTTAAGATAATTAATTTTGAGATATTCTACCCACTTGAAAACTACCACTACATATTAAACAATACCTGTATCAACATATACATCAGATAAAACTAGTATCAGAGAGTTTTGAAATACATTCGTTAAGGAAGACTCAAAAAATATTTTTACTTCAATTATTACTCTCCCTCAAAAGAAAACTTATTGTGTCATTTTTCCCTGTGTTTGTTTTACCACTTCAATCATTTTCTAATGCCATAGCAATGTAACAGAATCAGATAAGGCTCACTGAAACCTCCATATCAGATCAGCTGGAAAGAAGGAGATCATGGAGAGTCAGACCCGAGTTTTGCAAACTAGGCTACGTGGCTGATTTCAAGGGAGATAATCCGAAGTCCAAATAAAAGTGACCAATGTATTATTCTAGCACACTGGGCTCAATCCAAGCCAGCAACTTTGTACATCAGTGTCTGGTGTAGCAACTGGGCTGTGAAAACAAGAATTTCTAAGCAGTGGCAATACTGTGAGTCAGGTGACTATGTGGTGGGGTTTTAACCCTAGGTGAATACTTCAGTTTCTAACAAGCCTTCAACTATTCACTTGGGGGTCATGGGGAATTGGGAAGCGAGGTTTAGGCTAAGGACTCTCAAGATAAGGTTTCAGAATCTGATAATTAAGTTCTAAAAATTAAGATCCTTATCTTATTTGTTAAAAGATTTCCTAACTGGCCCAGCTCTGAGGTCACTTTTAAAAATTTATTCCTTAACAATACTCAATAAATACACGGTGCTTTGCAGCTTCCAAAGAACTTACATGTACATAATGTATTCTTCACAGCATACCTGAAAGGGGAGTGTCACAGATAAACTCATATCCACTTTATCCAAGTGGAGAGCAAGAACTGTGGAACAGCAGGGCCAGGACCCACGTGAGTCCTGCTAGTGCTTTTCCAGCATGCTGTACCATGATGCCTTTAAAGAAGCAGGTAATGAAAAGCTCCTCATTTCTGATCTTTTCCATATGTACATAACAGTATGTAGGTGGAAGCAACCCACGGCCTCGGCTGTATACTGGCCCTTGTCATCACCCAGTTCCTCCTCTAAAACCTTAAACATCAGTATTCTACTCAAGAGAAAATCTCCCATATTGTTTCCCTCCCACTGCTACTGCTGCTGCTGCTAAGTCGCTTTAGTGTCCAACTCTTTGAGACCCTATGACTGTAGCCCGCTGGCTCCTCTGTCCATGGGATTTCCCAGGCAAGAATACTGGAGTGGGTTGCTATGCCCTCCTCCAGCAGATCTTCCAGACCAGGGACCCAAGTAGCATCTCTTACATCTCCTGCATTGTCAGGCAGGTTCTTACCTGGGAAGCTCTTCATTCCCACTAAACCTACCTAAGGAGAAGGAAATGGCACCCCTCTCCAGCACTCTTGCCTGGAAAATCCCATGGACAGAGAAGCCTGGTGGGCTGCAGTCCATGGGGTCACTAAGAGTCGGACACGACTGAGCAACTTCACTTTCACTTTTCACTTTCATGCATTGGAGAAGGAAATGGCAACCCACTCCAGTGTTCTTGCCTGGAGAATCCCAGGCACGGGGGAGCCTGGTAGGCTGCCATCTATGGGGTCGCACAGAGCTGGACACAACTGAATCGACTTAGCAGCAGCAGCAGACCTACCTAAATTCACTGTAATCTCAGTCCCTTGATTTCTCCCTTTTGCCTTCCCTATTTGGCTCTCTCCAAATTGTCCAGCTTTTATTATTAACATCCTCACTTTTCCCATCTTTGTCCACCTGCCCCATTGACCCGACAAGGCCACTGTGATAGATCAATTCAACTTTCTACTCTAAGCCAAGTTTTAGAGAACTCTTTAGAGTCCCTTGGACTGCAAGGAGATCCAACCAGTCCATTCTGAAGTAGATCAACCCTGGGATTTCTTTGGAAGGAATGATGCTAAAGCTGAAGCTCCAGTACTTTGGCCACCTCATGCGAAGAGTTGACTCATTGGAAAAGACTCTGATGCTGGGAGGGATTGGGGGCAGGAGGAGAAGGGAACGACCGAGGATGAGATGGCTGGATGGCATCACCGACTGGATGGACGTGAGTCTGAGTGAACTCCGGGAGATGGTGATGGACAGGGAGGCCAGGAGTGCTGCAATTCATGGGGTCGCAAAGAGTCGGACATGACTGAGCAACTGAACTGAACTGAACTGAACTGAGCTGGACTTAATAAATGTTTGTCTTTTTATTTGGAAAGGTCACTTCTCCATTTCTGTTAATATGTAAGTGTTTTAAACCTTCACTACCATCCCAATGCCCTTACCCTACATCTACCCAGTTTATTTTCTCAGTTTTCTACTTCATCAAGGTCTTCCAATGCAAATTCCCTTTTCCCAAGCTTCAACTGTCTTTCTAGCATCGTTTGTTCATCCTTGCCTCCTCTCCTTACTTTGTCTTGAATCTTATTCCGTACCATATTTCCTTAGTTAGTCCTCCTTAATACAATCCCCTTCATTTATACAATCTTTTAGTGATAGCCACTTCCCTAAATTGGAAAAAAAAAGGGGGGGGGGGAACTTCCCTGGTGATCCAGTGGCTAAGACTCCATGCTCCCAACGGCAGAGGACTCGGATTCAATCCCTGGTCAGGGAACTAGATCCTACATGCCACAATTCAGAGGTCAAATGCCTCAACTAAAGATCCTGCATGCTGCTCGAAGACTGAAGATTCTATGTGCACAACTAAGACCCAGGATAGGTAGGTAAGTGGGTAGGTAGATAGATAGATGATAGATAGACAGATAGAAGAAAAAAGAAGAGCAAGTTTCTCCCTATTTAAAAAGAACTCAATATTTCATCTCAAGAAAACTTCACAAAACAATTCTTGAAAGAGAACTTTATAACTTCCACCTTCAGTTCATCTCTTTTCATCCTACAAAGTCCATCCACTTAAAACAAATTTCTATACTGACTGTAATGCAATAGTCAAAGAAGTATATTGCTCCCATTCAAAAACCTTTTCTGCCTTTCTTTGTCAAGAACCATCGTTAATGTGAAGCATGCCACTTTACTTAAAGTTTTGCTATATATATGATCCTTTGGTGGGGAGGGGCTTTGAAAAAATATTATTTCCATACTTAATTTGGTCATTTTAAAATACATTCTCCATTATTTCAATTATACATGAAGTTATTATATTTTCAAAGAACAGTCAATGAAAAAGAAACATATGGACTAATCAGGCATTTTTCCTGAAGACAGTTTGCATTCTATTAAGATTTCACAGAAGTAAAATATCTTTCATATCCAGAGAATCTTCGTCATGGTTTATTTTTTAACGAAGAAAGTCAGCAATGGGATATACAGGTGTTTGGGGGTGTTTTTTTTATAATGCACATGAGCATTTTTACTTAAAGGCCTAAAATATCAACCCTTCATTTAAACTTTTTGTAATCCTTCCATTCAAGCCTCCAATGCAGTGATTTTACAATAAATAACTGTGAAGCAGTTTCAATGTTCAGATTTTTCTCTTCTTTGTCATGACTGCCTATGTCTCCTATCTGCCTGGAGTCGGAGTTCATTTAGACATGGTCTAGCTTCTATCAAGGAGAAGGCAATGGCACCCCACTCCAGTACTCTTGCCTGGAAAATCCCATGGGCGGAGGAGCCTGGTAGGCTGCGGTCCACGGGGTCGCAAAGAGTTGGACACGACTGAGCAACTTCACGTTCACTTTCATGCATTGGAGAAGGAAATGGCAACCCACTCCAGTATTCTTGCCTGGAGAATCCCAGGGACAGGGGAGCCTGGTGGGCTGCCGTCTATGGGGTTGCACAGAGTCAGACACAACTGAAACAACTTAGCAGCAGCAGCAGCAGCTTCTATCAGGCTGTAAGCCAAAGACCTGAGATAATTACATGACTGTTTGGGAAAGTTTTTATAGTTCTTCATCTAGTTTAAGGCAGACAGTATGTCAGAAGCTTCCATGGGGTTATTATTGGTGAGTTCGAGCATAGATAAATTATGTGGGAATGGGGCATTTACATTTAATTATGGAGCAGTTGTTCAAGTGGGGAAAATGTTTACTTGAATGTACATAGATTATGCAGTACTGCCCTTATTCTTAAATGCAAAACATGGTTTTCTCTCTCTATGGTGTTTTGGAATTTCACCCTGTGTTGAGGCAAAAACAATGTTTAACTGCTTTTATACATGCACAGGAAAGGCTTTCAGGCGCCAGTTGTTTCCCAATAGGGAATCCCTTCACTGTAAATTGCATCACTTACTCTCACTGTGGTGATGGTGGGGTAGCAAAACCAAACCAAACTAGCCATGATGTGGGCTGTTAACACAAGAAGGTGCAGAACCCAAGTGCAGCTAACTCTGAAAAAGTAAGCTGATGTTCAAATTAACCATGATACTACATAAGATCTATGTCTAGTTTTCAACTCACTACAATACACACAATACATGTTTCTAAATGAAAAGATTCTGAGGAGAGAGGGTAGATTATTTTTAACAGTCAAGGACCACAAAGGAGCTCATTCGCTTCTCTCTTCCTAATGAACACACAGTTTACACTATATTATTCTGAGGCTAATTATTGGGTCATGGACTCTGCTAGCCGCTGTCTCATTTTTCCCTCTGGCTCCTGGCCTTTTGGACAATACGTTGCTCATTAGCAACCCCACCCAAGGCTGGGAGGGAGAAGTAAAATCTGCTGAAACACAAACTAATCTATCTCACTTCCTGTTAGTCGTTCTCATAGAACAGGATACAGAAACTGTTTATTAAGCTGAGGTTTTAGATTTATGAGTAGATATTAATGATCTATATATCTCCAGCTCTCAATGCCATGAATAATTGAGAGCTGATTACATTATCAGACACTTAGGCCACAAAACTCTATTTCTTTGTAGGTTTATCTCTGCTTTCTCTAGACCTTCAGACTATAATACAGCATGTGCATGCGTGCAAAGTCGCTTCAGTAATGTCTGACTCTTTGCAACCCTGTGGACTGTAGCCTGTCAGGCTCTTCTGTCTGTGGGATTCTTCAGGCAAGAACACCAGAGTGTGTTGCCATGCCCTCCTCCAGGGCATCGTTTCAACCCAGAGATCAAACCCACATCTCTATGTCTTCTGCTTTGGCAGGTAGGTTCTTTACCACTAGGACCACCTGGAAAGCCCATAAGTACTATATCCTAAATGTCAGACTTGTGATCATCAAGTCTGAAAACTTCCTTAAAGCTGTTTCAAAGATGGCAGTCACCTCCCTCAGCAATTAAAGCAGCAACAAAATATAAGACATCTGCCTATGCCCTTGCCCTGTGGGTAATAAAACTAAATCCTCAGTTCTGCACTCAAGGTAGACTCCATGTGTCATTTACTTTCTTTCCACAAAACACATTAAGCAATACTGTCTGAGAAAAAGAATACAAAATTTAAGCCTGTCAAGTCTTTAGAATTTAATAGGCTTCAGCCACTCCGAATTGGATGTGGATATTCTGAGCCTATTAAGTTGGATTGTTTTTCTCCTTTGTTATATGTTAGCTTTATTAGGTTTTAATTTTAATTTTAAACATGAGGAATACAAAGTAAGTGAAATGAAACTGAAATCTTATCTGTGGACCTGTCTGAAGTTTTATACACACATATATTAGACCATTATGTTTCATCATGATGTTTTAATTAAGGAAAATAAAAGAGATTTGAGAGGAATCTAGAGAGTGGTGAATAAAGAGAGCAAAAGTTCAACTGAAAAAAATATCAAATTGAAAGAAAAGATGTTTATATGAACATGAAAGGCATGGATCTCCAAATTTACTATATTGCTAAAAGTCAATGGTAATGAGCTGACATTATTTAGGTTAGCATGAGTCAGATTCAGATGAAACCTCCACTGTCATCCCAGATAACACTAAGATAAAAGAAAAAAGAGCGAAATAATTACTTGTTCATTCATTCAATAATCAATTTAAAATCTAAACATAAGAAAGCTCTCCTCTGCTTGCAAAGAGCTCCAGAGGAAGAGTAATGAAGTAAAATATGGCTAATATTGAAATACAAACTGTACACCAACAATCCTTGAGCTAGAAGGTGACAACAAGCAGTTACCAAAATACTTAACTTTCCCACAAGACTTCAATTATTCCTTCCAAGAGTAATGGTGGTAAATTTTATGCAAGAAAAAAAAATCTACTTTTTTATCTGTTTTATACCCATTTTAACTTAATCACTGAAGATATCAGTATCATTAGAAAACAAAATTTGTTTCAATGACAGTTTAAAGAATGCAAACTAAGACAGCCATCTCTGTGTGATGAATACTCATGAATCAAGGTGGCATAGCCTTGACTGTTTCTGCTCACCCAGCTTTGGCTTCAGGACTGAGAGTGGTGCTATATTACCATTCAACAGACAGACTACATACATTCTTAGGATACTAGCAAGGTAAGGGCACACAAAAATGTTCCTCTTCAATAAAATTGTCCATTAAAAAATCAAAATAAAAAAGTTTCACTTCCAGCAATAATTTAAGGTTTATGTTTTATGATTTACTGATGTTTTAATTTTTAAATAACAAGGACAGGATGTACAAATCTTTCTGGAAATTTTCAGTGCTAATGTTTAAAAATACCTGAATCTGAGCCACTCCTGATGACATACTCAACCTACTCATTGAAGGTACTAGGAGGTCAGATTCTGCTCTGTTGGGCTTCTGAGCAATTTCCTACTTAACAATTTTAACACCAACTTTCAGTCAAGTCTTCAGCCAAACTTCAAATATACTTGCTCTGATCACCCATGACTGGATCCTCCCAGCCCATTCCTGAGTGCTCAGACCCACCCAGACTCTGGCAACATGCATGCCATCTCTCTTCTTCCAGAGCCCTGTCCCATTTTCTAATCTTATTCATTTCTCAAAACAGTAAATTTCTGTCTCCCTTCGTTCTTTAGTGAGGGAGACTGATTACTGAAAAGAGAGACAGAAAACACACATAATTTCCAGAGAAATATTCAGTCAAAAGAATAATCACATCACTCCACTTCCCCCTGACTCCCAGTTTAGAAATAACCTCTAGAAGGAAACTACACATAGTACCAATACTAATAACTTTAGTTAAATATGAAATGTATTGATAAATATCTATTTTTGATCATAGAGAATTTAAGAAATAAATAAATGACATAATTATTAACTATGTCCTATCTACCAGGTGCTGTACACTAAGTGGCTTAACAGGGACTATATCATCTAATACTGATGTTAACCATCACTGTAGATAGTATTTTTACCCCCATTTTAGTGAAGAAACTCAAGCTTAAGAGATTGGAATGTGGATCATTCTAATGGGAATATTTTCTCTCAATCACCGTGCTATTTCATCAGTTAAACAAATATTTGTTGAATGAGGTAAAGTATGAATGAAATAAGATAGAGAAAATGAGAAGGAAAGCAATGGAGGGATTCTCTAGAGCAGCTTAAATAGATTCCATTCTTCCCTTTGGAAAACTCTCTTACAGCTTCCAAAAGGAGAACGGCTATATTCTCCCCTCTTGCCACCTCTACCCCAAGTACTATTTATAAACCTAGGCCTAGATTCAAGTGCATATGCTGAAAAACATGAACATATTTCACACTTATGACAAATTTCAGTCGAATAAGTAAAAATCAGATTGACTCTGTGAAACAGACCTAAAGCCATCACTGCCTTACTTACTCCACCAGTTTCGTTGCTCTCTCTCAGTCTGGAGACAACGCACCTTCAGGCTTTAACCTCTGAGCTCAAAGTCCCTATTCTCAGACTAAACATGCTGATTGCCAACCAAAACAAACATCTTTACTGACAACCAAGTTCTGCCTGGATAATTTTCACTTTAAAAATAAAAAGAAGAAGAAGAAAGAAAAAAACTACAAAGTATGCTCTGTCCCCCAAAGGAATTCTTTCCTACTCTGCTATTTCTTCGTGTTGAGGAGAGAATCTGATGATATGTGAAAAGAGCTGATTGTGTCCTGACTCAAGCATTTCACAGGGATATTTGCAAGGCTAAATTTAGGAGAAGATAAATCTTGAAATTAGAATCAAAGTCAAAAGTTAAAATCCTGCTTCAACTCTATGCTGATGTCTCTTAAAAAAAAGAAAAAAAAAACAGCTAGAGAACAAACATGCTGTCTCACTAGTCACGCGGATCTGAATTACTAACAGATACATCGTTCCAGGCTTGATCTCATTTCTTGCCTGGCTTTGCTTTTAACTCTGTACATCCATGCTGAGGATTCAAGCTGTTTCCCCAGCTCAAAACAAGTCCTTTTCAGAGCCAGGTCTCCCGCCTTCCTGCTGCCTGTGTTAATGAGGAGCATGAGTTTCAAATCAAACTTCAAAAGAACAATTTTCTTGGAATATTATCCTGTAATGGACTTCAAATACAACCTTCCTTAGGGGTTTAATATCTCTATATAAAGTAATTAATCCAGTGAGAGAAAAATCTAGAGTCCTCGAAAAAGGAGGCAAAGAGCCTAAGTTTGGTGTTCCCCTTCCCCCCTGCAACCCTATACTGGAAGGTGGGGAAGAGAGTATGAATCCCAGTGACATTAATACGCATATGGGTCTGATTCCCAAGGCAGAAGTTTAATCTCACTCACCTTTGGAAAGCTAAGCTAGAGTCTTTATACTCAGATTCCCTGATATATGAGGACATGACTCTGCTCAGTATGATCCCATAAAGTTTATGCAACATGAACCTCCTGTAAATACTCCAAAACCACAGCTGATTGAAATTCACAGGAAAGGAGATGTTCTAGGTCATTGGATTTTCTGGTCAACTCATAATTGAATAGAAAAACCCTTCTTATTTCAACCCTCAGGATCAAAAATGTTTATAAATGCATTAGTCTGTTTTCCTGACTTGTTAAATGCAGCATGGAGATATAAGTCTATCTCTATTTGATGATTCAGATAGCTACGGTTCCTCATGTTGCACCTTTCGGAATCGGTTACTTGAGTCCTGTATCTATGAAGTCAGAGGTTTAAAAAACAGAAGCAGGGCTGCACTGACATTTAGGTTATAGTTATAAAAGTTTAGTATAAAGCCAGCATTGATAGGCACTTAATGTCCTTTTACCTATTTCTTTAAAAAATTACAGGGTTAAAAATTTCTGATTGATGAGTGAGTCTGATTAATAATCTGCATGTTTATACTCACTTTATATACCTTTATCTGGGGGTGGGGGAAACCTTCCATCTTGATCTGAGAAAAAGTCCATTTCTAACTGGCTGCATGGTTCACATAGATACCATAAAACCTATTAAAAAATAAAGTGACACAATAGAAATTAAATTGAAAGCAACCTAAACTTACATCCCGGGTCCCAAGTTGTTGTTGCTATAACTGTCAGGGTGGTTGTTGCTACTATACAGGGGGAATACCTTTTAAACTCAGAAGTCATCAAAAGTTAATTCTGCTTCCATTCAAGAGGGAAAGACCTTTCAGCAATCTCAGAGAAAGTTTTTTGTACTCAAATCCTCCTAAGCTATAAAGCCCTAAAGTAATGAAAGATAAATCAGGCCAGTCACGTGCATGAAGACCAAGAATGAGCAGCAAAACGAACCACAGCAATGGTGACCTCAAGTGCCAGCAGGCACAGAAAGGTCTTACGCCAGCCGTTTCTTATGCCCCTATTCTCCAAAGGTTGTGTTTTTCCTGGCAAGAGAGGTGGAGGGGAGGTGCATTTCCTAACTTGTCAATGGCCGTATGCTTTCTGAGTAAGAAGAGCATGAGTGAAAACACAGGCTTTCTCTCCTTTCCGTCAGCTCTCTACTTGCCAGCAAGCCAGTGTTTACAACTTTTTTGTTGTCTGCCTGACAAATATGTCCAAATCAGCAATTCTAACTTGACATACTCCTCACGAATGGCTATCCAGAGTTCCGTTCCAAGTAGAAGGGCTAGGAGGAAAGGAGAGGACATGGAAAATAGCAGGGGAAGGAAGGGAAGACAGAGAAAGGGCAGCAGGGAAAGAAAAATCTGTACAAATGACTGATTCATGTCAACACTAAACCTGTGCTAATTTCTCTGCCTTTCCTACCTACTTTTAGTAGAGCTTTGTGAAGTACAAGACTGAAAGGAAATTGTGTTTCCATTTGAGTCTGCTCATAAAAATCTTTAAGTAATACCTGTCTTATTTGTCTGTAGGATAGACCAATTCAACTAACATTCTTCCACTTAAGACTAAGATGAACGGTAGGCAAATTTCATTTTCAACCTAAGGTTCTAATCTGTGTTAACATGGGCCCACCAAGACCTAAACTATCATCAGGTCCACAAAGTGACCCTTCCGTCTAAAAGTTGAAACTCTTTTTGATTTCCAGATCTCATCCAAGTAGTCAACTACTTAGGACGTTATTGACAGAACTTTGGAAAGACTAGGAACAAGGAGATGCAGCCAGGAAAGGAATGCAGAGTTTCAGACATGCAGTATATATTAATAGTGATACTTAAACCGCTAAGATTTCCATTCCATTGATACTAATTTATTTCAGATTGCTTCATCATGCTGCTAATCAAAGCCAGCAAGCATACACCAAGACAAGCCAAAGGGGAAAATGACCTCTCTTTACATATGTGTGTTGTGAAGAGGGTGGTAAATATTCAGGATGAATAAACATATAGCTGCTGATGCTTTAACTCCATATTAGAAAAAAAAATTCTATTAAAATGCCAGACAAGAATTTATAGAGTATTTGTTAAATGGTGTCCTGAAATGTTTCAGATAACAATAGTCAGATCCCTGAGGTCAGTGTGCCACTGCTTTTGATACTTTTTAAACATCTACTTAGTAAGAAAGAGTTAAATGAAAGATTTTAAACAGTGGAATGATTCTTAGAGGAAAGACAGCCATCCTTCAGTGATAAGTCTGAAATATAAACATGAGAACAAATGCAGCACAAAAGAATAAAGAAAGTGAATGATATTTTTTCAAACTATTATGAACTTTAATTAACTTTATTAAGTTTAAACTACACTTAAGGTACAACAGACCAATGATTTTTGTCCTCATTTGTGAAAAAAATGCAGAACAGTTGAGATTAAGTGAAAAGAAACATAATTACTTTAAAAATTGTTTGAAGCAATGAACGGGATTTACTCACAGAAACCTAGGTTCATCTTAAAAACAAACTCCTAAGGGCAATTTTTAATGGAAGAAACAATAAGATCAATAGCAGAATATCAATTATGTAAATGTAAAATACATGTTACAAAGCAACAACAGAATTTAGTAAGCGTATATATCAAACTAAAAGGCTACACAGTGAATAAATTAGAATAGCTATTTATGGTAGTGAGGGAAGAGAAGAGAATAAAGATAATCATTTTTTTTTTAAATAAGCCTCGCATGGATCAATGATGGCACTGTACTATGAGCTGAAAAACATGATTATATCAATCTTACACACTATAGTCCAAAATATTACAGTCACAATCAATAAAGTTTAAATGTAAATGTGACCAAAAAAATTTTAACTCCAGGGATAATAAGATGGATAATGCTTAATTAGTTCAACATGAAATGCAATTATATCAGGCCAGTGATCTTATGCTTGTGGTTCAGAACACTAAGAAATTCATTGGCCAAAAATCATTGAAAAAAAAGTCTCATTCCCCTCTTAAAAAAAGAGAGAAATGCTCTTTAAAATCTGTTCTTTTTAAAAATAATTTTATTTACGCATTTATTTTTGTTGTGCTGGGTCTTTGTTGCTATGGAGGCCTTCTCTAGTTGAAGGGAGTAGGCACTGCTCTCTTGTTGCTTCATTGCAGTGTGAGCTTTTCTCTAGTTGCAGAAAGTGGGGGCCACTCTCTTGTTGCAAAACATGGGCTCTAAGGTGCAAGGGCTCAGTAATTATGGCTTCTGGGCTCTAGAGCACAGGCTCAACAGTTGTGACACATGAGTTCCCTGGCATGTGAGATCTTCCCAGACAAGGAACTGAACCCATGTCTTCTACTACTGAGCCACCAGGGAAGCCCAAAATCTGTTTCTTTTTTTCTGCATTTTTCTCCTAAATTTTAATCCCAAAATGAGAGTAAAATCCAAATCTGTGCTCTTGATCTCCTTCAGTGCAAGAATATCTCCAGGTATATGCAGGAAAAAAGGGATACAAATTTCAAACAGTGTAACAAGAAAATTCGATCATGAATTTGCTATGAAGTAAAGGGTAAAGCCAAAGAAGACATACAAGTTCATAACTTAAGGAAGTGGGGTTTATAAGAATTGAGAAGAAGAACATTAGTGGAAGAGGAAGTAGTAAGGATTAAGCATCTCTACATTCAGTGCATGAATAATTTCATATGGCCATTTCTAACAGATTCCTCAAAAGCAGGCCCGGGGTTTAAGGTCAGAGGTCAAGTTAGGTAAAACATTTCTGGAAGGATTCAAAGAGTTCTCTGACAGTCTGGTTTAATCAAAAGATTAAAAGCAGGATATTTTTTAAAATCCTCCCTGAATATTATTTCTCACAATTGAAGTTCTGATGAGCACAGAGCAGCAGAGAATCTAAAGCCATATTATTTAACCAGATTCTTAAAAATCACTTACCCATGTTAGACAACCACCTAACTATAAATACCAGGAGGTCTGGCAGCTGTGGCATGTTTTATTTTCCTAAAATACATAAATATGAACTCTATTTCACATTCTGTCTTACAACGTGATGTTTACACTTCTCCACAAAGAAGCAGGGTCTATACTCCCTCACTTTGAACCTGCTGGATCTTCATATTAATAACTGCTTCATGTACTAGATTATGCTGCAAGGAACACTGACTTCCCAGGCTTGGTCATAAAAGATGATATGGTTTCCACTTCTTTCTCTCTCTCCTAGAATATCTATCTTGAGAGCTCAGAGGCAACATTTAAGAAGCCTGGCTGTCCTGAAGCTAGGATATTAGAAAAATGCCATGAAGAAAATACACAGACAGAGAGCTGTCAAAGGAGACCTCATAACCTAACACATGACAGAAAAGCCTTCAAGGGATCCTTGTTCCTAGACACAATCTTACCACAGTGGCATGAGAGACTCAAGCCAAAATTGCCTAGCTTAGCTCAGCCACTCCTGAATTCCTGACCAAAGAAGCCATCTAAGATTGTAAAGAATCATTTGTGTTGCTTTAAACCACTACTGCTTGGGGTGGTGGGTTACCCAGCAATAGATAACGGATACAGAAGTCTTTCAGAGAAGTTGAATAACTTATCCAGCATGTGTCCCTGAATGGATGGTGCCCCTCCTACATGCAGAAAGAAAATCTGTGATTAAGCCTTATAGCTAGTTAAGATGTTCATTTGTTTTTGTTTTGTTATTTGCTAACCTCACTTACTGCTTCCTCTGAAAACATATCTTTATTCCCAAAAGCCCACTGAAACATTTACTATTTTATTGCCACTGTATATCTGAGGAAACTAAAGCACAGTTAAAAAACTACCAAAATTCAAAAATTATTCATTGAAGGAGCATCTTCCAGCAGTATAGTCTGATTCTAGGCATGCTTCGAACTGTCACGCTCTACTACTTTTGGCACTTTTCATGATTGAGCTCAATTATAAACTTTTGGGAATGATGACAAAACTGAAGTAGAACACTAAAATGACAAAGTTGGCTAAATAAACCTGCTGAAAATTGTAACCCTAATAGTGCCGCTTTCTTTAAACTTTTTGTATTTGGGTAGAGTTGATTAACAATGTTAATTTCAGGTATAGAGCAAAGTGATTCAGTTATACATGCATCTATTCTTTTCCAAGATTTTTTAGGTCATTACATAATATTGAGTTGAGTTCCCTGTGTTATACAATAAGTCGTTGCTGGTTAACCATTTTAAATACAGTAGCATGAACATGTCAATCCCAAGCAAGGCCATCTGTAATGCTCTA
This sequence comes from Capricornis sumatraensis, assembly GCF_032405125.1. Taxonomy (NCBI): domain Eukaryota; kingdom Metazoa; phylum Chordata; class Mammalia; order Artiodactyla; family Bovidae; genus Capricornis; species Capricornis sumatraensis. Next base: position 37,625,373 of record NC_091085.1, on the reverse strand, counting down.
ATCCTATAGAATAATACTCTAATCAGTGAGTATAAAATATTAATATGCAATAAATATAAACAGATTATAAATTGGAACAATACCTGACCCAGAGCAAAGGTTATTAAGGCCATTAAAGAGTCATATGTACAAACTGGAATCAGGAGACAAATGACATTTGCATTCAATCCTATTCTAACACAAAGTAATAAATACTGTTTTCAATAAATGCTAATATTGACACAAAGAATGTTATTCTACCTAAAACAAAGAACATAGAAGAAGAATCAACAACAAAAAAATTCTTATTTTTATCTCAATCCACAGAAAGCACTACATTTAAATGAACCAGTTTAGTATGAAAGTACTGGCAGGAATTCAACATAGCTCATTATGTCTCCTGAGGCATCATTATGGTATGTTTGCTTTTTAAAAAATCACACTTAAACACTTTCTCTCTTACAAACTGTTAAAAAAAAATTCACTATATTACTATTTCATGATGAAGTAAGTGGTCTCAGGCTGTGTGGCTAGTTGTGGGCAAGAACAGAATGGGAAGTCCTCATCAAAAGATGCATCGTCATGATCATTTTAAGCATTCTCAAGGATCTGTTCTGCAGCAACATGAAGGGTGCCGTAGCTTGACTCCCTGACTGCCACACACAATTCACCAGCAGTCCATAAACATTTGTCTAGTTCATAAAATCTAAGAGACTTTTTTTCTTCTATTTGTCATCAGTCATTTAAATATGAATTCTAAATGCAGAAAGAAATGCCCAAAGAGTAATGTCCCCAAAGCTAAATTTTAAATTAAATTTCCCTAAGGTTCTATAACACTGCATACAACACTACTGGTTTGAATTCTGGAATCATCTTTTAAAGATACAATAGTAGAATCAAATTCCTGGCCATATAACTCTGTGTGTGTGTGTGTGTGTGTGTGTGTGTGTGTGTGTTAGGGGCTTCCCAGGTGGTGTTAGTAGTAAAGAACCTGACCCTAGAGATAGGTGGGTAGTTGGGTAGGTATCTGTTAGGGTCTTCCCAGGCGGTGCTAGTAGTAAAGAATCGGACCCTAGGTAATAAAACAGACATGGACATTCCCAACAATGGTGGGATTTGAGGAAAATCAGCAAAGAAGAAAGAACTGGACAGAGATTGACATAGTTCATGCCAACCATCTTGCAAAATGATGAAAATCGTAAACAGAACAGGATTCTCAATAAAGCCACCCCTGAAATGGTCCTTTGAAATACCATGAATGACCTCTGGAGTGGTCATCCATAGCTCTTAACTTGAACTGACAGTTTTGTGGGGAAAGTTTTCCAAATATAAGCTTCCAAGTAAAGTTCTCTTTACATTCCTATAGGAAATAAAAACAAACAAAACTTACCTCATTAATTCTTCCTTCAAACTCCCTCTTGAATGTGCAGGAAGAAGCACATTCCCCTTTCAACCTCATCGACATTTATCTTCTCATGCCTGAACTACTGCAAGCACCTTCAAAGTGGCCACCTAAGCTGAATTCCCAACCTTCAGCCTTTCCCTTACCCTAGTCGAGTTTTTCCAGTGGTCATGTATGGATGCAAGAGTTGGACTGTAAAGAAAGCTGAGCACCGAAGAATTGATGCCTTTGAACTGTGGTGTTGGAGAAGACTCTTGAGAGTCCCTTGGACTGCAAGGAGATCCAACCAGTCCATTCTGAAGGAGATCAGCCCTGGGATTTCTTTGGAAGGAATGATGCTGAAGCTGAAACTCCAGTACTTTGGCCACCTCATGAGAAGAGTTGACTCATTGGAAAAGACTCTGATGCTGGTAGGGATTGGAGGCAGGAGGAGAAGGGGACGACAGAGGATGAGATGGCTGGGTGGCATCACCGACTCGAAGGACATGAGTCTGAGTGAACTCCAGGAGTTTTTGATGGACAGGGAGGCCTGGCGTGCTGCGATTCATGGGGTCGCAAAGAGTCGTACACTACTGAGCCACTGAACTGAACTGAGTCTACCTTGCATACACCATAAGGGACTTACCTTCCTAAATCACCTCATGCATCTTACCTCTCTAATATTCTAAAAAATTTAATGAGTCTTTGTGGGAAGATCAAATTCCTCAGGTGACCCTCCAAGTCTCTATCTGCCTTCTACTTATTTTTTCATTTTATGATCACACCAAGTGTTGGTAAGTAGTGGAGAATGTTGAGGGAACAGGAACCCTTACAACCTACTGGCGGTAGTGTAAAATTGTACAATCACTTAGAAAAAACAGTTCTTAAAAACATTCTTGCATCATATGATGCAGGAATTCCATTCCTAATTATTTACCCAAGAGAATGTGGAACTAAGGCTGGGTGTAAAACATCTACATAAAAGCATAGATCCATATAATGATTCTTAAGTTAACAGTCAGTAGTTTTATTTGTAATGGCCAAAACCAAAAAGCAATCCAAACACCCATCAAAAGCTGAACAGGTAAACAATGATACTATATCCATCCAAAGACATATTGCGTAGATACAAAACTAATGAAGTTTAGAAGAAAACTATAATATAGATGAAGCTCTGAAAAGGTGTCCTGAGTGAAACAAGCTGGACAAAAACACTTCTATCAAGTTCTAAAAACTGCACACTAATGTATAGTGACAGAACGCATATCATTGGTTACCTGGGAATCCAGAAGCAGGAAGGCAAAAGGACTGGAAAGAAGGAATTACAAAGGTGTTCTAATAAACTTCTGTCAGTGATGGGCATGTTCATCATCTTGATTGCAATGATGGTTTCATGGTTATGCACATATGTTCAAAACTCACCAAACTGTTCACATTAAGTGCACTGTATATTGTGTGTCAATTATACCTCAGATAAAAAGCTGTTTAAGGGAAAATCTTATCTCTGATCACTCACCTTCTAAACACATTCCTTGAGTCAAACTGGTCAACTAATTAACAGAAGAATGCATTGCAAACCTTTCTGCATCTGTATTTTCCTGCAGTCATCCTCTCAAATTAAATACCATATATTTGTCCTTTGGAACACAGCTGACCTCACACCTCCTCCACTGAGAAACTCCCCAGATCACTCCAGCTTTTAGATTTCTTCTTTCTCTGAATTTTTAACTTTCTAATTCATTCTAACTATCATTTCGTGAATTAAACTATAGCACAGAGGCAAACGTAAGTTTGAATTATCCTTGTCTAATTTAAAGCCTTGTGATCCTATAAATTTACTTAATCATGCTAAGCCTCTGTTTATTTCTTAAACATTTATATTAATAGCACCCATTTGCTAAAGTTGTTGAATGTAAACTGATTGGTGTAATATATAGTAAGTATCCAATTTTGGGGATTGGAATGAAAACTGACCTTTTCCAGTCCTGTGGCCACAGCTGAGTTTTCCAAATTTGCTGGCATATTGAGTGCAGCACTTTCACAGCATCATTTTTTAGGATTTGAAATAGCTCAACTGGAATTCCATCACCTCCACTAGCTTTGTTCGTAGTGATGCTTTCTAAGGCCCACTTGACTTCATATGCCAGGACGTCTGGCTCTAGGTGAGTGATCACAGCATCGTGATTATCTGGGCTGTGAAGCTCTTTTTTATACACTTCTCCTGTGTATTCTTGCCACCTCTTCTTAATATCTTCTGCTTCTGTCAGGTCCGTACCATTTCTTTCCTTTATTGAGCCCATCATTGCATGAAATGTTCCCTTGGTATCTCTAATTTTCTTGAAGAGATTTCTAGTCTTTCCCATTCTGTTGTTTTCTTCTATTTCTTTGCATTGATCACTGAGGAAGGTGTTCTTATCTCTCCTTGCTATTCTTTGAAATTCTGCATTCAGATGCTTATATCTTTCCTTTTCTCCTTTGATTTTTGCTTCTCTTCTTTTCACACACTAGTAAAGTAATGCTCAAAATTCTCCCAGTTAGGCTTCAGCAATACGTGAACCATGAACTTCCAGATGTTCAAGCTGATTTTAGAAAAGGCAGAGGAACCAGATCAAATTGCCAACATCCACTGGATCATGAAAAAAGCAAGAAAGTTCCAGAAAAACATCTATTTCTGCTTTATTGACTATCCCAAAGCCTTTGACTGTGTGGATTACAATAAACTGTGAAAAATTCTTAAAGAAATGGAACTACCAGATCACCTGACCTGCCTCCTGAGAAACCTGTATGCAGGTCAGGAAGCTACAGTTAGAACTGGACATCCAAATAGGAAAAGGAGTACGTCAAGGCTGTATATTGTCACCCTGCTTATTTAACTTATATGCAGAGTACATCATGAGAAACGCTGGACTGGAAGAAGCACAAGCTGGAATCAAGATTGCCGGAAGAAATATCAACAACCTCAGATATACAGATGACACCACCCTTAAGGCAGAAAGTGAAGAGGAACTCAAAAGCCTCTTGATGAAAGTGAAAGAGGAAAGTGAAAAAGCTGGCTTAAAGCTCAACATTCAGAAAACGAAGATCATGGCATCTGGTCCTATCACTTCATGGGAAATAGATGGGGAAACAGTGGAAACAATGTCAGACTTTTTTTTGTTGGGGGGGGGGGGCTCCAAAATCACTGCAGATGGTGTTTGCAGCCATGAAATTAAAAGATGCTTACTCCTTGGAAGAAAAGTTATGACCAACCTAAATAGCATATTCAAAAGCAGAGACATTACTTTGCCAACAAATATCCATCTAGTCAAGGCTATGGTTTTTCCAGTGTTCATGTATGGATGTGAGAGTTGGACTGTGAAGAAAGCTGAGCACCGAAGAACTGATGCTTTCGAACTGTCATGTTGGACAAGACTCTTGAGAGTCCCTTGGACTGCAAAGAGATCCAACCAGTCCATTCTAAAGGAGATCAGTCCTGGGTGTTCATTGGAAGGACTGATGTTGAAGCTGAAATGCCAATACTTTGGCCACCTCATGCGACTCATTGGAAAAGACGCTGATGCTGGGAGGGATTGGGGGCAGGAGGAGAAGGGGACGACAGAGGATAAGATGGTTGGATGGCATCACCGACTCAATGAACAAGAGTTTGAGTAAACTCCGGAAGTTGGTGAGGGACAGGGAGGCCTGGCATGCTACGATTCATGGGGTCACAAAAGTCGGACCACTGAGCAACTGAACTGAACTGAACTGACTGATCCAATCTTTATTGCATTAGATTTCCTATATGTTTTTTTGTATTATTCTTATATGAAATATTTTTGGAAGGGTGGTAAAGTCACCTGGCCTTTCTAATGATGCCTACCAGAAATAATTTCATTGAAGCCCTTGTACAATAAAAAAATATTAGTTGGTTTAATTTTTCTTTTCCTGTTAACATCCTTTTTCAATATGGACATGTGTGTGTGACACACACATACACATGTACATGTGTAGAGAAAGAGAGATTGAAAGACAGAGAGAAAGGAAGTAAGGAAAAGCAGGAAGAGAGAAGAGGAGAGGGGAGGGGATGCAGAGAGGAGAGGGGAGGAAGTTTGTGACTGAAAGTACTACACTCCCTGACTGCTAATATAGTATGATTTTTCTGCTAGAGTAACTTTAAACTGAGTCTAGGCATTATATTTAAATAATAAAATGTACTTAGTTATACTCTCAGAATTTGACTTTCTTAGCTCCAAATAATAAAACAACCACTACCAAACATTTCTTATCTATGTGATTAGGCACAAAGAAATAAGAAATGCATAATAAGTTCAGAATCACAAGTCAAAAAATGGCTATGATACAATTTGAACCAACATCCCTCCTAGTGTAACAATTTCATCACTGAGTTTACTTCCATCAGCTGCATTTTAAATAATAAAATCCAGATTACAGGCTTTTAACACCCAACTATTTATTTATGTTAATTGACTTACATAATGCTATACCTCACTTAATACAGGGTACTTTATGAAGAGTGTTTCTCAAGATATTTTAATTTCTTAAATTATTTATTTTTCAGTAGATTTGATAATGTTTTCCTTTCAATGGAAATTTTTCTTTGGGCTAAGTGAGGGAATACTAAAGATCGGCTACTATTTCATGCTTTCCCTTAAAGAAACAAGCTAAAGGTCCGTCTAGTCAAGGCTATGGTCTTTCTGGTAGTCATGTATGGATGTGAGCTGGACTGTGAAGAAAACTGAGCCAGAAGAATTGATGCTTTTGAAGTGTGGTGTTGGAGAAGACTCTTGAGAGTCCTTGGACTGCAAGGAGATCCAACCACTCCATTCTAAAGGAGATCAGTCCTGGGTGTTCTTTGGAAGGAATGATGCTAAAGCTGAAACTTCAATACTTTGGCCAACTCATGCGAAGAGTTGACTCATTGGAAAAGACTCTGATTCTGGGAGGGATTAGGGGCAGGAGGAGAAGGGGACAATAGAGGATGAGATGGCTGGATGGCATCACCGACTCGATGGACCTGAGTTTGAGTGAACTCCAGGAGTTGGTGATGGACAGGGAGGCCTGGAGTGCTGCGATTCATGGGGTCGCAAAGAGTCGGACACGACTGAGTGACTGAACTGAACTGAACTAGTAGCACTGACCACTGTTGCTGTTCAATCACTAAATCATTTCTGACTCTTTGCAATCCCATGGACAGCAGCTCTCCAGGCTTCCCTGTCCTTCACTGTCTCCCTGAGTTTGCTCAAACTTATGTGCATTGAGTCAGTGAAGCTATCCAACTATCTCATCCTATGCTGCCCCCTCCTCGTTTTGCCCTCAAACTTTCCCAGTATCAGGGTCTTTTCCAATGAGTCGGTTCTTTAAATCAGGTGAACAAAGTACTGGAGCTTCAGTTTCAGTATCAGACTGAATATTTCAATGAATATTCAGAGTTGATTTCCTTTATGATTGACTGCTTTGATCTCCTAGTGGTCAAAGAGACTCTCAAGAGTCTTCCCCAGCACTACAGTTCAAAAGCATCAATTCTTTGGCACTCAGTCTTCTTTATGGTTCAACTCTCACATCTGTACATGACTACTGGAAAAACCATAGCTTTGGCTATATGGACCTTTGCCAGCAAAGTGACATCAGTTCAGTTCAGTTCAGTTCAGTTCAGTTGCTCAGTCATGTCCAACTCTTTGTGACCCCATGAATCACTTGCTGACAAAAGTGATTTTTAATACACTGTCTAGTTTTGTCCATAGCCTTTCTTCAAAGGGTAAAGTGTTTTTTCATTTAATGGCTGCAGTCACCATTCACAGTGATTATGAAGACCAAGAAAATAAAAGCTGTCACTGCTTCCACTTTTTCCTCATCTATTTGCCATGAAGTGGCACTGACAGTGCCCAGTCATTATTTACTTAATCCAGTATCAAAAGTGTTTTTGTCTTTTCTTCCAAAGGGGCCATGTAGATTTAATTGAAAGAGATAGCCACATCTTTTTAAGCAACAGGAAGGAAGATAAGAAAATATCCCCAATCCAAATAACTATTATAGATACCTAACTGATGTTTTGAAAACTTATGCTTTAAGCAGAGGTTCCCTTCTAGAAACTCAGTGCCAGGATAAAACGTAGTATCAAGACCACTTTGACTATAAAACACAGTCACAAATGAAAATGCCAACATGCATTAACTAAATATTTGTGATATTATCATATAGTTAGAGCAATCATGGATGATCTTTTCTAAGCACTGTTTAAAATACTAAGCATGTATACTTTTAAAGAGTAATCACTGATTTTTTTAAGTAGATTGTACTTTAACAACTAACTCAGCTTTATTATGTACTTGATCAATAATTGAAGCATTACCTGTACATTGCTATGATTTGTAAATGTAATAGCACTTATCAAGCATTAATTATGTAACAAGCATTATTCTAAGCATTTTGCATGGGTTAGCTCATTTCACCTTCCTAACTCAATAAGACAAGTACAAATCATGTGAGAAAAGGCATAAAGAATTAAAGTATCATTAGCATTATTAGCATTGTTAAAAACAATAATGTGTTCAAATATGAGCTTAGATCTCACGATAAAATTTAAAAATCGAACTTCAAACTGTCTCATTTACGACTCAAGAATCTACTCAAGTAAACATATCACCATGTCTTTCTTAAGATATAGATAGATAGATGCTTGGTGTTTTTGTCAAAATAAGAATAATTTCATGAACTTAAAACATACTTTCCTCCTTAAAAAACTATATAATTCAAACTTAGAAGCATTCAAGACATATACACCCTTTCCACTACTTATATATGAATAGGATTTTACTAGAAAATCCAGTAAGAAGCAAATAAATGATGAAGGAGGGCACCCACAACCTTAGAAAGCATTAGAACAACCCACAAAGGAGAATAAAGCTAAGACTATTTTGACTTTTTGTTTGTTCTAATAGATGTTTGTATTTCAAATACTTTCAAATTATACTAGCTTTATAGAATTCTATTTTTCCACCCCCATATCTTCCTTTAGCCACTTTAAGCCAATCAACTCAAGGTCTTTGGGAAGTGCCAATTTGGAACATCTTCTGGCCTTGACAACTGGCAGCTGGGATCAATCTTTTCATAAAACCCAACTTGTCAGCTAAAACCAGTCATGTTTTTTAAGCAAGACAATCTGTTAAACAGGTTAGGTCTTAAATCCATGAAAAACATTTGCAAAAACACATTTTTTTACTTGCTCTTCCTAAGTTCTGAGGCTACAGATGGTACAGAAACCACCACTCTGGAAACTCTCCCAACCACCTATTATCCTTCCACGAAAATTTGAAGCTATCTTCTGGGCTCCACAGCTAGCAGCAGACCAGCTTCTGATACCCATGGGTGGGAAAAGATATCCTCAATGTGGGAGGAATCCTTGATTCACCACGGGCAGTTGCACGGTAATTTCTTTCTGCTGTGCAATTGATCCAGTTCATCATAAGCCAATGTCATACCAGTGCAGTTAGGCTAGCTTCCAGTTCTGGCTCTGCCATAAGAAGAACAATTTATTGTAGAGATTTCAAAGCAATTGCAGAGCTTATAAAGCTAAGTGATCTTAGGCAAGGCACATCTTCTCAAGCTTCAGTCTCCTTCTCAGTAAAATGAGAAGGCTGGGATGACCAAACTTAAAATGTCTTTCCAATTTTGTAATTCCATGATCCTCCTTCTTTCCTTTGCTTTTACTTAGCTGGAAGCCTGAGATACTTCTTCACCAATGCCAGCTTTTATGGTTATCTAGAATCATAGTGGGTCAATCCCCACACAGCATCATGCCATAAATAATGATGGATTAGATCAATATTTTTTTCAGACTTCATCATACTCAACAAAGTATAGGAAGGCTTCAAAACAGATAAAGATTGTTGTTCTTCCATGTAACCATGATTTTATTTTCATTACCTTTCAATATCCTAAAATCTTGACACTTCCTACCATTATTATCAAAGTGGGCAAATATACATCAGGCAAACAATCAATCTCCTTGGCTTTACTCCAGGTAAAAATCAATCACTGATCAAGCCAAAATCACTCTCAGAATCCTCAACTTACCCTTTCAGACAGCCACCACTAGTTATTTAGAAATGGCAAGAGGGAAAGAGTACATCTGAAATTGTGACGTATATGTTAAGTAGTATCAGTCCAAACCCAACTGCCATCTATATGTCTCTAATTGGATATGTTTCAAGACAAACACTCATTCTCTTCCACAAAGCATCTCCTCTTTCTACATTTCTGTTTTTTAACAAATGGCAATTCCAATAATCCACACATCCTAATGTTCATCCTAATCCACACATCGTAATGAGATATTTTACCACATTATTACATCAATCAAGTTCTTCAAATTTTACTTCCTAAGTGGTTTTCACAATTATTCTATCCATTCCAAATAACTTTCCTAGTCTAAAACCTTATCATTTTTTTCAAACATAAATTTTTTTAACTAGCTTACCCTGCCAATCATCTTGCAAATATCATGGTTTCCTTATCAAGCCCTTCAATGAATTCTAATGCATATTAGCATGACAGTCTCAAGTTATTCAAATATCTTACATGGTGGCTCAGGGTTTCATAAGGATGTAAATGTTGCATGGTCTTATAATCTAGCCTTGGAATTCAGTATCACCTCTACAAAACTCTCCTTGGACAAAATAGTCACAAGCCTACCCACATTCAAGGTACACTTGATGGGAGGAGTGTCAAAGAATTTACAATCATGGTTTAAAATCACCATACCCATCTGTCTCTTTCACATATTATGCTCCAAGAAAAACTGAACTAGTAGTTCCCCAATTGTGCCATTGCACATGCTGTTTTCCCAGCATGGAATGCTATGCTAGTTAATTTTATGTGTCAGCTTGACTGGGCCACAATATGCCCAGACAGCTGGTTGAACATTATTTCTGGTTATGTCTATGAGGGTGTTTCCAGAAAAGATTAGCATTTGGGATGGTGGACTGAGTAAAGCAGATGGCCTTTCCAGTGTGGGTGGGCATCATTCAATTCACTGAGAGCCTCGACAGAACAAAAAGGAAGAAGGTTGAATTAATTTTGCCTACTTGAGCTGGGGAACTGATCTGTTGTTGACACCCCTGGTTCTCAGGGTTTCAGAACCAGGCTGAAACGTATAATATAAGCTCTCTGACTCTCAGGCCTTCAAACGACACCACTGGCTTTCCTGTCTCCACTTTGCAGATGGCAGAGTGAGGGACTTCTTAGCCTCTAAAATCATATGAGCCAATACCTTATAATACATTTCTTCATATACATCTCCCATTGGTGACTGCAGCCATGAAATTAAAAGACTCTTACTCCTTGGAAGAAAAGTTATGACCAACCTAGATAGCATATTCAAAAGCAGAGACATTACTTTGCCGACTAAGGTCCATTTAGTCAAGGCTATGGTTTTTCCAGTGGTCATGTATGGATGTGAGAGTTGGACTGTGAAAAAAGCTGAGCGCCGAAGAATTGATGCTTCTGAACTGTGGTGTTGGAGAAGACTCTTGGGAGTCCCTTGGACTGCAAGGAGATCCAACCAGTCCATTCTAAAGGAGATCAGCCCTGGGTGTTCTTTGGAAGGAATGATGCTAAAGCTGAATCTCCAGTACTTTGGCCACCTCATGTGAAGAGTTGACTCATTGGAAAAGACTCTGATGCTGGGAGGGATTGGGGGCAGGAGGAGAAGGGGATGACAGAGGATGAGATGGCTGGATGGCATCACCAACTCGATGGATGTTGAGTTTGAGTGAACTCCAGGAGTTGGTGATGGACAGGGAGGCCTGGCATGCTGCGATTCATGGCGTCGCAAAGAGTCGGACACGACTGAGCGACTAAACTGAACTGAACTGATTCTCTCTCTGAAGAACCCTAATACAGATATTGTCTTTAACCCCACCCTCGGAAAACCCCTATTCATTCCTCTGGTATTATCAAACTACTACTTCCACTGTGAAAGCTTCCCTACCATTGCATAGTGAACTGAAAATTTTTCCATTATCCAGTGAGATCTCAAAGAGCCTACTAAAGTGCTGACCCAGAGTGGAGTGTTCTGCCCAAGAAAAGGGCAGGGCACAAGGGCAGGCTGCAGATCTCACATCTGGGTGAAAGGCTAGAGTGGAATGGGTGAAGATAGAGCATGCACTTAAGAGCAGGTTGATTGTCAAAATATGTGTTTTTCTGAGACAGCTAAAGAGGAAAATTTTATAAATAGGACGGAAAATCAGAGAAACCAAACAAAAGCTACCAAAGGTTGTAAGTGAAGGGTAGGAAGTAGGATGGATGAATCCCAGAGCTAATAAAAAGATGTGTGTAAAGCTTTTTTTAGGTTACAATTAGGAAGGGAGCCATTAGGGCACTAGGTTAAAATTAATATTCTGAAAACATTTGTCTATACCTCCAATGAGATAACCATTTAATTATAATACATTTTTTAAATCTGTGTAACTTATATCTAAGTTACCATAAGCTAACTTCCTAAATAGGAACTGTTTTATTTATTAGAGACCAGTATTTAAGAACATACATGCTTTTTTGGGTTCATATCTTAACTCCACCACCACCTGGTTTGTGAAAATAGGGAGTTTTTTTTTTTTTTGCTTGCATTGCCCTAAACATAAAAATAAGGAATAATAATAATGTTGACACATAGAATTTTTGAGCTGATTAACAGAGTACATGTAAAAATATTTAGCTTGGAACATGGTAGCCTTAAAATTAGTGTTTCACATTATTATAGGGAAGGGAGCATGATGTCTAAGAGTCCCAGATGAGAATCAAATAACCAAAGTGAAAAAGCTCTTGCTCTCCTACTTACTAGTTTTCTGACCTTGGACATGGTTCTTAACTCCTCTAAGCCTCAAGTATTTCAACTGTAAAAAACTGAGATGCTAATAGTGCCTACTTAATAGAATTATTAAGAAAACTGAGATGATCTCTCCCTGATATAGGGCTTCCAAGGAGGCTCAGTGACAAAGAACTTGCCTGCCAATGCAGGAAATGCAGGAGATGTGGGTTCAATCTCTGGGTTGGGAAAGTCCTCCAGAGTAGGAAATAGCTTCTCCAGGATTCTTGCCTGGAAAATTCCATGGACAGAGGAGACTGGCAGGCTACAATCCATGGGGTTGCAATGAATTGGACATGACTGAGCACATACACCTACATATGCAATAAACTTTCAATGAATGCTGTTTATTATTATTAGCAGCAATAGTATGACAACACAATCTGGCATACAGAGAGCATTCCACAATATTTGTCGAATGACTAAATAAACTAATGAATGTAGAAGAGGTTAAGACTGATCTCACCAGCTTCACTTTCCTCCAGTACCTTGAAACATTACTGTATATTTAGGGAAAAACTTTCCTTGGAACTCATGCAATGGGGAGATCAAGGAGAAACACAGGGCCCCCTCTATCTTCACTTTCATCTTTTGTTATATGTTAAACTTCCATGTAAATTTTCCTTAAAAATTACTTATACCACTAAAGAATAAAGATTATATCATATTTTCAATAAACATGTCTCCTCCTACAGACCACAAAGACTAGCACAGCATAAAATGTCCTATTAGAGACATTCTAATAAGTACAAATATCTAAACGACAAAAATTAAATGAAAGGCAGCTACGTCATCACACCATTCCCCATTCCTCTACCACCTGAAAATCTAAGAATGAAATTAGCTGGGAGCAAAGGTGACACTGACTAGCCTATTTTAACCTAGTACTACTATAATTAATAGAATTAACAGAATTTAACAGACCTAGTTCCAATACATGTGGTGGGAAACCTCATGCTGACAGAAAGATACTGGAGAGGATTCATCTCAGCATTCCACTGAATTTTAAAGTAAAAACCACAACTCAGTTGTACCCCAAATAACATGAGAACTGAAGTGAAGTGAAATGAAAGTCTCTCAGTTATGTCCAACTCTTTGTGACCCCATGGACTACACAGTCCATGCAATTCTCCAGGTCAGAATACTGGAGTGGGTAGCCTTTCCCTTCTCCAGGGGATCTTCCCAACACAGGGATCGAACCCAGGTCTTATGCATTGCAGGCAGAATCATGAGAACAAGAAGACATTAATTAACCTACTTTACAATAACTGTCTGACTAGAGCTCTTTATAAGAATCACACCCTCTTGCATCTAGTGCTTGATGAAGAATCGCATTTTTTGGTCTAGCATTTAGTGCTTATTAAAGAATCACATTTTTTGGTGGCATAAGGATCTTTCCCTTATCTCATGTTTATATTGTTAGACATGGGACAAACTCAGAAATAGCTTCATAAATTTATACAATTCTTTGTCTGTCTTCTACTGGATTTAGGAGTTAATCACAAAATTTTAAATATCAAGAAGAAAACTTTCCACAGTATCTTTCACATACAATTCCAGTGCTTTTCCTTCTGAGAACTAGCACCAGGTAGACCCTATGCTGCTGCTTCTGCTGCTGCTGCTGCTAAGTCGCTTCAGTCGTGTCCGACTCTGTGCAACCACAGAGACGGCAGCCCACCAGGCTCCCCCGGCCCTGGGATTCTCCAGGCAAGAACACTGCAGTGGGTTGCCATTTCCTTCTCCAATGCATGAAAGTGAAAGTGAAGTCACTCAGTCATGTCCGACTCTTTGCGACCCCATGGACTGCAGCCCACCAGGCTCCTCTGTCCATGGGATTTTCCAGGCAAGAGTACTGGAGTGGGGTGCCATTGCCTTCTCCGGTAGACTCTATAGACATCCCTTAATAGAAGTTATACACATTCCCATGGCTACATATTCCAGACATTTCCATCTTAATAAAAGTCGTCCTCACTGTTTTGTATACTATAGGCTCAGTTACACAGTGTTCTTTACATAAGTAATGAGCCCTATTTTCTACACAGATGGAGATAATAGAAACCAGTCAGATCAACCATATTCTGAAAATTACTGAGCAAGAGAACATAATAATCACCAGTAAATTTTAGTCTTATTTTCCCAAAGGATGACACTGAAAACAAAAAAAAACAAAAATCTATATCCAGCCCACTCAGTAGGAGTTGGGGCCCACTATTAAAACAGCAATAGATGAGAATATACAGCTTACAATGAGAGATAGTTGTCTAGGGGTTGTCGGGCTTCCCTGATAGCTCAGTTGGTTAAGAATCTGACTGCAATGCAGGAGACCCCGGTTCGATTCCTGGGTCAGGAAGATCCACTGGAGAAGGGATAGGCTACTCACTCCAGTATTCTTGGGCTTCCCTTGCGGCTCAGCAGGAAAAGAATTCACCCACAGTGTGGAAGACCTGGGTTTGATCCCTGGGTTGGGAAGAACCCCTGGAGAAGGAAATAACGACCCTCTCCAGTATTCTTGCCTGGAAAATTCCATGGACAGAGAGGCCTGGCAGGCTACAGCCCATGGGGTCACAAAGAGTCAGACACAACTGAGCATGCACACACAAATAAAGCCACATTATTCAATTAATTTTTTCCTCCTTCTCGTGTAATGCTTAAGTAAGATCTTACAACTGGGCTCTAAAACAAATCAAACGATAAGTAACAAGGGCATGAATGCCTTCCCCCTCAATTTTCCCAGAGATACCAGTTAAACCACAGACTATAGACTAGGTCTGAGGACAGGCTTAGTCTTCATGAGTTCCTTTAGAGCTGAGAGGGCTTTTCTCAATCAGATCTGTATCCCTACAGACACAAATACAGCAGTAGAGAAAATGTTGGGAATAAAAGACTAAACATCCTAGGTGGTGACCTAGTGGCTTCTGTCTCAAAATAATGTTTCACAGGACAAAATAAATATCCACCTAAGTTTCTCACTTAATACTATATTTCCCACAGCCCCCAAAAATCACTTTATGAAACTCATTCCTATCATGAACAATTAACTCCAGCTTTTTTCATGGAATAGCATTTTATTTTAAATACAGCAATGTGCCCATGTCAACCCTAAACTCCCAATCTATCCCTCCCCCCAACCCTTCCTCCCAGGAACCATAAGTAGGCTCTCTAAGTCTGTGAGACCATTTCTGTTCTGTATATGAGTTCATTCATATCTACTTTTTTCAGATTCTGAATATAAGTAATATCACATGATATTTGGCTTTCTCTGACTTATTTCACTCAGTATGATAATCTCCAGGTCCATCCATGTTCCTGAAAATGGAATTTTTGTCATTCTTTTTAATGGCTGAGTAATATTCAATTCTTTATCTGTACCACATCTTCTTTATCCACTCATCTGTTGATGGATACTTGGGTTGCTTCCACATCTTGGCTCTTGTAAACAGAGCTGCAATGAATGCTTTTGCTTATACATAAAATGTATTTTATCTCTTATTAGGTAGTTCAGTTCAGTTCAGTCACTCAGTCGTGTCCAACTCTTTGTGAACCCATGAATCATAGCACGCCAGGCCTCCCTGTCCATCACCAACTCCCAGAGTTCACTCAAACTCATGTCCATTGAGTCGGTGATGCCATCCAGCCATCTCATCCTCTGTCGTCCCCTTCTCCTCCTGCCCCCAATTCCTCCCAGCATCAGAGTCTTTTCCAATGAGTCAGCTCTTTGCATGAGTTGGCCAAAGTATTGAGTTTCAGCTTTAGCATCAGTCCTTCCAATGAACTGATCTCCTTTAGGATGGACTGGTTATCAGATAGAAGTGAAGTGAAGTGAAGTAGCTCAGTCGTGTCTGACTCTTTGCACCCCCATGGACTGTAGCCTACCAGGCTCCTCCCTCCATGGGATTCTCCAGGCAAGAATACTGGAGTGGGTTACCACTTCCTCCTCCTGGGGATCTTCCCAACCCAGGGATCAAACCCTGGTCTCCTACATTGCAGGCAGACGTTTTAACCTCTGAGCCACCGATGATGCAAATGTTTTATGAGGGTGATCAGCATTACTCACCCAGAAATTTTATTTTCATGTTATGTCAACATCATTTTCAACACTGTGTTAAAATCTTCACAACAATCAGTTAATTTTATGTTGGTAATACCACAATTAGTTTATCCAGAAACTTTTCATCGATATTCATCAGTCAGGGAAAACATTTCAGTGACAGAAGGATATTACTTGTATTTTATAAAATGTGCTATAAGATCCAAAAAATGGTCACTTAGGTCTTCTCCAAGACAGTTATTATTTGGTCAGTAAGTCGTGTCCAACTTTTTTGCAACCTTATGGACTGTAGCCTGCCAGGATCCTCTGTCCATGGGATTTCCCAGGCTAGGATGTTGGAGTGGATGCCACTTCTTTCTCCAGAGTATCTTCCCAAACCAGGGATCAAACCCACATTTCCTGCATTGGCAGCTGGATTCTTTACCACTGAGTCAACTCTATAAATTCCATGAAAAACTGCAACCAACATTTACTGAGTTGTTGCCAATGAGATACAGACTTTTTATACACTACCTCATTGAATGCACACAATTCAGTGAATCAAGTGCTTTATTAGTCTGATTTTACAGATGAAAAGCCTTAGAAAGACCTGTATTTAAGCCAAAACAAGATGACTCCAGTTTTGTGTATTTAACCTCATATTGAAAAAGATTTTTTTTTCAGTCTGAAAAACAAAATTTTTTAAAGCAACATTTCAAAGATCTTGGCTGTACAAGGCTCAAGCCACCTGCATTGCAGTGCTTCTTGGCTGCCTAATACATAATGAAGTATTATAAAATTTATTTTTGTTATCCTGGCTCTTTTTCAGGGAGATGAAGGATGCATAACCTTAGCTGTGTAGATCAAGAATACATGCTTGTTGGAGATTCCACCCACCTGACCAGCAAGAAAAGATACTTTGCATGTACCCATTTCCTCTCTAGGTATAACATCAATTTAAATTTTTCCTTTAAAGCCCAGTGACATGGTCCATCTGTTTTAACTAGTTATTCTCCTGATTCATGGTGACTACAGGTTGGAGGTAAGGGAATCTACTTGCTGCTGCTGCTGCTAAGTCGCTTCAGTCGTGTCCAACTCTGTGCAACCCCATAGACGGCAGCCCGCCAGGCTCCCCCGTCCCTGGGATTCTCCAGGCAAGAACACTGGAGTGGGTTGCCATTTCCTTCTCCAATCTACTTGCTGGGGAAGAATCAAACAATATTGTATTAATTAAAATTGCATCATGGTTCTAAATACCCAGGGACCAATGTGATGAGTATATAAGGGAAATAAATGAATAATAACTTTTTGAGGTTACTAAATGTAAAATGTTTGAAGAAATAAACTGAATGAAATCAAACTGTGTCCAAAGATTACCTGAAGCAAAACATATACTGAAAATATTAACTTTATTCATAATCTAAATAAAACTCCATTTTGAATGGCTTTCCATTTTTATGAATTTATTACAACAGAAGGTAACCACTTGAAAGTCATCCCTAATGAATGGGTTAGGGTTAGGTATCCATAAGGGGTCCTGGAACCAATTCCCTCAAGATATTAATGGGTATGACTGCATAATTAATTATTCATTAAATAGAGTTGGTTAGTTCATTTTCTTGGGGAATTGCTGCCAATTCATTCATCTCAAATGGCAACCCACTCCAGTATTCTTGCCTGGAGAATCCCATGGACTGAGGAGCCTGGTGGACTACAGTCCACAGGGTTGCAAAGAGTCGGACACGACTGAGCCACTTCACTCACTCACTCACTCACTCACTCATTCATCTCTGAAGCTCCAACAATATCAAGAGAGAGGGAAAAGACAAGAATATTAATTTTCTAGAGTATTTCCTCTGCATTTCTAATTTGCTTTAACAAAAAGGAAATTGCAAGTGGTTTCTATATCTGTCTGCCATTGTCCATTTATTGATGTAGGATGGGAAGCTATTAGAGTGTTTTCTAAGCTCCCTTTTATTTTTACTTCAAGTTTTTTCTCAAGTTAATAGGCTTAAGTGATTTGATTGGGCTTCCCACGTGGCGCAGTGGTAAAGAATCTGCCTGCCAATGCAGGAGATGCAGGTTCGATCCCTGCATCAGGAAGATCCCCTGGAGAAGGAAATGGTAACCCCCTCCTTGCCTGGAAAAATCCATGGACAGAGAAGTCTGACAGGCTACAGTCCAAGGGGTAGCAAAGAGTCGGACAGGGCTGAGCACGCATGTGTGCGCACACTCACACACACACAAAAGGAAAGAAAAGAAGGAAGGTCAGAAAGAAATGAACAGTCTAAGGGCACACACAGATGTTAGTCCTGTAATTTTCAGGGCAAGTGGGCAGCAATTCACCCCAGTCTTCAATCTTATTAGCTTTGTTTACTCTAAGGTAGCATAGAAACAGTACAATTTTATGTGGGTGCCATAACATGAAAAATGTAGGAAACAATACTGCAAGAACTTGTAAGGTTTGCTAGGTATATAAATGCCACAAATTTAATCATGTTGTGAGTCTCCCTAAACTTTCCTCAAAACTCATTCTTAAAATACTGATTCCCTGTTATAATTCAATTATACATGCATCCTCTTTTTCAGCCACAATGTAACTAAATTCTTACAAAAGTTTGTGTCACTCGTCCTGTCTTTACATCAGTTAAAAAAAAAAAAACACATTATGAAACATTTGGGAAATACAGTATTTTAATTGGTTAATGCCAATCATTCTAAAGTAATTTTCCACATTAGAATTAAAAAGCCTTTCTCTTGGTTAGTATATCCTGATTCTGGAATGGAAGGTGGGGAGTCAGATTCAGCCTCCTTTGTGTAACATAATATGGTCACCTGACACTTTTAACTAATAAAAGAATTTATAATACAAAAAAAAAGGCAGAACCATTGATTTTCATGTAAAGACAAAAAAGATATTGCAGTTTTTACTACTCACTGTTAATAGATTTTTTTTCTCTTAAGAAAATAATTCAATAGAGTTTTGTTTAAGAGAACATTTGTACATGAAGGAAGACTAATAATATCCAAGAGTGATCAACCATCAGTTAACTTTTAAAATTCACGCTCCAAGCCAAGTGACCACTAAAGGATTTCATGTTTGTTTACTTGTAACTTGCTTTTATTGAATATAACCAGGCCACAGGTTCACAAATAATGCCTTCTAAATGAAAAATGGGAAACCAGAGGAATTTCTTTTCATTCAAAATTCATAAATTAGCCCAGATATATCTGGAAAATTGTAAATAAACCAAATGCATGTGACTGATAACAGACGCTGGCTTATGTATGTTAGATTTGATGGTTTTGCCATGCAGATGACTACAATGAACTCTTTTTACTCTGTCATTTTTTATCTCGTCTATTTGGTACTAAGGCTGTTCCCCTAAAACCTCTCAGCCTTAAGCCTAAGGTTTGATTCTCAAATCTAGAAATAAGCTAGTATGAGCCCAGCTCAAATATATCACAAATAATAGAACAACGTTTCATTGGGTTTCCTTTGATGTTGCATTGCACTGTTCATGTCTTCTGGCAACCTGGATGAAGGCTATTTATACAAGGTATCCAGTCAAAGACATGTGTTTACAATTATAGCCTTCAAAATAAAGAGAGGATACATAACCTATCCCTTGAGGTATGGAAATTACCCCATTAGAGGAGCATGGCCGTAAGCCAGTGGTTTGTACTGGTATACCTAATGAACAGTGTATTTCCATCTTCAAATGTGCATTTTTTTAATATAATAACATAACGCTATTTTAGATGAACAGAAAAATTAGGCATACCTAGCAAAATCACATAACTAAAGACTTGAGAAGAGTAAATTGATAGAGCATAATAGTGTTTGGCACAAGGAAAGGCATGTGTAGATGAGGGCATGCTGGGCAAAGGTGCTTACATACAACACAAGCAAAATTACACCCTGCTGCATAGAAGAGAGCACACAAAACAGGATTTGGGAGATGAGGTCTCTCCATTACACTTTGAATTGTTACCAAATAGCAGCTTCAGAATCAATAAGCAAACTCCTCCAATGACCTGGATAATAGGCAATTTCCAAGTTTCAAGGGCAGAGTGGTAGTGAAAATTCTATGATGTCAAGGCCAGTGATAGAAGGGTGGACTCCACATTAGATTCTGAGCTAATAAAATTTGGAAGAAACTTAAAGGCTGCCACATGTCCTGGCTCTTGCTCAAATTCTCTTGCCTGCACTGAATTAGGAGGGAGGAAAGTAAAAAATGCTCCCCGAAGGGGTCACCAACTCAATACCTGATCTCTGAGTGCCAATATTGGTATCCACTGGTGCATCTTTTCTGTTAATACTTGTGAAGCAGCAAGAACAATGTAAAAGTAACTACAAGAGCGATAGACAAACAAGAAACTCTGGTAAGTCACTTTAGCTGCAATGAGACACTGAAACCTGAGTGAAGCTGATATTTGCCATATGTTATTCATTATACAGAAAAAGAATGAGAAAGTGGTATGAGGAGCAACCGTACAGTCCAGCAAGAACAGGGGAAGAAGTAACGGGCAATGTTGTGGAACTGGTTACTTTATAGTGAAAGCTGCCCATTATAACTCAGTGCATGTTTATAACTAATCAAGATGTCGCCTAAAAAGCCCATCCAAATATATTTTCTTTAAATTTACAGGTAAAATCATTACTTGTAATTCTTGTCAGTGTAAAATAGACTCATATGAACCAAAATAAGAACCCCACAGGCCTTCCATGGTAAGTGCTAATATCTTCTCCTTATTCTTATTAATCTATCTAGCTCTAAAAGTTGCTTTGGTATGGAACTGACACTTAACTTCATGTTTAGTCAAGGATGCAGGAGCTCTGAAAAAGACTAAAAAAGATTAGCAAATTTTTGAAAAGCAAAACAGAAAGTAAATATAACTTCCAGTCATTTAGTAAATTATTATAAAATGTTAAGATTCAGAAGTTTGATACAATAATATTTCAAAGAGAAATGTGTATCTTGATAGAGCATGCACAGGAATAAAAAAAAATAAAAGAAAGAAAAGATAGTCTGTTTATGCTTTTTCAAAAGGACTTTGAGACTTCCAAAAAGTATAAGTAATGGCAATACATTCAAAGTCACTTAACCTTGGCCATAAGGAAAACTCCCTTACTTTAAGATTTGTGAAGCACTGGGATATGTTGCCAGGAAGAGCTGTGGAGTCTCCAGTGATATAAGACTTTACCAACAGGGTATAACCCATGAGTCCAGGGTCATTTAAATAGCAACACACCCTGGGCCAAAAAGAAAACACCAGATAAAAAAATCACTCCTAGCTCTGGCATTCCACAAGTCTAACGTGATAAAAGCACAATTTGCAATCACAGTTGTTTTATTTCTCTAATTCCTTCAAAGGTTAAAGAATCATGGAATTACAGCATCTTAAACCTGAATCTTCAAAAACCTTTAGTCTCCCTCACTTTATATATATACAATGTTACATTATGCAAAATACATATCTGAAATAATAAAAAGTTGTGAGCACAGAAATCTAAATTTACCCCAAACCCCACCTTCTCAGTTAAATTGACAAGCAGATATTCAGGCACCTCATATTTAAATTTAGCTTGATTCTGTCCCCATAATTTTGAGATTCAATGTGCTCAGATATCACTGCTGCACACAACAGGGGTATAACATCACAAAGCCATATTCTTCAACTGAATGAATTGGCTGAAGGCCTTACTAATAGAAGTCCCTTGCTCTCTGCTAAAACAAAAATGCAGTTGATTTTTTCCTCCTGACACTTGGGCCCTCTCAGTCACCAAAATTGTGACCATCTTCGCAGGAAATGTTCCCTTGGTATCTCTAATTTTCTTGTAGAGATCTCTAGCTTTTTCTATTCTATTGTTTACCTCTACTTCTATGCATTGTTCAATTAAGAAGGCTTTCTTATCTCTCCTTGCTATTCTATGAAACTATACTCAGCTGGGTATATTTTTCCCTTTCTCCTTTGCCTTTTGCTTCTCTTCTTTTCTCAGTTATTTGTAAGGCCTCCTCAGACAACCACTTTGCCTTCTTGCATTTCTTTTTCCTGGGGATGGTTTTAGTCACCACCTCCCAAACAATGGTCTGAACTTCTGTCCATACATCTTTCAGCACTCTTGTCAACCAGGTCTAGTCCTTTGAATCTATTCGATGCCTCCACTGTATAATCATAAGGGATATGATTCACATTATACCTGAATGGCCTAGTGGTTTTCCCTACTTTCTTCAATTTGAGCCTGAAGTATGCAATAAGAAGTTCATGATCTTAGCCACAGTCAACTCCAGGTCTTGTTTCTGCTGATTGTATAGGGTTTCCGCATCTTTGACTGCAAAGAATATAATCAATCTGATTTCGGCATTGACCATCTGGTGAAGTCCATGTATAGAGTCATCTCTTGTGTTGCTGGAAGGTAATGGGAAGGTGACTTTAATTTAGATGACCGTTTCCACTTTGGCTCAGCCTCTTCATTCATTTTGGAGCTATTCTTCCACTCTTCGCCAGTAGCCTACTTGACATCTCCTGACCAAGGGGGCCCATCTTTCAGTGTCCTATCATTTTGCCTTTTCATACTGTTCATGGGGTTCTCAAGGCAAGAATACTGAAGTGGTTTGCTATTCCCTTTCTAGCGAACCATATTTTGTCAGACCCTGACTAGCAAGGACATGCCCTTCAGCTGTTCCACATAGCTAGACGACATGCCTAGCATCCTGGTTGTTCCACTGCTAGTCCTCCTTGAGTGTGTAAAGCTTCACTGGTCATGGGATGTTGTTCAACATGTCACCCAGAGGCCAAGGCAAAGGCTCTGCTGGAATCACCAGGAAGGGGCTTGCCAGGAAGGGAGTACAGGGGAGGCTGGAGCCAACGTTGGAGGATGCCCAGAAGCAGAAGGCTCGCCAGCCTCACTGCTGCCACTGGCTTCCAAGGGACTGATCTGCCTCCCATATGGTCTGCCAGCCAAGCTCTGGCCCCAGCGTTTCTTCTCCTCAGGCTTCTCAGCATTCTTGTCCATGCCCGGCAACCCCGGCCACCTTGATGGGGGTGCACAGTTCTTCTCAGTCTCCTGCCATATTGATGCTTCCATCTCCATGGTGATCTCTGCAAAGCAGCTTCCCATGCCTGTGCTACCTCTTCGGGCTGCCACTGCCATTTGGAAATATTTCATGCAAAGATGGGTGCAATAATGGACAGAAATGGCAAGGACCTAACAGAAGTAGCAGAGATTAAGAAGAGGTAGCAAGAATACACAGAAGAACTGTATGAAAAAGGTCTTAGTGACTTGGATAATTATGATGTTGTGGTCACTCACCTAGAGCCAGATATCCCGGAATGTGAAGGCACATGGGCCTTAGGAAGCATTGCTATGAACAAAGCTAGTGGAGGTGATGAAATTCCAGCTGAGCTATTTCAAATTCTAAAAGATGATGCTGTGAAAGTGCTGCACTCAATATGCCAGCAAATTTGGAAAACTCAGCAGTGGCCACAAGACTGGAAAATGTCAGTTTTCAATCCAATCCCAAAGAAAGGAAATGCCAAAGAATGTTCAAATTGCAGTATAATTGCACTCATTTCACATGCTAGCAATATTATGCTCAAAATCCTTCAAGCTAGGCTTCAGTAGTACATGAATCAAGAACTTACAGATGTAGAATCTGGATTTAGAAAAGTCAGGGGAATCATAGATCAAATTGCCAATCATCCACTGGATCATAGAAATAAAAAGGGAATTTTTTTAAAAAAACACGTATTTCTGCTTCATTGACTATGCTAAACCTTTTGACTGTGGAGATCACAACAAACAATGGAAAATTCTTAAAGAGATGGGAATACAAGATCACCTCACATGCCTCCTGAGAAACCTGTATGTGGGACAAGGAGCAACAGTTATAACCAGACATGGAAGAACAGACTAATTCCAAACTGGGAAAGGAGTACTTCAAGGCTGTATATTGTCACCCTGGTATTTAACTTACATACAGAGTCCATCATGCAAAATGCTGGGTTGGAAGAATCACAAGTCAGAATCAAGATTGCTGGGAGAAAAATCAACAACCTCCTATATGCAAATGATACCACTTTAATGGGTGGTAAAAAGCGAAGAGGAACTTAAAGATCCTCTTGATGAGGGTGAAAGAGGAGAGTGAAAGGCTGGCTTCAAACTGAACATTTTAAGAAAACTAAGGTCATGGCATCTGACCCCATCACTTTATGGCAAATAGAAGGGGAAAAAGTGGAAACAGTGACATTTCATTTTGGGGGGCTCCAAAATCACTGTGGACAGTAACTGCAGTCATGAAATTAAAAGCTGCTGGTCCTTGGAAGAAAACCTATGACAAAGCTAGATAACGTATTAAAAAGCAATGAAATTACTTTTCAACAAAGGTATGTACAGTCAAAGCTATGATTTTGCCAGGAGTCATGTATGGATGTAAGATGTGGACCATAAAGATGGCTGAGGAATGAAGAATTGGTGTTTTCGATTTGTGGTGCTGGAGAAGGCTTTAGAGTCCCTGGGACAACAGGAAGATCAAACCAGTCAATCCTAAAGTAAATCAACCCTGAATATTAATTGGAAGGACTGATGCTGTAGCTGAAGCACCAACACTTTGGTCATGTGATGCAAAGAGCTGACTCATTGGAAAAGACCCTGATGCTGGGAAAGACTGAGGGCAAAAGAAGTGGGTGACAGAGGATGAGACGGTTGGATGGCAACACTGATTCAATGGACATGCATTTGAGCAAACTCAGGGAGATAGTGAAGGACAGAGAAGCCTGGCCTGCTGCAGTTCACAGGGTCACAAAGAGTCGGACATGACTCAGCGACTGAACAACAGGTAACAAAAGTAGATTTGAAATCATTTTTATTTATGGTAATCACCCTAAAATCTTAAATGTAGCTGCCCTAAAAAATAAGAAAAAAATTAAGAAAAAAGTTTTTTTTGTATATAATTTTAAAAAATTATTCAAATTACTCAAAACTGAATGAAGCAGTTTTTTTTTTATTTTTATTCAATCAGAAAAATAAGGTCTTGATTAGTATCTATCTCTCACCAGTAATTTGCAAGGTAGTAGGTGATTCAGAATGACCAACCAAGATAGTAAATAGAGGATCTATGTTGCCTTTCTTGCAATCAGTGTAAGTTTTACAAGTCTGAAAAAAACAGCAAGATCCAGTATTTACGGCCCTGAGAGGACCTGGACACATTCTAAAGGCAGAAAAAGGAAAGAATCCTCCTGATACCAGTCAACGTGAATCTATTTTTCTTATAATCACAAGCCCTCTACAGTAGGAGAGGGATTCTCAAGCATGGGCAGAGATGAAATGAGATAGTTAAGGTCCTGATTCTCAAAGAATTGGCTCCAAGTCTCCTGGGAAAGCATCAAGACTAACCACATGTTCATCTCTATTTAGTCAAAGTTCTGGAAATTATGATCCTAATCTATCTCCTTAAAAGAAGAGTTAATTAAAGAAAAATATAATATGTGGGGCATTGTATTAAAGGGTATCATAGTGCCTTTTATGATATGTTACATTTCTATTATGTTAAAGACTATCCCAAGATTTATTCAAAATTTTGGCCCTCAGCATTTGGCAGGTTCTCAGGATTTCAGTTCATGGTGGGAAATGAAACAGAAAAGAAATGGGGATGGAATACCAAGTCAGTGGATAGGAACAGAGCTTCTTTATGGTCATTTTTTAATCAGTCAAGTTTTAGAAAAATATTAGAAACATTAGGAAATTTACAAATTTTAGGTAAACTTTGGAAAATGAGGTTCCAAAACAGAAAAAATTAGGGGAATATGGAGAAAACATTAATAAGTGATTACACCACAATAAGATAAAACAGAGGGATACCCACCTCCACCAAGCCACACACATGCACATTCCTACCAGTGTTAGTTAGCGTGGAACCATTACAATACCACACTGAACAATGCCTTAGCAGGTAAGTTCTTAGGCAAGGATCATTTCCTTTTCATTTCAAGATATCTAGAGTCCACATTAGAGTTTAGCACTGTGATTGACAAATGAGTAGCTGCTCAACAATGTTTGTTAAACAGAACAAATTTCCATATCTTTCCATTGATCCAGAAGATAATGAGTTTAAGACAAGAAACAGCAGCAGTGAACATCATGGTTGAATGAGATGAGTAAAAGTACATCATCAAAAACATGTTCAATATATATCTTCTAAGTAGAGTTAATGGCAAAATTTTAGAAGAAATTCTATTGTTCTTGGATTTCCAGTTGAGTATCTATAGAGTTTACTGTGTCACAGAGGCATAAATCAATAAGAGAAGTGTTAACTAGAAATTTAGTCAGCTGCATTCAGCTACCTGTGCTGTCTTTATTTTTCACTGGAAAATAGTGCTTAGCCCATGGCAAAATGGGAACTGGCCTAACCAAACTTTACAGAAATAACTAAATATTGAATCAGAAAATCTATACTGATTTACCGCTACAAACAGTTTTCCTGTAAGTCCTTAACGTAACTTAACACTTATTCTTTACCATGTGTTATTCTGAGCATTTTACCATATTAATATATGTAATCCTCATAACAAATGAGAAAACAAAGGAACAGAGAAATACATAGTTTTCTGCAAAGTTATATCACTAGTAAGGACCAGTTCTGGAACTTCAGCCAAGACACGTTGGCTCTAGAACCAATATCTTAATAATTACATTATACAATAATTGAAATAATTACATTACACATTTTGGGTTTGGTATGTCACTTAATTCTGGATGTAAACTCAGCTAGTTCAAAGTTCAAATTTCTCTTCAAGGTGGTTGTTGTCCAGTTGCTAAGTCTTGTATGACTCTTTGCAATCCCACAAGCTGTAGCACACCAGGCTTCCCTGTCCTTCACTGTCTCCCAGAGTTTGCTCAAACTCATGTCCATTGAATCAGTGATGTCATCCAACCATCTCACCCACTGTTGCACCCTTCTTCTCCAAAAAGGGTATTTTCCAACGAGTCAGCTCTTCACATCAGATGGCCAAAGTGTTGGAGCGTCAGCTTCAGCATAAGCCTTTCCAATGAATATTCAGCATTCATTTCCTTTAGGATTGACTGATTTGATCTCCATGCTTTCCAAGGAACTTTCAAGAATCTTCTCCAGCACTAAAATTTGAAAGCATCAATTCTTTTTTTCTTAATTTATTTTTTAATTGAAGGATAATTGCTTTACAGAATTTTGTTGTTTTCTGTCAAACCTCAACATGAACCAGCCATAGGTATACATATATCCCCTCCGTTTGAACCTCCTTCCCAACTCCCTCCCCATCCCACCCCTCTAGGTTAATACAGAGCCCCTCTTTGAGTTTCAAGAGCCATACAGCAAATTCCCATTGGCTATCTATTTTACATATGGTAATGTAGGTTTCCATGTTACTCTTTCCATACATCTCACCCTCTCCTCCCCTCTCCCCATGTCCATTAAGTCTATTTTCTGTTTCTCCACTATTGCCTGTAAATAAATTCTTCAATAGCATTTTTCTAGATTCTGTATATATGCATTAGAATATGATATTTATCTTTCTCTTTCTTACTTCACTCTGTATATGTTCTAGGTTCATCCACTTCATTAGAACTGATTCAAATGCATTCCTTTTTATGGCTGAGTAATATTCCATTGTGTATATGTACCACAACTTCTTTATCCATTCATCTGTTGATGGACTGCTAGGTTGCTTCCATGTTCTAGCTATTGTAAATAGTGCTGCAATGAACAATGGGATATATGTGTATTTTTCAATTTTGGTTTCCTCAGGGTATATGCCCAAAGTGGGATTGCCGGGTCATGTGGTGGTTTTATTCCTAGTTTTTTAAAGGAATCTCCATACCATCTTCCATAGTGGCTGTATCAATTTACACTCCTACCAACAGTGCAAGAGTGTTACCTTTGCTCCCCACCTTCTCCAGAATTTATTGTTTGTAGACTTTTTTATAATGGCCATTCTGACCAGTGTGAGGTGATATCTCATTGTAGTTTTGATTTGCCTTTCTCTAACAATGAGCAATGTTGAACATCTTTTCATGTGTTTGTTAGCCATCTGTGTGTCTTCTTTGGAGAAATGTCTGTGTAGATCTTTTTCCCACTTTTAAATTGGGTTGTTTGTTTTTCTGGTATGGAGTTGTATAAGCTGCTTGTATATTTTGAAAATTAATCCTTTATCAGTTGTTTCATTTGCTATTATTTTCTCACATTCTGAAGGCTGTCTTTTCACCTTGATTATAGCTTCCTTTGCTGTGCAAAAGCTTTTAAGTTTAATCAGGTCCCACCTGTTTATTTTTGTTTTTACTTCTGTTACTCTAGGAGGTGGGTCATAGAGGATCTTGCTTTATGTCATTGAGTGTTCTGCCTATGTTTTCCTCTAAGAACTTTATAGTTTCTGGTTTACATTTAGATCTTTAATCCATTTGGAGTTTATCTTTGTGTATGGTACTAGGAAGTGTTCTAATTTCATTCTTTTACATGTAGCTGTCCAGTTTCCCCAGCACCATTTATTGAAGATAATTTGATAGGAATCTCATTGAATCTGTAGATTGTGTTTGGTCATATAGTCATTTTCACAATATTGATTCTTCATACCCAGGAACATGGAATATCTATCTATTTATGTCATCTTTGATTTCTTTCATTAGTGTCTTATAATTTTCTGTGTACAGTTCTTTTGTCTCCTTAGGTAAGTTTATTCCTAGATATTTAATTCTTTTTGTTGCAATGGTGAATGGGATTGATTCCTTAATTTCTCTTTCTGATTTTTCATTGTTAGTATATAGAAATGCAAGTGATTTCTGTGTATTGATTTTGTATCCTGCAACTTTGCTAAATTCACTGATTAGCTCTAGTAATTTTCTGATACTATCTTTAGGGTTTTCTATGTACAGTATCATGTCATCTGCAAACAGTGAGAGCTTTACTTCTTCTTTTCTGACCTGGATTCCTTTTTTTTTTTTTTTTTTTCTCTTCTCTGACTGCTGTAGCTAGGACTTCCAGAACTATGTTGAACAACAGTGGTGAAAGTGGACACCCTTGTCTTGTTCAGAAAGCATCACTTCTTTGACACTCAGTCTTCTTTATGGTCCAACTCTCACATATGTACATGACTAGTGGAAAAACTATAGCTTTGACTGCACAGACCTTTGTTGGCAAAGTAATGTCTCTCCTTTTCAATACACTGTCTAGGTTTGTCATAGCTTTTCTTCTAAAGAGCAAGTACGTTTTAATTTCATGGCTGCAGTCACCATTCACAGTGATTTTAGAGCCCAAGAAAAGAAAATCTGTCACTGTTTTCACTTTCTCCCTTTCTATTTTCCATGAAGTGTTGGGACCAGATGCCATGGTCTTAGTTTTTTGAATGTTGAGTTTTAAGCCAGACTGTTCACTCTCTTCTTTCACCCATATCTAATTAGATATCAGTATACACATTAATCAGAGAAGGCAATGGCACCCCACTCCGGTACTCTTGCCTGGAAAATCCCATGGATGGAGGAGCCTGGTGGGCTACATACAGTCCATGGGGTCGCTAAGAGTCGGACACGACTGAGCAACTTCACTTTCACTTTTCATTTTCATGCATTGGAGAAGGAAATGGCAACCCACTCCAAGTGTTCTTGCTTTGAGAATCCCAGGGATGGGGGAGCCTGGTGGGCTGCCATCTATGGGGTTGCAGAGTCGGACACGACTGAAGCAA
Organism: Capricornis sumatraensis; assembly: GCF_032405125.1. Classification (NCBI taxonomy): domain Eukaryota; kingdom Metazoa; phylum Chordata; class Mammalia; order Artiodactyla; family Bovidae; genus Capricornis; species Capricornis sumatraensis. The sequence continues at coordinate 37,595,409 of NC_091085.1, read as the reverse complement.
CTTGGTAGCAGCAGCAGCAGCAGCAGCATACACATTAATGGTATCTAATGATGATGTAATTAGAGTGGTGTCATCTGCAAATCTGAGGTTTCTGATATTTCTCCCACCCAGCAATATTGATTCCTGCATGTGATTCATCCAGCCCAACATTTAACATGATGTATTCTGTGTATAAGTTAAATAAACAGGGTGACAATATACAGCTTTGACACACCCCTTCCCCAATGTTGAAATAAGTGGACTTGTTATTCCAAGTCCAATAACCAACTGGACTTGTTATTCCAAGTCCAGTTCTGTTGCTTCTTGACCTGCATACAGCTTTCTCAAGAGACAGGTAAGGTAGTCTGGTATTCCCATCTCCTTAAGAAATTTCTACAGTTTGTTTGATCAATACAGTCAAAGGCTTTCACATAGTCAATGAAGCACAAGTAGATGGCCTTTTTGGAATTCCCTGGCTTTGCAGATTCTCTCCACTCCTCCTCTTTATTGGGATGGTATCTGGGTAATAAGAGAACATTACACAGCATCTTGGAAATAAAGAAATGTATTCTCATTTTCTAGATCTGTGTTGGCCTCAACTATGCAGCCTCATCCTGCTAGTCTTTGGGAATTGTCTCTGATCTCTCTGTTCCCTCCAGAAACTACAAGATTACCCATTTTCTTAGGATGAGTGCTAGCACCTGCTAATGCCATAGTCTTTGCCACGGCCTCTAACTGATGTCTACCACCATAGATGCCCTTCAGACTTGATCCTGGGATTTTTTGAGTCCATCAGAACTCTTCCTCCTTTGACTTCCACTACAGCGTGTGTGAGCCCCTGGATCTCCTATTTGCCATTTTAGGCCATGCTTTTGCTTGGGGTTCTGGTAGGCTCATTAGAATTCCCAAAGAGTGTGCTGTCCAGCCCTCACTAGACTCCTCTTGCTTCGGCACTTTCTTCCACTAGGGAAAAGTCCACTATTGTCAATGTCACTATGCACCTTAGAGAAAACAGGCCCAACTCAGACCCCCATCCTGCCTCTGACCAGGAAAAGGGTACCCACTTACAACAAATGTGCCCCTGCTAACATCTGGAAGGACTCAAACTATCTCCATTATAGAGGCTGCAATTGCTAGTGGGAGCAAAACCAGCTCAGTAGTGGGGCAGCATCTCTCAGCCTAGATCCAGCCTCTCACTAAGTATCCATGCCAGAGGAAAAAGTGAAACTAGCACAAAACATAGTCCTAAGCCCTCAAATGTGAGATGGATGTTAAAATCACAACTAGGAGAAACAAAACTCCATCATGCCTCCTTTTCCATCTATTTAGCCCTCACTCTTCCCCTAGTAAAGCCACACTGGCCATTTTGCATAGGACAAAACCACGGCTCCCACCTGTTACTACTGTGTTTAGTTGCTTAGTCGTGTCCAACTCTTTTGTGACCTCATGAACTATAGCCCACCAGACTCGTCTGTGCATGGGACTTCCAAGGAAAAAATACTGGAGTGGGTTGCCATTTCCTTTTCCAATGGCTCTGACTTAGTTTGACTCTAATATCTCCAACTCCAGCTCTATCTTCCCCTTGCCAGCACATCCAAGGTTATGACACAGCCAATGCTTGCTTCAGATCCAGCTCTCTCAACAAAGCCTAAAGGGATGTGCAGACGGCACAAGGATACTCCCACAAAGAAATACACCTTCAAGACCAAGATAGGTAACTACCTGAATAAGAGAAAGAATATGTTTAAAACAACAGAACAAGAAAAAAAAATCACTGGGAAAAAGCCTTAACAAAACAGAGACAAATAATTTACCTGATAAAGAATTCAAATCAATGGTAATAACAAAGTTAAATAAACATGGGGAAAGAAATGATGAAAAAAGTGAGAATATTAATAAACTAGAAAATACTAAAAAGAACCAGTTTTAGAGCAAAAAAAAATACAATAAGTAAAATGAAAAATGTACTAGAAAGAATTAAAAACAAATTAGGTGATATAGAAGAATGCATAAGTAATCTAAAAAGGATAATATAAAAAATCCCCCAGTCATAATGGCAAAAAGGAAAACAAATAAACAATAAAGATAGTGTAAGGGATCTCTGAGACAACATCAAGCATACTAAAATTTAAGAAAGACACACAAAGGTAGAAAATGTATATGATGAAATTATGGGTGGAAACTTATGTTTGGAAACTTATGTTGGAAATTATGTTTGAACTGAAATGACTATCAGGTTAAAACAAGTATACACAGATATAGGTCAACACATATGAACTTCATGATCATCACAAATCAAAAAGTTACAATAGGTACACAAAAACTAGAGAGAAAAGAACACAAACACAAAAAATCATTTAACCAAAAGAAAAGACACAAAAGGGAAAACAGAAGAACAGAGAAAAACTATAAAAACAACCAGAAAATGTCATAAAATGGCAATAAGCAAATATCTATCAATAATCACTTTAAATGATTTAATGAATGACACGAAGGCTGATGTAGCAAAACTCATGTGAGTAAAGTGTATTTTAAAATAAAATCTATAACAGAAGACAAAGAAGGGTAATATATATATCAATAAAGGTATCAATATAAGTAAGGGAAATACCATTTGTAAACATATGTGTACCTAATATAAGAACAGCTAAATACATAAAGCAAATATTAACAAACATAATGGGGGAAATTGACAGTAACACAAAAATAGGAGACTTTAATACCCTACTTATATCAATGGAAATTATCCAGACAGAAAACCAATAAGGAAACAAGTACTTTATAAGGCATGTTAAATAAAATGGCTTAATAGAAATATATAGAACATTCTATCCAAAAGCAGTAGAATACATTGTTTTTAAGTGCACATGGAACATTCTCCAGGACAGATCACATACTAGGCCAAAAAACAAGTCTTAATGAATTTAAGAGATGAGAAATAATATCAAGAATATTTTCCAGCTATAATGACATAAAACTAGAAATCAATTATAGGATGAAAATGGCAAAAATATGAACAAATGGAGACTAAACAACTTGCTTAAAAATAAATGGGTCAATGAAGGAATTTAACAGAAAATCAGAAAATACCTTGAGAAAATTTTTTTACAGAAAAGCTTTCCTAAATCTAAAGGACAAAGAAAAAGCAGCTCCAAGAGGGAAGTTTATTTCAATACAAGCCTTCCTCAGTAAAAAAAAATAAAACTCACAAATAAACAACTTACCCTGCAATCTAAAGGAATCACAAATAAAAATTAAAAGAAAAAAGGTGAAAGTAAGCAAAAAGATGAAAAATCCTACAGATCAGAGTGAAAAGGTGAGTGTTAGTTGCTCAGTCTCATGTCTAACTCTGTGTGACCCCATGGACTGCAGCCCACCAGACTCCTCTGTCCATGGAATTGTCCAGGCAAGAATACTGGAGTGGGTAGCCATTCCCTTTCAAAGGAATCTTCCTGACCAAGAGATCAAACTCGGGTCTCCTGCATTGCAGGCAGATTCTTTACCATCTGAACCACCAAGGAAGCCCACAGATGAAAGTGAAAATACATAAAGTAAAGACAACTGATCACTTCTGGGTTTTTTTGCCTCCTTGTAATGTATGTCCACAGATCAGAGTGGACATACATTAAAAAGAGGCAAGAAAAAAATAAAAAATGATCAATGAAACCAAGAGCTGATCTTTTGAAAGGACAAACAAAACTAATAACCTTTTATCCAGGACCAATAAGAAAAAAATAAAGTTTGTAAACTTTGTTTACAAATAAACAAAGTAAGTAATCAAAAGAAGAAATTACAGCTGATATTATAAAACTAGAAGCAATAATTAAAGCACACTATGAGCAGTTATATGTCAAAAGATTGAACAACACAGAATAAATGAGTAATTCCAAGAAACATATAATCTTCCAAGACCAAATCAGGAGGAAAAAAAAAAAAACCCTATTACAAAAAGACTGATTAAAAGTACTGAAATAGAATCAGAAATTTAAAAACTCCCAATAAAGTTCAAGGCCAGATGCCCTCAAAGGAGACTTCACAAAACAAAAAAAAATAATAATACTTAATTAATTTAATTAAATAAAGTCTATCCTTCTCAAGCTATTCCAAAAAAAAAAAAAACAAGAGGATGTAACACTTCCAAATTCATTCCAAAAGGGCACCATTACACTGATACCAAAACCAGACAAAGGAAAAAAGAAAAGAAAAGAAAATCACAGACTGATACTTGGTGAATACAGATGTAAAAATTCCCAATAAATTTTAGCAAACTGAATTCAATAACATATGAAAGCCATCACACAGTATGAACAATTGGGATTTATCCCCGGGATAAATGGATGGCTCAATATCTACAAATTATGATGATCACCACATTAACAAAAGGAAGGATAAAAATCACATGATCACCTCAATAGATGGGAGAAAAGCATTAAAAAATTCAACATCCCTTTCATGATAAAAACTCTTAACAAATTTGGTATACAGGGAACATAGCTCAACATAATAAAGGCTATTTATGACAAAACTACAGACAATATTATATTCAGCGGTGAAAACAGAAAGTTTTTCCTTAAAAATCAGAAACAAAACAAGAATGCCTACTTTCATCATTTCTCTGTAATACAGTATTGGAACTCCTAGCCACAGCCATTAGACAAGAAAAGAAAATAAAAGAAACCCAACTGGAAGGAAAGAAGTAAAACAGTCACTATTTGCAGATGACATAATAATATATATAGAAAACCCTAGGTCCACACTAAAAACTATTAGAACTAATAAATGAATTTAGTAAAGTTGTAGAATGCAATATTTATAAACAGATATCTGTTGTATCTCTATCCGATAATAATGAAATATCATAAATGGAAAGCAAAACAATCCCACTTACAATTATATCAAAAAGAAGAAAATGGAAATAAACTGAATGAAGGAGGTGAAACACTTATTTTCTGAATATCATAAGACAATGACACAGGAAACCAAGGACAAAATAGAATAAATAGAAAGATATGTTCATAGAAAAAATTAATACTGTTTAAAATAACATATTACCCATGGATCTACAGTATCAATATAATTCCTATCAAAACACCTCAGACATTTCTCACAGAACTTGAAGAAATAATCCTAAAATTTCCATGGAACATATAAGACTCCAAACAGACAAGGAAATCTTCAGAAAAAAAAAGAACATAGCTGGAGGTATCACACTCCACGGCTTCAGACTATAGTATAAAGCTACAGTCATGAAAATAGTATGGGACTACCACAAAAAACACACACAGATCAATAAAATAAAACAGAGAGTCCAGAAATAAACTCATGTGCATATATTCAGTTGATTTATGACAAAGGAAGCAAAAATACACCAAAGGGAAAAGACAGCTTCTTCAATTAGTGATGCTGGGAAAACTGGACAGCTACACATAAAAGAAGGGTTCCCCGGTGGCTCAGTGGTAAAGAATTTGCATGCTAGTGCACGAGAGTGAGAGGTGTGTGTTTGATCCCTGGGTCAGGAATATCTCCTGGAGGAGGAAATAGCAACCCACTACAGTATTCTTGCCCAGATAGGGCCATGGACAAAGGAATCTGGCAGGCTACAGTCCATGGGGTAGCAAAAAGTCAGATATGACTGAGCAATTGAGCACTCATGCACACACATGTAAAAGAATGAAATTAAAACATTTTCTCATACCATACACAAAAATAAATACAAAATTGATTAAGGAGCTCAACATAAGACCAGAAACCATAACACTCCTGGAAGAAAACATTGGCAGTATTCTCTCTTTGACATACATCTTAGCAAACTTTTTTTAGATCTGTCTCCTCAAGCAAGGGAAGCAAAAGCAAAAGTTTTCAAAAGGGACCTAATTTAAACTTACAAGTCACTGATAGAGCAAAGGAAACCACTGACAAAATGAAAAGTCCACCTACTGAATCTGAGAAAATACTTTCAAATAATATGACAATTAGGGGCTAATATCCAAAATATGAGATGCTGGCAAAGATTGAGGAGAGAAAGAGAAAAGGGAGTCAGTGGATGAGATGGCCAGATGGCATCACTGATGTAATGGACATGAACTTGGGCAAACTTTGGGAAATGGGAAGAGACAGGGAGGCCTGGTGTGCTACAGTCCATGGGTCACAAAGAATCAGACATGACTGGGCAACTGAACAACATCAACAATATCCAAAATATATAAACAATTCATAAAAACTCAATATCAGAAATAAAGTTATCCAATTTAAAAACAGGAGAAAATCTGAATTGCCATTTTTCCAAAGAAGACATAGAGATGGCAGAAAGACTCATGAAAAGATGATCAACACAGCTACTAATAAGATAAATGCAAATCAAAACCACAATGAAATATCACACTACACCTGTCAGAATGGTTATTATAAAAAAGAAAACCCCCATTTGGTGAGGATGTGGATAAAAGGGAATACTGATACACACTGTTGGTGGGAATACAAGTTGGTAGACACTATGGAAAACAGTAAGAAGGTTCCTTAAAACCTAAAACAAGAAGTACATAAGATTCACACTTGAGTATGTATCAGAAGAAAATAAAAATACTTATTGAAATATACAGGCTTCCCTGATAGCTCAGTTGGTAAATAATCCACCTGTAATGCAGGAGACCCCAGTTCGTTCCTGGGTTGGGAAAATCCCCTGGAGAAGGGATAGGCTACCTATTCCAGTATTCTTGGGCTTCCCTTGTGGCTCAGCTGGTAAGGAATCTGCCTGCAATGCAGGAGACCTGGGTTCAATCACTGGGTTGGGAAGAGCCCCTGGAGAACAGAAAGCCTTCCCACTCCAGTATTCTGGCCTGGAGAATTACATGGACTATACAGTCCATGGGGTAACAAAGAGTTAGACACAATGGAGTGACTTTCACTTATTCAAAAATATATGATATATGCACCCCAATGTTTAGAGAAGCGTTATATATAATGGTCAAGATATGGAAGCAAACTAGGTGTTAATCAACAAGTAAATGGACAAAGAATAAGTGATATATGTATACAATGAAATATTACTCAGCCATAAAAAATAATGAAAATTTGCCATTTGCAACAACATGGATGGATCTGAATGGTATGCTTAGTGAAGTAAGTCAGACAAAGAACAATAAATGTTACATGTTTTTATTTACATGTGGAATCTAAAAAATAAATATAACAAAACAGAGGCAGACTCACAGATACAAAGAACAAACTAGTGATAATCAGTGAGAAGTGGATAGGAGGCAAGATACAGGAAGGGAAGTAAAAGGCATAAACATTGAAGGCACACAATAGATATCTGTTGAATAAATAGCTATGCAAATGAACTGAAGTGCTGTAGTTTTATTGCCCTGAGAAAAACTGAAAAGCACATTTAGAGGTTTAATATCATGAACTGTTTTGGACAAAGGGAGTTTGAGATTCCTGTCTTATTCAGGAAAAAGAAATGTGGGTGCTGAATATATGAGTTGTAACATAAAACAGACTGCCAGATATATCTCCAGCAAACATGGGTTTATTTGGGACCACAGAAAATTGCAATTTGGGGGTCTACAGTCATGATCCACACAAAAGTGTACACAGAGCAAAGGAAAATGGACTTTTATAGAAGAGGAAGCCAGGAGGGTTATAGCAAACAAAGAGCCCATGGCTTTTCATTGGTTGAGTCCTTGCCAGGAAAGAAGAGAAATCTTTATTCCTCCTTGCTGGGCCCTGCTTGATAACAGGGTGTGAGATCTCCCCTTCTGGTCTCCTGACTCTATTCAATTATGATTTGTGTTTCTTAATTTTTTACATTTCCCCCTTTTCACCAAGATCTTTTTATTAAAGCATCACTAATCAATTGCCAGGTTCTCTGGTTTTTCTCCCTCAATGCCAGGAAGAATCTTTGCTGGGTATACTGTTTCACATCGTAGGGAAAATACACAGATTGAAAACCTATTGAGTTCACATTTGAGTAACAAGGAAGGGGAGGAGGAAGAACACACCAAGGCACTTTTTTCTGGATGTAGTTTGTCAGACCCTAGGGCGTGTCCAGCTCTTTGAGAACCCATGAACTGCAGCACACCAGACTTCTCTGTCCTTCACTATCTCCCAGTGTTTGCTGAAACTCATGTCCATTGAGTCAGTGATGCCATCTAACCATCTCATCCTCTGTCACCCCCTTCTCCTCTTGCCTTCAATCTTTCCCAGCATAAGGGTCTTTTTCAATGAGTTGGTGCTTTGTATCAGTTGGCCAAAGTATATATACGAGCTTCAGGTTCAGCAACAACCCTTCCAATGAACATTCAGATTAATTATTTCCTTTAGGATTGACTAAGGTTTGATCTCCTTACAGTCCAAGGGAATCTCGAGTCTTCACCAGCACTACAGTTCAAAAGCATAAGTTCTTCAGCATTCAGCTTTATTTATGGTCCAATTTTCATATCCATATGTGACTGCTAGAAAAACCATAGCTTTGACTATATGGACCTTTTTCAGCACAGTGATGTCTCTGCTTTTTTAATAAGCTATCTTGGTTTGTCATAGCTTTCCTTCCAAGGAGCAGGCATCTTTCATTTCATGGCTGCAGTCACTGTCTGCAGTGACTCAGGAACCCAAGAAAATAAAATCTGCTGTTTCCATTCTTTCCCCATATATTTGCTATGAAGTGATGGGACTGGATGCCATGATCTTTGTTTTTTGAATATTGAGTTTTAACACAACTTTTTCACTCTCTTCTTTCACCTTCATCAAGAAGCTCTTTGGCTTCTCTTTGCTTTTCCCCATTAGGGTGGTATCATCTGCATATCTGAGGTTGTTGATACTTCTCTCAGGAATCTTGATTCCAGCTTGTGAGTCATCCAGTCACCAGCATTTCACATGATGTACTCTGCATTTAAGTTAAATAAGCAGGCTGACAATATATAGTCTTGATGTACTCTTTTCCCAATTTGGAACCAGTGCTAGAGATCATTTAAATCATGTGTCATCATCAAAATTTTGGTGGCAAACTTCCAATAGGCCTTGTCCAGATGTCTTGGAAAAGCTATCTCATCAAATGTCTGCTTCAATTTCAGTAAATCTTTACTTTCACATCAGCAGATGATATGCAGATCCGGTCAGGATTTGGTGTTCTATGTGTGTCACAGGAATATAAGAGTCTATTCGCTAGAGTTTGGCCACACAAAAGTTTGTTAGCATACCTAATAGGGGCCTCTCCAACAAGGTTGAAGAAAGTTCTTCTAGAGGTGTCTTTTTTAATAGATGAAATATCCAAGTTTCAAGGTGTGATGCTTAAGGTCTTCATCTCCAGTGAATGTACTGTGAAAAGACTGCTCTACCAAAACATGGTTATTTTTCTAAAACTTTTTATTCTGTATTGGGGTATAGCCAATTAACAATGTTGTGATAGTTTCAGGTGAACAGCAAAGGGACTCAGCCATACATATACAAAAACATGGTTATTTTTAAAACAAGAAATTAGGCCTTTCCAATATTGGAGTATCTATCCTAATATCAGTTGTCAGTCAAAAGATATGGAAACCAATTGCATTGGGTATCCTATGACTATCTCAAAGGGTAAGAGTTTATGACTTCTAAAAGGGGTAGATCTGAGATTCAGAAGAACAAACAGTGTTCTTTTGGTCAAGGTATTTTCAACAAATTTTGCCAAATGAGTCATAATTAAGTGATTATTATATTAGACTGAACCAGAGAATTAAGTGTGGTAAGCTTAGTGAAAGTGTTGTAAAGCTGCCCAAACATAACAAACTTGTCAAAATATTTGACCAGTAAAATTGGTTTCTCAGTCACTATCAAGTGTAAGATTATCCCAGGCAGAAATAATCTTTTCCAAAAGAACCTTGGCCACAGAACAGGCAGTAGCCTGTCTGCAAGGGAAGGCTTCAGTCCAGTGTGAAAACATACAGTGACTAAAAGATATTTATATCCATTAGACAGAGGAAGCTGTCTATTTGTCTGAACTCCAATTTTAAATGTCTAGAAACAGTATAAATAGGCTTCCCTTGTTTGTACCGTACACAAGTGGGACAAGTGAGGCTGGTCCTTCTTCCAGTCTTGTTAATGTTTCCATACCACTACTGATCCATGGGGACTTCCCTTGTGGCTCAGCTGGCAAAGAATCTGCCTGCAATGCAGGAAACCTGGGTTCAATCCCTGGATTAGGAGGATCCCCTGGAGAAGGGAAAGGCTACCCACTCCAGTACTCTGGCCTGGAGAATTCCATGGACTCTATATTCCATGGGGTCACAAAAAGTTGGACACGATTGAGCAACTTTCACTTTCACTGATCAATGAATGCTATCACCATGTCAGTAGATCAATGTTTAATGCATGTACAGTGATTAGGAGTGGGAATTTTAGAGCTTCCAGGAGGACTGGGTTTCTGGTCCAAGCCAGAACTTTTTTTATCAAACCAACAATTGTTGAATTTCCATCTTGTTTTTTCCATTTCTATAGCCAGTTTTTTGTCTTCTCTAGCCAGATTTCTAATTTATCATTTGGAGAAATATCTCTTTGGACTGTGACAGAGGTTTGGCTGTTGGTTCCTTCAAGGGCAGCATTCCTTGTGCAAATATCAGCCAGGTGATTTCCCTTTGCTTCCAGAGAATCAAGTTTAGAATTCCCCAGAATCTTAATAATACTTAAGGAGGCTGGTAAAAAGTATTGCATCTATTAATTCCTGAAAGTGGGGTCAATCTCTATTTTTATTTCTGGTGGACATAAGGAAACCATGTTGTTGCCACAGCATTCCAAAATTATGAGCTACTTCAAAAGCATGTTTACTATCAGTATAAGTACTGGCAGGTTTGTCCTTGGCTGAAGTAATCATAGCTAAAGATACTGCCTCAAAAACATGAGAAGGAATAGTAATAGCAAACCCATAACAATATTGGCCAGTGTCACCTTTTAAATCAGTGAACCATGAGAAGTCAGCATTACCCACAGGAACTCCTTATAGATCATGACAAGCCAAGATATAATTCAGTGTTAGGTAATCATGAGCGACTTTGTCAGTGATGGAAGGGAGAAGAGTAGCAGGATTAAGGTTACTACAATATATGATAAAAAGTGTTCTGTGAGGAGGAATTAACAGAAGGAGTTCATAGGAGATAAGGTCACTAACTGAGAAATATTGTGATAACATCCTGGAAAGCTTTTACTGTATGAGGTATAAAAATAATTAATCTCACAATTTCCTTGGTGGTTTTAACCAAAAGAATAGTGGCTGTAATGGCTATAAAGCAATGGAGTAACTCATGCCACAGGGTCCAATTGCTGGCTACAAAATATAATGGGTCTATGGTGGTCCCCATGTTTTGGGGTGAGTACCCCAAGGGTAGCCCCTTCCTTTTCATATATAAATAGGAAAAAAAATCTGGTAACTTGGATTTCCAAGGGCAGGCAAGTTTATCAAACTCTCCTTGAAGCCTTAAAGTTTGTGGTCCAGTTTTCTCATAAGAATGGGTCAGGGTTGTCTTTGTTTATTAAAATCACACAAAGGTTTGGCCAGATGAGGGATACTTGAAATTCATAATGACAATAACCATTTAGCTCAAGAAAATCTTGCAGATGGTGCTTAGTTTGGATATGGGGAAACTCAGGATACCATGAAGTACATCTGGATCTAGGTACAGGCCTTGCTCTGATAATAGATGCCCCGCCGGTGCACTAAGCGCACGTGGGCGAGAGGAGCTACCCCACGTCCGAGGTCAGGGGCAGCGGCCGACAATGCCAGGCTGCGACGGTGCAGGAACAGCCGAGAGGAGCTACGCCGCGTCTGAGGTCAGGGGCGACAGCCGGTTGGAGCCACCCTGTGTCCGAGGTCAGGGGTGACGGCCGGGAGGAGCTACCCTGCGTCAGAGGCCAGGGACGGCAGCTGTGAGGAGCCATCCCGCATCCGAGGTCAGGGGCAGCGGTCAAGAGGAACCACCCAGCGCTCGAGGCCAGGGGAGGCAGCCGGGAGGAACGACCCCAGGCCCTAGGAGCGGTGGCTGCGCAGGCGCAGGAGGTGCCATCCCACGTTGAAGGTCAGGAAGGGCGGCGGTGAGGAGATACCCCTCATCCAAGGTAAGGAGCAGCGGCTGCACCTTGCTGGAGCAGCCATGAAGAGATACCCCACACCTAAGAGAAACCCAGGTAAGATGGTAGGTATTGCAAGAGGGCATCAGATGGCAGACACACTGAAACCATACTCACAGAAATCTAGTCAATCTAATTACACTAGGACCACAGCCTTGTCTAACTCAATGAAACTAAGCCATGCCTGTGGGGCAACCCAAGATGGGTGGGTCATGGTGAAGAGGTCTGACAGAATGTGGTCCACTGGAGAAGGGAATGGCAAAGCACTTCAGTATGCTTGCCTTGAGAACCCCATGAACAGTATGAAAAGGCAAAATGATAGGATACTGAAGAGGAACTCCCCAGGTCTGTAGGTGCCCAATATGCTACTGGAGATCAGTGGAGAAATAACTCTAGAAAGAATGAAGGGATGGAGCAAAGCAAAAACAATACCCAGCTGTGGATGTGACTGGTGATAGAAGCAAGGTCCGATGCTGTAAAGAGCAATATTGCATAGGAACCTGGAATGTCAGGTCCATGAATCAAGGCAAATTGGAAGTGGTCAAGCAAAAGATGGCAAGAGTGAACGTCGACATTCTAGGAATCACTGAACTAAAATGGACTGGAATGGGTGAATTTAACTCAGATGACCATTATATCTTACTACTGCGGGCAGGAATCCCTCAGAAGAAATGGAGTAACCATCATGGTCAACAAAAGAGTCCGAAATGCAGTACTTGGATGCAATCTCAAAAACGACAGAATGATCTCTGTTTGTCTCCAAGGCAAACCATTCAATATCACGGTAATCCAAGTCTATGCCCCAACCAGTAACGCTGAAGAAGCTGAAGTTGAATGGTTCTATAAAGACCTACAAGACCTTTTAGAACTAACACCCAAAAAAGATGTCCTTTTCATTCTAGGGGACTGGAATGCAAAAGTAGGAAGTCAAGAAACACCTGGAGTAACAGGCAAATTCGCCCTTGGAATGCAGAATGAAGCAGGGCAAAGACTAATAGAGTTTTGCCAAGAAAATGCACTGGTCATAGCAAACACCCTCTTCCAACAACACAGGAGAAGACTCTACACATGGACATCACCAGATGGTCAACACTGATATCAGATTGATTATATTCTTTGCAGGCAAAGATGGGGAAGCTCTATACAGTCAGCAAAAACAAGACCAGGAGCTGACTGTGGCTCAGATCATGAACTCCATATTACCAAATTCAGACTCAAATTGAAGAAAGTAGGGAAAACCGCTAGACCATTCAGGTATGACCTAAATCAAATCCCTTAGGAAGAAAGAAATAGATTTAAGGGCCTAGATCTGATAGACAGAGTGCCTGATGAACTATGGAATGAAGTTCGTGACATTGTACAGGAGACAGGGATCAAGACCATCTCCATGGAAAGAAATGCAAAAAAGCAAAATGGCTGTCTGGGGAGGCATTACTAATAGCTGTGAAAAGAAGAGAAGCGAAAAGCAAAGGAGAAAAGGAAAGATATAAGCATCTGAATGCAGAGTTCCAAAGAATACCAAAAAGAGATAAGAAAGCCTTCTTCAGTGATCAATGCAAAGAAATAGAGGAAAACAACAGAATGGGAAAGACTAGAGGTCTCTTCAAGAAAATTAGAGATACCAAGGGAACATTTCATGCAAAGATGGGCTCGATAAAGGACAGAAATAGTATGGACCTAACAGAAGCAGAAGATATTAAGAAGAGGTGGCAAGAATACACAGAAGAACTGTACAAAAAAGATCTTCGCGACCCAGATAATTATGATGGTGTGATCACTCATCTAGAGCCAGACATCCTGGAATGTGAAGTCAAGTGGGCCTTAGAAACATCACTATGAACAAAGCTAGAGAAGGTGGATGGAATTCCAGTTGACCTATTTCAAATCCTGAAAGATGATGCTGTGAAAGTCCTGCACTCAATATGCCAGCAAATTTGGAAAACTCAGCTGTGGCCACAGGACTGGAAAAGGTCAGTTTTCATTCCAATCCCAAAGAAAGGCAATGCAAAAGAATGCTCAAACTACCGCACAATTGCACTCATCTCACAGGCTATTAAAGTAATGCTCAAAATTCTCCAAGCCAGGCTTCAGCAATACGTGAACTGTGAAATTCCAGATGTTCAAGCTGACTTTAGAAAAGGCAGAGGAACCAGAGATCAAATTGCCAACATCCACTGGATCATCAAAAAAGCAAGAGATTTCCAGAAAAACATCTATTTCTGCTTTATTGACTATGCCAAAGCCTTTGACTGTGTGGATCACAATAAACTGTGGAAGATTCTGAGAGATGGGAATGCCAGACCACCTGACCTGCCTCTTGAGAAATCTGTATGCATGTCAGGAAGCAACAGTGAGAACTGGACATGGAACAACAGACTGGTTCCAAATAGGAAAAAGAGTACATCAAGGCTGTATATTGTCACCCTGCTTATTTAACGTCTATGCAGAGTACATCATGAGAAACGCTGGACTGGAAGAAACACAAGCTGGAATCAAGAATGCCAGGAGAAATATCAATAACCTCAGATATGCAGATGACACCACCCTTATGGCAGAAACTAAAGAGGAACTAAAAAGCCTCTTGATGAAAGTGAAAGAGGAGAGTGAAAAGGTTGGCTTAAAGCTCAACACTCAGAAAATGAAGATCATGGCATCTGGTCCCATTACTTCATGACAAATAGATGGGGGAACAGTGGAAACAGTGTCAGACTTTATTTTGGGGGGCTCTAAAATCACTGCAGATGGTGACTGCAGCTATGAAATTAAAAGACGCTTACTCCTTGGAAGAAAAGTTATGACCAACCTAGATAGCATATTCAAAAGCAGAGACATTACTTTGCCAACTAAGGTCCGTCTCGTCAAGGCTATGGATTTTCCCAGTAGTCATGTATGGATGTGAGAGTTGCACTGTGAAGAAGGCTGAGCACCGAAGAACTGATGCTTTGGTACTGTGGTGATGGAGAAGACTCTTGAGAGCCCCTTGGACTGCAAGGAGATCCAGCCAGTCCATTCTGAAGGAGATCAGCCCTGGGATTTCTTTGGAAGGAATGATGCTAAAGCTGAATCTCCAGTACTTTGGCCACCTCATGCAAAGAGTGACTCATTGGAAAAGACTTTGATGTTGGGGGGGGGGGGATTGGGGGCAGGAGGAGACGGGGACTACAGAGGATGAGATGACTGGATGGCATCACTGACTCGATGGATGTGAATCTGAGTGAACTCCGGGAGTTGGTGATGGACAGGGAGGCCTGGCATGCTACCATTCATGGGTTCACAAAGAGTCGGACACGACTGAGCGACTGAGCTGAACTGAAATATTGAACCTGAGTTTGAGTAAACTGCAATTTTTCTTTGGCAACTTCATATTCCTTTAGAGCTAAAAGCTTTGGCAAGTGGATGCTGTCTTTCTGTGAGAGGACCTAAGAAGGAAAACAAAGAAGCAAATCATGCACATACTATCTGGAAGTAGAACCTCTAGGGAACTATATATTATCCAGATCATCTTTCAGGACTTGTGAGAAATAAGAACTCTCAGTAAAACCTTGAGGCATTACTGTCCAAGTGTTTTTCTTCCCAAGTGAAGACAAAGGTATTAACTAGCTTCATAAAGTGGAATACTAAGGAATACACTGGAAAAAAAATTTCAAAAAAGAATTTGCTCCAAGTATAAATGGATATTAGTAATGTATGAGGATTAGGAATAACAGGGCATCAAGGGAAAACAGTGTGGTTCAGTGCTCACAGGTCCTGGACAAACCACTACCCTCAGTCTTTGGGTTTTCTCACTGGTAAAATGGGAACATGATATCTTCTATTATGGACTTAAGGCCTTTAAGGCTTTATGGGATATTGAGTAATTTTGGGAAGAGTTTTTGACAGATCTGTTTTTCTTTTCCTTCTCTTGTGCTTCCTGTCTAGAAAAGTTCCATTAGCATTTGTTGTACAGCTGGTTTAGTGGTGCTGAAAAGTTTTAACTTTTGCTTATCTGAAAAGCCTTTGATTTCTCCATCAATTCTGAAAGAGGGTCTTACTGGGTAGATTATTGTTGGTTGTAGCTTCTTCCTTTTCATCACTTTAAATATATCATGCCATTCCCTTCTGGCTTGCAGAATCTCTGTTGAGAAATCACCTGATAGCCTGATAGGAGTTCCAGTGTGTGTTATTTGTCATTTTGCCCTTGTTGCTTTTAATATTTTATCTCTGTCTGTAATTGTTGTCAGCTTGATTACTATGTGTCTCTGTGTGTTCCCCCTTGGGTTTAGCCTGCCTGGGACTCTGTACTTCCTAGACTTTGCTGACTATTTCCTTTCCCATGTAAGGGAAGTTTTCAGCTATTATCTCTTCAGATATTTTTTTCAGGTCCTTTCTCTCCCTCTTCTCCTTCTGGGACCCCTATAATGTGAATGATGATGCATTTAATGTTGTCCCAGGGGTCCCTTAGGCTGTCTTCATTTCTTTTCATTCTTTTTCCAATATTGTTTTGTGGCAGTGATTTTCACCATTCTGTGTTCCAGTTCACTTGAATTCCTCTGCCTCAGTCATTCTGCTATTGATTCCTTCCAGTGTATTGTTCATCTCTGTTTGTTCTTTAGTTCTTCTAGGTCTTTGGTTACATTTCTTGCATCTATTCTTTTCTGAGATCTTTAGATGATTTTCTCTATATTATTCTGAAATCTCTTTCTGGAAGGTTGCGTATCTCTACTTCATTTAGTTGTTTTACTGGGGATTTATTTTGTCCCTTCATCTGAGACAAAATCCTATGCCTTTTCATTTTGGTTAGCTTCCTGCGATTATGACTTTCTTTCTGGAGGTTGTGGGATTACAGTTCTTGCTTCTTCTGTCTTCCCTCTGGTGGATGAGGCTAAGAGGTTGTGCAAACTTCCTAATGGCAGGGAATGGCAGTTGAGGGATCTATTTGAATCCTGATGGGAGATACACCGTGAATTTTGCCAAAATCAATAGGAAATTCTGCCCATAAGGAAGGTGGCAGCTGATTCAATAGAGAAAAATGATCAGCAATTCCAAAATCAGCTCTAGTATGTGAGGGAAGAAACAATAAATGATGTCAAAAGTCATTTAATTCATATAAAGATGACCAGTGAAACTGAATACCAGCAGTATAGCTCTGGTGTCAGTTAAGACTGGCATCCTCAGTCTGAATAAATGCTTCTCCAAGCTGATTGAGAGAGTACTAGGAACACCCCCTTGTAACCCTGTCAATGACAAATGAGAGTACATCAGAAATAATTGTTAGAGGGCTGAAGGTGCCTAAACAACTTAAATTTGTAACATCTTGTTTCCAAAGTCCCGGCTCTTTACAATAGAAACTAGGAAAGTTTTGTTTTGTTTTTTATTTCATCTAGGAGTCCTCATTTGCTGGAGTTAATTAAAATTTTAGGTGGTCTTCCTTTTAGACAACTCATCTAGAGGGCAAGTAAAACGGTTTGCCAGATTAACTAAATCTGGATTGGGCACAGATTGCCATTCCATCCTGGTCCTTTTTACTAGAAAGGATATATCCCTTTTCAGCCTATTAAAAAGCATGAAGTTAAAGACTACCATGATGAAATCCACAAATAAAAGAAGACTGGAATCTTCTTTAAATTAACCTGAAGTCAACTGTAAGAGTCATAAACAGATACATCACACTTTTGTGTGTAAGAATGAATTGTCTAATCAACTGGCTTTGGAAATGCCTTGGGAATTCCTAGAGAAAGTCACCTCGAAATTGCCTGAGCTTGATTATAAAATAAGTTAGCAGACTGATCTCTTGGTTTTAATTCTAAAGACCTTTCAGGGTTTTCCCAATTAGCAGTTGTCATCCAATGCTGTGTCTGGCCTTCACAAACAAGCATATTAACCAGCTGTTAAAAGTCAGAGAAACCAAGTTGTAAGTTTAAAAGACTACATTAAATTCTTTATCAAATCTGTGAGAATCTCCACCTGCTTTAGGGAAATCTTTGACTATGGCTTATACTTCAGCTTTAGTCCAGGGTATATAAGATAAAGGTTTAATCTCTTGATTCTAAGAAGGCTTAATTTTAAAGGAACAGGTTCTGATAAATTCAGGGGAAAAAGGTGAGTCAAAAATATTAGCAGGAGGAAATTGATGGTATAAGCAGACCCTCATTTTATTGTGCTTCACTTCATTGTGTTCTGCAGATATTTCATTTTTTACAAATTGAAGGTTTGTGGCAACCCTGCTTCAAGCAAGTCTACCAGCACCAGTTTTCCAACAGCATTTGCTCACTTCATGTCTTTGTGCCACACTTTGGTAATTCTTGCAATGCATCACAATTTTTCATCATTATTACATTTGTTACAGTGTTCTGTGATCAGTGATCTTTGACGCTACTATTGCAAAGATTATGACTCACTGAAGGTGCAGATATAGGTAGCATTTTTTTAGCAAGTAAGTATTTTTTAATTAAGTTATGTGTGTGTGTGTTTAGACAAAATGCCTTTGCACACTTAGTAGATTACAGTCTTGTTGTACATTGCCAGTGGTGTCTGACTCTTTGCAGCTCCATGGACTGCAACTTGCCAGGCTTCCCAGTTCTTCACTATCTCCTGGAGTTTGCTCAAGCTCATGTGCATTGTGTTGGTGATGCCATTCAACCATCTCATCCTCTGCTGTCCCCTTCTCCTTTTTCCCTCAAACTTACAGAGAATCAGGGTCTTTTCCAGTGAGTCAGCTCTTTGCATCAAGTTGTCAAAAAACTGAAGCTTCAACTTCAGCATCAGAGCTTCTAATGAATATCCAGGGTTCATTTCCTTTAAGGATTGACTGCTTTGATCTCCTTGCCATCCAAGGGACTCTAAAGAGTCCTCTCCAGCACTAAAATTTGAAAGCATCAGTTCTTTAGTGCTCAGTCTTCTTTATGGTCCAACTCTGACATCTGTACATGACTACTGGAAAAACCACAGCTTTAACTATATGGACCTTTGTTGGCAAAGTGATGTCTCTGCTTTTTAATCCACTTCCTAGGTTTGTCACAGTTTTCCTTCCAAGGAGCAAGCATATTTTAATTTCATGGCTGAGGTCATGCTCCACAGTGATTTTGGAGCCCAAGAAGATAAAATTTATTACTGTTTACACTTTTTCCCTATCTATTTGCCATGAAGTGATGGAACCAGATGCCATGATCTTAGCTTTTTGAATGTTGAGTTTTAAGCCAGCTTTTTCATTCTCCCTTTTCCCCCTCATCAAGAGGCTTTTTAGTTTCTCGTCACTTTCTGCCATTAGAGTGGTATCATTTGAATAGCTGAGATTGTTGATATTTCTCCCAGAAAACTTGATTCCAGCTTGTGATTCATCCAGTCTGGCCTTTCACATGATGTACTCTGCATATAAGTTAAATAAGCAGGGTGACAATTTAACTTAATTAACTAGTGTGAACATTACATTTATGTGCATTGAGAAACCAAAAAAAAAAAGCATGACTTACTTTTTTGTAATATGTACATATTGTGGTGGTGTGGAACTGAACCTGGAATATCTCTGATATGCCTGTACAAAGGAGACCTATGTGGCACAGAAGTAAAGGAGAAACATGGGGCCAGAGGCAGAATCTGAAACAAGCTAAGGAAAAAGAGCCTGAAGCTTCAGGATCCATTTTACCTTTTTTTAATCACTTGTTTGCCTCAGTTACTCTTATAATTTTATTTTGCAGAAAGGCAGTTTGAGACTTCCAATAACCTTTGGAAGCTTCATGAAACCAACTGAAACAGGCATACCACTCAGTTCTGAAAATTTTTGCTCTATTGTGATCGATTCTTCGGAAAATTTAGTCTGGGGATTTCAGAACTTCCCCATAAATAGCCATTGATATATTCAATTGCTTTTGGCCAGGTTGGTCAATTTAGATATAAATGTGCTTGAGGAAGGATCGCAATTTGCAAAAATAAAACTGGTTGGAGTTCCTATAAGGGTGGTCCCCTCAAAATATTTACATAACTGAAATTCCATTTCTCAGAGGGTTCTTTTCCCCCTAGGATAAAAGAACAATTTGCAAACAACTTAAATACCTTGCAGTTCAACCAGCTCAATCCAAACAGTTTGCAAGCCTAAACACCAGCCAACTCTAAGGAAACAGCTTAGACCCAGAAAAGCCATGTCAATGCCTTCTTTCAGCCAGTTTACAGAAAACAGCCTAGTCCCAAGGAATAGGCCAAAGCCTGAAAAACTAGCATAGTTTCAGGAAAGCAGCCCTTGTTTCCCAAGAAATGGGTCAAAGGGGTTTTCAGCTAGCTTCAGCTCAAAAAGTCTGACTAAAAATCAGACCTAAGTGCCAAACAAGCAACTGCATACAGAAGAAGCTCTTTATCAGAAAGACAAAAGCTTAAAACAGATCAAAAATAAAAACCAGAAAGCTTCAAATTCGGAGTGTAGCTCAGATCCATGAGAAAGACATACCTTCAAACTCCAAGATGCAATAAAAGCAGTGAGCAAAAACAACCTCAATTTTGGGTACTGCACCTGTTTGCTCACGCCCCTCTTTGGCGGGGGGGCTGTCTTCTCTGGTTCCTATAAAGACTCCCAAAATGTTGACCTAAAACAGAATATCACATATTCCTCCAGCAAAAATGAATTCAGGATCAGCAGTGAAAAGCAATTTAGGGTCTGCAACCAAGGTGATCCAAGTCCAAGTTCTTGCACAGCAAGAAAAGGAGAACGCTTTCATAGAGGCGGGGAAAAGAAGGTGGACGGGCTATGGTAAACAATGAGTATATGTTTTTACAGCAGCTGAGTCCTTGGCAGGAAAGAAAAGGAGTATTTCCTCTTCCTACTGGTCTCCTCCACAATCACAGGGTGTGAGGGCTCCTGCTTCTGGACTCCTAACCCAGCTAAGGTTTCTATTCATTAATTTTTTAAGAGTGTGCAAGTCAAAAAGGAGATCTGGCTGGAGATACTCATTTTGGCATTGGTGACCTATAAAAGGTAATGGAAGCAAAAGAACAGAGAAGATCACTTAGGAAAACAGGTATTAAAATGAGAAATGAAGAGGACTAGAAACCCAGCCATGAGGGACACTTACATTTGAAGTTCAGGGAGAAGAATCTGCCTCCAGTCTCCAGCTATATTTTCTGTGTTATTAATGAACATTTATTGAAAATTTACCTCATGTCAGATATCCCATAGGTGCTGGAAATACAGACTTAAAACATATTCATTGTCCTTGAAGAGCTCTGTAACCCAATTAGCCATATGATTATGTTCTGAATTATTATACATTCTATGATAACTAAGAAGACTGGGCTAAGATAAAACATTTTATTCCTTCATCATAAAGAGTGCTCTGAGCTCAACTACAGAAAAATGAAGCCATATTTCTATACATCTGAGTCACAGTTTATACATTCTAAACCTGCTATACCATGTAATGACTAGTTAAATCATTATATGCTATATGCTCTTTTATTTTTACAGATATAGAGGAGACATAGTAGAGTGATACGGAAAGAGGATTTGCCAAAAAAAAAAATGAGACTAGATCTGTAAAAATTTTTTCCTGAGTGACTTGATCAAACAATGAATTGTCTTATGTGAAATGCCTCACAAATTTCACCTCTGAGAGAAGTGATCAGGAGCCAGAACTGCTATGCTCAAAGCCAGTCTCTGGTAGTTACAGAATGACTACTGATCTAAGGGGAAAGAAAAACTGACTGAGGCTTTTGGATCTATATAAAAGTATAACTTTTAGGTTTATTAGGAAAAGAATCTTTACCCAAGCTCTCAGCTGAATTGCTATTCTAGACTATGACTTCCAAAAATAACTAATAATAGAATATAATACACACAGTAATAATATTATATATATACACACACATACATACAAACCCCTTCCCATGTGTATTTCATGTGATCCTGGGCACACCACTGACTATAAATTACCATATTTCTTCATGCTGGATGAGGTGCTAACAGTGACTATTCAGTTCAGTTCAGCTGCTCAGTTGTGTCTGACTCTTTGTGACCCCATGGACTGCAGCACTCCAGGCCTCCCTTCAGTTCAGTTCAGCTCAGTTCAGTCACTCAGTCGTGTCCGACTCTTTGCAACCCCATGAATTGCAGCATGCCAGGCCTCCCTGTCCATCACCAACTCCTGGAGTTCACTCAGACTCATGTTCATCGAGTCCGTGATGCCATCCAGCCATCTCATCCTCTGTTGTCCCCTTCTCCTCCTGCCCTCAATCCTTCCCATCATCAGAGTCTTTTCCAATGTGTAACTCTTTGCATGAGGTGGCCAAAGTACTGGAGTTTCAGCTTTAACATCATTCCTTCCAAAGAAATCCCAGGGCTGATCTCCTTCAGAATGGACTGGTTGGATCTCCTTGCAGTCCAAGGGACTCTCAAGAGTCTTGTCCAACACCACAGTTCAAAAGCATCAATTCTTCAGTGCTCAGCCTTCTTCACAGTCCAACTCTCACATCCATACATGACCACAGGAAAAACCATATCCATTACCAACTCCCAGAGTTTACTCAAACTCATGTCCATTGAGTCGGCGATGTCATCCAACCACCTCATCCTCTGTCATCACCTTCTCCTCCTGCCTTCAATCTTTCCCAGCATCAGGGCCTTTTCAAATGAGTTAGTTCTTCGCATCAGGTGGCCAAAGTATTGGAGTTTTAGCTTCAGCATCAGTCCTTCCAATGAATATTCAGGACTGATTTCCTTTAGGATGGACTGGTTGGATCTCCTTGTTGTCCAAGGGGCTCTCAAGAGTCTTCTCCAACACTATGGTTCAAAGGCATCAATTCTTTGGCTCTCAGTTTTGTTTATAGTCCAACTCTCAAATCCATACATGACTACCAGAAAAACCACAGCCTTGACTAGATGGACCTTTGTTGGCAGAGTAATGTCTCTGCTTTTGAAAGGTTGTTGCTTAACGAAAAGATGCCAGGATTCTTGGCCTCCAGAGGAAAAGGATTCAATCTGGGGCCAGAGATGAGGCTTGATTGCTCAGAGCTTTTGTATAATAAAGTTTTATTAAAGTATAGAGATAGAGAAAGCTTCTGACATAGGCATCAGAAGGGGGCAGAAAGAGTACCCCCCTGCTAGTCTTCAGCTGGATGTTATATAGTCACTAGCAGTCTAAGTAAAAATAAATGTGATTGGAAATTCCCTGGTGGTCCAGTGATTAAGACTCCACACTCCCAATGCAGGGGCACAGGTTCAATCCCTGGTTGGGGAAGTTCCACATGCCCTGTGGTATGGCAAAAAAAAAAAAGTGTATTTACTCTGTTAGTGCAGATAAGCCCCACAGATAAGCTCTCATTTCAAGATAAGCACTGCAGGTCCCTCTTCTAATCAAATTTTGATCCCCCTAGTCTCTTTCTATTTATAAATTCTAGGGCTGCCACTGGGCATTTAAATTACAAGATGAAGACTCAGACTGTGTAATTTGCTCATATCAAAAAGATAGTAAATAATATAGCTAGTCTTCAAATCCATCTGCAAATTTTGGTATTATTTCTCTTTATAACTATTTCCTGTTGCCATCCAAACCACTACATTAAACTTTGGACAGCAATTATATGAAAATTTGAGAGAATAAAACTGGAGAGAACATTTTTATCTGAAACTCTTTTAACTCTGGTGAGTATAGGGAAAATGTTTAGTTTACCAATATATACTCAGCTTCTAACACACTACTAAGTGGGTCAATACTCAGCATGTAGTTGACAAACAAAAACAAGTTAAATAATTAACTGATGAGGTGATAATCTATTTGTATTAATGATAAGATCTACTCTAATAGACTCCACTAGTGAGTCCACTTTAAAGTTGGTTCCACAGAATGTCTGACATTTTAGGTTAAGTTTGAAAACTGCATTATAATAATTGTTTGCATCATACATATTTTATCAGAGTGTGTTCTACTAAGAAAAACTTAACTTCAATGTTCCATGATTGTGGAGTGGTAATAGATGTCACTTTCCCAGAACATTAATACAATTTGCTCCAGCTAGTTTATAAATATGGGATTTTCTTAATAAAAACTATGATGATGGAAAAAACAATCCCCCAAAAAAGAGTATTGAGTTATCCTCTTCTGTGGAAAAATGCAGCACAAAATCACAAACAAATGTCAAGTAAAGTTGTGTTTTGAAACTCTGTAATCACTAAAAGTTATACAAGTCTGGATGTATGAAATTGTTATATATTTTATTTTAAAGAAGATAAATATTTATTTTCTTTAATATCATCACCCTTGTAAGTTATCCCCAAAACTTACCTTGTTGAGGACCAAGCTCCCAGAAAGCTCGAAATCCTAAAATTGAGCTCTTCTTTTTGGTATGGTATACAAAAAAGAAAAAGAAAAAAAAAATATATATATATATATATGATTACTTCAAAAGTGGAAAATGTGTAATCTTTACATACTCACATAACTCAAAACCAAGTAAGTATTTTTTAAGCTCTTTCTCAAAATAGTACTAAAGTGAGACTATGCATGAGTCCAATAATTTTTCAATTATAACTAAATAAATATCCAGATAACAGCTTGCAAACTCTACCTTATTAAAGCAATTTTCTTCCAAGGAATGCAAGGAGATTTCACAATATCACTCATTCATGCACTTATTTTCACTAAATCGTATCAAAGCTCATGACTTGGGGAAAAAACTAATAAAAGCAAATATTTATTTCAAAATAAATGTCCAAAACTCAGTTTCCATTTGTGAAATTCACAGAAACAGTTAACTGATATCAAAGGAACAGAAACCACCCATAAAGCATAACTAATCATTATTATATTATCTTAAAAATCTGAATTAATGTCTCATTTTTCCTACTATTATCCAAACCATAAAAGAATCCTGTTTAGATTTTCATTTTCTTTTATTCACTGGCCATAAGCTTTCTTTTTTTTTTTTGAATGCCTTGTACCTCCTAATATATAAACTACCCATCACATTATCTAGTAGACAGTAATACCAATAATAAGAAAATTCCTCCAAATTAGAAATATATGATGTCATATTTAGTTTTGCAAAGTTTTGATTCCTCATATAGGGCAAATTCTTCCTGTATACTGATTCCTTTGGGTGAAAAAAAAAAAAAAGACTAGCTCACAAAAATTAAAGATTTGTGTGTTTTCAGAAGAAATGTTGCATGTGCACTCTGAATCTCTTCTCAGCACGCTGAGACTTGTAACAATCATCTGCTGTGCCACACCTGTGCAATGTATCATCATGTATTACACAGTACTCATTTTGGAGCAAGAGCTCTAACTGGTTGTTCCCACAAAAAGAGAACAGAGATCCATTTATTAGACAGAACAATATATTAAAGTTCCAAGATCTTTGCCAGATGGAATGTGCCCCTTGGGTAGGAAGCCCCATCAGCACTTCCAAGGGATAGCCCATGGATTCAACAATCAAAGACATGAAGACAGTAAACTCAAAAACCTCTTTGAACAAACTGAAAACCTAAATGCTGTACAAAATTGTCCTTCATATTATGAAGTGGGGGGGGGGGGCGGAAGTAAAATAACAATGTAGTCTTCCCTATGCAAACTGCTCATGTTCTCATGATACCACAAAATAGTATAGCTTAGGCCCTATAATTGACATTTTCAAGTAATAATGAAAAAATGGTAAAGATAATTCTCTAATCAAGAAAATATTCAAAACTCTTGTTTTGTGTACTCCTAACTCAAAACCACTAATGCCATAAAGCACATTCTTGGTAATATCAACCTCTCTCAAGCCCAATTTGAGTAATATTTTTTCAAGGAGAAATGGTTTGAAATTCTGCATCTATGTAAGAGTAACAGGAAATGAGTTTATTTATTTTTTATTTATTTTAAATTTGCTAGGAGATGTTGCCATGAATGTTATTAAACATTTTATCCTCCCTGCTCTCCAACCACTTCTCTCCAAAATATATTATAGCTTTCCTGCATTGTTGTTTAGTCGCTAAATTGTGTCCAACTCTTTACGACCCATAGACTGTAGCCTGCCAGGCTCCTCTGTCCTGGGATTCTCCAGGCAAGAATACTGGAGTGAGTTGCCATCTCCTGCAACTCACTGTAGATAAAACCTGCATCCACCACTGAGCCATTCTTTTTTATTTCATTCAGAATAAATCAATAAATATAAATAACATGCTCAGTAAATCTATTATTTTTATTGTTTCTTTTGGACATGATTTTCTCTACAGTCCACCCTAATACTCTTCTGTTCAATACCTGTCAAATAAAAAATAACCCCAGGATTCTACAAACTCTGGCTGGTTCAGATGGCTTCCATCCATTCACTCAGGACTCATAAGAGGGGTGATTTCCTCAGTGCTCTTCTGGCTGAGCTACTAAATAATAATCTTACAGTTACAGAACTTCTAAGAAAAGTGTAATATTTAGCACATTAATGGATAATGCTGCTGCTGCTAAGTCGCTTCAGTCATATCCGACTCTGTGCTATCCCACAGATGGCAGCCCACCAGGCTCTGCAGTCCCTGGGATTCTTCAGGCAAAATCACTGGAGTGGGTCGCCATTTCCTTCTCCAATGCATGAAAGTGAAAAGGGAAAGTGAAGTCGCTCAGTCATGTCCGACTCTTCGTGACCCCATGGACTGCAGCCTACCAGGCTCCTCCGTCCATAGGATTTTCCAGGCAAGAGTACTGCAGTGGGTTGCCATTGCCTTCTCCTAAGAGATAATGCTAGACGTTAAAAGTTTGTTGGTGTAATTAATCACAGCTCTTGTCCTAGGGATTCTACCTAATTTGTGAGATAGAAATAGAATATTCAGGGAATAAAACTCTACTCACTTAAATACATGACTTCTGGAATGCTTAATTCTCCCATCATGATTACTCAAACCATGACCTTATAGCCATTTGTTTTCCACCTGGAAAGATAAACAGGAAATGCTTGAATCTTACAAATACCATAACCAAAGAAAATTAAGGGACCATGGACACTTGGTTTTCCCCAGAGAAATAAATGAACATAGTGGAAGCAGGAATTTTTACATCTACTCTACTTTCTCCTTGGAAGTAGAATGCAAGTCCTTGTCAAGAAATACATTATCTTTCCTTTATAGAAGAACAGAATGAGCTGTTACCAAAACATTTTAATTTTATCCAGTAACCTGGTGAAAGAGTCAACTCTTCCCACAAGGTAGCCAAAGTATTGGAGTTGCAGCTTCAGCATCAGTCCTTCCAGTGAACACCCAGGACTGATCTCCTTTAAGATGGACTGGTTGGATCTCCTTGCAGTCCAAGGGACTCTAAGAGTCTTCTCCAACACCACAGTTCAAAAGCATCTATTCTTTGGTGCTCAGCTTTCTTCACAGTCCAACTCTCACATCCATACATGACCACTGGAAAAACCATAGCCTTGACTAGACGGACCTTTGTTGGCAAGGTAATGTCTCTGCTTTTTAATATGCTATCTAGGTTGGTCATAACTTTCCTTCCAAGGAATAAGGGTCTTTTCATTTCATGGCTGCAATCACCATCTGCAGTGATTTTGGAAATCAATGACACAAACAGATGGAGTGATATACCATGTTCTTGGATTGGAAGAATCAATATTGTCAAAATGACTATGCTACCCAAAGTTATCTGTGAATTCAAAACAATAACTATCAAATTACCAAGAGCATTTTTCACAGAATAAGAACAAAAAGTTTACAGTTTGTATGGAAACACAAAAAACCCCAAGCAGCCAAATCAATTTTGAGAAAGAAAAAACAGAGCTGGAGGAATCAGGCTTCTTGACTCCAGAGTATACTACAAAACTACAGTCAGTAAAACAGCAGTAGTAGCACAACAACAGAAATACAGATCAATGGAACAGGATACAAAGTACAGAGATACACAGCTATGGCCACCTAATCTATGACAGAGGAGGCAAGAACATACAGTAGAGAAAGGACAGTCTCTTCAATAACTGGTGCTGGGAAAACTGAACAGCTACATGTTAAAGAACGAAATTAGAACACTTTTTAAGAACATAAAAATAAACTCTAAATGGATTAAAAATGTAAGGCCAGATACTATAATGCTCTTCAAGGAAAACATAGGCAGAACATTCTCTGAAATAGCAAATTCTCTTTTTTGATCTACTTCCTAGAGTAATGAAAAATAAGCAAATGGGGCCCAATTAAATATAAAAGCTTTTGCATAACAAAGGAAACCAAACAAAATGAAAAGACACCCCACAGAATGGGAGAAAGTATTTGCAAAAAAAGTGACAGACAAGGGATTAATCTCCAACATATACAAATGGCTCATGTAGCTCACTAACAAAAATACAAACAATCCTATAAAAACATGGGTACAAGATCTAAACAGACATTTCTCGAAAGGAGACATACAAATTACCAAAAATCACAATACAAATACTCAACATACTAATTATTAGAGAAACGCAAATCAAAACAACAATAAGCTGTCACACCAGCCAGAATGGCCATCATCAAAAAACCCTACAAACAGTAAATGCTGGAGAGAATGTGGAGAAAGAGGAACCCTCCTACACTGTTGGGAATGTAAATTGGTACAGCTGCTATGGAGGGTCCTTAAAAAATTGAAAATAGAGCTACCATATGATCCAGCAATCCACTCCTGGGCACATATCCAGAGAAAACCATAATTCAAAAAGATATATGCACCCCAACATTCACTGCAGCAAAAGCCAGGACAGGGAAGCAACCTAAATGTCCATAGATGGAGAAATGGATAAAGAAGATGTGGTATATATACACAATGGAATACTGTTCAGTCTTATAAATTAATGCCATTTGCAGTGATGACGATGATCCTAGAGATTGTCACACTGAGTGAAGGTAAGTCAGAGAAAGGCAAATATCATTGATATTGCTTTTTTGTGGAATCTAAAAACAGTGTACAAACTAATTTATTCACAAAATAGAGAGTCACAGATGCATAAAACAAACTCATGGTTACCAAGGGAGTAACCTGGGAGTAAGGATAAATTGAGAGACTGGGATTGACATATACACACTACTATATATAAAAAAGATAATTAATAAGAACCAACTGTAAAGCATAGGAAACTACTCGATATTCTGTAATGACCTACAAGAAAAAGAATCTAAAAAAAGACTGGTTTACATGTAAAACTGATTCACTTTACTGCACAGCAGAAACCAACACAACACTGTAAGTCAACTGTATTCTAATAAAAATTAGTTTAAAAAATAACTGAAAAATAATACTTAAAATCTGATACTGATGAGTTATACTGAAACTGATAGGCTCATATATTGCTTGCTAGTAGAACTGAATTGCAAAACACTGG
Source organism: Capricornis sumatraensis (assembly GCF_032405125.1). NCBI lineage: Eukaryota > Metazoa > Chordata > Mammalia > Artiodactyla > Bovidae > Capricornis > Capricornis sumatraensis. The sequence goes on along the minus strand of NC_091085.1, from coordinate 37,566,054 downwards.
TGATAAGCAATTTAGCAACATTTTTGAATATACTCATCAGCTTTTAAAAAGGCAAGACTATCAGAAATAGTTAAATTATAAAACGTCATGCATTTATTAAATATATTCTGGTAGGTACACAAAATAGAATGCTATTCAGATATTTAAACTGCTTGTACAGAAAAGACTGCAAAGAAAAAAAAAAGTGTTAATGATACATTAAGCAGAAAAATGTCTAGAAGCCTCCTATGACATCTACTTGGAGTTTATGAATTATGTTGTCACTACATCTGAATCCATGACCTTGTGAGCCCCACCGTCATTCCTACACAAAGCCCCACTCTTAACTGCAATAGGCTCTAACAGTGTTACAGCCTAACAGAACCACTGAAGCACAGCTGTCTTCTCTAAAACTGAGTGACACCAGCAAATGCATTGTGAAGAACAGTATACAATGGACATCCATCCTAATGAAAGATGTACATCCATATTTAATACCTAAAATATCAAGTCATGAGAGGTAATAGCAGTAGTACTGAAAGGAAAACATGTCCAAAAGATTACTGTCAATGATACTGAAATTTTGATTACAAGCCAGAAAATTTTAGACTAATTGGACCAATCAGAATTCCTATTAGTTTTGAGACCTGTTACTGGAGAATGGTGAAAATGACTACTGAAAACCAATCCGCAGCTATTGACTCTGAAGCGCCTATATTCAAAAGATGATCAGGAAATTCTGATTAGAAATGAAACATATTCTAGGCCCAGATAATTTACACAATATTTCTGAATCATGTGGTAGGAGATGTAGGAAATCAAGCTGTTACATGATTCTGGTCTTTATCAACCCTTCTGTCCTACACTTTAGAAAACACACTTTGAGTTATAGTTCCTTGGATACTCAGGGGCCATAAGACTCCACATTAATAACAGTGTAGAAGGCAATGGCACCCCACTCCAGTACTCTTGCCTGGAAAACCCCATGGACAGAGGAGCCTGGTAGGCTGTAGTCCATGGGGTCGCTAAGAGTTGGACACAACTAAGTGACTTCACTTTCACTTTTCACTTTCATACACTGGAGAAGGAAATGGCAACCCACTCCAGTGTTCTCGCCTGGAGAATCTCAGGGACAGGGGAGCCTGGTGGAAGGCCATCTATGGGGTCACACAGTTGGAAACGATTGAAGCAACTTAGCAGTTTTATTAAACACATTATTTCAGAACCACATATGAAGACACATCTGTTTATACTGTGAAGACATGTCCAAACCTGTTCTTCCTGATTATTTTATAGCCTGTAGAGTTGCCTTCTCTCAATGCAAATAAGCTAAAATAAAAATAAATCATACTTTTTTCTAAAAATGGAAAGAGCAGTTTCCTACTAAGAAACAAAATCAAAGAACAATCAGTTTCTTCAAAATGTAGAAAGAACAACTGAAAGTGAATATGAAGTGATAATGAATAGATTTTTGAAAAGGACAAATATTTAAAGATTTTCTCTACCATAAAATAAAACTATAATAATGTACACAAAAACAACATGATTTTGCTGCAGAAATGGAAAACTAGAGTAACAGAAGAAAATTACAGCCTTTCTTAGAAACAGAAATACATGTACTTAATGTGTGTGCATATATGTGATAGATATAGACAAAGATATAAATGCTTGGTTAGGGTGATATTTGAAATTATAGGTAACAGAAGTCAGGAAGTGGTAAGTGACAACTACCAACACATTTAGAAGAAAGAAAGTTTAGAGTCTCACACTACTGAAAATTATGATTTCCAGAAAGATTAAAAAGAAACATTTTTTGGAGAGAACAAGATGGCGGAGGAGTAGGCGGACGTGGAGTACACCTCTCTCCACAGATACATCAGGAATACACCTTCAGACACAGACATGCATGCAGAACACACAGAGACAGGAGTGCCTGACCAGCAGAAAAGAATTCACAGACCCACACAAAACTTGGTAGGAGGAAGGAACTAGGGAGAAAAACAGGAGTATTAGTAGGCCTGGACCTGCCCTCAGTGAAGCAGGGGCCTGATCCCCACACTGGAGTAATTTTCTGAGTCAGAGGAGAAACATTTTAGGCTGAGAGTGCAACAGCTGATCTGTGGAACCCTAAATGGAATGAGAATCAGACAATCCTTGCTGCAGCCATACATACTCCAGACAGGGACACAGGTGCCCTGGAAGGCATAGGGGCTGGGAGCTGAAGTTTAGGGATAGTGCAGCAATCCCAGGGTGAGAGCTGCTATTGACTGCAGAGAGATGGATTGAGGGATGTGAGGGAGGAGACTGTGGTGGGAAATGCCTGTGGAGGAAAGCCAGGCAGCCATGCAAGCAAGGTGATACCACTGAGTCATGTATATGGGGTGGACCCATCACCATACCCTCTCTCCCAACACGCCAGCACTGACAGCTGAACAATAGAGAGGGTGGCCCAACAAACGCCTGACACACTAAACTACAGCGTAGAACCCCACCCAGGGTGCCCCATTAAGTGCCTGATGCACTGATCTACAGAGTAGGATCCCAGCCAGGAGGAGCCCTCTATGTGCCTGACTTGCCAAACAACAGAGAAGGACCACAGGCAAGGGAGCCCTCTCAGTGCCTGAACAAGCAGAGCTATGGAGAAAGACTGGCCAAAGAGGCCTTCTGATCACCAGCTACAAAAGGCTCGAAAAAAAAAGACTCTCTAGGGCCATAACTCCTATGGGGGAGGCAGTCTATGTCCCTGCACACTTGGTGCCACCAGGGTCTCTCCAAGCCAATCAGCTGTGCCACCTTCATGCTCAACTCTCACTGGGGCAGAGCTGCTACAGGCAAAAAAAAGAAAACAAACATCTTGTGTCTATGCACACAGGGTCGGCTTTGGTCATATCCAACTCTTTACAACCCTGTATACTGTGGCCTGCCAGGTTTCCCTTTCAGGGAGTGGGGTTCTCCAGGCAAGAATACTGGAGCATACTGGCCAATTCTGGTTACCATACCCTGCTAGAGCACTATATTTCCTGCTGCACTAGCCACCAACTCCCCTGAGTACCTGGTGCTGCCAGAACCCCTGCAATCCAAGCAGCTGCACCACTTCCACACCTGGCCCTCAGAGGAGCAAACCCAAGTCCTCCAAGGCAGCTTCAGGAGCAAACCCCATTGGACGATCCACATGCAGAGGAAGACCCAAAACCTTCCCACCAGCTACACAAGCTGCAGATTAAATCCACAAAATGTACTGGGCAAACTCTGTGACTATGGAATATATAAGAGGACATTGAGAGCTCCCACAAGAGAAAACACACTAGTTCTGATAGCTGTGGACATCGGAGGCAAGCACACACAGGAGTAGGACCAGATCAGAATCTGAGCTGCCCCCATAACAAGTCCAGAAATCAGCACAATGTTGGAGGGCATCCTAGGGAGGTGAGGTGGACTGTGACTCCCAGTGAGGGAAAGGACTTTAACAGCAGTGACTCAATAAAAACTTTTATTATTCTTATGTTTTGACTTGTTCTATAGATTCTCTTGAATTTTTTTTTCCTTTCTCCCCTCCTTTGCTGCAGTTGTTTTTATTGGCATTATGAAAACTAATGAAGTTTTGAGCTTTCTTTTCCCCCTCAATCACATTTTTTATTGTTGTTATAAACCTCTGCTTCTATGTTGGGTTTTTGCAGTTCTGTGGAGTTTTCATTTCTTTTTTTCTTTTTTTTGTCTTTTTTCTTTTTTTTAATTTTTAATTTTTTAAACCTACTCTTAGTTTTTCTCCATTTATTCCTTTGTTTGCTTATCCTTCTGTTATTTTCCCCTTGCAGTAATCTTTAATGTATATAAATCTTCTTTATCTAGCTTTATTTAACTATGCATATCTATTCTCTTTCGTTTCTTTCCATTCCTCTCAACATATTCGTTAGTTTTATTTTCATTGCTTTATTCCCCAATTGGCACCTTTCTTTGGTTTGTTTTCCAGTTTATGCTTTACTTAGTTTTGTTCTTAACTGGTAGATAAAGTTTGGGGGTTTCCTTTGTTTCCTGGGTAAATCTATTGTACTTTATTTTTGTTGGACTGTTTTGATTTTTGCTTGTGGGTATATATGTGTATATTCAGTCACACTTTTTATTGTTGTTATAAACCTCTGCCTCTATGTTGGGCTTTTGCAGTTCTGTAGAGTTTTCCTTTTTCTTTTTTTCTTTTTTTTTTTCTTTTCTCTTTCTTATAATTTTAAATTTTAATTTTTTTAACTTATTAAATTTTTTCTACATTTATTCTGTTTGCCTCTCCTACTGCTCTTTTCCTCTTGCAGTTAAACTTTAATATATATAAATCTTCTTCATCGACCTCTATACTTTGCATATCTAGTTTGTTTTCTTTTCTTTCTTTCCTTTCCTCTCAAAATATTTGTTAATTTTGTTTTCACTGCCTTATTCCCCACTAGGTACCTAGTTTAGTTTTGTTTTCCAGTTTGTGCTTTAGGTAGTTTTGCTCTTAACTGGTACTTATAATTTTTGATTTCCTTTGTTCACCAGGTCAATCTACTATACTTCTTTTTGTTGAACGGTTTTGACTTTGCTTGATGTATATGTAAATGTGTATATTCCATTATTTCAATTATTCTTTGTCTGATTCTGTAACCGCCATTTCTCTGGGGTTCACCTTTAGTTTCTCGTTTTTGGGTATTTGTTTTAATCTCACTTAATGCCATAAAAAACCACTTGTCAAATCTACAATTCTGACCAGAGATCAAGTCCTGAACCTTTGGAGTGGGAGCACTGACTCCAAGATCTTAGACTATCAGAGTACTAACCCTATGGAGCATCAAATAGTGAGAACTTACACAAACAAAGGAAACCGCTGGAATATAAGACCCAGCATCACCCAACCACCAGTAGCACCCTGTGCAGGAAAAGAAAGAAAGTGAAAGTGAAGTCGCTCAGTCATGTCCGACTCTTTGCGACCCCACGGACTAGTAGCCTACCAGGCTCCTCCCTCCATGGGATTCTCCAGGCAAGAGTACTGGAGTGGGTTGCCATTTCTTTATGCCTCACCTAAACCACAAACAAAACAAAAATACAAACAAAATCATCAGCAGACAGGATTGCCGCCTCACTCAGCCTTATCCTTCAGAGGAAAAACAAACAAACAAACAAAACACCTCAGCACAAATCTCACCTATAGGAAGTTTACACAAACCACTGGACCAACCTTAGGAGAGAAGAAACCAAAAGGAAGAAAGAATTCAACCTTGAAGCCTGGGAAAAGGAGACCTCAAACACAATAAGTTTAAAAAAATAATAATGAAAAGGCTGAGAAATACTACACAAATGAAGGAACAAATTAGAAACACAGAAGTCCAAATAAATGAAGAGGAAATAGGCAAACTACCTGAAAAGAATTCAGAATAATGATAATAAAATGATAAAAAGAAAAATCTTGAAAACAAAATGGAGAAAATGCAAAATCAATTAACAAAGAGCTAGAAGAATTAAAGAATAAACATGCAGAGACAAACAACAGAAATATGAAATTAAAAATACTCCAGAAGAAATCAATAGCAGAATATCTGAAGCAGAAGAACGAATCAGTGACCTGGAAGAAAAAAAAAAAAAAAAAAAGTGGAAAAACCTTCTGAAGAGCATAATAAACTAAAAAAAAAAAAAAGAAGAAGAACTGAGGATAGTCCCAGAGACCTCTGGGACAATATCAAAAGGACGAACATTCAAATTATAGAGGTCCCAGAAGAAAAAGAGAAAAAGAAAGGGTAAGAGAAAATTTCTGAAGAGATTATAGTTGAAAATTTACCCAACATGGAAGAGGAAATAGTCAATCAAGTCCAAGAGGCACAGAGTCCCATAAAGGATAAACCCAAGGAGAAACACATCAAGACACATACTAATCAAACTAACAAAGACTAAACACAAAAAGCAGAAAAAGAAAAGCAACAAGTAACATACAAGGGAAACTCCATATGCTTAACAGATGAAACTCCTCAGGCCAGAGGGAATGGCAGGATATATTGAAAGTACGGAAAGGGAAAACTCTACAACAAAGATTACTGTACTTGGATCTCATTCAAACTTGATGGAGAAATAAAAAGCTTTTCAGACAAACAAAAGTTAAGAGCCCTCAGTACCAACAAACCAGCTTTACAACAAATGTTCAGTTCAGTTAAGTCACTCAGTCATGTCCGACTCTCTGCAATCTCATGGACTGCAACACGCGATACCTCCCTATCCATCATCAACTCCCGGAGTTTACTCAAACTCATGTCCATTAGTCAGTGATGCCATCCAGCATCTCATCCTCTGTCGTCCCCTTCTCCTCCTGCCTTCAATCTTTTCCAACATCAAGGTCTTTTCAAATGAATCTGTTCTTCACATCAGGTGGCCACAGTATGGAGTTTCAGCTTCAGCATCAGTCCTTCCATTGAAGATTCAGGACTGATTTCCTTTAGAATGGACTGGTTGGATCACCTTGCAGTCCAAGGGACTCTCAAGAGTCTTCTCCAACACCACAGTTCAGAAGCATCAGTTCTTCAGCACTCAGCTTTCTTTATAGTCCAACTCTCACATCCATACATGACTACTGGAAAAACCACAGCCTTGACTAGACGGACCTTTGTTGGCAAAGTAATGACTCTGCTTTTTAATATGCTGTCTAGGTTGGTCATAACTTTCCTTCCAAGGAGTAAGGGTCTTTTAATTTCATGGCTGCAGTCACCATCTACAGTGATTTTGGAGCCCAAAACAATAAAGTCTGCCACTGTTTCCACTATTTCCCCGTCTATTTGCCATGAAGTAATGGAACCAGATGCCATCATCTTAGTTTTCTGAATGTTGAGCGTTAAGCCAACCTTTTCACTCTCTTCTTTCACTTTCATCTAAGGCTCTTTAGTTCTTCTTTATTTTCTGCAATAGTGTGATGTCATCTGCATATCTGAGGTTATTGATATTTCTCCTGGCAATCTTGATTCCAACTTGTGCTTCATCCAGTCCAGAATTTCTCATAATGTACTCTGCATATAAGTTAAACAGGCCGGGTAACAATATACATCCTTGACATACTCCTTTTCCTATTTGGAACCAGTCTGTTGTTCCATGTCCAGTTCTAACTGTTGCATCCTGACCTGCATACAGGTTTCTCAAGAGGCAGGTCAGGTGGTCTGGAATTTTCATCTCTTGAAGAATTTTCCACAGTTTATTGTGATCCACACAGTCAAAGGCTTTGGCATAATCAATAAAGCAGAAATAAATGTTTTTCTGGAACTCTCTTGCTTTTTTGATGATCCAACGGATTTTGGCAATTTGATCTCTGGTTCCTCTGCCTTTTCTAAAACCAGCTTGAACATCTGGAAGTTCATAGTTCACATATTGTTGAAGCCTGGCTTGGAGAATTTTGAGCATTACATTGCTGGCATGTGAGGTGAGTGCAATTGTGCAGTAGTTTAAGCATTTTTTGGTATTGACTTTTTTGGAACTGGAATGAAAACTGACCTTTTCCAGTCCTGTGGCCACTGCTGAGTTTTCCAAATTTGCTAACATACTGTGTGCAGCACTTTCACAGCATCATCTTTTAGGATTTGAAATAGCTCAACTGAAATTCCATCACCTCCACTAGCTTTGTTCTTAGTGATGCTTCATAGGCCCACCTGACTTCACATTCCAGGATGTCTGGCTCTCGGTGAGTGATCACACCATCATAATTATTTGGGTTGTAAAGATCTTTTTTGCATAGTTCTTCTGTGTATTCCTGCCACCTCTTCTTAAGATCTTCCTTTTCTGTTAGGTTCATACTATGTGTGTCCTTTATTGAGACCATCTCTGCATGAAATTTTCCCTTGTTATCTCTAATTTTCTTGACGAGATCTCTAGTCTTTCCCACTCTATTGCTTTCCTTTCTTTCTTTTTACTGATCACCGAGGAAGGCTTTCTTATCTCTCATTGCTATTCTTTGGAACTCTGCAATCAAATGGGTGTATCTTTCCATTTCTCCTTTGCTTTTTGCTTCTCTTCTTTTCACAGCTATTTGTAAGGTCAGACAGTCATTTTGCATTTTTGCATTTCTCTTCTTAGAGATGATCTTGATCCCTGTCTCCTGTACAATATCACAAACCTCCATCCATAGTTCATCAGGTATAAATAGTTCATCAGGCACATAGTCCATCAGGCACAAATGTTAAATGGACTTACATAGTCAAGAAATACAAGAGAAGGAAAAAAAATCTACAAAATCAACCCCAAACAATTACAAAAATTGTTCCTATGAAATAGGAATATAGATATCAATAATTACTTTAAATGTAAATGGATTAAATGTTCTAACCAAATAACATAGACTGGCTGAATGGACACCAAAAAAAGAGAAAAACTTATATACATGCTGTCTATAAGAAACCCACCTCAGACAAAATGACACATATATACTGAATGTGAAAGGATGGAAAAATATTTTCCATGCACATGGGAAGCAAAAGAAAGCTGGAGTACCAATCCTCATATCAGACAAAATAGACCTTAAAATAAAGAAGAGTACAACAGATAAGGAAGGACACTACATAATGATCAAGGGATCAATCCAAGAGGAAGATATAACAACTGTAAATATCTATGCACTCAACATAGGAGCACCTGAATGCATAAGACAAACACTAACAGACATAAAAGGAGAAATTGACAGTAACACAGTCATAGTAGGAGACTTTAACACCCCACTCACACCAATGGACAGATCATCAAAACAGAAAATTAATAAGGAAATACAAGTCTTAAATGATACATTAGATAAGATGCATCTCATTAATATCTTCAGGACATTGCATCCAAAGGCAGAAGAATACATCTTCTTCTCAAGTGCACATGGAACATTCTCTAGGATAGATCATATCTTGGGTCACAAATCAAACCTCAGTAAATTTAAGAAAACTGAAATCATATCAAGGATCTTCTCCCAGAATGCTATGAGGGTAGATATCAATTACAAGAAAGAAAGTGTAAGAAACAAAAACACATGGAGATGAAACAACACATTTCTAACTACCCAACAAGTTACTGAAAAAATCAAGAGGGCAATCAAAAAATTTCTAGAAATGAATGACATTGAAAACAACAACTCAAAACCTATGGGATACAGCAAAAGCAGGCCTAAGAGAGAAGTTTATAGAAATACAATCCTACCTCAAGAAACTAGAATAACATCGAATAGACAATCTAACTTTAGACCTAAAACAACTGGAAAAAGAACAACAACAAAAAAAAATCAGTAGAAGGAAAGAAATCATAAAGATCCAAGCAGAAATAAATGAAAAAGAAGTAAAAGAAACAATAGTAAAGATCAAGTTGGGTTTATTTCAGGAATGCAAGGATTCTTCATTTTTCAGGGACTGACAAAAATCAATCAATGTGATACACCATATTAATATACTGAAAGATAAAAACCATATGATAATCTCAATAGATGCAGAAAAAGCCTTTGACAAAATTCAACACCATTTATGATTAAAACTCTTCAAAAATTGGGCACAAAAGGAACCTACCTCAACATAGTAATGGCCATATATGATAAGCCTACAAGAAACATTATTCTCAATGGTGAAAAACTAAAACCATTCCCCCTAAGATCAGGAACAAGACAAGGGTGTCCACTTTCACCACTATCATTCAACATAGTTTTGAAAGTTCTAGTACAGCAATCAGACAAGAACAAATAAATAAATAAAAGGAATCCATATTTGAAAAGAAGAAGTAAAGTTCTCACTGTTTGCAGATGACATGATACTGTACACAGAAAACCCTAAAGATAGTATCAGAAAATTACTAGAGCTGATCAGTGAATTTGGCAAAGTTGCAAAATACAAAATCAATACACAGAAATCACTTGGATTTCTAGATACTAACAATGAAAAATTAGAAAGAAAATTTAAGGAATCAATCCCATTCACCATTGAAACAAAAACAGTTAAATATCTAGGAACAAAGTTACCTAAGGATACAAAAGAACTGTACACAGAAAATTATAAGACACTAATGTAAGAAATCAAAGATGATATAAACAGATGGAGAGATATTCCATTTACCTGGGTAAAAGAATCAATATCGTGAAAATGACTATACTACTAAACACAAACTACATATTCAATGTGATCCCTATATCATTACCAATGGCATTTTTTCACAGAGCTAGAACAAAAATTTCACAATTCATATGGAAACAAAAAAGACCCTGACTAGCTAAAGCAGTCTTGAGAAAGAATAATGGAGCTGGAGGAATCAACCTTCCTGACTTCAGATTATACTACAAAGCTACAGTCATCAAGACAGTATGGTACTGGCACAAAAACAGAAATATAGACCAATGGAACAAGAAAGAAAGCCCAGAAATAAACCCATGCACCTATGGGTACCTTATTTTTGACAAAGGAGGCAAGAATATACAATGGGGCAGACAGCCTCTTCAGTAAATGGTGCTGGGGAAACTGGACAGCTACATGTAAAAGAATGAAATTTTAACACTTCCTAACACCATACACAAAGGTATACTCCAAATGGATTAAAGACCTAAATATAAGGCCAGAAACTAACAAACTCTTAGAGGAAAACATAGGCAGAACACTTGATGACATAAATCAAAGTAAGATCCTCTTTGACCCACCTCCTAGAGTAACGGAAATAAAAACAAAAATAAACAAGTGGGACGTGATTAAACTTAAAAGCTTTTGCACAGAAAAAGAAACTATAAGCAAGGTGAAAAGACAACCCTCATAATGGGAGAATATAATAGCAAATGAAACAACTGACAAAGGAGTAATTTCCAAAATATACAAGCAGCTCATTCAACTTCATACCAGAAAAACAAACAACCCAATCAAAAAGTGGGAAAGTGACCTGAAGAGACATTTCTCCAAAGAAGACATAAGGATGGCTAACAAACACATGAAAAGATGCTCTACATTATTAAAAAAAAAATGCAAATCCAAACCACAATGAGATATAACACCTCATAGCAGTCAAAATAGCCATCATCAGAAAGTCTACAAACAATAAATGCTGGAGAGGGTGTGGAGAAAAGGGAGTGCTCTTGCACTGCTGGTGGGAATGTAAATTGATACCACCACTATGGAAGATGGTATAGAGATTCCTTAAAAAACTAGGAATAAAACCATCATATGACCCAGCAATCCCACTCCTAGGCATATACCCTGAGGAAACCAAAATTGAAAAAGACACATGTATCCCATTGTTCATTGCAGCACTATTTACAATAGCTAGAACAGAGAAGCAACCTAGATGTCCATCAATAGATGAATGGATAAAGTAGTGGTATATATACACAAAGGAATATTACTCAGCCATAGAAAGGAAGGTCTTTGAATCAGTTCTAATGAGATGGATGAACCTAGAGCCTATTATACAGAGTAAAGTAAGTCAGAAAGAGAAAAATAAATATTGTATTCTAACACATATATATAGAATCTACAAAAATGGTACTGAAGGTCAGCAATGGAGAAACAGATATAGAGAATAGACTTATGGACATGGGCAGAGGGGAGGAGAGACTGAGATGTATGGAAAGAGTAACATGGAAACTTACATTGCCATATGTAAAATAGATAGCCAACAGGAATTTGCTGTATGGCTAAGGAAACTCAAACAGGGGTCCTGTAACAACCTAGATGGATGGGATGGGAAGGTAGATGGAAGAGAAGTTCAAAAGGGAGGGGATATATGTATAAGTATGGCTGATTCATGTTGAGGTTTGACAGAAAACAAAATTCTGTAAAGCGATAATCCTTCAATTAAAAAATTAATAATCTTTTTAAAAAGAAAAATATAAATTTTTAAACTATAAAAATAAAGACATAAGAGCTTCTAATTTTCTACTTATGAAATGGTTTAAAATATATCAATGAAACTTAATAAAGAGTCTGAAATAGACCCATACTATTATGCTCAATTTATTTTTGAGCCAAGGGAACTTAAAGGAGAAGTGTGTCTTTTCAACAAATAGTATCCGTACTGGTATCTATACACAAACAACCACAATTCACTCCACAGCACTTACTATTACAAAAAGTAACTTGAATTAGAATATAGCCTAAGGGTAACTAAATTATAAAACCTGCATAAGAAGGCATAGGGAGAATCCTAGTGACTTTAGGTTAATTAGATATCTTACGTACTCAAAAAGCACAAATTATGTAAGACTCATAAATTGAACTATACCAAAATTAAATGCCTTGCTCTTTTAGGGACACTATCAAGACACTGTTAAGGAGTGGAAAAAGCAAACTACATTTTGGGAGAAAATATCTGCAAAACATACACTTGACAAAAGGTTATAAAATATAAAACCTCTTACAACTGAGTAATATGAATATGAACAACACAAATTTTTAATGGGCAATAAATTTAAATAGGCAATGTACCAAAGAAAATATACACAAGGCAAATAAACCATGAAAAGACACTCAGCATCATTAGCCATTAGGGAAAGCAAATAAAACCACAATGAGATGTACCACTACACACCCATTAGAGTGACTTACACTCAAACTGACAAAACCAAATTTTGGCAAGGATATGGAACCACCTGGAACTAAAACTGCTGGTGGAGATGCTAAATGTAAAACCATTTTGGAAAACAGTTGGGCAGAATTCTACTCTTAAGTATTTATGCAAGAGACAGGGAAATACATGTCTACATACATCAAGACTTGAATTTCAATCACGATAGGTGATTTATTCATAGCAATCGCCAACTGTAACAATTCAAATGTCAATCTTCTGTGGATAAACAGATTGTAGTATATTCATATAATGAAATATTAATCAGCAGTAAAAAGAAATCAACTGATATACTCAGTAATATGGGAATCTCAACAAACTATGTTAAGTGAAGTAAAGTCAGACACAAACGACCACATACCATATGTTCATTTATATGAAATTTTAGAGGATTTATAGTGTTAAAAAGAAGATCAGAGGTTGCCAAGATCTAAGGGCACTAGGAGGCAATTAATAGCAAATGGAGACTTTCAGGGGTTATGCAAATGTCCTATACCATGAGTATAGTGGTGATTACATATTGTATACATATGTCAAAACTCATCAGAACTTTAAAATCAACTAATTTACAATTTAAATAATAGCTCAATAAAGTTGATTCTTAAAATATATCAAAATGGAAGATCTGAAATAGTCATCATGCGCTGATTACATGCTTGTTTACATAGAAACCACAAGGGAATCTACAAAGAAGGTACTAAAATAAGTAAATAATGTCAACATTATGGTTGACAATTCAACAAGAATACCTGACAAAAATATAAAAGCTTGATATACTGTAATCAAGCTGAAAGTACAACAAAGGAATCTATGAGAAAAATAAAAAATAAAACTCCAAAGAAATTATAAGTAAAAATCTTCATAAATTTAAGCCTTGAATTTATGACAAAAAAATTATTAATATATATTATCTTAAAGCTCAACATTCAGAAAACTAAGATCATGGCATCTGGTCCCATCACTTCATGGCAAATAAATGGCGAAACAGTGGAAACAGTGTCAGACTTAATCTTGGGGGGGCTCCAAAATCACTGCAGATGGTGATTGCAGCCATGAAATTAAAAGACGCTTACTCCTTGGAAGGAAAGTTATGACCAACCTAGATAGCATATTGAAAAGCAGAGACATTACCTTGCCAACAAAGGTCCGTCTAGTCAAGGCTATGGTTTTTCCAGTGGTCATGTATGGATGTGAGAGTTGGATAGTGAAGAAAGCTGAGCACTGAATAATTGATACTTTTGAACTGTGGTGTTGGAGAAGACTCTTGAGAGTCCCTTGGACTGAAAGGAGATCCAATCAGTCCATCCTAAAGGAGATCAGTCCTGGGGGTTCATTGGAAGGACTGATGCTGAAGCTGAAACTCCAATACTTTGGCCACCTCATGCAAAGAGTTGACTCATTGGAAAAGACCCTGATGCTGGAAGGGATTGGGGGCAGGAGGAGAAGGGGACAACAGAGTATGAGATGGTGGGATGGCATCACTGACTCGATGGATGTGAGTCTGAATGAACTCCAGGAGTTGGTGATGGACAGGGAGGCCTGGCATGCTGCAATTCATGGGGTCACAAAGAGTCGGACACGACTGAGTGACTGAACTGAACTGAACTGAACAGATCTTCCTCTATCAAAATTTACAATTCCTATGATAAGATACTGTACTAGGTGTTATCTATTGTTGTTTAACAAATTACCCCTAAAATTTTGCAAGTTAAGCCACAAATATTCATTATTTCACAGAGTTTTTCAGGATCAGGAATCTGGAATGACTTGGCTCCATGATACTAGCTAGGATTTCTCAAAAATCTCTAGTCAAAGTATGATCCAGGCTATAGTCTCTAAGACTCAACATCCAGACTATAGTATCTAAGACTCAACATCGAAGCTATAGTCTCTAAGACCCAACTGGAGCTGGAAGATATATGTCCAAGTTCATTCACGCTGATATTTCACAAAAGGCTCAGTTCCTCACCATATGAATCCCTGCACAGGACTACTCATGACATGATTTCTACCAGAACAAGCAAAACATACACATACAAGATAGGGAGAAACCAATAAGGAAACCACAACTGTTTTATAATCTATTCTCAAAATGATATTCCACCACTTTTTCTGTGGTCTATTTGTTAGAAGTGAACCAGTAAGTCCAGCTCACACTCAAGGGGCAGAGATTACAAAAGGTTATAAATACAGGAGATAGGAATCATTGGGAGTTAACACCAATTAAAAGAGATGACCTTACTAAGAATCAGAAATAATGTGAAATAAAATGGAATATATCATATTATTTCATATCCATTGGGCTGCCATCTCTGGGGTCGCACAGAGTTGGACACGACTGAAGCAACTTAGCAGCAGCAGCAGCAGTAGCATAACATAAATTAAAAAGCCTATCAGTACTTGGCAAGGGGGTGTAGGACCATAAGGAGTCCTATTTATTCAGACAGAAGTATAAAATCACATTACAGAGCAGTCTTGCAATTTCTCACACAGTTTACAATGGCTCAGCAATTCCAATCAGATACATAATCTAGAGAAACTCTTACATATATTTTAGACAACACTATATTCCAGACAAGTAAAGGCTGTTCACCACAGCCTTGTTTGTTTCTACAAAATTCTAGAAACATCCTAAATACTCATCAACAGAGGAATGAACAAATAAATCAGTTGTACCAAAGGATACTATATAACCTATAAAGTCATCAAATTAAAGCTAAGTAAATCCATATATATAGATCAAAAAAACAATACTGAGTAAGATAGTAAAGTAATATGTAAGATAGTAAAGTAATATACAAAGCATATTCAGATCCACGCAAATATTTCTAATATGCACAAAGCACAGCTATTCTACTAATAATACACGAATCATAAGGATACATTCTAAATAAATGATAGTAGTTGATTCTATCATTATTAGAGGAAAAACAGAGGGAAAAAAAAGCATTATTTCAATAATAAAATTTTAAGAAAAAATCAAGACAAGCAATGTTTATTAAATCTAGATGGTATTATATTATTCTTACAATTTACTGTGGTTACTAAAATTTTCACAAATATGCTAGTGGAGCATCCAGGCAACTGACAAACCTAAATATAAGTAACATATACTTCTTTTTCTAAAGGAAATTATACCTTCATATCAGTGAGCTCTTATTACAGTAAGAAGCACCTTAAAAATGGTAGCTCTAAAAGAACTATCTCTTATTCTCCTGTATCTGAGTCTGTTTAAAATCTGTAGACTAAAACTGCATGTCTGGGGAAAAATCTATTCTACTCCACAGTGAATGCGGGGGTGATTTAGGCATGTCCTACACCTGGACTTCTTGATAACATGTAATCCTTCCTAAAAGAAAACTGAAAGACATTTTAACATTAAGGTTTAGGTTTCTAAAAGTTATAGATTCTTCAACTGGTAGTTAATACTAACTGTAGGTTAAAATTTTTTCATAATTAGATATATACAGAGGACAATATGTGAAAATAGTCATATTTCCTTTCCTCTTATTCACCTTTAAAAGAAGCAAAACTAAATTTACTTATTGCAAGTTCCATTATATTTCTAATTAAATTATTATGCCAACATAGTATAAATACAGTGAGGAGCAAATAAACATCACTTCACCAATTCTTATTCTCACTATAAAAAGTTCAAGGTAACCCAATGAGAAAAAAAAGTCTGTAATGAAGAAAATAAAGAACACTAAAATTGTATAGCTTGTTAGGTGGGTGTTATTAATTTATTGCCATTTTATAGATGAGGATTTGAGATATTAAAGGAATTTATGAGTGGAATTAAAAAAGAACGTTTTTTTTGCAAAAACACCAGGCCTTGGAGCAGGATATTCTGAGACTTCTCTTCCAGGACTCTCCACAACATCAACAACAAATGAAAGTGCATTTCTCAGTCCAAGAAGATAATAGGAAAAGATGATGGCTGGCTGAACAAGCATGACTGAAGAGACGAGTTTCACTCTTCAGGTCTTTCTAGCTTTTCTTGACATTTATTTTTACCCAAAACTTAGAGCTCATCCATATCAATTTCTAATTTTTATTTAATCACCTTACTTCCAAAAATATTCATGTTGTCAACTGCTGCTCCCCTCTAGAGTCATGCCATTTCTGTTAACGTGGGAGTATCCCAGTGTTTATTTCAGTATATTTTACAGTATTATAACTCAAGAAGAAAAAGAAAAATAGTTATAGTTATCTCAGATAATTTTAAAGAAACTTGTTCTAATTTTTCCTTACAGTTGAAACTTCCAGTCCTGTGATAGTTAATTTCATATGTTACCTTGACTGGATTGCACCATGCCCATAGTATTTAGCTAAAGATTATTTCTGGGTGTGTCTATAAGGTATTTCTGGATAAGATTAACATTTGAATTTGTCAGCTGAGAAAAGCAGATCGCCCTTCCCAATGTGAGTGGGCCTCACTGAATCACTGAAGGCCTGAACAGAATGAAAGTCTAAGAAAATAATTCTCTCTGCCTGATTGTCTCTGAACTGGACATTGGTCTTTTCTGGCCTTCCAACTTAGATTGACTAGAACTTTCACCATCAGCCCTCCCAGTTCTCAGGCCTTTAGTCTTGACTGGAACTCCTGGGTCTGATATACTTAGCCTCCATAAATATGTGAGCCAAAAACTTACTCTATTTCTAAATAAAGTCATATATTTATTATACACACACATACACGTGTGTGTGTGTGAATATATGTATGTGTGTGTATGAGAATTGCTCACTATGTAGATATTCAGATAGACAGAACGGGGGGGGGGGGGGAATAAATGTGGAGATAAAATCCTAAATATGCAAAGTCCCATAACAGAATCCTGAAAAATTCCATAGCTGATTTCCTGAGTAACCTATTAATTTGTAACCTACTAATTTACTTGCATAAGAATTTTGGCTTTTAATTAATTGACAAAATGACAAAAGGCAAATTAAACAATAATTTGCTATTTAATAATATCAAATAATAGATATTAGAACTAGAATTAATTTAGAGGTTATCTAAATTCAACCTTTCCATTGCACACATGAGAAAAATAAATTATAGAGGTTAAATGACTAACCTGCCTTGGTCAAAGGTAGTTAGAGACAAAACTGGAAATCGAACATAAGTCCCCATAGTATATTTATTCAGTCTTCTTATTGCACTACATTGTTGGTTTTACAGTTATAATTATAGTTTGACTTGAGGTCTTTACAATTTTTCTCAAGGCCTCTCATTATGAACGCTATAAGATGGCTAGTTGAATGTAGGGGTGTAATGAGCTCCCACGGAATAAAGTTCAACCATACACCCCATCAGGCAGCAGGCAGCCAGCAACACATACCTAACAATCATTGATACTGAAAGAACTACATTCACAAAGCAAAAACTTCCCAATATAATCTTGCAGATGATTGTAAGTAAAGAACAGAATATATTTTACTGTGCCTACACTAACCTCAAAACATTTTTCAAAAATATCTAAAAGACAAAATTCTTCTTGTTAGGATAATTTCACAGTGAAGAGGAAATATTAAGATATTTTATTAAATCCACAATTCAAAGGAAGAAGCAGAGACTTAGGATAGGTGAATAACAGTCATGAACACAGGGCAAATACCCTGAAAGACAAAATATGCAGAAGCTGAGAAATATCAAGGAACTTTTCACACACTTCCACCAAAGGAAATCTAATGCTACTCACAGAAGGGAATTTGGACCTCAGGATATAACCCAGATTACCTAACACCAAGTGAACGCTCTCCACTTAAAACTCTAGGTTCAAATACTAAATGTTTTTCAGTTGCTAACTCTTGTCAACACTTTGCAAACCCATGGTACGCAGCACGCCAGGCTTTCCTGTCCTTCACTATCTCCACTTTCCTGTCCTTCACTATCTCCAAGTCTGCTCAAATTCATGTCCATTGAGTTGGTGATGCTATCCAACCATTTCATCCTCTGCCACTCCTTTCATCTGTCCTCAATCTGGTCCTAGCATCAGGGTCTTTTCCAATGAGTTGGCTCTTCGCACGAGGTGGCCAAAGTATTGGAGCTTCAGCAACAGTATCAAATACTATATGGTAGGAGATCATTTACCCAGAATTTTTAGGACTTAATTTATTCAAGATTATCAGATTCCCTGAGTTTAGATATCCAACAGTTTCAAAAATGACCCCCTCTCCAACTTCTAGATGCGATTCTCTTTGATTTCCATTTCATTAAATGAATACACACACACACACATATACATACTTACACAACTACTGTTCATCATAGTCACTGAAATTATGACATCAGCACACACCCTGAATTGTACTTCAACTATTACCATGATGGATTATCATTTAAAAATTGTTTTACAACAATTCTTTTGTTTCCAATCTTCTGATGTCTATTCCCAGTCAAAGGAGAAAAGAACCCCCATATCACTTCTATATTAAATTTGCTGTGCTATGCTTAGTCAATCAGTCATGTCCAACTCTTTGGCACACCATGGATGATAACCTGCCAGGCTCCTCTGTCCATGGGGATTCTCCAGGCAAGAATACTGGAGTGGGTTGCCATGTCCTCTTCCAGGGGATCTTCCCAACCCAGGGATCAAAGCCAGGTCTCCCGCATTGCAGATGGGTTCTTTACCATCTGAGCCACCAGGAAAGTCCAAAATAGTTGTAGTGCATGGACTTAGTTGCTCTGCAACATGTGGGATCTTCCCAGATAAGGGATCAAACCCATGTCTCTTGCACTGGCAGGCAGATTCTTTACCACTGAGCCACTTTAGAAAGTACTAATTTTTTCCTACTGCAAATTTGTGTTCGTCATACGGTTTTCTTAACAAAGCATTAGCAATGACTGGCGATCAAAGAGAAATGGGACTTTTTCTTCTTAAGGAAGTAGAATTAAGCCCTGAATCTCACCACCCACATAGCACGCATGTTCATGTCCAAGCTCTCTGCTCTCTTCCTCCCACCCTCTCTCTCTCCCTCTCTATACCACTCCCCCAACTCTGTAATGCTCTAATTCCCACCTAGGAATGCCAGGATGGAAGAAGAGCTCAGTTAAGTTTCTACAGATTGTCCTTTTAATAACTGAACCCAAACCTAACTGAATCATGGCAACCATGAATGAATCAAACTGAAAGAATTTGTTGAGGAAGTCATTTTTTTGACAATTCTAAATATATGTATTTCTGATCCTGGCAAAAATCCCTCATATTGTACAGTCTTTGATTCATGTGGTCTGAAAAGGAGCACAGGAATAAAGTACTGATAGAAAATAGGTAACAGTTGATCCAATAGAACTTACAATATATTCTGAGCAGCTGAGTGTGGCTGTGGGACATAACAAGTATTGGGACCAATTACATCGAAACTGAAAAGTGGTCACAAATAATGTAAAGACAACTCATTGCTTCAGTTTACTAATCCTTGTATATAAGGGAAACATACATGTTGGGTACAAGAAGAACAGTAACCATTTCATAAAAATGATTCAACATTAAAATAAAAAACTATCTTTAGTATCCTACACTCAATCCTGCTCAACATATTTCCCCCCAACTTCAGATTATCACTCCCCAGATTCCCTTCAGATCACATGTATCCATTCTACTTAAACTGGATGGGTAAGGCCATCCTTACATATATTAGCCAACTTCTTCCTGTAATACTGCCAAAAAACATGTTAAGTTTCTCTCGGTCTTATGTTAAAGTTTTTTTGGGTTAGATTCTTGTTGGGAAATATCAAACTGCTATATTTATTTATTTTGACATTCAAAAATGATTTTACTTGCTACAGAGTTAAAGTATAATTTAAGTATCTGCTGCTGAAACACTCATTTTTGATATAAGGCATCCATTGGCCCAGTAATAAGTATTCCCCCAAATAAGTATATAATGGATACTCTGAACACATTTGTACCACACACTGAAAACTGAAAGGAAGAGACTTTCTTTTGGATCACAGATAAAGGTATCCCTTCCCCAGAAAACAAGGCTCAGCCAATTTGTCAAAATTACTGGTTTCAAAGTAAGAAATCTTTTTTTTTTTTCAGTTAACTGGATTTCTAGTAATTGGAACTTCATATTACAAAGTGAAAATTGTTAAGTCATATCCAATTCTGTGAGACCCCACGGACTATACAGTCCATGGAATTCTCCAGGCCAGAAACTGGAACAGGTAGCCTTTTCCTTCTCCAGGGGATCTTCCCAACCCAGGGATCGAACCCAGGTCTTCTATTTCATTCAAAAATTTCTAAGCCTTCAACCACAATTCAATGCAATTTACATCTGCAGTATTTATGAAGAGCTAAATTTCATGTTCAACGCACACCCCAAAAAAAATGTTGTATTTATAAATGCATTATGAAATTATAATACCAGGCAAATCCTGGCAGCTCTTTAACCTCCCTTCCAGGTGGAATTCTTAAGTTAGCAAAGCTAAGAGGACTTCCTCTTTACCTTGTTAAAGTTAACCAGACCCAAACCCTAGAGTCTACCACTTCATCTACAGCTCTGTTTTTCATCTTTAAAAATCAGCGAGAGATAAAAGCTCCTTTTTAACACTTAATAAACAGCAAGCACATATTCTCTTGATTTCTCATTTTTAAAAACTGACCTGAAAGCACATGTAGAATAGGAAATTCTGCACACAATTTAAATAACTCACTTCTACACACTATCCTGGAAAGTCTTTCTGTCTTTCAAGAGACAAATGATTCCATATGTGTGTGTGTGTGTGTGTGTTAGTCGCTCAGTCGTGTCTGACTCTTTGCGACCACATAGACTATAACCTGCCAGACTTCTCTGTCCATGGAATTCTCCAGGCAAGAATACTGGAGTGGATTGCCATTCAGTTATCCAGAAAATGATTCCATAGATGCATCTAAATAAATAAAAGAAATTCCATTTACCTGAAAAAAAAAAAAAAAAAAAACTCTAGCTAATGAGCCGGAAACAATGACTGCTTGAAGAAATTTAGAATTTTTCACTTTTGAAAGTCCTGTTAACTTTTCCACTGAGCTCTGGTCTAAATTCAAAATCTTTAAAGTTTCTTACCTTGCTATCATATATTACAGAGTCAAAAATATCCATAAAATCACTCTAGTCTTTCTGTGAAAGTACTAGGATCATATGGGATCCATATTTGCATTTTTTTCATATTTGCATTTAAATGCATCCTTTCTGTCTTAGCCTTTCACTATCACTTTAACTTTTATGTTAATTCACAGATTTATGCTTTTTGTTATTATTACTGGCTTATATGTTCAGATTTTCTATGACTTCATGTGGCATTTTTTATTTAATATAAATTAGTACTCCTCATCACAATCAATGTGTTTCCTACATGGATTTCTCCACCCCTGCTATCAAATCATCAAGTCAACAGGTATTAACTTGAGAACCAGCCTTACTCATCCCATAATCTACTCCCATATTTGCTTTGTACTTAGAGCTCCACTCTTCCTTACATTTTCCCCAATTATACTGTGACTCCTGGTCCTTCTTCCCACTGAAATGGTTTTGGGTCACTATCAAATGATTTTAAAATATCTTTTTATATACCTCAATCCTGAGTGGTAGTAAATTCTCTTTTTTTGGCCCACCTCATCTTTGTTCCTCCATTTCCAAGTTGAAGATATTTTGTTATATGATTTCAGATAATTCTGGTCAGCTGTTCTTATGAAGAAGCAGCTTAGTTTTAGGAAACAGCAAAAAATAAAAATTAAATTTTATTAAGTTGAATAGTTCTCGATATACACATATTGGTTTTTCCACAGCGTTGGCCAATTAGTTGAGCTACAATCACATATATTTCATAAATAAATTTTTTTAATAATTTTCCTAAAATAACCTTTCTGATGAGATTCAGCCCAAAAGGGGTAAATAAACATCCAGCACTACTTAAGACTTCAGAAAAAAAATTAAAGAAACAGGTTTTTGGCCTCATGGAAGTTACTACTTTACTAAACTCTTCTTATTAACCATTTCCCCAAAATGTGGCTCTCGCTATAAGACTCTTTGACAATGCCCAATTTAAATCTTAAAACCAAGGTTTAGGCCAATCATCATTGCTATTTTGAAAGACATAAACTTATTTAACTTCCATAATGTGGTAATTACAACATACACATAAAATATTCAATTTAAAATTATTTTATGATTTTTTTCATCAATTTAGGATTTAAGACCCAGTAATTCCAGTTTTACTTAAGCCTTTTCTTAAGGCTTTGACATTCTTTTGGAAAAGGTTTTTATTCTTATCGTAAAGCAAACCCTTTACACCATCATTGTCTATTTTCTTGATTTTAAGTCATTCTCTATTCTAAACCATACCCATGAGACACAAAATTGTTTATGCATTTTACATAAATTTAACACAGAGGTCCAGTTTTCTCTGCTTCTATTCTGGCACATTTGGCTATGCGGTCAATTTATTTTATTTCAAGGATTGAGCCATCCAAGCCACCACCGCCACAAATGCTATCCTTTAATGAGATGAAGATTATCATAATTCTGCATTCTCTGCTAGCCTGCTTATCCTAAAAGTCACAGAAATTATTACAAAGTTTTAATTGGAAGGGTGACTTTGTTAGTAATATTTTCATTTTGAAAGGTTAGTTCAAGTCAAGCCTGGCAACAGGGGAATCAGACTGAAGCTCCTGCAATGGCCAAAACTGGAGACCAAGAAAGTCTCAACTATGGCAGGGCAATGAAGTGATAAAGGAAAGGAGAAGCTGAGGAGACATTTGAGAATAGACACTGGTTGACATTTAGGATCTAAAATTAGTAAGCATGAATTACTTGTTGACTCTGGGGAGATAATGAGGGAATCAATCAAAACTTTCAGATACCATGTATGTACTACTTAAAAATACAGAGAAAAACTCAGCCCTTCTGCTTGTCTTCTAGGCTGAAGTTTCTTCCATTCTTTTCTATTAATCATCACTCTTCCACCTGTTGTCTGCCTTTCAGACACTTGTTAAAAATATTTTGTTTGTTCAATAAAGCCTTTTCCAAGCTTCTCATTACATGTTCATTTCATTATCACTACCTAATTCTCATTTTATTGAGTTAGCCAAAAATTTGTTTGGGTTTTTCCGTATGATCATCTGCAAAAACCCAAACAAACTTTCTGGCCAGCCCAATATATGCAAGAAAGGTGTGTTCCAAAAGATGGACTTCATCTGTCATCTTGATCTGAGGCACATTATACCACTTAGCAAAGATTAGCTTGTGCCTAATTCAAGACTAAACTCTACTGAAGTACATCCATTTACTGATGGAGACTTATGTCTATTTCTTGGCAGGTATTGTTACTTTAAACTACTTTCATGTGTATTTTGTTCTCAGATTTGGATTTCAGTAAGATAATCATTATGGTTATTATTGGTCAAATTAAGAATGAACTTGCCGAATTGGAATATTTCATCCACATTTATTTTCTACCATTTATTTTGCTGGTTTTACTTCTCTTACTTTAAGCAAGAACAGCAGCCTGCTCATTTCCATTTTGGTCTAGTGTCAGTGTCCAGTTCAGAGCACTTCTCATTTCCTCAGAACAAAGCCTTTCCTAAGCCCAGGGATCGTGGTTAGCGACCACACGGAATGGAAAGGGCGAGCAGCCAAAGGGACAAGAAACAGCTGGAGACCACTGAAGAGAGCGGTAGGACATAAAAACATGAGGAATAAAAGTAAGAATATGACTAATGCTTGATATCCAGTGTCGCAAAATATTTTGGAAGTTTTGAGTTGTCTTTTCCTGGGTAACAGCCTTAAAAATCTATGTCCACTCTCTACCTTAAATCTTTTCTGGAATGAGGAGGTGTCATGTCCACATACAAAACAGAATAGCAATCATTAGCAAAGACTAAAATCTTACTGGGTGAAGGACAAATTAAGGTTTATCTTGACAATAAAATGGCTCTGACTTGATATTTTCTTGATTTAGTGTTTTGATTTTTGATATCCAGTTCAAGAACTCTAGTTCATACCAGTTGGAAACTATAATTCCTTCTCCCAGACCCATGAGTTCAGGGATTCTTGAAGGTCAATTGCTCTTTAGCTTAACTCCTCACTATTTTATGAAAGTGCCTCTCCAATTTCTTGGTATCTCCAACAACAACAGAATCATATTTGCCAAGACACAGTAACTTCCAGTCAGATACCACCAAAGGAAAATAATGGCACTTGTGGGTATTCACATAGGAAAATATGAATTTTGTCTTCAAATAAATTTATTGCTCCAAGACCATCAGAAACCACGTCCTGTTCCTGATGCTTACTATCCACCACCCTGAATATCCTGCTAGCATCACAAGACATCCACTGATATACGAGTAGAACAGGTCAGGTTGAAAAGAAAGCAATACTCTTATACTGAATTTTCAGTCCCCACTTCAGTGAGGAAGGAAAGAACACTAAGGAATCCTAATAAAATCTGGACTTGATGTGAGTCTGATATATGAAGAAGGGCACTGCAAGCCAGTGCTCTGTGACAATCTGGAGGGACAGAGTGGGCAGGGAGGTGGCAGGGGGCTTCAGGATGGAGGGGACACATGTATACCTGTGACCGATTCATACTGATGTATGGCAAAAAACCATCACAGTACTGTAAAGTAAGTATCCTCCAATTAAAACAAAGTTTTTTTTAAAAAAAAAAAGCAACCTAAAAATAAATCCCACATTCTGCAGTTAAGACTCATGAAGCCAAATAAATAAATACTTTTTTTGTTGTTGTTCTTTTTTATTTTTTATTTTTTAACTTTACGATACTGTATTGGTTTTGCCATACATTGACATGAATCCACCACGGGTGTACATGAGTTCCCAATTCTGAACCCCCCTCCCACCTCCCTCCCCATATCATCTCTCTGGGTCATCCCAGTGCACCAGCCCCAAGTATCCTGTATCGAACCTAGACTGGTGATTCATTTCTTACTGATAGTATACATGTTTCAATGCCATTCTCCCAAATCATCCCACCCTCTCCCTCTCCCTCAGAGTCCAAAAGACTGTTCTATATGTCTGTGTCCCTTTTGCTGTCTCGCGTACAGGGTTATCATTACCATCTTTCTAAATTCCATATATATGTGTTCGTATACTGTACTGGTGTTTTGCTTTCTGGCTTACTTCACTCTGTATAATCGGCTCCAGTTTCACCCACTTCTTTAGAACTGATTCAAATGTATTCTTTTTAATGGCTGAGTAATACTCCATTGTGTATATGTACCACAGCTTTCTTATCCATTCGTCTGCTGATGGACATCTAGGTTGCTTCCATGTCCTGGCTACTATAAGCAGTGCTGCAATGAACATTGGGGTATATTTGCCTCTTTCAATTCTGGTTTCCTCGGTGTGTGTGCCCAGCAGCGGGATTGCTGGGTCATAAGGCAGTTCAATTTCCAGTTTTTTAAGGAATCTCCACACTGTTCTCCATAGTGGCTGGACTAGTTTGCATTCCCACCAACAGTGTAAGAGGGTTCCCTTTTCTCCACACCCTCTCCAGCATTTATTGCTTGTAGACTTTTGGATCACAGCCGTTCTGACTGGTGTGAAATGGTACCTCATTGTGGTCTTGATTTGCATTTCTCTGATAATGGGTGATGTTGAGCATCTTTTCATGTGTTTGTTAGCCATCTGTATGTCTTCTTTGGAGAAATGTCTATTTAGTTCTTTGGCCCATTTTTTGATTGGGTCGTTTATTTTTCTGGAATTGAGCTGCAGGAGTTGCTTGTATATTTTTGAGATTAGTTGTTTGTCAGTTGCTTCATTTACTATTATTTTCTCCCATTCCGAAGGCTGTCTTTTCTCCTTGCTTATAGTTTTCTTTGTTGTGCAGAAGCTTTCATTTTAATTAGGTCCCATTTGTTTATTTTTGCGTTTATTTCCAGTATTCTAGGAGATGGATCATAGAGGATCCTGCTGTGATTTATGTCAGAGAGTGTTTTGCCTATGTTCTCCTCTAGGAGTTTTATAGTCTCTGGTCTTACGTTTAGATCTTTAATCCATTTTGAGTTTATTTTTGTGTATGGTGTTAGAAAGTGTTCTAGTTTCATGAACTTGATTCAGCAACTCCAAAAGCAGAGAAAGAACTTGTGTGGGAAAGACAGAGGTTTTGCATGGTATTGCTATTTCAATCAAAGGGAAAACTCCACCTGCTGAGTTTACTGCCACCTTGCACTCATTATCAAAATGTCTTATATTAATCCATGAAAAATGGCACATACTTTTCACAACCAAAATAACAGTAGGGAATACAAAACCGTAGCATGAGTTGTCTCTATAAGAGAAGTATCTGTATTCTAAGGCTACTGACTAATTCCTGTCTGTTAGCCAAGCCATCACCATTCCAACAGGCATAAATTAGTAAGGAGGAGACCTGATCTGTGACTTTCTAAACAACCACGTTAACTCACATTCATCATAAAGATTGCAGAGTCTCTTTCTAACAGAAAAGAAATAGCATTTCTTTATTTCTCTCATGTTTCAGCAAGACTGAAAAATGCTTTTTAATATTCAGAATCTACTATGTGTCAGTAGTAGATTCTAAAACTATGGATGTTATTTCATTATGTCATTCACTTCTGTTGGCAATTCTATAAAGTAGACGGCATTCCCATTTTACAAAGGAGGAAACCTTGGCTCAGACAGTTTTGATAACACGAAATTCCACAGCCAACAAATGGCAGAGCTGGGGTTTGAACACAGGTCAACTAAGTATACAACATCAAACTGCTTCCTCTGGGCTATAATACACACAAAGTTACTTTATTTTCTAGTTGTTTTCCCGTTTTCACACATAGATCCTTGTAGGTTTCCTAACAGGATTCCTTGTAGTAATCTTAAACTTTTCTTGTAAATTTTACCTAATAATTTCCATAAATGTATTTCCCTTGTTTATTGTCCAACCATCTACCAGACAGCAATCTCTTTGATGGCTGAGCCATGCCTGCCTTTTTCATCTCTGAATACAAAGCACCCAGCACAGAATAGTAGGAACTCAGTACTTGTTGAAATTAAAGAATAAATAGATATTTCCCTCGGGCTTCCTGGGTGGGTCAGTGGTAAAGAATTAGACTGCCAATGCAGGAGATGCAGGAGACACATGTTCACTCCCCGGATCAGGAAGATTCCCTAGAGAAGGCAATGGCAACCTACTCCAGTATTCTTGCCTGGACAAGCATGGACAGAGGAACCTGGTGGGCTATGGTCCACTGGATAGCGAACAGTCAGACATGACTAGACCGACTGAGCATGCATGCATGCAGATATTCTCCTCAATGAAACTTCCACTCGAGCACACTGGTCGACTCACACTTCTCTAAATGCGTCATGCTCATTTTGCCTCTGCAGTTTGGGTCCTAACTCTGCATTCCTGGAAAGAGGTTCAGTCTCTTTTCCCATACAACCCCTCCCAAGCCACTAAGGCACAGCCCAAGATCTCCCTGATTCCGAGCACCATTCTTGTTCACAGTGAAATGCTGACACTCCTTTCTTTCTCAATTCACAAAACTTATTTTCTATTGCCTTCACATAACCGTACTTTGTGAACTCATTTTTTAAGTGTGTAATTTGTTCTTATGGGTGTATAGGGGTTTCTTAACCTCTAAGTTAAAGAGACATTAAGTACTGTATAATTCCTTTTCTCCTCCCTAAAACTCAACCACTTAATTTTATACAAAGTGGGTACTTAAATATGTGCTGAATAAATAAATGAACACTTAGGAGAAGATCTTAATAGAATATTAAAATTAAAAAACTGAACCATAAGTATTATCTGTGGTGAAATAGGCTATTGACATGAAATCAAGTCAGGGTATCTATTACCCAGGATACCAATTACTTAGCTTCAGCCTTTGCTTTTACCTGAACAAAGCAGCATCCTAGAAACATGTAAGAAGATATACTGAATGGGAAGCAAGTGGTTTGTTTCCATGCAGGAGTTTGCACTCTTCCCACAGACCTCACGCTCCTTTCAAAAAGAGAAAATGTTGCCAATGAATTGAAGACATCCTCTATGTTCTCTCTCTTCTTTTCCCTCAACTTTTCTAATGCTGGCTCCAAGTAAAGATATATAACAGAAGCAAAAAGAAATTACCAACGGGATTTCCGGACAACTCTAGCTGTTACTGCACAAAGGATACATAAATAAATCATTATTTCACCATTGTGATCTGTCTGCAGAGAAAATTCAACAGCTCTACCCTGTCTTAATTTAGGCTGCCAATAAACAAAAACTAGATGTGCTACGGCTAAAAAGTTGGAGTTCTGAAGACAAATTCTGTGTTATTTCAAACTAAATGAAGCTTCAAACATTTAGTTTGTTGACTATCTCTTCATACAACTGTCTATGGCTGAATTTTCTGTGAAGTAATAAACAGCCACTGGATTACTGCTATAGTATGAGACATCTCACTCAGCAGGCTAACCCTCAGTTAAGTTCCAGTCTGACACAATTTAGAAAGATCAGGTACTCAGGTTCTTGTTGCAGTGGCTGAAATCCTTCCACAGTCCCAGCAGCTAGAGAAGACCTGGTCCTTCAGCACCCAGCTCCTTCCATGCAGCTGATGTCCACTAAGAAAACAGAATGTGGGGCCTCGAGACCCACAGACAAAATAAAATTTAAAAAATAATAATATACTCATGGTTCCAACTGTCCACACATTCTCAGTTAGGCTGCACCTATGTTTTATTAATCAGCATGTGGTTTCCATTTTAACAACAATGCACATTTGTTTAAGAGCATGCTGGCTGTTAACTTCACTTCTCACTGTGTTTAAATATGCCATGGCCTGTGACTCCTTTTTCAGGGTCAAGTGTCCGGCATGTGCCTGCTCTGTTATGCTTGGTATAATCTTATAGATTATCCAAACTGCAAAACCAGAATCTTTGATGTCAAAAAGGCCTCTATATGTGTGACAGCCACATAATGCATACCTGGATATATTAAACAAGAAAAAAGGCATCAAGTAGGAAAAAGGACAAACAACTCATCAGCATGGAGCAGCCATTCCCTTCTGTTTCTGGACTGACTGACAGCATTGTTAAGCTTTGCTCCCTTCTCAAAATATGGAACTAAGCTGACCACCTTTAACTGTTGATCATTTGGAGACTTCTTTCCTCACACTAAAGGATTATATTACACTTTGGAATTTCACAGCAGAATTTGATACCACTTGGTATTTATTGAAACATTTATGTTCACAGCATTTATTATTTCAACGTCCGTAATTTACGGTTCTCTCACCTCCACACTCTTAGCTCTAGCCCCTTTAAGGGGACATAAAAAGTTAAAAAGAAATTCACTGATTCTACCCCTAAGAGCATCTTTTCATACTCAGCTATTAAGGGTTTTATGTTGTAAAAGAACGTTGCAATATGATTTCCCTAAATAACAAAGCTCTAGAAATGACACAAACATTTTTGCTCTTAAAAAAAAAAAGTGCCTTCCTGAAGTTCAAGAATCATTTTGTAAATCTTAGAAACTCTTTTCAAACAGTCTTTTTCTTTCACTGTCTCACCCTTCTTCACCTTTACTACCATTAGGTGAAAAGGCAAATGCAGTCAAGTAAAGGGACATGCTAGTCAAAGAGTACTAGCTTCAAATCCGAAGCGGTGAATACAGATTCCAGCTCCATAACTTACTAGCCATGGTAGTTAACCCATTAAAACCTTTTATGATTTAGCTTCCTCAGATATTAAATGGAACAAAAAATTCCAACTCATGGGGTCAATCTGAAGATGAAATTAAGAGGATGGAATAGTAACCACACAAATGTGTTACTTAAATAATGGACCAAAGATTCAAAAAGACCAAAGTTTGAGACAATTAATTTCTTGTGAGTACCAGATGAATGAAGATAAGAGCAACAGGATTAAAAAAAAAAATGCTGAGGGACGAGAAAATTTGAGGACACTAACCACAACAACAATCAACATTTATATGTAGAGATATTCTTATTTTGCATGATAGTAAAAAAATATTGCCGTCCAGTCCTCCCTCACACCAAGGCACAAGAGCTATACTGCAGTCACAAGACTGCCACGCTATGTGGCCACCCCTTGAGCTTCATGGCATCAGAAGAAGCAGTTCAGACCAGACGTCCAGTCAATGATTAGCCAAGGACCTTTTTTGGAATTTAATTCCAAATAATAAAAGATACATTACATTTCATTAGCCACCATTGCTTGCCCTTCCCAAATGCTCTCAGTCCCCAGATTCCATTCTCTCTCAGTGATATACTCCCTCAACTTAGGCATTTTGAATAAGCATTATATCCCAGCAGAACTAATTCAGAGGAACCTGAACCTAAACCCTACTTATGCTTTTCTGCCTCACCAAGTCAATTCATCAAGAAGTCAAACTTTATTTAGGAAAGGGCTGCATCTAGGTTCCTCCAATTAAATCTTATTTATATTGCAATCCCAAATAATGCTCAAACTACTACACAATAGCACTCATCTCACATGCTAGTAGAGTAATGCTCAAAATTCTCCAAGCTAGGCTTCAGCAATATATGAACCATGAACTTCCAGATGTTCCAGCTGGTTTTAGAAAAGGCAGAGAAACCAGAGATCAAATTGCCAACATCCACTGGATCATGGAAAAAGCAAGAGAGTTCCAAAAAAACATCTATTTCTTTATTGACTATGCCAAAGCCTTTGACTGTGTGGATCACAATAAACTGTGGAAAATTCTGAAAGAGATGGGAATACCAGACCACCTGACCTGCCTCTTGAGAAACCTGTATACAGGTCACAGAGCAACAGTTAGAACTGGACATTGAAAAACAGACTGGTTCCAAATAGGAAAAGCAGTATGTCAGGGCTGGATATTGTCACTCTGCTTATTTAACTTATATGCAGAGTACATCATGAGAAACGCTGGGCTGGAAGAAGCACAAGCTGGAATCAAGATTGCCGGGAGAAATATCAATAACCTGAGACATGTAGATGACACTACCCTTATGGCAGAAAGTGAAGAACTAGAGAGCTTCTTGATGAAAGTGAAAGAAGAGAGTGAAAAAGTTGGCTTAAAGCTCAACATTCAAAAAACTAAGATCATGGCATCCGGTCCCATCATTTCATGGCAAATAGATGGGGAAACAGTGGCTGACTTTATTTCTTCTGAGCTCCAAAATCATTCCAGATGGTAACTGCAGCCCATGACATTAAAAGATGCTTGCTCCTTAGAAGGAAAGTTATGACCAACCTAGACATCATATTAAAAAGCAGAGACATTACTTTGCCAACAAAGGTCCATCTAGTCAAGGCTATGGTTTTTCCAGTGGTCATGCATGGATGTGAGAGTTGGACTATAAAGAAAGCTGAGCGTTGAAGAACAGATACTTTTGAACTGTGGTGTTGGAGAAGACTCTTGAGAGTCCCTTGGACTTCAAGGAGATCCAACCAGTCCATCCTAAAGGAGATCAGTCCTGGGTGTTCATTGGAGGGACTGATATTGAAGCTGAAACTCCAGTACTTTGGCCACTTGATGTGGAGAGCTGACTCATTTGAAAAGACCCTGATACTGGGAAAGATTGAGGGCAGGAGGAGAAGGGGACGACAGAGGATGAGATGGTTGGATGGCATCACTGACACAATGGACATGGGTTTGGGTGGACTCCAGGAGTTGGTGCTGGACAGGGAGGCCTGGTGTGCTGTGGTTCATGGTGTCACAAAGAGTCGGACATGACTGAGCGACTGAACTGAACTGAACTTATATTTCATAATTTAATTAGTGCTTTCAAGATAAGTTCCTCTATCTTGGACAATGAACAGATCACCCTCTCTCAAAAGATGCAGAGAATGATGGCATTTGTGTTCTCAGGGCCTGTATAGTGAATGGGGACACATTCTGCAGAATAACTAGCAGTTATGGTGGAAGCCTTATTTCCAATCATGACCTGCTTCTCACCGTACACAAAATGGACAGATCTCATGAAAATGCATAGCTTCAGCTATTATATCTAAAATCACACATCTAGTTTTCACCTATCTCCTGGAACCTAGAGAGGTTTCCAATTAGATATTCCCACTCAGGTGCTCCGTAGTATTTCAAATTCAATGTGTTCAAAACCAGCTTATTGTTTTCCACCCATCATTTCTTGACCCTCAAACTTATTTCTTGTCCTAAATACTCTAGTTTGGATTAAAAATCTCAAATCCAGAATCATAAAATATTACATTGTCAAGATAATAAAAAATATACTTGGTCTTTGTCCACTGTTTCTGACACAGATGCTTCTGGAAGCTCCTAAAACCCTTGGAGTTTCCAACGTGATTAGGGAAACAAAAAGTATCTTTGGTTATGTTAACGAAGTTATTTTTGAACCCTAGCTAAGGGGATTCCCTGGTGGCTCAGACAGTAAAGCATCTACCTGCAATGCGGGAGACTTGGGTTTAATCCCTGGATTGGGAAGATCCCCTGGAGAAGGAAATGGCAACCCACTCCAGTACTCTTGCCTAGAAAATTCTGTGGATGGAGGAGTCTGGTGGGCTACAGTCCATGGGGTCACAAACAGTTGAACACAACTGAGCAACTTCGCTTTCACTTTAAGGATTGCTGCGGTTGTCTGAAGAACCAACTTTGTGATCAGAGGGTTGGAAAGCTCAGACCCACTCCTCTGACTTTCAGGAAAGGGTGAGGAGTTAGAGGTCAACCTTATCACCAATGGACAGTGGTTCAATCATCATACCAATGTAATAAAACCTCCACAGAAACCAAAAAGATGTATTCCAGATAGTTCTTGGGTTGGTGAATATGTGGAGATCTGTGGAGAGTGGTGCACTTAAAGAAGGCATGGAAGCTATGAGCCATTTTCCCACATACCTTGCCACAAGCATCACCTTTATCTGGCTGTTCCTGAACTATATCCTTTTATAATAAACAGGCAACTTGTAAGTAACATGTTTCTCTGAGTTTTGAGAGCTGCTCTTCAATTCAGTTCAGTCACTCAGTCATGTCCAACTCTTTGTGACCCCATGGACCTCCCATTCCAACATCAACTCCTGGAGTTTACCCAAACTTATGTCCATTGAGTCAGTGATGCCATCAAACCATCTCACCCTCTGTCATCCCCTTCTCCTCCCACCTTCAATCTTTCCCAGCATTTGGGTCTTTTCAAATGAGTCTGTTCTTCGCATCAGGTGGCCAAAGTATTGGAATTTCAGCTTCAGCATCAGTCCTTCCAATGAATATTCAGGACTGAATTCCTTTAGGATGGACTGGTTGGATCTCCTTGAAGTCCAAGGGACTCTCAAGAGTCTTCTCCAACACCACAGTTCAAAGGCATCAATTCTTCGGTGCTCAGCTTTCTTTATAGTCCAACTCTCACATCCACACATAACTACTGGAAAAAAACACAGCCTTGATGAGATGGAACTTTGTCAGCAAAGTAATGGCTGCTTTTAATAAGCTGTCTAGGTTGTTCATAACTTTTGTTCATAACTTTTCTTCCAGGAGCAAGCATCTTTTACTTTCATGGCTGTAGTCACCATCCACCATCTGCAGTGATTTTGGAGCCAAAAAAATATAAAGTCTGCCACTGTTTCCATTGTTTAATTATCTATTTGCCATGAAGTGATGGGACTGGATGCCATGATCTTAGTTTTCTGAATGCTGAGTTTTAAGCCAACTTTTTCACTCTCCTGCTTTCTGCCATAACAGTGGTGTCATCTGCATATCGGAGGCTTTTGATATTTCTCCCGGCAATCTTGATTCCAGCTTGTGCTTCTTCCAGTCCAGCATTTCTCATTACGTACTCTGCATATAAGTTAAATAAACAGGGTAAAAATATAAAGCCTTGATGTACTCCCTTTCCAATTTGGAACCAGTCTGTTTTTCCATGTCCAGTTCTAACTGTTGCTTCCTGACCTGTATAAGGTTTCTCAAGAGGCAGGTCAGGTGGTCTGGTATTCCCATCTCTTGAAAATTTTTTCACAGTTTGTTGTGATCCACAGTTAAAGGTTTTGGCATAATCAATAAAGCAGAAATAAATGTTTTTCTGGAACTCTCTTGCTTTTTCGATGATCCAATGGATGTTGGCAATTTGACCTCTGTTTCCTCTGCCTTTTCTAAATCCAGCTTGAACATCTGGAAGTTCTCATTTCACGTACTATTGAAGCCTAGCTTGCAGAATTTTGAGCATTACTTTTCTAGTGTGTGAGATGAGTGCAACTGTGCAGTAGTTTGAACATTCTCTGGCATTGCCTTTGGATTGGAATGAAAGCTGACCCTTTCCAGTCCTGTGGCCACTGCTGAGTTTTTCAAATTTGCTGGCATGTTGAGTGTAGCACTTTCACAGCACCATCTTTTAGGATTTGAAATAGCTCAACTGGAATTCCATCCACCTCCACTAGCTTTGTTTGTAGTGATGCTTTCTAAGGCCCACTTGACTTCACATTCCAGGATGTCCGGCTCTAGGTGAATGATCACACCATCATGGTTATCTGGGTCATGAAGATCTTTTTTGTATAGTTCTGTGTATTCTTGCCACCTGTTTTTTCTGCTTCTGTTAGGTCCATAACATTTCTGTCCTTCATTGTGCCCATCTTTGCATGAAATGTTCCCTTAGTATCTCTAATTTTCTCGAAGAGATCTCTAGTCTTTCCCACTCTATTGTTTTCCTCTATTTTTTTGCATTGATCACTGAGGAAGGCTTTCTTATCTCTTGTTGC
Organism: Capricornis sumatraensis; assembly: GCF_032405125.1. Classification (NCBI taxonomy): domain Eukaryota; kingdom Metazoa; phylum Chordata; class Mammalia; order Artiodactyla; family Bovidae; genus Capricornis; species Capricornis sumatraensis. Next base: position 37,530,840 of record NC_091085.1, on the reverse strand, counting down.
TATTCCTTGGAACTCTGCATTCAAATCGGTGTATTTTTCCTTTTCTCCTTTGCCTTTCACTTATCTTCTGTTCACAGCTATTTGTAAGGCCTCCTCAGACAACTGTTTTGCCTTTTTGTATTTCTTTTTCTTGGGTATGGTCTTGATCACTGCCTGCTATACAATGTCATGAACCTCTTTCCATAGTTCTTCAGGCACTCTGTCTAACAGATCTAATTCCTTGAATCTATTTGTCACTTCCACTGTATAATCATAAGGGATTTATGTCATACCTGAATGGTCTAGTGGTTTTCCCTACTTTCTTAAATTTAAGTCTGAATTTGACAATCAGGAGTTCATGATCTGAGCCACAGTCAGCTCCCAGTCTTGTTTTTCCTGACTGTGTAGAGCTTCTCCATCTTTGGTCACAAAGAATATAACCAATTTGATTTCAGTATTGACCACCTGATGATGTTCATGTGTAGAGTCTTCTCTTGTGTTGTTGGAAGAGGGTGTTTGCTATGACCAGTGTATTCTCAGAACTTTACTAGCCTTTGTCCTGCTTTGTTTTGTACTCCAAACCCAAATTTGCCTGTTATCCCAGGTATTTCTTGACTTCCTACTTTTTCATTCCAGTCCCCTATAATGCAAAGGACATCTTTTTTGGGTGTTAGTTATAAAAGGTCTTGTAGGTCTTCATAAAACCATTCAACTTCAGCTTCTTCAGCATTACTGGTTGGGGCATAGACTTGGATTACTGTGATACTGAATGGTTTGCCTTGGAAACGAATGAGATCGTTCTGTCATTTTTGAGATTGCATCCAAATACTGCATTTTGGACTCTCATTTACTATGATGGTTACTCCATTTCTTCTAAGGGATTCTTGCCCACAGTAGAAGATAAAATGATCATCTGAGTTAAATTTACCCATTCCAGTCCATTTTAGTTCACTGATTCCTAAAATGTCGATGTCCACTCTTGCCATCTCCTGTTTGACCACTTCCAATTGCCTTGATTCATGGACCTAACATTCCAGGTTCCTGTGCAATATTGCTCTTTACAGCGTCGGACTTACTTCCATCACCAGTCACATCCACAGTTCTGTGTTGTTTCTGCTTTAGCTCTGTCTCTTCATTCTTTCTGGAGTTATCTCTCCACTGATCTCCAGTAGCATATTGGGCACCTACTGACCTAGGGACTTCATCTTTCAGTGTCCTATCTTTTTGCCTTTTCATACTGTTCATGGGGTTCTACAGCAAATCAATAAAACCCAAGGAGATGGTTATGGAAACTGCCAATCTATAGTCCTTCGGAAGCAAGGGTGATGACTGGACTTGTGATTGGTGTCTGAAGTGTGTATGGAGCAGGGCGGGGGGTGGAGTTGGAGGAGCAGTCCAATAGAACTGAAACCTTAAACCATGTATATGCTTATATCTTTTGAAACCTCAGAAGATAAAACATGAAATGTTTAAATGGTTATCTACAGGGAATGGGAATGAACAAGGTAGAGAAACAAGGGACAGAAGCCACAGTTCTTTGAAAATAGCTTATTCTATACACATGCCTTTGGAAATATGTAATTATTTTATATATTTATAAAATAAATTTGGGCTTCCCAGGTGGATCAGTGATAATGAATCCACCTGCTAATGCAGGAGACACACGTTTGATCCCTGGGTCAAGAAGATTCCCTGGAATAGGAAATAGCAACCTGCTCTAGTATTCTTGCCTAGAAAATTCAAAGTACAGAGGAGCCTGGCAGGCTACCGTCCAGGGGGTCACAAAAATAGTCAGACATGACTTACCAGCTAAACAACAGCAAAAATAAATTCTGCCAAAGCAGTTTCTAAAAACTGCAAATAAAATGACCTAAATATATATACATGTAATGGCATAACCACACAGAGAGTACTTATTACAAGAGACTCTGAGCTATAGAGTTTAATTTAGAGTAATTTAAAATATACTAAGTCATATATCTTAAGTCATTTTCAGTAGTCATACTGTAGGTTGGCATCATTATTCTGAGATTGTTGTATATACACTGTGAAATAATGCAAATGAGTACTTATTTTGCTGTTGGTAAGAACCAATTTTCAGTAAGGTTGAAAGGGATAAAAATGTAAAACAGGTAATTAAAAACTCATTAGTCCTGGCTGTAAGTAATATCAAGACTTTATGGTCTGTTTTATCTTTTAAGGGCTTCCCTGGTGGCTCAGAGGGTAAAGCGTCTGCCTGCAATGTAGGAGACCTGGGTTCGATCCCTGGGTCGGGAAGATCCCCTGGAGAAATAAATGGCAACCCACTCCAGGATTCTTGCCTGGAGAATCCTATGGACAGAGGAGCCTGGTGGGCTACAGTCCACGGGGTCACAAAGAGTCGGACACGACTGAGTGAAAATATTAAGACTTTATGGTCTGTTTTATCTTTTAAATATAAATATATTTATTTATATTATTTGCCTCTATGACTTCTTAACATCAAATCCCCATAAAAGGAATCAGGAATCTTTGAAAAAGATGACTGAATCCAGGTCAGGGACAGATACAAGATGAGCCTGGAACACCCTGTCATTCCAGAAGCAAAGAAGTTATCGAAGAGTATTGGTTAGGGGAGGGTCATGTCAAAAGTCTGAGTAATCAACCTACATAAACTCCAACTATATAAACTTAAGACAATATCTTGAAATGGATAAAAAGTACTTTAACTCACTGTTCAAAATAATGCTGCCATGAATCTTCCCTCCTCTAAAGAAAGAAAAGTCATCTTTATAAGATTTTAGGGGAAATTACTATTGAGAAAACCACTATGTAAATGGAAAGGATCAAACTATTTTTGGTGCCCCTTTTTTATGGCTTCTACCTTAAGGAAATAATAGTCAACAAAGAAAAGTTCTTTATAGAAGTTCTGCAGCTAACAATGAAGACAGGAAATGATAGAATTATCATTTTGCAACTCAAAATGAAGTAACAAACCTAGACAATGATCAACAATTAATAACTTACAGAAAGAAACGTCAAGATATTATGTACTTCCCTAGGAAGTACATAACACCATGTAAGAAGTAATCCTACCAATACAAAATAAAATCACTCAAACTTGGATTTGATCACTTCTCTAGATCCATCCAGTTTGTGGGTCACCTGCTTGGTGGCTCTATAGTAGGGCTAATCATGACCTCCTCCAAGAGGACTTATGCTACATGCCACACCTCCCAGGACTACTCCTGCCAGAAGGGCAAGCCACTGCTGACCCATGCTTCCAAAGGAGACTCTCAAACACTCAAAGACAGGTCTAGCTCAGTCTATTGTGGGGGCACTGTTTGTTTCACTGGGTCCTGGTGCACACCAGGTTTTGTCTGTGCCCATGGAGCAACTCTGGTGGGTATGAGGTCTGACTCTAAATGTGGCTGCACCCCTCCTACTGTCCTGCTGTGGCTTTTCCTTTGCCCTTGGACATGGGCTATCTTTTCTTCATGGATTCCAACATTGCTTGTCCATGACTGTTTAGCAGCTAGTTGAGATTTTGGTGTTCTCAGTAAAGAAGATGAGCAAACATCCTTCTACTCCACCATCTTGAAGGTGATGGAATTCCAGGTGAGCTATTTCAAATTCTTAAAGATGATGCTGAGAAAGTGTTGCATTCAATATGCCTGCAAATTTGGAAAACTCAGCAATGACCACAGGACTGGAAAAGGTCAGTTTTCATTCCAAACCCAAAAAAGGGCAATGCCAAAGAATGTTCAAATGACCACACAATTGCACTAATTTCACATGCTAGCAAGGACATGCTCAAAATCTTTCAAACTAGGCTTCAACAGTATATGAATTGAAAACTTCCAGATGTATAAGCTGGATTTGGAAAAGGCAGAGGAACCAGAGATCAAATTGCCAACATCTGTTGGATCATAGAAAAAGCAAGATAATTCCAGAAAAACATCTATTTCTGCTTCATTGACTATGCTAATGCTTTTGACTGTGTGGATCTATAGTAAACTATAGATTTTCTATAGTAAACTATAGAAAATTCTTAAAGGGATGGGAATACCAGACCACCTTACCTGCCTGCTAAGAAAACTATATGTAGGTCAAGAAGTAATAGTTAGAACCAGACATGGTACAACAGACTTGATCAAAATTGGGAAAGGATATGTCAAAGCTGTATATTATCACCCTGCTTATTTAACATACATGCAGAGTACATCATGTGAAATGCCAGGTGCACTAATCATAAGCTGGAATCAAGATTTCCAGGAGAAATATCAATAACCTCAGATATGCAGATGACACCAAACTAATGGCAGAAAGTGAAGAGGAACTAAAAAACCTCGATGAAGGTGAAAGAGGAGAGCAAAAAGCCTGACTTAAAACTCAACATTCAAAATACTAAGATCACGGCATCCAGTCCCATCACTTCATGGCAAAGAGATGGGGAAAAAATGGAAACAGTGACAGACTTTATTTTGGAGGGCTCCAAAATCACTGTAGATGGTGACTCAGCCAAGAAATTAAAAGATCCTTGCTCTTTGGAGGCTCAGACAGTAGAATCTGCCTGCAGTGCAGCAGACCCTGGTTCAAACCCTCAGTTGAGAAGATCCCCTGGAAAACGGAATGGCAACCCACTCCAGCATTCTTGCCTGGATATTTCCATGCACAGCAGACCCTGGCGGGCTACAGTCCATAGAACTGCAAACAGTCAGACACGACTGAGCAACTAAACAACAACTAGATCCATAAATTTACTGGAAACACAAAGGAGACAGAATATGTTAAACAGCCCCAGGACAATTAAAAGAAAAGAAATGTGGAGGAAACCTTATAGACTAAGACACAAGAAACATGATTAAGTAATCACAATGTACAACCTTATGTGAACCCCCATTCAAATAAACGTTTAAAAACGTAATCAAACTGAGAAAATTTGGCATTTGATGGAATTAAAGATTTAGAGGAGGTTAATGTTTAGATGTAGTAATTGCGATTTTTATGTAAAAATCTGTATCTTTTGAGATATATAATGAAATATTTGCAGATAAATGATACAACATCTGGGATTTGATTCAACATAGCTCTGGGGTAGAAGGACAGGGAGGTTGGCGTTTGTGGGCATAGATCTGACAGAACTAACAGCGTCCTGATGACTGTGAAAACTGGGAGATCTATACATCAGTTCATTTTTTTATTATTAGTTTTTCTTTCATATATGTTTCTAAATGTCTATAATAAAATTTTTATAAAATGTAATGAGTAATCATCAAATGCAATCCAACAGACTAAATTCTAGATGTGAAAACACAATTATTTAATAAGAGTCAAGATTAGGGCAGGTCTTAACTCCTAACCTAGTGCTCTTTCCACTAGATCATACTGCAGCAGCCACTCATTTCCACCTTTAAAATCCTTGTTATGAAGTAGGACAGAAGTCCATGTAAATTTAATACTCTAAGGGAGAAGAATAATAACACTACTTCTGTTTCAGAAAATACCCAGCATAGTGCCAAAGAAAAAAATAATACATTTCCAAGAAAGATTCTACTTGTTCAGAAAGATGTAAATCAATTCACCAAACAAATTTCAGACTATAAATTCCAACACTTGAAAAAAAAATTATATTAGACCACATGAAGAAACACAATCTCCACTCTAAAATAAACCTCATAGACAGAACCTGGGTGAAGATTTGACTGCAGCAACATTCAGAAACATTAAAGAATTTTCTACTCCCACCACACCATTCTCCAAGAAGTCAAAGGCAACACACTGCCATTCTTTAAGGATAGAAATAAATCCAGTTACCGAAGACAATGCTTAGATGTATAAAATGTGCTGCTGGCAATAAAAGAGTTCGCTAAGCTCAAGGGGTGACACTTGAGAGAAAGCACTTGGTGAGTTACACGTGTAGATTTAAGCTTTGCTATCCAGGAGATGCCCGTTAGTTTCCACACTGAGCTTTCTGCCCAGAGTCTAGAATACATAGTCCCATCCCAGACCCTCAAGCATCTGCTGCAGCTTAGAGGAAACTGAATTTTAAAATCACAAAACATTTCAGATTTAATAGTTATTGTGTTCTGCTATGAATCACTAGAAGAGTCACAAAAGAAATATGGTTGGTCCAGCAGTCTCTCTCCAAGCCTATGGATTCACACTTCAGGTACAAGTTCTTTTACACTGTAAATTCATTGATAATAATAATATCCAACACATATCTTTCAAGAGAGTAACTCTTTGCAAATACTAATAAATGTAATTGTTTTTAAGAAAGCTACGGTTAGAAATTTTGTGTAAATTTCCAGCTATACTAAAAACAAATGCAGATCTTGCTAATTTGGATTATATTAGATTCAGAGTTTAGGATTTTATTGCAGATTAATCAGATCACTCAACTGGCTCAACTTCCTGTTACTTCTCCTACTTTTCCCATTTTTTATTAAAAAAATATTTCTATTGTGTTTACTGGTAAAGTAGAAGACATGAGACAGGAATTTTTTTCACATTTTGTACTTTACTATCATACAAAGCTCTTTGTGACCCTCTGGGGTTTTTGACCTGTTAAAAAACAAAGATGTTTCTGGGCATTTATTAAGCAAATTGCAATAACCCACCTTAGCTCTCATCTGCTCCCTTTCTTTTCTGACTCTTCTGTCTTTAACACCAAAACATCTACAAATGGCTAACTGAACTATATTATTACATGAACTATAATAAATCCACTGTATAGAACACAACATAGAATATCGTGCAACCTTAAGACTGTAGCAAACACCGTGCTGCACCAGGAAAAAGAATTAGATAAACTAAGTAAAAAATGTAACTGTAAGATACAAAATAATATGCCACTTATTTTTAAACTTATTCCTAGAAAAATATTGAAAGATGGTTACCAAAATTCTAACTGTGCATGACAATGAGTGAATTATTCCTTGTCTTCTAAATGTAATGCATTGATTCATTAATAGAAAAAATGCATATCGGTTTACTTTGCCAAAAAAAGAGTACCATCTTATTCCAGGTTCATGACTTGAATCATTAAAATAAAGCATAAAAAGGGGGGAGAGGGGCTCACAAAATGCAAACACAAAAGCAGTTCTGAAGTACTAAGTAACTTGATGACAATATTGTCACAGGAATTGGGACATTATAATAGGATCTTCTGGTATTCATAAACAACGTCCTTTTTTTGTAAATTAATTTAATTGGAGGCTAATTACTTTACAATATTGTTGTGGTTTTCGACATACATTGACATGGATCAGCCATGGGTGTACATGCGTCCCACAGAACCCCCACCACCACCTCCCTCCCTATCCCATCCCTCTGGGTTGTCCCAGCACACTGGCTTTGAGTGCTGTTTCATGCATCTAACTTGGACTGGTGATCTATTTCACATATGGTAATACACACGTTTCAATGCTATTGTCTCAAATCATCCCACCCTTGCCTCCTCCCACAGAATCCAAAAGTCTGCTCTTTATATCTGTGTCTCTTTTGCTGTTTTGCATATAGGGTCGTTATTACCATCTTTCTAAATTCCATACTTATGCGTTAATATACTGTATTGGTGTTTCTCTTTCTGACTTACTTCACTGTGTATAATAGGCTCCAGTTTCATCCACCTCATGAAAACTGATTCAAAAGCGTTCTTTTTAACAGCTGAGTAATATTCCATTGTGTATATGTACCAAAACGTTCTTATTCATTTGTCTTGCCAATGGACATCTAGATTGCTTCCATGTCCTGTCTATTGTAAACAATGCTGCAATGAACATTGGGGTACACATGTCTCTTTCAATTAAAAAAGGGAGAAGAATCAAATCAGCAAAATTAGAAATGAAAATGGAGAAATCACAACAGACAACACAGAAATACAAAGGATCATGAGACTACTACCAGCAACTATATGTCAATAAAATGGACAACCTGGAAGAAATGGGTGAATTCTTTAAAAAGTGTAACTTTCCAAAACTGAACCAGGAAGTAACAGAAAATCTTAACAGACCCATCACAAGCACAGAAATAGAAACTGTAATTAAAAATCTTCCAGCAAACAAAAGCCCAGGACCAGATGGCTTCACACCTGAATTCTACCAAAAATGTAAAGAACTAACACCTATCCTATTCAAACTCTTCCAGAAAATTGCAGAGGAAGATAAACTTCCAAACTCATTCTATGAGACCAACATCATCCTAATAGCAAAACCAGACAAAGATGCCACAAAAAATGAAAACTACAGGCCAATAGCACTAATGAACATAGATACAAAAATCCTTGACAAAATTCTAGCAAACAGAATCCAGCAACATATTAAAAAGATCATACATCATGACCAGGTAGGCTTTAGCCCAGGGATGGAAGAATTCGTCAATATTACCAAATTAATCAATGTGATATACCACATTAACAAACTGAAAAATGAAAACCATGATTATCTCAATAGATGCTGAGAAAGCCTTTGACAAAAGTCAACACCCATTTATGATTAAAAAAAAAAAACTCTCCTTTTCAATTCCATTTGCCCCGACACTTAACCCCTCCATCTGCCCCGTTAGAACTATATTTATTAAATTGTTCTAGAATTAAACATACCGAAGCCAACAGCGTATAATGAATAATGGACTGTGTTCCCAGTAAGTATACTATTCTTTATGTGGCATCATGAATGACAGCCCACAAAATAACTTTATCTCAGAAATCATGCTTATCCTCAACAAGTAGCTCATTTTCCCCTTATGTGCCCTGAATCTTATCATGTTTTCCCCTCTCCCTGGTGAAAAGTATATGAAGATGTGCGGCCTGTAATTTGATTCACAAGCCTCACTGCCAGCTCGATAAACTTTCTCCACTTTGTTTCTCCATTACCTCACATTTCTTGTTAATTTTAAGCTATTTTCTTGTGCCATATTACTTGAATCTTTTTCAGTTGTCTTTAGAACAAGGTAGGATATAATTATTTATTTCATTAATTTAAATTTAAGAATTACATAGGAAGTCTCACTTCTAGTGAAAGTAATTCAGTGGTATCCAACTCTTTCCAATCCCATGGACTGTAGCCCGCCAGGCTCCTCTGTCCATGAGATTTTCCAGACAAGAATACTGGAGCAGGTTGCCATTCCCTTCTCCAGGGGATGTTTCTGACCCAGGGATAAAAACCAGGTCTCCTGCATTGCAGGCAGATTCTTTACAATCTGAGCCCTAGGGAAGCCTGTTTCTAAGGAACCTAATATGCAGTCACCATTCAGCAGACTAGAGCCTCCCACAAACAGAAAATGCCTAGAAACTATCAGTTGTTATCATCATCATTATGTAACTCTGCACTGTAACATCAAAGCACCAGTGTTCATAAGCCAAATAAATGTACAACAAAAGAACACACACACAAATACTCACTTAATGAAATAACCTTGACTATCCTCTTTGTTACATTATTTTGAATTCCTAAAACATTGTCTGGACAAGGTAGGCAATCCATAAGTATTGGCTTCATAAATAAGTTACTGAACACTGAATTGCTAGCATCACTATATTTATACATATTTTTGATTACATACACTGAGAAGTATTGTATGGTGAATAGCATGTAGTTTTTAGACACTGTACTATCCAAATGATAATAACAGACACCAATACCAGATATCAGAGATATTCTACTTGCTTATCAAGAGTTTCTTGTGTTATTTTAAGAACTGAATAAATCAGTCTAATAGAGTCTGGTACACAGAAATTCAACAAATTGAAATCTTACTTTTCTTCTTCCTCCTTGACAGTGTATCACAAATGTGTGTGTGTGTGTATGTATGCATGTGTGTATATGCATGTGTGTGCGCGAGCAGAAAGCCTAATCCACTGAAAAGATATCACCACCAAAGAACTGTCTGTATTTCCCTCTATAGCTTTTTCCACTTGCCATGATGAGCCTTCTCTTCCTCCCTTAGTTCCTATGTTGGTTATCTGACAAAAAAAAAGAGAAAAAGGTAGAGGCAGGGGAAGGGAAGGGAGGAAGATAAGTAGGAAAAAAAGGAAGAAGAAACACCAGGAGGGAGGGAGGAGACCAGAGAAAACAGAAGAATCTGATTGTCCCACTAGAAAAGAGGAAAGGATACAGTAACTACAATGCTCAAATATTATCATTTTTTCTTTGCAATCACTGATTGCAAGATTACTGAATCCAAGTAATTAACACCTTGTGCTTAGACATGCATTGTGCTTTTCAGACAGATATGCTATTTGGAAAATAAAGCTGTTCCTTAGATAAAGGAACAGCTTTAAGAAATCACTGGCTCCATGGTTAACAAAATAGAAAACCTGACTACAGCCATCTGGGCTTCCAGGTGGCTCAGTGGTAAAGAATCCGCCTGCCAATGCAGGAGACACAGGTTCGATCTTTGGGTGGGAAAGATCCCTTGGAGAAGGAAATGGCAACCCACTCCAGTATTCTTGCCTGGGAAATCCCATGGGCAGAGGCGACTGGCAGGCTACAGCCCAAGGGGTCACAAAAGTGTCAGACACAACTTAGTGACTAAAACAAACAGCCATCTAGTGTGCAGCAAGCTAAATAATAAGACTACCAGTCACTCCCAGATGACTCAAACCCATGTGTTCATTCTTTTGTGTTTGGTGCACTTCATGATAAACTCTTCACTTTGGTGAGGTTTTTTTTTTTTTTTTTTTCCCATAGTTGACACAGTTTTTCAATCTGCAATGAACTCAATTTTTTCTTTGTCCCAATCCCCTCCTTCATTTTATGTGAAAATAAAAAAGAAAGTACAGACCTTAGACTTTCATCCAAGGTGATCTTTCCTTGACCTTACCCATTCATTTCATACTGCCTCTTATCAAATACCACCTAGGCCAGATTCCCAGGTCTCTATCCCTGGGACAGGCAGCATGCAGAGAAGTGCTTGCAATAGCATTTGCAGGCACTGTGCTGGGATGAGGTATTGGATGACAGGCTTTCATCTGGATATAATTTATTTATTATATTAGCTATATTAAAGAAAGTGCACCAGTGTGAAAATTGAAGGGAAAACATATTTTGGCTAAGGAATAACCTGGAAATTATTAAAGTCAAAAGCTTATGGGTCAAAGGGTAGAAGCTTCATGTTATTATAATAATATGTTAATGTGTAAGTCATGTAACCTCTATGGGTCTTTGAAACACCTGCAATGGAAATGATTTTCACACTATGATAATGATAACAAATAGACTAAGGCTCACTGCTTTACTTTTGAATCTACTCATGTGACCAAATTTTATGAGCCTATAAAACATATCCTAACACAAATATAATAAAGATTCAGAAAAATATCAGCCCAACTCAATCTTCTTTGCAATTCTTTTTTTTTTTTTTGCTGCTACTCCTACCTCAAGCTCCACCCTCTCCAACTCTCCCCCTCTCTTTCTTTGTCTTTACTTAGGTTTATTCAACACAGCTGTTGCTGGAGGACTAAAAAATGAGATTGCCACTGGAATAAACTAGAAATCATGTTAGCTGCCTTATAACATACTTCCTGTTATTAAATAAAGATGATACCATGGACTAGATTCTGCCCTTTGCCAAGCAGTATTGCAAAAGAAGTGTATATCACCCTTCAATAAACAATAAATGATTTATGTCCCCTTTTTCACTTTAGTTGTTATTTTTAGCACTGGTGTCTATGTGTATGCACACACACGTACACACACTCATATATGCTTTTCAAGATTGGAATCTCTTCCAAGAATCCCAAAAGTCATGTATCACCAAGAAACCCTCTGAAGACACGTCAAAGAGCCATTTTCATCTATAATTGGTGAAATGACCTTGACTGACAATTGGAGAGGAAAGATGGCATCCCATGACAATAATTTACATTTATTATTTTAAATAAAGATGTCAAACCTCTGGAATTCTTTCATGTGTATGCAAAATAAAGCATGTTGGGGGTGAAAAAAATGAAATGATTCTGTCGGTTTCAAACTGAAAATTCTAAGAAAACCAAAGAAATAACATGGAATCTAATAACATTCTAATAACATTAATATTAGAAATAACATTTAATATTAAATGTATCCTTGTCCCCATTAAGTCAGTTGATTATTACAAATTTAAAAAGCCATATATGGACTGAATTCAGATCTCTCAAAATCCCTATATGGAAGTCCTAAACTTCCGTGTGACTGTATGTGGAGATGAGGCCTTTAAGGCTGTAACTAAGGGTGACTGCCATCATGAAGCCCTAACCTACAGAGTGACTGTATGTGGAGATGAGGCCTTTAAGGCTATAACTGCGACTGCTGTCATGAAGCCTTAAACTTCAGTGTGACTGTATGTGGAGATGAGGCCATCAGTTACAGTTAAGGCTGTAACTAAGGGTGACTGCTGTCATGAAGCTCTAACCTTCAGTGTAACTGTATGTGGAAATGAGGCCTTTACAACTGTGACTAACGGTGAATGCCGTCATGAGTGTGGACCTGATCTGATAGGACAGGTACTCTTATCAAAAAAAGGAGAGAAGTCAGAGATCCTTCTGTCTTCCCACAGGTACAGGGAGGAGGAAATCTCATAGGAAAACACAGCGAGAAGGCGCCAACTTCCAACAAGCCAGGAAGAGAGGCATCAGTAGAAACCGACCCTGATGGCCCCTTGATCTTGGACTTCTAATCCCCAAAACAATGACAAAATAAATTTCTGCTCTTTAAGCCACCCAGACTAACACAAACTAAAAGTCTTCTTTCTTCCCAAAACATAAATCATAACCATAGAGACAGAAAAGATCTTAAGATCACTGAGACCTAGTAGTTAAAAATACTATTCCTTGAGGGCATCTTGAAGGACTTCCATTAAAAAGTTACTCTAGAAAAGAGTCTTAAGTATTTACCACTGAGACAAGTAAAATCCACAGAGGTGTGTATTTAGACATTGTTTTAGTCTCTTTTTGTTATGACATCAGCTTAACCTAAGGGAAATGAGAAGAAATCACTGCGGGGAAATTGTTTAACATATCTATTGTATACTTTTAAGAATTGACCTTCTACACACCATTATGTTATCTTAAGGAGTAATGCTATCTAGAGTCTCAGTAACAAAAAAGTTTCTTTCACCTGAACAACTTCTATTTTCTTTTTATAGTAGCTGTAACTCCAATAATGATCATGTGTCCTTTTGTACTTGAGTCAAATTTGAAGTCTATTAGAATCAAATTTGAAGTCTGTTAAAATCAAATTTGAAGTCTATTTCCAGCAATCATATAGATCCTCAAAGTATGTTTTCTCTGAACCAGTTTTCCTTATGTTTTATTCCTCCTCCCTCTTATTTTCCTTTTATTTGTTGTGGTTTAGTCTCTCAGTTGTGTCTGACTCTTTGTGACCCCATGGACCATAGCCTACAAAGCTTCTCTGTCCATGGGATTTTCCAGGCAAGAATACCGGAGTGGGTTGCCATTTTCTTCTCCAGGGCACCTTACCCACCCAGGGATCAATCCCATGACTTTAGAGCTGGCAGGTGAATTCTTTACCACTGAGCCACCAGGGAAACCCTTTCTTTTATATAGATTTTCTCAAATAAAGGTCCGTCTAGTCAAAGCTTTGGTTTTTTCCACTAGCCATGTATGGATGTGAGAGTGGACTATAAAGAAAGCTGAGATCTGAAGAATTGATGCTTTTGAACTGTGGTGTGGGAGAAGACTCTTGAGAGTTCCTTGGACAGCAAGGAGATCCAACCAGTCCATCCTAAGGAAAATCAGTCCTGAATATTCATTGGAAGGACTGATGCTGAAGCTGAAGCTCCAATACTTTGGCCACCTGATGCAAAGAGCTGACTAATCTGAAAAGACCCTGATGCTGAGAATGATCAAAGATGGGTGGAGAAGGGGACAACAAAGGATGAGATTGTTGGATGGCATCACCGACTCAATGGACATGAGTTTGAGTGGGCTCTGATGATGGACAGGGAAGCCTGGCATACTGCAGTCCATGGGGTCACAAGGAGTCAGACATGACTGAGCAACGCAACTGAACCAAACCTCAAATATCTATTTTACTTTATGCATTTTTCATGCCACTTCAAATTCTTAGTGGACTGATGAGGAAAACAAGTGTGTAAATAAGTATACATCATCTCATCCAACCCTGTTACTTTAAGGTGGGAAACTGAGTTCCAGAATACTTTAGTGATTTGCTCCAGATCATACAGTCACTGTGCGGCACAGAAAAGATTATATATTCAGTTTCCTCTAGTTCAGTCTAGCACTTCTTCTCGTCTATCATAAAATTACCTCCCTATCCAGTAAAGGAGGAAGGAGGTAATTCAATAGGAAAAGTGTCCCCTTGGTACATGTAGCTCAGTGTTTCTCAACAGGGGTAAGGCAAGCCTTAACTATGAGGTTCAAACTGTCCCCAGCATTCCTGGTCCCTGCCCATTAAATGCCATTAGAGAGCTCCTCCCTCCCCAGTCATTGCACTAAAAAAATAAAAAATTCCCCTTACATTTCCCAAAGCCCAGTGTTACATTTTTATTTGTTGTTGTTTTGGAAGAGAAACACAAGAAGTAGAAAATATTTTCCTGATCTAATGGAAAATCAAGTCTAACATAAGGATCAGAGTTTAAAATACAAGCATTTAACAGCTGACATTAAATTTCTTTGGAAGATGTGGTAAAGTGTTTGCGAAAATCACTGTAATAATTTCCCTCAGTGTCACAGGCATTTGGGTTATCCCTCCCACAATGGCTTTGGCCTTGACTATGTGAGTAATTTTCACTAATGAGATACTAGCAAATGTGACACAAGCAGAGGACTGAAAAGTCACTTATGCACTGTGACTCTTTGGAACTCTGAGACCATCACATGAAGAAGCTCAGGTTAGCTACTTATAGGATCAGAGACTGAACAGAGCGTATTCAACTAGTTCCAGCTGTGTGCCACTTATCCACAAAACAAACTAGTCTACCCAATCTTGATATATGAGTGAGACCATCCCAGATGATTCAGCCACCACCCAATCTCCATCTGACACAGATAAATGAGAGAGCCCAAAAGAGGTCAGCCAAGCCAGCCCACTTAAAACAACCTAGCTGATCTACAGAACAATGAACTGAATAAAACAGTTTTTGTTTCATGACACTCCTTTAAAGATAATTTGTTATGCAACTCCATTAAAGGAAGGAATCAACCTTACTTAGGAAAATAAGCTGAAAACCTAAATTAAATAAATGAAACTACTTGTAGTAGGAGCAGGAGCTCAAAGTCCAAGGCTATCATGAGATCATAAACCTTTCTCTGTTTCTACAAAAATCGTGAAAAACTTGAGAAGAAGGAAACAGAAGGGAAATAGGTTTAAGCCAACCTTCTCTGGTTTTTTAAGACACAGTGAATCTCTAGTTGAAACTTTGCAGAGATACAGATGCATATATGCGTATAGGGACAGAGATATGGTTATGGGTACGGACATGGAACATGCACATGGGCCTGGGCCTATACACGGACAAAAATACAGAAAGATACTTACACATAGATAAACACAAAGATAGAGATCTCTGAATATAGGCAGCTTCTGAGACACTTCGGGTTTGGTTCAGATGACCACAATAAAGCAAATACTGCAACAAAGTGAGTTACACTTTTTTTCTGGCTTCCCAGTGCATAAAAAGTTACCTTTACACTATACTGTAGCCTATTAAGTATACAGTGAGTGAAAGTCACTAAATTGTGTCTGACTCTGCAACCCCATGGACTGCAGCCTGCCAGGCTCCTAGGTCCATGGAATTCTCCAGGCCAAAATACTGGATCATTATCTTTTTAAAAAACAACATAATTTAAGAAATAATGCTGTTAGAAAAATGGAGTCAACAGACTTGCTCAACATAGGGTTCCCACAAACCTTCAATTTGTGAAAAAAAAAAAAGCAATTATTTACAAAGTGCAATAAAATGAGGTATGCCTATAATTTGCTACAGTTATCAATAAGAAATATTATTAAAGACCTCACATAGATTGCTTGTAAACAAGGCAGCTCTTAGAAAGTTGATTAGTCAAAATGAGTTTTTTAAATTCTCTTTCAAAGACTAATTTACTGAGATTAATTTTTATGCCAGCTTGAGTAAACCTTGTGTCCAATGCTGTTCTGCTACTTTAAGAACTTACTTCAAACTAATACATGAGCCACATTTGTGCGACTAGTTCCTGGTGTGACTATTAACACAATGTATGCCTATTTGGATATGACCATGATATAGTTTTCACTTCTGTTCCTCTCCAAGACTTCTCTGACAAATTGCTCAGTCAGCATTCTAACCTTTCTCCTATGTCTCTCTGACTTTGACTAGCATCCTACCCTCAGCCCACTTTGAGAGCCCATGTTCCATTATACTTCTGAACTACTCTCCTGGGCAACTCTATCTCTAGAAACAAGACAGATCCTGGTCATCTATTTCTGGGTTATCTTTAAAGCACTAGAATAAATACTGGTCCTTACCACAACCTTCAACATCCAGTGTGTAATTAGTATGTATCAATTAACCATGAATATATATCACTTCTTATTTAAAGAAGGTAATAACCACCATCATCAATAACCTTTAAGTATCTAATTAGAACAGGCAATATGTGAACATGCCACACTATTGTTCAAGCAACAGGTCAAGTTTGTTTTTATCTATGCTATCTTCATAAATGCTGACTGTAACTATACATACAGGCTGTGGCAGATTGCATTTTCCAGAAACAGCTGCAACAATATTCCTGTCTAACAGTTTTTCTAGAATCTTGCCACATATCACCACAATGTGAGGTCTAATTCCCCTACCCTTGAATCTGGAAGAGTTTACAACTGCCTTGCAATAAATAAAATGGTGTGGTAGTGATGCTGCCTAACTCCTAAGGTGAGGTCAATAAAGGCATTGCAACGTCCATCCTGTTTGCTAGAACCATCTTGCTGGAGCACTGAGCCACTGTATAAGCAATCCAATTGCTCTGAGGCTACCATGCTTTAAGGAAGCCAAAACCAGCTTATATAAAGAATGCACAGCAAACATTCCCAGTACAGATTCAAAGAAACTCACTGTCCAGGGAATGATGATACCACTGACCTTGATAAAGCATGTTTTCAACTAGAATCTGCACTGACAGAAATGAGATCTAATCCAGAAGAGAGGGAAATATCAAAGTTAGGTAGATTCAAACACTATAGTGTCTGTCCTAACCTGAAGGGCAAATATGGCACTGAGACAAAAGAGTGACCATACAGACCAGGTGTCCATGGTACCCAACAGCCTACACTATTTATATAAAATTCTTGGTTTTGGGCAGCAAGAATATGATAGCTCTTATAATAAAGGTTTTGTATTCTGGTCCAGATGGCTTTAGACATTTAGTAGTGCTGGGCTGTTAAGCTGAAGGTCTTAAGATGTTGTAGATGAGGAGGAATAATAAAGGTGTGAGTGGAGTAAAAGGAAAAGCAGAGTAGGGTGCCAAAGGTCAAGAGTGGCTGAGCCTCTCTGGATTTAGCCAAGTCCAAAGGGGCTGTACACAGTTCAACCAAAGAACATTACAGGCAAGAGGTGAAGGTGAAGGCGCTCAGCAGTGTCCAACTCTTCGCAATCCAATGGACTGTAGCCTACCAGGCTTCTCCGTCCATGGGATTCTCCAGGCAAGAATACTGGAGTGGGTTACCATTTCCTTCTCCAGGGCATCTTCCCGACTCAGGGATCGAACCCGGGTCTCCCGCATTTGAAGGCAGACGCTTTAACCTCTGAGCCACCAGGGAAGAAGAGCATGTAAAATATGAAGAGAGATATAAGAACAATGTGGCAAGAGCCCAAGTGGAAAAGCAGACGCACTTAGAACTAGTGAGAAATGAGTTCAATCAAGTATTACAGGAAAGAGGAATGAGCGTTATAGGAATGTGTAACCAAGAATTATAGAAATGAGAATTACAGAAAAACTCTGAATGTCAACTCTGGAGTTTAGATTTTATCCCAAAATCAGGAAGTTACAAGAGTCTCCTAGATGCCAAGGAGTGGAAAATCTGAGCAGGAAATATTCTAGGTCACTTTCCTCCAACTCCAACTTCAATGACTATAATTTCAAGTATTTTAAAATTGCTCCTCTAAGTATTCTTTCACTTGAAAGGTATCTTTGAAAATGCTGAGAATTTTGCTATAATAGACAAAGCCTTCCATTGTATGATGAGAAAAGTAATGTTTGAGGATTACTACTCAGCATTGTTTTCAGGATATGAATAAGAAAGTAAATATAAGTAATAAATTGAAATGAATATATTTTTAAAAAGTGGGAAAGGGAAAGAGAGAAAATACTTTTAAAAATAAAGAAAAGCTTGATTAAAGAATATTAAGCTGATGAGGTTTTTCGGTGTATATTTGGTTATTTAATCCAGTCTCTGGTTCTGCTTTATTCTCCTTCTGTGCCTTGTATGTAAAGTTTTTATTCATCAGGTCTCAGCACCCACCCATGATCACAGTGTTGCTTTTGACTGACACCAAAATTCTGTGTTCTCCTCACTTGGCTTTACATTACACATTTAGGTCTTGCCTGTCCAGAGTAATAACTTCTTCTAAAAATATTTTATTTTTGGTGCTTAGCCTTCTCAAAGTTCCTACAGACATTACCTCATCCATTTCTTCTGAAAGTAGGTGCCCCGATGACAGAGTAGCCCCAAAAGCTATTTGTGCAGATTTGGGGATATAAGTATGCCGGGGACCTCAAAGGTGTCAATCTCGTCTACTATGGATGAAAGATGAATGTTCTCAGCTATCAATAAATACCAAAAGCTCTCTCATTCAAAGAAAGGAAAAAGTTTCACCACAAGCATAAAAAAAAGTCACCAAAGAAAGGAAACATAAGAAATGACATGTTACTACATTTCTTTAAATTCCAAATTTTTACTTTTTCTAAAACTTACAGGATTTTATCTCAGGGGTCACTGTTATATTCTTATGTATGCCTAGAAAATAAATATAAAGTTAATCTTCTCTTACTCAGAAATCTGCAAGATTCTTTTATTCACACACCCATATACACCGTTTCCGCATACCACACACCAATATGTTTAATCTACTTCTGTGTAATGAGTAAAGCAGACTTTACAGAGAGGAGACTCTGATTATACAACAGGAACTACCTAATCCAGCACATGTGAGAAAGTGAGAACAGCAGAGATAAAAAGGAATCTTAACTGCCTCTCCTTTTCCATACTCCTCACTCCACTGTTAGCATTGTCTGAAAGTTTTAACCACTATGACTTTAGTATCCTAGAAATGTCTAAATTCATAACATGGGAAAACATTAACAGTTTTTTATTAACTTAGTACAAGATTCCAGCCTAAACAGATTTTTTTAATCCTTGCTGAACATATGTTTAAAAGATTATGGGGGAAAATTTTTTAACTTGAGCATTTAGTTTCAATAAAGAATGACTCACTTGTATATTTTCATAAGGCGTAAAGATTATTTCATTTCAACTACACTTGGCCTTTAAACTTTTGTTATGTATCTGCCCTTAAGCAGGTATATGTAAGCAATTAATGCAGCAACCCTAAGTAAAAAAGGAGACACTAATAATAAAATGAGGCAGAAAATTAAACTATTACATGGGAAAACGAAAGCAATCCACTGAATGCTATCTTGTCTTGAGACCAAAGTAAAGACTAAAAGACCTTCCAATGGCATTTGCTAGGAGCTGAACATCCAAAAGTCTGTGCCTCTTGTGAGGAACAGAGTCCTGCTACCACTTAGATTCAGGCCATGGTGACAGGCCATGCATGGCTCCTGGCCCTTTTTCCAAACATAAGCTTTTGCTTTCCTTGGTAACAACCATTTATCTCTGACAAAGCAAAACCCACATACAGATTAACTGTGGTTAATGTAACACTTATCTCTAAGTGCACAGAAAAAAGAAAAAAACTTCCCCTTTCTAGAGTGAATCTTATCAAAACGCCCAAGCTACACATTGGTTTAAACTGCTGATCTGATCAGTTTCTTTCAGTTCAATTCAATCCCTCAGTCCTGTCTGACTCTGCGATGCATGAATCACAGCACGCCAGGCCTCCCTGTCCATCACCAACTCCCGGAGTTCACTCAAACTCATGTCCATCGAGTCGGTGATGCCATCCAGCCATGTCATCCTCTGTCATCCCCTCTCCTCCTGCCCCCAATCCCTCCCAGCATCAGGGTCTTTTCCAATGAGTCAACTCTTCGCATCAGGTGCCCAAAGTATTGGAGTTGCAGCTTCAGCATCACTCCTTCCAATGAACACCCAGGACTGATCTCCTTTAGGATGGACTGGTTTGATCTTCTTGAAGTCCAAGGGACTCTCAAGAGTCTTCTTCAACATCACAGATCAAAAGCATCAGTTCTTCGGCACTCAGCTTTCTTCACAGTCCAACTTTCACATCCATACATGACCACTGGAAAAACCATAGCCTTGACTAGACGGACCTTTGTTGGTAAAGTAATGTCTCTGCTTTTGAATATGCTATCTAGGTTGATCATAACTTTTCTTCCAAGGAGAAAGCGTCTTTTAAATTCATGGCTGTAATCACCATCTGCAGTGATTTTGGAGCCCAAAAGTATAGTCTGACACTTTCCACTGTTTCCCCATCTATTTCCCATGAATTGATGGAACACATGCCATGATCTTCATTTTCTGAATGTTGAGCTTTAAGCCAACTTTTTCACTCTCCTCTTTCACTTTCATCAAGAGGCTTTTGAGTTCCTCTTCACTTTCTGCCATAAGGGTGTTATAATCTGCATATCTAAGGTTATTGATATTTCTCCTGGCAGTCTTGATTCCAGCTTGTGCTTGTTCCAGCCCAGCCTTTCTAATGATGTACTCTGCATATAAGTTAAATAAGCAGGGTGACAATATACAGCCTTGACGTACTCCTCTTCCTGTTTGGAACCAGTCTGTTGTTCCATGTCCAGTTCTAACTGTTGCTTCCTGGCCTTCATATAGGTTTCTCAAGAGGCAGGTCAGGTGGTCTGGTATGCCCATCTGTATCAGAATTTTCCACAGTTTATTGAGATCCACACAGTCAAAGGCTTTGGCATGGTCAAAAAAGCAGAAGTAGATGTTTTTCTGGAACTCTCTTGCTTTTTCAATGATCCAGTGGATGTTGGCAATTTGATCTCTGGTTCCTATGCCTTTTCTAAAACCAGCTTGAACATCTGGAAGTTCACCGTTCACGTATTGCTGAAGCCTAGCTTGGAGAATTTTGAGCATTACTTTACTAGCTGTGAGATGAGTGCAATTGTGTGGTACTTTGAGCATTCTTTGGCATTGCCACTAGAATTCCATCACCTCCACTACTTTGTTCATAGTGATGCTTTCTAAGGCCCACTTGACTTCACATTCCAGGATATCTGGCTCTAGGTGAGTGATCACACCATTGTGAGTATCTGGGTCGTGAAGATCTTTTTTGTACAGTTCTATGTATTCTTGCCACCTCTTCTTAACATCTTCTGCTTCCATTAGGTCCATACCATTTCTGTCCTTTAACGAGCCCATTCTTTGCATGAAATGTTCCCTTGGTATCTTTAATTTTCTTGAAATGATCTCTAGTCTTTCCCATTCTGTTGTTTTCCTCTATTTCTTTGCATTGATCACTGAGGAATGCTTTCTTATCTCTCCTTGCTATTCTTTGCAACTCTGCATTCAGATGCTTATATCTTTCCTTTTCTCCTTTGCTTTCACTTCTCTTCTTTTCATAGCTATTTGTAAGGCCTCCTCAGACAGCCATTTTGCTTCTTTGCATCTCTTTTCCATGGGGATGATCTTGATCCCTGTCTTCTGTACAATGTCATGAACCTCCGTCCAGTTCATCAGGCACTCGGTCTTTCAGATCTAGTCCATTAAATCTATTTTCACTTCCACTGTATAACCATAAGGGATTTGATTTAGGTCATACCTGAATGGGCTAGTGGTTTTCCCTACTTTCTTCAATTTAAGTCTGAATTTGGCAATAACGAGTTCACGATCTGAGCCATAGTCAGCTCCTGGTCTTGTTTTTGCTGACTGTATAGAGCTTCTCCATCTTTGGCTGCATAGAATATAATCAATCTGATTTCAGAGTTGACCATCTGGTGATGTCCATGTGTAGAGTCTTCTCTGTGTTGTTGGAAGAGGGTGTTTGCTATAACCAGTGCGTTCTCTTGGCAGAACTCTATTAACCTTTGCCCTGCTTCATCTGTATTCCAAGGCCTAATTTGCTTGTTACTCCAGGTGTTTCTTGACTTCCTAATTTTGCATTCCAGTCCCCAAAATGAAAAGGACATATTTTCTGGGTGTTAGTTCTAAAAGGTCTCGTAGGTCTTCATAGAACTGTTCAACTTCAGCTTCTTCAGCATTACTGGTTGGGGCATAGACTTGGATCACCGTAATATTGAATGGTTTGCCTTGGAAATGAACAGAGATCATTCTGTCGTTTTTGAGATTGCATCCAAGTACTGCATTTCAGACTCTTTTGTTGACCATGATGGCTACTCCACTTCTTCTAAGGGATTCCTGCCCACAGTAGTAGATTTAGTGGTCATCTGAGTTAAATTCACCCATTCCAGTCCATTTTCGCTGTTTCCTAGAATGCTGACATTCACTCTTGCCATTTCCTGTTTGACCACTTCCAGTTTGCCTTGATTCGTGGACCTGACATTCCAGGTTCCTATGCAATATTGCTCTTTACAGCATCGGACCTTGCTTCCATCACCAGTCACATTCACAACTGGGTATTGTTTTTGCTTTGGCTCCATCCCTTCATTCTTTCTGGAGTTTTTTCTCCACTGATCTCCAGTAGCATATTGGGCACCTAATGACCTGGGGAGTTCCTCATTCAGTATCCTATTATTTTGCCTTTTCATACTGTTCATGGGGTTCTCAAGGCAAGAATACTGAAGTGGTTTGCCATTCCCTTCTCCAGCAGACCACATTCTGTCAGACCTCTCCACCATGACCCGTCCCTCTTGGGTGGTCCCACACAGCATGGCTTGGTTTCATTGAGATAGACAATGCTGCGGTCCGTGTGATCAGATTGGCTAGTTTTCTGTGATTATGGTTTCAGTGTGTCTGCCTTCTGATGCCCTCTTGCAACACCTACCATTTTACTTGGGTTTCTCTTACCTTGGATGTGCGGTATCTCTTCACGGCTGCTTCAGCAAAGCACAGCTGCTGCTCCTTAACCTGAGGAGGGGCGACCTCGTCCAAGATCAATTTCCTTCAGTTCAGTTCAGTTCAGTTGCTCAGTTGTCCGACTCTTTGCAACCCCATGTATTGCAACAAGCCAGGCCTCCCTGTCAATCACCAACTCCCAGAGTTCACTCAAACTCATGTCCATCGAGTTGGTGATGCCATCCAGCCATCTCATCCTCTGTCGTCCCCTTCTCCTCCTGCCCCCAATCCCTCCCAGCATCAGAGTCTTTTCCAATGAGTCAACTCTTTGCATGAGGTGGCCAAAGTACTGGAGTTGCAGCTTTAGCATCAGTCCTTCCAAAGAAGACCCAGGACTGATCTCCTTTAGAATGGTGTGGTTGGATCTCTTTGCAGTCCAAGGGACTCTCAAGAGTCTTCTCCAACACCACAGTTCAAAAGCATCCATTCTTCGGCACTCAGCTTTCTTCACAGTCCAACTCTCACCTCCATACATGACCACTGGAAAAACCATAGGCTTGACTAGATGGACCTTTGTTGGCAAAGTAATGTCTCTTAACCTCTTTTAAAAGAAACTACTGCAAATACAGTGATTAACACAACACTAACCTTAGTAAACTCTCCATTCTTCTTTTTCTTCCCAAAGCACACCTATAAAGGTCCATTAGGCACACACATGTAGACTCTAGGAACTGCTGTGACTACGTAACTGCATTCTTACTTAAATGTCTTCGAAGTGCTACAGCTACACAGGAGAAAAGGAGATTTGCACAACTGGTGATCCTTTTGACAATGTAAAAACCTTAACCTTATATATTGATACCTAACCATCACTATCACCATGCTTTATTTCAGTATCAGTTTAAAGATTAGGAATGAAGAAGTCAGTGAGGAAATTTTCCTTTTTAAAAACATCAACTACTCTCCTTTTCCTGGTGACAATATTCTATCTCATACCAACAGTCTCCCAACAGTGGCATCACATATTTCTAAATTAAGAGAAAATGTTCATTGCAGTGCCCACGAAATGAGAAGTAACAGTGAAAGCTGTTGAAATATCTTGGCAGTGAGACTGCATCTCTTCCCAGAAGTCAATTCTGTGACAGATAAGGGGTATCAGGCCATAGTAGCATTTATGTCTGCTCTATCTTTAACTGAAGCAGGACTTTATGGATTCTTATTAGGGCTTTCAACTTAACTAATCATCATCCAGAGACCTTGAATGATATGACTAGCTACTTGTTTTCTAAAGTTCTTTCCCCTAAGCATAAAAATTAGGATGGTAGGTGGAGGCTGAAGGGATGAAAGGATGTTCCAGCCTAGATGTTTGCAAACATTATCCAAAGAGCCCAGAACCAAGTCATCCACAAAAATTAATGGAAGAAAGGTCTATTTCTATTAACCATTTAAAAATGAGTATAAAAACGATGTTCATGATACATGCTAATCTTCAGGGGCTCTCAAGGCCTCCTCTATCCAATTCCAAAAGTCAGAGAAAAAAGAACTCTTTCAAGGACATGAAGTTGAGGATGGAGCTTAGGTAAAGGAGTAAAGTGATTATAAATAGAACTGATCTGGGACAAAGGCCTTCTCTTTGAGAACTCTTATCTCTTTTCTGAAGTTCTCTCTTGGGTTCTTTATCTCAGGCAGTTGGTACTGTAAGACCTTTCTAGGAAAGACACTGACCTCAAGGGAGGCCCTTGGATGGTCAATGGAAACAGAATAGGGCCTAGAGGGAAAAATAATCTAATGGTCTAATTACTGCTACCCTGGTCCAGGCTTCACACTAATAGGTCAAAAGATTCTCTCAGAAACCAGCCAGGTTAAGAAATGAGGCAGTGATTTGGACTCATATCCCTCCTTACTAATAAAATATTTATTGTTCTTAAATGTTCTTTAACAGATATGTTATAATTATAGATGCAGTTGGAAATAAAGCTATAAATATAAAAAGCTGTTTTTATTTGCTCAATTAAATGACACTCTCCATACCCTCTACACAAGATATTGATCAATGTTCACCACTAACTGAAGTCTTAGAGCTACTATACCCCTCTCTAGGAAGCTTGAATACTTCTGTTCTCATCTATGAAGTCATACACACACCAAAGTCTAACCTATTTATTCTCTAACCTATTTTTACATTATGCAATGAATTTCATTAAATATAATCTAAGTTGAGTAAAGATTAGTGCTAAAGGAGAAGAAGTTAAAATAGAAATTGGGTCAGATGGCTTGAAAACTCTAAATTAAGGTGAATCATTTAAAAACACTATTGAATTAAACTGGTACAAAAATATTTCATTCCATCAACGAAATATTGATGGAAAACTCATAAAAAATCTAAGGAATCCTATACTCAGATTGTTTCATGGTGTATAAAGTGTGCTCTGCTTTAAGAAAACAAAACTGCAAATTTCATATCATGTTTTATCAGTATTCCCTATGCATGGAAGATAAAGTCCAATTCTAACCAAAAGACTCATACTCAAAGAAAAGGCTTTGTCCCTACATAAAACACTGGCAGACAAGATAATATTAAGTTAAAATATATATGCATTATTCTTAACATTTTATCATTTTCTACTTTTTATTTTTATTAATAAACTATTTCAAAAAAGAAGGCTTTACTATATCTCTATGCAGAGATTTATAGCTATATCTCTGGGACCTAACTGATGTAAGAATGGCACAGTAAACAGCCAAAACAAGATCTGCCTTTAGCCACATGTAGCAGACATGGAGATATGCTGCTCAGATTCCTCTTCAAGAAAGCACTCCACATCTAGGAACAAAGAGAAAAAATGTTGTCAGCTGACAGCTTTCAAAAGTCACTTAGCCCTTTAGGGTCTACCTCAGTTGTAGAACCAAGATCACATTCTTTTCAAGGTGGCTCCTAGCTAATGGCTGATAAAGACTGTGGTAAAGGGCCTAGGCATTTTAGCCCAGTGCAGAATTACTCCAGATGATGACTTTTCTGAGAGAGCTCCCCAATGGGCTGGCAGAAACTTCACAGGTCCATACTACAGTCTGATGACTCCCTTTAACCAGTCCTGCTCCCTTCCTTTTCCTTTCACAGGTGTTAAACCCAAATAAATCTTTTGGACTCCTAACTCCATCTTGAAGTATACTTTCTGGAAAACCAAACCAGCACACCATATAATGGCACAACGAACAGAGGATACTCCACACATATACATGCTAGCTTAATTTGTGCCAGGTATTCTCACCACTAATGAACCCATCACTGGAAAATGTCATTAAGTGACAGAGAGTTTATGACAATAAAGAAACAATATAACTGACTTTCGACAAAAGACAGTCCAGGTCTAGTGAATATGCCTTGGATGCCTACCTCAATGGATTGCCAGGGATCCAGAGCTAACATTCAAATTGTACTAAGTATCATATATCAGGACCTGTCAGAAAAACAAGCCAGGTTTTCTATGTAAATATTAAGGATCACTTTCATATATTCCATGAAAATGACCTTCAGTGATTTCTTCCCCTCCAAGCTGAGGTGAAACATGCTAATAGTTATAGCTGGACTGATTTTAATAAATACTTAACACATTTGCTCAAACTGTGCCATCCAATCCAATACACATTTAAGCTATTGTGTGATACAAATGGTTTCTTACAGCTGTTTAATAGTCTGTTTCTCCCTTTCCTATGAATTCTGGATATTAATGACTCGATATATGTTTAAATATATGCATCACAGCCCCCAGGACAGAAAGAAATAAGACTTGACCATGGGAAAGAGGGTGCTTCAGCTCTGCCAAGGATTAAGTCAGACATGGTTACTGAGAGGAAAAGACAGTATACACATTCTGATTTACTTTCTTCTCTCTCTTGGGCCTCTTCACACCTTGGCCAGAAAAAAGCCAAAAAAGCAGAACACAGGAATTTATGTAGCACTGTGGAATTGACAGAAGGCAGGTATGATATATTAGTATAGCAGAGAATCTGGCTTCTCCTGTACAAAGAATAGCTTGGATTGCCAAAGAAATTAAATTTGAGGCTTAAAGAATGTACATGTAAAATATCCACCAATGATACTAAACTCCTTAAGTGGTAAATCTCCTACTCTGTGAGACTTGGGTGCATGGATCATACCCAAGAGATCTCTTTTGGAAATGTCCTTTGGAACCAGATAATCAGTTATTTCCATCCAAGCTTTTTACTTTAAAACCTCATACTGAGATTAAAATTTAAAATAAAAATTGAGACAAGGACTTCCTACTGTTACAGTAATCACTAAAGAGGGAGATATTTAAGAAATTGGATAAGGGTGTTTCATGATTTATGGGTTTACTTGTTAACTGTATGACATTTTTAAAGTCCTAAAACAAATGGTCCTCTGTACATAATTTGAGTCAGTCATTGTAAAATCTATTTAAAAGAAACTAAAATCAGGTAGAGCCTATATTTATACCAGAGCTAAAATGCAAGAGCAATCATTTGGGTGAGTACCCCCAGACTCTGCCAGAATAATTAATAACAAAGTCCCTCCAGCTTCTGCTCACTGCCTGATTCTAAAATCATATCCTGATTTTTAGATGTTATATAGCACCACAAATCCAGTACCAAAATCTGTATTAGTTATCTATTGCTGTGTAACAAATTACCACATTATTTAGTAGTTTAAACAGCAAACATTTATTATCTCATAATCTCTATGGATCAGTTATTCAGGAGCAGCTTGGCTGGTGGATTTGGCCCAGGGTGTCTCACAAGATTGCACTCCAGATGTTGGCTGAGCATGCAGCGATCTGCATGAAACCTTAACTGGGCTGAAGGATCCACCTCCAAGATGGCTCATATGCATGAGTCTTAGCAAGAGGCCATGACTAAGTCAGGTCCTTACTAGTTCTCAAAAAGAGGGCTCATCTACTCCCAACAAGGGCTGCCATATAAGGCTTCTCGAGTGTCTTCACACTGTGGCAGCTGACTGGCTTTCCCCAGAGAGAGTAATCCCAGAGAAAGGGAAGCAAGGACGGAGTCTTTTAGTGCTGAAAGTTATGTACCATCAACTCTATTATATGCTATTCATTAAAAGTGAATCACGCTTTTCATGAAGATGGCGCCGAAGGCGAAGAAGGAAGCCCCTGCCCCTCCTAAAGCTGAAGCCAAAGCAAAAGCTTTGAAGGCCAAGAAAGCAGTATTGAAAGGTGTCCACAGCCACAAGAAAAAGAAGATCCGGACGTCACCCACCTTCCGGCGGCCCAAAACACTGCGGCTCAGGAGGCAGCCCAAATATCCTGGGAAGAGCGCCCCTAGGAGAAACAAACTTGACCACTATGCTATCATCAAATTCCCCCTCACCACCGAGTCAGCCATGAAGAAAATAGAAGACAACAACACACTGGTGTTCATTGTGGATGTCAAGGCCAACAAACACCAAATCAAACAGGCTGTGAAGAAGCTCTATGACATTGACGTGGCCAAGGTCAATACTCTGATCAGGCCTGATGGAGAGAAGGCATATGTTCGACTGGCTCCTGACTATGATGCTTTGGATGTTGCCAACAAAATTGGGATCATCTAAACTGAGTCCAGCTGGCTAATTTCAAATATAAAAGTTTTCACTATAAAAAAAATAAAAATTAAAAAAAAAAAGTGAATCACTAAGGACAGCCTACTCTTTTAGTGGGGAGGTGGTATGAGGAATTAAGCTTTATCTCTTGAAGAGAGGTATATTAAATTATCTCTGAAACCTTTAACCTATTAAATTACCTTTAAAACCACTCCAGGGGAGTATTAGGTTTAGAACAGAAACTTATAAATCATTATTTAGTGATTTCATCCTTATCTTGACCAAGGATTCAGATATCAAAATAACCAGAAAATAAAGACAGAGCTCTCTCAGATCAGCTCTAAGTTCAACATACCATTACCTAAAACCACAATAAGATATTACTACAACCCAATTTAGAATAACTAAATCTTTTTAAACAAAACATTGAAAATAACAAGTGTTTGAAAGGATCCAGAGCAATGATAACTCTCATGTATTGATGGTAGGAACACAAAACAGTACAGTCACTTATGAAAAGTCTGGTAGTTTCTTATGAAGTTAAACATATCTTTACCATGTGACCCAACAGTGTTACTCCTAGATACTTTCCCAAGTGAAATGAAAACTTATGGCCACACAAAAATTCACAAGTGGGTTATGCTATTCAGAGTTCTCCAAAGAAACAGAACCGAGAGAGAGTGTGTGTGTGTGTGTGTGTGTGTGTGTGTACGTGTCCACACATACAAACATATACATGAAGAGATTTATTATAAGGGGTTGGTGTTGTGATTATAGAAGTTAACAAGTCTAAAATCTGCAGTGTAGGCCAGCAGGTTAGAGATGATATTCCAGTTGGAGCCCAAAGGTCATCTGACTTAGAACCAGGGAAGAGCCACTGTTGCAGATAAGGTTCAAAGGCAACATGCAAGAGAATTCTCTCTTGAGGGGGCTGGGGAGGGAGAAGAGGTAAAGTTGAAGGCCACCCTTTTCATTCTATTCAGACTTTCAAGTGTGGAATGAAGCCTACTTATACGGAAAGTGATCTGTTTTACTCAAAACCTACTGATTTTCAGTGTTAATCTCATCCAAAACCACCCTCACAGAAACACCCAGAATAATGTTTGACCAACTATCTGGGCACTTTGTTACCTGGACAAACTGATAACCAAAATTAACGACCACACTGTAATTACAGAAACTTTATTCATGATCTCCAAAATCTAGAAATAACCCAAATAGTCTTCAACTGGTAAATAATTAAACCATGACATATTTATACAATGGGATACCATTCACCAATGATTAATTACTGACATATACAACAACATGAGTGTATCTCAAATGCATTATGCTAAGTGAAAGAAGCCAACTAAAAAACCTATATACTATGTAATTGAATTTATATGACTTTCTGGAAAAGGCACATGTTCAAATCAGAGGAAGTGTTAACTACAGTGGGGAACAGGAAAATTCTGAGAGGTATTGGAACAGTTCTTTATCTTCATTACACTAGTGCTTATATGACTGTGTTTGTCAAAACTCACACAACTGTGCGTTCACTAAAGTTTATAGACATAATTTACTGAATGTAAATTAAACATAAAATAAATGAAAAATCAAATCAACCACTTTACTCCTCATACATAAGAACTGTATTGGGTACACCTTAAAACCCACAGCCACAGCTATGGTAAACAATGGCTATTGACAAATACTAAACATCAACCAATTATTATCCTTATCTCTGCATGAGTGTGTGCTAAGTTGCTTCACTCGTGTCCGACTCTTTGCAATCCTATGGATTATGGTCAGCCAGGCTCCTCTGTCCATGAGATTCTTCAGGCAAGAGTACTGGAGAGGATTGCCATGCTGTCCTCCAGGGGATCTTCCCAACCCAGGGACTGAACCCACCCATGTCTCTGCATCTCTTATGTCTCCTGCATTGGCGGGTGGGTTCTTTACCACCAGCACCACCGGGAAGCCTTTCTTGTCTCTGCATCTCACCCAAATTGCCTCTTCCCAGCCGTTAATGTGAGAATCCTCACTGGTTACATGAAGTGCCATTGAACATGCCCTAGGCCTCTGCTTAGCTTACACAAAATCCAAGCCAATCACTTCTAATCAGTCCTCAATTAAAGAAATTTTAAAAGCACACACCACAGCAATCAAAGAATCAAAAACTTCACTCACCATTCAAAGAAAGGGGAAGATTCACCTCTAAAATGGGCTACTCCTAGCTCCTGAAAATTAACCACAGCTGTTGATGAAAACTAGTCCAACTCCACAGGAAAGCCACAAAGCTGGCAACCTAAAAAGAGCAATCTGTCTCCCTGAACAACTTTTAATCATGATCCCTCAAGAACTCAAGGCCAAAGCTAACATACCATCCCCTGTCTGCTAAAACCTCATCATGGTTTACATACACCACTCTGGCATCTTCCAGAGGCAGTGGCCACACTTGTCCCTAATAAACCACTAAGCAGTTCACAATGAGGAATACAGTCTAATAATAATAACATAAAGCTCAAAAAATGCCAAAGGAGAGGGAAAAGTATATCCACAAAAATAAACTATAAGTGATTATACATCAGCAAAGAAAAATGGAGTTGCCAGCAATTGTTTTAGCCTAAGACAGTGTGGCTGGAAACTTGGATGTAGTCGGTGCTGTGAAATAAAGAAACATGTCAGTTCTCTTTCTCATGACAGCCTTCTCTCCAGCTTCCTCACCTTGTCAACCCATCTCAAGAATTTCTTCTCAAGACTAGATGACCAACTCATATTGGGCTTTCATATCTTGTAGAGGCTCCATGACCTTCATTATGCTTGTCTCTCGTATTTCTTTGAAGTTTGGCACAGATATTGCAAAAACCGTGTTTCAGATCTTTGATACAACAATTTTTTTCCTAGTTGTCATATGTAAATAGTGACCCACTGTCTCTCATTTGAGCTGATTCATAAAATGCCTTCATTTTTGTCACTCGTCAAGCTATCTCTGGCCTGGGACCTTTTTGCTGCCTAAATAAAAGAATCTAGTTAATTAGAGTGTTATATAGTCTCTATAGAAATCATATCACTGCCATAAGCTAATTAAATATTTTTACTGGATCAGGATCATAAAATTTCAACCTTTACACAAACAAGCATTTTAATACTCTAGGACACATCTTCAAAAATAGTGTCTCAAAGAAACACACTATGATAATACCTTCTATTCAGTATTTTTAATGGACTTTATTGAAGTATAATTTCTATACAATAAAGTTCACTAAATTTAAGGACATAATTCAGTGTTTGGACAAATGTATACGGTCATATACTAGCCCTCAAAATCAAACAGAATATTTTATCATCTCAAAAACATTCCTTCATGTCTCTTTGCTGTCAGATCCCCTTTCCACTGGCTCATCACTGGCTACCCCCAACCTTTATAATGTCACCAGAGTTATTCCTTTATAAAATGTCATATAACTAAAACCACACATTGCCTAGCCTTGTCTTCTATCACAGAGAATGTTTTTGAAATTTTGTTGCTGTATCAGTAAATTTTTTCATTTTGTTGTTGAGTAGTATTCCACTGCATAGAAATATCACAATTTCTGTATCCATTCACCACCTGATTGACATTTAGATTATTTCCAGTCTGGGGATATTATAAAGTACCTATAGATGTTCACAGAAGAGCTTTTGCATTGACATGCATTTTTATTTCTCAGAGGTAAATATCTAGGAAAGGAATTAGCAGATCATGTAACTATAGCCATTCTAATTTTAGTCATTCAGGGAGGGAGGGGTGGATGTGAGTGTGCTTAGTCACTCAGTCATATCTGACTGTCTGCAACCCTTTGGATTGTAGCCCACCTAGCTCCTCTGTCCATGGGACTTTTCAGGCAAGAAAAGTCCCATGGATAGAGTAGAGTGGGTTGCCATTTCCTACTCCAGCTGATCTTCCCAACGAAGAGATCAAACTTGAGTATCCTGTTGTCTCCTGCACTGCAGGCAGATTCTTTACCTGCTGAGCCATCAGGGAAGCACAGGGAATGGGTAATAGCATCTAACTGCAGTCTCTTATTTCTCTTATAATTAATTATAGTGAGCATATTTCCAGGGCATAACTGCCACTGACATAGCTTTCTGGTAAAGTGTCTATCGAAATATTTACCCATTTATTTATAAAGTTTTTTGTCTTCTTGAATTGAAAAAGTTTTAATATATTATGTTTCAAGTCCATTCAGAGATATACATATTGGGACTACTTTCTCCCATGTCTGTGGCTTACATTTGCAATTTATTAACAGTGTCTTTTAAATAAGTTGTTTTTTCTTTTTTTAATGAAGTCTAATTTGCCAAGGTAGCATTTTGTGACCTCCCAAGAAAAATCTTCACCTAATATTAAGTCACAAGGATGTTCGCCTATAGTTTCCTCTAGAAAGTTTACAGTTTTCTTTCTTCTATTTAGATCTCTGATCCAGTTGAATAATCTTTTTTTTAATTTCGAAGTGAAAGTCATATAAAGGTTTGATGTTTGCAAATGAATACCAAATTATTTTAGCACCATTTTTTGGATATAATATTATTTCCCTTATTAAATTACCTTGGCATATTTGTTGAAAACCAATTAGCCATATAAATGTGGGTCTATTTCTAATCCACATCTCTATGTCTTTTGCATTTCAGGCAGATTTTTATCACTGAGCAACATGGCAGCCCCCTTTTTGGGATCACATTGAATAATAGATCAATTTGAGAGGAAATAACACTTTATAATCTTGTGATACATGAGCAGAATCTCTCTTTATTTAAGTCTTCTTTATTTAAGTGTTCTTTAGACTTCGTAGTATTTTGCAATTTGGGACATACAGAGGTTGCCCATATTTTTATGTATTTATTGCTAAATATTTCATGTTTTATGCTATTATAAATGGTACTATTTCTAATTATTCATTGCTAATACAGAGATTAAAATTATACTTATAAATTGGAATCGTGTGATCTTTTTGAACACATGTATTAGTTTTAAAAGCTTTTTTGTAAAAAAAAACAAATTGTCTCCAAAGAAAAACAGTTGAATGTCTTCCTTTCCAATATACTATTCATTTCTAGGAACAGTGTGGATCTCTAGTAACAATGAGGAATAGTACTGGTAAGAGAAAACGTACTTGCCTCCTTCCTAATCTCAGAGGAAAGCATTTGGTCTTTCAAGGAGTTTTACATCTATCTTCATAAAGCATAATGGTTTATCATTTCCTTTTATTACAATATCTTTAGCTGATATTATGATCAGAATAATGCAGGACTCCTAAAATAAATTGTGAAGCCCCTCCACTTATTTACTGGAAGAGTTTGTATACATTAGTCTTATTTGTCCCTCAAAAAGCTTGGTAGAATTCACAAGAGAAGGCATCTGGGTAGGTAATTTTCTTTAAAGGAAGGTCTTAACTACAAATTCAAATATGTGTGTGTGTGTTTGTGTGTGTGCGTATACATGCCCATAGTATCTATTTTTAAATAAATCTAGTAGATTATATCTTTTCAGAAATTTGCCTAGTTCATCTCTACATTGTAGAACACATGGCATAAAGCTGGATGGATAATATATCTTATCCATCTAATGCCTATAGTATTGGTAAGGATGCCTCTGGTTACATTCCTGATATTGGTAATTTGTGCCTCTCTCTTTTTCTTTTTTCACTAATCAGTCTGACTTGAAAATTATCTATTTTATTACATTAATATTTTGTTAACATATGGTTTTTAACATTCTCTAGAGTTTGTTTTGTATTTCACTGAGTTTTCTCTTTTCATAATTATTTCACTCCTTACTTTGTTCAATTTGTTCTTGTTCTTCCAGTTTTCTTTTTTTTAAGATGGAAGTTTGAATCACTGATTTTGGGACCTCTTTTTTCTAATACAAATATTTAAAAGCATAACTTTCCCTCTAAGCAATGTTAAGACTTCTTTCCACAAATTTTGGTAGGTTGCAATTTTAATTCACTTCAAAACTTCTTCTCATACATTATGTCTTTTCTTTCTAGGCTCATGAATTATTTAGCTCTGTAACATTTGATTGATTAATTGGAAATATTCTATATATCTTTCTGGTATTCATCTCTAGTTTAAATCTATTATGATGAGAGAACATATTTAAAATGTGAGATACCCTTTGTAGCCCAGAATACAATCTATCTTATAAAAGTTCTATGTATATGGAAAAAATACATATTCTGTTGTCATTAGGTGAGATGTTTTATAATATCAATTAAGTCAAATTGGCTATTAATATTTTTCAAGTTTTCTGTATCTTATTGATTTTCTATCTACTTATTGATTTTCTATCTACTTGTTCTATACATTAGTAAGAGTAAGAATCATCAGTATATTTGATTATAATTGTGGGTTTGTCTGTTTTTCTTTTTTAATCAATTATCATTTGTTTCTTCATTTATTTTCAAAGTCTATTATTAGGTATACAGATATTTACTTTGAACTGTACTGTCCCCTTGATGAGTTGATCCTTTTGTTATTTTGAAATGAAAATCTACATTGTCCCTGGTAAAACTCCTTGCTCTGAGTCTATATTAATACGGCTATGAAATTTTAGGCCATTTTTCTTAAAATGTGCTTTGTGATTCCTGTCTCTCCTCTCTTCCTGGGACTCCAGTTACACATATGTGAAACCATTATCATCCGCAGCTCACTGAAACTCTGTACATTATACTTCTCTAATTTTCCTTTTGGATCACTGTTACATATTCAAACTCACTGATCTTTATTCCCAAGGTCAGATATTTAAATGTATTTTGTAAAGAAAGTACTGAATAGGAGAATAACATACAGAATGCATTTTTACATTGTGATTAACATAACCAGATGTACAGAATTTTTTCTGAAAAAATGGTTCAAGAAAATTCCAAGAGATCAATACAGAAATTCAGATACAAAGAGATCAAAGGTTACATGGGACTGTTGCACAGAGAACTGAAATAAAAAGAAGTGTGAAGCAGATATTTCAAAGGGAAATTTATAAAATGTAGTAGGGTATATAAAAATACCAAGAGGGATATATCAAGATTAAATTGTTTCAAGTCTTAGTGACTATAAAAATGATGATATCATATAGAAGACATACATATAGCTTAGATAAGAAAAGCAATAAAAATAAATTTTAAACTAACCTCAGATATACAGATGACACTACCCTAATAGCAGAAAGTGAAGAGGAACTAAAGAGCCTCTTAATGAAGGTGAAAGGAGAGTGAAAAGGCTGGCTTAAAACTCAACATTCAAAAAACTAAAATGCCAAACAGATGGGGAAAAAATGGAAACAGTGACAGACTTCATTTTCTTGGGCTCCAACCTTGGAAGAAGAGCTATGGCAACCTAGTGAAATTGCTCAGTCGTGTCTGACTCTTTGCAACCCCATGGACTGTAGCCTGCCAGGCTCCTCTGTCCATGGGATTCTCCAGGCAAGAATACTGGAGTGGGTTGCCATTTCCTTCTGCAGGGGATCTTCCCAACCCAGAGATCGAACCCAGGTCTCCTGCATTGCAGGCAGATGCTTTATCCTCGGAGCCACCAGGGAAGCCCTAGATAGCATATTAAAAACCTAGAGAGCATATTAAAAAGCAGAGACATCACTTTGCTAAGAAAGGTTCATATAGTCAAAGCTATGGTTTTTCCAGTAGTCATGTACAGATGTGAGAGTTTACAGACCATAAAAAAGGCTGAGCATCAAAACTGATGCCTTTGAACTCTGGTGCTGAACAAGACTCTTGAGAATCCCTTGGACAGCAAGGAGGTCAAACCAGTCACTCCAAAAGGAAAGCAACCCTGAATATTCGCTGGAAGAACTGATGGTGAAGCTGAAGAAGCTCCAATACTTTGGTCACCTGATGCTAAGAGCCAACCCATTGGAAAAGTCCCTGATGCTGGGAAAGACTGAGGG
Organism: Capricornis sumatraensis; assembly: GCF_032405125.1. Lineage (NCBI taxonomy): Eukaryota > Metazoa > Chordata > Mammalia > Artiodactyla > Bovidae > Capricornis > Capricornis sumatraensis. The sequence goes on along the minus strand of NC_091085.1, from coordinate 37,494,269 downwards.
CAGGAGGAAAAGGTAGCAGCAGAAGATGAGATGGTTGGATGGCATCACTGACTCAATGGATGTGAGTTTCAGCAAGCTCTGGGATATGGTAAAGGACAGGGAAGCCTGGTGTGCTGCAGTCCATGGAGTCACAAAGAGTCAGACATAACTGAGTGACAACATTTACAGGGAACTATACAAGTGTATCATGGAAGAAATTAAGTATAAATAAGTGAGGTTCAGGTGAAAAGTCAACCCTAATATATACATTCAATCATAATTAGAATAATTTAACCAAAATAAGGATTAATAATTATCTATCAAAAGCAGAGACATTAGTTTGTCAACTAAGGTCCATCTAGTCAAGCCTATGGTTTTTCCTGTGGTCATGTATAGATGTGAAAGTTGGACTGTGAAGAAAGCTGAGCGCCAGAGAATTGATGCTTTTGAACTGTGGTGTTGGAGAAGACTCTTGAGAGTCCCTTGGACTGCAAGGAGATCCAACCAGTCCATTCTGAAGGAGATCAACCCTGGGATTTCTTTGGAAGGAATGATGCTAAAGCTGAAACTCCAGTACTTTGGCCACCTCATGCGAAGAGTTGACTCATTGGAAAAGACTCTGATGCTGGGAGGGATTGGGGGCAGGAAGAGAAGGGGACGACAGAGGATGAGATGACTGGATGGCATCACTGACTCGATGGACGTGAGTCTGAGTGAACTCCGGGAGTTGGTGATGGACAGGGAGGCCTGGCATGCTGCTATTCATGGGGTCGCGAGGAGTTGGACACGACTGAGTGACTGAACTGAACTGATGCAAGAAATTACATCATGAGACAGGCATATTAGGCCAAGGGACTATAATCATACATAGAGAAGCACAGATGAAAATATAAAAAGCAAAAGAAATAAAGGGATACCTCAAGAGATGAAGGGAATATAGTATAGCTTAAAGTCATAAAAGTTAGTAGAAGAGTAATTAAACTTTTAATATTGCAAACTGGAGTTTTAATATTACAAACTTCTACGGAAACCTAAAGAAAAAAAAATAACTGAGAAAATGACATCTTCATGAATTCAACATGGACAGAGTCAAAGTAACATATAAATGTTTAATAATCCTTAACAGAAATGAAGCAGTAGCAACAGAGTCAGGCTGGAAGAAATTTACTTAAAGATCGCTAAAGTGCTCCACCATTCTCTGACAACCAGGTATAAGAGAACAATTTCTAACCAGACACAGAGGACTTCAAGTATGCAGACCGTTAACCACCAGTAAAATACCTAAATTAGGAACAGGGGTTACGGTGAAGGGCCATAAAAGATATGCTTTAAATCAGAGTGTTTTAACATTCACATTTCCACAAAACAAGTATTTCCTTAAAACATCAACACTGACTACAATAAACTTTTGACCCTAACTTAACTTGGGTTTACATAAAGTTTATAGATGTAAAAGTAAAGTTACAATTGAAACAGAACTATAAATAGTCTCCAAACTATAAGATACAAATTACAATGTATCCAAAAAGTAAAATTCACGTTTGTCCTTTTAGTTCAGTTCAGTTCAGTCGCTCAGTCATGTCTGACTCGTTGCGACCCCATGAAGCGCAGCACACCAGGTCTCCCTGTCCATCACCAACTCCCGGAGTTCACGCAAACTCATGTCCATCGAGTCAGTGATGCCATCCAGCCATCTCACCCTTCTTTATGGTCCTGCTCTCACAACCATACATGACTACTGGAAAAACCATATCTTTGATTAGATGGACCTTCATCAGCAAAGTGATGTCTCTGCTTTTTAATACACTGACTAGGTTTGTCATAGCTTTTCTTCCAAGGAGCAAGTGTCTCTTATTTTCATGGCTGCAGTCACCATCTGCAGTGATTTTGGGGCCAGGAATATGAAATCTGACAGTTTCCACCTTTTCCTCAACTATATGCTATGAAGTGATGCGACCAGATGCCATGATCTTCATTTTCTGAACTTTGAGTTTTAAGCCAGCTTTTTCACTCTCCTCTTTCACCTTCATCAAGAGGCTCTTTAGATTTTCTTTGCTTTCTACCATTTAAAGTGGTATCATCTGCATATCTGAGCTTTTTTATATTTCCCCTATCAATCTTTATTCCAGCTAGTGAGTCATCCAACCAGCATTTCCTATGATGTACTCTGCATATAAGTTAAATAACCAGGATGACAATATACAGTCTTCAAGTATTCCTTTCCCAATTTTGAACCATTTTTCCACGTCCAGTTCAAACTGTTGCTTCTTTCTCTGCATACAGGTTTCTCAGAAGGCAGGTAAGGTGATCTGATATTCCCATTTTTTTCAAGAATATTCCATAGTTTGTTGTGATCCAAGCAGCCAAAGGCTTTAGTGTAGTCAATGAAGCAGAATTAGAAATCTTTTTTGGAATTCCCTTGCTTTTCTTTTGATGTAGTGGATGTCGGCAATTTTATTTCTGGTTCCTCAACCTTTTCTATATCCAGCTTGTACATCTGGAAGTCCCAGCACTTACTCTTGAAGCCTAGCTTGAAGGATTTTGAGCATAATCTTTCCAGCATGTGAAATGAGTACAACTGTACCATACTTTTGAACTGTGGTGTCAGAGAAGATTCTTGAGAGTCCCTTGAACTTCAAGGAGATCAAACCAGTTTATCCTAAAGGAAATCAGTCCTGAATATTCATTGGAAGGACTGATGCTAAAGCTGATGCTCCAATACTTTGTCCATGTGTTAAGGAAGAACTTACTCATTTGAAATGACCCTGATGCTGGGAAGATAGAAAGCAGGAGGAGAAGGGGACAACAGAGGATGAGATGGTTGGACAGTATCACTGACTTGATGGACATGAGTTTGACCAAGCTCCGGGAGTTGGTAATGGACAGGGAAGCCTGGCGTGCTACAGTCCATGAGGTCGCAAAGAGTCGGACATAACTGAGTGACTGAACTGAACTGTACTATACTTTGAACATTCTTTGGCATTGCTTTTCTTTGGGATTGCAATGAAAACTGACCTTTTCCAGTCCTGTGGACATTGCTGAAATTTCCAAATTTTCTGGCATACTGAATACAGCACTTTAACAGGATCATCTTTGAGGATTTGAAATAGCTCAGCTGGAATTCCATCACCTCCACTAGCTTTGTTTGTAGCAACGCTTCCTAAGGCCCATTTGACTTCACACTCCAACATGCCTGGCTCTAGGTCAGTGACCACACCATCATAGCTATCTGGGTCATTACAAGCTTTTTTATAGAGTTCTTCTGTCTATTCTTACCACCTCTTATTGATCTCTTCTGCTTCTGTTTGGTCCTTGCCATCTTTGTCCTTTACTGTGTCTATCTTTGCATGAAAATGTTCCTTTGATACCTCCAGTTTTCTTAAAGAGATCTCTAGTCTTTCCCATTCTATTGTTTTCCTCTATTTCTCTGCATTGTTCACTCAAGAAGGCTTTCTTATCTCTCCTCCCTATTCTCTGGAACTCTGCAGTCAGTTGGCTATATCTTTCCCTTTCACCTTTGCCTTTCACATTTCTTCTTTTCTCAGCTATTTGTAAGACCTCCTCAGAAAACCGCTTCATCTTCTTGTATTTCTTATTGTTGGGAATGTTTTTAGTCACCACCTACTGTATGGTACAGACTCCCATCCATACTTCTTTGGGCACTCTGCAGACCAGATCTAGTCCCTTGAATCTATTCACCACCTCCCCTGCATAAACGTACACTATTTGATTCAGGTCATACCTGACTGCTCTAGTGGTTTTCCCTACTTTCTTCAATTTGAGTCTGAATTTTGAAATAAGGAGCTGATGATCTGAGCCACAGTCAACTCCAGGTCTTGTTTTTGCTGACAGGATAGAGTTTCTTCATCTTTGGCTGCAAAGATTATAATTAATCTGATTTGAGTATTGACCATGTGGTGATGCCCATGTGTAGAGTTGTCTCTTGTGTCACTGGAAGATGCTGTTTGCTATGACCACTGTGTTCTCTTGGCAAAACTTTGTTAACCTTTGTCCTGCTTCATTTTGTACTCCAAAGCCAAACTTGCCTATTACTCCAGCTATCTCCTGACTTCTTACTTTTGCATTCCAGTCCCCTATGATGAAAGGGACTTCTTTTGGGGGTGTTAGTTCTAGGAGGTCTTGTAGGTCTTCATAGAATTGTTCAATTTCAACTTCTTTGGCACTAGTGTCTGGGGCCTAGGCTTGTATTACTATAATGTTGAATGGTTTGCCTTGGAAGTGAACTGAGATCATTCTGTTATTTTTGAGATTGCAACCATGTACTGCATTATGGACTCTTTTGTTGACTATGAGGGCTACACCATTCCTTCTAAGGGATTCTTGCCCACAGTAGTAGATATAATGGGTCATCTGAATTAAATTCACCCATTCTGATCCATTTTAGTTTACTGAATCCTAAAATGTCAATGTCCCCTCTTGCCATCTCCTGTTTGACCACATCCAATTTACCTTGATTCATGGACCAAACATTCCAGGTTCCTATGCAATACTGTTCTCTATAGCAATGGACTTTACTTTCACCACCAGACACAACCAAACTAGGCATCATTTCCACTTTGGCTCAACCTCTTCATTCTTTCTGTAGCTATTTCTCTGCTCTTTCCCAGTAGTATACTGAATACCTACCAACCTGGGGTGCTCATCTTTCAGTGTCATAGCTTTTTGCCTTTTCATGCACTACTCATGGGTTTCTCTGGGCAAGAATACTGAAGTGGCTTGCCATTTCCTTCTCCAGTACACCACAGTTTGTCAGGCCCTAACTAGCAGGGACATGACCTTCAGTTGCTCCACAGAGCTGAATGACATACCCGGTGCCCTGGTTGTCCTACTGCTGGTCCTCTCTGGGTGTATAAATCTTCACCAGCCATCTAGTACCAGTCAATGTGCAGCCCTGGATCAAGGCAATGGCCCTGCTGGAGTGGCTCGGAAACCAGGTCTTGGGGAGGCTGTAGTCAATGTTGGAAGACACCCAGGAGCCTAGCGCTCCCTGGTCTCTCTGCTACCACTGGCCTGGGGCCAATCTCCTACCCAGGGGTCACTGTCCACTCTGCAACCCATCTGCCACCAATGCCGAACTCTGGCCCCAGCCTTTCCTCTCCTCTGGCTCCACAGGAAGGAGCTGGGGGCACTGGTCATTACCCTGCTCCCACCCTTACTGTGATGTCTGATCACTTCCCAGACCGCCAACACCTCTTTAGGCTGCCGCCGCCATGTCAACCCACAGCCATCTTGGTGTTGGGCAGCTGGGCAGTTTTATTTGGGCTTTTCTTTGATGTAGGACATTTCAAGGTTCCCAAGGAACACACTAAATAAAAAAGTTATATGTCACCGGTTCTTATTTTGCTCAGTATTCCAGCTGAGGGGAAGAGCTGTACTGCCTAGGACAATAGAGGGACAACCAACTGGAAAGATTAGGGGAATAACTTGTAAAAAAGAAAGAGAAACAGGGGACAGAGAAGAAAGATGATTAGAGTATTTTAAGAAGTTTTGCACTGTAGTATGCAATTTAACTGCTTTCATGAGAATTTCAGAAAATGCTGCAGCACTTATACTTTTAGAGTTGGCTTTACAGTAGGGCTTGAGGAAAATGTTGCTTACTTGATCTGTTGATTTGTTTTGACTGAAGTTTTCAGAGATTCAACAAAAGGCTAAGCCTGGCCTCTAGGGGAATATTTTTATTTCATATAGGAGAAGACCAGGCCAGGCCCTCATGGTAAGGCAAAACTCTGGGCATCAATTCAAAGAGGAAAAAAAGCAGATGGAATATAAATACTGCTAAGCAAAATACTCATCTTACAATCCAAGATATGATGAATCAGGCAGTGAGAGCTCATACAAAAGGTGATAGAAAGCAGAAACTCAAACAAGGAAGTCAGTTGGTATTGGTGAGGGCCAAAAACAGATGTCAGGAAGTAAGCCACTAGGAGACTCAAGTTCAAGGTAAGAAATTTGACTCATTTCAGCATAAGGTAAAATCTTCCACATTACAGATCAGAAGCCCATCTCCTGGGGAGTATAGAATATACAACAGGAGTCAAATATTTTAGGGTAGAATCTTATAAAGAAAAGCAAATAATTTGGACACTGCAGTGCCAAAGACAGAAACAACATTTACACAAACACTGGTCAATTAATTAGTTTTCAGAAGCTCTTATTAAACTCCTCTGACTTATAAAAAGAATGTATCTAGAATGCAAGCTTAATAAAACCCTAAAATTGAAGAGAGTCATAGTAGCAGATTTAGAAAAATAAGAGTTTTGGAAGTCAAGCAAACTACTACACTTCTCATTTACTATGAATTCCTAAAGCCAGAAAATGTTATTCAAAGGTCAAAACTCCATTTCAAATACAAACTTTAGTACTAAAAACAAATAAATTGCCAATCATTTCTAGATTATGCAGTACTCCTGCAAATTAATACTAACCAGAACAGCGTTTACGTCTATAAAAGTAAGAAGACTTTGCTTTGTGCCCCAGCCCAGCAATACTGACATCTGAGATAAAGAAGCTGAGGAAGGGTAAACTGAGCCTCATAAATACTGCAGATATAATTACAAACATCACAATTACTTTCCTACAGAAAAAGAGGGGGGGAAAGATTGCTTTTATTATCACCAAGGCTAAAACAGAACAACTCATCAATAATATTATCCCTCTTTTACCTTAAAAAAGGACACCAAGGAAAATATGGAAGAAAGAAAAATACTCAGTATTTGCTGACATTAATTCGAAAGGCATTTGGGCCCCATTAGAAAAGGAAATGGCAACCCACTCCAGTACTCTTGCCTGGAAAAGCCCATGCACAGAGTAGCCTGGTAGGCTACAGTCCATGGGGTCCCCAAGAGTCGGACACGACTGAACGACAGGTTTGTTTGTTTGGTTGGTTGGTTTGGGCCCCATATTCCACAACTCCCAGCTTGAATCCTGATTACTTGGGTAACCTAGAACTGAAAATATGCATCTAAACCTATTACAATGAACTTTCAATTCTAGGCCATTATACCTGACTATTAAAAGAGAATACAGAAGCTCACAGGTCATAAATTTTCCCATATTTAAATAAGAGCATGGTTCTCTGCCTGTGACACTCTAATAAAATATATGCTCTATATTCTACCACAGGGTAGTGGCTCTATAAAAACATGTGCTACATTTTTACTACTTGCAAGTATAAACTGTGCAAGATTGGGAGTGAAATCCTCTGAATTCATTGAGATTTTTAAGCTAATACTGAAAAACTGACAGTGAGCAAGAGGTATGAAAAAGAACTAAGATGCTAGTGAAGATTCTTGAATAGTGCTGAGGAAAGTGATTGTTTAAGAATGTCTTTTTCTCAAAAGAAGATACACACATGGCCAATAAACACATGAAAAGATGCTCAATATCACTAATTACCAGAGAAATGCAAATCAAAATTACAGTGAGGTATCAACTCACACCATTCAGAATGGGCATCATCAAAAAATCTACAAATAATAAAGCCTGGAGAGGATGTGGAGAAAATGGAACCTTTCTACATTGTTGGTGGAAATGTAAACTGATACAGCATTTATAGACAACAGTATAGAGATTCTTTAAAAACTAGGAATAAATCAACCATATGGACCAGGCAATCCCGTTACTAGGCATATACACTGAGAAAGCCACAACTATAAGAGACACAAGTACTCCAGTGTTCACTGCAGCACTGCTTACAATAGCCAGGACATAGAAGCAATATAGATGTCCATCTAGAGATGAATGGATAAAGAAGATGTGGTACAATATACAATAGAAAATAGAGTCAGTCAGTTCAGCTGCTCAGTCATGTCCAACTACGTGCAACCCCATGGAATGCAGGACACCAGGCCTCCCTGTCCATCACCAACACCTAGAGCTTACATAAACTCATGCCCATTGAGTTGGTCATGGCATCCATCCATCTCATTCTACGCCATTCCCCACCTCGTCCTGCCTTCAATCTTTCCCAGCATCAGGGTCTTTTCAAATGAGTCAGATTTTCACATCAGGTGGCCAGAGTATTGCAGTTTCATCTTCAACATCAGTCCTTCCAATGAATATTCAGGACTGACCTCCTTTAAGACAGACTGGTTGGATCTCCTTGCAGTTCAAGGGACTCTCAAGAGTCTTCTCCAGAACCACAGCTCAAAAGCATCAACTTTTCAGTGCCCAGCTTTACTTATAGTCAAACTCTCACATCCTTTCATGATTAATAGAAAAACCATACCCTTGACTAGACAGACCTTTGTCTGCAAGGTAATGTCTCTGCTTTTTAATATGCTGTCTAGCTTGGTCATAACTTTTCTTCCAAGAAGCAACTGTCTTTTAATTTCATGGCTGCAGTCAACATCTGCAGTGATTTTGGAGCCCAAAAAAATAAAGTCTGCCACCGTTTCCACTGTTTCCCCATCTATTTGCCATGCAGTGAGCAAGCAGATGCCATGAAGTGATGGGACCATATGCCATGATCTTTGTTTTCTGAATGTTGAGCTTTAAGCCAACTTTGTCACTTTCCTCTTTCACTTTCATCAGGGGGCTATAGTTCCTCTTCACTTTCTGCCATAAGGGTGGTGTCATCTGCATCTCTCAGGTTATTGATATTTCTCCCGGCAATCTTGATTCCAGCTTGTGCCTCCTCCAGCCCAGTGTTTCTCATGATGTACTGTGCATGTAAGTTAAATAAGCAGGGTGACAGTATACAGCCTTGATGTACTTCTTTTCCTATTTGGAACCAGTCTGTTGTTCCATGTCCAGTGCTAACTGTTGCTTCCTGACCTGCATACAGATTTCTCAAGAGGCAGGTCAGGTGGTCTGGTATTCCCATCTCTCTCAGAATTTTCCACAGTTTATTGTGATCCACACAGTCAAAGGCTTTGGCATAGTCAACAAAGTAGAAATAGATGTTTTTCTGGAACTCTCTTGCTTTTTCGATGATCCAGCGGATGTTGGCAATTTGATCTCTGGTTCCTCTGCCTTTTCTAAAACCAGCTTGAACATCAGAAAGTTCATGGTTCACATATTGTCGAAGTCTGACTCGGAGAATTTTGAGCATTACTTTATTAGCGTGTGAGATGAGCACAATTGTGCGGTGGTTTGAGTTTTCTTTGGGATTGGAATGAAAACTGACCCTTTCCAGTCCTGTGGCCACTGCTGAGTTTTCCAAATTTGCTGGCATACTGAGTACAGCACTTTCACAGCATCATCTTTCAGGATTTTGAAGCAGCTCTATTGGAATTCCATCACTTCCACTAGCTTTGTTCATAATGATGTTTCCTACAGCCCACTTGACTTCACGTTCCAGGATGTCTGGCTCTAGATGAGTGGTCACACCATCGTGCCTGTCTGAGTCATGGAGATCTTTTTTATACAGTTTTTCTGTGTATTTTTGCCACCTCTTCTTAATATCTTCTGCTTCTGTTAGGTCCATACCATTTCTGTCCTTTATTGAGCCCATCTTTGCATGAAATGTTCCCTTGGTATCTCTAATTTTCTTGAAGAGATCCCTAGTCTTTCCCTTTCTATTGTTTCCCTCTATTTCTTTGCACTGATCACTGAGGAAGGCTTTCTTATCTCTCCTTGCTATTCTTTGGAACTCTGCATTCAAATGGGTATATCTTTCCTTTCCTCCTTTGCTTTTGGCTTTTCTTCTTTTCACAGCTATAGTTCATAGTTCATCAGGCACTCTGTCTATCAGATCTAGTCCTGGTCTTGTTTTTGCTGACTGTATAGAGCTTCTCCATCTAGGCTGCAAAGAATATAATCAATCTGATTTTGGTATTGACCATGTGGTGATGTTCATGTGTAGAATCTTCTCTCGTATTGCTGGAAGAGGGTGTTTGCTATGACCCTTGCATTCTCTTGGCAAAACTCTATTAGCCTTGCCCGGGAGCTGACTATGGCTCAGATCATGAACTCCTCATTGCCCAATTCAGACTTAAATTTAAGAACACAGAGAAAACCACTAGACCATTCAGGTATGACCTAAATCAAATCCCTCATGATTATACAGTGGACGTGAGCAATAGATTTAAGGGACTAGATCTGATAGAGTGCCTGATGAACTATGGACAAAGGTTCGTGGCATTGTACAGGAGACAGGGTTCAGGACCATCCCTAAGAAAAAGAAATGCATAAAAGCAAAATGGCTGTCTGATGAGGCCTTAGAAATAGCTGTGAAAAGAAGAAAAGCCAAAAGCAAAGGAGGAAAGGAAAGATATACCCATTTGAATGCAGAGTTCCAAAGAATAGCAAGGAGAGATAAAAAAGCCTTCCTCAGTGATCAGTGCAAGAAATAGAGGCAAACAACAGAATGGGAAAGACTAGGGATCTCCTCAAGAAAATTAGAGATACCAAGGGAACATTTCATGCAAAGATGGGCTCAATAAAGGACAGAAATGGTATGGACCTAACAGAAGCAGAAGATATTAAGAAGAGGTGGCAAAAATACACAGAAAAACTGTATAAAAAAGATCTCATGACTCAGACAGGCACGATGGTGTGATCACTCATCTAGAGCCAGACATCCTGGAACGTGAAGTCAAGTGGGCCATAGGAAACATCATTATGAACAAAGCTAGTGGAAGTGATGGAATTCCAATAGAGCTGCTTCAAAATCCTGAAAGATGATGCTGTGAAAGTGCTGTACTCAATATGCCAGCAAATTTGGAAAACTCAGCAGTGGCCACAGGACTGGAAAGGGTCAGTTTTCATTCCAATCCCAAAGAAAGGCAATGCCGAAGAATGCTCAAACTACTGCACAATTGCGCTCATCTCACACGCTAATAAAGTAATGCTCAAAATTCTCCGAGTCAGACTTCGACAATATGTGAACCATGAACTTTCTGATGTTCAAGCTGGTTTTAGAAAAGGCAGAGGAACCAGAGATCAAATTGCCAACATCCGCTGGATCATCGAAAAAGCAAGAGAGTTCCAGAAAAACATCTATTTCTACTTTGTTGACTATGCCAAAGCCTTTGACTGTGTGGATCACAATAAACTGTGGAAAATTCTGAGAGAGATAGGAATACCAGACCACCTGACCTGCCTCTTGAGAAATCTGTATGCAGGTCAGGAAGCAACAGTTAGCACTGGACATGGAACAACAGACTGGTTCCAAATAGAAAAAGAAGTACATCAAGGCTGTATACTGTCACCCTGCTTATTTAACTTACATGCACAGTACATCATGAGAAACACTGGGCTGGAGGAGGCACAAGCTGGAATCAAGATTGCCGGGAGAAATATCAATAACCTGAGAGATGCAGATGACACCACCCTTATGGCAGAAAGTGAAGAGGAACTATAGCCCCCTGATGAAAGTGAAAGAGGAAAGTGACAAAGTTGGCTTAAAGCTCAACATTCAGAAAACAAAGATCATGGCATATGGTCCCATCACTTCATGGCAAATAGATGGGGAAACAGTGGAAATGGTGGCAGACTTTATATTTTGGGGCTCCAAAATCACTGCAGATGTTGACTACAGCCATGAAATTAAAAGACAGTTGCTTCTTGGAAGAAAAGTTATGACCAAGCTAGACAACATATTAAAAAGCAAAGAGATTACTTTGCCAACAAAGGTCCATGTAGTCAAGGCTATGGTTTTTCCACTAGTCATGCATGGATGTGAGAGTTGAACTACAAAGAAAGCTGAGCGCAGATAAATTGATGCTTTTGAACTGTGGTGTTGAAGAAGACTCTTGAGAGTCCCTTTGACTTCAAGGAGATTCAACCAGTCCATCCTAAAGGAGATCAGTCTTGAATGTTCACTGGAAGGACTGATGTTGAAGCTGAACTCCAATACTCTGGACACCTGATGTGAAAATCTGACTCATTTGAAAAGACCCTTATGCTGAAAGAGATTGAAGGCAAGAGGAGAAGGGGCCGACAGGTTGATGTGGTTGGATAACATCACCAACTCAATGGACATGAGTTTGAATAAACTCCGGGAGTTAGTGATAGACAGGGAGGCCTGGCATGCTGCAGTCCCTGGGGTCACAAAGAGTCAGACACGACTGAGCGACTGAACTGAATTTCACTCAGTGGTGACCTCTTCCGAGAGGCCTTATGACGTACGCAAGTCTTCTGCACCCAGAGCCCCTGTCCCTGCAGCAGACCACCGCCGACCTGTACCTCCACAGGACACGCTCAAACACAGTTCTGTCTCAGTCTCCATGGGGTCCCTGGGTTCTGGTGCTCATAAGGTTTGTTTGAGCTCTCTGAGTGTCCATGGCAGAAATTGGGTTTGATTTTAAGCATGAATTTGCCCCTCCTATCATCTTGCTGGGGCTTCTCCTCTGCCCTTGGGCTGCACAGTGCTGGAGCAGTGAGTGGCCAAGAGGAGATACCCCAGATCCAAGGTCAGGCTAGGTGGCTGTGCTTCACTGGACCAGCCATGTGGAGATACCCCTTGTACAAGGTCAGAGAAAACCCAGTAAGACAGTAGGCACTGGAGCAGCTGTGAGGAGATACCCCACAATGGAATATTACTCAGCCATAAAAAACCAATTTGAGTTGATTCTAGTGAGGTAGATGAATCTAGGGCCTGTTACACAGAGTGAAGTAAGTCAGAAAAAGGAAAAACAAATATTTTATATTAACCTGTGTGTATATATATATATATGGAATCTAGAAAAATGGTACTGATGAATTCATTTGCAGGGAAGGAATGGAGCCACAGATGTAGAGAATGTATTTCTGGACACAGTGGGAGAAGGAGAGAGTTGATAAATGGAGAAAGTAGGATCAACATATATACATTACCAGGTATAAAACAGAGAGCTGGTGAGAAGTTGCTGTGTAACACAGGGAGCCCAGCCTGGCATTTTGTGATGACTTACAGAGGTAGGATTGGCAGAGGGGAGGGGAGGAAGAAGATATAGGTATAATTACAGTTGATCTGTGTTGCTGTACAGCAGAAATCAACACAACATTGTAAAGCAATTTTCCTCCAGTAAAAAATTATATTAAAAAAAAAAAGAAAGAGATTGATTAACATTGGCACTAGCCAAAAAGCATGTTGCAGTGCAGGTACACCTACAACCTAATTCACTGCATGAAGCCATACCTAAGATCGATACTACCCAAAAGGGGTGTTTTATAGTTCATGAGAATAGAAATGAGGTCTTACTCACTGCTATAAAACCAATACTGACATCAAGTAAATGCTCAATAAATTAGTACTGAGGAAATGAATTAATGGAAAAATGAATAGATCAGGCTCTGAGAAGAAATGAAATACAATGTGAAAGGGAACAGTCTAAATGGCAAGCCTACTCTGTAACTCAACTTGAAGAATATTTGTTCAGACTCCAAAATCCTCTGTAACATAAAAGTGTGTATTGCTGCCCAAAAGCCTGAGCAGCACACACCTTGAGTATTTCAGTCCTGGTTCAGATCCCAGAAGAGCAGAGCCACTTACATGGTCTAAGCCGAACAGTTGTAGAAGAATGGATGAAGCTAACACCAAGTCACAAGAACAAGAAAACATTAAGAGTAGCTACCACTTAGTGAATGTTACCACATGACAAATACTGCACTAACCATTTTCCAGCCTTTACTCATTTGAAAGTGAAAGTCGCTCAGTCGTGTCCAACTCTTTGCGACCCCATGGACTGTACAGTCCCTGGAATTCTCCCAGGCCAGAATACTGGAGTGGGTAGCCTTTCCCTTCTACAGGGGATCTCCCAAATCCAGGGATTTAACCCAGGTCTCCTGCATTACAGGCGGATTCTTTACCAGCTGAGCCACAAGGGAAGTCCAATCACTTTCCAGCCTTTACTCATTTACTCTTCACAAAATACTTTGAGGTGTTTATTATTATTCTCATTTTACAGATGAGGAAACTGAGACCACAGAGTTGAAGCTAACAACATACTCAACAGCACATCAGTTCAGTTCAGTTCAGTCGCTCAGTCATGGCCGATTCTTTGCGACCCCATGAATCGCAGCACACCTGGCCTCCCTGTCCATCACCAACTCCTGGAGTTCACTCAGACTCATGCCCATCGAGTCAGTGATGCCATCCAGCCATCTCATCCTCTGTCGTCCCCTTCTCCTCCTGCCCCCAATCCCTCCCAGCATCAGAGTCTTTTCCAATGAGTCAACTCTTCACATGAGGTGGCCAAAGGACTGGAGTTTCAGCTTCAGCATTATTCCTTCCAAAGAAATCCCAGGGTTGATCTTCTTCAGAATGGACCGATTGGATCTCCTTGCAGTCCAAGGGACTCTCAAGAGTCTTCTCCAACACCACAGTTCAAAACCATCAATTCTTCAGTGCTTAGCCTTCTTCACAGTCCAACTCTCCCATCCATACATGACCACTGGAAAAACCATAGCCTTGACTAGACAGACCTTAGTTGGCAAAGTAATGTCTCTGATTTTGAATATACTATCTAGGTTGGTCATAAATTTTCTTCCAAGGAGTAAGCATCTTTTAATTTCATGGCTGCAGTCACCATCTGCAGTGATTTTGGAGCCCCCCAAAATAAAGTCTGACACTGTTTCCACTGTTTCCCCATCTATTTCCCATGAAGTGATGGGACCAGATGCCATGATCTTTGTTTTCTGAATGCTGAGCTTTAAGCCAACTTTTTCACTCTCCTCTTTCACTTTTATCAAGAGGCTCTTTAGTTCTTCTTCGCTTTCTGCCATAAGGGTGGTGTCATCTGCATCTCTCAGGTTATTGATATTTCTCTTGGCAATCTTGATTCCAGCTTGTGTTTCTTCCAGTCCAGCGTTTCTCATGATATACTCTGCATATAAGTTAAATAAGCAGGGTGACAATATACAGCCTTGATGTACTCCTTTTCCTATTTGGAACCAGTCTGTTGTTCCATGTCCAGTTCTAACTGTTGCTTCCTGACCTGCATACAGATTTCTCAAGAGGCAGGTCAGGTGGTCTGGTATTCCCATCTCTTTCAGAATTTTCCACAGTTTATTGTGATCCACACAGTCAAAGGCTTTGGCATAGTCAATAGAGTAGAAATAGATGTTTTTCTGGAACTCTCTTGCTTTATCGATGATCCAGGCGATGTTGGCAATTTGATCTCTAGTTCCTTTGCCTTTTCTAAAACCAGCTTAAACATTGGAAGTTCATGGTTCACATATTGCTGAAGCCTGGCTTGGAGAATTTTGAGCATTACTTTACTAGCATGTGGACATAGCTGATCTTAAAAATGAACCTAGGATTTGAACAAGGGCTGTCTAATCACTTTTTTCTACTATAACACTATCTGGAATGATAAAGTTGCTACTAGCTTCTGGAGGTTCTAACAGACTAATTCCATTCAATATTTTCAAGTTGATCCTAACCCTCAAAACCAATTTGCTGCAACAGGTCATTATGACCACCCTGGAACAGAATTCTTTGTGACAGTTCCAGATTTTGTCATCAAATACATTTCACATCAATGAGATGACTTTTAGAGCTAATTGACATCTTTTGTAATCTAGAGTAAAACTGAATAGGAGAAACAACAACAAAAAAAAAGAATGGGAGAGGGGCAAGTAAGTGGGGGAAGGAAGTAAGAAAAACAACAAGAGGACAAGGGTGCAGAGGGAAAAGGGAAAACAGAGGCTGAGACAGACACCAGATTATTATTTTAAAGCTGTTACTCTGCTAAATGAAACCTGGTACTCCAGGGTCTTTGAAAAGTAAGTGTGAAAAAATGAGAGATTTTTGCCAATAGACCCAGTAAAAATAAGCAGTTACAACAGTACAGCCCATTGTTTTGAACCTTCCTTTGCCTACTTACTAAATTTAAACACAACAGCCAGTTTCATAAATTCTTTCCACTATTTTACCTCTGTTTTTTTAATGTAGGTTGAAATCGGAACATTCTCTGTTCCTTTTCCCCGTCTTTCAAATAAGTCCTAATAATATCTCTCAGACACCTGCATGACCAAGTCTCACAATGTCTACACATGTCCAGCTATGTTTCTAAGAATCTTTGGACAGTTTTTTCCTGGTGATCTCTTTATGACTTTATTCTTCCATTATTACTACCTTTACTTTAAAAAGGCTGGATTTAAGTGGTTCATCTAGTTTTACTTATATTATCGCCAGTAAAATTATACACAACTCTGCTATGAACTCCAAAACCAAGATGCAGTTTTATTTTTTACTTCCAAATCACTTTAATTAACTGCTCCCCTATGAAGCTTGTATCAAGTGGCTAATCATGTCAACAACACTACCCTGGCTGCCATACTAGATTTCCTCGCCACTCACCCTCTGCTGTAACCAATGGATCACGCCATGAAGCACCAAAGTTGGATTTACCATTCACTAGGTTCCAGGCACTGGGCAAGGTGCCACTTCACAGTCATGGACAAATTTCATAATCTTTTTTCTCCTCTGACATCCCCAATCAAAAGAGTTCAGATACTAGGTCAATTTTTTCTACCATTTATTCATACTACCCTATCTGAGCTGGGCTCTTATTAATAAGTTTATTCAGAACTTCATTCCATTATCCATATGTATAAATATGTGTTCAGTCTTTACCATACGCCAAGTCTAATTCCAGGCACGTCAAATATGATGAATAAATGAGCCAGACAAAATCTCCACTATCATGATGCTTACAATTTATTAAAAAGACACACTAAAAGTATATCATATCAAGTAATGATAAATGTTATGAAAAAGCAACACTACATTTAAATTTGTTTAAATTTACATCTAAAATTGTTTCCCTAACACACTCCCTTTAGTGATTCTGTCAATTCCTTTTTACCTTTATCATATCTTCCGTCCTATATAAGTAAGTAAGTAAGTAAGGTCGCTTAGTCATGCCCGACTCTTTGGGACCCCATGGACTGTAGCCCACCAGGCTCCTCTGGGCTTGCCATTTCCGTCTTCTTCTTCTTCAGTCCTATATAAAGTCCCCTAAATCTCTGCAGATAAATCTTTCCTTTAATTTTACAGAAGAGATCAAGGATGGTTCCTCTACCACTCAAACTATCTCTATATTTTCAGGGAGAAAGCTGTCAGTTACAAGCAAAAGGAAACTCAACTCAAGTTTGTTTATGTGCTGTGTCATTTCAGTCATGTCTGACTCTTTGTGACACTTTGGAACATAGCCTGCCAGGATCCTCTGTCCCTCTGTCCATGGCAAGAATATTGGCATCAGTTGCCATTCCCTTCTCCCAGGGAATCTTCCCAACCCAGGAATCGAACTCATGTCTCTTACATCTCCTACATTGGCAAGTAGGTGAAATGCCACCTGGGAAGACTCCCAAGTTGGTTTATACAATAAAAGAAATTAATTGACTTACATAAATGAAAATTCTAGAAGTAACTGGGCTTTGGGCACAACAAGGCAAAGATCCAGTTCTTTTAATTTTCTCTATTCTGCCCTTTTCCATGTTCAAGTTTCATCCTCAAGCTGCACTGCCTTCCCTCAACTGAAAGAGTGCTGTCTACAGCGTGCTTTCTCATTCACATACTGGGAGTGAGACTGAGTCACTTTTACAAAATCATTAAAAAAAAAAAATCCTAAACTCTGATTAAGTGAAGTCACTCAGTCCTGTCTGACTCTTTGTGACCCCATGGACTGTAGCCTACCAGGCTCCTCCATCCATGGGATTTTCCAGGCAAGAGTTCTGGAGTGGGTTGCCATTTCCTTCTCCAGGGTATCTTCCTGACCCAGGGATTGAACCCAGGTCTCCCGCATTGCAGACAGACACTTTACCATCTGAGCCACCAGGAAAGTTCCCCAAACTCTGATTAAACCATCACTAAACCACTCCAGTACTCTTGCCTGGCAAATCCCATGGGCGGAGGAGCCTGGTAATCTGCAGTCCATGGGGTCGCTAAGAGTCAG
Organism: Capricornis sumatraensis; assembly: GCF_032405125.1. Classification (NCBI taxonomy): domain Eukaryota; kingdom Metazoa; phylum Chordata; class Mammalia; order Artiodactyla; family Bovidae; genus Capricornis; species Capricornis sumatraensis. The sequence goes on along the minus strand of NC_091085.1, from coordinate 37,476,444 downwards.
ATAGACTGAGCAACTTCACTTTCACTTTTCACTTTCATGCATTGGAGAAGGAAATGGCAACCCACTCCAGTGTTCTTGCCTGGAGAATACTAGGGACAGCGGAGCCTGGTGGGCTGCCGTCTATGGGGTCACACAGAGTCAGACACAACTGAAGTGATTTAGCAGCAGTAGCAGCAGCAAAACAATTATAAGGAAATGCCTTGGGGAAGACTAGATTAAGTCTATCATGGAGTTTATCACGGGCTTCCCTGGTGGCTTGGAGGGTAAAGCGTCCACCCGCAATGCAGGAGACCCGGGTTCAATCCCTGAGTCGGGAAGATCCCCTGGAGAATGGATGGGCTACCCACTCCAGTACTCTTGCCTGGAAAATCCTATGGACAGAGGAGCCTGGGAGGCTGCAGTCCATGGGGTCGCAAAGAATCGGACACGACTGAGGGACTTCACTTTCACTTTCACTTATCATGGAGCAAAACAGGTGGAACTACACTGATAAGCTTACGACAGTGAGAAGCAAACTCAAAGCTGGGATCAATTCCACTAACCTGCATAGCGAGGGAATGGTGGCATAAATAATAAGACCACCACAGTTCAATTCAGTCGCTCAGTAGTGTCCGACTCTTTGCAACCCCATGAATCACAGCACGCCAGGCCTCCCTGTCTATCACCAACTCCCGGAGTTCACTCAGACTCATGTCCATTGAGTCAGTGATGCCATCCAGCCATCTCATCCTCTGTCATCCCGTTCTCCTCTTGCCCCAGTCCCTCCCAGCATCAGAGTCTTTTCCAATGAGTCAGGTCTTCGCATGAGGTGGCCAAAGTACTGGACTTTCAGCTTTAGCATCATTCCTTCCAAAGAAATCCCAGGGCTGATCTCCTTCAGAATGGACTGGCTGGACCTCCTTGCAGTCCAAGGGACTCTCAAGAGTCTTCTCCAACACCACAATTCAAAAGCATCAATTCTTTGGCACTCACCTTTCTTCACAGTCCAACTCTCACATCCATACATGACCACAGGAAAAACCATAGCCTTGACTAGACAGACCTTTGTTGGAAAAGTAATGTCTCTGCTTTTCAACATGCTATCTAGGTTGGTCATAACTTTTCTTCCAAGGAGTAAGCGTCTTTTAATTTCATGGCTGCAGTCACCATCTGCAGTGATTTTGGAGCCCAAAAAAATAAAGTCTGACACTGTTTCCACTGTTTCTCCAACTATTTGCCATGAAGTGATGGGACCAGATGCCATGATTTCGTTTTCTGAATTTTGAGCTTTAAGACAACTTTTTCACTCTCCTGTTTGTTCCTTTAATCTTTCCTCCACAGTATGTTCCTGAAATCAGTATCCTTCCTCGAAGCTAAGACAATTTGCATTTGGAATGACCATTGTTCTAAAAAATTACAAAATAAATCTGAAATTCAGAGTAATTCCAATAAATATTTAAAGTGTTGCTATATTGCACTGTGCTACATAATTATGCAATCAAATTACATTTATACTGCCTATTCTGATTAAGTGATGAGTATTATACAGTTTTATCAGGTGTATTTATTTTGTGTATGCTGCATCTCTTAATACATCTATATCCAATGACTGTTACAGTAAAACCAACTGAAGGGAAGCAAAGAAACTAAGGGCTTAGACTTTAGACTTCCATGCTTGTGTGCTTGCTAAGTCACCTCAGTCATTTTCAACTCTTTGTGACCCATGAACTGTAGCCCGCCAGGCTCCTCTGTCCATGGGATTCTCTGGGCAAGTATACTGGAGTGATCAGTATCTTCCTGACCCAGGGATCGAATCCACATCTTTTATGCCTCCTGCATTGGCAGGCAGGTTCTTGACCACTAGCACTACCTGGGAAGCCCCTTAGACCACTTAGGGATGAAGATACAAGTTACCCAACCAGGAAAACAATCCAGACTAGCTGAAGTTTTAGACAAAAGTGAGGGGAAATTTAAACTGGATCATAAAGGTGAGAAATTATGACTATCAACTATGTCCTTAAGAAAAGTTGGAGTAGCAAGGACTAAATAGTTTATTTCACTAATCATCTTGACTCAAGATTTTTAGATAACAGCAAGTGGCCATTGCTTTGAAAAAGATACTGACTTAAATTGTATCTTTCTTTGAAAGGATAAATAAAACATCATGTTTTCCTCAAAATAGAGACCCTATATTATAATGTGGCTGCTAACTATCATAGGAAAGTACACGTGGATCTCTATCAGATAAAATTCATATACAATTTCTGCTAAGTCCAGCTCCCAGAACTTGAAATGCTTGCTTAATTCAGTTTCTTGTACTTCAAGAAAGATCTGTTATTAAAATAAATAAGAAATGTGAAATTTGTATTAGTTGCCCCATTTAACAGACATTTAGCATCTATCTTTCATGTGAAATAACAATAAAGCAATCATAACATAACAGCTACTTATTTGGATTTTAATACTATGATACACATAATTTAATCATTCTTTATTATTAGGAAAACATTCTGGGATATTATACTAATTATTACCTATAAACATCTATAAACAATAAATATCACTATCAAGATCTTAACAAAGCATATGAGTGACAATTAACAGTAACTTAGGATGATTAAATGCTGGATAACAGAAATTTTCCTGAATAAGCTTTTTCTTTTTTATTTCAAAAGAACACAAGGAGAGACTATATGCATACATGTCCTCAAAATGAAGCTGATTCCTTTCCCAAGAACAAAGAATATCTCAAGTACAATGACCCACTGGGGTCCAACACAGTAGAAGAAATACACTGATAGACACAGAACATAACCAATTTGCTCCCATGCCAGTTATTTGCTACTAGGAAAGTATAAAAGTACACTTTTCCAGTTTCCTGTCACTATCAAATGAACATTTATCTTTTGTGTCTTTACCAAGTCTAGCTATTAGCTTCCTATGTGGCTACTGGGTTACTCTACAGTTTCTTGAACTCACATGAATTAAAACTTCATGTTCTTCTATAAAATTTTACCCTGGATTCAGAAGGTATATAATGATTACTTTCTATGATTCATTCATCACAATTTTTTTCATTATTACACTTAGCCTAATTTTCAAAACTACTTACTAAACTAAATTAATTTTTAACCTTCAATCTACTTGAAACACTGCATTATCCTTTGTCCACAGTTCTTTCTCCCTTAAAGAGAGTAGTCTTTTTTGAGAGGGGGATCAAGACAGAAGAATAAGAAAGCATGGACAAAAACATATCAAAAATACACTTACATATGGAGCAACTCTACCAGAAACTAACTGGAAACTGGCAGAACTCCTACACAACCAAAGTAGCAAGAAAGATGTCTACATAACTGGGTAGGGTGAGGAAAAAACGCATGAGGTGGAGACCGATGACCAAAAGGTGTCTGTAAGGAAGAGAAGGTCTACAGAGTGGATTCTTGCCCTAGGGAGTAAGTGGGTCAGCCTACAATCTGGACATCCCAGTCCTAGGGTCGTATTCAGAGGAGAAAGCCCCCTTGCCTGCTGGGAAATCCACTGAAACAGATAGAAAGGCTAGGGAAGTCTAGACTCTACCTGTAAGGAGTGCCCCCATGCTGGCCTGCTATCTATCAGGCTGGAGAGAGTCTCACATTGGCAGCTCACACTTCCTGCTGCACTTTCCAATCCAAAGGGGCAAATGTGCTGTCCCTTCTCACTCCTACTAAAGCCTGGTGCAACAGGACATAGATTGGTCTAGTACAAAGAGACTAGATGAGAGCATAGGTTTGGTATAGTACAAAGAGACAGACTAGGGCTCCTGGAGTGTGATCAGGGTGGAGTCACAGAGACCACTGTCAGCTTGTGAACAGGGACAGTGGGTCGGTCAAGTTGAGGCAGACATTATCAGCCCAGGCACAGGGCAGTGTCACAAGAAAACAGGCAGTGTTGAATCACTGGGAGTGGACTCCATCCAGCTAGACAAACACAACCCTGAGGGTCTGAGATGTGATCTAGATGGAGTCATGGAGCCTACTGTCAGTACATGCACAGTGGTGGCAGGTCCAGCCACGGTAGACACTGTCAGCATGCATACAGGGTGGTGTCACAAGAATGCACAACAGTCAAGCACTGAATCTTGGCCAAACAGGCTGCAGGGCAAAAGTACACAGCAGTCTGTTTCCCAACAAGAAGACCCTATTCTCCCCATTCAACACCATAGCTTAGTGCTAGCTCTGAGGCAGACAGGTCCTGGGAGAAGTCTGCCACAGAGGCATTCCAGATCTCAGGCAACAGCACAGTCACCTCAACTCTGACAGCTGCAATGCCTCAATCCCCAGCCCCAGTCTACTCCACACCATAGCCATGCACTAGAGATGGGATGAACACAACAGAGAATGAGATGCAGCCATGAGTTGCTCCTGAGAAGAACCAAGGATGCCTACACAAATGGCATGGAGATCTGTGACCACAGAGGGAAAATGGTAATAAGTACATGCCTATCCATAATTACTTTAAATATCAATGGACTAAATGCTCCAATTAAAATACACAGAGTGGCAAATTGAATAAAAAGGCAACAGAAGTCCTAAATGCCATGATACACCAGCTGGACTTAATTGATATCCCCAGTACATGGCATCCAAAAAAACCCAGAATACATTTCTTTCAAGGGTACAGAGAACATTCTCTAGAGTATAACACAATAGGACACAAAACAAGCCTCAACAAATTTTGTTGTTTAGTCACTCAGTCCTGCCTGACTCTTTGCAACCCCATGGAATGTAGCCCACCAGGTTCCTCTGTCCATACCATCTCCCAGGAAAGAATATTGGAGTGGGTTGCCATTTCCTTCTCCAGGGGATCTTCCCAACCCAGGGACTGAACGTGGGCTTCCTGCATCAGCAGATATTCCTTACCACTGAGCCACAACGGAAGTCCTCAAAAAATTTAAGAGGACAGAAGTTACTTCAAGTAACTTTTCTGACCACAACAGTGTGAAACTAGATACCAAAATCCTAGGAAGAAAAAGAGGGAAAGCACAAACATATGCAGACTAAACAAGCTACTAAAAAAACCAATGGGACAATAATCAAATCAAAGAAAAAAATTAGAAAATATCTCAAGAAAAACAATGAAAATATAACCTTACAAAACTTACAGAATGCAGAAAAAGCAGTTTGTTCTAACAGAAAACAGATATATAGCCCTCCTCAACAAACAAGAAAAATCTGAAATAAACAATCTAACCTACCACTTAAATGAATTAGAAAAAGAAGAACAAACAAAATTCAAAGTCAGCAGAAGGAAGCAAATAATAAAGACCAGATAAGTAAAATGGAGAACAGAAAAACAACCGAAAAGCTTTAAAACCAAGAATTGGGAAAAAGACCTAAACAGACATTTCTCCAAATAAGACATACAGATGGCTAACAAACACATGAAAAGATGCTCAACATCACTCATTATTAGAGAAATGCAAATCAAAACTACAATGAGATATCACCTCACACCAGTCAGAATGACCATCATCAAAAAATCTACAAACAGTAAATGCTGAAGAAGATGTGGAGAAAAGGGAACCCTCTCGCACTGCTAGTGGGAAAGTAAATCAATACAGCAGCTATGGAAAACAGTATGTATACCTATGGATGACTTCTGTGGAGCAATTATCCTTCAATTAAAAAAAAATATTTTTTAAAAAAGGAAAAAAAAAAAAAACAAGAATTTGTTTTTTGAAAAGATAACCAAAATTGCCAGTCAGGCTCTTTAAGAAGAAAAGGCAGAGGATCCTAATAAAATAAGAAATGAAAGATAAGAAATAACAATTGATACCAAAGAAATAAAATAAAAAATCCTAACAGAATTATATGAAGTGAATTATAGGTTAATAAATTGGGCAATCTAGAAGAAATGATTAGGTTTCTAGAAAAGTATAATCTGATAAAACTGAGTCAAGAAGAAATAAATAATTTGAACAGACTGATCACTGGAAGTGAAACAATCTATAATAAATAAACTTCCTGCAAAGTCCATGACTAGATGGCTTCACAGGCAAATTCTACCAACTACACCAAGACTTATAGCTATCTTGCTCAAACTATTCAAAAAATTTGAAGAGGAAGGAACACTCACTCCCAATTCATTTTATGAAGTCACTATCACCCTGATATCAAAACCAGAAAAAGACACCACAAAAAAAAGAAAATTACAGGCCAATATCTTTGATGAATATAGATGTAAAAATTCTCATCAAAATATTAGTAAACCAAATCAAAGACCATATTAAAAGGGTCATACACTGTGCTTAAAGTGGATTAATTCCAGGATCACAAAATGGTTCACCATAAGAAATCAATCAGTGAGATAGATCACATCAACAAAAGACAAAATTAATATGATCATATTAATAAACACATAGAAAAGCATTCATCAAAATTCAACATATATTCATTATAAAAACTCTCACAAAGTGGGTATAAAGGGAACATATCTCAACATAATAAAAGTTATTTATGAAAAACCACAGCCAACATAATATTTCTTGGTAAAAAAAAAAAAAAAGAAAGAAAATCTTCTTGCTAAATTCAGGAACAAAGATACACACTCTCACCACTTCTATTCAACATAGTATTGGAAATCCTAGTCAAAACAATCAAACAAGAAAAAGAAATTAAAAGGATCCAAACTGGAAGAAGAGAGGTAAAATTGTCACTATTTGCAGATGATATGATACTCTATATAGAGAACCCTAAAGTCTCCACACAAAAACTATTAGCACTAACTGAATTCAGCAAAATACCAGGATACAAGATTAATATAGAGACATCCATTGCATTTTTTACACTAATAATGAAATATCAGAAAGAAAGAGCACAAAAGCAATCGTGTTTAAAATCACTTCAAAAAATAATAAACTACTAAGAATAAATATAACCAAGGCAGTTATGGACCTGGATGTTGAAAACTATAAAACACTCATAAAGGAAATTGAAGATGGAGTTTAAAGAAATGAAAAGATATATCATATTCCTGAATTGAAAGAATTTTGTTAAAATGGCCATTGCACCCAAAGCAATATATAGATGTAAAGTGATCCCTATCAAATTACCCCTGATATTTCTCACAAAACTAGAACAAATAATCCTTATATTTATTTGGAACAGGAAAGACCCAAAGTCGGCAAAGCAATTCTGAGGAAAAAGAACAAAGCTGGAGGCATAACCTTTCCAAATTTCAGACTATACTACAAATATACAGTAATCAAAGCACCACAAAAACACAGATCAATTGAACAGAACAGAGAGCCCAAAAATAAACCCATGTACCGATGGTCAATTAATTGATGACAAAGAAGGCAATAAAATGAAGAAAAGAGAGTCTTTCCAACAAACCGTGTTGGGAAAGCTGGACAGATACATGTAAACCAATTAAATCAGAACATTTCATCACACCATATACAAAAATAAACCCCAGAAGGTTTAAAGACCTAAATATAAGATATGACACCATAAAACTTCTATAAATAATACAGGCAAAACATTCTCTGATGTAAGTTGCAGCAATATTTTCTTAGATAAGCCTTTCAAGGCAAAAGAAATAAAAGCAAAAAATAAATAGGACCTAATCAAACTTAAAAGCCTTTGCACAGCAAAGGTAACCATCGACAAATGAAAAGACGACCTAGAGAATAGGAGGCAATGTTTACAAATGATGCAACCCACAGGTGTTAATATTCAAAATACGCAAACAGCTGAAACAACTCAATATCAGAAACACAAACAACTCAATCAAAAAACGGGCAGATGTAGTATACAGTCTGAAGTCAGGAAGATTGATTGCTCCAGTTCCATTCTTTTTTCTTAAGATTACTCTGGCTATTCGAGGTTTTTTGTGTTTCCACACTAACTGTGAAATTATTTGTTCTAGTTCTCTGAAAAATACCTTTGGTAGCTTGATAGGGATTGCATTCAATCTATCAATTGATTTCGGATATATATTCATTTTCACTATATTGATTCTTCCAATCCATGAACATGGTGTATTTCTCCTTCTATTTGTGTCATTTTTTATTTCTTTCATCAGTGTTTTATAGTTTTCTGTATATAGGTCTTTTGTTTCTTTAGGTAAATTTATCCTAAGTTGCCGGGAGCCACCAAGGGAGATCCTACCCATGACAAGGTCAAGTGGAAGAGAACTGTTAAGCAAGGCTTCAGAACTCAACGGGCTCCCTAGGCTTTCTCGAGCATCTACCCCAAAACCAGAATCTGTCTGTTTTACTATTTCATGACTTTCACCAACTCCTCTGACATTAACAGGGGGCTAACCCTGACCACCTTTCTCTGGAGAAAATCAACTTAGGGCTATAGCTAATAAGTCTCCTGGACATGAGAGGAATATTTCAAATCAATCCCCCTCTGTTAGCATTCTAGCTTGCTCGGCAGGTATATCCAGACTCTTGCAGCTATGCATGTGATTATTTACAGACTCCCAACTGTGAGAGACACAGGAAGCCTAAAACATAGAGCCTTTCAAAGAGTTAAAAGTTATTAGAGCAGTGCTGGTATAGGATTTCATTATTGGGCCAATGCTTGTTGCTAAGTTCTCATATCGCTTATCCACTGTGCACCTGGGAGTGCATTAGTTAACATAGTTGAAAAGTAAGAAAAACAAGTGTAGCCTTGAAATTAACCACATCAGACTTTTGAGCTAATTGGTTCTTTCTTGTAACTCACTGCACTTTTGCTCCCTGAGAAATGTAACTTGTTTAATACTTTCTGAGGCTGACATAGATTAGAAATATAAGAAAAAACATTTCAAGGGAAAATAAGTTTTCTGGTTGAACAGCCTTTATCAAAAGAGGGTCATAAAATGTTCACAGGCCTCCAAGGCCAGAAGATAATGTACACAATATTGTTTATGGGAAAGGTTTGCAGAAAAAATCCTGGTTTCAATAAAGACAAAACAGATGTAATGTTTGGGCTGACTCTGTATGACTTTGCCTCTTTCATTTCCCTCTATGTATAAGACAAGGTATAAAAGTACCTTTTAAAATAAAGCTATTGGGCCTCGCTCGAAGAAGCTTGGTCATCCCTTGTTTTTCTTTTTTTCTCTTTTTTTCTCTCTTTTTCAGGCTGATCCCTTGGAACATAGAGACTCCCTGCATTCACTTTCCTGCCTGAGCTTCTAAGACTTTATTAGCTTTCTGTGTAAACCAAGAAATATCAGCCTCTTTCTCTCCTCTATTTTCTTATCTACAATATTCTTTCCTTACCTCTCTCTAAATCATCTGCTGAGGCCGTTTTTCCTTCAGGTTCCCCTGGATCCTGCAGGGGCTGGACCCAGGCACTAAGTATTTTATTCTTTTCATTGCAATGGTGAACAAGATTGTTTCCTTAATTTCTCTGTTTTTTCATTGTTTACAGGAATGCAAGGGGTTTCTGTGTATTAATTTTATATCTTGGAACTTTACTATATTCGTTGATTAGCTTTAGTAATTTTCTTGTGGTGTCTTTAGGGTTTTCTATGTATAGGATCATGTCACCTGCAACAGTGAGAGTTTTACTGCTTCTTATCGAAACAATCTAGATTCATTTTACTTCTTTTTATTCTCTGATTGCTGTGGCTAGGACTTCCAATACTATGCTGAATAGTAGTGGTGAGAGTGGGCATCCTTGTCTTTTTCCCAATTTTAGAGAAAATGCTTTCAACTTTTTGCCATTGAGGATAATGTTTGCCGGGGGTTTGTCATATATGTTGAGGTATGTTCCTTCTATGCCTGCTTTCTGGAGAGTTTTTATCATAAATGGGTTTTGAATTTTGTCAAAGGCCTTCTATGCATCTACTGAGATAATCATATGGGTTTTGTCTTTCAGTTTGCTAATACGGTGTATCACATTGATTGATTTGTGAATACTGAAGAATCATTGCATCCCTAGGATAAAGCCCACTTGGTCATGATGTATGATCTTTATAATATGCTGTTGGATTCTGTTTGCAAGAATTTGAAGAGGAGTTTTGCATCTATGTTCATCAGTGATATTGGCCTGCAGTATTCTTTTCTGTGGCATCTTTGTTTGGTTTTGGTATTAGGGTGATGGTGGGCTCATAGAATGAGTTTGGGAGTTTATCTTCCACTGAAATTTTCTGGAAGAGTTTCAGTAGGATAGGTACTAAATTTTTGGTAGAATTCACCTCAGAAGCCATCTGGTCCTTTTGTTTGTTGGAAGATTTTTTAATTATAGTTTTAATTTCTGTGCTTGTGATTGGTCTGTTCAGATCTTCTATTTCTTTTTGGTTCAGATTTGGAAGGTTATACTTTTCTAAGAATTTTGCCATTTCTTCCAAGTTGTCCATTTTATTGGCATATAGTTGCTCCCAGTAGTCTCTTATACTCTTTTGTACTTCAACCCAGCAATCCCACTGCTGGACATACACATCAAGGAAACCAGAATTTAAAGAAACACATATACCGCAATGTTCACTGTAGCACTGTTTACAATAGCTAGGGCATGGAAGCAACCTAGATCTCCATCAGCAGACAAATGGATAAGGAAGTTGTGGTACATATACATAATGGAATATTCAGTTCAGTTCAGTCACTGAGTCATGTCCGACTCTGAGACACCATGGACTGCAACACATCAGGCTTCCCTGTCCATCTCCAACTTCCAGCGCTTGCTCAAACTCATGTCCATTGAGTTAGTGATGCCATCCAGCCATCTCATCCTCTATTATCCTTTTCTCCTCCTGCCTTCAATATTTCTCATTATCAGAGTCCTTCCCAATGAGTCAGTTCTTCACATCAGATGGCCAAAGTATTGGAGTTTCAGTTTCAGCATCAGTCCTTCCAATGAACATTCAGGACATTGACTGGTTTGATCTCCTTGCAGACCAAGGGACTGTCAAGAGTCTTCTCCAACACCACAGTTTGAAAGCATCAATTCTTCGGTGATCAGCTTTCTTTATAGTCCAACTCTCACATCCATACATGACTACTGAAAAAAAACATAACTTTTACTAGACGGACCTTTGTTGGCAAAGTAATGTCTCTGCTTTTTAATATGTTGTCTAGGTTGGTCATAGTCTTTCTTCCAAAGGGCAAGTGTCTTTTAATTTCATGGCTGAAGTCACTATTTACAGTGATTTTGGAACCCAAGAAAATAGTTTCTCACTGTTTCCATTATTTCCCCATGTATTTGCCATGAAGTGATGGGGCCAGACGCCATGATCTCAGTTTCAGAATGTTGAGTTTTAAGCCAACTTTTTCACTCTCCTCTTTCACTTTCATCCGGAGGCTCTTTAGTTCTTCTTAGCATTCTCCCATAAGGGTGGTGTCATCTGCATATCTGAGGTTATTGATATGTCTCCCAGCAGTCTTCATACAGCCCAGCATTTCACATGATGTATTCTGCATATGCATTAAATAAGCAGGATGACAACATACAGCCTTGATGTACCCCTTTCCCGATTTGGAACCAGTCTGTTGTTCCATGTCCAGTTCTAACTATTGCTTCTTGACCTGCATACAGATTTCTCAGGAGGCAGGTAAGGAGGTCTGGTATTCCCACCTCTTTAAGAATTTCCCACAGTTTGTTGTGATTCACACAATCAAAGCCTTTGGCATAGTCAATAAAGCACAAGTAGATGTTTTTCTGGAACTCTCTTTCTTTTTTGATGATCCAATGGATGTTGGCAATTTGATCTCTGGTTCCTCTGCCTTTTCTAAATCCAGCTTGAACATGTGGAAATTCATGGTTCATATACTATTGAAGCCTGGCTTGGAGAATTTTGAGCATTACTTTGCTAGTGTGTGAGATGAGTGCAATTGTGTGGTAGTTTGAACGTTCTTCGTCATGGAATATTGGAATATTACTTGGCTATGAAAAAGAATGCATTTGAGCCAGTTCTAATGAGGTGGATGAAACTGGAGCCTATTATACAGGGTGCAGTTAGTCAGAAACAGAAATACCAATAAAGTATATTAAGGTATTTATATGGAATTGAAAGATGGTAATGGCGATCCTACCTGCAAGGCAGCAAAAGAGACACAGATGTAAAGAACAGATTTTTGGACTAGGTGGGAGAAGGCAAGGGTGATTTCAGAGAATAGCAATGAAACATGCATGTTACCATATGTAAAATAAGATGACCAGTGCAAGTTCAAAGCATGAAGCAGCGTACTCAAAGCTGGTGCTCTGGGACAACCCAGAGGGATAGAGTAGGGAGGGAGATAGGAGGGGGCTCAGGATGGGGAGACACATGTCCACCCTTGGCTGATTTATGTCAATGTATGGCAAAACCATCACAATACTGTAAAGTAATTATCCTCCAATTAAAATAATAATAAAATAAGTTACAGAATAGGGAGTATAGTAACTAATATTATAATATCTTTAGTGACAGTAACTAGACCTATTGTCATGATCATCTCATTTTTATATATATAACATATATATAATTACATATATACATATAAATGTCAAACCACTATATTATACACCTGAAACTAATGTAAAATTAGTTGATGATTCTTCAAAAAAAAAATAGGCAGATGACCAAAACATTTTTTTCCAAAGAAGACATACAGATGGCCAACAAGCAAATGAGGAGATGCTCAACTCTGTTACTTAGTAGAGAAATGCAAATCAAAACCACAATGACCTCATACAGGTCAGAATGGCTATCATCAAAAAGTCTATAAAAAATAAATACTGGAGAGGATGTGGGAAGAGAATCCTTGTGCACTGTTAGTGGGAATGTAAATTGGTGCAGCTATTATAGAAAATGTAAAATAGTACAGAGGTTATTTTAAATACTAAGAATTGAGCTACCATATGATTCAGGAGATTAATTCCTGGGAATATATCTCAAAAAGATGAAAACTCTAATTCAAAAAAGATACATGCAACCCAATATTTATTGAAGCATTATGTATCAATACAACAGCCAAGACATGAAAACAACTCAAGTGCCTATCAACAGACAACTGGCTTAAGAAGATGTGTGTTTATATGTACATACACACACACACACACACACACACACACATATACATACAGTGGAATATTACTCAGCCATAGGAGTTAATCAAACACTGTCATTTGTAGCAACATAGATGGACCTAGAAAATACTATATTTAGTGACATGCATCAAAGACAGATACTCTATGGTATCATTTACATGAGGAATCTAAAAATAATACAAATTGAATCTATATACAAAATAGAGACAGACCTAGAGACAAAGAAAACAAACATGATTACCAAAGGGGAGAGGGAAGGGAGAAGGGACAAATTAGGAGTACGGGATTAACAGAGATAAACTAATTTATGAAAACAGATAGGCAACAAGGATTTATACAGCACAGGGAATTATATTCAATAAACTATTATGATTATCTATAATGGAATATAATTTTTAAAAATATATATATAGCTGAATCACTCTGTAGTATATAAATATATACTGAAACTAATACAATATTATAAATCAACTATACTTTGATTTAAAAAAATAGCCCTTTCAAACTATAATAAATTCAAATTTTTCTGCCTGCCAGCCTGTATGATCATCAGTATTTGATAATTATTTTAACTTAATAATTATTTTAATCAGGAAATAGTCTCCCAGGCCATCCTTATGGTCTCTTTGATGCAATTCTAGCAGCTATTCCGCAGCAAGAATCCAAGATCCATCATTTGTTCCACAATCACCTCTCTGTTCCAAATCAACCACAATTCTCACTGCAGAGTAGAGGGAATAGAGTACTAAGGAAGATAAATTGGAAAGGCAGACAGTATAATCTGGAACTGCTATCAAGACAGTGGCAATGATAAATTCCTCAAAAGTAGCTTTAAATGTCTACCCGTTGAACAGATGCAGAAAATAATCTTATGGTTACCAAAGGGGAAAGGGTGCTTTGTGCTAAGTTGCTTCATTCTGATGCTATGCAACCCTGGACTGCAGCCTGCCAGGCTCCTCTGTCCATGGGATTCTCCAGAGGGATAAATTGGGAGATAGGAATTGACATACACACACTGCTATATATTAAATAGATAACTAATAAGGACCCACTGTATAGCACAGGGAACTCTACTCAATATCCTTAATGACCTTTATGAGAAAAGAATCTAAAAAACAGTGAATATATGTATATGTATAACTGATTCACTTTGATGTACAGCAGAAAGTAAAGACATTGTAAAAGTAAAAACACTGTAAATCAACTTTACTCCAACAATAATTTTTAAAAATAAAAAATAAATGTCTACCCTTTAAATTAATACAAATATCAAAGTAAAAGCTTGCTTTGGAAGGGACTGGACAAGGCAAAATTTGAGAACAATTGAGTTTTTTCCCCCCCAAAGCACCCAGTTCCCCTCTGAGAAACCCTTCCACAAAGGCTACAGCACCCTGGGCAAAGCAATCAATGTATTTACGTTTCTCCTTCCATCTTACTAATAAAATTCATACTAGAGGATCTCTCAACTCACATTTAGAACTCAGACTAAATATGTCACTAAATGTATCTTTCTTATGTGAGTTTTCCTTTCAAATACAATACCAGTGTGTATTGTTAAAAAGCTTTTTTTCCTATTAGACATATTAGAAATATCAGAAGTAAGTTAGAGGAATACAGTGATCATATGCTGCTTTTCCCTACACAAAACTCAGACTCTGCCATGGAACGAAGGCACAGTGGGACTAATACAATCACTCTGGCTCCCCTAGATCTGAAGTCTAGAACAGAGTATCTCAAAGACTGATAACTTTTGGTTTCCGTAACAGTGAGAGATGCACCCTAAAATGGATATGCTTTCTTTTCTGCCCTTGATATCCAAGGTTTCTCTGGGTCCTATGTGTTCCTGGTTCCTGTCCTTCAATTCTCAATTCATAGTTGTCCAATAAATTTGATTTTTTGCTGTTTGCCAGAGACCACTTGCAACTTAAGAAGTTAAACTTATAGAAGTAGAAAATACAGATGCAAAATTGTCCTTACTGGTTGCCTAAAATCACTCTACGTGGACGACAATCTGCGCCATCTTTTCAGCAGGCTGCCTCTACTTCAAATTTTGGAAAACAGAACAAATGTGAATCCTGTATTTCATTTCCAATTAAAATTACCCATTATACATACCCTGAATTCTCCTTGATGTACATTTTTTCTAGCCTCTGAC
Source organism: Capricornis sumatraensis (assembly GCF_032405125.1). NCBI lineage: Eukaryota > Metazoa > Chordata > Mammalia > Artiodactyla > Bovidae > Capricornis > Capricornis sumatraensis. The sequence goes on along the minus strand of NC_091085.1, from coordinate 37,461,306 downwards.
CTTTGCAAAAGCAATATGAAATTAATTAGATTTTTCTCATTTTAACTGAAATGAGAATTAGTTTGTTAGGAAAATCACTGACTCTTTATAACAATATCCCAAAAGTCCAATAGTAATATTAATAAAATACTTCCAGAGGAATAGTAACCAAAAGAGATAAAACAGAAATCAAAAGTATCAGAAAAAGACTGAAGGAAATGTGTTTGTTTTAAGCAAAAGAAATTTTAAGACTGCATGTTGGTATCTTCAAATATGTAAAGAACTATCATGCAGAAAGGTCAAAACTCATAGTAAAAAGTAAATGCTATGGGGTGAATATTTAATTCAATGTGAGAACTGCCTTTCAACTACCATTCCCCAAAAAGGGAACTAACCGCAGGTTTAAACCAAAAGTTTCCTACCTCTGAAAATGTTTATGCAGAGGTACAAATAAAATTTGTATGAAAAGGTAGATAATTCAACTATCAGATTCTATATTTCTATGTACTTTAGAACTAAAATTTCAGTTGGCCTTCTTCATATTTACAGAAGAGTGCTATCTAATATCTATTACAACTGAAATATTTTTCATGCAGAGGATAAATATGTATAAAAATAAACTCCTGAAATTTACCCCCAAATTGTACAGTCTGCCTGTTTTTATTTCCTTTTAACAACTGTACTCCTTGAATTCACACCTCAGATGTTAAATACAAATAATTTTTTCATGTATCATTTTCAAAATAAGTTAGCATTTTCAAAGAGAAAAAAGCTACTTAGGATAACAAACCATAGGAGAAGTACGTGTATCAGGGATTGGTAAATTCCAAAATATCCTCATCTCAGAGAAACAAGAACAGGTTTATTGGCTAAAGTTTTTTCATATTAACCTGAACCAAATTTTTCATCCATCATTTCCATTATGGAAGATTTTAGTTATACATTTATAGTATTTAACAAGGGTGGTGGGTTCATGCTTTATGCAAGTATTCTAAGAAGCTTCTGTATCAGTGTCAGATGAAATAATAAATCTTTGCATTCCATGACTAGTATGGGCATAGTAAGAAAAAAAGTTTTATAATAACAATAAAACTTGTTACAGTGTCACAGTATTTCTCTATCCACATCACAAAAGGCCTCCTGGTAAAATTTATGTTCACCTGCATGCTAAGTTGCTTCAGTCATGTCCGACTCTGCAACCATATGAACTGTAGCTCTCCAGGCTCTTCTGTCCATGAGATTTTCCAGGAAAGAATATGAGATTGGGATCCATGACCTCCTCCAGGGGAGCTTCCCAACCCAGGAACTGAACCCATGTCTCTTACATCTCCTGCACTGACAGGTGGGTTCTATACCAGGAGTGCCACCTGGGAAGTGCCAATTTACGTATCTAACTCTATAGAAAATATGATTATAGCAAAGGAGATGTGGATGGGCAACTGCAAGCACTTAACATGTCAGTCCGAAACTAACCATTCTTTTTCCTTACCTGTTCCTACCAATTTTAACACTTTTATAACTAAAAGTATCCTTCAAAACTAATTAAAAAGTTTACCATTGTGCCTACAAACATATAAAACATGCTATTATCATATATATGGGCTACCAAACTTTACAAAGAAATACATTAAAATAAATGCATTCAAAATATGAAAGGAAACTTGCCTTCATGTTGTCTCCAAAAAGGGTCATATCCACAATTGACTTAGGGAATTTAACTCATTAGCTCTAACAATTAGAAATTAATTGATCTTGGGAGTTAAAGGTAGCCTGAATGCATGAATGTTATCCATCTATCTTACATCAAGAAAATTCAGATTCAATATTCCAGCATGGGACCAACCAGTCATTCAACAATTATTTATATAATTAAACACAGAAACTAACATACAGATATCACTCCTCTCCTTTGTCTTTATGTAGTATTTTGTTGCCTGGTAACTTGAAAATATATATTAATAAAATGTATGTTTATGAAGAACTCCTTCACTCATTTAAATTTTTAAATGTCTTTTTTTATGTTGTCTATATATCTCAGAACAATTATTTTCAAAAAACTTGGCCACGAAAAGAATGACAAGTCTGGAAAGCTATTTAGCCTACCACATGCTTCATTACAAGACTGCTAAATTCTGGATAGACTAGAAAAGAAGGATCTAGGTATCTACTGCACTAGAAATAAATGACACAGACTTCTTTTCTTCTTCCAGATTTAAAATCCATAGCCCAGGCACAACACAGTCTTGTCGGAGACAAAATGTGAGGAAAACATGCAGATTTTGGAACTCCAAGCAGGCACCTTGCAACCTATTCTATATTGAAAATAAATAGCTAAGAACATCATGGGAGGGTTTCCCACTATACTACTTCTGGAGAGCTGTATTCAGTTCTTAAATACTACTTAGCATTTAACAATAGTGTTATGGTCTTCTTAAATATTAAATGATATTTAAGAACATTAATAAACCAGAATATAATTCAGAGGTGTTTAGTTAGATGGTTCCTGCAAGTCAGGAGACATGGGTCTGATCCCTGGACTGGGAAGATACCCTGGAGAAGGAAATGGCAACCCCTTCCAGTATTCTTGCCTGGGAAGTTTCATGGACAGAAGAGCCTAACAGGCCACAGTCCATGGGGGTGCAAAAGAGTCAGACATGACTTAGCAACTAAAGAACAAGGGTTTAGATAGAAAGTCACCTGAAACTACATCAAGAGGAACAACTGAAGGAAATAAGACTCCTTATTTTGGAGAAAGAAAAATTAGCAGAACAAGAAAGAACTGATACCATGATCAGTATCTTCAATTTTGAAGGTTTTTCATGGGTAAGAGAGTTGAGAACTTTGTGTATGTTAAGAAGTTACAGACATACAAGTTAAGTTCAATAAGAAGAATAAAATACAGAAATATCTGAAGATAAAACTGGCTACCACACAAGACTAGAAGACCTCCTACCACTGGAACTATTCTTGTGTAGGCTGGATAACTACTTGGCAGAAATGTTATAGAGGGAATTCAAGCAACTGGTTGATGAATACCTGAACTATATGAGTTTCAAAGCACTTTTCCAATATTAAGATTCTAAATTCTAAAACAGAAATGCTATACTCTCAATGCTGTCACCATCTTCCTTCAAAGGGAATTCTCACTGTTCTTCTGGAGTATCTACTGTAAGCCTGGTAGAAAAGAGGATTTGACTCAAAGCTGGTGAAAGGTCATAGAAATTTGAAAAACGACAGAGTGAAAGTGTTCCATAAAGATTAGCATGCGTGCATGAACATGCATATGAGGGCACAAACACAGACACACAAATTTCCAATCCTAAATTGGAATTAACAAAAGCCTTGATTGAAAGCAAAGAGAATTAACATACTAAATCTCAAATGTAAATATTATGTTTATAAAACACAAATGTGTGGACAGCCAACTTTAAAGGCAGCATTAAGGTAGACATAACTAGACAGAGACTAAACAACAGAAAAGTGTTACTAAAGCAAGCCTAGAATATTTCCAAATTTCATATCAAATGAGCCCTGGAAATTTTCTGTATTGTTTGACTTTGTTTTACAATGAAAATAAACATCATAATAAAAACAGTGATACTATTTTCATTGAAGAAACATGTGGCAGCTTAAAAACATTTCTTCAAATTACTTGATACAGTCCCATCCAGAGGTGAAGCCAATGTCTCCCGGTCTCTGATCTGGGCTCTGTGACTGATAGACCAATAGAATACATCAATGTAATGCAGTGCCAGTTTCCACATCAGGTTTTTAAAAAATTGGCAGCTTCCACTTCCTGACTCTCGGGACACTCTTTCTTGGAACATCGCCACCATTCTGTGAGGAAGTTCAAGTACCCAACAGAGAGGCCCACATGGAAAAGAACCAAGGGGCCTGGCCTTCAGCCCCAACTGAGCTCCCCGCCAACTTGAGTCGAAGCCATGGAAGTGAGTCATCTTGGAAATGATCCTTCAGCGCCCCCTTCGGGTCACCTCAGTTGATACTTTGTGGAGAAAACACGACCTCTCCCACTGACCCCTGCAAATTTGAAATCTAAATAAATATAAGTTGATAAGTACCTGAGTTGGGGGGTGAGCTGTTATACAACAATAAAGAAACAGAATCAAAACCAAAACTGGTACTGCTCATAGGCATCTTACTTTGATTTTTTTTTTAATATAAATTTAGGGGGGCGGCTCAGGATGCGGAACACGTGAAATTTTCTTTTTTAAGCACCTACTAGAATGCTGATTTCCAACTCTTCTCGTAACTCTATCGGATCCCTTTTCCTGTACATTATCTATATAGAGTGTACTATGGGGCATATTTTTCAAAATATCCAAATGAATTAATTGTAATTTTTATTTGAGAATTTTATAGCAATCTTTGAGATGATTACAGATACAGGAAAATCAATTACAAAAGTAAATATGGGAATTATGAATACCTGGAGGTATGGCACTTAGGGGACAGAGAGTATAAATACATACCCATATCAAAATCATCCAGAGTTCCCCTTACCATATTTCAGAAGAACATTTTGAACTCTAAGGAATATCTACATATCACTTCTACATATCATGCCATGACAGTTCCAGTTCAGTCACTCAGTCATGTCCGACTCTTTGCGACCCCATGAACCGCAGCACGCCAGGCCTCCTCGTCCATCACCACCTCTCAGAGTTTACCCAAAACTCATGTCCACTGAGTCGGTGATGCCATCCAACCATCTCATCCTCTGTCATCCTCTTCTCCTCCTGCCCCCAATCCCTCCCAGCATCAGGGTCTTTTCCAATGAGTCAACTCTTCGCATGAGGTGACCAAAGTATTGGAGTTTCAGCTTCAGCATCAGTCCTTCCAATGAATATTCAGGACTGATCTTTAGGATGGACTGGTTGGATCTCCTTGAAGTCCAAGGGACTCCCAAGAGTCTTCTCCAGCACCACAATTCAAAAGCATCAATTCTTCAGCGCTCAGCTTTCTTTATAGTCCAACTCTCACATTCGTACATGACCACTGGAAAAACCATAGCCTTGACTAGACAGACCTTTATGGACAAAGTAATGTCTCTGCTTTTCAATATGCTGTCTAGGTTGGTCATACCTTTCCCTCCAAGGAGTAAGCGTCTTTTAGTTACAGATGGCTGCAATCACCATCTGTAGTGATTTTGGAGCCCCCCCCCCAAAAAAAATTAGCCACTGTTTCCACTGTTTGCTCATCTATTTGCCATGAAGTGATGGGACTGGATGCCATGGTCTTAGTCTTCTGAATTAATTGTATATTCATATAATAAATGAGCAGCAGAGACAGATCTCAAACACACTTCCCTATATATGTTTTCACATAACACAGATGCCCTTGAAAAATCAAACTAAATAAAAATTAATACAGAGGATATACAGAGGTAAAATGTTTAAAAATTTATTTAGTCTCACAGTAGCAATTCTTAATAATTTATAAACTTCTTATTGTTAGTTGCTCTTTGCTGAGCACTAAAAATAACACAAATAGAAGATACATAGTCTCTGCCCCCAAAATGATCATACTGTAAAGTACATATATTTCGTACTGTAAAGTACACCTACAATTAGAGAACTATGATGACAGCAGATGGAGAGGGGAGTGTCCAAAGTAAGGGAAGCGTTAGAATAGTGTTAGATTTGTGAAAGTCTTCAGGCACATGTATAATACATTAAAGAGACCAAGTCATTAAAGCAAAGGGACTACAGTAGCAAACAGGCAGAATTAATAACGAATGTACACTTACTGGAGTAACTAAATAAAATATATTTGCATGTCTTGTTGAAGTATTTAGATTTGCTCCCAGCAACAAGGAATCACCATAGCAACAAGGAGTCACTTGTAAAATTCTGCAGCCTCTTCCACCACAATCTCTTTATTTCATGAAAACATCATCCCATGATAAATCCAAACTAATAGATCCAAACTCCATCTATAAGAAAGTTTCCTCTTTGCCCTGTTAACTCCCACTTATCCTCCAAGATCCAGATCAAAGATACCTTGTCTGTAAAGGCTTCCTTAACCTACCAGGTCATATCCTATCTAAAAGTTCTATTTTACAATACTTTTACAGTATTTGCCCATTTTATGCTATAATCTATTTCCTTAATACTCTCTTCTCTTTGGTGCATGACTTCTTCAAGGTTATGTTCTTTTTCTTATTCCTACTGCAATGCCTGACACATAAGAGACTGTAAAATTTATGATTAACACATGTCAAATTAAGGATCAAGTTTGTCTTATATTCTTCTATACTCATAGCTCATAGCCAAATTCTATACACTATGTAAAAGAAAATTAATCCAGTAAAATTACTCTTAAAACACTCAAGATGTTAAACAATCATCTCCTTCTTCAAAGGAAATTTATTACTCAATAAGAGCCTGGATTTTGCCAAAAATTTCACGAAACATAAAATTATTATTTCTCCACAGCTGTAAATTGCCGTAAACCCACAATAGAAAAAAGTATAAAGTACATTTAAGCAAAGTATGAAAATTAACATAATAATTTGTAGATACATTTTGTATAAATTCCACTATGTTTCAGCATTTTTTTCCATGAAGAGTTAAATTGTTCTTATTACTATCAGTATCATGCCCCATCTTTATAATCTACTTCCATTTCAATGCCAAATGTGATGAGTCAAGATTTCCATGGAACTACAAACCCCACTGAGCTTCAGACATATCAGACCTTAGGGGACTCGTTCAGAAACCATGGTCAGGACTAAATCAAGATACAAGAGTAAAGAACAATTTTATATGACATTTTTAAACAGTATAAAGGAAAAAGTCATGAAACTACCCATATATAATGTCTGAGATACAATTTCAGTTCATAGTGGCCTTCTGAAAACAACTAAATTTCTATATGGATTTAAAAGAATTTTCTTTGGTCAGCTGTTTTAAACTCTACAGAGTTCCTCACACCAAAAGAACGAAATATAAAGTCCAAACCCCACTGTTAAGGGAAAGAAAATTCCACTAGGACACTGTTTTGGGGGTAGAAATCTATTAACATTCTATTAAATTTGTATTTTCAGTAAGTTTCCATAAAATTATAAGATAAAAATAACGGTTCTCTCATAAACAGTAGAAAACACTGACAAAGAATTTATTATTCATTCAATAATTAAATAAATCATTATTGACCGTATATTAGGTTGGCCAAAATGTTCTTTTGGGTTTTTCCATAACATCCTACAGAACTTTTCATAACATCTTCACAACTTTTTGGCCAACCCAATGCTTTAAGCAACAGATATTGACTGAAAGTTGATTTACGCTCTACTGCTTAGGGATGCTCAAACAATTCTTATTCAGTGGGATAAGTGCCAATGCAAAATGAAGACAAAAACGATCAAGACATAAGTAAGGTAGAAGATGGACAGAAGGATTAGATATCAGTCTCAGGGCAGAATCAACAGAACTTGGTGACTTGTGGGGTGAGGCAGACAGGAGTCTACAGTAACTCTAAGATTCCCAACTTACTGACTAGACTAGTGGGGGCATTAATTAAAATAGAGAATTCAAGAAATGGAGCGTGTCAAGGGGAGAAGAGATAACAAAAAATTCCATTTTGTTTGTGTTGGATTTCATTTGCTTGGGCATCCAGGAAATATGGGTCTGGAGCTCAGTATAAATGTTGGGACTGAAATTACAGACTTGGGAGCCAGCACAGAAACAGGAAATGAAATTGTATGCACAGTGAGAAATAAGCCAAAGTAAACTGAGAAGACTAGAAAATGAGGAGAAAAAAAAAATGATCAGTGTTTTAGAGGCAAGGAACAACAATGTTTTTAATCAAGAAGTGTCTGGAACTGTTTGCTGCAAGATAATTTGGAAATATAAGTATCTGGAGAATTCATAGGGTAGACTGCTTAGAACTCTATTTAGAGGAGGAGCTGAGAGGTCTCATTGGGTTGGGTAGTGGGTGAAATATCTTCCTTCTTTAAAAAGAGACTAGAGGCACAGAAGTTTGGTTTAAGAAAAATGGACTGATAATTTTCAACAAGGATGCCAAGACATTCCCTTGTGGGAAAAAAAAAAAAAAAACAGTCTTTCCAATAAACAATGCTAGGACGATTGGATTTTTAAATGCCAAAGCTGAACTCCTTCCTCATATCATATACAAAAATTAACTCAAAGTATACCTGGGCTTCCCTGGTGGCTCAGTGGTGAAGAATTTGCCTGCCACTGTAGGAGACATGAATTTGATCCCTGGGTCGAGAAGATCCCCTGGAGAAGGAAATGACAACCCACTCCAGTATTCTTGCCTAGGAAATGGACAGAGGAGACTGCCAGGCTACAGTCCACTGGCTCACAAATAGTCAGACACAACTTAGTGACTAAACAACAACAGTTCAGACCTAAACTTAAGAACTAAAACTACAAACTGCTTAGAAGAAAACATTTGTGATTCTGAGTTAGGCAAAGCGTCCTGGGATATAGACACCAAAAAGCAAGCAACAAAAGAAAAACATGGACAGTAGCCTGCACCAGGCTCCTCTGTCCATGGGATTTTTCTAAGCAAGAGTACTGGAGTGGGTTGTCATTTCCTTCTCCAGGGAATCTTCCTGACCCAGAGATCAAACCCAGGTCTCCTGCATTGTAGACAAACGCTTTACCATCTGAGCCACCAGGGAAGTCCATACATATACATATGTACATATATATATATATATGTTGGAATTCATAAAAAATTAAAAGCTTTTGTACTTCAAAAGGGATACCATCAAGAAAGTGGAAATGGGACCCACAAAAAGGAAAAGATATTTGCAAAGCATGTATCTGGTAAAAGACTTGTATTAAGAATTTATAAGAATTTGACAATGCAATAACTAAGACAACATAAATGAACTAAGAACTAAACACAGATTCTGAATATGAATTTTCCACACAAAAAAAGATATAGAAATGTCCAACAAACACATGAAAAGATGCTCAACTTCATTAACCATCAGTGAAAGGCAAATCAAAACCACAGTGAGATACTACTTCATATACACTCAGATGGCTATAATAAAGACAGACTATAACAAATATTGATGAGGATGTGAAGAAAGTGAAACTTTAAATATGTTGCTAAATTCAAGCAGCCACCTGGTAAAACCTCTGGTCATTCCTCAAAATGTTCAATATAGAGCTACCATGTTGTTGCTGTTGTTTAGTCACTGAGTCATGTCCAACTCTTTTGCAACCCCATGGACTGTAGCCCGTCAGACTCCTCTGTCCATGGGGTTTCCCATACTGGAGTGGGCTGTCATTTCCTTCTCCAGGGGATCTTCTGAGCCCAGGGATTGAACCTGTGTTTCTTGCATTGGCAGGCAGATTCTTTATCACTGAGCCACAAGAGAAGCCCAGAGCTACCACATGACTCAGCAGTTCTATTTCTAGGTATATTACCAAGGGGATTTCAAACATATATCCATATAAAAACTTATATATAAATGTTTCTAGTACCATTATTCATAATAACCAAAAATATGAAAGCAACCAAAGTGTTCATCAATTTATGAATAAAACAGTGAGATCGGGTACATCCACACAATGGAATATTACTCAGCAATTAAAAAAAGAATGAAATACTGACAAACACTACAACACAGATGAATCTTGAAACATTATCCTAAGTGGAAAAAAGTCAATCACAAAAGAACACACATTATGTGACTCCATTTGTATGAAATGTCCAAAACAAGCAAATCCTACCTAAGACTGGGAGTTGAGGAGAAACGGGCAGTGATGGCTAATAGGTACAGGATTCCATTTAGGGATGTTGAAATTATCTAAAGTCAATTATGGTAATAGTTATACAACTCTGTGAATGTACTTAAAACCACTGAAGAGTACATTTTAAACAGTTGAAATGTGTAGTATGTGGATTTTATCTCAACAAAGCTGTGTTTTTCATGAATAACAATTTAGAATTGTTCCCAGATTCAGTCTTCAAAGATTTTTGCACTGTTTCATGATAACTTTCACAAATACTTGAAAGTTTAAATAATTAAATAGCATTGGTATCAGCAACTTACACAGGTACCATAAAAAAACAGTAAGTGCTCCAGCAACAACAGTTGCCAGCACCACATTACCACAGTGTCAATAACACTGGACATTGGGAAACAGCAGATGCATGTCCTCTTTGCCAGGAGGCAAGGTGGTTATATCCTTCTCCAACACCTGTGATTTAACTGCCTGTTTCTGAGCTGTAGCACAAAAGAAGAAAACAGCAGATATCTCAGGTAGTAAAGAATTGTTTCAAGACTGCCTAGGAAGCACTGTTCCCAGAATGACTTTGATGAAATTTTAGATGGTCTTCGGTTCCATAAGAGTAGGCAGAATATTAACTTTTGACTGTCACTTTGGCATTATTCTAACCTTACACCTATATGCTCTCAGGCCAAGCTGGACTGGATCAACACAGGTTATAGAGAGAGCAAGTAGGATGAGAATGAGAAGAGACACATAAGGTTTAAAAATTCAAAATTCATCATTAACCACAGCAAGAGTTCTTTTAAAGAAGTAGTGACTACATAGCTACCAATTCTGTAGAATGAATATGGGGTAAGCATGTAGAAATAACATTTACAGACAGATTTTTTAACAAGTTTGGCAGTACCTCACTCTCCAGTGTTCAGTCCTCCTATTTATTTAATCTTCATTTTCTTATGGCCTTTTTGCATACGGGATGAGAAAAGGTTTCATTCAGAATATGTTCACATTATGACTGGAATTTTCCACTATCAACCTAATCCCTCTAAAAACCGGCCCCACTGTTACATGCCTCAAAATGAATAGACTAAATAATCAACAGGAATAAAGATAAATATTATTTTTGAGATAGTAGATTAAATACCACATATTTATAAATTCTACTTCTCTTTCACTATATCTTCAGTCCTATCTTAGGTATAAGCATATAATATTCAACAACCATTTTTCCATGTGTCTCTGAGAGCTTTCCAACTTTCTTACCTTACTTTTTTCCTTTTCAGCATTCCTTTCTTCTACTTTTTCCAAATTCAAGTATGGAGTATAGTTGCCTCGATCAGTCAACTTTTATAGACTATCAGGATAGAGTACTGATGTATTTGGCTTTATCCAAGCTATTATTCCACTGAAAGGGATCTCATAGCTTAAAACTTCTGAAAGATCTTTCTCTATACCAGCTTAAGTACTACTCACAATTATCATAACTTTATTATTATATTACAATGTACTACATCCAATGCTGATTTTTTCACAGATGCCTTTGACAAAGCATCACAAAAGATACTTTTTAAATTAACTTTGAGTGAAAGATGGTGGGGAGGACCGATTTGTCATGGGTAGGAAACTGGCTTACAGACAAGTTAACAAGAAGATAAAGGGTTACTTTTCTTGCTTTCACTAAAGACAAGAGTATTTCTTTGGGTAGAAAAAAAGTACAAATAACAGGGTCCGCAATAATAAATCTTCAAATTGGTCTTACTTTAAAAATAATCTCAAAACACTGTGCACAAAGGAATCTCTAAGATTGCAGATGACATTGGACTATTTTGAAACTTAGAAAAATAAGAAACCAAATATAAACCACATCTAAAAGATGGCATACTCTAAGACAAAATTTTTAGTTGCAGGAAAGAACCTGAAAACAAACTCACTATTTCTCTTTATTTAAAAAAAAAAAAGACATCAAAGTTTCAGATATAATCATGGAGGAGCGCATGAAATAAAATAGAAGACATCATGCTCGCCCTTACGAAAAAACACGTAGTATTTACTGTGCACTTCTGTTGACACCATACTTCAAGAAATAGCAATGGGCAGAAAGTCCAACTAAAGGTATATGACAGGACTGAAGAGATTAAGAGGCTATAGTTTCTAAATATTTAGAAATTGAATTCCAGTCCAAAAAGATAAAATATGAAGAGAGATTTGAGTTAAATGTGTTCTTAGAATGAAGGAAGTTACCTAAGCAAGAGGAAGGGGTATATAACTTAATTGCATCTTGAGAAGAGTTACTATACAGTGCTATGCTGAGATAAAAGCATTTATTTCTGACACTGTCAGGAACACATTTTAGGCAAATCTAGGACTGACTTTCCCATGACTCCTTACTTTTATACATAATCCACCATGATTTCTCCCTTTCTGAATTTATTAACAGCAATTCTGATTTCTTCTCAGTATACAATGCCTTGCTAGCATTTTATTCCTAGATGTTGTCTCCCTAAATGTAACTGCAATCTCTCAAATCTGGGGATTACATTTTTTTTTGTTTCCACAGTTATCAATAAGTACAATATTGATACTTTACCAACTTGGTAATATTATAAACAAGCATAGCAAGGTTGAATGTAGACTATGTTGAACGTGAGAACTAAAAAGTGTTCCTTTGGCACAAAAATAAGTAATTTGGGGATAAATAAGAAATGTTTACTTCGTAAGTAGTAAACAATAGATAAAGATCAAAAATACAGTTAACTTCAAGAGAAGTTTAAATCAATTAGTGATGCTTGCAATATCTCTACTCCTTAAAAAAATGATGTCAGAAAAACCCAGCACTACACTGTCTGCCATAGACAAATGTGTGTGTGTGTGTGTGTGTGTGTGTGAAATTTAATGAATAAATAGCCTGAGACAAATTCATTAATGAGGCAGTTTGTCATTATTTCCTACCTACGGTCCGCATCTTCAGTGACTCCAACAGTTGTGAGTACTTTGATCAACCCCCAGCTACAGACTATCACACTTGCGTGAGCCAACCCTCTGTGTCTCTCGCTTTTTCATCAACTTCTTATCCTTGAACTAGTCCAGTGAATAAGTCCAAGTAAATGCAGCAAATATCCATTCTCGTGGAGACGGAATAATTCTAATCAAATGTAGCAAATATCTATTCTCATAAAGAATTATCTATTCCAAAGGGCTCTGAGACCAAAATAATTGTCCTCAGTCTCTCCCAAGAGTATAGCCTTTCTAAGATTAGATGGATTAATCCTAATGGTCAGAATTTTCAGTTCTGCATTAGAAGCAGAATAACACTTCTATTATTTAAGTGGGCAAAAAGCACATTTTATATAGACTATGTCCATATTTAAAATAAAACTCAGTAGTGAATCAAAGTGATACAACTTTAATTCTAACAAAAAAAATTTAACTCTTTCACCTTCTCTCCATTCTTTAATTTTTCCTCTCACCTCAGTCTGCAAGACACTAAGAAATTCACACATTTCTTCCCTACAAACACCACCATTCTGCTTCCAGGGATGCTGTGAGTTATTGGTTGCTTTAACTGACAACTGTATCCATAACAAGCTGGAAAAAATTATATCTAAATTACAATTCAGAGCATTAAAAACATAGAACTAATGAGCATCAGTATTGCAAATCCATGTCTTACACATGCATGACCAAAAAATTCACTGAAGAAAACAAAAACAAAAACATGCCATTCCCATATACACTGACTCACTACCCTAAGAAAATACAAACAGTGGTATGAAAGAAGACTTTAAATATCAATCCTTATTTATGTTCTTTCCTTTGCCTCAAACTGATTTACATAGAACAAAATAAACAAAAGACAATGAATCAAAACAAAATCACTAAAAAGGTGAGATTTCAAATGGATACTTCTGTAGTAGAGTACTCAAGGAGAAGCAATAAAATTAATAATGAATTTGGACGCTTTCACAGATTTAAGAGCTAGTCTGGACAAGGGAATAAGAGTTATTATAAAAGCATTTTTGCTAAGAGTTCAACATTTTGGAGCAAGCTTGGTGGCCAAGTTTGGCGACATGACATTAGTATTATAAAATTGTAGAGTACTTGGAAAGCTGTATGTTACACTGGAGATCACTACATTGGTTTGGCAGACTCAAATACTTTTATTAGGAAATATTTCCATTGCAACAGCAAATAGGATATTAAAAAGATCAGATCCAATTTTTAGGCTGTTTATGATTTTAATATGTTGCATGACATTTTCTATGACAGGAAACTGTGAACCATGCCTCTGTGTGCAATGTGCATACACAGATATGTGAATAAAGCAAAAAATAGATATATATTCTGTTAGCCAAGTGCCTATCTGCATGCACAGCACCAACTCTGTAAAAGTCCAAACAGCAGTATTGAAGGACAAAGCCAAAACCTCATTCAGCCAAAAGATGGTGATAATCACATCAATTCTTCCTATTTACTCACTAAATTTCTTCCAGAAAGATGCATGAAAGGGGCTGGGGTTGGAGAGAAAGTGACAGAAAGCAAGAGAGGACAGAGAGAGAAGGGAGAGGAGGCAATAAAATACTGAAGATGTTATGCAATTTATTTTTTCAGGTCATACTGAAACAGACATATATACACAAAAAATATGTATGTTTGTATGCATGGAGAGAAAGACACCAAGAGAAAATGAACAAAAGATATCCATCTCAGCAACTCTATATGAAACATCAATTGTCATGTACACATATCTATGGTCATGGCAGATTATGGAGAGTGAGAGTCACATGCCATGTATTTGGAAGTCAGAACTAAGTATGCTAGTTGACATGTTATGTGGAACAAAAATGACTTTATAAATAAAATCAATAACAACTGAAAGTCCTAATATCAATTGATTTATGTGAAATTAGTCATTATAAGAGAAACCACATATGGTACAAAGGTTTATCATGGCATAAACTAGCTATTTAAAATGTCCACCCTAGGTCCATCCATGCTGCTGTTCAGTTCGGTTCAGTTGCTCAGTCGTGTCTGACTCTTTGCAACCCCATGGACTGCAGCATGCCAGGCCTCCCTGTCCATCACCAACTCCCGGAGTTTACCCAAACTCATGTCCACTGAGTCGGTCATGCCATCCAACCATCTCACCCTCTGTCATCCCCTTTTGCTCCCACCTTCAATCTTTCCCAGCATCAGGGTCTTTTCCAGTGAGTCAGTTCTTCACATCAGGTGGCCAAAGTATTGGAGTGCAGCTTCAACATTAGTCTTTTCAACAAATATTTAGGACTGATTTCCTTTAGGATGGACTGGTTGGATCTCCCTGAAGTCCAAGGGACTCTCAAGAGTTCTCCAACACCACAGTTCAAAGGTATCAATTCTTCAGCGCTCAGCTTTCTTTATAGTCCAGCTCTCACATCCATACATGACTACTGGAAAAATCATAGCCTTGACTAGCTGCACCTTTGTTG
Organism: Capricornis sumatraensis; assembly: GCF_032405125.1. Classification (NCBI taxonomy): domain Eukaryota; kingdom Metazoa; phylum Chordata; class Mammalia; order Artiodactyla; family Bovidae; genus Capricornis; species Capricornis sumatraensis. The sequence continues at coordinate 37,446,125 of NC_091085.1, read as the reverse complement.
GCAAAGTAATGTTTCTGCCTCTTAATATGCTCTTTCCTCTAAAACAGGAAAAAGGCATCAAGACCAATGCACGCAAAAGTGGTAAATATGGGGGTGTGACCCTCTGCTCATCACAATTTCCTCTAACAAAATTACTAACAGGGGTTGGAGTGATGATGGAACTGGACCTTATGGAACTCATGAAATCTGAGCTAGTGGCTCTAGTTTTCTGACTTCAGACCAGAGGCAGGGTAGTTTAAAAATGTAACTAAGAAGAGAAACAGGAACTTACAGAGATTCCAGATCTTATCGTTTCAAGATATTTTCCCCTTGCATTAAGAAAATAAGATGTAGGAATGAAAAAAATAAAATGTCATGTACTAGAAATCTCAATAATACCTAAAGATAAGTTGACTATCAAAATAGATAATGCTTAAAGGGACACTGCTGGGGACAAAGAAAGGGTTAGAGACTCCATCATGAAATATTACTTGACCAACATTCAGTAGGTAAATTAGGAACTTAGCTAGGTAATTCAGGAGCATCTGAAAGAGCCCCAGGGCTACCTACAAGTAAACAGCCCAGTGATAAACAGAGTTTCATTTGTGTAAGATAGTTCCAGTGGTTCCCCTCTCTCTTAAATCAGAGGAAGAAACCTAGATGTGGCCAGAGGAGCTAAGTAACCGATCTATTAAAGTCTGGCCTCACTTGCATTGCAAGGCAGATATATAGACTGAGGGAAATAGGTAATAGGGTCAGATTGCTTCTAGACTGAGGAATCTCCCAGTGTCCATGGAGAAATATGTATGAATAAAAAGTAAAAGGAGGAGACACGCTGGCAATTCAGAGGAACTGGAAAAGAGAGAATACATACCATAAGGGTGAGAAAGAGCCGAAGAATTTTATGGGTGTAACTCTATATCAAAGTCTCCAAACTTTCCTGAAGCTTTTTGACTTTCTTAATATCCTTTTCTTTCTCATTCAGAGTTCCCAGTTCCCCAGGGTCTTCAGATCTCCAGTACTGAAAGGATACCCCAGTTTTCCCTGCCCAACTTTTTTCTCAAAACTAAGACAGAAGTCTAACAAATATGAGAGCAGTCAAGAGAAATGAAACAGAGAAAAAGGAATATCCCCAAGAAGAGGGAATATGGTCTTATATAGGTAAAAACGAAGAAAAAAAGATATTGGGAGAACTATGAGATGAAACTGAATGTGTGTCCAAATTATACAACAAATTTAAGTTGATAAACATATGTCCCAGTTGCCTATACTAAAAACAGGATAAACAACAAATCACTATGACTATACACAAAGAGGCTATAAGTGACGGGGTTCCTACAGAGACTAAGGGAAGATAAGTTATATGAAGAAGATAGAATATATATACTCAGCAGTCTCTGCATCTTGGATCTTTGTTCGTGAATGCAGTTCTGCTTTCATCAGGTGTCAAACTATGGAAAATACTGTAGTAAATGCATTAGACTCTAGCAAGCCTTAGTACTGAAACTGTGGGCTCTCTCAGCACGTTAGAGTGGTTATAAAGCTGAAAGTCTGCTTTAAGTGGGAAGGATAATAACCAATTTGTGCTACAATCAAGACACGGGCAGAAAATGTTCTATAATCGCAATCAATTCAGAGCTCACCCATAATGACAAACTGAGAGAAAGGGGTCAGATCCTACATGGATAAATGAAGATGCCAAAGTTCAACAAGCTGCAAAGTCTGAGCTATGTTAACGTGGAACTATATTAACACAGGCAGGCAAGTGATGGTCTGGAATGGCAGCACCAAAATTTTTACATATAAGGGACTTGAAAGACTGAATCCAGAATCTTGAAGTAAAGTTTATAGTAGAAGCACACTGTACTTAGATGGTAAATTTATGTAGGGTGGCTTTTTGGACTAATTAGAATTAAGAAGAATTGAAGCTCCTTTCTAAACCATGTTTTAAAAAAACATGGATCCAGCTGGGGATCCAACTGGGGCTGCCTGCATTTAGAGCATGGAGTTTTAACTACTGGACCACCAGGCAAGTCCCTAAACCATGTTTTGATACAACCGTAAAACTGGAAATAGTATTAGCAAAACACTTCTATCTAATAAATATAATGAGCATCAACTTTTAATCTCAACATCCACATTCCCTATTTAACAAAAGAAAGGTTTCAGGCTTCAAGTCCCAAATATTTACTGACTTCACCACTTTTCTGAGATAGGATCTGGAGGACGCTTACATTATTAAGTAGTAAACAGACCATTGCATGATAAGCTTGAAACTCACATTACAGCTGCTACACACAATATGGGCCAGAACATGCAAATGGCTAATTGTCAGACCTCCAGGGAAAGAGAGTTCCACATGGAGCTACATGGTATCTCAGCAACATTATTAGACAATTACTTTGTAATTCTCAGGTTTAGCAGCAAATACTTTTTTCTGTGATATTGTCTGAAACCTCTTAATTGTCAGGGCCACCACTAGAATTAATATATCAGTAGCACTGAGTGAAGAACCATCTGTATCCACTGTTTTGCTAACATCTTGTTGTTATTCCATATGATTCAAAGAGTAGTAGTAACAGAAATCTGTGTAACATATGAAAAATCAAAGACTCACAATACCAACAGTGGTTATCAAGACCGGGACTAGCATTAAGTTAGAGATGCTAAGCATCCCTGAAGACTGGTATGGCAGCCTGCTCTAGAATGGCCCCAATGATCCTCACCTCCCAGTATTCACACTGTGGGCCATACCCTCCCTCACTTTACCAGGCCAGCCTGTTGATACTAACTTAACACTACAGAAGTGCATGCTGGATGTTCCCAATACTAGATCACCAAGAACAGTAGGGTTTCTGCCTTAGTCTCTCTTGGATGACTAACACTAAAGGAAGCCAGTATCCATGTCATGAAAACATTCAAGGAGTCCTGATAAAGCCTCCATAGTAAGAATTGAGGTCTCCCACTAACAAACAATTCAGACTCAAAAGCTACGTGAATCAATTTCAAAAACAGATCCTCCACCTCGAATTCAGCCTTCAAATGACAGCAGCCTAGGCTAATATCTCAATACTTCCTCATTTGAGGTACCTCAGCTAGAACCGCTTTGCTAAATGCACCCAAATTCCTGTCCCAGAGAAACTGTGAGATTGAAAAAATGCTTACTATTTTCTTAAGCCATTTATTTTATGGTACTTGGTTCAGTTCAGTTCAGTTCAGTTCAGTCGCTCAGTCGTGTCCGACTCTTTGCGACCCCATGAATCGCAGCACGCCAGGCCTCCCTGTCCATCACCAACTCCCGGAGTTCACTCAGACTCGCGTCCATCGAGTCAGTGATGCCATCCAGCCATCTTATCCTCGGTCGTCCCCTTCTTCTCCTGCCCCCAATCCCTCCCAGCGTCAAAGTCTTTTCCAATGAGTCAACTCTTCGCATGAGGTTACACAGTAATAATAAGTAATACAAGTGAGTTTTATCCTAACCTGATAAACCTTGTCTGAGTTAAGTGATCCATCTTTGTGTGTCCCCAAAATCCCATGTTTATATCTATTGTATCATTTATCATCCTGTGTTACAAATGTTTACTTATCTGTTCCCTCTCTTGACTGCAGGCACCCGGAAGATAGACACTGGGTTTCCCCAGGCCAAAGCATTTTAAGTGCACAATAAATGCTGGATTAATATATTTGTTGTCTACAACAAGATGACTCTGTTGGACAGAATATGGGAAAATAATGAACAACACATAGTATCAAATGAGCAACCAGAATACCAAGGAAGACAAACATGTTGACGAGCCTGCAGGAACAAGTAAAATCAAACACTTTAGTCTGGTCACAAGTTTCAGGAGCAGTCTCATTGCAGTTACAGATACTAATCTGAGGATAAATTCAGTTTGAACTCAGTGGGAAAGTGCCGAGCACTTGAAAATGATTCAAAATAAAGGTTAATTGAGTAAACACTTACTGAACAAATCAAATAAGTTGATCCCAGAAGGATTTTTAGGGCCACTTCAGATTGCAATATTTGTAGAAGCACGTCATTCTAAAATGAAGCACAGCATACAGACTGTTAACACTTCACATGAAATGCACTTATTAAAAACAACGATTATTTAGAAGAGCAGCTACCTACTATATCAGCAGTATCATTAAGCATCGTTCTACAGAACCATCATATCCCTAAACCAGGCATAGTGCCTGGAGCAAAGTAGGTGCACAGCAAAGATCTGAATGATTCAAAGAACCTAGAAATGTTTTCAGTTTCTTTCACTAAGCTTCCTCCATGTGACTGGAATGAAACCATATCCTGCCTTCCAGAGCAACCACTGGGCTTATCCCATGAGCAGTACAGTGTCAGGCCTAGGTCTCAGGATTATCACTTTTACATTTCTGATGACAGCTCTATTTGAATGTCCAATCTAACATCAACCTCATATCATCCTATCTTATCATCACATCACGGTTTATGAATGTAAGAGATATACAATTTATAATAGGCAAAAAACAAAAAACAGATTTTACACCTCTAAAGAACGACCCTCCTTCCAAAGGGTTATATGGAATCCTCAGGCACCTTAGTATCCGACTCCAGGCATTCAGACTAAGGTGCGTCTGATACTGTGAGGCGCAGTGCCACCTCAGTGTCATCCGCTGGCACTTCTCCAAGAATCAAACATGTCCAAAGCATGATGTCCATGAAAGGAAACATTTCAAATGCCAGTTTCACTCATGTAACTACTTCTGAATCCCTCACTGGGAATCCAAGCTGATGAATCAACACATAAATGATTCTTTTTTAATTGCCAGACTACTAAGGAATCTTGTTCATCTCTCTCTATGTTTACCTAGTCTCTTCAGCACTCAAAACATCTGCACAAAACAATGTTTTCCCATCATCCAGAGCTGCTCCAATGTTAAGGACCATAAATTCTGAACATGCGCACTTAGTTCCCAAAACCATAATAATATTTTTATGCCAGATTCTCATTCTATGTAATGCTCTCAAAATTTCCCCTGAGTATTATACACAATGAGAATCTAATCTGATACTCTATTTTAGACATGAGGACTTTTATCTAAGGATTTCAAAACATGTTATATTGAAGTTAAGTGATTTGTTGAAGGCTACACAATTCAGCAGATTAAGTTCAAATAACCTAGCCCTAAATTCCACCTTTTTTTCAAAATACAATTATCTGGGATTTGTTGTATCAGCACTAGAACTGTATGATGTACTCACTGGTCAATGATTCATTCTTATTCATTCCTATTAAAAGAATGACCACACACAATCTCACCTCCTCCACCAAAAACAAACTTAAAAGTTCCTTATTTTCAGCAGAAAGGGAACAGAATGTCTACACCTACTGTTGAGAAAATACAACTTTGCTTCCTACGAAAGGGATAAAAGAGTATGTCACAACGGAATAGTCTTTAACATGAAACCAGATCTGAGTGGACCTGCTTTCTTATATCCTGAGCTGCTATATTTGAGTCCACTGTATGCACAAACATGGCTTTTTGTCTTCTCAGTCACCTTGATATACAGTTAACAGATTTAACTTGAAATCACTAGCAATAAAACCTGGAGCCATATTTTAAACTTAGGATTTTAATATTTTCTTATTTCTCATACCTAAGAAAGAATTCCCTACTCATTCCATATAATTTTTTACCAAATAATGACTTTTAGCATGAATTATACTTAGCCTTTGAAAATGCAAAGTTGTTACTAGTCTGGATGGGTAACTATTCCAGATTTTAGATGGCAATTTCAAAACTTATTATCTAACAAAGAGAATCATAGAGCAAATTGTTTACAAAGATCTCGGTCATCTGGTAAAGCTTATGTCCAAAGGAACAGATTGCAACTCTGAACATCTGAGACCAAAAAGAAGTCATCTGGTCGTCCCTGAAATTTGAGCTTTCAAATCAACCTACTCAAAAGGAAACTATCTTGTGTACTTGACCAAAAGGCCCAATTTTGCAATAATAGGCAAGAAAGCCCTAGAATAAGATAAATACAATTTCTGAACATTGCAATTTCTTGAATTTTCCTAGTCTCACATTCAGCCAACAACCTAAGTTAATCAATTTTAAAAATTAGGGAGCCTATATTCAAATATAAATTAATTTTAATCATCTGGATATTTCCCAGTAGGTAAATGGAGAATATACTCTAAAAAAACACCTCAAATATAATTCTTATTGACAGTATATACAGCAAAGTCTTTCTTGGTTAGTTTTGAGGATTTGGTAAAGATTCCAACGGGATATAAAAAATATGTTAGTGCTGTTTCTTATATTTATGATGTGTCACATTAAATTAGCAGAAGCTAATGTGTCTGGTTTCCAAAAGTTCTCAATTACACACTTTAAAAATGTTATAAAAATATAATAGCAAAATTGAAATGAAAAAACTAATAGAATATGTGATAATATCTTGACTGATTATTGCAGCCAATTCTTACAAAGCTAACTAAAGCATTCAGGAATTCAAGAGAAATGTATAGTAATCAACTAGAATGACTCAAGTCATTGAATCTTTATAGAATGGGTCTATCTAAGCTACAGGCTTCCCTGGTAGCTCAAACGGTGAAGAATCTGCCTGCAATGTGGGAGACCTGGGTTCTATCCCTGGGTTGGGAAGATCCCCTGGAGGAGAGGCATGGCAACCCACTCCAGTATTCTTGACTGGAGAATCCCCAGAGGAGCCTGGCAGGCTATAGTCCAAAGGGTTGCAAAGAATCAGAAATGACTGAGCAATGAAGCACAGCCTCTAAGCTACACTGAGTTTGTCAAAGCTAAAACTAAGTTTTTCACTGAAGCACTTTTTCCAAAAAGCAATTTAAAAGCAGCAACAAAAAAAATTATGGTATTTTTATCTAAAATGCTCCATTTTTTAATTTGTATCAACTAGTTTTTGCTTGCATACAAAATTACCCAAAATTTAATGGCTTGAAGTAACATTTTTATTTCTTATGATTCTGTACATTGGCTAGGCAGATCTGGTGTGTGCCAACTTGCCTGGCACTGAGTAATCTACAATGGCTCACTAATGTGTCTGAGTGTTGGCACTAGTGCTGGCTAGTTGGTCTAGGGACACCAGACCTAAGACAGCTTGTCTCTATTCCACATGGTATTTCATTCTAACACACAGCTGTCTTAGGACTGCAGAGACCAGCAAGGCAGGGTAAGCTCAAACATAAACACGCTCCTCAACCCTCTACCTGAATCAATTTCCCAAAGTTCTGTTAACCGAGACAAGTCATATTATCAAACCCACCCTGATTGAACTGTAGAGAAAGTAGATTCCACCTCTGATTTATTTTGCAACTTCTTTTTTTCAACTTACCACAATATCTTCAATATCAATAGCCTTCTTTAGAGTTTGAATCATGGGAAAATTTTTCTTATTCCAATATTAATGTTGCTTCTTCACATCTGACTTGATATAATCTTTCTTCTTGTTTTGCAGTCTTCATTTCTTTTCTTTCTTTCCCAATATTCCCCAGAATGTAGAAGCCTTCTAGGGAATAAAGAGAGCAGCTAACCAGGTAATAGGAAATACCAAGATTAATGTGATAAAAGACAGGACCATTATATATCCCTATATTTATATCTCAAACCAAAAGAAAAAGCAACTTGAAAGTTTTAATTTGTTTTATGCTCCATGGGTGTGACCTAAGTACAGGTCTAGTACTCAGAAGAAAATAATAATGATAATGATACTAGTAGTCAAGATTGACAAAACAGAGTAAATTTGAGATCTAGGGTGAGCCAATTATATTTACTTCAAAAATGAAAAGTGAGTTTTTTCTTAACATTTAAAAAAAATTATATTATCCTTACTATGGAAACATGACTTCCCTGGTGGCTCAGATGGTAAAGCATCTGCCTACAATGCGGGAGACCCAGGTTCAATCCCCGGGTGGGGAAGATCCTCTGGAGAAGGAAATGGCAACCCACTCCAGTACTCTTGCCTGGAAAATCTCATGGGAGGAGCCTGGTAGGCTAAGAGTCAGACATGACTGAGTGACTGTACTTGACTATGGAAACATAAGGTAATCTAATTTTTTTTAATATATATATATACTATTTAGGGGTAATAATTCAAAAGCTAACACCAAACATAATTCAGTTTGCTCTGCTAACATTATTAGAGTAATGAAAACCTAGTTTTTAAAAAGAACATCTAATATGTTGCAGCCATTTTGTTTAATACAATCTGATCAAGAATACTTCATCATGGGTAAGTGACAAGAGTTTCATTACCACCTTAATGGCAATTAAATAACCACTGACATCACCGGTAGGAAATGTCTTTCATCACCCCTTCAGATTTCTTGAAATAGCAGGAAACATGATTTTGTTATTGTAGTATTAATGCAGGTAGCATGTATAGTAGTTGTATAAAAGTAAAAACAAGTTTGAGATTTAATGACAATAACCATCACTTTTTAGTTTACGACAAAGTTAACTATATGCATTTGATCAAACTTCCCACCAAACTTGGAAGGCATCTTTTTCTCATCAGTGAAACCAGTTTTACTCCATCATAGAAGTGATTATTCTGACCTAATAATGCAGGCAATCAACGGTGGGATTTAAAATAGAACTGTGCATGCGGAAGTAACAATAATCCATGCACTTTTCCACTGGTATCTCAAGATATCACATTTCTTACTTTTGCCTTTAAACCCACGCCTAACCTTTTTCTTTTATTTGGTCAATACATAATACAACCTTCATGAAATGCTTTTACCTTAAAAATCCAAAATGCAAAATAACATATAATTTTGTGATATTTCGTTTAACTCAATAATTGTTTCCATATTTTTTGGCTCTCCCTGGCTAGTGTCAAACTGTTTTGATGATTAGCTGATGAAAATGAGGAAATTTTTCCCCCTGCTACAATGTTGTTCAGCTTTCACTTAATAGCAGTTATTTCCTCTGATATCACAGCTCGCAAGCACTGCTTAACCATTTAATTCATGTGCTTCAGATTTCTGACTTTACTGCACAGTAATCTTATGTGGAAATTTATCTCTGCTCCCCAAAGAAATTTTATCCATTGGCAGCTATGGTGTCCTTCAGAATTTAAAGAAAATGAGACCACCATGATTGCATTAAATATTATGGTGCTCTCTTTCTCTTAAAAATGTAAAAAATCCACAGGCAAAAAGTAGATGGTATATTATAATTACACTTCTTAAACTATGGCAGAGCAAAACATTTGTTGGTTGTATGAAAAATTTCCTTACCCAAAAGATCAAGTAAGTTAAATACGACCAGAAACATTTTATACCTTTGTTTATTTAATTGCATTTGATTTGTTCCATAAGTACAGAGCAGTAAGCAAAAAAAAAAATTACGATATCTCAAGTAGGCTTCAAACACCTTGGTAGGCTAATCAGCACTTGGAATATTTTTCAAACGTCTATAAAAGCAAGATCCAGACATAACTCACAAAGGTTCTCAACGCAAGAAGGAAAATGGTCAAGAAGACATTTCAAATTTCATCTGGATTTAAATTTGACTCTCGAGTGCCCTGTGAAAGAACTACTTTTTTATGTGTCTACCCTCAGCAATTAACCTTTTACTCCCTTTCCTCCTTCCTTCACCTCAAAAGCTAATAGCATTTAGAATCAATTTTAAATGCAGACTCAGAGGAAATTATAATTCCAGCTTCTTGATTAAGTCTCCCCACTCACATACGTACATACACAGACACACACACACACACGCTTTACTGAGAGTAGGGGCCAGTATTGCTCACTCTTGGAAAAATCCATTCCTATGATCCAAAACTGATTGTAGAAGCACAGCTGATCAATTTATACCTGTTCTAGTCTTAATCTATTCAATAGAAGAGAATATCTAGGCTACTGGCTGCTTTTAAAGTCATCTCTATGTTTTTGACAGATCATTTTTCTTTTTTGATCAAAGCAGGTCTAGAAATCTGAAGTCAGTACTTCCACCACTTGAATTCCAGGGTATCCTTTGACCTGAGGATGTCCCAGGGTCAGAGGAGTCAGTCAAATTCCAAAGAAGTAAAACATCTACTTCTTACAGATCTAAATAGCTTGGGAAGACGCATGACTATTAGGGCAAATTCCAGGGAGCATCCACCTCAGGGGCACACTCCATCAAGAGAAGCCAAGGGAAAGGGCTGGTGGAGTAAAATTAAAGGTTTGTATTTATTCTGACAGTAACCACTACCTACTTACACAGTTTCTAAATTTCAACATACAATGTCAGTTGGATATGTATTACATGTATTAATTCCATTTTGAGCTATGTGCTGGATGAATTCCATTCTTATCTTCTTATCATGGAGAAATACAGTAAAATGGAATGATAAAGAAGTTTCATCCCTTTCCACCTATCTTATTTCTAGTACAAAGGGGAAAATAAATACAATATGGGGAAAGAAATGATGAGAAAGAAAAAGAAAAAAATTCTGTGATATGTGAAGAAGACACCAAAGCATTGAAAAACCCTTAAAGCTTTGTCTGAAAGTAAAATTCAGAGACTGAGAAAATCAAGATCTAATTGTTATTTCAAACATGGAACTTTTAAAATAATGTTTAAGTTAATATATTTCACTCTTTCCTAATATCTGTGTGTGCTCTGAAAGGGAAGTTAAATATTGTGATTTTTCAATGTTGTTTTACTAGTGTTTTGATCCAGAGTTCAATTTACTGAACTTCCTCTGAAAAGTCTCCACTTTTCTAAGCATAATTTGGTGCGTGTGAGGAACAGAAGGGATTATAAGAAAACCACAAGACATAGTTCTCTCCTGGCTGTTATTATTATTTGGCACCAGAACTTGAGCCTGAAAGCTTTATTTCTGTAAAGTTCAAAACACATCTTGTGTGTACTATGTAATTATCATATTATATGTTATATTTTTTACCACCTTAATGGAAATTTGCTTTTCCAATTTGGATCCCAGATGGCATAATTTCCTAGGTCTATTTTGTGTGTGTGTGTGTGTGTGTGTGTGTGTATGTGTGTGTGTGTTTATAAATACTTCTTAAAGCACACATGTGATAGATATGACAATCTTCCAGACAAGCCCTCAGCTGGTTCTCAATTAGTACAAGTCAAAAGTCATATTACTTGGCCCTCAGCAGGTTTGATATTCATTTCCAAATGCCCATCTTTAATATTCACATAATATTCAGCCAGTTTCTTGCAGCTTCCCTTGCTGGGCCACATGGCAACGCTACCACCTAATGGAGCTTGCCAATCCTTTGGTGAGTTGCAGTAATCTAACCCTATCTAGAAAATTTCCACTTGTGGTCTTTTCCTAAGAACTTCCTTCTTGGTCTTTCCCCAAGAATTTCCTTCTTAAAAGTACTCCTTCCTAGGGAGACAGCCAACCTTGGTCTACTTTCAAATAAACAGGCTATAACACAAAAGCATTACTGATTAAGTAAACACAGTAATTATTTCTATTCATATTCAGTTTTAAAAAATTCCAATCTAGCTTTTATCAGTACTCCTTGCTAACATCTGTTGAACACTTCTTGCATTCTAGGTGCCCTGTAAGCATTTCTAATTTCACAATAAACCTAATAAACCTATTATCATTTGCTTTACTAATGAAGAAAAGGAAGCTCCAAGAGCTACTTGCACAACAGACTCACACAGAGACCTTCCACTGCTGCCCTCATGAGGATTAAATATCTATATCAACAGTTGTATTTAAGAACTTCATATGTTAGGTACTAACAAATTGTACCTTGGACCCTGTTTATAATTAGCCAGGTCACCAAACTATTTCAGCAGCTGACAAGGTTACTCACTTTATAAGCATTTTCCCTTGTGGGAAAAAAGTAGATAGAAAAACAAAATTAACTGTATTCTATTAAAAGTGGCTGAGTTTATTCAAGGATGCAGCAGGAGGGCTATACCAGAGAATCCTCAGAAAGAGAAAACATCCAGCTCTTTCACAGAATTTCCTGAGGGGAAGGGAAACTGCCCACTCTCCCAGAACATCAAAATTTCAGTTGAAAATGAGCTAATCTTTCCATCAGCTCCATTGGGCTCTTTGGCAGGAGGCAGAAGAAACTTGGACAGTCACAGTCTGTAGTGAGACTAGGGGATTTTCTTCCTCTCTGCTATTATTTTGGCACCTTTCACAAGCAATAAATCCTTTAAAGCCTATCAAGTAATTGTAGAGAGGTTGGAACTAAAGCTGCTTTAGTTGCAAAGCTTTTAATGTGTCACTGGAGCAAACCATCATGTTCACCGTTTTAAACAGAAATGTCTTTCAGTACTATGGGGTTATTTTTTACCACCTGCTATATATCTGGCACTGTGTTAGAAACATATACACACACATGCATGCATCCAAAAGAGTAATTCCTGTCTCAAGAAATGTAATATAACAATAAGGAAGTTAAATGTTTACAGGCAATAATCACAATTTTTTAGTGAAACCTTTCTAGCATACTGAAAAGAACAGATTTATAGTTGGGACATTACAAAACTGTCAAATACAAATATTAAGTCATAGAATTTTCTGTGAGTCAAGATCCCATCAGAAAGCAGGACTCTGCCAAGATGGTTCAAATGAAGAGGAGCTAACGAAGGGACTAACAAAAAAGACGTGGGAAGAACTGTGCTAACATACAAGACATGATGAGGCGCAGCCAGAGACCCGAACACAGAAGGGCATTGCCACCTCTAGAGCTGAAGAGACAAGAAGAATAAATAGCGTTCAAGGAGCCCAGTCAGGGCTGAGCCACAGGAGAGGCTGTCCAACAAGAGTTAATCATGGAGGAGCACATCTGTTGCAGGAGAAACAGCTACATGGAAGCAGGAAGGAAGCAAAGAAAAGATGCCCACATTTCTCTTTTCTTCTGTGCATTCATGTCTTTCCAGGACATCCTCTGGTTGAACCCAAGTGAAGTCAGCTGAAAAGTGAGCCCAGATAATGCTGATTACAGTCAGGACAGGAAGCAAAGTGAGAGGGAAGACAAATACAGAATATTAGCATATATGTTGATGAGTTATTATTATTATAAATATTAATAAGCATTAAACACAAAAGATTTACTAGGTGAAACAGTATTCTAAGTGTCTTGCATATATTAAATCATTTAATCCTCACAATGAGTTAAGACTATTATTATCACCAGTTACAGATAAACAAACTGAGGTACAGGGAGATTCAACTTGCTCGGGGTCACATAGCTAGTAAGTGGTAAAGTTCAGACTGGAACCCAGGTTATCTGGCTGCAAAGCTCTTGGCCTTAAAGACTCTGTTTCACTGCCTACTCTACTACAAACACCCCCCTTCTTCATAACAGCACCCCCAGATCAGAATCTCTGGATAAGAAATCAACAAAGTAAAATCAAATCTGATGCCTCAGATTTCGCCAATACCTCTTGTTAATGAACACAGAGAATAAGTGTTTGGGATATACACTCCTCTACCATACAAGGAAAGAAAATTAAGTATCATTTTGATTGCCTTAAGTCTCACAAATGCAGAAATCCCTGGAGGGGCAGTGGTAAAATAATCAGAAAGTACTCCACTGCAAAGGAGAAAACCAGTGGCGGAAAGGAAAAAGACATAATTTAAAGCCCAAAGAAAGAAGCTATTTTCACAAAGAGCAACTACTAGTATTGCTTTCTGCCTTTGGTTCAAGCTGAACCCGGATAAATGTTGATGTTCTTGAACTAGTAAAACTGTAAAGCTCCTCAGAGACATTTCTTCTTGGAGGCAAAAGAAAACTGATTAGCCATGTAACCTAAGGTTTAAAAGGAAGCAAGCATAAAGAAGGATTTATTCAAACAAGTCTGCAATAGTCACCAGATTGTTGTTGCAACTCATCACGGCCTTCCTGAAAAATATGGAAGAAATGCTAAGCTATCCCTGGCCCATAATAAATCACTCTGGAGATGCCACTCCCAAGTTAAATCTTCCAGTCCACTCCCTACCTATCCCTTTTTTTCCCCTCATATTTTTCTTTTCTCATATTTCCAGTCTCAGTTAAAAGGAATGAGAAGACAATGGGAGTAAAAGCAGACCATTTTTGCCTCTGTTGTTGCCCTGAATATCTAAGAAAATAAGAGAGTGACTTTTCTGCACTTGTTCAAAATTTCTGCAACAGAAATCATACTTGACAAGCATGCACCAGAATAGCGTACCGTTTTGGCTTTGGACTTAAGAGAGTAGGCGGTCATTTAAACAAATGCAAGTTTTAAGATGAATCAAAAGACTCTTGTCCAGAGTTTCTTTCAAATTTGATGAACCAAAGGATCAAATTCCTGAAAGACTTATTTCTTTGAACTATCAGTAAAAAAATATTAGATTTAATGTATAAGCTTAACAGATTTCAAAGCACATTAGAAGCATAACTTATTTGATCTTCATAACAAATCTTTGATTTATCCAACTTGCTTATCTCTGTTCATGTCACCACCACTGTTTATGGGGGTTAATAAGGTGGGCCTCTGATGATTTGAAAATTAAATAAGGTAAGGAAATGTGGAAAGAGAAGAAAGAGTACTTTACAGGGGAGAAATCTGACAAACGCTACATCAGTATGTTAATACTATACACTCTTGAAGTTATGGAAAATGGCACTGAATCTCTTATTTTCCTCCAGAAAACTCATAAATTCAGTATCATCATGAGAAAAAATATTAGACAAATCCCAAATAAAGTATTATACAAAATTCCTGACCTGTAGTCCTCAAAACTGTTAAGATCATTAAAAACAAAGTCTAAAAAACTGTCACAGCCAAGAATAATTGAAATGACTAAATGTAATGTGGTATCTCATATGGGATCCTTGGATAGAAAAAAGGCATTAGGTAAAAAATAAGAAAATAAGAATAATATAGTTCATTTTATATATAGTTAATAATTATATAATTATATCATTAACTATATATTATTATAATATAATATTATTATATCTTTAATAATATAATCATATTATATATTTTAATATTTATATTGTATGTATTTATATAATTTATGTTTATATATTATATATTTATTTTAAATATTATATACAATATATTATTAACATAGTTAATAATAACATATCGATGTAAGTGTGGGCATGCGCCCTCAGTTGTGTCCAACTCTTTGCGACCTCATGGACTGTAACCCATCAGCCTCCTCTGTCCACTGGATTTCCCAGGCAAGAATACTGGAGTGGGTTGCCACTTCCTTCTCGAGGGGATCTACCAGACCCAGGGATCGAGCCCATATCTCTTGCATCGCCTGCATTGGCTGGGGATTCTGTACCAGCTGAGCCACCAGGGAAACTGGTTCATTAATTGTAACAAATGTACCAAGCTAATACAAGATGTTAATAATAGGGGTAAGTGGTTATAGAGTGTATGGAGAATCTTTGTGTTTACTTTTTTTCTGTAAATCTAAAACTGCTTTTAAAATAACATTTTTTTAATGAAATAAGGCGCTGCATACTGCATAGGAAAGCTTTGTAAACCATGGCTTACTACAAGGGTGATGATGGTGGTAATGCTTAGAGTTGTATTTTGATGACAATCTGTCAGTAGCTGGAAAGTGAACTAATCCAATATTCACAAAAGAGTCTCCTTTTTCTCAAATATCTCAAATTTCTACTAAAATATTCAAGAGGATTGGTTTTTTGGAAACTACCAGTTATCAGATATACAACTTCTGAAAGTGGTTCTACTTGTCAGATAGATTTCAGCAACTGCTAAATAATTCCTCAGCCATCCTGCAAATCATTATTTTAGTGCCCATAATGCGGCAAGTACTATCCTATGTACTGGAACACAAAGGTGAGCCAAGCTCCTCGCCTTCAAGGGTGACCCTGTAAGAAAGAAAAGTAAAAGAAACTAGTGTTTACTGAGGGCCTATAGTAAAACGATTAATTTTCTTCAAGAAAACTACAGACACCAAGGGAACATTTCATGCAAAGATGGGCACAATAAAGGACAGAAGTGGTATGGACCTAGTAGAAGCAGAAGAGATTAAGAAGAGGTGGCAAGAAGAACTACACAAATAAGGTCTTAATGACCCAGATAACCATGATGGTGTGATCACTCACCTAGAGCCAGACATCCTGGAGCGTGAAGTCAAACGTGCCTCAGATCAATACAGGATACAGGATGCTTGGGGCTGGTGCACAGGGATGATCCAGAGAGATGATATGGGGTGGGAGGTGGGAGGAGGGTTCAGGATTGGGAACTCATGTACACCCGTGGCTGATTCATGTCAATGTATGGCAAAACCAACACAATATTGTAAAGCAAAATAAAGTAAAACTAAAAAAAAAATTTTTTTAAAAAGAAGAAGTGTTACTATGAACAAAGCTAGTGGAAGTGATGGAATTCCAGCTGAGGTATTTCAAATCCTAAAGATGATGATGTTAAAATGCTGTACTCAATATGCCAGCAAATTTAGAAAACTCAGCAGTGGCCACAGGACTGGAAAAGGTTAGTTCCAATCCCAAAGAAGGGCAATGCCAAAGAATGTTTAAACTACAGCATAACTGTGCTCATTTCACAGGCTAGCAAAGTAATGCTCAAAATCCTTCAACCTAGGCTTCAACAGTACGTGAATCAGGAACTTCCAGATATACTAGCCCAATGTAAAAAAAGCAGAGGAACCAGAGATCAAATTGCCAACACTCACTGGATCATGAAAAAGCAAAGAAAAAAATCTACTTCCACCTCATTGACAATACTAAAGCCTTTGACCGCATGGATCACAACAAACCATGGAAAATTCTTAAAGAGATGGGAATATCAGACCACCTTACCTGCCTCCTGAGAAACCTGTATGCAGGTCAAGAATCAATAGTTAGAACCAGACAAGGAACAATGGACTAGTTTAAAATTAGGAAAGGAATATGTCAAGGATGTATATGGTCACCATGCTTA
This sequence comes from Capricornis sumatraensis, assembly GCF_032405125.1. Classification (NCBI taxonomy): domain Eukaryota; kingdom Metazoa; phylum Chordata; class Mammalia; order Artiodactyla; family Bovidae; genus Capricornis; species Capricornis sumatraensis. The sequence goes on along the minus strand of NC_091085.1, from coordinate 37,429,241 downwards.
TTTAACTTATATGCAGAGTACATCATGCAAAATGCCCGGCTTGATGAAGCATAAGCTGGAATCAAGATTGCCAGGAGAAATATCAATAACCTCAGATAAGCAGATAACACCATTCTTATGGCAGAAAGTGAAGAAGAACTAAAGAGCTTCTTGCTGAAGGTGAAAGAGGAGAGTGAAAAAGCTGAGTTAAAACTCAACATTCCAAAAACTAAGATCATGGCATCTGGTCCCATCACTTCATGGCAAAAAGATGGGGAAACACTGGAAACGGTGACATACGGCTCGAAAATCACTGCAGACAGTAACTGCAGCCATGAAATTAAAAGACACTTGCTCCTTGGAAGAGAAGCTATGACAAACCTACAGAGTATTAGAAAGCAGAGACATCACTTTGCTGACAAAGGTCCAATATAGTCAAAGCTATGTTTTTTCCAGTAGTCATGTATGGATGTGAGGGTTGGACCACAAAAGTGAGCCCCAAAGAATTGATGCTCTCAAACTGTGGTGCTGGAGAAGACTCTTGAGAGTCCCTTGGAAAGCATGGAGATAAAACCAATCAATCCTAAAGAAAATCAGTCCTGAATATTCATTGGAAGGACTGATGCGGAAGCTAAAGTTCCAATACTCTGGTCACCTCATGCAAAGAGCTGACTCATAGGAAAAGACCCTGATGCTAGGAAAGATTAAGGGCAGGAGGAGAAGGGGGTTACAGAAGATGAGATGGCTAGATCATATCACCAACTCCATGGACAAATTGTTTGAGCAAATTCCAGGAGATAGTGAAGGACAGGGAAGCTTGTTGTGATGCAGTCCGTGGGGTTGCAGAGTCACACACAACTGAGCAACTGAACAATAGCAACAGTGTAACAAGAAGTTTACATACATTTCCTCATTTAATCCTCACAAAAACCTTCCAGGAAATATTCTAATGTTGCCCAAATCTGAGGCATTTGTTTCCAAGGCATCCACTTCTTAACTCTATCCTGGTGCTACCACATAGTAGAGCAATAGCTAACATACTGTCCACACCCCCCACTAGACTGTCAAGTCCTGGAGTATAAGAACTTGCTCACTGTTGTAGCTCCAGCATAATAAAGCATATTACCCACCCATAGTTAATGAAGTGAAAGAATGAGTCAAGAGTCTTTCAGTTGCAAGTGACAGAAACCTAAAACGAAAGAAAATGATTTATCAGCTCATGGACCTGGCTTCATGGAGAACTTTGCTTTGCCTCAACAGTCCTGATCTCTCCCCATACCTACTCATTCATCCTGTAAGAGGAGGAGGACTTAGAAGGCTGGTGTTTTTAGAAGAGTGTACTTCTTAGCTCAGTCTCTTCTCCCTGACTTAGACAGCAGGTGTCGATTACCCTACATTACTACAGGAAGAGTATTCTGGTCTGATTCTACCATATACTAAGCTTACCATGTAAGATGTGGATTTACAAACCCAACTCTGGAGAGAATACTAGGAGGTCGACCATGGCTGCACACCTAAACTATGTTCACTCTAGTTTTTATTAGTATTACAACTGATATTTTGATTAATACATAGCTAACTCTTATTGCTATCACTCACTTGGTTATAAATTTGAAGGAGAAAAAACAGGAAGCTGTACAATGGCCCCAAGAGCCCACTAGAAAATACAGGAGTGATTAAGAGGAGGAGGCTGAAGCAAACTAGACTGTCTACCCACAGCTATTATTAACTCTTTTCACACACACACACACACACACACACACACACAAACTGAGGGTACACAGCCTCTATGGACCAGATATGGAATTTAGAATTACATGTGTCTGACTCCAAGTCTGTGTGCTCTCCTTTTTAAGAAGATCATTCCCTAAGCTTCTATCAACAAATCTCATCATCTTTACAGATGATCTAGCTGAAGAAATGGTAGAAACTCTTTTTTAAAAAGATCTTAGATCATACTGGTGGAAGGGAACATACTGGATTTCCGTGCCCTACAGTAAAAACCACTACTGCTGAATACCTAATAGGGCAAGATCTTAATGCCTTTCTGGACCAGCTCTGCTTCCCTGATGGCTTAGTAGGTAAAGAATCTGCCTGCAGTGCAGGAGATGTGGATTTGACTCCTGGGTAGGGAAGATACCCTGGAGAAGGAAATGGCGACCCACTCCAGTATTCTTGCCTGGAAAATCTCATGGACAGAGGCCGCTAGTGGGCTATAGCCCGTGGGGTCACAGAGTCAAACACAGCTGAGCAACTGAGCTCAAGTACAGTAAAAATCACTCCTGATGAATACCTAATACGGCAATATCTTATTGTTTTTCTGGACCAATTCTGCTCCAACTTAATAAATATCACCTAAGATAAATTAGATCATATTTGGAAAAATGCTTAATATCCACATGTTCTTTGCTTGATTTTTACCTTGATTGCTAATACTTGCTAGGATCTCTAAACAATGGGACAAATATAAGAAGTACACTTTCTTCCTTAAATTCAACTTACTATTTCACATGGTAGCAGAAACAAACTCACTGACAGAAGTTAAACTCAGTTAACTGGGTATTTTCTCAATCAAATCAGAGTAAACTCACTTTAGGGTTCTCTCCCCATCTGTTTAAGTGTAGTGTCATGGCATCAGGAAAGGCACCTGATCCTCAGTCCATGGAATCTTTATCAAGTTAGGAAAAGGATAACACTCTCTTACATTATCAGTTCTTGCTAATCTCCCAATCCTTTCTTTAACCAACTATTTCCACAATAAGTTTTAAACTCAGAAGCTGGGATCAACTGGATTGTTTTCAATTGTTCTCTCAGATTTTCCTTCCCTGAAATTGAGAATGCAGGCTGCCTGAAATGGAGATAAAGGCCACTTGAAAAAATTACTAAAAATGAAAACACAGTTGTTAATGTCAATTTTCCACATGATGTAATTTGGACCAAGTTGAATGAATTTCTGTATTTGAGGTACTAAGAACTGGGCTCCAAAAGCATAGAATGCAGATGGAAAAATACAGCTTTCTCAAGTTAAAGAGAATATGAATATTTGCTTTCAGAGTGACTTGACAAACTTCTTCACTGACATTTCACAATAATCTTTAAGCTACCCTAAGAAATGACTCTTCTTAGTAATTAACTAAGTCAAAAAAAAGACCTACATAGCCTTCTCTGGCTAAGTCCTTAAGTGTATGGTTACCAAGGCAAGAGGAGAGAACAAACCTCATGTTAACAATCAGAGACTTTTATTATGAGCATCATAACTTCCCTGGTGATTCAGATGGTAAAGAATCTGCCCACAATGCAGGAGACCTGGGTTTGATACTTGAGTCGGGAATATCCCCTGGAGAAGGACATGGCAGCCTACTCCATTATTCCTGCCTGGAGAATCCCATGGACAGAGGAACCTGGCGGACTATGTCCACAGGATCAAAAAGAGTCACACCCAACTGAGTGACTAACACACATACAACTTTATCATGGGCTTTATAATTCCAAACCACAGCAAGGATGTAGAAGACATCATAAGGAAAGAGGTTTCCAGCTTCTCCTTGCCACCAAGAAATCGTTCTCAGACTCCACATTGAGGAGAAGCATAGGAAAGGAACAGAAATCAGAAAGGCCATGAGTTTAATATAAAAGACACTAAGCCATCAAAAAGAAACTAAACCAAAAGAGAGTAAAGAATTATAAATTGCAAAAGCATAAAGTTTATTTTTTCTTAACTACCCAGTGAGTCTGTCAGCAACAGAAGAAAAAAAAAAGATGCTATATTTTCCTTGCACTTCTAAGTGTAATGAGAGTGACTGCTGCTTTGCTAGCCAGTCCTCTAAAATCAATCTCTCCAGCAGTTGTACACAGCAAAATAGAAAAAGGCAAAATGATAACGCTTGCCACAGAATTCAAAATCAACTTTCATAAAAGTCTGTACTCTAGTCACTAGTTTGGCTGAGTTATAGATATTGAAGTGATTAAAAAATGGGTAGACACTGGAAGGAAGAAGGAAAGAAGGAAAGGAAGGAGGGATAGAAGGGGAAATAGAGGGAAGGAGAGAGGAACAGACAGAGGGGAGGAGGAAGAGACAGAGGAAAAGAATGAAAAGGAATGGGCAAAGAGCAAAAAATGACTTGTACATAGTAACTCTAGGTAAAATCATTTCCTCAACAAGCTATGAGTGAAATTAAAGCTGATAATAGGGCCAGGTTGTTCAAATAATGCTTCAAAAATCTCTCTTTAGTATATCTCAAGTGAATTCAGAACAACCAAAAAATGTCTCTTCAGTTTTCTAATCTTTATCTATCCTTCTTACTTGAGTATTTTCTCCAGAAGAACTTGAAAACTCTGTATGCAGAAGAACTTGAAAACTCTCTATGCAGAGATTATTAAATTACCCATTAAATTTTATAAAATGCTGGTTTTAAAAATTAAGGAATGAAATAAACAGGAAGAAAAAAAAGGGGAACAGGAGCATCAAGCAAACTAAGCACTTGAATATCTACATATTCATGATTTTTGTTAATGTCTCCAGATCTTCATGTACTAACAGGTAAATTCTAAAAGCCCAGATCCATTTACAAACTGATGTTCTGAGCTATTGCTTATAGCTGGAAATAGATACAATCCTCTCAGCAGAGGTGTAACCCATTTACCAGACTACACTGTAAATGAGCCTTCTTTCCTCCCAAGCTCCCCAGAAAGGATGTAATGGCAACTCCAGTCATTATAATTATTCCACAAATGCCTTCAAGGAGATTTGAGAAGACCCCAAAGCCCACGTAGTGTATTAACTTAAACAAAGAATGTACAAAGGAGTTTTATTTTCAATTCCAATTTCTCAATTTTTTTAATCATTTTCCCCAGCACAGAGCAGTCTTTGTGCCTGTGGATCTCCCTAAATGTTTATGTCCCAAAGGACACAGAGGTGTGAAAAATGTGACTCGTATTCTTGATAAATTCTTATTACAAGACATGGCCTTGAAAATGAAAAGCAAATGAAATCCCTCTTTCCTCTAAATTTTCTTTCATGTCAAAGGTTAGTCTTACTTATTTCAACAACTTAGATTTCAGCACTTGAAAAATAATGAGCCTATCTAAGTGGTGGTAACAGCTAAAATTTTACAAACATGAAAGTATTTAGAAAAATAACTCAGGGTTAACAGTTAGAGTTATCAGTTTTACTAGCCCAGAAATAAATTATTGCAAATTGAGTAACTATTTGCTAGCTCTCACAGAGGCCACCAGCAAAGTTTAAGAATGAAGATGTTTGAACGTACACTGTATAATTCACTCTTAAAACACACTAAAATCATGGGTATTCATTCTATGAAATAAAAATGTCAAGAATGTAATCAAAACACAAATTCATCTCTTTTCTAGGAAAAGTATAATAATTAGACATGTATTTTAAGTCAACAAATCCCAACCACAGATTACCCATCAAATAGAACATAAATTTTTGTAATACATTTATTTTCTGTTCATTTCCTCCCACTACTTGCAGGTTAATGACAGCAAACCTCTGACAGGCCAAAGAATTTAGCTTTAAATACTGGAAAACTTGCATGTCAATCATACCTCATTCTGTTCTTGAAAAAATTAGCACTTCTCTTTGTATTCATCTTACTACACAATAAATAATTATGAAGTTGTGAGTGAAAATAGGAAGGTCACAGAACTTACAGCCAAAATGCCTTTTACTTAAACAGTCTATTAACAAATACTTATTAAGGTAAAAATAAGAGGTAACACATAGTGAGTGCTTACCATGTGCCAGGCACCATTTAAAGCAACAACAGAAATTAATTCAAATAATGTATATAAAAATATTTCCATCCCTTGGAAGACAAACTAAAACCAACTGGGAATATGAGAAAATGAAAACAGCATGATTGTTCTGGATGGCTGAGTCATGAATTAACTTTTTATTTCATGTTGACTGCCATTAGTGTTACTCACATAGTAAATACTTACGTGAAGTTTTCTTAAACCTCTTCCAAACACTATTTCCCAACTGGAAAATGGAGATAATAATAATACCTTCCTCATAAAATTGCTACATTAGTTTTACAGCTGCAAAAATCTCTCTGAAATGCCACTTGTATTCATATAGTATTCAACTCCTTATTGGATCTAATCAAACTTCTTAGCTGGTTCTGCAAGCCACTCTTTTTTAATCTCACAATTTCTCTGTACAACCCTCCATCTCAGTTGGGCCAGGTTCACACCTAAGTCATTCTTATCTTAACTCATCTACCTTTCCCGCCTCCTTGCAGATATACTCATCACTCCTCTCTGCTGCTCATGCCTTCCCCATGTGATCTTCCAGGTCACATTTCCCTATTTCTCTCTAAGTCTTCCCCATCCTATGTGGATCTAACTGGATTGTGCAGAGTACCTATAATGTGCTTGGCACTTTTTGCATATTATTTAATCCTTGTTTTTAATTGAAGTATAGTTGATATACAATATTCTACAAGTTATAGGTGTATAATACAGTGATTCACAATTTTACAAGGTTATACCTCATTTAAGGTTATAAAATATTGGCTATATTCCCCATGTTGTACAATATATTCTTATTTTATGCATAATAGTTTACACCTCTTGATCCTCTATCCCTGTATTATCCCTCCTTCCTTCCCTCTCCCCACTGATAATTACTAATTTTCTCTATATATTCTTTTTTGTTATATCCACTTTGTTGTATTTTTTAGATTCCACACATAAGTGATATCATATAGTCCTTGTCTTTCTCTAATTTATTTCACTTAGCATGATACCATACTGGTCCATCCATTTTGCTAAAAATGACAAAATATCCTCTTGTTTATGGTTGAGTAGTATCACAATGCATTATTTAATTATTTAAGTAATTCTAGAGATAGTTGATGGCACCCTATTAGATATTTGAGGACTAGAGGGACTGTGATTTTTTAATACTTATTTACTTTATTTGGCTGTGTCAGGTCTTAGTTGTGGCATGTGGGATCTTAGTCGCATCATGTGAGGTCTTTCACTGCAGCGCACGGACTCTCTAGTTACTGCTCAAGCTCCAGAGCACATGGGCTTCAGCTGTTGTGGCACACAGGCTCTCTAGTTGCAGCTCACAGGCTTAGCTGCCCCACAGCAGTGGGATCATAGTTCCCCAGCCAAGGACTGAACCCATGTCCCCTGCATTGCAAGGCACATTCTTAACCACCAGGGAAGTCCTGAGACTGTAATTGATCCAGAGTGGTAAAGCCAAGGTTCGAACTCAGCTACGCTGATCCATCCTTAAAAACTTATACCACAAAAATAAGTCCTTAAATTTATATTTTTGTAATGTTATCTAATTGCTTAATATATGTGAAATCCATGTCATCCTCTAAGTTCCTTGAGATCCAATCTTCATAGGGGCAAACCAAAGTACTTAGTTAATACTGCTGACTTGAACTGACAGACAAGGAAGGCCTCAAAAGTGATATGAATTTCCCATACATAAGTTACTATTTAAATAATGTCATCCTAGAATTTCCTAAAAGGACTGTAAACTACCAGATGCTTCAGACAGCCTAGCAGAAGCTTCATCATGAAGAAACAGTATGTTTTTTAAGATGATGATGAGAAACTCTTAAGGGATTGGACCTTTGACAGAATGGAGAAGTGTCAGAGGAAGATCAGAGTTGTCCTTCAAAATCTTAAGCATTCAAACATTTCACTTCCAAAGAGCTTATATCTTAAGATGAAGTGAGAAAGTTTCCTTCCATTACTTTCATGTTCCAAATCCATTTCCTTTTCTTACAACCCCAGAAGTCCATGTCAGCTGAAGTTTTAGAAGACAACTAAATTGGGTTGTTTCACTATCGCTAAGTAAATTCTGACATAATTCTTTATCCTTTATCCAAAGGCCCCAATCCAAAGGGAAAGGAGGTGGAGCAATGCCTGGACATGTCTCAGCAACCACTCACCCAGCTTTTACTCTGGCACCACCAGGGAACATCCAGCTAAATACCCTGAGTTGCTGTTTTGTGTCCTTCCCACATCAGGGCCACAACTGTATCACAGAACTTCAAGCTTGTCCATGGTGCCTGGTGACATCCAGAAATCCCACAGCTACAAAGCTCTCAGGAGAAAGCAAACCTTTGATAGCAGTGGGTTTCAACGTTAGCCTATGGCTAATGGGCATAACTCTAAAAGAAAACTCTTGCCTGACACCTTCTTGAGCAGTCTTTTTCAAAATCTTTAACTAGTAATCATTTCCATCATTATGGTCCTTAGTGCTTCTTAATAGTAAGTCCTTTGCAAGCAGTGAACAAACCGGTAGTTAAGAGTTTCCAGCTCCTCACTGCACTGCTCAGTGGTGTGTACGAGTCTCTTTGTGACTTTTATTCTGGAGCACAGTTGACCCCATCCTTCAACAACCTCATTTGCCTGGTCTTCAGCAGGGGAGGTCAGAGGTAACACTCCAGCTACCAGTACCATGCCCAATGACAGAGTGAAGGATCTTTTCCACAGAAGGGCAAGGTTAATAAACAGCTCGAATCACTGGCTTATTCTTTCTACTCTCTTTACCTCTCTTGTGCCAAGGGATCTCCCCCAGCTTTGTAACGTCTTCTTTCACCAACACAATTAAGTCCACCACCAAGTACCCACTCCCAATACCCTGATGTGTAGAGAATACTAATGTATCGATACCCGGGCCAGCAGAGAAAAGGGATATGATATCTTACTAGGAAAATCTGTTCACAAAACCATTCACCCACTCAGTAACTGGTATAAACACTTCTGAAAAAAACTAATAAGGCGTTATTACCCCCTTAAGCCTCCATGAACACTTACACCCAAAATTATATAAGCCAAGAATATAGTTACTTTGGGGGTTTTATTTTAAGGAATTGCTAGATATCATATGAAACATTCCTAAAATATAAATATATAGGTACATGTATATTGAGAGTTGTATATAGAAATATAACCACAAATATTTAGAAATACATGGCACCCCACTCCAGTACTCTTGCCTGGAGAATCCCAGGGACGGGGGAGCCTGGTGGGCTGCTGTCTATGGGGTCACACAGAGTAGGACACGACTGAAGCGACTTTGCAGCAGCAGCATATACTATTTATATTTATAATCTTATACAGTATTTATATCTATTTACTTACAAATAAACATTATGTAACAAATACATATATAAAATGTTTTATGCATACATATTTTACATAAAATGTATTAATATAAATATTTCAAATAACATACTTATATATAGAATTTATTTTATATATAAATATGAATGTTTCCTAAAATATATACACCGTCACCCTAATCAAAACTTGTGAGATGTTATTCAAGCCCACAGTGAAGTTTCTTCCACTCATTTTTTTATGTTTGTTTATGTTATGAATGCGGAAAGGGTAGCAATAATAGAATCACCACATTTAATAAAGTCTGGCTCTGTTATCTAGTCAAATAAAAATATCAGAGTTCTATGACCCTGAGGTGTTCTCACTGTTTAAAATGAACTTTTTCATTTTCAAGAGGACAATAAAGGGATTATAAATGAAAGTTTCACTCCTAAATACTGACAAAAATAATTACCTTTTATGGATTTCCTAGGCTGATATAACCAATCCAAAGTCAGAACTAAAACAGGAAAGAAAAAAAGTTAAAGATAAGACAATGGTAATATTTATTCCTAGATATACAAATAAGTATAATGAAATAACATAGTCTCGATCATGAGAAAAGGGCTGTCAGGTTTGAAAAAAATGTATACGTGCATATATAACTCATAAATAACGTGAATATGGAGGAAAATATACGTAAGTTCTTATTAATTTAATTTTGATTTATTTACTTCCTACTCAACCAATTTCAAAAAAGGATCTGAGGCAGAATTCCTTTCTAAACTTTGTAAGACCCCACTAGTGAAAGCTGGTAGCAACAGTGGAAGTGGTGTTAGCACGGCTATTGATTTTCCTGCCCATTTCCAGACCAAGGTCTTTTACACCAGGCTGGAACCACCCTACCACAGTCCCTTGATTCAAAGAAAAATAAATACTTATTTTACCATTTGTCAGTATGTCTGACTTTTTAAAAGCCAGCTCATCAAACATGAAAATAACTATACGGTGTATGTATACAACTTTCATTTTTTACGGCAATTATGACAGAAGAAAGGCATAGAAAGAGGAAATATTTTCTTATGGCATTTCTAACTAGCTTCTGACATAATATAAGTTACTGCATTTTAACAATATAAACTGTCTCAGAATATTCGATTCCCCCCAGCAACTGCCAAAACTGCATTCTGCAAACACCAAAAAAGAAGAAAAATAATACTTCTGCCAAATACAAAAATAGTATCTCTCAGTGAAAGAGTTAAGAAACTGATGAGCTCTGTAATAGGTTCTATTTGATTCTAAACATATCATTAGATATCTTAGCAGCTCAATGGATGTATTCAGCACCTTATACCTTGAAAGCAATTCATAAATTTCACTAAAAAAGTTTACTATCAATGCCACAGTACTTTTCCCAAACATTTTCTACCACAAAATTGTTTCATCACATACCTATGAACATCTTGCAAAATACTAACATTCCCAGAACACAGTTTAGAAATCAGTTATACAGAATTTAATAATTTGTCATCCAGCAATATAGATAATCGAAGTACATATATGTGATAAGGCAAAAAAAAAAAAAAAACAGGGGATTTATAGGTAGACAATACTCTTCAAATATTATATGCAACAGACCAGACTGCTACTTTCTGCAACTTCCCATTCAGTCTTACTCAGTTTCTCTACATTTTCAAGAATTCCTTTCTATTTTCCTAATTTTAATTCTTCAAGAAACACTCATGACTATCTGAATCAACCATACTCAAATTTTTATTTACGGATAAAAGAGAAACCAAATATAACTAATCAAAACTACACTGAGTCTGTGTAAGTAGTCATGTAAATAAATGTACTACTAAAATGAACAAAATGTACTAGTTAAAACATATGTTCCCCTTTTTCAGGAACAGTACAATTTTAGCTAAAGTAAACATGACAGAGAAAAACTAGAATATATATAGAAAAACTCTGAAAGGATACAAAAAAACTGATAATAATGGTTGCCCCTAAGAGAGAAAACTAGAGGATATTTTATGGTATATATTTTTGTAGTGCTTGAATTCCTCATCATATGTGAATATTGATTTTTTGAAAAATAAATATATATTAAATTTAAAATTTTTTAAACAGTAAAGATATTAAGAATCCATATAGCAAGCATAAGATGATAGGATTTGCCATGTACCTCATATATGGGAATTTCCTACTTAGTTAAAAGACTCACTATGAAAATTATTTGTTCAAATCTTACATTGACAAGAAATATTAGGATAAAAACACAAATAGTTATCCACAGCAAAAATAAAACTCATGATCATGTCTTATACTTGGTTTAAACATCCAACTCTTCATTCAGTATCAGTAATTCCTTAATAACATGTGGATTCAAATAAACATCTAAGAAATTAAAATTATTGAATTCACAGTCTGACTGATAAAGCATTTCAAGGCCTAGGAACATTAAGTTTACTGTGCCTTGATACCACGACACAAACAGAAAATCCTCAAAGACAGAGAGAATGAATCAGACTTAAAACAAAATTTTAGGGAATGTGGTTATATACGTATTGAAAATAACCCATAAGAAAAATTTTATATATTAAGATATTCATCAGTTTTAAGGTGAGAAAAAATGGAAATAACCTAAATGTATATTAATATAGGAATTGTTCAGTTATAGAACATACTCTCAATCAGTATCATGAATTTTCATCTTAAAATCTGTGGAGCAACATGGAAATTATTGATATCGAATGAAACCATATGAGACTACATATATTCCATTATCAAAAATATGTTTCTGTGCTATATTTGTGGTACTTGACTGTCACAGCTCCAAGAGCATGGAGCGCAAAAAGCTAAATACGAAGACTCCTACTGTTCAGCCACACACACACATTCATACCCCTCTACCAGGCCACCAAAGGCACTGTCACTTCTTTAGGGCTTAGCGTGGGAATGGACACATGTGTCCGCCACATATTACACAAAAAACTTGCTAGAATATTGTTGGCCTCCTCAACCGAGTTGAAATGCCCCAAAATAACTCATATTCTTTCAAGATTAAAACCCTTCTACCTAGCTCAACTCAAGCTTGATTTCCATTTTTCCCCCTTTTGGAAGTGTAACTCCAGGCTTCATCCTCTTCATTAGACCTAAAACCCTGAAACACAAAATACTTCGACTTCCTCTCTGTTAGTTGATAAGAAATAATTTCAAGAATGAGATACAGAAGTTAGGAAGGGGAACCAGTTTAGTTGAGGGAAATATAATTAATTTGTTTATTCACCCAAGAAAAAGGCCCTTTGTGCACTGTATGTACCAAATGTGGAGAACATGGCAATAAACAAAATAAACATCATTCTCATTCATATCTGGGGTAATGCTGAGTCTATTCTGAACACAAAGAGTCTGAGTTACTGCTGCTGCTAAGTCGCTTCAGTTGTGTCCAACTCTGTGCAACCCCATAGATGGCAGCCCACCAGACTTCTCTGTCCCTGGGATTCTCCAGGCAAGAATACTGGAATGGGTTGCCATTTCCTTCTCCAATGCATGCATGCATGCTAAGTCCCTTCAGTCACTAGGATAACCCCAACAGATAAGCTTATATATAGACAGAAACATGGTTTTCAAAAAAGTGCAGGCAAGAATCATCACAGGGTTAGTTTTTGGAAGCTAAGCACACAGAAATTGAACAGAGGGGAATCAAAAAGCCTTGAGTAATTGAATGTTTCACTGAGAATAACAATGCAGGTTTGATGGAATGGGCAATAAACAAGATGTCAATTTCACAAACTTTAGAGGCCTTAGAGGAAGAAGTTTCCTGTGATGACTGATAAAATCTGTATTACACTAGATCAGTGTTAAGGTTGGGTGGACATAGAAGTTGGAGTGCTCAGAGAGGCAGGACCATTAAGTCAGAGGAGTGGAAAAACATTTTCATTAGCCAAAAATTTTCAACACGGGGGCAATTTAAATCAGTATACATTGGAATACATTTTAATAATATTTCCACAGACAAATTCTCTGAAGAAGGAATGCTTTAAAAGAGGATGACATGCCTTAAGAGACCTGAGGGGAGAAAATTCCCATGAATACAAACAATAAAATGGACTGGAGATGAGCGGAAAGAAAAATTAAAAACTGTAAAAGCTAAGTATATGACTCCCAAAAAACATATTTAAGGGAAAAAATATTTTTTTAAACAAGGTACAGCTTCAAAGAACACTGGAAAACTCAGAAAGGAAAAAAAATGGCTGAGGAAGACAAGAAAGAACTAAGAACTAATAATCATACTTAATTTGGCTCCAATAATAATATCAAAACATTTTACTAAAATAAAAAATACCATCAAGATGTAAATACTTTGTAGCCACTTATAATCTAATCCTCCTTCTCTTATTTATCCTGCAACTATAAACAAACTACACATTTGGAGAACATGAAATAATCAAATTAAAAATACTCCTTTGGGAGGTAAAAATGCAGCAATAAATGAGAACAAGCCACTCAAAAGGAAAAAGAAATCCAAATTTTATACATTGAGAGAGAAAATGTGGCTAATGTTACCATAGGATTTAGAGTAGCAAAACTAGGCAGGAGGTACTTCTCAGCAAATCTAATGTTTTTAATAGTATTTCAACATTTCTTCTCTGACGTCAGTTTTTAAATAGGAAATTCCAAAGTTGGTCAGAGAAAATTTAGTAATTGTGTAATTTATTAACTTGGGGCTGGGGGAGGAAAATTTTGTGTTTTATTTCAAAACTTACCTTTTATTAAGAGCTACAATGGATTGAATCTGGTGAAGTTTTCCATATTTTTATGAGGACAAAATGCTATTAAGACCTACAAACAAAATGTATTTTTATTAAAAATGACTAATGCTCAGTGAAAAGTTCAAAGGCTGGAAAAGAAGCACTAAAAAGAGTTTTTAAAACTACAGTTCAGCTCACTCTGTTACTGGAAAAGTCATTTTCATAGTTAACCTTCAGGGCTAAGCAGCAGCTGGAAAAGCAGCATATTCTATAATGCAGTTAGTAAATGTCATGCCCTATTCTTGAAAGAAGCAAAATACATTACACTTAAAGACTGCAAATGACTCTATAACAGCAGACAAGATATACAATAGATTTAATACACAATGCATATCACATTAAAAGATACCTCTCAACCAGAGGCAATGTATGGTCACTGGGTGGTTCCTGGATTCAAAAATATTTTAAATAAGTCAACTTTTCCTGTTAGAGTTAAATAAATCTGAATACAGAAACTATACTAGATTAATATTATTAATTAGAAGTTGAATTTCTTAGATTTAACAATGTTTTATATTTAGGGAGGAGAATGTCCTTGTTCATTAAAGATTCATGCTGAAGCATCTGGGTGTGAAATATATGTAATTTACTTTCAAATGCATGTAATTTGTGTGTGTGTGTGTGTGTGTGTGTGTGTGTATAAAGCAAGTGTCTCAAAAATGTTCAAAACTTGGTAAATGTAAGGTATATGGACAGTAACTGCACTTTCTACATTATTTCAATTTTCTGGAGCTTTTTACTTTCTTTTTTTTAAATTATAAAGTATGGTTTTAATAACACATTTACAGGAGACTTGGAAAAGACAGAACAAAGTTATATATAGTTTCACTATTACAATTATTTTTTAAGTAGATAAAGATTTTTAGTTGAAGTTTCAATATCAAACTCTCAAAAATTAATAGAATGAATAGACAGAAAAGTAGAAGATATAGTAGACCTAAGAGCCAATTTAACATAATTAAATTTTATACAATTTTTACACAACAGCAGGATACAAATTCAATTCAAGTTCCCATAGACTATAAACCAGACGATACTGGAACATATCCAGGGATGTAAAACAAGGAGCAAAAATTTCATGGTCTAAATGTATTGAAATCATACAGAATCTGTTCTTTCATCACTGTGGAATTATGTTAGAAATCAATTATCAAAAGACATTTGAAAATAGCCCACATGTTTTCAAGAGAAATGTGACATTTACCAAAAGAGACCTTTGACTAAGTCACTGAAAGCCTCAATGAAGTTAAAAGACTGAAAAAACACAGAGGGTGAATGCAGAGAGGAAAGTATTTAAATGAGAAATTAATATCAAAGATATTTAAAAACCACATGTATCTGGAAATAAAATTTCCACCTTAAATGATGTGTGTGCCTAAGAAACCATAATAAGAAAAATTAGAAAATATTTGAAATAGAATGAATATGAAAAGAAAGTTTATCAGAATTTGCTGCATGTAGCTGAAGCTGCTCACTGCACTTAAATACAATGTGGAATCTTGAAAAATATATGGAAATGAATAATGGACACAAACATAAAGTTTTGTGAAATTTGAAGAAAATCTGTACATTAATAAT
The DNA here is from genome assembly GCF_032405125.1 of Capricornis sumatraensis. Classification (NCBI taxonomy): domain Eukaryota; kingdom Metazoa; phylum Chordata; class Mammalia; order Artiodactyla; family Bovidae; genus Capricornis; species Capricornis sumatraensis. The sequence goes on along the minus strand of NC_091085.1, from coordinate 37,413,771 downwards.
ACTGTATCACATGCTAATTTCCTGTTCTTTTTTTTACAACACAGTATTTCTTTAAATTCTCAGAATTGGATTAGAAGTTTAAAACCTCATCAAATTTTTTAAATAACTAAAATAATAAGCTTTCCAGACTTTTAGCAGTAATACTAAATGCCAGAATAAATGGAACTATATCAAAGATTTGATTGAAAATAAATTAGAAATTTATTAGAATAAATTAGAAATTAGCACTCTATTCATACCGAGTTAAACAAATGAATCTAAAATGTCATAATTTTTTAACTAAGCAAAAAATCATAATTTTTCTAAAAATATGTATATTATACATAAGCTTTTCTACTTGATAAGGAACAAAAAAACAAAAGAAATGGAGAGATTTGAAAACATAAACTAAATGGGATGGGAGCACTGAATATGAAATAGAAAAAGTGAAACAAACTAGGTAAAAGTTTAAAAAAAAAAAAATCACCCTAAGTCCAGTCATTTTTAAACACAGATGCTCATTAGAAAGACATCTGGAGCTTTGGAGGAAAAACAAGAAATACATGGGCATTTGTATTCTTCAAAAAAGATTCCAAGATAATTCTGATATGCATCTGGATTTTAAAAAGTGATTCTAGTACTTTGGCCAATTCATGCGAAGAGTTGGCTCAATGGAAAAGACTCTGATGCTGGGAGGGATTGGGGGCAAGAGGAGAAAGGGACGACAGAGGATGAGATGGCTGGATGGCATCACTGACTTGATGGACGTGAGTCTAAGTGAACTCTGGGAGTTGGTGATGGACAGGGAGTCCTGGCATGCTGTGATTCATGGGGTCGCAAAGAGTCGGACACGACTGAGCGACTGAACTGAAACTGAACTGAATATTAGAGGAGGGGGAGGTGGTACACAGGGGTTCATTATATCGCTCTCTCTGAATGTGTATATGTTTGAAATTTTCTATTAAAAAATTTTAATATAAAAAAAGTGATTCTAGGTTTTTTCTATTAAATGTCAGTTTTAGAAATAAAGAATTCTATTATTTTCTGTTGACCAATCATGATACAATGGAATTAAAAAGAGTAATAGTTACATAATCACAATAGTAAAACATGATTATCTGTTTTAACAATCAATAATCAGACAAAAAAATAAAAGATAATTACAATTTAAAGCTATAATGGAAACATGATTAACCTAAAATATAAAATAATTACATACAATTTGATGGGTTAAGTAGAGTGATGTGGTAGGTGTACGTGCATACACACATGTTTTGCATCCACCCAGCCAGCCTATCTTTACATGAAATAGTCCCTTGGTATCTCTATAATTTCATGCAAAAATGGGCTCGATAAAGGACAAAAATGGTATGGACCTAACAGAAGCAGAAGATATTAAAAAGAGGTGGCAAGAATACACAGAAAAACTGTACAAAAAAGATCTTCACGACCCAGATAATCACAATGGTGTGATCACTCACCTAGAGCCTGACATCCTAGAATGTGAAGTCAAGTGGGCCTTAGAAAGCATCACTACAAACAAAGCTAGTGGAGGTGATGGAATTCCAGTTGAGCTATTTCAAATCCTGAAACACGATGCTGTGAAAGTGCTGCACTCAATATACCAGCAAATTTGGAAAACTCAGCAGTGGCCACAGGACTAGAAAAGGTCAGTTTTCATTCCAGTCCCTAAGAAAGGCAATGACAAAGAATGCTCAAACTACCACACAGTTGCACTCGTCTCACATGCTAGTAAAGAAATGCTCCAAATTATCCAAGCCAGGCTTCAGCAATACATGAACCGTGAACTTCCAGATGTTCAAGCTGGTTTTAGAATAGGCAGAGGAACCAGAGATCAAATTGCCAACATCCGCTGGATCATCAAAAAAGCAAGAGAGTTCCAGAAAAACATCTACTTCTCCTTTATTGACTATGCCAAAGCCTTTGACTGTGTGGATCACAAGAAACTGTGGAAAATTCTGAAAGAGATGGGAATACCAGACCACCTGACCTGACTCTTGAGAAACCTATATGCAGGTCAGGAAGCAACAGTTAGCACTGGACATGGAACAACAGACTGGTTCCAAATAGGGAAAGGAGTACGTCAAGGCTGTATATTGTCACCCTGCTTATTTAACTTATATGCAGAATACATCATGAGAAACACTGGGCTGGAAGAAGCACAAGCTGGAATCAAGATTGCCAGGAGAAATATCAATAACCTCACATATGCAGATGACACCACACTTATGGCAGAAAGTGAAAGCAACTCAAAAGCCTCTTGATGAAAGTGAAAGAGGAGAGTGAAAAAGTTGGCTTAAAGCTCAACATTCAGAAAACTAAGATCATGGCATCTGATCCCATCACTTCATGGGAAATAGATGCGGAAACAGTGGAAACAGTGTCAGACTTTATTTCTTTGGGCTCCAAAATCACTGCAGATGGTGATTGCAGCCATGAAATTAAAAGACACTTACTCTTTGGAAGGAAATTTATGACCAACCTAGATAGCATATTCAAAAGGAGAGACACTACTTTGCCAACTAAGGTCCGTCTCATCAAGGCTATGGTTTTTCCAGTAGTCATGCATGGAATGTGAAAGCTGGACTGTGAAGAAAGCTGAGTGCCAAAGAATTGATGCTTTTGAACTGTGTGGTGTTGGAGAAGACTCTTGAGAGTCCCTTGGACCGCAACGAGATCCAACCAGTCCATTCTGAAGGAGATCAGCCCTGGGATTTCTTTGGAAGGAATGATGCTAAAGCTGAAACTCCAGTACTTTGGCCACCTCATGTGAAGAGTTGATCATTGGAAAAGACTCTGATGCTCGGAGGGATTGGGGGCAGGAGGAAAAGGGGACCACAGAGGATGAGATGGCTGGATGGCATCACCGACTCAATGGACATGAGTTTGATTGAACTCCAGGAGTTGGTGATGGACAGGGAGGCCTGGTGTGCTGCGATTCAAGGGATCGCAGAGTCAGATATGACTGAGCGACTGAACCGAACAGAACTGAGCCAGTCTATGCCTTTTGGTTAATGCATTTAATCCATTTACATATAAAGTAATTATCAACATGCATGATCCTAGTATCATTAATTGTTTGGGGTTTGTTTTGTGTAAGCTTTTTCTTTCTCTTGTGTTTCCTACCTAGAGAAGTTCCTTTAGCATTTCTCATAAAGCTAGTTTGGTGGTGCTGAATTTTCCTAACTCTTGCTTTTGATTTCTCCATCAAATCTGAACAAGAATCATCCTGGGTAGAGTATTCTTGGTTATGCATTCTTCCCTTTCATCACTTTAAATATACTGTGCCATTCCCTTCTGGCTTGTAGAATTTCTGTTGAGAAATCAGCTGATAACCTTATGGGAGTTCCCTTGTACGTTATTTATCATTTTTCTCTTGTTGCTTTTAACATTACATCTTTGTCTTTAATTTTCATTAGCTTGATTACTATGTATGTCCCTTGGTGTGTTCCTGCCTGGGTTTACCCTATCTGGAACTTTCTCAGCTTCCTAGACTTGGTTGACAATTTCATTTGCCATGTTAAGAAAGTTTGCAGTTAAATTCTCTTGAAATATTTTCTCAGGTCCTTTCTCTTTCTCTTCTGATTTTGGGACCCCTATAATGTGAATGTTGGTGCATTTAATGTTGTCCCAGAGGTCCCTTCAGTCAGTTCAGTTCAGTTGCTCAGTCGTGTCTGATTCTTTGCAACCCCATGAATTGCAGCACACCAGGCCTCCCTGTCCATCATCAACTCCCAGAGTTCACTCAAACTCACATCCATCAAGTCGGTGATGCCATCCAGCCATCTCATCCTCTGTCATCCCCTTCTCCTCCTGCCCCCAATCCCTCCCAGCATCAGAGTCTTTTCCAATGAGTCAACTCTTCACATGAGGTAGCCAAAGTATTGGAGTTTCAGCTTCAACATCAGTCCTTCCAATGAACACCCAGGACTGATCTCCTTTAGGATGGACTGGTTGGATCTCCTTGCAGTCCAAGGGACTCTCAAGAGTCTTCTCCAACACCACAGTTCAAAAGCATCAATTCTTTGGCACTCAGCTTTCTTCACAGTCCAATGCTCACATCCATATATGACCACTGGAAAAACCATAGCCTTGCATACACAGACCTTCGTTGGCAAAGTAACGTCTCTGCTTTTCAATATACTGTCTAGGTTGGTCATAACTTTCCTTCCAAGAAGTAAGCGTCTTTTAATTTCATGGCTACAATTACCATCTGCAGTGATTTTGGAGCCCCAAAAAATAAAGTCTGAATCTATTTCCCCATCTATTTCCCATGAAGTGATGGGGTCAGATGCCATGATCTTAGTTTTCTGAATGTTTAGCTTTAAGCTTTTTCACTCTCCTCTTTGACTGTCTTAATTATTTTCATTTTTTTTCTATATTCTGTTCTGCAACAGTGATTTCCACCATTCTATTTTCCTGATAATTTACGTGCTCTTTTGCATCAGTAACTCTGCTGCTGAGTCCTTTCACTGTACTGTTCATTTCTGTTTGTTTTTTATTTTTTCTGGGTCTTTGGTAAACATTTCTTGCATCTTCTCCATTCTTTTTCCAAGATCCTGGATCATCTTCACTATCTGTTCTGAATTCTTTATCTGTAAGATTGCCTTTATCCACTTCATTTAGTTTTTATCTGGAGTTTTACCTTATCCTTACATCTAGAACATAATCCTCTGTATTTTCATTTTGATTAACTGTTTGTGATGTGATTTTCGTTCTGGCAGCTGTGGGATTGTAGTTCTTGCTTCTTCTGTCTGCCCTCTAGTGGATGAGGATAAGGAGGTTGTGTAAGCATGCTAATGGGAGGAACTGGCAGTGTGAAAAACTGGGTCTTGTTCTGGTGGGCAGGGTCATGCTCAGTAAAACTTTAATCCGATTGTCTGATAATGAGTGGTTGTTAAACAGCTAGTTGCAATTTTGAACTCTTGCAGGAGGAGCTGAGTACATGTCCTTCTACTCTGCCATCTTGAATCAATCTCCTAGGTTTTTAATTTGATAAATGAAAAGGTGGGGAGGAAATCAAGATATTTCAACCCAACATTGTTGTTGTTTTTCAGTTGCTCAATCATGTCCAACTCTTTGTGACCTCATGGACTGAAACACAGCAGGCTTTCCTGTCCTTCACTATCTCTTGGAGTTTGCTCAAACTCATGTCCATGGAGTCAATGATGCCATCCAACCATCTCAACTTCTGTTGCCCCCTTCTCCTCCTGTCTTCAATCTTTCCCAGCATCAGGGTCTTTCCCAATGAGTCAGCTCTTCACATCAGGTGGACAACGTATTGGAGCTTCAGCATCAGTCTTTCCAATGAATATTCAGGGTTGATTTCCTTTAGGATTTACTGGTTTGCTTTCCAAGGGACTCTCAAGAGTCTTTTCCAACACCACAGTTCAAAAGTATCAATTCTTCAGCATTCAGCCTTCTTTAGGGTCCAGCTCTTACATCTGCAGATGACTACTGGAAAAACCATACCTTTGACTAGATGGACCTTTGTCAACAAAGTGATGTATTTGCATTTTAATACACTGTCTAGGTTTCTCATAGCTTTTCTTCCAAGGATTAAGTGTCTTTTAATTTCATGGCTGCAGTCACTGTCTGTGGTGATTTTAGAGCCCAAGAAAACAAAGTCTGTCACTGTTTCCATTGCTTCCCCTTTACTTTGCCATGAATTGACAGGACCAGATGCCATAATCTTAGTTTCCTGAATGCTGAGTTTCAAGCCAGCTTTTTCACTCTCCTCTTTCACCTTCAACAAGAAGCTCTTTAGTTCCTCTTTGCTTTCTGCCATTAAGCTGGTTTTATCTGCTTATCTGAGGTTATTGATATTTCTCCTGGCAATCTTAATTGCAGCTTGTGCTTCATCCAGCCTGGCATTTTGCATGATATACTCTGCATATAAGTTAAATAAGCAGGATGACAATATACACCCTTGATGTACTGTACTGCTTTCCCAATTTTGAACCAGTCTGTTTTTCTATGTCCAGTTCTAACTGTTGCTTCTTGACCTTCATACAGGTTTCTCAAGAAGCAGGTAAGGTGGTCTGTTATTCCTATCTCTTTAAGAATTTTCCACAGTTAGTTGTGATCCAAAAATAGAATCTCTACAGAAACACAAAGCAGAGCTAGATAGGAAACTATCAACACAAAAATAAATTTTATTGTCTAAATACACATGGCATACTATACTAGGTATTCTAATAAAAAACTAACATGCTGTATGGTTTTTAAGAACACATAATCTAAGACTGACACTGATGATAAACATAACATTGAAACTGAAAAAGAATAGCTATACAAATTCAAACAATAAAGTAAGTATATGTTCTAATCATCACTACTTTTATGGTGGCGGTTTAGTCGCTAAGTCCTGTCCAACTCTTGCAACCCCACACTAGGCTCCTCTGTCCATGGGATTCTCCAGGCAATAACACTGGAGTGGGTGGCCATTTCCTTCTCCAGAGGATTTTCCCAACCCAGGGATCAAATCCAGGTCTCCTGCATTGCTGGCAGATTCTTTATCAAGGCTACAAGCAAAGTCCCCACCTTCTCTGTCCATGGGATTCTCCATACGAGAATGCTGGAGTAGGTAGCCATTCCCTTTTCCAGGGGATCTTCCTGATCCAGAGATTGAACCCAGGTCTCCTGGATTACAGGCAGATTCTTTACCATCTGAGCCATGTGGCTCACCACTTTTCTAGCCATACTAAAAGGAAAAGCTGCTCAAATTTGGCAGAGCTCATTCTAACCTTTATAACTCTATGTACATTCTACCACTTCAACTGGCTCACAGGATATATAAAGTTTAACCAGTATCACTTTTTCATTCAAGAAATCAGAGTGGAGACTTCCCTGGTGGTCCAGTGGTTATGACTTCACCTTCTAAGGTAGGGGGTGTGGGTTAGATCCCTGGTTGGGAAGCTAAGATTCCACATGCTTCACAGCCAAATAAATAAATAAATAAAACAGAACCAATATTGTAACTAATTCAATAAAAACGTTAAAATTGGTCCACATTAAAAAAACAAATCTTAAAAAAAAAGAAAGAAAGAAATTAGATGGCCATTAATGAGAAACTTAATTTTGTGAGGAAAAGAAGCTCATTTCTGCTTATAACAACCTATCTTAGACACTATAACAAAGTATTCTGTGCTATATTACAAATTTGCCTTTTCCCAACAGTCCCTGCTTTTCATCATGAGTCAGTTCAAACATTCTTTCCTAGGAGCATTTTCTCATCATCCTAAATTTAGTTAGTATAAAGAAAATAATGGGCTTCTGGGGTAGCTCAAATGGTAAAGAATCCACCTGCAAGGTGGGAGACCTGGATTCGATCCCTGGGTCAAGAAGATCCCCTGCAGAAGAGCATGGCAACCCACTTCAGTATTCATGCCTGGAGAATTCCATGGACAGAGGACCCTGGTGGGCTACAATCCATGGGGTCACAAAGAATCGGATATGACCAAGCAACTAACACATTCACTTTTCAAATATAATAATATTTTATTATCATGGTATATAATTTTTCCAATCCAAACTGATCCAGCATTTGCTAGATGCTTGAGATACAAGAATAAATAAGACACTTGCCATATCAAGTCCCTAGTTTGGTACTGGAGACACTCATGCAAAGAAATAACTGTGTATGCCATCAGGAAGGGGGAAATCCACCCCCCCAAAATCATACATTTTTAGACTGGTCTAATAATTAAATTGAAACAAAACAAATTAAGTGGAGGAAAAAACTCTAATCTGTATGTAAAGAGGTCTCATAAAAATAGGACACCCAGAGCAACTAAAGCAGGCTATTTATACATCATTTTTAGACAAAGAAAATTACTTGTGAAGATTTAACAAAACAGGCTTGTGCATGGGGTAGCAAACTGATGAAGTAACAAAGTCTGCTTATACACCTTTATTTGTCTTGAAATACCTACGTTGGTGATAAAGATGCTTTTTATGCTCCTGGTATAGGGAGAATACCTTCACACAGGATATTTGTTTCCTACTTTCTGAGAGAAACTGTTTTTTATTATGATTTTCTCCCACAAGGCATTTATCAAGTAACTGAAATTTAAAATAATCACTATGCCACTGTGGCGTATCTTGGGGTGACCTGCTCTGAGCCCCAACAGTACCACTTACTATCATGCCATCCACCAAGCTACTCAAGTCAAAAACCTCAGATGTCTCTTATGATTCTCTCTTTCCTCCACTACATCTAGGCCACTGGCAAAGTGATTCTATCACCAGACAAATCATGAATGCATCCTTTATCTCCATTTCCACTATTACTCTGGTCCAGAACTAACTTCTGGAAAAGGCGATGGCGCCCCACTCCAGTACTCTTGCCTGGAAAATCCCATGGATGGAGGAGCCTGGTAGGCTGCAGTCCATGGGGTCACAAAGAGTAGGACACGACTAAGCGACTTCAGTTTCACTTTTCACTTTCATGCATTGGAGAAGGAAATGGCAACCCACTCCAATGTTCTTGCCTGGAGAATCCCAGGGATGGGGGAGCCTGGTGGGCTGCCATCTATGGGGTCACACAGAGTCGGAAACGACTGAAGTGACTTAGCAACAGCAGCAACAGAACTAACTTCTCTCACCTGGATTGCTAGTATAAAACATAATTTGTCTTCCATAAATGGTCTTCCCCTCTTGTCTCCTTCTGAACTGTTTTCCACACAAGAGAGAGAGTAATCTTTTAAAACATAAAACAGATCATGTCAGTCCCTTGCTTAAACCTTTCCAATGGTTTCACTTGGAATAGAATCCAAATTCTTTATCATGGCTGCTTTCCAGGTTCCGTATGTTCTGGACCTATCTGTATCTCTGGCCTAATCTCCTAATCTCCCTCTCACATAGTACACTTCAGCCATACTGATTTTCTTTGCATTTCTCAATTTGGCTTTTTACCTCTTATACTTTCGTACTAGTGATTTCTCTCTGCCTAAAATGCTATGAGTACTTCTGTGGCTGGCTCATTAGTATCATGCAGGTTTCAGTTAAAATGTTACTTCTCACCCAGGCCTTTAGCTATCACTCAATCTAAAATAGCCACCTATCCACTTTCTTCATTTTATCACTGTAACAGTGATATTACTTGATATTTTCTTATTTAAAATTTTGTTGGCTGTCTCTCTCTCTTCTAAATCAAGCCTTCTCAGGAGAAATTACTACTGACCTTACAAAAATAAAAAAGAATTATAATAGCATATTATAAGCAACTTTACACCAACAAATTAATTAATGAAATGGGCAAATTCCTAGAAAGACAAAAACTACTAAAAGTGAATCAAGAAAAATAGAAAGCCAGAGTAAACCTATAAAAATTAGAGACTGAATTATTAATTTTTAAAATTCCCACAAATAAAAGACCATGGATAGTTGGCTTCACTGATGAGTTCCACCAAAACTTTAAGAGGAATTAATAAAGGGTTGAGATCAAGATGGCAAAGTAGGAAGACCTGACCTCACTTCCTTTCAGAAGCACACAAAAAATACAAGTACTTAGAGAGCAACTATCTCTGACAATGACCTAAAAAAAAAAGAAGAGAAAATTTTCCACAGCAAAAGATATAATGAAGGAGACAAGATGAGTAAGAGGGGCAGAGACATGGACCAATCAAGATGCATACTCTTGGCAAGGCAAAACACAAGCTGGAGGGATATCACAATTGTTCAGGGGCTCAGCTAGTAGTAAAGGGTCTAAGCCCCACATCAGGCTCCCCAGTCCATCAGTCCTGCACTAGGAACATAAGCTCCCAAAATATGTGAAAACAAGCTGGGTTTACATTTAGAAGAGTCAGAGGGTTGTAGAAAACTGAGACTCCACCCTTAAAAGACATATGAAAAACTCACTCCAATCCCAGAAAATGCAGCATCAGAAAGACACATAGATCAAATCTACTTTCTTATCTTAGAAAGCCTCTCACAGAGGCCAGAAGCAGATGGAATACCCACCTAGAGACTGAGATGTTGGTGGCATCCATAGAAGTTAACATAGAGAATTAGACAAAATGAAGCCTAAAGGAATACTGTCCAAATAAAAGGAAAAAACAAAAAACTAAGAAAAATAACTAAGTTAAACAGATAAGCAATCTACCTGAAAAAGAGTTCAACATAATGTTTATAAAGATACCATAGTTGAAAGAAAAAGGAATACTGTGAGAATTTCAAGAGTTAGGAAACATAAAGAAAAAAAAATTAGTCTTGAAAAATACAATAGCTAAAATAAAAAATGCATGAGAGAGAGTTCATGATAGATTAGATGACGCAGAAAAAATGGATCTGCAATCTGGAAAACAGAACACTAGAAATCACTGAAACTGAACAGAAAAAAAAGAAGTTTAAAAAACAAGGCTAATAAAAGACACCTCTGGGCAACATAAAAGGTACTAACATACTGAAGTCCCACAGGGGTCCCATAAAGATAAAAGAGAGAGAAAGGGGCAGAGAATTTATTTGAATCAGTCAGTCAGTTCAGTTGCATCCAACTCTTTGTGACCTCATGAATCGCAACACGCTAGGCCTCCCTGTCCATCACCAACTCCCAGAGTTTACCCAAACTCATGTCCGTCGAGTCGGTGATGCCATCCAGCCATCTCATCCTCTGTCATCCACTTCTCCTCCTGCCCCCAATCCCTCCCAGCATCAGGGTCTTTTCCAATGAGTCAACTCTTCGCATGAGGTAGCCAAAGTATTGGAGTTTCAGCTTCAGCATCAGTCCTTCCAATGAATACCCAGGACTGATCTCCTTTAGGATGGACTGGCTGGATCTCCTTGCGGTCCAAGGAACTCTCAAGAGTCTTCTCCAACACCACAGTTCAAAAGCATCAGTTCTTTTGATGGCACTCAGCTTCCTTCACAGTCCAACTCTCACATCCATACACTGAATAAATAATACTAATAAAGAAAAACTTTCCTAACCTGACAAAAAACACAGACATTCAGATCCATGAAGCAGTCTCAAACAAAATGAACTCAGATTCAAAGAGAGAAACATTATACTTAAAATGTCAAAAACTAAAGACTTAAATTAAAAGCAGTAAGAGAAAAACAAGTAGTTACATACAAGGGAATTACCACAAGACTATAAGCTGATTTTTTGGCATAAATTTTGCAGACCAATCCTATAACCAGCAATACTCTACCTGGCAACATTATTATTCAGAAGTGAAGAAAAGAGAAATAATTTTATGACAAGCAAAAACAAAAAAGAGTTCACTGCCACTAAACTAGTAAAATACTAAAATTTACAAGAAAGGTTAAAAAGATTTCTCTAAGCAGAAAAGGCCATAATCAGATTTTTAAAAAAACATGAAAGAAAAAAATTTCACACAAAGCTAAAAGTTAAAACATAAAAGCATAAAATCATGTATACTACAGTAAATACTTAAGAAATACACAAAATAAAAAGATGAAAATATGACATCAAAAGCATTAAATGTGGCAAGAGAAGTAAAAATGTAGGGCTTTCTGAATGCATTCAAATTTAAGAGATCATTAATTTAAAGTAGATGGCTATATAGACAGATTGCTGTATACGAACCTCATGGTAACAACAAACAAAAATTCTATAATAGATACCAAAAATTATTTAAAAGAAATCCAAATGTACTAAAGATAGTAATCAAATCACAAAACAAGTGGGAAACAGAAGAATAAAAAAGAACTACAAAACAGTTAGAAAACAGATTTTAAAAAGGGCAATAAGCACATGCCGGTTTGGGCCTGTGCTCAGTCACTCAGTCATCTGACTTTTTGCAACCCCATGTACTGCAGCCCTCCAGGTTCCTCTGTCCATGGAATTTTCCAGGCAAGAATCCTGGAGCAGGTTGCCATTCCCTACTCTGGGAGATCTTCCTAACCCAGGGGTTGAACCTACATCCCTTGCATCTCCTGCAATGGTAGGTGGATTCTTTACCACTGCACCAGCTAGGAAGCCCAAGTACATCCCTATTTATAATCAAATGCAAATGGAGTAAATTTTCCAATCAAAAGACACAGGATGGTCAAACGGATTAAAAAAATAAGACCCATATACATGCTGCCTACAAAAGACTCATGTCAGATCTAAAGACACTCACAGGCTGAAAGTGAAGGGATAAGTAAATATTGTTCAGGCAAATGAGAACAAAAGGAAAAGTGGGGAAGAAATGCTATATCAGACAAAATAGATTTTAAAGACTTCAACAAGACACAAAGAAGGACATTATATAAAAATAAAAAGATTAATGTAATAAGATAACACTTGTTAAATACCTATGCACCCAACACCTAAATACATAAAGCAAGTATCAGTAGCTATAAAAGAAGAAAACAGACAGTAATACAATATGGAAGGGGATTTTAATACCCAACTTAAGTCAATTGTTAGATCATCCAGAATTACTATCAATAAGGAAACAATGACCCTAAATGAAATATTAGACTAAATAGACTTAAAGACAGACATAATATTCCATCTAAAAGTGGCAGAATATACACACCCTTTTCAAATGTGCACAGAACATTCTCCAAAACAGATTACATTCTAGGCCACAAAGCAAGTATCAATAAATTTAAGAAGACTGAAAGTATATCAAACATCTTTTCCAACTACAACTGTATGAAACTACAAATAAATGTGAGAAGAAAACCAGAAAAACACAGACATATGGGAGATAAATAATATGCTACTAAACCAATAGGTTAACAAAGAAATCAAAGAAGAAGTTGAAAAATAATTGAGACCAATGAAAATGGAAATACACCATAACAAAATCTGTGTGATAAAGCAAAATCAATTCTAAGAGGAAAGTTTGTAGTGATACAGGCCTCTCTCAAGAAAAAAGAAATAACTCACATAGACAATCTAACATTACACTTAAAGAAACTATAGAAAGAGGAATAAGATCAAAGTTGGTAGAAAAAGGGAAATAAAACCAGAGCATAAATGAATAGATAAAGCAACAGAAAACATCAATGAAACTAAAAGCTGATTCTTTAAAAAGATAAACAAAACAAAAATTGATAAACCTTCAGGTAGGGTCATAAAGAAAAAGAGAGACAGCAAAAAATTTAATCTGAAATATAAAAGGAGAAGGTACAACTGACACCAGAGAAAGATCATGAATCATAAGGGGTTACTATAAACAATATACTCCAACAAACTGGCCAACCTAAAAAAAAAAAAAAAAAACAGACAAAATCCTACAAATATACAATCTTCCAAGACAGCATCACTGATTTCATAGACATGAATTTGGGCAAACTCCAGGAGACCATGAAGGACAGGGAAGCCTGGTGAGATGCAGTCCATGGGTCACAAAGGGTCAAACACAATTTAGCAACTGAACAACAACAAGACTGAATCAGGACAAAACAGAAAATCTGAACAGACTGCTTACAATTAGTGGAACTGAATCAGTGATCAAAAACTTCCCAACAACAACAACAAAATCCAGGATGACCTGGTTTCACAGGTGAATTCTAGAAAAACATCTTGAAGAAGAGTTAATACCTATCCTTCTGAAAGTATCCTAAAAAAGTAAAGAGGAAGAATCAGCTCCAAATTCCTTCTACCAGCATTACTCTAATACCAAACTCATACAAAGACTCTACAAAAAAGAAAACAATAGGCCAATATCCTTGATGAATAGAGATGTAAAAATCCTCAATAAAATACAAAGTGAATTCAACAATACATTGACAGGATCATACACCATAATCAAATAAGATTTACCATAGAAATGCAAGGATGAGTCAATATCACAAATAAGTCTGTGAGATATACCACATTAGTAAGACTGTATATAAAAATATTATCATCTTACTAGATGTAAAAAAAAAGATACTTGATAAAATCCAATATCCTTTTATGAAAAAATTCTCAACAAAGTGGGTATAGATGGATCATAGTTAAACATAATAGAAGACTGATATGACAAACCCACAACAAATATCACAGTGAAGAGTGAAAAAGAGCTTTTTCTCTAAGACCAGGAACAAAACAAGAATGCATACTTACACCACCTTTATTCAACACAGTATTAGAAGTCCTAGCCACAGCAATCACAGAAGAAAAAGACAAAGACATCCAAATGAGAAAAGAAGAAGTAAAACTGCCATCATTTGCAGATGACATAATACTAATTATCAGTTCAGTTCAGTTCAGTCACTCAGTCGTGTCCTACTATTTGCAACCCCATGGATCGCAGCACACCAGGCCTCCCTGTCCATCATCAACTCCCAGAGTTCACTCAAACTCACATCCATCAAGTCAGTGATGCCATCCAGTCATCTCATCCTCTGTCATCCCCTTCTCCTCCTGCCCCCAATCCCTCCCAGCATCAGAGTCTTTTCCAATGAGTCAACTCTTCACATGAGGTGGCCAAAGTATTGGAGTTGCAGCTTCAACATCAGTCCTTCCAAAAAATACCCAGGACTGATCTCCTTTAGGATGGACTGGTTGGATCTCCTTGCAGTCCAAGGGACTTTCAAGAGTCTTCTCCAACACCACAGTTCAAAAGCATCAGTTCCTCAGTGCTCAGCTTTCTTCACAGTCCAACTCTCACATCCATACATGACCACTGGAAAAACCATAGCCTTGACTAGACAGACCTTTGTTGGCAAAGTAAAGATAGAAAGCCATTAAAGCGAAAGTCGCTCAGTTGTGTCTGACTCTTTAGGACCCCATGGACTACAGAGTACATGGAATTCTCCAGGCCAGAACACTGGAGTGGGTAGCCTTTTCTTTCTCTAGGAGATCTTCCCAAGCCAGGGATCAAACTCAGGTCTCCCACATTGCAGGCGGATTCTTTACCACTTGAGCCCCAAGGGAAGCCCAGAAAATCCTATAGACTCCATCAAAAAATACTGGAACATAATAAATGAATTTAGTAAAGTTACAGGATACAAAACTAATATACAGAAACATGTTACTTTTCTACTTGATAATAATGAACTATAAGAAAGGGAAATTAAGAATATATTCCCATTTATAATTGTATCAAAAACAATAAATAAAAGACCTAGAAAAAATTTTAACAAAAGGTAAAAGACCTATAGTCTAAAGACTATAAAACACTAATATGACACAAATAAATAGAAAGATATACCATGCTTGCTTATAGATTAAAAAAATCAATACTGTTAAAAACATCCATACTACCCAATCTACAGATTCAGTACAATCCCTATCAAAATACCAATGGAATTTTGCAGACCTAAAACACACCATAAAATCTGTGTGGATCCACAAAAGATCCTGAATAGTCAAAGCAATCTTGAGAAAGAAGAACAAAACTGAAGATATCATGCTCCCTCATTTCAAACTATACTATAAAGTTTCAGTAATCAAAACAGTATAGTACTGACACACACAAAAAAAGCAGACACACAGATTAATGTAAATAAAGAGCACATAGGTGAATTCTAAAAACATCTGAAGAGTTAATATCTATCCTTCTGAATGTATTCCAAAAAATTAGAGAGGAAGAATCAGCCCCAAACTCCTTTCACAAGCATTACTCTAACACCAAACTCATACAAAGACTCTACAAAAAATAAAACTATAGGCCAATATCCTTGATAAATATCCTTAATAAATAAATATTCATTTATAAATAATAATATAAATCCATGTAATAAACCCATGTTGATATGGCCAATTAATCTGTGACAAAGTGGACAACAATATAAAATGGGGGAAAGATAGTATCTTCAATAAATGACCATGGGAAAACTGAACAGATACACACAAAGAAAGAAACTGGACCAACACCCTTAAACCACTTGCAAAAATAAACACAAAATAGATTAAAGAATTAAACATAAAACTTGAAGCCATATAACTCCTAGAAGAAACATACACAGTAAACTTTCTAAAATCAGCTTTAGAAATATCTTTTTGGATCTGTCTCCTCAGGCAAGGGAAACAAGAGCAAAAGTAAACAAATGGAACTGCATCAAACTAAAAGGCTTTTGAACAACAAAGGAAACCATCAATAAAAAGAAAAGGTGACCTTCTGAATGGGAGAAAATACTTGTAAATGATATATCCAATAAGGGGTTAATATCCAAACTATATAAAGAACTCATGCAACTTAGTATCAAAAAAAAAAAAAAACCAAAATAACAAGAAATCCAACTAAAAATGGGCAGAGAATCTAAAGAGATATTTTTATAAGAAAGACATACAAAATGCCAACAGATAAATGAAATAATGCTCAACATCACTAATTATCAGGGAAATGAAAATCAAAATCACAATGAAATATCATTCATACCTGTCGGAATGGCTATTATCAAAAAGTCATCAAATAACAAGTGTTGGTGAGGTTGTGGAGAAAAAGAAGCTTTTCTACACTATTGATGAGAATGTAAAATAGTGCAGCCACTATAGGAAACAGTATGCAGTTTTTTAAAAAAGTTAAAAGTAAAACTGCCATATGATCCAATAATTTCACTTCTAGGTATTAAAAAAAAATTGCAGGAGCCAATATATGGAAGAAACCTAAGTGGTCATAAACAGACGAATGCATAAAGATGTGGTATGTGTGTGTGTGTGTGTGTGTGTGTGTGTGTGTGTGTGTGTGTCTGCGTGTGTATACATACATATATATATACACGTGTGTAAATGGAATATTACTCAAACATAAAAAAGAATGAAATCTTCCTCCTTGCAATAACATGGATGGATACAGAAGATGAATCTAGAGGGTATTATGCTAAGTGAAATAAGTCTGACTTTCTGTTTGTCTGAGAAAGACAAATACTACATGATTTCATTTATATGTGGAATCTAAAAAGCAAAACAAAACAGAAATAGACTCACAGATACAGAGAACAAATAGGAGAGTTCCCACAGGGGAGGAGAGTACTGAAATGGACAAAATAGGTGAAGAGAATTAAGAGGTGCAAACTTGCAATCATATAATAAATAAATTAGGGAATATAGCCAACAACAATGTAATAACTTGGTATGATGACAGTTACTAGACTTATTGTGGCTTTTTTATTCTTGATGTATACAAATGCTGAACCACTATGCTGTATACCTAAGGTTAACATAATAATGTATGTCAACTTACTTCAATAAAAACATTAATATAATATTAATTATTAATATTAATACTTAACAAAGAATTAACACTTTATATATTTTCAAAAAACAGAAGAGGAAGGAACAGCTCCCAATTCAATCTATGAGGCCAGTATTTCTGTGATACTAAAACCAGAAAGACACCACAAGAAAATTAAAGATGAATATGTCTTGTAAGTATAGATGCAAAAATCATCCAAAAAAATACTAGCAAAGCAAATCCGTTAACATATAAGAAAGTTTATACACAATGATCAACTGATGCAATAAACTATTTCAACAGAATCAAGGACAAAAATCACATAACTGTCCCATAAACATAAAAAAGATATTTCACAAAACTCAACATCTCTTCATGATAAAAATACTCAATAAAATAGGAATTAAGGAGAATCTCAACCTGATAAATGTCATCTTGGCAAAGATAAAAAACAGATAGCTTCATATGTAATGGTGAAAGGTAACACTTTTCTCTGAAAACCAGGAATAAGACAAGGATATCTGCTCTCACCATTTCTGTTAAAAATTGTATTGGAGGGTCTGTCTGGGGCACGTAGGCAAAATGAACTAAAGGCATCCAGAAAGGAAAGAAGGAAGTAAGCCTATTGCTATTTGCAGATGTTTCCTTGTATATAGAAAACTCTATAATAAAGAATCCACTGAAAACTAATTAGAACTAATAAACAAACTCAACAATATTACAGGGTACAAGACAAATATACAAAAATCACCTGTATTGCTATATACTAGCAATGAACACTCTAAATATGGAGTTAACAAAATTCAATCTACATAGCATCAAAATGAGTGAAATAATTGGGAAGAAATTTAACCCAAAAAGTACAAAGCCTATAATCTGAAAACTATGAAATGTGGTTGAAAGAAATTTAAGAAGGTATAGATAAACAGAAAGGTCCTATACCAATGGTCACCAAATCTGTGACAAATGAGACAAGAATATACAATGGAGAAAAGACAGTCTCTTCAATAAGTTATGTTGGGAAAACTGAACATATAAAAGAATGAAATTAGAACATTCTCTAACACCATACACAAAAATAAACTGAAAATGCATTAAAGACCAAAATGTAAGGCCAGATACTATGAAACTCTTGGAAGAAAACATAGGCAGAACACTCTCTGACATAATTTGCAGTGAGAACTTTTTGATCCACCTCTGAGAGTAATAAAAATAAAAACAAAAACAAATGGGACCTAATTCAACCTAAAAGCTTTTGCACAACAAAACCATAAACAAAACAAAAAGACAACCCTCAGATGAGAAAAAAAATTTGCAAACGAAGCAAGGGATTCCTTACCAAAATATACAAAAAGCTCATGTAGCTCAATATCAGAAAAAAAAAAAAAACTCAATCAAAAATGGGAAGAGATATAGACATTTCTCCAAAGAAGACATACAGGTGGCTAAGAAACACATGAAAAGCTGCTCAACATCACTAATTATTAGAGGAATGCAAATCAAAACTACAATGAGGTTATCACTTCACACTGGTCAGAATAGTCACCATGAAAAAAATATACAAACAGTAAATGCTGGAGAGGATGGGAAGAAGAAGGAACTCTCCTATACTGTTGATGGGAATGTAAACTGGCACAGCCATTTAATGAAAAACAGTAGAGAGGGTCCTTAAAAAACTAAAAACAGAGCTACCATATGGTTCAGCAATCCCACTCTTGGGTATACACCCAGAGAAAACTTCAATTTGAAAAGATACATGCACAACGACGTTCAAAGCAGCACTATGTACAGTAGCCAAGAAATGGAAGCAACCTAAAAGTTCATCAACAAAGGAATAGATAAAGCTGTGGAACATATATACAGTGGAATATTACTCAGCCATAACAAAGAACAAAATAGCGCTATCTGCACAGACTTGGATGGACCCAGAGATTGTCAGAGTAAAGTAAGTCAGAAAGAAAAAATATAATATTGTTTACATGGAGAATCTAGAAAAATGGTACAGATGAACTTACTGGAAAAGCAGAAATAGTCACAGATTTAGACAACAAACATCATTATCAAGGTGGGAAGCAGGGGAGTGGAATGAAATGGGAGACTGGGATTCACGTATATACACTACTATGTATAAAAGAGATAACTAATGAGAACCTACTGTATAGCACAGGGAACTCTACTCAATGCTTTATGATGACCTAAATGGGAAGGAAATCTTAAAAAAGAGTGTATATGTATATATATACAACTGATTCATTTTGCTACACAGCAGAAATTAATACAACATTGTAAAGCAACTATACTCCAATAAAAATTTTTAAAAATAATATACATTATATAAAAATCATAATAAATGAAAAGCATAAATAAGGAACACTGTGGGATGTCAAAACTTAATTCTTGAGAAACTAAAAATCAAAAAATATAGAGGACAGTGTAATGAACATCCATTGAGTTTTCAGCTAAATTTTCTTTAAAAATTAAAACTTGAATCCTATAGAGCTCAAAAAAAAAACACAAAAAATAAAACAAACAAAAAAATTAAAAAAAGAAAATTGGGTCTTGAGCACTCAACAGTAGAACACATTGACTCTCCCAGTTCTCAGGTTTTCAGTCTGGGACTAGAGGTAACACAGACTCTCTTGGATGTCCAGCTTGCCAACTACAGATCTTGGAATTTGTCAGCCTCAACAGTCATGTCAGTCAATTCTTTCATACACAGAAATACACACACTGTACTGGAGGTGGTGATCAAACCCATCCTCAAGAAAAAGAAATGCAAAAAGGCAAAATGGTTGTCTTAGGAGGCCCTACAAATAGCTGAGAAAAGAAGAAAACTGAAAGGCTGCCGGGAACTAGTGTGAGGAATCCCGCCCATGGCAAAGATCATGAGGAAGGAAGCCCGACAAAACGCAAAGGCGTGATCTGGCTTCAGGGGTTCCCCCTGAGTTTTCCTGAAAATCTACCCCCAAAAACCAGAGTCGGCCTGATTTTATTGTACTGTGCTTTTCCACTCTTCTGACACTCTCTGGAAAAAGTTAACTTAGGGCTTCAGTCTTCTGCATTTGAAAGGAGTATTTCAGCTCAAACCCCTCTGATGGCTCTCTAACTTGCCTTACCTGGACTTTTACAACTACGCAAGTGATTGTTTGTTTACAGCCCCCCAACTGTGAGAGGCACCGGAAGCCTAAAACATAAAGCCTTTCAAAGAGTTAAAAGTTATTAGAGTAGTGCTGGTGTAGGATTTCATTATTGGGCCAATGCTTGTTGCTAAGTTCCCATATCTCTTACCCACTGTACACCTGGGAGCACATTCGTTAACATAGTTAGAATGTAAGAAAAAACAAGTGTAGCCTTGAAACTGACCACATCAGACTTTTGAGCTAATTGGTTCTTTCTTTGTTGTAACTTACTGCACCTTTGCTTCTTGAAAATGTAACTTTGTTTGATACTTTCTGAGGCTGACATAGATTAGAAATATAAAGAAAAAACACTTCAGGGGAAAATAAGTTTTCTGGTTGAGCAGTCTTTATCAAAAGAGGGTCTTAAAATGTTCACAGGCCTCCAAGGCCAGAAGATAATGTACACAACATCATTTGTGGGAAAGGTATAAAAGTCCTTTTTAAAAATAAAGTTATTGGGACCTCGCTCACTGAAGCAGCTTGGTCTCCCCGTGTCTTCTTTATTTTCTGGCTGAATTCCCATCTGGGGAGTGGAGGCTCACCATGTATACTTACTTGCCCTGGCTTCTAAGACCCAGGCAAAAGGGAGCCCAAGGCGGGGCACCCTCCACTATTCAAACAGGCACTGGTGGCCTAACGTAGATGGTGCAAAGCTCTTGTCTCAAGGTTGTATTAGTTCTCCATGTAAACCAAGTTATTCAGCCTCTTTTCTCCACTAATTTTCCTACTACACTACTCGTTCCTAATCTAATCTTATATTTCTAACTAAATAAATCTCTCCTCGCTGACTCCGTCCACCCTTCGAATTCCCTGGATCCACCAGGGCTGGACCGCAGCAAAAGGCAAGGAAAAAAGGAAAGATATACCCATTTGAATGCAGAGTTCCAAAGAATAGCAAGGAGAGATAAGAAAGCCTTCCTCAGCAATCAATGCAAAGAAATAGAGGAAAACAACAGAAGGGGAAAGATTAGAGATCTCTTAGACAAAATTAGAGATATCAAGGGGACATTTCATGCAAACATGGGGCTCAATAAAGAACAAAAATAGTATGGACCTAACAGAAGCATAAGATATTAAGAAGTGGCAAGAATACACAGAAGAACTATACAAAAAAGGTCTTAATGACCCAGATAACCACAATGCTGTGATCACTCACCTAAAGCCAGACATCCTGGAGTGTGAAGTCAAATGTGCCTTAGGAAGCATTACTAAGAAAAAGCCAGTAGAGATGATGGAATTCCAGCTGAGCTATTTCAAATCCTAAAATATGATGCTATTAAAGTGCTGCGTTCAACATGCCAAAATGTTGGAAAACTCAGCAGTGGCCACAGGACTGGAAAAAGTCAGCTTTCATTTCAATCTCAAAGAAGGGCAATGCTGAAGAATGTTCAAACTACTACACAATTGCACTC
Source organism: Capricornis sumatraensis (assembly GCF_032405125.1). Lineage (NCBI taxonomy): Eukaryota > Metazoa > Chordata > Mammalia > Artiodactyla > Bovidae > Capricornis > Capricornis sumatraensis. The sequence continues at coordinate 37,392,114 of NC_091085.1, read as the reverse complement.
ATTTCACATGCTAGCACCATAATGTTCAAAATCCTTTAAGCTAAGCTTCAACAGTATGTTAACCGAGAACTTCCAAATGTACAAGCTGGATTTAGAAAAGGCAGGAGAACCAAAAAGTCAAATTGCCAACATTTGTTGGATCACAGAAAAAGAAAAGGAATTCCAGAAAAAGTATCTACTCCTGTTTCATTGACTACACTAAAGCCTTTGACTGTGTGGATCACAGCAAACTGTGGAAAATTCTTAAAGAGACAGGAAGACCAGACCACCTTACCTGCCTCCTCAGAAACCTGTATGCAGGTCAAAAAGTAACAGCTAGAATCAGACATGGAACAACAAACTAGTTCAAAATTGGGAAAGGAGTACATCAAAGTTATATTGTCACCTTGTTTATTTAACTTATATGCAGAGTACTAATGCAACATGCCAGGCTGGATGAAGCACAAGCTGGAATCAAGATTGTGAAGAAAAATATCAATAACTTTAGATATGTGGATGACACCACCCAAGGGCAGAAAGCAAAGAGGAACTGAAGAGCCTCTTGATGGAGGTGAAAAAGGAGAGTAAGAAAGCTGGCTTAAAACTCAACATTCAAAAAACTAAGATCATGGCATCTGGTCCCATCACTTCATGGCAAACAGAAGGGGAAACAATAGAAACAATAACAGACTTTATTTTCTTGGGCTCCAAAATCACTGAAGATGGAAACTGCAGCCATGAAATTAAAAGACGCATGCCCCTTGGAAGAAAAGCTATGACAAACCTAGACAGTGTATTACTTTACCAACAGAGGTCTGTATAGTCAAAGCTATGGTTTTTCCAGTAGTCACATGCAGATGTGAGAGTTGGACCATAAAGAAGGCAGAGTACTGAAGAATCGATGCTTTTGAACTGTGGTGCTGGAGAAGACTCTTGAGAGTCCGTTGGAAAGCAAGGAGATCAAACCAGTCCCTCCGAAAGGAAATCAACTCTGAATATTCATTGAAAGGACTTACACTGAAGCTCTAATACTTTGGCCACCTGATGTGAAGAGCTGACTCATTAGAAAAGACCCTGATGCTGGGAAAGATTGAGGGCAGGAGGCGAAGTGGGCAATAAAGGATGAGATGGTTGGATGGCATCACTGACTCAATGGATATGAGTTTGAGCAAACTCCAGGAGCTGGTGAAGGACAGGGAAGCCTGGTGTACTATAGTCCATGGGGTTGCAAAGAGTCTGACACTAACGAGCAACTGAACAACAATACACACACACATACACATACCTGATCCTTGAACAATGTGGGGGCTACACCCCTCCTTCCACACAGTCAAAAATCAACATGCAACTTTACCAATGGCTCTCCATATCCAAGTTTCCATATCAAAAGATTCAACCAACTGCCAATCATGTTGTACTGTAATACACACTTATTGATAAAAATCTGAGTGTAAGTGTACTCTTGCAGTTCAAATCCATGTTGTTCAAAAGTCAAGTATATATATCGTGTTGGTACCATTTCTCTGGAAATCTTAATATAGCCTCCAATAAGATGAGCAACTAATCTATAAAAGATCTGATATTCAGTTCATTTTAACAGTGTTCAGGTGCTTGGAGAATGGTGGGTGCCTTTACTACTGTCCAAACCTTTAAGAGTCCCTACATAATAAATGCATATCATTATACAAAGCTAGTGAAGACTTCTGGTACCATCACAACACTAGGTTTATATATAATAATATTTCAATACTAACATGAACAAGAAGACTCTGTTCTATAGAAGGGGAGGAAGGAGATTAAATATTTCATTTTTATCCAACAAAGAGGAAGATTCATTCATAAATCATATTTAAAACATAAAAATGTTATACTATCAGACTAGGACATCATCTTTGTTAAGTGGAGTGTACTTGAGAAACAAGCAAGATGTGAAATTTACAGACTGAAATAACAGTTGAAAAAGCCAACATGAAAAAACTATGTACTGTATGATTCCAACTATATTACACTCTGAAGAAGGCAAAACTATGGGGACAGTAAAAAGTTCACTGGATGCCAAGGGTTTGGGGAGAGGTAGAAAGGGATGAACGGATGGAACACAATGGACTATTAGGGCAGTAAAACTAGTCTGTAAAATATTATAATGGTAGACCCATGTCATTATCCAGAATATGACCTCTTTCTACACTCTCCAGTATAACCACCCTTGGAAAGTATGTGTGTGCTCACAACACTCAAAGTATGAGCATTCTCAAATGCTCAGTCATGTCTGATTCTTTGCAACCCTATGGACTATAGCCCACCAGGCTCCTCTGTCCATTGGATTTTCCAGGCAAGAATATGGAAAAAGAGTGCATTGCCATTTCCTCCTCTATGGGATCTTCCCAACCCAGGGATCAAACCCATATCTCCTGTATCATCTCCTGCATTGGCAGGTGAATTCTTTATCACTGAGCCACCTGGGAAGCCAAAAATGTAATCAAGATTGCCAGGAGAAATAGCTACAACATCAGATATGCAGATGATACCATTCAAATGGCAGAAAGTGAAGAGAAACTAAAGAACCTCTTGATGAAGGTGAAAGAGAAAATTGCAAAAGCTGACTTAAAACTCAACATTAAAAAACCAAGATCATGCCATCTGGTCTCATCACTTCATGGCAAACAGAAGGCGGAAAAGTAGAGGTGTTAAGAGATTTTATTTTCTTGGTCTCCAAAATCACTGCAGATGGTGACTGCAGCCATGCAATTAAAATACGCATGCTCCTTGGACAAAAAGCTATTACAAACATAGAGAGCATACTAAAAAGCAGAGATATCACTTTGCCAACAAAGGTCTGTGAAGTCAAAGCTATGGCTTTTATTTATATTTATTTAACTTAAATGCAAAGCGCATCACGTGAAATGCTGGGCTGGATGAAGCACAAGCTGGAATCAAGATGGCCAGGAGAAATATCAATAAGCTCAGATATAAAGATGACACCACCCTTATGGCAAAAAGCAAAGAGGAACTAAAGAGCCTCTTGATGAAAGTGAAACAGAGAGTGAAAAAGCTGGTTTAAAAGTCAACATCCAAAAAACTAAGAAAATGGCATCCAGTCCCATCACTTCAAGGCAAACAGATGAGGAAACAATGGAAACAGTGACAGACTTTATTTTCTTGAGCTCGAAAATCACTTCAGATGGTGACTGCAGTCATGAAATTAGAAGACACTTGTTCCTTAGAAGAAAATCTATGACAAACATAGTGTCTTAAAAAGCAGAGACATTACTTTGCCAACAAAGGTCTGTATAGTCAAAGCTATGGTTTTTCTCAGAGTTAGACCATAAGGAAGGCTGAGTGCCAAAGAATTGATGCTTTTGAACTGTGGTGCTGGAGAAGACTCGTCAGAGTCCCTTGGACTGCAAGAGATCAAACCAGTCAATCCTAAAGGAAATCACTCCTGAATATTCATTGGAGAACTGATACTAAAGCTGAAGCTCCAATATTTTGTCCACCTGATGTGAAGAGCCAGAAAAGACCCTGATGCTGGGAAAGACTGAAGGCAAGAGGAAGGAAATGCCGGAAGATGAGATGGTTGAATGGCATCACTGACTCAATGGACATGAGTTTGAGCAAGCTCTGGGAGATAGTGAAGGACAGGGAAGCCTGGCATGCTGCAGTCCATAGGGTCGCAAAGAGTCAGACATGACTGAGTAACTGAACAGCAACAATGGTTTTTCCATTAGTTATGTATGGATGTAAAAGCTGGACCATTAAGAAGGTTGAGCACCAAAGAATTGATGTCTTTGAACTGTGGTGCTGGAGAAGGCTCTTAAGAGTCCCTTGGACTTCAAGGAAATCAAACCAGTTAATCCTAAAGGAAATCAACCCTGAATATTCATTGGAAGGACTGTTGCTGAAGCACCAATACTTTGGCCACCTGTTGCAAAGAGCAGACTCTCTGGAAAAGACCCTGATGTTGGGAAAGACTAAAGGCAAAAGAAGAGGGCAGCAGAGGATGAGACAGTTAGATAGCATCACTGACTCAATGGACATGAGTGAGCAAATTCCTGGAGATATTGGAGGACAGAGGAGCCTGGCGTGCTGTATGCAGTCCACGGGGTTGTGAAGAGTCAGACACAACTTAGCAACCAAACAACAAAGATGCATATCATTATACATTTGTCAAAATCCATACAACGTACAAGACAAAAAGTAAACCCTAATACAAACTATGGGACTTTATAGTTAAGATTAATTTTCAATACTGGTTCATCAATTGTAAAAATGAACCACACTACTGCAAGATGTTTACAAGAGGGGAAATTGGATGAGGGGCAAACAGGTGAGGGTATTCAGGAACTCTGTGTATTTTCTGCTCAGTTTTTCTGTAAATCTAAAACTGCTCTTTTAAAAGTCTATTAATTAAAAAAAGTAAAAATAACAATTAGATGGGCTTTCGGTAAGAACAAGGCAGAGCATTTAAAACCTGGTAGCACATAGCAGCATACATTTTGAAGCTACCAGCTTGAGCTTCTTTGTTTCTATCAGTTACAGAGTTATTATTTAAGTATTGTGACTGTTGTTACAGAAGCAGATCAGTTGAGGCCTCAGAAGCTGCTACATGGATTCCCACTTCAGTACATGGAATCTTGTCCATACTTAGTGGCTGGCTGCTCATCAAACTGGCACCATGCGGTTAAGTGACTCTGAACAGACAGGTTATACACCAGTGGCAGGGACTCTGAGAACCTAAGCATCTCAGTTTGATCCCAAACTACACAGGTATAGTTTGAATATGCTAGAGTGGGATAAAAACTTAAAAATTAGTATGTGAACCAGTATTTGCTGCTTTTAACCACAAGAGTTCTATTATAGACCACTAGTGAAGGTCTAGCTGTTACACTGTTACTATAAAAGCAAATATCTAAACTAGGTTTCTAACCAACACCAACATGAACCTGACCAGCAGACCACCCCTAAAAGTCAGGTTTGACAGCCCTAAACACAAGACTGGCACCAAACTGAAAATGCCTCCTTTGAGGTACCATGGAAGCTCTGTCATTCGACAGAGCCTACAGAAGATGTCAGAACATGGAGCTCAAAGGGGACATGGAATTTCAGAGGTTCTGACAGTGCATTATGGGGTTTTGATGAGTTGGGGAAAAAACTATCTCAGGTGGGACTTGGTGGTCAGGGCTGCCAGCACTGCAATTTTTAAACTGAGCAACAAAACAAAGTCTCTACAGCCACTTTCTGAAGGTGAGAAAGTATGCATAGGTAATTTTTTCCTCCAGATATAGTAAATCCATGTTGTCAGAATTATTCTGTTCTTAAGGGGATTCTCCCAATCAAGTGTAAATTCACTGGTCACGGATACTGGATGTCTGGCTCCACTGGCATCCAGGTGAAAGTGAAACAAGATTTTCTTTTTCCCTTCATTTTTCAGTTACTATGCCAGATATCTTCACTTTGTGCTTCCACTAAAGGGCTCCTGTACCCTCTGGCTTCTGACTGCTTCAGTCATGTGGAAGCCAACAGCTGCAGACTGGAGGAAGGGAAGACAGTACAGCTGGAAAATGTACTCCCCAAGCTCTCTGCCACTACTGGGATGTCCTCTCCCGCAATCCTTTCACTTTCAGAGTTCCAGTGAATCTCTCCCCTCCCTCTTCAGGCTTAGGAGTGGTAACAGCCTCCTAATAAGTAGCCACAGGCTGTACAGTATTCCCTGTGGATTCTTACCACCCACAATCTTATTATATTCCCCTCAGATTAGCCCAACTAGATTAGCCCAACTAGAAGCGTGCTATCTATTCCCTACAGGGTCCCTGGCTGATAAAGATACCACTGAGTTTCTAGGATGGACCTTCAGAAACTAAGTACAAGATTTGAAGGAACATAATTTTTCCTGGAACAGGTGTTCTCAGTACTTGGGATCTACTTCAGTGAGGAAGCAGTGCTGTGATCATGTCAGATGGCCTACTGGTCCTTTAGAATCTTCCTTAAAAATAAGGTTTATCAGAACTTTGACTCAGAATCAATAAAAGTCCTGAGACTTTGAAGAAACTTCACTAATTCCAGTGAGAAATAGTATAAGCCACAGCTGCAAAATATATATATATATATATATATATTCTATATCAAGCACTTCTAGCTGAGACTGCACATGAGAATTTAACATTAATACAAAACTTCAATTTCTTCGACTATAAGTCACAAGTGCAAAAATCTTTTTGATAGTTTAATTCCTCTTATTCTTTAAAGAGGATGAATCTCTGAACATCCATTTTCTCCCCAAAATATTTATAATGGGAGGGTGCTTATCTTCAAATTTAAGCATAGTTTTTGACATTTTTTTCTAGGAGCATCTTAACATAGTTTCACTTTATTTTACAACATGATTTCATTTTACAGTTTCTCAACTATGTTGGACAACACTGCAGATCATTTTTTACAGGAACTAGACTAGGGTGACATTTCCACCTGTGTACAGGGAAGCTTTCAAGTCTATTTAAACAATGTGTGGTTCTGACCCATTTCAGGGCCTGCTAGGAGAAAAATCTATATTGCCATCAGTTACTCAAAGAGGATCCACAAAGAAGAAATGAGTTGCACTGACGGGGTCGCTCACGAATATGTAGCAGGAATATTCTTGACAGAATGCTGTTCTCATCCTCACCCCCACAGAGCCAACAACCCAACAGGATCAGTTCAGGGTGCCTCTAGGGAGCGTTATTGTGACAATTCCTCATTATATGGAACGTTCTGCCCATTGCAGGGTACTTGCATCCTTGACCCCCCTCCCCCCACCCACCCACTATACACCGTTAGTATTTTGTGATCATTGTTGCAACAAAAAAGCTTCCCTAGGGGAAGATAACAATCCTGCTTTAGAACCTCTGGGTTAAAAGAACAAAAGTCTCAAAAAACACTTCTCTCCTGCTCTTGATGTTTCCTTCCAATGTGAAGGGAACCCCATGAATATAACATTCTTGGGCTTTTGCCAAAACTTTATTCCCTCTTCACAAAGGGAGGCACACAGACTTACTGATTGAAAATGTTAAAAAAAAAAAAATGGCATGTTCAACTCATTTCCTCTTCCCTTTCCCTTGAAAATAAGATGACTGCAGAAAGAAAACACTGCTGCCTCCCCGCTCTGAAGGTTGTACGGGGCAGCTCTGACCCTGCCGGGTAGCGCCTGCCCAGTCCTGTGCTGCTCGGGACTGGGTGGAAAGCTGCCTGGCTCTGTTTACAGGAAGCCCACTGCCCCTACAGTTAAACTACAATTTTCAACATTAACTTTATGAAACATAAAGATGGTATTTTGATCACCTATTGCCTCTATTTCATTTCTCAGTTCACGCAAAACATTAAAACAGGAACAGTATTTACTGACCCTCCTCAGATCCACACTTCTGCCTGTCTACTAACAAAGTTTCTACTAATCTAGATTTCTTTCCCCATCTTTCTTTAACAATACTTTTCATCATCTAAATCAAGTCCACATTTTCAAAAATTTTTTCTTTTCGAAAGAAGTCTTCTCAACCTCTCCCATTCATATGCAAACTCTACAGTGGCTAAGAAAATACAGACACTTAGAAATAGCTTGGCTTTAAAAAGCTTTTGGAAACATAAACAGCAAGTGCCATCCAGGAAAACCCTAATTCACAATGATTTTCCCCAAATATTTTCTTACTTTTCTCTCTATTCTTAAGTCAGATCAGCCTTTTTCTGAAGAATCTTCAATAAAATAATTTTATCACTACGCTGAATCTTTAGAAAACATAGAGATTCAAAATTCATTGTTAAAAGAGTTTATTATCTCTCATTCTTTTATTAACAGTACTTTAATTGCCAGAAATATTTTCCACAAAGATATCCCAATTCAAATCTTTTGAGCTACTCAACTGTTCAACTATTTGGGGTTTTGAAGGAAAATAACAGACAGCATTTTTTCAGCCACTTTTTCCTCTTAATCACTAAATACATATACTTTAAGAGAAATTTAATCCAGCTTCTTCTGGTTTGCTTTCATTTAAATCATTAAAATGTTGTTTCTTAAAAGTTATTTGCTGTCCAAGAGATTTTTTTTAAGCTAGCTTCTTTGCTTAAAAATCCAAATTGGCCATAAGAACATGAGCTCTGATGCCAAAAATTTCAGGTTTGGAATAAAAGTGTGAGCCCCAAGTTGGAAATCAGTTTTAAATGCTGGCTATGACCTAAAGGGACCATGTGAACTCCCCCAACTCATTGAGCCTTCTGTGGAAGCAAACATTGCAGCCGAGGCTACCAGAAGGTCTTCAAAATAAATCCTGCATTCAGTAATCAGTCAGAGCTTCTGGAAATTCTAATTTATGCCCTTAATAGTCTTATGTTTGTCCTAATCATGTGTGATTTGTCCTCTATATTGTTTAAGAGGGAAAATGCTTTCAACTAATGTTTAATTCATAAAATGATGAAATGAACTAACTCCTTGTTTTAATGTTTACTCTCTTCATTCTTCAAATCTAAGAAAAATCCCTTCAATTTGAAGAGAATGTGTCCCCTTTGAGTAGCACCATTATTTGAGGTCATCTTACTTTCTACCATCTACTAGCAAAATAACAATCTCTTATTTCCTCAAAAGTACCATTACCACTGGTAGATTTTTGAATGCTTTTGTTGCTGCAACATAAACTAGGAAAAGCACCTACTTTCAAAAAAAAAAAAAAAAAAGCACCAAACTGCCACATAACATTGACAAAGGTGAAAGAAACTTTTGGAAAAAAAATTTCTTCTTTGCTTCTTGGTTAGAAAAAAAAGTTTAACTTCCTTTCAGCAGAAATTTCTCAGTCTTCCCAGTTAGAAGAGTAAAACCAACTTATTTATTACTGACTTTATTGTTTAAAAAGATATATAACTCACATTCACCTACCTTCTTCAAAGCAATCATTTTGGAAATATATGTATATTTCTATGAACTGTGAAGATCAAAGAAATGAAAGCAACAATTTTCAAACATACCAAAACTATTTCCTTTACAGTTTGACTAAGGGACATTGTCAGTTTTCAGAAGGCTGGTTTTTGATGAATAAGAAAGAAGCATTCAAGAACACATCTGGTTTTCCACCTGATTAGCATTTAACTATCCTAGTTCTAGCTTCTCAATTTAAAACACGATGTCAAAATGTCCTTAAGATTAAATGACTTTTAATGGATCCCTATCTTATCTACTTCCTGAGGGATTGATTAATAGTCCAAAAGTCTGTTAGACTGCAATCTAAAATACTACAATTTTCTATTACACTGTAGTAACTTAGTTCAGTTCAGTTCAGTTCAGTCGCTCAGTCATGTCCGACTCTTTGCGACCCCATGAATCACAGCACGCCAGGCCTCCCTGTCCATCACCAACTCCTGGAGTTCACTCAGACTCACGTCCATCGTGTCAGTGATGCCATCCAGTCATCTCATCCTCTGTCGTCCCCTTCTCCTCCTGCCCCCAATCCCTCCCAGCATCAGAGTCTTTCCAATGAGTCAACTCTTCACATGAGGTGGCCAAAGTACTGGAGTTTCCACTTAGCATCATTCCTTCCAAAGAAATCCCAGGGCTGATCTCCTTCAGAATGGACTGGTTGGATCTCCTTGCAGTCCAAGGGACTCTCAAGAGTCTTCTCCAACACCACAGTTCAAAAGCATCAATTCTTCGGCGGTCAGCCTTCTTCACAGTCCAACTCTCATATCCATACATGACCACAGGAAAAACCATGGCCTTGACTAGACGGACCTTAGTCAGCAAAGTAATGTCTCTGCTTTTGAATATGCTATCTAGGTTGGTCATAACTTTTCTTCCAAGGAGTAAGTGTCTTTTAATTTTATGACAACAGTACACTAAATTAACGCATTACACAGGGATGACCCAGAGAGATGTTATGGGGAGGGAAGAGGGAGGGGGATTCATGTTTGGCAATGCATGTACACCGGTGGTGGATTCATGTCAATGTATGGCAAAACCAATACGGTGTTGTAAAGTAAAATAAAGTAAAAATAAATTTTTTAAAAAAATAAAATAAAATGCAACTGGAAATAAAAAATAAAATAAAATAAAATGCAACTGGAAATAAAAATAAATAAATAAATTAATTAATTAATTAAAATGCAACTGGAAATTTAAATAAATAAATAAACACATTACACTGCCAACCTGTAAACAATTATTTACAAAATGATAATTTATATGTCAATTATACACTGGAGGTTTATTTATAATGTATCTTAATGAATTATGGCCAGTAGTGGTTACAAAAATAAAAGATGTATAAACACGCCTAATTGAAAATTCTACAGTACCTTTATTTGTAACTTTCATAACTTATTATTATTAAATTTTTAATTAGTACAAAGTTACCCTTATCCATTGCTACAGTTGTGCTTTTGTTGCTTTTCTCTTTAATTCTCTACCCAAGACTTCATGATCCTAAATATAAAGGACACAAGATTTGCCTAATAATAGCAAAAAGTAACAATTTTCAGGGTTCCTCAAGTATTTACTGGGCATCTCTAGTAGCTCAGACAGTGAAGAATCCCTCTGCAATGCAAGAGACCTGGATTCAATATCTGGGTTGGGAAGATCCCCTAGAGGAGGGCATGGCAACCCACTCCAGTATTCTTGCCTGGAGAATCCCCATGGACAGAAGAGCCTGGCGGGCTATAGTCCATGGGGTCACACAAGAGTCAGACATGACTGAACAACTAAGCACAGCACAAGTGCTTATGAAGTTATTTGCATAGCTCAATGCTGACATCGGTAGAAAAATAATATGTTTTTCAGTAAAAAAAAAAAACTAAGATTTTTCTTTTTTTACATGAGGCTTATATAAAGGTCAGCACACTATTTTTAAAAGTTTTCTTTGTGAATCTGCTACAAGAAAGAAAATCTGACAATTCCAAAAAAGGGTCAATATATATTATGAAAAAATAAATCACAAAAAACTCAACTATTTTAGACATCACTCATACAATGAAAAATAAATCTTAAGGTTCATATTTAAACATCATGGCCCATATTTAAAAGGTATCATTTTAATCTTAGAAGGCAATGCTTTAAACACAGGAATTTTAGAGAGTATAAATATAACTGTACACTCGTAACACATTCTCACAAGCCAAGTAAAAGGAAACAAAACCACTGGTAAACAGCCAGATAGATCATAAGAAGTATCATGTCTCAGCTATTGTTTTCTATAAAGCATGAATAGTATTACCTACCTGCCTCAGTTAGATTACACTTCCCTGACAGTAAATTCTTTTTTTTTCTTTTTTTTAGGAATTTTCCATTCCTTTTAGACTTTATCCGTTTGCCTCATGGATGTACCCAAGAAATGATTATTATTTTTCTATTTGTATTTTTGTTTTATCAACATTTTTGTTTTCTCATAACCAAAATACACAGAAATCTTGCACTGTTTGTATTCAATAAATCTCACTCAACATTTGGCATAGCTCACCCCAACCTATCTTTAATAGGCAGCAATCCCTTTCCTCAGAGGTGCTGTATCATTCTGACAATCAAGGCACTGGTATAATTTCCTTTGCCAACATGACAAAACAGGGAACATTCTACACCGTTTCACAAGCACCAGCCCAATGAGAACATGAGTTCAGCTCTGTCATGGTACAATACTACTGTGATAAAATAAAAAGGTCCATGTAATAATTTTTAGTTTTTACATATTCTCTACAAATTTTAATACTAAGAATCTCATTTGTTGTTGTTATTTAGTCTCTAAGTCTCATCTGACTCTTTTGCGATCCCATGGACTGCAGCTCTCCAGGCTCCTCTGTCCATGGGATTTCTCCACAAGAACACTGGAGTGGATTGCCATTTCCTTTCAAGGGAATCTTTCCGACCAAGGGATCAAATTCACATCTCCTGCATTGGCAGGCAGATTCTTTACCACCGACCCACCTGGGAAGCCCAAGAATCTCATTCAGAAGAAAATAAAAATTAATCCAAAGGAACAGTTACGTTTTCCTATTAGGCTCTTAATTTCATAACAGGCTACTCTAGAAAGTCTTCCTGATTGAGTCTCCAAATCAGGATAAACTGACACCCACTAATGAGTCAAAACAAAATTCCTATTTCCAATAAGACAGAAAAAAACACAAGAGAGCTCACTTTTTTGTTGGCTGTAACTACAACAAGATAGACTGGCTGAGCAACATTAAACTTGGCTCAGTCATGTAATAGCCTCAGTCTGGGATATAACTGAATTTACAACGACAGAAGCAAAGTTGTAATGTACAATTATATAATTTACTTGAACATTTGCTTTCCAAATAGGAAGTAACAGATTGACCAGTTGCATTTTGGCTGAGATGAATTCTACCATTATTCAGGGTAAAACAATTTTGTTGAAATCTGGAAATCCTTCAGAAATCATCTCTAAATCTCTCTGATGACTCTTGACATTGTTTCTTTTTCCCTTGGAATAGTATACAGCTGTGTCCTCCTTTGTAAAGGCTCTGGACCTATATTTAAGAATAGTAATTGTTTGGGAAACCATTAACATATCTCACATATTTTACAGAAGAGATAACCACTCAGGCCATTCAGTTAGATCTCAATGATTGAAACAAAAAATAAAATTCAGGGATAAAGAAGAGGTAGAAAAAAAGCAAAAAATCTTTGTTGGCATATTCCTTCCTAAACATTTAATATTATAAGAAAAACACACTGTGTAGGATATGGGTTTTTCTTTCTCATTTTATATCTCAGTTGACAACAAAGTAGAACTCCTACATATTTAATAATATTCCCTGCCAGTTAAGTTATACTCCAAGAGAGGTATTTTATGGGCTGTGGAACATTCTTATTCATGACCTTAACATTTTAGAATAAGCTGATGAATAAGCAATGCATATTCTATATTGATGAAAAAAATGATCTGGATCCCAGGATATATATCTTCAAAGTTCAAAAACTTACATTGTCCAGTAAAAATCTCTCATTATCACTCTTTGAAAAGGTCCTGAAATTGCAACCATCCATGGCCAAATATCATTCTCTGAAATCTGTCCCCCTCTACATGGATTTATGAGTCCCATGGTTAGACAAAGGGAAATTATCCAAGGCAAAGTTGTCCAAACAGGCAGTTATCCAGCAGATTGGAGCCAAGACAGTTCTCTGGAGGTAACTGCACAGGTTCAACCGCAGCTGTGTGGGAACTATGAACACCAATCAGTTCTATGAAGAGTTTGGGTGACTCCAGGAAGAACAAACTGGGAAGACAGTTTTTGTGTCCTAGTCTATTCGTATGTATTTTTTAAGAGGGGAGGAGGCTTAAAACATTTATGTATCTGTAGTGTTTCTACCTCTAAATAGTTATATTACATGATGTTATGCAAATTACCATTATAATATCATCAACTTTTTTGCACCCCAAGTGTATTCAAGTAGGAAGCCAAGCAGAAACATAACACTGAAAACACAATGAAAAATATCAGACACTACAAAAAATACCATGGAGCCCACAAAGAATAACAGTTTTCCACACGCAAACTAGCTGTACATATGTAAATCTCGTTTGATCCTCTGGATAACCCAAGAGGTAAGTAGTAAAGTTATTATGATCCTTTCACAGATGAGGAAATTAAAACTCAGAAAGGTTGGGAAATAGCCAAAGGTGCCCAGACAGTAAACGAGAAGTAAGGATTCACACCAGGTATTCTTTTTTGAGAACCAACACTCAATCTACACATGCCTTTTAGGGCAAGCTCTACCTAAGACAATGGTAGTGGTGTCACTGCTGCTGCACTGGAGTGGACAAATTACTGCTACAAACAAAATCTGTGTTCTGTTAGCAGAAAATGTGGAGAAGAAGAGGAGAGAGGAGGGTGAGGTGGATATTGGGTAGAACTGACAGTATTTGCAACATCTTATCTGAGCCTTCTGGTGTTCACAATTATTTTTCTTTCTCATTATGCAAAATTTCAAACACACACAAAGTAAAAAGAACAGTGTAATGAACTTCCATGTACCATCCAGCTTCAACAGTTATAAACATTCTGCTATTTGTTTCATCTTTCCTATTTTTTTTTTTTTTGATTTTAGTTTCTGACCTGGCCAGATTTCTAAGTAAACTAAAATATAAAGAAAGCTTGACTAGATAACCAGGACAAATAGTGTCACTATATATCTAAGTTAAATCTAACTGCTTTTACATGCTCTAATACTAGCAAGACAAATTTGATTAAAGGAATCACTTTAGTTACAGGTATATAGAATCCAAGTGAAGTATCTGGTGAATCCAATTGTATATGAAAGGGAAAATGCCTTTATTATTCACAAGGCTCCTGATTTCTAAGATGAAGGGAGTCCTTTGTTGGCTGATTAGATTGTTGAGTGAAAAGGTAAAATACAGAAAATTTAAAATATATATATCATTATAATCCTTTCAGAAAAGGTTGGAATAGAAAAATCTATGAGAAAAAAGAAGCTAAGACTCAGTATTGCTGAGAAGCTGTTGGGACGAAGTTGGAGAGTAGAGAAGAAATATGATATGGGTTGCACCGGAAAAAGAATTCTGGAAAATTAACAAGGAGATATGTATTAAGTTTTGCGTATGGTATGTAACGTACATTGTTCTCCTCTCTCCATGCAATGTTCAGAAAAATTTCTATTTTTTACTAATGCACTGAAAAACTGAATACATTTGGAGGAAGTCTTGAAGTGCTGAGTCCTGCTTTAAAATAGTCTTCTCAGAAGGATACTACCATGTTAAAATAATAGTTGTGTGTTAGAGGATCTTTTTTAATGTACACCTGACTTTTCCCTTTATTATTTATATCACACAAATAATAAAATATATACATATTTAATGTATAATAGAGTATATAGGAAATATAGTCCATTGAAGCATACTGTGCCCCTAAGGCTACCATTAACTATGCAAAAGTCTGGGAAGCTGAGGGCAGGAATGCCACACTTAGCTCTGACCCTCCCCCAACCCCTAGAGAATGTTTTATTATGCATCAGGGCATCTTGATTATCATGGTGATGACAAGAAGGCCTACTACTGATTGGCACCTAGTGCCTTAGAGGTAAGAGACATCAGTAATGAGCCACATAAGCATTTCATTTACTTTTTTTTCCATGCAGATATACACTCTTTAAATGTTTACCAAAAATGGGAGCATGCTAATACATATAGTTCTTAATCTGTGAAAAAGCATATCTTATTGGAGTGTTCCATTCATATAAAAGGTAGGAATTGGTATCCATGTTTAAAATTTTTGAATTTGTCCTAGTTCTAGCTTGAAATTTCTCTACTGCCATGCAGAAGAGAGTGCCTTTGTATTATTAAATAACAGTTCATTAAAGAAAATCTACTAATTTATAATTAATGTGCATTCCTAAAATAATATCAAGAATGAAACTGGCCCCTTAAATAACTGTCATTAGAACTGATGGAATGTTCAGAGACACATCAAAACAAATCAATCTGTATCTGTTGGTGTTTTTCTCTTGCTTTGTTTTTTCCAGCAGTTAGTATATGTTAGGTTGCTTCTTAATAAATATATTCATTTTTGCATTTTTTTAAGACCCACAATGTCACAGAATCCTGATATTCCTATCTACACATCTGAACTATAAAAAGAAAAAAAAAAAACAGAAGTGGAGCAAAGTATTCTTATTGTGAAATCACAAATGAAATCATATGTATTGAATGGAGGTAAAGAAGATGCATGGTTAGAGACAAGTAAGGACCAAGTATAAAAATGAAGTTTATATTTTCTGAAATGAGGGATGGATAAGTCAACAAAGACTAATTCTAGGCCAGTCATGAACTTCTCACATATCTTTAATGCTGAAATTATAAATAATAAAATAACCCCTTTGTGACCCTTAGTAAACTACTACAAATTCTGCAGTTTACTGGGCTATACATAAGGGATCTTCAGCCATCATTTGTGGTATGTCAGATACTGTCCTAGATATAATTGCGTGAAAATGGTTTTTCTGCCTCGAGGAATTCAAACTCTAAAGGAGAGGACCAACATGTAAACAATTAAGTAAATAAACTTTTATACTTGAAATAATAGAAGTATACAAGGGATCAAGTATACCAAGAGACCAAGAAACAGTTTTGTAAATGAAATGAGTCTTATTTAATGGAGAATATGGGCCACAGAAAACTGGCATTCCAAATAGAGTAAAGAGACTAAATAAAAAGCAAAGAAGTATGATACTTCACAAGATCTTCAAGTAATCCCACACGACTAAAGCACAGAATGCAAGGAATAGCATGGTGAGAGGTGACATGAGAAAGCAGGATGTAGCTCATTGAGGGCCACACTGAAAACTGCCATATCATATAGTTAGAGAAGCCACAGAGCGCTTTTAACTGACAAGCAACACACTCCAATCTTAGAAATATGTATCTGCTATCAGTATTGAAGATGAAATGAACAAATATGAATCATAATAAGAGAAAACTAAGGGAGTCCAGGCCAAGTGATGATGGGTTGAACCACACTTTGAAGCAGTGAGAATGGAAAAGAGGTAGCTTTACGTCAGTGATGTTAACAATGGAGAATCAGTTGAGTTTTGTTACTATATATGACTTTAGTTCAGACCTAGTCCTGTCACCTACCAGCTGTACAACCTTAAATAATTTACATAATTTTCAATTCAAATTTCTCCTTGACGTTAAAATAAAAATAATAATCATTCCTAACTCACAGAGAATGGTTGTGAGAATTCAGTGAGTTACTGAAATATCATAAATGCCTATCATAGTATTAGATCAGTTGTTTTTATCATCATCATCAAAGGAATGAATGGAAAATTAGTCCCCAGGTTTATACATTTGTTAAGTGGAGATGAGAATTTACTTATGGAGAGAAAATATAAATGACAAGTTTTGGATATGTTAAGTGTCTAACATAAAGTAGAACCTCAATAAAAATGCATTGAGTTAGTGAATAAATGCAGAGAAGGAAATGGCACCCCACTCCAGTACTCTTGCTGGAAAATCCTATGGATGGAGGAGCCTGGTAGGCTGCAGTCCATGGGGTCGCTAAGAGTCGGATAAGACTGAGCGACTTCCCTTTCACTTTTCACTTTCATGCATTGGAGAAGGAAATGGCAACCCACTCCAGTGTTCTTCCCTGGAGAATCCCAGGGACGGGGGAGCCTGGTGGGCTGCCATCTATGGGGTCACACAGAGTCGGACACAACTGAAGTGACTTAGCAGTAGCAGCAGCAGTGAATAAATGAATGCTTGAAATGTCTATGGGAAAACTGGACGATTTCTATCTGTATGTATCAGATATTTAGGATGCAGGCCTATATTACAAGTATAGATCTGGGAGCTGTTAGTGTACAAGTACTCTTTAAATCCACACATAACTGATTTCAATCAAGCAGCCCATGTACTACAAAGGACAGATGAAGGGCAAATACAAAACAAGAAATACCAACATTTTTAAGACCAAGCAGAGAAGTAGACAAAAAAGCAATTTGAGAAGATAATTATTTACCACTTTCCACATCTAGCAAAGGAAATCTGTTTGTAATTTATGATACTATCTCAAATCATAAGACTTTTGTGAATATAATCATACCCTTCACATAACAGTATGTACTGAGATTATACAGGGGGGAAAGACAATATAACCTATAAAATATGAGGAAGTCTCTCTTTTCTAGTCCCTTTATTAGAATTTTCATGAAAATATTTCCTAGTGAAGAAGCTCTGACAGAATAGACACAAGAAACTTAGTTAAATATAATTGACAGTTGAAGCAGGAAGGACAGTATTTTTCCTATAAGTAAAAAAGTAGAGTATACAGTATGTATGTTGAACGATATATAACAATGCACCCAAAACTTATATGATTTTTTAAAACTACATAAAGTTGGTGTCTGCTTACAGTTCCTTAAACAGAGCTCCTAAAACCTTTGTAATTTCCTGAATAACAGGAGTCATAGGAGCATCTTTTGTTCTAATATTTGGTCTTTATCTTGGGCTCCTCACAGAGAGCTACCATATCTCTTGAATTTTCCTGGGTACTAGAAGCATCTTTTGTCCTAATGAGGCCACTTCTGGTGGGTTCTTACACAGTTGGTTACCAGAAAGACCAAGGCATGATCAAAGGGTTGGAATTTTCAGCCCTCCCCTTGACCACTGGGGAGGTGGCAGGCACTGGAGATTGTGATCACCAGTTGCGATTGGTGATGACCAATGGTGAATGATTTACTCAATCAATGAAACCGCCATTAAAAACTCCTAATGATGGGATTCAGAGAGCTTCTGGGTGGGTGAATGCATCAAGGTGCTGGGAGGGTGATATGTCCACAGAGGGCATGGAAACCTCATGTACCCCTCTCCATATTTTGCCCTGTGCACATGTTCCACTTGGCTGTTCCTTGTTGTATCCTTTAATACTATACCAGTGATAGCAAGGGTTTCCTGATTTCTGCAAGACAGTCTACCAAACTATCCCACTTAAGGAGGGAGTCTCAGGGACCCCTGGTATATAGATCACTGTTCAGAAGTATAGATAGTCACCTAGGACTTGCTACTGGCATCTGAAGTGCGGGCAATCATACAGAACTGAGACCTTAACCTATAGGGTTTGTGCTAACTCTGGGTTAGGGTTTGTGTCAGAATTGAATTAAATTGTAGGAAACCTAGTTGGTGTCAGAGAACTGGAGAACTGGTTGTTGGGTGGAGGAAAAAGTTACTGAAAAATCTTAGTAAAAGCAGTCTGGAAGAGAGAATCACTAATGCAAGTGCTGAGTACCAAACAGAAGTTTCAAGGGCTTCAGGATATTTTCTATTTTCATGCCTAATCTCTAATAGCCATATAGTCTTAAATAATATATTTCACAAATACAACTCCTCTCATTTTTTTCAATCTTAACAGTATAAATAATAAGAAGAAAATGTGTACTGGCTAGCCCTAGGTCTGGCAAACAGAATTTCAGTCTGCTAATGAGGTAAACGACTTCAACAAAATTAAACCTACCCTAAAATATTTTAAAAATAATAAAAACTTGCAAATTTTTTCCTCAGGCAAAACTTATACAGGACTGAATAAACCTCATTATTATTTCCTTTTCTTCATAATTTGCATCAAACTTATGTTTAATGGAGGTTCTGCCTACAGCATGGTTAACCTGGAAAAACTGCACTAGTTGAAACCTGGTTCCAGACGGCAGAGTTTTTAAGAACAATTCTTTTTACTGAGAAGCTGACAAGAAATCTCCAAAGACGCAACACGAGGTTCTTCTGGAGCAACAAACAATGGATTCTGTAACTCAGATCCAAACACCTCTCTTAAAATGCATGGAGAGAAATGCAATGGTATAAAACGAGAGGGACTGTGCTGGCCTCACAGTCAAAGTTACTATTAACCTTAACTTCCCCATTTAACTTTATATCCCCCTTCTCGCATTATGAACATTTTTGTGATATTTTCTTTACATATGGTTCTTTGTATTTACAACACATTGCAGAATGTTTTTCCCACTGAATCCTGTGTTCAATATCATTTATAGAACAGCCTCTTTTTTTCCCCAGTTTCTTCTCATAACCCAGCTAGCATCATAAAGTGAAGGTCATAGCTTTGTATGTGGGAGCCCCTAGACAAAGCATACTTCTATTTCACCTTTGACAGATGAGGCAGTGTATCTACTTTGCAATCATGTTTAGTACTGAGCACAGGTGAAATACATGTGCTTATTCCCTAACACATAACACTTAAATTGGCATAGCCAGAGGCTGTTTATCCTAAGAGTCTTCTCAGCCTAAGCTGAATTATTTCTCTTCCAGTTCTTTTTATCCAGTACTCTCAGCCTGTGTACCATGGCTCTAAATTCCTAATTACTATAAAGTAATTTTCTTCCCTTGAGCTAAGCCTGGTAATATGCCTCTAACAGATGACCTCCAGAATGTAATTTGTAACATGTAAGGCCAAGTCTGAGAATAATTTGACATAGTTTAAATGAACATAATAAAAATCACAACAGCATCTCTATCTTTGCCAGGGAAGTTGAAAACAAAAAGGCAATAATAATACACCTAAGCTTAAAATAATGTTCCTAAAATGAACTCTTCCTTCTCGTTAAAGTTATCCCTCCATCTTCATATATCCCAAGCAAATAATCAGTTTAAGATTTCAAATCCAAAATTGTTTTCCTTTAATTTTAGAAAAGTGACCAAATTTGGATTCTGCTGTGTTTTTTATGGGAAGGGTACACTTTGATACTGGGTATGGGGAAGGATATGTTTCCCTGTTCAAAGACTGCTTCATTTTTCAAAAAGCAATTTCAAAATCTTCCCATAAAATCTTCAATTATTTAAATAATCATGCGTGAGTGCCTGCTAAGTCACTTCAGTCCTGTCCAACTCTTTGCGACCCTATGAGCTATAGAACCCCAGACTCCTCTGTTCATAAAATTCTCCAGGAAAGAATACTGGAATGAGTTGCCATGTCCTCCTCCAGGGAATCTTTCTGACTCAAGGATCAAACCCACATCCCTTATGTCTCCTGCATTGGCAGGCTGGTTCTTTACCACTAGCACCACCTGGGAAGCCTCTGACTAATCATATCAAACCTAAACCCTAATATTTTTAAGTTTTAAAATGTGAAATAAGTAACTGAAGCTCTTCCTGAATAATTACCACTAAAACTGACTAGTCATTCATTCATCCTAAACCCATTTACTTACATAGATTAAGGTCAAGGCAGAAAATAAAGCTACATCTGTAAAAATCACCCCAAGAGTAGAAGATTCCAACTACAGCTATACGTGCCAGTCACAGCTAAAAAGAGCAAAGTTGCAGGTGTCTTAAAGACAGGAAATAAAAATAAACCCAATTTTTCCAAAAATATAAAAATAAACAACTTTCCACTTGCAATGGGAACTTCCTCCTGCATATAGGTGAGGAAAAAAGCAGTTCTCAGGGGCACACATTTTCCTACAGCCATGAGTATTTTCCAGTCATGCTATTTTAATCCCAGCTAAGCCACCCTCCCTCTCCTTTCTATCAAGAACATTTATTATGACTGGTTGGAAGACTGGAGAATACAGTATATGAAGCTTCTGGACTTTTTTTTTTCTAATAAGACTGCTCATGTTAGTTAGCCTTCAAATATACTCTCAATATATAAAAATACAGACCAGTGTACCCACTGCCTCCTAATTCCAATTTAATTTAATCATAAATGGAAAATATGTCCAAGACAACAGTCTCTGAGTACTTAATGGTGGCTACATTATTCAAAAAGCTTCACAAGCATGACTGAAAAAGAGAAAGCCTGACGCACCCAAGAGAGATACAAAGGAGACAATTGTGGCGGCAAAGGGACCAGAAGAAATATTTCAGAAAACGGAGGAGAAAGGAGAAGAGTGCAATCAAGTTAATGACATTGAATATTTGAAGAATTGGGAAAACTCAAAATAAAGCATAGAAATTGGGACAGGAAATTGTATATACAGCATGACTCCAATTTTGTGATACAAATGTGTATTTTCTTGAAGAAAATATTTAGGGGGTTTTCCCCTAAACTAGTTGGGTTTTTTTTGTTGTTTGTTTGTTTTTGTTTTTTTTTATTTTTCATTCCACTCTTTGTATTTCTTATCACAAATCTGCTTGTGAGACTGAAAAAATACACACGCGTTTCGTGAAAACGAGGCTCCTTTCTTGTCCTTATAATTGACATAATGCGTCGCTAAAGTTTGGGCTCTCAGTAGAGTTGGGAAGTAAACAGGTCCATTAAGGTTACTACTTTTCTTCCGGCTGTAAGACACAACTTGAGGGTAGAAGAATAACTTCCGGCTAAGCAAGGCCTCTTTGGAGTAATGGCAGCTTGTGAAAGGCTTCTCTATGAGGGCAGCACCTAGCATGCTATCTGCAGGCCTGGTCTCTGTCCTACGAAACCTACTGAAGACGTGCTGGGCTAGGCCAGCATTTAGAAGCCCCGAGCTCCACCAAGGCAAGAGTAAACTACCACAGCGTCTCCTAGCCGCGCAGGGTTACCCGGAACTGACTCTGCTGCTCCCAGGCTGCCCTGCACCACGCACCATCACGCACACCACGCACCATCTCTCGCAGCCACGCACCGCAGGCCAAAGAGCTCGGCCTCTGAGGCAGGCCGGTGTAGTACCGCAGCTCGTGCCTCACTCCCTCGTTTGAAGCTTCTGTGACTGCAATTTGCACAGCTCCGTCGTGATGTCTGAGTTTCTCGGACGCAGCCATCATTCCCTTGAAGGCACAATGAGGTGCTTCTTTGCTTCCCATCCCGACCATGTGTTTTCCTGGTAGTGCGGCCTTGGTGCTTTTAATCACCCCTCCCACACCAGGAAGTAAATCGCGACATGCATGTCTGACCATTCGCTTCCTCAGCCTCTGCCTGAATTTTTGTGCACTTGATCTGACTTAGACTTCCTTTATATCCCTTTTCCCCTGCCCACGTCAGCAGTTCTTCACTTCTCAGGAACCGTAATGGTGGAATGGATGCGTGACTGCATGCAAAGTCACTTCAGTCCTGTCCGACTCTTTGCTATGCCATGGGCTTAGCCCTTCCGGCTCCTCTGCCAGTGGGGATACTCCAGGCGAAAATACTGAGTGGGTTGGCATGCCCTCCTCTAGGGGATCTTCCCGACCCAGGGATCCAATGGAATGGATGCAGAGAAACTCTAATTTCAGAGAGCTTTTAAAAAACGGTAGTTTAATACTACAAGCGTCTCCATCACATATATTTCCCACTTCTGTAATCCCCTCCCCAAAATATTAGTTTTAAAGTATAATGAAGAGAATCCTACGGTTATTCTGAAAGTCACAGACAGCCGGGTAGTTCTCATTTTCTGCCCACAAGATAAATTTTCTGGAAATACGTTCCATTTTGAATTCCCCAAGAGTATGTTGCCAATCCTGCCTGGGACAAGAGAGCAGGATGAGACATGAATGAACCCTATAATGTATATGAAGTGCTTAGCCTTCCATATCGGAGAAGGCAATGGCACCCACTCCAGTACTCTTGCCTGGAAAATCCCATGGACGGAGGAGCCTGGTGGGCTGCAGTCCATGGGGTCACTAAGAGTCGGACACGACTGAGCGACTTCACTTTCACTTTTCATTTTCATGCATTGGAGAAGGAAATGGCAACCCACTCCAGTGTTCTTGCCTGGAGAATCCCACGGTCGGGGGAGCCTGGTGGGCAGCCGTCTATGAGGTCGCACAGAGTCGGACACAATTGAAGCGACTTAGCAGCAGCAGCCAGCCGCCTTCCATATATATTGGTATTCTATAGTGTTAGCTATGATTACCATACTGAAGAAAAGGAGAACCAGAAAAATAGATTTGAGCAGAGTGCCACAGTAGGAAAAGAACATGTGTAAGTTAGTGAGTCCCACACCTACACGGACCCATAAACTGATCACTAATTTCACCCTCAATTTCAAATGCTACCCTAGTCCGGGAAACAAGTACACAAACAAGTACACTCATTTTTTATCTCACTTTCCATAAAGGAAACTGTAATACTGATCCTTGGGGGAAGACTTGCCACCATTATTTAAAATGTTCTGAGTTGCTATGAAAGGAATGAACCATATACAAAAACACGATTTGAACCCAAGGTATATATAGTAAGATGCTGTATTACAAGCTTTCACTATTTTCAGAAAATGTCACTCTAGAAATGAAACATTAAGTATATACACAGTTGGAGATATAGAATCCTATAGCCTGTTACATGGATTATGGAGAGGAGGAAAAAGGGAGAGAAATGGAGGAAAAGAAAGAGTTTTGCCAACATAAATTCTGGAAGAGGTGAGGGGCCTGTGGAGAGGATGGTGCAGGCAAATTGTTGAGGAAGATATTTGGTTAGGAAACCTAAGGAAATCAGTTTGAAATGATTATGATAGATTACCTTCCAGATAGAAGCGGTATCAGGGCCTTTCTTTTCACTTTTAAGTATAATTTGAATATAATATTAATATTTTCCATTTTAAAAATAATATATTAAGAAATTTTCTCTCTTTTTTTCAGGAAAAACCTAGCATCTGGTTGTTGAAGACTTTACAAGACCACTCCTCATTTAAGCCAAGTCCACTTAATAAGGTCAGAACAAATTCAAACTTAATGATTTGTGGATTTTTTTTTAATAAACAGCATACTACAAGATGACAAACATATAAAGGAAAAAAAACGGTAAATCATTTGCAAGTTTATCAGATTAAAACCAGCAACTACCATTTCAAATGTTCTTGGGTTTTTATGTTGTATGAATAGAAATCATAGTTTATAAATTGTTAACAAAGTTTCTATTTGATGCACTTTTCAGCATATGGTCCTTCAGGAAGGTTATTTTGAAGGACAAAAAGATGCTGCTAACCAATTGTGTTAACTTGATCCCAGACTTGCCAATGGTAAGAGAAATAACCATTGCATGTGTGTGGAAAAAGCTTTTTCTGCAGCACACTATTTAAAGAAGTAAAAATAAGGATGCCGTTGAAGCTATTTCAGATAAATTCTAAAGATCTAGTAAATGCCCAGATCACTTTGTGGGTGGGGAAAAAAAAAAAAAAAACATGTAATGGCTAACAATGCTTTAAAATCACTACAAATGTAAATGTCTATTTCACAAATATTGGTTTATGTCATGTGGTGACTCAGGTAACACTCACAACTACAACCATAACATAAAATATTCCAGAGGGGAAAAAAACAATGAGAAGCCTGAAAACCAGAACACTGTCTTAAACTGAAAGGACAGTAGATACACATCATTTTTATACTTTAAAATCTCCTAAAACTTGAATTTTCCTGTAAGCAAAGAAGGTAACCTCCTGATGAGCTCATACACAGTGTTATATCTGTTTCCATTGCAACTCTCAAACTCTTCATATTGATTATCCTTTTCTGGATGCCCGCAAAAATCTTCACTGAAACGGAAAATACCAGAGCAGAATTCGTTTTTCAAACAATACAACTTGAAGAGTCACAGTGCCCTCTAGTGGCCAATTGATAAGACCCACTTTTACTTCAATCAGAAAACAAAGTTTCAGGTGAATCTTGTATATTTTCAAACAGTTTTTCCCATTAATATTAATAAATGCCAATTTCTGTTTCTGAGAGGGAAAAATATTTATTTTCTGTTAGCACATAGCACAGTGGTAACTCCTTTTTTTGTCTATTGCTCCTACAGTTAAGTTGTATCTAGATGGCAAAAAAGGCTTAACTCCAATCAAGCCTGCAAAACAAGAGCCATTAAAATGTACAGATGTAAAATTTTAATCTAGAATTGTGGTAAGGACAATTTTATGGAATTTTGGATCTGTAGTTAAGTCTCAAATCTGCCAATGTCTGACAGTGAGACCTGTGGAAAGAAACGTGATCACACTGCACCTCACTTTTCTTCATGTGTAAATGAATAAAAGTTGGCAGCATTGATGAGGATGCAGGAAAACGAACTCTAAACATTTCTAGTAAGAGCATTGATGCTATTGCCTTTCCAGAGGGAAAATTGGCACTAACTCTTAAACTAACCGGCGTTTCCTAAGTTTATTGCCAAAAACTCTCCAAAACCAGGATTTTCCAACTGTACATTGCCTTAGTGCCAGAATAAGTGTCAATATTTAATTCTTACTGTCTCATCCACTAAGTGCTTTAAGTATATTTTTTCATTTAATTCTCAAAAAATCTTATGATCTAGAACCATAATTAACCCTATTTACATGCCATGAAATTAAAAGACACTCCTTGAAAGGAAAGTTATGACCAACCTAGATAGCATATTCAAAAGCAGAGACATTACTTTGCCAACAAAGGTCCGTTTAGTCAAGGCTGTGGTTTTCCCAGTGGTCATGTATGGATGTGAGAGTTGGACTGTAAAGAAAGCTGAGCGCCGAAAAAGTGATGCTTTTGAACTGTGGTGTTGGAGAAGACTCTTGAGAGTCCCTTGGACTGCAAGGAGATCCAACCAGTCCATTCTAAAGGAGATCAGCCCTGGGTGTTCTTTGGAAGCACTGATGCTAAAGCTGCAACTCCAGTACTTTGGCCACCTCATGCAAAGAGTTGACTCATTGGAAAAGACTCTGATGCTGGGAGGGATTGAGGGCAGGAGGAGAAGGGGACGACAGAGGATGAGATGGCTGGATGGCATCACCGACTCGATGGACGTGAGTCTGAGTGAACTCCGGGAGTTGGTGATGGACAGGGAGGCCTGGCTTGCTGCAGTTCATGGGGTCTCAAAGAGTTGGACACAACTGAGCGACTGAACTGACTGACTGACATGTCAGGAAACTGAGACATGAAAAGTTGCCCAAGAGGTATAAACTTACCAATAATTGCTAAAACCTGGATACAAACCCAGACTGTATGGTTCAGGGTCCACACTGCTGACCACTTGCTCTACTTCCAGAACTTCCTCTTCTGGGGATTTATCCTAAGGAAATAATCAAGAATATGCATGCATACTTTTATTTTTTTAATTTATTTTTAACTGAAAGATAATTGTTCTACCGTGTTGTATTGGTTTCTGCTGTAGAACAATGTGAATCAGCCATAACTATACATACGCAAAGACTGTTCAATCAGTGCTAATTTCAGCATCATTTATAATAAAGGGGAAGAAAGGAAAATAACCTAAATTACCATTAAAATGATTGTATTAGAACCAAACAATTGACTCTGTACCCTTAAAGAGCATCTAATGACATGGAAAATGTTCCAAATCTAGTAAGTGAAACATTAGAAGCATACACACATACATACATACATATATATATATATGTAAGGTGTGCTATTTTGCAAAGAAATATATGTTCAAGAAAAACAAAGGAAAATTATCCAAGTATCAATAATGATTATGTCTAATTGGTGAGTTTACGGGATAATGATTTTTATTTTCTTTTTTATGCCCATTTTCCAAATTAATTCTAAAATACATTATTTTAATGAAGGGTTCAGGCCAAATGTCAGAGAAGGCAATGGCACCCCACTCCAGTACTCTTGCCTGGAAAATCCCACGGATGGAGGACACTTGTGGGCTGCAGTCCATGGGGTCGCTAAGAGTTGGACACGACTGAACGACTTCACTTTCACTTTTCATTTTCATGCATTGGAGAAGGAAATGGCAACCCACTCCAGTGTTCTTGCCTGGAGAATCCCAGGGACAGGGGAGCCTGGTGGGCTGCCGTCTATGGGGTCGCACAGAGTTGGACACGACTGAAGCGACTTAGCAGTAGCAGCAGGCCAAATGTGCTCTCAGATACTTTCTGACTCTAAACTTTTATTATTTTGAATGTGACAAATAGAGAATAGTCATGGAATTTTAGAACTAGGGGAGAAAAATGGTTACATTGTCTTCAGCAGTTTCCAAATCTGTTTGATCCTCAGAATCACCTGAGCTGATCAAAATACAGACTCCCTGCCTCCCGCTTTCCCTGATCCAAATCACCCGCGCACAAAGCTCAGGTGATTCTTCTCATCTGACACTTTGGAAACTACGAATTTACCCCCATTGCATCATTTCCATCCTCTCACAAGTTGTAAAACAGGATTCTTCTAAACCAAACGCAGACCAGAGTCATCATATACTATTATAAGCTGTCATATACTATTAGCAATTGATATTGATATTGACAAACTTTAACTTTTTTTGACACACTTTAACTTTAGTTTCAATTCCTTAATTTTGTTAAGGAAAAAGTGCATCTTACGTTAAACAACAAATATACTAATGAAAAAATTTTAGCCATAAAAATAATGAAAGTTGTACCCACCAACACTGAGCAGAGAGAATGTATTTTTTTTTTTAATATATATTCCTTTTGGCTGTGCTGGGTCTTTGTTGAGGCACATGGACTTTCCTAGTTGTGGAGAGTAAGGGCTACCCTTTAGTTTCACTGCATGGGCTTCTCGCATTGGCTTCTCTTGTTGTGGAGCATGGACTCAAGTGCAAGGGCTTCAGTAGCTGTGGTGCCTAGGCTCAGCAGTTGCGGTTCACAGGCTTAGTTGCCTCACAGCATGTGGAATCCTCCTGGACCAGGGATGAAACCTGTGTCCTTGCATTGGCAGGTGGATTTTCAACCACTGGACTAGCAGGGAAGTCCCTGAATTCTTACCTATATTCATTGCAAATAGCTTGTCCTCATTTCTCAACTACATGCCTACTTAAAGGAACCAAGATTTATCCCCTAGTGCCCACAAGACCCAAATTCAAATTCCCACTCCCCACCCCGAAAAGAAGCATATTTGATACTATGCGGGCATTTCAGTTAACACAGCAAAAGAAAATAATTTGTTTTAAGCAAAAGATTGTCCAAAGGTTCTCAGTAGTCCTAGTTGCACAGAGTAAGGAAAAGACACTCTGGACACAGTGAAATCATTTATAAAGAGAGAAGTTAACACTCGCAAAATTTCTCTTGAAGTTCCAGAATTTAAGTACTTGTCACCTTTTTGAAGCTACTTGGCATATTCTTGGGGCAGTAATTTTTATTTGCGGTGTAAGTAACCTGAGTCCCAAATTGGCTGCATAGAAGAACATGAAGTTACACTAACTCCAGGGAGATGCTCATCACCTGAGTCTATCTTATTCAAGTCTATCTTACCCAGCACAGCCAAAAGGAATATCAAGCAAAAGACCTAGTTGCATGATATACCCATGTCACTTTGTACATGAACACATCTACCCGAGGTGTACCCCAGCAGAAAACAGGAAGCTGGCTACTGATCTTAAGTGAAGAGTGAAAGTCACATCAGTTCAGTTCAGTTCAGTCACTGAGTCGTGTCCGACTCTTAGCGACCCCATGAATCACAGCACACCAGGCTTCCCTGTCAGTCACCAACTCCCGAAGTACACTCAGACTCACGTCCATCGAGTCAGTGATGCCATCCAGCCATCTCATCCTCTGTTGTCCCCTTCTCCTCCTGCCCCCAATCCCTCCCAGCATCAGAGTCTTTTCCAATGAGTCAACTCTTTGCATGAGGTGGCCAAAGTACTTGAGTTGCAGCTTTAGCATCAGTGCTTCCAAAGAACACCCAGGGCTGATTTCCTTCAGAATGGACTGGTTGGCTCTCCTTGCAGTCCAAGGGACTCTCAAGAGTCTTCTCCAACACCACAGATCAAAAGCATCAATTCTTCAGCACTCAGCTTTCTTCACAGTTCAACTCTCACATCCCTACATGACCACTGGAAAAACCATAGCCTTGACTAGATGGACCTTTGTTGGCAAAGTAATTCTCTGCTTTTGAATATGCTATCTAGGTTGGTCATAACTTTTCTTCCAAGGAGTAAGCATCTTTTAATTTAATGGCTGCAGTTACCATCTGCAGTGATTTTGGAGCCCCCAAAAATAAAGTCTGACACTGTCTCCACTGTTTCTCCATCTATTTGCCATGAAGTGATGGGACCAGATGCCATGATCTTTGTTTTCTGAATGTTGAGCTTTAAGCCAACTTTTTCACTCTCCTCTTTCACTTTCATCAAGAGGGTTTTTAGTTCCTCTTCACTTACTGCCATAGGGTGGTGTCATCTGCATATGTGAGGTTATTGATATTTCTCCTGGCAATCTTGATTCCAGCTTGTGCTTCTTCCAGCCCAGCATTTCTCATGATGTATTCTGCATATAAGTTAAATAGGCAGGGTGACAATATACAGCCTTGACGTACTCCTTTCCCTATTTGGAACCAGTCTGTTGTTCCATGTCCAGTTCTAACTGTTGCTTCCTGACCTGCATACAGGTTTCTCAAGAGGCAGGTCAGGTGGTCTGGTATTCCCATCTCTTTCAGAATTTTCCACAGTTTATTGTGATCCACACAGTCAAAGGCTTTGGCTTAGTCAATAAAGCAGAAATAGATGTTTTTCTGAAACTCTCTCACTTTTTCTATGATCCAGCGGATGTTGGCAATTTGATCTCTGGTTCCTCTGCCTTTTCTAAAACCAGCTTCAACATCTGGAAGTTCACAGTTCACGTATTGCTGAAGCCTGGCTTGGAGAATTTTGAGCATTACTTTTCTAGCGTGTGAGATGAGTGCAATTGTGCAGTAGTTTGAGCATTCTTTGGCATTGCCTTTCTTTGGGATTGGAATGAAAACTGACCTTTTCCAGTTCTGTGGCCACTGCTGAGTTTTCCAAATTTGTTGGCATATTGAGTGCAGCACTTTCACAGCATCATCTTTCAGGATTTGAAATAGCTCCACTGGAATTCCATCACCTCCACTAGCTTTGTTCATAGTGATGCTTTCTAAGGCCCACTTGACTTCACATTCCAAGATGTCTGGCTCTACGTGAGTGATCACACCATCATGATTATCTGGGTCATGAAGATCTTTTTTGTACAGTTCTGTGTATTCTTGCCACCTCTTCTTAATATTTTCTGCTTCTGTTAGGTCCATACCATTTCTGTCCTTTATCAAGCCCATCTTTGCATGAAATGTTCCCTTGGTATCTCTAATTTTCTTGAAGAGACCTCTAGTCTTTCCCATTCTGTTGTTTTCCTCTATTTCTTTGCATTGATCGCTGAAGAAGGCTTTCTTATCTCTTCTTGCTATTCTTTGGAACTCTGCACTCAGATGCTTATGTCTTTCCTTTTCTCCTTTGCTTTTCACTTCTCTTCTTTTCACAGCTATTTGTAAGCCCTCTCCAGATAGCCATTTTGCTTTTTTGCATTTCTTTTCCATGGGGATGGTCTTGATCCCTCTCTCCTGTACAATGTCACGAACCTCATTCCATAGTTCATCAGGCACTCTATCTATCAGATCTAGTCCCTTAAATCTATTTCTCACTTCCACTGTATAATCATAAGGGATTTGATTTAGGTCATACCTGAATGGTCTAGTGGTTTCCCCTACTTTCTTCAATTTAAGTCTGAATTTGGTAATAAGGAGTTCATGATCTGAGCCACAGTCAGCTCCTGGTCTTGTTTTTGTTGACTGTATAGAGCTTCTCCATCTTTGGGTGCAAAGAATATAATCAGTCTGATTTTGGTGCCCAAGATGGGCGGGTCATGGTGGAGAGGTCTGACAGAATGTGGTCTGCTGGAGAAGGGAATGCCAAACCACTTCAGTATTCTTGCCTTGAGAACCCCATGAACAGTATGAAAAGGCAAAATGATAGGATACTGAAAGAGGAACTCCCCAGGTCAGTAGGTGCCCAATATGCTACTGGAGATCAGTGGAGAAATAACTCCAGAAAGAGTGAAGGGATGGAGCCAAAACAAAAGCAATACCCAGCTGTGGATGTGACTGGTGATAGAAGCAAGGTCCGATGCTGTAAAGAGCAATATTGCATAGGAACCTGGAATGTCAGGTCCATCAGTCAAGGCAAATTGGAAGTGGTCAAACAGGAAATGGCAAGAGTGAATGCCAGCATTCTAGGAATCAGTGAACTAAAATGGACTGGAATGGGTGAATTTAACTCAGATGACCATTATATCTACTACTGAGGGCAGTAATCCTTTAGAAGAAATGGAGTAGCCATCATGGTCAACACAAGAGTCCAAAATGCAGTACTTGGATGCAGTCTCAAAAACGACAGAATGATCTCTGTTTGTTTCCAAGGAAAACCATTCAGTATCACAGTAATCCAAGTCTATCCCCCAACCAGTAATGCTGAATAAGCTGATGTTGAATGGTTCTATGAAGACCTACAAGACCTTTTAGAACTAACACCCAAAAAAGACTGGAATGCAAAAGTAGGAAGTCAAGAAACACCTGGAGTAACAGGCAAATTTGGCCTTGGAATATGGAATGAAGCAGAGCAAAGACTAAGAGTTTTGCCAGGAAAATGCACTGGTCATAGCAAACACCCTCTTCCAAAAACACAAGAGAAGACTCTACACATGGACATCACCAGATGGTCAACACCGAAATCAGATTGATTATATTCTTTGCAGCCAAAGATGGAGAAGCTCTATACAGTCAAAAACAAGACCAGGAGCTGACTGTGGCTCAGATCATGAACTCCTTATTGCCAAATTCAGACTTAAATTGAAGAAAGTAGGGAAAGTCACTTCTGTGACCCCATGGACTATAGCCTGCCAGGCTCCTCTGTCCTTGGGATTTTCCAAGCAAGAATACTGGATGGCTCATCTCGCCTTCCTAAAATTCAAAACTAAATATCTCCTGATATTACAGTCTTAAAAGAAAAATGCATACACTCACAAAACCTTTAAAAATAAAAACCAGGACCAAGGTTGAATTTAAAAACTTCATGAAAATCGTTGGGTAGTAGTGGGCATCGAGGCAACATTAATCGTAGCACGTACTATGGAGAAGGTGATAGTACCCCACTCCAGTACTCTCACCTGGAAAATCCCACAGATGGAGGAGCCTGGTAGACTGCAGTCCATGGGGTCGCGAAGAGTCCGACACGACTAAGCAACTTCACTTTCACTTTTCACTTTCATGCATTGGAGAAGGAAATGGCAAGCCACTCCAGTGTTCTTGCCTGGAGAATCCCAGGGATGGGGGAGCCTGCCGGGCTGCCAAATATGGGGTCCCACAGAGTAGGACACGACTGAAGCCACTTAGCAGCAGCAGCATGTACTATTGGTTTGACTGCTTTGGTGACTCATCAGATAACACCTTCCCCCAAGTTGTAACTGCAAAGTCTGCTTCAGTTCCCTTACCTGAGCCTTCTCTCTGCTTTCTTACAGTCCTGGAAAATGTTCTACTCAAGGCAGCAAGTACACACAGAGCCCAAATGAACTATAATTAAGGTGGCAAGAGACCAAGGAAAAGAGCAGTGTTAGTTCAGTTGTTTCCTTTGCATGGGTAACAGATGGACTCCAAGGTCTAATAACGCTTTTGTACTTCAGCTAAGGGTGACAATGCATCTTTATACTCACATGGAAGCAAGAAGGAGGTGCCTAGCAACTTGGACTTGGAATGCCTAGGCTTTTGTCAATTTACATCATAATCTTAATATTAAACAGGCTTGCTCTCATTTGCCAGTCATCACCTCATTTTATGTTTTTCAAACACAAGATTAAATAATCTTTCTTGAAAGTACTTTAGCCCCTTAGATACAGAACAGTAGTAGTATTTAAGAGTCTCCCCTTATAAATGTGTACATAAAACTGCCATGATCCTTGATGGAAATTATATCAGTAAGTTGGGGGGCCTACCATGGGTAATATTTTCATTAGCAACAGTATGCACATAACCCAGGCTCTTTTTGGAATTCAGTAGGATACCAAGGACTATTTGGGGGGCCTCATTGCTCTTGTATTCTTGTGCTTTATGTTTATAAGAAGTCATTAGAATGTCTATATTTAATTTTATATTTTCCTTTTTAAGCTTTATTTGTCTATATTTTATGATGCAAATAAAATGTGTGTGTGTTGGGTTGTGTGCTCAAGCATTTCAGATGACTAGCTGATGATATGTGTTCAATGAATAGTTGATAAAAGAAGACAGGAAAGAAGACATGAGAATGAATAAAAATCCCTGAACCGTCAGTGAACCACCTGCCCTTCTCACAGCACAGTACAGGCAGAAATTTCATTAGTACCATACAACCAGGAGGATGAAAATGACCATTTATCTCCAATAGCCTACTATGATGTCTATTTATGTCAGTCTAGGAGAAAGACAGAGCTTGTTAATCTTTCGTTCTATGGTAAAGAAAAGAAATATTGGGAAAAAATTCATTTCTATCAGGAAACCCAGAAACATTGGTTGCAGATGTAAATATCATATCCTATCCTTAGGTCCCAGGTAAACAGCTGAACATAATAGCTGGCATTCTCCTGGCTTTCTTACTGCAGATGCCAGTGAAAAAAAAAAGAATGAGATCATTATGTAGATGACAAAGTTATCAATAAACTCTTGCAAATCTTTTTGACAACAACAAAAAATGGAATAAGAAATATTGCCAACAGAATTATCACTATGGTGAAGAATATATAACAGTGTATGTTATTCATAACAGGACCCAACCTCCCCAGTAGCTATGGACATTTGGAGTCGGAAGACACTTCAAGGAGGAGAAAATTAGGAGATTTTTATAGACCACATAGTTCTCATCAACTCAGGAGAGAGAGAGGAAATGTCCCAGTCCAAACTTTACTTGGAGGAGGAAATTTTTCCCAACACTGCTGATGTACTTTTGTCTAATGTCTTCTCCATTGCCATACTCTCTTGCCATGTGACAACCTCTAGTGAGAAAAGTTGTGTCTATTTCATCTTTATCTTATCCCTATCATCCTATGGTATATAACCATATACTTGGAAGATCTTAAGGAAACGTTACAAAGGACCATAAAATAGTTTAGAAAAAAAAAAATGTGAGAAAAGCAATTAGTGAAACAACTAGTGGAAGCAAAGGCAAAGCAGAAAGAAAGTCACTGTAGCCAGGACATTCAAGACTTCTCTCTTGAGTAGATAAGGTAATTTTCCTGCTTTAGGCACAAAGAGGGATTTGATTTTTTTTTTCCTCCTTATTTTTCACATCCATTCCAAATCTGTTGAAATATTAGTAGACCTTTTCAAGATGGGTGTTAAACTTCTACAACTTTAGCATTCTTTATGTAAAAGGATAAAAGTAGCCAAAGATTCTTCTCCACAGTCCTAATTTCAGCTGGACAACTAACTTCCTGTGGAGCCTTGAGAATGTATTTTAACCTTTCCAGATCAAGGCCATGGCTTTCTCATGGGTAAAAGAAAGCTAAATTATCTTCCTATACTTCATTCATGAAGTGTTTTAGAATCCAAAATGACACTGGTAAATTTTAAAACATTTTGTTAATTTTTTTCCTCCAAAGATGAAAAGGGATCATCCCTCCAATGAAGGGAAGACATGACGTCTACAGAACTAAGTCATTTTAGATTCTTAAATGTACAGCATTCTTAAATAAGAACCTCAAACCTTCAGTTCTGGATAACCTCTCACAATTGCACCACTGTTTTAATACATTCTTACAATGCCAACGTTTTAGAAAAGAGGGTAAAAATACCTTCTCTGGGCAATTTGTGTGCAAATGGAACAGCTTATTAAAGATTCCCTCAATGAGAATATATAAACACTGGTGTTGGCCACAAAGAAACAGTTTCCTAGGGCAAACTTCATGGTTTGATTTCCCAGAAATACCCTGGAAACTGAACAGAAGGAAACGCCTTATACTGCTTTGTCTGTAGCCACAAAATATACATATAGGGTCCCACCCAGCCTGAATTTAACCCTGTGCCCCCCAAAAAGAGCAAAAATAAGTTTTAAAAATCCCATAATGAGGCCATTGTACACATAAAAATAGTATCTGCATTACCTATGCATGAAAGCCAATATAATTATGGCCAAAGAAACTGAGTTCCTTCAGGGTAGAAATGTGAACAGGTGCCCTGTGATAATATGTTCTAGGCTAGAAACCATTCAGGGTTACCTCTGCTCCCCTCAGCTCTACTTAGTTTAAATCCACCCCGGGTAGAGAAGGAAGATGGTAGTTGGCAGTTTACTCAATTTAGAATATTTCATAGGCTTCAGTGAATATTTATAAGAATATATCTAACTGTCAAATATTAATTTCTTTTAAAAACTGTCATTATTGTAATTTGTTGATCTAACAGAAGAAGATTTAGAACAAATCATTCAGACTTGTTCTACTCTTATATGGTTAACTGTATCTCTACTGCCATCTTATACCCCAAATGAGGCTTATCATTGTCTTTCTATCCTACTCCCATCCCATCACACTAATTTACTGCCAGGATTAGCCACTTCTGTTAGCAGATTGGAAACTATAGAGTCAATAGAATTATTGTCGGGGTTAAATGAGATAATATATTTTTAAAAGTATGTACAACTACAAATTATAAATGGCCTCCTCTTCAGATATATATTTTATTTCTAAATAGACTATAAATCTTTAAAATTGTCTAACTTTGTTGTAAGTAAATATTGCAAATCAAGCAATATTCTACAAAGAAGAAAAGGCATTTTTCAACAGCTATTGTCTCTGTAATCACGTATGCTTACCGTACACCAGAGGCAGCCCTCTCTACTTAAAGAAACTGTAAGTCAGAGTATGTGGAACCCCTCTCAGGTTGCCAGTACTTTCTCTCACATCTGTAATCACTCCCCACTGTCCTTGGCAAACCCTCCCTAAATCTGCAAATAATTCCTGCTCCCTAATTTCAAAAACAAGAAAAACCAGCCAAAGCAACAGGTAAACTGCCAGCCATGTTTTGATTCCACATAGGTTCATCAGGCCTGGATATCTCCCAAATTCCCCTGCAAAGAGGGCTGGAGAAAAATACAGAAGCTGCTGCCAAGAGTGAGGATGCTCACATCTGGTGAGGGCGCCTTCTCATGTGTTTGACGGTGAGAAAAGAAAGTGTATCTAAATGTTAATTCACGGGATGGCACTGAATGAGTGCAGGGGCAAAGTAGAGGGTCAAGACTAGTTTCAGCCCAAAGCCACATAGCAGGCAGACAGATTTAAACTTGCTTAGGTCCCCACTTGAAGATTAATCTGGATTATCTCCCAGTTCAGGGCCAAAAAATTTTCCCTGGAACTGAAGGGATTTCTAATCATATTCCAATAAACCTGATAAATCCTAGTTAACTTCAAATCCCATGGGATCTTAGTCAAAAACAAAAGCAATGCAAACAACAAAAAAAAGGAAAACCTCATAAAACAGAAACTACCCATATCAAACTTCTTTATCCTAGATATTTAGGAACACCATCAAGTTTTAACAACAATCCAATACATAATTCTGAATACAAATTTAGAGGATTCTTCAATTAAACTGTATTTAAATGCAATATTCATGTATTATTCAATTGAGAAATTATTATTTCTAAATAATAATTGAGATTATTATAGAAGATATGTTGAAGATAAATTGGCAAAATACATTTCTTCTAAGAGTTTACAATATTATCTTCTGTTTCTCAATCATTTGGAGTTATTGAATATTTTGAAAATCTAATGAAAGGCACAGATGCTCTTACCAGAAATACAAATATACTTATAAAATTTGCATGCATTTTTTCTTGCTTGAACATGCCCAATATTCATACACAAATGTGATCCCCTACTTTTGTTTATGTTATTCCTGTAGTATTAAATGTTGTGTCCCCAACCCCATCTCTATCTGGCAAAGTCCTACTCATCCTTCAAGGACAAGCTGCAAAGTGACTTCCATCATGAATCCCTTCCTGAGCATTCATATCTAATGCTTATTAAGAATCCTTAATGTTGAAGAAAAATAGATATGAAGATAATACAAAGTAGCATAATATTAAAGCAATAAATACTGCTTTAAGAACTAAGACCAAGGAGCATTTATTTAGGTGTAAAATGCTCAGGAAAGTATACATGATGGAAGTCACTTTGCAGCTTGTCCTTGAAGGATGAGTAGGACTTTGCCAGACAGAGATGGGGTTGGGGAGACAACATTTAATACTACAGGAATAACATAAACAAAAGTAGGGGATCACATTTGTGTATGAATATTGGGCATGTCCAAGCAAGAAAAAATTTCAAGTTCCACTAGAAAATCTAGATTCCATCCTAAGTATAATTCCAAGTCATTTATATTTTTTAAACAAAGGAGGGAAATGACCAAAATGGTGCATTAGAAAGATTATCCTGGTGACAATAAATAAATTGTTGTGGAGAAAGACTAAGGATAGAGAGAAGGTTACTGTGGCAGTAAAAGGGACAAGTAATGAGTCAATGGCAGTAAGGCTAATGTGACTAATGACACTTCAGAGGTAGAACCACGGTGGGGCGGGGGGGCAGGGGGACAAGTAAAATTGTTGATTAAAATGTGGAGGGTGCAGGAGAAGGAAGGATTAGAGATGATCACAAAGATACCTCTTTTAAAAACGTTAGGGAGCATAGGAAATGAAGCACATTTTGAGTGGAAGATCAGCTTATTTAGAGCAAGTTGAGTTTGAGAAATTAGTTATTTCTGAAAAGAAAAGATTTTGCTTATTAGTCTATG
This sequence comes from Capricornis sumatraensis, assembly GCF_032405125.1. Taxonomy (NCBI): domain Eukaryota; kingdom Metazoa; phylum Chordata; class Mammalia; order Artiodactyla; family Bovidae; genus Capricornis; species Capricornis sumatraensis. The sequence continues at coordinate 37,354,204 of NC_091085.1, read as the reverse complement.
AATTAGAATACTAATAGTATTAATAACTACAATATTAAAAGAAAAGGGACTAAAACGAAATCTTGAGACTTCCTCAGAAAATTGTTCAATCGCCCAGTGTTCAATAAGTAAGACTTTGGCGATTAGTTTGTAACTCGTATCAGGTTTCCAGGTCCCTGCCTCTTTAATTTTAGACTCTGCAACATAAAGAGACTGATCTACTATGCATAAAAACAGAAGGTGTTCCAATACTCAACAACAAGTAGAAATAAACAATGTTGCCAAAGTCAGCAAAAATATTGATTTCTCCCAAAGAGAAGGAATCTCATCAAAACAGTTTAAGCAAGAATTACTTGACAACAGCAGGCACCAGAACCTTTATCAAAAACCTGCCTCAAAAGACTGTTCTATACATCTGTTTCTCTTTTGCTGTTGCCAGTCCAGGTTTGATGCATGATACTGGATGCTTGGGGCTGGTGCACTGGGACGAGCCAGAGGAATGGTACGGGGAGGGCCGTGGGAGGGGGGTTCAGGATGGGGAACATGTGTATACCTGTGGCAGATTCATGTTGATGTATGGCAAAACCAATACAATATTGTAGAGTAATTAACCTCCAATTAAAATAAATAAATTTATATTTTTAAAGAAGTTTAAGAAAAACCTGCCTCAGACTCAGCCTTCTCAGAATAATGAGATCTAAATGAGACCCAAGTAATTGTCTAACGCAATCTTCCTCAAGTAAACAAAAAGCTAATGTCCAGGGATATTAAGGAAGTTGCTTTAGTAATAAACAACAGGACTAAAACTTTTGTCTCCTGACTCCCATTTCAGGTGTGCTCTCCTCAGTGGCATATTTTCAAATGTTTCCTTGAGTCGTGAATTAACTCCATGGATCTGGAGTTAACCTGTGTCCCACAGAGCAGACCTCAGGAGAATACTGAGCTGCCACACTGATGGATTGTTGGGGTTGCTTCCAGCTGTTTGAGCAGAATCACTCAAACAGCTGGCTGCGATGAGGGATGAGTGACTACATACATGTGTGCTTAGTGAGGAAATGGTTAGAAAGCAGAAAGTTTCTTCAGAGGTGCCCTCCACTTTCCCCGTGGCTGCTGAGAGATCATAAATCAGAGGATTCCATGTTCTCCAGCCTGCCCTTCTGTCTGTATGAGCCTCATGGCCCCAGGTTAGCTATCCCTATTCCTGGGACTTGAGAGAATGTGAATGCTTAAAAATTGCTACTCTATGGAACAAAGAAGCAATGTAATGAAAATGGTCTTTAAACTTCAGAATGTGGGAAGTTACATGGAAAGGGCCCCTTCACTATACTGTGGGCTTCCCAAGTGGCTCAGTGGTAAAAGGCTCTGCCTGCCAATGCAGGAGACGCAGGTTCAATCCCTGGGTCAAGAAGATCCTCTAGAGAAGAAAATGACAACCCACTCGTTTTCTTGCCTGGAATAATCCCATGGACAGAGGAGCCTGGTGGGCTCTAGTCCCTGGGATCACGAAGAGTCGGATACAACTGAGCACGCCCACACTGCCCTGTCACAGAAGCAGAAACCAAAAGCTTTAACAAAAATGGTTAAAGAACCAGACTCTCTGGGAGCAGAACCCAGGAATCTGTTCAACAAACTGCCCAGGACTCTAATGTTAAACAAATTTTAAAATTCTCCAGTATAATGTGTATTCAAATTGTTTTCCCTGAGGTTACATTTTGGGTGTTCTATTTCAATAGCTAATCTAAAAGTCTTACAGTGGAGGACGAGGTGGGGGGGAAGCAACACAAAAGTGCTGGAGATTTAATGTGACAATGCAAGCACTAGAACTCGAAGGTTTTGGAGATTGTATCCAGCATCCTGTTTCTCATGGAGAGGAATGCAGCATGCATTACAGAAATTTCCAGGGGTTGCATATTCATGGGAAGGAAGATTGAGTGTAGTGTTTATCTTCCTACCTTTTTCTTTAGATTACTGATAGTAAAATTCAAAAAAGGGTATCAATTTCAACTTAATTTCTGAAGGAGAAACTGAGAAACTAAATGTAGACAAAATTTGATAACCAATTTACCCTCCATATGCTAAATCATTAACTTGTTCTCAGCTTAGGTACCAAACAAAGATTTATGTGCCCCAAAATATTCAACTCACTTGACACTTTACTTAAAAAACAGCAGGCCACTCACTTAGTGAGACTCTGTTTCATGGCTATTTATAAACGGAGTAGAATAACAAATCATTAGGACATGTCTGAGAGGGGGAAAAGGCATGAATAACTACAGTTATTATATTTCATGTGTGTCAGTCTACTATCTGAGCATTTATAGAGCCCACAGGAGGAATTTTTTGATATTTCTTTTCAGTTAAAACCAGCTGGTAAAACTTATAGCTTTTCTGGTTCACAGAAAACTATGGCCTTTGTACAGGAAGGGTGTTGGGCTTCTAGGAAATAGAGAATAAATGATATTACAGAGAAATATTACTTTTCAACTTATTTTATACTGGCTCTATATCACAGTCTAACTTCAGTGTTTCTCCCAGACCTTCTAAAATCACAGAAAAAAGAAATCACTTTGGAAAATTAGATTAGTCTTACAGAAGAATATCTCAAGGGAGGAACAGTTTACTGTGTCAGATGAGGTTTCTTTTATACAAAGTCAGATTTTACCTGCACACAGATATTCCTTAAAACATTGGAACTTATTAGCTAAGATAAAGCTTACTCAGCAAGATTTGTTATATCTTCCTTTACATCAGCACTAAGTATTTATCTGTTATAAGGAACATTTTCTCAAAAAAATAGACAGCAGGAAAAGTTCAGATTATTTATCAAGTGACACACTCTGGAGATCATACAATAAGTTTTAGAATATTTGAGGTGCATTGAAATTATACTTATTGTGATGGGATAAAGATTCTTACACCATGAATTTTTCAAGCATGGGTGAGGATTCTGATGAATTGGCAATGCTTACTTCATAACCTGACTGGTTACTGTGTGAAAATCAGTGAACCATATTTTTTGTATACTTTTCTCTACGTTTGTTACATTTCACAGTTAAAAAGAAAACAAAAGAGACCATATCTCAACCATTCCTTAATCTCTGGTAGCCCCTAAGAATTTATTTAAATTACATTGAAAGGATATTTTTTAAGTTCCAAATCTTCAGAGCAAATAGAATGGAAGAGGGTAAAATAGAAAAGACAGATGTCAACTAAATATTGGAAGATAGCAAGTACACGGAAAGTACATGAAACAGAATAGAGAGCCCAGAAATAAACCCACACATTTAGGGTCAATTTTTTGGGCTCCAAAATCACTGCAGATGGTGACTGCAACCATGAAATTAAAAGATGCTTACTCCTTGGAAGAAAAGTTATGACCAACCTAGATAGCATATTGAAAAGCAAAGATATTACTTTGCCAACAAAGGTCCATCTAGTCAAGGTGATGGTTTTTCCAGTGGTCATGTATGGATGCGAGAGTTGGACTGTGAAGAAAGCTGAGTGCTGAAGAATTGATGCTTTTGAACTGTGCTGTTGGAGAAGACTCTTGAGAGTCCCTTGGACTGCAAGGAGATCCAACCAGTCCAGTCTGAAGGAGATCAGCCCTGGGTATTCTTTGGAAGGAATGATGCTAAAGCTGAAATTCCAGTATTTTGGCCACCTAATGCGAAGAGTTGACTCATTGGAAAAAACTCTGATGCTGGGAGGGATTGGGGGCAGGAGGAAAAGAGGACGACAGAGGATGAGATGGCTGGATGGCATCACCAACTCGATGGACATGAGTCTGAGTGAACTCCGGGAGTTGGTGATGGACAGGGAGGCCTGGCGTGCTGCGATTCATGGGGTCGCAAAGAGTTGTACACGACTGAGCAACTGAACTGAACTGAACTGAGTCTATAACAAAGGAGTTAAAGAATATGCAATGAAGAAGAGGCAATATCTTCAATAAATGCTGCTAGGAAGGCTGAATGGCTACCTATAAAAGAATGAAATTAAAACATTCTCTAACACCATATACAAAAATAAACTCAAAGTGAATTGAAGACCTGAATGTAAGACCAGAAACCATAAAACTCTTACAGGAAAATATAGAAGGCTCTTTGACACAAATCATAGCAATACTTTTTTGAATCTGTCTCCTAAAGCAAAGGAAATTAAAAATGGGGCCTAATTAAATTTTAAAGTATTTGGACAGCAAAGCCAACCATCAACAAAATGAAAATATAACCTACTAAATGGGAAAAAATATTTACAAATGATATGGCCACTAAGGGGCTAATATCCAACATATATAAATATCTCACACAACTCAACATAAGAAAACAATTTTGAAAAGAATAAAACCTGAATAGACATTTTTCCAAACAAAAAATGCAGATCACCGATAGGCACATGAAAAGATGCTCAACATTGCTTATCATCAGGGAAGTGCAAAACCACAATGAGATATCACTTCACACCTGTCAGGCTATCATTGAAAAAAAAAACAAATGACAGTGTTGGCTAGGATGTGGAGAAAAGAGAACAGTCGTACATTGTTGGTGGGATTTGATGTAGCCACTGTGAAAAACAGTATGGAAGTTTCTCCAAAAATCTAGTAATAGAAGTACCATATGACCCAGCAGTTCCACTCCATGAGTATTTATCAGGAACAAAAAAACGCTGATTTGAAAAGATATAATGCCTTTGACTATATGGATCACAACAAACTGTGGAAAATTCTTAAAGAGATGAGAATACCAGACCACCTTACCGGACTCAGGAGAAATCTGTATACAAGTCAAGAAGCAACAGTTAGAACCAGACGTGGAACACCAGACTGGCCCAAAACTGGGGAAGGAGTACATCAAGGTTGTATATTGGCACCCTGCTTATTTAATTTATATGCAGACTACATCATGTGAAATGCCGGGCTGGATGAAACACAAGCTTTCAAGATTGCCAGGAGACATATCAACAACCTCAGATATGCAGATGACACCACGCTTATGGCAGAAAGTGAAGAGGAACTAAAGAGCTTCTTGATGAAAGTGAAAGAGGAGGGTAGAAAATCTGGCTTAAGACTCAGTATTCAAAAAACTGAGATCATGACATCCCCATCACTTCATGGCAAATAGATGGGGAAACGATGGAAACAGTGACAGACTTTATTTTTTTGGACTCCAAAATCACTGCAGACAGTGACTGCAACCACAAAATTAAAAGACACTTGCTCCTTGGGAGAAAAGCTATGACCAACCTAGACAGCATATTAAAAACCTGACACATTACTTTGGACACCTGATGTGTAGAACTGACTCATTTAAAAAGACCCTGATGTTGGTAAAGATTGAAAGGCAGGAGGACAAGGGGATAACATGGTTGGATGGCATCACCAACTTGATGGACATGAGTTTGAGCAAGCTCCGGGAGTTGGTGATGGACAGGGAAGCCTGGCATGCTGCAGTCCAGGGGGTTGCAAAGAGTTGGACACCACTGAGTGACTGAACTGACTGAATGCATGAACCCTAATGTTCATAGCAGCATTATTTACATTTGTCAAGATATGGAAACAACCTGAGTGTCCATCAATGGATGAATGGATAAATAAGATGTGAGAGCTATATATATATATATATATAATATATATATATATATATATTATATATATATATATATATATATAAAGTGAAAGTCGCTCAGTTGTGTCCGACTCTTTGCAACCCCATGGACTATAGTCATTGGAATTCTCCAGGCCAGAATACTGGAGTGGGTAGCCTTACCCTCCTCCAGGGTATCTTCCCAACCCAGGTATCAAACCCAGGTATCCCACATTGTGGGCAGATTCTTTACCAGCTGAGTTACAAGGGAAGCCCAAGAATAGTGGAGTGGGTAGCCTTTCCCTTCTCCAGGGGATCTTCCCAACCCAGGAATCGACCAGGGTCTCCTGCATTGCAGATGAATTCTTTACCAACTGAGCTATCTATCAGAGAAGCCCATATTTGTGTGTGTGTGTATGATGGAATACTACCCAGCTAGAAAAATAAATGGAATTTTGCTATTTGCAACAGCATAGGTGGACTTGGAGGGTGATATGCTAATTGAAATAAGTTAGACAGTAAAATACAAACACTGTATGATATCACTTACGTGTGGAATCTAAAAAACACAACAAACTAGTAAATATACGAAAAAAGAAGCAGAGTCTCAGTTATAGAGAACAAACCAGTGGTTACTACTGGGGATTAGAAAGGGAGAAGGGGCAATATAGGAGTGGACGATTAAGAGGTACAAACTATTGTGTATAAAATAAGCTATAAGGGAATATAGTCAACAGCTATAATAACTATAAATGGAGTATAACCTTTAAAAATTATGAATCACTATATTTATACCTATAACTTGTATAATATTGTACATCAACTATACTTCGATTTAAAAAAAGAAGATATGCAGATGGCAATAAGAACATGAAGATATGCTTATGTCAGTAATTATTATCATTGTCCTAATATCATCAGGGCAACACAGAACCATGGAGATACAACTACACACCTAGTAGAATGGCTAAAATTAAAAAGACAAAAGATTGACAATACCAAGTATTGTCAATTGGAAAGATTGTGATAGAACTGGAACTCTCATTTCACCCCAAGCACTTATCCAAGAGATACGAAAGCATATATCCACACAAATATTTATAAATGACTGCTCATAGTAGTTTTATTTATAATAATAAAAAACTGGAAACAATCCAGTCATCTATCAACAATTTGCACCAAAATAAATGGTAGTACATCCATACAAGGGAATACAATTCAGCGATAAAAGTAAACAAACGATTGTGGTTTGCAACTACATGAATGACTCTCACAATAATTATGGTAAGTGGAAGAGGCCAGACCAAAAAAGACTAATGCTCTATGACTAAGTTATGTAAATTCTTGAAAATTCAAGCTTTTTTTTTTTTTTTTTTTTTTTGCCACACCGTGCAGCTTGTGGGATCTTAGTTCTCTGACCAGGAATTGAACCCGTACCCCTTGCAGTGTAGAGTGGAGACCTAACCACTGGACTAGCAGGGAATTCCCACAAGCTAATCTTTATGACAAAACGTTTATCAGTAATTGCCTATCAGGTGGTACTCAGTATGGAGAGGTTGTAAAGGGAGACAAGGAAACTCTGGAGAGTGATGGTGCACGTGAGTGTGTGCTCAGTCATGTCCAGGCGTGTCAGCTGTTTGTGACCCTATGGATTGCAGCACACCTTGATCCTCTGTCCATTGGATTGCTTTCCCAGGCAAGAATAGTGGAGTGGTTTGCCAATTCCTCCTCCAGAGGATCTTCCCAACCCAGGAATCAAACCAGCATTTCTGAGTCTCCTGGGTTGGTTGAAGGTGACGAGTATGTTCATTGTCTTGATTGTGGTGATGGTTTCATGGGAGTAAACACATGTCAAATCTTAACAGATTTTTCACTTTAAATGTGTACCTTTTTGTATTGTGTATTATACTTCTATAAAGCTGTTATTAAGAGCCATAAATCAGATTAAATATAATTATAGATCTGAGTAATATTTACATAATCATAATAATATAAATACTGAGTAAGACATGCTTTTTTAAAAGCCTAAGGGCTGAGTTATTTAATTTGATTTTTTTCTGATTTCTATTGAGGTTTCATACCTCTACACATACTGATTGATTACTTGGGGTTTTTCCTTCTTATTCAAAATGCTTATGCATGCATTTTGCCCTTTTTGGTGAGTTTTCCTACATTATCCTTGCTGAAGGGCAGGAGTTCCTTATTTACTCTAGCTATTAATCCCTTTTTGGATCTCTTCACTGCAGATGTCTTCTGTCAGTCTGTCCCTGTCAGTTAATTTTGGCTAACTCCACCCTCTTCCTTGCAGGCCACCTAAATTTCCCTGTCCAAAACACTGGGCAGCTCACAGCTTCGACTGACTGTATGTGTCAGCTGTTTCAACCTTATCACTCTGCTATTCTGCAATTTAATATGCTGAATAAACTCTAAAACATCTTAAAGGAATCTGCTGTATTATGAAACCAATGAGTTTGCCTGCAGAAGAAGTTTGCCCCAGCCAGAGAAATCTATACATAACTTTAGAAAATAGCAGGCTATATAAAGTGGTGATGAGAGAAATAAGGTGTTTTATTAAACTTTGTCCACCTTCACCCCTCACATTTCCCACATCCACTTGTTTTGAGGCAGTAAAGTGCAGCAGTAAAACATCCAGACCATGGACATGATTTCAAATCGTGAGCCTCCACATCCATTTTAAAATGGAGTTGGTAGTATCAACCTCACAGAACTGTTTCCAGGATGAATTATGATAGCATAAGTGCTTACCTGAGTTTTCCCAGGTGGCACCAGTGGTAAAGAACCTGCCTGCCAATGCAGGAGACACAAAAGACATGGGTACAAACCCTGGGTTGGGAAGATTCCCTGGAGAAGGAGATGGCAACCCACTCTAGAATTCTTACCTAGGAAATCCCATGGACAGAGGAGCCTGACAGGCTACAGTCCACGGGGTTGCAAGAGTCGGACATGACTTAGTGACTAAACTCTCCCCCAAGTGCTTAATTAGCACATCACCTGGGCCATAGTTAACACCCATTACATGGTAGCCATGATTCTTACCTAGACTGCCCTCTCCCAGCCCGTTCTGCCTTATAACCTAGCAAAAATCCTACTTATATTTTATCTTTTATAACTTTAAAAACTTTTTAAAATATTTTATGGAAGTATAGTTGATTTACAATGCTGTATTAGTTTCAGGTATAAAAAAATTTCTGGATTTAGAAAAGGCAAAGGAACCAGAGATCAAATTGCCAACATCTGTTGGATCATAGAAAAAAACGAGAATTTCAGAAAAACATCTACTTCATTGACTATGCTAAAGCCATTGACTGTGTGAATCACAACAAACTGTGGAAAATTCTTAAAGAGATGGGAATACCAGACCACCTTACCTGCCTCCTGAGAAATATGTATGCAGGTTAGGAAGCAACAGTTAGAACCATACATGGAACACCAGACTGGTTCCAAATAGAAAAAGGAGTACGTCAAGGCTGTATATTGTCACCCAGCTTATTTAACATATATGCAGAGTACATTATGCAAAATGCCAGGTTGAATGAAGCATGAGCTGAAATCAAGATTTCCGAGAGAAATATCCATGACCTCAGATATGCAGATGACACCACCCTAATGGCAGTAAGCGAAGAGGGACTGAAAGCCTCTTGATGAAGGTGAAAGAGGACAGTGAAAAAGTTGGCTTAAAACTCAACATTCAGAAAACTAAGATGATGGCATCCAGTCCCATCACTTCATGGCAAATAGATGGGGAAACAATGGAAACAGTGACAGACTTTATTTTCTTGGACTCCAAAATCACTGCAGATGCAACTGCAGCCATGAAATTAAAGGACGCTTACTCCTTGGTAGAAAAGCTATGACCAACCTAGACAGCATATTAAAAAGCAGAGACATTACTTTGCCAACAAAGGTCCATCTAGTCAAAACTATGGTTTTTCCAGTAGTCATGTTTGGATGTGAGAGTTGGACCATAAAGAAGGCTGAGCACTGAAGAACTGATGCTTTTGAACTGTGGTGTTGGAGAAGACTCTTGAGAGTCCCTTGGACTGCATGGAGATCAAACCAGTCAATCCTAAAGGAGATCAACCCTGAATATTCACTGGAAGGACTGATGCTGAAGCTGAAACTCAATACTTTGGCCATCTGATGCAAAGGACTGACTCATTGGAAAAGACCCTGATGTTGGGAAAGATTGAAGGCAGGAGGAGAAGAAGACTTCAGAGGATGAGATGGTTTGATGCATTGCTGACTCGATGGACATGAGTTTGAGCAAACTCCAGGAGTTGGTGATGGACAGGGAGGCCTGGCATGCTGCAGTCCATGAGGTCGCAAAGAGTTGAATACAACTGAGTGACTGAACTGAACTGAATAAAGCAAAGTGAATCAGTTATTCATATACATATATCTACTTTTTTCCCTTCTACTTTTAAGGCTAAATTCAAAAGACATCTCTTCCATAAAAGCATCCCCAGATCAGTGCAAGCTGACTTCAGGACATGACTTCTTAAGCCCCATTTTCACCCCCAAAATACTGATTGTGCCAAAATATTCATCACTTTCTTTTCTGTAATCTCAAGTGCATTATTCATTTTACTTACATGTATCTGACAATGCCACAATGAGATCAGTATGTGACTATTTCCCACCATGAAATGTGAACTCCTGAAGTCAGGAATAATTACTTCTGTCATTTTTAACACGATAAAGGGTTTCCTTCTTAAATATAGCTAGCAGCTAGGCTAAACATGTTATACAGATGCAAATGATAAAGAGACTGAAGTTAAGAGAAACTATTTTGACATATCATAAAACTATCTTTTAATATAATAGAAGAAGGAGGAAGGTGGAGAAAGAAAGATGAGGAGGAAAGAAGAGGTAAGAGTAGGGGGAGGAGAAAAGGAGGGATTTGAGGAAAAAGTGGTAAAGAAGAATCCTGTGGAAGATTAGGGATATAACAAAATCCTGCAAAATTACCTCTTTTCAAAGTAGTTCGACTATACACACCATACGAATTTCACCAATAGTGTTTATTTAAATTGCTAAATTTAAATCAATGTGTATCTATTATTAATTAAAGGCTCAGTGTCAGCCACTTTTAATGGTTAATATTATGTAACAGAAAGTTCTACTGGTTTTCCCAACAAGTCATTGTGGGAAAGCTCACATGGTGAGAAACTTTATTTCCATATGGAAATTTTCAATTCTGGGTGAAAACTAAATACCCAATTGAAATAACTCTTATAACACTCATCTTTCTGTCTATAACATTATAACCCCTGTCTATAACATTCATCTTTCTGGAAAGGGGTGTCATATATTGCAACACCCATAGTATGAAAGCCAAAGTCCCCAGCCTAAAAATATTTCCATTCTATTTTAATGATGATTTAACTTATAAAAAGGCAACCCATGTTTGAGTCAATATTTAAATATGGCTTAGTCTTTAAGTGGAAATTTTTATTTTTGTTTTAATTTTTACTTCCAAAGTAAAGTAGGACATTGCATTTATTTAATATCCCCATAACCTGAATAATGTTCACCATACTCCCTGTTGGTAAATTAATTTTTAAAATTAAAAGTGAGTATTTATGACTTTATACATTATTCTTAACTTTTGAATATGTTCTGGTTATTTATTTCATTAAAATAAATCACTACAAATTGGATTGACTTAAAACAAAAGCAGTCATTTTATTATTTCCACTGGTTTTTGTGGGCCAAGAATTAAGGGAAGGCTCATCTAAGCAGTTCTGACTTGGACTCTCATGAACTTCATGTATTCTGCCTAGGACTTTCTAGGGTATTACAAAGGGTAATAGCTCTTTGTCCTAAAGTCCTTTTAAAATTTGAAAACAATTTGCTGTCTGAAAAGACTGGTCTGAATCCTTTGCATTTCCTATGAATTTCATTCAAAACTGAATAATTTGTTCATTAGCCCATCACTCTCCTCTTTTATTTTATTATCAGCCACAGGAAAAGCCAGATCATCGTGTTCATTAGGAACACAACCTATGTTCCACATTCACACAGGCAAGAATTTTGCGGAAGTTTCTTCCACTAGATAACAAGGATCTCTCTTTATCCAGCTTCCAATTAATGATTTTCTCACTTCGCTTTAAGCCCTTCCAGACAACCTTCTTTTTTTTTTTTTTTTTTCCAGTTTCTTTTATTTTTTATATATTTTTTTTTTGGTCTTTTATTTTTACTTTATTTTACTTAACAATACTGTATTGGTTTTGCCATACATTGACATGAATCCCCATGGGTGTACATGCGTTCCCAAACTTGAACCCCCCTCCCACCTCCCTCCCCATAACATCTCTGTGGGTCATCCCCATGCACCAGCCCCAAGCATGCTGTATCCTGCATCAGACATAGACTGGCGATTCGATTCTTACATGATAGTATACATGTTACAATGCCATTCTCCCAAATCATCCCACCCTCTCCCTCTCCCTCTGAGTCCAAAAGTCCGTTATACACATCTGTGTCTTTTTTGCTGTTTTGCATACAGGGTCATCATTGCCATCTTTCTAAATTCCATATATATGTGTTAGTATACTGTATTGGTGTTTTTCTTTCTGGCTTACTTCACTCTGTATAATCGGCTCCAGTTTCATCCATCTCATCAGAACTGATTCAAATGTATTCTTCTTAACGGCTGAGTAATACTCCATTGTGTATATGTACCACAGCTTTCTTATCCATTCATCTGCTGATGGACATCTAGGTTGTTTCCATGTTCTGGCTATTATAAACAGTGCTGCGATGAACATTGGGGTACATGTGTCTCTTTCAATTCTGGTTTCCTCGGTGTGTATGCCCAGCAGTGGGATTGCTGGGTCATAAGGTAGTTCTATTTGCAATTTTTTAAGGAATCTCCACACTGTTCTCCAAAGTGGCTGTGCTAGTTTGCATTCCCACCAACAGTGTAGGAGGGTTCCCTTTTCTCCACACCCTCTCCAGCATTTATTGCTTGCAGATTTTTGGATCACAGACATTCTGACTGGTGTGAAATGGTACCTCATTGTGGTTTTGATTTGCATTTCTCTAATAATGAGTGATGTTGAGCATCTTTTCATGTGTTTGTTAGCCATCCGTATGTCTTCTTTGGAGAAATGTCTATTTAGTTCTTTGGCTCATTTTTTGATTGGGTCGTTTACTTTTCTGGAATTGAGTTGCATAAGTTGCTTGTATATTTTTGAGATTAGTTGTTTGTCAGTTGCTTCATTTGGTATTATTTTCTCCCATTCAGAAGGCTGTCTTTTCACCTTGCTTATATTTTCCTTTGTTGTGCAGAAGCTTTTAATTTTAATTAGATCCCATTTGTTTATTTTTGCTTTTATTTCCAGTATTCTGGGAGGTGGATCATAGAGGATCCTGCTGTGATTTATGTCGGAGAGTGTTTTGCCTACATTCTCCTCTAGGAGTTTTATAGTTTCTGGTCTTACATTTAGATCTAAATGTAAGACCAGACAACCTTCTTAGGCTACTGCTTAGGCTACTGCTAACACTCTCCTATGTTTCTTCCAGCTTTCACTAAGAACCTCCCTAGTGCTCCAGATTTTAACTGAAAGTCTCTTCCTAAAGGATTCTGTCCACCTGAGGTTTTTGTTATGTCAGCACTCCATTTCTGCATCAAATTCTGCTCCAGTTATCTATTGCTACATGATAAATCACCCCAAAATGTAGTTGCTTAAAACAACAATTACTGTATTATCTTTTGTGATTTTTGTGGCTCAGAAGTTCAGAAAGGGACCAGTTTTACAGTGCTGGCTACCAGTCGCTCCTTTGTAATTGCACAGTAGATGTTTTGGAACAATGAGAACCTGGAGCAGCTGGGATGGCTAGACATATCTCTCCTAACGTGTCAGTTCAGTGTTCCCCTAAGTACTCTCTCTGTGTAGGCTAAATTCAGCTCCCCCACAGCACAGCTGTACCAGGGGAGTCAGCTTCCGTGGTCTGACTTCCTCCAGAGCAGTCATCCCAAGAGAACTAAATAGAAGAGTATGGCCTGTTCTCTACTAGTATCATAAGAAATGCAAAGTCACCTCAACTGGACTCCATTTGTGAAGCAATTACAGTCCTGCTGCTGCTGCTGCTGCTAAGTCGCTTCAGTCGTGTCCAACTCTGTGAGACCCCATAGACGGCAGCCCACTAGGCTCCTCTGTCCCTGGGATTCTCCAGGCAAGAACACTGGAGTGGGTTGCCATTTCCTTCTCCAATGCATCAAAGTGAAAAGTGAAAGTGAAGTCACTCAGTTGTGTCCGACCCTCAGTGACCCCATCGACTGCAGCCTTCCAGGCTCCTCTGTCCATGGGATTTTCCAGGCAAGAGTACTGGAGTGGGATGTCATTGCCTTCTCCACCCAAATTCAGTTTGAGGGAGGAAATTCACTCCATCTTTTTATGGGTGGGTGGCAAGCTTCTAAAAGTGTATGTGGCATGGCAATTATTTGCAACCATTTTTCAGTAATACCATCTGCTACATAATAATACTTTTAGCCTTTGTTCCATATGATTTCTTTCTCAAGCTGTTTGTGGTGAAGTGAAAGTCGCTCAGTCATGTCCAACTCTTTGCAACCCTATGGACTATACAGTCCATGGAATTCTTCAGGCTAGAATACTGGAGTGGGTAGCCTTTCCTTTCTCCAGGGGATCGCCCCAATCCAGGGATCAAACCCAGGTCTCCCTCATTGAGGGCAGATTCTTTACCAGCTGAGCCACAAGGGAAGCCCAAGAACACTGGAGTGTGTAGCCTATCCCTTCTCCAGCAGATCTTCCTGACTCAGGAACTGAACTGGGGTCCCCTGCATTGCAGGCAGATTCTTTACCAACTGAGCTATGAGGGAAGCCTAGCTGTTTTTAAGTGAGAAGTAAAACAAAGCATCAGCCCTTGAAACAGGATTTCAGTTGAGACTGAAGGAAGGGACTATCATTTAACACTAGGTAATCACAGGATTTTTTTTTTTTTCTTCACTCACTTTCCATACATGTAGCAATTCTTTCTTTTAAATAAATTTATCAATTCACCAAATAACAAGAGTCATATCTGATCAACAGGGGAATTAAAGTTATTTTTTTTCTATTTTTTTTTTTACATTGACCAAATCATCCAGTGCAAATTTTTACCTTTGCCAGTGGAAAGGAATCAAAACTCTTGCAATTTAACTTCATCCCCTTGCATTGTATGTTACATGCTATAAACTTAAGAATGATCATGTTTTCAGTGATTCCAACACCTCCATATGTCAGTGTATAATACCATAGACACATAATTAAGAGAAAGATAAATACATGAAAATAAAATTTAATAAGCGGTTTAAAACATTTAATACCATATATGTACATGTACATAACTCACTTCTGCTTTGAAGATATATTAATAAAGTGATATTGTATCCCCTAGAAAGAGGGACCCATCCGTCACACAAAGTGTAGTTTGTGATTCTGTAGCAGTTTAGGGAAGCAGCTATCCACCCCAGCTATCCACAGAACATCCCATTTGCTTCTACAACTGAGAAACAGATATAATCAGATAGTGTGAATACCTCTGTCTTTCTTTCTGACTTAAGTGAACTTCTCTGGAATTGAATACACTCAAGATTTTTTTGACAGTCCAGTACCAACACAGTAACATTAGTCCAAGTGAAAATAAAATGTGGACGGTTTGACTGGGAAGAGCATTGATTTTGGCATCAGAAAGACAGTGTTCAAATCCCCAATTAATAGTTCATGTATTACCTCTGGAATCTTCAGCAAATTCCTTCTCTCTGAGCCTTTAGTACTTTGATTGTATTAACAGTTTCACAGATGTTTGGGTATGTCCAAATCCATCAAATTGTATTCGTTAAGTTTGTACAGTTCTTTGTAAATTAATTATACCTCAATAATGCTGTTCTTAAAAACAGTTGATGGTATGACATACCTGCCTCAGAAAGAAGATTTGAGGAATCTATACAGTGCATGATCCATGACCAGTCTGAAAGTTATTTTTTGGTAGTAAAGGTTTAGCTTTATTTACTCAGATAATTGCAGGGTTCTAAGAAATGCCAGCAGAAAAGAGGAGGAAGTGGAACTGTAACTGGACTAGAGAGAGGGTCTTTCCTTAAAATAACTTTGCTTTCCTTCCAAATAGAATTTATTTCCTGAGAAACAGAGAGTGCTAAGACAAGCTAACTGAGGGAGTGTTTTAGCTTTAGCTCTTTGAGAACAAGGCCTGGATTCCAACTCCAACCTCTATACAGCTGACTTGTTAGGGTTCATACCCATTCTAATGCAAACACAAGAAAATGATTAAACAGCTGAATTCCAGCCTGGCTTCTCAATACTATGGCTTGTTTAGCTCTTAGCAGGGGATACTGCTGTGGCCAAAAAACCTGGTTTACCACAAAGTGATTTCTGCAGAGAATGTAAAATCATATCAGCAGGTTTGTTACAAATCACATCTTGGCAATAGAATAAAGCTTGAATATTCAATTGGCAGCGTGTATGTGTATCTCCTATACTACTATGCCCGCCCTAGAAGATTAAAGTGGAAGATTAAAAATAGCCTAGATAATTTGGATAGGAGGAACAGTAATAAAACCTGTTGTTGACTCATGGGAAAAAACAGTAATGTTTACAATATCCAAATTACATGGACTTAAATAATTTGAACACCCAGTTCCATTTGTATTTACAGATAATTTTATCAACATATTTAAAGGAAATTTCCTAACTTCCTACTTTCTTTTATCTGTTTGACACAGCTCCTTGTTAGGGAACTGACAGAATCAAAATCTTCCAAAGACATCATCCACCGATCTGAAACCCTCACATTTAAATCCAGCTGAAAATAAGGTAGAATTCTTTATTTTATAACCCAAGATACAATCCTTTTTTTGTCTTAATTTTTATTTCTTTATTTTTGACTCTTGCTACATGGGCTTTTGTCCAGTTGCAGGGGAGTGGGGTGGGGGGCACGGTACTTTGTAGTTGCAGTCTGTGGGCTTCTCATTGTGGTGGCTTTTTATGCAGGACACAGGCTCTAGCTTCAGTAGTTGTGGTCCAGGAGCTCCAGAGCACAGACTCAATAGCTGTGGTGCACAGGCTTACTGTTGCATGGCATGTGGGACCTTTCCAGACCAGGGATTGAACCCGTGTCTTCTGCATTGGCAAGGAGATTATTTACCACTGAGCCACCAGGGAAGCCAAAGATACAGTTCTTTTTAAAAGGTGCCATAGTTGTAGAAGGTAAGGTGTTCTGGTATTCCCATCTCTTTAAGAATTTTCCACACTTTGTTGTGATCCACCCAGTCAAAGTTGGTGTAGCCAATAAAGCAGAAGTAGATGCTTTTCTGGAACTCTCTTGATTTTTCGATGATCCAAAGGATGTTGGCAATTTGACCTCTGGTTCCTCTGCCTTTTCTAAATCCAGCTTGAACTCAGCAATGGCCGCAGGACTGGAATGATAAGTTTTCATTCCAATCCCCAAGAATTGTTCAATGCCAAAGTGTTCAAACTATCGCACAGTTGCACTCATCTCACACGCTAGCAAAGTAATGCTCAAACCAGGCTTCAACAGTACATGAACCATGAACTTGCAGACGTTCAAGCTGATCTTAATATGTTTTTTTTTAATATTTAAATGTTTTTTAAATATTTAATATTTTTTAATATTTAAATGTTTTTTAAATATTTAATATGTTTTTTAATATTTAGTTTATGCCAGCTCTTTCACTCTCCTTCTTCACCCTCATCAAGAGGCTCTTTAGTTCCTCTTTGCTCTCTGTCATTAGAGTGGTACCATCTGCATATCTGAGGTTATTGATGTTTCTCCTGCCTGTCTTGATTCCAGCTTATAACTCATCCAGCCCAGCATTTCTCATGAAGTGCTCAGTGTGTAGGTTAAACAAACAGAGTGACAGCAGACAGCCATGTGGTACTCCTTTCTCAATCTTGAACCAATCAATTTTCCCATAGTGTTCTAACTATTGCTTCTTGACCCGCTTTGGCATAGTCAATGAGACAGAGGTAGATATTTTTCTGGAATTCCCTAGCTTTATCTATGATCCAGTGAGTTGGCAATTTGATCTTTGGTTCCTCTTCCTTTCCTAAATACAGCTTGAACATCTGGAAGTTCTTGGTTTGCATAATGCTCAAGCCTAGACTGCAAGATTTTAAGCATGACCTTACTAGCATGGGAGATGAGTGCAACTGTCTGATGCTTAGCACACTCTTTAGTACTACCATTCTTGGGAACTGGGATGAAGATTGACCTTTTCCAGTCCAATCATGTCCAACTCTTTGTGACCCCATGGACTGTAACCCACCAAGTTCCCCTGTCCATGGGGATTCTCCAGGCAAGAATAATGAAGTAGGTTGCCATGCCCTCCTCCAGGGGATCTTCCCAACCCAGGGACTGAACCCAGGTCTCCCGCATTACAGGCAAATTCTTTACTGTCTGAGCCACCAGGGAAGCCCAGGGAAAGGACTACATCAAGGCTATAATGTCACCCTACTTATTTAACTGATATGCAGAGTACATCTTGCAAAATGCCAGGCTGGATGAAGCACAAGCTGCAGAAAGATTTCTGGGAGAAATATCAATAGCCTCAAATATGCAGATGACACCACCCTAAAGGCAGTAAGTGAAGAGGGACTGAAGAACCTCTTGATAAAGGTGAAAGAGAGTGAAAAAGTTGGCTTAAAACTCAACATTCAAAAAACTAAGATCATGGCATCCAATCCCATCAGTTCATGGCAAATAGATGGGGAAACAATGGAAACAGTGATAGACTTTATTTTCTTGGACTCCAAAATCACTGCAGATGGTGACTGCAGCCATGAAATTAAAAGACACTTGCTCCTTGGAAGAAAAGCTACAACCAATCTAGATAGCATATTAAAAAGCAGAGACATTACTTTGCCAACAAAGGTCCTTCTAGTCAAAGCTGTGGTTTTTCCAGTAGTCATGTATGGCTGTGAGAGTTGGACCATAAAGAAGGCTGAGCATCAAAGACTGATGCTTTTGAACTGTGGTGTTGGAGAAGACTCTTGAGAGTCCCTTGGACTGCATGGAGATCAAACCAGTCAATCCTAAAGGAAATCAACCCTGAATATTCATAGGAAGGACTGACGCTGAAGCTGAAACTCTAATACTTTGGCCACCTGATGCAAAGGACTGACTCATTTGAAAAGACCCTGATGCTGGGAAAGACTGAAGGCAGGTGGAGAAGAGGACTTCAAAGGATGAGATGGTTTGATAGCATCACCGACTCAATGGACGAGTTTGAGCAAGCTCCAGGAGTTGGTGATGGACAGGGAGACCTGGAGTCCTGCAGTCCATGGGGTCTCAAAGACTCGGACACGACTGAGTGACTGAACTGAACTGAAAGTTTAACTCTGCAGAAATAATATAATAATATAGCCTAAAACTTTATATCGTGTGTGTAATTTTTCATTCACTATAAAAATACTTGTGTGATATAAGTAAAAGCAGTCTGTCTCCAGGTTATAAAAATAATTATAACAACAGAAATAGAACTCAAACATTATAAATGTTTAGAAAATCAGTAGGGGCATATCCCTAAACCTTCATATTAAAAAAAAAAAAGAATTTTTGCTGTGGATATCTCAAACTATGATCATTCAGTATATTCAGATCCATGAAGATCATTTTATTGTTGATTCCATATTTTTCATGTCATGCTCTTTTCAGGTGAGTTATTTTTCAAATGATTGTATCCTTTTCTAAAATAAAATAATTTCCTATACTTGTAAAGCTAGTACTTGCTAAGGATAAAAGAATGAATAAATAAGTTAATGAAATCCACAATATCCATAAACATCAGGGTCTTGAAAATGGAAATGAAGAAAAAGAAATTCAATCTTTCTCTCCAAGTAACCTAAAAAATCAGTGTTTGTTCATAACATAGTACCACAGAATCATTTCCCAGGAACTTTATATAATTTTTTTTTTCCTGTGAGTAGAGTCTTGCTTCTGTCTTCTATCGTCATGTAAGTCACCAATCCACCGACCTTCTTAAGCTTATCCAAGATTCCTGTATGAAAAGATGAGCCATCTTTTTATTGAAACTTTTGTCAAAAAATATATATAACAAAATTTGCCATTTTAAGCATTATTAAGTATAGAATATGGTGGCATTAATTAGATATATAATGTTGTGCAACACATACTACTATTTGTTTGATTTGCATAAAGGAATATAAGAAGAGCCAAAATTTTTCTTAGAAAACAGTTCTGCAGAAATCAGAATTGAATGTTCATGTTTTTCCTTCGTTTTCCAAGGCTGTTGAAACTCTGCTCTCTTGATTAATGGTTTACTTAATTACATGTTCATAGAGTGTGGAACATCATGGTTTCCAAACTTACCAAAGTTCACTCCCACTTTAGTTTAAAAGGGTTTCAAGAGTCTGAGGTATTGGGAGGTCTAAAGCTGGTATGAGTCAGAGGTCAAAACAGCTATCACCAGCAATCCTTTCTTTATACAAAGAAATAAGAAAATGATGACTAAAGATACAGAAAGTAGGATATTCTTTTTTCTTAAAAAACTACCATTTTTGTTAGAAGATAATTATGGTGATCATCTATTCAGGCAAGAAAACTTTTAAGATTTTCTCATCTTGCAAGAGAATTTCAAACTTACCTCTTGCTCTTTTTCGTTTCTAAGTATATAGATCTGAAAACACGGAACACATGAACTTAAATTCCTAGCCAGAAAATGAAGCCTTAAATTGACTCCTGTTCAATTTTTATCAAAAGTCTACTTGCAAAAAAAATTATAGCATTACTGAAAGGACTTACAATCCATTCATTCCATGAGAAGTTTTCAGGTTTATTCCTGTGTATCAGGATAATATTTGGAGATATTAAACCAAGGTTTTTAATTTGTCCCACAACCAGTTTTCAAGCACTCTGCCTTTAATACTGAGACAGCAGCAATAACTTCCTGTGTGAAATGCCCCTGGGCTAGAGCAGACACAGAAAGAAAACAGTAAAATTCCTGGCTTTTGAATTCACAAATAGACTTGTAAATCTATGGTAAATTATTGACTCTCAGTTGCACTTGTAAGGTACATGAAATGGAAGGGTGTTTTGAATTTTTTTTAATATATATATTACCTTCCCTTTTGAATTGAAAATCTACATGTCAAAATCCAGAACCTAGTATATACACCATGAAAATAGAGTAAGGAAGCCCCAAAAGTGACAAAAGGAACTTAAGTTCATGTGTTCAGCGAGAGTGAGGAAGAAGAAGATCAGAGAGTATGTGGTCAAGTGTTGATCCTAATGGGTGCATGGGGAAGAACTTCAGGACTCTGCTCCCCAATCATGGTTGAATGTCAAAGCTAAATGTGTCCAGTATACTGTGAAGGGGGCTGCTGTAGAACTCTGTGGAAGACTGTTCACTGTTTGAAGCTCCTACCCCCAGGACCTTACAGCAGAACATCGGGTGGCCAGCCTGGGGCTGCTGTTGGCCTGTAGGGCAGGCAGTTGGGAAGAAGAGCTCGAAGCAGAGTGAGAGAACAGGACGATAAGCTATAAACTGCTAGCCTCTTGGCATCTATCTTCACCTCCTCTCACCAGTGACAGCCTCCAAGTATGACAGCTGCTGTTTTCACTTCCACTTCCCAAATCTTCCTGCAGCATCCCATATAGCCAACTGGAACCTGACAGTGAAACATAGTTCACAGCATAAACAAGTTCACAAGAAAAGGATCTAGTACGAGATTACTGAGGAACAAAGTGAGAATTAAAGGATATGTTAAGCAAGAATACAAATACAAGTGAAGAAAGAAAGCATTCCAGAAGAAGCAGCAGAACAACCAAAGGCACAAAGGTGGAGAAACAAGGTGTGGGAGGAGCCCAGAACATAGAGGCAAGCAGGAAGACATGGGGTGCTGGGTTACTTAAGGAAGCCATATGATGGAAAATCCCATGGACAGACGAGCCCGGCAGGCTTCAGTCCGTGCAGTCACAAAAAGAGAACTGGACATGGCTGATGCCAATAAAGTTGACAGAGTAAGTTCTTGAGGAAATTAGTAGCGTGATAGAAGTTAGGAGATTAGCATGAGCTAAGCATGTACAATGACTGCAAGTGGAAAGAGGCCCAAAGGAGTCATTTAAATGATTGCTGCCTATGAGATCATGAAAACATGGACAAGGGTAGTGACAGTGTGACAGAAGAAAGAAAAAAAATCTGAGCGACATTAACTGACAAGTCAACAGAATCTAACCCAAAACTGAAAAGCAGTGCTTCCAGGGGATGGAGCATTAGATAGCAGGTTAGTAAAAGCAATGCTTTCAATGATTTATTCAACTATAAAAATGATTTGGAACCATGTCAACTGAGTGAAAATGGATGCACTAGAGCACTTCACCACCAACTCTTCTGAAGTATATGAATCAACTGAGATAAAACGGCTTCCCAAGGTTTCCAGACTGGCCTCATCGTTCAGAATGTTTGTGGTATTCAACCTCATCTATCCTAGTTCAACCTCTCATGGACTGTTTTATTTACTGACGTGGAGGTAAATGAAGATCACTGAAAAGAGAACAAACAGAGGCTATTTATTCAGAGCTTGCTATGTCATCTCATCTCTTGTGTTTGGCAAAAACTCAAAGGCAGGCAGAGGGATGGGAAAGCTTTATAGTGAAAGAAAAAGTAAAGACTTCAGGTGTGCTCTGATTGGAGGCTGTTGAAAAGCTGCAGGTGAGCTACCTAGAAGCAGAGCATATTATGTGATTTGTTTGGAGAGCATATTTGACTTTCTCTGTTCAGTCCTGATTTGAAAGTAATGGCAAAAATAGGAAAGTTGGCAGTCATTGACCAAGCCCTGATACTTCTAGGCCAGAAATATTCTGCAGAGATGTGGTTTGGCTTCCAGGGCTTCCAGATCAGAGTTCTGTTGTCATGTATGGTCTGATCATCATCAGCTTCCATGTTTAGCATACTTACTGGGAGGTGTGAATGATAGGTCACTGATTTTCATTAATTCAGTACCTTCACAAATTTACTTGTCTATAGATTTACTGCTCAAAATACATTATTGTGTTTAAGTACATGAAAAACACCAACTATCATGGAAGTCTTCCAAGAGGAAGAAAAAAAACAAGTAGTTGTCACTCATGTAGAGGAGTGTATTTATAAGTATATCCATAATAATAGTAAAATCTTCCTAAAACGCAGCTCTTCTTGTGACATAATTTAGCTTAAAAATTTATAATGATCAACCTCCTTTGTGAAATATCAAATTTCACCATCCATTCAATTCCCAAACAGTTACTGAGTGCCTATGACATGCTAAGCATTGTGTTGAACTTTGGGGGTATAGTCTCTGCCTGAGAAAGTCAGTGATTAATATATAGTGTTATAAATACCAGTACAGGACATTGTAAGAACATAGAAGAGGAACATTAAAAAATCAAATAGAATACCTCCCAATCCTCCACCCAGTGGCAGAAGGCAACCCAAGCCCAGGCTCTCCAAGCCCTCCACAAAGTAGCAGGAAACTGCTGGAGTCTTCAGACCCTCCACCCACTGGCAAAGAGCAACTCCAATGTGATGCATCCTGATCTTTTACCAGCACAAGAGGCACTTTCTTCGTGAAAAAGCAAAGACTGAGCAAGAAGCACACTAGAACGTTTGACAAAAGAACATTGGCCAGGTGAAATGTTCTCCATCCTATGGGTCCACCATCCTCCATTCGCCACCTACCTTGGTCCAGTCAACCTGTAGTCCTGTGAGAAATAATAAACGCTTAACAAATGCCGGGCTTAACTTTTTTTTAAATTCTTATAGAAGTTTTAGATTTAAAACAAAGTCAAAATAAATAAATAAATAAAGTCAAAAGGGTGATACAGAGATTTCCCAAATACCCACTTCCCACACAATTACCCAACCTCCACCATTATCAACATCACTCACCAGAGTGGTACATTTGCTATAACTGATGAACCTGCATTGACCATTGTAATCTCTCTAAATCTATCGTTTATATTAAGATTCATTCTTGGGCTGTACTTTCTATGGGTTTCATGTACATAGGTTAATGTATAATGACAGATAGGTTTCATTACAATATCATACAGAGTATTTTCACCACCCTAAAAATCCCCTGTGCTCTGCTTATCCATCCCCACCCACCCCCTACCACAAACATACACCCTTGGCAACAATTGACTTTTTTATTATTGCCCTAGTTTTACCATTTCCAGAATGTCATGCAGTTGGAATCATACAGAATATAGCCTCTTCTTGGCTTCTTTTACTTAGTAATATACATTTAAGTTTCTTCCATGACTTTTTTTTTTTTTTTCAGTTTTGGGATCTTTTCAGTTGTGGTTCACAGGGTCTTTAGTTGTGGCATGCAAACTCTTTGCTGCTGTATGTGGGGTCTAGTTCCCCAATCAGGGGTCAAGTCCAGGCCCTCTGCATTAGGGACTCAGAGTCTTAGCCATTAGACTAAGGGAAGTCCCTCCTCTATGTCTCCATGTCTTTTCATGGCTTAATAGCTTGTTACTTTTTAGAGTTGAATAATATTCCCTTGTCTGAATATAACATGGTTTATTTATCAGTTTACCTACTGGAGGACATCTTGATTGCTTCCAAGTTTTGGCAGTTATGAGTAAAGCTGCTATAAATATCCTTATGTAGGTTTTTGTTTGGACATAAATTTTAAACTCCTTTGGTTAAACAAATACCAAGGGGTATGACTGCTGGATCATATGGTAATAGTATTTTAGTTTGTAAGAAACTGCCAAAATGTCATCCGAAGTGGCTGCAGCATTTTGCATTCCCACCAGCAGTGAATGAGAGTTCCTGTAACATCCTCATGAGCGTTTGGTGTTGTCAGTGTTCTGCATCTGACATTCTAAAAGGTGTGTAGAGATATCTCATGGTTGTTAATCTGCATTTCCCTGTTAACACAGAATGTAGAACATTCTTTCATATGCTATTTGCCATCTGTATAACCTCTTTGGTGACATGTCTGTTCAAGTCTTTGGCCCACTTTTGAAACCCGTTGTTTGTTTTCTTATTGTTGAGTTTTAAGAGTTCTTTTGTATTTTGGATGGCAGTCCTTTCTCAGATATGTCTTTTGCAAATATTTTCTTCTTCTCTGTGGCTTGTCTTCTAATTCTCTTGTCATTATCTTTCACAGAGCAGAAGTTTCCAATTTTAATGAAGTTCAGCTTATCAATTCTTTCTTTCACAGATCACATCTTTGGTGTTGTATAACAAATGCTTTTTAAGCCTCTATAGATTTGTTTGTTTGTTTGTTTTTCAGTAGTGTGTTATGCACAGTAGTTAACTTGTACTTACCTCAAAAGTCATGATTAAAAAAAAAGCAGTTCATTAACTTCATTGCTGTAAAAATATGCTTCTCTTTTCTTATTTTCTATTTTCTTTATCCAATTATCTAAGCTTAAACTCTCAAGAGTTATCTTAATGTCTTCCCACTCCAGCATTTACTTTATTCTGTAGGCAAAAGAAAGCTGCTGAAAATTTTTAAGCAAGGGAGAGACATAAACAAATTTATACTTTATAAAGATCCATACTAACAGTTCTCAAAGTGTGGCCCAAGAAACTCTGGGTTCCCCAAGACTGTTTTAGAAGGTTTTCAAGGTCAAAAATAATTCCATAATAATATATTGTTCACTCTCATTTTTTATGAGTGTACAGTGGAGGCTTACAGAGACTACATAACATGTGACCTCATAACAGATTGAATGTAGAAATAAATGTGTGAATTCATCTGTCTTCTATTAAGAAGAGTCTCTACCAACATTGCAGAGACTTGTAAAAAAATAAAAAGCAATGCCACTCTGCTCACTAAATTTTATTTTGTTTTATAAAATTTATTTTTCATAAAAATGTATACTTAACATGAAATGAGATTAATTTTATTTATAAATTTTTAATTTAAAGTTTCTCAGTGTTAATTTTTACTATATTAAATATTTCTACCACCCACATAAACAAAACTTTCTGGGTTCCTCAATAGTTTTTGAGAGTATTAAGTAGTCTTGAGACAAAAAAATGAAAACTACTTTTCTAGACTTCAGGTGATATGATAGATATTTTCAAAGCTTCTTTTCAAAAAAATATAAATAAAAAGCCAGTTGGAGGCTTTCAAAGTGAAAACTGTGCTAATATAAACAAAGCAATATGGATTGGAAGGAAGATATGGATAAAAGAGATGTTAAAAGAGATAGATTCAATAGACCATAAGAACTAAAAGATTTATAGTATGGAGTTTCCTTTTAAAACTAAAAATACAGCTCCATCATTTAAGAGGAATGGAGAAGCTGTACTACATATATATAATAAAATATTACTCAGCCATAAAAAAGAATGAAATAATGCCATTTGCAGCAACATGGATGGACTTAGAGATTGTCATTCTAAGTGAAGTGAGTCAGAAAGAGAAAGACAAATATTATATGATATTGCTTATATGTGAGTGATAGTTGCTCAGTCACATTCAACTCTTTGTGACCCCATGGACTGTAGGGGTCCTTTGTCCATGGAATTCTCCAGGCAAGAATACTGGAATGGGCTGCCATTTCCTTCTCCAGAGGATCTTCCTGACCCAGGGATTGAACACAGGTCTCCCACATTGCAGGCAGATTCTCTACCATCTGAGCCACCAGGGAAACCTTTGCTTATATATGGAACCTAAAAAAGGAGTACAGATATAGAAAACAAACTTACAGTTACCATAGGGTAAAGGGAGGTAGGATGAGACAGATAAATTGGGAGATTGGGAATGACGTATAGGTACTACTATATGTAAAATAGATAGCTAATAAGGACCTGCTATATAGCATAAAGAACTCCTCTCATCTGTAATGGCCTAGATGGGGAAAATAAAATCAAAAAAAGAAAGGATATATGTATATGTATAGTTGATTCACTTTGCTGTACATTGACACTAAATATTATAAATCAACTATAGTTCAACAAGAACTTTTAAGAGAAGTATTTGTAGAGGCTAAAGGAATGGGAAGACTCTAGGATTACTGCTGGATTTCTTCCTTAGGAAACCACTCACTTGAAAAACTACAACTTGTCTTTAAAGAACAAGGCCTTTTTCTCTGTGAAGACTTTATTGACCTACCTATGTTTGGTGATACACATGGCCTAACATTTAACTCCATTCTTAAACTTGCCCCACTGATTATGATCATTTGTCTAGTATGCCTCTGCCTTCTACTGGACTTGAGTTTCCTGAAGTTGGAGATAAAATCCTAACCATTTATGTCCTCAGTGCCTCTGCAATGCCTGCCATGTATATACTCAACAAATGTCAGAAGAATGTATAATAGATACAAAAATTGTTGACTCATCCCTACCTTTTCTACTCACTAAAAAATTGTCTTGGTCTGCTAGCTTCCCTGCAACTTGACCCATTGTGTTCAATTTTGCCAAAAATTCTCAGATTTCAAGAAAGAGAGAACTAAACTGGAAAGACAAAAAAGAAAAGACAGAGTAAGAGACATAGAGGCATGTTTGGGAGAGAAATACTGGGAACTTAGCACAAAGAGGGGCACCAGGATGACAAAGGGACATTGGAGAATAAGCAAGAATAAAGAAAGCCTCTAGAAAGATGCATAACAAAGGGCTATGAACTTGTTGTTCATTTAATATTCTTAAGGAGGCCAAATAAATGTGGGAATTACTTTTTAACCACCTTCGGTTGCTAAACTGTGTTTCTTTAATGCAGTACTATGCCAAAACTGGACCATATGGGGCCTAGGAATTTATTTAGATTATAAATGAAGCATGCATGCATGAACCAAATTAATGTGAGACATTTTCCACTGAAAGACTTTTTATGTTTTGTAGTATTTTGTGTGAATTTTTGTTAAGCGTGTACAGATACTTTGGTTTTAGCCTAAACTGTTTCCTCTGCTGGGATTCAAACATGTCTGGGCATGTCTGATGAGGTATTGGAAGCCCACAGGTGTCTATTTATGCAGATTGATCTGTCAAGGGGTGTAGAGTGGCTGCAGGGAGTAGGGCTTTTCAAGGCACACTATGGAAGACATCTGAGATTTTAAAGGAACAATATGGTGGCTCTCCCACTCAGGACTCATAGTCTTGTGTTTAAGCTCTAAAGAGACAGAGATGCTATAGGTAAAAATGGAAAAAACAAACAAACAAACAACAAAACTGTTTTCCCAAAGGAACTTACAAGACACTTTCTAACACCCTCTTTGTGTGCCTGCTGACAAGATATATTCTGTGCAGAACACAACTTGTTCCTGGGCCAGGATCAATTGCAGGGCATGCCACTCTACATGGTCCCTCATTTGCAGCTCTGAGAGTTTCAGAAGTATAGCAAAAGTGATCAGCAGCCACTCTCAGTTATTTTCTTAGAAAGAAGACATCACTGAGGAAAAGGGCCATTCAGAGTGCATAAGAGAAACCCCTAGAGATACCCAAAAAATATAATTGGCAGTTAGTTTTCAGAAGGCTATCACCAGTAAGTAAAATTTAAGTTGTTGGAATTAAGTTGACCTCATTTGTGCCCACTGGTTTCTGCCTTGGGATGACACAAATCTAGCACCATGCTCTGTTGAAGCCATGTGGAAGAATGAATATTTGTTGCCTTGATGAGTGGATCTCTTATTTTATTTAGTAAGTCTCACTTCATTTCAGAAAGAATTTGAGGCAGCTGTCTAGTTTATTTAGCAATGAGTTGCAGCCTGAAGCTATTACACTGAAACAATTTATTACTAAAATCTAAGAGACATCATGATCAAAAGCCCATTTGTCAAGTGTCTATTCACAGGTGGTCTTGCACTTATGGTCATTCACCAAGAAAGCTTCCAAGCATGACCCATGTTCCTTGGAATTCTATGGTCTGAAGTGGGTTGAGAACTCATTTCCAGAAGAGAATAAGATTAGAAGTTTCTATTTAGAAATAATTAGGAAAATAGGGAAATAAGAATGAAGAAAAAGAAAAGTTAGCAGTCCAGGCAGAAGCACATGCTCTATTATGAATGTTATGTAGAACTCTTGCATCTGTTTTCTTTTATAAAGGGACCCTATGGAAACCTTTTCCCTTTACATCATCTGTTTACTACCATTTTGCCTTTTCATAGCATATGCACCCAAAAGACTCACAAATCTCTTCTCAGAAGATATTATGAGGTAGAGGATAAGGTTATTTTGTTTTGTTTATAGTGAATCTATGCTAATATTTCAAAGAATACTTTACCCCCACATGTAACTTTGGGTTTCATTGGTAACTGTGAAAATTTTCCAGAGGTGAACTGACCTGCAAAGAACTATATTATAATCTTTTTTTCAAAAAAATATAGGATGTGAAATGGATCAAAATTAGCCTTAATTCTAAAAGTATGAACTGTCATGATTCCTTTTTCTGTTTTTCCTTCTACACAAGTAGTTGTTAACTTTCTTCCAAGAAAAAATTCTTTTCCATTTCTAGGAAACCCAGGATAAAGCAAGGAAAATCTAAAAAGCTATTGGTTTCACTTTTTCTTTAGAATTCCTGTACACTCCTCTAAAAGATTTATCTTGACACTAGTACCAGCAAAGGGAATCTGAAATTTGATCTGCTTCTGGGTAGTAAATTAAATAAAGATTTTTAGACACCAATCAAATCTCATACTACTTCACAGATGTTGCAATGAAAAAGTCAAAGCCTGCTAGGGTTTCCAATTAGTAAGCTGCTCTTTCCCATTGTTGGGCTTGCAGATAAACACAGGTACCGTGATGGATGTGGAGATAGAGAGACTTAGGCCATGGTCAGACATTACACAGATGTCCTTCATAAACGTCAGAGACAAAATCGACAATTCCTTGGAGATTGGAGTTTTCAGGGCTAAAACTCTAGACGCATTCATCACAGAAGCCGGCAGGTTGCCATTGCCCCAAAGCAGAGCCAAGCTAAGCGTGCTTAGTTACATTAAGATCTTGCAGCACATCTAGTAATCAGGGGCTCTAAAATGGAAAGCCAAGCATTAGTGTATAAAAGTCATCTTGGGAAGTAAAATCACAGACATTCAGTTTCAACTTGTGGAAGCTTATGGTAGAATTGCAGTCATTTTCTCTGGACTTTCTACAGTGAAAGGAAATCAAATTATTCCAGGAGGAAAGTATGCTGTGGTTTTCTTTTCTGAGGAAAACACAATTTGCTCTCTCCTATTATGTTTGACTAAGGTCAGAATTGACATTGTTGCCAGTGTGTCTGCTATTAAAAGTCTTGAATAAGCCTTTAAATAATGACAAGTTAAAATGCAGAGCAGACAGAGAAAACCCCAAAGGCTTTCTTTTTGTGGCTAATATGAATCATTCATTTATTTCAGTAGCTTGAGACATTTATGTATAAACACACTTAGAAAAATTAGTGATACTATGTATAACATGAGTCATTTAAAACCTCATCTTCTTTCATGAGAAAGTCCAGTCTTTAACCTGGCTCAGTCTGAGCAAATATTTCATTATTTGAGTGTTCATCTATATTTTAATGTTAAGTCTACAGCTTAGTTTCATTCTAAATGTTATTTCACCTAAATTTTTAGCTTCCTCTAAAGCATTTAGGAATTTCTCTTTTAAAACATTTATTAAGAAAAGCCAGTAGAATTCAGGAAGTTTATACTAACTCAAGCATAAAATTCTTAGAGAATTCTAGGACAGTGATTGGTGATAGTTTAGATTAAGCAGCTATAACAAAGATACCCAAATAAAGTGGTTCAAACAAATGGAATTTTATTTATCTTCCTTGAAACAATTCAGATATAGATGGCTAGTCCACAAAACCGTCTGGGACCCAATTCCTTGTATCTTTTCATTTGGCATCCCCTGAAGGGTTGTCCTGGCCAGATAGTCAGAACTGAGTCACCAACAATTGAGTGTTCCAGCCAGCAAGAATGGGGAAAGACAGAAAGTAGAGGGCAAGCAACTTCCTTTTAAAGGAGCAACACACAAGTTGCCTACGTCACTTTTGCTCACATTCTACTGGCAAAAAAATCATTCACACAGCTGCAACTGGTTATAAAGAAGCTAGAAAATGTAGTGTTTAGCTGGAAAGCTGTGTGTGCCCAGCTAAAATTCAGAGAATCTCTTACTAAAATGAAAAGAGAATGCATACAGAGAACAAATAGCCTCTGCCAGAGACAGTGTATCCTCAAATATGTTAGGGAGTTAACAAACTTACCAAAAAAAAAAAAAAAAAACAAACAAGTTCTTTACAACTAAAGCTTAGAGCCTTTAATACACTAACGGTTAAACTCTATGAGGGAGGAATAGATTTCCTACATTTCCTAGATTTATTTGACCATGGGACCTGTTTTTCAAAGGTCAACTCTTAGAGCTAATATGTGGTAGAATACATGTTAGGGAACACTACTCTGGAATACTCCACTTAAATTCATTAACTCTAGCTACAAATCAAAATTCGCCCAAGAGAAAAAAGAAAATATTGGCGTATTCACATGCTATACTCTTTGAAAGAGCTGAATATACCTAAAGAATGTGTATTTAAATTCTTACAGTGAGCTCATTAAGATTAGTTTATGAAACTGTCCTGCTTTTTCCTTTAAGGGGTGGGGGTGGGGTGTATTTCTTTATGAAAGACAAAATAATTCCATATGATAGGCATCCTGCATAACGGAGTGTCCAAGGGGTTAATGGTTTAACCCAGGTTAAATCAGTAAGGCCACAAGTCAGTTTAACAAATGGAATATAAGTTAAGTATTGTTTGTGATGCCAGTTCAATGTCCTTTAATACACAAAGCCACAGGGCTGGGTCCAGTTAATTAATACAAGTTAATTATTAACTTGTATAGAATATTCAGGGGTATAGGATAAGGCAGTGGAGTCTAAAGGACTTTATCTTTGCTACCCAGGTCAAGAAAACACCCTGAGACTATTTTCCAGTACACACCAGCAGAGTCATCACTGGTACTTCTTTTACCTTTAAGCAAACTCTAGAGTCTAAGACACTCTTACATACTACCTAATTTGCCATCGGAGAACTGGGTTTTTATATTTGTTTGGCTCATATTTCTTATATCAGTATTCAGTGTCTCTTAGACTGAAAGGGCACTGCTAAAATTCTGGTGAAAATGACTGTAGAATCCCCCAGGCCTGAGTTCAAATCCTGACTAGAGCACTCCCCAGCTATGTGACTCCTCTGTCCATGGGCTTCTCCAGGGACTGGAGTGGGTTGCCATGCCCTTCTCCAGGGGATCTTCCTGAAACAGGAAGGGATTGAACTAATGTCTCTTACATCTCCTGCAATGGCAGGCAAATTCTTACCATCTGAGCCACTAGATATGACTTCAAACAACCTAACTAATTTGAGCCTCAGTTTCCTTGTCAATAGTATAAAGACTATTATGTCTGCCTCAAAGTTTTTGTGAGACCAAGATAAGAAGTAGTACACAGAGATGTACTAGAACAATGGCTGCCACATGATAGAAAGTCCTCAAAATGTTAGCTTTCTTCCATTCTTCCCACTTTTCCCCAGCAGAATGATTAAGATCATGGGTAATGAATACATACACACCTAAGTTTCGGTCTTTGCTCTGCCTCTTAGTAGCTATGTACCTTGAACCAGTTTTTTTTTTTTAATTCCTTCAAGTCTCTGTTTCCTAATTCATAAACCAAATATTAATAATATTTACCTTAATTAGATTATTAAGGAAATATAATATTAAGAAATCAGTACAGTGCCTGACATAGTTTGTATTTCATCAAAAAATGAAAGTGTTAGTCACTCAGTCATATCCAACTCTTTGTGACCCCCATGGACTGTAGCCCACCAGGCTTCTCTGTCCATGGGATTCTCCAGGCAAGGGAGTGGGTAGCCATTCCCTTCTCCAACGGATCTTCCCAACCCAGAGATCAAACCTAGGTCTCCTGCATTTCAGGCAGATTCTTTACCATCTGAGCCAATTTAGAAGAAAAATACGTGCACCTTGTTGATAAAATATGGGAGTAAGCACTTAATAAGTGTAAGTTGTTGTTACCATGTGTAACATTATTAAGGAGACTTATATGGAGACCCAAGGTAAAGCTTACAGAGGTTGGGAAGATCAACAACTTTAGTCCTAGAAAACCAAGTATAATCAGAAAAGCTATCATTATGGCCAAAATATAACACAATTAACATAATAAGAAAGTTATATCTGTGGTGTGAAGATACTAGAGAAGAAGCTGTGATAAACTCTAGACTAGGATTATGGGGTAGGGGGTGAGAGAGATGAAGATGGATAGAAAAGGCTTCACTCATAATTGATTCATAAATATGGTTTTAAAAAATGAATAAAAGGGTTTAACAGCTTTAAAAGAACATCTCAGACAGATGAAAAAGCCACTGAAAAATTACCAATTTGGGGGGAAACACAAGATAACTCAGTATTACTGGAATGCAAGTTGCTTTCATCTTGGATGAGAGAGTTCACAGGAATCCACATGGCCAGCAAAGATAAGCCCTCTTCATTCCCTGAAGGGATGCCTTCTAAGTAAAGGAATTTAAATCCATTCAGCAAAGAAACATAAAATAAATGTACCTAATCGCCTAACCCTGTAGGATAATACAAAAAAGATGAGTGAAATCTCTAGGGCAAAAAGAAAAATAGACTTGCAGGTCCTATTTCCTAAAGAAAAGTATGTACTAATCAAAGAACAAAGATAACAAATTCAAGTGTCCTTCATGTTTTCAAGAAGCTAGTCTCAAACAAATCCACGTCCAAAATAGATCATTCTTTAAAAAAACAAAAACACTGATTAGAGTACATTTTATTTCCATTCTAAATTTTAAAATTTATTATCAGTACAATCATTTCATCAGACAAATCATGATAAAAAGAACATACTATTCTTACATTAAGAAAACTAATAATCTTCATTCACTGAGCCATTTAATATATGGAACATGGAATGAACCTCCTAAAGTTTCTACTGTAGTCTTGAAATTTTACGTCTTCAGTCTTTTACATATACCCGTTTCTAACCACTGTGCTTAGATAATGAAAATTCTAAAGGACAAAGCAGAAAACTTAAGCCTTAATTTTGCAATAAGGAGCTCATGATCTGAGCCACAGTCAGCTCCAGTTCTTGGTTTTGCTGACTGTATAGAACTTCTTCATCTTTAGCTGCAAAGAATATGATCAATCTGATTTCAGTATTGACCATCTGGTGATATACATGTGTAGAGTCATCTTTTGTGTTGCTGCAAGATGGTGTTTGCTATGACCAGTGAGTTCTCCTGGCAAAATTCTGTTAATCTTTGCCCTGCTTCATTTTGTACTCCAAAGCCAAACTTGCCTGTTGACCAGATATCTCTTTACTTCCTACTTTTGCATTTCAATCCCTATTATGAAAGGACATCTTTTTTGGGGTGTTAATATTAGAAAATCTTGTAGGTCTTTATATAACTGTTCAACTTCAGCTTCTTCAGCATTAGTAGTTGGGACACAAACTTGGATTACTGTGATTTGAATAGTTTGCCTTGTGAACAAACTGAGATCATTTTGTCATTTTTGAGATTGCACCCAAGTACTGCATTTTGGACTCTTTTGTTGACTATAAGGGCTACTCCATTTCTTCTAAAGGATTATTTCCCACAGTAGTAGATATAATGGTCATGTGAATTAAATTCGCCCAACCCATCCATTGTAGTTCACAACAAAGCAGAAAATGGAAAATACTAATGTTACCCGTGTTAACACATGCTGTTGGCTTTGACTACCTTGCTTAGCTCTCTATGTGTGCTTAGTTGCTCAGTCATGTCCAACTCTTTGCAACCCCATGGGCTGTAGTCCACAAGGCTCTTTTGTCCTTGGGATCCTCCAGGCAAGAATACTGGATTGAGAGTCATAACCTTTTCTAAGGTATCTTCCTGACCCAGGCATTGAACACAGATTTCCTGCATTGCAGGCAGATTCTTTACCATCTGAGCCACCAGGGAAGCCTTTCACTTTGTATAAAAAAGGGTATACTGAAATTCTCCCTGAGATGTGGCCAAGGGCCACAGGTCAGTATACCCAGCATGTGCCACCATACAGCAGGGCTCCAGCTAGGATCACGGCAGCATAAAGCCTGCTGTCAGGAATCATATATGGATTCAGTTCAGTTCAGTTTCAGTTCAGTCACTCAGTTGTGTCCAACTCTTTGCAACCCCATGAACTGCAGCACACCAGGCCTCCCTGTCTATCACCAACTCCCACAGTTTACCCAAACTCACGTCCATTGAATGATGCCATCCAACCATCTCATCCTCTGTCATCCCCTTCTCCTCCTGCCCTCAATCTTTCCCAGCATCAAGGTCTTTTCAAATGAGTCAGCTCTTTGCATCAGGTGGCCAAAGTATTGGAGTTTCAGCTTCAACATCAGTCCTTCCAATGAACACCCAGGACTGATTTCCTTTAGGATGGACTGGTTGGATCTCCTTGCAGTCCAAAGGACTCTCAAGAGTCTTCTCCAACACCACAGTTCAAAAGCATCAATTCTTCTGCGCTCAGCTTTCTTTATAGTCCAGCTCTTACATCCATACATAACCACCGGAAAAACCATAGCCTTGGTTAGATGGACCTTTGTTGGAAAAGTAATGTCTCTGCTTTTTAATATGCTTTCTAGGTTGGTCATAACATTCCTCCCAAGGAGTAAGTGTCTTTTAATTTCATGGCTGCAATCACCATCTGCAGTGATTTTGGAGCCCCCAAAAATAAAGTCAGCCACTGTTTCCAGTTTCCTCATCTGTTCCTATCATGAAGTGATAGGACCAAATGCCATGATCTTAGTTTTCTGAATGCTGAGCTTTAAGCCAACTTTTTCATTCTCCTCTTTCACTTTCATCAAGAGGCTCTTTAGTTCTTCTTCACTTTCTGCCATAAGGGTGGTGTCATCTGCATATCTAAGGTTATTGATACTTCTCCCAGCAATCTTGATTCCAGCTTGTGCTTCATCCAGCCTAGCATTACTCATGATGTACTCTGCATATAAGTTAAATAAGCAGGGTGACAATATACAGCCTTGACGTACTCCTTTTCCTATTTGGAACCAGTCTGTTGTTCCATGTCCAGTTCTACCTGTTGCTTCCTGACCTGCATACAGGTTTCTCAAGAGGCAGGTCAGGTTGTCTGGTATGCCCATCTCTTTCAGAATTTTCCACAGTTTATTGTGATCCATGCAGTCAAAGGCTTTGGCTTAGTCAATAAAGCAGAAATAGATGGTTTTCTGGAACTCTCTTGCTTTTTTGATGATCCAACGGATGTTGACAATTTGATCTCTGGTTCCTCTGCCTTTTCTAAAACCAGCTTGAACATCTGGAAGTTCACAATTCACATTTTGCTGAAGCCTGGCATATGTGGATTAAGTGAAACAATAAAAGCTAGAAGCAACAAGCTATGAGAATAAATCTCACACTAGGAGATTTATTCTCTACCTAAAGGTAGGTCTTTGCTGTGGAGACAACATTTGAAAGGCTATCAGTGGAGACCCCTGACCCCAAGATACTGACACCAGTGGTTTTACAGAACCAGTGTCAGGGTTTAAATCTACCAGACTGCTCCTCTCATCCTCTCTCCCCAACCTTGAACGATACATACCAGAAGGGACCAGACTAATTTTAAACTGCTCTTGACTATCAAAATCTTCGCTGAAATTATTTTACCAGTCACTGTGAAAAAGAGTGAGACTCAGTGGGGATCAGAAAGGAAGAAGAGAACATTCATAATGAGGAAGATCATATCCCCAGGGATAGCCAATGCCCATGGGCTTTCTACCCTAGGCTTTTGCTAATGCCATGACTTGTCTGAAGGCCTTCTCAAAAATAATCTTTCTCCATTTAAAAAACAACATCACCCCCCTTGTTTCCCTAATGCCCAATCACCAGTTGAGGTTTTTCTGCCTTAGTTCTATTTCTTTTTCTCCTCTGAAACAATTTCTTCAAATTCCAACAACCTTCTCTGTTATGTTTAGGTTCCATAGCAATCAACTGGGGACAACATTTAATGATTTACAGCTTTGCAGCTTTCTTTACAGACTATTTTAAGAGAGAGAGGGATATTTTCATGTCACAGAATTGAGCTGTTACAGAAATAGAACAAGGGAAAGAATTTAACACCTTTCATTTTCTCTCCTTTTGCTTGGGGTGGTAGTTCTCCCTGGGCCCTGAGTAATGATAGCTCTGAATCTGAAGCCGCCTGACTGAAGAGGCAAAAAGATAAGGATGCAACTGAGCACAAGGAATTAGCAGAGAATCAGAAGTAACTAACTTCCGCCCCGGAACCCCGCCAACCCCCGCCCCCCCACATCCCCACCCCGCCACAGTCATTCTTTGTCATCTGAGAGGATATACTTGGCTTAGAAATGTTTTCTAGAAACAATGGTTATCGTTTCAAAGCAGCAGGGGAAAAAAGAAAGAAAGAAAAGAATATCCTTTAAAAGTTTTTTCTCCAAAAGGTCAGGGGGACAGGTCGTGGGGGCTAGAATAGGTGTTCACAAAGTAAGTAAACAATTTAATAAACAATGAGTGGAGAAGACAGAGCAGGATAGGTAAAATGCAGTGGAAAAGATCTTGCTAGAGTAACTCAACAGCTTGTGATCTACAGGCTGATCTCTTGGTAGGCTTTCTGTGTTAAAAAAAAAAAAATTCCCTAGGAATTAATGATTTTTTATTCCAAATGCCCTTTTCTCTCTTTCTGATGGCCTTAAAATAAAATTATGTTTTCAGAGCCCGAGCCCTCGTGTCAATCTTGTTTCTCAGTGGCTAGGACAATAGTTCCTGCTACTCTTGATAAAGTAGTCTAAGTTGGGAGAATGCTGAATTAAGGAAACTTACACTGTGTTTATAGTTCTAGGATTCATTTCATTTGTAGTATGAGGGGTGGAGTAGAGGTGAATACATTTCAGTGTTTCCTACATTCATTTTTCCATAGAACTGTTTTTCTAAGCACCCTAGTCTGCTTGTGGAGGATATTTATGAGGAAATATTTATTTCTCTGCTTAAGCACTCTTAAAAATTATCAAGGACCCCAAAGAGCTTTTGTTTATTCATATATATCATGTTAGAAATGAAAACTAAGAAAATTTAAAATTGTATTGTTCTTTGGAAGGAATGATGCTAAAGCTGAAACTCCAGTACTTTGGCCACCTCATGCAAAGAGTTGACTCATTGGAAAAGACTCTGATGCTGGGAGGGATTGAGGGCAGGAGGAAAAGGAGACGACAGAGGATGAGATGGCTGGATGGCATCACTGACTCAATGGACATGAGTTTGAGTGAACTCTGGGAGATGGTGATGGACAGGGAGGCCTGGCATGCTGCAATTCATGGGGTCGCAAAGGGTCAGACACAACTGAGCGACTGAACTGAACTGAACTGAAAGACATAATAATAAACATCTAACATAAATAACAGTTTTTTACTTAAAAAAAAAAAAGACCTACATTTTCCAAAATAAAAATATCTTGTGATGAGATTGGCATAGTACAGATTTTTACAAATCTCTTTAAGGTCTAGATTAGTAGGAGACAACTAGATTCTCATATCACTTCTGCATTCCACCTATTGTGATGTCAGGCAATCTCTGGAAAACTCTCCCATATACTTACAAAAGAAAGAGAGTGAAAACGGCCAATGTCATCTTACTATCATTATGAAAAATGCTTAGACCTCAAGAACTCCCTAAAAGGGTCTGAGAGATTCCCCAGAGGACCTCAGACCATACTTCAAAAACTGCTAGACTAGGGCATGAATGGCCAATGGGAAGAGGCAGGAGAGGAAGGAAATAATAGAACATTTATGAGTGTCTACCACATGCCGAGAGACCTGCTAGGAATTTTTATGAGCATTAATTTCACCTACCACCTAAACTCGTTTAAGGAGGTAGTCACAATTTCCTTTGTCTATGCTGGTAAGAAAACAGACTCAGAAGGATTGTGTAACTTACCCAAGCTAAAAACAACTGGTAAGAGGCAGCCAGTTTGAAACTGAGTTAAGGACACCAAAATATCTTAAGAAAAGAGTTTTCAGTGTTATATCATTATTAATTTTTATTGTTGCATAACAAATTACTACAAACTTAGTAGCTAAAAACACCCATTTATTGTCACAGTTATGTATTAATAAGTCAGAAGTCCTAGAGCTATCCAAATGGATTCTCTACTCTGAGTATCACATTTAGGCTGTTAACTGGTTGAGTTCTCATCTGCAGATTCTGAAAAGAATGTGCTTCCAAGTTCTTTTGGGCCAATTCAGCTCCTCACAGTTGTAGGACTGAGGTTCTTGTTTTCTTGCTGGCTACTGGACGAGGGTCACTTTCAGCTCCTAGAAGTTATCCTCAGGTCCTGGACACTTGACTCTCTACATCTGCAAGTCAGTAATGGGGAAATCTTCCTTGCATATAAGAACTTTGGCATCTACTTGCTTCTTTTTCCATTTCCTAAATTTCTCAGAGGTGAAATATATGTTCTAACCTCAACTGGCTCTCTGTTCCAAGATAAATGCATCCATCTGGGGTCAGTAGCCCAGTCCTGTCCCACAACCAGCCCCCTAGAGTACTTCATGGAGCCAGAAAGATAAAACCTCTCCCTTTCACAACTGAGCTGTTATCTCCTTGTACCTTCTGGACTCGAACAGTCAGCCAGCCCTGGCTTCTCACCTTAAGCCCCATGGTTGCATGTCCCCAGTTTTCCATGAGGAAGGGAACTAATATCTGTTGTTCACAATGCCAGCCATCTTTCATCTTCTCTCAAAGTGTCTTTTCTCCCTTTTCCCTTTCTTCTCATAAAGATAAATTCAGGCATTCTTATATCACACTTCTCAGCTAGTACTAAATTTAAAGATCATCTCTTAAATCCATGCACCTATGGAGAAGGCAATGCACCCCAGTCCAGTACTCTTGCCTGGAAAATCCCTTGGACGGAGGAGCCTGGAAGGCTGCAGTCCATGGGGTCGCTGAGGGTCAGACACGACTGAGCAACTTCACTTTCACTTTTCACTTTCATGCATTGGAGAAGGGAATGGCAACCCACTTCAGTGTTCTTGCCTGGAGAATCCCAGGGACGGTGGAGCCTGGTGGGCTGCCGTCTATGGGGTCACACAGAGTCTGACACGACTGAAGTGACTTAGCAGCATGGACACCTTATCTTTGACAAAGGAGGCAAGAATATACAATGGATTAAAGACAATCTCTTTAACAAATGGTGCTGGGAAAACTGGTCAACCACTTGTAAAAGAATGAAACTAGACCACTTTCTAATGGCATACACAAAAATAAACTCAAAATGGATTAAAGATCTAAATGTAAGACCAGAAACTATAAAACTCCTAGAGGAGAACATAGGCAAAACACTCTCCGACATAAATCACAGCAGGATCCTCTATGACCCACCTCCCAGAATATTGGAAATAAAAGCAAAAATAAACAAATGGGACCTAATTAAACTTAAAAGCTCTGCACAACAAAGGAAACTATAAGCAAGGTTAAAAGACAGCTTCTGAATGGGAGAAAATAATAGCAAATGAAGCAACTGACAAACAACTAATCTCAAAAATATACAAGCAACTTATGCAGCTCAATTCCAGAAAAATAAACGATCCAATCAAAAAATGGGCCAAAGAACTAAACAGACATTTCTCCAAAGAAGACATACAGATGGCTAACAAACACATGAAAAGATGCTCAACATCACTCATTATCAGAGAAATGCAAATCAAAACCACAATGAGGTACCATTTCATGCCAGTCAGAATGGCTGCGATCCAAAAGTCTACAAGCAATAAATTCTGGAGAGGGTGTGGAGAAAAGGGAACCCTCCTACACTGTTGGTGGGAATGCAAACTAGTCCAGCCACTATGGAGAACAGTGTGAAGATTCCTTAAAAAACTGGAAATAGAACTGCCTTATGACCCAGTAATCCCACTGCTGGGCATACACACTGAGGAAACCAGAATTGAAAGAGACACGTGTACCCCAGTGTTCATCGCAGCACTGTTTATAATAGCCAGGACATGGAAGCAACCTAGATGTCCATCAGCAGATGAATGGATAAGAAAGCTGTGGTACATATACACAATGGAGTATTACTCAGCCATTAAAAAGAATCCATTTGAATCAGTTCTAATGAGATGGATGAAACTGGAGCCGATTATACAGAGTGAAGTAAGCCAGAAAGAAAAACACCAATACAGTATACTGACGCATATATATGGAATTTAGAAAGAAGGTAACAATAACCCTGTATGCGAGACAGTTAAAGAGACACAGATGTATAGAACAGACTTTTGGACTCAGAGGGAGAGGGAGAGGGTGGGATGATTTGGGAGAATGGCATTGAAACATGTATAATATCATATATGAAACGAATCACCAGTCAAGTTTTGATGCATGATACTGGATGCCTGGGGCTGGTGCACTGGGACCACCCAGAGGGACGGTACGGGGAGGGAGGAGGGAGAGGCGTTCAGGATGGGGAACACGTGTATACCTGTGGTGGATTCATGTTGATGTATGGCAAAACCAATACAATATTGTAAAGTAATTAACTTCCAATTAAAATAAATAAATTTATATTTAAAAACTAAATAAATAAAGCATCTCTACAGAGCATTGTTATAAAAGAGCTTCATTAAGTGCATATAATACATGATTCTAAAGTTAAAGGTTTTGTGGAGTTCTACAAATTCTAGTCAGAACATTATTAAGTATTAAACAATTCATATTAATTTTGCTTAGAGAAATTTATAAAAACATTACAAAATGTTTACTTTAATGTAGCTGAAAATCAGCTTCCTTTCCTCCTCTTCCTGTTGGGCTGTTGTAAAATTAATGCCATCCAGAAAGCAAACATTTTTTTTTCTTTATTTTGTCTATATAGATTTTCACTTTTTTAAAAAAAAATTCAGAGAATAATATCATTAATCATTTTCCACAGGTAAATATTCATTGTAATTCATGTGAAACACCATCTTAATAGCCAGTAAGAGTGGAATTAGCAGAAGGATTTATGAAGTGGATTACAGCAGCGATAGAGCATATAAGGGACAGGGATAAGAAAAAAGAGATGGAGGGAGGGAGGTGGGGCGAGATGATGAGACAATAAGAGCCATGAAGAAGAGGGAAAAGCAGGCAAGCAGACAGAGAACGTGCATAAAAAATAGCAGATATATCAGAATCATTATGCCTTGACTGATCAACTAACAGCATTTTTTGCATCAGGCAGTTTCAGAATCTTCTGTTTACTTATCTAGGGATTGTTTATGGATACACACAAACAAATACAATTATAAATCTATCAGCCAAACAAACACATGAAAAGATGCTCAACATCACTCATTATTAGAGAAATGCAAATCAAGACCACAATGAGGTACCATTTCACACCAGTCAGAATGGCTGCAATCCAAAAGTCTACAAGCAATAAATGCTGGAGAAGGTGTGGAGAAAAGGGAACCCTCCTACACTGTTGGTGGGAATGCAAACTAGTCCAGCCACTTTGGAGAACAGTGTAGAGATTCCTTAAAAAATTGCAAATAGAACTGCCTTATGACCCAGCAATCCCACTGCTGGGCATACACACTGAGGAAACCAGAATAGAAAGAGACACATGTACCCCAACGTTCATCACAGCACTGTTTATAATAGCCAGGACATGGAAGCAACCTAGATGTCCATCAGCAGATGAATGGATAAGAAAGCTGTGGTACATATACACAATGGAGTATTACTCAGCTATTAAAAAGAATCCATTTGAATCAGTTCTAATGAGATGGATGAAACTGGAGCCGATTATACAGAGTGAAATAAGCCAGAAAGAAAAACACCAATACAGTATACTAACACATATATATGGAATTTAGAAAGATGGTAATGATGACCCTGTATGCAAGACAGCAAAAGGGACACGGATGTGTAGAGCAGATTTTTGGACTCTGAGGGAGAGGGAGAGGGTGGGATGATTAGGGAGAATGGCATTGAAACATGTATACTATCATGTAAGAAATGAATCGCCCGTCTATGTTTGATGCATGATACTGGATGCTTGGGGCTGGTGCACGGGGATGATCCAGAGAGATGATACAGGGTGGGAGGTGGGAGGGGGGGTTCATGCTTGGGAACTCATGTACACCCGTGGTGGATTCATGTCAATGTATGGCAAAGCCAATACAGTATTGTAAAGTAAAATAAAGTAAAAATAAAAATAAAAAAAATAAATCTATCAGCCAGACCTTTAAGAAATTCACATATTAAGCCATGAGTCATTGATCTAACTCTCATGGTTTTGGCCTGAGGATCTAAGAGTAAATACAATTAAAGGGAATTTCAGAATCCATAGTTAATTTGGAGATGCCTTTTGGATTTATATCCATACCTAGGTAACCATATTATCCTGAAGAGTAGAGAATAATACTTTTTTTAGGAAAAAAAAAATTTGTGTGGTTTACTCACATAGTAATGTAAGTATAGTTCCTGGATAATAAAAATTACACAAAGTCAGTATCATCCTTTCAGCAGCACTTGTGTCCTGACTATTAGCAGAAGAAACCGGAAGTATGGACGTCTTCTTTTCATTTCTTTTTCCAGTCATTCACAGGCATGTCATTTTAATACAAGCTTTTTGATGTATGTTTGGTTGGGCCGCCATAACAAAAATACCACTGACTGGGTGGCTTAAACAATAAATATTTATTTCCTCACAATTCTGGCAGCTGGAAGTCCTAGATCAAGGTGTAGGTAGGGTTTGTTTCTTCTGAGGACATTTTTCCTTGGCTTGTAAATGACTGTCTATGTCTTTACAATAGTCTGCTGTGTTTCTGTGTCCTAACCTCCTCTTTTTATAAGGATACCAGTCATACTGAATTAGGGTGTGCCCTAATGACTTCATTTTACCTCAGTTACCTCTTTGAAGACCTGATCTCCAAATAGAATCACAGTCTGAGGAACTGGGGTTAGGATTTCAACATGTGAATTAGGATGGGGACACAATTCCAACCATAACAGTAGTCCTTTTTTAGAAACTTTGCTCTAATAAAAGAAATTCTTATCTATAGATATGCCATCCCAATCAATGGTTGCTACCATCTTTAAGTTTTTCACAAGTGAAATATCTGAAAGAAGAGTTTCAAAGCAGGGTAATGGACAAACAAAACCTGATTCGTCCCCTTAAGTTTCATCTTCTATTTGTGACTTTCTTGCATTAATTCGGATACTACCATCATGCCATCCATGAAATAAGTACACTTCTTTGTTCTTTTTGTTTGATTGTTTGTTTAAAATTTGCTAAATCTATTGCCTTTAATTAAAGGAGGTTGTAAAACATTGGGGGAAAATGTAGAAATAATTGCTACAAACTCAGGCAAGCTCTAAATGAGCCTAACCCATGGACTACTGAAACTAATATGTAAAGCCTACCTCTGCTTCTCATATAATGTGAGGTTGCTTACTATTTACTTCACTTTGAGCCTTAGTTTCTTAATGTGTATGATAAGAACAGTAATTCCTCTGTGGAGACTTTATCTGAAAGGAAACCTCAAACCAGGCAGGTTCAGATACCTGACATTGGCACATTCCTGCCCTATGGTGGCTATTTTGAGAAATATGTGGGCAGCGGGAAAGGCAAAAATAAAATATGGAAACTGTGAAACATAAACCATGAGATACTTTCTTTGTAATGCACACTAGTTTTCTCTTAATTTTCTTGCCTTCTCAGTGTTTTTCTTTCTTAGTACTAATGAAAGTGAAAGTTAAAGTCGCTCAGTTGTGTCTGACTCTGTGACCCCATGGACTATACGGTCCATGGAATTCTCCAGGCCAGAATACTGGAGTGGGTAGCCTTTCCCTTCTCCAGGGG
This sequence comes from Capricornis sumatraensis, assembly GCF_032405125.1. Classification (NCBI taxonomy): domain Eukaryota; kingdom Metazoa; phylum Chordata; class Mammalia; order Artiodactyla; family Bovidae; genus Capricornis; species Capricornis sumatraensis. The sequence continues at coordinate 37,309,793 of NC_091085.1, read as the reverse complement.
ATTTTTCCAACCCAGGGATCGAACCCAGGTCTCCTGCATTGCAGGCGGATCCTTTACCAGCTGAAGCCACAAGGGAAGCCTTAGTACTGCTATCAGTGAAATAAGTGTTAGTTGCTCAGTCGTGTCCGACTCTTTGCAACCCCATGGACTGTAGCCCTAGCCCACCAGGCTCCAGTGTCCATGGAAATCTCGAGGCAAGAATACTGGAGTGGGTTGCCATTCCCTTCTCCAAAGGATCTTCCCAACCCAGAGAACTATCAGTACTCCAAAACAAACAACACAGGAAATTTCAGGATTCATTTAGTTACCCCAGAGGAATTGCAGTATATATTTTTAATCTTTATTTTTCCTTCTCTAAATCACAAGGATTTGTGGCAAATATCTTTGTGTCCCTAATGAGGCCTTTTTTTTTCTGTGATAAAGTGCACATAACATAAAATTTAATATCTTAACTTTTTAAAGGTATAGTTCAGTGGCATTAAGTACATTCACATTGTTGTGCTACCTGAAAGAAAAACAATTTGTTTTCCTGAATGTAATAAGTATGATCATTGTAAGTAGTTCAGAGAGATGTTAAAAATCAAAGCAAAAAGTTACCCCAAATTCTACACCCAGAAGAAATCACTTTTTATCTTGACAGCTTCCGTGAATATCTAACCTAAACTTTAGCTGTGGTCTTCATGACTGGTGAGAATCACATATATTTTGGCACTAACCTTAAGTGTACTGCTTCTCTACCTCCATTCTGTGTTTTCCTACATAAGGTCCAAGCTGACCGCTGCCCTCCCCCTTCAGTATGCAAAATACTTCTTAATGAAGGCTGCATGTGTAATAGAAATGAATGGACAGCAGAAAAAAGCAATGGATGTAAATTTTCATTTTATGCACCTTATCCTTTTAAAGAAGGATAAGGTAAGTCATTTCTGCTCCAAGAAAATTTTCACTTAACTACCATTTAGTCTCTGCTGCTATATAACCCCCTTACATTTCCCCTCCCCATCTTCTCTACTACTACTACTATTACTAATACTACTACTACTACTACTACTAAGTCACTTCAGTCGTGTCCGACTCTGTGCGACCCCACAGACGGCAGCCCACCAGGCTCCCCCGTCCCTGGGATTCTCCAGGCAAGAACACGGGAGTGGGTTGCCATTTCCTTCTCCAATGCATGAAAGTGAAAAGTGAAAGTGAAGTCACTCAGTCATGTCCAACCCTCAGTGACCACATGGACTGCAGCCTTCCAGGCTCCTCCGTCCATGGAATTTTCCAAGCAAGAGTACTGGAGTCGGGTGCCATTGCCTTCTCCGCCCCATCTTCTCTGGCTGACTTCTATTCCCAAAATTCCTCCAATTTCATAGGCAATGTCATTGCCCATCACAGCTATGCCAGAGGAGCCTCACCTTCACAAGGAAGCATACCCACCTAACACACTGTTTTCTTGCAGAGGATTCAGAGGCCATAATTTGAAATAGCAGTTTTCTCTCTCTACATGCATATAAATTTTTACAAAATAGTATCCACTAACAGGGCTGCTACCCTGCACAATTCCGGGAGCACCATTCACACCTTTGTCTTTGCAGATGGGCATCTCTTCTCTGTATGAGAGACCTTCGGTACTATACTTGTTATTGTGTAACTCTACAGTGTCATGGAGATTTTTCCCTGTCACTAAATAGATTATATATCATTATTTTTAATAGCTGTGTAATGTTCCATGCTGTATAATGTCCCATTGTCTGTGAAGGACATGCATAACTAATCCCTTTTTTCTCGTTATTATGAACAATGTTATAAATAACTTTTTAATTATATACCTTTGTGAAGATATCAGATTATATCCTTAAAATAAATTCCTACTTATAGAATAAAAGCTATATACACTATACATTTTGCCACGTTTCAAAGTACCCTCTTAAGAAGTGCCAGTTGTTGTTTTTTTTAATAAATTTTTATTTTTACTTTGCTTTACAATACTATATTGGTTTTGCCATACATTGACATGAATCCGCCACGGGTGTACGTCAGTTCCCAAGCCTGAGCCCGCCTCCCACCTCCCACCCCGTATCATCTCTCTGGATCTTCCCCGTGCACCAGCCCCAAGCATCCTGTATCCCGTATCGAACATAGACTGGTGATTCATTTCTTGCATGATAGTATATATGTTTCAATGCCATTCTCCCAAATCATCCCACCTTCTCCCTCTCCCACAGAGTCCAAAAGTCCATTCTATACATCTGTGTCTATTTTGCTGTCTCACATATAGGGTTATCATTACCATCTTTCTAAATTCCATATATATGTGTTAGAGAAGGCAATGGCACCCCACTCCAGTACTCTTGCCTGGAAAACCCCATGGACAGAGGAGCCTGATGGGCTGCAGTCCATGGGGTCGCTAAGAGTCGGACACAACTGAGCAACTTCCCTTTCACTTTTCACTTTCCTGCATTGGAAAAGGAAATGACAACCCACTCCAGTGTTCTTGCCTGGAGAATCCCAGGGATGATGGAGCCTGGTGGGCTGCCGTCTGTGGGTCGCACAGAGTCGGACACGACTGAAGCGACTTAGCAACAGCAGCAGCATAGTGTATTGGTGGTTTTCTTTCTGGCTTACTTCACTCTGTATAATAGGCTCCAGTTTCATCCACCTCATTAGAACTGATTCAGATGGATTCTTTTTAATGGCTGAGTAATACTCCATTGTGTATATGTACCACAGCTTTCTTATCCATTCATCTGCTGATGGATATCTAGGTTGTTTCCATGTCCTGGCTATTATAAACAGTGCTGCAATGTTTATAATAGCCAGAAGTGCCAGTTTTTACTATATGGGGATTCTTTTTCCTACATCCAATTTACAATCCTGGACATTATTATATTCTTTCTCCTTTTGTTAATGTGATAGGTGAAAAAATGGCATCTTAATAAGTGTTTGCTTTCTTGTCTCTGTTTATGAGCAAAGTTATACATCTGTTTTATATTTTTATTGTCCATTTTACACTTTTTCATATGTGAATAACGTCTTTATCTTTCAGTCCATTTTTCTATTGGTGGATTTATTTTTTTCCATCAGTTTATAAGAGGTATGTAAAAATTATCTAAATATTTATCTAATTCTGATTTTTATTTTACATTTTGGAAGTTCCCTTTTATTTCAAGGAACTTGCACTATTAAAATTAGACCATGAGCATGAGACATTGCTTCAGTAAAGTGATAAATGGGGAGAAGAAAAAAAATTTAAATTCTTGACTTTGAGTTTGAAAATAAGTACATGTTATCTACAGTACAGGTGACAGTCTTAAAAGTCAAAGCCTTTGACTACAAAAAATAAGAATAAAGCTTATTTCCTTATCCATGTCTGTTATACATGTTGCCAGTATTGTTTCTTTTTCTTAGATTGTACTTTACCTTCAACCTTTTGGGGGTTGTTTTGATTTGGTTTTGGTTTATTTCTTCATACATCTTTAAACTTATTTCTTTGTTTTCTGGCTTAGCTATCCCACTTTGAAAAGTTTTCTAAGATTCTACGTCATAAAAGTATTCAACTGTATTTTCTCCATTATACTTGCAGCTTTATTTCTTATAGTTAAAACTTTGATGCATTTAAATTTATTTCAGTGCAGAGACTAGAAGAAGAAATTCTGCAATTTTTTTCCAAATGATTTTCAATTTTCCCAACATGATTCATTAGTCTATTTTTCTTAAGTTTAATCATGTTAAATTTCTGTATACAAATATGTATCTGAATTCTGCTTCATTAATTTTTATGGCTACTATTACACAGACTCTTTTAACTGCTAAAGCTTCATAATATATTTTATATATGATTGATCAAGCATCCCCTAATTAATTTATTTTAAGAAATTTCCTGGATATTCTCATATAGTTCTTCTTTCAGATAAAACTTAATTTTTCAAGGTGTATCCAAAATTCATTTTAAACATTTTTTAAGTAATGAAGTTATAGATTATTTTTACACTATTGTGTCTTCCTATTCAAAATAACTTACATATTAACATATAGAAATTACTAGCCTTCATATACACAACCAAAAACTAAGTAGGGATACAAGTGTATCAAAAAGCCCATTTACAATAGCAACAAAAAAATTGAATACTTGGGAAAATTTACCAAGAAGTATGCAAAACATATACTAGAAAAACTTTAAAACACTCCTGAAGAATATAAAATAGAGTTGAATAAATTTTTAAAACCATCCCTTGTTCCTGGATAGGAGAACCCAACATCTTAAAGATATCTGTTGTCCCTAAGCTGATTTACAAATTTAATGCAGTCTCTTGATAGAAATACAAACAAGTTTCTTAATAGAACTAGACTAGACAATTGATATTAAACTTCATGTGGAAACATAAACATATAAGAATAATCAGAAAAACACTAAAAACAAAAATCTATGGTAGAGGGTTATTGTTGCTGTTTCATCACTAAGTTGTGTTTGACTCTTTTGTACCCCGCCGTGCTCCTCTGTGAGCTTCCCCTGTAGCTCAGTCGGTAAAGAATCTGCCTGCATTGCAGGAGATTCAGGTTCAATCCCTGGGTTGGGAAGATGCCCTGGAGAGGGAAATGGCAACCCACTCCGGTATCCTTGCCTAGAAAATCTCATGGACAGAGGAGCCTGGTGGGCTGTAGTCCATGGGGTCACAAAGAGTCGGGCATGACTAAGAGACTAACACTTATTTACTTGCTTATGCTCCTCTGTCCATGGGATTTCCTAAGCAAGAATACTGGGTGGGTTGCCATTTCCTTCTCCAGGAGGTCTTCCTGAATCAGGGATCAAACCCACATCTCCTACATTGGCAGACTGGTTCTTTACCACTGAGCCTCTTGGGTAGCCCATGATATAGACAGTGGTAACTAAATCTACCAGATATTAAAACACCACAGAATCGCTACAATTAAAATAATGTGTTGGTGTTGGTGTATCCATAGACAAGTTAAATAGAATATGAATTCAAATAATAGACTCAAGTATATATTATTATATATATTAAGATTTAGTATATGATAAAAATGGCATATTCGGTTGCTACAGAAAAAAATGGACGTTTTCAAAAATGGGATGAACAACTGATTATTCACTTGAAAAAAAAATAAAGTTAGAGCCACACTTTGCAATACACATACACTGCTGCTACTGCTGCTAAGTCGCTTCAGTCGTATCCGACTCTGTGCGACCCCATAGATGGCAGCCCACCAGGCTCCTCCGTCCCTGGGATTCTCCAGGCAAGAATACTGGAGTGGGGTGTCATTTCCTTCTCCAATGCATGAAAGTGAAAAGTGAAAGTGAAGTCGCTCAAGTCGTGCCTGACTCTTAGCGACCCCATGGACTGCAGCCTACCAGGCTCCTCCGTCCATGGGGTTTTCCAGGCAAGAATACTGGAGTGGGGTGCCATTGCCTTCTCCAGTACACATACACACACCTCTCCAAAAGGAGTAGAGATTTAAATGTAGAAAATAAAATTATCCAAGTACTAAAAGAAGATACAGTTGAATTCTTCACTAATCTGGCGTAGGAAACAATTTTCTAACCATAACAAAAAAAATCCATAAACAGTTTTTAAAAGATTGACAAGTTTGACTCCATAAAAACTAACAACTTCACTTGAAAGAAACAGCAATGGCAGCAAACTGAGAAAAATAAAATTTGCTACATAGATCATGAAGGATTACTATCCCTAATATTTAAAGAACTCTTAAAAATTGAAGGGTAAAAGAACAAAAACATATAGAAAAATGGATAAAGATTTTTATCCTCACTCATGAGAAGAGAAATGCAAATTAAAACAACCACTCCTTGACAAGGCTTACGGTAACAGTCACTGATACACAGTTGGTAAGAAAGCCAAGATAGCAGTGAAAACAATAGCATAATATATGGGGAAATAGCCCAGTGCTGAGCACTAGTGATAAAAATGAATAAAATACAACCTCTGTCCTTGTATGCTCAGTCTCTGTCCTCAACTCTTTGAGAAGAAAGCAGAGCAGGACTTAGACACATGATTTCAGTGTACTCTGCTAAGTGCCAGAATATCATAAGTGCAGACAGGAGAGCACTTAGACTAGAAGGACTTCTGGGAGGAAGTGATGCCTAAATCAGTACAAGTGAGCCAGAAGAAGCAAGGAAAGGGCAAATGAGAATGTGCAAGATGGTGCCATTGTGGTGTTTTAGGAAAAATAGCGGCAGTTAGTTCCATAGCAGATATAATCCCACCATGGGACCAGAGTACTAGGTGGCCTCAACAGTTTGAGTTAGTCTCTTTAACTTTCCTTTTTCAGCTTCCATGACTAGCATTCTCCATAAACTAGTGGATATATTCAATCAGGTTACACTGAAGTCTGGCTCACCCAGGGGCGATTTGGATTTTTACAGTCTGATCATTGGTGTCAATACCTCCCGAAGTGTAATCTGACTCCCAAACTCCTGGGAAACACCTCACTGCAGAGCCCACCTCGAAGTACTCAAATGGTCAGGTGTGTGTTTCAAACACATGTATCATTTTCTCTGTAATATACATAACAGATTGCAAAGAGCAATGACTGCTCAATTTGAAAACCAGGTAGTAGATTATAGAAAGGGTCTGGCAGGGAAATGATGAGGGTCCAACTGCAGCAATCATGAGGTGGAAGAGGGGCCAGAGTTTCCTGAAGTCACAATTCTCCCACATACAGAGAAATGACTCTTCTTACTATAAGGTTGAAGCCTGAAAGTATCTTCATCTAGTATTAAATAAATACAATCAAAATATCACATATACAGTAGGAGGGCTTTCATTTTCATGTATCAATTCAGAATTTGAGCACTGGCTTTCAGTTCAGTTCAGTTCAGTCGCTCAGTCGTGTCCGACGCTTTGCGACCCCATGAATCGCAGCACGCCAGGCCTCCCTGTCCATCACCAACTCCCAGAGTTCACTCAGACTCATGTCCATCGAGTCAGTAATGCCATCCAGCCATCTCATCCTCTGTCGTCCCCTTTTTCTCCTGCCCCCAATCCCTCCCAGCATCAGAGCACTGGCTTAGTATTCTACAAAAAAAAAAAAAAAAAAACACATTAGTAAAAATATTCATTGGGGTAGAATTTACCCTATAATGATACAGACTTCCTATCAGTCTTGTAACAATGAAAACACATTCAAAAAAGTGGCAGAATTAAAATCATGATCAGATTTCTCATTATAAATGAGCCTCATGAAATAAAATTAGCTGCTTCTCCAAAAATAGCACTTAGTACTTGTTGTAGAGGAGCTGGAAGAGCACAGAGCATTCCAGAGAAAATTAAGCTCTTTTTGTGTTTGTTTTCTGTCAGCTGTGTTATTTTCCAAAAGGAATTCTCTTTTTTTCCTTGTGTGCGAAGTCGCTGCAGTCATGTCCAACTCTTTTCGACCCTATGGACTATAGCCCGCCAGGCTCCTCTGGCCATGGGATTCTCCAAGCAAGAATACTGAAGTGGGTTGCCATTTCCTTCACCAGGGGATCTTCCTGACCCAGGGATTGAAGGTTTGTCTTCTGTGCCTCCTGCATTGGCAGGGCAGAGTCTTTACCACTAAGCTACCTGGGAAGCCTCATTTTTTTTTTCCCCTCATCTCTTTTTCTTTTTTAAAAAACACTATTTATTTATTTATTTTTGGCTGTTCTGGGTCTTCATTGCTGCATGTAGGCTTTCTCTAGTTGCAGCAAGTGACCCTGGCAAATTTTATCACTAATTATTGAATTATAGGCTATAGGTGGCAGATGATGAGATGGTTAGATAGTTATCACCAGCTCAATGGATGTGAATCTGAGCAAACTCTGGAAGACAGTGGAGGACAGAGGAGCCTGGCGGGCTATAGTCCATGGGGTCACAAAGAGTCAGACACAACGTAGCTACTGAACAAACTGAGTTACAGAATCAGTCTCAACACTGTTGAGATTGCAACAGCGTTACCTAATTTCAACAGCAAAGAAGGGTCTTATATATGTGAGATAAGAATCTGATTAAACTTCCAAAATTCTTCCTTTTATAGGTGATGTACATTTTAAAAGCTTAGGTATCTGGTATTTTATGATTTGCCTGAGAATTACTAAAAATCCTATACCACACAGGCCTTTAAGAGTATTTGCCTCTTACTTAATGCCATCTGTTGTAGATCAGCTACATACAAATATATATATACATATATACACACATATATAGCATCATCTCCAAAGAATTCTCTATATTATTTATAAACATTATAATATGGGTTGTAGTAAGTTATGAAAAATGCAAACACATCTGGAGGTCATTTAACAAAAATCAATAAACCACTTATGAATTGAGCTATTATTTATATGTTATCTGATTGGCTCACTAAACATTTCCATTTTTCCCTAAACATTGCCAGTTTGTCCAAACATGCCTGAGCTGATCAAAAGACTCAGTGGCTACATAAAACACTAATTAAGTTTTTCATAACACTGTTTCTCAGAAAGCTAAAAATCCTCTTTCATTGGTGAATCTTCATTTGGGCAATAGAAATGTGAACACTTCAAGCTACACAGTCAAAAAGAAATACAGTTATAGAGGATCATCTAGGCAGCCTATATAGGAGAAACTACTCATTAAAGATTACTTTGCCCAAGTTTTCTAAATCATTACTTCAAACCTCAATATCCTTTTGTCCATGCCAATATAACTATCAGATATTCCCATAAAAAGAGTCCTTGTACATTTTCAAACCACCAAAACCACAGTCATATGTATTTATAATCCCAGCAGACTTGTCCTTGCAAAATTCCGATTGATTTCAACAGGACACACCCATTCCCCAGAGCACTGTTAGCTTTTCTCATCCACTTTAATGAGAGAAAACATTCTATTAGTAAAGCAGGTGGCAACCATTACAAATATCTTATGAAATATTAAATAGTGGGGAATTTCTCTGAGCCAAGAAACAGTAATATACAATAACCATTATGTACACTGTACTGGCAAAATCATTCTTTTATAAACTCACCAGAATTGAATGGATTGACATCTCACCCTAAAAGAAAGGAAGGTCACTGTTTCTAACTGCCTTTTGTGCCAAGCACAGTACTAGACGCGTTTATACAGTATTATTTTATGGACAAGTAACTATTGTTCTTACCGGTCACAACAAATTACCTACTAAAGGACACGTAATTATAAAGGATCAGACCTACTCCAAAGCCCAAGCCCTTCCTACTTTACCACACTATACACAACCCTAACTGAGGGTCTAAAACAAAAAAAGTAAAGGCATCCTAATTTAACTGCTATGTCGGCCCAAGTGTGCAGAGAGAATGTAACTCCACTTTGATGTTAATATGATTTTCCTCATGAGCCCACACCCCCTGGATAGTAGGGGAAAAATATAACACCAAATCTGCTTTAAACTTTAGTCCAATCCAGTGGTTCAAACTGTATCCACAGATGGCATCTAGTGGATCCTGTCCACCATATTCTCTCTATCGTTGTGCAGCAAGACTTGTGTTTTAGATGACCAGACAAGTCATCTAGCATCCTACTCTATGAATGGGGTACTTTCAGTTTGCTCCTTGATATGCTAAAGGGGAACAATACAGGATTTCAGCGAATCCTTTCTTGTCCAATGACCTGGTTTGCAAAACTCTGGTCTATGAGCAAATTAAAATTTAGTACTACATTCCTTCTACACCTTCTCTCTGTCCCCACCCCAAGTGGGATTCCTAGACCAGCCAGAGCTAAGATTATATATTCAGAGAAGCAAAAGAGAAAAGCAGATTGGTGAAACTAATCATACAGTCATGGGTGAATGAAGCTAGTACAATAGAACCTCAATTTTGTGAAATTATTTTTTATTTGAAAATATAAACTTCATGTGGTCATGTATGGATGTGAGAGTTGGACTGTGAAGAAGGCTGAGCACCGAAGAATTGATGCTTTTGAACTGTGGTGTTGGAAAAGACTCTTGAGAGTCCCTTGGACTGCAAAGAGATCCAACCAGTCCATTCTGAAGGAGATCAGCCCTGGGATTTCTTTGGAAGGAATGATGCTAAAGCTGAAACTCCAGTACTTTGGCCACCTCATGCGAAGAGTTGACTCATTGGAAAGGACTCTGATGCTGGGAGGGCTTGGGGGCAGGAGGAGAAGGGGACGACCGAGGATGAGATGGCTGGATGGCATCACTGACTCGATGGACATGAGTCTGAGTGAACTCCGGGAGTTGGTGATGGACAGGGAGGCCTGGCGTGCTGCGATTCATAGGGTCGCAAAGAGTCAGACATGACTGAGCGACTGAACTGACTGACCGACTGATGAATATATCATATATACATATATATACTATGGAAATAAACTATGGATTATAAATTGTTGCAGAATCTTTTAAAGGGGTTCCCCTTCAATTTTTTAATTAAAATGTGTAACTGTTAAATTAAGAATCAATCCTCAAAGTAAATAATTTGCTGTTTTTCAGTCACAAAGTCATGTCCGACTCTGTGACCCCATGGACTGCAGCAGACCAGGCTTCCCTGTCCTTCACTATCCCGGAGTTTGCTCAAACTTATGTCCATTGAGTCAGTGATGCCATCCAATCATTTCATCCTCTGTTGCCTCCTTCTCCTCCTGCCCTTAACCTTTTCCAGTATCAGGGTCTTTTCCAATGAGTTGACTGTTTGCATCATATGTATGTAATTTTCTTTGCACTTTACCCTCCAAGGTGGCAGGAGTAATGTAAACATTCTAGTATGTGTTTTTCCACACCTGTATCCACATTTATACAAACATATACAGACATGCAAAGATATAAATAGGGGTTTAAAATATTTTATAAATAATCTATATACAGTGCTCTTCAACTTACTTTTCTGCTTTAACAGTCTCATTTAAACCAGTCAAATTGATTAAAACAAACTCCCACACAAAGAGTAGTGGACACATTTCAAAATTTCACTTGACTCATTAAAGAAGAAATCAGCCAAATGACAACATTGATTCAATTTGGATGTGAGAAACTTGGACTTATATAAACAGTGAAAAAAGGAATACCATAAATAAAATTGCTAAATTTAATATTAAAATGGTCATTGTCCTACAGGGAAATAAAATCATAACCTCTGGGGTTATCTCCTTTACTATACAAAAAAAGTCATCACACCTTATTAGATTTCTACCAGCTAACCTTTAACTTTATTGAGCTGTAAAATGTCTGTGCCCTAATCAATTGTAAACATTAAGTCAGGCCAAATCTTTCTTCCTCAGAAGAGAGCTAGATGACCCTCAGACTGGCTTGTTAGAAAATGCTATAGCAAGATATTAAAAGCACACAATCATCTTTCTTGCATTATTTCCAAGTTTTAGAAATTTTTTCCTAAATGTTATAGATCATGAATATTCTTCAGATATACATATATATATCCAATTAACTTTTTAATAAATGTATAATCAGTCCATAGTATAAATATTCTACAAATAAGCCAATAAACCATTAATAGACACACATATTTTCCCCAATATTTTAGCTATAAATAATACTGTTTTAATATCTATGTATATATATATTCTTTGATAGTGATGCCTCTGTTCCTAAGAAAGAATTCCCCAATGCAGGGTCATCAAAATTTTAAAAATACATAGATATTTTAATTTAATAGCAATTGCCACACTCTTTTATGAGTTTTGACAGTGTGAGATGTAGTCCTATGTATGTTTTTACCCTTGTTAAGTCAAAATAATCCTAGCAAGACTGAAAATACATGATACCTTTCTGACTGTGCAATCACATGAAAAGATAGCAAGTAATTTTCATGACAAGAACTTAATGACAATGATTACTCAAACTATAAATCAAAAATATAATAAAATAAATATACATCTTTATTGGTTTCACAATAAAATGTTAGCCTTTTCATTTGCTTCTCTTGGTAATTCTAATACATTATATTTGGTACTATTGATTTATAAATAAACAGTATGCCTCATTAATAATTTGGTACTACTGATTTATAAATAAACAGTATGCTTCTTATTAATATATAATACTTTGTTTCTTGTCTAGCTCAAGAAAATGCTAATGCTAAAGTAATCATGTTGTGCCATCATTTTTTCCCAAAACACTTGAAAAAACAAAACAAAACAAATAAACATAACAAAACAGAAACAGACTCAGTCCTCCCAACTGAGGAGGACTTATAATTGCATTTGTTTTCAAGTACTTTTATATCCTCAAGTGTTTGAAACAGTCCTGACACAAAGGCAGAATAAGCATTACCATTAAGTGCATCTGATTAAACATATCATTTAAGGACTTTGGGCTTTTCTGGTGACTCAAATGGTAAAGAATCTACCTGCAGTGCAGAAGACCTGGGTTTAATCCCTGGGTCTGGAAGATCCCCTGGAGGAAGTAAGCGGCAACCCACCTCAGTATTCCTGCCTGGAGAATTCCATGGACAATGGAGCCTGGTGGACTATAGTCCAAGGTGTCTCAAAGAGTTAGACACAACTGAGTGACTAACACTTTCACTTAAGTCCTTTGTTTCCTTACTGATTTTTCATCTGGATAATCTGTCCATTGATATAAGTGGGGTGTTAAAAGTCCCCTGCTATTATTGTGTTACTATCAGTTTTTCCCTTTATGTTATTAGTATTTGCTTTGTGTTTAGATGTTCTTATCTTGGGCACATATATATTTATAATTGTTATGTCTTCTTGTTGAATTGATCCCTTATTCATTACTGATTGTCCTTCTTTGTCTCTTGTTACAGTCTTTGCTTTAAAGTCTATTTTGCCCAATACATGTATTGCCACCACAGTTTTCTTTTTGTTTCCATTTGTATGGAATACATTTTTCCATCCCTTCACTTTCAGTTTGTGTATACACTTAGATCTGAAGTGAATCTCTTGCAGGCAGCATATATATGGGTCCTATTTGTTTATTTAGCCACTCGGTGTCTTTTGATTGGAACATTTAATCCACTTACATGTAAAGTAATTATTGATATGTATGTACTTATTGCCATTTTTTCTTTATTTTCTGATTGTTTTTGTAGTTCTTGTTTGTCCCTTTTTCATTCTTTTGCTCTCTCCCTTTGTGATTTGATGACTATCTTTAAAGTTATATTTCGATTCCTTTCTCTTTTTGTGTGTTTATCTATTACAGATTTTTGGTTTGTGGTTGCCATGATGTTTGTACATAGAGAAAGTGAAAGTGAAAGTGAAGTCGCTCAGTCATGTCCGACTCTTTGCGACCCCATAGAGTATAGCCTATCAGGCTCCTCTGTCCATGGGAGTTTCCAGGCAAGAGTGCTGGAGTGGATTGCCATTTCCTACATAACAAGCTATGTATATGCATGATGATTATTTTAAGTTGATGCTCTCTTAAGTTCAAATGCATTCTAACAACTTTGCATTTTTACCCTCCCCGCTGCACATTTACTGTTTTGGGCATCGTATCTTGCATATTTGTATTGCATATCCTGTAACTACTTATGAATGCTTTTACCACTTTGTCTTTTACCTTCCTAATAGCTTTATAAGTGGTTGATCTACTACCTTTGCTGTACGTTTGCCATTACCAATGAGACTTTTCCTTTCATAATTTTCATATTTCTAGTTGTGGTCTTTTCTGCTTTACATTTCTTAAGTCAGTTTAGTGGTGCTGAACACGTTTAGGTTTTGTTTATGTGCAAAACTCTTTATCTCCTTTAAAGCTGAAGGATAGCATTGCCAGGTAGAGTATTCTTCATTGTAGTTTTTGTCCTTTCATCACTTGAAATACAGTAAGTCCCCTACATATGAATGAGTTCCGTTCCAAGAGTGTATTTGTAAGTCCAGTTTGTTCATAAGTCCACCAAAGTTAGCCTAGGTACCCAACTAACACAATCAGCTATGTAGGACTCTACTGTAATAGGTTTATAATACTTTCCACACAAATGAAAAACACAAAAAATAAACATTTTTAATCTTACAGTTCAGTACCTTGTAAAGTATGGTAGTGCAGTACAACTGGCTTAGAGGGGCGGGCATCCAGTGAACAGGCAGGAAGAGTTGCTGACTAGAGGAGGGAGAGGCAGTGGAAGATGCTAGAAATGAAGGATCATCAGCAATAGAAGACAGAGGCCAAGCTGCAATTTCACTCACACCTGACATCGATGATACAGATTCTGGTTCCTTGCTGGATTCATTTCTACCTACCCTCTTGAAAAAAATGAATCAGTGATGTCTGAGCAGTGTCTCTTTTTTTCTTGTCGTAGATAACATGGCAGCACTGGATTGCATTCTGAACAGCTACTGCAACCTTCGTGTGCCATTCTACATTTTGGTCCTATGCCTCACAAACTAACAGTGCCTTCTCAAATAAAGAAAATCCCCTTACCATTTCCAGTATTGTGAATCTCTCTGGTTCTTCAGTTACTTATTCCTCTTGTCTTCATCCTTTCCCTGGGCCTCCAATTCCATCAGGTCTTCATTAGGAAGCTCCTTGTGTTGTACAGCGATAGTGCTGTTCATTAAAGTACACAAAACACAACCACTTACAGAGGATGCATGCGTGTGACAATGTTCACCAGGCACGTGAACTGACTTATGTGATTGGACATGTGAACACATCTTCACATCTTTGAAAGTTCACAACTTGAAGTTTTGTATGCAGGGGACCTACTGTATATCATTCCACTCACTTCTGGCCTGCAAGATTTCTGATGAGAAGTCAGCTAATAGTCTTATTTTCTGTAATTAACTAATTGCTTTTCCCTTGCTGCTTTTAATCTCTCTTTTTATCATTTTAATTATAGTGTGTCTTGGTATACCTCTTTAGGTTCATCTTGTTTGGGACTGTGATGCCTAGACCTGGATGTCTGTTTCTTTCCAGCTGAAGGAAGTTTTCAGCTGTTATTTCTCCTGCCCCTTTCTTTCTCTCTCCTCCCTCTGAGACCCCTATAATGCAAACAGAATACTTAATATTGTCCCAGAAAGTTCTCAAACTATCCTTTTTTAAAAAAACTTTTTTTCTCTCTGTGATTTTTTTTCCTCTGTGATTTCCGCTACTCTGTCTTCCCGTTCACTGATCTGTTCCTATGCATCCTCTAATCTTCTGTTGATTCTTTCTCATGTATTTTTTATTTCAGTTGTATTCTTCAGCTCTTTATATTTCCTTTATACGTCCTACTTCTTTCTTAAACTCCTCACTGTGTTTAGCCATTCATTTCCCAAGTTCATTGAGCATCTTTATGATCTTTACCTTGAACTCTTTATCTAACAAATTGTTTACTCTGCTTTGCTTAGTTCTTCTGGTTTGTTTTTTTTTTTTTTTTTGCCTCGTCCCTTCATTTGGAATGTACTCCTATGTCTCCTCATTTTGCCTAATTTTCTGTGTCTATTTTTATGTATTAGGTAAGTCAGTTACATTTTCCAAACTTGGAGAAATGGCCTTATGTAGAAGACATCCAATGGGGCCCAGCAGCACACTCCCTTCTGGTCACCAGCATATATGTTATGGGGTGCTACCTATATGGGCTGTGTCAGTCCTTCTGTTGTGGCAGGGCTGACTACTGTGGGCATCCAGGTAGAGGGGCTAACCCCTACCCCAGCTGGCTGTAAGGACATTCCTCACCTGATGTCTGCCAGCCCACTTGTAGCTCTGGGAGCTGCAGAGACCCAGAGCTAGTGCAAGCCAATGATGGGCAGGGCCAGGTCCCAGCACAGCTGGCTGCAGGTCTGGAGGGACCTCGGACTGGTGCCAGCCAACTGGTGGCCAGGTAGGGCCCTGGCATGAATAGTCTAGGGTAGTACTTGCCAGCATCAGTGTCCTTGTATAGAACAAACTCCCCAAAATGGCTGCCACCAGTGTTTATATTCCCAGGGGAGTTCAGTTGCCTTCTCCTTCTCTGGGAGGCTCTCCAGGATCAGCAAGTATGTCTGATTGAGGGGACATAGGATTCATTCCGATTTATTGCCTCTGTGCTGGGACTCAGAGCATACAAGATTTTTAAATGTGCCCTTTAAGAATGGTATCTTTGATTCCTGCAAGCCTTCAGCTCTCCCATGTACACAAGCCCTGCTGGCCTTCAAAGCCAAGTATTCTGGGGGCTTGTCCTCTCGGTGCAGGATCCCCAACTTAGCCTGATGTAGGCCTCAGACCCCTAACTCCTTGGGGAGAACCTCTGCAGTTGTGATTGTCCTCCCATTTATGGTTCACCTCTGGGGGTAGTCTTAACTGTTCTGCATCTCCATCTCTCCTTCCCATCTCTTGTGGATCCTTCTTTATATATTTTCTGTAGAAAATCTTTCCTTCTAGTCTTCAGATCATTTTCATGACAGTAGCTCTGTAAATAGTCATATTATGAGTGTGCTTGTGATAGGAAATGAACTCAGGGTCTTCTTACTCTGCCATCTTGCCTACAGCCCCAGTTCTTCATTCCTTTTTAATAAATGGATAAAATTTGTTTACCCATTCATCCATTAATGAATATTTTAGTTGTTGCCACACTTTGGCTACTGTGAATGGTGCCACTATGGATTGAAAGAAGCCACACACACACGCACAATCACATACTGTATTATTCCATTTATATGATATATACAGCATAGATAAATCCATAGTGTAAGAGGGCAGACTGATATTTTCTTGGAGGAAGAAATGAATAGGAATGAACACCTGCTTAACAGATGTGGAGCTTCCTTTTGGAGTGATGAAAATGTTTTAGAGCTAGATAGAAGTGGTAGTTATACAATGCTGTGAATTGCTAACTACCACTGAATTGTTCATTTTATAGTGACTGCATACTATGAGCCCTCAGTTGTAGCCAACTCTTATGGACCCCATGGACTGCAGCCTGACAGGCTCCTCTGTCTATGGGATTTTTCTGACAAGAATCCTGGATGTGTTGCCCTTTCTTCCTCCAGGGGATCTTCCTGACCTGGGGATCAAACCCGTATCTTCTGAATTGGCAGGCGGATTCTTTACTATTGAGCCACCTGAGAATCATGTTATGTCAAGTTCACCTCTAAATAAATCTATAAATAAATATCTGGTGCAGTTTCTGTCTCCAAACTGGGCCCTTAGTGATACTTTTGCCTTCATCAGACAAACAGCAGCTGTTGGATTTGCTTTTACCACTTGAACCACAGGACTGGCACCAGCCCTTGTTCCTGTCTCTTCCTCAGGTTTCCAGCTTAGCAGGTGATTGACTCTCAGAGGAAAACACTGTCTTGACCTATGCCACCCAATATGTGCCAGCCTTATGTGGCTATTTAAATAAGTGTAATTAAGTAAAAGATTCAGTTTCACTGACACTTGAAAGTGCTCATTATCCAGTGACTAGTGGCTACAATATTGCACAAAGCATTTCCATCACTGAAAAAAGTTCTATTGAATTGTATTGGTCTGCACCTCACCAATGGTCTTTCTATCATAAAGCTTCCAAAGTATTTTGCAGCTATTCATCAGCCTGTAGTTACAGTTTCTTTTAGAGCCTAAATGAGAGAAACCAATGAAGAATCAGTTAGGTTAGGGACATATGTCTTTGCAGATTTCTCCACTTACCTCTACCCTTTCTTCAACCAGTAGTTCAGTTCTCATCCATCCCTCTCCCTAAATACACATCAGTACTTATTGCATTTATAAGTCTACATTTATTTTTATTACATATTAGTTCGACCTATAAAACTATAAACTCCTCAAGGCCAGAGTTTGGGGTTTGGTTTTTGGTTGGTTTTTTTTTTTCATATACACTCCCACATTCAGTGGTATATTCCTTGAGCACTCACCAAATTCTTGATGACTGAACATCTGATGAGGCCAGCTCTGATTTCATGGGATTGGTTCCAAACTGAAAAAATAAAACTTCTGCCAGCACAGTGGTAACACCATGCCTAAATAAACAGCAGTGATTTGCAATGCCTTCCTCCTATGATTTCTTCTGGTTTTGATTTTTAATGAATATACCACTTCAAAAACATTCTTAGTGTGGCTCAGCCCAAATAACTCCAGAAGGAGATGGTAGCCTCCCTCTGTGAAAACCAGCCCAGTACTAAATCCTTTTTGTTCCTGGGTCACAGAGCAGATCCAAGATCAACCCAGGGTGATAGAAGCCAGAGACACAAGCCAAACACAATGCCTTTCCCTCAAGACATTTTCCTAAATATTCTTCCTACTGTTAAAAGATAAACTGAGGCATATTAAAAATTGTAAAGGTTTCTTTGCGCAAAAATCGATTTGAATCAGGCAGCGCCAAACCACAAGTGGTTAGGAGTGCCCCACTGACAGGAGCTCCAGGGAGAGACTTCTATAGAGAAAAGGCAGAAGCAAAGTCAGGAAATTATTGATTGGCTCTAGCTTAAAGCCTAGTTGGCTGCTTGTGATTGGTTGTCCTTAGGTTTTAATTATGTAACCTTGAAGCACTTACAGGCTTAGATTTGCCTAAGTAGGCTGCTTTAGAGCCACTCAATCTGGTGGCCTCCTTATTTAATTAAATACCGTCTATGTTATGTGTCTTTCTGAGAAAACCCACAGATAACTGAACGAGAGGTTCCAACTGTAGGGTGACTAATCAGTAGTGGTCTTGAATGGCGTTTTCCAAACTCTCACCAGCCTATGCAGAATCAGTCTGTAAGTTACAGCAACTTCCTCATAGTTACGAATAGTGACTATGAGCTTGAGGAAAATTCGTGCTTTGAGTAGTTGATGCGTTATGTTTTCAGCCTTCTATCTATAGAGAGCTGGTGAGGAGTGACCCTCCTCCTACTCTACTGCATCTACAATAGTGTCATTCTTCATTTAAAGTGGGAATGACCAAGATTCATGTGTGCCGTGGCAAGTAGCTTAGCCTTGCTATTTGGAGAAATAAAACATTAAGAAAGAAAGTGGGTAAATACAGAATGCCCAGTTGGTGAGAGGCATATCCAGTAAAGATACCCATGTGGGCATGTGAGCCAATTATTACTGATACCATCACACTCTCATCTCTTATTTCCACTTCCTTTGCTACTTTCTCAGTCCATCTTACAGAAACTACTTCCCTCTCTCTCTAAGCTACACTTGGTCAATGTTTAGAGTGATCAACACATACAGGAACCCAATCTATTACTAGAATCCTGAGCATATGGGTAATAAGCACTGTAAGCCATCAGTGCCTTCCCCATGTCTCTTGGTCAGGCTTATCGCTTTTGTGCCCATGACTTGACCTCTAGTTACTACCATCTGTATCTCTTTGCCTGAACACTTTCTCACACAGCAGAAGAGAAATATCAGGGAATTCACACTCCTCTGGAAGAAGTCATTTTCCAATGATGGATGACAATTTGTGTCTAAATAACTGATTTTCTTGCCCCTTAGGATGAGATCACCATGAAATGTATATTCTACACTGACTCCCAACCTTCTCCAGTGAAATGAAGCTCAAGTTTTCCAAGGTGGTAACTTGCCCTTTTTTGACTGCCTTCCCTTCCATATTTCACATCCTCACTTCCTTACTGACGTTTACTGGGATCACCTCCCAGATAAGGTACGAGAACTCAGGTCTTTGTTTCAGGGTCTGCTGCTGAGTGAACTCAAATCAAAACATATAGTAATAATAATAGTTATCATTTGTTTGGCACATGCTATGTGAGAGACACTGTTCTAAGAGCTTTATATATATGAAGACATTTAAATGTCACACAATTAGACAGGTAGTTACTGTCACCGTTATCCCTAGTGTACAGATGGGGGAACTGGGGCACAGAGATGTTTAATACCTATCCCTTGAACCTGGTTAGAATGGCTCCAGAACCTTTGTACCTATGCTATACTATGCTGCTCACTGCCTCAAATGGGCCTTTGAGAAATAAATATATTAAAACAAAAAAGGAATAAAATCAGAAATTCAGAAGTCACAGTGATTAATTCATATATTCTAAGTGCCTAACAGAAGAACCAGGAGACAAAGTACTTTTTGAATAAAAGGTAAAGAAGAGAGTGGAGCAAAACTTAATAGATAGAGGAAGTAGGTCCCCTAAATAAAAATTATATTGACACTGGAAGATTAAAGATGGCTGCAAATGTTTTACTGTTATTGGTGGTGTTCAGTTGCTCAGTCATGTCTGACTCTTTGTGACCTTTGGGACTGCAGCACACCAGGCTTTCCTGCCCTTCACTATCTCTGAGGTTGTTCAAACTCAGGTCCACTGAGTCAGTGATGCTGTCCAACCATCTCATCCTCTATTGCTCCCTTCTCTTGCCCTCAATCTTTCCCAGCATCAGAGTCTTTTCCAATGAGTCGGCACTTCACATCCGATAACCAAAGTTTTGGAATTTCAGCTTTAGCATCAGTCCTTCCAATGAATATTCAGGATTGATTTCCTTTTGGACTGACTGATTTGATCTCCTTACTGTCCAGGGGACTATCAAGGGTCTTCTGTGTACGTGCTTAGTTACTCAGCCATGTCCAACATTTCACAACCCCATGGACTATAGCCCGCCAGGCTCCTCTGTCCATGGGGATTCTTCAGGGAAGAATACTGGAGTGGGTTGCCAAGCCCTCCTCCACGGCATCTTCCCAACCCAGGGAACGAACCCACATCTCCCATGTTGCAAGAGGATTCTTTACTGTCTGATCAACCAGGGAAACCCTCAAGAGTCTTCTCCAACACCACGATTCAGTTCAGTTCAGTCACTCAGTAGTGTTGGACTCTTTGTGACCCCATGAATCTCAGCATGCCAGGCCTCCCTGTTTTTCACCAACTCCCAGAGTCCACTCAAACCCATGTCCATCGAGTCAATGATGCCATCCAACCATCTCATCCTCTGTAGTCCCCTTCTCCTCCTGCCCTCAATCTTTCCCAGCATCAGGGTCTTTTCAAATGAGTCAGCTCTTTGCATCAGGCAGCCAAAGTATTGGAGTTTGTTTCAACATCAGTCTTTCCAATGGACACCCAGGACTGATTTTTAGGATGAACTGGTTTGATCTTCTTACAGTCCAAGGGACTCTCAAGAGTCTTCTCTGACACCACAGTTCAAAATCATCAATTCTTTGGCGCTCAGCTTTCTTTATAGTTCAACTCTCACATCCATACATGACTACTGGAAAAACCATAGCCTTGACTAGACAGACCTTTGTTGGCAAAGTAATGTCTTGGCTTTTTAATACACTGTCTAGGTTGGTCATAACATTCCTACCAAGGAGTAAGCATCTTTTAATTTCATGGCTGCAATCACCATCTGCAGTGATTTTGGAGCCCAAAGAAATAAAGTCTGACTTTTGTTTCCACTCATCTATTTGCCATGAAGTGATGGGAGTGGATGCCAGGATCTTCGTTTTCTGAATGTTGAGCTTTAAGCCAACTTTTTCACTCTCCTCTTTCACTTTCATCAAGAGGCTTTTGAGTTCCTCTTCACTTTCTGCCATAACGGTGGTGTCATCTGCATATCTGAGGTTATTGATATTTCTCCCGGCAATCTTGATTCCAGCTTGTGCTTCTTCCAGCCCAGCATTTCTCATGATGTACTCTGCATATAAGTTAAATAAGCAGGGTGACAATATGCAACGTTGACGTATTCCTTTTCCTATTTGGAACCAGTCTGTTGTTCCATGTCCAGTTCTAACTGTTGCTTCCTGACCTGCATATAGGTTTCTCAAGAGGCAGGTCAGGTGGTCTGGTATGCCCATCTCTTTCAGAATTTTCCACAGTTCATTGTGATCCACACAGTCAAAGGCTTTGGCGTAGTCAATAAAGGAGAAGTAGATGTTTTTCTGGAATTCTCTTGCATTTTTGATGATCACCACAGTTAGAAAACATCAGTTCTTCAGCACTCAACCTTCTGTATGGTCCAAGTCTCACATTTGGATACATGTTTAGTGGATAAACCATAGCTTTGACTATAGGACCTTTGTCAGCAGTGATGTCTTTGCTTTAAAATATGCTGTGTAGGTTTGTCATAGTTTTTCTTCCAAGGAGCAAGCATCTTTTAATTTCCTCCTATTAACATATGGAAGCTAACTTCCCTCCCCCTTGAATCTGAATTGGACCCCTTGAATCTTGACCTACAGAATGCATAGAAAGTAATATTCTGACTTCCCATGCTAAGTCTAAGAAATCTTGCAGTTTTGTGGAAGTCTTTTAGAGTACTCTTCCCTAGGAAACTTGCATTACCAAGGGAGAAGTCTCACTAGCCTGAGGCCACAAGTAGCGCTCATATTGACACTCTCAGCTGTGCACAGCATTCCAGCCATTTGGGAGAAAGTCCCAGACATCTTGGACTGTCTAAACCTGTAGTGTACCAATCTGTCCCAGGTGTGGGCAATAAAGCGATTCAGAAAACAAACAGAAATGTGGTCTGATTTTTATTATGATCATGAGCTACTAATTCTAAACAATGTGAGTCTTAAAACTTTACTACTTGAGAAAAATCTTTTGTTGGCCTGGTTTCTAAAAAATTGCTATCACTGCTGTTTAGTTTGTACATGTAAACATCAAATTAGCCTATTTGTGTTACTTATCCTTTAATAAATATTACACTGTACATGGAAGTTAATGTGGAGAAATCCATTATACTGTCAACCTCCAAAATACACAGACTCAGCAAAGCATGTTCATTGCAAGTTCTCTGAAAAGGAAAAAAAACTTTTCAGTTCTTCACCTGTGTGAGAAAAACCCCAGGTCTTCCCTACTGTGTGTTTGTTCCCTGTGTGTCCCCTTTGCTACTTTTCAGAACACTTCTGGTCACCAAATGTGTGGAGGTTTTCCCCACAACAAGCAATTCTCCATGATACCAGCTGGATGTACTAGAGTGTAACTCAGTTCTGACACTGTCTACCTGGTTATAATGTCAGATCCCATGGGGTAAGATTTCCGGCCCTCAAGACTGCTCCCCTAACAAACATACACATATATGTATGCACTTCAGATACCAGTCACAAGAGCAGTTTATCACTTGGACTTCTGACCAACTGGCTATAGATCAAAGATTCCAATGACTCCTTTGTTGGTTTCCATTACTATGCTACAGTGGCTCACAGAACTCAGGGAAACACTTACTTACGTTTATCATTTTATTAAATAATATGATTAAGGATGCAGATGAACAGCCCAGATAAATAGATAACGGGAGGTGCAGAAGGGTTCTGAGCACAGGGGCTTCTGTCCCTGTGGAGTTTGATGCATCACCCTCCGGATGTGGATGTGCCACAAATCATTAAGCTCCTGAACCTTGAGATTTCATGAAGCCTTCTTACATAGGCATGATTAATTATTAACTCTGTTTCTAACCCCTCTCCCTTTTCTAGAGGACAAGAGGTAGGGCTAAATTTTCCAAGCTTCTAATCATGGCTTCCTCTTTCTGGTGATCACCCCCTATCCAGGACCCATTCAGGAGTCCACTCAGAGTTGCCTCATGAGAACAAGAGATGCTTTTACTGCTCTTATCACCTGGGATATTACAAGGGTCTTAGGAGCTCTGTGTCAGAGATGGGTCAAAGACCAAATATAAGGTCAAGAGATCCTCCTAGTGTTATCACTTAGTAATGTATAAGCTTAATGACCCAGATAACCATGATGGTGTGATCACTCACCTAGAGCTAGACATCCAGGAGTGTGAAGTCCAGTGCGCCTTAGGAAGCATTACTGCAAACAAAGCTAATGGAGGTGATGGAACTCCAGCTAAGCTATTTCAAATCCTAAAAGATAATGCTGTGAAAGTGCTGCACTCAATATATCAGCAAATTTGGAAAATTCAGCAGTGGCCACAGGACTGGAAAGTTAGTTTTCATTCCAGTCCCAAGGAAGGGCAATGCCAAAGAATCTTCAAACTACTGCACAATTGCACTCATCTCACACACTAGCAAAGTAATGCTCAAAATCCTCCAAGCTAGGCTTCAACAGTATGTGAACCAAGAACTTCCAGATATACAAACTGAGTTTAGAAAAGACAGAGGAACCAGAGAACAAATTGCCAACATCCGTTCAGTTCACTTCAGTCGCTCAGTCGTGTCTGACTCTTTGCGACCCCATGAATCGCAGCATGTCAGGCCTCCCTGTCCATCACTCAAACTCATGTCCATCGAGTCAGTGATGCCATCCAGCCATCTCATCCCCTGTCATCCCCTTCTCCTCCTGCCCCCAATCCCTCCCACCATCAGGGTCTTTTCAAATGAGTCAACTCTTCACATGAGGTGGCCAAAGTATTGGAGTTTCACCTTCAGCATCAGTCCTTCCAATGAACACCCAGGACTGATCTCCTTTAGGATGGACTGGTTGGACCTCCTTGCAGTCCAAGGGACTCTCAAGAGTTCTCCAACACCACAGTTCAAAAGCATCAATTCTTCAGTGCTCAGCTTTCTTCACAGTCCAACTCTCACATCCGTACATGACCACTGGAAAAGCCATAGCCTTGACTAGATGGACCTTTGTTGGCAAAGTAATATCTCTGCTTTTGAATATACTGTCTATGTTGGTCATAACTTTCCTTCCAAGGAGTAAGCGTCTTTTAATTTCATGGCTGCAATCACCATCTGCAGTGATTTTAGAGCCCAAAAAAACAAAATCTGACACTGTTTCCCCATCTATTTGCCATGAAGTGATGGGAGTGGATGCCATGATCTTCGTTTTCTGAATGTTGAGCTTTAAGCCAACTTTTTCACTCTCCTCTTTCACTTTCATCAAGAGGCTTTTGAGTTCCTCTTCACTTTCTGCCATAAGGGTGGTGTCATCTGCTTATCTGAGGCTATTGATATTTCTCCCAGCAATCTTGATTCCAGCTTATGCTTCTTCCAGCCCAGCGTTTCTCATGATGTACTCTGCATATAAGTTAAATAAGCAGGGTGACAATATGCAGTGTTGACGTACTCCTTTTCCTGTCTGGAACCAGTCTATTGTTCTATGTCCAGTTCTAACTGTTGCTTCCTGACCTGCATATAGGATTCTCAACAGGCAGGTCAGGTGGTCTGGTATGCCCATCTCTTTCAGAATTTTCCATAGTTTATTGTGATCCATCATCAAAAAGCCTACAAACAATAAATTCTGGAGAGGATGTGGAGAAAAAGGAATGCTCTTGTACTGTTAGTGGGAATTTAAATTGATACAGACACTATGGAAGACGGTATGCTGCTGCTGCTGCTAAGTCGATTCAGTCATGTCCGACCCTGTGCAACCCCATAGACGACAGCCCACCAGGCTCCCCCATCCCTGGGATTCTCCAGGCAAGAACACTGGAGTGGGTTGCCATTTCCTTCTCCAATGCATGAAAGTGAAAAGTGAAAGTGAAGTCACTCAGTCGTGTCCAACTCTCAGCAACCCCATAGACTGCAGCCCGCCAGGCTCCTCTGTCCATGGGATTTTCCAGGCAAGAGTACTGGAGTGGGGTGCCATTGCCTTCTCCAATGGAAGACAGTATGGAGATTCCTTAAAAAACTAGGAATAAAACCACCATATGACCCAGCCATCCCACTCTTAGGCATATACTGTGAGGAAACCAGGGTTTAAAAAGACACATGTATCCCATTGTTCGCTGCAGAACTATTTACAATAGCTAGAACATAGAAGCAACCTAGATGTCCATCAACAGATGAATGGATAAAGAAGTAGTGGTACCTATACATAATGGGATATTACTCAGCCATAAAAAAGAATGCATTTGAGTCAGTTCTGATGCGGTGGATGAACCTAGAACCTATTATACAGAGTGAAGTGAGTCAGAAAGAGAAAGATAAATATTATATTCTAACACACATATATGGAATCTAGAAAAATGGTACTGAAGAATTTATTTACAGGGCAGCAATGGAGAAACATAGAGAATAGAATTATGGACATGGGGAGAGGAGAGGAGAGGGTGAGATGTTGGAAAGAGTAATATTAACATGTTGGAAACTTACATTACCGTATGTAAAATAGATAGCCAGCAGGAACTTGCTGTATGGCTCAGAAAACTCAAATAGGGGCTCTGTATTAACCTAGACGGGTTGGATGGGGAGGGAGATGGGAAGGAGGTTCAAAAGAGAAGGGATATATGTATACCTAAGGCCGATTCATGGGGTCACAAAGAGCCAGACACGACTGAGCGACTGAACTGAACTGAACTGAACTGATGGCTGATTCATGTTGAGGTTTGACAGAAAACAAAATTCTATAAAGCAATTATGCTTCAATAAAATATAAATTAAAGATAAAAAAGATTAAATCTAAGCTTGAAAAAAAAAATCTCAGCTTATATTTGCAGAATTTAAAAAATGGCCTTCCCTCTCCCAGCATCCACTTAAGAATTCTAAATGAACACTCATAATTCTGCTATGACAATGTGTCCATACCTGGACCAACCATTATGCTCAAAAGAGATGAGTTTTTCTAATCCCATTCAGGTATAATCACATTAGAAACCACCACTGTAATCCTCCAGCATGGCAGAGGAGTAGCTCTTAAAAGGTAAAGATACCTAGCAGACAAATTGATGAAAGATGTTCCCTACATTGTGAAGAAAAAAAAAAAAATCCAGTAGCTCCAAGGACACAGTTAAAAGAACATTCACAGTAAAAGGCGAGTTAAAAAAAAGGGTCAAAAAGTAGGGAATAAGCCAAAAGTGTGTAATATTCTAAGAAGTGAGGGATAGAGACAGTTTCAAATAGCACAAGAAAACTTAACAAAGCCTAATCCAGTACACAAGGGAGAAAAAAGAGCCAAGTATATATCCCAAAGTAGTGTGACTTGCTAGATATATTATGTAAATATGTAATGAACATCTCCTTGTGCCAAGTCTGTACAAGGGACTGGAAAAGTATTGCTATCTTCTTGTGGTTTACAGTCTCTCTGGAGATACAGAGGCACAAACTGGCACATGCAGGATGAGAGTTCTGTCTATGGAACATAGTTGTGGCAGGAAGCATGAGAGCACTGCCATAGCGCCTATGGTGTTTTCTCTCAGATGTCCACTTTTGACTCTAGATCCAAGGCAATCAAACAATCATTCAATAAACATACAAAAAAGAAGGGATTTATTAGACATTATAGCTGATTCATTTAGCTGTACAGCAGAAACTAACAACATTGTAAGGCAACTATACTCCAATAAAAATTTATTAAAAATATACAAAATAATTCTACAAAAAATAGAAATTAAAAAAAAAATGTGTTACATTGTCTTCCTACTAGTGAAAAACAGTCCATAACTGATGTGGACAACCATTACTATGTCTCCACATGCCACTAACATAGAAAGTGGTTTGCAAACTACTTTTATCTATTCCATTGTCAAAAGGATACACTTATAGTCATATTTTATCCCAGTATACTACAGGATTGCCCCCAAAGATGTACTTTTGTATTTTATTGACAAACAAACTATGTGAGGTTCTATGACTATTAGAATTCATCTAGCACAGTTAATAAAATTACCTGTGAGAAATTAAAGATGCAAATAAATAAAAAGAGAGACTGTGTCCATGTATTATATTTTTACTGGATGAGTAGGGTCATCCTTTATGTGTATTAGGCAGTTCCTTCCTGTAATACTTGCCAAAAACACATTAATTTTCTTTTTGTCTTGTGTTAATGTTCTTTGGGTTAGATTCTTGTTGGGAAACATCAAATTGTTGTATTTATTTATTTTAATACTCAAAAATTATTTTACTTGCTACAGAGAAAAGTATAATTTAAACATCTGATGCTGAAATACTCACTTTTTATATTAAGACATTCCATTGGCAATATCAGAAAACCCACATAGAGAGACGTTAATTCTCCCCTGATCTATAGGCATAATCTAAATCCTGTCGAAGTTCCAGCAAGGTTTTTTACACATATATACAAGCTTATTTGAAAATTTATATGGAGAGGCACAGAGCCTAGAACAGCTAAAAGCATCTTGAAAAACAATAATAAAGTACCCAGTATTAAAGTTTACTGTATAAGTATGGCAATCAGTTTATTAAAAAGCAGAGACATTATTTTGCCAACAAAGGTCCATCTAGTCAAGGCTATGGTTTCTCCAGTAGTCATGTATGGATGTGAGAGTTGGACTATAAAGAAAGCTGAGCACTGAAGAATTGATGCTTTTGAACTGTGGTGTTGAAGAAGACTCTTGAGAATCCCTTGGACTGCAAGGAGATCCAACCAGTCCATCCTAAAGCAGATCAGTCCTGCGTGTTCATTGGAAGGACTGATGTTGAAGCTGAAACTCTGATACTTTGGCTACCTGATGCGAAGAGCTGACTCACTGGAAAAGACCCTGATGTTGGGAAAGATTGAAGGTGGGAGAAGAAGGAGACGACAGAGGATGAGATGGTTGGATGGCATCACTGACTCAATGGACATGAGTTTGAGTAAACTCTGGGAGCTGGTGATGGACAGGGAGGCCTGGCGTGCTGCAGTCCATGGGGTCGCAAAGAGTCAGACACAACTGAGCGACTGAACTGAACCGAAGGGTGAATTGAGGAGTTTTTAGAGTTGACACCAAAAGCACAATCTGTAAAAGGATAAATTGATAAATAGCAAAAGACCATGTGAAGAACATGAAAAGGCAAGCCATAGGCTGGGAGAAAGTATTTGCAACCCACATATCTGACAAAGAACTAGTATCCAGAATATATGAAGAATTCTTAAAACTCAATGGTATAAAAAAATAGAATAGAAAGTGGGCAAAAGACATGAAAAGACATTCCACTGTGGAAGTTCTGCAGATGGCTAATAAGCACATGAGAAGATGTTCAACATCATAAAACATTAGGGAAATGCAAATTATAACCACAATAAGATAGTACTACATACCGATCAGAACAGTAGAAACAAAAGAATTAGTGACAACAGTAAGTGCTGACAGAATTCATGGAAACAGGATCATTCTGCATTGCTGGAAGGAATGCAAAATGGTACCGACACTCTGAAAACAGTTTCACAATTTCTTATACAATTAGACATGAAACTAAATGACATAGTAGCTGTACTCTTGGGCATTTATCACAATGAAATGAAAACTTATATTTACAGAAAATATTGTACAAGGATATTTATAGCAGCTTTGTTCATCAGTGCCAAAAACTGAAAACCCCAAAATGTCTTTCAATAGTTTAACCATTCATACCATGGAATACTTCTCAAAGAAACAGTTATTACACACAGCAGTGAATGAATCTCCAAGGAATTATGCAGAGGAAAAAAAGCTAGTCCCTAAAAATTTATAGAATATGATCCAATTTATATAACATTCTTGAAGTGACAAAATTTTCGAAATAATGAACAGATTTTGAGGTTGCAAAAAATTCAGAATAGGGAAGGTGACTGTTATAAAAGGGCAACACAGAGATTTTTGTGGCAATAGAACTGTTGTTTTTGTTTTTAGTTTTTATATCTAGTGTGGATACATAAACCTACACATGTGAAAATAAACTATGTAAAATCAAATATAAACACACACATGCCAATAAAAGTAAATCTGAATAAGATTTGTGGATTATTTATAATATACTGTAGTTTTGAAAGATGTTACCATTAGGAAAAACTAGGTAAAGGATACTTAGCATCTCTGAACATTATTTCTTACAACTGCATCCAAAATTTCAATTATCTTAAAATAAGAAGCCTAATTTTAATAAATTATCTCTAGATCTTAGTCTTCAAAATAATGCAGTCTACCAATACTAACTCTTAACCTGTAAGAGCTGTCATAAAGTTGGAACAAGAATCCCAGGTCTCACTAACTTTGTCCATTCCTGGTTGCTGCAATGTGTAGGATTAATTGTATGATCATAATAAAAAGAATTAGAATCACCTTAGTTAGACTCTAGGCTGTTGAGTAAGGAGCTTGAGGAACAGAAAGGAAAAAGAGAAAGTGGCATATTCTTAGATGTATTTGCTACCTCACAAATGGTCCACAAGAAAGTCTAAAACTTAAAGGCAGAATAGGTAGGTGTCTGCCGATGGACAATGGCCTATTCACAATAGAAACCAACCCAGAAGAAAACAATCAGTTGGGTGTGTTTTTCACCACAATCAAAAGCCATCATAAGTTGGAAACTGCAGGGAACTGCCGGGGTTCCTGCTGCTGCTATTGCTTCCCATGCAGCCAGTGTGGATACGAAGAAGGGAGAGCCTCACAGTCTCTTAAGAAAATATTGCAATTCCCTCTTTAGACAACAGCAATAAAACCACCATTTTACAGATAAAGAAACCTATGGCCAGAAGTGAGAAGTGAATTGCCAACCTCTCAGTAAATGACAAAGCCAGGATTCAAAACCAAGTTTTCTGTTTCTGAGGCCAGTATTCCCTCCAAGGCCAGCTACACCCATGGCTGCTACAGCTTTAGACAGTCTTTGGCTAATAACTATACAGAACATTTCAACTGGCAGAAGAGTTGCACAGTTAAGTTGAACACTCTCACCTTTCATCATGTGGATTTTGAATATTACTTTGGAAAGATAAACTTTTGAGTTCGTATGTAGAAAAATTGTGTTGCACGTGAATATTTCATTTTATTAATAATGTTAAATGCTTTCAAGTACACTTGATCCTCACACAATCCTATAAAATAGGTAGGCCTGAATTTGTTATAACCAGTTACTAAAATGAGAAAATTGAGACTCAGTGAGACTAAGTGACTTGCCAAAGATGACATAGTTTTATGTTAGAGGTAAAGCTGGAACAAGAAAACATTCTCTATCCTCAAGTTTCTTTACACTTCTTTCCCTATTTTATTAATTTTCTTTTATGTATAGATATATGCTATAATCAACCACCTAGATTAAGAACCTGAACCTTACTAATGCTCTTGAAGCTTCTATATTCCCCTCCCGAAGGGCCACTGTATTTCACGACCCTAAGGATCATCATTCACATAGAATGAAGTGGGAAGGGTGCCCCCTGGAGTTGTGCTCCTGACAGTCCTGCCCCCATCTCATCTCTCCCCTCAATCCTACATTATGTTTATCATTATCTTACTTTTCTTGATATTTCATCACCTATCTTTATTGCTCTAAAAGTATATTGTTTAATTTTGCCTGGTTTTTATGTTTTTTAAACAGATTCATACAGCACCCAGTCCTCCACATCTTGTTTCACTTTCTGTTCTCTGTGTGCTAATTAATGTGTCTCCTAATCCCCAGGTGCAAGAATTTTTCCTAGGCATAGAGGTAGGAGTTAATTATTATATTGTGGATTTACACATGTTTAGTATTACTAGATAATTTCAAATTATTTTCCAATATTTTGTACCAATTTATATTTCAATCATCAGTGTATGAGAATTTCTGCTTTATCCACATCCTCAGCAATTATCCACAACCTAAGCAGGTCTTGGTAATGTACATTTTATTTTTTGTTATTATAATGGATACAAAACAGCGCTTCATTGTACCTCATTGTAATTCTATTTGCATTTACCTGATTACTCGAAGTTAAGCATCTTTTCATAATTTTTTAGTTTTTTTCTGTTTCTTCTTCAGGACAACACCTGCTCATGTTGCTGGCCAATTTTTCTGTTTGATTATTTTCCTTTTACTTGTCCATCTTTTTAAAGGAATTAGTACATTTTAGGCAACATTTATTTGTCAGTTATACATGTTGAATGTTTTTTCTCTCAAGTTGAATCTTGTGTTTAAGATATACTTTGATAAGCAGATCTTAATTTTATCTTTCTGTAGCAGATCTTAATTTTAATATAAGCATTACAATTGATCTTTTCCTTTATGGGCTAATATTTTAATTCATAAATGGTGAAAGATATTTATATATAACACTGAATAATCTACATATTATACTTTTTAATACACTACTGGATTTATAAGTCTGTTCAGAATTTTTATAGCCATTTTTAATTAATAAAATTAGCCTGCAATTTTCCTTCCTCCTACTCTTTGTTTGGTTTTTGACATCAAGATTGTACATTCTTGTAAAATAGATAAGTATGTGAAATAACTTGGTTAAGATTGCAATTATGACTTCCTTTTGCTAGATCTCAAAAGAAAAAGTCTCTGGCCTGATGCTGTCTTTGTGGAAAGATAAGTAACTACTGATTCAATTTCTTTACTGGTTATAAGTCAATTCAGGTTTTTAAAACTTAAGTCAGCTAGGGTAAACATTTTTCTAGGAATTTGTCCACTTTGTTTTAAAATTTATTGCCAGGAAGTTGTTTGTGCTTTTCTCTAATCTTTTAAATCTGTGCTATATGTGTATTTGATATTCTTTTCATTACTTGTGACCTTTCTCTTTTTGATAGAAATCTTGCTGTCTTTTTGATAATTTTACTAGTATTTCAAAATCTCAACTTTTCATTTCTTGATTCTCTTTCTTGTATCTTATTTTTAATTTTATTCATTTCTCTCTTATCTTTGTTTCCTTCCTCTTACTTTATATTTATTCTCCTGTGCTTTTTCTAATTTCCAAAGTGACCTGAAGAGGTCAATAATTTTTAAATTTCTTCCTTTATAGTACAATTATTTAAGGTTCCCACAAATTCTCTTTTACTCCAGATCAAAATTTTTTCATGTCCAATATGATTTCTTTTTGAACAGTAAACATTAGAAAGGTTTTGAAATTCCCAAATGAAAGGGGTTTATTTGGTTATCTTACTATTTAATTGTCTTATTGATTTCTAACATAACTGACTTGAGTTCAAAAATATTATATGATACTGATTCCTTGAGGTCTTGTGCTACAGCCCAGAATATAGCCAGTTTTTATGAATGATTCAGAGCTTGAGAAGAAGGCATATATACCAGTTAAAAAGTTCCATTTTCTAAATATGTCCATTAGATTTAGCTTTTTAATTGTGTGATTAAATATTCTATACTTTCACTGGCTTTTTTTGTTGGCTTAATCTGTAAATTACTGAGAGGATTATTAAAATTTCCCATGGTAAAAGGTGATATTTATGAATTTGATAATTGGTTGATACATGGTAAATATAGTATATCAGTTTCTATTTCTATTATATTTTACTTTACATACTAAAAGTTATGCTACTAGATACATTTAAGCTTGGAATGATGAATTAAACCTTTTAAAATTAATTATATGTTAATCTATTTTTCTACTGTTTAAATGTAAATTCTACTTTGTCCAATATTTATATGGCTATACCAAGTTTCATTTCATACATGTTCCCTTATCTTTTCCCACCCTTTTATTTTCAACCTTTTGGTATCCTTATGCTTCCAATGTTGTATGTTTGTATGTATGTGTTATCCAGTCTAGAAATGTTTATTTTTCACTACAGCATTTAGCTAATTTATTTTTCTTGAAAATACATATTTGTTGAAAACATATATATTCAGATTTAGTTCTTATTTTGTGCTTTATTTTATCCTTCTTTTTCTGTTTCTTTTCCCCTCTTTGTCTTCTTTTGGATTAACTAATTCTCTCTGCCTTCTTTCTGCTATCCTCTTCTAATAGCTGGAAATGAATACACTCTATTTTTCCTCTGCCACCCCAAAAACTTAAAATACATATTTAATCTAACAAAATTTGAAGTTAATCAATATTTATTGTCAACCAAACAATATGTATAGAATTTGGTGTGCTTTAAAAAATGATGATCACGATTGCATCCTACACTTAAGTAATACCATATTGTCCAAAAGGAAAAATTAGACCAGAGCAAGGAGGATCAGGAGTGCTAGGCAGAATGGGGCAGGATGCAATTTTAAATATAGAGGTCAGTTTAGGCCTCATTGAGAAGATATTTCACTCATCTCACATGCTAGTAAAGTAATGCTCAAAATTCTCCAAACCAGGCTTCAGCAATACGTGAACCGTGAACTTCCAGATGTTCAAGCTGGTTTGAGAAAAGGCAGAGGAACCAGAGATCAAATTGCCAACATTCACTGGATCATCACAATAAACTGTGGAAAATTCTGAAAGAGATGGGAATACCAGGCCACCTGACCTGCCTCTTGAGAAACCTATATGCAGGTCAGGAAGCAACAGTTAGAACAGGACATGGAACAACAGACTGGTTCCAAATAGGAAAAGGAGTACGTCAAGGCTGCATATTGCCACCCTGCTTATTTAACTTATATGCAGAGTACATCATGAGAAACGCTGGGCTGGAAGAAGCATAAGCTGGAATCAAGATTGCTGGGAGAAATATCAATAACCTCAGATATGCAGATGATACCACCCTTATGGCAGAAAGTGAAGAAGAACTAAAGAGCCTCTTGATGAAAGTGAAAGAGGAGAGTGAAAAAGTTGGCTTAAAGTTCAGCATTCAGAAAACTAAGATCATGTCATCCAGTCCCATCACTTCATGGCAAATAGATGGGGAAACAGTGGAAACAGTGGCTGACTTTATTTTTCTGGGCTCCAAAATCACTGCAGATGGTGATTGCAGCCATGATATTAAAAGACACTTACTCCTTGGAAGGAAAGTTATGACCAACCTAGATAGCATATTAAAGAGCAGAGACATTGCTTTGTCAACAAAGGTCCGTCTAGTCGAGGCTATGGTTTCTCCAGTAGTCATGTATGGATGTGAGAGTTGGACTATAAAGAAAGCTGAGCACTGAAGAATTGATGCTTTTGAACTGTGGTGTTGGAGAAGACTCTTGAGAATCCCTTGGACTGCAAGGAGATCCAGCCACATGCCACTAACATAGAAAGTGGTTTGCAAACTACTTTTATCTATTCCATTGTCAAAAGGATACACTTATAGTCATATTTTATCCCAGTATACTACAGGACTGCCCCCAAAGATGTACTTTTGTATTTTATTGACAAACTGTGTGAGGTTCTATGACTATTAGAATTCATCTAGCACAGTTAATAAAATTACCTGTGAGAAATTAAAGATGCAAATAAATAAAAAGAGAGACTGTGTCCATGTATTATATTTTTACTGGATGAGTAGGGTCATCCTTTATGTGTATTAGGCAATTCCTTCCTGTAATACTTGCCAAAAACACATTAATTTTCTTTTTGTCTTGTGTTAATGTTCTTTGGGTTAGATTCTTGTTGGGAAACATCAAATTGTTGTATTTATTTATTTTAATACTCAAAAATTATTTTACTTGCTACAGAGAAAAGTATAATTTAAACATCTGATGCTGAAATACTCATTTTTTATATTAAGACATTCCATTGGCAATATTAGAAAACCCACATAGAGAGATGTTAATTCTCCCCTGATCTATAGGCATAATCTAAATCCTGTCAAAGTTCCAGCAAGGTTTTTTACACATATATACAAGCTTATTTGAAAATTTATATGAAGAAGCACAGAGCCTAGAACAGCTAAAAGCATCTTGAAAAACAATAGTAAAGTACCCAGTATTAAAGTTTACTGTATAAGTATGGCAATCAGTTTATTAAAAAGCAGAGACATTATTTTGCCAACAAAGGTCCATCTAGTCAAGGCTATGGTTTCTCCAGTAGTCATGTATGGATGTGAGAGTTGGACTATAAAGAAAGCTGAGCACTGAAGAATTGATGCTTTTGAACTGTGGTGTTGAAGAAGACTCTTGAGAATCCCCTGGACTGCAAGGAGATCCAATCAGTCCATCCTAAAGGAGATCAGTCCTGGGTGTTCATTGGAAGGACTGATGTTGGAGCTGAAGCTCCAATACTTTGGCTACCTGATGCGAAGAGCTGACTCACTGGAAAAGACCCTGATGTTGGGAAAGATTGAGGGCAGGAGGAGAAGGAGACAACAGAGGATGAGATGGCTGGATGGCATCACTGACTCAATGGACATGGGTTTGGGTAAACTCAGGGAGTTGGTGATGGACAGGGAGGCCTGGCGTGCTGCAGTTCATGGGGTCCCGAAGAGTCAGACAGGACTGAGCAAATGAACTGAACTGAACTGAGCTGAGAAGATATGTAAGCAAAGACATGAAAGATGCAGGTTTGGGACAACAACATCCCAATGAAGGGATCAGCAAGTACAAAAGCCCTAAGGAAGGAACAAGGTTGGAGAGCTCTAGGAACAGCAAGGTCAGTGTGGTTGGAACAGAGCAAGTGAGGGGAGAGTACCAGAGACGAAGTCAAACAAGCAGTCGAGGGTCACCTCAGATTGGACCTTGTGGGGCATTTTAATGCCATGTAACTCTTTGACTCAGAGTAACGTGTAAAGCCTTTGGAGAGTTTTGAGCAAAGAGGTAACATAGATTGACATTTATTTTAAAAACCTCTTCCTAAATTTAAATACCAAGACATTAGAGAACTTTACTCAAAAACAGTATTTTATTTCTACTCATAATTCACATACAAATGTGTCTTACTTGGATAAAAGGAAATCAGGAAATATCATGGGAGATGGTTTTTAAAAATTTTGTTTAATGCTAATTAAACCTTTTTAATCTAAGTTTTCAGCAGCAAAATAAAAGTATAGATGATCAGGATGAAAATTATGCCCTAATTGCCCAAAGAATTCCACAACTGCTCTATATTAAATATAAAACACATGTAAAATCTGCTTTCTTCCTTAACAATATATCATGAAATTTCTTCATCCAAACAAATATATATCAAAATTAGTTTCTCATGGCTAGGTAAGGTTCCATTAAAGGAATAAACTATAATTTTTCCAGCTTTATGGAAACATAATTGACAAATAACATTGAATAAATCAAGGTGTGCAACATATTGATCTGACAAAATTACATATTGTAAAAGGATTATACACAGTAGTACTAGTTTATATTTCTTACTTCACATGATTATCATGTCCTTTTTCTGGTGAGAATATTTAGGATTTACTCTCTCAACAACTTTCAAGTATATAATACAATATTGTTAACTATTATATTACGTATATCACCATCTTGTACTTTAAATTCCCAAAACTTATTACTTAAAGTTTGTGACCTTTGACCAACATCTCTCCATTTCTCCCATTTCCCAGCCCCAATAACCACCATGTCTATTTAGGTCTTCTGCCCATTCTTGCCTGGAAAATCCCATGGATGGAGGAGCCTGGTAGGCTGCAGTCCATGGAGTCGCTAAGTCGGACATGACTGAGTGACTTCACTTTCACTTTTCACTTTTATGCATTGGAGAAGGAAATGGCAACCCACTCCAGTGTCCTTGCCTGGAGAATCCCAAGGACGGGGGAGTCTGATGGGCTCCCGTCTATGGGGTCGCACAGAGTCAGACACGACTGAAGCGAATTAGCAGCAGCAGCAGCAGCCCATTTTTTTGACTGGGTTGTTTGTTTTGCTGTTTCTGAGCTGCAAACAGCTTTTGTGCATTTTGTAGCTTAAGCTTTTGTTGCATTGTTTGCAATTATTTTCTTCCATTCTGTAGGCTGTTTTTTCATTGTGTTTATGTTTGGTGTACAAAAGCACATTTTGTTAGGTCTCATTTGCTTGTTTCTGCTTTTATTTCTATTGCGTTGGGAGACTGACCTAAGAAAACATTGGTATGATTTATGTCAGAGAATGTTTTGCTGATATTAGCTTCTAGTTTTATGATGTCATGTCTTATATTTGTCTACATTAATTGTTGATAAGTAAAAATTTAGTAATAACATCTTATTTAGTGTTTTCTGACTTTTTAATAGTTCCTTTCTCTTTCTCTCTTCTTTGGCATTTTGATGGTGTCATGTTTAGATTACTTTCTCATTTTCTTTGTGCTTTTACTAAAAGTTTATTTGTGGTTACTGTGAGGTTCACATATAACATCCTAGGTTAATCGCAGTTTAAGTTGGAAGAAACTTAAATTTGAACATATTCCAAAGCTTTATCTTTTTACTCCCTGCCCCATTTTATACTATTGATGACAAATTTTACATATTTTAATTTTATGTATCCCTTAACTAAAGATTGTCATTTTAGTTAGCATACTACTTTTGTCTTATAACCTTCATACTTATTTTATGTGATTGCTCCACTATTTATTATATATAATAATAATTATATATCATTAATGTTATATATTAATATTGTGAGTGAGATTTTTACTTTCTCACTAGTGTGCTTTCTCACTATTAGTGTCATTTCTTTTCAGGTTAAAGAAATCTCTTTAACATTTCTTGTGGGGCTGGTTTAGTGATAATGAACTCCAAAAGCTAATGTGGGAAGCTCTTAATCTCTCCTCTAGTTCTTAATGATAACTTTGATGGGTACAGAATTCTTGATAGGGAGATTTTTTCCTTTTAGTTTTTTGAATATGTCATGCCATTCTCTTCTGGCTTGTAGGTTTCTGGTGAAATATCTGCTGATAGTCTTATGGGATTTCCCTTGTACAAATTGTTTTTCTCTTGTTGCTCCTTTCAGCATTTCTTATAAGGTATTTCCAGTGGTAATGCGGAGAAGGCAATGGCACCCCACTCCAGTACTCTTGCCTAGAAAATCCCATTAATGGAGGAGGCTGGTAGGCTGCAGTCCATGGAGTCGCTAGGAGTTGGACACGACTGAGTGACTTCACTTTCACTTTTCACTTTCATAATTTGGAGAAGGAAATGGCAACCCACTCCAGTGTTCTTGCCTGGAGAATTCCAGGGATGGGGGAGCCTAGTGGGCTGCCATCTCTGGGGTCGCACAGAGTCGGACACAACTGAAACGACTTAGCAGCAGCAGCAGCAGCAGCAGTGGCAATGAATTCCCTCATCTTTTGTCTGGTAAAGTCTCTTAATCTCTCCTTCATTTCTGAAGGATGACCTCACTGTATATTCTTGGTTGTAGTTGCTTTTTTTTTTTCTTTCAGTGCTTAAATATATTACCTCATTCCTCTGTCTGTAAGGTTTATGCTGAGAAATCTGCTGACAGCCTTATAAGGGGATGCCTTTAAGTTACAAGCTTCTTTTCCTTTCTGTTGCTGCTTTTAAGATTTCCTCTCATCTTTTGTTTTTTACAGCTGTATTATAATGTACCTTGGAAAGGATCTCTTTGTTGACTTGGTTTGGTGGCCCATAAGCTTCATGAGCTAGGATACCCAAATATCTTTCCAGATTTTGGAAGTTTGGGGCCACTATGTCTTTAAATAAGCTTTCTGCCCCCTTCTCCTTCTTTGTTTTTCTGGAACTCCATTTAATTCACAAAGCGGTTCTTTTGATGATATCACATACGTTTTCTTTATTCTTTTGTTTGTTTGTTCTCCTCTGACTGTATAATTTCAACATTTCTTTTATCTCATGGATTCTTTCTTCTCCTTGACCTTTCTGATGTTGATGCTCTCTGTTGCATTTTTCAATTCTTTCACTGTATTCTTCAGATCCAGAATTTCTGTTTGGTTGTTTTTATAATTTCTATCTCTTTGTTAAACTTCTTATTTTGTTTCTGTATTGTTTTCCTGATTTAATTGAATTGTCTTTCTGTGTTTTCTTGTAGTTCATTGAGTTTTCTTAAAACTATTTTGAATTCTTTCTTGGGTAAATCACAGATCTCCATGTCTTTGGGGTTGGTAACTGGGAGATTTTTGTGATCCTTTGGTGATATCATGCTTCTTTGGTTTTTCATGTTCCTCTAAGTTTTGCTATCTTCACATTTAAGATGTAGTCACAATCTCCAGTCTTTACTGACTTTGGGAGAGAAATACCTTCTCTCAGCCCTGCTAAGCAGTTCTGAGGCTTTCTCAGACCTTCTGCAGATATATGTGCTCCAAGCTTCTTGCTCCTTTTGTGGCAGAATTACTAAGCTTATGTGCTTCTCTAATTTCTGCAATGCACCATTCTGAGTGCTGACGGTCCTCTTTTCCCCCAAAGGTGGCACTAAACCTCAAGTTTGTCACATCTTCCTAGACCACAGATTTGGGCAGGCTTTCTACACATGCTCCGCCAAAACTTGCTTCCTCACCACTGCTGGATGCACACACCGGAAGTCAGACACAGGGCCAGCATAGGAGGAGGATGGGGCCTACTGGGGGTGCCTATGGGCCAGCTAGGGGATCTGTGAATAAGGTATGCCCAGTGGCTCATGGGAGGGCTTTTAGTGGAATCCATGACACATTTAGTATTATCTGTATCTCTTAAATGTCCTTCAAGAGACCTATCTGTCCAATCCTGCTAGTCTCTTTTCACCTCCCAGCTCTGCAGTTCACAGTTAATGTACTCTGATTCAGTACTCTGATAGGGCTAGAGAGAAATGAGCCTCTTTGGCTGATACCGAATCACTACCTCCCACAAAGACACTTTTCTTTGTGGTTGTTGTTCAGTCACTAAGTTGAGTCTGACTCTTTGCAACCCCTTTGACTGTAGCACATCAGACTCCTCTG
Organism: Capricornis sumatraensis; assembly: GCF_032405125.1. Classification (NCBI taxonomy): domain Eukaryota; kingdom Metazoa; phylum Chordata; class Mammalia; order Artiodactyla; family Bovidae; genus Capricornis; species Capricornis sumatraensis. The sequence continues at coordinate 37,269,714 of NC_091085.1, read as the reverse complement.
TCCTCTACTATCTCCCAGAGTTTGCTCAAATTCATGTCCATTGAATAACTGATGCTATATAACCATCTCATCCTCTGCCACCCCCTTCTCCTTTTGCCTGCAATCTTTCCCAGCATCAGGGTCTTTTCCAGTGAGTTGACTCTTCACATCAGGTGGCCAAATTATTGGAGTTTAGCATCAGTTCTTTCAATGAGTATCCAGGGTTTTATTTCCTTTAGGACTGACTGTTTTGATCTCCTTGCTATCCAAGGGACTCTCAAGAGTCTGCTCTAGCATCACGTTTTGAAAGCAATCTTTAGTGCACAGCCTTCTTTAGGGTCCAACTCTCACACCCGTATATAACTACTGGGAAAAGTATAGCTTTGATTATACAGATTTGTGTTGGCAAACTGATGTCTCTGCTTTTTAATATGCTGTCTCAGTTTGTCATAGCTTTCCTTCCAAGGACCAAGCATCTTTTAACTTCATGGCTGCAGTCACTGTCCACAGTGATTTTGGAGTCCAAAAAAAAAAAAAAAATCTGTCACTGCTTCCACTTTTTTCCTTTCTATTTGTCATGAAGTGATGGGACCAGATGCCATGATCTTAGTTTTCTGACTGTTGAGTTTCAAGCCAGTTTTTTCACTCTCCTCTTTCACTCTCATCAAGAGGCTCTTTACTTCTTCTTTTGTTTATGGATGGATGCCAAAATTACTGCTGTGGGAGGGTCAGTGTATAAAAAATGAGGAATATCTTACTCTGCTGGCATCACTCCCACAATTTATTTTTAAAACATTTTTAATTCCCTTATATATTTCCCTATAAATTTTAGGGTTTTCCCATTTTTTCTATTATAAACAACTCTTCAATGAACAATTTTGCATTTACTGCTTTATTTGTTCCATTACTTCCTGAGTATAAATGTCTAGATGTGGTATTGCTAAGTCAATTTTCTAACTATCAAAAGCTGTAACTTTTTGTAATCTAATTGTTCATTTGAATTTCTGAAAAATGAACTAACTGTATTCTTTTTACATTCTTTTGACCAGTCTGTTGGTCAATAAATCAAAGTATTACCCAAGCTGTGCCGTGACAGCGGCTATTTAGCCAGGTGTGGATAGAGAAAGAACAAGTCAACTATCCCAAATCCTTTGGGAAGTGTGCATAATGGTCTTCTTTCACAAGAAAAATAAAACAGAGACACAGGAGAAACTCAAAGAAAACTTTGGAAGGCTATAACCTGCTATTCTTTGGTTTCAGCATTTCTGATGATTATTATGTCATTTACAAATGATGGTCCAGGTTATTCTGCTCAGATAACACATATTTCTCTTCTCCAACAATGTTAGTCTTTTATGTCTTCCTTCTCAATGTTCTTTAAAATGTTGTCTCTGGAGAAAAGAGAAGAATTAAAAACAAGGAAGAATTTCTGGCAGAACAGTTTGATCTGCACCATTAAATGTGCTCTGTCTTCTGTCTTTCCTCCAGTTTCTCCCCTAGTTAATAACTCTTCAGAAAAAAAATTACTGATAGAATTATTTTCCTTAATCTTTGTGTAGTTTAATTTGGAAACTTTCCTCGACCAATATCCAAAGTAATTTAGGGCAAATGAAAAAGGTGAAGTTGACCTTGACCAAAATTCAAGCAATCGCTTATAGTTGGTTCTGTCAGAGGACCCAGTGATCTGAGAGCAGGGCTGTGGCAACAGGAGCAACTCAGAAGGAAAGCCTTCAGCCCCCTTTCACCTCCCTGAGTGGTCCAGGGCTTGCTGGTCAGAGTAGGAGGGTGGATTTCAAAGAGTGGGGTGGCATCCTGAAAAGGATACCACGTTGGGAATATAATGGTTTTGGTTTGTGGTTTGATACCCAACTATTCCAACTATCAACTTGGAACACATCGGCACTTAGAAGCAATAGCATATAGCAGTCAAAATCCCAGGCTTTGGAGTCTAGCAATGGAAAAACAGAAGGCTTTGTTCCAAAACTCAAGGAGTCTGGATACTAGAATTTTAAGCATCTAAAAGTAAAACATTAATCATCAGAAGGCTTCTGTTTCAAGCAATCTTGCTGCCAGTCAAGAGGAAGATTGCCCTTGCCTTTGAATCATGGCTCTGCCATTTATTAGGGCTTGGTTCTTGTCTAAGTTATTTAACTTCTCTCAGCCTTGGTATCCTCATCTTTAAAATGGGGATTATAAAAAAAAATAAATAAAACAGGGATTATAATGCCTACCCTTGAGTCCCTGTGAGGATTAAACGTGCATAGCATTCAGCACAGTGTTTGACACTGAATGCTACAGCTATGTTTAAATTATTGTGATTACATATTCTTTCTAAATCATGATTGATTCATCTATGAATTCTTGATGATTACTATAGTTTCTTCTAATTTAAATATTTTATATTTAAAATACTGTGCAAACACAAAATCTGTACCTATATTTAAGATTTAATCACAGTGCTTCAGATTTTAAAATATACATTGCTCATCAGTTAAATGTATGCTACCTTAACTAACAACTGAACCTTCAAATTCCATTTAACTCAGTGACAAACGGAACATACACATATGATCTCTTTCCCTGTCTGCACCTCTCTGAGCTCTTTTCCTGCAACACTATCTCTCCTCAGCCCTCCCAGCCTCACTTTTCTCCTTGATAGTCCAATGAACAAATGATACACAATCCCAACTTAGAGTCTTTACACTTGTTATTCTCACTTCCTGGAATGTCCTTCCCCTAAATATTCACATAATTTTCTCCTTCACTGCATGCAAGTCTCCTATTAGAATGCCTTGCCCTAACCACAACCTTCCTCACTATCAGTCTCTGTCCCCATATCCTTGGTATATATCACCCCATATGCTTCATACGTGTTTGTTCTTGTTCACCACCCTCACTATGAATTATGTTCCATGGTGGGAAAGGTTACGTCCCTGTTCCTAACTGGTTCCCCAGGGTCTGGATGTATGCCTGACACATAGTAGTAACTCAGTAGCCATTTGAAAGAAAGAAAAAAGTAAGGAAAAGGAAGACAGAGAGAGAGAAAGAAAAAGAGAGAAAAAGAGGGAGGAAGGGAGACATGAAGAGTGGACAGGGAATAAAAAAGTTATGGTTCAGTTCAGTTTAGTCACTCAGTCATGTCCGACTCTTTGCGACCCCATGAATCGAAGCACGCCAGGCCTCTCTGTTCATCACCAACTCCCAGAGTTCACTCAGACTCACATCCATCGAGTCAGTGATGCCATCCAGCCATCTCATCCTCTGTCGTCCCCTTCTCCTCCTGCCCCCAATCCCTCCCAGCATCAGAGTCTTTTCCAATGAGTCAACTCTTCGCATGAGGTGGCCAAAGTACTGGAGTTTCAGCTTTAGCATCATTCCTTCCAATGAACACCCAGGGCTGATCTCCTTTAGAATGGACTGGTTGAATCTCCTTGCAGTCCAAGGGACTCTCAAGAGTCTTTTCCAACACCACAGTTCAAAAGCATCAATTCTGGCAAAACCAATACAGTATTGTAAAGTAAAATAAGGTAAAATTTTTTTAAAAAAGCATCAATTCTTCAGTGCTCAGGTTTCTTCACAGTCCAACTCTCACATCCATACATGACCACTGGAAAAACCATAGCCTTGACTAGACAGACCTTAGTCGGCAAAGTAATGTCTCTGCTTTTGAATATGCTATCTAGGTTGGTCATAACTTTCCTTCCAAGGAGTAAGCGTCTTTTAATTTCATGGCTGCAATCACCATCTGCAGTGATTTTGGAGCCCAGAAAAATAAAATCTGACACTGTTTCCACAGTTTCCCCATCTATTTCCCATGAAGTGATGGGACCAGATGCCATGATCTTCATTTTCTGAATGTTGAGTTTTAAGCCAACTTTTTCACTCTCCACTGTCACTTTCATCAAGAGGCTTTTGAGTTCCTCTTCACTTTCTGCCATGAGGGTGGTGTCATCTGCATATCTGAGGCTATTGATATTTCTGCCAGCAATCTTGATTCCAGCTTGTGCTTCTTCCAGCCCATCGTTTCTCATAATGGACTCTGCATATAAGTTAAATAAGCAGGGTGACAATATACAGCCTTGACGTATTCCTTTTCCTATTTGGAACCAGTCTGTTGTTCCATGTCCAGTTCTAACTGTTGCTTCCTGCCCTGCATACAAATTTATCAAGAGGCAGATCAGGTGGTCTGGTATTCCCATCTCTTTCAGAATTTTCCACAGTTTCTTGTGATCCACACAGTCAAAGGCTTTGGCATAGTCAATAAAGCAGAAATAGATGTTTTTCTGGAGCTCTCTTGCTTTTTCCATGATCCAGCGGATGTTGGCAATTTGATCTCTGGTTCCTCTGCCTTTTCTAAAACCAGCTTGAACATCTGGAATTTCACGGTTCACATATTGCTGAAGCCTAGCTTGGAGAATTTTGAGCATTACTTTACTAGCGTGTGAGATGAGTGCAATTGTGCAGTAGTCTGAGCATTCTTTGGCATTGCCTTTCTTAGGGATTGGAATGAAAACTGACCTTTTCCAGTCCTGCAGCCAGTGCTGAGTTTTCCAAATTTGCTGGCATATTGAGTGCAGCATCATCTTTCAGGATTTGAAATAGATCAACTGGTATTCCATCACCTCCACTAGCTTTGTTTGTAGTGATGCTTTCTAAGGCCTCTTTCTAAAAACATGTGTACAATCTATTGGGAGCCTTAATTACTTCAACCGACAAGAACATTTTTTTTTCCTTTTTACCCCAACTTTATTGAGAATAAATACTTTTAATTCAGGTGTATGATTGAATGACTGAAGAAAAAGTAGGAAAAGAGAGGGTTTTAGGCTGAGCCAAAATTGACTCAGCTGACTTGTGCAGACTCCCGACTCCAGAGGTCCTGAGTCCATCTGTCCAGTAAAGGGGGGGGAACATGTGAGCTTGCAGTCTTTAGAAGATGTGGAAGCCCATCTCCATGCTGCCTGCCTGGAGCTCTTCCCCTTAAATGGTCTGCTCACTCCCCTTTGGACAGAAAGCTGAGGGCAGGGGGCTGGAAATGGGTTTTGATGTTTCTTCTTAGTCGTTTTCGTGTGTGCAAGCATGATAAGTTGCTTCAGTCCTGTCCGATTCTTGGCAACCCCATGGACTGTACCCTGCCAGGCTCCTATGTCCGTGGGTTTCTCCAGGCAAGAATACGGGTAGGCTAAACAGTGTAACTTTATTTTGGGGGGCTCCAAAATCACTGCAGATGGTGATTGCAGCCATGAAATTAAAAGGTGCTTACTCCTTGGAAGGAAAGTTATGACCAACCTAGATAGCATATTCAAAAGCAGAGACATTACTTTGCCAACAAAGGTCCATCTAGTCAAGGCTATGGTTTTTCCAGTGGTCATGTATGGATGTGAGAGTTGGACTGTGAAGAAAGCTGAGCACCGTAGAATTGATGCTTTTGAACTGTGGTGTTGGAAAAGACTCTTGAGAGTCCCTTGGACTACAAGGAGATTCAACCAGTCCATTCTAAAGGAGATCAGCCCTGGGTGTTCATTGGAAGGAATGATGCTAAAGCTGAAACTCTAGTACTTTGGCCACCTCATGTGAAGAGTTGACTCATTGGAAAAGACTCTGATGCTGGGAGGGATTGGGGGCAGGAGGAGAAGGGGACGACAGAGGATGAGATGGCTGGATGGCATCACTGACTTGATGGACGTGAGTTTGAGTGAACTCCAGGAGCTGGCGATGGACAGGGAGGCCTGGCGTGCTGCGATTCATGAGGTCGCAAAGAGTCAGACATGACTGAGCGACTGAACTGAACTGAACTGAAACAAAGATACAGACTAACCCACGTTACAGAAATATAATCACTTTTGCCTTTATTCTCAGTAAAACGTTTTTATTTTTCCCTCAAATTTTAAATTGATTACCAGGAATTGAGTTTATTTTCCTCTACTAGTCTGTGTGTGTGTGTGTGTGTGTGTGTGTGTGTCTGTGTGTGTGTGTGTGTGTGTTAGTCACTCAGTTGTATCCGATTCTTTGTGACCCCACAGACTGTACTGCCAGGCTTCTCTGCCCATGGAATTCTCCAGGCAAGAATGCTGGAGTGGATTGCCACTCTCTTCTCCAGAGGAGTTTCCCAACCCAGGGATGGAACCCTGGTCTCCTGCATCGCAGGCAGATTCTTTACCATTTGAGCTACAGGGAACTCTAAGCAAGTGTAAATTTATTCCAGGTTCCATGGAAAATTTGTAAACAGAACTCTTAAAATTTGCTCCCAAATAGAGAATTGACTTTATTCTGTTCCTGCTGGCATGAAGAAGGGTCAGAATCTGGCAGAAAGACCATTTTTCAAAGAATTTTTAGCATTATTTCTAGTACCATAGCTCTTGCCTCTTTCTATATTGTTCCTGCTAATTATTCCAGTAAAGAACAAGAGTTCTTGATATTAAAAGCAAAACAAAAACACAATCAAGGGAGGAATGCTTATTTTTATAGACATTTTCATATTTATCATTGTCATTTTGTCAATGATAAATACAATGGCTTGTTTTATCAACCCTTCACTGAGTATCAGTATGTCCTAAGTTCGGGGCTACACACCAGAAGTAATGGATATGTCTGAAGCAGCCCTGGCTTTTGAGAAGTTTTCAGCCTAGGAAGAGAAACAGAGAAGTGTAGTGACAGAGAGAAATAAAGGGTAATTGAGAGTAGTCAATAGGACTGGAAAGAGGTCGCATGTCATACACGTGTCGTCAACATTTATTGAACGCTTTTCTACAAGGCATTGTTATATACCAAATATTCTTAGCTCTTGTTACAAAAATTCTGAGTCGCATCTATACTATTTTCTACATCCCACTTACAAACAAGCTTATTTTCTTTTTCAACACAATATCTTATAGATTCTTTTTACATGCTAGATGCATACCTAAAAAACTTTATGCATGTTTTTTTAAGTCATATGAATTTTGAAGGACTATTGTAAAATGATGCCTGTATGATAATTATAATACATTATAAAATGGAAAACATAGAAAAATATATATAGCAATAATTTCACCACCCACACAAAAATCTGTTAATAATTCGTAGTATTACACACACATACATAAATACACATATGCACACACATGTACACACTTATGCAAACCTATGCTTAATACATAGTCAAGATCATACAGAGTATATTGTTTTGTATTGTGCATGTTTTGCTTAAAAATGAAATATGAAATATCCTAAATGGATAAACACAACCTTTCCATCTGCTTATGTCTGCAATAACATATACAATCCACTTCAAGGAATTTTTTGTCATTTCTAACAAAGTAAAACATGTGTTAAGTAATTTATCTGTTACAACTCTGAACTTTTCTCCAGAAGGCTTTATTAAAGCAGAATAGATATGTACAAATAAATTACCTTGAAAAATTTCTTTTTTTCACCTGTAATGAAGAATTTCTACAAATATGAGACCTATGTTATTTTTTTCTGTTTCTTAAAAGGAGACCCAGCAAGTTGCATATTCCTCCCCTAATTTATGATAGTGACCATGGCATAAAGGTTTAGACATCTTTAATAACAATTTTACACATTTATTAGCAAAATATTTAGAAGATCAGAACTAGTTTAATAGAAATAAAATGTTCTTAATCCAGCTTATTTTGAAAATTCAGGGCAAACATTTTTACATTAATTTTTCCTACTATAAAAGTAACACATGCTTCTTGGAGATAATTTGGGAAATGTAAATGTAGAAAGTAAACAATTAACAATAAAGTTACCACTCCAAAATACCTTTTCTAAAAATTTGCTGAATATCCATTTTTTTTCTGTTCAAATAATTTAAAAGTTATAATCATACATTTTGTCTCATTTTTAAACTTATGAACATTTAAAAGTCCTCCATATAATTTGAAAACATCATTTGGGGCTTCCCTGGTGGCTCAGTGCTAAAGAATCCATCTGCTAATGTAGGAGACATGAGTTCAATCCCTGGTCTGGGAAGATTCCCACATGCCACGGAGCAAGTAAGCCCATGCACCACAACTATTGAGCCTGTGCTCTGGAGTCCGGAAGCCGCAACTGCTGAGCGCATCTGCCACAGTTGTCGAAGCCCATACACCCTGGAGCCAGTTCTCTGCAACAAGAGAAGCCACGGCAATGAGAAACGCATGCACTGCAACCAGAGAGTAACACACACAGCAACGAAGACCCAGCACAGCCAAAAATAAATACAATAAAATAATAAAATATAAAAACATTATTTTAATAACATAATACCCCTCATATAAATGTATTATGATTTAATCTGCTTTTTAAATTTCCAAGTTTTTTTCAAAAGTGAATAGATTTGTGTATAAAGCTTTTCTATTTTTAGATTTATTTTCTTGAGTTAATATGATGGTCTTTTTCGGTATGTCAACCTGGCTAGGCTACAATCCCCAGTTATCTGATCAAAGTTTAATCTAGGTGTTGTTGTAAAGGCACTTTATAGGTGTGATTAAAATCATAATCAACTGACTTTAAGTAAGGGAAATTATCCTAGATAACCTGGGTGTACCTCACTCAATTAGTTGAAAGCCTCAGAAGCAGAGCTGAGGCATCTCTGGAAAAGAAGAAATTTCTTCTGTGGGCTACAGCTTCAACTTGTGGGTCCCTGAAAGTCCCAGCCTGCCCTCTGACAGCCTGTGCTGCAGATTTCACACTTGCCTAGTCAGCCCTCACCACGCAGAGCCAGTTCCCTGAAATAAATCACTTAATATATATCTCCAACTAGTTCTGCTTCTCTGGATGAGCCCTGCCAAATATAGTTATACCCATAGAAGTACACAAACTAGGTTAAAAAGCTCACGCAATTTAAAAGTCCATGACACTATTACTGTGACTTTTCCTTATACCTTTCTGCATGGTTTTTAAATGGTGTCCTGCTTGCCAACTAACTTTACATAGCTTAAAAACTTAAGCAAGTAGCTGGAATCATGTTTGACTGAAAACGTGTTTTATAGCTAAGCTAAGAAAAATTACACTTAGAATCAGCCAGGTTGGTGGCACTTGTTCAATTTGTATTCTAAACAAATTGTAGCCAAGACTTGGTCCAAATCCTTTCTCAACAGAGTCGGTGTTTGTTCAGCGCATCTCAGCTAACACTTCATTATCCAGGCAATCTAACGACTGCCATGATACATTCTCTCCATTGGATTTGATTTTTTTAAGGGACTATTTTATTTACAGTATAGTGTCAAACCTGTACGAAGCAAAAAGATTTCATACACACCTATGTGCTTATATACACACATACCCCCCCAGACACATTTTACTTTTAGAACATTACTTATGCATCTTGTCTAGGGGCTTCCCTGGTGGCTCATACAGTAAAGAATTTGCCTGCGATGCAAGAGAACTGGGTTCGATCCCTGGGTCAGGAAGATCCTCTGGAGTAGGGAATAGTAAACCACTCCAGTATTCTTGCCTGGAAAATTCTATGGACAGAGGAGTCTGGTGGGCTACAGTCCATAGGTCACAAAGAGTCAGACACGACTGAGCAACTAAGCACAGCACAGCACATATATAAATTATGGAGACAGAAATGGCAACCCACTCCAGTATTCTTGACTGGAAAAGTCCCATGGACAGAGAAGCCTGGCAAGCTACAATCCATGGGGTCGCAAAGAGTCAGACATGATTGAGGGAATGACAAACAGCTTGTCTAATATGATCCCTATGACTTTTCAGTTATTCCTTATAACCTTTCTTCAGACTTCATCTAATTTTATATATGAATAATTGTTTAAATGACATTAGATTTTAAAATGCTATACCGATTAAAAATAACAGCACACTGATGAAGAGTATGTAAACTGACAACTTATAAAGTCATGTGTATTCTTATTCCAGAAAGTTGAACAGAATACTACTATCACTGAAAGACTTAGTCAGTGTACTGTTTTTTCCATAGAGTGTATATAATTGGCTATCTATTTAGATTAGGTATGCTACTTCATATCAACTATAATACCTAAAAACAACTACACAGAGCTTTTAAAAGTCTAAGTTTTAAAAATTGACCTCAGCTCATTTCTTCCTTCCTCCCATTCTCCTTCTACTCTCTACTGGCTCCCATTTAAAACATTTTTTCCCTTGCCTCTCTCATTCATTCTTCCTTTTTCATACATTCCTCCCTACTGGCTTCCACTTTGAAAAATTATCTACCTACCTACCTCAGTTCAGTTCAGTTCAGTTGCTCAGTCGTGTCGGACTCTTTGCGACCCCATGAATCGCAGCACACCAGGCCTCCCTGTCCATCACCAACTCCCAGAGTTCACTCAGAGTCGCATCCATCGAGTCAGTGATGCCATCCAGCCATCTCATCCTCGGTCGTCCCCTTCTCCTCCTGCCCCCAATCCCTCCCAGCATCAGAGTCTTCCCCAATGAGTCAACTCTTCGCATGAGGTGGCCAAAATACTGGAGTTTCAGCTTTAGCATCATTCCTTCCAAAGAAATCCCAGGGCTGATCTCCTTCAGAATGGATTGGTTGCATCTCCTTGCAGTCCAAGGGACTCTCAAGAGTCTTCTCCAACACCACAGTTCAAAAACATCAGTTCTTTGGCGCTCACCCTTCTTCACAGTCCAACTCTGACATCCATACATGACCACTGGAAAAACCATAGCTTTGACTAGACGGACCTTAGTCGGCAAAGTAATGTCTCTGCTTTTGAATATGCTATCTAGGTTGCTCATAACTTTTCTTCCAAGGAGTAAGCGTCTTTTAATTTCATGGCTGCAGTCACCATCTGCAGTGATTTTGGAGCCCAAAAAAATAAAGTCTGACACTGTTTCCACTGTTTCCCCACCTACCTATCATTTATATAACTACCTACCTACCTATCTATTCAGCTATCAATCGTCTGTCTTTCTGTCTTTATTTTTGTCTTGTTTCCCTGACTCCTACTTTTAGAATCTGTCCCCCAGCACACAACTGCACGTGATGTTTCTCATGGCTCCTACCTCTTACATGCTCTTTCCGTCTTTAACTCTCTCCTGTGCCGACTCCTCCTTTCTAAACTTGTTGTCTGCCTCCCTCTTTCCCTCCTTCTCTTCCTTCCTTTCTAGTCTCCCATCTCCTCCATCATTCTTTTACCCTCTTTCTACTGGCTTATTTTTAAAACATTCTACTTTCCTTCTCTCTCATTTTCTATCATTTTTGTCCTATCTTGCTACTGGCTTTAAAATCACCTATCTATCCATCTAGCTATCTAATCTACCTACCTGCCATCCAGAGGTCATGCTTCTGTTTTTATTTCAATTTTTGTCTTACTTCTTTTGAATCTCTTTCTTCCTATCTTCTACACTATATTTATTTTTTTTTACTATCTCCTCCTTTTAAACATCTATCTTTCACTCTCATAGTCTCGTCATTTTTATTTTACTATTTCCCCAGCCTCTCCCCATTTTAGAATTCTTTTTTTCCTGCCTCCTCCTTTTCTTTCTTCCCTCCTTCCCTTTGTATCTCACTCTCTCCCTACTTTCCTCTTATACTTTCTTTTAAAACTGGTTCATCTTTTAAACTTTTTCCTTTCCTTCACTCTCTCTCCTTTCATCTTTTTAATGTTGACTTTTTCACCAGACTTTTCATATAAAACCCTTTCTACTTACCTGTCTATCCTTCACCTACCAAACTGCCTAGCTGTCACCCATCCATCTGTATGTTGTTGTTGTTCAGTTGCTCAGCCTATCCGACTCTTTGTGACCCCATGGACTGCAGCACTTCAGGCTTCCCTGTCCTTCATCATCTCCCAGAGCTTGCTGAAACCACTGAGTTGTCCACTGAGTTGGTGATGTCATCCAACCATCTTGTTCTCTGTCATTCCCTTCTCCTCCTGCCTTCAATCTTTCCCAACATCAGGGCTTTTTCTAATAAGTCAGCTCGTTGCACCAGGTGGCCAAAGTATTGGAGCTTTAGCTTCAGCATCAGTTCTTCCAATGAATATTCAAGGTTGATTTCCTTTAGGATTGACTGGTTTGATCTTGCTGTCCAAGGGACCCTCAAGAGTCTTCTCTAATACCACAGTTCAAAAGCATCAATCCTTCTGCACTCAGCCTTCTTTAAGGTCCAACTCTCACATCCATACATGACCACTGGAAAAACCATAGTTTTGACTATAAAGTCAGGAAAGTAATGTCTCTGCTTTTTAATATGCTGTCTAGGTTGGTGATAGCTTTTCTTCCAAGGAGCAAATGTCTTTTAATTTCATGACCACAATCACCATCTGCAGTGATTTTGGGGCCCAAGAAAATAAAGTCTGTCACTGTTTCCATTGTTTCCCCATCTGTTTGCCATAAAGTGATGGGACCAGATGCCATGATCTTCATTTTTTTAATATTGAGTTTTAAGCCAGCTTTTTCAGTCTCCTCTTTCACTTTCAAGAGGCTCCTTATTTCCTTTTCAATTTCTGCCATAATGGTGGTGTCATCTGCATATCTGAGGTTATTGATATTTCTCCTAAAAATCTTGATTCCAGCTTGTGATTCATCCAGACTGGCATTTTTCATAATGTACTCTGCATATAAGTTAAATAAGCAGGGGGCCAATATACAGTCTTGATGTACTCCTTTCCCAATATGGAACCAGTCAGTTGTTCCATGTTGGGTTCTAACTGTTGTTTCTTGACCTGAATATAGGTTTCTCAGGAGGCAGGTAAGGTGGTCTGATATTCCCATTTTTTTAAAGAATTTTGTACAGTTTGTTGTGATCCACACAGTCAAAGTTCATCTGTATATCTTTATCTTACTGGATTATAACTGAATTCTTTTTCAGATCTCTGTCTCTCCCTTCTCTCCACTTCTTTCCTTCCTTCTTTCCTCATTCCTTCCTTCCCTCCCTACCACTCTCTCTTCCCACCCTTTCTCTATCTTTTCCTCACTCCATTTCTTTCATGGTCTCTGTCTTTCTCTTTTCTTTCCCTACTTGTCTGCATGCCTGCCTTCCTTCTTTCATTCCTTCTTTCTTCCTTCCCTTCTCCCTTGCTAACTCCTGCTCCTCCATCCTTCCTCATTTCCTCATTTCTTTCTTCCTTCCTCCTGACTCCTCTTTTCCTTTCTCCATCCATTCACGCACCCTCTCCCTCTTGTCCTTTTTCATTCGTTTCTCCTTCCTTCACTCCTTTACCATCTCCTTCATCCTTCTTTCTTCCTCTCTGTCTCCCTTTTCCTTCTTTCCTCCCTTCTTCCTTCCTTCCATTCTTACTTTATTTATACTACTCTTGTTTAAAAATGTTATCTTTCTTTCCCTCTTTCTTTCTTTATACTTTTTCTTTAGTCTTTAATACTACCTTCTCCTTTTAAAATCAGTTCTTTATACCTGTATGTTTACCTATCAGGCTGTCTCTATATCCAGCTATCAATCACTTTCTGTCTTTATTTTAAAGACTTCTACTTTTTAAAATCACACATACCACACATTTGTACTTGATATTCTTACTGATCCTTCCTCTTGCTCTTACATTCCTTTTCCTTCTTTATGTAACTCTTTCCCCTACTGATTCATCCTTTATAAACATCCTTTTATTCCTTCTTCCTCAATTATTTCCTTGCTTCCCCCCCCCACCCCTACTCCCTTCCTTCTTTTACTAGTTCCTTTTTAAAACTCCTTTTCATCTCTCTCACTTACAATAATATTTGTTCTGTCTTACTACTGGATTCTCCTTTTTAAAATTATATCTATCTAGCATTTATATAAAAAGCCTCTTGATGAAAGTGAAAGAGGAGAGTGAAAAAGTTGGCTTAAAGCTCAACATTCAGGAAACAAAGATCATGGCATCCGGTCCCATCACTTCATGCCAAATAGATGGGGAAACAGTGGAAACAGTGTCAGTCTTTATTTTTCTGGGCTCCAAAATCACTGCAGATGGTGATTGCAGCCATAAAATTAAAAGACACTTACTCCTTGGAAGGAAAGTTAAGACCAACCTAGATAGCATATTGAAAAGCAGAGACATTACTTTGCCAACAAAGGTCTGTCTAGTCAAGGCTATGGTTTTTCCAGTGGTCATGTGTGGATGTGAGAGTTGGACTGTGAAGAAAGCTGAGTGCCAAAGAACTGATGCCTTTGAACTGTGGTGTTGGAGAAGACTCTTGACAGTCCCTTGGACTGCAAGGAGGTCCAACCAGTCCCTTCTAAAGGAGATCAGTCCTGGGTGTTCATTGGAAGGAATGATGCTAAAGCTGAAACTCCAATACTTTGGCCACCTCATGCGAAGAGTTGACTCATTGGAAAAGACTCTGATGCTGGGAGGGATTGGAGGCAGGAGGAGAAGGGGACGACAGGGTGAGATGGCTGGATGGCATCACCGACTCAATGGACATGAGTTTGAGTGAACTCTGGGAGTTGGTGATGGACAGGGAGGCCCGGCATGCTGCGATTCATGGGGTCGCACAGAGTCAGACACGACTGAGCGACTGAACTGAACTGAAGCGTCTATGTATCTAATTGCCTAGCTGTCATCAATCTGCCTATTGATGTAGTTCTGATTGACTTCTTTTTAGGGCCGCCCTCCTGCTCTGTGCAATTGTAATTAATTTTCACAGTAGCTCCTCCTTTTAAACTCCTCTGTGCCTCTCACTGTCATATTCTCTCTGCTTTTCTATTTTGTCACTTTGCCCAGTCTCATCCCTTTTAAAAGTCTTCACTTTCTTTCCTACCTCTTTCCATCCCCGCTTCATTCCATCCCTTTCTTTTTCCTTCCTTTCTTCCTTCTTCTTCCTTCACTCTTTCCTACTCACTCTTTCACTTCCACTTTCATTATTTTACTCATTCCTTTTTTGCACTAGGATTTCTTTATTTGCTCCTCCTTTTAGTTATTCATTTCCTCTCTTGCTTTCATTATTTTTTGCAATGACATTTCTTACGCCTCTTCCTTATCAAACATATTCTTTCTTCTCCTCTTTCTGTATAGGACATTTTTCTATACATAGTCTCCAGATTCACTGGTAAAAAATTAAAATAAATGGAGAAGAAAAAAGAGTACAAATAAATATTTCCAAACCCTAAAATAATTAAAAGGTATAATAAGGACACTTGTAACACTTCAGTGCTAGCTAAAGTTTGAAAGTAGTAGGACATATTCTAAGTCTTGAATAATGGGTGTTCATTCTTTGAAAATTTCTCAGAAGTCCCTTAGAACTTTTCCAGATCTGATTCTTTATTTCTCAGGTATCAAGATGTCTGCTACAGATTTTGGGCTCCAAAGCTTTCCTAGTTTTAGGGTGTACTAAGATTTGCATTTTTTTTATCTTGGCTCTGCTACTTACTCACTGTTTGATTTGGTGACAGTCAATGCCTCAGTTTCCTCATTTGTGAAATGTGAATAATAATCCCCACCGCGTAGGGTGGCTGTGGATTCGTGAAGGGCCCAGCATAGGGTCTGGCCTGCTGCAAGCAGCCAGTCCATGGTTGCAGTTGTGGCAGAAGTGGAGCTGACAGTGGTGCTGGCTGTTGGTTGCCTACAAAAGAAAACATGGACAATTTCCTGAGCTTCATTAATTGAATGTGGGAGAAGGGCTTTAAGTGGTGGTGTGATGCCTTTCAGTCAATCTGGCTAGGATTGCCCATTGGAAATATTCATTAATCTTTCAAGTTCCCTTTACTCCACACCCTCTCTAGCAATTATTATTTGTATACTTTTTTGATGATGACTATTCTGACTGGTGTGAAATGGTACCTCACTGTAGTTTTGATTTGCAGTTCTCTGATAATTAATGATGTTGAGCATCTTTTCATGTGCCTGTAGGTCATCTGTATATCTTCTTTGGAATAATATTTATTTAGGTCTTCTGCCCATTTTTTGATTGGATTGGTTTTTTTTTTTTAATATATTGATCTGTGTAAGCTGTTCATATATTTTTGTAAATTAAGCCTTGGTCGGTCACATCATTTGCAAATATTTTCTCCCAGTCCATAGGCTGTCTTTTGCTTTTGTTTATGGTTTTCTTTGCAAAAGCTTTTAAGTTTAATTAAGTCCCATTTGTTTTGTTTTTACTTTTGTTTCTATTACTCTAAGTAATTTTTAGAAGAATTAACTAAAATACATATTTCTAAAAATATGTGTGCTTTTCAGATAATTCATCTGTAATTTCAGATAATTTCATTATTCTAAAGCTCTACTAAATGGGAGATTAATGAGTAGAAAGTTCATGGATAGACTTGGGAGTTACCTCAACTCAACAAATATTTGTTGAAGTGAAGTGAAGTGAATTCGCTCAGTCGTGTCCGACTCTTTGCGACCCCATGGACAGTAGCCTACCAGGCTCTGCTGTGCATGGAATTTTCCAGGCAAGAATACTGGAGTGGGCTGCCATTACCTTCTCCAGGGGATCTTCCCAACCCAGGGATCGAACCTGTGTCTCCTGCATTGCAGACAGACACTTTACCATCTCAGCCACCAGGGAAACCCCAAATATATTTGTTGAGAACCTACTATTTTGAACACTGTATGAGAATATAAAACTATGGATAAAATACTCTTATCCTCAAGGACAGAATGTGAAACAAACATAAAGTAACTGTAATATAAGGCAGGTCATAAGACCTGGCAAAACTATAAGCTAAAGGTATAATTCAGAAAAAAAGGGGTCACATCCAAATAAAAACAGTTCAGTTCAGTCACCCAGTCATATCCAACTCTTTGCAACCTCATGGACTGCAGCACACCAGGCCTCCCTGTCCATCACCAACTCCCAGAGCTTGTTCAAACTCATGTCCATCAAGTCAGTGATGCTATCCAACCATCTCATCCTCTGTCATCCCCTTCTCCTACCCCCTTCTGTCTTTCCCAGCATCAACGTCTTTTCCAATGAGTCAGTTCTTTGCATTAGGTGGCCAAAGTATTGGAGCTTGAGCTTCAGCTTCAGCTGAATATTCAGGACAAGATGGTGGATTAGAAGGAAGTGTGCTCATCTTCTCATGAGAGGACTCCAAAATCCTCTGCATCTCACTGCTGAACAACCATTGACAGGAGAATGTGGGATCCCACCTAAAAAAGATACCCCACATCCAAGGGCAAAGGAGAAGCCCCAACAAGATGGTAGGAGGGGCAAACTCACATTTAGAATCAAATCCCATACCCTTCAGAGATGCTCGGAGAGCTCAAACGAAACCTTGTGCACACCAGGATCCAGGAACCCCACAAGAGACTGAGCCAGATCTGCCTTTGTGTGTTTGAGTGTCTCCTGCGTCAGCAGTGACCTGCTGCAGGGACAGAGACTCTGGCTGCAGCAGACCTGGGTCACCCAGAGTGTGGCATAAGCCCTCTTGGAGGAGGTTGCCATCAGCCCCACCATAGAACTGCAGAGCAGATGATCAACAAACTGCAGAACAATTATACCAAAGAAATTCTCGCACTGTTAAGGAAGTTCTAGGACCCACAACAGATTTCCCAACTTGGAGATTCGGCAAAGGAACTGAGAACCCCCAGGGAATTTGACTTTAGAGGCCAGTGGGAGACTGAGCCAGACTTGCCTGTGAGTGTCCAGGAGTCTCCGGTGGAAGCCGACAGTTTGGCCTCAAGCCAAGCAACAGGGAGGGAACACAACTCCACTCCTCAACAGAAAATTGGATTAAAGATTTACTGAGCATGGCCTTGCCCATCAGAACAAGACCTAGTATCCCCCACAGTCAGTCTCTCCCATCAGGAAGTTTCCATAAGCCTCTTATCCTTATCTATCAGAGGACAAACAGAATGAAAACCATAATCACAGAAAACTAACCAAACTGATCACATGGATCACAGTCTTGTCTAACTCAGTGAAACTATAAGCCACGTTATGTAGGGCCACCCAAGACAGACGGGACATGGTGGAGAGTTCTGACAAAACGTGGTCCACTGGAGAAGGGAATGGCAAGCCACTTCATTATTCTTGAGAACCCCATGAACAGTATGACACTGTTCATAAGACATGAAGATATAAACAGAAGTGTCATAAGACACTTTTCACTGTCAAAAAGATATGACACTGAAAGAGGAACTTCCCAGGTCAGTAGGTGCCCAATATGCTACTGGAGAAGAGTGGAGAAATAACTCCAGAAACAGTGAAGAGAGGGAGCCAAATAAGAACAGAGAGGGCTTAACAATCTGCATGGATGCACCAAGAAGATGGATAGAATTTTGGCAGGTAGCAATGGAGAAAGGTTATTTCTAGTAAATGGAAGAGCAAGAGCAATGTGAAAAGTGAGAAAATGTGGCATAATATTAGAAAAAAAATATGCTGATTGGTCAGTAAAAGTTTGGGGTGAAACAGATTCAAGATAATATCAGTAGCTAAGGAGAAGACAAAATATTGGGGCCATCACATACCAACGGAAGCAATTAGACATGGACCGCAGGATTGCAGGGTAATGTGGTTAGAGTCAAGTTTCTTGAACTTTTCCAAGGGCCCAAATGTTCTTAAAGGATTCTGTGGGAGAAACTGCCCTGCTGGCCTCATGTTATTCCCCTAAATGCCTCATTTTCTCTGGTAGTTATCAGAACCAGGAGTTGCCCAGTACATTATCAAGATTAAAATTTAAAAATTGTTCCAGATATGCCTCATTTCCAAAGTAGTTACAGTCCCCCACAAAATGTGGATAAATATTTTAAAAGATCAAATTGTATTCTGTATGCTCAAAATCACATAGTGCTTTCTTTTACAAAACAAAAGATCGTTTTGTACAAAGAAACTCTGTTCACAATTTGTTTCTCAAACTTCTTTTAAACCTATTGCCCCTTTCTAAAACTCAGGCCATTTCAAATGCTGTTTGAAAGTTCAGTGTAAATAAATACTAAGACTACATCAAAATAATTTTATAACTAAATACATTTTTAAACTAACTATGTTTGTTTGGATCCTCATGTCAACACCAGCTACCTCCCAGAAAACATTCCCTAACACATACACACACCAAACTCATCGACAATATTTGAAATAAAGAAAAAAACACTGACTCTAAAACAGTGTCACTGCTTACCAAAATAGTGCTTTGCTGTCTCAGAGCTAATTCCACATTCAAAGGAGGGCAAATTTATTAAAATTCCAAATTATCTACACTAAAGGAAGGAACTAAAGGCAAAGAAAAAGAAATAACAATGAATAAACCAAAAGTCATCTATTTCTTACCTTGGAATGCTAACTGATAATTTTCTAATAGTGTTTAACCTAATCTATTATTACAGTTCCTAATTTCACACTAATTTATAATGTAAGAGACAGACTGGAAACAGTGCTGATTAGAAGCCCCTGAAGTTCCAGAACCTGTTGGGGTAATTCATAAGACAGATAAACCCATGTACAGAAAGTTGAGAACCAAGATATTGTAAGGTTCATGACTTAAAAGAGAGGCAACTGGTTTCCTTTGTATTCTCGTCTTTTAGGTTGGTAGCATTACATTACAATACAATTGAGACAATTCTTACAGTTTACAATTTTCCCTTATTTCACATAATTTCCCCTTGCCTTTACCTTGCTGTTCCTTGGATACTCAGATGTTCTCACACCTTCTGATGTACCTAGACACCATCCATCAATTAGATTGTCATTTCTTAGGAAAACACTGAGGCAAAAAGGTAAAGGAAACTCACAAAATGAGCCATTCCCATTTTCATAGATGAAAACACTGAGTTGATAAAGGGCAACTCTTGCAATCAAATAGTACTTTCTACTTCTTAAAGGACGTCATGTGTATTATTTCAATTTATTTAACTCTCAGAGTTAATAATAGAGTCTTCCTTGATAATAGAGTTAATAATAGAGTCTCCTTGATCTGAAAAAGTGAGTTTCTATAGGCAGGGGTGGGATATGTTAAGATTTATGCTTATGATACTTGGATTAACTTGGATTAATTTTTCGCATATAAATACAAAAATTAGGGATAAAAATGCTAAAAAAAAATGTCTGGCCCTAAAGCTAGCAAATAAATACTCAGTCTTATGTCCAGTCTAAAATAAATCTCTCCAAAGAAAACTGAAGCTTAAAGAAATTGCTTCTTTCAGTCATCTCCATAGTAAAAGTTCATGAGGACTTGTAATGAGTCTCAAATTATTTGAGCACATTTTGCTACGGCATACATACAATATTTTGAGAACGGCAATACCCAACATAAAACCTGTGCATAGAGAATGTGTCCAAAGAAGAGGTAAGTTTGTAAATGAATAAATTAAATTGTATAGGGATCAAGAGAATAGGTAAGCATAATAAGGAAGATTGAATGGAAATAAAAGTGGAACAATTTCAGTGATATCTTATAATATAGTGGAAACTGTATAATATTTAGATTCATTTAACTCATTACATTACTTTTATATTGTAATTTATTTTTATATTATTTAATTATATGATCACTTAAATAAAGGTAAGTCTAAAATTATGTCAAATTTTTCTACATTAGAAATTCTCTAAAAACTGTAGTTTGTATTACTTTTTAATACTAATATTTTAAATTGTTATATTTTATGACAAATTAAATCACATTAAATATTAAGGATTTCTTTCTATTATAATCTCAGTGTATATTGTATATTCTTGTGCCCTGTGGCTCACTCATCCATTTTTTGTTTTTACTTTTGTTTTAGCATTCAATGGTATACTGACATAATTTAGAAAATGAAAATTTTCATTTTTACTTCTCAAACATATGAATGAATTGCTTTGGAAGTGTAAAAACAAGTGTACAAATGTCTTTGAACAGAGCAATGAATGCCCTCTAGTGTCTCATGCTAGAATATCAGATTCAGTAATAAAAAAATTGAATATGCAAATTATATTTTCATAACTATTTAAAAAATAAACTCATAAACAATAGACTCTAAAGTCTATGTTTTAAATGCTACCAAAAAATGGAATAGCAAGACATTTCATTAAATGTTGTCCTAACAAATAATAGATATTATTTTAATGTATACACAAAGGTGATAGAAATCAGAACTGTTCATTTTTCACATATGGGGCAGCTGACACCCCTGAAAAGTACATCCTGTCTTTCTACTACTACCTTTGTAGCACACTCCAGACTGAAGTAGTTACAGGAGACATTCATAAAGAATCACTGTACAAGTACTTAGTCACGAAAACCACACTTTTCCCCGTCCACTGGTATGCATACACAGAGCTTCTATCTCTGGAAGACAAAACACAATTTCCATGAACATCTTTTGCCTCTGAGTCTCCCATTGGTAACAGCAATGATGAAAAGAAAAAGCAGTAAAGGAACACAATTTATCTGGACCAGTCAAACTCCTGTGTTCCAGTTGCCTTGCCTTAACTTTACACAGCAGCAACCATAACAAGAATAAAAAATGCCAGTTCCTCCATTATCAAGAACCAGTGCCTGGTCAAATGCAGCATTTGCTTACAGAGAAGCAAAGGCACTAAAAAGCATGTTGGTTGGTGACTAGATCACTGCATATCATTTCACCAACTATGAAATATCATCACAGCAATCACAAGCCAAAAAAAGCGCTGGAAAATATTTGAGTTGAATACATCGATTAGAGGATTTTTTTTTTTCTTGACCAGTACCCTTTCACATTCTTTTAGGCCACCACACCTCTCTGGAACGTGGGATTGGCATTTTTCATAGAGGGCATTTTACCTTCTCAAGACCACAGGGTGGGCATGGAATGCAGCCCTTGTCAGACTCTGAGGAATATGAATCTTGGACAGAGTGAAGAGAGGATGAAAAGCTGCTTCCAAGATCCTCAGAACCACCAGTTCTGACATATTTTATGAGAAATTAAATCAAGGTATAGACATTCAACTGTACAAAAAAGATCTTCAAGACCAAGATAATCACGATGGTGTGATCACTCACCTAGAGCCAGACATCCTGGAATGTGAAGTAAAGTGGGCCTTAGAAAGCATCACTATGAACAAAAATAGTGGAGGTGATGGAATTCCAGTTGAGCTATTTCAAATCCTGAAACATGATGCTGTGAAAGTGCTGCACTCAATATGCCAGCAAATTTGGAAAACTCAGCAGTGGCCACAGGACTGGAAAAGGTCAGTTTTCATTCCAATCCCAAAGAAAGGCAATGCCAGAAAATGCTCAAACTACCACACAATTGCACTCATCTCACACGCTAGTAGAGTAATGCTTAAATTCTCCAAGCTAGGCTTCAGCAATACGTGAACTGTGAACTTCCAGATGTTCAAGCTGGTTTTAGAAAAGGCAGAGGAACCAGAGATCAAATTGCCAACATCCGCTGGATCATGGAAAAAGCAAGAGAGTTCCAGAAAAACATCTATTTCTGCTTTATTGACTATGCCAAAGCCTTTGACTGTGTGGATCACAAGAAACTGTGGAAAATTCTGAAAGAGATGGGCATACCAGACCACTGGACCTGCCTCTTGATAAATTTGTATGCAGGTCAGGAAGCAACAGTTAGAACTGGACATGGAACAACAGACTGGTTCCAAATAGGAAAAGAAGTACATCAAGGCTGTATATTGTCACCTTGCTTATTTAACTTCTATGCAGAGTACATCATGAGAAATGCTGGGCTGGAAGAAGCACAGGCTGGAATCAAGATTGCCGGGAGAAATATCAATAACCTCACATATGCAGATGACACCACTCTTACGGCAGAAAGTGAAGAGGAACTAAAAAGCCTCTTGATTAAAGTGACAGTGGAGAGTGAGAAAGTTGGCTTAAAGCTCAACATTCAGAAAACGAAGATCATGGCATCCACTCCCATCACTTCATGGCAAATAGATAGGGAAACAGTGGAAATAGTGTCAGACTGCATTTCTTTGGGCTCCAAAATCACTGCAGATGGTGATTGCAGCCATAAAATTAAAATACGCTTACTCCTTGGAAGAAAAGTTATGACCAACCTAGATAGCATATTGAAAAGCAGAGACATTACTTTGCCAACAAACGTCCATCTAGTTAAGGCTATGGTTTTTCCAGTGGTCATGTATGGATGTGAGAATTGGACTGTGAAGAAGGCTGAGCGCCGAAGAATTGATGCTTTTGAACTGTGGTGTTGGAGAAGACTCTTGAGAGTCCCTTGGACTGCAAGGAGATCCAACCAGTCCATTCTGAAGGAGATCAGCCCTGGGATTTCTTTGGAAGGAATGACGCTAAAGCTGAAACTCCAGTACTTTGGCCACCTCATGCAAAGAGTTGACTCATTGGAAAAGACTCTGATGCTGGGAGGGATTGGGGGCAGGAGGAGAAGGGGACGACCGAGGATGAGATGACTGGATGGCATCACCAACTCGATGGACATGAGTCTGAGTAAACTCCGGAAGTTGGTGATGGACAAGGAGGCCTGGCGTGCTGCAATTCATGGGGTTGCAAAGAGTCGGACACGACTGAGCAACTGAACTGAACTGATAGACGTTCAACTTTTCCTCAGAATCTGTGTGAGATACCAGTTATCTTATTATTTTGTCTTTTTGCTTCAGCTAACCAGAATGTGTGTGTGCTCAGTCACTCAGTCGTGTCCGACTCTTTGCGACCCCATGAACTGTAGCCCAACTGGCCCCTCTGTCCATGGGATTCTCCAGGCAAGAATGTTGAAGTGAGTTGCCCTTTCCTCCTCCGGAGGATATTCCCGATCCCGGGGATCAAACCGAGTTCTCCTACGTTATCTTCTGCGTTGACAGGCGGATTCTTTATCTCTGAGCCACCTGGAAGCCCAGATGGCCGTAGTCATGTTTTCTATCTTGTTAACCATGGAGCCAGTGGTTTCTTAAAGCTGTTACTTTATCTAAGGGAGTTTGTGTGCTTTATCTTCCACAGAGGATATCTGTCTGAAAAGCACATATCTAACAAACTACTAGTAACTCAGACTCAGTCATCTTTATTATTAAACAATTTATATATTTTATGTGAAAGATACAAAGTAAAATAAGGTCAATTTTGTTCATGTAAATAGTTATTTTTAAACATTTTTAAGAAAGCAAAAGTCCATGTCTTAGCATGGGCTATGAAATTCATAACTCCTGTAAACGGTCAGAATACCTATTTGCTTCTTTTTTTAATATTTATTTATTTGACTGTGCTGGGTCTTAGTTGCGGCATGCGGAATCTAGTTCCCTGACCAGGGATCAAATCCAGGTCCCCGGCATTAGGAGTGCAGCGTCTTAGTTACTGAACCACCAGGGAAGCCCCACCTATTTGCTTCTTTAGCAGATCATTTCACTAGAAAGACAATTAAACAATGATAATATAACCTGCATGTGCTATGTGCTTTAGTTAACAGAAGTTTTTTTATGTGGATTATTTCATTTAACCTTGATGACTGTAAAAGAATCAAAGTTTTGTGTATCCACATCTTAGAGATAAGATAACTGAAGCTAAAAGAGTGTAAGTGGCTTTATCAAGGGCCTGAAGGTTATCATGTTGGGAAGCCAACCCAAACACAGGTAGTCTGTCCTCCAGGTTATGACTCTTCCCACTATACCACACTACAAAGTAGCTTTAAGTTTTATTGTCCTAGAGTTGCACTACCTCTTAGTGTAAGTATCAGGGAGATGGAAGTAAACCAAGAACAGAGCAGTGGCACAAGGCCCCTAGTCACTTTCCAGGACTTGTAAGTTACTGGAGCTCACTGGCCTTCTGTCAGGAACTGCAAAATGTCTTTTACTCCACAGAATTGATTATTCTCTAGAATATTTCAGTGATGTATGTCCCTTTTGACTGGTACAAACAACAAAAGGGTTCTAACTTAGGAGTCCAACCTCTGGTCATGGAGCATCAAAGAGCGAAGTGACCCCACAGGACACATGCCCTTTTCCACATACGCACCAATCAGCCAAGCTAGGAGAGACCTAGACCTGAGTGTAAGATGTCAAAATCTAATTTAATACGTAGGTAACCCAGGTACTAGAAAATAAGACAGATATCTCCACTTTCACATTTTCCATGAAACTTCTGGAATGGATACTGCTGTTAGTCTGAGATCTCCAAAGAGCAAGATCTCTACCAAAACTGAGTTAAGAATTCTATTACAGGAAAATGCCTGTGTAAAAAGAAATAGGGAGGGTGCTGGGAAAGGCTGAGAGAGTTGTTAGACTGCATACAAATCTAATCTGTGAGAATAAGGGACTGAGAGACGGAATGAATGGATGCACCCGAGACTGCTGTGCAGTCTAAAGAAAGTTTGGCAAAAAAAAAGTGGGGGAAGGTCTAGAGCCAAACTGGGCCAACAAAGGAGGGCCACCTGTCTTCCAGGACAAGGTCAGCCTCAGTACATCACTGCACTCAGTCCCTGGTGGGAGCCACCAACAGGAGGTGCAGCCTGGGCCAAACCAAGGGGCGGATGGGTTTCAAAACTCTGCAGCAGTGGCCCTCGCTGTCTAAGGCGTTCCTAATGCCCTACCACAAGGTATGAAGGGAAGGTGTAGCAGAAACACTTTTCAAAATTCTTCAAAATGTCAGAGTCCTGTTTTTATCAGAAATTCATTGGTTGTTTCTAAAAAGAACCAATTCCACATAATTTGAGCATAATATCAATAGTATTACCATAAATAAAATACTGAGAAAAGCATTCTGAAATACACCCTTTAGAAAATGAATAATTCTAAATCATCAAATAAAAATAATTCAGTAGTTTAGCTCAACACCAGATGGAGCTCTTTTGCTTTTTAAAACAGTGAAAGAAGTTGGTATTTTCTTAATTTAATACAGGTTTAGACTGATTATTTCATAGCTCTTCAGCCATCTTTTTAAATCATTTGAGTGCATTGACACCATATTTGTCACATTGTAAACCTAATGTTTTTCCAAATACCATGAACTAGATCAAACTGCAATGTTAATAAAATAAAACCGAGACTAAACACATTGCTAAATCTTTAAAAATAAAGTTGCTAATGTCTGCATTCTTCTAAAGGAAAATGTTAAGAACCTAATGTAAATCTATCCTTAAAAAAACTGATAATTACAGAAAATGCTCTCTTAAATCTCTAATTTGCTCTATACTCATTCTTTTTTTATACAAAATACCTTTTCTATAGGAAAAATATTTTTAAAAAAACAAGTTTTAGGTTATAAAGTATAATATTTTTAACAACTTTGCTGTGCCAATTTTCAAAAGAAGCTAAAGGATTAAATTAGCAATGTTTATAATGTAGACATGCTTTTTTGTAAGTAAATCCTAACTGTGGGAGGTATTGTATTTATGTTCTATGCCTCCGCTTCAGGTTTCTTTCGTTGTCATTGCAAGGAGACAGATATAGATACAAAAATATGAACTTTTATAATCAAAAAAACATTTTTTTAAATGATAGGACTGACATAACCTTAGAGGAAGATATTTAATGGGATAGTTTGTATACCTATTCTTTCATTCATTCAAGAAATACTTGCAGAGCTTGCTTTTGCTGAAGCTGCTTTTGTTGTTCATCCCCCTGGAGCCTGAGAGTTCAAAAAGCATACAAAGAAGCAATCAGTTATACTAAAGGCTATTGTTGGAGAAGGCAATGGCAACCCACTCCAGTACTCTTGCCTGGAAAATCCCTTGGATGGAGGAGCCTGTTAGGCCGCAGTCCACGGGGTCGCTAAGAGTTGAACAAGACTAAGCGACTTCACTTTCACTTTTCCCTTTCACGCACTGGAGAAGTAAATGGCAACCCACTCCAGTGTTCCTGCCTGGAGAATCCCAGGGGCGGTGGAGCCTGGTGGGCTGCCATCTATGGGGCGGCACAGAGTCGGACACAACTGAAGTGACTTAGCAGCAGCAGCAGCAGCAGCAGCGGCTATTGTGATTAAGGAAATAGAGGGTACTGTGGGAGCACAGCAAGGAAGCCTAATGGCTGTTCTAGTCCAAGAGAAGAAGAGCTTCCCAAGCAGTGAGATGTAAGCAGAGGCTCCAAAGTAGGAGAGAAAGAGGCAAAGAACAAGCAGCAGAGTGTTTTAGATGAAGAAACAGCTTTTATAAAGGGCTGGGGGTGAAATAGAGTAGGTCAAATTCTATACAGTAAAAACACTTTAACACAGCTAAAATACACGGTTCTAGAGGAAGGGAGAAAAATAAAAGATTAGGAGACATTTGTTACCACCAGGAAGTGGAGGATCGTTTGACTGAATTAAGAAAAGTGAATTTTATCCAAGAACAATGGGTAGTATTTAGAAATCAAGGTTCTGAATTAAAAATTGAAAGGCTGTGATAACCAGCCTAGATAACGTTCAGTGTCTATGGATGAATCATCAATATCCCTGCTAAAATAAACTGCTTAGACATGATAACTTCAGCTTTTCTTGTCCATTAGAACAGTAACATTGAATGAAACACAGACTCCATTTATATAACTACTATTGACTTAAATGACTTTAAAAAGTTATACTGCCTTTCAGAGCTTCTCTTCTTGGTGTAATTACATTTATACCCAAAGCACCCTCATTAAATTCACTGTTAAAGTGAAATTTCAGTGTTACACTTTCAGAAAAAGACACTCACTAATTTACTCAAAACATTTCTGGGCAGGAAATTTCAAATGGAGCAAATCTGAATTGAGCTCTAAGATAAGATGATTCAAAATACTTTGCTAAGTAGACCCATCTATGCCAAGAGATACATGCTCTGCATGTTGTGGGGCACGTTGGCTATTTTCATGTATTTCAAAGCACTGTGATATTGTTTTCAATTCCTATGGCTTTCTTGTCAGGTGCAAAATGATTGTGAGCCTCCTAAAAGTCAAAAACTGATGTACATCATGCTGAAAAGAAGAGCAAAACTTCCAAAGAGTGAATCTCTCACACCCTCCTCCACCACTCACTATCAAATCATCTCTTTCTCTTTTGGAAAATATAAGAACTCTTCATTGTGTTACATTTTATGTAAAATCTGAATTTACTTACTTTCAAATTTTGTTTATTACATCACTTGCATCATTCAATTGTAATACTTTTTTCTTTCTGTGAAAAGTGTTTGGTTATTTGAGTTGAGATGAAATATATTATCATTTTCCTATTAAAATTCACAGAAATATTTTTTAATAATTGTGGTTTTACTGTGATGGTGTGGTTTTCAGGAATGAAACAATGTCACCAATCAAAGAATAGGTGTTCATTAAAGGACAGAATTGAAACCAAACATTTGAGACATGGCAGTAAATGTAAATAGGCTTCCACAAAGTGAGAAATTATAAACGAGAAATAACCATTAAAACAGGATATTTTTAAGTCATGTGAGATTACTATGTAAGTAAATGAACTGTATAATTTCCCAGGAAAATGCAATGTACTAAATTGATTCCGTTACAGTCAGAACGTTTGAAAAAGTGTATAGAAAAAACAGTAAAAGTTATTACAGGACTACTCCATGTGATAGCGCCAAGTACAGATGATTTCTAGCAGGCAAATCCTACCCAAAACACCAAAGACCAGGTGATTCCTATGGTATATATTGTTCTAGTGCATAGGGCTTCCCTGGTGGCTCAGATGGTAAAGGACCCACCTACAACATGGGAGACCTGGATTCAATCACTGGATTGGGAAGATCCCCTGGAGGAGGGCATGGCAACTCATTCCAGTATTCTTGCCTGAAGAATCCCCATGGACTGAGGAGCTTGGTGGACTATTGTCCATGGGGACGCAAAGAGTCAGACACAACTGAGTGATTAAGCGCCCACAGTGCATAGGAAAAGAGGCAAATCCCCCAGATTCTTTCTACAAAGTATATCCACATATGACATTCACATATGATAAAAACAGGACAAAATATTGCAGGCCAATCTGACTTATGAATTTTAATGCAAAATTCTAAATAAAATATGAGCAACACAGAACCCAAAACCATAATAAGAAAATAGTACACTATGATCAAATTAGATTTATTCTAGTAATACATGACTGACTAGTGGAGGTGATGGAATTCCAGCTGAGCTATGTCATATCCTAAAAGATGATGCTGTGAAAGTGCTGCACTCAATATGCCAGCAAATTTGGGAAACTCAGCAGTGATCACAGGACTGGAAAAGACCAGTTTTCATTCCAATCCCAAAGGGCAGTGCAAAAGTATGTTCAACCACCAGACAACTGCACTCATTTCACATGCTAGTAAGGCTATGTTCAAAATCCTTCAAGTTAAGCTTTAGCAGCACTGAACCAAGAACTTCCAGATGTACAAGCTGGGTTTAGAAAAGGCAGAGGAACCAGAGATCAAATTGCCAACATTCATTGGATCATAGAGAAAGCAAGGGAATTCCAGAAAAAAAACATCTACTTCTGCTTCATTGACTGTACTAAAGCCTTTGACTGTGTGGATCACAACAAACTGTGGAAAATTCTTAAAGAGATGAGAATACTGGACCATCTTACCTATCTCCTGTCGTCTGAGAAACCTGTATGCAGGTCAAGAAGCAACCATTAGAACCTTACATGGAACAACTGATTGGTTCACAACTGGGAAGGAAGTACATCAAGGCTGCATGACGCCACCCTTTTTATTTAACTTATATGCAGAGTACATCATGTGAAATGCCAGGCTGGATGAATCACAAGTTGGAATCAAGATTGCCAGGACAAATATCAACAACCTCAGATACACTTTAATGGCAGAAAGTGAAGAGGAGCTAAAGAACATCTTGATAAGGGTGAAAATGGAGAGTGAAAAACCTGGCTTAAAACTCAATATTCAAAAAACTAGGCTCATGGCATCTGATCTCATCACTTCATGGCAAATAGTTGGGGGAAAACTGGAAGCAGGGATAGATTTTATTTTCTTGGGCTCCAAAATCACTGTAGCTATGAAATTAGAGGACTCTTGCTCCTTGAAAGGAAAGCTACGACAAATCTAGACAGCATATTAAAAAGCAAAGACATCATTTTGCCAACAAATTTTCATACAGTTAAAGCTATGATTTTTTCCAGTCATCCATGAATGGATGTGAGGTTTGGACCATAAAGAAGGTTGAAAGCCAAAGAATTGATGCCTTCGATTGCAGTGCTGGAGAAGACTCTTGAGAGTCCCTTGGACTGCAAAGAGATCAAACCAATCAATCCTAAAGGAAATCAACCCTGAATATTCACTGGAAAGACTGATGCTAAAACTGAAGCTCCAATACTTCGGCCACCTGATGCAAAGAGCCAACTCATTGGAAAAGACCCTGTTGCTGGGAAAGTTTGAAGGCAGGAGGAGAAGGGTACAACAGAGGACAAGATGGTTGGATGGGATCACCGAATCAATGGACATGAATGTGAGCAAGCTCTGGTAATGGTGAAGGACAGGGAGGCCTGGCGTGGGGAAGTCCATGGGGTTGCAAAGAGTCAGACATGATGTAGCAACTGAACAAGAAAATTAGATCCACACCTCTCACCATATATGAGAATAAAGTCCAAATGGTTAAAGACCAATCAAGTATGAAAGAGAAAAAGAAAGAAACCCTACAGCAGTAGAAAAATCAGATAAATTTCCTTATAATTGGAACATGGGGAAAGTTTTCTAAAAATGACCAGGAATGCAGATGCAACTAATGATAATGTTAGATAAATTTAACTGCCTAAAGAGAAAAATCTTTTGCATTAACAAAAAGACTAAATACCATAAGCAAAGTCAAAGGATAAATGACAAGCCAGAAGAAATATTTAAATAGATGTCATATATAAAGGGCTGATCTAACATGTTAAAAAAAAAATCCTAGAAGCTAAAGGAAAAAAACAGTCCCCACCATGAAGACCATGACCATAATGAAGTAGCAGAGACTAGAATACGCTCCCATCTTAACTGAAAAAACAGACAAAACACTTGAAAGAGTGGTTTTTAGACACTGCATCACAGGCAGCACAGCATGAGAGAGGCAAAACAAATGAAGCGATGCCTTTGAAGGCCCCAGCTTACTGCCTGGAGAGAGTTTCCAGGCCACAGAAAAGGGAGGAGGAACTCAGAGCCAGGCTGTCACCACTGAGCTGAGGAGACAGAGTTAGTTAGAATTTGGAAGAGGTTAGGGTGGGGCAGAGTACCAGAGAGGAAAAAGTTGTTAGGGCAGGAGACGGCTGTGCAGCTAGAGAACTAAAGAGGACTCCTCTTGAGTCTTCAGCTAAGCTCTGGTAAGAACATGCATGTGAAGCAGCCTCCTGAGGCCAGAGAAAGAACCACTGGAAAGGAGCAGATGGAACAATCCTCAGAGTTTACCCAGCACTGGGAATAGTTTATATCCCCCAAGCCTGAGTGGAGAAGCCTGAAATGTGGAATCTGGGAGAATATGAATCTGTCATGACAGAAAGGAGGTCAGTGCTTGCTTAGGGATGGGAGTGAGGGAGGAAAAGGAGATGGATTACAACGGATGCAAGGGAATCAGTATATTCATTACATACGTTAAAGCTCAAAAATTGTATATTCTAAACAGGTACTGTTTATCCTATGTTGATTATTCCTCAGTATAAAACTATAAGGGAAAAAAAAACTTTTTGAAAAATTAAGAGGAAGAGAAAAGAGACCAAAACCCCAATAGAAAAATTGGAATACAGGAGCAGACAATTTTTTAAAAAATGAAAAATACTCTTAAACATATGAAAAGATGAATAATTTCACTTGCAAGAGAAATGCAATTCAGTGCTCTGTGGTAACCTAAATGGGATGGAAATCCAAAAAAGAAGGGATATATGTATCCGTATAGATGGTTCACTTTTCTGTACAGTAGAAACTAACACAAC
This sequence comes from Capricornis sumatraensis, assembly GCF_032405125.1. NCBI lineage: Eukaryota > Metazoa > Chordata > Mammalia > Artiodactyla > Bovidae > Capricornis > Capricornis sumatraensis. Next base: position 37,238,138 of record NC_091085.1, on the reverse strand, counting down.
GTTGTAAGGAACTATACTCCAATAAAAAGTAATTACCAAAACAAACACTGAAACAAAAGAGAGAAATGCAAAATGCTGATGCCATTTTTTAACTTCTCATATTGGCAGAAATTCAGGAGGTTTGCACTACAGACTTGAACTGATGAAGAAGCAGGCATTCTCAAACTTTCCAGGTGGCTGACAGGGAAAAATGGTACAATCCATTCAGTGGAAACTGGCAACATCTACCAAAACTGTGCAAGCATTTATTCTTTGTTCCAGCATGCTCATTTCTAGGGATTTACCCTAAAGATACACCTACAAAGGTTTATTAAATGTGGCCTTACTGGTAATAGCAAAAATAAGGAACCATCTAGGTGGCCATCCTTAGGAGCCTCATTGAATAAGTCATTGAATATTGACATGATTGAGTATTATGTAACTCCAAAGTTGAATTCTAATAAAAATAAATGAAGTATGTTTTGAATTGATGACATAATTATAGAAAAAGAACTAAAGTATCTTTAAAATACAGTAATCTGACCTTATCCTTAGGTGACACACTTTTAAGGACAAAAAGAACTGCAAGCAAATATTGAACTTTACTTCAAATATTTGGCTTAGGTAGTGGACTTGGCATGATAATTCTAATTAAAATTTATACCAGTTATAGGAAAAAGCAAAGGAATGAGTGTTTGGGGAACTGAGGTTCTCTCTATGGGAGAAAGGAGATGTATATATGGAAAGGAAGAAACTTGGGGCATGATTTTGGAATAGGAGGTATTAGTATTTCAAAGGGGCTTCCCTGGTAGCTCAGCTGGTAATATAGGAGACACCGGTTTGATTCCTGGGTCAGGAAGATCCCCTGGAGAAGGGATCAGCTACCTGCTCCAGTATTCATGGGCTTCCCTGGTGGCTCAGACAGTAAAAAAATCTTCCTACAATGAGGGAGACCTGGGCTTGATCCCTGGGTTGGGAAGATCCCCTGGAAGAGAGCATGGCAACCCACTCTAGTATTCCTGCCTGGAGAATCCCCATGGAAAGAGGAGCCTGGCAGGCTACAGTCCATGGGGTTGCGAAGAGTCAGACATGATTGAGTGACTAAGCACAGCACATACAGTGTATCAAAACAAATTTTTAAAAAATATATATTTTCTAGTTCTCTCCATTGGAAGGACATAGAAGCTAAGTGAACACACCTATTTCCCAGTGTTAAAAACTGTTCAGTGTCTGAGGTTTTATCCTGCTCGCAACACAACAAACCAGTCTGCCAGAGCTTCATGAATGCTAGCAGAATACAAGGAACTTCTGGGTCAACCAAGGACTCCACTATTCATAGAAATGGCAGTGGCTTCCCTGGTGGCTCAGATGGTGAAGAATCCGCCTGCAATGTGGGAGACCAGAGTTCAATCCCTGGATTGGGAAGATCCCCTAGAGGAAGTCATGGCAACCCACTCCAGTTTTCTTGCCTGGAGAACCCCCATGGACAGAGGAGCCAGGTGGGTTGCAGTCCATGGTGTCGCAAAGAGTTGGACACAACTGGGCCACTAAGCACAGAGTCATCATTTGTGCCAGCTCCCCAGCCCCAGTTTCCAAGGGCAATGTGAAAGAACCAGATGGTATTGGGACATGCAGTGGGTTCTATTACAGAAGGACCCTGAACTTAGGTAATCTGAATCTTATAGAATGTGAAGGCTGTCTGGCATTTGCCCCAGAGAAAGACATTATCTTTATTATACTGGACAGGAAACAAACCTGTCCTTGGCTCTGGAGAAGGTATATCTTCTACGACTATTCACTAACTACACAAACATCTTTGTAAAGACCATCCAGAACAAAGGGCAGTTACTGCATTATTCATAAGATGTACAGAAACATAAGAGAACCAGCATCTAGATCTAAGTGTCTAAATATTATTCCCCACTTAAAAAAAGAAAGACTCTGACAAATGGCTGATTATAAGTTTGGAGCAGGGAAGGTACAGGTAGGTCTGGCATATCCTATTATGTCAGAAAACAGGGAATACTTAAAAATTGATGAAGACACTCCAAGGAACATGGGAGCTAGAACAATTTGAGCATCAAAGAGAATAGTTGTAGAGAGGATTTCAACATATTATATATAAAAAGAATCTGCAAGACTATAGTAATCCTTAAAAGGGTGGTTGTGCCAGTTAGTAAGTGAAGGAGCAATGAAAGAATGAGAAAATAAATATGGATCATCAATGAATGCTGAAACATTTGGTTAAAAAGTCATTGGGGAACACAACACTGATAACACTCCAAAGATTGTTAGCTGATTATGAATAGAAATATTTACTTTTATAGAGGAGAGATCTGACAAGCTTCACCTTAACCAAATGTTTAAACTTTACATCACCAAAGATGAGGCAAATTGACATTATATGCCTCCCAATGCCATGCACTGAAAGCAATATCACCTATGTAGTATTCATATCAAAATGTTTAATCTGATACCAATCATGAGGAGACGATGAGATAAATGCAAATTGTGGACCATTCTACAAAATAACTGACTTGGACTCTTCATAAAAGTCAAGTCAAGGCCCCCACAAGAAAGACTGATGGTGTATTCAAGATAAAATATGAAAGAGACATGACAATTGAATGCAACAAATAATTGTTGATTGGCTTCTGTTTTTTTTAAGTTATTTAAATATTATTGAACAACTGGGAATTTGGAATGTGGCCCATTTATTAGATAATACTCATTGGTGTATCAGTAATATTGTGATAATAATATTGCAGTTATGAAAGAAAATGCCCTAAAGTATTAAAAATAAAACATCTGTCTGCAACTTATTTTCAAATGATTTCGAAAAACAGAGTATGAATGTGGAAAAATGCAATTGATTCAATCTAAGCAAAAAGCATATGAGTGTTCACTGCATTGGTCTTCCAACTTTTCTATAGGTTTGAAAGTGAAAACCTACAGTTGTGTCCAACTCTTTGTGACCCCATGGACTGTAGTCCACCAGACTCCTCTGTCCATGGAATTCTCCAGGCAAGAATACTGGAGTGGGTAGCCTATCCCTTCTCCAGGAGATCTTCCCAACCCAGGAATCAAACCAGTGTCTCCCACATTGCAGGTGGACTCTTTACCACCTAAGCTAGAAAACAAGACAATAAATCACATTTCCTGGTCATTCTTTTCAGACTGTGATCCTAATCTCTTATGGACTTTCAACTTACCCATCTTTAGGATCATTTAAAGTTCTGCTTTGGAAGCATTTTCTGATTTCCTTATGATTTAAACATGGAATATCATCAAAAACTGTATGTGGAATCCTGCTGTACAAATGCCATGTCTTTGACCTACAGTTGATAATAGCCTTAATCCTGTGTCCAAGATCGTTATTTTGTTTAAAATCTTGAATTTCTAGACTATACACATTGAGATTATATCTTAACTGACTCTCAGGTCCCTCTCCTGGCTCTGTCTGTAACTGATACACATGGATACATCTATTGTGGATTAATTTCTCATGTCTTTTCCATTATTGAAATTAAATATGCCTTATTTTTATCCATGCATATAGTTATCAAGATCTTCTTATAGTTTATCCCATAATAGCTAGGATTCCCAAAATGGCTTAGTGACAAGTGATATCTTCAAGTATAAAGATGTCACTGTCCATACCTGCTTTCCTTATTTATAAATTGTTAAACATGTCCAACCCTACCTTCTTCAGTTTCGGAGGCCCCTACTATTCACAGTCCTCTTCCCAGAGAGTTTTTGTTTTTATGTTTCTAATACTATTCTTTACATCTTTTAAGTAGCCTACCCCCCTCATCACTTTATCCCTTCATATCGCTGGGAAGTATTATGCAGACTTTTTGAATGATAAAACAGATTATGTATCATGTCTGTATGTCCTCATTCTTATATGTCCCCCCAAATAAATATGAGCCAGATGTAATAATCTTAAATAAATCGTGCTGTCTTTCCCTTACAGAAAACATCTGTTTAAGTGTTCTAAATTCCATTTAGTCCACTGAGGTCAGTACACTGATGTTCTATGCAGCCATTGCCTTATTTCCTTTCAGGTTTCATCTCACTTCCTTAACTCTCATTTATGTGGACACATCATCTCTGTCTTAACCACTGTATTATGTCATTATTTATATTTGGGCCATGACAAACTAAAAGGGTACTGAAAAAGGCACAGGGGTTTTGTAGCACTTCTGTCTAGTCCCAAATCCCACACAGGTGTGTGGCTCACCTCACTTTTATCTGTGTGATGCCCTTAAAGTTTCACTGAAAGTTGATACAATCCATTATTAAACTATACCACTGTCAGCAGCTCACAGAATCACAGAGAATCCAAGAGGGTGTTCATAACAAATCCCTGTATTCTATGACTGAGTTGTATCTTCCAACTCAAAAATTGAGAGATGTTACCACTGGTCTCAATGCCACTCCATTCACTGTAGCTGTTTTGAAGAAGTGGTTACATGTCAGGGAGAGGACTTGATGGAACAGCCCTTCCCTATTTTGTTCTAAGGATTTACATTCAGAAAGGATTCAGATCTGGGCAAATAAAACTTGATCCACCTACCTGTCTATCATTCTAACTATCCATCACTTCACACATTTAATAAATATTAGGATGAAAAAGCCCGAATGTCGGTTCAGTGACCTGGGAAATGGCAAAGGTGTATCAGCAGAGAATCAGATTGACAGGGTATAAGTACTCCTGTTAAACGCCAGTGGGACAGAAGTGGGAAGAGACTGAGACAGGGCAGAGCCTGGAGGGCCAGAGTTAAGAGCCAGTTCCTGAGAAAGTGACCAGAATCCCTGGTCTTATGGGAGGCTTAAAACCAAAGTAGATCCCCACCCCCACCTACACTGGTTAGTTAGGAAGATGGAACAGGAACCAAGTGATAGAGGGTTTTAGAAGCATTCCTAATGATGACACAGGAATTGCTTTACAATGCTGTATTAGTTTCTGCTGTACAACAACGTGAATCAGCTATATGTATATACAGTGGAAGTCGCTCAGTCGTCTCCAGCTCTTTGCGATCCCATGGACTATACAGTCCATGGAATTCTCTAGAACAGAATACTGGAGTGGGTAGCCTTTCCCTTCTCGAGGGGATCTTCCCAACCCAGGGATCAAACCCAGAACTCCCACATTGCAGGCAGAATCTTCACCATCTGAGGCACAAGAGAAGCCCTATGTATATATAATTTGTTGTTAAATGAATGATGTGCATGACAAAAAGTCAGAAGTGTTAAATTGTTATAACCTTGTCATCGAGCCCCCGCAGTGTCTGGAAGAGGGTAAAAACAGGTACAGTTCATTGGCAGAAAGAACACAATCTTACCTGAATTCAATCAGAAACATATTTAAGGTTCAGATAGTACAAAACACTTGTTACCTATGTTACATGGGCCAGTGTGTCCTCAGAAGTCCTATTTCTCTTCCTCAGTCCTCTCACTTATTCCAAATTTCTCCCGCTGAGGAACGCATCATTCTGGTGTCCTCTGTGGTCAAGGATTTTGAAGTCTGTTTTTGGCTCTATTTTCTGGTGCAATAGTGGTTCCTCAAATTTTTCATAAAGAAGCACTTTACTCAGCGAACAAAACTCTTCAGATTATTGATAATAACTTCAATCTATCTTTAGACTAAAAGATCCCTCCTAAATGAGAAACTGAAAGAAAACTGAAGAAAGCTTCTCTCTCTAGGTAGAGAGTAAAGAGTAGATCAAGATGGTTCTGTAATGTTTAAAACTCTAGACATCCTATATATGTATTGTCCTGGGATGCAGAAAGACAAAATCATGTCTGATATGTCAAAGGCAGTCAATTACTAAGACTCCACTCCATGCTTTCACCCACCTTGTTATCTTTTTCCTTAGGCACAGTATCCACACACAGTCACCACCTCAGAACTGCCAGGGGAGAGCAGTGCTGGCATGAACAACTGAAGCAACCAGGAATGTCAGAGAAGGAAAGAGTTTGGAAATTCTCCACTCACAATCCACTTTACTTTTCTGTTCAGTGTTGAATTCCACTGTGCAGCATCCTTGCCTGAAAGCTCTGTTGATAAACTCCCTCAATGACGAAGAGCCTCATCACTACGGTGAGTCTTTTTTTATATAGCGCTAAATGCTATGATGCATCGCTCCAATTCCTCTCCTCTCTGCACCCTCTCTGCCCCTTTTAGGATGGAGGCACCCCTTCCCGATCCCGCTGGGAATGTCAACAGGTGAGCCTTTCAGTTGCATCTCGCTTGAGGAACTGTCCTCAGCTGAAGAGAGTCACTGTGCCCAACGTGACACCTCTTTTCTAGGTTGAATTGATACGCGGATACAAAGGTTTTTTTCCCTCTTGCCTCAACTCAGGACGCTGTCTCACATCAAGCCCATGGAATAGGCTGAGGCTTTTGTTGAGGTGGTATAACAGTTCAGCTTTTCACTCTGCCCAGTCCTGCTCCCGTCACTCTCCCTATGATTGTTGATTCTAAGAACACTTCCCTATAAACCTCCTTCCATCTCATCTCAGAGGCAGTTTCTCAAGGAACCCAACTTGTGGTATCAAGTATAAATCTACTTCAGTATTAGAAAAGTCTACTTCTCCTAATTCTGACCTCAGAAGCTGTACTGGATAAAACAATCTCTGCCCTGCATGATGGTCTTTTGGACCTTTGAAGTTATTAAGTGCTTGAGGGAGTTTGTGAGATGGAAGAGGCACCAGAGAATGCCATAAGACTTTAGGGCCAGAAGACTCTGATGTCTTGGAAACCATGCCTGCCTCAGAGCTGCCAAGCACAGCTAGAGATATTCCCACCCACGGGACTAGTTGTTCCATAAACAATTTCCCATAACCAATCTTAAAAACACTCTGTATTAGTTTTCTATTATGTAAATAGTTCCTGCATAAAAAATACCACAAACTTAGCGGCCTTAAACAACACCCACTAATTAGCTCACCATACCCACAGGTCACAAGTCCAGGAGGGTTCCACTAGATTCTCTACTTAGGGTCTCACAAAGGCAAAATCAGTTTCAGCGGGGCTAAGATTTTATCTGAAGGATCTGAGGAAAAACCCTCTCCCAATCTGGTGCAGGTTGTTGGCAGGATTTAGTCTTTTGTAGTTATAGAAATCTCCATTTCTTTGCAGGCAGGCAGGCATGGACCACTTTCTGCTTTTAGAGGCCTTTCTCATGTAGCCCTCTCCCTCTCCAAATTGGTGAAGTCCTGTATATTCTCCTCATGCCAATCTCTCTAACTTCCTCTTCTGCTATCAGCCAGAGGCTTTTTGCTTCGAAGGGCAAACAAGTAGCTCTAGATATAGCTCACTTTAAGAAAATATTACACATGTAAAATCCAGACTTATTATGGAAACACAACTGAATAGTGATCTATAACATCATAGGCTTTTCACAAAATTTAAAATTGGAAGGAAAAGTTATCTAACCCTTTCAAACAAAAGATTCACTAGGAAAAACTTAAAGTGAAATAGTAATTACCCAAAATAGTTACAAAATAACTTCTGTATATAAAAGATTTATAATGAGATTTCTTTAAAAAGTAGGTTACCATGTATCCTTAAATGATACAATGTTTCAAAATGACATGTATATCTGAGAATGGAAATCTAAAAAACATAATAATTGAAAATTTTCACTTGCAGAATGCCAATTTCAAATTATTCTTTTTATATATTAATAGTTGAATACATCAATTCTAAAAGTAATATATATTTGCTATTTTACATCCTGAAAAAAAGTACAGAAAGTATAAAGGAGAAGATAAAAGTCACTCAATTCTAATTCCAGATGTAACCATTTTTAAGATTTGGTGAATATGCATTCAGTTTCCTAACTGAATGTCATTAACCATTCTATTTAAATTTCATTTTAATAAATACATATTAGTTCACTGTATGAATAGACTTTAACCTACTTAAGTTACACTAATTTTGGATATTTATACTTTTAATATATTTGCTGTGGTAACATACTATGATGAACATTATGATCTTCATTTTTTATCATTTCCTTGGGATTAATTTCTGAATTAAAAGATATGAACATTTTCAGATTCTTGAAAATCTTGGACTCAAGGTCACTAGGCAGAGTAGGGCAGAACTGAGGTACCTTACTGAAAATAGACGGATTAAGTAAAAGTCAATATATGTTAAGAGATGAAATCTTCATTATTCACCTCTTCACTCACTTGGCTCCCAAAATACCGGCAGCCAGGATTCAAGACACTGACCCAACAGAAAAATCCTGCAGATAATGACATTTGGAAATCCTACAATGAAAAGCTAAGTCCCATTTAATAATTCTACATCTTAAAATTAATCTATTACACTTTATATCTGTAATCTGCAACCAGTAGTATCTTTCAACTCAAACTACATTTTTCAGAGTGTTCTCCATTTATCCACAATTATAAGATCGTGCAGAATACTTTTCACTGCCCTAAAAACCCTCTGTGCTCTGCCTATTTATTCCCTCCTGAGGCAGTCACCAATCTTTTTACTGTCTCCATAATTTTGCCTTTTCCAGAATGCCATATGTTGGAATCATAATGTATTTTGCCTTTTCAGACTAGCTTCTTTCACTTTTGTCTTTCATGGCTTGACAGCTCGTGTATTTTTCACACTAGCTATTATTCCAGTGTCTGGGTGTACCCTGTTTGTTTTTCCATTCACCTACTGAAGAACATCTTGGTTGCTTCCCAGTGTTATGAATAAGGCTTCGCAAATTATGAATAAGGCTTCTATAAACATCCTTGTTCCAAGTTTTTGTGTGAACAAGTTTTCAACTCATTTGGTAAATACCAAGGAATCTGACTGCTGGGTTGTGTGGTAAAAGTAGGTTTAATTCTGTATGAAACCGCTTATGTACTTTTCCAAAGTAGCTGTACCATTTTGTATTCCCATAAGCAGTGAACAGACACTCATGTTGCTCCACATCCTCACCAGCACAGTGTTGCCAGTGTTTGGATTTTAGACGTTCTAACAGATGTGTAGTGGTGTCTCACTGTGTTAATTTGCAGTTCCCTAATTAGGGCTTCCCTGGTGGCTCAGATGGTAAACAGTCTGCCTGCAATGTGGGAAACCAGGGTTCCATCCTGGGTTGGGAAGATCCTCTGGGGAATGAAATGGCAGCCCACTCCAGTATTCTTGCCTGGAGAATTCCACGGACAGAACAGCCTAGTGAGCTACAGTCCATGGGGTCACAAAGAGCTGGAGGTGACAGAGCTCCTAGTATACACAACGGCACATGATGCGGAACATCTTTTCATACCCTGCTTGACAACTAAATTTCTTCTTTGGTGAGGTGTCTGTTCGGGTCTTTGGCCCATCTTCAAAAATCAGTTTGTTTCTTTTCTTATGTTGAGTTTTAAGAGTTCTTTGTATATTTTGAACAACAATCTTTTATCAGATGTCTTTTGCAAACATTTTCTCCCAGTGTTGGCCTTTCTTTCCTCATTATCTTGACAGCATCTTTGCAGAGGAGTTTTAAATTTTAATGAAGTCCACTTTATCAACTATTTCTCTCATAGATTGCTTTTTGGTGTTATATTTAAAAAGTCATTACCATGCCCAAGGTCATCTAGATTTTCTCCTAGACACTGTATTCTAATGTCAAGTGTATTTTTAAAGCAAATGGACTCCAAAAAGAGAATAAAGGGTCTATACTAGACAGGGCAGCCACTATTTTTTTATTTATCGTTGTATCTCCAAACACTAAAATTCAGTTTGCCACATGTCAAGTAATAACGTATACAATGACCTGGATGAATGAATAACTGGCCTTTTTAGTCAGAATTTAAACTCCCACCAATAACGCCTACCCAACTCGCCTCCCTTACTCATTTTCTGGCCTCCCTCGGAGCAGCTCAGGCCTCCGAGCCCTTCGGCGGCCCCTCTACTCTTCCTGTTCTTGGCCCTCCAAGCTGCAGGTGGTAGCTTCTTGGGGGCGGTGCGTGGACACGGGTGTCCCTCGCCTGGGGCAGCCTTGCGATCCGAGAAGGAAGAGTGAAGAGCACTAGGCGGCGGAAGAGCGCAGCTTCGGGCGCGGGGCTGGAGACGCTCGACGGCTCGCCGCGGGCGCTCGGGACCCCGCTGAGAGCTCGATCGAGCGGGAGGGGCGAGGGGCCCAGACGGGGGAGCGGGGCGCCCCGGACCTGGTCAGCCCCAGGTCGGGTGGCGGCCACCAGAGCGCCCATCTGCCCGGGTCCTCCGGCGCGGGGGCGGTCCGGCCGCGGGCCGTGGGGTTTCCGAGATCCGCGCAGCTTGGCCCGAGGGCGAAGAAGAGGGAGGGCGCTCGCTAACACCTCAGCCCTTCAGTCCCAGGTTCTTTCGCAACGGAAGCGGGCAGCCTTTCCTTCAGCTCTCGGTTTCCCGGCGGCGGCCCGAGCCGTGCCCCGGGCAGGCGGCGCCTCGAGCGCCCCGGGAGAGACCTCGCCGACCCCTGCGCCTGATACCTGCTGTGCGCCTTTGCAGCGATTCTCAAGTGGGCATGTTTCAGGTGGGCAGGGCCAGCATCCCCAAACCTGCCGCCCACAGCCTGGAGGACCTGGACTCTGTGCAGCGCGTCCTCTTACATAGGTCAGTGCTGGGCCGGGGGATTCGGCGTAAGACCTCCCTTCGTTCCCGGGGAGGGTGGCGAGGGGAGGGGCGACCTTTCCTTCCGGGGTCTTGCCGGGAACGTCTCTTTTGGGATTCTCCTCCATGCGGCCCTCCGGATGGGAGTTGAGTCTTAGCTTCCACCCCTTCCAGAATCGGATGCCCTGGATTCATCCGATTTGGTCGCGGGGAGTCTACCTCCGCGCGGGACCTGGTATCCGCCTCACTGCAAAATGCATCACTTTCTTACTATACACTGGGGAAAAAAGCCAAGCTGTTCTTTAAACACCTATAAACTTTCTCCAGGATTTAAAAAAAAAAAAAAAGAGCTGAGAGTTTTGTTTGGATTTTGGTTGTGATCTGAATTAGAAGGAGCTACTTTTTAACAATTCTAAATTCTACGTGCCACCACCACACACACACATAGATTCACGGATGCGCGTCCGCACACATAACTGCACAAAAGAAACGTGAGTTCGTCTCAGAAGGGTGAGAATCCCAACTTGCCGGTAAATTGCTAATATAGTCATTTACTTTGTCCAACCTTAAACTTTATGTAAAATGGACTAACAAATATTAAATCCCATGGTAACGGTAAGCGGTTTATGGAAGAAAAAGTAAGAATTCACATGGAAAGCAAATTCTCTTTCCATTTTAAGATTGAGAGAGAATGGTTGAAAGGCCAGGCAGCTAATGCTGCTTTAATTCTAGGGAAGCCTGGACTTGGTAAGACATAATGTGGGGAAAACTCTTTTAGAAATATGTCAAAAGTATCTCTTGAATACATTTGTAGGGAGAAAGTGTAAGTGGCGCTTAGTAACTGTCAGGGGGAGGCTTATGTGAGTTCTCTCATCTGCAAACGTTTCATGTGACCCTTTTAAGTCTTTGTACAAAACCATATGAGCTGTAGAAATCCTGTTCTGTTAGAAGTGTGAGTAAAGAAGAAAGACGTCGTGCAAGGAAGAAATCGGGTCTCTTCGATTTTAAAACTGTCTTCTGATACCTGCAATTTTCCACAGTTGGTTTTCTTCTCTTCTTCCCCCTGGAGAGCCCCTGCCATAAACAATAAAATATTATCAAATGAGCGACTAAAAGGGGATTCTGCTAAATTCCCAAAGACAATTCTTGCTGCATTTGATAAAATTAACGGTCCAGGAATAAGCCCCCAAAGTATTAACTAGAAATTCATTCACAGCATGACTTTGATAAAGCCAGGAGGACTGTTTGTTTTAAATGCTTAAAACTCTGATGCAACAGAATTCCTTCATGTTTTAAATGTCAGGTGCCAAAAAATTCCAAACTGACTAACACTACAGGCTTTCGGATCCAAAGCACAAACCTGTCTGAATGAACCGGGACAAATAGCATGTTTAAACTATAGTCATCAAAACTGAGATGATTATTTCAGAAGTAAGTAGTGGAGTGTTTCTGGAACAAACCTGCTCAGTATATGAAAAGCTACTTTATCTGAATTACAAATAACTGCTCCCACATGCTATAGGAACCAATGGAATCTGAAACTATAAGTGTCTTTGTCAATATGATGGCTAATAATTCTCTATTTTTAACATTCTCTGAAAATCTTTCTGCTTTTGCAATACATTATTTTTGTTTTCAAACATATTTATTTAAAAATTTGAGACATCTATAGATGTTTCTATTTCATTTAATGAAGATAGATTTTCACACAAGTTTATATATAATCAAATGTCTTTTGCTAGTATATGCAAAGATTTGTTGAGACATGATGTAATAGAAATTAGAGGAAATCAGATAACCTTTAAATTACACTCATTTATCATCACAGTTCTCAAGCTCTAGACCAGTGCATGGCCTATGTTTTTACATCAGTCTTACAAAATTTTTATGTTTTTCCTTTAAAACATCTCTTGTAAGATATCCACAAAATTTGAGCAATTGCGTTAAAGAAACCAGTAGCCATGAGCCATAGAAATTTTATAGACGAGAAAATAGACTATTTTATTTTTACATCTTAAAGGATGATTCTTCTGAGTGTTTTTTTTTAATTACTTGTATATTTTCCATTGTAAATATGGTTTTCAAAATGTAAAGCATTAAATTGCTATGCTTTTGAAAAAGATACTTCAGCCAAACCAAGACTGAAGCAAAGTTCCAAATTTTTCTCTGCATGAGGTGTTAGCTTCAAAATATGTCAGTATTAAAATAAAACAATAGCTTAGCAAAAAATATTCAGCTATTCTGTTTTTTGATAAATACAGGTTGTTTGAGTCAGGGACTCAAAGCTTCATTATTGCATTTCTCAGGTATTTTACTTAAATAAATCAATAAATATTTGTGTCAATCTTGATTATAGGAAGTACCCAAATAATATTAGCACTCAAATTTTGCAGATTTTTTTTAAATGTGTGCACAAGGTTACTGCAATTTAATCATTCCCTTGGAGTCCTATTCTGTTACAAACTACATAGTTGTGGGACTTGGCAAGACAACCTGTCTATACTTTCCTGTTCATTCTGTAATATATCCACCTTACAGAATGGTGGGTAAACTTCAGGTGATATTTAAATCCTCTATAAAATGAAAGTTGTATGAAATAAAAAGTATTATGTTTACAACTAATCCCTAAGAAATTAAAACAAAACACAAAAGGATACCTATTTCTAAAGACTCTGAGAAAATTCAGCTAAGTGACTTTTGCCCAAAGCTTAAAGGCTAATGTATTGTTTTGGTCCAGGCTAAAGTGCCAGCATTTTGATGCTTCAAAGGAAGTGAGCTAAATGTGAATCTCTGAAAATATTTGATGACCTAAATTGGCAATAGCAAAATAAGCATCTTAAAAATACTTCAAATATCCAGAACTCTCAGGGTTAAAGGATGTCCCATTAGATAATAATCCTGATGAATAAAATATCCTCTTAAATTCAAAAAGTAAAAACTAAAATCAGTAAGATCAAAGCTCTTTGAAAATACAGTATATATCACACACTGCTCTACTTCTTAACATGTAAGACATTAGATTGCAAAGGTTATCTCATTTAGTTCTTAGCAACCCTGTATAGTTGGCAGGGATTATTATTGCTGTCTTCAGATGAAGAAACTGATTGTGTTCACAGTCGGTTATTAGTCCCAGAATCAGGACGAGAACCTGGCTCCTCTAACTGGGGAATGCATGGCACTTGTGGATTATCAAGCATTTTCATAGTTGTTATTAAATTATTGTAGTGTTCGACAAAGATAGCGACTTTTTAAAGATATTACTGAGGGTACTTGATGCTCGTTTAGAAGCTATGGTTTTTGTAAATCTCATGTGTTTCCTACTTTTTTCTTCATCAGCAGATTGTCAGGCATTAAGAGTTTTTGCTGCTGTATATTCCTGTTTTGATTGGCAGCTACTGATCTATGGCAGTAGAGCAGTTCACCAAATTTGTTAGAATTTGTAAATAAAAATATGAAATGAGGATAGTAGGAGTAAGTGAACTGGGTTTTGGGTTCAGCTTTGTGCCATCTAATTTAGTTACCTTTGTGTTCACTTCTCGATTCTCATCTATATTCCATTATTGTTCAAATGCAGTATGCATGATCTTAGAACAAATTCCACACATTCTTACAGGTAGTTCAATTTTTATACAGGAAAGTGAAAATTTTCAATCATAATGCAATTCTATAAACATGAGATTGCCAAAATGTTATATATTATGAATCTATTCCAAATTTGAAAAATTCCACATTATGTCATCTCAGGTTTTAAAATGCTGTTTTGCCAAGTCTACTAGTCAATTATTCACGATTTTAAAATGACTGTGGTTGTCAGTATTACTACATAGTTCATGAATTACTATTTCCATCTTCACAATTAAGGCAATATTAATTAGTTCCTAATAAACCTCCATTACATGAATTTTTATCTTTCAATTAAAAATTTTTTAATGGACATGACCTCCTGTGGCCCTATTTTCATTTAGTTCTCATTGCTAGCTTATATTACTATTTAGGAAAGAGCTCTTGAACCTGCTAAAGATACTAAATATTTAATTATGGTCTTATCTGGTGTATTTTATGTCAGTATTGTATTGTTTGCCTAGTTGAGATGGTAATCAATGGAAATAAGGACCTGATGTCTCATATGTATTAAACTAAACATATTTGGGCCTTAGAAGATGGCTGGCTATTTGTAGTGGAACAAAAAATAAGAATATACCCAGGCCTGGGAGTTCCCCTGTGGCCTACTGGTTAGGATTTTGGGCTTCACTTCTGTGGCCCATAGTTCAGCCCCTGGTCAGGAAACTGAGACCAAGCAAGCCTCCAAGTGCAGCCAAAAAAAAAAAAAAAGAACCTAAATCTTTTGAGTCTTCCTGCCATTAATAATTATGAGACAGGCAAAGTCAGTATTCTTACAAAGTCCTTGAAAATGACATTTTATTCTTTTCTGTTCTTCATCCTCTCCAATACATCTAATGGTATCAAATATTAATTTAGTTAAATATGATATATAAAGTTAGAAATCTGGAAATCAGATTATCTTACCCTGAAATTTTAAATAAGAATTTTAAAGGATTGCTATTATTTCTTCTTCTGTGAAAGATCAGGCAAAGGGATAACTTTTTCTGGGGAGGGGGAGGAATTTTGTTCATTAAACTTACGAAAATTAAGTTGACATAACTCAGATACTTATCTAGTGTGAAAGAACTTTTCCTAAAGATATACTTTTATGTGGCACTTCTTTCCCTAGTTCAACTTTGTGTAAGATAGAAGACTGAAAAAAAAAGTCATGTTTTTTAGGAATTGTCATTTGGTAGCAAATATAGATACATTCCTAAATAATCTAGATACTAGGCAGACTGGCAATTAATTATAACAGAACTTTATGTGATATGTTATAAGGGGAAGGTGGAAAGAGGAATTCTTACTAAGGTAGGAAAAGAGCCTGGGGAGACTTCTTGAAAAAAGTACAACTTGAAATTGGGTCTTGAAGGAAAATGTAGTGTTTTGGATAAGCAGCATTCCATAGTGAGAGATCTGTGTGAGTAAATTATCTACAGAAGAGTTAAAATTTTTTTGACACTTCATGTTAGGTATTTTACATGCATTGACTCACTGGATTCAACAGTCCTGTGAAATAGGTACCGATATCCTAACTCAAAGGTAGGAAAAGTAAAGTGTGGAGAGATTTTTCACTCAAGATTAAACCCGTGATTGTTTCTAAGGCAGGGAGAGTTCTGCCTGCCGGGCTCAAAACTAGGAGGTGGGAATGGGTTCCTGTTTAGGAGATGGTCAGTGCGCCTATAGGTAGGAAGCGTAGAACCAAAGGAAGGCTATGGGCATTTTCCCCCAAGTTTGCCTTTAACCTGAGGATCACTAGGGCTACTTTTCAAAATAGAGCTTTTCAGGCTCCTCCCCTGGAGATCCTGATCTTGTTGAAGTGGGGTAGGATCCTAAAGCTGTATGTTTAACAAGCATCTCAGGTAAGATGTGTCGATTAGTTAAGTTTACAGTTTGATTAACTTGATTAACGTATAACAGGAAATAAAGTCTCTAATTCTGTATTAGTGCCCAGTTATTTGTAGAATTGGAAGGTGTTGTTTTTAGAGACTTCACAATTTGGATTTTATTCTCTGTTTAATGGGGTGGCATTGAGACTTATGAGCAGGGTATGAAATTATCAGATGCTTATAGAAAAAAATGAAGTGTTATTTATAGTAGAAAATGTGTGCATGCATGCTAAGGGACTTCAGTCGTGTCTGACTCTTTGCAACCTATGGACTATAGCCTGTCAGGTCCTCTGTCCATGGGATTCTCCAGGCAAGAATACTGAAGTGGGTTGCCATTTCCTCCTCCAGGGCATCTTCCCAACCCTGGGATCAAACCTGTGTCTCTTATGTCTCCCTCATTAGTAGGTGGGTTCTTCACCACTAGCGCCTTTGTTAAAATTTAAAATGTCTTTTTTTTTTAAAACTTCCAATAAGGTGCTTTTAAAATGAGGAAAGGCTAACTTTATTAAAGAGGCACTGAAAGCATTTTAATTTTAGAATGGAATCTTAGGGATTGTGGTGAGAATATGTATGTTTTAAGATGAAACAATATAACTATTATAGCTGTACCACCTTTTAATAGTATCTCTAATTTTAAAAGTAATACACCTTTATTTTGGGGGGGTGGGTACTCAATATTGATGGAAATATGTTTCTTTTCTTTCCTGACTCCACTCTCTTGAGGCTTCTGACCCCATTACTTTCCCCATCACTTTTACCTGACAAGACTGTCTTCTAACTACTAGAGAAAATAAACACCATCACATGG
Source organism: Capricornis sumatraensis (assembly GCF_032405125.1). Classification (NCBI taxonomy): domain Eukaryota; kingdom Metazoa; phylum Chordata; class Mammalia; order Artiodactyla; family Bovidae; genus Capricornis; species Capricornis sumatraensis. The sequence continues at coordinate 37,221,268 of NC_091085.1, read as the reverse complement.
AGACTGCCTTAGCCTCCGGAGTGACACTGGCAAGTCAGCATCCACACCTGCATCCTCCTCTGGGTACCAGCAGCTGAGAAGAGGTGTTGAGCAAGGTCATATCTCTCCATCTGTTCCTTAGGTGCCATCTCTTTCTGTCATCATCCCTTTACCCATTTATCCCTTTATGAACTAGTCCCCTGTTTTCTAATATTTGTGATATGTGGACTTCTCTTTTCAGGAAAGACTTACAGATTTCCAGGGATGACAAACTTTACTATAATTTAAAATAAGCAGGTGTAAGCTCTGTGCTTTACAGCTCTTTCATAAGATAAAAACAATTTTATAAATTAATACAAATAAACTGCAAAACAAAATTCAATAGCTAGTTAAAAATTATTAAAAAGTGAATTTAGAAATCAATGCAAATAAAACCATTAAACTTAGGATATTCAAATATACATAATTTAATGTGACAAATGAAACTAAATTGCAGCTTGAAAGTTTAAATATTTAATGGCTACTGCCCAGGTTCTTTTGGGCAATATATATGCCTATATCTCTCTGGGCTATGGGATGACTCATCTTTCACTACTCTTCACTGTTTAGAACATAATATTCTATAATGACAAGATAAGTTAAGCCTTCCTCTAAGAAATCTGCTGTGGCCCTACATGTCCCAAGTTTGTTTTCCTTCGGGTATTCCATTAGAACTCTGTATTTATCATGGTACATTATACGTTATAAATTGCACATTCATCTTTCAGTCTCTACCATCTACCCATATAGTTTAAGTTGAATCCCCAGCCCTCATCCATTGAGATCATAAAATAACATTAAGATCTTTTTTAAAAAATCAACGGCTATAATAGGAACATTTTCCCATGCATTGCTTTTGAAAACATTTCTATTATCATAATATTCATCATACTTTATATTTAAAGACATTTAAATTTTACCCTTTTGCTGAACATTAAGCTTGTTTCAGCTTTTTATTTTTATAAGTTTTATAAATTTTATTTGCAGCTCTTATTTTCTTAGAATAGATCTCTAATACTGAATTACTGATCTCTAATGGAAAAGACCCTGATGGTGGGAGGGATTGTGGGCAGGAGGAGAAGGGGACGACAGAGGGTGAGGTGGCTGGATGGCATCACCAACTCAATGGACGTGAGTTTGGGTAAACTCTGGGAGTTGGTGATGGACAGGGAGGCCTGGCTTGCAGCGATTCATGGGGTCACAGAGTTGGACACGACTGGGGGACTGAACTGAGCTGAATAGTTGAATCACTGGGTGCTGAGGAGTAAGGCTAATCTAATGGTTAATGACTTCGGCTCTTGTTGGCTTTGTCTCCTGCTACCCGTGTCACCATAAGCCAAATGAATAACACCTCTCTAAGCTTCAGTTTCCTTATTTTAGTATAGAGAAATTTAGTTCATGTATATTCATATACCTATGAACAAGTAATTAGAGCAATGGCCGAATCTAAATAAATGCTATTATTTTGTACATTCCAAAAATAGTTGATGCAAGTATTCGCAAAAGACAGGTAAATTTTACCTGTGTACAATTCCCACTTCAGTGATTAGAACACTTCATCAAATTATAAAATTTTCAGTTAGAAAATGAACACGCAGTTGATTTCACAATATTGGCACCAATTTGAAGCACCTCAACAACATCTGCTTGGGAGAACTATGAAAATATTTACTTCTGTGAAACAATAAGAAAACCAAAGAAATAATGGCGCATGTTTACATTAACACCTACATGGCATTGCTTAAAAGCGTCTATTCCAAGCACGTACAGAGACGTAGAGGGTAGTTTCCTTTACTCTAGGGAAACCCAGGCGGAGCCCATCTAAGGTTTTGGACAGCCGTTCGGCGTAGCAACAAAGTGCAAACTGCAAGAAAAAGAAAAAACCCAGTGGGCCTCCACTAGTTTTAACAAGTTAAGCTGTTCCAAATGAGAGTCTTTACGGGAGCGTAAGTGGTTAAGTTTTAGCTTCTTCCATTCTTCCCGGATGTCCTAGAAATTTTAGTTCATTGGCTCCTTTCTGGGGGGGGTCTCAGTTCTCGCCCAGAAGCTTCCCCGTCTCCCTGGCAACCTGAGCTGCCACCAATTGCAGCTGAGGATTGGTGGTCACGTGGCCCCGGTCGTTTCCCGAGAGGAGGCAATATGGCGGCGCCGGCAAGCAGTAGATGCGGGGTTTGAATTACTCTGCTTGTAGCTGCGGCATCCCTGCTGATGGCGTCTCTGCCGTTGTGCGGTTCGGTTCGGAGCCCAGAGGGACTTCCTGGAGACCCTTCTTCACAAGAAGAAGATCAGGATTATGATCCTGAAGATCCGGTCAGCGACTCGGGTTCATACTCCCCGACGAGTACAGACTCTAAGTAAGGTTCTCGAAGAGGGACAATTAAATCCATCCTTTCTGTCCCGAAAGTGTACACGTGGGCTGGGGAGACTTCGAGAGTGTTGGCGTGGTAGAGAATAAGTGTTTGAGGTTCTATAATAAGTGGGGGTTATTTGCACCAGGTTTCAGCTGTGCGATAATGTGAGCCAAAATGACTGTTACTGTACATTCTTTGTTATTGTAGGTTTTAAGGAGGAGGGTCTCTTTGGTGAGTTTTGTAATATATCAGAGTATAATCTGCTAGAGTGTTCACAAAATTCTGTTCTGTCGCAGTGTCTTCTTGCTTTGGTGTCATGGTCTTTATGACTTTAATCTCAGTATTTAGAGTGAAGGGACACCTTCTGCGTTTGGTCAACTATTTAAATCACGTAGGTTTTTCTGCCGTTATAAAACTGAATAGATATATAAAAGAAAGTAGATCAACCCTAGCCTCACCATTGAGAACAGCCTCTCAACTTTTGGGGGGTATTTCTGCTGTATTTTAGCTTTGGGGGGGGGTATTTCTGCTGTATTTTCCTATGAACTTACATGGTTTTCTTGTTTTCTGTTTTGTGTCATAATGTAATTTTTAAATGCAGAGTATCTTAAGTATTATTTTCTACTTTTTTAATCCCTAAAAATGATGCAAAGTTATTTTTGTTCACAGTACCCAATGCTGCTTCAGTTTTGAAGGCATTTATTCCTTACTGCTATGGATTGAGAACTTTTTGAAAAGGTCAATGAAAGTAATTAGTGTTTGCTTGAAATAACTAGCTATGAAACTGTTCTGGTGCCAAAGCATCAGTCAGTGACTGCCATATATAGTCTTTCTTAGAATGACATTTTATATGTATTTAAACATAACAGGAGTATATAATGTGTATTTAGGAGTATCAGTTACTTGGCAGTTATTTTCACCCATAGGTATATAAAACATTTTTATCATTATCTTTAAAAAGCAGGAGGAGAAAACCATCACTACTGGCTGCTTAAATGTGTTCTAAAGGCTTAATAAGGACAGATTATATTCTGGAAGACTTGAGCAAATTAAAAGATATCAAACACTTTGTGTAATCTTCTACTGTGGTCATTTAAAAAATAATTTAAAAATTCATAGCTGTCAAGCCAGGCTGCTTGAAGGAAGTGTGGATTTTGTGGAACCTTCTTTGGTCTTGCTATTGGAGCCATAGACAATGTGAGATTCAAACTCTTCGTTTCTCTACATTGTAGAATCACACACTTTTAGTCCAGAGAGCATCTATAATTTTCTTAAGGTCACACAGTTGAGTGTTGTCAGTGGAGAAATTTAGGAGACCTGTTTTCAAAGGGGGTGTGTTGATTTTGATGAATAAATAAATGAGCTAGCCTTGTTACCTGGGAAGTGAGCAAGCTAAGTACCTTGTGTTAGAAAATGTGTTATTTCAAAGCATTTTGTGATTCAGAGAGTTGGACAGGACTGGAGCAACTTAACATGCATGCATGCATTAGAGAAGGAAATGGCAACCCACTCCAGTATTCTTGCCTGGAGAATCCCAGGGACAGAGGAGCCTGGTGGGCTGCCGTCTATGGAGTCTCACAGAGTCGGACACGACTGAAGCGAATTAGCAGCAGCAGTGTGATTCCGAATACATGTATATATGTATTACATTTTAGTTTTTTCTTTAATGGCCTTTAAATTTTCTGTATCAGTCATTTCCTGATCACTCCTTATGTCCCAGTATCTTTAACATCCTAATAATAAGACTACAGGAAATCTCGATGGTAAACTGTTTAGCTGGTCTGTATTTCAAGTCCTACCAAGATACAGTTTTTATGGCTGTCATTTCTTGGTGTTTAGAACGTACGAGTCGATATACTGACCTGACCAGGTAGGCTTCTGTCTGTTTTTTCCTTATGATATTTACCTCCCTAAGGTGCAGCATCACCAGTGCAAGCAGTGGCCTTCCCAGCTTGGACAGTACACTGGAACATGTGGATCAAAGATGTAGGGATGTGAACCTAAGCTTTCTCATCAAAGCTAAGAGATGAATTGCTTGTTGTCTTTCATTGCCTACATGGAGGTTATTAAGGAAGTTACGCCACTTACTGATTCACATAAAGTGTTCTGAACTTTCAAGGTTCCGGTTAATTTCTGCATATTCTTTCTGGAAATTGTCATTGTTTCTGACATGCTTTCAAACTGAAAACCAATTTGAGCTGCAAGTTATTGTCAATACAGAATTAATAATTTTATCATTTTTTAGAGATGTCTTTAAGGTACATTCTGGTTATAGTACTTTTAATAGGTACTTACAAGAAGAAATTTTTAAATTAGTGCAGTACCTCCTAACCTGGCATATTGGCTAGTCCCTGAGGAAGCTTCAGAGGTAATACTGGAGGGTGGGTTGGGTTGAGGGAACCATTGACTAGTTTTCAGTCCTGAAATGACAGAAATACATTTACTTGCAATAACTCCATGTTTCTTTGCTTTGGTTTACAGTTATCCAACTCATTGAAGCCACATTGGTTTGTGTTGGCCAAAGTTACCAGTTCTTATAAAATTGACCTAGAGTTTTGATTTTTTCAAAGTGAATTGTTTATTGTTGTGAGTTTTAAAACTTTGATGGGGAGAAAAAGGGATACTTTAGAAAGAGAGTTAAGCTATAAAAAGCTGAGGAATGTCCACTGAAAATAAGAAGAATGACTGGAGACAAGAAATATGTCCTTTAAATTTTTTTTTCTGGGATATTTTAACATCTTTATTGAAGTGTAACTGACATATAATAAATCATACATATTTAAAGTGTACGATTTGATAAGTTTTGACACGTATACATCTGCCAAGATAATGAGCATATCCTTGTCTTCCAGAAGTTTCCCTGTGTGCCTCCCCAATGCTACTCATGCCTGCCTCACTCCTTACAACCACTTATCTACTTTCTGTAGTGATAGATGAGTTTGTATTTCCAGAGTTTTATAAAAATGAAATCATACAGTATGGACTCTTTTTTTTGTCTAGCTTCTTCTACTCTGCATACTTATTTTGAGGCTCATTCATATTGTTGCCTAAATGTAGTTTTCTCCTTTTTATTTCAGAATAGGCCTCCATTTATTTCTGAATAGGATTGAGCATAGTTATTTTGAGATTCATTTTGTTACTTATATGTAGTTCTTTCCTTTTTATTTCTGAATAGGATTCCTTGGATATATCAAAATTTGTCTTTTTCTTGGGTTTTAATGTGGGAAGGTGCTAATTGAAGAATCAAAATGTTTCATTCAGAGTTATGGTGCAATATATTATTAATAATATCCAGTCTAGTGCAATATTTTCCTTTTTCTCTCCTACTCGGAACCTTGACTTCTCTTTTCTTTTTTCTTTTATCAAATTACATCAATTAAAAAGTCAAACAGTATGTAGCTAGGCTTATGATGAAATATGGTAATTCTCTGCCACCATCTCCATCTCAGCATATTGAAGAGAATTCACTGTCTGCCTTGTTTCTCCACTAGTGTTGCCCATCTCATTTGCTGACCTCACTCTCTTTTTACTCAGGTCTTCAGATCTGATAAGTCTTCAATCCTGTTGACTTGCTTTTCTAATATCCACCTACCACCTCCTTCCCCTTCTCACAGGCACCGCCTTACTTGAATGGCTCGCCTGTCCCTTATACCAGTGGAGTAGCCTTATAACTGGTCCGGGTGCTTCTAATTTCTCCTGTTTTCTGTCTTTCTTCCATACAGCTGACTGTGTTTACTTTCTAAACTATAGTTTTAAATTATTTTTCTTGTAGAGAACCTATTACAAAAAGATACAGTGTAGCAGTTTGGATCAAAAGTATAATTAAACACAAGCATGAATATTACCAACAAAGCCAGCTAAAATGAAGTAGCTATCCATGTGCTTAACCAGATCATCCTTATGATCAGGAAAAGAAGGCTGAGATTAAAAAACTTATCTAATATTTCAGGTTTGATCACTGCAGACTGTATTGTTCAAAGAATTCAACCACTTCGATTACAATGAAATTTCTTATAATGTAGCCTGAAATAACTGAAACTTTGGCTAATTTTGTTAGTATCCATAGCATATTTGCAATGTCAAAATACTTTTTTCAGCAGATTATTACAAGAGGCATTTTGGTTCAGTGTAATAAGTACTGGATTAAGAGTAGGGTTCCGAAAACCTGAAAGTGTTGACATTTTAATTTCATCAAGTTTTCTCTGGTTTTTAGAAATTCAGAATTAATTCTTGGTTGTAACTTATTACTTTACAAGATGTCTCAAGAGCTCTATATTCTAAGGGGCAAACACTTAAAGAGAAAATAAAGGCTGAATGTATAAGCATTTCTGTCTCTTTGGAAATGAAATCTTTGTGTGGCTGCCTTAGAAAAGACATGCTTTTCTTTAACATAAAAACTATCTTCCTGGTAACTGGGAAACTTTATGGGCCTTCATCTTTTTTAACTTTTATTTTAAAATTGGAAATACTAGAATAATTGTGTTAGGGCAGTGTAACTACTATGTGTTGCTATATAGTGGTTGGATGATACATGGCATCATACATTTGTCTAAACCTGTAGATTGTACAGCACCAAGAATAAACAGTAACGTAAATTGTGGGTTTGGGGTGATTATGATTATGAGTTTATCAGTTGTAATAAATGAGCCACGCTGGTGAAGGATGTTGATAGTGGAGGAGGTCATGCATGTCATGGGGAGGGAGTATATGAAAAGTCGCTGCACCTTCAGCTCAGTTTTGCTGTGAACCTGAAACTGCTCTAAAAAAGAAAAATCTATTAAGTCATTTTTCTACTCAAAAGCTTGATGTCCTCCCAAATAAATTCCAGATTCCTTAGGATGCTTTTTAAAGCTATTTTAGATCTGTTCTTTAGCCTCTCAGACCCATCTTTGATGATCTTCCTTTAAGTCACCTGTATTCCTACTTGCCTTAGCTCTGGCCACTAATTAAAAAACATCCTAGGGAATTCCCTGGTGGTCCAGTGGTTAGGACTCCATGCTTCCACTGCAGGGGGTACAGGTTCTCCCTAGTTAGAGAACCAAGATCCCACAAGCCATGTAACATAGCAAAAAAGAAAAAAAAAAAATCCTAAACTGAGTGGTATATAAACAATAGAAATTTATTTCTCACAGCTCTGGAGACTGGAAGTCCAAGGTCAAGATATCAACATGGCCAAGTTCTGGTGAGGGCCCTCTTCCAAGTTACAGACTGCACATTCTCATTGTATTCTTACATAGTAGAGAGGAGAAACAAGTTCCCTGTAGCTCTTCTAAGGGCGTTAATTCCATTCATGAGGGCTCCACCCTGTGACCTCATCTAATTCTAATTACATCCCAAGGGCCCCACCTCCTGATACCATTGCATTGGGGGGTAGTGTTCAAAATATGAATTCTGGGGGAACAGAAGAATTCAGTGCATAATATTACTACACTGAAATGGTTACCCATGCTCAGTCCTACAATGTTCTTTCACTCCTCCTACACTTTGTACATACTTTGTTCTCTCTGTTTGAAGTACCTTTTCTTTCTGTCTCTACTTATCATTGTCATTCAAGGTCCCATTTAAGTGCTGCTTTCTCCTGGAACCTTAATTGATCTTTATTTTGGGGGGCTCCAAAATCACTGCAGATGGTGATTGCAGCCATGAAATTAAAAGACGCTTACCCCTTGGAAGAAAAGTTATGACCCCTAGATAGTATATTGAAAAGCAGAGACATTACTTTGCCAACTAAGGTCCGTCTAGTCAAGGCTATGGTTTTTCCTGTGGTCATGTATGGCTGTGAGAGTTGGACTGTGAAGAAGAGAGAGTGCCGAAGAATTAATGCTTTTGAACTGTGGTGTTGGAGAAGACTCTTGAGAGTCCCTTGGACTGCAAGGAGATCCAGCCGGTCCATTCTGAAGGAGATCAGCCCTGGGATTTCTTTGGAAGGAATGATGCTAAAGCTGAAATTCTAGTACTTTGGCCACCTCATGCAAAGAGTTGACTCATTGGAAAAGACTCTGATGCTGGGAAGGATTGGGGGCAGCAGGAGAAGGTGACGACAGAGGATGAGATGGCTGGATGGCGTCACTGACTCAATGCACGTGAGTCTGAGTGAACTCCAGGAGTTGGTGATGGACAGGGAGGCCTGGCGTGCTGCGATGTATGGGATCGCAAAGAGTCAGACACAACTGAGCGACTGAACTGAACTGAGACTTAGTTGTGGATCACAGCAAACTGTGGAAAATTCTTAAAGACATGGGAATACCAGACCACCTTACCTGTCTCCTGAGAAGCCTGTATGCAGGTCAAGAAGCAGACAGCTAACTGATTCAAAATTGGAAAAGGAGTACATCATGGCTGTATATTGTCACCCTGCTTATTTAACTTATATGCAGAGTACATCATGCAGAATGCCAAGCTGGATGAATTACAAGCTGGAATCAAGATTGCCAGGAGAAATACCAACAACCTCAGATATGCAGATGATGACACTCTAATGGCAGAAAGTGAAAAAGAAATAAAGAGCCTCTTGATGATGATGAAAGAGGAGAGTGAAAAAGCTGGCTTGAAACTCAACGTTAAAAAAGATTATGGCATCCAACCCCATCACTTCATGGCAAATATGACAGGTTTTATTTTCTTGGGCTCCAAAATCACTGCAGATGGGGACTGCAGCCTTGAAATCAAAAGATCCTTGTTCCTTGGAAGAAAAGCTATGACCAACCTAGGCAGCATATTAAAAAGCAGAGACATTACTTTGCCAACAAAGGTCCATATAGTCAAAGCTATGGTTTTTCCAGTAGTCATGTATGGATGTGAAAGTTGGACTATTAAGAAAGCTGAACACCAAAGAATTGATGTTTTTGAACTGTGGTGCTGAAGAATTCTCTTGAGAGTCTCTTGGACAGCAAGGAGATATAACTAGTCAATCCTAAAGGAAATCAACCTTGAATATTCATTGGAAGGACTGATGCTGAAGCTGAAGGTCCAATACTTTGGCCACCTGATGGGAAGAGCCACCCACTGGAAAAGACCCTGATGCTTGGAAAGGTTGAAGGCAAAAGGAGAAGAGGGCTCAGAGGATGAGATGGTTCGATGATGTCACCAACTCAATGGATGTGAATCTGAGCAAACTCCAGGAGATAGTGAAGAACAGAGAAATCTAGCATGCTGCAGTTTATGGGGTCACACAGAGTCATACACAACTTAGCAACTGAACAATAACAAGATTTGATTTCTCCAGTAACAGTTTTTCTCCTGCATTGTTGTTGTTTAGTCACTAAATAGTTTCTGACTGTTTGCGACCTCATGGCCAGCTCCTCTGTCCATGGGATTTGCCAGGCAAGAATACTGGAGGGGATTGTCATTTCCTTCTCTAGGCAGTCTTCCTGACCCAGGGATCGAACCCACGTCTCCATTGCAGGCAGATTCTTTTACTGCTCAACCTCCAGGGAAGCCCTTGTTTTCTTTATAGCAGTTTTCATTCCTCACTTTTGGTGCTTGTGTTTGAGCTAGATGAAGAGCTGTCTGTCCACCTGACATCTTTTAAAAGCACAGTAAAGTTCTAACAGAAACTGATTTGCTGGTCTTTGATTCCAGTTCTACCAGAGTTAGATCATATCCTTAACTTAGTGCGCTGTAGACTTGCCCCGTTTAGCTGAAGTATTGGGATAGGGGATGGGGTCATTATTAGCATAGTTCCAGTGGAGATGTGTCCCTGATGTAATGAGTTGTTTCATGCAACAACTTCACTGGCTCATCCCTTCTTCTCTGTTGTGCTTCACATTTGTTCCAGTGGTGGTTGTGGCTGGACTGGAAGGAACACCATCAGCCCACCCCAGGTTCCCCACCTTCTCAAGCTGCCATAACAGCTAGCACAGATTTATCCATTAAAATCATTGTTTCCTTTTAGAAAACAAGCAGAAGACTTTGGAGATGAAAATTTAGATATTGCTGGTAGACAGAACATAGAAATGAAAACACATGAAAGCATTGCGCAGACCAGTCCTTACTGAACCAAGCCCCAGGTAGAATCCATGATAATTTGTCATGCTGCTTTTAATTTGTGTGGTTTTTCTCTGTCCCTAGACTTGCCCTGCTGTACCTATTAGTACTGTATAACTACATAGCTACATGTATTGGCTACCTAGGTAAAGCACGTGTGCTTTTCCCACTGAAAAGGAAAAAGTATAACGTAAGAGGTTTGAAATTGTAGCCAAAATCTGTTTTCCTTAAGGAAATGTGCTGTGAGGGCTGGCTGTTTCATGACGTTTTTCTCGTTCTTGTGGTGACCAAGGAAATGGTGATGCTATTTCACTTGGTGAAAAATGCTGACATTAACACAGTTAAGGATCTGAGAGATTTGATAACTTAGAAGAAAAAAAGATGTAGTATCAACATGGAATTCTTGAATACATCAATAACTGAGCAACTTATTAGCATTATCTAAAGTTTGTTTTCTTTAATATATTTCTGTTACAGCTTATGTAAACAAACTAGATTATCTGCAAATTAGCAAGTTTTTCTCTAGGAAGAAGGCCTTTGCCCATATTTACCACATCATTTAGAGTTTGAACCCAATTGATGTGCCATCAAACTTTGCAGGCTGACTATAAATACACAGTTATTTCTGTTTAGAGCAAAGCAGAATAAACAAAGTAAGAATCTCATTGAAAGACATTTGCACAATAACAGCTTTGCAGCTTGCACCATAGGATCTCAGAAAGAGAGATGAAAGGATATTTATGTTAATATTGATTACTGTGACCCATATATCATAAAAATCTTAATTAAAACTGGTAGACTTAAAAATGAATCTTTTATTTTGGAATAAATTTATGTTTACAGAAAAGTTGCAAAGGTAGTACAAAGAGTTTCTGTAAATTCTTCACCCAGTTTTTGTCTGATGTTAAACTTTTATACAAATATGGCATGTTTGTCAAAACTAAGAAATTAACATTAGTACAGTCCTATTAACTAAACTCCTGACTTTATTCAGATTTCACCATTCCTGTGCTTAAGTCCTTTTTCGGTTCCCAGATCCAATCCAGAGTGTCATCTGGCATTAGTCGTCATGTCTCCCTACTTTCCCCTGGTTGTGGCAGCTTCTCAGTCCCTCCTTGTTTTTCATAACCTCAGTCACTTGGTTAAGGTAGTGACTGCCAGATTTCTTCACTGTGAAGCTGCTGTATTTCACTTCCCATGCTCTCTTCTTTGGAAGCTCATCTCTGAGTCCAGTCCACACTAAAGAGGAAGCAAGACTAAGCTCCATCTCTTAGAGTGGGGTGTATCTACATACAGTACTAATTTCACTATTAATGAATAGTTGCAATGAAAAGTTGGGGCTTCTTATTGTTGTTTTTAGTACACCTCATCCATTATAATAGAACTAGTTTGAGAGTATGGTCTTTCCACCTTTGTAAACTTTCTGGCATGTGTATCAGTTATACTCTTGATGTTTTTGTGATAGGAAAACCTGTAGTGGAAATAAGGAGGGCTTTCCCTGTGGCTCAGTGGTAACGTCTACCTACAATGCAGGAAGCTGCAGGAGATGCAGGTTCTATCCCTGAGTTGGGAAGATTCCCTGGAGGAGGGCATGGCAACCCACTGTAGTATTCTCGCCTGGAGAATCCCCATGGATAGAGGAGTCTGGCAGGCTACAGTCCACAGGGTCACAAAGAGTCGGCCCTGACTGAAGCGACTTAGCACGCATGCACAAAAGTAGGGAACCTTCTGGGAATCCTGATCTGTGGCCTTAAAGGCAGTATCTAGTTTTGGTTCATGTGTCACCAGCACGTAGCTGGAACCTAGCAGAGATTGTTGGAGACCTCTTCATTTACTGCTAGGGGTTGGAAGAGTGCAGAAATACAAGAGCTATATCTAATAAAGGTGTACATTTCTCGACAGTTCTGACTCTGTGGGGCGAGAGGACTGGAACTGTCATTTATTTGTCCTTAACTGTGCCAGACACGTTATTTTACTTGCTGTTGATGACAGCTCTGTGAGATAGCTAGAATCCATTTACTAGAAGAGAAAAGCTAAAGCTCAGAAAAGTGAAAATCTCAAGAGAACAGTCTGAACCAAGGTACGTGACTTCTCAGTTCATTTTCCTTTTATTTTGTGTTTTGTCTTCACTTGTAGTTTACTACAGTCATTTCCTTGTCTTTATTTTTGCCTCTTATCCCCTTTTTAAAAATTTCTTCCTCTTTTTAAAAAGCAAATTATTCTGCTTAAGGTGAATTATTTTTTAAATCTAGAGGTTAAGAAAATGGATCTCATTCATTGCTGGTGGAAATGTGAATTGCTATAGTCTTTGGATAAAAATATATATGTCTATACATATATATCACAAGTATATATATGTGTGTGTATGTACATATATATATTTCCCTACATAAAAGGATGGTTATTGTATTGTTGTTCGTAGGAGCACCCCCCTCAAAAAAAGTGAGTGTAAAGCCTATCAGTAGGTGAGTAATCAAATTCCCTCATACTACATACCTTAATATAGCCATTAGGGATTTCTAAACCATGATTTTAAGTGATAAATTATACAGGTGTGTGCACGTGCCTATGTATAGGTTCCAGTCACTTTTTCAAAACAAACAGTAGCAGATTTCCCTATATATATTTTATATTGTTATAAGAACATAGATTTTCAGAATTTTTTTTACTGAAGTATAGTTGATATACAATGATATATATCAATATATAATGTTAGTTTCTGGTATACAGCAAAGTGAATCAGTTGTAGTTATATATCTATATTCTTTTTCATATTCTTTTCCATTTTGATTCATTATAGGATATTGAATATAGTTCTTTGTGCTATATAGCAAGGCCTTGTGTGGTACATAGATTTTAACATCATTTATGTCAGTGAAAGGTAGGAAGGGAGGATGACCTGTACAATAATTACATGCCCATTTATTTAGAATGAGTCTGCCTATATATATAAAGATGCATGAAAGTGCAGTTGCTAACTAGAAATCTAGTCAGCATCACATCTAATCAGTCTCAACATCCTGGTGATTTTCAAGCGTCTCTCAAATGTTTTTCCTGCTTTCCATCTCCTCTCCCATTGCCTTAGTTATCATATTTGCTTGGACTGTGGAAGCAGTCCCCGGCACGGCCTCTTACCTTGAATTTTTGTCCACCTCAACTTCCTCTATCATCCTGTCAAAGTAGAGCTATTCAAAGGTTATCTGACTTGGAAACCCTCTACTAAAACTCTTCACTGATGCTCTCGTACCTACACAACAAAATCCAAGCCTTGTGCGGGGGTCCCTCACAAAATTAGAACTGCACATCTCCTGTCATTCCCCAGCTCACCAACTCCGCTCTGACAGCCACAGACTGGCTGTGGCTGTCCACATAGACCAAGGAGACTACCCGTCAAGGCCTTTGCTCATCCTGGTACTTTTGTTTGGATTTCTCGACTCGTCCTCTGCTTCAGCCCCTAAGCCCTCCTCTCTGGCCACTTTAAAACTCACCTCTGTGGTCTCCCTCCTGGAAAGTCTCCCTTGATCCCACCCTCAACTTGGCCAAGCTGGATAAGCTCTCTTTTGCACTGACTATGTGTATTGTCTTGAGCTCTTTCCCACTTTCTCCTCTCCTCTGGACAAGGGAGGGAACTGATGTTTTCCTCACTGTAATTCTAGTACTCAGCACAGTGCCTGGCACTGTTTATTTGTTCCACTACTGAATGCCACCCTCCCTGGCACACTTCCCTGCTGGGATCGTTAACTCGTAACCAAAAAGTGGTTTCACATTCAGATTTTAGAGAATAAGATGAATCATCCTCATGTTTAGCAGGGAAGGATAAATGTTTCTTTGGGATCACATATCTTTAATGTAAATAATATAGCAGATGAAAAGGATGAGATTATTAAAGCAAATCAGCTTCATTCATTTTCTAATTGATATGTATCTTCATAAGTAATTGTGTATGATTATGGTGTTTTCATTGTGCCATTTTAAATTATGGTACATTGTTATCTAATTTTTTATGGCAAAGACACAGTTATTTATCAGTAGGACTGCAGAGTTATTAAATGCTGATTTATGTAGGTATGCTGCTGCTGCTTCTAAGTTGCTTCAGTCGTGTCCGACTCTGTAGGTATAGACAGATATATTCAAAGCAACTGATAATGGTGAATAATACACATGTGCCTGATTGCCTAAAATGATGCCACACAAGGGGACCAGCAAGGGCCAAAGAAACATTAGTTTTGATATCTGAGGATAGTTATGCTTTTTTTTTTTTTTAACCAAACATATGTAGTTGAAAATTCAGTATTAATTACCAACCACAGACCAGGGCAGTGGTTAGTTTCAGAGTGAGTAATAGAGTAGGGCATTTTTTTTGGATTAATTTTCACGATATATAGAAAGAGACACCTGACTCCTAAGTTAAAAGAACCAGGGTTGCTAATAAATACTGCAGAAAATAGAGATGTCTTATAACTGAATGATGAGGACACAGATTATACCCTTTCATGCCAACGTGTTACAGTCCATGTTTCTGAAAAAACTCTCTCCACATGTTAGTTCTTTTCCACTGTAACAAATTTTGCTTTAAAGTATACCAATTTGAAAGGTAAACTGTAACACTGAACAGGGTAGAGTTTGTGGTTAGTTCTGCTATCTTAAGAAGAGTGTGTTTTTCAGTGCTGTTTCAATCACTTTAATAGCAACAATTTTGTTTTTTTCAATGTCCTACTTCCCAGTTAAAAGGTTTTTTTTTATAATCACATGATGAATTATGTAATATGTGGTTTACTTTTCCTGCTAAAATTGTTCATTAAAAAGAATTTTATGGAAATTTTAGGCTACAAAGTGATTATGATTAACTGTGATTGTATGATAAATTAGTTGATCTCAGCAAAGATTTTAGTCCATGGTTAGTGAATGTTCCTTTTTTGAAAATTTATTATATAAACAAAGTCTCTTAATATTGGTAGGCTTTAGTTTTTGTTTTAGCATGTCAGCCATGATGAATAATTTCTATGCAAATAAGATGTTTTTATGTACAATTTCCAAATGTCTTACATCTGTGGACATAATTGCATAATCAACTACTAACATAAATTACTGTCCAGTGAAATTGTCTAAAGAGAACAAAAACCACACAGGGAGTTAAATTTAAAAAACAAAACAGAACCTTAGATTCTAGAAGAGGGCCACCTCTTTTTTTCATTTGTTTTCTTTTCTATCACTGTGCCATTTTGATCCCCTCTCCTCCAACCCCAGTTCTTCAAGGCTCTACAAACAGCATTCTACAGTAAATAATGCTGATGCTCACAGTAAATTAGAAACAGTAAGGAGACTTTGAGATAATCAAGGAGCTTTCACCCTTCCCATCCCCCTTAACCCCAGCCCCTACCCTCATCCCTATGCTGGAAAGGCATAACTGTTTTTCTTATGTTTGGCTGCGATTCAGACTGTCTTTTCTCTTTTCCATAGTGACCTTGAGCCTGAATGGCTGAACAGTGTGCAGAAAAATGGAGAGCTGTTTTATTTGGAGTTGAGTGAGGATGAGGTGGAAAGCCTCCTTCCTGAGACACCAACTGTGAACCATGTCAGATTTAGTGAGAACGAGATTATTATCGAAGAAGATGATTACAGAGAAGGAAAAAAGTATGAACCCAAACTCAAGCGGTTTACCAAGATTTTAAAAAGTAAAAAACTTTTACCCAAGCGCTATAATAAAAAAAATAGTAATGCCAGCGGGCCAGTATCCATTCTAAAGCATCAGTCCAATCAAAAAACGGGAGTTGTTGTCCAGCAGCGGCACAAAGATGTGAATATCTACGTAAACCCCAAAAAGCTAACCGTCACCAAAGCCAAAGAGCAGCTCAAGCTTCTGGAAGTACTTGTTGGGATTATCCATCAGACCAAGTGGAGCTGGAGAAGAACTGGAAAACAGGGCGGTGGAGAGAGGCTTGTGGTCCATGGCCTGCTACCAGGAGGATCTGCAATGAAGAGTGGTCAGGTTTTAATTGGTAAGTCCTGCTGGTGAACATCAGTCCTTGTTTGCAGGGTTAATGGTTGATGATGCCTTGTGAGGAAAGTGATTAAAACAAAATTATACTCTCAACTAATTAAAGATTAGTTAGTTAGTTAAGTCGCTCAGTCGTGTCCGACTCTTTGCGACCCCATGGACTGTAGCCCACCAGGCTCCTCCATCCATGGGATTCTCCAGCCAAGAATACTGGAGTGGGTTGCCATTTCCTTCTTCAAATTAAAGATTGCTCAGTAATATTTGGGCAATATCATTTGGGATATTTGGGACAGTAGTGAAATTGTAAGGATGGTGTACTGCAATGAGCAGTGTTCTTTAGACAAGCACTTTAGTTGCACTGAATATGCATGCATGCCTTGTTCGGCCAGGGAACAACTTAACTAATTTTTGAGTTTTTATGAATTTTATTTCATCTTGGTTTTATTTGCTGACAAGAAAAAGAAAGTTGACAGTACAGTGATAATTTAGGTTTGAATGACCTATATCCAATAACATGATACAAAAATATGTAATTTAAGAATAAAAATACTTTAAAATTGTATGTTTGCACTTAAGCACACTGAGTTCTTGGAGTGGTTTTTAAATGATTTCCTTGGGCACATTCAGCACCAGTGGTGTTACAAATAAATTTCCTTTTAAGGCATTTGTCATAAAATATCCTACCAGTTTTGAAGGGAAAATAATAAACCTATGAGTTATTCTGAATATGTGTTAAGGTGAACATTTTGTGTTGCTGATACATTTTAAACTGTTGGATATATTTGAATTAGTAGCAACTTTATTACTTAAAGATAGATTAAAGATGAGACTATGTTGTTAATGAAACCTACAGGTATTAACAATTCTCAAAGCTGATGGTCTTAAGCCGACTAAGTCTGAGAGATTTTGATAAAGGAGTTTTTTTAGATTCTTTAGAAACCATTTAAACTATTTTAAAAATATCTTTTACTAGAAGTCCAACTTTTGTTTGTCACTGATGCAACAGATAATTTTTTGACCATCTGCTAAATGCCAGGAATACAAAGGTTACACTAATGATCCAGTTACTCCTCTTAAGTAGCTCATACTGTTGTGAAGGGCTTCCCTTGTGGCTCAGCTAGTAAAGAATCTGCCTGCAATTCAGAGACCCCGGTTCAGTTCCTGGGTCGGGAAGATCCACTGAAGAAGGGATAGGCTACCGCCTCCAGTTTTCTGGCC
Organism: Capricornis sumatraensis; assembly: GCF_032405125.1. NCBI lineage: Eukaryota > Metazoa > Chordata > Mammalia > Artiodactyla > Bovidae > Capricornis > Capricornis sumatraensis. The sequence continues at coordinate 37,203,697 of NC_091085.1, read as the reverse complement.
TGGAGAATTCCATGGACTGTATAGTCCATGGGGTTGCAAAGAGTCAGACACGACTGAGTGACTTTCACTTAACTGTTGTGGAAGAGGTGGGTCAGAAATAAGCAGACAGTTTCCTGCAGGGTAATAAATGCCCTGACGGGGATTTGCAAGGGGGACTCTTATAGGAAGGGCATCTGTGCAAAATGTGTGTTCTAACCAGTTGCAACAAGATCTCTACTTTCTCTCCGTAAAATACTATTTTGATACTCCTCCCATGGAGAGTTATAGTCTGAGTGGGTGTCTCTGCCCCGCCTCCCTGGCCTTGAACCTGGGTCGGCCTGCGCCTGCAGCTTAATTGATACTGTGAGATTTAAGAAGTGGGATCATAAACAGGTGATGCTGCTTGCCTGTCACCATTCAGTGAGGAAGTGCTTGCCTGTCCCTGTTCTGTGAGGACGCCCAGGCGGCATGAAGAGGACTTGAATAGTAGTATTCTGGCTGATGGCCCCAGCTGAGGCCCCAGCTACCCTTCCCAACGGCCACCAGATGTGAGTGAAGAGTCTGTCCAGGGAACTCCAGCCCCAGCTACTGTGGCTGCAGTTACATGAAAAGCCCTAGTGAGAACCTCAGCTGAACCCCATCCATCCTAGTACCGGGAGAGATAATAAATGGTGGTTGGTGTTTGTTTCTTTTTTTTTTAATTGAGATAAAATTGACATATAGTTTCAGGTATACAGCATAATGATTTTATATTTGTATATACTCTGAAATGATCACCACAGTAAGTCTAGGAAGCATCCATCGCCACACATAGTTACAAAATGATCGTTGTTATTTGAAGCTAGTGAGTTTTTAGGTGATCACTTAGGCAGTAACAGGCAACTGGAACAAGAGCTAGTGCATACTTACATTCCCTGAGGTCCTCACCTTCCTTCTGTGTAAAGTTACAGGATTGGGCCAAAATATCTCTAGGGTTTTTTCTTTTAGTTCTGTGAAAGGAGGTCAGCATCCCTGCTTATGAAATCCTGCCTTGTTGTTGCAGGATTGCTGCCATAATCGTAGGATCCCACATGCTGGAAAACCCCAGCTCATGCCCTCTCTGTATATTCACCTGGGGCCTTTGCTGGGAATACCCATTTGGACTGAGTTTTAGACCAATCTCTAAAATTCTTTGTACCCATTTCTCTTGAAATCTAACAGAGAGGTGGTTATGACCAGTGAGCCTCCTGTTCCTTATTTCCTTTCCCCTGAAAATCACTCCAGTCTGCTGACCCTCCTAGGAATGCCAGTTACCTCTGGGTGTGATCTTTGCACCATCTGTATGGGAGGAGAGAGAATCAACCAGAGAGGAAGACTACCAGGGTGGTCCTACTGTTTATTGTTAAAATAATTTAAAGGTACCTGAGATGCTAGTAGTTTACTTTTTTAACCTGAGTGGGGTAGCACGTACTGTACTACAATTTATGTACTTTTCTTGCATGTGTATTAAATAGTGATAAAAAGTCAGAAAAATTAGACAAATGATTTCAGTTTTGTAACAGGAAAGATTATAACCTAAAAATAAGTAGAACAGGAAATTTGTTGAAATAAAATGATTATTTCATCTTTGGCACAGGGCAAAATGCTTGACTTGTAATAAGCCCTCAAAAACATCTACTGAATGAATAAACTATGTAAAAAGAATACATGGCAGGGAAAACAATTAGAAGTTAATATAAATACAGCAAAATGCTGTAGTGTTGGATTAGTGTGGGGGCTTTATGGGTGATTGTTCTCTGCTTTTTCAAGTTTTGAATTTTTTGATTAAGCCCTATAGTTTTAAAATTATATAATTTGGGAATAAAGAATGGATGATTTTTTTTCAGCATTTATTTTTTAAAATTCTCTGAGTAGTCATAGGTATTAAGCTTGTGAATAATGAATATTACCTCATAATCTAACTTACACCAGAGATATTAATCACTGTTAGGAAAGAGCCTTCGTCCTTGAATGCTTCATTGGGCAGATGCCCTCATTTATCAAGATCAGAAGTCCTGTTCCAAGTCGGGTATGTATTCGTACCCATCAGTGGGCAATTTTAATGTCATGGTGAGTTTGCTAAATGCAAAGCACCTTGCTGAATTGCACAAGGTGCTTCTGTGGTGGTAATTGCTCATTTGTTTCTTTCACGGTGACATTGCACACTGCAGTCACCCCACAGGCAGGAGGATCATGAGAACTTTGTCCTGATCAATGCAGCTTGCTCCAGGTGACTCTTGCCCTTGTCTCACTGGAGAGTGACCCACCACTGACTAAAGTCCCTTGAGCATCACAGTGAGACTGGTGACTCCTCTTTCTTTTCACGACAGCAGAAATCTGTTCTATTCTCATTCTTCTTTGCTGGTTTCTTGGGGGTTTTGCTACCTTTCTTGGTGCCATTTTTGCTGTTCAGGCTGCCAAGGGCTTGCATGTTTATTTTTATATTTCTGTTAAAGTTTGACAGCTGATAGCTCCTCACCTGTAGCTAGTCCCCATCTCGGTCAAGAGCAAGTAGAAGTTCTCCTTTTATCTACATCCTAGAAACTGGCTATCATCTGTGTTTTATTTTTTTTCTTCAAGATTATTATTCAAGTCATTTAAAATTAAGTGTTCTTTTAAGGATTGGGAAGGATAGAGTTAGAGAAAGTACACATTAGTATTGTAGACTCTGCATACCCTGAAGACTGTGTCTGATGTAGAATAAACAAAGTTTTTATTTCAAGTTCTTTTTGTGTCGGCTTCTGATATGCTCCCCTGTGGTCACTAAATGGATTTGTTTTATATAATACTTGTGCTGTTTCGCTTTTAAATTTTAAAAAAATTTTGGAAGTGCTTTTGGATTTGCTTTTAAAAATCATTTAAATTGAGGTGTTACTCCATAACACGCCCAAATCTTAAATGAATACTCAGTGAATTTTAACATATCTATATACCTTTGTAACTACAACCCAGGTGGGTACCCAGATGCCCCAGGGTGCATCCTCCTTATTGGTACACCCACCAAAGATAGTCTTCTAAAAGTCAGAAGTTTTCTAGCAACAGTTGATTTCGCCTCTTCTTGAACTTCATGTACATGGAAGCATGTGGTGTGTATTCTCGTTTCTGTTTTCTTTAGTTTATAGTCTGTGAGACATGTGGATGTTGTCACTATGTAGTAATCCATTGTGTGAATACATACTATTTATTTTTCCATTCCACTGTTAATAGACATTTTGGGGGTTTGCAATTAAAATATCTGATGCTCTCTTTTGAAAAGGTAGCTTTGGGTTTTATGAACATGTCATGTATGGATGTGAGAGTTGGACTGTGAAGAAAGCTGAGCGCCGAAGAATTGATGCTTTTGAACTGTGGTGTTGGAGAAGACTCTTGAGAGTCCCTTGGACTGCAAGGAGATCCAATCAGTCCATCCTAAAGGAGATCAGTTCTGGGTGTTCATTGGAAGGACTGATGCTAAAGGTGAAACTCCAGTACTTTGGCCACCTCATGCGAAGAGTTGACTCATTGGAAAAGACTCTGATGCTGGGAGGGATTGGGGGCAGGAGGAGAAGGTGACGACAGAGGATGAGATGGCTGGGTGGCATCACCGACTCGATGGACATGAGTTTGAGTGAACCCTGGGAGTTGGTGATGGACAGGGAGGCCTGGCGTGCTGCAGTTCATGGGGTCGCAAAGAGTCAGACACAACTGAGCGACTAAACTGAACTGAATGTGTGATTTTACTCTCTAATCTTTGATAGACTGTTATTTGGTATGCATTTTTGTCTTCTCCCATTATAGTTGTAACATTTTGATATTCTTTGTTTTCCTATATTTACAATCCCCAAGTAAAATTACTTTTATTTATTCATTTATTTTTGACTGTGCCGTGTGGCTTGTGGGATCCTAGTTCCCCGACCAGGGATCAAACCCAGGTCCCCTGCAGTGGAAGCGCAGAGTCCCAACCCCTGGACTGCCAGGGAAGTCCCCATTTCTATATGCTTAATGAAAATAACTCTACTTACTTGTCTCTCTTCTCTCACGTAATTTGTCCTCCATATTTTTACCCATGGTACTTGATCCACTAGTAAAGACACTGAAGCAGTGAGTTCATTGGAAAGACAGAATTTTAAGAGATTTTAGGCCACTGTATAGCGAGTTTGGTGCAGTTACTTCCCTTCGTGGGTGAGCACCAGAGGTGTCATGTTCCTTATCCAAGAGCAGATAGCCAGCCAGTCAGTAATAAAGCTAGAATCCATGGGTTGTGAATTCTGTTCATAGAGCTCTTTCACTTAACCATGTTGCTCACTTGAGTGGATGGTTGAGTTCAGTTCAGTTCAGTCACTCAGTCGTGTCCGACTCTTTGCAACCCCATGAATCGCAGAAAATGCCAAAAGATTTCTCTTTGAAACAAAAAAGAAATGATTTAACCCTTTCAAAAATGTAATTGGGAAATAAGCTACCACAATGTACTGTTTAATCCAGCTAATCCAATTTGAAACATTTGTTCTAAAGAAGTCATCTAAGACACACCTGCAAGCCATCACTAGCGGATCAAGTCAGGCCCACCAGCCTAAATTCTCTTAAAATTCTGTCTTTCCAATGAACTCACCACCCATTTTTGTGCAGTCTGCAAACTGAGAATGGTTTTAACCTTTTTCAGTGGTTAGAAAACAAATCAAAAGAGTGATATTTTATGACATATAAAAACTTTATGAAATGCACACATCAGTGTTCATAAATAAAATTTTATTGGAACAGAGCTACATTCATTTGTTTATTGCTACTTTAAAGCTACAATGTCAAAGTTGAAGAGTTGCAACAAAGACCATATGGCCTGCAGAGCCTAATGTATTTACTGATCTGAGCCTTTCCAGAAAAAGTCTGCTGACCCCTGATGTAAAAAGAGGAAAAACTATGTGCATGAAAACATTTGCTGAAGCATTTTTTAGTTAGAATAAAAAACAAAAAACATGAAAATGTCAGGCCAAGAGTATGGTTATTTAAATTATAATTTAATAATTATAAATTATTTGTTATTTGACTATTAAAGTTATAATTCTAAAAACTATGTAACCAGCATAAAAATTCTTATTACTGGAGAGATTTAAAAGGAAAAAAATAATTCCTAATGACTCCTTTGTGTGAACAAAGGTAAAGACTAAAAATAATTTTCAAAATTAATCATGGCTATAGGTAGCTCAGCTGGTAAAGAATCCATCTGCCAATGCAGGAGACCCAGGTTTGATCCCTGGGTTGGGAAGATCCCTTGGAGAAAGGAATGGCCACCCACTCAAGTACTCTTGCCTGGAGAATCCCATGGACAGAGGAGTTTGGTGGGCTACGGTCCATGGGGTTGCAAAGAGTTGGACACGACTGAATGACTGAACGACGACAAATAGTGCCATAAATAACTTACAGTCATCAGTGGTTTTTCCCAACATTTCTGTAGTATTATTTTCTATTTTAATGAGAAATTAAAGCCTTACAATAGTTTCTTATCTATCATCTTCTGAGAATATGATATTTTAGCATCATATTAAATTTTACATGGGCTTCCCTGGTAGTTCAGACGGTAAAGCATCTGCCTACAATACAGGAGACCAGGGTTTGATCCCTGGGTCAGGAAGATCCCCTGGAGAAGGAAACGGCAACCCACTGCAGTATTCATGCCTGGAAAATCCCATGGACCGAGGAGTCTGGTGGGCTACAATCCATGGGGTCGCAAAGAGTTTGGACACAACTGAGTGACTTCACTTCACTTTATAATATTAGTAGTTATTATTACTTAATATTACTTAATAAAGAAGTTATTGTTACTTAATCTTCTGTATAATATTAGTAGTTACAATATATGTGCTGGCATTATTCAAGGAACTCTAGAAGGGTAGGTTGGGAGGGACCTTGATTTTCTCTAGTTTAGTGCTTAAGTATTATAGTTGAGGGATTGATACTGAGGTTAAAAAATATAGTAATTTTTATTCTCTCAAAACTTAAGATTTTGTCAGTAAATGCATTAACTTTAATGAATAAAATGGCAGTATGTAACTGCTTAAAAAAATCAGATGCTTTCCCCTTTAAGTCAAATTCAGCTGAATTTAAATGAACAATTTAAATTCACAATCTGATCCCACCCCCCTGTCTCATATGTATTTTCCAGTCCTCCTGTACATTAAATACTCACTTCTAACAGGACTGATTTATTCTTTCCCCAGTGACCTCCAAATGTACCTTGTATATCCATCTGTTCTTTAGTAGCATTCTTGGTCTCTGACTCTCATTTGGTGCTTAGTCAAAGTTACTTTCGGAGAAGGCAATGGCACCCCACTCCAGTACTCTTGCCTGGAAAATCCCATGGGCAGAGGAGCCTGGTGGGCTGCAGTCCATGGGGTTGCTAAGAGTCGGACATAACTGAGCAACTTCACTTTCACTTTTCACTTTCATGCATTGGAGAAGGAAATGGCAGCCCACTCCAGCGTTCTTGCCTGGAGAATCCCAGGGACGGGGGAGCCTGGTGGGCTGCTGTGTATGGCATCGCACAGAGTCGGACATGACTGAAGCGACTTGGCAGCAGCAGCTGCAAGGTTACTTTATATTGTTGAGTGGGTATATTAATTTCCTATTGCTACTGTGACAAATTACCAGACCAGGTGGTTCAAAACAGCACAAAATTATCATCTTACAGTTTTGGAAATCAGAAGTCTAAAATGTGTCTTCCTACACTACAGTCAATGCATGTGTCCACAAGGGCTGCATTCAGTCTGGAGTCTCCAAGGGAGAACTCCTTTCCTTGGCAAGCATTCCTAGCCTTCTGGTCCCTAACTGCATCTTCAAAGCTGGCAGTGTAGCATCTTGAAGTCTTTCTCTGACTGACTTTGCTGCCTCATTCCTGTAAAGATCCCCTGATTACATGGGACTCACTTGATTAATCTCCTAATCTCATGTTTCTTAATTACATCTGAAAAGTCTCTTTAGCTATGTAAAGTAACATATTCACAGATTTTAGAGATTAGGATGTAGACATTTTTGGAGGACTATTCTGCCTACCACAGTGTGTGTTTTTTATTTTATTTTTTATAAGATATGAGTATTAATTTTTTTCTTTGCAGTAGTAATAATATATGCTTATTGTAGACCATTTAGAAAATGTAATAAAGCAAAGAAAAAGGCCAGTCACCCAAAGACAGCATTTTGGTGTGTGTCCTTTCTTTTTCATACATTTATGTGTAATAATTTTGTTCAAAAGTAATTTCTTAAATTGTGTATTCATTTTGCATATAATGTTAGTGGAACTGTAAACTAACTTTTGCATATGTATTTCCATACTCCCTGATGCCTAATGTAGTTAGTATGCTTCAGTACACATTTGTCATTTGATATAAGTAGATGTTGAGAAATTGATGGGTGTTCTGAAATAATCAACTTTACATTGAGGAATTGACTGAAGTATTATGATAAACTAACCTCTCTTTAGGTTTTATTTGATTCTTGAAAGTAGCTCTTGATAAACTTGATAGATTTTTCCTCTTATTTCTACCCATCAATAATCCTCAGACTACTGCTTATTTAACAGTTCAAACCAATTCATGCATTTCATTTCCTTTCAGCCTTTGAGATGGGACCGTGCATACTAATGACTCTCATGCACTTGTTGAGAAAGAACTTTGCTGGGGCGCAAGCTGCCCACTGCAGTGATGTGATGTCCAGGAAGCCTGCCATCTCTGAGTCACCTCACAGGAGGTGCTCAGAAAAACACAAGGAAAACAAATATCTGAGAAATGAAAAGGAGATATAACTCTTTATAGAAAGAGACAGTTTTCTACTAAACATTTTAAAATATTGTGAACGTACTACAGTTGTTCTAGGATTAATTTTCATGTCTTTTGTGATGATTCTTGTCTCCTATTTTTAGAGGTTTGCTGGACGTGGTGCCTTCAGACAACACTTCCTACAACACTCAACTACTGAACTGTATTCATTAGGGTTTGGAGGGGGGAAAAAAGGAGTCATTTGTGACGTTATCAGGTGGTTTTAGTTTAAAGGAACAAATTTTAAATCGTTTCACTATTTAAGTGTCCTGAGGACACAATAATCTACAGACAGTAGAACTCATGGTTGGTGTCATCCAAAAGTGGTTTTCTTTGACATCGGTACTCGTGTATTGTGTTCATCTTCCTTCATCTTCCCCTCGCTCCCTGCCTTCCTTCCTTCTCCCTCTTTTTCTTTATTTTCTTTCTTTCTCTCCTCTTCTCCCTTTCTCCTTCCCTTCCTTTCTTCCTTTTAAAAATCACTATAGCTATAAATAATGCTATATAGTACACTTATTTAATCTCTCGTTTAAAAATAATCAGGGGAGTATGTTGCTTTTTTATTTTTCCAAGTTGAACTAAAGTTGGAAGTTTAGTCTGGAAGTTCTTTCTTTTCTTCCAGTATGATTGAGATATAATTGACATAAAGCACTGTAGAAGTTTAAGGTGTACAGCATAATAAATTGACTTACATCATAAAATGATTACCGTAATAAGTGGTAATGTTTAGTCAGTATGCATCATTTCATATAGGTACAAAGTTAAAGAAGTAGAAAAAAAATTTTTGTGTGTGATGAAAACTCTTAGGATTTACTTTCTAAACACCTTTGTAACGTAACATACCAGAGCATTAATTATACTTATCATGTTGTACATTACACTCCTAATACTTATTATCTTATAACTGAAAATTTGTACCTTTTGACCAACTTCATCCAATTTTCCCCTTCCTGGCTTCCCTGCCTCTGGTAACCACAAATCCATTTTCTTTTTCTATGAGTTTGTTTGTTTATTTGTTTTGTAAGTGTAAATGACCTACAACACTGTGTTGGTTCCTATTATATAGCATAGTGATTCGATATTTCTGTACATCTCAAAATTTCTTAACTTTTAAGAAAAGTTACGAGGTTGCTCAAATGCTATAATAGTGAACTATCATGTCAGACTTGGGGGCCAAACCCAATGCCGTTCTCAACTGAACGGCATTTCTTGAGCATCTAACCCTAGTGTAGGTCATTGCCGGCTCTCACAGGGCTGGCCTAAGCAACTCCTGCTCACTCTGCACTTTGCCCCTTTCCCATATGACAGCATATCAAGGAAACCAAGGAACGAAGGCAGAGAGAGGAGGGGGAGGAACAGCAGTGGGTGAAGTAATGACAGTCTCACCTGTTCCCCAGCCCTCATTCTCAAAGGTCATCATGAAAAGGGCCAGGGGACACCTACACACAACAGTGGGTTGCTTTAAAGGAAAGGAACTTTGAGTTTAGGAAACCCAGATCTTTTATAAAGAACGGTTATTAATAATAAGACACTGAGGGAGAAATTATCCTTATTAGTCTGTACTTTTGCTTTGGAGGGAGACACTATTTCATCCAAAACTGTTCACTGTACAATCTTGAAAAGATAATTGAGAACAAAGACTTTCAGTTCCTTGGCTTGTAAGATACAGAAAAGCAGGAGAGGCCAATAGAGAGTTGTCTAACAACACTATTTTATCTATATGCCTATTTATTTTGTCTTCTCCAAAGAATATTAAGCTCCATATGTATAGGGATTTTTGTCTGTTTTGTTCATTCTCTATCTGCAGTACCTAGAACAGGGCCTGCCATACAGTAAGTGTTGGTTGGATGAATTAATGAATGGCTGTAATTATTTAATGTATGTCCTATCAAATAAGAATGATGAGAAAAAATAACCTTGTTATGTGTATTTCTATTACTGCAGTTCACTGGTGTTTAGATGTTACCTTCATGTTTTGAGAGTAAATTTCCATTTTAACACTGATCTTTATTTTATTAAAACCACTTGATTTGATAATATGCACATTTAAAGGAAAGCCATGGAAAAGGATATTTTAACTGAAACATGCTGTAGATTTTATTGTGGTTGGGGGATTTTGAAACAAAATGCTGTGTGTAGACAAAGATCAGTAATAACAGTGAATACCCAGCATTTTGAGTTATGATGTACCACATGGATTTAATTAAAATTTCAGCTGAATATTTTTTACTCTGGGTCTAAGTGTTTAGATTCAATTTTGTTAAGTGTAATACTTGCTTAATGCTACAAATTTTCCATTTGTCCCTTGGGTTGATATAATTCTTCCAATTGTAGAAAAAAAAAAGGTATTCATCTCTTTAAACATTCATAGCTTATATTTAGTTATGGTGCAGTGTTGGGCTGCATTATAGTCTAAGAGTGGGGTGGCAGATTAGCTCTGCCACTAAAGAGTCTTATAATCTTGAGCGAGTCCCTGAATGTCTGCACCACATTTTGTACTGCACTTGGAAGGTCAGATTAGATACTTTTTAATGTTCCAACTCCAGATCTTTTTCAGTTTTGGATACTCACACAACTGTCTTTTATTGTGTTCGTGTTTTCAGGTGATGTCCTCGTTGCTGTGAATGACGTAGAAGTGACCTCTGAGAACATAGAGAGAGTTCTGTCTTGTATTCCTGGACCTATGCAGGTGGACATTCTTTTTCTGTGTTTCGTGATGAAATAGATGTGTCTTGTGCTATTTTCTTTTTATAAAATTCTGAAAAAAGTCATGTATAATGGGTGAGTTATGCACTAGAATACTTTAAAATTTTTAGCTCTCAACATTTTTAGCTTTTCAAGATAGTTCTAAAAGGAAAGATAAATATTTCTAAGAACAATACTAAAAACATACATAATAACCAACTTGCCATTGTAAGTACCATACATATTGATGAAAATCCAGTTTCTGGAGAAGTCATTTTAAACAGTCATGGAATTTTCTATTCTGACTTATTAAAATAATAATTTCTATAAAGCTTTAAAAAATGTGGTTTTGTTTTGTTTAAACACTATGCTCTTTTCTTGATTTTTATCTTATCTAGTTTAGCCTTACTCCTGAGCTTTTGTTTAGCCACATAATGAATTATTTTTCATTCCTTGTAAGGTAAAAATAAATTTTTTCCATAATATGTTATTTTGATATTCTAAGCATTGACATTTTGTATTATAAATGACATTTTTAGGTCATTAGATGTATTTTTTAAATGCCATACCTCCTATTCAAGAATGTTCTACTCTTGTTAGCATGGGGAATTGGCTTTCTCTTTTTCAAGGGGTAGGGAGGATGATATGCTTTAGAAAGGTTAGAGGCTCCATCAGGCAGTAAAAGAAGGAAGCAGTTTTTAGATTGATGGGAATGAAGAACAAAGTGCCTGATAAATCAGAATCATACCTGCATCTGATTGAGACTCTGAGGTAACAGGACCCATGACAAAGTTTCTTGTTTTCTAAGAAGTAAAATTTTGTTGTATTCACTTCCTTCTCAAAATACACACACATGCGTGCACACACATACTTTGAACATACACACACGCACACAGATGCTCTGTAAATTAAGCTGTCTTTGGAAATGCAAAATGAAAGTGCTAGAATAACTATGATAGCCAGTGACCAGCCATGCCTAGGAGTGGTTAGACAGATGATGCTGTTTGAAATAAAAAAAAGAATCAGGCAGTCACCAGGCATGGAGAAGGAAATAGCAACCCACTCCAGTATTTTGCCTGGAGAATCCCATGGACAGAGGATCCTGGAGGGCTGCAGTCCACAGGGTCACAAAGAATCGGACACGACTGAGTGACTAAGCACACGAGACACAGTGCTGGAGCAGAGTGTGCTGATATCCCCTTTAGCTGCTAGATGAGGAGAGGAACAAGGGTGGGCCAGGGTACCAGAGCACCTCACTGGGCACAGACAGAAGCTACTTACCAGTCAGTAATGCAAAATCACAGTATCTTAAAGCCTGAAACAGCGTCATCCAAGTAAACTGGCTGCATGTGAGCCCCGAATGAGGGCTCCTCTTTCTTGCCTGTGTCACTTGCAGGTGTCCTGACGGTACTGCCAGAGTTCAGCCACATCTGTTCCGCCTTCAAAAAAAGAATTTTGTTTCCAGTGGAGTCTATTCTTACATTTAATTAATATACACCATTTGCAAATTTGGCGATGCACAGTTGGCAGAAAAAGGCAGAGAAAGAAATAATGATTTAAGTATTTTGGACCAATTTCACCCACCATTTCCATGTCCTTGTTAAGCATGAAATAGGAATTGTATATCTGCTGCCTGCCCAGTTTGCCATTACAACTGCATTAAATGCTCTGTGTTTAAACATACATTTATATATATATATATACTGTGTGTATATACTTATATATTTTTTACAACATTATTCTTAAGTGCCAATTCTTACATCTTTTGCCAAAATGAGGAAACAGCAGTCCTCACTTCAGCTGCACATATACTAAAATTGAAATGATACAGAGGAAGATTAGCATGGCCCCTGTACAAGGATGACATGCAAGTTTAGGAAGCATTCCTTATTTTTTTGAATATCCAGTATGGTCAGTAAATCAACAGAATTAAAAATTAAAAAACAAAATGAGGAAACAACAAAGATGGAAGAAACACTGTTGTGGGTCAGAATGATCATATTGAGAGGGTATGTTGAACTCCAGCATGGCCTTGCCTTCCTAATGTAATTTCAAGGGGATTCTGCCCGTATACAGCCTGAGAATTGGGAAGGGAACTAGAATTTGTAGGGTGCCAGGAAGTATGTTGGTGCTTTGCTAATAGCATTCCCTTTGATAATTTCATTTGTTCCCCTATAACAATCTGTATTAATCTCCTGTTTTACACATGAGAGAAAAAGACTCTAGGAGAGAATTAATGATTTGTCCAAGATTACAGAATTAATAACTCAAAGAACTGGAGCCAAAACTGACTCCACAGCATGATGCTCCGATTGCACGCACAGCCTGGGTGCGTCTTTGTGTCTATCCCCTTGTTCTTGCCACAACTAACTGCAGTGGACTTGTTTCAGAAAAAGCTGTTCTACCTAGTTTGTACCTATGGCATTTAAAACAGTGATTCAAGCAGTAAGAGAAGAGGAATGCTGATTTATAAAGAATACCTTGAAAAGTGAAAGTGGAAGTCGCTCGGTCGTGTACAATTCTTTGTGATGCCATGAATAGTCCATGGAATTCTCCAGGCCAGAACACCAGAGTGGGTAGCCTTTCCCTTCTCTAGGGAATCTCCAGGCTCCTCAGTCCTTCTCTAGGGATTCTCCAGGCAAAAATACTGGAATGGCTTGCCATGTCCTCCTCCAGGGTATCTTCCCAACCCAGGGATCGAACCCAGGTCTCTCACATTGCAGGCAGATTCTTTACCAGCTGAGCCACCAGGGAAGCCCAAAGAATACCTTAGGAGACTTTATTTTAATTTTGGAAATAACCAATGTTAAGCTTATACTCAGGGTATAAAAATAGCCTGAAAAGCTTCTCATCATCCAGCAGAAGATGCCCCGGGAGAGAATGTAATGTGGCAGGAAGGTCACTGAGGAAAAGGAGGGCAGATCTCTATTTTAAACCTTGCTCTGAGCAATTTTCAAAAGTCTTCTGGGTTTCACTTTCCTCATCTATAATCAGAGGGCATTTGTGAGAATAAATCTCTGAGCCCTCTTCCAACTCTACAGTTCTGTATTTGAATTTTAAATAAGTTCTGCTATAAATAGATTCAGAATACCAGCATGAAGTCCAACAGCAAAGCCTGGACTAGGTGAAGCACAGAAAGACCAAATCATTTCTTTTAAAGCTAGGTTTTAACATTCTACAAAACAGCTACCTTCAATTCTTCAAAAATGTTAATGTCATGAAAGAAAAAAAGGGTAGAGAATTGTTTTAGATTAAGATAGACTAAGCTAACATACAACCAAATGCAGCAACTCTTCCTTTAATGATCCTCTAATGCAATTGGGAATAGCTTTATTGGGACATTTGGGGAAATTTGAATATGATCTTTGTTAGAGAATTGTATTGTATGTCAAGGTACTTAGCAGTGAAGTATTAAAGTAGCTGCAAGTAGTTCTCAAGTAGTTCAGGCAAAATTATTTTTTTAGATAGAAAGAAGGTGAGGATATAAGAAGAGGTGAGTAAGACAAGGGAGAAAGGAGGGAGGAAGCAAGTGTGGCAAAATGTGTTAAAAAATTGATGTAACTGAGTGAGGGGAATGTATGGGTGATCACTGTACACTTCTTGCAACTTTCTGTAGGTTTAAATTTTTTTTAATAGTAAGTTGTAGGTTTAAAAAAAATGTTTCAGAAATTCAAAATGACAAGAACGAAGGTGCCAGTACTCTTTTAATGACTGAGTTTTGTGATCTTGATCTGGTGCCATGTCTCTGTGCACCCATTCATTCAACCAGCAAGTAATCATGCAGATAGAACACCATCCCCCCGCCCCCTGGCTTCATCAGGGAATTTGGGTCCACACGTTGCAGTTGACCAGGACTGATTGCATAAGTACCGGGCCATTGCTAGTTTTTCTGGAACTTTGGAGGAATCCAACCCCTTTTCTGGGAGACCAGCCTGCAGAAAATTACTTCTTAGGCCTATGAGAGGAGAAAAGGCTTCTTAAAGGAGATGATACTTGAGTAGAATATTTTGACTTTTATTATTTCTTTGTTACACGAAAGTGGTGCTCATATAGATTGTGGAAAGATTAGGAAGTACGGACACATTTTTTAAAAAGCATTTGTAAATCTTTTATTTTCAGAACCCAGAAAGTAACTAGTTAATGTCAGTATTTTAAAGAAGATGACTGATGTGATCAGATTTGCTTTTAGGAATATATCCCTCTGGATGGGACTGGAGATTGGGAAACCAAGTGGTCAGCTTTATGATAGTCCAGAAGAGAGGGGGTTATGGTCTGGACAAAGGCCTTGGCTGTGGATATGGAGGAGAAGAAGTAGATGAGAGGTAAAGTATTTGGGAAGTAAAGAGGACAGTACATTCTGCAGGAGATAATGGAGTCCACGATGCCTTCCAGTTTTCCTCTTGAGTAGTCCCGTGATATTGCCCAAAAGAGGAGGATCAAAGAGAATTTGCTGAGTCAAGTGGACTCAGTTCCTTCAGCCTTTTGACTAAGGACTGTTCAGAGCATCTGCCAGACAAAGGAGAAAGGATCAGACATAGGGAGAACAGCGAAGATGTGAGAGAGACATGTGGACGATGAGGCAGAAGTGAGGCTGTAGTCTGGCTGTGCCGTCCCTCGTGTGGAGAGCTTGGCATGGCAGCTGATGGGGAAGGGAGCGTTGGCTGGTTATTTGGCTGAGGCCAAAGCAACATTGCTTGTTACATGATGTGGGCTGGAGAGGATAATTAAAGCAGCAAGGCTTTGGAAGTGGTGAGTTATAGAGTGCAGTCCTTGGACCTGAGAATAAGGTACAGCATCCCCTGAAGGTGTCAGGGGTGGAGGGAAGGGAGGAGGAAAGAAAGGCTCGGTAGATTGCACAACTAAGACAACCTTTTGAGGGAGACAGGAGATGATGAAACTTGTCACAGTTTAATGTTCATGGAGGAACAACAGAATACCCTTCCTTTAAGAAGCTCCACATAAACTCAACAGAGGAAAACCCTTTTTATGAGAAGTTTCATATAAACTCAAAGACAAAACTCATCTATAAGAAGGTTGATATAAACTATCTTATATTAGATGTTACTCAATAAAAGTTTTTTCCCCTATAAAACATATAATATCCTTAATATTTACATACATCATCCCTTTTAAAAAAATAGCGCTTAACTTTTAATTTGGTTATCTGTCTCACCCTTTTATGGTTTTATCAAAGCAACCAGATTTCCTGACATTTATAGCTACTTAGCATGTAAACTTTTCAAAATGTCTTGCTAAAGTGTAATTATCTTTGCATTATAGAGCCAACTTTACTTACATCAGAAGAATAGTGGCTAAAATAGTTCCTTAAAGAATGTTAACGGATGGTTCTGTGGTGTGTGTATTTGAGTTTTTGTCATAGTAAGGGGAAAAGTTGTTTTCAAGTGTATCATTCTTCACCCAGCATAGCATACCAGTCTTAAATTTTAGGTTGTTGTAGCTGTCCAAAGTGGAATTCGTAAATTTTTATAAATCTACCAGCTAATTTCTTTTTTGTCATACCCTATCTTTTGACCTCTCCACCCACGAGAATCTGAGCTGGAGAAGATGCCCCTCCTGTTCACAAGTGCATTTCTTTCTCTGAGCACCTCTCACAGAGAGACGCTCCATCAGACCCAGCCTGCCTCTGTGACGCCTGCTTCCTGAGGTTGTCACTCATCCCCTGCTTGCTACAGTCAGATTTCTCATCCTCCATTTCACTCATATGACCAGCTCCACCCCAGAGCCCAGTGCTGGGGACAGTCTTCACAACTACCCTCTCTAAGGGTACAAAGTCTGCACTAGAGATTTCCCCAGATTCTAAAGATTTCTCACATTTCCAAGGAACACCACCAAAGACTACCATATATTTTCTTTTGGACATTCCTAAATCCTTATTCTCAGATAAAAGAACACCCTAAGTACCAAGCCATTTTTGCTTCATCAGGTCCTCATTCAAGGATTCAATATATTTATGCTTCCGCATGCTTAGTTGCTCAGTCATGTCTGACTCTTTGCAAGCCCATGGTCTATAGCCCTCCAGACTCCTAAGCCCTCCATTGAATTATCCAGGCAAGAATACTGGAGTGGTTACCATTTTCTTCTCCAATATTTATGCTTATTTTTATATTTTTATTTATATATACATATATTGAGCATTACACACTAGAACAGATGCCACCCTCAGAACATAAGTCTTTCAGGCCATATATTGGTTACATATTGCTTGTTTGGATCAAAACCTCACACCAAATATTCTTTTTCACATCTTTCTAAGATCATTTCTGAAACAGTGTCTCTTCAGCTTTTCTTCACCTCATCCTTCTTATCCTTATATTAATTTTTCAGATAACTCTTGAGTGTTCCCATATAGGATCTCTAACTTGTTTATATTTTTGTTTAGCTTACTTAATATTCCAACACCTCCCGCACTGCCCAGTTATACTAGTGTTCTACTACCTTTGGTTTTTTCGGCCATGCAGCATGCAGTTCTTAATTCCCCAACCAGGGATTGAACCTGCACACCCCCTTGCAGTGGAAGCGTGGAGTCTCAACCACTGGACCACCAGGGAAGTCCCTAGCCTTTCTAGATACAGTGTTCTAATACTAAGGGCACATTTTTCAGCATCAAGTTTATAGAAAACATTGCAGTTAGTAAGGGTTGATCTTTTCCATTTGGAATATTAAATGTTTTGTAAAGAAACATGAACATTTGGCCTCAGAAAAATTTCATGAGGAACTTCTCCCTTCCTACTGTCTAGCCATGACTTGGTTCATTTTAACTCTGAATATATACATATTGATGAATTTAGACCTTATGTCCCTTTTCTACTTGTTAGTAAAATAAATCTGAAACTTATTTTAGAAAGGATGTTTATTTAACTAAATTCACTTTAGGTGTGTGTTAGTCACTCAGTCGTGTCTGACCCTTTGAGACCCCATGGACTGTAGCCTGCCAGGTCCCTCTGTCCATGGGAATTTCCAGGCAAGAATACTGGAGTGGATTTCCATTTCCTTCTCCAGGGGATCTTCCCAGTCCAGAGATAAAACCCAGGTCTTCCGCATTGCAGGCAGACGCTTTACTGTCTGAACCACCTTAGGTAGACAAAGATAACTCAGCACCCCTGAAATATCAGACAGCTACAGACAACCAAAATTGAATACACCCGTAGTCATTCTTTGCCAACCAAAAAAGAAAGATATCTAGATAGTTTTTCTTTTGGAAAGTTTTGTTCATTGGGGTAGATTTATTTCACAGTATAATACTAACAATAGATAGGCTGATGGGATTATGAATTTTAAAAAATAATATGCTTAATATTTTTGTGAAAATATATAAATATTTGAGACTCATTTTTTTAAATGACAGTGATATATTAGTATTTATCATATATTTAAAGTTGGCCTTGAAAATAATACCTCTTTTAGTAAGTTATTAAAAATAGGGATTATCACTGTCTTGATAGTAACTTTTAATTGTTTCCTCTCAAAATGCAACTTACTGCATATAAACAGTTTTATCTGCTTTTAAATATTGATGAGATATCCTTTTCCCCCCAGTTTTTTGAGGTTGGATTGACAAATAAAAACTGTATCTGTTTAGATTGTACAGTGTGATTATTTATATATATCATCCAGACTTCTTTATTCTTGATCAAGCATGAATTTATTTTTTTATTTTTAAAATTTCATTTAAAAAAGTCATTGCACTTTAATGTCTAAATTTAAAATTATATAGATTGTTTTGATTAGAATGTCCTGACTTATCTGTATTTTGATAAGATTTTAAACATTAGGAATATTTTGTGCCTATGTGATGATGTCCTTGCTACACAAAATTAACTATATTTAGTGACAACTTCTTTTAGTCGAGATACACACTGGTGCTTCTTCGAGATAAGCAAGTTCTCTTTGGCCAGCTGGCATCTAGACACATACCTCCTTTTTCAAGGAAAGGTAACTGAGAAGTGGAAGCTACCTTTCAACAACTGGAAAATGGCCACATTCTGGACTCTTACCAATCTTATTTGACATCAAGCCATGAAATTAAAACTATCTTGATAAGATAGATAATCTTCTTAGGGGCACAGTTCAAGATCCAAAAACTTATGTTGATAAGTTTTTGTTCTTATTAGCCTTTATTTTAAAGGACCACAAAGAATTTCTAAGAGAAGAATATTTGAATATCACCATTTGAAAGGAGAGCTAATTCTGGTTGTATGAGGTTTTAATCCTGAATCTTATAATCCTGAATGTCTTCCTGCTTTTAATCCTGAATCTCTTCCTGCTAATTTCCCCAGATGAGTCAGTGCTGTTAGCATTTGTCATGTAGTGTTACTCTTTATTACACTATCAGCTCATACTAACTTTTGTTTTTCCATGCATATCTTGTATTTGTTGTCAATACTTAGAATCCTATGTGTGTGTGTTAGTCGCTCAGTCCCACTCTTTGTGACCCCATGGACTGTAGCCCACCAGGCTCCTCTGTCCATGGGATTCTCCAGGTAAGAACAACTGGAGTGGCTTGCCATTTCCTCCTCCAGGGTATCCTCCCAATCCAGGGATCTAATCCACATCTTTTATCCTCCTCCATTGGCTGGCAGGTTGTTTACCACTAGCACCACCTGGGAAGTCCCTAAAATACAGTGACTACGTTTAAATGAATGAACTTAGGTACAGAGATTTATACATTCTTACTCAATAAATGTTTGTAATAATACGTGCCAGCCATTGTCCTAGGAGCTGGAGATACAAATAAACATAGAATCCACAGTTCCTGCCTTCAAGGAGCCCATACTCTACAGTGATTTTATGCATGCTGGAGTGAATGTGCATGTACAGAGTCTTCTTTGTGAAAACCACTGCTGATTTTCCCTTGTTATAAAACCAATACCTTTTAATTTTTTTAAAGGTGAAACTGACATTCGAAAATGCATATGCTGTGAAAAAGGAAACAGCTCAACCAAGACAGAAAAAGGCACAGTCGAACACAAGTGATCTAGTCAAACTTCTGTGGGGAGAAGAGGTAGAAGGTATCCAGCAGAATATTCTAAACACTCCTCACGTCGTTATGTACCTCACACTACAGCTTGACTCAGAAACATCAAAGGAAGAGGTGAGTGTCTTTTCAAAAGTGCAAAGGAAAAAAGTAAGGACAAGGACTTTTTTGTAGATTTCCAAATGCATAGTAAGCTTCCTCAGCCATTCTATGTCTTGTATTTTTGGTATCTCTCTTCCACACAGCACTCTTCACACTGACAAGCTCAGTGAGCCCATTTATAGAGATTACTAAAATATTTGAATGTGTTTCTCCTTATCTTCTTTTAAAATGTCTATTTGAACTGTTTTTTCCATGATATTTTTTAACCTATACTTGGTTGCTTGTATCATTGTTGTTATTGCTGTATGTTCTTATTTCTCTTTTCTTGTGATTACTCTAAATATTTTCTCATGATATTTGTCTTAACAGATTCTAAAGTTAAACACTATCTTAACTCTTTTTCAAAATAATTCAAAGCCCTTAGTACACCTTAACTCCAATTTTCCCCTCTTCACATACATGCTATTATCATCAGCAGTTAAGTGCCATCGTTTTTTAAAATTCTACAAATCGGGCATAATTATACTACTGGTACTACTGTTTATTATTGTATTTTATATATTACAGAATGTATAAATTATATATCATAAAGTTCATATTTTATGCATCATATTTCATACAGATGAATCATCTTTAAATTTGCATGTATGTTCACTTTTTTAAATTCACTATTCTTATATCTCATCTTATTTGGTTATTTTTCTTCTTCCTAAAACTTATGCTTTAGGCATTTCTCTTTCACTGAATTCATGTTGTTGTTATTCATCTGATGCTGCCTTTTTCACCCATCTTGAGGTAGCTTTTAATTCTTCCTGTAATACTTCCTTTGTAAGTCTTCTTGTGTCGCCAAGAAGATGAAGTCAACGCATGGCACTGGTCATGCCAACTAAACAGAAAAGTTTTTTCTCTAATCTGTTTGAAGACAGTATTTCTTTGTCTTCTGACTTCCGTAGTTGATATTAATTAATGACTCCATTATTCCTTTTCAAGATCGGTTGTATCTTCTGTGTCCAGTTTCTTGCTTCTGCTACGTCCAAACTGCTTTTTAACCTCTCCGTGGTATTTGTTTGTTTAAACAGTCCCATTTTTATTTTGAGAAACTCCTGCAAAGTTTTTAACTAATTTACATGCAAATCTGCTGCACTATTCCTGATAATCCCTTGTTGCTTGCTTGTCTTCGTGTTTCTTTACTTTCTCTAAGCCTCTCATACAGATCTCTTCTGCTGATGGGGACTCGGACTTGTGGTGGCTTACCTTGTTATGTTCTAGGGTATCACTGACTAAACTTGCTGCTTGATTTTTATCTTTGGGCGTCCTTTGGTTCTAAATGGGGAATACCTTCCTGCAAGGAGAATTTGCTTCTTCTGCTTCTGTCACTGACCTAGGGCACTTCAGCCTCACCCAAAGCTCTGGGTTTAACACGATGGTCCTAGGCTCGACTCACCTACCCAGCTATTGGCCCAAAGCTCAGTGTCCTGACCAAAGACACTGTATGTATCAGCCCTCAATACAACCTGCCTCTGTACTTCTGGCCTCTACTTACCAATCCCAGCTGAGGCCCCAGCTTGCCTTGCAGTGCTGAAGGAAGGGTATGGAGAGGAATATCACTGGAGACTTCTCTAGTTCTTTTATATTGAGCAGTTCAGCAAGTATATTTTGGCCATGAGTCTGGTTGTTTTACAGCACAAGGGTCTCAGAGCACCTAGTGTACCATAATGCTTTTAGCAGAAATGAAATCAAAAAAGTTTTTACTGGGACTTCCCTGGTTATGACTCTGAACTTCTACTGCAGGGGTGCAGGTTCCATCCCTGGTTGAGGAACTAAGATCCCACATGCTGCAAGATGCTGCCAAAAAATAAATAATTAATAATTTTAAAAACCATTAAAGTATAAACCTAATTTATATTTCTTTCGTTTTGAAATCCTTGCAGTCTATACTGTCAATGACAAGTCCATTTTTATTCAAAGTGTATATTTCCTTGTGTTGCTTTTTCATATGTCAGAATTTAGCCAATAACTGAACTGGAAAGGAAGGAATTTACTTACACATATTTTTATAATTTGCTGTGCTCTGAAGAATACATGGAGACCTAGAGGTGATAATTCTAATTTCTTGCACATATTACTAGTCCTTTGTATCTTTAGAACAAGTGAGAAATTTAACTATGTATTAAATAAAACACACAGCATATTTCTGAAATGGTAGCACCCTGAATCTTTCCAGGTTGTCTTGGAGTAGGATAGTGCTGAGGCCTTTTGTCATCCTCGCCTTTCTTTCCATGGGAATGTGTGTCGGTGTTTCTCTAATGAACAGGTCTCGGTCTGTTGACAGGCCTGTATCAACACTGTCATTAGGAGAGGCTTTTTATTCTTACTGAACAGAGTGGAAGCTGCTGCAAATGCATGCTACAAAACAAGTGCTTTAAAACGCAGCTAATTAAGTTGGTTAGGAGCTGTGGCGCTTGCCAGGTCTTGAATAGTGAGGCTTTGTGGGCTGGTTGCTGCAGAGGTTGAAGCAGAGAGTTTCTCAAATGACCTTTGTATTCTGGTATTACTTATTTTACAATTAAATGTCATAGGGTCATTTTGTTTTCACGAGTTACATATTTAATAACAGCTTGTTTTCTTCAAGTTACAAGATTTGGACTTTAAAAAAAAAACTAATCGAAGACTATATGGTTATTTGTTTAAAGTGGTGTTGGGTATTTGGCTAAATACTGTAAATTTGTTTGCCAGTTAAGGTTCAGATTTATTAAATGGACATAACAGAAGATCTTAACGGGTGTTTGACTTAATTTCTAGAGATAAAATGTTTTGTGATTACTTTTACACTAGAAATACTACCAGAAATTCAGGTTATTAAGCAGGCTGTATTTAGCACACATCTTCCATAGCAGTTTGCATATATTAAATGTGCTTGGTAAGTATAAAAAACAGATGTGTCCAGTTTATTATTATTTATATTTTATTCTAATATGGAAGTTGCTAAGACATGGATTCCAAGCCACATAATTGTTTCTTTTAAAGAGAGACGAAAGCAAAGTGTAGAACATTCTTTAGAGAGAGAACCAAAGAAAAGATATAGCATTTTAAAAGTTTGAGTTTCAGTCATGGTTATATTAATATTTAAGGATACTGTCATTGAATATCATAAGTGGAAATTACTCTGAATTCGCTATGGTTTCTATCTAGAAATTTTTATTTTGCTTGCTTCTAATTTGTTGTAGAAAAAAATACCATTTTGTTTTAAGTAACAGCAAAAAAGTGAGGTACAGATTGGGTCATCTCTTCATGGAAAAGTACTAACAATGCACATCCTGGTTTTGAAATGTATTTAATTTTATGAAAATATTTGTTTCCTCGGAATATACTCTTCTTGAAAACAGAAAACCATTAAGCATTTTGTGAATAATCCTATGGATTTAGTATTTTCCATAATTTAAAATGTCCCTTTTAAAGGTTGAATTCAAATTAATTTATGACAGGCAAATGCTTTCAAATTGAAACCGAAGATTTTATAGTATTGTTAATACTTCTTTCTTCATATCTGCATGACTTTAATTTTGTTATTGTCACTTTGTAAATTTAATTACAGCCTTGTGTTTAAATAAAAATTTTATGGTTTTACCAAAGATGAAGCTTATCTTTTAAAAGTCAGTAATGAAAGTAATTAAATTTAAAGACTCCTTAAAGTTTCATTTAGTGTCTGTGTGCATATGTAACCATAGGAGACAAGAATATCTATATAATGAAATATAAATGTTTGTTAGTATTTAAATTTATTGTAAAGGAGATTAATATTTGAAGCATTGCTGGTAATTGGTTTTAACTATTCTAACTAATCAGTATTCTCCTCAGCATATATATCATGACCAATTTTGATAGTCTAACTTATTTTAAATGTGCATATGTGTTAAAATTCCAGGCATACTTTTCTTCTTATGTTTGCATAAAACTCCCACTGACGCTGAAAGGAGTCACTTTTGTTTTTTTCCTTAGTTCGAAGTCTGTACTTTGCATGAAAAAAATTATTGTTGGAAAATTTCAGAAGGATTGACATTTCTGTTTCTTTTCATTTAACAGCAGGAAATCCTTTATCATTATCCAGTTTCTGAGGCATCTCAGAAACTCCACAGTGTGAGAGGGATATTTCTCACACTCTGTGACATGTTGGAAAATGTAACCGGGACACAAGTTACAAGGTAATAACTGACTTTTGTTTAGCTTTAATTCTCTTTCTTTCCAGTTCTTTACCTTGGTTCTGACAAAACACTAATACAGGTGTCTGTTATACAAATATGTTTGTATCTATAATGGAAATATTTATATGGCAGGTATGATATCTATGGATAATTTCTTTCTCACCTCGGTTGTTTCTAGTACTCATCTGTTGAAAATTATATTCTCAGTACAGCTGTAGATCTGGGTGTTT
The DNA here is from genome assembly GCF_032405125.1 of Capricornis sumatraensis. NCBI lineage: Eukaryota > Metazoa > Chordata > Mammalia > Artiodactyla > Bovidae > Capricornis > Capricornis sumatraensis. Next base: position 37,179,702 of record NC_091085.1, on the reverse strand, counting down.
GGGCACATTTTACATAACAAAATTAGACTAATGATCTGCATTTTAGAATTTTTTCATAAAAGTGGTCTCTATTAAGCATGGCATTATGATGAATTTTGGCTTTTTCATGATTGTATCTTGATTATTAACTTGCTTGACAATAGCTTTGTGTTTGGTAAGGATGACTGAATACAAATTTTTCATATAGTTCAAAATGTTTTGTTCTTAAAACAATGATAGAAAAACACACAATACACATACACTTTAGAAAAGAGTATTCAGAAGGTATCATCTATAATATTTCCTGACTTTGAAATTTTATAGTTAACTTATGGAAAGAGGGGGTTCAAAGTTTTTGAGGTTTTTTGGGGTTTTTTTTTTTTGCTTTTTTTCATAAAATAGATCTACAAATTATAAACTATTTTTCTTGATATTTCAACAGTTTGCTAAGTTGCTAAGTCACTTCAGTCGTGTCTGACTCTGTGCGACTCCATAGACGGCAGCCCACCAGGCTCCCCTGTCCCTGGGATTCTCCAGGCAAGAACAACTGGAGTGGGCTGCCATTTCCTTCACCAGTGCATGAAAGTGAAGTCGCTCAGTCATGTCCAACTCTTAGCGACCCCTAGGACTGCAGCCTACCAGGCTCCTCTGTCCATGGGATTCTCCAGGCAAGAGCACTGGAGTGGGGTGCCACTGCCTTCTCCTTTCAACAGTTTGGACTTTACAAAAAAAAAAGTTTATCTCAAATTTTATGAGCCCTTCAATACTGATACGATATCAAGTTGGATTTTCTAGGCTTTAGCTTTTCTTTTCCCATCCTCTGATTACAATGACACCTTTAGGATTTGATTCTTTATTGAAGTATATTGTTGGTTTATAATGTGTTAATTTCAGGTATACAGCACAGTGTACACACACACACACACACACACACACACACACATATCCTTTTTCAGATTCTTTTCCCTTTGTAATAGGTAATTATAAAATATTGAGTATAGTTTCCTGTGCTGTTGTCTAGGATCTTAATAGATAGGATCTGCAAGATAACAGGAAGAATTTTTTAAAGATTCTCTAAATGAAAGTGATATTTAACTCTGGGACTTTTAATATAGTGTATATATAAAAGACTAGTTCATTACAGAATGCTAGTAACCGAGGCTCCATTTAGAATATATTCACATTCATAAACCTGGAGGAGGGCATGGCAACCCACTCCAGTATTCTTGCCTGGAGAATCCCCATGGAGCCTGGCGGGCTGCAGTCCATGGGGTCACAAAGAGTTGGATGCAACTGAGCGACTAAGCACAGCACACACATTCATAAAAGCATGTCACAGGCATTAAAATTTTTTAATAGTTTTATTGAGATACAGTTCATACAGCATCCAATTCACCCACTTAAAGTATACAGTTGGATGGTTTTTGGTATTTGAAGATGATGTGAAACCATCACCAGAGTCAGTTTTTGAACATTTTTATTATCTGAAAGAACTCTGTACCTTGCAGCAGTTCCCTCACCTACCCACCCCCAAACCCTAAGCACCCACTAATCCACTTTTTGTCTCTATAGATTTCCCTATTCTGGACATTTTGTAAGAAAGAAATTGAAATATGTCGTTATTTGTGACTAGCTTCCTTCTCTTAACATGTTTTTAAGGTGCAGGCCTCATTTCTAATCTTTTTAGTAAGAAGATGTGTTTTAAGTTTCTCCATGTGGATTTTATTTTTCTAGATACTTTAGATCTTTGATATTTAGATCTTTGTTAGATAAGATATGGATTAGACATGTGGAAGCAGTTTCCCTGGTGGCTCAGCGGTAAAGAATCTGCCTGCCAATGTAGGAGATGCAAGTTCAGTCACTGGGTTGGGAAGATCCCTTGGAAAAGGAAATGGCAACCCATTCCAGTATTCTTACCTGGGAAATCCTATACACAGAGGAGCCTGGCAGGCTACAGTCCATGGGTTGCGGAGTTGGACATGGCTTAGCAACTAAACTATCATCAGATGTGGAAAACTAAATATATATAGGAAAAACTTTTTTGAAAGAGTATGAAGATTATTATTATTTCAGGGATGCCTTAGCAACATGTGTCTTTTGTTGCATACAGTTTTAAAACTATAGTAAAATTAATTATGACTATAATCTAATATTTGTCTAAAAGTACATGCATTTTTTAAACCTTATTAAGGCAAAACTAATATCCTTTTAAAAATCTCATATACTGATCTACTATAGTATAGAAAGTACACTATGTCCTGGGATGCAATAGATAAAGATTGATGGGCGTATTTTAATTTCAAAGAAAACACCTTCTCACCACCTCCCCACACTATAAGATTGAATCATATTATGTTTCCATAGTTTATTGTTGTATCTCTCTTTAGAACACATTGTTTTCCAAATTAATTGAAATATAATTGAAGTAGAGTAAATGGCACATATGTAAACTGTATAATTTGATCGTTTTTGACATTGGTTTGACCCTGAAACCATCACCACCATGAATATATCTATTACTCCAAATGTTTCCTTGAGAATACCTTTAAATCTGACAACATTTTGGTTACTTATTTACGTGTTCTGTACTAAGTGATCATGTTTTGAGCCTGGGACTACATCTTCCTTCGTTGTAATCTCTTTTAGTAAATTAGGTTCATAAATAGATAATCAGTAAAAATTTGTTGACACACTGAGATGGAAGCTTTCTTCTTTAAAAAAATGTGTATATAGTCAATTAATGTTAGCAAAAGTGTTTCAATAGTTTTTTGCTATAATGAGTCTGCTTTTGTTTGACCAGGTTTTTGTGAGCTTTTTGAAGTATGTATTTTAGAATATGCTTATGTTGTACAATTCCTTGCCTTTTCTGTGTGGCAATTAGGTATATGCCAAGAAATTTGCTTATTAACCATGCAGTTCTTAAATCATACCATATGTAATCTTTTCTAAATGACTGTTTATAATTTTATGACATTTAAAGATATTCTTAATTTCATTTTGACTCTGTTTTTTCCTTAGCTCATCCCTTCTTTTAAATGGAAAACAAATTCATATAGCTTATTGGAAAGAAACTGACAAGCTGTTATTAATTGGCCTGCCTGCCGAGGAGTAAGTTGGGATTTTTGTTTACCTTACATTCGTTTTAAAAATACTGCTGATAAAGTCTGTTTCATTAAAATGAGACATTTTTGTCAAAAGGTCAATTGAAGTTTTACAATTGAAAGGTTTGCTGCACTGGTTTAATGGCTACCTGTGTTCATTTGGTATGAAGGGTGCAGAAAGGTACCAGGACAGCCCACCTAGATTAATTAGTAAGGCTGTCAATACCATTTCCTCTAAGATGCGACCAGTACAGAGGTGGCTGAGATCAGCTTGTCCTCTGCTCAGACTTTTGACAGTATCATGGTTTGGATTTTGCATGTTTACAGTTTTTGTTCTTTTTCCTGTTGGTGATTTTGGAGAACTAAAGGTCAGCAGAAAGATGTTTTGCCTTGATGTTGAGTATCTTTGATGAAATAATGAATATTTAACTTTAAAATGATTTCTTTAATGGTATGTCTTATCACAGTCCCCTTCTTAACTTTTTTGTAAGTATTTTGAAATATTTCCTATTTTAATAGTTGGCTATAAGAGCGGGCTGACATTTATCTATATATGTGTTAGAAGTGAGTTACTAAATCCAGCCCACACTCAAAAGCAACAGTATCAGACAATGTGTGGACTTGTTTTAACACCACAAACAGGAACTCCGAAAGAGGCTGCAGTGAAAAATATTAAAATGATTGTGTTTTAAAAAGGTCTTTAATTTTGGACAGGAAGAGAATCAAAAATGTTTATATGATAGGATAGTGGTGCTATTACATGATGGTTCTCTTTAACCAGCTAATGTGCATTTTTCAGGCTTCCCAGGTAGTGCTAGTGGTAAAGAACCCGTCTGCCAATGCAGGAGACATAATAGACGCGAGTTCAGTCCCTAGGTCGGGAAGATCCCTTGGAGAAGGGCACGGCAACCCACTCCAGTATTCTTGCCTGGAGAATCCCATCAATAGAGGAGCCCGGCAGGCTACACTCTATAGGGTCACAAAGAGTCAGACACGACTGAAGTGACTTAGCATGCATGTGCATTTTTCTGTCTGAAAAAGGACTATAATGAACCCTGCTAGGAGACTACCCTATGCCATGGGTTGTATAATGAAAAATTGAGTTGTTTTTACAGTATCAGTTCAGTTCAGTCGCTCAGTAGTGTCCAACTCTTGGCGACCCCATGAATTGCAGCACACTAGGCCTCCCTGTCTATCACCAACTCCCGGAGTTTACCCAGACTCATGTCCATCAAGTCGGTGATGCCATCCAACCATCTCATCCTCTGTCGTCCCCTTCTCCTCCCGCCCCCAGTCCCTCCCAGCATCAGAGTTTTTCCCAATGAGTCAACTCTTCGCATGAGGTTTCACAGTATGGGTTTATACAAATTGGAGGATATCCAGAATAAGATGCTTTACAGTGCAGTGGCAGGTAAAAGGCAGGGTAGTGCCTTTAGACTTTTGTAGTAGCCCAAAAGGCAGAAGATACAGATAATACAGTGGTAAGATAAGGTCGTGTGGGCAGTTAGAGAGCAAAGAGGAAGGCCCAGCTAAAGAACTGGGCAGAGGCTGCTCTCCCATGTTCTGATGTCACCATGTGATGCCACCAGTCACATTTAGTCAGCTAGAGACAGAGTCCACAGGTTTTGCCCTGAAGCCGAAAAAGGACTGTCACTGCTGAGCTCTGGATCAAGGTTTTGCTCTAGCCATTTTCTCAGTCTTTATTACTGGGGTGGGGGTGGGGAGGGGGCCTCTCCTAAATTCTTATGTCATTTCCTTCCTAGAGAACTTGGCTTGTTAAGTTAGAATGAATTGGAAGGTCCTCCTCCTTCTCTAACCCGAGCTTCAAGTCGGAAATAGTCCCAGCCACCTCTTCACCCAGCTGTCTTATTGCTCATATCAACCGCTCTGTAGCAGACTTTTTCCTTGTTTCGTCTTGTTTCACATGACTGTGAAAGGTAGTTATTATTGTTCTCATTTGTTCTGGTTGGGAAATAGAGTATTGAGAGATCATGCTCAAGCGCCTCCTCAGTGTCAGTTTGTACATCTCTGTATTTCCAACATCATGCATGTGGTTTGTAATTGAACTGGCGTCCCTGGGATTTTTTACCCTGTGTGTCTTAATGCCACCGTCTGTATGTTTCTTTCTTCATCACTATATCTTTTACAATCAGGATGAGAAAAGCATTGGCCCACAGAGGACAGAGTGGGGCATATACTCCAGTAGTAACGTGTGTTTTCTCGGTGGGGAGATCATCTTACTGTGATGGCTGCAGTGAATACTGAGGACGTAACCAGGAAGACAGTGTAAGGTAGTAGAGAGAGTAACTTTGGAGCCCACCAGCAGGTTCTGCTCCCTGGGTTTCCTTGCAGAAGTTACTTCTTAAACCTCAGTTTACCCATTGATGTAATGGGAATAATAAGACCTGCTTTGTAAAATTCCTACAAGGATTCAATAAGAAAGTGTTAAGTCCATTTCTTTCCTTTCTCCTACTTTCTTTCCTTTCTCTTTCATTAAGGGGTGTCTTTTTGTCACAAGAGTTAGAGGTTCAATTGAGATTTTAGTATTACTGGAAAGTGTCAAGAATTCACATTTCTTTCTATGGGCGCAGATATTACACCAACTTCTTAAACGTATTACTTTTATTGAATCCTCAAAATGAACCTGAGAAGGTTTCGTGATTATGGTCCCGTTGTACATAAAGGAAATTAAATCCTAAGAGGATTAAGTAATTTCCATGTAGATGGTGATATAAAAGTGTGAACTTGACCCATGTTAGTACCCCAAATCTAAACATCAGAGTTTTTGATTATGCAGGAAGCAATCATTTTACACAGCTGTACTCATAGTTAACATACATACTTTTCACATTTTTCATGTATATATAAAGATCTGCTTCTTTTGTTATGAAATCAATTGTCTGTTATAAATGAACAGATGTTATTTTGCTTTTTTTTAGAGTACCTCTTCCTCAGCTAAGGAATATGATAGAAGATGTTGCCCAAACCTTAAAATTTATGCATGGTTCCTTAGATAGGTGAGTACTTCTTTGAATTGAATCTCACATTTTAAGTATATGATTCTAAATTACTTTTTGTGCTTAATAGTGTTCTTGGTTGTCAAGTTAGTTTTTTGTTGGTTGGTTGGTTTTCTTATTTTCTCATCCTTCATGTCTGGCTTTTATTTTACAGCTATAGGCAGTTTTTCATTTGATCTGGTGCTTTTTCTCTTTTGATCTCATAAGTTTTGTGAAATACTGATGTAAGTGCAATTACATTGTGATTTGATGTATTTTTGTAGGGGCAAATGTAAGAGCATTTCTTCAGAACAGAAACAGAAAAGAGTAAGAAGATTTCAAATAAGTTTTTTGTGTTTTCTTCTGATTATAAGACCACTGTCAAATTACTATACTGTGATATTTTTCCTTAAAAAGTTTTTTAGTAAAAAATAAATAAATAAAAGACACAGTGGAGAAAGTACTTGACTGCCAAAAAGTTCGTTTTTTTTTTTTCCCTCAAGATGTTACAGAGAAACCTGAATGAACTTTCTGGCCAACCTAATATTGTCTATATAATATGAATATCCACATTCTTTTTTCACATGTGAGCTCACAGTGTGCATATTTTTCTTCTTGCTTTTTTAACCTCGCAGTATGTGCTACATCTTTCTTGATCTGAAGGAGGAAATTTGAGGCAGTCATTTAACATTTGAACATGTAAAATTATGAGAAGTAGATTTTTTTTCTCTTTGGAGGATTGTTGTTAATTCCCAGTACTTCAGAGGGCTAAAATGGTACCTTTAATTTAAAGCCTTAAGAGTATATCAATATAAAAATTCCAAAGACAGTTTATACACTTTTCCAAACCATAGTAGTATCAGCTTTGTTGTCACTGTTCTCAGAGCGGCCTAAAGGAATTTTCTGTGATGATGTCATCTGGAGAAATTGTCTAATTTGCAGTATTTTCCTCCAGAAGCCTCTTAGGAGACACCTTCCTCTCAAATCCAATTACATATTAGCATTTTCCAAATGTGTGAACTACAAAAGGCTGGGCATTCATATATAGTGCTTTTACCTTTTACTAGTAAGAAAAATGTTAACCAATGAAAGTAAGGACTCTTATGGTGGTTATAAACTACCTCCTTAAATTTATACTATATGAGCAAATATTGCTATGCCTTGCCCTAACTGAATCTCTATTTTCAAAAACTAGAGATGATCAAGATTAAATTCCTGTAATGAATTCTGTATATGAAGATAAAGCAATTGGAGTTGTTCTATAAATTCCAATGAAGTAGGTTGAGGACAAAGGGACTCTTGATTTCTCTGAGTTTCATTTTGATATTAAGCTTCCATCTCCAAGTTGTCAGCAAATTTAAGCAGTTTTTTCCTTACCCAAGTTAGAATTTGAAAGGCAAACTAAAATAATAAATGTCAAGATCCACTGAGTTCTTGAAACCAAGAAGCAGTATGGATCCATGATATTAATAGTCATTTTGCAATAATTTTTTAATCACGTTTTCTGATTATGAAGGATATTAAAGGCCCATTGTGAAAAATTATGAAATGACTAAAACGTCCAAAACTTAAATTATCATTTGTAAGTTGTGAGCTGGTTAGTCCTCTGTAAGTGACAGAAAACTGATTATACCTTTACAAAGTGTAATGTTGTGATCAAATTAAAGATATGTTTCCTTCATCATTGCCAGCCAATCCATCAGCAAGTCCTAATCAACCTGTCTCCAAAACAAATCTCACATCCATCCATTGCTCTCCATCTTCACTATTAACCCTGTCCAACTACTGCTGCGGCTCATTACTACAGTAACTTCCTGATTACTTTGCCTCCATTCTTGCCTCTTTAATTTCTAAAGTTAGAATGATCTTTCTACATTATTATGTGGCTCCCACATACCTTTCTGATTTCAGATCTCAATCCCCACCGGCTTTCTGTACTGTTCTGCAGGCATCCTGGTCAAGCCTGTTCCCACCCTGGCTTTTGTACTCTTCCATCTCACTAGACCCTCTTGACATCAGGACCTCAGCTTAAATGCCCTGTTCCTTCTCAGAGATCCTTCCCTAACCATTTGATTTAAAATAGCCAGCAAGTACCTCACCCATTCAGTCTTGTTCTCTGCTTAGTCCTTTGTACAGGTTCATGTTTTTACTTTTTGATCATTTATCACCATTCTCCAATAGAATGGGAGCTCCAGGGGAGTAGAGACTTTGTCTTTTGTCTATTTTTATTGCTGTACCTCCATGCATGAGAATAGTGCGTGAAACACAGTAGACACTCAAGTAATTAGTTGAATGAATCAGTGAATATTATTCTGATATATTAATGGTGTGTGTGTATATATATATATCAGTTATTGTGTTATCCAGTAGTTTATACCACTGAATGGTTGTAGGTAATGCTATACTACTTTTACATCACTGAAACCAGGTTTTTGTTTTGTTTTTGTTTTTTTAGTTTTAAATAGCTGTGCCTTCATTAGCAAAGAGGGGAGGAAATAACTTAGACTAATCATGTGTTTACTGTATACCAGTAAGTAATAGGCATAATAAGTACTTACTGTATACTAGGTACTTTTCACGAGAGTTAGATTGTATTATCCCTGTTTTTACATTTGGGAACAAAAGTTCATCCTGAGAGATCTACCTAGTGAAAAGCAGTGAGTTCAGTCAGATCTGTTCTAGAAGCTCAGAATCTTTTTGTTATCCTATGCTGACTGAAAGATATTGGGAGTTGTACATGGTTGAGAAATAATCAAAAGTGAAAGCAACTTACATTTTTTGCCAAAAGGGTACTTCAGCCCATTCTGTTTTAGATACACTTGTGTTAGCCCTGTGGTTTTCCCATAGTACCATCTGCCCAGTGCACTTGAGAATAAAGTCTTAGGGTAAAAAATATTGACAGGGTGACTTTCTTAATATACTCCATCAGTAACATTATGGCTATTAATTCTTATTAAGAAGGGAGCAGTAAGGAAGAGAACCTATGTAGCTGGGCAAGATCCAGTCCCTTTGGGATTGTACAAGCGATGACCACCATTTCCATGTGTTGTTCTAACATTACAGCTCTTGTTTTTTCAGTGCCTTCTGCCAGGCTGAGAATGTTCCTCGTTTGGACCATTTTTTCAGCTTGTTTTTCCAAAGAGCACTTCAGCCCACTAAACTACATTCGAGTGCCAGTCCCAGCACACAGCAGTATGATGCTTCCAGTGCAGTACTTTTAGACAATCTCCCTGGAGTTCGGTGGCTCACACTTCCCCAGGAAATTAAGGTACTCTTAGGTGTCATAAATAAGAATCAGAGCCAGTTGCCTTATAATTCTTTATTTTCCCTTTTTTTTTTTTCTCCCCCATAGGCTTTTTGTTATTTTCAGGATTGTGGGTAAGAGTTAAAAGGGCAACTAGTTGATATGGTAGGAGGTTCAGTGCAGTGAACTTTTTCTAAATGAAAATTAGTTCTCTCATCTTACTTTAACATTCAGGCTTTGTTCAAACTTGGAATACTTTTTGGAAATCATAATTATATGTGTGTCTTACTTTTTAATTATGTGGTTTTGATTTTATAACGCAGGGTCGTTGAGTTAGGTGGATGAAGTGATTGGCTAACAAATATTCTTAACTAAAATACAAACTCCACAAATAATACCAAAATCTTTGTTTACATGAGCATCTGTAATTACCCTTAGCCTTGTCCCATAGATAGCTCACCCAAAGTTAATCTTCATGAGGGTTATCAATGTGATTTTAGTCATTTCTAGATCCAGAATAACTATGGATTGAAATGACTGAAGACTCACTTCAAACATATTCATAAACAGCAGTGTATTTAGCCACAGCATTTGTAACAGTATTAATGAGGCACCATGCCATAGCAGTTCCTTGTCCATGAAGAAACTCAAGCTATGTTGTAGTAAAACCCCAATTCAAGATTCTTCTCTTCATGGAATTCTATATGATCAAATAATTATGCCTTTTGACAGTTTAATAATAATTTAAACTGATATATCAGTCTCTTTACTCAGTTTTCTCATCTGTAAAATGGGAACAATAATAGTATCTACTTCATAAAGAAGTTATAATACATAAAATGCTTAAGAGCCATGCCTTGCACATTGTTGTAATTATAGTTGTGAAAGTAGTATTATATATTGTATAACTGGAGGGAGTTGAGGGGTTAGAGCATCTTTAAAGGAAACTTTACCTTTTTTTTGTCCTTGCCTCTGTCAACTACCTCCTGCTGCATTTTTTTATCTGAGGCCAATGATTATAATTTTCCTAAATCATTTCCATACTGAAAAGTAGGAAATATAGAATTCTCCTCCCATGAATAAGAGACAGAGTTTAATTAGATAACCTTACATTTAATATAGAAAGATCCTGGTTCCAAAGTCTGCCTCATGTCCATTCTGGGGTCTTTTTTCTTCTGAAAGATACAAGACCCATTGTCAGAGGTGCTATCATCTCTTTCCTAGAGTAGGAAATGGTAACCCACTCCAGTTTTCTCTCCTGGAAAATTCCATAGACAGAGAAGCCTGGTGGACTATGGTCCACGGAGTTGCAGAGTCAGACACCACTGAGCAGTTAAGCACGCACACCATCATCTCATATGAGTTTTGCTCAAGTTCTTTCTCCTAAGACTCTCTTCACTTAAAGAAATGTTTTCTCCACAAAGTATATAGTCTCTTCTGTGAGAGTAGAGATATAAGACTAAATGTTTTTGGGGGCAGTGTCTTTAGACTTTGGATATATTAAGATTAAATATTTTCCTTCTAAGAAGTTTAAGACATTTAAAAATACAGCCTATTTCAGTCTTATAAATTCCATGTGAAGGCTTCTTTCTGTATTCAGATTTCTCTTTTATTGACATTATTCCCCTTAGCTTAGCATATATTTGATTGAAAGGACAATATACTTTTTTAAAATATACTAATTTTTAATTGAAGGATAATTGCTTCACAGAGTTGTGTTGGTTTCTGCACACATCAACGTCAATCAGCCACAGGCATACATATGTCCCCTCCCTCCACCCCCCCCCCACCTTGTATACTTTATTTTTATCAGCCTAAGACAATATCACACTGAGAAATCACCATGTGAACTGATGTATATTCTGTAATCTTTTGACTCAAATCATACCTGTTGCTTTATCTCACCAGAGCTTTGGCTGTACTTGTACTTTCTGAGTCTGACATTTCTATATGGAGGTCAGCCTTTACTGTGCCAAGTACTCAGATGTGTGCTGTGCTCTGGGAATCCAGGAAAGTCCTTTGGATGCTCACAGTGTAGTTAGGTAGGTGGAACTTGTACACGGGAAACAATGAGGATATAGCTGAGACGATTTCACATTTTGTAGTCTGGTTAAGAGAATTAAGAATAATATATTTGGAAAGAGATAGATACACTCTGATAAAGTGATCTAAAAGTCTCTGATGAATGTAAAGTTTTAAATACATGGTAATCCTTGAAGTTTTTGTTTTTGTTTTATCAGCAGACTCAAAGAACTCAAAAGCTTTGCTTTTCCCTTTGAGATTTCTTACTGTGATTAAAAATAGTAGGATTTATTGACTATATATATTCCAATGGAAAACAGTAAGAAATTTTGTGCCTTGAGAAATTTAGTTAAAAACATATAGGTGTGTGAGGTAATTTGTACCTGATAAATTTTAGGTGGGAATAATTGCTTTTAAGTTGGAGAAAAATATACTTGTTCTGAGTTTAGTATATGGTGAGGTTGCACTTCAGTTTTCTTTCCCAGGTGTTTGAGAATTTCCTTATTTTGTATGTCAGACTTAAAAAAAATTTTTTTTTTCCCTAAGATACATTGGAATAATTAAGAGAAAAGATATTTTACTTCTTCTCTTAAGGAGTATGAAGAAACAATTATAGTAACCTTGTGTTTTAGCCTATAGAGTTCAGTAGCAGGAATAGCAACCTTGTTTAACATTTCTGAGATCAGAAATCTTAAGTAGGTAATTTTCCTTTTGTCCTGTAGTTTTTCACAACAGAAACTATAGCCACAAAAAGGAGAACATGAAGTATTTGCTAGATGCAGAAAAATGTGGGTCACAAATGAGTAATAAGTCACACTGTGTGAAAAGCATTGAGAGGCATGACTAATGTTTCCAAAGCTTCTGTCATCTCAGTAAGACACAGTTTGTGAAACGGTCCTGCAGAGAGTGCCCTTGGCCTTTAAAAAAAATAAAAAACAAGGTTATTTTTTCACAAATACCATACATTCTACAGACTTTAACTATCAATAGTTTTCAGTTTATATATATGCATTACAGATTAAACCTCAGATTAAATATATTCTGCCTTAAAATTTTGAATGCTTCAGGGAAGGACAAATACATGAAAGAGTTCAGGCAAATTCCATAGGAACAGAAGCTAAATCCTAAGTAAGAGATTTTTCTAATAACTCTGTAGGGTGGTTAAACTGTGCCAGGTTCCAGGGGAACACTTGCTTTCATGATTTAATCCATGAATAAAGATTAACAGTCTTTTTATACAAAAGAATTTAATGGCAAGAGACAGGGAAGAATGTTGATATTTTCCAAGATCCAACTGTTGAGAAATATATAGAAAATAGAAAAATAAACAATTCATAATAGATTGGCTATATCAAGATTGATTTATTTTACTCTTAAGATTTTTAATAAGTTAAAAATTTTTCTGACAAAACTGTAAAGCAGCTTTGTAACTTCATAAATTAGTTTGCATTGAATACAAAGTGAAGCCCATTTTGCAGTAATGAAGATGTAAGTGAAAAATGCCTGTATGTTAAAATACACTGATTTTATTTTTGTAATTGCAAAGCTTAAAAAGCAAGATGTTCCATTTTGGGACATTCTTTAAATAACACAAAGGAGAGAGAGATATTTATTTACTTCTTCAAGTAATTATTGGAGGAGGAAATGGCAACCCCCTCCATTATTCTTGCCTGGAGAATCACATGGACAGAGGAGCCTGGTGGCTACAGTCCATGGGTTCGCAAAGAGTCAGACACGACTGAAGCAATTTAGCACACACAGGTAATTAAGCACTTTTATATGGCCAGTACTAAAAACTAAGTAATATAAATTAAATGTTTGTGTTACAGTTTTTTTTTTTCCCCATATAGTTGGAATTAGACACGGCATTGAGTGACTTGGAGGCCGCAGACTTTGCAGAACTGGTAAGAAAAGCAGTGGATTTTAGGAAAAGTTCATTGTTTATTTCTTATTTTGTAAATCAGTCATTATTCTAAGTATTTTCCAAGGAGGCATGTAATAATCATTATATGCAGTATCATTTATAACTGGGCTTTGAAAGAAAGACCATACATGTTATATTGATCGGTAGTATGTTTTTTAATCATTTAAAAAATATATATATTTCCTAGCTCTGTCTAGTGAAATATATTTCCTACCTCTGTCCACTAGAGCATCACTAGCACCCAGGCCATTGTGTATAAATAATATTTTTCACTTAAGGCAACCAAGACTACTATGAGAAATGGCTGAATCCAGATTTAGGGCTGAAAATGTACAAGATAAACTTGGCAACATCTTGTTATATCAGACATCCAGGAAGCTTTCAAAAATTACTAGGTTTAATTTAAAGTTCAAGTAATTAGGAGACAACTTGAAGAGACTCCCACTTGAACATCTATAAGGATAATAACTACACTGGATTGAAACACATCAGATATATCTAAGTCTATGAGTTCATAATGGTACTAAAGAAAACAGAAAGTTATTGGTCAACTTTGGAGAATACTAAGGAACCCATCCAATACTGTGAAATAGTAATTAGGGAGAAAGAATCTAACATTGATCTCCTTTCCTGTCTAAACCATACCTCAAGGTTACCAAATAGAGGTGAGGGGAGTTACTCTTTACAGTCAGTCAGTTCAGTCACTCAGTCATGTCCAACTCTTTGCAACCCCATGGATTGCAGCACGCCAGGCTTCCCTGTCCATCACCAACTCCTGGAGCTTGCTCAAACTCATGTCCATTGAGTCAGTGATGCCATCAACCATCTCATCCTCTGTCATCCCCTTCTCCTGCCTTCAATCTTTCCCAGCATCAGGGTCTTTTCCAATGAGTCAGCTCTTCGCATCAGGTGGCCAAAGTATTGGCACTTCAGCATCAGTCCTTCCAATGAATAGTCAGGATTGATTTCCTTTAGGATTGAGTGGTTAGATCTCCTTGCAGTTCAAAGGACTCTCAAGAGTCTTCTCCAACACCACAGTTCCAAAGCATCAATTCTTCAGCAGTCAGCTTTCTTTATGGTCCAACTCTCACATCCATACATGACTACTGGAAAAAACCATAGCTTTGACCTTCATCAGCAAAGTAATGTCTCTGATTTTTATTGTGCTGTCTAGGTTTGTCATAGCTTTTCTTCCAAGGAGCAAATAAATGTCTTAATTTCATGGCTGCAGTCACCATCTGCAGTGATTTTGGAGCCCCCCAAAGTAAAGTCTGTCAGTGTTTTCATTGTTTCCCCACCTGTTTGCCAGGAAGTGATGGAACCAGATGCCATGATCTTAGTTTTCTGAATGTTGAGTTTTAAGCCAACTTTTTCACTCTCCTCTTGCATTTCTTTCATCAAGAGGCTCTTCAGTTCTTTTTCGCTTTCTGCCAAAAGGGTGGTGTCATCTGCATATCTGAGGTTATTGATATTTCTCCTGGCAATCTTGATTTCAGCTTGTGCTTCATCCAGCCCTGCATTTTGCATGATGTACTCTGCATTTAAGTTAAATAAGCAGGGTGACAGTATATAGTCTTGAGGTACTCCTTTCCTGATATGGAACTAGTCTGTTGTTCCATGTCTAGTTCTAACTGTTGATTCTTGACCTGCATACAGATTTCTCAGGAGGCAGGTAAGGTAGTCAGGTATTCCCATCTCTTTCAGAATTTTCCACAGTTTATTGTGATCCACACAGTCAAAGGCTTTGGCATAGTCAATAAAGTAGTACATGTTTTTCTGGAATTCTCTTGCTTTTTCTATGATCCAAAGGATGTTGGCAATTTGATTTCTGATTCCTCTGCCTTTTCTAAATTCAGCTTAAACATCTGGAAGTTCTCTTTGCGGAATTGGTCTATCTAACAGATCAAGTAAGAATGACAGAATTGGAATGTCATTTTAGTGAGTTAAAAGATCTAAGCAGTGACTGGCTGTAGCTGTTAACATCACAAAAAGAAAGTCAGCCAGACAGTATACGGTTCCTGTTGGAAGCACACAAACCACCTATAAAATATACTCGATCACACCTCAAGGTCTGACTACCAATTTGTAGAAAATACAGGGGAAGAGGGGCATGTTATATGACCCCATTAGGAGGAGGGGGATTGCTGTCAGCAAAATTCAGACTAGGAAACACAACAGGATGGTTTCTTCAACAAGTAGATTAGAAGGTGGGGTGTGGGGTAGTAGGGGCATGGGGGGTGGCGCGCAGTCAGGAGAAATTGAGAGAGAACCTATCAGTTACGAGTGACTCAAGAAACATCAACCAGTGTCAGTATGTGGATCTTACTTGGATTCTGATTCAAACAAACAAAATATATTAAAATGTGTATGAGTCAATCAAGAACACATAAACACAGATAACTGGATATTATGTGGGAATAATTCTTTAGATGTGGTAATGATATTCTGGGTATGTATTTTTTTTAAAGTCCTTCTGTTTTACAGATGCATTCTAAAGTAGTTACAGATGAAATGATACAACATCTGGAATTGATTTGGAAATAATTCATCAGGGAGAGGGAAGAAGGAGAGAGCTGAAACAATGTTAGCCACATACTGGTCTTTGCTAAAGCTGGGTGGTGATGGGTACTGAGGAGCTAATATATTATTCTATTTTTGTATATGCTAATATTTTCAGTAATGAAAGTTTTTTTAAAGAAAATGAGACGTTAGGCAGTAGAAGCAGTGAGGCTGGGTCATTCTTTAGCAGATTGCTGTTGAAAGTGGGGAGAGGTGGTTCACTTGAAAGGTAGCTTAGTCTTAGCTAAGCAAATGGAAGGGTATTTTGTTTGTAAAAAGAGTGGAAATTGAAGCAAGGAGAACTGTTTGTAGGGTGTACATTTTTTTCACCAATGGGGGAAAATATTAACTGGATACTAATCATTAGGAGCAGTTTAGATCCAAAGTATTAAAATATGTAGGTTTTCAGAACCTAGATTTGTAAGTTTAATTAAAACTCTTAACACTTGTTTTCATAGAACATCATTTTAATGAACAGTGAAACTAACTGGCTAGAAAAAGATCTGTTGGGATTCCTTGTCTACAACATCAAGACACAATACACAAAAGAAAAAGTTGATAAATTGATAATGTAACATGATACACTTGTTTGGAAAACAGTTTGGAAGTTTCTTAATAAGCTAAACATCTGTACTATGAACATCACCAGATGGTCAATACCAAAATCAGACTGATTATATTCTTTGCAGCCGAAGATGGAGAAGCTCTATAGAGTCAGCAAAACAAGACCAGGAGCTGACTGTAGCTCAGATCATGAACTCCTTATCGCCAAATTTAGACTTACTGAAGAAAGTAGGGAAAACCACTAGACCATTCAGGTATGACATAAATCAAATCCCTTACAATTACACAGTGGAAGTGACAAATAGATTCCAGGGATTATTAGATCTGATAAGAGTGCCTGAAGAACTATGGACAGAGGCTCATGACATTGTACAGGAGGCCGTGATCAAGACCATCCGCAAGAAAAAGAAATGCAAAAAGGCAAAATGGTTGTCTGAGGAGGTCTTACAAATAGCTATGAAAAGAAGAGAAGCTAAAGGCAAAAGAGAAAAGATATACCCATTTGAATGCAGAGTTCCAAAGAACAGCAGGGAGAGATAAGAAAGCCTTCCTAAGTGATCAGTGCAAGAAGTAGAGGAAAGCAATAAATCTCTTCAAGAAAATTAGAGATACCAAGGAAACATTTCATGCAAAGATGGGCACACAATGAAGGACAGAAATGGTATGGACCTAACAGAAGCAGAAGATATTAAGAAGACGTGGCAAGAATACACAGAAGAACTATATAAAAAAGATCTTCACAACCCAGATAATCACAATGGCATGGTCACTCACCTAGAACCAGACACCCTGGAATGCGAAGTCAAGTGGGCCTTAGGAAGCATCACTATGAACTAAGCTAGTCAAGGTGATAGAATTCCAGTTGAGCTATTTCAAATCCTAAAAGATGATTCTGTGAAAGTGCTGCACTCAATATGACAGCAAATTTGGAAAACTCAGCAGTGGCCACAGGACTGGAAAAGGTCAGTTTTCATTCCAATTCCTAAGAAAAGCAATGCCAAAGAATGCTCAAACTACCACACAATTGCACTCATCTCACATGCTAGCAAAATAATGCTCAAAATTCTCCAAGCACCGTGAACTTCCAGATGTTCAAGCTAGATTTAGAAAAGGCAGAGGAACCAGAGATCAAATTGCCAACATTCGTTGGATCATCGGAAAAGTGAGAGAGTTCCAGAAAAGCATCTACTTCTGCTTTATTGACTACACCAAAGCCTTTGACTGTGTGGATCATAACAAACTGTGGGAAATGCTTAAAGAGATAGGAATAACAGACCACCTTACCTACCTCTTGAGAATCTGTATGCAGGTCAAGAATCAACAGTTAGAACTAGACATGGAACAACAGACTAGTTCCGAATCAGGAAAGGAGTACCTCAAGACTATATACTGTCACCCTGCTTATTTAACTTATATGCAGAGGACATCATGCAAAATGCAGGGCTGGATGACGCACAAACTGGAATCAAGATTGCCAGGAGAAATATCAATCACCTTGGATATACAGATGACACCACACTTATGGCAGAAAGCAAAGAACTAAAGAGCCTCTGAAAAGTGCAAGAGGAGAGTGAAAAAATTGGCTTAAACCTCAACATTGAGAAAACTAAGATCATGGCATCTGGTCCCATCACTTCATGGCAAATAGATGGGGAAACAATGGAAACCGTGACACACCTTACTTTTGGGGGCTCCAAAATCACTGCAGATGGTGACTGCAGCCATGAAATTAAAAGACGCTTGCTCCTTGGAAGAAAAGTTAGGACCAACCTACACAGCTTATGAAAAAGCAGAGACGTTACTTTGCCAACGAAGGTGTGTCTAGTCAAAGCTATGGTTTTTTCCAGTAGTCATGTATGGATGTGAGAGTTGGACCCATAAAGAAAGCTGAGCGCCAAGGAATTGATGCTTTTGAACTGTGGTGTTGGAGAAGACTCTTAGAGTCCCTTGGACAGCAAAGAGATCTAACCAGTCCATCCTAAAGGAAATCAATCCTGACTGTTCATTGGAAGGACTGATGCTGAAGCTGAAACTCCAATACTTTGGCCACCTGATACAAAGAACTGACTCATTGGAAAAGATCCTGATGCTGGGAAAGACTGAAGGCAGGAGAAGGGGACGACAGAGGATGAGATGGTTGGATGGCATCACCGAGTCAATGGACATGAGTTTGAGTAAGCTCTGGGAATTGGTGATGGACCGAGAGGCCTAGCATGCTGCAGTCCGTGGCGCTGCAAAGAGTCAGGCACGACTGAGCAACTGAACTCAACTCAACTCATTGCTATCTAACTTCCCAAGAGAAATGAAATCTATGTCAATACAAAGGCCTGTAAACAAATGTTCACAGCAGCTTCATTTTTAATAGTCAAGAGACCATTCAAATAATCAATGTCCATCAACAAAGTATGATATATATATATATATATGTGCATTGGAATAATACTCAGCAAAAAAAAATTGGCAACAGTGTTGATATAACTGTTCTATATCTTGATGTTGGTGGTACTTACACATCTGTACACATTTGTCAGAACTGGCAGAATAATTCACAGTTTTATATTAATTTAAAAAAAGAGGGACCATTCTAAACTTTTTGTGTCATTAGTTATAAGATTTAATGTTATATTTTAATTCTGTGTTCTTTTCTTTAGTGTTTTAAGATTATTATTAAGGTATAATTTATATTAAGTAAATTTTTTGTGCCCTTTTATAGTCAGTCCCTTTCCCTACCCCCAGTCCCTGTAACCGCTGATCTGTTTACTGTGCACATGGTTTTTACCTTTTCTGGAATGTCACATAAGTTGAATCACATGGTAAATAATTTGCATCTGACTTTTATTAATTGGGAAGTTTAAATATTTAGTTTTACAAATATTACATGAGTACATTCTTATGGGGAAATGCAAACAGTAAACATAAACCTAGCATTTTGTTTGACCACTCATACATCAAAACCAGCCCTATTTTCAGAGTTAACCATTGTTATCAGTTGATGTATATTCTTGGTAACCTTGTATTTATGATATCACATGGAAGTAATTCTGTCTGAAATGTTCAGTGTAGATGATACTGTCATACTGCTAGTAGGAATATAAACTGATGCAACCACTCAGGAAAACAATCTGGCAATATACATTAAAAAATATATATCTTCTGGTATAGGAATTCAACCTCCAGGAGCTTATCAACTAAGGAAAATATCAGGGATGTACACAAAGATTTTCTTTCTAAGAATATTCTACACAGCATTATTTATACCCTGAAAAATTACTGGAAACAAAATACTACATTATGGAATCTGTTCAGTAATACTGCCATTGAAATCATGTTTAGAAAACTGTCTACTGACATGAAAAAAATATTCAAGATCATTTTCTGTGGAAAAAGCAGGGTCCAAGATAATAACAACAGAACCAAACAAAACCCCAAAAATACCAGTTGTTGGCAAGGATGTAGAATAATTGGAAGCCCTGTGCACTGTTGGTGGGAATGCAAAGCAGTGCAAATGTTATAAAACACAGCATGGTGGTCTCCACAAAAAAATGAAAAATAGAACTACCAGATGACCCAGCAGTTGATATACTCAAAAGAATTAAGAGACACTTGCAAACCCACGTTCACAGTAGCATCATTCACAACAGCAAAAAGAGAAAGCAACCCGCCTTCACCAACAGATGAACGAGCAGACAGAAATTATGGATAATACATACTGTGAAACATGACTTAGCCCCCCAAAGGAAGTAAATTTTGACATAGGTGTCAACAGGGATGAACCCAGAGGACACCACAACACTAGCACATCACAAAGGCAAACCAAGCCCTTCACAAGATAAAATAGTGCATGATTTCACCCATTGTTGTTGTTCACTCACTCAGTCGTGTCCAGCTCTTTGTGACTCCATGGATTGTACCCCATCACACTCCTCTGTCCATGGGATTTCCCAGGCAAGTATGTAGGAGATGCCTAAAGTAGTCAAATTCATAAAAACAGAAAGAAGAAAAGTGGATGTCAGGGGCTGGGGGAAGGAAGGGGGATGGAGAGTTGTTGTTTGATAGATACTGAGTTTCAGTTTTGCAAGAGGATAAAGTTCTGATTTGGTTGCGAACAGTGTGAATTGCGCATAATGCTATTGAGCTGTACATTTAACAGTTATTAAGATAGCAAATTTTATGTATATTTCACCATGTAAAATTTTTAATTAAAATTCTTTCTAAAAGTTTACCTACAGTGAAGCCAAAGAGCTTCCATCCAATGCATGAAAGTGAAAAGTGAAAGTGAAGTCGCTCAGTCGTGTCCGACCCTCAGCGACCCCATGGACTGCAGCCTTCCAGGCTCTTCTGTCCATGGGATTTTCCAGGCAAGAGTACTGGAGTGGGGTGCCATTGCCTTCTCCGATACCCTCAAAAAGCTTCTGATAAATGTATTAATACCTCATTCTTAAATGTGAGGACAGTAAAGCATCACAGGAAATATCTTTGACATAAAAGCAGTCAAAACAAATGAACAAGGATGAGTTTGACTTCTTTCACGTAGCATAATTTATTTGAAATTCATTCATTTCATTGTCTATATCAGTAGTTCAGTTCTTTTTACTGCAGACAGTAGTCCACTGTATGAAGTTATCACAGTGTTTATCCATTCCCCAGTTGAGGGATATTTAGATTATGTCCAGTTTTCCTAGGGTTTTGTTGTGTGTTTTTTTAATTATAAAAGTAATGCTTGCATATTGGGTTTAAAAAAATGCAAGCATGATTAATAAAAACACATGTCCTCCTTCCTCATCCCTCTCCCTCAGTTCCATCCCCAGTTGTAACTGCTCCAACAGTTTGGAATGTATTCTTCCAGACTCTTCTGTACACATACATGAAAGTGAAAGTGTTAGTTGCTTAGTTGTGTCTGACTCTTTGTGACCCCATACCAGGCTCTTCTGTCCATGGAATTCTCCAGGCAAGAATACTGGAGTGGGTTGCCATTCCCTTCTCCAGGAGATCTTCCTGGCCCAGGAATTGAACCTGAGTCTCCTGCATTGCAGGCAGATTTTTTTACTGTCTGAACCACTGGGGAAGCCCATACATACCCCTGTGCAAGCCAATACATATGTATATACCAGGTGGTGCTAGTGGTAAAGAACCCACCTTCCAGTGCAGGATGTGGGGAGATGTGGGTTCAATCCCTGGGTTGGGAAGATCTCCTGGAGGAGGGCATGGCATACACATTTTACGTATATATATGGGCTCCTCTGGTGGTTCAGATGCTAAAGAATCCGCCTGCAATGCAGGAGACCCGGGTTCAGTCTCTGGGTTGGAAAGATCCCTGGGAGGAGGGAATGGCTACCCACTCCAGTATTATTGCTGGGAGAACTGCGTGGACAGAGGAACCTGGCGGGCTACAGTCTACGGATCGCAGAGTAGATGCACTGAATGACTCAGCACACAGGCACGCACATATATACACACACACATACACATATCATTGGGGGTGCTGTTTTTTATTAGAAATTCTAAACTTTTTATACAAAAACCATGATTGTCTTGTTCAGGTATTTCTGTAGATTTATAAAAGAGGAATTACTCAAAGGGTATGTGTATTTAAATTTTTTTTACATATGATTAAACCCCAAATAGGTTGTACCAGTTTGTACTTTCAAAAATAGTATATGGTAATATCAAATATTTTAGATGATCCCTTTCAATCCCCCTTAGGGTAACAAACATTATGTTCTACTCTTAGGTGTCTCTATTCAACAGTATTTTATAAGAATCAAAAATAAGGTTGTTTTCAGTCAAAAATAAATACATAGGCACCTTATGCCTCAATATAAGGACCTATGTTCAGCAAACTATATTCATTATCTTGTAATAACCTATAAAGGAAAAGAATCTGAAAAAGAATGTGTGTGTGTGTATGTAACTGAACCACCTTACTGTACATCTGAAACATTGTAAATCAACTGTGCTTCCATAATAAATAAATACCAAAAAGGAGAAACTTCAGTTATTAAGGGCTGTAATTTCCATTTTAACTGTTGCAGCTTAACTAGGATATTTTTAAATCATAAAAATATATATACATATATAAATCCACTGTGGTTTTCCCCCCAGTCTGAGGATTACTATGACATGAGACGGCTATATACAATTTTGGGGTCTTCTCTATTTTACAAGGTAAGTTAAGCTTGACTTTTAAATGTTGTACTGTTATATGAACAAATCTAAATTTTCCCAAACTCTTACAAACATGAAAAATGCATTTTTCTCTTTTTCTCTGAATGTAGGTACAATAAAATTTGGATCTTAAGACTTATACCTAATATTTAAAAATACATTAAATATTTCAGTTTCATTACATTTTAAAGCATTTACAAATTTGTAAGAAAGAAACAGTACTCAAAGAATCAAGTGTATATGAGAAAAGAGCAATACTTTGTTGATTTCCTTTTGCAGTTGTGTATAATTTTCCCTTGTCTTCAAAAGTAACTGTATCTTATTGATAAATTTTCTAAAATTAGGTAGTTAACTTCCATATAAAGCAAGTTAAGTTTCAATTTAATTAAAAGTTTCAATTCATCAAATGAATTTAAGTATTTTAATTTTGTATATTTTTAAGCACAGAATTAAACATATCTAAAGAGA
Organism: Capricornis sumatraensis; assembly: GCF_032405125.1. NCBI lineage: Eukaryota > Metazoa > Chordata > Mammalia > Artiodactyla > Bovidae > Capricornis > Capricornis sumatraensis. Next base: position 37,156,680 of record NC_091085.1, on the reverse strand, counting down.
ATCAGACAATACAGAACTGTAAGTGTGAAAAGTCTCGCCCCACCTCAACTCATACTTCTCTGCTTTTCATCTTCAGAATTCAGTTCTTTGTAATCTTGCCAAATTCTCAGGCTAATGCTACTTAGAGGTGATCCTGCTTTATGCTAAAGTCTATCTATTACAGACCTAAGTTATTATACATACTTAATGAATAGCTGAAAGAAAACATTTTTGTTATTTCTTTATTCCACTTAAAACTGGAATATTTTAAACCAACTGAAGAAATACCTGTAAAACTCTTAAAAATATATTATAGGATTATTGCTTTATGTCACTAGTTGACTTTTATTTTCTGTGGTTCCATTCAAGGGGTATTTGATATGCAGCCATTTGCCTAAGGATGATCTTATTGATATTGCTGTATACTGTCGCCACTATTGCCTACTGCCTTTAGCAGCAAAACACAGAATTGGTCAGCTGGTAATATGGAGGGAAGTATTTCCTCGACATCACCTCCAACCTTCTGCAGACTCAAACACTGAAGTCTTTCAGGAACCTGAAGGGAGATATTTTTTGCTAATTGTTGGCTTGGTAAGTTTACCTTCATTTCTTTCTTGGGTTTGTTTGTTTTTGCCATTTACTGATTATCTAAATAAATATATAAAAATGATAATTTAAAATTATAAGCATGTCAAATACTAATATTCAGAAAAGTTACTCTCCTTTATTTCTTTTATTTTGTATCCATTTAATACTCATAAAGAAATAGTAATGAACTGCAAGATAAGATTTTAGCAGGTTAAGATTTTTTTTGTTCCCAATTCTATAAAACCAGAGGTTTTATCTTCTAGTTTGTTTTGGGAAATAGAGAGACATGAAAAGAATATAGAATCAGAAACAGATTAAATATGTGAATGCAAACGAAAGGACTACCACTGATGAAGGCTCTTTGAAGGCTACCTTAGGGGAGTCTATGTGCCGAAAGTGGCAGCTGATGGTGTATCAGGATAAGGCAATGTGAGATTTGTTTTCAAAGGTCATCAAGTAGCCTTGAGGATAACTAAGAAGAGGCGGGAGGAGTTTTTAATAACCATCACATAATCATGCCACATGTCCATATCTGTTTGTTGTTCAGTCGCTAAGTCATATCCGACTCATTGCTACCCTATAGCTGCAGCACGCCAGGCTTCCCTGTTCTTCACTATCTCCTGGAGTTTGCTCAAACTCATGCCCATTGAGTTAGTAATGCTATCTAACCATCTCATCATCTGTCGTGCCCTTCTCCTCCTGTCCTCAAACTTTTCGAGCACCAAGGTTTTTTCGAATGAGTTGACTGTTTGCATCAGGTGGCTAAAGTATTGGAGCTTTAGCATCAGTCCTTCCAATGAATGCTCAGGGTTAATTTCCTTTAGGATTAGACTGGTTTACTGTCTCCTTGCTGTCGAAAGGGCTCTCAAGAGTCTTCTCCAGTACCACAATTTGAAAGCATCAGTTCTTCAGCACTGTTTAGTATTCATAAATTTATGCATGCCTGCTACATACAAATTTTTTTTTTTTCTTATAGAGACATTACATGTTATGTGTACTATTAGAAGCTGGAGGCTGTGCATCCAGAGCCATTGGGAATCCTGGACCAGACTGTATATATGTGGATCAGGTCAAAACAACTCTTCACCAGCTGGAAGGGGTAGATTCCCGCATAAATGAACGGCTAGCTTCTTCTCCAACCCCCTGCTTGTCTTGTGCTGACTGGTTCCTCGCTGGGTCACATGAAAAATTAGATAATTTAACCACCTCACCTATCCTCAGTAGGCTGCACAGTGCTTCCAAGGTCACAACCTCTCCAACATGCAGAAGAACTCTTTTCGGTGACTATTCCTTAAAGACACGTAAGCCCAGTCCATCCCGAAGTGGAGGGCCTGACGGTGGTCTTGAAGGTGAAGGTGTTGGCCTGAGCCCCCACACTACGGAATCTCAGGGTTCTGATGGTTCAGAAGAAACTGGGGCCTTGCTTAAGGTATGTGTTCATTCCTCTGTGTACATTCTAGGAGCTAAACTGTCTGTCCAGTCCTTATTTGTAATTGCAAGGGAATTTTTAATGACAAACCCTTCTTCATTTGTACTAGTGGTGGTTTTTTGTCACTGTTGGCAAACCAGTGATTTAGGGCCAAGAGAGAAAGAAATACCAAGTAATAAAACATTAGAGAACTGTCAGGTCCTTGCGCATGATGTGTTGCTGTGGTTACTGCTAGCATAGGATAAGCCAAGAGGTACAAGTTAGCACTGAGAATGTTTAAAGGAAATGTTGGCAGGAAGGGGGACCCCTTCCAGGGTCCAAGAGGGGGCTCTTGTCTAACACTTGGAAATGAATTATGTGAAGAGACACGTGCTGATGAAATAAGAGACTCTACTGGAAAGGGGCTCCCTGACAGAGAACAGCAGGCAGCAGGGTAAGGGAACCAGGGAGCACTTCTCGGCCACATGTTTTACAGTCTCAGGTTTTATGGTGATGGGGTGGGCTTCCGGGTTGTCTCCAGTCAGTCATTCTGACTCAGGCTCCTTCCTGGTGGCGTGCGCATCACTCGGCCAAGATGGATTCCAGCAGGGATTCTGGGACGTTGGTAGGACATATGGACTGGTGTCTCCTCTCTCCTTTTGACCTTTCCCAAATTCTTCCAGTTGGTGGTAGCCTGTCACTTCCGCATTCCTTACTGGGACCCTTCTTGTCAGATAACTCATGCAAGTAGTTAACTATTGTTGCCTGGCCAGGGGATGGTTTTGATCAGCCGTTCCGCTAACAGAAACATTGAAAAATAATAAGTAGTTCTCCTTGAAAGACTTCTAGTTTTACACTGTATCTTCTGTTTGATTTCCATTCTTAGATATAAACAGATCTACTTAATAATACTTTTCAGGTCACGAAAAAGAAGCCTACTCTTCCAAATCCGTTTCATTTGGGGAACCTGAAAAAGGACCTTTCAGAAAAAGAACTGGATATATATAACACTGTAAAGTAAGAAACTTCCTTGTTTCATTCTTTTTCACTTAACTGTCTTTGAGGAAATTTTACAGTGAAAAAGTACAGTTCCATAATATATAGATTTTATTCAGCAAATATGATATGCCTTATATATGAAAGAAGATAGCTATGCTATTTCCCTAATATTTTTCATTATGCATATAAGAAATATAAGAAGTAAAAAACATATACAAAGTAGTATTCCAAAATGTAAAAGTTTCCATTTATGTCTCTTCCACAGGTAGCCTCCCTTTTGTGTGTCTAATTGTTAAATTAGTTTACTGTTTTTAGACTTTCATGGATGCTGTGGTTTTTGTAGATACTCCTTAGCTCTGAGTACTCATTCCCAGTGCTTGAGAGTGTTGGTTGCTAATGGCTCATAGTAAAGTCCCCCTACCCTGCCCTTGTCCAACTTGGAAGTTTATTAACTCCGCCAAGCTTACAACCTCTCCCTAGGAGTGGCCACATCTAATGACTAATCAATAAGTGAGTACAGGCTTGGCCCCTACTTAAATTCAACACAACTCTGAAAAGCCACACAAGTTTCAAAGGTCCTGGCAGTATCTGCTGAGTCCTCGGTCTCAACTGGAATGCAGCTTTTCCCTCTGCTCAGTCCTGCTTCCTTCATGCTCACCCCCACAGCTGTTGTCCCCAAAAGTCCTCCCTAATAAGCTTCCTCCCTGCATATCTCCCTATCAGAGTCTGGAGCCAGGGAACTGACCTATGACACCCTCTTTAGGAAATAGGTAAAAGTAAATAGGGAATTCTGATGTAAAAGGAGCTGAGTGGGAGGAGCATATTTAGAACTTAATCTGTCTATAATTATTAAAATATGAACTGTTACAAATTCACTTCTTGTTGTGCAGCTATTATGTGGTGACTTGCAGGGCTTCCGTCCTGAGCTCTGTATGGTATTATGATAGTATGCATGGAATCAGTTTGTTAATAAACTCCTATTGCACACTTTCATTAGCGCAAGTAGACATGTACAAATCAAGTTCACATTAAAAGAAAAAAAAAGCTGTTCAATATTACTCAGGCATAAAAAGGAGCACAGTTGAGTCAGTTCTGGTGAGGTGGATGAACCTAGAGCCTGTTATACAGAGTGAAGTAAGTCAGAAAGAGAAAAACAAATATTGGGGATTTCCCTGGTGGTCCAGTGATGAAGACTCTGTGCTCCCAACGCAGGGGGTCCTGGATTCGGTCCCTGGTCAGGGAACTAGATCCCACATGTCACAGCTAAAGATCCTGCATGCCGCAACTAAGACCCAGTGCAACAAATAAATAAATTTTTAAAAATACTGTATTTTAACACATATATATGGCATCTAAAAAAAACAGTACTGATGAACCTATTTGTAGGGAAGGAATAGAGATACAGACATAGAGAACAGATTTATGGACACAGCGGGGGAAGAAGAGGGTGGGATGAACTGAGAGAGTAGCATGGAAACATATACATCACCATATGTAAAATACGTAGCTAGTAGGAAGTTGCTGTGTAACACAGCGAGCTCAACCCAGCACTCTGTGACAACCTAGAGGGGTAGGATAGGCGAGGAGCTGGGAAGAAGTGAGAGACACATGTATACTTACGGCTGATTCACACCGTTGTATGGCAGAAACCAGCACAACACTGTAAAGCAATTACCCTCCAATTAAAAATAAAATTTTAAAAAGACGTTTTAGAGCTACCACCTTAATCTTTGAAATGTTTTATATTAAGTTCATATATGTGTTTCACAGAGTTGTCAGGAAAAACTTTTCTCATAAAGTCAGGGCAAAAACAAGGTAATCTGTCTTCATAAAATAATGCATTGAAAATCTAATGTGTTAAAATTTGGAATTTAATGTGATGTTTAATATTTTAGTAGTTAAAGAAAATTAGTTATTTTAAAAAACAAAAATATTTTTTAAACAAAGAAATCTATTTCACATCTCTGGTGGAAGCCTGTAATAACTTCCCTAAACCCTAATCTTCCATTTAATAAAAACTGCTGCTCTGAATTTTTATTACCTCTGTATATTATTTTTTTAATGTATGTATATATATATGTTATTTGGGCTTTATATCTAGTAAAAGGAAATACTTTCTTCCAAGTTTATAGCTTAACAAAAGGTTATAACAATATAAATTTATAATTGTATTTTTAAGCATAAATTAATATGTGATATAAATCATAGGCTCTCCTATTTAAAAGGATGCTACAGAGGCATATTTATTCCCTTTACTGACATGGAAAGATGTTCAAACTATATAGTTAATTTAAAAAGTGTGATATAGACTGGTGTGTAATATACTATCCTAATTTGTTTTTGCAAAATAAAAAAATATACTAAACAATATGTGGAAAATATTCCATTCAGTAAACAAGTATTATCCATTCTGCATTCTAGTAATTCTTGAATCCACCCAGCGCCTAATAATTGTACCCTAGTTCAAGCTCCTGTTCTCTCACCTGGTTATACTGCAACCAGTTCCCCATTCCTATTCTATCCTGAATCTATCCTCTGCTGTAGGAGTGACCTTTCTGAAGAACAAATCCAATTTAATCTGCATATTTTAAAAATAAATACTTGTCCTTCCATTGGATAACTGCTTGTTTGATGATTTTTAAAGTTTCAGTTTATACACTGAGTGAGTTAATATACACTGAGTTAATTTATGGTTTTCAAGAACCAGAGCTGCTCATTGTGTTGTGGGGTTGTTCCGAGAGAAAACTAAAGAAGTTAATATAAATTTTAATTCTAAACCTTCCTAAATACGAACATTACTAATAACTCTTTTTAAAAGAATCATTCCTGTTCTGTACCTTTTCTTGAATTTGAAAACCTCAGAGTTAAATGGTATGTTTTCAATTATTTTCTTTTTGAATAATTAGTTTTTGTATTTTGATTATTTTTCACTTAATTGAAAAAATACCAGCTACCAGTTGTTAATGAACCCACCACTCTATGGAAAAGTATGAGAAAAATTTATAGATGATCTCCTTCCCTGCCTATCTTTGGCCTTGCTAAAGAAAACCAAGACCATTAGTTAGTGATAAAAAGTTATTCTGATCTTGCTGCCTAATAGTTTAACAGGAGGTGCTGATGGGGGATTTAGGCCCATATGTTTACAGACTGACAGGAAAAAGCAAGGTGTAGTAGAGCAGGCCTCAGAATCGGCTAAGCTCTGACACTGAGCTGTGTGACCTCAAACAAGTTAATCCAAGTCCTCTGAACACTGACTTTGGTTAAAATGACGATGAAATAAAGTGAAGTCGCTCAGTCATGTCCGACTCTTTACGACCCTGTGGACTGTAGCCTACCAGGCTCCTCCGTCCATGGGGTTTTCCAAGCAAGAGTACTGGAGTTGGTTGCCATTTCCTTCTCCAGGGGATCTTCCTGACCCAAGGATCGAACCCAGGTCTTCCACACTGTAGGCAGATGCTTTACCATCTGAGTCACTAGGCTCCCAAAATGAGGATAGTAGTAGTTAATATCTTACAGGGTAATTTTGAGAATTAAGCCTCAGATACTTTAAAACACCTACCGTGGCACACAGAGGGCATTCTATTACCATTACCAACTATTACCATTATTTCATGCTCACTGCTACTGTTGTTCTTTACCCTTCTTACCACTGGTAGAAATAAGCAGTATTTATAGGTTCTGCTGGAGTCTCAAACTCCAGTAGGGGAAGAAAGGATGGAAAAGAATGGAGAAGTGCAAATAGTAAGAGAACATAGAAAAGAGACTGTAATGATGAGAATAGTGGAATATTTCGAGTTCTTGCCATGGATTCTAGAATGTCACCTCCACTTTGTAGTTGGTAATACTGATTTTATTTTTCTTCAGGATGGTCCATTTGACTGTCATGGTAAGAGACTTTATTGCTACTAAGCTACTAACTGAAAATCTTAGTTTGTTGGAAGGAGTTTTTGTATGTGGTGCACTCTAGACTGATACCGTGTTTATGGCTTGTAGATATCTGGGCCAGACTCAGGCTGAGTTATTCATTACCAACCATGGAAAAAGAGGGCTTTAGCCAGTTTGGGTTGTTTAGCAAGGAGATGATTAAGTTACTTGCAAATGAATTGGTGTTTATCCTTGAATAACATGTAGTAGTTGCCTCCATTAAGGGAACTGATAAATAACCCTAGCCTGTATTTCAGATGAGGAAGAGGGAATTTCAATGTTTGGCCTAGTTTTTCTTCCCTAATTATACTCCTAATATTCTATTGTAGTTAGAAGCTTATTAGACGTCTACCAAAGCAACATTTTTAAGTTTACTCTAATATCTCTCTAATTCCTTTTTTTTTTCCAAGATTGACATCTGGTCCTGAGAACACACTTTTCCATTATGTTGCCTTAGAAACAGTGCAAGGGATCTTTATTACTCCTACCCATGAAGAGGTGGCACAGCTGAGTGGCTCAATCCACCCTCAACTGATAAAGAATTTCCATCGGTGTTGTCTCTCCATTCGTGCAGTTTTCCAGCAGACGTTGGCTGAAGAGGTAGGGCACTGCTGTAAATCTAGCTCTCTGCCAGTTTTACTTCCAGATCTCTAAATATTCTGTCTGAAACTCTTTAGCAATAACTATTTTCATTTGCTTTTTTAAATAGTCATTCATTTGAATGCCAAAGGATTATATTCACTTAACTTACTTAACTTTAAAACTTTCTTTCATAATTCTGAGTTTGATGTCCCAGATTACTGTTTCAGGAAATGGTGGGCCTGTGTTTTTCTATAGCAAAATAGAATATAGTAGTTTGTAATGTAAACTTGCCTCCCATATTTGATATCTGTGACTCAGCTATTTTTTGGACATTTATCTCTACCATTTTGTAACTGATAATTTTTTAAGTATTCAAAGGCAGGATAAGGTATCTAGAATATAAAGGAGTTAAGAACAGAATTTACACAACAGTGTTATATATGTTTTAGCCACTTGGTTGGTTGGTTAGTTGCTTGCTTGCTTTTCAATCCAGAATGAAGTTTCATTTAATATTGTACCTCCAGAAAAGTAGTAATGTTGTATACAATTAAAATCTCAATTACACAGTTTTAATAGCAGGGAAAGATAAGTATTAAATTTCTTGAGAAAGATAAATATGTAGAAGTTATGTGTGACTGGTCAAACATCATACTGCCAAAAACAAAATAAAGAAGACTGGAAAATGAATGTAATGTATATAGCAATACATGTACCAAGGTTGCTAAACTTGTGAAGAACTTAGATGTAAAGGTGGAAGAACACTGGGCTGGGAATAAGGACTCCTAGACTGGGCCTCAACTTTTCCTATTTCCTCAGTTATAAAGTGAGTGTACTGAATTATATCATCTCTTAGGACTCATTCAGCAGTGAAACTCTTTGTCTTATAGGATTTCTTCTTCGAGCTACCAGAAATTGGTATTCGGCAAAATGTTACGTTTGACTGTATATCTCTATGTGCTTTGCATTCTTATGCTCCTCCTTTCCTGTTTAACATACTAATAGATTCTGTAAGGTTCATTGCATTAATTTACTTAGTAATATAAATTAGCCTTCCCCGTATTATTTAAACATAGAGTACCTGCCATTCACCAGATACTACTCAAGATGCTGGGGATACAGCAGTGAACAGAAAGTCTCTTTCACCATGAAGTCTGTATTCTAGCAGGGGAAGCTAATGAATTAGAAGCAGTTTAATATATCAGGAAGGGTAAGTTTCAACAGCAATTAAAACAAAAAAGAGTAAGGATGAGAGGTGGTGGTTATGATTTTGAAAGATTCCTCTGATCATGTCAATTAATATTTGAACAAACACCAGAAGGAATTGAGGGATACAGCCATGTGGCAAATGTGGAGGCTGAGCTTCCAGACAGAAGGAACAGCCAGAATACAACTGTGGAGGTAAGGGGGCTGAGAGCTCACAGGAGCAGCCTGAGTCAGGAGGAGAGCAGTCGGAGTTGAGATGGCAAAAGCAGCAGGACTGAGTCATGCAAGGCCTGATAGGCCAAGGACCTTTTGAGATTTATGTTCTTGGGTAGTTCTGAGAAGAGCAGGACGTGTTCCTTAGTTTTCAAAGGGTAACTCAGGCTACTCTGAACAAGCTTGCAGGGTAGATAGAGAAGGTGGGAGGCAAGGAGAGAAGGTGGGAGGCAAGGAACTGTGGAAATTCTCAAAGCAAGAAGTATCAGTGGGTTCTTGATCTTGCAGATATAATGGAGGATGAGCCAAAAGGATTTGTGTCTTCAATAAGCATTTTGAAAGAAGGAGAAGAATCAAGGATCACTCCACTGTTTTGGCCTGAGCCTTACAGAAAGTCTTATATATTCCAAGTGGGTCATTGGTTTGCTAATGATTTAATCAGTGGGAAATTTAGAGAGTATGCTTCAAAGGAAAAATACTGCTTTAAGTGTATGTGTTTTAAATGCCTTATAAAATCATCTACTCATTTAGTAACTCATTAGTAACCTATTCATTAAGCATCTACTGTGTACCCAAGCACAGCTGCTTTTAAGGAATACAGAGATGAATGGCATATAGTCTCTGCCCTGGGAAAAATGTTCTAATGTACTGGGGAAGACAGACTTATAAACTGCTAATATAGTGTAAATATTAATAAGGTAAGGCTGTGAAACAAATGTTTCCTTGGAGAGTCAAGAGAAACTTTATCCGTGAAGTCTCTTGTAGGAGATGGCATTTAAGGTAAGTATGAGGAAGGGTAGGAATTTTCCTGCAGGTAAGGAGAAAGAAGAATGTCATTGTGGGCACTTATAGTATTAGGATCAGCCAGTTCAAATCTATATATGAAAACATTTAAAGCAGCACTATTAATACCAGCCAAGACTAATAATACCTATTAATTTACAGAAAAAGAAAGCACTGAATGGCAAAGATCATTCAGGTTCAACAAATTCTGTGTCTTCTCTGAACCCTGTGAAAGAACATGGTGTACTGTTTGAATGCTCCCCTGAAAACTGGACTGATCAGAGGAAAACACCACCAGTTATGGCTTACTGGGTAGTAGGGTAAGTGGAAGAAAATATTTTTAAATGTTAAAAAGGGGGTAAAGGAGCTAAACATTTTAAGATATAAGCATGGATTTATTACTGCTTGTAATGCAGAAGATGTGGGTTCGACCCCTGGGTCAGGAAGATCCCCTGAAGGAGGAAAGGGCAAAACACTCCAGTATTCTTGCCTGGGAAATCCCATGGACAGAGGAACCTGGCAGGCTACAGTTCATAGGGCTGCAAAAAGTCAGACATGACTGAGCAACTGAACACAACACACAATGTGAGTTTATTAACATAATTCTAATATTTAATGTATTTTAGAATTCTGCTTACTAAATAACGCCTTTAAAATTCTTCCCAAGTCTTTTCTTTTATTAAAAAAACCCTAATTCACTTATCTTACAACATTGTACTAGTAAGACACTAAAAGGTAATGAGTTCATACCCACTGCTATTTCCTTCTGTCTCTAACTTTTTTTCTCCCCCTCTTTCCTCCTTTCTTTCCCTCTTCCCTTCCCTTCTCTTCCCCCGTCCCCAACCAGCTACAAGACCTGGCCCTGTCTGTCCCCCGGCCACCTCTCTGTTTCTACCTCCTGTCACTCTCTTCCTCCAGCCACTGTGCACAGCCACATTGGCACCAGCTGAACTCTGTTCCTGCTGTTCCTTCCATGTGGGATGTTCTACTTAACCTTTGCCTATCTGGCTCCTCGATATTCAGACCAGTGGTAACATATCACCTCCTGTCAAAGAGACAAACTGTCATCTCTTTCTCTCTGTCACTGGAATGTCAGTTTTATGAGATCAGGAACTGTATCTGTCTTGTCCACCACTGGCACCATAGTCACTTGATAAATATGTAAGGATTAGTAAATGGAGCTGTGCTTGGCAAAATGTATATGGTGATGCTTAGGTGGACTGGCAAACACAAATAAAGACACAGTCATTGCATCTGATGATCTTACATCCAGCAGAAGAAATATGAAACATGCTTAAATATCTGTGTACTTATGGATGAATATTCTATGGAGAGAGAGAGAGAGAGATAGCTGGCTATATTTTAATGTTTTTTTTTTAAGGTCAGTCTCCCAAGGCAATAGAAATAAAAACTAAAGAAGCAAATGGGACGTAATCAGACTTACAAGCTTTTGTACAGAAAAGAAAAACATAAAAAAAAGAAAAACAGAAAGATAACCTATGAAATGGGAGAAAATATTTGCAAATTATGTAAACAACAAAGGCTTAATCTTCAAAATACACAAACAGCTCATACAACTCAACAACAAAAAACCCAATTGAAAAATGAATTCAGTTCAGTTCAATCACTCAGTCGTGTCCAACTCTTTGTGATCCCATGAACTGCAGCACACCAGGCCTCCCTATCTATCACCAACTGCCAGAGTCTACCCAAACCCATGTCCATTGAGTCAGTGATGCCATCCAACCATCTCATCCTCTGTCATCTCCTTCTCCTCCTGCCCTCAATCTTTCCCAGCATCAGGGTCTTTTCAAATGAGTCAGCTCTTCACATCAGGTGGCCAGAGTATTGGAGTTTCAGCTTCAATATCAGTCCTTCCAATAAACACCCAGGACTGATCTGCTTTAGGATGGACTGATTAGATCTCCTTGCAGTCCAAGGGACTCTCAAGAGCCTTCTCCAACACCACAGTTCAAAAGCATCAATTCTTCGGTGCTCAGCTTTCTTTATAGTCCAACTTTCACATCCATACATGACCACAGGAAAAACCATAGCCTTGACTAGACAGACCTTTGTTGGCAAAGTAATGTCTCTGCTTTTTAGTATGTTGTCTAGGTTGGTCCTAACTTTCCTTCCAAGGAGTAAACATCTTTTAATTTCATGGCTACAGTCACCACCTGCAGTGATTTTGGAGCCCAAAGATACAAAGTCTGACACTGTTTCCAGTTTCCCCATCTATTTCCCATGCAGTGATGAGACCAGATGCCATGATCTTAGTTTTCTGAATGTTGAGCTTTAAGCCAACTTTTTCACTCTCCTCTTTCACTTTCATCAAGAGGCTCTTTAGTTCTTCTTTGCTTTCTGCCAAAAGGGTGATGTCATGTGCATATCTGAGGTTACTGATATTTCTCCCAGCAATCTTGATTCCAGCTTGTGCTTCCTCCAGCCCAGCATTTCTTATTATGTACTCTGCATATAAGTTAAATAAGCAGGGTGACAATATACAGCCTTGATGTACTCCTTTTCCTATTTGGAACCAGTCTGTTGTTCCATGTCCAGTTCTAACTTCTGCTTCCTGACCTGCATACAGGTTTCTCAAGAGGCAGATCAGGTTGTCTGAAAAATAGGTAGAAGACTTTAATAGATTCTCCAAAGAAGACATACAGATGGCCAGTAGGCACATGAAAAATGCTCAGCATCACTAATTATTAGAGAAATGTAAATCAAAATTATGATGAGGTACCACCTCATACCAGTCAGGATGGCCATCATTAAAAAGTCAACAAATAAATTCTGGAGAGGGTGTGCAGAAAAGGGAACACACCTACACTGTTGGTGGGAATGTAAGTTGGTACAACCACTAAGGAAAACAGTATGGAGGTGTCTCAGAAAACTAAAAATAGAATTACCATGATCCATCAATCCCACTCCTGAGTATACACTCAGATAAAACTATAATTCAAAAACATACACGCACCTCTGTGGAAACAACCTAAATATCCATTGACGAATGAATGAAGAAGATGCAGTATGCACAACGGAATATTACTCAACCACAAAAAAGAAAATAATGCCATTTGTAGCAATATGGATGCAACTATAGATGATCATACTAAGTGAGGTTAAGTCAGAAAGGGAAAGAAAATACTATATGATATCACTTATATGTGGAATCTAAAATATGGCACAAGTGAACCTATCTACACAACAGAAAACAGACTCAGAGATCATACTTACGGGCGAGGGGTGGGAGAAGAGAATGGCCTGGGAATCTGAGGTTGGTAGGTGCAAACTATTACATTTAGAATGGATAAACAACAAGGTCCTACTGTATAGCACAAGGAACTACATCCAATCTGCCGGTGTAAACCATACGGAAAAGAATATTATAAAAAAGATTGTATGTGTGTAAAACTGAGTCACTTCATTGTATAGCAGAGATTGACACAACATTGTGACATTGTGACACAACTGTACTTCTATAAAAAATAAATTAGGTAATACAACCACACACTCTGGAAATTCTGAAAAAGGGGAGGAAATCTGAGATTACAAAGAAAGGCTAAGAGATTCCATTTGATCTGCTTTAGGAAATGAACTGGATTTGGATAGCGCATTTTAAGTAAAGGATGGGATGAATATAAAGACCCAAACAAGGGAAATCCTAAGGCTTCATTGTGAGTAGACTAGTTTGCTAGGATGGTAGAGGAATGGCATGTACAAAGATGAAGTGAAAAAGATAAAACTGGAAAGCTAAGTTAGGATCACTGCAGAGAACCTTCAATTCCTAACCAGGGAATTGAATTTTGAAGGAAATATTGAACTGCCGATAGTTCTTTGAGTTGGGGTAGAGAGTTGGTGAAGGAAGGAGCACAAGAGTTGGGTGGGACTAATATTACTCGACACCTACCACGTAGTACTAAGCTGTATGACAAACGCTTTACAAATGTTATCCAAAGCAATAATTCCCATGTGCTGATCCACAGGATTTAGAATCAGCTGAGTCACGTTAACCAGGGCTTCCCTGATGACTCAAACGGTAAAGAATGTGCCTGCAACAGGGGAGACCCAGATTTGATCCCTGGGTTGGGAAGATCCCCTGGAGAAGGGAATGGTTACCCACTCCAGTATTCTAACCTGGAGAAGTCCATGGACAGAGGAGCCTGACAGGCTACCATCCACAGGGTTGAAGAGAGTCAGACATGACTGATTGAGTCACTCATTAAAATCAGAAATGCCTGCACCCCATCCCAGACCTACCGAACTAGAATCTATGGGAGTGGGACTCTGTATGTTTAGTAAACTCACCTGTGATTCTGATGTATAACCAGCCACGCTTGGGAGCATCAACATGATCACAACTCAGTGTATAGTGATCAGCGCTGTGTTATTGGAAGATCAAGCTGGGAGCCAAATGGAATGGTGTGGACATGAGAGAGAATAGAGATAAGAAGACCAGTTAGCACACAGGCAGGTGTAACTACATTCACAGCTGGAATTGCAAAAAATCAATAGGTGTTGAATTATGATGCTGCTGATCTATGCAGAAGAGAGAAACTGAAGGAAGTCAGAAATGGTTTGATGTTTTGTATACATTAGTATTGATTAAATAGACTAAAATTTTAACTCTTTAAGAAAATCTAAGTTTCAATGTTAATCCCAATTTGATGTCTAATAACTATTGTACTTAGAATGATGGTACGTCATTGACTATATTATAATAATAACTAAATTTAACATTTTAAAACTAAGGAATATGACTATAGAAATTGACACAGTAGGCTTTTTACACTCTGAAAAAATAAATGTAATTGACCTAAGGCATAGATTATTTGATTACAAATCTAGCTGCATTTCCCCCTATGTAGATTTAGACTAGTGGTTGAATTTATGACTTATTCTTTCAGAAACCAAAAAATGTAGCAAAATATATTGGAGAGTTGGGAGTTTTTTCCTTCTTGGAATTCTGAAATTAGTGTGTTCTTTTTCTCTACAGGAGACTCTTTCTTCATCCCAAACTTCAAGAACTTTATGTCTGTTTTCATGACTCAGTTACAGAAATTGCCATTGAAATGGCTTTTAAACTGTTCTTTGGATTAACCTTGTAGCTGTATTTTCTTGATGCATAGGAACACTGCACAGACCATCAAGCAGGGTTAGAACTGCTGAAATCTATTCACAAAGAGATAAGGTTTAACTTCTTCTCACTAATCAATACTGAACATAAGGCTGATGAAGACTGAGATGATATGCTGCTGGATTTGATGCACTAAATCTTATTCTGAGACTTTTGAAGAAAATACTTGATCGAAATATGAAGAAGAGATTGTTAACTTATTTTCCATTTTGGTATATAACATTAATTTATTTACTGATTTGAAATAATGTGATATATTTTATGTAAAATTAATATAAGAATGTTTATCTTGGAAAAATACCCAATTTTTTGTGTATGTTTCTCAAGAATAGTATTGATATCTGGCAAAATAATTATGAAATTGGGAAGAGATGACCAAGTTCTGTTACTAATTAGTGCTGTGAGCATGAGCAAGTTTTTGTACCTCTCTGAGCTCAGATTTTTCCTGTACAAATGAAATGATTGCTTTGATCTGTGTCTAAAGATCCTCTTCAGTAAAATGTGCAATTTTTTCCCTCTAACCTATTGTTTGGTACCTAAATTTGTAATATTGAGTACTGATTCCTTCTTAGATCAGATACTTTTCCTTTCGGTATTTTAGTAGATACCTCACTGTGGGGGAAGAGAGGAATGAAAATTAAACTTACTTTTTTATTTATTTGATTTTCTTTACTGATTCAGGTCAGTTCTGTTTTGGCTAGGATATATATTTTTAAACTATTTGTTCATATACTTTCATTGTTTTTCTCTTTTTTGAAATATATTCAGGTATACACACAGTTTATACAAGTTCATGAATTATAGGAAAGTTGTATGTAAATCTTTTTAAAAAACCGTATCATATTGAAAACACTGAAAAAGTTAACTAAAGAAATTCTATAGTGACTTCCAATCAATACAAAGTTTTGCCTTACAAATCTGGATGTATAGGTTTTCCCAAAGGGGTACCTTTAATGAACAATAATTTATTTGACCATGAGTAGAGAAAGAAAGTTACTAAGATCAGAATTTTCTTCAGCTGTCAGAATTTGGCAGATTGAAAGGAAGAACGTGACAATTCTTAATTGACATTTACCCGTTGGATTCTCCTGAATTCTCAGATGCCCTCATGACTTTATAGCACTGGGTTCTCTCTTCTTCAGGATTTACTTTTGGAAGGCAAATTACACCAGCACATCGAAAGCCAGTCTCTGCCTTTCCCCTACCTCAAGCATGAGACCTCCAGCTTAAACAGAATTAACTGAAAAACGTAGTGGATGCACCATTTAAAGTATCTGGTCTTAAAAGAAACACTTATTATCCCTCTGTCTGGGCTTTCCTGGTTGCTCAGTGGGTAAAGCGTCTGCCTCCAATGCGGGAGACCTGGGTTCGATCCCTGGGTTGGGAAGATCCCCTGGAGAAAGAAATGGCACCCCACTCCAGTACTCTTGCCTGGAAAATCCCATGGACTGAGAAGCCTGGTAGGCTACAGTCTGTGGGGTCGCAAAGAGTCGGACACGACTGAGCGACTTCACTTCAAGAGTTTAAGAGATTTTCACCCAGGTGTTGAAGATGCAAACCACTATACTTGTCCTATTGGTGATTTCTGGACCTTAATTTTGGCATTCAAAACAGAGCAAGAAACTTTGGTAGAAAATGGCTTGCAATATCCTCCCCTTCAGATTATAATTTTGGTCAAATAATAGACTGTTTACAACTGTGTTAGGACTGCTTGTGCACATATATAAGTATCAAAGTATTATTTAAGAGTATTTAGTAAATGTCTTTAATTTCTTGTTAACGTTCTCTCAAAACCATGAAGCTGTTTTTAATATGGAGAATTATTAATAAATGCAGCCATTGATCACCTCAGATTTTCAAACAGACTGAACTTGGGACTTTACCATTAGGAACTTTTTGTTTCACTTAGTGAAATTTTGATCTGTTGAACTGCTTTCCTGGTCTCAAAGAATCATAAGACCACTATTTAATAACTGAAATAAAAAGATAGACTACTGATCTTATATAAAGCCAACTCATTTGAAGTATTGCAGATCTGCTCTGTAATGTGCATGTTGCAGAGACACTTTTTAAGAAAAGAAAACCAAACATTATCTTTGCTTTTATCTCTAAATAGATATCAAAATAAATGTGGTAAGTACTATAAATTTCGCTGCTCATTTTTCCATATATGTTCAGATTCACACCTGAGAGTAGGTGTGACTCACTAGACAATAAGTGCCTGTCTGCAACTTTATTAAATAAAGAGGGACATAGAATGCTTTTGCAGGTATAGTTAGCATCCTGCAAACGTTCTTTTTCACCAAAGGCTGTAATGCAAGACTATATATCCAGCATTAAAAAAAAAAACAAAGCAAGTGCTGTCTTACCACCATCATATATTTTTTAGTCCTGTCTCCTCACAAAATTACATTTTAGATTTCAACCCCCATTCTCCATTTCTCTTTTTTGTCTCTTTGTTTTGTCATGTTAGAAAAGCGAATTTCTCTTTTTGTGCCAAGGAACCTCAATGATGATGCATACTGGCAAGTTAGTAAATTGCAGTCCCTACTTTTTTATATTTCTGATACAAACGGGAAGAGCTATGAAACCAATTTACTAGGTTTGTACACTTTGAACATTCTTGCAAATAACATTGTGAATAATTATTGTTGTCTGTGTGATTTCCCTCTAAATAGTGCCTGGCACACATTATGTGCTATAATAGTGTTAGCAGCTGCTACTACTACTACCGCTACTTATTATTAAATATCCATTGGTTGAAAACAATAGAGTCATCTAAATCATACCCTCTACTGTACAAAATGTTGGAAAGCTAAGAAAAATTATTCAGCACTAAACACTTTTAAAACGAGGATTTATACTTTGAATATTTTAAAATACATTAATAAATATTACTAAAACTTTATATACTGTACTGTGTGGAAATTAATTTTTTAGAGTTGTACTTCTATATAACTGAAGCTAGTTTTGCACTATATTGATAGTTTTTAATAAAAATGGTGCAGAGGTTTGTTTGCAGTTGTGTTGACTTTTTGTCCATTCATCCAACAAACATTTATTACGCTTCTGCTCTGTACCAAGCGCTGTTCTGATGCCAGAGATACAGCAGTGAACAAAACAGCCAAAAACTGCTACCCTCATGGAGCTTATGTTCTAGTGGGAGAGGTAGACCTTATGTTTTGCTTAAGTAAAACAAAAGCTAAAAGAAAAAAAGTGAAGCAAGAAAATGGAGTATGAAGTGTGAGAGACAGGGTGGCCAGGGAAAGGGTTGCTTAGATGGCCTCTGATCTGCAGTAAGTGGGGAAACTAACCAAGCTGATTTCTAAGGAAAAAGTGAACAGTGCAAAGGCCCTGAGACTCTCTATTTTTAATATCAACATATAAATCACCAGAACTTTTTTCATTCAGTAAATCAGTAAATAAAATGCAAAGCAGCAAATTAAAAGAAACATTTGCAGCTTAATCTATTGAAAAGAGATGATTCAGAGCTCTTTAATAGGGTTAAAAAAAAAAAAGCTACACTTCTAAGCACTTTCACTTTTGCTGTCTTCTACAAAGAATATATGTCAAAAGCAAGCTTGAGGATATCATAAAGGAACATTCTATAAACAGTGTTAACTGCAGAGTCATGTCCGGGGAGGGCAGAAAGGGTTTCAAAAAGGGAAGGGAGAGAAAATTGCCCTGGGGAGCAGCAGCAGGCTTTTCTGACTTCTGAAAATAACTTACGTTTCCTGTGACCAGACGTGGTTCCTTTAACTTCTTTTGGCACCTTAAAGAGACATTCTTGCTTGGGGTGTGATTCGGGAAATTCCCCCTTTAAATTTATTCCTAAGAGCTTCAAATTACCTTAAAAGAGAATGAAGTCTTTCATTTTCCAGATTTTTGCAGATAAAATGCCCATCATTTCTTGAATTTGTGATGGATTTCACAAAGGATTTTGAAGTCAATGCAGTGAGAAAACTTTCAATTTTTCAAGCTAGGAATAATGATAAATGCAATTGCTTTAGAAAGATTAACATGTCAGCAGCATACAATATACAAAGAAACTCAGGCTGAAAAACCAGTTGAGTCAAGTGAGCCACTAAGAAAAGGAAGGTAGGCATCAAACATGGTACCAGTAAGACTTGCCAACTAGTTTTATGAGATTGCCAAAAGAGTAACAAAATTCCTGCTCTGGAATGCTTCTGGCCAAAATATTTGGTTTTTTACTAGTGACAAGTACTATTAAAAGTGTGACAACACACTTGGGATAATTAAAAAATGCAAACTAAAGTTCAAAAAAGCCAGTAACTTATCTCACATTTTACAGATGTGTTTAAAGACTGCAAGTCCTGCAGAGTAAGAGATGATAAAATGGAAGCTTCCTTCCTTTAGAAGAAACCATCAAACAAGATGTAAAGAGGAATTAAGAATATATTTCTTTTTTTTAAGAATATATTTCTTTATTAATAATAGGACATTTTTTGCCTCTTTCACTCTTATTCCCTCATTAGTGTACGGTGGAGTTTTCCAGCAGTTACATATATGTTGGGCACTATTGCAGCAAATAGGATGCAAAAGCAGCTGTGTAAATCAGGCTTTTATTAAGCCAGACATTTAAAAAGACTTTAAAAAATATAAAACAAGACTGTTCTCACTACATTTTTTGTTGGCAAAATAATTGTTCAATACAAAAATGTTACTTATGTAGAGGTTTACTGTTATTTTAAATGAGATTTATATAATTTTCTGTTACAATTTCTGAAATGATTAATATCAATATATAACATAAAAACAGAAGCTTCTTTGCCGTCTTCTACATGAAGAGTGAAAAGGTATCCTAAAATCAGCTTGTGAACCGCTGTTCTAGAACACGTTCCCAACTCTGCACATTAAAATTACCTGGGGAATTCAAATGCAAACACAGACACCAGGGCACAAACCCGTGTCTTCCCCCACCCCCTACCAACACCTCCAATTTGTGCAGTCGTCTGACTGAGCACCACTGCTCCAGACAGAATTACCAAATTAAATAAAATACAGGAGAAAGAGAAATGTGTTGAATTATGTTATGGGGGTACAGTAGGTAAAACCAGACACTGAGACAGTGACTAGACAAAGGACCCCTGTTACATTTAAAGAAGATTTTAAAGCGATTTTTAATAGAAGGTGCAAGGGTTACTCTAGGAACCAAAACTAAACTTGGTTAGTCCCACACGGTTGATTTTGCTGCTCTGTCATGTTTGGGCTACTAAATCTCTTTTTACAGACCTGGTTCTCCCGGATCCCTTCCCAGATGAGAACTCAAAGCCTCCCAGTCCAGTCCGCCGCTGCAAGCGCAGCCAGGCACCTCTACTTGCGTAGACAGTACCGCGCTGAAGAGCCACGTGTTGGGAGTCACGTGACCGGTTCCACTGGCTGGAGGCGGTTGGAGGCACCGCGACCCTCTCCCAGCGTCCTGAGCGCGGCTTTCCCGCCAGGACTACGCTGAAGCAGTTTTCGGCTTCGTCCTCGCGTGTCTCCGGCTCTTATTTTGAGCTTCTGCTACCCGTTTTTACGTCAGTCGTCCCACCATGCAGCGTGAACCTCCGAAGAAGAAGCAGGAGAAGAAGGTGGAAAAGCGGCTTTTTGACGCCACATCCTTCGGGAAGGACCTGCTGGCAGGCGGGGTGGCGGCGGCTGTGTCCAAGACGACGGTGGCGCCCATCGAGCGTGTGAAGCTGCTTCTGCAGGTCCAGGCGTCGTCCAAGCAGATCAGCCCCGAGGCGCAGTACAAAGGCATCGTGGACTGCCTGGTGCGGATTCCTCGTGAGCAAGGTGCGTATGCTCCAACCTTCCCTCCGCGCAGGGTTAGCTTCCGGGAAAAAGGAGTGGATGATCCAGGAGGGGACGCTGCGGGCACCAGGGCCTTGTGTGTCGGTGATGAGTTGATTTCTGTGCCTGTGATAATACAATTTCTTAACCAGTCTATGAGGCTCTGCTTTCCCAGGGTCAAGAAGGCCTACACGTGAGCAGTCCTTGGGCAGGCGGGATCACCACCTTCTCTCTCTCTACAGTTCTCCTTCCTAGTAGGCGTTGCACCCCGGTGCGCCTCTACCTGTCTCAAGAGGGAAATGGTTGACCTCCCAGGATTGGGGGAGATGCCGTTAGGCACTTGGCTGTATGTTAATAAGTGCTTTAAGGTTCTGAAATATTTGCTGAAATAACATGTTTGAGACAAGTATACCAAATAGAGAAGCACTGGGTCCGCTCTAGTACGTATTCAGTGAAAAGAGCTTGTTTGTTCTCAGGAACTACTGCAACAGGCACTCAATCTACACGTTTTAGGAGGATGCCAAAAAACCTCAGTGGTACGTGCGTGCTCAGTTGTGTCCGACTCATTGCTACTCCATGGACTGTAGCCCTGCCAGGCGCCTCTGTCCATGAGATTCTCCAGGCCAGAATACTGGAGTGGGTTGCCGTTTCTTTCTAGAGGGGTTCTTCCCCACCAGGGATCGAAGGTGTCTGCTGTATCAGCAGGCGGATTCTTTACCACTGTGCCTCGTGGGAACCTCAGTCTAGAAACAAACTATTTTAATGCAGTATTTTTAGAAATCAAAATTAATGAGAAAAACCTACAGTGAGCAATGTAAAAACTCTTAAGCAGAGACAGGATCAGTTTTCTTTTTTTGCATTAGGCTCTGTTTTTATGTAAAATTTTGATATTTTGGTTCATTGTGGAGTTTTGGACTTTTTCCCATTAATATTGAAACGATTTTAAGGAATAATGAAAATGCCTTGTTAATCATTCATTGCCATCACCTTGCAGACTGGCTTCTAAGTTAGCTAAGTGACTAGAGGATAAGTTGATCAGAAACTTTCAGCTGTATAGTGTAGTGTTAGTCACTCATTCATGTCCGACTTTTTGTGACCCCATGGACTGTAGCCCGACAGGCTCCTCTACCCATGGGATTGTCCAGGCAAGAATACCATTCCATTCTCCAGGGGATCTTCCTGACCCAGGGTTTGAACCAGGGTCTGCTGCATTGCAGGCAGATTCTTTACCACCTGAGCCTCCCATATAGTTGGATTCAATTGAAACATCTATATGAATTTTAAAAAGGGAAATAGGCTTGTTTGTTGTATATTCTGAACAAGATGTGAAGTGGGTTCAACTCAAATGCAGGCCTTTCTTTCACTCCTAAGTCTAAGACAGGTTACATTTCCTCTTATAAAAAAAGGATTCCTGGGAATTCCCTGGTTGTTCAGTGGTTAGGACTCCAGGCTTCCACTTCAGGGGGACACAAGTTCGATCTCTGGTGGGGGAACTAAGACCCTGCAAGCAGAGTATTTAGGGTTGAGGATATAGACTCTTAAGGCATCATCTATACTGTGGATTTATTGTGCCCGGTCTGGGAGCTTAATTTAGATCTTTCATAATGAATGGTTCACATCTTCCATTTATTTTATCAGAGCAAGCTTCCCATTTCTTTTCAGAGAAGTAGGAGCCTCTTTATTATTTACTAATTTGCTTTAGTCAGGTAAAGTTAAATATTCTGGAAAGATTGTGCTGACCAGTGCTAAGTCATTTTGTATTTTAAATGTTTTTTGTAATATTTAAACCTAAATATGTTAAATATGAAGCTTCTCTGGTGGCTCAGCGGTAAAGAATCTGCCTGCAATGCAGGAGACTCGGTTGGGTCCCTGGATCTAGACGATTCCCTGGAGGAGGGCATGGCGACACACTCCAGTATTCTTGCCTGGAAAATCCCATGGATAGAGGAGCCTGGCGGGCTACAGTCCATCAGTTCAGTTCAGTTCAGTTGCTCAGTTGTGCCCGACTCTTTGCGACCCCATGAACTGCAGCATGCCAAGCCCCCCTGTCCATCACCAACTCCCAGAGCCTACCCAAACCCATGTCCATTGAGTTGGTGATGGCATCCAACCATCTCATCCTCTGTCGTCCCCTTCTCTTCCTGCCCTCAATCTTTCCCAGCAACAGGGTCCTTTCAAATGAGTCAGCTTTTCGCATCAGGTGGCCAAAGTATTGGAGTTTCAGCTTCAACATCAGTCCTTGGGGTTGCAAAAATAGGACACGTTTGAAGTGACTGAGTACACGCACACACACATTCAATATGGCTCTTGTAAATTGAGACCATTCTGAATAGTATTCTGGCTCCAGCTTTCTTTAAGCAGAATTTTAAGAAAATGTTTCCTAGTACATACAAAGCCTTGTTATCAGTACACATGGTATATCCTATGCTAAAAGATAAGTAATTCACAACAGGGATAATATTGCCATCTAGGGGCATTTTGGGAAACTTGTGAGGAATTTTTTGTTTAGCACAAAGAGGGGAGTAATCCTTAAATGCAGTGATATGAAAGGCAAAATCCAGGACTGCTAAACATCCTGCTGCCCCTGTACACGGTCAGTCCTGCACAACAAAGACTTATCCTGCAACGGAATGACTCGGATCTCCCACTGGATGTTCTTATGGCACTAAAACCTGTTTTTGATTATTTACTTATCAACATAAACTGTCCAGGGCATAATTTTAGTACACACTAATTTCAGTAATGCAGCTGTCGTGTAAGCAGAGGAAAGACTGTACTTTGTTCAGAATTTTGCTGAGAGGTGTTCATCATTGTGGAAACTCATGTTAACAGCTCTGTGTGTCATATTTGATCACCACTTACATCATCTTCATTTTTAAATATTGAATTATGATTGTATAGATATACTTATTAAGTCCTTTTTTCACAATGTCAGTGTGTATCTTAAACACAACAGATTAATTACTATTATGTCTCTATTATGTCTCTGATGTGATCACACCTGACCAATTTACTAATTAAAAATACATGTTATAAATGCCTTTATTTCCTCTTTGTATGTAGCAAAGAAGGCATTATATTGACTTTTTTTGAGCTAGTGAAGAGGTCATTGTCTTTGAATTCTGTTTATAGGTAGTAAAGGGAGCATTGTAAACTATTTATTATGTATGGAAAACTGGAACCTGGTGGGGTTGAAAATCACTGTGCTAGATCATTCTGGAACGTTACTAGGCAGTCAGATTCTGAGGCTTTTGTTTTCTGGAATTTACTGTCTTGTGAAAATCAAGGTACATCACCATCTCAGCGTTCTGAAGTCTCTTGTTTTCCATATTCTAGTTTTACTGATAACTTTTCCTTTCTTTAGGCAATATGAAATGAAGACAAGAGACAGTGAACTCAGAAGGCACGACTAGGTGCTCTCTCACTGTCTTCTTACCTTACGTCTTTCTTTACACCTCAAGGAGACATCTCTTCATTCTTGTTCTGAACATAGCTTTAAATATCTCTTTGGGTGTCTTTGATACTTTTTATTTTTTTTTATTTTACTTTACAGTACTGTATTGGTTTTGCCATACATCAACATGATTCCGCCACGGGTGTACACATGTTCTCAATCCTGAACCTTTTAATAAAAGTGTCTGGGTTTAACCTGACTAATGCTATTTTTAAAGATTTATTCATTAGTTGGTTTTATGACTTTCCAACTTTATATGTGTATTTTTATTACTTAGTACTATTTAAACCTTCATTACACAAATAATGCATGTTTCTTATAGAAAATTAGAAAATATGGAGAAACAAAAAGTTTAAAAAAAAACTGCTAACATCACCACAGTTAACATTTTAGTGTCTTGAGAGTGCTTCTTTTTCACTGAGCAAGCTATGCATCAGTAAATATATTTTAATTAATATAAACTTTTATTTAGTATATTGTAACAGGTTTTCAAGGATATTATAAGTCTCAGTTTTTAATAGCCCACCAGAACTCTTCTCTCTTTCAGGTATTTCTGGCCATGAGTTCATCAGCTATTTTTAATATGAACTTTTCCAAACATATTTTTCTGAATGCTAAAGCAGTAAGGTTTTTAAATCTTGAAGATGATATTTTGGGGTGTTAAAAGAAAATATTAGGTATATGCTTTATGTAAATAAAATAGGAAAATAAACTTTACTGATGTTTATTAAATGCCTTGGCTTTGGTACCTATGATTGGCCAAATGTCAGTTATATCACAGGACACTAAGGCATCCTGAAAAAAGAGTATGGGTAACACAGGGGAAAAGGGATGACTGGAGCCCTTGCTCAGTTATTGTGTAATAAATATAGTTTATGTTGGCTCCATTAAATGGATTTATAGAGATAAGACTATTTGAATATTTGAAATTGTCAAGAAGACTATTTGAAATATAGATTCACATTACTTTTAAGGATGACCCTCATTCTAAGGGTGCCTTGAGATAATAGCAGATGATAGTATGAAAACATCATAATTAGCAAGATATTTGAAAGTACTGTGTTTTAACTAGTAAAATAAATGCTCAGTTGTGTCCTAATATCTTAAAGTTTGACCTAACCACCCTATCTAAATAGTCCTTCCTCTTTCTCCATCTGCATATTACTTTCTTTTTTTTCTGGACACCTAACATATTTATTTCTTCATTGTCTGTCTTTGTAATGTAAGTTCCATAAGACCAAGAACTGTACTCCTAGTGCTAACCATAGCAGGTCTGCTCTGTGTGCGTGTGTGTTAGTCGCTCAGTCCCATCTGACTCTTTACGACCCCATGGACTGTAGCCTGCTAGGCAACTCTGTACATGGGTGTCTCCAGGCAAGAATACTAGAGTGAGTTTGCCATTCCCTTCTCCAGGGGATCTTCCCAACCCAGGGATCAAACCTGGGTCTCCTGCATTGCAGGCAGATTATTTCCCATATGAGCCACCAGAGAAGGCCCTGCTATGTGCTTGGTATCACATAAAAGGTTTTTAAATGAAGAATCCTTTTTTTGTATAGTTATTGAGTATAGTTGATTTACAGTATTGTGTAAATGAAGAATCTTTGTCTCATTCTTCAATTTCTCTTTTGGATATGTTTTACAGAAGCACATAACAGGGTGGTGTAGTGGCAAAGGTATATAATTTGCTTTTTTAAGTATGTACATATTTGAGAATCATTGGTTGTATTTTTTTTTAACTAATAGGCAGACTGTCTAAGTATGTTGGAGTATACAAGTCTAGAATATACATACACTTGACTCTTGAGCACCATGGGTTTGAATTGTGTGGATTTTATTTTCAGTAGTAAATACTATAGTACTACATGATCCCTGGTTGGTTGACTTCATGGTTGCAGAATCGTGGATATGGAGAAGCTACATAGAAGAAAGGCAGACTGCATGTTATACTTGGATTTTTGACTGCATGGGTCATCAGCGCCCCTAACTCTCACATTGTTCAAAGGTCAACTGTATACCCAAACATGCCTAGCATTTCCATTCTTGACTTGCAAGTTGACCAGTAACTGACCTGGTAACGTTCCCCCATTTTCCCATAAGTTTTATATTAATTCTTAATTACTTTCTCAGAATTAAGTTCCAAGGAGGTTTTTTTTATCATCTTTAAATTTTGAAGAGATTATTTTTACTAAGCAATTAAGTAAAAAAAAAAAAAAAAGGCAACACACCTTAGATGTTCTGCTGGTAGAGGAGAAATATACCACAATCCCCATGTTTTTCTGTATCAATTTTGTGATTATATATTTGGAAACTGTCCTTTAATCTGCATGACTAAGGAGTGAAATACTACTATATTTGCTTCACTCTTGCTTTTCCTTTGTTTTATTCTGATCAAAATATACTACTGTTTTTATTCAAAGTGGATTTTTACCTAGAAGCAATAGAGATGTAATAGTTCTAGATCTGTAGTCAGATAGATGTAGAAAGATCTGGAATTAAATCCCAGTCTTTCCTTTATCTTGTAACCTTGGACAATTTTAATTTAACCTCTCTCAACTTCAATTTCCTTAGTTCTGTACTGGTTATAATAATATTGTATGTTTGTGAAAGTTGCTCAGTCATGTCCAACTCTTTGTGACCCCATGGACAGTAGCCCCCTAGGCTCTTCTGTCCATGGAATTCTCCATGCCAGAATACTGGAGAGGGTAGCTGTTCCCTATTGAAGGGATCTTCCCAACTCAGGGATCGAACCCAGGTCTCCTGCATTGCAGGTGGATTCTTTACCATCTGAGCCACCAGGGAAGCCCAATAATTTTATTACCTACTTCATATGATAGTTTTGATGGTTAAACAGGATAATCCCTGTAATAAAACAGACCACAAACAGTAAATGCTGGAGAGAGTTTGGAGAATAGGGAACACTCCTACATTCTTGGTGAGAATGTAAATTCGTACAGCGCTGTGGAGAATAGTCCAGAGTTTCCTCTAAAAATAGAGCCACCATATGGCCCTGAAATCCCACTCCTGGACAGATATCTGGAGAAAAGAATGATCTGGGACTTGCCTGATGGTCAGCGGATGGGAATCTGTCTGCCACTGCAGTGGACATGAGTTTGATCCCTGGTTTGGGAAGATTGCACATGCCGCAGAGCAACAAAGCCCATGCGCCGCAACTGCTGAGCCCGCCTGCCACGACTGCTGAAGCCAGGAGCCAGTGCACCGCAGCAAGCGAACCTACCACAGTGGGAAGCCTGCCCCGCAGTGAAGGGTAGCCCCACTCGCCACAACTAGAGAAAGTGCGTAAACAGTAATGAAAACCCAGTGCAATTAAAAAATGAATAAATAACGTGGTCTGAAAGGACACATGCACCCCACTGTTCATTGCAGTACTGTTTACAGCATCCAAGACATGGAAGCAGCCTAAATGTCCATCAACAGAGGAATGGAGGAAGATGTGATACATATATACAATGAAATATTACTCAGCCATTAAAAAGAAAATAATGCCATTTGCAGGATCATTGATGGACCTAGACGTGTCATAATGAGTGAAGTCGGTCAGACAGAGGAGAAAAACCATATGATATCCCTTATATGCAGAATCTAAAAAGAATTTATACAAATGAACTTACTGACAAAACAGATACAGATTCACAGACTTAGAAAATGAACTTGTAGTTGCCAGGGGCAGAGAATAAGGGGAAGGCATAGTTAGGGAGTTTGTGATGGACTTGTAAACACTGCTATATTTTAAATGGTTAACCAACAAGGACCTTATAGCACAGGGAACTCTGTCTCTATGTGACAGCCTCGTTAGGAGGGGAGTTTGGGGTAGCAATGGATACATAAATGTGTGTAGCTTGACAGCCTTTGCTGTCTACCTAAAACTATCACTACATTGTTAATCAGCTATACTCTAATATCAAATTAAAAGTTAGGGGAAAAAAAGAGAATGCTGTAAAATATTCAACCTTGTGTCTATTGCATGGTTAGTGCTTAATAAATTTTAACTCTTTAATCATTGTGAATACATTCTTGAATTTACAAATGTTCATTCCTCATCATCAATTGTAAATGAATGTCAGTTCAGTCCAGTTCAGTCACTCAGTCGTGTCCGACTCTTTTCGACCCCATGAATCACAGCACGCCAGACCTCCCTGTCCATCACCAACTCCCAGAGTTCACTCAAACTCACGTCTATCGACTTGGTGATGCCATCCAGCCATCTCATCCTCTGTCGTCCCATTCTCCTGCCCCCAATCCCTCCCAGCATCAGAGTCTTTTCCAGTGAGTCAACTCTTTGCATGAGGTGGCCAAAGTACTGGAGTTTCAGCTTTAGCATCATTTCTTCCAAAGAACACCCAGGACTGATCTCCTTTAGAATGGACTGGTTGGATCTCCTTGCAGTCCAAGGGACTCTCAAGAGTCTTCTCCAACACCACAGTTCAAAAGCATCAACTCTTTGGCGCTCAGCTTTCTTCACAGTCCAACTCTCACATCCATACATGACCACTGGAAAAACCATACCTTGACTAGATGGACCTTTGTTGGCAAAGTAATGTCTGTGCTTTTGAATATGCTCTCTAGGTTGGTCATAACTTTCCTTCCAAGGAATAAGTGTCTTTTAATTTCATGGCTGCAGTCACCATCTGCAGTGATTTTGGAGCCCAAAAAAATAAAGTCTGACACTGTTTCCACTGTTTCCCCGTCTATTTCCCATGAAGTGATGGGACCGGATGCCATGATCTTCGTTTTTTGAATGTTGAGGTTTAAGCCAACTTTTTCACTCTCCTCTTTCACTTTCATCAAGAGGCTTTTTAGTTCCTCTTCACTTTCTGCCATAAGGGTGGTGTCATCTGCATATCTGAGTAAATGAATGTACTTGGGATAAATTTGTTTTACATATAAAGTAGATTTTTGTAATCTATCTAAAGAACCTACATGGTACATAGTGTACCTAGAGTATAGTTTAATAAAATGTTGAAACCTAGCCTCCCAAAATTATATTTCTATAGAAAATGCATTCAGAACTCCACTTTGAAGTTCCTCCTCTTTGTACTCTTACTAAGGACATTGGTACTCCTGAAAGCATGGTACATCAGTGAGTTGGAAAAAAGGGAATAAGAGTAAGGTTTTGCAGCATGATATGTGGAAAAACGCTAAAGGAAGGGTTTTTAACCTGATACCTGTAGCTTCAGGGAATCTACGAATTAGTAGTAGCCAAGCAATAGTATTTTGTGTGTGAGAGAAATATTTTTTCAGACATAACTTATTAAAAGCTGCCAGTTTTCCTGTTGTTCTTCTAGAGATTTATTTATTTCTAGAATTTCATTGAGATATTGACAGTTGTTTTGTTGAATCCTCTAGATTGTTTCATGCAAATGCAATTTTGCTAAAAGGAATACATTCTGTCAATGATACCAAACCACTACAGTCATAAATCTGGCACTCTGTCATAGTCTCCTGTTAAGGTGCAGATGTCTGTCATCAGAATTTTCTATTTATATTCAATACGTTAGCCAAAGTTAAAAGCTTTTTACTACTCATTTGTGACACTCTTTTGGAAATAGATATTAATTCAGTACTATAATCATAATTGGACTTCCCTGGTGGCTCAGACAGTAGAGAATCTACCTGCAGTGTGGGAGACCCAGATTTGATCCCTGAGTCCCAAAGATCCCTGGGAGAAGGGAATGGTTACCCACTCCAGTATCCTTGCCTGGAGAATTCCATAGACAGAGGAACCTTGTAGGCTACAGTCCGTGGGATTACAAAGAGTCAGAGACAACAGAGAAATGAACACTTTCACACTTTTCATAATCATAATTATATAACAGCTCACAATCTGAAACCTGTAATATCTCAATACCATCTAAATCAACCATTTCCAAAATGACTATTAATAAATAAGAGCCATGTATAAAATGAGAATTGCAATACATTTTTGACACACAACACTGTTTAAGCTCAGTTTATTAGTTTTGATTTTTAACTTAAATCCCATTTGACTGCATTGGCAATTCTCCAGCCAATATGTTCTTTTTTTTACTTTTAAGATTGACTCCATCCTCTACCAGTAATCTGTTAGTGTGTTACTGTAACACAGGTGTAGATAATAAAATCTTATTCTTCAGTATTATTTACAGTCATATTTTACTTTCAGTGTTTCTCTTCCACAAGTCTGCAGAAAATACAAATGCTTAACTATGTTGTTAAATGTTGTTAACTGTGAAGAACTTAGAAATCACTAAAAATATCTCTGAAAATTAGATTCATCAATCTCCCTCAGGAATTCAGTGTGGCTGTAACTAGCAAGCAATATCCTTTTATAATTTGCTTACACTTCTCATGTTTTAAGATTTTTATTTTTCTTCCATTAAAGAAAACTTGTTGACTTTTCTTAGGTACAGAAAATATTTGCATGATTAAGGAAAGTATTGTAGTTTAGGGACTGAATTATTGAGCCAGATTGCTTGAGTTTAAATTCCAGGTGTACAATTTTCTGACCTAAGTGACACTGGACAAGTTATTTAACTAACTTTTCTATGCCTAAGAGGTTGTTTTTAATGCACTTCTTCATAAATAAAATGGAGAGATTAATATTACCTACCTCATGGGTGATATTGAGGATTAAGTGAATAAAAAGCAGTTTCTAGAAATTAGTATTGTTTTGTTAATATTGCCTCAAAAATTTTTACAATAATCATTTTGCATTTTTTAAAAAATAGACTTTTATTTATTTACTATACTTAAATAATTTCCAAACTCTTATAGGATTTGCTTCTCCAGAAACCCAAAGCTGCAGTAGAGCTTTGGAGACAGACAGAAAACTTGATTCTAAATCCTGATTATAGTTTTTAAGTTTATAAAAGTTTCAGTTTGTGCATGTGTGAAATGGGTACTATAAGAGAACAGATATCATAACCTTAGTGTGATGATTAAATTAAATGTACAAGTACAGCCTTTGCCGGTGCCTGGTACACATTAAGTGCTCAGGAAGTTGTAGCTGTTATCATTACATGTTAAATGCCCTAGTAATTTATGCCTGCAACTGAATGCCAAGTAACTGAATCAGTTGTGAGGTCTGAAAAGATTATTTCTTGGCCATTAATATACATCTTAATTGTCTCTATGTGACTGCTTTACATTCACCTTGGGATTCACTAATACTCAGTTTTACTTCCCACAAAGTATACTTATTTATTTAATAAATAAATATCTTTCTCTCGGTGTATTTATCTGATCTAACTTTCAGTTTCTGAGCACTGGGCCCAGTCAACTGAGATTATCTTCATTCAAATTTTTATCTTTAGGAGACTGTTTATGGGTATTCTTTTCTCCAAGCTAGGACTGCTGCTGCTGCTGCTAAGTCGCTTCAGTCGTGTCCAACTCTGTGCAACCCCATAGACAGCAGCCCATTAGGCTCCTCTGTCCTTGGGATTCTCCAGGCAAGAGTACTGGAGTGGGTTGCCATTTCCTTCTCCAATGCATGAAAGTGAAAAGTGAAAGGGAAGTCGCTCAGTCATGCCGACTCTTAGCAATCCCATGGACTGCAGCCTACCAGGCTCCTGTGTCCATGGGATTTTCCAGGCAAGAGTACTGGAGTGGGGTGCCATTGCCTTCTCCGAAGCTGGGGCTAGAGCTGTCTTATTAAGAGTAGCAGGGTTCAACCATCTGTAAAAACAACTATGGGTCCTAGAGGGGATCGCCTGTTGTATTCTGGGGCAGCTAAGGATTATAAAGGCAGCTCTGAATTATCAGGTAACACAGTGACTGAATTATAAAGTTTGGTCATTCAGTCCATGGAGATTTGAATTGGAAAGATTATTAATCTTGAAAGTTTCCTCCTGTCTCTTCATCAGGCCTCTGGAAACTGCCTTGAATTGTGAATTCCTTTTATTTGGCTAGATTATAAAATATAAAGATAAGACTCTTATCTCATTCTCAGGAGTATATATACAACACAGTTTTGTTCCAACAGACTTGTCACCATAGGAACTGTATTTTATGATTTGAAATGAGACTAAACTTCTCTTATGAGTACTAGTAAGCTCTGTTTTTCTATTAGTGAAGAGACCTATATTCACCTGGTAATGCTTTCCATAGGTTTTTAGGTAGTCAAGGATTCTTATTGGAAATTAAAGAAATTGAAATGGAGTGCTTGGAGTTAACACTGCCTTTTTTTCTTCAGTTGGAGACTGAAATTTCTTTTTTTGTCTCATGAGAAAAGATGTAAGTTTTAGGTAGTTCAAACAGCAAAATTTGTTAAAACTATGCAAATTATTTAATAATAATACAAGTTTATATTTAGTATGTTTTCTTTTGTAGGTTTCCTCAGTTATTGGCGTGGCAATTTGGCAAATGTTATCCGGTATTTTCCAACACAAGCTCTAAACTTTGCTTTCAAAGACAAATACAAACAACTGTTCATGTCTGGAGTTAATAAAGAAAAACAGGTAATTATTTTTTATTATTTTTAACTGAAAGATTCTTTAAATTATATAGTGCTTTACAGTTTTTAAAAGTTTCACATATGTGATTCAAATTACCCATAATAACCCTTTCCCCCACCCCCCTATCAGCCCCCACTTCCCTTTTCTCACTGGTAACCACTAGTTTGTTTTGTGTATCTGTGAATCTGCTTCTTATTTGTTTTATTCACTACTTTGTTGTATTTTATAGATTCCACATAGAAGTGATATCATGAAGTATATATCTTTTTCTGACTTACTTCATTTAGCATAATACCCTCAGAGTCTGTCCATGTTGCTGCAAATGGCAAATTTTCATGCTCTTTTATAGCTCAGTAGTATTCCATTGTTTATATCACATCTTCTTTATCCATTCATCTGTTGTTGGACACTTGAATTGATTATATACCTTTATAACCTTGGCAGTTACAAGTAATGCTGCTATGAACATTGGAGTGCCTGTATCTTTTTGAGTTGTGTTTTTGTATTTTTTGGACATATACCCAGGAGTGGAATTGCTGGATCATATGGTAGTTCTGTTTTTGGAAAAAGCAGGTAATTATATTTTAATATCTCTAAAATTTTCTAAGAAGTAGTTGAATTTGTCTTACCTGAGGTCATTTTTCCCAATTAGAGCATGATTGTGTTAATTTCTACTGTATAGCAAAGTGAGGCAGTTCAGTTCAGTTCAGTCAGTCGCTCAGTCGTGTCTGACTCTTTGCGACCCATGAATTGCAGTGCGCCAGTCCTCCCTGTCCATCACTAACTCCCGGAGTTCACTCAAACACGTCCGTCGAGTCGATGATGCCATCCAGCCATCTCATCCTCTGTCGTCCCCTTCTCCTGCCCCCAATCCCTCCCAGCATCAGAGTCTTTTCTAATGAGTCAAGTCTTTTCATGAGGTGGCCAAAGTATTGGAGTTGTATAGCAAAGTGAGGCAGTTAGACATGTATGTATACATTCTTTTTAATATACTTTTCTAGTATGGTTTATCATAGGATATTGAATATAGTTTCCTGTGCTATACAGTAGAACCTTGTTTATCCATCATATATATAGTATTTTATTTCTGCTAACCCAACGCCCCCCTCTTTCCCTCGCTCACCCCACCATACCCCTTGGCAACCACAAGTCTGTTCTCTATGTCTGTGAGTCTACTTCTGTTTTGTAGATAGGTCCATTTCTTTTATATTTTAGATATCACATATAAGTATTACCATATTTCTTTCTGATTTACTTCACTTAACTGTGATAATATCTGGTTACATCCATGTTGCTGCAAATGGTGTTATTTCATTCTTTTTTTATAGCTGTTATTTTCCATTGTATATGTACAGCATCTTCTTTATCCATTAAAAGACCTGTGGAGTTTTATTTGGGGAGGAGGTGCTCAAGTAGTAGAAAAAATAATAGTTAGAACATTAATAACTGTTAGCATATTATAATATTATTAAGTCATAGAAATTACATATGGAAATTTAGAAATATATTAACTTTTACAAGTTTCTATAAACCTCTTAACACAAATTTAATAAATAAGGGATCTTTAGTTGGAACTTCTTTTGACTACGGAATTGTATCAGAGAGTCCCGAAGACTGTCTTCATGTTCAGTGATTCACTAGGCCTCAGAGAACTCAGAAAAGCTATTATACTCCTGGTTTACAGCAAAAAGATGTAGATTAAAATCAACAAAGGGAAAAAGCACATAGGACAAAATCTAAGAGAAACTAGGTGCAAGCTTCTAGGTGTCCTCTCCTAGTAGACTCAGCTGGACAGCACTTAGTTCTCCCAGCAATAATGTGAGACAACACATATACTGCCAAATAAGGTTGCTCACTTGAGCTGTGGTGGTCAGGTCTTTGTGGGAGGGAAGTCAGTTTCATAGGCATGTATAATAGACTCAGCTACTCAGTCTCCAGCTACGGCTGCCACCCACTCAAAAGGCCAAATTGATATAGTTTAGCCCAAAGCCCCAAGTATACAAAGGGGTGTTCACCATAAATCAACGTTAGTATAAACTATCTGGTGTTGCCAAAGCTTCTGGCATATAAAGACAGTCTTACTAGATAGGATATTCCATGGGCTCAGAAAGTTACCTCAATGGAACCTTTGAGTCTGGTCAAAGAGGGAGATCTTTTCAGTATGTGCAGGGTTTGGGCAACACAAGCCTGCTGAGTTAGCCGTTTACTGAACATTTTCTACCCTATCTCCCCCAAAAGATAATTCCTGTAAAACTAAGCCAGATGGAGCTATTAACTCCAGAATTAACTAGAAAATTTATGTTACTAACATCTGTCCCTAACAGTGTAAATAACACGGTTCTAAAAGTTTCAGTTAACTCTGATCTCTGTTAAAACTCTGTAATAAATTTCAAATCAGTAGAGCTTGAGGTAAAAACATTTTTAGTATGCTTCTAAAGAATATGCTAGCACTTTCCTGGTGGTCCAGTGGTTAAGACTCCATGCTTCCAATGCAGGGGGCACAGGTTCAGTCCCTGGTTGGGAAACTAAGATCCCACATGCTGCAAGTTGTGGCCAAAAGATAAGAAAAGAACAATAAAAAAGAAAGAACATGCCGTCTTATTTAGAATGTAAAGATATTTAGTCACAAGTAATATGTAATGTTTAAATATATATTATTTATTAAATTTGGCTACTAATGATCCTTCTGTTTCTGCCCTTAGACATCAAAATGTTCTTCTATTTCTGTTCCTGCTCTAAAAAAAAGTGAAAAAAAAAAAACACCTGAAAATGAAAATACAGTATTTTGGGTTTCTTACCTGGTTTTCAAAGAAACATAGAAGATAGAAAAAACAAGTACAGTGTGAAGTGAACTGAAGTCGCTCAGTCGTGTCCGACTCTTTGCGACCCCATGTACTGTAGTCTACCAGGCTCCTCTGTCCATGGGGTTTTCCAGGCAATAGTACTGGAGTGGATTGCCATTTCCTTCTCCGGGGGATCTTCCCAACCCAGGGATCGAACCCAGGTCTCCCACATTGTAGACAAACGTTTTACCATCTGAGCCACCAGGGAAGTACAGTGTATGTGATTTAAAAGTAGTTGGTTTACCACAATAAATATCTCTGCATGCTTCTCAGGATGGCTGCACTGGTGACAGTACTAGCTGTTGGCAAGGATTCAGAGAAGCTGAATTTTACACTGCTGGTGGGAATGTAAAATGATCTTGCCGCTTTCAAGAGAGTATGACAGTTTCTTACAAACTAAACATATGCTTATCATACAGTCCAACTCTTGGGCATTTATCCCAGAGAAAAAGACCTCTGTTCACAAAAAAGCAAAGTATACAATGTTCATTGAAGATTGTTTCATAATAGACAAAAATTTGGGAATAACCCAGATGTCCCAGGTGAATGCTTAAACTGTGGTACATCTCGCCATAGAAGGTCACTCAGCAATAAAGAGAAACATGTTTTGATAAAACAAGTATTGTATGATCCTCTTGGGATCTAGTAAAGGCAAATTCATAGAGACAGAAAGTAGAATAGAGGTTGCCAGCTGTAAGAGGGAGGGAGATTCTTTAATAGGTACAGAGTTTATGTTTAGCATAATGAAAAGTTCTGGAAATAGTAATGATGTTTATACAGTGTTGTCCTTAATGCCACTGAATTATACACTTAAAATGCCTAAACAGTAAATTTTACCATATAGTTTTAAAAAAGAACAAACATGATATAAACAGCAACTTTGAATGCTAACTGAAAAGATACCAATCTCAAAAAATATTTGCTTTCTGGTTTCATTTATTTACCATTTACCAGGAGAGAGGGAGGTGGCTATAAAGAGGTCCATAAATGGAGGATCTTTATCATGGAACTGTCCACTATGATAATTTGTGGTCATATGAATCTGCACATATGATAAAACGGCGTAGAACTAAATACACACACAGATGAGTGTGTAAAACTTGTGAAATCTGAATAAGGTAGATTTCCATCAATGTTAGTTTCCTCTACTATAGTTATGCTGGGCTTCCCAGGTAGCTCAGTGGACAAAGAATCCTCCCTCAACGCAGGTCTCACAGGAGACTCGGGTTTGATCCCTGGTTCGGGAAGATCCCCTGGAAGAGCATGGCTACCCACTCCAGTATTCTTGCCTGGAGAGTCCCATGGGCAGAGGATGGCAGGTTACATACATTCCATAGGGTCATAAAGAGTCCAACACGACTGAAACCTCTGAGCATGCACACACGTAATTATGTTACTGCTGCTAAGTCGCTTCAGTTGTGTCCGACTCTGCGACCCCGTGGACTGCAGCCTACCAGGATCCTCCATCCATGGGATTTTCCAGGCAAGAGTAC
This sequence comes from Capricornis sumatraensis, assembly GCF_032405125.1. Classification (NCBI taxonomy): domain Eukaryota; kingdom Metazoa; phylum Chordata; class Mammalia; order Artiodactyla; family Bovidae; genus Capricornis; species Capricornis sumatraensis. Next base: position 37,119,828 of record NC_091085.1, on the reverse strand, counting down.
TGGAGTGGGCTGCCATTGGAAAATTGCTTGAAAAGTTTAAAGACTTCATATGTATTAGGATGCATGTGAGTCTGCTATTATGTCAGAGTAAAAAGTTTTTAAAAAATAACCATGGTAGGGAGATGTGTGCCTACTATATACTCTTATCACTGAACTTTTACTTTGCCCTTTGAGGTAGTTATTTTTACCCCAAATGTACAGATAAGGAAAACAAGACAGAGCTTAAAGCATTTGCCCTAGTCTTTTGTTCATGTCTTTCTAATTCTCAAATTCAGTTCTTTCTACCATACTCTTACTCCTCTTCCAGCTGAGGTGACTGAACTAGATGAGTGTTAGCTGAACCTGGGCATAACATATGTCTCTGCTGCTCCTAAGCAGCTACCAGCACAACCCTCATCGAAGACTAGAGCTTCCTCCTCTCTTCCATGCCCACACAAACTGTTAGAAAGAACTTTGGTCCCAGGTATTTGTGCTTGGAGGCAGTTTATCATCTATTTGTCAACAGTTGAAAATGAATAGGATTATTTTCCTCTAAACTCTCTTATTCTCCTTTCCTGATTCCTTTCACTTCCTCTCCATTTATAGTTTGGTGGTGGTGCTCAGTTGTGTCCGACTCTTTGCTACCCCGTAGACTGTAACTCACCAGGCTCCTCTGTCCATGGGATTTTCCAGGCAAGAATACTGGAGTGGGTTGCCATTGCCTACTTCAGGGGATCTTCCTGACCCAGGGATTGAACCCACATCTCTTTCATCTCCTACATTGGCAGGCAGATTCTTTACCACTGCACCACCTGGGAAGCCCCCTTTTACAGTATAGTAATATCTGAAATCACAAACTTAAAAAACAACTTCTGGGGCTGTTCTATTTTCAAGCTTAATTGTGGCGGAACAGACTTTATCTGTTACAGAAACACTTGCAGAATTATCATTCAGCATAGTCTTCTTGTCTCCTTCCCTCCTTCCATGCTCCTTAACCTTCCCTGCCTTCCTTCCCTTAGTAGTTTGGCCATACTATTTATACATTTTGTGCCTGCCTGCATTGCTTTCTCATTGGCGTCACTTTCGCTATCAGACAGGTCCCTGTTTGAATAGTAAATTATGTAAATTATACATTCACCCAGAAAGTTATGGATCTGTTTTCTTTCTCTTATCTAGGAAGGAAATAGAATGTTAAATTGAACTTAAGATGCACTTTATAAATCTTCGTGCTGCATAGGCATATTTGATTTGGCCTGTTTGCTTGTAAGAAGCAGAGAAATTACTTCAAGAAAAAGACATATTTACTGCAGTGGAATTTGAACCACAGGCAGCTGTAGGGATCAAACTATATACTCCTTATCTTTGTCTCCCAGGTCATTTAGTCTATCTGTCTGTAATGATCTGGTTTTTTCTGTGTATCTATTTGCTCTGCATTTCCTCATTATTGCCCATCTTTTTTACTTTCCAACATTTTATTTCTTTTAAGTTCACTGTTAATACCATAGTGATTCCTACTAACCTTTCAAGTGGTGGGGGGGTTCTTTACCTGAGATCCATGCAAACTTGAGGAATAACTTAAACTTTTACAAAAAAACTGTGTTTATATATGTGAAATTTTTATTGGAAAAGTATCTGTAGCTTTCAACAGTCTCAAAGTAAACTGAAACCTAAAAACATTATTTAATGTTTTTTCCTTTTCTGTCCCTACTACTAACTGGCCTAGAATTTCTAGATTCACATTTATAAGATTTAAACTGTGGCCTAGCTCCTCTTTTTCTGCCAGGTTACATATCATCTTCCAAACTATAGATTAGCTACCTTCTGGTCTCATTATCTCTATATGATTATGAAACATGGCTATCTGTACAGTAGAACTTATGAGTTTCACATCAAAAGGCACTGTGGGAGTCCAAGTACCCTTCATTAAACAAATATTTATTGAATGCATTACTCTTACTCTGGACAAGGCCCCATGACTTGTTTTGTGAAATAAACAAATGAATTAAAAATTCAGGCCTCAAAAAATGTAGACAACCTAAATGTCCATGCAACTGATATGGATAAATAAAATGTGTTAAGTCAGTAAAATACTATTTGTCAATAAAAAGGAATGAAGTGCTAACACATGCTACACATGCTACAACATGGATAAACCTTACAAACATGTTATATGAAGGAAGCCAGTCACAAAAGGCTGCTTGTTTCATGATTAGGGAATGTCTGGAATAGGCAAATCTATGGAGACAGAAAGTTGCTTAATGGTTATGTTGGGTTCAGGGAGATGGGAAAGGTATGGAGTGACTGCTGATAGGTACAAGGTTTCTTTTGGAGTGATGAAAATGTTCTGAAACTGATAAAGGTTGTAAAACTTTGATACGCTAATAATTCATTGATTTGAATATATGGGTGAACTGAACAGTGGGTAAATATATCTCAGTAAGTAAAAATAATAATTCTGGCTGAAGAAATTTATAGTCTGTAGAAAGTAAAACAAGACAGGTACACAAATAATTATAAATTGAAAGTAGTGATTGTAAATACTGGTTTTAAAAAATGAGAATCTGGAACATGTTGATACATTTTACATATTGATCACATGATTTACCTTTAATTCTCTGAGAGAAGAAGTATTTATAGGAAGAAGGTATTATTACATATAGTTCTGAATGAGCTGGAGATCAGAGAATTCATGAAAAAAAAACAGAATTTGAATTAGAGCATAAATCAATAACTTTTTGTTTATAAAAGATAGGAAAAAAATTTAAAAGATGGAAAGGGCATTTCAGGCCAGGAGAAAATTGAGAGTTCCAAAGCATGGGAGACTTAAAATTATTGTTGGAAATAAGAGCCACAAGAGGGAAGGGATGTGTGTGTACTTGTAGCTGATGTGTGTTGTTGTGCAGCAGAGGCCAGCACAGCAATTATCCTCCAACTAAAACTAAATTTAAAAAAAAAAGATGTCAGAGAAGCAAGAAACTGAGCTTGACTAGGTTGGTTACAGTGGTCTTATACCCTAGGTTTTCTGTAAGAACTCCAGTTCAAATATTCCTTTCTTTTTCTTGAGCACTAGATGTTGAAAAGCAGTTTACTGGACCTAAGCAGAGCACATTTCAAATGTTTATCAAAAAGAACCTCAACAGCCCTTGTGAAGTAGTAGATCAGTAAGGTCTTCCATGCCACTCAGCCACATTATAATTGATTTCTGCCAATTTACATTTGGCATTTGAACATAGTCTATATTTTTGACCTGTTTAAATTTATTTTTACTAAAACTACAGAGTGACATTGTGGCATTATGATATATTACTGTCCCTCTCCCCTGCCACCAAGAAAGGGAACAACTGAGGCCTCCACAGATACCTAACATTTTAGTTATAAAAGGATATATTATTAATAAAAAGCTTTATACAGTCTAAAGAGTGGAATATCTTATGTGGCTTCTTGTGCTAATCTGGGCTGCTTTTGCTGGAGGATATTAAAATATCTTGGAATTTCAATATATCAGCATCTAGCCTGCATCTCCTAGACTGCCTGGTGAGAAACAAAGACTGCATGGACATGGAGGGAAGTATTTTGGATGATAATATATGCTTATTTATTTTAGGTGTTTATTTTGTAAAAGCATCTTGTAAATCTGGCTCTTTAACCTTATAAAAATAAAAGATTTTTTAAAATCAGAGTCTATAGTTTAATAACTACTTTTTAATTAATATGTTTCAGTTCTGGAGGTGGTTTTTGGCAAACCTGGCTTCTGGTGGAGCTGCTGGGGCAACATCCTTATGTGTAGTTTACCCACTAGATTTTGCCCGAACCCGATTAGGTGCTGATATTGGAAAAGGTACGGGATTATTAGAAATGCTAACTCTTCCTTTGTGGTTTTGTTATTTATTATAGTTATGCTTTTAACAGTAGTGTTGCATTCAGCCTAAAAATTTTATTCTCAACCAAATGGTAAAGTCCATAGAGCCTAAAGATTACTACTTTTTTTCTTTTCTTTTAAACTAGGGAAAGGAAGGCCAACACTATAGTAACATAAAAGTAAGCCACAAAGAGCACTTTAACTTCTGGTTTGTTTCTCATTTTGTTATTTAGAGAGCCATCCCCTAGATTCCTTCATCCACTTATTTACCTGTCTTGACTGTGGCCCCTTTCTAGGTTACATGTATAACTCTCACCGTAGATTCCCTTTTCCTCTGTCCTTACTTATTTATCACATCCTCTGTGTTTCTTCATACCCTTGTTTTGGTAGATGTATTCTTTGATAGCTTTCTAAGGAGGGTGGATAGGAGATAAACTGAGATCTTGGCTATCTGAAAATGTCTGTTTCACAAATATTGGCCATATGTAAAATTCTGGAATTAAAATCATTTTCTTTCACAATTTTGAAAGCATTACTCTGGAGTCTAGTTTCTAATACTGCTCTTAAGAAATCATTTCCTTACTGCTGATCCTTCTGTATATGACTTTTTCTTGTTTTTCTGGCTTCATTCATTATATTTTTCTCATATAAAACTATATGGTGGCTATGTGGAGGCTGGGTCCTCTGCATGGAAACTCTAGTATGAGTCTTTACGAGATGGTCAGAGAAGTCCTGATACAGAGACTTGGTGAACAACATCTCTTTCCAGAGACCAGGAGTAAGATAACTGTAGGTCTTGGAAATGGCATCAGAAGTGGCCCTGGCAAAGTTGCCCAAGGTTCCGGGGCAGCCCCTGGCAGAGGTGCAGCAGTCGTCAGTTCCAGCCATCAGCAGCAGCTTCTTGGGCTCAGAGGCTAGGACAGTGCCAGTGCTCCTGAGGACAGGGATGAGGCGCACCAGCACGGAGCCACAGCAGCGGCCTGTCACCTTGTAAGAGACGGTGTGGGGCTCGCTGTTCTTATCTCCCCAGGAGCCTCACAGCACAGACGATGGCGAGCTTGGCCAGAATGGTGGCCCCATGAATGGCAGTGGCTACCTCCTTAAGTACTTGACGCTCAAATTGACATGTCTCTTGCAATCCCCAGTGGTGACAAAATGTCTTGACCCTGGTCCACTGGCCAGCATGGGTCTGCTTTTGCCTAGGCATAATCTTTAAAACCTTTGAGGGATACCCCAGGGAAAAGTCAATGATCTCAAAAGTTAATGATCTCAGATAGCCTGATGGGCAAAAAGAAGAAATAGATCTCCTTCAGGGACTTGATTTTCATGTCCTTGACCAGGTGGCCCAGCTTGGTGATGTCCTTGGCTTTGCCTCTGCAAGCTCTGCAACCTCAGCCCTGGACGCCAGCGCCACTGCCGAAGCCTCCACAGAAACCACCCATGGCTTCCCGTTCCAGGGCCTCCAGGCCCCCCACAGCACATTTATCATCCACCATTTGGTGTTTTTTTCTTTTTAATTACCTTATATCCCTGATGATTTGACATTCACAATGATGTATCTGTGTGTGAGTCTTTTTCAGTAATTGTGAAGGTAACTCAGTTGGCCCCATGTGACTCCAGCACAAATTGGAGCCTTACCACAGTAGTACTTAATTCCTTTAATTTTAAATTTCTGTGATTATTGGAGACATGTGGTTCTCTTTTCAACAGTATCTCCCTCTGCAAGAAATTAGGTTTCAACTTTCTCTGCTCACTCTTAGTGAGTTACCACTCCTCCACCTCCCTTCCATCTTGCCAAAATTTGTGAACTTTATTCTTGTCATGTACTCTTTTTTGCTTTAAACCTGTTTTTCCCTTATTATTATTTTAATAGAATTTCTCAAGGAAGCAGAGATTCATTCAACAAGTATTATTGGGTGCCTCCAGTAAAGTGGGTCCTGCTTGAGATACACCATATTAATCATGGAGCTCATGGTTCATGTACCTTACAGTCTAGTGGAGGTTGTAGTAATTAAAAAAGGAAAAAATGACTAAAATCTACTGTCACTTGGCGATAAATGCCAGGAAAAAAAATTTAGGAGAAGAGGATGACGTCAATTTTAGATAAATGATCAGAGAAAAGGCCTCAGAAGGGATGACAGTTTGGACAAAGATGAGGAGTTTGATCTATCATGTTTAGGCGGCAGTCCAGATTTTCTTGTTAAGAAAGTGAAAATAACATGCATTCTGGTTTAATTTCAATTCTGTAGTTTTGTTTTCTCTCAAAATTGGAAGAACCTTATTTTGAAACATTGTATTCTGTATATAATTGTAAAATATTATCAAAGATTTCTAGGTCAAGGGAAAATAAAAACAAAAACCATCAAACACTAGAAAAATATGACACCTCATCTAAAATATTAATAATCCTTAAAGTTACTAGTTTTTAGCCTTTCCTTTTTATCTGTCTTTTTGCTCTTCAACTGAAGCAAGTTGTAGACATTTTTAATGCCTAAGTATTTTCTGAATGCTAACTAGTAGCTTTATTGAATGGTAATTTTATTGAAATGTTTTAAGCCAATCAGATTGCTTGAATTAGATTGCTTATATAAGAAATTAATATTTGCAGTTAAAGTATCTTGGTACTACTTGACATCTTAATTATTTTTAAATGAATGGGAAGGTTTCTATTTGTGCCTTGTTTGTTAGAAAGATTTCTAAGTGTTAGTACCAGGTAATTTAAATCTGTAAAATGTTTAATTTACTTTGAATAAAGTGTTTATCTGATTATGATGTTGCTAATAAATTTTAAATGGCTGTATTTTAGGTCCTGAAGAGCGACAGTTCAAGGGTTTAGGTGACTGTATTATGAAAATAGCAAAATCAGATGGAATTGTTGGTTTATACCAAGGGTTTGGTGTTTCAGTTCAAGGCATCATTGTGTACCGAGCTTCTTATTTTGGAGCTTATGACACAGTTAAGGTAATTTGGTACTTTAGTATATATTAAATAAATTGTTTCTTTTTGTTGTTCTGATTAGTAATATGTTCAGCAAGTATGTTTACTTTAATTATAGAAATCAAAATAAATGATGACATAAGAGACATTATAGCATTCTGTTTAATCATGACTTTGCCATAACCTAATTAAATTACAACTCTATTATGAACCTGAATTTGAATATAAAGCATAGACATATAGTGTTTGTGCTGCTTGCATTGGAAGATTCAAATAGAAAACATGCTAATTAGATTTATATCATAATTGAATATTTGGTATATAGGCAGGCATCTTCTAACAGTTTTCTAATTTTACATTCATTTTGTTATCACTTTTTTTACATGCATATTATCAGTTTACTGTCATCATTGGAAAAAGGCAAGGCATAATAGTTAAATATGATAAATATGCTACTATAGCTCAGTGATCTGTTGGGTACTATTAAATTTTGTATTGTTCTCCAGGTTCTGCAATTTGCCTTTTCATTTCAGATGTTAGTAGTGCTTCCGTAAGGTAGGAAACAGAGAGATCGTAATAATGGCTGCTATTTTTTTTATCTATTACTTAGTTTCAAGAACCTTGTTAAGGACTTTACATCCAAACACTGTGAGAGCTTTTAATATATCTCATTTTAAAAATAAATAACCTAGAAATGGCCAAGTAATTTATGTGGCAAGCACAGATCCCATGTTCTTAATCACTGTATCATAATGCTTCTAAAAAGAAGCAAGGAAATTAATATCAGTATTATTTACTATTAAGGTTAAAACTTGAGGGAAATTTTATGATGGTGTCATATATTATCTCTGCTCTCCCTGTTCAGTACAAATATATTCGAATGTCATTTTTATTGCACTCTGGACATAGTGCTTTTAGTTTGTAGTATATTTTTTAGACAGATAGATTAATGGAAATTACAGGATGTTATATATGTTTATTTAATCACAGAAAAATTTATGTTTACTCTCCCTTTGCTTTTCTCTAAGCTGTAGTAGTTATAAAATTTAGAAATGTTTCTTCACTAGCTTAGAGCTTTAAAGCTTATCAGATATCATCTGTCAATAGTAACAGGCATTCTTTCATCCTTTCCAGCTCTATGAGGAAGAACAATGGAAGAACTTTTTTGGTTACTGGTTGCCATCTCCTCTTGTTTTCAGTGCTATTAATAACAAATCTCCTATAATTGCAGATATACTATTCTTTTTCAAATAAACTTTAAAAATATAGCCATGTGTGGGGTTCTCCTTTCTTATTGATCTCTTGCTATTATTTTAAGCTTTCCATACTAAATCCAACTATTTTTTATTGCATTTTAAATATAATTGAGCCCTCTTTCATATATATATGTATGAATTTTCCTTTGACTTAATAATTTAAGGTATTTTGGAAATTTAGATGGTTACTTGATAATTTTTCTTTTCTAGGGCTTATTACCAAAACCAAAGGAGACACCTTTTCTTGTCTCCTTTTTCATTGCTCAAGTTGTGACTACATGCTCTGGAATACTCTCTTATCCCTTTGACACAGTTAGAAGACGTATGATGATGCAGGTATTTTATATTATTTGTAAGCTTAATTGAGTTTTCCAATATCTCTGATATTTGGGTGTAATTTAGAGACATTTTGACTAAAAGACATAGGCCCTTTGTTTTATTACTAAAATAAATCCATGGTATGTTTGGTTTTGTTTCCTGTCATAAGCAGTCAGTCATCATCCAGCAAAGTTTCCTCCATGTCTGCTATCTGAACAGCAATGTCTTTCTCTCCTGTAGTGTATATTACTGTTTGGAGAGTGGAGGGGCATGGCAGGGATTAGATGAGAATGTGTCTGTCTTAACTGAATATTAGATTAAGTAGAATAAGCCCAGTCACAGGCCACTGACATATGTAATCATTTGTTGTAGTATATTTTAGTAAAAGTAAATAATTTTAACTCCAAGGAGGAGAATATATTTATAATGATGTATATTCTAAATGTAAACCCCCAGACCAAAATTTTGATACTATTGATCTCCGTTGTTGATACTTATTATATTCATTCATTTAGCAAATAATTGAGTGACTATTCACCAAGCTTTAGTGACACAAACGGGCTTCCCTGGTAGCTCAATCAGTAAAGAATCTGCCTGCAGTGCAGGAGACCCAGGTTTGATCCCTGGGTCAGGAACATCCCCTGGAGAAGAAAATGGCAAACCAATCCAGTATCCTTGCCTGGAAAATCCCTGGTGGGCTGCCGTCCATGGAGTCGCAAAGAGTTGGGCACAAGAGTGACTAACACTTTGAGTGACACAAATAAAATAAGGCAGAACCTGCACCCAAACTCATAGCATACTACTGAAAGCATACTGTTAATGGTTTAAATAGAAATGTGCATAAGTTCCAGGAATGCAGTAGGGAAGGGGTACTCCAGTGCTTAAAAGTGATCAGAGATGGCCTCTTAAAGAGCTGAATCTCAGAAAATAGGCTTTTTCTCAAGATAGTGAGAGAACATTCTCAGCAGAGGGGAAAAAAACATACCTAAAGGTATGGCTTAAAAAGTATTTCAGTATAACCTATATATGATAGGTTTCATGAGGGCAAGTGAAAATAATGAGGCCAGCAAAGCGAAGCTTATTATGTGGCAGAACTGTCCTCAGTATTTTATACTTTAACTCATTTCTCAAACTAATACTGGAAGGTGTAGTTACTATCATTGTCCTCATTATCCTCTACAGAATGGTCTTGAAAGAACCCACTGGGCCACATGAAAGGGACTATCAATCAGTTCAGTCGCTCAGTCGTGTCCGACTTTTTGCAACCCCATGGACTGCAGCACGCCAGGCCTCCCTGTCCATCACCAACTCCTGGAGTTTACTCAAACTCATTTCCATTGAGTTGTTGATGCCATCCAACCATCTCATCCTCTGTCATCCCCTTCTCCCACCTTCAATCTTTCCCGGCATCAGGGTCTTTTCCAGTGAGTCAGTTTTTCGCATCAGGTGGCCAAAGTATTCGAGTTTCAGCTTCAGCATCAGTCCTTCCAATAAATATTAAGGACTGATTTCCTTTAAGATGGACTAGTTGGATCTCCTTGAAAGGGTAAAGCATATCTAACCTATTTAACCTGTTGCTTCCTATGGACTATCCTTAAAGTTGTTCTTTTTTATCTGTTTTCCTCTTAATCTATGTCTAGCTCTGGTTTAATTGAAAAACTTGAAAATAGAAAATTAATTTTTAAATAGACTGAGTTAGGTAGATGGTTCGGTATCAATGTTAAATTGTCTGATTTTGATAACTACTTTGGGCATGTAGGGCAATATACTTATTCTTAGAAAATTCACACTGAAATGTTTAAGGGACAACTATAGCTGCAACTTACTGTCAAAATAATTCATAAAAATTTGTGGGTGTGGATTTTTATATATACATGTGCATTGTTACATATATAAAACATAGTACCACTGCCATAACAAAGTGCCAAAGACTGGGTGGCTTAAATAACAGATTTATTTTCTAACAGTCTAGCAGGGTTGGGGTCTTCTGAAGGCCTCTCTCCTTGGCTTGTAGATGGCTTTCTCCCTGTGTCTTCTGATGGTACTTTTTGTTTCTTTTCTTATAAAGATGATCATTTTGGGTAAGGGACCACTCTAATGAGTTCATTTAACCTTAATTATCTTTATAAAGACTTTATCCAAATATAGTCACAGTCTGAGGTTCTGGGGTTAGGTCTTTAATATATGAATTCTGTGAGGACATAATTCATGACGGTCTTCTTTAAATTTTGCATTTTGATTTTATATCCCACAACTTTGTTAAGCCTTATTACAAACACTTATCAGTATGTATACCTTTTGAAGTTTTTTTTTTTACACAGTGATATAATCTGCAAATATACCACATTTTTTCCCCCTTTCTTATCAATTCTTATGCCTTTTATTCCTTTTCTTGCCTTTCTGTACTCGTTGAGACCTCTGATTCAGTGTTATATTAAAGAAGTAATAACTGGCAACCTTGTTTTGTTCCTTGTCTTACAGGAAGTGCCTTCAGTGTTACAAAGTTTAATAATTAGCTGTGAATTTTTCAGTTATCCTTTATTATGTTATGACTGATACTTTCTGTTTTGGATTACAGTAATTTTTAATCATGAATGGTGGTCATTTTTTTTTTCTATATTGGGATGATCATATTATTTTCTCTTCGTGTATTGATATATGTATTACATTAATCTATTTTCCATAGCTAAACCAACTTTATATGCCTGGGATCAATCCAGCTTGGTCATGGTGTATTATATTTTGTACTCTTTGCTAGGTTTGATTTGCTGGATTTTCAGGATTTTTGTATCTGTTGTTTCTCCAACATAAGCTTGACATTTTTTTTTCCTTCTTGTATTATCCTAGTCCTACTTTAGTATCAGGCCTATTCAATTGTTACAAAATATGTTGGGGAGTCCTCCCACTTTTTCTCTTTTTTGGAATAGTTTCTGTGAGACTGGAACTAAATGTTCATTGAATATTTAGTAGAACTCACATATAAAGTCATCTGGATATGTGGTTTTCTAATTTATGAGATTTCCAACAACTGATTGAATTTATGTAACAAATTTAGTAGTATTCCAGTGTTTTTTCCTATTCTGTTGGTAAATTATACCTTTAAGGAATTTATTTATTCTGAGTTTTCAAAATAATTGTCATAAAAGTGTTCATAGTATCATGTTGCTCTCTCTTAATCTCTGGGTCATCTGCAGTGATGTTACCTTTGCCACTTCTGATAATTTAAGAGCCTTTTCTTGTTTTTCCTGAAACAGTGCTTCTACACATTGGTCAAAGTATTTCAAATAAGTTTTTGTTTTTTATTTTTTCTGTTGCATTATTTCCTTGCTACATCTTACAAATTTATATGAGGCATTTTATGGTTATAAGTAAGTTTTACAAATTTTCTAAGATATGTTTTTCTTAACACCCAAATGCAATATATTTCTAGTTTTCTTTTTTGCCAGGGTCCAGCCCTGGTGGATCCAGGGTAATTCGAAGCGTGAACGGCATAGGCGAGGAGAAACTTATTTATTAATATAGAAATATAAGATTAGATTAGGAAGAAATAGTATAGTAGGAAATTTAGGTGGAGAAAAAGATGCTGAATAACTTGGTTTACGGGGAAAACCAATAAAACCTCGAGACAAGAGGTTTGCACCATCTACGTTAGGCCACCGGCGCCCACTTGAATATCGAAGGGTGCCTCGCCTTAGGCTCCCTTTCGCATGGATCTTAGCAGCCAGGGCAAGTAAGTAGACGTGGTGAGCCTCCCTGCTCCAGATGGGAATTCAGCCGAAAAAGGGGAGAAAAGAACGACCTGGGGAAGCCCAGCATCGGTGCAAAACTCCAAAAACTTTATTTTCAAAATCAGCTTATATACCCCAAGTTGTATATAAAGAAATAATGGAATATGCAAAGTTATGCAGGGGCAGCAGTCCTGACCCTCATTGAGACCAGGCTTTCTTTTTGCATACCCTCCCGTATACAAAAAGTCTCAGGTGGTTTACATTATCTTCTGGCCAAGAAGCCTGTTAACATTTTTATGCCTCTCTTCCTGGATAATTAATTGTCTATCAGCCAGAAAACTCCTTTTCCCTAGAGGTATTTTTTCTTTACTCTGCATCACCCTCAAAGTACTAAATAAAGTTACATTTCTGTAGAACAAAGGTGCAGTGGGTTATAACAAAGAAAGTACTTAAGTCAGAGATCTAATGTTGCTAATACCAGGTCTACTACCTGTTTTTCTATATACCAACTATCTCTACAAATAAAAGATATGAAAATTTGGCAGCAAATACTGGCTCGACAAATGAAACCTTTAATCAGTCCTATTCTAATGATTTTGACTCCTCGGAAGCCCCTACATTCCTAGGATGTTTTAAGCTTCCTGTGCCTCCGCAGTCTGGAGGCCTCAAACAATCACATGCGCAGCTGTACCGGTTCTGCAGGGAGGCTAGAAAGCCATCAGAGGGGTTTTTGGATTGAAACACCCTTTCAAATGCAGAAGACTAAAGCTCTGAGTTGACTTTTTCCAGTGTGTCAGAAGAGTGAAAAAGCAGAGTACAAAGGCCGGCAGACTTTGGATTTTTGGGGTACATGCTCAGGAAATACCGGGGGAAGCCCTGAGATTTGACTCGCCTTGCCCCTCAGATCTCTGCCACATGACCTTGTCACGGGTGGGATTCCTCACGCTGGCTCCCGGCAGTTTTTGTTTTTGTTTTGCTATTGATTTCTCACTCACTTAATTACAGTGTGGTGAAAAGATAAAATCATGTTATGTGATGCCATCTTTTAAAATCTATTAAGCCTAATATTTGGCCATCCAGTATTCAATATATGACTGTCAACATACTTATTCAACACAGTATTAATTTTAATCTATCCTTGGTGCTATATAAAATCTGTCTTATGATAAAAGATACTAAGATAATGGCAAACTGTTTGTCTTTATATAGAGTGGTGAGGCTGAACGGCAATATAAAGGAACTTTAGACTGTTTTATGAAGATATACCAACAGGAAGGAATTGGTGCATTTTTTCGTGGTGCCTTCTCCAACATCCTTCGTGGTACAGGGGGTGCCTTGGTCTTGGTATTGTATGATAAAATTAAAGACCTCCTTAATATTGATATTGGAGGTAGTTCAGCAGGCGATTAAATTGAGACATGGATATAGTTAACTTCTTAAACATACAAATTACATAGCTGCCATTTGTGTACATTTTGATAGTGTTACTACTGTCAGTATTTTCTTAAAGTGCTAATTCTGCAATAAAGCAAAGGCTTTTTTCAAGAATTTAAATACCAACAAAGCAGATAAATGCAATTTCTTTACTATTTAGATTCAAACTCACTTTGATGAGACATTTTACTTACTATAAGTGGTACATGTTATTTTTATTAGTTTAAAATCTTTTTCTTTTGTGATAAGGTAAAATGTACAATGCTAAAATCTAGGAAATGAAAGTATCTTCTTTTAAAATTGTATTATTTTAACTGTCTCCCTATCTTTTGAAATCATACGATATGACAAATATTTCTTAAAAGCTTATCCGGAGATGTCATCATGATATCTGTGAGCATAAGTAAGCTTTCTTCTACAACATCTTTACTAAAGCAGCTCAGGTTATTACTGTGTACAGTGTTTATGGTATCATATAGCTTTTAATAAGCATAGATTGTATATCTGATTATAAAAAATGATAATGACTTTAATGACATTGTAAACCTGTAGTTGGAAAGTGAAAGATGTAAAGATGGCATATTTGCTAGCTTTTATCTTTAAGATAAAATCTTGCTAAATGTGAATGTATCTTAGAACAAAAATTATCCCCTTGAAAATTAGTTTGTATTCTTTGTATTGATAAAAATAAAAACGTTTAAAACTGGCTATGCCTGAGCCTTATTTTCCTTGTTGCTAACATTATTAATAAGCAGAGAGTAACCAAATTTTTATCAGAATTGGGAACTGGCTTAACATCAGAAAGCAGAGTTTTCAGGGTTTTGTACAGGAGTCTGTTTGGTTTTTCAGAAATGTTGCAGAAGATAGTACATTTGAAATACCCAAGATTTTAAAGTTTTAGTGGGTAAAGGAATGTTAAGCTAGTGGGGATGAACTTTAGAAAGATTTTATGAGGCAATGAGTGGGTAAAACCAAAACTGAGTGAACTTCCTGGGGCACAGGGTAAAGTATATTTCAAGGAAAATAATCCAGAGTATACTTTGTAGTCTATTGGGTGCTGTCACTTGAGAAAAAAAAGTTAACTCTTTTGAAAACTCTTAACATGATTTCTTGCAGAGGTCAACATAACACAAAAAGTTAAATAACAAGATACATGTTTTTGTTTCCTTCTATACTATCAATAATTCTGTTTACTACAAAAAAGGAAGATTTAAGATGGACCAAAGCAGTTAAAATAATAAAATATTAGTAACAGTGTACCATACAAACATAAACTAAGAAAAGATAAAAGTTTTCAGCTTGTTCAGGGACATGCTTAGAAGCAAAAAGTCTTTAAAATCCTGAATGGCATCCATAGAGAGCAAACAGGAATTTAATTACTAACTCACTAGACCAAAAGTGTATTCTTTGAAGGCTGGAACATGTATATAGTTAGGACAAAAGAAAATGAAATGTCACCTAGGAGACTGAAACAACATGCTGTGCCTGCCAACCACATGGCTCTACAATAAAGCTGAAAGGTTGGTAGGGGAGAAACTAAGATAGGCACCAGACCATAGTACATAAGGAGGTTGGCCAGCTACCTCAAAGCAATGAGTAGGAAAAAGGAAAGTCATCTGTGAGAAATCAAAACCCCCAGGCTTGAGTCACAACAAAAAGTTCAGAATTTAGACGTAAACACTATCTGTGATACAGGAACTCCAACTTAAATAATTAAAACTGTTCTGGACCAGTGAGACTTCCTCAGGGCTCTGACAGAAACAAATAACAAAACCTCTCTGGAACACTTCTGTGACCCAGGGCACACAAAATATCCCACAGAAAAAACAACCTTACTGCAGGTGAATTTATAGTGAAAACAAATCATATGAGGAAACAAGCACTGTGTGGAAGAGTTGGTAGGTATTATACAATCAGAATTAGCACCCCTAGAACTAAAAATGTGATAAAAGGCTCTAGACTTAGAATGTTTAAAATGACTAATAAATTTTTAAAGGAAGCAAAATAATACAAATAGTGTAGTTAAAAGAAGAATAGGCAAGTCTGAAAGAACATCTAGAAATGGTAGAGTGAAATGAAAAACATGACAGAAAGCTAAGAGTCATGTTTGAAACAACATCTAGAAATGGTAGAGTGTTTGAAATTAAAGACGTGATGAAAAGAGCTAAGAGTCATAGAAGTTAAAGAGTCCCTGCACATTCTGATAGATCCAGAAGACACTGGAAAGGGGTGAGAGGCAGTAATCAAAGGACAATGACTGAGACTTCTCTAGAACCTAAAAAGTTCATCCATCCTCAGGTTAATAAAAAAATTCTGAGTAGATTTTGTCTAATAAAATCCATGTTAGATGCATCCTAATGAAACTACAAAATGAAATAATGAGATAAAACTGGTAACTTGGAAAGGATCAGTATTTAGACTCATCAATAATAATGGATGCTAAAAAGGACAGTTACTGTCAATCAAAAATTCTATTGGCAACCAAGTTATTATTCAAAAGGTAAATCAGAGACACCACAACATTGTAAAGCAATTATCCTCCAATAAAAGAAAATTTTTTTAAGTTAAAAGATTTTTAGACAAAAATGTTCACCATTCAGAGACCTTTACTGAAACAATTACTGAAAGAAAACTGAACCCAGATGGAAAGAGGGATGCAAAAGGAGTGAATTAAACAAATCGGTAAACATATTGGTAAACTTAGACAAACACTGGCTGTAAAAGACTTTTTGGTGGGAGAAGTAATATAACTTGGTAAATTTGGGGATAGTTTTCTTGGGAGCCTACATACATTTTGGTTTTTTCCTCCTTAAAATGTTTCAGGGGCAGACCCCAGTGTATACAAAACTAGGTCTATTAACATAGGTAGGTACCTCTGCTTAATTCTGGAGTGCAGTAATTACAAGTCCACAGACACATTTCTCTAGTATCAGTATTATCAGTAAAGCTGATAAGGAACCAAGAAAAGGGATTCAAATAAACAGTATTGAGAAAGTTGGACATATAGCTGTAGAAGGGATATTTTTTTAATGAATAATCAAATTTATGCCAACAAACATGAAAACCTAGATGAAATGGTCACTTTTCAGTAAAAATACAAATCTTGATACAAGAAATAGAAAACGTAGACTATATCCCCTAAAGAAACTTAGCCCATGGTCATAAATCTGCTTGTAAACTCCAGGTCAAAATGGTTTTCAGGCTTGTCTTTGCAAAAGTTTACCAGAGAAAAGAAAATTAATTAAGCTAGTATAATCTTGATATTAGCAAGAAGAATAAAGGAAAATTAAACCTTACAGATATAAGCATTCTAAATAAAATAATCACAAGCTAAATCAAATGTATCTAAAACAGAACCATCATGGATGGCCTAACAGGTTTATCCTAGGTGTGCAGCAATTAGAAATCTATTCGGAAATATTAATTAGAAAATCTGTTCATATTATTCACCACATTAACTGATGAGAGAAAAAAAAGATCATTTCAAAATACAGACGATGCATGGCATTTGTTAAATTTTAGTATCCACTTAGGAGAAACCTGTTAGCAAGGAAAAGAGGATAAATTCAAGTTCTTTAATGTCAACGTGGATGTATTTAATGTTAAGCACAAAACAAGGATGCTTGCCATTACAGCTTGTATTCTTCATTGTACTACTGGTGACCATAGGCAACATAAGAAAACAAGAATATTAAAAATGAAAAAAAATATTAGTTATTTCCCAAGCCATATGGTTCCATATACAGAAAATCCAGGAATCTCTAGGAATACTAGAATTTATAAGAATACAGCAGGATTGCTGGATACACTGATCAATGTACATAACTCCACAAAATTCCTACATTGCAGCAGCAGCAGCTGGGCATATCTACCAAGTATTGGCCTTTTTGGTGCCAGGCACTGTGACTATGCTCACATTATACAATAACAACAGTCTCATAGTTACATGTATCTTCTTCATTTTAACAGGTTTTAAACCTAGGGCTTGGTAGTTAAGTAACTTGCTAGAGGTCCTACCACTAGTAAGTTAGACCCAGCTGGAACCACAACCCAGTTCTTGTGACCCACCAAACCTGTCATACTTTCAGACAGGAGGTGTTCTTAATTCCTCCCAGAAATGGTAAAGAATGTAATAATAGTAATCTCTTGCGCCTGACCCCAGTTGTTTCATTTTTACTCTGATCTTTTAAGTGTTTTTTAATAGGAAAATTATTCTCACACTCTCAAGTTGTACAGAGAGTAATGGAGAACTAAATGGTCCTAGGAGAATTTCAGGATATTCTAGAATAAATAGACGGTGGCAGGCCTAACAGGACGGGGGCTACAAGGGGAACTGAGAATGGGTACAAGCCGGGGACCGCCCAGCAGCACTGGGGCCCTGGTTCTGTTAGCAGCAGCACCCAATCCCTGCCCTGCTCACGCACTGCCTGCTGGGAGACGCGGCCGCGACACCTGCCGCAGAGGACAGAGGATGGCGTCGTCGTCGGGAGTTACCATGTTTCCTGTGTGCTTGTGAGATGGAAGAGAGATCTAATTCTTTAATGAAGACAGACCGGAGCCAAAACATTGCTTAACATTACAGTACATCACAGTTTCCTCAGTACCGCCCTTGAAAATGGATTTCATGTTCCTCATAGCAACAGCAGCAGGAGCTATAGCCACCCTTGCTGCTGCTACTATTGCAGCACTGGTTGTGGTAAAAAGCCTCAGTTCTTTTAAGAAGTGGACAAATAAGGACAATGAGCCTATGAAAAAACCTCGTAAAAAAGTCTTTCTCATGATACCAATAAACGGGAAACAGGAAACACATGAAGAATCAAGGAAGAAGCAACAGGAATCACACAAGGAATTGGGCAAGAAAGAAAAGGAAATCCCGGGAGAATTGAATGACAGGGAACAGAGCTATGAAGAACCGAATGACGAGGAATGGGAAACCGACGAAGAACTGAACGACGACCAACAGGACCACAAGGAACCAAATGACAAGGAACAGGAAACCCACAAAGAACTGAACAAGAAGGAAGAAGAAACTCAGGAAGAACTGAATGAGAAGGAACAGGGCAGCCGAACTTTGTAAGTGTAAACTATAACGGTTAAATTTCAGACACCGCCACTTATCCTGATCAAAGGAAAAAAGCCATTTGAACCACTGGAGGCTGCTTCTCTGGGGACCAAAGGGTGGCGGCTATGCACAGGCTTGCCTGGTGTCACAGGACACACAGACTTAATGTTGCTGTCCTGTAAAACTGGTTTTCAGAGGTAAGGGTTAGTGGAGGAGGCTGCTCCTTTTAGGATAAAGTGAGGGAAGTTACACCAAGGGAGCTGCAGGTGTGTTGTTTCTTGACATGTTTGTTTTTTGGTGTTTCAAGCCCTTGTTAGGTAGGCAAGGGGGAAACAGTTCAGTCGACTTTCACACAAGATAGGACCCTTTTCCCTCGGGATCCGCGCGTCCCTGGGGAAGAGACGAGGCGAGGCCACCGGCGGCCGCACAATAGGCGCCACCTCACAGAGCTGGGCGCGGCGGGCGGGCGGCGGGGCCGCGCGGCGGGACTGAAAGCGCGCTGGCTGGCTGCACATGGGCCCCTCGGGGCGGCGAGGCCGTCGGGTGGGTGCTGGAGTTGCGGGCAGGCCTCTCCGAGGGAAAGACGGAGGCGGCAGCACCGGGCCAGCAACCGCCAGGCTGCGCGCCCGACGCCGGGCAGGCCTGGGCAGTGCCTTGCCGCTGCAGCAGGCCGGGCCCCAGTTGCCAAAACAACCCAAAGGGGTTCTTCCAAACACGTGGGCAAACCGCTGGCCGGGCCAGAGCTAGCACCTCGTCCAGCCGCAGTGCGCCCCGCAGCCGCGCGGTGGCGAGCCAACCGGCTCCGCTTCCCCTCCTCCTCTCCTGCCTGATCCTCCCGACTCCCCCTTCTCCCTCCCACTCCTGCCGGCTCAGCCGCCTCCATTTTCCAGATCTTTCTCGAACCCGCAGCTCCTCGGGCAGCCGTTGCCCGAGCGCTGACGGAAGCGGCCGAAGTCGGGGCCAGGAGCAGCCTCGGGCACGAAGGGGCAGCTCGCGCGCCGCCCCGGCGGCGGAGCGCGCAGGCGCAGACCCCAATAACTGCCGGTTGGAGGCTCCCGAACCGCAGTGGAGAGAGACCTGGGCGGCGGAGGCTGCGGCGCGGGTGGCTTTCCCCTCCTCCAAGGTTCCCCGACGCGCTGCCCTAGATTTAATGCGCAGCCATTTGGGGTCATCTCTCCTTTGCTTCTCGTAGGAGTCGTAGTTCCAGGAGCAACAGCCCAGAAGACGACGCGGTCCCCGTACCGAGGGCTTCTGCACCATCACCCCTACCATTAGGCGGCGGGATGTCTGTGGTCGGTATTGACCTCGGCTTTCTCAACTGCTACATCGCAGTAGCGAGGAGCGGCGGCATCGAAACCATCGCCAATGAGTACAGCGACAGGTGTACCCCGTAAGTGCCCGGTCTGGTGGTAATCCTGGGAAACGTTTCCTCCCGACCCTCACATTTGTCCCGCCTGCTGGTTTCTTCTGATGAGCCGAACTCTGAGATGACAGGTGCAGCCCATCAATTGCAGTCCGCGGGGTGGCGGGCCCAGGTGGGAGTCGGACTTTCTCGCTCCGCAAAGCTGCTTTTCCTTCAAGGACAAGGGACTTAACTCGTATACTTGGCGCATCTGTGTACCCACGCACCGCCCCCCCCCCCACCGTCTCCCTACCCCCTAGTCCCCGCGCGCGCCCACCACCACGCCTCGGTCCCCCGGCGTCCCTGCTTTAGTTTTCAGGAAGAGGATTGGTGCGGGACCACCACGACATTCTGAACATTAGAGAAAGATCTTTAGTTCCCCCCTCGCCTGGCTTGTTTGGGATTATTGGCCGAGGGCGGGCATCCGCGCTCGCTCAGTAAAAAAATTCTTTATTGTTTCTCCCCTTCCTCCTTTGCCTATCTGTCAACGCGACAGCTTTCTCTCAGAAAAGTAAGAAATGAAAGCTTAGAATGCAAATGTCAGAATATGAGTTGCAGGTTCATCTGGCCCAGAAAGCCTTCTTTTGTTTGTTTTTTAAAAGAAGGGATTTTACCTCAGTGTCCTTGAAAATTGGGGGTAATCGGACGGGTTTCCAGGGGCGTGGGTTAGTGATGTATTAATAGGGAGAGAATCAGGAATAGGAGTCGTTGGCCACGTGTCGGTAATGTTCATCCATTAAAGGAAAGTAGTGGAGGTGGAACCTATCGAAAGCATATTTCTACAGAATGAATTGTTGGAGAGGCAGAGGCATCTGTCCTGTATAAACATGATTGTGAAGTGATTCTATTATGAACACTTGATGAAAGAATTAGAAGGAGTGGCATTATGTCATGGAAACATGTATCCACATGTTTCATTGTTTCTGTGGTCTGGGAAGTTAGCAAATAATATAATTAAGTAAGACAGGGATATGAAAAACTAGCTTCTTAGTGTAGATTCCTGTTACCGGTAATTTTATAAGGTAACTAACTGCCAATGTCTTATTTTCTATGGTTAAGCAACCAAACGTTGATTTGACCCTTCTGAATGGTCCAAAATATAATACTTTAAACATAAGACTAATCTTGTCCAAGATCAGTGTTAAGCTAAGGCTTTAAATAAGTATATTGCTAATCTTTTATGAATAAATAATGTCAAGGAGGTTTTGGCAATAGTTTACTTGGAGCAGTTTGTGCTTTGGTTTCTTTTAAAGAATATTCTAGAAGGTTTATACCACCTTTTTCTAGATGTATGCATTATATTTCTTTTGCTGAAATTCCTGTATACTTACAGTCTCAGATGTGAGCATAGGTCAGTTAATGTTCCTAGTACTGTTAGAACTCTTGCTTCTTTTTACATCTTTCTCTGGCTTTATGCACAATGAGACAGTGAAGCGTAAATTGTGAACTATTGATGACTTCATCTCTACAGCGTTTTAAGTCACAGCAGATATGGGTTTCTGCCAGAAAAGGACTAGGAAATTCCACTCTGCTCTTTCATCAGAGTAAAGGTTAATGGAGGCAGTTTTTGGCTTCAGGAACTTAGCCTATAGAGAAAAAATGAGAGGTCGGATGGATGTTCCCCTTATCTTTAAAGCCTTTTCCTAAAAGATCAGAAACGAGAACTGTAAAACAGATACTGCATTTCCAGGCTCAAAAGTCTTATTAGTGGTTCCATGACTCTAAATTTAGAGAGCCTGGCCACACTTTCGAAGAGAGTTCTTTAGAAATTAGGCTGCTCATTTAAGTCTTCTAAAGTCTCTGTTAATATTCTTAAGCACATTGGCAAATTCTGTGTGGCTGAGGTTATCTTTCTGATTTGTATGTAAGAGAGTCATTTCTAATATCTAGATTTAATGAGGCTAAACCAAAGTAGAACGTTCTAAAAGTGGAAGGATTGTATTCCTAGCTTGTGTCAGCAACTTTGCCCTTCTTTCTGGAGTTGCATACTGTCATGTATTTCAGAGTATACCTTTTATTGTTGTTGAACTAGTACTTCATTGTAATTTGGTGCTGTTAGAGTGTGTATTTACTTTGTGGGGCTTACATGATTGAGTGAAAACATAGCCCTTCCTGATTCCTAAATGTTTATTCATTAAATGCCTATCTTGCAAAAAATGTAACT
Source organism: Capricornis sumatraensis (assembly GCF_032405125.1). Lineage (NCBI taxonomy): Eukaryota > Metazoa > Chordata > Mammalia > Artiodactyla > Bovidae > Capricornis > Capricornis sumatraensis. Next base: position 37,097,689 of record NC_091085.1, on the reverse strand, counting down.
ATTGGAGGACCTGAAACTTTTCTAATACACCACAGTATTTAATAATACATATAAACTAGCTTTGCAAAAAGAATTCTTCGTATGTCCTTTTGCTAACATCAGTGTAATAGGACAAAGGCATTGCTAAGATGCAAATACATTTTAAAAAGATCGTGTGGGAAAAAAAGTAGAAAAAGTTTGATTTAGTTGGTTTCAGCATCCACACTTTTTCACATTTCATTCTTTAATATACATAATTATGTATGCATGGGAGAATCCTATGTATAACCAAGGACAATTTAATAAAAAAGATAATTGCTTAAGTTTGGGCCTATAGTGGGAATACAGTCCATGGGATTGCAAAGAGTCAGACACAGCTGAAGCGGCTTAGCACATAGCACCCAATTTCAGTGTTGGTATAATCAAACACAGAATTTCCTTAAATCATCCCTTATTGGTATTCAGGTTGTTTATATTTTCTTTTTATAAGCAGTGCTGTGATAACTATCTTTGTAACTAAATTTTTGACCCTTAATTCCTTCAAGTAAGTTTGTAGAATTAGAATTACTGAGTGTGCACATTTTTCAGGCCTTGAATGTTTATATTGTTCAATTAAGTATAGATGTAGGGATTGGAATTTCCATCTCAGACTCGGTTATATCAAAGTGGTTAGTTTTTCACATGGGAAAAGAAAACTGGAGCCAGAAATCCTCATTCAATATCAGATTAAGGCATGTGGTCAGATAAAACATCAGTTCAGTCACTCAGTTGTGTCTTGACTCTGCGACGCCATGGACTGCAACACATCAGGCTTCCCTGTCCATCACCAACTCCTGGAGCTTGCCTCAAACTCATGTCCAGTGAGTTGGTGATGCCATCCAACCATCTCATCCTCTGTCGTCCCCTTCTCCTCCTGCCTTCAATCTTTCGCAGCATCAGGTGGCCAAAGAGCTTCAGCATCAGTCCTTCCAATGAATATTCAGTACTGATCTTTAGGATGGACTGGTTGAATCTCCTTGCTGTCCAGAGGACTCTGATGCAGTCTTCTCCAACACCATAGTTTAAAAGCATCAATTCTTCAGTGTTCAGCTTTCTTTATGGTCCAACTCTCACAGCTAAAACATGCTCCCTGCATTTTAAATTGATATTTAGTGATGATTTCTGTGGGCTTAGCATTGTTTGCACTGGCATATGTATCACATCAATTCTATGAGTTTGATAATACTAGCTATCTTTTTTCATAAGAAGCCTTAAGCAAAGTTAAATATCTTGGCCAAGAAATAGCAGTGAAATGGATTTAGTTTCAGGCTTCTTTGACCCCAGAACCCCAGTGTCCTTACATTATCTGTTGGCATACGGATGGTATCTACATATTGGGTAATGGGCTGTATTGGGACAAATTATCTGTCTGGGCGTTTACTGTATAGAGAAGCATCGTTAATCAGAAAAGTCATCTGTTACTGTCTAGTTTCTAATAAATATTATCTTGTTTTAAAATATTATTTTAGTATGCTTTTAAGTTATTTTAAGAACATGTAAAAATTTTGTTTCAATTTAGAAGTTGATATAAAAGTAGGTACACAAAATGTTAGTGCAAACCTATGGAGGAAAGCAGTGTGGAAAGACTATAAACTGTTAATAGTGAATATTTCTTGGAAGTAGATTATGGAAGTGTGCTCTTAATACATAGTCTGTAATGTTTTGAACTTTTATGAACTTACTTTACAATAAAGAAAATGGATCTTTTAATCAAACTTATTTCAAGACATTTTTGTTAGATGTATATATTTGTTTTACTATTAAAATTCTGCAGGATCCAGCTTAGCAGACTGAACAGTTCTCTGGTTTTCTGTCCTTATCAACATATGTATAATCTGAAAATATGGGAAAATATTATTTATACACCACATCTCAGATATGTGAGATGTCCTATTCAATGAACAAAAGTAGAAATCACTTACCTTGAAGTACTGAAAATAAAAAATTTTTCTACACGGAAAATGAGAAACTCCAGACATTAATAGTGACTTGCTGGGTAGGAGGACTTTTTAATGGTAATAGCAGTTCAGGTTAGGAGAAAATTTTCACATTTTTAAAATTATTTATTCTTTGTACCATATGAAATGGTTTTATTTGTATGTTTTACTATGAGATTACATTAATTTTAATTTAAAGTATTTTAAATAATGAAGAATTACATAAAGTATATCTCCTCTGCCTCTTCCCAACTACCTCCTAAACTTTAATATGTGTGTTTCTATACATAGTGAGTATGTGTTAAACTGGGATTTTTTTTTTAGCAAAAGTAGAGTTACGTTTATATACATTCTGCAGTTGGCTGTTTCAAAATATAATGTGAACATTTCAAATTTGCTCTTATGACTCTACATTATTCTTCTTAATGTATGTACAGTATTCCTTTTATCTATACATGTCAATTAGTGTGTGTTGCAAAGTATTTTGCTGTTGACAAACAAAAATTCAGTGAAATTTTTTTAAAATGAAATTGTGCCTAGATGAGTGGATGGGCAGACGTCCCACACTTTAGCATGGCCAAAGCTAGTACTATAAAATCTTTTAGTATGAATATTATCCACAAAACAAAATGAATCTCTAGTCATTGCCTTGAATTTGTAGCTGAAAAATTCTGAAAAAATTCTAGAAGGCAGGAATGATAGGTGCAAATTACATAATATACGTTGAGTTTAAGATGTTTAACATGCCTTTTAGTATGTGGTTAGTATGTGATTGGGTTTCCCTGATAGCTCAATTGGTAAGGAATCTGCCTGCAGTGCAGAAGACCCCGATTCAATTCGTGGGCCAGGAAGATCTGCTGGAGAAAGGGATAGGCTACCCACTCCAGTATTCTTGGGCTTCCCTTGTGGTTCAGCTGGTAAAGAATCTGTTTGCAATGTGGGAGACCTGGGTTCAATCCCTGGGTTGGGAGGATCCCCTGGAGAAGGGAAAGGATACCCACTCCAGTATTCTGGCCTGGAGAATTCCATGGACTTTATAGTCCATGAGATCACAAAGAGTCAGACACAACTGACCGACTTTCACTTCACTTAGTGTGTGGTCATTATAATACAAATTAATGATCATAGGTATGTTCTAATTAAATTTTACTTACAAAAATAGGTGGTAAGTGGTAATTTGCAAATATTTGTTCTAGGCAGTCATAATAAAAATGACAAAATTGTCTTTGAACTGATAAATTTTGAAAAGATAATCAGTTTTCAAAATACTGTATCTAATAATTAAACAGCATGTCTAATTTAAAGTACCTAATCAGCTTTTTAAATAAAAATTAAATCAGCTATGTAAATGTGTGTATGATTTTTGTAGGGGCTTTCCAGGTGGGACAGTGGTATAGAATCTGCCTGCCAGTGCAGGAAACGTGGGTTCAATCCCTGGGTCGGGAACATATCCTGGAGTAGGAAATGGCAACCCATTCCAGTATTCTTGCCTGGGAAACCCCGTGGACAGAGATGTCCAGAAGGCTGCAATCAGTGGGGTCGCAGTGGGACACAACTGAGCACACACACACGTGCAGCAGATTTCTGTTAATGGTTTTAAGTTAAGAACAAATTTAATTTGGGAGTTACACTTATTAGAAGCATTTGGAGACTACTAAAGGAATTTTTGTTTTTATATGTTAAAATAATTTATTCATTGTCCATATTGAATATTGGAAAGTTTATATTATTACTAAATCATAGATGTCTAAAATTTTGTATTTCTAAGCATTAGTCGCTCAGTCATATCGGACTCTTTGAGACCCCAGGGACTGTAGACCACCAAGCTCTTCTGTCCATGGGATTCTGCAGGCAAGAATATTGGAGTGAGTTCCTGTTTCCTAGTCTAATATTTCTAAGTAGCAAACTAAAAAAAATGGTAACAGTCATTCCCTTACTTTTTTTCCAGATAGTTAAGTTTGAGAAATAATAAGCACATGTTTCTACTGTCAAAGTCTCAAATCCTTAATTTGTTTAGAGGCATTGAAATAGAAAAGAATGTTTTCCTCAGATTATTTGAACCGCTAAGGGATTACTTTGTACAGAATACTAGTTGGGAAATGATGCAGTGGTTTTCAACTGGAGATTTTGTACCCTAGGGCGCATCTGACAATGAAGATACTTGCAGTTGTCCCATGGGGAGAGGGAACGGAAGAGAGCTAATGATATCTAGCAGGTAGAGGCCAGAGATGCTTCTAAAATCCTACAGGGCACAAAATTGCCCCAGTCCCTCAATAAATTAGCCCCAAATGTCTGTATTACCAAGACTGAGAAATCCTGCTCTATAGACATCTTGGCAACTATAGTTGAAAGGAGTTCCTCAGCGGTTGACAGTTTGATTCAGAGCCAAATTGGCCATGTAAGGAGCAAACCCTTTATTTAAACCAATTGATTGTCCTCTTATATCATTAATTCAGCTATTATATTTCTTTGCATCTACTCAGTGATAGCAGAAGAGACTATAAATAGTAATTGTGATCTTATGGAACTGGCAAGGGAAAGCAGAAATTTCTAAAAACAGAGCTATTTTAAAGTGTCAATGATAGGATCAAGAGGTTTTGATTCCTTAGTGGAGATTTACAAAGAAGCAAACAAGTCTAGAGTGTTGACCTCTTAGGTGAGAAGTTTGATGGTCTGTTGGCAGTGTGTGTTTTCTCCAACATAACCATGCTTGGCTTTATAAGAGAGACAGTTAATTTTAGATTTTAGGGGAAAATACAAATACAACTTTCTTAAGTAACATCCTGTCTTTTGATTTTTATGCCCCTCCTCTACTAAAAGTTGTACAGAACATTTAGAAGTTCTACTTATTTGTTTAATTTTGTGGCATTCTTTGAGAGTCTATGACTACTGTCACAATGGCAACATCAGCCTAAATATAATGGGTTTAAGCTGCATTGTAGACTCTTTTTTTTTTCTTTTAGGTATAAAATGGATTTTCTAAATCGTAGTTGAAATAATCTATAGAAAGTGTAATTGGATTTTGTGATAGTTGGATAAACTGTTGAATATCCTTTTCTAGAAAAACTTTTGTGTCAACCTAATATATAGTATGTCTGTTTGCCTTGGTATTACTGAAAGGTAAAATTTTGAAAGAGAATGGGTATTTAAATTACTTTGATTTTTCTGAAAATCCTTGACAGATATTTATTTAATGGCTGTGCTATAGAATCTTGGGGGAAAAAAAATTTGAGGGAATTTGAAGACCTTTAGTATGTGAGAAGGACCTTTAGCTGGAGAAGGAAATGGCAACCCACTTTATTATTCTTGCTTAGAGAATGCCATGGACAGAGGAGTCATGGGCAACAGTTGGTGGGGTTGCAGGGAGTCATATATGACTAAAGCAACTTAGCATGCATGCAGTATGTGAGGAGAGTTTTCTCTATCGAAACTGGGTATTTTCAAGTTATAACGTTAAATTTTTGAACTTTACAAGTTGTCTGCTTTTAACCTAAAGAGAATGTCTGATAACTGTAGCTTTCTTCATGAAAAGATATAGGCATAAAACATATTTCAGTGAAATACAACCCCGAATACAGCAAATACAGTGAATACAACAATAAATGATAGTTGAATAAGTCTTACTTGGATCTAAGAGTTTTAACAGAAGTTTAACTCTTGAGAATCAACCTAAGATTTTCTGTACATTAATGATAGCCTTGTACTGAAAAATTAAAAGTTTTTCAAAGTGTATCCAGATAATGGAGTTGACAGCAAAATGGGTCTCAACTCCCAAAATAAAGCTGGCCAAGAGATGGCAAGTCCATATTTCTCTGAGTTTAGAATGGAATGCCAACCATCTTCATGGATTTCTGTATCAGGCATGCAAAGTCTACTCTGGCAGAGACTATGTTGAATCAAGGAATTATTTGCAAGAGAAATGAAGGTGTCACCTGAACCACTGATTCTTAATATATCCTATTTACCTATTTTTACCAGATCACAATTAAAGAAAAGTAACTTCTATTCTGTCATATATCAGTTCATCACATTTAACGTTTAGTTCTAAATAAATACCTCCTTGGATATATCAAAGGCACTTCAGTCTCAACATAGCCAAAATAGAACTGGTGATGGTCCATCCCCAAACAGGTCCCTCTTACAGCATTTTCTGCCTTATTGCATGGCACAGCTATTTACCCTCCAATGCAAACTGGAAACCTGTATGTTGTTATTGTTACTTACCTCTTCCTATTACCTATTCCAGCACTGTTCAGTAAAAATAAATATATGTGAGCCACATAATTTAAAATATTCTAATAGTTCTAATACTGCAATACTCCAGGCCTGTCTGTCCATCACCTGGAGTTTACTCAAACTCATGTCCATTGAGTTGGTGATGTCATCCAACCATCTCATCCTCTGTCATCCCCTTCTCCTGCCTTCAATCTTTCCCAGCATCAGGGTCTCTTCAAATGAGTCAGTTTTTCACATCACGTGGCTAAAATATTCTAATATTCTAATAAAAATACAAAATAATTTTAATATACTTGATTTAACTCAGTATATTCAGAATCTTATTTCAGCATGTAGTCAGTGTTTTTAAATTAATAAGATATTGTTTCATACTTTAAGTACATCTCAATTCAGACTAGCCGCACTGGGCCCCCAGTGGTATAGTCAGTTAGCACGTGTTACTTATACAGACTAGCTGCATTTCATGTGCGTAATAGCCATGTGTGTCTGGTGGCTGCCTGTTGCACTCTGAAGATCTAGTTCATCACCAAGTCCTTTGAGTTTTAGCTCCTAAAATCTCTTAATTCCTTTTCCTTTTATCTCAGCTGCCACTGTCCTTAATACTGAAGTTACAGGGTAGAGCAGCTACAAAGCAAACTATGGCTGTTTATTGGCTGTTGGGGAAACAGGACACAATTGCAGGGTTTTTAGCAGAGGACTTTCTGTCTTAAAAGGATCACTCAGGCTGTTATATTGAGAATAGACGGTATACCTATATACTGGTAATGTCCTTTTCCATAAAACCCTACATATTAAAATGCTTTCTTTCAAGTTTTAATTAAGAAATCACATCTTCTACTTGCTTTTTCTAAGCTTTATTATCTACAAGTGATTATTTTCTTTTTTTGCTAGTGTATGTTGATTTTCTTGATAGACTAAATTCTCCAAGCACATCGGATTGTAGCTAGTATAAACACAATGCCTGTAAGTATTTGTTGATTGAATGAATTACAACTGAATTACAACCTGTAATTAACATTGAAACCATGGAAACATTATCTTGAATCACAGCATGAAATGGTTTTTTGATAAAAATGGTACTCTACACATTTATAAGCAGAATACATTTAAATGCAGTAATAAAAACAACATATTGTTCATTTACCTATCAGTTCAGTTCAGTTGCTCAGTCATGTCCAACTCTTTGCGACCCTGTGGACTGCAATACTCCAGGCCTGTCTGTCCATCACCTGGAGTTTACTCAAACTCATGTCCGTTGAGTTGGTGATGTCATCCAACCATCTCATCCTCTGTCATCCCCTTCTCCTGCCTTCAATCTTTCCCAGCATCAGGGTCTCTTCAAATGAGTCAGTTTTTCACATCACGTGGCTAAAATATTCCAATGAATAGTCAGGATTGATTCCCTTTAGAATGGACTGGTTGGATCTCCTTGCAGTCCAAGGGACCCTCAAGAGTCTTCTCCAACACCACAGTTCAAAAGCATCAATTCTTTGGTGCTCAGTTTTCTTTATAGTCCAACTCTCACATCCATACATGACTACTGGAAAAACCATAGCCTTGACAAAGATGGACCCTTGTTGGCAACGCAATGTCTCTGCTTTTTAACATGCTGTCTGTGTTGGTCATAACTTTTCTTCCAAGGAGCAAGCAGACTCTTTTAATTTCATGGCTGCAGTCACCATCTGCAGTGATTTTGGAGCCCCAAAAATAAAGTCTGACACTGTTTCCACTGTTTCCCCATCTATTGCCCATGAAGTGATGGGACCAGATGCCATGATCTTAGTTTTCTGAATGTTGAGCTTTAAGCCAACTTTTTCACTCTCTTTCACTTTCAACAAGAGGCTCTTTAGTTCTTTGTTTTCTGCCATAAGGGTGGTGTCATCTGCATATCTGAGGTTATTGATATTTCTCCCAGCAGTCTTGATTCCAGCTTGTGCTTCATCCACCCCAGAGTTTCTCATGATGTACTTTGCATATAAATTAAATAAGGGGGTGACAATATACAGCCTTGACATACTCCTTTTCCTATTTGGAACCAGTCTGTTGTTCCATGTCCAGTTCTAACTGTTGCTTCCTGACCTGCATACAGATTTCTCAAGAGGCAGGTCAGGCGATCTGGTATTCCATCTCTCTTTAAGAATTTTCCACACAGTCAAAGGCTCTGGCATAGTCAATAAAGCAGATGTTTTCCTGGAACTCTCTTGCTTTTTCAATGATCCAGTTGTTGGCAATTTGATCTCTGGTTCCAGAGATCATTTACCTATAGTCACTCACTAAATCTTCACACACCTCTCTAAGTAGGTATTATTATCAACACTGTCTTCAGCTGGGAAGCTGAGGCAAATAATGGTTAGGTAATTCCTACAAGATTATTCGGCTGTTAAGTGGCAGATCCAGGATTTAGATCCAAGTCATAGACTTACTGAAATTTTTGAAAAGTAATTTGGGGACCAATAAAATAATTTGGGGACCAATATAGTGTTGCCAACTATTAGCACATTTTTTTAAATTCTAGCATTTATTCTGACAACTATTCTATTACTTAGGAAAGTTTAAAAATATGTAAAATTTTGATTTCAATAACCTATGTTTTGAATACTACATGATTATATTCATCCTTAAATTCATTTTTGTATAAAGAGAAGCACAGTAGTAGTACATTAATATAAAAATACCTTGGAAACACTTTTTCTTTTTTCTCTGTTCAGAGCATGTATATCTTTGGGATCAAGAACACGAGCCATTGGAAATGCAGCTAAGAGCCAGGTGAGTTGTTAATGTAGATGTTTTGACTTACAGGAAGAATTAACTTCATAATGGCAGCTAAGCTCCCAGTTTATATAATTAAAAGTGAAAAAAGAGAATAAAGAAGTTGACAGATCCTAATATCTTTGTATCTTACTAAATATATTTTGCTTTGGATTGTAAAGTATTTCTTGAATTTTATTTTTTTAAAAATCTTAGCTGTGAGGTTAGATTATGCTGTCAAATGGCGTCAGGTTTTCCCTGTATGGTCACTTTTAATGAGGGATATGCTATCTAGAATACATACTTCTACAACAAGTGAATGATGTCTTTGTTAAAGAAGGTGGAAAAAAATTGGAGAAACTGGTTTTCAGAATTAATTCTCTGTGGCTGCCACTTTACATGGAATCTGTTTAAGTATTCATATTTTTAGGCTTCTGAAATCCTTTTGCATAAAACATTCATTTTAACATTCCATGCTACAGGTTCATTTTTCTTAGACTTTGTTTATTGCCATGAACCAAATGCCCTTAACCGTTAATTTTTACATTTTAATATATACCTGAGTCTTTTCTTTATTACAAAATGACTGTTTAATGGAGCTATATTTTTTTCATGACTTTGTAGACATAATTGACTCATTTATCCAGGAATTGTTAAGATTTTTTAAATCAAATTGTGTTACAATCAGCCTGAGTGTGAATATGTTTTTTTCCTCCTTTTCCATTTTCATACTGCACATAACCAAATGTTTGTGCCAAAATGACCTCTTCACTAAAGGTTACTTATCGTATTCTGGCTGATTTAAGGTATCATAGGGCTTAGAGTCTCTGAAGGAAGCAAACTATAAGTTATTTTTCCTAAAAAGCTACAGCAATCAACATAGTAATTCAGCATCCCTGTAGTTTTCATCTTATAATTAAAGGTCACTAAGAGGACAACAACTGGATCTCAGTGATATTCTGTAGTTTGAACTACATGTTCTAAATAAAGAAAAAATTACTTTGCCAAAATATAAGCTATTTACAAATGAAGACACATTAACTTAGCATGCTATATGGAAGGATTTTTAATTTACTAGCCTAGGAGAAGTTTTTAGCAGTGGAAGCAATGTAGTAATACATGGTAAAGTTCACGAAGATATTTAGTGTAAAAGAAAAACAGGGTGATAAAAGACATAGTGTAAATATTAATAAAAACACAGATGAAAGTGGAAAGAAATAAAAAATACTAATTCATTAGCCTGAAAGTCTTGAAGAAAGCCAAATAAATGAGTTGTAAATAGATTTTCATTGTATTTGAGAAGTTTTGAAGTTTTGTTCTTTTTAAAAGACAGTTAATTTTGTTTTTAACATTCCAAGGGTAGGAGATAGTGGTTTTTTATCAGTTTGTTCAGTTGCTCTGTTGTGTCTGACTCTTTGTGACCCCTTGGACTGCAGCACGCCAGGTTTCCCTGTCCTTATTTGTCTCCTGGAGTTTGCTCAAGCGCATGTCCATTGAGTAGATGCCATCCAACCTGCTCATCCTCTGTCGCCCCCTTCTCCTCCTGCCCTCAGTCTTTCCTAGCATTGGCGTCTTTTCCAGTGAATTGGCTCTTCAAATCAGCTGGCTAAAGTATCGGAGCTTCAGCTTTAGCATCAGTCCTTCCAATTAATATTCGGGGTTGATTTCCTTTACGATTGACTGGTTGGATATCCTTGCTGTCCAAGGGGACCTCTATCAATTAGAAACCAAAAAAATTAAATGATAGTGTGTAATTCTGAACTTATACAGATGTATAGGATAAGGAGACTTGGTGATTCTTAAATACTAGCGTAGTTTACTTTGCATTAATTCAGTAATTATAAAAATGTTTACTGCCAACAGATAGTCACGAATGTAAGAAATACAATTCACGGTTTCAAAAAACTTCATGGGCGATCTTTTGATGATCCTATTGTGCAAACTGAAAGGATCAGGCTTCCCTATGAGCTGCAGAAGATGCCGAATGGAAGTGCAGGGGTTAAGGTAAGTTTATATTCCCGGAATGCAAGCATTTGTTCAAATTAAAGAAACCAAATGCAGTAATATTGCTTATTTTTAAATACTTTAAAAAAATTTAACTTATTTTCCTTTAGGTGAAATACATGCATACCAAGAAACAGGCAGTTTTTGTAGTGTGCTTTAGTGAATGCACAAAGAAAATCTTATTTAGAATAATAATCTTTTTAATCCAAATACTTTTATTGTCAAGAAAAAGGTATTATTATTTGGAGAACTTTCAGAGGTGAACCATTTTTAAGGGACAAAGGCAGAGGCATATGTGATTTAGAAAAATAGGCCCAAAAGTATATTAACTGCTATAATGAGTTTGCTCTAATTTAGAAGAATCTTGTATTAGGAATATTAAAGCAAACTCTTCTTCCAAGTAAGAGATGGATTCTAGGTTTTTAGTTCTATATCCTGAGAGAGTTGTAGATTGGTTAACAAAAACTAACAGAATACCCCAAAACAGATAGATTATATGACTTAGCAGTTCTACTATTAGGTATGTGTACATAAGAGAATTGAACCACTTGTGCATACAAAAATTTGTACACTAATGTTCATAATAACATTATTTATAATAGCCAAGAAGTGGGAACAAACCAAGTGTCCACCAGCTGATGAGTATATGAACAAAATGTTGTATAGTTATCCAGTGGCATGTATTATTTGGCCATAAAAAGACAGTATCTGGAAAACATGCTAACTGGGGGGAAAGAAACAAATATAAAAGGCTACGTATTTTGTGATTTCATTTGTGTGGCTCTCCAGAATCAATGCAAATCAGTAGACACAGAAAATAGACTTATGGATGTTAGGAATTAAGGGTATCTCTACTTCTTAATTGTTAGGAATGGGTATCTCTACTTCTGCTGCTACTAATGGGACACTCTTTTTAAAATGATGAAAATGTACTACAGTTAGTGGTAATCAGTATACAAGTTTGAACACACTAAAACCACTTAATTGTACACTTCAGAAGAATAAACTTTATGCAATAAGATTTATATCTTAGAGCTAAAAATTTTAATAGCTGATTTTCAAATTTATACATATGTTTTAAGGTGCACATATTTCCATGTTTAGAAGAGGATTCTGACTACAGGATGGATGATGAATTGTAGAAAGGAGACATGAGACTTAACAATAGTTCAAAAAAAAGACACGATAAGAGATTAAGGACAAATTGAAAATTAGGAAGTCATATTTTAGGTGAAATTTGTGGATCAAGACATGCTGAGTAGGAAGCTGATGGGTTATGATAGCAATAAATGTAATAAAGAGTAATGTTCATGTGTCCTTTAGATATGTTAACTTCCAGTTAATGACTATGTGGAACAGTTTTATTCTAAACTACTAAAGTGTTTTATTCTTTAAAAAGAAAATTAAAAATTATGCTTTGTGAGTAATTTGATTAAAAACAAAATAATTTTTACAGAAAGTCAAAACCTAATTTTTAAGTGATAGAATTTTTATGCAGTTATAGTGAGTGTATGTAAGCTAGTTGAAGAGGCTTTGAAAACATCAATCAACCATGCGTTGAACTAAGTTTCTTCATCCTTTGAAGATCTTTAGCATTCAGTGCCTCAAGCAGTTTATCCATTTATTTTTTCTGACATTTGTTTGAATATGCTTTGATGTTTATTTCATCTAACTTTTATATTCTTCAAAAAAATTCTGTATTGTTTTGCCTCCTATAATCAGACTAAGACACATGGTACTTGATTCATTTTCCCTTATTTTGGTGTGCTTGATTTCTTCTTGTGTTTAAATTTCATATAATTTCATGTAATTCTTGGTTTTAAACTTACCTGTAAATTTATTTGGAAACAAATGGATATCAAGTTTAGGTCTGTTTCATAGTAAATTTTATATCATTATTCATATTTACACAGTTAAATAAATACATTGTACTGCCTGAGAAGTTCTTTAAAGCTCTTCCAAAGTTTAGTGTTTTAGCATAAAATTACTTGCTCTTGGGGATACAGAGATGAAATACCTAGCCTTTTCTTCTGTAAGTTAGTTGTAGTTATTGTATGGTTTCTAAGTTAACTTTCTATTGCTTATAAATATTGTGGTTGTCATTATGAAAGAGTTTGCTTATTTGAATAAAGCATAGTATTCCTCGGTCAAGCACTGTAAAGTTTCATTTTATGTACTTAAATTCAAACTAGTCAAACCTGTGTATGAAATTGTTATTTTTTAAAATTAAAAAATTCCATGTGTGCATCTCTAATGTTTAATTATCCCCTGCGGCCTTGGTAATTATCCCCTGAGGCCTTGGAGTAATGTATATAAAGTTTCCTTATTTAAATAAAAATTTTTTTTGCTGTGTTCTCATTTTCTTTTCACAAAACTATATTACTAACGCTTTCATTTTAAAGAAAGATAATTTGACCTTTTTCCCTTTATTTGTTTACAAGAATAGTAAATGATAAAACTTGCTTTTGTGGGAGATGGGGATCTGGAGCAGGTAAAGACTTGATTTTTTGGTTGTAATACTATGGGTAAATAAAGCACTGGAACTTCACAGAGATGAGATATGATGATACTAGAGCAATATTTTTGGTATGTAAGTTCATTGAGTAAGGACTCTGCCTTTTTCATTAAATACTAGATGAATAAATGACTCATTAAATATTTCCACTTGGGCTTCAGGTGCGATACCTAGAAGAAGAAAGACCTTTTGCAATTGAGCAGGTTACTGGGATGCTATTGGCTAAGCTTAAAGAGACTTCAGAAAATGCTTTGAAGAAACCAGTGGCTGACTGTGTGATTTCAGTAAGTTTTACCTCAGTACTGAACACTCTTGAATCATATTTTCCAGTGTATTAATGTTATATGGAAATGTTTTTCTTCCCTTATCTAGTAAACCTCCAATTGTTTCTTTTATGTTAAAAATTTTTTTCATTTGGTGAAGTTCAGGATTGAGTTTCCCATAAAGTTGTGATAATCAGCTAATCTTTAAAAAAAAAAAAAAAAAAACTAATGTATGTGATTAGTTGGTGATTGCTATACCTGCCACTTACCCTTAAGAATCTTTCTAGGTGGCGCTTAAACATCCCAACTCCAGGGAACCTTAACACTTAACATCAAAGGTTGAAAATGCCCAGCTGGAAATTTGAGATTGTGTATATTCTGTATCCAGAAGAAAAGATCCTTTTTTAAAAATGATAAATTAGATGTATTTAATGTGTATACTTCTATACATATGCATATGTATACAAGTTTTGACATATGAATATACCCGTGAAACATCATCACAGTCAGTATAATAAATATGTTTATCACCCCTCAAAAATCAACTTAAGCTTTAAAGGTAAAAATAGTTTGAATATAAGGTAAAAAACATGGTGCTTTGATATACATGATGAAAATGATCACTATAGTCAAACAAATTAATATATCTATCTCCTATAGTTACCTTTTTTTGTGTTTGTGTGGCAAGAGTACCTGAGATCTACTTTCTTAGCAAATTTCAGCATATAATACAGTATGATTAACTGTAACCATGCTATACATTAGATTTCTAAAAGTTATTCTACATAAATAAAATTTTATACACTTTGACTTCTGATTTCCCCCACTTCCCTATCCCTGATAACTACCATTTTATTCTATCCTATGAATTTGACTTCTTCAGATTCCACATGTAGGTTAGATCATGCAGTATTTTTCAGAAAGAAAAGATCTTTCTTTTAAGGATTCTTAACATTTAATCATTTACCCTGTCTTTTATCTCTTGAGATCCCGCTAGATATTGACAACTAGATTTTAAGTTATATGTTGTCACCTAAATGTGAATATATTCTTAGTACTGTTAAACTTGGCTACAGAAGTTCCCTCACATCATCAGAAGAATAAAATATTATGGCTCTTCAGTGAATTTAGTAATTATGTCAGAAATTAGTATCAGAATATGGCAGTGAATTTCTTGGCCATTATTAACTTTGTAATTAGTGCAATAAGCCCGTGTGAGCTATACAAGGGGAATTTTTTTCTGTTTTATGTACTGTCATATCCCTCATGGCTAAAAAAGCACCTGGTACATAAGTTCCCAGTGAATATTAAGTGAACCATAGCTTATAATATACATTTTTATCAGAAGGATAGTACCAAAATCAGGATATACAGACTTGTCAAAATTCAAGTTCTTTTAGCATTATTATCTATTAAATGAAATTTCTAAATTCAGAAAGCAGTTAACTTGAAATTGGAAGAGCCCCAAGTCATTTTGTACATGAATGTACTCAGTTTTTTATAAATCTGTAGACTAAAGGAGAGTGCTTCTTACTTTGATAATACTAAATATATGTAATCTTAATTATGTTATAAATTATGAGTTTATTTTTAATAGAAACATAACGTAATGTTTTTTGGTGATTTATAAAGAAACAGATGCTCATCGTAAGCCCCCTGCAATATAGTTTCCCCTCCTTTTGGAATATAACCATTGTAAACATTTGGGAGCGTATTCTTCTAGTAGTATATACACACACAAAAATGAAATTACGCTATATGTGCACCCCCTTTTTTTAATGTAATAAAGATACTATTCCATGACAGTTCAGATCGATCTGATTCTAACATCCACATCAGATTTCTTTATGTGGATATAACATATTTACCAATCTCATTTTAACAGACTCTTGGTTGTTAATGTTTCATTATTAAATATAAACAAATATGTATTTTTATAGAAGAGACTCAACATGAGATGGATTTAGATGAACATATTTTTGAAATTCTACAGTATTACTCTATTTTACTAATTGCTTTAAATTTGTGTTCATACTTTAGGTAAAACTTTTGATACAGCAATTGACAACCTTAAAAAAAAAAATAAGGGGGGGGCACTTCCCTGGTGGCTCAGATAGTAAAGAATCTGCCTGCAATGTGGGAGATCTGGGTTCAGTCCCTGTGTTGGGAAGATCCCCTGGAGGAGGGCATGACAACCCACTCCAGTATTCTTGCCTGGAGAATCCCCGTGGTCAGAGGAGCCTGGCAGAGAACAGTCCATGGGGTCACAGAGAATTGGACACAACTGAAGTACTCTTGCCTGGAAAATCCCATGGACGGAGGAGCATGGTAGGCTGCAGTCCATGGGGTCGCGAAGAGTCCGACACGACTGAGCGACTTCACTTTCACTTTTTACTTTCATGCATTGGAGAAGGAAATGGCAACTCACTCCAGTGTTCTTGCCTGGAGAATCCCAGGGACGGGGGAGCCTGGTGGGCTGCTGTCTGTGGGGTCGCACAGAGTCGGACACGACTGAAGCGACTTAGCAGCAGCAGAGCGACTAAGCACAACCTAAAAAAAAAAAAAAAACAGTATTTTTTCTCATTTATTTAATTAGAACACCATTTATTACTTTACGTAAGTTTTGGTGTAATTATTTTCATTTTCAGTTGGTGAAATGTTTAAGTAAAATGTATTACAGTGAACTAATACACTTGATTATTGTTTCACAATACCAGATTCCTAGCTTTTTCACTGATGCTGAGAGAAGATCTGTGATGGCTGCAGCCCAGGTTGCAGGTTTAAATTGTTTAAGGTTAATGAATGAAACTACTGCAGGTGAGCAGTTTGCAATTTGAAAATCACTGTCATTAAAATATTATAGTTTTTTTCTAATTCGTACAAGGCATTTATTTTTAATAATTCTGTTATGTCCTGATATCTTATAAGCTTATCATTTTGGAGTACAGCATTTTGGCAGAGATTAAACATGTCTTACATTGACTCAAGTCATTAACATTATAGAGTAGAAAAAATAAAACATTAACCAAATTGTGAAAAGTTAGTTTACTTTGAAGCTAACTAAAAGGTAGTATCAACATGACTTATTTATTGTTTTCCAAGCGATTGCTTTGCTAATCTCATTCTTTGTTCTTGCATAGTTGCACTAGCATATGGAATTTATAAACAGGATCTTCCTCCATTAGATGAGAAACCAAGAAATGTAATATTTATTGATATGGGACATTCTGCCTATCAGGTCTCGGTTTGTGCTTTTAACAAAGGAAAACTTAAAGTAAGTAAATAAATGATTTGCTATATTTAATTCTAATGGTTAAGAGCATATTAGAGTAAATGGAGAACTGTAATGCATGGGTTTAAACCCTGGTTCTGCCACTTAAAAACTATGACCTTGAGCAGATTATGTAACCTCCCCAAATCTCAGGCTCCTCACCTGAGGATATTATCAGTATCTCATAGAATTTTTGAGGATGAAATGAAATAAAGTTTATAAGATGCTTGGAATACCACATTGTAGTTATTATGTGTTAGCTATTTTTTATTAGTGTTGAGGTGTTTGTCACCTATCAGCGAGCATAAATTACGTATTTATAAATGTACATAGGAAACATCTTCTAAAATGATTACCATTGTCTTTAGAAACCTTTCTATCCAAGAATCCCAATCAAAATTTTCTATAATGTGGTGTTATTTACCTCTCCGTGCTTATCTTTTTATAGCCTTTGGTTTTATATTCATTTTTACATTAATTATCTTACCCAGACTTACACACACTCTCTGTCCCTGTTACACACATGTATAGAATTTGCTCAGAAGATTAAATGCTTTGGGTTACCCAGAACCTTTTAGAGCCTTTTGTGTTGAAGTTTATATTACTATATTAACATCCTTGTAATCATAAAATTAAAGGGAAATTACTCATAGTGAATATAGGAGTCTGTTCGTTGATTCTCCGTGTTAATCTGTGGGATAACATCCCCCTCAGACTATGTTCACATCCAACTGTGATGTTTACCACTATTCCACCACCCATCCTTATGAAAAAGGCTGAAACACACCAACGTGGAACTCTACTTTCTGGCAATGACTATTATAACTAGTTATTTTTACCCTCTGCCACAGGGAGATAGACTAGATGTCTTGGTTCTATGGTTTCAAGAGCTATATCATTGAAGTGTGTGACTTTTCTGCTCCTTTTCTATTAGACTGCTTAGTTGAGGCCAGTTGTTCAACAAGCTTATTAAATTCTTGTCTCTCCTCTTCATTTTTTTTTTTAAATTTTCTTTTATGGTTCCTTACATGCTCTTTTGTTCCTTCTATATGTTTATAAAAATAGTCTGGCTTTTTAGGGGAGTGCGGGCAGTAATTCTTGATTTGTAAATTTGTAAAACATTTTTCTAGAACTTTTTTAAAAGCACTTTTTATTTTGTATTTGTACTGGAGTATAGCCAATTAACAGTGTTGTGATAGTTTTGGGTGAACACTGAAGGGACTCATCCATACATAAACATTTATCATTTCTCCCTCAAACTCCCCTCCCATCCAGGCCACCACATAACAAACAGTGAGCAGAGTTCCATGTTTGATCAATTAAAATATTTTATATTTAATCTTTGGATTGGCTCCTCTTGGCTGTTTTGTGTTTGGTTACATACTTAGGACTCTTTCTTTGCTCTCTTAAACTTGGTTTTTGGCCCATCTGTTCAATGCTGTTGTAGAACCAAAGGATGTGAGATAATGAACTTTTAGTTGCTGCAACTCAACTTTTCAGAATTAAAGTTACTCTCTCACATAGGTATATAGGTCTATAAAGTAGATAATTCTGAATGGATAAATATGTTGGCTAAATATGATAATATAAGTGATTCCAAATTTGGCACACCTTTGATTTTTGACAAGTTCTTTGGTTTTAAGTTTAAAAGGTTTTTTCAGGGAGGTTTAGTTTTAGAAAGCATGTCATATTTCTGAAACTTCAGTTCTGGTTTTTCAATTAAACAGGTCTTGGCTACTACCTTTGATCCATATTTGGGTGGCAGGAACTTTGATGAGGTTTTAGTAGACTACTTCTGTGAAGAGTTCAAGACAAAATATAAGATAAATGTGAAAGAAAACTCTCGGGCCTTGTTGCGTTTATATCAGGAATGTGAAAAACTAAAGAAGCTAATGAGTGCAAATGCATCAGATCTTCCACTGAACATTGAGTGTTTCATGAATGACCTTGATGTTTCTAGTAAAATGAACAGGTACCATGTATGTTTTCAATTGAAAAGTATTTCCTCATTTTATGTTTGGATCGTGTCTAATTTTTTTCATTCTGTTATTTCAGAAGATATGCTCAGTTTTTATACCTCCAAATAATGACTTCTGTTTCATTTTCCCATAGGGCTCAATTTGAACAATTATGTGCTTCCCTCTTAGCCAGAGTTGAACCACCGTTAAAAGCAGTAATGGAACAAGCTAGTAAGTGAAAGTTCCTGAACTAACCATCAAAACTGTACCATGGTGTTACTTTAATGGGGTGGAAATTTGTAAAAGCAATAAGAAAGTCATGTGTTGTTTTTTTTTTAAGATTAGTATTTCTTATTTTAGAGAAGGAGTTTGTAACTCATTCTTTATTCATAAGACAAGGGCCACTAGACATCAGAGTTTATGAGAACTCATCCTGGCCCATACTGTTTACATCATAAAACTAATGCTTGTTATATTTGAAGGTATTTTTATAAGTAAGTTTTTAAAGATTGATCAGACGTAGAACTGAGCACATGACTGCTTTTTGTTAAGGTTTTTCATGACCAATTAAAAACTAGTTCCTATGGGAATTTGTGAGGTAGAAGTTAGAAAAAATGAAGGACTCTGAACAGTTTCTTTAAGTCCATGAAGTGCTTGTCTGTTTATGGTCACTTCATCATCTGGACCAAGTACAGTGCCTGGTGTGTAGATAATATCTATTAAATTTTGCTTTTTTCCAAATTTTTTTTTATTTTCTTTTTGTTCTACCTTGTTTTGAGTAAATTAAAAAATTCATTTTTTTAAAAAAAGTACTTTCCAGAGTCTACTGTTCACTTTTTATAAAGACTGTCTTAATTTTTGAAACATTTTGTTTTCCAGACTTACAACGTGAAGACATAAGTAGTATAGAAATTGTAGGGGGAGCAACACGAATTCCTGCTGTGAAAGAGCAAATCACTAAATTCTTTCTTAAAGACATAAGTACCACATTAAATGCTGATGAAGCTGTTGCAAGAGGATGTGCATTACAGGTATGATAATTAGTCTTTAAAAATTTTAGAATGTATATTTTGCCAAATATGGTGATAGGCCTCAAAGAACTTTTTAATTTATTATCTGGTCCAACCACTCAACAATAAGCTAAAGTGGTGTTGGAGAAAACTCTTGAGAGTCCCTTGGACTGCAAGGAGATCCAACCAGTCCATTCTAAAGGAGATCAGTCCTGGGTGTTCATTGGAAGGACTGATGCTAAAGCTGAAACTCCAATACTTTGGCCACCTGATGTGAAGAGTTGACTCATTGGAAAAGACTCTGATGCTGGGAGGGATTAGGGGCAGGAGGAGAAGGGGACAACAGAGGATGAGATGGCTGGATGGCATCACCGACTCAATGGACATGAGTTTGAGTAAACTCGGGGAGTTGGTGATGGACAGGGAGGTCTGCCGTGCTGCAATTCATGGAGTTGCAAAGAGCTGGACACAACTGAACAACTGAACTGAAATTGAAATTATTGCTGATAAATAAAGGTTATGTCTATCCCATTTGTTTTTAAGCTATCATAGGACTATATGTCATTAACTACACTGAAAGACATTTATTTTATGAATTCTTATGATTATTCCCATTTAAAATTACTTTTTTGAGATTAAAAAATATTTTACATAAATTTTTGTAAAGTCACAGGAAGAGTGCTCTGACACTTTAAAATTTTACATAGTTATTACCAAAAACCCAGAAAATTTTTAAATGGAACAGTTTTATTATAACAACTTTGTTAAGCAGTCATGGTAACATGGGGTATGTTTGGTGTTTTTTGATTTAAATATGGTATCCATCTTATTTTCAGTGTGCAATTCTCTCACCAGCATTTAAAGTGCGTGAATTTTCCATAACAGACATTGTTCCCTATTCAATCACATTAAGATGGAAGACCTCTTTTGAAGATGGAACTGGGTAAGTTACTTTTAAAGCCTTGGTTAGAGCTTATCAAAATAAGAAATTGAACCTACTTTTCTAAATTAGAGGAATTTATACTCCTTAAACTTGTCAAACACTTTAGAATAGTATTTTAGAAACAAGGATAATATAAAAACATGATATATCTGTAAACCATGAAGGGCATATTTTTAGTTAATATTTTATTATAAAAGTAAAACATTCCCAGTTTCAAATATAAATCACAGTATAGAAATATAAAAACTTAAAAAAATACCTGTATTTGCTATACTCCAACTCTCTTAGCCCATTTTATTGAGATAACTCTTGTTAACAACTGGGTATATATTTATCCTCCTGGAGGAGGAAATGGTAACCCACTCTAGTATTCTTGCTTGGAAAATTCCGTGGATAGAGCAGCCTGGCAGGCTGCAGTCCATAGGGTCACAAAGAGTTGGACATGACTGAGCACACACACATCGATCTATCCAGTCATTTTCTTTCAATATCCAAATAAAAACATGTACTGTTAAAATATTTACATGATCATGTGTATATATCCATAAAAATTGCGTTTTCAAATATATATCACCTTTCCATATCAACAGACAGTAACTTTTCAGACAATTGTAGGTGCCATAATTTAACCAGTATATTGTAAAGTTATGTTTTTCCTGTTTTAAGCAAGTGCTATTAGGACTATCCTTGTACATATCTCCTTGTTTGGTTGTGTTTGATATATCTAAGGTAACTATGTAGGACTGAAATTGAGCCAGAGGGTTATGAACATTATTTTAACTTAATACTGCCAAATTATCCACTAAAAAGAATATACCAAGCTATATTCCTAATAACATTGTATGAGATAATATACTTCAGCTCATTTTCTCCTGTATATTTAAATGTAACATTCTAATAGTAAAGACAATTAGCACTTTGTTATTTTCATTTCTGTTATAAGCTAGTCTTTTTGTGCTTTGACATTAGCATTTCCTTTTCCATAAACTGCACAGCATTTAAACTGTTTACTTTCCTTCCAAAATAAAAATCTGTATTTGATACTATATTTGACTTTTAGATGTATAGTTTGTACAATAAAGTAAACCTGTATTTAAGTTTTGAAGTTGCTTTTAAGATTTTGTTCTGTGTTCTACACATCCCCTAGAAGTTGACATTTTTGTGCAAATTTCAAAAATATGGATTATCAACCTAATTGGAAGGTTTTTCAGGACATGTGTTAATGTCAGCTTTGAGGCAAGAAATATTTTTTTTAAAAGTTAATTTCAGTTAAGTGTATAAGTGATCCAAAAAAATTTATAAGAAAACACATTGGAAGTTTAAATATATTCTAGTGACTACAATAAGAAAGTAGAAGGTAGTTGTAGGATAGAGGAAAAGATCCATAAAAGTGACATTTTCAAACCATGCTTAATTAATAGGATGATAGAATTGCTTTTGTAGCTTTTAAAGCTTCCTATAAGAGAAAATACTATAAAGGACATTGTACATCAACTGAAAAACTTGGAGTTTGGTTTATAGATTTAAGTATTAAAGTTTATAAAGTAGATAGCTGTACTATGGTTATATTAGAGAATGTCCCTGTTAGGAAGAATGCCTTTAAAAATTTTGGGGTAAAGAGCCATCATGTATGTAACATCCACAGCTTGTTCAGAAAAAAAATGTACACATACAACAGTGTGTATGTGTACTCAGAATGATGAAATAAATGGGTTAAAACAGTAACAAATTTAGGTAAAATATATACAGGTGTTCCTTATCCTTGTTTTATTTTGCACCTTTCTATGAGTTTGAAATTATTTCCAATTAAAAGTATTTTTAAGGGAGCTAGAATAAAAAGGGTTACATATGATAAGTGTTTTGGAAACTAATCAACAGAATTTGGTCCTCAGATGTGAACAACAACAAAAATCCCTATAAATTGGCCTTAAAATATACCTCCTCTCAGGTGATTTTTCCCATTTTAATAGGAGAGAATTATTTTGAACCTGTCAAAATTCATTGTATGTTTATTTATAGCAAAACCAATAATTCTTTTTCTTAAGATTTGTGTAGAGGTATTTAAAATTGCTGCTTATGAATTAAAAACGAGATGGATTCTGTGATTAGGTTCACAGGAAGCTCTCTGTTTAACTGTTTCCCCACTCCATTTCAGGGAATGCGAAGTATTCTGTAAGAACCATCCTGCCCCATTCTCAAAAGTCATTACTTTCCACAAGAAAGAACCATTTGAACTAGAAGCATTTTATACTAATTTACATGAAGTGCCTTATCCAGATCCAAGAATTGGTAAGAAAACTCCCAATTTTTTTTTTCATAAAATTTAGCCTCTTACAGTATTTGAATCAAGGAAACAAATTAACATTTCAGCTAACCCAGCACTGGATTTTTAAACAAAGATAGTCATACTTTTTTCTAAACATGCACTTTTTGGTGCTTAGAGTTTTATTTCTGGATAACAACAGGTTTGAATATTTTTAACATCTATATTTAAAATGTTCTGTAATTGGCTTGAGAGGCTGGATGAGAGTTATTTTTTAATGAAAATACTAAACTTGAATATGTAGTCAGTGCTGTCAGACTGACTACATATTGTGACTTTAAACTCCTGTTCAACACACTGGCAACAACTAGAATGAGTATTACTGGTTCGACCCATGGGCAACAGATAGAATGAGTGTTACTAGATTAATATGAAAGTGGAACTAGGAGACTAATATCCATTTCAGCCGAGTTATCTTTTTAGAAGATACCAAAAGAAGTATGATTTGTATCATTTTAAAGAATATAAAATGTTCTGTATTTGCTACTTTTATTGATAGATTAAAATGAGGACAGTATTAATATTTCAAGTACATTATTTAAAACAGTAGAAGTAACTATTGAAAATGGTTTTAGTTTTCTAGGCCTTCTGTAACAAAGCACCACAAACTAGATATTTCAACAATAGAAATGTACTGTCTCACAGTTCTGGAGGCTGGAACATTCAAAATTAAGGTGGTGGTGGGATCAGTTCCTTCTGTGGGCTCTGAGGGAAGGATCCATTCCTGGCATTTGTCTTTGGTTCATAGACGGCCATCATCGTGTTCATGTGTCCTTCTCCTCTTGTGTGTATCCATCTCCAAATAAGGACAGCAAGTCATTGAATTAGAGCCCACCCAATAACTTCACTCTAACTTGATTACTTTGTAAAGACCCTGTCTCCAAATAAGGTCACCTCCTGAGGTTACTGGAGAGTAGGCCTTCAACATATGCATTGGGGCAAGAGGGAAGGTCACAATTCAACTTCTAAAAACCAGAATTTTATATACAACTTTTCTGCCTAGTAGTCTCTCTCTACCATGGATAACATTATATATTTGAGATTTTTTTCTAAAAAATAAAATACCAGATTTCATTTTTTCTTACTGGGATCTCCCCAGAGCAGGTATCAAACCCATGTTGTCTGCATTGACAGGTGGATTCTTTACCACTGAACCACCAAAGAAGCCCTAAAACACCAGGTTTCTTAAACTGAAAAAATTAATGTAAACCAGGTAGTAGTGACTATATAGCTTAGCAGTTTTGCTGTAGGCAAGTTCCAGGAAAAGAAAGTTTAAATTGCTTTGTGAATTACCAAGATGATAATGATTTACACAGTTTATAACAAACAGGTAATATATATTTGGTTTTAAAGTTCAGAAATTGAATTTTGCTATTTTGGTTTTAGTGTGGCAGTATTGTAAAACCTAAAAGTGATATTGCCTTCAGTCAGATTGTCCTTGATTAAGATCCCTAACTCTTTTTCCTGTCACTGATGACTTGGGGCAGGTTGTTTAACCTTTTGAGTCTTTTTTTTTTTTTTTTTTGAAGGACAATTGCTTTACATCCTTTTGAGTTTTTATTTATACCAGGTTTATTATATTAAAAAAAGGTGATTGGGGGAAATGCATGCCCCACAATAATTAGAATATGATGATAATTTTAAGATTTTTTGTTTGCCAACATCTGAAAATGATAGTAAAATTATTGAATGAATGAATTGAATGAGTTAATCTGAGGCCTATGTTCTGATCAAAGTTCTTTTTTCCTTAAGGGAACTTTACTATTCAGAATGTTTTCCCACAATCTGATGGTGATAGTTCCAAAGTTAAGGTTAAAGTTCGTATTAACATCCATGGAATCTTCAGTGTGGCTAGTGCATCTGTAATTGAGAAGCAAAATATAGAAGGGGATCACAGTGATGTTCCTATGGAGACAGAAACTTCGTTTAAGAATGAAAGCAAAGATGAGGTGGTATGTAGAAATTATATTTTTAAAAGGCTCCTCTAATAATATATACAGTGTCTTAATTATAACTCTGTGTGTGTGTGTGTGTTCAGTCGCTCAGTTGTGTCTGAACAGAAAATGTACTGTACATTCAGTAACATTACAATAGATTCTTGATAGTGTCTTTACGAAAGAGTTAATGTGACTCTAATGTTACGTTGGCTTAGTGTCAGTGAAAGAATCTTAAGAGAGAGTGATTGTATTCCACTACATAAAGTTTTCTTCTTTTTATGTGTAGTATTTGTAAGTTATTTTAAAGACTTTGGTTGGATTTTTTTCAAACCATAATTGGAAGTCTGCCCTGGATTTTTCATATATTTGTGCATGTTAAGAGTGGATTTTAACATTTTAAATTTCAGGACAGTTTCTCCTATTTTTAAAAGTTGTCTTTTTGTCTGCTTTTACTAAAAATTACTGTAAAATCTTTTCTTTCAGAATTCTACCACTACTTCATTTAAGAACCGTGGCATTTTCTTTCATTTTTCTTCATACGTATTATTTTCCTGTTACATCCATCCTTCCTTGAATTAAGGAGAAGAAAATACTGTCCCAATATGTTAGTAAGGATAGTCAATTTTCATAAATAAATGTAAGAATAATAGGTTGAAAAGTTAATTCTCTTAATTATGGTTTACAACAACTGTGGTAGATGTGTAAATTTAATCCATTAAGATTTAGTTTTACTAAAATTGAAAGCATTCTGTATGCTTTTTGGAATAAGTTCTTTTACAGCTGTTTAACTTCTTCACCTCTTTTTCTAAAAAGTCTCTGGGTAGTGTTTTAGACCTTGAGTTTTCTCTGTGTAGTGTTAGTGAATCCTGGGCACTAAAAACAAGGAGATTGTGGCACCCATTTTCTACCTCTTGCATTTCTTATATGCTGCTTCTGTTTGTATGTGGGCTTGAAATCCAGTTAGCCAGCCCTTTAGGATGACTTCTGAATGTGTACTTAAACAACTCACTTTTGCATAAAATGCATGAATTTATAGCATCTGCATTGGGCCCTCAGAGATTGATTTGCTTACAAGAGTGTTTTTGGCTTACTAGAGAATATTTCCAGGTACTTGGTGTTCCATATAAGGTATTTCTTCCAGTTGAGTGAGATGTTCCTGAGCATATCTTCTGTAACTTATATAATCAAGGGACAAAAAAAGGTTACTGACATTGTAGGTCATATAGTTAGCATTGTTGGAGAGCACATTCACATATATCATCTCCTTTTAAATCTCTACCTTAGCCGATATAACCCATGTTGAATAAATGGTAGTTTATTTCCTTATTCTTGTTTTCTACTGTGTAGAAAACATCTTGTGTACTGTCTTGCTTAGTGGTTCTCTCTAGGGCTTTTTTCTTTAATTCTGTATCCAGAAGTTTAAAAGCTTAAGGTTTAAATACTATTATTAAGCAGTCTCTCCCTTCCCCTCTCCAAAAATGTGAGTAAATTCGAAGTAGACCCAGGAAGCTAATTTTTTAAGCTTTAGAGGAGAACGTAAGAGGACAGTAAGATCGTTTTTACTGTTCCCTTGTTGCTGACATTGCTGGCAGATGAAACCTAGGTATGTATAAGTGAGCAGCAGTGGTTGTTTTTGTTTTTTTTTCTTTGCAGGCAAGTTAGTTTATGAGACATTATTTTATGGGCCTCATTTTTTTTTTCATTAAAAATTAAGATATCTTCAATTTTCCTGAAAAACCATAGCATAGATTGCCAGCTTTTCTTCAGAGAAGTAAAAAGATGCCTCAGAAAATGAACACTTCTAGGTATTTATTACTATCTGGACATATTAGGAAGGTATCATAACTTAGGCTTCATTACACAGTGAAGGATCAAAGAGACTATCATACCATAATTTAACTGTTCCTCAACTGTTGACCATTTAGGTTATCTTTTTATCTATTTTTTAATTCAAAATGTCTGATTACTTATATGTACCAGGTACTTTTCTAGGCACTGAAGATACAGTGGAAAGCAGGAAAAAAAGGTCTGTCACTTACATTCTAATGGAAAAGGACAGGCAAGAAGCAACAGGATATCATATAAATATAAAGGAAATTAATAGGAGGAGATGCATAGTCTAAATTAAGTAATGAGGACAGCCACCTGTGAGAAGGGAAGAGAAAAGCTAGTGCGAAAGGTGAAAAGGCAGAGTAAGGAGCAAGGTGCAGGTAGGCGTCCAGACAAAGGGAATAACAAGTACAAAGGCCCTGAGGGGAGGATACCTTTTTTGTTACAAAGGTAGCTGATAATAAGATATAGAAAAGGGGAGAGTGACAAGAAAAAGAGATTGAGAAGGTAGATCACGGGACAGATTAGATAATAATTCTGGATTTTATTTTTAAGTGCTTTTTATTTATTTGGCAAATAACTAGAAGTACCTAAATTTTGTGTTTAGATATAGCAGTGAATAGAAAAACAGTCTCAACCCTCATGAAGCTTAAAATCAGAGAAGCCAAGTCTAGAGGCACTTTTATTAACTTTCGCACTAGGCATAATATTCCTATGAACCTTCCTAAAAGTATTTTAAAAGATTACCAAATTACTCTCAGATCAACTGTTAAAATGTACAAGTCCCCCCTTATTAATATACCTGAAATTGGGATGGATCATGCAAACAATATTTTACATTCACTGTTGCCTATGGCAATAATCATGAAAAGTTCTCATCATCTGTACATGTATGAACTTGATTATTACTCCTCATGGCATGAGTTGGCAGTTGCAACCCTTTGACATTAAATTGTATAAGGACCATTCAAGAAAGGAATATTAGTCTTGGTTGTTGTCTGAAAATAATCTACTGATTCCTTCTGGTGAAATACAGAAAAAAAAAATCATAAAATTTGTAGAATAGGTATCAGTGGCTTATAAGAAAACTTAGAGATGATACCGAAGCAATTTTTAAACAAATGGCTGGGCTACTAATGCTCTTGATAGCACAAAGGACAAATATGTATACAACAATTCAGACATCATTAACTGAATTATGTGATTTAGATGGGTTGGGTTATGCATGTGAAAAAGATTTAGAAATACCTTACCCATATTGATTGATTGATTTTTTTCTTTAGAGATAGGAATATATATAAGTATTAAATTTAAAATGCCACCTGATAAAAGTATTTCGGCCTTAGCTAGCAACATTGTTTTCTTAGTATTACATGAAATAGTTAATAATGTATCTGTTGTCTCTATATTACCCCAGCTGGGCACTATAACACTTTTTTCACCTCTTCTCCATCATAAGGTTGGGAAAATTACAGAGTTGGAAGGTGGTAGGGCAGGGAGCAGTGGGGATGGAATTTCAGTTCTTGACTTAACAAAGAACACTGCTATAAGTTGTCGTCTAACATGTTTTTCTCCTTGGCACAAATAAGCATTAAGCAAGATAACCTTATGGACATTATATGTAATAATGCTTAACTCCATGTATATCTGAACACCTAAATTATCCCAATTGCTCAGTGCCAAACTTCCTTCCTTGTAGGAGGATAGTGGTGGATAAGATTAAGGAAGACCAGAAAAACCTAATACTTGTGATTTTTTGCCAAGTTGGGAGTCCATTTTGGCAGTCTTATGGCTTGGAAATTTGTCTTTTAGATTTAAAAAGAAAAAAGTAAAAGTTTACATTTGATAATTCAGAGACATCTACTTTGACAGTTTTTATGTATTTGAGTATTTTCCTAGATTTTAAAAATACAATTGAATTTATGTGTAATACATAAATTTTGTATCTTTTTCAGTTTATTTTCCCACATTAAGGTCTTTATGAACATTTTTTGTGTCAAGTTTAACATTGTGTTTTTTTTGTGTCAATCTTGGTTTGTGAATTTGACTTAAGAACAATTTTCCATTTATTTGCAGTTATTTGGACACAGGTGAAAAACAAGATTTATTCACATAGCATCAAATAGATCTTTTCATTTTACTTACTGTCAACCTGAGTATTTATATTAATAGTTACTCCCATGTCAGAAACAGTGAGCTTCTACTTTATTATCTTCACACATGTGAAAACAGGCTTGAACTCTTAAGATGCTGTTCATTACCAAAAACAGAAAAAAGAAAGAAAAAGAGACTAGAGATATTGTCAGTTACTCATTTTCTTTGCAGGATAAAATGCAGGTTGACCAAGAAGAAGGAGGTCATCAAAAATGTCATGCTGAACACACTCCAGAGGAGGAAATTGACCAAACAGGAACCAAAACAAAGGTTTGTTCCACTATTACTGTGCTTAATTGCTCAGTCGTGTCTGACTCTGCAACCCCATGGATAGTAGCTTGCCAGGCTCCTCTGTCCATGGGATTTTCTAGGCAAGAACACGGGAGTGGGTTGCCAATTCCTTCTCGGGATCTTCCCGACCCAGGGGTTGAACCCGGGTCTCCTGCATTGCAAGCAGATTCTTTACCATCTGAGCCACTAGGGAAACCAGTATACTATTATTGTGGCTGTGTCTTTTTATGTCTTTTCAATAACTTTTTTTCTTATTAAAAATCATATAATCTCAGAAAATAGAAACTAGAATAGGACAAATGAAGAAAACTTAAATTAGCAATAATGCAGCACCTCAGAATTAACCACTCTGTGGTGCATGCTGCATATCATAAAGCATTCTTAGTGCAAAAATTATATTTTTGGAAGTAAAGTTTTAAAGGATAAATGGCTATTATTAAGAGTCATTATTTTACTGAGAAAATGAGTGCTGATAAAAGAGACGGGAGAAATAAACTGCACCAACCAACCAGAAGAATATGGCTGGCTACAGCTCTACACTATCATCTTTGACAGATTTTTCTAACCCGAACAGAATTTAATCTGGATGGTTTGTATAGATTTTTTTCCTAAGGCTGTAAAGACTCGATTTTAAATCTTAGTTTCTCAAGTAATATACAACTTGAAACCTATTTTTCTAAATTTTTTATTTTATTCAATGTTTTGTCTTTATTCAACAGCTCTATTGAGACATAATTTACATATCATGCAGTTCTCCCATTTAAGAGTGCAATTCAAAGGTTTTTAATGTACTCAGTTATGTAGTCATTATCACAGTTGTACAACATTTTCGTCACTCCAAAAAGAAACCCCACCCATTAGCAGTAACTCTTTATTTCCCCTAAAACCCTCCCCCGCCAGCCCTAGTCAGCCACTAATATTTTTGAATTATAGACTTGCCTGTTCTAGACATTTCATATAAATACAGCAGTACAGTATGTGATTTTTAATGAATGGCTTCTTTTTGCTAAGCATATTTTCAAGGTTTATCCAGGTTGTAGGATATATCAGTACTTCATTCCCTTTTATGGTTGAGTAATATTGTATCATACAGATGGATACCATATTTATTCATTCATCAACTGATGGACACTTGGATTTTTTCTACCTCTTGACTTTTATGAATAATGCTGTTTTGAACAACTATATACAGGTTTTATGTGGATGTGTATTTTCATTTTTCTTGGGCTAATACCCAGGAATGAAATTGCTGGGTCATATGATATCTCTATGTTTACAATTTGAGGAACTGCCTACTTTCCAAAATGGCTGTCATATTTTTCTATCTTGTCAACCATGTATAAGGATTCCAATTTTTCTATATTTTCACCATCTCTTATTTTCCTCTTTTATCTTTGCATTATAAGTCATCCTAGTGGGTAGGAAATGGTATTTCATTGTGGTTTCAGTTTGTTTCCCAGCCCAGGATTCTTTTTATGTAGAAAGATTTGATGTATACAAGAGTGTAAAATACTATCAGTATTAAAATAATATTTTTAAGGTATGGTAGACAGTCGTTTTGATTTTACTTTGTTTCATCAGAAATCAGTCTCTTAAATCTACTTTTAAGCTAGAGAAACTTATACTTCTCTTGCATTTCTTTTGCAGTCTGCTCTCTCAGAGAAACAAGAGCGACTGAACCAGAACATTAAAAAAGGGAAAGTAAAGAGTATTGATCTGCCTATCCAGAGTAGCCTGTGTAGGCAACTGGGCCAAGATCTTCTCAACAGCTATATTGAAAACGAGGTATATAAACCTGAATTGATGTTGAAACCAGTGGTGGTGTATTCTGAAATTTTTGTAGAATAATTATCCCTCAAATTTAGGGAACTAGTCTGTAACTCATAAGAAATTATTAAATAGATTATTGAACTGCTTTATTTTGGACAAAATGCTGAGCTGTATTACTGTCATCTACAGTAGCTTTCACCTTAGTTATATGAAAAACATGGCTTGTCTCCACTACAGAGAATGGCCTTTCCAACACTGATAATTCTTAGCCCTTTTATTGTATCTTAACAGTAGCACACTCAGCAGACATTGTATAGGGAAGTAGTTCCAGCTCCCCTCTTCAAATGTGTGGTCCTTAAAGATTAAGGTTCAATTCAGAATGTCTTACTTCCATTTGATACTTTTTAGAAACTGTTGTCATTCTTGAAATTTTCTTTACATGTTTATGTTTCATTTTACACTCTCTTGAGGAAGTTTGGTTCCTTTACCAATAGTTGTGTAAAAAGTTGTTTTTTGTTTTAATTTACCTTTAGGTGGTAGTTGTCAGTTTCTACAGGCTTGACCAGCAGTTTTCTTTGAAGTGCTGCATATTCTCCAGCTGCTGCACATTATTCTAGGAATTTCCTCAAGAGATTTTGACTTTATAGTGTTCTCTTTCTAGTACCTACCTATGTCACCAATTCATGAATTGTTAAAAGCTACATTTTATGTGAAGCAAGCATTTCTAGAGATCCTGAATAATTCTGAATTTGTATTATTTGAGACTAACTTTCCCAAAGAAATGAATTGTGTGGAAGTGCAGCTATGATAAATTTTGTGTGTGAGATTTTTTCTCAAATTTTTGAAATGCCTCATTTTATTTTTAAAATAATTTTATTGGAGTATAGTTTACAATATTGTGCTAATTGTCTTACTATTTCAAATTTACAAATATCAGTGTACTGTATTATGTTTAAAATATTATGTTTTTGTTAAAGTACAAATATTTATTACAGATTCTTCCTTGGCTTTTGATTTAACAATAATTTTTGCTAACATCTTTAAATACTTTGAAAAAAATAAATAAATACTTTGATACCCTCTTTAATATTCAAACCTGTAAAGTCAAAGTACTATTAGAAATCTGCATTTAAAAGATGAGGAAACTGGCAGAAGTATACTGAATCTCCCAAGTTCAGCAAGTAACCTTTGTTTTGGAGCCCAGTAGTCTGTCTCAAAGCTCAGGATTACAACCACTGTCCTGTATCAATATGTCAATCTTATTTATAGCCATACAAGATATATAGAAGTATGCTCTCTAGGATAAGAAAACTGAGGCTTAGGTTAGGCAATTTTGCTGTAATTTCAAAACTAATAAATGGGAAACCTAGGATTTGAACACTAACATATATTAGTCTATTTTTTTAAAAAAGTTTTTAATTGACAGTCTTTTCCAAAACTTTTTCATCACCCCAAACAGAAACCCTAACCACTAATAACTCACCATTCCTCCCTTCCCTAACCCCCAAGAAACTAATCTACTTCTATCTCTTTGAATTTGTATTAGATAACTCATATAAATGTAATCATACAATATTTATTCTTTGTGTCTGTATTATTTCACTGAGCGTAATGTTTTCAAGGCTCATCAAGTTTGTAACATGTGTCAGAACTTTGTTTTTATAGTAGAATACCATTCCATTTTGTATATATACGTTTTATTTGTCCATTCACATGTTAAAGGACAAATGAGTTGTTTCCACCTTTTGGTTATTGTAAATAATGCTGCAGTGAACATTGGGTGACAACTGAGTTCCTGCTTTCAGTTCTTTATTATATGTCTAGGAGTGAAACTGCTGGGTCACATTGTAATCCTTTGTTTAGCTTCTTTAGGAGCCACCAGAGTTTTCCCTAAGAGGGACATTATTGTACATTCCCAACAGCAATGTACAAGGGGTTCAAATTCTACAAATAATCACCAACACTTAATTTCCATTTCTTGATTATACTCATCCTAGTAGGTGTGAAGTGATATTTCATTATAGTTTTGGTTTTTATTTCCCTAGTGTTTTCATGACAACTAATGTAAAACTTTTTGAATAGGGGAAGATGATAATGCAGGATAAGTTAGAGAAAGAAAGAAATGATGCGAAGAATGCTGTTGAAGAATATGTATACGATTTTAGAGACAAGCTTGGCACTATCTATGAAAAATTCATCACTCAAGAAGTAAGTCTAAGTTTTGTAGTTTTTTATTAGACTTATTTAAATGTTTGCTTGAGCATGCTAATATAAATATATAAATAAATGTTGCAAATGTGTTTTTGTTGTCAATCTTTTGAGCACATTTAGGAATGGTTCTTAGTTATTTTTCCAAATTTCAGAAGTCTAGTGAAAACATGTTTATAAATAAGAAACCAGAAAAAAATTAATTTTTTGTGTTTGAAAAACATTTAGTCCTTGCTTGATGACTTTTATTCCTAAGGAGAGTATTTTCAGTCAGTATCTCTTAACTATATAACTAGGACTTGAATAAACTGTCTGCGATATTGGAGGACACAGAAAATTGGCTTTATGAAGAAGGAGAGGACCAACCTAAACAAGTATATATGGATAAGCTTCAAGAATTAAAGGTAAACTTTTAAAAGTCCATATTAGTGTTGAACAGGACATTAAATTGTCCTAAAAATTATGGTGTAAGAACACAGTATATGTGTTTAATTAATACAGAAGAAATTTCTAAGACAGATATGTGTAACAGGAAATGCTCTCTCTTCATTTAGGAGGTGTGGATTGCTACATGATAATTCAAATTAAATAATGCATAATCATTCTTGTCTATTATGATACTCAGATATGAAAATTTAGCAGATGTTCAGTTCAGTCGCTCAGTCATGTCCCACTCTTTGCAACCCCGTGGACTGCAGCACACGAGGCTTCCCTGTCCATCACCAACTCCCGGAGCATGATCAAACTCATGTCTGTCAAGTCAGTGATGCCATCCAACTATCTCATGTCATCCCCTTCTCTTCCTGCCTTCAATCTTTCCTGGCATCAGGGTCTTTTCAAATGAGTCAGCTCTTCGCATCAGATGGCAAAAGTATTGGAGTTTCTGTTTCAACATCAGTCCTTCCGATGAATATTCAGGATATTGACTGGTTTGATCTCCTTGCAGACCAAGGGACTCTCAAGAGTCTTCTCCAACACCACAGTTCAAAAGCATCAATTCTTCAGTGCTCAGCTTTCTTTATGGTCCAACTCTCACATCCATACATTACTGGAAAAACCAAAGCTTTGACTAGATAGACCATTGTTGGGAAAGTAATGTCTCAGCTTTTTAATATGCTGTCTAGGTTTGTCACGGCTTTTCTTCCAAGGAACAAGCGTCTTCTAATTTCATGGCTGCAGTTGCCCTCTGCAGTGATTTTGGAGCCCGCAAAAGTAAAGTCTCTCACTGTTTTCATTGTTTTCCCCATTATTTGCCAAGAAGTGATGGGACTGGATGCAGTGATTATAGTTTTTCGAATGTTGAGTTTTAAGTCAGCTTTTTCACTCTCCTCTTTGATCAAGAGACTCTTTAGTTCGTCTTCACTTTCTGCCAAAAGGGTGGTGCCATCTGCATATCTGAGGTTATTGATATTCTCCCAGCAATCTTGATTCCAGCTTGTGCTTTATATAGCCTGGCATTTGGGAAGATATACTCTGCATGTATGTTTAATATTCTGCATATAGATAAAATAAGCAGGGTTACAATATACAGCCTTGACGTACTCCTTTTCCAATTTGGAACCAGTCTGTTGTTCCATGTCCAGTTCTAACTCTTGCTTCCTGACCTGCATACAGATTTCTCAGGAGGCAAGTTAGGTGGTCTGGTATTCCCATCTCTTTCAGAATTTTCCACAGTTTGTTGTAATCCACACAGTCAAAAGCTTTGGCATAGTCAATAAAGCAGAAATAGATGTTTTTCTGGAGCTCTCTTGCTTTTTCCATGATCCAGCAGATGTTGGAAATTTGATCTCTGGTTCCTCTGCCTTTTCTAAAATCAGCTTGAACATCTGGAAGTTCACGGTTTACATATTGCTGGAGCCTGGCTTGGAGAATTTTGAGCATTACTTTGCTAGTGTGTGAGATGAGTGCATTGCCTTTCTTTGGGATTAGAATGAAACTGACCTTTTCCAGTCCTGTGGCCACTGCTAAGTTTTCCAAATTTGCTGGCATGTTGAGTGCAGCACTTTCACAGCATCACCTTTCAGGATTTGAAATAGCTCAACTGGAATTCCATCACCTCCACTAGCTTTGTTCCTAGTGATGCTTCTTAAGGCCGACTTGACTTCACATTCCAGGATGTCTGGTTCTAGGTGAGTGATCAAACCATCGTGGTTATCTGGGTCATGAAGATCTTTTTTGTATAGTTCTTCTGTGTATTCTTGCCACCTCTTCTTAATATCTTCTGTCCATACCATTTCTGTCCCTTATTTAGCCCATCTTTGCATGAAATGTTCCCTTGGTATCACTGATTTTCTTAAAGAGATCTCTAGACTTTCCTATTCTGTTGTTTTCCTCTATCTCTTTGCATTGATCACTGAGGAAGGCATTCTTACCTCTCCTTGCTATTCTTTGGAACTGTGCATTCAAATGGGTATATCTTTCTTTTTCCCATTTGCTTTTCACTTGTCTTCTTTCCTCAGCTATTTGTAAGGCCTCCTCAGACAGCCGTTTTGCCTTTTTGCATTTCTTTTTCTTGGGGATGGTCATTTTGTTTGTTTGTGTTTGTTGGTTGGTTTTTTGTTTGTTTGTTTGAGGGGGGGATGGTCTTGATCCCTGTCTCCTGTACAATGTCATGAGCCTCTGTCCATAGTTCTTCAGGCACTCTGTCTATCAGATCTAATCCCTTGAATCTAGTTGTCACTTCCACTGTATAATCATTAAGGGATTTGATTTAGGTCATACCTGAGTGATCTAGTGGTTTTTCCTATTTTCTTCAATATAAATCTGAATTTGGCAATAAGGAGTTCATGATCTGAGCCACAGTCAGCTCCCAGTCTTGTTTTTGCTGACTATATAGAGCTTCTCCATCTTTGGCTGCAAGAATACAATCAGCCTGATTTCAGTGTTGACTATCTGGTGATGTCCATGTGTAGAGTCTTCTCTTGTGTTGTTGGAAGGAGGGTATTTGCTATAACCAGTGCGTTCTCTTGGCAAAACTCTGTTAGCCTTTGCTTTGCTTCATTTTGTACTCCAAGGCCAAATTTGCCTATTACTCCAGGTATCTCTTAACTTTGTACTTTTGCATTCCAGTCCCCTATAATGAAGAGGATATCTTTTTGGGTATTAGTTCTTGAAGGTCTTGTAGGTCTTCATAGAACCATTCATCTTCAGCTTCTTCAGCATTACTGGTTAGGGCATAGACTTGGATTACTGTGATAGTGAATGATTTGCCTTGGAAATGAACAGATTGTTCTGTTGTTTTTCAGATTGCACTCAAGAACTTCATTTCGGACTCTTTTGTTGACTATGAGGGCTACTCCATTTCTTCTAAGGGATTCTTGCCCACAGTAGTAGATATAATGGTCATCTGAGTTAAATTCACCCATTCCAGTCTTTGAGTTCACTGGTTCCTAAAATGTTGATGTTCACTCTTCCTATCTCCCGTTTGACCACTTCCAATTAGCACATGACCAGAGTGTTAATATTACACTTATATAAGCCATGGTTTCTGAGATGTTGTTACAAAGTGACTTGTCAACCTGACTCCTTATCCATTAGAGGAGTCACTTTTGCTCTGCTTCTCTCCCCCTTGACTGCTCTGATTTTGAGGAGGTAACACACTGCCCTTTTGTATGTTCACACTCTTGGGTACACCAGGCCGGCAAAGAACTTCAAAAATAGTACCCCTGCTCTTCAGTGTCCTTTTAAAAATAAATAAGGAGGTGTGTCCACCAGGTCCCCTTTTTCTAGGTCAGTGGTCGGATTTAAGAAAAAAACTCTTATTACTCTTTTCCTCCTGCTTGCCACCAAACCCTCACCCCCCATCCTGGAAAAACAGAAAACAAAAAAACTTCAAAAGTTTAGATTGGAAGGATGACAGGAAATTTTAGTCTCTGCATCTTAGTGAGGATCATAGCTTTAATGTGCACATGAGTAACCTGGGGCCTTTACTGAAATGCAAAAAATTCAGTATACCCAAGTTGGGCCCATGATTCTGCATTTTTTATAAGCTTCCGAGAGATTCTGATGCTGCTGGTCCCTGAGCCATTCTTTGAGTAGTGAGTAAATACACATGCTAAGTGATGACATTAATAAAGACTTCTAGAGTATGGGGAAAGGCAGCCCTTTAGTGATGGGGAGGTTGACGTGCAGAAGAATTTATGTAACTTGAAAGCAAAAGAATATAAATGTACCACATCCTCTCTATCCATTTATCTCTCGATGAAATCTAGGTTGTTTCCATGTCCTGGCTGTTGTGCTGCAAGGCATATTGGGGTACATGTAAAAAAATTGTTTAAAGGTTAAAATCTTGCCAATAAGTTACTTCCAAAGGGAATATTTAAAAAGCAACTTGAAAGCCTACGCTTATGAAAGCAAAACTAAGCTTTACCATATTTTATCTTCTTGGTGTTTTTTACCCCTCATCTCCTTTAAAGGAATATATATATAAATTGGGCTGGAGAAACAAGCCAGACAGCTGAGGTCAATAGAAATAATTGAAAAGCTCAGAAGTTCCAAGAATGTATTATTTTGTTTCCAATATATATGGGTAACCATAGAAATGAATGTTATAGAAGTTTTCACAGGCTTTACTATTTTTATAAGATGGTTTTTATAACTTACTCCCTTTTCAGAAACATTTACAATTGAAAGTACAGTGTAAATAGACTAAATGCAGTATGGTATCCTGTAAAAGAAAAAGATGAAATCCAAATAATCTGGAATTCAGTCAATATTTAACAGTAATACACCAGTGTTGATTTCTTGGTTTTGACAAATGTTCCATTATGCTATAAGATGCTAACATTAGGGAAAAGCAATAAAAGGTGCTTGGCTTGCCAGTGTTTCCTTTGTAACTTTTCTGAAAACCTAACATTACTCTAAAATAAGCTGATTTTTATTTATGTATGTAAAGAATTCAGAAGAAAATGTTTCTTTTTTTCTAATGTATTCCCCTCCTCGCAGTTACAGAGGCTGTTTTAAAATTTAGACACGCTCTACTTCTATTCACCTGGGGTGAGGGGCCAAAGGGCTTTCTTGTTTTTAAGCACTATACTTAAAATACAATTACTAATCTAATGAATAAATATGACAAATAATAGTAAATAGGTATTAAATACCAGGAAATCCCAATAACCATGTTGCATGTACAGAGTTATATGCATTATAAATATTTGAAACCAAGTTTCAAATACATTATTTCTGGATGCAGAATAGTTCTTATGGTTTTCTTAGTAGTTTTAAACTTTTAACACCCAACTTTAAAGAAATTAACATTCTTTGGATTTGAGAGGAATTGAAAGGTAATCTTAATGAATGAGAGGGAGGACATAAGGTATAGACATCCCTGTGTAGGACTGAATAAGCACATAACCACTGGAACTCATTTCCATGTAGGAAAATAAGGGGACAGATTTTGATCTGACCACCTTTCTTTCCTATTCATCTTCCTGTATTTGTTGTCATTCAGTTGCTAAATTGTGCCTGACTCTTTGTGACCTCATGATTTGCAGCACACCAGGCTCCTCTAGTGTGCTGCAATAGAATGGGAAAGACTAGAGATCTCTTCAAGAAAATTAGAGATACCAAGGGAACATTTCATGCAAAGATGGGCTCAATAAAGGACAGAAATGGTATGGACCTAACAGAAGCAGAAGATATTAAGAAGAGGTGGCAAGAATACACAGAAGAACTGTACAAAGAAGGTCTTCACGACCCAGATAATCATGATGGTGTGATCACTCACCTAGAGCCAGACATCCTGGAATGTGAAGTCAGGTGGGCCTTAGGAAGCATCACTATGAACAAAGCTAGTGGAGGTGATGGAATTCCAGTTGAAAAATCCTGAAAGGTGATGCTGTGAAAGTGCTGCACTCGATATGCCAATAAATTTGGAAAACTCAGCAGTAGCCACAGGACTGGAAAAGGTCAGTTTTCATTCCAATCCCTAAGAAAGGCAGTGCCAAAGAATGCTCAAACTACTGCACAATTGCATTCATCTCACACGCTAGCAAAGTAATGCTCAAGATTCTCCAAGCCAGGCTTCAATAATACATGAACCGTGAACTTCCTGATGTTTAAGCTGGTTTTAGAAAAGGCAGAGGAACCAGAGATCAAATTGCCAACATCCGCTGGATCATGGAAAAAGCAAGAGAGTTCCAGAAAAACATCTATTTCTGCTTTATTGACTATGCCAAAGCCTTTGACTGTGTGGATCACAATAGACTGAGGAAAATTCTGAAAGAGATGGGAATACCAGACCACCTGACCTGCCTCTTGAGAAATCTGTATGCAGGTCAGGAAGCAAGAGTTAGAACTGGACATGGAACAACAGACTGGTTCCAAATAAGAAAAGGAGTACGGCAAGGCTGTATATTGTCACCCTGCTTATTTAACTTATATGCAGAGTACATCATGAGAAACGCTGGGCTGGAGGAAGCACAAGCTGGAATCAAGATTGCCAGGAGAAATATCAATAACTTCAGATATGCAGATGACACCACCCTTATGGCAGAAAGCAAAGAAGAACTGAAGACCTCTTGATGAAAGTGAAAGAGGAGAGTGATAATGTTGGCTTAAAACTCAACATTCAGAAAACAAAGATCATGGCATCTGATCCCATCACTTCATGGCAAGTAGATGGAGAAACAGTGGAAACAGTGACAGACTTTATTTTTCTGGGCTCCAAAATCACTGCAGATCGTGACTGCAGCCATGAAATTAAAAGATGCTTACTCCTTGGAAGGAAAGTTATGACCAACCTAGACAGCATATTCAAAAGCAGAGAATTACTTTGCCAACAAAGGTCCATGTAGTCAAGGCTGTGGTTTTTCCAATAGTCATGTATGGATGTGAGAGTTGGACTATGAAGAAAGCTGAGTGCTGAAGAATTGATGCTTTTGAACTGTGGTGTTGGAGAAGACTCTTGAGAGTCCCTTGGACTGCAAGGAGATCCACCCAGTCCATCCTAAAGGAAATCAGTCCTGAATGTTCATTGGAAGGATTGATGTTAAAGCTTAAACTCCCAATACTTTTAAGCCACCTGATGCGAAGAGCTGACTCATTTGAAAAGACCCTGATGCTGGGAAAGATTGAAGGCAGGAGAAGGGGACTATACAGAGAGTGGGATGGTTGGATGTCATAACCGACTCATTGAAGGTGAGTTTGAGTAAACTCTAGGAGTTGGTAATGGACAGGAAGGCCTGGCGTGCTGCAGTCCATGGGGTCGCAAAGAGCCGGACATGACTGAGTTGAACTGAGGCTCCTCTGTCCTCTGCTATCTTCCAGAGTTTGCTCGAATTCACATCTATTGCCAGGTTCCTATGCGATATTATTCTTTACATAATTGGACTTGACTTTCACCACCAGGCACATCCACAACTGAGCAGTTTCCACTTTGGCCTAGCAACTTCATTCTTTCTGGAGCTATGAATAAATTGCCCTCTGCTGTTCCCCAGTAGTGTATTGGATACCTTCCAACCTGGAGGGAGGGGGGACTTATCTTCCAGTGTCATATCTTTTTGCCTTTTCATACTGTTCATGGGATTCTCAAGGCAAGAATAGTAGAGTGGGTTGCCATTTCCTCTCCTAGTGGACCACATAAAAGTTGTTTTCTGTTAATAACTTTTTATTTTTAAAAAACTTAACAGAAATATGGCCAGCCTATTCAAGTAAGGTACATGGAACATGAAGAAAGACCAAAAGCTTTAAACGACTTGGGAAAAAAGATCCAACTTGTCATGAAAGTGATAGAAGCATACAGAAACAAGGTATTAAAACTCATAAAGTAAGTTGGTGGTGATGGTATGTGTGTGGTACGCAGAGGATGGGGTAAATCTTAAAAAGTTCTCAACTGCAGAGCAATAGAATTCCCTGAATTAGTCCAGTGAACAGATTCATTGTTTTCTTCTTAGGGATTTCATTATTGATACAGTGAAAAAGAGGTTTTGTTGAGCCTTTTTTTACTGGCATCTTTGAAACCGGACTCTGCTAGCATTCCTTTTGTCCCTT
This sequence comes from Capricornis sumatraensis, assembly GCF_032405125.1. NCBI lineage: Eukaryota > Metazoa > Chordata > Mammalia > Artiodactyla > Bovidae > Capricornis > Capricornis sumatraensis. Next base: position 37,056,284 of record NC_091085.1, on the reverse strand, counting down.
GGCGCCTCTTTTGGTTGCTCTTGGTCTTCCAGTCTTTTGCTTATCTGTAACTCCCATGTCCTTTATTCTTTTGTATCTGTGCCCAGATCTGTCTTACTACCCTTAGCCTTTCCACTGTTTTTTAGCCTCAAATATTTAGTTACATAAAAGTTACCTGCATTTGGATGTAACAGTAAGATTTGACAAAATTAAGCTGATTTTTTTTTTCCTTCTAAAGGAGAGGGTAGCAAACTTTTCCTTTAAATGAAAAAATAACATTTTAGCTTCTGCAGTCCTACTGTATACACTCAGCTTGGCTGTTGTAGTGCAAGAGCAAATACACAAGTTTGTAAACAAATGGGCGTGGTAGTCTAAAATAACTTTTTAAAACTCAGCAGGTTTAATTTTCCCTTCAGGACAAGTTTTCTGTGTGTGTGCTCAGTCACGTGACCCTTTGTGACGCTGTGGACTGTGACCCACCAGGCTCCTCTGTCCATGGGATTTCCCCAGCAAGAATACTGGAGCAGGTTGCCATTTCCTCCTTCAGGGCATCTTCCTGACCCAGGGATCAAACCCCAGTCTCCTGCATCTTCTACACTACAGGCAGATTCGTTACCACTCAGCCACCAGGGAGCCCCCAAGGTTGCCAATTCCAATTTTAAATATTCACCATAATTCCCCCAGATTTTATCACTGATGTTAAAACTCCATCAGTGGGCTGGAGAGACCAGCACCAAAGGTTTAGGGGAGGGCATTATCATAGTTTACATTTATCAAGCACTTAACTAAATTTTGAGCACTTTGTATGGAGTATCTCAGTTCTGACAAGAATGTTATTTTGCAGGAAAACAGCAGTGCTTAAGCAACTTGTGAAGTAGTGATGTAGTCAGGATAAAATCTAAGCAGTCTAAAGTCAACATACAAACCCTTAACAACTACACTTTTTCACTACACATTGTGGGAAAGGTGGTTACTTACTTTAGAAATAAGAGATTTTTACATTTTTTAAGATAGAGTGCAGTCCAACCAACCTAAAGGAATAATCCAGGTACCAATTGTGAATGTGCCTGCCAACGTCAGTGTCCATACAGGTACAAATAGAATGTAACGATAATGGAAGAGAAAGAAGGAACAAGCGGACAAATAAAAACACCAAAAATATTTCAAATCTGGTATTGGAGGGTCTGTTTATTATTATTACAACCTAGTGTTCGCCATGCTGTCAAAAGCTTCCTGAAGATGCTTTAAACTATTATTCAGAGCAAGGCAAGACTTCACTTATGCTCAAGAATTATGAGTTTATTATGTTCCATGCTCTCTTCAGGGTGCTGGAACTACAGCATCAAACAAAGATAGACAGTAATGGGTTAGTGAAGTCAGATGGTGCTAAGAGCTGTGGGAAAAGTAAGGGACTGCCAGAGGTGGAGATTTGTCAGAAAGGCAGACTAATAAGATGACATCATTTGAGGGGAGAATTAGAGCTGAGGGGAGGGGTCAAGATGTATGATAATTATAAGAAAAATGTTCTAAAAAAAGTGGGGGGTGGGGACAGGAAGCAATTCCTCAAGGAGAGGAAGTGTTGAAGTAACAGCAAGGAAGCCAAGGGGACTCAAAGCTGTAGGGGTAGGGTTATTAGTTCCCAGATCATGAAAGGCCCAGGGGCCATTGTAAAAGCTTGATTTTTACCCTGAGATAGGAGTCCATTGGAGGCTTCTGAACATAGGAACAGCATGATTTAAGTCTAAAGCAGAGAGACTAGTTAAATCATTAGAATAGCACAAGCAAGAAGTGACAGAACCCTACGCCTGGATAGTGGAAGGGGAAGAAGTGGCTGGAATTCTGCTGCATATATTTTGAAGGCAGAGCTGATAAATTTTATGTAGATAAAACAGAAAGAGGAGTCAAAATAATTAAGGATTTTTGGCCTGAAAGGATAAAGTTGTTAATTACTGAGATGGACAAAACTTGGAAGAGTAGGTAGGGAGGTAATCATGAATTTGAAACACAGGTAAGTTGTTCAAGACTTTACAAATAAGAATTTGAGTTGGGAGTTCTTCAGGGAAGATGTTCAGGCTAGAGATTTTTTAAAAGTATGTAGACAGATGGATGGGGAGGAGATCCTCCTTCTGTATGTTGCACCGTCACTTCTTTCTGGTTTGAGACCACCAGTCTAAATCATGACTTCTTAGATTGTCTTCTACATGTGACAGCTACAGGTGTCTTTTTCAATTTTATTTTTCATTTCTCCTTATCAACAACTTAATCAGTCTGCTATAGAGTCAGAATTTTCTGTCTAGCTTGCTTGTGCCTACTTACCTTATTTCATTTTACTCCTTGACAGATTTAATTCCATGCAGCTTCTTTCTTGGCTAAAAACTTCTTTTCAGTTTTAATATTCTTCACAAGTCATTCCTTTCCAAACCTGACTTCTTCAGAAGGCCTTTCCTCTTAAAAAGGCATACTGATTTTTCAGTTTCTTCAGTTCTGTGTAGTTTGTAAATGGCTTCTTCACATGAGTATGTGTGAGATACACACTCAATAAGAGTCTAAATCTTTTAAGCAGCAATTACCAGTAAGTTGGTGCTTATTGAAAAACCTCTTATTAAGTTTTTTCCCCCCCTAATAGGATGAAAGATACGATCATCTGGATCCTGCTGAAATTGAAAAGGTTGAAAAATATATCAGTGAAGCCATGAGTTGGCTGAACAGTAAGATGAACGCACAGAACAAACTAAGTCTCACTCAAGATCCTGTGGTGAAAGTTTCAGAAATAGTTGCAAAGTCAAAGGTAAGAAACTATAAACTTCTGTTTTATAATGGATTCAGTCACTAAAATTTTTTAATTACTCTGAGAAGTAATCAACTTACAGAAAAAGAGAGAAATAGGAATTTGAGGCTACTTTTTAATGTGGGGGGGTAAAAAAGATTCTACGTGGGTCATGTTTCTTGATTTAATTAGTCTCACACACAGAGCAGCTTTTAGAAGTGTAAAATAATGCAACAACTATGGATTGATTTTTCTAGGTAGATAACACTTTTGAATCTCCATTCTAAAACCACAGTATATGCTTGTTTTTGACATAGTTTGAAATGTATAAAATTTCATGGTAAAATCTTACTTCCAAGATAAACTTTCCATTTTAAAAGCTGTTACTACTGAAAATGTCAAAAGTTAAAGAAAACATCATGAAAAACATGGGGATAAACTTTATAATAAAGATCAGCATCTAAGTAGGAAAATATGACATTGGAAAAACAGCTGACAAAGAAATACATGTCTAAAAAACATGAAAAGATATTCATCTTTGTTACTAATCTAAGAAATGCAAATCTCTTTTCTCCAATTTGGTTATTTGTTTACATTTACAATCTTTGCCATAATTGCCAAGGGTGTGAAGAAATGTAATTTGGTTACATTTGTTACTGCTTTTTTCTGGGAAATCATTTCAGAATATGTATAGAAATTTAAAATGAGTTTACCTTTAATGCAGAAATAACAATTCTAGGAATTCATCTTAATTTGACTCTTGCATAAATACATAAACCCCTGCTTATGATACCAAAAAACTGGCAGCAACCTAAATACCTATCAATAAGAAATTAAACTGATGCATATATAATACATAATAATAGGTAAACATAGTATTTAATAGAGATAAATGTATTTTCTTGCAGATTTAATTGTGGCTGCACTGGGTCTTGGCTGCTGTGCATGGGCTTTCCCCTAGCTGGGGTGAGCAGGGGCCCCTCTTCCGGTGCATGGGCTTCTCGCTGCAATGGCTTCTCTTGGGCTTAGTTAGTTACCCTGGCTTGTGGGCTCAGGAGCACGGGCTCAACAGTCATGGTACACAAGCTTAGATGCTTTGCAGCATGTCTAAAAAATACATGATCCTCCCAGACCAGGGGTTGAACTTGTGTCCCCTGCACTGGCAAATGGATTCTTAGCTATTAGACCATCAGGGAAGCCCAGTAAATCTATTGAAATATAAAGATTTATACATGATGCATGAAAAAGCACCTCAGAGTCTATAAAGTTATCTCACTGTAAATTAGCATGTTCATTAAGATTTGTATGTTTGGATACATGTATGCATTGGACATATATCTAGAAGGATGTTCACCAAAAGGCTAATAATGTTAATCTAGAGGAGATGGTAGCTTAGTGGGTAAAGAATCTGCCTGCAGTGCAAGAGACCAGGGTTCAATTGCTAGGTTGGGAAAATCCCCTAGAGAAGGAAAAGTTAAACCACTCCACTGCCTGGAAATCCTATGGACAGAGGAGCCTAGCAGGCTACAGTCCATGGGGTAGCAAGAGTCAGACACAGCTTAGCAACTACACCATTACCACCAGAGGAGATGGAATATCAGGTGATTCTTTTTTTTTATTTTTTAATTTTAAAATCTTTAATTCTTACATGTGTTCCCAAACATGAACCCCCCTCCCACCTCCCTCCCCATAACATCTCTGTGGGTCATCCCCATGCACCAGCCCCAAGCATGCTGTATTCAGGTGATTTTTTAAAAATCTGGTTCAGTATGTTCGTAGGTATTTGATTTATTTTAAAAACAAAAACAGGTTTGGGTTTTTTTTTATTGGAGTATATTTGATTGACAGCATTGTAAGTGTATATACAGTGATTCAATATTTTTACAGATTTTACTTCATTTAGTTATTCTAAAATATTGACTATATTCCGTTATACAGTATATCCTTGTAGCTTCTTTTATACATATTAGTTTGTATCTCTTAATCCTGTACCCTTATCTTGCCCCTCACTTCCCTCTCCGCACTGGTGACCTCTAGTTTATTCTTTGTATCTCTGAGTCATTTTTTCTGTTACTGGTATATTCATTTATTTTTTAGATTACACATGTAAGTAATAAGATACAGTATTTGTCTCTCTGTAAGCATAATACCCTCCAGTAACATCAGTGCTGCTGCAGACAGCAAGTTTTCATTCTTCATTCTTTTTATTCCATTGTGTACATACGCTACATCTTTGTTCATCTGTTCATGGACACTTAGGTTGCTTCCACATGTTGGCTATTGTAAATGCTGCTGCTAGGAACGCTGGTGTGCATGTATGTATTCAAATTAGTATTTTCATTTATTTCTGGATACTGAGAAGTAAATCATATAGTAAAACTCAACTTTTAGCTTTTTTAGGAACCTCCATACTGTTTTCTATAATGGCTATACCAATTTACTTTTCCACCAGAAACGTACATAGAGTTCCCTTTTCTCCATATCCTTACCAAAATGTTATTTGTGTTCTTTTTGATGACAGTCATTCTGACAGGTATGAGACATATTGTGATTTTGATTTGCATTTTTCTGATGATTAGTGATGTTGAGTTCTGTGCCAAACTGGTATTTTTTTTTTTTAATAATAAAGCAGTAAGAGTATTTTCGAGAAAGTTTTACAAAGAATATATTATAATTTACTCCTAATCAGGTGAGAGGCAGAGTGTGACAGGAACAGTTTGCCACAGAAACATTCCCCCAGGATGTTACCTCCTATTTTCCCACCCCACCCAATTTTGTGACACTGGTCTTGAAAGAATATAAAGTGTTTCAGTAGCGTTACTGAAATGGTCTTTTATTTCTGGGCAGAAAAACCAAGGATATAGAAAATAATACCTTTGAAATTATTATTAAGTTGAATTTACTTCCATGGCTTATTTTTCCTTCAACAGAAAAAGCTACTCTGTTTTCCAAAAGTAAAGTTAGTGTATACATTTATATAATTCCATTTATTAAAGTAGTTTTCAAGTAATTTTGAGAAATTTTAACTTATGAAATAGGTGCTATGTGACGTACTTCTCATAACAGAGCTTTAGGCCTAATTTAAAGGAATGAATTAAAAATTATTCCTAGGAATTCCCTGGCATTCCAGTGGTTAGAACTCTGTGCCCTCACTGCCAAGGACCCCCAAGTTCAGTCCCTGGTCAGGGGGTTCTGAATGCCATGTGTCATGGCCAAAATAAATAAATAAATAAAGATTATTCCTGCCAAAATAAATTATGAGGAAGAAATTTAGTAACAATACAGAATGTATTATTATATCAAAGACTGAATAGTATCTTAAACCACTGACATACACTAGCCAAGAAGGTAAATAATTCATTAAGGTATTTTAAGAATTAGCTGGTTATCTAGCTGAGCTAACAGCTATTCAGCAATGTGGAATTATGTGGAAATTTACAAAGTATATGTGAACTTCAGAAAGTTAGTGGTAACTTGTTACATAATATTTTTAATCAATTTTCTTCATGTCTTTAGGAACTGGATAATTTCTGTAACCCCATCATTTATAAGCCCAAACCGAAAGTAGAGGCTGCTGAAGACAAGGCAAAGGATAATAGTGAACACAATGGACCAATGGATGGACAGAGTGGGGCTGAAACTAAACCAGATGCAACAAAAGACAACTCGCAGCATACTAAATCTTCCGGAGAGATGGAAGTGGACTAAGTCCTAACTTTACCTTCACGTAGTTCAAATAGTGCAAGTAACCAGAGTCCGTTCTTCTTCTTTTACATCTGATACACACAACAGATGTTTCGTTGCTCTTAACCACTTTCTGTCATTTGTTTTTTGGAGTAGTTTTGAAAAGTGTTTTATACTGAGTGCACTTATGTTCATTTCCATTGCTGCTTATGTGAAGCTTTAGCTGAATATAGATTAACAAATCAGTTTAAGCTTTCCTAATCTATTTTATGTCAAACATGCAAGACTGATAAGTAGTTGGCAACAATCTACCTTACTTAAAGCTTCTACATGGATAAACCTCAGCTCCTTTGTTCAGGAAAGGATACTGTATTGCACTATTGTTGCAGAAGCATAGATTTAATTGCATCATTACTTTTAAAAACATTGAAACTGATGGGGTTTAAAGCCACCAAGGCACTGACCTTTTTGTAGTTATTGTACTGTTATAATTTAAACATTAAAAACAAATAGGTTCCTTGACAAACTAGTCCTTATCAGTGTTGTGCCATAAGAACTCCAAAACTTCGTCATCATATAAATGGACTAAACCACACACTGAAGGGGAAAATGCACAATTTTATGTTAAGGTGACACCAGCAGTTTGCTTCTTTTCATTAGTCATGTGGATTGATGTTTCTCAGAGTAATTCAGTGTCTTTTGCACTTGAAACTTCTGACCTACTTGTCCTGAAGACCAGCTGCTGCTAAAGTAATGCTAACCTAAAAACGATGAAGCATTTTTGATGAAAATACCTTCATGTTAAGGGGGAAATGCTGTTGACTTACTCAGACAAACATCTGTGATGTTGATAGCCTTTGTTTTTAGTTTTAAATAGTTTGTTTTCTTAGTTCATTTTGTTAATCTGTTAACACAGGGTAGGGAGAAATGGCACAATGTGTATTGCATTATATACATTTATCAGTGATTTACTGTTAACATAACACTATAAGCGGTAATACTTGAAAAGAAGCACTTATACCACATAAGTCTTAGGAAATAATGCTTGTAATAAACTATGTTACATATCAACAGGCCAATATAGAATGTTCCATAGTGTAATATGATATGTGATTAAACTATAGTTCTTGCTGTTATATAACCTGTTCAGACCTGGGCTCCAGTTTTGGTGCTTCATATATTTATATGGGACAAGGGACTGTGAAACTAAGATTCTTGAGCTTCATCACCAGACTTGTTCACACTGTTCAGTTCTGTCCAAAAGCTTGAAATTTTCAGTATGGGAGGCAGACTGTTCAACCTACAAAGAAAAGAAACAGAGAGTGCATGGGTACTTGTATTCTTAATGCCAATCAACTAGATTGACCTATGTTAAAATTTTGAGAAGCTCAGTTTTTCCCAAAACTACATCTTTATATTAAGAGCTAATATTGACTTTCCTTAAGTAGTGAAAGTTGAGAGTTCAGTATCTTCAGGGGTAGTCGCTCCTCACAGCTAGTTCTCTCAGAGAGATTTTGTTTCTACAATGTAGTCTGCACTGAAAGGAGAGTAAAGAGCAGTGCAATTTGCAGGGGTTTTTATTCATCCTTTCAGAGGAAGGAGATGTCCCTTTTTTGCATTAAAAAAATCATATACACCAAATATATTTTTTGTCTTCAAACTAATGAAATCATATCCATTAGCAACGATGAAACATACTTTTCATTTCTATGTTGGTATATATAGGTTCACTTCAGTAACAGCATCAGAGTTATGAAAGGGAATAAAGTACGTGTAAGGAGTTTATTGCTTTCTCTTAAGAAAATCTCCACCCACTTTGTCAGGAGCTGTACCTCTAACTGGGAGTATGTAAGAACCACCCTTTCTGCATCTGAACTGTCTAGTACATCCTGACATTTTCAGTTCCTTACTAGCTTATATAGTTCTCTGTTTTAATCAGAATTATATTCTAGTTCCTATAGTTATGTACCACTTCATTTATAAGTTAAATATATCCAAAAATAATGTGTATACTTTTCTTACCCATTTATTCAACTTAAATGATTTTCAAAAGCCCTTAACCTTATAATTAGTTGTTTATTGAATACATTAATAAAAGAGAAAATGTTCTACTTAATCTAGTTTTGGGTAGATGGTATGGGCTCAGTTTAATTTTAATCTGTATGAAGTATGAAGTGCTAGACAAAAAATTAAAGATCTTTTTTTAAAAAATATATAGCAAAATAGGATATTTTCCTATAGTAATATGCAAATAAAAACTAAATATGTAGGAAATATCTAGGATAATTAATAAAGTAATACACTTCAACTCTATGGAAAAATATGTTACTTGGTTTCAGAAGTCAACTCCTAATAACCAATCATAGTGACTTTAAAAACAAAGATTGTTAAATAATATAAAGTTTGCAATGTTTTAATTCCTTAGCTATGTACAGAATACTTAAGTTTTAAAATAACTACAAACAGCACACCAAAGAATTAGGCTACTGGAATAAAAGATCATCTCAATTTTAAAAAGGTAAAAATTAAACTTAAGAAATACAAATTTCTTAGAATTTGTGGGGTGGTCAGTTTTTGGTATATTTATGATTATATTTCCTAGCTAGAAGTCTTTAAAATGAATTTGGGAAATCAATTATCATTATCATAAAGTGACTGTGAAAATATTTTATCCAAATTAGTACATCTTCAACTGTTTTGAAAAAGTGTGTTTAAGATCAACTAACCCAAAATAGATTTAACAACCATCCCTCCATTTGCATAAATTTGAACTGTAATACTAACCCTATAAATATTACCCTTAGGATTTCATTTTATTTTTAACAGCTGGTATTGGTAGTCCACAACAATTGAAGCCTTGTTATTAATTGTACATATCATAGATTTATACAAAATCTAATTCATCTTTCTCAACTTTTAGAGATTTACAACAAAAAAATTCAATTCTAAAGGAAATGTTATTTTGTGGTTAGACTTCCAAGTTTTAAGCATAATTTGTTTTGTGGTATTTGATTCTATAAAACTTAATGAGATATATATCTAACTGTATTATCAGTATTTAAAATCTGATGATATTGATTAAAGTCAGCCACTGATGACTTTTCCAATGACACAGGTGTAGGGAATGCTTATAAAATTTGATTCTAATGGTTTATTATCCTCTCAACTATAATATGTTTTACAACTATCATTTATCAAACTAAATATTTAATCTTAGTTTCAGAAGATCCAGACTTCTTGATCAAAAAACAAAAAAAGCTTTAAAATTAATCTTAAAATAATTTCCAGGAAGCACATCATCTTTTCTTTTGATAAAAAAAGATTTAATGCAGATCAAAACCAACCAAGTCTTTAACCAAAACAAAAGCTTTATCTTTCACATCTCTTAATAAAAAGTAAACTAAATTAACATTCTTCCATATACTCATGTTTCCGAAAACAAACAACTCTGGTTGTTTCTAACATAACCAGATGTCTAAGTTTTTTTTCCCCTTGTTAAATTCAAGGGTAATTGTTTCATACAATAACAGGGCACCTGAATATTCTGGAATATTAATAACTGCTTAGAAGGAAAAAAACCCCACTAAATATCTATGCCAGTGGTCAGCAGGTGGTAATGGCTCTTTCACCTTCCAGATCTCTAGGATCTGGTCACCGTCCAGACCTCTAGCATATTATTAGAGTAAGCATTAAAAAGAAAAAACACATATTAAAAATACATTATTAAATAACTTGGAGCTTTCAAGTCAAAGCCAATAATTGAATCATGAACATTTGATTTAGTCTGTCATGCAGGTCAAAATGCATATTGACAAAAACATTACTGGCATGATCTTTGGGATCTCTAATTTACTATCATGTCCTAGGTCACATGGTGAGTATTAGGGAAGTGGATTGATTACTCATTCTATAAAGAGATTCGTGAATTTCAAAATGTTTTACATACTTTAGTTGTCTTATATACGTTTATATACTATAAGACAACTAAAGTAAGTAGGAATTACCTTAGTCCTTCCTGTTGTTTTATTTATCCTCTCATTCAGTCTATTACATAATCATTTTATTTCCATTATATTTTGCTTTATATTGGATTATTCAAGTCTTTTATTTCATGTATTTAAAAAAAGTTTTCCTATCACTTTGCTTGATAACTGATTTTATTAGCTGTCTTTTTACTTTAAAACCAAATCTTACTGTTAAGAATTTTTTGACTCTAAAATTCATACTTAAAAAGCCATGTTGTAAGTTTCCATATGTAATACCTCTAAAATTTAATATTGGCTTAATGGGTTTTTCATATTCTGGCCTTGAATACTTTTAAGTAGTTCTGGACTAAAAGAAGTTAATTTTGTGAGTACTGTATATTATAAGTAACCAGCGTCCTTCGTTTTTAATCCAAGTATCAATGTAACAAAAGGGTCAGAAGTTCAAAATAGTTGTTAAAGATTAGACACCTTCAATTTTTTGCTGCTTTCTGATTACATACATGTGTCATGCATCTTCCTTGGGTGTTTTTGTTTTTTTTTGAATTTTTTGCCTCCATGGACTTGAGTTTTAACATGCTCTTGAAATCATATGGACCCACACAGAATGTAGATGTAAAAATGTAATTAGAAATGGAGATCTAAGTAAAGGAAGCTTTAAAGCGTTGTGGTTTTTTTTCCCTGAAATACTTTAATGGCTTAGTGTCTTGAAAGGAGACTCACAGTAAAAGTTAAAAAAAAAATTGTATTTGACTGGATGAAGCCACTGTTATTTAACACAGAAGCAATTTTTTAATGAAGCTACTGAATTGTTTAGTACTAATATGGTATCCACGTTATTTTTCTTTTCTCCAACCATTATTAAAATAATTTATATACATAGTGACTCCGACTCCAGTCATTAGTATAAAATACCTTCTGGTAGTTCAGTTCCTACTAGCTGACAATTGTTTTTTTAAAGAAAACTACTACATTTGATTTCTCAATTTCCCAGTTTATTGTTGGCACAAACAGTGACCAGTGCAATGCGGAAAATCGTAACAAACTGGGTTTTGCATGTACCAGACCTTTAGCTTCAATAAGCAATCATGAGAATGGTTTATGATATTAAAATTGGTAACATTCTTATATGTAACCCCTATATACGTGGTATACAATTATTGTTTACAAAGCATAGCCATAAAATGTTTACATATGCAGAATCAGAGTATATAAAACATTTTCTGTGTATGTAAAATGGCATCATATTAGTGAACAAATAACTGAAAGTGCATTTATCAGTTGCTATTTGTTCACTAATAGTAAAGTGCACACTGTCAAGACGTAGTGTAAACTTACTTTTGCACCATGAGTTTTGCACAGCAGAGGCTTAATGTTCACATATTGAACTTCAGTGACTTGATGGTGGTTTGGGGACAGGTTTTCAGAGCCATTTATATACTTTGCTTGGCAATGAGGGTTGAGTAAACTGGCAAACTTTTTAAACCTTCCAATGATGTTTATTCTGAAAACTACTGGAAGTGTTGTCGCAGAATAACTTTGTATTGGAAAAGAAAATCTAGAAATAAATGAACTAGAAAACTTTTATAGAGATTTCCAGTACATAAAGAGGAGCTCCCTGCACGAATTTCTCGTAACCTTTTTTTGAGAAATGCTATTCCAGGTGAAATAGCATGCTGGGGTTTCCTGGTCTACGATTCAGCATTTGATGCTTAATCTAGTGCTTGAACCAACTTGTGAGAATACAAAGGATAATAAATCCTTAATCCACAGAAAATACGTATACCTCCACGAACTTTAAACTTTCCAATATAAGTACAAATAAATACTTTCAAAATTTAGAAGGCTGAACAACTGGCAGTTTATACCTGTTCATCTTATCCTGATTTTCAGGATAAGATAACTGGAGAGGATTTTGCTTTTTTAACCCACAATCCCTAGTGATGAACAAAGAGTTGATAACCTTCCAGAGGTGAAGAAGGATCTGTCGACTAATTCCTAATATTTTATCCTCAATCCCTCCCTCCTAAAGAAATAAAGATAGATTCAAGTTGGTTCATGCACCCTGCAAATGCCAAAAGGCAATTCGAAGCCAGTTGTATCAAGCAGCATTTGATTTCCTGGTCAATCTCCCTGAAAAGGATTTGTGTACTGGTTTTAGACATTTAAGATTCAGGTTAAATTAAGAGTAAATAAAAAGGGCTTCCCTGGTGGCTAAGTTGTGAAGACTCTGCTTGCCAATGCAGGAGACACAGGTTAGATCCCTGGTCCAGGAAGATTCCCACATGCTGCAGAGCAACTAAGCCTGTGCTCTAGGACCCAGGAGCTGCAACCACTGAGCCTGCGTGCCCCCAGGACCTGTGCTCCGCAACGAGAAGCTTGTACACCGCAACCAGAGGGTAGCCCCCACCTAGAGAAAAACCCATGCAGCAACAAAGACCCGGCAAGGCCAAAAACAAGCAAAAAATAAAAGAGTAAATAATTTGTAGTAAAGAAAATTAACCCTGTTGTAGGCAAAGAGAACAAAGAGAAATTATGTATCAGTAACTATGGGAATGCAAGTACCATAAACTTAGCAGTTTAAGAACTATATGTAGTATTTACAAGGATACTTCTTAAACATAATGTAATGTGCTTAGTCACTCAGTTGTGTCTGACTCTTTGCCACCCCATGGATCCTTTTGTCCATGGAATTTTCCAGGCAAGAATACTGGAGGGGGTAGCCATTCCATTCTCCAGGGGATTTTCCTGACCCAGGGATCAAACCCAGATCTTCTGTATTGCAGGCAGATTCTTTACCATCTGAGCCACCAGGGAAGCCCCAACACTACCTTATGACCCAGCAATCCCACAACTGGGCATATACTTTGAGAAAACTGTAATTCAAGAAGAGACACGTTCCCCAGTGTTCATTATTACAGCAGTGTTTACAGTAGCCAGGAGACGGAATTAACCTAAATGTCCATCGACAGATGAATGGATAAAGATGTGGTACATATATGCAGTGGAATATTACTCAGCCACAAAAAGGAACAAAATCGTGCCATTAGCAGAGACATGGCTGGACCTTACAGAGTGAAGTCAGTCAGAGGAAAACAAACACTGTATATTATTGCATATATGGAGAATCTAGAAAAACAGTACTGATGAACTTATCTGCAGGGCAGGAATAGACAGAGAACAGACTTGCGGACACAGACGGGAAGGAGAGGGTGGGACGGATTTACAGTTGCTCTGACATATACACTACCATGGGTGAAATAGCTAGCTAGTGGGAAGCTGCTGTAGACAGCCCAGGAAGCTCAGCTCAGTGCCCTGTGAATGACCTCGTGGGGTGGGATGGAAAGTGAGGTGGGAGGAAGGCTCAAGGAGGAGGGGAAATGTGTAAACTAACACAAACATAATTGCTGGAAAGCAATTATATTTCCATTTTAAAAAAAGAAACCTAAAAAACCCCAAACACCCACAATGTGGTGCCACTTCATCATACTTCTCAGAACAGCTGTCATCAAGTTCTGCTGTGTCTCTCAGGGAACTCAAACAAGGGCTCTGTATCAACCTAGAGGGATGTGATAGGGAGGGAGGTTCAAGAGGGAGGGAATATATGTATACAGGGAGGCCTGGCGTGCTGCGATTCATGGGGTCACAAAGAGTCGGACACGACTGAGCGACTGAACTGAGCTGATGGCTGATTCATGTTGAGATTTGATAGAAAAAATTCTTAAAGCAATTATCCAATTAAAATTTTTTTAAAAAGCGTTGGTGAGGATGTAGAGAAAAAGGACTTGTGTGTTGTTGGGAATATAAATTGGTGCAGCTACCATGGAAAATAGCATGGAGTTTCCTAAAAAAAAAAAAGCACTATCAATTCCATTTCAGGGTATTTATCCAAATAAAAACACTAAGTCAAAAATATACATGCACCCCTCTCAGTGCTAAACCTGAAGCTCCAATTCTCTGGCCACCTGATACGAAGAGCCAACTCACGGGAAAAGACCCTGATGGTGGGAGAGGTTTAAGGCAGGAGGAGAAGGGGATGACAGAGGATGAGATGGTTGGATGGCATCCCGGACTCAATGGACATGAGTTTGAGCAAGCTCTGGGAGATGGTGAAGGACAGGGAAGTCTGGCGTGCTGCAGTCCATGGGGTCGCAAAAAGTCGGACACTAACGCACAACTGAACAACAACATCGTTCACTGCAGTACTGTTTGGAAACAACCTAAGTGTCCACTGATGGATAATTTAAGATGTATTCTGCATATATAGTATTGCTGCTAAGTCGCGTCAGTCGTGTCCGACTCTGTGTGACCCCATAGACGGCAGCCCACCAGGCTCCCCCGTCCCTGGGATTCTCCAGGCAAGAACACTGGAGTGGGTTGCCATTTCCTTCTCCAATGCATGAAAGTGAAGTCGCTCAGTCGTGTCTGACTCTTAGCGACCCCATGGACTGCAGCCTACCAGGCTCCTCCATCCATGGGATTTCCCAGGCAAGAGTACTGGAGTGGGGTGCCATTGCCTTCTCCGATATATAGTATTATCCAGCGATAAAAAAGAAAAAAAAATCTTACACAAATTTGTAACGTGGACTCAGAGGGCATTATGCTAAGTAAAGCAAGTCAGTAAGTCAGAGAAAACCACCACATTCTATGTAGAATCTAACATATATATATATAAATATGTATTTAGGTTAAATAAAAATTTTAAAAAGAAAAAAAGAATAGGTATGGAGGGGACAGTGGGTCCCTCCAGTGGAAGGAACACTGGAAAGTGCCTGAAAGGAAGGCATCCTGCACTTTGGACCATGGAAGGTAGGTCAGCACCCCCATTCCTGGGGTCATCAGTCTTGTGTTGCAAACAGCTAGCTAAGCCCCAAGAATATCCAAAAGCCTCACTCAGAATCCTCTAGGGAAAAACAAGTGGGTGACGGTAACCAAAAATAAAGGCCTTAGGCTTCCAGTAGCCAATGTCACAAGTTCTTATATGAAAATATCAGGCTTTTGGTATGTCCATAGTATGTAAAATTGTAAGTTTAATTCATATATGGCTATCTTGAGTAATAATACTGACACACTGGGAGTTAAAAATGCAAGTTGCAGTACATATAATCCCATTTCTTTAAGTAATAGGAAATACACACACACACACACACACACACACACACTTGTACAAAAGTAGGAAGGTAGGGAAGGGACCCTTTCAAAGTTACCACTGATTACCTACAAGGGGATGACAGATATTTTCAAAATAATAATGTATCACATACAAATTCAAGTGAGATCTGGGTGCTGGAGAATTCTGAAAACCCTGCAGACAAGGAAGGTGTACTTCTTTCTAATCTTGAGTTAAAAAGGGAGTCTGTCTTTAAGTGGCTAGGCAAGGTCCCCAGGTTAGGAATCTTCCTATAAAAGGAGACATCAACCAGTCAACCACACCCAGGTATTTTTAAGCTGAAAAAGTGCAGTTGACATTCAGTGGTTTCCCAAATGTGATCTGTGAAGGATTAAGAGTCAGGAATGGCTTTGGGAAAGGACAGTTAGGAACCTGACAGGATAACTTTTGGGAACTCACTACCACTGCTTTGCTTTTTGGGATTGTCATTAAACTTTTAGTATTCAGCAGCAACAAAAACAAAAGTTGAAAATTTCTGATACCACTGAAATAGACTTCGGAGTTAAACAAAACATTTACTTAATCTCCCTTAGTCTTAGTTTCTCCATCTGTGTAAAGCAGATAAACCCCAACTTTATCATATGAGCCCTCAGGGAAGTCAACACCAGGCAAAAGTACTACCACAAATGAAAATTACAGGGCCGTATCTTTCATGAATATAGATGCAAAAATCCACAACAAAATATTAGCAAACTGAATCCAACAACACATACACATAAAAAAGATTACAAACCATGACCAAGTGAGATTCATCCCAGAGTCACAAAGTGGTTCAATACATGCAAATCCCTCGGTGTGATATACCACATCAAAAGAAAAGACAAAAACCACAGTCATCTCAACAGATGCAGAAAAAGCATTTAACAAAATTCAACATCCAGTCATGATAAAAAATTCCTACCAGAGTGGGCACAGTGGGAACATCTCTTAACATAATAAAAACCATTTATGACAAACCCACAGCCAGCATAACACTCGATGGTGAAAAACTGAAACCCTTCCTGCTAAATTCTGGAGCAAGACAAGGATACCCACTCCCGTCAGTTCTATTTAACATAGTCCTCGCCACAGCAATTAAAAAAAGAAAAAGAAAAGGTATCCAAATTGAAGTGAAGAGGTAAGATTATCATTATACGTAAATGGTTGATACTAAAATACAGAAAACCCTAAAGACTACACAAAAACTACTAGAACCCATAAATGAATTTAGCAAGGTAGCAGGATACAAGATTAAAATACAGAAATCAGCTGCATTGCTTTACACAAACAATGAAATAACATAAAGGGAAAGCAAAAAAAAAAAAAAGCCCTTTTAAAATGGCATCAAAAAATAAAATAAAATACTTTGGAACAAACCTGATCAAGGAGGTAAAAGATCCATATGCTGAGAACAATATAAAACACTGAGGAATGAAATTGAAGATGATTTAAGGAAATGGAAAGACACCCCATGCTTGTGATTTGGAAGAATTAATACTGTTACAACCACTGTGCTACCCAAAGCAATCTACAGATTTAAAGTGATCCTATCAAAATACCCATTATATTTTCCACAGAACTAGAATAAATAATCCTCTAGTTTATGTATGGAACCATAAAGGACCCAGAATTGACAAATGAATCTTGAGGAAAAAGAACAAAGCAAGAGGCATAACCATCCCAGACTTCAGACAATACTACAATGAGCTACTGTCATCAAACAGAAGGGTATTAGCACAAAAAAAAGACCATGAATCAGTGGAACAAAATAGAGAGCCCAGAAATAAACACTACAGTCAATTAATCTACAACAAAGTAGGCAAGAATATACAATGGAGAGAAAACCGTCTCTTCAGCAAGTGGTGTTGGGAAAGCTGGGCAACCTCATGTAAATCAAGGAAATTAGAACACTCCCTCACATCATATGCAAAATAAACTCAAAATGGTTTAAAGACTTAAAATATAAGACACAACACCATAAAAATCCTATAGAACACAGCAAAACATTCTCTGATATAAATCATACCAATGTTTTCTAGATCAGTCTACCAAGGCAATAGAAATAAAAGCAAAAATAAACAAATGGGACCTAACCAAACTTATAAGCTCTTGCACAGCAAAGGAAACCATAAACAAAACAAAACAAACTACAAAATGGGAGAAAAATATTTGAAAATGATGCAATAAGGGCTTACTATCCCAAATATGTAAACAGCTCATTCAACTCAGTAACAAAACAATGCAATAAAAATAGGCAGAAGACCTAAATAGACATTTCTCCAAAGAAGACATACAGATGGCCAAAAGGCACATGATAAAAATGTTGAACATCACTAATTATTAGAGAAATGTAAACCAAAACAATGAGGTTCCACTTAAGATCAGTCAGAATGACCATCAGTAAAAAGTCTACAAATAACAAATGCTGGAGAGGTTGTGGAGAAGAGAGAACCTTCCTACACTGTTGATGGGAGTATAAATTGGTGCAGCCACTATGGAGGTTCCTCAAAAAGCCAAAAGTAGAGTTGCTATATGACTAGCAACCCACTTAGTGGCACGTATTTGGACAAAACTCTAATCTGAACAGATACATGCACCCCAATATTCATAGCAGCACTTATTTACAATAGGCAAGACAAAAGAACAACCTAAATATCCATCAACAGATGAATGGATAAAAAAGATATGGTATACACATACAATGGAAAATTACTCAGCCATAAAAAAGAATGAAATAATACCATTTGCAACAACATAGATGAACCTAGAGATTACCATACCAAGTGAAGTAAGTCAGAAAAAGAAAGACAAATACCATATGATATTGCTTATATGTGGAATCTAAAATATGACACAAATGTGCTTACCTACAAAACACAAACTCACAGACATGAGAAGACTTGTTTCTGAAGGAGGAGAGTGAGGGTGGAAATGATGGATTGGGCCTTTAGGACTAGCAGATGCAAATTACTATATAAAGAATGGATAAACAACAAGGTCCTATGATATAGCACAGGAAACTGTATTAAATATCCCGTAATAAACCACAATGGAAAAGAAAAAACAAAATAAACATATAAACAGATACATACACACACTCATAAAATTCATCTAAGCTTCTCTTAGGAAACTAGGGGGAAAAAAAGAACAAATTAAATCAAAAGTAAGCAGAAGAAAAGAAACAATAATAGAGAAATCAATGAAATTTAAAACAGGAAATCAACAGAGAAAAATCAACAAAACCAAAACCTAGTTCTTTGAAAAGATCAATAAAATTCATAAGACTCTACTCAGGCTAAGAAAAAAAGGTTACAAGTTACCAATATCAGAAATGAGAGAGAGTAGGTTATCAATATAGATCTCATGGACATGAACAAGATAATAAAAAAATACTTTGAACAATTCTATGCCCACAAATTTGATAACTTAGGTGAAATGGACCAATTCCTGAGATTTATCGCAGGTATACAAAGCTGGTTCGATACTCAAAAATTAATGTAATCCACCACATCAGCAGGCGAAAAGAGAAAAATTACATGATGATATCAGTAGATGCAGAGAAAGTTTTTGACAAAATGTAACATCCATTGATGATAAAAACTCTCACTAGCAGTACAGGAAATCTTTCATTAACTCAATAAAGACCATCTATTAAAAAAAAAAACTGACAGTTAACATCACACTTAATGGTGAGAAACTAGAAGCCTTTCTGTTGATATCAGAAACAAGGCAAGTATGTCTCCTCTCATCATGACTCGTCAACATCATGCTGGAAGTACTAACAATATTATAAAACAAGACAATGAAATAAAAGGTGTGCAGGTTTGGAAGGAAGACATAAAACTGTCTTTGTTTGCAAATGATACTATCACCTATTTAGGAAACCAAGCAAATCAACAACAACAAAAAAGCTTCCTGAAACTAGTAAGGGATTATAGCAAGGTTGCAGGATACATGGTTAATAAGTCAACTGCTTTCCTATATACCAGCAATGAACAAGTGCAATTTGAAACGAAAAGTACAATGTGATTTACAGCAGCAACCCCCAAAACGAAAGACTTAGGTATAAATCTAACAAATATGTACAAGATTCATATGACGAATACCACAAATCTCTCATGAAAGAAATCAAAGAACTAGATAAATGGAGAGATAGTCCATGATGACAGACAGGAAGACTCAATACTGTCAAGATGTCAGTTTTTTTCTAACTTTGATCTACAGATTCAATGCAATCCCAATCAAAATCCCAGCAAGTTATTTTATGGCTATCAATAAGCTGATCTAAACTGTATACCAGCAAGACAAAAGATCCAGAATAGCCAATGGAATACTGAAGGAGAACAAAGTTGAAGGAGCGATACTGCTAGACAATTAAGGGTTACTATAAATCTACAGCAATTTAGAAACAGTATGATATTAATGAAAGAACAGACAAGTAGATCAATGACAAAAAAGAGAGAGGCCGGAAACAGACCCAAAGAAATACAGCGAATAATCATTGACAAAGGATAACAAAGGCAACAGGATGAAGCAAAAGACAGTCATCTCAACAACTGGGTGATAAAACAACTGGGTGGGGTGGGGGGGCGTGTCTCCCTGTGTGCGCTCAGTCATGTCTCTGATGTCCACATGCAAAGACTAACTCAAAATGGACTATAAACCTAAGAGTACAGCTATAAAACTCCTAGAAGATAAACAGGAAAAAAATTAAGATTATCTTGGGAATGACAATGACTTTTTAAATATGACACCACGCCACAATCCATGAAAAAATTAATTGATAAGCTGGACTTCTTTAAGAAGTGAAAACCTTTTGCTCTTCAAAAAACATCATCAGGTCTCCCTAGTGGCTCAGTGGTAAAGAATCTGCCTGGCAATGCAGGAGACATGGGTTCGATTCCTGGTCCAGGAAGATCCCACATGGCACGGAACAACCAAGCCCATGTGCCACAATTATCGAGCCTTTTCTCTATGGAGCCCATGTGCCGCACCCGCTGAAGCCTGCGCACCCTAGAACCCTTATACAGCCGCGAGAGAAGGCGCTGCAGCGAAAAACCTGAGCGCTGAAACTAGAGAAGAGCCCCACTCGCAGCAACCAGGGATAAACCCGCGCAGCAACAAAGCCCCAGCACAGCCAAAAATAAGTAAATAAAATTTTTTTTTTTTTAAATAAAGACATCATCAAGAATGATAAGCCACAGACTGGGAAGACGCTGCAAACCCAACACTGCTAAAAGACTGTTATCCAAAATACAAAGAACTCTTGGGACTTCCCTGGTAACACAGTGGATGAGAATCTGCCTGCTTTTACAGGGGACGTGGGTTCAATCCCTGGTCCAGGAAGATCCCACAAGCAGTGGGGCAACTAAGCCCACACACCGCAACTATCGAGCCCAAACTCTAGAGCCGAGAGCTGCAACTACTGAAGCCCATGAGCTGAGAGCCTGTGCTCCGCAGCAAGAGAAGCCACTGCAAGGAAACACTTGAGGACCACAACCAAGAGTAGCTCCCATTTGCCACAACGAGAGAAAGCAAGCACACGGCAATGAAGACCCAGGGCAGCCAGGCAAATTAACTAAGGAATTTTTAAAAATACAAAGAACTCTTAAAACTCAACAATAAGAAAAGAAACAACCCAATTAAAAAAAATAAGTCTGAGTTCAACTGATACCTCACCAAAGATATACATACAGACAGCAAATAACCATATGAAAAGATGCCCTACAATATACAGCATTAGGGAAATGCAAATGAAAACAAGATACAACTACACAGCTATACAACTACACACATCTACAATCCAGAACCATGATAATAGGTCAAATGCTGGTGAGGATGTGGAACAACAGGAACCCTAATTCATTGCTGGTGGGAATGAAAAATGGTACAACCACTTTGGAAGATAGTCTCTAAGTTTCTTAGAAAACTAAAACATACTCTTACAATATGCTCCAGAAATTGCTTTCCTTGGTATTTACTGAAAGGAGTTGAAAATGTGTAGCTAGAAAATCCTGCAAGAGGACAATTATAGCAGTTTCACATATGACTGCCAAACCTGGGAAGCAACTAAAATGTCCTTCAACAGGTAACTGGATAAATAAACTGTAATATACCCAGACAATGTAACATTATTATTGTTTAGTCACTAAGTCACGTTCGACTCTTTTTGTGACCCACGGACTGTAGCCCACCAGGCTCCTCTGTCCATGGGATTTTCATGGAAGAACACTGGAGTGGGTTGCCATTTCCTTCTTCATGGAATCTTTCAGACCCAGGAATCGAACCACGTCTCCTGTCTCTCCTGCATTACAGGCGGATTCTTTTCCACTGAGCCATGTGGGAAGCCCCAGTAGAACATTATTTAGCACTGAAACAACTGAGCTAACACACCATGAAAAGGTATGGAGGAAACTTAAATGCATATTTCCTAAGTTAAAAGCTAGTCTTTTAATGGCTACATTCCATATGATTCCAACTATTCAACATTTTGGAAAATTCAAAACTATGGAGAGAGTAAAAAATTAGTGGGGCTTCCCAGGCGCTGCTGCTGCTGCTAAGTCACTTCAGTCGTGTCCGATTCTGTCAGACCCCATAGACAGCAGCCTACCAGGCTCCCCCGTCCCTGGGATTCTCCAGGCAAGAACACTGGAGTGGGTTGTCATTTCCTTCTCCAATGCATGAAAGTGAAAAGTAAAAGTGAAGTCGCTCAGTCGTGTCCAACTTGAGACCCCACGGACTGTAGCCCACCAGGCTCCTCCGTCCATGGGATTTTCCAGGCAAGAGTACTGGAGTGGGTTGCCATTGCCTTCTCCTCCCAGGCGCTACAGGTAAAGAATTCACCTGCTAATGCAGGAGATGTTAAGAGACATGGATTCGATCCCTGGGTTGGGAAGACCTTCTGGAGGGGGGAACGGTAACCCACTCCAGTATTATTGCCTGGAGAATGCCATGGTCAGAGGAGCTTGGCCAGCTGCAGCCCAGTGTAACACAAAGAGTCTGACACGACTGAAGCGACTTAGCAGGTAGCACTGGCGGTGGGAGAGGTGAACAGGAGGAGTACAGAGGATTTTTAGGGCAGTGAAAATTCTATAATGATGGATACATGTCATTATACATTTTTTCAAACCCATAAAATGTATACACCACCAAAAGAGTTCTAAGGTGAAGGGTGGATTCTGCATAATTATGCATGCATGCTAAGTCACTTTCAGTCGTGTCAGAGTCTCTGCAACACCGTAGACTGTAGCCCACCAGGCTCCTCTATCCAAGGGATTTTCCAAGCAAGAATATTGGAGTGGGTTTCCATTTCCTTCTTGGGGCTTCCCTGGTGGCTCAGACCGTAAAGAAGCTTTTTGCTAGTTAGGAGAAACAGTCTTCACCATGAGGATTCTAGTGTTTTTCTAGATATAAGGAGGTATAAGAATTGGGCTCATAAAATCGGCTCCTGAAAGTATCTATTTGGAAAACCTGTTCTGCCAGCTTTCTACAGAGCACAGAGTCCCTCACTTCTGCCCTCCACCCTAAACTCCTTTCACGAGTGTTGAAAATCAGCAGCTGCAGCAGCACATGTCTTAAAATACTTGTAGAGGTAACAGGAGACTAGCAGAAATATTATGCAAAAAATATGTGCTTGACTGCAATGTACTCCCCCTTCACCAAAATCACATATATAGACTAACCTTCCCCTCCTGCCTCTGTAGCAATTTTCTCAGAGCTATCTGAAATGCTGTCTCCCCGCCTATTAACCTCATTTTGCCTCAAGTAAAACTTAACTCGTAACTCATACGTTTTGCATTTAAGTCGACATACATTATCACACGTGTGTAAGATCTCTTAAACATGAGTTATTACACAAATAGCATTGTAATTAATAGAAATTTACAAAAACAAATAAAGGAGTCCATGTTCTTAAAGTACCGCGTCCACTCATATCAGTTATGAAACACTGGAGTAAGTAAGCATTGAGCTGTAAACGGCTGCTTAAGTTAACGAGTTGTAAAAGTCGGAAAAGACTGAACAACAGCTGTTCCGTCAACTTTAAGTATTTGGAATTTAAAAATTGTTTTACGTCCTTTACGGAATTGGAAGCTGGACCTTTTCACACCCTGAAGTGAGTAAATTACCATATTCGAAGTTACCTTTTTTATCCGTCTGGAGTTGGTCTCCCAAAAGCCGAACTGCCAACACTTCCGGCCAAGCTGTAGGACGCCGAAACACTTCCGGTCCTCGTGCAGGGGCGGGCGGGATAAGGCGCCTATCACGCATGCGCGGCCCGGCTCAGCCTCTTCGGAGCGACCCGCCTCCTTACGTCACCTCCAACCTCTGAGGACAGCCACCGGCGGGAGTTTTTCAAAATGGGAGCGCGGAGGCGCCGCCCAGGCCTCAGAAGGTGCCCGGTAGACCTTTCGGAGGCTGTGCTGTCGTCGCAAAGAGCGGCGGCCTAGAGAACCGAGCCTGATGGGCGCCAAGACCCGCTGGCTCCTTGGAGTGCTGCCTCGAAGGAACTGCGTGAAGGGAGCTGATCCGGGGAGCACGGGCCGCGGCCTGGAAATATGGCGACCTGCATCGGAGAAAAGATCGAGGTGAAAAGACTCGGCAGTCCCGAGTAGGGCGGGCGGGAGTCGGAGTGCCGGGTCTCGAGACCCTGGCAGGAAGGGGATAAGTCGAAGCTAACAGCTGCAGGGCTGGCTCCGAAGTGTCTGGGGAGGGTCCCAACCACCCGGGCCCGGCTGTTTGGGGGCGGAGCGGCCCGCCCCTCGGAGATGCGGCGGCCGTGGGACAGGTGAGTCCCTTTTGGCCCCGCCCTTCTGTCCGTAGATACCGCGGCCCCTGGTCAGCGATCCCGCCTGAGCTGCCGCGCTAGAGCAGGGCTAGGGTGTCTTCCCCTTCTCCAGGGGAATGGCGGTTACCTCCGGCGGGAGCTGCGGCGGGATTCCGTTCCAGCCCTTAGCTCTCAGGGGTTGGCTGGAGGTGGGAGGAGGGAGGAGGTTGCTGAGGCTAAGGAACCAGATCATTAGGGTGCTGCATCTAGAAACCAGCCTGGAAGCTCACAGACACACAAGCCGTCAACATGCTGTCTACCCCAGACACCAGCTGTATTGAGGTGTAATACCTGCTTGAATTTTAAATGCAAATTCTCCTTTCGATCCTGTTTATCCTCTTTCCAGCCCCTTCCTATTTCTCTTCCTTTCTACTTCTGGAAATCATCACACGTATTCTTTAATTTTAACTTTTAAGGATTTTAGAGTTGGAAATCTGCTTGGTAAAGGATCATTTGCTGGTGTTTATAGAGCTGAGTCCATTCACACTGGTTTGGAAGTTGCAATCAAAATGGTAAGAATATATTAATCAGTTTCTCACTTCTACTTTGCAGATAACTAGAGAGGTTTGCTACTTGAGATGTTAGAAACTCCTTACCTGCCAGCCTTTTCTTTATGGTGTAAAAAGCCCATTGCTTAAGCAAAATACGGTAATGCCAACAGGTGAATTGAAGGATATCTTAAATAAATGCCTTATCTTTACTGATGTTCATTAGATCTGGTATCTGTTCTAATTATGCATACTTGGAGTAATTGGTAGAAATCAAAGAACAAATAATAATTTGTTTATAAGAAGAATACCCTTGTCCATAATTCTGTTTTGCACCGTAACAGGCTAAAATACTATTCTTGATTGTTAGGAGTCAATCTAACAGGAGTAATATAAGCTAAGAAACACCTAAACCAGTAGAAAAAGGAAAGGGAAGTTTTCTTTTAAAACTTTGCTAAATTTGTGTTGTTGTTGTTATCATAGATTCGATAGTTGAACTATAAATTCTTTAAGTTGATAGAGTATATTGGAATGCATTAGAGAAACTTATTAGTTCATTCTGCCAAGCACTCTGCTGGGTGCATGGGGAAAACAGACAACAGAATAAATTGATCTAAAAAGTAGATAAAAGGACTAAAGAATGTTTCAAAGTATATTTTCTTTTTTCAAAGTTAACATGACAAATTCACATTTGAAAGTTTATCATGAATGTTTAAAATTCTCATGTTATTTTAGATAGATAAGAAAGCCATGTACAAAGCTGGAATGGTACAGAGAGTCCAAAATGAGGTGAAAATACATTGCCAATTGAAACATCCTTCTATCTTGGAGGTAAGATACACATTTTATAAAAGTGGCCAAGGACATGGTATTTTTCTCTATTATAATTTATTACACTCTTACATTTCAGCTGTATAACTATTTTGAAGATAACAATTATGTGTACCTAGTATTAGAAATGTGCCATAATGGAGAAATGAACAGGTATTTAAAAAATAGAAGAAAACCATTCTCAGAAAATGAAGGTAAGCCATACTTCTTTTTTTTCCTTTAAAAAAAATTTTTTGGTAGATCTGAGTTTTACTCTTTGTAGTTTTGAAGAATGTACTATTTTGTAATATTTAGTAAAACTGTTTCAATTATTACTTTAGGCTACAAAAGGAGACCGTTCCCCCCTACCAAACTTTAAACAGCTGTTAATTCATGTGAATAATTTAGGTGTTACAGAAATAAAGTAGAAGGAGAAATTTACTATCCTTCTTTTAAATTAAAACAACATTTTAAATCATTGGTCACAGTTTAATGTGTATCCTTTGACATCTAGAAAAGTTTTTTAGAAAAAATGCTCTTGATGACTATAAAGTAGTTTCTAAGTCAAACACAAGTACCTGCTGAAACCGTTTGCTGTAGAAAATGTCAAACATTTAAACTGAGAGAGTAATATAATGAGCCCCTATGAACTTACCAGTCATCTTTCAAAACTATCAACTCATGATCAAATACTTTCATCTTACTCTTCTTATTCCCCTAGTGCCCCCGAGTATTTTGAAGCAAATCATAGACATCTTTTTATCTCTAATTGAGACAGACTTTAAAAAAAAAAAAAGTAAGGACAAAGTCACTATCACACCTGATAGTTCCTTACTATCAAACACATTGTCAGTTTCAGCTTCCACAGTTTCTTAGAGGTAACATTTTTATATTTCAGATCAGGACCAAGTAAGGTCCTTGTATCATCACACAAATGATTGTTTTCTATCTATCTATTTATTTATTTAGGCTGTGCTGCATCTTAGTTGCAGCTCCCAGAATCTTCATTGAGGCTTGCAGACTCAGTTGTGGCATGCATGCAGGATCTACTTGCCCAAGCAGGGGTTGAACCCCGGGCCCCCTGATTTGGGAGCTTGGAATCTTACCCACTGGACCACCAAGGAAGTTTTAGAAATGATTGTTTTCAAATTATCTTACCCTGCTAACTGAGATTGCAGGCTAGATTGAAATCTAAGAAAGATGGTTGTTGACAGTCTTTTTGTCCATTTGATTCTATATTTAACCCATTTAGAAAGCAATTTGGTCACACATATTAAGAATCATGGAAATGTTTATATCCTTAGATTGAAAGTAAGAACATTATACAAATTGAAAATAAATTCATATACATATTGATGAATACTGTATTTTTTCATAATACTGTAGGGTTTTCTTATATAGTAGGGTCTTCTTATATAAGACATAACTTACAAAAATTGGAAGGAGATGAATTACCAATTTAATTAAAACCAAGAATGTATATGACAAAAGATACTGTCAACAAATTTCCTGGTAGCTCAGACGGTAAAGCGTCTGCCTACAGTGCAGGAGACCCGGGTTCGATCCCTGAGTCAGAAAGATCCCCTGGAGAAGGAAATGGCAACCCACTCCAGTATTCTTGCCTGGAAGATCCCATGGACCGAGGAGCCTGGTAGGCTACAGTCCACGGGGTCGCAAAGAGTCAGACACAACTGAGCAACTTCAACAAATTTCAAAGTTAAAGATAGGAAGAAAATATTTATAAAATAAATGGCTGGCCAATTAATATTTAAAATATAAGGCATGCCGGGACTTCCCTGGTGGTACAGTAGTTAAGAGTCCCCCTGCCAATGGAGGGGACATAGGTTCAATCCATGACCCAGAAGATTCCACATGGCACGGAGAGACTAAGCTCGTGCTCTACAACCAGCCATCTGAAACTACTGAGCCATGTGCCACAGCTACTGAAACCCGTGTGCCTGGAGCCTATGCTCTGCACACACAGTGAAGCCCGTGCACCATGCAGTGAAGAGTAGCCCCTGCTCGCTGCAACTAGAGAAAGGCTGCACAGAGCAGCCAAGACCCAGTGCAATCAAAAAAGAAAAATAAGGCATACCTAAAAAGAAAAAGACAACTGAATAGGAAAATGGATGAGGGATATAAGGAAACTGTTCACAGAAGAGGAAGTATAGTTGGCCAATTCCCAGGTGGTGAAGTGGTAAAGAATCCACATGCTAATCAAGGAGATGCAGGTGATGCGGGTTCAATCCCTTGGTCAAGAAGATCTCCTGGAGAAGGAAATGGCAACCAAATCCCACGGACAGAAGAGCCTGATGGGCTACAGTTCATGAGGTTGCAAAGAGTCAGACACTACTGAGTATGCGTGCAGAACATGGGGACATCAAGGGAACTTTAGATTGCTTTTCTGTTTTTTAAAATTTGAGTGTATTTATGAATTTTTTGTTAAATTATAAATATTTTCTCTTAATTTCTATGGACTTCTGGTTACCCTAGTTAACTCTAGTCATTCTCAATTCTTAATAAAAGTAAGCATCCCTTAACTGTATTAGAAAACTCATCAGTTGTAAAGGACAAAGATTAAAAGGAGTGCCTAGATGTCTTAAAGGGAAATATTAAAGAATATTATAAAATTATTAGAGTAGAAAAAATAAATTATCAGAGTGGTATTTTGGTTGGTGAAACTAAGCCACAAAGCAGTTCACTAATTGTAATATTAGCTTATGTACTTGGGTTTCATAATGTATTCTAAATACTGAATCTTTAGATTTTCTAAGTTGTAACTTTTATTTTTTGCATTCTAACAGCTCGACACTTCATGCACCAAATCATCACAGGAATGTTATATCTCCATTCGCATGGTATATTACACCGGGACCTCACACTTTCTAACCTCTTACTTACACGTAATATGAACATCAAGATTGCTGATTTTGGGCTGGCAACTCAGTTGAAAATGCCACATGAAAAGCACTATACGTTATGTGGAACTCCTAATTACATTTCTCCAGAAATTGCAACTCGAAGTGCACATGGACTTGAATCTGATATTTGGTCCTTGGGCTGTATGTTTTATACGTTACTTATTGGGAGACCGCCTTTTGACACTGACACGGTCAAGAACACATTAAATAAAGTAGTATTGGCAGATTATGAAATGCCAACTTTTTTGTCAAGAGAAGCCAAGGACCTCATTCACCAGTTACTTCGTAGAAATCCAGCAGATCGTTTAAGTCTGTCTTCAGTATTAGATCATCCTTTTATGTCCCGAAACTCTTCAAAAAAAAGTAAGGATTTAGGAACTGTAGAAGACTCGATTGATAGTGGACATGCCACAATTTCTACAGCAATTACAGCTTCTTCCAGTACCAGTATAAGTGGTAGTTTATTTGACAGAAGACGACTTTTGATTGAACAGCCACTCCCAAATAAAATGACTATATTTCCAAAGAGTAAAAATCCAAGTGATTTTTCTTCTTCAGGAGATGGAAGCAGCTTTTATACTTCATGGGGCAATCAAGAACAAGAAACCAGTAATAGTGGAAGGGGAAGAGTAATCCAAGAAGCAGAAGAAAGGCCGCATTCTCGATACCTTCGTAGAGCCCATTCCTCTGATAGATCTGAGACTTCTCATGGTCAGTCTCGAGTGAAAACATATACAATGGAACGATGTTACTCAGCAGAAATGCTTTCAAAATCCAAACGATCAGGAGTGGAGGAACATGAAAGATACTCACCCACAAACAACGAAGCTAATATTTTTCACTTCTTTAAGGAAAAGACATCCAATAGTTCTGGATCTTTTGAAGGACCTGATAACAATCAAGCACTGTAAGAATAATTCTGTCAAAAGCATTTTACTTTTAGATAAGCATTGTATTATCACAGACATGAAGCTGCTTGTAACTAAGGTTGGGGGTATCTTTTTTCTAACCCTATCAGATATTCCTGGGGCACTTCTTAACTATGATTTCTATTTTTTAATAGAAAATCAGAATGATAATTTTGAATTGTAGTTAAGAATTAAAATGAGTATATGTGCTCGTGGATGTATCTGTAGTATGTGTTTAATACTTACTTTTTAGTGTCATGTTTAATTTTATATGAAGCAGGTCTCCAGTGCAGTGTATCATATTTTAAACGTGTGATCCCTAAAGTACTCTTAACAGTAACCATACATAAACACACACACAAATAGAGAGTTCATTTCAGTTCAGTCACTCAGTCGTGTCTGACTCTTTGCAACCCCATGAATCGCAGCATGCCAGGCCTCGCTGTCCATCACCAACTCCCAGAGTTGACTCGGATTCATGTCCATCAAGTCAGTGATGCCATCCAGCCACCTCATCCTCTGTCATCCCCTTCTCCTCCTGCCCCCAATCCCTCCCAGCATCAAAGTCTTTTTCCAGTGAGTCAACTCTTCACATGAGGTGGCCAGAGTACTGGAGTTTCAGCTTTAGCATCATTCTGAGCTTAAGTGATGAGGAATCATACTGTTACCTGCTTCTCACATGAAGACTAGGTTTTTAGTGACTAGTGTTTGGGTTTTTTTTCCCCTCTGATTTTTATTCTTAAATTACAAGAGGATAGTAGCCATATAGAAATAGTGTCACAGTGCCATGGGCATTTTGGCATAGGAATTTAGCTTCGTAGAGACCATTTAGTTATGTAAATATTGAGTTCTACTATTAATTAAAAGTTTTTAGGTGTTCGTATCAAAAGAAATCTCTCTTTTTAAAGTATTTTTATTTTACAAAGTTATTATCAGATAATTTTTTATTAGTTTATGGAAAATTTTTTTTTCTTTCTTTAGCTCCAATCATCTTTGTCCAGGAAAAGCTCCCTTTCCATTTCCTGACCAGACACCTCAGACTGAAACGGTGCAACAATGGTTTGGGAATCTGCAAATAAATGGTGAGTTTTTAATGGACTATTTAATAAAATATTAATAATTTGGCCACTTAGCAAGCATTGCAGTTTTCTCTTTAGATTTTCTTAAGGAAATAATGGCATTTTGAATAAACCTAGTTATAGTAATAACAGTACATTTTGAGTATTTACTCTATCAACCACTGTCCTTAATGCTTAACATAGATCATTAACTTTTTAAATTCTCACAAAAACTATACAAAGAAGACACTATTATTAGTCCTGTCTTACAAATGAGGACGTTATAGTGCTCAAAGCTTAATTTGCCAAGCCACACTGTCCATAAATAGACATGAGTCTAACCCACACAGTCTGGCTCAGAGACTTTAGTCTCTAAACCCCTCTGCTCTCACAGTCTCTCTGTAATAAGTACCTGTGTCAGTGCCTATAAAATAATCAAAAGATGGTTGATTTTATTTTTGACTATATGGGGGTATGGATATCACAGTATACCAGTGGGACCTTGCATAACACTACACAGCTACTAAAACCTAATTAAGTCATTATTTCATTTATAGACCCAGAGTTTGAAGGTTAAACATTTCTCCTTAATGAACATGCTAGATTCACAGAAGTGGATTGGAAAATAATTATGGGGAAAAGTGAGAATAAAAAAGAAACATATGGAAGAAACATATGGAGAGGGGAAGATAATTTTTTACTAAGTATCATATTACTTCAGACAAAGTACATAATATATGGGTGTAATTTAAGTAGAGTTGTTTTGTCACCACAAGTCTATTTTTGTGTGTGTGTATTATTTTCAAGATCCCAAAAGATAATTAATCTTCTCATGTGTACTTGTTAAAGCTGATAATTCAGCCTTATGTGTTTTAAACTATAAAACTGCCCTGTGCATAAATCTTGTACTTAACCTTCTACTGTGTTTATACATACTTCTCATTTGGTAACATGGACATGCCTGGGGTAACCTTGTTTATAATACTCTAGTAGTGCTGCTGCAATTTTAAAGTATATTATTTGATATAAGATATTTCCTATAATAATGGTAGTGAGGAGGGGAAAGCATGTAAAAGTCATTTAAGGGGAAAACTGAGATACAGACTTTTAGATTTAGCATTAGAAAAATTGCCTTACACAGTTTTATATGCTCATCATTTTAAGGGCTTTTTAAAAAATGATGTCTCCATCTGAACTCTAGAACTGTTGATATATAAAATTTAAATAGGTAAAGTTCAACAAGAGCTTTTTTAGAAATGTAGCTACAAATAACATTTGTAATATTAAGTATTAATGATATTAAAGCTATTTTGTATATTTTAGTGTGTTTTGGCTTTAGTTGCATATTTTGTAAGTAAAAATGAAATAGTCCTTAGCTTACATGTTATGTGGAATGATTATTTGGGAACTCCTCTCAAATCTATATTTATTGCAGCATTGGCAGTTGCTTGTTTAGCATTAGTAGGTGACCCATTTAGTAGGTGACTAGGGGGAGCCTGGGGGGCTGCCATCTATGGGTCGCTCAGAGTCGGACACGACTGAAGCGAATTAGCAGCAGCAGCAGTTTTGCTTTGATTGAAAAATTAATTTCATATTGGTATCTTTTCTTTCTTAGTCTTAGACTTAAAGGTATTCTTTTGCAGGCTAGCTTGAAATATCCTTTTAAAGTCACTATCTTTTTTTTTTTTTAAGTTGCTATTTTATTATGCCATATCTTTTTCTCTTTTTGTGGCTGCACTGCATGGCTTCTGGGATCTTAGTTCCCGGACCAGGAGTTGAGCCTGGGCCCTCAGCTGTGAAAGCACCAATTCCTAATGGCTGGACTGCCAGGAAGTCCCTTATGCCATATCTTAAACTGAAAAATTATGAGTTTGGTTTTTTTTAACTAGATTTCTTTTGTTCTTCATAAAAAAGTATGCTGTTGTAACCAGCATGACACTGTTTTGTGTAGACTTGACTTTAATTATTCACTAAGTTGCTTTATTTTATGTATATTGTAGTTCATTTAAGAGAAACTACTGAGCACAACAGTATTAGCCCAAACAGAGATTTCCAGGGCCGCCCAGATTTGCAGGACACATCAGGAAACGCCTAGACTGATACAAGAGCCAAAAGGAGCCCCAATGCTTCTGATAATGCACGTTCTGTAAAACATTTGAATACCATGAAATATATGACTGCATATCACACTAAACCTGAAATAATTCAACAAGAATCTATTTTTGGCTTAGATCCTTCTTCTGAACAAAGCAAGGCTAGGGGTGTGGAGCCACCGTTGGTCTATCAGAAGCGTACATTACGAAGCATTACATCTCCTTTGACTGCTTATAGGTTAAAACCAATCCGACAGAAAACCAAAAAGGCCGTGGTATGTCTGTTATTTTTCTAAATCACTGTATGATTTCCTTGAGTATATGGTTTTTGGTATCAAGCATGGTATCTTTTCAGTTCTATAATGTCCCTGTATTTTTTATATGTATTTGATAAACTCACATAAAAGAAAAGAGATTGCATGTTTATGGAACAATAGCTGTTGTTTTCTTCTGGATACTTTAAGAATGGTGAACTGATATGAACTTTAAATTATTGATAATGAAAAACATTTAGAAGTAATACTGGCCAAATGCTGTGTTAAATATTATTCACAATCCTAATCACTAAATTAATATAGTATTATCTTTTGTTTTCATTGTTTCTACATTTAATCCAGTCTCAAAAAGATAAACTAGAAAATATAACTATTTAAACATCTCAAACTATTGATGTTTTAACAGGAATATGAAAAATAAGTAGAGGATTTTTTTTTTAATGTGTGTATTGGGAATAGTGACTTTTATTTTTTAATTCCCTATTCATCCTGTTTTCCGTTTCACCCAGTCTTGCCTTTAATTGGAGTGCTATTCTTTACAAAGCCCTTAAATTCTCCACCCTACCTTCTGCTTCGTTTCTGCTCATTGGTTATTTCACACCTCATTATACCATCTCACCTTTACTCCTTATGTTTCACAGTTGTGCTCAAATACACCTGTGATCTAGACTATTGCAGTGAAGCAGCTATTTTATTTTTATGTTAATTTTTTTGTTTCTGCCATGGTAAGTACTTTGCTCTTCACTAATATATATGTCAGAATGTTCTGATAAATAATTGTTATTGATTTTAGTTTTTGGTTTTTTTTAGGTGAGCATACTTGATTCAGAGGAGGTATGTGTGGAGCTTCTGAAGGATTATGCATCTCAAGAATATGTGAAAGAAGTTCTTCAGATATCTAGTGATGGGAGTATGGTAATGTGGATTCACTTTTATTATCTTGCAGCTTCATCACTTAAGTATTTACCATTCCATTCATTCTATTACAAAACAATTTTTTAAATTACTTTTCCTGATATGATAGTATATATGGAATTCAAAAACTAAAATAGCATACTATAAATAAAGTAGTGTGGTTTAAAAAATAATTATAACTAGTAACAAAATCTAAACTTCAGGCTTAAGTTTAAACAGTGAAAAAATTACTTTTAGAGAGTATTATGTTTTCAATAAAGATAAAATTTAATATTCATGTGAGCTCTTTTATAATTTTAGTGACAAAATATAGTTAACTTTATGGCATATAATTAGAATTTTTAAATTTTTTGACAGATCACTATTTATTATCCAAATGATGGAAGAGGTTTTCCTCTTGCTGATAGACCACCCTCACCTACTGATAATATCAGTAGGTACAGTTTTGATAATTTACCAGGTATGTAAATTTACCAGGGAATAAATTTAGATAATGGATTTATATAAATCCATAGAGATAAACTCTATACATGTGGATATCATAAATTATAAATATCTTGACTTCATTTGGGCTGCAAGTTATGTTCTTACAACTTTGTATCTGGAGAGATGTGCTGTACCTTACTAATTCAGTGTTCAGCCATGTTCTGTGTTAAAATGGAATTTTATTTTATTTAAGGAAAAACTAACTCTGGAATATTAGTCATGTGTCCACAAATATACTTTGTGCATTTGTTTAGTTACAATTTGTCTAGAATAGTGTTAAAAATTCAACACGAAGTATCTGGTTT
Source organism: Capricornis sumatraensis (assembly GCF_032405125.1). NCBI lineage: Eukaryota > Metazoa > Chordata > Mammalia > Artiodactyla > Bovidae > Capricornis > Capricornis sumatraensis. Next base: position 37,021,639 of record NC_091085.1, on the reverse strand, counting down.
TTTACTTTTGAAATCTTTCTGGGCTACATAATGATCCCTTGTAATTGTGGTTAACCAAATTTGACTCCCAGTTCAGTTTCTGGGCATTATGAATTAGAAAATTAAGCACTGAGTAATAAGACTTCGCTAAGGTGACTTAAAAGCAAATGAGAGAACCTATCCAACCTAACCTTATTAGAATAAAAGCAGGTAGGCAAGACTGTTAAATACTATAAATGACCACTGCTGCTCCTGCTGCTTAGTCACTTCAGTCATGTCCAGTTCTATAGCCCACTAGGCTTTTCTGTCCTTGGGGATTCTCCAGGCAAGAGCCGCTGGAGTGGATTGCCATGCCCTCCTCCAGGGGATCTTCCTGATCCAGGAACTGAACCCAGATCTTCCACATTGCAGGCAGATTCTTTCCTGTCTGAGGCACCAGCTGCTGCTGCTGCTAAGTCGCTTCAGTCGTGTCCGACTCTGAGACCCCATAGACAGCAGCCCACCAGGCTCCCCCGTCCCTGGGATTCTCCAGGCAAGAACACTGGAGTGGGTTGCCATTCCCTTCTCCAGTGCATGAAAGTGAAAAGTGAAAGTGAAGTCGCTCATGACTCTTAGCGACCCCATGGACTGCAGCCTACCAGGCTCCGTCCGTGGGATATTCCAGGCAACGGTACTGGAATGGGGTGCCATTGCCTTCTCTGTGAGCCACCAGGGAAGCCCATGAATGACCACGGTTACAGGGAACTACAAAAATTTAGCATGCTGTACTTTACTCATATAAAAAGTGCTACATTTCTTTTTCTCAAACTCATTTGGTTCTGTTATCTTAGAACTCTTTTCATTTCATTTATTAAAACTTCCCTAGAGTCATTATCTTACTTTTAATAAGGAGTCAGTGATTCAAGGAGAGATTTTTTTTTTAATAGTCATGATACTAATCTATCAGATTTTGTTACATACATCTTGGGAATTTTAATACTGTCTTTAATTTTCATTAAAATAGTAGACTTCCATCTCTAAAAAATTTTTATATTAAAATAGTAGACTTCCATCCCTAAAATATTTTATTTTTAATAGGATTATTAACCGTGGGTAATGGAATTATTAACTTTTGAGTTAAATTTTTGAGAAAAAGTAGAAATAAATATTAAGACTGTTACTGAATTTATGTCAACATTTTCATTCCCTAAGATTAGGTAATTTCTTTCTTTTGTCTGCCTAGAAAAGTACTGGCGAAAATATCAATATGCTTCCAGATTTGTACAGCTTGTAAGATCTAAATCTCCCAAAATTACTTATTTTACAAGATATGCTAAATGTGTTTTGATGGAGAATTCCCCTGGTGCTGATTTTGAGGTTTGGTTTTATGATGGTAAGTGCCATTTAGAAATGGTTATTTTTTGCCCCTTTAGCTTGTAATTTTGTAATTGTGGGTTTTTTTAATTCAGCACAGTTGTTGTTTTTTTGCCCACACCACGCGCTTGTGATATCTCAGTTCCCAGACCAGGGACTAAACCCAGGCCACAGGAAAGCTCAAAATCCTAACCACTAGAGAACCAGGGAATTCCCTAGCACAGCGTGCATGGGTGTGTGTGTGTCAACATTCTGATTGATATGCTACTTCTTATTAGAACTTAAGTGGACGTGTGTGTGTGTGTGTGGTTGATATGCTACTTATTAGAACTTAAATGGACGTGTGTGTGTGTGTGTGTGTGAACATTATGATTGATATGCTGCTGCTTCTTAGAACTTAAATGGACATATACCCAAAAAATGGCATATATTTATTGGAATACTACTTTGAGAGCCTCATTTTATTAATGGCCAATGAGTAAATGTAAATGATACCTTGATCTAGGAGCTACTGTATACTGGAGTATGATAATATATATATTCATATATATACATATATTGAATATTTATAGAAATGATTAAGGATTTTCTGCTTATTTTTTAAGGAGCAAAGATACACAAAACAGAAGATTTAATTCAGGTGATCGAAAAGACTGGCAGATCTTACACCTTAAAAGGTGAAAGTGAAGTTAATAGCTTAAGAGAGGAGGTAAAAATGTATATAAACCATGCTAATGAGGTATGTACCTACTTTTAGTAGGTTTTTTCTTAACCAGTTACTAACATTACAAATGACATAGGTGAAGTAATGACAGAAACCACTCTTTTAAAACAGGGCCACTGTATTTGTTTAGCACTGGAATCCATAATTTCAGAAGAGGAAAAGAAAAGTGGAAGTGCTCCTTTTTTCCCCATAATCGTAGGAAGGTAAATGTTTGAAAATTTATTAAATATGACTAAAATGTGTAAATTTTTTTTTAAGTTTAGTGTTTACATTATGAGCATTCTTCTGTTTTCTGTAAATTGAAAGCTTTAAGGGAATGTATTTGACATGTCTTTCTCCTTCAGAAGACCAAGTAGTTCTAGTTCACCTAAGGCCTTAATACCTCCTCCTCCTGTGGATCCAAACTACCCAATGCGAGAGCCACCATCTCTGAACAGAATGGTCATAAATAGTACTGCTTCTCCAAAACAGGCACCAGGACTTAATCCTCCTGTAAGTAAATACATGTCACTTCTGTACTTTAAACTCTTCAATGATTGCCTAATGTCCCTGATATAAAATTAAAACCACCTGACTGTGGTCTTACTGTCACCCAGCTACTTGTCTAGCCTCATCCTGAGCTACTTTACCCCAGCACTCTCAGGGCCTTCTCACAGGTTGTTCACTTGACCTGCTGTTCTTTTCCTGAACCCTTTAATGGCTCTTTCTCCTCCTCCAGCTCTCAGTTTAAGCACCTCAGCGAGGCCTAACTTGACTCCTCAGGGAAAACACCAAATATACTAAACGTATATATAGTTTTATTTTTGCTAGTAAATATCATTAACTTCCTTAATATCCATGATAGGGTCATGGTTAAAAAAACACTTATTTTTACCAAATGAACTATCATGCCAATGAAGATGATATAGCAATGTAGTAAAATACAAGATTAAAGAAATAGATCTGTGTTGTGTGTTTGTATTCACAACCATTTATAATTGTAGCTATGAAAAATTATATCTTTAGGGAAATGAATAAGTCTGCCAAAATGAAATTTTTTTTCCTGTCCTATGCATTTTCTATAATGTGATAATTTTTTTATCTTTTCTTTTTTATAAGTTAAGATAATGAAAATCTGGTCATTATCTACTTTTGCTAAGGTTGACTTACTGGAACGCTTAGGAATGGTATCTTCCTTTCTTTTACTGTTTGTAGGTGGTTACAAATGAAGGACTTGGCCTTACCGGTGCAGCTTCTGAAACAAACAGCTCTCCTAGAAGTCTTAAAGATTGTCTCCCTAAATCAGCACAACTTTTGAAGTCTGTTTTTGTGAAAAATGTTGGTTGGGCTACACAGGTGAGAAGCTTTTAGGCATGTAAATTTTCTAAGTATGTAGTAATTTGGTTTCCACAGTGATTGACAATGACCAAAAAATATAAAGATTTCTCTTTGCAAGAAAGTTTTTACACCTTTTTTGCATTGGGTATGTCATTAATAATTTAAAAAATTTTTTATTTGTATACACTTGGAAAACTCTAGATACTAGTTGATAAGCAAATTGCTTGCTAGGGCCTAGGTGACCTGTTTTTGGCATTTGTCTTTAAAGTAGCGGTCATGATAATGGCTAAACATTAGGACTTGAGAATGTCCTTAAGACATTTTAAGTTTTAGAAATTTGTAATCTATATTAGTAGAGTAACTTTGATTTGGCAGAAAAGATTTTTTGCATTTTAAAGTTGGTTCTACACTTAAAGAATTTTATGTAGGTGTAAACCTATATGTGCATGTTATCTGAAAACTTGAATTTTGGAGACTTTTGAGTATAGCACATGGAATTTTTACTTACCAGTGAAGTAAAATACAGCTTAGTCCTTTATAGAGGTAGGAAATAAAGGGAAGGGAACACAGCATTTGTCGAGTACCTCCCTACTACCATGTTTTTCACATACATTGTCACATTATTTCCCAAAATAAAACCTAGTAAAGTTGAGGCCATCTCCTCCTTTCATAGATAGGAAAATTATGGCTTATGATGGATAGGTTGACTTGCACATTCCTACTAGTTGGCAGAATCTGGATGTAAACCCAAGTGTTGGATTCCTGTACTCTGGAGTGGCAGGCACATTAACTAAAGGAACAAGTTTCAAAAGCAAAGATGTAACATTCTCTGGCAGAACAAAAATTCTCATGGCCTAAGAACAAAGAATGGATGAAAATTGTAACCTAAGGAAGTGTTGTTTGGTAAATTTCTAAATCTGTTCTTAGAAATACTATGGGAAAGGAAAAACACTTGTTCAGACATCCTAGTAGAAATTAATGGAAAACAGGATTTATGTAGAATAAATTTAATTTCTGATGTCCTATCTATCTATTAAAGGAATCACCTAAAAAAATATGGATATTCTCAAATGTTGCTGCCATCACAGCCCCAAATTTGTAGTTACCTGAAGGGTTTGTTGTTATTTTTTAACTATGTGAAAAATCTGTTAAACACGAGTACCTTTTAAGAATTTATGTTCTGCTATATAGTAATTTTGCATGCTTACTATTTTTCTAGTTAACTAGTGGAGCTGTGTGGGTTCAGTTTAATGATGGGTCCCAGTTGGTCGTGCAGGCAGGAGTGTCTTCTATTAGTTATACATCACCAGATGGTCAAACAACTAGGTAAGTTTTAAAATACTGGTTGAGATTCAGCCCTTTGCTAAAATTTTTTTTCTCTATATGCTGAAATAAATGATTTAAGTTACTCTTTTCATGTTGACAAAGTTAATCTTACTATTTATACTGTTACATATTCAAAGCAGCTCATAGTCTTTTTAATACATATTTTATGATTATCTACAGAAATGCAAGGTAGCTGGAATGTATTATCCACACCAGTTGGTTAGATTGCTTTAGCCTTACTGTTCCTTTAGTCTGAGTTGACCCTTTTCAGAAGTAATGAACTTCTAAGTAATGTATTAATACTTAGTTTATATAAAAGAACACAGAAACAAGAAGTCGTTAATAGATAACCAGACTATTTTTCCCAAATGAAAGGCTGTATCAATGTAAAGTGATTAATGATTAAAAGAATTTTTTGAATGTATATACTCATTCTGAATGAGGGTATATGCCAGGCTAATACAATACTTATTTTGACAAAGAAAAATCTGTCAACAACAAAAAGCAGTGGTTTGGTTTCCACATTTCAAACTATAACTTACTAAAAAGAGGTAGGGTGCCAATGATGCCAACAGAAACATGCTACTTTATGAAAAATGCTTATTGTGGAGGAAATACTTGGGCTAAACATAGTTTGTGGGTGTTTACCAACTGCTTTTGTGTATATATATGCAGTACCATCATTTAAAGAACTCACAGGTTGAGGGGTCTTGTTAAAACGTCTTCCAAATGTTCTAGAAAGTGGAAAGATAAAGGTATAAAATGGGTAGAACCCATGTTCAAAGATAAAAGTTCAGATTTTTACTTGATATGGTAGTTCGGAAAATTTTGATATTTAATGGAAATGTTATTATAATGTGTTTAGTTTGTATTTTCTTTAGGGTCTTCAACTTAATGAGGAATCTAGATTTTCAGCTTGTGTAAAATCTGTTCAAGTTTTTTGATCTATTTTATTATTTAAATACGTTTAGAAATTGATCTATTTTAAAAGGATACAAATTGACTGTTTTAGTGTCTTAATAAATAATTTTGTATAATCTTTCTGCACTGCCTTTTGCCATTGAAGAATTACTGTGCCTTTTGGTAGTCATACAAACCAACTGATTAAGTTATGATTTTATCTTTTTCTCTTCTGCTTCACTTAGGTATGGAGAAAATGAAAAATTACCAGAATACATCAAACAGAAATTACAGTGTCTTTCTTCCATCCTTTTGATGTTTTCTAATCCAACTCTTAGTTTTCATTGATTAAAGCTCCTTTTAGATATATGTTTAATAAATAACTTTTTTTGTTGGCTTTCAAGTAAAGTGACATTTTTATTTTAAAAAACTTCTTCAGAAAGCCTTTCTGTAAAAGAGAATTTTAATCTGTACCATAAAGGATGTCTGTCTTCCAATGAGAGAACAAACCAGAATGGAACATGAGTCACAAAATGTACAGGACACCTAACTTTGCTCTTAGAACATATACCCTTGAAATTACTGTGTTTATATGTTTGTATTGAACAGTCTTTTGAAGCAAAAATATAGATGGTGTGTGGTATATTTGTGCTTTTTTATTGTTTTCCCTACTTTAGACATGTTAAGAATCATGGACAAAACATGCTGGAGTTTCTGAATTTTGAACATGTAAATAATGTATATTTATGTTATAAGTAACATATGTAAACATGTATATTTGTTTTATATTTATTTTTGTAGCACTAGTTTGTGATGACATTTCTGCAAATGCATTTTATTAAAAAATAATAAATAGTGATAAGTTACTTTATTGATTTATTTACTTAATTTAAAATAAGTTAGTAAACTTATTGCCTGTTTAAGAGGAGGCAATTAAATTTTTAAAATTAGCTTTTTAAATGGTAAGTACATTGTTTCTCTACCTTTATCTGAAAATATCTGTATATTAATGATAAACATTTTAACAATGAAAAATTCAACAATGCAATTAACATGAGGAATGCTGGCTCAGACAGTAGAGAATCCGCCGGCAATCTGCGAGACCTGGGTTCGATCCCCAGGTTGGGAAGATCCCCTGGAGGAGGGCATGGCACCCACTCCAGTATTCTTGCCTGGAGAATCCCCATGGACAGAGGAGTCTGGCGGGCCACTGTCCATGGAGTCACAAAGAGATACGACTGAGTGACATGAGGAAAAAGAATAGTCGATGGTGGAACAGCCATTCTTAATGAAATACTCAAGGTAAAGTAGGAATAAAATCAAACTACTTAAATATAATAGACTGTTACACAATGTTTTTTTCCTGCTGATTTTTATAATCAGAGAATATTGGAGCCATTCCATTGAATACCTGTTGTCGCAGTTATTCAACACTGATTTGGAGGTTGCTGTCTAAAGCGATGAGAAGATAATAATTTGTGGCATAAACTGCACAGTTAATAAGAAAAAGACAACCCAATAAAAAAAGACAAAAGATGCGAACAGATAATTCACAAAGGAGAAAATCCATAAAATGAATCAGAACATACCACATCTGAAGTTGGAGAAATATAAGACTAAAAAATAATTTCCTTTTATCAAAGAGATTGGCTAAAAAATAAGTCATAGTGCTGCCGTGAGGAGGGCGTTCTCAAGTGTTGCTGACTATAGAGTATAAATGAAAAAGCAATCTGACAGGATTAGAATTAACATATTTTAATACATTGGCAGTCCAACTTTGGGGAAGAAAATTATATAAAGTATTCTCTTAGGGATAAAAGTATGGTTAAATCTAAGAATTTCCTCTTAGAAATAAAGGAGTTCTTAGCTTAATTTTGAAGCTAAAGACTCAAATATATTTTGCTTTGACTGAATTTAAGTATTTTTAAAAATTATCATTTTCACTGTCATTGCAGTCCTGTTGTATTTATTTTCTGACTTTTTAAAAAAGTTTATTTTCCAGCTTATTCTGTGTTTTCTACTTGTTTGCTTTTCTTTTCCTTTACTCCCTTCTTTCAGGTTGAATTTCCTTTTCATATGCCTATTATCTCTTTAGTATTTTACTTTTCCTCCATCTTTAATTTCCATTATAAAATTATCTATGGCGTCTTATTACTCTTGTGTTCCTTTTAATTTGTTCATCTGAAATTATTTAAGTTTCTTATTTCCTGAGCTCTGCCAGCTATATTTTCATACCTTATTATCTTATTTTCCTATTTCATTGGGAAATGTTCCCATTTCTCAGTTTTTCAAAATACAGTTTTGTCATTTTTTTGCCTTTCCTTCACAGTTTCTTTCAGCTCATTTTATAATACATTCTGTTTTTATCTGTTTATGGGCTTATCTATCTGGCATGCTTTTGTTATCTATCAGAACATTTGGTCAACTGCACACTTTCCCTGTTCTCCTCAGTAATTATTCCAGTAAATGGCATCTGCATCACTAGTTTTTCATTTCAAAATCCTGGCACTCATCCTTAACACCTTATTTTACCTTTAATCTAATCACCAATTAATCCTGCTAACTCTACCTCTAAACTGCATTCAACATGCTTTTAACTCCCAATTCCAGTCAGTTCCCTAATTGAAGTCACCAGCATCACTCATCTTTACTATGACAATAGCTTCCTTCATGTCTTCAAACATCTACTCTTGCCTCCTATATCAGCCAGGGGTTTCAGTTACAAACTAAAACACAATCTAACCTAAGGAGAAAGTATTTATTAGAGGATATTAGCTCAGACCCTATAGGAGGGACAGAGATTCAGGCTCTGCAGCTAGAAACAACGGCTGTTATCACAATGCATGAGCCGTCCCAGAAGAGACCCTGCCACCCAGGCTCAGCACAGACCCCACACCCACCCTGATGAAGCTAGGGGACTAGGTTCTGGGAACCCTGACACTACTTGCTCCAAAATTTACCCACTGACCTCACTCCCTCACAGATTTCTCCAATTACCTCAACAATACCATTTTACATTCGACTTAAAACAAGATCCAAAAGGAGATCTGCATAATGCTCTAGAGCCAGCGTGCCACAGCTGTCGAGGCCTGTGCACCTAGAGCCTGTGCCACAAGAGAAACCACTGCGGTGAGAAGGCTGCACCAGTGAAGGGTAACTCCCGGCACAACTAGTGAAAGCCTGTTCACAGCAGTGAACACCAAGTGCAGCCTAAATAATTTTTTAAATCCACAGTGAAATATATCACCTCTTCCTGTTAAAAATGGCTATCATCAAAAAGATAAAAACTATAAGTGTGCAGAGAAAGGGGACATTCATGTACTGCTGATGGGAATATAAATTGGTACAGCCATTGCAAGAGTGTGGAGATTCCTTAAAATATCAAGACCATGTGATCCAACAATTCCACCAGGTATATATCCAAAGAAGATGAAGGCGAAGGCAGAATATCAGGAGATATGTGCCTTCTCATGTTACTACAGCATTATTTACAACAGCAATGAGATGATAGACAACCTAGGTGTCCATCAGCAGACGAATGGATAAGGAAGCAGTGAGCCAGTAAAGTTGCTCAGTCATGCCCGACTCTGTGATCCCATGGACTCTAGCCTACCAGGCTCATCCATGTATGGAATTATCCAGGCAAGAGTACTGGAGTGGGTTGCCATTTCCTTCTCCAGGGGATCTTCCCGACGCAGGGATTGAACCCAGGTCTCCCACATTGCAGGCAGATGCCTTACCGTCTGAGCCACCAGGGAGGTTTTCAGTTAAGTATGTGTGTGTGTGAATATTATTCAGCCATAAGAAAGATTCTGCCATTTGTGACAACATGGATGGACCGTAAGGGCGTTATGCTAAGTTAATAACCATAGAGAGGACAAATACTGTGTGACACCACTTGTATGTGAAATCTAAAAGAGCCAAACTATTAGAGGCAGAGTGGAATAAGAATTGCCAGGGGCGAGGGTGTGAAGGGAATGGAGAGATGTTGGTCTAAGAGTACAAACTTCCTGGTGATTATAGTTAGTAACACTGTACTGTATACTTAAAAATTGCTAAGAGTTGATTTTAATGTTCTCACCATGAAAGAAACTAATTATGTGATATGGTGGAGGTGATAGCTAATGCTACTGTAATCATTTTGCATTATTTAAGGATCAAATCAACATGTTGTACACCTTAAACCTATACAATGTTATATGTCCATTATATCTCAATAAAGCCAGAAAAAAACAAAAGACACAAGAAAAAGATAACCCTCTACATACCAAGATGGCTTCCCAGGTAGCTCAGTGGTAAAGAATCCACTTGCCAATGCAGGAGACACAGGACATGTGGTTTCGATCCCTCAGTCAGGAAGATCCCCCTGGAGGAGGAAATGGCAACCCACTCCAGTATTCTTGCCTGGGAAATTCCACGGACAGGAGCTTGGCAAGCTACATCAATGGGGGTCACAAAGAGTCAGACACGACAAGAGTATGCACGCACTACATACCAAGGAGAAAAGCCTCAGAAGAAACCAACCCTGCTAGCATCTTGATCTTAGACTTCTAGACCAGAACTGTGAGAAATAAATGTGTTATTCAAGCCACCCCACCACCACCACCAAAGAAAGGACAGCAAACAATATAAAGTGCAGATTATAATGTTTACTCTCGGTTTTGAAAACTTTTATAACAGTAGGAAACATTTGGAAAAGTATTTAGAAACATTTTTGCATTTTGGGGTAATACAGATCATCCATATATATAGTTCTGTACTAGTCCCTTTTAGCAGCATTCAAATTCCTGTGAGGTAGTAATGTGTACATAGTGTAATTTAGCCAACTTCTAGTAAACTCAGTAAACTGTTAGTTAAAGGCATTTTACCTCAGATATTCATTAGCTAACTATATTGGGGTTACCATGGCCTATCCAAATTTTAAATTCTGTGGTTCTCAGTAGCTATGCAGACAAGATTGAAAACTGTTGGGTCCTCCCGACCACTACTGAGACAAGAGAAAAAGTAAATAAAATAATAGTTTTTCTCTAGAATTTAAGGGAGTTGGAAAATGCCGATAATTTTAACATTTTGGTGTTCAGTATATGTATTTAATAACACATTATCTGGCTTATGTTTCTAAAGTTGAATTATTTATTAGGCCTTGAAAGAAAAAAATAGTTATCCCTACTACAGGTAGTGAAATCCATTTTGATCTATCGATGACCTTTATTGCTCAAATATGAGCATTATTCATACACATGCATTAACTTAAGGGTTACTTAGTAAGAACCAAAACTAAAATAAGATGCAAAGTATAGTATTAAAAATCATGACTTATAAAGCTAAGGCAGGATGACAGGCATGGTAAGTGGAAAATTTAAGTCATGATTTTATTTTATAAGGAAAACTTGATAACAGAAAATGTATTTTTTAGTAAATAAAAAGGAGCTACCTTTCAATAAAAATCCCTCTAGGTAAATAATTTCTGTGATTTCATTCTATCACGGGTAATTCATATAGAACTCTCCTTATGATTTCACTGCTAGATCTTCTCATTATTTTAATGACACTTCTGCAGTTTGACTTAAGGGTATAACTTCACATTTATAGAGCACTGTCTATTCATTCATGACTTCATGCCATCCCCCAAAAAAGGTCTTATGGAAACTGTTTCTTTTTTTGAGACAAGGAAAACTATAATCCAGAATTTTCATATTACCTTGCTAGTCACAATTACACATAGAATTCCCTATTTTATTCAATATACGTTCTTGTTTTGCAACATATACGATTACCTACAACCTGACTTTAGGAAACTGACTCATAGCAGTTGTCAAGAAGAGTCTTAAAAAAGAGAAAGTTTCACACAAGTACTTTCCACACAGTCTTAGCTAGGTTATTCTTGAATCCTTCCATGCCTTACAGAAAAAGCAATGAGTCTTCTGTAAACCACACCCAGGAGTGTGATGGTCAGCACCACCATCCCACACACTAGGCTGAAAGCCCACCGTGGACCCCAGGCAGTGTACACTTGGCTGATGAACACAGGTCCAAGAATCCGTGCTGCACTTCCAGATGCTGTTAGCCAGCCCATGTACACACCCTGTGGAGGGAGAAGCACACGCATACTCAGGTGTAGTCATTTTCTCTGTTGTTTTTAAATTAAATACAAAGTGCTTCTCTATAAATACCATAAATAATGAATGATAAACTTATCTGATATACTATTTAGGAAGCCTGCAATGCGGGAGACCCAGGTTCGATCCCTGGCTTGAGAAGATCTGGAGAAGGAAACGGCACCCCACTCCAGTACTCTTGCCTGGAGAATCCCACAGGCGGAGGAGCCTGGTAGGCTACAGTCCATGGGGTCGCAAAGGGTCGGACACGACTGAGCGACTTCACTTTCACTTCTTTCACTTTAGGAAAAATAAAAGTAGTATAAAAGAACAAACACTGTCTACTGAAATGATTTATAAACTTACCTTTTAAGGCTAACATTTGTTTTGTACTTGCTATTTTCCAGACACTACATTAGGTGCTTTACATATATTATTTCCTATGTTCACAAATTTCTATGATTGGTGAAGTGAAGTGAAGTCGCTCAGTCGTGTCCGACTCTGCGACCCCATGGACAGTAGGCTACCAGGCTCCGCCGTCCATGGAATTTTCTAGGCAAGAATACTGCAGTGGGCTGCCATTTCCTTCTCCAGGGGATCTTCCCAACCCAGGATCGAACCTGTGTCTCCTGCATTGCAGACAGACACTTTACCGTCTGAGCCACTAGGGAAACCCCCTCTATGAGATGTTAATCTTATTATAAGATCTTATTCTGTATATGGATCTCTTTATTCTTTTAAGCAACTACACAGCATTCCATTTATTAAAAGTGCCATAAATTATTTACTCAGTCCACATTTGACAGGTCATTTACAATTGGGGGGATATTAAAAGTAATGCTGCATTTTGGACATTGTAGTTGGAACAGTGACATTGTGGTGACATGGAAATTAATACAGTGGAGTCGGCCAAATCGGGCTTCAAATCTCTTGGGTAAGTTTAATTTAAGATAAATTTAATTTAAGTAAGAGATTCAAAGCCCGATTTGGCCGACTCCACTGTATTAATTTCCATGTCACCACAATGTCACTGCTCCAACTAGTGTCCAAAATGCAGCATTACTTTTAATATCCCCCCAATTGTAAATGACCTGTCAAATGTGGACTGAGTAAATAATTTATGGCACTTTTAATAAATGGAATGCTGTGTAGTTGCTTAAAAGAATAAGGAGATCCATATACAGAATAAGATGTTATAATGAGATTAACATCTATTCGTGTTGACATAGAAAGTCATGGTATATTAAAGGGAAAAAAATCCAAAATGTAGAAAAAAGTTTACATACTTGAGATATTATTCATATTTTTTAAAAGGCATGAGGGTGGATATATTTGAGAAGGCATAACAAAAGTCATGAAGGGTACAAATGAAGTACACTACGAGGTGGTTAACTACAGTATGATGGGCTAAGGGGATCCTTCCTTTTCTGCTATATACATTTCAAATTATTTGACTTTCCTTACAACTATCATGTACTGTTTTTGTAACTAACATGCATTTATTCCTGATTTTGAAAATGTGAAAATATAACTTTATAGATTAAAAAAATCCAGAAATTACTAAAATGTTTATTATTATAGTTTAAAAAGAGTGATAATGAACTTTTATCTTTGCTTTATTTAAAGAAAAATACTAATTTCTACCTTGGAAATGTAAAACCATCAGTTTAATTTTTATAAAAAGGAAGATACTGTTTTTCATTCTGTTGCCATTTAAATAACTGCTTCCCAGGTGGTGCTTGTGGTAAAAAACCTGCCTGCCAATGCAGGAGACATAAGAGATGCAGGTTTAGTCCCTGGACCGGAAAGATCCCCTGGAGGAGGACTTGGCAACCCACTCCAGTATTCTTGCCTGGAGAATCCTATGGACAGAGGAGACTGATGGGCTACAGTCTATACAATCGCAGTCGGACATGACTCAAGCGACTTAAGCATGCATGCACCAAAAAGGAAAGTCAGAAGTAAAATCTGAAATAACCTAAATGTACAATCATAGGAAAATGACTGAGTAAATGATGGTACATAAGATGGAATATGTCTCCATTAAAAGATAATTCCTTAAAATTAAATGTTATGGGAGAATATTTACAGCATAATTTTAAAAAACAGATTACAAAATAGTATCAAAGATACAGTCCTATTTTTGTGTTAGGCCCACACACCCATGCACAAACACATGGATAAAGACTCTAAGTGGAAGTATATTTCACCAAACTGTAGTACTTGTCTCTTTGATACTTTTCTCCATTTTGCTTCTATACTTTTTCTAAGTTTTAAATAATGAATATGGAAATTCTTATAAGAACAAATTTAAAATAACAAAACTGCTGCATACTTTTCAGACTACTGTGTTTTCATCTCTTGATAACTGTCCCTAGGACCACATGAAATTAAGTCTAGATCCAAATTTGGCTATCAATTTTGGTTGGCTAACTGTTGCCTAGTTTAACAATGAGTTTCTGAAAAGTATGCTTCAGATAATTTTTTCTATGAAATAACTTAGAGCTCATAATCTGAGTTCAACTTAAAGTACTTTCTTTTAAATTTCAGCTTACAATTTTGTAAGTACTTTATGAAAGCGGTGGGGTTTTAAATTTAAAATGCTGAGTATGATAAAAATCCCCTAAATTAGCTTGTGTAAAAATGGAGACTGGTTGGAAAAAAGAAAAATGTGAGCGCTTGCAAGTATACATACACCTCACACAACTGCAACATCAGAATAACGGACTCACCTGAGGGTTTGGTCCCAGAATTTTTGAATATAATGTATAAGACATAACATTGCAGGATGGATAGCCTATTCCAATTAGCACAGCTGATATGAGGAACTGGGCCAGATGGATCATGGGGGTATACAGGCACCATGCTTGTTCAACTGGGCAACCAGTTGGTTCTTCACTGTGATCTTCTCTCGGAGACTTCCAAAGAGTAATAATTATTTCTCCAAATGTGGTATTAGGGATTGAGTTATTATGTAAATCTATGAAAACAAAATTAGTACAGTGTATTACTTGTTAATTTTAGATGAATAACAGGGGCTAACATTATAGAATTATGAATGGCTATACCTTCCCACTGTATTTTGGGAAACTGATTTCCCCAAGGTAACAAGACAAAGAAGCCAACCCATATAATGATGAGTCCTCCCAGTAGAAGAGCACGCTCACCAATCCTGTTAAAGAACAGAAACTCTAATTTAAAAATGAAACAGTGTATATAACATATAGTTCCATTACCTTTACCATTTTAAAAACTATAAGCAAATAATATTTTGATACTTAAAGTGATATATTAATTAAAACAAATACAAACTATAATTTCCCACTAAGAGGAACTAGGACTCCTCTGAAAACTGGCTGATTTCAAGTCTGGGACCAGAAGTATTAAGATGAGCCTTGACATCTTACCATACCAGAAAGAATAGAAATTATCAGTGACTACTGGTCATAAAAGAATTCCCTGGCTGTCCAGTGGTTAGAGCTCTGCCTTTCTGCCGCAGGGGCATGGGTTTGAACCCTGGCTGGGGAACTAAGATCCCACATGCTGTGCAGTGCAGCCAAAAATAAGGGCTCAGAGTCAATTTGAGGAAGCTGGCCAAAAACATGACCTGAATACCAAACAGAATAGTAGTGACAGTGACGTGAAACACATAAAAATGTTATAATCTATAAATACATACTATATTAAAATAGAATATTCTTGGTAACTTAGAGGATGTTATGGAATCCACTAGTTATTTTAAAAATCAATTAATAAAAGCAAAGAATCTCTCTGTCTCTCCTCTGAAAGCTATACCAAGATATTTAAGAAACATAAGGGCCTGAGTCAAGTGAGTAAGCTATAAAATAAGACAAAACAAATTTTTTTTAAAAATTAAGATAGTGGAGAAAATCTGAATACACACTAGATATTTGATGATATTTAGAAATCACTGTTAATTTTTTTAGCTGTGATAATGTTGTCAACTTTTAGAGATACATACTGAAATATTTATGGAAGACATGAAATGATGTCTAACATCAGCTTCAAAATGATCCAGGTGTGGAGGATAGGGAGTGGTATGGATGAATCAAGATTATCCAAGGTTATAACTGTTGAAGCTGGATAACAGATGTTAGACATTCAGGACATGATTCTCTCTACATCTTTGCTTATGTTAGAAATTTTCCATAATAAAATGTGAAACACACAAACAAGACCAAAGGCTCCTGAAACAAAAGAAACCCAACACTTCCCATCACCCTCAGAATACCTACAAGGTTTCATATCTTTCCAACCTGATCTCCCCTCATTTGCCATTTCTCTCATTCTGCTCTAGCCAAAATGGCCTTCCTGCTTGTTCCTTATTCATATGAAGGTCAGTCTTCTGAGGCAAGAGTTCAGGCCCCTAAAATGGCTATTCTCTGATTTCACTGAAGTCTCAACCCGGATGTAACTTCAAACTGAACTGCTTTCCTTGAGAAGCCAATCAAAACACTACCCATGCCACTTTTCATTCTCTTCCTGTGCTCTATTCTTTATACTACTTATGACCTGATTTCATACTTGTGTTTACCGGCTTTCCATAGAATACAAGCTCTTGGAAGGTATGAAATTGGATAACCTGTAAGAATATCAGCAGGACACTCTATCTTTGTAGCAAGATGTAATACATCTACTATTACTTAACTGAATATGAATTGATGTCTATGTCTATATCTATATATTGGCCTCTTTCAGTTTAGCTCAGTTCAGTCACTCAGTCGTGTCCAACTCTTTGTGAACCCATGGACTGTAGCACACCAGGCCTCCCTGTCCATCACCAACTCCCGGAGTTTACTCAGACTTATGTTCAGAGTCAATGATGCCATCCAACCATCTCATCCTCTGTCGTCCCCTTCTTCTCCTGCCCTCAATCTTTCCCAGCATCAGGGTCTTTTCAAATGAGTCAGCTCTTCACATTAGGTGGCTAAAGAATTGGAGTTTCAGCTTCAACATCAGTCCTTCCAAAGAACACCCAGGACTGATCTCCTTTAGGATGGACTGGTTGGATCTCCTTGCAGTCCAAGGGACTCTCAAGAGTCTTTTCCAACACCACAGTTCAAAAGCATCAATTCTTTGGCTCTCAGGCTTTCTTTATAGGCCAACTTTCACATCCACACATGATTACTGGAAAAACCATAGCCTTGACTAGACAGACCTTTGTTGGCAAAGTAGTATCTCTGCTTTTTAATATGCTGTCATAACTTTTCTTCCAAAAAAGTAAGCATCTTTTAATTTCATGGCTGCAGTCACCATTCTGTCTATGAGATCTAGTCCCTTAAATCTATTTCTTACTTCCACTGTATAATTTGGCCTCTTTCTTGGCTCTATAAAGACAAGAATCTTCGTAGTATTCCCCATAGCATCCAACCCTATGCACTGACTCAGTATTTGTCAAATGATCTTAGAACTGTATTACAGTTATATTGTTAAAGTATTCAGGAATAATTAAATTGTTAAAACTGAATTCATCAACTAACATACCACCACAGACGATATGAACTAAATTTTATACAAGAATTTCCTTACAGTTTACTTTTGCAAAATGCTTCTTTAAAAAAGTGTCTATGATCCATAGAGAACAGACTTATGGACAGAGTGGGGGAAGGAGAGGGTGGGACAGTGAACTAAGAGAGTGGCAGGGAAACATACATTACTATATGTAAAACAGATAGCTAATGGGAAGTTGCTTTATAACACAGGGAGCTCAACCTGGTGCTCTGTGACAACCTAGAGGGGTGGGATGGGGTGGAGTCGGAAGGGAGGTTCAAGAGTGAGGAAACATGTAAACCTGTGCCTATTTCCTGTTGATATGTGGCAGAAACCAATACAACACTGTAATGCAATTATCCTTCAATTAAAAATAAATTTTAAAAATAAACTAAAAAAGTGTTCTATGATCAAAGTTGCAATTAACTTTGAGAAATGCTACATTCTCTATTTGCCATGATGATATAGTATATATAACTGAAGATTTAGAAGTTTTAGAGTAAAGGAGTTTGATTATTTTAACCAGAATTTTCCAGACTTAACCATTAATCTTTCTTGTTGTATAACATATATTACCACATAGAAGAACAATATTTTATGAAATACACTTACAGAGATACTTTAAATAAAATATACAAAAGAAACATTAGAAGACAATTATTCACTTTGTAAGATATTCTTGCTTTACCAAAAAATCTTCTACATGGTATAGAAATATGCTTCTTTAATAAATTTTAAATGTTTGCAAACATCCAAGGACTAAAACTCACAATAAGAAAAAAGATTCACATTATTTTACTGATACATTCACTTACATCATTAGCTCTATTTCATGTTTTATTTAAAAAAAAAAAAACAGGTGTGAAATAAAAAAGACACATAACTTACTTTTTGGAAAGTAGTTTTATCCCCATGAAAATAATAACTGCCTCAACTCCAAGAGCAGCAAGTATTATTCCATCATATAATACAGCTTGTTCTCTGGTCCAGGCATACATATCCATTGTTAATGGAGTCACAATGCTAATAGAAACAAAAAATAACTCATTCTCATTTTATTTAAACCTTAGTCATGGTTAAAGTTGAAATAGTAAGCTTTATTAGATACCAACACATTTAAGAATTTGTATCACTTTTATCAAAGACATCAGATCTATATAAACAAAAATTTTAACACATTTTAAGGACATTTTATTGTAACATAATATCACAGTAACACAGGCTACTAAGTTTGGCTGTCTGCATTTTTATTTTATAATAGTTATTATAATTATATAAGTAACATATCCACACTGCATAAAGTCTGAAAAACAGGAAAAGAAAACAAACTATAATTCCTACCATTCTAATATAAGAAGTCATGGTTGCATTCTGGTTTAAATTGGTCTCTTTTCAATGAAATAATATTACTATGGTTAAGTTATGAGAAACTTATGGGATTGCTTTTTCTCTTCCTCGGTCTCTTTTATACTTAACTTTGAATGCACGTATTTTTCTCCCTATGTCTAAGGCTACTCTTCCTTTATATGACTATCCGTCTCCTTCCTTGACAATCTTCTTTTCTGACTTTCTATCTCCTTCTGTTAATTGGCTACAAAAAGAATTTTAAAATATTTTAAAATAGTCATTCTTTAAAAAAAATCACTTTTTTTTTCAAAAAAATAAAGTTTATTTGAGAACAAGAGTGAAAGCTTCTGCAAACATTTGATAAGGTAGATGTGTCTTGATAATAGCAGCCATCCATATTTCAGCTCTACCAAAATTACCACAAATGGGACATATTTTTTCTAACAAAGATACTGATGTACGTAAAGGGCTATGACTAAACAGAGTCAAAGGAAAGTTGAGGCCCCATAGCTTATCCCTTAGACTGACAAGTGACATAGGATTTAAATTGAACAATCCAGTCTCCTAATGCAGTGGCTCTCAACTTGGCTTCTTATCAGAATGCCGGGGACTCTTGGCAAGAATATCTCCTCTATTAGACTATACCCAAGTAAGAGTCTGGGTGGGGTGGGTAGGACCCAGGCACTGGTGTTTATTTAAGCATCCCAGGTGATTCCAATATGCAGCCAAGGCGAGTGGCCACTGCTCCAGAGGGAGGTAATAACCATCAGCAGGTTCCTCAACCCATCCACTCCATTAGGAAGGGGCATCTGCTGGTGTCCTGGCCTCTCGGTGAACCTGTTATTTACTCTGCTCTAGAACTCCAGGAGTTACCTGTTTTGGGCAGATTTAGAGTATTTCCATTTGTCTTGGTGATTTTTACAGCAATATTTAACCAGGCAAATAACATCAGAAAGAGAAAAGTTGGAAAAAGAGAAATTTCCATAAAGCATGATATGAGTAAATAAGTGAAAAAAAAAAAATCACTTTTTTGGCAACATGGTATGTGGGATTTTAGTTCCCTGACCAGGGTTTGAACCAGCATCCTCTGCATTGGAAGCATGGCATCTTAATCACTGGACCACCAGTAAGGTCCCAGCACATCACCATTTTTCTAACAACATCATTTTTATTTTAAAATCAGATGAGCTGCTTTAGAAAACAGTTCAGTGGTTTTTCAATAAGCTAAACACAGAATTATCATATTATCCAGTCTTTCCACTTCTGGGTAGATACCCAAAAGAATTGAAAGCAGGGACTCAGATACTCATATTCATAGGATACTTATGTTCATAGGAGCACTATCTACAATAGCCAAAAGGTGGAAATGACCCAAATTTCCACTGACAGATGAATGCATAAACAAAATTGATATATACATACAGTGGGATATTATTCAGTTATTAAAAGTATAAAATTCTGACACATGCTACAACATGGAAGGACCTTGAAAACATCATGCCAAGTGAAACATGCAAGATACAAAATGATAAAGATTGCATGATTCCACTTATATGAAGTACCCAGACTAGGCAAATTCATACAGAAAGAAAGTAGAATAGAGGCAACCAGGGGCAGGGTGAGAAGGAATGGGGACTTACTGATTAATGGGTGTAATCATGCTTCTGTTTGGGATGATAAAAAGGTTCCAGGGATGGGTGTGGTGATGGTTGCACAACACTGTGAATGTATTTAATATCACTGAATTGTACAATTAAAAATAATTAAAACAGGGACATGCCTGGTGGTAGAGAATTCACCTGCCAATGCAGCGTTTGGGTTTGATTGCCCTGGTCCAGAAAGATTCCACATGCTGTGTGGCAACTAGGCCTGGGCACCATAGCTACTGAAGGGCCGGCACCTTAGAGCCTGTGCTCCACAACTAGAGAAGTCACCACAATGAGAAGCCTACGCATCACAACCAGGGAGTGGCTCTTGCTCACTGTGACTAGAGAAAGCCTGCACAGGAACAAAGACCCATTGCAGCCAAAAAAAAAAAGTAAAATGGTATACCTTAAACAACAAGTACAATATTATATACAAATTTGATCTCAATTTAAAAAGAAAAGAAAATATGGCAGAAAAGTTCTAAGAATCACAGCAGACTAAAAGTTTAATACAAGTCCAGTAACATGTGGCTTCCCTGGTAGCTCAGTGGTAAAGAATCTGCCTGCCAATGCAGGAGATCCAAGTTCAATCCCTGGGTTGGGAAAATCCTCCAGAGAAGGAAATGGCAACCCATTTCAATATTCATACCTGGGAAATCCCATGGACAGAAGAACCTGGAGGGCTATACAGTCCATAGGGCCACAAGAGTTGGACATAACCAAGCTACCAAACAACAACCACCACCATTAACATGGCTCAACATGGATTAATGGGAAATAAATATATAAAAGAATAAATTAAATCCTTAAAATTGAAAAAAAAAAGTTTTATTGATGCCTTCAAACTGTGGTACTGGAGAAGACTCTTGAGAGTCCCTTGGACAGCAAGTAGATCAAACTAGTCAATCCTAAAGGAAATCAACCCGGAATATGCATTAGAAGGACTGATGTTGAAGCTGAAGCTCTCATACTTTGGCTACGTGATGCAAAAAGCCGACTCACTGGAAAAGACCCCGATGCTGGGAAAGATTGAGGGCAGGAGAAGAGAAAAACAGTATGACATGGTTGGATGGCATCATTGACTCAATCAATGGACATGAGTTTGAGCAAACTCTGAGAGATAGTGAAGGACAGGGAAGCCTGGCATGCTGAAGTCTGTGGAGCCGCAGACAGATGACTGGTGACTGAACAACAGTATTTACCATAATAAAATAAATGTCCACAAAATGAGATGAGGTAAAAGTTTCATATATCTCAATAATTTTTTAAAAATCTAGTAGATCTGGCATAAAATATACCAGCATAAAAATGTTATAATATATTGGTAAGTGAATATACCAAGCTGTCAAATGATAATATCACATATTCTATGTTGGCTTAATGGACACAAACACACACACAAACCTCAATACTTACAGTTGTGTAGAAAAAATTGATAGGGAAATAAAACACACACTGATGTATTAGCAGTGGCTACCTCCAGGGAAAGTAGTGGATATGGAAATACAGTTGCAGTGTTTGGAATATTTTTAACAAGAATGTATTATTTTAATAATATAATGGAAAAGTATTTTAAAAATAAAGCCAAATGATAACTTGTATAGGTCAATAAAGCCTACACAAGGCAGATATACTAGTTTTTTTGCAGGATTAGGGCTGAAATAGAGTTAAAATTTCTAGACTAAATCCAATATACATAAGTTGGGAGCTACATAGCTTAAAGTAAATTAATACACAGTTTTATAACTATATTTATCATAAAACTCAAAGGAAAGGAAGAAGAATGAAACAGACTTATTATAAGGCAGTAAGTTTATCGGCAGAGAATTAACAGCATTCAAGTTAAAAGGCAAATAATTTATAATTGCTTTTTTTACATCATAAGAAAAATATGCCTTACATAAGGTTTTTGAGAATATCTATAAGCCTGATTAATATTGCATAAAGAAATATGGGTTATTTATACAATCTGATTTAGATGAAAATAGAAAAAAACTTACGTTTCAAAAAGGGCAAAGATAAATAGAATCACAAAAAACAGAACATTGGTGGCCACCACAGCAACTTCATCAATATTTCCTTGGGGGACTTGGACTTCATCTGTACTTGCTACAGTAAACAAAAGAAAAATTATATTACTTACATATTTAATTTTCTCATGACACTAAAATAATGTAAAAATTATACATAGCAAATTCAATGACTAAACATTTAAAATGATTTTTAGGCTTCAAAATAGTTTAAAAGTAACAGAATTTTTACATGATAGAAATAATTTTTAAATGGCATTGAAAATTAAAGTGAATTTTCTTTCCAGGACATACATTTCAATTCTGTTATCCACAATAAATACTCAGATTTTCTATTTGGCATCTCTCAAAAAGAGAATTGTATGTCCATAGAATTCTATAAAATCATCTCATGCAAAGTACATTTCAGTTGCAATTTTTTTTCTACCTTACTGAAATTTTAAATTTACAAGGATTTCATGAAGACTCGAAGTTTACTAAATCAGTTCTCAGTTCTATGATTCACTTCAATGGATACATACTCTAAATTTCAGTGAATTAGTATTAGTAAATAGTGTTGCATTTTTTACCAGAATTTTAAAAGTCCTCACATTACCATTTGTATTTTTTGCAAAGAACTACCAAGATTTGATGGCAGTTTCATAAATTAGGAAGGCAAATGAGTTCAGATATTCACTGATCTTGAACTATGAAGTTAAGCAACAAACTCAATATAAGCTGTATCTGATGTAATTGAAAAATATGAAGTTACATACATGCATTTATATACGTCCATCATGCTTTTTTAATAATTTACCTACTTAGAGTAAACTAGGTAAATAATACAAGAATGTCTTTACTTATGCTATCTTTAAGTGTACGCACAGCAGAAGTAGGAGCAGGGGGTGACTTTCCTAAGACATAGCAAATTTCTATTTTTTTTTAATAGTAGTGCCTGCCTTTATATCTCAGGATTCCTGAGAATGAGTTTCTTTTCCAATAACCGTCTGTTATACTTGTGGGCAATTAGGCACCTTGAACACTCAACACAGGGTTATAACCTCCCTTTTACACAAACAAAACCAGTTAGCTTTGCCAAGGTCCTTTTCTGGGGTAGATTCTGGTCCCTATGAGCCTTAAATTATTTGGATAGACCTCCCTGATTCTCCATTACAACCTAAGCCAGTCTTTAATCCTCTGAATCAAATACCAACATTGCCCCAAATTAGACTATAGTTTACTTATGGGTGGTTAGTTTTCCACAACCTCCAACCAGTGCTAGCTTTAGTGGGGAGACTCGGAAATGATGCATCCTAAACTGCAGGAATTAACTAGGTATCATAATTATAAGAATTTTAAGAAAACACTACACTAACATATTGATTAAAAAACTGTGTAACTGGAAATTAAACCTGATCCCATGATAACACCTTTAATAAGAGGAACAATCCAGATAGATTCCATCTAAGCATTTACTGAAATTTAAAAATGATCTTTGTTTTATAAAAATTATTTTGAAGGTCATAGAAATCTTATGAAACATAATAGATCACTCCTTTTAAAACTCTCATTTGTGTTTCAGATCAGTGCTGTCCAAGAGAACCCTGACGTGATGGAAATGTCCTTTCTCTGTGCTGTCCAATACAGTCGGCCACTAGTCACATATACCCATCAACTGAGCACTTGAAATGTGCTAGTGTGGGATTTCCCCGGCAGGCCAGTGGTCAGGACTCAGTGCTGTCACGGTTGTGGCCTGGGTCCAATCCCTGGTTTAATATCCTGCAAGCCACAGAGCACTGCAAGCAAACAAACACAAACGAAACAAAAATCCGAAATGTGGCTAGTGAGATAGTGAAAACAAGGAATTTCTTTTTCTTTAAGATTACTCTTCATTATTTTGGCCTCACTGTGCGGCTTGAGAAATCTTAGTTCCCTGACAAGAATCAAATCCAGGACCCTGGCAGTGAGAGCGCCAAGTCCCAACTACCGGACTGCCAGGGAATTTCCAGGAATTTCTTAAATGCAACTAAGTTTAAACAGTCAAGTTTGACCAGTGACTACCACACTAGACAGTGTAGCTGTAGGTCTTTGCTACTCAAAGTGTGGTTCCAAGATCAGCAGCATCAGCTCACATGGTAGCCTGTTATAAATGTAGATTCTCCCTCACCCTAGGCCTACTGAAACAGTCTGCGTTTTAATACGGTTCCCAGGTGCTTTCTAAGCATATTAAAGTCAATAAAGCAAGGATCTATATATGGTTATCTCCTTCAACTTGTGAAAGATTTTGCTTCTTGTGTATCTTCCCTTTCTCGGCCCCCAACTACATCCTCTTTAACTTGCTCCTTCTCTTTATCTGATAGGTCCTTTAAGCTAGCATCCGCTTTTACACCTGTTCCAAAAAGTAGCTTATTCCTACTGTTGGTACTCCTTCCCCATGCGTTCTTTCTTTTGAAAAATTCCAAACATATTCTTATCCATCTATGCCCTACATTCAACAATATTTTGCCACACTTGATCCATCTATCCCTTCCTTTCCTCCTTTCTCTTTTTTGCTATAGTGTTTTTCACTGGATGACTCCCAGATTTCTATCTCTAGGTTTGATTTCTACCATCAAAATTACAAATGCCTCTGGCATTTTTTAGTTGTTCTAGAGTAGCACTGTATTTGGCTTGATCTAAATTGAAATCATTTTGTCTTTTCAGCCAATGTCCCTTCTTAAATTCTTTTTCTCTCATTCTTTCAACTATCTGGAATCAAACCCTAGCAGACATCTTCAACAACCTCCTCCATTGTTTAGCATTACCTATCCAGCCTGTCAAGAATCTTGATTTTCTTTTTTCTTTGAAAGCTCATATCTATCACTTCTCCATTCTCAGTTACTGCTGTAGTTCAGGTCTTCACATATCTGGATTAGCCTCACTTGGAATCTGACTAACATCATACTTATCCTTTGTTTAAAATTTGCCATAGCTTCTCATCACTCTGCTCTCCACTGAACTACTTTTAACTTTACCTTCCAGTAGTTTTGCTGTGAAAATTAAATAAAATGCCTATCAAAGAACTCAGCAAAATAATTCTGTCTTTTCCAAAGCTTTATAAACTCCTTGAGGGCAAGGACTAAATTGCATTCTTTTTCACGAAGGGACACTCCCCAAGGAGGGTATAACTAGAAGTACTTAAATAATGGTTTATTTAATAAACTATACATACTTACCAGACTGGGTACCTATTTATGGGCCAGAGAAAGATCTATAGGATGAAAATGTGCATTTGTGGAGTATACCGAAAGAATAAAAATGCAAAAGAGAAACCATACTTATACCGATGATTAAGTGAACAAAGAAATACTTGAATCAGAAAGATACGTTTGGTAGCAAAACTACTGAATTCATTCCAAAGATCTCAAGGATTTTAGGATATTGGCTCTTGGAAAACAAGATGAAGTAATTTTTAGCAATGGTTTTACCCTGCCAGCTGCCAGCTGTGCACACCAAATCACTGATACAGGTATGCCTTTGTAAAAATAATAAATTAGGTAAATTTCAACTTTGGAAATTCAAATTGGAGACCTTCCCCAATTACCCATTGTGTTGTCCTCAGAAATAAGATTCAAGTAAATGTCAAACAGATAGAATCATGAGAAACATTGTAATATTATAGTAATTTAATCAAACAGGTTAATAGTACCTTCTTCAAAATTAATATTTTTACACTGTCGTCCTGTGTCATCCACACGATGTTCTCTTAAAAGAAAAACATAAATATTGTATCCATGAAAGGCTTAGTATAATAGATGAATGGTTTAAATTTATTATTAGCTTTCTATTTTTTCACATTGTGATAGTTTCTTTTACTGCCTTCTGAGTAATGAAATTATTATGAGATATAACCAATAAAATTAAAATGATATGTTACAATTATTACTGTATTACTTTATCATATAAAATGGAAAAAGTACTCAGTTAATCTAAGAGCACACAGGAGCTACCTTAATCAATATCTGAAGTTTTCCAATGGTTTTCAACATGAGTTATAAACATCTGTGGACTCTTGGATAAAACACTCCAAAGTAATATATAGTAACAAAACTTCTTTAGTTTTATAAAATTTCTTCTGATATATAAAAGATATGAAATATATGAGGAATTTTTGTATCTAAGGTTGATACTAATCATTAATCTACCTAAAATGTTGCTTTCATGCTATTACCTTACTTAGAAACCTATAATTAGTAAATCAAGACCAAACTTTGAATCTTCAAAGAATTTATAATCTGTTCTTATTCATCATCCATTATTTTAGTTAAGAGCACCACATAAGCATTTGCTTATTACAAAATGTAAGTACAAGAGACATCAAAAACCAAATAAAGACATCACAGAAATAATAATTCTTCAATGATAATGCTTATTTAATTTCACAATCTACAAGAGTAGTTTTATCATTTCTATCTAATTACCTTAATATAGTAAGGATCAGAATAATATTTAAAATTCCCAGGAAGGCACCCAGTAAAACTGGTGCTGTGTACATGTTTATCTGCAGCTTAATGACATCCCACGTCACGCCCTTTTCGCCAATGAGTGCAAAACAAGTCTGAAAAACTTATTAAAACAAAACATGTACATGTGAATTATTACATGGGAGGTACAGGATTAAACAGATATGAAAAACATTTACCACAAAATTAGAAATACTGTATGGAATCTCAGCAGGGATTTCAAGAAGCACGAAAATTGGTTCTTGGTGGGGAGAGACAAAAAATTTACTCTTTTTCTGTACAAAACACAGATATGGGTACAGTACAAAAAATATATACGATACAGATGTGTGGTATTAAAATTTCATAGGATGGAATAATTAGGAGAAAAAAGTCTAAAAAGCCTCCTTTGGGAGACAATGATGTAAAAAATGGGTGAGAAGCACTGATGTATAGACATTCACGAAGGATTACTCCTCACATAACATGTATCTTCTTTTTTAAAAAAAGATCTCTGTAATGGACAGGGAACCCTGGAGTGCTTTAGTCCATGGGGTTCCAAAGAGTAGGACATGACTGAGCAACTGAACTGACTGAGGATATTTAAATTATACAATTTATTCCATAAATAAATTATTAAACTTTAACCAATCTCATTATAAGAAAATGTCACATTTTAATATTATTAAATATTACTGTGGATAAAGTATTTAAACTATATATTTAATATAATTTTCGATTTGGATCTGTGGCAAAAATTGGATTGGAAAAGTATTTGTTTACTCTCCTGATTTAGATTCTGTATCTGGTTCTGCCATTACTTTACACGTAGTCTTAGAGTAAAAACTAAGTAAAATATTGCACCTAAAGCACTTAGAAGAGCATCTAACGCATAGTAAGCAGTCAATGGGCTTCCCTGGTGGCTCACTAGTAAAGAATTTGTCTGCTAATGTCCAAAAGAATTGGACATGACTTAGCAACTAAATAGCAACAACAACAAGCAGTGAATAAATGTTTGTGCTTAGTGGTGTGGTTATTACTGGAAAAGTCATCTCATCTTTCTAGGCTTACATCTGCTCATCTTTAATACAAAATTTTTTACTGAATAATCTTTAAAATGCTTTTTAGATGGTCAAAATATTTACTGAGAACCTCAGCCTATCTACCAAGTACTATGCTAGACACTGAGGGGAGAATGGCAAATTTAAAAAGACCCAGACTATGCCCTCTTGTATTTTATAATATATTTTTAAATAAGATTTCTTCTTATATTTTATTCCAGAACACTAAACTGAAATGGTAGATTTTGGTGAATGATGAACTAGATTCTCTATTGTTAAAGAGAAGAAATAATGGAAACCAGGGGGGCCTGGGGTGATGATGAAGTAAACTGAGTTGCATTCAAATTTATGCTATTTATAACTGCAATATTAAAACCATGGACAAATTACATGTCTTTTCAGTGCTGTTATAGGCATAAATGGCAACCCACTCCAGTATTCTTGCCTGGAGAATCTCATGGACCGAGGAATCTGGTAAGCTACAGTCCACAGGTCCACAGGTTGCAAAGAGTCGGACACGACTGAGCGACTTCACTTCACTTCATAGGCATAAAAATTAATTTCTCTACTCATTTAGCAGAAAATTAACTGGTCTTACAGAAATATTAAATGTCATTAACACACTTTTATATTCAGCTAAAGTATGAAAGCTTGGAAAGAACAGACTAGTAAATTTTCTTTAAAGGTAAGGACAAAAGGCAAAAGGGTAAAGAACTTGCTATAACTTTCCTCAAATCCTTCAGTTAAAAGAACTCTGTTTCTCATAAACAGGGGAAAAAAAAAAGCAAACTCTTGCTGAGGTGCCAAGCTAAATGATAACCTGACAAAACATGCACTTTGGATTCAAAGAGTTAGGTCTGAATCTCACGCCTCCCATTTATCCAGGGTGACCCTGGATAATTTATCATATTCTCTATGCCTTGGTGTTCTAATCTGTACAATGGGGACTAATAACACTTAATTTAGTGGAACATGAGTTAACACATATAAGGAGCATAGCCTCACAGCTGGATTAAAAAATATCATTTCCCTTCCTTTTCCTTCTGCTATGGGGTTTTATGGGCTTCCCTGTCAGCTCCAATGGTAAAGAATCTGCCTACAATCCGGGTTTGATCCCTGGCTCGGGAAGATCCCCTAGAGAAGGGAATGGCTATCCACTCCAGCGTTCTTGCCTGGAGAATCCCATGGAGAGAGGACCCTGATGGGCTACAGTCCATGGGGTTGCAAAGAGTCGGACACAACTGAGCGACTAACACACACACACAGGGGTTTTATTCTTGGATTTCATCTAACATTTGAACTTCCAAAGTTTACCCAATTCAAATCTAAGTAATGACAACTGAAGAACACCTACCTGGACCGAGAATAAAGCCTAATGCTTGACAAGCACTTGTGTTTGCCATGGAACTTGTTCTTTCCTGAAGAGAGGTAGCACCAGCAATATATGACCTAATAACAGCTACATTTCCTAAGAAAAGACACAACAATCCAAAAGAAAGTAAAGTAAAAATAAAGAAAATATTTTCCAGTTTATAAAATTCAACTTAATTTCGCTCTATACGGAAGAAACGTTAATCTGCAGCATAGTCACTGCTGCTTCTTTATGATTATACAAAGCACTCAGAGTCAATAAATGCATTAGTTAATAGAAAACATTACTTTTACTAATATGAAAAAACAGTTAAAGATTTGAATGAATTAAAAAAAAAAACAGCATTACAGGAACCTTAAAATTTTTTTTCATCATTAAATCCTGAGAAAGAATTGAGTGAATGGAGTACTACTAATTGCTACACACTCAGCATACTTATATTATGACATAAGAAACAGAAAAAGAAATCCTAACAATTTAACTCAAAAACACTTGTTGAGCACTTATGTTGAAGAGACACTGTTGGGGGCTACAGAGCATTTTTTAAAGTGGTCATTTGTCTCTAGTTACACCAAGTTTACTATCTAGTTGGTGATAAAGGATGAAAACAGTACAAAAAGGTACATAAGCAAATGCTAGAGACATGTTAAAGGGAAAGATCTGTTAAGGGGTAGGGTAGCCTAAGAAAGCTTCATGGAAGATGCAGAACTTGAACTGAATCTTGAAGGATGAAGAACCATGGGAACAGAAGAGAGAAACTATAAGTAACAGCAACATCATTAGAAAAGGCAAAATGATAGGAAAGATATTTGCAATGAGACATCTGTATGTTGAATGAGGTATGAGACTGAGAAGAGGTGACCCTAGATGAGAAAGGGCCATGAATGTCAGGATGAATGTAAGTTCAAAACAATCAAAAATATATATGCATACATATTACCTGCCCCAAATCCTACCAATCCACGAGCAGCCAACATGTAGTATTTATTATGAGAAGCTGGAACGTGGACATATGCATAGAGGCAATTGGCTGCCACCGAAATGAAAATGGAAACAATAAGAGGTTCTTTTCTTGGTCTGTAATTAGACCACAAACCAAATAGAGGTGAGGCTACCATTTGGCCAAGGCTATATGAAGCAATAACCCAGCCCAAAAAACTTGCATCAGCAGTCTGATCAATCTGTAGAAAAAAAGAAATATGCTTTAAGAATTGTTATCCAAGAAAAGTAAATTTAAAAAGCTACATACATTTTTTTCTGACCACTTAACGTTTCTTATTAAAACAAATAAAATCAATAATTCCAACACATAAGTCTTATAACACTAGTACTTATAGTAAGGAATTCAATCTTCTGACATTAACTATATTAACAGTTCACTACACAAGGAAAAGTTCTTAAAAAGCTTCATCATTTAGAATAATTATAAAAATTCTGCACCATAAAAAAATCTTGTTAAAAAAAATTCACATTATATACCTAACAATAGCATCATAAAATTTATATGCCATTCTTTAATTCTTATAAATATAATTATTTACCCTTATGCAACTCAATAAGCTACAGTTTATTAGCTTATTATTATTTGTTAGGACTGTGAAGTTATCTTTTTTAACTGCACACAATAATCAAATTCCAAATAAAATTTACCTCATTAAACCTACTACTAATTCTTCTTTTCAGCACTGACAATCCAGGATTCTACCAAAGAGGATTTATATATCATGAACGTTGAGGGAAGAACTAAATGATTAAAACTCAGAAAATACTTTCAGAAAATAGAGAATTCTAGCTTACAAAGGGACTATGGAATAAATCAGAAGATTGTTTCTATATACAGTAGCTTATATAATAATTTAGAAAAGTAAGAACCATTATATATTGGGACATAAGGTTAAACATATGCAGGTTAAACGGTAGAATAATTTAACAAGAAAAACCATGGGCTTTTATTTTCCAAAGGTATTTTTAAATAGCTGAAAATGACGATATTTAGGTATACTTTTTGTTTGTACAGATGAGAAATAAGAGTGAATAAGTGTAACAACTTCATGTCATATATGTAACAATTTAAAAAGCAATGAAAACTAAACTTTAATATCAGATGTCTAGTAATTTGAAAGCAAAAGGATAAAAGTGTCTTCTCAGGATATTAATTGATCATAGTCAAGTGTCCATTGCATGGACAAAAGTGAACTGATTCTTGAAGGTGCCTGTAACACTTTCAACAGCATCTGCTATTTTCGTTGGATACTATTTACAATGACTGGGAAACTGCAATCTGTTAGAATTCTGCTAGAATTGTAACAGGAAAGTAAAATGGTTTGGAAGATACAGGTTCTATACTAGAACAAAAAGTTCAATTTAGTAATTGAACTGTTAGCTGTGCTCCTG
Source organism: Capricornis sumatraensis (assembly GCF_032405125.1). Lineage (NCBI taxonomy): Eukaryota > Metazoa > Chordata > Mammalia > Artiodactyla > Bovidae > Capricornis > Capricornis sumatraensis. Next base: position 36,990,121 of record NC_091085.1, on the reverse strand, counting down.
CGTGCTTCTCCCTCACCATAATAACGGCATCCTGTTTCCGGCCCTCTGGCCACCTCTAATGATCCCCCTCATATTGTTTTCAGGATAAAATCTAAACTGTTTCTTACGAAAAACTAGCTCACTAGCTGGCCACTGTCTCTCCTCTCCAACCTCATCTCTCTGCATGCTTCCTCCCCAGCTACTAACTTCCAGCCATATAGAACTTTTTAAAGTTTCCAAAATGAGTCAAGCTCTTTGCTTCCAGGCTTTTGCACAGGTCTCTCTACTGTGCCTTCCATCAGGAATGCCTTTCTAACCTCCTACTCCCTGGCCCTGATCATTCCTTCAGGTGGTCAATTTCTGGAGGGCCTTCCCAATTCAATTGATATAACTGATTTTGGAAAATCTTCCAGGATCTCTTTGGTCTGGATTAGCAACATCTCCCTAACCCCCATGTCTGTCTGTCTGTGTATGGTCTATCACCCCACCCCACCCCCGCTCACTCCTTCTCTCTCTCTCTCTGCCTGCCTCTCTCCCCCTCTCTAGTTCTCTCTCCCCTGTGCATGAGCACACAAGGGCATGTACACACACACACTTTTTATCTGTAAACTTGTTTGATTTTGCACACTTCAGTGAAAGTCAGATCTGTTAGCTTCTCTTTAAAAAAAAAAAAGACAAAGCATATATTGAATTTCAAAATATTCTTCTCTAAACATGTTAATAATAATGACAAAGTTCTAGAAATCTTAAAGCTTTGTCATGGGAACTGTGTTCCAAGCCTTCTCAACTATTTGCTGGTCTGCGCTGTGTGTGCTTAGTTGTGTGGGACTCTTTGCGATCCCATAGACTGTAGCACACCAGGCTCCTCTGTCCATGGAATTTTCCAGGCAAGAATACTGGAGTGGGTTACTATTTCCTACTCTAGGGGATCTTCCTGACTCAGGGAGCTAAACTGCATCTCTTGTGTCTCCTGCATTCGCAGGTGGATTCCTTACCACTGTGCCACCTAGCTGTCCCCTCAATTATTTACTTATAGATTATTGCTTATTCATCCAATTAGCTATTAAGGCCTTCTCTGTGACAAAACCTGTGTGAGGCAATATGAATACAAATTGAGTAAACAGTTCCCTGCCATCAAGCAGATTCCAAATCAGGTTCTACTCATCTGATTCCAAAAAATCTTGCATTTTTGAATAAGTGAGAGGGAAAAACCAGCATGCTTTAACTCTTTTTCTGTCAAATAAGGATAACTTCACAGAGTTGTTATGAGAATTATTCAAGGCAATACATGTAGAGTGCTTAGAGCCATATCTGCATATAGTATGCACTAAATGAGTGTCACCTATGCAATAAAAACATTAATATTTCTTAGTATTTTATTTTTACTGATGTCAGCTTTATTATTTTATTTTATTGTATAATTCATGCATGAGTACTCCCACTATGTTCCTGGACCTATAGATAACCCATCATCCCAATTCAAAATCTAGGTTTAAGAATATGAGTCTTCCTGGAAATTAAGCACAACTCTGGGCAACACCAGAGAAGGCAATGGCACCCCACTCTAGCACTCTTGCCTGGAAAATCCTATGGACAGAGGAGCCTGGTAGGCTGCAGTCCATGGGGTCGCTAAGAGTCAGACACGACTTAACGACTTCACTTTCACTTTTCACTTTCATGCACTGGAGAAGGAAATGGCAACCCACTCCAGTGTTCTTGCCTGGAGAATCCCAGGGACGGGGAGCCTGGTGGGCTGCTGTCTATGGGGCCACGCAGAGTCGGACATACTGAAGCAACTTATTAGCAGCAGCAGCTAGGCAACACAGCCTAAGGCATCACCCAGCTGATAGCGGTCTATCAGCCATGACCAGAAGCACAAGTCAGAGCTTCACAGTAGCAGCAAATTTCTTTCAGACAGATAATTTACTGTTTGGGTTTTATGGGTTTTTTTTCTGGCAGGGGGAGGGGGGTGGCCCAGCTTTTTATCTTTCTCAGAGATGACTTTTAAGCTAAGCAATATGTGGTAATATATTATCATAAGATAGTAACCTCAAATTAATAATGAAAATTTTGATAAACAATAAGAAATTGCTACATAGCACAGGGAACTATATTCAATAGTTTGCAATAATCTATAATTAAGAAGACTATATATATGCATGTACATATGTATGTCTGTGTAACTGAATTACTTTACTGAACGTCTGAAATGCTGTAAATCAACTACACTTCAATAAATAAAATTAGAAAGAAAATGAAAAATTTTAAGGCAGTAGGTAACATAGTACTATAGAGTCAGATTTTGGTTTTGGATAGGCTTGATTCTGCCATTTTCTAGCTGTGTGATCTTGGGCAAGCTACATAACTTCTCTGAGTGTCTTTATCTGTTAAACAAGAATGATAATAACCACCTCACAGAGTTGTTAAGAAAATCAAAATTTACATGTTTGTGCCTGGCACACAGTAAGTTATTAATAATTATAATTATTATAATAATACTATTATGAAATAACTTGAAAAAACTAATTCACAAGATTTGGGGTGAAAATGTTATATTTGTATTGCCAAAGAACTAGTGATATGTTCACATGACCTCAATAATTTTTCTTTTGAAGAGATTTCAAGTATTTGCTGAAAGCAGTGAATTTCAAAATTCAATGTATTATGCTAAGTAGACCTAATTGTGCAAATACCTTCTTTTTGAAAATTCTGAGGTTAGACACAGCGACCACTGAAATCAAGAGTTTTGATATACAGAAGCACAGAAGATGTTGCTCCAGAATTGTGAAATATACTATTCTAACTCTAATAACTCTGTCAGTATGGAAAGAGTTTTTAAGTTCATGAGTAATGATTTCATGTAAAACAAAGCTTTAATTTAATTTTCAAAATGACAATGACACTGGGGCACTAAATCACTAAAAAATACAATTAGTATTTTTCTTCCTATTTTACTATTTCTTCTTTACTATTTCTTCCTATTTTACTTCCTAATTTATACTATAAAATTAGTATATTTCTTTTAAAGATAGCATAAGAAATAGAATTTTAAGTTAATAAAATATAAAATGAATGTAAGATATCAATAAATTCCTTATGTGTGTTTTTGCATGTTCAGTCACATTGGACTCTTTTTCGACCCCATGTACTGTAGCCTGCTAGACTCCTTCCTGTCTACGGGATTTTCCCAGCAAGAATACTGGAGTAGGTTGCCATTTCCTCCTCTAAAGGATCTTCTCAACCCAGAGATCAAACCCATGTCTCCTGCATTGCAGGTGGATTCTTCACCACTGAATAAGTATAATTTTTAAACCTTAAACATTCATCACATATGTTTAGTATTTTTGTTAAGCCATCCGGCCATTCTAACAACCTAGTAGAGAAGTTTGGTACATTCTCTGTAACACACAGTTACAACACTCAATGGTAAGTGTTAATGATAAAGGGATATGGAAGCACAAAGGAAAACCTTCTAATCCAAAGTGAGGTGAGGGATAGTAAGAAAAGGCTTTTCAGAGGGGACACTGGAGCAAAGCCTTGAAAATAGTGGAGAAGGGAAGAAGGGAATGGCAGAAGAAAGGAGAGATGCAGAGGAAAAAATCATTCCAGAAAAAAAGGAGGAAAATGTGCAAAGATCTGAAGGATCTTAGGCTCATCCAAGTACATGTATCTAATAAATTTTGCAACTGAGCATGCAAAAAAAGCAGGCACAAAAAATTTATTAACATCTTGTATTTCATTTTGGATTTTTTAGTACAGTTTTATTTTATTTTATTTTATTTTTTTTACACTTCCTCCCATTACTCTCGCTTTAACTCAGTATAAAGAAGACAGATCTAACAGTCACGCTGTGCAGAGGTGGCATGGGCTTCCTGGGGGGCATACTGAGTTTTCTGTTTGGCATTTGGCAGAGTCAGAACCACCGCTTAAGGGAAGTGGAGGGTGTTGAACACAGGTGGCTAGATAGCTCATTTATTTTTTTTTATTTTTTTAATTTTTTTTTAAACTTTAAAATCTTTAATTCTTACATGTGTTCCCAAACATGAACCCCCCTCCCACCTCCCTCCCCATAACATCTCTGTAGGTCATCCCCATGCACCAGCCCCAAGCATGCTGTATCCTGCGTCAGACATAGACTGGCGATTCAATTCTTACATGATAGTATACATGATAGAATGCCATTCTCCCAAATCATCCCACCCTCTCCCTCTCCCTCTGAGTCCAAGAGTCCGTTATACAGCGCTGGAGCCGATTATACAGAGTGAAGTAAGCCAGAAAGAAAAACACCAATACAGTATACTAACACATATATATGGAATTTAGAAAGATAGCAATGACGACCCTGTATGCAAGACAGGAAAAAAGATACAGTATAATTTTAAACTCTAAACAGTCTCTAGTATTTTTGTTGAAGCCCTCCAGCCATTTTAACAACCTACTAGGGAAGTTAGGTAAACTCTCTGTAACACAGAGTTACAACACTCAATAAGTGTTAACAGTAAAGGGACATGGGAGCACACAGGAAAATGTTCTAACCCAAAGTGAGGTGAGGGACAGTAGTTTTTATCATTATTAACTTAAAATGCTATTTTCTTATGCTATTTTTAAAAGAAATATAGAAGGAAAATACTAATTTTACTTTTTAATGATTTCGTACCACATTTTCATTGCCATTTTTAAAATTAGCTTTAACTGATTAAAACATTATTTTACATGAAATCAACACTCATGAAACTAAAACTCACTATAGATGTAATGTGGGCCAAGGCTCAGGATTTAGGCTGAAACACACATACACACTACTGGAGAAAATCAAAATATAAGGAGCAAGTTGATAAAGAAAACGACACAAAATAATTTAAGAATAAAGAGTTAGGGTAAGCTAAAAGAAGGTTTCAAGAAGCAGAGAAAGGACAACAATGTCAAGCACTACCCAAATGTCACCTCAAGTAAGGACTGAAAAGTATCTAGTATTTATTTGGTGAGTAATTAAGTCTTTGAAGAACTCAAGAGCAGTTTCAGGGTAGAGGAGGAGTTAATCACATTGTAGCAAGTTAAGGAGTGAACAGAAATTAGGAATTAAAGAAGAATTCCTTCAGAGACCTTGACTGAAATATTATTATAGATTAATTATGCTTCCAACTTAAATACTGATTTTTAAATAAATTCATTACTGGAATTTTAAGATAAAACTGACAGCTACACGTCAAATATATTTTTTTTAAAGGTAGAATTGACAGGACTTGATGATCAATTGAGATGTCAGGGTACCCACAAATTTTCATCTTCTTTTCACTCTCTCCTTCCCATCTAGTAACCACAGCATCAAAATATGTATATTGTCTATTCATTTCACGTCACCTGACAACCCCAATTAATTCTATCGGAAAGCATGAAATGTGTACATTTTAGGAATTCAGACTATGTCTAACCTAGTTTCCTTTTTATCAGGGAAGGGGTATGAAGAGGATGGGAAAATGGCTAATAAGGAGGTGACCATGTATCTAAGGGCTTCCCAGGTGGCTCAGAGGTAAAGAATCTGCCTGCAATTCAGGAGATGCCAGAGACAAGGATTCAATCCCTGGGTCAGAAAGATGTCCCTAGAGGAGGGCATAGCAACCCACTCCAGTATTATTGCCTGGAGAATCCCAAGGACAGAGGAGCCTGGCTGGCCATAGTTCATGGGGTTGCAAAGAGCTGGACATGACTGAAGTGGCTGAGCACAAGCACACACATACATATACCTGTTTGCCTAGGACTGCTGATATAATCCTATATTCTGCTACAATACTCTTCTCACTTCAAGAGTGTTCTGGTTTGCCCAATAAAGCGTATGGTCACCTTACTTATAACCCTCTTTAGAGGAATTATTCTCATGTTATTCTAGTGAAGATTAAATCAGAATACTACCGAGACTCTCTAGAAAACTACATAAGAGTTATTACTACTACAGCTACTTAAGAGAAGAATGAAGTGTACAAACCTTTTGGAGATACGGCCATATTGACATTATCACAATGGAAAATCCTGTGAAGAGGCAAATTCTGTTATTTATATTTACAATTTCATCACTACAGATACAGTTTTTCGAACATGAATTTTAAAACATCATTCTGAATTTACAAATTTATTACCACAAATGTTTAATTTATCAAGCAATGGGATTTTATTTATCAGAAGAAAAATAAATACTTAAGACTTGAAAATATATATAATTATAGTCCCTCACTATAATTATCATCATAAAAGCACAGGACCTATATTTCTCCTTATTCACATGTCTTTATTGTAGATGAAAATTACTGAAAGCTTTGTTAAGCGTTTACAGCAAAAATGAATGGAGTAAAGGCTACTCTGTTATAGAGGAATGCTAAACTTGTAATCTGTTTGTTTTTCCCCATGGTAAACATTTTATTTTTCTACCTCAGTTGCTTATGGGGGTAAAAATAAAACGTCATTAGGGAGAAGCACAGATGAACTATTTACGGAGATGAAGAAAATTCACAGTGGCTCGAACGTCTGTGAGCTAAGTATACTAGCACAAGTTCACCAAAGCAAAGCAACTCACAACAGAACAAAACAAACAGAAAAAAAAATCCCATACAGATTTTGAAAAATAGCATCTATGAAGAAGTCTGTGGGAAAATAAAAGGAAATTAACCAGTGATGACATCAAGCATCTTTAATGAGATGAGCCAAACTGCACACATTAGGTCTAAAGGATGTGTGTGCATGCTTGTTGCTAAGTTGTGTCTCACTCTTCGCGACCCCATGGGGCCCGCCAGGCTCCCCTCTGTCCATGGGATTCTCCAGGCAAGAATACAGGAGTGGGTTGCCATTGCCTTCTCCATTGTAATCTGTTTTATTTGAGAGAAATAATTGACTGTAGGGAGGACTAAGAAGAAGGAAAATGACCTCTAAAGGGGACAGTGGCTAAAAATTACCAGGATTCCTCAAGATGGGCAAACCTTAAAAGAAAATTGTCTCTGCTAGCTTTTATTGCTTGATAACTGCGATGATTATCATTGGGCTTCCCAGATGGTGCTACTGGTAAAGAACCCGCCTGTCAATGCAGGAGACATAAGAGACCCGGGTTTGATCCCTGTGTCAGGAAGACTCCCTGGAGGAGGACATGGAAACCCACTCCAGTATTCTTGCCTAGAGAATTCCATGGACAGAGGAGCCTGGAGGGCTACAATCCATGGGCTGGCACAGAGTCGGACATGACTGAAAGGACTTAACACACACACAACTGTAATGATTAACTCCAATACTATGTCAATTTTAAATATTAGGCACATCCAATCAAAATCATATCAAAGCTATTTTTTAAAAAGTATTGTATTAAGATATAATTCACATAGAATTCACCCATTTAAAGTATGTGATTCAATGGGTTTTAGTATTCCAAATATATGCAACCATCACTATAGTCAATTTTAGAATACCATAGTCACTTCAAAAAGAAACTCTGGACTCTTTAGTTATCCTCTGTTACCCTCCATCCTCGCCCCTACAGCTATAAGCAACCCAGAAATCTACTTTCTGTCTCTATAGGTTTTCCTTTCCTGGATTTTCATATGAATAGAATCATACACTATGTGTTTTTCTTGTCTGGTTTCTTTCTTTGATAATACTTTCAAGGTTCATCAATGTTGCAGCAGTGTCAGTACTTCGTTCCTTTTTTAAAAGCCTGGTTTATTTTTTATTATTAATTGGAGGATAATATTATATATTGCACTGGTTTCTGCCATAAATCACCATGAATCAGCCACAGGTATACATACGTCCCCTTCCTTGTGAACCTCCCTCCCACCTCCCCTCTCATCCCACCCTTCTAGACTGAAACAGAGCACCAGATTTGAGAAAAGTCTGACTTAAAAAAATAATTTAATTATTAGTTTCATTTTAGTGTATTCTGAATTAACACAATGACTTCAATGAAAACAGGGTTGAAAGAGTCAACAAATATTTGAAAATAAGACTACTATTGCACAATCAAGAAACTTGTAAACAGGTAAAATGTTTAACCAATTAAACCAATTAAAATATAAAATTAAAATTTTTTTTGCTGTTTGATTTGAAATTAGATAATTGAGTACTAAAAAATTAGAAGTGTTTTAAATGAAAAACAATTGTTGCAGAGCTTGCTACCTGAACAACATTCATTTGCACCCCCACACTTCCTGATAGAATCCTGGTTGTATTAAAGTTATTTATCACTCCTTCACAAAGTCACAGACTTTAGAGGACACCGTGTCCACCCCAAATTCCAGAGGGTCAATCCTGAGGTCCCAATATTCTAGCTGATGATGGGTTTAGAAGTTAACAGGCAACCCCGTTCTGATCGGTGAGAAATGAGGAGAGGTCTACTTTGGGACATCCAGGAAAGGACTCCTCTTCTCTTTGGAGGTTTAAAAAATAAGTCCCTTTCAGTCAGTAAAACCTGCCGTGAAAGGACTGACACCTGGAAGTGCTGCTGCATCCTTGCCTAAGGATGAAGGCAATATGAAAGAGAGGGCGAAACCAAAACACTTATTCAGAAGCAGAGCCAGTGAAGGTCACCTGGAGCTGTTCCCCTGTGGACATCTTATAAGAAAACATCACTGTTCAAGCCAATTTTTTGTTTGTTTGCTTTTCTTAAGGATTTTATTGACAGGAAAAAAAAATTACCAATATAAATTAAAGTGATCAGTTTTGATGTCCTGCATTTATTGGTCATCATTGTCAGGTCGTTAACAAACTTGTTCAAGCCGATTTGAATCAACATTTTTTTTCCTGATATTTGTAGAGAGCATAATAACATACAACCCAATAAAATATTGAAAATATCCTTTATTTTGTACGTTTCTTTAGTTTTAGCTTTATTTAAAATCTGTTTTTACTCAATGTTGAATCATAAAGAAGATTGGCAAGTGAACAAGAGGGCAACCTTGGATTAATAGAAAGAATATGGAAAAAAAATTAGTCAAATGACCACTAAATCCATCTCAGGGAAAGAAACCAGTTGTAAAATTAGTGCCTATGGACTTAGAAGGGTCCAAGCTTGGAAAAAAAAAATTAATCCCCTAAAACATTCCTTTAAAAACTATCACAGTATTAAGAAATACTATATATATATATATATATATATATATATATAGTATTTAAGAAAAAACATGTATATTCCTTAGCATTTTAACACAATTACAGTTCTTAATTCTTTTCCTAATAAAGATTAACTTTTTAATAAATATACTTTCAGAAATAATGTTAATAGGTTAAAATGCATCAAGCTATATAAATTAAGATTTTTGCACTTCACTCAGGCTTCCATTGTGGCTCAGCCAGTAAAGAATCCACCTGCAATGTAGGAGACCTGGGTTCGTTCCCTGGATCGAGAAGATCCCCTGGAGAAGGGGCTACCCACTCCAGTATTCTGGTCTGGTGAATTCCATGGACTGTGTAGTGCACGGGGTCGCAGAGTTGGACATGACTGAGCACTTTACTATTTGTATGTATCAATATAAAAGTTAAATGAGGTTCACAGGCAACAAAAGAGAAAATAGATCTGCTGAACTACATCAACATTTAAAACTTTTATGAACAAAGGGCACAATCAGCAGAGTGAAAAAAAAAAGTCCTGGAATGGTAGAAAATATTTGCGAATCATATATCTTATCTGAGGTTATATTCAGAATATACGAAGAACTTTGCTGCTGCTGCTGCTGCTAAGTCGCTTCAGTCGTGTCCGACTCTGTGCGACCCCACAGATGGCAGCCCACCAGGCTCCGCTCAATAAAAACAAAACAACAAAAACATTATTTTTTTTTAAAATGGGGAAAGGACTTGAACAGACATTTCTTCAAAGATCATATATAGATGGCCAATACGCACGTGAAAAGATGCCCAGTGTAAATAATCATCAAGGAAATGCAAATCAAAATCACAATAAGCTACCATCTCATGCCCATTAGAATGACTTGTTGCTATTTAGTTGCTAAGTTGTGGAGATTCTTTTGCGACGGCATGGACTGTAGCCCAGCAGGCTCCTCTGTCCACTGGATTTCCGAGGCAAGAATACTGGAGTGGGTTGCCATTTCCTTTCCCAGGGGATCTTTCCTATCCAAAGATTGAACCTGAGTCTCCTACATTGGCAGGTGGGTTCTTTACCATTGAGTCACCTGGGAAGCCCCATTAGAATGACTACTATTAAATAAACATAAGAGTTGGTGAAGATGCAGAAAAATTTGGACCCTGACTGTCAATGGTAATGTAAAATGCAGCAGCAGCTATGTGACAAAGTATAGCACTTCCTGAAAAAATTAAAAATAGAATTATCATATGATAGCAATTTCACTTCTTATATACCCAAAAGAACTGAAAGCAGGATGTTAATGAGATATTTGCACACTCATGTTCACAGCAGCTGTTTCTAAGAAATAAGACATTGAATTAACTCAAATGTTCATCAACAAATAAATGGATAAACAAGATGTGGTGTACACTGAAGGGGATCAAAACATGTTATTTCAAAACATGCTGCTTTAGCATACTGATTATTTTGAGCTGAAGGTAACTAACAGGAGACACAGTAGGGCTCTCTGCCCTCCCTATTCCTGCCTAAAAACAGGGCATAAATTTCCCCTGAGAAATGTACTCTTCCAGTACCAGGAAGAAGAAAACATTCTTATCATGGAAGATGAAGCATAGGTGCTGAGCTAAGCCTGTTACAAGCAAACCTTACAAAACAACCTGCACCCTCCATTAGTCCCCCATGTATTTCCGAGTCACTTTCCCACAATTACCATCCCCAGAAGCCCAACCCCTTTCCTTTGTCTAGTCAGTTCTCTACAACTATAGCCCTTTATTAAAATAGTATATAATGTCCTGAATGTTTCTTTGGGGTTTTCACTTCTTCTCTATGAAGTCCCCTGTGAAACATAAAAAATATTAACATCAACTAAATTTTTATGATCTTCTCCTGATGATCTGCCTTTTGTCAGTTTAATTAGCAGGCCCCAGCTGTAAATATCAAGAAAATAAAGGGAAAATTATCCCTCTCCTACAATTTATACAACAGACTATTAGCCTTAAAAAACAAGGAAATACTGAAACATGCTACAACACAAATGAAACTTAAGGACGTAACACTAAATGAAATAAATCAGTCACAAAATGAAAAATACTGTATGATTCCATTTATGTGAATATCTAGAGTAGTCAAATTCATAGAAACAGAAAGCAAAATGATGATTAACATCATTGATGTTAATGATGAGGAAAGGGAAATGAGGAAGGGGAAATGAGTCATTGTTTAATTGGTATAGAGTTTCAGTTTTTACAAGACACAAAAGTTCTGGAGACTGGCTACTACCATCTAGATACATTTAACATTCTGACCTTAGAAATGGTTAAGATGATACATTTGATGTTATATGGGTTTTACCACAATAAAAAAAAATTTACTTAAATGACATTCAAATATGGTGTTTTATCTAAATTTTAAAAATTACTTATAATTTAATACTTACCTACACTGCTAAGAAACATAGTAAGATACAGAATCCTAATAGATCTCCATCGGCTCTTATAATGCTCCTCAGTTTCTATAATATCCCATTCTCTAAGTGTAAATAAGAAAAAAAGTAGTATCAAGTTAGCTCATTATATGCAAATCTTTCTGTGACACAATTTTATTTTCTCTCTCTTGAAGTCATGAAAATTATATGATAGAGGTCTAATTTACCAATAATGGTTTTTACTATATTAATTCATCTACATATAAGTATTATATCTTTTAATTTCCATGGATTGTATTTATGCATCATTGTGCACAGAAACTAGGGAGACATGAGGTAGCTGAAACAGGCAAAATATTTTGTGAACCAATTATTTTGCTATTGTTGGCATGCTACAAAACTTATGAACAAAAGTGTTGAAATTTGCTAAACTGACAAAATGAATAAAGTATATAAAAATAAATAAACTAGTTACTTCAATCTCCTACAGGTGGGACAAATAACTAGTAACTATTAAAAGATAATAACAGGGTTTTCCTGGTGGCTCAGTGGTAAAGAATTCACCTGCCAATGCAGGAGATGTGGTTTCAATCCTTGGTTCCAGAAGATCCCACCTTCTGTGGAGCAACTAAGCCCGTGCTCCCTCTAGAGCTCGGGAGCAACAACTCTTGAGCCCAGGTGCCCCAACTACTGAAGCCTGCGCGCCCTACAGCCGGTACAAGAGAAATCACCAAAACAAGAAGCCGGTGCAGGGCAATTAGAGAGTAGACCTCACTCGCTGCAACTAGAGAAAAGCTCAAGCAGCAACAATGACCTAGTACAGCCAAAAATAAATTTTTAATTAAAAAAAAAAGATAATAACTGTCACCATGATGACATGCTCTACTTGATGACATCAAATTAACTTTGCCGTAGGAAACTATTTTGGCTGGGTACTTGAAACAAAATTAATATAAGTGACATCAAGAAGGTTTGATGTGACTTAAGACATTCCTAGGCCTGAGACCTCCTGAAACACTTGCCTTTGCTCCAACATGGGTTACCAGACAAGTTCTGTTAATGGACCAAAGAGACACCAAGGCCCCTCCAGGCTAGGCTAAGTTTTCATATAAGCCTGTGACCTGGATTAAGGGTAAGTTTATTAATCATATAGACTACCTTTGTCAGGTGATACATTAGTGTGTGTACTCCTTACATTTTCACATATACATGTAAAAAGAGTTAGCAAATTTACCTTAATATGAGCATTATGTTCTCAAAGAATTAAGACAAACATAACAGAAAATGACTTTTTACATTCCATATATCAACAAAATATACACCATTCAATCCCACACACGGAATTCTGGTATATCTTTAAAGTACTGGGTTACTGCTATAATTTTAATGAACTCATTTTTATTCTCTGAAGAACAGAAATCTAATTGATAACCATAAATAAAAGTATCACTAAAATAAGCCTAAACATTTTCAAATAATCAATTTACTCAGATCCTATCTAAGTCATAGAAAGAACCAAGAGAAGAAAACTATTTGATTCTGAAAAAAATGTAGTAAAATTTTTTGAGTAACTTTGACTTGAAAGTCAGTCAAAAGTCTTTCTTCTTTCAATGATAGCTATCAAATATTAAAGGGAAGATAGAAAATCGCTATTACGCTCCATGTAACAATGGATAAAAGCAAAGAGCAACAGTGAATCCAAATATAACTGGTTGGAAGGTCACATGGCCTCAAAGTATCACCTGTCTGGCGACTTACTAGTCAGAAAATGACAAATGAGCCTTTATAATGGAGAGATATACCAGTAACCACCTTAACCAAGTAGTCAAGCTTGGCATTCCCAACAGTGGGATAGCCTGGCATCCACTACCCCTTGACATACTGGGATGTTCTCAACATAAGACATGGGATATTCTTGCCAGAAATGTTTGACCAGGATCTACTCAGAAGTAGTCCACAAATCCAGAATGTGAGATGTTCCAAAGAAAACAGAAAACTAACCTAGACTTGCCAGAGGACTCAACATTGGGAAGAATAGAAACAGAAGGTCAGGGGACAGTTTTAGGATGGTAGAGTCTAAAAAGACCTAAAGGATCAAAGTCTGAACATTACTTAGATATGATTTAAAAAATAATAGCTATAAAGTATATTTTTGGAACAAGTGGAAAAATATAAGTACAGTGAATATATTTTGAACTAATAGTGTATTTCCAGCTGTGGTAACAGTGATAAACTACTATGTAAAAGAATGAATATGTTTTGGGGAGACGCAGGCTGAAGACTACAATATTCAGTATAAAGTGACATAATGTTTGCAATTTGGCAAGAGGTGTGTGTGTGTGTGTGTGTGTGTGTGTGTATGTGTAGAAAGAGAAATTTGAACAGTGTGGAAAAGGCTAACAGTGACAGGGTAATTTGATGTTTATTACACTGTATTGTCCATTTTTCTGAATTTAAAATGTTTCAAAACAAATATTTCACTTTTCCTTCTTTTCAATTCAAAAATTAAACTTTGGTGAAGAAACAGATCTTTATTCCTTGTTGGAAATAGTAGGCATATAGGAGAATATAACTGTCCTTCAATCAAGTTATCATTTTTACTACATTTTCTTAACCTTCATGATTCAACCAACCCTGTCACATGACTGAGAGTAACTTCCCAAAGGCTTCCTTCTTGTATCATTAATGCAAAAGAAAAAATTCTGCACTTCCAAGGTGACTTAACATTTTGGTTCCTTTCTATTATCATTGTTGTATTCTGGTATTAGTTCTCCACTTGAGACTCTCCTTCAAGTAAAATTGCAGTGCTAAGGGTTTTACCCTGTCCAGTATTTTGATTTCAAACTCTACCTCAAATGACAGCATGCTTATCAAAGTTGTGACTTAAACAATGAGGGATATACAACATATTGGAGTAAATTGATAACCAAACTTAGCTTGATAAAATTCAACAGGAATAAGTAAAAGGTACCATATTTAGGTTCAACAGATCAAGATCTAACAGAAGGATTCTTGGGTAAGCAGCCATACTTTACTTGCCAAAAAAAAAAAAAAAGATTGGATTTCCTGAGGGAAAAAATAAAATCATACCTTTACCAGAGACCATCTGTGAACTCCGGAAGAGCAAAAAAGAACACATACTGAAAGAGGATAAGAGAAAGGAGTGTGTGGTCACGTGTGGTCATGTAAAGTTACAGAAATTAAAAGACAGAAATAAACTGAGAATGTTTCATAAAGGATCTTCTATACAGCCATGAGTGCTGCTGCTGCTGCTGCTAAGTCGCTGCAGTCATGTCCGACTCTGTGCGACCCCATAGACGGCAGCCCACCAGGCTCCCCCGTCCCTGGGATTCTCTGGACAAGAACACTGGAGTGGGTTGCCATTTCCTTCTCCAATGCATGAAAGTGAAAAGTGAAGTCGCTCGGTCGTGTCCGACTCTTCACGACCGCATGGATTGCAGCCTACCAGGATATCTATTTTACAGAGATTAGGCTGAAGCTGCAAAGAAAAATTTTAAGCACCTCTAAGACTTAAGGATATTCAACTACTGTCTATATAGGCCAAATCTGTCCTACCACCTGTTTCTGTGTGGTCTGTGACCTAAGAATATTTTTTACAGATGAATATTTGTGATTAATTCTATCAGAGAAAACATTAACTTTGAACTCCAATTAAACAAAATGCCACCCTCACAAGAATTCTATTCATCTATTAGACCTGTATTATAAAAAACTGTATTCTTTTACTGTTAAATTTTAGATTTCATTACTGGAAAAATTTCATGGAAGCTTACTTTCTTGTTATCTAAGTATGTATATAATAACTTTGACTTTGCCTCCTGGCCTGCAAAGCCTAAAATATTTACCATACAGGCCTTTACAAGAAAAGTTTACCAACCCCTGTGCTCTTCAACTCTGTGGATAGGGTCAATGGGGATCACTAAGGACTCACTAGATCAGTAAATCCAATACAGCTATTTCAAATCCTGAAAGATGATGCTGTGAAAGTGCTGCACTCAATATGCCAGCAAATTTGGAAAACTCAGCAGTGGCCACAGGACTGGAAAAGGTCAGTGTTCATTCCAATCACTAAGGACTCACCAGATCAGTAAATCAGAATCAGCCTTCTTAGTGATGAAAGGTTAGTGGTGAAATAGATTCATGTTTTTGCAATTTATTCAAAGAGAACAGGGCTTACTAATTAGTGTTACATCTGTTCCTTTTACTAGAGAAACTATGTTTTTAAAGACAATAAACTAATCACGATGGTGTGATCACTCATCTAGAGCCAGACATCTTGGAATGTGAAGTCAAGTAGGCCTTAGAAAGCATCACTATGAACAAAGCTAGTGGAGGTGATGAAATTCCAATAGAGCTATTTCAAATCCTGAAAGATGATGCTGTGAAAGTGCTGCACTCAATATGCCAGCAAATTTGGAAAACTCAGCAGTGGCCACAGGACTGGAAAAGGTCAGTTTTCATTCCAATCCCAAAAAAAGGCAATGCCAAAGAATGCTAGAACTACTGCACAATTGCACTCATCTCACACACTAGTAAAGTAATGCTCAAAATTCTCCAAGCCAGGCTTCAGCAATATGTGAACCGCGAACTTCCTGATGTTCAAGCTGGTTTTAGAAAAGGCAGAGGAACCAGAGATCAAATTGCCAACATTGCTGGATCATGGAAAAAGCAAGAGAGTTCCAGAAAAACATCTATTTCTGCTTTATTGACTATGCCAAAGCCTTTGACTGTGTGGATCACAATAAACTATGGAATATTCTGAAAGAGATGAGAATACCAGACCACCTAACCTGCCTCTTGAGAAATCTGTATGCAGGCCAGGAAGCAACAGTTAGAACTGGACATGGAACAATGGACTGGTTCCAAATAAGAAAAGGAGTACGTCAAGGCTGTATATTGTTACCCTGCTTATTTAACTTCTATGCAGAGTACATCATGAGAAACGCTGGATTGGAAGAAACACAAGCTGGAATCAAGATTGCCAGGAGAAATATCAATAACCTCAGATATGCAGATGACACCACCCTTGTGGCAGAAAGTGAAGAGGAACTAAAAAGCCTCTTGATGAAAGTGAAAGAGGAGAGTGAAAAAGTTGGCTTAAAGCTCAACATTCAGAAAACAAAGATCATGGCATCCAGTCCCATCACTCCATGGGAAATAGATGGAGAAACAGTGGAAACAGTGTCAGACTTTATTTTTGGGGGCTCCAAAATCACTGCAGATGGTGACTGCAGCCATGAAATTAAAAGACGCTTACTCCTTGGAAGAAAAGTTATGACCAACCTCGATAGTATATTCAAAAGTAGAGACATTACTTTGCCAACTAAGGTCCATCTAGTCAAGGCTCTGGTTTTTCCTGTGGTCATGTATGGATGGGAGAGTTGGACTGTGAAGAAAGCTAAGTGCCGAAGAATTGATGCTTTTGAACTGTGGTGTTGGAGAAGACTCTTGAGAGTCCCTTGGACTGCAAGGAGATCCAACCAGTCCACTCTGAAAGAGATCAACCCTGGGATTTCTTTGGAAGGAATGATGCTAAAGCTGAAACTCCAGTACTTTGGCCACCTCATGTAAAGAGTTGACTCACTGGAGAAGACTTTGATGCTGGGAGGGATTGGGGGCAGGAGGAGAAGGGGACGACAGAGGATGAGATGGCTGGATGGCATCACTGACTCGATGGACGCAACTCTGAGTGAACTCCAGGAGGTGGTGATGGACAGGGAGGCCTGGCATGCTGCGATTCATGGGGTCGCAAAGAGTCGGACACGACTGAGCGACTGAACTGAACTGAAACTTAGTGAATTATTTTCAAAGTACTCTCTTTTTATTTATAAAAATGCTAAATCTAAATTCAGATGGACAGAACATCTGAATTTAAATGGAACCTAATGACCCTCTTTCCCGGCTGGAACCATGGAGGTTGCAGAAAAGAAAAAGAAGGTTCCTGCTGTGCCAGAAACCCTTAAGAAAAAGCGGAAGAATTTCGCATAGCTTAAGATCAAGCGACTGAGAAAGAAGTTTGCCCAAAAGATACTTCGAAAGGCAAGGAGGAAGCTTATCTATGAAAAAGCTAAGCATTACCACAAGGAATACAGGCAGATGTACAGAACTGAAATTCGAACGGCTAGGATGGCACGAAAAGCCGGCAACTTCTATGTACCCGCGAAACCCAAATTGGCGTTTGTCATCAGAATCAGAGGTATCAACGGTGTGAGCCCAAAGGTTCGAAAGGTGCTGCAGCTCCTTCGCCTCCGGCAGATCTTCAACGGCACCTTTGTGAAGCTCAACAAGGCATCAATTAATATGCTGAGAATTGTAGAGCCATACATTGCATGGGGGTACCCAAATCTGAAGTCTGTGAATGAATTGATCTACAAGCGTGGTTATGGCAAAATCAACAAAAAGCGAATTGCCCTGACAGACAATGCATTGATTGCTTGATCTCTTGGGAAATATGGAATCATCTGCATGGAGGATGTGATTCATGAGATCTATACCATTGGAAAACGTTTCAAAGAAGCAAACAACTTCCTGTGGCCCTTTAAATTGTCTTCTCCACGAGGTGGAATGAAGAAAAAGACCACCCATTTTGTAGAAGGTGGAGATGCTGGCAACAGGGAAGACCAGATCAACAGGCTTATTAGAAGGATGAACTAAGGTATCTACCAGGATTATTTTTGTGTTCTGGTTAATAAACAATTGAAACAAAAAATAAATAAATAAATAAGTGGAACCTAATGAGCATTAGACTGGTTCAAAATAGTGAAAAGAGTATGTCAAGGTTGTATATTGTTACCCTGCTTATTTAACTTACATGCAGAATACATCACATGAAACGTGAAATGCCAGGCTGGATGAAGCACAAGCTGGAATCAAGACTGCCAGAAGAAAAATCAATAATCTCAGATATGAGGATGATACCACCCTTATGGCAGAAAGTAAAGAGTCTCTTGATGAAGGTTAAAGAGGAGAGTGAAAAAGCTGGCTTACAATTCAACATTCAAAAAATGAAGATCATGGCATACAGTCCCACCACTTTACGGCAAACAGACAGGGTAACAATGAAACAATGACAGAGACTTTTATTTTCTTGGGCTCCCAAATCACTGCAGATGGTGACTGCAGCCATGAAATTAAAAGACACTTGCTTCTTGGAAGAAAAGCTATGACCAACCTAGACAGTTCATTTAAAAAAAGAGAGACATTACTTTGGCAACAAAGGTCCATCTAGTCAAAGCTAACATCTTACCAGTAGTCATGTACAGATGTGAGAGTTGGACCATAAAGGCTGAGCACCAAAGAACTGATGCTTTCAAACTGTGGTGCTGGAGAAGACTCTTCAGAATCCCTTGGACTGCAAGGAGATCAAACCAATCAATCCTAAAGAAAACCAATTCTGAACATTCACTGAAAGGACTGATGCTGAAGCTGAAACTCCAATACTTTGGCCACCTGGAGCCAAGAGCCAACTCACTGGAAAATACATTGATGCTGGGAAAGACTGAAGGCAGGAGGAGAAAGGGACAACAGAGGATGAGATGGTTAGATGGCATCACCGACTCAATGGACAAGAGTTTGAATAAGCGCCGGGAAATGGCTACCCAATCCAGTATTCTTGCCTGGAGAATTCCATGGACAGAGGAATCTGACTGGCTGCAGTCCATGGAGTCACAAAGAGTCGGACACGACTGAGTAACTAACCCTTATTTGGACAAAGTGACAGAATGTACCATAAAACTACATCTAACCATAATTCAAGGATCCTTGAATCTACCTGGAAAACTGCCAAGGACTAGGAAGAAGCAAAAACAATGCTAAGAAACTTAAAAGTAACAAAGTCCATGCACTCAAGTTCATACACTTGATTAGTAGGAGAGATCTTTAGCTTTCATTCAGAGCTTCTGTGTTCTAACTACCCACAATTCTATTAAACTTACATATATGATTTTCAAAGCCACAGCAAACTAGAAATCCCGAAGTAAAGTTGGGGGAAGAGAGGTTTGCTGACACCAACAAAAGCAGAGGTTGCCAACAGGTAACAAAAACGTGAGGAGAAATAGTTTGCTAGAAGCAGAATAGGCAGGGGGAAAAAAAAAAAAAAAAGATGTGAAAAGTATGGCACTGTAGTACAAATCAATATAGAAGCGCATAGTCACAAATGCTTCATTAAGCCCAGAGAACGTCACTCTATTACACTATACTTCCGAAGTAATATTGATTTTAATAATCTCAAAGAAAAACTAAATAAAATTACATTTATATTCATTTACATTCATATATTCTGTTTAGTGGATCGGGGATTCGACAAACACATTTTCCACAGGCTTTCAAACGAAGTGATTTTTTAAAAAGGTTTGGTACTTAAGAGGGACAAAAGAGCGAAAATTAACACATCTGTAGACAGCTGAAGCTTACCTGTGAACTTATTGGATAACTTACTGTGTTAATGATGTATGTATAAAATAAAGTGATACTTAACTTCGTATTCCTAAATGTGAAAATACATATTTGACTGCGTAGTAAGAAACAAACAACTCTGAATTACAGTCCATAAACTAGGGTCCAAATACACCTCATCACCTAAATGCTTAAAAATCAGTTATTACTTATACATTTGGCATAGGACAAAGATGAGTTCATCTTAGGTTTACTTGCAAAAAAAGTATCATTATAAGGCAATTAGTCAAGTGACTATTAAGGCCAAGTACCGATTAAAACAGCGTGAAACGTATACAGTGGTCGGTTCTGTAAAGGACCATTCGGTTGCTGCATCACCAACGAAACGAAAGTACAAGAGGCAGTTTGCATTTCTCTAACACATTCACCAGAACCCGCAGGCTCAAAGGTGCTCCGCGGCTCGACGCCCTTTCTAGGAAGTGGCAGAGCATCTTCCAATCTCGCGCGACTTGCCGCCGGCTCCAGCTGCTCTGGCACCCCTTATTCTGCCCACTAAGCCTGACGCAGGGAAAGGCGCCAGTTCCAACAGCGCAGGAGAGTGAGGGGAGCCTTCCCCAAACATCCGCTCACCTGCTTCCGGGTGTCCTGTCCCCTAAGAGCGGCTCCTGCTCAGAATCGACCCCTAAACTCGCCATAGTTAGAGCTCCCACAAGCCTTGGGGCCAACTCTCGCGACAACTCCTGCTCTCTCCCTTTCAGGACGTCCTGAAGCTGTCAAAACAGGCCGGCAAGTGCGCGTGCACGCCAGGCGACCAGAGAAGGCGGAGCGACCCCGGGTCAGAGGCGGGGTCACGCAGGCGGCGGGGCGGTGCCGAGCGGAGGATGGGGGCTAAGGGCGGAGCTTTAAGTCCGCATCCTCCTCTCGGGTCCGAGCCTCTCCGCCTCCAGGGAGGGTTGGGGGCGTGTCCAAACAGCCACTCTGCCGAGAGTTCATCCTCCGCTCTATAGGACTCTGTCGTCTGCCTCTCGCTTCTCAGTTCCTGGGCGATCGTTGTCACTGCTTTTGGAGCTCAGGAGGACGGCGAGTCCCAGGAGCCTAGGGAGCCGTGGCGCTGGGAGTTTCGGCCAGCTGGACAGCAGGCGTCCGCCAAGCGGCCACTGAGTGAGTAGCTGTTCCAGGCCGCGCTTCCCAAGCCTCTTGAAGCGCTTGCCTACGTGCCAGGAGGCAGGTACTGAGAGCTCAAGGCTTGGCGGGAGACTCGGGGGTCCCGGCCGAAGTGAGGTGGGCTGGCGGGCTGTCCCTCCGCCTGTGGAAGGTGGAAGTGTCTACGCGCCGTGGTTTTCTTTGCTCGGCTAACTGCAAAGGCACCTTATCCGTACTGCTTTATTAGGACCTGGAATGGAGATAAGGTCCAACTGCTCCTCAGATTCGAACCCTTTGCATCCTGCGTGGACTGGGGGCTTCAGCCTTGCAAGAGGTCACTCAGCAGAGTCTGCTGCTGTAACCTGGGGGTTAGAAAAGACACAGCACCAGTTTGACAATGACCAGCTCTTTTCATCGCAAGGAATATGACAATTTTAAGAAGTATGTTATGGGTTGTTTTTGTTTGTTTCAGTAGATCATGGTGCTATTTCTTTCCTGGCATTTACATGTTAACATCTTACCCCTACAAGCAGGCTTGTAAGCTAATTGGTAGCAGTAGTCAAGTGTGTCACAATTACCTTGGTATTAGCACTAGATACATTCTTATGTGATTTCATCTGATCACAACAGTCCTATGAGATAGGTAAAGCAGACACATTTCTACTTTACAGAGAACTAAGGCCTAGAGAAGTTAATAACTTACCCAGAAGCACTCACTGTGAAAGTGGCAGAGTTGGGACCCAGATTCAATTCTTTTGATCAATATTTATGAGCACTTATCCTGTGCCAGGCCCTATACTAGTTAATGTATTGTAATATACCATCATTTATGATCTTTGTCTTGTTTGTGACCTTGTGTGTATCCTGTTAGACACATTCCACTGGTAAACAACTAAACTTGAAATGTGTTTATTAGTTCAGGATTATCTTCTGAATCCAGACCTGACACTGTGTACTGGATTCAGTCTTGCAGATTTGTTTGTAACAGTTTACAAAAACATATCAGATTTCTATGACTGGTTCCAAGAAAGTACATGGGTAAAATTAGTATTTTTTGTCATGATGTTGTTTTAATATATCTTTGACTTTTTTAATTTCTGGAGTCTGGCACAGTGTATGGCATATATATATATATATGTATATGGCATATATATATATTTGACAAAGGAATTTTTAGCCAACATTGCACCTAGCAGAATGGTTACTAAATAATATATGTTGAATGAATACTTACTGAATTGCTTCATTTCATCCCTACAACAATCCTCAAAAGTGGAATTGTCTCAAGCATACAAGGAAATTGAAAGTATGGGGATTAAGTAATATGCTTAGGGTCCCACCTCTAATTAGCAATAGAACTAAAATCTCAGAAACACAGGACTCTTGACTATAAAGCCTGTGCTTTTCAGCACCAGTCTTCCTATGAAAAAAATGTAAAGAATCTTTTCCCATATCTCTCAAAGTATTTCAAAATAGATTATCAATTTGTATATAAATGAAATAACTTGCTATTATGTATTAGGCCAGCTGTTATTCCTTTTATAGTTTAAGGTGGCTTACTCAAGGTCACACTGCTAGTGGAGGAACCCAGGTCTTCTGACACGGCTGTTTTCCATTGTTGCCTCCAAGTGATGACTTTAGATGGCAGAAGTACATGGAATGAATACACATACAACTGATGAAATGTAAATAAGCTCTGTGTATTGTACCAATTAAAAAAAAAGAAAAAGAACAAATCATTTCTTAGGAAACATACAACACTCAAAGTAAACATTTTTTTTTTAATGTTTAAGAACCTAATTATTTCTTTTAAAGCCTGTGGAAAAGTAGAACTAAATTTGAAATTTGATTATTTGCTGAATGTTTCACATAACCATATGAGACAGTCTGCCTGTTGGATTTCCATAGGTGCCTGTTTAGAATAGAATAGATAGCAGATAGACAGCTAGACTAGATCCCCTCCAAACAAGTAAATAAAGTTGTTTTTTTACTCTTCTCCAGTGTAAGATTAAAAGGAATTAAATTTGTGGAGGTAGGGTAGTAAATTTTAATAGAGGATATCAGGTGTATCTTAACTCCAGTATAAACTGCTGCTTAAATTTGTGTTGAAAATAAGTTATTTAAAAATGTAAAAATTAAGTCTGCATTTTTGTGGATTAAAGTTCTTGTACATGGTGGTATAATTTCATGTATGCCTTTGAGATATGTGTGTATCAACTATTTGAGAATAAATGTCCAGAAACAATTAGGGTTGCATTTAAATGCTTATGTACAGAGTGATAAGAGATGAAAGTACTAGATAGCATAATAGATGTTGAGTGTGATTTAGCAACGGAGCACATTTCTAAGAAAGACTTTTCATTCCTTGGCACTGTGCTAGAACTTCTATTTTTGTTTCACTTTGTTTTTCTTTTTTGCGTTGGCTATATAAAAGTATAGATGACAGTTGTGTCAGTCTGGTTTGATACACACTTCGAAAGTGGGTCCAGTTTCTGCAGAAACTCACTAATGTCAGTCTAGGGCTTTAAAAAGTATCTGATATGGCTCCAGATGGTCCCTTCTCATGGTAAACGGGAGTTATCTTTACCCTGGGTTTGGATTAAAATCTGTTTATGGTGGCATTGGATAGCAGTTAGCCCTGCTTGGAAAAACCTACAAGTTTAGAGCATCGCAGAAAACTTGGTCTTTTATATTGTTCTTAATGATGAAATGAGGTTTAAGATCTTGGAGAAGGAAATGGCAAACCACTCCAGTATTTTTGCCGGAGAACCTTGCTGGCAGGTTACAGCCCACAGGGTTGCAAAGAGTCTGACACCACTTAGCAAATGAGCTTTTAGTGTAACCCCGGAGTCCCAGAGGGCTTCTAGGAAGAACCCACCTGCCTAATGCAGGCGGTATAAGAGACGAGGGTTCGATCCCTGGGTCAGGAAGATCCTCTGGAGGAGGAAATGGCAACCCACTCTGCCGGAGTCCAGCCCCGGTGGATCCAGGGAATTCAAAGCGGGGACGGAGTTGGCATCTGGGAAAGGACTATTTAATTAGAAATATAAAGAGATTAGGAAAAAATAGTGTGGTAGGAAATTTAGAGGAGGAAAGAGGCTGTATTCCTTGGTTTACAAAGAAAGCCAATAAAGCCCTGAGACAAGGGACTTGAACCGTCTACGTAGGGCCACAGGCTCCCGCTTGAACAGCAGAGGGTGCCCCGCCTTGGGCTCCCTCTCGCGTGGGTCTTAGAAGCCTGGGCAAATAAGTAGACACGGCTAGCCTCTATGCCCCAGATGGGAATCAGCCAGAAAATAGAGTAAAAAAGAAAAGAAAACACGGGGGAACCAGTCTTTCCAGTGACTGGTCCACCCTTTATTGTCTGGGAAAGCTTTTTATACTTTTGGTTGTACATAGAGATCAATGGATAATACAAAGTTATGCCGCGTCAGCAGCCCTGCCTCTTATCGAAACCAGGCTTTCTCTCTGCATACCTAGCTGTATACACAAGCCTTAGGTGATTTACATCATCTTCTGGCCAGAAGGCCTATTAACGTTTTACGGCCCTTTTCTGAAAAGGGTCTGTCAACCAGAAAACTTATTTGCCTTAATAGTGTTGTTCTTTTCCAAAATCTGGTGCCACTCTCAGAAAGCACTAAATAAAGTTACATTCTTACATAGCAAGGACACAACAACTTATAACAAGGAAAGAGGAGTACAGTGATTTATAACAAAGAGAAAATTAATTAACTCAAAAGTCTAGTATTGCTAACATCAAAACTACTATATTCCTATTTCTGTATCCCGTTTACATTGGTTAATATCCTCCCAGGTGCCTAAAAGATAAAAGATATGGAGGCCTGGCGGCAAACATTAACTCAACAATGAAACCGTTCACCAAACTAAGTCTTAGCTCTAAAAGCCTCTATATCTTTAAGATGTTTTAAGCTTTGTGCCTCTCACGGTTGAGGGGCTGGAAACAAGCACAAGTTGTAAAAGTCTCTAACTGTCAGGCAAGTTAGAGAGCCATCAGAGGGGTTTGAGCTGAGACACTCCTTTCATATGCAGGAGACCAGTTGGAGCTCTAAGTTAACTTTTTCCAGAGAAAGGTGGTCAGGGATAGCCCTCTGTAATGTCAGAAGAGTATAGT
This sequence comes from Capricornis sumatraensis, assembly GCF_032405125.1. Taxonomy (NCBI): domain Eukaryota; kingdom Metazoa; phylum Chordata; class Mammalia; order Artiodactyla; family Bovidae; genus Capricornis; species Capricornis sumatraensis. The sequence continues at coordinate 36,964,951 of NC_091085.1, read as the reverse complement.
ATAGCAGACAGTAAACAGACAGATTTTGGTTTCGGGGTAGAAGCTCAGGCAGAGGACCCCTTGAGACCTGACTCGCCTTGCCTGTCAGGTCTCTCCGCATGACCTTGTGGGATCTCCTGTGCTGGCTCCCAGCACCACTCCAATATTCCTGCCTGGAGAATTCCATGGACAGAGGAGTCTGGCGGGCTACAGTCCATGGGATTGCAAAAGAGTTGGACACTTTGGACTTAGCGACTAAACAACAACAACAATAAATATGTACTTTAAAAATATTTGAAGAGTTCACTTTTCTCAGGTTCATTTCCATTCTTTGGGGGCCTCCCTGGTGGCTCAGATGTTAAAGAATCTGCCTGCAATGACAGAGACCCAAGTTAAATCTCTGGATAGGGAAGATCCCCTGGAGAAGGGAATGTCTACCCACTCTGATGTTCGTACCTGAAGTGAATAAAGGAACCTGACAGGCTGTAGTCCATGGGGTCACAAAGGGTTGGACACCACTGAGTGACTAACACTTTCACTTTCACTTTTTCCTGTTCTTTGGCAACTTTCTACCTTTTTTTTTTTTTTTTTGGCCATGCTGTGTGGCATGCATTATCTTAATTCCCTGACCAGGGATGGAACCCATGTCCCCTGCATTGGAATCACGGAGTCTTAACCACTGGACCATCAGGGAAGCCCCTGCAACTTTCTCCTTTTGTGTGTTTGTTTTATCTTGTTTATCTGTTACCAACTCAGAAGAATATGATGTTGAAAAATGGGTTGTCTCACATACTTCTTTTGTTGCTGTAAAACACGAGTGTTGGGATTTTGTTCTTTTTTACACTAACTTGGAATATGCATATTGCTGTAGATGCTATGGATGTAACAGAGGAAGATATGGACCACCCTCCCCCATTCTTTTCCTGCCACTGTAGAGAAAATAAGTAGTCTAAAATACCTGCAAAAAATTGTGAAGTCCTGTGTTGTAATGACATGCCATTGTTCTCCTACAGTGATAAATGTACACAAAAATGCATCAATACTATTTTTTGAACAATTCCAGAAAGATCCAAGGAATAAAATAATTAAAATTATCATTTATCACTCAGTATTGTCTTTTCTTTATGCTAGAGTTGCATATCTTAACATATAGAGTTGGTCTCTTAAGCAACCCCATGGACTGTACAATCCATGGAATTCTCCAGGCCAGAATACTGGAGTGGGTAGACTTGCTCTTCACCAAGGGATCTTCCCAACCCAGGGATCGAACCCAGGTCTTTGCATTGCAGGCGGATTCTTTACCAGCTTAGCTACAAGGGAAGCCCTTATTTGAAATATGGAACACTAACTCAGAATTTTGATATTTGGTTAAAGAATAAACTGTTCCATTTCTACCCCAGCTGGGTATACTCAACTCAACTCTGATATTAATCACCCACAGATTAACACCACAGGAGTTAGTGCAGTTTCCACCAGTTAAAGGTCAGTCCTTCAGATGCCATTGCTTCCAATGCCAACCACACTTTTAACTGACTTGACTATAGATTTGGGAGTTCCTGTGACCCCTTGGGTTAATAATTTGCTGGAACAACTCAAAAGAACTACTTAAGCCACTATACTATTCTTCTTCTAGCTTCCTAATAAGGGATACAATTTAGCAACACCCTCATGAAGAGACAGTTGAGGCAAGTCATAAGAGGAAGTGTGAAGTTTCCATTTTCTTTTTTTCCGGAGTCAGTGTGCATCATTCTCCAACACATGTTCATTAACCAAGAAGCTCTGCCCTGCCTCAGTGTCTGTAGAGTTATCATCGGGGTCTCCATGATTGATTGGATCCTTAGCAATGTGACTTAGTGCATCTCCGGCTCCTTACCTCTCTTGGAGGTCAGGCTGGCCCAAAGTCAGCCCTCTAATCAAATAGTTGGTCTTTCTGGTGTCCAGCCAGAAATCATCCTGAATCTATCTAGGGCCCCACCTTGAGTCACCTCATTAGCATAAAGACACTCCTATCAGGGAGTTCCAAGAGTTTTAGGAGCTCCACCCCAGGAACTGGGATCAAAGACTACACATATTGACATTTACCCTGTAAAGAAAAAAAAAAAGCTGGTCAAGCAATTTAAACATATACTTTATACACTTACTTGATTTTAATAATTGCACTAAGTTAAAAAATATATATGATGAGGACAACATTTTAGAAGCAGTTTACCTTTTATAATTTGTTTAGTGAGTAAAAAACAAAATGCTATTAAAAAAATACTAAGATGCAATGGTCTTTATTTTGCTTTGAGGGATTTTGTCTGTTTCTCTGGGCAGGTGTTCTTGAGTGAATGGAAATATATAAATGTGATTTAGACAAACTTTCAAGCACTCACTTACTTATAAACATGTTTATTCAGATCTATACAATTTGTTTGTTTCCCTGTTGGTGGTACAGTGAGAAGATGGTGATTGTCACCTCTGGCATTGAGAGCCATGAGGGTGTCAGCCCAGTCATTTTACTCAAAGGCTGAGATGTACAATTGGTTTCTTCCAGTGTGACAGTCTCTAAGGTAGCCCTCCTGTTTACTTCTTTGGGTAATCCCCTCCCTTTGAGTGGGCAGGACTGTATAAGACTTTATCTTGTCAGCACACTCACTCTCACTGTCCTGTTGGCCTTAAAGAAGTAAACTTTTGTGAACTTCCTATCAAGAGAGCCATGTGGTAGGGAGCTCTGAGTAGTCCCTAGCAGCTGAGGCTGAAATGAATTTTGTTAACAACCTGAGTGAACTTAAAAGCTGTTCTTCTCCCTTCAAGCTTCCAAATGAGAATGCAGCCCAGCCAAAAACCTTGATAAGAGTTACATGATACTCTGAAGCAGAAACCCAAGTAGCCTGTGTTCTTGGAACTAATCCTCAAGATAGGGGAAGTGAGAAGATAGGGGGTGGGGGCAGAGGGAGGGGAAGGACCAACTTGATTCAAAAGATTTGTTTCTCAAATTCTTTTATTTAAAGGTCTTAGTGAAGTCTTCAAATATTTAAATTACACAGTAGTATTTTTTGAAGAGAATAGTAAGAGCCTTGAGTTCTGTTCTAGCGTCAATAGAATTACTAGGGTCAAATGAATTACTTCTGCTTACTGAGAAAGTTGTTAAGAGGGAAATTGTCAGTTTACTTCCTCTGAAAAATTTTGAAGAGAAACTATCCAATCAAATGAACTCCAACTTCTACAATGGTTTCATATTTTTATGGTAAAATACACATCACATAAAATTCACCAACATAGCCATTTTTTATTGTATGGTTTGGTGGTATTAGGTGCAACTGTCACCACCATCCATCTGTAGAATTCTCAATATGCAAAACTGAAACTGTACACCCATCACCCTCCTCCATTTCCCCTTCCCCTCAGCCCTTGATAACCACCACTCTGCTTTCCATGTATGAATCTGGCGGCTCTAGGTATCTCATAAATGTAGCATCATATAACATCTCTTAGAAATGTAACATCTCTTAGAATTTTACTCCTTTATTAAGGCTGACTGATGCGTCATTGTATGTATATCTCCGGCTTCCCTGGTAGCTCAGCTGGCAAAGAATTTGCCTGCAACGCAGGACACCCCCATTTGATTCCTGGGTCAGGAAGATCCCCTAGAGAAGGGATAGGCTACCCACTCCAGTATTTTGGGAGCTTCCCTGCTGGCTCCACGATAAAGAATCTGCCTCCAATGTGGGAAACCTGAATTCAATCCCTGGGTTGGGAAGATCCCCTGGAGGAGGGCATGGCAACCCACTCCAGTATTCTTCACTGGAGAATCCCCATGGAGAGAGGAGCCTGGCGAGCTACCCTCCATGGGGTCACAAAGAGTTGGGCATAACTAAGCAACTAAGCACAGCATATGTATATATACATACAATGTATACGCGACATTTTGCCTTGCTTCCACTTTTTACAGCTACCAAATTCTAAATTTTAAGACAGAATATGGCTAATTAAAATTATTTTAGATAGAATACAAATTTTAGGTCTACCCTCTGACATAATTCTTTACATAAGAATCTGCCTGCAATGTGGGAGACCTGGGTTTGATCCCATAGTCGGGAATATCCCTTAGAGTAGGGAATAGCTACCCACTCCAGTATTCTTGCCTGGAGAATTCCATGGACAGAGGAGCCTGACAGGCTACAGTCCTTGGGGTTGCTACAGTCCATACAACTGAGCAACTAACACTTTCAATTTTCTGACATAATGAATACTCTGAAAATCAATATCTATATTTTATTTATGCCATTTTAGTTTATCTTTGCATTTTTGACAGTGTTGTGATATTCATGACATACTTATGATTTATTTGATTTTCTAGCTCAAGGGTAAGCAAATTATGGCCTATGGGCCAACCTGCCAGTTTTTGTATGGTCTACAAGCAAAGAATAATTTTTGCCGATGTGTCGGTACTCAATTTGATGATAGGGGTACCAACTATGAAACCCTCATTAAGCAAAACCCCAAGTGACCTCCAATAAAATGGAATTTAACATTAAAAAAATGAATTTTATATTTACTGCAGTGTTATAGGAAGTTCTCTTGGATATGGTGCAATTGGTTGGTTTGATTATATAAACGTTTCAGAAAACGTGTGGAATGCATAAAAAACTAATTTTTAAAATTAGTGGAATGGTGAAAGCTTTTTGCTATGAATCTGATAGGTAAAGATTTAAAATCCAAACTCTATAGAAAATTATTATAAATCTTTAAAGTGAACAATCAATCTCCACTAGATAAATGTTAATAATAGCATGACGTATTTCCTGCTCACTTGAGATCCTATTCTTTGGACCCTTATTTCAGCAAGTCACACTTTTTCACATCTTCCCTTTTGTGTTTGCATATCTTCTATCTGCCTGACTGATCTCCCTGAAGACTCAGTTAAAACTTTGATCTTTCTTTATAACCTTTCCTTTGCTTTTGTAACCGCTTTTAACTATAATCATCCATATAAAATATAGGTTGTTCATTTTATGAAAATAAATCAATTATACTTAGGATTTCTACTTCAATTTATTTTAATAGTTACAGAAACAGCAACAACAAATTGTAGTGTACTCCTAATTACTTGGGAAAGTCTCCAAGCTTTGCCTTTCTACACCATCTCTGCACCCTCTGCAAATGTTCAAATGATGTTGTCTTTCATCATAGCTCTTTGCTAGTACATCACATCTGGTTATTCATACTTCATAGGACAATTCTTATCGTATGCAGACTTTGACTTCCCTAGGCAACAGCAAAAGATTTTTCAGCAAACTATGTATTAAGGTCAGAATACCACATAGTTGTAAAACATGTAGAAATGGGTAATTGAGGAAAGCTTGAAAATAGTATATAATTTCATTCAGTTCAATTCAGTCACTCAGTCATGTCTGACTCTTTGCAACCCCATGAATCCCAGCACACCAGGCCTCCCTGTCCATCACCAACTCTTGGAGTCCACCCAAATCCATGTCCATCGAGTCGGTGATGCCATCCAGCCATCTCATCCTCTGTCATCCCCTTCTCCTCCTGACCCCAATCCCTCCCAGCATCAGGGTCTTTTCCAATGAGTCAACTCTTTGCATGAGGTGGCTGAAGTATTGGAGTTTCAGCTTCAACATCAGTCCTTCCAATGAACACCAGGACTGATCTCCTTTAGGATGGACTGGTTGGACCTCCTTGCAGTCTAAGGGACTCTCAAGAGTCTTCTCTAACACCACAGTTCAAAAGCATCGATTCTTCGGCACTCAGCTTTCTTCACAGTCCAACTCTCACATCCATACATGACTACTGGGAAAACCATAGCCTTGACTAGATGGACCTTTGTTGGCAAAGTAATGTCTCTGCTTTTTAATATGCTATCTAGGTTAGCCATAACTTTCCTTCCAAGGAGTAAGCGTCTTTTAATTTCACGGCTGCAGTCACCATCTGCAGTGATTTTGGAGCCCAAAAAAATAAAAAGTCTGACACTGTTTCCACTGTTTCCCCATCTATTTCCCATGAAGTGATGGGACCAGATGCCATGATCTTCGTTTTCTGAATGTTGAGCTTTAAGCCAACTTTTTCACTCTCCTCTTTCACTCTCATCAAGAGGCCTTTTAGTTCCTCTTCACTTTCTGCCATATGGGTGGTGTCATCTGCATATCTGAGGTTATTGATATTTCTCCTGGCAATCTTGATTCCAGCTTGTGTTTCTTCCAGCCCAGCGTTTCTCATGATGTACTTTGCATGTAAATTAAATAAGGGGGTGACAATATACAGCCTTGACATACTCCTTTTCCTATTTGGAACCAATCTGTTGTTCCATGTCCAGTTCTACAAATCTTTAAAAATTGTTCAGTCAGAAAATGTTATTTAAAAGGTTGGTGCATTAAAGTAAGGAAATTCTTAGTTTTTTCTGTCCTACAAGATTCAGCTGAAACTAAAGTTGTTAAGTTTAAGTAATAACACACAAAGGCTTTAGCCACTGCCACAAAAACTGGTAACAGGAGTTCCCCTCTCTGATTAACAATGCAAATCAGTTGAGTAGAAAAATTATTAACAGATAATGTCAACATTATTGACATTTCACCCTTGTTAACATTAAATTTTGACTTTATTTAAAATATTGACTATACTTTTGTAAAGTGGTAAAAGAAAGCCGAAAATGTATTTTATCATCATCTGTAGGTATTCTAGGAAGCTTATGTCATTCAGTTCTGGATTAACTTTCAAAGTGACTATTGAAAATTCTTAGAATGTTTTAGGAAATGTTTAAAAAAATTTTTTCAGAGGAAGTGGCAAATAAATGAGTACATAAGGATTCTTCAAATTGATTTTTGCTTTCATCCTCTTCTTTAAATGAAATTGACTTTCTTCCTATAAACTATCATAAATTATAGAAGTCCTATATGATTGGTATTTGACAGATATGCTCCTTCAATACATTGATATACTAACATGGCTACAATAATATGATAATATCTTAATACAATAATGGTGATAGAAGTTTTATATGGAATTCTAGTGAAATTTCTTCACAATAATAAATATTTTTGCTGGTCCAGTCATAAAAATAATAAAGTGCTAGTCCAATTGATGGTGGATTAGATTGTACACTTAATGCAAAGAAGAGCATTAAAATGAACTTGTTTGTTACAAATCAAAGAGTAAAAATATAAGACATAAATGGTGGTTCCCCCAACATTCAGAGTAATAAATAAGTACTTGTGAAACCTCATTTTTCTAAGTAGAATAAACCCTGAACCTGAATCAGGTTTTGCCTGCAAGTCAAAACTGCACCATTCGATTTGAAAAGACTGAGGCAGATATTTTTTAAAAGCTTCAGAACTGTTTGGGAAAGACAGATAAGTGGTACAGAAGCAGTCACATTGATTAATTATTACTTTTCATGCACTGTAGTGCATAGAAGAATAGTCAGGTCTTTAGTCATGCGTTAGTCTTAGGTCTGTTCCCCACTTGTTGTGTGACCTTAATCACCTATCCTCTCCTTGTCTTGGGGTACTATATCCTTTCTTCATTAAAATGTTGGAAAGTTTAAACAAGAACTTACGTGTGTGTGTGTTTAGTTTTTAAATGGTGACCAGCAGATAAAACAGTATTACATATTAGCCACTCCTAGTGTTATCAACAGATATTGAGTATTTACTATCAGTCACTGTGCTGAGTGAGAATGGGAAGGTGCTGCCTTAGAGAATTCAGTTTACTGATGCTCAGGGCTCTACTTCATCTTCTCTACTTTTGTCCTAGTTCTTTTTTCCTGTCTCTTGTATCTTATTCCCAAGAGAATAAATTCAAGGTTCTAGTTTAATCTCATTATTTCATTTTCCCCCAGTCTTATTGGTATTAAAGTATACAACACAGTGACTTGATATATGTATATATTGTGATGCATTTACTGCAAGTTTAGATAACATCCATCAGTCTGTAACCAGAGTTACAATTTTTTTTTTCTATAAGGTAAGTAAGTCACAGGGATGTGACAGCATAGTAACTATTGTTAACAATACTGTGTTGTATATTGGAAAGTTGCTAAGAGTAGATCAATCTTAAATTTGTACCTAATATGTAAAGAGAGAATTAGAAAATTGACCTGCTGAATAAAATAAAATATTTCAAGGTCATTTAAATGTTTGTTTTATAGATGTTTGTTTGCTACTGATGGGTGTGAGCAAGTTAGATATTCTATACCGGAGACTACTCCTTACAAAACTTTTTATCAGAGGATGGGGAAGGCCAGAGGATCTCAAAAGGTAAGCAGTGTTCTCTGCATGCTTGCCAAGTTTGTTGTTTTGGGAAACATTTAAAATTTCATTTCAGTTTTTAAAAAAGCCTTTTTCTATAAATATAAAGTGATTGATAAATTAAGCATTAGCTATTGAATAAGAAAAGAAATTGTTTTATCTAATTATTACTGTTAAGTTTTAACTCACATAATCATAAATTGAACTGTTTTTAAAGTAATTCAGACTTAAAGAGCTCTCAGACATAGATTTTTAACTTTGATAATTATTGCTTCGAGTTTTCAAGGACTGAACTTTCTTGAATAACTTGGAATTTGTGATGACTATAAAACTGTGATATACTATATAGCTCATGAAAACATTTGGATTAGTGAAAATTAATTCAGGATTTGCACCTTCAATTTTGAGGCTTTCATATGTTAATTACTTTCAGAACAATGATATTTCTCATGTTTTTTCTGAAACAAAATTTCAGTCTTGATAAAAAACAAACCCTATTTTTTTGTTTCATTATTAAAATTAAATTTTGATACAGTTCGTAAACTGGACTTGCTAATTTTTACTTTTCATCAGTCTCAATATAATGGAAGTAATGAATTTTTACCTTTTTCTCCCTTCCCATAATAGACTCTTTGAATTCAGGAAGATTATTGGAAATCGAGAAAGATGTCAGAATCTGGTTTCAAGTGATTATCCAGTGTACATTGATAAGGTATTAAAATGAAAGAAATGCAATTATAGAAATTCAGGTTTTATATAACTGTGTGGCAAGAGTGGGCTGAATGTTGGAGTATAATAACAGTGAATTCTAAAACATGAGTACAATATAGATTTTTTTTCATTTTATATTTTTTTAATATTATATATATTCTAATTGAATGCTTTTAATAACTATCTGCATGTTTATATAGGAGCATATTTTTAACACTTAGATAAATACAAGAAAATATTTAGGGCTGGGTCTTTTTGAACCTCATCTTTTATCTTTAGGCTCAAGAAAGTGAAAGTAAATTATTCAACATTTCAGAAGAATTACAAATAATACAGGGAAGTACTCTAGTTAGAGAATCAGCACATGAAAAGTTGTTAGCAAAACAATTGTTATGTAACATCAGGGAATTCTTATGGGATACAGTTAATTGATGAGAGAAGGGTAGAAAGTAAATGCTGCAAAATTAGAGAATATGAGAAAATGTTTTTGAAATAGTTTTGTTTTTAAGCAACCATTTTTTTTGTAAAATATTTCTAGATTTATGTACTTGGATATTTAATGTTGTTGGGGAGGAGCTGCAAATGGTTAAACTTCACATCCCTCACTGCCATCAACCAAAATAACTCCACTTTCATCTCTTTCACATATTGGATAAAAGACTTTCACTGCTAAACACAGGATCTTGTAAATTGGAAATCCCTCCTCTATACCATATAGCAGTTCCTTGTATCTTCTGGATTTAGAACATTTCTCCCTCAAACTTGGCTAAATATTTCCATTTTCTCTATTTTCTTCTACTAAAGACTCATAGGCTTAAACAAATTTAAAACATACTACATAAAGATCAGAACTCTAACTCCGGCCACTTTTTACCCCCTATTTCCATTTTCCTCCCTGGGAGGAATTACTGTTAGGATTTTAGAATGCTTTCTTGCAGATATCCTTCCTCTCCCCCAACCTTATCTCACTCTCACTCTCAGTTTTCAAACCTTGAGAAATAGTTCAAATACAGAAAAATCACCCTTTTAAAATGTACAATTCAGTGTAGTTTTTTATTATATTCCAAGATGTGCAACTATCCCTGTCTAATTCCAGAACAGTTTATTGCCCCCAGAAGAAGCCCTATACCTGTTAAGTTGTCACCTGCCACTTCCCTAGCCTCTCACCTGCTGGTAATCACTCATTTGTTGTCTCTGTGGATTCACCTGTTCTGGACATTTCTTATAAATGGAATCATCCAACATGTGGCATTTTGTTTCTGGCTTAATTCACTTAGCAGATTTTAAGATTCACCCATGTTGTACCAGGTACCAGTGCTTCATTCTTTTTTATGGCTAAATATTCCAGTGTAAATATGTACATTTTGTTTATTCATTTATTGATGAGCATTTTAGTTGTTTCTACTTTTTAACTATTATGAATAATAATTCCATGAATATTCATGTACTTGTGTTTTTGGAGTAGAAGGTAATGGCACTCCACTCCAGTACTCTTGGCTGGAAAATCCCATGGATGGAGGAGCCTGGTAGGCTGCAGTCCATGAGGTCACTAAGAATTGGACACGACTGAGCAACTTCACTTTCACTTTTCACTTTCATGCATTGGAGAAGGAAATGGCAACCCACTCCAATGTTTTTGCCTGGAGAATCCCAGGGACGGGGGAGCCTGGTGGGCTGCTGTCTATTGGGTCGCACAGAGTCGGACACAACTGAAGCGACTTAGCAGCAGCAGCAGCAGTGTTTTGTGGATATACATTTTCAGTTCTCTTGGGTATACACCTAGGAATGAAATTGCTCAGTCACATGGTAATTCTGTGCTTAAATTATTAACAAATTGTCAACTGTTTTCCAAAGTGTACCACTTTAAAACTTTGCCACACACAGTGTATAATGCTTTCAGTTTCTCCACATCCTTACTAATATTTCTACTTGCCCTAGCCTTCCTAATGGGTGTGAAGTATATTTTATTGTGATTTTGATATGTCTTTCCCTAATGACTGTGATGTTGAGCATCTTTTTATATTCTTATTGGTCATTTTCATTTGAGAAATATCTGTGAAACCCTTGCCCATTTTTAATTGGGTTATTCATCTTTTTAGTGTTGAGTTGTAGCTTGCTTAACTTTTAAATCTATATTCTGTATAGCTCTGAGAGTGTTTTTTTTTTCCTTATCAAATTGCCATTTATCCCAATACTATTTGTTGAATTATTATTCCCTTTCACATTAGGTTGTGCTGCCTCCTTTTTCAAATAATTAATTCTTCTAAAATAGATAAAAGAAAAGTTTAAAACTGTAAGAGGCACAAAGATGACTAAATAAAGATTTCTTGGATCAAAATTTCATATTATATATATTGTCTCCTTACCATTTTTTTTTTTTTTTAGAGAAAATGCAATGTAATTCCAATTAAAATATTCAGTTTAGTACTAAGGTCCATAAAAGGATCCTTAAATTATTTTGAGAAGGACTCAAGTATATATTTGGAAAGTATAGTCAGATCAGGAATACCTGAAAAGGAAGAGTGGTAAGTAAAAACTAGTTCAGTCATATATCAATGGGTATTGTAAGGCACAGCATACTCAACACAGCCTAATATTGGTATAGAAATAAAATATATGCTAATAAGACCCAATATATGATTGGAAATAATTTGTCAAAATTTATGGAAGCTTACTTAATGCCCATCTCATCCTCTGTCGTCCCCTTCTCCTCCTGCATTCAATCTTTCCCAGCTTCAGGGTCTTTTCCAATGAGTCAGTCCTTCATATCAGGTGCCCAAAGTATTGGAATTTCAGCTTCAGCATCAGTCCTTCCAATGAATATTCAGAACTGATTTCCTTTAGGATGGACTGGTTGGATCTCCTTGCTGTCCAAGCGACTCTCAAGAATCTCTCTCCAACACCATAGTTCAAAAGCATCAATTCATTGGTGCTCAGCTTTCTTTATAAGCCAACTCTCACATCCATACATGACAACTGGAAAAACCATAGCTTTGACTAGACGGACCTTTGTTACCAAAGTAATGTCTCTGCTTTTTAATATGCTGTCTAGGTTGGTCATAACTCTCCTTCCAGGGAATAAGCATCTTTTAATTTCATGGCTGCAGTCACCATCTGCAGTGATTTTGGAGTCCAGAAAAATAAAGTCTCTCACTGCTTCCATTGTTTCCCCATCTATTTGCCATGAAGTGAAGGGACCAGATGCCATGATCTTCATTTTCTAAATATTGAGTTTTAAGCCAACTTTTTCACTCTCCTCTTTCACTTTCATCAAGAGGCTCTTTAGTTCTTCTTCACTTTCTGCCATAAGGGTGGTGTCATCTGCATATCTGAGGTTATTGATATTTCTCCCAGCAATCTTGATTCCAGCTTGTGCTTCATCCTGCCCAGCATTTCTCATGATGTACTCTGCATGTAAGTTAAATAAGCAGGATGACAATATACAGCCTTGATGTACTCCTTTCCCGATTTGGAACCAGTCTGTTGTTCCATGTCCAGTTCTAACTGTTGCTTCTTGACCTTCATACAGATTTCCCAGGAGGCAGGTCAGGTGGTCTGGTATTCCCATCTCTTTCAGAATGTTCCACAGTTTGTTGTGATTCACACAGTCAAAGGCTTTGGCGTAGTTGATAAAGCAGAAGTAGATGTTTTTCTGGAACTCTTGCTTTTTCGATGATCGAACGGATGTTGGCAATTTGATCTCTGGTTCTTCTGCCTTTTGTGAATCCAACTTGAACATCTGGAAGTTCATGGCTTGGAGAATTTTGAGTATTACTTTGCTAGCATGTGACATGATTACTTTACTAGCTTGTGAGAACCCCATGAACAGTATGTGATGCTATACTGCTGATTTAATTTTGACTGTTATCCTGATAAAGATTTTTTTAATTAAAAAAAATAACTATTCGAGGTGAAAAAATTTAGGTGTTGAATATTAGCAAATGCCTTTGCTATATATGCAAGTATGACATTTTTCCTTACATGAATCTTACATCAATAGCTTGCCTGAAAATAAGCCATTCTGATATATGTAATGTCAACCCTTATTTGAAAGTGGTAAATTATAATTTGTTTGTAAGTTGTTTTTATACTTATCTTTATATTGTTGAATTTTTGTAGTGGATATTTTATTTTGTTATTATGCAAATTGTCCTTATACAAATGAGCTTTACTTATAGATTATTTTCCCAAATAGACTAAAGTAAAGGAAATGAAGGAACCATGTCTCTAGAAAGCAGAATGGTGCAAAAGGATACACAGGAGTAGGAGTGTGTGTTCAGTCCTGTCCAATTCTTTGTGACTCCATGGACTGAAGCCCACCAGGATCCCCTGTCCATGGAATTCTCCAAGCAAGAACACTGGAGTGGGTTGCCATTTCGTTCTCCAAAATGATACATAGTCAGGAAGAAAAAAATGTTTTAATTAAATAGAACTTTTAAATAGAAAAACATTTGTGATGGACTGAGATATCGTCATCCTTGTGTATACAACTTGGTTTTGCTTTTTTTTAGATTGAAGAGCAATCAGATTGTAAGATCCTAGATGGACACTTTGTTTCCCCCATGGCCCATTATGTGCCTGATATCATGCCAATTGAATCTGTTATTGCTAGGTAAGAATTTTTATTTAGAAAGTTACGGTAGTAGATTGTTTATGTTAATGTATGCAATTAATATCAATGTCATTACTTCAAATTACTTTTTAATTACAATAATTATTCAGTATTTTTCCATTAAAATATGGAGGGAGAGTAAAAGTTTAAAGTTTAGTATACATTTGAACTTAAACTGTTACCAGCGTAATCTTCAAAATATCAAGAAGTGGTACAGTCTGGGAATACTAAAAGAAGCAGTCATTGTGCTTCGTCACTTAGTCATGTCCAACTCTTTTCAAACCCATGGACTGCAGCCCGACAGGCTCCTCTATCCATGGGGATTCTCCAGGCAAGAAAACTCGAGTGGATTGCCATGTCCTTCTCCAGGGGATCTTCCCAACCCAGGGATCAAACCCAGATGTCCCACACTGAAGGCAGACTCTTTACCGACTGAGCCACCAGGGAAGCCCAAAATGAGGCAGAGCTGTTAGCATTGGTAGTTTTGACTTGAGACAGAAAACTAAAAGTTAGTTTGCATGAGCATAGGACAGAAATAATCATTAAACCATCCTAAATTTACGTGTCTATATTCTATTTAACAATTTATTTACAGTAGGTGAGACTTCCCTGATGACTCAGCAGTTAAAGAATCTGCCTGCAGTACCAAAGACACAAGAAACTCCGGTTTGATCCCTAGGTCAGGAAGATCCCCTGGAGAAGGAAATGGCAACCCACTCCAGTATTCTTGCCTGAAAAATCCTGTGGACAGAGGACACAGTCCAAAGGGTCACAAAGAGTCAGACATGACTGAGTGACTAAGCACATACAAGTAGTGGTGTTTTCCCTTGCCCAGGCAAAGTAAGCTGGTTTAGAATTCAGGTTTATGTTGCCCAAGACTGCAACCATCTGAGGTCAAACCTTGAGCTGACCAGAATTCTACTATGATAATTATTCCAGAATGTCAACTGCTAAGAAAACTGAAGAGAAAAATAAATCAGTTTGGGAAGATAAAATTCTGAAAATGGATAGTGGTAGGGGTTGCTCAATAATGTAAATGTACTTAATGTCACTAAACTGTACAATTAAAAATGGTAAATTTTATCTTATATATATCTTACTACAATGGTTAAAACAAAGTCATATAGGAAAAAACATTATAGAGGAGACTAAAATATTATAAGAAGAAGACGACAAATAGATATTTTCTGGGGGGGCATGGTTTGCTTTTACCGTCAAACATAAAAATTTTAATAAATCTTGTCATAACTCCAAGTAGAGAAAAAGATAACCATGAACTATTTTGTTGATACATCAACAGCTTGTACAGCCAAGCATTATTCCTGCAAGGAGAAAAAGTAGAGCTATCTAAAGAATTGTTTTTCTAGGACTTAATCATATTTGTTGATGTCTTTACAAAATAAGAAAATTTCATTTTGCATATATAAAGTTGTGGTATTGCTGCTGCTACTGCTAAGTCATTTCAGTCGTGTCCGACTCTGTATGACCCCATAGACGGCAGCCCATCAGGCTCCCCCGTCCCTGGGATTCTCCAGGCAAGAACACTGGAGTGGGTTGCCATTTCCTTCTCCAATGCATGAAAGTGAAAAGTGAAAGTGAAGTCGTTCAGTCGTGTCCAACTCTTTCCGAGCCCATGGACTGCAGCCTACCCAGGCTCCTCCATCCATGGGATTTTCCAGGCAAGAGTACTGGAGTGGGGTGCCATCGCCTTCTCCGTCTTACAGGTTAAACTATCTGAAACATTGGCTTGAGCTCTGCCCACTTCCCACAGACACAGCATCTGATGTGCTGTTTCTATTGACCATTTAAGTAGTAATCAGTAGCCATTTCCTCAGGGTGGGAAGGTTCTTCTCCAGCCACTTAATATTTTTGGATATGGTTTCCAGAATAATTTGAAATATATCTAGATGTGATCCTTGGGCCTGAAGAGATTCAAAAAACAGTTCCACCTCCTGCAACTCATCCTTGGAAGAAAAATGAGATGTTGTACCGGAGACCATCATTCTTATGGGGAATGAGCCCAAATCAAATTTTTTAAGGAGATGGGTCCAATTTTCTTTTACAAAGTTCCAGGCTAGTTGCTGCCCTTCTGGATTTCTGGCAATCTCAAAAAGAAGAGCTGCCAAGTCCTGTGTCTAGATAACCTTTCCTTCCATTCCTAGTTCAGTTAACTTCATTAACTTTTCCTGATGTTTGCTGGTTGACAATGCATACAGGATTTTGTTATAAGGTAAAAATGATTATGCTAAATTCTGTGCTTATAATTAAATATTTTAACACTGTAATACAAAGCCAATTTACAATTCTTTGTTGCCATTGGGCAAACAGTAGCTTAATCAGTCACTTACAATTTAAATGTCAAAATTCTAAATGATTTTTTCTCCCAAAAAATTTAATTATGGAACTTTAAAGAATTCAAAGTTCGTATTTAAAGCCTTTTAGTTTCACTGATGTGTCATCTTATTTTAAATAGGTTCCAATTTATTGTGCCTAAAGAGTGGAACAGCAAATACAGACCTGTATGCATTCATCTTGCTGGAACAGGAGATCATGTAAGACTTTGTTATGAACTCACATACTCTCCTTAATAGATGTATTTATTATATCTTTACATTTAATTTTTATTTAATATTTGAATATAGTTTATTTACAATGTTGTGTTAGTTTCAGGTGTACAGCAAGGTGATTCAGTTATACATATACATATATCCATTCTTTTTCAGATTCTTTTCCCTTATAGGTTATTACAAAATACTTAGTAGAGTTCCCTGTGCTACTTGTCCTTGTTAATTGTCTATCTTATATATAGTTGTATATGTTAATCTCAAACTTCTAATTTACTTACTGTATTCTTAAGTATGTCATCTTTTCTTTCCTTAGCATTACTGGAGACGACGAACGCTGATGGCTCGTCCCATGATTAAAGAAGCCCGAATGGCCTCTTTACTGTTAGAAAACCCTTATTATATCCTTTTATAATACCTTGACATCTTTTATTTATTTATTTATTTATAGATTTAGTTATCAAAAGGAATGATAGATACTATCCAGCTTTTCTACAGTAGTGAAATTTGTCAGTTCAGAAAATGCTTAAGAAGCAAGAATGAAAAGAAGTGAAAAATTGTTCATACCTTTTTAAAAGGCAATTTATGGATTTTATTTCTATTATATAATAAAGATAAACTGCCCTTCTGGTTCCTTTGAGTTTTATACAGAAAGTCAAGTGTTTGACTTACTAAGTAAGCTCATATTTCAAATCCATTTACATTTAAATATCAGTTGAGGTTTAGAAACAGTTCCTAACTTAAATTTCAAGATGACATCAGACTATTCCCAGAAGAAGGAAGGAAACTGATGCACAGATATAAAGAAATGTTCAGCGTTGGTGGTAATAACAGAAATGTAATTTGCAACAATTAGAAAAAATTTTTAAAAATAAAACACAGTAACCATGAGGCTGTTGTGAAATGGCACTTTCATTACTGATGACTGTTCAACCTTTTGAAAGCATTTTTACTATATGCATTGTGAGCCTTTAAAAATCTCATATCCCTTGACAGAGTCATATTAATTCTGGGAAGTTAAATAAATGTCTAACAGTAGAAAAATGGTTAATTAAATTGTGGTTTATAACATTGGAATGTTATATGATTGGTTAGTTTATGTTTGTTACTTTTCTCATTTACTACCTGTATAACCTTGAACCTTTTAGTGCCTCAACTTTTCCTTCATAAATGGGAATAATCTCTTAGGTTATTTAAAGTATTAAATAATTAATCCTTTCTAGAACAGTGCCTGGCAAATAATAGTCATTCAGTAGATTTTAGCAAGTTATTATTAAAAGTTTACAATAATGAATGAAAAGTATTTTTAATGCAAAAATAATGTATAAAACTATGATATGACATAGGTATAAAAAAACCTAGAACAGAAAGTTCACTAAAAAACTGTGCAAAAAAAAACTATGCAGAAGTGAAAATGTTGGAAAGAAGTATACCAAAGTATTAATATGGTTGTCTGTAGGTAAAATAGTTTTTCTTCAAACATGCTTTTCTGTATTTTCAAGATTTTCTATAAAAATGTATACATGAAGAAAGAAATCAATAAACTTCATTTTAAAATTAAATTGACAATTACACAACCTTGATGAATATACTAAAAACATTGAATTGTACACCTTAAATGGGTGAATTGTCTGGTTGTGACTATATTTCAGTTAAGCTTTTTTAAAAAAGAAAAAGACTTAAGTTAAAAAACTTGAACAGCCTATATGAGATAACTGGAAAATAGTTATTTCAGCATTAAATTGTCTTCAAATTTAACTGTTTTGCTTAAGTTAATGTGTTTTGAGACACAGTATATTTAATTATTGTAAAACTTTCTCTTTGACCCACATCCTTAAATGGCTGCAGGAAACCCAAGGACCAAATGTAAGTATGTGTTACCTTCATTTTCCAGTCTTTATACTAAATTTTCAGCAATTCTGAAATTTTTGGTAGGCTAACCATTTTTAAGTTTAATATCCAAGTGTTATTGGGGAAGATTTTCTGTTATAAAACTGAAAATTTAACACATATTATCTTAAATTGTTGTTTTAAGCTTTTTGCAATGTCTAATAAAAAGATAAAAAAGAAATTTTAATAGGTTGACTAAAGATATATTGTATTTATAAAACTGTACCAAAGAAATTAAAAGACTTTCCCTTTTTAAGGTACATTTAGTTTGTGAAATGAAACATTACTCTTTTTATTCTTGCAATGTGTATTATAGGTAATCTGAAGATAAGCTTTTTTTTCTTGTCTTTTAAAATGATGAAATTTTAAATCAGTTTTTTTATGTTTCTGTAATTTATTAATATATTGTGTTTGATTTTGGTTCATTCAATAGATATTTGACCCTAACCACTGGTAAGATAGCAACAAAACTACAAGGTTCTTACTTTCATAGAGTTTATATTCTAGTATGGGAGCTATATAAAAATAAAAGATAATTTTAGGTGCTTATCAATGCCATGAAGAAAATGAAGCAGATAAATGGGAGAAAGAACTATAGGGGGTGAGTGCATAGTTGAAGCAGTATTAGATATGAGGACATGATATAATGAAAAGAAACTTCCAGGAGATCGTGAAGGACAGGGAAGCCTGGCGTGCTATAGTGCATGAGGTCACAAAGAGCCAACATGACTTAGCAACTAAACAACAACAACAACAACTGTGCTTTGAATTTTACTGTATGTGCATTGGGAAACCTCTGGAGAATTTCAAGCAAAGGAGCGATCTGATCTATGTTTTTAAAGGCCTGTCTGGCTTACTGGGGCAAGAGTAGTAGTAAAGTAGCTTCACATAGGAGACTACTACAGTTCAGTTCAGTTCAGTTGCTCAGTCGTGTCCGACTCTTTGTGACCCCATGAACCGCAGCACGCCAGGCCTCCCTGTCCATCACTAACTCCCAGAGTCCACCCAAACCCATGTCCATTGAGTCGGTGATCCCATCCGACCTTCTCATCCTCTGTTGTCCCCTTCTCCTCCTGCCTTTAATCTTTCCCAGCATCAGGGTCTTTTCCAGTGAGTCAGCTCTTCATATCAGGTGGCCAAAGTATTGGAGTTTCAGCTTCAACATCAGTCCTTCCAATGAACACTCAGGACTGATCTCCTTTAGAATGGACTGGTTGGATCTCCTCACAGTCCAAGGGACTCTCAAGAGTCTTCTCCAACACCACAGTTCAAAAGCATCAATTCTTATGCGCTTAGCTTTCTTTATAGTCCAAATTTCACATCCATACATGACCACTGGGAAAACCATCATCTTGACTAGATGGACCTTTGTTGACAAAGTAATGTCTCTGCTTTTTAATATTCTCTCTAGGTTGGTCATAACTTTCCTTCCAAGGAGTAAACGTCTTTTAATTTCATGGCTGCAGTCACCATCTACAGTGATTTTTGGAGCCCCCCAAAATAAAGTCTGACACTGTTTCCACTGTTTCCCCATCTATTTCCCATGGAGTGATGGGACCGGATGCCATGATCTTCATTTTCTGAATGTGGAGCTTTAAGCCAACTTTTTCACTCTCCTCTTTCACTTTCATCAAGAGGCTTTTTAGTTCCTCTTCACTTTCTGCCATAAGGGTGGTGTCATCTGCGTATCTGAGGTTATTGATATTTCTCCTGGCAATCTTGATTCCAGCTTGTGCTTCCTCCAGCCCAGCATTTCTCAGGATGTACTCTGCATATAAGTTAATTTCAATAATGCAGGGGAAAATTTGACTAAAGTCAAGTGGTAGCAAGGGAAGTGAAAAGAAGTACTAATGAACTTTAGATAAAATTTACAAGTTGAAATGGTAAGACTTGTTAAAAAATTGGATATTGTGGGTAAGAGATCACAAGTTCTCCCTTGGACATGTTAAACTTGTAATGACTGTTAGACCTGCAAGTGAAGAAGTAGGAAAATGGAAAGTGCTGGGGAGAGAGAAGTCACGTGTTCAAAGTGGTTATAACAGGCTTCCCAGGTGTATCAGTGGTAAAGAATCCTCCTGCCAAGCAGGAGACCTGGGCTGGATCCCTGGGCTGGCAAGATCCCCTGGAGAAGGAAATGGCTATCGAATCCATTGTTCTTGCCTGAGAAGTCCTATGGAAGAAGAGCCTGGCAGACTACAGTACATGGGGTCACAAAGAGATGGACACAATTTAGCGAGTAAACCACCACCACCATAGGTCTTTATAAAGTCGTGAGAACATGAAAGAGGTACAGACAAAAGCACAGTGCAGTGGAGGCCAGCCTGTATTCTGTGAAGGATAGTTTAGAATTTCCTTTCGAAACCTTGTGAAAAGTTAAAATGCACAACTAAATAGTTCAAGAATTCTTACTTAGGAGCCATGCCATAAATTCAGAACTAGGTGTGTCATATAAGTGGTTAAAAAGTGCAAGAGGTTGTTGAGTTCTAAGAAGCAGCATAGGTTTAATAGGAAATCTGTGACTTTGGAGTCATAGACATATTTTGGAATCATAACTTACCATTTGCTAATTGTATGGCCTAACTCATTTATGATGTGGGAATACTAAATAATTTCTTCCATGAAGGATTGTTGAGAATTATTATAAGTTATCCTATCGGATATTATATACCCAAGAAATATAATACTTTATTTTGTTTTTCTTGAACAATTCATCCTAAGAAATTGCTTATAACTTAAATTATAATAAAGTTCTCTCTCAGTTTCATCTCTCTCTCTCTCTCTCTCAAAGCCATCTATGCCTGCTTTCATCAAAAATGGTTAAACTATTTGAGACTCAGTCCATTGTTAACAAAGAACCACTGTCCTAGAACCTACATTAGTAACTTCTATGTAAAAGAGCCAACTGAAGTAGAACTAAGAATTCAAACTTCCATACCAGGCTAAAATAAGTAATCAGGAGAACTATGATCATAAATAGAAAATTGGAACAAGGATAGAAATCCAATGTAAGGATAAATAGCCTTTTTATGATGATGAATATAATTTATTTTGGCAAAAGATAGCCTAGTTTCTATAAAGAGAAAGCTGCTTTGTGGACTTAACTCTAAGAGGATGTGGTAGGACAGTGGAGATAAGGTCTTCTGGGAGCCAGAGTTCTGTTTTTCAAAGCTTTGCATTCCTATGGCACTTGGTTCTTTGCACATAATTATTCTATTAAGCACATAATAATTCTACATAATTATTCTACATATAATAACCATTGACAAAGTGAATTTTTATACATTTTGGCAATGTTCCCTATAGGAATATGTCTTTATGTGAATTAAATTTTGAAAATAGATTATAACTTGGTCACTTTAGTAATAAAGTCATATTTTTAATCATTGTATAAGAATGGTTCTGGATTCTAAAAATATGTAGTAAAATAATTCTTACAAGTAAATACTTGTATGTAAAATCAGTTTCTAAAACAGAAAGTTTCAGTTGAATTGGTGTGTTTAAATTCATCAAAACATATTTTTATAAAAATTATTTTTCTAATAGTCAAGATTTCAGTAATTCAGGAGACTAGTATTAGGTTGAATTCTTTTACATTGCTATTTATTTTCCTTTTGTTCTTGTTGCCTTGTTCCTTTTTTACTATTTTAATTTTATTGGAGTATAGTTGATTTACAGTGTTGTGTTAGTTTTAGGTGTGCACCAAAGTGATTCAGTTATACATCTATCCATTCTTTTTTTGATTCTTCTCTTATATAGGTTATCACAGAATATTGAGTAGTGTTCCCCGTGCTATACAGTATGTCTCTGTTGGTTATCTATCTTATGTATTGTAGTGTGGGCACGTTTATTCCAAACTCCTGATTTATTCCTTCCCTTCACATTTCCCCTTTGGCAGCCATAAGTTTATTTTCAATATCTGTAAGTCTTTTTCTGCTTTGTAAATAAGTTCATTTGTATCATTTTAAAACTAGATTCCTCATATGAGTGATAGCATATGATATGTCTTTCTTTGTCTTAGTACGATAATCTTGAGATCCATCCATGTTGCTGCAAATGGCACACTATTTCATTCTTTTTTATGGTTGAGTAATAAACAGTCCATTGTATAAATATACCACATCTTTATCATTCTTCTATCAGTGGGCATTTAGGTTGCTTCCATGTCTTGACTATTGTAGATAGTGCTGCACTGAACACTGGGATGAGTGTATCCTTTTGGATTTTGGTTTTCACCAGATATATACTCAGGAATGGGATCGATGGATCATATGGTAGTTATTTATTTACTTTTTAATGGAACTTCCATACTGTTCTCCTTAGTGGTTATTCCAATTTACATTCCAACCAACAGTATAGGAGGGTTTCCTATTCTCCTTACCCTCTCCAGCATTTACTGTTTGTGGACTTTTTGTTAATGGCCATTCTGACTGGTATGAAGTGTTACTTCATTGTGGTTTTGATTTGTGTTTCTCTGATAATTAGTGATGTTGCGTATCTTTTCATGTGCTTTTTGGTCATCTGCATGTCTTCTTTGGAGAAACGTCTCTTTAGATCTTCTGCCCATTTTTTTGAGTGGGTGTTTTTTTTTTTCATATAGAGCTGTGTGGGCTCTATGTCAGTCACTTTTTTTACAAATATTTTCTCCCAGCCTGTGGGGTTGTTTTTTTGTTTTGTTTATGATTTCCTTTGCTGTGCAAAAGGTTTTGAGTTTAATTAGGCCTCATTTGTTTATTTTCATTACTCTTGGAGATGGATCAAAAATGATATTGCTGGACTTCCCTGGCAGTCCAGTGGTTAAGACTGTGTGTTTCCAATGCTTGGGGGCACAGGTTCAATCCCTGGTCATGGAACTAAGATTCCACATGCTGTGTGATGCAGCCAAAAAAAAAAAAGATATTGTTGTGATTTATGTCAAAGAGTGTTCTGCTTATGTTTTCCTCTAATAGGTTTTTGTGTTTTTTAATCTTATGGCCACACCACGCAGCATGTGGGACCTTATTTTCCCGACCAGGGATCAAACTTATACCCCCCTGGCAATGGACGTGCAGATTTTCAATGACTAGACTACCAGGAAAGTCCACTAAGACTTCTTAGTATCTGGTCTTACATTTAGGTCTTTAATCCATTTTGAGTTTATTTTTGTGTATAGTGTTAGAGAGTTTCAAATTTCATTCTTTTACATATAGCTGTCCAGTTTCCCCAGCACCACTTATTGAAGAGACTGTCTTTTCTCCATTGTGTATTGCCTCTCTTGTCATAAATTAAATGACCATATGTGCATGAGTTTATTTCTGGGCTTTCTATCCTGTTCCATTGATCTAGATTTCTGTTTTTGTGCTATTACCATATTGTCTTGATTACTGTATCTTCGCCATATAGTCTGAAATCAGAGAGTCTGACTCCTCCAGACTCCATTTTTCTTTCTTGAGATTGCCTTAGCTTTTCAGGGTCTTTTGTGTTTCCATACAAATTTAAGAGTTTTTTGATCTGGTTCTACAAAAATTATCTAGTATTAGGTTTCAATTCTTATATATATATATATATTTTTTTTTTAATGTGAGCTTTAAGCTCTGTTGTAATTTTTTTTCCTAAGAATGGACAACTGTAAATTTGTTTTTCCTTTTATTGATGTGGTAATTTAACTAAAAATTGACAATACAGAAATATTATTTTCCCATACATATTTTAACAGTTTTAAGTTCTGTCAAGTAAATAATATGTTCTCCTCTGGATTTCAGAATAGCTCAGTAGTTGAAATTCAATGAAGGTTGTATGTTGTAGAGCAGATACAACTTTTTAAGTTTTAGGTGATTAATATGTAGAACAATGTTAGCAGCAATTTAATTTTATCAATTTATACCATTGTCTTATTAATACTTAGCTATCTGGTCCTTTAAAAGAAAAGCATGCATTTTGGCTGCCTATTGTAAATTTGTGTGTATAAAAATGTAAAAACATAAATAATTTTCTCTTTTCTTTTGTGAGGCTAGAAGGTCCAGCTTAAAAAACGTGTCCGACCTTTTTGTGATGGGAGGAGCTCTTGTTTTAGAATCTGCAGCTCTCTTGCACTGGCTAGAGAGGGAGGGTTATGGACCTCTAGGAATGACTGGAATATCCATGGGAGGACACGTAAGCATTTTCATTTCAACTTATATTTAATTGTGGTTATGTTTATAAGATCTATGGAATCAAGCATGGTAATGGATTTATGGCTTGTCCTCTGTGGGCATCTCACGGTAGACCCATGCCAGAGAAAACTGCAGCTTCAAACTATTGCCCTGTCTCCTTACCTGTGGGCTGTGAGCACTGAAGAGGGTTGTGAAGTGGGTGGAAGGTCTAGAGAATCTAATTATTTACAAATTCGCTTTAGGGACTTCCCTGGAGGTCCTGTGGTTAAGATCCATGCTTCCAGTGCAGGGGTGTGGGTTTGATCCCTGGTCAGGGAACTAATGCTGCATGGTATGGCCAAAAGAAAAGAAATCACTTTAGGTATAGAATTAATTTTACTTTTGGTGAAAGCAGAAATCAATTTTTTTTTAATATTTCTTCTTATTTATTTTATTTAGCTTCTCCAGGTCTTAATTGCAGCACACAGCATCTTTTAGTTGCAGCATATGGAATCTAGTTCCCTGAACAGGAATCCAACCTAGGCTCCTACATTGAGAGTGCAGAGTCCCAGTCACTGGACCACCAGGGAAATCCTGCAGGAACAGATTGTAAACTTTTATTCCAACTATTAAATAACGATTTTTTTGTGATTTATGGAGATACTGATTTTACTACTTACTTCACAGCTATATTTCAGGTATTAGATTTAATATTTTATTAAAAGTTGATAATAAAAATTAGCTTTTCAGATCTCAACTATAAATGCCTTATTTTGCTGTTAAATTCCTGAAGATAGCTGATTTGCAAAACACTTTTCGATTCTCTGTTCCCTTCATCCCCATACAATCAACCTATTTTACCTTTGCTTTCTAGAGTGTACAGTCTCCTCATTGGTTTCTCCATTTAGTCTTTTCTCTCCTCAATCTTTTTCTTAAGAGCTTCTTCCCACACTATAACTAGTGTGGTCCCCCTGAATCTGTTCTCTGCTCTCTCCTGCTTAAAACCTGCCAAAGGTTTTACTATGGAACTGGCACTAGCTGTGCATCCCTCTACTGCCCCCTCACTCCTTATCACCTAGCCAGGTAGCAGCTTGCCCTTCCGCTTCCAGGTTAGAGCATACTTCCTGTGGGAAGCTCTTCCTGATTCCCAGACCACACTTCATTTCTCAGTAACATGTACTTATTTCTTTGCACTGTGATTGCTTGTCTAGCAGTCCATTTTCTCTGTAAAGCAGTTGATTCAGTGAGGGCCAGGAACATGACCCTCTGGCTCATTTCTTGAACATAACAATCATCCAGTACATTTATATCTATATCTATAGATACATATTCTTTATAATTCATTTGAATTATACGATTATGTTTAAAAACTTACTCAAACTCAAAGCAGTCACCAAAGGCTGAAACTGATAAAATTAGCTTCAAAAACTCAAATTTGAAACAACTAAAGACACTGAAACTGAAAGGTGGGAAAAGATTCATTTTCCTGTCTAGTACTGTTTCCATTTTTATGACCTAAGTCAGAGCGTTATAACTTATAAGCTGGACTGCTACCTATTAACTGGTTTCCCTACCTCAAATCTCACCCTCTCTAATCAATCTTATAAAATACTGTTTAGCTTCATTGAATCAATTCTTTGACAATAACACTACTTTGTTGCATCTCTTTATTAATTCCCCATTATCTGTGGAACAAAGAAACCTCTGATCTGATCCTGATCAAGCTTTCTAGCCCTACCTGTCACCCTATTCCTCTGGATACATATGCCCTATTGACCAGCCTAACTGAAGTATATTGGCTGTTTCCCCACCAGACTCTGTATTTCTCACCATCTATCTGCCTTTGATCATACCATCTTCTTTATATAGAAGACAAGACACCATCTATCTTTTTCCCCCAAAAGACAACCAAATTTCATGAAGCCTTCTTTAATTCCTCTAGCCAAAAGTAACATTTCACTTCTCATATTATATCATTTTATATCAGCTATATAATCTGCTTTGTAGTTCACCAAATTCTTGACATCTTTCAGTCAACCTCAAAAGTCTGAGATTTTTCCTTATGGTCTTGCTCCACCTGAGCAGGTCACTTAAGTAATGAGTGTGCTTAGCCTACTGCCCAGGATCTACATCCCAGCATGTTTGCTCTATATTTACCCAGCAGAAAGTAGGTTTCTGTGAAGGGTCTTAAAATTTAAAAATACTTAAAATTTCCTAATATACTTTATTGGTTTTTTAGGAGGCAATTATATGTCATGTTGAGTTTATGATCTGGGGAATTTGGAGAGGTTGCTAGACATTCTCATGAGTGTTTAAGAGACTGTGTGTTTATGTCTTATCTCACCAACTACTATACAAAATATTTTTTTAATTGGAAGATAATTACTTTACAATGTTGTGATTGCTTCCACCATACATCTAACATGAGTCAGCCATAGGTATATATTTGTCCCCTCTCTCTTAAACCTCCCTCCTACCTCCCGCCCCATCCCACTCCCAAAGTACTTCTTAATATTAAATATTTTTCATTTAATGACTGTGAACTTTAAACTGAATCTCTCTGTGTTATCTTACAGATGGCTTCCTTAGCAGTATCCAACTGGCCTAAGCCCATGCCATTGATTCCATGTCTGTCTTGGTCTACAGCATCTGGGGTCTTCACTACGGTAATTTAATTGCAGTTAATATTTAGATAGCTATATATAATTAAACATAATAGTTTTAAGGGTTCCCAAAATCACCCCCAGGTTTGGAGATTCACTGGAAGGAACCACAGGACTCAATATGTACTCATATTCTCAACTAAAACATATCGCAGCAAAAGGATTCACTATAAAATCAGCCAAGGAAAAAGGCACACAGGGTACAGTCCAGAAGAAACCAAGCATAAGCTTCCAAAGGAGTCTTTCAGAATGTGTTTAATTCCTTCAACAGTGAGTTATGACAATAGGTGCAAATCGTTGTCCATCAATGAAACTCACCTTAGCCTTGAAGTCTGGGTATTCTCAGCCTCACATACTAAAATCCCAGAAGGAAATCCAGTGTTTAGTAGAAACTGCATTGTTTGTATCAGCAGTTTAGGCCCAGTGACCCCCATTTAGGAAGTTTTATATCAGGGTAAAGAACTATTGTTTACTAGTTAAATTACCAGACTCTAGTTAAGGTCCAGCCTTACAAGTAGGCTTGTCCAGAGATAGGAAATTTCAAGCCTGCTTTGTTAATTTTTTTTCTGCACAGTAAGAATAACCAAACTATTGGACAACATGCTTTACAGATGTGATCTGATCTTAATGTAGTTTGTTATTTCAGGGCGTGCTAAGTAAATCAATTAATTGGAGGGAACTAGAAAAGCAGTATTATACACAGACAGTTTATGAAGAAGAAATTATTCACATGCTTGAATACTGTGGAGTAAGTATTTTTAACTTTTGCATAACATGGCGGGGTGGATTTTGACCATGGTTAATGATTCAGATTTTTAAAAAGAATTGTGAATTTATATATATATATATATATATCTTTTTTTTCCTTTCTTTTTTTTTTTTTTGACCTTGCTGCATGACTTGTGAGACTTTGGTTCCCTGATCAGGGATTGAACCCAGGCCCTCGGCAGTGAGAGCACAGAGTCCTAACCACAATCATGCAAAGCTAATGTATAGCTTACTACAGCATCCCTGGTGGCTCAGAGGTTAAAGCGTCTGCCTCCAATGTGGGAGACCCGGGTTCGATCCCTGGGTTGGGAAGATCCCCTGGAGAAGGAAATGGCAATCCACTCCAGTATTCTTGCCTGGAGAATCCCATGAACAGAGAAGCCTGGTAGGTTACAGTCCACGGGGTCGCAAAGAGTCATGACTGAGCAACTTCACCTTCACCTTCAATGCATTTGTAATAGGTCAAGAATAGAACTTGACTACCCAGCTCAGCACTTAGCACCCAACCCAAAAACCTCTTTCATGTGTCCTAATCAAAAGGCCCTCCTCCCTCTACTGTTCAGTTATCATCATCCTGATTTTTATAGTAATTACTTCCTTTTGTCTTTAAGATAATTTTATTGTCCAAATACGCATTCCTAGATACACATTTTTTATTTGATGTGTCTTTTAAGTATCTTTAATCTATAAATTCTTCTTCATTCCTTTCTTTTCATTATAATTTATCTGTTGAAGAACATGGACTATTAACCTGTAGAGTTTCTCACAGCTGAGATTTTTGTTTGTATTCTCATGTATATTCCTCCATGTTCTTTGTTAAGAGTATAGGAAGCAGGTAATGTCTGGCTGCTCTTTCCTGTGGTGTAAGCAGCCATTGATGCTTAATGCCTATGTCTATTAAATTGAGAGTTGCAAAATGCTGATTTAATTCTGTCCTTTTTTTTCATTTATTAATTTAGATACTTTTATTTTAAAAAGTCACTTCCTTTGCTAATTATTTGGTTGTCTCGTAGTTCAATTCATATTGTTGTTATTTAGTCGCTAAGTCCCATCCGACTCTTTTGCAACCCCTGCCAGGCTCCTCTGTCCGTGAGCTTTCCCAAGCAAGAATACTGGAGTGGGTTGCTATTTCCTTCTCTAAGGGATTTTCCTGACCCTGGGATGCAACCCAAGTCTCCTGCATTGGCACACAGATTCTTTGCCTCTGAGCCGTGAGGGAAGCCCTCAGTTCATATAGGAAAGGCTTAATTCTTTCCCTTAATTTACCAATTTTCAGGGAAATGAGTTGCTTCCTGATTACTCTCCTAAAGTAACCATTCTTTCCATGAATTTTAAAGTTTTGCATGTTCAGTTTGAAAGTTACTGATAATCTGGGTGAGTTGGGAGTCAGGGAGGCTGGTGGCACCCACTGCAGAGGTTTTGCCCCAGTGTCAGCTGAGGCAGCCATGGTGCTTTGCAAGGAGTGGCAGGGACCACCCTTGATTCTCACACACCCCCACCATGTGAGCCCCAGACAGAGGGAGGGCCCCAGGGGCCGGATGCAGGTGGGATGGTGGTGGGGGCTGAGGAGGGGGTCAGTGAGGAAGGGTGAGTGAGTGAGTGAAGGGGAAACACCAGTATGGAGGAAAAGTGCCGATGACTTCAGGTGCCATGCTGGTCTGATCTGGAGATCAAACCGTCTCAATCCCTTTTGAAAGGAAGAATATTCCTTAAAGAAATAATATTTATTCCTCCAAGCATGAGCTTGGAATCTGAAATTGAGGTACATGACAGAATTTAAGCCTTATCTCAAAAGTGTATGGTAGAGCTAAAGAAGACAACCAACCAAGTGTCACCTGAAAATGTGACTGGCTAATAATCCCAGGACAAAATTAGAGACTACTCAAGTTTCCCTCCTGGCCCAGACAGTAAAGAATATGCCTGAAATGCGGGAGACCCAGGTTCGATCCCTGGGTGGGAACAATCCCTTGGAGAAGGAAGTGTTAACCCACTCCAGTATTCTTGCCTGGAGAATTCCATGGACAAAGGAGCCTGACGGGCTACAGTGCATGGGCTTGCAAAGATTCAGACACAATTGAGCAACTAACACTCACTTTGACTCAAGCATAAGGCCTCTACAGAGATGTTGATGTACAGGCCTGGGCTGAGTATTTTGTGGTAGAGGCTTGCAAAAGATTCACATGGCTTCCTTACAACAGTTATTTTAGTCCTTACTCCATTGTTTCTGGCAAGTGCTGCACTGGCTTAGAAATTGGCAAGGCTGATTGAGGCCAAGGAAAAATGTCAAGAAAATATTTCAAAAGTTAAAGGACTGAAAAAGGATTGACGGATAGAAGGGGAGTTTGGGGGAGAATGGATACATATGCATATATAGTTGAGTCCCTTCACTGTTCACCTCGAAGCTATTACAACATTGTTAATCAGCTATACCTCAGTGCAAAATAAAAAATTTAAAAAAAAGAACTCTTCATGGAAAAAAGGAAAAAGGAATGAAGGAATGAACAGGCTCTGTAATCAGAGGAAAATTGTTTGGAAAATTATGCAGCTTTAGGAAGACCCATTAAAGTTTTTTTTCAGATCTTATAACAGTATTATTTAGTAAACAAAGTCTGAGAACATGGAAGAATCATGTTAGTTCTCACCTGTACTGTATCAACTTTTAGGCTTCATATAGAAGTTTGTTGACAGTTAATGTAAATTGATATTTATGCCATGGATTCTTTTTAACTGACTTAGTCATTTGCCATTTTGCAGCTTCTGTATTAAAATGAATACATCCTGTGGAGAAAAATGGCATTAGATTATGAACTCTGTTCAAATAATGGCTTAAAATGGGGTCCTGTTCTAGACAAAGGAGATTAAGAATGTCAAAATCAGAATTGTCCTGAGGTGAAATGCATGCTTAGGCTTAAAGGAGATATAGTGTATTAATTACATCTTTTATCATTATTACTTATTTCTTGGAAGGGACTCATTTCTGGCTCCCTCAAAGCAAAATAATATTTATTCAATGAGTACTTATTTTCTGTATTTTTCTCATCTTAGCTTTTGAGATACTTGTAATTACCAGACATTCTGCATTCTTAAAACTTTTCAGGATGGGGAACACATGTACACCCATGGCTGATTCATGACAATGTATGGCAAAAACCACTACAATATTGTAAAGGCAGTTAGCTGTTTGTCATATAAGCTGCAAGTATATTTTCCCAGGCTGTTCTTTTCTTGGACTGCTTTTGGTATCTGACAAACTTTATTTTTACTTAAATTGTAAGTTCTTAAATTTAGTGTGCATTATACTTTGGGAATTTTAATAATTAATATTTTCCTTGATAATTTTTAATTTTTCTTAGTTCAGCCTAAGAAAAGAATTTGGGGTGACTGAAGTATTACTGCTAGGATGCACTCCTAAGAATTTTAGAAGTTCTAAGGTTAAAACAAATCATGGATTTCAAAACTGTAATAATGCAAACATGACCCAAGCAAGATTTCCCTGGCAGTCCAGTGGTTAGGACTCTGCACTTGCACTGCTGGGGGCCCAGATTCAGTCCTAGTCTGGGAAGCTAAGATCCTGCAAGCCTAGTGGTGCAGCCAAAACAAACAAAACAAAATGTGTCACAGGATAAATGATACTCTTTATCATTTAGTAGGAAACATTTAGCAATAAAATATAATTTGTCTTACTCCTCAGTTAGATTTGTATACCTTTTTTTCTGTTTTTTTTTAAATTATGGTAAAATATATACCACATAAAATTTACCATTTAAACTGTTTTTAAAAGTACAGTTCATTAGTTTTAACCATTTTTAAGTGTACAGTTCAGTAGTAGTAAGTACATTTACATTGTTGTGTAACCATCACCTCCATCCATCACCACCACTCATCTCCAGAACTTTTTCCTCTTCCTAAACTGAAACTCCGTACCCATTAAACTAAACTCTGTTCATCCCTCTTGCTAGCCCCAGGCAGCCACCATTCTACTTTCTGTCTCTATGAACTTGACTACTCTAGATTCCTCATAAAAGTGGAATCAAACAATATGGTCCTTTTGTGTGTGGCTTATTCATATAGCAGAATGTCTTCAGAGTTCATCTATGGCATAGCGTATGTCAGAATTTCATGCCCTGTTAAGGTTGAGTAATAATCTATTATATGTATATATTATATTTTGCTTGTCCATTTATTCCTTGATGGATATATGTGTTTTCTCTTTGTTTTGACAAGGTTGTTACATAAAATCCTATTTTATATTAAATGACATTTTCCTCTCTTTCATATGTTCAGACAGATTCTTTCAAAATGGGACAAGAGTTCGTGAAACGCTTCCCTAGCAGTGCAGACAAGCTAACTAACCTTAATCTGGTTTCTAGAACTTTAAATTTAGATATGATGGACCAAGCTGTGTCCCCAAAACCTGTTGAGTGCCATAAATCTAGTAGAACATCTATCAGTGCCACATCAGAAGGACTCTTGTTACAAGATACCTCGAAGATGGACTGCTTCAATCAAACACTTTCAACCAACAAAAGTAGTTACACAAGTTGTCATCCTCAGTCATGCCACCTACTCAGTAAAGAACAAAGAAGAAACAATCTTCAGAAAGAATCTTTAATATTTATGAAAGGAGTTATGGATGAATGTACTCATGTAGCAAATTTCTCAGGTATTAATTTTTATATGAAATTGAGAATATATGCTGATGATAGGTAAAATGTGCTAAGTATCTTTACAGTATGCTATAATTTCATTTATCATTGGCTCCACAATGTGTTTTCTGAGATAAGTAAGTTATTTAAATGTATATTTACATTTTATCCATGAAAATCCAAGACCATTTTATTAGTTTGTTAAAAACATCGGGGTTTGTATCTTCTTTAGAATACTCATCTCATTGTATTAGAGATGAGTATTATAATGTTATGGTTTAGTATAGTTGATTTTTAAATTTTATTTATTTTTCACTATGTTGGGTCTTCATTGCCAAGTGGGCTTTTCTCTAGTTACAGGTAGTGGGGGCTACTCTCCTAGTTGCATGGGCTTCTCACTGCAGTGGCTTCTCGTGCTCAGCTCTGGGGTGCTCAGGCTTCGGTCATTGCAGCTCCCGGGCTCTAGCACACAGGCTCAGTAGTTGTGGCACACAGGCTTAGCTTGCTCCACAGCATGTGGGATCTTCTCGGACCGGGGGTAGAACCCATGTCTCCTGCACTGGCAGGTGGATTCTTTACCACTGAGCCGCCAGGAAAATCCAGTATAGTTGATTTTTAACTCAATGGTCAAAAGTTTTAGTTTGGCAAGTATTTTTTGCATACTTACTGCATTGTATGGTGTCATTTTACTTTTCAATATGGTTACCAGTATTTATTTAGAGCTTCTTCAAAGTATATATGTTTCATCTTAAAAAATCCTGTACCTAGTTCCAGTTGACCCAAGCCTCATCATAGTGGTTCAAGCCAAAGAAGATGCCTATATTCCACGAACAGGAGTTCGAAGTCTACAAGAAATTTGGCCTGGTTGTGAAATCCGATATCTAGAAGGGGGTCATATTAGTGCTTATCTTTTTAAACAAGGACTCTTCAGGTAAGATGATTGGTCTCACTGGTGTCTGTTACTTGTTGTTTGTTTTGGGGATTTTTTTTTTCCTCAATAAATATAAAAAAATTGATATTTGTCTTATAGATTTTAGTCCTCTTATTTCCTTCCTGCTTCTCTCAATTCTCACATTGTGATACTCTTTCCTACCTTGTCTTATTTTCTTTTCCTCCTAGAGAGCTAGGAAATAGCATATGTTAGGTGTTTTTATTGTGTGGTTTTACCCTCTTCAAATATTAATAGCCAGATATTTTAGAGTGCAGGGAGGAACACTAGGGTTTGTAAAACTTGCTTTGACTCATTGTGAATTTTTCACTCCACTCTGATGTTCTCTCAGAATGACCTGAGCATCCCGTGGAATAATCTAGCAGTGTGTTCCAGCAGCCAGTAAATATTGAACCTTAAATGAGAAATGAAATACTGATTTTATTGTTAATAATCTTGAATTAATCCATATTTGTTAGAACTTAAAAAAGCTTTCCTGCAATGCGGGAGACTTGGGTTCAATCCCTAGGTTGGGAAGATCCCCTGGAGAGGGGAAAGGCTACCCGCTCCAGTATTCTGGCCTGGAGAATTCCATGGACTGTATAGTCCATGGGGTCCCAAAGAGTTGGACATGACTGAGCAACTTTCACTCACTCACTCACAAAAACTTTTATGCTATCATTCTAGTTTTTTGATATGCCAGTTTATTTCTACTTCTGTTCATTTGATTGTTAACAGTTATTACTGGAATATTTATCATTAATGGTTAAATCAGTTCACATCAAGGGGTTAGACCAGTGCCCTGTGCAGTGTTCCAAAACTGCCAACTGGACAGTCATATCATGTTGGTATGTTTGACATGTTATTAGCTCTTTTTTAATCTAAGAAATAACTATCTGTATGTTGTTGCTTATGTAGTTCGATGTAGAGATGTCACCTTCTTGAGGTACAGATTAATTCTTCAAGTCTGTAATGTCCTCAAGAATGTAACACTTTTTTTTTATAGTATGATCTTTAAAAAAAAAAAAATACTCATTTGTAAAGCAGTGAGTTAGTCAGTGAGTGAGCAGACTATTTACCGAACACTCAAGTGACCCTCTGGCACAGCAAAACTAAAACAAAAGCAAACAAAAATTGTGTGTAGGGAAGGTTGCTAGGGTTGCCCAAGAAGAGTCTAAAGTTCTGTTACATGTGAATGCAGGGAACGCACATGCTTGCTTTAGTAAATCGTTATCAAATTTATTTTATTACTCTTTTGTGTATCTATGTGGGAGTATGACTGAGAGGCATTAAGAAGAATAGATGTAATCAAAGTCAGCTATAAAAACTCCTCAGTGCTCACTTGAAGGCTTTATTTGAGAAAGAAATAAATGTTAGCTATCAGTATGTGCCAGGTACTAGAGCGATTTCTTCTGATGGTACTTTTAATATCCCCCTTTTATACAGAAATACAGGGAACAAAAAAGATTAAATAACTTGCTCAGGAGGAATAAATACTAAGCTATTGGACTTATACTCCCCACTAGTCACTTTAAAACCTAACGAAGTTTAGATGACACTGGAATAGCAGAACTTTATGAATTCACCCTTATCACTCATCAGATTTAAAAGTAAAACAAGCCAATCCTTTGTGTGCTCTAAGAATTTGGGTTAAGTTGTTTGGATTGATAGTACAAGTGAGTAAGACACTATTCAAATGCTTTAAAATGCATATGTATACCTTTACTAACCCTTCTCATACCATGTACAGTAGCCCAGATTGCAACCTCGGGCCTCATTTTATAAATTTTTGAGCCAAATATTTTTGAGCCACACAAGAATGATACAAAACTTTTTCTTTCCAACAAACTGGAAATCACGGTCCATAGCAGGTGTCAGTTTTAAAGTTAATCTTAGTATCTTTTTAAGGATGTGGGGAAATGCTTAGTCAAACAAGTACAATATAGGATTAATATTAATATGATCTCAATTATTTATTTATTTATTAAAAAATTTTTTTAGTTATTTGGCTATGCCAGGTCTTAGTTGTGGCATGTGGAATCTAGTTCCCTGACCAGAGATCAAACCCTGTCCCACTTCATTGGGAGCGTGGACACTTAACCACCAGATCACCAGGGAGGTTCCTCAGTTATTATTTAAACTGGGTAAAAATACAGACATGAGCATTAAAAAAAAAAAAAGCCTGTAGGAAAAGATTAAACATAGATACCTTAGAGTGATGGGATTATGACTTTTTCTCTTTTTCTGAATTTTATACAATGAAAATGTATTTGACAATAGGAAAAAAGCCAAAATAAGCCTAACAAATAATATCTTATGAACTTGGGCCAGCTCAATGTGACTATTTCTCTCCAATTAAAATATTAAAAGTTAAGTTAATGTAGGGAACTAAGGCTTTTGAGTTCATTTGCTATATCATAATCTATGAAACAGATTGAATATGACATTTGAAAAGTTACAAAGCCAGTTAATTTTCAACAAGTAGAAAGAGTAGAAAGAACCAGTTCCTTTTCACTTTATCATTTCATATTTTATTCATATAAATAATATAAATTTTAAGGCACAAAAAAAGTGCTTCTTAAGAAAAGATGGCTTTTATCAACCTTGAGTTTATAAACCATCAGTTTCTGAACCATCAGTTGGAAGCACATTTGAAGTTTTCCAGTAGTGGTGAATTACATGGATCCAGACACCCTCACACACCTGCCTGTTTGGAGACAAGGTCAGGTTGCAAGCCACAGGGTATTTGGAAATAACTTATAGTAAAAGCATTGTCTGTCCCCCTTTTTTGCCAATTACTTGTAGTTTCTCTTTCATGTTTAATTTTAGGCGAGCCATCTATGATGCATTTGAACGCTTCCTCCATAAATACGCTAACTAATGGGATCACTCTATGTAGCCAGTGGAGCCATCATGTTTCTCACAAAAGGAGCTTTATCGTTTGATGATGTGAAGAACAAGCAGACAGCACTATATACTCTACCTGCTGTCAATTGAGCCTGGAATTCAGTATTACAAATCAGTCAACTATTATCTTTAAATACATTTGAATAATTGTAAACCAACATTTGGATGAAATAATGTTGAATATTTTGTTAGTTTGTGGGAGTCCCATAAAAATCAATATCTAGTCTGTTATTTATGAAAATTTTACATTTTTATTATGAATAATTTATTAATTTAAAATAAAGGTATTCATAGAAACCCTTTTGGTTTTTAAAGAACTGCTAAATCAAACTTCGTTTGTAATACGTCAGCCTGTGTTGTATATATTCCCTTACATTGTATTTCTATTATTGACTTGGTTTGAGAAACATGTTTCGTCTATGGATCCATAGTGAATTTATAATCCTATTTTCAATATTAATTTTCTGCCATGGATAATTCTGTGTAAAATCAGTGTTAACTTTGAATTCTAAGAAATCCTGATTGCTTTGTATTTAAGTGCTTTTAATAATTGAATGTGAGAATGAAGATAAGATGCATAAGACTTTAAAACTTTGCCAAATATTAGGTTAGGAAAAAAAAATGCCAAACATATTTCCCCTACTTGAAAAGTATCAATTCATGGAAAATGAAAATGAACACAGACCTATTGCATTAATTGATAATAATTTCTTAATATTTTCTTGTATACATACTCAGAGTTTGCTAAACATCTAACTGTAAGCCAGATACTTAAACAGCTTTGACTTTTTAATTTCAGAAATTAATGGCCACTTATAAAACTTATTTGTCCATATAAACTTCATTTTATAGAAAAGATGTAACAACTAGTAACTTTTTCACCTTTTTAAAAAGAAGTATTATATGGTTACACTTGGTGCTTTATTTTTATGTTAAACTTCTGAAGCCAAGAGCTAAAATGTTTTTTAAAAGCAGAAAATATTTTGGATTTGGAATAAATGTATTTGAGTTGCATTTGTTTGAAGTATGTGTTGTCTGTGGGTTACTTTATTATAAGTAGTCCTACTCTAGTAAGAATATTTGAATTATAAGGTGCTTTTGCAGCCTTTTTAAAGGAGATTTTATTTGTCCTTATAATGCCTCCATCACCTTAATCTCTAAAAACTATTTTTAAATGATTAATGTGAAGTAACCAGTGGCATACAGTGTTGTAAATTCTGTGACACTGCTTTGACATAATGAACAAACATGGTTTGAGCTGTAAAATTTTACATGTTTAGATTAGAACCTTTTCACTGACAGTATGAAATTACTAAAGTTCTCCAACAAAATACTCTTTAAAGATAAACTTGTTGGTTAACTGAAATACAAGTATTTTCTTATGTATTTAGTGAGGTGATTGAATGCTTTCTGAGCAATGGCTTGAGCAAACCCAGTACTTTATTTTTCACATAAATATTTCCTATCAGCAATAATGTACATAATAATATATATCTTTCTATTTGTAAAAGAATAAAATTCATTTCATTTTAATAAACTCTTAGGCATAACTAATTTCTCCCAAATAAATGTGAAAAAAGGTATTTTAAAAAATTTCTTCTCTTAGTCAGATGTTTTAAGAATATATCCACACAACTACCTAAAGAAATGTTGTCTCATTTTTAATATTGGGTACCTAACTTGCTCGAAATTCATTTAGC
This sequence comes from Capricornis sumatraensis, assembly GCF_032405125.1. Classification (NCBI taxonomy): domain Eukaryota; kingdom Metazoa; phylum Chordata; class Mammalia; order Artiodactyla; family Bovidae; genus Capricornis; species Capricornis sumatraensis. The sequence continues at coordinate 36,927,227 of NC_091085.1, read as the reverse complement.
CCACAGCTGCAAACTGACAGTCAGTTCAGGCCAGCTTGGCCCACAGTTGTTTTATTCAGTGTGCATAAAAAGTTTTGAATTCAGAAAGTCTTTATATTGGGTATGCAGTCCCCCGTTTGCCATAGTCCACCAGATTTCAGGCTCTTAAATGAGACTACTTCACTACTTTGTGTTTCCCACTTGGCCCTGAAGACATCTGAGCTTGAGACCTCGGTTTAGATCTGTGGTTTAAAAAAGTTTCTGAATTTCATGATTTGATAAAACTGTAAGTACTGTTGAATCATTTTAGTATATGCATTTTTAGATTGTGTCTTATGAATGTAAATTTTAATGTGGTGCTTTCTTTTGTAAAGATCATTGAATTATTAACTCTGTAACTGAAATTTTAAAATCATCTCCAAATATTTTATATTCACAATAAAAGTCTATTTAAAAAATTACTTATGTTCAAGAGGTTTTATTCTAAATATAGAAAACCCATGTCACATTTTACTAACATGGCCTAATTTGGGACTTCTCTGGCAGTCCAGTGGTTTAAGACTCTGCACTTCCACTGCAGGGGTCATAGGTCCCATCTCTGCCTGGGGAACTAAGATCCCACAAGCTATGTGGCACAGCCAAAAAAAAAGTCTTTAAAGAACATTTACAATAAAAGTAAAGGGACAAGAATTGACAAACCCCCCCCCCATAATTATTTTAGTTAAAAAATAGTATAAAAATAAAACTAGCTTAACTGCTGCTCTAAGGAAATGGCAGTCTACTCCAGTATTCTTGCTGGAGAATCCCCATGGACAGAGGAGCCTGTTGGGGTGCAGTCCATGGGGTCGCAAAGAGTTGGACACTACTGAGTGACTAAGCATAGAACTGATCAAAGAGTTGAGTTGCTTAATGGAATCTGCTCCTTAAAATATTTTAGAACTGTTATGACTAGACCATGCATTGTCCTGTAGGTTAGGTTAAGGGTTTTGGTATTCGTGCAAAGCTACAGAAAGCCATGAAGGGTTTTCTTCAGGTGGGGATGAAGTGGGGGAGACATGAAGTTGGTGAAGATTAAATATATGATTTCATGTGTTTTAAGAAATTCACTGTGGCTGCATTGAAAAGAACTAGTTGTAGGAGACTGGCAGTCCTTGCAGAGATAAGCTAGAAGGCTATTAAAGTGGCCCAGGTGAAGAATGATTATAGCTAAGATTATGATAGCAGTGGGTGGATACAGAGAGAGCTGGATGGATTTCGGATGATGGATTGGTGATGAGTTGGAATGAGGTATAAGGGAGTGGTATAAGGTATAAGCCTTTCAAAGAGAGAACCCTGGAAGAAGACCAGTGTCAGGGAAAGCATCTAGAATCTAGTCTGGCATATTCAGATTTTTGATGTCTAAAAAATAGACAGTAGGATATATAAATCAGACTCAGAGCAAAGAATTGGACAGAAGGGGGGGAAAAAAAAAAGACATGGAATCACCAGTGTTTATAGGGTAACTGATATCATAGGTATGGTTAGGAGCCTGGTGGGCTGCGGTCCATGGGTTCCCTAAGAGTCAGACACAACTGAGCGACTTCAGTTTTACTTTTCACTTTCATGCATTGGAGAAGGAAATGGCAACCCACTCCAGTGTGCTTGCCTGGAGAATCCCAGGGACGGGGAAGCCTGGTGGGCTGCCTTCTATGCGGTCACACAGAGTCAGACACGACTGAAGCCACTTAGCAGCAGGGAAGAAAAAGGACAACGGTTCTCTTTTTCATCGTAGGAACCCTTTATACATTTAAGACATGAAGGCCCTAGGGAGTTTTCAGTTATGTGGATTACAGTTATCAATATTACCACTTTACCAATTGAAACTAAGAAATATTTTAAAATATTTATTAATTTTAAAATAATAAAGCAATACATGTTGTATTAGATTTCTAGGGTCGCTGTGAGAAATGTAACACAAATTGAGTGGCCTTAACCAAAAGAAGAAGGCAATGGCAACCCACTCCAGTACTCTTGCCTTGAAAATCCCGTGGACGGCGGAGCCTGGTAGGCTGCAGTCCATGGGGTTGCGAAGAGTCGGATACGACTGAAGCAACTTAGCAGCAGCAACAGCAACCAACAGAAATTCTCTCCCAGTTCTGGAGGTTAGAAGGCCAAAGTCAAGGTGTCCATAGGTCCGTGCTCCCTCTGAAGTTTACAGTGAAAGATCTTCTACATGCCCCACTCCTAGCTCCTGGTCAGGTGAAGTGAAGCGAATTCGCTCAGTCGTGTCCGACTGTTTGCGACCCCGTGGACAGCAGCCTACCAGGCTCCTCCGTCCGTGGGATTCTCCAGGCAAGAACACTGGAATCGGTTGCCATTTCCTTCTCCAAGGGATCTTCCTGATCCAGGGACTGAACCCAGGTCTCCTGCTTTGCAGGCAGACGCCTTAACCTCTGAGCCACCAGGGAAGCCCCTGGTGGTTGAGGACAATTTGTAGCATTCCTTGGCCTGTAGATGCATGATTCCAATTTCTGCCTCCTTCCTCACATGGCATTCTCATTTCTGCGTCCAAATTACCCTCTTCTTAGAAGGACATCAGTCATTGGATTAGGACCCAGTCTAATCCAGTATGATCTGATTTTAACTTGATTACATCTGCAAAGATCTATTTCCTAAGATCATATTCAAGGTACTGGAGGTTAAGACTTGAACTTATCTTGGGACTTCCTTAGTGACCTAATAGTTAAGAATCTGCCTTATAATGCAGAGGACACAGGTTTGATCCCTGGTCGGGGAAGTAAGATCCCACATATCACAGAGCAGCTGAAACTGTGTGTCACAAGTAGAGAATCCATGAAAGTGAAGGTCGCTCAGTTGTATCTCTTTGGACTCCATGGACTGTATATATATATATATATATATATACAGTCCATGGAATTCTCTAGGCCAGAATACTAGAATGGGTAGCCTTTCCCTTCTCCAGGGGATCTTTCCAACCCGGGCACTGAACCCAGGTCTCCCACATTGCAGGTGGATTCTTTATCAGCTGAGCCACAAGGGAAGCTATGAGAGAGTCTGTGCACCCCAACAAAAGATCTCACATGACATAATGAAGAGCCCACAAGCTGCAACTAAGACCAGATGCAGTCAAATATTAATAAATACTTTTAAAGACCAGACCACCCATGAATGTTAACAATTTTAATAAAAAGTAACTTGTTTTCCAATACCCAAAGAAAATATTTTTAGTGAGTAGTGTAGCATTGTTTTAGTCTTGTGAAACTTTTAAATATCTAACTTTACAGAAGACAGCTTGACTGCCATATCTGCTTCTGCATTTGATCTGTTCTGAAAGGTTAAAAGGGTGTGAAGAAAATCTGGTTGGAAGAAGGAAAAGTGTTTTCCTTTTTAGACAATTGAGGATATTCCTCCTTGATACTACACCCAAATACCACAAGTGGTAGTTTCTTAAACAATGCAATGTGGTTTCTCAAACCATATTAACTTTTCATTCTATGATTCATTAAAAACCATTGTTTTCTATCCTGGAAGAGAAAAAGGACATTAGTGGGAAACGTGCTGAAATCTGAATAAAGTCTATAATTTAGTTAATAGTGTTTTGCCAGTGTTTCGTAGTTTTGACAAATGAACCATAGTTACATTAAAATTTTAGGTGTAGCTCAAAGAAAGTCATTTGGGAAATCTTGCTACTTCCTTTCAGTTCAGTTCATTTCAGTCACTCAGTTGTGTCAGGCTCTTTGCGACCCCATGGACTGCAGCACACCAGGCCTCCCTGTCCCATCACCAACTCCCGAAGTTTACCCAAACTCATGTCCATTGAGTCGGTGATGCCATCCAACCATGTCATCCTCTGTCATCCCCTTCTCCTCCTGCCCTCAATCTTTCCCAGCATCAGGGTCTTTTCAAATGAGTCAGCTCTTCACATCAGGTGGCCAAAGTATTGGAGTTTCAGCTTCAACATCAGTCCTTCCAATGAACACTCAGGACTGATCTCCTTTAGGATGGACTGGTTGGATCTCCTTGCAATTCAAGGGACTCTCAAGAGTCTTCTCCAACACCACAGTTCAAAAGCATCAATTCTTCAGTGCTCAGCTTTCTTTACAGTCCAATTCTCACATCCATACATGACTACTGGAAAAACCATAGCCTTGACTAGATGGACCTTTGTTGGCAAAGTAATGTCTCTGCTTTTTAATATGCTTTCTAGGTTGGTCATAACTTTCCGTCCAAACAGTAATCGTCTTAATTTCATGGTTACAGTCACCAACTGCAGTGATTTTGGAGCCCCCAAAAATAAAGTCTGACACTGTTTCCACTGTTTCCCCATCTATTTCCCATGAAGTGATGGGACCAGATGCCATGATCTTCGTTTTCTGAATGTTGAGCTTTAAGACAACTTTTTCGCTCGCCTGTTTCACTTTCATCAAGAGGCTCTTTAGTTCTTCTTCACTTTCCGGTGTCATCTGCATATCTGAGGTTATTGATATTTCTCCCAGCAATCTTGATTCCAGCTTGTGCTTCCTCCAGGCCAGTGTTTCTCATGATGTACTCTGCATATAAGTTAAATAAGCAGGTTGACAATATACAGCCTTGCCAAACTCCTTTTCCTATTTGGAACCAGTCTGTTGTTCCATGTCCAGTTCTGTTGCTTCCTGACCTGCATACAGATTTCTCAAGAGCCAGGTCAGGTGGTCTGGTATTCCCATCTCTTTCAGAATTTTCCACGGTTTGTGGTGATCCACACAGTCAAAGGCTTTGGTATAGCACTTCAATAAATTTCAAGTTGTTTTACACTAAAAAAGTTTCTTTAAAATGGATGCTCATGTTAACACATTTATTAATGTTTTTCAATTTAAGAATATTTTCACTTATCTTGCTATATCATAACAAATGAGTTGACAATAATGGCTAGAATTATTATGTCCACTTTAGTGTGTTAGTCTCTCAGTCATGTCTGATTCTTTGCACTCTCATAGACTGTAGCCCACCACGCTCCTCTGTCCATGGGGATTCACCAGGCAAGAATACAGGAGTGGGTTGCCATTTCCTTCTCCAGGGAATCTTCCTGATTGAGGAGACTCCATGGGCTCCCAAATAGTCTTACACAACTGAGCAACTGAACATCAATAAAGATTCTAATCTTTTCTTTCTGTAACCCCCAGAGCTTACTTTTATCTTACCCTTATCTCATCATATTTAAGTACTCAACTGTCTGCCCCACCCTCTCCAAACCCAGCCTGTAAAACAAGCAGGTCTGACTCACTTTTTATGCGGGCATTCCCTGGCATAGTTCAAGGACTACCAGCTGGTCCATTCAGAGTGCAGCACTCTTTTCCGTGTACCAGATTGTAATTTTAAACCTCAGTTGACCCTTGAAACTCAGGGGTTAAGTTAGAAGCTTTGACCCTCTGCAAAGCAAGAAATCCTTCTATAATTTATAGCCAGCCCCACATTAGGTATGCTGCCACTGCTGCTGCTAAGTTGCTTCAGTCGTGTCTGACTCTGTGCAACCCCATAGATGGCAGCCCACCAGGCTACTCTTTCCATGGGATTTTCCAGGCAAGAGTACTGGAGTGGGGTGCCATTGCCTTCTCCGCACATTAGGTGTACTTGGCTCCAAAGTATTCCCTGCTCAGCATTCCTATATTCTACCAACACTGCTTTGGTCCTGCAGTGCTGTGGTGTTTACTCTTTTAAAAGTCCAGGTATTTTTGGACCCAAGCAGTTCAACAGTCTGTTGTTCAAGGATCAACTGTATATTAGATTCATCAGCTGAGGAGAGAGGGAAGTGATGGCCTTGGTGGAAGATCCTGTTCTTTGGTGAGAACTGCCATCTTTTAGGGATACTTTCCCAGGTTCGAGTTAGAAATGAGACATCTAAGGATCGCTCTAAAGATAAAGGAGCACCGAGGAGTAAAGTGAGAAGCATTGAGACAGGGGTAAAACAATAGACACAGTGCTTCCAAGGGTAGCAGCAGATCTTCATCCTGCTTCACCTCCAGCTGCGACCCCAGCACTAGCAGCGGCTCAAGGGCCAGGGAAAGTTTCAGCAAGTCAGTCCGTCTAGCACCTCCAGCTCCCACCCAGCAGCTCCTGTGCCACTTAAGTCTCTCTCAACGCACATGTGCCAAAAGGTGGTGTTCCTGCTTCCCATGCAAACCACCTAAAAGAGTTGAAAAAGGAAAAAAAGCAGAGACCTTTCCTGAAACCCCACAAAATGCGTATAGGGAAGCTGATGAAGCATGTGATGAAGGATCTTGTCATGGAGATATTCTCCACCCGTGGGAAAATTTAAATGACTGACACGAAGAAATGCCTGTATGAAGAAAGCATCTCAATCTATCTGCAGGCCACATAGTAGAGTTTGAGAATCAATCCCTTTGGAGGTAAAAAGGCCCTGAAGCACAAGGACAGAGGATACACTGGTGACCAGGGGATCACCGTCACTGCTGTGCTGGCCCCCTGAGCTAGGCTGCCCCCCACCTTCTCCACCCCAGGCAGTGGGGATGCCGCCACTGGCCCCCTGGTGGCTCAGTCCCCACTTCCCCCGCCACGCCACAGAAGCCGCCCTAGCTCCAATTCCTCTGGATTAAGCAGAGCCACCCAAGTTCTGCTTCCTGTGATTTATACCCCACACAACTGGTTTTGTCACTTTTCTAGTGAAGAAGGAGAGATTGGAAAGAACTGCTCTCAGAGGCAGGCTTCTAAGGCAGCAGTTGAGACTTTTCCTGTGAAGCCTGAGTTCTGGCTGCAGGAGTGCTGCTGGTTTGGGGTTAGACCTCCAGTTTCCTGGCTAGAAAACTCACACCTTTGCAGATTCTGTGACACAGTCAGTTCAGTGGCAAAGCCAACGGGGACAAACAGGGCTCCAGGTGACAGTGTGGCCCCTGCCTGTGTGTGTATGCTAAGTCGCCTCAGTTGTGTCCAACTCTTTGCAACCCCATGGATTGTAGGCCGCCAGGCTCCTCTGCCCATGAAATTCTCCAGGCAAGACTACTGGAGTGGGTTACCACGCCCTCCTCCAGTTGCCATGCCATCTTCCAGTCTGGGGGCACATTTTTCCTTTCCATAGATGACCTGGAGCCAGACTGGAGGCCTGGTCATAGTTTTGCTTGTTATCCTGAGAGATCCTTCAGGAAAAGGAGGGGAGCTTTAGTGCAGCTCTCTTTTCTGTTCGACCTCGCCCCTGCTGCCCTAGAGTCAAACATCCAAAGAAGAGCCTCCCTCCCTCTGTTACCCCCTTAGTTGGTTCTGGTTTTGCCTGTATTCATGCAGTTATACGCACATCTTATAATTCCCTTTCTCTCTCTGAAATTAGTGAACAGGTCGCGAGCCAGCTCTGTGGAGTTCTTACGGACACCTCTGCGGCTGATATACACGGTGGGCCTGTAGGTTACCTTGGCAGCATGTACATTATTTTGGCTTTTATTGTACAGTCAGTACAATGGGAGAGAGGGACTGGAGGCAGAATTAATTACCAATGGCCAATGATTTAATCAACCATGGCTAAGTGATGAAACTTTCAGAAAAACCCGTAAGCAGTGGGATTTAAAGGGCTCTGAGTTGGTGAACACATCAAAGTGCTATGAAGAGGAGGGTGGGTGTAACATGCTGGGAGAGAGCAGGGAAACTCAGTCCCTCCTCCCCCATACTTTGCCCCGTGCATCTTTTTCATCTGGCTGTTGCAGAGTTGTATCTTTCATGATAAATTAATAAATGTAAACAAAGTATTTCCCTGAGTTGTGTGAGCCATTCGAATGAATTATCAAACCTAAAGAGGAGGATGTGGGAACCTCTGATTTATAATTGGCTGGGCAAAAGTGTTGGTGGCCCGAGTACCCTGTTTGTTGCTGACGCCTAAAGTGAGGGCAGGGGAGTTTGGGGGAGAATGAATACATGTATGTGTATGGTTGAGTCCCTTTGCTATCCACCTGAAACTATCACAACATTGTTAACCGATCATGCACCAATGCAAAATAAGTTTAACTAAAAAAAAAAGAAAAAAATGATAAAAACTAAAGTGAGGGCAGACTTATGGGACTGGGTGTTTTAACTTCTAAAGTAGTTCATGTCAGAACTGAACTGAATTCTTGGACACCCAGGTGGTGTAGGAGAGTCAGGAAATAGAATTGATGGGTGGTGTCAGAAAACACTCCAGATCTACATCAAAATCTGTTCCAAATAGTCATCTGTAAATGCTGTTCCATAACGAGACTTTACATATTTCAACTTTAAAAGCAACTTTTCATGCAGATATGTGCTGCCAAACAACTGATATCCATTTAAGGCAAATGCTTTTAATTAAACATATTCATCATCCTTTGGAAGCCATTTATAGCATTTGATTAGATTCTACTCTCTGGATATCTGCCTTTTAGCAATAGTACAGAGTGGTGAAAGCACCACATATGGTCTCTGTCACAAGTACTCAACTCTACCATTGTAATCCAAAGGCATCCACAGACAGTACATAAATGAATGAACATGCTGCATCCCAATAAAACTTATTTATGGGACTGGAATTTAAATTTCATATAGTTTTTATGTACCATGAAAACTTCTTCCTTTCACTTTTTAATACTAAAAGATATAATAACAAGTTAAGAGGAAAATTAAGATTCAGGCCTTTAGGCTGAAAGATCTGGTTAGAAAAGGTGTTGAGGCCAGAAGGAGCTAGATTTTTATTCTGAAAAGCTGCTCAAATATACAATTGACTTTATGGCTTTGGTTTTCTTGGAGGGGGAACCTTGACAAGATGTCTAAGGTCCAACATTTTTAAAGCTTGCATCAAATATATTCTAGACTTCTAAATCTTGTGCAATATGCTATTATTACATTGCTGCTGCTGCTAAGTCGCTTCAGTCGTGTCCGACTCTCTGCGACCCCATAAACGTCAGCCCATGAGGCTCCCCCCGTCCCTGGGATTCTCCAGGCAAGAACACTGGAGTGGGTTGCCATTTCCTTCTCCATTATTACATCGATGGAGGTCAAATTCCAAGCTACTAGCTATTGACCCCGGCCATTATCATATATAAAAGTGAATTTATGGCTTCTCAGCCTTCTGGCTAAGATCAAGTGTAGTATGTTTTTATCAGTTCAATATCTGATACATCCTCTATCCGAGAACAATATATTAAATGGATTTTTGAAGCAGAGAGTTGAAATAGGAACTTGCTCTGTTCACGACCTGATACTGCAGTACTTTCAGAAACAGTGCACCCCCCTCGGGGACAATTTTTGAAGTACGAAAAGGCAGAAGCTGGCCCTTTCCTGTCCTGGAGTGGGGTTTTCATTGTAAGCTGTCTGCAAGTTAGCTCAGGAATTTGATTTTCTCAGGTTTTCCTGCATTACTTGTAAGCGTTCCTGACAGTTGCTGGAAGACAAGCAAATAACAGTCTGGTAGGGGTGGGGGATGGGGTGGGGGGGAGGGAGAGTAAAGTGAATAAGGAAAAGTAGTTCAAAAGTTAGGCTTATTAAGTCTAGATCTAATACACAACATGATGACTACAGTTCTTAATATTGTGTCAAGGACTTCCCTGGTGATCCGGTGCCTAAGACTCGGCTTTCAAAGCAGGGGCCCCTGGTTCAATCCCTGGTCCCAGACGCCACAACTAAGAGTTCCCATGCTGCAACTGAAATTCCTGCATGGACAGTCTTCGTGCAGAGTTGCTGGGGTTTCCTGCGCCAACGGTGCTTGAAGGGAACCCGGTAGCTCCTCCCACGCTTGCTCGTCCCCGCCCCGGCCGGCCACGCAGAGCCAGCCCTCCTCACCACCTGACAGCGCCCTCCTACCGACCCAAGGTCCCCGCCGCTGCTCCAGTGCCGCACAGCTGCCTTCACCACCGCCTCTTCTCAGCCGCCTGCGATGACGACCGCATCCCCGTCGCAGATGCGCCAGAACTACCACCAGGACTCGGAGGCCGCCATCAACCGCCAGATCAACCTGGAACTCTACGCCTCCTATGTCTACCTGTCCGTTTCATACTATCTTGACCGCGGTGATGTGGCTTTGAAGAACTTTGCCAAATACTTTCTTCACCAATCTCATGAAGAGAGGGAATATGCTGAGAAACTGATGAAGCTGCAGAACCAACGAGGTGGCCGAATCTTCCTTCAGGATATCAAGAAACCAGACCGTGATGACTGGGAGAATAGGCTGAAAGCAATGGAATGTGCACCGTGCTTGGAAAGAAGTGTGAATCAGTCACTACTGGAACTGCACAAATTGGCCACTGAAAAAAATGACCCCCATCTGTGTGATTTCATTGAGACTCATTACCTGAACGAGCAGGTGGAAGCCATCAAAGAATTTGGTGACCACAAAACCAATCTGTGCAAGATCTGGGCCCCTGGATCTGGCATGGCAGAGTACCTCTCTGACAAGCACACCCTGGGACACAGTGAGAGCTAAGCCTCAGGCTGGCTTCCCGTAGCCACAGGGGTGACTTCCCTGGTCACCAAGGCCGTACATGCATATTTGGGTTATATTCATCTTTTCTATAAGTTGTACCAAAACATCTACTTAAGTTCTTTCTTTAATACTTCAAATAAACTTAGTACCAAAACAAACAAACAAAAAATCCTGCTTGCCACAACTAAGACCTGGCACAGCCAAAAAAATAAATGGATATTTTTTTAAAAAACAATACTATCAAATACTGGAAATTTGCTAAAAGCATAAATTTTAAGTGCTATCATCATAAAAAATATATGGTAACTATGTGAGGAAAAACTATATTAATTAGCTTGACTGAAGTGTCATTTTGCTATGCTTATGTATATCAAACCATCATACTATATACGTTAAATATGTACAATTTTATCTTTAAAAAAATCAAAGATCCAAAAAAAAGGAACAAAAAAGAGGGAAAAAATGTAAAAGCCAGTCAGTATTCTGTAATAACCCACATGGGAAAAGAATCTAAGAATAAGTGTAACTGAATCACTTTGCTGTATACCTGAAACTAACACAACACTGTAAATGAACTATACTCCAATATAAAATAAAAATCAAATTAAAATTTTAAAATGTAAAACTACTCTTATACTGCACCTGTAATGAAATAAGTGGTGGACAGGATTTGATCCAGAGGTTACAGTTAGCCAAGTCCTGATCAAGATAATCCTTAAATCCCTTCTGTATAGGCAAATTTAAAAAAAAAATTATTTATATATTTATTTATTTTTGGTTTGCACTGAGTCTTCTTTGCTTTGTGCAGGCTTTCTCCAGTTCCTTCTGCGGCTTCTCTTGTTACAGAGCACAGATTCTAGACACATGGGCTTCAGTAGTCACAGCATGCAGGCTCAGTAGTTGTGGGCACACAGGCTTAGTTGCTCCACAGCATGTGGAATCTTCCCTGACTAGGAATTGAACCCATGTCCCCTGCATTGGCAGGCAGATTCTTATCCACTGTACTACCAGGGAAGTCCTCAACAGGCAAATTTTGATGGAAAGACGGGTTTGGTCATCGTAGACTCAAGAGCAATGGAGAGTAAGAGTTAGGAGGTATCTTCATGCCTGTGTACTTTATGGTGGACAGATATGTTCACAACTTTGAGATGTTCAAATTCAAAACTACTCTCATTGCAAGAAATACTAGTAGGAGTTCCCTGGTTGGTGGTTAGGACTCTGGACTGCCACTGCAGGAGACACAGGTTCTATCCCCTACCTGCCCCATGGCATACCCCTCCCCTTCACCCCAGGCCCCCCAAAACCAAACTAATGCTGCTATGAACATTTGGTTCATGTCTTTTGGTGCACCAGTTACTGTTGGGTATATACATAGGAGTAAAATGCCTGGGTCAGAGATATGTTCATGTTCAACCATACTACGTACTGGCAAACAGATTTCCAAAATGGTTGTGCTAATTTATATTACTACTGTATAAAAGTTCTCATTAATCCCCATCTTCATCAATAATTTTGAAAGTATCAGACCTTTTTGTAGCCACACTGATGGGTTATAGTGGTTTTAACTTGTATTTTCCTGACTTCTTTTTCTGCCATGCCACAAAGCTCTTATCTTAGTTCCCCAACCAGGGATCAACCAGTGACCCCTGCAGTGGAAATCTGGAGTCCTAGCCACTAAATTGCCTGGGAATTCCCATGCTTTCCCCTAATTTCTAAAGAGGTTGAACCTGATTTTCACGTTTATTCCTCACATTTTGATTCTCTCTGATTTTACTCTCGATCAATTCTTAAAAATTTCTCTGATTTAATTACATGCTAAGGATACTAAGAAGATGGGGCAAAGTGTCTATACCCACATTCCTATCTCAGCCCCTATCAGTTATTCTAGGGAGAAATTTAGAACTTGATTTTTTTCTTTATCCCTCTTCGAACAGCTATTAGATGAGCAAGTCCTATTTCCAAGATGAATCTTAAGTCACTCTACTGCCATACGTACTGCCACAACTTGAATCCAGACCAATGTTTCATTCCTGGACTGCCACGATCACTTCTTTGGCTTTTGCCACGCCCATCTTCCTTTATTTTCCATATTGCAGCAATTGTTTTCAATGATAGAAACCTTTTGGTGGCTTCCTTTTACTCTGAGAATAAAATTCAAGCCCTACCACTTATAGCTTCCCTGGTGGTTCAGATGGAAAAGAATCTGCCTGCAATGCAGGAGACTTAGGTTCAATCCCTGGATCAGAAAGAGCCCCTGGAAAAGGGAATGGCAATTCATTCTAGTATTCTTGCCTGGAGAATTCCATGGACAGAGGAGCCTGGAAGGCTACAGTCCATGGGGTCACAAAGAATCAGACCTGACTGAACAATTAACACTTTGACTTTCACCACCTCTGGAAGCTGCAGGTTTGCCTTAGGCTTTCTCTCCAATCTCTCCAACCCATGCTTTATTGTGTCCTAGCTACAGTCCTCTTACCAGGCCTCAGTAAAAACACGCCCTCTTCACTCATCTTCTTTCAGTCCTTAACACCAAACTTCTTTCATTTTAACGAAATACTTGTCCCAGAGCCTGTTTCTTCTCATCCTTTAATTCTTAGTTAAATTTTACCTTATTTGTTTCCTTCATAACATTTATCAATAATCTGCAATTATTGAGTTTGTTTGCTCTTTGTTAGTTGCCTCTAATAATAATTATTATAATAGTAATAAAACAGGAGGGGAGGAGGGCAGGGCATAACATTTAAAAGAATGATATAGCCCAAGGACGTGACATAAACTGATTAGAACGAAATAGGTTCAAGAAGGCAGATGAGTCATCTTCCACTAAACCTTGAACTGCAGTATAGGCTCATTGTTACACATAGCAAGCTAAATGAAACATCCACAGGCACTATGACAGTTTAAGGTGGACCATAAATGAAACAGGAGGGAAGGGGGCAGGGCACAACTTTTGAAAAAATAAACCAATTAAAATTAAATGGTGAACACAACATAAACCAATTAAAATTAAATGATGCTGAAGCTGAAGCTCCAATAATTTGGCCACCTAATGCAAAGAAGTAACTCATTGGAAAAGACCCTGGTGCTGGGAAAGACTGAAGGTAGGTGGAGAAGGGGATGACAGAGGATGAGATGGTTGGATGGCATCACTAACTCGATGGACAGGAGTTTGAGCAAGCTCCGGGAGATGATGAAGGACAGGGGCGCCTGGTGTGCATGGGGTTGCAAAGAGTCAGACACAACTGAGTGACAGAACAACAACAACTGTTAGGAAGTGGCAGAGCTGCTATTTGAACCCAGATGACTGAACAACGACAATCTAGTTATGGGCTTCCCAGGGGTACTAGCTGTAAAGAAACCGCCTGGCTATTTGAACCCAGATGACTCAACAACAACAATCTAGTTATGGGTTTCCCAGGGGTACTAGCTGTAAAGAAACCGCCTGGCTATTTGAACCCAGATGACTCAACAACAACAATCTAGTTATGGGCTTCCCAGGGGTACTAGCTGTAAAGAAACCGCCTGCCAATACAGGAGTTGGAGGAGACACAAGTTCAATCCCTGGGTTGAGAAGATCCCCTGGAAGAGGGCATGGCAAGCCACCGAAGTATTCTTGCCTGGAGAATCCCACAGACAGAGGAGCCTGGAGGGGTCCATGGGGTCACAAATAGTCAGACATGACTGAAACGACTGAGCAGGCAGTCTACTTTCATTTTTACCAGTGCCACTGTCATTTTTTTTTTTAACTGTAGGTTACAATCTGTATGTACATATGTCAAGAAATTTAGGGCTTCTTGAAAAAAATTAAAATGGAATAGAATAAATCCTTACTCATTTAGTAAGGATAAGTACTGGTTTTGAAGCTTTTGACTCAGTTTTATATATATATAGTCACAAGGTGTGAAAGCTACTGTACTGTGCATTCTGCCTTTCTGTATAAGTTTCAGAACTGACCAGTGACCAGGTTCACCAGTGTATTCCCAGGGTCTAGCCCAGCCACTGGATCACAGTAAGTACACAGTGCATATTTATTAACTTACCAATAATAAACTATGGTAAATATTAAAAAGGTGATTAAAATTTTTTCCTTAATTTCTCTACAAAGTTTACTTCTTCTTATGTCAACCATTTGTGCCAGTATTCATAAAGCTATACTAATATTAAATCTAACTGTTATGAAGAATTCAGAAAGGTTATTAATTTGTTGTATACCCTACTATTTGAAAATCTGTTCTTTGAAAACTGGAACAGAAAAAGGTATGCTTCCTTGAGCTTATACTTTTAAAACATTTTTTAAAAGATTAAATATTACTTAACTATTATTTGTGTTATTTCAAGTTATTGTAAAAGCACAAAGAGTAAATAGTGTGGCAGGAAAGGCAGACAGTTCAGACAGTGGTTGAATGTCAACTCTAGGCATAACTGGCTGAGAGTTTTCAAGCAAGACACTTAAACTTTTGAAAGTTCCCATTTTTGGTTCAGTTCAGTTGCTCAGTCATGTTTGATGCTTTGCAACCCCATGGACTGCAGCACACCAGGCTTCCCTGTCCATCACCAACTCCAGAGCTTGCTCAAACTCATGTCCATTGAGTTGGTGATGCCATCAAACTATCTCATCCTCTGTCATCACCTTCTCCTCCTGCCTTCAATCTTTCCCAGCTTCAAGATCTTTTACAATGAGTCAGTTCTTCACATCAGGTGGCCAAAGTATTGGAGCTTCAGGTTCGGCATCAGTTCTTCCAATGAATATTCAGGACTGATTTTCTTTAGGATTGACTGGTTTGATCTCCAAGGGACTCTTAAGAAGTCTTCTCCAACACTATAGTTCAAAAGCATCAATTCTTCAGTGCTCAGCTTTCTTCACAGTCCAACTCTCACATCCATACATGACTACTGGAAAAACCATAGCTTTAACTAGATGGGCCTTTGTCAGCGAAGTAATGTCTCTGCTTTTTAATATGTTGTCTAGGTTTGTCATAGTTTTTCTTCCCAGGAGCAAGCATCTCTTAATTTCATGGCTGTAGTCACCATCTGAAGTGATTTTGAAGTCCAAGAAAATAAAGTCTGTCACTGTTTAGAGTGTTTCATCATCTATTTGCCATGAAGTGATGCGGCCAAATGCCATTATCTTCATTTTTTGAGTGTTGAGTTTTAAGCCAGTTTTTCTCACTCTCCTCTTTCACTTTCATTAAACTAGTGTGTTAAAACCTACATAAAAGTAGAGAGATCTACCTTCTTAGGAATGGCAATCTGGCTGAAAGGTAGCCTAGTTTTGTTTTGAAGCTATGATAAGCACAGTGTTTTCACCTATTTGTATGATACAGATAAGGTTTTAAAAAAAAGCAATTTTTTTCTAAAGGTGCTTTTATTCTCACTTGATCTAACATTGAATACCTCAGTTGTATTAAGTGAAGTGAAGGAGCAAAGCACATTATCATTGACCCTACATTGAAGGTTAGAGATAAGTAGAAGCATTTACTAGTTACCTTAGAATTAGCTTATTATTAAAGCAATTATTACAATAAACAGAGTCTAAGGCTCTCCAATAGGAGGTAATAATGGCTCAATATATCTAGTTTAAGAATCTTTTTAAAAAATGTTATTTTATAGGTAGTTAAAAAAAACAAACAAACTTGGGACTTCCCCAGTGGTCCAGCAGTTAAGAATCTGCCTGCCAGTGCAGGGGACATGGGTTAGATTCCTTGTCTGGGAAGATCCCACATACAGAGGGGCAACTAAGCCTGTGCACCACAACTACTAAAATCCACCTGTCTTAAATCCTGTGCTCTGCAATGAGACAAGCCAACACAATGAGAAGCTGGTGCACCACAACAAGAGAGTAGCTCCGACTCGCCACTGCTAGACAAAGTCTGCACATAGCAATGAAGACAGCACAGCCAAAAATATATGAAATAATAAAAAAAAATATCTCTAGGGGACTTCCCTGGTGATCCAGTGGTTAAGAATACCCCTGCCAACACAGGAGACAGTTTGTATTCCTGGTCCTGGAAGATACCACACACCATGGAGCAACTAAGCCATGCGCCACAGCTACTGAAGTCTGTGTGGTTAGAGCCTGTGCTCCACAACAAGAGAAGCCCCCAATCTCTGCAACTAGAGAAAGCCCTCTCACATTAATGAAGACCCAGCACAACCAAAAAAAAAAGTCTAAAAAAAATCTCTGAGCTCAGTTTTATCTTCTCCTTGAAATTTAGGACTTTGGAAAGTCCCTTGAAGATCTATATTAACATATTCTAAACAGGAAAAACAAGATTCACCTCTTAGAGGTTCATTTGAACATGTGATCATCAAGTTTGTATAATTACTTTAGATATTCCATTACTTCTGAGCCTTAGAGACCCATTCTTTCTTTTTTGAAAAGATAATCCTATACCTCTGTTCTAGATTCCAGTTTCCCATTAAAAAAAAAAAAAAGATCAGACTTCTAAATCTTGGTAACACAGTAAAATTGATGCTTGGTTAAGCATATGCATTTAAAAGCATAAAAATAGGTAGTATTATTGAGCTAAGCTCTTGGTAAGCATTTTACACATATTATCTTATGTAATCTTCACACTAATTATATTAAATAAGTAGAAGTGGAGGGAGAGAGGCTGGCCAGTTAAAAAGTTGTAACAGTATTGTTGTTAAGTCACTAAGTCATGTCTGACTCTTTGCAACTCATTGGGCTGCAGCACATCAGGCTTCCCTGTCCTTCACTGTCAGAGTTCTCTCAAACTCATGTCCATCAAGACTGTGATGCCATCCAACCATCTCATCTTCTGTGGTTCCCTTCTCTTTTTGCCTTCAATCTTTCCCAGAATCAGGGTCTTTTCCAATGAGTGGACACTTAGTATCAGGTGGCCAAAGTATTGGAGCTTCAGCATTAGTCTTTTCAATGTAACAGTATTACAGAAGCATAAAGGCCGTTAGAGTAGGGTGGTGGCAGTGGAGAAAGTAAGACTTTGTGATAGACAGTTAGGAGGTACAATTAACTGGTCTTGGTGAGTGTCTAGAACACTGCTTGGCAGATGCTTGAGAGATATTTGTAAATTAACAGATTATGGAGAGAGGGCTAAGGGAGTGAAAGGGTCACTTCTAGGTTATATGGTGGTACATTCACTATGATAGGGAAAAGGGAAGGAAACCTGGTTAAAGGATGGACCTCTCTCACATTCCTACTGGTAGCTGGTTTTTCCATCCCCATTGCCTTGATGGCAGTATTTTGAATCAAATAACTTGTTTCTCCAGGCCAGATAGGGAGCCTACCCAAGGGCAAATAATTCATGGGATGGCTAATGATCTGTGTGATCGGGGTACAAAACATAAATTAAATCGAATCTTTTTTCACTTATTTTGAACTAAGAAGCAGAGGCAGAATCTGGCAGAGGACAGGCCAAATGACTTAACCTAACAGAGGTTCAGCAGTGGCAAATGAGATCAGTTAGATTCCCATCAGATATCAGGTGGAAAGCGCAAAATGAATAATTTGAAGAGAATTATTATTTGAGGGCTTCCCAACAAATGGCTCAGTGGTAAAGAATCTGTCTACCAATGCAGGAACCCCAGGAGGCTCAATCTCTGGGTCGGGAAGATCCCCTGGAAGAGGAAATGGCAACTTGCTCTAGTATACTTGCCTGGAGAATCACAGGGACAGACGTAGCCTGGTGGGTTACAGTTCACAGAGTCCCAAAGAGTCAAACACGACTGAGCACACACATACATTAAATTACTTACAGAGGTGCAGGTAAGAGTCAGGGAAAACCAACAAGGGATGGTGCACCACCTCAAGGGCTAGCGGTTATTATTACACTTCGGCCTCTAGAGGCAAAGGGAATGCTTAGAGTCTGCAGTCAACCCTTGGTGATCCATCTTAGGGAATAAGGACTATGACCCCACTATCTTTTGGCGCTGAATCTCCAGCAGATACTTCCCACTACCTGAATCCACAGAGATACCAAGTAGGACAAGGTATTATCACAGGTGTAATCCAGGCAGAGTCAGCTCTTCCTGACACAAGAGCAGGGAAGGGGTGGAGAGCAGATATGGAGGAGCAAATAGGAGATAGGTGAGGTTGTTTCCAACAGTCAGTTACGTGGAAGCAAGAGTTAGTAACGTGTTTGAAAGAGGACAACAAATAGCCAGCTCCCTTCACTGACATTAGTGGTAATACACTAGAGTGAAGATACCCTATCATCTTCAGTTCTTTGCAGACCTTTTGAATACACACTAACCCTCCAGTTTTCTCCTTGCAAGTACAACTTATTGCCAAGAAAGTCCTTTTGTATTTGTTCAATAAAGCATTATGATTTTTCACTTCAGAAACAACAACAAAACTGCAAACAAACAAAACCACCAACCATGGTTAAGTAGTACATATGAATCTAACCTCAGGAACCACTCCACATACCCTTCTTTTCAACTGAATCTACATCTTTAATCCACTCTATTTAAATAAATGGTAAAACAGCTGAGAAAAGAGACGCTAAAGGCAAAGGAGAAAAGCAAAGATATACCCATCTGAATGCAGAGTTCCAAAGAACAGCAAGGAGAGAGAAGAAAGCCTTTCTCAGTGAGCAATGCAAAGAAATAGAGGAAAACAATAGAATGTAAGACTAGAGATCTCTTCAAGAAAATTAGAGATACCAAGGGAAAATTTCATGTAAGATGGGCACAATAAAGAACAGAAACGGTATGGACCTAACAGAAGCAGAAGATATTAAGAAGAGGTGGCAAGAATACACAGAAGAACTGTATGAAAAAGATCTTAATGACCCAGATCACTCACCTACAGCCAGACATTCTGGAATGTGAAGTCAAACGGACCTTAGGAAGCATCACCACGAACAAAGCTAGTGGAGGTGATGGAATTTCAGTTGAGCTATTTTAAATCCGAAAAGATGATGCTGTGAAAGTGCTGCACTTAATGTGCCAGCAAATTTGGAAAACTCAACAGTGGCCAGAGGACTGGAAAAGGTCCATTTTCATTCCAACCCCAAAGAAAGGCAATGCCAAAGAATGTTTAAACTACTGCACAATTGCACTTATCTCACACACTAGTAAAGTAATGCTCAAAATTATCTTCAACACAATGTGAAGGAAGAAATTGCAGATGTTCAAGCTGGATTTAGAAAAGGCAGAGGAATCAGAGATCAAATTGCCAACATCCGTTGGATCATCAAAAAAGAAAGAGAGTTCCAGAAAGACAACTACTTCTGCTATATTAACTACACCAAGCCTTTGACTGTGTGGATCACAAAAAGCTGTGGAAAATTCTTAAAGAGATGGAATACCAGACTACCTTACCTGCCTCATGAGAAATCTGTATGCAGGTTAGGAAGCAACAATTAGAACTGGACATGGAACAACAGACTGGTTTCAAACTGGGAAAGAAGTATGTCAAGGCTGTATATTGTCATCCTGTTTATTTAACTTATATGTAGAATATATCATGAAAAATGCTGGGCTGGATGAAGCACAAGCTAGAATCAAGATAGCCGGGAGAAATATCAATAACCTCAGATATGCAGATGATACCAGCCTTATGGCAGAAAGCAAAGAAGAACTAAAGAGTCTCTTGATGAAAGTGAAAGAGGAGAGTGAGGAAGTTGGCTTAAAACTCAACATTCAAAAAACAAAGATCATGGCATCTGGCCCCATCACTTCATGGCAAATAGATGGTGAAACAATGGAAACTGTGTTAGACTTTATTTTGTTGGGCTTCAAAATCACAGCAGATGGTGACTGCAGCCATAAAATTAAAAGATGCTTGCTCCTGGAAAGAAAAACTATGACAAATCTAGATAGCATATTAAAAAGCAGAGACATTACTTTGCTGACAAAGGTCTGTCTAGTCAAAACTATGGTTTTTCCAGTAGTCATGTATGGATGTGAGAGTTTGAACATAAGGAAGGGTGAGCACCAAAGAACTGATGCTTTCAAACTGTGGTTGGAGAAGACTTGAGAGTCCTTTGGACTACAAGGAGATCAAAGTGGTCAATCCTAAAGGAAATCAGTCCTGAATATTCATTAGAAGGACTGATGCTGAATCTGAAGCTCCAATACTTTGGCCACCTAATGTGAAGAGCTGATTCACTGGAAAAGACCTTGATGCTGGGAAAGAATGAAGGCAGGAGGAGAAGGGATGACAGAGAATGAGATGGTTGGATGGCATCATCGACTCGATGGTCATGAGTTTGAGCAAACTCTGGGAGTTGGTGAAGGCCAGGGAAGCCTGGTTTGCGGCAGTCCATGGGGTGCAGAGTTGGATCTGACTGAGCGACTAAACTGAGAACAGATACCATTTTAACAGGCTTTTGTAAAAGAGACTGAAGAAGCACCTGGGGAAATTCCAAAAGGCTGATTATAACAGGAAGATCACCTAGTTGATAGGTAAAAGCATAAGGCTTCACCAATAAGAGTAAGTGAAGATGGTGCGTGCTAAGTTGCTTCAGTCCTGTCCGATTCTTTGTGACCCTATGAAGTGTAGCCTGCCAGGCTCCTCTGTCCATGGGAGTCTCCAGACAAGAATACTGAAGTGGGTTGCTATTTCCTCCTCCAGGGGATCCTCCTGACCCAGGGATCCAACCTATATCTCTCTCTTACATCTCATGCATTGGCAAGCAGGTTCTTTACCGCTAGCACCACCTGGGAAGCCCAGTAAAGATGGTGCCTCTCTGGAAACAAACTTTAAGGTGGACGTACAATGACTTAATTAATTGGAAATGGGCTTCCCTGATAGCTCAAAGGTAAAGAATCCACCTGCCATGCAAGAGATGCAGGTTCGATCCTGGGGTCGGGGAGAGTCCCTGGAGAAGGAAATGGTAACCCACTCCAGTATTCTTGCCTAGGAAATCCCATACACAGAAGAGCATGGCTGGCTACAAGCCATGGGGTCACGAAAGAGTCAAACACGACTTAGCAACTAAAGAACAATGACTGGAAAAAGGTTTATAAGGTTGCTTCAGTTCAGTCGCTCAGTCATGTCCAACTCTTTGCGACCCCATGAATTGCAGCATGCCAGGCCTCCCTGTCCATCACCAACTCCCGGAGTTCACCCAAACTCATGTCCATCGGGTCGGTGATGCCATCCAGCCATCTCATCCTCTGTCATCCCCTTCTCCTCCTGCCCCCAATCCCTCCCAGCATCAGAGTCTTTTCCAATGAGTCAACTCTTCACATGAGGTGGCCAAAGTATTGGAGTTTCAGCTTTAGCAACAGTCCTTCCAAAGAACACCCAGGACTGATAAAATGGACTGGTTGGATCTCTTTGCAGTCCAAGGAGACTCAATGGAAAAGACTCTGATGCTGGGAGGGATAGGGGGCAGGAGGAGAAGGGGACGACAGAGGATGAGATGGCTGGATGGCATCACCGACTCGATGGACATGAGTTTGAGTAAACTCCGGGAGTTGGTGGATAGGGAGGCCTGGCGCCTCGATTCATGGGGTCGCAAAGAGTCGGACAAAACTGACCGACTGAAATGAACTGAACATATATCCATTCCATGAAAAAGTATTTGGACTACGGGTTAATTCATAAACAACGGTTCTCTACAAAGCAAAACAAAACAAAACCTTGTATAAAAACAAACAGTGCTTCCCTGGCGGCTCACTGGTAAAGAATCCGCCAGTTAATGCAGATGACATGTGTTAGATCCCTGGTCAGGGAAGACCCCACAAATGCCCAGCAACTAAACCAATGGTCCACAACTATTGAGCGTGTGCCTTAGTGTCGGAGCCGCAACTACGAAGCCCTGGAGCCCTAGAGCCTGTGCTCCTGCAACAAGAGAAGCCATGAAGTGAGAAACCTGACCATTGGAACTAGACAAGTAGTACCCCTCGCAGCAAGAAAGACCTAACACAACCCCAAACAAACAAAAAAGAACCTAACATATAGCACAGGGAACTATATTCCATATCTTGTAACAAGCTATAATGGAAAATAATTTGAAAAAGAATATATATAACTGAACCCCCCTGCTGTACACCTGAAACACTAAAAAAAATTTTTTTTAAAGACACAGACAAAACCTGTAACTTTTTTTTATTTTTTTAAGCCGGCTTAGTATTATCTGTTTTACTCCTAAGCACTTAAAAAATTTCGGATTGTGGGTGGGAATAAGGGCGGGGAAATGCACTAATTCTGGTCCCGGGGCAAAGGTTTCTTAAAGTTACCTATAAATTACAGTTTTTTATTTTTGACGTGACTCAAGATCACAGGTGACCACAGTTCCTGAAAACGCCAGGGGAAATCTTTTCACCGGGCGAAGCGACGGACGAGGAGAGCAAACTGGCCCGGTGGTGGAGGAGGGACCCTAAGGCCCATTCGGTAGCCGCCCGGGGTCGGCCGCCCAGATTACCCACTTCGCCCCGAGGGAACTGGTCTTCAGGGCCCGGGGTAAAGCGACCCCAGCCCTCGGCTGCCCAGAGCCACGTGCGTCGGGCGCCCCGCCCCTCCCTCATAGCCGGCCGAGCGAGGCGCAAGCCCGTTGCGAGTCACAGAGGCCTGGTGCGCGCCCCGCCCCTGTGCCCGTAGCAAGGGCCGCAGTGGCCCGGGAGCCGGGGAATCGCCCTGTTCGCTCTCCTTTCCCCTCGGCTGGCCGCTGGGGCGGGGCCGGCCCTCAAGCAGGGCGGCACCCAGGCGGGCTCGTCAGTCCCCCACCGCGGGCGGCGGCCTGGCGAGGTCCGGAGCCGGTGAGTAGCCACGTCACGCTCCTCCGGGAGGCCCCGCCCCCGCTCCGTCCTCTCGGACCGCCCCCTTTCCCGGCCCCGCCTCCGCCCCCGCGAGCAGTTACCGGCAGAGGTAGCTCGCGCCTCTCCGATTCTGCTAGAGGTCCTCAAGCCTCGGCTTGCGGTGCTTTTGCCTCAGCCCGCGCCGGGTGAGGGCACGCGGCTGGGGCTGCGACGCCCGGCGCGTGTTGGCAGGCTCGGGGCTAGCGCCGCTGAGGCAGGCTGGGCCGACAGGCGGTTAGCGCCCCGTTCGACGCGGGGAGGGGCGGCACGCCGAGAGCTGCACGGCCTCCTCACCCGACGCGGGCGGCCGTGGCGACGGCGGCCGGGTTCTCGGGTTCTCTTCCTCAGGCCAGAGCCAGTCGGTGTCCCGGCGGAGCGACGGGCAGCCGGGCTCCCTTGCCCCGGGCCCCCCCTGGCTGGGGCGGCTGGGGCAGGGGGACCATGTCTGCTCGCGTTCCAGTGCCCGCCGCTCACCCTCGGGAGGAGCCTCCCGTGGCGGCAGCTGAGAGGGAGTCGCTGGCGGCCGCGGCGAGCCGGCAGGCCGAGCAGCTAGCCCCGCTCGAACGGGAGGGCAAGGAGGCGGCGAGGGAGGAGAGGGCCGCGACCGCCACCAGCGCGGGGGCGCGGGGTGAGCCGTCGCCGGCGCCGGTGCTGGGACACAGCGTGCCTCAGGCGGCGGTGCCTGTGAAGCCCCTGGCGCTGCACCTGGCGCACAAGGCGCGCGGGCCAGGGGGCCCCTTCGGCGGGGAGCCGCCGCGACCGCTGCCGCGGGACCCGCCGGCCGAGAACGCCCGGGAGGAGGAGGCAGCGGCCAGCTCTGAGGAAAAACTGCAGCCGCCGCCGCCGCCGCCGCCGAAGGAGAATCCCTGGACCAGAAAGCCTCCTCAGCACCTGTCCCCCGCTGGGACGGGGCCTCTGCCGTTGCTCCCACTGGAAACCTTGGAGGCAGGTCTGTGGCTCCTCTGCGGTGGGCACCGGGAGGGTGTGTGCAGGGGCGACTCGTGGCGACCAAGGCTCCGCGGGGCTGGGGGAGGGGCAGGGGCAGGGGCAGGGGCAGGGCTCCTTGCCCTGTCAGTCGGAGGTGTTTCGTTCCAAGGTGTCATTCATTCTGCCTATTTACTTAAATGGACATCTGGGAAGGGAGCGACAGGAAGAGGTGGGACCTCGGGTTCTCCTTGACTAGTGGGGGCACGGCGGGAGCGATGGAGCTGAGCCACTCCGCTGGCACTGCCTCAGTTTTGTCTTGCCCCCACGTGGTAGTGACTTGGGAAAGCTGACTTGAGGTAGATGTTCAGTTCATCCTACAGAAGTTTCTGTAGACTTTTTGAGAAGAGGTGAAGCAAGTCGGACGGGGGATTTATTTATAAATGGAAGCGCGGTTGTGATTTTTTTATTATGAAATAATTGATAAGCTGAAAATTGTCAGGGTTTTCAAAACGGTGCTAAGTCATATTAAAAATGAGACACTATACTGCAGTTGTTAGTAAAAAGTTTTGAGTTCATAATTGTGGTGGAAAATTGTTGAAATAGGGTAGTTGACCAGAGAGTGAATTGCTCATTAGGTGAATAGTAGTCATAGTAGTCTTATGGTTCAACGGTAAAGAATCCTTCTGCCAATGTAGGGTATGCCTGTTGGATCCCTGGGCCGGAAAGATCCCCTGGAGAAGGAAATGACAACCCACTCCAGTATTCTTGCCTGGGAAATCTCATGGACAGATGAGCCTGATTGGCTGCAGTCCATGGGTCGCAAAGAGTCGGATACAACTTAGCGACTATATAACAACAAACATTCAGTTACCTGTCCTTCCTAGAGGAGGTAAGATTGTGCCACTGAATTTAATGCTGACCAATGCCCTGTGTTCCCTAGAGATTTATTTTGGTTATAACAACTTCAGGTTTTTTTTAAGTTAAATAGGTATCCCAAATAAAACGAAGACAAACTAGTTTTGCTGTCTAATTAAGTTGTAGTAAGTTAAACTTCTCATATAGAAATTACAGCTGTTTACTTACAAGTGTTTGCTTTTCTTAAAGGTTAACAGTGAAACAGGGACAATTCAAGCGTGTTTACAGGGTTGTGAGGATCAAATGAGACTAAGGAATGGCCAAATATAAGGTGATAGTTATAGACACATATTGCAGCTATAGTAACATTTCTTCTAAGGAACTCCAATAGAGGGAGATAAGTGTTAGTTGGTTTGCACAGTAGTAATCATTTTTTAATGCTGCAGAACTTTAAACAAATAGTTTAAAGTATAACTTTAAACAGTTATTTTACATCAGAGGTTTGATGGTCTTTAAATTATCATTTGATAAACCTTAACACAAAAAAATCAACTCAGAATTTTTTCTCTAAATTTAAACTTGCCACCATTCTCTCCTAGCTGCAAAGCTCTATTTGTTTACCACTGTTACTAAGTGAAGAGAACAAGTCTTAATTCGAAAACTTTAGTGAATCTTAATGTCTGTCTCACCTTCCTACTTTGAGACTTACACATATTATACATTATAGTCAGTGATCTACCAAACAAAAAAAAACCTCTTGATTTTACAATTAATTTGACAGGTTTTAAGACTCAAATTTTAATTGGAGATTACCTTGCTAAAATATTTAACAGTTTAATATAATTGGCCTGCAGGTGCCTTCATTAGGGCCCTTAATCTTTGTTTGTTGCAGATTAAGCATCTGCTGATGAACCAGGTGTGGTTCATAGGGACTTTAATTTTGCTGATGTTTCTCTGTAGGCAACATTTCTGTTCTTGGAATCTATTCGGTACCTGCAGGAATACTGTTCTTTATACTTAGAGTGCTGTAGTAACTTTATAGTCTATCCTCAACACTGACTCTGTACTTCTATGCAACTTCTATTCGAAATTGAAAAACTCTGTCTAGGTAACTTAGATAAGAGTTTGTGGAGTAGAAATGCACAATTTGCGTTCTAGACCAGACTAGCTACTATCTAGCTAGTTGACTTTCGGCAAGATTTCTGGGCCTTGTAAATGAATGAAGTGGATATATTTTCTTTCATTTCTTAATACCAGAGGGCCTTCTGTAACCTAAATCTGCCAGCTTTCTATTTTCCTAAGTAAATTTGCAACTTCAAGAATAATGATATAGGAGCAGACAGACGCCCTTTATGGTTCAGAGTCCAGAATAGGTGCAAACTTAGGGGAGTGTTAAATTAGTACAATAATCTTTTTCGTTGGAAGCCTATGTGATTTATCCTATAAACCAAGAGATTCATGCGAGGGAAAGAGGATATTAATTATGCTATAATATCAGAATTAAACTTACATTTTTCCAAGCCAAACCAGGATTTACTGTCATTCACTTAATAAAGTACCAGAATTCCATCCATAAAATTTTTGCCAGAAAGTTTACTACCAGAGATAGAAACATAGGAAATGTAGCAAAGTATTTCTGGACTAGTAGTCATGATTTTTTTGTTAGAACCTGGAGTTCTAACTGAATTGCAAGTGAGGAATTCTTCAGCCCTGTGACACACTTTCCTTCACTTTGGGAATGGTTCTGGCTTGTGTATTGGTGTTTCTGGTAATCCATATAAGAAACTCTTTTCAGCCAAAGCCCAGCCCACAAGAGAGCCTAGAATAGTATCATTGTGGTCTTAAATTCTTGTCAGGAGACTAGAAAGAATTGTTCCTCGATCCATGTTTAAAGTATTTTACTTATTTTGAAGACCTTTACTAAAGTTACAGTATGGGATTTATGAGTCACTTACCTTGTACCCATGGTTATATTTTGCATATTAAAAACCAGCTTTCTAAATTTAATTTTTACTCACAAAAATATTGATTTGGGGGCTTGCCTGGTGACCTAGTGGTTAGGATTTGGCTCTTTCACTGCAGAGGGCCTGGTTCAATCCCTGGTTGGGGAACTATCCTTCATGCTGAGAGGTTGGGTCACAATACAAAAAATTATTTTTTTCTTTTTCATCTTTAGTCTTCTTGACCCCATCAACCTTTTCTCCAAGTGTGTTTCCCAGAAACCTCAAATAAGCTTACTGTAAATCTAATAATGTTTTACTTAAATTATATAAATTATACATAAATATGTTTTTATAAACAGAGAAATCTGCTGTTCCCTTCAAAAAGAAAAATAGTCATGTTACCAGTTTATTGAATATCCTTTCAGACGTTTCTGTGAAATTATTTCCAAATACAGTGTTTTATATGTGCATTTAGACTTTTCTTAATTTAAAATTTTACCTGATCCTTTTATTTTTCTTTACAGTGAGTTTTTAAATTATATTAACAGTAGTTTCAGGTGTGTGATTCAGATTTGCATATACATATTGTGGACTTCCCTGGTGGCTTAGTGGTTAAGAATCCACCTGCCAATGCAGGGGATGCGGGTTCGATCCCTGGGTCAAGAAAATCAAGATGATGCTAGTGGTAAAGAACCTGCCTCCAGTGCAGGAGACTTCAGAGGCACAGGTTCGATCCCTGGGTAGGGAAGATACCCTGGAGAAGGAAATGGCAACCCACTGCAGTGTTCTTGCCTGGAGAATCTCATGGACAGAGGAGCCTGGTGTGCTACAGTCCATGGGGTCCCACAGAGTTGGACACGACTGAAGCGACTTAGCATGCCTGCAGAGAAGGAAAAGGCAACCCACTCCAGTATTCTTGCCTGGAAAATCCCATGGACAAAGCTGCCTGTCAAGCTACGGTCCATGGGGTTGCAAAAGAGTTGGACACAAATTAGCAACTAAACAACATTGCAAAATGATCATCATATATTTAGTTAACTACCATCTACATACTTTTTATAAAATTTTTTTCCTGTGATAAAGTTGATGCTTTTTAGTCTAAACTTTAAAAAATTGCAGAGAAGTGGTCAGTTATAACTGATGTGGTCAGTTTAGCCATTTTCCCATTAATCAACGTCCTGGTTGTTTCAAACATCTTTATGCATTTCTCTTATATACTGTCTAATTTACTCTAGGATAGCTATGTGGAATTGTTAGGTCACAGTGTATTTGTTGACAGGTTGTTCTCTAAAGTGACTACAGATTGAGTCTCAATTTTAGAGTCTGAGAAGTAAGTAGGCTTTTTTACATATTTTTTTAAGGTACTCATTTACTATAATAAAATGGCATTTGATGACATTTCTCCCTTAAATATAATAAAACCATGTGATTAATGATTGATAACTGTCAATGCCTTTTCTTCATTAAAACTTTGCTAAAGATTATGGTCATGAAAATTAGAGTAAAATCACCTATCATGTTGAATTTTTTTGTTCTCACTATCCAAGCTTTTCAAATGAATTGTTCTCTTATCAGGAATTGTTTCCTTATAGATTAAGATATTATAGTAATACTCAAAGTTGTATTTTGGCTCACCAGTAATTGAAAAATGGATATATGAAGATCACGTACTTGTTTATATATACATATATACTTGGAGACATGTATGTATATGTGTGTGTGTATATGTTAGATATATATACATATGTATATACACATATATACATATGTGTGTGTATATATATATATACAGGAGCTTAAATTTCTTCGGCTTCATCTGTCTGAAAATTTTTAATTAAAGTTTCTATATTTCTAAATTTTTAGGTTGGCTTTCTTTTTCAGTCTTAGATTTTTATCTAATGACATACTGGGAGAACAGCTTCCTCCATTTTGTTTGGAACATGGGAATATGAAAATATTTTCTTGGTCTTGTTTTACATGTTCTATATGTGTGTATAAAATTATATGTAGAATCTGGTGTATTAATACATACAGATTTGTCTTATTTCTTAAGTTTTGCATTATTTTTTATAAATGTACCAATACTATAACTACTATATTGTTGAATATAGGAGTTACATATTTATTTTTTGGCTATGTCACACAGCTTGTGAGATCTCTGGAACAGTTTTCTAGAGCAGTGACGGCAGTGAAAGCCATGAATCCTAACTATAGGCTACCAGGGACCTCCCTAGAGGATATCTATTTAAATACAGTTATCTAGGGAACTTCCTAGAGGTTATTTGTTTTAATGAAGTCCGGTGGATCTTCCAACCCATGGATCAAACCTGTGTTTCCTGTGTCTCTTGCATTGGCAGCCAGATTCTTTACCACTGAGCCACCTAGGAAGCCCTTTACCTGCTACAATGAACATATTTTTTTGGCTGTGCTGCTCGGTAAGCAGGATCTTAGTTTCCAGACCAGTTGAACCCACGTCCCCTGCAGTGAAAGCATGGAGTCTTAACCACTAGCCTGCCAGAAATCCCTACAATGAAAATTTTATACAGACATCTTTGTATCTTGTCTTGATTCTCAGATAATTTCTAAGAAATGGAATTTTTTCATTAAAATGTGTATGCATTTTATTAATTTAATTTTTAAAAACTTTATTGGATTCCAGTTGATTTACAGTGTTGTGTTAGTTTTAGGAGTACCTCAAAGTGATTCAGAATGTATATTCTTTCTTTTTCAGATTATTTTTTCGTATAGGTTATCATAAAACATTGAGTAAAGTTCCCAGTGCTATACAGTAGGTCCTTGTTGCTTATCTTTTAAAAGGATATATATATATATATATATATATATATATATATATATATATATATATATATATATATATATATATGTTAGTAGTAGTATTCCTATTTTGCCATGTGGTTTGGGGGTTTTATTTAGTTCCCCCACCAGAGATTGAACCCAGGCCCTTGGTAGTGAGAGCAGAGTCCTAACTACTGGATTGGCAGGACATTCCAAAAATAGTATATACATTTTAAATGACAGATTATCCTTGAAAGATTCTACTACTTCATATTCATTCCAACAGCATGAGAGAAATGTCCATTTATACAGGCTTCCCAACGCTTGGCATTTTCTTTTTTGTCAGAATAATAGGTGAAAATTGTTTTCACTTAAATTTCTTAGTGCCGTTTCATGTTTGGCCACTGCTATTTCGTTTTTGAATCGTCTTTATCTTTTATTCAGATTTGTTTTTTTAAAGCTCATGTCATTCTTTTAACTGAAAAAAGAGTGGGTTGATGAGGTGGTCTAAGAGAGCAGCACAAAGGACTTCCTTATGTTGAATTTGGGAATTAGACAAATGTATTCACAGTTGGCGTTGCACAACTGCGTGTTCCCTTTCTGCCTCTGTTGGGTAGTCTACCCTGTGTGGTTGATAGTATGAAGGAGCAGACCAGAATGCTTATTACTTTTTGTGGACAGCTAGCTGCCAAAGGAAAGAGGGGAAAGGTGCTGGCTTTGCAAGTCAGTTCTTTTCCTAAACTCATTAATCAGGAAACATTGTTTCTGTGGAAACAATTGTGACTTGGGAACAGGAATGTTCCAGGACAGTCTTCCTTTTAAAAAAGTAAATTAACTATAAGTGCCACTTGGTAACCAGTATTAAGAAATCCCTCTTTCCTATCCCAGAGTATCCAACCACAGTGGCCAGCATAATTTGTCAAATATCTTTTGATGAAAATAAATTACCATATTGGTAAACTATATATCCAAATTACAATGTGTACTTAAAGATACTCTTGTCAATAAAATGTCAGAATTATAGAGGGCACAGAGTTAAATGTGGCCTATTTTCCCATATATTACCTGAGGAAGAGTTAAAGTTGAGAGATTAAAATTTAAACAAAATAATTGGTTGAAGTAAACATCTCTCTTCCTTTTATTTTTAAATGTGTGAAGAAATAAAGATCAAGATTCTTCCTTCCTGGCTGCCCTGCATGGCTTGCGGAATCTTTTGTTCCCAAATCACGGTTTGAACTCAGGCCTCTGGCAGTTAGAGAACTGTGTGCTAACCACTGAATCGCCAGGGAGTTTACCTCCAACTTTTTTTTTTTTTTGGAAGTATAGTTGATTTACAGTATTGGGTTACCTCCCCAACTTCTTTTAGCCAGAGGTTATAATCAGTGTCTGTGTAGGGTATGGCACCGTGTTGATTTTTAAATCAAAATGATTATTAACTTACGTTCAAATATTTTTGTTTGTAAATAACTTGTCATTTAATACTGAAGTCTAAAAGTTTATGTGGTCAGAATAATTTTTAAATTTCTGACCTTAATTTTGTGATTTTTAATGTCTTCTTGATTTGTAATAAAACTCACTTTTGTGGCCTATCCCTAACTACTTCCCATTACATCAAATAGTTTGTGTAAGGCTGTGTTTTGTAACCACCAGGCAATAATTTACTTGACTTAGCAATATTTTAGAATGTGTTTTTACTTGGCTGAGGGAAAAGTCTTTAAAATGTTTGACACTGTGTAACTTTCATAAAATACATGTGCTATTTATAGAATATACCTTAGTCAAATTCCAGATAATATTTGACAAATACTGTTTTTGTTCGATTTTTTTCCTGCCTCCCTTTTTGTCCTACCCGTCCATCATATTTTTTTCTGCATCTCATTTTTCTTAATGAAGTATTTATCCCTATGCATATTTACATGATGTATACATTTCCCTGTAGTAGTTTCTGTAGACTTTTTAAGAAGAGGTGAAGCAAATTGGAGAAGGGGAATTTATTTATAAATGGAAGCGCAATTGTGAATTTTTTGTTATGAAATAATTGATAAGCTGAAAATTGCCAGGATTTTCGAAACAGTGCTAAGTAGTCATATTAAAAATGAAACTGTACTGTGTTTGCTACTGAAAAATTTTGAGTTCATAATTGTGGTGGAAAATTGTTGAAATAGGATAGTTGGACCTGAGAGTGAATTGCTCATTAGGTTAATAATAGTCTGGTGGTTCAACGGTAAAGAATCCTCCTGCCAATGTAGGGTATGCCGGTTGGATCCCTGGGTTGGAAAGCTCCCCAATGACAACAAACTCCAGTATTCTTGCCTGGGAAAATCCCATGAACAGAGGAGCCTGATTAGCTGCAGTCCGTGGGTCGCAAACAGTCGAACACGATTTAGTGACTACACAATATGCTTCCCTGGTGGCTCAGACGGTAAAGAATCTGCCTGCAGTGCAGGGGACCCAGGTTTGATCCCTGGGTTGGGAAGATTCCCTGGAGAAGGGAATGGCTACCCTTGCTTGGAGAATTCCATGGACAGAAGAGCCTGGTGAGCTACAGCCTGCTGCTCGCTTCAGTCGTGTCCAACACTGTGCGACTCCATAGACAGCAGCCCACCAGGCTCCTCCGTCCCTGGGATTCTCCAGGCAAGAACACTGGAGTGAGTTGCCATTTCCTTCTCCAGTGCATGAAAGTGAAAAGTGAAAGGGAAGTCGCTCACCCATTTCCGACTCTTAGCGACCCCATGGTCTGCAGCCTACCAGCCTATGGGGTTACAAAGAGTGGAACATGACGGAGCGACTGACATTTACTTACACATTTACTTGTGTCCCTAAAGTATAAGGAAGTGTAGAGCAAATA
Source organism: Capricornis sumatraensis (assembly GCF_032405125.1). NCBI lineage: Eukaryota > Metazoa > Chordata > Mammalia > Artiodactyla > Bovidae > Capricornis > Capricornis sumatraensis. The sequence continues at coordinate 36,894,736 of NC_091085.1, read as the reverse complement.
GCCATGTACTCACTATCTGCTTTAGAAATATAATTTCTACAATATTCACACTGCTTGTGTGCCCATCCCTGGGGATGTCGTCATCCTTCATCCAGCTTCCTTTCATAATATCTTACTTGAATTTTTCTGGTTTTAACTCAGAAATCATTTTATTTTACTCTGAATTGGTCATTGCCATGATTTATGGGGTTCATTGTTTACTAAATTATTGTGTTTTCTGTTTATTCGACTTTAATATTTACTTTAGGGCATGTTTAACTAGATAATCATCGTGCTAGAGAAAAAGACATTTTAAAGCTTCATTTGGAGACTATTATTAACCTTCATTGTGTTCTTATTCAAGATAGGGACAGGTGATGATACTGTGATAGTCTTACACATGCTTTTACAGACATCTGTTTTATTTTTTATGGCTTGATTCTAGAGATAAGCTATTTTGGTTTTTCCAAAGACAAATTGAAGTCTTCTGACGTATTTTCTGGATGCTTCTTGATGTATGTGAATATATATATATATACAAATATATGTATAATATATATAATATATGGCTTCCCTGGTGGCTCAGTGGTAAAGAATCCACCTGCCAATGCAGGAGATATGGGTTTGATCCCTTGGTTGGGAAGATCCCCTGGAGAAGGAAATGGTAACCCATTCCATTTTTCTTGCCTGGGAAACCACATGGACAGAGGAGGGCTCTGGAGGGCTACAGCCCGTGGGGTTGCAGAGTCAGACACTACTTAGCAATTAAACAGCAACAACATAAATAATGTATATAGAAAAATACATCCCATTGGGAATTGATTCACCAACTTTACAAAAATGTGTTATATTTCTAATTTTTCCATGTTACACCTGTTAGTAAAAGGACTGGTTCTGTCAGTTCAGTAAGCTGTTAATATTTTCTTCTTCTTTATTTGAACACTGAAGACCACTTTCAGTCCATGTTTGAAATGTGGTTGATTTCTTGTTAGGAATTTGAGTCTTAGAACTTTGCATTTTGTTGAAAATAATGACTACATTGACTTACTGAAATTGGTTTAATTGTTATTTTGTCAAATATTTTAAGTGATACGGTTATAAAAAACAGTTCTTTGTTTTGTTTTTTTTAGAGCTCAGTTCCCCCAAAATTATAAAAGCAGGAAAACTCAAGACAAAGAAATCCAATAAGGTATACTTGACAATAAATAATTTTTGACTATTCTGAAAGGAGCTCCTCAGATTACTGTGTATTTTTCTCTTCTGTCATTAATGTTTGATGTTAATATACTAGAGAATTGTAGCTTTTTCCAGATCTCCATATGCATATGTTATCCTGCGTCTATCAGTTTAGTCAAAGTTGTTAATCGTGCCAGGAGTTGGATTGTAAGACCAAAGCGTTCTTTCTGGGTTCTGTTGTTGGGAGAAAGTTTTGGATTAATTTGGCAAATGCCTACATATCGATGAATGTAGATGATTTTAAAAGTTACATTAACTTTTAGAAAAATCTTTTTCTATTTAAAAAATTCCTAATTTGTATAACACTTCTTTTATTACTTCTTAGGCTAGTGATTTCAGCGATATGGCAAACTGGCCAACACCAAGTGAATTAGTGAACACTGAAGTGAGTATTCTTTTAAAACCTTTTTTTAATAAAAGGAAAGTATTCTCATTTCACATGCCAACTTTATTTTACTTCAAATTTAGAGAATCACATTGATAAACTACCCATTTTTCAAATACTTTGGTTTCTTTCATCCTGTTGCCTTCTTCTGGTTGTATTCTTAGGACCATATATTTGGAAAGGTTGGGGTATACTGGGATGTCAACTTCATGTTATGCCTACAAATAGAGTATTTTTTAATGTAATGTCTAATTGAAGCCCATTTTGTATTTCAAAATTTATTTTATATACGTTTGAGTAAAATTTTTCCAGTGTGTTGAAGTATTAAGTCTCTATATACACATACATATTATATGTATAACATATCAAAAGATGTTCAGCATATGGATTTTTTAAAACAGTTTTAGATTTTTATGTTTGCTTTATTTATTTATGACTGTGTTGGATCTTTATGCTGCTCTTGGGCTTTCTCTAGTTATGGTGAACAGGAGTAGAGCATAGGCACAGCAGTTGTGGTGCACAGGCTTAGTTGACCCCAGGCCTGAGGAATCTTCCCGGACCAGGAATTAAACCCATGCCCTCTGCATTGGCGGGTGATTCTTAACCACTGGACCACCAGGGAAGTCTTAGTAAATTGATTTCTAATTTAACTATGAAAGAAGTTCTAAAAAGATATTCTGAAATAGTCTATCAAAAAGCTTTTTAGTTCCTTCCCTAGCTGTCCGGGTGTTAAGACCATGCTTCCACTGGCAGGGGCATGGGTTCAATCCCTGGTTGGGGAACTAAGATCCCACATGTTGGAGCCATAGCCAAATAAAAAAAAATAATAATAAAGAGGATTTTCTTTTTAAAGAAGTAGTGTATATAGTCATCTGGTTCCATGGTTTCACTTGACACTGTACATTTTGTTATTTGTATTTTGTGCAGTAATATCGGAGTATAGTTTAATATATATGAAACAATTCAATTGATGAATAAACAACATAATAAACTGTATATGAAGGGTACAGTCTGATATCCTTTGACCTGTAAAACTTTCTCCACAAACAGGATAATGAACTTGATTTGTAATTCTTCCCTGTTATGTCCCTCTCCACACCATTATCCCAACCACTGATAAGCTGTACTTAGTTAATTTGCCCTTTCTCCAGTTTAAAAAATTTTTTTTATTGAAGTATAGTTGATATACAATGTATTTACTACAGTTTTATGTAAGTGGAGTTATACAGCATGTATTTTTTTTTGCCCCTTGCTTTCATTTAGCTTAATTATTTTGAGTTTTATTTATGTTATATGTATGAGTAGTTTGTTCTTATTTATTGAGTAGTAGTCAATTGATGGATATAATACTGTCCATTCACCTACTGGTGAACATTTGTGTTGATTCCAGTTTTTTGACTGTTAGGAATAAAGCTACTATATAAACATTTGTGTACACAATTTGCAAGGATATATGCTTTTATTTTTCTTGGGAGTAGAATAGGTGGATTTTATGGTAGCTATTTAAAATTTTAAATTACCAAACTTTTTATTCCACCAGTAGTGTATGAGAATTCTAATTGCTCTATATTCTCCCTAATACTTGACGTGGTCAGTCTTACTGTAGGTGTGTGATGGTATCACATTGTAGTTTTACTTTGCACTTTTCTATTGATGTCAAGTACATGTTCATGTACATTTGCCATCAGTATATCTTTTTGATGAAATGTCTGTTTAACCCTTGCCCACTTTTTAATTGTTTCCTTGTTGCTGCATTTTAGAGTTCATTATATATCTTGGATACAAGTCCTTTTATCAGATACTTAGTAACTGTTTTCTCCTTGTCTTTCACTTGACTTTTCTCTTAACAGTGTCTTTTGTAGTTTTTTATTTTTGATAAAAGTTGTCATTTGTTTTACGATATGTAGGTAAGGTATTACCACAAATTTGGGAATATGTTAGATAAAATGTTCATGAAAATTTAACTCTGTAAAACCTTTTGCAGTGTCAGAGTGTCATCAGTCAAGGAAATAAGAAGCCACAAAATAGAAAAGAAAGAGAAGACAAGGTTGAAAAGAGAAGTGTTAACAATGAAAGCAAAGAAAACCGGGAAACAAAATTAGATGGTCCTGGTGATAATGTCAGTGAGGATGAGGCTCAGTTAAGCAATCAACGAAAAAGAGGTTAGTTTGTTTATACCTTCATTTTGATTTTAAGTATTTAAAGAGAGCTGTAGTAATGAAGAATCGTATTTAATCACTTGATTGCTGGTAGTCACCAGTGAGTAGTTTGGATTTCTTCACAACTGAGTGACTGAGTGCACAAGCACACACAGAGCACATGTTTATCTTTAAAACAAGCAATTTGTTGTTAGTCACTAAGTTGTGTCTGACTCTTTTGTGACCCCGTGGAATGTAGCCTGGCAGGCTCCTCTGTCCATGAGATTTCTCAGGCAAGAATACTAGAGTGGGTTGCTATTTCCTTCTCAACCCAGGTAATGTTCCCAACCCAGGTGTCAAACCTCCATCTCTTGTGTCTCCTACACTGGCAGGTGGATTCTTTATTACCAGGGAAACCTAAAACAAGGGCTTATTTATCCTCAAAGAATCTCACTGATACTCATTAGAATTTAGAGTATAGACTTTAGAGAACTTTTAGATTCTTTCGTATTCCCTTTGCCTTATCTGTCCATAGTTTGCCATATTTGTAGGAAATTAATACACTAATATTCTCTTAATTAATTTGGTAGTTTTTCCTTTTCCCATGAATCTTTTTGTTTTAATTGAAAATTGTATTGGGCAGAAATCTGAACATTTTGAAACCTTAACTGTGCAATCCATGAATAGGTAAAGATTTCACTGTACTATAGCTATTAATTACACTATCATTTAGTCAACAAGAAATGTCAAATTGCTTATATCTCTGAAGAACTTAGGAAAATACAAAGATTTATCAAATGGAGTTAGATTTGCAGTTAAACTTCATTTTGAAAAAGCTCATTAGTAGTTATACTGGATAAACTAAAATTTGAGGCAGTTATTTTAAACTAAAAGTGTTTTGAATCAATATTCAAATAATTTTCAGGTGTACCCTGTTCTGAAGCCTAAGTATCAAGTATTAGATGAAAGTAGTGTGTGTACTTAATATTTTTTTTTATAACTTCTTTGTCAGAATTAAATAGAAGAGTATGCATTTCACTTAAAAGCAAAAGAATTCCAGTTATATTCTATCATTGTCTTTTAACTTGAGCTTTAAAAACTTTGCAGTTTTCGTTTACTTAATTAAAATTTAGAGTCCTTTCACAATTGCAAAGCTTTAATGAAAATTGTACATTGCCCTTAAATGATTTTATTTTGTTTTCTTCAAGCTAATAAGCACAGATGGGTACCACTGCACTTAGAAGATGTAAGACCAGAGAGTCAAGAAAGACCAGGGTCCCGGAATAGCTCAAGATGTCAACCTGAAGCAAATAAATCATCACATAACAATAGGAGAAATGACACACAAAGTAAGTAACATTTTAAGAGAAAAATGACTAATTTAGCCTTAATGCTCATTGTTGTAATAACCATGTATACAATATAAAGTATTTGAGAGTAAGTTGAAGATATTGTGCCCCTTATTCAGAGTTAAAGAGTCTATATCATAAGAACAGTAACACAGTCTGTCTGTCCACAGATAGAATTTCTCAGTAATGCCCTTTGCAGTTTTTCTGTCTTTCCCAGAATCTTATCTGTGATCACACGTTGCTTTTACTTGTCTTCTCTTTCATCTCTGTTAGTTTGAGATAGTTCTACTTTTGTCTTTTCATGATGATCTTTTTCTGAAGGACATAGGACAGTTATGTGTCTATGCCGTACCTCACTTGGGGTTTTCTGATGTTTCCTCATGATTGGGTTATGAGTTTTTGGCAAGAATACTGCAAAGGTTAAATGATTTTCTTTCAAGTGTGTAACTTGAAAATACATATAATATTGGTGTATCTTATTATTGGTGATACTAACTTTGAGCACTTGGTTAAGATGAGGTACTCCAGGTTTCTTTATGATAAAGATACTCTTTTTTTCCCTTGGTGATTAATATGTAATTTGTGGTCAGAGACTTTGAGAATGTGAGAATACCCATTTTTTCATACTTCCCTGGTGGCTCAGAAGGTAAAGCGTCTGGCTTACAATGTGGGAGACCTAGGTTCAGTCCCTGGGTCGGGAAGATCCTCTGGAGAAGGAAATGGCAACCCACACCAGTACTCTTGCCTGGAAAATCCCATGGACAGAGGAGCATGGTGTGCTACAGTCCACGGGGTCGCAAAGAGTTGGACACGACTGAGCAACTTCACTTTCACTTTCACTTTAGTTTCCACTGATGATTTTTATTCTTACATGACTGAGGTATTAACCATGATGGCTACAAGTGCTAATTTAGCTATTGCAGCATTTCTTATTGGCATTCCACTGTAAGAAACAACTCCCTGTTATTATTGGTGTGGACTAAATCTTATATTTTCAACGGTTGAAATCAATACCATGATTGTTTAATTTTAATGCTCAAATTGTCCCAGAGTTGGCTCTTGGGAGCCTCTTATGTTTGTTTCTGGATCCTTTAAAAAGTCAACTTTACTGAACTAATAATCAAAGAAACTACACTGAAATTACTGTCAAGTCTAAGTTTACTTTGTGTCAGATTTTATTTACCTTTTCAGAATAAATTTAACTATACAATATAAATTATATCCTCTTGTATTTTTTTTGCTCAGTGTAATGATTTTCACATTCATCAGTATTGTTCCATATATCAGTAACTTCTACCTCTTTATTGCATAACAGTTTTCTGTTGAATGGATATACTCCTTTATCCATTCATCTGTTCATGGATATTTGGCATGTTTCTAGTTTTTGGCTGTTATGACTAATGCTGCCATCAACATTTGTATACAAGCTTTTCTGTGGGCATATGTCTTTGTTTCCCGTAAACATCTAGGAGGGGATTGCTAGGTAGTATGGTAAATGTGTGTATGTATATACACACACACACACATATATATACACTTACACAGATACACACACACATACATACATACGTATATTTGGTGTACCACACAACATGATCTTAGTTCACTGACCAGAGTTTGAACCTGTGCCCTTGGCAGTAAAAGTGCAGAGGCCTAACTACTGGACCCTCAGGGAATTCCCTGAGCATTTAGTCTTGTAGTTTTCTACTGAAATCTTTTTATTTTTTTTTATTTTAAAAATATTTAATTTAATTTCGACTGTGCTGAATCTTGATTGCGTGAGTTTACTTTAGTTGTGGTGGGGGGGTAGTTCTCTATAGTTGTGGCGCATGGGCTTCTCATTGCAGTGACTTCTCTTGACGTGGATCATGGGCTCTAGAGCGCAGGCTCAGTAGTGGTGGTGCATAGGCTTAGCTGCTCCACAGCATGCAGAAACTTATACTGAACTGGTGGTCAAACCTGTGTCCCCTACATTGGCCAGTGCATTTTTTACTGATCTACCAGGGAAGCCCCTTCTACTGAGTCTAATAATTTTTAAGGCATGTTGTCCTATGAAAGCATTGTACAGCGAATACCTGTCTAATCACCATCTAGATTTAGTAATTTGGCTATCTTTGATTCATCTGCTGAATCGTCTGAAAGTAACTTGCAGATATTGTGACACTTGAGCACTGATGTCCCAAGAAAATGCAGCATCCAAGAAAATCAACACTAATTCCCTTATATCATCTAAAATCTAGTTAATAGTTATATTTACTCAATTGTCCACAAAATATGACTTATATAAAATTATAAATCTTGCTACTGGTATTTAGTGAGTAGAAACTAAGAATAACACGAAGACATCCTACAGTACCCAGGACAGCCCCCACACTAGAAAGTTATCTGATTCAAAAATGTCAATAATGCCATGGGTGAAAAACCCTGGTCTCTAGGGTATACAAACCTTTACATTTATTTCATTGTTTCAGTTTTTCAAAATTGAAATGTATTTGTTTTTACTATGGCATTATACAAAAGTTCTATCTTCTCTATCTTGGTCAATGTTTGATATTATAGGACCTTAAAATATTTTTCACACTGGTACAGATTAGAAAATACTCTTTGATTGTCTTAACTTGCATTTCTCAAGGCCAGTGACACTGAGCATCTTTTTTTATTGTCTCTTTACATTTCCTTGTTTGCCCTTCCAATCTTTTAATGATTTTTTCCATCTAGGTCACTGCATGTGTGAGAATGTGCGTGTGCATGAGATACATTTGTGAGCTCTGTATGTATGCTGGATATAATTTTTGTATTGTGCTTCTGATATCTTCTCTCAGTTTTTCTGTTTTCATTTCCTTTTTTCTTAAAAAAAGAAGTCTTTTACTTAAATAGAAATATCGTTTCCTTCAAAATTCATATTTCTCAAAATAAGTTGTTAGGGTGAAAACAAGTTGTCTTTTTTTTTTTTCTTTTGGAGTTTTGTATTGTATAAAACTCAGTTACCTTGGAACTTCCTGAATTTTTAACAGTACAGTTTTAGGAAAGGATGTCATTATCTTTGTAGTATGTTATTTTACTTATTAGAATATCTTCTAATAAGATATTATTATTATTATTATATAAGAGGATGAGATGGTTGGAGGGCATCACTGACTCAATGGACATGAGTTTGAGGAAACTCACGGAGATAGTGATGGAAGCCTGATGTGCTGCAGTTCATAGGGTTGGAAAGAGTCAGACATGACTTAGTGACTGAACAACAACATAAGATGTCCCTTTTATGGCAGAGATTTTGACAAACTACTGTGTAATCTCTTCAGTTTCTATCTTTCTGAAGAATGACCAGTTACTAATAACTGGTTACAAAGTGGGGTGGGGTGGTTACCACATTTTTATAAGATGTTAATCATAGTTGCAAACTGGAATATATAAAAATATTTTTATTTTAAAAAAGGTTGGAGGCGTGAAAGAGAAAAGAGAGATGATCAAGATGAAGTTTCCAGTGTGAGAAGTGAGGGTGGTAATATCCGAGGCTCCTTTAGAGGACGAGGCCGAGGACGAGGAAGAGGCCGGGGCAGAGGAAATCCTCGATGTAAGACGTGATTTTTATTTTATTAACTTAGATGAACGTTGAAAAATGTACAGATCCTCTGTTCTTCCCACTATACCATATAGTGTTTCAACTGATTTTTGTCTGATAATAAAGATGGTTTTGTATTTGTTAACCCTTGAGAAACTTCACTTTGGATTTTTCTTTATAGTAACTGTTGTTTTTTTTTTTTCAATCTGTGATCATTTTTCTTTCTTTGCTACTTCAAGTGAACTTTGATTATTCATATGGTTATCGAGAACATGATGAAAGGACTGATCAACCATTTCAAACAGAGCCTAATGCCAGTATGATGTATTACTATGATGACGGTACAGGTGTGCAGGTGTTTCCTGTGGAAGAAGCAGTGCTCAAAGAGTATATTAAGCGCCAAATGTAAGTCACTGAACAGATAGGGTAGGAAAATCTGTTATAATGCCAAACTTTAACATCATTAATAATGAATGTAACACATTTTTATAAGCCGTTTATTAGTAAAATTAGAGGATTTTAATAGTCTTTTATATTTTATTTCTAGGAAATATTAGTAAAGTATATAAAGTATTTTAGAAAATTTATATTGGTTCATGTTGTTGTTTATATGACTCCCGCTTTCTCTACTGAGATATTTCTCTGCTTACAAGGATATTAGTGAAAAAGCATAATGTGAATGATTAAATATAAAAATTTAAAAAGTAAAAGTGTTAGTTGCTCAGTTGTGTCGGACTCTTTGTGATTCCATGGACTATTGTCTGCCAGGCTCCTCTGTCCATGGGCTTCTCCAGGCAAGAATACTGGAGTGGGTTGCTGTTACCTTCTCCAGGGGATCTTCCTAACCCAGGGATCGAACCTGGGTCTCCTGCATTGCAGACAGATTCTTAACCATCTGAGCCACTGAGAAAATGAGTGTATATATTTAAAACTGAACAAGTGAAATTTAGCTAATTTGCAAATAAATGTTTATATTAAAATTTGCAGATGAACATCAATGGCAAAAAAATGGTTGCTGTCTTCTGACTTTCTTCACAATTGATTTCAGAATTCTGATTGTTTTTTAACTTTTAAGTTTTCTGTGACATATTAAAAGGAGACTATTTAATCTTTTTAGTTCAGACTTTTTATAATAGTTGCTTTCTGAATATTGAAGTTGATGTTAGGAGAATATTGTTTGTTCTATTATCTTTAAGCAAGAAAAAAAGACCCTCTGTGTATTAGTATTGTGTAGGATGTTTTGCATGTTTATATAATGATTTGCATATGCATATCTAATTTGCTAAAATTTCAACTTAAAAAAAAATTCTTATAAAGGGAAGGTAAAGGCTATTTTTGAAAGGACATAGCAGCTTTAAAATATCTACCTTTATTTTAAAAAAGAAAATGAACCTTGGCCCATTACCAGAAAATAATTTTTTCATCAGCATCAACTAGCCATCTTCCTTGGATGCCATCATGGTGGATTTGATTGGCTTACAATATGAAGCAACTTGTTTATTTTTTTCTTGCTTCTTTTGTTACAGTTGATGAAAACACTGAAGAAAAGGGCCTTTTTATGGGCAGAAAGTGCCTGGCATGTGGCTATCAACTTCAAATTATTATTCCTTTTTGTTTGTTCGTTTGTTTGTTTTGGTAACTCTTGCTACCAGGTCCCTTCTGAGACCTGACAGTGAACAGGCAACTCCATGTCAGGGTAACTGGCCTTCCAATGTGCTCATACAGGTGAGGGAGGAGAACAGCTACTTCAGTGTTGACAAAATTTCTGACCATGCAGTGTAGAATCCAGAGCTTCAGGTAGGACATGATAATGTCCCCTAGGACAGTGGACAAAATGTTAGACACAGCACCAGGCATGACTTCTTTTCTTGTTATTGTTTAGCAGCAGAGTTTTTGACAGGTACTAGAGCGCCAAGTTTAGAATGGCTGTTTACTGTTACCATTCTCTGATTAGTGCACATCTAGATTTGAGGAGTCATGCTTTTTGCCTTTGTATCTTTAAGGTTTCTCATACATGTACAGGCTTATTCATTCATTAGTGTTTAGATTTTTGTCTTTGAGAAGTTCCTGAAAAACTTCTTATACTTGTGGAATATTATGCTAAATATTTTTGAAGAGGCTAGATGTCTTAATGTTTGAAAATTTTCAAATTTAAACATATGTATTATGTGCCCACCACATGCGAGGCACTGTGAAAAGGGCTTTTGAGGTGTAACAAAAATCAGAATGTTTCTTCAAGAAATTGCTTCAAGACTTAGATTTTTAAAAAAATTTTCTTCAGTGTTTAAGGAGAGTAAATGATTTACCTAGTATTACTGAGATGTTAGTTGTATTTCACTGATCTAAGGGAGCTTTGCACTTTGATAGTTGGAAAATATGAGAGTAAAAATACAACTTGGGTATTTACATTTCTAAAATGAGATTTTTTTTCCCATGCAGTGAAAGGTAGCTCAAAGCCAGCTTTCATTTATAGGTAATTATTTCTTCAAAATTAACAATTTGACCTAAATACTTCAAGGGTATCTTTAGTCACCCAGTTGCCACCCTTTGAAAACTTGCTTTGTGACTTGGAGATATTGTCGGATTGTTAAACTGTAAGCCATATCATTTGATGTCATGTATTTCTTTTGTATTATTCTTTTCTACATTTCCCCCCATTTATCCTCTTGTTTTGTTTCTCTAGAATCTTGTTTTCATTTTTTAAAATATGCAAGCTGTAATCTAAACAAGTGTTTCTGAAATGCCATTATTATATGTATTCTTCATATTATCTTTATATGTTGGAACTTGTTGATCCCACAGCTTGTTCATTTATATCTCCCTCTCTACTTTCCTAGAGAGACAATTAAGGTGTGAGAGTTTGCTTCTATAGTTTTTCGCCTATGTTTATACTTCATGGTGTTATAGATGTTCTTTATGTAGCTATATTCTGTTCACTTTTAAGGTCTTTTATAGTTCTCCCTCTCAAAGGGGAGGTTGAGGGTCTTGAATCATTCATATATAAAATTGGGTGTGTGCATCTGTGTCCGTGTATTCACTCAGCTGTTACTAAACATTGTGCTGTATGCTAGAGTTTGGACGTATTAAACAAAGTCATTACCCTACCAGCTTAGAAAACACAGCAAACTAACCTACTCTGTAAACTTGATAAAAACTGCTTCTAATATACCATTATTCTCAGTGATGGGAAAAAGTTGGAAGGCAGTCTGTTGACATGTTTAACTTTGTTATTTACTGTTTAAATGAAGCAAGTTAATGTGACTTAAAAAAAATTTTTTTTTATTGAAGGATAATTGCTTTACAGAATTGTGTTGTTTTCTGTCAAACCTCAACATGAATCAGCCATAGGTATACATATAACCCCTCCCTTTTGAACCTGTCTCCTGCCCCATTCCACCCCTCTGGATTGATACAGAGCCCCAGTTTGAGTTTCCTGGGCCATAGAGCAAATTCCCGTTGGTTGTCTATTTTACATATGGTTAATATGGGTTTGAAATGAAATTTTCACTTAATTGACTCATTAGAAAGTTAATTATTGAGCTTTTTTTAAAGAATAACACTCTTTAATTGTTTATGCGTAGGTAAAGCTGATCTAAGTAGAAGTTAGTTTTTGAGAAGATAGTATTCTAAATTTCTTTCTATTTGTGTAAGAGAATTTACTAACAGTAGGGTTTTACAGCTATTTATATTTACCCTATGTTACAGTAAATGTGTATAATGTTACAATAAATCAAAATAGTTTTATAGCAGTTGATATCTTAAGCAATAGACGTTTTAATTTCCAATTGAATAAATTGATGAAATTTATATTTACTTCTTTTTCTTTTCAGTGAGTATTACTTCAGTATAGAAAATTTGGAACGGGATTTCTTTCTTAGGAGAAAGATGGACGAGCAAGGTTTCTTGCCTATTTCCCTGATTGCTGGTTTCCACCGTGTTCAGGCTCTCACTACAAACCTTAATCTCATTTTGGAGGTAATTATTCATATACAGAACAGTCTGTACTTTCAGTTATGCTGTGAACCTAAAGCTGCTATAAAAAATAAATCTATTAAGTAATTTTAAGAAAAAAGCAAAAACATTCTTCCCTGGTAACAGAGCTGGTATAGAATTGGCCTGCAATGCTGGAGACCCTGGTTCAATTCCTGGATTTGGAACATCCCCTGGAGAAGCGGTAGGCTACCCACTCCAATATTCCTGGGTTTCTCTGGTGGCTCAGATGGTAAACAATCCGCCTGGAATGCGGGAGACCTAGGTTGGATCCCTGGATTGAAAAGATCCCCTGGAGGAGGGCATGGCAACCCACTCCAGTATTCTTGCTTGGAGAATCCCCATGGACAGAGGAGCTATAGCCTATAGGATCGCAGAGGTGGACACAACTGAGTGACTAAGCACAGCGCAGTAACCTAAGACTCTTACTGTATCTCAAGGCTCTTTTGCCATTTTATAAAATCCAAATAAATGTCTAACCTTGGAAACCCCTCAAAGGATTACTGATGTTTCCACCTGTTTTTAATTTGATCCTTCTTGGTTGGGTTGAACCCCAAAACAAACTTAAACATTCTTGGGTATTCTTGGTCCTTTAGTATTTAGGTTGCTATAAAAGAGATTATATTCTCATCATTAAAATTTTGAGAAATTTTCCTGTATACCAAGGGCTAGTTTAAAATAGTTATTCCAGATGTGTTCTTAAAGCTTTTATTAAATCTCTTGTCTGTTTTGTTGTAGCAACGGTTTCAGCATTTTTGGTTTTCCGTTCCCTACATATATACATAATATTTGCCCTTTTTCCTATATAGTTTTCTGAATTTTGGCAGTCTTACACACTTGTGCCACCTGTGTAGCCAATCTCTTTCCTCATCCATAGTCCCTTTGGGACACTGATCTGATTTTTTTTTTTTGTCCCTCTAGTTTTGCCTTTTCTAGACTATCATGTGAATAAATTATACATCACTAGTTGGTAGCCTTTTGTTTCTGACTTCTTTGACTTAGCATAGTGCTTTTGAGATTCATTCTTGTTGTTTCATGTATCAGTTTGTTCTTATTGTTGACTGGTATTTCATAGTAAGGATGCACTGCATACAGTTCACTTGTTGATAGACATATAGATTGTTTCTGGTTTTTGAAGATTATGAATAAAGCGTAGGTCTAAATATTGAGGATTGTGATTGCTGGAATCTGTGGTAAGTGTATGTTTAACTATAGGAAGTTGCCAACCTATTGTCCAAAATGGATTTAACCATTTTTCATGCTGCCATTTTGTATGAGAATTACATTTGCTTCTCATCAGCACATGGTATTCTCGGTTTTTTGAATAATGGTCACAGAGTCAGACGTGACTGAGTGTACTCAGATCTCTAAGCAAGCTCTAGCTCCGCTATCATTTTCAATGAAGTTATCGATTTCCTCTGGTCTCCCTAACTCTGTAAGAATCTGGTTGTAATTCATTGCATCCTTTTTTGGTCTGTTCATATTCCCATTAAGTTCTTAATTTTTATATCACTGATTGTCTACTTCTATTATAAAACTTAGAGCAGTGGGGAAGGGATATTTTTAAAAGAACTTTTGCATTACTATACTGGTTAGCATTATTAATATGTAGTGGCTGATTTATAGTAAGAAATAAAACTGTTGTGAAACAGAAACATAAGCATAGTGATTTAGAACAGCATAGGTGTGTATTCATTTAACATTCATTATGTACCTACCACTTACTACAGTAGGAAAGATGTCTTTTTTTTTTTTCCTTTAGGAAGGTAGGGCTTCATTAGGCTTTGCAGTGTAAACATACTGATTTAAAGCATGGACTTGAGGACCTGCATACATATCCTCATAGCTCTGGACTTCAAGCACTTCAGGCAGTGTTCTGAGGTTTCTGTAAAGTGGACTTCATGGGGTTGTTATGGGTATGAAATCTGTAATGACAGTATCTGGCATACACCTTAAGCTCTAAATAAAAATTCACTGTTACTTATATACCCTTCAATTTATTACTCCTTTTAATCAGCTTTTTCAAATATGTATTTGAATATGCTCAAGTGTTAACTTTCTTGAAAAAGCTATCAAAGGAAGCGAAATATACTTTTAGCTATTTCCCATATCTACCTTGGTTGAGAATGTCTACATAGCCACACTTACTGAATCTGTTTCCTCCTTTCCCATTCATTTTCACCATACTGAATTCTTTTTCTTTCTCTCTTTTTTTTTACTTATTTACATATGTATATTGTATTTTGATTGCTCTTGTAGCATTGTCACTTAACAGTTATAGTACAATATTGTCTATAGTCATTGTACTGTGCATTATATTGGTCTCTTATTTACTACTACTTATAAGTAAGTAGTAGTAAACAACATCAGTCTTATCCCCTCATCCATTTCCTGGTAAGCATTTTCTTCCTTTTTTTTTTAAAACAGGTTTCATTTTTTTAGATTCCACATATAAGTTATATCATACAATACTTGTGTTTGTCTTTTTCTGCCTTTTTAATCTCACTTACTATAATGTGTTTAAAATTAATCCATGTTGTCAGAAACAGCAGGGTATCCTCCTTTCTCATGATTGAGTAGTATTCTATTGTGTATATATACCACATGGTTTTTATCCATTCATTTTTTAGAGGTCATTTAGGTTGTCTCCATATCATGGCTACTGTGAATAATGCTGAATACATTTGGGAGTGCATGTATCTCTTTGAATATTTTTCATTTTCTTTGGATATATACCTAGAAGTGAGTGGAATTGGTGGATCATGTGATTCATCCAGCTTATTGCATTCTTGATAGTTGCTCCAAAACTGAGCTATTTGTGTCTTCCTTTTTTGTTAGATTTAATTGATTCTGGCTCTACATTTAGTCAGTTGTATTCAAGTTATTTAACGTCTTACATGCTAAAGTTTTCTCATTGTTAAAATACAACAAATAAGTGCTCAAGCTATCATAGAGTATGAGGACTTAGAGGAGTCATTAATATAATAATCATAAAGTCCTTAGAACTGTGCTTGCTACTCTCATCTCAAACCTTGTTGCCCAAATTGGCTGACCTTGCGGTTCCACAAAATGTGTGCTGCTCTTTTCTTACTTCTGTGTCTTTGCACAGGCTAGTCTTTCTCTTAATACCAGTCATAGGACCTGGACCTAGGGATATAACATCTATATGTTCCAGCATTGCTGGTTGCTCATAATAATAGGACCAAATACAGAAAAAACCTTAGAGACTCAGAAATAACTGACTCATTGTTTCAGAGCTCAAGATAACAAGATTTGGTTTTAGTAAAAATATGTCTTAACACTTGTTTTGTCTAGATTGTTTCCTTAATTTGTGTATGCTATGAGTCTTTTAAGGCCTGAACCACAATTTTTCTCCTTTCTGTTTTCTTTATTTTCTTGAATTTCCGCCCCCCCCCAGCAGAGAATCCCCTGTGATTCAAGATTCAATGGGTATATAGTGAAAAATTTCCTTCTCATCTTTCACCAACAGTGAACTAGTTAAACCTTCCTTGGTGTGGCAAGTAGTGTTATGCCTTTTTATGTATTTTTCCTGAGATTGTGCATGTTTTACTACATGATACTGTTTTGCTTCTTTAATAAAAACAGCATATATTGGAATATCATTCCATATAAAGAACTTTTAATTTTTTCTCGAAATTTTTTCTTAAATTGTGACATAGCTTAAACACTGTAAATAAGAAATTATAAGATTAAGGATGACTTCTTTCCCCCTATGTATGTACTCATGTTAAGTATTAAGTTTAAGGAAGCTTGGCTTCCCTGATAGCTCAGTTGGTAAAAAATCCACCTACAATGCAGGAGACCCTGGTTTGATTCCTAGGTTGGGAAGATCTGCTGGAGAAGGGATAGGCTACCTACTCCAGTATTCTTGGGCTTCCTTTGTGGCTCAGGTGGTAAAGAATCTGCCTGCAATGCAGGAGGCCTGGGTTTGATTCCTGGGTTGGGAAGATCCCTTGGAGGAGGGAAAGGCTACCTACTCCAGTATTGTGGCCTGTAGAGTTTCATGGACTGTGTAGTCCACAGGGTCACAAAGAATTGGACATGACTGAGCTACTTTCTCTTTCTTTTCTTTTCTCCTATATAGGTACTCATGTTAAGTATTAAGATTAAGGTAGAACATTTTCACATTCCCAGAGAGTGCACTTGTACCCCGTCCTAGTCAGAATCATTGCTCTCCTCAAACATAGCTGCTTTTTAGAGAGTTCCCTCACCAGTTTAAAATATTATATAAAGTATTTGAATTTTTTTATACCCGACTTTTGCTTATTATTTCTGTAGAGGCTTTTTGTTACGTGGGGCAGTTGTTTATTTTCCATTCTGCAGTAATATTTAATTGTATCATTATGAATACACTATTTTTTCATGCTCCTATTAATAGACATTTGGGTTCTTTACAGTACGAATATATGACTGTTGTGAACGTTATTGTACATACTTTTGAATGGCTGCTGCTGCTGCTGCTAAGTCGCTTCAGTCGTGTCCGACTCTATGCGACCCCATAGATGGCAGACCACTAGGCTCCTCTGTCTCTGGGATTCTCCAGGCAAGAATACTGGAGTGGGTTGCCATTTCCTTTTGGATGGATATACATATTTATTGTCCTGTGAAATTGATAGGTAACAGGATATATATATGTGTGTGTGTGTGTATACAAATATATATGTATATAGTATATGAGCTTAGCGTTTGTAAATACTGCTAAACATTTTTCCAAAGTATTGAGCCAGTTGAAACTATTTCCATTCAAGTGTGTGTCTTCACATCCCAGTGAACACCATTGGTAGTCTTTTATTCAAAGTATTTTGAAAAACTAAACCCATAGGGAAGTTTTAAGGAGATGTTTCTCTTTCTTTTTTAAATTCAGGTAAAATAAGTAACATGCTGTAAAATGCAGGACTCTTTAGGTGTTCAGTTTGAGTTTTGAAAATTGTATAAGCCTGCTCCAAACAAGATATATCAATAGTTCATTACTCTAAAAACTTCCACAGTGGCCCTTTCCAGTCAGTTCCCTATCGTCTTGTCCTTTGCCCTGCCTAACCAAACCATTTTTGTGATTTCTGTTACCATAGATTTGTCTGTTATTTATGTTTGTATAGATGGAAGTTTTCTGTCTCCTGGGTCTTTTCATTTGTAGTGTTTTTTTTTTTTTTAATGTTATGTTATTTGAAATATAGTTGATTACAGTGTATTTCTCCTGTACAGCAAAGTGATTCAGTTACACACACACACACACACACACACACACACACACACACACACACACACACACACACATATATATTCTTTCATGTTCTTTTCCATTATGGTTTATGACAGGATATTGAGCATAGTTCCTTGTTTATCCATACATCTCTATATAATAGTTTGTATCTGCTGATCCCAAACTCCTAGTTCATCCCTCCTCCAACCCTGTGGGCAACCACAAGTTTGTTCTCTGTGAAGACAAGGGTTATTTTATGAAACGTTTGTTACATATGTACATACAAAGTTGCATATGGATGTATATCTCTATGAGGTTCCAATGTAAGATGTATTTCTAAAGGTCAAATCAAATTTTGAGACACTGGGGATCACTTCAGGAGGTGAAACACTAGGATTTGAAAGGGAAGGTCTCAAAGGGGAGGCTGAGTATCAGGCAGAGTAGAACATTGCCCTCTGGTGGATGGAAAAAGGCAGCACCAGACATCAGAACTAAGATCATGGCATCTGGTCCTATCACTTCATGGCAAATAGATGGGGAGACAATGGAAACAGTGACAGACTTTATTTTGGGGGGCTCCAAAATCACTGCAGATGGTGACTGTAGCCATGAAATTAAAAGGCGGTTGCTCCTTGGAAGAAAAGTTAGGACCAACCTAGATAGCATATTGAAAAGCAGAGATATTACTTTGGCAACAATGGTCTGTCTAGTCAAAGCTATGGTTTTTCCAATAGTCATGTATGGATGTGAGAGTTGGACTATGAAGAAAGCTGAGTGCCAAAGTATTTATGCATTTGAACTGTGGTGTTGGAGAAGACTCTTGAGAGTCCCTTGGACTGTAAGGAGATCCATCCAGTCGGTCCTAAAGGAAATCAGTTCTGAATATTCATTGGAAGGACTGATGCTGAAGCTGAAACTCCAATACTTTAGCCACATGATGAGAACTGAACTGAAAACTTCAGGTATCAACAGGATCTGGGGTAAAGTTGTTTAGTCACTAAGTCATATGCGATCCTTTATGTGACCCCATGGACTGTAGCCCGACCAGGCTCCTCTGTCCATGGGATTTCCCAGGCAGGAGTACTGGAGTAGGTTGTCATTTTCTTTTCCATCATTTATAGTTTTTAAAATTCATCCATGTTGTTGCAAGATCTGGATGCTGGGGTCCACTGCTTTGCTACCAGGGTGTCATTGCTTCCAGACGGTTCAGTGGACAAAACTAGGAAAATATATTAAAAAAAAAAAATACATGTATCACTAATTCAAAACCCTTTTTGGAACTTCCCTGGCAGTGCAGTAGTTAAGACTGTGTGCTCCTAATACATGGGTCTTGAGTTCGACACCTAAGGAACTAAGATCCCATATCCTGCAAGCTGCCTGATACAGCCAAAGATTAATAGTAATAAGATAAAATACAAGGATGAGTAAGAAAAAAGAAATAAAAAAAGATTCTTCTTTATTTCCTTCATTCCGTATTTCAGACTCTTCTCTTTCAGTGATTATCCTGAGTCTCATCAACAGTTTGTTTTTAAAAATTTCAGTACTAACTTTATTAATGTCCAATTACAGAAAATATAACTTAAGAAGTAAGCATGATGCTAATATTAAGGTATACAAGTGTAAGATACTTAAAGTAATAAATATAATGTGTTCTCCAACTAAAATACAGTGAGTTTTTAATCCTTATGTTAACACTTTGTATGTTGAGTTTTTATACTTGTCTTTTTTCCTTGTCTCTAAAGGTGAGTCCCCTTGAATTTCAGTTAAGATTCAAATTAGTAAGACTCTAATTTTTATTTCAAAGAAATTTTCTTTAAGTTTTATTTTTCCCTTAAATTATGCCATGTTTATTTATTTTTTTGAAGTTTATTTTTGACAACCAGCATATCCTAGGGGCTAAGAGTTGTCATGTTTAGTTCAGTTCATTCGCTCAGTTATGTCCGACTCTTTGCGATCCCAGCATCAGGGTCTTTTCAAATGAGTTGGCTCTTTGCATCAGGTGGACAAAGTATTAAAGTTTCAGCTTCAAAATCAGTCCTTCCAATGAACACCCAGGACTGATCTCCTTTAGGATGGACTGGTTGGATCTCCTTGCAGTCTAAGGGACTCGCCAGAGTCTTTTCCAACACCACAGTTCAAAAACATCAATTCTTTGGTGCTCAGCTTTCTTTATAGTCCAACTCTCACATCCATACATGATGGTTTTTCCAGTGGATGACCGCTGGAAAAACCATAGCCTTGACTAGACGGACTTTGGTAACAAAGTAATGTCTCTGCTTTTTAATATGCTGTGTAGGTTGGTCATAACTTTCCTTCCAAGGAGTAAGCATCTTTTAATTTCATGGCTGCAATCACCATCTGCAGTGATTTTGGAGCCCAGAAAAATAAAGTCAGCCACTGTTTCCACATCTATTTACCATGAAGTGATGGGACCGGATGCCATGATCTTAGTTTTCTGAATGTTGAGCTTTAAGCCAACTTGTTCACTCTCCTCTTTCACTTTCATCAAGAGGCTCTTTAGTTCTTCTTCACTATCTGTGTGGATTACAATAAACTGTGGAAATTCTGAAAGAGATGGGAATACCAGACCACCTGACCTGCCTCTTGAGAAACCTGTATGCAGATCAGGAAGCAACAGTTCCAACTGGACATGGAACAACAGACTGGTTTCAAATAGGAAAAGGAGTACATCAAGGCTGTATATTGTCACCGTGCTTATTTAACTTATATGCAGAGTCCATCATGAGAAACGCTGGGCTGGAGGAAGCACAAGCTGGAATC
The DNA here is from genome assembly GCF_032405125.1 of Capricornis sumatraensis. Taxonomy (NCBI): domain Eukaryota; kingdom Metazoa; phylum Chordata; class Mammalia; order Artiodactyla; family Bovidae; genus Capricornis; species Capricornis sumatraensis. The sequence goes on along the minus strand of NC_091085.1, from coordinate 36,874,092 downwards.
AAGATTGCCGGGAGAAATATCAATGACCTCAGATATACAGATGGGGGACAGATAATAGTTTGACCTGGTATTACCTCATACTAAGTCTGTGACCTTTATCAAGTTACCCTACTTTATTTCTTTGAGCCTCAATTTCTTGTGTATGAATCCCAGCTTAAATTTACAAGGTATTAATGAGGAATCTCTGCATATATATGTTTATTATTCAATAATGGTGGGATTTATTACAGTAATTAGATATATTGCCTAAATTTTACTTGGTGATATTATATTAAGGAAAACAAAAGGAAATATTAATAGGAAAGGAAAAAATTGACAATAAAATTATAGTTGAACTTAATTGAAAATACTCCTTAATTGAAACTTTTTCACAATTAGAATAATCTGCTACATGCTAAATCAGGATATTTCATACTTTGCAGGTGCAAATGATTTAAAAATTTTTTCTGTTATTTTTTAAAACATGATACTATATGCTGATTTCAGACTTAAATTAGAAATACAGAGTGTACAATTAAATTTTTTGAATGAAATTGCTTTAATAATTAAAAATACCTATTTATAGGCACTGAAAGATAGCACAGAAGTGGAAATTGTGGATGAGAAAATGAGAAAAAAGATAGAACCAGAAAAATGGCCGATTCCAGGCCCCCCTCCACGGAGTGTGCCACAAACAGACTTCTCTCAACTGATTGATTGCCCAGAATTCGTACCAGGGCAAGCCTTTGGTTCACATACAGGTAACAACTTTTCTTCTAGAGCAAACAGCATTATCAGTGGGGTATTTACTCCAATTTACCTATCTTTGTAAAAGTTTATTTAGACTCAGTAGAAAATTAAAGATAATTTAATGTTTTGATGCTTTATGTTTTATTCATAATGCCTCCCACAGAAAGCTATGAGTTAAATAGGGATTTAGGAATTATGGGAAGTGCTCTGCTCTATTTATTCTTATTTGTATACTTTGTCATGTTTGGAGTTTTTTCCTCTCTTAATTTTACTAAATGGGTATAGATATATTCTGCCTGTTTCCCCCTTGTAAGATTGAAGTAGTCTAAAAGTCTTACACTCAAGAGTGAGGGTAGCCTTCCTTTAATTTTTTTCCAATGTACTTCAACTTTGTCTTGAAATCATAAGATGACCTATATTCTAAAGCAGAATTGGGGATCTCTTATGAAGTTATTATAATTATATGTTAAAGAATTGGTGGTATTTAGAATTTCCCCAAACTGCTTTAATGTTAAGAATTTTTTCCTGGATCATTTTTAAGACATTCCCTCTTGGGAAAAAAATATGTGTGCTTAAACTTTTTTCAGTCAGGGTGATGATCTACTGATGCTCTTGGATGTCATTTCATCGGAATATGCAGAGGAATAGGTGACTCAATGAAATATCATTATAAATATTGGAACAAATCGTGCTGCAGAAATGAAAGCGACCAGACTTCTCTGCAAGACTGTCTACTTCCACTCCTTGTGGAGGAGGTTGGACCAACACTACAATGGAGATAACACCTTTGTGATGATGATGAAAGACAGACCCGAGAACTGCTGTTGTTTTTAATAGGAGCTGCCCATTTGTTTGTAATTAGCCTGGGCTGCATGTGCAATTTATTCATGGTGGGAAAGTTAATTATCTTTCTGGAAATATTGCAAGATTCTGCCTTTTCCTTCCAGACTTCTGTACTTGTGTCCAGATCAATAAAGCAGAAATAGGCTTGAGTGGGATTTCCCGGTTTGTTAGATCCTTTGATGTTTTCAGTATAGTGTACATTGTGTAACTCACCTATTGTCATAATATTTCACATGGACTATGAGATTTATTAATGTGGACTATTAAGGATAAGAAATCTTAAGAAATGAACAAGTGTATTTTTGTTTTTTACTCTTTGAAATCTATTTTTGATATACCATTATAGAGACCTGCCATCAATAAAGCACTGATGGACAGTCTCACAGATATTTTTATTGAGCATTTCTTTGATTGTTAGCCCTCTGTGCCTCTCTGCCTAGAAAGCAATTTGGGCAGGTGTTTTAAAAGTTTGAGAACTTCAAGTGACTTTTTTTAGGTTTTTTAAAAAATATATGATGTCTGATTGTATAAGTTAGATTAATTTATTGTATAAACTTGGGGTCCAAGATGATACATTTAACCTTATGAACAGGCATTAGGTCAATTGTAAAATAGAAACAGGGTAGGTAAGATAGTCAAGTTGATGATGCCTGTCCATTAATCATTTATGCATTATTAATAAAATTACAAGAATAAAATCAATGTTTGTACATTTTTGTGTTTCTTTAAATATATACTCATTTACATACACACACGTATTGTCTGAATCAAGTCAATCTGTATAGTTACCCAAAGCTATGATTCAAGGTGGATAAAAATGTCATGAAATAGATATGAAATATATATGGTAATTTATCTCTGAAAAGTCATGTTGTCAATTTTCAACTAGGAAAAAAATCTTTTTTTCTAGGTTCTCACAAATTAGAACCTATTAAATGTCTCAAAATACGTGTCTAATTTTTGTCTACGACTAAGTGGTATTAATTTTGGGGGGGGCCACATCCCATGGCTTGTTGAGATCTTAGTTCCCCAACCAGGAATTGAATCTGTGAATGAAAGTGCAGAGTCCTAACCACTGCACAGCCAATTTGAGTTCCTATAAACAAGTTTAATGTCAAATAATCCGTCATACTCAAACTCATTTGATCTTGGAAGATTAGGGTTTTACTATTACTATTAAATGGGCTTCCCAGGTAAGGGCATGGCAGTCCACTCCAGTATTTTTGCCTGGAGAATCCCATGGACTGAGGAGTCTGGGCTACAGTCCATAGGGTCACGCAGAGTCAGACACAACTGAAGTGACTTAGCACACACACATTATTATTAAAATTTACACACACACAATTTGAAGTCTTTTCTTTGTAAAAGATATAGAAAATCATATAGAACATATGTTTAGTTTATATAGTGAACACCCTTTAAAAACTATCAAAGACTCTTAAGTTTTCTTAACCAAATTCTTTGATATTTTAATGTCATTTAACATATAAGCACATGTGTTGTGAATATCGTGAGACAAATAACTTCATAGCAAAAACATTACTCAAGCTTAAAGAGCATTTAGAGATGATTAAATCATAAGCTTAGGTTTTTACAGGTTTTCTTCAATTTCTGTATTAAAAATAGTAGATAACTGATTTCTCTGTCTTGTGCCAGATACTATTCTAATATATACATGAACTCTGCATACTAATTTAGTTAATTCTCCCAGTTGCTAGAGTGCTGGTTCTTAATTCACTGCATGAATAGAAACAATTCATGGAACCAGTAATAGAGTTATCTGAAGTTAATGTTCTTCCCATTTTGTACAACTTTTAATGTTAATACTAACAGTCCAAATCTTTTCACTCATACTAATTTTTTGGATCAATTAATTTGCACCATTAAGTTGTAGAGCAGCAGTGTCCAGTAGAAATAGTTTGCCACACATGTAATCCTAATAATTTAAATAGTATTAAAAGCTGTAAAACATGAAATTAATTTTAATATATCCAAATGTTAGAACATTAAAAATTATGAACCAATGTTATTTTTGTGCCAAGTCTTTGAAATCTGCTGCATATTTTATAGTTATATCCTGAGCACATTTCAGGAGTAGCCGCATTCCAAGTGCTCTGTACCTCCATATGGCTAGTGGCTATTGTGTTGAACAGTGCAGTTTTAGAGCCTTTTTTGTTATGAAATAATATGCTTCTTTTTAAAGCAATATAGTAATTTGGTGGTTGAATCTTGGATCTAACCATGTCCATGGAAACGATAATGAATCCATCTAATTGTAGTATGTAGTAGATGAACGTAAAATCTTGAAATACTCTTCTCAAACTCCTGGCATGTGCCCTTGCATTTTCATTTAGTAAATTAAAAGGATTGTTGGTATTCATTTATTCAACTTTCTCTATGTAATATTCTGCTTTGCAGTATATTCAAGGAATTGGCTTTGAGGAGTAAATAATGCTTAGAAGTTTACAGTATAAATTTGTTTCTGAAACACATTTTGTCCAAAGCAAGTGCATAATGCATTATAACTTAATATTCTTTCACTTTTGAAAAAAAATTTTATAAAGGAAATTATGATTTGTATTTTATAAAGTATATAATTACTTTCATTAAATTGTGGAGAAAGGCATTTTAAATTCCAGCAGAACTGTAAAATATTCTAACTAAATATTATTGCCAGTGCAGCGCACTTTAATGATGTGATACATTATGCTTTTTACAGTATTCAGTTTACTGAATTTAAGTAAACCTTATTAGGAAAAGGAGAAAAGGCTGCCTTAGTGTAGATTCTAATAGAACCAATGACATTTTATTTGCTTAGTAGCGTTTTTTAAGATTCCTTAATTTCATTGCAGTTTATGAACCTAAGATTTCACAGAGAATTGACTGAAATAAATGTGTTGTCATAATAAGTAAATGACTGGCGTCGATGTTCTTAATAGGTTGGAATGAATGTGTCTGTAGGGGTTGATAACATTTGCTGCTATTATTCATTGGCTTCATTCTACATCTTACAGAGCCCTTTGGGTTTGAATATCATTGAAAGGTTATAATTGAGATTGATTTATCATGTTTTTGTGAAGAAAAAAAAAATCAAGCCCAAGTAAAGAAAAAAATGTGCTTTATAAGTAAGTAAACCATTATTTTAACTATAGAACTAACTTAAAATTTTAGAGTCTGCCCCAAATTCTCCAAGAATTGGAAGTCCACTGACCCTAAAGAAAAATGCAGAAACAAGTAATCTTCAAGGAATGTCTAGAGGTTTATCTACCAGTTTGCCCAACTTGGATTCAGAACCTTGGATAGAAGTAAAAAAGAGACATCATCCATCCCCAGTGAAACTGAAGGTAAGTTGTTATGACGCAAGTGAAGTTTGTATTCTATATCCTGAGTGGCTTGTAAGGCCACTGTTTTTCAGTTACATATATAAAATTTGGTTAAGTTTAAAACAATGGTAAAATTTGGAACCATTGCCCTTCAGTAAAAACTTACAGGTTACTAAGTAGTTGAAAATAATTGTATCAATTTAAAAAAATTATTTTATTTATGAGTATGATTTTAAAATATTCTGCTTTAATCTTTTCAGTTGAAATTTGTTTGAATACATTTCAGTTTTTTTAAAGATGACAACATTTTTCTAAATTTTGAATTTATAACTGCCGCATTATATGTAACCTTCTTAATTGTAGAATTATTTTACTTATAATTATTTGTAAAGAATACATGTCTGGTTTATGTTTTGGTGATTTTACAGTAAGAAAGAAAAATAATAAATTTCTTGGGGCCACACAAGGAAGTGAGATGATGGTAGTTACGGAACAATACAAGAGTTTCTTGCAATAGAACTGCTGTATTTTTGGCTGATGGTTGGATACGTGAACTTGAAATGTGATTTTAAAAAATGGCTCTGATGTAAGCTACAAACACAAATGAGTATAAGTAAAATGGAAATCCTAGTAAGGTTGATAGGTAACATCAATGTTTATCTTGTGGTAGTCTGCTATAGTTTTATAGTATGTTAACTTTGAGAGAAAGTGGGTAAAAAGTGCACGAGATTTCTGTTGTCTTTCTTTCTTTTTGGCTGCACTGTGTGGCATGTGGAATCTTAGTTCCTCAACCATGGATCAAACCCACAACCCATGCATTGGAAGTGCTGGACTACCAGGGAAGTCCTCAAGATTTCTATTTCTTATAATTATATGTGAATGTACAATTAACTCAAAGTAAAAAAGCTTACTGAAAATAAACTTGGTAATAGTGCCATTAAAATAATTCAAATATTCAAAGTAAGCTCTAAAAGGACGAGGTCACAAAAAATAACAGACCCAAATGTAGGAAGACTGAAGAAGGCTATCATTAATATTAAAGATTACTGTGGTAGGGCTCTTTATTCCTAAGATTAAAGTGTGAAGAAAGAAAGCATGAAGGACTTAAGGGTGTTTCTTCATTGGAGGAATGGAAAGGATGTTGATAGTTCACCTCAGCATAGGATGTTTGGCAATGTCTGGAGACAGTTTTTGGTTGTTAGAACAAAGTGCTACTGCATCTTGTGAGTGTGAAGGCCAGGGATGCTATTCAGTGTTCTATAGTGCACAGGGCACCTCCACCACACATCCTGAAGAATTATCAAGCCCAGCATGTCATTAATGCTGAGTTTGAAGCCCTGATCCAAGATAACTTTGTACTTAGTTATTTGCCATTTTTAAAAAAAATTGGAATACATTTAATTTACAATGTTGTGTTAGCTTCAAGAGTACAGCAGAGTGGTTCAGTTATATATATATATATGCTTTTTCAGATTTTTTTCCCATTATAGGTTATTACAAGATACTGAATATAGTTTCCTGTGCTGTGCAGTAGGACCTTATTGTTTATTTATTTTATACGTTTGTGTACGTGTGCTTGCTTAGTCCCGTGGAATTTTACAGGCAAGAATAATGGAGTAGGTTCCCATTTCCTCCTCCATGGAGGAGATCTTTCCAACCCAGGGGTTGAGCCTTTGTTTCTTGTTCCTCCTGCACTGGCAGGTGAATTCTTCACCACTGTACCCCCTATAGTATTGTGTATGTTGATTCCCAAATTCTAACTTATCCCACCCCAACCCCCACTGTCCCCTGTGGTAACCGTAAGTTTTTTGTGTCTGTTAGTCTTTTCTGTCTTGAAAAGATAGCTTTTGAATTAGCAATGGTGGTTACACTCAGCATACTTAAGGTTTTCTTCCTTGGGTTATTTTAAAAGCCTAAGGCAGCTTCTCAAAATAAGATTTTTTAAATTAATTTATTTTAATGGAAGGCTAATTACTTTACAACATTGTGGTGGTTTTAGCCATACATTGACATGAATCAGCCATGGGTGTGCATGTGTCCCCCCATCGCAAACCCCCTTCCAACCTCCCTCCCCATCCCATCCCATCCCTCTGGGTCATCTCAGTGCACTGGCTTTGAGTGGCCTGTTCCATGCATTGAACTTGGACTGGTCATCTATTTCACATATGGTAATATACATGTTTCAGTGCTATTCTCTCAAATAATCCCACCCTCAGCTTCTCCCACAGAGTCCAAAGTCTGTTCTTTATATCTGTGTCTCTTTTGCTGTTTTGCACATAGGGTTGTCGTTACCATCTTTCTAAATTCCATATACATGTGTTAATATACTGGTGTTTAATATATTGGTGTTTTTCTTTCTGACTTACTTCACTGTATTATAGGCTACAGTTTCATCTACCTCATTAGAACTAATTCAAATGTGTTCTTTTTAATAACTGAGTAATATTCCAGTGTGTGTATGTACCACAACTTTCTTTTCCATTCGTTTGCCAGTGGACATCTAGGTTCCTTCCATGTCCTAGCTATTATAAACAGCGCTGCAATGAACATTGGGGTACACGTGTCTCTTTGAATTCTCTTTTGTGTGTGTGCCCAGCAGTGGGATTGCTGGGTCGTATGGCAGTTCTATTTCCAGTTTTTTAAGGAATTTCCACTGTTCTCTATAGTGCCTATACTAGTTTGCATTCCCACCAACAGTGTAAGAGGGTTCCCTTTTCTCCACGCCCTCTCCAGCATTTATTGTTGGTAGACTTTTTGATAGCAGCCATTCTGACTGGCGTGAGATGGTACCTCATTGTGGTTTTGATTTGGATTTCTCAGATAATAAGTGATGTTGAGCTTGTTCTTATATGTTAGCCATCTGTATGTCTTCTTTGGAGAAATGCCTATTTAGTTCTTTGGCCCACTTTTTGATTGGGTCATTTATTTTTCTGGTATTTAGCTGCATGAGCTGCTTGTATATTTTTGAGATTAATTGTCAGTTTTGTTTGCTGTTATTTTCTCCCATTCTGAAGGCTGTCTTTTTCACCTTGCTTATAGTTTCCTTTGTTGTGCAAAAGCTTTTAAGCTTAATTAGGTCCCATTTGTTTATTTTTGTTTTTATTTCTATTACTCTGGGAGGTGGGTCATAGAGGATCTTGCTGTGATTTATGTTTGTAAGCGTTCTGCCTATTTTTTCCTCTAGGAGTTTTATAGTTTCTGGTCTTAAATTTAGATCTTTAATCCATTTTGAGTTTATTTTTGTGTATGGTGTTAGAAAGTGTAGTTTCATTCTTTTACAGGTGGTTGACCAGTTTTCCCAGCACCACTTGTTAAAGAGGTTGTCTTTTCTCCACTGTATATCAAAAAGAGATTTTCTGAAGATCCTGATTAATTTCTGTATTTGTCATGGTGAACCTAGATAACTTGGGAGGATCATATCCTGGAAAAAATTTGTACTATATTTCAATTATTCCAAGATCTACATTTTTTCCTCCACATTAAAAAAACTCTTTAACCCCTACTTTTTTTGGTCTCTTCCTCATAAATTATAAAAAATTATATATAAAATATAAATTGATATATAACTGATATCAAATAACAAAAGACTGTCTCCTTGCTTTATCATTATTAACAGTTTGGTGTTTTTCTAAGACTTTTTTTATGTTTTTGCAAATGTGAAAACTAGTATATGTAGTTTTGTTTTTAACTATATTCACAGAGTGTTAAAGCTTACTTTTTTAAAAAAGTAATAACTTCTATTTACTAGAATGTTAGCTCCATCAGGGCAGAATTGCTGTCATATTTATTGTTATAATCTCCTACCTAGAACAGTACCCAGTTCACGTGAGGACCCAGATAATTATTGACCAAACGAATGAATATAGATTCACATGAATAGGAATTCTGGAGAGAACAACTGTCTTATTCTAGGGATAGGTTGGTTAGCATTTACTGTTCACATGAATAGGAATTCTGGAGAGAACAACTGTCTTATTCTAGGTATAGGTTGGTTAGCATTTACTGAAGGATAATGATTGATCAGAGCATGGCATTGGAAGATGAGAACATTGAAAAATCTATTTCTTTGTGTTGAAAGTTTGAAAATCTAGATTAAGTTAGACTTTAGAGGATCTAGAATCTACAAATTTGGACTTTATATATGTCACCCAACAGTAAGCTATTTTACATTTTTCACAAGGGTGGAAATTCAATAAATTATTCGGTGAGTGATAGTGAATTTAACATGAAATTTTGAGGTAAAAAGATTGAGAATAGGGAGAATCATTGAATCTGGAAGTCTGAAGACCTTATTTTTTCTGGGAATACTTATGAAGTCCAGTGGTTAGGGCTCTGCACTTTCATTGCTGGGGGCTTGGGTTTGAACCCTGGTCTGGCAACTAGGATCCCACATGATATGCTACAAGATGACTTTGGTTGTCTAGTTCATACTCATAGACTAATTTTGAGATTGTGGACCAACAATGTCCATTTATAGGCCTTTTCTTCCCTCATCTGTAAAATAAGTTGGTATGCTGTAATAAATGTGCTAAGAATCATCTTAATTTTAGGGGATTTTTTAATCTTTCTTTTATTCAGTTTTGTGGGTTTTTTTAGTCTTGAACTTAGTATTTAGCAATTGCTTACTATTTATTGGGCCAGAATAATACTGGCATGATTTTCTTTTAGCATTTGACTGTTAATCCAGTTATTGAACAGTCTTGATATTACTTACATTAACATTGTTACACAGCATATATTATAAAAGTGATGATAATGTTTTTATATAAAATACCAATTCCTTCCTCTAGGAACCACCATCTCTTCCTGAAGAGGCATCAAATCAACTATATCTTCCAGATGAACAAGAACAAGAAGAACTTGATTTTTTCTTTGATGAAGAGATGGAACAAATAGAAGGTCAAAAAAACACATTTACTGATTGGTCTGATAATGATTTGGATTATGAAATTGATGATCAAGATTTAAATAAGATTTTGATTGTAACTCAGACACCTCCTTACATGAGAAAACATCCTGGAGGAGATCGAACAGGCTACCACATGTCTCAAGCAAAAATTACATCTGAACTTGCTAAAGTTATCAACGATGGTTTATATTATTATGAGCAGGATCTGTGGATGGAAGAATATGAAAACAAACACACAGCCATAAAGGTAATTGTTTATGGCCAACATCTTTCTATTGATAACTTTGTTTTGATTGCATGTTGCTGCTTAGGTTTTCCTAAACTTGAGACCTTATTTTATGAAATTTTGAGTATAAATAAATTATATTTAATTTGAAAAATTCCTAGAAATATATGATATTTACAACCTGAAAAAGTTATTTTATTAAAATGACAGTGAAAAACAAAAACAAAAACAAAATGACAGTGAATAAGTGCTTTCATTACCAAAAAATATTAGCACTCCCTGATTTAAAAAATGCTACCTTTTTTTCAAGTGGAAGTAATAAGAAGGCCTTTCCTCATTAGAAGAAATAAAAACTAAAGTTATGGACTGGCTTAGTTTATATGCTGTTTACATATATGGCTATAATCACTTCAGCTGTGTGAGCAGGGCTTCAGAAAGTAGTTACTTTCGTTGCTCTTTGTGTGCTTCTTACCTTAGTCTATCGTGCATGTTCTGTGACAGTGGAACTTGTTGACAAGTAGACAAGATTACACTGACTGTTTTCCTTGTTGATCATTATTTTGTTGCAGGACCTGTTTGAAAGTTTGCTCCAGTTTTTCATCTTGAATTTCACCCAACCTCCTGGTATCTACCCCAGTTACTAAGATAAAATATGAGAGTCTAGAGTAGTCTACTGGCTGTCTGCATTCCTTTTATATGACTTTTAGTGGTATAGATAGGGATTTAAAAGGATCTTTTTCTGCCATTAAATTGATTAGAAAATTCCCCCAAATTAAATATTTACTTTGAGGTTAGAATAATGAGGAAAATTTGTATAATATACCAAATAGGAAAGATTTTAGAAATAGAGTTTTAGAAAAGCCAGCCAACTCATGGTTTTACAGTACTGGCTGTATGTGAAGCTTCATATCATCAAGAAGTATGCTTTCCTTCTCAGTTCTTCCTGGAATTTCCATCACTGCTTTTATCCTCTTGTCTTGCCACTGCCTTTTTGAAGATCTTGCCTCAGGATATGGTAGCTTGTCAGTAAATTGGAGCCTGAGCAATTCTCACAGTCCTACTGCTATGGGAAAGGAAGTATGTTTTTATAAAGTTTCTTGGTTGAAATCTTAACTTGTGTAAGAATTGTTACATTATTTGTGATACTTAGGTTCTATAAATAATATCTAACTTAAATCTTTTTGGGAACAGAAAGAGATAGAAAATAAATTTACAATAGGTTAAGATTGCCCTACCTCCATTCCCTATTCCTCTATCCTGCATCATTCTTCACCATCTGCCGTTCTGTGTATTGCACTTTTGATCATGTAAATGTCAGATCTGTGAGGAAGGGATTTTTGTCCTGTTTTTCGTACAGCCATATCTCCAGTTGTAGCACAGTTGTTAGAGTTCCTGATGCAAAGTAGTACTCAATTCATATTTGTTAAAATGGATATTGAATTACAGATTAAACATTATGAACTAACCAGAAGAACCAACCTCTGTGTATAATACTGGTTTTAAGAGAAGATATTTTCAGAGGTCCAGATAATGAAATTTCAAGTCACCTTGAAACAAATGCTCTTGGTAGGTGACTATTTGCTTGAAAGTGTAGACAGCAGTAATTAAATTCAATTACCTCATCTGTTGCCTTAGCCAAAAAATATTGGTCCAGAGAAAAAAGTCTTGGCTATATGGTTCTTAAGCATTATGGGGCTGTTCATAATTATGTCTTACCTAATCCCTATTGTTTAACTTATTCCTCTTTTCTCTAATTCTGTGCTCAGCATATACTTTCTCATTAGAATTGTACTTCTGTGGGTCTGTATAGAGGGAGAGAAATCAATTATTTAATTATTTATTACTCCTACTGTGTGTATGTGACACCATGTTAGGTATTGGGCATGAAATCAGAAGATAACAGGATTTCTACATGCCTATTCTTACATATACTTGGGACAATAGACATTAAAATAAACCACAGTAAGTACCTGAGGTGCTGTTGAATTAGGCTATAAGGGAATGACTATGAGAAAGTCACAGTTATAGTGAGATAGAAAGTATAGGTAAGAATGAACCATGCAAATAACAGATAAACCATATCTTAGGAAAGGGGAATAACAAGTGTCAAGGATATGAGATGGGAAAGAATTTGGTATATTTGAGGAACTAAAAAAAGTGTTTATAGTATTTATACAAGAGAACAGTTATAGATATATAGGCATGTATCTGATCATAGAAGGTAACATGTGGGCCTTGTTAAGTAATTTGGAATTTACCTGAAGTTCAAATGGAGTACCTTGAAGAATTTTATACAGGCAACAGCATGTGATCTAATTTTTATTTTAGAAATACCAGTTTGGTTACTAAGGCAGAGAATGGATTAGATGGGGACAAGAGTGGCAGATGAAATTCAGTTGGGAGTCTGTTAAAGTAGTCCAAGAGGTGTATGTTGGTAATTTAAAATAAATTGGTGGCAAAGGAAGTGTAGAAATTAGACGACCCAGGTCTGAATCTTGAGGAAGGACCATTTAGGAGTTGTATAGGAAACTGGTGGTGTGGAAGCTGAACACTGTCTTCATGAGGAGAGAATAATCAGATATGCTGGAAGCTGGACAGATTGAGTTTCAGTATGAATGAAAAGAATGCCAAATTGGTAGGGTTGTTTGGTGATCATTTCTGCCTTTGTGAAGGGAGTTTTGCTGAATCCATAAGCTATGTTGAAGTGTATGTACCAAAGAGTAGCAATAAGCCTTCTGTTTCTGACATGTCCTTATTGCTAAAGACAGTTAAAATGGCCTGGTAATAAATGAGAAAATATGAACTTAAAATCCTTGCAGATCTGAAAGATAAGTTATCAGAATAAAACCACAGAGAAGTAGAGGATTAAAACCAGTTTTGCCCGGGAGAGCATTTTGAAATTTGTATAGTTTGTGAAGTTCAGCTTTTCAAAAGCCACCCAAAATATAGAGTAAAAGATAAACGTGTGGCCTAGTCAGAGTCAGGGGTTCTAACAGGAGTCCCTTCCCCTATTGAATTGGTACCTGAAAACTATACCCTAGTGAAAGGGTATAACTGCTTTCTCATCTGCTTCTCTAGAGGACTACAAAGCATATTTTCTTAGTTGGGCTGAGCAAGGTATCACATGTGAGAATGAACAGAAGTAGCAAACAATAAGCCCATACCATGAAAAAATTTAGGTAGTAGAATTATTAAGCATAGTATAGAGTAACTATGCTTACTATGTTTAAAGAATATCTGCAGGGAAAAAGAAATTCTAAAGAATAACCTTTGTAGAACTTCTGGAAGTAAAAACAGTTAAAGGCTGAAATTAAAAACTCAGTTAATTAAAGGGATTAACAACAGATTAGATACAATTAAAGAATCAGTGAACTGGAAGATAGGTTACAAGAAAGTATTCAGAAATCAACAGACAAAGAGATAAAATATATGAAAGCGGGTATAGAATGGTATTCTAGAAAGTCATTGCTATTTGGTATATTTCAAATCTAGTTCTGTAAGTTAACATTTAATGGATTTTATTATAAATCTTTTTATTTTTGAGAAAAGTAAAAAGGAAATGGAATATAGAGTAAAAAACGTGGTCTAAGATAGATATTTATTCAGAGTTTCAGAAGGAAAGAGAGTAAATGGGACGGAGTCAGTGTTTTAATAGGTAATACCTAGGACATTTTCTGAGCTGCAGAGAAGTACCAGAGTAGAGTAGCCAGGGAAAGAGTGGTTACTTTAAAGAAGAGCGGCTGGACAATTAACTGACAGCTAACTTCTCACTAGTAACATTTGAATGCAACAGACCATGGAATTATGATGTTAATATAGCAAGGGAAAATAACTACCAACACCTAATTGTATGCCTTGCAAAAATATCTTTCAAGTAAGAGAGTGCAATATAAGAGAAATTGCAAACAGCAGAACCTCATCAAAGGAATTTCCAAAATGGAAATAAAAGTGATTCCAGATGCCAAAGGTACAGAAAGGAGTATAGAGCAAAGCAAGTGATAAATATGTAAACAAACCTAAATAAATATTAACTGTATAAGATAATAATTGTGTCTTACAGATTAACATTAACACAAACTGAGAGAAAGTACTTAAAGATACTTTTGTGTCGAAAAGATAATTGATTATTTTTCAGTTTTAAAGGTTATTATTTTTCAAGTTTGGAGGATACCCATTTAAAAATAAATGTCTTAATGGGCTACTAGTTAGAATGTAATATGGTTCAACTATTTTGGAAAGCAGTTTGACAGTTCTCAAAATGTTAAACAGAGTATTATGTGACCCAGGAATTCTATTCCTAGGTATATACATGAGAGAAATTACAACATATGTCCACACAAAAACTTGTACACAAATCTTCAACACAGCATTATGAAAGTGTGAAGAACTCAAATATTCTTTGTCTGATGAATGAATAAAGGTGGTATAGCCATACAATGGAACATTATTTGCCAATAGAAAAAAGTGAAGTTACTGATAATGCTACATGAAAACATCATGCTAAATAAAAGAAGCCCATCACAAAGTAGTACATATTATATGATTCTCTTCATCTGAAACCCAAAACAGAGAGAAATTAAATTGGTGGCTGCCTAGGGTGGATTTTGGGATGGGTAAAGAAAATAGTGACTGCTAGTGGATACTAGGTTTATTTTTGGAGTGATAAAAATGTTGAAATATTGATTATGATGGTGGTTGCAAAATTGTATACTAAAAACAATTATACACTGGGATAGATTGTACCATATTTGGATTTTATCTTAATAAAATTATTTTTAAACAAGTAAATGGAAAGACATCCTGTGTATATGGATTGGAAGTCAGTACTACCTGAAGTGATCTACAGATTCAGTGCAATCCCTGAATGACAATTTTTGCAAGAATAGGATAACAGATAATGAAATTTATATGGAATCTCATGGGACCCTGAAGAACCAAAGACAGTCTTTACAAAGAAGAAATAAAGTTGGAAATCTCCTGCTGTTGATTTCAAAATACATTTCAAAACTACAGTAATCAAAAGTGTCACTGGCATAAAGATAGACATAGACATAGACAAATGGAATTATAGAGCCCAGAAACAAACCCTTGAGTTGACTCTATGGTGTAATGATTTTGAGCTTGAATGCCAAGACCACCGAATGGGGAAAGGACAACCTCTTCAACAAATGGTGTTGGGGAAACTGAATATTCACATGCAAAAGAATGAAGATGGACCCTTACTATATCACCATAATACCTAAAAATTTTAATAACAGATTAAAGACTAAATCCTAAAACCCAAAGTCTTTAGAAGAAAACATAGGAGTGAAGCCTTGGGGCATTTGATTTGACAGTGATTTCTTGGATATAACACCAACAGCACATGTGAAAAAAACAAAAATGGATAAGTTAGAAGTCGTGAAAATCAAAAACTTATGTGTATTAACAGACACAAAACAGGATGAAAGGACAGTCTGCAAAACAACAAAATAATTACTTATCATAACTGATGATGTTAATACTATTGAATGTTTAAAGAAACCCAACAACTCAACAAAATAACTCAGTTTAGAAAATGTCATAGGACTCAATGGATGTTTTTCCAAAAATAGTATACAGATGGCCAATAAGCACATGAAAGTATGCTCAGCATCATTACCCAACAAGGGAAATACAAATCAAAATCAAATGAGTTAGCACCTCAAACTAATTAGGATGTCTACTTTCAAAACAAAAGGCAAAACAAAATTTGTTAGAGAGGGTGTGGAGAAATTGAAACCTTGCATTGGTGGTGGAAACAAAATAGTATAGCTCCTATGGGAAACAGTATGGCAGTTACAAAACTAAAGAGCAGCAGTATTCACAATAGCTAAAAAGTGGAAACAACTCAAAATGCCCATTATCAGATGAATGGATAAACAAAGTGATGGTGTATATGTGCAGTGGGATATTATTCAACTTTCAAAAGGAAGAAGGACATCTGTCCCATGCTACTACATCGATAGTCAAGATATGCTAAATGAAATGAGTCACTGAGACATACATGATTCCAGTTATATGAAGTACTAAAGTAGTGAAGTTCACAGAAACAAGAGTAGAGTGGTAGTTATGGGGTGAGGGAAAATGAGGAGCTATTAAATGGAATAGAATTTCAATTTTGCTTAATAAAAAAAGTTTGGTATCTGTTCCACAACATGGTGAATATACTTAACACTACAGAACTATACACTTAAGATGGTTAAGATGGTAAATTTTGTTATTTGCTTTTTTTAAACCTCAATTAAAGGTGAAAATTAGAAACCCAGCCACTTATCAAATAAACAGTAAAGAAAAAAACTTTTGTACATATATTAATATCAGACAGAATAAGGTTACAAAGTAGACTTGAAGACAAAAAGAATTACTAGTGCTAGAGAGTGTCTTTTTAAATAATGATTAAAAGTGAAGAAATTCATCAGAAAAGTGTAACTTAAAGTTTGATGTATTTAATGCAGAATATTCAAATATGTGAAGCAAAAAGTTAATAGAACAAATCTAGTCATAGTGACTTAATTTACCTCCTAAGTAAATAAGGAATGTTCAAGTAATTTAAAAAGAATAATTTGATAAACAACTCTGTACCTAGCAACTGCAGAGTATAGCAAATTTTAAAGCATAATACATAAAACATAATAATGCATAAAACACATTAAAATCAAAATAATTTAGTATTTAATAATAGAAATAAAACACTTTTTTTTTTGTAACAAAGCTATATTTTATAAATAACTCACCAAGGAAGAAATCATAGTGAAAATTAGAAAATCTAAGTCGAATGTTAGCAAAATTTTAACGATGCACCTAGAGAGATAAGACTCTCTCTTCAGTTCAGTTCAGTTGCTCAGTCGTGTCCGACTCTCTGCGACCCCATGAATCGCAGCACTCCAGGCCTCCCTGTCCATCACCAATTCCCGGAGTTCACTCAAACCCACGTCCATCGAGTCAGTGATGTCATCCAGCCATCTCATCCTCTGTCGTCCCCTTCTCCTCCTGCTCCCAATCCCTCCCAGCATCAGAGTCTTTTCCATTGAGTCAACTCTTCACATGAGGTGGCCAAAGTACTGGAGTTTCAGCTTTAGCATCATTCCCTCCAAAGAAATCCCAGGGCTGATCTTCAGAATGAACTGGTTGGATCCCCTTGCAGTCCAAGGGACTCTCAAGAGTCTTCTCCAACACCACAGTTCAAAAGCATCAACTCTCTCTTAGGTAAATGCAAATACTAGGTAAAATGCTTGAAATCAATAAACCAATCACTGTTATTATCTTTTCTGTATAAAAATTTCCCCCCAAGTCTCAAAGCCTTAAAAATTTCTCACACTGCTTGATAGTGGCTGCTGCAAGTGAGTGTGTGTGTGTGGTTTGTTTGATTGGTATTCATTCTGAAAGAGGAGCCCTTATACAGCATTTGCTCATTCATTTATACAGCAGATGGGGTGAACAGGAGGATGAGCTAAAGTGTACTATTGTGTTCAAAATTGCTGCTTTTGTGGGGTTTATGTATATTTACTTACATTCCACCAGCTAAGGCAAATCACATGGCTAAGTGTATGGGCTGGAGTTGTATATGCTCAAGTGAGATGGAAGACAATTACATGATCTTTTAATCTAGGAAATTTGGGCTGTGAACAATAATATTAATAGAATCTACTATAGCTTTTATAAAGCTAGAGGTAGAAATTTCTCATTAAGTTACAAAAGTTAGCAAAATAAACTTCCATAAGTTCAGTTCAGTTTAGTCACTCAGTCGTGTCCAACTCTGCGACCCATGGACTGTAGCACACCAGGCCTCCCTGTCCATCACGGACTCCTGGAGTTTATTCAAACATGTCCATTGAGTCAGTGATGTCATCCAACCATCTCATCCTCTGTCGTCCCCTTCTTCTCCCACCTCAATCTTTCCCAGCATCAGGGTCTTTTCAAATGAGTCAGCTCTTCAAATCAGGTGGCCAAAGTATTGGATTTTCAGCTTCAACATCAGTCCTTCCAATGAACACTCGGGACTGATCTCCTTTAGGAAGGACCAGTTGGATCTCCTTGCAGTCCAAGGGACTCTCAAGAGTCTTCTCCAACACCACAGTTCAAAAGCATCAGTACTTTGGCGCTTAGCTTTCTTTATAGTCCAACTCTCAAATCCATACGTGACTACTGGAAAAACCATAGCTTTGACTAGACAGAACTTTGTTGGCAAGGTAATGTCTCTGCTTTTGAATATGCTGTCTAGGCTGGTCATAACTTTCCTGCCAAGGAGTAAGCATCTTTTAATTTCATGGCTGCAGTCACCATCAGCAGTGATTTTAGAGCCCCCCAAAATAAAGTCTGCCACTATTTCCACTGTTTCTCCATCTATTTGCATGAAGTGATGGGACCGGATGACATAATCTTCGTTTTCTGAATGTTGAGCTTTAAGCCAACTTTTTCATTCTCCTCTTTCACTTTCATCAAGAGGCTCCTTAGTTCTTCTTCACTTTCTGCCATAACAGTGGTGTTATCTACATATCTGAGGTTATTGATATTTCTCCTGGCAATCTTGATTCCAGCTTGTGCTTCCTCCAGCCCAGCATTTCTCATGATATACTCTGCATATAAGTTAAATAAGCAGGGTGACAATATACAGCCTTGACATACTCTTTTTCCTATTTGGAACCTATTTGGAGAAGGCAATGGCAACCCACTCCAGTATTCTTGCCTGGCAAATCCCATGGATGGAGGAGCATGGTAGGCTGCAGTCCATGGGGTCGCTAAGAGTTGGATACGACTGAGCGACTTCACTTTCATTTTCACTTTCATGCATTGGAGAAGGAAATGGCAACCCACTCCAGTGTTCTTGCCTGGAGAATCCCAGGGATGGGAGAGCCTGGTGGGCTGCCGTCTATGGGGTCGCACAGAGTTGGACACGACTGAAGCAACTTAGCAGCAGTAGCAGCAAGCAGGGTGACAATATACAGCCTTGACGTACTCTTTTTCCTATTTGGAACCAGTCTGTTGTTCCATGTCCAGTTCTAACTGTTGCTTCCTGACCTGCATACAGATTTCTCAAGAGGTAGGTCAGGTGGTCTGGTATTTCTATCTCTTTCAGAATTTTCCACAGTTTATTGTGATCCACACAAAGGCTTTGGCATAGTCAATAAAGCAGAAATAGATGTTTTTCTGGAACTCTCTTGCTTTTCCAATGATGCAGTGGATGTTGGCAATTTGACCTCTGGTTCCTCTGCCTTTTCTAAAACCAGCTTGAACATCTGGAAGTTCACGTATTGTGGAAGCCTGGCTTGGAGAATTTTGAGCATTACTTTACTAGGGTGAAACTTCCATAAAAGTATATGGAAAGAAATAATTAGATCTAAAAGAGGTTTTAATCATAAAATTATTTCAGAAAACTAAGATTACACTTAGGAAGACAATATAGAGGAAAATGTACATTTTTAGCTGCAGTGAAAGTGGGGGTGTACTTACTGATTATGGGTAAATTTTTATTTTTAAAAGTACTTCAGACCTATAACTTGAACATTTAAATTCAAGGGAAATTTTCTAGAAAATATGTAAATTAACAAAACTGACTAGAAAAGAATATAAGTTGCTAAAGACCATTTTAAATAATCTTCAAACTCTGATTTAACTTAGGTTTATTAGCAAGTTCTTCTAAAATTGAAATAATTTCAGCCATACATAGTTTCCAGTGACTAATAGTAAATATTCAAATATTTGTTGAATAGCTGAGGTGAAAAGAAGAAATATTTGATTCATTTTATGAAAAGAACATAACCTTGATACTAACACCTGAAGAGAATATGAATGAGAAATTCATGAAAATACAAATGATGGTCTTTTAAGATTTTATTTTATGATAATATAAAACAACTGTGAAAGAATCTATATATTTTCTATGGCAGCCATGACACATTGCTATGAATTTGGCAGCTATAAAACAACATGAGTGTATCATTTAATTTTATAAATCAGAAGTCTGAGCTCAGCCAGTTTCTCTACTCTGAGCCTACAAGAAAAATCCTGGGCTCTTATCTGTACTTTTATGTGAGAAATTACTTCCAAGTTCATTCAGATCTTTTGCAGAATTCAGTTCCTTGTGACTCCATGTAGAGTTGTTCAGTTCAGTTCAGTCGCTCAGTCGTGTCCGACTCTTCGCGACCCCATGAATCGCAGCATGCCAGGCCTCCCTGTTCATCACCATCTCCCGGAGTTCACTCAGACTCACGTCCATCGAGTCAGTGATGCCATCCAGCCATCTCATCCTCGGTAGTCCCCTTCTCCTCCTGCTCCCAAACCCTCCCAGCATCACAGTCTTTTCCAGTGAGTCAACTCTTCACATGAGGTGGCCAAAGTACTGGAGTTTCAGCTTTAGCATCATTCCTTCCAAAGAAATCCCAGGGTTGATCTCCTTCAGAATGGACTGGTTGGATCTCCTTGCAGTCCAAGGGACTCTCAAGAGTCTTCTCCAACACCACAGTTCAAAAGCATCAATTCTTCAGCACTCAGCCTTCTTTACAGTCCAACTCTCACATCCATACATGACTGCTGGAAAAACCATAGCTTTGACTAGGTGGACTTTGTTGGCAAAGTAATGTCTCTGCTTTTTAACATGCTGTGTAGGTTGGTCATAACTTTTCTTCCAAGGAGCAAGCATCTTTTAATTTCATGGCTACAGTCACCATCTGCAGTGATTTTGGAGTCCCCCAAAATAAAGTCTCTCACTGCTTCCATTGTTTCCCCATCTATTTGCCAAGAAGTGATGGGACTAGATGCCATGAACTCAGTTTTCTGAGTGTTGAGTTTTAAACCAACTTTTTCACTCTCCTCTTTGACTTTCATCAAGAGGCTCTTTAGTTCATCTTCACTTTCTGCCATAACAGTGGTGTCATCTGCATATCTGAGGTTATTGATATTTCTCCTGGCAATCTTGATTCCAGCTTGTGCTTCATCCTGTCCAGCATTTCTCATGATGTATTCTGCATATAAGTTAAATAAGCAGAGTGAAAATATACAGCCTTGGTACAGTATGGTAGCTTTGTTTCAAGTTAACTCTTTGTCAGGAATTCATTCATTAACATATGTTTGAGTGCCTGCTGTGTGTTGGGGGCTAGAAATGTGGTATTTCAGGATGGTGACATTGGTGAAAGTATAGATGGAGATAATTAATCCCGAAAATTTAGATAATAGATAACTGCCATGATTGACTGTTGAATTTAGTTATGAGTTGCTTCATAAATAGGAAATAAGAAACTTGCTGAGTTATCGCAGTGGAACAGTTAAGGGAAAAGCCTGAATGAAGAAATGACAAGTGGAAGAATGTAGTACATTCAGATATATGTAAGTATTGAATATTAGCAATATAATATGAATATTGAAGCTTGGTAATATATTGGAGAAATGGCAGTTCCTAAAAGTTGCTGAGTCCAAGCTTGCTCAGCTCTCCCCACAACAGGCCAATAAATCCCCGAGACATGCTGAGGCAAGGAATACTATTTAGAAAGTAAGCTGACAGAGAAAATGACAGACTAATGTCTCAAAGTAAGCATCTTGTTTACTGGATCTGGATGCCAGGTTCTTTTATAGAGTCAGAAAGAGAAGCAATGAGGAACTAAAGTCAAAAGGCAGAATAGGGAGGGAGAGGTGGTGAGGAAGTAGAGTCTTCAGTCTTGCAAAACATCTCCTGGAAGGGTCAGCCTTTGGAAGGGATGTGTTAATCTCTTCTTTTTGTTGTAGCTGTTCACAGGTGGGCAGGGGAGACTATCTTTTCATGAGCTGAACAAAGGCTCTTTAGTTTAACAGCCAGGCAGTGGGACAGGGTCCTCTGAGGCAGGCCATTTTATGTATGATTGTAGTAACAAAAGAAACAAAAAGCAAGTCAAAGAAGCAGAATTGGTTTTTCCCTGCAACAAAGGGAGATAAGGAGTCAAAGTTGTGTGTATTTGTGTATTAATATATTTTTAAAGATTGGAAAGCATTGGAACATTTTATATGGTTATCGGAATGGTCCAGTGGAATGGGAGAGTTGAGGATATATAAGGAAATAGAAAATGGAGTTAAATTCTTGAGGTTGTGAAACTGAATAAGATTCAGAGCATATGGATCAGAATTCATCAGCCTTGGCCCTGTTGACATTTGGAACAAGATAATTCTTTCATGGAAGCTGTCTTGTGCAACAGAGAAAGGTTAGCATCATCCCTGGCCTTTACCCACTAGATACCAGAAGTACCCCACCCCCATGACAATTTTAAAAAAATGTACCTTGAAGAGAGTTATGTGCACAAAATCACCTCTAGTTGAGAATAATTGATAAAGAAGTATTGGTCTTTTAAAGAAAGGCTTTGGTTTCTTTACCTGGAGGAAAGAAATAGAACATGAGTGTGTAGATGGGTTTGTAGATTAGTTGGTAATAAAAGTAATTTTCTTCTCATGATTTTACCCTTCTCAATGAAATGAGTCAGGGTTATGTGGTTGGTCAAAGGGTCGAGAGTGACAAAGTTAAAAAGTCATTTTTGTAGAACGGGAAAAAAAGGTTCTTAGAAAAATCAAAGATTCCTGGTGAGCAGTTGGGGGGCGGGGCTACAGACTATTTCTTTTGCAGAAATTTTACTAGAGAGGCTTTAGACCAAAGAGACCAGACAGGAAAATGGAGGACAGTACCAAGATACTTCTTGATTTAATTCTAAAAATGGTAGATAAGATCCTGTCTTGATCTTACTTGGTCACGAACATTTAAAGCTGTTAAGTTCTTGAAACTTTTTGACTTTCCCATTACACCACATTTTCTTGCTTTTCCTTCTACTTCTGTAGCCATTCTTTTTTCAGTCAGATTTACAATTATCTTCCATCTGTTCCTTAATTTTCAGTAATTTCTAGGTTTATGACTTAAGCCCTCTATATTCTTACTGTTAACTGGTCTCCCTAAGCACTCTTTCTACTCAGGACTCTATTACCACTGTTTTTTTAAATCCCAACTCTTTTATATCTAAATTAGATTTTGACCCTGAATTTCAGATACAATGGATCTAGCTGTTTCCTGGGACATTTTCATCATATTTATTGTATAGTTCTTTAAAAAACAACATGCCCCAAACCAAGTTTCTCCATTCAGAACCTGCTTCTTTGTTCCTTTTCCTCTTCCAACTTAACAGAAGTCCCCAGTTGATTTATGATTCCCATCTTGGTGATTGAATCTGCAGCCCCTGAATATTGATTGGCATGGGTATATCCCTGTTGCCTCACATTAGTCAGTAGTCTTGTTTATATTACTCTGAAATTTCATGAATTCTTCCATATTTCCGGCTTCATCTTACTGTTCTTTTCTCTGTACACTGAAGTACTTGAAGTTTCCCAAAGATACTCTTCTCATCTTTAAGCTTTTACATGTGTTTCTCCAAACCCTTGAAATGCTTTTGCCTCCATCATCTTTGCTACACAAACTCCTAGTCGTGTTTCAGACTTGGTTAGACAAAAAAATAAGGGTATGCTCATTTCACAGATTGAAAATGAGATCCCAGAGAAAAGAAACTGAGCTCAGAAATGAGCATATACTCAGAGGAAATGTAGTAAATCAGATGAACTCAGTTTTAAAATTCACATCCTCATCAACATGAGACTGTAGAGAAACCCTAAGATTCACCCAAGTTAGGAAGTAAAGTAGGAGACTGGGGTACGTCTTAAATGTACCACTCAACTGAGGAGTAAAGAGAAGAAGCTGTAAGAAAAATTGCATGTTTTTGTCTTGATTCTGAAAGGAGGCAGGTAGGAAGTAACCACTTGATGGTCAGACATTGTAGATTTGTAGCTCAAATTCATAATATAGCTCTGTCTGAAAAAACTAGAGCTAAGAATATAAAGTAGTTCTAGACTGTTAATCATCACAGGTGTCTGACATAAGCATGCCTATATCCTGTCTGGAGGAACTTATTTCAGAGGTTGGCAAACTCTTCTGTACTGGGCTGGGTAGTAAGTATTTTCTGCTTTGCAGGCTACTTAGGATTTCGGTTCTCTGTAGCATGTACTTTGCTTCATGTTTTTTTGTTTTGTTTTTAAATGTAGCCATTTATTGTAAAAACTGTTTTTAGCTAGAGGGCTCTACATAAAACAGACTACAGGCCAAATTTGGCCCATTGATGTAGAATGACTTCATTCTAATATTATTAGAATGTAATATTCCTCCAAATATTGCCATAAGTATTTTCTAGGAAAATTAAGTGATCAAAGAAAAAAAATGGCTAAGCAGGCAAGGAAATAAGTTAGCAAGTGTATTATTGTAGCTGAAATGACAGCAGAAAGAGACCCATAGGTCCTTTGAATGCTGCAATTATCAAAGCACAGAAGAGTCACAGAATATAAATGTTTACATGGTTTAATTAACAAATGATGCCTGGCGTGCTGCAATTCATGGGGTCGCAAAGAGTTGGACACAACCGAGCAACTGAACTGAACTGAGGTTCAAAATATGTGAAGGGGAAAATTAACAGTTCAGATTTGAAAAAAAGGAACAAAGCTCCTTTAAGAAGTAAAAGTTTATTTGAAGTTAAGAATTCAATGGTTGGTTTTAATAGCAGGTGAGACAAAGTTGATGAAACACTGAGGATTTGTAAATTGAAAGAGAGGTCAGAAGAAATCACCCAGGATAAGCACAGAGTGAAAGGGAATGTATGAAAGAGCTTCAGGAATTGGGGATAGAATGTACAGATGTAATTAGAGTTCCAGAAAAAGCAGGGAAAGAAGGGGCAGAGGCAATACATGAAGAGAGATCGGTACAATTCAGTCACTCAGTCGTGACCGACTCTTTGCGACCCCATGAACTGCAGCACGCCAGGCCTCCCTGTCCATCACCAATTCCCAGAGTCCACCCAAACCCATGTCCATCGAGTCGGTGATGCCACCCAACCATCTCATCCTCTGTCATCTCCTTTTCCTCCTGCCCTCAATCTTTCCCAGCATCAGGGTCTTTTCAAATGAATCAGCTCTTCGCATCAGGGGGCCAAAGTATTGGAGTATCAGCTTTAGCATCAGTCCCTCCAATGAACACCCAGGACTTATCTCCTTTAGGATGGACCAGTTGGATCTCTTTGCAGTCCAAGGGACTCTCAAGAATCTTCTCCAACACCACAGTTCAAAAGCATCAATTCTTTGATGCTCATCTTTCTTTATAGTCCAACTCTCACATCCACACATGACTGCTGGAAAAACCACAGCATTGTTGAGACAGACCTTTGTTGACAAAGTAATGTCTCTGCTTTATATATGCTGTGTAGGTTGGTCATAACTTTCCTTCCAAGAAGTAAGCATCTTTTAGTTTCATGGCTGCAGTCACCATCAGCAGTGATTTTGGAGCCCCCCAAAAATAAAGTCTCTCACTGTTTCCATTGTTTCCCCATCTATATGCCAAGAAGTGATGCGACCAGATGCCATGATCTTAGTTTTCTGAATGTTGAGCTTTAAGCCAACTTTTTCACTCTCCTCTTTCACTTTCATAAAGAGGCTTTTTTAGCTCCTCTTCACTTTCTGCCATAAGGGTGGTGTCATCTGCATATCTGAGGCTGTTGATATTTCTCCCAGCAATCTTGATTCCAGCTTGTGTTCATTCAGCCTGGTGTTTCTCATGATGTACTCTGCATAGAAGTTAAATAAGCAGGGTGACAATATACAGTCTTGACGTACTCCTCTCCCGATTTGGAACCAGTCTGTTGTTCCATGTCCAGTTCTAACTGTTGCTTCCTGACCTACATACAGATTTCTTAGGAGGCAGGTCAGGTGGTCTGGTATTCCCATCTCTTTCAGAATGTTCCATAGTTTGTTGTGATACACACAGTCAAAGGCTTTGGCGTAGTCGATAAAGCAGAAGTAGATGTTTTTCTGGAACTCTCTTGCTTTTTCTATGATCCAATGGGTGTTGGTAATTTGGTCTCTGGTTACTCTGTCTTTTCTAAATCCAACTTGAGCATCTGTAAGTTCACGTTTCATGTTGAACTTTGAACTGTTGAAGCCTGGCTTGGAGAATTTTTAGCATTACTTTGCTAGCAAATGAGATGAGTGCAATTGTGCAGTAGTTTGAACATTCTTTGGCATTGCCTTTCTTTGGGATTGGAATGAAAACTGACCTTTTCCAGTCCTGTGGCCACTGCTGAGTTGTCCAAATTTGCTGGCATATTGAGTGCAGCACTTTCACAGTATCATCTTTTAGGATTTGAAATATCTCAACTGGAATTCCATCACCTCCACTAGCTTTGTTCATAGTGATGCTTCCTAAGGCCCACTTGACTTCGCATTCCAGGATGTCTGGCTCTAGGTGAGTGATCATACCATCATGATCATCTGGGTCGTGAAGATCTTTTTTGTACAGTTCTTCTGTGTATCCTTGCCACCTCTTCTTAATATCTTCTGCTTCTGTTAGGTCCATACCATTTCTGTCCTTTATTGTATCCATCTTTGCCTGAAATGTTACCTTTGTGTCTCTAATTTTCTTGAAGAGCCCTTTAGTCTTTTCCATTCTATTGTTTTCCTCTATTTCTTTGCATTGCTCACTGAGAAAGGCTTTCTTATCTTTCCTTGCTATTCTTTGGAACTCTGCATTCGGGTGGGTATAGCTTTCCTTTTCTCCTTTGCCTTTTCACTTCTCTTCTATTTGCAGCTATTTGAAAGGCTTCCTCAGACAAACATTTTGCCTCTTTGCATTTCTTTTCCTTGAGGATAGTCTTAATCCCTCTCTCCTGTACAGTGTCGTGAACCTCTGTCCATAGCTCTTCAGGTACTCTGTCTAACAGATCTAATCACTTGAATCTTTTTGTTGCTTCTACTGCATAATCGTAAGGGATTTGATTTAGGTCATATCTGAATGGCCTAGCGGTTTTCTCCACTTTCTTCAATTTAAGTCTGAATTTGGCAATAAGGAGTTCATGGTCTGTGCCACAATCAGCTCCCAGTCTTGTTTTTGCTGACCGTATAAAGCTTCTCCATCTTCTGCTGCAAAGAATATAATCAATCTGATTTCGGTATTGACCATGTGGTGATGTCCATGTGTAGAGTCTTCTCTTGTGTTGTTGGAAGAGGGTATTTGCTGTGACCAGTGTGTTCTATTAGCCTTTGCCCTGCTTTATTTTTGTTGTAGTCTTACTTTTTTAGGTGCAGTTCCCTATCTCGTCACTCATTAAGATCATCTTTTCCTTTAGTGCCTCAAACATAACTCTGTGATAGTTATTTTTAAGTCCCTATTGTAAAATCCAACATTTGAAATATCTGGAAGACAATTTCTATTGACTGTTATTTTCTGGACTGTGTGTTACAATTGTCTGTTTTATTTTACATTTTAAATATTAAATGAGAAATGTCTTTTTACTAGACATTATAGATATTATCTGTTTATACTGTAGAGATTATAGATTGTTGTCTTTTCTGAGGAATGTTGATTCTTTTTTCTTATTGGTTGCCCAACTTAAAATGTTTTTGGCTTGATTTTACTCTTTGTTGGGTCAGATCTTTGAAAAACCTCTAACTTGATAGAATTTAACCTGTAAACTCTGTGCCCCTTCAAAATCTTGTCAAGTATTGGGTTACAAGTGTGGGCCTTACTCTATAGCATGGCCTAATTTTAAGGTTATCTCAACTGGATCCCTTGCGTGTTGATGAGTAGTTAACAAGGGGTCTCCATTCTCAACTGGGTTTATATGTCATCATCTTCCAACACTCAGTTCAGTTCAATTGCTCAGTCGTGTCTGACTCTTTGCGACCCCATGAATTGCAGCACACCAGGCCTCCCTGTCCATCACCAACTCCCAGAGTTCACTCAAACTCATGTCCATCGAGTGAGTGATGCCAGCCAGCCATCTCATCCTCTGTCGTCCCCTTCTCCTCCTGCCCCCAATCCCTCCCAGCATCAGAGTCTTTTCCAATGAGTCAGCTCTTCGCATGAGGTAGCCAAAGTACTGGAGTTTCAGCTTTAGCATCATTCCTTCCATAGAACACCCAGGGCTGATCTCCTTTTCCAACTCTATTGGCCTTTAATATATGTCTTTAGCTCAGTTTCACTGCAGCCACTTTTGGCTACGTCTTAGGGAGTCTTATATTGGTTTTCAGTTATTTTCATTGAGAGAAATAGGCTTGTATCAGCTCCCTCTGTCATATGAAGGAGCAGAAGATCATAACTCTTACATCATAAAGTTAGTCTGACAGAATTCAGTCTTTGTAAAGAATAGTGCAATAGGAACTCAGATACTATAGGTAGTGCTAGATTAAATTGTTACAACCATCTTTTTTTTCCCCTTTTGGCCTGGTTTTGAACTTTATCTAAATGTTACCATACAGTATACTTTTTTTTAGCTTTTTATTGGAGTATAGTTAATTAACAATATTGTGATAATTTCAGGTGGACAGCAAAAGGACTCTGCCAAACATATTCAAGTATCCTTTCTTCCCCAAGTTCCCCTCTCACGCATGCTGCCACATAGCATTGAGCACAGTTCCTTGTCCTATGCAGTAGGTCCTTGTTGGTTATCCATTTAAAATAGAGCAGTGTGTAGATGCCCATCCCAAACTCCCTAACTGTCCCTTCCCCTGTCCTTCACCCCGTCCTTCATTTGTTCATTCATTACAGATATCTGAGTACCTGTGAAGTGTCAAGTATACTGGTAGGCACTTGTATACAGTGTTGAGTTAAATAAAAAGTTCCTGCTGCCATGGCATTTACAGGCCCAAGGTCCTTTATGTTTCCCCTGTTTGTTGAACTTGGACTAGGAACCCCTTTTGTATGTTCAGTTTAAGGTATAGACTAGTCAGCCCTACAGCTGACTCATATCTTGCCTTTTCCTGGGACTCTGCTTGATTTCCTTTACAGGTTTCTGTGGCAGAGAAATGTTTTTACAACTGCTAAAACAGTGGTTGAAAAGTTTTGCCCCCTTTTAACTTCTATCAAAGTTTTCATCCCTTGATGCAGGCAAGAGCTTAGTCTTGTTTTTTAGACAGTATTTGGAAATGTACAAAATCAGAATAGATAGTCCAGCTAGCAAAGGTAGCCAGTTGACTTGAAGCAGGAAAACGGAGAAAAGAGAGGTGAGGACAGAAAGTAGCCACTGGTGCTGGAAATGGGTGAACTATCTCTTAAGAAATGTTAAAATCTTGTGATTATTGCTAAGAACAATGATAATGAAAATCTTGTGTTTTAAAAAAGTGGATTGAAGAATGACCAAGAACACTAAAATAATATATGTCAATAAATGAAAAGCAAATCAGTTTCTAAAATATCTCCTTCAAAGATAATGTTAAAGCTAGCTGTTACAATGAAATATGTAGTTTATGAAATTCTAAATAAAAATTCTGGCCTATTCATTCTTTGATGGAATTCCAGTGATGTGTAACACAGATATACTTTTTAATATCTTGATAAGAGATAATTTATGAAAAATATACACATGTATACCCATGGTGGATTCATGTTGATGTATGGCAAAACCAATACGATATTGTAAAGTAATTAGTCTCCAATTAAAATAAATAAATTTATATTAAAAAAATAAATGGGAGATTTAAAAATAAGAAAAATATAGTTTGTAATTTTTAAATGACTTTCTTGAGTAAAGAAAAGAAAAGTTGCTCAACCTTTTGATTGATTGGTCTAAGAAGACATAACTGTGTCTTCTCTAATGCAGTGAAGTCAAAAATTATTTGGGAATTGGTTCTAGAGTCCTTTCTAAGTTGAAAATTGAGTATGGCCAAAATCCTCGTATAATTCCCTTTAACCAGTTATAAAGTATGTATATGGTTTTAAGCACAACGTCATATCATAATATGCATATGTAAAGTTATTATGTGTTTGATAATGTAGCAGGATCATATTTATATAACACTCAAGTGTTTCACTGTTAGAAGCACTGGAGCAAATTTATGAAGATTCTAACTTGGTGGCTTTTTCTGTTCATGGTCATCTTTTTCCTAAGAGCTGATATTTAGATTTAGTTAGTGTTTCTCTATGGTTCTCAACTTTTTAAAAAAAACATGGTGATGGTGCTCAGTGAAACTATAGTTGTTTGGATGGACACTTTACCTTTTAATCCTTTTTTTGGCCGCACTGCATGGCTTATAGTATTTTCCCAACCAAGGATCCAACCAGGACTCCCAGCAGTGGAAGTGCAGAATCCTAACTGCTGAACCACCAGGGGATTCCCTGAACACTTTATCTTTTCATGGTCAAGACATTATTAAAATGTATATATCCTTTTGTTGTGTTTTTCTTTATGGGAGGTAACATTTTAGGGCTTAAGTTCTCCAGTGCATGCAAATGTTCTTTGAGTAGAATGGTTGTTGCATTAAAAAATAATAACTTGAAAAAAGTTTTTGTTGTTGAGCAAGTAAAATCAAATTTCTATAAGTTAAATATCAATATTGTTTTAATGTACTGAAGCTAAAGATTGTTTGGGTAGATGGGATGGGAGCAGATTGTGAAGTGTCTTAAAAGCTATGTAGAAATTTAAAATAAGGAGCGATTGTACTTCTTATAAAGAAAAGTAGTATGATCAAAATATGGTTTAATAAGGTTTTAATCTCACAGAGGCATTAGTTTAGGTCAGAGTAGGGGAGGGCAGAGGATGAGTTACAATTCATTAATTGTAATCCAGGGATGAAATGAAGGGCTGAACCAAAGGGATAGCATTTATTATTTTTTCAACAAATATTCATTAATAGCCAGTTATGTTCCAGGCTTTGTGAGAATTGAAGATTAAGATATATTTCCATGATCTTTTGGTACGGAAAGATTTACTAACCAGGATATAACACAATGATGCTAATGATTGATAAAATGTACTACATTTAACTTTTTGTCTCTTACAAAAGACACCATAAGAGAGTGAAAAGGCAAGGTTCAGAGTAGGGGAAAAACCATTTACAACATCTTGTAAAGAACTCTTAAAAGTCAGTGAGAAGGACAACTGTATAGGAAAATGAGCAGTAGAATTAAATAGTCCTACCACAAAAAAAAAGCTATCCAAATAACTTGTAAAAAGGTTTTCATCATTATTAGTCATCAGAGAAATACAAATTAAAACCGCAGTCAGATAACATATCTACCAGAGTGGCTAAATATTTAAATTTTTAAGTTTTGGGGGATAATTATAGATTCATAAGAAGTTGGAATAATAGTTCAGAGAGGTCCATTGTATGCTTCATCCAGATAACCTTGAAAGGTTATCATCTTAGATAATTAAATCTAATATCTTAGATAAACCATAATTAAAGCACAATATTAAAACTAGGAAATTGATGTTCATTATCACAATGATAATATGTATGTGTAGTTCTGTGTCATTTTATCACATGTTGATTCACATAACTACCCTCAGAGTCAAGGCACTGAATTGGTTTTTCAGCATGAAGATCTCCCTTGTGTTCAAAAAAAAAAAAGATCTCCCTTCTGCTATTAAACTTAAACCCAGCTGCCTCCCTTCTGCTATTCCTAATCCTTGGTAGCCACTAATCTGTTCTCTATCTCTGCAATGTTATCATTTTGAGAATGTTACATAAATGGAATCATATAGCATGTTACCCTTTGAGATTGACATTTTTTTCAATCATAATGCCCTTGAGGTCCATTCAGAATGTTTATATCCATAGTTTCATCCTTTTCAAAAGGACTAAATTTTTAAAAACTGACAATCTCAAGTGGTGATGAGGATGTAGAGCAATATGAACTTACGTATTGCTAGTTGGAATATAAATAGGCACAACTACTATGAAAGCGTATTTGCCCATTTCTACCAAAATTGAAGTGCACCACCTAATTTAGCAATTCCACTCCTAGTAAATACTCAATAAAAATGTATGTCATGTCTGCTGTCATAAATCACAGGGATATTTTTGGGGGTGTCTATCTCCTAAAATAAAGGGAATAAAAGCAAAAATAAACAAATGGAACCTAATTAAACTTAAAAATTTTTTGCACAGCAAAGGAAATCATCAACAAAAGGGAATGACAACCTACCGACTGAGAGACATAATTTGCAAATTATATGACCAGTAAAGGGTTAGTGTCCAACATGTATAAACAGCTCATACAACTCAATATGGAAAACAAAGACAAAAAAGATTAAAAAATGGATCAAAGAACTGGATAGACATTTGTCCCAAGAGGACAGGTGGCCAACAGGCACATGAAAAGATGCTCAGCATGATTAATCATCGGGGAAATGCAAATCAAAACCACAATGGAATATCACCTCACATCTGTCAAAATGACACTCATCCAAAAGAACACAAATAACAAATGTTGGTGAGAGTATGGAGAAAAGGGAACCCTCCTACGCTGTTGGTTGGAATGTATATTGGTGCAGCCACTGTGCAAAGCAGTATGGAGGTTTCTCAAAAATCTAAAAGTAGAACCACCACATGACCTGACAATTCCAGTTCTCGGTGTATATCTGAGAAAACAACGAAAACACTTAATTTAACAAGATACACACACCCCAGTGTTCATAGCAGCAATATTTACAATTGCCAAAATATAGAAGCATCCAAAATGTGCATCAGCAGATGAGTGGATAAAGATGTGGTGTGTGTATTTATATGTGTTTATGTGCACACACAGACACAATGGAATACTATTCAGCCACAAAAAGAACAAAATTTTGCCATTTGTGGCAATGTGGATAGACTTAGCATTATGCTAAATGAAGTAAGTCAGAGGAAGAATGATCTCATTTATATGCGGAATCTAAAAAACAGTGAACTAGAGAATATAACAAAAAAGAAACATTCTCATGGGTATAGAGAACAAACTAGTGGTTACCAGCATGAGAGGAAAGGAGAGATGGGCAATATAGAGGTGGGTTAGTAAGAAGTACAAACTATTGAGTATAGGATAAGCTACCTTATCCTTGGTAGCTTGTACATATCCTTTGTATGTTGTACATATCCAAGGAATATAACCAATGCTTTATAATAACTATAAATGGAATATAACCTTTAAAAATTGTGCACCACTGTGTTGTACCCCTATCACATAGAATTGTTCTTACTGTTGTTTAGTTGCTCAGTTGTGTCCGACTCTTTGTGACCCCATGGGCTCTAGCCCACCAGGCCCCTTTGTCCATGGGGTTCTCCATGCAAGTATACTGGAGTGGCTTGCCATTTCCTACTCCAGGGGATCTTCCCAATCCAGGAATGGAACTGGCGTATCCTGCAAGTCTCTTGCATTGCAGGCAGATTCTTTACTGTTGAGCCCCTGGGGATAGCCCTTATAATACAGAATATTATATATCAATTATTATTGTTCAATCGCCCAGTTGTGTCCAACTCCTTGCAACCGCATGGACTGTAGCATGCCAGACCTCCCTATCCTGCACCATCTTCCAAAGTTTGCCCAAGTTCATGTCCATTGCATCGTTGATGCCATCCAGCCATCTCATCCTCTGATGCCCTCTTCTCTTTCTGGCCTCAATCATTCCCAGCATCAGGGACTTTTCCAATGAGTCAGTCATTCGCATCAGGTGACCAAAATACTGGAGCTTCAGTTTTAGCATCAGTCCTCCTAATGAGTATTCAGGGTAGATTTCCTTTAAGATTGACTGGTTTGATCTCCTTGCAGCCCAGGGGACTCTCAGGAGTCTTCTCCAGCACCACAGTTTGAAGGCATCAGTTCTTTGGTGCTCTGCCTTCTTTATGGTCCAGCTTTCACAATCACAAAATAAATGTCAATTATACTTCAGTTTAAAAGAAAAAGAGAGAAAGGGACTAACCTGGTGGTCCAGAGGTTAAAACTCCACACTTCTGCTGCAGGAGGCATGGATTTGATCCCTGATCTGGGAACTAAGATCCTGCATGCCTTGTTATGCAGCCAAAAAGAAGAGAGAGAGAAAAGAAAGAAACCTATATTTTAAGAGTTCCAGATATAGAAAACAAACTTATGGTTACCAGGGGATAGAGCAGAGGGAGAGATAAACTGGGAGACTGGGACTGACATATATAGACTACTATATATAAAACAGATGACTAATAATAACCTGCTATATAGCATAAGAAACTCTACTCAATACTCTATAATGACCTAAATGGGAAAAGGATCTTAAAAAAGTGAATATATATATATAACTGATTCACTTACTGTACACCTGAAAGTAATACAACATTGTAAATCAACTATATGCCTATAAGAATTTTTTAAAAAGAGGGAAAAAATATATCTGTTGACCAAAGTAAGTGTTCTGCAAAAACAGTTATGGTAACATTTTTTATAATGACTATAGTCTGAAAAGGACCTGAATGCTCATCAACAGTGGAATGGATTTTTTAAAAATCATAGTTTGATCATTGCAGGGATGGACAAGCTTTTTCTGCAATTGTAGCACTGGAGCCAGCCATATGCAGTATATGAACAAATAGGTGTGTTGTGTTCCAATAAAACTACTTAACAAAAACAAACTTGGCTTTTAGGGGCTGTAGTTTGCTGATCTCTGGTGTAGGGTCACAAACTATAAATGAATCTCGTAAAGATATTTTCGTGTAAAAGAAACCATTTTATTATTACTTTTTTATAAAATTGAAAGACAGGCAAATGAATCTGTAGAATTAAAGTCAGAGTGTTGGCTATCTTTAGGAAGAAAGAGGGTAGTAATAGAAAGGTGCATGAAGGGTACTTCTAGGGTGCTTAGTTATCAGTTCAGTTTGGTTCAGTTGCTCAATCGTGTGCGACTCTTTGCAACCCCATGAATCGCAGCACACCAGGTCTCCCTGTCCATCACCAAGCCCCGGAGTTCACTTAGACTCATGTCCATCGAGTCAGTGATGCCATCCAGCCATCTCATCCTCTGTCGTCCCCTTCTCCCCCTGCCCCCAATCCCTCCCAGCATCAGAGTCTTTTCCAATGAGTCAACTCTTCACATGAGGTGGCCAAAGTACTGGAGTTTCAGCTTCAGCATCATTCCCTCCAAAGAAATCCCAGGGCTGATCTTCAGAATGGACTGGTTGGATCTCCTTGCAGTCCAAGGGACTCTCAAGAGTCTTCTCCAACACCACAGTTCAAAAGCATCAATTCTTCGGCGCTCAGCTTTCTTCACAGTCCAACTCTCACATCCATACATGACCACTGGAAAAACCATAGCCTTGACTAGACGGACCTTTGTTGGCAAAGTAATGTCTCTGCTTTTGAATATGCTATCTAGGTTGGTCATAACTTTTCTTCCAAGGAGTAAGCGTCTTTTAATTTCATGGCTGCAGTCACCATCTGCAGTGCTTAGTTATATCTTTACCCAAATGGTGGTCCCACAGGTTCATTCACTTTTGACCCCTCATTGAGATATAAACTTATGATTTATGTCCTCAATAATGTGTATATGTATATATAAATTTGGCTGTGTTATATCTTAGTTAATTTTAAAAATTAAAAACAAAACAGAAATATATAATTTGTGTTCCTGTCAGAATAGAACTGTTTATTCATTTTTGGCATGTGAGAAGCATACAATAAATGTTCACTGAAGTGAGAACTGCTAATAGCAAGCTCTATAGCAAGAGGAGGGCCAGTGAAGAGTAATGACTCTGAATTAGCTTGAAGAGTTTATTGAAGACTTTTGGGAAAGTAATTTTGGTATGTAATTTTGGGAAGTAATCATTTAAGACATTTTCATGGAAAAAAGACAGACAGATCCTATTTTGAAAGGCTAATTGGATCTCATAAATGGTGTGAACTGGCAAGTAGCTATTCATATTTGAAGACAGAAGGAAAAGGTTGTTTGGTTAGCTATTAAGAGCAAGATGTCACAACTATTTTGGAATTATGTTGTTTAATTTGATTCATCAGACAAATAACTTTGTCTTTTACCTGTGTCCATTCTTTTTAGATGTTACGCTGTAAATTTTAAGGTTATGGACATATTAGCACTGAGTAATGTAGACATGATATAGGGTTTATTGGGGAAAATAACCAGACGTAATACAATGTAAGTAGCCCCTCAAACTCTTCCCCCCTCCCCTCATGGCTTCGGCCAGGCTTGGATAGTCTTCATGCACTATGGCCAAATGACCTTCCGGTAGAGAATGGCCTTTACCTTTGTAATGTTTTGTATATTTGTAGTTCAGGGCAAGGAAGATCTAAGTAATTATGTAACAGAAATTAGAAGGGGGCCTAGGGACATGGATGGGCCCATTCTTCCTTAGAGCTAACAACATAGACCTACTCGGCATCCTTGCTGCTAAGTTTATAAAAGGGGTTTGGAAATGAATCTTCAGATCCATCTAGACTTATCTTCCATCATATGTTTCCCCTATTAGAAAATGAGGTAGAAACTTCTTGGACTAGTATTAAACGTCTACTGCTGCTGCTGCTGTCGCTTCAGTCATGTCTGACTCTGTGCAACCCCATAGATGGCAGCCCACCAGGCTCCCCCATCCCTGGGATTCTCAAGGCAATGTGTTGCCATTTCCTTCTCCAGTGCATGAAAGGAAAAAGTGATGAAAGGGAAGTCGCTCAGTCGTGTCTGACTCTTAGAGACCCCATGGACTGCAGCCCATCAGGCTCCTCCATCCATGGAATTTTCCAAGCAAGAGTACAGGAGTGGGTTGCATTTCTCCAACTTCCTTATCAGGGCTTTTTGCCACTAGTTCTAAATAAATTCTCTCATTTATTGAATTATCTTCTAATAAATGGCCATTTATTCCAAGCTTCTCATCTGTGCTCATAGTACCTAATTTAGGATTCTTTTCCCTTTCTCTAAATTCTCATTTAAGGAGCTTCTTTTGTCTCACCTCCTCTGTGATGCCTCCCTTATGATCTCAATTCTTATACCAAATATTACACTTTTCAGATACTGTCTAATATTATTTTTATTTGTACATTTCTTTCTCTCCATCTAACTGGTAAATTCCTTAAGGATAGGAAATGTGTATTAGATTACTTTGTAACCTCTATAATACCTTAATGGTCTTTTGTCTCAATGCTCAATAAGTAATTAATGATAAGAATGTATGTTCTTATAATATGTTTTAATTATAAAATGTTTATAACATTTTAGGGTTCTTGATGCCACCTTTAGACTCTGAATATTAATTATTTTTAAGTATGATGCTGGATTCTTTATTGGAACATCTTTTTTTATTCTGTTGCAATCAATTCCGGTTTTTAAAACTCATTATTTTGAGATTGGTATCAATTATTGTCTGTTGGTTACTCTCTTAGCCAGTTTAGTAATTAGATTCCTCCATTCTACTTTAGCAAGAAGTTGAGAACTTTAAGAAGCTAAATCTCATTAGTAAAGAGCAGTTTGAAAACCTAACACCTGAGCTTCCTTTTGAGCCAAACCAAGAAGTTCCTGTAGCAGCTTCACAGTCCAGGCAAGGTATGTAAGTCTGATTTTCTGTAAGTGTCTAAATAATATTAAAGCAGTTCTAAATTGTTTTTAAAGTTCGCTGCTTTGTTATTTGTGGAAAATGTTTAGATGTCTGATAAAAGGCTAGAATTTTAAAACTCAGCTTTTATATATCCTTTGATGAACTTCAAAACATTTTAAAGCCTTAAAAAATACAGATAGTAAATTTGGTAAGACAGCCATGTAGTAAGTGGACATAGTTGAAATCCCATCTTACTCTTGGTAAACAGGCAGGTAATCAATGACACAGGTGAACCAGGAGTTGTCTATTATATTACTAGATCATGCTCAAACTCAAATGCTTGCTTAAGAAGTAAGCTGAATTGGTTGGTTCTTTATGTGTCTTTCTTGATTTTAAGTTTGCTAGGAATCCTTCTCTTCGCGAAATAAGGAAAAATTTTCACTGACTTGCTGATTTCTTAAAATATACCATCAGTATAATTCTTTTGCTTTAAAGCCTTAGCTTTGTGTGAAAGTGGAAATACATTTGGGAGATTCATAAATTGAATCTGATATTTTCAGACAAGTGTAACTGATTTTATTATAGTTTTTCTGGAAGGCAGATTAAAGAAAAACTTTTAATTTGGAAAACTTCAGACATATGTAAAAATAGAGCAAATTGTATAATGAAATACCATTACCCATTATCTACTTATGCATTAGCTACTTACTCATCTTGTAGCCAATTTTATTTCATCTTGACTCCACTCATTCTCTTTACCTCCCATTGAATTATTTTGAAGCAAACTCCTAATCATATTATTCATATTTTTTATTTGTATATATTTTTATATATGTTATTAAAAAGGACATCTATTTTAACACATAAATAACCCAGTACCATTATCATACTAAAATTGTTAGTAAAATTCCTTAATATGAAATACCTAGTTGGTGTTCAGATTTTCTCATTCCTCACTTAAAAAAAAAATCAGGATCCTTAAAAGTTCCAAACATTGCAATATGTTGATATGTCTCTTTTAGTATATAGGTTCATACTGGTTTTTTTTTTTTCCCCCTTGAACTTTATTGTTGTAGAAACTAGATTGTTTGCCCTGTATAGTATCTTACATTCTGGATTTTGCTGATTGCATCCCCATGGTCATCCAGCCATTTTCTGGTCCTGAATTTTCTTTAATTGTGATTTTGATACAGAGGCTTGAACAGACTGAGGCTCACATTTCTGTAAGAATATGTCATATATTGTTTTGAAAACTACACCATGAGGCACATAATGCTTGATTCTTTCTTTGTGTTGGTGTTAGCTATTGACAGTCATTTTTTGTAGCTTTTGGTTCACATGGGGCTTCAAAATAGTGATAACTCTGTTTTCATAATTCTTTCTTAATTTAGTAGATTACATCTGTAAAGAGAATTTCCGTTAACTGACTGTTTATCCTGAGATAGAGTCCTAACAGGAAAAGGAATAAATGCTTAATTTTTTGTTTTTGTTTACTGTTTCCAAAGTAATGAGCTGGTTGTCTATATCTTTCTTTGGTGAGCAACAAGGAGTCTTTTCGGTTGTGATTTTAAATTTTTAAATTTAATAATTAATAATAATTTAAAAATTATCACTATGATCAAAACTATTCATTCATCAATAAATTTGGTAGAGTTGCAGGATACAAAATTAATATATATATAGATACCAGTTGTATACTATCAAGAAAGTATCAGAAAGAGAAATTAAGGAAACCATCCCATTTATAATTACATTAAAAATAATAAAATACCTGTGAATAAACCTGCCTACAGAGGTGAAAGACCTGTACTTGGAAAACTGTCAGAAACTGATGAAAGAAATTGAAGATGACAGAGACAGATGGAGAGATATACCATGTTCTTGGATTGGAAGAATTAATATTGTTAAAGTGAACATACTGTCCAAGACAATGAACAGATTCAATGAAGTCCCAATGACAAACTTCCATGGTATTCCAGTGGTAAAGAATCTGCTTGCCAATGCAGGGAACACAGGTTTTGATCCCTGGTCCAGGAAGATTCCACATGCTGTGGGGCAACTAAGCCACTGCGCCACAGCTAATGAGCCTGATCTCTGGAATTCACAAGCTGCAACTTCTGAGCCCATGAGCCACAGCTCCTGAAGCCCTCACACCTTAGAGCCAGTGCTCCACAACAAAAGAAGCCACCACAGTGACACACCCACACACCACAACTGGAGAGTATTAGCCCCCAATCTTCACAACTAGAGAAAGCCCATGCACAGCAATGAAGACCAAGTGCAGGGCCCCACCCCCCTGCAAAAAAATGCCAATGACATTTGTCACAGGGCTAGAATAAATTGGAAGCACGAAAGGTGCCAAATGATTATTTTTCAAGACTCAAAGCAATCTTGAGAAAGAATAACAGTTGGAAGAATCAGAATCCCTAATTAAGACTATACTACAAATCTATAGCAACCTAAGTGTCCATCAACAGATGAATAAATAAAGAAGGTATGGTACGTATAGATACACTCAGTTCAGTTCAGTTCAATCGCTCAGTCGTGTCTGACTCTTTGTGACCCCATGAACCTCAGCACGCCAGGCCTCCCTCCCTGTCCATCACCAACTTCCAGAGTTAACCCACATCCATGTCCATCGAGTCGATGATGTCATCCAACCATCTCATCCTCTGTTGTCCCCTTCTCCTCCTGCCCTCAATCTTTTCCAGCATCAGGGTCTTTTCCAATGAGTCAGCTCTTCGCATCAGGTGGCCAAAGTATTGGAGTTTCAGCCTTGACATCAGTCCTTTCGATGAACACCCAGGACTGCAATCCTTTAGGATGACCATAAAAAAAAGAGCAGAATTTTGTGATTTGCAGGAACATGGATAGACGTGGAGGGCATTATACTACGTGAAATAAATCAGACAAAGACAAATACTCTATGATATTTCTTATATGTGAAATCTAAAAAATACAACAAACTAGTGAATTATAACAAAACAAGAAACAGACTCACAGATACAGACTAGTGGTTTCCAATGGGGAGAAGGAATGGGGGAGATTATGAGGTTAGGGGATTAAGAGATACAAACTATTATGTGTGATATAGGCTACAAGGGTTTAGTGTATAATATGGGGAATATAGCCAATATTATTTATAATTATAAATGGAGTATTACCTTTATAAAAATTGTGAATCACTATATTGTACATCTCCAACTTATATAATGTGCATCAGCTATACTTTGATTAAAATATCACTAAGAACTGTACAAAAAAGATCTTCATGACCCAGATAAACACGATGGTGTGATCACTCACTAGAGCCAGACATCCTGGAATGTGAAGTCAAGTGGGCCTTAGAAAACATCACTATGAACAAAGCTAGTGGAGGTGATGGAATTCCAGTTGAGCTGTTTCAAATCCTGAAAGATGATGCTGTGAAAGTGCTGCACTCAATATGCCAGCAAATTTGGACAACTCAGCAGTGGCCACAGGACTGGAAAAGGTCAGTTTTCATTCCAATCCCAAATGCCAAAGAATGCTCAAACTCCTGCACAATTGCACTCATCTCACATGCTAGTAAAGTAATGCTCAAAATTCTCCAAGCCGGGCTTCAGCAATACGTGAACCGTGAACTACCTGATGTTCAAGCTGGTTTTAGAAAAGGCAGAGGAACCAGAGATCAAATTGCCAACATCCTCTGGATCATGGAAAAAGCAAGAGAGTTCCAGAAAAACATCTATTTCTGCTTTATTGACTATGCCAAAGCCTTTGAATGTGTGGATCACAATAAACTGTGGAAAATTCTGAAAGAGATGGGAATACCAGACCACCTGACCTGCCTCTTGAGAAATCTGTATGCAGGTCAGGAAGCAACAGTTAGAACTGGACATGGAACAACAGACTGGTTCCAAATCGGGAAAGGAGTACGTCAAGACTGTATATTGTCACCCTGCTTATTTAACTTCTATGCAGAGTACGTCATGAGAAACGCTGGACTGGAAGAAACACAAGCTGGAATCAAGATTGCCAGGAGAAATATCAATAACCTCAGCTATGCAGATGACACCACCCTTATGGCAGAAAGTGAAGAGGAACTAAAAATCCTCTTGATGAAAGTGAAAGAGGAGAGTGAAAAAGTTGGCTTAAAGCTCAACATACAGAAAATGAATATCATGGCATCCGGTCCCATCACTTCATGGGAAATAGATGGGGAAACAGTGGAAACAGTGTCAGACTTTATTTTTTGGGGCTCCAAAATCACTGCAGATGGTGACTGCAGCCATGAAATTAAAAGACGCTTACTCCTTGGAAGAAAAGTTATGACCAACCTAGATAGCATATTCAAAAGCAGAGACATTACTTTGCCAACAAAGGTCCGTCCAGTCAAGGCTATGGTTTTTCCAGTGGTCATGTATGGATGTGAGAGTTGGACTGTGAAGAAGGCTGAACGCCGAAGAATTGATGCTTTTAAACTGTGGTGTTGGAGAAGACTCTTGAGAGTCCCTTGGACTGCAAGGAGATCCAACCAGTCCATTCTGAAGGAGATCAGCCCTGGGTGTTCTTTGGAGGGAATGATGCTGAAGCTGAAACTCCAGTACTTTGGCCACCTCATGTGAAGAGTTGACTCATTGGAAAAGACTCTGATGCTGGGAGGGATTGGAGTCAGGAGGAGAAGGGGACGACAGAGGATGAGATGGCTGGATGGCATCACTGACTCGATGGATGTGAGGCTGAGTGAACTCCGGGAGATGGTAATGGACAGGGAGGCCTTGTGTGCTGCGATTCATGGGGTCGCAAAGAGTCGGACACGAATGAGCGACTGAACTGAACTGAACTGATTATCTCTTAAATGTATTAGATGAATTATACTCTCATCTTGTTGATAACTTGTGCTGTTTATCAGTTTATTTTCTTTATCTACCTTTCATTGCTTTGTTTTGTGATAATGGAGTTGGATTCCTAACTGTCTTATTTGCCAGCTGGCCTGATGTTAATTAAGCTTTGTCAGTATTCTAGTTGCTACTGAGTTGCTTATTGTTTCTAGGCCTTTTCCACTGAAAGAGCTTGGAAAGTTTTTTAAGGAAAATTACATTATGATTTTATGTTAATAGTTTTTGTTCACATTTAATATTAAAGGTTTTATTAAATTTTATATTTGTACCGCCTTTTACTTACATAAAAAAATTCCTATGTACAGTAACAGAATTGTTTATCCTATAATAATTTAAGAATAACAATAATATTACTGTAAATAGTAAAAGCTTACTTGTTTTAAAGTTCTTTAAACATTTAAAATTTGAACTGTTTAAAACTTTATACTTTTAAACTTTAAAAATGTTCTTAGGGTATTCCACTAGGGATCTTCAGAGTAATTATAAGATTTTTCATGTTGTTTAATTTGAATACCTTAAAATTAACAATTTATGCCCCTCCCTACATCATAGAATTAAAGTCCCATGAGGTATATTTTATTTATTTTTATTTATTTAAATTCCTGGGATCCACTTTTAATTTTTTATATATTATGCTATGCTATACAATGCAATTTTAAAATTCAGTGACTCAAAGTCATTTAAAGTGATTATTAAAGTCAGAGTTAGCATGTGTATTTTTTTCATGGT
This sequence comes from Capricornis sumatraensis, assembly GCF_032405125.1. NCBI lineage: Eukaryota > Metazoa > Chordata > Mammalia > Artiodactyla > Bovidae > Capricornis > Capricornis sumatraensis. Next base: position 36,831,129 of record NC_091085.1, on the reverse strand, counting down.
TAAAGAAGTGACCATGTTTTCATTTTATTTTTAATTGGATAATAATTACTTTATAATATTGTGATATTTTCTGCTTTATGTCAACATGAATTAGCCATAGATATACATATGTCCCCTCCCTCCCACCTTTTTTCCCCATCCTACCCCTCTAAGCGCACTGACTTTGGGTTGTCTGCATCATACAGCAAATTCCCACTGGCTGTCTATTGTTACATATGGTAATGCATGTGTTTCAATGCTACTCTCTCAAATCATCCCACCCTCTCCTTCCCCCACTACGTCCAAAAGTCTGGCCTTTATGTCCGCATCTCCTTTGCTGCTCTGCAGTAGGATCATCAGTACCATCTTTCTAGATTCCGTATATATGCATTAATATACCATATTTGTCTTTCTCTTTCACTTCACTCTGTATAATAGGTTCTAGGTTCATCCACCTCATTAGAACTGACTCAAATGCATTCCTTTTTATAGCTGAATAAGATTCAAGTATACACTTACGTGTATGTGTACCACAACTTCTTTATTCATTCATCTGTCAATGGACGTCTAGGTTGCTTCCATGTCCTTAGCTATTGTAAATAGTGCTGCAGTGAACGTTGGGGTACATGTGTCTTTTTCAAGTATGATTTCCTCAGGGTATATGCCCAGGAGTGGGATTGCTGGGCCTTATGATAGTTTTATTCATCGTTAAGGAATCTCCATACTGTTCTCCACAGTGCCTGTATCAATTTACATTCCCACCACAGTGCAGGAGGGTTCCCTTTTCTCCACACCCTTTCCAACATTTATTGTCTGTAGATTTTTTGATGATGGCCATTCTGACTGGTATGAGACAATAGCTCATTGTAGTTTTGATTTGCATTTCTCTAATGTTAAGCAATGTTGAGCAGCTTTTCATGTGTTTATTAGTTGTATATATGTCTTCTTTAGAGAAATGTCTGTTTAGAAGTGACCACATTTTAAATAAACAAAGGTTTCATGTTAGCATCTTTGTTTGGTTTGGCACCTTGGACTATATCCTCTGAGAACTATTAAAGAAATATGTAAAGTCTTGGAATAAACTATAGATTACCCTCTGATCCCCTGATAATATCAATAATTTTTATTGTTAACTGGGCAAATGTATTGCTCTGTGCAAAGGGAAAAAATATAGCACTCTACTTTCAAAAGGAAAGAAGCCTAGAGGATATGGTTCACAGCTACAAAAATACATGTGATTCATTTGAAAATGGAGCCCTCTTAAAGACAGTGATCTAGTCAACCATTAGTATCTTCCATTGCCAAAAGTAAATATTCTCCCATATGCAGTTTGAATTGCATCATATCTGCCACTCTTCATGTTACTCATTTTCAGTTCAGTTCAGTTCAGTTCAGTTCAGTCGCTCAGTCGTGTCCGACTCTTTGCGACCCCATGAATTGCAGCACGCCAGGCCTCCCTGTCCATCACCATCTCCCGGAGTTCACTCAAACTCACGTCCATCGAGTCAGTGATGCCATCGAGCCATCTCATGCTCTGTCATCCCCTTTTCCTCCTGCCCCCAATTCCTCCCAGCATCAAAGTCTTTTCCTGTGAGTCAACTCTTCTCATGAGGTGGCCAAAGTACTGGAGTTTCAGCTTCAGCATCATTCCCTCCAAAGAACACCCAGGGCTGATCTCCTTCAGAATGGACTGGTTGGATCTCCTTGCAGTCCAAGGGTCTTCTCCAACACCACAGTTCAAAAGCATCGATTCTTTGGCACTCAGCTTTCTTCACAGTCCAACTCTCATATCCATACATGACCACAGGAAAAACCAGAGCCTTGACTAAACGGACCTTTGTTGGCAAAGTAATATCTCTGCTTTTGAATATGCTATCTAGGTTGGTCATAACTTTTCTTCCAAGGAGTGTCTTTTAATTTCATGGCTGCAGTCACCATCTGCAGTGATTTTGGAGCCCCAAAAAATAAAGTCTGACACTGTTTCTACTGTTTCTCCATCTGTTTGCCATGAAGTGATGGGACCAGATGCCATGATCTTAGTTTTCTGAATGTTGAGCTTTAAGCCAACTTTTTCACTCTCCTCCTTGGTATATTCACATAAGGGAAAAATATGCAGTAGTGGGAAATAAAAGATCTAAAGCTATTTGTGATGGTTTAATCTTAAAAGTAGAGGATGTAAAAAATCAGTTCGCTAAATTTAGTGCTGTCTTACATAAAATTCATGGATACATGGATAGCTTGTAGAAACCATAAAGAGCAAGGGGAATTAATTTAAAAAATTTAATATAGTGTTTCAGTTCATCACTCAGTCTTGTCCGACTCTTTGCAACCCCATGAACTGCAGCATACCTGGCTTCCCTGTCCATCACCAACCCCTGGAGCCTATTCAAACTCATGTCCATCGAGTCGGTGATGCCATCCAACCATCTCATCCTCTGTCATCCCCTTCTCCCACCTTCAGTCTTTCCCAGCATCAGGATCTTTCCCAATGAGTCAGTTCTTCACATCAGGTGGCCAAAGTATTGGAGTTTCAACTTCAACATCAGTCCTTTCAATGAATATTCAGAACTGATTTCCTTTAGGATGGACTGGTTGGATCTCCTTGCAGTCCAAGGGACTCTCAAGAGTCTTCTCCAACACCACAGTTCAAAAGCATCAATTGTTCGGTGCTCAGCTTTCTTTATAGTCCAACTCTCACATCCATACATTGACTACTGGACAAACCATAGCTTTGACTAGACGGACCTTTGTTGGCAAAGTAATGTCTCTGCTTTTTAATATGCTGTCTAGGTTGGTCATAGCTTTTCTTCCAAGGAGCAAGTGTCTTTTAGTTTCATGGCTACAGTCACCATCTGCAGTGATTTTGGAGCCCCCAAAATAAAGTCTGTCACTGTTTCCATTGTTTCCCCATCTATATGCTATGAAGTCATGGGACTGGATGCCATGATCTTAGTTTTCTGAATGTTGTGTTTTAAGTCATTTCTTTCACTTTCATCAAGAGGCTCTTTCATTCTTCTTCACTTTCTGCCATAAGGGTGGTGTCATCTGCATATCTGAGGTTATTATAGTTCTCAATAATCTCTTTGTTGACCCAGGGATTGAACCCGGGTCTCCTGCATTGCAGGCAGATTACTTACCATCTGAGCCATAGGGAAATCCCTAGGAAAAACATACTGTTATGTATAAAATTGATAAGCTACATAATACATTATAATATACAGTACATAGGAATATAGCCACTGTTTTGTAATAACTTTAAATGGAATAAAATCCATAAATATGTTGAGTCACTATGCTGTATGCCTGGCAATCTTGATTCCAGCTTGTGCTTCATCCATAATATATATATAGTGTTTAATATATATACAGTGTTTAATTCCTGAGAAACGGATGGAATTCTGTCTGGAGAGTCTGCAAATGGTTTGCCTGCATCTGAAATTTATGTTTTGGCCTTGGTGGGTTTCTGGGTACCAACCTGGTACCCACATAAAATGATTATGCTCTTTGAGTAAAGTCTCAGATATTTACCAAAAGATTTTTTTTAATCCAGTGTTTTTGGAAAACTTGAATTTTTTCCATACTTAGTTTCTTGTTCTCATTTTCATTTCTAAATCAACTGTATTTTAAAGTCTGTGTGTGTGTATGTGTGTGTATAAACCTTCATGTGCTATAATTTCCAATTTTTAAAAATATGAATAATAAAATTAAGCACAAATTAAGAAGACAGAAATCAATCCAATGTATTGCTAAGAAATGTTGACTAGATTAACTTTCAGTTAGAAAGACAGTTATGGATTGGATTAAAATGATATTCAGCTCTATGCTGTTTGTGTGTCATAAGTATACACAAAGATTGAAAGGTGAAAGGATGGGAAATGCTGTAAAACACTGATAGTAATAAAAAAGAATTGCTGTTGCTTTAAAAAATAGAATTTGAGGTGAAAAAAAAAGTATTTTGTTTTCATTGTCATTAATATCTATCTTCCTTTTTATCCTCTAGACCTGATCCAAACACACTTCCGGCCCTCACACCCCAAATCAGCTTTAGCTAGTGCCTCTAGAGATCTTTGTGTTTAAGATGGGTCAAGTCAACATCATCTTCCCTGACAGCAATGGATCAGTCATTCTGTGTCTTGAAACATTCTTCTTCCTAGACACTGTTTGCTTAGTTCTCATTCAACTTCAAGGAGTCTTTTATTTGCTGCTTCTTTCCCATTTCCCCAGGCTTTGGATGCTTTAGCACTTAATCTTCAAATTTCTTCTTTCTGAGTCTCAGTAACTCTGCAGGTAATAGTATTTAGTTTCATGTTTTAAAATGGCATCCTTATACTAATGAGTATCAAATTTATATGTATAGACTCCATCCTGTATTCTGAATAAATAACTGTGTATCAACAGTTTCACTTGGATATTTTATAAACATGTCAAACTTCATATGGTGAAAATTCAAAGTCTTAATTCTCACCCCTTTCCAAGGAATTCTCCCAGACTTCCACACCTCTATGATACGTTAACTGTATCTTTCTAGTTGTACAGGGGGAAAAAAAATCTTGATATTATTTTTGATCTCTTTCTTTTTCAACCTCTTATTTCTTATCCCTTGGCAGATTATTTCCATTATCCTTTAAAATATACCCAGAACCTAACCACTTCTCATCTTCACTACTTCTATCACTCTTACAAAAGCTACCGTCATTTTACATTGGTTAATTATAATAACTCCTAATCTGTCTCCTTCCTTTCATTCCACTTTACAGGGATCCAAAATTGTCTTTTTTATTTCTTTTTTTTAAAGATAAGATATCATTTATACTCAGTAAATTTCACTTTTTGCATATACAGATTTGGGAATTTTAACAAATACATAGTCTTGCAATTACCACCTACTCAAATTACAGCACAGTTCTGTTGCTGCTGCTAAGTTACTCTGCTCAAATTCTCCTATGTCTCTTTGTAGCCAACCCTATGCCTAGCCTTTGGCAGCCTGTTTTCTGTTTTCTACTCATATAATTTTGCCTTTACCGGAATATCATATAAATGGAATTGTGTAGAGTATAACCCTTTGTGTCTGGCTTCTTTTGTTTACTGTAATGCATTTGAGATTCACCATATTTTATGTGTCCTTTTTATTGGTAAGTAATATTCCATCACATGGATGTAAGCAATTTACCATTAGTTGAAGAACGTGTGGGTTGTTTTTAATTTTTGGTGATTGTGAATAAAGATGCTATAAATATTTGCTTAATAGGTTTTGGTAAGACAATAAGTTTTCATGTCAGTTGGGTAAATACTTGGAGTGGGATTGCGGGATCTTGTGGTAAGTGTTTTTAACTTTATAAGAAACTGTCTAATTGTTTTCCAAAGTGGCTATGTCATTTTGCATCCCACCAGTAATGTATGAGGGTTCCCATTGCTCCATGTCTTCACCAGCACTTGGTATTGCAAAGTTTTTAAAATATTTTTGCCTTTTATTAGGTATGTAGTAGCAACCCACTCCAGTACTCTTGCCTGGCAAATCCCATGGACGGAGGAGCCTGGAAGGCTGCAGTCCATGGGGTCGCTAGGAGTCAGACACGACTGAGTGACTTCACTTTCACTTTTCACTTTCATGCATTGGAGAAGGAAATGGCAACCCACTCCAGTGTTCATGCCTGGAGAATCCCAGGGACGGGGGAGCCTGGTGGGCTGCTGTCTCTGGGGTCGCACAGAGTCGGACACGGCTGAAGCTACTCAGCAGCAGTGTCTCATTATGACTAACAGTGGTGAGCTTTTTTTTTTTTCTTGCTATTGGTATATATTTGGTGAAGTGATTGCTCAAGTGTTTTGAGATTTGTTTTTTTTCTTTTAGTTGTTTCCTTGCTGAGCTTTCAGAGTTCTTTATTCTAATCCAAGTCTATTACCTATATAATTTGCACATATCTTCCCCCAATCTAAAGATTGTCTTTTCATTTCTTAAGAATACCTATTGGGAGTTCCTTGGTGGTCTAGTGGTTAGGATCCAGGACTTTCTGTGTTGTGGCCTGGTTTAATCTCTGGTTGGAGAACTGTGATCCTGTAAAAACTGCGTGGTGTGGCCAAAAAAAGAGCACCTTTTGAAGAGCAGAACTTCTTTTTTTTGGTTGTACTGGGTCTTTGTTGCAGTGCAAGGGGGTTTTTCTGGTCGCAGTGCACAGGCTCTATAGTTTCAGTGCATTGATTTAGTTGCTCTGTGGCATGTGGGATCTTAATTCCTTGACCAGGGATTGAATCCACATCCCCTACATAGGAAGATAAATTCTTAACCATTGGACCACCAAGGAAGTCCTTATAACTGTAATCTTAAAAATCAATATGTGCCATCCACCTTTTTTCTCTTTTTATTTCTAAAATATTTTGACGATTCTAGTTTCCTTGCATTTTTACATAGATTATAAAAGTAGCTTATCTATTAAGCTATTTTAAAAATAGCTTATCTATGTCTATAAAAACTCCAAATAGTATTTTGATTGGAATTGCATTGAATCTACAGTTTAGGAAGAATTATAAAATTTTAACAGTATTGAATCTTCCAGTCTATGAACATGATATACTTCTCCTTTTAAGTATTTGTTTGTTCTTCAGTGTTTTATAGTTTTTGTTGTATTTTGTACACATTTTATTGCCTATGTCCCTAAGTATATTATGATTTTGGTATCGCTATAAATGGTGCTTTAAAATTTTTATTATCCATTGTTTATTGCTATTATATAGAAATAGGATAGATATTTTTCATATTATTCTTTGTGATGTTAATTTTAAGTGTCAGCTTAACTGAATCAGAGGATACCCAGATGTCTGGTTAGATATTGCTTCTGGGTGTCTCTGTGATGCTTTTTCTACATGAGATAAGTATCTGAATTGTTGGGCATGGTAGATTGTCATCCTCAGTCCATTATCGAACCCATTGAAGGTCTGAACAAAAATGTGGAGGAAGGAGGAATTTGCTCCTTTTTTGCTGTCTCATTGAGCTGCTGTTGCTGCTAGGTCGCTTCAGTCGTGTCTGACTCTGTGCAACCCCATAGACGAACGTCTCATCTCATCTTGGGCTGGTATTTATATCATTGAATTCCCTAGGTCTCAGGCCTTTGGACTCAGAGCTGAATTACACCACTGGCCTTTCTAAGTTTTCAGCTTACAGATGACAGATTGTGGGATTTCTCATCCTCCATAGTCTTGTAAGCCAGTTCCTCATATTAAATCTTCTTTTCTATCCTATTGGTTCCTTTACTCTGGAGAATCCTGACTAATACAGTTTTGTATCCTGTAATATTGATAAAATTACCAGTAATAGTTCTAGTAGCTTTTTCTGTAGATTTTTTGATATATTTTACATTGATCGATTTCTGCATAGTCATGTTCTCTGTGAATAGCTGCAGTTCATTGCTTATTTTTATATATTTTCATTTATTGTCTTATTACATTGATTGGGAACTCCAACATGATGTTGAATAGAAGTTATAAGACATCCTTGCATTGTTTCTGATTTTAGGAGGAAAGCATTCAGTCTTTCACCATTAAGTATGATGTTGTAGATTTTATTTCCAGTGTACTGAGAGTTTTTAAAAAATTTTTATTTAATTGGAGGCTAATTACTTTACAATATTGTGGTGGTTTTTTACCATACGTTGACATGGATCAGCTATGGGTGTATGTGTGTCCTCCATCCTGAACCGCCCCCCACCTCTTCCCCATCCCATCCCTTTGGATTGTCCCAGTACACTGGCTTTGAGTGCCCTGTTTCATGCATCGAACTTGGACTGGTGATCTGTTTCACATATACATGTTTCAGTGCTATTCTCCAGAGAGTTTTTAATCATGAATGGATGCTGATTTTGGGTGGGGGGGGTATTTTTTCTGGGTCTTTTGAAATGATTACATGTTTTGTTTTAATTAGCTTATTTATATTGTGAATTGCATTGAATTATTTTCAAATAATGAGCCCAGGATAAACTATTCGACTGTGACATATTACCCTTTTTATACACTGTTAGATTCCATTTGCTTTTTTTTTTTTTAGAGGAATGAAGAATATTGGTTTTTCTTGGATTATCTTTGCTTGATTTTGGTATCAGGGAATACTGCCTCATAAATGAGTTACTAAACATACCCTCCTCTTCTGTATTTTGGAAGAGTTTGTATACAGTTGTTATTGTTGATTCCTTATGGGAGTGGTAGAATTTGCCAGTGAAGTCATCTGGGTCTGAAATTGTTGGAATGTTTTTAACTACTAATTAATTTTTTAAAGAGACATGGGCCTATTTAGGTAATCTAGGTTTTCTTGAGTGAACTTTTGTAGTTTATATATTAAAGAGTTTGTCTGTTTTGGGGGGGTGTTTTTAGTAATATTCCTTTTTTATTCTTTCAATGTTTGTAAGGTCTTTAGAGATACAGGCATACCTCAGAGATATTATGGATTTGGTTCCAGACCACCATAATAAAGTAAATACCACAATGAAGCAAGTCACAAGAATTTTTGGTTTTACAGTCTGTATACAGTATGTGTATACTATACTCTGGTCTATTAAGTGTGCAATAACATTATGTCTAAAATAAAAATGAGCATATCTTAGTTTAAAAGTATTTTATTGCTTAAAAAATATGATAACCATCATCAGAGTCTTCAGTAAGTTATAATAGTCCTTTTCCTGGTGGACGGCCTCGCCTCAGTGTTGATGGCTGTTGACTGATCAGGGTTGTGGTTGCTGAAAGTTGGGGTGGCTGTGGCAGTTTCTTAAAATAAGAGAACTATCAAGTCCACTGAATTGGTTGACTCTTCCTTTCATGAACAATTTCTCTGTGACATTTAATGCTGTTTGATAGCATTTTACCCACAGTAGATCTTTCAAAATTGGGAGTCAGTCCTCTCAAACCTTGCCACTGCTATATCAACTAAGTTTATACAGTATTCTAAATTCTTTGTTGTCATTTCAACATTCTTCACAGCATCTTCATTAGGAATAAGTAGATCTTATCTTAAGAAACCACTTTCTTATGAGATTACAGCAATTTAGTCACATCTTCAGTCTCCACTTATAATTCTAGTTCTCTTCCTATTCCCACTGGTTGGGACTACACTTTGAAAATAGTACTTTAGCCTAATTCTTGAAATATCAGTCTTCTCTGATAAACTTTTCTTAGAAACTGTATGGTAGACAATCACAATTGATATTCCCAAAGAGTAGATGGCCTGGTCTTCTGTGTTTTAAAGCTTTTTTGAGGTATAATTTCCACAAAATTAACTCACTTGAAGTGTATAGTGTGATTAATGTCAGTAAATGTGTATATTTGTACACCAGTGCCATAATTTAGTTGTTTTGTTTCTGTTTTTAAAAATTTATTTGACTGTGCTGGGTCTTAGTTGCAGCACATGGGATCTAGTTCCCTGACCAGGTATCAAACCCAGGCCCCGTGATTAGGAATATGAAGTCTTAGCCACCATATTCCCTTGGGGTCGGAAGTCCCCCATAATTATTTTTAGATTGCATCATGCTAAAAGTTACCTCACAATCATTTGCAGTCAGTGTCAGCACTCAATTTCAGTCTGATATAACCAATGATCTGCTTTCGGTCTTTATGTTTTTGCATTTCCTAGAAACTTCATATAAATAGGATATATGATTTATAGTCAATGTGTCTGGCTTCTTTCAACTAATATAATATTTTTGACATTAATCCATGTTGTTGCTTATGTTAGTACTTCTCTCCTTTTTGTAAGGTGTAGTGTTCTGTAGTATGGACATATTTCATTTTGTTTATCCATTAAATAGTTGTATATTTGGTTTATTTTTCCACTTTTGGCTATTATGAAAAATGCTATTTTGAACATTCACATATAAGAGATGGCCCATGATTTTAATTAAAAAGAAGTTATAATATCTAAATGATATTTGTATGTCATCTTTGTATTTTATAAAAAAAATACTTTTTAATATATTCTTATTTCCTAACTAGTTATATTTCTAGTAATGTAATTTTTATACTGAATATATTTTATGTACTTGTAATTTTCTTAACTATTTTTGGTAATTTTTTTGTCAAAATATTATAAATTGGTAAATGATACACTATACAAATTTTGTAAAATATTTCTTTTGAGATAATAAAAAGTACTCTATAGATCTTAATTTCATAAAATTGATATATCTGCTCTTGGTGATGGGTCAAATTCAGGCCGAATTCAACTTGGAATAAAATCAATGTAAAAGTGAAATAAAACTTTAACTTTTTAATATGAAAATGTTCAGATAAAAATAAAAGCAGAGAGAACTGTTGATGAACTCCCATGTACTTATCTTGGGCTTCCCCTTGTGGCTCAGCCATGAAAAATCAGCCTATAATGCAGGAGACGCAGAAGACTCAGGTTCAGTCCCCTGGATCCGGAAGATCCCCTGGAGAAGGAAATGACAACCTACTTCAGTATTCTTGCCTGGAGAATCCCATGGACAGAGGAGCCTGGAGGGCTATAGTCCCTGATATTTGGACTCTCTCTTTGAGAGAGTTGGACAGGACTGAAGCACCTGAGCATGTTTACTGGTGTTATCACTGAGTTTAGATGTTATCAGCCAGATCTATTCATCATAAAGTTTCCCTTAATTTTTTTTTTTCCCCAAGGCTTTTGTTGCTAGAGCAGTTTTAGGCTGATGGCAAAATTTAGAGGAGGGTACAGAGATTTCACGTTTACACCCTGACCCTAGCTTACTTGCTATTACCCATCTGGTGAAAGAGGTTGCCTCCTCAGAGCAATAGCCCACATCAGAGTGGTACATTTGTTACTATTGATGAGCCTACATTCACACATCATAATCAGCAGAAGTCCATAGATACATTAGCATTTACTTTTTTTTTTTTTAGTTTCTGTTTTTCTTATTCTTTTAAAAAAGTTTTTAATTTATTTTTGGCTGTTCTGGCTCTTTGTTGCTGTGTGTGAACTTTCTGTATTTGCAGTGAGTGGGGCCTACTCTAGTTGTTGTGTGAGGGCTTCTCATTATGGTGGCTTCTCTTGTTGCAGAGCATGGGCCCTAGGCTTTGGTAGTTGCAGCATGTGGGCTCAGTAGTTGTAGCTCCTGGGCTTAGTTGCTCTGTGACATGTGGAATCTTCCCAGATCAGATATCAAACCCATGTCCCCTGCTTTGGTATGAGGATTCTTAACCACTGGACCACCAGGGAAGTCCCAGCATTTACTCATGGTGTTGTATATTCTGTTGATTTGGATAAATGTATAATGAAATGTAGTCATCATTATAGTGTCATATATAGCATTTTCACAGCCCTAAAAACTTGCTCTGGATTCTGCCTATTCATCTCTGCTACCAGCCCCTAGAAACAACTGTTTGGTTTTTTTTTTTTTATCATCTCCATAGTTTTCCTTCTCCAGAAGGTCAAATAATTGGAATTTTGCAGTGTGTAGCCTTTTCAGATTGAATCCCCTCACTTGGTAATATGCATTTAAGGTTCCTTTGTGTCTTTTCATAGTTTGATAGCCCATTTCACTGAATAACTTATCCATTGTCTAGCTGTATGACAGTATATTTATCCATTTACCTACTGAAGGACATCTGGTTGCTTCCAAGTTTGGGCAGTTATAAATAATACTGCTTTAAATATCCATGTGCAGATTTTTGTGTGGACGTAAGTTTTCAGCTCCTTTGGGTAAATACCAAGGAGGGTGACTGCTTGATGGTATGTAAGAATATGTTTAGTTTTGTAAGAAACTTCCAAACTGTCTTCCAGAGTGGCTGTACCATTTTTCATTTCTACACTACCACCGTGAATGAGAGTTCCTGTTACTTCATATTCTCATCAGCATTTGTTAGTGTTGTCGGTGTTCTGGATTTTGGCCAGTCTAATAGATGTGTCGCAGAATCTCATTGTTGTCTTACTTTGCAGTTCCCTGATGATATCTGATGTGGAGTATCTCCGTGTGCTTTTTGCCATCTATATATCTTCTTTGGTAAGGCTTCTGTTAGGTCTTTGGTCCATTTTCTAATCAGGTTTTTGTTGTTATTGTTGTTGAATTTTGACGGTCCTTTGTATATCTTGGATAATAGTCCTTTATCATATGTGTGTTTTACAAATACTGTTTGACATTCTGTGGCTTGTCTTTTTATTCTCTTCAAAGTGGTGTTCTCAAAGCCGAAGTTTTTCCTTTTACAGAAGTTAGTATAGCAACTAACTTATATTTCTTTCATGGGTCGTTAAATCTCTCCTCAGCATTTTACCAATGATTTTAGCAGATATTGATGAATGTTTTCCTGATCCTCTATTTCACTAGAGTTGCAATATAGTCATCTTCTAATTTTGTTATTCCTTTTATGTTTCTTAACCTAGAATTCTGTAAGGAAGAATTTTTTCTTTTAATTAACTCTTTATTTAGTCTGGAATTCAATTTACAAAAGACAGGTTAAATTCTTTTTTCTTTCCTTATATTCTATTGATCATTTTCAGAATAATGAGTTGGTGCCATAGCAGCCTAGAAATTTGATTAAATTTTAAAATAACTATTATGAACTCTTGGCGTCTGTTTATTTGATGTTCTTAGGCCCATTCAGTCATTGTTTTGACTGGCAGTGTCTCCTAAAGTTTGCTGCTATGTCTCCATGAACCATGCTAATATTTTCATTTTTAACTTCATTGCTTTCTGGCTCAAGATTTCCTAGGCTTTTATAATACTTTGTGCTTCCAACTTTTTTTTTTTTTAAGGAGACTGATCAGTGGGAAGTGGAATTTAGAAGCCATAATCTATATGCTAGGAAGCTTACTATTTCTGGGTTGTTACTGCTCCTATATCTTTGAATATTTCTTTTACAAGGGCACTGGATTTACCATATTTTTCAGTGTATGCTCCTATTTTTAACCCCTGAGATTGTGTATCATCTTACCATATAGAAAAATACCATTAACACAATTCAGTTAAGTTTTTCAGTCATTGGATGGGGATATACTTTTTTCCTAGGCACAATTGTAGATCCCGGTGTACACATATAGATTGTGGCCCTTGCTTTCAGAGAAGCACTGAGATTTACTGCTAGCATTTAATGGAAGATATATAAGAAAATAAATTTCAATTTAACAAATCTAAAAATAAATGGATAAAAATGCAGAGGTGGCACAAAAAAAAATTGATTAATGATTAATTCTGTTGGCAGAAGATGTTTGAAGAATGCTACACATTCCCAGAGAAAGTACTCAGCATTTGTGCTGGATTTTAAAGGAATGATATGAGTCCAGTTGGGTGTAAAAAGATGAGGGAAAGGGACTTTAGATACAGGAAAAAGCATATGAAAAGATATGATGCAAGAAAACAAGAGCAACAGAAAATAGGAATAACAAGTAGGTTGCTATTTGGGGCACCAAGATTGACATGGAGAATGACAATAGAAGCAAAACTTAAGCAAAATAGGAGAGTATTATATGCCATGATAAAGAGCCTATGCCTCTCCTAGAGGCAATGGGGAAAAACCTGAAAATTTTTAAGCAGAAATATGAAATGACCTAATTTGCTTCTCAGAATAATTATTCTGGCAACAGTAAAGATAATGGACTAGGAAGGAAAATACCAAGATAGTGAGACTAGGTAACAGAGTGGGTTTGTTCCCTTTTGAGTTTACAAACTTGTGTCTAAATAGTACTTGGAATGTATTAGGTACTCAGTAATATTTGTTGAGTGAACAAAAGTTTATTGTATGAATCAAAAGAAGTTGATAAGTCTGAATAAAAACCACGTAGAAATAGAGCCTGCAGTTTTGACACTTTAACTTGATTTGTTTGCTTGCTTACTTAGTGTTTTACCTTCAGATTTTCACAAACTAATTAATAAAAACAACCCAACAGAAAAATAATCAAAAGGATATGAATGGCAAGCTCACACAAGGGAAATCTGAGTGCTGACTATATAAAAATATGCTCAACTTCACTAGTAGCCAAAGAAATGCAAATACCTTTTAAATCCCCTAAGATGGAAAAATATTTAAAAGTCTAAGCAAAACCTAGCCTTGACCAGGATAACTGCTAGTCAAAGTATGAACTGGTGAAACCACTATAGAAAGCAGGTTGGCAAACAGTATTTAGTAAACCAGAAGATGCACATTGCGCTTGACTCAGTATTTCCATTTCAGATATAAACCCTAGAGAAATACTCATACTTGTACAAAGAGACATGTTCAGCAATGTTCACTGCACCACTATTGATTATACCAAAAATGTGAAAACACTGTCTTCAGGAGAATGAATAAATTTTAATATTTTGTATACAACATGATATTCTGCAGTGTAAATGAATAAACCAAAGCTGTATGAATAGAACTTGATAATGGTCACAAAGAAAATATTGACTGAAAAAGCCTGCAAAATGATATTATACTGTGATGCCATTTATATCAAGTTAATTATGCAAAATAATATTACTACATATATAGAGTAATAGATAAAAATATCAAATATAAGAGCCTGGTTATCTCTGAGGAGGAAAAACAAAATGGGATTAGGAAAGGTTATTAGGCATATTTTTCTTTAAAAAAAAGTTTGGAACAAAGCAGAATTAAAATTTAGTTATCTAGATGATGTGTAGACAAGTGTTTTTTCTTTTTAAATTTTTTCTTGTATATTTGAAATATTTCTAATGAAAAAAGTACTCTGAGAATAGAGAATTTCAGAATTATCCTTGTTCTCAGTAATAATTTTTCTAGCATTGAAATACTTTTAACAGTTTTTTTTGTTGTTGTTGTTTTTTTGCAGATTTGACTGATGAATTAGCTCAGAAGCTGTTTGATGTTTCAGAAGAATCTTCAGCAACAATGGCCCGTTCATTGCCCACAGCAGTTCCAGAATCTCCCAGAATTTACCTTGCAAGGACACCCAAGACACCTCGAACACCTCGATTACAAGATCCAAACAAAACACCAAGATTTTATCCTGTTAAAGAACCCAAAGCTATTGATGTAAAGGTACACAGAACACCAAAAATATAAAGCCTACATTTTGTATACTTCACCATTACAAAATGAAACTTTTTTAGTTTCTATCACAATAAAAAAATTGTATTTTAAGTTGCAGGAATTCGTTAAAAAAATGATATTTTACCACAGTGATGTCTTCTCAGGTTAAGGAATAACTTCTTTACAATGGATAGTGTTAATTAAAGATGATCAGAATGTATAATAAAGAATCATTTTAAGCTGTGTTTTCTTTAATCCTTGTTTTGAAACCTTAGCCATGCTAAGTTTTGTAACTTGTATGTGAGATGTTTGAGTTTTGTGACTTCATATGATTTCATAATGTGTCATCTACAGTCTGAAACTGTTTGAGTTGGTTTATAGTCAGAGGGTTTTAATTTACTTGTGAGGTTCACACTACTGAAAGTAATAGCAATGTTTGACTTCTTTTTCCTTAGAGTCCAAGAAAGAGAAAAACAAGACATAGTACAAATCCCCCTGTAGAGTGTCATGTTGGTTGGGTAATGGACTCCAGAGATCACGGACCAAGAACGTCCTCTGTCAGGTACGGTATCTGTCAAACATTGCTTTGTTCTTGATTTTAAGTTCACTGGAAACAGTTACTAATTAGATATTTGGGAACATTTAAAAATTGATATGTTAGCAAGTTATAGAACAATGAAAATAGTAAAAAGAAGCCAAAGAAGAGGAAATAAGTGGGACAGTTTTACAATAAGTATGTTAAGGAATAATTCAGTAGGATAGTTATTTTTTTTTCCCCCTTTTGAAGTAATTTCCACAAATGTGTACTCTTAGATTAAAAATATTTAGGTCTATTAAAGTTATTATCTTTGGAAAGATTCCAGATATTTTGTGGCATAGTAGGTTCTTAGTGAGTTAATGTGCTAAACAATCTGTTCAAACTGTGTAAAGGATATGGAAATAAAACACATTAATATTTTAGAGTTTTTCCTTTGGGGGAAAATAATTTAGATTAGCTGGTTATTTTTCTTTTAGCTTTAATTTTACAAAAGACTATTATTTATCTGAAAAGAGATGACAGAACGAACTTTTACTATGCCAGTTAAATACATTATAAAAATATGGTTATGCTATGTCCTGTACAGTGATTGCAGAGGTGAGTTACTATTGCTTTGTGTTTCTTGAAAACCTGTCTTGCATTTGTATAGATATTTTGAAAATAATTATCTAATCAACTTTCTAATTGGAAAATGAGTTTTAGGAAAACAAATCTTTTTTGACTGGTTACTATAAGGGAAGAATTAGTTTTATTCAAAGAAAAACTAGAGAGTTTATCATGATCTGAAAATCTCCAAGTATTTCTTTTCAGGGATATTCATGTGGTACTTTTCATTTTGTTCTCATTAGATATATTTTCCTTAAAAGATAAAATGTCTATATGCTCTTCTTGCACATCTATTGTCTACTTAGTTATTTTGTATTCTAAGTCATTTTCAGAGTTTGTTTCTTTAATTATTATTTTTTATTGGAGGAGTATGTTTAGAGATAAGTAGATAATGATGAAAAATGTTGCACTGATATATAGCAGAGAAGACAATATATATAGTCCCTCCCTTTACAGACCTTAATTTGGAGATGGCAGACAAATATGTAATTACAATAATGAGGGGTGAATTTTTTTAATTAACTTACCTTGTAGAGTTTTAGTTACAAGCAAAATTGAGTGGAAGGTACAGAGTTCCCTCACCATAACCTTCCCCACTATAAACATTCATATCTTTTTTAAAAATTTATTTATTTTTAATTGAAGGGTTATTTAATTGCTTTAACAAATCTTTTGACCAGTTACATTAATGTAAGTATTGATTGGATTTAAATCTGTCATCTAGTATTCTATTTGTCTCATCTATTCTTTTTCTTTTTTCCTGCTTTATTTTGGATCAGCTTGGTTTTTGTAATGATTCTATTTTATCTCTACTATTGGCTTGTTGTATCTCTCTCTCTTTTTTTAAACTAGCCTTCTAGGGTTTATAGTGTACATTATAACATATAATCTCCTTTCAAATGATGCATCATTACATGTATAGGATAAGAACCTTACTATAGTAAAGTTCCATCTCTTCCCATCCTTTGTTATTATTATTTTTTAGACAATTAGATTTTAAAACAATTAACAGGAAAAAGGAAGTTTGAAAAATATTCTCATTTTTTCCATTTACAATGCTCTTCATTTCTTAAATATTTCTTGTGCTGGTCTATTGGCAATGAATTCTGTTAGTTTTTATTTAACAAGAAATGTTTAATAAAAAATTAAATTGAATTTAAAAGTAAAGCTGAAAGAAATTAAACATTCATTTAAAATAACAATGACAAATATTCTATATTAACATAAATAAACATTTTAATGAGATACAGTTCTCAAAACAAAAGATTCCTGAATAGAGTGGTATTTGTCTTAAAGTTTTACATATTTGTTTAATGTTTTGTTTTATGTGAGATGACTGGATTCTCATATGTTTCTATATTCAGTCTTGTCATTTGTGGGTTTTTTTTTTGTTGAAATAGAATAATAAAATCCAGGGAAGGGAGACATGTTTTAATAGCCTTTTCAGATAATTAAAATTTATTCTTTGATATTATCCAAAGTAGGTATTCTTTGATTTTATCCAAAGTTGAACAAGTGGTAGTTTTGAAAATATTAGTTGCAATATGGAATCTGAAACCATATGTTAATGACTTTCTTATACTCAGTGAAGTTTTCATACTATGTTACATTAAAATCCACTGGACTTCTTCCACTTTGAATGGCTCTTTTGTCATGCATGCTTTTGTAACATCACGAGTCATTGGTCACCTGGAAAACTTGATTAACTTAGTTATGCAGACTTCTAAATGATGACATATCTCAAAATAAAATTTCAAAGTAATCACATTTTAAAAAGTCACCCCTGAGGAGGAGAAGGAGGAAAAGAGGAGGGGAAAGAGGAAGCAAGAGAAAAGAGAGAAGAAAGAGAGAAGGAAACACCATGAATGTCCAACAATAGGGCATCAGTTATACATATTGCTTTCCAAAGATACAAAGAATTCTGCAACCATTAAAAAGTTATTGCTGGCTAGCTTACAGTATTTTCTTAAGAGGACCCCAAGAGAAAATACAACCAACACAAAATGAATGAGTATATCACACGTGCCTAACACACAGCGTTAAATATGTGATGAAGAGAGGAAGGCCAGCCTGGTGGGCAGGCACTGAGGAGTACACACAGTTCTGGATGTTTATTGAAACAAGGCCTCAAAACTGCAAGTGCAGAAGGAAGATTCTCAAATCTCATGATAGAGACCCCGTGAGGGCAGCAGCATCTATCAAAGGTGATGCTGAAACCCCCACCAGGTGGAAGAAGTTAACTGTGTGCTGCCCATAAGTGTAGATACCCCATACCCATTGGAACCAAAATTAACTCCTGACACCTCCCCACCAACCAGTCAGCAAAATGAGAACTAGCTGATCATGTACCCCACAATCCCCCACCCTCACCCTGTCTTTTTTTGTTGTTATTGTTGAAGTATAGTCAGTCTACAGTATCGTGGCAATCCCTGCTGTACGGCAAAGTGACTCAGTTACACATACATAAGTGCTGCTGTGCTGCACACAGTTGTCGTGTGCTACTCTTTGCGACCCTGTGGTCTGTAGCCTGTCAGGCTCCTCTGTCCCTGGAATTTCCCAGGCATGAACGCTGGAGTGGGTTGCCATTTCCTCCTCCAGGGGATCTTCCTGACCCAGGGATTGCGTCTCCTGCATTGTCAGGGAGATTCTTTACCACTGAGTCACCTGGGAAGCCTATTATACATTCTTTTTTTTTTTTTTCATATTTTCCATTATGGTTTATCCCAAGCAATTGGATATAGTTCCCTGTACTATACAGTAGGACCTTGTTGTTTATCCATTTTAAGTGTAATAGTGTGGATATACCAACCCCAAACTCCCAGACCATCCCTCTCGCCCTCTCCTTTTACCTTGGTAACCACATATCTGATCTCGGTCTGCCTCACCCTGTCTTTAAAAACCTTTCCCTGAAAGCCATCGGGGAGTTTCGGGTCTTTGAAGCATTAACTTCCTGGATACCTTGCTTGGTGCCTTAAAATAAACACACTAAGGAGAGTAATGTCAGGCAGATAACAGAGTGGGAAGGAATAGGTAGGTATCTGTCTCACCACTTAAACAACAGTTATATTTTCAGAAATTGTCTATATCGACAGTTTTGGAACTCTACAGTCTTTTTAAACACTTAAAGCTTCCAGAGGAAAGCATGTTGGGTAAATTGTCGATATTGGTTGATGTCAGCCTTTTGTGTAGTAGCAGCTGTCTATCTTCCTCCACCCCCAGCCCTGTAACCGGCGTTTGGGAAGATGGCAACCCCCACTCTGGTATGACTTGCTGGATCCAAAATAGGCAATGAGGACTTTGTCCTCCAAATATTGGAGTTTGTATTCCGACTGCTGTTATGCCCAAGTCGCAAAATCTCCCAGTGACCACCAGGGAGCCGATATCCAATGCAAAAGCAAGAGAGTTTTTATTACCAAGCTCGAGCTGGGGTTCCCACGGATACCGATGCAGCAGCTATAGGGAGGAGCCCTGAGCTCTGGGTTACATTGCTTATATAGGGTATTCTGGCGTGAAAAATTCAAAAAACGGGAGTCTCCGGGTCTGATTGGTCACCTTCTGGTGAAGGGTTAGGTGTTGAGTTCTGATTGGTTCTCCTTTCCCGGGCTTGATTCGAATTTCCCAGGCTGGCCAAGGGTTCTGCTTGGTTCACAGGTGGTGGGGTGAGGTCAGGGAATTTCCAAAGGCTCTTTTCCTGGAACCTTACAAAATGGAGTAGCTTTGATTCTTCACTGCTAACTGCTTCTGATCAACAAAGTTCAGACAGAGTCTGGTGGCCATTGTTTCTTCCACACTGGCTGAATGTCTTTTTTTGTTTTAACATTCAAAAGCAACCACTAATGGAGGGAAATTTAGAAAACGATCACCCATGCCCAAGAAAAGATGTAGGCTCAGAAAAAGATCTAAGAGACTTTAAGCTTTCACCTCAGACTTACCTCAGCACAGAATTACCCTACAACAGTTGAGGAAAAAAAAAACACAGCAAACCCTGGGCAAGAGGGAGAATTTGATTTCCAGAGTTACCACAGTATAAGATTCAAATTTTCATTGTTAAACAACAAAAAAATCACAAGACTTACAAAGAAATAAAGTATGGTCCGTTTGAAGGACTAAAATTAATTGATGAAAATGTACCTAATGAAGCTCTGATTCCCATTTTTCTTAATCAGAGTCTTTAAAACTGCTGTTTTAAGGATACTCAAAGAGTTAAATAGATATAGACAAAGATGGCAAAGCAATGTATGAAGAAAACAAGATTACCGAGAGAGAGAAATTATATAAAGGAACCAGAAAGGAATTCTGCAGCTGAAAATACAGTAACTAAAATGAAAAATACACAAGGGGGTTCAAAAGTAGCTTTCATCAAGCAGAAAGAAAAGAATAAGCAGACTTAAAGATGAAACAGTTTAAATTATCAAATCTGAGGAACAGAAACAATGAAGAAAAAGTCAAGCAGTACCTAAGGTATCTGTCAGATACATGAACTAGACCAGTACACACACTGTGGGAATCTCAGAAGGAAAAGAGAAAGGGGGCAAGAAGAATATTTGAAAGAATAGTGGCTCCCAACTTGACAGAATACATGAATCTACAGATCTGGTAACCTTAATGAACTTGAAGTAGGATAAACCAGAAGAGACTAACTTCAAGACACTTTATAATGACACTATTGAAAACCAAAGACAAAGAGAAAATCCTGAAAGCAGCACACGAGAAGATACTCATCATATACAAGGGATCCTTAGTAAATGTATCAGCCAATTTCTCAGCAGAATCCTTGTAGGCCAAAAGCCAGTAAACTGATATATTCAAAGTGCAGGGGGGGAAAAAACCTGTCAACTAAGAATTCTTTATCTGGCAAAACTGCCCTTCAAATTTGAAAGACAGTCAGAGATAAAGCCTGAGGGGGGAAAAAAGAAACAAAAGATACATTGATTTAGAAAAAAGAAACAGAACTGTCTTTGCTCACAGATGACATGATTGTTTATGTAGAAAGTCATAAATAATCAATATACTCCTGGAACTAATAAGCAATTGCATCAGCATTACAGGTTACATGGTTAACATACAAATGTGAATCACTTCCCTATGTACCGGCAATGAACTGGTAGAATTTGAAATTAAGGGCAAAATACTATTTGCATGATCACCCTGCCCAAAATATGTACAAGATCTATATGAAGAAAAGTATAAAACTCTGATGAAAGGAATTTTTTAAAAAACTAAATAAATGGAGTTATATTTGACAGAAAGAGTACTGTCAAGATGTCAGTTCTTCCCAACTAGATCTACATATTCAAAACAATTCCAATTAAAAAAATCCCAGGAAGTTATTTTGCGGATGTTAACAGACTGATTCTTAAATTTTTTGTGGAGAAGCAAAAGACCCAGAATAGCCAACATGATATTTAAGAAGAACAAAGTTAGAAAATTGATATAACCTGGCTTCAAGACTTACTGTAGAACTACAGTGATCAAAACAGTGTGATATTGGTGAAAATTTTGATAAATATATGAATGGAACAAACTAGAGAGCCCAGAAATAGATCCACATAAATAAAGTCAAATGTCTTTGACAAAGGAGCAAAGGCAATACAGTGGAGCAAAAATAATCTTTTTAACTAATGGTGCTTAGCACAATTGAACATTCATATGTAAACAAGTCTAAACATAGATCTTATGTGCTTCTCAGAAACTAACTCAAAGTGGATCAGAGACCTCACAAAACTATAAAACTCCTTGAAGATAACAGGAGAAAATCTGCGATCCTGGGTTGGATGTTGACTTTTTAGATATGATGCCAAAAGTGAAATATGTGAAGGAAGAAATCAAGAAGCTGAACTTGATAAAAGTGGAAAACTTTTGCTCTGTGAGTGACACTGACGAGAGAATGAAAAGACATGCCACAGAGTGGCAGAAAGTATTTATAAAAGACACATCTGAGAAAGGACTATTGTCTATGATATACAATAAAACTCAACAATAAAGCTCTTATAGAATTCTTAAAACTCAACAGTAAAACAAACAAAATTAAAAAGTACCTGTTAGAAAATGGGCCAAAGACCTATCTGGTACCTCTCCAAAGATATAAGATATACAAATGGCATATAAGCACATGAAGATACTCCATCCACATCATATATTATCAGGGAATTGGAAAAGTGAGACAGCAATGAGATTGTACAACACACCTGTTAGAATGGCCAAATCCTGAACACTGACAACACTAATAAATGTTGGTGGGAATATGGATTAACAGAAATTCTCATTCACTGGCAATATTTTGGGATCTAAAATGGTACAGCCATTTGGAAAATAGTTTGGAAGTTTCTTACAAAACTAAACATACTCTTACATACCATCTAGCAGTCACCCTCCGTGGTACTTACCCAAAGGAGCTGAAAACTTATGTCCACATGAAAATCTGTGCATGGATATTTAAAGCAACTTTATTTATAATTGCCCAAATTTGGAAGCAGCCAGGATGTCTTTCAAGTGGATAAACTGATATATCCAGACAATGAAATAGTATTTGATAGTAAAAAAGAAATGAGCTATGAAACTATGAAAAGACATGGAAGAACCTTAAATGCATATTACTAAGTGAAAGGATTCAATCTGAAAAGGCTACACACTGTAAAA
Organism: Capricornis sumatraensis; assembly: GCF_032405125.1. NCBI lineage: Eukaryota > Metazoa > Chordata > Mammalia > Artiodactyla > Bovidae > Capricornis > Capricornis sumatraensis. The sequence continues at coordinate 36,808,415 of NC_091085.1, read as the reverse complement.
TTCCAACTATTTGACATTCTGGAAAAGGAAAACTATGGATAGAAAGACCGGTTTTTTTTAGGGGTTGAGGGGAAGGAGAGATGAATAGTTGGAACTTAGGGGATGTTTAGGCTGTGAAAATACTATGTATGACACTGTAATGATAGCTACTTCTTGTTATAAAGTACAGAATGCACAGCACCAAGAGTAAAGGCTAATGTAACTGTGAACTTTGGGTGATTATAGTGTTGTCAGTGTGGATTGGTCATTTGTAACAAATGTTACTACTCTGGTGGTAGATGTGCTGGATGTTGATAGTGGAGGAGGCCATGGTCTGGGGAGCAGGAAGTATAGATGGTATAAGGGAAATTTCTATGCCTTCCATTCAATTTGCCATAATGCTAATGTTTCTTTAAAAGATAAAGTATTCACTAAAAAAAAAAAAGCTGAAGGAGTTTGTTAGATTTGCTAGATTTTCAGAGTTTGCTAGATTTCCCCAGTAAGAAATGCTAAAGGTAGTCCTCAGTTTGAAATGAATGGACACTTGACAGTAACGTGAAGACATATGAAGAAAGAAGCAATTTTGGTAAGAGTTTTACTGTAATTTAACTTATAACTCCACTTTTTACTATCTATGTTATTTAAAGGACAAACTTTAAAAAATTACTGCTTTGTTATATAGTATATAAAGATTTAATTTAATCAGTAACAGAAAGTAGGGAACAGATATGTTGAGTAGAGTTTTTATTAATTATAATCCTCAAGACTACTACAAAGAAAAAATATATAGATCATATATAAGAGGAAATGATAAGAGAGTCAAAATATTTTATTCAGAAGGAAAAGAAACCACACAAAAGTTGACAGTAAGAGGAAGTGAGGGACGGCAAATCTTTAAGGCATATAGAAAACTAATAACAAAATGGCAGGTCCTTCCTTACCAGCAGTTACTTTAAATATGAATAGACTTCATTTTCCAATCAGAAGACAGAGATTGGTAGAATGGTAAAAAACATGATCCAACTATATACATCTACTAGTTAGTGTTAGTTAGTGTTAGTCGCTCAGTTGTGCCCAACTCTTTGCGACCCCCATGGACTGCAGTCCACCAGGCTCCTCTGTCCATGAGATTTTCCAGGCAAGGATACTGGAGTGGGTTGCCATTTAAATTCAGAGACACAAATAGATTGAAAGTGAAGGGATGGTAAAAGATGCACATTTGAGAGAGCTGGGGTAGCTGTTTTAATATCAGACAAACTATACTTTAAATCTAAGAAAAATATAAGAGATAAGGACATTATATATTAATAGAAGGTTCAATATAGAAGACATAGCATTTATGTAACTAATAACAGCCCCTCAGGAGATATATGAAACAAAAATGGACAGAATTAAGAGGAAAAATAAACATTCTGTAAGCATAATTGGAGATTTCAATACCCTGCTTGCAATAATGCATAGATCAGCCAACCCAACATAAAATGATTAACAAAATAGAGTACATGAACAACATTATAAGGTAATTAGACCTAACACATTTAAGAATTTTTCACCTAACAATAGTGTGTGAATAGTGTGAAAAGTCACTCAGCCGTGTCTGACTCTTTGTGACCCCATGGACTGTACAGTCCATGGACTTCTCCAGGCCAGAATACTAGAGTGGGTAGCCTTTCCCTTCTCCAGGGGATCTTCCCAACCCAGGGATCGAACCCAGGCCTCCTGCATTGCAGGCGAATTCCTTACCAGCTGAGCCACAAGGGAAGCCCAAGAATACTGAAGTGGGTAGCCTATCCTTTCTCCAGCAGATCTTCCTGATCCAGGAATGGAACCAGGGTCTCCTGCATTGCAGGTGGATCCTTTACCAACTGATCTATCAGGGAAGGCCTTATTACCTAACAGTGGAAGAATACAAATTTTTAAGATCATGTGGGGCATTCACAATAGACTATATGTTTGACCATAACAGAATTTCTAATAAATTTTAAAAGAGGGATCACACAAAGTATCTTCTCTGACAACAATGGGATGTTAGAAATCCCTAACAGAAGGAAAATGAAAATTCACACATACGTAGAAATTAAATAGCACATTCTTAAGTACCCCATGGGTCAAAGAAGAAATTACAGTGGAAATTAGAAAATACATTTGACCCTCCATATCCATGGATTTCTCATCCATGAAGGAAAAAAAAGAAGATGCAAGAAACTCAAATCAGAAATGAAAATGGAGACATTATTACTGACATTACAGAGATAAAAGGGATTCCAAGAGAATACTATGAGCAAGTTGTTATATATCAACAAATTACATAACCTAGAATAAATTCCTTGAAACACATAAATTACCTAAACTAATTTAATAAAAAATTCAACCCACCTATAAGAAATAAAGAGATTGAATCAGTAATCAGAAACCTCTAACAAAATTCTGAATCAAATGGTTTCACTAGTGAATTCTGCCAAATATTTGAAGAAGAGTTAGCACTAACTCTCCTCAGACTCTTTCAAAAATCTGAAGAGAAGGGAATAGTTATTCTATTGAGGCCTGCGTTACCCTAATACCAAAGCCAGATAAAGGCATCACAAGAAAATACAATACATTCCAGTATCCCTTATGAATATAAATGCATATGTCCTCAGAAAATATTAGCAAATTAAATCTAACAGTGTATTAAGAGGATTATTCACCTTGACAAGTGGGATTTATCCCAGTAGTATAAGTGATTCAATATAATATAAGGGAACCAATACAATGCATCATATTAATAGAAAAAGGGAAAAAACTATGTAATCATTTTAACTGACATAGAAAAGTTATTTGATACAATCCAATGTCCTTTCATTATTAAAAACTCTTAGGATGCAAAAATTAGAGGGAAAATTCCCCAACATGATAAAAGGTATTTATGAGAAACCATGGTGGGCCTTATACTCTGGTGAAAGACTAAAAGCTGTCATCCTAAAATCAGGAACAAGACAGGGATACATGCTTTTGTCACTGGTATTCACTGTTGTGCTGGAATTCATGTGTACAAAATACATATAAATCAGTTGTCTTTCTATATGCAGCACTGAACAATTTGAAAAAAAAATTCAGAAAGCAATTCTATTTACATTAGCATCTTAAAAAAATAAATACTTAGGAATAATCTAACCAAGGAAACAAAAGACACATGATGAAAACTAAGAAAATTTAGTAGACCTAAATAAATGGAAAGACAGCCCATTTTCATGGATAGGAAGACTTAACATTGTTAAGACATTATTATAGTTCTAAGTGATCTATATATATTTGACACAGTCTCTACAAAAATGGAAAAAGCTTATCCTCAATTTTTTATACAATTGCAGGGAACCCTGGAAAGCCAAAATGACCTTTAAAAAATAAAATTGAAGGACCAACACTTGCCAACTTTGAAAGTTACTACAAAACAGTAATTAAAACAGTTTGGTCTTGGCTTAAGGACAGACATGTAGACTAATGGAATTGAAAAAAGAATCTAGAAATAAACACTGTCATATATGGTCAGTTTATTTTCTACAATGGTGCTGTTCAATGAAGGAGAGGATCATCTTTTTAATAAATGGTGCTGGGAAACTGGATATCCAGTGTGTGAAAGGATGAGATCCATACTTTACACCAGATACAAAAAAATTATTTGGAATGGATTGAAGACATAAACCTAAGAGCTAAAACTATAAAACTCTTAGAAGAAAACATAGGGGAACATCTTTATGATGCTAGATTTGACAGTGGTTTCTTGAGCATGACACAAAAGCACAGGCAATAAAAGAGAAAAATAGATAAATTTTACTTCATCATAATTATGCACTTTTGTATAAAAAAGAATACTATCAAAGTGGAAAGACAACTTACTGAATGTGCTGTGCTTAGTCACTCAGTCGTGTCCGACTCTTTGTAACCTTATGGACTGTAGCTTGCCAGGCTCCTCTGTCCATGGGGATTCTCCAGGCAAGAATACTGGAGTGGGTTGCCATGCCCTCCTCCAGGGGATCTTCCCCACCCAGGGATCAAACCCAGGTCTCCCGCATTACAGATGGATTCTTTACCATCTGAGCCACCAGGGAAACCCACCTAGTGAATGAGAGAAAACATTTGCAAATTATATATCTGATAAGGGGGTTAATAGTCTAAAAAAATATTCAACAACTTCAACAGTAACCAAAAAAAACCCAATTCAAAAATAGGGAAAGGATTTGAATAGATATTTCTCCAGAGGAGATGTACAAATGGCCAATAAACCTGTGAAAAGGAGTGTAATATCATTAATCATTTGAGAAATGTAAATCAAAAACCAAAATGAGATATCCCTTCACACCCATTATGATGGTGTTATGGACTGAATTGTCTTTCCAAAATTATATGGTGAAACCCTAACCCTGCCGTGTGATTGTATTTGAGATATGACCTCTAAGGAAATTAAGCTTAAATGAAGTTGTAAGAATGGGGCTCTAATAAGATAGGACTGGTGACCTTAATAAGAAGAGGAAGAAACACCAGAGATCTCTCTCTTTCTGCATGTAGACAGAGAGAGGAAAGGCCTTGTGAGGACACCTTGAGAAGGTGGCTCTCTGTAAGCCAGAAATAGAGACCTCCCGAGAAACCAAAACTTCTGGCCCTACGATCTTGGACTTCAGGCCTCTAGGACTGTGAGAGCAGAAATTTCTATTGTTTAAGCCACCCAGTCTGCAGAATCTTGTTATGGCAGTTGAGCTGACTAGTACAGATGTGTATGATTTTAAAAATTGAAAGCAAATGTTTGTGTGGATGTGGAGAAATTAGAACCTTGTGCTTTGCTCTTGGAAATATAAAATGCTGCAGCCATTGTGGAAAAAAGTTTGGCATTTTCTCAAAATGGTAAAACATAAAATTACCATATAACCTAGCTATTTTAATCCCAAATCTATATCCAAAAGAAATGAAAAGTGTCAGTTGAACAGATATTTTTATGCCCATGTTTATAGAAGCAGTATTCATAATAGCCAGAGGGTGAAAACAATACATAATTCATCAACATATGACTAGGTAACACAATAGGTATATACATACAATGGAATGTGGTTCAACCATAAAGAATAATGAAATTTTGATTTAAGCCTCGACATGGATGGACCTTGAAAACAAACATGCTTAGTGATATAAGGCAGACTCAGAAGGATGAATTTAGTATGCTTCCACTTATATGAAGTACCTAGAACAGTCAAATTTCAAAGACAAAGTAGAATAGAATTTATTGGGGGCTACAGGGAGAGGGAAAGTATTATTATTTAATGAATAGAGTTTTGTTGGGGATGATAAAGAAGTTTTTGGTAGATATAGTAGTGATATAATGTGAATATTTAATGCTGATGAGCCACTACACTAAAGAATGATTAAAATTACAAATATCATATATATTTTACATCACACACAAAGTCTTAAAAAAAAACAACCCACCACTGATTTCATTAGGTAAGTGTTTAGGTATGAATGGAAACTACTCGGCTTATGGTAACAAACAAAAAGTTTCCAAAATCCTTATTTTTGCATGAAATTTGGATTTTTCCTCAACATTTTGTTGAAACAAACAGATTCATGTGTTCATTTTCAAGGAAATGACTGAGCCAAAACGAAGTCTGAATAACTATAAGTTGTTGGTTAATCTTCTAATTAAAAATGGTATTCCATGAAAAAAATCAGCTAGTCCAGGTCACAACTTTTTTTCAGGAGTGCTTTGACTTAGTACAACTGTCATAGTACTGCTGTAACAAATATGTTATAGACTGAGGAGCTTAAATAGCAAGTGTTTATTTCTCACAGATCTGAGATTAAGGTGCCCACAGATCCTGTGTCTGGTGAGGACCTGCTTCCTAGTTTGCTCATGACCATCTTGTTGTATCCTCACATAGCAGAGAGCCGAGAGAATGGGAAGTACTCTTATATCTCCTCTCGTAAGGGCACTAATCCCACTTATTATGAAGGCTCTGCCATGACATATTTACTCCTAAAACCATCCCATTGAGGGTTAGGAAGTCAACAAACAGTCCATAACAACAGCCATCATACTTTGATATGCTTCAAAAGTGCTCTTCTCCTCCTGATTGTTATAATAAACACATAGAATGAAATTTACCATCTCAACCATTTTGAAGAGTACAGTTCAGCAGTGTTAAGTATATTCACATTGTTGCGAAACATCTCCAGAACATTCTCATTGTGCAAAACTAAAGCTTCTGTTCCATTTTGTCACACGCAGTAAGACGTACTCAAGTGTTGAGATTTCATAAAGTTAATTTTGTTTGCTTCATCGAGGATCTCTTAAGATAAAACTGGCAAAAGAAAAAAATTCAAGTATTACATAGCAGTGAATAATACAATCAGTAGTAAGTAAAGTTTGGTGCCAATGCTTCAGTTTGCATCAGCAGTTTTATACACCATTGCTTTAGTACCATCAGTACAAATGTGAACACAACGAAGAGGGCAAATAATGTCTAAAATTTTGAAAATAGTTTTGACCTTGCAGGCTTTCTGAAAGGTTCTTAGGAACCCCTCTAAGTATCTGCAGACCACATATTGCGAACCAGTGATTTAAATCAGTTTTAGGGAGATCACTTTGGTGACAGCATAGAGGAAGGAGGTTGGAAAACCCAGACACCAGTTAGTTCAAGTGAAAGAAAGAAAATCTCAGTTTGAATAATAGAGTGAAGATGAAAAGAAAAAGATGGATAAAGGTGAAATTTCAGAGGTGAAATTGATCTACAGAGATGTAGGTATGTCTTCGGAGAAGGCGATGGCACCCCACTCCAGTACTCTTGCCTGGAAAATCCCATGGACAGAGGAGCCTGGTAGGCTGCAGTCCATGGGGTCATGACGAATCGGACACGACTGAGCACCTTCACTTTCACTTTTCACTTTCATGCATTGGAGAAGGAAATGGCAACCCCCACCAGTGTTCTTGCCTGGAGAATCCCAGGGACGGGGGAGCCTGGTGGGCTGCCATCTATGGGGTAGCACAGAGTCAGACACAACTGAAGTGACTTAGCAGCAGCAGCAGCAGCAGCAGCAGGTATGTCTTTAGGATAATGAAAATATTGTCTGCCGGATTTTATTCCTCATTTCTACTTATTCAATTTGTATTATTAACCTAATTACTCATAAAAATTGAAAATTTCTCCAGTACCATAAGAAAAAAAAAAGTAAACTAAATTAACAGATCTGGAAAAGAGGAGTAAGCTAGCTGGTGAGTTATCTGCTTCTATTTACTGTTTCAGTTTGAGGATTTATGACCATGTCCTTTATCAACTTCTGAATTAAACCATGTGTTGAACATGAATAGCTGTATATCATTAGTTTAGGAGAGTTTTAGGGGCTAATGCCTTCACTGTTCAAACTCTCAGTAACAAACAGTGCAAATTGTTTTAAACAGTTGGTTCTCGATATTTCAGTTTGAAGGTTTTTTTCCCCCTCCTCAAACAGCAGTTCAAATGCTTCTCCTTCAGAAGGTACACCACTAATAGGAAGTTATGGATGTACTCCTCATTCATTCCCAAAGTTCCAGCACCCTTCCCATGAACTTTTGAAGGAAAACGGCTTTACCCAACAAGTGTACCACAAGTATCGTAGAAGATGCCTAAGTGGTAAGATGCTTTCCTTTATATAGTCAGCTTTAAGATTAAAACATAATTGTAGCAAATTCAAGTTGTAACATTTAATATCAGGTTAAATATTCTTTTATTTTGTTTTGTTTTAATTACCTTAAATGTTTTTATGTATTCTTTATTCATGTATTTTATAGTTTAGATACATTAGGGAATAAAGCTTACTGTATTCTCATTACCATTGACAAATGCTTAAACTTGAGCAATGAGTCAGAAAAATGATTATTCTTTGTTTAGAAGAAACCCAAATATGTTTTTGGAGATTAATGTATTTCAGCTTTCTTTATTTTATGCTATGTAAAATTCTGCCATTTTGACTTTTTCCAGAGAGAAAACGTTTGGGAATTGGCCAGTCCCAAGAAATGAATACCCTCTTTCGTTTCTGGTCCTTTTTCCTCAGAGATCACTTCAATAAAAAAATGTATGAGGAATTTAGACAACTTGCTTGGGAAGATGCAAAAGAAAATTACAGGTCAAATATTTTCTCATATTTTTACACTTGGAGGGAATTTTTTATTTTTTAAAGTTGATTTATTTTTGGAAGCACCAGGTCTTCATTGCTATGCATGGGCTTTCTCTAGTTGCACCAAGTGCATGGGCTTCTCACTGCAGTAGCTTCTCTCTTTTCGGTGCACAGGCTCTGGTTCAAGTGGGCTCAGTAGTTGTGGCTCACGGACTTAGTTGCCCTGTGGCATGTGGGATCTTCCTGACCCAGGGATAGAACCCATGTCCCCTGCTTTGGCCAGGAGATTCTTAACCACTAGACCATCAGGGAAGTCCCTGAAGTAGTCTGATTTTGGACTGTGAAAATACCATGTGATAGCTAAGGAAAAGACTGTATTAGTTTTCTGTTGCTGCATAGCAGAATACCCCAGAAATTAAAAGCTTAAAATAACAAACATTTATTAGGTAATAGTTTCTAAGGGTCAAGGCTCCAGGAACAACTTAACCGAGTTTCTCTGGCTCAGTTCCCCTGTAGGATTGCAGTCAAGGTATTGAATAGGGCTGCCGTCTCTGAAGAGGATAGAGGATCTTCTTCAAGCTCATTCACTTGGATATTGGCAAGAGGCTTAAGTACCTCACCACCTAGGCCTCCCCATAGGCATTTCACCATATGACTTCACTCAGAGTGAATGATCTAAGAAAGAGGAGAACTTCCAAGATGGACGCATCAATGTCTTACATAACCTACACCTGAAAGTGACATCACTTCTGCCATATTACTGTGTTCACACAAACCAACCCTGGTATAATATAGGAGGGAGCTACACAGGTTTGTGTATATCAGGAGGTGGGACTATTTGGAACTGTCTTAGTGGCTGGTACAAAAGCCAAATGAAATTTGAGAGACATTTTTCTCTCTCTTGCCCTCACCATTACAGATTTCCCTTGGATGTGCATATATACATCCCCAAATTGATACATGCTTGGAGCCAAACCAGTTGTTAAGATTCCTTGAGACAAGAAGAAGTAAGGCCTCTCACGATACCTCATGACTCACCTGTTCAATCTCATTTTTTCCTACTTCAGTTGACCCTTCAACAACACCGATTTGTACCTGAATGGGTCCACTTATCTGCATGTTTTTTTCAATAGTAAATACTATAGTACTACATAATCTATGTGTGATTGGATCTGTGGATTTCTTTTATAAAGCTCAAATAAGAATCCATTGTTAATCAATTTGTGATCTTCAAGAGAAATGCAAGATGCTGCAAAAACTTTTTTCTGAAAAAAAAAATTTTTTTTTTATACTTGCTCTGACTTGTGTAAAAATAAAGCCTGTTTAGTTTTCATCTAGAATCTTGATCAGGAATGATAGATAAATGGCATGTATACCTCATTACTGACATCTCTAATCAATCCCAGCATTATTTAATATTGTTCTCAAATTCAGATTTATAGTCTTTCTTCTCACACCTTTAATGGCTACTGCCAGTTTATCTGAGTTGGCACAAAAGGCAAAATTTGCCATTTCTTTAAAAAATTTTTTTTTTAATTTTATATTGGGGTATAGTTGATTTATAGTGTTGTGTTTCAGGTGTACAGCAGAGTGATTCATTTATATATATCCTTTTTTTTTTTCAGATTCTTTGCCCAGATAGGTTGAGTAGTTTCCTGTATTATCTGTTTTATATATAGTAGTGTGTATATGTTAATCCCAACCTCCTAATTGATCCCTACCCCCACCTTTCCCCTTTGATAACCATAAGTTTGTTTTCAAGATCTGTGAGTCTGTTTCTATTTTATAAATAAGTTCATTTGTATCATCTTTTTAGATGCCATATATAATGTTAAATGATATTTGTCTTCCTCTGTCTGACTTCACTTAGTATGATAATCTCTAGGTCCATCCATGTTGCTGCAAGTGGCGTTATTTTATTATTTATTTACGGCTGAGTAGGTTCCACTGTATGTATGTACACATCTTCTTTATCCATTCATTTGTTGATGGACATTTAGATTGGTTCCATATCTTGGCTATGGTAAATAGTGCTACTGTGAACATTGGGGTGCATGCATCTTTTCCAATTATAGTTTTCTCCAGATATATGCTCTGGAGTGAGATTGCTCGGTCATATGGTAGTTCTATTTTTCACTCTTCTCTGTACTGTTCTTCATAGTGCCTGATCTAGATATTCTCATTCAAACTGTGGTATGCTACCCATTAATGGGTTGAAATCAATTTAGTGGTTTTAACTTACTTAAAAAAAATAGTAAATGCAGGGGACGTGGGTTCATCCCTGGTCAGGGAACCAAGATCCTACATGTTGTGGGGCAACTAAGTCCGCATGCTGCAACTACTACAGATTCCACATGATGCAATGAAGAACCCATGTGGCTCAACTAAGACCTGACTCAGCCAAATAAATTGTAGGTCAGTTGTTCAGTCGTGTCGGACTCTTTGCAACCCCATGGACTGCAGCACACCAGACTTCCCTGTCCTTCACTATCTCCCAGAGTTTGCTCAAACTCATGTCCATTGAGTCAGTGATGCCATTCAACCATCTCATTCTCTGTCGCCCCCGTCTCCTCCTTCTATCAATCTTTCCCAGCATCAGGATCTTTTTTAATGAGTTGACTGTTCGCATCAGGTGGCCAAAGTATTGGAGCTTCAACTTCAGCATCAGTCCTTGCCATGAATATTCAGTGTTGATTTCCTTTAAGATTGATGGGTTTGATCTCCTTTCCGTCTAAGGGACTCTCGAGTCTTCTCCAGCACCACAATTCCAAAGCATTGATTCTTCAGTACTCAGCCTTCTTTATGGTCCAACTCTCACATCCATACATGACTACTGGTAAAACCATAGTTTTGGTATACAGACTGTCAGCAGCAACCTGATGTTTCCGCTTTTCAATATGCTGTGTAGGTTTGTCATAGCTTTCCTTCCAAGGAGCAAGCACCTTTTCATTTCATGGCTGTAGTCACTGTCCACAGTGATTGGAGCCCAAGAAAATAAATTCTATCACTGTTTCTACCTTTTCCCCATCTATATGCCATGAAGTGATGGGACCAGATGCTATGATCTTAGTTTTATGAATGTTGAGTTTTGAGAGGGTAACAGGCAGGAAGGCCAGGGGTCTCCAAATGGGGGAAATAGACTGCAAGTGTCAGACATATTTTCTCTATCTCTTAAGCGGCAGGAGGAAACAAACTACAAGTGTCTAGATTTTTTCACCTTTTCTATGCAAATTGAAATAGGGTGGCCATGTGCAACACAAACCTCCGCGCAAGCACAGAGGCTCAGACTATTGGCCCGCACACCACTACGCATGTGTATCAACTACAAGGATGGGTGCTGGAGTTGAGGCTTTCTATTAACACCACAGCCAAAGAGGAGGGTAATACTGTGCCTCTTTGTCAAGCCAAGCCCTCCCCCAGCTTTATTAATCTTCAAGCAAGTTCCTCACCAGCCACTTTGCTGAAAATCCTGCCAACAAAGTTGCCTGCAGGTATTGACCACTAGCCCAAGGAATGCCTAGGACTCCTAGAATAGGCTTATTTTCCTGTGGAATGTGGAGAAGATGAAAGGAGAGTTAGGCCTGAATACAGAGATGAGAAGAAAGTGAGAAAGCAGTGATTGAGAAGAGAATTTCGCATTGGCTTCAACTCTTTGAATGGTTTTTTAGAGACTTATTTTCTTAAAAAAAATTAACATTTATTGAGGTGTAACCAATTAACAGTTGTGAAAGTCCTGCAGTCAATCCTGCTGGCCTTCGAAGTCAGATTCGCTGGGGATTCCTAGTCCTTTGTCATTGTTGGGTTCCAGTGTCCTGTTGATGGTTATTAACCAGCTAGTTGCAATTTTGGTGGCCTCGCAGGAGATGAGTGCATGACTTGGTCACATAGGAGAAGGTGAGTGCCTTCTTAAATCTGTTTCTAGAGAGACTTCTTTATTCTGTATAAATAAGGAGACTGAGCAGTGATGTATATCATAAATGATCACAATATTGTTAATTATCCTCCAATTAAAAAATAAATTAAAAAAAAAGGAAGACTGAGCAGGAATAAGGCTGAAGTGAAGCTTGAGGAATTGGGGTTGGGCACTGAAAAAATTTTGATTAAGCTATTATCTGAGGAAAAAAGAGAAATAATCAAAATAATTTTAGAAAGAGAGAGTCTCTGATGTTTGTGGATAAGTTTGGACCTACCTGCTTGGAAAGAGGAAGGATACGTTATGTCTGGACGTATGTTTGTTTCATCATCTTCATCAAAATGCAATTTTTGAGTAAGATCTGAATGGGTTTCCCTCTAGCCTTAGCTAGTGATCTCTCCATTCACACTAAAAATTTAAGAGTTATGCTCCCATTAGAATGGCATCAAGAAAACAAAAAATAACAGTTGCTGTTGAGGATGTGGTGAAAAAGGAACCTTTATATACTATTGGTGGAAATGTAAATTGGTCCAGTCACTATGGAAAGCAATAAAGAGATTCCTCAAAAAATTAAAAATAGATCTGCCATGTGACCCAGCAGTTCCACTACTGGGTATATACCCAAAGGAAATGAAAACAGTATTTTGAAGAGAGAAGTGCACTCCCATGTTTATCACAGTGTTCCCAGTAGCCAAGATGGCAAATAGATGGGGAAGTAATGGAAACAGTGACAGACTTTATTTTTGGGGGGGCTCCAAAATCACTGCAGATGGTGACTGCAGTCATGAAATTAAAAGATGTTTGCTCCTTGGAAGAAAAGTTATAACCAACCTAGACAGCATATTAAAAAGCAGAGACATTACTTTGCCTGCAAAGGTTCATCTAGTCAAAGCTATGCTTTTTCCAGTAGTCACGTATGGATGTGAGAATTGAACTGTAAAGAAAGCTGAGTGCCAAAGAATTGATGCTTTTGAACTGTGGTGTTGGAAAAGACTCTTGAGAGTCCCTTGGACTGTAAGGAGATCCAACCAGTCAATCTTCAAGGAAATCAGTCCTGAATATTCATTGGAAGGACTGATGCTGAAGCCGAAACTCCAAAACTTTGGCCACCTAATGCGTAGAACTGGCTCATTTGAAAAGACCCTGATGCTGGAAAAGATTGAAGATGGGAGCAGGAGGGGACAACAGAGGATGAGATGGTTGGATGACATGAGTTTGGATAAACTCTGGGAGTTGGTGATGGACAGGGAAGCCTGGTGTGCTGCAGTCCGTAGGGTCTCAAAGAATTGGACACGACTGAGTGACTGAACTGAACTGAACTGGAGACAACCTAAATGCCCTTCAGAGAATGAATGGATAAAAAAGATGCAGTATGTATGTGCAGTGAAATATTATTCAGTCATAAGAATATTATTCAGCCAGTTTCCAACAACACAAGAGAAGACTGTACACATGGACATCACCTGATGGTCAACACCAAAATCAGATTGATTATATTCTTTGCAGGCAAAGGTGGAGAAGCTCTATACAGTCAGCAAAAACAAGACTGGGAGCTGACTGTGGCTCAGATCATGAACTCCTTATTGCAAAATTCAGACTTAAATTGAAGAAAGTAGGGAAAACCGCTAGACCATTCAGGTATGACCTGAATCAAATCCCTTATGATTATACAGTGCAAGTGACAACTAGATTCAAGGGATTAGATCCAGTAGACAGAGTACCTGAAGAACTAAAGACAGAGGTTCATGACATTTTATAGGAGGCAGTGATCGAGGCCATTCCTGAGAAAAGAAAGGGCAAAATGGTTGTCTGACAAAGCCTTACAAATAGCTGAGAAAAGAGAAGATATACCCATCTGAACGCAAAGTTCCAAAAATAGGTTCCAAATAAGAAAGCCTTCCTCAGTGATCAGTGCAAAGAAATAGAGGAAAACAATTGAATGGGAAAGACTAGAGATCTCTTCAAGAAAATTAAAGATACCAAGGGAACATTTCATGGAAAGATGGGCTCAATAAAGGACAGAAATGGTATGGACCTAACAGAAGCAGAAGATATTAAGAAGAGGTGGCAAAAATACACAGAAGAACTATACAAAAAATATCTTCATGACCCAGATAACCACGATGGTGTGATCACTCACCTAGAGCCAGACATCCTGGAATGTGAAGTCAAGTGGGCCTTAGGAAGCATCACTACGAACAAAGCTAGTGAAGGTGATGGAAATCCAGTTGAGCTATTTCAAATCCTAAAAGATGATGCTGTGAAAGTGCTACAGTCAATATGCCAGCAAATTTGGAAAACTCAGCAGTGGCCACAGGACTGGAAAATGTCCATTTTTATTCCAATCCCAAAGAAAGGCAATGCCAAAAAATGTTCAGACTACCACACAATTACACTCATCTCACACGCTAGCAAAGTAATGCTAAAAATTCTCCAAGCCAGGCTTCAACAGTACATGACCCAAGAACTTCCAGATGGTCAAGCTGGATTTAGAAAAGGCAGAGGAACCAGAGATCAAATTGCCAACATCTGCTAGATCATCGAAAAAGCAAAATAGTTTCAGAAAAAGCATCTATTTCTACTTTATTGACTACGCCAAAGCTTTTGACTGTGTGGATCACAACAAACTGAGGAAATCCTTTAAGTGATGGGAATGCCAGACCACCTCTCCTGCCTCCTGAGAAAACTGTATGTAGGTCAAGAAGCAACAGTTAGAACTGGACATGGAAGAATGGACTGGTTCCAAATGGGGAAAGGAGTATGTCAAGGCTGTATATTGTCACCCTGCTTATTTAACTTATATGCAGAGAACATAATGAGAAACACTGGGCTGGATGAAGCACAAGCTGGAATCAAGATTGCTGGGAGAAATATCAATAACCTTAGCTACATAGATGAAACCACCCTTATGGCTGAAAGCAAAGAACTAAAGAGCCTCTTGATGAAAGTGAAAGAGGAGAGTGAAAAAGTTGGCTTAAAATTCAACATTCAGAAAACTGAGATCATGGTATCCGATCCTATCACTTAATGGCAAATAGACAGGGAAACAATGGAAACAGTGAGAACTTTATTTTGGGGGGCTTCAAAATCACTGCAGATAGTGACTGCAGCCATGAAGTTGAAAGATGCTTGCTCCCTGGAAGAAAAGTTATGACCAACCTAGACAGCATATTAAAAAGCAGAAACATTACTTTGCCTACAAAGGTCCATCAAGTCAAATCTATGGTTTTTGCAGTAGTCATATATGGATGTGAGAACTGGACTATAAAGAAAGCTGAGCACCAAAGAGTTGATGCTTTTGAACTGTGGTATTGGAGAAGACTCTTGAGAGTCCCTTGGACTGCAAGGAGGTCCAACCAGTCCATCCGAAAGGAAATCAGTTCTGAATATTCATTGGAAGGACTGATGCTGAAGCTGAAACTCCAATACTTTGGCCACCTGATGCAAAGAACCGACTCATTTGAAAAGACCCTGGGAAAGATTGAAGGTGGGAGGAGAAGGAGATGACAGAGGATGAGATAGTCGAACTGCATCACTGATGCGATGGACATGAGTTTGAGTAGGCTCGATGGACATGAGTTTGAGTAGGCTCCGGGAGTTGGTGATGGACAGGGAACCCTGGTATGCTGCAGTCCATGGGGTTGCAAAGAATCAAACACAACTGAGCGACTGAATTGAACTGATCTGAACCAAATTTAAAAAGAGGTTTCTTTTAAAATTCTGTGTTGCTGTGAGGACACCTGGCTCTACCAGAACTTAACGTTTCTCAAACCTTGAGCTAGCTGATGAGATGTGTTTTTCTTTTGGAAATGTTTGTCTTAAGCTATGTTAATGAACTATGTATTGATCCTAGACTCTGTCGTCAAGTTGTTTCTGCCTAAGACTCATGAACCTACTTGACAAACCAGTATGTTTTACTCATGCAAATGTTCTCTTAAGCTATGTTAATGAGACTGTATTTGCTTGGAAACCTGCCTTTCTTCAAGATTCATGTCCATCATTTTATGGCTGGGGCAACTCACCTTGTGCCATTGTTATCTCAAAATGTATGTTGTGGGTGAGGGGCCTGGTGCCAGTCTCTGAGTTTGGAGACATTTCCTTTCTCTAATTAGCTAACTGCTAGTAGCTATATAACATCTGGCTAAAGATCAGCAGGAGGGGCACTCTTTATGCCCCCTTCTGATGTCTATGTCAGAAGCTTTCTCTATCTCTTTTATACTTTAATAAAATTTTATCACACAAAAGCTCTGAGCGATCAAGCCTCATCACTAGCCCCAGATGGAATTCCTCTCCTCAGGACACCAAGAATACTGGAGTCGTTCATGGCTTAACAACAACCTTTCAGTTTTAAACCAACCTTTTCACTCTCCTCTTTCACCCTCATCAAGAGGCTCTTTAGTTTTTCTTTGCTTTCTGTCATTACAGTGGTATCATCTGCATATCTGAGGTTGCTGATATTTCTTCTGGCAATCTTGATTCCAGCTTGTGATTGATCCAGCCCGGCATTTCGCATGATGTACTGTACATAAACGGAGTGACTATATACAGTCTTCATGTGCTTCTTTCCTAGTTTTGAACCGGACCTTTGTTCCATGTCTGGTTCTAACTGTTGCTTCCTGACCTGCATGCAAGTTTCTCAGGAGGCAGGTCAGGTTGTCTGGTATTCCCATCTTTTAAGAATTTTCCACAGTTTGTTGTGATCCACAGAGTCAAAGGCTTCAGTGTAGTCAATGAAGCAAAGTAGATGTTTTTCTGGAATTCCCTTGCTTTTTCTATGATCCAGCAGATGTTGGCAATTTGATCTCTGGTTCCTCTGCCATTTCTAAATCTAGCTTGAATATCTGGAAGTTCTCTGCTTATGTAGTGTTGAAGACATCTTGAAGGATTTTGAGTATTACCTTACTAGCATGTGAAATGAGCACAATTGTGTGACATTTTGAACATTTTTTGGCATTGCTTTTCTTTGGGATTGGAATGAAAACTGACCTCTATGGCCACTGCTGAGTTTTCCAAATTTGCTGGCATATTGAATGCAGCACTTTAACAGCATCATCTTTTAGGATTTTTAATAGCTCAGCTGGAATTCCATCACCTCCACTGCCTTTGTAGTAATGCTTACTAAGGTCCACTTGACTTCCCCACTCCAGGATGTCTGACTCTAGGTGAGTGACCACACCATCATGATTATTTGGATCTTCTGTGTATTCTTGTAACCTCTTCATAATCTCTTCTGCTTCTGTTAGGTCCTTGTCATTTCTCTTCTTTTTTGTGCCCATCTTTGCATGAACTGTTCCCTTGGTCTTTCCCATTCTATTGTTTTCCTCCATTTCTTTGCACTGTTCATGTAAGGCTTCTTATCTCTAGTTGCTATTCTCTGGAACTCTGCATCCAGTTGTGTATATCTTTCCCTTTTTCCTTTGCATTTTGCTTCTCTTCTTTTCTCAGCTATTTGTAATGTCTCCTCAGACAACCATTTTGCCTTCTTGCATTTCTTTTTCTTTGGGATGTTTTTGGTCACTGCTTCCTATACAGTGTTATGAACTTACATCCATAGTTCTTCAGGCACTCTGTCTACCATATCTAATCCCTTGAATCTATTTGTTACCTTCACTGTATGACCGTAAGGGATTTGATTTAGGTCATACCTGAATGGTCTAGTGGTTTTCCTTACTTTCTTCAATTTAAGTAAGCCTCAGTTTTCAATGAGGAGCTCCTGAGCTGAGCTACAGTCAGCTTCAGGTCTTGTTTTTGCTGACTCTATAGAGCTTTTCCATCTTCAGCTGCCAGGAATATAACCAATCTGATTTCAGTATTGACCATCTGGTGATGTCCATGTGTAGTCTTCTCTTGTGTTGTTGAAAGGGGGTCTTTGCTATGACCAGTGTGTTCTCTTGGCAAAACTCTTAGCCTTTGACCTGCTTCATTTTGTACTCCATGGCCAAACTTGCTTGTTACTCCAGGTGTCTCTTGATTCCTACTTTTGTATTCCAGTCCCCTATGATGAAAAGGACATCTTTTATTAGTTCTAGAAAGTCTTGTAAGTCTTCATAGAACTGTTTGACTTCAGCTTCTTCAGCATTAATGGCTAGGGCATAGATGTGAATTACTGTGATATTGAATGGTTTGCCTTGGAAATGAATAGAGATCATTCTGTCATTTTTGAGATGCACCCAAGTACTGCCAAGTAAATAATTTTCATTTTACATAGAAAATATGAGACTTCACTGATGATAGTGAAGTTAATATGTTTTACAATTCATAGATAAATGCAAATTTTTAAATTATTTGCAAAAATTATGTATGTTTTTATGTATACAAATAGGTGTTGTATTGACTGTCACAAAGTAAAGTATTTTTCTTACTGTTAGAACTAAGTTTTAAGGCTTTTGTTATAATTAGTCTCATCATATTTTGGTACTTATGCAAACAATTTCTATTTGTTCCTCAGGACTTTCTAGTAACTTTTCTACCCAAGTATAGATTGGCAGCTCTCCTTCTTTGTTCCTGTGCTATCCTGTATATAGATTTTTAAAACAGTGTTATAATTTTGATCTATTTCTGCAGTGTTCATGATGAGACTGCATTAGCTATTCCTTAGCAAGTATAGCTCAATGGTTAAGCACCTGAAGGCTTTCAAATCAAACCCATTAACTTACTGTGACCTTGGCAAGTTATAATCCCAGTAAGTAGGTTCTTTATCTATAAAGTGGGGGAAACTATGGTAGATACCCTCATAGGGTTATTGTGAAGATTTAAAGAAGAAAACACAACATTTAAAGGGCTTAACATATTGCCTGATATGCTCAATAAATGATTATTCTTATTAGAAAGAAGATCAGTACTAAATATATCCATTAACTAACATTAGCGTAAGATGATTTCAAGAAGGAAGGAGAGAAACAACATTTCATAGATATCTGCAATGTGCCAGGTCTGGTTTTTTAGTGCTTTACAAATATTATCTGACATTGAAAAGTAGGATATTATTACCCTCATTTTTAGGGATATGATTATAAACTAGAATTCAAATATAGTTCTTTCTGGTTCTCAACTTTTATATGTTTTCCACTCATCTAAGCTGTCTCACAGTGATGTGTCAGTGAATAAATGACAGCTGAGAGGCTGGTCATATTCCCCTACTCTTTCCTCCAGCAGTTATGCTACATATTTGAGTTGCAGTATTAATGTCATGCTTTTGATCTTTGAAATTAGTTTTCTAAAAAAATTAGACTGGGAATCCAGATATTGTAGTAGTCAGTTGTCCTTTACCAATAATCTAAGAATCCTAATATTCCTCTAAAATATCATTCACTCAGTATAACCTAAAATTTCTCAATTCTGCTTTCCATAAAGAAAGAAGCCTTGGCTTCATCCCAAGAGATTATTATTTCATTTGTTTGGAGTGGAGCCTGCATTTTTTAAAAAGCTCCCTAGATGGTCCATATATGTAGTCAAGGTGAGGACCACTGGTATCAATATAATATGATTCCATTAAGAAGAGTTTTAAGATAGGTTTTTCATTCTTAACTGTTGTTTCGTGAGTCTTCTGTCAGACAGACTCAAGGAAAAGCATCATTTATGGCTACCAAAGGAAAGGACTCAAGTTAGTGTGGTTGGTAAGCCCACATTTCTCTTGGCACCTTGCCAAGAAATTTGTTTATTCTTCCAGGCAGACTGTCACTCCATTTTAAATAAGCTGGTTACAAAAGACATGCATACACACGTCCTCTTGTGAATAATAGCTAGGCAGTGTTATGTTACCAGGAATAAAGAAATGTTGCCTCTCCTCCACTGAGGTGTCCAGAATGATTTAACTGAGGAAGTTTTTTAAATTGTAACATGTTATAGTTGAATGAGCTAGATGGCACCTTTACTGTTGTCCATCAACTTATCCATGTCCACTCTCATGGATTCTGCTCATCCCCGTTAGTTGCAGGTTGAGCCCATGTAGTTTCTTGATCCATTGTCCAAAACTTGTCTCAGGTTCTCTAGGTGGTTGTAAGAAGAAAGAAATTTACTTTCTGATTTATGAAGTGATACAATTCTTCTGGAAAATTATCTTTTATTTAATGTGCTTTATAAACAGGAAGGTACTCTTAGAAGACAGTTTTAATTAGGTTTGTCCCTTTATAGTTGGGGCTTTCCTGGTGGCTCAGACGGTAAAGCGTCTGCCTGCAATGTGGGAGACCTGGGTTCCATCTGTGGGTTGGGAAGATCCGCAGGAGAAGGAAATGGCAGCCCACTCCAGTACTGTTCCCCGGAAAATTCCGTAGACGGTGGAACCTGGTGGGCTACATGGGATTGCAAAGAGTTGGACACAACTGAGCAACTTCACTTCACTTTATAGTTGATTGAGTCAACCACACCTAGGGTCTATGACCCAAGAGTATGGTCTTTATTTTCCTAGAGTAGGAAATGCTTTTCCTAGAGTAGGAAATTAAATGCTCCTTTAAGAGCATTTAATACCATGTACTAAAACACCATTGCAAGCCTTGGTTTGGAAAAAAATCTAAAACTGCCAATTTGTCACTAAATCTTTTGAAATACCAAGAGTTCTTCAGAAATAACAGAAAGAGATCCTCTGTCTGTTCAAAGAACCCATGCTGTAGTTGTTCATGGGCTGCCTCTTATTTTGCACATCTCCAGTATACCTCCATGAGATACTGTGTCCAAGTCAACAAAAATAGGAAAACCAGCCGTGGATTAAAAAACTACATACAATTAAACATGCTTTTTTGGGATTATTTGTGCCATGTTTGCTTATGTCAGTGCTATTAAGTATTATTATTTGCATTGTCACAGTGAAAATTTTATTATAAACCATTCCCCCCCCGCTGCAGGTATGGATTAGAATGTCTGTTCAGGTTTTATAGTTATGGACTGGAAAAAAAATTCAGACAAGAAATTTTTAAGGATTTCCAAGAAGAAACCAAGAAAGACTACGAATCTGGTAAAAACAAAACAATAACCTTATTCAATTTGAAAATTGTAAATGTGAATCTGTCAATAAATAGGGAGATTGTATCCTTTTTTGGGGGGTGGTACCACTATTATGATTTGTTATAAAGGATGGAGCACCATATAGTAAGAAGGCTTTTCATGTGAGATGTTGGAAAATAATCACTCCCAAGAGTTTCTTTATGGATTTGCATTTTGTCATTATTCCTTTGACTTACATGACTACTCACTGATGTTCCATTATGTGAAAATTCTATGTACTATGAGCAAGTGTGCTTGGAATACAGGCTCTGGGCTAGATCCCTAAGTCTGAATTCCATTTCCACCCCTTAGTAGCTCTGTGGCCATGCTTAAGTTGCTTAATTTAACCTTGTTTAACTTGCTTAATTCAGTTGACTCATCAGTAATATTTACACAAGAGCACCTATATTACAGGGTGGTGTATAGTTCAGATTAGTTTAATATACAATAAACCACTTAAATAATACCTGTTATATAGCAAATGCTTAATAAATGTTAGCTGCCGTTATTCATTACAGTGTTAGCCTCAAGATCTAGACAAAGTGTATATTAGAAGACGGCTTAATGCTGGTAGGATCATAGTCAATATGAATCATTTTTTAAAGATTCTATATATTTTATTGTATATATTCTTTGTTACTAGGTCAGCTGTATGGATTAGAAAAGTTTTGG
The DNA here is from genome assembly GCF_032405125.1 of Capricornis sumatraensis. Taxonomy (NCBI): domain Eukaryota; kingdom Metazoa; phylum Chordata; class Mammalia; order Artiodactyla; family Bovidae; genus Capricornis; species Capricornis sumatraensis. The sequence goes on along the minus strand of NC_091085.1, from coordinate 36,786,751 downwards.
GCTTATCTAAAATATTCTCAATCTAAAACACAATCTATTGACCCCAAACTTCAGGAATACCTCTGTAGCTTTAAGAAGCTGGAAGACTTCCGTGTTGATGTAAGTTTTAAGTTCTTTCACTGTATTATTTTTATTACTCTTATATTTGAGCTATTTGGGCTTATCAGTGACTTTCTTAACTTTAATTTTATAATTTTTATTTTTTAACTTTCATTTTAAAAATTCAACTTTCTAGTTTTGAAATCAAATTTTAAAATAGGTGCAAAAATGGGACTTCCCTGGTAGTCCAGTGATTAAGACTCTACACTTCCAATGTGGGTAGCACAGGTTTGATTCTGGGTCAGAGAACTAAGATCCCACGTACCGTGAGGCCAAAAGGGAAGAAAAAAACAAAACAGGTACAAAAATTGTATAGAGAATTCCCATATACTCAGTTTACCCAGAGTCCCTAAATGTTAATATCTTACATAACCACAGTGGAGTTGTCAGTCACTTTGATCAATTTGATTTCAAGAGGAAAAGGAAACATTTTTTAGAGAATGGAATGAGCATAAGATAAAGGAAAAGGGGAAAGAAGAGAAAAGAGAAAAAAGGAAAGAAGAATCAAAAGGAGCAGAAAAGAGAGAGGTAAAAGGTAAACTAGGTACTATAATTTGTCTTGCAGTTTTGTGTAAATAGATTTGATAACCCAGGGGTGCAGTTAATAAAAGTACCAACATCTCTGGAATTAAAGAGCTGTGTTTCCAGAATGGTCCGGCCAGTTCTGTCACAAAGATGTCCTTGCTTTATAATATTATAATGACTTTGGCCCTATCTGAAGAGCGTTCAAGAATTCAGACCTCTGCTTTTAAATACAGTAGAAGTTTGGAGAAGGAAAAGATTAGAGTTATAAATGCTTTGCACTTGATGAAAGTGACATAAAGAACAAAAATAGCCTCTCTGAAACGTTTTCCCAGAGTTATGGAACCCAGTGTATGTTTATGCTCTACCATATAGTTCAAGCCCTAAAAATAGGAGAAGCTTAATAAACATGTGTTGAATGAAAGAATTAACTGACAGGAAGGAAATTTAAGTTTAATACCTTAAATTTCTATTAAATTTTCCTTATACTAATAAAATCTACTAAAGTTTCCCTCTGTTAGAAAATTCTGACCTTAGATTTTGAAGGGTGAAGAAAATAGTAAAATCATCACTATGTTGTCTTTCATAATTTGCAGCCCCCTATTGGTGAGGAGTTTGGAAGAAAAAGACATTCATCTACTTCTGGTGAGGAGAGTAATCGTCATAGACTTCCATCTAATTCCTCTACAAAGCCACCAAGTGTTGCTAAGCCTACACCTGCTAATCAGCTTCAGGTTCCAATAAATTCTCCCAGAAGGAACACTTCACAGGAGTCCAGTGACAATTCACACCAGAACAGTGCTGCCTCAGTCCCAACAAATGGTGAACTGCCTGAGAAATAGACTCTTAACAAAAGTTGTTTACCCTTGAAATCAACATTTACATCAGTATTTATTTGGGAAAATCTTCTGATGTTTAATTGTGATAATCAGAAAAAAGAAAAAGGAAGAAAAATGGTAGCATTTTTTTCTAGCAGGATAAATTCTAAAAATGTTGCCTTGATTTCACCAAAGATAGTTTTGGTAACCTTTTATAGAGATCCTCTAGTAATATATTTTAGTCTCAGTATTTCTTTTTCAAAGCCATTGTTTACAAGAACAGCCTTCCTTAAATATATATAAAAACATCACAAGGAATGCCTAACATTACAGCTCATACTTCTTAAAGAAGATATAGTATGTTGTATTCATCTCTTCTGTAGAGCTCTCTTAGAGAATCCAATTACCTCATTATCAATTCATATTTGAACTTATCAAAAACAAAGGAAGATTACATACGTGTTTTTTTAATTCAGAAAAAGAATGTGAAATACCGCATTTGCTTTGCTTTTAGATGTATGGTTTAAAAAAAATTTTTTTTTTAACAAAAGTAGAGATATATTGCAGTTATATTGAAGTATATGCACCTTGGATGTTGGGTTTTGCTTCCGCTCCCCCACCAAGTCATACTTCATGACTTCCATAGTTATTGTTGTGTTGATGTGGAGTGTTCTGAATTGACATCAGTCAGTTACATATTAGGATTGATTTACTTTTTGTGACTATATAAACCTGCACAAGTAATTGAAATTGGAGTTGGGATTGGTTGGAATACTGTCCTAAGTTAATTAAATCTTGCACTGTTTTAAATGCATTTGCTCTTTGTACATCTGCAGATCTGTATGTCACAAGTAGTCAGAATATCCTCAGTTTAAAAGGAATACCTAGTTTTTCCTTTTTTGTGTCTTTTAGTTTTGTTTTATGCTTATAAGTGTTTTCAAAAACAAACTTCTAATTTTTATTACTGTTGCAACTGATGTAAATGATAGTTTTAGTTTTTGTGGGAATTAAAATAAAGCACTTATTCTAAATTATTTGAATTGAATTTTAATTATTTTTGTTTAGAATATAGTTGAAAAGCTGTAATTTTCAAATTCTAGTAGAAAACCATTGTATTTTGTGAATGAAGTTTCAGTGTTAAACTTAATATCTATTTTTATTTAACATATATTTTCCTGTATTGGGAAGAAGCAACTAATTTAATACACTAAATTAATTTATTTTCTCTTTGATGTCTTGCTCTTATAGAATGACAGTATTGAAATACATATTTTCTTTGGATAAATGGACTAGCCTTTAATAAATAAGAGACTTTCATTACTTTATTTCCCATGAATAAGTAATAATCTGCAGTTATATAATATTTAGTATTTGGGAAGTCATTTTGATATATTACTTCTAAGAAACTATCAAATTTGAATATTCAGAAAATCTACTTAGATCTTGGGAAGAGAATCAAAAGTAAAACAAATAGATTTAGATAATACATTTAAAAATGTTTTGTTACATGCATCCAGAATGCATATACATTCTGGCTTTTCAGTGAGGACTTTCCAAACCATGCTTATTAGCTTTAAGGGCTCTCTTGAATTGATCTAAAAATCTTTCTCAGTACCCTTTTTGTGTTGAACACTTACATCTGAAACCTGTATTTCACGTTAAGATTACTTACTTCCACTCACCTAAATATGCAAATGTATATTTGAAATTTGTATATGAAAATTGTATATTTTATGTGAAAATACAATAATCAAGAGTTTTGTGATGTGTAATAAATTAGTAGTTTTATCATTATTTTGATTATAAAAACAATACATGTACATTGGGAAATTTAGAAAAGCACAAAGATGAAAATAAAGTACTTTTTTAAAAAAGGAAAAAACAAAATCAGTATCATGCTATACATAGAGCATTATAACCTGCTTTTACTTGTAGAGGTGAGCATTTTCTGGTCATTAATATTTCTACACCATGACTTTTACAAGTTGTATAGTATTGTAGCATGTGGATGTGTCATAGTTTATTTAGCTAAATCACATATGGTTGAAATTTTGTCTGTGGCCAGGTTTGGGCTGTTACAAACAACAGTTTAATTGATAATATCACAGATAAATCTGTGTGTAAACTTGGAGTTACTGCCTAACATAAACTCCTAGAAGTTGAAATTCTAAGAAAAATATATTCCCAGTTAACATACTCTAGAATGGTTGTAAAGTTTACCCTTTTACCAATAGCATCTGCTTTTTACTGGTCATTATAAATCTTTGATAGATTGAGAAGCAAAACATATTATTTTAATGTCATTATTAAGGTCATCATTTTAATCAAGTTACTAATGAATGATAATATTATTGTTTATTATAATAATATTTGTAGATGGCTTGGTCATATCTTTTATGTTTTCCTTTTAGCGTGATTTTATCTTTTTGATTAATTTATAGAGCTTTTTTACTTAGCAAGACTATTAATCCTTTGCTTTCTAATTTTGTTTATGTATATTTGACATAATATGTACATTTTTTTGGTAAAAGTTTAAAAAATTATACCACTTAAAGCCAAATGTGAAACTTAAGCAAATAAAAGCATTGCTATTCAATGAAAAGAAAAACATTATTGACTATAAATCTAAATAGTCCTACTTAAAATTTATGTAAGTTCCTAGAGAGCTTTCCTGGTGGCTCAGATGGTAAAGAATCCACCTTGGAGACTTGGGTTCAATCCCTGGGTTGGGAAGATCCCCTGGAGGAGGGTATGGCAACCCACTCCAGTATTCTTATCTGGAGAATTCCCATGCACAGAGGAGCCTGGCGGACCATAGTCTGTGGGATCGCAAAGAGTCGGACACAACTGAGCGACTAAGCACAGCATGGCACAGCACTGGAGACCTTAGATGCTTCTGTCCTTGGGATTTTGTAGTTTTCAGTTTTATTAAATAAAAAAGGCAACATTAAAATGTTTAAATTAAATTGCTTGTCCTTTTAAAGGAATGGTTGAAACCATCTTTGGAATTCTTTATACTAAAAGGAATTAAATAAGAAAGTTATGTGTTAACAGAGATATCATTTTAGTTTCTAAACAGATTTTTTTAACTTGTTTTGCCAGATTGGAACTTCACACTAATATTCTCTAATGCTTCCCCTTGCCATTATACTAAATGATATTACCTCTTTCCTTTCTGTGCTTAATCTTATCTTTTACCTAATTTCTTAGCTCTTATGAAGCTGCTTTAATTTATTACATAGGAGACTGATCTAAGAGAGTAATACCTAATTTTATCACCACTAGATGGCAGAATGGAATAAGTCAGATCTGTAAGTCTTTTGACAGTGTGTGTGTGTGTGTGTGTGTGTGTGTGTGTGTGTGTGTGTGTGTAACTCTTACTCCATCTTGTGATTGTGTGTGTGTGTGTGTGTGTAACTCTCACTCCACTCTTACTCCATCTTGTGGTAATATGTAATTATATCAATTACTCTTGCATTCCTAATAGTCACATGTTAACGGCTTGTGATTACCTTGTTATAGTGATGCCAAGCTGCTTAGTTATTAGTAAATAAATACAGATAAATTAAGGTTTGCTTATGATTAAAGATAAAAATGCTTTGGGTTTTTTGGTAATTTCATTAAAAATTTGTAGTACTTCATTAGCATTATTTGTGATTAACTCTTGAGATGTAAACAAAGCAAGAAAATTGTAAGATGTATCTGTTTAATTTGTCTAGTTAACCTAAGCTGTGTAGTTAAATCCTTCCTGAAACACAAGAAACTTAAAACTAGGTGGTACTTTTATGACTTGAACTAAAAGTTATCATGCAGTTAGTTGAATGGCAGAGCAAGAATTTGAACTCAAGTAGTCTGGCCCAGACTTCAAGCTCTTCATCTTAAAGAGACTGTTATTTAATAGCCTGAAATATTGAAACATATGAACCCTGACTCTAAAACTCAGAATGCTGTGATTCTTAATTATTATAAAATCAAGATTAGATTCTTGTGGTTAAGACTAATGTTGTTTTATCTTGGGCATCTTCTGTAGTAACGAGTGGTCTAGTGGAATAATTATATATATATTAAATGAGTCATGGTTAATGACAATATCATTCATGTGTTTCAATATTTTCCTAGAATTAGGTAAGGTAAAATAAAAAGTAAACATTTTATTCAGAATATGATTAGAAATTTTGCATTACATTAGAGTTATTGTCAACTACAGATATAAGATCCTGTACTATTTAGAAATAAGTGTTTTAATTTTTAAGAAGCTTGAAGGAAATATGCCACATGATTAATTAACAGGAAGCACCTCTGGCTTTAAAACGTGTACTTTTAAAAAAAATTTTCTGAATTATTTACAATGAGCCTTTTTAAATTTTTAAAATAATTTTTATTTTCCAATTTTTGTTAATATTTCATTTTGTTTTGCATGCTGGTAGTGTGACTCCGTAGACTTAACCTGCCAGGGTCCTCTGTCCTCTGTTCATGGGATTTCCCCAGGCAAGAATACTGGAATGAGTTGCCAAGTCCTTCTCTAGGGAATGAGCTTGCTTTTAACATGTCCAGTTAAAGACATGATTTGGTTAATAGACTGGTTTCTGCCAATACACTATACACATTTGCTTCAGATTTAAAAAAATCAGAATGTGCTGTTTTTTGTGTTGATTTTGTTTCTTCCAGGTAATAGGCCTACAAAACTGAATACCTTTCTCAGGGTGTTTTAAGGTATGTTAGACCTTCATTACAGCATGAACATAATCATAGTACTGTCATGTTTTTAATGTTAAAAATTTCTGGTTTCTAGTTGAGGGTCCTTGAGTATAATCTGAGACTGACTTTTAATGAGTCAATAGAAGGGCTTTGAGAGGGAAGGTCTGTGAGACCCCAAAACTTAATACGTAGGATTTTACATACTTTTGGGGGTAATAATGCATAGCTTTTATCAGATTTCTGTGAGGATTTATGATCCCAAATAAGTTTAATAACCACTTCTCTAGAAACAACTTATTTATTAGAAACATGAATCCTGGCTCCCCTCATTAAGTTACAGTCCTTCATCTACAAAATTGCACTTACCTCATAGTGTTATAAAGATTAAATGTAAAGCATTTAACACAGTAACTGACATGCAATAAGCACTCAGTAACATTAGCTATTATTAGGATTAAGAGCTGGACTGATTATCTTCACATTTGTAAAGATATTTTCTCCGGTAAACAGTGAATTTCATTTTAAATCTTCATGTGAAGTTAATTTATTTAAAACATTTTAGTCAGTAGAAAAAAGTGAGATTCCTTGTCATTGTTTTGTTGTCCTGGGATAATAACATATGAATACTTTTCTGCCTTTCTTACCTCCATGTGAGAAGCAGGGTGCTTAGATGCTGCTAAATTTCTGCTGACTCTGAACAACTGTCAAGGGTAGGAATTCCATGAAGCAGTCACCATGTCATAGATTTGATTATGGAAATGTCTCACTTTTAGTTCTTGCCTCTTTTTTTTAATTATTCAGTTAACAGTTTTGCTCATTGTGTTTTCCCAACCTCACCACAATCTGTTACTTCTGCCTCATCATAAATATCCAGTCCCTGAACAAGACATGAGAATCTGCCTTTCCATGGCCCATGCCTCTCCCAGACTCAGACACACTACAGTGACTGCCACACTGCCATTCATTGCCACTTACTTTCTTTTGTAAGAGGCAGAGTATACAGTGTAAGAGCCAAGGGAGGCATCGAAATATCTCACAAGTTTGTTAAAAACACACTTTTAGAGATTGCGTTGGGTCATCTAGGAACTACGGTGTAATGTAGTAGTTCTCAAGTTGGGGGTATGCCCAGGAGAACATAAATCCTTGCGGAGGAGTTTACATAGTTATAGATCATTTTAAAGGAATCAGTGTCCAGATTCTCAGGTTACATGAGTACTCTTTACTAAAATTGATTTATCCAATAATATGCTCGAGTTCCTAATAGTCTTTTTTCCTATGTTATAAAAGAAAGCCATTGCCCTTACCCATCCAAAATATTACTCTAGATGTGAAGGCCATCACGGGCCGCATAAAGGTTGAAATCTAATGATTTGTTGGGCTCTCATAAACTCATAAGACTTGCTGAATTTCTCCGCTTTATAAATACTTCTGTTAAGGGTAACAGAAGGTTTTGTGTGTAATTTTGGTTGGTGTTCAATGTGTTATTTAATGAGAGTTAGAACATGTTTTTACCAAATCATACAAAATGTATACTATAATTACTGTCGGTCCTCATCTAATTTCACCTGATAAAATGTTTAAAATTTTCCACTTCCTATTTATAAGATACATCATTTTAAAAATAGCTGCCAAGCAGATTTGTTTTTAGCTGGCGAAAACCTCTTTCATTAAATTTCATTAAAATGTTAGATCATGATTCTTCTGACGATAAGCATTTACCGTAAAACTTGTGGTGAGGATTGTCAAGTTATTTATCCAGTTCATTTCTCCTTCCCCTGGTCACACTGCATGCTCGTTCTCCTTCTGCTTTAAACTTGCCAGTATAACTGGTTCTGGATACTGAAAGGCAGAGGAGGTAAGGGGCACTACTTTAAGACCTGCTTAAGTGCCATATCCATGCTCAGTCTTTCCTTTTTTGAGTGTGTGGAAGCCACATGTTCAAGAAAGCAGAGCCTCCACATGGAGGAACCCGTGTCCCTATCTCTACTAATGTCTTATGAGACTCTATATTATAAAAAAAAATAGTCATCTATTAAGCCATCAAGAGCTTGGAGTTACAGTAGTTAGTATTATCTTTACTGATAATGAAAAGTTTACTACCTATGTATATATATTGTCTCAATCATTATGTATTATTTGTAATAATGACTCCAATACAGAAGAAAAAAAAAATGTTTGTCAAAGCCACTTATGGTCAGAAGGAAATAAAAAGTTTTAATTGTATACTTATTTTGTTGTAGATAAATATCTGATGTTCAATAAGACATTCAAACATTAAAATGTACTAGGATTAAAATCTGGAGAAAATGGAATGGAAATACAAGTTCAAGGGGAAAAGAGAAAGGTATAAGTTTTCTAAATGTTAAAGAAGAGCTTGCTTATACACTTTTTGAAAATGGATTTAAATATTATATTTGGATTTCATTGAATTTACTTAAAAAGTGCCTTGTGGTTTCGCGCCCTCCCCTGAGGCTGAGTCGGCGGGCCCTCCCCTCCCATCTACACTCCCCGGGGGATTCCTTTGCTGATTTTTGAACGTGATTTTAAAGAGTGAAAAATGATACTATGCGTTTTTATAAAAAATAGTGCCTGGAAAAAGTGATATTTATAACTTTGTAAGACTGTAGTTATAATATGCTGAAAGTTATGACTTTTGCAGCTATTAAATTGAAAAATTTTAAACAACTTAAAATTTGTGAGGGATACATACATTTATGAAAATTATCTTACAAGGTTTTCAAGGAAAAATGTTTGCACACTGATGGGAGGGGGGAAAGTGCAGACTCTGGAGTTATGTAGCTCTGCATCCAAATTTTGATTCTGCTGGATCAGTGGACAAGTTAGGTTAATCCATCTTTCCTTATTCTTCTCTAGTATTTAAATGAAAATACATGTAAAAATTCTATGGATGGAGAAGGAGCCTGGTGGGCTACAGTCCATGGGGTTGCAAAGAGTCGGATAGCATTGAGCAACTAAACAACAACATTTGGTGCTAACCTGCTCTTGCTATTAAGAATCTTAATGAGGAAAGAGGGGTAAATTAGGAGTTTGGGAATTTATATCTAGTTTATATACACTATTGTATATAAATAGATAAACGACAAGGTAATTATGTAATCTATAATGAAAAGTAATCTGAAAAAGCATATATGTATATGTAATAGCCACTGTATATGTATATGTAACTAGCCACTCCAGGTGAAAAACAATTTATCAAATCCCTTATATATGAGAGTGAATTTATTGGATACAGGGTGAAAAGATTTTATTTTGGAAAGGAGGGATAATTTTAGAGTGTGAAGCAAGGGAAGAAGCTCTGTTACATGACAAAATGGCACTGGAAGGGACCTTACTTGAGAGGATATTAAGGATGGCAGGGCTGTTTGTCAAAGAAAAATAAGAAGGAAACATAAATTTGCTTTAACTTACATTGTTGATTCTAGCCTACCATGCAATTAAAATAGCTCTTACATTTTAAAGTTACTCAAAAGATTGCTTTTAAGTTGGTGTAATTATTTTATATGTATCATAAATAGCATGTGCTTTATGAATCTCCTCCCTTGTGTGTGACTTCTATTTTAAGTAGATCCCAAGTGATGCCAGAGAATTAACTAGGTCAACTGCCACTTGTGTTTGTTTCTTTCGTAAATCTTTTAAATCTCTGAGAGAATTCAAGAGGTTAAGTATGGCAGTTCCTTTACCTGATACCTCTGATCACAGTGTGAACCTATTGACTCAGCAGATGAATGTTAGTCATCATGGCTGGCTGTGATGGCTATTGAACTGGGAAGTTCATGCCTAGTGACAGGGCAAATGCAGTACCTGGTGTCAGCCGACCTTTCTATTAAAATTTGGATTTATCACTAGAGTTCTTGCATTTAGGGAAGGGATCATAGAAAGTCAGAACCACATTATGAAAAATGTTAGTGTTGGTAGGAGTATAAACTGGTACAAAAGTTCTATGATTGAAAATTTAGCAATAGCTTTCAAAATGCTGTTATGCCATGTGTACATTAAAGTTTTTTTGTTGACGTATAGTTGATTTACAATATTGTATAAGTTTTAGGGATACAGCATAGTAGCAGTTATATGTATATTATATGTGTTCTTTTGCCTTATATGTTACTACATAACAATATTGAGTATAGTTCCCTGTGCTATACAGTTGGCCCTTGTTAGTTATCTATTTTATTTATTTTGGCTGCATCAGGTCTTAGTTGCACCAGGTGGGATCTTCGTTGAGGAATGTGGGCTCTCTAGTTGTGGCCCTCAGGCTCAGTAATTGCAGAGTGGCAGCTTAGTTGCCTGACTGGGGCTTGAACCTGAGTACCCTGCTTTGGAAGGCAGATTCTTAACCAATGGACCACCAGGGAAGTCCCAGTTAACTATTTTATACACAGAAGTGTATATATGTGAATCCCAGCCTCATATTTTGTCCCTCCCCCCACCTCTCTTTTCCTTTTGTTAACCATAAGTTTGTTTTCCGTTGTCTGTAAGTCTCTTTTTGTTTTGGAAATAAGTTCATCTGTTCTTTTTTTTTCCTTTTATATTCCACATGTAAGTGATACTATATGATATTTATTTTTTCCCTGTCTGGCTTACTTCACTTAGTATGATAATCTCTCTAGATCCATCCATGTTGCTGCAAATAACATTATTTCATTTTTTATGGCTGAGTAATATTCCTTTTTGTCCATTCATCTGTCCATGAGCATTTAGGTTGCTTCCATATCCTGGCTGTTGTAAATAATGTAGCTTTGAACATTGGAGTGATGTATCTTTTTGAATAATCCAGTTTTCTCTGGATATATTCCTAGGAGTGGGATCTCTGGATCATATGGTAGCTTTATTTTTAGTTTTTTAAGGAACTGCCATACTGTTTTCTGTGGTGGCTGCACCAATTTATACTCCCACCAACAGTTTAGGAAGGTTCCTTTTTCTGTACACCCTCTCCAGCATTTATTATTTGAAGAATTTTTGATAATGGCCATTCTGACCTGTGTGAGGTGATACCTTATTGTAGTTTTGATTTGCATTTCTTTCATTATTAGCAGTGTTGAGCGTCTTTTCACGTGCCTTTTAGCCATCTGTGTGTCCTCTTTGAAGAGATGTCTGTTCAGGTCTTCTGCCTGCTTTTTGATTGGGTTGTTTGGTTTTTTTTAAATATTGAGCTATATAAGCTGTTTGTTATGTGTACATTTTTTTAAGATTTTTTTTTTTTAAGTTCCTAAGCTTCACAATGCTAAGAAACTAAGATTTGTTACTTTGATTCATCTTAATATGTCCTTTTGGTTTTGCTGTAAGGTGACTAGTACAGCAATTCTATGTATATCTCTTCCCCATTTTTGGATGTTGGGATTTTACACAAGAGATAATAAATTATGTTTCTTTTTTTTCCCTCTTCAGTGCTCCAAACAAACTCAGGTATATAGAGTCAGAAAGGGAGCAAAATATCTATCACTTACTACTAACACTGACAACTGGGTTTAATACTCACACCTTTGCTCAAAAAATTAAACTTGCCCATCCAGAGACAAGTGGACAAATTCAGGCCTCTCCTCAGAGGCAAGAGACTCACCATTTAGAAGAGGAGAGGAGGTTAAGACAGAAAACTGGTTAGTTCTACATGGAATTCAACCTGGTAAGAGGAAGGGAGAGAGGAGCTGAGTGGGGCAACTCAGTTCTTTTGCCAGTCTCACCAGTCACTCGCACAGGAAGATTGAGAGCTGAGAGAAGCACAGAAATAACTTTCCAGTACAGACTCCTGGAGGGTTTTTAGTTTCTGCCCTGGGGAGTGGTAGCAATGCTGGGAAGAGGAGAGAGGCTGATTTCTCCTATAAAGACCCAGCACTGCTGGCATCCAGGGCTCTATCAGCTGTTAAACACCTTTACCAACTGCCCTCTCTCCTGATTCTCCTGCGTCATCCTGTCACACTGGTTTGATCACCGTCCCTGGCATGCCTTGCACAGCTTCCTGCATTTTGCAGTTTTCCTGGTCCCCTTCCCCCACCCCACTGCTGTCCATTTGCCTTTCCAGGTCCAGATCAAGCTCTCCCTCCCACAGCCCCTGGTCCTCTGAGCCCTTTCAGAACTTGTTCTCTGACAACACACACCAACCTTTCGCCTTCAGCATGTGTTGCCTGTCTTGTTACATTTCTCCTTTTGGCTCTAGGCTCTAGTTCCTGTGCTTTTTTCAGTCCTAAAATGATCAATTAAGGAAAGCTTAACTTCAAGGAGAAAAAAAAGAGCGACCCTGTGAACTATGTTTTATATGTGGGAAACAAAGATTTATAACGTGACTCATTTAACATTGCAAATACAATATAGAAGATAATGTGTAGTGGAGGGACTGAGCTGTTCCTGTCCAGGCTGTGGAACTTAGTGTGCAATGGGGAGAAATTTAATCTCTCTTCCCACTCCCATCTCCTGTTTCCCAGGATACTGTGGCAATTGTTTGTTCATAGATGCCCCATAAGCTCTTGGAGGCGGCTGAGAATTAAGTTGCTTATTAATTCATTTAGTCTTGACCTACATATGGTTGAATAATCACAGGGCCATCTGTCTTCCTTAATTAACATGCAGAGATGAGGAGATTTCTCCCTACCTTCTGCAGATCGTGTCTGAATCTTGTCAAGAGGGCCCCAAATGACTTGCTGCCAGAGTCCTGGTAATTGCTTATAGTGAAACCAACAGCTAATGGGAAGGGCTTTTGTTGTTTTCACTTGTTTTGTCTTTTTGAAAAGGCTTGTTGTGACTAGCCCTTGCTATTTCACCAGCCAAAGATTCTCATAAATGAGTATGCAATTGTATATTTCCTTTCAGGTTCAGGAGACAGAATAAGGGATTTTCCCAGATGCTTGAGTTTTATCTCCCACAGTCTTCTGCTTTTCTCACAGGGTCCTCGCTTATCTATATGACATCGATAGACTAAAGCAGTTATAAAGGCAGAAAAAAACCTTCCCTCTTCTCTTCTAGGTTCTTTGACATCCTAATAAATTAATGTAAAAGAGAAAAACAAAAGTGTAATAACATGTATACCTCCATGTACACATATATACATGGAAGATGCCCAGAAAAAGTAACTCACCAAAAGGTCAGAAGACCTCACTATCTTTAGCTAAATATAAAATAAGATGTTTAGGGTGAGGAGTTAGTTATGGGAGGTTATCAGGAAAAGTACAGTAAACAAGGATATTTATGAAAATTGAAGTCTTGCCTTTCTCCTGTGATAAGTTCCCAGAGATTTGGTGATCCTCCTCTTCCAGATATAAAGAGGGAGACACCCTTACAAATAAAAAATTTTCTAACATATATAAATGTTTCTTACAAAAAGCTGATTTCTAACTCAGTTTTCAGAACTTCTCTCACTTCTGCTATCAAAAAAACAACAACAATAGTTTAAGGACTTCCCTCACAGTCCTGTGGTTAAGACACTGCACTTTTACTGTAGGGGGCTTGGATTAGATTCCCTGGTCTAGAAACTAAGATCCCACATGCCACATGACACAGCCAAAAAAAAAAAAGAGAGAGAAAACAAAAAATAGCTTAAAATAGGTACATTTTGGGGCATCAAAATCTGTTCCCCTTCACAGCCTATTATGGAGTCTACTTTCTCTTGGTTGTTGACGTGAAATGTAATGGGTTAAAAAGATGCCAACTAAAACGATGAACTCATTCATTTTTTATTGTAGTATAGTTGGTTTACAATATTAATTTCAGGTGCACAACATAGTAATTCAGTATTTTATAGATAATACTCCATGCAAATTATTATAAAATATTAGCTTTATTCCCTATGTGGTACTTGATAGCCTTATAATTTATTTTATACCCAATAGTTTGTACCTCTTAATCCTCTTCATCTATTTTGCCCCTCCCCCAACCCTACTTGCCTTTAAGTGAAGTGAAGTCACTCAGTCGTGTCCGACTCTTTGCCACTCCATGGACTGTAGCCTACCAGGCTCCTCTGCCCATGGGATTTTCCAGGCAAGAGTACTGGAGTGGGTTGCCATTTCCTTCTCAAGGGGATCTTCCTGACCCAGGGATTGAACTCGGGACTCCTGCATTGTAGGCAGACAATTTACCCTCTGAGTCACCAGGGGAAGTGCCTTTGGTAACCACTAATTTGTTCTCTTTATCAGTCAGTTTCTGTTTGTTATCAGACCAAACTTGGTTCTGCTGTCCTTGGGCAGTGAAACCAATTGACTGACACTACATTGTGGTGAAGGAAAGTGCAGTGTTTATTGTAAAGTGCCAGACAAGGACTCTGGGGCAGCTAATGCTCAAAAAACCTGAACTCTCTGATGAATTTCAGGGAATCATTTTTAAAATCAAGATGAAGGAGGGGAGTTTCAGGATATGTGATCAGCTCATGCACAATTCTGATTGGTTGATGGTGAGGTAATAGGGTAGTGTCACAAGGGTTAGCATTATTAATGCTCAGGCTCCAATAGATCTGGGGGCTGTGTGCTCATGGTCATCAAGTAGTTAACTTCTTCCATTTGGTGCATCAGATACTGTTATCTAGGTACTTCAGAGAGGAACTAAAGACTCTGTGACTGCCATATGGCTGATTTACCATTTGAATTCTTACCCATTCTCCTGGCTCAACTGCTATTTTTATTGCTACATGTTCATATCCTTTCAATCATTGAGCCCGGCTTTTGTGACTTAGAAGCCTGGGAGACTGCAACTTTTCTAAAACAAGAGGCAGGCAAAGGACATGGGTGGATCTCCTATGTCTACAAAGCCTGCCACACATTTCTGTCACTTGAACCTCTGTGTACCTCTCCCCATGAGGTACGCAGGGGAGGTACATAATCTCCATTTTATAGATCAATAAAAATCAGTAAATTGAGCCTTTGAGAGATGAGATATTTGTTAAAGTTACTGCTTGTAAGTGCAGAGTTGGAACTAGAATCCTGATTCCGATGTGGAAAGCTCAGCATCTCTGTATTCCAGTGCTGAATTGAACCTCAGAGACACAGTTTGGGGAAAAGTAGAAAAGGATAGATTTATTGCTATGCCAGGCAAAGGGGCACACACTTAAAAAGCTATGTGTCCCAAGAAGAATTTGATGAGTTGTTTTATAGCAGTAGTTCAAGGGCAGTGTTGCTGACAAGATTAGTCTCAGGTCTCCTAATCTTGATGAGCTTCTCTGGTCCCTTTAATCTTGCCTCAGGTGGTTTCTTGGCTGCTGCTTCTTTGATTAGTAACTGTTTGATGGAACTCAGAAGGTCATGGAGGCTGGAGTCCCACCTACAGGGAATGGGGGACAAAAACACTTCCATGCCCAGAAGCCCCACAGGGTCCTCCTCAGTTTCACTTCTGGTCTCCTTACAAAGGGTTCTCCATATGCCACTTAATTACAGTACTGTAGCATCAGTTCATTTCAGTTCAGTCGCTCAGTCCTGTCCGACTCTGCGACTCCCTGAATCTCAGCACGCCAGGCCTCCCTGTCCATCATCAACTCCTGGAGTTCACTCAAATTCACGTCCATTGAGTCAGTGATGACATCCAGCCATCTCATCCTCTGTCATCCCCTTCTCCTCCTGCCGCCAATCCCTCCTGGCATCAAAGTCTTTTCCACTGAGTCAACTCTTTGCATGATGTGGCCAAAGTACTGGAGTTTCAGCATAAGCATCATTCCCTCCAAAGAAATCCCAGGGCTGATCTCCTTCAGAATGGACTGGTTGGATCTCCTTGCAGTTCAAGGGACTCTCAAGAGTCTTCTCCAACACCACAGTTTAAAAGCATCTATTCTTCGGCACTCAGCTTTCTTCACAGTCCAACTCTCACATCCATACATGACCACTGGAAAAACCATAGCCTTGACTAGATGGACCTTAGTCGGCAAAGTAATGTCTCTGCTTTTGAATATGCTATCTAGGTTGGTCATAACTTTTCTTCCAAGGAGTAAGAGTCTTTTAATTTCATGGCTGCAGTCACCATCTGCAGTGATTTTGGAGCCCAAAAAATAAAGTCTGACACTGTTTCCACTGTTTCCCCATCTATTTCCCATGAAGTGATGGGACCGGATGCCGTGGTCTTCGTTTTCTGAATGTTGAGCTTTAAGCCAACTTTTTCACTCTCCTCTTTCACTTTCATCAAGAGGCTTTTTAGTTCCTCTTCACTTTCTGCCATAAGGGTGGTGTTATCTGCATATCTGAGGTTATTGATATTTCTCCCGGCAATCTTGATTCCAGCTTGTGTTTCTTCTAGTCCAGCGTTTCTCATAATGTACTCTGCATAGACGTTAAATAAGCAGGATGACAATATGCAGCCTTGACTCACTCCTTTTCCTATTTGGAACCAGTCTGTTGTTCCATGTCCAGTTCTAACTGTTGCTTCCTGACCTGGATACAGATTTCTGAAGAGGCAGGTCAGGTGGTCTGGTATTCCCATCTCTCTCAGAATTTTCCACAGTTTATTGTGATCCACACATTCAAAGGCTTTGGCATAGTCCATAAAGCAGAAATAGATGTTTTTCTGGAACTCTCTTGCTTTTTCCATGATCCAGCAGATGTTGGCAATTTGATCTCTGGTTCCTCTGCCTTTTCTAAAACCAGCTTGAACATCAGGTAGTTCACGGTTCACATATTGCTGAAGCCTGGCTTGGAGAATTTTGAGCATTACTTTACTAGCATGTGAGATGAGTGCAGTTGTGCGGTAGTTTGAGCATTCTTTGGCATTGCCTTTCTTTGGAATTGGAATGAAAACTGACCTTTTCCAGTCCTGTGGCCACTGCTGAGTTTTCCAAATTTGCTGGCATATTGAGTGCAGCACTTTGACAGCATCATCTTTCAGGATTTGAAATAGCTCAACTGGAATTCCATCACCTCCACTAGCTTTGTTTGTAGTGATGCTTTCTAAGGCCCGCTTGACTTCACATTCCAGGATGTCTGGCTCTAGATGAGTGATCACACCATCGTGATTATCCGGGTCGTGAAGATCTTTTTTGACTGTAGCATCATGACCATTTATTTGTAATGTGACCACAAGCTACTGTAGGGGAGCAGAATTTGCCACCCTAAAATATATTTTGTTTTAAGCTGGTTATTTTCTGATAAACATAAACAGACATGGGAAGGACTCTGAAAACCAAGTAGGAATTGGCTTTTTGTAGGAGAAGGCAATGGCAACCCACTCCAGTACTCTTGCCTGGAAAATCCCATGGACGGAGGAACCTGGTAGGCTGCAGTCCATGGGATCGCACAGAGTCAGACAGGACAGAAGCAACTTAGCAGCAGCAGGAAACATTTACATTTGTAAGGGAAATCACCATTTGTAAGCAGCAGCAGCAGCAGCAGCTCCCTCTACCTAGAAGAGGAGAATGACCAATCTTTAAGAACTCATCATTGGAGAAGGCAAGGACTTAAAGCCAAATAAGTCTTACTCTCATTCCCTGTACTCACTTAACTTACTCTCCCCACCCTCAACATTCTCTTTAGCCTAGGGATGGTATTTAAGGTGAGGGCTTTGGCCATTTGGGCAAGTTAATCAGCTTTCCTGGGCTTCTCCCATGTACACATGTTGTGAAACATTTATTTTTTCCCTGTTAATCTCTCTTATGTCAATTAAGAATTAAAGAATTAATTAAGATCATCCCAGAGAACCTAGAAGAAGAGAGGAAAATTTCTTCCTCCTCAACACTGCACTAAACCTCTAGGAGTGCAGAGTAGACCTGCGTGATTAAAAAGGCATTCACTGGGACCTTGTCACAGGTGGAGAACTGTGAGGTCATGAGTTTGAGTTTTTCCCTTCTTGTCTTGAATGCATCTGCTACATATTCAAATCTATCTGCATACAGATTATGAGCTATCGAAGGAAACTTGGAAAAGAACAAAGTTGTAAGACTCATGTTTACCAATTTCAAAATTTCCTGCAAAGTTATTATCAAAACATGTGATACTGGCATGCAGATGTACATACAGACCAAAGGAATATATACAGAGCCTAGAAACGGTCCTCAGATATATAGTCTATTAATTTTCAACAGGGGTACCAAAATCATTTGATGGAGAAAGGACCATCTTTTCAAAAAATAGTGCTGGAAAAACTGGATATCCAACGTGCGGAAGAATGAAGTTGGACCTTTCTTTTATACCACATAAAAAAATTAACTCAGAATAAGTCAAAGACCTAAATTTAAGAGCTAAAGCTATAAAACTCTTAAAAAGAAAATATAGGAGAAAATCCTCATGGCTTTGGATTTGTTGATGGTTTGAATATAACACCAAAAGCATAGGCAACAAAAAATACATAAATTGCACACTATCAAAATAAACTTTTATGCATCAAATGATACTGTAAAAAGAATGAAAACATAGCTTACAAGATAGGAGAAGATACTTCCAAATCATATGTTTGATAAGAGATTAATGTCCAGAATATGTGAACAACCTTTATAATTCAACAGCAAAAACAGCCCAGTTCAAAAATGAGTAAAAGACTTGAATAGACATTTCACCAAAGAAGATAAACAAATGGCCAGTAAACATGTGAGATGATGACCAACATCATTAGTCATTGAGTGTGAGTGAGTGAAAGTCGCTCAGTCGTGTCCAACTCTTTTTGACCCCATAGACTGTAGCCCACCAGGCTCTCCTCTGTCCATGGGATTCTCCAGGCAAGAATACTGGGGTGGGTTGCCGTTTGCTTCTCCAGAGGATCTTCCCAAACCAGGAGCAAACCCAGCTCTCCTGTTTTATCTTATTTTAATTTTGCTTCCTTTTGGTCTTTACCCTATTGGTACCTTTGGGAACTGCACATATGTGTAACAGCATCTATCATACCTCTTCATTTTAGCTTAGGCTGGATTTGAAGAGCCAAAACAGGAAAACACTTAAGGAGACCTGAGACTCTCACAGAGAAATAAGCTAGAGCTGCTGTTTCTTTTAGCTTTTCTTTCCTGTTCTTTACTTCCCCTGGTGACTCAGAGGGTGAAGCGTCTGCCTACAATGTGGGAGACCTGAGTTCAATTCCTGGGTCAGGAAGATCCCCTGGAGAAGGGAATGGCAACCCACTCCAGTACTCTTGCCTGGAAAATCCCATGGACGGAGGAGCCTAGTAGGCTACAGTCCATGGGGTCGCAAAGAGTCAGACACAACTGAGTGACTTCACTTTTCACTTTTTTTTCTTTCCTGTTCTTTATTATTAATTTTTTTTAATGTAATCTCTCCTTTTATCAACCTTCATCATTTCATACTGTAAGAAAGTAAAATCACTAAAGGCAAATAACCTTATGAATCTGCTGAGTGTGAAGAGAAAAGGCCATGGTATAGATGAATGGATTAGGAGGGAGACACCTAACTCTAAGGGTTTACAGTTGATAAAACTTAGGCTTTGTTGTACAATAAGTATCATTATGTGTTACGCAATGACTGGGTACTGATTGCTTGCAGTGACACAACATAAGCAATCCTTCAAAATCAAGCATAAATATAACAAGAAAAAAGGCAATATGGAAAAATTCAGAAATGTCCAACTATTGCTATTTCTTGGGTGAAACTCTACTGATCAGTAGTTGGGTTCCCCCAACAAAGTGTGAAAACAAGAGAATTTTAGAAAGCAGCAGTTTTAAAGAAATGAAAGCTATGTAAAATGCCTTGCAGTCCTTCATTACATAGTTCATAAGTATGAAAAAAAAATTCTAGGCTGTTAATTCATAATTCTGGAAAATATTTTTGCATGTAGTGAATCTATAATAATAACTATTACACAGTCTCTCTCTCCCTTGCTCTCTTTATGAGAGACCCTTATCACAAAGTCTTCCCTGCATAGTCTCTGTGCCACCATTTGCTTCCAGTTGCTTCACAAGCCACTCTTAACCCACCCTTGGAAACTATGTATAAAATCCTTTAATGTGTGCTAACGATATGAGCATTTACACATCTAACCAATACATATTGAACCAAGATAATCCTTTAAACCATGATCATATGAGAAAGTGACATTATATCAATACTACAAACAACTTATTTTCCCTGTGAACTGTGGAATATTTTTTCCTTGGACAAATTCACCTCTTCCCAGAAATATGCAAAGTTCAGTGCAAAAGAGTAACAGTAAAGTGTTCATTAAGCCATCAGAACAAATCACCTTGTTTTCAAAATATTAACTCCACCTTAGTTTCAAGTGCATCAGTGTACTAACCTAAAGGATTGTTAGCCATTAGGGGGCTACAAATCAAAACCACAAGGAGATACCACTCATACTCGTTAGGAAGCCTATTATAAAAACAAAACAGCACAACATTGTAATTCAACTATACTTCAAAAAAAATTAAAAATTAAGAAATGGAAAGTGTTGGCAAGGATGTGGAGAAATTAGAACCTTTGTGCACTGCTGATAGAAATGGTGCAACTGCTGTGGAAAACAGTTTGGCAGTTTCTCAAAATGTTTAACATTGAATTACCCTAAGAACCAGTTATTCTACTTCTGGGTATATACCTAAAATAATTGAAAACAGGGAAACAAACAGATAATTGTACACCAATGTTCACAGCAGCATTTTTCACAGTAACTGAAATGTGGAATAAAACAAATGTCCATTGACAGGTGAATGGACAAGCAAAATGCAGTTTATCCATGCAGTGAAATATTAATCAGTCATAAAAAAGCCCGTGCTACAGCATGGGTGAACCTGGAAACATTCTGCTTAGTGAAAGGAAGCCGACACAAAAGGACAAATAGCATATGATTCCACTCTGATGAAGCACATACAATAGGCAAATTCACAGAAACGAAAGCAGAGGTGACCAGGGACTGGAGAGAGGAGGAGTCACTGCTTATTGGGTATAAGGTTTGTGTTTGGGTTGATGAAAAAGTTTTTTTTTTTTTAAGTTTATGTATTTATTTGGCTGCACTGGGTCTTAGTTATAGCATGCAGGATCTTTGATCTTCATTGGAGCATGCAGGATATTAAGTCGCGTCATGCAGAATCTTCAGTTGCAGCATGTGGGATATAGTTCTGTGACCAGGGATCCAACCTGGGCCCCCTGCGTTGGGAGTGCCAAGTCCTAGCCACTGGGCTTCCAGGGAAGTCTTGATGAAAAAGTTTTGAAAATGCACAGTTGCCCAATATCACAAAGGTACTTAATGCCACTGAATCATACACTTAAAAATGCTAAATGATACTATTTTTAATTTTAATGGTATGTATATTTTACCACTATAAAAAAGATTTGGATATAAAACAAAATAAATTATGAGCTAGGTGCTTTGTAGAGATACAGAAGCAGGAACTTGTAATTTCTCAGAAAATAAAAAGTTAGTTGGAAAGACAGAGACAGGCCTTGAGTGGCTGAAACCAAGATGAGTGAGTTGGAGATAGCTTTATGGAGAAGGCTGAAGAATAAAGAAGGAAAAGAGCAAAAAGTATTGAGTACTATGAGTTACCAGACTCCATGAGAAAACTTTCATACACTTTTTTGTTCCATCCTCATGGCAATTCTGTGTGGTAGATACTGTTATGAACCTAATGTTTTGTGTGAAGAAACATAATTTTAGGTTAATAACTTGCTCAAGAATTTACTTAATTAGTGGCAGAGCCAGGATTTAAAACCTAGTATCACCTCCAGAACCCCTGCTCTTATTTTGCTGATCTCAACCTTTCTGGCTAAGAACTGGAACAACAGTATCCACCTCCCGGGCTTATGGTGATTATTAAATAAGAATTTTTTGAGTTGGAAAATTCTGAATATACCTAAGGATTTTACGTTGTTCTTTGCTTGCTCTATCCTTTCTGCTACCGTTGGAGGCTGAGACTTCTAAAGCACTCGCTACCATAGAAGACATTTCACTTAATGGATTGTTTTTGTACTCTTCCACCATTTGTGAATTTCTCAGTAGCGAAGATATTATCTTATTCATTGTTTTGGGTCAGATTTAAACTGGAGCAGTAGTTGTCAGAACAGAAGAGGGGACTTAGAGAAGTGAGAATCAAACAGCATGTATGAATTGCTCCAAAAGCTTCCTGAATCCCTACCACACCAAGTATCGTCATTGCCCTCATTGCTGTCACCTCTGTCAACATTTATAACACAGCAATAACAACCCAGGAGCAATGGACATGTTACCAGAGTCTACTAGGGGCAGGCTTACTAGCCAGGGCTACAAATAGAAGTTTAAGCCCTTGCTTTCAAAGTGTCTAGAAAAGCCTCGTCTAGTCTCTCCCACCTTTCTCTATCCTGTCCTCTAGTGCGAGACCCTCCTTTCATAAATGCCACTTTAATCATGTCATTCAGTGTTGCTGAAAAGAAATTCTGTAGTATTTAGGCCTTCCAAATTTGGATCTTAATATATTTAAAAAATTGTTTCTTTTTAGAATAGACATTACATTCACACAGCTCAAAATTCACATCAGTATATGGACAAAGTCTTTCTTCCCACTTGTTTCTCCCTGTTTCTCCATTCATTTCCTGAATACCTTTCCAGAGTATTTCCTAGAGGGTTTCTAAACATGCTTTAAAAAAAAAAAAGACTATTTTTCCTAGAACAGTTTTAGGTTTATAATAAAATTGAGAGGAAGGTACAGAGATTTCCTGTATTCCCCCCCCCCACATGAATGGCCTCCCCCACTGTCAACATCACTCACCAGAATGGTACATTTTCTTTTTTTTTTTTTTAACCAAGGATGCTTGTAAAAAACACCCTTGGTAAAAAAAAAAAGATATCATATCACATAAATTGTGATATGTTATATTGATACATCATAATTATCTAAAATCCATAGTTTAGAGTTCACTCTTGGTGTTGTACATTCTATGGGTTTGAAGAAATGTATAATAGTATGTATCCATCATTATAGTATCATATAGAGTATTTTCACTGCCTAAAGATCCTCTGTGCTCTACCTATTCATCCCTCCCACAACCCTGGAAACCACTGATCTTTTTCCTATCTCCATAATTTTTCTTTTTCCAGAATGTTGTATAGTTGGACTCATGCAATATATAGCCTTTTCAGATTGGATTATTTCAGTTAGTAATATGCATTTAAAGTTCCTTCTCAGGGCTTCTCTGGTGGCTCAGACAGTAAAGAATTTGCCTGCAATGTTTGAGACCCAGGTTTGATTACTGGGTTGGGAAGACCCCCTGGAGAAGGGAATGGCTACCTACTCCAGTATTCTTGCCTGGGGAATTCCATGGACAGGGGAGCCTTCTGGACTACAGGCCATGGTGTCACAGAGTCAGACATGACTGAGCAACTAACACTTCCACGAACAAGGTTCCTTCATGTCTTTTCATGACTTGAAAGCTCACTTATTTTTTAGTGCTGTATAGTATTCCATTAAGTATAGCACAGTTTATCTACTCACCTACTGGAAGATAACTTGGTTGCTTATAAGTTCTGGCAATTATGAATAAAACTGGTACAAACATCTGTGTGTAGGTTTTTGTGTGGACATAGTTTTCAGCTCCTTTGGTTAAATACCAAAGAGGGGGACTACTAGATTATATAAATAAAGCGTGGTTAGTTTTGCAAGTAACTTTCAAACTGTCTTCCAAGGTAAGGTGGCTGTATCATTTTGCATTCCTACCACCAAGGAATGAATGTTCTTATTGCTGCAGATCCTCACATGCGTTTGGTGTTGGCAGTGTTTTGCATTTGGTCATTCTAATACCTTTAAGTGTTTGTCTAGAAGGAGTAATTGCAGTTAGACTTATCTGACCATATTTGGTGAATCTCTTTTCTCTTGAGAGGAACATCTATGGAATGATCAGATCTGTAATAAGGTTAAGAACATTCTGGCACCCTGAGAAGCAGGATTACTACTCACAAAAGAGCACTCTAATGAAGGTGTGGGAGGGCGTGGGCCCCTTGGAGAACAGCTGTCTTCCTTCCCAGATGCTCCTTAGGTGGCCTCTAAAGGAATGAGTTCCGAAGAATTGATGCTTTTGACCTGTGGTGTTGGAGAAGACTCTTGAGAGTCCTTTGGACTGCAAGGAGATCCAACCAGTCCATCCTAAAGGAGATCAGTCCTGGGTGTTCATTGGAAGGACTGATGCTGAAACTGAAACTGCAATACTTTGGTCACCTGATGTGAAGAACTGACTCATTGGAAAAGACCCTGTTGCTGGGAAAGATTGAAGGCAAAAGAAGGGGACTACAGAAGGTGAGATGGTTGCATGGTATCACCAACTCAATGGACATGAATTTGAGCAAGCTCTGGGAGTTGGTGATGAACAGGGAAGCCTGGCGTGCTGCAGTCCATGGGGTTGCAAAGAGTCGGATATGACTGAACTGAGCTGACTGAACTGAACTGACTGAAAGGACTGGGTTAACAGAGGTTGCAAGAAACACCTGATGTTAGGATGCCTGTGGTTTGCTCAGTTGGTAGCCTCCAGAGAGTCTGTGACTGGTCAGATAAGCCACTTTTGTGGGTAACATTCTTGTCCTGGAAACTGAAAACTGAAAAGCACTAAATAGAGTGAAAATAATTTGCCAGATATAACTCACCAGCTTGGAAGACCATATGGTTACATTATATGGAGATTATATTCCAATTCAAGGACTCCCCAAAATATTAATTTTGGGGAGACATTTTTAAAATTTATGTTTGCCTACTTCATTCTATAAAGGAATTGAGGTGATTTACAAGAATTTTAACCTTAGGATAAGTGGAAATTTAAAAAACTAGAGTTTTAAAGCTTTGATAGCACGCAGATTTATAGATTAAAGTAGTTTATGGTTCTTACAATTGGGATGAAAATATCTTTTTGAGCTGCTTAATAGCTAAGGTAAAAAGAGAAACATGATAGGTTAAAACTTCAGTTAAAGCAATGACAATTCAGCTTTTTAGGAGAAAGGAAACTTTTATTGTTTCTTAGGTCTGTAAGACATCTGTATGGGTTTTCATGTGTGGTCAGCAAGTGCCACATGGACATCTTTAATGTTCCTCAATAAACATGATAGTAGATACTTTCAGTAGTTTCCTCTACCATTCCTCTATGTAAACCAAAGATATAACATACATCATTCAAAAGGAAGACATCTGAAGGAAGACAGGTCCACGAATCAAGGCAAATTGGAAGTGGTCAAACAAGAGATGGCAAGGGTGAGCATTGACATTCTAGGAATCAGCGAACTAAAATGGACTGGAATGTGTGAATTTAACTCAGATGACCATTATATCTACTACTGCGGGCAAGAATCCCTCAGAAGAAATGGAGTAGCCATCATGGTCAACAAAAGAGTCCGAAATGCAGTACTTGGATGCAATCTCAAAAACGACAGAATGATCTCTGTTCGTCTCCAAGGCAAACCATTCAATATCACAGTTATCCAAGTCTATGCCCCAACCAGTAACACTGAAGAAGCTGAAGTTGAATGGTTCTATGAAGACCTACAAGACCTTTTAGAACTAACACCCAAAAAAGATGTCCTTTTCGTTATAGGGGACTGGAATGCAAAAGTAGGAAGTCAAGAAACACCTGGAGTAACAGGCAAATTAGGCCTTGGAATGCGGAATGAAGCAGGGCAAAGACTAATCGAGTTTTGCCAAGAAAATGCACTGGTCATAGCAAACACCCTCTTCCAACAACACAAGAGAAGACTCTACACATGGACATCAACAGATGGTCAACCTCAAATCAGATTGATTATATTCTTTGCAGCCAAAGATGGAGAAGCTCTATACAGTCAACAAAAACAAGACCAAGAGCTGACTGTGGCTCAGATCATGAACTCCTTATTACCAAATTCAGACTAAAACTGAAGAAAGTAGGGAAAACCGCTAGACCATTCAGGTATGACCTAAATCAAATCCCTTATGATTATACAGTGCAAGTGACAAACAGATTTAAGGGCCTAGATCTGATAGAGTGCCTGATGAACTCTGGAATGAGGTTCGTGACATTGTACAGGAGACAGGGATCAAGACCATCCCCATGGAAAAGAAATGCAAAAAAGCAAAATGGCAGTCTGATGAGGCCTTACAAATAGCTGTGAAAAGAAGAGAGGCAAAAAGCAAAGGAGAAAAGGAAAGATATAAGTATCTGAATGCAGAGTACCAAAGAAGAGCAAGAAGAGATAAGAAAGCTTTCTTCAGCGATCAATGCAAAGAAAGAGAGGAAAACAACAGAATGGGAAAGACTAGAGATCTCTTCAAGAAAATTAGGGATACCAAGGGAACATTTCATGCAAAGATGGGCTCGATAAAGGACAGAAATGGTATGGATCTAAGAGAAGCAGAAGATATTAAGAAGAGGTGGCAAGAATACACAGAAGAACTGTACAAAAAAGATCTTCACGACCCAGATAATCATGATGATGTGATCACTAATCTAAAGCCAGACATCTTGGAAAGTGAAGTCAAGTGGCCTTAGAAAGCATCACTACGAACAAAGCTAGTGGAGGTGACGGAATTCCAGCTGAGCTATTTCAAATCCTGAAAGATGATGCTGTCAAAATGCTGCACTCAATATGCCAGCAAATTTGGAAAACTCAGCAGTGGCCACAGGACTGGAAAAGGTCAGTTTTCATTCCAATTCCAAAGAAAGACAATGCAAAAGAATGCTCAGACTACGACACAATTGCACTCATCTCACATGCTAGTAAAGTAATGCTCAAAATTCTCCAAGCCAGGCTTCAGCAACATGTGAACCGTGAACTACCTGATGTTCAAGCTGGTTTTAGAAAAGGCAGAGGAACCAGAGATCAAATTGCCAACATCCTCTGGATCATGGAAAAAGCAAGATAGTTCCAGAAAAACATCTATTTCTGCCTTATTGACTATGCTAAAGCCTTTGACTGTGTGGATCACAAAAAACTGTGGAAGATTCTGAAAGAGATGGCAATACCAGACCACCTAACCTGCCTCTTGAGAAATCTGTATCCAGGTCAGGAAGAACTGGACATGGAACAACAGACTGGTTCCAAATAGAAAAAGGAGTGAGTCAAGGCTGTATATTGTCACCCTGCTTATTTAACTTCTATGCAGAGTACATCATGAGAAACCCTGGACTAGAAGAAACACAAGCTGGAATCAAGATTGCCGGGAGAAATATCAATAACTTCAGATATGCAGATGACACCACCCTTATGGCAGAAAGTGAAGAGGAACTAAAAAGCCTCTTGATGAAAGTGAAAGAGGAGAGTGAAAAAGTTGGCTTAAAGCTCAACATTCAGAAAACGAAGATCATGGCATCCGGTCCCATCACTTCATGGGAAATAGATGGAGAAACAGTGGAAACAGTGTCAGACTTTATTTTTGGGGGCTCCAAAATCACTGCAGATGGTGACTGCAGCCATGAAATTAAAAGACTCTTACTCCTTGGAAGAAAAGTTATGACCAACCTAGATAGCATATTCAAAAGCAGAGACATTACTTTGCCGACTAAGGTCTGTCTAGTCAAGGCTATGGTTTTTCCTGTGGTCATGTATGGATGTGAGAGTTGGACTGTGAAGGCTGAGCGCCAAAGAATTGATGCTTTTGAACTGTGGTGTTGGAGAAGACTCTTGAGAGTCCCTTGGACTGCAAGGAGATCCAACCAGTCCATTCTGAAGGAGATCAGCCCT
The DNA here is from genome assembly GCF_032405125.1 of Capricornis sumatraensis. Lineage (NCBI taxonomy): Eukaryota > Metazoa > Chordata > Mammalia > Artiodactyla > Bovidae > Capricornis > Capricornis sumatraensis. The sequence goes on along the minus strand of NC_091085.1, from coordinate 36,759,092 downwards.
GGGATTACCTTGGAAGGAATGATGGTAAAGCTGAAACTCTAGTACTTTGGCCACCTCATGAGAAGGGTTGACTCATTGGAAAAGACTTTGATGCTGGGAGGGATTGGGGGCAGGAGGAGAAGGGGACGACCGAGGATGAGATGGCTGGATGGAATCACCGACTCAATGGACATGAATCTGAGTGAACTCCGTGAGATGGTGAAGAACGTGTCTGACTCTTTGCGACCCCATGGACTGCAGCATAAGCCTCTCTGTCCATCACCAACTCCCGGAGTTTACTCGAACTCATGTCCATTGAGTCGGTGATGCCATCCAACTGCCTCATCCTCTGTCATCCCCTTCTCCTCCAACCTTCAATCTTTCCCAGCATCAGGGTCTTCTCAAATGAGTTAGTTCTTCACATCAGGTGGCCAAAGTATTGGAGTTTCAGCTTCAACATCAGTCCTTCCAATGAATATTCAGGACTGATTTTCTTTCAGATGGACTGGTTGGATCTCCTTGCAGTCCAAGGTACTCTTAAGAGTCTTCTCCAACACCACAGTTCAAAAGCATCAATTCTTTGGCACTCAGCTTTCTTTATGGTTGAACTCTCATATCCATACATGATTACTATAAAAACCATAGCTTTGACTAGACGGACCTTTGTTGGCAAAGTAATGTCTCTGCTTTTGAATATGCTATCTAGGTTGGTCATAGCTTTTCTTCCAAGGAGTAAGCACCTTTTAATTTCATGGCTGTATTCACCATCTGCAGTGAGTTTGGAGCCCAAAAAAATAAAGGCAGCCACTGTTTCTCCATCTATTTGCCATGAAGAAATGGGACCAGATGCTATGATCTTTGTTTTCTGAATGTTGAGTTTTAAGCCAGCTTTTTCACTCTCCTCTTTCACTTTCATCAAGAGGCTTTTTAGCTCCTCTTCACTTTCTGCCATAGGGTGGTGTCATCTGCATATCTGAGGTTATTGATATTTCTCCCAGCAATCTTGATTCCAGCTTGTGCTTCATCCAGCCCAGCATTTCACGTGATGTATTCTGTGTATAAGTTAAATAAGCAGGGTGACAATATACAGCCTTGACGTACTCCTTTTCCTATTTGGAACCAGTCTGTTGTTCCATGTCCAGTTCTAAGTATTGCTTCCTGACCAGCATACAGATTTCTCAAGAGGCAGGTCAGATGGTCTGGTATTCCCCATCTCTTTCAGAATTTTCCACAGTTTGTTGTGATCCATACAGTCAAAAGTTTTGGCATAGTCAATAAAGCAGAAATAGATGTTTTTCCGGAACTCTCTTCCTTTTTTGATGATGCAGAGGATGTTGGCAATTTGGTTCCTTTGCCTTTTCTAAAACCAGCTTGCACATCTGGAATTTCATGGTTCACATGTTGAAGCCTGGCTTGGAGAATTTTGAGCATTACTTTGCTAGTGTTACTTTATATGCTATACATAGACATCATCAGATGGTCAACACTGAAATCATATTGATTATATTCTTTGAAGCCGAAGATGGAGAAGCTCTATACAGTCAACAAAAACAAGACCGGGCGCTGACTATGGCTCAGATCATGAACTCTTTATTGCCAAATTCAGACTTAAGTTGAAGAAAGTAGGGAAAACTGCTAGACCATTCAGGTATGACCTAAATCAAATCCCTCACGATTATACAGTGGTAGTGATAAATAGATTCAAGGGACTAGATCTGATAGAGTGCCTGGTGAACTATGGACAGAGGTTCGTGACATTGTATGGGAGATGGAACAAGACCATCCCCAAGAAAAAGAAATGCAAAAAAGCAAAATGGCAGTCTGATGAGGCCTTACAAATAGCTGTGAAAAGAAAAGAAACCAAAAGCAAAGGAGAAGAGGGAAGATATTCCCATTTGATTGCAGAGTACCAAAGAATAGCAAAGAGAGATAAGAAAGCCTTCCTCAGTGATCAGTGCAAAGAAATAGAGGAAAACAATAGAATGGGAAAGACTAGAGATCTCTTCAAGATCACTCTCAGTGATCAGTGCAAAGAAATAGAGGAAACCAATAGAATGGGAAAGACTAGAGATCTCTTCAAGGGAACATTTCATGCAAAGATGGGCTCAATAAAGGACAGAAATGGTATGGACCTAACAGAAGCAGAAGATATTAAGAAGAGGTGGCAAGAATACACAGAAGAACTGTACAAAAAAGATCTTCACGACCCAGATGATCATGATGGTGTGATCAATCACCTAGAGCCAGACATCTTGGAATGTGAAGTCAAGTGGGCCTTAGGAAGCATCACCACGAACAAAGCTAGTGGAAGTGATGGAATTCCAGCTGAGCTATTTCAAATCCTAAAAGATGATGCTGTGAAAGTGCTACAGTCAATATGCCAGCAAATTTGGAAAACTCAGCAGTGGCCACAGGACTGGAAAAGGTCAGTTTTCATTCTAATCCCTAAGAAAGGCAATGCCAAAGAATGCTCAGACTGAAGGAAGACAGTGGATTTCATATGCAACTCTATGATAATCCAAGGAATAAATTGAGGCATCTAGGGAAAAGGCTTACGTTCTTTAAGATGTATACTTTGCATATTTCCTTCAACTGGACTTTTGGTAAAGGTTGAGCAGGAATCTGGTAGATGCATTAAGATGAGGGGGATCCTTTCACTACAATGACCATTTTAAATATCTTACCATTTTATATGTCAACTGTACCTCAATAAACGGCTTCCCTGGTGGCTAATGGTAGAGAATTTTCCTGCCAGTGCAGGAGACATGGCTATGATCCTGGGTCAGAAAGATCCCCTGGAGAAAGAAATGGCAACCCACTCTAGTATTCTTGCCTGCGAAATTCCATGAACAGAAGCAACTGGTGGGCAACAGTCCATGGGGTTGCAAAAGGATTGGATACAATTTAGCGACTGAACAACAAGTACCTCAATAAAACCTGAATTTTTTTTTTTAAGTTGAACAGGAGAAAATTAAATACACAAAGTCTCGCATAGCCTGACATTCAGATATTCTCTGTAGTTGTCTAAGAGAAGACTTTCAGAATCAATCACAAATGGGAGGATGGCAACCTTTACAAAAACTGAAGGCCTGGTGTCATGGGCATAATTTTGATTTCAACTTCCAGGACACTGAAGCTTGAAGACTTACCTTAAAGACTTAGTTGTTGTTTTAGTCACTAAGTCATATCCACTTTTTTTTAAAAATTGAAGATGTATATTGGGTTCTATTTTTGGTGGAAAAAAGGTCGCATATGCTATTTAGCACAACCTTGTGAAATACACGAAGTGATACTGGGGAGGAGCATTTTCTCCCCCTAGCCCATTTCTGAGGACTAAATCATGGACTGCTCCACTGGAGGAAGCCTTCCTGCAGTGGGGGGGCACCAAGTCTATCGTTCACTAACTTTCTCCTTTCAGCAACTCCCCATTTTCTTTCCGTTCCTTCACGATGTCCAGTCCTCCAACAAGCTCCCGCTTCACATACAGCTGAGGGTACGTTGGCCAATTGGAGTAAGCTTTTAATCCTTGCTGAACTTCTTCATCCTCCAATATATCAAATGTCTCATATTCAACCCCAGTACTATATAATACTTCCAGAATCTGTATGCGGAAGCTACACTTAGCTTCCTGTTTGTTTCCTTTCATAAAGAGTATCAGAGAAGCTTTATTTGTCCTTACTTTGAGCCTTTCCTCTACCTTGGGGGCTTTGGGGCAAATCGTATCTAGTTCTTTAGATGTTTCTAGCTCCTTAATTATATCAAGTCCTCCCATGAGCTTTCCAGAAACATAGAGCTGGGGATAGGTGGGCCAACTGGAATAGGTTTTGAGGGCCTGACGAACTTCATCTGAGAAGATGTGGAAACTGCTAAACTGAATATTATGTTTGTTAAGAATTTCCACCATCTACTTGCTGAAACTGCAGTGTGGCTCCTGAGGTGTTCCTTTCATGAATAGCATGCAGTGGGCAGCGAGAAATAACTTCTTCGGGGGCCGGTTGAGGTCTTCCTTCAGGTGCTCACTACCACTGGGTGAGAAGGAGCCACTAGACGCATGTTGCTGAACTTTTTAAACTCTGGGGCCATGGGCACCATCTAATCAGTAGATTTTCTGAGAATTCTTGAAAAACAGGAAGGTGGGAACATAACTAATTTCATATTTTTCAGATACTTCAGGAACAGTTTCTGCTTCCAATTTCACAAATGAAACTTGTGGGAGCTCTTTGGCGAGCTCTGCCATCACGTCGTTCATCTGAGCACACTGAGGAGCTCATGGTGCCCAGAAATGGACCACAAGAAAGGACTTGGCTCTGAGGTGCAGCAGCTCCTCAAACTGCCAGGCTGAGCCGACCTCTACCACGGCTGCCACCACCTCAGCCACCCCTGCCACAATGCTGCCCATCATGTCCAACTCTTTGCAGCCCCATGGACTGTAAGCCCTATGGTGGAAACACTATGTGTATGCCCCAAATCTATGAGATTCACTTTGTATTCTGTTTGTTTGTTGTTGTTGTTGTTGGTGGTGGTGGTGGTGTGTGTGTGTGTGTGTGTGTGTGTGTGTGTGTGTGTGTGTGTGTGCATGGTGGCCTCACCACTCAGCATGTAGGACCTTAATTTCCTTGACCAGGGATGGAATCTGTGCCCTCTGCATTGGAAGCACAGAATCTTAACCACTGGATTGCCAGGGTCCCTTTAAAGTGTACTCTCTGCTGAATGTACCATTTTATGTAATAGCTTGAATAAATCAAGTACATTGTTCAGATCGTAGATATAGGAGTTGTATAGAACTTTATATGCCACTTTGAGAGATGGCTACGGATGAGGAAATTTTAAATTGATTGAGTTTAAATCAAACTCACTTTTCTGGAATTGACTACAATTATGGTTTCAACCACCAGAGTTGTATCAGTTATCTAGTGTTGCATAACAAATCATCCCACGTTAATGGCTTAAAAAGCCATCATTCATTTGCTCACAGTTTCTATTGGTTGACATTGGGCCAGACCTAGCTGGAGAGGCTCTTCTGCCATTCTTGCCTGAGGTCACTTTTGGAACTGCAGTTATCTGGGGATTGCATGAGACTAGACCATCCAACGTGGAGTCATTAATAGGTCTGCTGCCTCAGATGGGACATTTGGGCCTCTCTCTTCACAGTCTTCTTCACAGAATGGTGGAAGCTTTCTAAAAAGATAAGAGCAGAAGCTGTGAGGCCTCTTGAGGTCAAGACCAGAAGTCACTTGGCCCTTCTACTACATTCTGTTGGTCAAAGCAAGTCTCAGGACCCTTCCATATTCAGGGAGTGCAGAAATGGATTTCACCTCTGTGTGAATAGCTACAAAGAACTTGGGGCCTCTTTACATCCATTATGAAGGGAAATGCAAGTTCAAAATAGAGATTTAATTGGGTTACAGGTTTATAGGAAAAAAAGAAGTTCTATATATTATATTCTTGATTATATGGTTTGAATATGAAACTGCTCCATTTGGTCTCAAAGGGGCTGTGTTGAACAGAGTGTTCATGTCTTTGTGAGGTATGTTTTGACAGGATTGAGAGCTTGCAGAGAGGGTGTCTTCCTGACTCTTTGCAGTGAGTCATTTCTTGGCTGCCTCAGCTCTTGGTAGATGCCCAGGCAAGAAATCCATCTTTAGAGCCCCGTAAGCTTAGGCCCTGTTTTGAGGGGATATGCAAAGAGTATGGGGCTTCCCTGGTGGTGCAGTCTGTAAAGAATCAGTCTACATGCAGGATGATCCCAGAGTCAGGAGCATCCCCTGGAGAAGGAAACGACCACCCATTTCAGTATTCTTGCCTGGGAAATCCCATGGATAGAGGAGTCTGGCGGGCTCGGGTCCTTAGGGTCACAAAGAGTCTCAGACACAGCTTAACAACTAAACCGCCACCACCACATAAAGAGTATGACTTTTGAATAGCCTAGGGTCATAATTTATCTAAGTTCTAAAAAGGGTAAAACTTTTGTGAAATTATCTTTTCTTTATGTGAAGTTCACAGTATATGATTTGTTTTAGCAAGGTAAGGCCTGGCTGAAGGTAAATGCAATGGAAGTCCTGGTGACTGCCAAGTTAACGTGCAGGCACAAAGCCGACGGAGAGGGAAATGGTAAACACTCTTATTTCAAATACCATATCCAAAATGACATAGGGCAGGGCAGAGTTGGAGTTTGGTATATCCTCTGAAAAATCAATGTGGAAGAGCTTGTAGTTTACACCAGGAAACTTTCCTGTGATCTCCTCACGAAAATAAAAGTTTCTGCTCTTAGAAATGAAGGCAGGGGAAGAATTCTTAATTTGAAAAATGCTGTTTTGGCCCTTTTCCTCTCTTTGAGTTGCCTTTCCTTCTGCCTCAACACATCAGATCAGTCCTATCTCCCCCAGGATTCTCTGGGAACTCACATCTGGTGTATGAAATGGATTTGGATCCTGTATTTCTGCCAAGTTAGACAAACGTGAGCACTGCAAGATGTGGGAGGCAAAGAAAGCAATTGTTTGCTGCCGCACCATTTTAACTTTCCTCCCGACTTTCAGCTCTCACATTCACAGTGCCATTTGTAAAAGTGAAAATTCAGTGTCTTTGCTGGGCCCACTTGAGTGTTCCATCCTTTTCCTTTGCTAGCTATATTTGTATGAAGAGACACACCATTCATTTCTTTAGCCTTGGGATCCACTTGAAAACTCTCACCAGGACTCAGACTTCTGTTCTTCTTTCTTCTAAGGCACTATATACATTTTTCGTCCTCTGAGCACCCTGGCAAGTGTGCTGACAGTGATGTTATTCTCTCAAGAGTGCAAACAGTGTTTTCTGCCTGACCATGGCTTCACACTCTGTCTCTCACTGAGGCCTGGTCAGGCAAGCTGTGGGTACACTTCTTGAGAAGGCTGATTGTTGTGAAAAACCTTTGCCACATAAACAGAAGTAAGGATTGGGTCTTTCGGATATGATTGCCAGCAACTTTTCTCTTATAACCTCTAGAACACCATTGCATCAGTTCAGACTTGTGACTGGGAAGAAATATCAGTTCAAAGACTTAATTGGCTAAGAATGAGGAGTACTTTGCAGCTTGGTGGATGGCAAAAGAACAGAATGCCCCAGGAGCATCTGCCTTGTTTCCCAATATTTAGAGGATTCACAGACTGACTAGTCTGACTCAGACTCATAAAGGTGAGTTTTCCCCGGAGGAAGCTAGAGTGAGCCTCACTTTAGGTCTTCTGCCTTTTGGAGCACTCTCAGGGGCTTCTGTATTTCTGTATTTAACCTATCAATAAAAAGTAAGTATTGCTTTACCACAAACCTAATTTAGCTAAAATTATTTATTCATTTGTTCATTAATATTTATAAGCAGATACTGTCCTAGGGCTAGAGACACAAAGATAGATAAGACAGAATTTCTGCTCCTAAGAGTTAATGTCGTAGGGTGAGGATCTAAGAGAGGGAAGGGGTAGAGATATAAAAATAGATGCTGATAATACAGAACCCTTTCCCCCACCTTTTTATAATGTGAAAATATACTCTCTTCTGCTATGGCAAGTAAAGGTTTAATTGATTCATTTATTTAATCAGCAAACATTTGCCAATTGCCTGCTTTGCACTAGGAACTGTATCAGATGCTGTGTCTACTTAAAGAACAGCCTGAGGGTAACATAAGGAAGATCAAAGCAGCAGCCTCCCACACCTCCCTTTGCCCTCTCCCTTGCTCTCTCACCTGGCCCTCTGCAGTGGGCTCCAACAGCACCAGATGAGGTGGCAGCACTCCCTAACGTTTTCTGTGTCCAAAAGAGGAGATGCCCTCAAAGGGGAACTTCGAAAAGAAGTAGAACTGCAATGTAAACATCACCTTCAAACATGCCAATCATTTGTCCTCTCTTGCTTCTCTTTAAACATACATGTTGCTTCATTCAAGGCAGTGGGGCAGCAACTCAAATGGAAGAACGGAAAAATAGAACAGTCAGAGTATGGTAGCTTTGCCAAAGACTGCTTACATCTTTGATGAGTCACCACCTTTAGTAAATGAAAACCAAGCCTCAAAAATGAATGGAGGCTACCTAGGGTAGTAATGGGTATGACCCAGATAAGGGCGGAGTCTTATCTCCTTCTCCACTTGATACCCAGTGAAGACATCTACAAATATTTCCATAAATGCTTTTTAGTTCACCAAGCACTTCCCTCCCACACCCTGAGGCCCCAGATACATTAGTTCACTGAACCATACAGAAAAAGAAAAGAACTATTTGGGTAAATAAATGTAGATATTTCTTTTAAGTACTGAGGAGTAGATTGAAATCACTACATGGAAAATGAGACTTGAAATAGTTGAAAAAAGAAGAGGTAGACTTTATTTGTAATATTACAGAAATATTTCCAAAATACATGAGTGGGTTAAACAAATTAAATATTTTTTTTTTTTATTTAGCTGGGCCAGGCCTTATTTGTGGCATGTGGGATCTTTAGCTGGACTCTTAGTTGTGACATGGGGGAATCTAGTTCCCTGACAAGACACTGAACCTGGCCCAGTGTTGAGAGAACAGTCTTAGCCACTGGGCCACAAGAGAGTCCCTGTTCTAAACAAATTTGCAAAGTAACATACAGTAGTAGGATGCCATATATGGTTTTCAAAAAGGAGGTGAAATGATAATAGCTAGGGTTTCCCTGGTGGCTCTGACAGTTAAGAATCTCCCTGCAACGCAGGAAACCTGGATTTGATCCCTAGGTCAGGAAGATCCCCTGTAGAAGGGAATGGCTATCCACTTCAGTATTCTTGCCTGAAGAATTCCATGGACAGAGGAGCCTGGCAGGCACAGTCCATGGGCTTGCAAAGAGTCGGGATGTGACTGAATGACTAACACACAGATGATACTTTGTAGTACTTACTATGTGCCATACCAGACACCGTTCTCCAAGTGCTTTACGTAGGTGAACTCACTGACACTCAAAACATCTCCATGACTTGGGTACTATAATTATCATTCCCATATTACAGACTTGAAAACAGCAAAGTTGAGTGTCTTGCCTAAAGTCACAAAGCTAGGATTTAAACCCAGGGCGGTTTGCCTATAGATTCTGGAACTTAAGTTTTGCAATATTTCCACAGGAACAGCTAAATGAATGTAAATGCTTAGGAAAAAAGATCAGAAAGATATATACTAAACTGAAAATCATGGTTGTATTTGGAAAGAAATCAGGAATTAGAGACCGGGCAGGTCAAATATTCCATTAGCTACAATGCTTGAGGGTTTTGTTTCTCCCCAAAGAGATTTCCGCCAGGATAATGATTTCAGATTACTTCTGTTAAATTAATGTGAAAATTATTTTAAAATCTTGTGGTCAGTGGAAGTGATTTTGCATAAAATCACTAGGTTATGCTCTTCTCCTAAATTTCACATTGACTTTGGTATCTTTGGGAGTAGAAGTGTTAATTGTGTTAATCTTTCCTCTTTGTCCATCTCATAACCTCTGATGGAATCTTATTTCAGAGATTAGATAAAAAGCTATTTCAGGTTTTGTCTGGAACAATGGGATGCATATTGGTGAAACTATTATATTTCATGGCTGAAGTATCTTTCAGAGATACTTCAGAAACTGAAGCCCAGGTAGCCATATCAGATCAAGTATTAAGTATTGAACTAAATCAAGAAGGGATTTGTCATTTAATTACAAAAATGAAGTGGAACTTTAAAGTCTCATGCAGCTACTGCTGCTAAGTTGCGTCAATTGTGTCCGACTCTGTGCGACCCCATAGATGGCAGCCCACCAGGCTCCCCCATCCCTAGGATTCTCCAGGCAAGAACACTGGAATGGGTTGCCATTTCCTTCTCCAATGCATAAAAGTGAAAAGTGAAAGTGAAGTCGCTCAATCGTGTCTGAGTCTTAGAGACCCCATGGACTACAGCCTACCAGGCTCCTCCGCCGATGGGATTTTCTAGGCAAGAGTACTGGAGTGGGTTGCCATTGCCTTCTCTGTTAAAGTCTCATATGTACTAATAATTAGAAAATAGTAGTGTGTTAGAGTTCTCCAGAGAAACAGACCAATAGGAGATACAGACAGAGGTATGTCTAATCTTCGAATACAGATCTAAATCTTTGGGAAATTATAGATATCTATTTATCTATATCTTCTCTCTAGACAGATAGATAGATAATGAGAGAATCAGTATTGGCTTACACATTTGTGGGGAACTGGTGAGTCTGAAGTCTTCATGGTTGACCAGCTAGAAACTCAGGTAAAAGTTGATACACTCTGGAGTCTGAAGTCTACAAGGCAGGTCAGCAGGTTGAAAACTCAGGCAGGGTTTATACTGATATGTTGCAGTCTTGAGGCAGAACTGTTTCTTTTTTGCAGAAACCTCATCTTCAACTTATCGGATGAGGCCTACCCTCATTATAGAGAGTAATCTGTTTTACTTCAAGTCAACTGACTTGTAAATGTTAATCACATAACACAAATACCTTCACAGCAACATCTAGACCACTGTTTGACCAAACAACTGGGCATCATAGACTAGCCAATTTGTGTGCATGCGTGTACATGCTCAATCATATCCAACTCTTTGTGGACCCCATGGTCTGTAGCCCCACCTGGCTCCTCTGTCCATGGAGTTCTCCAGGCAAGTATACTGGAGTGGAATACTCGGAATATTGGAATACTGGAATACTTCCTATTCCAGGGGAATCTTCCCAACCCAGGGATTGAATCTGAGTCTCTGGTGTCTCCTGCGTTGGTAGGCAGATTCTTTACCACCATGCCACCTGGGAAGCCCCAGCCAGGTTAACACAGTTAACCATATGAGTAAAGTCTAATTTGAACTAAATTCTGACTGCTCAAAAATATATGTTAGAGATATGCCAGTCTAGTGATTTTTTTTTCCATTTAAAAAAATCTTTATTGAATTTGTTACAATACTGCTTCTTTTTTGTTGTTTCATTTTTTTAAATTTATTCATTTTTTAATTGAAGGATAATTGATTTACAGAAAGTCTAGTGATTTTTTCACTTAGGATGACTGACGTCCTAATTTGCTTTAAAAGATTCAATCATTTGAAAAAAAAAAAACATTTGTATAGTGCATTTGCAATATATTTAGCTATTCTAATCACCAGTTTTGCTTAACACAAACTAGGTTGTGAGATAATTCTGAATTATTTCATGGCAGTCGAAAAAAGGTTAACTAAAACAATGCACACAAATCTGTAAAGCTAACAGTAAACACACTGAACTCATTGCTATAATCATGCATTTTCACATTTGGTCTTAGTTAAAGATAGCTAGCCTAGATACAATGTGACTATGCTTTACAGTGAAACTGGTCAGTAATGAGGTGTGTTCAACTTGATAAAATCACTCACTTCTCTCTGACATCTCATCTGCAAGTTACACAAATGGTTAACTCAGTTACGCCAATGATTTCAGGATAATCTCAACCTGAATGTGGATTCTAAATAAATTATGAGTTGGGCATTTGAGAATATTAATAAATATGGATCTGTTGCCCCTGGCATTATTGCTGAAGTTTAGTATTGCCTTGATGCTCTGTTAGTAAACACATCAATTCTTTGTTACTGGTAAACTGAAGAAAAACTAGTGTCATTAGAATTATCAATTTAATTAACAAAAGGTTGTTACCTTCAGATAAGAACAAAATTATATACCACCTAAAAGACATTTAAATGTCTTTCTGCCACTGCAAAGGAAGGAATAGTGTGTGGTGTATGCCATGGAGTTGGTGGCATTTGTCTTATTTCTTATCTGTGGGATAGGTATTATTAGTGTCTCTGAAGAGACTAACAGGAAAATTGTTGCTGTTCAGTCGCTTAGTCGTGTCCAACTCTTTGTGACCCCATGGACTGCAGCACACCAGGCTTGCCTGTCTTTCACCATCTCCTTAAACTCACATTCGTGTCCATTAAGTTGGTGATGCCATTCAACCATCTCATCTGCTGTTGTTCCCTTCTTCTCCCGCCTTCATTCTTTCTGAGCATCAGGAGTCTTTTCCAATGAGTCAGCCTTTTTATCAGTGGTCAAAGTATTGGAGCTTCAGTTTCAGCATCAGTCCTTTCAGTGGATATTCAGGGTTGATTTCCTTTAGGATTGACAGGTTTGATCTCCTTGCAGTCCAAGCGACTCTGGAGAGTCTTCTCCAGCACCAGTGTTGGAAAGCATCAATTCTTTGGGGCTCGGCCTTCTCCATTGCCCAGCTCTCACATCTGTACATGACTACTGGAAAAACCTTCTCCATTGCCCAGCTCTCACATCTATATAGCTTTGACTATATGGACCTTTGTATGCAAAGTAATATCTCTGCTTTTTAATATGCTGTCTAGGTTGGTCATAGCTTTTCTTCCAAGGAGCAAGCGTCTTTTAATTTCATGGCTGCAATCACCGTCCACAGTGATTTTGGAGCCCAAGAAATTAAATTCTGTCACTCTTTCCATTGTTTCTCCATCTGTTTGCCATGAAGTGATGGGACCAGATGCCATGATCTTTGCTTTTTGAATGTTGAGTTGCAAGGCAACTTTTTCACTCTCCTCTTTTCCCTTCATCAAGAGGCTCTTTAGTTTCTCTTCGCTTTCTGACATAAGGGTGGTGTCATCTGCATATCTGAGGTTATTGATATTTCTCCTGGCAATCTTGATTCCAGCTTGTGCTTCATCCAGTCAGGCATTTCACATGATGTACTCTGCATATAGTTAAATAAGTAGGTTGACAATATACAGCCTTGATGTACTCCTTTCCCAATTTGGTACCAGTCCATTGTTTCATGTCCAGTTCTAACTGTTGTTTCTTGACCTGTATACAGGAGGTAGGTCAGGTGGTCTGGTATTCCCATCTCTTTAAGGATTTTCCACATTTTATTATGATCCACACAGTCAAAGGCTTTAGCATAGTCAGTGAAGCAGTTGTTCTGGAATTCTCTAGCTTTTTCTAAGATCCAATGGATGTTGGCAATTTGATCTCTGGTTCCTCTCCCTTTCCTAAATCCAGCTTGTACATCTGGAATTTCTCGGTTCATATACTGTTGGAACCTAGCTTGAAGGATTTTGAACATTACTTTGCTAGCATGTGAAATGAGTATAATTGTGCAGTACTTTGAACACTCTTCAGCATTGCCTTTCTTTAAGATTGGAATGAACATTGACCTTTTCCAGTCCCGTGGCCCCTGCTGAGTTTTCCAAATTTGCTGACGTATTGAGTGCAGCACTTTAACAGCATCAGTATTTGAAATAGCTCAGCTGGAATTCCATCTAGCTTTGTGTGGAGTGATGTTTCCTAAGGCCCAGTTGATTTCACACTCTAGGATGTCTGGCTCTATGTGAGTGATCATACCATTATAATTATCTGGGTCATTAAGATCTTTTTTGTATAGTTCTTCTGTGTATTCTTGCCACCTCTTCTTAATGTCTTCTGCTTCTGCTAGGTCCATACCATTTCTGTTCTTTATTGTGCCTATCTTTGCATGAAATATTCCCTTGGTATCTCTAATTTTCTTGAAGAAATCTCTAGGCTTTCCCATTCTATTGTTTTCCTCTATTTCTTTGCACTATTGACTTAAAAAGCCTTTCTTATCTCTCCTTGCTATTCACCGAAACTCTACATTCAAATGGGTGTATCTTTCCTCTTCTCCTTTGCCTTTTGCTTCTCTTCTTTACTCAGGTATTTGTAAGCCCTCTCAGACAACCATTTTCCTTTCTGCGTTCCTTTTTCTTGGGGATGGTTTTGATCACCACCTCCTGAACGATGTTGTGAATCTTCGTCCATAGTTCCTCAGACACTCTTGTCTATTAGATCTAATTCCTTGAATCTATTTGTCACTTCCACTGTATAATCATAAGGGGTTTGATTTAGGTCATACCTGAATGCCCTAGTGGCTTTCCCTCTGTTCTTCAATTTAAGTCTTAATTTTCCAATAAGGAGTCAGCTCCCAGTCTTGTTTTTGCTGACTGTATAGAGATTCTCCATCTTTGGCTACAAAGAATATAATCAACGTATTGACCATCTGGTGATGTCTAATAGGAAAATTGAGTGAAGTGAAGTGTAGTCACTCAGTCGTGTCCGACTCTTTGCGACCCCATGGACAGTAGCCTACCAAGCTCTGCCGTCCATGGAATTTTCCAGGCAAGAATACTGGAGTGGGCTGCCATTTCCTTCTCCAGGGGATCTTCCCAACCCAGGGATCAAACCTGTGTCTCCTGCATTGCAGACAGACACTTTACCGTCTGAGCCACCAGGGAAACCCAATAGGCTCATAAATTCAGAAACTTGCTCAAGGTCACCAGAAAACAGCAGATTCCCTTCAAGGCCTAAACGCTTCCTCTAAGACCCAGCTGAAGGAACTAAAATGTTTGCTCTGGTGTTTCTTCACATAACAAAGGTGATATTCTTATCTTATCTTGTGTTTGTCTCCTTTCTCACCTTTAGCACAGTACTAAGTGTAAAGGTCTTTCCCCACAAATAAGGCATTTCTTTCCAGGTGAGCGCAGCAGGTGGGACTGTTTTCAGTATGCTTTTATTACTTTGCAGTTTGTCTTTGGTTAGATCAAATTTAAACCTGTGTCTCGCCTTACTTGCCTTCTTCTGCATCACCACTGGAATAGACCAGGAGCTGCAATCAGTGCCACAGTGATGGGAATGTTGGGGGTGGAGACCAGGGGTCATTGTGGGAGAGTGCAAACAACGCCCTGGGTGGGGTTTCAAGGCACTGATGAGTGTTTTTAGTTATAAGAGAAAAGAAAAGGGAGTCCTTTCCTTTTCTCTGGTTTTCCTTTGCTCACCTCTTCAGTGAAGCCTGTAAGCTGTTGTTCCTGCAAATTTTGTTTAAATAGGCACTCAGGTCAAAATTGCTCTATGGTGCTTGTGCCTTGATTTAGTCATGAAGACGAATCTGTATTCTGCTGTCATATAGCATTGCTAGATGTGAATAAGACTATATGGTTCTTCCCTGGAACTGTATTTATAAACTAAAGGGTACTAGAGATTATCTAGTCCAGTGATTTTCTCACATTTTTTTTTAATAGCACAAAAACCTTTTCAAACTTATTTCTAAGCCTACAAACAAAACAAAGAAGAGGTGCTGCTCTGATGTAGCTCTTAGGCTCTTTTCTCAGTTCTGTCTCTTTTTTTTTTTTAGGGATGACTGACAAATGTATTTCTTTTTATTGTTTTCTCTAATGTATTTCAGAAACTGAAGTGTTTTATTTTATTCCACTGTTGGCCATTGTTTGAGCCCTACACACTCCCTTTCCTTTCACCTCAAAGGGAGCGCCTTTGTATGTAGCCACGCATTCATCATTAGTGTAAAGATCAGGCTGGATCTGCTCCGAAATCGTTTTAGGATTTAGCTCCTTGTCATGGTGGGCAACCGCCGTCATGAATCTGACCAACAGCGTGCTGCGGAGCTTCCGCATCACCAAGGTGTTCCACGAAAACTCTGACAAGATCAACTGCTTCGACTTCAGCCCCAACGGGGAGATGGTCATCACGAGCAGCGACGACAACTCCATCGTGCTCTATGACTGCCAGGAGGGCAAACCAAAGAGAACCCCGTACAGTAAGAAATACGGCGTGGATCTCATCAGATACACTCATGCAGCAAATACAGTAGTTTAGGCTTCCCTGGTGGCTCAGACGGTAAAGCATCTGCCTACAATGGGGGAGACCCAGGTTCGATCCCTGGGTCGGGAAGATCCTCTGGAGAAGGAAATGGCAACCCACTCCAGTACTCTTGCCTGGAAAATCCCATGGATGGAGGAGCCTGGTAGGCAACAGTCTATGGGGTCACAAAGAGTCGGACACGACTGAGCGACTTCACTTCACTTCACTGTGGTGTTGGAGAAGACTCTTGAGAGTCCCTTGGACTGCAAGGAGGTCCAACCAGTCCATTCTAGAAGAGATCAGTCCTGGGTGTTCTTTGGAAGGAATGATGCTAAAGCTGAAACTCCAGTACTTTGGCCACCTCATGTGAAGACTTTGATGCTGGGAGGGATTGGGGGCAGGAGGAGAAGGGGACAAGAGAGGATGAGATGGCTGGATGGCATCACCGACTCGATGGACGTGAGTTTGAGTGAACTCCAGGAGTTGGTGATGGACAGGGAGGCCTGGCATGCCGCAATTCATGGGGTCACAAAGAGTCGGACACGACTGAGCGACTGAACGGAACTGAACTGAACAGCTCTAACAAAAGAGACGATACTGTTCGTTACCTGTCCTTGCATGACGTCAAATATATCAGGTACTTTCCTGGACATCGCAAAAGGGTGATGGCCTTGTCCATTGTCACCTGTGGATGACGCTTTCATTTCTGGGTCTCTTGATAAGATCATTCGGCTCTGGGATCTCCACTCTCCTAACTGCCAGGGTCTCATGCATATACAGGGCAAGCCAGTTTGTTCTTTTGATCCAGAAGAATTAATTTTGCTGCAGGTGTCAATTCTGGAATGGTCAAACTTTATGATCTTTGCTCTTTTGATAAGGGGCCATTTGTGACATTTAAGATGAAGTATGATTGGACTTGTGAGTGGACAGGGATTAAGTTCAGCAAAGATGACAGGCTCATCCTCATCTCCACCAATGGCAGCTTCATCTGTCTGATTGATGCATTCAAGGGAGTGGTGATGCATGTTTGGGGGTTATGCTAAAAGCAAGGCTGTCACATTGGAGGTCTCATTTACCCCAGACTTCCAGTTTATTATAATTGGTTCAGAGGATGGCAAGATCCATGCTGGAACAGAGAGAGTGGTATAAAAGTAGCTCTATTGGATGGCAAACACACAGGCCCCATTACCTGTTTGCAGTTCAACCCCAAGTTCATGACCTTTGCCAGCGCTTGTTCTAACATGGCCTTCTGGTTACCCACCATTGATGACTGACCTGCATGGTGCTTGGCTGTTTTCTGTACAGTGAGGGGTGGCAAGTAGGAAAAAACTCAGAGGGGACTAAGATAATAGTGGGATTGGATCATTTGACTGGACTGGAGAGCATCCTTCCACATGGCCTTCCCAAGAATGTGCTATACATCTGCTCAAAAGAAGAAAGTTACTTTGCCGAGCTTCTTACAAAAGTAATTCTGTCTCCAGAAACAGATTCATTAGGAGGTGCCAAGATTTCAACTTTCCCTGGTGAACTTTCACACATCACCATTGCCTGAGACAAAGTAAACCCACCATCTGATTTTGCATCTGTTAAGAGGAACATGCTTCACCAGGCCACTGACCACTGTTCTTGGGGCTCCAACATCTACTTCATCTACATACAAAGAATCTGTATCAGGGTGTTTTCTGGCAGTGATGATACACCCAATTCGAAGATCCAGATGGGGAAACATCAACAGGCTTAGAGTCAGCTACTGGTTGCTGTTTTTTCTCTTTTCTCTCCTTTCTTTTCAGTTTTCTCTTTCATCTTTTCTTCTCCTCCTCCTCCTCTTTTACTTGCTCTTTAGCACCAGAAGATATGGTTGTTATTGGTATAGATTGTATCTCATTTTCAGAAACTGTAGAATCAGCTTTTAGTGGAGTACCAGATGGAAATGGTATTTTACTCCATTTTGAATTTCTGCCTTAATTAGCTCATTTTAGTCCTTCTTCTTCAATTTAGCATTTTCAACTCGAAGTTTCTTCTCTTCTCTGTCTGCAAAATTTCCTTCTCCTTAATTAGAGCAATTTGCTGCTTCAATAATTTGATCTGCTTCTGCACCTTTCTGCTACAATCACTTCAGAACAGCATCTCTGGTTGCCATTTTTGCCAAGAAATGGTAGAAAATCATGTATCAGTGGACCTGAGGCACCTCAGCAGCCTCAGCTGGGAGTGAGTAATCAGTGCCTCCCCTCAGTTCCTAATATTTCCTAGGAGCCCTCATTTAGTTTGATTTAGTCTACCCTCTCATTTTATGAACTTAACAAAAAATTCTGAACAAATATTGTGTCTAGCTAGCACTGCACTAAGTTTAGAAAGTGTGCTTAGTCGCTCAGTCCTGTCTCTTTGTGACCCTATGGACTGTAGCCCACCAGGCTCCTCTGTCCATGGGGGTTCTCCAGGCGAGAATACTGGAGTGGGTTGCTATGCCCTCCTCCAGGGGATCTTCCCAACCCAGGGATCAACCCTAGGTCTCCCATATCGCAGGCAAATTCTTTACTGTCTGAGCCACTAGGGAAGCCCAAGAATACTGGAGGGGGTGGTCGACACATTCTCCAGGGGATCTTCCCAACCCAGGAATTGAACCAGGGTCTCCTGCATTGCAGGTGGATTCTTTACCAGCTCAGCTACCAGGGAAGCCCTTAGGAAAAACACTGGGCCTAAAATATGGGTATGCTCTGGTCCCTGGTTTATCAGGGAAGGCAGATGATTACAGCACAATAGTGAATTCAGTGATAATTACCTGTGAAACTTGGAGCCATGGAACTGGGGCTCTCTAATTCAGTCTGGGGGTGAATTCAGAGTGTGAGCCCGAGTCTCTATGACTGGGCCAATTAGCTAGGAGGGCAGTTAAAACTTGGAAAGGTGTGGGGAAGAGTATAATACAGACTGAAAAATGGAGTGGGTAAGTAGCTAGAGGTATATTCTGGAAGCTACTAGGCATTTTATGTTAATAGTTCAATGGGAACTGATGAAGAGGCCTAAGCCCTCCCTGTCTTGAAATTGAAAGTAAGGTGGTGTCACTTAACGCCTTGAGGTACGGAAACAAAGAGGTCAAATTTATTTCAGATTGCCCATAGGGACAATGGCCTTGATGAGAACTAGCAAAGAGGTAGGAAGGCAAGCCAGGAGAGTCAAGAGCAAGAGCTCTCTGATAAGAGAACATGAGAGCAGAGGCAAGTCTGGGAGGAAAAGGATGCATCACGTTGAGGTTCCAGGTACAGATGTCCAGCATGATCAGATGGGTATCTAAGGGGAAAAGCCTAAGTGGTTCGGACTCCAAGCTTTTACTGCTGACAGTGCAGGTTTAACCACTCGTCAGGGAAGACCCCGCAAGCCTCTTAGTGCAGCCAAATAATAAAAAAAGATGTGGGAAGATTAGTTTAAGAGATTAAATCAAGAGATTGCTTAAACTAATTTTGCTTCTCATTTTTCTTAACCTTTTTCTGTATACTAAACATATATTACTTTTCTAAATGGGAAAATGCATAAAGTCTGTTATCTTCCAACTTTGCTCTTTAACCCAACTGGCAGCATACCATGTAATAACCTGCATTTTCACTAACAATACTATGCAGCCACTAAAAATCATGATTGCGAAAGAAAAATGCAACAATTTACCATTTTCTTACACTAAACTTTACAATTTGGTTTAGTTGGACTCTGTAGATACAGTAAAACAGAAAAATCTCTTGTGAATAGTGTTCACAGCATGTTAAGTGCTTTCTTGAATGAACATTAGGCACTCCTAATGTTCTGTCACCATTGATGGCAGAACAAATGCAAACCGGAAATATCCAGCCCAGTGTCTCATCAGAAACGTAACTCACAAGTGTGTCTGAGAAGTTTCACGCTTTTCTGACATTGCCTGGGAATGATGAATTTTGCCTAAAAACAGTAACGAAAAGTTGGGTGGTTTTCATCTGAACTTCCTTGCCACAACAAATAGATCATACTCTGTGATTACTATCACCTAGCAGATTGATAGCTGACCTACATGGAACATACATACTCAAAAGCTATCAATGAACATTTGCTACTTTTAATTCATTAGAAGAAAAGAACCATGCTCATTTCAGTAACTTATTTTCATTATGCTCAAAGCAATTTACACATTTAATATTTAGTACTACCCAGCTTATTTTTTTAAACCATTAAACTGAAGTATAATTTACAATGTTGTTAGTTTCAAGTGTACAATAGATTCAGTTATACATATGTATATATACTTTATCAAATTATTTTCCATTATAGGTTGTTATAACCTATTGAATATACTTCTTGGTGTTTTACAGGTCCTTGTTATTTCTCTCTTTTATATGTATATATGTTAATTAAGACACCTAACTTACTCCCTCCTCCCTTCCCCTTTGGTAACCATGTTTATTTTCTATGTCTGTGGGTCTGTTTTGCAAATAAGTTCATTTATATCATCTTTTCAGATTCCACATATAAATAACTTCACCTAATAGGATAATTTCTAGGTCCATCCATGTTGCTGCAAACGGCATTATTTCATTCTTTTTATGGCTGAGTAGTATTCCATGTATATATATCACATCTTTATTCATTCATCTATTAATAAGTCATTTAGGTTACTTCCATGTCTTGGCTATTGTCAACAATGCTGCTCTGAGTATTGGGGTACAGGTGTCTTTGCAAATTAAAGTTTCCTCCTTCAGCTTATTCTAATCCATAAAGGCACAGTGTAAGCAAGGCTATACACTGTTAATATGCCAGCGATATCTATTTCTAGCAATGTGTAGCACTTCTCAGTTATCAAGACGTAAACAGGCTACTTGGGTGAGGAGAGTCTGATTTATCTCGTTTTCAACAGAATAATTTCCCCCAGTACTAGTTCAATATATTAACTTTTGCTTTCTAGATCATAGGTGGGGATAAATGTGTTAGACTCTACAGATTTCAAAGAAGGCAGGTAGAATCACTGTCAGGAAAACATGCACCATAGTCAAAGTTTTAAAAAACTTGACCTGTAATATGAATGGGTTCACCTTCTAATGAAGAGAAACTGGCTAGTACACATAGGATAGTCTTTATTTGGGAAACATAATGCCAACTTAAAGACACTATCAAAAAAAAATAAACTGAAGAGAATAAAATTATTTAAAAAAATCACACACATTTTTATATGAAATCTCATTTTTTACTCAGAACCACTATGGACGTTTAGGTAATTAAACAAAAAAGGAAATACAGCGAATCAGATCAAAATTGTTCAAAGGTTGCCTCTTTCAAGTAGAAGACAAAGACAGACAATTAGCTGAACTTTGAACATTATGTGGGGGTTTAGAGATACCAACCTGTGCTGACAGAAATTCCCCTTACAGCCCTCTGAATTCTACAGTTCCACGTCCACAAATTCAACCAAATGCGGATCATAAAGTACTATAATATTTATTGCATATAGTAATACTGCATAAAAGTGGACTCACACAGTTCAAACCCTTGTAGTTCCAAGGTCAGTTGTATAGCTTGAAGACTGGTGTGGTGTTCTCAACTGTGCCTGATCATAAGCATTAACCAAGGGACTCCTTACAGTCCGAGACTCACTTTTTCCATTCTGGCTCACTGGGTGGCAGGTTTGGACTGTGGACCAAGAATTTGAATTTTAAGCACCTCAAGTGGTTCTAATAACCAGGCAGGTTGGGGAAATAGTGGTTAAGGGAGGAGGGGAGGGAGAAACAGCAGCAACACCAGTCACCACAGCTCCCATCCCCATACTCGATGACTGCCCATCCAACTACCTGAGAATGAGACCACTCAACTGAAATTGAGGAATTATCCATAGCACACTGTTTATTTCAAGTCCAAAACACATAATTAATCATTTTTCTTAACAGACTGCATAATTTTTACTGCATGAATATTTAGGGTTTCTCTATTCACAACTGTAAATTTACTTAACTTTAGGCTGAAATGATTCATTATATATATATATATCTCCATATCAATTTACTCCAGAGGACACGTACTTTTAACAAATCTGTTTAGAAAATATTTTACATAAAAACACACAAAGCATTACAACACTCTTCAGTTGTTGCAACCAGCCTTCAGCAAAGATTTGGCTGAAACTCATCATTTTCTACAAAACATTCCAAGACTGAGTACAATAGAATGTAGTATTTTACATACTTTAGCTTATTATTGCAATTAAAACTTCCTCTTTCTTTGATGGCATCTGCATATATTATACTCATACAGCAGGAGAATTCTTTTCTCTAACTGGTGACTTATTAAATAAAATGGTCTTTTTGGGTATAACTTGTCTCCAATTAAGAACCTAAACAGTCATATGATGAAATCAAATGATAGACATATATAGGGCTTTTTAGTAAGAGCATTTCAAACAACAGAATTTAAAACCTATCAGTATAATATCCTTTATTGTTTTGTGTTCAGTAACTACCACCTGAAGTGCTATTACTTGTAGTATAATCAGTTGGCATCAAAATATAAAGTAAAAATATGTACATTTTAATGTATCATTTCTTACCTGAATAATCTCAGATCTCTTGAGAATGTTCCACAAAGTGGAATTTCTTCCTAAAGTTACAGTGAATGTGGTACAATGTGTACAACTTGGTTAACCAGTGCCTGCCTTTCATTCCAATATTTTTCCTTATCTTGAATCAAATACACAATCTTGACTACCATATTATAATGCACTGGTTTACAGTTTGTATATAAAGTCCAACTCAAGCTTATTTTGGTTTATTGTACATGCTTTATTAAAAGGGTACGGGTATTTACAGTATCAGCAGAGTCCCTTCCAAGGCGCTCTCACACACACTCAAGACACACCCACACGACATCCATACTACAGCCCCATGCACCCACACCAGTGAGATGTGAGAGTCAAGACTCTTAAAATTAGGCAGCTGTTAGGGGACAGAGTTGTTGATTTGTTCAATTTTTTTTTTGAAAAGAGAAAAGCATGGGGGAATACATTTGGCCATTATAATGCTAATGAAGTTTGTGTATATTAACATATATATGGCAGTAACACTGAATATTCCTTTTACATTCTATATACACAGAATGACATCAAGGTTTTGCAGTCAACAGAATATTCCAACTTCAGTCTCAATGCTGCTTGTAGTGATTTCAGAATTCACATAGGGGCTTTCCCTAAAAATAATTCAAGTCTATGTAAGTGAAATAAGGCACAATTAATATTGATTTGATCTAGGGGAAGGAAAGGGATAAAAACTAGTTTCAAATGATCTTGCTGTTGGGGAATTAGCTTTGACTTAAATCCACCTGAAATCCATTCTTCTAATTTCCAAAGATTTCTTAGAAATAAAGGTTTTCTTCTTTTCCCTGACAAAACCCAAAAAGAAAAGCTTGGGATTCACATTTACCATTTTAATGTTTCAGTAGCCTTAACTACTTAAAACTGATGCACACCCTAACCTCTCCTGCCCAGGTCTCCTCTCTTCCTCATTGCTAAAACAAAAACACAGCACATGAAATAGGAATTCCTTCCTGTGTGTTTTTTTTAAAGAGATTTCAAAAAAATCTCTTATACACTCAAGTAGCAAATACATATCAGGTTGTCTTTGATTAAAAAAAAGGAAAGAAAAAAAGGAGAAAGTAATCTTGTGACTCTCTTGCTCTTTAAAAATATCCCTGTCTCCTTCCTTTCAGGATGAAGCCCCACCAGACATTACAAATAACTGCAACAAATGAGTCTGGCAGCACACATAATGTCTAGTATTCAAATCTTCATAGTGAGACTCATGTAGCTTGTACAATCTGTTGAATGTTTTTTGCAGCAGGTGAACCAAACCCAAAGATGCTGGACATTCTGTGAAAGGGAGTAAGAATTGCAGTTCTGAAGGCCCCTGACTTTGGTTGTTTACAAAGTTCAATCCTGTTTATTGTGATCCTTGGTATCTTCTTCATCTGTATATTCTGACGGTTCTTCCCCTGGTTTTAGGAGTCTGCCTACATAATCATATTTTTCTGAAAGATACATCAAAAGAAAATCAGTAGTAATCAAATTTGTTTCACAATTCCATTATACAGCAGGGAAGGTGTATGCTTCTTTCAGTCATAGAGAATAAGGTAAGTTTTCCCTATCATTTACCGTGTCCCATCTTTTTATACTCATGTAAGGCTTGAACAAAAGAAAACAGGATCAGGGAACTTATAAAGCTTTGGATTTGTGCTTTGGAGGAAAGTGTTTCATACAACCAGTTCTTAATCAAGGACACTGCCTCAGAATCACTTGAAGATATTTTAAAAATACATGTTGAGTCCAGGACCCAGGCCAGGCTCTTGGAATACGTCTGATGACTGGTTTACCTCTAATGTGCACTGAGTCTCAGAGCAGATCTTTAAATTTAATAACCCAAAGTAACTGTAATTATTGTAATTAAATAAATAAGGTGGCAACACAGGGCATTTCCAAGTGAGAAGATCTTAAAAAAGTTAATGGTGACTTTGCTGGGGCTGAAGAAGTAGGGAGAAGAATATGAGGTGGAAAATCACATGGAAAGTAAATCCAACCTGGACATATTCTTGGGGAGAAAATGTGACACACGTACTAGTCCCTAAGAAAACAAACCAAACGAACAGATGAAAATTCACTTGTTACTTATTATCTTGTGTTCTTCGAGGTCCCGATATGTGACTCTCAGTATATTATTTTTCTTTCTATTAAACTCTCTTAGATGTGACATGTTTTTGTTTGTGACTTGTTTTTATGTTACCATGTGTTTAATTTAGAACACTGTTATGCCCATTGTTATGTTCATGGTAATATTTAGTCATTTCTTGGTCAGGATTCTGAACTGAGTTTAAGTGAATTAACTGACAAATCAAGAGGATGAAATAGGAGGACTGCTTGGTTCAGCAGAACCAGTACAAGTGCCAAGAAGCCAGAAGAGATATTTCAAGGGATCCATAAGTCACATAAGTAGCAGTCCAGAGTGTTCACTGAGGCAGTAAAAACTGATGTCACAAGCATATAATGAACGAGAATGACATTTTTCCTTTATGGTTTGAAGGTAAGATAAATTAAATCATTTAAAAATAAACTAAAATTCAGTATCAGTAATCACCTCAGTTTTAAATATGAACCTATGTTTAAAAAACTCTTATCTTAATGAACAAGCCTAAAGGTGTCACAAGTTTTATAAATTTTAGTTTGTAACAAGTAAATTTTTAAATATGGATTTTACCAACAATAAGCACACGTAACAGTCATTTTGATAGTTAGCTATGCTTATCATCAAATAATGATGGCAACGAAAACAGATAGCATCCTAAGACTCTTAAGGAGTAATGGAATGGTATGTACTTTCTTTGGCCATAAATTTAGTATTTGTAAAGAACCCAACAAAATGAAGGTACCTTTAAACTGCATTTCCCATTCTCGAACACTCTCCATTTGTACAGCATTCAAATCTGAGAGATCATCATATTCATCTTTAAGTGCATCTTTATCTAGGCAAAATGTTGCCAGTCCTCTGGAGGCATCCCTACCAGCAAATATTCCATACGGACCCGCTGGGGAAAAAAAGAAATTATTTAGATTATCTAAAAATATTTTAGAATGTCTCAAAGGAAAATGTCAAATAAAAGAAACTTCATGTCTCTTATCTGGTACTCAGCCTTAATTTCAAAACATGCCCAGACACTGAACAGGATAATGAGAAGAAATTTCTTAGAAATCCACCTTTTGACCAAAGTAAAGTTTTTCACTGAAAATTTAGATTTCAATTACTTTAGATATTAAAAAAAAAACTATTTAAAGATGAAGACTGTGAGGTATTAGAGAAAAGAGGAAACCTAGAAGAGTTAGGTTTGGAAGCCAGTCTTCTTGAGGGGAAATGATGCCTTATTGATTACTGTTAATTGGTTGTGGCATCTAAAAAGAATCAAGAGAACACTGGCTGCATATATATATGGCTATAAGGACACAAAATAATTAGTGTAAAGAATCAGGAACCACCTTGTCTAGGGAGGAATGGCTACCAGAAGCAAGTCATTCCCAAAGTGTGTCCTTGAGAGCAGCAACTCTCTTGCACATCTCTGTATCTTCAATGCTTACCACAGTGCCTGACAGAAAGCAGGAACAAAATAAACACATACTAACAGACAAAACTCCACACAACCGAACTTTCTGAATCAAGAATTTGCTTACATAAATCATAGGTCATTAATGAAATAGTACATAGCTATAAAAAAGAATGAGGTAACTCTGTATGTACAGATGCACAAAGTCTATGATATAGTGACTGAAAAGAGCAATTAGATTACACAGTATGATTCATTTAGTTAGTTTTATTTTTATTCTTTTTTGGCTGCACTGTATGGCATGTGGGAACTTAAGTTCCTGGACCAGAGATCCAGCCCCCTGCAGGGGGTTAAGCCATGCCCCCTACAGCCTAGTCTTAACCACTGGGCCACCAGAGAAGTCCGTAGTATGCATGACCTCCTTTGAACTAAAAGAGATGCACATACATGCACATTTAACCCGTATTTGTATATGCACAAAAAAAGCACCAGGAAGAATACAAACCAAGTACTTAACAGTAGTAATGTTTCTGGAGAATGGAGAGGAAAGTTTTACTTCATTTAATTGCTTAAGCCTGGCTACTTATATATTTTTAGCCATGCCACACAGCTTGTGGGATCCTAGGTTCCCTGAACAGGGATTGAACCTGGGCCCTCAGCAGTTAAGAGTCCTAGCCACTGGACTGCCAGAGGATTCCCAAGTCTGGCTATTTAATAAACAATATTTATAACATAAATCTTTTAAGAGTTAATTTTTTCTTCATCTTAGTTTGTAGAACAGACCATGTAGATTTCCCTGTTTAAAACGTTTTAAGTAGAAAGTGAAGAGGAACTAAAAAGCCTCTTGATGAAAGTGAGAGAGAGTGAAAAACTTGGCTTAAAGCTCAACATTCAGAAAACTAAGATTATGGCATCTGGTCCCATCACTTCATGGGAAATAGATGGGGAACAGTGGAAACAGTGTCAGACTTTATTTTTTTGGGCCCCCAAATCACTGCAGATGGTGATCGCAGCCATGAAATTAAAAGACGCTTACTCCTTGGATAGCATATTCAAAAGCACACATTACTTTGCCGACAAAGGTCCATCTAGTCAAGGCTACGGTATTTCCAGTGGTCACGTGTGGATGTGAGAGTTGGACTGTGAAGAAAGCTAAGCAGTGAAGAACTGATGCTTTTTAACTGTGGTGTTGGAGAGGACTCTTGAGAGTCCCTTGGACTCCAAGGAGATCCAACCAGTCCATTCTAGAAGAGATCAGCCCTGGGTGTTCTTTGGAAGGACTGATGCTAAAGGTGAAACTCCAATACTTTGGCCACCTGATGCGAAGAGTTGATTCATTGGAAAAGACTCTGATGCTGGGAGGTATTGGGGGCAGGAGGAGAAGGGGACGACAGAGGATAAGATGGCTGGATGGCATCACCGACTCAATGGACATGAGTTTGAGTGAACTCCAGGAGTTGGTGATGGACGGGGGGCCTGGTGTGCTGCAATTCATGGGGTCGCAGAGAGTCGGACACGACTGAGTGACTGAAGAATTATGTGCTAATAAATAACATGTACAAAATACATGATTTTATATATAAAAATTTCTTTCCTGAGTCTGAAAAGTTATCAATACATGACAAAAGAAATGTAGAGAAAACAGTTTAAAGACCAAATTTGCTTGCTTAACTATTATGAGCCACAGAGTGGTCAGTGAAAAAACTTACTGTCCATTTAACAGAGTAAAGTATTTTATAATGAGAAGTACACAGTACAAAAAAAAATTCCCTGATTTTTAAATGAGTAAAATAATGATTATAGAAGGTTATGTGTCAGAAAAGCATCTATACCTTTAAGAAGAAAATTCAAAAATTTCTAAACATTTATGAACCTTAGTTTGAACTACAGTGAGCACTGCACTATAAAGCTTACTGGGTTACTTAGGAAAACTAATGAGTTTTAGGAATGAGTTAGGAAAATTCATTCTCTTAAAGTTTCTTGTATGGAACAAAAAAGGAGCCTTAGCAATAAATTTAAGGACCATTATTAAGCAATAATATATTAACAGAAAAACAAAGGTAATACTTCCAGTAAAGTACTTTTTTATCCTGCTTTCCCATTCTTAAGTACTTTCCATATTGCTCCTTAATATTAGCTGAATATCACAATTCTCATTTAATCATTATGTATTTTCTCACTGAATGGATATACCTATTAATTAACATAAACCCCTGACCCAGGGATCGAACCCAGGTCTCCTGCATTGCAGGCAGACGCTTTACCATCTGAGCCACCAGGGAAGCCCATTAATATAAACTTAGGCTACCATTTTCTATTTCTAAATTTGTGTTCTATATAAGAAAATGGGACACTATTTACAACTGGTCAATACTGGTAACTTTCAAACACTGCCCATCATCTCAACTGACATTCAAAAAGGTATTTAAATGTTTAAGATAAAGAAATTTAATACTATTTATGTTTTTCCAGTAGTCATATATGGATGACAGTCACAAGAGCTGGACTGTGAAGAAAGTTGAACACCATCAAAAGAACTGATGCTTTTGAACTGTGGTGTTGGAGAAGACTCTTGAGTCCCTTGGGCTGCAAGGAGATCCAACCAGTCCATTCTGAAAGAGATCAGCCCTGGGATTTCTTTGGAAGGAATGATGCTAAAGCTGAAACTCCAGTACTTTGGCCACCTCATGCAAAGAGTTGACTCACTGGAAAAGACTCTGATGCTGGGAGGGGTTGGGGGCAGGAGAAGGGGACGACAGAGGATGAGATGGCTGGATGGCATCACCGACTCGATGGACATGAGTTTGAGTGAACTCCGGGAGCTGGTGATGGACAGGGAAGGCTGGCATGCTGCAGTCCATGGGGTCATGAAGAGTCGGACATGACTGAGTGACTGAACTGAACTGAACAGAGTAAATAGTAAATAGTAGTAAATTTCTATTTACAAAGTAAAATCAAGTTCTTTAATTGGAGTTAATTGATTTGGAGAAACATTAACTTTTTTAAAAAAATTTAAGTATGGTTAATTTATAATGCTGTGTTAGTTTCAAGTGTACAGCAAAGTAATTTTTTTAAAAATGTGATTTTTAAAAAGTATATATAGATTCTTTTTCATTACAGGTTATTACAGATGTTGAGTCTAGGTCCTTGTGCTATACTAGGTCCTTGTTTACCTGTTTTTTATATTGTGCTTGTGCTTAGTCGCTCACTTGTGTCTCTTTGTGACCCCATGGACTATAGCCTGCCAGGCTCCTCTGTCCATGGGATTCTCCAGGCAAGAATACTGGAGTGGGTTGCCATTTCCTTCTCCAGGGGATCTTCCAAACCGAAGGATTGAACCCAGGTATCCTGTATTGCAGGCAGTGAGCTACCAGGGAAGCTTTTATATAGTAGTGTGTATACATTAAGCCCAAACTCGTAATTTATTCTCCCCTCATCCCCTTTGGTAACCATAAATTTTTTTTCTATGTCTGTATTTGTTTTATTAGTAAGTCATTTGCATCATTTTTAAAGATTTCACATGTAAGTGATATCATATAATATTTCTGACTTACTTCATTTAGGATAATCTCCAGGTCCAATCATGTTGCTGCAAATGACATCATTTCTTTTTTTTTTTAAATGAGAAACGTTAACATTTGCTTTTCTTGACCAAGCCATGTGGCTTGCAAGACCCCAACCAGAGACTGAACCCAGCGCCAGCAGTGAAAGCACTGAGTCCTAACCACTGGACTGCCAGGGAATTCCTAACATTAACTTTTAAAACTAAGCAAGTTAAAAAAAAACAACCCAACACTAAAATTAAGCGAGAACAATCCTGAGGGAAAGAAAAGTGGTCCACCTTAAAGCAGTTTAGTTTTTCTGTGGTATAACTCCACGTGGCAATGGCTATTTTCAAGAAATGGAAAAAATATATATACATA
The DNA here is from genome assembly GCF_032405125.1 of Capricornis sumatraensis. NCBI lineage: Eukaryota > Metazoa > Chordata > Mammalia > Artiodactyla > Bovidae > Capricornis > Capricornis sumatraensis. Next base: position 36,729,516 of record NC_091085.1, on the reverse strand, counting down.
TAAAACACTAATATTTTCTTAAGAAACAATAATGACCAAAAAAAATCTTAATGCTGACTGGACCAATGCTTACAAACTTAAAACAGTGATGAGTCAAACACAAAAGAAAAAATAAAACTGATTAAGGCTATAAAAAACTACAAGTAGAAAATGAGAATTTCAACTTTTTCAAGAATTTCCTTGCAATCTCACTTCCTTCTCACAGTATAGCAAAGTAGAAGGGATAGTTTTGCCCTCCCTTCTTGGCAGATGAAAAGATGCAAAGGTATTCAATGACTTGCCTAAAATTACTGACAAAATCAACCACTTTCCAACTACACCGAACACAGTACATCTTGAGAAAACACAGAGGACCCACAAACCCAAAGGTGAAATGACAACCCTGAAAACTGGAGCATTTCACTAATCACAAAATTTCAGGGGAATGGCTATTTTAAAATACCTCTTAAAATGGAAGAACATTAACCAAAAAAAAGCTGTAGAAATCAACAGCTTTTCTTAGCATTATGTTATATAATATTTACCTGCCTGCTCTACAAAATTCAATCTATTTGAGGATACTTCATCAACCTTAAACACATCCAAATGGTAAAAAGGAGAGATGAAAAGATGATCACTATAAGAACAGCAGTCATAAGAACCTCCATCTTTGAGTATATGGATAACATACCAGTATATTCTTTAGTAAAATTTCCTGCCAACTTCCCTAAGAGGGAATGCTGTTTTTTGGTTTGACTAACTTAAGAGTGGACTAGAGGCAACAGTTAATAATGCAAGCCTAATCCTAGACAAAATGATGTTCTGTTAACTATTGAAAAGAATGACCTCTCCACATATTTCAAATTTCCTACAGGAAGCATTTAACTTCTGAAAAGGTCTTCTTGAAAATAGTTTTATTTTTCCTGTAAGATCATAAAGAATGTCATATTAAGACTAAGAACTAGAGTTGGAAAAGGATGACCTGCTGAGAAAGGAGGATTTGAAGTCCAGTTAAAGTATATTCCTCTGCCGAGAGTTCAGTAATACCTCCCTTTTCCATTACCCCTTTATATAACTGACCTAAATGTTATGATTTTATTATTTTGGTGACTACTCTTGGCTATCCATAATACTATAACAACAGAGAGCTACCTAAGGAAAGCATATTTTAAATGCTCTTAGGTCTTTTGGTATAATTTATAAAAAAAAATTAAAAGGCTAGCTTATATAAACTAATCAGATTGTTTTAACTATTAAGGTTCATTTCAACACTAACATTTCAGTAATAATAAGAGAATTAAACTCTTGCCTTCTAAAAAACTAAAGTATAATGCTGATATAAAACTAGATTTACTATTTCAAGAATATTCTTGCTACAAAAAATGAACCCAATTATTTAGCCAAGACAGATTCTTTTAAATGTATTTATAAAACAAATATTCTAGGACATCATTTTACAGATAAATCTTACTTCTATGATACTGTTAAATATACCAAAAAGACATTATACTAGTTAGAATCCAGATTTCATTAATAGTTTTAAGAGTTAACTTATGATAAAAATTTTTATGAAGTTCAAAAATCAATAAATCTACCAATTATTACATCCTGAAACTGCTTACTATCATACAATCAAATATAATGGAGTGACACAGTTTTGAAAAGGGAACAACATATGGTTATTGTAAAACACTAATGAGCAAAAAACTCCAGGAGAAAGTAAACATCTAAAATATGTAAGAGATAATTTTCTACTAGGGTGATTATGTATCTATGAATATATTAGTATCTATGAATATATTAGTATCTATGAAGAGAAGAAAATTCCAGAAGGAATATTTATTTTCATGGTATAAAAACCATAGTGCTCAGAGACAAACTTTAATTCATTAAAAGTTAAACAGCCTAGTTTTCTGGTGTGTTTTGACAATAGTCTTCTGTGATTATTAAAGCAAGTTAAAAACAAAAAATCTAATAATACTTGGTACAGAGCTTCCCAGGTGGCTCAGTGGTGAAGTATCCACCTGCCAATGTAGAAGATGGAGGAGATGCAAGTTCGATGCCTGGGTCAGAAAGATCCTTGGAGAAGGGAATGGCAACCCACTCCAGTATTCTTGCCTGGAAAATCCCACGGACAGAAGAGCTGGAAGGCTACATCGCAAAGCATCAGACACAACTGAGCACATGTGCACACTGAGTAATTTATTCCAAATATGGTTATAATGGACCTAGGAACAAATCAAACCATATATGAAAGTGATTAAATGAAATCCAATACATCTTTTTTATACTTGGTTCGAGGAACTCCCAGGACTTTTAGAGGGAAGGCAGCACGGTAAAACTGGAAGAATACCTCTTCCAAGCCACGATACTTGGGTTCGAGGCCACACTCTACATTTGAGGCAAATTTTATATGCCTAAAATTGTGGAGGTCAAACTAGATAATCTCCTAACTACAAGTATTAGGGAAGAAAAAGTATTCTATAAATGGTGTTGCAACAACTGAATAGCCCACTGTAAGAAAACAAAAACAAAAGTTGATGCTTACTTTACATCTTAAATAAATTCCAAATGTAACTAACCAAAATTCACTGAGAGAAACGTAAATTAAAATAATATTGAAATACTATTTTAACTTCTCAGATTGACAAAGACCAAAAAATTTTATATCACATTTTTCGCAAGAGAGTGAGAAACAGGCATTTTCATGTGATTGTAAACTGGTCCAACATCTCTGCAGGGCAATTTAGAAAGAAGTATCCAAATTAAAAAGGTCCATAACATAAGACTCAGTAGTTTTACTTCTAGGAATTTATTTAATAGATAATTATGATTTTAGTAACACATTGAAATGGTTATGTACATGATACCATGCTTCCCAGGTGGCTCAGTAGATAAAGAACCTGCCTGCAATGCAGAAGGCTCTGGCAGACATGGGTTTGATCCCTGGGTAGGAAAGTTCCCCTTGAGGAGGAAATGGCAATCCACTCTAGTATTCTTTCCTGGAGAATCCCATGAACAGAGGAGCCTGGTGGGCTACAGTCTATAGGATCACAAAGAGTTGGACATGACTAAAGTGACTGAGCATGCATGCATGTATGTAATAACGAGAGACTGGAAACAAATATTCATTAAAAGTGGACTATTAAATGATATACTCATAAGGAAGGCTCTCAATATATTAAAATATTGTTAAAGGTTTGCATTGTTAAAGTAAAAACCAAGTTCATGGCATCAGGTCCCATCACTTCATGGCAAATAGATGGGGAAACAATGGAAATAGTGACAGACTACTTTTTTGGGCTCCAAAATCACTGCAGATGGCCACTGCAGCCATGAAATAAATAGATGTTTGCTCCTTGGAAGGAAAGTTATGACCAACCTAGACAGCATATTAAAAAGCAGAGACATTACTTTGTCAATAAAGGTCCGTCTAGTCAAGGCTATAGTTTTTCCAGTAGCATGTATGGATGTGAGAGCTGGATTATAGAGAAAGCTGAGCACCAAAGAACTGTGGTGTTGGAGAAGACTCTTGAGAGTTCCTTGGACTGCAAGGAGATCCAACCAGTCCATCCTAAAGGAGATCAGTCCTGGGTGTTCTTTGGAAGGACTGATGTTGAAGCTGAAACTCCAATATTTTGGCTACCTGATGCGAAGAGCTGACTCATTTGAAAAGACCCTGATGCTGGGAAAGACTGAAAGCAGGAGAAGGGGACGACAGAGGATGAGATGGTTGGATGGCATCACTGACTTAATGGACATGAGTTTGAATAAACTCCTGGAGTTGGTGATGGACAGAAAGGCTTATGCTGCAGTCCATAGGGTCACAAAGAGTTGGGAAACGATTGAACTGGAACTGGATATGTACTATAATTCCTGAGTGAGGGCAGATAGAAACTGATTTTTTTTTTCTATCAGTGACAAAACTATAGGACATACCTCACTAAAATGAAAACTGAACTCTGAACAAAAGTATGAGATGCAAGAAATGACAGTGAATGAAGAAATGGTAACTCTATTGGGTAAATTTAAATGAAAATTGGCTATTTAAAAAAAGTTTACTATTCAGTTTGAGGGTAGTGTTTGAAAAACTACAGTAAAACTCTAAGTCTAATAGAAATAACGTAGAAAATGGAGTGGGGAGGGATTAGAGTTTAAGCTTTCTAACCAAGGCCACAACATATGGCTGTGTACAACTCCAGGGGACACCATTCACATTTTTCTACACGATTGTTTTGTATATTTAATATTAAGAAATACTCTGTCAAATGGCAGTAAAGTGTTTTAAAGTGACAGTTCTAATTCGTACAAGAATGTTTGGTTAACATTCATATATTGTTCAGAGTAACAATGCCTATAGAAAAAATTAAAGGAAAAGACTCTTGTCACCAAAAGAATACAAACAGAATGCATCCAAATTAGCAGGGAGATATGAAACAGAAACAGACACCCAAATAAAGAGAACAGACTTCTGGCTTCCAAGGGATGGGTGGAGTGGGGGTGCCAGAGATTGGGAGTTTGGGATGAGCAGATACAAATTAGTATATAGAGAATGGATAAACAAAAGGTACTACTATACAGCACTGAGAACTATATTTGATACCCGTGAGAAACCACAAAGGAAAAGAATATGAAAAAGAATGTATGTATGTATGTAACTGAAACACTTTGCTGTACAGTAGAAATGAACACAACTGTAAATCAACTATACTAAAATGAAATAACAAAAATCTATAAGGGAGAAAAAGTGGAATAAAAAATCCATCTAAGAAAAAACGGTGGGAAAGAAGGCAAACGAAAGTTGACAAGAGAAATTACTAAATAAGATAGTAGAAATAAATCTAAACATGTGAGTAGTGACAAAAAGTATAACCTGATTAAGTTGTTAAAAGACAGTATTGGCATTAAATTTAGTTTTTAAAATTCCAGGTAATGTTGTTTATTAAAAAAAAAATAAAAGACTGCTTAAAAGGATGGAAAAAGAACTGCTGAGGTAATACTTATCAAATGAAGCCTGAAGTCAAATCTGAAAATCAGCAAGGTGATAAGGATGTTTCTTCCTCTGATTAACACGGTACCAGCTCTAGAGCTAGTGCTTCAGTTCAGTTCAGTCGTTCAGCCGTTTTCAACTCTTTGCGACCCCATGAATTGCAGCACACCAGGCCTCCCTCGGAGAAGGCAATGGCACTCCACTCCAGTATTCTTGCCTGGAGAATCCCAGGGACAGGGGAGCCTGGTGGGCTGCCGTCTATGGGGTCGCAGAGTTGGACACGACTGAAGCGACTTAGCAGCAGCAGGCCTCCCTGTCCATCACCAACTCCTGGAGTTCACTCAAACTCACGTCCATCGAGTCGGTGATGCCATCTAGCCATCTCATCCTCTGTCGTCCCCTTCTCCTCCTGACCCCAATCCCTCCCAGCATCAGAGTCTTTTCTAATGAGTCAGCTCTTTGCATGAGGTGGCAAAAGTATTGGAGTTTCAACTTTAGCATCATTCCTTCCAAAGAACACCCAAGACTGATCTCCTTTAGAATGGAATGGTTGGATCTCCTTGGAGTCCAAGGGACTCTCAAGAGTCTTCTCCAATACCACAGTTCAAAAGCATCAATTCTTCGGCACTCAGCTTTCTTCACAGTCCAACTTTCACATTCATACATGACCACTGGAAAAACCATAGCCTTGACTAGACGGACCTTTGTGAGATAGTTTCAAAACAATGATACACCCAATCTTCGTAAGGCTGGTTCCTTCAGGTTTTTGTTTAAGTTATCAATCTCCACTTTCTTGACAAACCAACATAAATAAGTACTTCTCTTTACCATCTAATGCTAATAAATAAAGTCCTTTATTATAATCATGTATTGAATGATTGTTTATTATCTGTCTTTCTTAACAGAACATAAACTCCATGAGAGCTGGGAAGTACAAGTTTTGCAGACCCAGAGAATTACTCAAAACATTTATCTAGGCAACAGTGTGATGAAATCCAGGTAACTCCTTCTGAGAACTGATCTTGAGACAAAATGCTGGCTCTTGTACAGTAGTCATTTAGTGATGTATCTCACAAGTATGTATGTGGGGGATGAGTGAACTTTGCCACATGGTTGAAAGAACTATGACAAGAACTTAAAAAGGGCTACCTCCAGATGTTAATCTATCCCTTTTCTTCAACCTGAATAACATCTTCTGGTCTCATACATGCTTTAAGCTATCCTTTTATACTCTGTGTTAGTATTTAATACAATTCCCTCTTTGATTAAAAACAATGGAATGATGCTGAACTCAGAGAAGCCAACCAACTAGGTACTGTAGAAATTACTAGTAAAGGGAATTTCCTGCCAAGCCAGTGGTTACGACTTTGAACTTCCAATACAGGGGGTGGGTCTGATTCCTGGTTGGGGAACTAAGATCCTATAAACCACATGGCACAGCCAAATAAAAAGAAAAGAAAAGAAATTAGTATAAATTTGAGCAGAGTATCAAAATTCATCAGAAAACAGCTGGTCCTGTCACCTGATTGTTAGGTAATGAATGTGCATAGGCATTAGACCTAACACAGACCCAGCTGGCTTCAAAACAAGACTAGAATGAAAGTTGGGTAGTGTCAATAGGACATTCGTGAAAGAATGTTTGTCTGTATGTTGCAACTCTCGCTTCAGCTGCAATTTTGCAAACTACAAATAAAATTAACATGTGAATATGAAGTTAAAAAAGGAGGAAGAACACATAAAAGGTGTATGAACTCCCTTTCCCCATCTCCTAAACATTAGGCATCTCATGGGGGTACTTCTTACAAACTTCTTTTTCTTTCCAGTGGAATTTAAATGGTATGTTGGAGAAATTCCAGCTTTGTTATGTCAAAGAATACTCTACATGGAATAAGGGGGAAGCTATGTATCTTAATACCAGAAATGTGAATAAACTATTATAAACTATAACTATAATTTCTTGCCATTCTAAAGAATAAAAAAAACAGTTTTGCTAGAATCCCACTGCAGAAATATTACACCAAATTATTAATAATTAATAATATTTAAAATGATAGATGAGTCTTCCTCATCTATTATGATGCTGGAAACATGAAATTATATTATGCTGTGATACAGTAGGAAGCATAGCCTGTGAAGCCAGTTAGAGTGTGTTTGATTTCTAGCTTGGCCATTTACTAGATATGTGATTTTGGGCAAAATCTCTGAGTTTCAGTTTCCACATGTGTAAAATGGGAACATTACCTATCTCCTAGAGCTGTCTGGAAATTAAACGATAATAAGCCCCAAATGGGAGTTTCCTCCTCCTTCTACCTTAACTTCTAGAATCAATGCTATTAAATAGAACTTGATGGGAAGATGGAAATGCTCTATAAAGTGCACTGTTTGGAAACTTGAAATCTGGGTAATACAGAGAAACTCAATTCATGCGGCTTGTGGCTACCATACTGAACAGCACAACATGAAGCCATGAAAGTATGTTTCTCTGAGGCTTTAAATCCTTATGGGAACCAGGAGAGGGTATAAAAATAACAACAGATTGTCTATTTATCTCAGAATGCAGTTTATCTGAAATAGAGTAGACAGGCTTTGTGGTCAAATGTATCTGGATTTGAATACCATGTCTGTGTGATCCAAGCCAATTTACCCCAAATTCCTAAACCCCGAGCTCTCTCTCTTAAGGATAGGAATGTTTACTAACCTCACTGAAGCACTGTGGAGATGGAGATGACAAATTAATAGATTTGAAGTAGTAGCTGCTTAACAAGTCTGCTTCCTTTCTCCTCCCATATTCTTTGCTTCTTACATGATCCACTTTCCTCACACACTGGCCAAGTGCCTGAACTGTTACTGAACTTAATATTGACAAAGGTAGCTAATGCCAACTGTTTCCCAATGTCTGTTTACTCCACTAAATTAAACTGCCAACATTTACGTTTTTTAGAACTCAAACTTTAAAAATTATGACTAAAAATAAAACTAATTTCAACACAGAAAAAGCCTCACAAGTAATCTTTTAACTCTAAAAACATTACTGAGAACTGGGAGTGGATATTGGCTAGACTCCCTAAACTCATTCTTTCAAGCTACGAAGTCTCATATAAGGATTTTTACTTCTGAATTACTCTGCTACAAAATTCCTTAATTGATTTGAGGATGAAAAAAATTAAAATAAAAACTGAATTTGTTTTATAGCCCAAAATTTTGCTTCAAGACTTCTGGGAAATGTTTATCTCCTCTTAATGTGAAATACATTCCAAATCCATAAAGCAGATCTGGCTAACTTTAAGGTTCCTTTCAATAAAAAAATATTCCAAATATCTGTTTAGGTTGTTTAAAACTACTTAGAATGAAATAATGGGGTATCACTCTGCCTGTTCATCAGGAAGGACCTGGATGGAAATCAGTGAAAGCTAACCTAAAACCGAGCACTGGCTCAAGCCACACAAAGGCTATCTATATTATAACTATGACTCTCATCTTAATTTAAAAATTTCTGTTGCAGAACATTTGCCACTGGGTGCTGCCAAATTGTGTCCATGGCTGTCTCTCTTTGCTATTTTCAGATAGTGGCAAGGCATTAATGTGTGAGGATTGATAGGCTTCTTTGCACTAAACACTTGGTTGCTTCACTGTCCGTTTAGATAGGGGTTACAGAAGCAAGAGTTTTTAGTCTGGGTAAGTTCTGTATTAAAAACTTAAACCTGTACACAATTTCTAATCACTGAACACATAATACTGTGTAAATTCGCGATTAAAAAAAATTAACTAATTTGGTCTGTTCCTTTAAATACTGTCCTTTGGCCCCACTGTCTTACCCACATTTGCTTAAGTAAACAAAAATGTACTAACTGTTTCAGCTGATATGAGTGGGTAGACATCAGGTTTTCTTTTTATACAAGAAGCAAGTACTTTATAAGCTATCTGTGACTTGGTTGAATTGAATGTAAATATATACACAAAATACAAGTAACTAAGAAATATAGTTCAACATGTTTGTTGTTACCGGGTGTAGAATCTCCCATTTCTCTTCTCTAATCCAATTAACAAACAACAAACCAAAACACTTCTAAAATATCTTCCATCCACTAAGCACATAAATCATAGGTGTATAGTTGCAGATGTCAATAAACATGGACTAACATATTAGAGGAAACCAACTTGTTTTTAGATTTGCCAACCCCTTGACTTTAAGACTTGGATGTCCTCTTTCAAATAACAGGTCACTATAGGTCTCTAATTTTATTTACTTTCACTGTAGTAACTCCTTAAAAGCTCAGAATAACTACACAACCAGCATGTACAATGTTGCTCAATTTTATGGTAGGCCAACAGGTTTCATGAGTCTGAACTGAAACGTTTGCTATAACTACACTGTTAAAGGGTTTCTAAACCAACCACCTTACACACACAGTTCTCTGAAAGCAAAGCTTTAGAAACATTTAACTTGCAGAACTGGTGCATGGTGATATGAATTTATAGCTGTTTATAAAGTTCTTTCTCCTCAGTGAAAACAAAGTAAGTGATAATCAACGTGTATTTGAATACTTGCCTTCCTGCTACAAAAAAAGAGAAAAACTGGACAAGAACGCCTGCTGGGTATATGAGTTCCACCTCCAAAACTCAGGGCGAATAACCTTGCCAGTTATTTATTAGGATCTGCATTCTGATCAGCTTCATCCCTCATATACTGTTAATCTTGGAAAGCATTTTTGTATCAAAACCGGTTTTTTAAAAAAAGTCAAGGTTCTGCATATGGGACCGGATTTAATAGATTCTAAAAGGCTGGGACTTGGAACTACGTGTACTTAAACGTGGCCTTATGGGAACTAGTGGATAAGCTCGCGCGCGCACACACACACACACAAGTAAAGAAAGTTATGAATTACAGGGTCTAAAACTTTAGGTCCCTACTTCAGAAATCTTCCTTCTTTCCCCGCAACGATTCCAAAAATCAGAAAGCTCAGTAAAGGCTGAGGGCCAGCGTGACTGGCGACAACTAAAAGGATTTTGAAAAATTCAGCCCAAGAAAAGGCTGAGAGGAGAAATGGGATAGGAAAAAGATGAAAACTCAGTGTCGCTCGGGCGACACTGGGATCCGAATTCGAAGGGAAAACACCGGTGGGGCCCGCGGCTGGGGCGTGTGGGGGGCAGGCCGTCTCAGGTGCGGCAGATACGGCTCGGGGGTCCAGATGTCGAGAAGGCTGGCAAACTAACCCGGTGCCCATGGGCCTCCCCATCAGAAGGGGGTCGAGCTTGAGCTGCAGGGGGTCCTCACCCTCCCCTTCCAACTCCTCCTCACCCGGGCCGTAGAACTTGCTGCCTTTGGTCACGTCGAAGACTTTCCCATTGACCGCAAGCAGGATGCGCGGGTTGCGAGACCCGTCGTACTGGCGCAGCTGCTCCAAGCTGAAGTCCCGCTTCTTCATACGAGGCAAAGAGGCAGCGGGGCTCTCTTCGCCCGCTCCGGCCCCGGCGCCCAAACCCCGCCGCCCCCAGCGCACCCACAGCCGGTAGGCCCCCAGCAACACCAGCGCCACCAGCGCCACGTTCAGCAGCATCTCCCCGCCCCCCGTCAGAAGCGCCAACGCCGTTGCCGACCAGCCGCCCCCTTCTGCTGCTGCTCCCGCGCCGCCTGGGCTCTCGCTACTACCGTCGCTGCTGCTCTCGCTGCCACTCCCCAGGGTGCCTAAATTCACGTCCCCATCACCCGCCGCCATCACTGCCCGCCAGCACCTTCCTCCTCCTCCCCGCCCCCTGCCCTCCCCAACCCCACGGCCGGCCCCGCCCATACGGGGTTCCTAGCCAATAACGTGAGGGTAGGGGGCGGGGTCAGGCCGGCTCCCGATTGGGTGTTTACGCCGTAACGCTGTCTTGGATCTCTCCCTCTCCCTTCCTTTTGCTGGCCGCGCTCGCGTGCGACGCCCCGCCCACCTCGCCCCACACTTCCCTGCTCTCGCCTGTCTCCTCCTCTAGTTGAAGTACAAGAGGGGGGCGGGTCTGAGGAGAAGATACTGCGCCGACCGCGCGCGCGCGCGTACGGGCGGGGCGAGGCTACGGCGCGTGCGCGGGTTCCGGGGCGCCACGCGCTCTCCTTTCCTCTGCAAACCCGTTGGGAGGTACGGCCTGGCCAGTGCTCTGGTTCTGCGCATGCGCCCACGAACCCCGCCCCTTCCCTGGTCTGGGTTTGCGTCCGCCAGCTCCCGCCTCTTCGCCTACGCTGCGCGTGAGAGTCTCACGTGCGCTGAGGCGGCTGCTGAGGCGGCCTCTCTCAGACATCTTTCCGAGGTCGCGGGCTAGTGGTTAGTGAGAAGCTGCGACATAGATTTAACCGCTTCACGCCCCGAAAAGGGGTGTCTTTTCTCTCGTGGGCGCCGTGACGCCTGTCCAGAAGCCCGGAGCGTGGGCGCGCAGGCAAAGCTACGGCCCAGAAGTTCTGGCGACGTGCTGGAGGCGCCTGGCGCCAAGAGAGTGCACGGAACTCGCACTGGGATTGTTTGGCGAAAGGAATCTACGTGCTATCTTCGAGGACACCAAGTAGCTACTTCCCAGTGGTTTTGGCCAACGCTGCTCCTGTAGAATTTTCTTTCACATTTTAGACGAAAAGTGTCGTTATTCCTTAAGTCGCACTCACTGGGGCAGTAGGGAAGTGGATAGGGTGAGGTGGTCGTTCAGTTCGCTTATTTAGCTTAATCTACAGTTCCATCTCCCTAGGTCTTGTAGTCTTAACCTTTCGAGTCCTTAAAATTTCGGCGTAAATATCACCTCTGAACCCTTACACTGAGCCCCTCACCTCACGCTCTGAACTCCGTTGTTGTGCTCCCTCTCGCCCTAGTTTGTTTTGTGTCACTAGTTCCCCGACCCCTACCCCCTCGCTGTAAACTACCCTTGTGGTGAATGAGGTGTGTCAAGGGAGTAACAGTTTGCCTCATAGAGGAAACCAGCCATAGAAAATACTTAAAGGAATGACTGGCTGTATTCCAATAAAACTTTATGGACACTGAAATTTTAATTTGATACAATTTTCGATACCATGAAATAAGTTTTCCAGTCACTTAAAAGTGTAAAGAACTTTGTTTCTTAAAACCTTCCAGAGGTATAAATTTGAATTCCCTGGCGGCTCAGAAGGTAGCATCTGCCTGCAATGAGGGAGAACCAAGTTGGAATCCTGGGTCAGGAAGATCCCCTGGAGAAGGAAATGGCAACCCACTCCAGTATTCTTGCCTGGGAAAATCCCATGGACAGAGGAGCCTGGCGGGCTACAGTCCACGGGGTTGCAAAGAGTCTGACACGACTGAAGTGACTTCACTTCTTCATTCTCCCAGTGTAGTTAATAGTGCCCACTTTCACTTTAAAAAACAGTCTAGATTGGAGGATTACTCCCCATTGTTCACTCTGCCTCAAGAAAATACGTTTAAAGCAGAGGTTCAGCCCATGGACTGCTTTTATACCTCTGAAGTGAAGTCGCTACGAGGCAAAATTGAGTACCTGTGACAGAAACACCTAAAATGTTAATATCTGGCCCCTTAGATTCCCGCACTTCCTGCACAAATACCTTAGCTGGCTAACTGATTTCCCATTCTTTTCCACACTCCAACCCTTCATACCAATCCTAGTAGATAATCGCTCTAGGGAAGAGTTTTGATCCTATCGCTTTCCCTTCAGTATCTGCTGAAAGTGAAAGTGAAGTCGCTCAGGGACTCTGCGGTCCCATGGACTATAGTCTACCAGGCTTCTCTATCCATGAGTTTTTCCAGGCAAGAGTACTGGAGTGGGTTGCTATTTCCTTCTCCAGGGGATCTTCCTGACCCAGGGATCGAAGCCAGGTCTCCTGCATTTTAGGCAGACGCTTTACCCTCCGAGCCACCAGGGAAGCACCAGCAATGTAAATCCAAGCCAATCCCATGATACTAAGATTACAAGCTTAATTTTCCAGACTTCACTCCTCTGCGGTACTTAAAGCCGAAATGGACCACTTGCTGTCTCCCTAATTAGCATACCATACGCTCCAGTTTGCCCACGTCTCTCCTCCATTACACAGGTTCCTCAAGATTAAAACAAGTTAAGTCACTCAGTCGTGTCCGACTCTTTGCGACCCCCTGGACTACATGTAGCCTACCAGGCTCCTCTGTCCATGGGATTTTCCAGGCAATAGTACTGGAGTGGATTGCCATTTCCTTCTCCAGGGGATCTTCCTGACCCAGGGATTGAACCTGGGTCTCCTGCACTGTAGACAGACGCTTAACTGTCAGCCACCTGTTACTCCCTTGACACACCTCATTCACCACAAGGGTAGTTTACAGCGAGGGGGTAGGGGTCGGGGAACTAGTGACACAAAACAAACTAGGGCGAGAGGGAGCACAACAAAGGAGTTCAGAGCGTGAGGTGAGGGGCTCAGTGTAAGGGTTCAGAGGTGATGTTTACGCCGAAATTTTAAGGACTCGAAAGGTTAAGACTACAAGACCTAGGGAGATGGAACTGTAGATTAAGCTAAATAAGCGAACTGAACGACCACCTCACCCTATCCACTTCCCTACTGCCCCAGTGAGTGCGACTTAAGGAATAACGACACTTTTCGTCTAAAATGTGAAAGAAAATTCTACAGGAGCAGCGTTGGCCAAAACCACTGGGAAGTAGCTACTTGGTGTCCTCGAAGATAGCACGTAGATTCCTTTCGCCAAACAATCCCAGTGCGAGTTCCGTGCACTCTCTTGGCGCCAGGCGACTCCAGCACGTCGCCAGAACTTCTGGGCCGTAGCTTTGCCTGCGCGCCCACGCTCCGGGCTTCTGGACAGGCGTCACGGCGCCCACGAGAGAAAAGACACCCCTTTTCGGGGCGTGAAGCGGTTAAATCTATGTCGCAGCTTCTCACTAACCACACTGGGAGAATAGGAGTGAAAATTGTCCCAGACAAACCTCATGTAGTCATCATAAGGTTAGAGATTAAGAGAAATCAAAGCTACCTTAGGACCTGGTAAAAGGGATGTGGTGCCAATGATGGAAACAGGGAGCTTGGGAAGAAACTGGTTTTTGGTGGTAGATGACTATAGCAGTCCCAGGTGTCACATAGTTCATACAACATCAGTGGACAAAAATCTCCCCAGAGGCTTCGTAGCAAGTCACTCCTTGTATGTTATTTTTCCAAAGTTGGGCTGTCAGCTAGTTTCTAAACCAGTTACTGACAAGGAGCATAGGATTACCTTGATTTGTTAGTGTTTTTCTGGCTTTTCACAGTTCTTACACAAAAATGTGGACATTTAGCATCTCTGGTGCCTTCCTACTGAATGTCAGTAGCAACCCAAGACATTGTGACACCGCCCCCCCCCCAAAAAAAAACAACCAACCAAATCCCTCTATCCCCCACACACCCCCTCAAGAGATGATAGTGGTTAAGGACCACTGGCTTAGACCAATTGGAATTTATTTTGGAACTGAGTTATGTGTGTATAGATTTTTTTTTTGTTTCTGATTGGTTTGGAGGGAAGAGAGGAGTCAAACAGTATTGAAGTTACATTGTCAAGGAAATGGCAAGGAGAGGGAATATTGAATAGGTAACTAACATTGTCTGCCATGAGAATTAAACATTTTCTTTTATATTCTTGATAAATACCTCAGTTTTACACTTGAAACCTTTCTCTTTTTTCTTTTCTAAGTCTTCTCCCCTCACCTCTCCCCCCCACAGGAAAATCTCTCTCCCAGTAGGATACTCTTGCTTTGAATACTGCAATAGCTTTCAGACTGGTGGCCTGCTCTGTCTTTCCCTCCATTTCTACATGGACTAGTCATGTATACTGATTTTTCTTTACTCCTTTATCTCCAGTGCTGCTCACCTAACTCAGAAACTCTGTTGGCACTCTGTAAATCCACAAATGGCTTCCCTGCCTTTCCCTTACAAATGTAATCCAGTGCTTACTGATTAACTTGTCATCTCTGTGGAAGATATACCTCTTTAAGCTTGACCCCTTTCTGTGAGGTATTAGTACTAACCAACAAATGTTTCCATTTCTTTTCTTAGACACGTAGCAGACTTGCATCTCCCTACTCCTTTGAACTCAGCATGGCCACTGAAATGTGACTGAAGTGATCTGTGTCACTTGCAAGCAAAAGTGATTAATATAGGAACCTGTGCACAGTTTCCCATGTCTCCTTTTGGCATAGTGACTGAATGTTTTAGTTATATATTGCTGCATAACAAACCATCCTAAATCTTAGTGACTTAGAACTATAACCATTTCATAATCTCTCTTGGTTTTGGGGGTTGAATGGTCTCACGGGCAGTTGTCTCATCTTGCTTGGGGTCTCTCATGTGGTTCCAGCCAGGTATTGTCCAGCTGGATTAATTTGGAGGTGTGACAGGGATGCTCGAATGACTGAGCCTTTCTTTTCCCAGTGTTATTCCAGGGCATCACTTCCCATGGCTTCTCCTGCAGAGTATACTTCTTACATAGTGGCTCAGGACTCTTCAAAACTGCAAAAGCGTTCAGATACTTCCAGTCTATTTCCAAGACTTAGGTGTGGAAATAACTCATTCTATTGGTTAAGGCTGTCACAGGGCCAACTTAGTTTCAAGGGGAGGGGAAATAAAGTCCACTTCTTGATGGGGACTTGGGAGAAGAGTGACAAAGTATTTGTACCCTTTTTTAATCTACCACCCTAACAGTGTTCCACATGGTGGCTGCTTTCATCAGCCAGGGTCTGAGAGTCAGAACGAAGTGGAAAAGAGTCCTTAGTTAACACATATTGTAGTATGAGTGAGAAATACGTTTCTGTATACTAAGTCACTGAGATATTTGGGGTTGTTTGGTAGCAAATGAAGACTGATCTAATACAAAAATTGGTACTGGATGTAGAGCACTGCTGTAACAAAAACCTAAAATATATGGCATTGACATATATGAATATGTTACAAATGGTGGTTGGTTGGTTGTTAGGCAGCATCCAGCTCTGATTCACCAAGGAATCTCTCAGCAAACCTAGCTTAGAAATTTGAGCTGAATAAATATTTCTTAAATAAGAGAGACTGTTTCTTATAATTCTGTTCTATTTCTCTATTTTAGGAGAAAACACTTCTTTCCCACATCAGATGTTTCTTGAAGTATGGAGGGGGTGCCACTAACATAACACTTGATACTTTATTCCAGCACTTCTAGCAAGTTTCCTGATGTGTAAGTTTGGCATGTGCAGCCCACCTTCCTCTCTCTTTTCTCATGGGAGCCAGGCCGCCCACAGAAAGTATGCTTTCTACCCTGCTCCTTCATACCACAAGTTTTACAGTGGTTGGCCCGTGCCGAGGGTGACCTGTCTAGGTCAAGGGAGGCTTGGGTAAGCTTAATAGTTTAAGCGCTCTGGGGGAAGGGAAACTTCAGGCTGGAGCTAAGTTCACTGGCAAGAAGTGATAAAATCTGTTATTTGAACTTAAGTTCACAAGAGCAAGAGAGTTAACAAGTTGGACGTTAATAATTTTGGACTTTAACATCAAGTCAGTCCTGATTACTTTGGGCTATAATTCAGCAGAGCAAGATAATGTAATTTCTGAGCTTTTCATTTCTTGCTGGAAAATTCATATTGGGAGTCGATCATAATCAGATTAAAGACATCTTTTTGGCTCTTAATTTTTAGAGTATTTTTATGTTACCATTTGATCTTGTTCCAGTAATGTTGAACAAGATAGTGGGACATAATTTGAAGTGGCAATAGAACAGGTTGTGAATTACAGCTCCCATGTACAGAATGACATGGGAGCTCATTTAATTGGTGTATTGTTCTGACTCAGTCAGGGCATTCTGACAACAAAACCTACACTTTATCAGTGGTCCCATGAGATTCCACAAAATAGTGAAATTAGTACTGAAGTGGTCTTATGCAGATGGGAGCAGGACTACTCCAATTAACTGCTGACTTCTTACCCAAGGGAGCTAACCATATCCCAAGGTAATCTCAGTGGGTAAGCTGAAAGGGTTAAGGGAATGACCTTCATACATTTATATTAACATACCACCCAAAATAATTTTTAGCTTCACATGTAAAGGTTTTGTCCTTAGTGGCAAAAAATGTAATTTCTGGTATAATGTAAATATGACTATTTTAAAGTAAAAAGGTTTATGTTACTTAAAAATGCATTTAGTGAAATTAAATCCAATAGAAATTGAATACTCACGTCTCCATTTTTACAGAAATTTTGCATTCTCTGTTTTTTGGGGGAGTGCTTTGCCATGGGATCTTAATTTCCCCACCAAGGATTGAACCAGTGCCCCTTGCATTTGGAGTACAGAGTCTTAAGCACTGGACTGCCAGAGAAGTCCCTACATTATTTTTTTTTTCTCTTTTAATTTGTATTTTTATTTTACTTCCCCACAAAAGTCTTAAAAATATATTTTATGCTCAAATGTATTTTATTGCCTATGCTGTCCTTTTTTTAGGTGATTACAAAGTTGTTTATAATTTTTTAAAAGTTCCAAAACTTTCTAAAATTTGTTTTGGATTGAGTTATTATTATAATTATTACAATGAAATGGATGTAACTCCCCTTCTCCAATTAGTTCCTGAATATAATTTTCTGGTGTGCTGTGTGCTCAGTTGTGTCTGACCCTATGTGACCCTATGAATTGTAGCCTGCCAGGCTCCTCTGTCTATGGGGATTCTCCAGGCAGGAATACTGGAGTGGGTTGCCATTTCCACCTCCAGGGGATCTTCCAGACCCAGAGATCGAACTTTTGTCTCCTGCATTGCAGGCAGATTCTTTACCACTGAGCCATTTGGGAAGCCCGATTTTCTGCTAGGACACAGAATAAGAAAACATGTTGGGGGACTGTTAGCCGTGGGGCTTACAAAAGATGAGTAAATGATTGTTGTTCACTGCATTATTTACAACAGTGTTTGGGTAAAAAAATGAGTATAGACTTACTGTATTCAGTAATCTTCAGATGAAAACTAGTGAAAATATTTTCTCCCATAAGTCTGTATAATTGTTCAAAAAGCACTGCAAAACATTAATGTATCTCTGAGATATGTTCCTTTTATATGTAATGTTGATCTGTTGGATGGAAATTTGGAATTTTTTAACATCCTTTTCCTTGAAATTATCTGAAATATGCAGTTGAGACACAGGAGAAAGACACAGAGTTCTCTCTCATTATTGAGCAGATGAACCTTGTAACTGACTGATATTTCCCAAAATGCTTTCCACAGATCTTTCATTTTTGAATTCTGAGAGAGATATATGGAGCATGAAACTTTACTGTGAGTTTGTTACCCATATGAAGTAGGGCTCCCTTCAGCATTCCTTTTTGTTATCTCAACAGTTTTCTTTAACACTATCAGGGAACAGAAGAGGAAATGGTATTAGACAAAAATGATCATAACTCCTGCCATCCCACTCTGCAATATATCTGAACTCAGAACATTCCAACCCAGACCAAAATACTCAATTTCTAATGCCATGCTGTTTTCATAATAGAAATATATTTAAGATAAGGAAAGAAAGCCAAGAAATCTCCTTGCTACTTATGATGCATTGATTAAAGTAAATATTGACATCAGTATTCAGAATTATTCCTTTGTCTGGTGCCTTAGAAGCTTTTTGCACATGGGAGCAAGTTGTCATAGTAGGATCTGGGATGGGTGAGAGGATGCCTGTCTTTTATAAGTGAGGAAAGAATGATTTTAAAATGGAATTAGAAAAACTGAATTGACATCTCAACCTCACTAATATTTTAGACAACTCAATTTTAGGAAAGAGTAGGTGAAAGTTGATAATATTATCTGTGCTTGTATTTCCCTTGGAAAGTAGAATCCCAGGGTAGAGTTATTCCAGTTTGTAGATTACTAGGTTAAGAGAATAAAATTATGGGGCAGTGTGGTGTAAGTTGTGGGTTTTATTAACATTCTTGGCATCTTGGGCCAGCCCTTTCTCTTTCCTATTGAGTAAAATGCTAGTGAGGAAGCGGGTGAGAAAGGTCAGCCCTTTGGCTAGTCTTGATCTTGGGGCCAGGCTACCAGGAATCATGACTTATAGTATGTTCCTTTTTGCTGCAGAATTTATAAAGACAGATCTTTGGAGTAGGTGGGCAGGAGAGTTTCTCTCATCCTGCTCTGCCAGTCAACAACTCCATTGTAAATCTGCCTTGTCCTAGGGATCAGTGTTGGAAGGCCCACTGGTGCCATCTTGCCTCCAGGATCGACTTTATCAGTATGAGTGGTGTTCTCAGCTGTCTACTCTTTTTCCTGTTTTTCGGTTGGCTCACAACTTGGTAGGAAGAGTCCCCTAAAGGTTCTCAGTCTTTATCAGTGCTACTCATATTAACACAGCAAATACTACTGTGAATTTTCCTAGAAAAAGTCAAGAAATTATGTTCAATTCAGCCTTTTTGTTTCTAATAATCTTTTGTATGTGTTTTATAGGTCTATACATATTAATGAGCATAGTTTGTTTTCAAAATGTTTTCTAAAGGACTGTTATTGGGCGGTATATAAAACATCAGAAGAGTTAAGCTCAGGAGAAAAATTGCTCGATAGCCTTAAACAGTTGGTTCTTCAAGAAACACTATTGGCAAAGTTTCAAATAAGGTGAATGAATACATTAAGGGGTTGACTCTAAGGAGATCAGTCTTGCCATTCTTCCTGTGCTGTAAGTTACTTGGCCTGCTCTGCCTTTTAATATTCATAAAATCATAATATAAAAGATGGCCCTCATATGAGAAAATATAAGACAAAATAAATATCTGATAACTATAATAGAAGCTCTGAGCCTATAGATCTCTAATATTTCTGGGGAACTAACACTTTTTAAAGGGACCCAGTCTTTGCTTTGTAAGCAACTTGGGTCTTTAGAAAATGATCTGCTTTTTAGATTGAAAAAAAACAAAGAGATTAAAGCCTTAGGTTAATGCAGAATAAACTGTTCTTGAATCTTCTGTCATAAATTGGCATGCATAATTCAAATATTGTCATATGCTAGTGGAAATTTTGACTGGCTTTGACTTTGTTATGGTTACTGAAAGGAGGTTCTCCAGCAGAACACAGATTTTTATTGGCAAGCAGGTACAGGAATTTCTGATGAGATGAACCAAAAGATCACTGCTTTGATTCTTCTTTTTCTCTTGTCTGCAACATCTGATCAAAGATCAAGTCCTGTTGATCCCACCTCCAAAATATTATTCCAAATTAGACTGACCACTTTTCACCATGTTTGCTGCTACCATCTTGGTACAAGCCATCATTAGGTCTCATTTAGTCCTTGACAGCAGCCTCTTGTCTGGCTCCTGGGTTGCAACTCTTACCTTCATAGAGTTTACTTTCAGTCATTAGCCATTTAACAATATAAATCAGGTTATCACTTCCTTACCTATACTTCACTGATGTTTTTACCTTGCAATTAAAATCTGAACTCATAATCACGGCCTTTATGATCTGTTCTGCACCTACCCTCTGATTGCTCTTGAGTCACATTTCTTGCTTTTTGTTCTCCAGTCAGATTGGTTTTCTGTCTTTGAGTGCTCCAAACTCATTCCTATCTTTGAGATTTTGCATTTGCTCTTTTTCAGGCCTGGAATTATCTGCTCCCAGATTTTCTCATGACTGATTCATTCTCGTTTCTTAGGTCTCAGCTAAAATGTCCATCCCCTGGCAAAGGAAATGGCAACCCACTCCAGTATTCTTGCCTGGAGAATCACATGGGCAGAGGAGCCTGATGGCCTATAGTCCATGGGATCACAAAGAGTTGGACACGACTGAAGCGACTTAGCACAAAATGTCCATCTCTCAGAGAAGCCTTATCCTGACAACACTAAAGAGCCCGTTACCCCTTCTCCCAAACTTTCATTTCCTATTCTGCTTAGTTGTTTTCACAGTATTTGATTCTGCCTGAAAGTATCTTATTTTTCACGTTTTTTATCTATCTCTCTGCTAACCTCCAGTAGAATGTGACTCCATAATGGGTAGAGCTCATCTGTCTTGTTCCCTGCTATACTCTCAGAACCTGCAATGAAGGCTGTCATTTAGTGGAAGTTTATTGAATATTTGCTGGATGAATGAAAGACTCAAGTCCAGATGTAGCCCGAGGGGGCCTCCCAAGAGGCCTTTGTATTAGTAATTTACCATAGTTCAGGGTTGTGGCCCTTTGTTTTAAATGCTCAGATGTCAGCTTTTGCCAGCGCATGGAGTTTTTTTCCTCAAGGGCAGAACTTATGTTAACCAAAGTATTAAGATTGACATATAAAATCCATATGCCAATTTATTAGTTTTCAGTGAGCAGTATAACTGTCACTTGGACCCAGACTTGGCTATGGACTGATATACATAAGATAGGGCATTAAATGAGAAACTTTTGGGGAAAACATAGAATACAAAAAAGGAGAAAGAGTCAGATATCTTATCTGTTTCAAAATGTTCATCTAATAATAATTTCTGACTTCAGTTTGTGTTCTGCGCTATTCACTGAAGAATCAACAAGGAATACTATTAAGCACCAGTTCTTTTGGATCTGCAGTTTAGTTGGAGAGGCAGACAACAAACCAACAATTAAAAACCAATGTCAAAACTTCTCTTTTTAGGTTAATGCCAGGGTGACATAGGAGGGCCTTGAAGGGAAACTGAGCCTTGGGGGATCAAGCCTTGGAGCTTCTCAGGAGATAGGGTTATTTGAACTGAGCTCTGAGAAGTCAGTCAGGCAGAACAAGGCAGCAGGGGGTGGGGTGGCTGTGGGGAAGGGCACTGCGGGCAGAAACGCCAGCCTGAGCAAAGATCTGGAAGCTGGAGAGAGCACAACTTTCTAAGCATTACAAGTAGTTCAGGGAGGTGGGATGAGAAGCCTGGCTTTCAGACTCACAGACCTAAGTGTGTGCGTGTGTGCTCTGTGTGATCCCATGCTCTGCAGCCCCCAGGCTTCCCTGACCATGGAATTCTCCAGGCAAGAACACTGGAGTGGATTGCCATTTTCTTCTTCTGGGATCTTTCTCATCCAGGGATCAAACCCGTGTCTCCTGCATCTCCTGCTTTGCAAGTGGATCCTTTACCGCTGAGCCATGGGGGAGCTCCTCACAGACCTAAGCAGGTCTGGAGTTTCTCCCTGTAAAAGGAGCCACTGAAAGTTTTTGTTTTGGTGGAGGGGCAGAGTACATCTTTAACCCTGCCAAAGTAGAGCTGATATTTCGCATTCCTTTTTTTTCCCAAAGAACTTTCTGTGAATATCTAGAGAAAGTCTACTCTCCTTTTCTGAGAACACATGTGCCTTCATTGATCCAGCCTGCTGCTTCCATTGCACATTGTGCTTCAGACACACCAAACTTCTCAGATTCCAGATTCACTTCCCAGTCTTTAATTATGCTTTTGTATGCCTGTCTCCTGCTATCACTCTCACTCACACCATTTTCAAAAAATGTTGTTGGATTAGTCCTCCAAACTGTAAAAGCAATATATGTTCTTTGCAACAAGACAGACAACCCAGAGATATGCAAAGAAAGAGTTTGCACAAAAACTTTCTTTTCTTTTCAGTACCACACATACATACATAGTGTGCTTTGAAATATGTATACTTTCAACTAAAATATGTCTATGCTATAAAATTTGTATAGTTCTCTCCTGCTCTGCCAACAGGATATCCAGTGTTTGCTGAATGCCAGGCCCTATGCTTTATCGTATTTATGCCACAACTACCATATAAGGTAGGTACTGTTATCCCCAGTGTGTAGACAAGGAAATGAGATGTAATTAATTTGCCCTAGGTTGCAAAGATAATGGGAGCAACAATTTGAACTTGAGCAAAGTGGTTCTCAAGTCCACTGCTTTCTGCTGTCTCCCAAATAATGCTATTTTTTGTTCATTTCAGTGACTATATAATATTTTTATGGAGGCCCAGACTTTGGGCTACAGTCCATAGCATTTCTAAGAGTCAGACACGACTGAGCGACTTCACTTTCACTTTTCACTTTCATGCATTGGAGAAGGAAATGGCAACCCACTCTAGTGTTCTTGCCTGGAGAATCCCAGGGACAGGGGAGCCTGGTGGGCTGCCGTCTATGGGGTCGTACAGAGTCGGACACGACTGATGTGACTTAGCAGCAGCAGCAGACTTTTTTCAGTTCTTCTGTTGATGAATGTTGAGGTTGTTTTTGCCACTTGAAATGCCTCGATATATAATTCTCCAAAGTGGGATTTGAGGTCAGAGGTCATACTTATTTTTAAACTAGTACATGGCCAAATTATTTTACAGGGATTGTGTAGCGATTTTATATTCCCCAAAATCATGGGATAGTAGTGTCTGTTCCTCAGTAGTTCTGATGATACTGATATTTTTATGTTTGGTTTTTTTGGGGGAGGGGTTCTTTGGTTAGTAGGAACAGTGCACATTTGTTTTGATTTGCAAGTTTCCTGACTATAGATGAATTTGAGAATTTTTCTGTGTGTTTTGAGATATTTGTATTTCCTGTTCCATGATTTGTCTATTAATTTCCTCTCGGGTTCATATTTTCTGTTGGATGGTTTGACTTTGATCATTTTGGGGGGATGGAACATATTTATAGTAGTGGTAGTATTAACCCTTTTTCTGACATATGTTCAAATATTTTCTCCTCTTGGTTCATTTGCCTTTTTAAGGCATCCTTTAGTTTAATTGGTTTGTGCTCAAATCTGTTGGTCTTTCCCTCATGGCTTTTGAGCTTCTTGGATTTTTGCTGCTGCTGCTAAGTCGCTTCAGTCGTGTCTGACTCTGTGCAACCCCATAGATGGCAGCCCACCAGGCTCCGTCGTCCCTGGGATTCTCCAGGCAAGAACACTGGAGTGGGTTGCCATTTCCTTCTCCAATGTATGAAAGTGAAAAGTGAAAGTGAAGTCACTCAGTCGTGTCCAAATAGTAGCGACCCCATGGACTGCAGCCTACCAGGCTCTTCTGTCCATGGGATTTTCCAGGCAAGAGTACTGGAGTGGGGTGCCATTGCCTTCTCCGAACAGGTTTTAGGCATCTCTCTTTATTAAGAGTTGGAGCAATCAGCTAGGACTCTCCTTGAAGAGTGCTTAATGGTCTTTGATGACTTTTCTCAGGCTCTTTTACCTTTGGTGCTACTTCATAGTCTCCTGAGGGATCTGTTTTCTTGAGATTTGTTACTACATTCAAGCAAAGCCTTTCTGGCATGTGAGTCATTTGTAACTTACAAAAATGCTTTTGCATATTTTTGGTCTTATTTACTATGTGCTCATTTTGTTTCTCCTAGTTTTAAGAAGCAACTACCATGGCCTCTTCTATTTTATGTTCTGTGTTTTGAGTCATCTTTAGCCTCTGAGTTCTTAAACTTTTTAGAGGCAGTTTAGAGGGAAGATATGCCCTGGGTGTAAGACTTATGGATAGTGAAGATAACTTGGTAATGGGGAAGTTGTGGGCTTGAGAGGAGGTTCAAGAGGAGGTTTGATTCTGTCTTTGATTACAGCTGTATAATCCTGGGGAGGTTGTTATAAGCCTCAGGGCCCTTTATCATAAAATAGAAGTGATAATACTGCTCTGAGGCCAGTTTTTGACGTAGGATAGGCTTCTAACAGTTTATTTAGATGTTTCTTCCTTTTTGGTCACATTTCAAGAATATTTTAATGAGATCAGATCTTCACAAATTACCTTGAAATCCCTTTTGGCAAAACAAACTCTTTTCATTTGCTGTCAGCTTGTAAAAGAAGGATAAAATTTCTTAACCTTAAGGACTGGCGTTCTTTACAGCTTTCTGGAATGAACTGCCTATATTTCATTATCAAAAAGAGAAACATTTAAACTCTTAGTGGAAATTATATATTTGAGACCATTGTATGCAAACCACAACTCAGGGCCAAGGATACAAGATAGAGCATGTGTGGATTGGGAATAGACACTAGGGCCTGGCCTGCATTTTGGTGGATTTTAAAACGTACAACCAAATTCATTCTAAGTCATCATTAGTGGGCAGATAGAAAAGAAAGTTAGAGGGAACCTAGATTTATCACTCAGGCCTGTCCCCTGCCCTCGAGCTGATGATCATGAAACCAATTAGTGAAAGCAGTTGGTTGAATCGATCAATTGATAATATACCTGGATAATAACTAATTTGAGGATTTGGGGCTAAGTACTGAGTCCAAGAAGCTAAATAGGAGAAGTGGGTCTTGGGAGAACTTACGCTTATCCTGTATGATGATCTTGGTTCTTTGCCTTCCACCTCCACATTTGAGGCAGCATCGTGTCTTAGATCAGGATACAGTAGATGAGGGGAAGGAAACCTAAACCAGTTCCTGGCTAAAAAGTCTTGCTATCAGCTCAGGCCTTGAAGGATTCAGACTTTCTGCAGTATTCAAATCAACTAACATATTTGAACGCTATGTGTAAGTCACTGTAAGATGGTGAGGGTGTATGTCTGAGAGAAGCAGAGAGACAGGGGTTGAAGAGGGAGGAGGGGGTGCAGAAGGCAGACTTCTTGCCCACAAGTAGCAGAGGTTGCTGGTAACTCAAACACTTAAGAGGTCAGACAAATAAGTTAGTTAAGTGGCTTTGCATGTGTAAGAGAAACTACAGAGTAAACATGGTAATTAACAACAGATACTTTTGTCACTGACAGTAGAAGGTGGTGTGGACTTTGGTAAACTGGAGTCCGTATTTAACAGGAATAGCCCTTGCAAGGATCTAGCGCAGTACTTCTCAAAGTATCATCTCTGGACCAGCAACATTAAAATCACCTGGAACTTGTTAGAAACGCAGTTTTTCAGTCCCATCCCAGACCTAATGAATCAAAAACTCTTAGGATGGGGTCTTGCAATCTGTATTTTAATGATCTCTCCCTTTGATTATTATACTCCTGAAAGTTTGAGTGTTGCCTTCTGGGAATTTGGGCCCAGTATTGCTAGATCTTTTGATTTTTCAAGAGAAGCTAGAAAAGTAAATTTTTATGGGAGTCTCATGATTTTTAAACATTATAAAAACTAGAGGATATGTGTAATTTTTGTTGGGTGGGAGCAGAGGTGCCTTTTGTAGGCCAAACTGAAGGCCAAGGAAAGCACATCTGTGGGCCTCGGGGTCTCCACGCTTCCAGTTTCAGCTTACAATAGGGTAGTCAAGTATTATGTTGACAATAGAGTAATTGAAAATACTATTGGACTAGAGGACTGACTCTCAATATGTGTTTGTTGGGGCAGAGTAGGGCAGCAGGGCATTAAAGTCTGCAGAAGGAGGCTTTAAAGAGTTGCACAGATTCTGAGACTTTACCAGCCCAAATGCTTCCCTACTTCCTGCTGTGGTGACAGCCCTATCATTGTCAGCCACTGTTCCTCTTGCAAGTCCAGAGCATCCCTTGGATATGCACTAAAGTGAAAAGAAGCCATGTCACAGGTCTAGAGCTGGTTTATAAACTGTTTTCACATCTGTCTTTGTATCAGACCTTTACAACACATACAATAGCTATAATGGTTATTGTTTCCATTTAAAGCTGTTGAAATAGGGACTTCCCTGGTAGTCCAGTGATTAAGACTCTGCCCTTTCAGTGCAGAGAGTTGGGAACTAAGATCCCACATGCTGAATGATGCAGCCAAAAGGAAAAGCTGCTGAAACAGGCCTAGTGATTTGTTGAAGGTCACCTAACTTAGAAGGGGTAAACATGAGACTAGATACCTAATCTTATAATTTCTAGAGTTTTTCTCCCATGTATAGTTTTATGTATTTATGTGTTTAACCATACCATCACTAATTCTTGAAAAGATCTGATGTGGCACACTTCACTATGATTGGTGACTTGGCCTCAGCTGGTCCCCTCTCTGGGTTGGTGTGCTTCCTGGGACCCCAGATTTTCTGTGGGCTGAGAAAGCATATGCTTTTAAAAGTTCCCTCCTGTCAGACTATAATGCCTGGCAGACACACATACATTCATTCCTCTAGTCCAACAGTACTTTCCATTACTCTATTGCAACAAGATATTAGATAGTATCACTGACTCAGTGGACATGAATTTGAGCAAACTCTGGGAGATAGTGAAGGATAGGAAAACCTGGTGTGCTGCAGTCCATGGGGTCACAAAGAGTCAGAAATGACTTAGGAACTGACCATAACACAACAAGATACTGAATTCCTCCCACCAGTTGTTCCTCTTGGAACCCTTCTTCATTACTAGCTTTCCTCTTGACTCTGTGGGGTTCTGGGTTTCCTTGTTCTGGACTGTTTTGTCACCCACTAAAAATCCCATGGACGGAGGAGCATGGAAGGCTGCAGTCCATGGGGTCGCTAAGAGTCGGGCACGACTCTGACTTCATTTTCACTTTTCACTTTCATGCATTGGAAAAGGAAACGGCAGCCCACTCCAGTGTTCTTGCCTGGAGAATCCCAGGGACAGAGGAGCCTAGTGGGCTTCTGTCTATGGTGTCGCACAGAGTCAGACACGACTAAAGCGACTTAGCAGCAGCAGCAGCAAGCCTCAGGGGAACACTGTATCCAGAGCTGTCCTGAGTACAGGTGGTATGTGACCTGGACATCAGTTGTCTGGAATTGGACTAAGCACTCTGACTCTTTACATAGGCTGCTAAAAAGCTGCCAAAGGTGACATACGGTAAATTTGGATGATAAACGATAGACATTATTAAGGGAGCTAGAATTTAAAATTCCCTAAGTATTCTCCCTCAGTTCAGTTCAGTTCAGTTGCTCAGTTGTGTCCAACTCTTTGCGACCCCATAAATCGCAGCACGCCAGGCCTCCCTGTCCATCACCATCTCCCGGAGTTCACTCAGACTCACATCCATAGAGTCAGTGATGCCATCCAGCCGTCTCATCCTCAGTCGTCCCCTTCTCCTCCTGCCCTCAATACCTCCCAGCATCAGAGTCTTTTCCAATGAGTCAGCTGTTCGCATGAGGTGGCCAAAGTACTGGAGCTTCAGCTTTAGCATCATTCCTTCCAAAGAAATCCCAGGGCTGATCTCCTTCAGAATGGACTGGTTGGATCTCCTTGCCGTCCAAGGGACTCTCAAGAGTCTTCTCCAACACCGCAGTTCAAAAGCATCAATTCTTCTGTGCTCAGCTTTCTTTATAGTCCAACTCTCACATCCATACATGACCACAGGAAAAACCATAGCCTTGACTAGACGGACCTTAGTCGGCAAAGTAATGTCTCTGCTTTTGAATATACTATCTAGGTTGGTCATAACTTTTCTTCCAAGGAGTAAGCGTCTTTTAATTTCATGGCTGCAATCATCATCTGCAGTGATTTTGGAGCCCCCAAAAATAAACTCTGACACTATTTCCACTGTTTCCTCATCTATTTCCCATGAAGTGATGGGACCGGATGCCATGATCTTCGTTTTCTGAATGTTGAGCTTTAAGCCAACTTTTTTGCTCTCCTCTTTCACTTTCATCAAGAGGCTTTTTAGCTTCTCTTCACTTTTTGCCATAAGGGTGGTGTCATCTGCATATCTGAGGTTATTGATATTTCTCCCGGCAATCTTGTTTCCAGCTTGTGTTTCTTCCAATCCAGCGTTTCTCATGATGTACTCTGCATAGAAGTTAAATAAGCCGGGTGACAATATACAACCTTGACGTACACCTTTTCCTATTTGGAACCAGTCTGTTGTTCCATGTCCAGTTCTAACTGTTGCTTCCTGACCTGCATACAGATTTCTCAAGAGGCAGGTTAGGTGGTCTGGTATTCCCATCTCTTTCAGAATTTTCCACAGTTTATTGTGATCCACACAGTCAAAGGCTTTGGCATAGTCCATAAAGCAGAAATAGATGTTTTTCTGGAACTATCTTGCTTTTTCCATGATCCAGTGGATGTTGGCAATTTGATCTCTGGTTCCTCTGCCTTTTCTAAAACCAGCTTGAACAGCAGGGAGTTCACGGTTCACGTATTGCTGAAGCCTGGCTTGGAGAATTTTGAGCATTACTTTACTAGCATGTGAGATGAGTGCAATTGTGCGGTAGTTTGAGCATTCTTTGGCATTGCCTTTCTTTGGGATTGGAATGAAAACCGACCTTTTCCAGTCCTGTGGCCACTGCTGAGTTTTCCAAATTTGCTGGCATACTGAGCACAGCACTTTCACAGCATCACCTTTCAGGATTTGAAACAGCTCAACTGGAATTCCATCACCTCCACTAGCTTTGTTAGTAGTGATGCTTTCTCAGGCCCACTTGACTTCACTTTCCAAGATGTCTGGCTTTAGATTAGTGATCACATCATCATGATTATATGGGTCATGAAGATCTTTTCTGCACACTTCTTCCATGTATTCTTGCCACCTCTTCTTAATTTCTTCTGCTTCTTTTAGATCCATACCATTCCTGTCCTTTATCGAGCCCATCTTTGCATGAAATGTTCCCTTGGTATCTCTAACTTTCTTGAAGAGATCTCTAGTCTTTCCCATTCTGTTGTTTTCCTCTATTTCTTTGCATTGATCACTGAAGAAGGCTTTCTTATCTCTTGTTGCTGTTCTTTGGAACTCTGCATTCAGATACTTATATCTTTCCTTTTCTCCTTTGCTTTTTGCCTCTCTTCTTTTCACAGCTATTTGTAAGGCCTCCCCAGACAGCCATTTTGCTTTTTTGCATTTCTTTTCCATGGGGATGGTCTTGATCCCGTCTCCTGTACAATGTCATGAACCTCATTCCAGAGTTCATCAGGCACTCTATCAGATCTAGGCCCTTAAATCTGTTTGTCACTTGCACTGTATAATCATAAGGGATTTGATTTAGGTAATACCTGAATGGTCTAGCAGTTTTCCCTACTTTCTTCAATAGAAGTCTGAATTTGGCAATAAGGAGTTCATGATCTGAGCCACAGTCAGCTCCCAGTCTTGTTTTTGTTGACTGTATAGAGCTTCTCCATCTTTGGCTGCAAAAAATATAATCAATCTGATTTTGGTGTTGACCATCTGGTGATGTCCATGTGTAGAGTCTTCTCTTGTATTGTTGGAAGAGGGTGTTTGCTATGACCAGGGCATTTTCTTGGCAAAACTCTTATTAGTCTTTGCCCTGCTTCATTCCGCATTCCAAGGCCAAATTTGCCTGTTACTCCAGGTGTTTCTTGACTTCCTACTTTTGCATTCCAGTCCCCTATAACGAAAAGGACATCTTTTTTGGGTGTTAGTTCTAAAAGGTCTTGTAGGTCTTCATAAAACCGTTCAACTTCAGCTTCTTCAGTGTTACTGGTTGGGGCATAGACTTGGATAACTGTGATATTGAATGGTTTGCCTTGGAGACGAACAGAGATCATTCTGTCTTTTTTGAGATTGCATCCAAGTACTGCAGGGGCGGTGGCTGGGAGGAGACACTGGAGAAGGGAATGGCAAGCCACTTAAGTATTCTTGCCTTGAGAACCCCATGAACAGTATGAAAAGGCAAAATGATAGGATACCAAAAGAGGAACTCCCCAGGTCATTAGGTGCCCAATATGCTACTGAAGATCAGTGGAGAAATAACTCCAGAAAGAATGAAGGGATGGAGCCAAAGCAAAAACAATACCCAGTTGTGGATGTGACTGGTGATAGAAGCAAGATCCGATGCTGTAAAGAGCAATATTGCATAGGAACCTGGAATGTCAGGTCCATGAATCAAGGCAAATTGGAAGTGGTCAAACAAGAGATGGCAAGGATGAACGTCGACATTCTAGGAATCAGTGAACTAAAATGGACTGGAATGGGTGAATTTAACTCAGATGACCATTATATTTACTACTGTGGGCAGGAATCCCTCAGAAGAAATGGAGTAGCCATTGTGGTCAACAAAAGTATTCTCCCTAGTCTAGCTTAAGGTGCAACAGTCATACATCTAGGTAGCACTACCAGAAGAATTTTAATAGTCTGACATTTCTAGGGTTCATTAAATGCTGCAGTTAACCCTTCAGCAATGGCAGGGGGCTGATGGTGTAATTGGGGGACCCTCTGGTGGAGTTGAAAGTCCCCATATGACTTAAAATTGGCTCTCTTCATGGGTACACTTTCTCCATATCAGCAGCTCCATATCTATGGATTGAACAAACTGTGGATTGTGTTGTATTCTAATATTTACCATTTTTTGAAAATTTGTATATAAGTTGGATCCATGCATTTCATACCTGTGTTGTTCAGTTGAATTCTGAAGAATTCTGGAATGTGCAAAATTAGGTGGACATTGTGGCTATCTTTGACATAGCCTTTTAAAAGGATTGTTTCTTTCATGTCTGGAAACTGGCCAGGAAAGGATGGTGGGGAGAGCTGGTTACTGCTAGGTATCTCAGTACTTACAACAGAGCTCTGCATGTCAACTGTATGAAAAGCTGTTCAGTCTATTCTTTCTCATCTTTGGTCCAAACCATCATTGAGACTGACTATGTGTTTGAGACGGAGAGAGACACAGGGTGAGAGAGAGAGACAGAGAGACAAGAGCAGGGGAGAGAGGAGGGTGTGGGGGTGGTGGACGCTTAGTGACTGAGAAAGCACTGCGTGAAAAAATGGCTTGGTACAACCTTGCTGTGAATATTTGTAGGAGGAAATAGCACCTTTTGCCAGGACCTTGCTTTTCCCAGGATTGGCTTCAATTACAGTTTTTTTTAAATCAGGAGTGGCAGATAACCGGTGGGAAGGGTGTGTTTCAGCCTTATCTTGAATGCTTCCTTACTTTACTTGACTTAATTAAAAAACTGGAGAACAGTCTAGTGTATAGTTTGTACCATTTCCTTTGCATGTAATGAAAGTTTTATTTAAAGTCCTCATAAGCATTTCCACTTTTTTCAGCAGTAAGAATAATCAAATGAGAACTGTAAACACTTTTGAGGCCACTTTTATTCGACAAAACAATTTTCTTAAGCTAGAGTTTTCTCTTTCACTGTCTGAAACACTTAGGGGCAGAAGAGTCTGACTTTTTTAGGAAAAATATGAATTCTTGTACATTGTCACATACTGTCCAAGGCTTTTTCAGTTTAATAATAAATATTTTGAAACAAGAAAGGGACTTATTGATATGCTCGTCTCAGACTTCTTCCAACAGAAATATAGAATGCAGAGTATTTCTCAGATTATTTGAAAAATATAGCAAGATATTTTAAATTTCCCTCAGTGACCACATAAAATGTCATTTATCTGTCTACTTCAACACAGAGATGTTGGTAGCAAGTAAAAACTGAGGGTGGCTTAGAATAATAGCAGCTAATTTATACAGTTGTTTGCCAGACTTGTTCATACATGTTTGTGTAAGTTCATACACACACATATATTCCTTTTAATCCTCACAATAATGTGTTGGTCAGGTACTATTATTATCACAACTTTACACATGAACAAACTGAGGTACAATGAGGTTAAGCAACCATCGCAGGTCACACAACTAAACCCTGATCACTTGCATCCAGGCAGTCTGTACTATGTGGACTCCCCTGACATGGCATTGCAGGGGCTCAGTGGAGGGTCAGGATTCTCCCATGCTGGCACCTGTGCCTAAGTTGTCCCACAGTGTTCTTGTGGGACATGGCTGCTATCACTCAGCAATCTCCAAAGGCTGCAATGGCTGACACCCATTGTGTCCTTACTACCTGCCAGGTAATGAAGGAAGTGCTTTACCTACATTATCTCACCAGTTCTCCCAGCAACTTTATGGGGTAGGAGCAGTTTCGTCTTCATTTTACATATGAGGAAACTGAGACCTAGAAAGATTAAGTCACTTGTTCAAGATCACCAGCCAGTAGGGCCAGGACTTACCATTGTGCTCTCCTACTCTTGTGCTCAGGAGCTAGGCTCCTAATTTCTTTGCACTCCTAGTGAGGCTCTGCCAGCACACATTTTCTATATGTCATGACTGTTTTGCTAGGAACTTTCTGAAATTATGGATTCAGAGGTACTTTCAGAGAAAGAAAGCCCAGGTTACCAGGGAATCTGGAAGAGAGGAGATGACAGGGACTCTTCCCTTCAGGGGTGTGTGTGCAGATACATTATAGTGTGTTCCTGTTGAGAAGGGGGCACTGACTATTAAAATGGGAGCTGTCAAAATACTTGCTGTGGTTTGTTACATCTTGGTCATCGTCCTTAGATGTAGTATGCATTGTCTATTTCTCTTTTATTCATTCATTTGGCTGCTTTTGATGCCTTAAGTGTTCTAACTGCCTATTACAGCTGTAAAGCTCTAGCAGCATTACTTGAAAATAAAATCAACTCATCTACAGGCATACCTTAGAGATATTGTAGGTTCAGTTTCAGCTTACAACAATAAGGTAAATATCTCAATAAAGCTAGTTACATGAATTTTTTTTAATTTTAAAGTTTATATAGAAGTAATCTTTACACTATATTGTAGCCTATTAAGTGTGCAATAGTATTATGTCTGAAAAAACAACATATAACATTTTTTTAACATACAATCTTAATTGAGAAATACTTTATTGCTAAGAAATGCAAAGCATCATCTGACAGTGCAGGGTTGCCACAAATCTTCAATTTTTAAAAAATGTATTTATAGAATACAATAAAGTGAAGCACAATAAAATGAGATATGCCTGTATATAAGCTGTCAATATTATATTATAAAAATAGTTGTAGTAACTCCAGTTATTATAAAATGAAAGTATAAATATATAATATCAGATTTTACCTGAGAATAATAGGTGTTTAATTCTGTTTTTAATTAGTACTATTTTAATAAACATTTAATTCTCTATTTATAGTATATTAAATGCTTTGCCCGAAATTGGGATGTGACTCTCAATACCTCATGTCACTTCTATGTCTGAATATGAAGTTTGTGACAAAGAAATGTGTTGATAGAATATAATATCTCCATCAATGGGAGCAATTAGTAAACTGACTCAGTTGTCATGAAGGAATATTTAAATTTTCTGTTTGACATAATAGTGATTTGTTAATAGGGATTGCTGCTGCTGCTGCTGCTGCTAAGTCGCTTCAGTCGTGTCCAACTCTGTGCGACCCCATAGACGGCAGCCCACCAGGCTCCTCCGTCCCTGGGATTCTCCAGGCAAGTACAGTGGAGTGGGATGCCATTTCCTTCTCCAATGCATGAAAGTGAAAAGTGAAAGTGAAGTCGCTCAGCCGTTTCCGACTCTTAGTGACCCCATGGTCTACAGTCTACCAGGCTCCTCTGTCCATGGGATTTTCCAGGCAAGAGTACTGGAGTGGGGTGCCATTGCCTTCTCTGATTAATAGTGATTAAAAAATATTAATAGTAAGTAATGCATTGGGGAATTCCCTGGTGGGCCAGTGGTTAGGATTCCACACTTTGCCCAGGTCGGGGAACTAGGATCCCACAAGCTGGGAGTTATGGCCAAAAAACAAATAAACAAAGGAAAAGTGGTAAGTAATGCATCAACAATTATTAATTTTTTATGACATATCATTAAAATAACAATGAAGGAAAAAAATATGGAAAGACTTCACTTATAATTACTGTTATTATTCTCCAATGTTCTTTTCTAGGCCTAGGCTCTGTGTTTGTGAAGCTGTCAAATGAGGTTCCTATTGCAATTCTGTGGTGGAGGAATTCTTATGAAAAATTGTGTTCCATTTGAGGGTTATGCTTCAGACCAGCTCTGGTAGTACCCACATTTAACTTACTGTAATTAGCTAGCTTTAATCTGGTATCTTAGAACTTTGGTGGCACCATTACAGTATTGAGATGTATCTTTGTTTTTTTTTTTTTTTTTGGTGTTGGTGGTGGGGCTATGACTTTACCATCAGCACATGGAAGAGGAGAAGGCAATGGCAACCCACTCCAGTACTCTTGCTTGGAAAATCCCATGGACAGAGGAGCCTGGTGGGCTGTAGTCCATGGGGTCGCTAAGAGTCGGACACGACTGAGCGACTTCACTTTCACTTTTCA
The DNA here is from genome assembly GCF_032405125.1 of Capricornis sumatraensis. NCBI lineage: Eukaryota > Metazoa > Chordata > Mammalia > Artiodactyla > Bovidae > Capricornis > Capricornis sumatraensis. The sequence continues at coordinate 36,694,774 of NC_091085.1, read as the reverse complement.
CTTTCATGCATTGGAGAAGGAAATGGCAACCCACGCCAGTGTTCTTGCCTTGAGAATCCCAGGGACGGGGGAGGCTGGTGGGCTGCCATCTATGGGGTCACACAGAGTCGCACATGACTGAAGCGACTTACCAGCAGCAGCATGGAAGAAGAGCTATACAATACTAGGTGTTCATTGTATGTTTTGTTGTATATAGTGAGTTTGTGGGTATTAATAGGCCTTTACACATAAGAGTTGAATTCCCTCTTTAGCTTGGATTCCTGTATATTGTTGAAAAGTTCTCAGCTCAAGATAGGCAGTGGATGGGGCCTGAAGTAATAATCTACCTAATTCTTTCAAAGGGACAGCAACATGTATTCCCAAACTCAGAGGATAAACAACTTCCTCTGGCCTCTCCCTTTTCCTAGTTTTCTTTCTAAAATTGTGGATTTCTTATCTTAGTATTTGTAAAACTTGCCTGATTATAAATATCATCTAAAGTGTTGGTGAAAAACAATTTTCTGGATCCTTTCCAGGCCTGTTGAATCTGAATTTTGAGGAATAGTATACTTTAAAGGGTATGTTTTTTCCAGTGGTCATGTATGGATGTGAGAGTTGGACTGTGAAGAAAGCTGAGCGCTGAAGAATTGATGCTTTTGAACTGTGGTGTTGGAGAAGACTCTTGAGAGTCCTTTGGACTGCAGGGAGATCCAACTAGTCCATTCTGAAGGAGATCAGCCCTGGGATTTCTTTGGAAGGAATGATGCTGAAGCTGAAACTCCAGTACTTTGGCCACCTCATGCGAACAGTTGACTCATTGGAAAAGACTGTGATGCTGGGAGGGATTGGGGGCAGGAGAAGAAGGGGACGACAGAGGATGAGATGGCTGGATGGCATCACTGACTCGATGGACGTGAGTCTGAGTGAAGTCCGGGAGTTGGTGATAGACAGGGAGGCCTGGCGTGCTGTGATTCATGGGATCACAAAGAGTTGGACACGACTGAGCAACTGAACTGAACTGAACTGACTGATACTTTAAACAGAGCTTTCCTGGTAGCTCAGCTGTCAAAGAATCTGCCTGCAATGCAGGAGACTCTGGTTCGATTCCTGGGTCAGGAAGATCCCATGGAGAAGGGATAGGCTACCCCATACTCCAGTATTCTTGGGCATCCCTGGTGGCTCAGGCAATAAAGAATCCACCAGCATTGTGGGAGACCTGAGTTCGGTCCCTGGTTGGGAATATCCCCTGGAGGAGGGCATGGCAACCCGTTCCAGTATTCTTGCCTGGAAAATCCCATGGACAGAGGAGCCTGATGGGCTGTAGTCCATGGGGTCACAAAGAAGTTGGACACGACTGAGCAACTAAGCACAGCACACAGCATGCTTTAAATAAGCACCCTGGACAATTCTTACAGTCTAAGCAGACTTGAGAAACAATAGTTTATTTGAAGCAAATTCATAGCTGTTGTGGCCATGGCCATATGAAATATAGCACGGGAGATCAGACCAGGTGGAAAGATCATCTTACCCACCCAAAGTCATCACGCAGAAGACTGCCCACAGCCGTCACTTTACCTTAGTGAAGAGGGAAAAATGTGTAGATGGGTAACTTTCTTTGTGTCGCTTGCAGCTCCAGCATTCTACTCCTCACTGAAATTACAATTATGTACATGATGGGATGTGTGTACATTTAGAATTTTTTCTAATGCTTTCTTCATGTGGTTATTGGGTTGTTTAAAAGTCAGTTTATGCACTGAATAATTGCTCCCTCATTAAATTCAGTGGTTTAATTTGAAAGATAAGCAGAGTTTATGCAACTCTAGGTCATTGCCCAGATCTGGAAGTAGTATTCCCTGGAAGTGAACTGGTCCCAAATTTGGGAAATATTGGGGCTTTTTGAGTTAAGCTCACTTCCTGGTTCCTCTCCTCACCCTGGGGCATCAGGTCTCTCCTGCTGTCCTTCAGCTGCCTACTCTGTCACCTCTCTCTCCTCTTCTTTCCTTGATAGTGCTCCATGCTCCAAAATCATCTTTCCCTCCCTTTGAAGGTCTTCTCCTGAGTTAAAAGATAAAACAGAATGGCAGAAATAAAGCATAATCCATATGCATTTATGGACTATGCACAATCCATAACCCAGTAATTCTTATCCTGTAGATTTGGTGATAAATGGCAATCCGCTCCAGGACTCTTGCCTGGAAAACCCCATGGACGGAGGAGCCTGATAGGCTATAGTCCATGGGGTCACAAAGAGTCGGACACGACTGAGCGACTTCATGTAGTAGAAAGGAAAGAATGGATAAATGCACACATGCCCTAGTGGGAGTGACTGATGGATGACTTAGTGCATTAACAAACTGTCCCACATTGAGAATAGACTGGTGGTTGTCAAGGGGGAGCAGGGTAGGAGAGGGTTAGGTTGAGGATTTGCGATTAGCAGATACAAACTGATGTATATATAGAATGGATAAACAATAAAGTTTTACTGTATAGCACAGGGAACTATATTCAATATCTTGTGATAAACCATAATGGAAAAGAATATGAGAATGTATATATATATATAACTGAGTCATTTTGCTGCACAGCAGTAATTAACACAGCATTGTAATTCAACTATACTTCAATTAAAAAAGAAAAAACTGTCATTGGCATTCTAAGACAATGCATGTTAACTAAAGGAATAAGTCTCAAATACATGCTATCAGGCAGTTGCAAAGGAGAGTGAGGGGAAATTTGGGGCAGAGGGATCTTTAAATCAAACCAAAAGGGGCATAGTTCACTCTGCTACCCAAGGTCAGCCGTTGTTCTTGGAAACACGTTGATACGATGTTCAGCCAAGAAAACCAGGGAGACATGCTTGTGTCTGGTTAAAGGGCAATTCCAGGCCTTTCTCCCCACCCTCTTGGTTTCTCTTCACCTCTAGCAGGGCACTACCTGGCTACCCTCTGCAGGCAGGTCGTTCCAGAAACAGACAGTTTCCAGGAGAGCCACGAACTGTGCAAATCCACATTCAGAGTCCTCACATTTTTGATATTTAAGGCTGTTGACATGTGGACTAAATGGTTGTCAGAGTCTTTTCACGTAGATAGAGTCAAGAACTTTTGGCTCAGGCTCTTATCACTCTACATAAAGGTGAAAAATTGATTGGAAGAAAATGTGGCATTTTATTCTCCCTCATGTCAGTTGAAAGTTTAGTTTCCATGTCTTTCTGTGTCACTGAAATAATAAATGCAAATCCAACCAGGCAGGCTTTTTTTTTTCTTCACTAATGGGTTCTGCATTAGGAAATAAAAAAATTTGACAGAGTAAATGCAGAGTGGATAATAGGAAGCACGTTGTATCCCCCTTTCCCAATTCGAGATACAAAGCTCAGTCATTCATCAGGCTGTGTGTTGCAGCATTTTATGGCATCCTTGGCTCCTTAGGTATCATGACTGCTTGGTGATTTTCAGTGATGGGGCAGACCTACAGCGATAAGACAGGATGTGTCTCTGTTGAATTCAATTTTCACTTTACCTCACTCATTTAATGCTTTTCATATTTAAAAATCTGAAATATTGGTAACAGAAATTTGATGGGCCTGGCATTGAATGATACTGAAGAAATATTTTGGCTCAAGACCAATGATTAAATATGCTAAGAGACCTATTTTTCTGAGTGCCTTTGTATTTAGTGTTGCATTTTAAGTGACTTTGAAGTAGAGTTAGTGTTTGAATTACTTATTCTTTAAGGAACAAGTGTAGATATTTTATTATGAAATAGTGAAGAGTTTATCAGTAGTAAGTGACACTTCCTGGGTGCCAGGCTCTAAGTGTTTTATGTGTATCATATGTTGTTCTCACTACAACCCCAGGAATGGCTGCCAGTTTTGTTGGTGTTTTTAGATGGGAAAACTGAAGCACAGGGATTTTGGATGACTTCAACAAGGTCTACCCTGCTGCTGGGCTGTGGGCCAGACAACACTACTCCGCAGTCTTCATGTGCATCCATAGAGCTGTACTGCCTCTGCAGCAACAACGAAAATGTCTAGAAGAATGCACTGAAACCTGGCAGGACAAGTCCCCTCTAGGATTGCGAGAACTTTTATTTATGATGATAATGTATTCATGTATTAAATGTGATTGAAACTTCTAAAGTTAAAATTGTGAAAGTCCTCAGTCAGGTTATTAATTTCCATAAATTTGTTGCTACTTGAAAAAATTGTCAATTAGACTCTTAAAGCTGGTAAAGAATCTAGGGATTATGTTAAAGAGATTATCTTCTTGTTTTTCCAGATGAGGAAACTGAGGTTGTATGACTTGCTTAAGCACATAAAACTAGTTAGTGACAGAGCAGTTCTGCTGATTTTGTGTGCTTTCTATTGCATTTTTGAGACATATCTTACGTGGAGTAATTTGTAGATCTTAAGTGAATAGTTTGAGAATTTTATCAAATGCATGTACTCGTGTAACCAATTTCAGAACCATATAGATGATTTAGTTCTTGTGATAAAAATCATTTCCATTGCTCCTGAACATTCCCTTGTATAAGGCAACTCTGAAAACTTTCCTTGTGTGTATTAGTAAGAATTCAAGTACTTACATTTTATGTGTATCCATACATTTTACCTATCTAAGCAAAGATACATCTTAATGTGTGTGTGTGTATACTTCCTTAAAGACAGAAATAGGATTTTCAAAAAGTCCCATGAGCTTTTTATCCTTTTGCAAACCAGTTTCTAATTGATGAAATTGCTAATTGGTGTTCATTGTTTATCATTCACTCCAGTTGGTCTATCAGTTCAGTTCAGATGCTCAGTCGTGTCTGACTATTTGCAGCCCCATGAATCGCAGCATGCCAGGCCTCCCTGTCTATCACCAACTCCCGGAGTTCACTCAGACTCGCTTCCATCGAGTCAGTGATGCCATCCAGCTATCTCATCCTCGGTCATCCCCTTCTCTTCCTGCCCCCAATCCCTCCCAGCATCAGAGTCTTTTCCAATGAGTCAACTGTTCGCATGAGGTGGCCAAAGTACTGGAGTTTCAGCTTTAGCATCATTCCTTCCCAGGGCTGATCTCCTTCAGAATGGACTGGTTGGATCTCCTTGCTGTCCAAGGGACTCTCAAGAGTCTTCTCCAACACCACAGTTCAAAAGCATCAACTCTTCGGCGCTCAGCTTTCTTCACAGTCCAACTCTCACATCCATAGATGACCACAGGAAAAACCATAGCCTTGACGAGACGGACCTTAGTCGGCAAAGTAATGTCTCTGCTTTTGAATATACTGTCTAGGTTGGTCATAACTTTTCTTCCAAGGAGTAAGTGTCTTTTAATTTCACGGCTGCAATCATCATCTGCAGTGATTTTGGAGCCCCAAAATAAAGTCTGACACTGTTTCCCCATCTGACATAATTATTATTACATACAAAAGAATTCTTCAGTTGTTTGCTGCTCAAGCTCCCCATACACACTTAGAGTCAAAGTATACATGGTTTTTTTTTCCCCAGTGTTCTTGCCTGGAGAATTCCAGGGACGGCAGAGCCTGGTGGGCTGCCATTTCTGGGGTCACACAGAGTCGAACACGACTGAAGTGACTTAGCAGCAGCAGCAGCAAGCAGTTTTTGTATTAAAGTCTTGAGAAAGTTTTGTTAAGAATAAGATGTATTGACTAAACGCAGTGTATCTGAGCATGGGCATCTTTGGTCTGCTGTGCTTTGTGTTAACTAGAAAAGCTTTCCAGCTGAGTTGGTGGTGAATCAACACAATGTAGTCTGTCAGCTTGGCTCCTTGTGCATCCTTCTCTTTCTCTTTCTGTTTACTCTACAGGCTTGGTGAATGGCGTGTGTATGTGTAAGAGCTGTTGTCTGGCAATGGTGCCAGTGTTCATGAGTGATTTTCAAAACCTATTCCATATTCAAAAGTATGGAAAATGTCCTCTAGAGTGAGTGGATCTCAATTCATGTAAGTTCGACATCTAAAATAGTAGTCTTCTTTTTGTATCTTGTTCTACAGAATTATTCTAAAATCCCTAGCAAATGTTCTCAAAGGAAGTAAAGTAGTTTTTATAGCTATACTCATATCAGTAATACTATAATTGAGAAAATTGGAGGTAATGTCTGTTCAATAGAAGAATGATTATATCATAGTGAATATATAGATACTAAAAATGATTGATATGTAGCCAAGTTTTTACATGGAAATGTTTAAATAAGACAATATTGAACAAAAAAGAAGATCCTAAAGTTTCTATTGCTATTTTAAATACTATAAATAGTAATTTTTACTTATGTGAAAAGTTTATACCTTAGAAGAAATTGCTTATGAAATTTTTATGCATGAAAATAATTAATTTTTTTTCAAAATTTTTGGCTAGGCCATACAGCATGGTGGATCTTAGTTCCCTGACCAGGGATCGAACCTGTGCCCCTTGTAAGTGGAAGCAAGGAGTCTTAACCACTGTACTGCCAGAGAAGTCCCTGGAAATAATTTTGACTTTATTTTGTTTTAAAAACATTAAAAGAGTTTTTATTTTGAAATAATTTGAACTACAGAAAAGTTGCAAGAATGATGTCAGTAACTCTCCCTGACCCTATACCTATAGTCCCTGATTTTTAACATTTTGTTTTATTTGTTTTACTTGCTTTCTCTCTTTCCTTATGTATGTACATATTTTTCCTGAATCATTTGAGAGTAGCAGGTACATCATGCCCATTTACTCCCTTAATCTTCAGTGCATTTTTCCTAAAAACATCAATATTCTCTTGTGTACATACAGTAGAATTATTAAATTCAGGAAATTTAACATAGATATATAAAACTTTAAACAATGTACAGTCTATATTTCAATTGTCCATCGTCCTAACCTTGTTGTTTCCTAGCATTTGCCCCTCTCCAGTTCCGAATCCAGTCCAAGGTCATATAGTATATTTAGTCATCTTGTCTCTTTAGTTTCCTTTAATCTTCCCCACCTTTCTTTGTCTTTTATGATATTGGCATATTTGAAGAATATGGACCAGTTATTTTATATTCCTCAGTTTGAATTTGTTTGATGTTTCTTTGTGATAAGATTTAGATTTCTTCCTGAGGAAATTAAATGTTTGGGTAGAAAACTACAAAAGAAATGTCATGTTCTTCTCAGCATGTGGCATCTGGAGTTACATGATGTCTATCTGTTCCTCATTGGTCATGTTAATATTGATCATTTGATTAAAGTATCTGATTTCTGCACAGTATGGTTGCGATTTTCCCCATTAACAGCTGGTAAGCATTCTGAGGAGAGATGTGTTATGAGCATAGAGGATAAGTATGCTCCTTATCTTACTCTTGGGACTTCCCTGGTGGCTCAGATGGTAAAGCGTCTGCCTACAATGTGAGAGACCCGGGTTCAGCCCCTGGGTTGGGAAGATCTCCTATAGAAGGAAATGGCAACCCACTCCAGTATTCTTGCCTGGAAAATTCCATGGACTGGAATCTGGTAGGCTATAGTCCATGGGGTCACAGAGTAGGACACGACTGAGCAACTTCACTTTCACTTACCCTACTCTTTCCTCTAGACTTAGCATCTGTCTTGGTTTCTTTATAAAAACACATTTCTCAAGACTCACATATACATACCCTTAATAAAGAGGAAAACTTGAGTGATTTTGCTGAGATTATATCTTTGTCTGTGATACTCCCATTCAACCCTATCTAGTTTGTACCACAATTTAAGCCTATCTCAAAATGCTGTCTGTACTTCCCTATTTGTAACTAGATTTAATGTTTTCCTCTTTGACATCCAAGAGCACTTTGTACTTTTTTGGGGGGACATATTAACTTCTACTTTGTGCTTGTAACTAATGGTGTACTTCCTCCATCTCGGTTACGACACAGCCAGTGCCTTGAGGACATGGACTGTGTCCTAATCTGCAACCTTTATTGGGCTTAGAAGAGGCAGTTGATGGGAGACACATGATCGGTGTATTTTCATGAAATGTGTATTTACTCCTACTACACACTGCTTCTGATATACTAGAGATACTCAGTTGCATGTTTCAAGAACTCAGTTTCATCTGTTTAACATCTCTACACCTCCTGTTTAACAACATGTTGCTATTTTGCCCCTGAAGTAAGAATGGAAACCCTTCAGTGTCTGTCATTTTTGTATTCTTAGCTCAGGTGTTAAGAAAAGTGTTGTTGAGTGAATGAGTTGCTTCCTTACTGTGAGGATTTGTGTTTTACGTTGTCATCTAAGTCTCTTAATAGGGCACCAGGCCAACTTTTCATGGCTTTGACAAGAAGGTATTATGAGGTCTGCTCTTCCTCTGGGGCATGCTTCTAACACTCATTAAGGATAACTCCATATGGGTATAGACAGGAGAGCAGTTCCCTACCTCAGGACTCCTCTGTGTATAGGCTTTAGAAACTGAAAGTATAACCTGCCAAAATCACAGGAGTTAGGAGCCAAGGTTATTAATTTGTTCACATAGTATTAATTTATTCTGCCAAGACATGTAAGAACAAGCATTAATTTAGTTTGTAAGTTTAATGAATGTTTAGAAGAACTGAAATTCTAAGTAGGTCAATCAAATCTTATGGTACAGCTAACTTGCAATTATACTGGGAAAAGTTGTCCAGACAGATGACACTACACTGCATGTTACTTTATACAGAAACTGTATAAAATGCATAAAATCCATCTTTTCTATAGTGTATTTTTTTAGGTTAAGTTTTTGAAATGGTTGAAGGCATATCATTCTTCATAGTGGGGCTTTCCTTTAGAACATGAACTGGTCTATTATTTTAAAGATAATTTTTAAATTTTACAGTAGTTTTAGATTTCCAGGAAAGTTACACAGATAGTACAGAGAACACCTCAGCCAGTTTTCCTCTATTGTTAACATCACATTTCAGTATGTACATGTGTCACAAGTTAGAAATAAACACTGGTACATTATTCTTAACTACACTTCACACTTCATTCAGATTTCACCAATTTTTCTCTAATGTCCTTTCTTTATTCTGGGATCCCACAGAGGACACTACATTATGTTTAGTTAACATGTCTCCCTAGCCTCCTCTGGTCTGTGACAGTTTCTCAGACTTTTCTTGTCTTTGGTGGCCCTGACAGTTTTAAAAGTGTTAGTCGGGGTTTTTTTTTTTTTTTAAGACTGTCCCTCAATCTTGATTTCTTCAGTGTTTTTCTCATGGTTAGACAAGGGTTTTGGGGAAGAAGACCACAGAAGAGTAGTGCCACTCTTATTACATCATATTAAGGTTACATATAGTCAACATGACTCATCATGTTGATGTTAACCTTGCCACAGTGGTCAGGTTTCTATACTGCAAAGTTACTTTTTACTCCTTTTCAATACTCTACTTTTTGATGCCAGTCTTAAGGGCCAGCCTACTCTAAATGGAGTAATAGGGTGGAAAATTAAGTTTCTTCTCTTGGAGGGGGAAAGTATTATCGTGAATTCTGCTGTAAGGGAGACTTGTCTCTTCTTACCTATTTAATCATTTATTTGTACCGGTATGAACACATTATATTTGCTTTATACTTTGTATTATAATAAAATACTTTGTTATTTATTTTGTTTTCCAGACAGTTCCAGCTTTGGTCATTGGAAACTCTTTCAGCTAATTCCTGTGTCTCTTTGATATGTACCCATCATTTTTGTTTTTGGAGCACTTCCTTGTTTTCTGGTGCTAGAGGATGCTCTGGGCTATCTTGTATAGTTGGACCAGCCCTAGAATCAGCCATTTCTACAGGGAGCCATGGTTCATTTTGTAGGAGAATGGTATTAGAAAGCAAGATCTGGTCCAGTTTTTGATCATATAATAATGAATTTTGCAAATGAAAGTGAGGTAGAGAACATATGCTTTGATAACAGCTTTAAGTTACTTTGAATCATGTCTGCACCATGAATAGGCTGATCAGCCATCCCAGTTTGCATAGACCTGAGAGGTTTTTCCAGGGATATGGGACTTCCAATGAGAAGGGTGAGTTGGCCACCCTAGTCATGGAATTGGTTATATTCTTTGGTTGCAAGAGACTGAAATTCAAATAAAGTGACCTCAGTTTAAAAATGGAATTTAATGATTCATTTAACTGAGAAATATAAGGATGTATGGATTTCAGGAAGAGCTGGATCCAGGGATCAAATTATTTAATTAGGGCTCCCTTCAACTTGTGTCAACTCCACTTCTCTCTGTGTATTGATTCTTTCTTAGACTTTCTGCATGTGGTGGGAAAAGTGTGGACTCTCTTTAATGGAGAAGAACAGCTGTCCTCATCCCCTAGAATAGGGATCAAAACTGCAGTGCCTAGAAGGGTGAGGCTTGGTGGAGGACAATAGGGAGTGACGGGAACTTTAAGGGAAGCTCTAGTTATCAATGCTATGCAGGAATGCAAGTTTACTATTGCCAGATATTGCCATTTTTCAAAAGAAGCCAGAAATTTGAAACCCTGATTTTTAAATGTTGGCAACTAATTAAATAACAACAGGAACAACATTAACTCTATTTGTACCAAGTAAATACACCTATGGGAAAATACATTAAAATATGTTTTGGGTTGCCAGTTTATAACCTCTGGCTTCAGAAGCTCATGGCCACTATCTAGCAGCCTAAGGACCTACTTGGGTACGTACCTGTGGAAGGTGGCTCATTTAGTGTTCTCAGGATACATTTACTATTTTTGAAAATAGATCCCATTTAACTTAATAATCACTAAATTCATCAAGCACTTTCTATGTGTCAGGCATTGTGATAAGCTATTTATACATCTCCTTTAATCCTTAAAGTAACCTATGATAGTTACTATTAGTATTATCACCATAGTCCTCCTACAGATGAAGAAACTGGGAACAGAGAGGATTTGTATTTTTCTCAGTATTTATAACTGGAAGCACCAGGACAGGTTTTAGATACCTGCTGGGTCTGACTGCTCAGAGTCTTTGCTCCATTGCTACATTGTTTCAAATGGCTGCAGAGAAGAGACATCTTATGTCTCAGGGTCAGAGAAGGTCTGGGATGGAAAGAACCTTGGAGATTACTCAGTATGTTAACTTCCTTATTTTAAGATGGGGAAATTGAGGCCAAGAGCATGGAGTGATGGCCTCATAGTCTATCAGTGGTGAGCTGGGATAAGTGTAAAGCCCTTTTGATGCTTCATGTAGCTTCTGGGATTTGCTAACTGCAAGGACTAAATCCATGGTGGGTTTTACAAAGCATTCTGAAGACTTGACAAATGATCCCTGCAATTGCTGTTTCTGAATTGACCTAATTCTTCATCTCTCATGTTAGGCTTTTCGAAGGGAAGGATATTTTCCTGTCTTTTTAACCAGGAAAGAAGATTACAACAATCATTTTTCTCTAAAGTGATAATTTCATCTATATGCTTAGCCATCACTGTGATTTGAGTATGAGGCCAGAGTAAGATAGGGAAGAAATTTCACAACAGTGATAAATATGTCTTTTAAGGTCTTTCTATCAATTCCTAAGAGATACGTCACCAAGATGCCTTGAAAGTTACATTTTGTCTTCATACAAATGATCATAGTGTTCAATTTCAAAAATATTAAATTCCAATGTGTGATTCCTTAAAGGTATATACATGTGAATTTAACAGATATTTAAAGAAAACCATGTTTTTAATTGAAGTATAATTGATTTCCAATGTTGTATTAATTTCAAATATACAGCACTGTGATTCAGCCATACATGCACACATATATATCTATTCTTTTCCCTAATAGGTTATTACAAAATGTTGATTATAGTTCCTTGTGTTATGTGGAAGGTCCTGTTGATTATCTATTTTACATTATATATAGGAGTGTGTATATGTTAATCCCAGTCTCTCCCACCTGCTTTCTCTTTTGGTAACCATAAGTTTGTTTTCTATGTTGGTCTGTTTCTGTTTTGTAAATAAGCTCATTTGTATCTTTTTTTAAAGATAAGCAGTATCATATGATATTTGTCTTTCTCTGTCTGGCTTACTTCACTTATTATGATAATCTTTAGGTCCATCCATGTTGCTATATATGGCATTATTTCATTCTTTTTTATGGGTGAGTAATAGTCCATTATATATATATCAATACACCACATTTTCTTTTTCTATTCATCTGAGAGACAGCCTTTTGTATGAGAGAAATTTTGCTCATTTTGGGGGAATATAAAAATTAATAAGGCATGATTCCCATCTTCAGGGAGCTTATTACATAGTAGAAAAAAATTATTATTAATAAACCTCAATTACAATAGAATAAAATAAAAGAAAAATAAAACCACTGAGGAAGTACTAGAAAAGGAAGCATCAAATCTGACTGAAAAGATCAGGGAGGACTTCGCAAAAGATTTGAGCTGGATTTTGAAGGCTGGTCAGATTTTAGCAGCTACAGACAGGGATGAAAGCTCTAAAGAGAAAAGGAAGTGCATGAGTAAAGATGCAAAGTGAGAAACACAGGATGCCTTAAGAAAACATGTGATAACAAATTTGGTCATATGTGCAGGGCTCTCTCATTGCCAGACTAAAGAGTCTGCTCTACTGGGTAAGCCTGGAGAATCTATTAAAGACTTTGAATGGAGAAATGAGATGATCAGGGATTTTTATAGGTGGACTTCACAGAAAAGCTATTGTGGAGCTTTCAACAAGAGCCAGTGCTGGTCTCATGAGCGGCTTGGCAGTGGGAGTAGAAAGAACATTGAAGGACATGGTGGAAGTAGTCTTTGGACTTGGTAATGGGATGTGGGAAGGGCTTACAAGTTAGTTATAGGTGATTTCTGTGGTTTGAAGCCTCTGTAACTGGGAGAATGGTAGCATTATTATAGAAATGGGGAAGAGGGAGAGGAACTGGTTTGGAATAGAAGATGGGATAATTTCAAATTATTGAGACAGATGAGCTGTCTAGCTATCAAGGGAGATATATGTACATTTGGGTCTGGGGTTCTGGTTTGAGTATAGTTTACAGATTTAGGCTTGGGAGTCATTTACATGGAAAATAAGAGACAGGCTTAGCTGTTTATTATACTATGCCTCTTATTTTTTTTCTTCATTTTTTTATTGAAGTATACTTGATTTGCAATATTCTGTTAGTTTCATGTACAGCAAAATGATCAGTATATATTTTTTCAGATTATTTTCCATTGTAGGTTATTATAAGATATTGAATGTTGTTCCCTGTGTCATACAATAAAAGCTTCTTGCTCTGCTATTTTGTATATAGCAGTTAATATATCTTAATCTCGTGCTTCTTACTTATCCCTCCCCATGCCCCTTTCCACTTAGTAATCAAGAATTTGTTTTCTATGTCTGTAAATCTGTTTCTGTTTTGTGTATAGAATTATTTGTATTACTTTTTAGATTCCACAGATAAGTGATATATGTATATGTTAATTTTTCTCTGTATGAATTGTTTCACCTAGTTCATATTTTCTACATCCATCCATCTTTCTGAAAATGGCAATATTTCAGCCTTTTTATGGATGAATAATATTCCATTACATATATATACCACATCTTAAGCCAATCATCTGTAGATGGGCATTTGGGTTATTTCCATGTCTTGACTATTGTAAATAGTGTTGCTGTGAACATCCAGGTGTGTGTATTTTTTCAAATTAGAGTTTTTGTGTTTTCCATATATAAATCCAGAAGTGGGATTATTGGATCATATGGTAGCTCTATTTTCAGTTTTTTAAGGAATTTCCATACTGTTTTCCATAATGGCTATACCAGTTTACATTCCCACCAACCATGTAGGAGAGTTCCCCTTTTCTCCACACTCTCCAACATTTATTATTTGTAGACTTTTTGATCATGGGTATTCTGACCAATGTTAGGTTATACTGCATTTTTGTTGGCCATCTTATAAACATGTCTGTTTAGGTCTTCCGCCTGTTTTTTGATTGAGCTGTCTGTTTTGTGATATTGAATTGTATGAGCTATTGTAGATTTTGGAAATTAAGCCCTTGTCAGTCTGCCTCATTTGCAAATATTTTCTCCCATTCTGTAGGTTGTCTTTTTATTTTGTTGATGGTTTCCTTTTCTGTGCAAGAGTTTTTAAGTTTGATTAAGTCCCTTTTGTTTATTTTTGCTTTTATTTGTTTTGCCTTGGGAGGCTGATCTAAGAAAATATTGCTACAATTTATATCTGAAAATATTTTTCTGTATTCTCTCTAGGAGTTTTATGGTGTCATGTCCTATGTTTAGGTCTTTAAACCATTTTGAGTTTATTTTGTATATGTTATGAGGGAGTGTTCTAATTTCATTGATTTGCATGAGGTTATCCAGCTTTCTCACCACCACCTGCTGAAGAGGCTGTCTTTTCTCCATTGTATATTCTTGTCTTCTTTGTTGTGGGCTAATTGACTGTAGACATGTGGGTTTATTTTTGGGTTCTCTATTTTGTTCCATTGAAATGGAGCTGTTTTTTGTGCCAATACCATGTTGTCTTGCTTACGTAGCTTTGTAGTATTATCTGAAGTCTGGTTGGGATATACTTCCAGCTTTGTTATTTTGCCTCAGGATTGCTTTGGCAATTCTGGGTCTTTCATGGTTCCATATAAATTTTAGGATAATTTATTCTAGTTCTGTGAAAAATGTTTTGGATATTTTCATAGGGATCACATTAAGTCTATAGATTGCTTTGGGTAGTGTAGCCATTTTAACAATATTAATTCTTCTAAGCCAAGAACATGGGATATCTTTCCATTTTTTGAAATCATCTTCAATTTCATTCATCAATATTTTATAGTTTTCAGTGTATAGGTCTTTCATCTCCTTGGTTAGGTTTATTCCTAGGTATTTATGTGATTTTTAAGCAGTGTTTTTTTTTTTTTAACTTTCTGGTATTTCATTGTTAGTGTAAAGAAGTACAACAGATTTCTATATATTAATCTTGTATCCTTATACCTGTTATTTTCTAATCTGTAGATAAGTTTTAAAAAAATATATTGTAGCATTTGGTTCTCATCACAACACCATGAAACTGGGACCCAGAGAGGTTGATTAGTTTGCTCATATTCTCAGAGTTTGTTCATCCCAAAGACCAACTTTTTACCAGATCTTGTTCTGGTGAGAGGCAAAATTTGAAACATACTGAGTTGAGTTCCCTGTAAGAAAGCTAAGGTTTGACTGTATTGAAAGGAGGCTGAGATGGAATGAAGACAGAATTTGCTGGGATTGCAGAGAAGGGAGGCCAGTGTCCTAACAGGGTTTGTTGGTAGGTATGGGTATTCCCATGGTGCAGAAGAAGAGCCAAGGATGTTGATGGAAGAGTGGACATGGGAGAAGATGTGGATCCTGGTTCTAAAGCAGCTAGGGAAGGATCTTTTAGGTCTATAGACAGCCATGAAGAAGGATGGCAGATAGTGGGGAAGTCAGATGACCTATACCTGAGATTAGGAGAGATTATTAACTAAAGTTCTAGGAAATAAGATGGTGTGAGAGGAGTGAAGAAAGCATAAAGAATGCTTATTCACATTGGAAGGGAGATCTAGAAGATGCATGTAAGTGAAATAAGATGGTTGATAACTAGAGTACATTTGGATAGGGATGAAGATGCTGGTAGCTGGTAGAAAGGGAGGAAGAGGGATGACAGAGACATTTGAGAGGAGGCTGGAGGGGATGGAAGGTTCTGAAGAAGTCTAGTTGGAATGCTGGCTAGATTACAGTTCTGTGTATAACCTAAAGTGGCTCTAAACCTAACTGCTGTAAGTAAACATAGCTCAAGTGTGTCATATTATATAAATATTTTGGAATACAGAATGGAGCTGTTGTACAACAATGCCTGGAATGCTTTCTTTGTATTGACGAATCAAGTAACAATCAACCTGAAAAGGTCAGGAGAGTTCTCTCTTCCTCTCTTTTTAATGGAACAAATGTCATCATACATCAACATTGTTTTAAAATTTGTGGTAGCTACATAAATAATTCTGTGCTTGGGAGGAATAACTCTCACACCTTTGGGGGTTAATTTTACTTCCTTTGAAATACTGTAGAATTTTAAACAAGTTCTCATTTTTGGATAACTGCCATGCCAGCTTTTAAAAGTGCTAAATGGCTTTTTGTGTGTTCATGTGTGGATGTGATATTTAATTAAAAAGAAACCTGAAGTCCACCCAACTTTTAAAACAACACCCTTTTTTCTGAATTTCAAGCCCCATTCTATGGTTATAACAGACAAGGTGGTGTTCATGGAATTACTGCAACACAGGATCTGGCATCAGATATCCTGCACATAAGACCAACCTTCCCATATTTTAATGGAGTGACTTGGTGACACTGCTTAACTTTCTTCAGCTTCAGTTTCTTCATTTGTAAAATAGGAATGAAAGCATCTTGCCCAGAGATTGCACATGAAGATGAAGTGAGATAAGTGTGAAATGATCAGCTTCAAGGGTTGGGTGCTTGGAGCTTACCGTTATAACTGTCTGTATTGGGGAATTTAGACGTGCAACAGTGTAAGAACTTATGGTCCAGGATATGTCTACTTTCTCATCTGAGTCTCTGAAATTTCCCATAGGTTCTATAACCAAAAATAAAACTGCAGTACTTATTTAAAGGGAAGATATAGGAAGTCTTATGGGCCACTGAGGGAATCGAATCAACTTACTACAAGAATTTTAAGTAGCCTTAGGCACGGCCCTTGAAACTCTGCTTCTGATTCCCTTCTTGAGCTGCCACAATCCACTGGCTAATCCTTCTTGAGAGACAATGCAGATTCCTCATCATAATAGTGAGATTAACTCTGATTTTAAAAACTTGTTTTCCTGGCAAGAGCAGAGTTCATGTTCTATTTATAGCAGATCTTTGGACTAATGCTCTCTAACTTTGCCTCTGAACTGATTCATATACACCAGGGATTTTAAGATCAGTTCTGATTCTAAGGTTAGGAAGACAGTTCAAAAGTGGCCTAACTCTTCGACCTTTCCTACTTATATACATTAGTCTGGAAGTTGTACTAATATTTTTGGATGTAGAAGTTGAGGGATTAGGAAATTAGCTTTCATTTTGCTAATTAGATTTTAAATAAGATTATCCTTTTCATGAGGTTGTAGGAATGGATTTGTCCAAAGAATACCTAGATATGTTTTTAGCCCTTAAAGGGTTACCCAGATCCTAACTTATCTCTTCACTTCCCTAACTCTCTTTTCCTCTCCCCTTCTCTCCCTTACTCTTCTCTTTTCTGTTTTCTTCCTTTCCTTTCTCTTCCTTTCCCTGTTCTCACTCATCTGTTATCTATCATCCATCTGTTTATCCATCTATCAGTCTGCCTATCCTCTTTTTCTCTCTCTCTTTATTGCCGGGGTCCAGCCCTAGTGGATCCAGGGAATTCAAAGCGGGGACGGAGTTGGTGAGGAAAAACTTATTTATTTAGAAATATAAAGAGAGATTAGGAAAGAATAGCTTAGTAGGAAAATTAGTGGAGAAAAGAGGCTGAATAACTTGGCTTACGTGGAGAACCAATAAAACTCTGAGACAAGGGGTTTGCACCGTCTACGTAGGCCACCAGCACCTGCTTGAATAGCAGAGGGTGCCGCACCTTGGGTTCCCTCTCGCGTGGGTCTTAGAAGCCAGGGCAAATAAGTAGACAGATGGGAATTCAGCCAGAAAAGGGAGAAAAGAACGACACGGGGGAGCCAAGCATCGATGCCAGACCCAAGACTTTATTTTCAAAAGCAGCTTATATACCCCAAGTTGTACATAAAGAAATAATGGAATATGCAGAGTTATGCAGGGGCAGCAGTCCTGACCTTTATTGAGACCAGGCTTTCCTCTTGCGCACCTTCCCGTATACAAAAGGTCCCAGGTGGTTTTACATCATCTTCTGGCCAGGGGGCCTGTTAACATTTTTATGGCTCTTTTCCTAGACAAATGTATATCAACCAGAAAACCCATTTTCCCTTGAAGTGTTTTTCCTTAATCTGCATCACCCTCAAAGTACTAAATAAAGCTACATTCCTGTAGAACAAAGGTGCAGTGGGTTATAACAAAGAAAGTACTTAACTCAAAGATCTAATGTTGCTAATACTAGGGCTGCTACCTGTTTTTTTCTACATGGCAACTTATGAAAATTTGGCAGCAAGTATTGGCTCAACAAATGAAACCCTTAATCAGTCCTATTCTAATGATTTTGACTCCTCGGAAGCCCCTACATTCCTAGGATGTTTTAAGCTTCCTGTGCCTCTCACGGTTGGGAGGCCACAAACAATCACATGCGCAGCTGTAAGAGTCCGGCAGGCAGGCTAGAAAGCCATCAGAGGGGTTTTTGGATTGAAACACTCTTATTAAGTCACGCAGGAGACTTATTGTCTAAAAGCTCTAAATTAACTTTTTCCAGTAAAAGGTGGTGGGGGACAGCCCCCTGTTAATGTCAGATGAGTAGGTGGAAATCATAACACAGTAAAGCAGGCAGACTCTGGTTTTGGGGCAGATGCACGAGCAGATCCAGCGAGGCTCCCTTAAGGCCCAACTCGACTTTGCCTGTCGGGCCGCTTAACCTCATGACCTTTGCCATGGGCGGGACTCCTTGTGCTGGCTCCCAGCACTCTATCATGTACCTTTGTCTACCTATATTTTGTTTTAATGGGAATGGGAACAAAGGTGATAAGGGAGCAGTAGTTATCTGAAGTTTCAAATATCACTGGAGTTAGTTTGAAATGTTGCATGAAAGCAGTTCAATTTTACCTATCTTGTATCATTTCTTAAAATCATGGTCAAGGAAGAAGAGGACTTTTCTAGAGTCCAAAGAGATACAATTCAGTGTAATGAGACAAAACAGAGCAAAGGAAACTTGTTGGTTAAAAGCTAGAATTCCTAGTGATAAGAAAACAATTACAATCTCCTTTACCTCTTCAAAAGAAGAGGTACTAGTGGCTCCAGCTCCTCACCTGGCCTCATTTTCCAGTTGCCATAAAACTTTCTGCCCTGAGATAGACTACAGCCCTTCTGTCTGCACCTCACATCTGTGTAAGCAACCATCAGCCCACCAGTGCTGTGTAGGCAATCCACTCAAAACCTGGGTTTCTTAATTGCTTGAACTTCTCAATTCCTGTAATCCTCCCACTCCATTGCAACCAGTCATTGCCACTCCTGTGGTTACACTACATATTTTTGGTAGTGTTGCTAATAGCTTCCCCTCCTTCAAATTTCTGGACGGTAAATTTTGACCTGCTATCTGATTACCACCTTCTGAATCTCAGTCTGACTCCTAACAGTTCCCTTTGAACTCTTCTTGGATGCCATAGGGACGTTCAATCCATTGACCCTAGGCTTTCTAAAAATTTTCTTCTCTTTCATATTGTTGTTTACCTTCTTGCCCAGCTAGTTTCTGTGATCTGGCATTTTAGTCACATCTTTGCAGAAAAGCTGAATTCAATTGTTCTCTCTCTCTGTAGTACTCATTTGAAAAAAACCCAACCTTGTGAAGCCTGGTTATCCTATGCTGTGACTATACCTGAGCAACTGCTGTTTGTAGAGAAAGTTTATACAACTGTGCTGACTGGGCTTGTCTAAATTTATCCGCCCTAAATCTGAAATGGTATCCAATGCTGCCAGACAATGCTATTATAGTTTCCTGGCACATTAACTCTACTACACTCTAAGATGACCTATATTCTCAAACCTCCATACTTACATCCCATTTATAATCTTAACCAATTAAATGCAGATAACTAATTGCTACCGTATCTCCCTATCACTGAAACTACTAACCTACCTGCATCTGTACCTCCACATATTCTATTTTCCTTCTGTTACACTGGTAGTAGTGTTTCCGCTCCTCACATCTCATGTATTACTATGGATAGTTGTTTAAAATTAAACTGCCTTTGGTCCCACATCCCACTTGTATGTTCTGTTTCTCTATCTTTCTTTACATAATCTTCAATTTATTTGTTTATAACTGTCTTCATTTCCCATTTTTCTTTTCACAGGTCCATTCCAGGGACATTTTTTGTACCCACCATTCTGCTGAAATTGGTCTGTTTACTACCATCTAATCGGTCAATTATCAATTTAATGGTTAATTTTTATCCTCACCTCATTCAATCTCTTACTAGCATCTGACACAGGTGACCTCTCTTTCTTTCTCCTCTTTCTTCATCTTCTTTTCATATTTAATGATTTTATTGTTTGTTTCACAAATAAAACAAGCTAGTGAATAATTCTGAAGTGATGACTGAAAATAGGTAATGAAATCCTGTTGACGACTGACTTTGACTCCTTCATAGGTGCAGCTTTCCCTTTTTTAAAAAAAGTTTAAAAAAAAATCTATTTATTTGGCCGCACTGGATGTTAGCTGCAACACTTGGGATCTTTGTTCTTTGTTGAGGCCTGCGAGATCTTTTAGTTGTGGCATATGAGATCTAGTTCCCTAATCAGGGATCAAACCCAGTCCCCCTGCATTGGAGCTTGGAGTCTTAGTCACTGGACCACCACGGAAGACCCCATCTTTCCCTTTTGAAATTCCTCAGTGATCTCCTGGTAAAGCACACTTGATAATTGAATATGTGACATATTTTGAAATGTAACTGCTAATTCATGATTGAGTAAATATCTCCTTTCTTCTTGAAACTTTTTTCTCTAAACTGCCACATGTTTCTCTGACTTTTTTCCTATCTCATGGGTTGACCTTTTTGGATTTTTGCTGGTTGTTGTTTGTTATTCAACCTCTACACTGGAATGCTCCAGCATTGGGAACGTGGACTCTAGAACCAAATTACTTGGGTTCATATTCTGATTCTGTCACTTCCTATCTATATGACCTTGAGAAATTTACTGTATTATTTCCCTCATTGAGAAATGAGGGAAAATCATAGTTTCTGCTTCCTAGACATATTGTAAGGATTGAACGAGTTAATATATAGAGAGCATATATGAAAGTTGTCTGTTAATTAGTGCTGTATATTAATGTGATATATTAATGGCAGCTGTTATTATTCCCCTCACTTTTTAATTTGGTGCTAAGGTGAAAGGGGCTTGCTTTTGGGTCATGGAACTGGAAAATGCCAATTAATAGCTTCTGGAGGCCCTTTTTTTCCTGCTATGTGGAGAAAGTCAACATGAAAAGAATGAGGCTAACATATAAAAGTAGCCGAGAAGAAGTAAGTGAGTAGTGTAATAGTCAGCATTCTTGGTTGTGAACGCAAAATCAATTCCAGATAGTCCAGCTAAATTAAACAAAAAATGGATTTATTAAAAAAACATTAGGTGGCTGGAGGAATTTCCAGGATTACTGGAAAACACAATTGATATTTCATTGCCATGAAATATTGCAGCCATGAACAGTATAGCTAAGAAAAATGGCTAACCTCTTTAAACAATTATTCTAGGAGAAGCACATCCCTACTACCTGCTGCCACGTACCATGCCCCAACCCTGAACCTGATGTCAAAATCTGTGCCACTGATGCCCCAGAAGACTAAGACAACTTGACTACTGATATTATTGGATAAATCAACAAATTTCCCAGTGCAAGGCCAACACTACAAGTCTTGTGTGGCTAAATCTGTTTGGCAAAGCACAGATCATATGTTTTTGCTCTAGCTGCAAAGGAGTCTGGTGAATGTAATTTTTATATCTTACTTTTGGAAGGCAGAATTGACAGTGTGGAAAACTATAAAGATATAAGAATGATTTTGGGCAGCCACAAGTGATACATTTCCAACATAGATTTGTGTTGTAGAAAAGGGGACCTGTTGATTTCATGTAAATTCCTTGATTTAGTTGTACCTAAGCCTGGAAAAGGTCAGTTTTCATTCCAATCCCAAAGAAAGGCAATGCAAAAGAATGCTCAAACTACTGCACAATTGCACTCATCTCACATGCTAGTAAAGTAATGCTCAAAATTCTCCAAGCCAGGCTTCAGCAATACGTGAACCGTGAACTCCCTGCTGTTCAAGCTGGTTTTAGAAAAGGCAGAGGAACCAGAGATCAAATTGCCGACATCTGCTGGATCACGGAAAAAGCAAGATAGTTCCAGAAAAACATCTATTTCTGCTTTATTGACTATGCCAAAGCCTTTGACTGTGTGGATCACAATAAACTGTGGAAAATTCTAAAAGAGATGGGAATACCAGACCACCCGACTTGCCTCTTGATAAACCTATATGCAGGTCAGGAAGCAACAGTTAGAACTGGACATGGAACAACAGACTGGTTCCAAATAGGAAAAGGAGTATGTCAAGGCTGTATATTGTCACCCTGCTTATTTAACCTATATGCAGAGTCCATCATGAGAAACGCTGGACTGAAAGAAGCACAAGCTGGAATCAAGATTGCTGGGAGAAATATCAATCACCTCAGATATGCAGATACACCACCCTTATGGCAGAAAGTGAAGAGGAACTAAAAAGCCTCTTGATGAAAGTGAAAGAGGAGAGTGAAAAAGTTGGCTTAAAGCTCAACATTCAGAAAACGAAGATCATGGCATCTGGTCCCATCACTTCATGGGAAATAGATGGGGATACAGGGGAAACAGTGTCAGACTTTATTTTTGGGGCTCCAAAATCACTGCAGATGATGATTGCAGCCATGAAATTGAAAGACGCTTACTCCTTGGAAGGAAAGTTATGACCAACCTAAATAGCATATTCAAAAGCAGAGATATTACTTTGCCAACAAAGGTCCGTCTAGTCAAGGCTATGGTTTTTCCGGTAGTCATGTATGGATGTGAGAGTTGGACTGTGAGGAAAGCTGAGTGCAGAAGAACTGATGCTTTTGAACTGTGGTGTTGGAGAAGACTCTTGAGAGTCCCTTGGACTGCAAGGAGATCCAACCAGTCCATCCTAAAGGAAACTAGTCCTAAGTGTTCACTGGAAGGACTGATGCTGAAGGTGAAACTCCAATACTTTGGCCACCTCGTGTGAAGAGTTGACTCATTGGAAAAGACCCTGATGCTGTGAGAGATTGGGGGCAGGAGGAGAAGGGGATGACAGAGGATGAGATGGCTGGATGGCATTACCGAGTCGATGGACATGAGTTTGAGTGAACTCCGGGGGTTGGTGATGGACAGGGAGGCCTGGCGTGCTATCACTCATGGGATCGCAAGGAGTCAGACACGACTGAGTGACTTAACTGAACTGAACTGAAGCTTGCCCTTGGATCTTCTTGTTTTGTGAGAAGATAAGTTTCTTCATTTAGTTAACATAATTAACAGTTTTTTGGTTGATTCTATTAATATTTAATGTTTTTATAAGTATAGCTGTTTTTTTTTCCTTCTGATTTAAGCTCCACTATTACAATATCCTCTCAGTTGGTGTTTTACTCTAGGCCTGCCTTCTCTCCCTTTTGTTCATTTTCTTCTCTGGAGTTTTGGATAGTCTTTCATCAATGTAAGCCTGTTCACTCTTCTGATTAAAACCCTTCCTGACTTTCCATTGCCTTAGGATAAAAACATAGTGTTTGTACAGTGTACAGCTCTCTATAATCTGGCCCTCCTTTAGTTTATTTTTTGCTGCTTTCTCTGATCACGTTCTTGGTAGGCTTCATTTTATTCTCTTTCATATCATGTTTTCTTTTCACTTTTATCTGTGCCTTTAGACTGTTTCTGTATTCCTTACTGAGGACTTAAGCCTGGGATACAGTCTCTCATTTCTGAGAGACTGTTCCAAAGAGGTAAGCAAAGGAAGAGACAGAATATATAGAGGTTTTTTGCAAAAACAATCAAACCAAAATAAAAACCAGGCAGTTGAACATCAAAGGATTACTGCTAATTAAAGAAAAACCACACACCTCTAGTTAATGAATTTTCTCCTTTTCTGTGTATGGAAAGATACTGTACAAGAGTCTGGGCTTTTTGAAGCTATTCTTTTAATATGCACATTAGCTATCTTAAGCCAGTATCCTGTTATTTCAGTCCTGTGTTCCCCTCTGGGTGCTAATGAGGGTGGCTGCAGTTGCTGAAGGCTTTTGTCTGCAACATCCTTTGTTTACTGTAAAAGTCTTTGTTCAAGTCCTTGACTTTCTTCTCATTAGGGTTCTTGAGAGAATCAAATGATGTGTTCTGTAGAGGGTCTTCTGGTACAGTGGTCCCCAACCTTTTTGGCATCAGGGACTGGTTTTGTGGAGGACAGTTTTTCCATGACCAGAGTTGGGGTATGGTTGGGGATAATTCAAGTGTATTATATTTATTATGCACTTTTTGTCTATTTGGGCTTCCCTGGTGGCTCAGAGGTTAAAGCGTCTGCCTCCAATGCGGGACACCCGGGTTCAATCCCTGGGTCGGGAAGATCCCCTGGAGAAGGAAATGGTAGCCCACTCCAGTATTCTTGCCTGGAGAATCCCATGGACGGAGAAGCCTGGTAGGGTATTATGTCTATTATTATTGCTTTGTGATATATAATGAACTTATTATACAAGTAACCATAATGAAGAATCAGTGGGAGCCCTGAACTTGTTTTTCTGTAACTAGATGGCTCCATCCTGGCTGTGAAGGGAGACAGTGGTAACTGCTCTCCAGTGCTGACATCACTGCCTCAGCTCCACCTTGGATCATCATGCATTAGATTCTCATAAGGAGTGGGCAACCAAGATCCCTCACATGCACAGTTCACAGTAGGATTTGCACTCCTGTGAGAATCTAATGCTGCTGCTGATCTGACAGGAGGTAGAGCTCCAGCAGTAATACAAGCCATGGATGCGTACATGCTAAATTGCTCAGTCATGTCCAACTCTTTGCAACCCCATGGACTGTAGCCCGCTTGGCTCCTCTGTCCATGGGATTCTCCAAGCAAGAATACTGCAGTGGGTTGCCATTTTCTCCTCCAGGGGATCTTCCTGATCCAGGTATTGAACCTGTGTCACCTGAATCTCTTGCATCGGCAGGCGGATTCTTTACAATTGAGCTACTTGATCTGACAGGAGGTGGAGCTCAGGCAGTAATGCTAGCAGTGGAGAGAAGCTGTAAATACCGATGAAGCTTAGCTTGCTCACAGGCCGGTCACCTTCTGCTGCGCAATCTGGTTCCTAACAGGCCACAGACTGGTACTGGACTGTGGCCCGGGGGTTGGGGACCTCTGTTCTAATATAAAGGTGTACTCAGTTATCTTTTGCATGAGTCACAGTGCTGGGTTCTTCCCTGAGGTGAAGTCTTTGCTGCCCAAGGCAGGAGTGACTTAAACTCACAGTGCGTCTCCTATTTCATTAGATCTGTCCCACCTGATATGTCTCAGATGCTGGCTTCCCCCTTCCCTGGAGTCACTAGAGCTGCATTGTGTCTTAAAAGGATGGACCATAAAAGCCTTTGTTAAGTTGTCCGTATACCCTTTATGTCTGTACTTATATCAGATTGTAAGCCCCTAGAGGAGCAGAGCCAAGTTGTTAACTCACATTCATGGTTCTAAATTCAGTGCAGTGAGCAGATCGGGTTTATCATCATCATGATGAAGAGGAGCTGGAAGATTTTTCTTCCATTATATTGAGTACAACTACTGAATTTTATAGGCTCCCTTGTAGAATTTTCTGGATGGTCTCTTCTTTTTCACTTGAATACCTTATTCCCCTGAAGTGAAATGCAGGATAGAGAGGTAAATGGTCTGAAAACAAATGTACTGTAATACATTCACTTTGGCTACAAAAATAAAACAACCCAAACCTAGTTTTTCTTGCAGTCTTTAAATCCAGATGGTAGTAAAATTTGACATTTCAATTCTGTTTGTGAAATTCATTTTGTTTTTAAATTGGGAAGAACCATAGATCTAAAAATTGTCTGAAGTACTAGGAAGGCCTGGTGAGACCTCTTTAAGAGTGTTATTAATAAGGGCTTCATATTTTAAAGTAAATTTAGAGGCACTGTAAATAGAGCCTGCAAATAACTGTAATGATTGTGACTAAGGACCCTGATGTCAGGCAGTAGTGTGCTGCCCCATACCTAAGATGAAAAAGGCAGAGGACTGGCTTGGACAATGGAGGGAAAAGAGAAATCTGGACAAAATTAGAGACAGTTTAGTAGCTAAATGTAGTTAATATTTTTTAGAGTTCTCATTTTTGTTTATAAGTCTCATTCCAAAAGATACGTTATCACACTCAACAAGTCTGTCTATAAAGTTCTAAAATTTAGATCATGTAAGGTCTCTTTATAAGTAAGTATTTATACTGTAAGGATCCAGTTTAATCAGTTAAGCTCAAGATTTAAAGGTCCAGTGTCCAGAGTGTTCAAAACCTGAAAAAAAAAATGACCCCCTTATACCTCTACCCCTCCATTGACAAGGATTGTTTCTGACTGGGTCTGATCTATATATATATCCCTGGAAGAAATCATAGAAATGAATCAGCAGCTATGTTATAAGTAGTGTATCGATTAAGTTTGTTTTGGTTGAAAGTGAAGAAAGTTTAACCTAAATGATTTTAATTAAAAAAGGAGTTTATTGGCTTTTTAAACAGTCACAGTGAGGTGACTGGCTTAATTGTTGCTTGACACAGATGCTTCAGAAATAGTGTCAAGGGCTGTGTCTTACCTCACATTTTCTCTCTTCCATGTATAGATTTCGTTCTTAGACAGAATTATCTATTGGGGCAGAGAATACTTCTCATTTTCAGCTGATGACCAAAAGCCCTGTTTCTGGTTCTCAATGCCTGCAGCAGGTCATATACTCATCCTTGAATCAGTCACTTTGTGTAAGAGAATTGAATCTGCTGATTAACTTAGTTCTGCCATGCCTTGCTCTCAAGTTAAGAGTGGGGACACGTCATTCATATCACATGGTCTTAAGTTGGTGGGAAGGTAGTTCCTTTAGGGAGTTTCATGATGAATATAGGGGCCAATATGATAGATATCAGCTATAAATAATATTTAGTTAAACTACTTGAAATTTTGATGGAATATTTACTTAATATTGACTGTTTACTGTGTGGTGGAACATGCGAAGATGAGTATGAAAGGTCTTCTCCTTAAGGTTTCTTATGGGGAAACCTGGGAAACCATCTAACTCTTAAAGTAAGGCTGCTATGAGAGCTTTATGTTTTCTAGCTCTGATATATTTAATTATAAGAGTCCGAGTACCTGAATGCTTTGATATATTGTAGGAAGCTACTTTCTCCTCACCTTTTCTCCAGGGAAGCACACATTCTCTGGAGATGGGAGAGAATAAGTTTTTTTGTATTTCTCTCTTCCTTTTACGAACCACATTCTGCATATAGGCTAAAAGGAGAAAGAGTTATTTCTGGCATTGGACTGAAGGAAATTCCTCTGTGTTTATTGCTGCTGTATACATATACTGAACATTTTGTGTGCAGTGACAGTTATAGTTTCCTCCACTGGCTCTGGTTCATGTTCTTTTCTCTCTGATGATTTCTTCTCCGTTTTCTTCCATGTCTTTTCTTCTCCTCCATAAATGCATAATACATAAATGTGTGTGTGCATGTGTGTATAAACAGTTGATATGAGAATATTTAACAAATGGTATGTCTTATTCATTTACTAATTAGAGTGGATGCCACCTATAAACAACCAGCACAGTTGTAGTGGGACACAAAGCCTGTAAAGAAACAGAAACCATATCTCAGATGAGAAAGAGGAGATTCAGAGATACGAAGAAAAGTGTTAGGAAGCCAGTCAAGGGTGAGAGAAGAGAAGAATTAGGTTGTAAGAGAGAGCAAAGTGGAGAGAATGCTCAGTCTCAGAGCTACCTCTAAATTGAGAGGATTTCCTTTTCCCCGAGGGCTGTCTGTGCAAGTTCCTTTGAAATCCTGTTTCCCTTATTGCTCAATTGATTCTTCCACTAAACCACCCTCTTCCCTGGAACACATGTAAGAATTAAAGATTTTAAAATTTAATAAAAATAAAAAATAAAAAAAAAAAAAAAATAAAAAAAAAAAAAATAAAATCTACCTGAGGGACTTTGTTAGCAGAAACTAAAGCTAGCTGTCTAAAATGAGTGGAATCATACTCTCTATAGTGTTTTTTAAATTGCTGTAACAACTTCGTCTTTCTCTTATCAATAGCAGACGCCTCTCAGGTCAATAGATAACAGAACAATGTCATAGCTCTTGTGGCATCTGGTCTTTGTGTTAGATACCTCTATCTCTCATACCTCACATTCTCTCAGCCCCAGTTTTACTCCAGCCATTGCACAGGTGTTACCTTACATGTACCTGCTTTACCTGTACCAGGTATTCCTGTTTCTGCCCTGGGTTTCTCATATCCTATATGGGAAATCCATGGGGACCCATTTAGCATTTGAGCATGGGCATACTTGAAGTATGAGGGAGTTAAACTTCATGGGAAAACCTTCACCAATGGGGTATGAGAGTTGGTGGGTAAATGTTCCCTGATTCTATCTCCTGGAAAGGGACACTGTACATAATTCCTTAGAGGCCTCCAGTCAGATCAAGCTTCAATTTCCCATAGTTTCTGGTTTGGAAATAGACCTTTATATTGGATTTTCCTTCTTCCTGGTCCCATTCCTCCTGGTCCCTTACTACCATTCCCTGGGTTCATCTCTCAAAATAAACTACCTGAACTCAAGCCCTTTAGATTTCTACTTTATGTCCAGACCTAGTCTGAAACAGTTTTGCTTTGCCCTGGATGCATTCTTATTTATTATTTGCTTTTTAATGGACACGTTGATCATTTCCTTTTTTCATTGTTATAATCAATGTCGTGAGGAATGTTCTTATAAATACATCTTTGCATACTTGATGCTTCTTTTCATAGAAAAATATGACTATAAGTTAACTTGCTGAGTCTATTACTGATCAACAGGCACATACATTTCAAAGGCTTTTGATACATACTGGAGCAAAAACATTTGTATTTAACAGTTTCATATGTTTGTCAAAAAAAAATTAGCCACTAACCTGAGTGCATAATCTAAATGACTGATTAGATGTTCCATAACTATAAGCTAGCAGCTCAGTTGTGACTGAGGTGGAGAGACTTGCTTCACTTGATCCAAATAAAACTTACTGCCAGATTCTTTGGGCTTAATTTTGTCCATCACACTTTGGGTCTTTTTAACACTATGGAGTAATAAGTGGCAAGAGATTAAAAATATTAAAATTTAATCAAGAGGCTCACTTTTAGATATTATAAGATGATCAGGCTAGTGATATCGCTGCTCAAGAAAGTTTTCAAAGACACGAAGACTTTTAATCTCTAATGCTGAAATTTTTAAGTTTACTACAAGAAAATTTTTCTTGAAAGAAAATAAAGGGACACCAACAATTTATATATCTCTGTGTCAGTATCACTGAAAAAGTCACAAGTGGCCCTATGTCTCTCTTCCTTGAAGATGCTGTCAGAGTTGACCGAAAGTAAGCCTCCTAAATTCTGAGTCCTTGGAAAAGGTGCCTCTCACCTTTTGCTTTACTGAAGTGATAATAAAGGGAAAGTTATCAAGTAAGCAAAGAAAATGGAGTAAGTGTTGATAGCATATCATATTAAATGCATTCTTATGATTGGACTACCTTGATTGCTTACATATAGTTTAGAATAATACACATGGTGGTGACTTATAGTTGACAATAGACAGTGATTGTAGGCTCCACAAAGGGGTGCTAAGTAGATACTTCGTTAGAAGTATAGCTATTTTCACAGAAAAGAAAATCCTACTGACACTATTTTGACTTATAGCACTTCTTCCACTGTCTTGACCTGCAATAAGTGTGTTGGGCATTAGCTCCTTAGTCAAGAGTGAAAATATTTGTAATGACATTGGTTCTCTGGGAAAACTAAAGTCTATTTACTTTATGTTGATTTAAAATAGCTTTTCCATGAACTTAACTCACATAAATGAAGAATTACTTGCCCTGCAATTTTTTTCTCTTTGTATAAATTTATAGGATATGTGGTTTAAAATATTAATACAGTTTAAAATTGCTTCTCTGTACTACTTCTGTTGATTAAATTTGGACAGAAGAGGTGGAGCCAGAACTTAGAAGCTGAGATATGACAGGAGTTTGAGATAGGCTATGTGGAGCCATTTAAAGCTTTTGAGACTTGAACTAATCAGAACAAATCAGGATTTTCAAAACTATAATCTGGCCAGGATGTACATTTTAGGTTGAAAGAAAGTTGGGGGATCAGTTAAAAAACTGGCTTAGGTGATAAAGGCCTGAGCTCGTTGTGCTGGCTCTAGAGGCAAACATAAATGAGATAAAGGAATAAAAGAGTCATTTGAAAGGATGCAGTGTGCTGAATAATAGAAGGACTGGGGAAAAATGGTCAGAAGGACTATAACTTTGTGTTTGAGTGACTAAGGGCAAGAACTTTGGCTTTTCCACCACTATATCTTTAGTGTCTAAATCAGTGCTTGGCACAGAGTAGATAAATATTTTCTAAAAGAGTGAAGGGCATTTATATCACCAAAAATGAGATGAAATTACCCATATGACCTTCTCAAATTAATTCCTCACTTGATATTTGTGAACCACCCACGTGGGACCCAGTGCAAATATTTACCAACCATATAATGTACACTTTTTCTTCCACCAGCAGACGTGATTTGGCAGATTTGTTTTGTAACATGTACATCATGTTAGCTTTTCAACTTCCTCTAGGAGTGAATTTTAGTCTCTCTAAGGGATAATGCTTATACGACTCTTTCATCTTTGGAACAACAAAGTGATTTTCTGGTCGACCTGGCTGTTTATTTACTTCCTCATGAAGTCATGAAGAGCAACATGTTGCATTAGTATTTGCTTGTTTTGCATGGTATACGGAAACTGGAAAGAAAGGATTGACTTGCAGGGAAGAAGCCTATGGAGCCAGAGTTTATGCCTACAAAATTACTCATTAAACAAGGGTTATAGAATGGAAGGATGATCTAGAAAGCTGAAGTCCTATCCTCAAGAAACTCAGGTGGAGGAGGCCAAAATAGTATGGTAGAAACAACCTATGCAGAAAATAAAGAAATCTCAAGTGACAAGTCTCAAAGACCCTTTCCTGACTCTTATTTTCTTCATATGTTAGAAAAGAGTCTTGAGTTAGGTACTGTTAGATTGCTTCCAGCCCTAAAGTCTACTATGCTTTTTCTAACCTTCAGTGCATTGATAAAAATGTCTATTCTTCACGGTAGCTTCTGTTCAATTTCCTTCTGAATACTTATCCCGTGTTCCATGTTCCTTTTAGTACTTGCTTTAAGCCCTTACCAAACATTTTCACTTATGGAACATTTTCACTATGTTCTGTAGCTTGTTATCATGGCAGCAACTCCTGCTCATTTTGTTAAGATTTGATTACTTAGTCTAAGTCAGACAACACAGCAGTTGTGTTTGGAACAGCTAGTTTGATAGGGTTGTAAAAGGTATCCAGAAATTTGTTAAGAGCTGCCTCAGAACAAATCAGTTTGTCTGCCCTTAGCTACTGTTTATAACCTGCATATTTACACTCTCACCATATTTCTCCTTGAGCCACATTATTCCACTGAGGATTTGGGGACTGTGGTTGGCCCTTTCAACTCTAGTCCATCTCTTGAACCAACTTTTTTACCTAATGCCACATGGCACATAGTCCTATAATAAGCATTATTAAAAGTAAGCAGGTTTCTTGTTAGGTGGCATCTCCTACTTGCTGTAAGAGAAGATCTGAGTTCTTTCTCATATTCTTGATTCAACAGATTTATTATCAGATCACTGTCTATTCTGTTTTTTGAAAGACTACTACATTTCTGAAAAAATTCCTAAATAAATATACATAGTATTGTTGACCCCAGATTTCTTCATATTTATTAGATTTGAATGGTAGAGCTTAACAAGGATGGCATAGATTTCCATTGACAATGTGGTACAGTGTCTGTGGGGGATTGATTCCAGTACCCCACAGATACCAAAATCTGTTGGTTATTCAAGTCACTTATGTAAAATGGTTTAGTATTTACATGTGACTTACACATATCCTCCTATATATTTTATTATTTATTTGTTTACTTTTTTTTTTTTTTTTTTTTTACTGTGTTGTGTGACTTGTGAGATCTTACTTCCCTGACCTGGGATTGAACCTGGATCCACCAGCAGTACAAGTGTGGAGTTCTAATCAGTGGACTGCCAGGGAATTCCCTCATCTTACATATTTTAAATCATCTCTGAATTACTTATAACACCTAATACAATGTAAATGCTGTGTAATTAGTTGCTGGCACATGGAAAATTAAATTTTGTGTTTTAGAATTTTCTGGAATTTGGGGAAAATATTTTAATATGCAGTTGGTTGAAACCACACATGCTGAACCAGTGGATATGGAGTGCCTACTGTGCTGGTTATAAATTATTTGTAAAGATTGAATAGAGATGCAGGGTTTCAGTAGAACTTTCAACCTTTGCCAATAAATGCAATGGTGTTGACTCCTTTTAAAAAGGTGCTTTAAAAAAAAAGACATGAAAATAGCATACAAGTGCTTAAAGGTACTAAAGACCCAAGGTAAAGTGTTACTCCTTTCTCTGGTTGTTGTTTGGATGCTTGAGTCACTGTGTGGGTTAGTAGCTGTCTCATTTGTTGTTGTTCAGTTGCTCAGTTGTGTCTGACTCTTTGTGACCCCATGGACTGCAGCATGCCAGGCTTCCCTGTCATTTACCATCTCCTGGAGCTTGCTCAAACCCATGTCCATCAAATCGGTGATGCCATCTGACCATCTCATCCTCTGTGTTCCCTTCTCCTGCCTTCAGTCTTTCCCAGCCTCAGGTTCTTTTCTAATGAGTTGGCTCTTCGTATCAGGTGGCCAAAGTATTGGAGCTTCAGCTTCAGCATCAGTCCCTCCAGTGAATATTCAGGATTGATTTTCTTCAGGATTGACTTGGCTTGATCTTGCAGTCCAAGGGACTTATGTGAGCTGTCTCATTTATGAAGTTCCAGTGGGGACTCTTGTTAATGAATCCCTCATTCAAATAAGAGACCAACTAAGGCTTTCATTTTAGGAGCTTGTTTCTTAGGGGAACTAATTTACCCCTTGATAAATTCCTCATAGGGAAGTGGAGGCTTGGAGAATGCTTATATTCACATACATGGCATGGGCTTTTTAAATATCTAGACAAAAATAAATCTTATTAAGACTGGATTCCTTAAAGGGTGCCTGCTTTGGTAACTCTGTAGTCTAATAGAGCCCCCACACAGCCCAATTGTCTGTGGTTGGAGATTTCTTTACTGTCTAATCTCATTCAAGTTCACATGCTGCTGAGGGCTACCCTTTTATGAACCACTGCTCCTCTGAGTGTCATGCACTTAGAAGTTTCCTAGGATATCCCTTAAGACACATTTCATATGGAATTCAGCATGCTTTGAGGCATGAGTGGGTATCTATCTGTTAGATGTTTCAAGGATCATGTGTCAGCCTTTGTCAATAGTGTATTTTCACTCTGAAGTTTCTTAGCATGGCTGACACATGGTTTTCATTAGTATGATATTGATTAATTAATGAGTATTGGCTCAGCTTCTATGTGTTTCTCTGGTATTAATTACCATGTGGTTCTTCCAGGTCCATTTTAGTTGTTTACAAAAAAATAATCACCTGCACCACTATTTTCCTCTGAACTCCAGCCCAAGGGATCCTGGGAGAGAGAGATTAACCTGGGAGAGACCAAGAGGATCATTTGCCTTTCTCTAGTCTCTTCCAAGTTTATTATTATGACACAAACTCAGTGCCCTGCTCCTGCAATCATTGCGGTAACTGTCCTAATTCTCTGTATGGCAATGTGGGTTCTTGAGATTGATGAAGATAGGATCCAAGGAAATTCAGAAAAATAGAGCCATAAAGGTTAATGTTTTAAGATATGATTAATATGTCACTACATATTTCAAAATAGCAACATCTAGAAGATTTCCTTACTTTGAAGTTTTATGTAGATGTTGAAAGTAACTGGTGGCCCAACTGATCCTAGATTGCCAAAAGACAATTGCATAAGCTCTCCAAGGGTTCTGAAATCCCTGAGAAGCTGGTGAGAATGCAAGTTGAGTAGCTCAGAGAAGCATTAAGGTTAGTTTCCTGTTCTTGCTCCATGTGACCTGGGGAATAAAAGACTGTGAGTTTTTTTTTATTACTGATTCCAGTCTGTGCATTTGCTCATAGTCCAGTCTTTAGCACTGAGGCTTAATCAACTGATATCTGTGGGATGTTTGCCTCTCTGTGAAGATTTCAGTCAAAATTGGAAGTGGATGTGTAACACTATAGTTCTCTTTCTACTGGACTTTATATATTTATGTGTATGTATATATGTATATATATATATGTCTGTATCTTTCTTAGCAGATAAATTCTTTCTGAGGGATCAGATCCTTTTGTCCTATTGTGTTGATGAGAGAGAAGTTACAGAGTCTGTCTTTTCCTTAAATAATCAAAAAATTATTTATTTATTTATATTATTGGCTGTTCTGGGTCTTTGTTGTTGTGTGGGTTTTTTTTTCTAGTTGTAGTGAGCAGGGGCTATTCTAGTTGCAGTGCGTAGGCTTCTCATTTCAGTGACTTCTCTTGTGGAGTGCAGGCTCTAGGTGCATGGGCTTCAGTAGTGGCAGCCTGCAGGCTCAGTAGTTTCAGTGTGTAGGCTCTAGAGTGTGGGCTCAGTGGTTTTGTTGTACAGGCTTAGTTGCCCTGAGGCATGTGGGATCCTCCCAGACCAGGGATTAAATTTATGTCCAACTACATTGGCAAGTGGATGCTCCACCACTGGACCACCAAGGAAGTCCCTAGTGCCTGATTTTGGTAGCAGTTCCTCTTTTCTTGTAGTCCCCGTGTGGGTAGTCCCATAGAATATTTTGAGTAACAAATTAAAAATTCTCCTGGACAGCAGTGGCTTGACGTGTCCAAGCGGACCTTATGGACTGTAGCTTGCCAGGCTCCTCTGTCCATGGAATTCTCTAGGCAAAATATTGGAGGGGGTTGCCATTTCTTTCTCTAGGGGATCTTCCTGACCCAAGGATCAAACCAGCATCTCCTGTGTTTGAAAGGTGGATTCTTTACCACTAGTGCCACCTGGGAAGCCCTATAATTATGATTATGTAAATATTATTCACATTTATCTAAGTCATGAAAACATTTACTTCTCTATACAACTTTTTGTGGGGTTTTTTGGGAATTAGTAATTTCCATGTTTACAAATTCATTGAGTTTTTTCTGTGCTTACAGTGTTGTTGTTGTTCAGTTGCTAAGTTGTGTCTGACTGTTTGCAACCCTATGGACTGCAGCATGCCAGGCTTCCCTGTCCTTCACAGTCTACTGGAGTTTGCTCAGATTTATGTCCACTGAGTCCGTGATGCTAACATCTCATCCTGTGCCACCCTTTTCTCCCTTTGCCTTCAATCTTTCCCAGCTTCAGGGTCTTGTCTAATGAGTCGGCTCTTCGCATCAGGTGGCCAAAATATTGAAAGTTCATCCTCATCAAGAGGCTCTTTAGTTCCTCTTCATTTTCTGCCATTAGAGTGTATTATCTGCCTATCTGAGATTGTTGATATTTCTCCTGGCAATCTTGATTACAGCTTGTGATTCATCCAGTCCTTCCAATGAATATTCAGGATTGATTTCCTTTAGGATTGACTGGTTTGATCTCCTTGCTGTCCAAGGGACTCTCAAGAGTCTTCTCCATCACTACAATTTGAGGTCATCAATTCTTCAGCAGTCAGCTTTCTTTATGGTACATCTCTCACATTTGTACATGACTGCTGGAAAAACCACAGCTTTGACTTAATGGGCCTTTGTTGGCAAAGTGATGTCTCTGCTTTTAATACTTAAAAGTTATGACCAACCTAGATATTATATTCAAAAGTAGAGACATTACTTTGCCGACTAAGGTCTGTCTAGTCAAGGCTATGGTTTTTCCTGTGGTCATGCATGGAATTCTCCAGTCAAAAGACATAGAATGGCTGAGTGGATTAAAAACAAGACCCATCTATATGCTGCTATGAGAGGCTCACTTCAGATGTAAAGATACCACAGATTAAAAGTAAAGAGATGAAAAAAAAATAGTTCATGCAAATGGAAGCCCAAAGAAAGCTGGGATAGCTATACTTATATCAAACAAAATAGGCTTTAACACAAAGATTGTAATGAGACACAGAAGGGCATTACATATTGATAAAGGGATCAATGCAACAGGAAGATATAACGTTTGTAAATATTTATGCACCCAATGTGGAGAAGGTGATGGCACCCTACTCCAGTACTCTTGCCTGGAAAATCCCATGGATGGAGGAGCCTGGTAGGCTGCAGTCCATGGGGTCACTAAGAGTCAGACACAACTGAGCGAATTCCCTTTCACTTTTCACTTTCATGCATTGGAGAAGGAAATGGCACCCCACTCCAGCGTTCTTGCCTGGAGAATCCCAGGGACGAGGGAGCCTGGTGGGCTGCCATCTATGCGGTTGCACAGTCGGACACGACTGAAGTGACTTAGCAGCAGCAGCAGCATGCACCCAATGTAGAAGAACCTAAATATATAAAGAAAAATATTAACAGACTTGAAGGGAAAATTAGCAATATAGTAATAGTAGGGGACTGTAAAGCCCCACTTATATCCATAGATAGGTCAGAAAATCAGTAGGGAACTATCAGCTGGAAATTACACATTAAACCAGGTAGACTGAACAGATATATACAGGACATTCCACCCAAGAACCCTGGAATATACAATCTTCTCAACTGCACATGGAACGTTCTTTAGGCTAAATCATACATTAGATCACAAGTCAATACTTAATAAATCGAAGATGATTTCAATCATATCAAGTCTTTCCCAACCACAATGGTATGAAGCTAGAAATCAATTATAAGAAGAAATCTGCAAAATTAAAAAAAAAATTTGGGGATTAAACAGCATGCTTCTGAACAACCAATGAATCAACAAAGAAATAAAAAGCAAAATTAAAAATATATATCTTGATACAAACAAAAATGTAAATACAACATGTGAAAAATTAGGGGATGTAGCAAAAACAGTTCTAACAGGGAAGTTTGCAATGATAAGTCCCTACCTCAAGAAACAAGAAAAATCTTAAATAGGCAACATAACTATACTTCAAGAAACTAGGAAAATAAGAACAAATGAAGCCCAAAATTAGTAGAAGGAAGGAAGTAACAAAGATGAGAGCATAAATAAATGAAACAGAGCCTAAAAAGGCAATAGGAAAGATGAGTGAAACTAAGATTCTGTAAAAAGATAAACAAAATTAAAAAACATTTAGCTTGACTCATCAAGAAAAAGGGCAGATTCAAGTATAAAATCAGAAATG
This sequence comes from Capricornis sumatraensis, assembly GCF_032405125.1. Taxonomy (NCBI): domain Eukaryota; kingdom Metazoa; phylum Chordata; class Mammalia; order Artiodactyla; family Bovidae; genus Capricornis; species Capricornis sumatraensis. The sequence continues at coordinate 36,657,678 of NC_091085.1, read as the reverse complement.
AAAGAAGTTACAGCTGATACTGCAGAAATAAAAGGATCACAAAAGATTACTCCTTCCTGAGAAAAAGGTGTGTGGAATAATTTTTTGAAAGATTATGTAGTTAGGGTTTTGCCCTGGCAGCTTATTTGAACACAGGCCTTCTTAATTAGATGGGTGTATAAAATTACTTTGTAGAATTTTAGCGAGATATATGCCCAGGCTTGCCTTGGAAAAGAACAGAGATCATTCTGTCATTTTTGAGATTGCACCCAAGTACTGTGTTTCAGACTCTCTTGTTGACTATGAAGGCTACTCCATTTCTTCTAAAGGATTCTTGCCCACAGTAGTAGATATAATGGTTATCTGAATTAAATTGGCCCATTCTGGTCTGTTTTAGTTCACTGATTCCTAAAATGTTGATATTCATTCTTGCCATCTCCTGTTTGACCACTTCCAATTTACCTTGATGCATAGACCTAACATCCCAGGTTCCTATGCAATATTGTTCTTTACAGCATCGGACTTTACTTCCGACATTAGTCACATCCACAACTGGGCATTGTTTTCACTTTGGCTCCATCTCTTCATTCTTTCTGGAGTTATTTCTCTACTCTTCTCCAGTAGCATATTGGGCACCTATCGACCTGGGAAGTTCATCTTTCAATGTCATATCTTTTTGCCTTAATGACCCAGATAACCATGATGGTATGATCACTTACCTAGAGCCAGATACCCTGGAATGCGAAGTCAAGTGGGCCTTAGGAAGCATCACTATGAACAAAGCTAGTGGAGGTGATGGAATTCCAGTTGAGCTATTTCAAATTCTAAAAGATGATGCTGTGAAAGTGCTGCACTCAATATGCCAGCAAATTTGGAAAACTCAGCATTGGCCACACGACTGGAAAAGGTCAGTTTTCATTCCAATCCCAAAGAAAGGCAATGCCAAAGAATGCTCAAACTACCACACAGTTGCACTCATCTCACACACTAGCAAAGTTATGCTCAAAATTATCCAAGTGAGGCTTCAATAGTACATGAACCAAGAACTTCCAGATGTTAAGCTGAATTTAGAAAAGGCAGAGGAACCAGAGATCAAATTGCCAACATCTGGTGAATCATAGAAAAAGCAAAAGAGTCCCAGAAAAACATCTATTTCTGCTTTATTGACTATGCCAAAGCCTTTTTGTGGATCACAACAAACTGTGGAAAATTCTGAAAGAGATGGGAATACCAGATCACCTGACCTGCCTCCTGAGAAATCTGTATGCAGGTCAAGAAGCAAAAGCATCACTATGAACCAAACATGGAACAACAGACTGGTTCCAAATTGGGAAAGGAGTATGTCAAGTCTATATATTGTCACCTTGCTTATTTAACTTATGTGCAGAGTATATCATGTGAAATACTGGGTTGGATGAAGCACAAGCTGGAATCAAGACTTCTGGGAGAAATATCAATAACCTCAGATATGTAGATGACACTACCCTTATGGCAGAAAGTGAAGAGGAACGAAGAGCCTCTTTAGTTGCTGAAAGTGAAAGAGGAGAGTGAAAAAGCTGGCTTAAAACTCAATATTCAAAAACTAAGATCATGTCATCCGGTCCCATCACTTCATGGCAAATAGATGGGGAAACAATGGAAACTGTGACAGAGTTTCTTTTTGGGGGCTCCAAAATCACTGCAGATGGTGACTGCAGTCATGAAATTAAAAGATGTTTGCTCCTTGAAAGAAAAGCTGTGACCAAGCTAGACAGCATATTAAAAAAATAGAGACATTACTTTGCCAACAGAGGTCCATCTAGTCATAGTCTAGTCATAGTCAAAGCTATGGTTTTTCCAGTAGTCATGTATGGATATGAGAGTTGGACCATAAAGGAGGCTGAGTGCCGAAAAAATGATGCTTTTGAACTGTGGTGTTTGAGAAGACTCTTGAGAGTCCTTTGGACTGCAAGGAGATCAAACCGGTCAATCCTAAAGGAAATCAGTCCTGGGATGGTCACTGGAAGGACTGATGCTGAAGCTGAAACTCCAATACTTTAGCCACCTTATGCGAAGAACTGACTCATTTGAAAAGACCCTGATGCTGGAAAAGATTGAAGGCAGGAGGAGGAGGGGACAACAGAGGATGAGATGGTTGGATGGCATCACCTACTCAATGGACATGAGTTTGAGCAAGCTCTGGTTGTTGGTGATGGACACGGAAGCCTGGCATTCTGCAGTCCATAGGGTCACAAAGAGTTGGACATGACAGAGGGACTGAACTGAGCTGACGCCCAGGTTTCAGCCCTAGAGTTTTTGACTGATAAATAACTGCATTTGGCTCTGTATCTGGGGTATGATACTCAGTATGTATATTTTGAAAAAGCCCTCGGGGTTAATTCTGAGAAACATCTCTGAAAAATAGCTGTTACTTTAGGGCAGCAACTCTAGAGTATAGTCTCAGGAGTGTGGAATCATGGAGTAAAATAGTGTGGAAAAAATTGTCTTTGAAATCAAACTTGAGTTCAGTGACTCCTCTTTAATTATCATAGTTGGTTGCTGTGTGATCTTGGGCACATGTTAAATGGGAATAATGATGATGAATTTGCTTGGGGTTTTGTGAGGTTAAATATGAAAATGCCCACCAAAGCGCCTAGCAGCACAGTAAGTCCTAAATTTCCTCCTCCCAACCCTTGAATGTGATATTGAGAAAATAGGTCAGGGTTAGTGTTGTTTTTTTGATTTTAAGGGAATGGGTAAACCATAGCCTGTATTGTATCAGAAGGGCATAAGTATCAGGTAAATGCTCTGGTGTGAGTCTTTCATTCTTCACATTCTCACAGCATTTGGAAGCTTGATTTATATTATATTGACCTGTGTTTAGATCTTTTGTCACTCAATAATTGCTCTTTAAATAGTTCTGATGGACATTTTGCCTATCCAGTCAGATGACAGATTACACAAAGGTAAGTGTACTCTGAGTAAGAACAGGGTTCTGTGCATTAAAAATTTAGTTCCTCAAATGATAACAACCTAACATTTACCCTCTTTTCTGATTGATTGAGGAGACAGAGCATGAATAAAACAGAGCTTAGGAATTTAGGAGAATGTGATTACCAACTGAAATATCCAGTATGATGTTTCTCAGCAGTTATATGGATGACAACATAATGATACCGATTTACTCGTCTGTGCACGCATATTGGTTGCTTTAAAAACCACTTAGGAAGATAATTGCAGTTAATTCTTTATTTGTACTTACTGTTAACTAGTCATCCCTTTACTGTTCTGGGTGACGATATTGGCATATGTAAAACTGCAGTAAGTAAAACATGCATGGTTTTCATTTTATTCATAAGATCCTTCAGGGAAGAACCTTTCCTTAGTAAATTTCATATTTCCAATCCCTAGAATAGTGTGTGACACACAATAAGCATTCAACATAAATTCTGTTGATAAAACCATTTATATATACATAATGCTGAGTAATGACGGAGGCCAGTAATTCTTTGTGATGCTAAGTATATTTCATCATTTTCAAAACAGAACATTAGTTCTTCTCATACTTTTGGGAATCTGCAGTCTTTGGGGCATTTAATCATAGATATCTGTAATCATTTTACATTACCAAAAGTGTTATGAATTTGGGATTTATGTTATTTGACTTTATAGCATTGCTCCTTTTTAATTCAATACGCTAAATATTCACCAAATATCATCTGTTTTCAGGATTCCTTGAAATTCTATTGTAATGGCAACTTTATTTAAATTTAAGGCTGACATTTGATCATTCAAGCAGTTTACAAATAATTGTATTGATAAGTGTACTTTTAAAGTATTATTACTGTGGACTATGTTAGAACTGTACTACATTTTAAAAATTATTTAGTTACCAAATGATTTTTTCATTGTAAAATTCAGTTCAGTTCAGTTCAGTCACTCAGTCGTGTCTGACTCTTTGCGACCCCATGAATCACAGCACACCAGGCCTCCCTGTCCATCACCAACTCCTGGAGTTCACTCAGACTCATGTCCATTGAGTCAGTGATGCCATCCAGCCATCTCATCCTCTGTCGTCCCCTTCTCCTCCTGCCCCCAATCCCTCCCAGCATCAAAGTCTTTTCCAATGAGTCAACTCTTCACATGAGGTGGCCAAAGTACTGGAGTTTCAGCTTTAGCATCAGTGCCTCCAAAGAACACCCAGGGCTGATCTCCTTCAGAATGGACTGGTTGGATCTCCTTGCAGTCCAAGCGACTCTCAAGAGTCTTCTCCAACACCACAGTTCAAAAGCATCAATTCTTCGGCGCTCAGCCTTCTTCATAGTCCAACTCTCACATCCATACATGACCACAGGAAAAACCATAGCCTTGACTAAACGGACCTTAGTCGGCAAAGTAATGTCTCTGCTTTTGAATATGCTATCTAGGTTGGTCATAACTTTTCTTCCAAGGAGTAAGCGTCTTTTAATATCATGGCTGCAGTCACCATCTGCAGTGATTTTGGAGCCCCCCAAAATAAAGTCTGACACTCTTTCCACTGTTTCCCCATCAATTAATGTAATATAAAAGTCTCATGTTAACCATTTTTAAGTGTATAATTCAGTGACATTTAGGACACTCAGTGTCATGCAACTATTACCACTATCTAGCTTTAGATGTTTTCATCACTCCTGAAGCAAATGGGAGACATTAAGCAGTCACTCCCATTATACCTTCTCCACAGCCCCTCACAACTAATCTGTTTTCTGCCTACTCTAGATATTTCATATAAATGGAATTATACAATGCGTTGCCTTTTATGATTGGCTTCTTTTATTAACATAATATCTTCCAGGTTCATCAATTTTGTAGCATTTATCAGTACTCCATTCTTTTTAGGGCTGAATAATATTTCATTGTGTATATATACTACATTTTTAAAATCCATTTATTTGTTTATGGATATCTGTGTTTTTCCCACCCTTTGGTGTGAATAGTGCTGCCATAAACATTTGTGTATAAGGCTCTGTTTGAGTCTTTATTTTTTATACTTTTGGGTATATACTTACAAGTAAAATTGCTGAATCATATGATAATTCTATGTCTGACTTACATCTGGTAAACTGCCAAAAAGTGTCACCATTTTATATTCCCACCAGCAATGAGTTCCAATTTCTCCATATCCTCATCAGCACTTGTTATTTTTTAAAAATATAGCCACCTTACAAATTATTTGAAACTTTGTTATAAATTCTTATCCTTCCATGGGGCATATTTGCAACCCTCCATTGTATATTTTCTGGGACACCTTTGAGTTTTGGTCCATTGCAGAGTTAAGGACACTCACTTGTCCCTTGGGGAGAATGAGTGGGGTGCTTTGTGTGATTTTGTGGTTAATGCTATTGATAACAGGGCTCTTTGTCCAGTCAGCACTGTGTTGTTTAGATGCCCGAGAATGTCAGACTTGGAGTGTTGCTATTGATTGCTCTGAACAGTTTTCATCTTTGTAGGGAAAATTTGCAGGTTTATGGCTAGAGCAAGGACTCTTCTTGGTGCTATTTTTGCCACATCCAGATAAATCTATTGCAGCAAATACAGGATAAAGTCATCATTCTTACTATTTTGATGTCAGAAAGAGTACATTAGTAATAATTTATCTCTTCTGCTGAAAAGAAGCAGTGTTTTCCTCTGTTAGAAAATTATTTTAAAATGTTGACAACTTTAAGAGTTTTACTTTCTATTTTTTAACATTTTACCTTTTCAGAGACAAATTTACACAATAAAATATACAAGGAGTTGTATCAGTTCAGTTCAGTTCAGTTCAGTCACTCAATCATGTCCGACTCTTTGCAACCCCATGAATTGCAGCACATCAGGCCTCCCTGACCATCACCAATTCCCAGAGTTCACTCAAATTCATGTCCATCAAGTTGGTGATGCCATCCAGCCATCTCATCCTCTGTTGTCCCCTTCTCCTCCTGCCCCCAGTCCCTCCCAGCATCAGGGTCTTTTCCAGTGAGTCAGTTCTTCCCATCAGATGGCCAAAGCATTGAAGTTTCAGCTTCAGTATCAGTCCTTCCAGTGAATACTCAAGACTGATTTCCTTTAGGATGGACTGGTTGGATCTCCTTGCAGTCCGAGGGACTCTCAAGAGTCTTCTCCAACACCACAGTTCAAAAGCATCAATTCTTCTGCACTCAGCTTTCTTTATAGTCCAACTCTCACATCCATACATGACTACTGGAAAAACCACAGCTTTGACTAGACGGACCTTTGTTGACAAAGTAATTAGGTTGCTATTAACTTTCTCATGTACTTTTCCAAAGAACCTATTAGGTAGAAACACAAACGTGAAAAATTTTAACACTACCTGTTACATTATTTGGAAAGAAATCTTAGCTTTGTTTAGAGAAAAACAGTTAATACTAATTAAAGCTTCTCAAAAGATATGTCTTCAAGATGCTAATAGCTCACCTAAGTGGTACAGAAACCATTAGTAAAAATAAGAAAATTAATGAAAGAACAATAGAGAATAAAAGACAAAGAAAGGCAAAGTATATCTAATAGTTTCTAGTGTATAAACATAGAATTTCAGGAAGCTCTATTGTACAGAGACATGCATAGTACGCTTTCAAAAAGTGTAGAATTTGAATAATGTAGGATAGAGAAAATGCTATAAACTGAATTAAAATATTTAACTTAATGAGCCAGACAGTCCAAAGAGGAAGCTTCATTTGTTTTTATCTCCAAAGGAGCTCAACTTTTCTGTTTACTGATCATTCAGCAATGTTTATTTAGTACCTTCTACATGTTAGGTACAGAGATGAAGCAGGGAGAAGAGATGATGAGAAGGCAGGGAATGAGAGGAATGTAAATAAAGATGTGCAGTCATAGAAATCGTATAGAGGTCAGAAGCAGATAGGAGAAGGAACTGACAAAGTAACTGACATTAACACTGACAAAGTAATGATGGCCTGTTAGAGAAGATTAACAAAGGAGATGACTGTAGCTCAGTTTTGAAGGTACATACTGGTTTAACAGAAAAGCAATGCGCAAGGAAATTCTGAGTAGCTAGAACATGGGCTGAAGTGGAGGCATGAAACAAATACAGTATGATCAGGAATTACAAATAATTTGGCATTAGTGGTTCTGAAAGTATAAAGTTTGAGGAGAAATTGTGAAATATAAGCCCAGAAAGATATTCAAGGCCTAGGTCTTGGAGGTTTTATATTCCATGATAAAGGGCATGAAATTTATCCACTTGTAGTGATGCGCCATTCAGTTGCTTTGAACAGAGAACTGGCAATTGAGATTTGGGATTCTTACTAAGATTTTGTATGGAGCAGCATTTCTCCTAGGACTGCAATGTTACCATCTTCTGCAATGCTTTTTTAAAAATTCCGAGGCTTGAATTGTACTGAATTCAATCAGAATTTCCGCGGGGAAACCTTTGGAATCAGCATGTACCTTCCACCTTGTAGTTTCAAGCTCATTCTTTCTCAAGGTAGGATTGAGGGAGTGGGCAAGACTAAATGCAGGAAGATCATCTAGCAGGTAATGTGATTATCCAGGTGAGAAGGTTTGAGACAGCCATAGTGGGGATGGAAGAATTAAGAGAAGATTATGAACTTGGCAGATATTTTGCAGATAAAATCAAATGCAGTTGGTGATTAGACTGAGTGACAAGGAGGGTTTCAATTCAGGTTTCTAGAATAATTGGGTCATGTACAAATAGCTATTATTAATATTTTAAGAAATCATAATTTTCCTTTAAATATATAATTTAAAAATTTTATGCAGTCTTAAATTTGACTTGTTTTTTTTTGAGGGGGGTAAGGTGCCAATTGTTTTGTTGCCATTGAGTTTTATGGTAGAAATAAATGAAAAAAATGCCAATTTATTGATATCTGTTACAGTCAACCTTTCAGGAAAATATTTATTTAGTTTTAATGCCCCAAATACCTACATGCCCCTTTGAATAAAGCAAACAGATTTAGTTCTGATATTTTTGAGAAGACTTATACTTAAAAGAACTTCCAGATGTTCAAGCTGGTTTTAGAAAAGGCAGAGGAACCAGAGATCAAATTGCCGACATCTGCTGGATCATCGGAAAAGCAAGAGAGTTCCAGAAAAACATCTATTTCTGTTTTATTAACTATGCCAAAGCCTTTGACTATGTGGATCACAGTAAACTGTGGAAAATTCTGAAAGAGATGGGAATACCAGACCACCTGACCTGCCTCTTGAGAAACCTATGTGCAGGTCAGGAAGCAACAGTTAGAACTGGACATGGAACAACAGACTGGTTCCAAATAGGAAAAGGAGTATGTCAAGGCTGTATATTGTCACCCTGCTTATTTAACCTATATGCAGAGTCCATCATGAGAAACGCTGGACTGGAAGAAGCACAAGCTGGAATCAAGATTGCCAGGAGAAATATCGATAACCTCAGATATGCAGATGACACCACCCATATGGCAGAAAGTGAAGAAGACCTAAAGAGCCTCTTGATGAAAGTGAAAGAGGAGAGTGAAGAAGTTGGCTTAAAGCCCAACATTCAGAAAACGAAGATCATGGCATCTGGTCCCATCACTTCATGGGAAATAGATGGGGAAACAGTGGAAACAGTGTCAGAGTTTATTTTTGGGGGCTCCAAAATCACTGCAGATGGTGATTGCAGCCATGAAATTAAAAGACACTTACTCCTTGGAAGAAAAGTTATGACCAACCTAAATAGCATATTGAAAAGCAGGGATATTACTTTGCCAACAAAGGTCCGTCTAGTCAAGGCTATGTTTTTTCCTGTGGTCATGTATGGATGTGAGAGTTGGACTGTGAAGAAGGCTGAGCGCCGAAGAATTGATGCTTTTGAACTGTGGTGTTGGAGAAGACTCTTGAGAGTCCCTTGGTCTGCAAGGAGGTCCAGTCAGTCCATCCTAAAGGAGATCAGTCCTGGGTGTTCATTGGAGGACTGATGTTGAAACTGCAACTCCAATACTTTGGTCACCTCATATGACTCATTGGAAAAGACCCTGATGCTGGGAGGGATTGGGGGTAGGAGGAGAAGGGGATGACAGAGGATGAGATGGCTGAATGGTGTCACCGACTCGATGGACATGAGTTTCAGTGAACTCCAGGAGTTGGTGATGGACAGGGAGGCCTGGTGTGCTGTGATTTGTGGGGTCGCAAAGAGTCGGACACGACTGAATGACTGAACTGAACTGAACTGCTACTTACAAGATGTAAGGTCTAACTCATCACACAGCCAAAGCCCTTGAAAGTCTGAGCAGTGAGCTGGAGACACAGTATTCTGCCCCCCCCCCCCGCCCCACCCACAGTGGGGTTTAATAGATTTCTCTATTAACTGATTTTTCAAACTGATTTTTCAAGTTGTGCAAAACCCAACAAAACTCTCAAGTATGTACATTTTTCTCTGTCATTCTTTTTTTCTATCTCTTCAGTTCTAATTCTGTCCTGAAGAAGAGATTCCTTACATACTACGTGTGTCTATTGTTGTTAACTAACTCTTAACTGATGTATTGATACATAGGAAGCAAATCTATAATTCTTTAGGAGTGTGCTAGAAAATATAGTGATCACTCACTGCTTTGCTTTCATATATTTCCCAGCTGTCTGTGCAATTAGGTTGGCCATGTGAATGATTCTGTATAGCAGAATGTGAGTGGAAATGATGTACTCCACTTGTAGGGTCTTCCCTTGTGGCTCAGCTGGTAAAGAATCCACCTGCAATGTGGGAGACCTAGGTTCGACCCCTGGGTTGGAAAGATTCCCCCTGGAGAAGGGAACAGCTAAATTTCATAGGTGACTATTAAGGACATTTAAGTCACAAGTGAATGGAGCTAGTGACAGACTGACAGGCATGGGGGTGACTCTGTTAGTTTAGCCTTAAAACATCATGAAGCCTACCCTTCTTGAGCTTTGTATTGTATTGAATGATATTGTATTGAAATCAGAATTTGTCTCTTACTTGTTTGGTCCTGGTTCCATTGTGTTTTCAGTTTTTTGATTTGCAAAATGGGGTGACTAATACCCATGTAATAGGATTATTGTCAGTATTAAAGATATGCCATATGTAAAATGTCTAGACCAGCGCCTAGCACATAGCAGGTGCCAGAGCCATCCTGGGAGAGCATCAGAGATGCAGTCCCATAATTAACTTTGTAAATTTCTGATATGATTCACAGATGGGTGTTATTTACATTAGTGGCAATTAGTAGTTTTAAAATTCCTATCTAAAAATGGAATTTTCCAAATTCCAATGTCAGAGGGCTCTGACTCACCTGCCCCAGTGGGTGCATAGATAAGAGTGCAAATCAGTGGCAACTATTGTATTTTCCTGTTGCTCTTCAAAAGGAGATGAGGGCAACACTGCCATTGTGAGGGCTGATTATTCTCCAGGCTTGGGCCAGAAAGTCTGAATCTCCATGGCTAGGCTTGTTAGCTAGGCAATGCTGTACAACTGTTTGGATTGATGCCAGTCTAACTGATTTGTTCTAAAGGCTAGAAAAACTCAACTGAGCCATGGGCATAATAACTACAGTTCTAATCATGTTTATCCTCAAATTGTTTCTTTGTATAAATAGCAGGAAGAGTGTTAAATGGGGGTGGAGTGGTGGATTTCAGAAAACTTAAGATCTGATCTCCATAGTTCTGTTTCACTGCTGTGTTCTCAGCTTTACTGCTGTGTGACAATGGAAGCTTTCCAGTTTTGTCAACTTTGAAATGAGAGCTTGGACTGGGGTATCTTTAAGGATCCTCTAGGATCTAAGGATCTTTTCTGTAACCTTTTATAACCCAGACATAATTGAAGTTCCATAAGGCTCAGTCTCTGTGCAAGGATAATTCAAAGAAATGATGTGGTACCCCCAAAATAATTATATATTTTGCCACCACATGCCATGTGGGGTCTTATTTTCTTGACCAGGGATTGGACTTTTTGGGCACACTGTGGCTTGATTGCTCACTTGTTTTTTTCTCTGTACTTGTAGTCAACTCTACATAATGTGTAACCAGAAGGGAGTGTTGTTTCTGAGGAAGGCCTAGGGTTTAGAGAACAAACTGCTAATTAATTTCTTGCAGATTGACACAAATTCCACTTGTCTTGTTTGTGCTGTAACAACTGTAAGGCTATACTCACATTAGTTTTTTTTTTCACTTCTACCTAAGGGGAGCAGGGCTCAATAGTATCTCTGGGATGGTGTGGGTGTGTCCAGGCAGGATAGGCCTGCCCTTGCCTGCAACTGCAGGCCCCTGCCTGATAAGGCCATAAGCTCACTGAAAAGTCATCTCCACGCATTTTGAAAATTTCACTGTGACCCAGGTTGTTCAGTTTGTTGTTTTACTGAATTTCATACTGATGAAAATCAATTAAAGAACAAATATTTATTAAGCACCTGCTGTTGGGAAGATCCCCTGTAGGAGGACACAGCCACCCACTCCAGTATTCTTGCCTGGACAGAGGAATGGTCCATAGGGTCGCAAAGAGTTGGACATGACTGAAGCAACTTAGCACTCACATGCACATATTCAAAATAATTCCCTAAGTATTCTGTGTAATAGTGGCTTCCTGGGTGGCTCAAATGGTAAAGAATTTGCCTGTAATGTGGGAGACTCTGGGTTCGATTCCTAGGTCAGGAAGAGCCCCTGGAGAAGGGAATGGCTCCCCACTCCAGTATTCTTGCCTGGAAAATTCCATGGGCAGAGGAGCTGGTGGGCTATACAGTCCATGGGGCCGCAAAGAGCTGGGCATGACTAAGTGACTAATACTTTCATTTATACTTATTCTATGTAATGCATGGTCACTAGCCTCATACAGTTTTTAAATGGAGAAGTATATATAAGCACATAGAACAATATCATATTAGACCTAAAACTTTTAGGGCAACTTGAATTTTTTTCTTAAGGGAAAATATCTTTGTGATAGGTTGATTGTAATAATATATTGTTTACTGTAAAATATTTTGTAATATATAGAAGTATGAAGAAGAAAATATGAGATGAAAAAATTTAAAAAAATTTTAATTTTTGGCTCACCATGTGGCATGTGGGATCTTAGTTCCCTTACCAGGGATCAAACCCACATCCCCTTCAGTGGAAGCATGGAGTCTTAACCACTGAACCACCAGAGAAGTCCCAGAAAGATGAAAAATTCTGCTTCCTAGAAATATCTACTGTTAAGAGTTTTGATGAACATTCTTTGAGCCATCTTGGTATGCCATACACTCACACATATATTATACATGCATAATTTTACATAAATGGACTTATAACACATTTGCTATTTGTAACCTGCCTTTTTTGACTCGGAAGTACATCAAGAAATGCTTCTCTATCAATAAATGTGTACTGGCATCATTATACTTATACAAGACACCATAATTTATTTAACCAATCTTTTATTAATGAAAACTTAAATCATTTCCAGTTCTTTGAGTGAGTGAGTGAAGTGAGTGAAGTCGCTTGGTCGTGTCTGACTCTTTGCGACCCCATGGACTGTAGCCCACCAGGCTCCTCCATCCATGGAATTTTCTAGGCAAGAGTACTGGAGTGGGTTGCCATTTCCTTCTCCAGGGGATCTTCTCGACCCGAGGATCGAACCCGGGTCTTCCGCATTGCAGGCAGACACTTTACCGTCTGAGCCATATAAATAATCATTGCATATGTATCCAGTTATGCCCTTACATAAATTACCTGGAGATGAAATTGCTATGTCAAAGAATATGAGCATCTAGACTTTTGATACATAATGCCACTCTTCTCTCAAAAACCAAACCCTTGATTCAGATACTATTAGCCCCTTGGCCCACTCTGGAGACCCCTCAAATGGAGCAGGTTTACAGCCTCTTGTGTGTCTCTGCCAAGGTCATTCTCTAGCTTCCACAGTCAGGGAGGCAAGAAGTGCCAGAGAGTTCATGTGACTCCTAACTGATAAAGAATTGGAGGATAAATGCCCCAGTTTCTTGCCCTTTGGTGGGACTCTTCTGAGATGTGTTCTACACAGTCCTTGGAGAAATTCAGTCAGTTGCCTGTACTGAAATCTTGCTCATTAACTCACTTGTTTGCTTTCCTCTGTTACTGCATGACTTCCTCACCCCTTTACTTGGCTTCCTGGGATTTATACTCAAATCCTTGCCTTAGGGTCTGCTTTTGGGGAACCCAAATGAAGACATCTTTTGTATTTCAGATGAAAAGTGTAGTAGGCACGATAATGGGCCCCCAAAGATGCCTACATCTTAGTTCTTGGAACTTGTGAAAATGTTTACCTTACATAGGATTCTGAAGATTGAATCACATATAAAGAACCTTGAGATGGGAAGATTATCCTGGATTACCAGAGTGGCCTCAGTGTAATCATCAGTTCAGTTCAGTCACTCAGCCGTGTGCGACTCTGTGACCCCATGGACTGTAGCACGCCAGGCCTCCCTGTCCATCATCAACTCCCAGAGTTTACTCAGAAAAACATCAGTAATCATAAGAGTCCTTAAAAGTGACAAAAGGAGGCAGAAGAGGAGAGTCAGAAGGAAATGTGAGGAATAGTCAGGGAGATGCAGCATTATTGCTTTGGGAGACAGTGGTAGAGAACCATGAACCAAGAGCTGTGGGTGGCCTCTCAAAGCTGGAAGAGGCAAGGGAATGGACTTACCTTTAGAGCCTCCAGAATGGAATCAGCCCTGGTGGGTCAGCAGACCAAGGGGCAGACCGATTGTAAGGTTCGTGCAGGGTATGAAGGGATGGAGTATAAGGTCAGGCCACTCAAGATGTTTGTTCTCTTGCTCTCTGTACATCCCCTGCCTCCTTCACTGGTACCCTGCACATGTGACTAACCTTCCTCTGAATTAATACTTGCCCCAGGCCCCAACTAGTGACTGTTGTTATCAAAGGGGCGGTGATGGGCATTCCCCTCTCCTGGTTCGATGGCAACTAATGACCCCACCTGATGCTAGTTCCCCAGCCCTGTACCTGGTAATCCCCCTCACCCCACATAGTGAGGACTGCCACCTTGTCCCGCCTGCCTCCCTGCCGTGTGCCACACGTAGGTCCTTGCTTCACATACGTAAGCTCTCTCATACACTAAACCATTGATGTGTCTGTTTTCGACTTCAGGCTCCCTTTTCAGTCTTGAAGTCTGGCAAGCACTGGGCTTGTAGGCCTGTAGGGTGCAACCCAGTAGGACCCATGTTAGACTTCTAACCTATGAAATCATAATATAATAAATTTGTGCCAAGTTTGTGTAATCTGTTATGGCAGCAGTAGAAAACTAAGAAAAAAAAAAAATAATACAAGGCAACTGATGCCAGAAGCATCCTGTGGCAGTGCTTATAGTCCCAAAGGAAAGGCGTGAACAATGAGGCTTGGAGAAGGAGGAAATTGTGAAATGCATTCCTTCCTCATGGTTTGCCTATGGGTAAGTTTAGGGTAGATGATTCAGTGACCACCAAACATAGGCCTGGGCCCAGAAACTCTCCCAGCAAGCTAAGGGTTTGTGTGAGTTTTAATTTACTTGGAAATTCTATCAAGTTTAAAAACTTTCATGTGTGTGAAAACTACCTGGGAAAATAAAAGTTAAAGAAAGATCATCTGGGGAATTTGTTTAAAATGCAGATTTTGGATCTTATTTACCAGAGGCGCTGATTCAAAGGTTTGGAATAGGGCCCAGGGATTAACATGTAAAACTAGATTATTCTGACACATATTGCTTTAGGGACTCTCCTATTAGAAACCTTTGCTCCTTGGTAGCTGGGGATGGGGTCTCCATAGCGCCTGCTTTCTCAGGCAGGTTGTGGAGGGAAGAGCAGAAGAGAAGGAAATCGCTAGAAATTATCTACTGTGGTATCATGTGCAGGAATCCTCCTTTAGTTTCTGTTTGGGAGAGTCAGTCACAACAGTAATTAGAGTTAACTGAAGCCTGATATTAATAAATGGAGGTGGCCTGTGTTACCAGAGACAGAGTATCTGGGCTGCTGGACCCCTGAGGATCTTTTGATCTTGTGGTTGATTTGCCTGCAGTAGCATTTCCTCATTTGGCTAATGGGCATATCATTTCCAGATGACCTTGCAGAGCCAGGGCAGTTCTGCTCTTACTCACTGGAAGAAGTGCACTCAAACATTTGGAACATTCTAAGGATTACAGATGTGCCCAAGGGTGTCTTGGCTCTCCTCTAATTAGGGCTGTGGAGGTCACTCAGAAAGAATTCTTGCATTTGCCTCATGCCTTTTTGAAGGAGGGTCTGTGCTTGTCTAGCTCCAAGCAGCTCTCTGAAATGTCAGGAGATAAGAAATGCCTCTCAGCACGAAGGCTTCCAGACACATATGTGACAAGAAATTTGGCATCAGCTTTACAAGTGTCAGATGTCTAGGATAAAGCAATATGGGTATAGTATTTCTAGTGCTATTTTGGTGCCTTGTGCATGAGCCTGCAGCATTAGAAAAACTGCTTTTCAGCTTTGGGTGATAGCCTTACTGGCTCTCAGCATGCACGTCTGAAAGTACAGTTGGGTCACAAACTGGTGATGGGATGCAGCAAGTCACCCACAGTCATGGTACCAAGCTTCAAGGGAGTGCCTTTGAGGGAACCAGACATTCCTCAGCCTGTGATGACTTGGGTGATACAGCCAGAGCCTTGCATCAGATGATGCCTTAAAAGCATTAATCAACTTTTGCAACACCCGCGTGAAGTTGGTAAACACTTATCCTTGCTTCTCAGACAGAACACTAAAGCATGGAGGGGTCCAGCAGACAGGGTCACAGGGTTAGTTGGTTTTCTTACCTTATTGTTTAATGATAACAGGTGAATGATTTCAGAGCAAGTTTCTACTTTATATAATTCAGGGAATATGTCTCTTGGTGAGAGAACATTTTTGGCAGTTGTGACTCTGTAGAAGACTTGAAGCTCTAAGTCTGGCTGTTCATTGGTTAGGAGCAAATGCCTGGGGCACTTGACTTAATGACTGTCATAAGTGGTGTGAAAATATGTGTAAGAAAAAACAAAATATGGTAATGTAGTGAGGTTGTTACAGCAATAATATCCAAATAGGAATATTGTATATAAAGTCTAGGTGGTAATATAGCCCTTACTCCCAAGTTACTTGACCCTGGCTCTTCTTTTAATTTTATTTCTATTTATTTATTTTTTAAACTTCAGTGATAAGCTGTGGACACCATAGTTTAAGAAACTTAGAAAGAGCTTACAGTGGTGACTCCCCCGAATGATTCAAATGTGGAAAAAGAAGGCCTGTGAGAAAAGATGAAGGCATTGCCTTTAACTTATAGAAAGAAAGTTGATGGAAAGTTATGTGGTCTATAAATATATCACAAGGCATTATTTTTAAAGGCAATTTAATTGTCTGTTGATGACAGAAGTTGAAAAAAGTGGGTATATCCCAGAGCATGAAAAGTTTAAAGAGTCATAAGAAATAATTTTCTGGTGTGAAAGATGGTTAAAAACCAGAATAGGCTACACAGAAAAGAACTTCTCTTTTCTTAAGGTCTCATATAAATAGTCTAAATCAGCAAGCATGGCTAGTTAGCAGGGTTAATGGCTTCACATGATAGCCCATGTATCCTGAGTGAGCTGCCTAGTTAGTGATGGTAATGGAGTTTTTTTTTTTTTTCCTGAACTTTTTTGTTTGAATTAATTTTAGACTTATAGAACAGTTACAGAAGTAGTATGTAAAGTTCCCATATTATTCTTCACCCAGCTTCTCCTAATGTTAACATTTTATACCACCATGGTACAATTATCAGAACTAAGAAGTTAATATCACTATAAAATGGATATCCAAAATTAATATCCAAAAATGAATTGGGACTTTTGAGAGGATGCAGAATAGTTAAGGCTATGGATAACCACATATCCTTCAACAGAAGAAATTACTTTGTTTGATATGTTGGAACTCCACATGAGACTTTGTTTATGCAAGTGATTCTATTGCAAAAAATTAAAAACCCGGGGCTCTAGGAAGAGAGGTAGTTAGATTGACCTCTCCTAGGAAGATTTTGTGCTTTTTATAATTATTTCACTTGTTAAATAATTAATTACAGGGTAAATGTGTTTGGTAATGACATTTATTAATATAACTCAATGTTACAGATTCTTTTTACTGTTTTTTCTTGATTTCTTCAGACTTGTCTTGCCTCAGCAGAATCTTTATACTTGCTTTCTCCCCAGCACCAAAAATGATTCCCGACCCAGAGTCTGTGCTTAATTAATATTTGTTCATTGAAACAAATTGGCACGCTCATGCTTTTCTCATTTTTTCACATATTGTTCCTCTTGTTGTTCAGTCGCTCAGTTGCGTATGACTCTTTGTGACCCCATGGACTGCAGCATGCCAGGCCTCCCTGTACTTTACCATCTACTGGAGCTTCCTCAAACTCATGTTCATTGAGTTGGTGATGCCATCCAACCATCTTATCCTCTGTTGTCCCCTTCTCTTCCTGCCTTCAATCTGTCCCAGCATCAGGGTCTTTTCTAATGAGTCGGCTCTTCAAATCACGTGGCCAAAGTATTGGAGCTTCAGCTTCAGCTTCAGCATCAGTCCTTCCAGTGAACTTCCTAGGATTGATTTCCTTCAGGATTGACTGGTTTGATCTCCTTGCAGTCCAAGGGACTCTTAAGAGTCTTCTCCAATACCACAGTTCAAAAGCATCAATTCTTTGGTGCTCAGCCTTCTTTGTGGTCCAACTCTCCCATCCATGCATGACTACTAGAAAAACTGTAGCTTTGACTAGATGAACCTTTGTCGGTAAAGTAATGTTTCTGGTTTTTAATATGCTGTCTAGATTGGTCATAGCTTTTCTTGCAAGGAGCAAACGTCTTTTAATTTCATGGCTGCAGTTACCATCTGCAGTGATTTTGGAGCCCAAGAAAATAGTCTGTCACGGTTTCCATTGTTTTCCCATCTATTTGCCCTGAAGGGACCTGATGCCATGATCTTCATTTTTTGAATGTTGAGTTTTAAGCCAACTTTTTCACTCTACTCTTTCACTTTCATCAAGAGGCTCTTTAGTTCCTCTTTGCTTTCTGCCATAAGGGTGGTGTCATCTGCATATCTGAGGTTATTGATATTTCTCCCAGAAGTCTTGATTCCAGCTTGTGCATTAGCCAGTGTGGCATTTCACATGATATACTCTGCATATAGGAACTTCCCTAGTGGCTCGGATGGTAAAGCATCTGCCTACAATGCGGGAGACCTGGGTTTAATCACTGGGTGGGGAAGATCTCCTGGAGAAGGAAATGGCAACCCACTCTAGTATTCTTGCCTGGAAAATCCCATGGATGGAGGAACATGGTTAGGCTACAGTCCAAAGAGTCGGACACGACTTAGCAACTTCACTCACTCACTCTGCATATAAGTTAAGTAAGCAAGGTGACAGTATACTGCATTGATGTACTCCTTTCCCAATTTGCAACCAGTCTGTTGTTCCATGTCCAGTTCTAACTGTTGTTTCTTGACCTGCATACAGGTTTCACAGGAGGCAGGTTAAGTGGTCTGGTATTCCCATCTTTTTAAGAATATTCCACAGTTGGTGGTGATCCATATAGTCAAAGGCTTTGGCATAGTCAATGAGGCAGAAGTAGATGTTTTTCTGGATTTCTCTCGCCTTTTCTGTGATCCAGTGGATGTTGGCAATTTGACCTCTCGTTCCTCTGCCTTTTTAAAAGCCAATATGAACATCTGGAAGGTTTCAGTTCATGTACTGTTGAAGCCTGGCTTGCAGAATTTTGAGTATTACCTTGCTAGCTTGTGAAATGAATGCAATTGTATGGTATTTTCAACACTCTTTGGCACTGCCCTTTGGGATTGGAATGAAAATTGGCTTTTTCCAGTTGTGTGGCTACTGCTGAGTTTTCCAAATTTGCTGGCATAGTGAGTGCAGCACTTTCACAGCATCAGTATTTGAAATAACTCAGCTGGAATTTCATCACCTTCACTAGCTTTGTTTGTAGAGATGTTTCCTAAGGCCCACTTGACTTCACACTCCAGGATATCTGGCTCTAGGTGAGTGATCACAGCATCGTGGTTATCTGGATCATTAAGATCTTTTTGTATGGTTCTTGTGTGTATTCTTGCTACCTCTTCTTAATATCTTCTGCTTCTGTTAGGTCCATATCATTTTTGTCCTTATTGTGCCCATTTATGCATGAAATGTTCCCTTGGTATCTCTAATTTTCTTGAAGAGATCTCTAGTCTTTCCCATTCTATTGTTTTCCTCTAATTCTTTGCATTGGTTACTGAGGAAGGCTTTCTTAGCTCTCCTTGTCATTCTTTGAAACTCTGCATTCAGATGGGTAATCTTTCCTTTTCTCCTTTGCCTTTAGCTTCTCTTCTTTTCTCAGCTGCTTCTAAGTCCTCATCGGACAACCATTTTGCCTTTTTGTATTTCTTTTTCTCAGGGATAGTCTTGATCACTGCCTCCTGTACAATGTTATGAACCTTTGTCCATAGCTCTTCAGAGACTATTGGATCTAATCCCTTGAATCTATTTGTCACTTCTACTGTATAATTCTAAGGAAGTTGATTTTGGTCATACCTTAATGGTCTAGTGGTTTTACCTACTTTCTTCAATTTAAGTCTGAATTTTGCAATACGGAGTTCATGATATGAGCCACAGTCAACTCCCAGTTTTGTTTTTGCTGACTGTATAGAGCTTCTCCATCTTCAGCTGCAAAGAATATAATCAATCTGATTTTGATATTGACCATCTGATGACGTCCATGTGTAGAGTCATCTCTTGTGTTATTGGAAGAGGGTGTTTGCCATGACCAGTGTGTTTTCTTGGCAAAACTCTGTTAGCCTTTGCTGTGCTTCATTTTGAACTCCAAGGCCAAACTTGACTGTTCCTCCAGGTATCTCTTGACTTTCTTCTTTTGCATTCCAGTCCACTATGATGAAAATGCCATCTTTTTTTGGTGTTAGTTCTAGAAGGTCTTGTAGGTCTTTTTTGAACCATTCACCTTCAGCTTCTTTGGCATTGGTTGGGGCATAGACTTGGATTACTGTGATAATGAATGGTTTGCCTTGGAAATGAACAGAGCTCATTCTGTCATTTTTGAGATTGCATCCAAGTACTGTATTTCAGACTCTTTGTTGACTGTGAGGGCTACTCCATTTCTCCTAAGGGATTCTTTCCCACAGTAGTAGATATAGTGGTCATCTGAATTAAATTTGCCCGTTCGGGTCCATTTTAGTTCACTGATTCCTAAAATGTTGGTATTAACTATTGCCATCTCCTTTCTGACCACTTCCAATTTACCTCGATTCATGGACCTAACATTCCAGGTTCCTGTGGATTAATGTTCTTTACAGCATCATATTTTACTTTCACCACCAGACACATCACCAACTGGGCGTTGTTTCCACTTTGGCTCAGCCTCTTCATTCCTTTTGGAGCTATTTCTCCACTCTTCTCTAATAGCATATTGGGCACCTACCTGCCTGGGGAGTTCATCTTTCAGTGTCATATCTTTTTGCCTTTTCATACAGTTCACATGATTTGCTCCTTATTCAAATATCTGGTCTTCCCTGTTGGCTCAGATGGTAAAGAATCTGCCTGCAGTGCAGGAGAGCCAATTTCAATCCCTGGGTTGGGAAGATCCCCTGGAGAAGGGAATGACAACCCACTCCAGTATTCTTGCCTGGAGAATTCTGTGGGCAGAGGAGCCTGGCGGGCTACAGTCCTTGGGGTCATGAAGAGTTGGACACTACTGAGGGACTAACACTTCACCTCACATCACCAACCTGGGGAGTTCATCTTTCACTGTCATATCTTCTTGCCTTTTCATACTGTTCACATAAGTTGCTCCTTAGTCAAATATCTGGTCAGGCCTTTCTTGACTGCCCTAACTAAAATAGCATATCTCTGTCTCTCTTACTCTCTCTTTATGTTCTCTATTATTATTTTCTTTTTATTCAAAGTACTTTTCACTACCTAAAAGATACTTTGTTTGTTAATAGTTGTGTGATATCTCTCCTACTAGTAGTAAGCTCCTTGAGTACACTGACCTTGTCTTTTTTTACTGAATCCCTATGCCTAGAACAGTATCAGGTAGGTGAGTTTACATGAAACACTCTTTAAGGTGAATAAATGAATGCAGACATGGTCACCTGTACTTTGTACTTTGAAGATACAAATAGTCAACTTTAGAAAGCTTCACTTAAGCATCTTTGAATTTACAGTTTACATATATGAAAACAAACAGTTTGACTATTTTTCAATCAGATCATTGTACTTCTAATTTTATCTATGCCTCTTACTGATGTTGAAAAATTATTTCTTATTTTAATCTTAAATAGTGATACTGCAGCTGGTAACCCCATAGGCACATTTTTGAGAGAAAATGGATAACTTCCGTGAAAGCCTTTGAGCTCCAAGAGAGATGATAACTACATTCAAGATATTTGTATTGTCATTATTAATTAGTGTTATGCAAAAGTGAAAGAACCACACAGCCCAATCAGTGTCACGGGATTCAGACCACCCACCAGATTCATAGGAGCTCAGATCCTATTAAATGAATTAAAATCATTCAAAATATTATACAAGTGAGCATCCCATCATATGGCAACTGAATTATTTTTTAGGTCCAGCATCATCTGTACACAGAGAAAAATTCACTTGTTATCTGTCTATATGGATGTGAGTGAAGCACTTAGTATATATTTGCTTTTTTTTTTTTTTTAACATTCTTCATGCACAAAGGAAAAAACCTTCATGGTGACAATATTGTGCAAGGTTTGAAAAGGCAGTTTAGGGCAGCCCAGTCTGGAGCTCTTTGCTTTCTTTCGTCATTTGGCCTTTGTATGGTTTAAGAGCTGGATAGAGGCTTCCTATCCTATACTGAGTGTGGTAGGCAGAATAATGGCCTCCAGAGTTGTCATGTCCTAATCCTTGGAACCTGTGAATATGTTAGGTTACATAGCAACAGGAAATTAAGGTTCTTAGAAAATTAATATTGCTTATCGGCTGACCTTAAAATGGGGAAATTATTTTGAATAATTTGAGTGAGCCCATGGTAATCTGCCTGCAATGCAGGAGACCTGGGTTCGATCTCTAGGTCAGGAAGGTCCCCTGGAGGAGGAAAAGACAATCCACTTCAATATTCTTGCCTGGGAAATCCCATGGATAGAGGAGCCTGGCAGGCTATAGTCCATGGGGTCACAAGAGTTGGACCTGATTTAGCAACTAAACCACCACCAAGGTAATCACAGCAACCTTAAAAGAGAAAGAGGAAGGCAGACGAAAGTGTCAAGTGTGTCATGTGAGAAACAATGACCATTTTTGACTTTGAAGTGAAAGAGTATCATGAGCCAAACTCAGGCAGCCTCTAGAAGCTAGAAAAGGCAAGAAAGTGGATTCTCCCCTAGAGCCTCCAGAAAGGAATGCAGCCTTGGTTTTAGCCCAACCCTGGTTTTAATAGTTGATGAGACTCTAATTAAAATACAGAATAAAGATGGGAATAGGACTCACCTATTTCTGACTTCCAGAACTGTAAGATAACAGGTCTGTGTTTTTTAAGTCACTAAATTTGTTGTAATTTGTTAAAGAGTAGCAATAGGAAACTAATGTGCAAGGCTCATTCATATTCCTGTAAGACCCTCCTTTGGACCTACCCAGCATTATCTGCCTTTCCTATTGTATTTCTGCTCTCCTGCTTCAGTGAGATTGGTTTCCTCACTCATGATACATGCATTCTCACTCCCTAGCTCACTTCCAAACTCATCCGTATGTGGGTTTCTATAATTGAGAAAGAATTTCTCCCTCTTGCTAGGATGAATCTGTGTGAACCTGGCTTATTCTTCCCTTGAACTACTAGGTCAACCCTGATGACCCTAAATCTTTAGGTGCCCAGATGTTAAAAGTTTAAACAAGATGAATTGAATTTCTGCCATGCGCCAGTACTGTTGTCATGAAGATGAAGAAGATTAAAAGGCTTATTTTTAGGTACACACATGTTGACCAGCTGAAGAGAGATACACAGAAGCAATTAGGAAACAGCATGCCATATTCTGTAACTGAAATATGTTTGGAGTACTAAAAGAATGGAGGGAAAGGAATGACTAACTGCTTGATAGGGTAGATACGACAGTCACAGATTGGATTTCAATAAACTTTCTCAGGTGAGGGAATGTGTGGGCTCACTCATGAACGATGAGGCAGCAAACATATCCAAGGCCTCTGCTTCATTTATGAAATAGGCCTATTCCATAAATATCAGATGAAATATAAGATAATTTTGCTTTACTTTGGATATAATAGTTGGCAAGTTCTAACTAAAGTACAAAATGAAGATGGCAACCTGATCCCCAGAGACAGATCTGGAGCCTGGCAATGCTTTCAGGGGGCACCAGTAGAGCCTAGCCAGTTCAGCAGTCATTGAATCTTTGTGTGTGCAGGCAGAGCAAGATTAATGTGGGCAAAGAAAGTGATTCCAACGACATTAACATACTGATTGCAGTTAAGTGCACTGCTTGTTCAACAAGTCTTCAGTAGACTAAAAAATATTTAATTAAACTAATGGGAAATGGAAAACATCTCTTATTCATGATATTATAAAAATATGTTTCGCATGTCTTCAGCTAATAGTTCTGTGTTTTTGATTCTCAAATATTTCTATCCCTAGTCATTAATTCTCACTTTTGCTCTAATCCTTGATTGAAAACCCTTACTGGACATTTCTAATTAGAAGTTCTGTCATTACATCAATGTTTATACACCTAAAACCAAATTAATATTATTTAAGAGCCTGTAATCTTTCCCCAAATCTCAATTTCTTTTGTAGGTATCACTAATATTATAATCCTCAAGATTTTCTAAATTGAGAATGAGTTATAACAAAAAATTCTGGAATAATTGTCAGAATTTTGGGGTTTTAGTTTAGATTCTGCCACTCACATACATACTTTTGGTTCATTCACATAACCTTCAGGATCTATTTCCTCATGGGCAGAATGAAGGACCTGGACTGGAAGCTAGGTGACTCACTCATGTATTTAACAAATATATTTTCAGCATCGACAATGTGTTGATCAGTCATTAACAGAGCCTGCTGTGGGGATATGATTGACTGAGCTGGGCACAGATCCCAGCTTCATAGACCTGTTCTCTGAAAGACCCCTGCATCAGTCTTTCACTGTGTCCATTGATTCTGTCCTCAGGGTACCTCTGGGTGGGCTCTTGCTTCTGTCTCACTTTAGTCAGAGAGGGCTCTTACCATCTCGTGCTGAGGTGTCTGCCAGAGCACTTTCTTTGTCTTTGCATTCTCCCCACACTAACCCATGCTGCACAGTGTACTCTTAACCCATGCTGCACAGATGACCCTCCTCCTCAAGAGTCTGATACCTCCTATTGCTTCTTATCAGTGATGTCTTATTTTTTAGACTATTGTCAAAGTTCCCTGTAGTTTGTCCTTGAGTGTGTGCTCAGTCACTAAGTTGTATCTGACTATTTGTGACTCAATGGACTATAGCCCACCAGGCCCCTCTGTCTATGGTATTTCCCAGGCAAGATTACTGGGGTGGGTTGCCATTTCCTTCTCCAGGGGATTTTCCCTACTCAGGGATTGAACCTGCGGCTCTTGCATTGCAGGCAGATTCTTTACCACTGAGTCACCTGGGAAAGTCTGTATGTAGTTTGTCCTTACTTTATGTCTAATTTTATCTCTCTTGTTCAACACGAAACCTATTTTTTGTCAGGCCAGTCTCCTCATTCTTTGCCGATCACAGCTCACACATACATCTCTGCACTTGGTGAATCTCCCTCCTGAGACACTTCCTCCCACCTCACCTCTTGACTAATGGTGTTCCCTCAAGGCTCAGTGAAAGTCCCAAATTCTCTAGGAAGTCTTCCCCAGAATCCACAAGCCACCGTCTCCATTCTCTCATTTATTTTCCAAGACCCTTAGTGTATATTTTTTGTATTTTGGACGTTTGGCTACAGAATGTTATAGCATCCTCATGTGTAGGTCCTCAGCATGATAACATGCTTGGGAACTCTTTAAGCACAGCGACAGTCAGATGTTTTCTGTGGCCCAGCCCAGTTCAGGAACATAAGAGTCAAGGTTAAGACTTGTTGTTGTTGTTCAGTCACCAAGTCATGTCCGACTCTTTGTGACCCCATGGGCTGCAGGACGCCAGGCCTCCCTGTCTCTTACCATCTCCCAGGTTTGCCCACGTTCATGTCCACTGAATCGGTGATACCATCTGACCATCTCATCCTCTGTTGCCCTCTTCTCCTTCTGCCTTCAGTCTTTCTCAGCATCAGGGTCTTTTCCAATGTCATCTGTTCACATCAGGTGGCCAAAGTATTGGAGCTTCAGCTTCAGCATCGGTTAAGACTATGAACTTATAAATCTGGTGGCCTGAGTTCTTAAGATGGCTTCACATTTTCCTGGCTGTGTGACCACAGGTGATTTACTTATCCTCTCTGAGCTTTCTGTTTTCTTATTTGCAAAACTGGGACAACCATATTACCTGCCCCAGTTATTCACTAGTTAATGTGAGTAAAGGGTTTAGAACAGATCTTGGAATATAGTGAGTACTCAAGAAGTTTTAGCTATTATTATTTCATTGAATTATTGTTAGAATTAAATGGAATAACTTGTGTAAAACCCTCAGCATAGTGCCCAGCTTGTAGTAAGTATTCAATTAAAATTAACTGTTATTATTCTTTTTAGCAGATGAGGGGGCTTTGTGGAAAAGAAAATGGCTATAGTCAAAATTGTTGTCAAATATTTAAAATTTATGAGGTACCATTATAATCTCTATTTTTTAAAGATAAGGAAACTGAGGTTTAGTGAGGTTAAGTAACTTGATAAGGTCACACACCTAGAAAATGATGAAGCAGATCAAACACCTGGGAAGTCCAACTGCAGAATCTGTACCTTTTAAACCAATATTCTTATATTCCTGGTCCTGGACTAGGCAATTTAGGGGAAATCTTGATCTGTTAGTGAAAATAAACATGAAATTTGGGTTTTCAGTTCAGATTTTCGTATTTCCCGTCCTGGCCTTACCATTTATCTGGGCAAGATATTTTATCCTTCAGAGGTTATGTTTCCTTATATGTAAGATGGAGATGGTAATACCTCTTTCATATGATTGCAGTGGGAACTAAAGAAGTAACATAAGTAAAGGTCTTCCAGCATAAGACCTGCACTTTAGTAGGTATTCAGGAAATTTTGGACTCCTTCTTTCTCTCCCTTTTGAAAATTTTAGCTGAAAGTGGTACATTTTAGTGCTTTTAATTAGTCTGTGATATGAATTAGAATGCAGCATAGCAATCAGATAATCAGCCCATGAGACTCAGCTTCTGTTGCCCTGACTTGTGTTATAAATAACCAAACATGGCTGGTATTCTTGACATGTGAACACATGGGCACAACTTATCCATGACCATTGTCCAGGGAGTGTCCCTAACTAGATGGAGTTCTTTCTACAAGTTGTGGCACGTTCCAGCAGGGAAAGCCTTTTGCCCAGCAGGTGGGGGTGAGTAAAGAATTTGAGACTGCCAATATAGTCTCAGTTGGGAATGCTCGGGTATGCATATGAGGAGCAGAGAATGCTGGCACTTTGAGCAAGCATTTCAGTAAGCCTTTTGAAGGTCATGTCCCTCTTTGATGAGTATGCCATGGGAATTTTCCAAGGATTGTTTTACTTTAGTCTTTGGACTGAGTTGGTGGTCACACAATCTGTGGTTGAAAATAGCTTGAGTAATTAGGATAGAGAGAACATTAATGTCCCAAGATGTTAATAAAGCCAGCTACTAAGAATTCGTAGATAGGAATTCCCTTCCCAAACTTGATTCCTGAGCACAAGTTATATGATACATTTCAACAGCGAATAAGAGAAAACATTAGTCTCTTGCATATGTTGTAACCTTCAAGTAGGCATTACAGAGGCTACACTTTCCTTTTCTTCCTTTTAAAAATTTAATCAAGACGTGTTACCTTACACAGAGTGGATGATCCCCTGTGACTTCACTGCTCTCTCTCTCTCTCTCTCAGGAACAACTGCTGGCTGGCACAGTCAGCAAAGACAGCACCTTGGGTTTCCATGTGCTTCCCTGTTCTGTTTCCCATCTGATCTCTCATTTCAAGGATCCTTCATAACAGAAGGCTATCTCATTTCATAGGATTAATTTAGGAATAAAATCATTTCCTAAATATATCCTGCATAATACTTTGCATCAACATATTTGAAATATTTCACATCTGTGATAGAGTGAAAGCAGTTAATCATTAAAAATAAAACCCTCAACATTTCTACAGATGTGGTGATTTTTATCAGAGAGACTATATTAAGCAAGTAGTACTCTAAATGTAGATTGTCTGTGTTCAAATTCTGGCTCTACTGCTTATTAGATGTATTGTCTTAGGTGGGCTGTTTAACCTATCTGAGCCTTAAGGCTATCATGAGGATAAAATGAGATAATACACGTAAAGCCATAGTGCAGTGCCTCTCAAGAAACATCAGCTATTTTAAGTACTTTTAATATCAGTATTACAGTGGTCTGCAAGGTTGGACTTTCCAAGAGGTAAATAAGATGGTACTTAAAAAGCCCCTTAGTACTTGAAATTGATTAAGCATATCCTTTTGAAGAAACTTGCTTACCTATAAAGAAAATGGCTGGATGAAGAAGAATGGGATTATTTTTCTGCTGTTTAAATGGGTAGGGGAACCACAAGGGGGGAATGGAGTAGGAGAAATTGGTTGATGGTATTGTCATCTCTGTTAGTCTCTCAATTTGTTATCCAGTAAAAAGATGACATCATAAAAGAGAAAAATTCATGTTAGATTTGCTCAAGCACCTGCTTCTTCACAAAGTCTCTGAGGATTCCATCTGTTTGTCCATCATTCATGCATCCATCCATCTAAATATTTATTGGGAGGAGGAGACAACAGAGGATGAGATGGTTGGATGGCATCACTGACTCAATGAGAGGCATGTAAAGATTTAGGAAAGATCTTGCTGGTATTTAGCCTCCTAAAGTATCAAACATGGCACCTCCTGATGGGTGAGGACTCAGAAGGTATCACAGAGGAGGGTGTCATTGAGCACAGAGCTGACAGTAGGTTGACTCTTGAGTGATGGGCCTGAATTCTCCAACATACCCAGCCCTAGTGAGTATTTCATGCCAAAGGCTAAAAGGAGCAGAGTAGGCCTCATCATAGGACCTTTGCTTGCTTCTCCAAACAAGGGTCTCCAAACCCAGTTCAGAAAGTCAGTGTCAGGAAGGACGAAATGATTTAGAGCTTTTCCCTGCAAAGAGGCTGGGAAGAGCCATTGTTCCAAAGTCTGAGACAAATGAACTGCTGGATTCCTGCTGTGAGGTCACCAATGCCTGAAGATCATGTCTGATTATTTTTGTGAAAGCACATCTTTGTTGACTTCAAAATAAACTTCAAAGGTGATAATCCAATAGTTGTATCATTGGCTGCACCCTTATGAGCTATGGACAGACACTGAAACAGGCAGGAATCAGGCAACTTTCCAGACCACAGATTAAACCTGTGAGTGTGCTGCTGATTTCAGTGTTATTACTGTGCCAATAAAAAGCTCTCAAGTTTTCTGAAGCATGAGAGGCACAATGGATAAAACAGGGGCTTTGGACAACTACTTTTATTCCTTTATGTAGACAAATTAACTTTGGTAAATAACTTCTATGAGCCTATAAAAGCAGTGAGAACATTTACTTTAGTGGTTGTGAATATTAAACTATATGATATGGCCCAGAATAATGCCTGACAAAAATCACTGCAGACAGTGACTGCAGCCATGAAATTAAAAAATGCTTGCTCCTTGGAAGGAAAGATATGACAAACTTAGACAGAGAGACATCACTTTGCCAAAAAACATCTGTCTAGTCAAAGCTATGGTTTTTCCAGTAGTCATGTGTGGATGGGAGAGGTAGACCATAAAGAAGACTGAGCACTGCAGAATCAATGCTTTTGAATTGTAGTGCTGGAGAAGACTCTTGAGAGTCCCTTGGGCATCAAGGAGATCAAACCAGTCAATCCTAAAGGAAATCAACCCTGAATATTCATTGGAAGGACTGATGCTGAAGCTCCAATACTTTGGTAACCTAATACAAAGAGCCGAATCATTAGAAAAGACCCGAATGATGGGAAAGATTGAAGGCAAAAGGAGAAGAGGGCAACAGAGGATAAGATGGTTAGATAGCATCACTGACTCAATGGACATGAGTTTGAGCAAACTCTGGGAAAGAAGGACAAGGGAGCCTGGTGTGCTGCAGTCTATGGGGTTGCAAAGATTCGAACATGACCTAGCAACTGAACAGCAACAACACAATGCCTGGCCAAAAAAAAAAAAAAAAAAGAGAAAGAAAGAAAAAAGGATTTACTTCTAGACTTTCCTTGTTGGATATGGCAGCCAGCCATTAAGTAATTCTCCAATGATTCATTCTCAAGGTATAACAATAGTGAACATTTATTGAATGTTTGCTATGTATCAGATACTATACTGGCTGCTTTACAATGTTACCTCATTCACTCCTTATAATAAGCCATTGACTTAACAGTATTATCCCTATTTTATAGATAAGGAAACTGAGCCTTAGAGAGGTTCAGTCATTTACCTAAGTTCACAGGTTTACCTTAATATTAGAGCTAGGATCCTCTGCTGGGTAGTCTGACTCTGGGGCACATGTCTCCAGCCATGATATCATGACATACACAGACTTGATAAGTGAGGATACCTAGAGCTTGTGGCATTCTCTCCTACACTGTGAGGATGGCTGTGGTCTGCCATCAAGAGAGCCCTGAAGGGAACATGCTACCATTCTGGGGTCTGGTGGTTGAGAGATTTGTGAACATTAGGCAAAGACTTAGAATTTCCATAGACTGGCAAGGAAGGGACTGTATTATGTGGTTTGAAGTGTAGTGTGAATGGTGGGCAGAGTAAAGGTCATAGGAGGACGGTTTATTTTCACAAAAGTAGCAGCTGCCATGTAACTAAAAAGGCTAGGGAAGGGTAGTGGTGTTGAGGTCCTTCACTATTCAAATCCATGAGGTAATGGGGTGACACTATCATCCATGATATCTCATGTGTATGCACAGGATGATGAACTTTAGATTGTAGGGTTTTTATCACTGCAGTTGTTTCTAACAATATGAAGAGTTTCTCCTTTTGACTGTATGAATGGACTGGTGAGGATGTTGGGTCTGGGAACTCAAGGAGGCTGTTTCACTCTCTCTGTGTAGTCTGAAGTTGTCACAAATGCCTCAAAGTGGTTGCTTTGATTGAAACAGCTTTCTCAAACTTTTCTTATCACTTTGTAGTCCTAGCCTTTAGTTTGAGAAAAGAGACTCAGTTTGTTTCTTTTCCTGAACTAGAGATTATTATAGCTGTGTTCAGTGATATCAAGGATGTAACTGATCAGACAGATATTAATACTGCCCAATATTGGGTAGGATATGAAGGAACTGGAAGCCACAATCCTGTTCTCAGGGATATTTTAATTTCGATTAAAGAGAAAACCAAAACACCACTAGCAAAGCTTAATTGCAGTTTTAAGGATTAAGATTACATACATCTAGCAAAGTGGAGTTAATGAAACACTTTATGAGGAAACTCATGAAATTTTACTGGAAAAATTATTTCAGTATTTACAGGTCTGAATACTTGACATTTGGATGTGAGCCTTACTGAATGCTTATGAACAAAGAATGATGATTAATAACTATTTCTCCAAAGAAGGTTGAAATGTTTAGAAGGGATGAAACAAGGCTCTTTTAAAATTCAGCACATTTACTAATAGATGAGGGAATAGATAGTATGGGACACAAATAGTAATGGAAACCTTATTCATGATAAAGAAGAGCAAATGGTGCGGGGTTGTCTCTGTGTCAGCTCAGGGAAGTCATTTGATATCTTTGAACTCAGGTAAGAAATTTTTAACGAAATTACTGAAAGATTATTATTTTCCATGCATTTGCTAAGAGATTTACATATGCCATGTCATTTGGTTCTTACTATAATCCTATGAGGCCTTCCCAGGTGGCGCTAGTGGTAAAGAACCTGCCTGCCAATACAGGAGATGTAAGAGATGCAGGTTTGATCCCTGGGTGGGGAAAATCCCCTGGTGAAGGAAATGACAACCCACTCCAGTATTCTTGCCTGAAGAATCCCATGGACAGAGGAGCCTGGTGGGCTACAGTCCATAGGGTTGCAAAGAGTTGGACACGACTGAAGCGACTTAGCATGCACGTGAGTGCACACACACACACACACACACACACAGAATCCAGTGAGGTAGATACTGTTATAGTCTGCATTTTGAAATGAAAGCTCAGAGAGGTTAAGTAAACTGCCCAAATTTGCACAGCTGCTAAATGACAAATCCAGAGTTCAAATCCTGGAGTCTTTGACTCTGAAGCTGTTTTTGACTATTCCTCCCATATATTTTATGAGGATGGTGATTGGGAGTAATGTAGGATTATTACATTCAGCAAACCTCAGTGATAGGGTTCTACAATTATGAATATTGAGGATTTAATGTGATTTATCTGGAGGTGACTGAGAAACCTCAGTGATAGGGTTCTACAATTATGAATACTGAGGATTTAATGTGATTTATCTGGAGGTGACTGAAGCTGTTTCTCTGGCCATCATTAACTCCTTCGCAAACACCCCACAGCTGCAGGTGTTAGAGCTGATGCCTTGAGTTCAGCCAGATGTGGTGAACAGAGGAGACTCAGATCCAGAAGTGGGATCTGGTGAGGGACTATGATAATGCAGTAATGGGCTATTCAGTTAACCATCTTTTCTCCTGTGTGCTGTGGTCTGTTCAACTCAGATGGATTAACTCTTTGGCCAGAAGTACTTCTCAGCCTCTGGTATTTCTTAACTCAATAGAATATTTTACAAGCTTCAAAAGTAGACACATAAGCACCATATCTTAAAATCAGTTCCCTACTTCAGAGGCTACTGACTGGTTTGTTTACTTTTGGATTCTGTGGATTAAGTACTCAAGCAACTAATTCTTAAAACATTTTTTTTCTTTCATTCAGTGCTTTACTCTTTCTCTCTGCCCTTTTGATTCTTCAATCATACCCTGTAACCTACTCCTATCCTTCTCATTCTGGCCTTCTTTTCCGGTGACCTCTGAGAAATGGTGTTGAGTGATTATGTCAGCACCATCTCATAACCCAGAGGCCTGTATTGAGTTGATTCCTCACAGCTTCTTGAGTGGAGACGTGCGGGAAAAGCTAAATATAGCGTTCCAGTCTTTGACCAGGGCTTCCGATCTACACACTTGAAACCAGCAGTCTCTGGGCACTGTGGTTCTCGCTGGTATTCAGGCCTGAGTACAAATCAGACCTCCATGTTCTTCAAGAAGTGTCAGCATTCATGAAAGTTGAATATAAGTGAGCTACTCTTATTTTTATAATTTCATTTAAATAATATAATTTATTATCATAAATTTACATGTTACTCTACTGCAAATTAAGCTCTACCAGGCTTAGCTCCAAGCACAAAGTATATCCCTTGTGAACATGATCCTTTTCATAGAGACTCTTAGGAGGGACATAGATTGTATTTTATATTTTAAGAAGTCATTTATTTTCAGAGAATTCTGGGACTCAACCACTGTGATTATTTGTCCAGTCTTCCCAAGATCCCACAAAGCAGGCAATGTTGGGCTAGATGGGATAGTGCACTCCATTTATTTATTCACTGCATATTTATAGAATACCTCCCTGTTCCAGGCACTGCTGTGTGTTAGAGCTGTGGGGAGAGTGGAAATGGACTGGGATTGATGCCTTGACTGTAGAATGTGTCACTTGACTCCACACCAGAGAGCCCAGGTGGTCAGAAGTAAAACCACCTAGCAATGGACACAAGGGAAAATGTCTTCTGGTGAAGCGGCTGATTTGACATTGAAGAGAGATTTATGACTGAAGCAAAACAGGGCATGCTGACACTCCTGCTGATTTAGGGCCTCCTACCTAGGGTTGCCTGCCCAGGGTAGCCTCCTATCCTTTAGAACTGGGGGTTATTTTAGGTGCCACCAACTCCTGGGCCACAAGAGGGTGCTTTCCTCCTTTCAGGTTATGCCTTTTGGAAATGCAACTCTTCACACATCTTAAAGCCAAGTTTCCTGGGTCTTGGCAAATTCTGTCTATTCAGTGCGGGCCAGCAGACTTGATTCTAGGGGAAGAGAAAGGCGTAGGTTTGGAAGTGTATGTTTATTTATCTAATATCAGTTTTTTCCACTGAACTGTGGGCTCTAGGACCAGGTCTTGTCTTTTTGCTCATCCTTCTTTTCCTATGTCTGGATTAAATTCTGGCACATACAAGGCCCTTAGTGAATATCTGTGCATTTAAAAACCTGATCTCACTTCAAGTCTCACTTCTCAGTGGTTTTCAACCTTTCTGTGTATCAGAATCACCCAAGGTCAGCTGGCCCAGGGATTCTCATTCAGTAGTCTGGGATAGGTTTGGAAATGTGATTCCAGAAAGCTCTGTGGTATTCTGATTTGAGGGCTGCTGTCCAGTTTTTCCTGCCCTGTACATAGAAATTTCATCTTGTTCCTCTGGACTTTGGGGTCTGTGGTTCCTCAGCTGCTTGAGTCTGGGCAACACATTTCTTTATCTTAAACTTTTTATTTTGTGTTGGGGTATAGCCAATTAACAATGTTGTGATAGTTTCAGGTGAACAGTGAAGGGACTCTGCTATACATATGCATATGCAGCCATACATATCCATTCTCCCCCAGACTCCCTTCCCATCCAGGCTGCCACATAACATTGAGCAGAATTCCATGTGCTATACAGTGGGTCCTTAGTTGTTTATCCATTTTGAATATAGCAACACATTCCTCTTTCTTTAGCATGCCTCCAATATCCCTTCAGTATGACCAAATCTCCCCATTCTCCTCTTCCTGTTCCTCTTCTCATGAGCATCTCTTCCTGTCATCCCATTCTATAGGAGAAGGAGATGTTCCAAGAAGCCTTCACCTGCTGGCCTAGGGAGGACACCTGGGAAGACACTTAAAACATAAGATTTTGGTTGCCACCCACAGGGTCAGCCTCTTTGAAGGCTGATGTTCAGGGCCATCACTGATGGATGACACCAACTTCAGTTACACTTAAATATACACATTGATGCTGGAATAGATACCACCCTAAAGTTGATGAGAGCCCTTCCCTTATAACAGAGGCTGATAAC
Source organism: Capricornis sumatraensis (assembly GCF_032405125.1). Classification (NCBI taxonomy): domain Eukaryota; kingdom Metazoa; phylum Chordata; class Mammalia; order Artiodactyla; family Bovidae; genus Capricornis; species Capricornis sumatraensis. Next base: position 36,623,528 of record NC_091085.1, on the reverse strand, counting down.
ATGGCTGAGATCTTCTCCTGAGAAGATCTTTTTTCTATGTTTTTGAGAAGGAAGTACATATGTATCATGATGAGTTTGGAGGAGAGGAAGTTTTTGGTTTTGTTTTTTTAAACTTGAAAAACTTATTTGAAAAATATATGGGCTGGAGGAAACACAAGCTGGAATCAAGATTGCTGGGAGAAATATCAATAACCTCAGATATGCAGATGACACCACCCTTATGGCAGAAAGTGAAGAAGAACTAAAAAGCCTCTTGATGCAAGTGAAAGAGGAGAGTGAAAAAGTTGGCTTAAAGCTCAACATTCAGAAAACGAAGATCATGGCATCCGGTCCCATCACTTCATGGGAAATAGATGGGGATACAGTGGAAACAGTGTCAGACTTTATTTTGGGGGGCTCCAAAATCACTGAAGATGGTGATTGGAGCCATGAAATTAAAAGATGCTTACTCCTTGGAAGGAAAGTTATGACCAACCTAGATAGCATATTCAAAAGCAGAGACATTACTTTGCCAACAAAGGTCCGTCTAGTCAAGGCTATGGTTTTTTCAATAGTCATGTATGGATGTGAGAGTTGGACTGTGAAGAAAGCTGAGAGCTGAAGAATTGATGCTTTTGAACTGTGGTGTTGGAGAAGACTCTTGCGAGTCCCTTGGACTGCAAGGAGGTCCAACCAGTCCATCCTAAAGGAGATGGGTCCTGGGTGTTCATTGCAAGGACTGATGCTAAAGCTGAAACTCCAATACTTTGGCCACCTCATGTGAAGAGTTGACTCACTGGAAAAGACTGTGATGCTGGGAGGGATTGGGGGCAGGAGGAGAAGGGGACGACAGAAGATGAGATGGCTGGATGGCATTACCGACTCGATGGACATGAGTTTGAGTGAACTCCAGGAGTTGGTGATGGACAGGGATTCATGGAGTCACAAAGAGTCGGACATGACTGAGCGACTGAACTGAACTGAACTGAATGACAGAGAAGCAATTAACCTTTTTAATATAGAGTAAGAAATTGTGCTTCAATAAAAAGCCAGTTTTTATACATACTTAACAATGTTGAACCTCATTCATAATGGAACAGTTAAATGAGATCTTATTTTCCCCCATCAGGTTGACAAAGATTAATAATAATATTAATCATAAAAGAGGAGTCTTTTTATTATATGATTTGGCATTGCTAGAGTAGCACAGATAGTACAAAGAGCTTGGGCCTTGGAGGCAGATGGCCCTATAGAAACCCCTAAACCTGAATGTCTACCTCATTTGGTGTATTTGTGGACAAATCAGTTAACCTCTTTGAGTCTTAACTTCCTTGTCTACAAGGCTGGAGAGTGATCTTGACTTTGTAAGGGTTCAAAACAAGCCTACCCCAGATTTTACACTTTTGCATGAGCATTATTTTGAGAGGCAATTGAGACTCTATATATTGGTTTAAGAGAAACTACTGCCCCTCCCTTTAGTACCTGCTGCTGCTACTGCTAAGTCGCTTCAGTCATGTCCAACTCTGTGCGACCCCATAGACAGAAGCCTGCCATGCTCCCCTGTCCCTGGGATTCTCCAGGCAGGAACACTGGAGTGGGTTGCCATTTCCTTCTCCAATGCGTGAAAGTGAAAAGTGAAAGGGAAGTCGCTCAGTCGTGTCCAACACTTAGTGACCCCATGGACTGCAGCCTACCAGGCTCCACCGTCCATGGGATTTTCCAGGCAAGAGTACTGGAGTTGGGTGTCATTGCCTTCTCCCCCATTTACTACCTAGAAGAATTTAAATTGGGCATTTATCCCAGAAAAGTTATTACTGAAGATAAATTTTTATCAAAGCAGACCCATCTATAGGTTGGACAAACATCTAATCACCAAATTTCAGGCCCTCAGCCCATTCTTTACCTCAGGATGGCACATATACTTCATTTTACCTTCCTGTCTCTGACCTTGTCATGTACATGGGGTTCCTATACTAATGAAATTAAATTAGATTTTCTACTGTTAATTTGTTTCATGTCAATTAAATTATTAGACCAACCAAAAGGGCCTAGAAAGGTAGAGGAAATTTTTTCTTCTTTCCCAACAACTTCACAGAGTTTTAAAATAGCCCAGATCTGGGCACAGTTGCTCTTAGTTAGTTAAAAGTCATCAGCTTATATTCAAATGTCACTATACGATAGAGGTTGATACTTGTATTTGAAATTTTATTTTAAGGATATTGTAAAGGAAGTTGTTTTGTCCATCATGCAGTGTTCCTTTCCATTGGAGAAATTCTTATTTGATCTTAATATCAAGAAGTTTCACTTCTCCTGCTGTGCTTAATCTTATGGATTTGGTGATTTGTATACCTGACTGGTTTTCCTTCTTTGAACTAGCTGCTAGAAAGCCTGGAGCCAAATGTGTGGTCCATCAGTTTCATACATACATCATTATGGTATACAATCTTGGCCTCATACCTGGCTCCATTTATACACTGTCATTGTTTTGTTCTGTTTTTTAGATTTGCTCTCACTTTTCATTTATGTTATTGTTTTAAGTATTCTAAGCTGCTTTTTTAGCCTTTCTGAAAAGATACAGGATAAAAAAGTCATTACTAAAAAAAGAAGTGAACACATTTAAAGCAGTTTTCACAGTGCCTGGCCAATAGTAGGTACATAACATAAAAGTTAATTTTATATTTTCTTATAAACAAGTCTAATTATCATTTGTGGACACAGATTGGCCCCTTGTGGATTATAGTAGAAAGGATGTGGCAAAGTGATTTTTTTCCATAGACAAGTATCCCAAACTGGAAAGGTATTACCACACTAGGTAATAGAAGGTATAACTCTAAAGCAAGCTGAGAGCCCAAATGGTCCAATCTCTGCATGGAATCCCCTCTAAGTAAGCCCAGCCTAGACCACAAATTATTTAAAAGTGATTTCAGTCTTTATTTGGGTCTCTCAAAGGACATGAAAGGGGCATTTGTTCTTATCCGTCAGCTGCATGTCATAAAATGTGGCTTCTTTTCCTTTCCAGTTTTCTTTCACTCACTACTACCCAATGTATCCACTGACAACTAGATTTACCCACCTCCCAACTCTTTATTATGTAGACTGACCAAGCTTCTCTGATTAGAGTTTTCCTTTTTTCTCACGCCTCTCTGGACTTCTTTCCCACTACTCATTCTCTGATTCTATATCATAAAAGATTGATGAACTAGACTGACAAAGACAATTCTTCTGCTTGCAGGTGGGTTGGGGAATTCTCACCTGTTAATAAATCTTCTCTGTCACCCAGGAAATAAAGGGTGATTAATGTGTGATACAGTCCATGGGGTCTCAAAGAGTTGGACACAACTGAGCGACTAAGCACACACACACACACACACACAATGTGTGATAGAAGAAGAGAGCACATTGGAATGTGGCTCTAGCTCAGGAATACATTCAGGCATGTTGGGGCAAAGGTCAGGGCTTAATTCTTCTGGTCCTGCCTTTACCAAGGCTTCCCTTGAGTAAGGGACTTTATGACACCTGTAACTTGGAGGTAGAGTCATGATGCCCTTATGTTGGATGGAGTTGAAGCTATTGGTGCAGAGTACAGGAATAATTTGTTGTTTAGTTGCAAAGTCGTGTCTGACTCTTTATAACCCCATGGACTGTAGCATACCAGGCTCTTCTGTCCATGGAGTTTCTAAGGCAAAAATACCAGAGTGGGTTGCCATTTCCTTCTCTAGGGGATCTTCCCAACCCAGGGATCTAACCTGTGTCTCCTGCATTGGCAGGCAAATTCTTTATCGCTGAGTCACCGGGAAAGCCCAAGAGGATAATGATGGGGGAAAATGATCTGTCCTCTTCTTGGTTTCCTGTGGACTGTGGGAATGGCCATCTAGGCTTGCCTCCCTCTGAGTGGAGTAAGCTGAGAGGACAGTCTTAAATTCATTATACCCAGTTTGCTAATGCAAAATGAGACAGCCAAACACTAGTTACTTTCTTGCTCTTATAAACCTATAAGCTTATTTATCTTTCACATCAGCTTCAGGGTACCTAAAGTCTCTGATGTAAGGTTCACAGTAGAAGAGAACTAGAATGAGAGCTAGGCCAAGTCAAAAAATTGAGCCACAGAAATATTGACCCAGTACTGTGGTTAGTTAATATGATTCTCTTCACATTCTTTTCTTCAGTGACGGTTTATTGAAAGCCAACTTGCCAGTTCTTCTAAATGCTGAGAACATTAAGATGATAGACCAGTGGCCCCTGGTGTCCAGGAGCCATGGTGTAGATAGTAAGGGAGGCTGACCTAAGAAGGATAATCAGAAACATGGTGCTCAGTGCCACAGTTGAGCTATAAATGAAATGTCTTGAGAACCCAGAAGAGGGAGAGAGACTAACTTCAGAGAGTCAGAGAGGAGGAGACACTGGAGTTGGGGTTTAAGTATAAGGAGTCATTTGCTAGGGCTTCCCAGGTAGTTCAGTCAGTAAAGTATCTGCCTGCAATACTGGAGACCTCGGTTCCATTCCTGGGTCAGAAAGATCCTCTGGAGAAGGGATAGGCTACCCACTCCAGTATTCTTGGGCTTTTCTGGTGGCTCAGCTGATAAAGAATCTGCCTGCAATGTGGGAAATCTGGGTTTGATCCCTGAGTTGGGAAGATCCCCTGGAGAAGGGAGAGGCGACCCACTCCAGTATTCTGGCCTGGAGAAGTCCATGGACTGTATAGTCCATGGGGTCGCAGAGAGTTGGACATGACTGTGTGACTTTCACACACACACACACACACACACACACATACACAGAGGCATGTGTTCATTTGCCTCAATTATATTTACCTGATTTTAGTTTGATCACATGACCTTATTAATATTAGAAAACACTGTCTAGCCAAATGTAGTCTTAGCATTTGGTCTTTTGCTTCTGCAGTTATTGATAGACCAGAGTGGAATTCCTGGAATGTTCTGAGCTAAAGAATTTGAAAGATGTCATACATAGTCAGAGAAAAACCACATCCTTAGGGCTTAGCAGATAAATGCTCTGGGACTTTGTTAATGAGAATTATGGGAGACTTTCACTTGGGCCACCCAGTATTTACTTCCTGTGACAGTAACACCATGTAAAATATATGCTGATCAGATGGGAAACGATGGTCACTTGAAGCGTGAATGGGGATCTCCAGATCCAGGACGAATGGACAGAAGTTGCTGTTGCTTGGGATGTTGGGAATGATGGGGGCTCAGCACATACACGGGGGATTTCCTTCCAGCAGGAGTAAGGTTATTGGGTCACAGCATGAAACTGGAGGTCTTGCTGAGCACTTGCTTCAGAATCACCACCAGCAAGGGCAGCAGGGTGGCACTCTCTCTCTGTGGCTTTCCTTAGCACTGCAACGTATTTCTTTCCATTCTTTAGAAATAAATTCTGATTTACAGCTTTATATTTCTTTAGTGTCTGTTGTAAAAGTGACCATTAAATACAGAGTTTTAGTGACTAAAACAGTTAGAGACCACAGCCAGACTGACAGCTTTAGGAGAGAGTTTATTTTCAATTTTTTTTCCCCTCCAGCCTGGCTTTGGCTTTAGATTAGATTGTAATAATCATAACAAAGCTCCTCCCTACCTTTAGTTGAAAGCACATTGTAGACCTGGACGCTTTCTGGGACTTTATGGCAGAATCCCATACTGTTTTAGAACTTTTATCTTCCAGGTTGTACAGCATTTTATGGGTCTCTGTTTTCTATAGCATTTCAGAAACCAGTTCAAAACAATATGAATTTTCTAGGGTGCTAGAAGGATCTTTATGAAAAGCAAATCTCCCTCGCCTCCCCAACCCTGCCTCATTGTCTGCATTGATGTGGCTCTCATTGTGTTAATACTGGATACACAGTAAAGTAGGTTAGTTAAGCTGTTGGTTCTGGAGCCTTATTATCTGGGTATATTTCTCAACCTACCCATTTACTCACTGTGTGACCTTAGACCTCTTACTAAACAATTCTGTGTAGCAATTTTCCCAGCTGTGAAGACAGAACAATGGTAGTGTCAACCTCAGAGGAAGGTTGGGAGGATTTATCAAGTTAAAGTACTTAGAGCACTTAGAACAGTTCTTTGCAGCAGCAAGTGCTTAACATATGTTAGCTGTTGTTATTAGTTCAGAAGCTCATGAAGTTATCTATAATGGATGAATGATACTGAATGGTCTAATAGTCATCAAATAATTCCTCTCTGGTTGGTCTGCATGTACAAGCTTGTTAACATTATAGTTAGGAGATTTTAAACTCTAAACAACTATATTCAATTGGCAACTACTTAGAATTATAATTTCCTAGTAGCTTAGAGCATTGAGGTTGTATATGTTGAGCTCTTCTTGAGAGTATTGGGATTGGAGTCAGACTGTCTAGTCAAATACCAGTTCTATTACTTATGTAGCCTCTTGATGGTTTGGTTCCCTCATCTATATAATGGAGATAATTTCTCACACGATTGTTGTAAGGATAATAAATATAAATGTTTGGAACATGTTCCAAATATTCACAACAGTTGTCAAGGTGGAAAAGAGGAGGGATTGATGGCTTGTGGGTCAGGTTTGTTTATGACTAGTTCCCTGGTAACAAGTGATTGGAGCTGGGGATTTTCTCAGAGTGGCAGGCATCTGACAGCAAAGGGGAAAACACTCAGTCTTTTAAAACTTCAGGAATGTTGAGAGACATTACAAAACTCAGAAGGGCAAATGGCAGTTTGTTGCTGTCAGTATTATAAGTGTGAGGGTGGACACTTAAATTCAGATGAATCATTCTGGATGTGTCCTGTCTCATCCAAGAATTCCACTTGGATAAGATGGGGTGACATCAGCAGAGAAAAGAAAGCAAAGGACCCAGTCTTTCTTCTTACTCCTGGAAATACTGACAGTGGTAGTACTGTCTTGGGATTTATTCACTGTTACAAAGTTCCCAAACTGTAATGGGTGTAAAACTCAAATATGGAACTTGTTTGAAGGCCATCTTTCAGAGTTTCATCCACAGAAGTTCAATAGGCTGTCGGCGTAGTCTGGGAATCAGCTTGTTTTCAGACTCGAGGTGTTTCTGATGCAGGTGGTTAGACTACACTCCGAGAAAAAATGCCTCTAGTGAGACTGGGCAGAGTGAATTCCCCTGCAGAAGGTGACTGCCCGCACCTTGGCGTTTTCCCCAGCATGATGGTTTGCTTCTGGAACTCAGAAACAAAAAATCCAGTTTTGCTTTATTTTGAGCCAAGGCACTGTTTAATAACCGATGTTATTTGTTAATTGTTTCTCACAATACTGCACGGATGACAATATTAATTCTATTCGACACAAGAGGAATCAGGGCCACAAGGAAGATTTCTTTAAGGGTGCAATGTGGTTTGGTGCAAGCATGAATTATGGGCAAACATTATACGGGTCCTTCAATTTGTCCCCAGCCATCTGGGTATTGCTAAACACATCTGTTCCTTCTCCTGGAGAGGATGTTCCAGTGCTGCCACACGATTTAAATTATGTCAAGAGAGAGGGTTCCATTTGTCCACTTCTCTGGTGCGTAGGGACGACTCCCTGGAGCCTTGGTTCGCAGGGACTGGCGTTTATTCAGTGCTTGGGTACTTAACTCTGAATTTTGATTTGGGCATTTGCCAGGCATGATATTCTGCCAAGGCCTTCCCAGTCTGTTCTCTGCTGTTTTGCTCCTGAAGATTTACAGCTAATGAAGGGATAAAGAAAGGTCATGGCGAGAGGCAGCAGCATGTGGTAGTGACTCATGGTCTGGGCCTGGTGAGGAGCCAGTTTGGGTGGAACGCTCCACTAGCTGCTGTGCTTGTTTTCACGGGGCTCTCTGCCATGGCCCTGCAGGAAGCGGTTTCTCGCCTGTTGCCGGTCAGAGGGAAGGCCTGGTCATTCTCTCCATCCCTGTTGTTATGAACTCAGCTGAAGCCAACAAAGCCTGGTGGCCACTTGACAAAGAATCTTGTGGAGTAGGAGTTCAGGAGACAGTGGGATGGGCCAGTCCTGGGAGGGGTCAGGTCTTCAAGATCAGCCACAGATACCTGCCAGGGGCACTTTGACTGTGGGACTGAAGGGAGTCAGAGATGCTGAGACTGGCAGGCAGGGTTTCTCAACCTTGGCACTACTGACATTTTGGACCAAATAATTCTTTGTTGTGGGGAAGAGAACTGTGCTGCACATCATAGGATGGTTAGCAGCACCCCTGGCTGCTACCCAATAGATGTCAGTGGCACACCCCATGCTTCCCCTTTGCCCCCAGTTAATGCAACCAGTAAAAGTCTCTGGGCATTGCCAAGTGTCCCCTGGAAGCAAAATAACCCCTGACTGAGGACCACTGTGGTCTCGTTGAATCCCAGGCATGGGACCAGTGTTAAGAAGATCCACTTTCCATCCTGTTTTCCTCATCCTTTTTCATTATCATCCCTAAAATGTATTGAGCACTCACCATGGGATACATACTCGATTTTGAATTTGTTATCTCATTTAATCCACATGACATCCCAGGATGAAGAAATTCTTATTGTTCTCATTTTGTGAAAAAGAAAACTGAAGTTTATAAAAGTAACTTGCCCAAGGTCACACAGGTAGTTGGGGCTTAAGCACAGGTTTACATGCCTCCTCCTCACCCTGTTGCCACATGTCATGGAGCCAATAATATGTGGAAAATGCTGAGATGCAGGGGAAAAGCTGACATGCAGCATAAAAAAGGGGCTGCTGACCGGAGGCAGGACCTCCACTTCAGGACTGGCATTCAGGATTATAAACTGTAAGCTCTGTGGAGATAATTAAGAGTTTAGATAAACTTGACTACTATGTAGTTGATTCAGATAGAGATCCAGCTACTGGATGCAGGTCAGGGCTTGATCACAGCTGAGCCTCTGCCTGTTTCCAGCTGTGGTCTCCTGTCCATGTCACTCCATCCCTGAGATGTGACACCTGATGGGATCCCAATGTGCCTTTTTCATTTCAGATACTGTCCATAGGACCATGGTATTCCACCCCAAACTCCAGTCCTTCCTTCTGCTTGAATCACTGCTGCTTCTGTTTGGCTCCAGCTGCCAAGTACTGGGGGCATATCTGCTGAGTAACGACATATGAGGCTGCGCATCACCTCTGGTGCACTAAAGATTCTATGATATGACAACAGAAGCTGATGTGATCTCTGGTCTATGTAAAATAGTTGTAGTTTGTGGGAACTGATGACTCTGAATTGAATACCAATAGTCAGAGACAACTTTGGGAAGGTTTGCTGGGCAACAGTTGAGATTTTTAAAGGGAGGGTCAGGGCTTCTGGGGGTGTGCTTTCCTCAGTATTAGGAGCACCAGGTAGAGGTGTAGAAGATGTTACTTGAAACCCAAGTGAGCCTCTTCAGTGGGTCTTTTAAGTATATTTTACACTTAGTGGGGCAGAAGAGATTTTGGAATGCACAGTTGTTTTGTAGTCTGCTTGACACCTAGAACCAAACGGCCTTTGACGTTATCAGACAGCACTTGCTTCAACTACATGGACTTCTGCCCACATCCAGTTAGCATGTAAACTCGTGTGTGATGTGAAAGCTGTGAGTATCTTTGCAGAGGGAGAATTCCAGCTGACTTGCAGAGGGCTTACCTGAGGCCAGCAATAGTGTAAGGGGTTCTTTTTATTTTTATTTTTGGCTGCACTGGGTCTTCGTTGCTTTTTTTCCGCAGGCTTTCTGCAGTTGCAGTGAGCGGGGGCTACTCTTGGTTGGGGTGTGCAGTCTTCTCATTGCAGTGGCTGCTCTTGCTGCGGAGCGCAGGCTTTAGGCACGTGGGCTTCAGTAGTTGCATCATGTGGGCTCAGTAGTTGCTGACTCATGGGCTCTAGAGCTCAGGCTCAGTAGTTTTGGCTCACAGACTTAGTTGCTCCACAGCATGTGGAATCTTCCCAGAACAGGAATTGAACCAGTTTCCCCTGCATGGCAAGGTAGATTCTTATCCACTGAGCCACCAGGAAGTCCTGTTTGGGGACTTTTGCTGCCCTTGTGCCTGATGGGTATTGATGTCCTGCCAAGCTTCCTCCATGTGTTAAAGTATATCTTGAACAGTCACCACACAGGCTTCAGCATTCCTACAAGACTGAAATCATCTCTGCGATTGCCCTGTGTTCTAAATTCCCTCTGCCCTTCCCTGGTGGTCGTGCCCTTTCTAGAGGATATTGGGGTTGATACTGGCTGGTTTAGTGAGGTGTCATTTGAGTATAGCAAGGCTGCTCACGGGAAACTTTTTTGCTTTTGCTCACTGTCTTACTACCTTTAACATATCTTTTAACTATTAGAAAAATAATACAAGTTTATTGAATACAAATTAGAAAATGCAAATAACAAAGGAAAGGAAAAGAAAAATTACCTTTTAATCTTATAACTCAGATATAGCCTCTGTTAACATTTTGGATATGTTCTCATGTTTTTGTTTTGCTTTTTACAAAGGGAGGAATTAGGAGAAATTGCCATAAGACTTGTGGCATATTCTTAGTAGAATATTCAAAATGATGCTTCAATAAATATTGATTTCTTGGCAAATGGGCCCTGATAATTTTTGACAACATACGTGGTTTTAGAAATCTAAATAAGAAATGCCATATATTTTTCTCCTTGCTGATAAAGGGTGTATCTACAGGAGACAGTGTGTGTGCATGTGTGTGTGTGTGTGTGTGTGCATGTATGTATGTAAATGGAATGTCTGTGGCTCCTGAAAAAGAAATTCTGTTGCTGGATTTGCTGACTCACTGCCAAGCCCTGCTGCAGTCAGGGAACAGATTCTGAGTTATTCAAGCCAAACATTTGGCCCTCATGGTTTATTGGCCACTGTGACAGACTTCTCCTCACACCTCACCTCCTCACGTCTTCCTTGTTGGCATGTGGACATATCTGGCATTTTGTTCATTTTGCCTCCTCATCCCCTCCTATTTCTTTCAGTTCCTCTTTAGCATTTCTCAAATTTATATCGGTACCACCACAGTTCCCTAGTGCACAATGTTAGAAATACTCAGACACTTCCTTCCTGAGGTCACTGCAGGAAATCACCGTCTCTTTCTAGGACCCTGTCTGTGCACGCTGTGCCTTTGCAGGGCTCCTGATGTAATGGAGGGGAGGAAGACTGACCTTCATTTGTTCCCAGTCACTCATGGAGTGGTTCTGTGTTTCCTTTCCCAGCCCAAAGTAGATCAGGGCATCAAATGAACCCTAAGTTTTGTCACACGCTGAGGGGGACAGGCTTGGTGGGATGAGGGAGAGGAACTGTACGGCTTCATTGGATGATTCCTTGTAACACTGAGTAGAAGATAGTTTTATACTGACTGGTATGACCAGTAATGCTGTCACTGTGAGGATGCATCTTAGGATCATAGTTTTAAAAAGTTAAAAAAAGAAGTGTTTAGCTCTAGTTGGCAAAGGAACCAGATACAGGGAATGATACTGTAGGTTGCTTGCCTTAATGGATCACGAGGTATGAAGGAGACTGGAATGACATGGACTTTATAGGAAAAACTTGTTTTCGCACTCTGTAGTGTTTTCTCCCCTCCCACAGCCAGTTTTTTGGTTTGCTGTTGGATAATTTTGGAAAAGATCCTCAGCTAAAACAAGGCTAATTGCTTTCTAAGTTGTAATAATTGTCATTCTAAATTTTCATTCTATATGACAGATCATATAGTCACTCATTTATACCTTACAAAACTTCCATGGGAGGATCAATCACCTCTATTTTACAGACATGGAAACAGAGTATATACTTTAAGAAATCTACCCAAGGTCACATAACTGGTCACCACAGCACCAGCGTTCGGGCCAGGAGTCTGACTTCAGAGACTACACTTTGCTCCACCTCCTCTTGCAATGAATCAGGTGGTAAGACTCTGAGTTCCAGACAGACCCTTACTGTGTTATCTCAGGCGAGTTAGTCACCTCTCTGGGCCTCAGTTTCTTCATTTAGCTAAAATATCCTGTGATGCTATGGATGCGTTTATGCCATTCTCCTCCCCAACCCTTCAATTCTTGGAATGCAGGTAGAGAGAGAAATGCAATTTGCCTCAGAAGAAATCCAGACTTGGTTTTGCATCCAGCGCTTCCTTTGGTCTTGATTCCATTTCACCTGCAGGAGAGAGCTGCTATTCTACAGTGGTGGGAGGGGAGGTCTTTGTTAGAAGCAGAGACAATTCCCTTGGGGCAGCTAATCTCATTGGACTAATTCTACTGTTATGAAGAAAGGTTCACCGTAACTTTCACAAGAAAAGGTTTGAGATAGGGCAGTCCACAGAAATGGAGACAATTCGTCAGTTAGGAAGTGCACTATTCCATGTTTTCAAGAAAATTTTTTACTCCACAGACCCGGACATATTTAAAAGGAGAGACAATATGGTTCTGAGGATGAAGCAGTGAATTGGCTGAGGGAAATGCCTTTTTCCTACTGATTTGCCACATGTTCCCCATAAGTCATTTGACCATTTTAGGCTTCTATTTCTTTGGTGAGCTTGCTATGGTAAAGCCTGAAGAATCACCTCTACAAATACTGACTTCTGATGGTCTCATTCAACCTCAGGAAGTTAGGTGTCTCAGCATCTCATCTGTCTGTAAGTCTGCCGGGGTCCTGCTGCCCTGGTCCCTACTAGTTGAGCAGCATTTTCTGACTCCTCTGGTAGTCTGAGTTAATTCCAGCAGTGTGGGGATGGAGGGGTGTGCAGAGAGTCTGCTCCGAGTAGGAAAGCTGCTATAGACTGGAGCCACATAGATCCCCCCATAGTTCTTGTGCTGTCTGACGATGGCCTCAACTGAGATTGAGCTCTCTGTGTGACAGTGGTGATAGCAAACATGGCAAATGGGAAAAAGCTTTGGACTTTGTAATGAGTCACCATAATCAATAAAATAGCTTACTTTGTGACATGATGTGTGGGGGACTATGCGTACATTTGTAAAACTAGTTCTGTTCTATCTGTTACACTAAACTTAAGACTGACTTTCTAATTCTTTATCTCCTGGAACAAAATCCATCCCTCTTTCCCTTTGACCATGAATATCATTCCCATTACCTATTGTCATGGTCTAGCTTTTAGGGACAAAAAGTTAAGCCTCAATTTCTTCTCTCATTCTTTTTACAGTGTCTTTGTTTTCTAACTTTTGTTCTGTGCACTGCAAGACTCACTCTTGTCTCTGCTTCTGACCTTTATAAGAATGTCTCAAGACTCAACTTCCATTAGGTGAGATTATCATTCCATAAATGTCTAGGCAGTGTGCCTAGGAGCAGAGCAAATCTTTGCCCTGACATTGGAGAAGCTGAGCACAGTTACTGTGCTGAGGTGGAGTGGCAGGGGATTATGCCAGAAGGGAAGATTGGCGTCAGTCCCCTATGTCACACTGAAGGGGGTAGATTTTAAGCTATAAACAGCAAGAAGTTCACAGAAGGTTTAAACAGATCACACGCACATGCACACACACACACACATACATCCCCCACCACATGGATTCAAGACTTGTTTGATTAGGTTTCGTTTATAGTTCAATACAAACATTTGATAAGCACCAATTTTGCATCAGGCTCTGTAACAGGTGCTTGGGGTACAAAGATGCAGAAAGCATCACTCTTGCTTTCAGGGAGGAGTCAGAACTACATCATGACATAACAGTATAAGAGAAGTTCAGATTAAGTGCTTAGTCATTTACGCTGAGGAGGACCGTTTTTAAGATTTAAATAAAAATACCTGTGATATTGGTGTGGGAAGAGTAGAAATCGGCAAAGTATTAACTGTAAATTTCTATGCAGTGTTGGTTGTCTTCCTTATCATGATGTCTCCTGCCAGTTTTGGTCCTTTTGATTTGTGAAACCTGGTATTTCACACTTTAGGAAATCCTACCCAGTGGATTTCTTTCTAGGATTCATTAGGTAACATCTATTTGAAGAGAAAAAAAAAAACAAAATGAGAATACCAAGGGAAGAAATCAGTTGGTGCCTGGCCAGATTTGCTTTGTATACCATGAGCCCTTGCCTGTTTCCAAACGTTCTGGGTAAATTGTTTGGAGATTGTCCAGCTGAGACTTCTTATGAATAAAAAATGTTGCTATAATTAATGTCTTGCAGACCCAAGTTACCTTTTCCCAATAATTCACTTGTTATTTATGCTTAGAGACATATATAAGATCAAGTTACCTAAGTGGAGAGGAGGAGGGTGGGAAAGAAAACCAAGCTCTGTTGTAAGGATCAGTTGTCAGAATACTGCTGACTTCATAAACCACTCGGGCTTTTTTTTCCCAGGCAACACTTGATGTATTTATAGCCTTGAAATTTGGTTACCTATCAGTTAGCTTATATGTGAGTCACCCATGAAATATATGCACAGAGACCAGATGTACTAATTGCAAAGGTAGAGCACAGGTGGGAGAGCCCTGTTAAGACCCCCTGTTTTAACAACAGTGGCAAATTGTGGGGAAAAGATAATTTATCATTAAATAACATTAAGACTCAATGGCAGAGCTTTTGAGTCTGGATTTAGAGAGCTGTTCAGCTTTGCTCCTGTCAGGCTGGCCTCCCTGTCTTGGAGTCACAGGTTTCTAGTTTGATGTGGTATGTATGCTTGCTTCATGGAGTGAGAACTGCAGGGAGAGGAGAGTGGTGGGGAGGATGGTAAGGGAGGTTACTGGAGAGAGAATAAAGAGTTGTTTGAGCAAAGTCATTTGTGGTAACTTAATTTGGCTTCAGAAATGACATTCTGACATAGCTGTTAAGAATTGCTTTGCATTTATTTATATTTAAACTTCCAGATTATTCTTTTCCTGGAATGATTTTCCATTCCAGACTCTTACCTGGTGAAATCTGATCCATCTCTCAAAATCCATCTCAAAAGTGACTTCCTTCATGGAAATACAGGTCTTACATTTTCTTTCAAGCATGTACTAGCATATTACATTCAAGCTGATGGTATTATATTTAGGAGGAAGAAAACTTCAAGTTAAAAGTGAACACATTGTCTGGTATTTAACAAAGGTATATTTAAGGTTATTTCATTGATTATTTCTAAAGCTTTCTTCTGTGACTTGTGAAATTGTGGTTTCCACCTAGCCTTATGAGGAATGAATTAGTTACATTCAGGACAGATGGCATATTTTCCTCTCCCCGTGCTTGTCCTTATACAGAAAAAAAAAAAAAAAAGAACCAGATGTTGGGGAATTTTCTTGAATGAAGTTATGTATTCAGGAGCCATCCAGACCTGGAAAATTATTCACTCTGCTCTAAATTTGGATGCAGTGTTCTATCTCTCGACTTGACTGAGTTGTAGAGACCTACCTTCAAACTGTTTTGGCAGCAGAGAAACTGAAAGCCAGATAAATTATTAAATTACAAACAGTGAGCCCCAGTTATTAAAATCAAACCTAACACAAACTAATGTTTTCATGCTGTTTAATAGACTCCAAGACTCCTTTAGAAGGTTGAATGACGGCTAAATGTACCTAACAGCTACAGAGGGAAAACTCCCCCTTGGCGTTTGAGACTTTTGTGGAGCTAGAGTCATATCTGGGCACAGGGAGAGTGTAATCCCTGCAGCCAGTGCTGATCACAGTTGTTGGCAGGTCTTGGTAACCATGCTTCGGAAGCTGCTGGCAATCACTAGGAGGGATGTGGAATTACGTGTGTGTGTTAGTTGTTCAGTCATGTCCGACTCTTTATGACCCCGTGGGCTGTAGCCCACCAGGCTCCTCTGTCTAAGGAATTCTCCAGGCAAGAATGCTTCAGTGGGTTGCCATTCCCTTCTCCAGGGGATCTTCCTGACCCAGGGATTGAACCCTTGTCTCCCCCATTGCAGGCAGATTTTTTACTGTCTGAGCCACCAGGGAAGCCTATGGAATTATGATGTGCCCAACTCTAAGGCTTTTCAATTAGAAAGATTCAGCCACATTCAGTCAGACAAAACATCCATTGTACTCTCCTCTGCCTTAATTCCTTCATTGTATACACAAAGACTTCATTTAAGAATGGCTGAAACTTGAGCTGTCTTTCATTCATTTATTCATTCAAGAGAAAGTTATTGAATGCATATTATATTCTGGGTACTGTGTGAAGTGGAAAGAAGTAAATAGGATCTTTTCCTACCAACCTGTCCAGGCTGGTGTGGGATGAATTGTTCTTGGTGAGTTTATAGGAGGTCCTGGAGATTAGCAGCTTTTTCTAAGTTGCTCATGTATCATTTTAAAAACAATTAAAACATATAAGTAAACCATTAACATGGTTTATACTAAAAAAAAAAAAGTGTGAAAGAGTTACTATTGCAAAATTGCACCATCACACTCCTATCTTCTCGGAAGCCGACACCTTTAACTATTTCTGCTTTTAGTTTGTTTGATATTACCTCCATATCTCTAAAAGCAGACTTACTATATGTTTATTTATTTTTGGCAGCGTTGCATGCTTGTGGGATCTTATTTCCCAAACCAGGGATCAGACCTTCAACCTCAGCAGTGAAAGTGCAATCTCCTGACCATTGGACCACTGTGGAATTTCCCCTACATGTTTGTTTATTCATCGGCTATAGACATTTTATAATGATACCCTAGCAAAATTACTGCTGAGAGGAGTTAGAGGGTAAAGGAAGTGTTTTTAAAAAAAGGCAGGAAGGTATGGATAGCCTCATCTTAGAAAGTAAATGGTCAAGAAATTAAGTCGATTGTTGACTGACCAAGAAAAAGATTTAAGTACATCATTTTGAGTTACAAAAGTAACCTTTACAAGAACTAAAAATAGTAATATAATAACATTACAAAAATAAAGAAAGATGAATGAACTAGAGTCTCACCTACCCTTTTATCAGGAATCAGCCTAAATTTACACCTATAATGTCAACCCTTAAGAAGACTTTCTGCTCTTGAAGGACTGGGGTTGATTTGTTTATGCAGGAAGAGAGATGGCTCTTTTATGCAGACTTTCTTTACACCTCACCTTTTGTGCCTCCAAATGGGTTTGCCCCTCTTAGAGGAGTTTGAATTTTCGTTTCACCTTAACTTGGAGCAAGTAAATCACTCGATAACCTGTGCTTCTTCTCATTGTAGTTTCCTGCTCAAGGATTTTGCATCCCTGGGCTGGAATGAAATCAGGCAGAGCCCCAAGGTTTGCCTTTGACAAGCTTGAATCTTTTCCACAGAGGAAAATATCTGCTTTGATGCTCATTTTTGGGGGGCCTGAATCAATGTGTTTGGGATTATGGCTGGTTTTTGGGTTGCAGACCTGTTTTATTCAAAATTATAATGAATATTTTTAGATCATGTCTGATGAAGAAAACATTAAAAATATGCATACTCATGTAGAAATTACTTCAGACCAAATGTTAATTGATGGATCCATTCACTCCATACAGCTAATCTTTACTGAATGCTTAATACTAGGAACTGAAAATAAGAAAGAATAAGATACTTTCTCCAAGAGGAAGCCTTAGCAGCTGTGGAGGCAGTGAATTACCTACACAGAGAATGATTAGTACTACACCCGTTTGCTTTGCATTAGAGAACTTCAGCATAGCTCTGTAGCCAAAGGTTTTTATATCCAATGCTACCTGCCTGCTCAGTTGCTTCAGTTGTGTCCAACTCTTTAAGACCGTGTGGACTGTATCCTCTGTCCATGGAGTTCTCCAGGCAAGAATACTAGAGTGGGTTGCTATTCCTTTCTCCAGGGGATCGTCTCAATCCAGGGACTGAACCCGAGTCACCTGCATTTGCAGGCAGATTCTTTACCGTTTGAGCCACCAGGAAAGCCCTTTATTTCCAATAGTTTCCTATAAACAGGAGTTAAAAAAAAAAGGCCAATCTGATATGTTTGCGAAGTGTAGGTTTTTTCATGTAGGTAGACCATTTCACAGCATGTGATTGTTTTGATCTGTCACTATGTGTCCTACATCCCAAAAGAGACTAAAATGGATTGGCTTGTGTTTCCCACACTGGGAGCTTAGAAGTACTACCAATACTGTACATTGTTGGTTTGAAGTGTCAAAGAGAAAATTTTCAGTTTAGAATTTAATCAATCATTCTTTATTTTTGCTATAAGTGAAAGTGAAAGTTGCTCAGTTGTGTCTGACTCTTTGTGACCCCATGGACTATACACCGTCCATGGAATTCTCCAGGCCAGAGTACTGGAGTGGGTAGCCGTTCCCTTCTCCAGGGAATTTTCCCAACCCAGGGATCAAACCCAGGTCTCCCGCATTGCAGGTGGATTCTTTACCAGCTGAGTCACTAGGGAATCCCAAGAGCTAAATATATACTACATTGTACACTTTTAGATCTCCCCTCCTTTCTGAAAACAAAACCAAACCCTGCCTTTTATTAATTAGCATGATAATCTTTCCAAAGGTGACTAGGAAATTGTTTTAGGTTAGTTCCTATTTAGTGTAGTTTCCTGAATGAATATTTATTTTGCAGTGTGAGATCTACCTGTTTCTTATTAGAAGCCCAAGTGAGAATTCAAAGTGTGTGTATGTGTGTGTGTGTGTGTATGCATGTGTGTCTATGTGTGGTGGTGGTGGTGATGGTGGGGACATTACTTTGAAATACATCAGTATAACTCCTTATTCTTATTCATTATTATTCATTTGGTTCCTCTTAAACAATATGAATAGGAGAACAACATTTATAGATCACTTAAAACATTTTCCTAGAAGAAAGGGTACAAATTAGCCTACTTGAATCACTAGCTTTGCAGAGGAGAATGAGCAGAAGATATATTTAATCTTCCATCAAAGACTTTATTTGAAATTACTAATATACAGTTTCACTCAGAACACTGTGAAATGAGTTATTAGAACATTTAAACATGATCATCCTTTTTTTTATTAGAAGCATTATTCCTTACTCCTTTTGTTAGAAAAACACCCTGCAGTGTGTGCAGATCTGTTTAATTGCAATGCTTTTATATTTTTCCTCAAATGTATTTGACTTATTTTATAAATATTTCAAGTATGTAATTGCTATTTTGCTTTAACAAAAATCACAGATGTATTTAGATAATCTAAGGACTTAGAATCCATTTGCTCCCATGTCAGGTTTATAGGAGAAGTAAGTATGATTTGTTGACTTTATGGACTTTATGGACTAAAGGAAAGTCTCTCACCCCCCATAACCCCCTGCTGTACATTTTCAGAATGAACACCTAAGGAATGTAGTGAAAGCTGTGATATCAGATAGACTTGGACTCCAAGCTCAGTTCTTTTACTGAATAATTGGGTAACCTTGATCAAATCCTTTATCTTATTTTAGGCCCTGGAATGTTTTGCAGAAATTATTGATAATAATATCAAACCTGCCAGACTAATATGAAGATAAATAGATAATATTAGGCACCTAACAGAGGGCCAGGCAAATAGTAAGTATTCAACACATGAGATTTCTTTTCCTGTTGGCTTGTTTTAATTGATAGAAGAGGCTTGCTAAGGAGAGTCTTGAGGTACTGATCCCAATCAGCAGATATTCATCTGCTTTCTAAAAAATTACTGGGACTAAGAACCCTTGATTTAACCTGGGACCATCTCTTCTCTTCTGTACACTATGTAAAGAAGTGTATCTTTATCCTCATCCATCCTTATCTTTGTGGTTCACCAATCATTACAATAGCAAATGTGAAGATGTAGCGGTTGTTTGGAATGGAGAAAAGTGGAGCAGATGTAGAATCCAGGGCCTGGCTAAGGGTGCAGGGAAGTTTGAATGAGGTGGACTGTCTGGGAATCCAGAAAAGCAGATGCCTTTGCAAGGCTGTTCAAGTTGGGGATAGAGGGGACAGGGCAGGGAGGCAGGCAAAGGTATGCTCCTTATTTGGGCAGAGGCAGCTATGTGCATCTTCAGAGAATCCATCCCACAGCCAGTGAATGCTATTTGCTCCTGGAAACTATCTGGGAAATTATCCATGTTTTCATCACTTCACTTTGTAGCTCCGTGCCTGAACAGTGCTCACTGACACACTTTGAAGTTGTCAGGTGAGTGTATGTTCCTCAGTTCTGTCTTGTCACAACAAAGATTTGGAGTGACGGACTTTAAAGCCCTTGGTGTGTCACAGCTCTTGGGTCTTGGACAGACCGTGTTATAGCTCTTAGGTCTCGAACAGACCGTGTTATAGCTCTTAGACAAATCAGTGTTACAGCTCCACATTACAGCTCTATTTTATTTAGAAAACAGCAGGAAAATCCATCCTCAAGGTATGAGGGCATGTCAACCCAAAGACGTGAAGAGAAGAGCACCTCAGCACATGGGAGAGAGAGAGAGAGACCCCTTTGGCTCCTCTTTTTATGTCTTTTCCTCTCCCTGGGCCTGCCCTATGTAAACTGTGCTTGCCAGGAGTGTTTGTTCTACCTGAGGTCCTCACTCCGGTCCCTGGACATTCCTTTGTTCTGTTTTCGCGGGCTTTTCCCTTCCTTATCTTTTAGCCACTGCCATTCTGGACTCCTGTTTCCTATTCTAACTATGTAACAAAGTGAAACTGGTTACTTCAATTAATGGCGTAGTCTAGTGACTTCCCTTCCAGATACACCTTTCTTAAGGCTTTGTGCTGGAGAGGGTAAGCTGCAGGCATGAGCTCATGTGGTTTTTGTGTGCTGCTGTCCTGCTATGGCCAAAGGGGTAGCTTTGTCTTAAATGCAGTGCCTTGAAAACGTGGGATGTCCAATGCTTTCTCTGGTATTGTTGCCCAGAGAATGAGTAGGTTGACTCTATTTGTTGTTATTTGTCCCCTATACTACTTCCCTGGGTCAATTTGCAGCCCACTGTAGAGGTGTGATGGAAATTGAAGTGGCAAGGCCAAATCTCCATTGACCATCAGTCATTCTGAGGCCTGGAGAAACCAAAAGCTGCCCTGGGGGTTTCTACCAACTCTGGACTGAGCTAAAAGGATCACCAGGCCTTCCTGGGAGTGGAGACCTTTTTTGCACCTCTCACAGTGCCCTGGGCAATGTTGTAACCACAAAATAATTGCTCAGTAAATACTTTCTGAATGAATCAATAAAAGTGGATGAATAAAAGTGTCTTTGAGACAGGTTCTTTTCATATTTGCTTCTTACACTTGTCTGCTGTGCTTATCTTTGTCATCATTGCCAATATCATCATTATAGTTGTAATCAGTAAGAAACATCTATCAAGTACTGATAAAAAGGGTGTGGTAAAAAGGAAAATCTAACAACATACAATCTAAGTGGAATTTGCAGGGAGCAGGGTTGTTATTTTTCAGTAATTAAGTCATGTCCAACTCTTTGCAACCCCATGGACTGTAGCACGCTAGGCACCTCTGTCTTCCACTAGCTCAAGGAGTTTGCCCAAATTCATGTTCATTAAGTCAGTGGTGCTATCTAACCATCTCATCCTCTGCTGCTGCCTTCTCCTTTCACATTCAATCTTTCCCAGCATCAGGATCTTTTCCAATGAGTCGACTCTTTGCATCAGGTGGCCCAAGTACTGGAGTTTCACAGTTAGTTCTTACAATGACTATTCAGGGTTGATTTCCTTTAGGATTGATTGGTTTGATCTTCTTGCTGTCCAAGGGACTCAAGAGTCTTCTCCAGCATCACAGATTGAAAGCATTGGTTCTTTGACACTCAGCCTTCTTTAGGTCCAAATCTCACATCCATACATGACTACTGAAAAAAGCATAGCTTTGACTATATGGACCTTTGTTGGCAGTGATGTTTCTGCTTTTTAATACACTGTCTAGGTTGTCATAACTTTCCTTTCAAGGAGCATGCATGTGTATGTATTAAGTCACTTCGGTCACGTCCAACTCTTTGCGACCCTATGGATCATAGCCCACCAGGCTTCTCTGTCCATGGGATTCTCCAGGCAAGAATACTAGAGTGAGTCACCATGCCCTCCTTCAGGGGATCTTCCCAGTGCAGGGATCGAATCAGCATCTCTTATGTCTCCTGCATTGGCCGTCAGGTTTTTTACCACTAGCACCACCAAGGAAGCCCCTCCAAGGAGCAAGTGTCTTAATTCCATGGCTGCAGTCACCACCTGCAGCGATTTTGGAGCCCAAGAAAAGAAAATCTGTCACTGCTTCCACTTTTTCCCCTTCTATTTGCCATGAAGTGATGGGACTGGATGCCTTGATCTTAGTTTTTTGAATATTGAGTTTCAAGCCAGTTTTTTTCACCCTCCTCTTTCATCTTCATCAGGAGGCTCTTTGGTTTCTTTTCATTTTCTGCCATTTGAGTGGTATTGTCTATGTATCTGAAGTTGTTATTTCTCTTGGAAATCTTGATTCCAGCTTGTGATTCATCCAGCCCAGCATTTAAGTTAAATAAGCAGGGTGACAATATACAGCTTTGTTGTACTTCTTTCCTAATTTTGAACCAGTCAGTTATTCCATGTCTAGTTCTAACTGTTGCTTCTTGACATGCATGCATATTTCTCAGGAGAGAGGTAAGGTGGTCTGGTATTCCCATCTCTTTAAGAATTTTCCAGTTTGTTGTGATCCACACAGTCAAAGGCTTTAGCGTAAAATTGAAGCAAAGATAGATGTTTCTCTGGGACTCCCTTACCTTCCCCAGGATCCAGTGAAGCTTGGCTATTTGATCTTTGGTTTCTCTGCCTTTTCTAAATCTAGCTTGTACATCTGAAAGTTCTTGGTTCATGTACTGCTGAAGCCCAGCTTGAAGGATTTTGAACATAACCTTGCTATCATGTGAAATGAGCACAATTGTACAATAGTTTGAACATTGTTTGGCATTGCCCATCTTTGGGATTGAAATGAAACCTGGCCTTTTTTAGTCCTTTGGCCACTGCTGAGTTTTCCAAGTTTGCTGACATCTTGAGTACAGCACTTTAATAACATCATCTTTTAGGATTTGAAACAGCTCAGTTGGGATTCTATCATCTCTGCTAGCTTTGTTTGTAGTAATGCTTCCTAAGGCCCACTTGATTTCTCATTCCAGGATGTCTGGCTCTAGATGAGTGATCACATCATTGTGGTTATCCAGGTCATTAAGACTTATTATTATTATTTTTTAATAGTTCCTCTGTGTATTCTTGCCACCTCTTCTTAATATCTTCTGCTTCTGTTAGGTCCTTACCATTTCTGTCCTTTATCATGCCCATCCTTGCATGATATCTCCAATTTTCTTGATGAAATCTCTAGTTTTCCCATTCTGTTGTTTTCCTCTATTTCTTTGCATTGTTATTTAAAAAGACTTTCTTATTTCTCCTTGCTATTCTCTGGAACTTTGCATTCAGTTGGGTTTATCTTTCCCTTTCTCCCTTGCATTTTGCTTCTCTTCTTTCCTCAGCTATTTGTAGAGACTCCTTGGACAAGTACTTTGCCTTCTTGCATTTCTTTTTCTTGGGGTGGTTTTGGTCACTGCCTCCTGTACAGTGTTACAAACTTCCATCCATAGTTCTTCAGGCTCTCGTCTACCATATCTAATCACTTGAATCTATTTGTCACCTCCGTTGTATAATCATAAGGGATTTGATTTAGGTCATACCTGAATGGTTAGTGGTTTTCCATACTTTCTTCAATTTAAGCCTGAATTTTGCGATAAGGAGTTCATGATCTGAGCCACAATTAGCCCCAGGTCTTGTTTTTGCTGACTATATAGAGCTTCTCTCTCTTCTTTGGCTGCAAAGAATATAATCTGTCTGATTTTGATATTGGCCATTTGGTGATGTCCATGTGTAGAGTCATCTCTTGTGTGGTTGGAAAAGGGTGTTTGCTATAGTCAGTGTGTTCTTTTGACAAAATTCTGTTGGCCTTTGTACTGCTTCATTTTGTACTCCAAGGCCAAACTTTCCTGTTATTCTGGGTGTCTCTTGACTTCCTATTTTTGCATCCTAATCTCCTATGATGAAAACTAGATATTTTTGATATTATTTCTTTGTATTATTTCTTTCTTTTTTTTTTTTTTGTATTATTTCTTGGTGTTGTAGGTCTTCACAGAACCAGTCAGCCTTGAGTCTTACCTGACTCTTCATTCCTAGAGCCTAGCACAGTTGAGGCACTGCAGGTTGTTGAATGGTACTGTTGTAGCCACACGTTCCGGGAAACAAACTCACTCAGAAGGACAATGCAGATAGTGGAGTGCAGTTTATTACAGTGGCGGGCCCAAGGCAGAGTCTCCTCTTAGCCAAGGACCCTGACCAGCATTTGTGAAAATCTTTTATATTCCATGTCTATGTGTCTGAACCCACGACTCCAAATTCCTTGAGACTTACATAAACCAAGGAAAATACGATCCCAATAATCCCATCATTCACGTGCTATGTGCTCATGTGCTCAGTCAAACAATTAGCCAATAATCAATAAACCCAAGGTTACACTCCGACAGATACAGAAAAATTTATGGCCTGTCTAGAGGAAGGGGTGATTAGTGTAGGTTTTCTCTTAGGCGATGAGTAACCTAGATACGATCTTCAAGGTTCCCCTGTCTGGAGGGGGTCTTATCCTTCTGTTGTTGCTTTCATAGGCACTAAACAGAGTTCAGAGTCCATTGGAAAGATGGCTGAGCATAATCAGCATGAACAGGCCTAAGATGGAGTTCAGGCCCTATGAATTTCTTCTTCAGTACCTGCAGGCGTGAATGTGCAATAAGAACAGATTGGTGAAAAGGCTATGAGAGCTGAAGAGTAAGCTTTTTCAATCCTATCTTTTTTTTCTTTGTATCAAACCACCTCCCTAGCACCTCCCACTGCACACCTGAACGAACTCTGTTTTTGTTTAGTTTGGTAAAGGAGTGCATATTGCCTCTCAGTGCTTGCATCTGTTAAGGTGAGCTCAGAATGTGGTGCTACTGTAACATTAGGATCTTGGCTGCCTTGAAATTTGCAGAGAGAAGAATTCTTTTGAATACTAGGAATAGATAAATACCCTGCTCCTGTTATTTCTCTGTGTCCAGGACACCCACTAAAGTCAAGAGGAGCTGGGGGTGTATGGGGGGACCGTGGAATAGGGGGTTTTGTCTGTTAATTTGAGTTTCATTCTGTCATTTCACTCTGTAAGGTGATTCTGAAAGATGAATGCATTTATAAGGCTATTAATAACCATATTTCTCCCCTAATCATTATGATTAAGTCGTTGGTACTGCCAGGTGCCTGCAGCTTTCATCACAAAGCCCTGAACAATTTTGCTTTGCCATTTGACTTGAGATACTCTGACTGACTCTGCCAGCGGAGTTGCTACTGATTTTCTTTCCTTCTTTGTTTGGTCGATTTAAATTCACACTGAAAACAGAGAGTAAAGTTTAAAATAATATTCTAAATCATAAAAGTCATTCTTCAGTTATGGAACAATAAGTCAGCTTTCCTTTTATTAGACTATTCCCAAAGGTTTTATGGTCAAAATGTCACAGCTTTTTTCCCTCACATTTTCTCTTCTTCCATCTTGAGTGTCTCATGATCCAATCATTCATTGCAGCCTGTGATTCCTGATATTTTATTCCCCACATTGTATTTACTGCAACAATGTCCCACATCTCCATGGATTAACTGCTACTCTCCCCCCACCCCATCCCCTGCCACCAACAATATTCTGGTGTACATTTGGTAACATCACAGAGCAGGGCAGAGTACAGTCCCTGGAGAGAGCCTGCCTAGTTTTGAGGCCCAGCAGTACCATTTACTAGCTCTGTGACGTTGGCAAAGGAGAAGCCTCACCAAGCCTTCATTTCTTCATCTGAAAATTAGAATTATATAGCTATCTCCTGGGTTGGTGATGAAGATGAAAACTTTCCTGGCACATTAAAAGTACTGATTGGAGCATATGTGAAAGAGGAAGGCAGTCCTCAACATCCAGGAGCCGGACAGACACCAAGGGGTCTTAGTGCTTTCCTGTTAAACAATTTCTCAAACCATCAACTTCAGACAAGGCCACTCTGTGACTGTAGAGGATTAAAGAAAGCAACAACAACAAGACTACTGTGTAACCATGCTTGAACACAGACAAAATATGGACATTGTCCGATCCACAAACATAACCAAACATTTCTTTATCCTGGCTAATGTGAGTGACTGTGGATTCTTTAGCAATTACAGTTTCAACCTGGCTCTAGTCTTCCTTCTTGTTTGGAGTGGCAGAGTGCTGTACCGCGCAGCATGCGAAACTCCCCAACCAGGGATAGAACCCACAGCTCTAGCAGTGGAATCGCAGAATCTTAACCACCATACAACCAGGGAAGTCCTGGTCCCTCTCTCTAGATAAGATTTATTAAGATAGTCATAGAAGTACTCCCACTTCCTGATAGCATGCAATCCAGAGGACAGCCTACTTCCTTAATCCCTCTCCCAAATTATCTAATAAAGCCCGAATTCTGTAAGTCCTTTTTAACACTTTCTTATGAGATTCCCTGTGGCTCCTCTGGGTGTGTTTTCCCTATAATCCTAACATATTCAACTATAGGTGTATAGTCTCCAGTCTCCGGCTGGAGGGCATTGACAGTATTCCTTTTGATAATCATGAGTCACAGGATTTAAACACATACAGCATAGAGCAATGAAAAGGACATTTGGGGACCTTGTGCAAATTATTTAATATCTGTTAGTTTTCTCATTTGTTGAAAGTAGGAGATTACATTCATGAATTCTACGGTCCTTTTCAGCACAGCATGCTTTGAGATCTATGTCAGATACTTATCAACATTAGGAGTGCCATTGAACAAAAATAATTAACATAGGAATGTTCTCAAGCTTCCTATCTTTCCTGGGTTGCCAAAGAGAATCCTGTGATTACCAACCTAATTTCTCCCCTCCTCCCACCTGTTTATGAAAAAGCTCTGTCTTTATGGGAGATAGGCTAATATGCTAAAAGTAGGAGGAGAAAAAGGAAAGAAAACCACATAGTCTGGGGATGGAGGAGGATGTTTTCTGGGGATCACAGAGGCTGGTGGAGAGATTTAAACATCAAAAGGAAGTAGATGAGAGAAGCATGGGAAAAAGGAAAGTACTGTACAGATCATGTATGTAGATACTCTTTATTGCCTTTAAAAAGGAAGCACGTAAATAATATAATTGATTATTAAATAATTTGGCTTGTTGAACTGTGCTTCCTGAAGGGAGTGCTCATCAAAAACTGAACCGTGCGGGTCTCTGAGTTTGTTAGGGTTTAAGCAGTACATTTCTCATGTAGTCAGAGAAGCCACCAAACAGGAGGCCTCTTTCTCCTGGAGGCCTTTAATAGCTAGTGAAGGAAATAATGGCTTCCCAGGTGGCTCAGTGGTAAAAAAAAAAACCCACCTGCCAATACAGGAGACGTGAGTTCAATCCCTGAGTTGGGAAGGTCCCCTGGAGAAGGAAATGGAAGCCCACTCCAGTATTCTTGCCTGGAGAATTCCATGAACAGAGGAGCCTGGTGGGCTAAAGTCCATGGGGTTGCAAAGAGTCGGACACAACTAAGTGACTAAACCAGCACCACCCAAAGGAAGGAATAAGCTCTTTTGCCCATGTTTCCAGCAGAACTCAGGATTTAACCACATACAACTCCTCCTGATCTCCAATTGAAAGCATTCACAGAGACCAGGTCTTGTGTGGATAATAGTGAGAATATGCTTAAAGGGAGCTGGGTGGAAGGGGCAGAAATTAGTGTCATTAGCTGAAAGTTTCTCCTGGCAAGGTGTTCGTGAGGTTTAGTTAACTAGAGCTTTTAATTTGCATGGAAACCCAAAGAAGCTCATCTTTGTCAGATCAAGTAGGGTAACCAGACATTCTGGTTTGTCCATAATTGTGGGGATGTGGGACTTCCAGTGCTAAAATCAAGGATTCCTTGGCAAACTATGGTTACCCTCATTAGCATCCCTCTTACTTCATAGCTTCAACTTGTCTTCCTTTCTTCATTCTGTTATAGGATTAATCCTTCTTTCTAACATGTTCCTTGTATACCAGATCCCTGCCAGTTATGGAGTTCCAGAACTGGAAGGGATTCTCAGATGTCATGAAGTCATCCTCTGCCTCCTAGCAGGTTTCATTTATATGGTCCCTTCAGATCATCTTTCCCCAGTGACAGGCTGTGCAGGGCTGTGCACAGGTAATGAACAGGTCAATGCTATTTCT
The DNA here is from genome assembly GCF_032405125.1 of Capricornis sumatraensis. Lineage (NCBI taxonomy): Eukaryota > Metazoa > Chordata > Mammalia > Artiodactyla > Bovidae > Capricornis > Capricornis sumatraensis. The sequence continues at coordinate 36,595,563 of NC_091085.1, read as the reverse complement.
ATCATTTTATTATATTTGCTATTTGAATTTCTTACATCCTATCCAGGTTTTTTTTTTTTTTTTTCCTTAAAAGTCGTTATGGCATTGGAAGAGAGGCATTGCTTCCCAGGTTTTTGTAAGGGAATTGTGAGGGTGTCCTACGAGTTTAGAACTGCAGAGCTCTTATTTGTTAGTAGCCATTATGATTGGGGGTGGGGGAATGCTTTCCAGGTGGCACTGAATGTTAAAGAACCCTCCTACCAATGCAGGAGACTTAAAGAGAGGTAAGTTCGATTCCTGGGTTGGGAAGATCCCTTGGGGGCATGGCAACCCACTCCAGCATTCCTGCCTGTAGAATCTCATGGACAGCGGAGCCCGGCAGACTACAGTCTGTGGGGTCACAAAGAGTCAAGACATGACTGGAGCAACTTAGTATGTATAATTTAGGGGAAATTACTGCTTTGTAATGGGACATTTAAATAAAAATTTCCAGGACTAGAGGTCTAAAGAGGGTTCTGTGTTTAGGGGATTCCTCCAAATTGCTGTTAGAACTCTAAGGAGATTGACTTGCCTGGTTCTTGGATGAGAAAGTTGCTGACATTTCAAATTCTGCTAGTTTTACTTAGATTTGGCTGAATTTCAGTCTTTGGCTGGCTAATTCTTTATAGTGGGTTTTCTCTTATGTCTTATTCAGATATATGTATGTCTCAATAACTTGAGTTTCAGAAAGTGTGATCCATTTTATTTTGTATATATACAGCCCTTTTCTAGCTCGTCCAGGGTAGGTAATTTGTCTAATCTCAGTTGATCAAACTGCTATCGAGTTCCAGTCATCTTATCTTGGGTAAACTGTAGAGAACTAGTTCAAAGACTCAGTAGAAAACTCTATTTGTCAAATTCTAGATCCCAAACCTTGGCTCAACTTAATACTTCAAGATATATTATATTTTGTTGTTGTTATTGGTATATAAATAATTTTGTCCCAAATTTATAACCAGTACATGTTCACTATAGTAAAATTTGTAAAATATAGGAATAATGAGAAAGGAATAATAGGAGTAATAGTATATAGGAATAATAGGAAAATAATAGGAATAATAGGAAAAAGAGAAAAATTACCCTGATTCTACCCAGAGACAGTGACTGGTTTGGTGGGTATTCCCTTCTTTCCTACGCAGCTTTGCTTATTTTGCATATCACAGTATTGTACCCTTCTTTTTTTCCATGTGAATTATAACATAAGCTTTTTCCCCCTGTTTTACCATGGATTCTTTCTTAATAACATTTTTGGTGGTTGCTTAACATCCATGGAGTGCAGAGGCATTTCAGAAAGGACACGACTTGGTGGAGGAGACCACAACATACACATAGAGTCAGCTTTGAGCATGTTCCCAAATCAGTAAGGCAGGGGTATGAAATCTATGGGCAGCAAGTTGTCCTCAGAGGGTGGGAGCAGTTGTAGCGTATCTCAGCATGGCTTTTCTTGCTCTGCACTGAACCAGATGAGGCACGTGGCTTCAGCAGATACTCTTCATAGTAGGTCTCTGGATCTGGAAGACTCTACAACCCTTTCACCAATCTTTTGCATTCTTGGGAGAATTTACATCAATAAGCTATACACTTTTGTTGAAGATAATTATTACTACACTGAACTTTCCTGCAGAGAAGGTAATGGCGCCCCACTCCAGTACTCTTGCCTGGAAAATCCCATGGGCGGAGAAGCCTGGTAGGCTGCAGTCCATGGGGTCGCTACTATTCGGACACGACTGAGCGACTTCACTTTCACTTTTCACTTTCATGCATTGGAGAAGGAAATGGCAACCCACTCCAGTGTTCTTGCCTGGAGAATCCCAGGGATGGGGGAGCCTGGTGGGCTGCCGTCAATGGGGTCGCACAGAGTCGGACACGACTGAAGCAACTTAGCAGCAGCAGCAGCAGAACTTTCCTGGAACCAAAGTCAACAAGAATAAGTGATGTTCCTGCCTTGGAGGACGTGTCAATTACCAATTTATTGCCTCACAGTTGCAAATTTTTCTTTCATTGTCTACTCTGAGAGAGTGGGTAGTAGTGTGTGCTCATTTGCGTCCTAATCTTTGTGATCTCACGGACTGTAGCCCTCCAGGTTCCTCTGTCAATGGGATTTCCCAAGCAAGAGTACTGGAGTGGATTGCCATTTCCTTCTCCAGGGGATCTTCTGACCTAGGGATCGAACCTGCATCTCTTGAGTCTCCTGCATTGTCGGGCAGATTCTTTACCACTGAGCCACCTATGAGCCCTGTAAGTGTTTTTTTCTTTACCAGGTGGCACCATGTTAAGCTTTGTCAGTAAACAATGCTTGAGAGACATTGCAGGAGGAAAGAATTTTGCTTTCCAGCCTGGCCTTTGCTCCCTAGGTAGGTTCCTGGAGTGATGTGGTTTCTCCAGCACTTGGCTCTGAGCAGCATCTATCATACACGGTAGCCAGCTGTACCCAGTGACTTGCATGTTACTCTTTCATCTCTTCTTAGGTGGTTTTGTAGTGAAATGCCTCTAGTGAGACATCTACCTGTGAAGACCTTTCCCAACGCACTGGAGAAGGAATTTCCTGCAAGTTCCAAAAAAGCAGATTTCCAGCATGTTTGGTCAACATGACACCATCGCTATTTCTCTACCATTCATTCTGTGTCTGCGCTTTCTCCAGTGAAGTCTGGATTTCAGCCTTGTTTGAGGAGAGGCTGAGATAGTTCCTTAGGTACTGTGTCTTAGCCCTGGGGGTTGTAGCTCCTCCTTAATTCCATATCCTTTAGAGTTCCTTTTACTTCTTTGTGGCCACTTCCCTTTTACTCCAGTCTGCTGATGTAGTTAGTAGTTCTTTATATTAAACATTCCTATTAAATCACTACGTGTGCTCTTTCTCCTGATTAGACCTAGATTAATAAAGGGGAGGGAGCAGAGTGAGAGCCAGAGGGTCTATCTCTCCCTTTCTAGCATGATGGAGAGGCCATTTCCCTCATTTGTTATTCCTTGACTCAGCCTTCCTGAGCCCCAGATTCCTCATCTGTAAAATAGTGTAAATGATAGTAATAGGAGAAGGAAATGGCAACCCACTCCAGTGTTCTTGCCTGGAGAATCCCAGGGACGGCAGAGCCTGGTGGGCTGCCATCTATGGGGTCGCACGGAGTCAGACACTACTGAAGAGACTTAGCAGCAGCAGCAGCAGCAGCAGTACTTGTCTCACAGAGTTCTTATGAGAGTTAAAAGAGATAATGCCTATAAATTATTTGAAACGTTGCCTGGCATGTAGTAAGTGCTTCAGTGTATGTTATTTGTCATTATAGTTTAATCTCAGTAAATCTGTCATTGAGTTTGATTGGAGGACCGCAAGTACAAATTCAATTACTGACAAAAGCGTATGCCACAGTTTGCTTAACCATTCCCATATGGTAGAAGTTCGGTTGTTTTTGCTATTTTATTATAATAAACAATGCCATCATGAACATCTTTATGTATAAAACTCATTTACTCTGGGATTATCTTTCTTTATAAGGGAAGATGGACAGTCATTTATCCTTAGGGGAGCGCTTCATTAATATAAATTCTGGCCTGGCCCAATAAGGGGAGTAGAATTAGAAAGTATAGAATAAATCATGTTGAAGATCTCAGTGATTCTGAGATGTCACCAGCTTCTCAAGAACCTCTTTATGACTCTGCTCCTTACATGTAACAAAACTAAGATTTTCTTTTTGAGGAAATGCTAATAACTAATACACAATAAGTAATCACAGTTCTTCAGAATTTTTTTGTTCTAAGTTAGATACCTTGGAGGTGCCCATTCTCAGCCAATCAAATTAGTCAATTTTATTAAAATGCCAAATGTTTTAGAAGTTAAACTATTTGAGGATAGAATTTCAAGAATGACTTAATGTTATGTGAACTTGGGCAATTTATTTTAGCTTTTGTGAGTCTTGGAAAAATTCTTTTGGCTTTTCTGAGATGCGGGTTCCTCAAAGTAAGATGGAAATAATCCCATATTAACCCATTAATTTCAGTTATTCAACAATAGATAGTTGTTGAATAACTATCTATTGAGCTTTTTTTCCTATGTGCCAGATAATATTCTAGGTGCTTGGGGGTGCATCAGTGAAAAATAAAATCCTTGCCCCAAAGAATTTTATGATATAGTGGAGATGGTGAGAAAGAGGGGGACAGATAACAAATGATAAGCATGATATTTAACTAAATTTTACAGCATGTTGAAAGATGGTAAATGCAAAGGAAAATATAGAGTCGAAAAATAAAGGAAGAGGAGAATTATGTGTACTTGGAAGAGCTGGGTTTTTTAAAGGATAGATAGGGTGGGCTTTATTGAGGTAACATTTGAGCAAAGTCTTAAAGGAGATAAGGCAGTTAGCTGTGTAGCTCTGTGGGGAGAATTATTCTAGGTGAAGAGGAATGTGTGGACAAAAGCTCTAAGGCAAGAGCATGTCAGGCATGTTTGAGGAATAGCAAGAGCACTGTTGCTGAAGCAGAGTGAGTGAGAGGGAAAATGGTAGTAGGTAAAGTCAAAGCGGTAAAGTGCCAGATCATGTTGGACCTTCCAGGCCATTGTCAGAGCTTTGGTTTTTACACTGAATGAAATGGAGAGTCACCATAGGTACTGTGTGCAGAATGGACATGATTAGACTTACATTTTGTTAAAATCACTCTGGCTTTTGAGTGAGAATAAACCCTGGTGGTTGAGGTTGCTATTGCAACCCTGTCTCCATCATTTTTCCTTCCATGTGGAGGAGACAGCATGACAGTCTGGGCATGGTGTGGAGGTGGTAGGCAGAACTGGCCAGCATGGTGGGGGTGGGTCAACTATATTGAGCAAATTAATAAATTAATTGTGCATGTAAGTAAATATAATGAGGATAATAGAAGTCAAGTTTCTCACTGCTGGAGAAGGAATTAATGAGCACATAAAGGGGAGAGTCTAGAAAGAACTCTGGAGTGTTGATTCACTTGATCTCTTTCTCAATATAGATATATAAGTAAGATATATAAGTATGTGTGTCCATAAATACACATATACCTACCTCCTAGCTCTGTCAACTGAAATGACTTAGAAGCAATGGCATCTAGAAACTATGAGTATGATAAACAACCAGATATTGGTATCTAAGTAACCATCCTATAATAAAAGAAGCTAGGGATCCATGGAGAAATGGCCAATGGCTGATTCCAAGATGGGGGCATGACTTGAAACATCTTGTGTTGGAAAATGAGGAAATACTCAGTGAGTGATGGGGACATTTCAGAAGGATGCAGGGGCTTCCACTGGCCAAATCAGGGACAATCTTAGCATTAAAAAAGGGTTAATAGATTACAACTCATTGAATATATCAGGAATCCGTGAATCCATACATACACATAAATAAATTAAAAGAGAAAGCTTGTCTTTCTTGTAGAATGCCAACTAATAAATGTAGCATGAATAATATAAATAGAGAACTGTGATTTGGAAACCTGAACAGATTTGGTTGATTTTGGCTGAAATAGGAAATCAGCTAAGGCTGAAGGGTGAAGATTCCATGAGGAACAGGGTATTTTAATATAATCTAGGAATAGCTCTTCATAAAGTATCAAACAATTACAAAGAGAAAAGAAGTGGAGAAACTTGGCAGATATCAATATGAATAAGTGACCAAGGTTAACATCACCAGTGTTGTATGGATTGATGTTACATATCTTTTACACTTTTACACCATGAAATTAAAAGTCTCTTCCTCCTTGGAAGAAAAGCTATGACAAACCTAGACAGTGTATTAAAATTTTGCCAACAAAAATCCATATATTCAAAGCTATGGTTTTTCCAGTATTTGTGTGCAGATGTGAGAGTTGAACCATAAGGAAGGCTGAGCACTGAAGAATTGATGCTTTTGGATTATAGTGCTGGAGAAGACTCTCTTGAGAGTTCCTCAGATAGCAAGGAAATCACTCAATTCTACAGGAAATCAACCCTGCATATTCACTGGAAGGACTGATGTTGAAGCTGAAGCTCCAATACTTTGGCCACCTGATATGAAGAGCTGATTCACTGGAAAGGACCCTGATGCTGGGAAAGATTGAAGGTAGGAGGAGAAGAGGGCAACAGAGGATTAGAAGGTTGTATGGCATCACCAACTCAATGGACATGAGTTTGCACAAACTCTGAGAGATAGTGAAGAACAGGGAAGCCTGGTGTGCTGCAATCCATGGGGTTGCAAAGAATCGGACATGACTTAGCGACTGAACAATAACATCTTTTATACTCAGTGTTATGTATCTCAGTGTGCTGCACTGAGAAGAGCATGGCATTGTCTCTGTGGAATTCTTGCCAAGAATAAATTTCCTGAGCCTGATCATGAGGAAACATCAGACATTCCATGTTGGAATTTGCTATGGTCTGAATGTGTTCCTCCAAAATTCACATGCTGGAGTCTCAGCACCCAATATTATGGCATTAGGAGGTTGGACCTTTGGGAGGTGCTTATGTCATAGGGGTGGAACCCTTCTGACCAAGATTAGTGCCTTGTAAGTGAGGCTCCAGAGAGATTCCTTAGCCCCCTTCCACCATATGAGCACACAGTGTGAAGATGTGTACTATGAACCATGAGAGGGCCCTCCCCACAAAACATGACCATGCGGTAACTTGACCTTGGATTTCCCAGCCCCCAAAACTATGAGAAATAAATGTTTGTTGTTTTTAAGGTATGCAGTCAATGATATTTTGTTTTAACAGCCCTAATGAACTAAGAGGTTATCCTACAAAATGTGCCATATGCTACGGAGTGTCTAGTAAATGAGAAATGGGGAAAGACTGAGGAATTGTTCTGGGTCAAAGGAGATATAGCATCATAATAGCTAAACACAATGTGTGTTCTTAAGAGGATCTTGGACTACAGAGGAAAAAGGAGCATTCTTGAGATAATTAATGAAATTTGAGTGGGATTGGGTGGTATAGTAGTAGTATTGTCTCAGTGGAGCCTGGTCAGCTACAGTACATGGGGGTCACAAAGAATCAGACATGACTTAGTGACTGAGCGTGCACATACACACACACGTCAGTTTACTAATTCAAAGAGTTGTGTGCTGGTTACATAGGACAGCGTTCTTGTTTTTGGAAAATACTTGTTAGGGGGTGCTTTGAGGTGATAGGACTTACTCTAAAAAAGCTCAGAATATTTTGTTAAAATTATTTCTAAATAGTTTTATTTCTGAGAGAAGGCTATTAGAGGTGAGAGATGATGGTGACTTAGACCAGGGAGGTGACAGTGGCATTGGTGGAAAATGGTCAGATTCTAGATATAATTTGAAGGTAGAAACAGTAGGACTTCCTGGTGAATTTGACATATGTTATAAAAGAAAATCAGAGTACAAGAACAACTCCAAAATTATTGGCTTGAATACCTGAACTAATGGGATTACCACGAACTATGGGGTTGGGCAGGTTTTTTGCGGGGAGTTCTGTTTCGGATATGTTGAGTTTGAGATACTTGCCAGGCTTCCTAAAGGAGATGTCAAAAAGGCAGTTAGATACAGAATCTGAAGTTCAAGACAAGATCTAGGCTAGAGATAGAAATCTGGGAGTTGGCAGTAAGTGTACAGTATTTAAAGTCAGTAGAGGATGAAATCACCAAGGAAGGGAATGTAGATTGAACAGAAAGAGGACATTCGCAGGACTGCTTGGCAGGGATTTTTCAGCCTAGGTAGTCTCATTGGAAAATGGCTCCAAAATGTCTAGCTATGATTTGCCCTCAGTATTTGAGAGATCCACATTCATAGATTCAAATATTTGAAAAGAAATTCTGGAAAGTTCCAAAAAGCAAAGTTTGAATTTGCTGCACTTGGCAGCAAATTACATAGTATTTACAACTATTTACGTAGCATTTACATTATATTAGGTATTGTAAGTGTTCTCAAGAAAGTCTACAGAAGGTTGTGCATAGGTTTTATGTATGCCATTTTATATAAGGGACTTGAGCATCTGTGGATTTTGGTATCTGTGGGGAGTTGGTATACCAAGGACAACTGTATGTAAAATTCTATGCCCCAAATCCTGGCATTCTTTGTCCTCAAAGAGTTAACAGTTCAACACATGAAAGTAGGATAAATAACATAAAAGAATGAAGATACTATAAGCATTAAATGTACATTATATTTACTGTGTCAGGCACAGTGCTAAGTGCTTTATATGGATTATCACAATTAATCTTCGCCTTAACAATATGAGAGACTTCCCTGGTGGCTCAGGCAGTAAAGCGTCTGTCTACAATGCAGGAGACCTGGGTTCGATCCCTGGGTGGGGAAGATCTCCTGGAGAAGGAAATGGCAACCCACTCCAGTATTCTTGCCTGGAAAATCCCATGGACGGAGGAGCCTGGTAGGCTACAGTCCATGGGGTCAAAAAGAGTCGGACACGACTGAGCGACTTCACTGTCACTTTAACAATATGAGGAGGTAATAAGATTCTGCTCTTTTTTCTATGAAGAAACTGAGTCTTAGAAAATTTAGATAATTTAAGACCTCACAGCTAGTGAGGCTTGAAGTTCATACCCTTGTGCTCTACCTACATTGCTTTTCATTTTAGTGGCTGCACTGTCCTGCTTAAAGACTAGGACAAGGGCGAAAAAGCCTATAATGCGGTTCTAGATTCCTCTTGATCGGAGAAGGCAATGGCACCCCACTCCAGTACTCTTGCCTGGAAAATCCCATGGATGGTGGAACCTGGTAGGCTGCAGTCCATGGGGTTGCGAAGAGTCGCATACGACTGAGCGACTTCACTTTCACTTTTCACTTTCATGCATTGGAGAAGGAAATGGCAACCCACTCCAGTGTTCTTGCCTGGAGAATCCCAGGGACGGGGGAGCCTGATGGGCTGCCATCTATGGGGTCGCACAGAGTCGGACATGACTAAAGCGACTTAGCAGCAGCAGCAGATTCCTCTTGATAGGCTGAAACAGCCAAACCAAACCAATATACTTTCACACACACACAATTTGTAGCTGATGATTTAAAGGATTTGAGAAAATTCCATCCATCAGAGTGACTGCTCCTCAATTCCTGGGGGTGCCAGCCTTTGGAGAAGGGTCCCGGAAACTCTGGTGTTATGCCGGGAGGACTGTTGTTTAGTAGCTGAGTCATGTCTGACTCTTTTGCGACCCCATGGATTGTAGCCCTCCAGGCTCCTCTGTCCATGGGATTTTCCAGGCAAGAATACTGGAGTGGGTTGCCATTTCCTTCTTCAGGGGTTCTTCCCAACCCAGGGGTCAAACTGGCATCTCCTGCATTAGCAGGCAGACTCTTTACCACTGTGCCAACCAGGGCTTCCCTGATAGCTCAGTTGGTGAAGAATCTGCCTGCAATGCAGGAGATCCCGGTTTGATTCCTGGATCGTGAAGATCCCCTGGAGAAGGGATGGGCTATCCACTCCAGTATTCTTGGGCTTCCCTGGTGGCTCAGCTGGTAAAGAATCTACCTGCAATGTGGGAGACCTGGGTTCGATCCCTGGGTTGGGAAGATCCCCTGGAGAAGGGAAAGGCTACCCACTCCAGTATTCTGGCCTAAAGAATTCCATGGACTGTGTAGTTCATGGGGTTGCAAAGAGTCAGACACAACTGAGTGACTTTCACTTTCACTTTTACCAGGGAAGCCTTGGAGGGAGGGCTACAGGGCAGTAAACCCAAGTTTCTAAGAACCACAGTCCAACAATAGGTAGCAGAGAGACTCTTCTGCTGCTGCTGCTGCTGCTAAGTCACTTCAGTTGTGTCCGACTCTGTGCGACCCCACAGACGATAGCCTACTAGGCTCCCCCGTCCCTGGGATTCTCCAGGCAAGAACACTGGAGTGGGTTGCCATTTCCTTTTCCAATGCATGAAAGTGAAAAGCGAAAGTGAAGTCACTCAGTCGTGCCCGACTCTTAGCGACCCCATGGACTGCAGCCCACCAGGCTCCTCCGTCCATGGGATTTTCCAGGCAAGAGTACTGGAGTGGGGTGCCATTGCCTTCTCCGGAGACTCTTCTAGGCTCCCAAAAAAACCAACTATTCCTGGGTTCTGAACACAACCAAGCCTGTGTTTTTAAGACTATATCTTTCCTGAAATTTCCTTCTTTTGGCTTGCTGTTATTTGCAACTTTTATAAGCTACTGAACCACATCAATGGTGTGAACAGTTTCAGAGCTTACATATTTCTTCTTGTAATCAATTTAGTCAATCTTGTAACTATAAAGAGTGAGATGGTAAATCCTGAGTTCCCATTCTGAGTCAGAATTTATGACAAGAACAGTGTGCTTGTGCCCAAACAGAACCATGCATGTATGGTAATATGGCACTTGAAATTTATGTACTTCCTTTTATCCAAGGAACAGAAAGTGCTTTGATAAAATGGATTAGGAGCCAACTGTCTTCAGCAGGCGACAAGAACAGTTCAAAATAAGACTGTGGAGGGAATCATTTAATTTCTGCAAGGCCAGGGTTCATATTAAACAAGCATGTTTCCCAGTGTCTTACAGAAGTGGGTTTCAGGAGACCACTGCCATTTCAACCCCTGCTTAGCAGTAATGAATTTAACTGCATCTTTGCCCATCAGCTGTGTAACTGAAGAATTTCCTTCCTCACTGCTGTTTGGAGCTGGTTGCCATATAGGACTAGCTTCTGCTATTTGCTGAGGGTATTAGTACTCATTCCTTTCTGCTCACTACTTAGCTCTTCTCCTTAGTAAAGGCAACTCTATCATTTTCTTCTCTAGCTTTAAAAACTAGCCTTGTAAATAAGTGCACTTTAATTTACAACCCCACTATAAAATAAAATGACTTCTATACATTACATATTTTAAAATGGCCATGGTATGACAGTTCCTTGTATCTATTCCTTTTTCCTGCAGTGTAACAAATTACACAAAACGGAGTGCCTGAAAACATTTATTATCTCCCAGTTTCTGTGGATCAGGAGTCCTGGTGTGCCTTGACTTGGTCCTCAGCTTTAGGGTCTCTCGCAAAGCTTCAGTCAAGGTGTTACTCAGGGTTATGGTCAAACCCAGGCTTGACCAGGGGAGAATTTCTTTCCTTCACGTGGTTTTTGACAGGATTCCGTTCCTCGTGGGCTGTTGGACTGAGGTCTTAGTTCCTCACAAGCTCTTGGTCAAAGGTTTATCTCAGTCTTTGTACACATGAGTGTCTCGCAGGTGAGAGGGTGAGGGAGATGTCAGCAAGAAAGAGAGTGTTAACAAGATGGAAGTCAGCCCTTTATACCGTAATCACAGAAGTGACCTCCCATCACCTCTTACTCTATTAGTTCTATTAAGCTACCAATTCATGCTTAAGTGTGGGGGATTACACAGGGCATTGAAAGCTGGGGGGCCAGGATCATTGTAAGCCATTTTAGAAGGCTGCCTATCATGGTCCTTCACATATCTTGTCTCACTTTATTCTCATAGTAATTTTCCAATGCATTTCTGGTCCTCCCATTTTATAGAAGGGGCAACAAGTTCTCTGACTCTCCTACCTGTACCTAAGGACATTGAAATTCATCCTTAGTGACTCATAGTCTTTACTCATTTGTGTATTTATTTCATGAACATGTAGAATTATAGGATATGAGGTATGCTACTATGTTAGATAAGTTTGTATTCTTGGTAGAATATAGGTGTATACAAGCATCCTAATAGTTCTTAAGCAAGTGTTTCTTAAAGGGAGCAGCTGTTCATAAAGTATATTATAGTGCCTAATATACTGAGTTATAGCAGCAGTAGATATTCATAAGAATTATTAATCTATTAGTTTTTTTTTCAAATATGTAACATATTTTTCAAATATATCTTCTGGTTTTTGAGTGTCTAGGACCCAATCACTGCTGTTTCAGAGTTGAAACACAGATGAGTAGTGGTTATGATATGAACAATGCCCCAGAAGCTGAAATGGAGAATTTCATTCTAGTCCTATTTATAGCTCAACCTCAGTGTACAAAGTACAGGGGAAAAAAAACTGTATGTAACTTGAGTTAGCTCCACATTAAATGCATGAGTATCCATCCCAAGGCTCATCACTGTATTGCTGGTGATATAATGTACAGAAATGCTTTTATAAATTAAAAATGCCTATAAACATGAGATGAATCTTTAAAACCATCAATGCTGCTGCTTCCTTAACTCAGGGAGCCTACAATGTGGCAAGCCCTGTGCAAATTGCTTCTTAGAATGCTACTTATTTAATCTTCCTCACAACTGCTCTAAAAAGTAAAATCAGAGCTGGCAATTACTAGTTGTACAAAAAGGGTTCAATTCTGCTTGCTGAGATGCCTTTGGGGGTGCATGAGTCCTTGGTGGCCAGAGAAGAAGAGCTCCAAGTGAACCCTCCCATACTGACACAGTGAAATCCTAGAGTTTTTGAAAGTGGGGTTGTGCTCCCATCACCAAGACCCACACAGAAACAGACCTGAGCAAGCAATGCTTTTCCTTTTTAGAAAGGTATAATGCCTCTTGAGATAACAGAAAATACTCTGGGATTTGAAAGTTAGTGAAAGGAACTACTCATGTAGGGCATTGCTTGACTAACGGAAAGGTAGGAATTCTTCCATGGGGCATCATCTAGCAGACTAGATGTAGCCTGGAGATGGTGATGTGGTCATCTCCCATCTATGCAGTTGCTCTGAGGCCAAAAGGAAAAGCAAGCCCAGTTTAATAAAACTCAACAACAAGCATCTAGAGACTCAATAAATGTTGGTTGATGCCCGCAGGGCAACTTGGAAGCAAAGTTACACCAACTGGAGGACTTTTTGCAGATAGTTATTTTTGAACAGCAATCTAAGATGTATAAAAGCAGAAATAGAAATGAGTGATGGCAGGAGCCCTGACTTGTGCCTTGAAATAATTAGTATGCTGTTGTTGATTTGCACTTTTTATGGTGTGGTCAAGAGGTCCCCATGATTCAGTGCTTCTTTTTCCTACCATGTGTCTCTCTTAGAAAAAAAAGTGAAACAAAGCAATACTAATTTATTCATTAGAAGTTTCAGCCTCTAACGCAGCAGAGCAGGTAGGAAGTAGCTGCTGTAGTTTCTTTTACTTTTTTTTCCTTCAAATATCCAGATTTCTAAGGGTTGAAAAAGCACAAACACAAAAACCTCATTAGAATTTTGGATTAAAGACAGCTGTCTGTCTTTTCTCATTTTTGATATGCCAGCTGATAATTGGGCTATAGCTGAGTCTAAAAATAACATACCGTACATTGAAATAATATTCCTTGGCTACATTTCCAAAGTGGTATTCTGGGACTTCTGTGCATTAATCCTGTAACAATAACAGGATTTGCGCTTTTAACTCCCTGGTGTAGCTTTGAAAATCTAGCCTAAAGCAGCTAATGTTGCTGCTGAAATCATCTTCTCACTATCCTTCGGGAAACGTGAAGATTAAAAAAATGACAACCCAACTGCTCAAATGACCTATACCTGGGAGAATAAGAGAAACAATCTATTTCTTCTCAGGAATTGGACTGATCAATAAAAATATTTCGAAAGGACCATCATCCAGTAAAGTCCTTAGAATTTGTATCCTACTTCAGAGCACCCACCCTGGATATTTCCAGTGTGACCATATGACATTTCCCATAGGTAGGAGAGGTAGTGTGGTCGTTGAATAAGTGGAACTGAACTCGGTTGCATGCATGAACCCATATGTGTGTGTCTGTAGAGGGAAGGAAGTTGTCATTATTGTGTATGTTTCTGGTAAATATTCTTTTGCCCTACAGAAATTGGGCGTATCCCAGAAATTAGGTAATGTTAATCACATCAACTGAAAAGAAAATGCATATCCTTAAATTTGCACACAGCTCTAAATTGAAGCTCTAACTGGCTCTAAATGGAAGTGGCAGGAGTTTTTCAATGATACCATTAATTGCATTTTATTAATTGAGAAAAGGGGCTTTTGTGTAGCCATGGTTGTGATGGGCTAGATTTAATCAGTGTAGGTACCACTAACAGGCTGGCAGTGCTTTCGGCCTGCAATGCCTTTGAAATTCTAAAATGGAAAAGGAGGCCAACACACTGAGCAATTATTTCAGAACAGATTGCCCGTTAACATTTCATAATATCACTAAAACATATCCTTTCTGGGATGGAGACTTGCTTTGGCTATGAACCTCCAAGAGGTGGCAGCACCCCACGCTCTGTCGGCTGCTGCATTCTCCAGACCGAGCTCACCACGGAGGTCTCATCATTGCGTCACCTGAAAGCCAGTTTGCAGGGTGGGGGTGGGGGGAGTGACAGAGGGGAGATACAGCATTTTGCATCTCAGTTCTTCCGGAGAGTTCAGGAAACAGCTGCACAGATTTCTTTAAAAGGATTTGAAAAAGGTTTTTTCTTTTTTTTCCCCTGAAATCTTCGGGCCTATGTGATATCTTCCTATGAAGACCACATGGGTGCACTTACGCATTTCCTGGTTTGCTCCCTGAGGGAGGAAGAGTTTCAATTGTCAGGGATCCCCTGAGACCTCATTTTCAATTGCCTGTACTTGTCTTTATAAACACAGGAAGGTGGGATTAAGACAGCATCATCGACAATGATTTTTGGAGCGTGCGTTTGTGCACGGCACTTAACACAGCGTTGAGAACGTGATGCTGTCCCCGGCTAGAACACTTCTCCTCTTTCCCAACCATTCTCCCAGCCCCCTCCCTCATCTCATGCTAAAAATACTCCACAGAACAAATAGCTTTTGAGATAGCATGAAAACCTGAACAAATGAGTAATAGTATATAGCCTGACATGCAAAGTGTCAAATGCCTGAGAGGAAAAGCATCAGGTGATGTGGGTAAGAGAGCTTTGGAGCTGGTCCAGACTGGCCGACATCCAGGTGTCTGTAGAACCTGGCTCTCTGCTTGTGTGTTAAGTTTGAGGGCAAGAACTGGGATGCACTGAGGGCACTTTACCGATGGGGGTTATTGGCAGATCAGGGGACAGAACTCTTATGGGAAACTAGTTTACTGGAGGCCACAAGGAAGCTGAAACTGGGGAACCCAGCCCAGCTCAGCCATGGGAATTCCTGTCCCCACTTTAGCCATCATAGGGACTTGCTTATGTGTCCACCACAACTACAGCCACCAACTTGGTTTAGCTTTTAGCACTGTGCATCTTTTTAGTAGCTTATTTCTTTAGTCTCAACTTTGGCACTCTCATACCCTCTGTCTCATGGCATGTGCTTCCTGTATACATTTTTCCAGTTTCTGTTCCCACTGACAACTCAATGACCACATTCCCCATATTTCTCATTCAATTTCCAGAAAGAGAAAGGAAGAGAGGGAGGGAGGGAAGTGGGGGGCAGGAGAGAGAGAGAGAGAGAGAGAAGGAGAGTCTCCTTGGCTTGATTACATAATCACATAGTCTCTGTGTGGACTGAGCTTTGGAGGCCTACCCACCTCGCGAAAAATGAGCCAGACTGTGATTGGCAGTCCTTGAGTCACCTTTGTTAAAGACCTGCTTAGGGTGCCCCTCAGCCTGGACAGTAGGCACCGACATTCCTTTCAAGATGGCTGTGGATGTGAAAGGCACTGACTGATATTTTGTCCTTTCCTCCGCACAATGCAGGAGCAGCATTGTTCTCCGAGGCCTGACACTGCTGGATGTCCTGTTGTCAGGGTACTGCTGCCCTGGTGGGTTGCCCAAACTCTAGTAAAAGGTGAACTCTTCACCTCTTTTCTTCTTTGCAGGAATTCAGTCATGCAGCTTGGAGAATGATCTTAAGGGTGCTATTTTACACTCAACATTCAATGATTCTGGAGACTTGGAGAAAGGGAAATAGAACCTTTATTTGAACCATGATGTCATGTGATTTTTGTACAGCACAGGTTTGTTTGGGCCAGGCTAAGGGAGGAGAGGATAGTAGTTGGATTAGGTACCAGTCTCCTTGTTATAATCAAGTTTCTCTTAATAAGATCTGGCTTATATTTTAATCCCAAGACAGATTCTCGAGGGCTACCTCTGGGTGCTATAACATATGAGCAGTGAGCAGCTTACCTGTTGCCCAGTGAGTTGGCAGCACCCCTGCTTGTTACTGCCAGTCATCTGGAGCAGGTGTGAGGGGGGCATACAGGGTGTGATGGCCAGGTAGCTGCTACAGTTTACTGGTCTTGGGCCTTTGCCTTCCTCTAGTCTCTTCACTGTTACACTGAGGGCGTGTGGCCAAACGAGGCAGGCCTCACAAAGCAGCTTATTTGCTTTTGGTTATAAACCGCCAAGAATTTGAGGAACTATTTCTTCTGCTGCTGTGTGCCTTGAGAGCCTGATTATCCTCTCTGACTTTTCCAGTTGTACCAGTCTCAGCTGTAAGGTACTGACAGTACATTAACAGTGGATGTGAGGATAAAGTAGGGTGCAAACTACTGTTAGGTTTGTAGTGGTGATAGAGTTCCTTCAGCCCATCTATAGGGATTTTTATATATGGTGAATTTGGTCACTGATTCCACTGCTTCATAGCATCATGTTTATCATTACCTGAAGTTTTTTAAGAAAAAAATATGGATTGATGTTTCCTGATGTTCAGTTTGAACTCACTAATTAGGTTGTGAGTTCCTTGAAAGAAAGAAAATGCTTCTGTACTGCTAAGCATCTCCCACAATGTCAAACATCATCTTATATAAACAGTGGGCGCTCAATAGATACTTGTAATTTCAGGAGAGTTTTTGTTAGATCCTAAGGAGTCTAGATCCTTTCCAGTTATCTGTTTGGAAACCTGAAGGTACAGATTCATTTTGACCGAATTCTACCTTCTTTTGATCGTTCAGGAAGAAGAACACGCTAGATACTGAGTTTTTCAGCACTCAGAGTCCCAGGCCTCTGAAGAGATTCGAAACGTCCAAGAATCTTCAGCTTTTGGCTTATTACTTTAAAAAACTTTATATGTTTATGTATTTCTTTGGCTCCACTGGGTCTTAGTTGCAGCATGCGGGATCTTTAGTTGTGGCATACGAACTGTTCCTCGTGGCATGAGATCTAGTTCCCTGAAAGAAAAAGAAGTCACTCAGTCATGTCCGACTCTGCAAATCCATGGACTATAGCCCTCCAGGCTCCTCTGTCCATGCATGGAATTTTCTAGGCAAGGATACTGGCATGTGTTGCCATTTCCTTCTCCAGGGAATCTTCCCAACTCAGGAATCAAACCCAGGTCTCAGGCACTGCAGGCAGACTCTTTACCATCTGAGCCACCAGGGAAGCCCTTGACAGGGATCAAATCTGGGTCACCTGCATTGGGAGCACGAGTCTTAGCCACTGGACCACCAGGGATCCCGACTAATTACTTTAAAATTTTCCTCTTAGTTAACTTCCTCTTTCACCAAACAATTCTCTCCTAGTAGGATAGGTGAAGTTATGCTGCAGTGAGGATAGCTTCCAAACTCAGGACAGATTCTGCCTGTCTGAGGGACCCTGGGTCGTAATAGCAGACAGCCTGTCATCTCAGCAGGCTCTGCAGGGGCTCTGCGGCAGAGGGAGTGAGAGTGGATAATTGTGCCCTAACTCTTAACTGTGCCCCACCCTTCCCCGGGCCCCTATAAAGTGACACACTTTACACCTGATCATATTCATTGGCTAGAGCATGTCTTGTGGCCATGCTTATCTTCAGGGGGATGAAGTTCGGTCTGTCCTTGTGCCTGCAGGATAAGAGAACTGGACGTGCCAGTGACCTCCTCGATGACCTACACAGCTCCTCAGAGAGCTTCCAAGTTGCCACCTTCCAAAACATCCTTTATTGAGGCATGGAACCCTTGAAATTCAATAGAAACATTTTGTTTTTTGGGGTTTCACAGGAATTAAAAATCAAAATAAATAATTTTTAAATTTTAAACCCATAATCAAGGTGATTTATATCAGTAAAAATTTAAATTTATTATGTAAGTATCATTTTTTAAATGTTTTTGGCTCAACTCAATGATCAGAAGTAATCAGTGCACTCCTTTCTGAATGCCATCTGTAAATAGATGGCTGAGGTAAGCAGTCCTCTGTGTTTATAGTTGCCAGGTCTGTTCTTGTTTCTGATGCTTCCTGTACCTCACAATCACTTGGAGGCCCAGCAGCTCAAAGACACCTCCATAGAGCAGAGTCACTTTAAATTCATGGGCTGTGAGGTCCCACTCTTTATTTCTGCCCTATACCTGATTAGACTCTGTTGGTTGCAAAATAAGATGCTAGGCTATTCAAAAGCAGGCAGGAAGCTGACCTACTCATTCAGTTGTCCTGTTTCTCACTCCCCTCAATAATTCCCCTCCCTCCAAAGAATTAATTATCTAACCGTAAGAATATGAAGTTTATTCACCAGTGTAGTGAGTTTGGTATTCAACTCTTTCAGTCCAAGTCAATGGACTGTTACTCTGATGTGCGAGATAAGAGCCAACCATTATGTGACTGAAAGAGCCTTTGCATTAGAGTCTGAAAGTTGTCATTCTCGTGTTCAAGCTGTGTTACCTTGTAAAAGTCACTTTGCCTCTCTGAACCTTCATTGGTGAGATTAGGATAATTATATTTACCTACTCAGGGTGGAGTTTCCTGTCTACATAATGAAAATTATATCTACCTCTCGGGGTCATGGGGATTTAAGTTATTTTGACAAAGACAATTTCTGGGAAATATATAAGTCTGTATATCCCAAGCTGGAAACTTCTTCCCTCCTTTTTTGCTTGCTAATTAAGAGTCATAAATAAAATGCTGACGAGCTGCAGTCTGCCGTCTGTGCTGTAGCTGGAGGGCTGTTTTGACTTTGCCTGACAAATGGCTAACCAGCCGCTCCCACCATGCCCAACTCAAGTGTTCAGCACTGAGAAATCCAGCTACTGCCAACAGCATCTTATAAACTTGTCACTGTTTACTTACTCGGTGACAGTGTTTTTGTTCACTGATCATCCCTGAGATTTCACCCATCAGGGTGTGTCTGTTTCCCTCAAAATGCCATTTAAACACAATCATTTCCCAAACCACATGAAAGTACTGAAGATCCCTAAGTGAGACTTGGTGCCTTTACAGTTCATCCCCAACAATGCAGGTGGGGTAGAATGTCGTCTTTACAAAGCAGTAGCTAGATATACCTGGGACTTAATTCAATGGGCAGAAACTTCAGAGTTGCTTCAGTATAATACTAGCCAAGATTCCCAGGTAACCAGTTCAGTGGTTTTGCAAAGTGGTTGATGGTATGTTGGTAAATTGAAATGAGCCATGGTGGGAGTGTTTGTGCATGTGTGCTAAGTTGCTTCAGTCCTGTCTGACTCTTTGTGACCCTATGGACTGTAGCTTGCCAGGCTCCTCTGTCTGTGGGGTTCTCCAGGCAGGAATACTGGAATGGGTTGCCATGCCCTCCTCCAGGGGATCTTCCAGACCCAGGGATCAAATCCGAGTCTCTTACATCTCTTGCATTGGCAGGCAGGTTCTTTACCACTAGCGTGGGAGTGTTTGCAGCATGAAAATTGGCAAACACTACAAAATCTGGCTTTTTCTCCTGGAGAGCTGGTTGCTAAACATTTACAAGCTCACCACTATGCAGTATAGCCAAGTCTTTGTGCACCTCGGTCAAACCCAGATATGACTGAGGATGGGAGAAAGGGAACTACAAATCAGAAGTATAAATGAAACTATGAAGGTGAGTTAAGGGAGAAAGAGTTAACTTTCTTGAGCCCATACTGTGCGCCAGGGTGTACTAGATGTAATCTAGATGACTGGGATTGATACATACCAGGAAGTGTTTAGCAAGTTAATGGAGAGGGCCTACCAGAAATGTATTCACATGGAGGATAGAGAGACTCCCAGAGCCTGGTCATAAGAGAGGAGGGACAATTCAAGGTACAGCAACGTGCTTTTCACTCGGGCTTCTATCCAGGCCCAGACTGAGACTGGTGGAGGCTGTTTTGGGGAAGGGGTTTAAGTAAAAGCTGAAAAGTCTGCTTCGTCAAGACTGTAGTACCAGGTAGCATGTTTAGATTTGGCATCTTGTTTGTTCCAGGACCTTAGCTGCCGCAGTGTGGGGACAACAGAGGCTCGGCTGACTCCCTGGAGCTCAGTGAGGTGGGCTCACTTGTGAGCACTTTTACAAGAGTACTTTGCAGAGGGCTACAGTGCTGTATGAGCAGATAGGGGCAAGGGTCAGTAGAATTTATTCATGTGACCTCGTATGTACCTTAGCTGATAAGGCAAGGGAGAAGCTTGGTGGCACATATATTTTCTCAGTGTGTTCTCACAACAACCATATGAAAAAGGCATTATTATATTCATCTTATAAGAAGATGGAAAAACTAAGGATCAGAGAGCTTGATCAACTTGCCTGATATGATGCAGAAAGTGAGTAGAAGGATTTCCCTGGTAGCCTAGTGGTTAAGACTCCACACTTTCACTGGAGGGGGCATGGGTTCAATCCCTGGTCAGGGAACTAAGATCCCACTTGCCAAAAAAAAAAAAGTAAGTGGAAGAGCTGAGATCCAAACTTGGCGTAGTCTAACTTCAAACACCCTGGGGTCCCCCTATGTCCTCCCTTTACCCTGTGTCTCTGGATATTCTGTCCTGTCCTTTCTGGTCTTGGGGAAAAAATAGTCTCTCTTCTCTCTCAGGTCAACTTTTTACTGTGTCTACGATTTCTGTACCCTCCCATTTTCTGCCCCAGAGTCTTTATAAAGCACTCCCTTGCTCTGTTGTTCATCTTTGATCTCTCCCTCGCCACAGACTTCTTTCCCTCTATCGCTTGAAGTAAGAGGCTGTATTGGTTCCTTCGTCAGTCTTCTCTCTTAGCCTTTCAGCCACATTTTACACAGTTCAGATTCTTCTTTATTCTTGAAACTCTCCACACTCAGCTTCTATGACTCGATTTTCTCTGCCCACTGTTACTCCTCTGGCCACTTTTGGCTCTTCTCCCTTTTTCTAATCCTTGAACTGTAGGGACTACTCCAAGAGTCTGGTGTTGGTTCTCGTCCTCTTCCTCAGTCTTTCCCCTTTGAGGTTCCCTTTGGCCTCAGCTCTCTGTGCAGAAAATCCCAAATCAATAATCCACAGGTCTGATTGGGGAATGAATAGAAATAACTTGACTGGGTCTCTAGGGCCAAGAGCAGTCTCTGGCATAGAGTGAGCACTCAATAAAAAAATGGATTTCAGATGAAGAGAACATTGTGAATGGAGCTTAAGCATATGTGAATTGATTTATTTGAAGGGACTGAATTCATCAAAGTCAGGAACTGTGCCTTTCCCCCATTTTTGATTTCTGATCCAGCATAATACATAATAGCTGTTCAATAAATGTCCCTCGAATGAATGAGTCTAAGCTTGCTAATAACTCAGCACAGAATTGTGGCAGTCCTTATATAGGAATTTAGACTTCATTCTATGTGCAGTGGGCTTGGAGCCATCCAAAGGTTTTTCTCATTTGAGTAACTCAATTGGAGCCAAGCTCTAGGATGACTCATCTGGCTGCAGTCAGTGTTCAGAGCCTTGCACCATCTTCCTCCCTTGCCCTTGCTATTCTATCTCTAATCCATGGTCCAGTCTTGTTGATTTTACTTAAGAATATGGCTTTATGACTTGTGTCTGTGTCTGTGTCTCTATTCTCATGGCCACCTCCCAAGGTCAGCCCTAATTACTTCTCGTCTGGGTTTCAGTGCTGGTCACTCTCACTCCAGTCACTGTTCTGTATGCCACAGGCTTTGGCTGTTCTAATAATGGTTGGCTCTGTCTTTGAAAAGAAAGAAAAAAAGAACAAAGCTGAATTGGTTCTGGGAAAGCAAGGATAAAGAGGACTAATATAACTCTCCATTTTCTGCCTTTAATCTTATAGGTCCTTTAAATCTGCTTACTGCTTCGGTTTTACCCTTGAATTGCCTGAGTGGATTTATCCCTTCATTGCTTCTTATAACAAAGACTAGGATTTCATCCCCACAATAAAGCCAAGTTGTAGGAGAAAGAGAGTGGACCATTGGAGAGGTTGTGCTTAACTACGATGTTACAGAGACCAGAGGAAATGTTCTGTCTTTTCGAAAGGAAGAACAATCTTTTAGGAAAGGGAGGACAAGGGAAGGGAAAAGTAAGAGACAGGGAGAAGATCTTTAGATAATAGATGAAGGGAAGGAAAAAAGAGCGAAGAGCCGAGCTTCTGTCATTTTTTCATAGGTAATTTTGGGTAAACAGGCCCTTTCTGAAAATACTTTTTTAGAACTCTGTGGGTCCAGAATTTATGCTAGTAAAATTAGTGAGCCGATGGGCTTTAGGGGACCTCTTTGGGGACTCCCACACTTAAAAAAATTAGGTCAGTGTTATGCAAAGTGTGACCTGCCTTCTGTAAGGAGTTAAGTACAAAAATGACAATAAGTAGGAACTTTTTAATAATTATACATTGTCGCTGTGATGGGTTGAAGGTAGGTGGTACCAGCTGGAGGGAGCCAGTTACAGGCATTCCTTCCCATCTCTGTGGCTCAGTAACTTCAGATTGGTAGCTTGGAATCAGTCATGACAAGAAGTGTTTTTATCTAACAAATGGGCAATGCCACAGATCAGGACTCCTCCTCCCCCACACCCTGGGTGCTGAACATTTACCAGCTCACCAGTGCCTAGCTGCCATATCCACACACCTGATCAGGGGACACTATTGAGTAGAATGTTGTTAAGTTTGCACAGTGAGTTGCTTGTGGCTGCTGCTGCCTTCTTAGCAAGCATAGTAAGATCATGTATCCGTCAGCCAAAGAATGGGGGAAAACTGGTTCTTCATCACGGGGAATTTGAGATGCACTGCCTTAGATCATCCTCAGCTTGTTCAAGCATTCCAGCAGAGGTCTTCATGACAACCGCATGGAGTAGCCCACAGGTTTAGAAACCTGCTTCTCCAGGTAGCTGCATCCAGGGCAGCATAGAGAAGCAGAGAAGTGGTATGTGAAATAGATGAAGGTGTGTGTAATTAGTCTACCAGGGCTGCTATAACAGAAGACCATGGGCTGGATGGCTTAAACAACAGAAATGTATTCTCTTGTAGTTCTGGAGGCTGGAAGTTGAAGATCAAAGTGTTGGCATTCTCTCCTTGGCTTGCTGATCGCTGCCTTTTTGCCATGTCCTTACATGGTCTTTCCTCTGTGAATGAGCAGCTCTGGTGTCTCTTCTTTTTCTTATATGGACATTGGATTAAGGGCCCACCCACCCTTTGGACCTTATTTAACCCAAATTACCTCTTTTAACGCCCTGCCTCTAAATATAGTGACACAGGAGGGTTAGAGCTTCATGAAATTCAGCTCATGAATTTTAAGGGATGCAGTTCAGTCTGTGGCAGTGTTGATTGTCAGTGCTGACTCTCTGGACTCATGTTGCATTCCAGTCAAGCATGGGGTAATGACATGAAACTGTCAGTATGAGGAGACCTCAACTTCACTCTAGGGATATCTTCTCACTTCTCCTGGATGCAGCTTTCACTTACCAGCAATCTACAGCCTCACCAGGTGCTTCCCCTCTGTTGGTTCCCATCTCTCCCATCTAGTCTTATCTGACTCCTCCTGCTTGGAGAGGAGTCTCCCTCACCTGACTCACCCTAGTGCTCTCGCTGTGTATTGTTAAGTTGGTGATGAATCTTTGCAATGCCTTTCTTGATATCATCTCAGTATATACACTGCATGTATTTAGGGCCTATCTACCCAGCTGGGTTGTAGGTGCCTTGAGAAGTGGATATCTCACTCTTCTTGACATCCAGCCTCCTCCATTCAGTGATTAATTAGCTGTATGCCTTTTATAGACTAAGAAGTAGATGAATATTGCAGAGTTGATGTAGCTTTTCCTAAAACAGTTAAGGTCATCATACACTCAGAGATGTACGTGGAATCAAATTCATAGCAGTAACTACTGAGACTTTTTTCCCCTTTATTGTGGGTATCAAGCCAGAATTTTCCAGTAAATGCTCCTGCAATGTCATTTGTGGATATCATTGTTCCAGTGAGTTATTATGATTTTTAACTCTGACTCTGACACAAAAGAAACCTGGATTTGAGTTCTGGTTTTCCCAGTTACTGCTGTCTGGCTTTGAGTAAGTTATCTAAATTCTGTAAGGCTCAGTTTCTTCATCTGTAAATTACGAGTAATAATAATACCTTATTTCACAGAGTGGTAACAAAGGAGTAAAAGAGACATAAGTAGCACTACGCGGATAGCAGATGTCCGTCGTTAATATTACTCTGGTACACAGAGGGAAAAAAGGGTAGAAATCTTAATGCTAGATATCAGTCTCCACTCCTCAGAACCAGAAGTAACATGAAAAGAAAAACATTTGCACACCATAAGAGGGTCAGCTGTGCAAATAGCACATTTAGTGCCCGATGCCAAGTGTTCCTGGATTAAGAATATTGTGAAGAATCCAGAAGGAACACTTTACTATCTATGACGTGTGTGCTAAGTAACTTCAGTCATGTCCAACTCTGTGTGACTCGATGGACTGTAGCCCACCAGGCTCCTCTGTCCATGGGATTCCCCAGGCAAGAATACTGGAATGGGTTGCTGTGCCCTCCTCTAGGGGATCTTCCCGACCCAGGGATTGAATCCACGTCTCTTAAGTCTCCTGTGTTGTCAAGCAAGTTCTTTACCACTAGCACCACCTGGATGGATTGACTTCTAAGCAACCTTTGGCCTTCTTGTGTTGTCATCAACCCCCTTCCCAAGTCCCACTTCCTTTTGTAAAGCATGAAACATCTTTGCCTACAAAACACTGTACATGTGTGGAGTTCTGTTATTCTGGAGGCCATTGGGTTGCATAGGAAGCACAACATCATTAACTGGAGATAAGTCAGCATGACATTTGTCTTGAAGTTAAGAATAAAATAAAGTTAAGGGACTTTTCCTGCAGTTCAATGGTTAAAACTCTGCTTTCCAATGCAGAGGGCTTGGGTTTGATCCTTGGTCAGGGAACTAGGATCCTGCATGGCCCGTGGTGTGGCCAAAATTTTTTAAAAATTTAAAAAAGGCTTCCCTGGTGGTGCAGTGGCCAAGAGTCCTCCTGCCAATGCAGGGGACACAGGTTTGATCCCTGGTCTGGGAAGATCCCACATGCCTTGGAACAACTAAGCCTGTGTGCCACAACTACGAAGCCACAAGAGAAGCCACCACAATGAGAAGCCCGCATACCACAGTGAAAAGTAGCCCCTGCTTGATGCAACTAGAGAAAGCCCGAGTGCAGTGACTAAGACCTAGCACAGTCCAGAAAAAAAAAAGAAAGTTCAAAAAAACACTCTATAGTCTAACTAAAACTTCTAAATGTTCCAGAGCAAGCTTAGGTGGTAACACTCCTGTAGAGAGAGCATGAAGGCAGTGAGTGGGAAGACAGTGTGATCCTGTGCTTCTCTAGGCCAGCTGGTGCAAAGCAGAGGCCTCCTAAAAGACACAAAGTGGCTTGTCAGCTTTTCTACCTGTTCTAACAAGTTAGAAGTACATCCCAAAAGGTATACTGCAATATTGAAGTTCATTTATATACACTATAAAGTTTCCCCTGTGTGTCCTGCAGACTGGGAAGTGTCCATGGGTTGATCCCTTTGTGAATTACATGGAGCTGACAGGGCTGAAACCCACAATGACCCAGATGAGGATTGAAGCTTGTGCTGAAAGAGTGGCTGCCGCCCCAAACATGTAAGTAAGTAATATTAATCCCCACTGAGCAGAGTGGTGCAAAATTATTAAGGCTGCTTCCTGAAGAAACTTCTAATGTAGTGTGTAATGAAAATGTCAGGTGCGTGAGTTATTAGGTGCTGTCCTGCTGTTCTGAAGCACCAGGTATTTCTCTACCTGTTATCCAAGCAGCAGAGTCTTGTGAGGAAGGCAGTTGGGCAGGAGAGCAGGCAATTATTTGTGCTGAGAGGATCATAGAGTGAGTGACAACAGTGAAGCTGGCCTGAGGAGAGGGTGGCATGTCTGTGGTGGAGATGACGTGAAAAGGGGTGTGTGGGGAAGATGTGTGGGAGGATGACCCTGACTGGTCTTTGACCCTGCATAATGTCATGACCCAAATCATCTGGCCCTGCGGATTTAACAGTTGTTCTCAGGGCAGCTTTCATTATTAGGAATTCAGATGGGATCACTGTAGAAAGAAAGATGTTTACGGTTATTTCTGTAGTCGTTCTAGAAATGCAAACTCAGTGTTCGGCATTTATTTACATGTATTATTTATTTTGGACCTCATAGAAGTCTGCGTCTCTCCAACCCGTGTGTGGCTTATCTCAGCCAGATTCTTGGAGGCTCTCTGGCTTCCTCTCTTCTCTCAGTCATGTCCAGTCATTGTCAAATGGCACTGAGCAAGTTGATCTTTCTTGGTGTCCATTTCCTTGAGCACTACCTTTGTTGCGTTCCTTATAGTCTCTCCTGTTTTCTCTTTGCCACTTTCCTTGCCTGTACTCTGTCTTGTCTAGATTTTCTTCTCTCTGGTCTCCCTTGTTCCATCTCTTCCCCTTTGACCTTCCTACCCAGAGCATAGCAGGAGGATAGCTAACACCATTTACTAGATGCTTTTTATGTGCTAAGCCTTGGTGGGGTGGCGTGGGGGTGGGGTGTTATGTACATTGTATCTAATGTTTCAGTAACCTTGGAAATGGTATTGTTACTTCCACTGTTCAGCTTGGGAGGTTCTATCCACACTGGCTAATGAGAGTCATGGCTAGAAATTATAACCTAGGGTTGGTGAACCTCACAGTTCATGCTGTTCCCAACATGTGCTGCTTTCCCTGCTTAAAAATCTTCAGTGGCTCCCATTGCCTGATTAGTAGATCAAATCAGGTTTTTGGTTTTTTTTCTTTTGAAGTCCAGGCTCTTGTATCTCAGCATTCAAGACCCTTTAAAAATCTAGTTTACTGTGTTTCTAGGCTCTTCTGTCAACCCCTGTCACACACCCTACTATTTAGCCAGAAAAAATGAATAGCCAAACAAACAAAAAGCCTATTTTTATTTACACGCATATTTTCTTTCCTAAGTGCTTTTATGCATGCTTTTTTTTTTTTCTGCCTGCTGCAGAGACTCTGTCATTCCTTCCTCTATGTAAGTAAGTGCTGCCCAAGCAAACACTGAACAGAGTTTAGCTGGAGATCCATTTATTTTCTGGTTCACAAAGGGTATATTGGATCTTTATTAAATAGTCTAAAATGTTCTTTCAATAATGTTTTTCTTTAATATCTTTTTAAAAGACATTTAAAGTGAATCAGAAAGCAATTAAATGATTAATTGCTGCAGCCGGATTCTGCTGCCCTCAGCCCCTGTGGATGCTATCTGACCGATTAACCTCTGTTTCTGAGCTCTGTCTGATTGAAGAAGGCAATGACGGAAAACGCTTGGCCTATCACATGACTGATCTTTGCTGTCATGAGCCATCGTTTTCTAACTGCAAGCTTTCATTTTCAAAGTCCTGGCATGATTTCAGGAGCTGTAAACCCTCATGTGAGTAAGTGAGCAGTAAGAACTGGCAGTTTTTCAATCTCAAGTCTCCTCAGCTTTAAACCTACATTTAGCTGTGATTTTTTTTTCCGCCTTGAGTTGGGCATTCTTTTTGATAAATAAAATAGGGTAGAGGTGAATTTGACTGAGACGAATATGAGTTGGTCCAATTAGGCCTGACTTTAGAAAAAAGCCACAGCTGCCCCAACATTAATTCCATAGTCAGGTTAGGAGGTGAGAGAGGAATAGTGAATATATGGGGTTCCTAGTTTTCCTTCCACACCCAGGGCCACAGGGTGGGGAGCACTGAAAATGCAGCTGAAAATTATGAGTACGTTGATGGAGATGACCCATGTGCCAGTAATGATGTCTTGGGGAAGGTCAAGGAGTAACTCTCCAAGGTCTGACTCTGAATGGAAGAGCTTTGTGAGATATTAGGGAAGGAGATATCATTGGAAATATTACTTTCCTAGTTATAATGCTTAAGTAGTTGGAATTCAACTTAATGCACAATTTAATTGTTCTTAGTGCATTTTTACCTGGACAGTGTGATTAATATTTTTACATTAAGGGGTGGGTAATCTGAAAACAAAAATGTGAATATACAATGAAGGACTTCCTCAAAGATTTGTTCCTGCTTGATGGTTTTATTTTTAAATTTGTATACCAAGTGTTTTGCTATCCTCTTTTTATTTCTTAGCTTTTAAAACAAAGTAGTGAAAGGAGGATAGAGGAGGGAGAGAAGCTGTGCATACCACAAGAATGTTACAGTCGGCAGTGTGATGAAAGTTAATTGTAATTTCATACTAAGGTTTTGATTCTGCATCTGTTTTTTGTTGTTGTTTTCTTATATCTAGCAAATAATTATTGACCAGCCAGTGTCCTTATGGTACCATTTTAGGAAATTTGATAAAAGAAATCCTATAAGGAAAAAACCATATTTTCGTTGTATGAAGCTCTTTTAGAAGACAGTTGCAGACAGCCACAGAGATAGTAGTAGCTTACATTTATGGAGTCCTCACAATTTGTCAAGCCCTACTCTAAGTGCTTTGTATAGTATTAGCTCCTTTAAATCCCTCTCAACCACTGTGTGAGAATGGTACTATTATCCCTATTTTATAAGTGAGAAAACTGAGGCACAAGGAGATTAAATTATTTATCTACATTCACATAGGTGACTGAATCCATAATTTGAACCCTGTCAGTCTGAATCCAGAATAAAAAGATAAAACAAATATAACCATAATGAAACTAACATTGCTCTTTTTAGATAGCCTAAGCTTGCTCTCACCACCAGTGAACTCTGAATGGTGATTAGTATAGGACTTGTAAGACTAGAAGAGGAATTGTTAGAGAAGAGAGATGGTGAAAGAGAGTGAAAAAAAGTGAGTGAGTGAGTGAAGTCGCTCAGTTGTGTCTGACTCTTTGCGACCCCATAAGCTGTAGCCTACCAGGCTCCTCCGTCCATGGGATTTTCCAGGCAAAAAAAGTGAAGATGTTAGCAAAAGCACTTGTGTGAGTTCCGAGGTAAGGATTCCAGAAGGTGAGGTGGCGGTACCCTCTGTGTGTGATCAGCTGGGCCACAGCCTGGACGGGTGGGCAGTGAGGCCTAGTGGGTCCAGGAGTGTGGCTGCTGACTGATTTTTGTTACTCAGTGAACTGCTTTCCTGCTCCTCTGCTGAGATAGGTAATGCCGACAGCTCGCCTTGAATTCCATTCTGTCTGAAGCAGTTTTAGATTTGCAGTTCACATCTCCTTCTGCAGAGCCAGAATGTGTTTCTTTTCTCAGACCTCTTACTACCTCAGAACACTTAGGACAGGTCCACCATCCTTTGTCTAAACACAAGGAGCCAGATATGTTTAGAAAGCCAAAATTTTCTAGGTTTTAGAAAGGTAAAATGGTAGTTGCCTCATATATTGTACATTATTTCCAGTGGAGTCTGGATCAGCACCCCATACTCAAATATTTTATTTCCACCACAAAATGTATGCGTCATCACACTTTGAGTGAAACAAAGAATGACTATCCTCAGCTATATGTTAAGAAGGTCAGGTTTTGCCACCAGACGAATTTTTGTGCCAAATTTATGGGACTAACTTTTGGTTGCAGGGCTTTTTGGATTTTGGAATTGAGGTTGGGGAATATGGAATGTATCATCGTCCATTCCTTCCACTCTAAGTTGGCAAGAAGTTGACAAAGCTGCTCCTGCATTTCCTACGCTGGCCAGGAAGGAGTCTGACTTAGGCTGAGCCTGAAGAACCTCAGGTTTCGTCTTCTCATTCCAGGTTTTAGTTGGGAAGGCAGACAATCTGGAAATAGAGTCAATATCTATACACTCTATATTCCCTGCAGTTTTGGTGGACAAAAAGTAATAAAGAAAATACAAACTCAGGAAAGATGAGATTCAGGTTTTTTTTGTGTTTTTTTGTTGTTGTTGTTTGTTAAACTTATTTTCGCTAGTTAGAAAAGCCTCTCCCCTTCTCTTGGGAATCACTTAGCTTAGCTTGGAGAACCACAGATTAAAGTACAATACAGTGAATATTATTAAAAAACAACCTGAAAAATGCATTATCCCAAAGATTTAGCAGCTAATTTTCTATTGCCTTTACTTCTTACATCATTCTTTTTCTCTCAGTGTATAACCTTCTTTAAATTTTATGTCCTGTTCTCAAATTCCTCCTGGGTTTAATGATTAATTTCTATTTGTGTTACCCTGGTGAAGCCTATAGAAGTAAAATCATAAATTAATGGCATATGTTTGTAGCTGTAAATAGGGGACAGATTCAGAAATATACAAACATGCCAAGTACCCTGTTTCCTAGAGCTGCAATGCTCAATTCCCAATTAACCTTAGATTTACAAGCCTAATCAAATGGCCCAGTCTGTTTCTGTTGAAAAGCTGTGCAATGTGTATAATCTTTCACCTGACCTAAATCTCTAGTAAACCTTGGAAAGTAAACTCCTTTGTGGAGCTTATCACTTTGTTGGATGAAGCTAATGCCCCTTTCTCAGGCCCCAGGCTACCATTTCATGTGCTATAGGACAAGTGGCAAAGGGACAGTCTGTGGTACTTTATGTAGGAGGACAGTCCTGACTGCTGATCCAGGGCTGTCACAGCAGGGCTGTGCTGAGTCACTTGCACTTTGCCCCCAGGTCTTCCTTCCATTGATAGAGGAGCCTGGTAGGTTATAGTCCGTAGGATCACAAAGAGTCGGACACAGCTAAGCATGAAGGCACACACGATACTTCAGTAAACTTTCTTTACAAATAGGGTATGATTTTGGAAGATAATGGTATCAAATATTTATTCACCACCTCTCTGGGTCAGCCATGCATTCATTCTTTGAAGCTCTCTCCACCTATGAACTCATTTAATCCTTTTAACAAGCAAAGAAAGAGTCAGGAAGTGTTATGATCTTTGTCTTAGGGATGCAAAAGTTCCAAAAAGGCAAAACTTGAATTTTCCAGGTACCATCAAGTATTTACATAGCTTTTACATTGTATTTACAACTATTTACATAGCACTGAAATTGTATTAGGTATTATAACTAACCTAGAGATGATTTAGAGTACACGTGAGGATGTGCATAGATTATATGCAAATACTATGCCATTTTATGGGGCTTTCCTGATAACTCAGTTGGTAAAGCTACCCACTCCAGTATTCTGGCCTAGAGAATGCCATGGACTGTATAGTCCATGGGGTCGCAAAGAGTCGGACATGACTGAGTGACTTTCACTTTACTTTTTTTTTGTGTGCCATTTATATGAGGGACTGGAGCATCCAGGATTTTAGAATCTGTGGGGCCCTGGAACAGACCCTGGTGGATTCCCAGGGACCACTGTATCAAGAAAGGATATAGATGCAAATATGTGTGGACTTTGGAGATTAATTTCAGGGTGAACTAGAGGCTGCTGCCTGGGCAAGACTAGATGGAAAGCTGATAAGGAGGAAAGTAGAGAATGCCAGAAGTGATGAGAAAAGAAAGCTTGATGTGGAAGAAAAAGCTTGTGATTAAGGAAAAGTGATGAACAGAGCTTAGGTTAGGTACTAAAATGAGCAGTCACGCCCTGTGAATTGGATTGCTGAAAGTAGGGTTAGGAAAAAGTAGAAAAGAAATCGTTGAGTGAGGCAAGATCAGAGAACCAGAATCGAAACTTTCCATGTGAAATGGCCAGAGCTCAAAGGACCCAGGAAGAGACTCTCAAGGCTTTATGTAGATAAAGTCCAGAGGAATAAAAAAATTATGTGTAATTTAAAAAATTAAGTTTATGAAGTTAGTAGATCTGAGAAAAGCAAAGAATTACGGCAAAGCATTTTTATCAGGTACTTTGCCTTGCCCTCAACTAGATGGATTCAAAACTGGTTGAGTGACCTTTCTCCAAAGGTGCTTCCTGGTGGATTACTGTCAGCCTGGTGGCCTTGCTCTTTATTTTATAAAGCTAATGCTCTGACAAAACTCTAACACTATGTGTCACCAAATGATGTTGATCTCATTTATCCTGTGTGTCCATTTCATCATTATCTAATTGGTTGTTCATGGGTTCCTGGGTGAGCTTCAGGGGGTCCATGAATCCTCTAAAATTATGATAATAGGTTTCTACTCACATTTCTGTATCCCTTGCTAGACTGTGAGCAACCTGAGGGGATAAGGCAAGTTGTAACTGGGAACAGAAGAACAGTGTATATATTAATTTATAATTGAGCTATAATTCACTCATTCATTCATTCTACCTTTTCTTGAGTATCTCTAACATGCTTACAATCAGCTACTGGGCACACAGGAAAGAGAGGTCAGAATAAATTAACAAAGAGCAAAATAATAATAATTATTATTATAATGTGATGTTTGATGTAGCCGGGAGGCTTGAGGTTATCTTCCTAGAGAGGACACTTTACTGCAGCTGTTTTTTGGAAGGATACAATGGAATCAGTTGGGTTGGTGGTCCAGCAGGAGAAGGGACGGGCATTTCAGGAACAGAGGTGAGAAACAGCATACCTTTGGTGGTTAAATGGGGTGGCTGTGGCAAAGGGCATATTGCAGGGGCTGATGTAGACAGGGCTAGGTGGTGACAGGCCTTTTATATGATGTTAAGAATTTATATTTTATTCCCGAGGTCATTTGGGCCATTAGAAAATTGAAAGGGTGTGATATGATTGAATGTTTATTTTGGAAGAATTATATTAGCAGTAATGTGAAGAATGTGAGAAGGGGCAAGATTGAGGCTAGGGAGTAGTTTTAGAAGGCTACTACAGTAATCGAAATTAACAACACTGCCGTGCCATTACTTACTGCTCTTATTGCTGACATTGACAGCTGTTTCTCTATCTATTGCTATTACCACTGCCACTACTCCCACAGCAATAGTAAGGCTGATGGGGAGAAGGTGTGAGAAGCTGAAGAAGAGTCTGAAAAGTGTAAGTGTGATGTTGTGATTTATAATAAGAAATATATATTTGGTCTTTGTCCTGTTTCTGGCACCTAGCTCCTAAAATCCTTGGAATTTTCCAAGTGATGAGAGCAGTGAAGGTGTCTTGTTATGTTATTAATGAGTGACTTTTAGAAAGTTCCTGCAGGAACCTAAGGAGGGGAACCGCCTGCTAGGAGAACAAATCATGTGATTAGAGTGTTGGAACTTTCAGTCCTACCTCCTCCCCACCTGCCCCCCCAGCCCCTGGCCTCCAAGGAGGAGAGAGGGTTTGAAGATTGAGTTCAGTCACCAACAACCAGTGATTTAATCAATCACACCTCTGTACTGAAACTTCCATGAACCCCCAAAAAGGACCAGGTTGGGAGAGCTTCAGGTTGATGAACACCTGGAGGTTCAGGAAGAGTGGAGGTCTCAGAGAGCAAGGAAGCTCCATGTCCTTTTCCATACCTTGCCTATGCATCTCTTTCACCTGACATTCCTAAGTTATATCCTTTCATAATAAACTGATCATCTAGTAAGTACAATGTTTCTCTTGAGTTCTGTGAGCTTTTCTAGCAAATTAATTGAACCCAAGGAAAGGGTTTTTGGAACCTCTGATTTATAGTGGATGAGTGAGAAGCACAGGTGACAACTTGGACTTATGATTGGCATCTGAAGTTTGGATCAGGGGGCAGTCTTGTTGGAGCGAGGCCTAAACTTGTGGAATATGAGGCTATGTCCAAGCAGATGGTGTCAAAATTGAGTTGAATTGTAGGAAACACAATATCACAGAATTGCATGGTATGGGGGAAAAAGTACACACATTGGGGTTGAGTACAGAATCAAAGTAAGGAAGGTAGAGGAACTCTGAGAGGTAGAGGAAAATCAGGAGATAATGACCTCCTAAGAGAGGATGGTGAGCACTAACAGGTGATTAGGAGAGGTGAAGGGAAAAAAGAATTCAACATGTATTTGTATATTGATAAAGAAGCAGAGTTTTCTTTCCAGATGCTTCATTAACATACTGTGATTTGACCAAGTTACACTAGTGGAAAGCAGAGGGTGAAAAGGTTAATACTTTCTCCTGAGACTTTAAAGAGGGAGAGTTTCCCTGGTGGCTCAGACACTAGAGAATCTGCTTGCAATGCAGGAGACTCAGGTTCAATCCCTGGGTCAGGAAGATCCCCTGGAGTAGAAAATGGCTACCTACTCCAGTGTTCTTGCCGGGGAAATCCCATGGACAGAGAAAACTGGTGGGCTACAGTCCATGAGTTTGTAAGAGTCAGACACGACCGACTGAAACTAACTTTCCCTTTTATAGGCTTTCCTGGTGGTTCAGATGGTAAAGAATCTCCCTGCCATGCAGGAGGCCTAGATTCGATCCCTGGGTTGGGAAGATCCCCTGGAGAAGGAAATGGCAACCCACTCCAGTATTCTTGCCTGGAGAATCCCATGGACAAAGGAGCCTTGTGGGCTACAGTTACACGAAGTCGGACACAACTGAAGTGACTTAGCACGCACACAGGAGATTTGTGTCTATTCCTTGAGTATTTGAGTAATACTTCAACTCCTGGCCAAGGACATGGGTCAATGATGGGTGCCTGTTGTTGAGAATGATGCCCTTGGAAACTTCACCACAGAGGAAAAACTGGCCTGTTTAAATCTGTTCTCAGATAATAAAATTCAGTTAAAGACAACCTGCAGAAATACTGCACCGTGATCAGAACATGTACTAATTCACATCTGATAGTTTCAGATACCCCTTATATAGTCAAGTTAGCAGAAATGAAGTAAAACAAAACTTGTCTTTCAGTTCTCCCTATGCATTTAAAAAATTGTTTCACCCTTGGTTCCTCTGCAGCAGCCCAGCAGTCCCAGCGGTGTATATTTAGTGGCAGGTAAAGTGACCACTTGTCTCAGGATCGGCTGCCCCTCCTATTCTCTAATTTCTAGGTATACTTGGGGAGAGATGCAGCCCTGGCACTCCAACCTCTCACCTATTTGAAGGGTCAAAGCATTTCAGAAATCAGGTCTCAGTGTTAAAACCCTCAAGTGAACTCTGATGGGCTTTATTGGCAGTCAATTCCCTGAAATGCTGATGAGGAGCAACCAGCTGGCCCACCCATGATTAAAAAAAAACAACTTCTAAAAACCCATGAGCAGAACTATTTTGAATTATGAATAAGAAGATTAAGGAAACATTAATTTTTGCTATATTTAAAGTATTTTACAAAGGAGAAATTCCAAGGAGGAGCTGTGCCAGAGGGTATGCACAAAATTCAGAATCTCTTACTGTAAAATCCAGGTGCTCTCCTGGCATTTACAGAGACCTAGATAACAAATGTGTCCTTCTTGTTTCCTGTAATTGTTATAAAGAAAACAATCCCAGCATCAGTGGAATCTTCCTCAATTATCTCTGAAGTGTCATTTGTTAGTTGAGAGTAAGGCACATGCTTGAAGACGTTTCAAGTAATTCTCATTTGCACTGGAGTACTTAATCTTTACTAAATCTGGGGATTGACCCTAAGTAAGGATAAGACTGGCCCGACTGAGCTCCCAGCTGACATAGCAACTTGCCAGTCATGTGAGTGAGCCACCTCAGAGATGGGTCCTCAGGCCCAGGAGGGTCTCCCCAGCCAACAGCTGACACTGCTGGAGCAGAGATGACAGGTTCCCACTGAGCCCTGCCCAAATTGCAGATTCTGAGCAAATTAAATGATTATCGTTTGGTTAAGTTATAAAGTTTTAGGGTGGTTTTTATGCAGCAATAGGCAATTGGAACATTTGATTTCCAGGATGTCACACTCCTAGTTTTCTTCCTGCCTCATTGTCACTTTTTCTTGGTCTCCTTTGATGATTCCTCCTCATCTCTCTGTCATTGTTTTCAGCTTTTATTATGGGAAATTTTACTCATACACAAAATGGCAAAGTATAATGAACCTCCGTGTACCCATTATGCAGCTTTATAGTTATCAGATCCAATTTTATTTCACTGATGCTCCTACCCACTTCCCTCCATCCCAGCCCATTTATTAGTAACCAGATATCAGACCATCTTTTTGATATCATATTCTCTTCGTAATCTCACGCAGACTCAAAGCTTTGAATTTCCTTCATAACTGAAGACTCAAATTTATTACCTACACTATATCGCTGTGGCTTAAAGCATGGCTTGTGATACTTCCGTGCCTGAATTAAAATCATGGCTCATCCACAGACTGCCTTTGTGAGCTCAGTTACTTAATCTCTAATGCCTCAGTTATCCAGTCTGTGAAATAAGAGATGGAACTGAGCAGAACTCTGTGGGCCATCCTCCCTGCCCCCACAAGCACAAAAGCCCCTCTATGTCCCCTGCCTCTCCTATTTATAGAAAAGCTGAAGTCTTCCAGGCCTCTCTGAATCACAAAAGTGCAGGCTCAAGCAGCTAATGATTAGGATAATAGAGTCACAGACTCAGTGTCTGATGCACGTGCCTGAGTTGTTTTAGAGATATTCTAATTGCCACCAGGGGAAAAAGTTAACTACATGTTGACCAGACTGTAGCTATGACAAAAGCTGCTACATCTTGAGCAGTACTGAAACTATGGCTAGCACAATTCCAAGAACTGGCCTTAGAGAATGAGATTAACCTATAGCTATAACAATCTATATCTTTGTGGGCATCAGAACAACTGTAGCTTGTTCCACCCATTTATGTAAATGGGCAACTACAACTGTCAGCAAAGAGATGCCACAGACCCATGTTGACATCTTCCAGTCTAAGAATACAATGCCCTATGTCAGCATGAAGTTACAGAAGATGAACCTTCGCCCATGATCCCATAGAAATGGAATGGTATTCTGACAAGTGGGGATTTGTAAGCAGCTTTGGGCAGGAAAGATGCTCTACTCATCTCTGGCCCTAGCACACCTTTCAGATCTTTCATTCATGCATTAGCTTGCCTAACCTGTTGGTTCTTTCTATAGAACAAAGAAGTAGAAATGAAGAATAAGTAATTTATAGATGACCAGATTTCCTCCCTAGCTGCAACTTCAGTAATCTCTTGAACAAACTGTGTGAACAAGCTAACATATAAGGAAAGATCACAAGAAGTCAACAAACCTGCATGCAGTGGAAGATGGCTGTGACTCTGACCCCCTATCTCAATGACTAACTGAGATTACTTCCCTTTTACTCTTTAAAAAAATTTCATGACTGAGCAGAATCTCTGGAGGTGGTTTTGGGGGGATAGTGAGTCCAACCTTTTTTCCAGATTGCCAACATTATGATTAAGAGCAACTTTGCTTTCTACCAACAACTGGTATTGATTTTTGAGTAGCAAGTAGCTGGATATGAGTTTGGTAACAGTGATAATATTTCTTACTACCTCTTGGGATTGTTGCGAGGGTTAAATGAGTTAGCAAATGTAAAATACTTGTAATAGTATATATGCATATATACCTATTGGCTTTATTATTGTATCTCTAGGCCAGACCTCTTGCCTGAACTCCAGGCTTATACAACCAGTTGCTTACTTGGCGTCCTTACTTTGATGTCAAATAGGCATCTCAAATTTATTATTCTAAAATCAAATTCCTGATCTATCTCTCAAAATGTCATGTAACCCCTCCCTCAGTCTTCTTCATCTCAGTTAATGGCATCTCCATCCTTCCATTTCCCTGGAAAAGGCAATGGCAACCCACTCCAGTATTCTTACCTGGAGAATCCCATGGACAGAGGAGCCTGGCGGGCTACAGTCCATGGGGTTGCAAAGAGTCAGACATGACTGGATGACTGAGCATGCATACAAGCATCCTTCCATTTGCTTAGCCTCAAATGCCATGATGGCATCCTTTCATATCTTACATCTTTCTTGTTTTCGTATCTTATATCATATCCCGTGGGCTCT
Organism: Capricornis sumatraensis; assembly: GCF_032405125.1. Classification (NCBI taxonomy): domain Eukaryota; kingdom Metazoa; phylum Chordata; class Mammalia; order Artiodactyla; family Bovidae; genus Capricornis; species Capricornis sumatraensis. Next base: position 36,557,897 of record NC_091085.1, on the reverse strand, counting down.
GCTTTCAAAATATATTCAGAGCCTTTCACTGTTATTACTCTTGTAGAATCCTCCATCATCTCTCACCTGCCATATTGCAACAGCATTCTCATTGGTCTTCCTGCTTCCACTCTTCCTTCCCTCACCCTCCCTCAACAGTATACTCTCAATATCACAATCAGAATGATCCTTTAAAAAATTTAAGTCAGATCATGTCACTCTTCTGCTCAAAAGTCTCCAGTGGCTTCTAATATGATTCAAAGTGAACACCAAAGTCCTTATATCCCTCTCTGATCCCATCTCTATCTATACTCACTCATTCTTCTGCAGCCTCAATGGCCTCCTTTCTGTTTCTTGAACCTGCCATGAGTGCTCCCACCACAGGTCTTTGCAATTCAGCTGTCCCTCTTCTTGAAATTCTCTTTGCTGGGATCTTCACAGCTAACTCTCTCACTTTCTTCAGTATTGGTTTAAATGTTACCTTCTCATTTAATGAACATCCTTCTCGGTCAGTTTGAGTCCTGGCCAACCATCCTACTCCCACGTTTAACACTCTCAGTCGCTCTTACTCTGCTCTACATTTCTCTTTTCCTTGGTATATATCACCTTCTAACATACTTTATAATGTGCTCATTGTTTTGTTTATCATTTATGCTTTGTCTCCTCCTATGAAAATGTGCCTATCACGAGGCCATCTGAATCTGTTGTTCGCTGTTGAATCCCAACACCTAGGACAGTGCCTGCCACAAAGTATACACCAGATGGATAGAACAGGTAGGTAGGTAGGTAGATAGAAAAATAAATTTGTGTTTATTGATTCCATTTTTAATATTTGTCTATTTATGTGGCTGCACTGGGCTTTGGTTGTGGCTCATGGAATCTTCGTTGTGGCTGTTGGATCTTAGTTCCCCAACCAGGGATTGAATCTGGGCCCCACTGCATTAGGAGTACAAAGTCTTAACCTCTAGACCACCAGGGACGTCCCTAGATCTGTGTTTTAGAAAGATCACTCAGGAAGAGTTTAGATAGTTCGGAGGCAAGAAAGAAAGGAAATTCTTAAGATCTGTTCAATAATCCTTGGAAGAAATGATGATAAGAAACAGCTAGAAAAGAGGCAAGAAGAGCAATAAGTATTTGTTGGTAGAACCAATAGAAATGGATGGCAGTCTGTTATGGAGGCAGAGAGAGAGCAACAATGTTGAGTGGTAACTTTCAGATACTTTTCCCTTTACCCTTTATTGTTCTTGACTGAGACCTCCCTGTAATAAAAAACAGATTAACAAGAGAAAATCAGACAGAAACTTAATAACGTGTATACCTGATGTATACCTGGGAGATGCCCAGGAAAACTGAGTAAATCTCTCTGAAATGGCCCAAGTCACCACCTGATATATCATCATCAGCTGAAGACCAAAGAAATCTGTTAAGGGGTGGGGAGGTCAGTTATGGGAAGTTATCACGAAAAGTAAGATAAACAGGGTAAGGTTGTTATACAGAATTAAGTGTCCTTCTCTGTTGCTAAGAGTCTCTTGTGACCTAGAGTCATCCTTCTCTTTCTGGTACAGAGAGGGAGGTACCCTTACAAGTAGAGGTTTCCCTTACAAAAGAGTAAATTCTACATGTTTAGAAATTCTCCTGTGTATATTTTTTTTCTAAAAAATAATCAGCTTAAAATAATATTTAAGCCAAAGAGGAATATTTAGGGATGGTATTATCTGCTACCCTTCAATTGTCACCTCTTTTTGTTTGTTTCTGCTACTTGCAGTGATGAACTAATAGCAGGACTTTGACAAATAGTTGTGATTGACTGATAGATAGGCTGAAACATATTTTTAAAATGAAAAAAAGTGGGAATTCCCTGGTGGTCCAGTGGTTAAGACTCGGTGCTTTCACTGTCAAGGTTCAATCCCTGGTTGGCCAAAATAAATAAAAATGAAAAATGTTTAGCTAATCACCTCACCCCACAATAGTTGCTAATTATACCTGTGACACACTGCTAGTTGACCCTCACTCCTCAATCCATTTCTCCCTTCTTCCATAGTGATAGAGTTTTAGCTCGATACATGGTTGCTTGGTTAGAAACTGTGCTTCCCAGGTACCCTTGCAGTTGGATGTGGTCGAGTAACTGAAGTTGGCCCAGGTGATGAGAGTAGAAGTGATGTATGCCATTTCTAGAACTTTGCTTTAGAACAGTAGGCCAGTGATCCCATTTGATCCAGCCCCTTGTCCCTTAAGTGAAACAGGACTTTTTTGTGACTCAGATTTTGTTTCAGGAAGGGAGACCCCTTTCAGAGTCCAAGAGGGGGCTCTTGTCTAACACTTGAAAATGAGTTGTCTAAGGAGACACACATGCTGACCAAGCAAGAGACTTTACTGGGAAGGTGTGTCCAGGAGGAGAGCAGCAGGGTAATGGAACCCAGGAGAACTGCTCTGCCACATGACTTGCAGTCTTGGGTTTTATGGTGATGAGGTTACTTTCTGGATTGTCTCTGGCCAATCATTCTGACTCAGTTTCCTTCTTGGTGGCTCAGACATTGCTCAGCCAGGATGGATTCCAGTGAGAAGGATTCTGGGAGGTTGGTAGGACATATGGACTGGTATCTTCTCTCTTTTGACCTTTCCTGAATTCTTCCTATTGGTGGTAGCTTATTCGTTCTGCCTTCCTTACCAGGACTTCCTGTTGTAAGATAGCTCATGCAACTGACCACCATCTTGTCTGGCCAGGGTGAGGGGTTTCACTGTTTCCTTTAACAACTTGACCATGCAGATTAGGTGAAATGCCCTATAGAGGTGGAAAAAAATTCCCTTCTTTCTTTCTAGATCTTTCTAGCTCTTTGGTTTTAGATTCTGCTTTAAAATTAAATTGATATAGGACAGATGAATAGAAAAACAAATGTTTAATAACATGTAACCTGCACATACTCCCTGTATACATGGGAGATGCCCAGGAAAACTGAGTAACTCAGTGAAATAGCTGAAGTCATTGCCTTAAAAAAACACCTCTTCAGCTGAAGACCAAAGAAGATTTGGGGAGTGGGGAATCAATGGTTACCTGGACAAGCACAGTAAAAAAAAGGTTGTTATGTGGATTTAAGTTGTTACCTTTTCCATTGTTAAAAATTTCTTACTTAGAGTCATTCTTCTCCAAAAGAGTGGGAGACACTTTTACAAATGGAGATTTCCCTTGTGAATATAATTTTTTTTTTTTACAAAAGGCTAACTTGTACTCAATTTTCAGAGCTTCTGTCACATCTGAAGTTTTTTAAAAAAATAACCAGCTTGAAATAATGAATATGCCAAGGAAGTATATTTTGGGGTGGCAAATCTGCTCCCCTTCAGCCCTATAGGATGGTGGAGAAATAAGATAAAAGGAACCTGTAGCCAGAGATACTCTGCCAGTTACTCGGGAGAGAAATCTTCTCTAAACGTCCATATTTTGGGATTTCCTTGTTACAAAAGCTTAGCCTTTATCCCGACTAATACAACAGGTAAACTCGGTTGATGTCTTTGTTCCTTTGTTCCCCCATTATTCAAAGTAAAGATGGGTACATAGATTTGAGAAGTTCTTAAAACACTAATAAAATTATTCTCTTAATTCTGTTCCTTGTGTTGGTAAATGCTTGCTCTCTGAACGTGATAAAGAATTACAGAATCATAAAATGAAAGCAGGATTTGAATCAGGACACTCAAGATAATTTAATACTTTGATAAATACTGTGGTATTCACAGTGGGTTAATAATTTGGCACAGTAACAGATATGCTTAATTTTTTCCCATTGTATCTAGTTCTTTTCTTCTAGTTTCAATTATTTTTTTCTTTTTAATCTTTTTAGACATTCTTTTTAAAATAGGCTATACCAGATTATTTTACTATCTCAACTATTTGGGTGTGCTAATCCTCCAAAACTTTTTTGTCTGCTCACTCTTTCCCAAGGTAGATTATTTCTGCATATGCTTTGTGAGCTCAGCTTCAGCTGCAGTGGTTTTTCCTATAAAGTCTTCCTTGCCCTAGAGAATGGTTTTGATTTCTTTTTGACACGTGCCAGTCTGGGACTGGTTTTTATGTTCATTTTCTCAGTGTAAATGAGAACTCCTAAACTGGACATGACACAAATCTGTGTTTTTTATTTTTCACCCAAATATTCTGGGAATAGAAACCCTCTTTTGTATTCTTTGTCACTTCTCTGATGCTGAAGAACAGGCATTTTTAGACCCTTTCACTTTGGGCATTAAACTTTGTGAGTACCAGCTTTAGTTCAGAATTTCCATTCTAACTTTCTGTCTCATATGAGCCTAAGGCCATATCTCCTGATACCCATCACAACTATCCTAGCACTTAATGGACTGAGGTCTCTAGTGTTTAGTCCAGTCCCTTCTCTGGGCTACTGTTACTGCTTCAACTTTATGTTTCTTTTTTATTTCTGATACCTGGGGTATCCTTTCTTTGGATCTCAACTATATTAAAAACATTGTTTGTTATATTATGTCAGTCATTTTTAGTCTGTAAGATGAAGGGGTTCTGTGTTGGCTTTGTTGGCCACGTGCTGGCATGAGATGCTTTAAGTACTTTTTAATATTTAGTTAGCAGAAAGACTGAGGTCTTTTTGTTTGTCTTTTTGTTCGTTGGTTTATCCCCGGCACCACGAACAGAACACAGCATATAGAGATCATTTGGTGTATTTGTATTGAGTGAGTGAATGAATGCTGGGTGGCAGGACTCAGCCTCTCCCGGACGTTCTAGTTCTGGATTCAAATATGCAAACCTCACCCTACAAAACAAGAGTCTGATAGCCATCCCAATCTCACCTCATTAGAACACAACTGAGGGCTTGCCCGTCATGACTTTGCCATAGCCCTTGTGAATCTCTTTCTCTCACCTCCAGCAGCATTTAAGGCATTGCTTTCAGACACATTCAGTATATTCCCCAAAAGGAGGCCTGGTAAATATAATTTTCAATAACCTGGGGTTATATTTTCAGTGGAATTTGAGCTCCCAGTCATGTTACAGTTCCTGGTTAAGGCTGTAGTCCTGGGCCATTACCTGGCTGGCCTTGCCTGGCTTGTTTATCTCAGAATGGAAGAGGCCAAAGCCTTTCTATACCTTTGTTCATACACAGTTTTTGGAAAGGAAGATTAACTTGTGGTCAACAGAACTAGTACTTTCCATGTGATTGTGAGAACCAAATCAAAAAATTTTTCACTAGGCAATTAGTGGCTTTCTGGAAACCTTGAAAAATGGGTTAGACTGGTCCCTAAGACTTTCTGCAACTTGAGAGTATTGCAACTACCCAGGTATTGAAGGGGTCAAAGTTCTCTTACTGCCATGTATATGAGGGTCTTTCGCCTCCAATGAGCCAAAGTACTAGGTAAAATATTAAGCCAACAAGAAGGGCATGTTTTAATGTGTTTTACATTTTATAGAGCTCTGTGTACCATTAACAGTGAGGCAGTCTTAGCTTTATTTTGACTCTGCCACTTACTCACTTTATGCCTTTAGCAAGTCACTTGACCTCTTAGAATCTCAGTTTTTTCATCACAAAAAAAACAGTACTCATTTTATGAGGGTAGTTATGAAGATTAAGTAATGTAATAGTAGTGAAATACTTAGCACAGAACCTTGCACTAATAGACACTCACTACATTCTAGGTACCTTTATTCCTATCTACTTTCCTATCCAGTCTGAGTACTTGGACAAAGGGATAGGCTACCCACTCCCTTCTCCATTATATCTTCCTGACCCAGGAATTGAACCAGGGTCTCCTGTATTGCAGGTGGATTCTTTACTAACTGAGCTATCAGGGAAACCCCAATATTGCCTAGAACTTCTATTTATTTATTTATTTGGCTGCGCCTTTGTTGTGGGATCTTTGATCTTCATTGCAGCATGTGGGATCTTTTCTTGCAGCATGCAAACTCTTGGTTGCAGCATGGGGGATCTAATTCCTCCCTGGATTTTGAGCTTGGAGTCTTAGCCACTGGACCAGCCAGGGAAGTCCCACAGAGAACTTCTTTTTAAACCTGGGAACCTCACTTCCCAAGAACCACAGATTTGAACCAGAAAGTTGTCTGTACACTAAAGTATTATTAATCAAATCCTATTTAAAATGTACAGAGGAGGTTTTTCAGTCTCTATTCCCTAAAAGTCACTGTGGATTAGGGTTAGGGGTTAAGGTTAGGGTTTAACTTGACTGGATCAGAGGAACTGAACTATGATAACATGCAGATACACCACTGTTCTATGGAAATAGTGTCAGACTTCAGATTAAGGAGGGGTTAAGGAGAAAGGCATGATAGTTCTTGTTGAGAGTGATGGGAATGCTGTTCCACTGGTTGAGGAGGGAGAGTAAGGGTAAGAGGAGTTTATGGGGCGTGGTGCAAGTTAAGGGGAAGAAACTCTGGATCAACTGAGAATCTACTGGAGGAACATTAAAAACAGACAAGGGAAAAAAACAGTTATGGAGAAAGACAAGACAAAGCACTTATGATAATAGCTGTCATTTCAAAAACTCCTGCGGGTTAAGCTCCTGTTATGTAACAGACCCAGGCCTGGATGCTTTATCAACACTCAACTTATCCTCTTATTCTCCAATCAAGTAGGTATTATTATGCCCAATATTGATGGGAAAATGGAAACTCTGGAATATTACAGTGACTTGGCTACTAAATCTTGAAGTCAGAATTGGGATTCGGACACCAGTACCCATTTTCTTTCCATGAGGTGTAAGTGCCCAGGACCACAAGAGACTCTTCCCATATGGTCTCCAAATGCTGGTGAAAGGTTTTTACCTAAAGCTGAGAAAGGAAGAATTAAAGTTGTGGAGAAATAACAATGGGTACCCTTCCTCAAACAGTATGCAAAGGTTGGTATCTGACTTGCATCAGGCTCTTGGGTATGATCTCAAATGTGGAGCTTGGCAGAAAGAGGAGGCTGGGAATAGTTCGCTCCTTGAAAGAGAAAAAAAATGCTTCTCTTTGATCCCTCCAAATGTTGGCAGAAGAAAATTGTCCAAAGCACGTAGTTGCAGGAACCAACCTGGGAGCTCATTTTACCACAGAGGTTTGCTATAAAGGAATCCTATGGTGAATCTTGAAGAAAGTGTAAATAACATCCTTTCTCCAATTTATCTTTTCTATAAATCTGACTTTTTATGTCTTAGATTCTTTGACAGTAAATTGAAACCATAAAGAAAAATTTAAAAATATCTACCAAATGTCTTGTTTATTCTGAACAATATTCAACATCATGAAACTACAGCGTTGGGAAGATCTCTGGATACCTCCTCAACATTCGTCATGATGACTTGATTTGTAACTGAAAATAAAGCGTTAATTGAAAAACAGTTTTTTGGCACATCACTTTCATTTTTGAAACTTAAAGTAAACTGGCAATCTGAGTTCAGCGGTTTTTACCCTAGCAGGCCTGGAAACAATGTGATATATATTTAATCATAAAGAATGCCACCCAGTGGTAACTGTGGTACTGGGATTATGATTATGTTTTAATTCATTTTGTGCTGAAGGGCATGACCATTTACAGAGCTGTCCTATAAAACATGCCATGTACTAGTCACCTCATGTTATCAGCCTCCTCCTGGAGGAATAGTGGATTTTCTTCCAGTTCACACTGTGCAATCTCTTCGTCATGTGTGTGAACTTTGCAGGATGTCAAGTGCCCCATTAAAAATGAATGGAGTATTTGAGGGGCTTCTGCAAATCCTCTCATGATCTTCCCCTTTGAATAGACAGCATTTTATTGTGTAAATTACAAAACAACACAGAGCCTGGCATAAAGAAATGGGGAAATTGGCATTAAACCAAGAAAAAACTGGACTTCAGTCTAAGAACTCGGGAAACATTCAAATGTCACAACAGAATTGTTCCTTTGAGTTGCATAGGAACACGGACAGACTAGGAAATCCTTTATAATGTGGAGTTGGGTGCTAGGTCTTACTCTCAGGTAGAACCCAAGTGAACATCATTGTTCTCACTGTTGGGCTTTATCCTCTGTCTTCTCAATAGTATTATGACCCCTTCCCCACAATTTCCCCCTCCAGTCAGTCACAGTGTGGGAAAACCACCCCTTCAGCAGCATCTCTTATCTGCTATATTATTGATATCACTAATACTTGATGTTGCTGTGTTTGTTTCTTTTCACCTGAGCTGTCATCAGTTCAGTTCAGTTCAGTTCAGTCACTCAGTCATGTCCGACTCTTTCTGACCCTGTGTACCACAGCACGCCAGGCCTCCCTGTCCATCACTAACTCATGGAGTCCACCCAAACCCATGTCCATTGAGTCGGTGATGCCATCCAACAATCTCATCATCTATCATTTCCTTCCTCTCCTGCCTCAATCCTTCCCAGCATCAGGGTCTTTTCAAATGAGTCAGCTCTTCGCATCAGGTGGCCAAAGTATTAGAGTTTCAGCCTCAATATCAGTCCTTCCAATGAATACCCAGGACTGGTCTCCTTTAGGATGGACTGGTTGGATCTCCTTGCAGTCCAAGGGACTCTCAAGAGTCTTCTCCAACACCATAGTTCAAAAGCATCAATTCTTCTGCGCTAAGCTTTCTTCACAGTCCAACTCTCACATCCATACATGACCACAGGAAAAACCATAGCCTTGACTAGACAGACCTTTATTGGCAAAGTAATGTCTCTGCTTTTTAGTATGCTATCTAGGTTGGTCATAACTTTCCTTCCAAGGAGTAAGTGTCTTTTAATTTAATGGCTGCAGTCACCATCTGCAGTGATTTTGGAGCCCCCAAAAATAAAGTCTGACACTGTTTCCACTGTTTCCCCATCTATTTCCTATGAAGTGATGGGACCAGTTGCCATGATCTTCATTTTCTGAATGTTGAGCTTTAAGCCAACTTTTCCACTCTCTTCTTTCACTTTCATCAAGAGGCACTATAGTCCTTCTTCACTTTCTGCCATAAGGGTGGTGTCATCTGCATATCTGAGGTTATTGATATTTCTCCCAGCAATCTTGATTCCAGCTTGTGCTTCTTCCAGCCCAGCGTTTCTCATGATGTACTCTGCATAGAAGTTAAATAAGTAGGGTGACCATATACAGCCCTGATGTACTCCTTTTCCTATTTGGAACCAGTCTGTTGTTCCATGTCCAGTCCTGTTGCCTCCTGACCTGCATATAGGTTTCTCAAGAGGCAGGTCAGATGCTCTGGTATTCCCATCTTTCAGAATCTTCCACAGTTTATTGTGATCCACACAGTCTAAGGCTTTGGCATAGTCAATAAAGCAGAAATAGATTTTTGTCTGGAACTCTCTTGCTTTTTCCATGATCCGGTGGATGTTGGCAATTTGATCTCTGGTTCCTCTGCCTTTTCTAAAACCAGCTTGAACATCTGGAAGTTCACGGTTCATATATTGCTGAAACCTGGCTTGGAGAGTTTTGAGCATTACTTTACTAGCATGTGAGATGAGTACAATTGTGCAGTAGTTTGAGCATTCTTTGGCATTGCCTTTGTTTGGAATTGGAATGGAAACTGACCTTTTCCAGTCCTGTGGCCTCTGCTGAGTTTTCCGTATTTGCTGGCATATGGAGTGCAGCACTTTGACAGCATCATCTTTCAGAATTTGAAATAGCTCAACTGGAATTCCATCACCTCCACTAGCTCTGTTCATAATGATGCTTTCTAAGGCCCACTTGACTTCACATTCCAGGATGTCTGGCTCCAGGTGAGTGATCACACCATCGTGATTATCTTGGTCTTGAAGATCTTTTTTGTACAGTTCTTCTGTTATTCTTGCCACCTCTTCTTAATATCTTCTGCTTCTGTTAGGTCCCTACCATTTCTGTCCTTTATTGAGCCCGTCTTTGCATAAAATGTTCCCTTGGTGTATCTAATTTTCTTGAAGAGATCTCTTTGTCTTTTCCATTCTATTGTTTTTCTCTATTTCTTTGCATTGATCACTAAGGAAGACTTTCTTATCTCTTCTTGCTATTCTTTGGAACTCTGCATTCAAATGGGTATATCTTTCCTTTTCTCCTTTGCTTTTCGCTTCCCTTCTTTTCACTGCTATTTGTAAGGCCTCCTCAGACAACCATTTCACTTTTTTGCATTTCTTTTTCTTGGGGATGATCTTGATTCCTATCTCCTGTACAATGTCACGAACCTCTGTCCATAGTTAATCAGGCACTCTGTCTATCAGATCTAGTCCCTTAAATCGATTTCTCACTTCCACTGTATAATCATAAGGGATTTGATTTAGGTCATACCTGAATGGTCTAGTGTTTTCTCCACTTTCTTCAATTTCAGTCTGAATTTGGCAATAAGGATTTCATGATCTGAGCCACAGTCAGCTCCTGGTCTTGTTTTTGCTGACTGTATACAGCTTCTTCATCTTTGGCTGCAAAAAATATAATCAATCTGATTTCCGTGTCTACCATCTGGTGATGTCCATGTGTAGTCTTCTCTTGTGTTGTTGGAAGAGGGTGTTTGCTATGACCACTGTGTTCTCTTGGCAGAACTCTATCAGCCTTTGCACTGCTTCATTCTGTACTGCAAGGCCAAATTTGCCTGTTACTCCAGGTATCTCTTGACTTCCTAGTTCTGCATTCCAGTCCCCTATAATGAAAAGGACATCTTTTTTGGGTGTTAGTTCTAGAAGGTCTTGTAGGTCTTCATAGAACCATTCGACTTCAGCTCCTTCAGCATTACTGGTCGGGGCATAGACTTGGATTACTGTGATATTGAATGGTTTGCCTTGGAAACGAACAGAGATCATTAGTGCTCTAAAAAGTAGAGACTCAGTGTTAGAAGGTTCCCTAGAGAGCTTAAATCTCTTTTCTTTTTTCCCCAGCTTTATTGGTGTACAATTGACAAAATTATAAGATTTTTTTAATTTAAAAAAATTTTAAATATTAATCTATTCATTTGGCTGTACCAGGACTTAGTTGTGGCATGCTGGATCTTTATCTGTGACATGTGGGATCTAGTTCCATGACCAGGGATTGAACCCAGGCCTCCAGCATTGGGAGAACAGTCTTAGCCACTGGACCACCAGGAAAGTCCCTATAAAATATTCAAAGTATCTTCCTGGTGGCTCAGATGGTTAAGTGTCTGCCTGCAGTGTGGGAGACCCGGGTTTGATTCCTGGGTCGGGAAGATCCCCTGGAGAAGGAAATGGCAGTCCACTCCAGCACTCTCTCCTGGAAAATCCCATGGACGGAGGAGCCTGATAGGCTACAGTCCATGGGGTTGCAAAGAGTCGGACATGACTGAGCAACTTCACTTTCACATCATGATGATTTGATAAACATAGACGTTGTGAAGGGATTCCCACCATGAAGTTAATTAGCACATCCATCACCTCACATATTCATCTTTTTTCTGTGTGTGTGTGAACATTGAATTTCTACTTTCTTAGAAGATATTGATTATATAATACAGTATATTAGGAACTTTAGCTACCATGTTTTATATTAGATCCTCAGATCTTATTCATCTTATACCTGAAAGTTTATACCTTTTTCCCAACTTCTCCCTATTTCAAACACCTTCACCCCCAGCCACTTTTCTGGCAACCACTTTTATACTCTTTGTTTCTATGAGTTTGACTTTTTTTTCTTGATGTCACATGGAAAAAAAAGTGATACCATGTAGTATTTGTCTTTTTCTGACTTATTTCACTTAGTATAATGTCCTCAAAGTCCATTCATGTTGTCACAAAGGGAAATTTTTATTTTTTCTCAAATTTGAATAATATTCCATTGTCTGTATATCATATCTTCATTATGCACTTATCCATTGATGGACACTTAGGTTATTTCCATGTCTTGACTATTGCGAATAATGCTGCAGTGAACATAGGGGTGATGTGTCTTTTTGAATTAGTATTTTTATTTTCTTTGACTGTGTACCCAGAACTAGGATTGCTGTATCATGTGGTAGTTCTGCTTTAAAAAAATATATTTTATTTTATTTATTTATTTGGCTGCATCGGGTCTTAGTTGTGGCACACAGGATCTTCTATCTTTGTTGCAGCTTGCAGGATCTTCACCTGTGTCATGCAGATTCTTAGTTCTGGCATGTGGGATCTAGTTCCCTAACCAGGGATCTAATCCAGGCCCCCTGCATTGGGAGCATGGAGTCTTAGCTACTGGACCACCAGGGAAGTCCATCTATTTGTTGCTGTTGTTGTTGAGGCAAGGAATACAAATTTATTTGGAAATCTGGCTGGTTGAGAAGATGGCAGACTAAGGTCTCCAAGTAACCATCTTCAAGTCCATCTATTTTTAATTTTTAGAGAAACCCTCATGCTGTTTTCCATAGTGGCTGTACCCATTTACATTCCCACCAACAGTGCACTGGGTTCCCTTACTCTACTTGTTATTTCTTAACTTTTAAGGATAGCCATTCTAACAGATTTGAAGTGATACCCCTCATTGTAGTTTTGATTTGCATTACCCGGATGATTAGTGATGTTGAGTACTTTTCCTGTACTTTGTCATTTTTATGTCTTCTGTGAAAAAATGTCTATTCAGATCCTCTACTCATTTAAAACTTTTTTTTTTTTTTGCTATTGAGTTATATGAGTTCTTTATATATTTTGGATATTAACCCTTTATCAGATAAGTGATTTGCAAATATTTTCTCCCTTTTGGTAGGTTGCCTTTTTGTTTTGTTGATTTCCTTTGCTGTGTAGAAGCTTTTTAGTTTGATGCTGTCCTTCTTACTTATTTTTGCTTTTGTTGCCTTTATTTTTTGTGTCAAATCCACAAAATAATTGCCAGGATCCACGTGAAAGAGTTAAAATCCCTTTCAAAAGCTCTCTTCCAGTTGCCTGTGCTGACAGCAGCCTCAACCTACACCTGAGTGAATTTGTCTTCATGGCATTTTCTGGCTTTTCTGAGGCTGTGAAAGGGGTGGGACCATCTGTGATTAGCATAAAGAAAGCAGCATGATTTATGAAACATCTGATTCTTAGACAGTATCCCCAGGGTGAAGATAGCCTGGGGCTTATTGATTTTCATGACTTTCTGCTTATTTGGAAAAGGGCCTTTTTTGACATTATATGGTTTTCCAATTTCTATTTAAGGGTGTACATCTGGGTATATTATTGTTATTGTTTTCATTTTAGATAGCAAGTAATATGAGTGAACAACATGGCTTTCATGCCATAAAATTGTTAGTTTATTAAAACTGTCATCTGGCACTTAGATTTGAATTATTTATATATTTTTTCATAAAGTGCTGACAGTGATAACAGGACCAGAACCATAGTCTGATTTAGGAAGGTGATTGACTCCTCTGCTTTTCTTGCCCTTAGGAAATGTTGCAGACAGCATTATCTTTATCGTGACTTGTCACTTTATATATACTGACTACTTACAGGTGCATTACAACTACAGGAGTTCGAAAGAGAAGCAGTACACCTCTTTCCTTGTGTCTTCGGGTCAAAATGTCCCTAAATTCTGATAAAGCCTCACCTGTCAGAAGAGGTGGAATGTTAGAGTCCATCCCAAGGAGTCATTTTATGGCTTCTTGATAGGATTAAGAGATCAATCCTGAAACTTCACAATATTAACTAATTATATTTGGTCTACATTAGACTCAGCTTGTATCTTGGTGTGTCATTAATCTCCTCTTTCTCATTCAATCACTGATACCTTCAAGTTATTTTTTGGCTCTTCCCTTATTTGTCACATTTTGGCTTGACATCCCAGATACTCTATTCCTCTTCTGCTTCATCCACCCGTTCAGGCGAATGAATCTACTTCATTCAGGACCACTCACTATCTTCCTGGGCCACCAACTTTCTCCTGAAAGAGAGGACACAATTGACCCTCCAATCCTTCTTGTTCTCCATACTCTACACAGCTTGTCACCCCAAACTTCATCGAAGCTATGTCCTTGTACACTGATTGGGATGAATGGCCTGCAACTAGTAGGGAGATTTAGAAACAAATATAACTTTCCAGTGGAAGTTGAGGAATGATATTGTATATGGGGCCCTTCTGTCTTTCTGTCTCCTTCATCATTGTGATCCAGAAATCTGCTTTTGCCAGCCCTGCTTCAGCCTGCTCCACCATTGCAAGGAAATAAAGTCTGTGGAGAGGAGAGACCATTTCAACTAAGTCACATAGCCTGAAGATAGAAATAGAAGTGAAACCAAGAAGGTATGTTTGGTGAACTGGCTTGACTAGAGTTCATGTTTCAAGTTGGAGAGTTTCAAGTAGGAGGAAGATGTGAGAGAAGAATATTAAAGACCATTAAATAATTTGGAACTTGATAGCTAGAAATCATTAGAGATATTTTTATGATATTACTGATTTTTAGGATAATCATTTTCTGAGTAAAGGGTGTAAAAAGCTCTCCATATGATGGTAGAATGTTTTTTCCCCTTGAAGTTCTCTCAATTATTGCTTTATTTAGAGACTGTGTTATTCATTGCCATGCAACTTGAGAAATATTATATCTTCCTTGTAAGTTGACTTTTATTATATAGCTCTCTTACCTGGAATGATGAATTTTCCTTTAAATCTACTTTGTATGGTGTTAATACTGTAACACAAGGTTTTTTTCTTCCTTCCTTCCTTCCTTTTTTCTTTCTTTCTTTCTTCCTTCCTTCCCTATTTTTTTTCCCCAGAGTGAAATATTCTCTTTGGCTTTGGAACATCTTAGAGTTTTGCCTCCTACTTTTCTGATCTATCCTCACTGTGTCTTTCCTTTTTTCCCCTCCTCCTCCTGGTTACACTGAAAACCCAGGCCTTGTGCATTTGTGTACCTGGACATGCATGCTAACTTGTGTGGCTAATTATTTTATCCTAAGAGAGTTTATGCTATGGTTTTAGCTGTGACCCCATCTTTGAAGCTAGATCTCACACCTTCTCTCCAGTCTTGTTTCTGTCTCTCAGCGTACCTCAATTATCTTCCTCCCAAAAATGAACCTCTTCCCTATATCATCTACCCCATTATCTTTTTATCTTTTACCTTGGGCTTGGAGCCTTGGAATCATCTTCTTTTCTCCTTTATTCTCTATATTGTGCTGTCATAAATCCCTTGGTCCTGGATGGAATGCTGACAGAATCTCAACAGTAAGTTCACAGGGAAGGAGCAAAGCCAGCATCCAGGCGGATGGTTAACTAATAACTAAAGTCTTACAGATTATCTTCTGTAATTCTCTCTCTTATCCTCAATTTTTACTCCTTTGAAGCCTTGGATACAATAACTGTCCTGGAAAGTATTCCAGTCCAAGATTCCAAAATTCTTAATCAGAATCTTTTTGGTGAAAGTGACATTCAGTGAAAATCTCTGGCAACATTTCCCCCAGTTGGAAAAGAATTGAGGATCAGACAAAGATTCTGGGAAGCCATGACTCCACAGTGTGTAAATCATGTGTTGATAGCTTGTGAAAAGGGCTGGTGGGATGTGCCTGTCCCAGTGAGGATAACTTCTTCCTAATTAGACTATTGTTTCCCAGTTCTCCCTGAACCCCACGATAAACTTTAAAAAAGAAAATAAGTTCTCCCTATAAGATTTTCCTTTCCTTTTCTCTTTTCTGTATGAGCAGCATGGGTGAAAGAGTTCTGTGATTTAGTTGAGATTCTCATCTAACTATTGGGCCATGACAGCAGGTATTGAGCATCACTATTGGTTGCCATATAAGGAACCAAGTGGGGTTTGCAGTTTTAAATGTTATTGTTTTTCTCTATAGTAATATCCCTGTAATCCCCTTGGTTATCCTTTTCCAGTGATATAAAATGCTCTGACTGGTGTGAGAAGTCTCTAACCTTTAGAAACCCTCACTCAGCTTTCTTTTACTGGAGAATTGATTTTCATTCTGAGAAAATGCTCCTTCCTTTTACTGAGTAGTGAACTGAGAGTCCTTAAGTAGAATGGAGGGAGATGGGAGTGGGCAGGTCAAATTTGCCATTCTATCCCCCAGATGAATGAGGAATCTAGTTCTCTGGAATCTAGAGTTTCAGGGGTCTGCCTGAAAGGGAAAAGGCATTCCTTGGTTATTGTAACCTATTTAAATATTCTGTGGAACTTGCAGTCACTTGAGATTTTTCTAAGAAAAGAAAAAGAAAGTCTAAATATAATCCTAAAAGGCAGTTAACCTGACGACAAAGCACACCCAGTTGCAGAGGTTATTTCTCTGTAAATTGGCAAAAGAGGCAAAAATCTTCCCTGGTATTACTGGCTGTAGCTACTGCTACACTTTATTTCATGCTCTCTCTTCCTGGCAGCATCATTGGTCTTTTTCCATGTTGGCTTCCCCAAACCTTATGCCCAGGGGCACACACATGCTACTCCTCTTATCTGGAAAGCTCTGCTCCATTCTCCCCAAGCTCTCTTCGCACCTGCCCTCAAAAAGCAGCTTGACAACCCTTCACAGAGATAGCCTGAATGCCAGCTCTTCCATTATGCCCTTGGTTCGTCCTCTCAACCTCTCAACTTTTAAAACCTGTTAGCAGTGTATCAGGTCCATTGTGCTCTAATGGGGGACAGCAGGGAATGCTGGGCCAGGCTCTCTGACCAGTAATGGGGAGGGATTTCTCCTGATCCACCCACACTCTGTCATCCAGTTGACCAGCAGAGGCTGGTGGTGAAGGCCAATCATGCAACAACATGAGGCTCACCTCAGCTGAGCTGCACAGATGCAGCCTGCAGCAAGCAGTGTCTTGTGTCATACTTTCCTGTCCTTCATATTTATGAATGTTTGTCTTTTCTCCCTGGTGGCAGGTGTTTCTAAAGACTTTGTGCTTGCGTATATTAAAGAATGTTGCTTTGTGGAAAGAGGATAATAAGCAGCTAACATTATTGAGAACTTACAATCTTGTCGGCATTCTTATAAGCATTCTTTAATGTGTATTAAATTCATTAACTTATTTAATCCTCCCAACAAATACTATGAGGTAGGTATTATTCCATTTTATAATTGGGTAAATTAAAGCACAGAGAGATTCAGTTACTTTCCTAGGGCCACACAGCTCATAAATACCAAAGCTCAAGCTCCTAACCCTGAGATTATGGTCACTCTAGACTTCGGAGTCATGCAAGATATGCAGGGCTTAATAAACATTGACTGCACTTATGAGGAAGTTCAGTCATCTGATATCATCATTAGACTTGATTTGAAGAAGTAGCTGAAAGTTTATAGAGCTTAGAAATTTAGCTCTAGATGAGACCTTAGGGGTCATGTCATCAGGGAACCTGAGGCCCTGGAGCAGTTATATGAGAGTACTGTGTGCTTCATCTCGTTGACCTGGATCTTCCTGTCAAGGCTCCCAATAGGAAGGAACAGGGAGCAGTGTTTAGTTTGTGTTGTGTGTTCACAACATTCCAGGTGCCAAACAGAATTCTTAGGAAGTGAAAGTTTTGCCCCTTGAGGGTCTTATGTACTAGGATGTGGCTGTGGTTTTAGCATTTTAATTATTCAAATCATAAGAAGGTAAATATGTACAATAATTAAAACCTTTCTTATTTTATATAAAAGGGAAACTTTGGAAACTTAGATTTAGAAACTAACTTTTATTTAGAAATGTCATTGCATCTGACAAAGTTCACTGTCTAAATCTGAAACTTTCAGGATTGTTTTAATAAAATTTGAAAAAGTAATTTGTCATACTGATCTATAAAAGTGTGAATTACTCTGGGGATTAGCAGGTGAGTTTCTGCAGTAATTAGGTGTGCCAGAAATAATTCCCTGCTTCCCTCCCCCTCTTCCTCCCTCCTTTTCTACATTTCCTTGCATTCATCCTGGCCTCTCATGTCATTCTTCCGGGATTGTCTAATGAAATGAATTTCTCTTCCTCTACCCTAGAAAGTACCACTGTTTCCATTATCTCATGGAGCTATATGTGTGTGTGCATTTTGCTGATCTCGTAGTATTTCAAAGAACTATAAAAACCTAAAATCAGGAATGACTGCAGAAAGGGTATTTTAATGGGAAAAAAATTTTTTTTCCTTGACCTGAGGGTTAATCAGGATCCTTCTCTCCGTAATTTTTCAACTTCTCCATTGCAAGTTTTTTCCTAATCCATGAGTGCACTCTTTGAACTTTGATGAAATGTGAGGCTTTCTGGTGAAAAATGCAAATTGACCAGAAGTCATAAGCCCTGTGTTCAAGTCTCAGTTTTTTCACTTGCCAGCTGGGGAATTGAGTCTTTACTAAGACATGTGTAAAATAAAGAGAGGAACATTTGCCCTGCCTACCTCATCAGGGCTGCAGAGTGTACCACATTAAATAGAGTAGAAAAGTTTTGAACAAGTCTTAGGTTTTATTTTGAAGAAGGTGACAACTACCAAGTTTTGAGTGCCAGGAGCCAGGTGTTCTACATGCATTGTTGTTTCTGCAACAAGCCTGAAATCTGTTTGCCTTTTTTTATAGATGAGAAAAGTAAGGCTTGAGAGATAAAGTGAATTTCCCAAGATTACACCACAGTGGAAAATCACAGTGGAACCAATTCCTTTTATAGCAAATTGTTTCCTTAATTAATGTAAGGCCTTTGTTCTGAGTTCCAGTTCTTGCAGATAAATAAACTATATATAAGTTTGGCCAGAAGTGTACTAACCTTAGGATGTACTGCTTTGGTTTGGGCCCTTTTAATTATAAGAAACCTTAGGTTTCAGAGAGATTTCAGAGGAATCCAGAGACAGAAATTGAATTATAATTGGATCTAAAGGGAAGCTGTAGTGGACTGAGGCCATTCTTGTCTCCCTCCTACTTTTTTCTCTGGCTTCACAAACAAAACATTCCTTTTGTATGTTGCCTCCACCCTCTTTTCTCTATTGCCTGGCTCCCTTATAACCACATCTATGTGGCCTATAATAAGGACTCCAAACCTCTTACATCATGGCACCTCTTGATATGTCCAGTTGGCTTTTACCCCTACTGAAAACTGAAAATTTCCCTAAAGTCTTTTGGTTCGGTTTCCTAAGGGGAGCAATTTGACTGGCCAAGCTCATCTGTTTTACTCAGATTCCAGGTCATTGATTGCTGACAGGCCCATGAATTGGCTGCCTTTGCATTAGATGTCTTCCTTTGATTATGCCCATTTAGGAAAAGTGGTAGGAAGAGTAGGAAAGGAGAGTTAATATGACAGCTATATCACTTATATCTATTATAAGAAGGTATTTGTTTTTACAGTTCCTAATTTTTCCCAATCTTATTAAAATATTAAATTGACATATAATTTTAATATTTTATTGTTACATTTTAGCCTTTGTTCCTTTGTTCCAAAATACCCCTGCTTCTAACATATTCTCAATATTTGGATTCCAAGGATTCAGACTTTAAAGTATAGACTCTAGGAAACACTGCAGCTTGTTTTCATCTTCTGAATCAGCATTACTTATGTTGGTTCTGTAGTTACATATATCATTACTTTATGTATTTTTGAAGAAGATGGTAAAACATAGTACTTCAAAGATCTTCTTTCTATTAATGGAAGCAATCATGTCCTCAAATTATTGCTGAATTATCTATAATTTAATTTAAAAGGTTATCAAAATAAGAAATGCAAGGATATCTAAGCATTGTGAATGCATGGAAAGTGAAAAGAATGGTTCATTCTCTAGGAGGGTCTGCAGAATTTGAAACTGTGAACAGACCTTTAGATTTGCTTCCTTTTCCCCATACTTCCTGGTTTGTTTTTTTCCTCTTTGCTGTTGCTCTACAAATGTATAATGTACACCTAAGCATAGTGTGACTTTTTTTTTGGCCACCTCATGTGAAGAGTTGACTCATTGGAAAAGACCCTGATGCTATGACGTATTGGGGGCAGGAGGAGAAGGGGACGACAGAGGATGAGATGACTGGATGGCATCACAGACTCGATGGACGTGAGTCTGAGTGAACTCCGGGAGTTGGTGATGGACAGGGAGGCCTGGCATGCTGTGATTCATGGGGTCACAAGGAGTTGGACACGACTGAGTGACTGAACTGAACTGAACTGAAGCATAATGTGACTTTTTTTTGGTTAGATACAAAAATCTATATATGTCATTTTATATCAGTGATTCCAATCCTTTTAATCCTTTGACACATATAGAAAATTGTACAATTTGTACAGCACAGTAACAAAAGATAGAATTGATTTGAAAATGTTCTATGTTGTTGTTTAGTCACTAAGTTGTGTCTGACTCTCTTGGACTTTAGCCCACCAGGTTCCTCTGTCCATGGGATTTCCCAGGCAAGAATACTGGAGTGGGTTGCCATTTCCTTCTCCAGGGGATCTTCCTCACCTTGGGATCGAACCCAGATCTCCTGCACTGACAGGTGGATTCTTTACCACTGAGCCACCAGGGAAGCCTGAAAATGTTTTGTAGGGTTTAGCAAAATATTTATTACACATTCTTCATTTTATATAATTATAAAAATATATAAAACATTAGATAAGACATTATTACATTTTTATATGCCTAGTTAAAGTGTTTTCACATTTTTATATGAGAAACTTTTTTATAAACATAACCTTTTTGTATCAGATTTTATATTAGAAATGACTATATACCATTCCTGATCAAGACTTATTAATAATGATTTCTTCTAATCTCTCCAAATTGTTGTTATTTAAAAAAAGCAATGAGAAACTTTGGCCAAATGACAAAAATTACTTAAGACATTTAAAAAGCAATTCAGTTGAAATTACTTTGAAATTTTCTAAAGTTCTTTATTTCACTGAACAATGTAATGTTGAAATTTCTTATTCTAGCTCATGCTGGTGGGTTCTAGCTTGACTTTGCTCTCCCCCATTTACACCTGTTATGCCTTATTTGCAGACCTCATATCCACTATTAGATACTAAAATTATAGCTTTATAGAGACTGCTTAGCCAGCCACCACAATTGTGTTAGGTCAAACCTGTAACAAATCTATCATCTGTGTATATATGTATGTATCTCTCTATGATCTATCTAACAGTCAATATATCTATCCAGCTAGCTAGGTAGCTGATCTCCTAGTGGTTCTGCTTCAAGGATTGAACTCAGACTTTGGCAAAAGACAAATCCAAACAAAAATTCACATAATGAGTGGTTTAAAATTCACTATGCAAGTAACTTGCCTCTAGCTTGGCAATTACTTGCCTCTAGCTTGGCAATTACTCAAGTGCACACTGCAGCTATGAAATTAAAAAAGACACTTACTCCTTGGAAGGAAAGTTATGACCAACCTAGACAGCATATTAAAAAGCAGAGACAATACTTTGCAAACAAAGATTCATCTAGTCAAGGCTATGGTTTTTCCAGTAGTCAAGTATGGATGTGCGAGTTGGACTGCAAAGAAAGCTGAGCACCGAAGAATTGATGCTTTTGAACTGTGGTGTTGGAGAAGACTCTTGCGAGTCCCTTGGACTGCAAGGAGATCCAACCAGTCCATCCTAAAAGAGATCAGTCCTGGGTGTTCATTGGAAGGACTGATGCTGAAGCTGAAACTCTAATACTTTGGCCACCTAATGTGAAGAACTGACTCATTTGAAAAGACCCTGATGCTGGGAAAGATTGAAGGCAGGAGGAGAAGGGGACAACAGAGGATGAGATGGCTGCATGGCATCACCAACTCTATGGATAGGAGTTTGGGTAGATTCCAGGAATTGGTGATGGACAGGGAGGCCTGGTGTGCTGTGGTCCATGGGGTCGCAAAGAGTCAGACACGACTGAGCCACTGAACTGAACCGAACTGAACCTAACTGAACATTAGTCACAAACAGACAAAAGCATTGGTGGTGGATTAAAGATTGCTATGAATTCTTTGACACTGTTCCCATTGAGAAGTGGGGTCTGTTTTTTCTTTCATTGAATATGGGCTGGCCTGTGACTTCTGTGACCAATTGAGCTGGAAAGAATGATGCTATATCATTTCCAGGCCTATTCTCTAAAAGGATTTGGCAGCTTCTAAGCATGTTACATCCCCTAACTATGTAATAGGTTAGGGGATGGAGGAAATAGGGAGATGCTGGTCAAAGTATACAAGTCTTCTATTATAAGATGAATAAGTTCTGAGGATCTCATGTACATCATGATGACTCTAATGCCAGCACTACAGTTAACACTGTATTGTATACTCAAAATTTGCCCGAAATTTGCCAAGAGAGTAGATTTTAAGTATTCTGAGAGCAAAGGCAGCTGATTAGCACAATAACAATGACTAACTCAAAGTTTTGAGAGAATAGAATTAAATAAGTAATAAAAGACATAAGATGGGAAAGGGCAATCAAGCAGATAAAAAATTAGTAGGAATTTAGCAAATTTGAGCAACATAATTAAGAAGTTTGATTTAATTCAAAGCTACTAACAGATGTGCTGGGTACCCTGGAATGCCAAGTATCAATTACAGATATTGATCCCCTTGGCCCTCAAGACAGGCTGGCAAGGCCTGCCGGCAGCCCCAGGCTATGAGAAGCCACAGCCAAAATTCCTTGGGGAGGCTGGAGCAGAATAAGGTTTGACAGGGAGCCCTATGATCCCTGGAGAAGCTGAGCACACTGAACAACTTGGAGCACTCCCTGCTCTGCCATAGGCAGTTTGCGTGACCAGTATGCTCTCCCACCTAGAGGTGTACTTCAGCAGCCATGGCAGGGCAAGTCTGTCTCCTGGCAACAAGGGGCCAGTGGAGCTTCAGGAGAGTTTGTGTTCTAGGTGCCCAAGGAGGAAGGGATTGCTGGATCATATGGTAACAGTATTTTTAGTTTTTTTTTTAAAGAACCTCCACCTTGCTTTCCATAGTAGCTGCACCAATTTATACTACCACCAACAGTGTAGGCTGATTCCTTTTTCTCCACTGTAATGGTTTATATTATGTATCCAACTTGACTGGGCTACAGAATGCCCAGATAGCTGGTAAAACATTATTTCCAGGTATGCCTGTGGGGTTGTCTTTGCTAGAGATTAGCATTTCAGTCAGTTAGACTGAGTAAAAAAGATCATCTTCACAATGCAGGTAGGCATCATCCAATCATTGAGGGCCTGATTAGAATAAAAAGGTGAAAGAAGAGTAAATGTTCTCTTTATGCTTGAGCTGAGACATCCATTTTCTTTTGCCTTCAGACATCAGTGGTCCTGGTTTTGGAGCTTTTAAATTCTGACCAGGACTTTATACATCAGTCCCCCACTCTCAGGCCTTTGAATCTGGGCTGAATTATGTATACCACTCGGAGAAGGCAATGACACCCCACTCCAGTACTCTTGCCTGGAAAATCCCATAGATGGAAGAGCCTGGTAGGCTGCAGTCCATGGGGTCGCTAAGAGTCAGTCAAAACTGACTGACTTCACTTTCACTTTTCACTTTCATGCATTGGAGAAGGAAATGGCAACCCACTCCAGTGTTCTTGCCTGAAGAATCCCAGGGACGAGGGAGCCTGGTTGGCTTCCGTCTATGGGGTCGCACAGAGTTGGACACGACTGAAGCGACTTAGCAGCAGCAGCAGCAGCAGCAGCAACCACTAGACCCTCAGGGAATTCCCAATACATGCTTGTTTAAATTTATCCACATTTAAAATTCCCACTATATGCTTATTTAATTTATCTGATCACCCTTGCTCTTTGCATTCCACTTCTTTACTTTTTGGCTAAAGTTTCTTCTTCGTGAGTATATACTTAGTATTTTTTTCAATGAAGGTCCACAGATTTAGGCTTTTAAAATATGCCTTTTTGTCATTTATTTAAGATCTTTATGCAAAAAGAAATGGAAAGACTCGCAACCAGAGGCCAGAACTATGTATCACGATTCATTTCCTTATACATACATTTTATAAGTTCTTGTTTATATGTGAATACGGGTTTCCCTTCCACCCTCGTACAAACACTTACCCCTTCCAAGAATTACTTTAGGATCCACAAGGAAGGGAGGGCTAGTATTCACAAATAAACAAATTTCAAAAGACAGTCAACTATACATTGTCAAAACAAGAGGGCTGAAAGAGTTCAAATGTATATATATACATAAGTACATAGAGAGATTCAAATATACCTTTTAAAAGAAGGAGGTTCAGAAACTGCTCTGGTGGTTCAGTGGTCAAGATTTTGTACTTCCACTGGAGGGTTGAGGGTTTGATCCCTGGTTGAGGACAAAAGGAAAAAAAGAGGGGGTTCTTTGTTATGAAGAAATAGAGGGATATGGCATTGAAGATCTGTAAAGGGGTTGTGATAGTTGTTCAAGTGAATAGAACATTAGAATATTTTTGTCAGTTCAATTTTTAACTTTTAGAAATCATAGCATAAAGTTTGGTCAGTTATGAAGGTGCTAATTTCATCATTATCTGTGAGCAGTAAACTTCCTTAGTTTTTAAAAAGAATATTTATTTCACCTTTACTTTTTATTTTTATTTATTTATTTTTTTCACCTTTACTTTTTAATGAGAGTTTAGCTGGGCATTGAATTCTATGTTTATGATTATTTTTGCATAGCTTTTTGAAATCTCTTATTTGTCTTTAAATTTCTGAAGTTTTATTATGTTGTGGCTAACTTTGGAATTAGTTTAACTTATTCTTCTCAGAACTTATTATTATTGAACTTCAGGATTCAAGTTTTTTAGTTATGTATGTAAAAGTTCAGCCATTATCTTTACATTTTTTTTTTAAGTATCCTATTTTCCCTATTTTCTACTTTTGGAATTAAATATATACTAGACTTCCTCATTCCCTCTTCCATGTCTCTTAATCTTTCATGTTTTCCAGACTTTTATGTCCTTGTGCCTTTTTGATAAATTCCTCAAATCTGTTTTCCAGTTTATGAACTTCTTTGCTGTATCAAATTGCTATTTAGCCCATCCATATACAGTTTTAATTTCCTTGAGATCTCCCTGTACTGATGGATGGATTTTTACTTAGACTGCCTTTTCACATAGGGTATAATCCTTTAAATGTTATAACTTTTATGCAGTGTTCTCAGTTCCATCTTTGTCCATATGGGCCCAGTGCCCATGCTATGTCCTCACACAAGCATGAAATTCCAAGCACTTAGGTGAATAGATCAATAATAAACTTTCCATCACTATAATGCAGCTACATCATGAACAGACACTTTGAAACTTTGCTCTGTTTTCAATTACCTCTTTGTTTCTGGTGACTGTGGATTTTTCTTTCTTTCTTGAGAGCTTAGCTATGAATTTAAAACATTTAAAAGTTATGTTTTATGCAGCATTTCTAGGTTTTTATAGTGAGATTTATCTTAGTCTGCATTTTGCTAGAACAGAAAGTCTTGAGTAACACTTTAATAATGAAGGGGGGAAAAATCTCATTATTTGTTTTAAAAAGAGAATGACAATATGTGTTGATCTGGGACCAGGACAAATTACTCACACAGCACAAGCCAAAAAGGTTGGCTCTGTCTGTGTTTTAAAGCATGATGGTGGATCCCAAAGCTATCTTACATCTGCATCTTAGTGGCCACATAATTTACCATCAGAGAGCATGAACAATTACATGATGGGTTTACTGTCAGTCCTTGTGAAATAACTCGTCATAGTATCAGAATTTTGAGTTCTAGTCATTGGCTCTACCACTGACCAGAAAAGGTCAGGATGGCCGGGACCTAATTATTTATTAAATGATTTATAATATTAATTAATTAGATGTTATTAATACAACAAGAAAAGAATTGTGAATCACCTACTATACCAAATCCTAGAGATATGGAAGAGAAGCAGATAAAAGTTGCTGCTCTCAAGGAATTTCCAGTTCAATAGTAGGAGGCTGGCTCTTGGAATCAGTTATCATGTAAGTTCACATGGACTTTTGTCAAGGTGCAAAGGACTAGGTGGCCAGTTGGATCTTGACAGTAGAGGTGATAATCAAAAAAGTTCTGAGTGTAAGAAAGAAGAGAGTTGGAGGCTACTGCTCTTGCGATCAGAGATTTGTAGAAGGATATTTGAGGATACAGGCTCCTCAGTGAGCATGTTCAATACCTCTGTAGAATGGATACAAATGTACAGACTTCCGATATCCTTTCCTGGGTATCAGGAGACTTAGAGAGAGATCTGCAAAATGTTCGAGACTGCTGAAGAGCTGCCCTACCGGACCCAGGGGGTCTTGCCCTTCTCCAACCATTCAATAAATAGCACTCAGCAGAGATTCTGGCTGAGGAGACTTGTTTTCAAAACAACAGCTCTGAGCCAACCTACTTAAGTAGTTCCATATGTTTCTCCAGAGAGTTTATGGATTGTGGCCTTTGGAATTCTTTTGTTTATCACTGGGAATCCAAGCCCTGAAAGCTGCTAACCAGCCATGAGGTTTGCCGGTTATACAAGCTGTTGGACCTCTTAAGGACTTTGACATAAAGACCACTTTCCGTGGAATAAGAATTAGTGGTTTAAAAAGAGTGCACTTAACAGTATCATGTAAGTATCAGTTTCTGTATGCCTTTACTGGCCAGACTTTTTTTTTTTTTAACTGGTCTGTGCTTACTTGTGTGTGCCTTTAAGGCCCTTAAAGGGAAATTTGAGCAGAGCCTTCAGAGACTTATAATCAGAGAGGTCTTTTTTTAAAAAAATGAATGACTATCTTCAGCAGATCTAAAACTGTGACAGAGCAATGGAACCTTCCCTAAGATGAGCCCCTTTCCCTAGAAAGATGGGGACCCAAGGCACAGTCCTTGAAGCCACTGAGGACCCATCTTTCCTCTGGGCAACTTTCCCTTCTTTGCCTGCCCCACCCCCACCAATACCCAGCTTGTAGTGACATTCTTCTACCCTTTACCCATCTAATACCAAACACATGGAGGATCTATCCTGTTTCCAGGAAACAGGTTTCCATGCATTGCCCCAGCAGCCTTAATAATAGATGCTATTTATTGAGCACTTTGTGCAAAGCACTGTACTCTTTTTTACTTCATCCCCTTTAATCCTCACAATAGCCCAATGAGATGGGTGCTATAATTATTCCTCATTTTACAGATAAGGAAATCGAAGCTCAGGGAGTCTGAGCAGTTTGCTTAAAGTTACTTAATACCTACATTAGCCTCCTACTTATAATTCCACTATGAGTGGCAGAGATGGGACATGAATTCAGGATGCCTGACTCTCTTATCCACCATGCTCGATACCCTCCCATTCTCTTAGGAAAGTACTTTCAACTTGATCTCTAAGCCTCCGTCCAGCTTGGAAATGCTATGGCTCTTTTCAAATGTCAGTTGTATTGCGATCCATGCTGTTTGTTTTTTTTTTTCCCCATATAAAACAGTGCAGAAAAAGAGATTGGTCATCTCCCTTCACAAAACAGTCTTCCACACATTTGAAATCACCCATGGTTCAATAAGAAGCTTCTTCACAGAGTGAACTGGCACGGCTGGTGCTGAAGGATAACATCCTAGCAAGGCAGGTCTGAGACCTTGCAGTTCTGCCTGGTACATATTTCTTAGGGCTGACAGGTGAGTCAGCAGAAGTGAACAGACAATATACTATGTTTGGTTTTAACATGATGAGTCAGCCCCAGAATGTGGCCAGCTTCAGTGTAGCCCCCTGAAGTTTTAACAATATTAATTGCCCTGTCACTTCCTGTTCCACACAGCTGGGTGGGATTGCTACCAGCCTCTCTGTTGAGAAGTTACACATTTCAACCCAGCCCAGAAAGGTTTCCTGCGGTGGGTGAAATGACAACATGCACAAAGGTCAAACTCCAGATGTGGAAATCTGACTTTTTTCCTCTTGGGGAAAACACTGCCTCCTTACAGTCTCAGAAGATATTTAGTACAGGTTTAAGGCCAAAGTCTACTGAAAGATCTAAGTTCCTCTAACCTGGAGGATAGTTGTCTGTTTCATGTAAATTTGTCTAAGAGTCTGAGACCACCTATTAGATTCCCAAACTGAAGGATCAGAGGAAGAGGGAGGTGTTTCTGAATGAGGGGACCTGAATGGAGAAGCTGGTGCTTGCTTCTGGAAGTTGGAAAGTACTGCAAGAGGAAGAATGGGTTATTTTTGGACTGACCTTGACTGGATAAAAACGCCAGGAGGTGGTGGTAAGAATACACAATAATATGGTAGGGAGTTTGTCATTCATTTGGTCATTGATCTATTTATTCCACAAAAATTCCTATCAGGTTTGCAAAGTTCATCCACATTATATTGAAAGAGGAAAAGAACATGTAGCTTCTTAATTTTTTGTGTATTAATTAAAATAATGTTCCTCCCAAGTTTTTACCACTGGATTCCAAGGTGGGAATGAAATTTTAGTTCAGTTTGGTAAACTTAGTCCAATATTACGATCAGGTTAAACACAGCTTCCTTTCATCTTCCATATTTCTTCTCCCCACTTCTGCTCCTTGGCAAGTTGATCTCTGGATATAAAGCTGGCAATGGATGGAATCTGTGGCTCATAGGTGTTGTGACACTATCAGCAGAATAAGGGGGCTTTCCCGTTGTCACTGGTCACTGGCAGAAAGGTTGATGTGATCTGCTCCCTGGATGGGGAATCACTGAAGAATGTGGCAGTCTTTGATGTACTGGCATTCATCCTTGGAGCCCTGGTCATGAAGTCCATTCCTGTGGTGGTGAGGAGCGGCTGCTTTTGTTCTGACCCTGAGCCCTTGCTGCTTCACTAGCACTCTCTGCTGGGGGAGTAGGGAAGGGAATTAGCTTTCAGATGAGATATGTCAGTGAACTTTTGTACCAGTGATGCATCGTAACAAAATACCATTGAGCCCCCAGGGACATACAGCAATGAACATTCTTTTAGCTCAGAAGTTAGCAGTCTTTTTCCTTAAGGGGCCAGACAGTAACTATTTTAGGCTTCATAGGCTGTGCAGTCTCTGTCACAGATACCCAATTCTGCCCTTGTAGTGCAAAAGCAGCCATAAACAATATATAAACAAATGCATGTGTCTATGTTCAAATAAAACCTTATTTATGGAACTGAAATTTGAATTTCATATAATTTTCAGACTATAAAATATTATTTAATGTGTTGCAAAATGTTATTTTATTTTTTTAAACCATGAAATTGAACGGTCTGTTTTATTTTTTTTTTTCCCTATGGGCCATACAAAAACAGGTGGTGGGCAATTTGGCCCGTGGACCGTAGTTGACTGACACTTGATTTAGCTCATGACTCTTCTTTGTATTGGGCTTGGTTTCTCTGGGCTGCACTTGTTCATGAATCTGTGGTCATTTGTGAGTTGGCTCAGCAACTCTGCTGATTTAGGTGGGGTTCATTTACTTGTCTAAGGATTGGTGGGCTACTCTAGGCTAGCCTTGGCTGTGTGGCAACCAGGATAACTTGGCTCTGCTACATGACTAGCCAGCAAGTTAGTCTGAACGTGTTCTCATAGAAATGGCAGACATACACGAGTAGAACTGGAAATGTGCAAGCACATTTTTTATAGCCTCTGCCTGAATTATGTTTGCTAACACCCCTTTGGCTAGAGCAAGTCCCCTGTCTGATCCCAGTGTCAGGGGTAAGGCAGAAAATTCAACTCAAAGCAGGAGGGCACTGCCAAGGTACATTACAAAAATGAATACATGAATACAATCAATACCAAAGGTCCTAAATTGGGAGGAATTTTTAAAATATTCTACTTGTGACCTCTTCCTTTAGGTGTTAAGATAGACCAGGGTATGAATGTAGAAGATATAAATGGGAGACATAGGCTTGTCAAACAAATAAGTGTAATAAGAGAGGATAGAATGTGGGTAAAAGTGTAGAAGCATGAAAGAGCTATCTATCTCTTGGACTCCAAGAAGATCAAACCAGTCAGTCCTAAAGAAAATCAATCCTGTACATTCATTGGAAGGACTATTGTTGAAGCTGAGACTCCATTACTTTGGCCACCTGATGCAAAGAGCCGACTCATCGGAAAAGACCCTGCTACTGGGAGAGATTGAAGGCCAAAGGACAGGGGGGTGACAGAGGATGAGATGATTAGATAGTATCACCGACTCTATGGACATGAATTTGACCTACTCCAGGAGATAATGGAAGACAGAGGAGCCTGGTGTGCTAGAGTCCATGAGGTTGCAAAGAGTCAGACACAACTTAGCTACTGAACAACATCTATCTTCTAGCTATCTAAGATATATGTGTCTTCTTTCCTTCCCTCTCTCTGATTTTTCCCTCCTTTCTCTTTTAAAAATATATTTGAACTGGGTGAAAGGGTAAAGTGGTGCTTCATATACTACAAACTCTGACTAAAGTTCTTGGCATCATGGAAAATTCCTTGATTTGTTTTGTGAAGGTTGGCTGTACCCCCAGATTCCACTGTTTCAAAGTAGAGATGTGTTTATATGGCTTAGGTTTTGTGTAAGGACTATGGAGGATTCAGGTATAAAACATAATGTGCAGTCTTCCTAGGTTCCCAGTAGCAAAATAGAAAGCTAGATCTATTTGTTATAGAACTTTAAGCTTTAGTTTTCTTGTAATTACAGATGTGCCTTTGAAGCTTATTGCAGTAAATTTGAGACCTTACAATTTAAAATGAAAATCAAATGTATTTGGAATTAAATATCATAGCTTTCAGAGTGGAATATTTTTAAAAGCATAAAAACCAAAAAGGTTCTGTATTTATATTCGCTAAATGTTAATGGTTTGCCCTTTTCCTTATCTCCTAAGTCCTGCTGTCCAAGAGCCCTTAATTCTTTGGTTAGAATCAATGATGTCATCTAAAAGGAATGTTTGGAGCTCTTTCCTACCTCCACCCCAGTATTTCACATGGCATTAGCTTAACTAGGAAAACAGGCTTTAAAACTGAGTTAGAAAAGAATGATTATTTGTGTTTAGCTTTTATATTTTGCTGCTTTCCCCTGTAGATTATCTAGTTTAAAAAGGAACTTTCATCATCCTTGAAGTTTCATGTTGGTCAGATATTTTGTCCTGGTAATTTCCCCTCATTTTATTGACATTATGTTAGCAAAGGAAATACAAAAGGGTCTGAAATAAATCATGCCTCACTTTGCCGACAAAGGTTCATGTAGTCAAAGTTATGGTTTTTCCAGTAGTCATGTATGATAATGAGAGTTGGACCCTAAAGAAGGCTGAGCACTGAAGAATTGATGCTTTTGAACTGTGATGCTGGAGAAGACTCTTGAGAGTCCCTTAGACTGCAAGGAGATCAAACCAGTCAACCCTAAAGGAAATCAACCCTGGATATTTATTGGAAGGACTGATGCTGAAGCTGAAGCTCCAGTCCTTTGGCCACCTGATAAGAGTGACTCATTGGAAAAGACCCTGAAGCTGGGAAAGATTGAAGGCAAAAGAAGAAGAGGGCAGCAGATGATGAGATGGTTAGATAGCATCACTGACTCAATCGACATTTGAGCAAACTCTGGGAGATGATCAAGGACAAGGAAGCCTGGCATGCTACAGTCCATGGGGTTGCAAAGAGTCAGACACAACTGAGTGACTGAATAACAATAAATGAGTTAACCGTATGCTTGGGAGCTCTCCATTTACCCCAGTTCTGTAGGCAGCTACTCTACTGAGGTAATCTCATCCATGCCCAGAACTTTATACACAATGAATATGCTCATGGCCTGAGTCATATCTCCAGCTCTGAGTTTGCTCATACCTTTAGATTTGTATATCCAACTATTGTTTAACTCAGGAGACTCTTGGATGTCTAACAGTCAACTTCAAACTCAACATGGCTAAAAGATACTCTTGATTCTACATACACTCCATTTACTTGTTCCTCTCTCAAACTCCCCATTACCAGTAAATAGTACCACTGTTTACTCAATTGCTTTGTCAAACTCCTAGGAGTCACCCATCATCCTTCACTTTATTTTATACCTTACCTATCATCCATCATTATGTCCTGGAGCTTCACACTGTATCCAAAGCTGACCAGTTCTCAATGCCTCCACTACTACAGCTCAACCATGCCACTGTTACAGTCTCCTAATTGTCTCTCTGTTTTCTTACATAGCCATTCTTTCTACAGCAGTTGGAGCGATCGAATAAAGATCAATCTACTCTCACACTTACATTTATTTTATGGCTTCTTTTCACTTTGAAATAGAATGTAAGCTCCTCACCAATGCCTGCAAAGACCCACACTTCAGTCTTCCTCCTCCCATTCCCTGTCTCAGCCTCTGTCTTTATCTGCACATTCTGTCTCTCGATCTGCCCAAGGCACTCATGTCTCTGGGCCTTTGCTCTTCCCAGCTGAAATGTTCTTTTCCCAGAAGTTTACCTGGTTGCTTTCTTTTCAACATGCAGGTCTAATATGTAGTCCTTAGACTACAATCCTTTTTGGACTGTCCTAGCAGAAGCAATAGTACTTTTCTTCCACCATCACTCTGTCCTGTTTTAATAACTATTTTGTTTTCTTCTTAGCGCTTAAAACTCTTCAAAACTCTTTAAAACTCTTTTGCGTTCTGGCTGTTACTAGCATGTAAACTTCAAGCTAGTGGAGGTGATGAAATTCCAGCTGAACTATTTCAAGTCCTAAAAAATGATGCTATTAAAATGCTGCATTCAATATGCCAGCAAATTTGGAAAACTCAGCAGTGGCCACACAACTGGAAAAGATCAGTTTTCATTCCAATCTTAAAGAAGGGCAATGCCAAAGAGTGTTCAAACCACTACAAAATTGCACTCATTTCACATGCTAGCAAGGACATGCTCAAAATTCTCCAAGTCAGGCTTCAACAGCACGTGAACCAAGAACTTCCAGATGTACAAGGTGGATTTAGAAAAGGCAGAGGAACCACAGATCAAATTGCCAACATTAGCTGGATCATAGACAAAGCAAGAGAGTTTCAGAGAAACATCTACTTCTGCTTCATTGACTATGCTAAAGCCTTTGACTGTGTGGATCACAACAAACTGTGAAAAATTCTTAAAGAGGTGGGAATACCAGACCACCTTACCTGCCTCCTGAGAAACCTGTATACAGGTCATGAAGCAACAGTTAGAGCTGGACAAGGAACAATGGACTGGTTCCAGATTGGGAAAGGAGTCTGTCAAGGCTGTATATTGTCATCCTGCTTATTTAACTTATGTGCAGAGTAGATCATGTGAAATGCCAGTCTGGATGAAGTTCAAGCTGGAATCAAGATTGCCAGGAGAAATATCAGTAACCTCAGGTATGCAGATGACACCACCCTTATGGCAGAAAGCAAAGAGGAACTAAAGAGCCTCTTGATGAAGGTGAAAGAGGAGAGTAAAAAAGCTGGCTTACAACTCAACATTAAAAAAATGAAGATCATGGCATCTGGTTCCGTCATTTCATTGCAAATAGATGGGGAAACAGTGGAAACAATGACAGACTATTTTCTTGGGCTCCAAAATCACTGTAGATGGTGACTGCAGCCATGAAATTAAAAGACACTTGCTCCTTGGAAGAAAAGCTATGACAAACCTAGACAGCATGTTAAAACCAGAGATGTCCCTTGGCCAACAAAGGTCCATATAGCCAAAGCTACAATTTTTCTAGTAGTCATGTGTGGATGTGAGAGTTGGACCATATAGAAGGCTGAGTGCCGAAGAATTGATACTCCTAAACTGTGTTGTTGAAGAAAACTCTTGAGAGTCCCTTGCACAGCAAGGAGATCAAACCAGTCAACCCTAAAGGAAATCAACCTTGAATATTCATTGGAAGGACTGATGCTGAAGCTCCAATCCTTTGGCCACCTTGTGCCAAGAGTTGACCCTTTGGAAAAGACCCTGATGCTGGGAAAGATAGAAGGCAGGAGGAGAAGGGGACAGCAGAGGATGAGATGGTTGGATGGTATCACCGACTCAGTGGACATGAGATTGAGCAAGCTCCAGGAGTTGGTGATGGACAGGGGAACCTGGCTTGCTGCAGTCAGTGGAGTCGAAAAGAGTCAGATATGACTGAACGACTGAATGACAACAACAGCAAAACTTCATGAGAACTTGATTTTGTCTGTTCATTTTGGTATGCCTGGCACCTAGAAGGTGCTTAGTACAATGTGAGTAAGCAATAAATATTTGCCAAGTTAATGAAAAAACACTAATGGGGACTTCTCTGGTGGTTCAGTGGCTAAGACTCCCAGATCCAATGCAGGAGGGCTGGGTTCAATCCCTGATCAGGGAACTAGACCCCAAAGTCTGCAATTAAATGATCCCACATGCTACAACAAAGACCTGGCACAGCCAAAGAAATATATACGTAAAAAAAAAAAAAAAACCACTAATGAGGGAGGATTTATCTTGATGATCTCAGTTTTCTTTTTAAAGCCTGCAGGGGGTGTTGATTTCTCCCAGGTACAGATGCCTTTCTCTTACTTGTAGCTCTTAAGAAGCAGGCCTATGTTGCTAAGCCCCAGGTCCTTCTAACTCATGCTCTTATCTTCTATTCACCAGCATTACATCCACCAAACACTCATCTCACTTCCATCATATGCCAGGCACTCTTCTAGGCCCTGGGGAGGTAGACATGAATAAAGCACACATAAACACCTGCTTTCACGCAGCTTAAGTCCTATGTATTTGGCCTATGTTTACCCTTGTCCACGCCTCTACACCACACAAATGTGAGGGAATCAGCTTTGTACCGGGGTCGTGTCGATGGGAATTAGTCTAAACAGTGCACTTGGTTTTTTAGTCGCTAAGCTGTGTCTAACTCTTTGTGACTCCATGGACTGCAGCATGCCAGGCTTCCCTGTCCTTCACTATGTCCTAGAGTTTGCTCAACTGATGTCCATTGAGTCGATGATGCCATCCAACCATCTCATCCTCTGTCTCCCCCTTCTCTTGCCTTCTATCTTTCCTAGCATTAGGGTCTTTTCCAATGAGTTGGATCTTAGCATCAGGTGGCCAAAGGATTGGAGCTTCAGCTTCAGCTTCAGTCCTTCCAATGGGTATTCAGGGTTGATTGCCTTTAGGATTGACTGGTTTGATCTCCTTGCTGTCCAAGGGACTCTCAGGGGTCTTCTCCAACACTACAGTTCAAAAGCATCAGTTCTTGGACACTCAGCCTTCTTTATGGTCCAACTCTCACATCCATACAGTGCATAAGTTTCCCTTGTTTATCAGAAATGTGAAGGATTCCCAACTGGATTGCTTGTTCGACCCATAAAGGAGCAAGTGAGACAGCCTGGGCCAGTGTAGTCCCAGGATGGCCTTAGTGGGGTGCAAGCAGCAGAACAACAGGTCTGCTTGGCATGAATGCATGGGCTCGTGCTGGCAGCTTTATCAGTGCTGTTTAAGAAGTATGTGCATGTGTGTTAGTCATTCAGTCATGTCCAACTCTTTGCAGCCCCATGGACTGTAGCCTGCCAGGCTCCTCTGTCTATGGGATTCCCCAGGCAAGAATATTGGAGTAGGTTGCCATTCCCTTCACCAGGAGATCTTCCTGACCCAAGAATCAAACCTGCATCTGCTGCATTGCAGGCAGATTCTTTACCATCTGAGCCACCAGAGAAGCCCTCGCTCAGTTGTGTCCGACTCTTTGCGACCCCGTGGACTGTAGCCCACCAGGCTCCCCTGTCCATGGGATTCTACAGGCAAGAACACTGGAGTGAATTGCCATTTCCTTCTCCAGGGGATCTTCCCGACCCAGGGATCGAGCCCAGGTCTCCCGCATTGCAGGCAGACGTTTTAACCTCTGAGCCACCAGGGAAGAAGTATAGGTGAACTTAATTAGAGCTTGGGAGCCCAGAACAATCCATGGGTGCAGCATCTACTTCCCACTCAAAGGGTTTCATCTGGCCAGAGCTGTTGTCCTTGATTTGTCTTTGCTGTCTGTGCGCTTAGCTATTTTCTAAACATGAAATTATAGTGAGATCACTAGTAACACTGTTAGAGACCATTTTTAATTAGAAAACTCCTGTGCAGTCCAAGTAAACTACATTGTGAGGCTAGAGCTTTTGTCTCAAAGAATAGCTAACTGCCAGGCTAGCATCTAACTTAAAAAACCAAAACAAACAAAAAAACCCCACCATATTTAGAATCATTTCATTGTCCTAAAGAGTCAAGTTGTTTTCTCTACAAAAAACTACCAAAACAAAGAGAGTCCTTCACTTGACAATATGCTTTGAGGCTGCCATTCTGTCTACCATGAATGACAGGGTGGTGGAGTCCTCAGAGGTCACAAAGACAGGACATTCCAAAGCCCAGATTTGCCAGTACTCCCTTTTCTTGTGCACAGGCCAACTCTTATCACCTCCCCCACCCTCCTCCCTCCCTGTCCCTGTAACCTCACTGCTTGGCAAGTTAAATGTGATCTTAAGGGCCCGGTGAAGTGATGTTCTGGAATTTAGGGCGGATTAGATGTGTATTCCCAGATGGGCTGCTTCTTGTAAGTGATCAAGCCTCTTGATATTTTAAGTATTTGCCATCTCTCTTGAGACTGAACAGATTAACGATGAAAGGAGAGCTTCCCCACCCTCCCTCCTCAGCCACTGAGCTTCCTGCTGCGAGAGTTCTTCCTCCATCTTTATCACATCACAGTCACTTGCACATAGAAGGTGTTTGTTTTTCGAGGCCCAGGGACAACACTCTTTTTCTTTTCCCTGCTAAGGCTGACATATACTTCCTCTTATAGGAAGAGTTGTCCTTAGTATCACTATGCCCTTCTGACCCTTAGGTATGAGATATTGGTGCCTACTAGTAAGTTCTTTCACCTTGTAATTTTTTAGGTTACCTCTGAATAGTCCATTATAAATATAACAAAAGGAACAGTATATGTGATTATATTCGTTTTAGAAGGACAGGTTCATAGCTTGCAGCTGGAGACACTAAATTTGCCTTAAGTTTGTTGTGCTTTTTAAATAACTGCTGAGATGTCTCATATAGAGTCTAAATTCAGTTTATTGAGTGCCTAAGAATTTGGCTATGGAGCATTATTTTAAGATCATAGCTTTGTATAATTTTAGTTACTTGATTATATTCACGTAAGAGTCTCCTCTTTGTAGATGTTCTTTAGGGTCTTTTTTGGTTCTAAACATTTTGATTCCAAATAGTTTGCATTTGGGTTTGTGTGGATCATTTTTAGTCTGTGGAAATCCTGAGGTGTAAGAATGGCTGTTTCTTTGTTCATCTTTGAGATGGTTTGCTTGTGGGTGTTTTCCCACCTCCTTAGGAGTGATAATTGAGTTATTGCTCTGTTATTTAAGGCCATTCATTTAAGGGTAGTCCTTTTTGTAGGTGATTACTCAAAATCTGTCAGCTGCCACCAAAATACAATACACTCTCACACTTTACTTCAGAGCAGGGGTCTGTTCAATTGCATCTTGTCAAAGTTTCTGAGATCTGAGCTTTCCCCATCATTTCTTGATCTTACAAATTGAAGTTTTTATTTAATCACAGGAACTTCATGGGAAAACAGCATTATGTGAAATATTCATTCATCACAGTAATGGTGTGATTGAGGAATCTCAGCAGCTGCCCTAAGTCCACGGTTGTGAGAATACAATTAAAATTTTAACGTGTTTTGTGAAACACTTTTCTGTAGTGCTCAGCTTTCAAAGTACATGGTGCTTAAGTATTAATATAAACTCCTACTTGAAGCCCTGTTGTAAGTTTAATGATGAGAAACATCTTTTTTCTTTGACAAATTCAAACATATTGACCTTATGGATTTTGATAGTTGCTGAAATTCCTAGATTTAGACTCAAAGTAAATCTTCAGAATATTGAATGCAAAGATTCTCAAAAGTTTGTGTGGGTAAGAATCCTCTGGCGAACTTATTAAAAATGCAGATTTGGCTCAATTGCTGATAACTTTTAGGTAGCACAATGATTTTAACTATTACAAACAGCTGTGAATGTTTTAGGTTGGGTCATTGTGGTGAACATATGTATGTGTTTCTGTGGGGCATATAGCTGGGAGTGAAATGTTGGCATTATCAGTTAGCCACATATTCAGTGTTAGTAGAATACTGTCTCATTTGAAAAGACCCTGATGCTGGGGAAGATTGAAGGTGGGAAGAGAAAGGGATGACAGAGGATGAGATGGTTGGATGGCATCACCGACTCAATGGACATGAGTTTGAGTAAACCCCAGGAGTTGGCAATGGACAGGGAGGCCTGGCATGCTGCAGTCAATGGGGTCGCAAAGAGTCGGACACAACTGAGCAACTGAACTGAACTGAACTGAAAATACTGACAAAGAGTGTTGCCAAGTGATTATACCAATTTATAGTCCCTCTTTTGGTGTGAAAGAATTTCTATTGTTCCACATCCTCACCAACACTTGGTATTTTCTGTTTTAATTTTAACCATTCTGGTGGTTATATACAGGTATTTCATTATCATTTAAATTTAAGTTCAATGAGTAAACAGTTTTTGGTATAATTACACAGTGCAATACCATTCAGCCAAAGAGAATGAACAGTCTACAGCTACATGCAGCAATATGGATGAATATCATAAATATAATTGATAAAGGAAGCCAGACAGAAAAGAATGCATACTGTATGATTCCATTTATAGACTTCAAAAAAATCAAAACCTCAGATGAAACTAATCTGTGGCCTTAGAAGTTAAGATAATGGTTAACCCTGAAGTGGGGAAATGGGTTGTGAGTGAAAGGGAGCAGAAGGGGACCATATTGGTGATATTCTGTTCTTGATCTGAGAGCTGGTCTTTGAGACAGGTTTAGTTGTGAAACTTCAGCAAGGTGCCCGTTTATGGTGAGTGTACTCATCTGTGTGTATAATAAACTTTTTATTAAAAACCTTTATCGAGTACAGATTTTCAGGCCCTTATGATGAAAAGTATGTTCCTTTCATGGGGCTGGGGACTTTGCATGCTTAAGAAGCACATAAGTGTTTGGGAGGCAGGTGACCTCAAAGTGCACTCTGAGAAATATTGGTGAAGGGGTTTAGAACAAGGCTGTCCCAGATGTGCCACTTTGACATGTAGACTGTTCTGAGCTAAAGGCAATCCACACCAGCAGATTTTATATTTTACCTTCCCCTTCATTGTCTAAAAGAAACTAGGTAGAGGGCCTGGTCTAGGAAGAGACCTGTTACCACAGATAATTACACAGAATATGGGCTGGGTGTGGTAAGCAGGGGGTGAGAATGGCTGAGCTGGAGATCCAGTTCCTCCCTGTCTCATTGTGTTTGCATGGAGTATTTGTTACCAAACATTTGGACTTCCCATCTTGCAAAGAATTGGTTTTTTTCCCCCTTGAAGTGCCAGATCCCCACCCTCTTCTCCTTGACTCAGAATGGCATATATGCCTCAACTGCCTAACTACTTGTGGGCCTCATATTCTTATGGGGCCCTTGTACATAAGTAGTTAAATTGGTTTTTCTCCTGTTAATCTGTCCTATATTAATTTGATTATTAGACCAACCAAAGAACCCAGAAGAGTAGAGGAAAAATTTTTATTCCCTCTACATTGGTAATAACATTCAGTGCAGCAATTTTGAAAGCATTCATCAGCCCTTCAAAATAATTTAATCAGCTGCTTTGTACATTGCAGTTATTTTAGATCATTTCAGACCACTCCCCTCCCGCCACCCCCCCACCCCCGGCCACCTTTCATCTTCTGAGAGTGAATCAGTCCTGGAAAATGAAAACACCGAGTGAGCTTCATGTGGGAAAGAGCTGCAGCTTATACTTGATGTGGAAAGGACAATCAAGTGAGAAATAAATCCATTAGGTGGGAAGAGAAAAACCCCATCAACTGCTGGAATCATAGAAACTCTCTCTGGGAGGAGGACTGATCATTTCTGATGAAAGCCCATTTCATTTATTTAGCCAAGAGTGATAAAGTATGTCTGTGTCTGAGGCATTTGGTGGAGGCTCTGTAAAAACTAGGTTAAGGACTCAATCAAAATCTCTTCCAATTACATGAGGGAGGAAGCTCAGAATGCAAATAACTATAAAGCTATTGCTTGTTGTGACTAAAAAGTCCCCCACACGGTAAGGCCTGAATCAGTTTTCATTTCATCACTAAGGGGAAAAACAGAGCTACCAGACACAATTACAGGCGAGTTTTTAAGGGGAACAAAAGGAATGGGAAAAAACCATCACTCAGTGCTTGTTTAGAGTTTGCTCTATCCACCAAGTCCTGAGAAAGAAAATGTTCTCAAATGTCAAGAGGGAAGTGGTTCTTAACCAATTAAAAAAATCCTCAGCTTTTAAAGGGGCCATTATTCTCCATGGAAATACGGGAGTATAGACGATATTAGCTACAGGCAAGCTGATATTAAGCTGATATTCACTGATGTGGCTGTACCAGTTGTTTTAAAAAAAATTGAAATACTTTCATACCTGTTGTAGGATTCCCTGAGCGCCCCTCTCCACTTCCACACTTCCTGGCTCCTCTAGACCTCTGGACAGTACAGCAACTAAGGAGTTGATGTTGGGCAGGCCTGGAACTGCCAACTCTCTTCAGCCCTAAGCTACCTCAGAGGTCTTTGCTCTGTGGTAATACCTGTGAAGAAGTAGCCTTGTTTGGGAGGGTAGGCTGAGGGACCCTATCCGTGGTCCTCTCATTCTCTTTAGGTTTTCACTGACCTCCCTCCTGCAATGCTACTTCCCTTGTAATTTGTCATTCTTTAGCAGTTTCTCACTAAAGTTATATTCTTAGGCAATGACGGATCAATAATTAAAAATGTAGATATTTTGTCATTAGATTAACCTTTGATTCCGTCAGTCCTCGATATCCAACAGCTTACTGATTCACTCACTCACTCACTCTCTCAGTCATTCAGCAAACATCTGTGGAATGTCTGCTACAAGCCAGGCATTGTGTTTACCAGTAAGACTCCATCGTCAGCCTAAAATAAAGCTCACAGTCTGGTGGGGATGACCAACCCATAAGTAGAT
This sequence comes from Capricornis sumatraensis, assembly GCF_032405125.1. Lineage (NCBI taxonomy): Eukaryota > Metazoa > Chordata > Mammalia > Artiodactyla > Bovidae > Capricornis > Capricornis sumatraensis. Next base: position 36,517,268 of record NC_091085.1, on the reverse strand, counting down.
AATTTTGGTGCAGCAATAGAGCTATGCCAAAGTATAACAGGAACATAAAGATTATGACGGGACTACCATCTAAGATAGCCTGAGATGGGTCAAGGATGACTTCCTGGAATTGGGGGTTTGAGCCTGGTCTTAATGGAAGAATAGAAATTAGGTGAATGATGATACAAAAATAGAGGAAATTTTGGACAGAGGACTGTATGAATAAGTGAGAAAGACAGTATGTGCAGGCAACATAGTGTAAAGTGTGAGAATAAAGTTGGTAGGAAGTGAGACCTAAGAGGAAGGTGGGGTCAGGAACACTGCCAAGGAGCTGAGATTTGACTGTGTAAGTTAGAAGCTTTTTGACTCACTAGGTATAACTAAATAATGTGTTACTAATAATAAAGTGTCAGTTTTGTGATGGCTTTACTCCTTTAAAAACTTAAATTAGAGCAAATTCAAGGTTATCCCCATAATATAGTGACTCTCTCCCACTGGCATTCCATATGCTTTTTTGAGAAAGAGATAAAGAAAGGGATCAAGCTAGGGCTAGGAGCCAGGGCTTGAGAATAACTCTCTGCTCAACTCATCCAAGCAGCAAGCTAGCTCATGACATTAAAGAATCGCCTCTGCATTTTACCTTCTTATCAAGATTTGGGGGCTTCATCAAATAGGGGGACATCCAGAGGACAGTGCACCTTCATGTGTGTATATTACCCATTTTGTTGGTCATGAGAGAACCGTGGCCACTGAGAATTCAAAGCTGTGGAAGGTTTCCCATGCTGTGGGCTCGCATGCATTTTATGGCAATTCCTCTGGCTTCACAGAGCAGTGATTGGACATCCTGTGGGCAAGGAAATCTCAGCCACACACTTCCAAAGTAGTTATTTTTCACGTAAATTACATATGTTTATTGCTGTGCTAATATTGTGCCCATTTAAAAACATCCTCCAAAATGGAAACTGTAAAAGAATAAGAAAATGAGATTAAAACATTTAGAATAATTAGAATAATTTTTATTTACTTATAAAAAAACCTCATGATTGAATGTGTCTATTTTTTTTAAATCTTGGTTTATACTTGTGATACTATGATTTGTAGGTCTTGCACTAAGTTTATCTCAGTTTTAGTTTTAATGGCTGATGTAGTGGAAAAGGACTCATAAAGTGATGTTGACCCCAGAAGAAATACACTTCCCAAGTCATGAGACTCAGTTCTAGTTCTATCTAGAAATTACATAATCGTTTTGTTGAAATTCAAGTCAGTAAATTTCCTTTATCCCTGGTATCAATCAATTGTTCTTATAAGCTAATTGGCATGGGTATGTATTTTTCATAGTGTTAACAGCTTCAATTTTTAAACCTCTGTTTAAAAATTATAAAAATAGGTTAATAAATTCTGTGTCTATCCCAGATCTTTAAAGTGTTCTGTACAAATGTTCGTATACATGATGCCTTTATATCATTTTGGCAGTAATACCACAAAATGATGGAAACATTTCCAAACATTCTTTTCAAATTTCTCTTCAGTAGGGGTTTCTTTTGAAAAGCAGGTTTTTTTTTTTCCTGTTCTCATTCATTGTCAAACTGTTACCTTTATTTTGAAGGCACTATGTGGTTTTTGTTTATTTGCTTTTGTTTTTGTTTTCAGAAACAGCTGGGAGATAGTGTACTGATACCATCAAAGAAAAGGCAGCAAACATAGGCTATTTGTCTTTTTGTAAAAGAAAAAATATGCCTCTTATTTAAGTTTGGCAGTTTAAAAATTGTCCTTATTGGATGTTGGAATGGGTGAGAGGAAGGAGTCCAGAACAAATTCTGAACTTTGCAGTGTGGACGTTTGCCTGAATGTGGTGTCACCAGATGAGGTAGATGGAGGAGAGGATGAGAGCCAGTTCAGAAAGATAATGAGACAGCAGTGGATCTTTGAGCTTGCTGAATTCAGATGCCTAGAGGACTTTCTGCTCTTACTTCATGCCCAGCTCATCCCTGGCTTTATGCCCAAATTTCCTTTTCCTCTGTTTGCCTATGTTGGTGGCACCACCATCTCCCAGTCACTTAATACTACAAACTTTTGAGCCATATGTGACTCGTCCTTTCATTTTCACCTGTATCCAGTATGTAACTAAGATCTTTCCTTTGCCATTTGTTCATGCTTTACATATATTTATTGAGCACCTGGTAAGTGCCAGGGGCTTCCCGCATAGCTCAGTCAGTAAAGCATCTGCCTTCAATGCAGGAGACCTGGGTCGGGAAAGTTCCCCTGGAGGAGGAAATAGCAACCCACTCCAGTGTTCTTGCCTGGAGAATCCCAGGGATGGGGGAGCCTGGTGGGCTGCCGTCTATGGGGTTGCACAGAGTCGGACAGGACTGAAGCGACTTAGCAGCTTAGCAGCAGCAGAAGAGAATTAAAGTAAGTGATGTAATCCTGCCTGGGTGGTTGCTATAGAGGAGCTATCCGGGAGGTGCCATTTAGGGTGTGTCTGAAAGTCCATGCACTAGCCATAGGGGAAGGAGCTTTCTAGGCAGAAGGGCTCAAGCCCTGGATGCTCTGGGAGGTCCTGGCACAGAAGGCTAGTATAGCTGGGGCTTGGTGGCAGTGGGGTAATCCTGATAGTCATGACTTTTTAAATCTCTGCTACTAGGTTCCTGTGCTCCATCATCTCATATGTGGCCTATTGTATGATGCCTTCTAATTTCTCCCTGCTTTCACTCTCTTCTCCACACTATTTTTCATATGGATGTCTAATTAGCCTGGAATTTTCACAACATTCTGCCATGGTAAAAAGGCCTTCAGAAGTTGAGGAGCAGCAGGCTGACCTTTGGAGGTCAAAAAAGACAGGCAGTTCTGCACTTGGGGTGTTTGCTTCCTGTGAGATTTCCCAGCAGCCTTGGAAGGAAATGATGTTTGTCTCTTGTCACCCTCTAGTATTTAACCACCTGTGTGTTCGCTTTCCAGTGGTTTTGTTGTTATTTAGTTGCTAAGTTGTGTCTGACTATCAACCCCATGAACTGTAGCCCGCCAAGCTCCTCTGTCCATGGGATTTCCCAGGCAAGAATACTGGAGTGAGTTACCATTTCCTTCTCCAGGGAATCTTGCTGACCCAGAGATCGAACCCATGTCTCCTGCATTGGCAGGTGGATTCTTTATCACTGAACCACCATGGAAGCCATTTCTAGTGGCTTAAACAACACAAATTTATCCTTTTACTGTTCTAGGAGTCAGAAGTCTGAAATGGCCTTACTGGGGTAACATCAACATGCCAGCAGGCCTGTATTCCTTTCTGGAGGCTTTGTTTCCTTGTCTTTTTTAAGCTTCTACAGGTCTCCCACATTCCTTAGCTTGTGGCCTCTTCTTGCATCTTCAAAACCAGCAAGGTAGCTTCTTCAATCTCTCACTGACTCTGATCTTCACTCTCTCACTTCCTACTTCTACTTGTAAGGACTTATAAGTGATTACACTGGATAGGATGAAAGTGAACTCTCAAAGTGAACTCATTGATAACCTTGTTTCTCCCTTATCGTGTCACATAATGTATTCACAAGTATCAGGGATTAGGATATGGACATCTTTAGGGGTCATTATTTTGCCTATGACACCAAGCTTTGTTACATATCTGTGAGTTAAGGGGACTTCCTACAAACGGAAAACCCACTAAGACTAAGAGAAGGCCGGTCATGGGACTCTGATTGCTTTGGTTCTGTATACATAGTGAAGCTATGCCCATCAATGGAGCAGGATTGTTACATTTTCCTGCAAGAGCAACTGAACTGGGGATGATGAGAATAACAGCCATTGCTATTAATAAAGATCACTGACCTTTAAGGTACCTCCTAACCCTGAGAGTTTATGATCTTCCTATTTGATGAAATGACACCCAAATGAGAATGCACTTGGAAGGTGTGCTTATGGAAATAGAGGAAATCATATCAGATAGCATAAGTTCTAAACTCTCAGAAGATTTATTATTAAGATTTATTTTAGTGAACACATCTGTCTTCCCCACACTTGGGTTATTTATAGGTGAAGAGGTACCAGAATGTTCCTCAGTGAGACATTCTTCTGCTCTCTTCAACCTCTAAGTTATGTCTATATTCTAAGGAAACTATTCTTTGGCAGGAAATCCAAGTGAACTGCCATTAAATTGATTTCCATTGGAGAGTGATCATATGTCCTGGGTTTATGGAAAAGTTATTGCATATAATTTTATTCTCCTCAGTAAGGAATTAATTAAATATATAACTTAGCTCAATTAATTTTTTAGCTTGGTAAGATTTTTCATACAAATAACTTCACAAATTAGAACAAGATACTCTGTTTTAATCCATCTTAATTTCAGTTTGAGGAAGTGTAGTCAATATATCTTCCTAGTGGTGGAATTTTTTGCCTGAATAATCATATTGCTACAAAATGTTCTTAGTCAGTATAGCTAGAGACAAACAAGACTTACTTCTAGGCTCTTTGTATAAGCAACAAATTGGTATTTGGTAATACATTTACTTTGAAAATAGGTAAAAGGAAGAAATGTTAAGAACAATGATATCTAATATATATTAAACACCTGACATAACTTGGGCACTGTACTAAGTGCTTTACACATATGGCACTTAGGTTTTAATCTTAAAAATGGAGTATCTTCTCCTTACCTTTATTATAGATAGAGAGGCTGAGACACTCAGAGCAATGTTTCCTAATAATGTATAAAGCTGGAAAGGGGAGAATTGATATTTGGATTAATTTACTATTTCCTAAAACTGCTTTAACCCTAAACCTTTCTTCATCTAAGCTCCTCAAGGAGGAGGAGAGACTTTGGAATTTAGGTGAGTTTTAACAGGGAGGAGCTTGGGGTAACTGGGATGGGAAGGCCAACACAGCTGAAGTGTGATTATAGTGGTGTTCTAAAGGGATAGGAACTGGACTGCAGAGAGACCCTATGAGAATATATCACCAGATCAGGATCCAGGGACCTCTGTGGCTGGGATCAGAGATCTTGCTTTGGCATCTTTTGTGATGAAGACCTGATCTGCCAGTCCAATCTGACCCATTTCAGAAAATAGCTCACCCTTCTCCCAGCCACTCAAATCTTAGCTTGGAGTCATCTATACTTCCTCTCCTTTTTTCCCCTCCTCAGTCCTACTCATCAGCAAGTTCTGATTGTCCTACTTTAAAATATATCTAGAATCTGGACTCTCCTGTCCTGTCCATCCTAATAACCACCACCTTCCTTGGTCCAAAGATTCATCTACTCTCGCTCTCCTGAACTGACATAACAACTCCCCAGCTGGCTGCCCTGCTTTCACTCCTGCTTTCCTAAAATTCTACCATAAAGTCAGCTTTTAAAAACATAAATCAGATGATGTTTTCGTCTCTCCTCCTAATCTTCCTCGACATATTCCTCCTGCATTTAGAATAAAATCCCAATCCCTTAAAAGGGCATACAAGGCCTAGGTGAGCTGGATTTTGTCCCCTTCTCTGAAGCCCCCTGGGATTCTGTATGTCCTTTCCCATCTCAGGACCAACGTAGAACCTGGGTTCCCTCAGCTGGGATCACTGGTTTCCTTAGATATTTGACATCATCTCTTTAAAGAAGCCTCAGGTAAGCACACCTTTGCATATGTCTCTCAAATACTCTATCACATCACTCTTTACATTTTGTTGTTGTTCAGTAGTCATTCCAAACTATTATTATTTTATTTGCAGATTGGTTGGTCTTTATCTCTTCTGTTGGAGGGCTAGAGCTCATCTGTATTAATTCTCAGTTTCTGACAGATTAGGAGTGCATTAAATATCTGATAAAGATATGAAAGAATGCATCTTAGAGATGTTTTTATTATTAAGTCCTTAAGCTGGTGCATATAGGGGACACAATTTGTTTTGGAGTGTCTGCTCAGCTCATAATAACCCTTTAAACTGGGTTTCCAGATTTGGAGAAAATGGCCCCAGGACCATTTGGTTGAATATAACCTTGATCTCCAGCCACATATCCAATCTCCAGTAGATTGGATAGCTGACCCAAGCTGGGTAAACCAAAACTACAACCCCTGCAGTTTGGAATTAGGACTCAGAGTAAAACAGTTGGACTGTACTGTGTATCCTCAGGAGACCTGAGCAGTCATAAGTTCCACTCTAGAGATCAGAAATGGCTCATGAGCAAACACAGAGGAGACTGAGTCAGTGTGAACTATGACAATGAGACACAGGGAGAGAACCTGGGTGACTTTCCAGGTTCTGATTCCAATGTCTTCTTGCTGCCCAGCTGACCTCCTGCCCTTGAGTTCAGGAAAATATCAGCTGTCTACCCTTCAAACTGGGACTTCCCAGGGGTGCAATGGTAAAGAAAAAGCCTACCAATGCAAGAGACATGGGTTGGGAAGATTCCCTGGAGAAGGAAATGGCAATCTACTCCAGTATTCTTGCCTGGGAAATCCCATGGACAGAGGAACATGGCAGTCTACAGTTCATGTGAGTCACAAAAGAGTTAGATATGACCGAGCGACGGAGCACACACACGCACCCTTAGAATGCCATCGCATATGTAAAGTCAGCGTGGTGAGGATTTAGCACTTTGGGAAAACAAATTTGCCATTACCATGTTGGTTCTGCTTCAGCACACGCTGCCCTATGTTTTCACCTTATATGATGATAGATGATTGCTTTCAGCTAGAAACTGCATAAGTAAAAAGGTTTCTAGAAAAAGCAAAGGGAAAAAAAAGCAGTGAGAGCCCAGCATCTTCATGGCATCCCTTGTAAGGAGAGAGTAAGGCAGAGTCTGAAAGCAGGAGGTGTGAGAGATGGAAAAGCAAGAGCTGTAGCAAATAGCAGGGAGCTGTGTGGGCGCAGTGAGCAGGGCTGCTGAGAACTAGGGTACTTGTCGAATATGAAAGGTATAGTTGCAAGATAGGAGTTTAGGAGCAGCAGAGTGAATTTCCTCAGGTGATGGATCATTATGCTGAAATCAATCTTCACAACAGAAGACAAAGTCAGCAAAAATGAAATATCCTTTGAAACCAGAGGTTTAAAGTATAGTAGGCTGCTCCACCATTAGTAACAAATCAATACCAACTCAGTTTAATACCACACAATCCCTTCTTAGCCCGACCTCATTACACCTGATACTAATGAGGCACTAGCATCCAATGGTCAAGGCTCGGAGTTTAATGTTGCTACAATCACCCCAATTCAAAAGGCCTTTATCAGCAAAAGCATGGGGGAGAAAAACATCAAGCTCTCAGCAATGCAGCCAGCTGTAAAGTATCTCTCAATGAGTTCACCAACGTGTGAACTTCAAAAGCCCAGCAGGATCTACTTATATTTGAAGATTATTTAAGCATCTGCTGCAGAGAGGAACTGCCTCTGAAAATGGTGCCTCTGACTGGTTACTTCTGTGGCAAACCCCAGAACATGGAGCTCTCCAGAGTAACTTTCATTCTTATGAGAGTTTGCATCTCACTCAGCTTGGAGTGTCATTTCTCTGGCTGGGGGTGTCTGGACAGCTTGGGGAGAGCAAGTGGACTCTAAGGACACGGCAGAGTTGAACATTAGTTACTTTTGAACGGATCAACAGACAACCTGGTACTTCCATGACGAACGCTTTCCAAACCCAAGGTAAGAGTGATACACACAGTTCACATGTGCTTACAAAAGCATGAGTAAAAATATCCTGGGACTCTTCAACTTGAGGGAACTCTGCATCTGTGGCTGCATCCAGGCCCTGCTGGAGTAAATGGCCATGAAATTTAGCTGAAGGAAGTTTCTTTGCCGAAAAAGAGAGGTTGCTAAGACCTAGAGCAGTGTTTCCCAAACTGATCTCAAAAGGGTGTTAGTATATGTGAGGAGATAAAAGGATTACATGGATAATCCTTGTGAGATACTGAATTAAACAAGTTAAAATTAAAATTTTAAATGTATGTATGTGTTAATAACATTCATGCATAACAAAAATCTATATAAAAACATATGATGTGTGCATGTATGCTAAGTTGCTTTAGTTGTGTCCAGCTCTGTGAGACCCTATGAACTGTAGCCTGCCAGGCTCCTCTGTCCATGGGATTCTCCAGGCAAGAGTACTGGAGTGGGTTGCCATGCCCTCCTGTGAGTAGCAATAAAAAGCCATCTTAATAAATGCAATATTACCAATCCCATCAATCAACCTGGGTGCATGTATCTGATTGTGTCCTCTTCTCTCCCCATGTAACCAGTTTTCTGAATTTTGTGTTTGCGTTTTGCTTTTCATCTGGTTCAACTATATATATGTCCTTAAATAATGTAATTTAAAATTTTATATGCTCTTGAATTATCTTTATATCGATAGCATATTGTACACATTTTTCTGAGCTATGCTCTTCTTTCAACTATGTTCCTGATTTTTATAGGCATTGATATGCACAACTGCACTCATTTTCATTGTTATTATCTGTTCTATGAATATCCCACAATTTTGCCACTCTTTTTTTGTAGATATCATGTTGACTACAGTGTTTTGCTATTACAAACAGTGGTGTTACAAACTTTCTTGAACATGGTTCCTGGGGCACGTGTGCAAGAATTTCTCTAGGGTACATATCTAAGAATAGAATTTACTGGATATGAGAGTTGGCACTTCAACTTTGTAGGATAAACCAACCAAAGTGATGGCTACAATTTTTATTCACTCCAGACTGTTAAGTTCATTGCTGTGTATCCTCATCAATACTTGGTAATGTCAGACTTAATTTTTTTTTTTTTTTGGCCTATTTCATTGTGATTACAGTTCTCATTTCTCTTACTTGTGAGTTTAATCATCTTTTCATGTTTATTGGTCATTTCAGTTTCATCTTCTATAAATGCTGTCTATGTTCTTGCTCAGTTTCTAATTGTTTTTTCCTTATGAATTTGTAGGAGTTCTTTCTGCATTCTTCATTGGACTTCTTAATTATATGTTTGTAAATTTCTTCTCCCTATCTGTGTTTCAAGTTTTTACTTTCTTAAAGGTATCTTTTCGTGAAGAGAAGTGTTACATTTTAATACAGATGGATTTATTAATCTTCTGTTATAGTTGTGCTTCCAGGGTCTAATTTAAGAAGTATTTCTGTACCCAAAGGTTATAAAGATGCTGTCCTTAATATTCTAAATTTTTGCTTTTCACATTTAAACTAATCTGTTTTTTAATGAATGGATTTCTTTCCCTCAGGACTTCTCTAAGTTGTGGACCTCCCTGAAGAGAGACAGAATGCAACATTTCCCTGTTGAAATTTGGCCTTGGGTTTATTTTTCAGAAGCCTCTTTAGGAATGTCTTGAAACACACTTTGAGAACCATGGGTCTGTAGATAGAAAGAAATGAAGCCCACTTTCTTCCTACAGTCTTGACCAGTTCTGGAACCTAGATCAACTGTGGGGTCACTTCCTTGTGATTGGCTTTCCTTAGTTTGAAATTAATGACCTTATTGCCTCAGCTAAAATGTAAAAAGCAATAAACTAGTAAGTATCAAAAACACTAGGGTAAAAACATTAGTATGCTGAAACGGATAAAAGTCATTTTAAATATTCACCATCCCCTCTCTTCACCCCATGCCTGTCACTGGGGACAGGAGTATTGTGTGGGAGGTTACTGCCTGCTGGATTCTCCCCTAGGCTTTCCTGTGGAGAATCTGGGGAATGGCTGGGTGGCAGGAGGGCAAAGAGGCTGAAACGATGAATCCGATGAAGAGCTTGAGGAGGGGTGGTTCACAGGGGTTTGGGGCATAGACAAGCCTTGATTCCTGCCTCTTGGAGAGCTGTTGGGGGAAGAGTTGAGAGTGAGAAGTTTAGAGCAAGAGGTTCAAAACAACCATGGAGTATGAGAGAATTGGAGAGACATGTTAAGGGACTAAAATGGTGCTGTGAATAATAAAGTAGATCTTTTAATGCCCTTGAAGAGGTACAAGAAAATATCAGAATAACTTTAAGTTGCTGGGTTTCTTTTATTGCAATGCCACACTAAGGCTTACTAATTGGGATCACAGATATTATAAGATTCTTTTACTCATGTGATTTCATTTGATCATAACAATAATTCAGTGAGGTGGGTAGGTAAAACATTACTTATCCCCATTTCATCTGAGAATACTGACTCAGAGACGTGAAGTGACCAAGTCTAAATTTGAGAGTGGTTAGACAAGATTCAAAATTCAGAACTCATATATGGAGTGCCTGTGTCTTTCTACCATACCATGCAGCATGTAGGGAAGACAGATGTGGATGCTCTTGGATAAAATATTTGTGCAAAAACTAATCACTTCCAAATAAAATGACTGTTTTCTGTTATTCGGGTTTCATGATCATAGTTTCTTAAATGTCACAATTTCTTAAGAAATGCTACTCAAAGATTACTGCAAAGTACCTGTATCTTATATAATTTTGTAAGATTATTTTAACCTAGCGTTTCTCAAGTTTAGTTCACATAAAGATGACTTTATTTAAGTAAGTGGACATTTCCATTAGTAATAGGAGTATCTTATTCATAAATTCATAAGCATATAGTTTAAATTTTTCTGTATATACCTGAGAAAATGATGGCAGAATGGCAATGGAGGAGGCAACTTAACATTTGTGTTCAATAAGATTAAAAAGTTAACCATCCCTAGGGAAGTAAGCCCCCTAACAATTCAAATATGATAAGATATTCTCATTTGCTGAGAAATGTATAATACTTAACACTACGGTTGAGAGGATCTCACTTTTCCATTTCACAAAATACATATGTATATTAATGTGTACTTTCAAGTAGCTAAAAAGGGGCCATCTTAAAACTTGAGATTAATATAACTATTTCTTGGTGTTGCAAGGATGATAGAGGATTTCAGGTGCTGGAGATATTTCAAGAAATTGTTATTTTATTAACAGTCTCTCTTACTCCTGGCAATTAATTTTCAGCAGTTTCAGCTGAAGTTAATAGCATTTTTTTTTTCCTTAACTGAGTTTTTTTCTTCAATAATGCATTGGGAGTCCTATTGTGGCCCCATCTTGGCTGCAGTGTGCAGTTGTTCTGTGCATCATTTCTTCCAGTGATTGGAATAAACATGAACAGGTAGCCCAGAACATAATATATAAAGTCAGATCTGTGGCCCCAATATGATAGCAACAAAAAGTGATTAATAGTTTGTTGTAATGAGGCAACTGGCATTTAATAAGTTATTGATTTTTCTCAGCATGTTACTAAAATGATTTGGAATGTGAAAAAAAGTCCTCTGTTCATATAAGGCAGTATTGATTAAGTATGAATTCATACATTGGGATTCTGGATGCCTTGTTATCTCAGGGCCAGTGCATATTACCTGATTAATATTGATAGTATTGTCCTCATCAGTGAATTCCCAAGGCATCGTTTTTTAGTCAAGGAAGAATGAAGTGTTTAGTGTGACCCTGAAATCACTTTGTAGCAGATCCAGAGAAAGGTTGTTGATGATTCAGAGCAAGTGGCTGCAGATTTAATTTGTTGAACTGGATTTAATTTGTTCCAGTTGTTTCAGGGTTGTAGTAATGCTTAGAAGATGCTTCCTATTGATATTCTTTTACTTCATTATTTTCATGCACATTTTTCTTTGCCCGATAAATTCCTTCTCTATTTTCTATATGGCAAACTTCTAGTCATCCTTCAGGACCCCACTCGAAAGTCATCTCCAGGACCCTGTTCTTGGTTCCCTTGGGAAGATTTTGTTCTCTTGGATCCTCCTACCACCCTTCGTTGTACATAAGTCTTCAATGCAGAGGGATAATACCAGTAATTGTGGGGTTTTTTTTTTTTACTGTGCCGGGTCTTCGTTGCTTTGCGCGGGCTTTTTCTAGTTGTGGTGTGTGGGCTTTTCATCAGGTTGGGGTCTCTTGTTGTGGAGCACAGCTCTAGGCACGCGGGCGTCAGTAGTTGCGGCTTGTGGTCTCTAGAGCACAGGCTCAGTAGATGTGGTGTATGGGCCTAGTTGCTCCATGGCATGTGAAATCTTCCTGGACCAGGGATTGAACCCATGTCCCCTACACTGGCTGGCAGATTCTCATCCACTGAGCCGCCAGCGAAGTCCAGTAATTATGCTTCGTATTTGCTCCCTACTAAACCATGAACTTCTTTTGGACAGGGAAGGAAACTTTCTTTGGTGATTTGTTTGCCCGGAGAATTCCCAGTATTTGGGAAGAAAATATTAATACACAGCTGGCTATGTGTAAATACTTGCTGCTGTTCCACAGTGGGTAGGTGTCTCTTCGCCATACAAGAAATGGAAACTTCTTGTTCCACAGGATTTGAATGAGCTTTATACTACCTTGGGGAGATAACGGGTATCACTGTGCCTAGTATCTTTATTGCTCCTACTACCACCACTACTTATGGAGTGCACTGTGCTCAACACTTTAAACACAGAATCTCAGTTTCTCAGTATGGAGCAAGGTGATTATTAAATTCTCCATTTTAGAGATAAAGCAAGGCTTAATACTTTCCCAAAGGTCACATTACTAATAAGTGGTGAATCAGAGAATCAAATCAAGGTCTTTCTGACCCCATAGCCTGTATCTACAGTGTGACTTGAGACACTCTGGTAAAGGTTAATCCAAACCAGGAACCCAAAATTCCACCCTTAGAGATTAACTTCATTTTGAGTCTTGTAGGCTTTACAGGGGGCAGCTGTGGTAGGATGGGAAAACTGACTCAAATAGAGTATTCTAATAGATTGGAAATAGTTGATGAACTGTAACATATTAAATTCCTGCCAACTAATTTCTAATTTGCAAGGAGATCCGAACAGTCCATCTTAAAGGAAATCAGTCCTGACTGTTCATTGGAAGGACTGATGTTGAAGCTGAACTTTGGCCACCTGATACAAAAAGCTGAGTCATTTGAAAAGACCCTGATGCTGGGAAAGATGAAAGGCAGGAGGAGTAAGGGGAAGACAGAGGATGAGATGGTTGGATGACATCACTGACTCAATGGACATGAGTTTGAGTAAACTCCAAGAATTGGTGATGGACAGGGAGGCCTGGCCTGCTGCAGTCCCATGCGGTTGCAAAGAGTCGGACATGACTGAGTGACTGAACTGGACTAATTTCTCAAGATGGGTCAGTCAACAACTAGAAAAAAGCTTTTCCTTTAGCGGTATTTTACATAGGAAAGAAAATACAGAAAAGGGAGCCAGAGAGAGGATCTGAAAGGAGAGCAGAGATGCTAAAGACTAAAGGGAGTTGGTGGGGGGGGGATTCCTTTTGGTTTTTATAAAGGCTCTGACCACCACTGAGATAATGGTGTTACTTCAAGTAGATCAAAATAGAATGGGAAATGCAACACCCATCTACAGCATAGTATTGGTTTCCTTTTGCTGCTGTAATAATGTGTGGCTTAGAACAACATAAATTTACCCCCTTATCATTCTGGAGATATTCCTTCTGGAGGTGCCTAGGAAAGAAGCTATTTCCTTGCCTTTTCCAGCTTTTAGAGACCGCCTGTATTCCTTAGCCTGTGATCTCTCTTTCCATCCTCCAAGCCAGCAGCATGACTTCTCTGACAGACTGGCCCTCATTCTCTTGCTCCTTCATTCACTTAAGGACCCTTGTGATTATTTGGGGCCACCTGGATAACAGTGGATTATCTCTCCACTCAAACCTTGTAACTTAATCATATCTGCAAAGTCTCTTTTGCTACGTAGGGTTCCATATTTACAGATTGTGCAGATTAAGAGGTAGACATTTCTGGGGTACAGTATCCTGCCTCCCACAGATGTGTTAGAGTGGAAGAGAGAGAACAGGAGATGGGTTCCAATCTTGCTGCTGCCATTGAGAAGTCATGTACCTTGGGGCAAACCTCAGCCTTCCTGGGCCATAGCTTCCTGGGCCATTGGTTTCTTTACCTAAATGCTGGGAGACATGGCTCTGGCTAATTAAAAGCCAGACTTGTTTTTACACACCTGCAAATGATAACGTAGTATTCATTTAAGGCCACTGCTGAACATGTTATTAGTCCTTCTAATGGTGTTTCTGCAGGTTCTCAGCTGATTTCTGCTCACCATCCAATATTTACTTACACCTTGCCTACAGAGCCTGTAAATTTTCAATTTCTCATTTTAAATAGGGAGCCCCAATTCTGTAGTCTGGTCGATACATTAAATATCCACAGCCAAATTGCTTAACGCCCAGGTTTTTATCCCCTTCAAATTAAAGCTTTTAAAACACTCGGACTCCATGCTGGCTGAATGACACACACAGACTTTCTCCCGGCTCTCAGGGGCAGGTGATACTGGTTCCTGTCAAGTTCTAAATCTGGATGCTTTTTTATAGTGGAACAACTAAAAGGAATTGCTTCCTTATGATATATAACCACTACTTATTATAGACTGATCCATTTTGTAGCAGGGAGGTGGCAGGCAGGGGGCTGGAGGAAGAACGAGAACCCATCTTAGACCCGAGAGAAAGTAACCTTCTAATTGCCTTTTCCATGACAGCATCATAAGCGTCTTTATGGTAGCTTTATTTCACAGTGACCTGCCACACTGCTCTAATTTTTCTGGTGTCACTCATGCAGGTTTAAAAAATGATTGGTTTTATGGCTTTTATTTGGGAATTTGTCAAGGTTTTACATTTGCGGAAGCCATGAAGCAGTGGCCTAATAGTTCATAATTTGGTGTTTAAAAGATATTGGTGGGTAGCCTGCTTGTGCCACAGGTGCCTATAGTGATCACATCCTTATGCCTAGCGGGGAAATCTCCATAATTTCTTTTATGCTACAGTAAACCTTTGCTGTCAGAAAATGCCATTCCAGGTTCCAGAGGGCTCCTGGCATCCTGAGATGGGAGAAAAGCCTTTCAAGCTTCATGATCAGGTTGATATTTAAACCTAATTCCCATGAAATGTACTTCAGGTGTTAGTAAACCCAGACTTGGGTCAGCGTATTCTGGCCAGCCAGATTTACGCACTCTTTTTTTATGACTCACAGTCTGGAAATGAAAAGCACTGGACTCTGAATTCTCTCTAGCTCTCTTGCTCTCTCTCCGTAGGATCTCAAAACCCCTAACAGATGTTTTTAAAAGCTTCACTTTTGAAGGCTGTCTTGGCCTCCTGCCACTGTGTATACTTTAAGGTTTAATGAAAATTGGTGCCTCCCGAGCTCTCCTCCTAAGGGGGAAAGCAGCTCCTCTCTGGTGAACTTGCTCATTCCTGCTCAGAAAGAACACACGGGGCTGGTGAGGTCGTGTGTAAACACGCAGCACACACACCTGCTCTGTCCCTGGCTCCTTTCTTTCCCGGCTGCCTGGGTTGCCTCGGTCCGGTGCATACCTGCTGGTGTTTATCACAGTTGGTGTTTCTCCCCCTCCAGTGCGCCTCCGCGTAGCCGGTGCTTATTTGAGCAGTGGGCGATCTTTCTGAAGTGACCTCCGCTGGCCGGGAGATTTATGGTGGCGTTAGCTTTCATTATGTGTGGAGGCTGCCTTGTGAGCTCACTGCGTCGCTGTCAGAGGAAGAGCAGAACGCTTCCCAGAATAAGCCTCCGGTATTATCTTTGAACATATGTTCTTGATTAAACGAGAAGAGGAAAGTCTCCGTTTTTCCCATTTGGAGGTTAAAGTGGAGGGTTTGTCTAAAAACAGATTGCAGTAAATTGTGGGTTTATTTGAACAGTATGTCAACATTATTTACTCATGAAAAAAAAAAAAACTCAAATTGATAGGTTTCTTTTAATTACCTCATCCTGAAAGCTGCTCTCCACAAACAGAAAATATTTCAGAAGCCATTTGGATAAGTCTGGAAATGTTGAATTACTGGAAACCTGCCGAGAATAATACCTTTGAAAATGTTTCCGTCGTTCTGAGTATAAGAAAACTTGATTAGGAAACAGCTTGTCACTGAGAAAACCGGTATTGCCTTCTGTGATCTTGATAGCCTCCTGGTAAAAGATGGCTTGCAAGATTCTTGCCTAATGATGATCACGCCATTCTGAAAAACAGGTACCTTTCTGAAGCTAGGGTGTTACTGTCCGTCACTCAGACCACAGTGGCCTTGTTTAACCCCACTATGATAATATCTTTCTCTTGGGTTCTGTCCAGAAAACACAAAAGCTCAATGAAAAAAGGTTCAGTAATTGAGTGAGTGCTGGGCAAGTCCAAAGCACTCTTCTTGCAAATCCAGGCCAAAGCACATTTTATAGACAGTGTCTTTTGACTTCATTGCTTGGTCCTGACTAGATGAAAAGATGATCTGATAGATACAGCCATTCCCAGGGCCCAAATCTATTTAGTGGGTGAGGGAGGTAGTTGAGGAGAAGACAGGACAAGACTCACGTGCCAGCCACTCATATACACATACAACCTGGGCTCATATCCTTCTGTGTCATCCTTTCAAAACTGCTTCTGCAACTGACAAACAACTAATCTCAAAAATATACAAGCAACTCCTGCAGCTCAATTCCAGAAAAATAAACCACCCAATCAAAAAATGGGCCAATGAACTAAATAGACATTTCTCCAAAGAAGACATACAGATGGCTAACAAACACATGAAAAGATGCTCAACATCACTCATTATCAGAGAAATGCAAATCAAAACCACAATGAGGTACCATTTCATGCCAATCAGAATGGCTGTGATCCAAAAGTCTACAAGCAATAAATGCTGGAGAGGGTGTGGAGAAAAGGGAACCCTCTTACACTGTTGCTGGGAATGCAAACTGGTACAGCCACTATGGAGAACAGTGTGGAGATTCCTTAAAAAACTGGAAATAGAACTGCCTTATGACCCAGCAATCCCACTGCTGGGTATACACACTGAAGAAACCAGAACTGATAGAGACACATATACCCCAATGCTCATCACAGCACTGTTTATAATAACCAGGACATGGAAGCAACCTAGATGTCCATCAGCAGATGAATGGATAAGAAAGCTGTGGTACATATACACAATGGAGTATTACTCAGCCATTAAAAAGAATCCATTTGAATCAGTTCTAATGAGATGGATGAAACTGGAGCCGACTATACAGAGTGAAGTAAGCCAGAAAGAAAAATACAGTATACAGTATACTAACGCATATATATGGAATTTAGAAAGATGGTAATGATAACCCTGTATGCGAGACAGCAAAAGAGACACAGATGTATAGAAAAGTCTTTTGGACTCTGTGGGAGAGGGCAAGGGTGGATGATTTGGGAGAATGGCATTGAAACATGTATAATATCATATAAGAAATGAATTGCCAGTCCAGGTTCAATGCATGATACTGGATGTTTGGGGCTGGTGCACTGGGATGACCCAGAGGGATGGTATGGGGAGGGAGGAGGGTTCAGGATGGGGAACATGTGTATACCTGTGGCGGATTCATGTTGATGTATGGCAAGACCAATACAATATTGTAATTAACCTCCAATTAAAATAAATTTATATTTTAAAAAACTGCTTCTGATGTTTGCTTTCTGTGTATGTGTGTGTGTGTGTAAGGGACTGTGGAGTGGTGGCAGGGGTTCTGTATGTGAGAGGGTGGGGTGAATTTGGGGCCAGCATATCATGATCTACCCTGGGCCTCAAGTCCTTTGTGCACATCCCATGCTTTGGGCGATGTTCCATGCAACAGCATATTGTGTTGCATTTACCTCGTGGGAAACCTATAAGCAGAGTGTTTCTCAGTAAGAGTGTTTCATCTGAAATGGACATGTGCAGGACTGACTCCAGGACTGCTGTGTGTGCTGGTACAGTTGTTTGGTTAAGTATTGTTAAATATTGGTATTGCTATCAGTTGGTCAACCACTGCCTGAAATCCACAGCCAGGCACCAAGTGTGATTGGGCACTGAAGCCTCGCCACCCTGGGTGTATATGTAGTTATCTTGGCCTGAGCTTCAGAGAGGCTTCCCTGCACCTGCCTAGATCCTCAAGGCAGCCCGAGCATTGAATTCCTTTGGACCCAGTTTGGGTCTGTGTGGAGGAGGTCAGACAGAAAGAGACTTGCCAGGGCAGTGCTCCCAGTCATGCCAACAAAATTCACTTTGTAAAAGAAGTTTTGAGTCATTTGGGACATCAAAGGGTCTTTCTTCCTACCCTTGCAACTCTTTTCCTCCACATACTGGTGTGAAGTCCCGAAGCCTTCACCGTGGAGACCAGTTCAAGGACGGAAGATGTAATTCTAGCCCCAGCTCCGACACTTAATAACTCCATGACCTTGGGCAAGGAACTTAACCTCCCCACACTGTAGTTTTCTCATCTGCAGAGTGTTGATATTGGCCTCGATTCCTTCCAGCTGTAACAACAAATGATTTTAGTCCTAAATTTCTGTTTACCAGCCCATTCACCCACCCCAAGTGGAATATCAATGGCTATTCCATTTATGCTTCAAGGAAAAAAAGAAAAATAACATCACCTGCTAACAAATAATGTTTAAACGTGAGTCAAGGTAAGAATGATGCCAAGTGCTCTGATGCAGCCTGAAAGAGGGACTTGACAGGCACAGGAGATGGCTGGCTTGCTCCACCCTTGCTCACTGCATCATCAGCATAGGTGAGCACTCTTGATGAGCTCAGCTGATGGAGCTTCATGTTAATGGAGCCCTGGTCACTAATACAGTTCCCACTCCACCTGGCTAAGGTCATCTTATCTCGTGGTGCTACCCTAGCAACCGCTTGAAAAATGTGCATTGTGGTTCATGCCAATGTGCAAAGGCCCCTAGAAAGTATGTAGATGTGTCAGTGCAAGTTCATCATGAACAAGAAAAATAATCTCAACATACAGGCAATAATGTCATATACTTGACATAGAGGGGCATTGTGTCAATGGGATTAACATTGTTTTTGATGACTCATTTTGAGTATTGCAGTTCTAAGTTACACATCATGACATTTCTTTTTTATTTTAAAAAAGTTTTCGGTCTTTCAACTGGTGATTTTTTTCTTTAATATGTTGGGCGTATTTTGAGATGGGGAGAGGAGGGTAAGGTTCCACCTTTTATTTTAGAATAACTATCATTCATAACTTCACAGCCAAAATACAGAAGTTCATTTTGTAGATTTTTTTTATCAACCTATTCCCTCCATGGAAACTATCATTAATCATATAACATAGGCATCAACAAGGATTACTAGGACCAAGATACCATGATAGTTACTCTTATCTGCACTTGGGAAGGTTGTTATTTTATGCTTGTTAAGGACAGACGCATTTATAGATTTGTGTGTGAGTCTGTGGCTTTCTGAAAAGTTTGAGTTCTAGCCCAGGCCGTATGTCTAAGGGCTTCAGTGTCATGGTGTTGATAGACAAGTGTTGTGGTGGTTTGGGGGTCACCCTTGTTTTTTCAGGAAAGTAACTTTTTAATCTAGATTCTCATCTCATATCTCTGTTTCACATTGGCTTCCTCTCTGTCCCCATAAACAAAACTCCTACCAGGCTTGAACTCCAGCTTGGTTTTAGGAATCACGGCCAGCTTTTTTCATAAGCAACACTGCAGACACTTAATGAAAGAATTTAAGCTGAGAAATTTAGTACTCTTGAATTAGGACATCCTGGGATTTGTCCCTATTCAACACGTTCTTAATTTAAAAGCTAAAAAATTGATAAATGTCACCTCTAGATGCACATACTAAATTCAGAATCTAAAAATAGCTGCCAAAGTACAACACACACAAGTACAGTATGAATGGGTTGATGTTCCTTCAGCAGTTTAACCTGTCAGTATCTCACACTGAGGGTTTGTCATTGTTGTGATAGCATTTTAGGTTTGAAACTGACTTTCCTGTAGTGCTGGCCTTATCAGCCATCCTTTACCCATCTTCCTTCCTGTGTATGTAAAGGAACCTGCAAGACCCCTTGGTGAATGGAAGCCTGATCCACCAAAGCTTAGCAGTGAAGGAAGAATCTGTATCTTGGGGAGGGACAGCCAGGTTTTATGGCAAACGTTTGTTCCCAAGACTCCCCTTCTGTCTAGGGATTTCTTAGTATGGTATTGTCTCCCCATCAGACATTCCTCCTCCACTAATTCTCAGGACCAAGAGTGGACTTTATTCTCCTCTCCTTAATTCTCCAAAGCACAGTGTGGCTGTGACCAAACTGTAACTTTTAAACAAATTTTTAGGTACTAAAAACTTGGGGTAACAAAAGAGAAATAAATACTAAGAGTTACATAAAAACAAATGATCTGGTTTGCAAGATTCATCTCTCTGCCTGGTTTCTGCCTCATTTGGAGAATAACTTCTATCTCTACTGCCTGGTGGTGGCCTCTAGCCAGGTCTCCAAGAGAGAAGACTGTTTCCTTCCCACCTATCTCAGGATCTCTCTTTCCAGTCAGAGACCTTTTTCTCTTGGATGACAGATAACTGTCAAAGTCCATCCTTATTCTATGGCCTCTAAAAGATCAGAATGAACCTGGCTTGGCCCAGAAGCCTTATGAGACCTACAGGAGGATGAGGTGTATTTATGTCTGGGAAGTGTAGGAAAGTCAGGACCAAACCCCAAATGCTTTCTTATAATAATGATTATGACCTTTTTTGTGTTTACAGCATACTTGCCAGTATTAGAATTTTTGTCAGTACACTTGAAAAAAAAGGAAAATTAACAAGTCAACAATCATTATAGAACAATAACTTCCATGCTATAACAGCTCTTATTGGTCACTAAGAGTTGGACACGACTGAGCTACTAACACACACATTGGTTGTGTTTTATCACTTCTCTTGAATAAAACAATGTGTTGATCTGACTTATTCTCTTCAGGCCTCTAAGGGCAAAGTTCTTCCTTGTTCCAGTGAATATTTTTTTGTTTGTTTGTTTTGGTTTGATGTTACCACTGCCTTATGTCCAATCCTAGCAAGTTATCCTCCATCCTAAAGGAAATCAGTCCTGGGTGTTCATTGGAAGGACTGATGTTGAAGCTGAAACTCCAATACTTTGGCCACCTGATGCGAAGGGCTGAGTCATTTAAAAAGACCCTGATGCTGGGAAAGATTGAAGGTGGGAGGAGAAGGGGACAACAGAGGATGAGATGGTAGGATGGCATCACCAACTCAATGGACATGAGTTTGAGTAAACTCCGGGAGTTGGTGATGGACAGGGAGGCCTGGCATGCTGCAGTCCTTGGGGTCGCAAAGAGTCAGACATGACTGAACAAGTTATCCATTTATTCTACATCATATTGCTTCTGTCCATCTAATGGACATCATAATAGCCTTCATACTTGGATGTAGCCAAAATAAAATTTTCCTGTCATTTAAAATATATTAGTACACTTAAGCTTTCTCTGACATACCAAAGTGCCACAGGACCCTCTTTGACAATAACTTTAGTACATTATTAGGGTAATTTGAACAAGATCAGAGTTTTCATAGTGCATGTTTTTGGCTAATCTTATTATATAAGCTTGCCTTTAGTGTGCATGTGATAGGTATGTAAAAGATATTTGCATTTAAATTTCCTACTTGTATGTGAATTCAGGTATATGTGTATGTTTTAAATAAGCAATATGGCAAGGAATGTTGGCTCACATACAAAGATCTATAGATGACTTTCTCAGCATGGGCCCTTGGGTTTTGTGGTGCTGTGACTACTTCAAAACAAAGGGAAATGTTTTGCTATGAATTTCCTGTTCCTGGAAGACTACATGGTTGAAAAAATGTCTTCTTTCCTCTTGAGAACTATTCATGTGCCAAAGTAAGAAGAAGCCCTTGAAAGGATTACTCAGTCTTCCCCCCACATTTTCTCCTCACCCCCAAAGTCTAATAATTTTTAAAAAGAAACGGAAGAGCACTTGTCACTAAACTGCTTAACACTTTAAAATAGCCAGATGCAGTGCATGCCTCTCTGTCAGGTTTGGACTCACACCAACCATGAAAATGCTCTGTCTTTTTTTAAGGAAATAAATTGCATACATATCTCAAAAAGTATTCCAAAAAGTGGTTTCCTTTTTGCTTTGTCTGAACTACTCACACGTCAGTTTTAACCATGCTCTGAATCCATGAGCATTTTCTTTAGCTTGCCAAACTTCACCACCTTCTCTGCGTATTCACCCAAGTGACTGCACTATATCAGTTGGTTGCTAAGAGGTCAAGATCCCTGAATCTCAGGCTTGGAAGAGACATTGAGATAGGTTACAAAATGCCCCTCTTTTTTTTTTCTTTAAATAAATGAAGAGATCAAAACTCAGAGAGATTGACTGGCTTCTGGAAGCCACAAACCAGAAGGTAATAGACTAGGACCCAGACTTCCTTGGTTGATTTTAAGTTCATAACTGCTGCAGCTTTGGTGAAGCCCCTTGAATGCTGCTAGAAGTTCTATACATGTAAGGTGTCCATGGAAGGTTGATGAAATTGTCATTGTGCTCAATCCTTTATTGAAAGTACAGAATCCACCAAAAGTTTGTCTACCTCTAATAAATACTTCAGGGTAAAGAGCACCCCTTTCTTTTAGCCAGCCTTCAGCTATCTCTTACTTCTGAAATGGCTGAGAAAATACAATTCATTATTATTTATTTAAAGTTTTCAGAATTTAAAGTTTGTTAAATCTAGATGTGAACACATAATTGTTACAGAATCACAACTTCAAAATAAGCATTTATTTTGAAAACAATAAATACTTATAAGAACAATTTTGTCTAAAATCAGCAGTTCAGAAAATGATTTCATTAAAATGCCTTTATCTTCCAGGTTCAGCATCTAATTTGACAAAGAAAAGGAAATACAATGTTTATGACACCTGACTATGGAACATTCTTAGGCTTGTTGATTTGTGATGGTTTTCATTCAAATTAATCTTAATTTTTATCCTTTCTTTAAATTTGTGCTGCAATTGTTTGATATTGTGATTACACAAAAGTAACAAAATGATCCACTCTCCTAATTCTGTGATTAGCCTTCACGTTTCATTGTTCTATTGAACCCCTCACTTACCTTTTGCCCTTTCTCCCAGTGCATCCAGATGACTGAGGTTTACATATGTGTCATTTTCTCAATAACGTCAGAAACCCTCCAGGAATAGAGGCAGTATAGCAGTGCCCCCTTTATGGTAGAGATCTTGAAGAAGCGCCTTTTGCACTGGGTAGGTTACCTCTAGCGTCATTTAAAGAATGTTTGCTGTGGTATCTATAAGTCTACGTAAACATGAACCATGATACTTGCTTTTAATTTGTTTGGCAGCCAGATTGCCTCAGTTCCTTGTCCCAGGCTAATTTTCAGGGCTTCTTCATGGAATCTAATCCAGGATTATGCTCAATCATTTGAGACAGCTATGAAGTAGGGTCAGGCTGCCTGCTGTCTGGGTAAGAGTAACTTGTTTATTGAATAGCTGGAACTCAGTGGAGTTTATTCTTTTGTTATTGTCTGAAAACATACTCTTGGATCTCCCTTTCCCATGCACAGTTTTCTAGCCATTTTCAGGTGCAGTATTTTAAGGTCCACTCAAATCTTCTCCCTTCTCTCCTAATAACCCTAACCCTCCCCTGGAGGGAGGACAAGTGTGGTCTTTTCTTTCATTTTTCTCTTTTTCATTTCCCGTCAGTTGTTGCCTATGGTTCTGTCTTCCTTCTTTGCACATAGCCAGGCAAGAGGGATTAGGAACCAGGTGGAAATGTCTCTTATCTGTCAGTGTTCTAATCTTGTCTCTGTATCCTTGGTTTTCTTCCAGAACCCTTTACCCTCTGGCTGACTTACTGTGACCCTTAACAGTATACTCACAGCTGGCCTCTCCTTGCAGCCTGCTTAGTCTTGAAATCTAACCTACTCGCCAACCTACAGTCAGCTCCTGGACCACTGTCAGCACCTGCCTTCAGACAAAATTCTCTTTCATATATGTGTTCTCACTTGCTACTTTGGTTTCAAATCAATAGGTTTGTTGTTTTAGTTTGACTTTGTTTTTCCACCCTAGGTGCTTTCCCTCATTTGATTTGAGTCTAGCAGTGTACTTCCCTGGTAGCTTGGATGGTAAAATGTCTGCCTACAATGTGGGAGACCCGGGTTCTATCTCTGGGTCGGGAAGATCCCCCAGAGAAGTAAATGGCAACCCCCTCCAGTATTCATGCCTGGAAAATCCCATGGACCGAGGAGCCTGGTGGGCTAAAGTCCATGGGGTCGCAAAGAGTCGGACACGACTGAGCGACTTCTCTTCTTCTTCTTCTAGCAGTGTACTTAAAATTTTGTTTCATGCCAGATCTAGTTATTGTAGGGTCTCCTACTATATTAAGTCTACTATACCAGGGAAGCAGAAATTGGACCTTTGAGTTTGGGAAGCTTTGCAAATATCCAGATAGGGAGAAACATAACCATCTCCCTTCATTGCAGACTTGCCTATTCTACGATTGCATCTGTTCCTATGTGATCCCTCTAAGAATCTATTTTTAAATTTCTAGTTTTATTAGTCTGGACAGTGTGGTAATAGCTGGACTGACTTTTTTGTGTTTTAGTAAGTCTTTTTTTTTTCTTTTTGGATCTTGTGTGAGTACTTAGTAGTTACTGTCTCCAGCTTTGGGGCTTTAGCCAGAATTCTGAAACAATACGAAATGTTCCATCTTGTTCTGTGGTACGTATGGTTGAGCCCTGGTGTTTTTAGACTGTAATTCTTAGTCTCATTTGAAAATGTAAATACTACTTAAACTAGTCAATCCCAGCTTTCTGAGGACCTGAGCTCTACCATTAGTTGAGTTGTCTGGTGAGAACTTGGTTGGCAAACTGGTTATATGTTTGACTTGAGGTTTCTGGTGCTCTTCTACAAAGTGTAAAGATTTAGAGTAGCCACCATGGCATATTTGGGATCTTCAACATATATTTCTAGAAAATGAAAATCAGTAATCTATCCTATGATGTTTTCACCTTGAGCTTGGACTTCATTGAAATAAGCTGCATATGACAGGGACTTTATAGTAACAACACTGGAGAAGGGGGTGTGAATGGGAAAAGCTCATGAGAAATCAGGTTAATGGCTACCACAGCCATTAAGAGCAAAGCTACTGGTTTCGAATAGCTTTAGCAAAATTCCACATCAAGAAGTTTCCCAAAGGTATCGTGGAAAACTTCGGGAGGCTTTGGCAGCTTCAAAATACATTGAGCTATATTGTAGACCCCTGACTACCACTCCAATGTTATTGAACCCTAGAATTTTGCACTCTGGTACGTTTTCGAAACACAGATCTCTGAGAATGAAGGTCTGAAGGGTCTATTATCCTCATGTTTTAATACTCCTTGTCACTCTACTGCCATATATTTATGCTATGCAGTCCTCTGGCCTTAATTGATTGGATTAGGGTGGACAACTTGACCCCTTCTAGGATTGAACTTTCTTTCAAGAATTTGGAATTGGCTCCAAAAAAATATAAAGTCTGTACTTGTGGCTCAATCTTAAGTCTATAAACTCAGGCACTGTACATGGGGAAGCATAAAAGAGACAGGAAAAAAGAGACACTTTTCCTTGTCTCCTGAGGGTTTTCCAGTTTCCAGAGCACTAACAGCTCTGAGTTCTTCTAATGAATTTTCCTTTTAGAAAAATTACACAAGTTAATGTCTCTTCTTTAAAACCAAGACAGCTTTGACTAGACAGAGAGCCCTCTAGTTTTATAGTATTACTTAGAGTAATTTATGTGAATTCTATGAACATGATTTTACTTTTGTTTATGTTGTGAAAGGAGAGGGAGATGTGTAATAGAAAGAGGGTTACTGCATTGCTCAGGATTCTGCGTTGCAGACAACAGACTCCACTCAGTTCAGTTGCTCAGTTGTGCCCGACTCTTTGCAACCCCATGAATCGCAGCATGCCAGGCCTCCCTGTCCATCACATTAGATAGTTCACAGAAATTTCTGAACAGAACCAGGCTTAGAGGCTACACAAGAACAAATCAACCAAGTACAGCACATCCAGAAGAATTGCCCAGCTATACCGTGGCATTATTCTCAGAGGCACGTGTGATGTTGAAGTCTGGGTGGCAGAAATGCTTCCAAAGCTACCCCCAAGTGAAAAGGGTTCCCAATCCCAATTCCAGCATGATTCTGACATGATCTACTTGGAGATAGAATCAAACTCCACAGGCAAAGTGCTCAGTCCCATAAGACCACCCTCCACTTCAGATGCCAGTCACGTGTCTAGATTATTACCTGTGTTTCTGACCTAATGATTGTAAATCAAAGGTTTGCATGATCCCCTCTTTGGGTTTGATTAATCTGCCAGAACAGCTCATAGAACTCAGGGAAACCTGGTTTCTCAGTAAACTACCAATTTATTAT
Organism: Capricornis sumatraensis; assembly: GCF_032405125.1. Lineage (NCBI taxonomy): Eukaryota > Metazoa > Chordata > Mammalia > Artiodactyla > Bovidae > Capricornis > Capricornis sumatraensis. The sequence goes on along the minus strand of NC_091085.1, from coordinate 36,491,122 downwards.
AAAAAGATATTAAAAGACATGAATCAATAGCCAGCCAAAGAGATACATAGAGGAGATCCCACAGAGGCTTCTGTCCTCTGGTATGGTGCCACAGCATGGCAGAGTCACTGCTTCTCCAAGAAGGGTCAAAAAACTATCCTTTTGAGTTTTTATGGAGACTTCATTGCATAATCATGGTTGATTAAATCCTTGACCAGAGGTGCTTGATTCAACCTTCTTTGCCTGGAAATCAATGGATAGGACTGAAAGTTCCAAACTTTAAATCATATGGTTGGTTCTCCTGACAACCAGCCTCCACCTTGGGGTGGGATCCAAAAGTCACCTTCTCTGAAGCTTTTTCAGGAACTGGGGAGGAGAGACCAAATATCCCATTGCTCTTATAGGTCAGGAAATCCCAAGGGTTTGGGAATCTGTGAGCCAGGAACTGTGGATGAAGACCAAATATATGAGAAATACACACACACACACACACACACACATATATATATATATACTTGGTCATCTGAATGACCTAATATATGTATACATTTTCCTATACATCAGTGTCACACCAGGAAAAGCCAAAGATTTCTTCCACTGTGTTTATTGGAGGAACCTGTCTCACTGAGGGTTTTAGCCACTGCCTCAAATTACTTTCACCTCCAAATCAGTGGTTGCTTGTGAACCAAGAGTTCCACCTGAACCTGAAAGGAGTACATAGAGGTTTTGATAAAACAGTGAATCTGAAGAGACCTAGAAACAAGACAAGGAGGTCACAGAGGGTGGAGACCTCCAACCTGGAGGGTATGAGGCGGGAACCTCAGGATCCAGCAGTGGGTTCCAGCTTAACCTCCTTGACTAGCCACACCTTGATGGACACCAGCAGAGGGCACTCAGAGACTAGACAAGACCAAAAATACCAGCTAGCTGGAAGACCAGAGTTCTCCTTTCGACTTCCGTCCCTCCCTGGAGGCCATCTTGGGAAGTAAGAGGGAGAGAAGAGCCATCTTGGGAAGTAAGAGGGAGAGAAGAGCCCTCTTAAAGGATTTGTAAGAATCATCACTGAGAGGAGATTTAACTTTGAATTGATTGAATATTTACCTCCAAGTACAATAGAGATTTTTCTAAAAGCAGAAGAGACTGAGGTTTAAATTAAAAAAAAAAAAAAATCTCTCTCTAGCTACTGAGTGGGAATGGGGCCCTGTAGCAAATTGAGATTCATAATAGAAAATGAGTTACATATTTTGCACTTTTGAGTTGTAATGTTTACATCTCACAGCTATTTGTAAGGCCTCCTCAGCCATTTTGCTTTTTTGCATTTCTTTTCCATGGGGGTGGTCTTGATCCCTGTCTCCTGTACAATGTCACGAACCTCCATCCATAGTTCATCAGGCAATCTATCTATCAGATCTAGTCTCTTAAATCTGTTTCTCACTTCCACTGTATAATCATAAGGGATTTGATTTAGGTCATAGCTGAATGGTCTAGTGGTTTTCCCTACTTTCTTCAACTTAAGTCTGAATTTGGCAATAAGGAGTTCATGATCTGAACCACAGTTAGCTCCTGGTCTTGTTTTTGTTGACTGTATAGAGCTTCTCCATCTTTGGCTGCAAAGACTATAACCAGTCTGATTTCGGTGTTGACCATCTGGTGATGTCCATGTGTAGAGTCTTCTCTTGTGTTGTTGGAAGAGGGTGTTTGCTATGACCAGGGCATTTTCTTGGCAAAACTCTATTAGTCTTTGCCTGCTTCATTCCGCATTCCAAGGCCAAATTTGCCTGTTACTCCAGGTGTTTCTTGACTTCCTACTTTTGCATTCCAGTCCCCTATAATGAAAAGGACACCTTTTTTGGGTGTTAGTTCTAGAAGGTCTTGCAGGTCTTTATAGAACCATTCAACTTCAGCTTCTTCAGCGCTACTGGTTGGGGCATAGTCTTGGATTACTGTGATATTGAATGGTTTGCCTTGGAAACGAACAGAGATCATTCTGTCGTTTTTGAGATTGCATCCAAGTACTGCATTTCGGACTCTTTTGTTGACCATGATGGCTACTCCATTTCTTCTGAAGGATTCTTGCCCGCAGTAGTAGATATAATGTCATCTGAGTTAAATTCAACCATTCCAGTCCATTTTAGTTCACTGATTCCTAGAATGTCGACATTCACTCTTGCCATCTCCTGTTTGACCACTTCCAATTTGCCTTGATTCATGGACCTGACATTCCAGGTTCCTATGCAATATTGCTCTTTACAGCATCGGACCTTGCTTGCTTCTATCACCAGTCACATCCACAGCTGGGTATTGTTTTTGCTTTGGCCCCATCCCTTCATTCTTTCTGGAGTTATTTCTCCACTCCTCTCCAGTAGCATATTGGGCACCTACTGACCTGGGGAGTACCTCTTTCAGTATCCTATCATTTTGCCTTTTCATACTGTTCATGGGGTTCTCAAGGCAAGAATACTGAAGTGTTTCCCATTCCCTTCTCCAGTGGACCACAGTCTGTCAGACCTCTCCACCGTGACCCGCCTGCCTTGGGTGGCCCCACAGGGCATGGCTTAGTTTCATTGACTTAGACAAGGCTGTGGTCCTAGTGTGATTAGATTGACTAGTTTTCTGTGAGTATGGTTTCAGTGTGTCTGCCCTCTGATGCCCTCTTGCAACATCTACCATCTTACTTGGGTTTCGCTTACCTTGGACGTGGGGTATCTCTTCATGGCTGCTCCAGCAAAGTGCAGCCGCTGCTCCTTACCTTGGATGAGGGGTATCTCCTCACCGCCACCCCTCCTGACCTTGAACGTAGAGTAGCTCCTCTAGGCCCTCCTGCACCCGCGCAGCCATGGCTCCTCGGAAGTAGGGTTGCTCCTCGCCCCTGGCCTCAGGCGTGGGATAGCTCCTCCCCGCCACTGCCCCTGGCCTCAGGCGGAGGGTAGCTCCTCTCAGCCGCCGCCCCTGACTTTGGACGTGGGGTAGTTCCTCTCGGCTGCTCCTGCGCTGTCACAGCCTGGCACTCTCGGCCACCGCCCCTGACCCCAGATGCGGGGTAGCTCCTCCCCGTCACCGCCCCGACCTCAGGTAACTCCTCTTGGCCTTACAAATAGCTGTGAAAAGAAGAGAAGCGAAATGCAAAGGAGAAAAGGAAAGATATAAGCATCTGAATGCAGAGTTCCAGAGAATAGCAAGAAGAGATAAGAAAGCCTTCTTCAGCAATCAGTGCAAAGAAATAGAGGAAAACAACAGAATGGGAAAGACTAGCGATCTCTTCAAGAAAATTAGAGATACCAAGGGAACATTTCATGCAAAGATGGGCTTGATAAAGGACAGAAATGGAATGGACCTAACAGAAGTAGAAGTAGAAGATATTAAAAAGAGGTGGCAAGAATAACAGAAGAGCTTCACGACCAAGATAATCACGATGGTGTGATCACTCACCTAGAGCCAGACATCCTGGAGTGTGAAGTCAAGTGGGCCTTAGAAAGCATCACTATGAACAAAGCTAGTGGAGGTGATGGCATTACAGTTGAGCTATTTCAAATACTGGAAGATGATGCTGTGAAAGTGCTGCACTCAAGATGCCAGCAAATTTGGAAAACTCAGCAATGGCCACAGGACTGGAAAAGGTCAGTTTTCATTCCAATCCCAAAGAAAGGCAATGCCAAAGGATGCTCAAACTACTGCACAATTGCACTCACATCACACGCTAGTAAAGTAACGCTTAAAATTCTCCCAGCCAGGCTTCAGCAATACATGAACTGTGAACTTCCAAATGTTCAAGCTGGTTTTAGAAAAGGCAGAGGAACCAGAGATCAAATTGCCAATGTCCACTGGATCATCAAAAAAGCGAGAGTTCCAGAAAAACATCTATTTCTGCTTTATTGACTATGCCAAAGCCTTTGACTGTGTGGATCACAATAAACTGTGGAAAATTCTGAAAGAGATGGGAATACCAGACCACCTGACCTGCCTCTTGAGAAACCTACATGCAGGTCAGGAAGCAACAGTTAGAACAGGACATGGAACAACAGACTGGTTCCAAATAGGAAAAGGAGTACATCAAGGCTGTATATTGTCACCCTGCTTATTTAACTTCTGTGCAGAGTACATCATGAGAAACGCTGGACTGGAAGAAACACAAGCTGGAATCAAGATTGCTGGGAGAAATATCAATAACCTCAGATATGCAGATGACACCACCCTTATGGCAGAAAGTGAAGAGGAACTAAAAAGCCTCTTGATGCAAGTGAAAGAGGAGAGCGAAAAAGTTGGCTTAAAGCTCAACACTCAGAAAACGAAGATCATGGCCTCTGGTCCCATCATTTCATAGGAAATAGATGGGGAAACAGTGGAAATAGTGTCAGACTTTATTTTTTGGGGCTCCAAAATCACTGCAGATGGTGATTGCAGCCATGAAATTAAAAGATGCTTACTCCTTGGAAGAAAAGTTATGACCAACCTAGACAGTATATTGAAAAGCAGAGACATTACTTTGCCAACAAAGGTCCATCTAGTCAAGACTATGGTTTTTCCATTGGTCATGTATGGATGTGGGAGTTGGACTGTGAAGAAAGCTGAGCACTGAAGAATTGATGTTTTTGAACTGCGGTGTTGGAGAAGACTCTTGAGAGTCCTTTGGACTGCAAGGAGATCCAACCAGTCCACTCTGAAGGAGATCAACCCTGGGTGTTCTTTGGAAGGAATGATGCTAAAGCTGAAACTCCAGTACTCTGGCCACCTTATGCGAAGAGTTGACTCATTGGAAAAGACTCTGATGCTGGGAGGGATTGTGGGCAGGAGGAGAAGGGGACGACCGAGGATGAGATGGCTGGATGGCATCACTGACTCGATGGATGTGAGTCTGAGTGAATTCCGGGAGTTGATGATGGACAGGGAGGCCTGGCGTGCTGCAATTCATGGGGTTGCAAAGAGTCAGACATGACTGAGCAACTGAACTGTTTACATCTCAACCTCCCTGAGTGCAAACTGGGAAAGCTGTACGCTCCCTTGGAGCGGCATCTGGTGGTGTTTTGGAAATGGATGGGTGAGAGTCAGGAATGGACAATGATAGTCCTTTCCTTTTTTTGGAGCGGATGTTGACAGTACAACGGTCGCTAAGTTTCTGGTGGGCCAAGAGAAGACTAAGAGCCTGCTCAGCTGGTTGAGGAGACCAGCCAAAGCTGAGGGAGTGGATGGTTGATGTGGGGAGCAGACACACCTCCATATTGTCCTCCACGGCAAAGGGCTGCAGAAGAGGTGCCCTGCTGGCCACTCGTGACCAGTGTCTTACGGCATGAGTGAGCCAGTCACTAGACGCTGCCAGTAACAGAGGCCTGCTGGGTAAAGAGACTAACGCATAAGACTGCAGGACTTCCCAGCTAGACTCTCAGCAGTGATGTCTACCAGGTGGCCAGGCACTAGCAGGCCACAGGGGCCCCTTCCCTATAGACATGAGGATATGACTGGGCAGTTACCCCAAAGAGAGAGAGTTTATCTGAAAGAGGTTGCTTAAACCTGAGGTGAAGAAAGAAGATAATTTTAATGGCAAATTTAATTTTATTTCTCACAGTTTAGCATAGTGACTAAGAGCATGAACTCTGGAGTCAAATGACCTGCTCTATTTGCAAGCCGGGTGCCCTTGGGCAAATAACTTAAATCTCTGACCTTGGTTGCTCATCTGTTAAATGGGGATCCTAATAGCACCACCCGCTAGGATATGTGAGTATTAAATGGTTAATATATCTCATGTCCTTGGAAGAGTGCCTGGCACACAAAGCAACCAACAGTGAGGGTTTGCTATTATCATTGCCTCCAGGATGATTATTCCTGAGGAAGTTGAAATCTGTTAGAGAAAGTTTAAAAAAGTTCATGTCTGCTCTATCTCATCTGTGGTGTGTAAATTTTGGAGCCCACCAGAGACAGATACTTGGCTCCAATAGAGTCACACCTACAACAGCAACCCCTGGGGGTCGTTTGTAAATAGTCCTGCTTCATTCTGGAGGCTAAGCGTAGAAACACAGGCTGCAGGAGGCTGTCATCCGTCCCTCTTTAGAGCCATTTCTGTCTTTCAGCATTCAGGGCCATTTTCAGTCCAGGGGCAACAGGCTGCTCCCCTGCCTTGGTCTAACTGCCTGTTTTAGTTGTTGTTCTTTTATCTTCCACAACTGGGTGAAGTTGCTCTCTGAATTTTTATAGCACTTCAGGACAAGGGAGGCTATTGTTACAAGAAGAACCTTTAAGTGTATTGTTCATTCTTTGGAACAGAGATTTGCTGTTATTTTTAAATTCTAAACCTTCGGGGCAGTGAGAGTTTTAGGAGAACAAACTTCAATGCGTAATGACACTGGCTTTGTGTTATTATGAAGTGGGAGAACCCTGGTGTCAATTGCCTGTGGTAGAGTCTGGTGTTTACAAAACTCAGGTCAGCCTACTGTCTTCCTTGGGCTAAGGCTATGTTCTCTGCTCCCTGGCAACACTCTCAGAAGGCCACCTATGGATTTATGCAGGTATTTACTTGTTAAGGCATTGGTGAGGACAGGTGAGGGACCTAGTACATAAGGACCATTTGCTGAGCACCTGCCAAACGCCAGCATCATACCAGACATTCTGCATTAGACACTGGATTTATTAATGTCCTAGGGTAAAAAGATGTGATTACCACAAACTCGGTGATTTAAAACAATAAAAATCTTTCTTTCATAGTTCTGGAGCCTAGAAGTCTGAAATCAAGGTGTCTGCAGGGCCATCCTCCATCAAATGGAAGCTTTAAAAGCGCTAGTGGTGAATCCTTATTTGCCTCTTCTGATCTCAGCTTCTGGCCACATCACTCTAATCTCTGCTTCTGTGGTCACATTTCTTTTTCCCATCTCTGTGTCTTCTCTCCTGTCTCTTATAAGGATACTAATCATGGGATTATCTTTGTGGGTCCTTATCATAGGTGATCCAGGAAGATCTAAGATTCTTTATTTAAATACATCTGCATAGACCCTTTTAAAAATAAGGTCATACTCACAGGTTCTGGGGATTAGGGCTTGAATATATAATTTTGCGGGAGGGATCATTAATCCACTATAATATCTCTTAGATTCTTGCCATAATATTCTGAAAACATGTATCATTATCTCAAAACTCAACTTCAAAAAGTTTTAAATTGCTCAGGATGATACTCTGTGAGTGACAGAGCTGACTTTAAAGCAGAATTGCCCGATTTCAAAGCAGTTGTTCTTTCTACTATATCATGCTAAAAATAACCATTTATTTTATTTATTTATTATTATAAATAATTATAACTGATATTTATCAGCTATCTACTATGTATCAGGCAGGCTAGAAGTATTAGAAAGGTTTTTTTCTAAACTTTATGACAATTCTAAAAATTAGGTCTTCTTAGTCACAATTTATAGGTGAGGAAACTGAGGATCAGATGAGTTCAAAAGGGTCCAGGTCATATATCTAATAAGTGCTTAAGCTGATATTTGGAATCAAAGACAAAGCAAGTCAAATGCTGCTGGAGAAATCTTCAAAGCCTGAGGAAACCTACAGATAGTAGCAGCATGACTTTTGGTAGATGAAGGATTGGCTAAGTTTCTTAGAAAGGCATTAAAATTACTGAAACCTTAGGATCAGCTTAACTCTATCTGATACAGTGTGGTTTGGGCATTTTTCATACTGTGAGTGAGGCAGAGATTTAAGGCATTTTCTTCTTTTTCCAGCCCTTGAGCCTGTCTTGTTTGTCAGGTTCTGTCCATGCTTTGACTTTGCTCAGTTAGAGAAATCTGCCTTTAACTATTTAGAAAGGAAAATAACTTCATTTGAAAAGCACCTTAGCATTTCAGAGCTCTATCTCATTTAGTTCTTAGAACAGTCCCTGAGGTTAGCAGGTAAGTATCATTATCAGCGTTCTGAAGTTGAGGAGACTGTTTCAAAGTGAGTTGTTACTGGCTATTTTTTTACACAGAGGCAGAAGCCACTTGAGGCCGGAATGTGAGGCCGGAATGTGTGACCGCAATTCTAATTCCTTTTTGAGTGTACCACACCTGTTTTCGATTAGGGGAAAAAAGAAAACAATAAAGATAAATTTGGCTAGCACCAGCTTTTGGTAGGGTAAGCAAAAAAAAAAAAGTAGGAAAAAGTTCTCCTTTCCCTTTTCAGTCTTGAGGGTAAACTATTGCATTTCAGCACTGGTACTCAAAAGTGATTTGTAGCTGAGAATTTTTTCTTAAGGGCAGAGGATTCTTTGCGACCTTATTTTCCTTACAGTTCCAAACAAGAGGGCTAAATGTGCTCCGTTATGTCCAGATTGGTGTTTATAGTCCCATCCTCAGATGATAAATGTTACTTTATCAAGTATTACGTAGTTCTAATTCCCTTTTCCAAAGACGAGCTGTACATGCCAAAATTTTATGATGACAGGTCATAGAATTGGAATGAAAGAAATGTGATGATACTCAAATCCTACTAACTTAGATAATAGACAGAAATATCTTTTAAGCTAATGGTTTTTGGTTCTTAAGGCTTCATACTTGAAAGGGAGGTGATTTCCTAATGTTCAAAGTGAAGCATTTAGCCCGAGGAGCATGATTGCCACTGTAAGAATTATTCCTTAACTGTGGTGTAAATGCTGCTGCTTCTCTCTTGAATTGTTATTTCCAACCCAAAGGCCATGCATCTTCTTAAATAACTGCCCACTTCTAGGACCTTCAGCTACTTAACAACCATGTCCCACTTGCTCTCCCTTCCGACACACTCCCTGGCTGAGACTGACCAGAGGCCTTGGAAGCCCTCTTAACTCCTCACCTCTCAACTGCAGACATACACCCACTCCAACCAGCACTCACCTAGAGTTTTTGGCTCTTCCTGTTATTTCCACACTTGGATGAAACACCACACATCAGGTTGTGGGGTCTAGCACCCCTAATTGTTGGGGAGGTCACTTGATGTAACTTGGAAATGTGAGAGTTAATTCCCAGTGGGGCAAATTTTGACCAAGGAGAACCAGGCAATGGGAAGTAGGTGGGAAGATAAACTCCCTCTCTTTTGTCCTTCCCAGAGAGTATTAGAGGCATGTTTTCTCCTTGTACTCCATTTCAAGAGGTCTCACATGGTGAAGGTCAGACCTGCTGAGTGACTTGCTGTGCCTCTTTATGGTTTTTCACAAAGCAGAAGCCAGTCCTGTCAGGCACCACTTTGCATCACTTCAAATTCTTCCTTTCATTCCTTTTTCCTTAGCCTTGCTAGCCTGGGTGTATACTTCCCAAATAATGCATCAGCCCTCTAAATCCTTGCTTCAGGCTATTTTTTTTCCCCAGAGAATCCAAGCTATTTCTTATTGGATTGTTGTAAAAAAGATCCAAGAATCGGTATTCTCACTTTCAGGCACTCCCCTTCCCTTGTCAGTCCAACACTCGCGTAAGCATATGTTAAATACGGCATTCGCCTTTTGGGGGCCCCATTGTTTGTAAAATAGAGCCCACATTCCATCATCTGCCATTAAAAGCCCTATAGATTTGCTCTCAAACTAATTTTCCAACTTTATTTTCCATGATTTTTCATTTATACACACTGTTCTCTGGCCAAACTGAACTACTTGAAACTGTTCTATTATCCCATATTTTCTGATCTCCATGCTCTTAATCATGCTGTTCCCTTAATCTATAATGTCCACAGTTATATCTCCTTTCCACATGCTTAAATTCTGTCCCTCAAGGGCAAGTTCAAATGCCACCTTCTTAGATTAGTCATAAATCCCCTCCCCTCCACTATCAACCCATAAAATCCAACAATCTCTCTTTTCTGAGCCCCCAAACCATCTTGTCTGTATTTCTTTTGTGGTATTTACTACTTTTTAACTACTCTGTAATATTTTGTTATATTCATTCTCTCCAGTTAGAGCATAGGCTCCTTGAGGGCACGTCCTGATTTCCTGTAACTTTGTTTTCCTGACACTTAGCATGGCTACTTGTGCATAATTGGTGCTTAAGAAAATTTCATGAAATGAATACATAGTCCATTCATTACAGAAAAGCCCAAGATTATGCAAAAACTGATTAAATATTTCTTAAGCTCTAGATCCTTGGTTTTTCAGGGATATACAGAAAAAAAAAAACATGGCCACAGGGATGCTTCTATTTGTAAGTCGAAAGGTCAAGAGATATTAATAGTGAGAATGCCATGGCTTCCTGCCTGGGGCCATCAAACAGAACATGCCATAGCATTTTGCTGACCTTGGACAGTTGGCTAAGACGCAGGTCCAAATGATCTACCTTCTTAAGACATGAGTAATCTACAGGTTTCTGAATAATTATTCCTTCTGATAATGGAGTAAAATTTTGATTAAAAAAATTCCAACCTGAGTGTATTTTTACAGTGCTTTTACAGCATTTTAAAGTCTAACAGGTCAAAGTCCATAGAAATTTGAGGAAATTTATAAACTAAACGTACTATTTGTAGTCATTCCATATTAATCATTTCTAAGATAAGTGAAATCTTCATAGGAAGAGTAGGCAAAAATCATTGGCTGAGTATTTTTCTGGTATGAAATGATAAACTATGAAATTCAAATGTATTTGGGAAATTAAATCATATACATATTAACAGTGAACTTATATAGAAACTCTTATACAGAAATTCAATAGTATCGAGGGTAAATAAATAGCACTATTGGGCATTATTAGTTTCCAGTTTATATTAAAACTATCATTTATATGACTGATATATATTTAGATATGTTATATACATATATATTGGATTATATCTGAGATTAGGAAAACTTGTTAAAATAGAAACAAATTCTAATTAACAAATTAATGTGAATGGAAAATTATTCTTTTACATACTCCATATGTAAAAGGGTGTAATTGTGTGGTCATTCATAGTTAAATTTTGTTGGTATAAACAGACTTCATAAAATCAATAGAAGCAAGCAAATATGAATTGGTCAGCAAGACACTTGGAAGAATACTTAACGATGAATAGCAAGAGATGATCAAGTTTTTCATTATTATTAACACAAGAGAGGAAAGAAATGGGTTTAGTTGAGATAGTAACAGATCAAATTGAAATAGCTGGGTTAGGGGTGCAATGAACCTATGTACTCTGGAGTTTTTTGGGCAGATCTGTCTGTGGTTTCTCCCATTGGATCATCATGACTGACATAAGTGAGCCAGCTTTTTGTGGATCCAGGTCGCCTCACTGGTCCTACTTATAGGTATCACTTGTTGGCATGAGAGACAACAGATCTCATTCTTTTCAAGGCTTTTATGGGCTGATTCCCATTTAGGAATCACTGTGATAATCTGCTGCCCCAGTGATTCTCCTTGCTCCTAATCCCTACTAAAAATCGATGTCTTCTCCCAGAGGAGTCAGCAACAGCTTAATCTAAGTGACTACAGTCTGGGGCCAGGCTCATAAGGCCCAGTTCAGATTAATGCCCCATATAAATAAAAGGATATACTTTTTGCTGGCATGATTTTAAGAACTTGTGTTTTATAGCTTCCTCTTAAAATGGTCAAAACTTTTTAAAGAAGATACTTCTTTTCTTATTAACTATATACTAAGCTAGTTCTCCCAAATTAGTATTCCCAGCACTATTGCCAGTGCCCCGCTCCCCTAGGAATTCAGACGCCACAGTATTTGAATCATGTTTAGTGCTTCCTTGTAATGCTTTTTCCTGCCTCTCTGTTGGTGACTCTCTTAGGTTGTCTGCTGTGTTTACCATACAACCAAATCACTGAAGTATGTATACTCTGTGTGAGATGTCAGCAAGGAAAAACTTGCTGGGGACAGAATAAGTACAAAATAAGAAATAACCATTCTTCCACCCTAACAAAGGAGCAAAAACAAAAACTCTGGGTTTTGTTTTTGTTTTTTGAGTTGTAATTGGTTTTCAATGTTATGTTAGATTCTAGTGTACAGCAAAGTGATTCAGTTATACATATATATATTCACACACATATATATACACATTTTTTCATAGCCTTTTTTAATGTAACTTTTATTTTATATTGGAGTATAGTTGATTTACAGTGTTGTGTTACTTTCAGTGTACAGCAAAGTGATTCAGTTATATGTATACATATAACCATTCTTTTTCAGATTCTTTCCCCATACAAGTTATTATAGAATATTGAGTAGAGTTCCCTGTGCTATACAGTGAGTCCTTGTTGATTATATATTTTATATATTCTTTTTCATATTCTTTTCCTTTATGTTTTATTGCAGAATACTGAATATAGTTTCCTGTGCTACACAGTAGGACCTTGTTTATTTTATATATAGTAGTTTGTATCTGCAGAGTAGGCAATGGCACCCCACTCCAGTACTCTTGTCTGGAAAATCCATGGACAGAGGAGCCTGGTAGGCTGCAGTCCATGGGGTTGCTAAGAGTCGGACACGACTAAGCGACTTCACTTTCACTTTTTACTTTCATGCGTTGGAGAAGGAAATGGCAACCCACTCCAGTGTTCTTGCCTGGAGAATCCCAGGGACAGCAGAGCCTGGTGGGCTGCCATCTATGGGGTCGCACAGAGTCGGACACCAGTGAAGCAATTTAGCAGCAGCAGCAGTTTGTATTTGGGCTTCCCTGGTGGCTTAGTAGGTAAGGAGTCTGCCTGCAATGCGGGAGACCTGGGTTTGATCCCTGGGTTGGGAAGATCCCTTGGAGGAGGGCATGGCAACCCACTCCAATATTCTTGGCTAGAGAATCCCCATGGATGGAGGAGCCTGGTGGACTATAGTCCATGGGGTCACAAAGAGTTGGACACGACTGAGCAACTATCTACTAATTCCAGACTCCTAATTTACCTCTCCTCCACCCTCTCCTCTTTGGTGACCATAAGTTTGTTTTCTATGTTGGTGAGTTTCCTTCTATTTTGTAAATAGTTCATTTGTATCATATTTTAGATTCTACATATAAGTAACAAAATATTTATCTTTCTCTTTCTGACTTACTTTACTTAGTATGATAATCTCTAAATCCATCCACGTTGCTGCAAATATTATCTCGTTCTTTTTATGGCTGAGTACTATTCTATTATGTATATATACCACATCTTTATTCATCTGTTGATGGATACTTAGGTTGCTTATATGTCTTGGCTGTTGTAAATAATGCTGCTATGAACATTGGAGTACATATTATCTTTTCAAATTAGAGTTTTCTCCAGATATATGCACAGGAGTGGGATTGCTGGATTATATGGCAACTCTAGTTTCTAAAGGAACCTCCATACTGTTCTCCATAGTGCCTGTACCAATTTATATTCCCATCAACAATGTAGGGAGGTTCTCTTTTCTCCACATTGTCTCTAGCCTTATTATTTGTAGACTGTTTAATGATGGCCATTCTGACCACTGTGAGGTGGTATCTCATTGTACTTTTGATTTGCATTTCTCCAGTAATTAGTTTCCCTGGTGGCTCAGATGGTAAAGAATCTGCCTGCAATGCAGGAGACCTGGGTTCGATCCTTGGGTTGGGAAGATCCCCTGGAGAAGGAAATGGCAACCCACTCAAGTATTTTTGCCTGAGAATGTCCATGGACCAAGCAGCCTGGTGGGCTATAGTCCTCAGAGTCACAAGGAGTTGACATGACGGAGTGACTAAGCATGCACACGATAATTAGCAAAGTTGAACATCTATATATGTGACTATTGGTTATCTGTATATCTTCTTTGGAGAAATGTTTATTTAGGTGTTCTGCATATTTAAAAAAATTTTTATCACTTTATTTTTTAATTGAAGGATAATTACTTTGCAGAATTTTGTTGTTTTCTGTCAAACATCAACAAGGATCAGCCATAGGTTGATTCTTGAATGGGTTGTTTTGGGTTTTTGTTTTTGTTATTAAGTTGTATGAGCTGTTTGTATATATTGGAAATTTAGCCCTAGTCAATCACATCATTTGCAGATATTTTCTCCCAATGCATAGGTTGTCTTTTCATTTTGTTTATAATTTCCTTTGCTGTGCGAAAGTCTATAATTTTTATTAGGTTCCAATTGTTTATTTTTGCTTTTATTTCTGTTGCCTTAGGAGACTGAGCTAAGAGAACATTGCTATGATTTATGTCAGAGAATGTTTTTCCCATGTTCTCTTGTAGGAGTTTTATGGTCTTATATTTAAGTCTTTAAATCATTTTAATTTTGTGTAGGGTGTGATGGAGTGGTCTAACTTCATTGATTTGTACGTCCTGTTTCCCAATACCACTTTCTGAAGAAATTGTTTTTTTCTCCATTGTATATTCTTGCTTCCTTTGTTATAGGTTAATTGATTGTAGGTTTATTTCTGGGTTCTTAATTCTCTTCCACTGATCCATATGTCTGCCTTGGCCAATACCATGATGTTTTGATTATTATAGCTTTGTAGTATTGTCTGAAGTCTGAGAGTGTTACACCTCCAGTTTTGTTCTTTTTCCTAAGTATTGCTTTGGCAACTCTGAGTCTTTTATGGTTCTATATAAATTTTAGTATCATTTGTTCTAGTTCTGTGGAAAATGCCATGGGTAATTTGAGAGGGATTGTGTTAAATCTGGCTTGGAGAATTTTGAGCAACCATGAACTCCCTGACGTTCAAGCTGGTTTTAGAAAAGGCAGAGGAACCAGAGATCAAATTGCCAACATCCGCTGGATCATGGAAAAAGCAAGAGAGTTCCAGAAAAACATCTATTTCTGCTTTATTGACTATGCCAAAGCCTTTGACTGTGTGGATCACAATAAACTGGAAAATTCTGAAAGAGATGGGAATACGAGACCACCTGACCTGCCTCTTGAGAAACCTATATGCAGGTCAGGAAGCAACAGTTAGAACTGGACATGGAACAACAGACTCGTTCCAAATAGGAAAAGGAGTACATCAAGGCTGTATATTGTCACCCTGCTTATTTAACTTCTATGCAGAGTACATCATGAGAAACGCTGGACTGGAAGAAACACAAGCTGGAATCAAGATTGCCGGGAGAAATATCAATAACCTCAGATATGCAGATGACACCACCCTTATGGCAGAAAGTGAAGAGGAACTAAAAAGCCTCTTGATGCAAGTGAAAGAGGAGAGCGAAAAAGTTGGCTTAAAGCTCAACATTCAGAAAATGAAGATCATGGCATCCGGTTCCATCACTTCATGGGAAATAGATGGGGAAACAGTGGAAATAGTGTCAGACTTTATTTTTTTGGGCTCCAAAATCACTGCAGATGGTGACTGCAGCCATGAAATTAAAAGATGCTTACTCCTTGGAAGAAAAGTTATGAGCAACCTAAATAGCATATTCAGAGACATTGCTTTGCCGACTAAGGTCCGTCTAGTCAAGGCTATGGTTTTCCCAGTGGTCATGTATGGATGTGAGAGTTGGACTGTGAAGAAAGCTGAGCACTGAAGAATTGATGCTTTTGAACTGTGGTGTTGGAGAAGACTCCTGAGAATTCCTTGGACTGCAAGGAGATCCAACCAGTCCATTCTGAAGGAGATCAGCCCTGGGATTTCTTTGGAAGGAATGATGCTAAAGCTGAAACTCCAATACTTTGGCCACCTCATGAGAAGAGTTGACTCATTGGAAAAGACTCTGACACTGGGAGGGATTGTGGGCAGGAGGAGAAGGGGACGACCGAGGATGAGATGGCTGGATGGCATCACCGACTCGATGGACGTGAGTCTGATTGAACTCCGGGAGATGGTGATGAACAGGGAGGCCTGGCATGCTGCGATTCATGGGGTCACAAAGAGTTGGACACGACTGAGCGACTGAACTGAACTGTGTTAAATCTGTATATTGCTTTGGGTAGTATGGCCATTTTAAATTATTCCAATTCAACAACATGGTATATTGTTCTACTTCTTTGAATCATCTGCCGTTATCCTTATCAGTGTTTTGTAGTTCTTGGTATACAGATCTCTTATCTCCCTGGTCAGGTTTATTCCTAAGTATTTAATTATTTGATGCAATTTTAAGATTTAATGCAATCAATTTTGTATCCCACTACCTTGCTGATTTCGTTTATCAGTTCTAATAGTTTTTGTGTGGAGTTTTATAAAAAGTATTTATATGTATTATTTATTTATTTATTGGCTGTGCTGGGTCTTTGTTGCTCTGCACAAACTTTCTCTATTTTCAGCAAGTGAGCAACTTTCTCTAGTTTCAGTTCATGGGCTTATCATTGTGGTGGCTTCTCTTGTTGCAGACAGAGCACAGGCTCCGGGGCATGAGGGCTCAGGAGTTGTGGCACAGGCTTAGTTGCCCTGTAGCATGTGGGATCTTCCTAGACCAGGAATCAAGCTGGTGTCCTCTGCATTGCAAGGCAAATTCTTAACCGCTGGACCATGAGGGAAGCCCTATGTGGACTCTTTAGGGTTTTCTAGGTAGAGTATCATGTCATCTGCATATGATGACAGTTTAACCTCTTTCCTTCTGATCTAGATGCCTTTTACTTTTTTCTTGTTTCATCGCTGTGACTAGGACTTCTAATACTATGTTGAATACAAGTGATGACTGTAGGTATCCTTGTCTTGTTCCAGATCTCAGTGAGAAGGCTTTCAGCTTTTCACCATTGAGTAATATGTTGGCTGTGGTTTTTTCATAAATAGATTTTATCATGTTGAGATATGGTCCCTCCATACCCACTTTAGTGAGAATTTTTATCATGAATGAATATTGAATTTTATCAAATCCTTTCCTGCATGTATTGAGATGATCATGTGATTTTTGTCTTTTCTTTTGTTGATGTGGTATATCACATTGAATAATTTGCATATGTTGAACCATCCTTATGACCCTGGGATAAATCCAACTTGATCATAGTGTATGAACTTTTTTATGTGTTAATTGGATTCAGTTTGCCAATATTTTGTTGAGAATTTTTGCATCTATATTCATCAAAGAAATTGGCTTGTAATTTTCTTTTTTGTTAGTCTAGTTTTGGTATCAGGATGATGGAGGCTTCATAGAACGACTTCTGGAGTGTTCCTGCCTCTTCAGTCTCTAGAAAGAGTTGGAGAAGAGTTGGTATAGATTCTGCGTTTTGTTTGGTAAAATTCCCCAGTGAAGTCATCTGGTCCTGGACTTTTGTTTGCAGGGAGTTTTTAAATTTACAGATTCTACTTCACTTCTAGTGATTGGTCTGTTCAAATTATCTATTGCTTCTTCTTTTTTTTTTTTTTTTTACTTTATTTTACTTTACAATACTGTATTGGTTTTGCCATACATTGACATGAATCCACCACGGGTGTACATGAGTTCCCAAACATGAAACCCCCCTCCCACCTCCCACCCCATATCATCTCTCTGGATCATCCCCATGCACCAGCCCCAAGCCTATTGCTTCTTGATTCAGGAGAACTAATCTCATGAGTTTGACTCCTTATGACTCTATTAAAATTCCAAAATATTCTTTATGCATTAAGTAGGGACAGAGCAAAGGTCAAAATTGGATTGAAGACCAAGGGTTCTAAGAACAAACACAAAGATTATAAGATATTGTTTGAAAAGAGTTAAAGAATTTGGGACTTCCCAGGTAGCGCTAGTGGTAAAGAACTCATCTGCCGATGTAAGAGATGTAAGAGATGCAGGTTCGATTCCTGGGTTGGGAAGATCCCTGATAGGAGGGCATGGCCACTCTCTCCAGTGTTCTTGCTGGAAAATCCCATGGGCAGATGAGCCTGATGGGCTACAGTCCATAGGACTGCAAAGAGTTGGATACAACTGAAGTGACTTAGCACAAAGAATTGTTGGGAGCAGCAGTTAGGAAATTTTGATAAATTTCCATGGATTCTAATGTTTTGGTTGTGTTTGTTTTATCAACCATAGACAGTTTGTAGCAGAAAAATTCACGTCAGAAAGCATACTCCACACAGAAAACCCTCAGTGTAATAAGTCTGCATCATTCCCAGAGGAGTGAGGCTGGCTGAGAGCCTCTCCACTTGGCCAGTTTGAACCTGGTATCCATGTTATTAAGTACCTTTTATAGAGTGACTGTTCTATTATGTTTATGAGGTTTTTTTTTTAACCATTGTGTTAAAATTTTTTTTTTTAATGAAAAATTATCACACTTGGGACTTACCTGGTGGTCCAGTGGCTAAAACTTTGAGCTCCCAATACTGGGGGCCTGGATCTAATCCCTAGTTGGGGAAGTAGATCCTACATGTCACAGCTGGGAGTTTACATACCTCAACTAAAGATCCTACATGCCAGAATGAAGATCAAAGAGCCTGTATACTGTAGCTAAAACCCCACACAGCTGATAAATCATTTTTTTAATATTTATTTTTATTTATCACATAGTGAAATTTACTTTTTAAATGTTTGTATGTAGTTCTATTGGAGAAGGCAATGGCAACCCACTCCAGTACTCTTGCCTGGAAAATCCCATGGATGGAGGAGCCTGGTAGGCTGCAGTCCATGGGGTCGCAAAGTGTCGGACATAACTGAGCGACTTCACTTTCACTTCTCACTTTCATGCATTGGAGAAGGAACTGGCAACCCACTCCAGTGTTCTTGCCTGGAGAATCCCAAGGATGGGGGAGCCTGGTGGGCTGCCGTACATGGGGTTGCACAGAGTCGGACACGACTGAAGCGACTTAGCAGCAGCAGCAGCAGCATATAGTTCTATGAACTTAAATACATGTATACTTGTGTAACCACTACTACCCATAATATACATAATAGTTCATATGAGATGTTTTTATTATATATGCACTTTAGTTTGGGATTCAAGTAGTCAGTGAACATCCAAATCAATGTGCTCCACAGAGTTTGGTCCCCTAGAGAACAGTAAGAGTTAAATATTTAACAATAATGATAGTGCTAATTTCAAAGATTATCTAAAGTTTAATGTTTTAATTCTTGGTATGCTCTAGGATGCTTGACTCCAAATACCTGCCCAATGTTAGTTAAATGGGCAGCCCATGCTTATCTACTCCTTTGATTGTAATGCCTGTAGCACTTTGAGAAACATGTTCTTTGAAATCTCATTTAATCTTCACAACAACCTTGTATGTTATATATCTTGGGTTGGCCAAAAGGTTCATTTGTTTTTTTTTGTAAGATGGCTCTAATAGCACTTAGTTGTCTTTAACTCCATTCAAAAAATTTTGTTAGATTATATTGTGACAACTGTCATATCAGTGTGAATTTTTAAAGAACTTATCAAAATTGATGAATTTGTGTGTAGCCATTTTAATGTTGAAAGTGCAAAAAACATTTTCAGCATATTATGTTTTATTATTTCAAGAAAGGTCAAAACACAGCTGAAACACAAAGATTTGTGCAGTGTATGAAGAAGGTGCCATGACTGATCAGACGTGTCAAAAGTAATTTGCAAAGTTTTGTGCTGGAGATTTCTTGCTGGATGATGCTCCATGGTCTGGTAGACTGATAAAGTTAATAGTGATCAAATTGAGACATTGAGAACAATCAACGTCATATGATAGGAGAAATAGCTGACATACTCAAAATATCCAACCGTTGAAAATCATTTGCAACAGCTTCAGTTCAGTTCAGTTCAGTTCAGTCGTTCAGTCATGTCCAACTCTTTGCTACCCCATGAATTGCAGCACGCCAGGCCTCCCTGTCCATCACCAACTCCTGGAGTTCACTCAAACTCATGTCCATTGAGTCAGTGATGCCATCCAGCCATCTCATCCTCTGTCGTCCCCTTCTCCTCCTGCCCCCAATCCCTCCCAGCGTCAGAGTCTTTTCCAATGAGTCAGTTCTTCACATGAGGTGGCCAAAGTATTGGAGTTTCAGCTTTAGCATCATTCCTTCCAAAGAACACCCGGGGCTGATCTTCTTTAGAATGGACTGATTGGATCTCCTTGCAGTCCAAAGGACTCTCAAGTCTTCTCCAACACCACAGTTCAAAAGCATTAATTCTTCGGCACTCAGCTTTCTTCACAGTCCAACTCTCACATCCATACATGGCTACTGGAAAAACCATAGTCTTGACTAGATGGACCTTTGTTGGCAAAGTAATGTCTCTGCTTTTGAATATGCTATCTAGGTTGGTCATAACTTTTCTTCCAAGGAGTAAGCATCTTTTAATTTCATGGCTGCAGTCACCATCTGCAGTGATTTTGGAGCTCAAAAAAATAAAGTCTGACACTATTTCCACTGTTTCCCCATCTATTTCCCATGAAGTGATGGAACCGGATGCCATGATCTTCATTTTCTGAATGTTGAGCTTTAAGCCAACTTTTTCGCTCTCCTCTTTCACTTGCATCAAGAGGCTTTTTAGTTCCTCTTCACTTTCTGCCATAAGGGTGGTGTCATCTGCATATCTGAGGTTATTGATATTTCTCCCAGCAATCTTGATTCCAGCTTGTGTTTCTTCCAGTCCAGCGTTTCTCATGATGTACTCTGCATAGAAGTTAAATAAGCAGGGTGACAATATACAGCCTTGACGTACTCCTTTTCCTATTTGGAATGAGTCTGTTGTTCCATGTCCAGTTCTAACTGTTGCTTCCTGACCTGCATATAGGTTTCTCAAGAAGCAGGTTAGGTGGTCTGGTATTCTCATCTCTTTCAGAATTTTCCACAGTTTATTGTGATCCACACAGTCAAAGGCTTTGGCATAGTCAATAAAGCAGAAATAGATGTTTTTCTGGAACTCTCTTGCTTTTTCCATGATCCAGCAGATGTTGGCAATTTGATCTCTGGTTCCTCTGCCTTTTCTAAAACCAGCTTGAACATCTGGAAGTTCATGGTTCACGTATTGCTGAAGCCTGGCTTGGAGAATTTTGAACATTATTTTACTAGTGTGTGAGATGAGTGCAATTGTGCAGTAGTTTGAGCATTCTTTGGCATTGCCTTTCTTTGGGATTGGAATGAAAACTGACCTTTTCCAGTCCTGTGGCCATTGCTGAGTTTTCCATATTTGCTGGCATATTGAGTGCAGCACTTTCACAGCATCATCTTTCAGGATTTGAAATAGCTCCACTGGAATTCCATCCACCTCCACTAGCTTTGTTCGTAGTGATGCTTTCTAAGCCCCACTTGACTTCACATTCCACGCTGTCTGGGATGCTTTGATGTTTAGATTCCATGTTAGTTTGGTGGTGAGGGTGGGGTGGGGGTGTACCTTCTTGACGGTAAGATGTTCTGTTTTATACCAAATTGTAAAGTGGATACTTTATAATAATGTGGAATGGAAGAGATTGTGGGGCAAGCGAAGTGAACCACTACCAGCTACACCAAAGGCTGGTCTTCATCTGAAGAAGGTGATGTTGTATATATGGTGGAATCAGAAGGGAGTCCTCTATAATGAGCTCCTTCAGGAAAACCAAATGATTAATTCCAACACGTACTGTTCCCAGTTAGACCACCTGAAAGCAGCAGTCAATAAAAAGCATCAGAATTAGTCAACAGAAAACACAAAATCATCTTAAGAGTAATGCAAGACCACATGTTTCTCTGATGGCTAGACAAAAACTACGATGTGGAACAGCCAAAGAAATAATAATAATAAGAAAAAAAGACAATAGAGGAGTGGGAGTATAATTACAGGAAAACCATGTAGTAGATTTTTACTGCTTGTTTTATTTTTTTAAAGGTAAATATTTAAAATTATTTACAGTCGTGTGAAGCTGATACCATGATTTCAATGCAGTGTTTACAAGAAGTCTCAGGAATCTCTGCCTGTTTTAACCAATAGGACAGTTTCCATTGGTTTCTTATGTTTTTCAGTCTTGAGGACCCCATACCAGGCTCCCCACCACCACCCTCCTAGTTGAGGAGTCTAAGAATAATGGAATGGAGTATGCTGACTTAATTTAATTCTTAAAAGTAATCCTGAAGGTCTGGAGCACTAAAGCTTTTTAGCAGAACACATCATAGTATTGAATTTCTCTACAAAGTTTAGATAAATTAGAGGACTTGGGAAGAAGAAGTTCAAGAGTATGCAATTAACTTGTTATTCAAGTTCAGAATAAGCTGCTTAAATACTTTTTATTATTGGAAATTCAGTTTGTACTTATCTGTAAACAAGTAATGCCAAGGTCTGCCAGGGACATCGATGGTAATAGTCTGTTCACTTTCTAGAGAGGATCCTTTTTCCTCCACCCCCACAAAAATGCTGAATAAAGAAACTCACAAATTTATATCAGTCTGGGCAGTTGAGTTATGAGTTAGCTACATCAAGGCTAGCAAAAGTGGCAATGCCTAAATAGTGCCATTGTTATGGATAGTGGGAAAGCACAAGGACTGTAAGAAACAGAAGTAGCCCCAAGAAGGGTGATGTGCAGATTAAGTCCCTACAGCAGCCATGAGAATGACCTCCAGGGAATCTTGACCCTTCCTCCCCATCTTCAGCCCCCTAACCCCTGGCTTTCCGTAACTCTCCAAGCACAATCAAGTAGGATGTAAAACAGGTCTATCAGAAAAAACTGATGTGTTTTAAGCTCCCAAGAGAATTTCAAGGAGAAGCAAACTAATGAAAACACCAAGGCCCTTGGATTCTAGGCTATAAGGTGATCCTGAAGTGAAAACCTAATTCACAAAAGTCTCAGCTCCTGTCACAGGGGCATTTTAACTTGGAATGTGCAAGTGCCTGAACATCCACTTTCTCCATCTTTTGTGGACAACACTCCCCAGTCCCAGACCAGACCCATCACTGTGATATTTTAGGAGAGTTATCTAAAAGCCTGAGAAAAAGAAGACCTGCTTCCTCACCAGAAAGGTTACAGGCCATCTCAAGTGAACCCTGATGAGAGGAACATATAGCCTTGGGCTTACGGGCTGTATAAAAGGCCAGAGTTATTACAGGTGGAGGTTTAAAAGTGCATCTTAAAAAACAGCAAATGCATTCCATCTGGGGGTTGATTTTAACGTTTGGGTGGGCATTAGTACTATGTATTAGACATAATCTAAAACAAAAACACTTTCTTCTTTAATATGCCACATTTGACATCTAATGTTTTTCTGTCTCTGGGAACTGGATTGTGGGTTTTACAGGTCTCTGTACAAAGTCCATGCCCGCCAGCTACCCCTAGCGTGACTCTAGTACTCTACTGTCTGGCTATGTCAGCATCACAGGAAGAATGCCCTGGAATTCGAACCATTCCGGTAAAGAAGATCTTGGAAATCAGCTAGCCACTGAAGGGGAAGCAGTTAAAATCACTAACTTGTTTTCGTCCAACACAGAAAAGGGCATTTCCTTTGTCATCAATTGGTCCAAAAAAAGCTTTTAAGCATTCACATGGAAACAGTTTGCAAATGGCCAGTGTGCTGGTGGTAGTTATCAATCTGAGTCCTGTTTCCCAGTCTGGAGAAGCCCATGTGTGCAGTTACCTTTCTGAAGGCTCACTTCCTGCAAAGGTGTTGACAGGGAAGAGGAGAAAAGGAGAATAACGTGACCTCCTTTCACCAGGAAGCCTCAGATCACTTCCCTTTGTCTCTGTGCTCCTTTGTGAGATTTTGATCCAATCGGCTGTAGTGAGAAGAAACTCTCAACATTATTAAAAAAAAAAAAAAAAAACCCACCCCAACTTTCATTTTCCTTCTAAGAAATGGAGTTTTATTTCTGGATGACGAGGGCTTTGGAAGGCCTTGGCATGGTATATGAGTGATCCTTTCACAGCTGTGGAACATCAGTGAACTACATATCCAGAGTATAGAAGTAGCTCTTAAAATATCAGCCAAACGAAGAGTTGAGAGAGAGCAGCATCTTTAAGGAACTATGTGAATGTTACTGAATCCTTCAAATGATGGTATATCCCTCTGTGATAAAGCAACAGTCTCCATGGCCTGTATTTATAGAGAACTGACTTCATGGAGACAGCACAGAGGTCCCTAGAGATGCAGGACCCCTTGTTAGACATTATCTATTATTAGTCTTTTTCTACACACACTGTCTACTATTTCTGCAGTGCCCTGGATTCTCAGCAGAAATGCTTTAAGAATGTCTGTATCTTAATCTCCTGCCTGGCATCACCTGGCAGTACAGGAGTATGGTGACAAGAGGTTAACTGAACTTTTGGAGAAAGGGGCAGTGGGCATAGGGGTAACAAGTTGGTGGAGTGACTCTTCCCTTGGTAATAGGGAAAGAGAACTCTGAAATCCCAAAGTGCTTTCTGACATTTGCCACCCACATAAATTGAGTTAGTTATTAAGGGCCTTTCTGTTTAATTAGAAATCAAACCAAAGACCCTGGTGTCATAATTTATTCTCCTGCAAAATGATGTGACCTGGAGGTTCCAGCCATAACCACAGAAAAATTGGAAGTTGGTAAATGACTCTCCAACTGAAAACTCCAAAGACATAGAAAGGGCAGAGGGAAGAAAATGTACAATTAATAAACAGGATGAGGCAAGTGGGCAAGCCTTCACCTATGATGTCACCTGCTTGTATATGATGAAATATTACACAGCCAGTTTTGGAATACTATTTATCATGGGACCCCATTGTTCATTACTTCAACAATGAGAGATACTAAATTAATGTCACATTATTTTTAATAGTTAAAAGCTCTATTCTGTCTGTTGTAATCCACAGATGAGGGAAGTACATGATATGGATGTACTATGATTTCCTCAGCTACTTCTCTGTCAGTGGGCACCAGTGTTGGTCCCAGTTCTATAAACAATGCTGCAACAAACTTCATTGTTCATGGAAGCTTATATATCATTAAAAAGTTTATTCACTTTTTAATGTTAGAAATATTTCTAAACACGGAAAGAAATGGGTGATAATACAAAAACACTGGAGCACTCAACATTATTTTTAAAATGTTTATTAACATTTTGAATATTCAGGTTTTTTAAAAAATTAGTATTATAAATACCTCTTTTTTTTAAACTTTGTATTATGTATTGGGTTATAGCCAGTTAACAGAGCTGTGATAGTTTCAGGTGAACATTGAAAGAACTCAGCCGTACGTATACATGTATCCATTCTCCCCCAAACTCCCCTCCAATCCAGGCTGGCACATAACATTGAGCACAGTCCCATTTCTACTGTGCCATATACAGTAGGTCTACCTGGTGGCTCAGCTGGTAAAGAATCCGCCTGCAATGTGGGAGACCTGGGTTCGAGCCCTGGGTTGGGAAGATCCCCTGGAGAAGGGAATGGCTACCCACTCCAGTATTCTGGCCTAGAGAATTCCATGGACTGTATAGTCTATGGGGTTGCAAGAGTGGGACACAACTGAGCGACTTTTTCTTTCATACAGTAGGTCCTTGTCAGTTATCCATTTCAAATATAGCAGTGTGTACGTGTCCATCCCAAACTCCTTAACTATCCCTGCCCCCATCCTTCCTCCAGTAACCACAAGTTTGTTCTCTAAAGAGTCTCTTTATATTCCTCTTCCATTCTATTTCTTTCCCTTCCCTTATAACTACTTTAAAACAGCTATGTATTGTTCACCTCCAAGTTTTACTATGTATACACAGTTCTCTCTAATTTAAAAATTTATATAACTAGGCTCACACTCCAGGTGTTGTTCAGTCACTAAGTCATGTTCAATTCTTTGAGACCCCATGGACTGCAGCATGCCAGGCCTCCCTGTCCCTAACCATCTCCTGGAGTTCACCCAAGTTCACGTCCATCGAGTAGGTGATGCCATCCAACCATCGAATCCTCTGCTGCCCTCTTCTTTTGCCTTCAATCTTTCCCTGCATCAGGGTCTTTTCCAGTGAGTCGGCTCTTCACATCAGGTAGCCAAAGGATTGGAGCTTCAGCATCAGTTCTTCCAGTGAGTATTCAGGGTTGATTTCCCTTAGGATTGACTGATTTGATCTCCTTGCTGTCCAAGAGACTCTCAAGAGTCTTCTCCAGCACTGCAGTTCAAAACCATCAATTTTTTTGGCATTAAACCTTCCTTATTGTCCAGCTCTCACATCTGTACATGACTACTGGTAAAACCATAGCTTTGCCTATATGGACCTTTGTTGGCAAAGTGATGTCTTTGCTTTTTAATATGCTGTCTAGATTTGTCATAATCTTCCTCCCGAGAAGCAAGTGTCTTCTAATTTCATGGCTGCAGTCACCATCCACAGTGATTTTGGAGCCCAGGAAGAGAAGATTTGTCACTGCTTCCACTTTTTCCCCTTTATTTGAAATGGAGTGATGGGACTGGGTGCCATGATCTTAGTTTTTTTAATGTTGAGTTTTAAGCCAGCTTTTTCATTCTTCTCCTTCACCCTCCTCAAGAGGCTATTTAGTTCCTCTTTGCTTTCTGCCATTAGAATGGTATCATCTGCATATCTGAGTTCGTTGATATTTATCCTAGCAATCTTGATTCCTGCTTGTAATGCATCCAGCCTGGCATTTCACATGATGTACTTTGCATGTAAGTTAAATACACAGGGTGGCAATATACAGCACTGTCGTGCTCCTTTCCCAATTTTGAGCCAGTCAGTTGTTCCATGTAAGGTTCTCACTGTTTTGCTTCTTGAACCACATACAGACTTAGAAGAGAGGTAAGATGGTCTGGGATTCCCATATCTTTAAGAATTTTCCACATTTGTTGTGATCCACACAGTCAAAGGCTTTCATGTAGTCAATGAAACAGAAGTAGATGTTTTTCAGGAATTCCCTTGCTTTCTCTGTGATCCAACGAGTGTTAGTAATTGATCTGTGGTTCTTTTGCCTTTTCTAAACCCAGCTTGTACATCTGGAAGTTGTTGAATCAAGTACTGCTAAAGCCTAGCTTAAAAGGATTTTGAGCATAACCTTACTAGCATGGTGGGGGGGGACTTCCCTGGTGGCTCAGACAGTAAAGAATCCACCTGCAGTTGGACATGACTTAGCAACTTTCATGCTTTACTAGCATGGGAAGTGAGCCCAATTGTCAGGTAGTTTGACCATTCTTTAGCACTGCCATCCTTTGGAATTGGGATGAAAATTGACTTTTTCCAGTCCTGTGGCCACTGCTGGGTTTTCCAAATTTGCTGACATATTGAGTGCAGCACTTTCACAGCATCATCTTTTAGTATTTTAAATAGCTCAGCTGAAATTCCATCTCTTCCACTAGCTTTATTGATGGTAATGCTTCCTAAGGTCCATTTGACTTCACACTCTAGGATGTCTAGCTATAGGTGAGTGACCACACCATTGTGTTTATCTGGGTCATGAAGACCTTTTTTGTACAGTTCTTCTGTGTATTCTTGCCACCTCTTCTTAATCTCTTCTGCCTCTGTTAAGACTTTACTGTTTCTGTCCTTTATCTTGCCCATCCTTGCATGAAATGTTCCCTTGATATCTCCAAAAGTCGCTCAGTCGTGTCCAACTCTTTGTGACCCCATGGACTGTAGCCTACCAGGCTCCTCCGTCCATAGGATTTTCTGGGCAAAGGTACTGGAGTGGGTTTCCATTTCCTTCTCCATGATTATACAGTAGAAGTGACAAATAGATTCAAGGGATTAGATCTGATAGACCACTTGAACTATGGACAGAGGTTCATAACATTTTACAGGAGGCAGTGACCAAAACCATCCCAAAGAAAAAGAAATACAAGAAGGTAAAGTGATTTGTCTGAGGAGACTTTACAAATAGCTGAGCAAAGAAGAGAAGCAAAAGCAAGAGAGAAAGGGAAAGATATACCCAACTGAATACAGAGTTCTAAAAGAACAGTAAGGAGAGATAAGAAGGCCTTCTTCAATGAACAATGCAAACAAATAGAGGAAAACAATAGAATGGGAAAGACTATCTCTTCAAGAAAACTGGAGATATCAAGGGAACATTTCATGTAAGGATGGGCAAGATAAAGGACAGAAACAGTAAAGCCTTAACAGAGGCAGAAGAGATTAAGAAGAGGTGGCAAGAATGCACAGAAGAGCTGTACAAAAAAGATCTTGATGACCCAGATATACACAATGGTGTGGTCACTCACCTATCATCAGGGATTTGATTTAGGTCATACCTGAATGGTCCAGTGTTTTTCCCCACTTTCTTTAGTTTAAGCCTGAATTATGTTATAAGGAACCTATGTTCTGAGCCACACTAAGCTCCAGGTCTTGTTTTTGCTGACTGTATCGAGCTTCTTCATCTTCAGCTGCAAAGAATGTAATCAATCTGATTTTGGTATTGACCATTTGGTGGTGTCCATGTGTAAAGTCATCTCTTGTGTTGTTGGAAAAGTGTGTTCTCTTTGCAAAACTGTTAGCCTTTGCCCTGCTTCATTTTGTATTCCAAGGCCAAACTTGCCGGTTATTCTGGGTGTCTCTTGACTTCCTACTTGTGCATCTCAATCCCCTATGATGAAAAGGACATCTCTTTTTTTAGTGTTCTAGAAGGTTTTGTAGGTCTTCATAGAACTCATCAACTTCAGCTTCTTCACCATCAGTGGTTGAGGCATAGACTTGAATTACTGTGATGTTGAATGTTTTGCCTTGGAAACGAACTGAGATCATCCTGTCATTTTTGAGATTGCACCTAAGTACTGCATTTTGGACTCTTGTTGACTATAAGGGGTACTCCATTTCTTCTGTGGGATTCTCGCCCAAAGTAGTAGATATAATGGTCATATGAATTAAATTCGCCCTTTCCCATCCATTTTAGTTCACTGATTCCTAAGATGTTGATGTTCATTTTTGGCGTTTCCTGCTTGACCACATCCAATTAACCTTGATTTGTGGATCTAACATTCCAGGTTCCTATGCAGTATTGTTCTTTACAGCATCAGACTTTACTTTTACCACCAGACACATTCACAACTGCGTGTTGTTTCTGCTTTGACTTAGCCTCTTCACTCTTTCTGGAGCTATTAGTAATTGCCCTTTGTTCTTCCCCAGTAGCATATTGGACACCTTCTGATCTAGGGGGGGCTCATTTTCTGGTCTCATATCTTTTTGCCTTTTTACACTGCTCATGGGGTTCTCACTCCAAGAATACTGAAGTTGTTTGCCATTTCCTCCTCTGCTAAGTCGCTTCAGTTGTGTCCAACTCTGTGCAGCCCACCAGACTCCACCGTCCTTGGGATTCTCCAGGCAAGAACACTGGAGTGGGTTGCCATTTTTCTCTCCAATGCATGAAAGTGAAAGTGAAAGTGAAGTCGCTCAGTCGTGTCCAACTCTCAGCATCCCCATGGACTGCAGCCCACCAGGCTCCTCCATCCTTGGGATTTTCCAGGCAAGAGTACTGGAGTGGGCTGCCATTGCCTTCTCCATTTCTTCCTCTAGTGGACCACATTTTGTCAGAACTCTCCACCATCAAGATGGTGACCTGACCATCTTGAGTGGCCCTGCATGGCTTGGCTCATGGCTCCACTGAGTAACACAAGCCCCTTTGCTGTGACAAAGTAGTGATCCATGAAGAGGATATTCCAGGTATCCTTCTGCAATTTGTTTTTTATTCAACATTGTATCTTTTAAGACCTAGCCACATTAACCTATGTAGAGAAAATTCTTTTATTTATTTAATTTTTGGAGGGTCTGCTTTGGGTCTTTGTTGCTTTACACAGGCTTTCTTTAGTTGCAGTGAGCAGGGAATACTGTTAATTGATGCGCATGGGCTTCTCTTGTTTGGAGCACAGGCTCTAGGCACGTGGGCTTCAGTAATTGTGGCACACAGCCTCAGTATTTGCGACGCACAGGCTTGGTAGTTGTGGCTCATGAGCTCTAGAGCACAGGCTCACATTGCGGTGCACTGGCTTAGTTGCTCCTCAGCACGTGGGATCTTCCTGGACCAAGGACTGAATCTGTCTCCTGCATTGGCAGGCAGATTCTTATCCACTGCACCACCAGGGAAGTCCTAGAGCACATTTTTAAATTTTGATGGATTGACTCTACCAGTTTACTTATATTAGTTCCAATCTGATAATCACTTATAAGATACAATGCTGCTTATTATTTACTATTTTAAACCATGCTCTATTAATCTTCCTTATCCATATCTCCTTGAGGTATAGTTATAACGGTGTGTGTTTGTGTGTATAGTTATGTGTAAATCTGGCTGTGAAGTTGGTGGGACAGATACTGACAGTACTTGTCAATTTCATAATGATATTGCCAAATTTGTGATAATTTACACTCCTATAATGTGTAAGAATTCTTATTTCCCCACATTTTTACCAGTGCTCATTAATCTTTGTCAGCCTTGTCATGTCTTTTTTATAACTTTATTTATTTTTGGCTGTGCTGGGTCTCGGTTGCTGCATGTAGGCTTTCTCCAGTTGCAGAAAACAGAAGCTACTGTCTAGTTGTGGTGAACAGGTTTCTCGTTGCGGTGGCTTCTCTTGTTGTGGAGCACAGGCTTTAGGGTGTGTGGGTTTTGTAGTTGTGGCTCCTGGGCTCTAGAGCACAGACGCAGTAGTTGTGGCATGCTGCCTTAGTTGCTCTACAGTATGTGGGATCTTCGTGGATCAGAAATTGAATCTCTGTCTCCTGCATTGGCAGGTGGGTTCTTTACCATTGAGGCATCAAGGAAGCCCTTCATCATAGTCTTTATTTCCCATATTTCTGGTGATTTAAGCATATTTTCAAACATTTATTGGCCATTTAGTTTTCCTCATTTGTGAATTCATATCCTTTGTCCATTTTGTTTCCTTTTAGGTTGATGGTCTTTTTAAAATTGACTTGGAAGAATTCTTTGTATTAGGTTGAATCACATGAAATTGCCATTTTTGTAAGTCAAAATTATTGAATACTGGCAGTTACATATATATATATATATATATATATATATATATACATATATATACATATATATACATATATGTAACAAAGCTTCCCTGGTGGCTCACACTGTGAAGAATCTGCCTGCAGAGTGCGAGACCCGGGTTCTATCCCTAGGTCAGGAGCATCACCTGGAGACAGGAATGGCTACCCACTCCAGTATTCTTGCCTGGAAAATTCCATGGGCTGAGAAGCCTGGTGGGGTATTGTCCATGGGGTCACAAAGAATGGGACACAGCTGAGTGACTAATACTTTCACTTTCCACATAAAACAAGTATTTCTCGACATTAATCTCTTCATCATTATATGAATGTCAGCCGTCTTCTGCCAGTTTACGACTTTTATTTTAAATGTGTTTAAGACACCCTTTGGCATGTAGAAGTAAACATTAATATAGCCAATTTATCAATGTTTTCCTTTATGTTTCATGTTTTTTCCTGTGTGTTGTTTAAGGAATCTTTCTTTACTCCTGTGCCATCAAAGAGATAGTTCAGATTTTGCTGGTGTTGATTTACTAGAAGTGGGATTTCTGGGTTAGAGAATATTTGTGTGTATTTAAATTTTACCAATGTGTTCGAGTATCCCTTTCCAAAAAAATGCCTATTTAATGAGTGAGGAGGAATATATCATTGTTTTTTAAATTTAAATTTCCCTGGCAACTAGTGAAATAAAGCATCTTTTTTATGGATTTCATCATCATTTGCATTTGCTCATCTGTGAGTTTTCTATTCATATTATTTGCTTTTATGTCTGTTACAATTGCTTATCTTTTTCTTACTAATTTGTGGGAGTTTTTGCATTTTACTGAGATTAGCCCCTTATCAGACATATCCATGCCAATTTTTCCCTAACCTAGCATTTACTTTTAAACTTTATCAATTGTATGCCTTTTTTAAAACAAAATTTTAAATATTTTTATATATCAAACATACCCATCTTTCCTTGTATCACTTCTATATTTTTTTGTATAAACTGTAGGAAAGTCTCTCAGATCCCTAACTTATACATATAGTTTCATAAAATTTCTTTTAAGATTTTGGTTTAAAAATTTTTTAAGTATTTAATCTCTCTTGACTAAATCTTTATGTTTAATATAAGGTAGGTGTGTAAATAGAATGAAATAATTTTTTTCATCCTTGGGTATCCTGATATGTAAATAATATCACATGAAATCATATCATATATGTGTTACATGTTTGATTTGCTCCACAGCTCAAAGGTAAAGGAGTGTTAACATACTACTCTTGTTCCAATTCTATTTCAATGAGACTCAGTCCCTTCCAACAGGATTGTTGGAGAGTCTGTTCTCAGTCATTTTGAAGGGAGCCCCTTTCACTCATTTGGGATCATAAAAGAACTCTTTTAGGCCCTACTGGTCAAAGATAAATGGAGATGAAGTCCTTGGTTATCAGTCAGTGGAGTTTCTCTTTGAGAACTTGGTCTTCCTGCCCATGGAATATATTTGTGGGCGGCAACTTCTCTGGCAACATCTCTGGCAACATCTCGTTCTCCATGCTGGTGCTTGGGCACTGATATCTTTACTGAGCCTGCCTCTCAGGATGCCAAGTTCCAGGCCTGCCTAGGCATACACCTCTATCACTGCTGTAGTTTCTATCAGCTCTTGGAACTTAGCAGTTTAGAAAGGTTCCACCTACTGTCTTCTGGAAGCCAGTGCTCCCTCCTCCCTCTCCCAAAGGTTGGGTTCTTCTGCCTTCTTGCTCTCCAAATAGGCAGCCTTGATCTGAGCTTAGATTCTCTTCCTTGGACTTGAGAAATATGTTACCAGTAGGATAGTGAGGAGTGAGGGCACAAAAGGATTTTGGTGAAGAAAGTCTAGACTTTATGGTCAAAGGCCTGGCTATATTTTCTCCAGGTAAGAAATATCACTCTTCAGATGTTCAGTAACTCATCTCCTCTGCATCAGGTATGAATAGTATGCTTTTCCTCAGATAACAAAAGCTTTATAATGTGGTTCATTCTGCCTGTCCTGCTACATTTAATTGTTGACAACTCACATATTATATACCATATCACATTTTATATGTATTTGTGTATATATTTATAATATATATTATATAATTGTAAAATATATTATAAATTGTGTATATGTCTATATATTATATATGTAAAGATCTGGAAGGATTACATTAACTTATTTGTGGCTAACTCTAAAGGCTAGGAATTACTAAAAAATTTTTTTCATTTCTATAACTTTTGAATCATTATCATTTTTATCTCTGCAGCTAGAAAAATAAATATATTTAGGAAAATGTCACAGAATGTTAAAAGGATGTTGGTAGCAAGCAAAAGCTTTCTAAACAAAACCTGCAAAAGTTTTCCAGATATTTGCACTTAAAAAGACCCTTTTTAGATACTTCAGGAAAGGAAGTGATGATGACTGGACAGTAACAAGTGAAAGATGTCTTATTTATTTCAAAAAGTTGTTCGGTATAATGAAAAGATCCCTGAATTAGCAGTCAGGCCATTTGGGGTTTTGTCATGGCTTTACTGTGAAATACCTGTGTAATTTTGATACGTCTCTTAAACCCTTAGCTTCTAATTTTTTCCAAAAACTGGACAATCTCTAAAGTCTCCTTCAGCTCTAGAATTTTATAATATATATATGATTTAGAGATTCTTAGCTAATAGCTATGACGCCAGTTTCAGCTATCATGTTGTCACTAGCCATAAAACATCCAAAGTAACTTTCCTCCTTGAGAAGGTAGATGTATCTGCCTGCCATTCCTTCAGCCCTTCCTGATTTGCAATGACCACTGAACCAAATGCTTATTAGAGCTTTTGCCTGGAAAATGCCTCACTGACTGGAGAGCCAAGATTTTGCTCCCCATATGGTGTAGTTAAACAGACTGCCACCAGATCCAACAGCTGGGCTGATGCCTTCTGGGCAGCCTGCCAGCACATGAGAACAGAGATGTGCTTGCTGGGCACTGGGATCTCCATAGACATTCTTGCCTCTGCTCACTGTCTCTCCTTAGGCCTTCAAGGCCTGAACAGCTGTGCAACTATGTCCTGGTCACCAGGAGAAGCTGCCTTTATGCAGTAAAGATGACTCTGAGACCCTGATCTCCAAAGCTAATTGCATGTCTGTAGTAGATTTGTTCTCAGTTTCTACCTTTTGATCGTCTTACTCAGCTCTGCCCTGGACAACACTAATGGTTTTAGTCTCCTACCCTACCTAACTTAATAGTTCTTTTCAACAAGGTAGAAGAAAAATCTGTTCCCATCATCCACATTTTGGAGAACTGAACCAAGGATGGCAAAAGATGATGCTATTTCCCATAACAGAATCAATGTTCTTTCATCCCTAAAGATGTTAACTGTATAGTTATGCTGGGTGTTTAGCCTGGAAATCCTAGGATTTCAGCATTGGGTATGTTTCAATATCTCATTATCTGACTAAATTTCCATATGTTCTATCAATTCATATTAATAATATATGACTATTCTTAATTCATATGGATATATAACCTGTCCCAGTTCCTGTTGACCAGTCTAGCTTAGAAGTATGGTTGTTTAGTTGCTAAGTTGTATCCTACTCTTTGTGACCCCATGAACTATAGCCTGCCAGGCTCCTCTGTCCATGGGATTTTCCAGGCAAGAATATTGGAGTTGGGTGCTATTTCCTCCTCCAGGGAATCTTCCCAACCCAGGGATTGACCCCTGGGTCTCTTGTGTCTCCTGTGTTGGCAGGTGGCTTCTTTACCACTGCACCACCTGGGAAGCCCATTTACAGAAGCCCATTTACAATATCTGGGCCCTATTTAATAATGGATAATAATATAGAATGGGATATAATTCTAGAGTAGCTTTTATTTCTTAATTTAAAAAATATTCATTTACTTATTTATTCATTTAATCAGTCGGTCATTTGGCTGTGCCGGGTCTTAGATGCAGCATGTAGGATCTTTAGTTGTAGTATGCGAACATGTGATATCTAGTTCCCTGACTAGGGATCGAACCCTGGGCCCCTTGCATTGGGAGTGTGGAGTCCCAGTCACTGGACCACCAGGGAAGTCCTAGAGTAGTTTTTAAAGTAAGAAATGCCTAGATCCAAGTAATAAAAGAATTTAGTCTCATTTAAACCCAGAAGGATGTTAAGCATAAATAAATGAAATTTCTCATTTCTCCTGTGCTTGGTGAGTTTGGATGTGAGTATTGGTGGATATACTCTGTGATGTTGTGTATCCAAGCAGACTGTTGTGTTCTTTGAGCCTACTGTTATGAGAACCGTTGGAATGGGGAACAAAGATCATGGGGAGATGGAGTCCTCATGCATTTAATTGATGAAAACTCAGTATATATTTCTCTCAATACATAGGAGCAACCATTTAAATTGTACTGGTGATTCCTTCTGACATTCTACTTACTGAGGTTGTGTTAGAGAGACTGACCTGCAAGACAGGTGTAGCTGACTTACAATGAGTAGACCATTTATATACATAGAAATGTGACTTTGTTTTTTTCTATAACTGAACACAAAGTAGGTCTCAAGCCCTCATTTTTGGTAGGCAATGTAAACTTTGTTATTTAAAATTAACTCAGTCACTTCTAGTTTTATACTTAGTCTCTTTGGTCACATACTTGGACACCAGTAGTATTCTTCCCTTCACCATCTTTCTACTCAGGGGAGACCCAAGTTACAGGTCTTGTCCAAGTGTTCTCTGGTCTTTGCTGACCTCAACTGAGATGTGACTTCTCTTTAGTTTGTGGACTTTGTAACAGCATCTTACTGCTGATGGTTGGTCATCCAGGTTCCAAGTTCCTATTCTGCACATTCAGTCACTCAGTCGTGTCCAACTGTTTGCGAGCCCTTGAATCGCAGCATGCCAGGCCTCCCTGTCCATCACCAACTCCCGGAGTTCACTCACACTCGCATCCATCGAGTCAGTGATGCCATCCAGCCATCTCATCCTCGGTCGTCCCCTTCTCCTCCTGCCCCCAATCCCTCCCAGCATCAGAGTCTTTTCCAGTGAGTCAACTCTTCACACGAGGTGGCCAAAGTACTGAAGTTTCAGCTTTAGCATCATTCCTTCCAAAGAAATCCCAGGGTTGATCTTCAGAATGGACTGGTTGGATCTCCTTGCAGTCCAAGGGACTCTCAAGAGTCTTCTCCAACACCACAGTTCAAAAACATCAATTCTTCTGCACTCAGCTTTCTTCACAGTCCAACTCTCACATCTGTACATGACCACTGGAAAAACCATAGTCTTGACTAGATGGACCTTTGTTGGCAAAGTAATGTCTCTGCTTTTGGATACACTATCTAGGTTGGTCATAACTTTTCTTCCAAGGAGTGTCTTTTAATTTCATGGCTGCAATCACCATCTGCAGTGACTTTGGAGCCCCAAAAAATAAAGTCTGACACTGTTTCCACTGTTTCCCCATCTATTTCCCATGAAGTGATGGGACCAGATGCCATGATCTTCGTTTTCTGAATGTTGAGCTTTAAGCCAACTTTTTCACTCTCTACTTTCACTTTCATCAAGAGGCTTTTTAGTTCCTCTTCACTTTCTGCCATAAGGGTGGTGTCATCTGCACATCTGAGGTTGTTGATATTTCTCCCAGCAATCTTGATTCCAGCTTGTGCTTCTTCCTGCCCAGCGTTTCTCATGATGTATTCTGCATAGAAGTTAAATAAGCAGGGTGACAATGCACAGACTTGACATACTCCTTTTCCTATTGCCCTTGATCTAACTCAGGCCTCTTTTGGTCCAATGGCCTTCTCAGCATGTCTTCATCCTCCTCGTGGATGAAGGGACCCTCAGTTTTTCTCCCCTGAATAGTGGAGTACATGGATTGAGGGGCAGGGGGTGAGGCTGCTTTCAGACTTCTGATGCCACGGATGCCTTTGATTTGATGATTGAGAGCTGTATTGCCATTAGAATTATTAGAAGCAAACAGAACTCATTCATTACTATTTCAAATCAGCCTACACACTGATCTACTGTTCTCTCAGTCAGTCCCCAGTTACCAGATGCTGAATGCAATTCTTGTGTTTTAAAGATATGTTGTTTTTATCAACAGTATTGCCCCTGAATGAAAGTCAACCATTTACTTTAGTGCCTAACCAAAGTCAGAGAAAACATTAAGTTAGATTTACTCAGATTTGGCGTGTGTTGGGGGACGACAGAGGATGAGATGATTGAGTGGCATCACTGACTAGATGGATGTGAGTTTGAACAAGCTCCAGGAATTGGTAATGGACAGGGAAGCCTGGCGTGCTGCAATCCATGGGGTAGCAAAGAGTCAGATATGACTGAGTGACTGAACTGACTGAGCATGTGTTGGTTTCCAGCTTGGTACCCTCTTACAGGGAATTTCAAAACTGCTTTTGGTTATTCACAATATTCACCTTATATTCTGATTTTATAAATGTTTTATAACATTCTGAAAATATGAATCATGGAATATTTCCCTGCTCTGTGATTAATGACTTGATTGCTGAAATAGGATACAGTATCTAAAAGAGAACTAATGACAACACAGCTCTTAGAGGCAGAATTTCTCAGCTGGAGTTTAGAGAAGCCCATTTAAGAAGGCCAAAGAACTGTGGCTTATACCTTCCATGTAGGAGGGCAATGGCTTACCAGTCTCGTCCTCCTCTGAATCCCTAGCACCTGGCACTGTACTTAGCGCATATTGGGTGTTCAGTATATTTGTTAAATACAGTAAGTGAATTAACAAACTTCTAATTAGCAGATTTACATCAGTGGGACATAGAATGTGCTGGTTATTGAAGCTAAATAGGTCAGTTTGAGGAAAGTTATGGACTTTCTAGGAAGCTAGTCATTGGAGAGAGTCTGTATGTCAGAAATACTGACTTTTAGGCTGATCTGATTACCAAAAAAAAGAATAACATATATTACACATACCCTGAATTAAACTGCCTCCTTCAAGTCTCCAAGTAAGGCAAACTCACCTGATATACCTGACCTTTTGATTTTACAGACTATTTTGTCTCCTTTAGGACTTCAGCCAACTCAACCCACAGAAACAGAGACATAATTATTACAAAAGGCCTCTGAATATCCCCAGATAGCTCAAGGTATGAATGAGTGGTCCTTCTTAAACTCTCATTCAAACTTATTTTCCTGCTTATATGTATTTTTTAAAGATATCCTTGTTTGATTGCATGATCCATAGAAATTTGAGGCCACAACCTCAGGGGGACAGCGAAGGCTACTTAAGCCAGTCTCTGTGTCCTTGAAGGAAGAGGCAGGAAAACTAAGGCCCAGGCATGGAAGTGCATCCCTGTTGATGGACATTTCCCCACCCCAGCTTCCTCTCCTTTGGAGACATCCTCTTCTCTATGTGTTCATCACTCCGCGTATAATGCCCCCCACCACTGGGGTAAGTGCCGAAGTAATACTCAGCCTTCCTTGAAACACAGCATAAGCTGGCGCTGGGAGCACGCAGCTCCCGCACACGACTAGCACAGAGGGTGCTGACATGAGGCTGCAGATGGCCTTTTCTCTATCACATGGAGAGAGGCATTTTTGAGCTTCTTAAGAATACAGTGATGAGAGAAAGAGAAGGTGCTCTGATATCTCCAGGCCTCAATGTGGTCCTGAGGCTCTGGTCCCTGTTCACCAGCTGATGGGAAACTAGAACTGCTGGTGTGTTTCCCCAGGCTGTTTTCAGGAGCTCTTGACACTTACACCTTGCAGTCCACATGGCCCCCGTCAGGCCCACGGTAATCTGCTCCCACGCATCCTGCCTGCTGGTGCCCATGCCTCCAGGCTGCCCCTGCCTCTCCTCTGGCCACACTCTGCTCTCCCTGTCCCAGGCCTGGAAGGGCCAGCTCCCCACTCCTTCTACGGTGTCCTTCCCAGGTCGCAAAATCTTCCCACAGTGCTTTCAGCCCATATCCACATCTTACCTTCTCTAATTTCTTTTGCATGTTTTATCTTTACCTCACAGTTAGCCACTTGTCACAAAGCATCTCTTGCTTCATCACTCCTCAACACTTTACCCTGCTTCATTTTCTGTACAATACTCACACTTTAACATATTCTGTGTGTGTGTGTGTTTATGTATGTACAGATGTACTTTGGGACCTTCTGTTTTGTTAATTGTCTTTTTGTCCATTAGAATGTCAGTGACACAACCCCGGCACTAAGAATTGTTCCTGGAAAATGATAGATAAGTATTTGTGAAATGAATTAGTGCTGGGCTGCTCTCCGATTAGCAATAGAACACATTTGAGAATTTCATTAGTGTGTGTCGTCTTTGTCGTTTCCTCTTTAGAGACTCTGTAACAATCAGTTTGTTCTGCTTTGATAGACATAACTCTCTCAGCCTTATGTCTTAACTCTATCCTTCTGCTGATTGCAAAATTGAAAGCAAAGATTGGTTCTTACCTACCTTTGCATCCAAGTTGCTCTTCATACATACAGTTGCTTCTCATATTAGGCCCCATAAAGAGTTTGCTGTATTTCCTAGTTATACGGAATCTCTCTAACCAGTCTTTATATATGGGCTTCCCTTGTGGCTCAGACACCTGCAGTGCAGGAGACCCTGGTTCAGTCCCTGCGTTGGGAAGATCCCCTGGAGGAGGTCATGGCAACCCATTCCAGTATTCTTGCCTGGGGAATACCCACGGACAGAAAAGCCTGGAGGGTTACAGTCCGTGAGGTCACAAAGAGTCAGACACAACTGAGCAACTAAACACAGCCTTCATCTATACCATGGACAGAGTTTTACCTTCTTTATAATTCTTCTGTGTCTCTGAAAGCACCACGTAGAGAGAATTGTTCAGAAAAGCATCATGACTTGCTGTGTGTGCGTGCCGAGTCACTTCAGTCGTGTCTGACTCTGCGACCCCATGGATTGTAGCCTGCCAGGCTTCTCTGTCCATGGGATTCTCCAGGCAAGAATGGTGGAGTGGGTTGCCATTTCCTCCTCTAGGGGATCTTCCGACCCAGGGATTGAACCTGGGTCTCTTACGTCTCCTGCATTGGCTGGTGGGTTTTTTACCACTAGTGCCACCTGGGGAGCCCCCATGACTTGTTGGACTGATCTAAATGCACACACTGAGGCGTTACATGCCACACAAGACCCAGTGCTTTACAGTGACTTTGGATACACAGAAGACCATCAGAGAAAGTCGACTGGTTTTTCTTCCTTTACAGGATAAGTCCTGAGATGTCATGAGGACTCTATATACCTCAGCAGTTTGGACTACACCACCAGAGTGCACAGCCATTCCGCATTCATTTCTCTTGCATCTCCAGCACCATGATACTGATAAACCCCAGCTGCTGGTGAGTGCTCTCCACAATGCCAGGAACTGATTTAGTTCTTTGCATACATTTTCTCAATTAATCCTTACTTGAGGCATGGACTATTATTATCTTCCCTCTACACAAGTGGCAACTCTGGCACAGAGAGATTAAGCAACTTGCCCAAGGTCACACAGTGAGTCATTGGTGGGGCTCAGATTCAAACCCAGGCCGCCTGCTCCAGAGCCCTCACACTTAATCTCGTTGTTGTGCTGCGTCTGTGTTATCTGCTTAACACATCCACTGAGAAAGACTCTAGCAGCCAGGTTAGCTTCCTGTGTAATGTCTAATCCATAAAGGTAATATATAATGTGATTAAAAGTTAAAAAAAAAAATCACAGCCTGTAATTGAGTGCCTCTTTAGCTGCAGGGTGTAGGGAATACAGGCTACAGTGCACTTATCTGAATCCAACGCTCTCAAGGTCCAAACTTCCACAACAAGCCCAGGCCTATCAGTGTTTGAAATCTGCTTCTCAGTTAAGCATTTGTGATTTTATAATGATTTCCACATGCATTAGCATCCCATTAATGGGCCAGTATATGAGAACGGTTGTCTTATGAAGTGAGGGTTTCTTTTTTTTTTTTTCTTCATTTCTTTTCCATTAAAACCACAGGTCTACAGAATGAAAATGCTCAATATAATGAGTATAACCTGGAAAGTAATTTCATGGGCTGTAGTACTTTGATGGCAATAATTCTTGGATGTCAAAGGATAAGGACACAGTTTTCTGCTTCTAATTTTATTCTTAGAAAATGATGGTACTGAGCCATCCACAGAGTCCCCTGTAGATTAATTCCAGTTTTTCTTTTGGAGAGGAGATTTAAGGGAAATCTTAATCTGCTTTATATTTAACTCTTATCTCCACACTATGAATTAAAAATAGAAAGCTGGACTCTAGTCTCACCTCTGCAGACCCTCTGAGGGCTGAAGTTACCCCAGAGAAAGGATGGTCTCTTGTCTGGCTTAGCACCCCTCACTGACTTTCGCAATAGCTGCCTCTTTTTAATTTTCAGTCCTCATATTAACATGTCTAGAATGAGCTGTCTTTGTTCTAGGATGCTTGAATGACATCTAGCATTTTCCTCAGGTACTTTTCATTTGTCAAAAAACTCAGTTAATTCTGAAATTTCCTGTATCCTCTGGTTGTTTGTTCCTAAATCCATGCTTAAGGTGGGAGAAGAAGTGAAGAGTAGTTTACTCTGCTTTCTCTTCAGCCAGTAAAAATTGCTCTGAGGTAGGCTTCCACAGTGCCCCTTCTCCTCTCTTCTACGCTCTCTCCCTTCCATTTCCTATTCTCCCCACCTTTTCCCAATCCTCTTTTCCCTTCCTTTTCTCCTCCCAGGTCAAACCAAGGTCTGAGACAGCCGGAAGGGCAGGAATACTGCAGGTGCTGGAGGAGGAGTTGGAGTTAGGCTCACTTTCCTGCCCCATCTCCTAACTTGAAGCTTCTGAAATACAGCTGAGGGTCATTTATCCAAGAAGTAATCATCTAGTCAATCTAGATTGGAAAGTGTAAGAAACCTCTAGGAAAACCTCTACAGTTTGGGGTTTCTGACACTTCAAACCCAGTGAAGTTAACATTGTGAACTTGTAAATTGTGGCTTATGTGACTGTGGGGAGAAAGCCAACCACATAGTAAGCAGGCTGAACATCTCTCTGTCCTCCCTTAATTTATAGACACTTTCCCTCCCTCACTTTTTCCTCCTGCATCTTACACCAGTGACAAGTTTCAGTTCTAAAGTCTTAACTCAAAATACCCAAGAGACCATTTTACGCTTAATTGTAAAACTGTACAACTTCAGGGAAGAGGAGCTGTTGTATTTTTTCTGTATTCCCTCCTTTTCATCACTTAAGTCATAGGAGCAATAACAGTGATGCCTTACTGAACACATGCTGTGTGCCTGACTGGTGGTGGGAGGGGTCCTGAATGTACATTCAGAGGAAACAGAGCTCCTCAAATCGTGGGGCCACCCACCCCCTTTCGGACAAATGCAGACAGGCTCCGGGACAATGCTCCTTAAGTGGTAGATTGTTTAGTAGAACATGTTAGTTGTGGAGGCTGGCATTTTTAAAAATGAAGAAAATCAAATGAAATAAA
This sequence comes from Capricornis sumatraensis, assembly GCF_032405125.1. Taxonomy (NCBI): domain Eukaryota; kingdom Metazoa; phylum Chordata; class Mammalia; order Artiodactyla; family Bovidae; genus Capricornis; species Capricornis sumatraensis. Next base: position 36,449,163 of record NC_091085.1, on the reverse strand, counting down.
ACAAAACAGAAAAATATCAGAGGACATTGCATGTGGTAGGGGTAAGTATTATTTTGTGAGCCTTTGATTTTAGTTAAATACTTGTCTAGAGTGGAGAGTCTGATAGTGCTTACTGGGAGCTCCGCCTGGTCTCCCTCACAACCAGCCAGGTGACTAAGGTCTGGCTGTGGTAGCACATGCAGGGTGACCTATGGCCCAGGAACTCACCCACACAGGCTCCTCCACTTTCTTCCTTCCATATATCCGGTGGATGACACCAGGGCCACCTTGAAGCCACAAGATGTCAGAGCCACAATGTGAAGCAGCCTGGGTCCCTGAATCATCATTGGAAAGAATGCCACCCACAAGAGTCATTTGCTTGACCAGGGACACCAGCTTTCAGCTTTATGTAAAAAGAAATTCTATTATCTTAAGCCAGATTGTTTCACCTACCTTGTGTGTGTGTACGTGCACATGCCTTATGCTACATTTATTTCTAAATGTAGATTATAGTGAGAGACATTTGAAAGCCACTGCTCAGGACAGAGTGTGGTCCTAGATCATTTGCAGTTGAATCATGTGGGATGCTCATTATTAATGCAGATTTCTGGGCCCTGCCAAGATCTGCTGTGTAAGGATCTGGGGCCTGGGAATGTTTGACAAACTCCACAGAAAAACCTTCTAAACACTTAAGTTTAAAGAGCACTTTGGCCTCAGTATTGGTAGAAACATTTTCTTGGCAGCCCTGGGGCTGGATAAGCTTTATACCTATTTTCTTTGGTCACTGTCCAAAGTGTGAGTCTCTCCCTATTCTCCACTCTATCTATACTCTATATATAATCTTATTACAATAATGCTCTGTACTGATTCACATAATCCTTTTCTAAGAACATTTTCCACTCCTCCCCTTTTTCCTAAATACTTTAACTGTCCTCTAAAAAGTCTGCTGTGTAATTAAAAAATGCCCCTATGCCTACCTCTTCCCTAGACATTTTCTGGCTCTCCCCGAAGTAATCAGTTCTGCTCCCCATTCATATGGGAGCTGTTTATTTTCCACATGTTTTATGTGGAATTTTATGTGTATTCTCAGGGTTGAAAAATGGGGCAAGTCCCTTCCTTGTTACTCAACTGCAGCTCCCCAACCATGACTGCCCCCATCCTTTGGGATAGACTCATACTAATTAATGTATAGAGTTAATTCATAATCTCACATTATAAGAAATCTAATTCTTGAGTGATAACTGGCTAATTCAGCAACTCTTTCTACTCTGTCTTCTTCCACATGTTTATCCTTTAACTTGTTTCTTCATGGTCACAAGATGGCTGCCATAACTCCAAATATGACATCCCTCACAGCTATTTCAGTATGAATTTCCTATGGCTGTAACAAATTGTCACAGACTTGGTGGCTTAAGCTATGATAATTTATTCTCTCGCTTATTGGAGGCCAGAAATCTGAAATCAGTATCACTGAGCTGAAATCAAGGTGTTGGCAGGGCCGTCTTCCCTCCAAATGCTCTAGGTGCGAATCTGTTCCTTGCCTCTTCCAGCTTCTGGTGGCTGTCACTATTCCATAGCTTGCGGCTGCATTACTCCAGCCTCTGCCTTCATCTTCCCATTGCCTTTTCTTCTGTGTGTGTCTTTCTTTCTCTTCTGCATCAAATTCCTTTCTGCCTCTTTCTTAAAAGTGACATTTGGGACACGGGTGATTGCATTTAGGGCCCACCTGGATAATTCAGGATAATCTCCCCATCTTATGTCCTAACCTTCATCATCTCTGCAAAGATTCTTTGCCCATAAAAACTCACATGTATAAATTCCAGGGATTAGCACCTGATATTCCTAAATATTGTTATTTGGCTTACCTAGAATATCCAAAGATACAAAGGGCAGTTTCTCCTCATCTACAGTTTCTTAACAGGGAGAAATTCTTTTCTCAGAAGTGTACCGTCTTAGCCGGTTCAGACTGTCAGAATACTATAGACTGGGTGGCATAAACAACAAGCATTTATTTCTCACAATTCTGGAGGCTGGAAAGTCCAGAATCAAAGCACTGGCAGACCCAGTATCTGGTGAAATCACTTCCTGATTTGCAGACAGTTGAATCTTGTTATTTCCTTATGTGGCTGAGAGAAAATTTCTCTCAATCACATTTTTTTTTCTTATAAGAGCACTAACCTCATTTGAAAATGTCTACCTTCTTGACTTAATTACCTCCAAGAGGCTTCACTTCTAATACATGGTGATGGTGGTGGAGGGGATGTTAGAATTTATACATACAAATTTTGAGAGAACACAAACATTCACTATGTAACACCCCTATCACCAGTATGTTGCCTGCTAAGCCTGTTGGCTGGATATGTATCATAAACCCATGTATGTAGCCTCTGTGGGGGACAGAGGCTCTGTCACCAAAAAAAAAAAAAAAAGATGAAGGATGAGGGAAGGCTATCAGTTAGACCATCAATAATCTACATTAGGATTCCTGTGTCTTTACAGTTCATATCTATTAACGTGATGTTGATGTTATTCTCTTTTGGTTTTTTGCTGACTCCTTCTGTGTGGACTATCTAACCATTGACAATTCAATTATTTGACCTCCTCATCTTTCAGTGACCATTCGCTACTCTATCTCTGTCTTTCAGTGCCATAGCTTCAAACTGGACCTGAACATCACCTGAAATTTCTCCTTTTCTGAAATAGCAACTACAGAAAACTGCCTGTCTGACCACCTTCTCCCATCCTTCCAGCTTACTCATTTCAATTCTCCTCTGTCCTTTCTGCCTATCCATCAGCCATTCCTTTCTTGAGTTTCCTTCTATCCAGAATATATTGCCCATATTCTAAATTCCCTTGACTCTTGGTCCTTCCTTTGAAGTTACCTTGCAAAACCCCAGTCTTGGATGAACCCTCACACTTCTTCCTTGTCGTTAATTCTTACCCTGACACTCTCAGCAGATAACTTTACTTCATTTTTAATTAAAATAGAAGAAATCCGATGGAAATGACTCAATTTCCCATCACGACATTTATTGTCTGTGAACTGAGATGTTTAATCTTCTGGTCTTGTTACAGTGGAATAAAACTCTTCTGCTAGAGGCCTATCCATCTGCTTATCCTGTGGAAATACAACTAATTTCCGGTCAATGAGATGCAAGTAGAATTGTAGTATAGAGGCATTTAAGAAGCTTTTTAAAAGACAGTGGGCACATACCCTTTGCCCTGTTCCTCTGTCCAGATTCCTGGAAGTATGAATGTGATCACTGTAACTCCTGCAGTTATATTTTAAGAATGATGCTCATGTAATGGCTGAGTAGCTAGACAGAACTTCTTTAAGTCATTTTTACCTTCTTTAAATCATTCAGATTTCTCATCCACATAAGATAATGCTTCTCTCAGATTCTCAAACCACACTCTTCGGATGTGTTTAAAATTTTGTTATGCTAAAATAACTTTATTTTTAGGCTAAAAAGTGTTAGTCACTCAGCTCAGTCATGTCCAACTCTTTGCAACCCCATGGCCTGTTGCCCACCAGGCTCCTCTGTCCATGGAATTCTCCAGGCAAGAACCCTGGAGTGTGGGTAGCCTTTCCCTTCTCCAGGGGATTTTCCTGACCCAGGGATTGAACCCAGGTCTCCCACATGGCAGGCAGATTCTTTACCTTCTGAGCTACCAGGAAAGCCCATTGTACTGAAAGAACTGTCTTCTTCCCAACCTTGATATTCATTAGTCTGCTTCCATCAGCTTACTTCTGGAAAAGTCCATGTCTCATTGTCCTTTCCCAATTCCTGGCTTCTCTCTTCCTCACAGAGATGATATTAATAGATGTTGAGGGAGAGCAGGGGAGTGTTGAGTATGAAGAAAAGAAAACGTTGCTCTATTACCTAAATGTAATTCTGGTCACTTTTTAGCAAAATTGTATCATCCTCTCTTTTCTCTTCTCTTGTGCTTTAGTTTCTATGCTCCTTTTACCTTGTTTAGAAGTTGACCCAGAGCAGAAACGATACTCAAACTGCACATCAGCAGCATCAAGCTTTTGTTCTTTTTGCTTTCTGATATTTTGAAAATATTAAAAAGAGGGCTTTTGTGTGATTTCTTTCCACAGGGGCACAGAAAACACCTTCTTGATGGAAAATATACCCTGATCGTTTGTCTCAGAGTCTGAGTTGAACCGAGAAAAGATTCTTTCAAAAGTTGGCCCAAAAGGAAATGGGGGTAGCTGGTTTACCTCCCCTACCTGACCCCCTTCTTCTGCTTTGCTGCCCAAGTAGCAATTTTGACAGGCAAACCTGATTGTTCACTCCCCTACTTAAAACCCCTCAGTGGCTGATCCTGATGCCATCTTTCACCTCTGTCCTCCTCACACCCTGTGCCTCCAGTTACCCTCAGTTGCTTGCGGTAACCTGTGCTATTTCCCAAGTCTGCACTTTCTTTTTGTTGTTCTTTTCTGGACTGACTGTGTTTTGAATGAATGGAATGAATGAATGAAAGAAAGACTAACTATCCTTTTAACATTGTTATCAACCAGTAACACATCTGATCATAAATCTGAGTTTAAATACCCATTAATAGTGTGCAGCTTCCTCACTCCACGATAACATCATGTATGTGCTCTCTTGTGGTTTATTTTTGCTAAGTCACTGTCTGAGTCTTCAGTCTCCCTCAGGTCCTGTTTACTTTATTCAAAGCTCTGCTCCTCTGCTGGAGCAGTTTACACTGGGAGGAAGTTTTCCTATTTCCTGTGCAGTGTAAATTGGTTTCTAAACAATCTTGCCCACAGTCTCCATTAATATGGCACTGTAGAGCAAGGCAGGATAAAATATTCAAAGTAGCAGGAGTTACTTTTTAGGATGATTGAATATGATGAAGGAGCCAAGGACAAAGGGTAATTTATTCCAAAGGAAGTCAACACCTTTGCTTTGCACTAGCTCTTGCAGCTAAAAAATAGGGCTGGTAATTGGACTTGCTTTATGAAAATCTCATTAGCATTAGCATATAACTAAAATGCACAGCTCCATAGTTAATTGCATTCCTGCACTGCGGTTAACAACTACAGTGATGACATTTGCATATTGCACATAAAATTAAAAATGCATGTCAGATAGGTGCTCTTTTAGAAAAAAAAATCCTTGAATAACATTGCATTCACTACAATAATCGGAAAGATTTTGAATTTGAATGGAAATTATATGTATAGTATGAGCTTTAGAAAGACAGAGGAGCTTGATCAAAGAGGAGGGGAAGCTAAATATGAAACATGGCATAGGCAGAACTCCAGCAGCTGGGATCTTCTTCAAGGGCAGGGACCTGTAATACTGAACTGTGTGTGCTTTGTGTGAATGCCACCCTTTCTTCTGAGAGTTTCATTTCACTTTCCAGGCATCAGTCTCATCTTGATGCTTTTCCTCTATAAACTCCTTGAGATCATGGACTTGATCTTTTTAAAGCTTTGAGTCCCACAATGCTCAGCGTGTACAGGCTCTCAATGATTTGTAGGTGTGAACCAACTCAAGCCCTCTCGAATTGGATCCAGTAGACCTGAGGGGCTGTGTACTGAAGTGATTAAAAGTGGATGTTTTCACTTCCATGGCCCTGAGCCAGTTACCTTGAGTGAGTTGCTTCAACCTCCCTAAGCCTCTGTTTCCTCTGCTATAAAATGTTTTCTGCCTTACAGGATTTTCGAGAAGATTTAGAAAGATAATGCATACATAATACCTACCAAAGCACAGTGCCTGGCACATAGCAAGTGCTATTAATGCTGTGTTTGCTGCTGTTTTGGGGTTAAAAATCATGGGAAAGGACATGTTGAGGCTGAGTGTTAGTCCTAATGCCAATCAACTACAAGACAGAACAGTGTTACTGTGAGTAATAATACCTACCACAAGGGCCAAAAATTTTTGTTCCATTTCACCAAAAAAGAAAATGAGTTCTTGAAAAGAGATTGGCGGGGGCATAAGACAACTATACCACTCTCTCTGTGGATACAAAGATCCATGACCAGGCTTTGTACATGGGACTCCTCTGTAACCACAAATTGCCTACTTCCTGGAAGACAACCATAAGCTAGGAAGTCAGGAAGGAAGTCAAGGTAGGGCCTTTTGTGGGGTAGGGCTCTTTCTTTCTTTATCATTCATTCATTGTTCAGCTAATACTATTTATTGTGCCCATACCTATGCAATGCATTGTGCAAGGAACTCTGAGACAGAGATGACCATGCATGTGACCTGACTGATATAAACTTGGAAATTCTGGGCTAGAAGTAAAGTGAAGGATTGGAACTAGAGAAAAAGATATGTATGTCATTCAGCATGGAGAGGAGTTTGAACTCTAGACATAGATGAGGTCCCTGTGGCTGTTCACTGGGAAACACTCCCAGTACAGGGATAGGAAAGGGAGTTGGTACCAACTGAAGCAAAGGGAAGAGACTAAAGGAGATGAAAATTCTTAAAGAGATGGGAATACCAGACCACCTGACCTGCCTCTTGAGAAATCTGTATGAACAGTTAGAACTGGACATGGAACAAAAGACTGGTTCCAAATCGGGAAAGGAGTATGTCAAGGCTGTATATTGTCACCCTGCTTATTTAACTTATATGCAAAATACATCATGAGAAACACTGGGCTGGATGAAGCACAAGCTGGAATTAAGATTGCCGGGAGAAATATCAATAACCTTAGATATGCAAATAACACTACCCTTATGGCAGAAAGTGAAGAACTAAAGAGCCTCTTGATGAAGTGAAAGAGGAGAGTGAAAAAGTTGGCTTAAAACTCAACATTTAGAAAACTAAGATCATGGCATCTGGTTCCATCATTTCATGGCAAATAGATGGGGAAATAGTGAGAGACTTTATTTTCTTGGGCTCCAAAATCACTGTAGATGGTGACTGCAGCCATGAAATTAAAAGATACTTGTTCCTTGGAAGAAAAGTTATGACCAATCTAGATAGCATATTAAAAAGCAGAGACGTTACTCTGCCAACAAAGATCCATCTAGTCAAAGCTATGATTTTTTCCAGTAGTCATGTATGGATGGGAGAGTTGGACTACAAAGAAAGAGGAGCACTGAAGAATTGATGCTTTTGAACTGTGGTGCTGGAGAAGGCTCTTGAGAGTCCCTTGGACTGCAAGGAGATCCAACCAGTCCATCCTAAAGGAAATCAGTCCTGAATATTCATTGGAAGGACTGATGCTGAAGCTAAAACTCTAATACTTTGGCCACCTGATGCAAAGAATTGACTTATTTGAAAAGACCCTGATGCTGGGAAAGATTGAAGGTGGGAGGAGATGGTGACAACAGAGGTTGAGATGGTTGGATGGCATCACTGACTCAATAGACATGAGTTTGAGTAAACTCCAGGAGTTGTTGATGGACAGGGAGGCCTGGCATGCTGCAGTCCATGGGATCACAGAGAGTCTGACATGACTGAACTACTGAACTGAACTGAAGGAGATGAAAGTTTCAACTTGTAGGTTGGTAGTTGCCAGAGTCAACTCTGTGTAAAGTGAACGAGGGTTATTGTATTTGGTGATAAGGAGGCCACGAGTGATTCTTCCCCAAGAGGAGGGGTTACTGTAAATGAATTTGGAAGAGAACTTCACATCAAGGGTAGATAGAGAATGGCAGCTGCTGCTACTGCTAAGTTGCTTCAGTCGTGTCCAACTCTGTGCAACCCCATAGACGGCAGCCCACCAAGCTCCTCCGTCCCTGGAATTTTCCAGGCAAGAACACTGGAGTGCGTTGCCATGTCCTTCTCCAATGTGTGAAAGTGAAGTCGCTCAGTCATATTGGACTCTTCGTGACCCCCTGGACTGTAGCCTACCAGGCTCCTCCATCCATGGGATTCTCCAGGCAAGAGTACTGGAGTCAGGGAGAATGGCAGGGTAGGAAGCAAATTCAGGAAAATGTAGGCTGTGCTTTGGCAGTAAAAGGATAAAAAAGCTCAGCCAGCAGCTTGAGGGTATAGCAGAGTTGAAAAACAACATGTATCATGTTGGAAAGACCAAAAGTAGGAGCCACTGAGAAAAGACCTGAGACAGCTGGAGGTGGGGATGCCATTGAAATCAGCCCAAGTCCCAAGCTACACAGTTGTCTTGTGAGCAGTTCTATTCTGTGGGACCGAGGCCAACACCTTCTCATTTGGGTGAGGTACCCCTTTTCCTTGGCCTGCAGCCCTGGTTCTTACCTGTATCCCAATGCATCATATTTTTATGATGTATTCTATTCAATTCAATAAATTGAATTGTTATTTTCAATTTATTTGTCTATCTCCTCCTATGATGGTGAGCTCCTCAACCACAGGACCCATGTCTTATTCATCTGAACATCCTCATTGCCTAGTTCAGAATCTGGCACAATCAGTAGATTATTCAGTTCAACTGCATAGTCCCTCACAGCCAGTCTGTTCCATCAACTGGAGTTCCCAGTAATTACACAGCCTCTTGTAAATTGTCTCCTCCTTAGAAGATAATGATGGGCAGGGAACCAGAATCAAGGAGGAAAGATAAGATAGGGCTTTCTGTGGTGGACTGGGTGATTTTATTCATCATTCAGCTGATATTATTTTTTTTACCCATACCTATGCATTGCACTGTGCTAGGAACTGAGACAGAGCTGATCATGAATGTGGACCTGATTGGTATACAGTTGGAAAGTCTGAGGTAGAAGTAAAGTGAAGGATCAGAACTCAACAAAAAGATATGAACACCTCTGTCTCCATCTTACATATTTCTGATATTAAGGTTACAGCTGCAAGGAGTCTATGTATAGTTCACTCACCTCTCCATGCTTGGGAGAGTGGGAAAAAAACACATGGGAGCCCTGTCTCACGATACACTAAGTGAGCTGTATGAGGCAATAACTGAGATGAAGCTGGGAAGCCACAATCCTGTTCTCTCATAGCTTTTCCTTAGAAAGTCTGTGCCCTGGAGTCTTTCTACTTCTCTCTCTAGTCTTTCTATCCTGGCTAATATTTGTTTTTTCACCTCCCCACTTCCTGTATCCTATTTCTACTCTTGAAGCCTGTTTTTAGACTCAAGCCTTTCATTTGCCTTTGTTGTTGTTCAGTTGCTAAGTTGTGTCCAACTCTGTGGACTCCATGAACTGCAGCTTACCAGGCTTCCCTGTCCTTCACCATCTCATGGAGCTTGTTCTAAATCAAGTCCATTGAGTTGGTAATGCCATCCAACCATCTCATCCTCTGCCACCCTCTTCTCCTTTTGCCTTCAATCTTTCCCAGCATCAAGGTCTTTTCCAATGAGTTGGCTCTTGGCATCAGGTGGCCAAAGCATTGGCACTTAAGTATTAGTCCTTCCGGTGAATATTCAGAGTTGTTTTCCTTTAGGATTGATTGTTTTGATCTCCTTGCTGTCCAAGGGACTCTCAAGTGTCTTCTCCAGCACCACAGTTCGAAGGCATCAATTCTTTGGAGCTCAGCCTTCTTCATGATCCAACTCTCATCCATACATGACTACTGGAAAAAGCTATAGCTTTGACTTTGCAAAGTGATGTCTCTGCTTTTTAATTTGCTGTCTAGGTTTGCCTTTACTCAAAGTTTTCCTGTAGACACACTAAGAAAATGATTTTGAACCATAATCTGACAGCTGGGGTTGTACCAACATTTTTCGCCCCTCCCTATCCCATGTGGGGCCAACTCAGACAAAACCCAATACATAAGATCTTTTGCTTAACAGCTTACTCTTGGGCCGCCAGTATACAGTGATGGGCCTTCGTGGAAAGTGACAGTCACTACCACGTCGTCAGAGCTGTGTACCGGACTGTCCTCATTTTCCTCAGTAAGCCAATACTAGCAGAGCTTTCCAATTAGCAACAGAGAAACTTTTTCTTTTTCACTCATGCTTAAAAAATAGTTATTTTTCTTTTTTCAGAAAGTGTTTCACTGGTAACCTCTTCAGGTCTAGTCTCCTGCTCTTCAGTCTAAATGTGCTGGCTTTCCACATGTTTAGGGATCAGGATGGGCCTGGCAGTGACCCAGGGGCACCAAGGGGCTGGCAGAGTAGGCTGTAATTTTATTGTCACTGACCACCTTCTCCAGGCCACTGCACACCCACCCTCCTGTGAGTCGGAGTTTGCAGAGCCTGGGGTCTAAGAAAAGGAAGTATTGTCTCCCTGCTGTAAGTCAAGAGTTGTGTTTGTGGGTTTGGTTTTCCTGCTTCTGGCTCATGCTTGTTCTTGTTTTCCTGGCACAAGGGCATCTGTGCCCAGAACAGCCGCTTATCTCAGCTGACTGCTATTTGCCAATACCTGGCTCATTCTGTTGTTCCGAAAAGTCACACAAAGGAAAAAATTGGGAATTCTTTCTGATGCTACATTGAATTTATCTGTGCTAAATATGTCTCAAAAACCCAAATTGCCTTAAAACCTAAACCAGGTTCCACAAGTGACTCACTCTTAGGCATGCAGGCAGAGGGTAAGGTGGGGAGAAGGGGAGTTGGGGAGAAAAACACACGTATTCGGATTGCCTAATTTTATAAGTCTTGTCTACTTCACTCTACCACAGACTTAAACCCACAGCTTCTATCTTGAGTCTCTAGATTCCTGACTGACACATGGATCTCTCCTTGCTCGGTGGGGTTCAGGACTCAGCACTAAGTGGCTTGGGTGGTGAGAGTGGCCACACACAGCGACTCCTACTATTTCCGAATGGGACTGCATCTAGCCAGCCTCTTCTCACTCCTTTCCTTGACTGGCTTTGTGGGCTGACACGATTTGCCATTTAACCTTTCTCCCTTTTGTTGCCCAATGCCTTCTTGGACATCTTTTGATGTCCCTGTCTGATGCTGTTTTCTAGAACCCCGTTGTTTTTGTTATTCAGTTGATAAGCTATATCAGACTCTTTTCGACCCCATGGACTGCAGTGTTCCAGGCTTCCCTGTCCTTCACCATCTCCTGGAGTTTGTTCAAACTCATGTCCATTGAGTTGGTGATGCCATCCAACCATCTCATCCTCTGCCACCCTCTTCTCCTTTTGCCTTCCATCTTTCCCAGCATCAGGGTCTTTTCCAATGAGTCAGCTCTTAGCATCTGGTAGCCAAAGCACTGGAGCTTCAGCATCAGTCCTTCCGGTGAATATTCAGAGTTGTTTTCCTTTAGGATTGATTATTTTGATCTCCTTGCTCCAAGAGACTCTCAAGAGTCATCTCCAACACCACAGTTCAAAAGCATCAATTCTTCGACATTCAGCCTTCTTTATGGTCCAACTCTCACATCCATACATGGCTGCTGAAAAAAAACATAGCTTTGACTATATGGGCCTTTGTCGCAAAGTAACTAACTCTGGTGTCTCTGCTTTTTAATATGCTGTCTAGGTTTGTCATAGCTTTTCTTTCAAGAAGAAGAAAGCTTTTTTCCAAAAAGCTGTTCTTCCAAGTCTTTTAATTTCACAGCTGCAGTCACCATCCACAGTGATTTTGGAGATGAAGAAAATAAAATCTGCCACTCTTTCCACTTTTTCCCCACCTATTTGCCATAAAGTGATGGGACCAGATGCCATGATCTTAGTTTTTTTAATGTTGAGTTTTAAGCCAGCTTTTTCACCCTCCACCCATAACATAAAATCATCTGACGCATACACCTAAAGACTTTATTCTGTCATCTCTGCTTCCGCTACAGCTCACCAAAAATGGAGCTGCTTGTTTATCCAGCTGTCAGCCATTTCCCATAAATGTCTGGCCCAGCTTGCTGCACTGTGGCAGACTTTACTTTAGTACCAATTGGTTGGCCCTCTGCCAGGTCTTCATAGTTGGCGACCCCTTCTTGCTATTGAACGCAAGTATGAGTCAGAGGTGATGCTGATGAAACCCTGGGCAGGTCCTGACAGCCAGACCAAGCCACCCAGGGAGAGTAGGTCTGACCTCTCCACAGAGCTGTGGTTAGTTCTAAAGCTTGGTGCCATGTCAGTGCAAACAGTGTGATATGCAATTCAACGACTCCTATGCACTCATCACTGGGGTGGGTTGTCAGAGGCACAGAAGAAGTATATGTTGGCTTCTGTAAGAGTTGTGGCCAGCATCCACAGGTTCTTAATTGGATTTAGTTTGAAAATAAATGCCTCACTGGATGGTGACACTTATCAACTCTTTTTTTTTTTTTTTGAAGAAAATTGTTGCTTTGTGCAGGCTGATGTGTAACTTTAATAATCTTATCTTAGTCCCAAGTACTGTGCTAATTTGTCCCTAGTTTTCATCTTTAACTGTATTTATACAGCAGCAGCTGGTGAATGACTATATCATTAGATAATACCCGTATTTTGAGAGGTTAAATTTCCTAGAAACCAGTTTCTAGTTTTTGTGTGTCCTTGCTTGTACTCTTTGAAGAGAACTGAAAAAGAATGTTCTACAAAATCCTGTCTTGCTCTGTGGTGATGAGGTCAGACAGACCTCCACATGAGGCTGAGTAAAGCTGCCATACAACTGTGGGGTGGCTTTGGGAAATTGCAGACACATGGGGCTCACTTAGTCACCACCACAGCTCAATCCCATGGCTCCTGTCACCACTCCAGTGAGTTGGTAGTGCAATAGAGATGTCACTGTGGTAGGGCCTGGAATGAGGGCAGTCATAGGGCAGTTTCACTGGTAAAATGAAAAATAAGTTCTTTCTAGTCATTTATTAGAAGGAATTTCTGAATGGAAAATTCTCTTCCACTAAATAGGATTTTATCTATATAAAACTTTATTGCTTATGACTATCAGGGTCAATTCCCATTGGCACCTGAGAGCTAGAAAATGACATCTGTCATCACAATAGAAAGAAGTGTTTGTTCTTAAATTGGTCAAAAGCCAAGTCATTAATTGCCTTTAAAGGTACAGAGGGAAAAAAGAATTAAGTGTTTTAATTGCCACAGAAATTCCAGATAGAAAATTTTACATTCAGTTGCACCTGAGGTAGCAGAAAACTCCAAGGGACTAAGTCCAGTGGCCAAACCAGAATTTGGTTTATATAAGATTCCCTAGAAGTGGATCACTGGGACTTGTACATATATTTGTTATATAGAGGTTTTCTTCTCAGTATAGCTTTAGGTGGATTATAATTAAATGTGTATAAACATGTATATGTTACCTATATATTCAGTCTGATGTATTAACCACAAGATACCAAATTATTAAAATTATTTTCAAAGCCACAAACTATGTGAGGGTAAAGATATTATCATGTAAAATGCAAAAATGCTTTCCAGCTATGCTGATATTTTATGCCAACTGAATGCAGAATTTAACTTAAAACCTTAAATTTGTGTATTAAAATGAAATGAAAAAAATGTTGACCAGCATATAAAAAGGGCAGCCATCACTGCCCATGATTTTATTTATAGTCTTAATGTTAAAAAACCAGGGTTTCCCCCCACACTTTAAAGCACTGATAATATTTTCAATCAATTCCTACCTACTGGAGTATAATGTAAATTCTTATATGTGCTTTAATAATTCTTTAGAAATCATTCTTTGGATTGGTATTCATCAAGTGAGAAAGGAATTACTTGATGTATTCCATGTGTTTTTATTGAGACCAAGATTAAAAAGAATAATAATAATAAGGGCTAGGTAAGTGAAGAGTCACCTCAGATTTTGGTTAGAGGAGGCAGAGGAAGAGAGTGAAGGCTGGCATGGTGGCGGCTGTGGCGGAAGCCATCCCTGGGCATAGTGGCCACAGATGGCTTCATGGGATGACACTCAGAGGTTGTCTTTGATTTTAGTTTATATATTAAAGAAAATTTTAGAGTGTTTCACACAAATAGCTTGACAACTTATATTTCACAGTATTGTTTTGCACACATGTCCCATTCCTGGGACATGTTGACTTCACGCTGAAATTCTGGGAAAGGAGGTGACACTATGTGGAAGGCAGCCTGTAAATGTTGTGGTTACAGAAAAGAGATCAAGTCCTTTGGTTTTCTCATCTAAGACTGTAAATTAATTCATTAATTTAGTCAACAAATGAGTACCCATAATTCTGTAAGAGTCTGGGAAATAGTTTTGTTTTTTTTTTTTCTGAACTGTGCAGTTGGTGGGATCTCAGTTCCCCAACCAAGGATGGAACCTAGGCCACAGCAGTGAAAGCACCAAGTCCTAACTACTAGGCAATGAGGAAACTCCCTGGAAAATAATCTATTATGAGTTGTGATATGCAACAGTTAGCAGTAATTGTGGAAATAACAGAGGAACCTGAATTACCAATCAACATAAAGGAATCAGGAGTAGTTCAGAGCTCTCCCTGCAGCATGCTGTGTAACCTGGCTGTATAGAAACTGGGCATACATTTTGCTATCTGGACAGTTGCTACTGCTCAAATTGCCGCTGTGTACCTTACAGGTTGAATTCTATCAGTAAAACATAAGTCTTCAAAGATATATAGGCAAAATGGGATTTTTTTTTGTAAAGGACTTGAGTCAGGAAGGACCACAAGATAGAGACTCACCTCAAGCATCATCAGATTACATGATCAAGAAGGAGGTGAGTTTACGATTCAGAAGTCTGGAATCAGCACAATCTATATAAATAGACCTGGTCTGAGAGGAGCAGCTGTTTCTCTATGACTCATTTAAGATGCCTTATAAAACCAGAAGCTCTACAACTTGAGCTTGAAGATATAGGAAACTAGAGCTTGAAGATGTAGGAAAATTAACTACAAACGGAGCAACATTTAATAGCATAGCCCTATGAGTACTGTACAAAGGAAGTTTGCTTTTTCATCCTCATCTGGGTATGTTTCTATTGAAATACAAATGCAATGTACCACATTTTGCAAAACCCGAAGAGCTCTTAAAATGGGTACTTATGCTTGTCGTAACTAGGTAGGGTGGGATGGAGTTCCTCTAAGAATGAAGACATTTACATGCAAAAACCAAATTGATATAAACCATTATCATAAAAGGAGTGGAAGAAATGTCATGAATGAATGCCCTGTGGCTGAAGTACAATTTGAATCAGCAAAAGGCTACTATGTAGGAAATGATCTGACTGGTAGGCTGGTCTATTGTGAACAGACTCTGATTAACTAGACTTTTGTACTCTTTAACACACTTATAAGTAGTAGAAGTAGAAAACTTTCAATGGCTATAGTCATAACTAAAGAGGTAATACTGTTATTTTCTGAATATGTTAAAACCAGTGTAAAATAGTAGCATTGTTTCATTGCTGCTGCTGCTGCTAAGTCGCTTCAGTCGTGTCCGACTCTGTGCAACCCCATAGACGGCAGCCCACCAGGCTTCCCTGTCCCTGGGATTCTCCAGGCAAGAACACTGGAGTGGGTTGCCATTTCCTTCTCTATTGCTGAATGCCCCTAAATCATCTGGCTGTTTCTATTATGAATGATTTAGATACAGTTCCATTGCATTGTAGGAAACAGCTCAGATAAACTCTTGGAATGTCTCCAAGTCTATAATTCCCTTGTGAAAAGTACATATAAGGGGAAAAATTTTTTTTGCATGTGTGTTTTGCCTAAGATTGTCTCTGCTCAGTTATTCCATTTTCCTCTTCCTTCTATTTTCTGAGATATTGAACCACTGAATATATAACAGAAAATATGCTTAAAACTCTTTCCTAATATTCCCCCACCTGAGGGCTGTGAGCTGTGGTGAAAATAATGGAGTAGATGAGCAAGCATGTGTTTTCACTGCAAACATTATTTTTATTGTAAATAAGTAATACGATGCATATATTTGTGTGTGTTAGTCATATCTGATTATTTGTGACCTCATGGACTGTCGCCCACCAGGCTCCTCTGCCCATGGAATTTCCCAGGTAAGAATACTGGAGTGGATTGCAATTTCCTTCTTCAGGGATCTTCTCAACCCAGGGATCAAACCCGCAACTCTTGCATTGGCAGGGGGATTCTTTACCTGTCTGAGCCAAGAAGAAAGTATAAATCCTGTAGTGATTATTCATTTCAGAACATTAGTGGGTTTACAGAAGCCTTTTTTGTTACATATTTTCTCATGCAACTGAATGCTGAAAATATAATTACAATAAAATGGAGAGTCCTCAAGAATTTTTGACTTTAGAAAGGAATTTTCAAACTTGTCACAGGAAGAATTAGTGTGTTAGATGTGGAGGATTCTCCTCGAGGTTAATTTTTCCTATTTTTTTTCCTGAGGAGAATATCAGTAGGAGATGCAACAGGAATATTTTAGGATGTTCTAGATGATATTATGTCTGTTTCCACAAAAATTACATGCCTACATTTAATTATGTAACCCTTAAATAGGGGAAATTATAATTCTATTCATTTGAGAATGTATAATCTTTTTCAAACACATTTAGATATAAGCCATATGTTAAATTGAGTAAATCAGGTGTTGAAATAATGTGCTTTACTTTTGAATACATTACCCCAGTATTTTTAAAATTATGAAAAGTCAGTAGCAGCCTGAGTATAAGTATATCAGAATAAATTATCAGGCTCTTAGCTCTCCTGGAAAAGGATATTGTTTTGACAGTTGAAATTTGGCAGTTGGTAACCTGGTAGATGGTGGTGGATAATGAGATGATACCTATAGTTTGAAAGCAAGGAGCTTGCTCTCAAGTGTCAGTGTTATCTGTCCTTGTATCCATTGGCACCAGTGCTGGCCAGTAGACATGGGACATGGGTTGTCCAGTTTTCTTGTTCATGCCACCCGTAACTCTAGTAGCATAGTCATCTTTCTTTGGAAAGGATTATCCATCGAAGATTATTGGCAGCAGTTTTAATCTGCACCCTCTCTTCTTCTGTCACGATGTTCATTCATTCATTCACACACTGAGAAATACTTTTGGTGTACCAGGAGCTATGCTAGATGGTGAGATGTAATGGTGAGCAAAGGCAGCCACAATGAAAAAGAATCATGCAATGAATGTACAAAGTAAGACAGGTACTATAGGCAGGGATGAGGATCATGAGGGAGAGGACTCAACCCAGATGGGAACTTAGATAAGTTTGCCCTAAAGAATCTGGGCTTGAGTAAGTTCTCAAGCTACGCCAGTAAATATGTGCCACAAACTGTGTGATTATTTAGAGGAGTTAAAATTAAATCACTTTTAAAATTTGGTTTTTCCAGGGCACTCAAAGCTGGTGCACTGGGACAACCCTGAGGGATGGGATGGGGAGGGAGGTGGGAGGAGGGTTCAGGATGAGGGACACATATACACCCATGGCTGATTCATGTCAATGTATGGCAAAAATCACTGTAATAGTATAAAGTAATTAGCCTCCAATTAAAATTAATTAATTTTCAAAATAAAAATAAAATTCAGTTTCTCAATCTCACAATCCACATTCAATGTGTAGCATTGGTCCCAGAGGATTTAACTTCAATACCTGCTGGAGTGTTGGTTATCTCAGAGGTTAGGTATCAAGAATTCCACAGATTAGTGTGAAGGATTCCACATGAGGTATTAGGAACCTCAGAGACTTGGTGTTAATCCAGTCTCAGTGAATGGAATAGTGGCAGTCCTATATATGTGGCATGTATCACTGGCTGGTCAGGTAAACATGTACATCTCCTACAGACATGTGTGTGTATATATATGTGTGTATTTGTCTACATGCATGTGTGTATATATATGTGTGTATAGTGCTGTGACATTATTAGAACTTATGGAATTAGAATTTACTCTGGGTCATTACATACAAGATTCTCAACCTTTTTAAGTCAACAGCATATCCTCATAAGTCTAATTGTAGATCAGAGGATCTTATATCAAATATAATCATTGAGCCTGAAATTCAAGAACTCTGGTTGCAACACACCCTCAATTTTTAAATTGTGAAAAGTTATAGGAGCTGCAAGTTATGTGCTATTTGTAATTTACTTCTGACAAAATAAAGCTGGAGTTTTTGTCACAGATTAACAAACACAAATTATTGAGATTATTACTTTAATTATGTGACATTGTCTTTCCCACTGACAAAAGCAATCAAAATGACTAAAATTAAATCAGTTACAAAGAATCGATTCCCAAAGATTATAAATGTTGTTGAAAAACAGCATGCATTTATTAAATTTCTTACATTTACTCCAAAAGCGTTAGGTAAATACTCTCCTCTGGATTTCAGAATGTGTCTAGAAGTAGAAGTAATTCTGGAGATCATTTCATCAACCCTATCACTCTCTAGATCAGGAAACTGATATTTAGGTCAGGTGCACTGACCATTTTCAGTAACTTTAACCTATACAGATAAAAATGTCAGCAAGACTTTGATAGTAACAGGAACTAGACTGAAGGACAATACTACTGTAAGCATTAAATCTCTAATAGTACAGAATTACAGAGTTTTAGACTTTCGATGACTACAGCAGTGCCTGATCCAGTGTTGGAATCGCCTTGACAACAGCCTTGTAGGTGGTCACCTGCTGCTACTTAAATAGTTACCCTGACAGGAAGTTGGAAAGCAGCCCATTCTATTATGTGGTAGCTTTTCATATTGGAAAGTCTTTACATTGAGTTGGTATTGTTATCTCTATGAATTTCTACCCATGGGCTCTGCCCTCTGGAGCCAAGGTCTGCAAAGTGTTTGCTGACAGCAATTATGTTTGCTCTAATTTTCTTCTTTTTCCAGGAAACGCATCCCTAGTTCTGAGTTACATGTCATATGTGGGGCAAAGGTCAAGTGAAAGAAAGAAAATAATGTACTGGGGCTTATTATTAGAACTCAAGGAGTTGGAATTTATCCTGGGTCATCAAATGTAAGCTTCTCAACCTTTTTGAGTCAACAGCATGTCCTCATTAGTCCCTAATCGTAGATTAGAAGATCTTATATCAAATATAATCATTGAGCTTTGTAATTCAAGAACTCTAGTTGCAACACATCTTTAATTTTTAGCTTGTGAAAAGACTAACCATACTAAAAGAAATCAAATGCCATGAATTGTAACATGAGTGGGAGATTCAGTGAAATAAGAGGTGAGATCTTTTGCTTATAAAGACTGTGGTCTGAGACACCTAGATTAATATCAGAATCTGTAGACTTTATATTGTACTAAAATGCAATAAAATTTTACTCAATATTATAGCTTTGTTATAAAAAAATAAAATTCTTAACAGTTATTTAACTCCATCCTTAAAAGAAAATGTCTCTTCACATCTCTTCCAGTATTAGTTAAAATTCCAGGAAACAACTGATATGCTAGGATATTCTTAGCTACGATTTAAATTAGATTTGGGAAAATTGTACCATTTCCAAGTGGTTTGCGGACTATAAAAATATAAGTTTACTTGATTTTTAATTTAAATTTAAATCCTAGAAGGCTCTCTTCTCTTTATTCTCTAGAAAACCTAGTACATGAATGGTGCTTTTTAAAATATCTACTAATATTTTAGACAATCTACTAATTGTCTTCATGAATTCAAAGTACAAAATTACAGATTTTCTAAATACAGGGGCGAATGAATACATACATTTATCTGGCAAATCTAGCTACACAGATGCTGATGTTTGTTCAAAAGCTGATGTACCTACAGTCAGAAGTATTTTTAACAGTCTAAGAAACCAAAGACAAATAGACTTAAAATGGAATTTTGTTACAAATTGCTTTGCATCTGGTGGGATTTTTGATTTCTGACCATAACTAGATTTGGCTTTATGTAAATTTAAAGGCCTCAATATGTATAGGCCTATAGCCATTTACTCACTTACCCATTACACATCATTTTACCTAGTAAGAACTGGTGAAAAGTGGATTCTATTTACTAGATTACCCATGGGAAAGAGTAGGGGACCCATGGGTCCAGTGAAAACATTTTTGCTAAGTGTTTGCTATTTATTTGCTAGGATGATAGCAGTGTTAAGCTTGGAGGATGTGTGCATATGCGTGTTAAAATTAAATTTGGTGCTTAGGTTGTTGTTTTATACAATGATTATTCTGTTTATTTAGAATCTTCTACATCCTAGGTATCTTGCCAGATGTTAGACGGGATATAAAAATGAATAAGATAGGTCTCACTCCACATTGTGACTGGTGAAACCAATGCTCAAAGAACTAGCAATACACATGTTGTTTTATAGGATGTACAAAATGTTGTTGTAATATGGCATAGCATATTGTGACATAGGAGAAAATTTCAAATACAAGTTCCAGGTTGAGTGGAAGAGTTTGAAGCTATGTAAGGATCCACCTGCAATGCAGGAGACCTGCGTTCGATCTCTGGGTCCAGAGGATCCCCTGGAGAAGTGAATGTCTACCCACTCCAGTATTCTTGCCTGGAGAATTCCATGGACAGAGGAGCCTGGTGGGCTACAGTCCATGGGGTCTCAAAGAGTCGGACACAACTGAGTGACTAACACTTTCACTTCACTTTTTCATGCTGAACCATACAGAAAAATTTTCTAAAGTGTAGAATGAAATTAGCCAACTCTCTCAATATCTTTTGTTTTCCACATGTTTCTTCTTTTAAATAAAATATATTGTTTATTTCTTCCTAGCTTTCTGAGCATCTTTTGTTTTAAAGCTTTCCATAAGCCTTTTCAGGCAACTTTCTTGAAGGAAAGAAAATTTTGAGCTGGGGCTTGAGGAAATGAAGATTTTCTGAGCAGGAAGGAGCACAAAAATACTCCAGGTATAGGGACTTGCTTGTGCAAGGCAGGAAGCTGTGATCTGAATTTGGGGATTGGGAAACACTGGGCTGCTTACTGGGGTATGAGAAGGGAAATGGGAACAGATGCAGCTAGGAAAGACATTGAAGCCAGGCTATTAAGCATCTAATGTACATCCTTGAGTAGCAGAGAAACAGCAGAGGTGGGTGGTGGTTTTTTTTTTTTTTTTTTGTAATTTGTTGTCTTTATAGCTGTGCAGGCTTTTCCCTAGCTGTGGAGAGTGGGAGCGACTTTCTAGTTGTGCTGCGCCAGCTTCTCATTGTGGTGGCTTCTCTTGTTACAGAACACAGGCTCTACGGCGCTTGCGCTTCAGTAGCTGCGGTTCCTGGGCTCTAGGGCAGAGGATCAATAGTTGTGGTACACAGGTTAGTTGCTCCCTGGCATGTGGGATCTTCCCGGATCAGGAATTTAATCCTGGTCTCCTGCATCGGCAGATGGATTCTTTACCACTGAGCCACCAGGGAAGCTCCAAAAGGTTTTAAAATTCTTACTCTTAATTATTTGTAAGTAACTTCAGATTTACAGAAAAATTGTGAGTATTAATAATATAAGGAACACCTATATATATCTCCTTTACTCAGATTCACTTATTGTTAATATTTTGTCCCATTTGCTTTTTTATTTGATCTCTCTCTCCTTATTATAAAACATATATGCATAAGTGTGTGTATACATATACATACACATATGTTTTCCTGTACCACTCAAGAGTAAGTGGAATCATGATCCTCTTCTCCTAAATACCTTTGTGTGTTTTTCGTAGAACTAGGGATGTCCACTTCATAACCACACAACAGTTACCAGCTTTAGTAAATTGAACACTGATAAAATACTTTTTAATCTGACTTGGAATTCATATGCCAGTTTTGTTTACTGAAACAATAACGTTTTAATAGCATTTTGCCCCTTCCAGGACAAGATCTTGTCTAAGATAAAGAATCACATTTAGTTATTATGTCCTTTTACTCTTTTAATCTAGAATACTCTATAGCCTTTCTTTGACTTTTATAACATTAATAGTTTTGAATATTATAGCCTTTTTAAAAAATAGAACTGTCCTTTTTTGGTGCTGGAGATTTTATATAGGGGGTTACATAATTAGATCTGAATTTTAGAAAATGTCATTCAAGAGGCAATGTCAAAGATGGACCAGAAGGCAAGGGACAATGGATATGGCAATGAAATAGGGCTTCCTAGGTAGCTCTTCCCTGGTAACTCAACGGAAGAGAAGCTACCTGCAGTGGGAGACCTGGGTTTGATCCCTGGGTTGGGAAGATCCCCTGGAGGAGGGCATGGCTACCCACTCTAATATTCTTGCCTGGAGAAATCCCCATGGACAGAGGAGCCTGGAGGGCTACAGTCCATGGGGTCGAAAAGAGTGAGCAACTAAGCACACCACAGCACAGGTAGCACTAGTGGTAAATAATCCACCTGCCAATGCAGGAAACACAAGAGATGCAGCTTGGATCCCTGGATTGGAAAGATCATCTGGAGAAGGAAATGGCAACCCACTCCAATATTCTTGCCTGGAAAATCCCATGGACAGAGGAGCCTGGTGGGCTACAGTCCATGGGGTCACAAAGAGTCTGACCCAACTGTGCACACACACACACACAGACAGACTTTTTTGGCCAGTATTCCCTTCTTGGTAGGCAGAGATATCAGCATCAGAGCCTGGCCAGTATCCCTGAAAGTTGGCACAGGCATAGGAATGGAGAGAAAGCAATTCAAAATGTTTGAGTCCTGGGTTAGGCTGCTTTAGAAAGAAAAGAATAGTCTGAAACACCAGGTACATGGGAGTTGGTGGAGAAACAAGACCAAGATCTAAAATACTGGGTTTGGATTTTAGACTGTAGCATAAAAGATCACATAATGTGAGGATCCTTCTGAAAAAAAACAGCATTAAATGCATAGTTGAGCTTACAGTATGAGAAGTAAATCCCTAATAAATACAAGTTAAGATTGAAGAAAAATAAAAAAGCTAGGCATGAACTGAATTCTAGCAAACTTCAAAGGAGATTTCTGGTGGATGCAGGAAGTTAAGCCTTGAGTAAGAGTGAAGCAGGGGATGGAAAAGGGGTCAATGCATAAAGCAAAGGTCATTGAGGGCTACACCTGCTATAATAGAAAATAAAAATAAAAACAAAACCACTATGAACACTGAAGTGATAAGGAAGTTTTACTGCCTTGGTCTGGGCTTTGGATAGAGGGAAAAAAAGTTTCTCATGTAGGTTTGGATTTTAATTTATACTGCTTGAATTGTCTAAAAAAATGTTCAGCCTAGACATCCACATAAAAAGCCAGAGATAACACAGATTTGCCCAACAGAAGCAAATAACCTTCTTTGGAGAACCATAATTTCAGTGTAATCTATGTAAAGATTCCTACAGATAAAGCCTTGCTGAAGATGAATCCAATCAACAACTATAAAGCATATGTGGAGGAAGAGGGACTCCACTGTAAGAATCCACAGAGACAATAAGACAGCAGAGTTAAATTCCCAGAGATTTGAGATAATAGAACTACTGACTTAAGGTTATAAAATAAACATTTTTAAATGGCTAAAGACATAAAAGGATTAATCTAAACCATAAGAAAAGAATAAGATACTTGGAGGGTAATACAGTTTTGAAAAAATGAATAAGATAGAACTTCTAGAATAAATATAGTTATTTAATTTAAAAATTAAGTTAAATAGAAAATTGGCTACAATAGAAGGAAAATTAGTAAATTGGGAAATACAGAAAAGATATTTAAAACAGTAAGAGATATGGAGGAATGAGAAGAATTATCTGGAATACCAGAGAGAGAGAGTAGAGATCATCATAGAGACACAATATTCAAAGAATTAAGAGCTAAGAATTTTCCAGAATAGATGAAAGATATGAGTCATCAGATTCTGAAGGCATAAGGGGACCCAAATGAAAATAAATATACACTTAGACACATTGTTCGGAGAAGGCAATGGCAGCCCACTCCAGTACTCTTGCCTGGAGAATCCCATGGAAGGAAAAGCCTGGTAGACTATGGTCAATGGGGTCGCTAAGAGTTGGACACGACTGAACGACATCACTTTCACTTTTCACTTTCATGCATTGGAGAAGGAAATGGCAACCCACTCCAGTGTTCTTGCCTGGAGAAACCCAGGGACGGAGGAGCCTGGTGGGCTGCCGTCTATGGGGTCACACACAGTCGGATACGACTGACGCGACTTAGCAGCAGCAGCAGCAGACACATTGTTGGGGAACTACAAGAAAAAATAATCAAAGGAGAGAAAATATATTAAAAGTAATTTAAAGAAATTTAAAGTAATTAAAAGAAAAAAGACATTGTCTTTATGTTTTTAAACTTTTATTGAAATATAGTTGATTTACAATGTGTTAGTTTCAGGTATACAGAAATGTATGTGTGTGTGTATATATATATATATGTGTATATATATATATTTCAGTTCAGTCCAGTCACTCAGTCATGTCCAACTCTCTGCGACCCCATGAACTGCAGCACGCCAGGCCTCCCTGTCCATCACCAATTCCCATATATATATATATATACACACACACACGTATATATGTATATATATTTAAGATTCTTTTCCATTATAAGTTATTATAAAATACTGAGTATAGATAAAACATAGTCTTTAAATATTAGCAACTGACTGATAGCAACAATAGAAGGCAAAAGACAACAAAATAATATTTTCACAATGCTCAGATATGCAGATGACACCACTTTTATGGCAGAAAGTGAAGAGGAACTAAAAAGTCTCTTGATGAAATTGAAAGGGAAGAGTGAAAAAGTTGGCTTTAAAGCTCAACATTCAGAAAACTAAGATCATGGCATCTGGTCCCATCACTTCATGGCAAAGAGATGGGGAAACAGTGGAAACAGTGTCAGACTTTATTTTGGGGGGCTCCAAAATCACTGCAGATGGTGACTGCAGCCATGAAATTAAAAGACACTTACTCTTTAGAAAGAAAGTTATGACCAACCTAGATAGCATATTCAAAAGCAGAGACATTACTTTGCCAACAAAGGTCCATCTAGTCAAGGCTCTCGTTTTTCCAGTGGTCATGTATGGATGTGAGAGTTGGAGTGTGAAAAAAGCTGAGCGTAGAAGAATTGATGCTTTTGAACTGTGGTGTTGGAGAAGACTTGAGAGTCCTTTGGACTGCAAGGAGATCCAACCAGTTCATTCTAAAGGAGATCAGTCCTGGGTGTTCTTTGGAAGGACTGATGCTGAAGCTGAAACTCCAATACTTTGGCCACCTCATGTGAAGAGTTAACTCATTGGAAAAGACTCTGGTGCTGGGAGGGATTGGGGGCAGGAGGAGAAGGGGATGACAGAGGATGAGATGGCTGGATGGCATCACTGACTTGAGTTTGAGTGAACTCCGGGAGTTGGTGATGGACAGGGAAGCCTGGAGTGCTGTGATTCATGGGGTCGCAGAGTCAGACACAACTGAGCAACTGAACTGAAGATAAAATAACTGTGAACTATAAAGTCATACAGTGATAATCACTAAAGAACATGAGGGGCGTAAGAAACATTTCTGGACATATAAGCACTCGTGTGTAGATTTATATTTTGTTTTGTAGCTGCACCATACAGCTTGCAAGATCTTAGTTCTCTGTTCAGGTGCTGAACCTGTGCCCCTCCAGTGGAAGCACAGAGCCTTAACCACTGGACCACCAGGGAATTCCCTTCAACCAACTGTTAATAAAAGAATTTATAGAGGATGTACTTCAGGAAGAGAAAATTTTTATGCAGAAAGTTTAAGAAAAGAATGATGGACAAACAAGTTGTTAAACATGTAACTGAATAAATACATAATTGAACAAATCACAAAATTACAATGTCTGATTTCATGTTAATAAAAAGAACTAAAATTTGGACAACAATTACATGTAAAATGAAGGAGAGATGATCAAAGGGATGTTAAAGGGATCTAAGGTTCATGTGTTTAAAATTAGAGCAGTTGATTAATTTTAATTTGAATATAACTTAAACACTAAGAGGGTAGTTATAAGGTATATATACTGTCCAAAACATTAGTGAAAGGAAATAGGAATAAACTATGATTGATCCAAGAGAAGGCTAGAATTTTTCAAAAAAGAAAAACAGCACAACAACAAAAAGAAAGGCAAGGACAAGATATAAATGAAGACAAGAGAAATAACTAAATATATCAAAATTATAATACATACAGGTGGACTGAATATTCCAGCTTAAAGACTGAGATTCTCAATTGGATTGATAAAAAAATGATCATCTTACCGTCTTTATAAGTAACATACCTAAAATTTAACAGCATATTTGAAGTACAAGGGTTAAAAATAAAATCAACAAATTCGACAGCTGTATTCTCTAAATTAGTATCAAACAAAATATTTTTTAAAGAATGAAGTATCATAAGGGATTAAATAATGAAAGGAACAATTCCCAGGACAATGTAACAATTTTTAATTTAAATAGGGCTAATAAAATAGCTTTAAATTATATAACAAAATTTGACAGAATTGTATGGGGAGAGATAGGTGTAGGAGGAAGTTATATTTGAAATGAGTACCTGTGAAACCTCTAATTAGAGATCTTGAAGGGAGTCATATATAACTGGCCTGTATCTCTAGAGAGAGGTTAGATTTTAAGTCTAAACATTTGAAATTAGAAGACTGTATTACTCCAAGTTCAATAGATTCTGAGCTTCTTGAGGAAGAGAACTATATACTTAACTTTGTAAGGGCCTTGTGCTTATCACAGAAAGGGCAATGGTACCCCACTCCAGTACTCTTGCCTGGAAAATCCCATGGATGGAGGAGCCTGGTAGGCTGCAGTCCATGGGGTCGCTAAGAATCGGACACGACTGAGCGACTTCCCTTTCACTTTTCACTTTCATGCACTGGAGAAGGAAATGGCAACCCACTCCAGTGTTCTTGCCTGGAGAATTCCGGGGATGGGGGAGCCTGGTAGGCTTCCGTCTCTGGGGTCGCACAGAGTCAGACACGACTGAAGCGACTTAGCAGCAGCAGCAGTGCTTATCACAGTGTTATATACAAGTGCTCAATAAAGATTAAATTGACTATATACTAATAGATAATGATTTTTTTAGGTTGTGCACATTTTTAGATCTAGAGATTAATATTTACTGAATGAATATGATGAGGACTATACAAAAGGTTTGAGACATAGTTCCTGTCTTTAGGAATATTGTAATTCAGTTGAAAGATTTTTTTAACCCAGTAACTTGAGAAAGAGCGATTATCAATTGTCCATAATGAAAGTTACATTGCCATGGTATCTGGGTGAAAAAAAAGTTCACCAGAGATTTGAGGTGTTGGAGAAAGCTGTACATAGGTGAAATTATAGTTGGTTCTTGAAAAAAATGGGCATCTTTGGTTGAAAAAAAGAGGGAAGAGAACATTTTGGTTTGAGGAATTAACATAAATTATTCAGAAGTAGAAATTTCTGCGTGTATTTGTGTGACAGTGATAATGGTAGTTTCACTGTGATTTAAGTACTGAGGAGTGGTAAGAGAAAAAGCTGGATAAATGGTTTTATGAAGTTATGGAGGATCTTAAACTTGTTGTTAAGGGTATTGGGATTGCTTCAGTTCTGTTCAGTCGCTTAGTCATGTCCAACTCTTTGTGAACACATGGACTGCAGCACGCCAGGCCTCCCTGTCCATCACCAACTCCCAGAGTTTACTCAAACTCATGTCCAGTGAGTCGGTGATGCCATCCAAGCATCTCATCCTCTGTTGTCACCTCCTCCTCCCACCTTCAATCTTTCCTGCCATCAGGGTCTTTTTAACTGAGTCAGTTCTTTGTATCAGGTGGCCAAAGTATTGGAGTTTCAGCTTCAGCATCAGTCCTTCCAATGAACACTCAGGACTGATCTCCTTTAGGATGGACTGGTTGGGATTGCTTACAAGGTAATAAAGAATCATGGCTGGCCTGGCATAATGTTTTAAGCTATTTCTATGAATAATCTGGAAGTAATGTATGAGAGGGCTTGAAAGAAGAAGAGAATGGTAAGCAGGAAAATCTGTTTAAAATATATTTAAATTAATTCAGGTATAAACTCATAAGGTCCAGGGCTAAGGTAAAACCAGGGAAATGGGAAAAATGGAATAAATTTGAGAGGCATTTAAAAAATGACGAAGTTTGGTTTGATTGTATATAAACAAATAAAACTAGAAATATGTCAAAGTTAAGCCTAGAATCATGGTAGTATCCTGGAAAAATGACTAATGTGAAGAAGAGTCAATAATTTATAAATTCAAATTTAGAGATCGTAAGGACCTTAGATCAATAACCCCCTATACGCAGATGACACTACCCTTATGGTAGAAAGTGAAGAAGAACTAAAGAGCCTCTTGATGAAAGTGAAAGAAGAGAGTGAAAAAGTTGGCTTAAAACTCAACATTCAGAAAACTAACATCATGGCATCTGGTCCCATCATTTCATGGCAAATAGACAGGGAAACAATGGAAACAGTGAAGTCATTATTTTGGGGGGCTCCAAAATCACTGTAGATGGTGACTGCAGCCATGAAATTAAAAGACACTTGCTCCTTGGAAGAAAAGCTATGAGAAAACTAGACAGCATATTAAAAGGCAGAGGCATTACTTTACCAACAAAGGTCCGTCTAGTCAAACCTATGGTTTTTCCAGTAGTCACGTATAGATGTGAGAGTTGGACTATAAAGAAAGCTGAGCATCGAAGAATTGGTGCTTTTGAACTGTGGTGTTGGAGAAGACTCTCGAGAGTCCCTTGGACTGCAAGGAGATCCAACCAGTTCATCCTAAAGGAAATCAGTCCTGAATATTCATTGGAAGGACTGATGCTGAAGCTGAAACTCCAATACTTTGGCTACTTGATGTGAAGAACTGACTCATTAGAAAACACCCTGATGCTAGGAAAGATGGAAGGTGGGAGGAGAATGGGATGACAGAGGATGAGATGGTTGGATGGCATCATCAATGCAATGGACATGGGTTTGAGTAGGCTCTGGGAGTTGGTGATGGACAAGGAAGCCTGGCATGCTGCAGTCCATGAGGTCACAAAGAGCTGGGCATGACTGAGTGACTGAACTGAAAGGACCTTAGATCCCTGGGTTGGGATGATCCCCTGGAGAAGGGAAAGTTTACCCACTCCAGTATTCTGGCCTGGAGAATTCCATGGACTGTATAGTCCATGGGGTCTCAAAGATTCGGACATGACTGAGAGACTTTAACATCACTTCACCTCAAGGACTTTAAAAGTTATACTCACAGACATTTATTTTCAAAGATGAAGAAGCTAACATCAGAAAGTTTATGTAATTAGTTCATGGTCATCTCAGTGATTAGCTTTGAGAAAATGACTAGAATCCGTGAATAGATACTTTGAGGAGTTGGGATTGTGCTGCTGATGGGAAATCATCATTGGATGGATAGATCTGAGGAGTCATCTGAAAGGCAGAGACATGCAAATGGATATACTCTTCAAAGAGAGGTTACCAACAGACAAGGGAAGAGAAATGATGAACGATAAGGTCATAAGGAATCTCCACTATTAGGAATTCAAGCTAGAAGGGAGATGGCTGCCAAAGGAGTTCAGGAAGGATCACATATGAGGACAATCAGAAGTGGCCAGATCCAGATCCTGCAGTGTGTTGCCCTTACAATACATTCAGTCTTTTGTTACTTATTTTATTTTGCATAAAATTCAGTATCCTACTGCATTTTTATGTAAACACCATCACATATTCTGTCAATACTTTATTTCTTATTGATTTTCTTCCTAAGTATGTCCCTTTATTTCTTTGATTATTAATATTTAATAATAAGCAAACATGAACTAATATTTCATATTTGAAATATTGACAAAAATCTACCTATGTCTTGCTCTTCCATTCCATCTCTCTGACTCACTACAAATATAAGCACTTTTTTGCATTTTTGTATAGTTTTACCACTATATCTATATATATACCTGCTAAATTAACTTCATAGTTACTTTTTTACTTTAAAGGGGCTATTGTTGTTGTTCAGTCGCTAAGTCGTGTCCAACTCTGCAACCCCATGGGCTGCAGTACGCGAGGCTTCCCTGTCTTTTACTATCTCCTAGAGTTTGCTAAAACTCATGTCCATTGAGTCGATGATGCCATGCAACCATCTCATCCTCGGTTGTCCTCTTCTCCTCCTGCTGTCAATCTTTCCCAGCATCAGGGTCTTTTCCAATGAGTTGGCTCCTTGCATCAGGTGGCCAAAGGATTGGAGCTTCAGCTTCAGCATCAGTCCTTTCAGTGAATATTCAGGACTGATTTCCTTTAGGATGGATTTGTTTGATCTCCTTGCTGTTCAAGGGACTCTCAAGAGTCTTCTCCAGCATCACAGTCCAAAAGCATCAGTTCTTCGGTGCTCAGTCTTCTTAACTCTCACATCCTACTTGACTACAGGAAAAATGATAGCTTTGACTATATGGACCTTTTTTGGCAAAGTGATGTCTCTGCTTTTTAATATGCTGTCTAGGTTTGTCATAGCTTTTCTTTCAAGGAGCAAGCGTCTTATAATTTCATGGCTGCAGTCACCATCCATAGTGATTTTGGAGCCCAAGAAAATAAAGTCTGTCACTATTTCCATTTTTCTCCTTCTATTTGCTGTGAAATGATGACACTGAATGCCATGATCTTAACTATTTGAATGCTAAGTTTTAAGCCAGCTTTTTTGCTCTCCTTTTTCACCTTCGTCAAGAGTTTCTTTAGTTTCTCTTTGCTTTCTGCCATTAGATATGCATCATCTGCATATCTGAGGTTTTGGAACTTACTTTTTCCCACAGTATTACGTTGTTTAAGATTCATCCATATGGGGGCTTCCCTGGTGGTCCAGTGGCTAAGACTCCAAACTCCCAATGGAAGGAGCTCAGGTTTGATCCCTGGTCAGGGAACTGATACCACATGCCGCAACCAAGACCCAGCACAGCCAAAAAATAAAGATTCATCCATATTGTCATATGTAGCTGTAGTCCATTCATTTTTACTGCTCTGTAATATTTCATATATGACCATATGCCTCACTTTATTTTCCTATATCCAGAAATAGGAAAATTTCCACTTAGCCTATTTCCAGATAGTTTATTTTGAATAGTGCTTCTATGAACATTCTTGTGTTTGTCCCATAGTATACATTGCAAGGACTTCTATTGGGTATATATCTACTTACATTCATTTAAAACTCTTTTTGTGAAACAGAGCACATTAGAATGGCATTAGGTGAGTTTTCTGATCGTGGAAATTCAAGTCTAAAATAATCAGCATCTTTTCCTAAGGTGAAATATTCAAGCACCACCCTAGGAGCCTTATATAGTGCACACCCTAGATAAGGGCTATTTACCAAATGTTTTCTTGGGGAGCAAAATTATAAGCTGGAGTTGGTCACTGATTTTTTTTTTTTTCCACTGACCCAATTTAATGTCAATGCTATTTTCAGGATACAAAAGGAAAACTGAGGGCCAGAGGCAAGGTAAGAGAGGTAACAGGTTAACTGAAGCTTAGCACTGCTTGGCAGCTAGTCCAGAAAAATTCACCTTCATCTTATTTGAGGGTCCTCTCAGCTTCCCTAGCAGCCCTCCTTGTGTGAGGGCGAACAATATGAACAGAAAGAACCAAGGAGAAGGGCTCTGCCAGCTTTGTTCACTCAGAATCAGTTGATTGTCTGCCAAGAAAAGTTTCTCATTGTCAAGAGATTCTGAGCTTAAAATTCTCATCTCTTTGTGAACACACAAGAAAGAACTCTTCTCTGGCCAGGGATCCTACATATGTGTATGTATGTGCACAGAGGCACAGGCAGACGTGCAAAGAAAAAGTGAACACTGGACAGACACAGAAGCTATTCTGCCATTCTCTTTATTATCATTTTCTACTTTTGAAGTGTAACAAATATATTTTCACTTAAATATAAATTGTAAGTATACTGTAAATATCAGTAACCATGTTGCTAAAACTTCCCACTCATTTTTACTTGTAGTAATCTAGCTTGAAAATCTACTTAGACTTTTAAGTCAAACCTCCTAATTTCCTGCTTTTACCAAACATCTTAGCCTTTGTGCCCAATGACAGTTTACTCTCTTTCACATCCATCTCACAGGGTGTCGTGATGAAAGAGAAAGAATGAGTATCTGGTTATCTATGGATGCAGAAATGGAGGACCATCCAAAGGGGTCAGTGAATCAGCAGTGTGACATGAACCATATTGGCTTTCAGTGGGATCTTCTTTGACAAGATCTTTAGGGAAGAATTTTGTGGTCTGTAATTTCTAGTTATTTGCTATACTACTATTTTCTTCTTGGGAAATAGATTTTTTTTTAAGTTGAATAGTATACAAATGGCATGTGTTGAGGTGGAGCACAGTGCCAATGCCTTACCGATTATTCCAAGCCCACACACAAAAGATACATAAAGAAAGTATTGTTTCTGAATTGCAATGTGCATTCTACAAGGAGATATTTAAATCAGGATGGAAACAGCAGAGGTTTCTTCCTTCTTTGGACAGTACTATAAAGCATAAGAATTCCCTTACTCTGTCAAACGAGGGTACATTTCTCAATTTGTTTACCACCTTCATTGAAAGGGCTGGATGTAAATTGTATTCAATTAAGGTCTGTGCCTACAAGTACATTCCTGTAGAGTAGATATTATTTGGAAATTCTCTGTGCAACACCTATTCAGGATTTATCTAAGCATATTGTTAATATTTAAGTTTTCTAGACTCAGTCCTATGAAATAATATTGCTATCATTGCATGTTTACCCATGTCCAATTTCCTTTAAAAAAATATGAAAATTTGACTGCAAATAGGTAGAGTAGAAAAGGTGAATTCTTCTTGTAGGAAGAGCATTAACTGGAACATTCTGATTCTTGAAAATTAGTACAGCAATTTTTTTTAACAGATAAAAGAACCTCTTATCTTATGAAGAGCTGCATTAATTACAGCCTGAAATTCTGTTTCATGCGTCCTCTTTCAGAGCCAAGGAGAAAGCAGAAAAGACGTGTGTTGTTGTAAGTCTGTACTCCATTTTCTTTTTCTTTTTGTAAAATTGCTTTCTGAAAGGTAAATAGTACAGAAATGCTATGAGTTTAGGTGGAACACAGTGCCAAAGCAATACTAATTTTTTCAACAAAAACAGTAGCTATAACTTTAAAAACAGAAAACAAATTCCAGTGTTATGAGTAACTTTGCTGATCATAATGAAAGAAGATGAAATTTAATGTCAATAGCAGTATGAGTGTAGGAGGTAATTTTATTTCATTTTATTTTCAGACAAAACAGAAACGGAACATGGTGATACAAGCAAATCAAATACAAGCAAATGAAAAAATCCAGGTAAAGAGTGTAGACACATCTTTGATCTACATTAAGACCAAAAGCTTTGGATTTAGAGCTATAAAGGCAGTTTTCATTTTCATTTCATTTATTTCATTTTCATTTTAATTATGTTAAGACCTACAGTTCCCTTATTTCCTCACATTACCCTTTTTGGGTGATAGTGATCAACTAAATACAAGGCTATATAAGAGGGACATGGGAATAATCTACTGAGCAGATATTCTGTATAATGGCAATACTATTGTACATGCAAAGTTCACCAATATCTGCTTCCTGTTTTCTTTGTCCATCTTCATGAACTTTGTCCCCTTTCCTATTTAGCAACAACCTTTGTCCAATGATTGGTTTAAGTCCAGTGTATGTGTGCATACAAGCCTGCTATATAGTGGTGGTATCTACATGCTTAGAGTTAGGGGGAAATTCTTTCATTTTTTAAATGCATCTATAAAAGAAGCCAGGATATTTTTATGCACTGGTACTAGAGACCACATTCTCCATAATGCATCCAGGAAAAATATCAGGTCAAATGGAATACTTATAAGATATGAAAGAATTTAAAGTAGCAGCAAGCAAGTCTAATTCTATGATATAAAATGCAAGTAACAAAATGGCAACACACTGTAGTACTCTTGCCTAGAGAATCCTGTGGACAGAGGAGCCTGGTGGGCTGCTGTTTATAAGCTCACACAGAGTTGGACATGACTGAAGTTATTTAGCATGCATGCGTGCATTGGAAAAGGAAATGGCAACCCACTCCAGTATTCTTGCCTGGAAAATCCCAGGGACAGAGGAGCCTGGTGGGCTGTTGTCTATGGGGTCACGTGGAGTTGGATGTGACTGAAGCAATCACGATGGTGTGATCACTCACCTAGAGCCAGACATCCTGGAATGTGAAGTCAAGTGGGCCTTAGAAAGCATCACTATGAACAAAGCTAATGGAGGTGATGGAATTCCAGTTGAGCTATTTCAAATCCTGAAAGATGATGCTGTGCAAGTGCTGCACTCAAGATGCCAGCAAATTTGGAAAACTCAGCAGTGGCCACAGGACTGGAAAAGTTCAGCTTTCATTCTAATCCCAAAGAAAGGCAATGCCAAAGAATGCTCAAACTACCGCACAGTTGTACTCAACTCACATGCTAGTAAAGTAATGCTCAAAATTCTCCAAGCCAGGCTTCAGCAATATGTGAATCGTGAACTTCCAGATGTTCAAGCTGGTTTTAGAAAAGGCAGAGGAACCAGAGATCAAATTGCCAACATCCGCTGGATCATCAAAAAAGGAAGAGAGTTCCAGAAAAACATCTATTTCTGCTTTATTGACTTGCCAAAGCCTTTGACTGTGTGGATGACAATAAAGTGTGGAAAATTCTGAAAGAGATGGGAATACCAGACCACCTGACCTGCCTCTTGAGAAACCTATATGCAGGTCAGGAAGCAACAGTTAGAACTGGACATGGAACAACAGACTGGTTCCAAATAGGAAAAGGTGTACATCAAGGCTGTCTATTGTCACCCTGCTTATTTAACTTCTATGCAGAGTACATCATGAGAAACACTGGGCTGGAAGAAGCACAAGCTGGAATCAAGATTGCCAGGAGAAATATCAATAACCTCAGATATGCAGATGACACCATTCTTATGGCAGAAAGTGAAGAACTAAAAAGCCTCTTGATGAAAGTGAAAGAGGAGAGTGGAAAAGTTGGCTTAAAGCTCAATATTCAGAAAACTAAGATCATGGAATCTGGTCTTATCACTTCATGGGAAATAGATGGGGAAACAGTGTCAGACTTAATTTTGGGGGGCTCCAAAATCACTGCAGATGGTGATTGCAGCCATGAAATTAAAAGACACTTACTCCTTGGAAGAAAAGTTATGACCAACTTAGATAGCATATTCAAAAGCAGACATTACTTTGCCGACTAAGGTCCGTCCAGTCAAGCCTATTGTTTTTCCAGTAGTCATGTATGGATGTGAGAGTTGGACTGTGAAGAAGGCTGAGTGCCGAAGAATTGCTGCTTCTGAACTGTGGTGTTGGAGAAGACTCTTGAGAGTCCCTTGGACTGCAAGGAGATCCAACCAGTCCATTCTAAAGGATATCAGTCCTGGGTGTTCTTTGGAAGGACTGATGCTAAAGCTGAAACTCCAGTACTTTGGCCACCTCATGTGAAGAGTTGACTCATTGGAAAAGACTCTGATGCTGGGAGGAATTGGGGGCAGGAGGAGAAGGAGATGACAGAGGATGAGATGGCTGGATGGCATCACTGACTCGATGGACGTGAGTTTGAGTGAACTCCGGGAATTGGTGATGGACAAGGAGGCGTGGCGTGCTGTGATTCATGGGGTCGCAGAGTCGGATACAACTGAGCAACTGAACTGAACTGAAGTGACTTAGGATGCATGCATGCAACAATCTTATTACTCTTCTGTAAAAGTTCTAGATAAATGAACTTGTTGAGTCTGGTAAAATAACTGAGTTTAATAGAGAATTGAGAGTCATCAAATTAAAGTCAGTGCCCTTTGGTGCTCAGAATAGGTTCACGTTTACAAATGGTGTTGCCTAATGTAGTAGAAAGAGCCCCACAAACCTAGATTTGAATTTCAGATCTGGCATTGATTGGCTGGTGACCTTGGCCAAGTGACCTTCTTATCCTCTGTACTCCTCCACAATGACGGAAAATGATGTTTAGCTTGCAGAGCTGTTGTTAAGGATAGCTATTCATTGGGTTCAGTTCAGTCGCTCAGTCATGTCCAACTCTTTGAGACCCCATGAATCGCAGCACGCCAGGCCTCCCAGTCTATCACCAACTCCCGGAGTTCACTCAGACTCACGTCCATCGAGTCTGTGATGCCATCCAGCCATCTCATCCTCTGTCGGCCCCTTCTTCTTCTGCCCCCAATCCCTCCCAGCATCAAAGTCTTTTCCAATGAGTCAACTCTTCACATGAGGTGGCCAAAGTACTCGAGTTTCAGCTTTAGCATCATTCCTTCCAAAGAAATCCCAGGGCTGATCTCCTTCAGAATGGACTGGTTGGATCTCCTTGCAGTCCAAGGGACTCTCAAGAGTCTTCTCCAACACCACAGTTCAGAAGCAGCAATTCTTCGGCACTCAGCCTTCTTCACAGTCCAACTCTCACATCCATACATGACTACTGGAAAAACAATAGGCTTGACTGGACGGACCTTAGTCGGCAAAGTAATGTCTCTGCTTTTGAATATGCTATCTAGATTGCTCATAACTTTTCTTCCAAGGAGTAAGCATCTTTTAATTTCATGGCTGCAATCACCATCTGCAGTGATTTTGGAGCCTAAAAACATTAAGTCTGACACTGTTTCCACTGTTTCTCCATCTATTTCCCATGAAGTGATGGGACTGGATGCCATGATCTTCGTTTTCTGAATGTTGAGCTTTAAGCCAACTTTTCCACTCTCCTCTTTCACTTTCATCAAGAGGCTTTTTAGTTCCTCTTCACTTTCTGCCATAAGGGTGGTGTCATCTGCATATCTGAGGTTATTGATATTTCTCCCAGCAATCTTGCTTCCAGCTTGTATTTCTTCCAGTCCAGAGTTTGGCTGTTCTATAAAGTGTCTAGAAGGGTGCCTGACACGTATGGGCTCAAAAGTAAGTTGCTTTTGTTTTTACTGTTATTATGCATTTTGACACACTGCTTTTCTATCAAATGCCTCTAATATTATAATGAACATAAAGACCCCAATGAACCTGAAATCATAAGTAAGATATAAAATGCCTTAAATTTAGAGAACACTTTTGATCCAGAGTACTCAAAATCCTCCCCTTCTAATTTCTCCTCCGATTAGTTTTGTAAACTGAAAGGAATACTCTTGTGAGCACATCCAGGAGCAGCGGTGAGACGGGATATCACTGCCTGGCTACACCACTTTTACCAGCCAATCCAGGCTAAATGAAGGGACAGAACGGCATCAGGAGGAAGGTGGGCAAAAGGAAACAAGGAGTGAAGTCTTCACATTGTAGGCCACCAGGGATGTCTCAGAGGATCCCATCCACTTACACATAATGCAAATCAATTTGAGTCACCTGCTGAAAAAATAAATAAATAATTTGGAAAATGTTGCAATTTATATAGAAGCTAAGAAGGAAGGCAAAGACGTGGGTTCCTTTCAAATATCATTTTAAAAAAAATTTTGTCCGGAATTAGCCCAGTCATTGCTTCCCTTCTCGGCTTTTCTCAAGCTGTCAAAAGAGAGCCAAACTTAGTTCTTAGTTCCTTCAGGTTTCTTGCTGGCTGCCAAATAATATGAGGCCCTTCATCTCCTCCCTGGTGTCGCAATCCTTCACAATTGCTTCATCCACCAACTGCCTCATGCCAACACTTTGCCTACTGTTTTCTTCTCTGTCTCTCCTTCCTGTGTGGCCACTTGGCCAGTTTGCCAGCAGCGGATTGGCCCAGATCAGGCTGTCACGTGACCAAGTCCCAGCCTCTGCAAAGCACCCACGTCTGAATTTCCATGACGCACCTGCTGCCGTCACTTTGGCTCTCAAGTAAGTCAGTGGTCAAATCTTTTCCAAAAGTGGTTTTGACAGAGAACAGCTTAAATCACCAAAGATGTTGACAAATGCACGTTATCTAGGAAAGTGAGTAAAGCAACTCATTTGAAGGACAGGAACAGATAAGGCCACCTCTTTGTCTCCTTGCCTTTTTACACTGATATTCCTGTGGAGACAAAGGGAAAGAATGGAAAGGAAACAAAGGCAAATCTTTAGCGCTGGCTGTCCCAGGGTTGATTAGGATGCTGATCTGTGTGGCAGGTTTCTAGGTTCTCACCCAACTTCTTGGCTGCTATTCAAAGGATTTAACAGTGCGCTTTGTAAATAGTGGTGTACAAAGCTGTTCTAAAAATAGTACATTTCCAAGATCTGAATTGGGTGAGTGGAATGAGTGGCAATGACTGTATTGTACAAGACAGATTACAAGCAAGTTACTCGATGGTACTTGATATGCAGGGTTATTCACATGCTTCCTCTGGCTTGGTTAAATAATGCAAACACATTTACCAACGTACATGATCATTTTGTTTATTTGTGCTCCGGAGAACTCGTGTGTGTTTATGACTGACAAATGTACGTGTTCTATTTTCTGACAATCAAACAAAGCTCTTGCGATGAGGTAAATAGCTGAGTTAAATAGTGGAGCCAACACTCCTGAGAATCGCTGATGTGACACTATGGTGGTTGTTAATGACAGGTTTCCTGCTGCGCTTTCTGCCCGAAAGGATTTTTGCTGAAGGTGGGAATCAACAAGAGGCTCTGATGACTAGGGGGACTGCTGGGTTTGGCTAAAATCTCTCTGGAAATCATGTGCGTGAAAGCTTGTGCCTCATAAGTAATTTTTCACCGAGGGAGCTGCTGCTCTTGTTCTTCCTCACCCTGGCGCCTGTGTTTGGGCTGCGTGGGACCTCAGAGAGCAGCACAGTCCTTGCTGTTGCCTACTGCAAAAGGCAGGTCAGAGGCACTTTTCACAGAAGACTCAGGCTCAGGGAGAGCCCTAACGGAGCTTTAAATAAGAACATAATTACCTGAAATGAGATGCTGTGATGTGTTTGCAGTCATTTGAAAGCAAAAGACACCCCTTCTATTTTCAGCTATAAGTGGTGCTTGTTCCTATACATTCTGAGAAGAGAAATGTTCTCTTACCAAAATGCAATATAATTATTTCTTACCTAAATAGTTGTCTTTCAGGCAGTTTGGAGATGCTCTTTTTTAATATCAGTAACGATGTGTAAAGTCTTAGGTGAAGCCCTGGATTGTTCTGACAGGTCAATTTCCTCTTAGAAGTCAGAAACTGAGAATAGGGACAGCTCTTGAAGAAGTCAAACCAGGGAAATACGTTAAAGAGGATTAAAAAACACCTCAGCCTGTCACTTTAGCAAACATTTCTCCTACCCAAACTTCATGCCTATAACTCGATACAGTCTTGGGTAGATTGGCTCTGACAGTACGGAAGTGTACATTTTGACACTCCTCCCTCCCCTACTTCTGTATGACTTTGGGAAAGGTCCGAAAACTCTGACTCTCCAGTTTTCTCATCCATGAAATGGTTAGCACAATATCCGCTTCACTGTGAGGATTAAATGAGGTAATATAAGCAATGTTCTTGGCCCATGGTAGTAAATGGGATGCAGCTAGCATTCCTGGACATGGCCTCTCAAATAACATCCTAGTCGCCCTCAAAATAGGTATCATCTAATAGGCTGAACACTATTCAAATGTCCAATTCCTTTTGAGAACTACCACCCTCATCATTATTATTTTCCTGGTTGTTGAAGAATGAACATTCCAGACGGCATTAAATCAGAAGTTCCTGGCATATGCATCTTTATCAATATCTACCTGATAATGGGTGTTAGGGCTTACCTGGTGGCTCAGACAGTAAAGAATCTGCTTGCAGTGTAGGAGGACTCAGTTCCATCCATGGGTCAGGAAGATCCCCTGGAGAAGGGAATGGCTACCCACTCCAATATTCTTGCATGGAGAATCCCATGTACAGAGGAGCCTTGTGGGCTACAGTCCATGAGGTCTCAGAGTGATACACGACTGAGCAACTAACACAATGGGGGTTAATTTCTCTTTGGAGCTGCCTTGGAAGATAACATAAACCATGATTCCAGTCATGGAATTTCCTCAATCTGGCTTTTATTTCTTATGCAAAGGAATTATGGTTTTTCCCCCTTAATAGGTGGATATTTGCTTACATCCCTGGAGAGTCAGAAAAACGATATAGATTTCATTTCTTGTTTGAGACTGATTTTTTTGCAAACAGATAAAAGAATATAACTGAGTAGATTATTGGAGGGCACACTCTCAAGCGTGAACAAAGTGAGCTCTGAAAGAGCCTAATGCAGTTATAGGGGGATGAAGGCCAGGTAACATCCTCAAAGTCATGGTCACAGCTAAAACCCTTACCCACCA
Organism: Capricornis sumatraensis; assembly: GCF_032405125.1. Taxonomy (NCBI): domain Eukaryota; kingdom Metazoa; phylum Chordata; class Mammalia; order Artiodactyla; family Bovidae; genus Capricornis; species Capricornis sumatraensis. The sequence goes on along the minus strand of NC_091085.1, from coordinate 36,409,283 downwards.
TGTTTGTGAAGGTAAGAAGGGCACATGAGGTGGCTCTATAAATGGAAAGACAAAACCATGTAAAATAAAGTGTAGATGGTACCTCTGCTAGTGACTATTTTCAAAATTGGCTTTCAGTCTTTGTGTACAGTGTTCTATAAATTTATTCTACAAAGATGGTTAGTGATCATCATCCAAAGTTAATTAAGTTCCTATAAACAAAATCTCAGCCAAATATGTGAAAATATTGGAATTGACCTTTTTTAAATAAAGCTTTCACATCAGTATACTTAAAAATCATATTTAAAAGACAAAGGATTTTGAAAAATGTCCAACTTTCATTTTCACTGGCCAAACTGAATTAATTCTTCTGTTTTCTCTTCAGAGGCGCACAATGTTGCCTCTAAGGGGCTTCTCTTCTCAAAGGGATAAAATGTACAAACACAGCAACTAAAAGAATGACACTTTCAATTCATTTGAGATTTGTTTTGCTTTTCTGTTTTATTGTAAGCCTATCTGCTAATGTGCTGACCATGTTCTAGGCATTGAGAGGAATTAAAAGCTGTCACTGTGCTAATGGATCTTGTTGAGGGTGAAATGACTTTCATCTAAAAACTATTGTACTCAAGACAGTGTCCATAAGTCTCCAATTAAATTTAATCAACTGCTAATATAATGCCAGAGATCTACAAGGCTGTGTATGGTTAACAGCAGGTAGGCTGGTGCAGCAGAGAAGTGGAATTTAGTAAAGGTAGATGAGGGTGGCTGTGGGCTAAATTATGTGCCCCCTAGTTCATATATTAAATTCTAATCCTTATACCTCAGAATGGGACTGTATTTGGTATAGGGTCTTTAAAGAAATAATTAATATGAGTCCATTAGGATGGGCCCTAATCCAATGTGACTAGTATCCTTCTCAAAGAAGATTTAGGATGCAGAGACACATAGAGAAGAGGTCCTGTGAAGACACAGGGAGAAGACAGTCATCTGCAAGCCCCGAGGAGAGGGCCCAGATGAAGCCAGCTCTGCTGACCCCTTGATCTTGGACTTTTAGCATCCAAAATTGCAAGGAAATAAGTTTATGAGTTTATTGTGTGAGCCACACGGTCTGGGGTATATTTTCTTATTTATGGGAGCCTGTGTAGACTAATACAGTGGCCTTTGGGATGAGTCAGATTTGTTTAGGATGAGAAAAGAGGGCAAGTAGGTGCTACGCTTCTGTCTTTCCTGTTGTTCTTATTTGGATTTTATTTCCCTTGTTTGTGTCCTTGTCCTACTATTAGGTGTAGAAGTTAGAAGATAGTGGGGAGAAGGGAGATGGGAAAAGAATTTGGGATGGAAGAAGTAAAATCAGAGAATGAATGAGACTGTTGGAGACCAGACTTGTGTTTTACTGGAGACCATCAGACATGGAAAAGCAACAAAAAGCAGCAACTGTAAAAAGCAGTGAGCAGTTTTAAAACTAAAGGATAACATTAAGAATAAAAAACTGTAGAGTGGTTAACAGGATTATCAAAAGTCTGAAATTTATCTGTACTCAATAAAGAGGTCTTTATTGCTTACTGGTGGCATCTTGTTAAGTTTAGCCTCTATCTTCTAAAGATAAATCCCAATATTATCATTGTAGTTATGACTTATTTGATATTTATAACACCCCAGGGTTGCTTCTTGCTACATTATTTTTACACTGTTGAAATAAATTTTTTTTACAATGGATATAAATGATGTAAATATAATAAGGAAGCATTTATATCAATAGTAAAGACATGGCTGGGCTACTGAGTCAAATAGAACTTGTCACTCAAGTGATTCTCATTACTTATTAAATATTTCCCAGTGATTGAGGGGTTTTCAGTTGTGTGAAAACATAGTAGGGACAAACACCAGTGTATGAAGATAAAATGCTGCCTCAAATCTAAGCTATTAATCCAAACTCATATGTTCTTCCCTTGTGGCTCAGCTGGTTAAGAATCCACCTGCAATGCGGGAGACCTGGGTTCGATCCCTGCATTGGGAAGATCCCCTGGAGAAGGGAAAGACTACCCACTCCAGTATTCTGGCCTGGAGAATTCCATGGACTGTATAGTCCACAGGGTTGCAAAGAATTGGACACAACTGAGTGACTTTCACTTTCATATATTCTACCACCTGGACATAATTTGTTTTCAGGGTGTAATGTCAAGAAATATGTATTTAAGTGGCCACATGCAGATTGTTATTTCTTAAGGAAAGAGCCTATGTTTGGCCTAACTCCTTTGAGTACTTTAGTCTCAATAGTGACTTTAGAAGAATGTTTCTTTCATTACAATTTTGCAAGTTATGTTGGGGAGTGGGCAGGAAATAGAATTACTGAAGAAGGTTTTTATACTCCCCTCTAAACTATTAGGAAAATACTTGGTGTAGAGAACACTTCTCCCTTCAGAACTCTTTTTTTTGTTCTCCCAAGGACTAAAATGTCTGGGTGACTTTAGAGCTCCCTTTAGGGCCAAGGGCTGTTTTCTGCACAAGGAGTGCCTGCCCTGGGTGGCTCACAGCCTCTGGGGGTCATGCCAGGCCCTGCCTCACCTGCTGGCTCTGCCGCCTGGGCCCACTGTGGTCCACTCTCTGGTCCAGATCCAAACTGTCTATATATAAAGGACTTTGATCTGGATACTTTGACATTCAGTTTCTGGACTGAAGTGGCACTTTAATCAGCTTCCTATAATCAGGGGCAGTATTCTTTACTCTCGTGCCTGGCTATAGTTCCAGAAATTCCTGGCTGAGCATCTGCTTTCTCAGGAGAAAAAGGTGAGCATGTAAAACATGTGAGTACTTTTCTTTGTATCTCTGTCAATAGTAAAATACTCAGTACACATTTAATGCATGAAAAAGAGAAGAAAAGAAAAGAAAAAAAGGACAGGGAAGGAAGAAAGACAAAAGGAATAAATGTTGGTTCTTTGCACAGTTAGAGACTTCCCTGATAGCTCAGTTGGTAAAGAATCCACCTGCAATGAGGGAGATCTGGGTTCGATCCCTGGGTTGGGAAAAGCCCCTGGAGAAGGGAAAAGCCCCTGGAGAAGTGGAAAAGCCCCACTCCAGTATTCTTGCCTGGAGCATTCCATGGACTGTGTAGTTCATGGGGTTGCAAAGAGTCAGACACAACTTATCGACTTTCACTTTTGCACAGTTGCTACACTTGGCAATGTGGTCTGCAGCAGTAGGAAAAAGCCAGCTAAGTTTCTGTAGCAATTCTGTTTGTAATGTTCTCTTTGACCATTAGCCCCAACCATTATCTCCTCCTAGGGGTTTCCCTGGTGGTGCAGTGATAAAGAATCCACCTGCCAATTCAGGAGATGCATGTTCAATTGCTGGATTGGGAAGATCCCCTGGAGAAGGAAATGGCAACCCACTCCCTTATTCTTGCCTGGAGAATTCCATGGACAGAGGAGCCTGGAGGGCTACAGTCCATGGAGTCAAAAAAAAGTCAGACACGACTTAGCGACTAAACAACAGTTACCTCCTAACTCACCCACTTCTGTAGAGAATTCTTTTCTCCATAGAAGGATCGTCCCTGCCATCATATCACCAGACTCAAGGGATTTTCCAAGGGTAGGCAGAAACATTTCAGAGAACACAGCAAGAAGTCAAGCTTAGGAAGATAAGGAAGGTCTAAAAAGTACACAGCCTGCCTTATGTATCCTAGTGATGTTGTTATTGCCAGATCCTGTGTTAGTCCTAATGATTTCCATTTTAGTTATCACAGGGCCTTACATGCCCCAGAATATCTGAGTAATTTTCCCCAACTCTTTTCTTAGACTATCTATATCTCATATGAGATGAAGGAAAAAGAAAAATAACACCCTGTGGCAGATACTGGGCTAGGTACCTGTGGAAAACACATTTTGGAATGTCTATGCAGCCCACAAGGATCCACTCAGCATGCTGCTCACCACGGGGTGAGGCCCTTTAGCCCTGTTTATGCTCAGTCCTAGCCACTCTCCACTGAGAGTGGAGTGGATTTTCTTGAGAGACTTAAGAATTGGAGTTATAGATTCCTGCTACCTCTGTGTTGCTGCTGCTAAGTTGCTTCAGTCATGTCCGACTCTGTGCAACCCCATAGACGGCAGCCCACCAGGCTCCCCCATCCCTGGGATTCTCCAGGCAAGAACACTGGAGTGGGTTGCCATTTCCTTCTCCAATTCATGAAAGTGAAAAGTGAAAGTGAAGACGCTCAGTCGTATCTGACTCTTAGCGACCCCATGGACTGCAGCCTACCAGGCTCCTCCATCCATGGGATTTTCCAGGCAAGAGTGCTGGAGTGGTAGTGTCTTGGAAAAGGATACATAAGCTCAAAGGCTATGGGTCAGTCAGCTTTGTTGGTCTAGGGGAGAGAAAGTGAATTCTCACAAAAGGAGAAAAAAAATCAAATACACAAAGAGACGCTACAGTGGATCCTGACGACTTTTTATTTCTTGGTCACAACCTCATTATAAGGCTTAGCTGAATTCTTGACTTTAAGAACAATGGGATATCACTATAAACTTATAATTAATTTTTTCTGACTCATTCTCTCTCACTTTTTCCCTTAAACCAGGTCAGGTTTACTTCTATTACCTGGAATATAAGGAATCCTAACCAGTAAAGTGATGGCGTGTGTTGTACCTTATTTAACATGATTTTCACAACAGATCTGTGAGGAATTTTCTATCTCTGTTTTACTGATGAGGAAACATGGATTAGTAACAAAAGTTGCCTAGGCTTTACACTTCATGAATTTCCGGGATGGCATTTGGACTCAAGTTTTGTGAACTTCTGAACCTAATCTTTTCCCACTGGGCTCTTACTCCCTTGGAGGTGCTCTGACGGCTAGGGACATCTCCCGTGACCTCAGAAAGACCCTGAAGTTTTGTAAACCTTAAGGTAACAAAGATTCCAAGGATCGCAATTGCCCTGGCTCCTGGTTCTCTGGCAGGACACCAGTTTCTGACTGTTCTGCCTGCCCCCACCCGGTGGGAACACAGACTGTGCATTCTTCTAGGCCTGGAGGAGGCACTCTTAAGCTCCATGGGGAGCAGGATACCCCACCCCTCGGAGAAGGCAATGGCACCCCACTCCAGTACTCTTGCCTGGAAAATCCCAAGGATGGAGGAGCCTGGTAGGCTGCGTTCCATGGGGTCGAGAAGAGTTGACATGACTGAGCGACCTCCCTTTCACGTTTCACTTTCACGCATTGGAGAAGGAAATGGCAACCCACTCCAGTGTTCTTGCCTGGAGAATCCCAGGGATGGGGGAGCCTGGTGGGCTGCTGTCTATGGGGTTGCACAGAGTCGGACACAACTGAAGTGACTTAGCAGCATTCTTTCCCTGGAACATAGGGTCCTTTTTCCTCCCACTGAAAGCTGTTTTCTGTTTCATTCGGTGATTAATTACTTGGAATTCATCATTCAGATCCTGTTGGGGAGGTGAGAATGCGGCCCAGGTTGGACCTGTGGCAGGGAGGTGCTCTAGGACTCCTGCCTTGACCAAGGCCTTTGATACCTTGATATTGGCTTAAGAACTTGTTAAAGACATGGACATATTTCCCCCGTCTTCCTAATGACATGAGTGATCATTAAATGCCTATTTTGTGCTCTGAATGGGAATTATGATTCTCCCTCTGTGGACCCTGAGCCAGTGTACTGAGACCAAGTTCTTGAAATTCTCTCCCTCTGAGGCAGATTCAGTATCGCACCACAGAGATGATAATTGACTTTTTTTTTCTTTTCTTTTCTGTGTGATGATTTGATGATTGCTGTAACCACAGTTACCTGGCCAGGATTTACAAAAGGGGAATAAAAATTACAATTTGGAGATCACTCTGCACTCCCATCTTCATTTTCAGTTCCCTCTATCTATAAAGGTTTCCCTTTATCTTCGCTAAAACTTTGTTGGCTTAAGTGGTGGCCTGTTTAAGAATCTGGATTAGTTGTTAATGTTGCACTGATAGTTTTCTTAAGTACTTAGAGGGGGAGGTAAAGGAGACTAAGATTAATGTTAGGTTAATCGACAGAGGAGCCTGGTAGGCTGTAGTCCATGGGGTCGCTGGGAGTCGGACACAGCTGAGCGACTTCACTTTCACTTTTCACTTTCATGCATTGGGGAAGGCAATGGCAACCCACTCCAGTGTTCTTGCCTGGAGAATCCCAGGGATGGGGGAGCCTGGTGGGCTGCCATCTCTGGGGTCGCACAGAGTCGGACACGACTGAAGCGACTTAGCAGCAGCAGCAGCGATCTCATTTTAGTACTTGGTACAGAGTAAGTAGTCTCTGAATAAATGTTAAAAGGATGAATTACAATGATTATAAAACACTGAATAAAAATAGAATCTATGGTACATCACTATATTCAATAAGAGGTAGAAATAAAGAGAAGGAGAAAGAGGAAGAGAAAATTCTTATCTATAGAAAGCGATTAGATTAGAAAAAAAACACACACTGTTTTGCAATCCCAGTGTAACATTTGGTCCAGGCAAGGATCATCAACAAATGCTAAAGCCACTGGGTGAAGGGTTATTAGGAAATAAGTTATTCACAAGTCTCAGAACATCAACTATCAGATCACTTATTAATTACCAAGGAGAAAGAGTATCTTCGTACCAGAGAAATAGAGCAAACAACAGTTTAACCATGCTGTTACTCAAAGCATTACCAATAATGGGTCAAAGTGACATTATGTCTCTCTTGGTATGCAGTTTGAAGTATGCAATGGTATCACCCCCCTTTTTTTCCCAAAAAGATTTCAACCGAAGCTAATTATGAGAAAACTATCACACAAATTTAAAATGTTAGACCTACAAAATAAGCGACCTGAACTTTTCCCCAAAAAGTTAATCTCATGAAAGATGAACAAATTAGGGAGCTAGTTCCAGATTAAAGAAGCCAAAGAGATATAACTGACTCTAATGAGTATAAACTGAATAGATCCTAGAGCTTAAAAAAATATTAGGAAGAACATTTTGGAAAAAATTATGAATAACAATTTGGAAAATTCATATACAGCATATATATTTCATGGTATTAATCAATATTAAACTTCTTATATGTAATAATGGTTCTGACGTTGTGTAGAAGAATGCTTGTCTTACATCATAAAATATTTAGGGGTGAAGTGTCATGATGTCTGTGATTTATTTTCAAATGATTCAGTAGTAAAATTATGCATATATTGCACACACACTATAGTGTGTGTGTGTGTGTGAGAGAGAGAGAGAGAAGAAAAGAGAAAGAAAGAAATGGTGCAAAATGTTAACAGTTGCTGAATCTAAAGTGAAGAGTATGTATTGATTGTATTGTTCTTTCAACTTTTGTGTGAGTTTGAAAATTTTCAAATAAATTGCAGGGGGTAAAGAAATGACAAACAGACTGACTTTTACTTTATGAAAAAGTTAGAAAGCCCAGGTAGTTCTTTTTCTGAAATAGGTGAGAGAAATTGGAAAGCAAGACAGAATGAATAGAAAATAGAATCATAGAGTGTTATCATTTGAAGGATCTTTAAAGTCTGATGTTCAGACTGATTCTGACAAACAATCTGGAAGAAAAAATTTCTGGCTAAATAAATTGGGGAAACAAGGCACCACTCTCTCTCTCTCTCTTGGAGACTCACAGTGAATATTATTAGCATGCTAAAGTTCTGAGTAAGGAAGTGTGTTTAACATTGTTTAATGTCACAATTCCTAAACTTATTTGATCACAGAACCTCTTTTTAAAAAACATTACCACCATTAATTTCCTCAGAAGCAAATGTTCCCCAGAATAGACAGAGAAATCCTGATCCAACTTTATTTAACAAGGAAAGAAATAGAGACTCAGAATAGTTGATTTTTTTCAAGGTCACAGTGGAAGACATGAGCCAAGAACTCAGGTTCTGAGAAAGGTGATACAAAGACAGTGATTGGTGGCATTCACAGAGAAGGAAAAAAATATTTCTTACAAAGATCATGCTAATTGAAATAGTTAATGCCATTTCAACAGCAAAAACCCTGTGTTTTATCCCATTTATACAAGTTCTACATACAGTATCTGTTTTGCAAACATGCCACCTTTGTTTGTAACCATGGAGACATATGTTGTTTGCTAATATCATACCATGCAGGAGAAAATGAAATGCCTTCTATATATGATGCAAATCTAAGTTTCATTCTGTTATATGGAGTAAATATGACATGGAATTGTGATCGAATCAGCCTGTCTTAAGTTACACTGCTTATCAGTTGTGATAGGCTAAGGGGAAAAAACTCCCATGTTCTGTCGCTTTATAAGCCAACCACATTAAGAACATACATCTGCTTTAAAACTACACAGTTCCTTTTCTAGTGCCCAAGCAGATTTGCTCTGGGCTCAAGCAGTTATCAAACCCGGCTCTGTCTCTGATGGCTGCAGTTTGCATTCGGAGCATGAGCACAGCCCTGGTGCAGAACGGGCAGTCTCAGGCAACAGATGTCAACTCCCTTGTAAAGGCGCTGCTCTACCTCACAACTGGCAAAGAGAACTGAAGGAGTTCCCTTCCCTTTATGGCTTTTATCTCTCTGGTTAATAGGGGATGGTGCTTAGAGGAGGCAATTCTTGAGCTATAAATCCAGACAGCAAATAAAGCATGGGGAGAAGGAGGAAAATTACAATGTAAGACATTTCCTTTGTTTACTATGCTTAATTGGGATTCCACACATGAATGGAGAAGAGAAGAGGTTCTCTCTCCCAGGGTGACTAGGAAGGGGAAAAAGGTGGGTTTCCCTCTGTCTGCTTGCTTTTTAATGTGCAAATTAGTCAGAGCCTTTCCCAGCCTGAGAGAGTTTGTAGTTTTGAGTCCAAGGCCAGTGTCTCAGTGGGTGCTCAGTAAATATTAATTGAAGAAGATGATGGCTTTGAGGAGTGGTCTTAATTATATTCTCTCAGCCGCAGCCCTCTGGATGGACACAAAGGTCACTCTGTCTCTTGCCCCAGGCACTACCCAAGTGACCCATTCAGTTAATGAGAAAGGCCTTGTTCTCTCATTTGTCTCCTACCTCATCTGCAGTTTCATTCCCAACCCATCCTGTGGTCTGTGCTCAGAGACTGATGAGAACAAAAAGTCAAAAGTAGAAACAACAGCCACTGCAGCCTCACTGCTTGTGTGGTCTTCCTCCACTGGACTCAGCACAGTACCCTCCTTGGGCTGGCAGCAAGGGGAGGGGGCTGAAGGAATTCAGCTGGAGAAATGGGTTGGGGCTGCCAAAGGGAATCTGATGTGGTGGATTGTGTTATCATTCCCAGCAACTCACACTCCTTCTAACAGATTACACAACTTGCAGTGCCTCCTGAGGGAGAGTACACAGTTTCTGCACTTTTGATGTCAGGCTTGGACTTGTGAAAGTCAGTCAGTCATGTCCAACTCTTTGTGACCCCATGGACTGCCAGGCTCCTCTGTCCATGAAATTCTCCAGGCAAGAATACTGCAGTGGGTAGCTGTTCCCTTCCAGGGGATCTTCCCAACCCAGGGATCAAACCCAGGTCTCCCACATTGTGGGCAGACTCTTTACCATCTGAGCCACCAGGGAAGGAAATGGCAACCCACTCCAGTATTCTTGCCTGGAGAATCCCATGGACAGAGGAGCCTGATGGGCTATACAGTCCACGGAGTCGCAGAGTTGGACACGACTGAGCAACTTCACTTCACTTCACTTGGACTTGTGGATACTCTGGCCAATGGATTGTGGGCAACCTTGACTATTCCTCATTCAGGTGAAAGCTCTAAAGCTGCTGTGAACCAGATGTTTGTTCTCCTCCCCCAAAATTCATACATTGAAGCCCTTATGCCCAGTATAATAGTTTTAGGAAGTGATTAGGTTGTGAGGGTGGAGGCTTCATGAATGGAATTAGTGCCCTTAAAAGAAGAGACACAATGGTGTGATCACTCACCTAGAGCCAGACATCCTGGAATGTGAAGTCAAGTGGGCCTTAGAAAGTATCACTACAAACAAAACTAGTGGAGGTGATGGAATTCCAGTTGAGCTATTTCAAATCCTGAAAGATGATGCTGTGAAAGTGCTGCACTCAATATGCCAGCAAATTTGGAAAACTGAGCAGTGGCCACAGGACTGGAAAAGGTCACTTTTCATTCCAATCCCAAACAACAATGCCAAAGAAGCTCAAACTACTGTACAGTTGCACTCATCTCACATGCTAGTAAAGTAATGCTCAAAATTCTCCAAGCCAGGCTTCAGCAATATGTGAACAATGAACTTCCAGATGTTCAAGCTGGTTTTAGAAAAGGCAGAAGAACCAGAGATCAAATTGCCAACATCTACTGGATCATTGAAAAAGCAAGAGAGTTCCAGAAAAACTTCTATTTCTGCTTTATTGACTATGCCAAAGCCTTTGACTGTGTGGATCACAATAAAGTGTGGAAAATTCTGAAAGAGATGGGAATACCAGATCACCTGACCTGCCTCTTGAGAAATCTGTATGCAGGTCAGGAAGCAACAGTTAGAACAGGACATGGAACAACAGACTGGTTCCAAATAGGAAAAGGAGTACGTCAAGGCTGTCTATTGTCACCCTGCTTATTTAACTTATACACAGAGTACATCATGAGAAACGCTGGGCTGGATGAAGCACAAGCTGGAATCAAGATTGCTGGGAGAAATATCAATAACCTCAGATATGCAGATGACACCACCCTTGTGGCAGAAAGTGAAGAGGAACTAAAAAGCCTCTTGATGAAAGTAAAAGAGGAGAGTGAAAAAGTTGGCTTAAAGCTCAACATTCAGAAAACAAAGATCATGGCATCCGTTCCCATCACTTCATGGGAAATAGATGGAGAAACAGTGGAAACAGTGTCAGACTTTATTTTTGGGGGCTCCAAAATCACTGCAGATGATGATTGCAGCCATGAAATTAAAAGACGCTTAATCCTTGGAAGGAAAGTTATGATAGATAGCATATTCAAAAGCAGAGACATTACTTTGCCAACAAAGTTCCGTCTAGTCAAGGCTATGGTTTTCCCAGTGGTCATGTATGGATGTGAGAGTTGGACTGTGAAGAAAGCTGAGCACTGAAGAATTGATGCTTTTGAACTGTGGTGTTGGAGAAGACTCTTGAGAGTCCCTTGGACTGCAAGGAGATCCAACCAGTCCATCCTAAAGGAGATCAGTCCTGGGTGTTCATTGGAAGGACTGATGCTGAAGCTGAAACTCCAGTACTTTGGCCACCTCATGCGAAGAGTTGACTCATTGGAAAAGACTCTGATGCTGGGAGGGATTGGGGGCAAGAGGAGAAGGGGCTGATAGAGGATGAGATGGCTGGATGGCATCACCGACTCGATGGACATGAGTTTGGGTAAACTCTGGGAGCTGGTGATGGACAGGGAGGCCTGGTGTGCTGCGATTCATGGGGTCACAAAGAGTAGGACACGACTGAGCAACTGAACTGAACAGAAGAAGATACATGAGAGAGGACCTCTTTCTCTCAGCTGTGTGAAGATACAATGAGAAGACAGATACCTGCCAAAAGTCAGACGCTTAGCAGACTCTGAATCTGCTGGCACCTTGTTCTTGGACTTCCCAGCCTTCAGAACTGGGAGAAATAAATGTTTGTGGTTTAAGCCACTCACTCTCTGGTATTTTTGTTATTGCAGACTTAACTGACATACGTAGATTCATTGTATATTTCCATCAGCTCTCTTGCTGTTTTCTCTTTGCCATAAGAATGGCATGGCCAAAAAATGGACTCCTCTTTCAGCCTGGATCTGGAATGAAGAAAACACAAAGATAAGACTGATGCACGTGTTTTCTTCATTACAGATCCCATAAAAAGCCTTGTAGTTTTAACTGAAAATCAGGGGGCTGTTTGCATAGCAGCAGAGCTGACTGATTAATGCCATTTGAGTGGAGTAGCAAAATGAAGTTAGTGACTTGACTGCTCCATCAGTACTGGTCTTTACCTGTCAAGCTGCCAACATGTGATGAATAATAGAAGCTCCTTCAGCCCTTGTTCCTGCTGTTTTGACACTGCCCCCACAGCCTCCTTGAACTAAATAAAGTTGTATGGCATACCATTCCAACTGCTGACAGATCAAGAAAGGGGCTTCTTTGTGAGGGTGCGCTTCTTCAAGGTTAGAGAAATCTTGGCTTTCTCCAGAGACCTGCATGAGAGGCATTGTGTCTTTCATTTCTCTGAACTGCAGTCCAGATTTGCCTTGGTGCCTCCTCCAACACGGCAGGTGCCAACAGCCTTCCAAGAGGAGCAATGGGCCGGGGTAGAGTAGCATGACAACAGGGATCACTTTGACTCAGTTGTACTTTGCATTAGTATTTACACGCTTTCACCAAAGCACTTACTTAGTGTATGTTATAACTAAATACTGACTTAGACTAATGTCCTCAACAGGAAACAACTGAAAAATTAAGCATTTATGAATTTGAATTGAGTTATAACTTTGTGTTAAGTTTATTTAGGGATCATTATTTGTTGGTTTACGTTATGCTATGCCTTTATAAAGATGGTTGTATGAAAATATTGAATCGTACAGCCTCTTTCAGGAACTCTGTGACTATAAAATTATTATACTCTTGCTAAATTTAATCAGATTGCGTATTACCAGTAGATTTTGATAGCTGTCATAAAATAAGGAATTCAAACCAGCAGATGATTATAACTGACAACAGGAATGTAACTGTGAACTTTGAAAATATGCTAATGCTTATCCCTGTATAGAAATATTAGCCTAAATTCTTTCTATGACATATGCATACATGTTTATAATCTATTTTTGTATAGAGTAAAAAAAAAATCAGTTCCCAAAATATCATTCTCCCCTTTGACATTTATCAGTGATAGCAATAATGTCAGGGAACATTAGTATACTGAAGGAATACAGAGATGCTGCCTAAAGCATACACTTGGGTTTTACTTTAAAAGAATTTGATACACATTCTGAACACTTGCCTAATTTTTGCTTTAGATCAAATTCCTGCATACTGGGTAGTCACTATGTTGGGTCTTGAATCTGGTCCTATTCATCTTTTTAGGCTCAGGAACTTGCATAAAACCCACTAAATAAGAGGGCCTTGACTCCGGCAGTTGGTGATGGACAGGGAGGCCTGGCGTGCTGCAGTTCATGGAGTTGCAAAGAGTCGGACACGACTGAGCAAGTGAACTGAACTGAAACAATAATTTGGATAGACAGATGGATGGGTGGTGGATAGAAGAATAGATAGCTGAGTCTCCTGTGCTCCTCAAAGATAAGACAAGTAATCATATTGATATTAATTTAAACAATTTAAGGAAGAAGGCCATGCATTCTTTTAATATAAGTAAGGTAAATCCAAATTAATATAAATTAAACTGTGATAATCATTATCATAGTGATAGCTTACAGTGAACGATATTGGATTTGTGATCTCTGAAGAATATTTAGCTTCGGGACCAGGGACCAGGGTTGATCACTCAAGAGCTTTTGTGTAGCAGAGTTTTATTAAAGTGAAAAAGGGACAGGGACAGAGAAAACTTCTGACACAGACATCAGAAGGTATGGAGAGTGCCCCTACTCACTAGTTTATCAAAGCCTTCTGTACTTTAACCAGACCCACTCTCACAACATACATCTTAAATTAACAAGATTAGAACAATAGAAAGGTTTTACCAGACCCACTCCCACAATATACAGTCTTAAGGTAACAAGATTAGTCAGAAGGTTCTTGTTAAGGAGAAACATGTCCTTGAGCAGGATACATTGTTACACTGACTAAGACAAAGCAATGGAAAAAATGTTTGTCCTTTTCTTCTCCTTGAGAGCCCCAGACCCCTTTCTCCTCCTCAGGGACCCTGGACTTATCAACCTACCTAGGAATTGACTCTTTCAGTAGTAATAAATTAGAATGTTCATCTGAAGGCATCTTTTGCTTTAAATGCTCCTGAAGGCTCAGCAGTGATGGGTAATTTTCTTCATGCCCTCAGTTTTCCTTGAGAAGCTTTCTACAGCAAGCCCACAGTGAGATGTTAGTAAGACTTCATCATGTAGGGGGCATGTGTTTTAGAGTTCTTGTTACTCTAACATATAGACAAAAGTTTCTGTCTTATTCCTGCAATGCCTTTTGTAAGGAAGAACAAGGAACTTCAGATGGGAATATGATTTGATGAGATCTATAGTTGTTTTAATGACAGGTTGGTTGTTATAACCCTTAGATCCATTAGGTTTTAGTCATGACTATTTGTTTCATCCTTGTTCAAAAATACTAACTTCTTGCTCTGTGCATCCATTCTCCTCCTAAGTTCTTTGATCATCTTTGAGATCTTTGTGATAATTACTCTGAACTCTTTCTCAGGTAGATTGCCTGTCTCCACTTCCACTTAGATCTTCTGGGGTTTTATCTTGTTCCTTCATCTGGAAGATATTCCTCTGCTGCCTCATTTTGTCTAAGTTGCTGTTTGTATTTTTGTGTATGTGGTGGGTCAGTTAGGTTTCTTAACCTTGGAGAAGTAAGATGCTTTGTAAGAAGTAAGAGCCTTCTTTGTAAGAGATCCTATGTGTGCCAACAGTGCACTCCCCTCTCATCACCCAAGGATTATGCTCTCGGGGTTCCCCCTAAGAGGGCCACGTGGCTCCTTCTGCTGTGGTGGGCTGATTATGTGGGCAGTCTGGTAGCCTAGTGTGGTTGGCTGCCTGGCCCTGTCTTGTGCACATGCTTTTGGCTGCTGTTTAGCAGGGCCTGGTCACGAGGCAGCTGGCTGCAGAACCCTTGAGGGCCCCGGGGCTAGTGCTGGCTCACTGGTGGGCAGATTCAAGGTCCTGAAGACTCTGGGGCTGTTGCCCACCCACTGGCAGGTGAAGCCAGATCCTGGGCTAAGTGTCAGTGTAGTGTCAGACAGAGCCAGTTCCTGGAGTCTGACTGCAGAACCCAGGGATCCCAGAGCTCATTTCATATCATTGTGTGTGTGTGTGTGTGTGTGTAGGCTGGGTGGTGTTTCTGACACAATTGGGTGTGGGATCCAGGGAATCCGAAAGGAAATCAACCCTGGATATTCATTGGAAGGACTGATGCTGGAGCTCCAATACTTTGTTCACCTGATGCAAAGAGCTGACTCACTGGAAAAGACCCTGATGCTGGGAAGGATTGAAGGCAAAAGGAAATGGGAGCAGCAGATGATGAGATGGTTAGATAGCACCATCGACTTAACGGACATGAATTTGAGCGAGCTCTGAGAGATCGTGGAGGACAGAGGAGCCTGGCGTGCTGCAGTCCATGGGGTCGCAAAAAATGGGATAGGAATTGTCCCACTTAGCAATGCTAAGTTTGGGGGATACAGAAATGAAAAAGACATGCCTTACCATGAAGGAACTTATAAGGGGAGAGGAAGACAAGTAAGTGAAAAAAGGCAAACAAAGACAAAGTGAGTGTGACATTTAAGAATTAAAAAACTGTGAATGTAAGGAGGAGGAAGACAGTGATACTGAGTTAAAACATCAAGCAGAGACAGCAGCAAGCTGGGCCTTGGAAAATGAGTAGAAATTTCCCCACTAAAAATGGGATAGTGGGAAGGGTAGTTTTCCAAAAACAGGGAAAGTATGAGCAAAGGCACAAGTTGTAATTGCACAGCTTATTTCATTCATCTCTTCACCTAGTTGGAGCTCATAAATTGCTCTAACCTCAGAGAAGAGGGAGTAATATGGTGTACTAATAGCGCTGTATGAAGGAGGCAGGTGGCGGGGAGCGGGGAGTGAAGGAGTATGGTAAAAGAAGAAACTAGAAAAGTAAGTTGGGGCCAGCCCATGAAAGCAGATGTTGTTTCATTTATTTGAATGAAATGTACTCTGTACTTCCTGTGAGAAGGATAAGCCCGCTGAATTTTAGGGCTGACATTCACTTATATGGTTACAAAATAATGCAAGTTGACATTAAGTTGAAAAAGTACTGTCATGTGACTTCCTGCCGTACACCAGAGAAAATCATAGCAGTAAAATAAGTGTTTAGTGAGCCAATACACTTTAGATTCTTTTCCAAGCCTCCCTAGGCAGCTTTGGACAAAAATGGGGAGGGGGGGTGGAAAGATGAAAAGAGACAGGAAGAGGATAAGGGGGAAAGAGAACTGGAGGGGGAAGAGAAGGAGAGGAGAGAAAAGGAGGAGAAAAGAAGGAGGAGAAGACCAACAACTCTGTTCTCATATTGAGGCATTCTTAGCAGGGAAGAGAATGCAGAGTGATCACACTGCTTTTAATGAGCCTTTGATACCTGCACACCTCACCAGGAACATAACATCTCGTTCCTCCAATCAGAGGTGGAGGTTTTTTCATTTTTTTTTAGAGACGGATATTTTTCACTCTTGTTAGCCTTAAAGGGACATGAAACATGGTCACCATTCTCCAAGATAGGATTTACCTGAGGCTGGCTAGAAAATGTTTCAGTATGGAATTCATCTCTTCTTCATTCCTCAAAGAAGAAAACCAAAAGAATCTTCTTTAAAGAACAGCACCAACAACATGGAAATGTGCAAAGCTAGATTTAAAGCTAGATTATGCATAGCAATGGGTCAAAGGCTGTGTAAGAGAGATTAATCTGAAAGGATTAATCTGAAAGGATCAGGTATCAAGAAAGGGAATAGGCTCCCTGTATTTGTAGCTGACGGTTGGCGGCCATGATGAATGTGGAGACCAAGGTGATAGAGGGAGAGTTCTGTTTTAGATCCAGGTCATCTGAAGAGGGCAACTAAAGAGGAAAACATTAATAAGTCAGAGATCTGGCTTCCATGGGTGGCTGCAGAAGAATGGGAATAATGTTTGTATGACATGCTTGCTGGTGAGCAAAGCAAAGTCAATTCCCTTCTTTGTGACAGGCAGTTGTGTGACTCACAGGAGAGCACACCTCTTATTCATAGTAGTAAGGTTGGTTTATCTGAAGAAACTGTTGACGTGTTTGAATTGAAAAAGAAAGTGCACTTACAGACTGTATAAATGAGAAACTTGCACCTCAAACAGCTCATGCAGATTTAGAAGTGAGGCTTGAGACGCCAGAAAGGAACAGTGACATTAACATGGTGTATTTAAAAGAGATGAAATCCAGGGGGATTTGCCAGATCCAAGAGGAACTCCTCTGTGTTCTATCCAAGCTGAACATTCCATTTTTTACAAGGGCTCCTTTGTTGTCATGTTTATACACAGACTAATAAATGCTTGACCTTTTTTAGTGATGAAGGAACAGTCTGTGCCTCAGGATCATATTATTTCAAGAAGCACAAATGAAGAGAAAGTCCAAACCCCTCTGGGACAGATGGACTAAATATTTTGATATTGGATCCACATGGAGAAGGGCAGGGAGTGGGAAGCAGAATGGAGCACTGATAAGGGAACCTGGAAACAGCATCAGTCTCCTCAGATGTTTTAGGCACTCCAGGTATGTATGGAACTGGACAGCAGCCTCACGTGAGGAGGGGATCACAGTGAACTAGACTTTTACCCTGATGTATAGTAAATATGGACCATAAATGAGAAACATATTTGTGGTCTGGCAAAAGTGTTGATTTCTCAACTTTTGGGTTCTGTATAAAAATCACTAGTATTCATCAAGCATTTACTGCCTAGCTTGAACTAAGAGCTTTATGTGAATTATTTAGTCATCACATTAACTTTATGAAACAGACACTATTATTTCCACCCCAATCTTTTTTCTTTTGTAGACACAGAGGCACAGAGAAGTTAGTAACCTCTGAGAGTCAGAGTATTGGAGTGACTTTGAACCCATTTAGACTGATGCTCAGATCCCAGTGCCTCCCAGTGACTTTGGCATTAGATTCTCATTTGCCTCCCTCCTCTGATGCTGCATTATTCTAAATAAAAACTGCTACTAAATTTAGGGTGAACTTCCATGGTACTTGTGTAGTTGCCCTTAAAGTACCCACACACATTTGTGCGTCTTTGAAACAACAAATCCAGGGTAGTCATTACAGTGGTGTTGGGGCATGCTTAGAATGTGGCATTTTACCATTTCTTACTCAGTGTCGTCGCTAGTATTATACTGTTGAGACTCATTTTGAGAAGAGAGAATACTAATCAGTGGTGAGGGTGACAGAAAGGTTATTTTAAAAATTAAAAATAACATAGCTTTTGATTTAAAAAGTCTTTACTTTTGGAGGGTCAGAGATGAGTGATGAAATGTCGGATTCCAAGCGCAGAGCTGAAACCACGGGTATCTAAAATGCAGTGGAAAGAAGCAATGAAGATGTGAAAACCCTAAATAGCATGAAGTGATTGGTCTCGCTATTGGGCATAATGAACTCCTACCTGCGCTCAGTGCCACACAACGCAGAGTTTACAGCCCCTCTGAGACTGTTCACAGAGAGCAATGTCCAGGGGGAGTGGTGGCTGTTCTGCTCAAGGACAGCGAGGTGTTGGGACACGGGTGGGGAGGGGGTGGTGTCCACCCCACCCTGAGTCAGGACCCGCCTGGCCTCAGCACGTCCCCCTGCAAGAATCTCAGAGCTCAAGCCTTGGCTTTACTTCCTTTGCTCTTCCTTTGCTCAGTTCCTGTTTTCAGAAGCAATCGGATAAACTCATTTATGTTGAAAAGTTTAATGTGTGACTCTTCCAAAGGGAGTTGGTTTTAACAGAAAATCAAGGCTCAGAACAAAAGTTGCAACAAGGTCTCAAATTTAACTTGCTATACTCAGAACTGTGAAAAACAAAAGGTAGCTTTTTTGATTTCCAGAAAAGATCTAATCTTACTTCCCTAGCTTTCCCCACACTGGGTGCTATGAGGTAAAAAACAAAACCAACTTAAAATTGCCATTTAAAGCCATTTTAGTCTCCTCCAGTTTCAGATAGTCTTATTTTGAATAATTATTCAGTCACTACAATTTGCTACCTTCATTAGTTTTCTGTTGCTGCTGAAAAAATTAACATAACTCTAGTGGCTTAAAACAGTACAGATCTATTATCTTACAACTCAGAAGTCTGAAATGGGTGTCATTAGGCTACAGTCAAAGTGTTGGCAGGGCTGGTTCCTTTCTGGGTCCTCTAGGGGAGAATCCTTTACTTTCCCTTTTCCACATTGCTTGGATTATGGCCCTTTTCTTCCATTTTCAAAGCCAGCGACAGCAGGCGAAATTCTTCATCTCTTCCTTCTGCCCTGACTCCTCTTTTTATTCCACATTTAAGGATTCTTACATTACATGAGGGCTTCCCTGGTGGCTCAGTCAGTAAAGAATCCTCCTGCAATACAGGAGACCTGGGTTGGGAAGATCTCTTGGAGAAGTAAACAGCAACCCCCTCCAGTATTCTTGCTTGGAGAATCCCATGTACAGAGGAGCCTGGCAAGAGCCTGCATGGGGTCGCAAGGGTTGGACACGACTGAGCGACTAAACCACCAATCCAGGATAATCTCTCTACTTTAGGGTCATTTGATTCAGTTCATTTCAGTCACTCAGTCGTGTCCAACTCTTTGCGACCCCATGAATCACAATATGCCAGACATCCCTGTCCATCACCAACTCCCAGAGTTCACTCAAACTCACGTCCATCGAGTCGGTGATGCCATCCAGCCATCTCATCCTCTGTTGTCCCCTTCTCCTCCTACCCCTAATCGCTCCCAGCATCAGGGTCTTTTCCAATGAGTCAACTTTCCGCATGAGGTGGCCAAAGTATTGGAGTTTCAGCTTCAGCATCAGTCCTTCCAATGAACACCCAGGACTGATCTCCTTTAGAATGAACTGGTTGGATCTCCTTGCAGTCCGAGGGACTCTCAAGAGTCTTCTCCAACACCACAGTTCAAAAGCATCAATTCTTCAGCGCTCAGCTTTCTTCACAGTCCAACTCTCACATCTGTACATGACCACTGGAAAAACCATAGCCTTGACTAGTCGGACCTTTGTTGGCAAAGTAATAGCTCTGCTTTTCAATATACTATCTAGGTTGGTCATAACTTTCCTTCCAAGGATTAAGCGTCCTTTAATTTCATGGCTGCAATCACCATCTGCAGTGATTTTGAAGCCCAAAAAATAGTCTGACACTGTTTCCACTGTTTCCCCATCTATTTCCCATGAAGTGATGGGACCAGATGCCATGATCTTAGTTTTCTGAATGTTGAGCTTTAAGCCAATTTTAACTCTCCCCTTTCACTTTCATCAAGAGGCTTTTTAGTTCCTCTTCACTTTCTGCCATAAGGGTGGTGTCATCTGCATATCTGAGGTTATTGATATTTCTCCCAGCAATCTTGATTCCAGCTTGTGCTTCATCCAGCCCAGTGTTTCTCATATAGCAACTTTAATTCCATCTGCCTTCTTAATTCCCTTCCCTGTCTACCACACCACCCTTTCCAACTTATTTTTCTCTTTCTCTTGTTGTTCCTTCCTAAAAGGACACACACGCACATGTGTGTGGGGAGGAGATAGAGAGTCTCAGACCCAAGGGTTCTCTCTCCTCTGGATCTTTGCTGGTTTCTTTCATTTTAATATTCATTTGGCAGTGCTGGGTCTTGATTGCAACACCCGGAATCTTCATAGTTGCCACATGTAAACTCTTCGTTGTGGCATGTGGGATATAGTTCCCCGACCAGGGATCAAACCCGGGCCCCCTGTGTTGGGAGCATGGAGTCTTAGCCACTGGACCACCAGGGAAGTCCCCTGCTGGTTTCTATTATAAAGTGCTGGACTGGGCTTGTTTCTGACTGAGCTGGACCTCACTGATTAAAATCTGTGACTAGTAAATTTGTGTTTGTTATTATCTCATGATGTGTAGCAAACCACCTCCAAAGTTAGTGGCTTAAACCAACAATGTTTTAATCATTAAAACAATAATTTCTTATGATTCTATGGGTTCAGCTGGACAGTTTGATCATTCTAGTGAAGTTGCTCAGTCGTGTCCAACTGTTTGTGACCCCATGGACTGTAGCCTACCAGGCTCCTCGGTCCATGGGATTTTCCAGGCAAGAGTACTGGATTGGATTGCATTTCCTTCTCCAGGGGATCTTCCCAACCCAGGGATGGAACCCGGGTCTCCACATTGTAGGCAGATGCTTTACTGTCTGAGCTACCAGGGAAGCTCATCATTCTAGAGGGCTCTTAATTGATGACCAGTTGAGGTGGTGTGCCCTGCAGCTCTTTGCCCCAGGGTTATTAAGCTTCCCCCATGGTAACTCCTGGTAAATGCTACAGTTGGTTCCATTATCTACATCCTGTAGCCCAGGGCAAAAGTGCCTCATGGGCACTTTTGGTGCCACAGGCTGCTGGTGGGAACTGAAGCTTGATAATGCTAACTAACTGAGGTAGCGCAAGCAAACTGTACTGGGCCATCACCACCACTCTGCTGAGGCTTCTTGGCCACAGTGGAGATGCTGGTGTCTACTGGAAGCTGGAGTTGGAGATAAAATGTGCCTGCTGATGAATTATACCATTAGGGCATTTTCTGATCTGAGGAGAGGGGCACAGACTCTCTCTACCTTTGGATTTCTCTTGAAATCTATCTCATTGCTCTTTCCTCCAGAATGTTACAACAGAGGTCTAATCAGAGAACAGATGGCTAACTGCTTGATTCTCAGCATCTCCAAGACAGAATGATTTTCCCCTTCCCCTCACTATCGGGTAGTGGCTTTTCTAAGTTCATAACTCCTTCACAAAAGATAGATTTTGTCTGGTCCTCTGCTTACACTGCTGGGAATGATAATGGCGAAAAAGGAGATTACAAAAAAAAAAAAAGGATGAATATTTCCAAAAAAACACCATCCCTATTAATCTTTCATTAGGACGTTTAAAGCATCAGCCATTCAGGTTGGTAGACTAGAGGCTCTGCCCTGGTGTTTCTCTGCACTGTGACTGCAGTAGCTGTTTCTCTTTGGAAGGTGGCTGGCTTCCAGGAAGCCAGGACATAAGGGGAAGTTCAGAGGAGCCTTTCATGCTGTACTGCCATGTTACCCATTCTCCTCCACTACCAAACACACACACACACACAGTTATATGTACAGTCTGAGAGTCAGCATCACCTGGGCCCTACAGAGACCAGTCACTGATCCTGCTTGATTCATGGGGCTTTTCTCCCTTTATGCAGTGAGGGCCCAGTGCTTTGATGCCACCCAGTAAGCACTGAACACATTGTCATGAGTTGGAAGTGGAGATACAACTGTAATTTGTAGAGGCCACGCATTGCCCAAGGTCTCTATCCCCTCCGCCTTTGTTGGAATGTTTGGAAAATGCATGATTTTGGACTAGTAGTATATAGCTGGGAAATTCACCTATAGTTATATCCATCGCCCAGTGTATATGTGTTATATGTAAATATTTCTCATAAGAATTCTGCCTAATTTTGCCATTAGACACAATTATATACTGATGTGGAATATCATTGCTATAGTACTTTGATCATTCTAGTGGGCTCTAAAGTTAGGACATTGAATATTGAAAAAAAAAAAAAAAGGAGGAATAAGACAATTTCACAGAACTTAGCCATGGAAAAAATGTTGATACTATAAAGTTTCTGGAATGTTGGAATTGACCCTATATGCCTTACTTCCAAATTAGGTGGTTTTGATTCAAAAGACTCAGTAACTGCATCTTATGACTCTTCATTCTCTTGCAATCTAGAGATGTGTTGGGAGATACCCATATTTAGGAAGCACACAGTCCTTCATAAACAGGTGGGTAAGAGGACCAAAAGCTTGCAATAATCGGATCCAAACTGGTCATAGGATAGAAACCTAGGAGATAAGAGTCAGAACTTAGTGTGAGGGTCCAGAGAATGTTGCCCACAAGCTGAGACCTGCTTTAAATTATGCTTTGCTAAGGGTAATAGTGTACTGGGCCAGGAGTCAGGACAAATGGATTCTAAGCAGCCGTCTACGCATGTAAGCTTGGATGACTCAATCCCTCTGAACCTCATTTTATTTGTCTATAAAATGAAAAAGGTTGCACTGCAGGTACTTCATAGTATAAGGTTCTCCTCTTAACATATTCCCATAATAACTATGTACTAATGAGAAGAAACAGAAGACATAAATTTATACTCAATCCTGTTCCCACTAGTAGGGTGCTGTTGAGATCTCTGATATGCCAAATAACAAATAGTCACAGAGTCCATTAAGATCTAAGTGTCTGCTTTCTTGCTGAAAAAGGCTAGACTAGGGGAATAGGACTACAACTGAAATCAGGACTTCTACTCCTTTGCCTCAAAGTCTGAACCTTGGGACTTATGGGAGGAACATACTGGATCTGCAGAGCACGCACCCAGGCAGAAGGTAGGGTGGCTGGCTGACTTCTCACTATGTGGTCCTCCAGACCATGTGGATGCTGGAACAGAGGGCCAGCTTGTCTTGTAGGCAGGCAGCTCTGTAGAGAAAATCCACCCAAAGTAACTGTGTAACTCCCTGAAATGACCCAAGTTACCAGTTTATATCCTATCTTCCCCTAAAGACAAAAGAAAGATTGGGAAGGGTGGTGATGCATGCATGCTAAGTCCCTTCAGTTGTGTCCGACTCTTTGCAACCCTATGGACTGTAGCCACCAGGCCCCTCTGTCCATGGGATTTTCCAGGCAAGAATACTGGAGTGGGTTGTCGTGCCCTCCTCCAGGGGATCTTCCTGACCCAGGGACTGAAGCAGTGTCTCTTGCATCTCCTGCATTACAAGTGGGTTCTTTACAGCTGAGCTACCAGGGAAGCTCTGGGAAGGATGGGGAAGCCACTTATGAGAGGTTTCCAGAAAAGGCTCAGTAAACAAGGGTAAGGTTTGCTATGCAGATTTAAGTCTGTGCCATCTCCACTGACAAGAGTTTCTTCTGATTCGGAGTCATCCTCTTTCTGGTACAGAGAGATGCTTAAATAGAGACTTCCTTTATGAATATAAATGTCCCTTCTAAAAGGGTAACATCTACTCTGTTTCAGAGCTTCTCCTATGCCTGTAGTTTCTCAAAAGTAATCAGCTCAAAATAATCTTATTCTAGAACTAAGACTAGAACTCAAATCTTACACCCAAGTCTGTACTTTAAAAATACTTAACGTTGAATTTAGAAACACTTTCATCCAAGTCAAAAACCAGTAGAACTGGTTTTGTGGAGTATTAGACCATGTTATATAATTGATTTCCTAAAGGAAATCAGTCCTGAATATTCATTGAAAGGACTGATGCTGAAGCTGAAACTCTCAGAACGTTGGCCACCTGATGCAAAGAACTGACTCATTTGAAAAGACCCTGATGCTGGGAAAGATTGAAGGTGGCAGAAGGGGACAACAGAGGATGAGATAGTTGGATGGCATCACTGACTCAGTGGACAGGAGTTTGAGTAAACTCCGGGAGTTGGTGATGGACAGGGAGGCCTGGCGTGCTGCAGTCCATGGGGTCACAAAGAGTCAGATATGACTAAGTGACTGAACTGAACTGAACTGGGATAATTGAGAAGTTTGAGAACATAGTAAAAGCGCTGATAGAACATTATAAAGCCTATGGCTTAGGTCAAAGACCCACTGATTAAAGTGATGAGTGCATGTAGCCGGGAGAGTGGGAATTTGGCTCCAGAATTAGACCTGCTGAATGATGTAACAGACAAGGCGGGACAAAGGACTGCAGAACCACTAATTGTTTCCTACATGAAAACTGGTATGTTGGTCCTCAATGAATATTTTTAGTCATGAGAACTGTGATGACAATAGTTATGTCATACTCACAAAACAACAGTAAAGATAGAGAAGGACTGGGAGTCAAAAATGTAGGCTTGCTAAAGAGAGACTCTTTATGGAGGCTGATCTAAAAACCTGAAACTGTGAACAAGAACCAGGGGTCACTGTAGTACCTGCCGAGTGAAGAGGCAAAGCGAATAATGATATTAAATAGTATCTATCCACAGAGAAATGTGAATTAAAAACAATGGTGGCCACAGAATGCTGACAGATATTTTTGAAAAAGAAACCATGAAAAAAAATCAATATTTATTTCCTAATCTTAACAAGGTACTGCTCTGCTCTCCACTTGCTGGACAATGCTTCCTTTCTGTCTTTGCAAATAATTATTGTGTTGCAGTCTTAGAATTCTATAATAAATGCCAACTGACTATGTCTAAATAAATACATCACTGATCTGTATTGTTAGAAAATAAAATGTTGCAAAGAAGTGAGTGCTTCATTGAACTGAAGCTTAGACCCTTTAAGTAGCAAACTTTAAAAAATTTAGCTATTTTGATGGAAATTGTATTAAAATAGATTCCATTCTTCTTGGCCTCATTAAACCAAGTATGTGCCTGCGTGTGTGCTTAGTTGCTCAGTCATGTCCAACTCTTTTTGACCCTGTGGGCTGCCAGGCTCCTCTGTCCATGAGATTGCCAGGGAAGAATACTTGAGTGGGTTGCCATACCCTCCTCCAAGGGTCTTCCCAACGCAGAAATTAAACCCATATCTCGTGTGTCTCCTGCACTGCAGACAGGTTCTTTACCCACTGAGCCACCTGGGAAGCCCAGACCAAGTATATTGAACATCATTTAATGTTTTCTTGACAGTTCTGAGTCGGTACTGTGAACATCAGCTTTACTACTGAGCAGTAGTACAGGACCTCCTCAGGGGTTGGTGAAATGTGCAGGGTTCCACTGCAGTCTTTCCTGGGCCCAGAAATGATGCCTGTCTTTCCTGCCTATGACCACTATGCTGGCTTCCACTCTTAAGCCCAGGTCCCACATATGTTCTGGTTTCTATTCTTTCTGCTTTAACCAGTGGTGCTCTAATACCTTATCTGTAACCTTTTTGTGTACTCATAGCTATTATAGAAATCATATCAGTGATCTTTTAAAAACTGTACCATATTTTTACAGAATCCTCTATCAGCAAGTTATGATATAAAGACTTAGAAATGACCTGGGCTTCTGCCATAAATAAATCGCATAGACTTGGTGGCAGGAAGTTTCCTTGATACTTGGACATCTTTTACACCAATGCTACCTAAATCCATAGCTATATTCTGTATGCTTTTGATTTTTTGCAGTCTTATCACCAGATAGAATATTATTGTTATAAGTTTGATTTTCCTTTGTTTTCTAAGATGACATTACTCAACACTTGGGTCTCATACTGTTAGTTCAGATTAAGTTAGTCCAGAGAATAGGAACAAAAGGAAAATATCTCAGGAATTTCCTGGTGGTCCAGTGTTAAGACTCTGTCCTTTCACTACTGAGGGCCCCAGTTCAATCCCATATAACTAATATCCCACAAGCTGCATGGTGTGTGTGAGGTGGGGGGACATCTCATTCTATCAGATAGCTTCTGCTGTGTGAAAAACCACCCCAAAGCGTAGTAGCTTGCAAATGAAACATTTCTTATCTCTCTCCATTCTGTGGCTCACTAGATAATTTTTCTAATCTGGGACAGTTCAGTGAGGGCTGGAGCAGCTGGGACCTTTCTCCATGTCATCTCTTGTCATCCAGCAGACAAGCTAGGCTTGTTTACATGGTGGACAAGAGAAAGTGAACCTCATTATGCAAGCACTTTTTAAGTCTTTACTGTGTCATGTTTGCTAGTGATCTGGAGGCCGAAGCAAGTTACAGTCAAATCCAAATTTCAGGGAGAAATACGCTCTATCTTGATGGGAGAGACTACAAAGTCACAGTGAGAGGCATCAGGCGTACAAGGATGGATTTCACACTCACTTTGCAGTCTACCGTGTTCATGGTGCTCACGCCGTGACTCAGCAGCATGTGCACCTCTTGGAGACTTCAGCTCTGCTACCCCTCTGACATACTAAGCTAGTGCTCTTCTTCCTATTACCATGAAATCTCCTACAAGAGTAACTTTTCTTATCTCCTTCACTTCCTTCTCCTGGATTCACTTCTTAATTCTTGAAAGCCGATTTCTGTAGCAGCTAAGTAGCTACAGAGGTTATAACTAGGTTAACTAGTTACTGCCCAGTCATCAGTGACGTCTTCACAGACCCTATCTTCCTTGACTGTTTTGTAGTTTTTAACACAGTTAATCTCCTTTTTTGGAATTCACTTCTTATGGTTTCTGTTACAAGTAAATATTAATTTTCTTCCTGGCTCACTGGCTGCTTTTTCTAATATCTTTTCAGAGCTGTGTTCCTCCTCCCGTGACCATATATGTGGTTCTGTCCTCATCCACCTTCTCTTTCTTACATCCTCTCAGTAAACTCACTCACATTCACAGCTTCATTACAAACCTCTAGGTACTTGATTTCATCAGTTCCTGAACCTTTATTAAATTTGACTCCATCTTCCACCACATGGCCCACTGACTAGTTTCACCCAAATGTTTGACCTATATTTCCCCTGAAATCTATTTTGGCTGCAAACTAAGGAGATAGTTCTGGGAGCTGTAAAATGTCCTTACAGCCTGTAAGTCAGTTGATTCTGAATTTTCCTTCAGATAAAAGGGCCTGGGAGCGAGGAGGTAGGCAGTGTGTGACTAACATTTGCTGAATGCCTACTTTGCGCAAGGTGCTGTGGTCCCTCTTAACTGGCCAGGTGAACATCTTCTCGGATCACTTTCAAATAGGAGAAAAAGAGGCAGATGTGGAATCTGCACAGGTAGCATCCCAGACAGCTACTGATACCCAGGTAAAGGCTGCAGTAACACCGAAGGAAACTAGACTCTGGAGATCTCTGTCTGTTGTAACAAACAAGAGGTATCTGACAGCCACAAACTGCTTTCAAAGAGTTTCTGCTAAAGGTATCTTAGGGTTTGTCACAAAGAAACATTTTTCTCTTAAAGATCTGTTTTCTGGGGAAATGGATTGTAAAATAAAATTGCAATTCTCCTTTTTTTCCCCTAATAGAAGTGCTTAGAGACTTGTAGGGCCCAAATTAAGCTCCTGGTAACATTTCTTCTGTCTGAGTAAATTTCATTCGATTAAAGTAAAATTTCTTTTTTTAATTAATTGATTTATTCTTGGCTGTGCTGTGTCTTGGTTGCTACATGGATTTTTCTCCAGTTGTGGCAAAAGCGGCTACTCTCTAGCCGTGGTTGTGGGCTGCTCAGTGCGGCGGCTTCTCTTGTCGTGAAGCACAGGCTCTAGGCAGCGTGGGCTCCCTAGCTGCGCCTCCCCAGCTCTAGAGCACAGGCTCAGTAGTTGTGGCGCACCAGCTTAATTGCTCCGAGGCATGTGGGATCTTCCCAGATCAGGGATCGAACCATGTTTCCTGCATTGACAGGCAGATTCTTTACCACTGAGCCACCAGGGAAGCCCTGAAAATGAAATTTCTGAAGGTCATAAGATGGACATAGTTCCAGTTATTTCCTGTTCTCTATTCCTTGATGGTGCTCCTGTGGATAGGTCTATTGTAGAAGTATGTGTCTGTAGCCATACTACTGGGTATGCTGAGGGAATACTAAATATAATTAATCAAGTCATGGCTTGATATGGAACAGATTCTGAAGATGATATAAGATGACGCTGATGACTTAATAATAGGTTCTGAACCTACATTTTAAGTATAGTTGTCTTTCCTTAAAAGTATAAAATAAAACTTCCTTTGTTCTTTCATTTTCATATCAATAATGCACATAGTTTTCCAATGCCAAAACAGAACATGATGTGATAGAATGCCGGCAGGCTGGTAGAGTGAATGAAACATCATTCTCCAAGAAGAAGCAACCTACTAGGTTGCCATATGGCCTGAATTATATTAGTATATCCCTCCCTTTTTTAAAAAATTGGATTTTATAAGAATTTGAGAGTGTTACTTATTTTTTCCCCTCATTTTTGGTTTGTTTATATTGCTGTAAATATTCTTGCAGAACAGTTGTGACTCTTCTCATTGACTCCATTCTCTGAGGGCTCATTCTAGGAAAATGCTACTTAAGTATTGTGCATTGGGTATGAATTATCCTGTATTGTTCGTGTATCTTCCTGCATTGTCTTTCTTACTGTCAATGGCGGTAAGTACCGTGGTTAGTGAATTTGGCTAACAGTGTTTGAAGCAGATGAGATTTTAGCTCACTCCTTGATAGCTGCATTGGCTCAATCTAAGCTAAGTCTTATTTTCATTAAAGGAGCAGACATGCTGAGGAAGAAGGTGCTATTTTTACATAGGGGCTTTTTCTACCGAAACCACATGATAACTCTATGCTGTTAAAATGATCTCAAGCATGCTGAGTTAGCTGAAGCAACAATATGCATGTTGCCAAAATCAAGGCAGTGCTATTCTGAGCCTCCTCTGAGGTCCTCTAGCTCTCCTTGGTGGTCATGAAGAGGAGACTAGGAGAGGAGCTGGTGAAAATATACGAATTACAGGTGAAGTGGAGGTGACTTCCAGTTACCTACAAGAGATTTTCTAAGTTCTTGGTTTTGCCATCAGTCATTGGGATATGAGAAGTTTGGTTCCTCAGGTATTTGCAGACCACTATTTATTGATTACTTTTTTAATTCTCTCTCTAAACACACACACTCACGCACATTGTTGTTTTAGTCACTAAGTTGTGTCAGACTCTTATGTGACCCCATGGACTGTAGCCCACCAGGCTCCTCTGTCCATGGGATTTCCCAGGCAAGAATACTGGAGAGGATTACCACTTCCTTCTCCAATATATACATATATGTATATTTTAAGCAAAACTATCACAAAACAGTACTAACTTTCAGTTCAGTTCAGTCGCTCAGTCATGTCCGACTCTTTGCACATGAATTGCAGCACACCAGGCCTCCCTGTCCATCACCAACTCCCAGAGTTCACTCAAACTCACGTCCATCGCGTTGGTGATGCCATCCAGCCACCTCATCCTCTGTCGTCCCCTTTTCCTCCTGGCCCCAATCCCTCCAAGCATCAGAGTCTTTTCCAATGAGTCAGCTCTTCGCATGAGGTAGCCAAAGTACTGGAGTTTCAGCTTTAGCATCATTCCTTGCAAAGAACACACAGGACTGACTTTAGAACATTAGAAACAAAAGTTTAGGCAGCTGCTGCTGCTGCTAAGTCCCTTCAGTCATGACCCTCCAAATCCAGCATAAAAAATGCCTTTATTATTATTAATATGGATTACTATGATTCAGTATCTATTATATAATATAGTAAGTATTGTACTAAGCATTTTACAAACATTATTTCATTTAGTCCTTATAATATTCTTACAAAGCAGCTGTTACCTGCATTTACAGAAGACAACACTTCCCTTTCTTTCGCTTGCTTTTCTGATAACTGTCACATAAGTTATACTCAGTCAGAAAGTGACTGAGTTGGGATTCAGGTTTTAGTATCTAGCTCCTAAGTCTGTGTTCTTTCACCAGGCCACGTTTCACCTCTGAGGATGATGTGTAGAGTCAATTAGGAAACTGGCCCTCTATCAACAGTAGTCTTATTCTTCACCCTTCCTCCCCCATTTTCAAAAAATATTAATGAGAATAAGTTGCAGCACACCAAAATGGAAAAAACAAAATCTTCCTTCCTGGTAGTCTTCAACTGCCAAGTGTAAATCACCATCACATTTGGCTTCCCTTGTCTTCAACAAATCCTTCTTAGCTTCCATCATTTTACTTCTCTCCAGCTCTGGCACTCTGTGGTAGTTTTTATCACAAAAGTCACCAATCGGTCAAAGATTTTATGAAAATTGATCTTCTTCGCACACATAGGTTTAACAAGCATTTTAACAGATTTCTTGGTCTCTCTTTGTTCATAGTTAATCAGAGAAAACTTTGGTTTATTTTAATTTCACATGAAACAGCAGATAAATAAGGAAAGTGTTAAAGTTTTGCAGAGTTTTGTAAAAATCTCATTCTGCAACAAATTGCAAAAATTGCAATAACTTTCAAGTCTTAGTTTCTTTGGGATCATTTCTAATTGTTTTCAAATGTTTCCCCAGTTACATGTGTGCGTGTGCTCCGTCACTCAGTTGTGTCCGACTCTTCGTGACCTCCATGGACTCTAGCCTGCCAGACTCTTCTGTCCATGGGATTTACCGGGCAAGAATACTAGAGTGGGTTGCCATTTCCTCCTCTAGGGATTCTTCCCAACCCAGGAATCAAATCCATGTCTTCTGCATTGGCAGGTGGATTCTTTACCATGGAGCCACCTGGGAAACCCCCAGTCACATATTTCACACTAAAATATCTTCTCTTTTGAAAAATTCATCATAGATTTCATTTATATTTCATAAAAATTGGAATTTTTCTTCTTAGCAAATATCATCAAAACAGTTCTGTCGCTCAGTCATGTCCAACTCTTTGCAACCCCATAGACTGCAGCACACCAGGCTTCCCTGTCCATCCCCAGCTCCTCGCTTGCTGAAACTCATGTCCATTGAGTCGGTGAGGCCATACAACCATCTCATCCTCTGTTGTTCCCTTCTCCTCCTGCCTTCAATCTTCCCCAGCATCAGGGTCTTTTCCAATGAGTAACTTCACATCAGGCGGCCAAAGTATTATAACTTCAGCTTCAAATCAGTCCTTCCAATGAATGTTCAGGACTGATTTCCTTTACGAGTGACTGGCTTGATCTCCTTGCAGTCCAAGGGACTCTCAACAGTCTTCTCCAACACCGCAATTCATCGTCAATTCAGCATCAGTTATTTGGCTCTCAGCCTTCTTTATGGTCCAACTCTCACATCCATACATAACAACTGGAAAAACCATAGCTTTGACAAGATGGACATTTGTCAGTGAAGTAATGTCTCTGCTTTGTAACATGCTGTCTAGGTTTGTCATAGCTTTTCTTGCAAGGAGTAAGTGTCTTTTAATTTCATGGCTCCAGTCACCTATCTGCAGCGATTATCAGAGAAGCACATTTGATTGTGTTGATAGCTTATCTCTCTCCAACAGTTTGAACTTTCATCTGTTGGTTATAATCTAATAGTATTTTATATTAAAAATATTTAATAACTAATGAGTAATTCTTAATAAAACTACAACTTTGCCAAAATTACTTATAACTATTAGTACTAAATTATATCACCAATATAATATTTTATTCTCTTGATTTACTGCTAGCTCAGAAATTATTAGCAATTTAAAAAGAATGCATTTCTATTTTTTAAATAGCATTCAAATTAAAAACATTTCATGTATGAACTAAAACCTGCATTTAACAAAATCACTGCACAAATAAAAGCAAATGGTCACATAGATTGACAACTGAAGTAAGAAGTTCTGTTTCTTAATCTTTAAAGGTGTTGGACTATCATTTATTACACATCACAGTTTTAAATACAGGGATATGAAGTACCACAGAATATGTGGAGCCGAGTCTGATCTCGGAAGGCCTCAGCCTGCAACAGTTTAGAACAGGGCTTGGGTTCCCAAGCAGGTTGGGGCTGGGTAGCGGTGGTGAAAGCTCCGTATCCTAGCCACTGGATCAGTGGTCTGTGCCAAGGGCCCTGGCCCTTTGCTTTGCTCAAAACAATTACCAGAGATGGAAAGTAGTAAAGCAAGTGAAGTATCAAGAGGGGAAAACGTACAGTGCTTGTTGACAGACTCATGGGCGGACTCAGGGAGAGAGAGAATCACTGAGTTTGCGCCTTTGTGGCAGATTGAATTACTTTTATGGGGCATTTCTTCCAGGTTTCCTTTGGCCAATCATTGTGAACTTGCCTCCTTCACAGTCCCTATTTGATATATCTCAGGATCCTTCACTGTGTGCACAGGCATCTCTTGGCCAAGATGGATTTTAACGAAAAAGCGTCTTGGTAGAACATCCATTGACATAACTCCCATTTGGCCTCCAAAGAACCTATCTGCGTGTGTGCGGTCAGGGAGGTCTCCTGACTTCGAGAACGAGAGATACGTGGTGTGGGCAGGGACCAGACTCCTTGCCTTAATTGTCCTGCTCTTCTCTTGGAGTTTTCGTTCACAGGGATGACTCTCCCATTGCTTTATCCTGTTGATCAGTAGCTTAGTCATGCCTGACTCTTTGCGACCCAGTGGACTGCAGCACGCCAGGCTTCCCTGTCCTTCACTGTCTCCTGAGGGTGGGGTGGGTGGCATATACCTCCTCCCTCAAGTCCATGTGTCTTGTCCTCCCTCAAGTCTAAGGTTAACTGGGTAATTGGAAGACCTCTGAATCCATTTATATATAGACTACAATGTTTATCAAAGAAAATGTAAGAAATGTGCAAATCTGAAGCTTACTTTATATTCAAAGTTAACAGTAACTGCAGCAATTGTTTAGAATTTAAATTTAGGCCAAAAAAATTTTTTTTTTCAGGGAGGGCAGTTTCATCACTGACATTGTTTAGAATTACAGAGAATGATGCTAATAAAAACCAGACTGTTAGTTGGTTTTATTATTGTTCAGTCATTCAGTTGTGTCTGACTCTTTGCGACCCCGTGGACTGCAGGTGCCAGGCTCCTCTGTCCGTGGGATTATCCAGGCAAGGATACTGGAATGGATTGCCATTTCCTTCTCCATGGTTTTATTATAGTTTTTACATTCTCTAGACAAGGCTGGCCCTGACTGCCTGCCTAGAGAGGTTTGCTCCACGTCTCTGCCCTTGATAAGTATGCCTGCCTGAATGTTTTCAGCAAGGAGGAGATACAATGAGCAAAGTGCAGATAATTTTGAAATTAACAACTGTAATAAATATTTGCTACTGCTAAGTCGCTTCAGTCGTGTCTGACTCTCTGCGACCCCATGGACTGCAGCCACCCAGGTTCCTCCATCCATGGGATTTTCCAGGCAAGAGTATAAAATTTTGTTTAAAGGTTGGAGTTGAGGTAGTAATTTAATGATTTTAAAAGTCAGAATAATATTGTTTTCTTGATTTTTCTGATTTTAGTTATTAGCTAGGTTTTTGTGAGAAGAGTCACTTAAATATGTATTATAAACACCCTTTGTAGGGTTGCAGCAAGTGCTTTTACTTTCATAAACATCCTTCTCAGTGTGAGTTAAAGGGACTGGTCTAGAATTATCTTTCCGGCCCTTTCAAGGCTGACAGTCTGTGATATCTATTTTGTTTCTTGTGAATGAAAGAACAAACTATTACCCCTACCCCCACCCTTTCATCTCCCACAGTTCTCCTCCTTACCCCTAATCCTCAGGGGTCTGCTTGAAGAAAAGATTAAACTTGCACATCTTTCTGCATTTCTATAATCTCCACAGCAGAAAGATGTAAGACATGGGCTAAGTAATTAGGGGGAAAACCCATAAATAGTAAAGTGTTTTCCGGGTCTTTGTGAACCTAAGGGTGTCCATGGAGAGGTTGAGTGCTCTGGGATGGGTCCCATTTCTTATGCAGTGGTGGGTCTGATGATACAGAATGGGGAAAAACAAAGGGAACTGACATTTCTCTGCATAAAAATGGCAGTGAAGGCTACTATCTTCTTCCTGGGAAGCAGCAGTTCTGAAATTATGATGCATGTGGGATTTTGACTCTGTTGTTTCGGAAAATTAGTTTTTGTCCTTGGAAAATGTAGTGTGTGTGTGCTATGCAGCAGATGCCTCAACAGAAGCCTCCCCCAACCCCACCCCACCCACTGCCTCTCGACTACTAGCGGGCATGTGAAAGTGTATATTCACCTCACACACCGTACTGGGAAAATCTGAGGTGGTTCGAGTGGAGTGAGTGTGACAGCCCGCCTGCAACTGTCCTGCTGAAGGCGCTTTGATACTGCTCTTGACAGAGTAACTCACTTTAGAAAGCACACTGCTGGAGATTGCTAGCTCCTACAGGCCAGAAGAGAGGTGAATCCTATGGTAAAACCAGATCCTAGGGGTGTGATTATCTTCTTTCTCCTCCTAGTGCTCTTCCTCCTGCTGCTGCTTATTTTTTAAAATTAATGTACACCAAGAAAGATGGAATGGATTAACGGACTTCCATGTTCCCATCACTCATTCACCACTTTTGCTAATCTTACCCCATCCTGCTACCTGACACATACAACTTTAAAGCGAATCTCAGGTACATATGATTTCATTCTCAAGTTAAAGATTCCCTTCTTTACATGGCCATAATACTTGTATCTTACCTTTAAAAACTAGCAATTCCTCAGAGCATCAAATATCTACTCAGTGCTCACATTTTCAGTTGACTCATGACTGTCTTTTTTATGTTTTACATTTGTTTGAATCAGTTTCTATAATGTGAACAGTTGATTTTTCTTATTTTCTGTTTTCATCTTTTCTTCTTCACTGAGGTGGAGTTTTCTTAAAGGAAGGTAGAGGTTTGCATTGAGGAAGTATACATACAAATAATGATATCTAATAATTATGGATGTAGTAATAATAATTCAGAGAAGGCAATGGCACCCCACTCCAGTACTCTTGCCTGGAAAATCCCATGGACGGAGGAGCCTGGTAGGCTGCAGTCCATGGGGTCGCAAAGAGTCGGACACGACTGAGCAACTTCACTTTCACTTTTCACTTACATGCATTGGAGAAGGAAATGGCAACACACTCCAGTGTTCTTGCCTGGAGAATCCCAGGGACAGGGGAGCCTGGTGGGCTGCCATCTATGGGGTCGCACAGAGTCGAACACAACTGAAGTGACTTAGCAGCAGCAGCAGCAGTAGTAATAGTAATTACTTGACACAGCATGTACTTTGTGTCTATGCTAGATGAAGTACTTAGCATTTAATCCTTGCAGCAACTCAGTGGGTTAGGAACTGCTATTTCCCAGTTTTGCAGTCGAGAAACTGGAGCACAGAGAAGTTCAGTAACTCGCCACTGGACATATACCTTGAAAGAGGTGGAGTCAGGATTTGAATCCAGTTTGTAATCACATGCTGCTTCTTAACAGCTAACAATTATGTAGCGCTTACTAGTGTCAGGTGGCTCAGACGTAGAGAATCTGACTGCTATGTGAGAGACCTGGGTCCTATTCCTAGGCAGGAAGATTCTCTGGACAAGGGAATGGCAATGCACTCCAGTACTCTTGCCTGGAGAATACCATGGACAGAGGAGTCTGGTGGGCTACAGTCTATCCATGGGGTTGCAAATAAGCGGATGACTGAGCAATTAACACACACAAGGCTTAGTGTCAGGCACTTGTCTAAGTGCTTTACTTGAGTTAACTCATTTAAACTTCACAAAGTCCCCATGAAGGCAACACAGTCATGATCCTCATTTCATAGATGGGTAAGTCAAGACACAAGAGTTTAGATATGAGAAGCGTTTTTAAAAATGTGGCTCCCAGATGGATAACTCAGCAGACGCAAGGGACTACTCGCCGTTGCCCTAAAATGCTAAAGGAAGAGATCTTTAAAGGGAAATGAAGGAGGCTGACGAGTATGTTACATCCTTTGCTTATCCTCTCAGTTCACTATTGTACTTGGTCTTTTCCTTCTGCAGACACTACACCATTCAGACACTTAAGGGAAACTTTAGAATCCACGTCATCATTCTCAATAATATTCTCTTAAGTCTATTCTAAATATGAGTCCAAAACACTTAGAAATGACTTTACACTCTTCAGCCCTGCAGGCCAGTTACCTCCCAGCTCTAGGGGTCTACAGAGAACAACACTACTTCACAGAGTGCACCTCAAAAGACCCATTGCATACACTGCACCTTCCTACCTTCCATCTTTTCTCTCCACTTCTCTCTTGTGTATTCTGTACTTGTGAAGATTTCTGTGGACAGATAGTGGCTGCACTTAGGTACTTAGAAGTTCTGCAAATTCAGGTAGAGTCCAAGCTGACCTCAGACATTGATTTACACTACAGACAGTAATTGAGAGAGAAACCTAGCCACTTTAGAGATAATATTTGGTGCAGTTCTTTTAACAGAATGGGAGTGGGTCTCTCTTGACAGATGCTGGAAAAAATCTAGGGCCTCTTAGGGAAAAAACATTATTAATGGCTGCTGGAAAAAAATAATACATATTTAATTGAGGTTGAAGTTGTTAAAAGATAATTATTTTAAATTAAAGTCAAGATTCTCATGCAAGTATGAAGTGAACCAATGCCAAAGATTTTATTGGGTGCTTTCATTAGTGATTAAACCAGTAAGATGTTACAACCAGTTTAAAGGAGAAAATCTGAAGAGCAAACACTTATATACAGGCAATGGGAAATGAGAAAATTAAGCTGCTAATAGATGTGAAAACTTCATGGACTAATAAAATGTAATTGTTGGAATCTTCTTTTCTGCAAGGGAAAATCAAATGTATCTCTACAAAACAAAATTCATTTGCATATCTGTGGACAAGAATCACTTGCATTACTATCAGCCTTCTACTATTTACAGAGTTGTAAAGTAGCCTAGTCAAAGGCAGTAAAAGGAACAGATTCCTATAAAATCAGATAAGCCCCATTGGTCATCTAAACAATGCCCTAGCTTCCCACTGAAAGGATATCCAGAAATCTTTTGCCAATTTCAAAGTCTTTCACAGGGACTGCCCTGGTGGTCCAGGGGCCAAAAGACTCCATACTCCCAAAGCAGGGGGCCCAGGTTCAGTCCCTGGTAGGGAAACTAGATCCCACATTCCCCAACCAAGTCCTGGCACAGACAAATTAAAATAATAAGTAAATAAAAATTTTAAAAATGTCTTTCACAAATTTTCCTAACAGACCCATAAATAAAGACATATTTATCAAGTAGAGTAACCAGGCAAGGTGATTTCTTAAAAAGATTCCTTAAAAAAGATGATGTTCACAGAGAGGCTCTGTCAGCCAGTTATCACTCTCCTGCTGTATCTCCCTTTTCCATTAAATTGTCTGTTTCTTTTAAGTTGTCATCATGGAAGATTTGGTACTGGGGTAAGGTAGAAAACTTTAACATTGTATCCAAAAAGTTTGACTCAAGAAAAATGAGGAACTGTCACATCCTTGTTGGCAGGTTGTTTACTCCTAGCACTTTTGAACCATCTACAGAAAGTTGATTAGTTACCCACCTACTACGTCAATGTAGTCTCAGATGAAGTGCAATTTCTCAACATACTTTATGTTCATTAAATTGTACTGACATTTTCAATATCCAGCTTTAAGACTGACCAGTGGACGGTTTATTGGTCTAGAAAGCTCACAATTCTCCTCCTTCCTGTTTTAGTGGCAGAGGCCATAACTGGAATGTAAAGCATAACCCTGATGTAAGTTTCACATGTTAGCTCTTCCCAGGCTGTAGTCTCCAAACATGCTCGGGGCATTGTTCTGCCCTGCTGGCTTGGACCTCAGATTGTGCCAGTTATTACCTGTTCTTTCCCACTCATCTGGATCTTCTTTTCATAACTGGAGCCAGAAATTTTCAAGACCACAAGTATTAGAACCTTCAGGAAGTTCATTTGGCTTAGAGAAAAGGGATCATGACCACAGCAGTCCAAAACCAAAGGCCCAGTATGGCTGATTATCCAAACAAAAGTGAGTGCAAGATATTGAAACTTCTAACAGCAGCATGGAACAGCCTGCTGGAAATAATTCTCAAGAGAAAGTGGAAGATACTATCCTCCTCACAAAACTGGAAAACACTTAAGTAAAATACCCAGTGCCAATGAGGGTGTGTATCTTAGTAAAGAATGGCTCTATGACCAAGAGCCCTAGAACATCATACCTCTCAGGCTACCATGTCCCCTTCTGGGGACAATTCAAAATACAGTGAAAAGTTAATGCACAAAAAGCTATATTTTAATATTATTTGTAACAATAATAAAAGCAGCCTGAATTTAGCAATAAAGATTGATAATAGACATTTGTCTCTATTTTTAAATAAGACATAGGTATTTAAATAATGATTATGAAGAGCTTAAAAAAACACAGGAAAATGTATGATAATTGAATTTTTTAAAGTTTTTACTATGGAAAAATATCAGACAGACAAAAAAAGTAGAGAAACTTACATGATGAACCCTTACATTGAACAGTTTGTTATACAATTATTAATGCAAAGCAAATTCATTTCATCTACTGTATTCACTTAACTTCCCAGATTATTTGAAGCCAATTTGAGATGATATCATTTCATATGAAAATGTTTCAGCATGTACCTCTAAGAGAAAAGAATCCCTTAAAAATCATACATGCCATCTAAAAAATTAATAATATACCCATCAGAAAATAAAACATTCAAAATCCAACATTCCAAACAAATAACCACAATTATTACATCCTTTTCATCAGCTCCTTTGATCCTGTTCTTATTCTACTGGGTCTTGGTTTAGCAATCTGAGTTCACAAAGTTATCAGCTTCAGGACCAAAAAGTAAGTCCTGGAAATCCTGACTCAGAGTCTTGGTACAGTCTGAAAGTTGTCTAAGGGCTGTCAGTTCAGAAGCCTGTATTCTGAGTCCATTCTTTGAAGTATCGATAATTAGAAAGCCCCAGGACACTTGTTTTCTTGAGGCTCTAAGTTATTTTTTCGTAAAGATCCAACCCGATCTCTGATTTGTAACTTAAAGCAGAGCCTTCAGGCAAGTATGAGAGAAAAGTAGAAATTATCTGTAAGACTGAATGGCTTTGGTTAATTTATTACAGTAACCAGCAATATCAGAATGGAGAACAAAATTGTCTAATGTGTGCACATTGCATAAGGGTCTGATCAATGTTTCCCCTGAGGATAAGAACATATTATGGATATCAAGGGCAGTGGCAGTCTTAAGACCTCTCTGTAAACTGTACTATTTCTGAACTACTTATAAAAACATTTTACCTCTATAAACTTAACTTGGTGAATGCTGAGCATCTCTTCTGATTGGACAACTCTTCCTATGCTACTTAACAATAGTATTAGATTTATTTTAAGAATGTACTATGCTGCCCAACAAATCTAATTATGTCTAAATATTCTTTTTTTATAAAGTAAGAGAACAAATCTTTGGATTTTCTAGAGGTTGAGTATCTCCAAGATAGTTTTCTGATCATTTTATTTTTTTCTGAACTTGGGGTCCAATGTTGGGAAGGCAAAAGCAACAGATTTAATAGAGTAGACTTGGTCCATGATTAAAATAGGGTCATGGACGCTTGAGAAAAAAATTAACCTAATCATTGAAACAGTACTTAAAATAGAGAAGTAGGCCAAACAAATTTAAGCAATATTGGCTCTTTCATATGTGAAGAGACTTTCTTCTTTGTTCTTAATCACAGACATGATATAATCAACATAAAGAAGCATATTCTCATGTAATATAAATCTCTGCTATCTGAATGGATTACACAAAAGGTGTAAATAGTAACTGTTTGTTACCCCTTGTTAAGACCTCTAATATGAATTTAACATTTTAATAGAGAGAAAGCCAGTCTATTTTTGCATTAATTCAATATTTGGCAATAAAGAATTCCAAGTTCCTTTTCAAAAAATTATCTTTTGAATAAACCCATCAAAACAAAGATATCTCTGCCAAAATTTGAACATATTTCATTGCTTCTTTTTAGGAAAAAAATGACAAATATGCTTTACTTTCAGTAAACCTCCTA
The DNA here is from genome assembly GCF_032405125.1 of Capricornis sumatraensis. Lineage (NCBI taxonomy): Eukaryota > Metazoa > Chordata > Mammalia > Artiodactyla > Bovidae > Capricornis > Capricornis sumatraensis. Next base: position 36,369,080 of record NC_091085.1, on the reverse strand, counting down.
CAATTTTCTGTCTCCATTCAAGTGTTGTCTTTCCCTATCATGTTTTCATGTTTTGGAACAGGTATTTTCATTAAGAACAAAGCTACTCACTTTTTCATTGAAAAACCAAATGAATTTCTTTACAAATGTTGTCTTCTTCACTATAGTTTGCACTATATTGTCACTATTGTTCTTAGTATGATCTTACTACCTACAGCAGGGCTTCCCAGGCGGCTCAGTGGTAAAGAAGCCACTTGCCGATGCAGGAGATGTGTTCAGTCCCTAGGTCGAGATCCCTTGGAGAAGGGAGTGGCAACCCACTCCAGTACTCCTTTCTAGAAAATTCCATGGACATAGGAGCCTGATGGGCTACAGTCCATGAGGTCACAAAGAGTCAGACACAACTTAGTGACTGAGCACACACACTACTCATATTAACTATAACTTTTAAACAAACTAACTTCCATTTCACAGAGAGACCTGGGAGATGGGTGATTGAGAATTGAGTACTTACAAACAAGTACAAATGAACTTGTTCATTAACATGATATAAATGTATGCTACTCTATACCATGGTAATAAACAATAATATTAAACTATGTTTAGTAATCATTGTTTTAGAAGTCTTAGAGATTATCTAGGCATCCAAAGATTTTTCATTAAGTTGATGTAATATTAGTCCAATATTTTAAAGAATGTTAAAAGTTACATTTTAGTTCATATACTATAGAACATAATAATTGTTGATACCAAAAAGATTGTCACAATTTTAATTCAATTTGGTTAGACACATAATTTTACATTTTTCATAATCTTTAACATTATTAAATAGTAATACTAACTTATTTCATCAATAACCAGTAGAAAAAGTTGAGGATGCTCAGAAAACAAACTTAGATCTTCTAAAAAATAAAATGTACAAATATACTCTGATTACACTAATATGAGGGGAAAAGATACATATTTTTTTCTTAAAACACAATTATAAGCTAGTGTGATTTATCCAAAGAGTCACCTTAATTGTGTGACTTTAAATTATTATGAATTATATGTTATGCATATATATTTAAATTATCATATAGAATACTTCTTAGCACTTTCTAAAAGATTATTTGTGCTGAAAGGCTAGAACATTTATAGAGAATTCTGTTGTAGTATTTATTTTCTAGAAGTTCTGGAGATACTAGATTTATATATCCATACTGTAAGTATAAATAATAGACTTATTCTATAAGTCAATCAGAGCAGAGTTCCTTTGATTTAAAACACCCTATTAGTACCCTCCAGAGGTAAGAAAATGTTTCACACACACAATGAGAGAGAAAAGCTTTTCTTAGCTATAATGACCTGACTTCAGCTCTATAACTTCAGCTACAGCTGAACTTCAGCTTCAGTTCCCAGTAAACTTGGAAATGAAACCTCACCACTCTAGTTCTCAATGGGCTGTTTTCTTTCTAGTGGACACAAAATTGTTTCTTAATTGATTCAATCTCACAGTAGATAAATAGCCGAAGAAAAAGACTAACAAGTTGGATTAGCTTTAAACTCTTACCTGATGGAAAATAGATGATCATTATCCACCTGACAGAGATCATCAAATGGTCAGATGGTAAAACCAAATTTCCCATTATAATCAGCCATGTGCACATCAGAATTATGTACACCCATGGGGTCAAGTCTTAACTTTTGAGTTGAGACCTGCCTAGAAGTCTTGATTCTAGAAAAAGACTTGGCCCAGCTTGTAAGTTTATAGAGATGCTCTAGATTATACAGTTGAGACCTATCTAATGGTTAGAGACAAGACATGGACTTAGTGCCTGGACCTAGCTGTGGAAAGACATGCATAGGTTCATATCTACCAGCTCTCCCCCAAAACAAGCCATAATGTGTGCTTATTTCTATGGTGTAAATTTTCCTATAATTGCTCTTTTTGATTGTGTTACCAACACAACATCATGAATGCAGAATTGGGAAGGAATTCATATATTTAGTTCCCACAAACCAGTATAACCTGCTGTGGGACAAACTGCTTGACCATAAGTTAATCAAAACAGACAAGCAAACTTATCTAAGAACAGAAACTAAAGCACAAAATCAGGAAAAAGGAAGAACATCTTTAGAAATACAGTCATTTGGCATTCAATCTGAGACAAGAAAAAATATGCCTGAGTTTAATCGCTTCTTGGGCCATGCAGTTTACTTATACTAGCAAGTAAAGTCCACAGGAGTATCTCAACAGATCTCCCAAAATGGCCCTAGTACACAGTATTTCACGAGATTTGTTGTTGTTTTAGTTGCTCAGTTGTGTCCAATTCTTTGTGACCCCATGGACCATAGCCCATCAGGCTCTTCTGTCCATGGAATTCTCCAGGCAAGAATACTGGTGTGGGTCGCCATTTCCTTCTCCAGAGGATCTTCCTGACCCAGGGATTGAACAGTCATCTCCTGCATTGGCAGGCAGATTCTTTACCACTGAGCCACCAGGGAAGCCCATGTCACAAGATAACTTGTTTTATTTGTGAACGATTCTCATAGTTCTAAGTTTTTATGTGTACTTAGCCAAAAATTCTATTTTCTTGTAACTTCTAACCAGAGGGCTTAGTTATGCTCTTGAGAAATACACAGAATAAATCTAATCTTTTGTTCAGTAAACTTTCAATAAAGATTACAGTTATCTTAGGATTTTAGTGCTAGTCCAACTTTACAAATAGGAAACTGAGACCTAGAAAGGTTAATGACTTGCCTCCACTCATATAGTACTGTGATTTGTCACATTTGATGCAATCAGAGAGGAAACTTAAAAACTGTCACAACGCATCCTCTTAAGTCTTTGTACCATAGTTATGTTAATACTTTAACTAATGTGTCTGTAAGACCTCTCATCATCTTAGCTGCCCTCTTCTCATATAAACAATGTCACTCTGAAAGTGAGGTTTTGTTGTTCTTTGGTTGCTAAGTTATGTCCAACTCTTTGCGACCCATGGACGCGCTAGCGTGCTAGGCTTCCCTGTCCTTCGCTATCTACAGGAGCTTGCTGAAACTCATGCCTATTGAGCTGGTGATGCCATCCAACTGTCTTATCCTCTGTTGCCCCCTTCTCCTCTTGCCCTCAACCTTTCCCAGCATCAGCGTCTTTTCCAATGAGTCAGCTCTTTACATCAGGTGGCCAAAGTATTGGAGCTTCAGCATCAGTCCTTCGATGAATATTCAGGGTTAATTTCTATTAGGATTAACAAGTTTGATCTCCTGGAGGTCCAAGGAGATATCCAGAATCTAATCAGATGCCACAGGCGTCAGCTGATTAGTTCAAGGAACAGTGTATTCTGAATTCTGGAGTTAATATTTTCTAAATAATTTGGCCTGTCACTTTAATTTTTAACTCCTTGTCAAGTAACATTTTCAAAAGTTTAAAGCATGGCTTTCATATAAATATAAAATAAACATAGGTCAAAAATTTATTCAACTCATTAATAAAGGAAACATAAGATATTAATAATAAAGCTAGTTTTAAAACTATTTGAGAAGCTAAGAAATATATAGTCCATCAAGAAGTGCACATTGCAATAAGTTTTTTAAGTTAGAAAAAATATGTTTAATACCTTATTAGTCAATAAATCATAACTTCTGAAGTTATCTTTTCCACCAAAGAGAAATCATTTGCATCTCTATCAGGTAAAAACCTCTAAGGTGGTATTACTTTCATAGTTTCTAGGCTTTAATTGATAAGTAAATAACAAAGCCAAATGAGGTCACTCCTAGAAAATGGAAACATCCTTAACTGCCCTCTTAAACAATCTCCCAGTATGACATTAAAAGAACATATAGCCTACTCTTTTGCTTTACCTTCAAGTATCATAGAATATGTCTTAACATATTTTATGAGTATTATTTTGTCTTCTCCTACAGCCTGATAAAGTGTAACAAGACAGTTTACATTTATTTATATGAAGTTATTTCTATTATTCCAGTTTGTCTTCCTTCCCAGTGCAGGGTTCTTTTCTGTTACGTCCATGATAAGGGATGGTCAATGTTGAGGAGCTCTGTGTATTGCCAGGTAGCTCAATTTTTGTTAGAAACTCTAGTTCTTAGAGAGGTCTTGCTTGTACCGGCAGAAATATGCGCCCCTGTAATTTTTACTCACTGAATATTTGAATTAAGAAGTAGAAAAACCAGGCGGCTACTGAGTATTAATTTTAAAAGGAGTGCTAAAGTATCAATGGACATGGGTTTGGGTGAACTCCAGGAGCTGGTGATGGACAGGGAGGCCTGGTGTGCTGCAGTTCATGGGGTTGCAAAGAGTCAGACACAACTGAGCAACTGAACTGAACTGAAAGTATCCCTAAGCTCAGTTGTAAAATGTTGACAGTTAACACACATCACTGTAAACTGGTTCTGCTAGAATTAGACAGTGCTTTCAAGGGGAAATTGAAAAATGTATATTCCTTATCTACACTAAGTGATCTCTCTTGAGTATTTTTGAGAGGCAAATGAATGTTTAATATAAGGCAGATAAGGGCTGGTCCCCCAACTCCAGAACTTTCTCACTGGCATCTAACAATTTGATCACCTAAAATTCCAAAACCCAATAATGCCATGATATTTACTAGGAATGGTTGGTTTATTTTATTATTACAAATTATAACCACTTTATTAGGCCATAATTTTCCCACTGAGATAATAAAATAGCCTAAGATTACAACATAGTATATATCGGATAAAAGAAGGAAATGTGCACCGACATGAAAGTCAGATAAAGAAACTCAAATGTATTTGGATAGGATATTTAAAGACACCCATGTAAATCACCTCTCTTCTTACTTAAGAAAGCATAAGTGACTTAGGCTATCCAGTTGTGAGTGACATAAAAGCTGGAAAAAAAATTTTTTAAGTTAAAAGCATACTGTTATGTTACCACATTAATAAATACTTTGTTTTGAGCATAAAGAACTACACATTTTATTGGCAGAAAAAAAAGTTTCTCCCGCTTTTGCCAGATGCATGTTTAACAAATATTAAAGAAATGCAGGGTTGCATTGCTACCAGATTATGAGCCCTCATCTCATTCTTGCACTGCTGATTAGTTCCAGTTCTAACATCTGGAGCCATGCCAAGTAAGTTTAATCCAGCTTCCATCTGACCTTCAGATTCTTGAGAACAGTTACCCCATTCTCCTGCTGTCTGTCTTCTTCAGATTAAACAAGTATGCACCTCCTTAGGAATGGCTTCAGGATTGCTGATTTTCATGATTACCTTCCTGCAGGAGCTTTTTAGTTTTCAGTGTGTCCAAAACACAACATAACACATGTCTGATGCCACATTGACATCAGGCCGTCATCTTGCTCAACCTGCTTTGCCAACTATGTGTTAAATAACAAGGGAAAGTGAAGGAAAAGAAACATCTCACTTCCTTTTAATGGAGTGGCTTAGCATGTTAAACTTCCTGGAGCAATTTAGAGTTCTCACTAAGCTCAGGGTCTAGTCAAGAGACAGAAACCACATCAATTATTTGAAGAGAGAAGATTTAATGTAAAGCAGTGTTAGCAAGGTAGTAAGTTGTTTAGTAGGTAATTGAAAGGGTAAAGAGGAATTCTAAAGCATTACAGAGTAGTAACTGTGAGAAGCTGTTATTACCCTATGTTCACCTACCTCAGGGTAGATACTAAGACAGGATTGAACCTGCAAAGATTTTATTAGGGAAAATGCCTGTGTAAAGGAAACCCAGAGGGAGCAGGGAAGGCTGAGATGCAGGTATAACCTGAGTGAGAAAGAAATGGCCGTAAAATCAGAGGACGTTTTGCCAAGCCATAGAAAAGTTATTGGGCCAAAGAGGCTGGTCAGAGGAGTCCCAGTCTCCCAGGAATCAGATGCGCCATTGTTCTGGCAGGCTCAGTTAGTACGGTCAATTAAAATTAGGTCTGTCAGATAAAATATAGGACATCCAGTTACATTTGAATTTCAGATAAACAATGAATAAAATTTTAGTATAAGTATATCCCAAGTATTGCATGTGAGACACTTATATTAAAAAGTTATTTGTCATTCATATTTAATTGGCATCCACCTGACAGTTTTATTTGTGAGGTCTCTTAATCCTAATTGTACTTCATACGGCTGAAGGTCTGTGAGGTGCATTCTCATGGTTACCACACACTCTTGGGCTTAGGAGAAGAAAGGTAAGAGGTTGCAATTATTAAAACTTCAAATCTTAAAAGAGGATCTTGAGAAGATGAAACTCAGACATCTAAGGAAAGGGTCCCCAGCATCTGAGTGAGGATAAAACCGGTTTTACAGCTATTGGAAAACTACAAAGTGGATTCAGCTGCCGCCCTGGGAAGGAACCGCTCGCTCTGGGGATGAAGAAGTGTTGCTGGACAGGACCCCAAGTCAACTGGAAGCCAACTGGAAGCAAAGGGAAAGCAGGAAGAAGCAAACCCCTTCTCCCGTCTCCAGCCTTGTAGTCTTCCCTTAGCACCTGCTACTAGCAGAGTCTCGCACGGAGCCACTGGCAAGGCAGAAATGCAGAGCAGAATATCAAAGACTGGGTTTGGGATTTAAAGTAAAAATTTAGTAACTGGCGCAAATGCAGATTACCACAGATCACACCCAGTTAAAGAAATGCTGGCTATTGCCCTACATGATTGCAGCATGACTCCCAGCTTACAAATTCCATGGTTTAATGGTGATGAGCTTCGGGATATGCTATCCCAAAGAAGGGCCCCTTGGCATATTGAATATTTTAAGCTTGAAGGAATTTGAGAAACAGCAGGTGTTGGGAGTCTCTGACATCCTTGAAGCAGGTCATAAGACCCTCATGTGAGAGGTGCCCTCTCCATACCCAGAGGAAAAGAGCATCCTTATCTCCTAATCTCCTTATCATCCTTATCTCCAAAGATGGAGAGACACTGGGAGGAAGCTGAGCAAACAGGCTTATCTAAGTGTCTCCCAGTTTACCACTCACAACTTGAATCCTTTGTCCTATCTCATTTTTCCACTACTTATTGCTCAAACCTAATATAAAAATATTCAGGTTTAAGGGACTTCCCTGGTGGTCCAGTGGTTAAAATTCTGTTTCCAATGCAGGGAGTGTGGGTTCAACCCCTCGTTGGGGAACTAAGTTCCCACATGCTGTGCTGTGAGGCCAAAAAAAACTTCAAGTTTAACCTGTTCTTCAGGTCTCCATTTCCTTATGAAGGCTCCTCCCTTGTGTAAAACTTACATTTAATACATTTGTATGCTTTTTTCTTATTAATCTGTCTATTGTTACCAAGTCCCAGCCAAGAAAAAAGATATTTTTCTTCCTCTGTGTTGTTTAACAGAAAGATGCTGGTCACCAATTTCCATTCCCCATTTCAGGCAGATTACATGAACAGCCAACATGACTAGAGAGAGACTTGCCTTTCCTTTAGAAATTCTCTTCTTGAGAAAACAAGAGAGGTCCTAACTAGGGTAGGACCTCAAGTCCATAATGAAGATTGGCAGAGAGATAGGAGAGGATACGCAGTCTTGTGTTACATAAAAAATAGCCACAAATCCGAAAGACTCCAGTAAACCTAATCACCAAGGAAAACAGGTATTAGTATCTCCAGGTTGCCAGTGGATGCTAATCTCTTAGAACATGGAAGACCTTATGAGGAATTATATAACACTGAGGAAGAGGATATGTCATACTTGAATATGCCTCATGGTTCTCCCAGACATTGTCTTGTTTTGAGCCCTGTGTATTTCCACACATGGGGTAGGGGAGCTGATGACTGACCTCAATTCAGAATATAATGAATAATCTTGGAAGTTTTTAAGTGAAAAGGTGATATAGTCGTGTCTGTGGCACGCCAGTCCAGTACTCTTGCCTGGAAAATCCCATGGACGGAGGAGCCTGGTGGGCTGCAGTCCATGGGGGTTGCTAAGAGTCGAACATGACTGAGCAACTTCACTTTCACTTTCATGCATTGGAGAAGGAAATGACAACCCACTCCAGTGTTCTTGCCTGGAGAATCCCAGGGACGGGGGAGCCTGGTGGGCTGCTGTCTATGGGGTCGCACAGAGTCACACAAAAGCGACTTAGCAGCAGCAGCAGTACCTTAGAAGAGAATCTTACCAGAGGGCAAAAGATAAGGATTTATCAGTAATTCATTCAAGATATAATGATGCCCTAAAGTAAACTAGTACTTTAGAGCTTACACTAATCCAAACTGGAGCATTTTCTCCAAGATGAAACAGGATTTTAAAGGAGATTTTAAAAAAATAAAATATTTAATGAGTACTAGGGGAATTGTATCTAACTTTTAGTTTTTTAAACCTTTTTTTTTGGTGGCATTTCTGCTCCATTCACATCCATGCATTCACTTGCAAATAATTCCCATCAACCTTTCAAATGTTAACAGATGGAAAGAAAAGTAGGAGCATTTTGGGTGGGATTTCTGTGATTCAAATGAATGAGAGTTAAATGTAAATAGCTGGAAAAAAAGAATTATCTGATTGTACCATAATTGTTATTTTCATTTCAAGGGTTTCAAAAATAGAACAGTATCTTCTGGTAATTGCTTCCTATATTAGTTATCTATTATTGCATAACAGATTTTCCCCAAACTTAGTAACTTAAAAAGACAACAAACATCTATGATCTCTGGCAGTTTCTGTGGGTCAGGAATTCTGGAGCAGCTTAGGCGGGTGATTCTGGCTCAGGGTCTCTCAAGAGCCTAGAGTCGAGACATTAGCTGAGACTGCAATTGTCTGAAGGCTTGATGGGGCTGGAGGATCCCCTTTTAAGATTGCTCATACATGTGACTTGTCTTTGAGGTGGAGGACTTCTCTTCATAAACTTTTCCTAGGGATTCTCCAGGGTTCACAGGACATGGCAGCTTTCTTCCCCTCAAGCAAGCGACCCAAGAGAGTGAGAACCAGGCAGACGCAATCACTCTTAATGAGCTAGCATTGGACATAGCATCACTTAGCATCACTTCTACCACGTTCTATTCATCAGAAGCTCTTCACTAAGTCTTGCCCACATTCAAAGGGAGGGGAATTAGGTTCAACCTTTTGATGGTAGGTATGATAAAGATTTTGTGAGCATGTTTTAAAAAAACACACTTTAACTTAAAACAGGTTTTGGCATTTTGTGCACCAAATAAAATTCCCAGCTCATTGAACAGCTTCACAAAACCAAGTGACCTTGCTGGGAGTTGATATGTCACATCTTTGGTCAACAATAGCTTGCCAGTTTGCTCTGAGATGTCTAAGAGTTGTGCAGTCATAGATGCGTAAAGTGTGAACTTTGTAATCCAAAGAGGGGAAAAACCCTAAAAGACCAAACCACTGTGGCTTCATCATCTGAATTATTTTGCTTGAATTTCCATTGAAAAGACAGTTTCTTAAATTCAAGCTTCAATGTCAGAAAAAATGGAAAAGCTCTAACTGGTTCCTAGGAGTATAATATGTAAGTGATGGAATTCCAATAATTTGATACTTATTGTGGTGGTTTAGTTGCTAAGTTGTGTCTGACTCTTGCAACCCCATGGACAGCACTTATGTATTATAGAGTACTGTCCATTATAGAGTGACTAAACCACCACAATACTTATTAGGAGTTAGGAAGAATGTTCCCACCAGGAAAACTAAAACATCATTACAGCCAAACAAGAAACATTTCTGCACTTATGTCTTCATCCATTTGGACTGCTATAACAAAATAGCATAGGTTGAGTAGCTTATAGACAACCAACACTTATTTCTCATAGTCCTGGAGGCTGGGGAATCTAAGATCAAAGAGTTGGCAGAACTGTTTGCTCTGAGAGGCTAGGCATCCTAGACAGCTATCCTTTCACTGTGACCTCAAAAGGTGAAAAGGGTGAGATATCTCTTTTATAAGGACAATAATCTCATTCATGGAGGTGGCACCCTCATGACCTAATCACCTCTTAAAGGCTCCACCTCCAAATACTATCACCTTGGAAGTTAGGATTTCAACATATGACTTTGGGGGGAGGATATAAACATTTAGTCCATGGCAATTTAACTAACTGGAAAAGAAAAACCCTCAAGATTTTGAGAATGCCATCTGGGAGAAGAATCAAAGATCAACACTCTAATAACTTTGGGGTTTTTTTGGGCAGGGGGGTGGGTGGGGAAGGTGATAACATTCAGAATTCCTGTTACAATTAGCTCAGCTCTTGTTCTGTTAAAATTCTTTTTCTAAAAAAATTTTAGATATAGTCCATATTTTATTGATTTTATTGGAATATACTTGCTTTACAATGCCGTGTTAGTTTCTGTTGTACAATGAATGAATCAGCTATATGTATGTGTACATATATCCCCTCCCTCTTGAAACTAGTGATTTGATTGCTTCTTATCTTCATTGATATGGCAGTTAAACTTGGAGCCTTGACTTCCTTTGCTACTGCTTCTCCTTCTGGAAGGTCTGCAACTGTAGCTGTTAGACCTGAAAGATAGGTAACCTTTATCATTCATATATATATATATATATATATATATATATATATATATATATATATATATTTGGCTGCACTGGGCTGTAGTGTGAAAGTGAAGTCACTCAGTCGTGTCTGACTTTGTTACCCCATGGACTGTAGCCCCCCAGGTTTCTCCATCCATGGAATTTTCCAGGCAAGACTACTGGAGGGTCTCCTGCGTTGTAGGCAGACGCTTTACCGTCTGAGCCACCAGAACCTTTATCTTCTTTATATATAAATATGTGTATATATATTTTTTAATTGGCTGCACTGGTTCTCAGTTACAGCACATGGGATCTTTAGCTGTGTCATGTGAACTCTTAGTTGCGGCGTGTGGGATCTAATTCCCTGACCAGAGATTGAATCCAGGCCCTGTGCGCAGGGAGCACAGTCTTAGCCACTGGACGACCAGGGAAGTGCCCCTAACCTTTATCTTTTGCTTCTTGGTTTGATTCTTGGCTTGTTAGAATTTCTTTGCACCTGAGCTGAAATCATGAGTTAACTTCAGAAAACAAATCCCAGGAAGTAAGGCGAGTCTAGCTAAAAAGAAAAATAATACTTTGCCTAGAGCAGCAATATTAACAAGGACCTTTTCAAACTGGTATTGCTTCCTTCCCTCAGGGGCGAGGGGAAACATAAAATTCAGTGGCTATTGCTTTCTTAAAAGAAGAGATGTGCCCTGTGATTATGGTGTTGGGAGAGAGGGGGGATTCGGAGTCTTTGGGACCATAAAAAGAAGAATGAAATGAACTTACAGAAACTTAAAAGCAATCAAGATCACCTAGCATTGGCAGAAAACTGGATGTCTACTTGTAAACCATGGGACATGCTGGCAAAAGCACTATGGTGTTTGGTGTAGAATTGTAGGAGAGAAGCACACAATGTGGAAACTGAATGCGTGTGTGTGTGCTAAGGTGCTTCAGTCGTGTCCACCTCTTTGCAGCCCATAGACTGTATAGCCACCAGGCTCCTCAGGATTCTGTCCTTGGGATTCTCCAGGCAAGAATACTGGAGTAGGTTGCCATGCCCTCTTCCAGGGGATCTTTCTGACCCAGGGATCAAACTGATGTCTCTTAACATCTACCTGCATTGGCAGGCAGGTTCTTTAACCCTAGCTCCACCTAGGAAGCCCTAGAAACTGAATACTAAGAGTTTAAGAGCTTGTGAATATTAGGGGATCATTGAGACTTCCTCTCCCACTTGGTCCCTACACTTGAGTTTATTCTAGGAGATAAAGAATATTGATCTGCCAAGTTAATCTTCTGCCTCCCCAAACCAAACCGATTTGTAACTTTACACCATCTGTTGGTGTTAGTGGTGTGATTCTCTCCTATACTAATTAATGGCTCAAAAAGAGCTTCAAGGACCTAGTTGTGAATTTTTGCCAGTTTCCACTATGAGTAAATTAAGATTTCATCTTAATTTAGACCAGTGTCCTCTACTTGTCCCCAAGCCCTCAAGGATCTGCCTTCTCACTTGTAGGAAGTTCAGTTCTCTCCCTTTTTCATTGAATCTCTGCCCCTACTACCATATTTCTACTGGATAATTCAAGAGAAAATTTAAAGTCTGGGCCTCTAAACACAACTTTTAGAAAAGATCCTTTTACCTCTAATTTCAGTTAAAAAAGCCTTTCCTTTGTCAGAGCCCTTTACACTGGAAGAGAAGTTTGACAGTATTGTAAAAGAGTGAGAAATTCAGTGTCAAAAGAAGAGAAACTTTATTCAAAAGAAAAAAAAAAAAGCAAAGTTAACTTTCAGAATCACTGTTTCACAAAAATCACGTTACCTAGATTTACTGCTGAATCATGTATGACTTTGCAAAAATCACTTAATTTTCTGTGCCTTAGTTTCCTTATCTCTCAAATGAGAAACCTAGACCAATTACTGTAAAGTATAATTCTACAGTGACATGATAGTATATCAACATCCCTCAATGATCATTGACCATGTGATATTTGCCACTATCCTTAGGGCCTAACAAAGTATGTTCTATGTCTGGACATGACACCTTCTAAAATCAGGGTGAAAACTGCTCCACAAGTAACTTGGGAAGTAAGCAGACAGTTGAGGGGCAGCTGCATGGTGGCTAGTTGCCTAGCTTCACAATACAGTTGACTCTCGACATACACAGGTTCCTCACCTGCCTAAGGAGGGCCAGCTGTCTTGCACCATTTTGTATAAGAGACTAACGCATTCTTGGATTTTGGTATCTGGGTGGGGTGAGTCAGGGGGTAGTCCTGGAACCAGTCCCCTGTGGTCACAACCACTCTTCCCCTCCCAGACCCATCACTTCTTTCCCTTTCTACTTCCCTCAGTGCCCCCCCCCAACCCCCGCCCACCCCCAGATTCTTAATACCTCTCCAGGGCTCGAAGTCAGGAGAGAATTGCCACTATCTTCAGAATCATCCCAGGTGGTATCCCCTGGGGGTGCTGCCTAGATTAGATGTGGGGTAGCAAAATACCACCACATTAAAAGCAAGACTCATCTGGTAGGAGAGGTAAAGATTGTTTTTGGATTTATTTAGTTAGTCCCTTTTGCCTCTCAAAATAAACATCTTTGTGCTCAGTTAAAAAGCTTTCCAAGATGTTCACAAGAGAAGGGGAAATTCTTGCCAAAAACTTAAGCCCAGCCAGACAGGGATACTGAAATTTTGCTGCCTGTGGAAGCACGTGGCCAGGCGAGACTTTGGCATAAAAAAACAGTAATCTGTGTTTAAATGATGGCAGAGTAGACTTCTGGTGTTCAGAGGCTACATTAAGGGAACCCAGGCAGAGTATATGGGGTCCAACAACTCCCATCGACAGTTCCCCTTCAGTTACAGTTCACAACACACGCTTATCTATTTACAGAACTTACAACTCGGCAAACGATGGTCCTTATGGATGGAGGGTAAAGAGAAACACTCCTCTCACTCTTCTCACAGTTTTAGTTCTGCTTCCAATTCTGAGCAGTTGCAAAATGCTTCAGAAGATTTAGGCCTGAGAGCCCCATCTGCAGCTTTGCAGTGTTGTGACCTTGGCCAAGACACTAACCATCTCTGAGCTGCAACTTTCTCATCCATAAAATAGTGATAATAATGCCTGTTCTACTTTACTTCCAAGAATGTTGTGAAGATCAAATAAAATAACATAAATGAAAACACTTTGTACTTTAGAAGATGCTATGTAAACGCAAGCTATTTTTTAATTATCAGGTGTCTCTTCTTCCTCTGCTTTTTTTTTTTTTTTTAATCTCGTCTGTTTCTGTGTCCTTTAAGCATTGTCATAGTTTTTTCTTAGTCTGAGATTCTCATTGTTGTTAATGCTCAGCTTCTTAAACATGGATGGGCTTGTTACCAGCCAGGCAAACCTGCATCTACAGGTCTATCTAGCTCCCTATTCAGAGACAAATCTACAACCTTTAGTAGAACCTCATTCATTAGAGAAGTCAGGTATGGAGCACTTAATGACTTGCTGTCCCACGTCAGTGATACAAAGTTGAATGGGCAGGTCCAGCCCTCAAGGAACACATCATCAGATCCAGGCATCTCAGATCAGTCAAACAGATCAGTCAGGTCTATATATAAACTTCAGCAGATCTTTTCTTTCTGGCCTCTACTCCTTGAAGTTCAGATCTATCTGGACCATTTGAACTTTGATCTATCTGGCCAAAATTTGAACTTTGAAGTCCTTCATACCTTTTCCTTTGGGGCTTCCCAAGTGGCTCAGTGATAGTGAATCCTCCTGCCAAGCAGGACCCATGGATTTCATCCCTGGGTCAGGAAGATCCCCTGGAGAAGGAAATGGCAGCCCACTCCAGTATTCTTGCCTGAAAAATTCCATGGACAGAGGAGCCTGGTGGGCTACATAGAGTCCATGGGGTCACAAAGAGTCACACATGACTTAGCCACTAAACAGCAGTAGGAGCAACAGACTTTTTCTTTTAGAGAAAACAGGTAACTTTATTCAAGTCTTCTTGAAATTATTTTGCATATCCCTTTGTTGACTGACCACATATCTCTTATTCCTAATTCTTTTTTTTTTTTACTTTATTTTACTTTACAATACTGTATTGGTTTTGCCATACATTGACATGAATCCACCATGGGTGTACATGCGTTCCCAAACATGAACCCCCCTCCCACCTCCCTCCCCATAACATCTCTCTGGGTCATCACCGTGCACCAGCCCCAAGCATGCTGTATCCTGCGGTCTTATTCCTAATTCAGTACCTAACTCAATGCTGAGGTTCTGCCCTGTGTGAGATTCCATATTAGGCAAGAACTGATCCCACTTGTATATCCATATAGCTTGACTACCAGGACCAAGACCTAAGACCACTTGTGGCAACATGACTTATTATTTGTTCTAGGAAATTCTTGCTCAAGAAGATAAACTTGTAGAGCAACAAATAATTTCACTGTTTGCATTAGGAAATTCTCCCAGACCAATTTTTTTGAACAGTAAATTGCTCATTAGAGCAAATGATTATTCTCAGGACAATAATTACTTGAGCAAATGGCTCTCTTACCAAATAACTATTTATTTACTAAGCTGTGTTTCAAGAGCTTCTTTTAGCTATATCTATCAATTCCAAACTACTGTATCATAAACTTTTCCTAGTGTTAACCTGATTCTCACTTTAAAAGACCCACACCACAAACCCTGTACATTCTGCCTCTGACCTCTCCTTCTGAGGTATTCCTAAGATTCTGTCCAGGAGGTAATTTCCCTCCTTGCAGTAGGCTTAACAAAATTAGTCATGCTTAACCAACAGATTATTAGTGACTTCTTAGGGAGTTTGTAGTTGACAACTTTGTGTATCAATCAGCAAAGCAAGAGAAACAGAGGTGAAAAGTGTTTTCATCTTATATCTTGCTGTGTCTTTTAAAAAGACTTCTATAGTCATCATCATGTTAAAACTCAGAATTTCATTGGCACTTCTTATTCTTATTATATGATTTGGAGTAGCTTTTATCTTAAATTACCCATGAGATAGTATACATAATTGTTTTCTTGCTTGGGACTTCTAGAGTGTTCTAGCCAGTCTTGGATTGGAGAAGGCAATGGCAACCCACTCCAGTACTCTTGCCTGGAAAATCCCATGGACGGAGGAGCCTGGTAGGCTGCAATCCATGGGGTCGCGAAGAGTCAGACATGACTGAGCGACTTCACTTTCACTTTTCACTTTCATGCATTGGAGAAGGCAATGGCAACCTACTCCAGTGTTCTTGCCTGGAGAATCCCAGGGACGGCGGAGCCTGGTGGGCTGCCGTCTATGGGGTCGCACAGAGTCGGACACGACTGAAGCGACTTAGCAGCAGCAGCAGCAGCCAGTCTTGGATACCTCTAAAAATCTTTCTGTCGCAAAACACTCTCTATCCTATCCATTGTATTTCCACTGCATGTTAGAAAGTGATTAGCTCCTTGTGTTCATGCCAAAGTAACGGACTAGTATTTGAGGACCTTAACTGAAAAATCTTTAGAGGGGTTATATGAGAGCCAGTTCATTGTTCACACTAAGCGAAATGGCTTGTAATCTGGCTCTCTTATCCAGTTTGAGACCTGGAAGCATATCAAAAATGTCACACATGGAAACGAGCACTTGTTTAAATTCATGAAATAGCAGTCACTTAGAAAGAGGAGTTTGGTGAGTCAGAAGCCAGTCTTACAGCTCAGTTTGGTCCCTGCCAGACGTAGCCTATTCTGAGTTTATAAACTGAAAAAGTTGAAACCAATAAAGCAATCATGATAGTTACCATGATCCATGATGTCATGGAGCCTGATATGATGATAATATGTTGTTTTTGTTTTTTGGCCACACGTTGCAGCATGCAGAATCTTAGTTCCCCAACCAGGGATTGAACATGTGTCTCCTGCAGTAGAAACACAGAGTCTTAACCACTGGACCACTAGGGAAATCCCTCTATATATTTTTAAAACATTTTAGGTTTCAAAAGGAAATATTTAAATTCGATACTGCCTTTTGTTGACTTCAAAAGACTTATAATCCTCCTTATAAGTATGTATCCCATGGTAAATTCAGTCTTATTTTTTTCCCCTTATGGATAGTTTTTATTTAGAATTATTTCAGAAAATCTAAATGTTGTAATACTTTAGAGTATCTGCTACTACTGCTGCTGCTGCGTCGCTTCAGTTGTGTCCGACTCTGTGCGACCCCATAGACGGCAGCCCACCAGGTTCCCCCATCCCTGGGATTCTCCAGGCAAGAACACTGGAGTGGATTGCCATTTCCTTCTCCAATGCATGAAAGTGAAAAGTGAAACTGAAGTCACTGAGTCGTGTCCAACTCTCAGCGACCCCATGGACTGCAGCCTACCAGGCTCCTCCATCCATGGGATTTTCTTGCATATAGAAATTTAAAATACCCTCATTTTGTAAGCAGGTAAACTGAGAAAACGAACGTTCCTTGAGTACTTGTGCACCCAGTAGAGACCAAGATGCTTTCAAATACATGACACTGATTTTGACAAAACCCCTGTGAGTTGAGTAACAATCTCCCTGTTTTAACACTGGTCAAGCCAAAGTTCAGAATTTAAGAAGTTTATTAAAGATCTTGGGAGTGAGTGGTAGAGGAAGACTGATTTCAAAGCCTAATCTTGTTTAATATCTCATTGTGATACCTTACCACAGTATCATAGACATTGTCTCAACCATTTTTGAGTTGTCTTTGTCTTCCAATTCTTTTATATATAAAAGATATATATATATATATGTGACTTTTATATATATATGTTACTCACTTATTTGTGGCTACAGTGGATTTTCATCGCTGCGTGGGCTTTCTCTAGTTGAGTCTAGTGGGGACTCCTCTCTAGTTGCTCAGGCTTCTCCTCGCAGTGGCTTTTCTTACTGCAGAGCGTGGGCTCCAGGGCGTGTGGGCTCAGTAGTTGTGGATCCCGGGCTCTAGAGCACAGATTCCGTGGTTGTGGCACATGGGCTTAGCTACTCCATAGCATGTGGGTCTTCCTGAATCAGGGATCAAACCCGTGTCTCCTACATTGGCAGGTGGATTCTTTACCACTTAGCCACCAGGGAAACCCTTTGTCTTCCAGTTCTAACATTAATAAGTACTAGTGAATGATATAATTTTCAAAGAACGTATAAGGGGTTTTTAAAAGCTGGGACCAAAGCTCACATGTTTATATACTGACATGCTAATCAAGGTCCAGACTTTTACTTAAGCTAACAAATTGTTATCGTGAGATGAAACTGAACCAAACTCCTTTTGTGAATTTGCTAGTTTGTCTTCTCTATTTGAAAACATTATTCTCTGTGATAATTACATATCGATCTTAATGTATTGTAAATAGTTCATCTATGGACATACTATATCTGTTCGTTATCTTATCAAAAGTTACTTTTCTAATCTTAAAATTCTATTACATTTTGTAAAATGATCAAATGGCAAAGCATTATTTTTTATCTTCTTGATTAACAACAATTCATATAATAGGAAACCTGTAGCATCTTAAAAGAAGAAACACCTTTACTATTAAATTCAGTACATCTGCTTTTTTTTAAACTAAAGATTCAAGATACTAAAGAGATAAAGTCGCATTGGACTATTTCTCTTTTTTAAATGTTATTTAACAAGTTCTCCTAGTGATCAGAAGGGATTCTCTTCTGCCGCTTATTTTTGTCTTATGCTTTTTTACTCTTGGTCTGTTTTCTATCCCATTTCATTTTTACGCCTTCTTACTTTTAAGGACACATATCACACCCTGAAAATGCTGCTTGCGCATCTCTGTTCTGTTTATGACTAGGGTAATGTCAATGGCATTTTAATATTTCACGGCATCAATCAAGAGCAGACCTTCCCCTCCTTATTTTTCCCTTTTCCTTTCTACTTCTTGCTCTTTATTTTACTTAAGGCCTAAATAATAGAACACCTATATGAAATTGAAAAAATTCTGATTTTTAAAAATAAGGAGTGGCTATCACTTTGAAGACAAAAACAAATATTAATACATACCCTAACTGCTCCACAAGTAGAAAGCTGGCAGGAATCCTGGAACATGAAGCCAGTGAAAAGGACCCAGCTTTGTTGGAGAAGAAGAGTTTCTGATTGGCCTGACTATTTGAGGGAGGTTATAAGGAGTGTGGAAAACCCGACCTTTCTTGAAATGAGGAATGCTTTTGGAGGATTCTGCACACACAACAAATAAAGGCTCTCCAATCACCTGTGAGCTTCCATTTTCCGTTCAGAGCAAGGCAGCAGTCTCTTGGTTATTCTTTGGCAGATTTCTTCTACTGTGGCAAAAAGCCTGAACTGATGACCTTTATGACATGTATTTAAAATGGTATTCCTGAATGGGTAAAACAATATAAGTGCTGTCTTCAACTCAGGCATAGCGTAAAAGCAAAGAAATAACTCCTGGTTTCTTCATCTACAAGCTGGCACTTCAGCCTGTCTTTTGTCTTTCACTCCTGTGTCCTACGTTCTAAACTTCATAAAAGTCTCAATAGTAAAAGTGATAAGTCGGCTTAAAGAAAAGCCAAGCTCTCGATGAGAGAACTATATAAAGTATCAAAGCCCTGAATTACTACTAGTAATAATTCCTTGTGGAAATTTTTTAAAATTTCACAGTACTATCAAAATTAACCATTTGTCAACCTATTCTGTGCCAGGAACTTTTGGATGATAGAGCCGTGTACAAGAGAGGCAAGGCTTCTGATCTTGTGTAGCTCATATTCTAAAACAATGGGGGATGGGGAAGAGACAGACAATCATCAAGTAAATAATAAATAAACAGAATATTTTCCGATAATATAGACAATAAGCAAGGTGATATAATATGATGTAATAGAGAATGGCTCTGGACTGTGACTATTTTAGATTGGATCACACAGGTTGCAGAGTCTCTGTAAAGAGAAAATAGGGCAGAATTTCTTAGACTTTGTGGAGAACTTTAAAACCTATCTATTCTTCCTTATCCTCCAAGTAAGGTATTTTCCTTATCTTACTGAAGAGAAAGCATAGATCCTGGATATTTACCTACATATATGGATGAGAAAACTAAGATCAATAGAAGTTAGTTAAGGTCTTATAGTCACAAACAGGTGGTGCATAGCTATCTCATACACTGCCTGGGCAGGTATAGTCTTGCAGGTAGTGGCTTGGCCATCACACAGCTCCTTTGTACTTATTAGAAGACACTGCCCTCTTCTCAGCCAAATGTCCTTATGCAGTGTGCAACCTACACAAATGTACATGACATTCCTGCTCATGAAGATGGTGTATCTGGGAACCAGAAGGTGACCCCCATTTCTCTCGGTGGGTGGAAGAACAAGTCATTTAGGAACAGACAGACTTTCCTTATGGAGCATTTGGTGACTGATGCCCCTTAGTTTTGTAAGTTAGGACGCATAAGTATTCATTTTCTGGGGAAGGATGTGATGAAAATTTGGAGGACCTGTCAAAGGCAGGCAGGTTTTGACCCTTGATAAGCAGAGCTCTTTGCTGAAAAGAATAAGGAAATCATCTTTAGAGAATTTTCCTAGGGAAGGAGCTGACCTCTCTTAACTAAAATTAAAATCAAGAAACCCATTAATATGGACTAGAGTGTCCTAAGACTTGGTGTCAGATAAAAGCAATAGCATAACTGGCGTAACTTTGGTTTGAGTGGTAAAAAGGTGGAACTAGAGAGTTTTGAAATAGGAGAGAGAAAAGAAGTATGGATCCATAAGGTGACAGATTTTTTTTTTTTAAGAAGGTCTTGAGATGAGTCTGTTAATCACAATCTGTCCCTGTCTCCTTCTCCACCAACCCTAAACTGTGCTCAGGTAGCTGTTTATGCCTCAAAATTCACACACCAATGGGGCAGGCTGAAAGGCCATTGCTGAGTGACTTAGACATGACATGGACGAATGCTCCTTCAGGATGGGACAGCCATTTGAAGGTGAATCGCAAGGCTGCCATGCAGTGGTGGTCACAACCTTGATTGTATAGGTTGTATGAAGCACAAAGCACTTGGCCCAGGGCTCTGAGAGGGTCTGACATCTGGCCTGATACTCTCTTGCATCAGCTGGGAAAAGGAGGCTCTTTTCTAAAGGGTCTACTCTGAAGGAGCAATTCAGAGAATCCTATTTGCTGAATCTCACAGGGGAATCATCCTTGCAGAGATTGTCTCCTAGCCACTCCCCCACCCCCAGTCCCCACTAGAGCAGGTGTAAACTTCAGCCATTCTCCTTCCTCAGTGCCCTTGCCACCTTCCCTAATACATGCACCATCAAAAAGCATAGGCTTCTGTCTGCTTGTCTGTGTGGACCTTTCCCTGCTGCTTCCATTACCTATGAGTCATGAGTATGCATAGTGGTCACTTGGCTCCAACTTTTTTTCTTTGAAAAAGGAAAAGGCAAAAACTTTGTGGCTTAAAAGTAGAAGTGTCAAGATGGTGTTACAATTATAGCACCAAAGTCTGGAGAAATGCCTCAGACATGGAAAGCATTAAAATATAGAAAGCTGGTTTTCTAAAATAGTTTTATGGCACTGATTTAAATGGTTTGGATTTTTCCCATTTTCTCTTTAGGTTTATTTTAAAGTTTATTTTACTTTTTTCTCCTCTTTGGATGGTAATCAGTCATCTATAAGACCACTAGGGGAGGCCTTTGGGAACAGTAGTTTTTAAATGATGATGAGATATCAAAGTGACTTTAGGAGAAAAAAAAAGAAAAGGTAACCACAAGTACAGTGACCCAGAAAGTAGCTACATGCATGCAAGGAGATACCCAACTCCAGAGCTTAGGTTCAAGGCCATTTCCCATTGCTTAAGGGCTTGACAACAATGAAGGAGAAGATTCCACAACCCCAAACAACAGCAGTATAAAATACTGTCACCTGAAGTCTTTCTTCCCAGAGGAAAAATGTCAAGGATATTTCTAAGTTAATTGGACAAGCAGAAGTGACTGTTCTTTTAAGATAACTTCTTCCTTTGAAAGACCTGTGGGTTGATGTCTCTAAACCAGTTCCTTCATGAAGATATTTCATCTTCAGCAAAAATATGTAGCAAGTCATGTGCTATTTCTAATTTTTTATGTTTTTAGAGCTAATTCTTTTGAGCCACCAGTGATGCTGGATCTCCTGTTCTAAATAATGCTAATGTTAAGAGTCACATAACCCTAAGCCCTGCCACCCTCTGGAATTCTACCTGGGTGGGCATTTCATCAGTGTCTGTAGTTTCATGAAGGGCTTGTGATATTTTTCTGTCTTGTCCTATCATCTTATTATATTAATGAATGCCACCCACAATGGAAAAAGTAACATTTACTGCACTAGAGAAAGAAAGATAAGGTAAGATTCTAATATTGCTAGCCATTTCTCTTGGCAACATATCAGCACCTGCAACATATGCCATAGCATTTCCCATTTCATATAAATACATCTCAAAAAATGCTCTTTTTTGTCCCACGCCTACATTGCAAAAAGATAAAAGTCAAAATTTTAGTTTAAAGTTCACTTTTTTCTAAGTTTATGTAACCAACTTGTGAGAGCTAATATTATAACCAGAGATAATTCAAGTAAAAAAGTCTTATTATATTATGGTATACTGGAAAAAAAAAAGAGTAGCAGACTGATAAATGTAGAATGCAGCCTCAGTGACAAATGACTCTGTGAGCAGAAGCGTCAGGCAGTTCACAAAGCATAAAGCAAGCTATAAACAGCACCAGGCAGAGGGCAGTCTTAATATGCATGTTGTTGTCTGAAAGGCCTGCAGGGCATCAATCATTTCAGTTACAACACACAGACACCTTCCATAGAAAACCTCTGTGTTAGCACCTAACAGAAGGAAAACTGAGATAAACAGTAAGATTTCAAAGACACCCCAAAATATACTGATTTGGGTGGTATGGCATTAGGTCTTGAAGGAAAGAAAATGGGCCACAGATAGCATGCATCCACTCATTCATTTAGCAAAGATTTATTGAATATCTAAGTAGCAAGCACTAGTATGTCCTGGGACCACAAAGATAAAGAAAATATGGTCTCTGCACTGTAAGTCTCAGTGTTTATTAAAACAAATGCCATCTACATATCCCCAATAGCTATGCATTCTTATGGATATGGTGCCATGAAAGGTAGCACGAGAATTTCATAACAGCTCCATTTGTAGTTCTCCAAACTGGAAATAACCCAGATGCCCTTCAACAGAGAACGGGTAAACTATGGGATATTTACACAGTGAAATACTACTGGGTAGTGAAAGTAACAGCTCTTGTGACAATATGGATGAATTTACAAGCAATGTTGAGCAAAAGAGGTAGATAAAAAGAGTCATCCTACATGATTCCATTTATGTAAAGTGTAAAACAGACAAAAAATAAAATGTGGTGAACAAACACCAATTAGGGCTTACAGTGGGTTTGTGGCAGTTGAAACTGGTGGTGAACAATGTGGGCTGCTGGGTAATGTTTTTGTTTTCTGATCTGAGTGGTGGATACATAGTTGTGATCACTGTGGGAATATTCTTTATACACTTACGTGCATATTTGCACATTTTTATTAAAAATAGAGTGAAAAATATATGCTAGATGTTTTAAGGGCTATATTTCAGTATATGTCAATTGTTGGTAGTGTTTTAATTCTAGAATCTATTCTTGGCATCTCTAAAACTTGCCTCAGTTTTCCCGTGCTGGGCCTCTGTTCAAAAGAGAATGAGCATTTAGAGATATCGTTAAAGATCTTTTAAAAATTCCTGCTTTTCTTCCAGTTTTGAAAAAAAATTAACCACATTTTGGTTCACTCATGGGCTCCCCTGGCGGCTCAGGCAGTAAAGAATCCACCTGCAATGCAGGAGACTCAGGTTCAATCCCTGGGTTAGGAAGATCCGCTAGAGAAGAAAATGGCAGCCCACTCCAGTATTCTTGCCTGGAGAATCCCATGGACAGAGGAGCCTGGTGGGCTACACCCATGGGGTCAAAAAGAGTCTGACGTGACTGAGCGACTAACACTTTTACTTTTATAATTTAACAGCTGCTCTAGAATATTTAGAATTCTGCCGGAAATTTACCTTAAAAGCAAATTAGTATACAAAAACTTGGCTAATATTTCTTTAATTTCAGATCTCAAATAGTTATTTGCTGTGTGCCTTCTTCTTCTTCTTCTTCTTCTTTTTTTTTTTCTTTTTATGTGGTTTTTGCCTGCACTGGGTCTTTATTACTGTCTGTGGCTTAGTCTAGGTTCTGTAAGTGGGGACTCCTCTCTGGTTGTGGTGCACAGGCTTCTCAATGTGGTGACTTCTCTTGTTGTGGAGCATGGCTCTAGGGACACCTGGGCTTCACTAATTGCAGCTCCCAGGTTCTACAGTGGGGGCTCAGTAGTCCTGGAACATGGGCTTAGTTGCTCCACAGCATGTGGGATCTTCCCCGATCAGGGATCAATGTCCCCTGCATTGGCAGGTGAATTCTTAACCTCTGAACCACCAGGGAAGTCCTGCCTTCTTCATAGAGGCCTTTGTCAGGATTTCCTGTTCTGAGAGTTACCTATTTTGAAGGTGAGAAAGTCACACCACTGCCAACTCCTGGCTAGTAGCTTTTGCTTATATGGGGCAGAGGCCCTAGGTAAAACCAGAATTTGTCATTGAACAAGATTAAATTCTCTTGTAGTGTTGGGGAGAGCACCATAATTCATATTTGCTCAGGGCTAGGACCTTGAGTTGACAAGTTTTGTTCAGTTCAACTAGCAAAGCTCAGAATTTCCACAGTGCATTTTCACCTAAGACCATGAGTGTGTTCTCAGAATGAAAAGTACTTTCCTGGGCATTCTGGAGGTATAAGAACACCTTCAGTTTCATCTAAATGGCCCAACTTGGGGACTCACATAGTGTTTAATTTATAAATGGTATTTCATAAAGCACAGAATTCAAGAGCTAGGAAATGTACAGAAATAGCAAACAAGCAGGAAATAAATAGCCCTTCAACAGTGGTGAATTATGACACAGAGACAATGCTGAAATAAGACTAACCAAAATTGTGGCTGCCCAGTCTCGGCCTTTTGGCTGAGATCGCAGATGGTAAAGCGTCTGTCTACGATGTGGGAGACTCGGGTTCGATCCCTGGGTCAGGAAGATTCCCTGGAGAAGGAAATGGCAATCCACTCCAGTACTATTGCCTGGAAAATCCCATGAACAGAGGAGCCTGGTAGGCTACAGTCCATGGGGTTGCAAAGAGTAGGACACGACTGAGCGACTTCACGTTCACGTTCACATTCAAGTCCTTTAAGTGCTACGATATTGTTTGCTTTAAAACAGAATGAAAAATTCTCAGCTGTAAATCCCAAGGAGCAGGTGGACTTGACAGCAGCAGCATCTCCCTAAATGCCCCCATAACATCCATTAAAAATATGTCTAATCATATAAATTTTCAAATATACACAAAAGTAGAGCACAATGTAACCTCATGTATTAATTACAAAGTTTCAATAAAGATGAACATTTTATCAGTCTCATTTCATCTATCCCCTCCCTACATACTCTGCTTTCCCTCCTCTATTTCTTTCCTTCCTTTTTTCCCCTTCCTCCTTTCTGTTGAAAAGTTTTAAATAGTCTCAGATAACATGTCATTTCCCTTGTAAATACTTTAGTAAATATCTCTAAGTGAAAGAAAGTGAAAATGAAGTTGCTCAGTCGTGTCCAGCTCTTAGCGACTCCATGGACTGTAGCCTACCAGGCTCCTCCGTCCATGGGATTTTCCAGGCAAGAGTACTGGAGTGGGGTGCCATTTCCTTCTCCAGGGAAATATCTCTAATAAGATGTTAAAAAAAATCCACCATTCCGTTATCATACCTAACAAAATTATGAATAATTTCTTAATATCTAATGCTTAGGTCGTCTTTAGATTTCCCCAGCTCTTTTTAAAAAAATTTTCTTTTTTATTGGAGGATAATCACTTCCCAACATTAGGTTGCTTTCTGCCATATATCAACATGAATCGGCCACAGGTATACAGGTGTCCCCTCCCTCTTGAAAGCCCCTGCTTCTCCCTCCCCATCCCACCCCTCTAGGTTGCCACAGAGCACTTCCCCAGCTCTCTTAAAGATGTATTTTCCAGTTGGTTGGTTGAGTTAGGATCCCCAAATGGTCCATTCAATGCATTTGTTTGTTATGGTTCTTAATTCTGTTTTATTCTGTAAGGTCCTCCCCCTTCCCGTTTCCCTAACGCTTCTCTTATGCCTCAATTTGTTATAGAAACTGGCTCTTTGTTTTCCTGAAGCATGTCCCCAATTCTGCTTTTGACTGTTTCCTTGTGGTTATTTAACTTGTTCCTGTACTCCTTATAACTGATGGTTAAGCCTAGAGGTTGATTAGATTCAAGATCATTTTTTTTTTCTTCAGCAAGGCACCCGTTTTAAACCTTAATCTGCCCAGTCTGCTATAGTTTATTTAGTACAATCTTGGACTCTACATTTCTACATATTTTTGTTTGTTTCTAACCCCGATTTTTTATGGTGCTTTATTCTATTAATAGTCACCCAGCCACCTGTCTGCAGAACTGAGGACAGAACCTAAATCTTTGCAGGTTTCATCCTGGCTCTTTCCCTCAGAGAATGCCTCTAGAAGAAGAGCTCTCTTTCCCCATTTCTCACATCTGCCATGATCTTCTGAAACTAGAACCCTGCAGCAGTCTTGGAAGAAGGGCAGTGCCATTCTTCCCAGTCAGGGTCTCACAAAATCCACAGTGAAAAAACAATGTTTACGTTGTTTTTTCAGTTGAAAATTTTCTTTGCCATTCAGCAATTTCTTTTACAGTATTAAAACTGAATGCTGGGCCAGAGGAAAGCAAGTTTCTACTAATTGACTACCGTCCTTCTCTTTTTCCTCCTGTAAAAATTTCCAGATCAGATTGTCATATTTTCATTGGGACTGTCTTAATTATTGGAGCTCTCCCTAGTATTAAATTTCTTCTTTTCCTCAAAGCTGGCAAAATGTTGATAATTGCTGAAGTCAGAAAATAAGTACTCAGGTTCACTATAACAATCTCTCTTTTGAAATAAAATAATGAAACTGGAAAATTATTATTTTTTCTCTTCTCATCACGCCTAAATCAAGTGTCCAGTAGAGAGTGAAACATTCAGCCAGGTCATTTGTCACAGTGACTCAGAGATTTTAGAAGCTGTCTTTTGACTTGATCACTAAAAACAAGCTTGGGATTTTTCTGAAAGCCACTGCATTTGGTGCTATTTATTTCAATGGAAGTCAGAGATTGTGATTTTAGCTTTGCCTCTGTGGAAGCCTATCTGTTATCAAAAGCTGCACTTTATGTTCAAAGACATAAAGTATGAAGTCAGTGTTGTTCTAGATCGGGGAGGGCACAGGGGTGTGACTGTGTTGCTGAAGGGCCGAGGGAAGATTACCTGCCTGAGCCCTGCTTTGTTCTGCTGTAGTGGGTGCAGCTTTGCAAATGAAAACAGGATGGCCTTTTGCATGCAATTATGAACATTTAAAGGCAAATAAATGAGTATTAGAGAAACATTATAGCTTCTTTACTGAAACTGCAGATCCTTAAGACCACTGTGGGAAGAAATACTCCAACATCAGAGGTGTGGAAACATAAAAAACAGGGCAAAATTTGTTTATGTTTCAATAAACAATAGCTGTTTTAAAAATTAACAAAATTTTCACAATATTCATGATTTCTGCAATATATGTTTTATTATTTCCTTTGTTGCATTTGAAAAACTCTTAAATGAAAGGAACTCTTTGCAGGAGAGGAATCAGGAGAAATGGAAATATTTACTGTGTGTCCTGTCCTGCCTCAAAGGAGGGACTCAAAGAGGAAGGAAAAGTGGTTAGAGCTGCAGAAAGAGGTCCTCTAGCCAAATCCCAAAGTGCTTTGGGAAGAGCCAAAGATCTTAGCCTGAGATGAAAAAAGCAGTGAAGTTGGTAGGAAGCTTCAACCAGCTTGAGGTCTAATTGTTTCCTCAATAGGTGATAGATTTAGGTAGAGGTCCTCAATGCTAGCTGCACATTAGAACCACCTGGGGAGTTCTTTCAAATACCAGTGCTAGGTGGGAATAAGTAGGTTGAGGTGGGGCCTGGCATTTTAAATGCTCCCAGGTGTTTCTTGCATGCTATCAGGGTTTAGAACAACTGAGCTGAGGTCTTTCTCACTTAATATATTTATTTTGCAAGTTTGGCATCTGAAGATTTTTTTTCTAGTTTATTATGTGCTATTACTGTATCCTGCTGTTACATGAGTAATGATCCATTAGTTCTGTGGGTCATGGCTTCAAGTAGAAGAAACTTAAGAAAAAACATTAAGCACACTCCTACTTTTTAAAGAAAAAGTTAAGTGTACTTTTGAAACACAGTTAAATACAATAAGAACTACTATACCTTATTTTAAGATAATATCTTAAATAATCTTTAAAGAAATAAATACCCAGAACCAAACTAACGCCTGCTTGCATGCATGCTAAGTTGCTTCAGTCATGTCTGAGTCTGTGACACTGTGGGCTGTAGCCCACCCAAGCTTCTCTGTCCATGGGATTCTCCAGACAAGAATACTGGATTGGGTTGCTGGGCCCTCCTCCAGTGGATCTTCTTGACCCAGGGATCGAACACACATCTCTTTTGTGTCCTGCATTGGCAGGTAGGTTCTTTACCACTAGCGCCACCAGGGAAGCCCTAATTGCAACCAATTGATGTTTATCCTAAGCTTGGTTGTTTATAATCAGACTTTAAAATGTTTCCTCCACTCTCTGAATCTTTATCTTAGAAATAGACCACCTTATTTGAAACACTAGTGAGTTTTGGGTGACTGCTTTCATCAGCGGAGCCTGGTGGGCTGCCGTCTATGGGGTTGCACAGAGTTGGACACGACTGAAGCGACTTAGCAGCAGCAGCAGCTTTCATCCAAAAGAACTTTCTACATTTTGGAAAGAATACTGAAATAACTTGTCCATTTTCCCATACCTCTTTAGTTTCCTTTTTTATGTCTTCTGCAAGTTAAAAATGTGATGTACTTTTTTCACCTTAATAACCATAATACAAATTTATTTCTGATATATCTGCCATATAAAAGATTGCATTTATTTTGCTATGGAACATTACATTTTAAAACAACATATAGTAAAGAAATGGTAGAGTTTAAAAATTATCATTTTGCAAGCATTATAGAAGTAATTGATTTGGTCCAGAATCGTCAGTGGGTGCTAAAACCATTGAATTCAACTTGGACAGGATATTTACTTAATCTCACAGTACTTCCCTACAAATTACAATAACAAAGGGAAAATCTTTGGTAACCTCTTAGCGGAGAAACCTGGGGACAGTACCTTAATTAAGGGAACACAGAATAGTCCAACTGATGTCAGATGTCTCCTAATGTGATACACTGAGAAGGACCCAACATCCCTGTGTGGTATTCCTGCCAAAAATGCATTGCTGAATCATAAAACAAATCGTAAAAGCGAATCAGACTAACTCCAGTTCAGGGACATACTGTAACTGGCCTGTACTCTTCAAAATTGTTTGTATCATGAAAGGTTGAACTGCTCCAGGTTAAAAGAGACTAAAGAACACAGCATCTTTAAACGCATATCCTAGGTTAGATTCTAGATAGAAAAGATAATTATTCTTTTCTATAAATGACGATAAGGAGACAGCTAGAAAAAACTGGATATGCATTGTATAGAACTGCACCAATGTTAAATTTTCTGAATATGATCATTGTACCATATCTATGAAATAGAAGTCATTGTTCTTATGAAATACATGCTAAGATTATTTAGGAGTAAAGAATCATGATATCTGGAGTTTACACTCTAATCTTTCATAACTCCTCAAAAATAATAAAATTATAACAATTATATATGTATTGAGAGAGAGAGGAAGACAGTATTATAAATTGGTGAACACAGATGATAGATATACAGAAGCTCATTGGACTGGATCTATAAGTTCTTCATTTTTTTCAAAAGAAGACATTCCGAAAACCCATGTGAACAGAATACTCAGTAGCCTTGTAAAAGGACAAACAGTTTTTCAAAGGTCATTTTTTCTTCACCTTTTCCTTTACCCACTTTTGGCTGCTTTAACAAGTGTTTAATGGTTTGTGAAAAGACAGTAAAACTCTAGGAAAGAGTCTTCCTTAAAGGAAATAATTTGAAAATTGACAAATCCTTTTATAGTCCAATAATTATCTCCTAATTTATTGGTTTAATAAATTCAGGTTTTTTGGTAGTTAGGCTATTCTTTTTTTATTTTAATAAAATATACACAAAGTTTACGATTTTACCCATTTAAAGAATATTCACATCATCATTATCCATCTCCAGAACTTTTTCATCATCCCATACTGATAAACCCATCAAACAATAACTACTATTCACACCTTTATTTACCTTATATACCTTTATATACTCTGGGTATTAATCCCTTACCAAATAGTGATTTGCAATTTTTTTCCCCATTCTGTGGGTTCTTCTTTTAAACTTTTTGATGCACAAAGGTTTTCAATTTTGATGAACTCCAATTTGTCTCTTTTTCCTTTTATTACCTGTGTGTTTGATATTACATCCAAGAAATCATTTCCATTCTGCTTCTTAAAGTGGTGAATAGCATAAATTTTTTTCCTTGCACGTTGGAATAGGAATGATAATCATAGTTGTTTATGATTTCTGAAACGCACAATCCATACGTTTTTGTCTCAGCAATGTGTAACTTCAAAATGAAGTTACATTTCCTTTTTATAACTAAATTGTTGTTATCTGTTTGCTGAAATGTAGTCCTTTTAAGTCTTCCCTCTGCTCTTTCTGGAGATTTCTCAGGGAATTCTCTCATGTACTCCAGAATAATTGCTCAATTTTGTTTTCTGTTCAAATGCCTTTCTTTTGCCTGTGCTGCTGGTGACCCTTGTGAGATGTTCATTCTGCTGGACACAATTGTCTTCCAAGTGTATCTGCCAGTGAGGTCTCTAACTTGCCCTCTGATCAGAGAAATGAGGAATTTTTGCTTTCCCCTCATCCCTGATGCAGGTACCTTGAACTTCCTGGCACAGATACCTGTTTTCAATCCCCTGTTCCCCAGGCGGACACAGCATGTGGTCCTATGGGTGGCAGAAAGGGACCGTGTGTCCATGTTCGGAGTCTCAGGGTGGGAACCTGAAGTACTGTTACCAGGAAAATTATTCAGACATCTATTAAAACAACAAAGAAGACTGTTGCAGTAGGTTGTCAAGACTGGTGATAATGAAAACAGATAAGGCTCAACTCTGAATACAGCAAAGAGAAGTGCAGATTTATAGCCAAGTAGCAAGAGTGAGAGGGGTCAATGGATGGAAAATCACAGAAAGATAGGAAAATTACCATCAAAGGTGGGGGATTCTTGTTGAACTGACTTACCAGCATTCTTACTGAAGACAGAGTGTTTAGGTGTTAAGAGTAGGGTTTGGGGATTCTGATCAGACATCAAGAGTAGGTGATTCTCTCTAAACTGACTGAGCAGGATTTTTCCTACAATTGAGCTCTGCAGGCCCAGGAAAGATGGGGGCCAAGGCATAGTCGTAAAGAGGGCTCAGACGAGCATGTCTACAGTTTGGTCAAAGAATGTTTTGTCAGTTCCTCTTCTCATTCAAGGAAAGAAGACACATTTTTTTCTTCCCTCAGATAATTTAAGTCCATTGCTTGTCAGTCGCTTTTTGTTCAGGGACTAGCTGAACCATCTGTTGAGACTTGGCAGCCAATTGAGAAGATTTCTAGATGTTGGCCTTGAAACATCCTAAGATGGTGGAACGAGGACAGAAGTGATAATGATCGATTTCCTGGCTTGTAGTTTGAATGTCTCTGACAGACATCAGTGTCACATGCTCAGCCACTTCAATCATGTCCGACTCTTTGCAACCCTATGGACGATAGCCCACCAGGTTCCTTTGTCACAATTGTGGTTATTTTCTGAAGCAGAGCATGGAAGATGTAAGTCTTCCAGTGAACTTTCGAAGTGGCCCACACAGCAGCAGCTCTGGGCACAGAGGGTGTTCAATGTCCAGCTTTAGCGAGCAGGACTTCTTTAGGTACAAGATGACCCAGAATTCAGATAAAGACCTGGACAGTCAGATTCTAATTCTCAGTAGCTCTAAGGCAGGAGAGTGTGAGAAAAGTTGAAAACATTATTTTGAAGAGTTGTAGCCAGATATTAGAGGAAATGAGAAAAATTGATAATTTAGTAAGGACTAACAAAAAGTGCAGGAGAGCATAACCTAGTTTAATTTACAGATAGAGAACAAAACCTCATAGACAATGAATTGGACCAGAATCTGATAACCCACAAGGGTGTGCTACAGTTTTCCTATAATTTGTGGAGTGTACCTACTTCCTGTAGTTTATGAAACATGAAGTTTCTTTATATAGTCACCTTCCTTTTTGATTCTTGTTTATAAAATAAATCTGATTTCATTATATTTGGCTCAATAATTTACATAAGTTCAGCAACAATGTATTTGACCACATAGGCTTTTTTTAAAGTCTATTTTGCTGGAACTTTTAGTAGGGAATCTCAAAAGACTTAGAAACCTCTTGAAACTAGGAAGCCAAGCCAAAAGCATACTACCATACTTCACATGAAATGCCTGTAGATTTGGGTGATTTCCTCTCTTCTTGAGGCCCCTAAAAATATCCTAGGTTTCCTGGGCCTCCCAGGAAGTGACTTTATTCATTTACCTGTAAGACTAGGAATCCTGTAAGCAAGTACCAGGCTGGTTTTTCCAGGAAGGCTTCATAAGCACTGGCTCCATAAAGTCAATCTTAGTTTTTTTTAAACTATCTGGTTTTATCTGGTCATATCTGATTCTAGGTACAACATTCTAAAAATGATATTCTAGCCAAAGCTTGGTTATATAACTAATTTTTCCAGTTATGCTGTGTTACAAAAAGGACAGATTCTTACTGAATTTATGCAAATAATTAATACTCTATGAGAATTTCTTAATTCTGGAGAAGCCAGACCGGGAAGGAAAAAATGTGTTCAGTTTGTGTTTATAAAAATATAATTATTAAATTGTTGTGGGTTAAAAAGGAAAAGGGTACTATCAGAACATAGAATATTAAAGAACTAGCAAAGTTCCAAAGACAAAGCCATAATTATCGTTAATCAGCTCATTCAGTCTCATGTAATTAATTTTTCTTCTGCTTAATCTTGAGTTAGCAGTTTTATGAACCTGTAGCTTCTCAACTAGAGTTCTGGAAATTCTTACTCATTTCACTGGTATGGTCTCAAAGTTATTTAAGCAATGCCATTTTGGTGACTTTTGGCCTGTATCCCAGAGTGCCTGTTATATTCTTTCCCCTGAGTCTCTGAGTTCGTCTCTTTTTGTTGATGATGAAGCACTCTGGCCTGTAGTTGCTTGCAAACACTTTTAAGAAAGTTATCACAGTAAAAGAATAACTACTTGTGAATGATAAAAGACTTAAAATGACCATTGTTAAAGATCTGATGGGAGTTCATTTGAGGGAATTTGGTTATTTCCGTGGCATGCAACATTTAAAAATAATAACTGAAATTATGACTGATAACATTATACTGGACATATGGACAACAAGGGTACTGACAAATTTCTGTAAACTTTGCACAATTTTAAAAATATTTATATCAATGACATTTACCCATGCAAACATAATCTATGGAAGGTTAAGCATCTCTTCTTACTTGACAATGATTTTCATGTCATTCAACATACAGATAAATCTAATTAATTTTTAATATCTCTCTTTTTACAAGGTAAAAGAACAAAGCTTTGAAGATTTCCAGAAGCCCTCTGAGAAATCTCAAAGTCAGTTCAATATCAAAATTTTATCTAGAATTTGATTTAGGGAAGGCAAAATTGTCAAAAATTTCAAAAAGTTTGAACATTTGATTAAATAAGATCATAAATCACTGTGAAATGAAACTGAGCTACCTATTTAAACAAAGTGACAAAATAATTCAAAAATAACTATAGGAGGTCACATGATTGTAAAAAACCTTATTGGCTCTTTTAAAAACTGAGAAGACTTGCTCTTCATAAATAATCAAGGGTGTGATAAACATTTATATAAAGCACAGGAAAATTCTGATATGACACAAAATCTTGTTTTCCAAAGCATATCATGCAAAAGGTAAAGAAAAAGATTTACGATCTCTTATTAAGAGCAGAAAAACAATCTAAAAAAAACTTACCATTTTTAGCAGAAAGTCAAATTCTATTTTTGCATCAGTATTCTTTTGATATCAAAGTTCATTAAGAAACTTATAAATAACACATCCAATCTGAGTCTGCTTTGACCACATGAGATAAGATTTCCTTTTCTGCAGACTTTCCACAGAAAAACTTTATATTCATTCAGTTTTTGTCTTATACTTTTCCTTTTCTCATATTGGAGCAACCAGTCATTTAATTTAGGACAAAATTACTCTTCTTCCCTTAACAAAACTACCTCCTACATTTCCTTCTTTTCAGGCAAAGTTATTTCTCTTCTTCGTTATTATTTGTAGTAGTTTTATTTACATATGATGATTCTTAGCCATTAATGACATTTAAAAAAATTTCTTTCTTTATTTATTTTTGGCCATGCTGTGCAGCATGTGGGATCTTAGCTCTCCGACCAGGCCCTGGCAATGGAAGCATGGAGTCCTGACCACTGGACCACCAGGGAATTCCCTAAAATTGATTTTTTAAAAACGAAATGTAATTGCTTTACAATGTTGTGTTAGTTTCTGCCTGTACAGCATCATGAATCAGACTTCCCTGGCAGTCCAGTGGTTAAGACTCTGCACTTACCGTGCAGGGAGTATGGGTTCCATCCCTGGGTCAGAGAACTAAGATCCCACATGCTGTCAGGCCAAAAAAAGAATATGCCAACATTGTGACTCAGCCATATGATGCACATACCCCCCACTTTGAGTCTCCCTCCCATGATCCCATCCCACCCCCTAGGCCTTCAGAGCGTGGAGCTGAGCTCCCTCTGCTATACAGCAGCTTCCCTCTAGCTGTCTATTTCACACATGGGAGTGTATTTATGTCGGTGCTGCCCTCTCAATTCGTCCCCCTCCACGCCTTCCCCACCTGTGTCCACAAGTCCATTCCCTACACTGGGCCTCTGTTCCTTCCCTACAAATAGGTTCATCAGTGCCGTTTTTCTAGATTCCATATGTATTTGCTGGTGCACAGTATTGTTTTTCTCTTCCTGACATACTTCACTCTGTATAACAGGCTCTGGGTTCATCCACATTACCTCAGCTGACTCCGTTTCGTTCCTTTTTGTGGCTGAGTAATATTCCATTGTATACACGTACCACATCTTCTTTATCCATTCATCTGTCAGTGGACATCTAGGCTGCTTCCATGTCCTGGCTATTGAAAATAGAGCTGAAATAAACTATGGGGTACATGTGTCTTTTTGAGTTACAGTTTTCTCAGGGTATATGCCCAGTGGTGGGATTGCGGGGTCATATGTTAGTTCTCTGTTTAGTTTTTTAGTGAATCTCCATTCTGTTCTCTGCAGTGGCTGTACCAATTTACATTTCTACCAGCAGTGTAAGAAAGAACCCTTTTCTCCACATCCTCTCCAGCGTTTATTGTTTATAGATTTTTTGACAGTGGCCATTCTGGCTGGTGTAAAGTGACACCTCATTGTGGTTTTGATTTGCATTTCTCTAATAATTAGTGATACTGAGCATCTTTTCATGCGTTTGTTGGCCATCTATATGTCTTCTTTGGAGAAATGTCTGTTTAGGTCTTCTGCCCATTTTTGTTTTGATTGTTTGTATTTTTGATATATAACTTCATAAGCTGTCTGTATATTTTGGAGACTAATCCTTTGTCTGTTGCTTGTTTGCAAATATTTTCTCACATTCTGATGGTCGCCTTTTCATCTTGTTTATGGTTTCCTTTGCTGTGCAAAAACTTTTCAGTTTAATTAGGTCACAATTGTTTATTATTACTTTTATTATCTTAGGAAGTGCGTCAAGAAAGATCTTATGGTGATTTATGTCAGAGAGCGTTTTTTTCTATGTTTTCCTCTAAGAGTTTTAAAGTGTCCTATCTTTCATTTAAGTCTTTAATTCACTTTGAGTTTATTTTTGTGTATGGTATTAGATAGTATTCTAATTTCATTCTTTTACATGTAGCTGTCCAGATTTCCCAGCACCACTTATTGAAGAGGCTGTAACCTTTTCTCAATATAGGGAAATTAGGAAGTAGGCAGTTATGATTGTCTGTCACATACCACCATTCTGTAGACTAGTGAATTTAATGAATATGTAATCTGTATGAGTTAGGGCTTTCCAGAGAAACAACCAATAGGATATATAGAGATAAGAGAAATTTGTTATAGGAAATGGCTCACACAATTACAGAAACCAAGAAGTCCCACAGTCAGCTATCTCCAAGTTGGAGAGCCAGGCAAGGTTGATATAATTCAGTCTGCGTCTAAAGGCCTGAGAATCTATGGCCTGACAGTGTAAGTCCCAATCTGATTCCAAAAGTACAAGAAGTAGGAGCTCTGATGTCCAGGAGGAGGAGAAATTGGATGTCTCAGCTCAGGTAAAAAGAGCTGTACCTGTTTGTTCTATTCAGACCCGTGTTGATTTAGATGATGCCCACCAGCATTAGTTAGGGTCATCTTCTTTGCTCAGTCTACTGAAGCAATGGCTAGTTTCTTCCAGAGACACCCTCACAGACACACAAAGAAATAATGTTTTACCAGCCATCTGATATTCCTTAGCCCAGTCAAGTTGATACATAAAACTAACCATCACTCCATCTTACAGTTTTTATAGGTATATGCTTCCTCATAGCACAACTTTTCGATGTGGCCAAAAAAAGCATGTTTATTAACAAATCCAAATATGTTTAGCTTCTGTGTTCCATATAAAATAAAAAGCCAAAAGTATGTAACCTTGTGCTTAGTAATGAATGTTTCAGTAGTTTATCTTACTTAGAAATGGTCTAGATATTTAACACATATCTGTTACTTAACTTAGCATAACTCAAAGTTTACATGTTACCAGAAAGACTTTGGAAAATATTTTCAGGCAGATATGTTATTAAACAAAGTTAATCATTATCTCAAGTTATTTCCTTCTTAACTATTTTTATAGCATATGCATGTTAGGCATGTATCACAAATGCAAAACCTATAAAGGTTAAATACATGGGTTCTTTTGTTTTATTGCTGTGCTTGATATGCATAAAGTAATGGATAATGGATATCACAAAATTTATTTATATTGCATCTTGTCCATTAGTTCTTATAATTTTTATAGTCTTAAACATTTAATAGATATACTATTACCTTCTTTGACTAGTAAACCCAAGTAAAATAAAAAAGTATGCTTAATGCTAACACTATGACATAGTCATTTTTATGATACCAGACTAGTCAAAAATTTACTCAGGCAGGTCACATGAATTTCAAAAACATTTGGGTTCGTTTCTATATTTCTTAGAGTTTTAAGAATATTTTATTTAAGGTCTTTAAACCAATTTGAGAGCTACTTTATGAGATTGTGTAAAATAATTTGGTAATACCATCTGGAAGTAGAAAAATATCATGTATTCATGACATATGTACATACATAAACATATACAAATATACAGACATGAGACCAAATAGCTCCCATTCTGAAATGTTAGTGATGAGTCTGATAAACACAGTAATGTGAACTCACCAATTTACATGAAATAGTTGCTCCACTTTATATTTTTATCTGAATTGTGTTTCTGGCAAACAGGACAAGGTGAGATTACTTACTCAATAGAGAGCTAAAGGATTTTACCAATATTTGTGGAGGAAGCGTTAAGACTTTCTTTTGCTCTGATGTGTAATCTTAAGGAGGCTGTAGAGAGAGAACAAGATGGCAGAGGAGTAGGTGGACAT
Organism: Capricornis sumatraensis; assembly: GCF_032405125.1. Classification (NCBI taxonomy): domain Eukaryota; kingdom Metazoa; phylum Chordata; class Mammalia; order Artiodactyla; family Bovidae; genus Capricornis; species Capricornis sumatraensis. Next base: position 36,331,782 of record NC_091085.1, on the reverse strand, counting down.
GGAGAACATCTCTCTCCATGGATACATCAAGAATACACCTTCAGACACAGAAGTACATGCAGAACACCAGCTGAGAGAGGACAGGAGTACCTCACCAGCGGAAAAGAATATACAGACCAATGCAAAACTTGGTAGGACAAAGGAATGTGGGGGAGAAACAGGAGTGTGAGTACGGCTGGACCTGCCCTCGGCAGGTGAGGGAACTGAAGCAGGGATCTGATCCGCGAAGCAGGGCAATTGTCTGAGTCAGAGGAGAAACACTGAAGGCTGAAACAGCTGATCTGTGGCAGCCTGAATGGAATGAGAATCAGACGGTCCTTGCCACAGCCATACATACCCCGGACAGGGACACATTCCCCTGAAAGGCGCAGGGGCTGGGAACTGGAGTTTAGAGATTGTGGAGCAATCCCTGGGCGAGGGCTGCTGTTGACTGTGGAGAGATGGATTGAGGGGATGTGCAGGAGATTGTGGTGGGAAATGCCTGTGGAGAAAAGCCGAGCAGTCATGGAAGCAAGGTGATACTGCTGAGTCACGTGTAGGGGGTGGAGCCATCACCATAGCCTCTCTCCCCCAACATTCCAGCATTGGCAGATGAACAATAGAGAGGCTGGTCTATCAAATGCCTGATGCACTGAACTACGGAGTAGGATCCCATCCAGGGTGCCCGTTGAAGTGCCTGACACACTCATCTACAGAGGAGAACCCCAGCCAGGGGGGGCCCCTCTATGTGCCTGACACACAGAACAACAGAGAAGGACCCCACGTAAGGCAGCCCTCTAAGTGCCCAAACGGACAGAGCTAGGGAGAAAGACTGGCCAAAGAGGCCTTCTGATTGCCAGCTACCAGAGGCTTGAAAAAAGACTCTGTAGGGCCATAACTCCTGCGGCAGAGGCAGTCTGTGTCTCTGTACACTTGGTGCGGCCAGGATCCCTGCAAGCCAAGCAGCTGTGCCACCTTCATGCTCAACTCTCACTGGGGCAGAGCTGCCACAGGCAAAAAATATCTCGCATCTATGTGCGCAGGCTCACTTCAGTCGTGTCTGACTCTTTGTGACCCTGTAGACTGTGGCCTGCCATGTTTCTCTGTCAGGGAGGGGGTTTCTCCAGGCAAGAATACTGGAGCATATTGGCCAATACTGGTTGCCATACCCTTCTAGAGCACTGTATTTCCTGCTGCCCTAGCCACCAACTCCCCTGAGTACCTGGTGCTGCCAGAACCCCTGCAACCCAAGCAGCTGTACCACCTCCACACCTGGCCCTCACAGGGACAAACCCAAGTCCTCCAGGGCAGCCTCGGGAGCAAACCCCAGTGGATGACCCACATACAGAGATGGAAATAAAACCACAATTGAAACCCAGGGGCAGTGTGGCTAAGGAATAAGACCCCAAACCCTCCCACCAGCTGTACAAGCTACAGATTAAATCCACACAATCAACTAGGCAAACTCTGTGTCTATGAAATATATAAAAGGTAAGCTCCCGCAAAAGAAAACACACTAGTTCTGATAGCTGTGGGCGTTGGAGGCAAGAACACAGGAGTAGGACCAGATTAGAATCTGAGCTGCCCCCATAGCAGAAACAGAGATCAGCACAGTGTTGGAGGGCATCCTAGGGAGGTGAGGTGGACTGTGATTCCCAGAGAGGGAAAGGACTCTAACAGCAGTGACTCAAGAAAAACGTTTATTATTCTTATGTTTTGACTTGTTCCGTAGATTCTTTTAGATTAAAAAAAATTTTTTTCCCCTTTTTTCCCCCCTCTCTGTTGTAGTTGTTGATTTTATTGGCACTATGAAATCTATTTAAGCTTTTGAGCTTTTCTTTCTCAGTCATGTTTTTTATTGTTGTTATAAATCTCTGCCTCTGCATTGGGCTTTTGCATTTCTGGAGAGTTTTCCATTTTTTTCCTTCTTCCATTTTTGTTTTTTGTTTTTTTTTTCCTTCTCTTTTTTATAATTTTAATTTTTAATTTTGTAACCTATTATATTTTTTCTACAGTTATTCTTTGGTTTGCTTTCCTACTGTTCTTTTCCCCTTGCAGTTAATCTTTAGCGTATGTAAATCTTCATCTACCTCTATTTAACTTTCCATATCTTTTCTTTCTTTCTTTCCTTTCCTCTCAAGATATTTGTTAGTTTTGTTTTCATTGCTTTATTCCCCACTTGGCACCCTGCTTTAGTTTTGTTTTCCACTTTGTGCTTTAGTTGGTTTTGTTCTTAACTGGTAAATATAATTTTTTATTTCTTTTGTTTGCCAAGTCAATCTATTGTACTTTATTTTTCTTGGACTGTTTTGACTTTGCTCATGGGTATATATGTATATGCGTATATTCCTTTATTTTAATTATTATTTGCCTGATTTTGTAACTGCCATTTGTTTGAAGTCCATCTTTGGTTTCTTGTTTTTGGACATTTGTTTTAATCTCACTTAATGCCATGACAAACCACTTGTAGAATCTTCATTGCTGACCAGAGATCAAGCCCTGAGTCTTTGGGGTGGGAGCACTGACTCCAAGACCCTGGACTAGAACTAACCCTAGGGAGTATCAAACAGTGAGAACTCACACAAAGGACACCACTTGAATGCAAGACCTGCCATCACCCAACCACCAGTAGCACCCTGTGCAGGCTGCCTCATCTAAACAACAAACAAAACAAAAATACTAACCCAATCATCAACAGACAGGAGTACCACCTCACTCAGCCTTGCCCATCAGAGGAGAAACCAACAAAAACTCAGCACAAATCTCACCCTATACAAAGCTTACACAAACCACTGGACCAACCTTAGGAGGGAAGAAACCAAAAGGAAGAAAGGGTTCAAACTTGAAGCCTGGGAAAAGGAGACCTCAAACATAATAAGTTAAAAAAACAGATAATGAAAAGGCAGAGAAATACTACACAAATGAAGGAACGAACTAGAAACACAGAAGTCCAAATAAAAGAAGAAGAAATAGGCAAACTGAAAAAGAACTCAGAATAATGACAGTAAAGATGATCAAAAACCTTGAAAACAAAATTGAGAAAATGCAAGAATCAATTAACAAAGACTTAGAAGAATTAAAGAATAAACATACAGAGACAGACAACACAATTAACTGAAGTTAAAAATACTCTAGAAGGAATCAGTAGCAGAATATCTGAAGCAGAAGAACGAATCAGTGAACTGGAAGATAAAATGGTGAAAATAACTTCTGAAGAGCAGAATAAAGTAAAAAGAATGAAAAGAACTGAGGATAGTCTCAGAGACCTCTGGGACAATATCAAATGGACCAACATTTGAATTATAGAGGTCCAGAAAAAGAAGAAAAAAAAGAAAGGCTATGAGAAGATTTTTGAAGAGATTATAGTTGAAATTTTCCCCAACATGGAAAAGGAAATAGTCAATCAAGTCCAAGAGGCATAAAGAGTCCCATACAGGATAAACCCAAGGAGAAACACACTAAGACACATACTAATCCAACTAACAAACATTAAACACAAAGAAAGAATATTAAAAGCAGCAAGGGAGAAGCAAAAAATAACATAAAAGGGAAACCCAATACATTTAACAGCTGATCTTTCAGCAGAAACTCTGAAGACCAGAAGGGAATGGCAGGATATATTTAAAGTGAAAAATCTACAACCAAGATTACTGTACCCGGCAAGGATCTCACTCCAAATTGACGGAGAAATAAAAAGCTTTTCAGACAAGCAAAAGTTAAGAGAATTCAGTACCACCAAAGCAGCTTTACAACAAATGTTAAAAGGACTTATATAGTCAAGAAATACAAGAGAAGAAAAAAGATATACAAAATCAACTCCAAACAATTAAGAAAATGGCAATAGACATATATATCAATAATTACTTTAAATGTAAATGGATTAAATGCTCCAACCATAAGACACAGACTGGCTGAATGGATACAAAAACAAGATCCATATATATGTTGTCTACAAGAAATCCACCTCAGACCTAAAGACACATATAGACTGAAAGTGAGAGGATGGAAATATATATTCCATGCACATGGGAAGCAAAAGAAAGCTGGAGTAGCAATCCTCATATCAGACAAAATAGACCTTAAACTAAAGAAGACTACAAGAGATAAGGAAGGACATTACATAATGATCAAGGGATCAATCCAAGAGGAAGCCATATAAAGCGTCTGCCTGCAATGCGGAAGACCCGGGTTCAATCCCTGGGTCAGGAAGATCCTCTGGAGAAGGAAATGGCAACCCACTCCAGTATTCTTGCCTGGAAAATCCCATGGATGGAGCCTGATAGGCTACAGTCCATGGGATCGCAAAGAGTCGGACATGAATGAGCGACGCGACTTCACTTCACGTACTCAGTACATGACAAACACTAACAGACATAAAAGGAGAAATTGACAGTAACACAATAATAGTAGAGACTTTAACACCCCACTCACACTAATGGACAGATCATCAAAACAAAATTAATAAGGAAACAAGTCTTAAATGATACATTTGATGAGATGGATCTCATTGATATCTTCAGGACATTCTGTCCAAATGCAGAAGAATACACCTTCTTCTCAAGTGCACATGGAACATTCTCCAGGATAGACCATATATTGGGTCACAAATCAAACCTCAGTAAATTTAAGAAAATTGAAATTGTATCAGGCATCTTCTCTAACCACAATGCTATAAGACTAGATATCAATTACAAGAAAAAAACTGTAAGAAACACAAACACATGGAGATTAAACAACACGTTTCTAAATAACCAACAGGTTACTGAAGAAATCAAAAGGGAAATTAAAAAATTTCTAGAAACAAATGACAATGAAAACACGACAACTCAAAATCTTTGGGATACAGCCAAAGCAGTCCAAAGAGGGAATTTAGAGCAATACAATCCTACCTCAAGAAACAAGAAAAACATCAAACAGACAACCTAACTTTACACCTAAAACAACTGGAAAATAAGAACAAAAAAACCCAAAATTAATAGAAGGAAAGAAATCATAAAGATCTGAGCAGAAATGAATGAAAAAGAAATGAAAACAATAGTAAAGATGAATAAAACTAAAAGCTGGTTCTTTGAGAAGATAAACAAAATTGACAAACCTTTAGCCAGACTCATCAAGAAAAAAAGAGAAAAGAATCAAATCAACAAAATTAGAAATGAAAAAGGAGAGGTTACAAGAGACAATGCAGAAATACAAAGGAATATAAGAGACTATTATGAACAACTATATGGCAGTAAAATGGACAACCTGGAAAAAATGGACAGATTCTTAGAAAAGTTCAATCTTCCAAGACTGAACCAGGAGGAAATAGAAATTATGAACAACCCAATTACAAGCACTGAAATTGAAGCTGTGATCAAAAATCTCCCAAGAAATAAAAGCCCTGGACTAGATGACTTCACAAGAAAATTCTATCAAACATTTAGAGAAACATTAATACCTATCCTTCTAAAACTCTTTCAAAAAATTGCAGAGGAAGGAACACTTCCAAACTCATTCTACGAGGTCACCATCACCCTGATACCAAAACCAGACAAAGACAACACAAAAAAAGAAAACCTCAGGCCAATATCACGGATAAACATAGATGCAAAAATTCTCAACAAAATTTTAGCAAACAGAATTCAGCAACATATCAAAAAGCTCATACACCATGATCAAGTTGGGTTTATTCCAGGAATGCAAGGCTTCTTCAATATATGCAAATATCAATGTGATACACCATATTAACAAATTGAAAGATAAAAACCATATGATCATCTCTATAGATGCAGATAAAGCCTTTGACAAAATTCAGCACTCATTTATGATTAAAAACCTTCCAAAAATGGGCATAGAAGGATCCTACCTCAACATGGTAAAGGCCATATATGATAAGCCTATGACAAATATTCTCAATGGTGACAAACTGAAAGCTTTCCCCCTAAGATCAGGAACAAGACAAAGAGTGTCCCCCTTCACCACTGTTATTCAACATAGTTCTAGAAGTCCTAGCTCTAGAAGTCAGAGAAGAAAAAGAAAGAAATCCAGATTGGAAAAGAAAAAGTTAAACCCTCACTGTTTGCAAATGACATGATATTGTACATAGAAAACCCTAAAGATACTATCAGAAAGTTACCAGAGCTGATCAGTGAATTTAGCAAAGTCTCAGGATACAAAATCAATACACAGAAATCACTTGTATTTGTATATACTAACAATGACAAATCAGAAAGAGAAATTAAGGAATCAATCCCATATACCATTGCAACAAAAGGAATAAAATATCTAGGAATAAACTTACCTGAGGAGATATAAGAACTGTACACAGAAAATCATAAGACACTGATGAAAGAAATCAAAGATGACATAAACAGATGGAGAGATATTCCATGTTTCTGGGTGGGAAGAAACAACATTGTGAAAATGACTATACTACCAAATGCAATCTATAGATTTAATGCGATCCCTATCAAATTACCAATGGCATTTTCCACAGAACTAGCACAGAGTGAAAGTGAAAGTTGCTAAGTCATGTCCGACTCTTTGCAACCCCATGGACTGTACAGTCATGGAATTGTCTAGGCCAGAATACTGGAGTGGGTTGCCATGCCCTTCTCCAGGGGATCTTCCCAACCCAGGGATCGAACCCAGGTCTTCTGCATTGCAGGCAGATTCTATACAGCTGAGCCACAGGGAAAGTCCTGAAGTAGCACAAAAAATTTCACAATTCATATGGAAACACAGAAGACCCCGAAAAGCCAAAGCAGTCTTGAGAAAGAAGAATGGAGCTGAAGGAATCAACCTTCTAACTTCAGATTACACTACAAAACTACAGTCATCAAGACAGTATGGTACTGGCCCAAAAACAGAAATATAGACCAAGGGAGCAAGATAAAAAGCCGAGAAATAAACCCATGCACCTATGGGTACCTTAGTTTTGACAAAAGAGGCAAGAATATACAATGGGGCAAAGATAGCTTCTTCAATAAATGGTGCTGGGAAAACTGGACAGCTACATGTAAAAGAATGAAATTATAGGCGTTCCTTATGCTATACACAAAGATAAACTCAAAATGGATTAAAGACCTAAATTAAGACCAGAAACTATAAACCTCTTAGGGGAAAACATAGGCAGAACGCTCGATGACATAAATCAAAGCAAGATCCCCTATGACCCACCTCCTAGAATAATGGAAATAAAAGCAAAAGTAAACAAGTGGGACCTGATTAAACTTAAAACCTTTTGCATAGCAAAGGAAACTATAAGCAAAGTGAAAAGACAACCCTCAGAATGGGGGAAAATAATAGCAAATGAAACAACTGATAAAGGATTAATTTCCAAAATATACAAGCAGCTCATACAACTCCATGCCAGAAAAACAAACAACCCAATCAAAACCTGGGAAAAAGACCTAAACCGACATTCCTCCAGAGAAGACATACAGATGGCTAACAAACACATGAAAAGATGCTCAACATCACTCATTATTAGAGAAATGCAAATCAAAACCACAAGGAGATATCACTTCACACTAGTCAGAATAGCCATCATCAAGAAGTCTACAAACAGTAAATGCTAGAGAGGGTGTGGAGAAAAGGGAACACACTTTTGCACTGTTGGTGGGAATTTAAATTGATACAGCCACTGTGGAAGATGGTATGGAGATTCCTTTAAAAACTAGGAATAAAAGCACCATATGACCCAGCAATCCCACTCCTAGGCCTATACCCTGAGGAAACCAAAATTGAAAAAGACACATGTATCCCGTTGTTCATTGTAGCACTGTTTACAATAGGTAGAACATGGAAGTAACCTAGATGTCCATCGACAGATGGTACATATACACAATGGAATATTACTCAGCCATAAAAAGGAACACATTTGAGTCAGTTCTGATGAGGAGGATGGACCTAGAACCTATTATACAGAGTGAAGTGAGTCAGAAAGAGAAAGATAAATATCATATTCTAATGCACACATACGGAATCTAGAAGAATGGTACCGGAAAAACTTATTGACAGGGCAGCAATGGAGAAACAGACATAGAGAACAGACTTATGGACATGGGGAGAGGGGAGGAGAGGGAGAGATGTAAGCAAAGAGTAACATGGAAACTTACATTACCATATGTAAAATAGAGAGCCAATGGGAATTTGCTGTATGGCTAAGGAAACTCATACAGGGGCTCTGTATCAATCTAGAGGGTTGGGATGGGGAGTGAGATGGTAGGAAAGTTCAAAAGAGAGGGGATATATGTATACCTATGGCTGATTCTTGTTGAGGTTTGGCAGAAAACAAAATTCTGTAAAGCAATTATCCTTCAATAAAAAAAAACAACAACAAAAAAAGCTGTGGAATGAATTTTAGGTGAGAGACTGAGGGAATATTCAGTCAGTTGTCTAAATGTTTCCAAGGCTCATCTGAGTGGATATAGTATCCAATCTGTTTAAAATTAGCCTTTTTTAAAATTATTATTATTCTTTTCTTCCTCAGGTAGTTGCTTCTGGGGATCCCTGAGTCCCTTGAGAGCCCTCATAGGGGCCAGAGGCTTAAAATTCTACTGACTATAGGGAGTTGAGGGCCTAGACAGGAAAGAGAAGTTCTAACAGGGCTAGGTACTCATTGCACTCAATTGCACTCATTTCACATGCTAGTAAAGTAATGCTCAAAATTCTCCAAGCTAGGCTTCAGCAATACATGAACCGTGAACTCCCTGATGTTCAAGCTGGTTTTAGAAAAGGCAGAGGAACCAGAGATCAAATTGCCAACATCCGCTGGATCATCAAAAAAGCAAGAGAGTTCCAGAAAAACTTCTAATTCTGCTTTATTGACTATGCCAAAGCCTTTGACTGTGTGGATCACAAGAAACTGTAGAAAATTCTGAAAGAAATGGGAATACCAGACCACCTAACCTCCCTCTTGAGAAATCTGTATGCAGGTCAGGAAGCAACAGTTAGAACAGGACATGGAACAACAGACTGGTTCCAAATAGGAAAAGGAGTACATCAAGGCTGTATATTGTCACCCTGCTTATTTAACTTCTATGCAGAGTACATCATGAGAAATGCTGGACTGGAAGAAACACAAGCTGGAATCAAGATTGCTGGGAGAAATATCAATAACCTCAGATATGCAGATGACACCACCATTATGGCAGAAAGTGAAGAGGAACTAAAAAGCCTCTTGATGAAAGTGAAAGAGGAGAGTGAAAAAGTTGACTTAAAGCTCAACATTCAGAAAACGAAGATCATGGCATCCGGCCCCATCACTTCATGGGAAATAGATGGGGAAACAGTGGAAACGGTGTCAGACTTTATTTTTTGGGGCTCCAAAATCACTGCAGATGGTGATTGCAGCCATGAAATTAAAAGACTCTTACTCCTTGGAAGAAAAGTTATGACCAACCTAGATAGCATATTCAAAAGCAGAGACATTACTTTGTCGACTAAGGTCCGTCTAGTCAAGGCTATGGTTTTTCCTGTGGTCATGTATGGATGTGAGAGTTGGACTGTGAAGAAGGCTGAGCGCCGAAGAATGGATGCTTTTGAACTGTGGTGTTGGAGAAGACTCTTGAGAGTCCCTTGGACTGCAAGGAGATCCAACCAGTCCATTCTGAAGGAGATCAACCCTGGGATTTCTTTGGAAGGAATGATGCTAAAGCTGCAACTCCAGTACTTTGGCCACCTCATGCAAAGAGTTGACTCATTGGAAAAGACTCTGATGCTGGGGGCAGGAGGAGAAGGGGACGACCAAGAATGAGATGGCTAGATGGCATCACAGACTCGATGGACGTGAGTCTGAGTGAACTCTGGGAGATCGTGATGAACAGGGAGGCCTGGCGTGCTGCGATTCATGGGGTCGCAAAGAGTCGGACACGACTGAGCAACTGAACTGAACTGAACTGAACAGGGCTAGGTAGAGGAGTGAAGGAGGCATTGTTTGAAGGTGGATTCATCGAAAGATTCAAAGAATGAAGGGAAAGGGAAAGTGGTAAAAGGAAGAGAAATAATGGAAAGGGAGAAGTCTTAGATGAGTCAGTTCAGAGAGATCCTTAGTTGCAAATTATCCTTCATAATATCATGCCAACAAGAAAGGAAGTGGACAGTTAATCCAGTAATGGTGGAGCATGTAGTTAGCAAGTAGTTTCAGTCAACTGAGAAGTTCTGTGGGGGAAGCAGGAATCAAACAGAGAGAACAAAGAGGCTTCAGAAGGAGCTAGGAAACAAATTTCCAGCCCAGGAGTCAGAGAATAAATCACCATTTGAAACGAAGAGCCAGGAAGAACTTCCAGCCCAAGGGTCTGATGATGAATTTGATCACATCTAAGTTGTAGCACCATAAGTGTTAAAGAAAAAGTTGTCCTACACCTGTTAAAACAGTAAGAAAGACTTTATTCAGGACTGTTTTGATAGGTGATCAAGACTATGGCAGTAGGGGAGAGAGACTGGGCTCAACTCTAAATGCAGTAAGAATGAGTAGAGATTTATAGCCAAGGAGTGGGCGGGGGGTTGAGGGGATGAGTCCCTGGGTAGAAAATTAATGAGGAGGCATCAAGAGTTAGGGGGATTGTTGTTAAATTGACTTAACAGGTTTCTTGCCAAAGGCAGGCTATGGTGATCTGTTATCACGGGTGGGAAATTCTCTCTACACTGACTTAACAGGATTCTTGATACATTTAAGCTGTACAGCAAAGTTGGAGGCCATAGTTGACAATGAGTCCAGAAGAGATAACAAGGAGTCTAAAATTTGGTCAAGGAGCATGTCTGTGCTGTTTTGTTACAGCAGCCCAGATGGATTAATCCAGGTGGGTCTAACTGACCTTGTTACTAAAACACTTGACGTAAGGACAAGTTCCAGTTCCCTGCCCCCACGCAGAATCCAGAAGCAGTCCCCCAAATTGCAGATTTCCAACTTTAAACACTGGAAGATTCAGCCTCCCCCAGTCCCCCGATAGTAAAGGCTCCTGCTGCTGTAATTATACTAAGATTCTTTGACTTCTATTTTCACCAGGCTTTATGTGTTCACCTTGTGTCACACTTTTCTGCCTTCTAAACTTGTCCTTCAACAGTTTTCTTCACTTTTGCACTTACAAACTTGACAGGAGAGGTGAGAATGGGAAACTTACTATTGAAAATAATTTCTTGATCTCTCCATTCTGTCTTTTAAGTATTTATAAAAACACATTATATCTTAGTCTCTGATTAAGTAAAACTGAGTAACAAATGGATTGAAAATCTTAATGTTTTCATTCTGAAAAATTACTGCTTTATGAAAACTTCATCTGTAGCAGACAGACAGTGGAGAGAGTGATTATTCATATTGCAGACTAATCTTCCCGTTTTCAGAATATTTTACAGAGAGCTACTCCTTGCCCCCAACCATATCCCGACATTTCCGTTCTTTCTTCACTGCCAAATACTTTCCCATTTTTGCAGGTCTTATAATCTGTTAATACAAACACTTGAGATTTACAGTTTTTATGCCCAAGAATGACATTATGTCTGACATTTCATTTAGTTTTTAAGACTTCAAAGCCTTAATCTCAGAATAGCAAGCAGCTTCTTCTAGAAGGCTAACACCAACAGTTGGTAGTGGCTCTCTGAGTGACACTTTTGCATTTAGCAGAACAGAAAATCATAGTGGGTTAGTGCTGTCTACCCTGAGAGTGGACTGGGGAGTGATGGCGGGGTGGTGGGGGGGGGGGTGCCACATATTTTTCTAACCTTATTTAGCCCAAAGGGAAGGGAAGGTGACTTTTTTCAAACACCGTGATGGAAACAGTCTGTGATAGGAACCAATAATAGAAGACAGTTTGGATTGAGAAGGCTTTTTAGTGCCTCTAAAATCTCACTACCCCTACTCCTCAGCTTCTCATTATGTACCCTGGTGAGTTTGCCTTCTTCTGGTTGGTCACCTTTTGATGATGCTCCTCTTAGTATGTACAATCCATGATGGAATGAATAATAGAACATCTTACATGCGATGGAATACAAATCTGTCCAATGTGACACTTCTTAAATTGATCTTTTTAAAAACTGTGTTCACTTATTTTTGGCTGTGCTGGATCTTTGTTGCTGCACGTGGGCTTTCTCTAGTTGTGGTGAGTGGGGGCTGCTCTCTCGATTCAGTGTGTGTGGTTTTCACAGTGGAGCACAGGCTCTAGGGCTTGCAAGCGTCAGTAGTTGTGGTGCATGGGCTTAGTAGCCCTGTGGCAAACCCACGTCCCCTGCATCGGCAGGCAGATTCTTAACCACTGGACCACCAGGGAAGTCTGAAATGTGATGTTTTTATTGAGCCATTTTAATACAGTTAATCCAAATATGTCTTCAGGGTTATGTATTTCACTCGAATTTTGTAGGGAAGGAGAAAGAGTAAGTAGAAATCAAGACCAGAGGGTGGACTCAACATGTGTGTTTGAATATCCTAAACTACTATGATCCTGCTCAGGCTGGTGGTGGGTGACATGGTTGAAGTGGAAGGAAACAGGGCAAGTCAAAAGACCACAATAACTGCAACTTTCATGAAAAAACTGAGAGAGGATGGGTTTAAGAGTTTGGGCAAAATGAAGCTTGTGCTTCATTTTTCTATACTGTCTCTGATTACTGATACTGAGCTTCAGGATATATAAAATGAAGTCCACACCTGATGGCTCAAATGGTAAAGAATCTGCCTGCAGTGCAGGAGAACTGGGTTCAGTCCCTGGGTCGGGAAGATCCCTGGAGAAGGAAATGACAACCCACTCCAGTTTTCTTACCTAGAGAATTCCATGGACAGAGGACCCTTGTGGGCTACAGTCCATGGGGTCACAAAGAGTCGAACAAGAATGAGAAACTCTTTCACTTTCTGTACTATATCAATCTTCTCTAATGTCTTTGCTTATCCTGTAGTTATTAATTTAACTTATGAAAATGATGTTTATATGACATGAGTTTTCCTAAAATCTGGCATGAATTTTTTTGATTTGGAGGCAACATGAGTGCTTACAGTCTTTAGGTAATAGAGCTGCAAAATACAGAGCCTGAGTTCTTCAGCAGGTTTCTGCCAAGTGTAAAGATTGAAGAGGGATGGAGGAAGAAGAGCTCTAGTTTGGCTTAAAGAGACCCCGGGAATAAAAACCTCAGTTAGATTCTTTGCAAGCTGCTTTTGAATTAAAGTTCAGATTTGAGAATTTAACTGGGTTAGAGTAACTCTAGAGGACCTCAGGGTTTCTGGGATATCTCAGAACCCCAGAAAGCTACTCATCTTCAGAAGACTCAAATCAGGATAAGCTTGGAAGTTGACCAACCAAATATGGAGAATCCTGCCTATAGAAATAAACCCTAAAACAGCTTTTCACTCTCAAGGCAACCTCAGTCTTCTCAAGGACTAATGTAGGAGCAAGTCAAGCAGTTATTAAATATCCAGTTTACTGTTTAAGCAACAGATCAGAGTGCATGTTAGTTTCATGAGCATAGGAAATCCTTTCAGTCATAGTGTGGATTTGTGATATCTGTTCATTTTATTTCTTTGAGTAGAAAAGACTGCAGAAGGAAACTCCTCAATGCAAATTACAATGGCTTCCAAGACAGCAGTGATGCTTAAGAAATGTCATGTTGCTTGACACACGGGCTTTTTGAATTGTGCATCAGAGTATTTGTGTAAAATAGTACTGTGAGAGTCCTTTCTGCAAAGCTGTCTATAAACATTTTCACTTCCTTGTAAATAATTACCATAGGATAAAAGGACCAACTAGAAAGTATGAGTTCTAGGCCCTGAGTTCTTGTGCCTCATCTAAATTTGCTTTATAAAATCTCTCTGGAAAAATCAGGAAAGTGAATTTAATGGCCTGGGTGGGTTTTTGCATTGTAAGTCTACAAAGCAGTATATTGAGAAAGCTTAGTGCTTGGAATCACCCAATGTACTTTATACATTTATTTAGAGAAGAATAGTTTAGTTTTAATTATTTATGATAATAGCTCTCAAAACACTAGTAAATGTCCTTGGGTGCATATTTTGTAAAAGTAATGAAGTCTTTTGTAACGTGAGCTTTCTCTGCAGGTATAAGCTGCCTTCTCTTTGCTAGCAGACCAGGGCAGAAGAGTGTCTCTGTGTTTTTGCATAAGACTGTATATAAATTACCAGGCTGGAGGTGTTTAGCAAGATGCTACTGAACCTGATCAAGGATTTCTAAGAACTATTCCTGGGTATACTCACTACCCCACCCCACAACCACCCTCCCTCTCAATCATAACATTAGCAACTTGATCAAAGAAAACATCACCATGAGGGGGATGAGCTGCCTATCAGAACATTGTTGTTATGGTGTTTCAGTGTTTTTCTTGTTGTTCTTCCTTTCTTGCTACAGTCTTATGGTACTACAATAAAACACACAGAAAGAAGCAATGTAAATCTACTATATTTCCTTCTGGCCTGAGTTGTATATACTGTGGTCTACGGATAAGTCTTATTATGTCAAAAAACCTTCTTTTTTCTTTGGTTTCCTTCTTCTGCTTCTCTTTACCTAGCTCCTCTGCCTAGGATTAGCTTTTTTTTTTCTCCCCCTTCACTTGTGGGGAATTTATACACAACAAAACCATGGGAGTGTCCACAGAGCAGTCAGCAAGTATGTGTCATTCATTGACCACCAAAGTTACAGGTTCTGTTTTATACCTTTTTAGTAGCCCCCCTAGTGCCTAGTTAGGGTTCCAACATACCTTGATGATGAGAATGATCTATACTCAGTCCAGAGTCAGTGGGGCAAACCCCTAGCACATTTTGATTTAACTTTTACAGCTTTGCTATTTGCAGGTGACCTGAAAAGTGCTGGTGTATTGTTATCTATAATTATGAATCCCATTTCCTAGAGATTTTGTGAGAGTTAGATGAGATGCCTTTAAAGTACTTTGCAGAAAAGAATCGGCCAAGCTTGAAAGCTGGTGGGTGAGATTCACTTAGCTAGTAAACAAATCTAGTTGTGTCTTCATTACAGAATGTTGGAGATCTGGATACTCAAGAAGTTTCTAGACATAGCCATTAAAATTTTACTGTAAAAAAAAGATTACTGTAAGAATATTCTGTTTAGCCCTACCATCAGTCCATAGGCTCCCAGACAGAGACTGATTATTAAGAAAGCTGTATGTCAGTGCCTCATACTCAAATGAAATTGCACACAAATCATTGTCGTTTGGACAGGAATACAGTTCTAGTAATGTCAAAAGTATCCTGCAAATTAAATATGGCTTTTTTTGTGACCGAAAGAGACTGACCAGTTCTGCTTAAAGTTCTAACTTCAGGAAAAGAGCCTCCTGGACATCTGATTTGAAATAAATGAGTCACTAGTGAATTAGAAGCAATGGCAGAGACCAGATAACCTGGCTATGGGCAAGGGGCTACCTCTTGAGAGGCAAATGTAGTACATGATCCATGAGGCAGTAATGCCAAACAAGACATGAGGGAAACATGGATTGATCCGGCAACCTGGATGGGCACAGATGGGGAGTGATTTCTAAAACTAATGGCAATGCCACCTGCCCATCAAGGATGGCATGCTAGCTCATGGGTGCAGCAAAAAGGATAATGATAGATGCTTTAGTGAACACCTTTATTCACAAAACTTTCTCTTTAAATGAAAGGGGTCTGCTGCAGTTATGTTCTGCCCTGTTACAAACGACTCCAAAATTATTGGTTTAAACCACACCATTTTATTTATTTGCTTACAGTTTATGTTTGAATCCATTTGTTCAATGAGATTCTTCCCCTCCCCACCCACAAATACAGACTCTCAATTTTATTGATCACCTTTAGAGGAAGCTAGAACTAGCTAGCTAATTTAAAATGTGATTAATAGACAGAATTAAGAACTTATCCTATCTTTCCCATATTATCTGAATTTCAGTGTAACTCAGTATTTGATGGGGGAAATGTTTTTTCTACAAAAAAAAAAAATCCCAGCTAATAAAAAAGGAAAAAGAAAAATATATCATCATATGTATCCTCTAATTAACTGGTTCTAGGGTAGTGAGCAGCAATATCTGGTAATGTTATAATTAAATATTATATATCTCCTGATACACGTGTGTGGCTCCATCCATGAAGCTATCTTGCCAACAAACACCACACATATAAATAAACAAAGCCCTGAATCTGCTCCAGACTTTAGATCTAACTATAATTTCACAGGAAACATAAGAGACAGTGAAATATGTTTTCTTAAAAAAAAAAAAGGATGCAGTCAGCAAAACAGACTGTGGGAAACTTAGTAGGTAAAAAGAAAAAGTTTCTTCACTTAAAAAACAAATTACAAGATTCTCAGTGGGCGAGAGGGGCAGGTGGGGCAGGCAGGGCAGCTGCCGCTGCTGTGGCCCAAGAGCGGGCCATGGAGAAGCTGCTGTGGGTCCTGAGTGTCCAGGACAACAAGGAGCAGGGCCTGACCATGCAGGTCCTTGATGCCTTTTCCCTTAGTTTCAACACCAGGCTGAAGTGGTTTGAGATATGCGTTGTCAGTGGCATCTTCTCCATCCTTGGAACTGGATTGCTGTGGCTCCCTGGAGGCATAAAGCTTTTTGAAGTGTTTTATACCTTTGGATATACTGCTGCCTTAGCCAGTACATGCTTTTTAATGGGACCCATGAAACAACTGAAGAAAATTTTTGAAACAAAGAGACTGCTTTCAACAATTATTATACTTTCGTGTTTGGTGCTTACACTGTGCACTGGTTTTTGGTGGCATAAGAAGGGGCTGGCTATATTATTCTGCATATTGCAGTTCCTGTTGATGACCTGGTACAGTGTGCCATACATCCCATATGCAAGAGTTGCACTAATTAAGTGCTGTTCTTCTCTCCAGAGCTGAAAGCTCTTTGGTAAGAAGGAAACTTTGAAAAGACCATTTGAAAGTTGATGTTCTGGGTTTTTTTTTTTTTTGCTTTTTTTTTGATGTTTTCCTTTTGGTGGAGTGCACTTTTCCTGACCCAGTATTCACTCCAGAACAACTGCACTGACCATCTAAGACCATTTTGTATACTGATAAAAACTACATGCTGATTAAACTGTTAAATGCTTGTGACAGTAAATTCATTATGTGTCATTAATCTACTCTTCCAGAGACAAGGAGATTTTAATCATTGCCAATTGTAAATGATTTTTAGCCAGTTTTAAAATCTTTTCTAAACAGCATTTGGGATGTGAATATTTAAGGATAAGCCTATGCTGCAAGATATATTCAGCCTTTTTGGTGGTTTTTAAGTGTCTACATTTTAAAAACCTTTTTAAAATAAAAACTTTAAGTGTGAAAGTTTTTGCTTTAAGCTAAAGATTGCTTTATTATATGTAATAAAAAATAATATATAAATCTTCATAATTTTGAAATAAACTCACACTTGGGAAAAACAAAGAGCAAATTACAAGATAAAAACAGAGAGAAAGAAGGGCAACAGAGAGAAAGGAGAGAGAGACTTAAACACTTACTGAAGAATTGCAGTATCTTATTTAGATACTGACCCAAACAACTGCTGCTGCTGCTGCTAAGTCACTTCAGTTGTGTCCGACTCTGTGAGACCCCGTGGACTGGAGCCTACCAGGCTCCTCCGTCCATGGGATTTTCCAGGCAAGAGTACTGCGAACTGCCAAAAAAAGGAAAAAAGGAAGACAAATGAAGGCCATGGAGAAAGAGTGAACACTGACTGGATATATATAAATCCAATATATATATATTTGAGAATATAAAAGGATTATTTTTAATGTTTTTAGGTGTGGTACTACCATTGTGATTATGTATATATTTTTAAAAGAGTCCCTATCTTTTAGAGATACATAGTAACATATGTGTAGATGAATTGATGTATTCTCTAGGATTTCTTCAAAATAATCAAAGGTGGAGCAAAATTGGCAGTTTATTTATACCTGATGAAGCTAGGCAATAGGTACATTGGGAAATTTATAGTATTCACTCTATTTATATGTGTTTGGAAAATCCCATAGTATTTTTTTTTTAATTAATGGAAATCACTAAAAGAAATGAAACATCATAACTTCCAAACCAGTATAGGGTGATGGGAGGACAAGAGGACCAGGAGAAAAATAGCCCAGAAAACCTTACCCATCTAATAGAGGTAGGAAAGAAGGAAAGCAAAAACAGTTGCCCAAACAGTAGTATCCCAGCAAATGAAAGTTCTCTAGTAAGCCTTACTTAGCCATGCTTAGACTCCAGAAATCTCACCTCCGAAGTGAAAGTGCTTTTTTGAACTAGGACACTGGGTTCTAATCCTGATCCTGCCTGTTATAGCCATGATGTTCTCTGGGCTAAACTGTGCAGGATCCTCAGGCTGTATAAGACCCCAGACATCCTTTGGCTATTGGCAGCTTTGTGACAGCTGGCTGGGACTAGAGATCCAATTTGTGCCACAAAGCTAGCAAAGCCAACTGGGTCACCTGAGGAAGTAATCTGAGCTCTAACCTGGTGAGCTAACTTTCAGCCTGTCCCCTGCTGCTGTGGCACTTCAGGCAGAGCCTAAAGCTCTGCGACCTAACAGCCAGTCCCAAGACACTATTCCAAGAGCATCGTCTCTTACAGACTTTTAAAATATGATTTGGCAAGATTCTAGTAAGGGTGATTTGCAGCCTATTTGAATGAAAATATATGTCAAAAGACAGGGCAATGGGATGGAGGTGTGAATACCACAAAGACCACTGCTGGTCGGGCATGGGGATTTTGAAAAGGAAGAAAGCCTTTCTTCACTCAAATGTGAATTTAAGCTCTTTTCTTCTTTCCAGGTTCATCTTTTCAGGTGCTTTCTATGTATTTTCCCACATGTTCTCTGATTTTTTTTCTTTTGGTTTCTCCTTTCAGAGGAGAACGGTGCTTATTGTCATCTCCTAAGCACTGCATGTATTACCGTATTTCTCCCTGGATATGCAGTTTTCATATGGCATTTCCATCTCCATTCCTGTTCCCATTTCCTTTTTGTCAAAACTTGCCTCTTTTTTAAAAAATAAATTCTTTTATTTTTCCTCTGAATCTCTGTACTTTATTCTCTCTGAAACTCCATGGCTTATTCTGTTCTTGCTCTTGTCCCCTCTGGTGCATAAGACATCCATGAAAAGATTAAGTAGCGAAAAGCTCTCTGAGTAAGGTCAGGATGTGTTGTGATGTGGAAAAGCTTCTGTAGTTACTGTGCTTTATTGGTTGAGGTTGTTGTCCTTTTTATCCCCCTGGGCATTCACTAGGTATAATGTCTGGATTCTGTCTTCATTTAGCTCATAAACTCTCTTAGGGCTCTAAAAGTCAGATTGTCTTTTCCTTTGTATTTCACTTCTCAATTTGATTATCACCCTACATGGCATCTGGTTCATGATGAGAAGAAAAGATTCAGAGAAAGAAACCAAATGAAAAAAAAAAAAAAAGACCTATGTTACCTTACCAAAATTGACCTTGAACATTGATGAAGTCATAGCTAACTCTTTCTATAGGAAATTGAGGTACACCAGCATAGGCACTGAATAATACCGTATACTTTGATGATGATGGGGGATCTAGAGCTATTTTAAAAAGGGAAAACTGCACGAAAGAAAGTAAAGAAAAATAAATTGTAAAAAAAAAAAAGGTAAAAGAACTCCCAGGTAATCGACCCACAAATTACTTATTTCAGCAGAAATAATAAACTTACTACATCAACACAGTTCTAATACTTTATGTATATTTACTCATAATCTTCTTCACAAACCACTATTAGCCCAACTCTGCAGATGAGAAAACTGAGGCCCAGAGAGGATAAGTCTGTTATCACGGTTACATAGCTGGTAAGTGGTAGCTCTGGGATTTGATCCCAAGCAGCCTGGTTACACTGTCCAAGTAACTAACTGCAGTAGCATTTTGATTTTTTAATAGAATTTGTACTTGCCTTCATTTATAAAGATTTAAATGAAGTGTATTTCTCTAATATTTCAGTAGAAAATGAGTCTCAGGGTATGGGCAACCTAAAAATTTTGTGTGGACCTTTGCTCATATTCATGATTCCACACAAGTTATAACGAAGAGTGCTTAAAAATCCAGCACAAAATTTTCAGCGGTAGCAGTGAGGAACATAAGACAATTGTTAAATGATAGTTATCAGAGAAGAACATTTTATGTGAAAAATTCTAAGTAAAACCATAACATAGAACATAACTCAGAATTTCAAAAAAGCAAGAAGATAATCTGTTAAGATTACAATCTAAGGATCAGAATGTATATACTTGATGAACGTATGTGATTTTCAAAATCAATATGCAAATTTTAATTTAGGGGAATTTCAACACAGATATATACAGCTATGACATGGATGTGGTATTTATAAATATATCATAGGTACATTGTCAAGGTAATGTAAATCTACCACCATTGCTGGTGGTAGAAAAGATATGATCAGTGGCTCTCTCGTGTCTGACTCTTTGAGACCCTATGGACTGCAGCATACCAGGCTTGCCTATCCTTCACAGTCTCCCAGAGTTGGCTCAAGCTCATGTTCATTGAATTGGTGACATCATCCAACCATTTTATCCTCTGTTGTCCCCTTCTCCTCCTGCCTTCAATCTTTTCCAGCATCAGGGTCTGTTCCAATGAGTTAGCTCTTTGCATCTGATGGCCAAAGTGTTGGAGCGTCAGCATCAGTCCTTCCAATAAATATCCAGGGTTGATTTCCTTTAGGATTGATTGGTTTGATCTCCTTGTTGTCCAAGGGACTGTCAAGATTCTTCTCCAACACCGCAGTTTAAAAGCATCAATTCTTTGGCACTCAGCCTTCTTTATGGTCCAAATCTCATATATGTACATGACTACTGGAAAATCATAGCTTTGACTTTATGGACCACTGTTGGCAAAGTGATGTCTCCGCTTTTTAATAATGCTGTGTAGGTTTTTCATAGCTTTTCTTCCAAGGACCAAGTGACTTTTAATTTCATGGCTGCAGTCACTATCCATAGTCATTCTGGAGCCCAAGAAAATAAAGTCTGTTACTGTTTCCATTATTTCTGCATCTGTTTGCCATGAAGGAAAGGAACTAGATGCCATGATCTTTGTTTTTTTGAATGTTGAGTTTTAAGCTAGCATTTTCACTCTTTTCCTTTACGTTCATCAAGAGGCTCTTTAGTTCTTCCCCTTCTGCCATAAAAGTGGTGTCATCTGCATATCTGAGGTTATTGATATTTCTTCTGGCAATCTTGATTCCAGCTTGAACTTCATCCAGCCCAGCATTTCACATGACATACTCTGCATATAAGTCAAATAAGCAGGATGACAATATACAGGATTGACGCACTCCTTTCCCCAATTTGGAACCAGTCTATTGTTCCACGTCTGGTTCTAACTTTTGCTTCTTGACCTGCATACAGGTTTAGGCAGGTAAGGTAGTCTGGTATTCCCATCTCTTGAAGAATTTTCCACAGTTTGTTGTGCTCTATACATAGTCAAAGGCTTTAGTGTAGTCAGTGTAGCAGAAGTAGATATTTTTCTGGAATTCTCTTGCTTTTCCTATGATCCAATAAATGTTGGCAATTTTATCTCTGGTTCCTCTGCCTTTTCTAAGTCCAGCTTGTACATCTGGAAGTTCTCAGTTCATGTACTGTTGAAGCCTAGCTTGGAGAATTTTGAGCATTACTTTGCTAGTGTGTGAGATGAGTGCAATTGTGTGGTAGTTTGAGTGTTCTTTGGCATTGCCTTTCTTTGGGATTGGAATGAAAAGTGACCTTTTCCAGTCCTGTGGTCACTGCTGAGTTTTCCAAATTTGCTAACATATTGAGTACTGCACTTTCATAGCATCATCGTTTAGGATTTGAAATAGCTCAACTGGAATTCCATCACTTCCACTAGCTTGTTTGTAGTAATTCTTCCTAAGGCTTACTTGACTTCACTCTTCAGGATATCTGGCTCTAGGTGAGTGATCACACCATTGTGGTTATCTGGGTTGTTAAGACCTCTTTTGTATAGTTCTTCTATGTATTCTTGCCACCTCTTCTTCATATCTTCTACTTCTGTTGGGTCCATATAATTTCTGTCCTTTATTGTGTCTTTGTTTATCCTTGCATGAAATGTCCCCTTGGTATCTCTAATTTTCTTGAAGAGATCTCTAGTCTTTCCCATTCTGTTGTTATCCTCTATTTCTTTGCATTGTTCACTTAGGAAGACTTTCTTATCTCTCCTTGCTATTCTTCGGAACTGCACTCAAATGGGTATACCTTTCCTTTTCTGCGTTGCCTGTCGTTTCTCTTTTCTATTTGTAAGGCATCCTCAGGCAACTGCTTTGCCTTTTTACCTTTCTTTTTCCTGGGGATGGTTTTGATCACCACCTCCTGTATAATGTTATGAACCTCTGTCCATAGTTCTTCTGGCACTCTATCAAATCTAATCCCTTGAATCTATTTATCACTTCCACTATATAATCGTAAGGGGTTTGATTTAGGTCATACCTGAATGATCTAGTGGTTTTCCCTATTTTCTTCAATTTAAGTCTGAACTTGGCAATAAGGAGTTCATGATCTGAGCCACAGTCAGCTCCTGGTCTTGTTTTTGGTGACTGTATAGAGCTTCACCATCTTCAGCTGCAAAGAATATAAGCAATCTGATTTTGGTATTGACCATCTGGTGATGTCCATATGTAGAGTTATCTCTTATGTTGTTGGATAGGGTGTTTGCTATGACCAGTGTGTTCTCTTGGCCAAACTCTCTTTGCCTTTGCCCTGCTTATTTTGTACTCCAAGGCCAAGCTTGCCTGTTATTTCAAGTATCTCTTGACTTTCTGCTTTTGCATTTCAGTCCCCTCTGATGAAAATGACTTCTTTTTTTGGTGTTAGTTCTAAAAGGCCTTGTAGGTCTTCATAGAACCATTCAATTTAAGCTTCTTTGGTATTAGTAGTTGGAGCATAGACTTGAATTACTGTGATATTAAATGGTTTGCCTTGGAAATGAACTAAGATCATTCTGTCATTTTTGAGATTGCACCTGAGTACCACATTTCAGCCTCTTTTGTTGACTGTGATGGCTACTCCGTTTCTTCTAAGGAATTTTTGCTCACATGGATGCTAGGGTGTATGCATGGTTAGTCACTTAAGCCGTGTCTGACTCTTTGCAACCCCATGGACTGTAGCCTGCCAAGTTCCTCTGTCCACAGGATTCTCCAGGCAAGAATACTGGGCTGGGTTGCCATGCCTTCCTACAGGGCATCTTCCTGACCCAGGGATTGAACTGGGGTGTCCTAAGTCTCCCGCATTGGCAGATGGGTTCTTTACCACTAGAGCTACCTGGGGATATAATGGTCATCTGAATTAAATTTTCCCATTTCCATCCATTTTAGTTCACTGATTCCTAAAATATCGATATTCATTCTTGGCCATCTCCTGTTTGACCACTTCTAATTTACCTTGATTCATGGAGCTAACATTCCAGGTTCTATGCAATACTGTTCTTTACAGCATCAAACTTTACTTTTATCACCAGACACATCCACAACTGAGTGTTGTTTCTGCTTTGGCTACACTTCTTCATTCCTTCTGGAGCTGTTTCTCCACTTTTTCTCTAGTTGCATATTGGACACCTATGACCTGGGGGGTTCATCTTTTTGCTATTGGACACCTATGACCTGGGGGGTTCATCTTTTTGCCTTTTCATACTGTTCATGGGTTTCTCAAAGCAAGAATGCTGAAGTGGTTTGCCATTCCATTCTCCAGTGGAAGAAAGGATAAAACTATATAAATCAATTTAGGAATTATCTGCCACTCAGAGAAAGAATTACCTGCAAAATACAATATTTGGACTATGAGCTGGAAAAACGCTGTTGAGCCTTACTGTTAGCGCTTGCTGCTGTGAGGCTGTAGAAATCTGTCTCTCTTGTGTTGTTTACAGTGCATTATCTGTAACCTTTTAATGGTTGTCAGTGAACTTGCTGGGATAGCTGAGTAGTTTTCGGTTCTTATACTATACAGATCAATACTCCATCATTAAACTTAGGACGTAGATTTCAACTGACTGAGAGGAGAAAGAAACTGACCAAGTTGTTTTTCCAACATCCTAGTGGCAGGTGGTATAGGAGAGTAAACTGAGATTGTAGCTTGTGAGTAAATATCTTTCAGACTCTAAAATTCAAAAGATCACCAGGACATCAGGGATGACTTAGACCCACCTCTTCAATATCTTGTTCCTCGTTCTGCTCTGTTCATATTGGTGGATATTCTGTGTGGCTTATAGGCATTGATAATACACTTGGAACTTCTGTCATGGTCTCTTCCTTTTTTTCTTACTAATGTAAGGCTGAACTAGTGGTTGAATTAGTGGAACAAAATTCATTTGATGCATGTGTACAGATGTGTATGCATGCATGCCTGCTGTTCCTATTCCATATTATAAATAACCATAAAAATTTTTTTTTCTGATCCATCAACTTTTTAACTGGAAAAATTTTAAATAGATAATTTGCATAGTTCAATTAAAAAGTATATAAAAGAGTACACAGTAAGAAGTCTTTCTCCTCTCTCTGTTCTCATTCCAACCAATCCATTTCCACTCCTGCAAACAACCAATGCTATTAGATTTTTGGTATCCTTCCAGAGATATTTTATGTATATACAAGAAAAATTATATAAATACACATTTTTTCTTCCCTTTTTCATACAAATGGCTATCTGGTTTACACATTATTTAGCTTACTTTTTTCAGGCAACAATAAATCTTGCTGTCTTCTGATACTTTCTCTGCCCTGGCTCTCTCTCCTGTCTTTGCTCACTGTTCTATTTGTCACTCATAATATGCATTCACTCTCCACTTTTGTGTGCTAGAAACACATTAGTCCATTCACTGATTAGTTGACTTCTCATGCTAAAGATTCTTGTGACTTTTTGTGCTAAAGATTGTACATTTATGCACTCAGTGTTGTCTGCTTAAATGTAATCCCCCAAAGGATGTAGTCTAGACTAGAATAATTGGTGTAGACTAGAATAATTATGAGTTGAACGAATATCTTCTCCTAACTTTGACTTCTGACTTTTTGCCATCCACTTAGTGTTGTAAAACTAGATACACCTACTTTTACTACAGTGCTAGCTTGTTAATAGACAACATGGATTGGCCAGATTTTGATAGAAGATATATAGAATCATTCTTTTAGTAAGTCAGTATGATAGGAAAATAGATATAAAATAATTATAAACCTTTCAGTTCTTTTAAATTGTATCTATAAATTTCAAATTTGATCTCTATTATAACCTTAAACTACTAAATTTTTTAAAAGGACTTGAAATATTTTTGATAGCTATACCTAAAACTTATATGAAAATGACATGTGAATAGCTAACTTTTAAAAACAAGAGTATAAAAAAGAGTAAAAAGATATTAAATTATACTTAAAAAGTAATAAAAACAGGGTGGTATTGGCACAAGAACAGATTAATGAATGGAACAGAACAGACAGAGATACACTAATGTATATATAATTATTATTAATTTTGTGGTACCACAAAAATGATAAAGAGAAGATAACTGGAGTGGGGTGCCATTGCCTTCTCCCAACTTAGCAGATAGTTTTGGGAAAACTTACTCATCATATGAGAAAAAAAATGTAACTAGATACCTGCCTAAAACCCCACATGGATTAAAGGCCTAAACATGGAAGTTGAAAATATAAAATTAATAAAAGAAAATATATAAAACTATCTGTGACCTAGGGGGAGGAAATAATTTGTTTTTCATTTTTTCATGCTGAAAATGTTCAAATATGTCAGAAGTATGAAAAATAGAACAATGAACTTTCATATAGCTATCACCCAGATTTTAAAATTAGTAAGATTTTGTCATGTTTGCTTCTTCTACCCTTTTTTCATTAAAATTTTTACTTTGTCAAAGTATCTTAAAACAAATTCAAGATTTCAATTTCATCCAATATAGTCCACAGTGTAATTTTTAAAATATGGGCATATTTTCTATATGTATCTACAATGCCATCTTTGTACCTATAAAAGATAATAATTTTTTTGGTCCTACCATGCAGCCTGTGGGATCTTTGTTTCCTGACCAAGAACTGAACCCTGTTCCTGGCAGCAAAAGCACTGAGTCCTAACCAGTGAACTGCCAGGGAATTCCCAAGATAACAACAATCATGTAAGGGCCTTTTAAACAATCAAACTAGTACACATCAAGTACGTTAGAATAGTTTCCTTGGGTAGGAGAGAGAAGGAAAAATGGGAATGAAGCATGGAAACAAAAAAGAATAAATAAGTAGAACAAGAGAGAAAAAAAAACATGCCTATGTCAGTGATGATAACATACCATGAACTGAGGGATAAACCTCAATCTGAAGTAACATAAATGATGCTAGTCATGGGATCTCTGAGCAAAGTGTTCAAACAGGGTTACCTGTTGGGGATTTCATCTCTTACTCCTAGCATGGTGCCTGACACCCAGGAGGTACTTAGCAAATGTTCCTGAAGTAAATGGTAATGTGTTCCTAGAGGTCAGTGCCAGATTACAATATTTTACATCTGGTTCTAAGAAGTAAAGAGCTATATTGCCTGGCTGGCAAAATAATTATCACCTGAAAAAAGCATTTATTAAATATCTTCTAATTCATGAAATTTATCCTTTATTAGTTCATCTACTGTTTGTTTCAAATCTCTGAATAACAGAACTGTGTCTTTCATTATGGGGAATGTTGGACCACATGTCACTTGAAAGGTGTGTTTCCCTAAGTGTTTTTTAATGTACTGGCTTGAACTCAAAACTGGCCTATCAGGGATGGTTAATGTTTTCCTCATGAGGAATCTCGATGCAGTTGAATATTATAATTTTAGCGTGTATTTTATTAACTCAGAACCTTTTCAGTTCATTTTTGCTAATCTACAATTCCTGTAATTATCACGAAAAAGTACTCTGGCAAATTAACCCCACTTCTTGATGCAGGCTTAATAGGAAAAAGTTATTTTGAAAACACAATGGTTTATAAGCACTGGTTTACAAAACACACTGCAACACACTTACACTTTGTAATACGCTTTTAAATAGTTAAACAACTTCACTGGTGTTAAGTGTGTTTATTTCCATCCTTTATTTTCCCCTGTTAACTTCATTACTTAAGGTACATCTGACTAGATGTTGGCAAAGGACCTCCTGGAAGCATGCAGTTATGGTGAAGGAGAGTGGAAGGAGCCCCTGTTTGAGGAGGAGAGTGGACATCATTAGAAATAAGTGTGATTTGAACAGCTGACTCTGATGGAAGATTGTTGAGAGAGTAATAATTGGTTACACGAAAGTCGCTCAGTCGTGTCCGACTCTACAACCCCATGGACTGTAACCTGCCAGGCTCCTCTGTCCATGGAATTCTCCAGGCAAGAATACTGGAGTGGTTAGCCGTTCCTTCTCCAGAGGATCTTCCCAGCCTAAGGATCAAACCCAGGTCCCCCGCATCACAGGCAGATTCTTTACCATCTGAGCCACCTGGGAAGCCCAATAAAATTATAATCAGGGATTATGCAGTGAATCTGTGGATTGAAAGTAACTAATAACTGCTCCATATAATCTAAGATTCAGAAATACCTATGATAAAATAACTATGAAGAGGTAGAATCAAAACGTAGTCCTGGATGTTTTGATCATTGAAGCTGGAACAATGGGAATAACCATGAAAGCTTCTAAAATAAATCCTTATAGGAGTCAGTGAGCAGAGACAAAAGCAGACTTTAGAAGAACTAACTTCAAAAAAGTTTCTCTATATAATAGAGGTCAAATTGTTAAACTAAAACGATCAAGTCCTCCCAGGGATTCTAGGTCATGTCTCAGCCATCACTGTTGACTCGGACATTTCTAGAGACCTGGTGTATACACTCACTCTTCCACCCTCCACTTTCCTCATGGCCCAGGCTTCTGGACACTGAAGTTCCCCATCAGTCGGTTGGATGGTGGTACAGGCTGCTGCTGCTAAGTCACTTCAGTCATGTCTGACTCTGTGTGACCCCATAGACGGCAGCCCACCAGGCTCCCCCGTCCCTGGGATTCTCCAGGCAAGAACACTGAAGTGGGTTGCCATTTCCTTCTCCAATGCGTGAAAGTGAAAAGTGAAAGAGAAGTCGCTCAGTCGTCTCCGACTCTTCGCGACCCCATGGACCGCAGCCCACCAGGCTCCTCCGTCCATGGGATTTCCCAGGCAAGAGTACTGGAGTGGGGTGCCAGCCTCTAAATACAGAGCTCCCTGGGCTCTGCAGTTCACAGGAAAAGGTCTTGTGAGAGCCAGAAAGTGCATCCTGAGTGTCTGGTGAGATCAAACCTGAAGAGAGAGGGAGATAAGGAGAAAGTTGAGTCATTAGTCACTTCTTTTAACTAACTCTCTGAAGTTGGCTGGCTTCACACTAGACCTGGTGATTAAGGGGAGAGAGATGGCTCTTACAATTCAAATTCTTTAAGTACAGAGAAATTAAAAGCTTCCCCTGGGCATTCCTCTTTAAATGCTTCAAAACAAACCTCAGTGTCTCTAGGCTAGTGCGGTTCTCATCTTGCACACAGCCGTTGATGGGGAGAGGGAGTGGGTCCGGCGTCTCCTATTGGACGGTGACGCCGTGGTCCTCCGCCTTTTCACAGCAATCTCCCAAAGGGAGGAACAGAGGCACAACACCAGGGGGCAAACTGACAACCCTGAGAGGTCATTGCACTGTCAGAGAGCACATGCAGGCTGTTATCCTGAAGAGGGGAGACTGCTTGCAGTTTTCCAAGTAGGTAGTCTGGCGTTTGCTAAAGAAGTGCTTTTTCGTTCCGTTATCCCTCATAGAAGAGAACATATATGAAAGTTAAGAAAATTCAATACTGAGAATAATTTTTTTTTTACTTAAAAATTTTTTCTAATACATAAGTGTGATTCTTAGTTCCAGAGACTCAATTACTCAGTTATCAGAGATAATATGGATGAGGTGACAAGACCCATACCATCTACCTCGCTGCTCAAACAGAAATCTAGGATTCATGTTGTTTCCTCTCTTCTCATATCCAGTCTATTAGTCTCATTATTTGTCCTTTACGTATATAAATATATATTTTTTAATTTGTCTGCATTTTGGGTCTTAGTTGCATCATATGATTTCTTTCATTGGGGCACATGGACTCTCTAGCACGTGAGCTCAGTAGTTGTGGCACATGGGCTTAGTTGCTCTGCAGCATGTGGGATCTTAGTTCCCTGACCTAGGATCAAATCCACATCCCCTGCATTGCAAGACAAATTCTCAACCACTGCACCACCAGGGATGTCCCTCAAAATATTTTAATTCATCCACTTTTCTCCATTCCCATGATACCATTTTACTTTAAATCATAGCCCTATCTCACCTGAACAATTACAATAATCTCTTAAATAGAACTCACTCTTACTTCTCTATACTCTATCTTTTGGTAGCCAGAGAGATTTTTTTAATTTTAAACATCAAACCTTTCATGAGGTTGTGTCATCTTCAGTGGCTTCCTTCAAGGGCTATAGATGAGTTGGCCCTTCCCTACCATCTAACTTCATTTCCTACCATACTCTGCCCTCATACCATGGGCTTGTTTGAGGTCCCTGGACTAAGCCAACCTCTTATCTACCTCAGAGACTTTGCCCTCATTTCCCCTGGCTGTAATGCTGGCTTCCTCGTGACTGGTTCTTTCCTATCTTTTCGGTCTTAGCATAAACATCTCTTTCACAGATAAGATCTCCCCAACTTGTCTCCTTCCCTTGTTTTTTTACTTTTATTAATATCCTCTGCTTATCGTGTTCATAGCACTTATAATCTGAAATTATCCTATTTATTTGTTAATGTATATGCTGACTGTTGATCTCTTCTCTCCCACAACAGAATCTAAGCTTTTCCAAGGTAGGAACCATACTTGCCTTTGTGATATCACTGCATCTACAGTACTTGTAATAGTGCCTAGAACATAGTAGATATTCAGTGGGTATTTGCAAAATGAATGAATAAAGAATAAAGAAAGATCATCTGAGCACGAGTTAGCAAACTCTGACTAACCCATCAAGGGCCAGAGAGTAAATATTTAATGTTTGTCACCTACAGTCTCTGTAGCCTGTTCTTCATGTAATGACCATTCTTCACTGCTACAAAAGCAGACCATGGGCTGGATGTGTCCCAAGGGTCATGGATGCCAAGCCCTCATTTAGACTAAGGGAGAAGTTTACCCATGACCATAGTTACCTCTGATGTCTAACTTTTGTATACTTGTCTTGAGTTCTAGACTGTAGTAGATAAACAGGAGTAGCTGTGTCGTTGTTATCTCCTTGTTCATGACCCCTTCTTAGTGAACCTGTTCCCCTCAGTTCTTGGAGAAGAATAACTTTATCAGATAAGGTATCACTCGGTCATGTCTGCCTCTTTGTGACGCAATGGACCATAGCTCGCCAGGCTCCTTTGTCCATGGAGTTCTCCAGGCAAGATTTCTGAAGTGGGTAGCCATTCCCTTCTCCAGGGTATCTTCATGACCTAGGGATAGAACCCAGGTCTCCCACATTGCAGACAGATTTTACCATCTGAGCCACCAAGGAGCCCTATTTATGGGAATAACCACCAGAGAATAAGTTTGTATGCTACCCGATTTCCTCCACACCTCCTTCTTGCTACTCATGGCCAGTTGTACTAGAGCTGAACTCTACCCTAATCACATGATGTCTTTGTGGAATTTGGACTTAGGCCACTAAAATTTAACCAATTAGATGCTGTGATGGGCTCGAAATAAAATGGTTGAGTAGATCCAAAGCAAATGTAAGAGCATATTTTCAGAGAATAGAGATACCACAATAAAAAGGAAGTCAGTCTACTAAAACCACTGAGAAAGAAGGAGCTACACAGGTAGAAGCTGAGACCTGAAGCCCCAGGGTCCTGTGAGAAAAGGACTAGCCTTGGGTCCAGTCCCATGGCCTGCATGTAGGTCTGCTTTGCTTATGTCCTTGATATCTGTGAAGTGGTCTGTTGTTATCTCTCCTTAACTGACCTAATTTGAGAGAGCTTCTATTCCTGACAATGGGACTGACTGTTTCAAGTTACTATCAAAACTACCAATTGATACACACATATTTGACAGATACCTGCTATGTTTAGGACGTCTGATAGACATTATATGTATAAGAAATTGTTACTGCCTTTAGGGAGGGTAAATATAGTTGAGGGATGAGACAGAGATATACAAAATAATAATTAAAAGCATAGGCCATGTGTGGTAAGTACCTCATGACAGGATTCTATGTGTCTTAGGGTTTAAAAAAAATCAATTTTAATGGTATTTAAAGTAAAATGAAAATGGATGCTGAGGAAATAATACTATTTCAAAAGAATTACACAGTAGTGCATCCTTACAAATAAAATTGCTTTTTATTAAGAATTACAGTTTTATTTATCTGAGTATTTAAACGACACTTTAGCAGAATTTTAAAATTAGCCATGAGTTAAATCTATTCAGATTAACCAAGAATAAACCATTCCTGTACTCTTTCGGAAAGAGATAATGACTGTCCTCAGACTATCTAAAAAATGTTTGGTCTTAACAACAAAGGACAGATAAAGTCCCTGGTGTGTTCAAAGTGAACTCAGGGTATTTTATCAATACAGGCATCAGGTTACCAATTGCTTTCAAAATGTGCTCCCTGATATTGTCTCTGTGTGGACAAAACATTCACTCTGAAAAACCATCTCTAGAGATCTGTGTCTAATATAGGTGTGTATAGGAATTAACTCAGAGAAGGCAATGGCAACCCACTCCAGTACTCTTGCCTGGAAAATCCCATGGACGGAGGAGCCTGGTAGGCTGCAGTTCATGGGGTTGCGAGGAGTCAGACACGACTGAGCGACTTCACTTTCACTTTTCACTTTCATGCGTTGGAGAAGGAAATGGCAACCCACTCCAGTGTTCTTGCCTGGAGAATCCCAGGGACGGCGGAGTCTGGTGGGCTGCCGTCTATGGAGTCGCACAGAGTTGGACACGACTGAAGCGACTTAGCAGCAGCAGCAGCAGGAATTAATTTTTCCTGAAAAATGTGTAGAAATGCCATCTTCTAGGGATGCTACCTATAAGATCTAAAGATCTGCTCGTCTGAAGTGGAAATAAACTCCATAAAGAGGACAAGTTTTTTAGGGTTGTTTGTTGTTGTTGTTGTGACATGGGGTATCTTTAGTTTTGGCATACAAACTCTTAGTTGTGGCATGTGGGTTCTAATTGCCTGACCAGGGGGGCCCCTGCATTGGGAGCACAGAGTCTTAGCCACTGGGCCACCAGGGAATTCCCTATCAAGATTTTTTTAAAGTAAGTTTTTATCAAAGCATTGTTTTAAAAAGAAATAAAGATGGGAAGTGGGGAGTAATAAGATTAATTGCCTGTCATATGAATGCATAGAAATTCAACCTATGTACCATAATCTACACTTTAGGTACCAGCGATTTTTCTTCATCCACTGAGTATATATAGACTTGATACAAAACAGAGTATGAGTCAGTAATTAATTTGTGTTCATATGCCAATACTGATAGTATTAATAACTAATCAGTGGTTCTCCAGCTTAAAATAAGAATCACTTGGGAGCTTGTCGAAACAGATTTACTGAACTCCCAGAGTCTCTGATTTAGTAGGTAGGCCTGACAATGTGCACTTCTAACAAGTTTCCAAGGTGATACTGATGCTACTGGTCTGAGCAACCGCACTGAGAACCACGGAACTAACAACATTCACGTAAGCCTGGACTTCCCTGCTGGATATGCCTAGAGAGTCCGCTACAACTGTGGGAAGAAACAGCCTGAGGTGATTTTCTTATGAATTCTAATGCTCAAAAGTCAGACAATAATTCTGGGGATTCTGTAATTCTGATTGATTTTTAATTTCCGTGTTTTCACTTAAGGCCCAGTGCCAGCTCATAGTGGTGGCTTAGGTAAAGAGGTGCATGTAGCAGGCTCCCGTGAGAGTCACCAGCAAAGGACCACGGCAGAAAATCTCACCAAAGCAGCTCACACTAAGTGCTCTAGTGATTGTGCTGGGCCAGTCCAGTTCCCATGTTTGGAAAGGACTGTCCAAAAGAAATGGAGTGCTGCTACATGGGTGAACCTTGAAAATATTGTGCCAAGTGAAAGAGGCCAGTCCTCAGAGACCACGTAATATGTGATCCTGTCCATATCAAAGTTCAGAACAGGGAAGTCTATGGATACTGAAAGTAGATTAGTATTTTTAGAGCTGATGGGGAAGGGGAGAGGTGGGGGAGTTGGGGAGGAGGTTATCTAAAGGGTACAGGGTGTCTTTTTGAGGTGATATAAATGTGCTAAAATTGTGGTAATAGTTGTACATACCTGTGAATATACTAAAAGCCATCGAATTGTACACTTCACATGGGTGAATTATATGATATCTGATTTATATCTCAGTGAAGCTGTTAAGAAAAAAATACTGTCCGCTGGCACTTTGGTCATCCTCATGCCAGGCTCAGCGTCTTCCTAGTGTCCAAAAAGCTTTCCCCAGTTCTTGTGCATGCACAGACTGTCTCAAGCAGATGGCCAGGCACTAATATTAGTGGCCATTTCTAAAAGCAAAGAAGGGATTCCCAAAATATAATTAAGCTTTTGTTACCTATTACTTTTATCTAAAGTGGCAGAAGAAAGGTTATGAAAAAAGCACAAAAGACCAACAGAACAGTTTTCTGGCTTCTTTCGAAAGTGGTTTGTAAAATAAAAACTAAATGTTCCAAGTGTAAGAATTAGGAGAAATCACTGAGGCGAGGCCTACACCCCAGGAAAGCACAGTTTGAAGGGGACCATGAAACTTGAGCTTCAGAAAGCATGTTTATATATCCCACAGGATAGAGATGGTATTAAGAAGTGAAATAACTTTTCTTTCAAGGGCTACATGAAAAAACTGGTATGTGAAGGAAAATGCCCTGAACTGTTCAGGCCTTGGACATACTTTAAAAAAAAGAAAAAAACTTCAGAAAATGCAAGTCATCCCCAAAGCAAATTACCTCAGAGGTAATTCATGACTCTATTTGTAAAACATTTTCTGAGCACATATAATAGCCCCCAGCACTATAGTCAGACACTGTCCTAGGCTTAAATAATCCCAAGGAAAGAGAGGCTGTCCCAGTCTTCAAGGAGCTTATTGTTCTACTACTTTCTGGTGGCCACTTTGACAAATGGTGTTTTGGAAGCATAGAAAAGGGACAGGTAAATTAGACCGTGGGCTTAGAGACACCTTCCTGTAGAAAATGACCCTTGAGCTGAGTTTTTGTTGCTGTTGTTTGTTTGTTTTGTTGATTTTTTTTTTTTTTGAGCTGAGTTTTAAAGGATAAGTAGATGTTAGCTAGCTAGAGAATGAAGGGATAGGACATGACAGTGTGACCTTAAGAGCAAATGAGGAAGCTTAGCTTTGAAAGACACTGTTGGCAGTGGCTTGGCTCCTTCATGCTCCTGGCACATGCAGAATCGGTCTACTGGGGTAACCCTGATCCCTGCGATCTGGTGACATTACTTCCTCCTTTTATTTTTCCACTCGTAGAATTTGCCACTGGTGGTAGCTTGCTATCGTTGCTTGCTTCTGCTTGCCTCACCATCCTGATGACTTCTTAGCTCTTTCCTCAGCTCTGTAACCAGTTTACTATAGTGAATGTCCTCTGCTCCAAAGACCAAAAATGGGGGGGAAAAAGGCAAAAGAAAAAAGTGGGAAGGCATAGAAACAGCAGACAGTGTCATTTCTGATGGAAACAGCAATCACCTGCAAATGGCTGGGATGAACGGTTGTGTGAGGGGAGAAGGACAAATACAACAAGAGAAGTAGAGTGTTCGGTGCGAAACTGAAAGCTGCGGAGTCATTGAAGGATTAGGCAGGTGTCTGATTAGCATTTAGTAAGAGCACCTTAGGGCTTCTCAGAAGGCACTGGTGGTGAAGAACCAGCCTGCCAATGCAGGAGGCATAAGAGACTCGGGTTCTCTCCTGGGTCTGGAAGATCCCCTGGAGGAGAGCATGGCAGTCCACTCCGGTATTCTTGCCTGGAGCATCCCATGGACAGAGGAGCCTGGCAGGCTATAGTCCATTGGGTCTCAAAGTGTTGGACATGACTGAAGTGACTTAGCACACACACATGCAAAATCACCTTGGTAGTAATGCAGAGAGCAGGTTTATTGGGGTTGGTCATGCTCAGCTTATCAGTAGGAAAACCATTTAGGAAACTGTTTCAATAACTTGGTGAAGGATGATACTGTCATGGACTAGGCATTAGACCAACATTTTGGTCTCAAGTGCCCTTTATGCTCTTGAAAATTATTGAAGTCTCCAAGATAGCTGACTTAGTTCTCCACAGCACATACAGACACAACAAGGTGATAGAAAAGAGATTACTTGTTGATGAATATTTCTATTTAAGAGCATAGACAACTTTTCTGAATAATTTCTCGGCTGATTCTCTTCTAGTGCTTAAACTAGTCACTGAAAAGAAGGGGCAGAGGAAGCATCATGTCCTCTGTTTGAAACTAATCGTGATTCTGTCTCTGGATCCAGGATTGGGGCTGGATTCAGCCTCCTCTGAAGCTTATGGAGGCATCTACCAACAAGGAAGGCTGTGGAAAAGGTAAGAGGTATCAGGGCAGCGCTATTGGTGGCTGTCGTAGGACTCATCAGTGTAGAAGCTGTCCATCAAAGTCCCAGATCTAGCGATGATTAACCAGAGAGACAGTGAAGTAAAAAGAGCTGTGACCTGAGGACTGGACTGTAGTGCGCACTGACACTTAAGGAACGAGCAAAGGAAAGGCATGCTCTGAAAGAAAGTCTGGGGTAGAAGGAATAGTGGTTAGAATCGCTGGACTCTAAGTCAGGCTGCTATAGTCGAGCTCCAAGAATGCTGTTACCTATCTGATCTTGAGAAAATTACTTAGATTTTCTAAATCTGTCTTCTCATCTAAAAGATGGCAGAAATAATTATGCCTATTTCATTAGTGCTATTAAGAGGGAGGATTAAATATAGTAATTGTGTAGTTGGCCCAAAACCCTTATTAAATGAGGGCTATTGTCTTATTAGCATTTGTATTAATGAGGATCTGCTTCAGAGATGGAAAGATAATCAGATGTAACAGAAATCAGGAGAGAAGAGAATTAAAAAAAAATATCTCTAGTGATAAATACTGAAAAGAAGTCGCTTAAGATAAGGACTCTCATGCAATACTTAAGGGTTATCCTATTCATATTTTTAGCATCTACTATTGGCTTATATTAAACTAGCAGTCAACTAAATCCACAAGATATTTTTATACAAACTCTGGTCAGACTAGGTCTCCATCTTTCTGTACCTGTGTAGCTAGCTGCAAGATTTAATTTATGTACTACCTTGTTGCTAACCACTAGCCTTGTAAGATTAATTTGAATCTTTGATCTATTTTGCTTACATTAGGTGACATTTCCATTGTTAATGTCATCTGCATATTTGATATGTATATCTTGTTTATTTTTGTCTAGTATTTTCACAGTTAAGTGGTAAGTTACATTTATCTATGCTTCATTCTGTCTCTATATTTATTTCACATAGGATTTTGATAAATAAGTAAATGCCTGAACATGCCTAGTACTATGTGTAACACAAAGAAGATGTTCCTAAATTCTTCCCTACTGCCTTCTCTCTTCTTCCCTGGATCACTCTTCTTTTTCTCTCCGTTCTTTTAAAATTTCTTTAAAACTTTGTTTTAACATATTGCCTTGCTTACAAAGAGAAACTACATATAGAATAGGATAGTGTTTTAAAATCCAATTGGCTGGAATAGATTTAGCTGAATTTCATGGTTTGAGTTGGTGACAGCTCCGTAAAGGGAGGATAAAGGCATAAATATACTTCTGTCTCCTTTTCTCATGGCTTGCGAATCTCTGCTTGAATGCTCTACCTCCCATCCCTCTCTCCCACATCCCCTCTAGACCCCCAAAAGAGAGCACAGTCATTTCACTGCTAACAGAAATGAATTCATTGAGTATCTATAATGTGTACAGCGTCAGGTTAGGACTGAAGTTAAGATACTCGAAGCCAGAAACAGTCTGTCTGCCTTTTAGGACCTAATGAAATCTAGTATCTGGGTTTAAGTCCCTTCTGCTGGAGTCTCTTTGTTTTCCTGTAAATCGACGATCCCATGCTAACAGCTAGGGGAAAGAAAGAAAGGAGACACCTTGTGGATTTTGTCCTCCCACCCAGGTAATATGTACATTTTGTACACATATTCTTTCTTGCTTCCAACAAATATTTCTGAAACTTTCATTGTATGCCAGGCATGATTATAAATACTAAGGGTACTGTGGAGAATAAGGCAGGCAAGGTCCTTATCCTCGTGGGATTTATAGTCTAGACGGGGTAGACAGACAATAAACACAAAGAAAAATGCGTGAACAGGGCACTGTTTGACATAAATGTGACCTAGAGTATTTGAACAAGTGACACGCTGTAGAGTGGCTCCTTTGGGTTGAGTGGGCAGGAAAAGCTCCTCTAAGCAGGTGACATTTCAGCTGAGACCAGAATGACAAGAAAGAACCAGTTACACTAAGATCTGAAGAACATTCCAGGCAGAAGACAAACTAGTACAGAGCCCTGGAGGCAGGGATAAAATCCCTGTGTTCACAGGGCTGAAAGGAGGCCGGCGTGGCTGGAGTGCAGCACCCGAGGGGGAGAGCGGTATAAGATAAAGCAGGAAAGCCGTGGGCCAGATCACCTGGCAAGACCTGGCCAACCTGGTGGCCTGTGAGAGTGTCCTGGGGAGCTTTAAAAATGCTGGGATCCCTCCTCCAGAGATTCTGATTAACCTGATCTGGGGTGGGGCCCAAGCGACAGAAGTTAACAGAGGCCTCTGTGCAGCCAGGGTTGAGGATTGGTGATATCTGGGTTTCACAAGCCATGGTAGGGAGTTTGTATTTTCTTCTAAAGTGGAATGGGAAGTCACTAAGGAGTATTTAGCAGAAGAGAGATGGGATTTGAGTAATTTATTTAAAAGATCCCTCCAGATGCTACATGGAGAATGGACTATAGAGGATCAAGAGAGGAAGCAGGCGATTATTGTCTTTTTGTGGACATATGCTTTCATTTCTCCTGGGTAAGTATTGGAGTTGCTGGAAACAACCCAAATGTCTATCAAAAGGTGAATGGATAAATAAACTGTGATGTGTCCATACAATAAAATACCACTCAGCAATAAAAACAAAGAACTACTGCAATAGCATGGATGGAGCTCAAAACCATTCTACTGAGCAAACTCAGGCAGACGCGAAACGGTATATACTATACTAATCCTCTTATGAGGTTTAGGAAAAGGTAAAACTAATCTGTGGTGATAGCAATCAGAAGAGGCTGCCTCTAGGGGCTGGAGACTATGGGAAGCAGTTTAGTAGAGAATTTATTAGGGTAATGGAAATGTGTATTTTGATTACATGAGTATACATATTTATCAAAACTCCTTTGAATTGTGCATTTAGGATCTGTGCATTTCATATAACATGGATTTTATACCAATTCAAAAAATGAAAAAGAACTACTACACACCTTCTAGAATGACTTTTAAAAAATGCCAGGTGCTGGAGAGGATAAAGAACAACTGGGACTCCCAGATGTTACCGGTGGGAGTGCAAAATGGAAATTAGTTAAGTAGTTTCTGATAAAATTAAACAGGTACTTACCATACAATTCACCAATCTCACATGTAGATGTTTACCAAGAGAAATGAACTGTGTTACAAAAAGACCTGTATGTGAATGTTTATAGACAAAAGCAACACGAGTTGTCGTTCGGAGGCTCTTTGCAGTGTTCTGGTGAAACATGACGGCATAGTCTAGGCTAAGGAGATGTAGATGAAAGATAGGAGATGGAATGGAGGCAGGCTATGGGGATGAAGAAAAGTCAGCAAGTTCAGGATATGTTCTGGAGGTAGAATCTGTGGGAACCCCATTGCTGATTCTGTGAGAAGGATAGAGGAATCAAGAGTGACTTAGGTTTTTGGTATAAGCATCTCGGTGGTTGATGGTGTCACTGATGGAGCTGTTGAAGACTGGGATGAGTAGCCTAGGGGAGAGGAAAATCAAAAGCTCTTCTAAACCATGTTAAGTCTGAGATGTTTATTAGACTTCGCAGATATTTTAGTAGTGGGCTGCTAGAAAATATGCTTCCATCTTTTATTGCTAAAATATACACTTTCAGGACTTCCCTGTTGGTCCAGTGGTTAAGACTCTGTGCTTCCACTGTAGGGGTGTGTATTCAATCCCTGCTTGGGGAACTAAGATCCTGCAAATTGCGTGCTGTGCTCAGTTGCTCAGTCATGTCTGATTCTTTGCAACCCAATGGACTGTAGCCCACCAGGCTCCTCTATCCATGGAATTTTCCAGGCAAGAATACTGGAGTGGGTTGCCATTTCCTTCTCTAGGAGAGCTTCCTGACCCAGGGATTGAACCTGCATCTTTACCATGGTGATGCTTGCTGGTGCAAGCTGTGTAGTGGAGTCAAAAAGAAGCTTTCAGTCTGGTCAAGTGGAGAATGCTGTGATGGTAGGTGGCAGTAGAATGTAGTTCCTTGAAGTTGTGATAGAGTCAGTAACAGACTTGTAAGAAGGGGAATTAGATATATTTTAATGTTTCTCTATCATTGTGGGCCCAACACATAGAAAAGACAGGAAAAAAACTTCAGGATGAAGTGAAACAATAAATAGTTTTAATCCCAGCCAGTGATACAATCACTGGACTGGAGGTTTATGAGAGCCAATCAGGCTTGAAAATTAGATAATGATTTGGATTTAGGGATATGGGCTAATATGGCCATTCCCTGTAAATTATCTACTGCTATATAACAAATTACCCCCAAATTTAAATTAGCAAGAATATAAATGTTTATTATCTTACACAGTGTTTATGGATCAGGAATTTGGGACCAGCTTAGCGGGTTTTGTTTTTCAGCAGAAGGACTCACAACTTTTGGGCTGCTCTGATATTTCAACATATTGAAGTTCTGGATCACATCCTAGAAGGCCGTCATAACTTCTGAAACCTGCATTGTCTGTAAGAACCTCTGGATCACTAGTAATTTCATTGAGCCCAAGCATTCCTGCCATTCCAGGCATACCCCATCCCATTCCAGGCATTCTTCCAGGAAAATTAGCAGGTGTTGCCCATGGAAAGCCACCTGAAAAATAGCTATATTGAGCTCCTGTTTGTCTTCTGATTTCTCCTTCCTTCTGGAGTCTTTTCTGTTCCTCCCAAGCCTTCTTAACCCTTTCCATTTTTTCTTTGAGCCTTTCGTCTTCATGGTCTCACTCAGACTTTCTCTGTTGTTCAGCAGTTTTCTGGGCCCTTGGTTGAACTTCTTTCAGCATTACACTAATATCTTCATTGTTTACAGTCAAGGGCAGGACCATGGACTTTTTCTACCCAGTGGCCCAGAGGTACGTGTGCTTTTCCTGCCCACTTGTAAAGCTGAGCTGAATCAGGATTTATTTCAGTATCTCTGTCAAAGTTTCAGATGGTAGCAATTGACTTCTGTAATTTGATGAAGACTCTGGCTCTCTTCAGAGAAGGCAATGGCACCCCATTCCAGTACTCTTGCCTGGAAAATGCCATGGACAGAGGAGCCCAGAAGGCTGTAGTCCACGGGGTTGTGAAGAGTCGGACACGACTAAGCAACTTCACTTTCACTTTTCACTTTCATGAGTTGGAGAAGGAAATGGCAACCCACTCCAGTGTTCTTGCCTGGAGAATCCCAGGGATGGGGGAGCCTGGTGGGCTGCTGTCTATGGGGTCTTGGCATACAGAGAAGATTCAGCTTGATGGCAGCTGTGAACAAGTCAATGGCTTTCTGTAGCTCACCATCCTTTAGGGCTGCAATGGCAACCACATTTTTATCATTTGCCTGATCCATCATCCCCTGTTATCTCAACATTTTCATCTCCCATTCCTTGGCAGGCATCAGTGTTTGATTCAATAATACTTTACATTTTTATTATAGATCACTTTAGTTCAGTTCCTCAGTCATGTCCAACTCTTTGTGACCCCAAAGACTACAGCACGTCAGGCTTCCCTATCCATCACCAACTCCTGGAGCTTGCTCAAACTCCTGTCCATTGAGTCAGTGATACCATCCAACCATCTCATCCTCTCTCATCCCCTTCTCTTCCTGCCTTCAGTCTTTCCCAGCACCAGGGTCCTTTCCAATGAGTCAGTTCTTTGCATCTGGTGGCCACGGTATTGGAGTTTCAGCTTCAACATCAGTTCTTCCAATGAATATTCAGGACTTATTTCCTTTAGGATGGACTGGATCCTAGGTTGGATCTCATTGCAGTCCACAGTACTCTCAAGGGTCTTCTCGAACGCCACAGTTCCAAAGCATCAATTCTTCAGCACTCAGCTTTCTTTATAGTCTAACTCTCACATCCATACGTGACTACTGGAAAAACCATAGCTTTGACTAGATGGACCTTTGCTGGCAAAGTAATGTCTCTGCTTTTTAATATGCTGTCTAGATTGGTCATAGATTTTCTTGCAAGGAGCAAGCATCTTTTAATTTCATGGCTGCAGTCACCATCTGTAGTGATTTTGGAGCCCCCCAAAATAAAGTCTGTCACTGTTTCCATTGTTTCCCCATCTATTTGCCAGGAAGTGATGGGACTGGATGCCATGATCTTAGTTTTTTGAATGTTGAGTTTTAAGCCAGCCTTTTTATTCTCCTCTTTCACTTTCAT
This sequence comes from Capricornis sumatraensis, assembly GCF_032405125.1. Lineage (NCBI taxonomy): Eukaryota > Metazoa > Chordata > Mammalia > Artiodactyla > Bovidae > Capricornis > Capricornis sumatraensis. The sequence goes on along the minus strand of NC_091085.1, from coordinate 36,290,150 downwards.
CAAGAGGTTCTTCAGTTCCTCTTCACTTTCTGCCATAAGGGTGGTGTCATCTGCATATTTGAAGTTATTGATATTTCTCCTGGCAATCTTGATTCTAGTTTCTGCTTCATCCAGTCTGGCATTTTGCATGATATACTCTGCATATAAGTTAAATAAGCAGGGTGATAGTATACAGCCTTGATGTAATCCTTTTGCAATTTGGAACCAGTCTGTTGTTCCATTTCCAGTTCTAACTTTTGCTTCTTGACCTGCATGCAGATTTCTCATGAGGCAGGTAAGGTAGTCTAGCATTCCCATCTCTTGAAGAATTTTCCACTTTGTTATGATCTACACAGTCAAAGGCTTTGGTGTAATCAGTGAAGCAGAAGTTGATGTTTCTCTGGAATTCTCTTGCTTTTTCAATGATCTAGCAGATGTTGGCTAGTTGATCTCTGGTTCCTCTGCCTTTTCTAAATCCAGCTTGTACATCTGGAAGTTCATGGTTCACATACTGTTGAAGTCTAGCTTGGAGAATTTTGAGCATTACTTTGCTAGTGTGTGAGATGAGTGCAGTTGTGTGGTAGTTTGAACATTCTTTAGCATTGCCCTTCTTTGGGATTGGAATGAAAAGTGACCTTTTCCAGTCCTGTGGCCACTGCTGAGTTTTCCAAATTTGCTGGCATATTGAGTGCAGCACTTTCACAGCATCATCTTTTAGGATTTGAAATAACTCAACTGGAATTCTATCACCTCCATAGCTTTGTTCATAGTGATGCTTCCCAAGGCCCACTTGACTTTGCATTCCAGGATGTCTGGCTCTAGGTGAGTGATCATACCATTGTGGTTATCTGGGTCACAAAGATCATTTTTGTATAGTTCTTCTGTGTATTTTTGCCACCTCTTTTTTATCTCTTCTGCTTCTGTTAGGTCCAAACCATTTCTGTCCTTTATTGTGCCCATTTTTGCATGAAATATTCCCTTGTATCTCTAATTTTCTTGAAGAGATCTCTAGTCTTTCCCATTCTATTGTTTTCCTCTATTTCTTGCCATTGATCACTGAGTAAGGCTTTCTTATCTCTCTCCTTGCTATTCTTTGGAACTCTGCATTTAAATGGGTATATCTTTCCTTTTCTCCTTTGTCTTTAGCTTCTCTTCTTTTCTCAGCTATTTGTAGGGCCTCCTCAGACAACCATTTAGCCTTTTTGCATTTCATTTTCTTGGGGATGGTCTTGATCACTGCCTCCTCTACAATGTTACAAACCTCTGTTCATAGTTCTTCAGGCACTCTGTCTAAGGGATCTAATCCCTTGAATCTATTTGTCACTTCCACTGTATAATTGTTGGGGATTTGATTTAGATCGTACCTGAATGGTCTAGTAGTTTTCCCTGCTGCTGCTGCTGCTAAGTCGCTTCAGTCATGTCTGACTCTGTGTGACCCCAGAGACTGCAGCCCACCAGGCTCCCCTGTCCCTGGGATTCTCCAGGCAAGAACACTGGAGTGGGTTGCCATTTCCTTCTCCAATGCATGAAAGTGAAAAGTGAAAGTGAAGTCGCTCAGTCATGCCTGACCCTTAGCAACCCCATGGACTGGAGCCCACCAGGCTCCTACTTTCTTCAATTTAAGTCTGAATTTGGCAATAAGGAGTTCATGATCTGAGCCACAGTCACCTGCTGGTCTTGTTTTTGCTGACTGTATAGAGTTTCTCCATCTTTGGCTGTGAAGAATATAGTCAATCTGATTTCTGTATTGACCATCTGGTGATGTCCATGTGTAGAGTCTTCTCTTGTGTTGTTAGAACAGGGTGTTACTTACCTCACTTGATATGCACTTCTTTGGTGGCTCAGACCATAAGGGATCTGCCTGCGGTTCAGGAGATGCGGGTTCAATCCTTGGATTGGGAAGATCCCCTGGAGAAGGGAATGGCTACCCACTCCAGTATTCTTGTCTGGAAAATCCCGTGGACAGAGGAGCCTGGCGGGCTGTAGTTGGATACCACAGAGCAGCTAGCACTTTCCTTCACTTGAAAGTTTGTCTGTCTTTATGTTTTCCTCTGCCTTCTCAGTATCTGGCTTTTCTTCCTTGGTATGTTCTTCTGACTTAGTTTTATGAGTAGCAAGTGGTATTTTACCCCCACGACCCTCCACCCACTCCCTCAGTAAGTACATTTCTTCAGTGTGCAGGACACTGGAATCTTGCTTACACATTTTCATGATGGTTCAAAGCTCTCTCACTTTGAGGATTCCTTGGTCCAGCAAGGCTGAGGCTGAGACCAGGTTCCACACCAGGACCACACAGTAGGGTGAGACTGCTCAGTTTTGAGTCTGGATATCTCCTCATGTCGCAGTCAATATGCTCGGCGGGACTACAGTTATTTGAAGGCTTCACTGGGGCTAGAGTAGCTGCTTCCCAGATTCATGAACATGGCAATTTAATTCTAGCTATTGTAGGAGGACTCAGTTCCTCACCACATAGACCTCTCCCTGGGCTGCATGAGTAGCTGGCTTCCTCCACAATAAACAATCCAGCGGTGTGCAAGGTAGAAGAAGCAATGTCTTTTATGACCTAGCTTCAGAAGTCATTCTCCATCATTTCCACAATAGCCTATTGATTACAGGTCAGGCCCATTCAGAGCAGAATGTCTACACAGGGGAGTAACGAGCGGGAGGATAGCATCATTGGAGGCCGTTTTGGAGGCTGGTATCAAGTCCCTTTTCAGGTTTTGTAGTTTATGATATATTAAGTGTATAAAGGGACTCTTCTTTGTGGTGCTATATGAGAAAAATTCCCCTAGATATTTATGGCTTCAGACCTTATATGCAATTCAACTAGCTTTAGAATATCGTCAAAAGAATTTGAGAAGATAAACATATTTTTAAGCAATAAGAGTTTTTTAAAACATTGGGAAAGCTTACAATTAAATATAGAAATGTACTAAAAATCAAACACATAATATTAGTATTTTTGTGTAAAGGATTCTGTATATTTAGTATTTTATGTTTTTATAATGTTTAGAAGATCTAATAGAATAATAACACACTTTATGTGTAATGCTTATTTAAAAGGTGTAACTAAGTAATTGATTTTGCATTTGTGATTTTAAGTGGAAATGTTTCAAATGTAAATGCAACATTAGACATTTAAAAGAACTTAAAATTAACATATTTATAAGATTAATTTATTAGATATATGTAAATTACTTAAGTACTCGGAAAGTGTTTTTTGGTTTCAGTTGAATTTTTTGGTCATTCAACAGAAGAACTTAATATATATATTTATATATATTAATATTTATAAAGTTATAAAATTTTTAAATAGATTAATTAATGACCATTTAATGTGACCAACCATTAATCAAAAGTCCCTTTAGAAGGGATTGTTTAAATTTAACTATATCTATAAAACTTTATAAATCTATATACGTGTGTGTGTGTGAAGTCGCTCAGTTGTATCCAACTTTTTGTGACCCTGTGGACTATAGCCCGCCAGGCTCCTCTGTCCATGGGATTCTCCAGGCAAGAATACTGGAGTGGGTTGCCATTTCCTCCTCCAGGGGATCTTTTCAACCCAGGGATTGAACCCAGGTCTGCTGCATTACAGGCAGACGCTTTATCCTCTGAGCCACCAGTATAAGCTAACTTAAATATCTCCTTGGATTTTGATTTTGTCAAGGCAAGCATTAATTTTTCAACACCAAAGTAACTTTCGAATACTTTTCTTTGGATGCACTAAAGTTAACCTTGAGTAAATAGATTCACTTGGATGGCAGGTGGGGAAGCAGGGGAAGAGAGATTTTGACTGATGAGTCAATCCTGCCTGGAGAAGCATGGGCCTGACTAGTGCTCTGGCCTGATGACTGAGCTGGTCCACAGATAAGAACTCTTCTCTGCCTGGGCCCGAGGGTGGGGAGCAGGGCAAGGAGCCAGATCTCTGCCGGTGTTGTCTGTTCCCCCTCCCACCTCCTTGATCTCACATGCTCCATGCATGTAATAAATGCCACACTAGCCTTAATTCCAAGTCACAGCATGATTCTTTCTTTCTCTAAAAGAGCTGAGCGCATGGCATACTGGTCTTTATTAACTTGCTCTTTGATTGTCCAAGGGACTTCTAACTGACCTGCAGGACTAATTGTGTCTGTATTAAGCAATGAGTACAGTTAAAAAAAAGAACATCAGCAAGTCCTAGACATAAAAGCTGCAAGTTCACCACATTGTCATAATATGACTTATAAAACAAAAATATAGCCAAACATTGATTAGTATGGGTTATAGCACAGACTCACATTTAGCTTTTGGTTGTAATGTTGAAGTATTAAATTTACTGTAACTGATCTTATGCCTGAACCTCCTACCCAGCTGGGTGGTGGACAGGAGTGCTCTTAAATTTTCCATTAGCTGTATTTTTGTGTCTTCCATCAAAATTCAACTCCGAGTTCATGCTCTTGCCTGAGATGGCATCTGGATGCCTGAGAAGAGCCTTGGAAGTGCCAAGTGCCAGAGTAAGGGCTGCTGTCTGACAGAGGATGGCCTGCTCTTCAGAGTGGCACCTGTCTAGTGCCTGGCCCTGCTGGCCTTCCCACCAGTTTTAGCATCCACTACTGCTGACTAAGGAGTCCCCACAACCTCTCAATCCCAACTTCTCCCAGAGGCCTGCTCTCCCCTCCGCACCACCCAGCTCCCGCCCTGCTCTGCCCTTCAGCAGTGCAGGGCACACTCCCCACTCCTATCCTGCTTTGAGAGTTCGTGGTCTAGTGGCCAAGATTAACATATGTTATGGAAAAGGTGACATTTAAGCCAGAGTTTGAAAGGGGTGTGCAGTTTCAGCAAGCAGAGATAAAGAATCAAAAATGACTTCCAGAAAAAGAGAAGCATGAATATCAAAGGACACAAATGGTTCCTTTTTCCTTCCCCCTCCTAATTGTATTTCTATAAAAATCATCTTCTTGGTACCGTGTGATCACATGGTTTCTGTAAGAATCATCTTCTGACCATATAATATTAGTTGGTGAATGTTGGTGGAATTCTTACTCAACGGGCCAATCAGTTCTTCCTTGGGAATTTTGAACTGAAACTAAGCAAAAAAGTAGTCACTTTCTCTTGGTTAACAGAAGTTAAGTTTTGGAGCTCTCAATGACTATGACCTTGAGAAGAGAAGGAAAAGAGGAAAAGAGAAAGGAAGAGTAAGAAAAAGAAATGGAGGGCATACAGAGGGGAAAACATCACAGACCGAAAATCCTGGTGACCGCTGTGTCTCTGATTTTGGACATTCCTGAGGTTCAGCTGCATTTCTGTTCTTGGGATCCTTGAGATACAGTAATACCTTTCTGATAAATTTCTTTTCCCTTAGGCTAAATTGAGTTTTTTGGATGTTGTTTGTTGTTGTTGTTGTCTTTGGTTTTGTGGGTTTTTTTGACAGTTCTCCTAGTGAATTGTGTTAGTTTCCTATTGCTGCCATAGAATTATCAAAACCCGGTGGCTTAAAACAATAGTTTATTCTCTCACAGTTCTGGAAGGTACAAGTCCACAGCCAAGGTGTCCGCAGTGACATGCTGCTGCTGAAGAGTCTGGAAAAGATCACTCCCTGACTCTTTCTAGCTTCTGGCGGGTACTGGCGAGCCTGGGCATTCCCTAGCTTCTGGCGGGCACTGGCGAACCTGAGCATTCCCTGGCTTCTGGCGGGCACTGGTGAGCCTGGGCCTTCCCTGGCTTCTGGTGGGCGCTGGCGAGCCTGGGCCTTCCTTGGCTTTTGGCGGGCGCTGGCGAGCCTGGGCATTTCCTGGCTCGTAGCTGCATCACCCTCATTTCTGCCTCCATCTTCACGTGGCCGTCTTCCTTCTGTATGTCTCTCTGTGTCTTTATGTGTCCTTCACATTAGGACATCAGTCGTTTGATTTAGAGCCCCCACTATCCAGCAAGATCTCATCTAAACTAATTACATCTGCAAAGGTCACACTCTGATTGTCCAGGTGGACATGAATTTGAGGGCATGCTATTCAACTAAGTACACCATTCAACACGCAAAGGCACTGGGGCTACAAGTTCAGGTCCTGTTTCAAGCCAGGTGCTTGAGGAGGTGAAATGCTCTGCTGAGGATGCTGAGGTTTGCCCTCTACCCACAGAGGAGGCGCTGAGTGCTTGTATGCAGGAGAGTATCATGGCCAGAGTTTCTTGGAGGATTGCTTTGGTCACAGTGTGCTAAATAAACTGGGGCCGGGAGGGCTAAGGAGGAAAGAACACCAGTTTTAATATTGGATAATTCAAGTGATAGGAAATACCATCTCGAGTCAGGATAGATGGTATGGGAAGAGGAAGAAGGAACAAGTGGGAGACATATTGCAAATTCAAAGTGAACTAGTTGCTGTTCAGTTGCTCAGTCATGTCCAACTCTGTAACTCCACAAACTGCAGCATGCCAGGCTTCCCTGTCCTTCACAATCTCCTGGAGTTTGCTCAACTCATGTCCATTGAAATGATGATGTCGTCCAACTATCTCATCCTCTGTTGCCCCCTTTTCTTCCTGCCCTTAATCTACCAACATCAGGGTCTTTTCAATGAGTCGGCTCTTTGCATCAGGTGGCCGAAGGATTGGAGCTTCAGTATCAGTCCTTCCAATGAATATTCAGGGTTGATTTCCTTTAGGATTGACTGGTTAGATCTGCTTGCTGTCCAAAGGACTCTCAAGAGCCCTTCTGTAGCACCACAGCTCAAAATCATCAATTCTTCGGTGCTCAGCCTTCTTTATGGTCCAACTCTCACATCCATACTTGACTACTGGAAAAATCGTAGCTTTGACTATACGGACCTTTGTCAGCAAAGTAATGTCTCTGCTTTTTAATATGTCATCTAAGTTTGTCACAGTTTTTCTTCCAAGGAGAAAGCGTCTTTAAATTTTATGGCTGCAGTCACTATTTGCAGTGATTTTGGAGCCCAAGAAAATAACTTAAAGTTAACCAGACTCGGCAGTTAATATGTTGTGAGTGGGAGGAAGCAAGTAAAGAAAGGGAAGCATCTAGGTGACTGTACAATATGGGTGGTCCCTGAGCGTGGCTGAGTGGTTGCCAAGTGAGAGATAGTATTACCCGGAGGTCTGGGATTAAAGGGAAACGCAAGGCTTGAGGATCCCACAGGGTAGACCCCAGAGACTTTATGAGTGGTCAGGGAGTTGGAAGTAGGCTTTTTCAGTTGGGATTACTTCCATGAAAAGCATCCCATGTTTGTATAAGAGGATTCCGTGGCATAGTCCTTACCTGCTTTTGCTTTTGTGTTTTCAAATACTCTTTACCTACATCAGGGTCTTTGTCTGGACAGTGTATTTTTTAATTTTAATATATGTTGCCAGTTTACTTTCCTAAAAGGCTGTAACAATTCACTTTTCTACTGGCACTGTATGAGAGTCCCCTTTCCTCCTTATTCCCACGATTGGTAGGTATTTCACTCTTTAATTTTTGCTATCTGAAATTATGACTTCTTTTAATGGCTGTAAAACATTCCACCTTATCAACATACCATAAAATGCTTAAATATTTTCCTATTTTTGGACATTACATTGTTTCCCTTCTTTGCTATAATTAATAATAACCCAGAAATGGGCATTTTTACATAAATCTCTGTCTATCCAATGATACTTATAATGGCTGTTATAATTTGAAAGAATATAACATAGATATAGTTTCCCCAGGCTCTTGCTTTGTTGTTTTTCTTCCTGTGTGCCTTTCTTTCATTTCACTGGTAATATTTTAGGTGGACAGAGGAGGGTATAAGAAAGGGAAAGAGTTAAAACAAATAGATTTTCCCAGTCACTGAGGCACCACCAAGGACTCAGCAGCCTCCCCCTCGGGTGCCCTGGCTTCCCCACGCTCTGCCCCCGCTGCCCGCCTTCTCCCACCACTGCCTTCTGCTGGCCGTTTCCACCGAGGAAAAGGAATCGTATCGTAGGTCTGCTATCCAGAACCTCAACTCGTTTGACCCCTTTGTTGATGCAAGTGAGGGTGATGATCTGCATCCTGTTGGCACTGAGGATTATATCCATAGAAGAGTTCAACAGAGAAACGGCAGGAAGACCCTTACTACTATCCAAGGGGTCGCTGATGATTACGATTAAAAAAACAAACAACTAGTGAAGGCATTTAAGAAGAAATTTGCCTGCAATGGTACTGGAATTGAGCATCCAGAATATGGAGAAGTAGTTCAGCTACAGGGTGACCAGCGCAAGAACATATGCCAGTTCCTGGTAGAGACTGGACTGACTAAGGACGACCAGCTGAAGGTTCACGGGTTTTAAGGGCTTTTGGCTCACTGAAGCTTAAGTGAGGATTTCCTTGTAATGAGTAGAATTTCCCTTCTGTCCTTTGTCACAAGTTTAAAAACCTCACAGCTTGTATAATGTAACCATTTGGGGTCTGCTGTTAACTTGGACTAGTGTAACTCCTTCATGCAATAAACTGAAAAGAGCCATAAAAAATAGATTTTTAATTTTCTATTAATTCTATTTCTGTCTGTCATTACTAAAGTGATCTGGAATTGCTCTTAAGCCATTAAAAAAAAAAATATATATATATATATGGCTGTGCCAGTTTTAGCTGTGCCACGAGGGATATTCAGTCTCTGCACATGGGATCTTTTTTGGTTGAGGCATGTGAACTTCTTAATTGTGGCCTAAGGAACCTACTTCCCTGACCAGGGATCAAAACCAGGTCCCCTGCACTGGGAGCATGGACTGGTAGCCACTGGACCACCAGGGAGGTCCCTGAGCCATTATTAATTCTTTAATTTTACCTTGTCCATACATGAAGTTTCTCATTTAATGGAGGGAAGAACAAGTGCATCCTAGTATCCTAGCACTGTCTGTAACCTACAAAACCAGCTTAACTATTTTCTTAGACATTGAAATTCTGAAAAGCATCAAACCTTTCTTGCCATGATGATGAAAAAAAAGATGAGATTTAAATCTTTATACCATGAATGGTATATGTTATAATTGTTGTTTAGTTGCTCAGTCGTGTCTGACTCTGCAGCCCCAGGGACTTTAGCCTGCCAGGCCCCTCTGTTTATGGAATTTTTTCAGGCAAGAATACTAGAGTGGGTTGCCATTTCCTTCTCCAGGGGATCTTCCCAACTGAGGGATCGAACCCGCATCTCTTGCATTGCAGGCAGATTCTTTATCACTGAGCCAACAGGGAAGCCCATATGTCATATGACTGGAAAAATAAACATCTTTTTCTATATTCCTCTTCCCTTAAACTTTAGCTATTAAAGTCAGAATGCTTCGATTGCAGAATTCTCACTTGGGCAAGGTTTTTATGTAACATTATTCATATTCTTGGCCTTGGATGCCAATTAAGTCTCTCAAGTCTAAAACCCCTTTGTTTGCTTTTTAAAGAAATCTGCCCACCTTACAGGCCTACAAGTTAGCTCACCAGCTTGCTCCCTACCCCCCTTTCCTCCCCAGAGGACTTTGCTTCTGTTGGTTTCCTGCCAGCTCTTACTTTCAAATTGAAATAGTTCAGTTTCTCTGTTTCTAGAACATAGAATTCATTACTCCTGGATTTTTGCCAACAATGTCCCTCTCATGTTTTTAAAACTAAGATGAATGTTACAGAGTGACCTAGTGGGCTCGACCCATGATTAGAAGTCAGTCAATGATATATGAGATGTCTACATGGATGCTCTATTCTGGGCAGTGGAGCTGCTAGGGGAACAGGCCTCTGGTAGGGTGGGAGGGCATCGAGGGCAAAGCCTTGGGGCTGGAGTGGAGAAATATGTGTGAGAGATTAGGTAAGATCTGGCTGATGTGAGGCAAGACTCAAATTCTTCCCCTGCCCTCAGGGTCCTGGTGAGTCTCTACCATAGAAAGGGCATAGTCATTAATTCTTCTTGGCCATTTAGATGGAAAACAGAAAGCCAGGTGACAGAGAATATTTATAAAGGGCTCTAGGAAGAACCACTCCTTTTTTCCTTTTTTTAAAATTTTCAATGCTCCTTTTCTCTTGCTACCCCTGCAACCCTGCTTAGCCTTTTGTTTGTACTGGTACTGAAAAGGTGAGCCTTCCTGCAGCTGAGCAGAAATCATAGGAACTTATACATCTGCATAACCTTAGGCCACATGAATTTTTCATTCCTGTGGCTCTGTTGAATGACATTGGGAGATTTCTCTACCTTTTAGGCTACTTTCTAGGAATATGTTAGTGTTTAAATTCTTTTCTGATTGCCTTTTTTTTTTTTAAATTAAACTTCCCATTTTGAGATAATTGCAGATTCATGTACAGTTGTAAGAAATACTGCTGGGACATCTTATGTACCCTTTACCCAGTATCCCACAATAGTGACATTTTATAAATACTAGAGTACAAAATTACTGTAGGAGACATTCATGTACAAAATGATTGGCATTGATACAGTCAAGTTATATAAGGTTTTCATCATCAGAAGAATCCCTCATGTTGCCCTTTGATAGTCACACAGGCTTCCCTCCTTCCCTGACCCCCTCATTATCACTTGGTAATCACTAATCTGTTCTCTGTTCTTATATTTTGTCATTTCAAGAATGATATGTGAATTGAATCATACAGTGAATAACTTTTTTGTATTGGCTTTTTAAACTCAGTATAAATTCTTGAAGATTCGTGTATGTATCAATAGTTTTTTCTTTTTTTAACTGCTGAGTAATATTTCATGGTATGGATGTACTACAGTTTGTTTACTATTCACTCATTGAAAGACATCTGGGTTGTTTCCAGTTCTTGGCTACTATGAGTAAAGCTGCTATGAACATTTGTGTACAGGCTTTCATGTGAACATAAGTTTTCATCTCTCTAGGCTAAATGCCCAAGAGTGCAATTGCTGGGCCTTGTGGTAGTTGCATGTTAGTCTTAAAAGAAACTGCCAAACAGTTTTCAGGAGTGGCTGGACCATTTTACATTCCCACAAGCAATGTATGAGCAATTTAGTTTCTCCACATCCTTGCCAGCATTTGGTGTTGCCACTATTTTTTTTTTTTTAATTTTAGCCATTTTGATAGTAGTGTAGTAATACCTCATTGTGGTTTAAATCTGCATTATTTTCCTGATGGCTGATTATATTGAGCATCTTTTCAAATGCTTATTTGCCATCTGTATATCCTCTTTGGGAAATGTGTTCATGGTTTTAGCCCATTTCCTAATTGAATTAATTTTTTTCAAATTGTTGAGTTTTAAGTGTTCTCCATATATTCTAGATACTAGTTCTTTGTTGAATATGTGGTTTGCAAATATTTTCCTCAGCCTATAGCTTGATATTTCATTCTCTTAACAGGGACTTTTGGAGAGAAAAAATTCAATTTTGAGAGACCCATATCTACCAGTTTTTCCTTATATGGATTCTGCTGTTGGTGTCAAGTGTAAGAACTCTTTGTCTAGCCCTAGATCCCAAAGATTTTTCCTATATTTTTTTCTCAAAGTTTTATAATTTTACATTTAAGTCTGTGACACATATTTTAATACGTAACTTTTTACGTCTCTACTGTCTGAAATAAGTCTTAGCGTGTGGAATCCTTTTTGCTCTCATTTTCTTTCTCAATCTAGGGAGTGCCAACTGACTCACGTCCCTGATACTAAATCACAGTACAGTTTCTGACTGGGTACTTGATTCTGAATTTGTAATGAGTTAGTTGAGTCATATACTTAAAAGCATGAACTCTGGAGGCAGACTGCTTGGGTTCAAGCAGTTCCTGGCGCCACCTCTCAGAAGCTTTATGATCTTTGGCAAATTCGTTAATCCCCCTGAATGTCAGTTTTTCACATCACTTAGATCTGGATCTGGATGAAAATAATAATTCCTACTTCTCAGGTTGTTGTGAGAAGAAAATGAGATATTAGGTGTGAAATGCTCAGTGCGGTGCCTGGCGCGTGCACAGAAAACATCCAATAATCGTCTCTTTCCCTCTTTCCTGCTCCCTGTGCAGATTCTCCTAGCACCTTCCCCACCGTCTCCGTTTCTCTCTTTCTACTTCTTTTGTTCTTAATTATTCTACTTCATTTATGAAACCTGCTTAACCTATTTCAGCATTGTATAGATACCTAGCTTCAAGTTATTGTGGTATTTATATATGTGGTCAGGTTACCTTTATTGCTTCTATAGGTATTATGTGTGCGTGCTCAGTTGTGTCCAACCCTTTGCGACCCTATGGACTGAAGCCCACCAGGCTCCTTTGTCCATGGGATTTTCCTGGCAAGAATACTGGAGTGGGTTGCCATTTCCTCCTCCAGAGGATCTTCCTGACTCGGGGATTGAACCCATGTGTCCTGCATTTCAGGAGGATTCTTTTACTGCTGAGCCACCAGGGAAAGCCCATGGAGCTTTCCAAATACACGTCTCTTTGAGAGCATACTCCTCGCCCTCCACAGAGTCTAGCTGTATGCTGAATAATCGGCAAATACTCAGCAAGTCCCCTGGAGAAGGAAATGGCAACCCACTCCAGTACTCTTGCCTGGAAAACCCCGTGGACAGAGGACCCTGGTGGGCTACAGTCCATGGAGTTGCTAAGTCGGCACTACTGACTGAATGACTTCACTTTCGCTTTTCGCTTTCATGCATTGGAGAAGGAAATGGCAACCCACGCCAGTATTCTTGCCTGGAGAGTCCCAGGGACGGAGGAGCCTGATGTGCTGCTGTCTATGGGGTTGCACAGAGTTGAACACGACTGAAGCAACTTAGCAGCAGCAGCAGCAAATCCCCAATCATTGACAATGGTGAATCTAAATTACAACCTGTTTCATTGAAAGCAATTTGGCACAATGAATCTGAAGCCTTAAAACTTTTGATCTAGTAATTTACTTCTTCAAAATCTATCCCAAGAATGGTAAGGTAGGTAAACAAAAATTTATGCATAGAAATATTTACAGCCTTATTTGTAAAAGTATGGATTCAGAAAAGCATAAATGTGCAACATTTAAGAATCAGAAATCATTCAAATTTCATGTATATGGTGAATATTATACTGTCAATTAAACTTCATTTTCCTAATCATGGATTATAGAACCATAAGGATATAAGGATATTCACTGAAGTACTCTTTTTATTAGTAAAAGCACAGAAATAACATAAACCTCCAACTATATGGATAAACTAAGTAAAATATTGTCAGAAAATAGAAATATTGTATGACCTCATTTGTCTAAACTGCATGTCTATTAAGATACGCACACACAAATATACAAAAGGCAGTAAAAACATACATCAAAATTTTAGTGGTCATTATCTTTGAGTAATAGCTTTTTGGTGATTTTAATTTTAATTTTGTTTTCTCTGAAACATAATATTTAATACTTTCAGCATTAGAAAATAAGAATGAACATTATCTGTTTTTTAAAATGGTGCTTTGGAGGCTATTTAATTACACAAATATATTGATCATTCATCCATTGCATTAAAAACATTTATTAACTGCCTACCAGCTGTTAGGCCCAGTACTAGAAACATAATGGAGAGAATAATTGACAAAGTCATTGAATCACAGATAGTTTAGTGAGGGGTACAAAAAATGACAAAACAGTGAGAGAAGCAATAATATTGTGATAATACTGAGTGTCATGGAACCTTAGAAAAAGGTGGGGCTTAGGGAGGTAAGATAAGTCTCTTTGGTAGAACTTGAGTGAATTAGAGCCAGAAGTGGTATAGATAGGGAAGAATGTTCCAAGTTTAGGGCTAAGATTTTCAAAGGTTCTGAATGGATACTACTGAAGAAACATGACAAGCTATGGAAGCGGGGGAGGGTTTGGAAGGAGAACTAGCAAAAGTAGGTAGTTATGTTGATGACACATTCTATCCTTAAGAATAAACAAAGAAAAAAGAGGCAATTAATGGAGTTAATGAGAATGCTGTGATCATATTTTTGCTCTAAAAGATCACCCTTACTATTGAATAGAGAATGAATTAGAAGAGGACAGGACTGCAGACAGGTGGTGGTTTAAGTCACTGAGATGATGGTAGTGGCTTTAGGGATGGAGAGAGAGACCTGACATAGATGTGGTCTGGTAATAGACTGGATTAGTGGTGGTGATGGTGGAGGAGATGTCAAGGAAAAGCAAGAGCCAAGGATGATGTCCTGACTCCCAGTTTGGGCAGCTGTGGATGGTGGCACCACTAATTGAGATCTGGGACAGATGAGGAATCACGAAGTGGGAGGGAAAATGAGTTCATTTTGGGGGTACACCAAGTCTGAATCACCTGTGGGGAGTCCAGTACCTGGGGTGTTCAGAAAAGTTGTTGAAGATACAAATACACATGTATGTTTTGGGGGGCAGTCATGAGGGCAGGTGAGAACACTAAGAGATACCTGTAGAATGAGAATAGAATGGGACTTCGGAGAGACCCTAAGGAAAACCAACGTTTAGGAGACTGAAAGTGAGAAAGCAAATTAACTCAAAGCTGGTGTGGGACAGAAATTTTTTGTGTGATGTAATTTACAACCCCTTCTGGGAAGCAATTAGCATTCCTGATAAAGTGCGTGAACAGTTTTCTGACAGACTTTAATAAGACTGAGAACTCCTTCTGGGAAGCTAGGGTTACCCATCCAGCTGATTGACTAGCCTAATAATCTTTAACCAGATGTTCTTTTTTTTTCTTTTTGTATCCATTCTAAACATGGTTGGTGAATCATTCCTTTTTTCTTATAAAATGTCTCAACCAAAATGACTCCTTCAGTTGAATTTTTTGAAAGCTTCTCATTTACTCAAAAACAGTTTGTCTGAGGCATTGCTTTAACCAAAGAGAAAGAGGAGCCTCAGAAAGCGAATTAAGAGGGCAGAGAGATAGGAGAGAAACCAGAAGACTGTTGACATTATGGAAGCCAGGTTGATCTTAGGCGGCCTCGACCTGCAACAGCTTGGAGCCTGGCTTGGGTTCTCAACCAGAGATTGAGGCTAGGTCACGGCTGTGAAAGTACCAGATCCTAGCCACTGGACCAGTGGTCAGTGACATGGACTCTGGCCCTTCGGCTTTCCAGAAAAGAATTCTCACAAAGATGGAAAGTAGTGAAACAAGTAAACTATTTATTAAGAGGAGGAAAAAAGACAGTACTTGTGACGGATGCACAGCTAGACTCAGGGAGAGAGAGTTGCTGAATCTCATCCTCATGACAGTTTGACTCACTTTTATGGGGCATTTCTTCCAGGTTTCCTTTGGCCAATCATTTTGACTTGTCTGGTTCACAGTCCCTATTTAGTGTATTTCAGGATCCTTCCACGTGTACACAGGCCACTCTTAGCCAGGATGGATTTTACCGAAAAGGGTAGAACATCCCTTGACATAACTACACTTTGGCCTCTAAGGAGCCTTTCTGCACATGTGTGGGCTGGTATTCTGGTCTTGAAGTTTTGATCTACAGGGAATAAATCTTAAATTGCTTTACCCTGGGTGTGTGCGGTGGGGTGGGGGTGGGGTGTGTTCATCTACCTCCTGCCTCAAGGTGAAAGTATTTCATGAAACGGCACAAAGGAACAAGTTGTGGTGACCCAAGGATGAAAGAGCAGATAAAACCAAGGAGGGTCTTGGAATGCAGGAACAGAAAAACCAGACCCTTATCGTCCTTCCCTCCCCCACGTTGTAACTATTAACAGATTTCAGGTCCTCCTGAGCAGTAGAACCTGTCTCACCTCCTACCCCACATAGGGAGAAGGTATTTGCCTTACCCAGTATCCGTGCCTCATCCAATCAGCAAATGACCCACAAGACCCCCATCCCACTCCTTGTACCCTGGGTATAAAAGTGGACCAAGGACCCCTGTTCAACGTCGGTTCTCCCTTGAGCTGGCCCACTGTTCTAACAGCGTCTCCCACTCTAATAAACTTTATTTCCCTCTCATTCTGTCTCATGTCTGGAAATTCTTTTCCAACTCATGCATGGATCACAACACAAGTGTCAAATTGAAGTGGAAGATCAAGTGAAATATGGATGAGAAATTGCTCCTGATTTTAGCAGTAAGAATGTCAATGGTGATCTTCTTTCAAAAAGTGTGACTGTAAAAGGGAAGACAGAAATAAAAGAGACTAAGGGAGATTTGAGTTTGTTTGTTTTTAGTGGGAGACAGAAATTTATTTGAATGTGTTACGGAAGGAATTAGGAGCCAGAGCAGTAGGAAATACCTGAGAGAGCAGGGCTAATCTCGAGTTAGGAGATCAGGAAAGGTGAGCTGGTCTCAGGGTTCTGAGAAGGGAGGGAAGGGCATGTGCATCCTACGGTGGTAGAAAAAGGGGAGGGTGAGCCTGTAGGGAAGACCTTCTGTAAGTTTGGTGTTAGAAGGTTAGAGGATTTCCTCTTCAGCAGTTGCTGTTACATGTGTGATGTAGGTTAGGAGCTCTGCTGAAGATGCCTAGGTAAGTGGCAGGATGGCAGTGTGAGGACCGGGAGAAAGCTCTGAGAAAGATCCCAGTGAGAGCAGGAGAGTGAACTGTCTGGGGAAATAGTGATTTCAGGACACGGTGGAAGTGGTAGAACACCTTCGAAACAGCCAGCCCAGGTCTGTGATTTTCTCCTGTGGTACTCTGAAATCCTGATTCAGGCATGAGGACAATTAACCTGGACAGTTACTGGTGACTCCCTTGCTTGGAACCTAGGCTCTGTTTTGTTCTTACTTTATAAACACTTCCAGTTGATCTCATCCACTCCCATGACCTCAGTTAACCTCTCTACGCTGATAAATCCTAAACCAATACTCACAACCCAGTCTTCTTCTAGAACAGCTGACTCTTGATCCCACTGGCCTTGTGGGCATCTTCAGTTGTCTGCCTCCTCAAGCTGAACTAGTGCATTTTCTTTCCTTAGGAATTTCCTTCTTTTCCTTTGTCCCGGAGGCAGGGGTTTGTCATTTTCCCCATGAACCCTGCTCAGTGTTTAATGAACATCTGGTGGGATTTCAAATGTAGGAGTCCACTCAATTCTCTAAGCCAGAGACTTAGGAGACATCTTTTACTCCAGCTTCTTCACCTCTGACATCCAACCTATCACACACAGATGAGCCTCATGGCAGAAAAAAACCCAGTAAATTATCAAACAGTTACAACACAGAAACTGAAGGGTTGGCTTTACCTCCTCTTTGCTTCATTAACATTGGAACTAAACCTGTGTGGGGGTGCCTCCCTCCCAGCTTCCTCCCCCCACCCCCTCCCACACACACACCCGGTGGCCTTAGAGAAAACGGGAGCCAGTTTTTCATTTGCTAATGATTTGGGCTCAGGTTATAATGGACCATTAAGGTGTTTGTGGAAGAAAAGAGGAAAATGGAGCTTTCCGCTGGAGGAATAGAGACTGGAGTGGATTCCAGGCCCCTCCTCCCTTGCCTACTTGTCTCCCTTGCACGATCCACGGCTGTCATTCAAGCCTCCATCTCCCACCTGGTAACTGCAGAAGCCTCCTAACTAGCCTCCCTACCTTGTGTCTCACCTCTACCCCATCCTTTTGCCACACAGAAGCCAGGGGCTTTATTTAAGAAGCAAAAAATAAACCTCCAAATCAAGAAAACCACTAGACCCCCCCCATCTCCACCGCACCCCCAATCTGGTTAACACCTGTAATCTTTTAGGTTTATGATTCCTCCACACCCTGTAGTTAATTGTCATCACCCCTTTGTATTTTTAACTGCCCTAAGGGCAAAGAATTAGAGAAGGAAATGGCAGTCCACTCAGTGTTCTTGCCTGGAGAATCCCATGGACAAGCCTGGTGGGCTACTGTCCATGGGGTCACAAGAGTCCAACAGGACTAAGCTACTTACTACACCACCACCACCAGGGACAGAGAATAGACCTGCTTAGCTATTTACTTGCAGCCTTGTTTCCCATGCCTCGTCATGTACCTCAAACATGGTGGATGAAAGTAAAATCTACTCAGGTGGTTGCTAAAGCCGAATCAGAATTAGTTGAAAGCCTAGTTAAAACACAGTTGGCTGGATCTCCCTTTCTGATTCAATAGGTCTGGGGTGAGGATGGAAGTAATGGATCTCTGACAGGTTCTCAGGAGCAGTTGTTGCTGCTGGTTGGAGATCACATTTTGAGTTATCACCGTTCTGCATCTAATTAGAGAGGACTGGAGGGGTAGATTGGAGTGACTTTTTAGATAAGAAGAAAGGTCCATGGGAAACAAAATTTGGAAGTCATAGAGGCAGTGGCTAAAAGAGATATTTGAATTTGATATTAAAATTGGCAAAACTTTCCAATAGTTGACAAGTTTGAGGGAGTAACTATGAGAATATATGCTTGAAGTGGCCTGTAGATGAAGTTATGGTATGCAGGCTGGCCAAGACCTGAAAAAAAAAATTAGTTTAAAAGGTAAAATACTGAAAAGATAAAAATGAAAGAAGTGAAAAGAAACATTGTAAAATGAAATATGTGACATCATTCAAATATGTGACATTATTAAAAATGCCTAGAAAAAAAACCTGAAAAGTATATGGCAGTGTTTATAATCGTTACCCATATAGATGCCATATATCATCTTCCTTTGCCTTTCTAAAATTTGAAAATTCTCTCCATCATGTTTTCCATTCATGATTGAGAAAAGCTCCTATTTTGAACCTCTGCAGTCTTGGACATTTCCATCTGGCTGAATTAAGTTATTTCCTCTTCTGTCTCTCTGTCAGACTTGTTTCTCTGACATCTTGCATTGTGCTAAAAGTATGAAAATCAACAAAATTAAAATAACCAAATCAAAGACAAGCAAAAGAAAACAAAAATGAAGAACCTCGAGAAAGGCAATAATTTAGTCAGTCCTGACACCTGCAAGAAAGCATCTTTATCACTGGTCTTCCAATCATTCTATGTACTGTAACCACCTACTTGGAGGGATTACCAGGCTGTTCATGACTGGTGACTTCATCGATTGGTTAGACAGGGAGCTCTGTTCCCCAAATAATATCATTCAAAAAAGTTATTCTCTTCTGTCATTTAGTTATTAGAGTTATTTTAAAAACTACTTGACAACTTAAGCTCGCTTAATAACAAAGTATTGGGGATTAAATTGAAAGTTCCACACAATTAAAGTACATATAAACTTTTAGAACACAACTCATTTTATCCATGAGAGCACTTGTGCAATAAAAATTGTATATACATATGTCATAACATATACCAATTGACAATGGTATTTGCCAGGAAGAATTTCTTGCTCGATTTCTTTGAAAGAATGAGATTTATAGGATTTTAGCATACATATCTACTTCATTTCAAAGATGAACAATTCTGAATTTTGTGTCAAGGTTTTATAATTCTTTACCTGCAGAGTAGACACAAATGAAATAACTAGGTAAATATTTATAAGTTTAATCATGTATGATTTCAAAATAAGGAATATGAATATATGTATTCAGTATTTCTATAAACCTATTATTATGGAAGAGAACAATTAAACTGTGTATGCCAATAGCAAAATGAAAGCGATATACAGAATGGTAATTATCACCATGAACACTGATCAGATCAGAAAAGACTAGAATCTTGATAACTACACTGACTACTTTGTACGTATTTTCTTGAATGTTCTTTTTATCTCTGGTAATAAAGTGTGAATTAACAGGACCATTCTAGAAACCAGGAAATTGCGATCATGAATGATTTGGTAAGTTAAGATAATAAGTGGCAGAGTGTTACCAGAAACTCATTTCCTAATTGCCAACTTAGTACTTATTCTTTAAATATGCTGCCACAAGACACTGCTGTCCCTTTTTTTTTTTTTTTTAGTATTTATTTGGTTTCATCAGCTCTTGGGGCATGTGGGATCTAGTTCCCTGACCAAGGATCGAACCCAGGGCCGCTGCATTGAAATTACAGTCTTAGCCAGTGGACTGCCAGGGAAGTCCCTGCTGTCCCATTTTAGAAATAGGATGTATAAAATTTCCTTTGTGATCTGGCAGAAGACATTTATTATTTAAAAAATGTCAATCACTGATCATTAATAACAAGTTGTTTTTACACATTATTGATACAAGTTGTCCTCCACTTCTACAAATAATCATCAACTTGTAAGTTTGGTAAGAACAATCAAATTACTGAATGTTAATAAGACAAAGGGTGTTGAATATCATCTTGTCTATCATCTCAGTGGGGAAACTAAGATCCAAAGACGTTTGTCCAGAGTTATAGTGTGAGTTGATAGGAGGCTGCAGACTTTTAGTCCAGGGCTGTATACGGCACATGACACATGGCACTACCTCATCACGTTCCTGGGACCATCAGTCTTAAGCATAGAATCAGTGTTGAGGGTTCATGTATTCTTTTACCCCCTTTTTTTCTCATCTATTTACTCAGCACATTTTCATTTTTGTTGCCTGATGTTTTGGGAGTGGGGATAGTCAGAAAAAAAAAGGCTGAATGGCAAGTGTAGTTTATTTTTTATTTTTATTTTTTGCAGGGGAATGAGTGAGGTAAGTTTCCCTGGAATGTGGAAAAGTTGCAGTCTTCAAAGGCGAGAAGACCAAGAATGAGAGAGAGGAGGGTTGGCTCATACTGCCAGGGTCTCTGCTGGGCATGTTTATGGAGTTATTCCAGTTAACAACCCTTCAGGTAGGGCCTGTTAACCCCATTTTATTACTCAGGAAGAAACTGAGGCTCAGAGAGGTTTTGTAATTTACCCCACAGTTGCACAGCTGACAACACGTAGAGTCAAGATTCAGTTCAGGGTCTGTCTGGCTATGAAGCCTGTGTCCTTTTACTTCTGCAGTAGAGTATGTGTAAAGTGAACCAAGGAAAATAGCAGGAACTTCAGGGCAACATTAATAACAGTAATAATGATAGCATAGGGCTTTACATATGTGGTTTCTCTGAGCAGGATTAAGTGAGCACGATTAAGTGAGCACATAAACAGGACTGATAGGGTGTCTTTGTACTTCGTTAGTGAAGCAGGCAAGAGAGAAAAAGGAGATATACTTAAGATTTCCTTTGGTTTACTTTGCTTTCTGAAAAACAATTGAAAGACTCAATTAGTTTTGTTTTCCCACATTTATCAGATTACTATGATCCTGATGTAGGTGGATGGGTTGGTTTGTGATTTTGTGAAACCAAACCTGACATATTCAGAAGACTTCTTCCAGTGGACCAGTATGCCTTTGGGTTTAATACTCAATTTTGTAATCAGTGATCTATGTTCCAGATTATTGAATAGTATTTTCAACCTGTACCCCCATTTTTTTTCTTTTCCCTTTTGAAGCAGAATACCATATAGACTCATTTCTTTAAGGGGGGTCCATGAGAGAAGAGGGCTTCCCTGGTGGCTCAGAGGGTAAAGAATCGGCCTGCAATGCAGGACCCCAGTTTGACCCCTGGGTCGGGAAAACCCCCTGGAAAAGGGAATGGCAACCCACTCCAGTGTTCTTGCCTGGATAATCCCACGGGGCCTGGTGGACTACAGTCCATGGGGTCCCAAAGAGTTGGACATGACTGAGCGGCTAACACTTTCACACTTTCATGAGAAGTGTGTTAATCTCCACTCCTCTTTTACACATAAATACCCCTGAATTAATCTAATTTTATGTTAGTCTGCAGCTCCAGTTTGAGCATTAGGCTCAATTCTCCCTATTTGGAAGACAATGTCCAGTTCTGTAACACAGTGTAACATAGCGGTGGTGCCAACTTACAAATAATTACTGTTTCCTAATGAATTAATGCTTATTTGGAATTATCATTTCTATACAAACTTAGGTAAAGATGTGTTCCGGCTCCCAAACTGGATTTTCTATATTTAAAAATGTCATTATAATCCGCAGCTCCCCCAAAACTGTTACTACCAAAGAACTATTTATTTTTCCATTCAACCTAAAAATAAAACCTCTCACCCAAACTACATTCCTTAATAGCCACAGTTTAATCTACATAATTTTAAAGTAATTTGAAAGAATCCTTTCTAGTGCAGTGATGTCAAACAAGAGTTGAGACTGAGAGAGTTTGAAAGGGATAATTTAAAAGCCCACCACCCTGGAGGTATCTTGGAGACACTTCAAGAAAGTCTAGGCTCAGGTGAAGGAAGAGATTTTGAAAGCTGAAGCATGCGGCTCTTTGCAAGCCCCTGGTGACACAGGCCGAGCTTGCTACGGCGAGGGCCGCGAAGAGTTAACGAGGGCCAGAGCCCCCCGCACCGCGGTTCCCGGCGAGCTCCCCCCGCCCTCCCGTCCCCACCCTCTCGTTTTGGCAAGGGATTAAAGTGCTCCCCCCTGTGGCAGCAGTGACCCAGAAATGAGTTTGATTCACAGAGTCCTTCCTCCATAACAAGCCAAACGCCCGTCCGAGAGTGCCTCCCTGCGCGAGCGCTGGGTGTGTGCGCGCCGGCCAGAGCAGGGGCCCGCCCGGCTCCCCGCCCGCCACTCCGTCCGCCAGCCCGCCACGGCCCGAACTCATGCGGCGCGGAGCGAGCGGCGAGGAGCCCAGCGCCGCGGCCGAACCCCTCCGCAGCAGGTACGCGCGCGGGCCGCGGGGGGCGCGCGGGGAGGGCGCGCCGACCGAGAGTCCGCGCGTGTCCGCGTGTGGGTCCGTGTGCGCGTTCCGATCCCGCGGCGGCGGCGGCAGCGGCGGCGGCTGCAGGACGAGCCGAGAGGCTCAGCCATATTTGATGGTTTTGTTGCTTTGCTCGGGAGTTCTCGGGAGTAATTTAATGCCGAAGGTCGCTGCCTAGTGGAAATAATATAGTACGTCATTAATATGGCGCCAAAAGATTGGGTTCTCGATATGTAGCAAAGGAGGGAGGGCCGGCAGCCGCCGAGCGCAGCGTTACTATCCCACCAGTAACTTGGGCATTGCCGGGGCGGGGGCCAGAGGAGGAGGAGGAAAGGATGATTTTTGGATCCTGAGAATTGATGTGTGTTGGATCAGTAAGTTTTATTATGATTATTTTTCAGTTTTGGGGGCTGAAGACTTAAGAGCTTTTTCTTTTGGATTTGCGAAGAACATGCGGTTTTCAGGCGAATCATCAATTAAAACGCGTTCAGGAGTAGAAACCCAGTTTAGTTGGCTTTAGTTATAGAATTTTTTAAGCAGCCAAAGTGCATTAGGTTGCATGGAAGTGGAAAGCATAATAGCAACTTGGTAGACAGATGGCAATGGCAGAACAAGGTCCGGGTACATATATGAATCCAGAGTGTGTGTGACCGTGGTGGTGGTGGTGCGGGGGAAGGGACGACGACTGTATAGTACAAACATAGGTGTGGGTATAGGTACATCCGTGTAGGGTAGCTGCAGCCCTCTTATCACCGCGTCATCACATGTCCAAAATATTCATTGCATCAATTCAAGGGCAGTGAGGGAGGGGTGGGGGGGTGGTGCAGGGACAATTTAGCAATTAGATTCTTCCCAATTGGGTTTCCAGTGAACGGACCTTTTACTTATAGCGAGACTGCTTGTGAAGTGTAAAACCCTTTATCGGTGAAATTAGGAAGGAGTTGCATTGGTAGACCAAACTACCGATTAACCATGAACTTAAAAACGGATTGCAACCTTTGGCACCGTCTGCAAATTGTGAGGGTGGTGTCGTGTCGCTTGGTCCGCCTGAAAACGTGCAGGGTGCACCCCGAGACTGCAAGTTGCGAAGCCCTTCAAGTGCACGTGTCCTGTGCCTGTGAATGTGTATTTGTGAGTTGGGGGCTGTTGTTCTGAAGCCAGCAGGCTTTCCGGGTTGTTGGCGCTGGCTTGCAAATGCGGGAGAGGGATGGAATGTGGAATGTTGACCGGGGAACCGAATCCTGTCGGAACGGTCCCATTTGCTAGGGAAATTCGATCCCTTCCACCTCCTTCCCGCTCCCCCCCGCCCGCCTGCGGGCAGGAGGCGGGGCCGAGGACGCCGCTGCTGCTCAAAGTGGCGGAGCGCGGCGGCGGGAGGCAGGTGCACGGCACCCGCCAGTGGGGGTGCCTCAACTTCCGCGGGCGTTTAAATAGCAGCCTCTCTCCCCTCCCACCGGTAATAGGTGACCTGGCGGCCGAGGGCGGCGGGGGGGAAAGGGACGGGGGAGACCCGGGAGCTAACCTCCGCGGCACGTGGGTAGGTGCTGGGTGGCCCCGGGGCCAACTTTTGTGGCCCGCCTCTGGCGCTGGAGGAGAGGCGGCTCCATGTGGAAATGGGGACGGGCGGGCGGCGGCCGAGGCGCTGCTTTCTCAGCCGCGCCGGAGCGTCACCTAACGGTCCCAGCAGCGCTGCCGGGGCCCGGGGTGGGGGGTTTCGGGGGCGGGGACGCCTGGCCTACCGCGCCCGCGCCGCGGGAGACCCGCACAAAGCCCGCGGCGCGGGGGCGGCCACCGCGCTCACGCCCGGGGAACGGCCCCGAAGCCCGTCGCCGTCCCCGCGTTGATTCCGGCGGGCGGCCGCAGGCGTTTGTTTGTTGGTTCCGCGCCGCCTTCCTCGCCGGATGGCTTCCTGTGACAGAGGTGATACACAGTTTCCAGAACTGTCTGAGGGCGGGAGCGGGAGCCGAGTCCTCTCCGAGCTGCTCGCCGTCACCGCTGCTCCCGCTCCCATCTCACAGCCGTTTCTCGCCCGCGCTCCCGCCCCAGTGAAGGTGCCGCCCGGGAGGGACTCGGGGAGGGGGGGACGGCGCGGCCGTTTCCAGCGGCGCAAGTGGTTTCTAGACGCGAGGGAGCGTTTGATTTGCAACTGGGGCCGAGCGGATTGGTGCAGCTGGCGGCGGCGGGGCGGGAGGAGCGGCGGCGGCGGCGGCGGGGGGGTGGCCACTTTCAAACGGAGAGGGCGGCGGCGGCGGCGGGGACTCGCTGCGGAGGGAGCGGGGCTTGATTGCGCCACGAGAAGGTGTCATCACTGCACCGGGGCTAATTCCGGCGGAGGTGCCGGGAGTTACTTTCCCCTCCTCCCGCGCTGTTGTTTCTGTCGCCTTGGGAGGAGGAGGAGGAGGCGGCGACGAGAGGGGGGGTGGGTGGCGGCGTCGCTGCGCGAAGCCGCGGCTCTGCGCACAGCCCGGCGGGCGCCGTACGGTGCTTTCTCCGGTGCGGGGCGGCGGCCCAGTTCTCCCCGCCCCGGGATCCCCGCCTTCCTGGGGTCCTCAGCTTTCTCTGTCCTGCCCCCCTTCCCCCCGCACGGGCTCTGCATCCCAGAGTCCTCCGCCCCCGGCTCTCCTCGCCCCGGGCCCCCCTCCCCGGGCGTACCCCCCTCTCCCCGCCCCGGCTTTTCCACCCTGGGCTTCCCTCCCCGGCGCGCGGGGGCGGCCGTAGTCCCGGCACCCGGTGAATGCAGCGAGCAAACAAAAAAGCGGGCGATTTAAACGTGCCTTCGAAACCCGTTAGGGATGCATCGTCACCACGAGACCGTTTAAAAGCAGCTTTGGCTGGTTTTCTAGTAACTAGGAGGCAGGCGCCCCACCTCGCTTCGGCGGGGGCGAGGGTCTGTCGCCTTCTATTTACCACAGCCGAGGGGAAATTTAAATTTTTCTCTTTGTAAAGTGATAGCTGCAGTTGAATGATTTAAGACGGCTACATTTTTAGGAAATTGAGAGAGAATCTGAAGTTTCCGTTAATGGGAATGCTTAGGGGCTCCTTTCCCAAAGGTTTTTATTAGGTGAACTATTTTTCCTTTTTAGAAAACCCGCTGTGAACGGCTAGCTCTCTAGTTACTTGTACCTCAAGGCTAATACCTTTCAAAGTTAATGAACTAGTTTTGAGATACAGAGAAATTACTTCCCTGGAAGCTGGTTTAGGTAGTGATCCACCAGTGGTTATAGATTAGGAAGTTGTGTTTGACCAGATCGCCGCTAATCAAGATTTAATCACTTTTAGCTGGAGAAAGGGAGCGTTCAGTGTAACTATACTTACACTGACAACACTTTTGATAAAATAATTTATTGTAGTAGAGTTAGCAACACATAGTGGACAGATAAAGTGCATGTTCTGTGTGTGACACTTGCTAGCAAATGCCTTCACCCGAGAATTCTTAGTGCCCTTTTGTCCCAACCATTTTAGTCTCATCTAATGCCACTTTTAAATCAGATTGACTTTGGTTATTTTGTTTTCTCCCTTAAATTTATGTGTTTTTATATGTTATTTGATGAGCTGGCATACATACCTCCTCCTCGCAGCAGCCAGAGATAAAAGGAGTTGCCTGAACTTGCAGTAGAATTTGAACTTGATTCCATCTTAAGGTCATAGGCTGCTTTCTAAGAAGAAAATTTGAGTGGGTTGTAACAGAGATTTTTAACTTTGACAAAGGTGGATGTATGTTCATTTAGAAAGAACAAGATTCTCCACCCCCCACAAGTTCCTCCTCCATCACCGGACAGGTTTTCAGCCTATAAGTGAATACTTTCGTTTCCTATTGCAGAGGTTGAAAGAGTAGCTATAAAGGGAAAATAGTGAAAAATGATGAGTGTGTGAAAAGGAGGAACAGGAGAAAAAACTTTTTGGACTTTAAGAACATGTTGTATTTTAGAATGAACAGTTGCTTAGCCCAGAGACTTTGGGTAGAAGGATTAACTAAAAAAGCAAACAAAACTTGGAGGACTTGGTGAGAATACAAACACATCTCCATGTGTTTCACCTTCATAAATAATTGATTTTTTACTTCAAAGAGCCCTTAGTGGCTTAAAGTATTATTACAGAAATGGTGTTATTTTACATGTACACGTTTTCAACTAGAGAAGCAAATATAAAAACAGATTCCTATCACCTAGAAATCATCATTTTATCATTTTCCAGGTAATTGTGTATACATGTATAATGAATCATACTGTCTGTACAGTTGTGTAAGGAGTGTGTTTTTTCCTCCTGTTAGCTAGTTTGTCTATTTGGGATACATTCAGATTTTCTTCCTTGGCCTCCAGATACAACAGCAGCTTTGTCTAAAACACTGTCCATTCAAAGATCATTGCATCTTGTTACTTCCTGTAAGTAGACAACTAATCTGTAGTAACTTTTTGACAGAACCTCTGACATTGAGGAGGCATGTCTTAGGAGTTAATCATGACTGGATTTGAAAAAGTTAGAATTAAAGTAGCAATTTTTTTTGTGTGTAATTTAGAGTCTTCAGTTTGAAGATTATTTGTTTGAAAACTGTTTTAAAAAAATTTGCCTGATGTATTAATCTGCACACTCGCTGAGAAAAAAAATCAACTGTGTGTGTTTCAGTACTGAGGTGGTTAGAACAGCAAACATCTAGACATCAAACACTGACCAAGTCTTGTATTTTTAGGCATTGTCAGGAGTGAGGAGGAGACAGATGACTTGCACAGTTCTGCTTGCCTGCTTCCTTTCTGTTCGTGAATCTCTTTCCTCAGTAATATGGGGCACCTGTTACGCTGTTACAGTTCATGGTCTGTCAGGATTTGCACTGTATGCCCAGTTTTCCTACATGCTTAATAAAATAAGACATTCTCTAGAGGAAAATAAAACACTTTTGTCAATATCTTGCTGCTTATTTGGATTGGCATTGAAATGCTTGACTTAATTGGTCAAACAGTGGGAGTTATACCAATGTTAAACTTCTTTCCTCTCTGTTCAAGCCTGTTATAGAACACTGTTGCCTTGTTTAACAGTAAATTAAAAAAAAAATTCAAATAGAGGCTGACTTTGCTTGGAGTTGTTAGTTTCTTAGATTGTATCAGAAGCCTGATAGGAACCTTAATTGGCAAAGTTTTAGTTCCTGAGTCAGTAAGTTGTTTCCTTTAAAGTTTTAGTGTTCAGCTGGTTTTCTCTATATTAAGACCTTGTTCAGTCATTAAGCTGTGTCCTACTCTTTGCGACCTCATGGACAGCAGCATGCCTGGCTTCCCTGTCCTTCACTGTCTCCCAGAGTTTGCTGAAACTCCTGTCCATTGAGTCAGTGTTGCCATCCAGCCATCTCATCCTCTGTCACCCCCTTCTCTTCCTGCCTTCAATCTTTCCCAGCATAAATGTCTTTTCCAAGTGAGTCGGCTCTTCTCATCAGGTGGCCAAAGTAGTGGAGCTTCAGCGTCAGTCCTTCCAGGAAATATTCAGGGTTGATTTCCTTTAGGATTGACTGATTAATCTTCTTGCTGTCCAAGGGACCATCAGATGTCTCCCTCAGCATCACAATTCAAAAGTATTGTAAGAGCATTGTATCTGACTCTTTGCAACCCCGTGGACTATAGCCTGCCAGGCTTCTTTCTCCCTGGAATTCTCCAGGCAAGAATACTGGAATGGGTAGCCATTCTCTTCTCCAGGGGATCTGCCTGCCCCAGAGATTGAACCCAGGTCTCCTGCATTTCAGGCAGATTCTTTACTGTTTGAGCCACCAGGGAAGCCCATATGAAGACCTGGCTGCACTTTATTTGGTAATGTATTTAAAATTTGGACAGTTGATATTTTTATTATATATAGTATATAAAATTTCAAAAAGTTGAGACAATTGAGAGTCTTGCTATTTGCTTGGTGAAAGTGAATGGGAAAGTCGCTCAGTCATTTCTGACTGTGTGACCCTATGTGCTATATACAGTCCATGGAATTCTCCAGGCCGGAGTACTGGAGTGGGTAGCCTTTCCCTTCTCCAGGGGATCTTCCTAACCCTGGGATCAAACCCAGGTCTCCTGCATTGCAAGCAGATTCTTACCAGCTGAGTCACCAGGGAAGCCCAGGAATGCTGGAGTGGGTAGCCTATGCCTTTTCCAGCGGGTCTTCTGACCCAGGAATTGAACCCAGGTCTCCTGCATTGCAGGTGGATGCTTTACCAGCTGCCCATTTGGGAAGCCTATTTGCTTGGTGTGTTTATACAAAGAATATTGATATGTGATTGTAAGGGATTTATATTTTGGTATTTTCACAGATGGTTGGCTCTGATGGAATAAGTAAACTCTGCACTCCTAATAAATGGAAGAGTGGTCCTGGAGCCCCTTTTTACCTTTCAGTTGAAGTGGCATCTTGTTAAGATTAGGCAGGGTTGAGCGTTGTGGAACAGAGAGAAAATTTAGTCTTAAGAGAATGTTGACTGACTCTGGTCATGTTATTGTGGCTTGGCCTTATCTAGCCTAGATGTCTTCCTTACCTGAAAGCAACAAAAATAGGAAGAGTCTGGGTATTTACATTTTTGAGTTCTTTGTTAACTCTAGACTAGTGGTATATTATGTGCACTTAATAGATGTTCAAGGACCAAGGTTTTAATGAATACTCTAAAACAAGTTACATATTTACCTTTTTTTGCTTTTGGTTCTTCAGGTAGAGTTAAAGACTGTTAAGGTGATTGAGGGCAGTTGAAGTAAGTTCATTTTTTTAAACTTTAGGTTCTTTTGGACTGATTTGTTGGAGGAATTAAATCACAGTTTTCTCTTGTTTTGAAAGCACTTCCAACTGGCAATAATATATAGTTTTTAATACTGATCTGCACAGGATCAGACATTTAATAATGTCTGCACATGAGATTTTATTAATTTGAAAATTTATGACAGCTTCTAAGACAGTTTCTAAGCAGTTATTTTAAGTGAAGGTTTCACTGGTGAGAGTCCAAACTGAAGATAAAATGAACATTTTTTTCTTTTACTCCTTTCTCCAGAGTAAGCAGCAAGAATTGGCAAGGTTAACAAGTTGCTGAAGTTTGAGCTGCCTGGTTTTGTGTTTGTTTAGCACAAAGTACACTTAACATGATTTAAGATTTTTCTTGATTAGTCATGTTCATTTTTATGACCATCAGTTGTTTCAGTGTTGAAATAAAAAGATGCACTTTAGATGTGTAGGCTGAGTACTTGTGACTTGTAACTTTTTTGAGGTCAAGGACACTTGAGATCCAAAACCTGTGGGAACCTCTCTAGCAGAAAAAGTGAGTTACTCAAGAATTTGCATGTCATTTCAGGGTCTAGATGAATACTTTTAAGTGCATCCTTGGATTTCAATTTAAATTCTGGTGACTTCTTTGTATGATTTCTCTCTGATCCTTTTACATCACTGTTAAACCACACATTATAGTTAAAATGCCTGTCTAGAACAGTCATTTTTCTGCTTATTGGTTACTGGCTTGAAAATCAGATAAGTTTATTAGTTTTTATAATGTACTGTGCACTGGCCCTAAGAAGGAGCCTCAGGGGTTTTCCTTTGAGAAAAATTCACAAGTTTCTAGACATGGCTTTAATTTAAGTTGCTTAGAACACTACCCTCCTACCCTGCCCTCTTACCCCCTTACTGTGCTAGTCTGTTGATTTAAAGCAGAGATCAGTAAACTATTTTAGTAAAGGGGCCAGATAGCAAATATTTTAGGCTTTGTGGGCCTGATAGTCCCTATTATAGCTGTTCAACTCTGCCATCCTAAGTGTGAAAGCAATCAGTGGACAAAAAGTAAGTGAATGAATGTGACTGTGTCCCAATAAAACTTTATTTACAGATAGTGAAATTTGAATTTGGAATAATTTTCAGGTGTTCTGAAATGTTCTTTTGATTCCCTCTTCCAAACCATTTAAATACATAAAAACCATTCTTAAGTATTGAACACCAGCAGGTTGTAGACCGCTGATTTATAATGACACAGCCATACCTGTATATATATATATATATATGGAAAACCTGTACTATAGTATACATAACTGTAGAACAGTATATACCTGTAGTGTAGGATGTGCATGCATGCGTGCTAAGTCTCTTCAGTCATTTCTGACATTTGTGACCCTATGGACCTTTGCCCGCCTGGCTCCTCTCCATGGGATTCTCCAAGCAAGAATACTAGATTGGGTTGCTGGGCCCTCCTGCAGGGGAGTTTTCTGACCCAGGGATTGAACCAGCGTATCTTAACGGCGCCTGCATTGGCAGGCGGGGTCTTTGCCAGTAGTGCCACCTGGGAAGCCTGTAGTATACTATAGTGATACGGTTTTAGCTGGTCACCAGATTGTTTCTGCTGGGACTGAATTCAGTTTCTGATAGGAACCTGAAACAACAAGTTGAAGTCAGAAGTTTGTTTGATAAATATGCAGGCGGTTGACTGATCTCAGGGCTGTGGCTCCTAACTCCTTGGTTCCTAGATAGCCTTTGAGGGTAGGATGTGTAATACAGGACCCCATGCACCTTGCAAAACACAGCTAGGTAGTCACACCCTCCCAGGAGGCCAGGCCAAGAAGCCCTCCGTGAGGGAATATACATTATGACCTGGGACTGCATCCAGAGGAGTGTGATGTCTCTCGACGTAGGGTGTGTGTCACACCAGTTGGAAGTGAATACCTGCTGCTCAGAGGACACAAAGCCCTGTGATAGTCTTCAGGGAACCACTCGTGCACACTCTGTCCAGCTCTCCAGCAGGCAAAGTGGCATTTGCAGCCATCTTCACATCAGCTTGCCAGGAAATATGTTTCAAGTTCTAAGTTAACAGACTGTTGAGTACATTTTAGTTGTCTGACCCCTGATAACCTGTAGTCCATGGCCTTAATCTTCGCGATAACCTCTTTCTAAATCTCAGGAGGTGTCCAGCAGCAGGAAGTCCATGGTGCCATCACCTGGGAGGAGGATGGATGGCACAGGTCTTTGATTCAGCCTCTGGCTTTGCCCTAGACCCATCTGTGTGTCTTTCCCCTTGCTGCTTAACCTCTCCAGAACCTACTGTACGTACTTCCTTTTAAAATTAGGAAAGGTAAATTACCTCCAAAACATTTTCTGGAGATTAAGTTAGGATTTTGTGTGTTTCTTTGGGGAAGATGTCCTGTAGACACAATCCATGGCTGAGACTGTTTTCAGCTTTAGCCTCAGAGACTACTTTGCAGACCTTGCTGCTAGGTTTTGAGACTGTCTTGTTTCTATGACTGTAGTAACAGGACTTGTACAGTTGTGATGAAATGTTTGTTTTAATATATAATTCAGATGATGTGTAAATGCAGGTTTTGTTGTGTTGTTAAGTGAGTCATCTAGATCTATTGTACAACATTGGAAGTCTATACATTTTTTTAAAAAACTGTACTTTAAAATTTTTGGTGACTTAACATTGTTAGTGGTAACTGATAGTTTCTGACAACCGGCTATAATCAGGGAACAAAGTTCCTCAAAACAGCTGCATTTCAGCCTGTGCACAGTGTAATTGTCATTAGCTGGTTGAGTCTGGTTTCTGCAGAAGCTGCTTTGTATATCCTGTATAAGAACATCTGGTTTGAGCATTTAAAAATCTTTTAAAATTACCCTGTAGTCACTTTGCATTTATTGGCTTATTCTTCCAAGAGTCAGATAAGGGAATGTAGGCTCCTTTCCCATCCTTATTTTGACATTGGTTCATTCAGAACTATCTCCTGCTAACTAACAGTTTTTTTTTTAAAGTGTTATTCTTCAGTGAAGTTCTAGAGTTTGATCTGAAGAATGTGTGTGTGTATGTGTTAAAAATTAGGATTTGGTTTAAAGATCCCAAGGCTGAATGGAACACAAATGTCTCATTGCAGTGAAGTGTTATATAAAAAACTTTCTTTTCATATACTCTGAAGAGATTGGTCTTATGTTTGTTTTCTCCAGTAATTTGTTAAAAAAAGAAAAAAGTATGAAAAGAGGACCTATAGGGCAAAATAGACTGCATCTTTCATGTGAATGTTGACACAGCAATAGCACTGTGTTAAGTGTTAAGGAGGATTCTGAGGTCACGCCTGGGCTTGTTGAAAAAAAGAATGACCTAATTTATTAACCATGCCTGCCATGGGTAGAGGAAATGGTGTGTTTGGTAACCATCTCTGGAATGTAGCTTTTTTTTTTTTTTTTTCTTTCCCCCAAAATAGTACTGCTCTTGAAATGGATAAGAGGTTGAGTATTTATTTGACTTTGAATTCTTTAAAGGTAGTTTAAACCCTAGTTTTCTTGTCCAAGTTAGTTTTTGTATTCTTACTACATATATTTTTAGTGACCTGCTGCTGGTACAACGGCTATTCTTATGTTTTGAAAACTTGCACTTTTGAATGAAATAATGAATGAGTGATAGTAGCATTTTACAGCATTATCCTGTTACCTTTTCTGTTTTTTTTCCTCCTATGCTATTTCATCAGGTATTTTAAAACAAGATGAGCCTTTGATACCGCATCTCAGGAAGGAGGTGGAATATATGTAGTTTATTGGTAGCTGCTCAATATATGTAGTTCATATATATATTCATATACTTTGAATATATGCAGTTTATTGGCTGGTGCCTGTGTGGGGCCAAGAGGCTGTGCTCCCAGGGTCTTCTATAATGTGAGGAGCAAGAAACAACAGTTCTGGATTTTAAATCTTTACTATTAACAAATAGCATAGTGCAGGATCATGGTAAAAAGTTAAAATCATCTAAAAGGTCATTCAGTTCAGTTCAGTCATTCAGTTGTGTCTGACTCTTGGCGACCTCATGGACTGCAGCACGTCAGGCCTCCCTGTCCATCGCCAACTCTTGGCATTTACCCAGACTCATGTCTGTTGAGTCAGTGATGCCATCCAACCATCTCATCCTCTGTCGTCCCCTTCTCTTGGCTTCAATCTTTGCCATCATCAGGGTCTTTCCCAGTGAGTCAGTTTTTCACATCAGTTGGCCAAAGTATTGGAGTTTCAGCTTCAACATCAGTCCTCCCAATGAATATTCAGCACTGATTTCCTCCTTTAGGATGGACTGATTGGATCTCCTTGCAGTCCACGGGACTCTCAAGAGTCTTCTCCAACACACTCCAGTTCAAAAGCATTAATGCTTCAGCACACAGCTTTCTTTATAGTCCAACTCTCACATCCAGACATGACTACTGGAAAAAACGATAGCTTTGACTAGATGGACCTTTGCTGGCAAAGTAATGTCTCTGCTTTTTAATATGCTGTCTAGGTCATATGCTGTAAAAGGTCATAAATGGAAGTAAAATTTCCCAACCTATTCAGTCTAGAACTCTGCAGTCATTCCAGAAATTTTCCATGAATATGCAAGCAGTTGTGTATATATATATATATATATATCTTCCCTCTTTTATATGTAAATGGGCTGATATTCCATTTTTCTCCCCTGCAGTTTGGATGTTTCTTTCTTGGTATGTGTTTTGGTACTTCCACATCTGAACATACAGATCTACTAAAAAGGAATTCTGAGTAGATGGAAACGGGTAGAAGCTCAGGGTTGGAGTCCATGATGTCTGGTTGCCTTATATTGTTTGGGGTGAATTCATGGAAAGAGAACAAAAATACATCCCAAATACAGATGGTTGGAATGTTTTATCATAACTCCTCTTCAGGTGCTGACTCTAATTGTCATCAATTACAGAGACCTAGGAGGGATTTAATAGATTATTTTAGGGCTCATAAACAGAGATTGGATTACTTATAAAGGCAAATGGGAGCTGCCTGTGATTCATTCAGAACCACTCACATTTATAAATTTCTTAAAATCTTAAAAAACTTTTATTTACTTTTAAAGTCCGGTTTTAAAAATAATTTATAAAGAACTTAATGGTGAACTAGTGTGTTACAGCACTTGGATTTTATTAGTAACATTCACAGGGATGAGTATTGCATTTATGATTATCTGGGCAGTTATTAAAATCTTTTCTTGGGGAGAGGTGGTAGGTTATTTGTTGCTAATATAAACTTTTTCAGCGGAATATTTTCAAGTGGATGTCCCTGCAGAGACTGTAGAAGCTTGGGCACCATGTCCTTTAAATAAATTTTGATATATGACATTATAACAGACACATTTTTATAAGTTCTTTTTTTCTGAGTTGAAATATTTAGACAAGATTAAAGCTTTTAACACTTACGATCTAAGCAGTTTGTCAGTTATATCAAATCTATGACTGTCTTTTTGACCAGATATAATTTTTGGTTAAAGTGAGAAATCTGGGTTTGAGTTACAGTCACACTAGTATTTTTAAACTCTGAGCATTTGAATTTAGATAGTGTTGTTAATTTGAAAACTTTATGTCTAAGAGATTAATGTTTGCTATAAAAACTGAGATAAGAAACCAGCTGATCTTGTTCACATTCATTTATGGACGGATAAGAGATTACTTTGAAGTATAGGTCGTTATTATATTTGGGTATTTTATTTGGGGTAATGTATACTCTTTGAATGGAGAAGGAAATGGCAACCCACTCCAGTATTCTTGCCTGGAGAATCCCATGGACGGAGGAGCCTGGTGGGCTACAGTCCGCAGGATCGCAAAGAGTCAGACTGAGCGACTTCATTTTCACTTTCACTTTCACACTCATTGAAGATAAGAAGAAAGAAGATCTATTAAGAAAATGTGAGTCTTTCTTTATGGGGGAAGTATTAATAGTCTATGACCAGTGAGTAAGGGACCAAATCATGTTGCATAGTGTTTAAAAATAATATTTGAATGTCTGAACTTAGCAGATAGAGCCACCTCATTTCAAAATCTTTTGTCTTTATGTAAGACTTCTGGGTGTCTGAAAGTCAGTTCTTTAATGTATGTTTTTATATTATACATATGCTAAATACATTTAAAAATATAGTACATTTAAATATTAGATTATTAACTTTGACAGAGAATGGAAGGACACCTTATAAATTTGAAAATAAATAGAAGTTATTCCAGCTAAAGGTCAAGTAGATATTAAAGTGAAGTGTCTCACATTCTCTAAAGCTGAGTTGAACATAGGATAGAGTTTACATTCAGGAACTCAGTCATTCATCCTACATTGTGTGGGTGTGTTCAGTCACTCAGTCGTGTCCGACTCTTCGTGGCCCCATGGACTATAGCCCACCAGGGTCCTCTGCCTGGGATTTTCCCACACGAATACTGGAGTGGGTTACCATTTCCTACTCCAGGGGATCTTCCTGACCGGGGGATTGAGCTCAAGTCTCTTGACTCCTGCATTGACAGGTGGATTCTTTACCACTAGCGCCACCTGGGAAGCCCCCTTCATCCACTGCATTAGTTATGTATTAAGTGATACACAGAGAAGGAATATGTAGAGGTCTTTGAGTACTTTCTAGAACTTCTTGAGAGTGAAATAAGAATGAAAACATACTGGACAAAATTGATACTTTGAAAAAAATAGCCTTTCTGCATATAAACCATAAGCAATGAAAATCACTAGGGTGCAATCCTTAATATAGCTGTAGAGTTTATGGCCTGATAAATGGTCCCTGTTCCACCACAGAATAATTCTAATAACGGGACAGTTCCTCAAATCTGTCTTTTTCCCAGGTGTAGCACTGAATAAACATTCTGAAATTCTTAATCTTATTCTTTTGTAAAAGTTCTTCTTTCTGTCCTCCAGGGTCATTTCTCATTCTTTCTTGGCTAGAGTCGCATACCAGTCATGCCTCCCTGGAACCACACCCAGGTCACTAAATTTGTTCCCTTGCAAATTCCTGAACCACTTGGGGATGGGTTCCTTCAGCTAAGGGCTGCTCTTAACTTAGTGCCTGCCGATTCTCCACCCTAATTTCAGTCCAAGGAAAACATAAATTTGAAGGTTTTGAGGCAGCTTGCTGTCTCATGTACATATCCCGTGAAAGTGTTAGTTGCTCAATCATGTCTGACTCTTTGCAGCCCTGTGGACTGTAGCCTAACAGGGTCCTCTATACCAGGCAAGAATGCTAGCGTTAGTTGCCATTTCCTTCTCTGGGAAATCTTCCTGGCCCAGGGATTGAACCCAGGTCTTCATAACAGTTACCACACTGCAGCTAGTTATCTAGATATCTGCTTACTGTATCTCCCTTTGGGCCATTACCTTGTTCATCATATCTTTGGCATCTAACTTGATACAGTTTTAATTGAGTGAACATGTTAACTAATCCACTGCTTTTTAACACGTGTGGCAGGAGAGGCTGAAGGAGAGTGATGTGCATGCAGGATGTCGCCTATGCTTCCTGAGGAGATGACGCCCTGCGCAGCTACCACACGCGCCTGGTTGTCTCGGCTTGTCCTCCCCGTTTCCAAAGGATTGTCACTTGACTGATCCAGCCAGGGTCTTTGGCCCATGACTTCCTCTTACTTGGCCTTTCTAGGCAGTGTTCATATTATAATCAGGTTTCCTAGGTAGTTTTTTTTGCTTTTTGGGCAAAGTCCCAAATGCCTAATAATTAGTATTTTGTCTACTTAGCTGTTATGCTTCTCATGGCAAATGGACACTCCAGGCTCCCGTAAATTGTATCACTTTGAAGCCAGTTTTGATGAAATCAGATAGGATGTTAGAAGAGCCCTGTTGAGGACTGGACCCAGAGTTCCGGGGGTGCCTGTTGTAGCTGCCCTTTGAAGTCTTTTTTTTTTTTTTGAAGTTTTGCTTAAGACCCGTTTCTGTGAAGTCTTTATTTCACATTTAATCCAAGAGAATCTCTGTTCTCTAGAATTTAACTCTAACCTTTTAGAGACACACTTGTATAAAATATTTGAGTGATGATGCAAGGCAGGAGTTGATTGCGTGTTAAAGAAAATAGTACATTAAAAGGCTGAGTGAAAAAGTTCTAAAAGATGAAAAAGGTGAAATGAGTGGTACTGCATGTAAATGGCTTTAATTGGAGTGGTGGATGGTACTTGGTGGTTTTGAGCTGAGCCCTGGAGAAGAGATGGGATTGGGATGGATGGGTGAGGAGGAAAGGGCCAAGGAGCACTGGGCGCAGAGGCTGAGGCTGGAAAGAAGAGGTGTTTTATGATAGAGGCCAGGCAAGCTGGTTAGAGGGTCTTGGTAGGAGAGATGTTTGGGTAGAGCAGGGAGGGGCCAGGTGGTGGGAAACCCTGGGTTTCTAGCTGGAGCCATTTGCAGTGTGAAATGGAGAGATTGGCAGAGGAAATGGCTTGGAGAGGTCACCTTACAGGATGGATTAATTTGCTGTAATAATTCCATAAAGAAGGCTGAGCATTGAAGAATTGATGCTTTCGAACTGTGGTGCTGATGAAGACTTGAGAATCCCCTGGACTGCAAGGAGGTCAAACCAGTCAATCCTAAAAGAATTATTCATTGGAAGGACTGATGCTGAAGCTCCACTACTTTGGCAACCTGATACAAAGAGCCGACTCATTAGAAAAGACCCTGATGCTGGGAAAGATTGAGGTTAGGAGGAGAAGAGGGTGACAGGATGAGATGGTTGGATGGTATCATCAGCTCAATGGACATGAGTTTGAGCAAACTCTGGAAGATAGTGAAGGACAGGGAAGCCTGGCATGCTCTTGTCTATGGGGTTGCAAAGAGTTGGACTCAACTTAGTGACAGAACAACAAAGAAAACCGTGGGCATGGAGAAAGGAAGGCTAGTGCCTAAAGCAGTCTAGGTGTAGGTGGCTGAAGACCTGGTGGGGCAGTAGGGGGACTTGGGATCCCATATTATGGAATGATGAGCCTTTGCAATTGAACAGAAAGGTAAGAAAGGATTGTTGTTGATGTTGCTTAGTCGCTGAATCATGGTTCTTTGTGACCCCATGGGCTTTAGCCCACCACACGCCTCTGTCCATGGGATTTCCCAGGCCAGAACACTGGAGTGGGTTCCCAGTTCCTTCTCCAGGGGACCTTCCCGGCCCAGGGATCGAACCCACGCCTCGTGCTTTGGCAGGTGTGTTCTTCACCAGTGAGCCGCCTGGGAAGCCCAAGAAGAGATACATGTTAGTAAATAAGTGAGCAAATAGTAAGATTCTGAATATGAAGGCACTGCAGAGAGTAATATGCTAGGTTTTATAAGTATACAGTGTTTTGCCCAAAATGTGCTGCCGCTTTTTGTTACCTCTTTGTTCTTCAGGACTCAGCTCAGAATCTTAACGCCATCAGCATGTGTTTCTCTAGCCTTGTGTTGACCACTGTCGAGCACTCACCGTGTTGAATTCCTGCTGACCAGTCTGTCTACTCAGCTAGACCGGGAGCTCCCTGAGATCAGACGCAGTCATTGTGCTCCAGCACCTCCTCATACATTAGACATTCAGATGTTTGTGGGATGCATTATATGCTATTAGGTTTTCTTGCTGCTTTCTCTGGAGCGTTGCAAGTAGCCCTTTTAATTGATTATTACTTACCTTACTGCCATCTAGATAATAATCAGCGAGTGCCCTAAATGATGCTGAGGGCCTTCTGCTTGCTCTATTGGTTTTCATTGGACAGATGTTTGCAGCTTACAACCACTGTATTGTGTGTCTTAAAGACAGTAACATGTGCATACTTTGATTTCTTGATGGAGTAAGTAACCCCAGGTGAGGTAAATCAGCCTGATGTCAAGGTTTAAGTACCTCAGAGCCACAGAGGAGGCGATGCTGGCTTGCCCGCGCCCCGTCACTGTGCAGGTTCCCTGGAGAAGTGCAGCACGCACAGCGTATTTCACCTCCTTTACTCAGGCTCTTCCAGAGCTGGTGAGAATGGAGTTCATTAGAAGGGAAATACCATTCTTAGTTTCCTTTTACTTGCGTATTTTTGCATGTTAGGAGCATCATCCGTTTTGGCCAGTGCTTGCATTTTGCATACAGTGGCTGTTGAAAGCATGTGCTTTCTCTGAGAGCTGTGTGTGAACACTAGGAGGAGAGCATTTTGGTGTAAAAAAGATTCTGAGTTTTCCAAACTCTAATGTTTAGGTAAAGCTAGTTGTCCAAATCAGTGAAGATGCAGCCAACATCTGTTGCCTCATTTCTAGCCGGGGAGAGCTTATGGGCTTTCTCAGCCTCTTTCTCCTCCTCACCGTTCTTAACACCTGCTCATGATGGGGGAACTGTATTCTTCTTGCCCTGATGCTTCACACTGTGACTCTTAAGGAATTCCTCTTTAGGAAACACTTTCTTTTTCTCTTTTTCTTGTTCTCAAGCTCTCTTGCAGTGTAGGATTTAGGAGCTGAAGCTGTTATTGGGAATGAGTGAGTCTTTGCCTTTCTGTTTTTGCCTGGTGCCTCCTGATGGTTTGGTGCGGGGGCAGGGGTGCCTTCTAGAAAGTGAGAGGACAGCTCAGCTGTCAGCACCTGGCGTTTTGGCAGAGGGTGACAGGGCAGGGAGGATAATCACGTGGGCAGTGGGCCACAGGAGTTTGCCGACTGAGGAACTTTCTCTGGGGTGGGCCTGCCCTAGGTTGCTGGGTGTTAGAGTTACGGGTGAAGAGGGCTTTGCAGAAAAGCCAGGGCTGTGGGTGGGGCTGTAGATTTTATGACTGTTGATGCTACCTGTGACCCAGATCAGGACTCATGTCCTGGCTTCCTCTTGGAAATTCTTTTAATCATCTTTTGAAGAAGCATTTGGTAAAAACATACAAACTTTAACTGGTGAGTGTCTCAGAAAGGAAATTTTCAGTACAGATTTCAGTATAGTATAGATTTTAGTATAGAATGTTTGAAAGAACCATATAGGTCTGTTTTGAAGGTGGGAGCAGATGCATTGTATGGCATGCTTTCAGCTTTTCTTGACTTAAGTTTTCCAGTTCCACTTGGAGTGGACTTTTGGGTTTTTATTTCTGACTCGTAGAGCAGTTTCTGCCTTGTTCTGTTGTAGCGTAGTGATGCTCCACATTCTTTCCCCACAGGGTTCCTGTGTGCCCCACTCTTAGAAACTCATCACATTGTGATGGTGGGATTCCCAGGGAGGGAGAGTTTGGGATATACTTTTCCGAGAGGCTGAGCGGGGAGGGGATGGCTCACCAACCATACTTTGACTTGGAAAGCCCTCCTCTCTCTTTGGGAATTACCGATCTGGCAGTAGTATTTGGGCCTTAAAGATGTCAAGGTGATGAGTAATTTTCAGTTTGGAAAAGCTTTTTGGTTGTGTTTAGAAAGCTGCCCTGTCTGAATGTAACCTCACGGTCATCTGTAGGAGTTGGGTGGTGGCCGTCAGTCCCAGTCCACCGCCCTCTTTCTCTGTTTTGTGGTGCTGGAGGCCTGTTACCACCAGCTGCCTGGCAGGAGCTGGCCGGGTGGGCTGAGTGCTCAGACTGCTTTCTTCATTTGGTTGAGTTGGGTTGGAGAAGGCCTGTAAGGAGCTGGGGAAAAGGTAGTGAACTTGGATTTTGCCTGCTCACGATGTGACCTTGGGCAGGTCACTGCTTAAACCTTTTAGGCTTGAGTTTTCCTCCTGAGTAAAGGGGAGGAGTCTAGATAAGAATGAATTGCTGGGGTGCTGGAGATGACTAGGATAGGTATTTGCATTCCCAGTGTCCCATTTGTTCTGTCCCTAGAATTCTAGGTATTCTGTTTTTAGGGTTCTTTCAGTAGTATTTGCCGGAGAAGCAATGCTGCCCAGTGCAGTGTAGATATTCACACATCCTGGCATACCCTGTCTCTAACCATCCTTCCCAATACACCTGTAAAATATGAATCTGTATATAGTGAGGAAGCACTGTGCTCATTGCCATGGGTTTTTCTCTGCAGAGCTTGCTGCCAGTCAGCTAAAGAGACTCCCGGAGTAGTTGTAGTGATAATGTCACAGGAGTGAGAGAGAAGCCTGGCACCTTTGGGAGACCTGCTGATGTGTAATTTCTCCACCTCTCCCCCTCCTTTTTGAACCTGTTCTGTTAATAATTGCACCTAATTATGTCTCTTTGGTCTTTTTACTGTTTATAATTCAAATGCTACTTAAAGCCGATTGTTTCCTTCTTGTGTGCTGTAAATCCTGGGCTGCCATCTGAAGCACAACTTGATGGTTGTGTATTATCATCTTGGGTTAAGTGCTGTCTCATTGCTTTGCAGGCTGCCTGCTGTTTCCCGGGGAGATCATGAAACGAGGTCGCCTTCCCAGCAGCAGTGAGGATTCTGACGACAATGGCAGTAAGTCCTGCTTTGTTGTTCTTGGAGCCTACCAGGGTTTGGGTCCATGTAAAAACAGGATTTTTTAATGTAATGCTTTAAAGAGCTGAGGCGCTTCATGTGTCAGGGAGGTCAGAAAAGAGCCAAGGCCTGAGTATCACATCTGAGTGGGATGCTGCCGGTCTTTATCTTGCTGGGTGAGGTTGAACGCAGGTGGCATTCCTCAGGCTTCCTGTTTGTTGTCCAAAGGTGAATAATCCAGTTTCCAGAGTCACTGGTGTGTCTGTTTTTCCTAAACATCATTTACAGCACTTCACAGTTGCTCTTTATGAAAAGGGAACTTAATCGAAGCCAGTTAATTATTAACTAGTCCAGCCTGATACAAACGGAGATGGGCTGCCTGGTGTGATGTGAAAATATCAAGCACGGGTTTTTAGTAGGTCACGAGTCAGCGCTCTTCAGTGGATTTGAACATGACTGTATTTAATAATACTACTGTCTGCGACTCAGCTCTCTGGCATCCTCATATTTTCACAGTGCAGCTGAGAACCAGAAGTTAGTTGGCTTCTAGGCAGTCAAAATAAATGTCACACAGCGTCTGTGTATTGGGAAGCTCACAGACGACCCAGAGA
Organism: Capricornis sumatraensis; assembly: GCF_032405125.1. NCBI lineage: Eukaryota > Metazoa > Chordata > Mammalia > Artiodactyla > Bovidae > Capricornis > Capricornis sumatraensis. The sequence goes on along the minus strand of NC_091085.1, from coordinate 36,248,033 downwards.
AGAGTGTCTTTCAGATAACAAGGAAATTTTGAACCTAGCAGCGTGCCTGAGCTCTGGCCCATTATCTTACGTTTTGTATTACAGATCAGATTTGGGAAACCTTGAAAGATTGCTTACTCTGCTGAGTGATGGGAAAGGTATTAGGCCTGTTTACAAGGAACTCTGTCTTTGACACATGACTCTCCACCAGAGCTGGATCTCATCAGGACAGTTGGAGATGCCTTCCTATGCACTGTGGAAATGAATATATGTAGACACACATTCAGAGGAGGGAGGGGCCAGGGAAACCTATAGAGGAGACAGAAATTGAGGAGTCCTGAGGGATGAAATTGTTTTATGCAAACTGTTGTTTTTCTGTGCTCCAAGTTTTGGCAGGTTCAGTTAAGTTCAGTTCAGTCACTCAGTCGTGTCTGACTTTGTGACCCCATGGACTGTAGCACGCCGGGCCTCCCTGTCCGTCGCCAACTCCCGGAGTTTATCCAAACTCATGTCCATCGAGTTGGTGATGCCATCCAACCATCTCATCCTTTGTCGTCTCCTTTTCTTCCTGCCCTCAATCTTTCCCAGCATCGGGGTCTTTTCCAGTGAGTCAGTTCTTCGCATCAAGTATTGGAGTTTCAGCTTCAGCATCAGTCCTTCCAATGAATATTCAGGACTGATTTCCTTTAGGATTGACTGGTTTGATCTCCTTGCTGTGCAAGGGACTCTTAAGAGTCTTCTCCAACACTATGGTTCAAAAGCATCAATTCTTCGGCACTCAGCTTTCTTTATGGTCCAACTCTCACATCCATACGTGACTACTGGAAAAACTATAGCCTTGACTAGACGGGCCTTTGTTGGCAAAGTAATGTCTCTGCTTTTTAATATGCTGTCTAGGTTGGTCATAACTTTCCTTCCAAGGAGTAAGTGTCTTTTAATTTCATGGCTGCAGTCACCATCTGCAGTGATTTTGGAGCCCAGAAAAATAAAGTCTGCCACTGTTTCCCCATCTATTTGCCATGAAGTGATGGGACTGGATGCCATGATCTTAGTTTTCTGAATGTTGAGCTTTAAGCCAACTTTTTCACTCTCGTCTTTCATGAAGAGGCTCTTTAGTTCTTCTTCACTTCCTGCAGATTAAAAGTGGCAGAATTTAAAACAGCAAATTAGGAAGCAAGGCTTTGCTGTGGGCAGCACACTGACAGCCAGCAGAGCTATTAGAAACAGAAGACCTCAAACACAGTTTGATTGGAGCTTTGGGTGCAGGCATGGAGCAGCTCGGAGGAGAATTGGTGGTGATGGGAAAGCTGTGACCAGATGGGGAAGGGCTGGGACCCTCCCGGACAGACAGTGGGAGCTGACCTTTGGCACGAGGCGGGCGTGGACTGGGTGAGGAAAGCAGAGGCACAGGAGTGAGTGCTCCGGCGAGGGGCTGGCCTTCTGTTTCAGGGGACTGTGTGGAGGGGCTGCACCCCCTCACCACCCCCCCGCCCCCCCCAACCCCCGTGGGAGCCGTTGGGAATGCCTTCTAAACTTCTTGGTACTTGTTGGTTCACGGCCCTCACTACTTGTTTTCTTTAATATTTACTTAGGCTTTTTACTCCTTGAGGCAAAAACGAGCTTAGGGATCCCTTTCCTGCACCTCGGGTGCCTGTCAAAGTGTCCTCTGGAGTTGTATGCACTCAGTAAGTGCTTGCTGCTTGCTGAATACACAGTGTTGCCCTGCAGCAATTGCAAAAAGGAAACATTGCTTTTTAGGTTCAGAACTAATCAGAAGAAGGGTTCATGAATTACTTCCAGTGCTTGATGAAAGGCCCTGAGAGGCCTCTTCCCTTGCATTTTTGGTTGAGGAGTAGGTCTGTGCTTGCTCTGACTTGGGTCTCTTGTCCACCTTGGGAGGGCTCAGTCACAAAAAGTTCTCCTGTGATGTTCTCTCAGACTTAGACCCTTCTGCTTTCTGGAGTAGAGCTGCCCAATAGAAGGGAGATGTTCTAGTGTAAGTAAGGAACTGAGTTTAAAATTTTTATTTAATCTTAATTAAAATTTAAAAAGCCACATGGCTAGTGATTACCATAGTGGACAGTGTAGTTCTGGACCCTGGCCCAGTCCGGGCCTGTCCGCTGTCCAGAGGCCCTTCCATTTATCATTGCCGGCGGACATAACAAATCCCACAGCCTTTGTGGCTTAGACAACAGACATTTACTTCTCATGATTCTCGAGGCTGGAAGTTCAAGGTCAAGATGTTGGCAGGTTAGCTTTCTCCTGAGGGCTCTCTGCTTGGCTTGCAGACTGACTGCCACCGTCTTACCGAGTCTTCACAGGTCTTTTCTCTGAGCCTGTGCATTCTTGATATCTCTCTGTGTTTAAATGCCTTCTTGTGATCCAGTGACATTGGATTGGGGCCCATCATTTTAATCACCATTTTAAAGGCTTTATGTCCAAATAATATAATGCAGTGACATTCTGAGGTACTGGGGGGTTATGTTTCAACATAAGAAGTTTGCGGGGGACATAGTTCAGCCCATAGAAGACCAGATGCTTCATCTAAACCTGTTTTTTCACCCAGAGCTCTAGGAGGAAGAAAGGTGTCCAAAGCCCCCACCAAAAGTGTATCCATCAAGTCACCTTCTTTGTAATGGGCTGGTTTTGTCCTATGCTGGTCTCCCTGAAGAAAGCAGGATGGAGGGAGGACTAAGGTAGATACTTATAATGTGCTGGAGGGCTAATGTAGGTAGACCACAAAGCTGGTTTTTCTTCTGCCCTAGGCTCCACATGGAAATTGAGTGGTGGTGGTAGAGGATGAAGACGATAGCTGCTGATAGAAGGGAGGCAGGCTGGCCTCGTCATGGTTGATCCAGTGGAATGTGGTGGTACTTTGTGGCTGTGCAGCCTGTCTCGGCCTGCTGATTTGGTCGTTAGGGTGGGTGATGGTTGTGGCAAACAGCTCTCATTTAGAACCCTTAGAATGCCGGGTCATATAGATGCATGCACACATGTACACCATAAACACACTTTCCACCTTCTCTGAGGGCGGCTGCTGTCCCGTGTGGGCCTCTGCCACCAGCCTGCCTGTGTGCATTGGATACCATCCTCTCATGTAGGCACATGGTGGGTGTGAGCAGGGTGCCTTCTGCCTCTGCACTCAGGTACCCAGAGCTGAGCCTGCCCTTAGTTTGGTGCTTGGAAGCCTTGCTCATAACAAGGGCTGTGTCAGTGCCGTGGCCACTCCTCAGCCTTTCCAGCCTGTATTTTTGACAGAAGTTTGGCAGCAGCTTCCAGCCCAGTGCTTCGCATGTCCAAGTGGAGAAGAGACAGCTGCAGACATCAGCTTGGGGCCCCCACATAGCCATAGCTGGGCCCGGCTGGCCTCCTGGGCCAGAGCCCTTTGCTTTGATTTCTGGCTTGGTCCAGGGGACTAGCAGCATGGTATTTACAGTTGGGGATGCACAGGCACTTTCTGCGCCAGTGCAAGCCCGCCTCCAGCTGCAGGCATAGCTGTGGAAGCCTTTCTCCAGGGGCCCTGGGCTGCCAGCCTTGCAGTTGGATGAAACCACGTTGGGGTGTTCACGGGCTGGGCTCCTGGGACAGGGTGGCTCAGCCAGTCTCAGAAGTTTAATGCCTTGTGCCAGGGCGCAGCCTTGGGAAACAAGCGCTTTATTTCTTCCGAGTCCTTGGGCCTCCGTCTTCAGGAGTTTTAGCAAATGTGACAGTGGGGCCACCAGCCGTTTTCAGTGTTTCCACCCAGCCTCAGAGGGGAGGAGAGGAACTGGAGATTGAGTGGGCCAGTGATTTAATCAATCATGCCTCCATAATGAAGCAGAGTTCGGTGAGCTTTCAGGTGGTGGCCCTGCGGTGGCTGGGCAAGAACGGTGTGCTCTGAGAGGGCTTGGATGCCCCGTGCCCTGTGCCCAGGCCTTGTTCTGTGTATCTCTGTATTGGCTATTGATTCACCCCCTTCAGTATCTTTTTTATAATAAATTGGTTATCTAGTATGGAACATGTTTCTTTGAGATCTGTGAGCTGCTCTAACAAATGAGTTGAGGGTCTTGGGAACCTCTGCCAGTCAGAAGCACAGGTGACAACCTGGGCTTGGAGGCTGGGACTGAGTCTGTGGGATCTAGTTCTGTCTGCATGGCAGAATTGAGTTGAATTCCTGGACATGCTGCTGGCACCTGGCAGTTGCTTGTTAGGATGCGGAAGCTTCCACAAGCACGTATTGGAATTGGGTCTAGGAACCATTCTTGCCTCATGCCCCAAATTACAGGGCCGTGTTGACCTCCCTATGGGAAGGTCCGGGGTGAGGCGAGGGCTTGAGGGGCCGGGCACCTTGTGGACACCTTCCCTGGTCTCCCGGTTTACACCCCTGTGCTGACCCTGAAACACTTCTGTCTTTTCCAGTTACCCAAGCAAGTTCTGCTCCCTCTGTTGTGATGACGAAGACACAGAAAACAGCTGAGTAAAAGTCAACCAACTAATTTTGCACTTAGCAATGCAGGTTGATGAGTGACAAACAGGAAGTTATGTGAGGACTTTTGTTTTCCTGGGCTCTCTCCAGCTCACAGATCAACAGTGAAGAAAGACCAAAATTTTTAGCAGATGAAACGTACTTTCTCATTTGGACCTTTTGTGTTAGTTACATTTTTTGATAACTTGCTTTCCCTTTTTTTTTGTTTGTTTATTTGACTGTGCTTGGTTTCCTTCCTGACAAGTCTTCAGGGGTTTCTCAGTGGTTTCTCTTTTGCATAAAGGTTAATAACTCTGCTTCCGCTTCTATTCCTGTGTGACAGGACCTTTAATTTGCTCCTTTCCCACCATCAGTTGAATTGTGTGACACCGAGGAGTTGTGTAGAAATTCTTGAAATGTGGGAATTTTGGCTCAAGTACCACAGAATGTGGGCTGTACGCATGTCTCCTAGGCACGTGGAGATGGTTTTATCTCTTGTCACACCCAGCTTGTGGCTTGTCGACATTGATGGGCAGAGCATCATCTTAGGTTCAGGGAGCAACTAGCACCTGATCTGCTACATGGACTTGGACTTAACAGAAGGGCTGGGTGACTATGAAACACAACATTTGTGTCAGTTGGTTGGAGGCCCAGGTATGTTGAAACATTCCTGGGCCAGTGCTCTGAACACACACCCATCAAGCTTTGTGCTTTGGAAGATAAACCGCAGAGCTAACAAGCCGTTTTGGGAGGGAAGGGGGTCGGGCTGTGGGAGATGCGGGGGCAGGCCCTGGTAGCAAGAGCAGTGGTGTGGGAGGCGGGTCTTCTATCACACAGTGCAAGCAAGTAGGAGCTGTGTTAGATCTGTCCCCTTGTCTCAGACTGGACATCCCATAGCACCTCCTTACTGGCACAGGGCTGGCCTCGGCTTGCTCTCTCCACTCTGCACTACTGTGACACCGACTGGCCCTCTGGGCTCCGTACTTGCTGGTCCTAAGCATCTTATTTTGTTAAGCTGGTTCAGCACTCTAAAAACACCAGCATGGTGTTTAGGGTCTAGGAGATGCGCCATTTGGTCAGGGGTGAGGCTCTTGCCTAGTTTGCATTTCTGGTGGGGTGAGCACCCACCTGTGCTGCCTGCCATTCACTCTCGTTGCTGAACCTTTCATGCGTTGCAGCACCTGGAAGGCTTAACACGAACTACCAAATGCTGGAGGTGTGTGCAATATGTATTAGATTTACTCTTGAGGTTTTTCCCTTATTTTAGATCTAGGGCAAGACAGCATGACTATATTTCAAAGGACAGTGTGAAGGTAAATGCAGACTAGACCCAGAGAGCAGGGTGAGTGGTGCAGAGCACGCACAGGATCCTGCTCGTGGTGCTGCGACCTGCGAGCCTTCTGTCGCTTTCATCACCCCTGCGTTTCTGTTTTAAGAGAAGGTGGGGATAAGAAAACAAAGCAAGGCTTTATTTTTCGCTAATTCTTCTCTGTGTTTAATAAGATTAATTGTTGATACTAAAAGTACATGTCAAGAATTTAAAAGTCACTTGTTAGTAGAGTGGACTTTAGGTAATAATATCTTGTGTATGGGCAGTGAGTAATTTTAAATGTTACTGCTGAATTTTTAGAGTTCCTAACTCTTCTCCTGAAAGCAACAAAAAAAACAAAAAAAATTTGCTTGCCATATTCTCAGCTTATCAATAAATGTCAGCACTCTGAAAACAAAACCAAAATATAGCATTTAACCCAGCATAATCTTAGCACTTGACTTTTCAGGACTAATGAGTGGCCAGCATTTTACTGTAGTGTAAATCGTTGTCTCCTAGTCCTTTCGTGTTAGAAATACTGATTTTTTTTTTTTAAACCCAACATACTTAAAAAGTTCTATATCATAACTTTTAGTTAGTGTGAATTCTTCTGCTTGGATCATGGTCTGGGAAGAACCGGAGTGAACGTGGCTGAGAGAGAACTCGTGTAGGGATATCAGGCATTGCTTGGAGCCTCCCGTGGACTTTGTAGATGGAGGTGTGTTCTCGTCAGGAAGCAGTGGCCCCACTACGCTGTCTTTAAAGGCATTAGTGCTTTATTTTCCGTGACCTCATTTTCCTTGAGCTCAAAAGCCTATCTTCTAATAGGTAAAACAGCAGTATGTTCTTAGTAGCTGCCACCATCAGTTCTTGAGTGATAGTCCTGAACAGCGACACTGTATTTTTGTCCACTTAAAGACATTTTTAAAAACATTATGAATCTGCTGTGTGCACAGCACTGACTTAGGTGTGCTGTATGTTGTAAATAGTTATTACATAGTTTTAAAGTGAATTAGAGGGAGGAAATTGCCAACAAGTATCTGCTGCTGGACAAGGGAGGGAGGGACCAACTGCTTCTCACTGTTCAGCCAAGTCTAGGTTCTGTACAGACCACCTGCATAGAGTGAAATAGAGCGTTTTCTTCTCCTTTATTGTAAATGGATGGCAGAAAATCATCAATTATTTTCTGCTCACACTTAAAAGTGTACACTTTGATACATGTTGACATGTTTACACCCATGAAATCATAAAACTGAAGAGAATCCTTCCCTTCCCTCTTTCCCTAGTTAACCTCTGATCTACTTTCTGTCACTATAGATTAGTTTATATTTTCCAGAGTATTATATAAATGAAATAATATGTACTCTTTTTATCTGGCATTTTTCATTTCACATAATTATTCCCACATTCATCTATGTTGTAGGTATCACCAGCTCATTCTTTTTTAATGCCGGATAGTACCCCCACGGTATGGATATGCTGCTATTTGGGTGGTTTCTGGTTTTTGGCTTTATAAGTAAACCAAGAACATTTCTTATGTTGGTGATAATTTAAGCTTAGCTTTCCCCCCAATCTTGCCCTTTCTGCAGGGTGAGTTTAATATTTTTCTCTTCCTCCTTTTGCATTAGGCAAATTAAAAGGAAGAGAAACAGACTATTTATGGGTGGACCAGCATTTCTCTTGGGTAATATAATTAGATGCCAAATTTGTAGCAGTTTTCAATATCTGTTTTTAAAAACAGGCAACATTTTTCAAGAATGTGAAAGCAGTCCTAGGAAAAGTTTCAAAATGATCCCCATTCCTTGGATTGAGTTCTGTGCCAGCTGCATGGAACCTTGAGAACCAGCCTGGAGGCTGTCCCTAACACTTGAGATAGCAATTCACAGTAGAGGGTCCACCCCTTTCCGCCCTGCATCTCTGCCCCCGCCCCGGAGAGGCAGAGATGCAGTCCTGGGCAGTCCGTCCAGAGTCTGCTTGTGCAGACTGTCTGGGCTGCTGGAGGCTGGGCCCAGGGACCGGAGGGGGCAAGACAGCCTAGAGACCGTGAGCTGCCCAGCCACCTTCCTCTCTGGGTTCCTAATTTGGTTTGTCTTCCTTTTTCCAATAATGACCAGATTTAGAACTTCCTGCAAGTCAGACTTACCCCAGTATGCCCAGAATATTCCTTTTAGTGTGGGAGTGAAACTTTCTTGTTCATTCAAGAGTCTAAGACTGAACCACTCAGTATGGTTACCGGTAGGAAATCTGTTCTGCTGGCCTAACAGCACAGTCAGTGACCCAGTAGACAAGCCTCAGGACTGGTCATCAGTGGTAGTGGTCTTGCTTGTTGAGGGACACTTGGCAATCCCCTTAGTCTCCGTCATGGCAAATCTGATGATAGGCTTAGATGCAGAATCTATTTCTTTATATCCCCAAGGTCTTAAGGGTGCTTTGATTGTGTCCCTTGTCTCTGGAATCTGTAGAGATAAGAGTTTCCTGTTTGAGTGAAAAGTGATTTTGTTGATAGAATGGCAGTCCCCCTCAGATTTTAGCTTTTATTTCAGGGGGAGGGGGAGTGGTGTTAATTTATGGGAAATGCTATAGTCTGTTCGACATGGAGGAGAGTTATTAGGAAGTTAGACACACTGCAGGTAATTAGGGTGGTTTCGGATCTCAGGCAGTGATTCAGCATCCAGAGACAGGAGGCAGTGACGGGTGGAGGAGAGGGGCTGAGGTGCCGAGGTCCTGGGCAGCTGCATTCCACTTGGCCATTAATTGGATGTGTCCTGAGTGAGGAGACTTTAGAATGACTCTTGAATAGAAGAAGAAGAAAAACAGGGTTGAATAAAATATTGAACCCAGTTACTGTAGTGCTGAGTTGACCCACCTTAGGGACGTCCGGGGCTCGCTTGATGTCTGATCCGAAGGGGAGCATGGACCTGGCGCTTGGGAGGGACGCTAACGTGGGAATGCAGGTCTGACGGTCTCCCAGGGGAGACTGTGGGTGTGGACGAGCCCTCCCTGGGGAGGGACACTCGGCGCAAGGGGAACTCCGACACTGTGGCATTAAGGAGACATAGGCAGCCTGGTGGGGCTCCCCATTTCCATGATTTAGCAGGGGAAGGGGCCACATGATGGGATAAGAGCATCCCGTCCTCTGAGCTCAGAGAAGAGCTGATGCCCTGATGCCGGCAGGCGTTTTCTGGGAGAGGGGAGCAGGCAATTTTAAAGGTGATTTGGCTGCAGCCCCTAGTCTGTGGCAGGTCAGAGTTTTCCTGTTCTAGGAATTGCTAAGTTCTTTTGTGGAGTCAGAAATTTTTTCCTAATGTTTTGGGTTATGGGTTTAGGATATAGCACAATGATGTTAGCGTTTAAAAAGTTCCTGAAAGTTTTTCTTAAAAGCTTCTGGATTTATAGTTAGCACTGTGAGACTCTGAACGTTGAAGAAGTGCAGGCTTATGGATGAAGGCACCAGCTGCATGGTGCGCTTGAGTGCCTCTTCCCTCTGAGAGTGTGCTGTGACACAGCGGCCTTGACCGCTGGCTACGGAGTGGTCTTGCTGGCTTGCTGTGGGAAGCGAGCGTGTGGTGGGAGTGGAGGAGCTCTTGGGGAGAGGGGAGAGCTCGGCGGGGCACTGGCTGTCTCCTGGGGTGGCACTGAGGGCGCCTTGCTGCGAACACTCCGTGGTTTGTGTACCTCTTATTGATTGCTTTTCTTGGGACATTTGTGTCTTTAGGCCTGTCGACTACCTGGTCCCAGAATTCCCGATCCCAGCATGGGAGAAGTTCCTGCTCCAGACCTGAAGATCGAAAGCCTTCAGAGGTAATTTCTGAGTGCTGGCGTGACAGTGCATGTCCTACATGTGTGTGTGAGTGCATATCGTTGACACACACACCTGGCTGTTGATACTGATGTCAATGCGTTCTTGGGTAAGTTATGTAATCCCTCTGTTCCTCAGTTTCCAAATTTGTAAGATGGGGATAATACAGGTGTTCACCTTACAGGATCCTTATGAGGATTAAGTGGATTAATACACAGAGGTAGATTGTGCTCAGTACATGTTAGCTGTTATTAATTATATTCTTCAGTATTTTTGACTGAAAAATCCCATGGACAGGAGCCTGGTGGGCTACAGTCCATCGGGTGCAAAGAGTCAGACATGACTGAGCGTGCACACACTGTAGGAAGCTGGTCCCTGTGTGAGAGCACCGGTCCCCACTGCTGGAACTCCTCCCAGTGTCAGCGCGCTGGGCAGTCTGGGTGGTGCTGGCCTTGGCCCTGACCTGTGTTTTGTTCCAGGTTGTTGTTGGTTTTTTTTTTTTTTTTTAAAGTTTCTGAGTTGAAATGACTTCATACTTGAAGTGCTGAGGTTGAACACTGCTGGGGACCTCTGAGCTCAAGTCCGTTTGAGGGTGTGTGCCTCAGTCTTGAGCACCCCCTCCCGAGTCGCTAGTGCAGAAAGAGTGGACTGACTGCCTTTTCTCTTTTTGTTGCTTCAGTTTGATTTTTTTTTCTTCTTTGGCAGATTCCCTTATTTACTATTGATACTTAACAGACTTAGTTGGAGTATGTTTTCAACTGATTTGCTTCCTGAAGATGTAGAGCTGAGACTTGAAAGGCCTTCTCTCTTTAGCTGGGGGGTGGGGGGGGCGTGGCTGACAGATCATGCCCCCTGGGGCATGGGCCCTTGGTCTCACTTGGGCTTTTGTGGAAGGTGCATAGCCAGGTTCCTGCCAGTTCCTGGGACTTCAGTGACATACAGGGGGAAAGTCCAGATCCAAAATGGCAGGCTGGAGACACGGCCCTTTTATTCAGACCCTGCCTCAGACTTTATCATGGTGACGTTTATTAAAGTGGTCACCAGCCTGCAAAGTCACCAGGAAAAACAAATATGGACCTATTAGCAGGCATATAATGTGAACTGTACTTCGCAGCGCAAGAAAGAACTCCCTGTCCCAAGAAGAGAGAGTTCAGCATTGTGACTTGTGTAAACAGAGAGTGTAGCTTACAGATGCAGGCTAACTTCGTGCCAAATACAACTTGGGGTGGTGCTAATGCCAGGGTCAGCACTTCCTCTTGTAGCTCTGAGACGCGAGCGGACTGAGGCGAGGCCCTGGTGGGAAGTCTCCATCAGGAGCAGCAGGCGTGTGGGGGTCCCCTTTGTGGTTGGTCCCTCCTTGACCTGCGATGAGGCATTGAGGTGCTCTCTTGGCAGAGGGTACCTTGGAGTCTTGTGGTCTGTTTTGGGAGGGCGAGGAGAGGCTGGTAGCTTGCTTTCTTCTTTTTCTCTCCTCCTCCTCTCCTTCCCCGACAAATGCTGCTTACCTGGCAGAAGTTACGCCAGGTGAAGGAGTGCACATTCTTTGCAAGCTCATTTCTGCCTGGACTCCACTGGTCTGTCGTGGCTTCTTTCCTAGATTTTTGCAGCCTTTGCTCTGCCTGGCATTGGCCACCCAAAACCCAGCCTTCCAGACACCTCGCCGCAAGCCCTGGTGCCCAGTGGGGCAGGGGCTGGGTGGAGGCAACCTGAAGGTGGCAACAGAAGCCCTGGTGGCCCTGGGTTTTGGCTTGGTGTTGTTACATGGTTAGTGGAGTTCTAGGCTGTAAACATTTACCAGGAAGTTGCCCTTGAGTGAAATGACTCCCTCCAGGGGTTTTTAGGCACGCGTCTTCAGCAGCCTGCTTGCTGACTTGGGAGTCTCTTAGCAGTTTCCCAGGGAGGACACTGAGGTTCCTGTGTCGTGGTTGCTGGTGCAGACGTGGCCGTCTCGCAGAGCCAGGGAGGGAGTGAGTGCACTGAGCTGCTGCCACTCCCATCCTGAGCGCGGTCCAGGGTGTTGGCAGGCCCAGGGGTTTCCTCAGTAGGTCAGACTGGTTCTCTGTTGAAACAGTGACCTGGTTACATGGCAGTACCGTGGTTACCCTGCAGCTGCCAGTGCTCTGAAGAAGAATGCAAATACCCAGTGTCAATAACCCTTTGCTCTCCCTGTCCAGGTGTTTAGGACAGACCTGATCACTGCCATGAAGCTCCATGACTCCTACCAGCTGAACCCGGACGAGTACTACGTGCTGGCGGACCCCTGGAGACAGGAGTGGGAGAAAGGGGTCCAGGTGCCAGTGAGCCCTGGGACCATCCCCCAGCCTGTGGCCAGGTAGACGTGCCTGGGAGAGGGGCCACCCCTCCCCCAGCAGTGGTCTTACTGCCCTGCCAGCCAGCCGGCTGCGGTGGCCAGTGTTGGAGTTAGCAGTAGGGCTTCTGGGGGAATAAGAAATGCGGTAGAAACACGCCTTGGTCCAGAGGTGGTGCCGTGGGCCTCCACCTTGGAAAGGTGCTGCTGTCCTCAAGAGGAAGGTAAATTCTAGGACTTCCAGGAAGTAGGGGGCGGGGGTGGGACGCCTGGATGTAGGCACAGTGGCTCCCTCTTCTGGAGGCTGCCCTGCTGGGGAGGGGTATCTGCCTGTCGTCCTGCTGGGTCAGCTCCACCTCTGGGGGAGGACGGGGGTGAGCAGTCCTGTCAGGCTAGGGCCATGCCTTAGAGTTCTCCTTGGATAACCTTTGCCCACATGTTCTGAGAGACTTTCTCTTGATCTTACTTCCAAACCACTTTTCCCCTGAAAGGTTTTGAGGGTCAGTCTTTGATGACCCGCCTCAGCATGAAGCTGGGCCTGTTTGCTCACCTGTCTGAGGCTGCTCCCAGGGAGGGAGCGCCCGGCTTCACCGCCGCCTCAGCTACCTGCTTTGCGAAACGCCCTCTTTCACCATCGCTGAGTGTGGACTGAGTTTACCCTCAGCCCTCGCCCCCATCATGTCCTCAGGCGCTTGAGATGATTGAACCTGATTATTGGGTTAGGAGTCCCTGGGACAGATGTCCCTGTAAGTGCGCAGGATTAAATGACCCTTCCAGGCTGGACTGCTGTCTGGGTAGTGAGTGGAGTGTTCCCTGGGCTCTTTAGGAGTCACACACCCCTGGGGCACGGCACCACCTAACTGCTCGGCTCTGGCGTCCTCAGTCCCAGGCATTCCAAGCCCAGCAAAGGACAAGTAAACACCCACACAGCTTGTGGATGTTTTCACCTGGAACCCTGCCCTTAGCTGAGTAGGAGGAAAAACTCCCTTAAATTTGCCTATCTCAGTGTCATATATTAATAGATAAAGCCGCTCTGGTGGTAGAAGGGTGATGGAACTATGACGGACTCCTTAGACAGCTGGGTATTAATGCAAACTGCCGGCGCCCTGAGACCTGGAGGTGGCGGGACAGTGTGGATGTGAGGGGCTCCTGGGCCTCTACGGTCTCCAGTCAGCAGTGGTTGGGCCTTCTTACGTGCTGTCTTTCTTCTGAGGGGGTGCGAGGACGGCAGTTCTCCAGTTGTTCACAGGTGGAAGCATGAGGAGCAGAGGGACCTCCCCTTCTCTCCTGGGACCCCCGGTGTGTGTCGGGAGCGCCCCTAACTTGGCCGGGACTCTGATTCTCAGGCTGCCTGGAAATGGCCGAGGCCCGAGTTTCAGCCCTGGAGGTGATGGCTCTCCCCTCGGCTCCCCAGCGCTCCGCTGTACCTGCTGTCTGTGAGGCTGCTCCTGTCTCCTCTGTGTCCCAGAGAAGCCCGTGCTTGGTGGCCTCCAGCAGGGGCAGGCAGGCCTGGTCCGTGGAGGGCGATTCAGTTGTTAACCCTTGACACTTAGGGCTGAGTGCATTCTTGAGTGTGTGCACCGCTGTCAGATGGCGGCAGGCACGCAGGGTCCTGGGAGGCCACGTGGAAGAAGCTGGTGGTGACACCTTTGGTAGTTTTGTCGCTTTTTTATTTTATCTAGTTTATTTTAGGGGTTTTAGTAACTCCTGCTTTATTTTGTTAGCAGTGATGTTAGGGCGTTAACTCTCTTAACCAGGCAGTGATCTGGGGTTTGCGGGTCGGAGGTGGAAGCTCGCCTGGGGCCTTCTGACAGACAGACTTGCTTCCTTGTGGCAGGAAGGGTAACCCTGCTGCCTTATTTTCTTCTTACCCAGGGTCGTATCTGAAGAGAAATCCCTCATGTTCATCAGGCCCAAGAAATACATTGTCTCGTCAGGCTCCGAGCCTCCGGAGCTGGGCTACGTTGACATCCGCACACTGGCGGACAGTGTGTGTCGTTACGATCTCAACGACATGGATGCTGCGTGGCTGGAACTGACCAACGAGGAGTTTAAGGAGATGGGTGAGAAAAAACGGCTCTGTTGCCTTGTGTACAGGATGGGGAAGGCCTGCAGGTGAGGGGAGAAGCTCCTCACCACCTGGGGGCGCCGGCTCCACCTCAGCCTCAGACCTGCGTGTCCGGCTGTGGCAGACTCGGAGTCTGTATGTGCTCCCTGGACGAGTGGTGGGCTGAGCAGGGCCCCTGGTTCCCACCCTGACCTACAGCCCCGTGTGCTCCCTGGACGAGTGGTGGGCTGAGGAGGGCTGTTTTACACGGGGGAGGAGCAGGGCCCCTGGTTCCCACCCTGACCTGCAGCCCCGAACCCGCCACTTCCTTACCTCCAGGAAACTCAGGAGGCTGAGCTCTTCGGATCCCTTCTTAAGTATTGACCTGCTGTTGCTCACAGTAAACTCCACCCCAGCCAAGCACTTGTGCTTTCTACCTCAGCGACTCCCCTGGAGTCTTTTCCTAAACCCGAGTGCTCCGTGTGTGTGTCCTGGCTCTCCCTGGGGGAAGCCCCACCGTAGCAAGCGCCCCGCCCGTCATGGTCTAACTCTCTGCACGCCAGTCAGCTCTTGTGTGTGTGCGGACTGGGGCTCCTGCGCCTCCTTTGCTTGCATCTCCTTGTGTCACGCCCAGGATGACTCTTGGGTCTCGGCTTACACGCCACTTCTGATTGGTGAGGGTTGCCTGAAGTGTGTGGAGATGGCAAGTCAGTGAGGCCCAGGCTGGGTTCCCCATGAGAGACTGTGAGGATTAATTAGCTTTGTGCCATAGGTTGAGGTCGCGAAGTGGCACAGGCTCTTTGCAGCCTAGCTTATGTAAGTATTTATGAAATGGTGAATGGATTTCAGAGCCCTGCAGGATTGAGACTGTGTTTGTGTGGGTCCCTGAGCCTCGCATGGGGCCTGGCGTGTGACAGGTGCCGCTGCGCCTGCTGCTCCCCAGCCCCCGAATGGGAAAGACCCTGTGGACTGAGCTGGGAATTTTGACAAAGCTGGTATGTTCCTCATGGTCCTTGCTTTTAGATATTAGTGGCTAGACTGTTAGTAGGCGATGAGGTTGCTTTATAGAATCTGTTCAGAAGTTTCCTCTTGGAACAGAATACTCTGTTTCAGCTTCATAGACTTTGTGGGAACCCCTGTACTCCACCAGACTGGCTGGGTGTCCTGAGTTAAGGCAGAGGGACCGACGACGGCCAGGGGCTGGGGACTTCTGTGGATGGTTCAAGGGGTAGTGCTGGGTCTCTGTCGGACGGCGAGGCAGTGCTGAACGCTGTGGCGGGATGAGTGTTGCAGTTGTCTCTCACGTTCTGAACACATGCTTGAAGACATTTACCTTGGCTTTCATTGGTTTTTTTAATGGTGAAAATTAATTATAGGTTATACGGTTGTATTTTCAAAGCCAGTGATGTTTTCAAAACTGGTAGGAAGAATTGAGATGAAAGTGTCTGGCCACGCAGAAACGATCTCGTTATTACATAGGGTTTGAAATGAGAGGTGGCTTTTTTGAAAATGTGTTTATTAGGGCTTATCACAGTGCCAGCACTGTTGTGTTCTCCAAGTTTTTAAAAACTGGAAGTGTCAATTACATTTACGGTAATGCATAAGAGTTGTTGGCTCTGATGACATTTCTGTTGTTTCTTAGATGTGTTTTACTGTTTTTCACAGCCTGTTTCTTCTTTCTTGCATGAGTGTTTTCATTGTAGGAAGTTTGGAATACATTCACAAATGGAAGAAAATAAAAGTCTTATCCAACCACTAGTTATAACCATGAAGTTATAACCTCTTGAAGTTTATTTTTGGTCATTTCTTGCATAAGAATGCATTTTATTTGATTCACAAGGAGCTGTCTTCTTTGCTTCAGACATTGCTTGTATTACTGTCTTTCATGGGTCTGATTAGCTTATGCATCTCAACTAGTAAATTCAGAGGGTGAGGAGGGATAAACCAGGTAAAAACATTTGAGTATTCACAGTGAAATCTGTTCTCAGCACCATTTTAAGCTGAAAAATGGAATTTTTTTTGAAAAAACAACCAAGCCATACTGTGTGGTCATGGTTTTGAAGTCTGCTACATGCTGGTTGTTATGTACAATATTGTAATGAAATGACAGTCTAATGTATTCAGTACTTAATATCCTTGAACCCTTGTGGGATTTATCTTTCACTTTTCTACCTCCCAGTGGTGCGTCTTCAGTACCTGACCACAAAGAACAAACTGTTGTGTGGATGTGTCTTTCTGCCTTTTAATTTAAAGATCCTTCCTTGAAAGGGTCAGAGAGACATTCAACAGATAATATTTGGGACATTCAGGATACGTTTATTTATAATATTATTTATTCATTGTGAATTTGTTAGTATAACAATATTTATTCATATGGATTTATCAAAGTAGGTTTGCGGCATTTTTCCTCCAGGAATGCCCGAGTTAGATGAGTACACCATGGAGAGGGTCCTGGAGGAATTTGAACAGCGGTGCTATGACAACATGAACCACGCGATTGAGACTGAGGAAGGCCTGGGGATCGAGTATGACGAAGATGTCGTCTGTGACGTCTGTCAGTCACCTGATGGTGAGGACGGCAACGAGATGGTGTTCTGCGACAAGTGCAACATCTGTGTGCATCAGGTAGGTGGGCAGCGGGGCCTGGGAGGAAGCCACAGACGGGGTGGGGTAAGGACGCGTGCCCACCTCTTTCTTAATACTGGTTGTTTCAAGTACTTCTTGCTGCTTTTACAGCCAGGAGAATGGGATCCTGTGTTAATTTGCTCGGGCTGCTCTAACAGAGTGTACCACCAGCTGGATGACTTAAAATGACAGAAATTATTGTCCTGCTCTCTGGAGCCGGGAAGCCTGAATTCAAGGTGTCACGCTCCCTCTGCAGCACCCCTCCCTCCTTGCCTCTTCTGGCCCCTGGTGGTTTGCTGGCAGTCGGCATTCCGTGGCTTGCAGCTGTGCACCGCTCTGGCCTCCGGCTTTGCCGTCGCTTGTGTCCTTGCTGTGTGTCTCTGTCTTGACACTTGGCTGTCTTGTAGGAAGACCGGTCACAGTGGGTGAAGGGCCCTCCCTACTCCAGTGTGAGCTCATCTTAACTGACTACATCTGTTTTCTTCTGGGTTAGGACTGACTGTAACATAAACTTTGCAGACACGATTCAAAACATCACTTTTGCTGGCGTCACGATAAACTGAGCCCCTAAACAAGAAGAAAGGGGCCCCTTTTCTTGAATGTTACTTCCTGTCTTCCCTGATGTCAGTAGGATTTGGCGGTTGCTTATTTTTAATAATCGCTTACTTCCCTGGTGGCTCAGACGGTAAAGTGCCTGCCTGCAGTGCGGGAGACCTGGGTTTGATGCCTGGGTTGGGAAGATCCCCTGGAGAAGGAAATGACAACCCACTCCAGTGCTCTTGCCTGGAAAATTCCGTGGACTGGGGAGCCTGGTAGGCTACAGTCCATGGGGTCGCAAAGAGTTGGACATGACTGAGTGACTTCATTTTCACTTTCACTTTCAGTAAGGATGGGCATAGGGTAATTTAAAAAGCTTGGGAGAATCTCAGTCTTGACTCTTCTTTCATTTATTTTTTAATACAATAATAAAGTAATCTGTATTTCTGTGGGGATATGTATTCATATAAACTCTTTAAAAGACTGTTCTGAGGTACTTGCTTTGAGTTCACCTGTTGATGCTGAGATTTACAACAATCTTGAAGACTTGTGTGGGATGGTGGCTTGGTGACATCTGGGGAAGAAGAATCAAGTTTGTGATTCTCAGTTGTTTTTGTCCTTCTGGCTGCCTCCTGGGGGTCCCTTCTGGACTTCACAGGCTGTGTGGCCTTAGCCCATCTCATCCTCATGACACATGAACCATCGTTTCCTGCTGATTGTGTTATAGCCCATCTTGTAGCTCTGGGTTTTCAGATGACCAGAGCTTTCCTTGGGATCATGGAGAATTCTCTTAGAGGATTGGTTGTCTCAGCATCATGACCATTGTGGCTACCAGTTTGCTCCTCTGTTGTTTGTGCTATTTTACTTGGATGACATTTAGTTCCTTTTTTTTTTTTTACTTTTTTACCAATTTTACTTTTTTTTCCCCCTAATCCTGAGAAAAGTTTTGTTTGAAAAAAAGAGTTCTGCTTGGAAAGTACTCACACCCTCTGTTTTATGAATGAGTCACCTGGTGTCGGGGTGGGCTGTTCAGAGTCCCACAGTGGGGGACTGGCAGAGTTGAAGCCGGAGCTCCAGGGCGGGGGCCGGCTGGGGGTGCTCCAGACGCCCCACCCCCGGCCTGGTCTCCTGCTCTTTCGGCCACGCCGCATCGTCTCTTAGTACTTCCTTTGGCTCCTTTTTCTTTTGAGATGTTCTTCATGACTTGTCTTTAAGGCATCCTTTGTTTTAATCTTCTAATTTACTTAGACTTGTTTTTCCAGTAAAAAAGAAAAAATACCTGTTCAAATGAGACTTTTTCTGGAGTGCCTGATATAGACTTTTTTGGTATTTGAAACCTTAATAGTGTCAGTTCTATAAAAAGTTTTGTCTTGTTTTGTTTTTCCAGGCGGTCTGTGTTGACAGTGGCTCATTCACGGCACCGACGCTGCTCCTAAGCTCCAGCCTTAGTGTCACTTAGCTTTGCTGCACTCTCATCCTGTGGTTTCCTTTTTGCGTCCTGGATATTCAGATTGCATAGCGGCTGTGTTTTTCCTGTCTGGAGAATTGGAGCTGTGTTACTCTGTCTCTCCACTTCCTGACTTGTAGTTAGTTCATTTAAGGATAAAGTTCTGAACAGTTTGGTGTTTTTAAATGGCTCTGACTGTGCTCCTGGTCTCATCACGGTTTTCTTTCTCCACTTCTTTAGCGTTTGCCTTTTCTTTCTTTGACCCATCTTACTGGCTTTTAGTTGCCTTGAGTTCTGCAGTTATTGCTGTCTTGTATAATTTGCCATCTTAGTAAAGCAGGCTTTGTTTTGAACATCAGCCAAAGAGACCAAATTCTTGTTTTGTCTAGAAGGTCTCGTTTTTCTGCGCCTGTGGTGCTCACTTGGGGTGAGGAGGTGTGGGGGCCGGGTTAGTAGAGTTTGCTCAGCCTGGGGTCCCAGCTGCCCCTTGGTTCTTTCTCGTGCCCAGAGGTGTCTCATGTCACAGCTTTGGGAGACTCAGCTGCTTTGTGCTTTCTCCTCATTCTGTGTAAGCTGCATCAGTAAATCAGAGGGATGCCTACCCTATCTAGCCCTGGAGAGTGTTTTGAGGATTTACTGACTACTATTTAGAAACTTGGTACAGGGGGTATCTGTAGCTACACAGCAGATTTCTGTTAGACCTTTCTGTCCTTGAGTGGTTCTCAGGCCCACCCCAGGAGTGTGTGGCACCCACCTCCTGACTGTGCGGCTGCCCGGCACCTTTCCTGAAGGGAGTGCCTCTGTTTGGTGGCAGTTCTGTTAAGCCCTTTCTAGGTGTTTAAAACTAATAGACATACCGGGAAAAACAACTCTCTTCTCTCTTTTCCTTGGGATGTGTGGTGTCTTCACAGGCCTGCTATGGAATCCTCAAGGTCCCAGAGGGCAGCTGGCTGTGCCGGACGTGCGCCCTGGGTGTTCAGCCCAAGTGTTTGCTGTGTCCCAAGAAAGGAGGAGCGATGAAGCCCACCCGCAGTGGGACCAAGTGGGTGCACGTCAGCTGTGCGCTTTGGATCCCCGAGGTGGGTACCCTTCTGGGCGGTTCAGCTCCAGAGCCCGTGGCTGCTCATTCTCATGGGGAGCCATTCATTAATTAGCAGGCCTCATCGTAGCTGTTGAGGAACACGACGCCTGTGAATTACTCCTTTTTCCACCTTACATTGAGCCTGAGGCATGCTGTGGCCTGCTTGCGGTGTGTACATTTGTAGACATGCTCACTGGGAGCCACAGCTAGTTGGATTCCTGGGTGGAGGTGTTCAGATTTGTCTTCAGATACCATTGCAGCTGACCCTCCACTGCGCACAGGGTCCCAGGAGTGGACCCATGGCGTTCACTTCGCGGCCTTCCCCTGAGGCGGGCTGTAACCCCTTGGAGCTGGCGAACCATGCAGGCCACACAGTTGTGGTTAAAGAACCATTGCTCTAGGTTACATTTGTGTGATTTTTATTAAAATTCTTACTTGGCCTAAGAATTTCGACCTTTTTAATTTCAAGTCTGGTCTAATTTATTTCAAGTCCCAGACCTTGACTAATTTAATTTGCATGGCTCACTCTGAGAATATCATTTGTGATTCAAATTTTAGCATTTTTTGGTGAGTAATTTTGGTGCATTTTTCTCCTGAGGAAAAAAGTTATCTGAGTGATTTTTGAAGTGAGGCTTCAAGACTTGGGATCTCACAGTTTGGTATTGACAGGATACAGTTCAGTGATCCAGGCCAAACACAGAGAGGGCACCTTGTTTATCTCGGTAGTTTTCTATTTAGTTTAGTAAACATTTCTGACTGAGGAGAATGGTTTTTCTTTAGTGAGAGAGAGATACTATTTTAAAAGCAGTCAGTATTTACTTACTCAGTTGTTCACAATGTGTTTTAGTATATTTAAGATGGATTTCCAGCCTTGACCACTTCTCTGTGGACCAGAGGTGTACTTGCTTACCTTGTCCTGATACGTACACATCTGACCTATCACTCGGGTGAGCAGTGAGCGTTGGTATATCTGAATGTCTTTACAAACAGGATGTTTGCGTCAGATAAAACCCCCCTCCCCAGGTGTGGAGCTCGCCCCTTTAAAGTGGGATCTTACCTGTGCTAGGAGGGCGAGGGCTCCTTGGCATCCCCTGGAAGGAGAGTCGTG
The DNA here is from genome assembly GCF_032405125.1 of Capricornis sumatraensis. NCBI lineage: Eukaryota > Metazoa > Chordata > Mammalia > Artiodactyla > Bovidae > Capricornis > Capricornis sumatraensis. The sequence goes on along the minus strand of NC_091085.1, from coordinate 36,227,349 downwards.
GGGAAGGAACGCATCTTGAGGCTTCTCCTGTCTGTGCTCTGCTTTTGTCTGTCTGGCGGCTTCTACCGCTCTGTCTTGCTGTGTCTCGGCCTCCAGGTGAGCATCGGCAGCCCCGAGAAGATGGAGCCCATCACGAAGGTGTCCCACATCCCCAGCAGTCGGTGGGCGCTTGTGTGCAGCCTCTGCAATGAGAAGTTTGGGGCATCCATACAGGTAATCAGCTCAGTCGGGACAGTATGACTACCCTTACCTGCATTGCAGGGCAGGGTTCTGAACTAACTCTCACAGGGTTTGGAGATGGGACTGGACTCCAGGAAGCACAGCCCTCTCAGGTTGCTGAGGGCCCCCGGGGTGGTGATAGGGGCGGGGGTACAGCCACACCCCGTGTACACGCTTTTATTGGTGGATTGTAACCAGAACACCAGTTGTAACCCTCACAGGGCAGCTCAGAAGTCTGCCTGGGCCGCCTGGCAGTTCCGGTCTGTTCCTGTTTCTCCTTGCTGCCACAAGCCTGGCGTCCTGGGGGCAAGCTGGAGGCTGGGCACTTGAGGGACAGTCACCTCCACCTGCTGAGGGGCCCCGCTGGTGTCTGAGGTGTGCACGTTGGCTCCTTGTCTTGGTGCACAGTGTTTGGAATCAGCTTGGCATGCTGATGTTTTTGTGTTTGGTAAAACAGGGACTCCTTGGAGCACCAGCTGGGTAGGGGGCACCCCCGAGGTGCTGCTCCTAGGGTTCTGCACAGCCTGGATTTCTGATTTTTTTTATGCTCTTGTGTGTGCGAGGTGGGGTTGGAGGGGAGCCTGTATGTAAAAATTGTGCCTGCATTTTCTGTGTCCATGTGCAGGCAAGTGCAGAAGGTCATAATGTAGGAAGAATTAAGGAGAAAATATAGATGGCCTGGTGGTTTACTGTGTTGTATAAAAGACTACTTGAGAAGTTAATTTCTGGGCCTCACATTTTTGGCGTCTAGACAGTCTTGACTTAGGAGGCCTGAGACGCTGTTGCACCAAGGTCTCCAAGGCCTGCCTGTGGCCCTGCTGGCCCCTCCTGTGGGGGTGCCCCCTCAGGGCCATGGCTCCACCCCCCCCTCCTCAGTCCCCAGGTCACCTCCTGAGGGCAGAGGTGTTGGATTGGGGGGTTTCTCTTGATGCAGAAAACACAGCAGCTCAGCACAGACACATACTGCACAAGCTTGGTCAGACGACCAGTTGAAGCTTTGAAAGAAATGACCTCATTTGACAAAATCAGTTTGTATTTTGGCTGATAGATATATCCAGTGGCTGGTGGTTTTTAAAAAGTTTTCATTTTACACACCAAGCAGTTGTGCTTTTCTTCGTTATCACTTCCACTGGTGTTCAAGAATCCAAAATGTAACAAAAATATTCAGAGGGTGAGGCAGGAGACAGCTGGTGGGATTTGGCTGTGGACCTTGAAAATAGTGCAGACTCTTTTGTATGTGAATGGAATCTGCTTAAAACTAAAACATGACAAAAGCCTTTGGCCTGAGAATTGTATTCAGAGGACATGGAGGAGAAATTTTTTAAAAGCCACAAAGTAAAAAAAAAAAAGACATTGGAGCGGGTATATGTATATGTGTATAGACTGCCCATGGAAACAAGCTGTGCAAACCAAGGAAAATGGAAATCGTTTTCTTCCAAGGTACCTGATGTTCTGAGGGTAGAGATTACACCCTTTACTGAGCAGGTCCTTCATTGATGGATCCTTCATTGATTGGGATCTCTGCTTCTCTTTTAAACAGAGACAATAAAATGACGTTTTGTTGTTGTTGACATTGACCTCTTTTTTCCAGAATATTAATTTGAAGGAGAAGGAGGTTTGATGATTTTTCATATCTTCACAGAATAGACTGATTTTATTAAAGAATTCCTGTCTGAAATGTCTGCAGCTGGAAAGGCTCAGGCTTATGTTTCTGTAACATCTGTTTGCTGAGTCAACCTGAATGGGAAAACCCAGAGGAAGGCCATTTGGCGTCTTTACAAAGCCCAGCATAAACGTTCTGCTGTGGCGTGTTCCTCTTGCAGGGGCTCTGATTTAAAGTGTGTCGTTGGCGCCAAACCCTGATAGCGTCTCCGCCGTCCGTTCCACTCTCCTCCCCTCTTGGCTGCCTGCGGAGGAGGAGGAGCGCTTGGCCTTTTACTGATAGTGGCCAGGTGTGTGTGTGTTCTGCCACCAAAGCGGATTTCACACGTTGCTTGGAACTGAGGTTATTATTAAAGACAAAATTACAGATTTATGTTCGTGTGCTTGAGTGTGTGCACTGGGGGAACTGATTTTCTGTGAAGTGAGCTAGATTTTCTGTACTTTTGGGTAGAAGAGGCTTTGTCATAATGGAAGAAGTCATGACTGGCACTGAGTCCCCTCTTAAAGTCTGAAGTGATTAGGGGAAGAAGCCGAAGCCCCAGCCCCAGCCTTTGCAGAATGTGATGATGCTGTGCAGGGCTCCTTTGAATGAGCTTAGTTAAGCTTTTCAGCTGGCCCCAAGCCACCAGGTTGCGGGTTCTTCTTTCTACAGGCTTGCTGTGCCCAGGATCACTTGGCCTCGCACAATACTGTGTTGCTTTTTAGGGGGACTGGCTTCAGTCACCACCAGGAGCCTCCTCCCTGGCATTCTCCCAGCACTGATCAGATGGGGAGAAGTTAATCGCTTTCCTCCTGCTAGGCCTCCAGCTTGCTGTGTGGATCAAAGGCACTACATGGTCCTCCTGGTGGGGCAGTGAGTGAGAGGTCGGGCTGGGTAGGCCTGACCTCTGGGCTGACCTTCCTTTCACCTGCTGCCAGGCACAGCATGCCCAGGTCTCAGAGCTCGGCCTCATGGGCCCGGAGGCCTCTGTATCTGGCAGAGCTTCCCTAGGGTGCAGAGACTAGTCTCACGCTTCTGTGCAGGGTGGTCCCAGTCTCTGGTTCCTTGCATCTCTTTGGGAGTTTTTAATTCACCTCCTGGGTCTTGAGCAACCCCCACTGCTGGGAGGAGTGTGCCACCCGTGTTGGGCCTCGTCCTGGGGGGCACAGGAAGGGCCCCCGTGATCCTGTAACATCTCTTCTTGAGGGGATTTCACCACTCAGGCGTTAAAAAAGCCCAGATGGGTAAAAAAGCAAGTGAATGCCTGAGAGTACACTGTGTGTATTGAGAACATCTGCACGTGCCACCTGTATAATTACGTGGGCCTTATGAGGTGATTCTGGATGCAGTTGCTTTTGTAAGAGAGTTACTGTTTGGTTAATGAAAAAAAAGCCTCCTGTATCCCAAGCCATAGCTTATTTAAAACACAATTAGATCTGCCAGGGGTCATCCACGTGAAGCCTTTCTGTCCCTGAGCCCTCCAAGTGCAGCTCTTCCCGTGTGTGTGTGTGTGTGTGCATGCGGGTACACGTGCGTGCGGGTGGGCGGGGTGCTTGCGCTCAGGGCTTTGGGTCCTGTCCCTCCCTAACCCCACCGCTTGCTCTCTGTTTTCTCGCCAGTGCTCCGTGAAGAACTGCCGCACAGCCTTCCACGTGACCTGTGCGTTTGACCGGGGCCTAGAGATGAAGACTATCTTGGCAGAGAACGACGAAGTCAAGTTCAAGTCCTACTGTCCGAAGCACAGCTCGCATCGCAAAGCCGAGGAGGGCCTTGCTGAGGGGACCGCTCAGGAGAATGGGGCTCCCGAGTGCTCCCCGCGGGATCCGCTGGAGCCCTTTGCTGGCCTCGAGCAGAATCGGGGGGAGGCCCACCGGGTCAGTGTCCGTAAGCAGAAGCTGCAGCAGCTGGAGGACGAGTTTTACACGTTCGTCAACCTGCTGGACGTAGCCAGGGCCCTGCGGCTGCCCGAGGAAGTGGTGGACTTCCTGTACCAGTACTGGAAGTTGAAGAGGAAGGTCAACTTCAACAAGCCCCTCATCACTCCAAAGAGAGACGAAGAGGACAATCTAGCCAAGCGGGAGCAGGACGTCTTGTTTAGGCGGCTGCAGCTGTTCACGCACCTGCGGCAGGACCTGGAGAGGGTAATGATCGACACTGACGCCTTGTAGTGACCTAGAGAAGAAGACGGCAAAGAGACGGCCGCTTGCCCAGAGCAAGGGACGGTAGCCGGTTCATTTACTCTCAGACCCTGTACATACCGCAGCATGAGGTGGTGTTGGTTCCATATATTAATGGGCTGGGAAACTGGATGTACACACACGCAAGATGACCGCAGAATGGGGAGCTTCTCTGGTTTAATTTTAAACGCTTGTAGTTAACTGTTCTTCTGGGAGATCACATGGGGTACCTCTTTACCCTCCTCCATTCTAGAGCTAGAGGGAACTGAGCCCCAGGGAAATGGCCAAGGGATGGGCTTAGAATTGTTTACAGACTGAAAAGCCAGAATGGATTTCATGGTGTGGGGGCTGGGGCGGGCGGGCAGAGGCAGGCCGATCTTTTGTTCAGCCTGGGGAGGCACACCCGACGTGCTGGTCACTGGCTCTGAGGAGAGCGGCGCACTGCTTCTCGGGCCCAGCCCCGTTCCTCGGCTCCGCACGGGGCCTTCGCCCTCGCAGCCACTGAGCAGAGCAGGCGTGGGTGCTAGCCTGCGTGCATCGCCACCGCGCCCCTGCGTGTCTGCTCCCCCAGGCGCTCCCGCAGCGAGGTGCTCCGTCGTCACCTAGGCTGTGTGTGTGTGTGTGTGTGTGTGTGTGTGTGTGTGTGTGTGTGTGTGTGTGTGTGTGCGTGCGCGCGCGTGCCTGTGCCTGCGTCCGTGTGTCTGTCTGTGTCTGCTCTGTCTGCTGTGGGTGTGGGGTGGGATTCCTGGTGCACAGAGGCCTGTGATCTGACTGAGGAGCCCGTGGGCACACTAGCACACTCCGTTTCACACTTCTGGATCACACTTCTGCCCGCAGTCTCGGCTGGCGGCACTTCCCTTCCGCTGTTGCTGCTTTGTATCTCCCCAGCTCTCCAGCGTCTCTGGAGTCCCCGTCTGGACCTCCTTTCCTGCTACAGGAATAATCAGGAGCGGGCTGTCTTTCCCCTCCGGCCTCCTGCTCCCCGTAGGTAGCTTCTGACTGAAGCTTACTAATTGGTGATGCGTCTCTGAGCACCTTCTGCGGCAGCTCCCCTGATTGCCCTGCTGCCAACAGCCGGCTCCGATTAAATTCATTAGTGCACGGGAGATGGAACGGAGCAGCAGCCTGTGCTGAAAGGCACCCAAGTGGCCTGAAATGGTTAACGCATCTCCCCCAAGCACCTAACTTATTAGTGATTCACCTGCCTGGGAGAGAATCTGACTCAGAGCTGATGGGAAGTGAGAGCGTAGGCAACGAATAGGGTTACGTGGGAGAAGTACCGAACCAAAAAGCTCCGGCTCTCACAGACACCAGCACCGCCCTGGCAGAGGAGGCGTGGCAGGGAGAGTATTGGTGGGCCTGCCTTAGAAGAGACTGTTTTAGAACCTGACAGTGACACCCCCACCAGGATTCAGGCAGAGGGGAGGTGAGGGGTGTGGAATTGAGGCTCTCCTGCTCCCGTGCCCCCCCTGGTGGTGAGTGTGAAGAAGACCTTGCCTCAATCACAGGTCTGTGTGACCTTTTTTGTTAGCGATGAGAAAAGGGTTCAGAAGGATAAAGTGGAATCCTGGTGAGAAGCCTTGTTCCAGCCCGACAACTGCTGTACTCGGGGTTGCATGAGCTTTGGAGTCAGTCCTCAGGAGGGACGACGAGAAGTCTAATGTTTGGACTGTGTGTGTGTCTCAATCACCACAGAATAAAAGTGTAGAAAACGCTTGTGGTGTACTAACTTCTGTACTTAAGATACTCAGATTAACACGCACTTGAAATTCTAAAGTGTTTTTTTTGAGTCATCACTTGCTTTCTAAGTAGAATGCCAATGATGTATGAGAATAGGGAATAAATCGGGATTTCTGTCTGTGTGGCATTACTTGCGTTTACTTTAAAGAGTCGTTAAGATTTTAGGGCATTTAGTGTCAGTTTAAGCTTATTAAAATGAAAACCATGTTTTCCAAAATGTGCCACAAGGCCAGTTAGGGTGGAGGCTTTAAAAAATGAAAATCCTGGCCTTGCTGCAGAGAGTACAGTTATTTGTAATTATAAACAGTATTGGGCAGAAGACTCCTCAGAGCAGGGGTGACAATAAGAACAAATCATACATTTGTTTTCAAGTGAGTTGAGTCTTGGGTAATTCACACACTAGGTAGTGTAATTCACACTAGGTAATTAACATTTCTTAGTGGTTAATAAGAAGGACATGATCAAGGCATGTGTTCCCTTCAGAACTGAGGAGTGAATAGGCCTCATTAGAAATGCAGACAATGCTGAGTGATAATGGTGGTTGTTCCTGCAAATACACACCTTGGGGGCGCTTTGCACACCTGCGTTCCAGTTCTGGACCAGACAGGTGACAGGAATGGTCTCCCAACGGTGTGGGGACCTGAAGACACCATTACTGATGAGGCGGGTGCCATGCCAAGTTGCCAAGGCTGCCACTTCACTCTGGTGGGATCGCTCTCCCCCAAACATTGTCTTCTGAAGGAAGCACTAAACACGAATTCAGCAGCAAAAGGAGTACTTTCTTAGATAAGAATACACCACCTCTGCACTGGGGCATCCAAACAGCAGGCCCTGGGGGACCATTCTGTCCAACTTTAAGTGGGATGGTCACTTTTGACATTCTGATAGAGGCTACAGTTGTCGTAAACATAAAAGGCAAGTTAAGCTCTAGTGTTGCAAGCAGTGTTTGGGATTCAGGAAAACTTGAGATCATTGTTGGGTTCCTGAGGGCAGTGGTTCTCAGAGCGTGGCCCTCAGCCTGCAGCAATATGACCTGCTGACCTTTGGACCCCACCTGACTGCTGAAATTCTGGATGTGGAGGCCAGCAGTCTGTATTTTAGGCCCCTTCCATATTTGGGAACCTTTGTTTTGTGTCTCTTGGGTTTAACGTAGGAGATCTGGTTTTGGGTGCCACCAGCTGGCAATTGGGAGAAGATGGAGGGGAAGGAAGTCAGGTTTAGCAGTGCACAGAAAGGCCAGGCAAGATGTGTCTTGACAGAGCCTCCGTTCAGTTTGATATACAGGGGCTGCTGATGGAGGTTGCCCTTCACGAGGTGTTCTGTGCATAAGGGAGGTGAGGTTTAGGGCACTCACTATTCTGTGGCCAGCCAGGTCTAGGTTATTCAGAGGCTGATTTTTCCAATAAAACCCTGGGGTCATAGATGTCTTTCTTCTCAGATCATGGGGAATGGAAGTGTGGTTTTCCCACTTAGCAGCCAGGGTGGACATCTTTCCTGGGAAAAGTGGTTGCAGACGCTGAAGTTAAATTTCAGTAATAAGAGTTCAAGTTCTCTGTCTTTCTATTTCCATTGGCCATTTTAAGGAAAAAGATGTATCTCTATTGTACATCTGACTTTAACCTTGTCCACTCCTGGATCAGTCCACTCCTGTCAGAGAATTTACCCTTCCTATCTCCACAAGTTGGGTTCCCTGTCTTAATGTAAAAACCATTCTTCATTTGTTTTTCAGTAATTAATGAGCCTGTAATAATGATCTAGGTTTGACTCCTTCCTCTTTTTGAGCTTCTACTCTTAAATCTCCTTTGAGTAGAATATTTGTAAAGAAAATCTAACCCACTGGCTACCTCCATCCCCAAACTGATCAGAATTCTTAAAAAGGACTCTTAAGGACACCTACTTACTGCCTGGGAGGGAGGGGGTGAGGCCGTCAGAATGTATTTTAACCAGGGTGAATGACACTGAAACAGTATTTACTCTGAAATTATAGGAAGGCTGATTTTCTTCGCAATTATTTTTATTAACAAGTGTTAGAAAATTCCTAAACAAACAGTGAATCATTTGGGATCAAGAGAAGCCTGACTGGGTGTTCCTGCTGTTGGCCGGGAAATTGCACCATTTATGATGTGTAAAATGCAAACGTGAAAGCCAGCTGACCTTGTGTCCTTTCGCAAAGGGGGCTGTCTTTAACACAGCTGGGGAAGAGCAGATGGAATTGTTAGGGTTCTTTAGGGGTGGTGTCTGAACGTAAGCAAAAATTCAGGGTTGTGTGTGTCTTGTTGCCACTTACTGCTGAAAGATGAGTGATCTTTGAGAAGGTGACTGGGGATGGGACTGCCCTAGTGGTGGGAGAGTATAGTTGTGCCTTTGGTGTGGGAGCTGATTGGGATATGAAGTCATTTTTCTCAGTCTTGCCACTGAGCTTTCTGGGAAGGTATTGTTCACATCTTGAAGACAGCTTTAATTGTGTATATGGTGCGTTGCATTTGACATTTGTGTTTCCAGGCCCATGTAAACTGATTGGGTTTACCAATAAGTTTTAGGACTGACCAGATTTAAGGGAGTTTATTGACTAAGTCATTAAATTTTGACCCTATTGGCTGATCCCAGGTGGCTTTGAAAAGGGGAACAAATTTGTGTTGATTAGTGAGTATAGGCTGAGCATCTGCATGCTGCCCCCAGTGGCTGTGCATCAGATGCCAAGTGGGGCTCGTGGCGCTGGGCTCTCAGTTCCTGACAGATGGATCAGGAAGTAGGCAGTGTCAGTGTTTTCCAGTGGTGATGCAGAGAGCTGGCCTTAAGATGCTGATGGTAGCAGATCTGTGGCGGAGCAAGGACCCTCCCTAGGTGTTTGTTCTGTAGGAACAAAGTAGCTACCTGTAAACTCCAAGGTATTTCAGAGAGCTCAGTGTCTTGGTGACCACTTGGCATTCTCGTGGGCCCCATGCAGGAACGTTTTCTGGGGGGGCTCTTCCCTCTGATGGTCCTTGACCTTGTGCTTGCCTAGTTGCATCTTCAGAAGATGCTTGATAAAGTGCAACCAGGGTGGCTTCTGAACTGCTCTAAAGCTTCTGACAATAGAATTCATGGGAAGATATCGGGGGTGATAAGCAGAGTCCTTAGGCAAGAGCTGGTATGCTTGGCTTTGGACACCGTTGGGCATCTCTTTGCCGGGATGAGCCGATGGCCAGGCCATTGGCCTGGTTTGGTGTTGGGGGCATGGCTCCCTCCTACAGGCCCTTTCTGTGGTACTTCTTAGCATCACAAAGGGAGGTCAGAGATTACATAAAACATTTATATTTTCAGTCAAGGACCTAGTGGGACACATTTTTTTCCCTCAGGTTAAAAAAAAGAGTACTGTTATAATGTATATTGCTTACTTAGAATCTTTATTCTCTACGTTCCAGGTTCGGAACCTCACTTACATGGTGACCCGCAGGGAAAAGATTAAACGATCTGTGTGCAAAGTCCAGGAACAGATATTCAATCTTTACACTAAGCTTTTGGAGCAAGAAAGAGTTTCAGGTATGCATTAAGCCCTGGTAGGTCAAACAACAGGGCAGGGGTTTGTTAGCCTTAACACTGTTCAGGGGGAAAAACATGCTAGTGTCTTTTCAATTTTCTTTTTTACTCTAGAAGAATCAAAGGGAAGGCTTTTGTTGTTGAGGGAAATCTCAGGCATTTGAGGCACTGTGGTCTAGGGGATGGGGCCATGGGTTCAGCCTCCTATGGGTTAAATCCTGTATTCCCTACTTACATGCCCCACACAAGTGAGTCTAAAGTTTTCTGAGTTTCTTCCATTTCCTCACACGTAATGTTGGGATGAGATCTCCAGCTCCCTCCTGGGAAATAGTGTGAGACTCAAAGAGCAACTTATGTATTGCAAAGCAGTTGATAAATGTACAGTGTCTTGGGGATACATAAAAAGATGTATTGATTATCTAGCCTTTGGGTCTACCTGTAACATGGTAAGTATATCTAAGATTACTTAATGTACATATCCACATTTAGATAACATTTACAGTGGATTATTTCGGTGTAATTGGAATTTTGAATGTTTTTGAGAGTCAGCACAAAGTATTTATTTAGTGCTGCCTATTTTTGCATTTCTCCAAAGAAAAAACCTAAGGTATGGACTTCCTTCCCTTTGGAGAGCACTTCAGTGACTTTGAGATCAAGTGCATAGTGGGACAGGTTGTTGGACCTCTCTGAAGTCTGTCCATCTGTAAGAGGTTTGGTCCAGAATCCTGGCCTCTGAAGCCTTTAAGTGCTAACATTCTGTGCTCACAAGCCCCAGAAAGCAGGTGTTATAAGGATTTCAGAGGAGCAGGAAGAATGCTGAGTGTGTAGAGACCTACCCGCTAGTAGGTAGGTCTTGGGAGCGCACGTCTGCTTCTCTTGGCACAACTTTCCTTGTGCACAGTCAACTGGCTTTCTCTCACCTTCTGCTTCTGGGGCTCTACATATAACATGAAACATGGACTAAACAAAGAAATAATCATAACCTATTATGTTGACATTCTGGGGTTACTTGAAACCATCTGGATATATGTGACCAGAAGTAACTGGTCAGCTGAACAAAGGATAAAAAGCTTGGCAAGTTTTAAAAGATATCCTTGATGCCGTTAACTTATTTAGTAATATTATCCTAGATAATTTCCAAGAGTAAATATTCCCCAAATCTGTCAAGGTTATATCAATAGCTAGACTTGTGAGTTCAGTTGTAAAATTTTTGAAATAAGTTTTTTCAGGTAGAGTATTGTAAATATTGGGTTGGCCAAAAAGTTTGAATTTTTTTTCATAAGATGGTACAGAAAAACCCGAAAGAACTTTTTGGCCAACCCAGTACCAGCGGTTTGATTCATCTAAGTGAACTTATGTCTCTCCATTATTCCTACTTGAATGCAAATAAAAGAGGGGGCTCTCCCTTCGTGTCCACCTGGCTGGTGTGGAGCACTCTCCTCCAGCAGCAGCGGCCCAGGATCGCCAGTGCAGTTGTGCCCACGGAGTTTTGCCCCTGGAGGGCTTTCTCTGACTTGCTAGGTCCTTATGTCATGAGTGATTACTAATGAGTGAGTTTGCCTTTGAAAGTAAGTTGTGAAAGGAAGCTGTAAAGAATACTTTGATCTGATTCTACTTGGGTCATTTCTCACAGGTATCAGGGCATTTTTGCTTTGAGTTTCAGGGCATCTCTTTGGGTAAGTGGCTGAGCCTCTGAAGGTCAGGCAGCGTTCTGTGTAAAAGCTGTGATGCGGGCCTATGGTCCAGAGTCCCTCTGCTGTTCCACAGCAGGAATGGGGTGCGGGGTCCTCCTGCCCCCAGTGTGCGTGCCAGGTGTGCCTGGTTGGAAGCCATGCCCCAGGGAAGGGAGTGGGAGCCCCTGGGATGCCTTTTTTCCCTCCCTTGTTCCAGTTTTAGACTTTCAGTTGTGTTCTCACCTGATCTACCTTTTGAGAGAGAGGATTCCAGATGAGGCAGAGCAGACGGCCGTGACTTGAATGTGTCCCTGGGGTCCATGTTGACACTGTCTGTGATTCTGGGATGGGCAGGGCCGTTCTGCTTGGGTGAGTGTCCTCAGTGGGGACAGTGCTTGTGGGAGTCATGAAGCTGAGGCTCCTCAGAGGCCTGGATCCCAAGTAACAATGGAAATCAGAGGACAGTACCTCTTACATTTTTGTTTTCCCACAGCAGGTGACTGAGTAAAAGAAATAGAAATGTGGTGTGAAGGCTGGCCCTAAGTTTGGTTACTGAGAAAGCAGCCATTTCTGAAAGAGCAGATTGGAAAGCCCCGTCCCTGTGGTCGTGGTGACTCTCTCTTAGGGCCGCTAGCGCATTCTGTCTGCACGTGGTGTGCGTTCCTGCCCAGCAGTAGGTTCACGTGGGCTCCTGTGCTACTCTGGACGGAACCTCATTTCCTGGTGGCTCAGAGAACAGGACAGCTGTTTTGCGGCTCTGGAGGCTTCTGCAGGGACATGGTCCTTCTGATGAACTCTAGTATGTTATGGATTTACCCAATATTTTTCAAACTGAGGGTTACAGTTTGTTACCGGGTTGTGAGATGCATTTTAGCAGGTCAGCACCAGCATTAAAATAAGTGAAACAACAGAAAATGTCAGAGTATTCATGTCGGTGATGAAGGCTAACATGGCTGCAGGAAAAGTGCACTTTTACTGGGTTATGATTGTGCAACTTAGTTCTTAATGTGATTTACATAAACAATGCTTGAAAAACACCAATTTAACTTATCCTTGTTCAGATGATAATTGTTTAATTCCACAAGTGTGTTGTACATATAATGAGTAGACATATATACTGTGTCAAGAATGATTTTAAACAAACACCTTTATTCATTTCACAATGTATGTGTATTTAGCCTCGTTCGAGCCCTGTGAGGGACAGATAATTTGGAGAAAGCATAACAGCTCCACTCCCTGCCCGTGTGTGTGTGTGCTGCTCCCAGGCAGCAGGCGAGGCAGGTGCTAGGACCAGGGGGTGGTGGAGGCAATGCTTGCTTGACCACGGAAAGATTCTGCAGTAAATCACATATGAGAGTCAGATCAGTTATTTTGTTTGAAGGCAAGTGTATTCCTTGAAGACAGTTTCATGAAAAAAATTATGTGAACTTAAGCTGTTTTAGAAAAGAGCGTCTAGAGCATGCAGATTCTCGAGGCAGGTGGTATTTTTACTATAAAAACCAAACTTTTTTACAGACTGGGTGATTGTATGCTGTACTGTTGGGTGGGAAGTCTGCATTAGTGGGCCATGCTAAGGGGTCTAAAATTTTATTTTTCTGGATTTGCTTCTGCTGCAATTTCTTTTTTTGTGGTTTTATGTTCACAGGTGTGCCTTCTTCCTCTTGCTCCTCCTCCTCACTGGAAAACATGCTTCTGTTTAACAGTCCTTCTGTGGGCCCTGACGCTCCCAAGATAGAGGACTTGAAGTGGCATTCTGCGTTCTTCAGGAAGCAAATGGGTACTTCCTTGGTTCACTCGCTGAAGAAGCCCCACAAGCGAGATCCATTGCAGAACAGCCCTGGGAGCGAAGGCAAAGCCCCGCTAAAGCAGCCAGACCTGGTGGGCAGAAGGGAGGGGACGGTGGGCCCAGAGAGCTTTCTGAGTTTTGAAAAGACCTTTGCAGAAGCACGGCTCGTATCAGCACAACAGAAAAATGGCGTGGTGATGCCAGAGCACGGGAGCAGAAGAGACCATCGTTTTCATTGTGACCTCAGCAAGGGAGACTTAAAGGACAGACCTTTGAAACAGAGTCACAAGCCTCTGAGGTCCACAGATGTGTCCCAGAGGCACGCGGACCACGCCAGAGCTGCCGCATCCCCTGGGGCGGGGCAGTCAGCGCCGGGCACGAGGAAGGAGGTGGTGCCCAAGTGCAACGGCTCCCTGATCAAAGTGAACTATAACCAGTCTGCAGTCAAAGTGCCTACAACACCTGCCAGCCCAGTGAAGAACTGGGGAGGATTCCGGATTCCAAAGAAGGGGGAACGGCAGCAGCAGGGAGAGGCCCCAGAGGGGGCCTGCCACCAGCACTCAGACTACCCCTACCTGGGCCTAGGCCGAGTTCCAGCCAAGGAGAGGGCGAAAAGCAAACTGAAAGCTGAGAACGAGAATGACGGGTATGTCCCTGACGCAGAGATGAGTGACTCCGAGAGCGAGGCCTCAGAGAAGAAGTGTATCCACGCCAGCAGCTCCATCAGCAGGAGGACAGACATCATTAGGAGGAGCATTCTGGCCTCTTGATGAAACGGGCGCAATGGTGCAGGAGACAAGAGCTCTGACACGGGGGAACGAGTGGAAACCCATCACTCCTGAGCTACACAAATACATTTACTTGCAATTCTGATTGGAATTTTCTTTGAGTCATTTATAAATCATTGTTGTGAGAAGTGTGTTATTTGCAACTTGTTCAGGAAACACAAGAGTAGATTGTAACCGTAAGACACTGCTAAGACTAGAGGCTGACTTAACACTACAATAAGAATGGATGAAGTAAGTTTCTAAAGAGGGCTAGGCTGAACTAAGAGTGCTTACTGCCCTCTGTATCCTTCCCAAAGCACAAACTCTTAGTTACCTGAATATATGGAATCAGAGATGGTTCTTGAGAAACCCTCACGTATCATTTAATAGCCCATAAAACTTATTTTCTAGGACTGTGGTGGATCTTGAAATCATATTTATACTTTGGCCCACGGACTGTTTTGTTGCATTGTAGTATACAGGCAGTAGCTCTGAAGCTTCAGTAATTCTAGGGAATTCATGTGTAAATAAAGCAGATGAGGGAAGAGAAAAGTTTTAAAAAGGTCATTACCGGAAGATCTGACGGGACAGGGTGGAGCTGCCGAAGCTTGGAGATTAGGGTAAATGGAAGCAGCAAGGTCCTGCTGCTGGGAGCTCTTGACTGTGTTCTGGATAGAGGGCAGGTGGAGAGTGACGCCATCCCAGGGTTCCATCCATGAGAAAGGGCAGTTGAGGTCCCATCCTTACCAGTCCTCTCAGCCTTTCTCTTCCCTAACCACTGCCTTCTGGGCCAGCTTGGGATTCTGCTGGCCATTGGCAATACCTGGCCACCTGGCTTCCAACAACACAATGGCTGTTCAAGTTGAAGCAATGAACTTCCAGACTCTGGCGACTCATATTTCCAGAGCCAAACACTAGTGCGTATGCTGGGGAATCCGGCCTTCCAACATGAATGGATTCCTTGGGAGAAAAAAAAGAAAATGAAAAAAAAAAAGAAAAAAACCCCAAATAGGTTATATTTTAAGAATAATAGAAAGGCAATAAGTTGCGATAACCTCTTAAAACCCTTGACCAAGTTTATACCAGAAAGAGATTGAAGTATAACAGGTTTTCTGGAGTCAGAGTTCTAAGCTCTAATTCGTAACTTGGACTTTCTGATTGCAAATGGCAATAACTAGTAAGTTATCAGCAATAAATTTAGCATTAAATTTGAGTACAATGTTCTGTTTTTGCACTCACTGTAGTGCATTTTGTATTAAGACAGTGGATAGTGTTAAGGTCCTGTTAATTTTCTTTGGAATTCAATGTAGTTGTGAATCAAACTTAAGGAAAATTTAAGTAGCAATGAGATGTAGAATTATGGGCACTTGGAACAAGCCCAACTTCCCCTAAATTATCCCTTAGTTTGTTAATACCAGTACTCAGATTTCTGATTCATTTATACATTTATTTCCATGTGGCAGGGACATTCTGATACTTAGTGATGCTTTGAGTTCTATAGTAGTTACCTTTCAAGTCTTCCAGATGACTGTCAACAAGGAAAAAAGGCTTATTGAATTCCATCTTGCTATGCAAGTTTTCTCAGATGATCAAATAGTAGATCTGATACATCCCCATTGTATGTATGACATTTTCAAACCAAGTCTTAACTTTTCAAATACATTTTAGTAACTGATTCAGGGGAGGGGAAAGAATGACCCAGGTTTTTAGATTGACTATTTTTGAGCTATGGGGCTCATTTTTCAAAGAATGTTGTCCAGATAAACTGTTGCTACAGATACTAGAAGTTTCTTATGAATCCAAGTTGTACATTAACTCAGCATAATTTAAAAATCAGATTTTTTTTCTTTGCATATGAGCAAGAAACCTTTTGCTGGATACAGAAGAAGGTGGACTCTTTACAGTTCTTTTCTGACTGCAGCAACAGCTCTGGGTGAGAGCAGAATACGTAGAGGGATAATCTGTCAAGCCATAGAAAGAAAATCTAAATTCTAGTAAGTCTATGACCTCTCACCATTTATAAGAGGTACCAGATTCATTTGCACTATTAGGAATGCTAGTTTTGTGCAAAAATAATGCCTTACCTGTTTTTTCCCCACATTTAGGTTGAAAAGCTTTCAAACGTTCCAAGTTATGCTGAACCAAAAAGAAAACAAAAATAAAAAACCCCACACAAAAACAAAACACACAAACACAAAAAGCCCACACCTTTAATTCCTGCTTTGAAATGCAAATGGTACAGTCTCTCTGACAGTGTAATGACAGCTCTGTAAGTCAGTTTCACGTCCTGCTGGGAACTCTGTATGAGGTTATGAGCGGCAACTAACCCAACCTGCCCACTTGCACTCTGAGTATGGAACCATTTGCTCTTCTTTTCTTCTTTGTTTAAAGCTTTATCTTTCCGTGTGCATCCTGACCAAGAAATATCTTTGATTATGATCAATGTATTATGTCAAAAATGTAGGCTAGTTAAACTTTTGTAAAGTTGCCTGGAATGTCATTTGTTAGGTTATAAACACAAAATCTAAATGAAGGGTTATATGTGTTGTGTACAAATCTTAATTATTTTGAAATGGACAAACTTGTCATTACATTTGTAACCTTGTACAGAGGATTTTTCACTATGTGCCTAGCTTGGTGTCCATTCAGCTAAAATTGGGTAAAAAAAAAAAAGGTGCATGAAGAGTTAAAAATCAGAATTAAACAAAAGTATATGTAGAGATGACTATTTTATATTACATGGCCCAATCCTGTATTTATTTCTACCCCCTTTTTGAAAGTATTTATAAAACTAGTTGAGGACAGCTGTATTTTTTTGTTGAACTATTTAGTAGAATTTGTGCCTTTTTGTCTGTATGTGAATAAATGCTGTACATTTTGCAATACATTTTAAAGTGTCATTTGAAATGTAGTTTTGCTAAATGTTTAGGTGTTCGTGTGCACACTGTCTCATGTGATGGTGCATGTCCCTTGTCTCACTGGCATGAAGACTGCTGGGGACAAGAAAAGACTGGATGAGCACAGGCTCACTGAGCTGCTTTCTGGTTCAACTTTGATGGTGAGACCCTGACGAATCATGGTCTGATCTTGGTGTTCCCTCGTTGGAGTTCTTTCCAGAATACAGTGTTAGATCTGAAAACAACCAGCTGAAGCAACTTAGAGTCAGGTTGGAGAGAGCTGGGTTTAAAGGCTAAACTGTAGTTTACCAGCCACGTGACCTTTGCCAAGTCATGTAACAATTGTAAGCCTCAGTTTTCCCTTCTGTAAAAAGAAGAGTGACATCCTACCATCTTCTTGGGGTTGCTCTGGTATTTGAAGAACGCTCATGGAGCATCTCATAGAAAGCAAGCAGTAGGCAGTTAGTAAATGTTTGGATGTCATGTTTATGATTAAGAATAAGAAACTTATTTCTCCAACATAATGTTGACTGGTGAGCCTTCTGAGGCAAAAAAATACATGTTACTCCTGAACAGGGAGACCATCAAAAATTATTTTTCAAAGAATGGTTTCATTAAATGCATTATTTTGATCACAGAATTCCACAATATTAGGGCAAAAAAGAGATACCTCCATTCTTTACAAAGAAGATCACAGCATTAATTAGGCACTAGCAGAACTGGGCCAACCCCAGTTCCGGTTTTCTAGTCTGGTGGTCTCCCTGCTGGAAGGTCTTTACTCAGCCTCTACATGGAGGCATCAGCATGTCATGCAGTGCACCTCTGCGCTAGGAACAGCAAAAGAGGTGCGGGTTACACAGAGATTAACTCTCATATATACTGTGATGAACAGGAGCCACAGCAGGGTGATGGCACAATTCCTAGTTTCAACTCTTGTAAAACTGGCCACTGGTGTTTTAATAACATGAATTGGTGTTCATCAATTTGGCTAAAAGCTTGTTTATTTCTCCTTATTCCTCCTTAGTGACTATTTACTTCCGTGTTGCTTGCTCTGAGTAAGACCCCAGAGAGAAATAACTGATTCTGCCTACAAGGTCTTCAAGTTGAATAACCACAGTAGTTCCCAAGGGAAATTAAGTCCCCAAGAACCAAAGGAAGGGCCTCTTGCTGGCAGTTGTGCAACACGTGATGGGAAACGTGGCGTCAGGGACCGTGTTGGTGGTTTTACCCAGATCACTTAGAAAACAGCTAGCAGACATTCGCCATCTGCAGCAAACTTTGCAATGAACTTCAAGGTGGAAATCTTCAGTGTGATTTCCCTTCAGTGTTCAGAGCTGCATCTGATGATGTACCCTGGTCTGGGGCAGACCAGACCTTTGACTGAAAAAGGGTAAATGCAAGCGTGTTATCTGCTTCCTTGACACTGACCGTTCCCTGGGCTGCTGAGTGGCATCGCCACAGTCCAGCCTTTCCTGAGTTCTACTGCACTGCTTGTCGGGCACTTCCTCTTTGACGTGTGCAGGTGCTTGAGATTTGGGAACTCATCCTTTATCTATACCTTGCCTTAACAGAATGCCATCCAGACCTGGAACCTATGTGTATCTCTCCAACTCCCGCAGCCAAATGGTGGTCTCGGTGTACATATTACACAGTATCTCTTCAGTGTTTCTTGCTTCTTGTTTCCCACTACCCGCTGCCGTATAGTTAGTTCAATGGCATTTCTTGCCTGGATTATTGCAGCAGCCTCTATCTGGTTTCCCTGATTCAAGTCTCGCTCCTCCCAGTTAGCTGCAGCCTTGCCATCTCCATAGTGGTAATTTCCACAATAATAACTGACTTCATCATGCCACAAAGTCATCAGAGAACCTCCAGACTCCTGCAGATGGTTACCCAGGGCTTATCAAACGACAGAAGCATTGCTGGGCATTTTATGCACATTACTTTATTTAAAGCTCACAGCATGACAAACAGGGATTAAGCAGCATGCTCAAGGTCGGTAGGTGGTTGAACCAAGTGTCTCCAGTCTCCAGCCCCAGGACCCTGCTGCCTCTCAGAATAAAGAGAGCATTCGCATAGACTAGTTTGTGTGTTTTTGAGTATACTAAGAATATTATATGTGAACGTTAATGAATTTCCATAAAGAAAAGCTAATTATCTTGGTTTAAAATACTATGTTAATGTACTGGTTGAATGACTATGAACATAACATGATGTATTTGGCTTGAGGTCAGTTAGTCCCTACCTTCCAGGGAGAATGGGATCAGTTACTTTAGTGTCCTATACATTTGTAGGACACACATGCGCACACATTTACAGATATAAAATATATGCATATATGACCAAAAAATAGCACCCTATCAGGAATGCAAAGAATATTTTTCTCTATATCTTGACACATTACTTGGAAAGTTAAAGAGAATCACCTAAAATCACACTGTTTCTTGACAATGACTCTGCAGTTAGAACGTTTTAAAAATCTAGATTGACACTATGCAAAACCTTCAAATCAGTATTTTTGTATAAAGTATATAATCTGGTTAGCTTTCATAAATAAGTAATGCCAAATTAAATAGCAAAGGTAAAAGAAAAAAGTATACTATCCTTCCTAATGTATCACTGATGTATCCCGATATTCTCAGTACTACTTGGCTTATATAGTCTGAGTCTTAAATATGACATTTATTAATTATGGGTTAAGTATGGTTATTTTACCTGTTAATCTGGCTGATGATTCCGATTTCTGAATTACAACCACGTAAGACAATTTCTTCACAAAGCAGATCTTTTCTCTGGTGTTTTCCCTCCTCCGTGTAGTCTTTCCTCCTTTTCTTGCTCATTTTGGCTCTGCTTCAGCTTTACAGTTTGAATCGTTTCTCTTTTTCATATGAAATGCTGGTGGGCATATCTTTGCCTCAAATAGTCCCAGATACTCAGAGTAAGTAAATACCTTTCAAACACCATGCTTTAAAATATCATGCTTATTTTGACTCAGGAAATCATACAATTTTGTATCAACCACTTTATAATTGCTAAACACAACTTAACATATATTTATTATTTTTTGGTAGATATCTGGTAAATAATTTTTTTTTGGTGAAATTGTTACCACCTATGAAAGAAATCTGTCAGTATGTTTTTGGATCTGTCTCCTAAAGCAAAGGAAATAAACCAAAAATAAACAAATGGGACCTAATTAAACTTAAAAGCTTTTGCACAGCAAAGGAAACCATAAATGAAAACAAACTTCTGAATGGGAGAGAATATTTGCAAATGGTATGGCCAACACCACAACAGTTCAAAAGCATCAATGCCTTGGCATTGAGCCTTCTTTATGGTTCAGCTCTCCCAGCTGATGCTTTTGACTGTGGTGTTGGAGAAGACTCTGTCCCTTGGACAGCAAGGAGATCAAACCAGTCAATCCTAAAGGAAATCAACCCTGAATATTCACTGGAAGGACTGATGCTGAGGCTGAAGTTCCAATACTTTGGCCACTTGATGTGAAGAGCTGACTCAGACCTTGATGTGAAGAGCTGAAAAAGACCCTGATGCCAGGAAAGACTGAAGACAGGAGAAGGGGACGACAGAGGATGAGATGGTTGGATGGCATCACTGACTCAGTGGTCAGGAGTCTGAGCAAGTTTCAGGAGTCAGTGATGGACAGGGAAGCCTGGTGTGCTGCAGTCCATGGGGTCTCAAAGAGTCGGACACGACTGAGTGACTGAACAACAACAAAACGGCCAACAAGGGGTTAATATCCAATCTATATAAACAGCTCATATAACAACATCATAAAAACAACTTGATTAAAAAATGGGCAGAAGCCTTGATAGTTTTAAAAAGAAGTAATGCAGAAGGCCAACAGGCACAGGAAAAGATGTCTGCTAGTCATCAGGAAAATGTAAACCCAAACCACAAGATCTCACCTCACACTTGTCAGAATGGCTACCATCAAAAAGAACACAAGTAATAAATGTTGGCAAAGATGTGGTTGGTTGATTGGAATATAAATTTCATACTGTGGAAAACAGTTTGGCGTTTCCTTTAAATAATTAAAAGTAGTTACTATATGATCCAGCAATTCCACTCCTTGGCATATATACTTCTGGAAAAGACAAAAACTTTAATTCTAAAAGACACACACCCCAATGTTCATAGAAGCATTATTTACAATAGGCAAGACACAGAAGCAACCTAAAGTGTCCATCAACATGAATGAATAAAGATGTGGTGTGTATATGTATACACACACAAATAAGCCTATAATAGAATACTACTCAGCCACAAAAATAATGAAGGTTTTACATTTGCAACAACATGGACAGACTTGGAGGGTATTATGCCAAGTGAAGTAAGTCAGAGACAAATACTGTATGATATCACTGTGGAATCAAAAAATTCAATACACTGGTGAACATAACAAAGAAAACTTCCCAATACAGTGAATAAGCCGGGCTTCCCTGGTGGCTCAGTGATAAAGAATCTGCCTGCCAATGCAGGAAACACAGGTTTGATCCCTGGGCTGGGAAGATCCCCTGGAGGAGGAAATGGCTACCTGCTCTAGTATTCTTGCCTCGAAAATCCCACGGACAGAGGAGCCTGGTGAGATACAGTCCTTGGGGTCGCAAAAAGAGTCAGACATGAAACTAAACAGCAAACTACCAGTGGGGAGAGGAAGAGGAACAATATAGGGGTAGAGGATTAGGAGGTATAAACTATTACATACAAAACAGGCTGCAAGAGTATACTGTACAATGTGGGAAACACAGCTAATATTTCATAATAACTAAACGGAGCATAACCTTTAAACACTGAGAATCTCTACATGGTATGCTTGTAATATGCTGCACAACTATACTGCAATTAAAAAAAGCTCAAAAGGCAATCAAAAAAGGAAAATCTGGAAACATTTCAACAAAATAACCCACTAATTTATGTAACTTCCTTTGCTTAGATCTGTATTTTTCACTACAGTTACTTGACTTTTTAGGTTATGGTCAATTTCTTTTCAAGATTTGAAAAAACTCCACTAGATATGAAAATACTTTTCTCAGGAATTTTTCTATGTAATGCATAATGTTTGATAACCAGAAGGGCTCTTTGAGTTAGAGTCAGAATCAGAAAAGGCAAGCAAAGACCTGGTCACAGCTCTGACTCACTATAATAAGGTTGATGAATGAAAATGTGAAAGAAGTTTTCAAAATCTGTTTTGCATCTGTTATTTCCTATCAACACACGAAGTGATGAACTAAAAGGAAAGAATGGACACTAGTCAGAATTACCTGAAGTCTACGATGAAGTGTATGAGAGAACCAAGCTGTCTGCCGTGCGGTCCAGTTTCCATGACCAGGGGCCTGAGAAAGCCTGTAGAGGCAACTGCTCGGTCACCGGGAGGGAGTGGGAGAGATGCCAGAGGCACGGGTTCTGCAGACGAAGGATGCAGTGGTGGGAGAAGGGATCTGGGCTGGAGACACCTGGTTTGAAAGCCTGCAGTGACACTTTCCACCTCCATGACCCTGGGCTAGGTGTTTGACTTTTATGACTTTACATCTTTAGAAAAGGAATGATAACACCTACCTAGCAGGGCTGTTAGATTATATGAGATGATAAATGCAAAATGTTAGCACAATGCTTTGCATATTGTAGGTACTCAATAGGCATACCTTATTAATACAGATCAGCATGGTTATTGTAGATCCAGGGAAAGATTCTCCAGTGGGTCCGATGGTTTCTTTTGACTATTTGTAGAAACATGACATAACTACCCTTACTCTCCTTTATCTCCAAGAGCACAGTTCCCATGACAGGAAATCCTAGTCTCATATTTTTAATCTTCACAGATTTAAGTGCTAACAGATTTCCTTATACATCAGATTATACGCTGATGGCTTTTTTATTCTTTGAGAAAAGGATAAAAATAGGGACTGAGAACTTCCATGACGCCATACTACAAAACTCACGTATTTTAAATAAATGTAAAAGGAACACACAGTGATTACTAGGGTGCTACATGGATTTACTAAAAAGAAATTTAACTTATCTTTTCAGACAGGATTACTAGATTAGGTCTGGGAAGTATGACAGTTGTGGCATAAATGAACTTTCTTAGGTAGAAGCCTAGGTCTGTCTGGATGTTTTTATGATAGCGTCGAAGCGGCAGTATGGGCTAGACTGAACACAGATTGACCTTGCCTCATGGGTCCTGCTAACCGTCTATCACAGGAGGCGGTAGTTAGTAGGCTCAAAGAGACTGACTGCTCAGGTCTGTCTACTTCTTATTTGTTCCGTGATTTTCATGAAAATATGGGTGGCATGTTCATCAAAGCTATAGATGGACTTCACTGTAAGTAAAAAAAATTGTCATGGATGCAAGAAATATAGCAGTAAAACAAAATTAAACAGATGCAGTTCCTATGCGTATAGGTAACAAACTGGATGGCAGAATGAGGAGGTAAAATGATCTCAGCACACTGTAGTAATATAATCAAATTTAAAAGGGATAGAGGACCAGTTTGGCTTCTGTGGCAAAGATCTGGCTAAGCAACAAAACCTTGGGAGGAGACAGGATTTCAGTCAACAGTACGCTTGGTGACTTTCTAACAGTGTCATTCAACTTCTAAAAAAAGCTAACATGATTTTAAGTTGCATTAATGGAAGTAGGTAGGCACTAGAACAGTGTGATTCTCACTTTTTTCTCATCCTAAATATGAATGAGAAATCATATGAACATTTTTCCGAATCACTGACTACAGTAACTCTCAGAGCAAGCTTCCAGTTCTCTTCTCGGGGTGAGGGAAAGGGGAGGGGTATGTGCTGTGAAACCACAACCATCCCCTGGAGATTCTAAAAAGCTGCCCTCTACCCCCCACTTGGGCAGGTATCACTCACCCTCTCCCCACTGCTCTTAGTCATCACCCAGAACAAGGTAATTAGTCCATACCTTGAATATAACGTTTGGCTCTGGGCCTAAGACTGACGCATCCCAAGCACACCTGGTTGAAGTAAGGTGCTCGCAGAACCTAATGAATGGGTGAAGGACGACGAACGTCTTCAGAGATCAGTGACTGGCTGGCGCAGGGACTCAAAACCAAGTTCTCTGGGGAAATGGAGATGCCTACTAAGTGCAAGGAGAACATGAGAATTATTTTCCAAAGGCTGAAGATCTGCCACATGGAAGATGGTTTAGACGTACTCTGCTGCACAAGGTGGAACAAAAGCAAGAGACACAATTCAGGAAAGAACCTTCTGGCAGTCAGCGCTGCTGGAAAGTTTGATTGGGGGAACCTGCCCGCCTGGCACAGTGAACTTCAACAGCTGTGCATATAACATTGCTAATGTGTCACTAAAAAAATGAAGGAGTGAACTTTAAAAACTTGCATTTAAAATGGAATAAACCAGAGCAGATTCAAAGTTATCTCTATGATGTGTTTCTCATTTGCTTACGTTCCAATATACTTTCTGAGGGGAAGAAACAAGAGTAGGTTAGAGTGAGGGCGTTCAGAGCATCTACGGGAACACAGGAGCACATGGGAATTTTTGTGGTGAACTCCTGGGCTAGAAAACCACTCAGTGTAGACTTTTTTCTTGGTATTAGAGTTGGGTGGGTGCCAGTGTTGTAAAGAATTACTTTAAAAATGCCTTGCCATTCTACGATTTTTGTTATCTAAGGAAACATATATTTACTTAGTTCTTCCTTCCATAAATACTAAGAACATTAATATTGTCACAAAAGCCACACATTTTTTTAAGCTTTAAGAGCTGGCAGGGGGACTTCTCCGGCAGTCTAGTGGTGAAGATGCCACGCTTCCACTGCAGGGACCATGGGCCCCACCCTGGGCTGGGGAACTACAGATCCTGCATGCTGCTCTGGGCGGCCAAAAAGGGAAAAAGAAGAGCTGGTAGGGGACGATTTCATAGGCAGCGCTGGGTGCCACAGGGTCCGTCTCCCCTCTGTACACATTTCTGTGTATATACACATTTTTAAGTAAGCTAAAAAATTTAGTCATTATTTTTGATTAAAGGGTTTATAAAAAAAGCTCATTACAGATTTATTTTGAGAAAATTGATAAAACACATTATGGTTAAAGAACAGAATTTGTAATAAAATGTTAAAGTGTTTTTTTTTTAGGCTTCCTTGGTTTGTCTGAGAGTTGGCTTGGCAGGCTGTGCAGCTATGAAATATTCATATTTGCTGAATAAACGAATGACTGAATTGTTACTAATGTTCGCCCATAGTTCTCACACCAGAGGAGAAATTACAAGATTGTTGGCTGCCCCGATTTGCATATTTGTATACAGAGTGAAGAAGAGGTAATCATATCTCTTTTCTTTCTCAGGGAGACACGAAAAAGAAACATGAATAAATAAAATGAACTAGCTATGTTAGCCCCAATTTCAGATTTATGCCATTTCTTTTCTCTCTTTCCTATTCACTTCCCCTGTCTCCTAAAATAAAGTTCACAGAGTAAATGGTACTTACTGTCTGTGAAATCAAGGCTGACCAATATGAGGAATGTCCAAAACAATACTATATTTTTACATTAAAAATCATTACTGAACAAACTTTTCTGGAAGAAAAATCACCACACATGTTCAGTTCTGTTGCTAAACATAGCTTAAGTCTGTTCAAATTGAACAGAGATCAGAAAGGCCGTTTATCTGCATTTTAGTACCATATCCTTTCCTTGGAGAATATCTAAGCCTTCAAGAAAGGCTGCCAACTGGAGTGAGGTCATTAGGATTAAAATGTAAAGAGTGCATTTTACATTTACCTTTGCCCAAAGTTTGGAGAAAGTGCTTACGCTGAAAGATTTTACCTTGAAGAAAAAAGTCTGGAAAGTTATATTATCTATCTTTTTGGAAAAAGACACTACTACTTATATTTCATTTGTGTACACTGTTAAGTTTCTGAAGTGTTTTCTCCTTCAGTCTCATTTTTTTGGTCAGATACAATTCTAACATTTTCTCTGATTAAAAGTTTAAAAAATAAACATTATATTCTAAATATAAATATGAACATAACTCTTATAACCCAGTCTGTGAATGACACGGGATGGAATTTAGACAGTCAAATGAAAAGCCTTTTAAGAGATGGAGATGAGCTGAGCGCCTACCTGCCATTTCCTGCCATGCCTGCATTATCATCTCATTAGCGCATCTGACACTAGCGACCATTGCTCCCTCCTGCCTAGATTCCATCCAGCCTTTAGTTTTCATCATACTGGATTCCTTGGTTACCAGCCTCTCCCTGCTCCTATTCAGTCTCCTCCAATGACATTTCTTCCTGAGCTCATTCAACCAATAAAGACATTTTCTAAGGTCTCTCCTTAAAGACTCTTTTTCAGTTTTTAAGCAGACAGCTCTGAACACCTTCCATACTCCGGGAGCCATGCTGAGTGCTAAGGATACAACGATGAGTGATGGACAGTTCTGCTCTCAAGGAGCTTGCAGTCTGTTGGGAAGGAGATAACATTAAAGTAAAAACTTCAAAAAGAGTTACAGATTTTGTTAAGTGCTATACAGGAAAAAACAGAGCATAGATTAAGAGCAATACAACAAAGGGACCTTACTGAGTCTGGGGAAGGCAGCCTGAGGCAGGGGTTTGTGGGGAGCTGCACACTTGAAGGATATGCAAACGGCAAAGTGTGAGCAGAGACCCTGTGTGGAGGAGGAGGATAGCGTAATGATAGGAGGTACAGAAGGGCATCCTCAGGGAGAGAGCACAAGCAGTGGAGGGGAAGAGGTAGTGAGAGTGCATCACACAGGGCCTTGGGGCCCGCCCCTGCCCTCGTGGTTTCAAATCTCAGCTCCAGGCCCAAGAGCCCAAGACTATCTCCATTTGTTGGCACCAGTCCTAAACTTCTGACTGCTGGCTGGACATTTACACGGCCGCATTCTCATGCCACCTCATTGTCTTTGGACTACCACAATGGTCTCCTAACTTTCTGTCCAGGTGCAAAACCACCTAAGCCGATCACAGAAAGCAGGGAGCACCACGTTCAAACTAGCAGCAGAGAGTGAGTGACTACAGTGGTCTATGAAAATCAACAGGATGGCAACAGTGCAGTAGCACGCAGTCTCAGAACTTAGGGTTCCCTTTGATCCATTCTGCTTTGAGTAATAGCGAAAACAAAACAAAAGACCACCACCTCAAAATCCAAAACCCCAGACAAGTGAGAACCTTCCCAAATTCTTAAATATCAATATTTGATAAATATTGAAAATCACATAAGGTGAAAATGAACTACTACAATTATACATTAAAAATACATGACAGCATCATTTTAGGAAGTACATAATTTATTACATGTGAGTTCATAATAAAATGGATACTTGGGAACTTTAAAAATGAGTTATGAGTAACAGATGTGAAATTCTCAAATCCTGAAGCCTGAAATACTAAAATTCTTGCATTTAAAAAAAAAAACCTCTTTCTCATGATTAGCATAGTTTGAAAATTATGATGCTTTTCCAAGGGAAAAAGGAGGAATTAAAAAATAGACACGTTGATGAAGGCAATGCGTTCTCCCCAGCTGGCTTTATGCTCCACTGAAGCTCAATATTGGATCATCTTTTCTTTACTTACAGGAAGCTGTCACTCTTCTGGTTTACAATAACCCTCCAAACAGAAAGGAAAACGCTTGTGCAAAATGGTCCTCTACGCAGGTTTTACCATTTTAATACACTTCTGGTCAACTGCTTCCCTAATTCTAGGGTTCTGTGAGTGAACGCTGAATAATTCTAAATATTTTCCAGATTCATCATGGAGGCTGCTTTTCTTCTCTGCACTGTAATCGCACTGAGCTGCAATTGAAATGAACAACCAGTAAGTAGTTACCTTTTTCTATGGAAAATCTTAGACTAGTACAAAGTGTAATGCATCACAACTTACAATTACTGAAAATAACTTTATTGTAAGGCGTCTTGTAAGAGGTCACTTCTTGTGTTCATTTCTCTTTTACTCTTGAGACTTTAAAATGATTACACTAGAGATATGTGTGTCAAGTATGACTTTCCACAGCTCAGTGAAATACTTACAATTTCAAAACATATTTAATGGATGAAAGGCATCTAGATAAACGTTTACCAGGAAAGAGACTAGAACACAAACTAAGTGCAAGCCAGCACAGTGCAGGGCTGATAATAAAAAGATGATGACAGGTCATAATAAGTCTACTGAGAAAATAATCCTTAAATATTAAGTTGGAACTGATGACACAGACACAAGGTGAAAAATATCTAACAGTACAAAAGAGCACACAGCATAAAGGGAGTCTTCCCGTCTCCCTCCTTCATGCCACATCCCTCTTTCCAGGTACAACCACCACTTCCGGCCTCTAAACAAATTTCTTGAAGTATCCTACGTGAGAATACATGCACATTATTGCTTCACTTTTCTTGAAGAATGATAAAGCACTCTACACAGCCTTCATGTTTCCCGTACTAAGCAGTCTCCGTTATTCCATCTGTCTTTCATCTTCTGTGCACTCTGCTCCACCGCAGCACTTCTTTTGGGTTGTTGTTGCTCAGCTACTCTGTTTAGAATATGAGCCTTTTATCATATACTGGGACTATTTTTCTCAGTTTGTCACTCACGTTACTTTTATACGCAGAAATCTGAAATCGTACATAGTCACATTAGTTTATTTTCATAGTTTCTAGGTTTTGTGTCACCACGCTGGTTTTTAAAAATCCCATACAGTGAAAAGAACACCATGCGGCATTCAGTAGTTTAGAGTGATGCACTCTAACCGTCTATACCATCATCCCAAGACGGATGAAGGCCCTACAGAAATCATTGATCAGAACAGCACGTTCCCAGCATGACTCAATGACTACAGTGCAGGGTTTGTGCTGAGCCAATGAGGAGAGGCTGGACTGCCTGAGTAAAGACAACATGTGAGAGACAACAATAATCTTTTAACCCCTTTACTTTACTGAATATCAAGCCCTTGAACGTGAACGTGAAGTCGCTCAGTCATGTCTGACTCTCTGCGACCCCATGGACTGAAGCCTACCAGGCTCCTCTGTCCATGGGATTTTCCAGGCAATAGTACTGGAGTGGATTGCCATTTCCTTCTCCAAGGGATCTTCCCAACCCAGGGATCGAACCTGGGTGTCCAGTGTCGTAGACAGACGCTTTACCGTCTGAGCCCCCAGGGAAGTCCCTTAGCAGGATATTATTTCTAATAGCAGTTCCCAATTTCTGGAAGAATATGGGAAAGTTAGAAAGGATTCAGAGAAGGCAAAGATAAAGATTTTTAAAAATTGAATATATGTCTTAGAAACAAAGTTTATGAATTGAATACTTTTAAAATAGAAAAAAAAAATACTAACCCCAGGGAATAAATTCCTCTTTGTGTTTGGGGAAAATGGTCAATGATTACTTTCTGTCTTCAAATGAGAACAGAATGGCAGGAACAAAAAATTTAAGGAAAAAACTGTAAGGCAGTTACTGACAAAATATTTTTAAAAAGGCTCACAAAGAGATTAGGAGAATCTGCCATTGGAGAGTTTAAATAACAGGAGACATATTAGCATGGACTGTGGAGGTTTAATGCTGTTGGGAAAGGGATGGGAGTAGATGCCAATTGGATTATATCATCAAGGTTCTGTAACTGGACCCTTGTTACTGTCCAACTCCAGGGAGCTGGTTTTCAGTACAGTCTGTTCAGTCGCTCAGTCGTGTCCGACTCTTTGTGACCCCATGAATCGCAGCACGCCAGGCCTCCCTGTCCATCACCAACTCCCGGAGTTCACTCAGACTCACGTCCATTGAGTCCGTGATGCCATCCAGCCATCTCATCCTCGGTCGTCCCCTTCTCCTCCTGCCCCCAATCCCTCCCAGCATCAGAGTCTTTTCCAGTGAGTCAACTCTTCGCATGAGGTGGCCAAAGTACTGGAGTTTCAGCTTCAGCATCATTCCTTCCAAAGAAATCCCAGGGTTGATCTCCTTCAGAATGGACTGGTTGGATCTCCTTGCAGTCCAAGGGACTCTCAAGAGTCTTCTCCAACACCACACTTCAAAAGTATCAATTCTTCGGTGCTCAGCCTTCTTCACAGTCCAACTCTCACATCCATACATGACCACAGGAAAAACCATAGCCTTGACTAGACGGACCTTATTTGGCAAAGTAATGTCTCTGCTTTTGAATATACTATCTAGGTTGGTCATGACGGCAAAATGATAGGATACCAAAAGAGGAACTCCCCAGGTCATTAGGTACCCAATATGCTACTAGAGATCAGTGGAGAAATAACTCCAGAAAGAACGAAGGGATGGAGCCAAAGCAAAAACAATACCCAGCTGTGGATGTGACTGGTGATAGAAGCAAGATCCGATGCTGTAAAGAGCAATATTGCACAGGAACCTGGAATGTCAGGTCCATGAATCAAGGCAAATTGGAAGTGGTCAAACAAGAGAAGGCAAGGGTGAACGTCGACATTCTAGGACTCAGCGAACTAAAATGGACGGGAATGGGTGAATTTAACTCAGATGACCATTGTATCTACTACTGTGGGCAGGAATCCCTCAGAAGAAATGGAGTAGCCATCATGGTCAACAAAAGAGTCTGAAATGCAGTACTTGGATGCAATCTCAAAAACGACAGAATGATCTCTGCTCGTCTCCAAGGCAAACCATTCAATATCACAGTAATCCAAGTCTATGCCCCAACCAGTAACGCTGAAGAAACTGAAGTTGAATGGTTTTATGAAGACCTACAAGACCTTTTAGAACTAACACCCAAAAAAGATGTCCTTTTCGTTATAGGGGACTGGAATGCAAAAGTAGGAAGTCAAGAAACACCTGGAGTAACAGGCAAATTTGGCCTTGGAATGCGGAATGAAGCAGGGCAAAGACTAATAGAGTTTTGCCAAGAAAATGCACTGGTCATAGCAAACACCCTCTTCCAACAACACAGGAGAAGACTCTACACATGGACATCACCAGATGGCCAACACCGAAATCAGATTGATTATAGTCTTTGCAGCCAAAGATGGAGAAGCTCTATACAGTCAACAAAAACAAGACCAGGAGCTGACTGTGGCTCAGATCATGAACTCCTTATTGCCAAATTCAGACTTATATTGAAGAAAGTAGGGAAAACCTCTAGACCATTCAGGTATGACCTAAATCAAATCCCTTATGATTATACAGTGGAAGTGAGAAATAGATTTAAGGCTCTAGATCTGATAGATAGAGTGCCTGATGAACTATGGAATGAGGTTCGTGACACTCTACAGGAGACAGGGATCAAGATCACCCTCATGGAAAAGAAATGCAAAAAAGCAAAATGGCTGTCTGGGGAGGCCTTACAAATAGCTGTGAAAAGAAGAGAAGTGAATAGCAAAGGAGAAAAGGAAAGATATAAGCATCTGAATGCAGAGTTCCAAAGAATAGCAAGAAGAGATAAGAAAGCCTTCTTCAGCAATCAATGCAAAGAAATAGAGGAAAACAACAGAATGGGAAAGACTAGAGATCTCTTCAAGAAAATTAGATACCAAGGGAATATTTCATGCAAAGATGGGCTCGATAAAGGACAGAAATGGTATGGACCTAACAGAAGCAGAAGATATTAAGAAGAGGTGGCAAGAATACACAGAAGAACTGTACAAAAAAGATCTTCACGACCCAGATAATCATGATGATGTGATCACTCACCTAGAGCCAGACATCTTGGAATGTGAAGTCAAGTGGGCCTTAGAAAGCATCACTACGAACAAAGCTAGTGGAGGTGATGGAATTCCAGTTGAGCTGTTTCAAATCCTGAAAGGTGATGCTGTGAAAGTGCTGCACTCAATATGCCAGCAAATTTGGAAAACTCAGCAGTGGCCACAGGACTGGAAAAGGTCAGTTTTCATTCCAATTCCAAAGAAAGGCAATGCCAAAGAATGCTCAAACTACCACACAATTGTACTCATCTCATAGGCTGGTAAAGTAATGCTCAAAATTCTCCAAGCCCGGCTTCAGCATTACGTGAACTGTGAACTCCCTGATGTTCAAGCTGGTTTTAGAAAAGGCAGAGGAACCAGAGATCAATTGCCAACATCTGCTGGATCATGGAAAAAGCAAGACAGTTTCAGAAAAACATCTATTTCTGCTTTATTGACTATGCCGAAGCCTTTGACTGTGTGGATCACAATAAACCGTGGAAAATTCTGAAAGAGATGGGAATACCAGACCACCTAACCTGCCTCTTGAGAAATCTGTATGCAGGTCAGGAAGCAACAATTAGAACTGGACATGGAACAACAGACTGGTTCCAAATAGGAAAAGGAGTACATCAAGACTGTATATTGTCACCCTGCTTATTTAACTTACATGGAGAGTACATCATGAGAAACGCTGGACTGGAAGAAACACAAGCTGGAATCAAGACTGCCGGGAGAAATATCAATAACCTCAGATATGCAGATGACACCACCCTTATGGCAGAAAGTGAAGAGGAACTAAAAAGCCTCTTGATAAAAGTGAAAGAGGAGAGCGAAAACGTTGGCTTAAAGCTCAACATTCAGAAAACGAAGATCATGGCATCTGGTCCCATCACTTCATGGGAAATAGATGGGGAAACAGTGGAAACAGTGTCAGACTTTACTTTTTTAGGGCTCCAAAATCACTGCAGATGGTGACTGCAGCCATGAAATTAAAAGATGCTTACTCCTTGGAAGAAAAGTTATGAGCAACCTAGATAGCATATTCAAAAGCAGAGCTGGTTTTAAGTAAGCGTTTTCTTTACCACAGGGCTTCCCCTGTGGCTCAGCTGGTAAAAAAATCTGCCTGCAATGCAGGAGACCTGGGTTTGATCCCTGGTTGGGAAGATCCCCTGGAGAAGGGAACAGCTACCCACTCCAGTATTCTGGCCTGCCATGGACTGTATAGTCCATGGGGTTGCAAAGAGTCGGACAGCACTGAGCAACTTTCACTTTCTTTACCATGGTCCTTAAAAAAGATAAACTTGAAGCTTTAAAGACTGTGATGTAGAAATTTAATTTCTATGTATTTAATTACCTATTTACCACTCAATGACCATGCTAAGAGCTTTATATGTGTTAACTCCTTTGATCTTTCAATAACTCTATCAGGGAGGTGTTATATTATCCTAAACATGAACAGACTGAGGCTTAGAGATGTTGAACCTGCCCAAGGTCACATGGCTAATTAATGGTATGAGGTTATTTGCCGGACACCAAAATACCTCCACTCAAGATACTGCCCTGAACATGTTGGCTCCTGTAACCTTATAATCTAAATGAATAAGTGAATTCTTAAATAATGAGCTCATCCTTCAGTCCATAATTTCATAAGAAATTAAACTTACCTGATAAAACTATAATTACTTTTAAGAAGGAAAGGTAACAGAAAGGCAAGTTATGATTGGATTTTGAGAGCCATGCCATGCTCATACCAGAAGCAGATTAACAAAAAAATCTATAAATATCACAAACTGAATTCCGTGAGTATTTAGGGTTAATTGCTTTACTTGCTTTACTATATATGAAATTACCCAAGAATAATGTTACTTATTAGACTAATAATATCTAAGAATAATGTTAATTTTGATCAAAACAGTAAATTTATAACCAAATATAATAATACACTTGGTTTGTTTCTATCTAAACTATGTTTCCAGCCTATCTTTATAATCACTAAACTCCTCTCATTTTGTTCCTAACAGGAGAGACTATTTGCTCCTACTTTAGAACAAATGGCCCATTTCATTTACGTGATATGTGAGCATTATGAGTAACTGTCCCTTATTATTTCATGGATATTCTGCATTTTCTACTCTATTTCCCATTGGACAACTTTTATGTGGTATTTGAGATTTATATGGTCACATACAAATGTCCATTAAATGAAGTTAAACCTATAAGCTAGGTAATTTTTTTTCTATTTAAAAACTGCAATAAAAACAGTTAGTGCAATTTGGAACACTATATTCAAAGCAATGTAATTCACTTTCAAATCTCTCAGTGAATACCTGTCTAGTTTTAGGCAGAACATAATTCTAGAGCAGTGCTTACTGTGACTGTGAGAGTTGCTCTATATGATGCTGGCAAATATGACAGTCATGCCTTCATGCAGCTTTTGAGCATCTGAAATCTGACTAGTGTGAAGATTTCAATTTAATTGACTTAAATTTAAACAGCTGCTAGTGGCTACAGCTATCCATATTGGACAGTGCAGTTCTAGATTCAGGTGATGTTTATTTCTGTTTCTAAAGTTTACTTTTTCAATCTCAAATATTAAAGAGACTAATTTTAAGTAGCTTAGTCAAATAAAAATAAAATACTAGTTCTCTGGAAACTGTTGAGGAATGTTTTTAATCTGTGACTTACTCAGACTCTCATCATCCAGGCATAATGAGGCTGCTTCCTACCTGCTGGGAGGCCGAAGCAGCTCTCTGTTCTGCTTCACTCAGTCGCCTCTGAAGTCTGTTGGATTTTTCCTGATGCTCTAGAATTAACTTTTCATTCTATTAAGGGGAAATACAAGACAAGTTAGAGATCTGTACGTGGCATGGAGGTGTTTCATGGAATTATCAATGAAAAATCTGAACATCATTTTATCACTTACAAAATGCAATGGCAATATATCTCCAAACTCTTATTTTTCAAGTTATGAATGCCAAAGCTCAAAACTGGTTTTACATTATGACGAAATTGGTGTCCTCCCCGCCCCCACCACCACCCACCGCTGTCACAAACCACCGAAGAAAGTGAATTAAATCCAAAGCAAAGTGAACCTGAAGTTAAGACAAGGACGTTCAGTTTGAGATGCTAGAAAACTGCTCTGCCGTCACCTGCGAGTGTGAGAGCACAGACCTGGGCCTCACAAGCAGAGTGTCACGAGGGGCGGGCTGAGTCTGCGTTTTTGTCAGGCTCTCGGGTGATGCGGACACTGTTGGCTGGGGCGCTCAGAACCACTGTGCTCGCAGAGCTTCCAGGGAAGTGGTGACATCTTGTACACATTATTAAGTCAAGGAGCAGAAAATACTCATTCCAGAAATCCTGATTTTTGCAGAATTAGACTTATCTTAGGGCTTCCCTGGTGGCTCAGCAGTAGAGAATCTGCCTGCAGTGCAGGAGACCCAGGTTTGATCCCTGGGTCAGGAAGATCCCTTGGAGAAGGGAATGGCAACCCACTCCAGTATTTAGCCTAGAGAATCCCATGGACAGAGGAGCCTGGTGGGCTACAGTCAATGAGGTCACAAAGAGTCAGACACGACTGAGCGACTAACATCTGCACTATTGAGACTTATCTTAAATGATTTACATGCTGAAGTGAAGTTGCTCAGTCGTGTCTGACTCTTTGCGACCTCATGGACTGTAGCCTACCAGGCTCCTCAGTCCATGGGATTTTCCAGGCAAGAGTACTGGAGTGGGTTGCCATTCCCTTCTCCAGGGGATCTTTCTGACCCAGGGATTGAACCCAGGTCTCCTGCATTGTAGGCCGTGGCTTTACCCTCCGAGCCACCAGGGAAGCCCTGCTGATATGCTGAAAGTATTACTTAAAAAAGAGAAGGTGGGGCTCTCCTGGTGGCTCAGTGGTAAAGAAACTGCCTGCAATGCAGGAGAAAGTGAAAGTGAAATCGCTCAGTCATGTCCGACTCTTTGCATCCCCTTGGACTGTAGCCTATCAGGCTCCTCCGTCCATGGGATTTTTCCAGGCAAGAGTGCTGGAGTGGATTGCCATTTCCTTCTCCAGGGGATCTTCTCAACCCAGGAATCGAACCCGGGTCTCCCGCATTGTAGGCAGATGCTTTACCGTCTTCCCTGGTGGCTCTCCTGCAATGCAGGAGACATGGGTTTAATCCCTGGGTCAGGAAGATCCTCTGGAGAAGAAAATACCAACCCACTCCAGTATTCTTGCCTAAAACATCCCATGGATAGAGGAGCCTGGAGGGTCAGGCACAATTTAGTGACTAAAACAACCACAAACAACAGTAATAAAAGAAGAAATCTTTTCCAAGTTTCCCAATACATCTGCATATATCAGAGAGTATCAGGGTCAACGGAGTTATTAAGGCACTAGTAGGGGTTGTGTTATATTTAAAGAAACACCCTGAAGCCCTTATCCCCTCAGCTATGGATGCAACCTTACTTGGAGTAGGTTCTTTGTTGATGACTAAGTTAAGATGAAGTCATTAGGGTGGGTTCTAATCCAATATGACTGGTGTCTTCATAAGAAGGGGAAAATCGGACACAGAGACTGACATGTACAAAGGGAAGAACATAGGAAGACACCATCAGCAAGACAAGGAATGCTTAAGGCCACTGGAAGTGAGGAGGGAGGCCTGAAGAGACTGTCCCCTGGGGAAGTCAGAAGGAACCAGAGCTGCTGTCTTCCTGAGTCTGGACTTCCGGCCTCCAGAACTGTGAGTCAGCCAGTATCTGCTGACTGAGTCACCCCAGCCTTTCTTCCTCTGTTAGAGCAGCCTCAGGCAACTACACAGGCATCATGACTGTCAATCTGTCACAACATGGTGTAATGCAGACAAGTGCAAGCAATCTATCAATTAAAAAATGTATTAGCCTTCTCCACGCTTAACTACTAGCCTAAAAAAAAAAAAAAGTCTATGCACACACAGAATTATTATAGAGTTTTTTTGAACTAGATAGTTCCTGTGTCCCAACATACAAGTGATAAGAGTGAATGTCATGCCTAGTAATACAAAATACTGAAATAACTATCCTGTTAAAATGTGCTTATTCTATTTCTTATTGTGCCCAAAAGCAAAATTAAATTGTATGAAGAGAACACTATTAGCTGCTCCAATTTACCAAGATGTTTAAATATGTAGTCTTAAATTTAAGAGGCACATCATTAACATTAGAGAAAACTTGAGGAAAAACTGCCATCCTCTATACTAATCATTTTCATAGTTACAATCAGATGATATATAAGGTACATATTTCTGTGCAGCTACCATAATGGTGAAGGCAGAGTCCAGATTAGATAAATCATAATATATGCAAATGTTCTTTTTCTAACTGATCATTTGAGTTGCTTTTGATCTTCCAAAAAAATAACATTACTGTGTTGAATATTTTCCTTTAAAATTTTTTTTCATATTTTAAATTATTTCCTTAGGACAGATTCGTGGAAGGGGGAGCTACATCAAAGAGTATTTTAATGGCTATGGTCTAATTGTTTTCTAAATTTCTCATGTCAATTTGTAATGCTATAAGACTGAAGGGCAATGACTTCACTAACGCTCCTAAGGAAGGCCATAGAGAGCTAGTGGGCCACACAGCCTGTTAATGAAATTCCAAGAAATATGTCAGAAATTAAAACATCAAATAAAGAAGTAGAGTTCTAGAAAGTTCTAATTATAATCTAGAAATTGTTTAACTCTTTTTCTTCAACGAAAACAACGATAAACCCTTGTTAACTTTAGTTCTAAAGCGTTAATGTAAAGGAATGCTTTCATATATTCCAGTAGGCAAAAGTATTTCCTACATGTCTTTCTGATGGATTAAAACAAAATTAGTGGAACTGGGTTAAAAAAAAAAAATCTTAGACATGCACAGAAATAAAGAGGATCTGAAACAGCACAAGCTATACTGGTGAAATTGAAATAGGAGCTCTGTCTGTCATTTAAATATGATGAATCACTGACGTCCAAAGCTTTTATTCGCATTATGTGTGGACTTTTAGTGTTATGTATGATTTCTGCAAGAAATACTCACATCCGCATGGTCATTTCCAAGTAGAGAATTAATTTGGACTTGGCTCAGGTAAGATTCTATAGCATGCGCTTCCCAGGAGGGCCATTATCTTACCTCAACTACCTTTTCATTTGCCATTTCCAGCTGAGAAAGCAGCTCTTGGGTATGAAGTTTCTGTCGACTCAGCTCACTCCTATTAATCAAGAGAGAGGAAAAAGAAAAGAAGAAAAAACCATTACTATAACTGTTCACAAACCTAACAAAATAGAATCTTTATTAGTGAGGTACATGTTCATGTTCTGAACAAAAAATATCTTGTGTGCAAAATAAAAGTTGCTTACTAATAGGCCATATCTGGAATGACTCATTTCTTTGTAAAATACACATATACTCTGGAGCGTGGTAGCACAACAGCGAGAATACACTTAACACTACTGAACTGTTCACTTAAAATAGATTGAGACAGTAAATTTTACAATTTAAATAAAGGTTAAAATTGTCCATTTTATATTAGGTATATTTTACCACAATAAAAAAATCAAACCTCCCCTCACATATTTCAAAAGTGCCAAAGTATCCCTTATGTCACTATCTTGAGATATTATTTGGCATTAAAATAAAAGTATATTCATATTAAACATATAGTATTTGTTGTTTTTAATGTTCATATAGCGCTTCTTAGAGAGGCCCAATTCTTGGAAATTTAAGGTAATGTTAATCACTCCAAACACCATTTCAGCTCAGTATATTCAGGATTAAAATATAAGTTTTGATTGTTATTTGTTTTATCTTATGCATTCATATCCTTTATGCTTTATTAGATAGAATTATGCACATAAGTGTCATCTTTTTTTGTTGTTGTTTAACATATAAGCATTGTATTTCCTTTGGCCAAAGATAATCTCAAAAGTCCCAGGTTAGAAGCAGATACAATGGAGACTTTAAAATAACTTTACAAGATCAAATTAATCTGAGTATTAAAATAGTTCATTCAGGACTGGTTTTTATCCTCTGACATTACTTCTGCTTCTAAAATAAATCAGTAGATTAACACTGCCAGTTATCAGCTTTAACTTTTTTTCAAAGTGAGCCTAAAAACCTGGTAAGTTCTGCAAGTGTCCTATATTTGAATGGATAGTTAAAATCAGCAAGCTATTTGTTATAAATACATAGGATAGAACAAAAAATGTCCACAAATCAATTTCACAAATATCTACTGACCACTCTAGCATGTGGTGTAAACACCTGGGTGTGCCATAACAGAACTTACAGACTAATGGGGAATGGCTTATTCCTACTCAGTGGCTTCAGCAGTACAGGTCAGGTCACTGACAATGAGGAGCTTGAGCACTGGTCACTGAGTGTGTGACAGACAAACTCAAATGTTTCACCTTAGCTAGTTTTGGTGGTAACAATACCAGGTAGTGCTGGTGGTAAAAAATCCACCTGCCAATGCAGGAGACATAGGAGACGCTGGTTTGATCCCTGGCTCAGGAAGATCCCTTGAAGGAGGAAAGGGCAACCTGCTCCAGTATTCTTGCCTGGAAATTTCCATAGACAGAGGAGCCTGGTGGGCTACAGTCCATGGGGTCGCAAAGAGTCAGACACGACTGAGCATGCATGCACACGTATGACAATAAGGTAGGATAAATTGCTGTGCTTAAAGTATCTCGTGTAGCTTACGGGCTTCCCAGGTGGCACTAGTGGTAAAGAACCCACCTGCCACTGCAGGTTAGATGTATGAGGCATGGGTTAAATTACTATTACTCCTCAACATAACAAAGAAAAGCAAAATGACTAATGTGGCCAGCCTTCTGGGCTGAATGTAATTAAACGGTATGCACATCAGTGCTAATGAGAAATAACCTCTGAGTACTATTGAGAGGAAGACGATACAGTGATCGTAAAGTTGGCCAACACTCAGTTTATACAATACCTTTTCAGACAACACCTACTGCATGATTTGATACCTATGCTATTTGCTTACCCATGACAATTTATTTGAATAATACAAATAATTTCTAATAATTACTATTAGATAGTAATAATTTCTCACAAAATTTAGGATCACAATGATACAAATTATTAACTTTAAAAAAATGCATTTTTTAAAATCGGAGGATAATTGCTTTACAATGTTGTGTTAGTTTCTGCCATGTAACAACATGAATCAGCCATCAGTTCAGTTCAGTTCAGTTGTTCAGTCATGTCTGACTTTTTGCGACCCCATGAACCGCAGCACACTAGGCCTCCCTGTCTATCACCAGCTGCTAGAGTCTACCCAAACCCATGTCCGTTGAGTCGGTGATGCCATCCAACCATCTCATCCTCTGCTGTCCCCTTCTCCTGCCTTCAATCTTTCCCAGCATCAGGGTCTTTTCAAATGAGTCAGCTCTTTGCATGAGGTGGCCAAAGTATTGGAGTTTCATCTTCAACATCAGTCTTTCCAATGAACACCCAGGACTGATCTCCTTTTGGATGGACTGGTTGGATCTCCTTGCAGTCCAAGGGACTCTCAGTTTTCTCCAACACCACAGTTCAAAAACATCAATTCTTTGGTCCTCAGCTTTCTTTATAGTCCAACTCTCACATCGATACATGACCACTGAAAAAACCATAGCCTTGACTAGACGGACCTTTGTTGACATAGCCATAGATATACATATATCCCCTCTATCCTGAAAAAATTATTAGCTTTAAGTTCCTTTTCATCTGTGTAAATGTCTATTCTATTGTGTATCAAGCAGTCACCCTCACTGGACAGTGAGCAACAGTGCTCTCCACCGAGAAAGTGGAGATAATGGTAATGGTAGTAATAATAGCAAACATTCCCCTGCTTACTCTGTGTGGTGGTGCTAGTGATAAAAAACCCACCTGCCAATGCAGGAGATATAACAGACATGGGTTCAATCCCTGGGTTGTGAAGATCCCCTGTAGAAGGGCATGACAACGCACTCCAGCACTCTAGTATTCTTTCCTGGAGAATCCAATGGATAGAAGAGCCTGGCAGGCTACAGTCCATAGGTTGCAGAGTCAGATATGACTGAAGTGACTTAGCATATCGCTATTCTAAATACTCTAAACTAAAAAGGTCAATTTTCATTCCAATTCCAAAGAAAGTCAATGCCAAAGAATGCTCAACTACCGCACAATTGCACTCATTTCACACACTAGTAAATAATGCTCAAAATTCTCCAAGCCAGGCTTCAGCAACACGCGAACCTTGAACCTCCAGATGTTTAAGCTATATTTAGCAAAGACAGAGGAACCAGAGATCAAATTGCCAACATCCGAGGGATCATAGAAAAAGCGAGAGAGTTCCAGAGAAACATCTATTTCTGCTTTATTGAGTATGCCAAAGCTTTTGACTGTGTGGATCACAACAAACTGTGGAAAATTCTGAAAGAAATAGGAATACCAGACCATCTGACCTGCCTCATGAGAAAATCTGTATGCAGGTCAGGAAGCAACAGTTAGAACTGGACATGGAACAACAGACGGATTCCAAATTGGGAAAGCAGTATGTCAAGGCTGTATATTGTCACCCTGCTTATTTAACTTACATGCAGAGTACCTCATGAGAAACGCTGGGCTGGATGAAGCACAAGCTGGAATCAAGATTGCCAGGAGAAATATCAATAACCTCAGATATGCAGATGACACCACCCTTATGGCAGAAAGTGAAGAAGAACTAAAGAGCCTCTTGATGAAAGTGAAAGAGGAGAGTGAAAAAGTTGGCTTAAAGCTCAACATTCAGAAAACTAAGATCATGGCATCCAGTCCCATCACTTCATGGGAAATAGATGGGGAAACAGTGGAAACAGTGTCAGACTTTTTTTTTTGAGCTCGAAAAACACTGCAGATGGTTACTGCAGCCACAAAATTAAAAGAGGTTTACTCCTTGAAAGAAAAGTTATGACCAACCTAGAAAGCATACCGGAGAAGGCAATGGCAACCCACTCCAGTACTATTGCCTGGAAACTCCCATGGACAGAAGAGCCTGGTAGGTTGCAGTCCTTGGGGTCACGTAGAGTTGGACACGACTGAGCGACTTCAGTTTCACTTTTCACTTTCATGCACTGGAGAAGGAAATGGCAACCTATTCCAGTATTCTTGCCTGGAGAATCCCAGGGACGGAGGAGCCTGGTAGGCTGCCGTCATGGGGTCACAGCGTTGGACACGACTGAAGCGACTTAGCAGTAGCAGTAGCAGCAGCAGCAGCAGCAGCAGCAGCAGCAGCAGCAGCAGAAGCCAGCACATTAAAAAGCAGAGACATTACTTTGCCAACAAAGGTTCATCTAGTTAAGGCTATGGTTCTTCCAGTAGTCATGTATGGATGTGAGAGTTGGATTATAAAGAAAGCTGAGTGCCGAAGAATTGATGCTTTTGAAATGTGGTGTTGGAGAAGACGCTTGAGAGTCCCTTGGAGTGCAAGGAGATCCAAGCAGTCCATCCTAAAGGAAATCAGCCCTGAATATTCATTGGAAGGACTGATGTTGAAGCTG
This sequence comes from Capricornis sumatraensis, assembly GCF_032405125.1. NCBI lineage: Eukaryota > Metazoa > Chordata > Mammalia > Artiodactyla > Bovidae > Capricornis > Capricornis sumatraensis. The sequence continues at coordinate 36,185,754 of NC_091085.1, read as the reverse complement.
AAACTCCAGTACTCTGGTCACCTGATGGTGAAGAACTGACTCATTTGAAAAGACCCTGATGCTGGGAAAGATTGAAGGTGGAGGAGAAGGGGACAACAGAGGATGAGATGGCTGGATGGCATCACTGACTCAATGGACATGAGTTGGAGTAAACTCCGGGAATTGGTGATGGACAGTGGGGGCCTGGCGTGCTGCAGTCCATGGGGTCGCAAAGAGTTGAACATAACTGAGCGACTGAACTGAACTCTAAGTGCTTTATATAAACTAATTCTCTAGCTTTCATAGTAACCCTGTGAGATGCCCATTTTTACACACAAGACGATTTAGAGGCAGAGGCATTTACAAATCAAGTTAAGTAACTTGCCTGGAGTCACACAGCTAGTCAGCTGAGAGTCAGGATTGGAAAACCAGGCTCTTTGATTCCAGTCTGTGCTCTTAGCCTCTCCCCTGTACTGTGCACCACGGCAGGCAACTGCTGAATGTTGGTTAGATGAGTAAATAAAAGAGAATGTTTGTGTATGTAAGGGGTATTTTAAGGAGCATAGATACTTACCTGGAAATCTGACAAATTATATTTTTACTTCTGATTTCTTCCCTAAAGCTTCAGTCCTATACTCAAATTTAACATGACTAACATCAAACTTTTCGTACTACCCTGCCAATCTACTTTCTCAGTGCTGAGATACAACCTACTTTTCATCTTCCTACTCAGTCTTTATACTGACAACATCACTGCTTAGGTTAAAAACTGTAAAGTCGATTCTATTTCTCGCTTTTTCTTGAATGCAACATCTAGTTTGCCCCTAAACAGATTCTTCTGTGCAGTAGTATTTCTTGCATCTAATGTTCATTTCTATTCAGTGTGACCATCACAACAAGTTCTTATAACTTAATTTTTAGATTTACTGCAGCTGCCAACTGCTTGGGCTTCTCAGTATCAGGTGAAAAACTGTATGCAAAGCATCCATCGGTGCATACAGAGGTGCTCAATTAACAGTGTACTTTTCCCTAAATGCACCCACCACTGGGTATTTCTCCTTCTAAAGCACCACTTCAATAATTTGCTTCCTTGAGCAGTAACTTCCAGTGGTTCTCTGCTACTGGACAAAACAGTCCAAATTCCTGAGATGGACTTTCAGATTCTTCTAAAACTTTGTGTAATTTATCTTTCCAATCTTCTCTTCAATAGGAACCTTTCAGTTCAATCAGTTCTCACTGTCTCGCCAATAGAACACATATGTGCCATCTCTAAGCTCATGTTCATGTCATTTTCTGTATCCTCTTCTGTGGATCTTCCACGAAAATCCTGCCTACTCTTTAAGATTCCACCTTTGCTCCACTTCTTTCCATGTCTCTTTCCTGGTTCACTTTAATCCAGATGGTTCTCTTCTCACAGCAATGTGTTAATACTTATTTTATGTAGAAGACATTTGGCAATTGCCTATTGTAATTCTAATGGGTGGTTTATATATGTGTGTATGCGTATACAAGTACACACACACACACACACACACACGTGCCCCCAATTATAATGGAAACTTTAAAAAGGGGATTGTTTTTAGTTTCTACCGTATATGCCAAAGGACTTTACACATAGGGATTTAATAAATATTTGCAGATTTATGGCTAAATTTTCATAGGGAACTTAGCAGTTAGAAAACATATTTTAGATAAAGATTTTAAAAAATGTACTTACAGTCTGCTACTTTCTCCAAAGGACTTGAAGAACCCAAGAAAAGGTAATTTTTTAGTTAAGCATTTCCTTTAAGTTTCACTCCTGAATGAAATTTTAGAAGGTATTAAAGGCTGGGGAGAAAAGTGATTTCACCAGCTCTGTCCCTCGAGACCTTCCTAGAGCCTGCCTGTCAGTACTTTGCAACTCCTTATTTCTCTGTCAGGATATTTCACTGCAGGGATAAAGGAAAGACTCAGGAGGATGATCTGACTCTGTATTATCTATGAGAAAATGTCTCTTCATTAGGGAACATAATTGAGAATTCCTTAGATCATTAGTGATTTAGGATATACATAAAATAAAGCTTTCCAGAAAGTTTCACAGTGGTATTACATTTCAGACTCTAGCCAAGTAAAGCTATATAATCTCTTCGCTGGAAATCTTTAAAAACAGCAATGTCCATATCTATTGGGGATGATTTAAGCGCAGCCGGCCAGGAGGTACAGAGATAGACAGCATTTCCAGTTTCTGTGTGACATCATGGCAGCTAAAGATCACTTTATACTAGCCACAGAATTTAAATGAAACTGTACCCAAGTTATCCATAATTTCTAGCATAGTATCTAACACGTTATAAGGTTTAAGGTAAAATTATCTTCTACCGACTTCCTATAACTACAGAAGAAATAGGCATTCTTTATAACCCCAATGGGAACTGCTTAGTCCATTGGTGTCCTAAATAATTTTCAGTTCACAGATATCAATTCATGTGCATGTGAGAGAAAATCCTAGTCACGCCTACAAAACATAATTGAAAAACTAGTTGTAAAAGGTAACTAATTCACTACCTTCTGTGCAGAGAAAATTTCACAAAATGATTCATAAATAAATGAATGCTGCATTTACTAAGAAAATATTAGAATCAGCACTGGGAAGTCATCCAGTTCCTCAACTGGAGACAGAGGTGGGTGAAGAGTGAGCACCAAGGCCAGGGCCCTTCCTCTGGCCCATGGAGAGGTTTTGGGTAGGTTCACAAACACCCTGAACTATACCCCAGGATCTTCACATTTATCCTGTGTGGGAAGAAGATCCAGAGTCTTCCTCCAATTTGTAAGAGGTCTGAGCACTAAGGAAGGATAAGGATTTTGGCTGAGCTTTTTGCATGGAATATACAAAATTCTGAAAGAATTTTTTTTCCCTTTAAAGTATGAGCATACTGATTGGAGTGTTTTAATGTTGAATGTCTTTCTTACACAAGCCACATCCATAATGATATCATCTAATTATTTCCACTTTTGGTTTCATTACAGTGGTACAAGAATTTAAAGGCACTTGGCAAACAATTCAAATACAGAATTATTCTAGATTGTTACAGTATTCACCCTATTTTACAGTTGCTTATCTAGACCTAATTCAATAGCATATTCTCTAAAAGTATACAATTCCATTTAAAAAGAAACAATAACTTTTCCTTTCTACTAACGTATCACTGGTTTAATTAATTATGTATTTCTGAAACTGGCATATAACCTGGTTTGGGAACAATCACACTGATATTGACAGTGTCAGACAACACTAGAGTATCTAAGTTGATTAGACAAGAGCATGCAGAGTGCCTTGGGCATTGGTCAGCACGCTTTCTACAGAAACTTCACTGGTTGATGATGCCCACGATTAAGTGGACATCAGCCAGGAGGGTTTTCCACTACACCTGATACAATTAATATTGTACTTTATTATAACCTTGGGCTTCCTTTGTGGCTCAGCTGGTAAAGAATCCGCCTGCAATGCGGGAGACCTGGGTTCGATCCCTGGGTTCGATCCCTGGGTTGGCAAGATCCCCTGGAAAAGGGAAAGGCTACCCATTCCAGTATTCTGGCCTGAAAAATTCCATGCACTGTATAGTCCATGGGTCAGACATGACTGAGCGACTTTCACTTCTATTATAACTTCAATGCTGCAAAATAGTAGTTATTCTCATCTTATAGATAGAAAAATTAAGACTCAGAAAAGTTAACGTTCCTAAGGTCAGGCAGTGACTGAAAGAAAAAACGAGTTTCATACTCAATCTTTTTATCAAAATGTTCTCTCAACTAAAGCACACTGCCTCTTACCTTAAGCCCAATCATTTACAAGAGGTATTATTAAAGTATGTCTGTGGCATAACATAATATCAAGATCTACAGGCAAAGCGAAAAAAATTTAATCCCGAGTATGCAGCAAAATGGTAACTGCAAAAACTGTGACCTCAAAAGACCTAAATATGAAAACAGGTTTCAAATTTCATTGAGTTAACTAAAAACACCACAGGTTTGCAGGCCAGTTTCATCAATATCAGGGCAATGTTGGTCACAGTCCAGGTTCCTTCTTTCCCAATCTGCACTTAGATCCTCCTAAAGTGATCTCATTTAGGCCATGACCCTGTCCAATATGCTATTGGAGAGAAGTGGAGAAATAGCTCTAGAAGGAAAGAAGAGGCCAGGCCAAAGCAGAAATGACTCCCAGTTGTGGATGCGTCTGGTGGTGCAAATAAAGAACAATATTGCATAGGAACCTGGAATGTTAGGTCCATGAATCAAAGTAAACTAGAAGTGGTCAAACAAGAGATGCCAAGACTGAACATCCACATTTTAGCAATCAGTGAACTAAAATGGACTGGAATGGGCAAATTTAATTCAGATGACCATTATATCTATTACTGTGGGCAAGAATCCCTAAGAAGAAATGCAGAAGCCCTCATGGTCAACAAGAGTCCAAAATACAGTACTTGGGTGCAGTCTCCAAACTACACAATGATTTTGGTTCGTTTCCAAGGCAAACCATTCAATATCATAGTAATCCAAGTCTATGTCCCAACCACTGATGCTGAAGAAGCTGAAGTTGAATGGTTCTATGAAAACCTACAAGACCCTCTAGAACTAACACCAAAAAAGATGTCCTTTTCATTAGAGGGGACTAGAATGCAAAAGTAGGAAGTCAAGAGATACCTGGAGTAACAGGCAAGTTTGGCCTTGGGATACAAAATGAAGCAGGGCAAAGGCTAACAGTTTTGCCAAGGTAACACACCGGTCATAGCAAACACCCTCTTCTAACAACACAAGTGACGACTCTACACATGGACATCACCAGATAGTCAATACCGAAACAGACTGATTATATTCTTTGCAGCTGAACTAGGAGAAGCTCTATAGAGTCAGCAAAAACAAAATCAAGAGCTGACTGTGGCTCATATTAGGAGTGTCTTCTCGCAAAACTCAGACTTAAATTGAAGAAAGTAGTGAAAAACACTAGGCCAGTAAGGCATGACCTAAATCAACTTCCTTATGATTATACAGTGAAAGTGACAAATAGATTCAGGGGATTAGATCTGGTAAAGAGAGTGCCTGAGAGAACTATGGATGGAGCTTTGTAACACTGTACAGGAGGCAGTGACCAAAACCATCCCCAAGAAAAAGAAATGCAAAAAAGGTAAAATGGTTGTCTGAGGCGGCCTTACAAATGGCTGAGAAAAGAAGAGAAGCGAAAGGCCAAGGAGAAAAGGGAAGATAAACTATCTGAATGCACAGTTTCAAAAACATCTACTTCTGCGTCACTGACTATGCCAAAGCCTTGGACTGTGTGGATCACCACAAACTGTGGAAAATTCATAAAGAGAAGGGACTACCAGACCACCTTATCTGCCTCCTGAGAAACCTGTTTGCAGGTCAAAAAGCAACAATGAGAAACAAACATGGAAAAATGGATTGGTTCAAAATTGGGAAAGGAATACGTCAAGACTGTATATTGTCACCTTGCTTATTTAACTTACATGTAGAGTACATCATGTGAAATGCTGGGCTGGATGAAGCTCAAGCTAGAATCAAGATTGCTGGGAAAAATATCAATAACCTCAAATAAGCAGATAACACCACCCTTATGGGAGGAAGTGAAGAGGAACTAAGGAGCCTCTTGATGAAGGTGAAAGAGGAGAGGGAAAGAGCTGGCTTAAAACTCAACATTCAAAAAACCAATATCATGGCATCTGGTCCCATCACTTCATGGCAAACAAATGGGGAAAAAAATGGAAACAGTGAGAAACTTTATTTTCTTGGGCTCCAAAATCACTGCAGATGGTGACTGCAGCCATGAAATTAAAAGACGCTTACTCCTTGGAAGAAAAGTTATGACCAACGTAGACAGCATGTTAAAAAGCAGACGTTACTTTGCCGACAAAAGTCTGTATAGTCAAAGCTATGGTCTTTCCAGTAGTCACGCACATATGTTTGAACTGGACCATATAGAAGGCTGAGTGCTGAAGAATTGATGCTTTCAAACTGTGGTGTTTGAGAAGACTCTTGAGAATCCCTTGGACAGCAAGGAGATCTAATCAGTCAATCCTGAAGGAAATTAACCCTGACATTTTGGAAGGACTGATGCTGAAGCTGAAGCTCTACTACTTTGGCTGATTCACTGGAAAAGACCCTGATACTGGGAAAGACTGAAGGCAGGAGGAGAAGTGGACAACAGAGGATGAGATGGTTGGATGGCTCATCGACTCAATGGACATGGGTTTGGCAAGCTCTGGGAGTTGGTGATAGACAGGGAAGCTTGGCGTGCTACATTCCACGTGGTCACAAAGAGCCAGACGCAACTGAGCAACTGAATGACAACATGAGCCTAGAGGAATACGAATGAGCACCTCAAAACAACCTGTCCAAAGTGGCAACCACTTCTTATCTGTACCTTCCCAAGCTTCCTCCCTCCCTCGAAGGACATCATTACTGTCTACCCATATGCTCAGGTTAAAGCTTCAGCACTGTCTTTGATTCCCTCCATTTTCTCAACCCCTATGTTTGACTTATTGTAAGGTTTACCCTGTGAAAGTGAAAGTTGCTCAGTTGTGTCCGACTCTTTGCAACCCCATGGACTATACAGTGCATGGAATTCTCCAGGCCAGAACACTGGAGTGGGTAGTCTTTCCCTTCTCCAGGGGATTTTCCCAACCCAGGGATCAAACCCAGGTCTCCTGCATTGCAGGCAGATTCTTTACCAGCGGAGCCAGAAGGTTTACCTGATGCCCCCTTAAAATATTTCATAACTGCCCATTTCTTTCCATCTCCACCCACCATGTTCTGTACTAAGCCACTGTCATCTATTGCCTAGAATACTGTCACAATCTAATGGCTGCTTTCCCTCTCTTTGCCCTTTCTGTAGTTTATTTTCCACATAATTGCTAAAGAGGCCTTTTCAAGACCTAGAAATGATTAAAATTCTCCAGTGATTTCCTACTGCTGCACTTTGGACTTTAACTTAAAATAGTCCTACTTAAATATCTTGCTTAAAACTAAGTAAAAGCAGCTGACTTATTATAGCCTACAAGATTTGCAAGGTCTGATCCTTGCCTAGTTCCTCACCTTGACAGCATTCTCTCTCCTCACTCACTATATTTAACACGGGGCTGCTCCCTAACACTGCACCTTTGTACTTACTATTGTTCTAATTACCATCTGCCTGGAATATTTCCTTGGCTTTTTCATATAGTTGATTTCTTTCTATCATTTGAGCCTCAGCTTAAATATCACCTTTTTGGACTACTTTTTAAGAAACTGTCCAGCCCTTGTAGCTCCCAACCTGTCTGAATTATCATCTCTCACACCACTGCATTTGTTTTCTTCATGCAATTTAAAATACAAAGAATCATTTTGTTTACTTATTAGTTTACCTTCTTATTATTTCTCTCCCTATCCTGGAATGAAAGCTCTAAAAGAGAAAGTACATCCACAAAGCTTAGAACAGTGTCTGGCACACAGAAGGTGATTTTTAGCCCTGGTAAATTTTAGTTAATTCCACAGAATCAGTTAATTAGTCCATTCAATCAGAACATTTCCAATATCCTACATCTCACTTTTTCAAAGTTTTCGCTACTTACTTGCTCTCATATCACAACTAATTACATAATTTGGTGATTACATTTAAAGTAGCCATCAAGTGGTGTGATAAAGTGAGGAGACTACTGCTACAAAAACCAATGGCTACAGAGCTTGATTTATAGAAATCATCCACAGAAAGCTAATTTTATTTGAAGAATGAACTCAAAGTTTCAAAGAACTGTATAAATTTTCCTCATAACATATAATTTTAAATGCTGATCTTAGGATAGGATTGACAGAACTATAAAGTCTACTCGTTCAATAAATACTGAAGTGAGTGTCTTTGCTAGGTGCTATGGAGACGAGGAAGAACAAGATCCAGTTCCTGCCACAGTGAAGCTTAGGAACAACCAGAAAATGTGAGAAGCTATGAGGGTTATGCTATAGGCAGTAAACGCTATAGAAAGTTCACAATGCTATGGGAACACATATGGAGGATTAGGGGATTAAAGCTGTCTCTCAGAGGAAGTAGGTTTTTAAGCTGATATATGAAAGATAAATAGGAGTTAGATGGACAAAAGCAGGGTAACGAAGAGTGTTACAATCAAATCCATGTGTGAAGGCCAGGAAATAGAAGGGATAATAAATTTAGAAACCTGAAAGGAAGCTCAGTGTGAATGGAACAGACTGTTACTAGGATATGGGGGTGGGGGTGAGAGAGGAAGAAGCTGGGAACAGAGAAATACAGCTTGGATTTTATATGTATAAGGTAATATAAGGAAACACAAAGGTGTTACATGTCTTGATGGGAAGTGGAGACTTAATTATCAGTCCACTGGGGAGGTACTGAAGTATTTTAAGGAGAGAAGTGACACAAAAAAATCAGAGAATCTTGCTGATTATAGCAGGAAAAATAGTGAGTAAACATGACTGTAGTAAATTAGGGGCTTTTAGCAGTAATCTAGGTGAGCAGTGTTGATAGCCTAAACTGTTGGAGGGAAATGGACGGATTCAAGAGTTACTTAGGAGGCAGCATGAACAACACTTGATAATCAGGGGTGTGAGGAAAAGAAGGGGTTGACACCCAGAGTTCTGCTGAACAAGGGGGTAGACAGTACCACACATGGAAAAATATGGGATGAAATAAAATACAGGAACTGGGCTAGGTGAAATTAGTTCACAAGTACTGAAAATGCTTAGTTTGAGGTACCTATTCAGTAGACAGCTGGAAATACAGATTATTTCAAAAAGGTCAACATTAGAAGCTGTTTTATAACAATAATTAGTCTTTTTCAGTTTGTCTCTGTCATAGAAATAGATATCCGAACTTATGCTGAAAGAGAACATTTCTTCTCTGAATACACTTCAGTTCTCAACATCACTGGCATATACACCGCTGAAGAGGTGTGGATGTGAGGTGAAGGGCACAGCTTTTCCCACTATGCACTAGTCTCATGTTGATGTATGGCAAAACCAATACAATAATGTAAAGTAATTAACCTCCAATTAAAACAAATAAGTTTATATTAAAAAAAGAAAATATCACAGATACTTTAAATAAGAGAAGAGAAGTCATGGTTCCTGAAGGCATGGGATGAGAGTTTGAATGTAGGCCAGTATCTCAGGCATCATAATTAATTACTATAATTACTCAGATCATTTTGTTATTATTGAGACAGTTTAAGTTTTAAGGATGGGTCATGTGTATTTTGGTTGATACACCGTAAGGGAAAATTTCCTCAACGCATGACATCCTTTAGTGATGACTAAAGATTAAATCGCACAAGGCTCCATTCTATACTATATGAGAGAATTGAAAACAAAAGGTGTACTATTCATTTCAGGGAAATGATGGATCTGCCAGCTGCAGGCTTTCTCTGAAACTCTCTTATGACAGATTAGCATAGCATGTGCCAGATGTTTTTTTTCTGTTGAATTATACTATAATATGCTTCAGTTACTTTTAGTAATTATGCATTTTGTAATCTGCCAGTACCTGCAGCTGCCTCTCATTCTGCTAATTAAAATTAAAAAAAAAATTTTTTTTTTTTAAGGAAAGCAGTTATGGCAGCCAAACATCACATATATACAGCCAAGAATAATGTGTTAAGAGACTGAAGAGAATTCTTTAGTCTCAAATGCTGTGTAATTCATATAAATATACATGAATTGTCCACTCACTGGACAAGAGAAGAAAATATTACACACTGTATATTATTCATTCATCTATTCAATACAATTTTATTGAACAACTACATGCTGGGCAAGATGTTAGCTCATGGTTTGTAGAAGAGGTGAACATAAATGATAGTTGTGCTACAATTCAGTAAGTGTCATAAAGAAGAATGAGCAGAGTGGTACGGGAATTGGGAAGAAAAAAGATTCACTCTGTCAGAGGGATAAAGGATGCCTTACAGAAAAAAATAATATCTGAATTGGGTCTGGAAGGAAGAAAATTTATTTATTTACATGTATGTATTATATTTATTTATTCAATATTTTCTGCTTTCCCATCAATACTCTAATAGCTTCAAAAAAGATAAGGGGGCTTTGCTGTTATCCTTAGTACTTTAAGAACAGTGCCACTCAATAAATACTTAACAGGTAAATGAAGTGAAGACTAGGCTTGGTAAAAGGGCTGCCCTTACCAATGTTTGGCTTCTTGGGGCAGTTGTTCAGTGTGGCTAGAACATGCCCTTCACAAGGTAGGGACAGGCAGACTGCTGACAATAAGGTGGAGGAAAGATTGCCAAAAACCCCAAACCAAACCAAACATTCAGGCAACAATAAAACAGAAATATTTAAGTAAACAAGACCAGGACTCTATTTCCTTTTTAGGAAAATACTTCTGAGAGCAGCATGCAAGATGGAATAGAGTGGAGGAAAAAAAATGATGGCAGAAACCAGGGTGATCCAGGCTACTTTAACAGCCATGGTTAAAGATATGAAAAGGCCTGGCTGATGGCAGGAACAAAATATGTTACTGCATGTTTACACATATGCAAGCGTTTCTTCCGGACAGATTCTGGTACCTGATGTTGCAAATGAGTATGCATGGTTGAAATCTTTTTAGCTACTGCTACATTACCTGATACAAAGGGTTTGCAAGTTTATATTTCCACCAGTACTGTATACCCTATTTCCGTTCTCTCATGTGTTTGCAGATGCTGCATGTTAAGCATCTTTTATATTTTTGCCAATTTGCTGGGCAAAATTGTTTACATTTGCATTTCTTCATATAATACAATATTTCTTCAGTGTATATTGTGGCTGAGTTGGTTTTAAGGAACTCTGTACATCTGCCTTTGTGAGCTGCATGCTCACATACTGTGTCCATCTATTAGGCTGTTACTCTTTTTCTAAATTACTGAACTCTACGGATTCTGCATGTCGATCTTTATTTTTTTGTCATTTGTATTTGTTTTTCTATCTTTGTTTAGCATTTCTTCACAGAGAATTTTAATTTTTACCGTGAAACAAATTAATCAATTTTTGCACTGTGGGTTTTTGTTTTGATTAGAATGACTCATTCAAAGATAATAAAAATAATCTAATTTCTTCTAATACTTTCCTTGTTTTGAATTTAGCTTTTTAATCCATCTGGAATTGACTTTGTATACTGAATAAAGAATATACTAACCTAGAGGGGTGGGATGGGAGGAATGGGAGAGAAGTTCAAGAGGGAAGGGATATATGTATACATACAGCTGATGTAAGCTGTTGTACAGCAGAAACTAATACAACATTGTAAAGCAATACACTCCAATTAAAAAAGATAAATTAAAAAAAGAGGGAGAACACATAGCTACAAGAATAAACTCAGAACTATAAACCAGAAAAAAAGAATATACTAAATGACTTAAAATTTTCCCAACATCATCTTTTCATTTGAAGTGCTGTATTATCATGAACAAAATTTGTTCATGTTCCATGTTCTGTTCAAATTATCTACTCCTGTGCCAAAACCACCATATAGCTTTATATATTTTGCTTCTTATAGGGCAAATCTTTTTCCCCCATAAGAAATTTAAAAATTTAATCTATAAAGTAACAATAATCTCTCATTCAAGTAAGATTAGTATAGATATATTACAGTTACAGATCTTCTATATTAATATGTAAACTTTAAATGGTTTTTAAATAGATCTCCTTGGAAGCTCAAAATTCTCTGTGTTGCATATATTTCACGATAAAAGAGTAACTTTTATCAAGAGGAAGTAATTATAGATGAATTAGTACAATTTTACAAATTCAAACAAACTTCAAACTGAAAGAAGATACCACAGAGGAGCTCAAATTTTTAAAGAGCTTCATATATTAAGCTTTTTGATACTAAGATAAAAAACTTCCTTCTGTGGGAAAATCATTTAATTATTTTGTGTTGCATTTAATTATGGCTATACTTGCTTATGGGAAGATCTTAAGAAATTACAGGTGTCTGGTAATAGTATTTAATTGTCAGTTGTCAGAAGGAGCCAAAGTTTCCAAAGGCAGCAAAACTAGGGCAGAGAGGGCTCTAGTATCCTAAGTGTTTTGAGGTTGTCCAGGTATTTAGTCTCTGATTTTGGGCTTCCCTGGTGGCTCAGAGGTTAAATCGTCTGCCTGCAATGCAGGAGACCTGGGTTCGATCCTTGGGTTGGGAAGATCCCCTGGAGAAGGAAACGACAACCCACTCTAGTATTCTTGCCTGGAGAATCCCATGGACGGAGGAGCCTGGTGCGTTACAGTTCACGGGGTCACAAAGAGTCGGACACAACTGAGCGACTCCACTTTCACTTTCACTTTTGGTCTGTAATATTCTCCTAACTGTAGTAAATAGGTGGACACATAGTAAGGAAGATAACAGTCAATTTATAAGAACTCAATTGTTATGATGTAGAGAGGACAGACGGAGAAGGCAATGGCACCCCACTCCAGTACTCTTGACTGGAAAATCCCATGGTCGGAGGAGCCTGGTAGGCTGCAGACCATGGGGTCACTAACAGTCGGACACGACTGAAGCGACTTAGCACCACCAGCAGCAGAAAGGACAGAGAAAAACAGCCAAGTGTTTTCAAGACCTGGTGAGGGCAGACCAGCACTAAGTTTTAAAGGGAAGATTTTTCAGAAGGAAAGCTTTGATGCTCAATATGGCACAATGAAGGTACGCTAGGAAGCAGGGTGCTCGGATCCAACATGAAAAAGCTCATTTTTGACAGCTGTTAATAAATACTTTTCACCTGAATGGCAGAATGCATCAATTCATGGCATATACAGAAAAATCCGCATGGGCAGAGTCAAATGCATAAAATGAGCCATTTGAATTTTTTAACGTACAGCTCTGTGTCTATTTTGTAACTTATTAATAAAAGACCTAATTGGTTCAAGACTTGGGATTGTATTGTTGAATCATGCTAAAAACAAAACCATTTCTAAGGAGAGCAAATGAATCCTTCCCCAGGGACACAGAAAGAGCACCGAGCAGTCAGCCTGTGCTCTACTGGTACAACACAGCATCCATCAAATTGCCAATCCCCAATATGGATGCTACTGCAAATATGTCTAGCACAGACCATATTTATAACATATTTTTTCATTGGAATAAGCATAAATTTTAATCTTCAACTTCAAAAAATATAAATTTATTGTGGCTGCTATGTAATGCTGTATTATGACCTAAGGTGAGATTTGTCAGTGAAAATACTTCAGTGGCTACTTTCATATTGCAAAAACAACTTTAACATGGGGATTTCCCTAGTGGTCCAGTGGCTCAGACTCCCTGCTCCCAATGCATGGGGCTTGGGTTTGACCCCTGGTCAGGGATCAGATCTCACATGGCACAACCAAGACCCAGCACAGCCAAACAAATTAAAAAAAACAAAATAACAAAAAAACTTCAGCTTGGGGACTTCCCTGGTGGTCCAGTGGCTAAGACTCCACACTCCCAATGCAGGAGGCCCGGTTCAAACCCTGGTCAGGGAAGTAGATCTCACATGTCACAACTCATACGCAACTAAAAATGTCCCACATGCTGCAACTAAGACCTGGTGCAGTCAAATAAATAAATATTTAAAAACAAAACAAAACAAAACTTCAGCTTGATTTCATATATATTCCTCAGTATTATGTCTCCAAAGAGGAAGGGGATACAATTCATATATATAAATCTTGTATAAAATTTAATGCATTCTAGAACTAGTAATTTTTTTACAATTAAAAATGAAATAAATATATGTTTATTTCACATACATAAATCTCATGCATTATATAGCATGATTTACTTTGAATTTCAGCTAAACTATTTCAAATCCTAAAAGATGATGCTGTTAAAGTGCTGCACTTAATATGCCAGCATATTTGGAAAACTGAGCAGTGGCCAAAAGACTGGAAAAGGTCGGTTTTCATTCCAGTCCCAAAGAAGGGCAATGCCAAAGGATGCTCAAACTACCACACAACTGTGCTCATTTCACATGCTAGCAAGGTAATGCTCAAAATCCTTCAAGCTAGGCTTCAATAGTATGTGAACCGAGAATGTCTAGATGTACAAGCTCAATTAAGAAAAGGCAGAGGAACCAGAGATCAAATTGCCAGCATCTGCTGGATAAAAGAAAAAGCAAGGGAATTCCAGAAAAACATCTGCTTCATTGACTACGCTAAAGCCTTTGACTGTGTGGATCACAACAAACTGCGGAAAATTCTTAGAGATGGGAATATCAGATTATATTACCTGCCTCCTGAGAAACTGGTATTCAGGTCAAGAAGCAACAGTTAGAAAAAGACATGGAACAATGAACTGGTTCAAAATTGGGAATGGAGTATGCCAAGGCTGCGTATTGTTATCCTGCTTATTTAACTTACACGCAGAGTACCTCACACGAAATGCCAGACTGGATGAAGCTAAGCTGGAATCAAGATTGCTGGGAGAAATATAAATAATCTCAGATATGCAGATGACACCACCCTAATGAAGGAAAGCAAAGAGGAACTAAAAAGGCTCTAGAAGAGGGTGAAAGAGGAGAGTGAAAGAGCTGGCTTAAAACTCAACATTCAAAAAACAAAGATCATGGCATCTGGTCCCATCATTTCATGGCAAATAGATGGGGAAACAGTGGAAAAAGTGGCAGACTTTATTTTCTTGGGTTCCAAAATCAATGTGGATGGTGACTGCAGGGATGAAATTAAAAGACATCTGCTCCCTGGAAGAAAAGCTATGACAAACCTAAATGGTGTATTAAAAAGCAGAGACGTAATTTTGCCAACAAAGGTCCATACTGTCAAGGCTGTGGTTTTTTCAGTAGTCAAGTGTGGATACGACAGTTGGACTATAAAGAAAGCTGAGCGCTGAAGAATTGATGCTTTTGAACTGTGGTGTTGGAGAAGACTCTTGAGAGTCCCCTGGACAGAAAGGAGATCCAATCAGTAAATCCTAAAGGAAATCAACCCTGAATATTCATTGGAAGGACTGATGCCGAAGCTGAAGCTCTAATCCTTTGCCCACCTGATGTGAAGAGCTGACTCACTCACTGGAAAAGACCCTGATGCTGGGAACGATTGAGGGCAGGAGGAGAAGTGGGTCATGGAGGAGGAGATGGTTCAGTTCAGTTCAGTTGCTCAGTCGTCTCCGACTCTTTGCGACCCCATGAATTGCAGCACACCAGGCCTCCCTGTCCATCACCAACTCCCGGAGTTCACTCAGACTTACGTCCATCAAGTCTGTGATGTCATCCAGCCATCTCATCCTCTGTCGTCCCCTTCTCCTCCTGCCACCAATCCCTCCCAGCATCAGAGTCTTTTCCAATGAGTCAACTCTTCTCATGATGTGGCCAAAGTACTGGAGCTTCAGCTTTACCATCATTCCTTCCAAAGAAATCCCAGGGCTGATCTCCTTCAGAATGGACTGGTTGGATCTCCTTGCAGTCCAAGGGACTCTCAAGAGTCTTCTGCAACACCACACTTCAAAAGTATCAATTCTTCAGCACTCAGCCTTCTTCACAGTCCAACTCTCACATCCATACATGACCACTGGAAAAACCATAGCCTTGACTAGACGGACCTTATTTGGCAAAGTAATGTCTCTGCTTTTGAATATGCTATCTAGGTTGGTCATAACTTTTCTTCCAAGGAGTAGGCATCTTTTAATTTCATGGCTGCAGTCACCATCTGCAGTGATTTTGGAGCCCTAAAAAATAAAGTCTGACACTGTTTCCACTGTTTCCCCATCTATCTCCCATGAAGAGATGGGACCGGATGCCATGTTCTTCGTTTTCTGAATGTTGAGCTTTTAGCCAACTTTTTCACTCTCCTCTTTCACTTTTATCAAGAGGCTTTTGAGTTCCTCTTCACTTTCTGCCATAAGGGTGTTGTCATCTGCATATCTGAGGTTATTGATATTTCTCCCGGCAATCTTGATTCCAGCTTGTGTTTCTTCCAGTCCAGCGTTTCTCATGATGTACTCTGCATAGAAGTTAAATAAGCAGGGTGACAATATACAGCCTTGATGTACTCCTTTTCCTATTTGGAACCAGTCTGTTGTTCCATGTCCAGTTCGAACTGTTGCTTCCTGACCTGCATACAGATTTCTCAAGAGGCAGGTCAGGTGGTCTGGTAGTCCCATCTCTCTCAGAATTTTCCACAGTTTATTGTGATCCACACAGTCAAAGACTTTGGCATAGTCAAGAAAGCAGAAATAGATGTTTTTCTGGAACTCTCTTGCTTTTTCGATGATCCGGTTGGATGGCATCAATTACTCAACGGACATGGGTTTGGGCAAACTCCAGGAGATAATGAAAGACAGGAAAGCCTGGTATGCTGCTGGGGTCCATGGGGTCGCAAAGAGTCAGACACAATTTAGGGACTGAACAACAAAAACAACGTTGAATACAACAATTTCTTAGCATTTATAAAGGCTATTTCTCTAAGCCCTGTATTTGCTGGTTGCTCCCTAAACTTTTATTTTACTCACCAGGCAAGAATTTAATTCGTTTTATCTGGGTTTGTAGTAAGTGTAAAGGGTTGCGGTTGCATGGGATTCACATTCAGGTCTGCCTGACTCCTGAGTAAGCGCTCTTTATCTATAATACTGTGCTGCCACTTTATGTGCTAAAAATTTTAAACTGTTTCTCAACATTATTAAATTTATAATTTTTTTCATGAAAGGAAATAATCTTAATGTGGAATTTTGTGAAAATATTTTCTATTTTGAGAGTCAACATTTTAGTTTTGACCTGTCAGAGCATGCTAACATAATCCTAGTGAGACAGTAGAGACATGCCAAAAGACTTTCTTAGTATATTGGAATGTATCTCCATTTTCAACCCTGTGGCTTAAACAACCAACATAGGCATATTAAGCAAACATTAACTATATCCTATGAAAACCAGGTTTTCCCATGCAAAACCCTAAATATAAACAATGAAGCCTTGTTAAAAATATTTTCTCACATTTTAATAATTTTATAAAAATTATATAACTGAGAAATATTTAACTTAAACATAATTACTCTCCTTTTAAAAAAGATATCTAAAATATACGACTAAATCTAAGTATTTAAAGCATGTGAAAAACGACCTACTTATTTTTGATAACGATTTTACTTTCAAGTAACCTTCCTCAATCTGCCAAAAATGTCATAAGACATGGGGCCTTTTAAATTGAATAAAAACAGTGCTCTAATTCGTGGAACAAAGATCATACCAGATTGCCACAAAAGGAGAGGCTGGGAAAATCTAGATCTTTTTTCTCGTCTTTAATAAGAGTATTCAACAAAGGATTCTTTCCTTATATATTTACATGAATTTACTAAAAATTATGTTACACTTAAGTAGAATAGCAGAAGGAAAAGCAGTGACAATAATATCCATTTAAATTTGAAAGGAAAGATCACAAGAATTGAAAAGCATGTTGAAAATATCTCAAGGACAGTCAAGGATTAGCAATTTGGGGACATTAGTGTTAGTTGCTCAGTCATGTTTGACTCTTTGGGATCCCACGGACTGTAGCCCGTCAGGCTCCTCAGTCCATGGGATTTTCCCAACAAGAATACTGGAGTGGGTTACCATTTCCTCCTTCAGGGGATCTTTCTGACCCAGGGATCAAACCTGGGTCTTCCACATTTCATATGGATTTTTTACCATCTGAGCCACCAGGGAAGCCCTCGGGGACATTAATCAATTAAAACACACCCCCTTCCCACCCAGAAGAATTTGAGTACAGAACATGTCAGATTCTAATAATATGTTTGCATGATGCTTTACAGCTTACAAGATTTGCTTTGTACTTCATAAATAACCCTAGCAAACTAGTTTTTATTCTTACAGATAATAAAATTGAGAATTGAGAAAACTGGTTTATAGAAAATCACATATTTGTGGTACAGACCTTGGACCTGAACCTATTGTTTTAGCTTTTTATAGACCCAACTGACTCCTACACTAAGACCTTCACTCACTCACTCATGTTTAGGGGAAAATTTTTAGGTCTTTAAAACTGATACTTCAGTAGCTCCTTATTTAAGGCCATTGGTAAATATATGATTCTAAGCTTATGTTTTTCAATATTTAAAAGCCAAGTAAAGAGTTATACATAAAAGATGGAGACTATTTTGGGAAGACATATACATAGAATTTTTTAGGATTCTATGCAAACTGGAAATAAAATGAACATAATAATGTCTTTAGTTATGTGCTATATGGGTGATTTGAAAAGTTCACATTAATTCTGAAACTACTTAATATGATTTGAGAACAGTGTAAATTCATAGCAATGACATAAAAATTTAGTTTTATATAAATTTAAATTCACTGAAATGGTAAAAGAAGGAAAGAATTAGTTTACTAAAGTGAAGTGAAGTCGCTCAGTCATGTCCGACGCTTTGCGACCCCAGGGACTGTAGCCTACCAGGCTTCTCAGTCCATGGGATTTTCCAGGCAATGGAGTGGATTGCCATTTCCTTCTCCAGGGGATCTTCCTGACCCAGGGATTGAACCTGGGTCTCCCACATTGTAGACAGATGCTTAACCGTCTGAGCCACTTTTAGTTTACTAAAAGTAGAGATCAAATTACTAAAAATGAAGTAGCAGAGTAAACATGTTAGTATAGCTCTTTACAGTCTGATTCTCCAACTAGAATACAGTGTCTCTGATGGAATGGTGATGTTTGCTCACTTTCATGCTGATGGCAAGAAACTATTTTTTAAAATACTGTATGATATTAGAAAAACAATAAACTTACTAATGTTAGGTGTCAAGTAATGTTATTTATTCTCTTAATTTTGAAGGAAATAGTCTATTTCCATTTTTTCCTTTTATCTAAGAGGCCAAAAAAGTCACTAAATTACTGGAAATTTGGTAGTTCTAACTTGCTTAGGATTTGGAAGGCTATTTACCAACACTTGGTATTTTAAGGCTGGACACAAAAGGTGGTAAGTTTTGAAACTGAAAAAAGTCCTTGTTATACCCACTGGATTCAAGAGTATACTTGAAGTCAAGATATTAACTGAGTGACCGGGCTGGGCAAGACCTTGTTACCTAGTGTGATCTGCTGAGCACATCTGATCTGGGGCCCCAGCACCATGGAGTCTATATAAGTCTACACTAAGATTTAAGTAGGAACGGTCTTAGAAGGTTGGTTGCTTTGTTTTAAATTGGTTATTCTGTGGGTTATTTCTACATATTGCTCTCTTAGACAGATAACCACTTCATATTGCTATGTTAGGCGTTGTATTTTGGGGAAGAATGTTTTCAGTTGAGAATCTGATGAGGAGGTAGGATAGCAAAGCGGAGATGGAATCTATGAGACAAATGAAGAGTCTGGCCTCCTAATCAAGCAGGGGCAGTTTATCTATTGTTACTGTAAGATATGTGGGGAAAGATGCATTCAGGAAGATGAGTGCCATGTTGGGAACTGTGGAAG
Organism: Capricornis sumatraensis; assembly: GCF_032405125.1. Lineage (NCBI taxonomy): Eukaryota > Metazoa > Chordata > Mammalia > Artiodactyla > Bovidae > Capricornis > Capricornis sumatraensis. The sequence goes on along the minus strand of NC_091085.1, from coordinate 36,166,341 downwards.
TTCTCTTCTGATTGCTTCTCTTTGCTCTGTGAAGTAGGGATTGAAGTTATCACATGGGAGCAGTAGTAGGGGAGGAGATGTGATAGGTTTGAGGAAAGTCACTTCATGGCAGATAGATGGGGAAACAGTGGGAACAGTGGCTGACTTTATTTTTCTGGGCTCCAAAATAACTGCAGATGGTGACTGCAGCCATGAAATTAAAAGATGCTTGCTCACTGGAAGGAAAGTTATGACCAACCTAGACAGCATATTAAAAAGCAGAGACATTACTTTGTCAACAAAGGTCCATCTAGTCAAGGTTATGCTTTTTCCAGTGGTCATGTATGGATGTGAGAGCTGGACTATAAAGAAAGCTGAGAGCCAAAGAATTGATGCTTTTGAACTGTGGTGTGAGAGAAGACTCTTGAGAGTCCCTTGGACTGTAAGGAGACCCAACCAGTCCATCCTAAAGGAGATCAGCCCTGGGTGTTCTTTGGAAGGACTGATGTTGAACCTGAAACTCCAATACTTTGGCCACCTGAAGAGCTGGCTCATTTGAAAAGACCCTGATGCTGGGAAGGATTGAAGGCAGCAGGAGAAGGGGGCGACAGAGGATGAGATGGTTGAGTGGCATCACTGACTCAATGGACATGGGTTTGGGTGAACTCCGGGAGTTGGTGATGGACAGGGAGGCCTGGCATGCTGCAATTCATGGGGTCGCAGAGTCGGACATGACTGAGTGACTAAACTGAACTGAACTGAAAGAGGGTAGTGGAGGTGATGGAGTTCCAGCTGAGCTATTTCAAATCCTAAAAGATGATGCTGTTTATGTGCTGCGCTCATTATGCCAGCAAATTTGGAAAACTCAGCAGTGGCCACAGGACTGGAAAAGGTTAATTTTCATTTCAATCCCAAGAAAGGCAATGCCAAAAAATGTTCAAATTACTGTACAATTCCACTCATTTCACATGCTAGGAAGACTATGCTCAAAATCCTTCAAGCTAGGCTTCAACAGCAGATGAACTGAGAACTTCCAGATGTACAGCTAGGTTTAGAAAAGGCAGAGGAACCAGAGATCAAATTGCCAACATTTGCTGGATCACAGAAAAAGCAAAAGAATTTCAGAAAAACTGCTTCACTGACCATGCTAAAGTCTTTGACTGTGTGGATCACAACAAACTGTGGAAAATTCTTAAAGAGATGGGAATATCAGGCCACATTACCTGCTTCCTGAGAAACCTGTATGCAGGTCAAGAAGCAATACTTAGAACTGAACATGGAACAGTGGACTGGTTCCAAATTGGGAAAGAGTACATCAAGGCTGTATATTGTCACCCTGCTTATTTTACTTACATGTAGAGTACCTCTTAAAAAATGCTGGGGTAGATGACTCACAAGCTGGAATCAAGATTGCTGGGAGAAATATCAACAACCTCGGATATGCAGATAATACCACTTTAAAGGCAGAAAGTGAAGAGGACTGAAGACCCTCTTGATGAAGGTGAAAGAGGATAGTGAAAAGGCTGGCCTAAAACTCAACATTCAAAAAAGTAAGATCATGGCATCTGTTCCCATTACTTCAGGGCAAATAGGTGGGGAAAAAGTGGAAACAGTGTCAGATTTCATATCTTTTCATATCAGAAAAGATATGAAATAAATGTGGATGGTGGGTATAGCCATAAAATTAAGACATTTGCTGCTTGGAAGAAAAACTATGACAAACCTAGACAGCATATTAAAAAGCAGAGAGACGTTACTTTGCCAACAAAGGTCCGTATAGTCAAGGCTATAGTTTTTCCAGTAGTCATGTATGGATGAGAGAGATGGACCATAAAGAAGGCTGAAGAACTGATGCTTTTTGAACTGTGGTGCTGGAGAAGACTCTTGAGAGTCCCTTGGACAACAAGCAGGTCAAACGAGTCAATCCTAAAGGAAATCAGCCCTGAATATTCATTGGAGGGACTGGTGCTGAAGCTGAAGCTACCTGATGTGAAGCTGAAGCTTTGGCCACCTGATGTGAAGAGCCAACCTAATGGAAAAGACCCTGATGCTGGGGTAGATTGAGGGCAAGAGCAGACGGCGGTGACAGAGGATGGGATGGTTGGATGGTATCACTGACTCAATGGACATAAGTTTGAGAAAACTCAGGGAGATAGTGAAGGACAGGGAAGCCTGGAGTGCTGCAGGTCACGGGGTTGCAAAGAGTCGGACACGATTTAGGGACTGAACAATAACAACAACAAGAGAGTATGAACTAGCCCACCAGGGACTATCCAGGCTGACTGCTTGGCAGTTAAAGGCCCCTTCTGTGATCATGAATATAAAGTAAGAGCTGGCATGGCTGTGTTTTACTCCAGCCATTTTGAGCTGAATGGCTCAAAGAACAGAGAGGGGAAGGAGTTGGATTTAACCAGGGCTTGTTTGGAAGAAGACAAAAAAGGTCAGGAGAGCTGACCCTTTCTAAAACTCCACTCCCTCTAAAAATACATGCACTGCCTATTCCCTTTTCTGCTCTATTTTGCACTTAAGTATATCTATTACATCATATATTTAATTTCTCCTGTTTACTGTCTGCCTTCTCTATTGGAATAAAAGCTCCACAAGGGTGAGAGCTTTGTGTTGTGCTCACAGCTATTGTCTTTTAAAAGACAATATCTGGATATCAGCTGAGCAGTTAGTACAGTATTTGCCCCTCCCCCCTTCCCACCACTGTCCTGTGCTTTAACAAGTAGTGACTGGCTGGTTTATTACCTAATTGCTATTTTTAAAGGTCTGGGTGCTTCGGATATAATTTTGATCTTTAAAACTGACACTAGTAATTTCTTATTAAAATAAGTGGTCCTTAAGGTGATGGGGATGTCTCTAAAATTTTCTTAAGTAGAAGAGAGTAATAAAAAGTGGAAAGTGATAAGAAATGAGATTAGAACACATGTAAGGGCTAGGTCAGAAAATCCCTGTGGCCAACTTCTTCCTAACTGGGAGGTGGGAAAGGATGGGAGAGTGGAATGAATTAACAAGATTTATAATGTAAAAGGTTATCTCTGTCATAGCATGGGAAATGGATTAGAGGGAAGAGAAGCTTGGGGTTCCAGAAACCAATCAGAAAGCTGCTGCAATAATCCAGGCAGGAGAGGAGGAGCAGAAAGACTAAGGAAGGAGTAATGAGCAAAAACAAACAGATCTGAAAGCCATTTAAGGAGGCAGGATCAGCCTCAAGGACTGACTGGAGGTATAGGGAAGGAGTGGAGAGAGAGAAGCCAGGCAGACAGCGCTTCTAAGTCATTCCATGGGCCACATCGAGGTTGTTATCAAGTTCCCAACTACTGGAAGCCAGGAAAGGAGTGGAGAAAAAGGAGCCAAGGCAGACGGCTCTTCTAAGTCATTCCATGGGTCACATCGAAGTTGTTATCAAGTTCCCAACTACTGGAAACCACAGGGCTACTTCTAAAGTGTCTAAATTTTAGCTAAAAACACCAAAACTCCCACAAAAAACAATTTCCAATGTTCAGAAGAATTACATTACAATGGCCTGATGACAAGCAGCAGGACTGATGAGCATTGTTGGTATTGGACTCATTCTAGTAAACTCCTATAGGCTGGTCACATGCAGGGCTACCTACTGGGCTTCCTCATAAAGCTGACACTGCACCCCAGAATTCAAGCTAGAGCAATTCTTCTTTGGTCCTGTACTGTTGGCTAGCAAAAATTCCCTTTAAAAAAAATCTAATTTCAATAATTCTCAAATAAACCACCTATAAACATTTGAAGAATACTTATCAAGTGTCCAAAACTATACTATGGCTTTTGAAAGTAAAAGTGTTAGTCACCCAGTCATGTCCAACTCTTTGCAACCCCATGGACTGTAGCTCGCTGGGCTGCTTTGTCCATGGGACTCTCCAGGCAAGAATACTGGAGTGGGTAGCCACCCCTTTCTCCAGGGGTTATCTATCCAACTCAGGAATCGAACCTAGGTCTCCCATCCTGCAGGCAGATTCTTTACTGTCTGAGCCACCAGGGAAGCCCACTATGTACTTTATATTTACATAAATATTTATACTCATATAGGCATATACACTCAACAAATACTATATGCCAATAACTGCTGGTGGTGCCTGTGGATGTATGTGAACAGTTCACAGAGGTCTGTAATATATGACCAATGTGTCAGGTTTAGAACAGAAGCTCAAACATGAGTACAGGTGTCACTGGATAACTAAACCTTGCCACACTGTTCTGTGTAATATTTTCTCCTCTGGAAGTATGGCCTTGAATTATGAACAGTACTAATTTGTAAAAGTTAGTTCACTCAATTATAGTGCCTATGGGACTTCCCTGGTGGTCCAATGGTGAAGAATCTGTCTTGCAAAGCAGGGGACATGAGTTCAATCCCTGGTCAGGGAACTAAGATTCCACATGCCGAGGAGTGACTAAGCCCTCTCTGCAATTACTGAGCTTGCATGCTACAACTAGAGAGTCCATGTGCCACAAGAAAAGACCCTGCATGACACAAAGAAGATCGTGCATGCTGAAATTAAGACCTGATGCAGCCAAACAACGTGTGTGTGTGTAAACTGTAGTGCCTATATCCTGAACTATGTATTCCTTTATCATCATCTTCCCAGTAATTCTTAGAATTTAAGAGGATTCAAAGTGCTGACATTGAGTTTTTCTTAAATTTGATGCAAAATATCTGCCAAGTGACGAAAAATTTCTCTGAGTAGACTTACAGTTTCTAATCACCAAAGCATACTGACTGATGAAAAAGCTATCATGTTAGAAAATGAGATGGTCCATCTTTACAGGGCACCCTCAGCATGGGCAGGCCCTCACTAGGTAATTCATACAATTACAAATTATGCTATATTTTCCAAAACTTGTCAAGATTTCAGCCAATATGACACATACTTTTTCATCTCTTGTTTCAACACTGTGATACAAATAAATCAAATTTAAGCACTGCTGCCCAGTTAGAATAACTGTCTTTCACACACTAAGTGAAGTCAGAGAAAAACAAATATCATCTGATGTCGTTTATATGCAGAATCTAAAAAAAAAAAGATACAAATGCACTTATTTATAAAACAGAAACAGACTCACAGAACAAACTTATGGTTATCAGAAGGGAAGGCTACAGGGGAAGGATAGACTGGGGAGTTTGGAATTGACATGTATACACTGCTATATTTGAAATAGATAACTAATAAGGGCCTACTGTATACCACAGGGAACAGTTGCTCTGTAATAACCTAAATGGGAAAAGAATTTGAAAAAAAAGATATATGTATAACTGAATCACTTTGCTGTACACCTTAAACTAACATAACATTGTTAATCAACTATGTTCCAATATAAGATAATTTTTTAAAGAAGTAAACAAAGAATAATTGTCCTTATATCCCAGGTTTAGGACTCCACATAATTAGTTGCTTTGAAACATAATGTTTCACAATGTTTCTAAATGTTGTCTTGACTCAGATTTGAGTCCCTAGTTAGAGGCCCATCAGTTTCCCTTCATGAGCTGTTGATTAGACTCATACTCACAACCACTTCCCCTACTGGGCTCTCATACTCTGCGCCGCTGTACACCTGCCTTAACTGCCCCAGGGCCCGGTATCAGATGACCAAGGACAGTCCCTATGCTTCAGAGCCCACTGCAGTCACTCAAATTAGCCAGTCCTAAAACTGCTTCCACGATGGCTCATCGGGTAAAGAATCTTCCTGCAACATAGGACACACAGGAGATGCAAGTTCTATTTCTGGGTCAGGAAGATCCCCTGGAGGAGGAAATGGCAACCCCCTCTAGTATTCTGGCCTGAAAAGTCCCAAGGACAGAGGAGCCTGGCAGGCTACAGTCCATGGGGTTAGAGAGTCAGACATGACTGAGCGACTAAGCACACTTGAGCACAGACCTGCTTACCCGGCCTCACTCCTTCCAGCAGAAATCACAATACAGGGTCTCCACTGATCCCCACCAACTCCCTCTGCCCTGTAACCGACCTTCCTCTGAGTGGACTTGTGTTCACCCCAGGGGAACTGTGAGTATAGGAAGCTGTAAAACTTATTTCAGGGTCTGCCTCTTGATCTGAGTCTAGTCTCACTATATCTCATTCAAGGTAACAGATTAAAACAAACAAGTATATAACATTTCTTTCAGTTAAGAAATAATACTAAGATTAACTGCTAATGTTTATTAATTAGAAATAATATGCTGTGTAAGTGCAACATTGGTTCTAATGGTCCTGACAGTAATTCCTGGTAACAACTCTGATTAATTTACTTTGCAGCTACAGTCCATTTCAGCTTCTAGGATCTGTAACTGACCACAGACACATGTAAAATGCGTAAGACAAAAGTTATCTAAACCTAGTTTTCACCAACATATGTCCATTACTATGCTACACGAGGCAGGATAGTTTAAAAGAGTGTATGTGTGGATCCAATAAAGGCACATTAGGCTAGTCAGATTAATCCATTCATTAAAAACCCCACAACACTTTAAAAGCATCAATGAGACAAAAATATAGCAAAAACCCCCAAGACAATTTTTGAATGAAAGTTTGTAATGAGAAAAATAAGTAGACTATTGGGGCACCAATGCTTCTGGAGGGCATATTCATAATACTTGACAAATTTAGGATCTGATTCTATTCCCACTCAGAGAAAGGGGTGCTTTATAGATCTAACACTGATCTAGGACCCTAAGGGGTATCACCTCGGGATAAAGGTGAACCATATCTGAATCCACACCCCTGCCCTCAAAGATACAGGACTACAAAGAAGCTATGTGGGGCATTAGCAAAACAGGAAGAGAAAAGGAAAAAGAAACATTCCTGAGAAATTGTGGCCGCAGACTGGTCACCTTATAGATTGAACTCAAAGAACCAACACCTAGGGCAGGTCAGAAACCTTCCTCTTGGCGGACGTGCTCAAAACTGGTAGAGCTCTCAGAACCCAGAAGTAGAGACAAAGACTCTCTATGAAAGACACGTTACACAAGTTTTCCAGGGCGATTATTAATAAGCAGATAGAGAAACCAGACAACATGCACAGAAACCAGCAGAAACAGGCCTGTCTGGTGATGATACTAGAGTTATCAGATGCAGACTCTCACATAATGTTTACTACTTTAAAAGAAAAGCATGATAAACCTGAAAATATCAGCAAGGGACAGGAGGCTTTAAGAATGTAAAACTGTGGACTTGAAAAAGAGCTCAACAGAAATCCTAGACATAAAAAAATACCTTAGGATAAAAACTCAACGGGCATATACAGCAGCAGATTGAACATAAAAAAGAGACCTTATGAAAGAGAAGAGAGATTTCAAGCTACTGTCAAAATACAGCACAGTGAAAGAAAAACATGGAAATAAAGAAGGTAAGAATGTAATATAAAAGTCTAAGATGTCTTGCAACAGAGTCCCTGAAGGATTGGGGGGAGAGAATTGATGAGCAAAGGAAGCATTTGTTTCAAAATCAACCTTATTGAGGTATAATTATGGAAAATAAAATGCTGCCACCTTGAGTGTAGAGCTTGGGGAGATTTGACAAATACATACACCCACATAACTATATCACAGTTAAGACAGAATATGTCTAGCACCCCAACATGTTCCCTCATAATCCTTTGCAGTCACTACCCACCAAACCCAGCTTGAGGCATCCACTAAGCTGTTTTGTCATCATAGATCAGAATCATCTTTTCTAGATTTCATATAAATGAAATCATACAGTATGCACTTTCTTTGTTTTTTGTTTCATCTCATTTTTGAGATTCATCAATGTTTGCTGCATGTGTCAGTAGTTTGTTTTTCTTTATGCTTAATGTTTATCCATGTATCTGTGGATGGACATTTGGGTTGCTTCCCATTTTTGGCTATTATAAATAAAGCAACTACAAATATTTGTTCATGAGTTTTTTAGTGTGTGAATATATATTTTCACTTCTCTTTGGTAAACTCCTATGAGTAAAACTGCACAGTCATATGGCAAGCACACATTTAAGTTTGGAGTAAGCTGCCAAATTATTATTGTTGTTGCTGAGTTGTAACACTTAAAAAAAAAAAAAAAAAGGGAATCCAAATCCTTAGTGGAATATACTAATTGCAAATCTTTTCATATAGTCTTGTTTATGTTTTCTTACTGGTGGCTTTTCAAGAGTAGAAGTTTTTAATTTGATACAGTCCAGTTTATCAATTTTTTTCTTTATGATTTGCTGTTCTTGTGTCCTATGCAAGAAATTTTTGCTTACTGCGGATTTTCTTCTAGAAGTTTTTACTGTTTTCCTTTCATGTCATGATTCACTTCAAGCTATGTGTATGTGTGGCGTGATGTAATGGTGTGGTAGGTAGCCTCTACAATGGCCCCTAATTTCCCTGCTCCGTGGTATTCACACCCTCACACTCAAGGGACTATATCAACAACTTGCTTCTAATTAGTGGAAAAAGGATAAAGTGATGGGATGTCACTTTTAAGATCAGGTTCAAAAAGACCAAGACTTTTTAGTTTTGTTTTTCCCGTATCTCCTTCTCTCTGTATGACTCTCTCTTCCTCTTTCTCTCCCCACCCTCCCTCTGAGGGAGGTAGGCTGTCATGTTCTCAGTTGATCTATGAAGAGGACTACAAGGCAAGGAACTAATGTGTCCTGACAATAGCAGTGAAGACCTGAAGCCTGCCAGCTATAGAGAGAGCTTTGGAGTAAATCCTCCCCTGCTGGAGCCTTGAGATAGGTACAGCTTAGGCTAACACCTTGATGGCAGTTCCATGAGAGATCCAGAGTCAGAGGCATTCTGAGTCAGACCTGTCTGTATTCCTGACCCACAGAAGCTGAGAAAACAAATGTCTGTTGCTCTCAGCAATTAAGTTTTAGAGTAAGTTGTTAAATAAGGGTAGATAACTGATACAAAGGCTTTTAATAAAATTTAGAAAATTTTGGCCTTTATTTCTTAAAATACCTCTACTCCTACCCCACTTCCACCCATCTTTGTACCACTTGATGTTGTGTTTCAAGTCACTGAGGTTCTGTGTTCATTTTCTTTTTCTCCCTATGCTACCATTTTTGGATAGTTTTTTTTTTTTCCTTCCTTCCATCTTTAAGGTCTCCAGTCTTTTCTTCTGCAGTATACAATTTGCTGTTAATCCCATCTAATAAACTTTTTTTTTTATTTTTATTCAATATGAATTCATTTATTTTAATTGTAGTTTAATTACTTCACAATATTGTACTGGTTTTGCCATACATCACACATGAATCCGCCACAGGTATACACGTGTTCCCCATTCTGAACCACCCTCCCTCCTCCCTCCCATCCCTCTGGGTCATCCCAGTGCACCAGCCACAAGCATCCTGTATCATGCATCAAACTGGACTGGTGATTCGTTTCATATATATTATACATGTTTCAATGCCATTCTCCCAAATCATCCCACCCTCTACCTCTCCCACAGAGTCCAAAGGACTGTTCTATACATCTGTGTCTCTTTTGCTGTCTCACATACAGAGTTATCATTACCATCTTTCTAAATTCCATATATATGCATTAGGATGCTGTATTGGTGTTTTTCTTTCTGGCTTACTTCACTCTGGATAATCAGCTCCAGTTTCATTCGCCTCATTAGAACGGATTCAAATGGATTCTTTTTAATGGCTGAGTAATACTCCATTGTGTATATGTACCACAGCTTTCTTATCCATTCATCTGCTCATGGACATCTAGGTTGCTTCCATGTCCTGGCTATTATAAACAGTGCTGCGATGAACATTGGGGTACACGTGTCTCTTTCAATTCTGGTTTCCTCAGTGTGTATGCCCAGTAGTGGGATTGCTGGGTCATAAGGCAGTTCTATTTCCAGTTTTTTAAGGAATCTCCACACTGTTCTCCATAGTGGCTGAACTAGTTTGCATTCCCACCAACAGTGTAAGAGGGTTCCCTTTTCTCCACACACTCTCCAGCATTTATTGCTTGTAGACTTTTGGATCGCAGCCATTCTGACTGGCATGAAATGGTACCTCATTGTGGTTTTGATTTGCATTTCTCTGACAATGAGTGATGTTGAGCATCTTTTCATGTGTTTGAGCCATCTGTATGTCTTTTTTGGAGAAATGTCTGTTTAGTTTTTTGGCCCATTTTTTGATTGGATCATTTATTTTTCTGGAATTGAGCTGTAGGAGTTGCTTGTATATTTTCGAGATTAGTTGTTTGTCAGTTGCTTCATTTGCTATTATTTTCTCCCATTCTGAAGGCTGTCTTTTCACCTTGCTTATAGTTTCCTTTGTTGTACAGAAGCTTTTGATTAGGTCCCATTTGTTTATTTTTGCTTTTATTTCCAATATTCTGGGAGGTGGGTCATAGAGGATCCTGCTGTGATTTATGTGAGAGAGTGTTTTGCCTATGTTCTCCTCTAGGAATTTTATAGTTTCTGGTCTTATGTTTAGATCTTTAATCCATTTTGAGTTTATTTTTGTGTATGGTGTTAGAAAGTGTTCTAGTTTCATTCTCTTACAAGTGGTTGACCAGTTTTCCCAGCACCACTTGTTAAAGAGATTGTCTTTTCTCCATTGTATATTCTTGCCTCCTTTGTCAAAGATAAGGTATCCACAGGTGCGTGGATTTATCTCTGGGGTTTCTGCTTTGTTCCATTGATCTGTATTTCTGTCTTTGTGCCAGTACCGTACTGTCTTGATGACTGTAGCTTTGTAGTAGAGCCTGAAGTCAGGCAGGTTGATTCCTCCAGTTCCATTCTTCTTTCTCAAGACTGCTTTGGCTATTTGAGATTTTTTTGTATTTCCGTACAAATTGTGAATTTTGTTCTAGCTCTGTGAAAAATACTGTTGGTAGCTTGATAGGGATTGCATTGAATCTATAGATTGCTTTGGGTAGTATACTCATTTTCACTATATTGATTCTTCCGATCCATGAACATGGTATATTTCTCCATCCAATAGTGTCCTCTTTGATTTCTTTTACCCATGTTTTATAGTTTTCTATATATAGGTCTTTAGTTTCTTTAGGTAGATATATTCCTAAGTATTTTATTCTTTTCATTGCAATGGTGAATGGAATTGTTTCCTTAATTTCTCTTTTTATTTTCTCATTATTAGTGTATAGGAATGCAAGGGATTCCTGTGTGTTGATTTTATATCCTGAAACTTTACTATATTCATTGATTAGCTCTAGTAATTTTCTGGTGGAGTCTTTAGGGTTTTCTATGTAGAGGATCATGTCATCTGCAACAGTGAGAGTTTTACTTCTTTTCCAATTTGGATTCCTTTTATTTCTTTTTCTGCTCTGATTGCTGTGGCCAAAACTTCCACAACTATGTTGAATAGTAGTGGTGAAAGTGGGCACCCTTGTCTTGTTCCTGGTTTTAGGGGAAATGTTTTTAATTTTTCACCATTGAGGATAATGTTTGCTGTGGGTTTGTCATATACAGCTTTCATTATGTTGAGGTATGTTCCTTCTATTCCTGCTTTCTGGAGAGTTTTTATTGTACATGGATGTTGAATTTTGTCAAAGGCTTTCTCTGCATCTATTGAGATAATCATGTAGCTTTTATTTTTCAATTTGTTAATGTGGTGTATTACATTGATTGATTTGTGGATATTGAAGAATCCTTGCATCCCTGGGATAAAGCCCACTTGGTCATGGTGTATGATCTTTTAAATGTGTTGTTGGATTCTGATTGCTAGAATTTTGTTAAGGATTTTTGCATCTATGTTCATCAGTGATATTGGCCTGTAGTTTTCTTTTTTTTTTTTTTTGGTGGCATCTTTGTCAGGTTTTGGTATTAGGGTGATGGTGGCCTCATAGAATGAGTTTGGAAGTTACCTTCCTCTGCAATTTTCTGGAAGAGCTTGAGTAGGATAGGTGTTAGCTCTTCTCTAAATTTTTGGTAGAATTCAGCTGTGAGATTCTCTAGATAGGAAACACAAAAAGGGTGTCTAAATTCGAACCCAAAACAATAAAGTAAATGGCAATGGGATCATACTTATCAATAATTACCTTAAACGTAAATGCATTGAATGCCCCAACCAAAAGACAAAGACTGGCTGAATGGATACAAAAACAAGACCCCTATATATGCTATTTACAAGAAATCCACCTCAAAACAAGGGACACATACAGACTGAAAGTGAAGGGCTGGAAAAAGATATTCCATGCAAACAAGAGACCAAAAGAAAGCAGGAGTAATAATACTCATATCAGATCAAATAGACTTTAAAACAAAGTCTGTGAAAAGAGACAAAGAAAGACACTACATAATGATCAAAGGATCAATCCAAGAAGAAGATATAACAATTATAAATATATATGCACCCGACATAGGAGCACCACAATATGTAAGACAAATGCTAGAAAGTATGAAAGGGGAAATTAACAGTAACACAATAATAGTGGGAGACTTTAACATCCCACTCACACCTATGGATAGATCAACTAAACAGAAAATTAACAAGGAAACACAAACTTTAAACGACACAATAGACCAGTTAGATCTAATTAATATCTATGGGACATTTCACCCCAAAACAATGAATTTCACCTTTTTCTCAAGCGCACACAGAACCTTCTCCAGGATAGATCACACCCTGGGCCATAAATCTAGCCTTGGTAAATTCAGAAAAAATTGAAATGATTCCAAGCATCTTTTCTGACCATAATGCAGTAAGATTAGATCTCAATCACAGGAGAAAAACTATTAAAAATTCCAACATATGGAGGCTGAACAACACGCTGCTGAATAACCAACAAATCACAGAAGAAATCAAAAAAGAAATCAAAATATGCATAGAAACTAATGAAAATGAAAACACAACAACCCAAAACCTCTGGGACACTATAAAAGCAGTGTTAAGGGGAAAGTTCATAGCAATACAGGCATACCTCAAGGAACAAGAAAAAAGTCAAATAAATAACCTAACTCTACACCTAAAGCAACTAGAAAAGGAAGAAATGAAGAACCCCAGGGTTAGTAGAAGGAAAGAAATCTTAAAAATTAGGGCAAGAAATAAATGCAAAAGAAACAAAAGAGACCATAGCAAATATCAACAAAGCCAAAGGCTGGTTCTTTGAAAGGATAAATAAAATTGACAAACCATTAGCCAGATTCATCAAGAAACAAAGGGAGAAAAATCAAATCAATAAAATTAGAAATGAAAATGGAGTGATCACAACAGACAATACAGAAATACAAAGGATCATAAGAGACTGCTATCAGCAATTATATGCCAATAAAATGGACAACATGGAAGAAATGGACAAATTCTTAGAAAACTACAACTTTCCAAAACTGAACCAGGAAGAAATAGAAAATCTTAACAGACCCATCACAAGCACGGAAATTGAAACTGTAATCAGAAATTTTCCAGCAAACAAAAGCCATCTAGTAAATTTTAAAACTTCTGATATAATTCTCATTTCCAAGATGCCATTTGGTTCCTTTTTTTATAAATTTCATTTCTCTCCTGGTCATCTTTATGTGTTACATCACTAAAGATATTTACAACTGCTGACTTAAAGTTCTTGTCTACTGATTACATCACCTCTGTCATTTCTGGGTGGGTTTCTATGCACTGATTTTTGTTAAAAAAATAATAGTTTTGAATAATAGTTTTGCTTATCTAGTGTTAAAAGCATTGAATTTGTCTGGCAGGCAGTTAAATTACATGAGGACAGTTTGATTATTTTGAGGCTTGGTTTTAAGTCCTGTCAAAGTGAATTTAGGATATCTTGACTGGATTAGTGATTCTGGAATTTTTACTGCATGCCTGTGTGTTCAACAAGAATTCTCCAGATGGTGATTGCAGCTAGTAGTTGGATGTAACCATAATATTCTCAGTAAGTGCTTCATGTTTTCCAGCTTATAGCTCCCCAGTCATTGTTTGTCTGGCTTCCTGAAGGATTTTCACTCTAATGCATCATGACTCAGATTTTAGAAACACATTCAAGAGGACCACTATGCAGATTTCTGGGTCTCTTTCTCTGTGTAACTCTCATCTTTTCTGGTTTTCTGCTAAACTTCACTTAGTTCAGGCACCAAACTCTGATCTCTGTTCTCCTCAACTGAGAGGGATCACTCACTGGCAGGTGGCTGGAATCTCCCTTTTGTGGACTATGGTTCTCAAACTGCTTGCAGGCAGAAATCCAAGGTGATTCTGAATTTCACCTTGTTTTCTTGTCTCTCATGGATCAGAGAATCAACTGTTCCAAATATTTTATCTAGTTTAATAGTTGTTTCTGGTGGGAAGTTAAGTCTGGCACAAGTTTCTCAACTATGGCAGGAGGTAAAGATTGTCAGAGGACATATTTAGAGAGTTGACATCTGGCATTTTCTAGAATCAAAACCAAGCCACACTTTCATAAACCACAAAATACAGAAACATGAAACCTTTATTATATACATCACAATGAAATGATAGAAAAACAAAGAGAATATCTGAAGCCACAGGAAAACAGATTACTTTCAAAGGACTGTGAGCAGATTACTTCTCAACAGAAGTAAGAGGCCAGAGATTAACAGATTGTTGTTTTTGATTTTCTGGAAGAAAATAACAGTCAACTTAGAATTCTATACCCAGCAAAAATATCATTCAAATATGAACATAAGGTAAACATGCAGACTTTATTTTTTGGGCTCCAAAACCATTGCAGATGGTGATTGCAGCCATGAAATTAAAAGATGCTTACTCCTTGGAAGGAAAGTTATGACCAACTTAGACAGCATATATTAAAAAGCAGAGACATTACTTTGCCAACAAAGGTCTGTCTAGTCAAGGCTATGGTTTTTCCAGTAGTCATGTATGGATGTGAGAGCTGGACTATAAAGCAAGCTAAGCACCCAAGAATTGATGCGTTTGAACTGTGGTGTTGGAGAAGACCCTTGAGAGTCCCTTGGACCACAAGGAGATCCAATCAGTCCCATCCTAAAGGAGATCAATCCTGAGTGTTCATTGGAAGGACTGATGTTGAAGCTGAAACTCCAATAATTTGGCCAACTGATATGAAGAGCTGACTCATTTGAAAAGACCCTGACGCTGGGAAAGATTGAAGGCAGGAGGAGCAGGGGACGACAGAGGATGAGATGGTTGGATGGCATCACTGACTCAATGGACATGAGTTTGGATAAACTCCGGGAGTTGGTGATGGACAGGGAAGCCCAGCACGCTGTGGTCCATGGGGTCGCAAAGAGTCGGACACGACTGAGTGACTGAACGGAAGGTAAATATATTTTACAGACAAACAGAAGTTGAAATTTTATCAGTAGCATATCTTCACTTAAAGGAACTTCTGAATGATCTAATTTAGACACTAGGAGGCCTTACAAATAGCTGTGAAAAGAAGAGAATGAAAAGCAAAGGATAAAAGGAAAGATATACCCATTTGAATGCAGAGTTCCAAAGAATAGCAAGAAGAGATAAGAAAGCCTTCCTCAGCGATCAATGCAAAGAAATAGAGGAAAACAATAGAATGGGAAAGACTAGAGATCTCTTCAAGAAAATTAGAGATACCAAGGGAACATTTCATGCAAAGATGGGCTCAATAAAGGACAGAAATGGTAGGGACTTGGGGGAGCCTGGTGGCCTGGCATCTCTGGGGTCGCAGAGTCGGACACGACTGAAGCGACTTAGCAGCAGCAGCAGCAGCAGCAGCAACAGAAGCAGAAGATATTAAGAAGAGGTGGCAACAATACACAGAAGCACTGTACAAAAAAGATCTTCATGACCCAGATAATCACCATGGTGAGATCACTCACTTAGAGCCAGACATCCTGGAATGTCAAGTCAACTGGGCCTTAGGAAACATCACTACAAATAAAGCTAGTGGAGGTGATGGAATTCCAGTTGAGCTATTTCAAATCCTGAAAGATGATGCTGTGAAAGTGCTGCACTCAATATGCCAGCAAATTTGGAAAACTCAGCAGTGGCCACAGGACTGGAAAAGGTCAGTTTTCATTTCAATCCCAAAGAAAGGCAATGCCAAAGAATGCTCAAACTACCACACAATTGTACTCATCTCACAGGCTAGTAAAGTAATGCTCAAAATTCTCCAAGCCAGGCTTCAGCAATATGTGAACCGTGAACTTCCAGAAAAACATCTATTTCTGCTTTATTGACTATGCCCAAGCCTTTGACTGTGTGGATCACAATAAGTTGTGGAAAATTCTGAAAGAGATGGAATACCAGACCACCTGACCTGCCTCTTGAGAATCTGTATGCAGGTCAGGAAGCAACAGTTAGAACTGGACATGGAACAACAGACTGGTTCCAAATAGGAAAAGGAGTATGTCAAGGCTGTATATTGTCACTGTGCTTATTTAACTTATATGCAGAGTTCATCATGAGAAACGTGATGGGCTGGAGGAAGCACAAGCCGGAATCAAGACTATCGCAAGAAATATCAATAACCTCAGATATGCAGATGACACCACCCTTATGGCAGAAAGTGAAGAAGAACTAAAGAGCCTCTTGATGAAAAGTGAAAGAGGAGAGTGAAAAAGTTGGCTTAAAGCTCAATATTCAGAAAACTAAAATCATGGCATCCAGTCCCATCACTTCACGGCAAATAGATGAGCAAATGGTGGAAATAGTGGCTGATTTTATTTTTCTGGGCTCCAAAATCACTGCAGATGGTGATTGCAGCCATGAAATTAAAAGACACTTACTCCTCGGAAGGAAAGTTATGACCAACCTGGACAGCACATTAAAAATAGAGACACCACATTGTCAACAAAAGTCCATCTAGTCAAGGCTATGGTTTTTTCAGTGGTCATGTATGGATGTGAGAGCTGGACTATAAAGAAAGCTGAGCACCAAAGTATTGATGCTTTTGAACTGTGGTGTTGGAGAAGACTTTTGAGAGTTCCTTGGACCACAAGGAGATCCAACCAGTCCATCCTAAAGATGATTAGTCCTGGGTATTCATTTGAAGGAATGATGTTGAAGTTGAAAGTCCAATACTTTGTACACCTGATGTGAAGAGCTGACTGATGTGAAAAGACCCTGATGCTGGGAAAGATTGAAGGCAGGAGAAGCGGACGACAGAGGATGAGATGGTTAGATGGCATCACTGACACAGTGGACATGAGTTGGGTAATCTCCGGGAATTGGTGATGGACAGGGAGGCCTGGCGTGCTGCAGTTCATGGGGTCGCAAAGAGTTGGACATAACTGAGCGACTGAACTGAACTGAGACACTAGGAAACTAGTTCCCAGCTGGAATGCTTGAGATAGAAGAAGAAATTCAGAATAAAGAAAGTGGTAAATATTTGGGCTAATATAAATGAACTATAATAACAGAAACCAATTAGTAAGGTGAAACAAAAACATTACAAAGCAGACTTTAAAATCTGGTGACAACATAATTTCCAAATCTTAGGGGGAGAAGTGGAATGATGGGAAAAAAAACACTAAGTCAATAAAGAGTACAGAAAGTAAGCAGTGACAGAAATATGGAAGTGGAAGTGTTAGCCACTCAGTCTTGTCTGACTCTTTGTGACCCCATGGACTGCAGCCCACCAGGCTCCTCTGTCCATGGAATTTTCCAGGCAAGAATACTGGGGTGGGTTGCCAGAAGATTTCCTCCTCCAGGGGATCTTCCTCACCCAGGGATGGAACCCAGGTCTCCCGCCTTTCAGGCAGACTCTTAACCATTGGAGCTACTAAAACAATGAAAACAAATCCCAATATAGTTTAGATTACACTGGATATAAATGAACTAAATGTTCTAAAGCAGAACAACATATTGTTTCTAAGAGACATATTTATGGAAAACAGAAGTAATTAACAATAAAATAACAAAAACATCCCCATTTATTCAGGAATTTTAAAATGTACTTATAAATAACATGGATTGAAAGTAGAAAAGAAAAATTTAAAAATATTTAAAACTGAGTAATTGTGAAAATACTACATACATCAAAACATATGCTAAAGCTATGTCAGTATCTAGTGGAAATTTTATAACATTTAAGAATAGATGCATTAGGAAAAAATGAAAACCTGTGAGACATGCTTCTATTTCAAGAAGTTAGAAAAGGAACTGCAACGTGGAAGTCTTATTTTGTCGATTTAAGTAGAGCTACCACTGCTCTCTTTCAGTTTCCACTTTAAGCCTGTGTCCTTAAAGTTGTAGTGAGTCTCTTATAGGCAGTGTATAAATGGGTCTTGTCTTTAATTCACTCAGCCGCTCTGTATTTTTGAATGAAGCTCTCAATCCATTTACATTTGGAGTAATTACTGATATGTAAAAATCTACTGATGCCTTCTCACTGACTGTCTTCTGGCTGGCTGCACTTCTCGTGTTCCTTTTTTCCTCTCTTGCTGCCTTCCTTTGTGAATTGGCGATTTTTCGAGACGAGTCCCCTCTTTGTCTTTTGCAAATCTAGTACAGATTTTTGCTTTGTGGTTACCACAAGGCTTACTCAAAACATCTTACGGATAGAACAGTCTATTTTATGTTGAATACAAAAATTTTGCTTGAATACAAAAACTCTTACCTTTTTACTCCCCTGCCTCTTAAATTTTTTAATGTCACAATCTACCTCTTTTTGTATTGGGTATTCATTAACAACTGTATTCATTATGGTAGTTATAGTTATTTTTAATACTCTGGTCCTTAACCTTTATACTATAATTATCAACACACGATTTTACAGTATTAGAGTTTTCTGAACTTGATTATTTACCTTTATCACTGTGTTGTAAATTTTCATATTACTAATTAATATTTTTTTAAATTTCAGCTTGATGAACTCCTTTCAGCATTTCTTGTACGGCAAGTCTAGTGATCATGAATTTCCTCAGTTTTTATCTGGGAAAATCTTTATCTTCCCTTCATTTCTGAGGGGTAACAGCTACATAGAGTGTTCCTGGTTGGCATTTTTTTCCCCTCCCCTCTCAGCACTTTGAACACATCATCCTATTCTCTCTTGGCTTGTAAAGATCCTACTAATACCCTAATATGGGTTTCTCTATATAGGTTACAAACTTTTTTCTCTTGTTGATTTTAGGATTCTCTCTTTCTCTTTGCTTTCAGCTTCACGACCCTGAACAGCTAAATCTCTCAGGTTTGGCAAGTTTTCATCATTATTTCTTAAGTAATCTTTTTGAAGTTTCCTTCTGAAACTCTACTGATTTGGAGATTGTTTCTTTTGATTGTGTTCTCTAAATCACAATGGATTTTTTTTTTTTACTCCAATATTCTTTTTTCTTTGTTCTTTTTTAACTGGATTATCTGTCTTAATACTTGTATGTTTCCTCAAAGCTCCCATCCTCTAATTCACTGACTGTTTCTTCTGTTTGATCTACTCTTCTATTAATGCTCTCCACTGAATTTTACATTTTGTTCACTGAATTCTTTAGCTCCAGAATTTCTGCTTGGTTCTTTTTTAGGATTTCTATCTCCTTAAATTTCTCATTCTGTTCCTGTATTGTTTTCCTGATTTCACGGAATTATCTTTCTGTATTTGAGGTAGCAGACATCTCTTCCAATCCAGAATGTCTTCAGATGAGAGATACTTTTTGTTAGTTTTGCTCTAGGTTCTGGGGCTTTCTCTGACTTTGCATGGATACACCTACTTTACACTCCTTGAGGTAGAATTTATAAGCTTCCACTCCAGTGTGTCTAAATTCACACACACACACACACACACACACACTTTTTTTCTCCAACAGAATGCTGTAATTTCTCCTCTGAATACTTAGACTTCTACAAAGGTTCTCTATCCATGGGTAACTGCCCAAATCAGTTATCTCCAGGTGCTCCCCCAGATTGTGGCTGAAAGGGGACAGAGCCAGTTGATAGGCTTTGGGCCGTTTCACAGCCCATACAGAGGTCTGCATGTCTACTAACCAATGTGTGGCTGGGCAGGACTCCTCCTCCTGTGTCCCTTCATGTATGAAGAGTGCTGCTGCTGCTGCTGCTAAGTCGCTTCAGTTGATCCCACAAACTCCACAGAGGCACTTTTGTTTGTGGATGGGTGACAGTTTTGTTATTTAAGAGAGAAACAAAAAATGAAGGATATCTTAAGTACTATAATGTTGACTTCATTCCTCCAAGAGGATTCTAACTGGGAAATAGCATGTGTATTTCTTGACTTGGGAGGTAGTTACATTGGTGTTTGCAATATACCTTTAAAAAAACTGTACATGTTTTATGTATTTATACTGTATTATAAACATTTAAAAAGAACACATTTTTCTATTTATTTTAGGGTCCATGGAGGGTATGTCCATTGACCCTAATCTAAAAGAGGTAAGAAAATTAAAAAAAATAATAATAAAAAAATAGTTTCAGACTCTAAGAACTTCACTATTTCTAAACAGAAAAATATTAGTATAAACTAGAGAAATACAAGAAAATTGAGGAAATAATGGTGCTTGAGCTGGAATGCAATGTGGGCAAATATTTACACAAGAGTAAAACTATGCACCCTTGGGTTCATGATGGTTATATAATATGTCCCCAAATTCTTTGAGATTCTTCTCAAAACATGGGGCCTAATTCTCACCTTGAATATGGGCTGGACATAGATTTGCTTCTAAAAAGTGTGATAAATGTGATAAGACATGACTACAAATGCAGGAAATGAGAACTGCATCTAAAATTAAGTGACCAGAAACTTAAAACACTTGTGTGTGTATATATGTGTGCATATATATACACACATATATATGTATATCTATATACACGCACACATATATATCTATACACACACACACACACACACACATAATAAACTGCTAAATCATGACTTCATGGGAAATGCAAACCAAAAAACTACAACAGATACACACACACACACACACACAAAAAGCAACTCAAACACAACACTAAAAATGGTCATTAAACCCAAGAGAACAAAAGAGGACGGGAAGAAAAAAACACCTACAAAACCCAACCCAAAACAATTAAGAAAATGGCATTAGGAATATACATATCAATGATTACCTTAAATGTAACTGAATTAAATGCTCCAACCAAAAGACATAGACTGGCTGACTGGATACAAAAACAAAACCCATATATATGCTGTCTACAAGAGACCCACTTTAGACTTAGGGACACATACAGACTGAAAGTGAGGGATGAGAAAAAGATATTCCATGCAAATGGAAATCAAAAGAAAGCTGGAGTTGCAATACTCATAATGGACACAACAGACTTTAAAATAAAGACTGTTACAAGAGACAAAGAAAGACACTACATAATTAATCCGTATTCAATCAATCCAAGAAGAAGATATAATAATTGTAAGTACATATATATAACCAACATAGAAGCACCTCCTATAAGGCAAATGCTAACAGCCATAAAGGGGAAATTGATAGTAACACAATAGTAATGGTGGACTTTGAGGCATCATTTACAAGCAACAGACAGATTCTGAAAGAAAATAAGGAAACACAAGTCTTAAATGACCATTTTATACTAGATAGAATTAACTGATATTTACAGTACATTCAAACCAAAAGCAACTGAATACACTTTCCTCTCAAGTGCACATGGAACCTTCTCCAGGACAGATCACATCTTAGGCTACAAATCAAGCCTTGCTTGGCAAGTTTAAGAATATAGAAATTGTATCAAGCATCTTTTCTGACCACAATGTCATGAGATTAGAAATCAATTATAGGACAAATCTGTAAAAAACAGAAACACACAGAGGCTAAATAATATGTTACTAAACCACCAATGGATCACTGAAGAAATCAAAGAGAAAATTAAAACAGTACCTAGAGGCAAATGAGAATGAAACACAATGATCCAAAACTTATAGGATGCAGCAAAAGCAATATAACCTTACTTCAGGAAACAAGAAAGATCTCTAATAAACAACCTAATATTACACCTAAAGCAAGTAGAAAAAGAAGAATAAGCAAAATCCAAAGTTGGTAGGAGGAAAGAAATCACAAAGATCAGAGCAGAAATAAATGAAATAGAGATGAAGGAAACAACAGAAAAGATAAATGAAACTAAAAGCTGGTTCTTTGAGAAGATAAAACTGATAAACCTTTAGCCAGAATCACTGAGGAAAAAAAGGGAGGGGCCTCAAATCAATAAAATTAGAAATGAAAAAGCAGAAGTTACAATGGATACCATAGAAATACAAAGGATCATAAAAGAGTACTACAAGCAACTATGTGCCAATAAAAAGGACAATCTGGAAGAAAAGGATGAGCTCTTACTAAGGTACAACCTTCTAAGACTGAACCAAGAAGAAATAGAAAATATGAACAGACCACTCACAAGAACTGAAATTGAAACTGCGATTTAAAAAGTTCTAAGAAACAAAAGCCCAGGACCAGATGGCTACACAGGTGAATTCTATCAAATATTTAGAGAAGAGTTAACACCTATCCTTTTGAAATTCTTCCAAAAATTTGCAGAGGAAGGAATACTCTCAAGTTCTATCCTAATGAGGTCCATCATCACTCTGATACCAAAACTAGAGAAATAAAAGAAAATTACAGGCCAATATCACTGATGAACATAGTTGCAAAAATCCTCAACAAAATACCAGTAAACTGAATCCAACAACACATTAAGAGAATCATACACCATGAGTGAGATTTATCCCAGGAACACAGGATTCTTCAACATATAAAAACCAATTAATGTGACATACCACATCAACAAACTGAATGTTCAAGATCATGCTGCTGCTGCTAAGGTACTTCAGTTGTGTCCGACTCTGTGAGACCCCACAGACGGCAGCCCATCAGGCTCCCCCCGTCCCTGGGATTCTCCAGGCAAGAACACTGGAGTGAGTTGCCATTTCCTTCTCCAATGCATGAAAGTGAAAAGTGGAAGTGAAGTCGCTGTCGTGTCTGACTCTTTGCGACCCCATGGACTGCAGCCTACCAGGTTCCTCCATCCATGGGATTTTCTAGGACGAGTACTGGAGTGGGTTGCCATTGCCTTCTCCAATAAAGATTATGATCATGAAAATAAAATAACCACCCCAAACCCCATATGATCATCTCAATAGATGCAGGAAAGTCTTTTGACAAAATTCAACATTGATTTATGATGAAAACTGTTCAGAAAGTGGGTATAGAGGAAGTTCATCTCATCATAATAAAGGCCATGTAAAACAAACCCATAGCAACATTCTCACTGGTGATATACTGAAAGCACTTCCACTAAGATCAGGAAAAGACAAAGATAACCACTCCTGCCACTTTTATTCAACATAGTTTTGGAAGTCCTAGCCATGGCAATCAGAGAAGAAAGTGAAATTAAAGAAACCCCAATTAGAAAAGAAGAACAGCTGTCCCTGTGTGCAGATGACAAAATACTATACATAGAAAATCCTAAAGATGCTACTAAAAAAACTACTAAAGAAAACTACTAAAACTTATCAATGAATTAGGTAAAATTGAAGGACACAAAACTAATACACAGAAATCACTCACATTCCTATACACTAAAAACAAAAGATAAGAAAGAGAAATTAAGGAAACAATCTCATTTACCATTATGTCAAAAAGAATAAAATACCTAGGAATAAACCTACCTATGGAGATAAAAGACGTATCCTCAGAAAACTATAAGATACTGATGAAAGAAATCAAATATGACACTAACAGATGGAGAGATATACCATGCTTGTGGATTAGAAGAATTAATATTGTCAGAATAACTATATTACCCAAGGTAATCTACAGATTCAATGCAATCCCTGTCCAATTACCAATGGCATTTTTACAGACAGAACAAAAAATTTTACAATCTGTATGGAAACAGAAAAGACCCTGAAAAGCCAAAGCAATACTGAGAAAGAATAATGGAGTGAGAGGAATCAGGTTCCCCGGATTCAGACTATACTACATGGCTACAGTAATCAAAATGGTATGGTACTGGCACAAAAACAGAAATATAGATCAATGGAATGGGATAGAAAGCCAAGAAATAAATAAACCTAGGCACCTATGACAAATGAGGTAGGTTAATCTATGACAAAGGAGACAAGACAATACAATGGAAAAAAGACAGACAGTCTCTCCAATAGTGGTGCTGGGAAAACTGAACAGCTACATGTAGAAGAATGAAATTTCAACATCCTCTAACATCATACACAAAAACAAACTCAAACTGGATCAAGAACTAAGTAAGGCCAGATACTATAAAACTCTCAAGAGGAAAACATAAGCAGAACACTCTTTGACATAAATTGAAGCAAGATTTTTTTGGATCTACCTCCTAGAGTAATGAAAATACAGACAAAAATAAACAAAGGGGACCTAATTAAACTCAAAAGCTTCTGCACAGCAAAGGAAACCATAAACGTAAAGGAAAAGACAACACACAGAATGGAAGAAAATGTTTGCAGATGAAGCAACAAGGGATTAACCTCCAAAATGTATAAAACAGCTTATGAAGTACAAAAACAAAACCCCAAACCAAAACAGAAAAACCAAAAATCCAGAGACAGAAGACCTAAATAGACATTTCTTCAAAGAAGATATACAGATGGCCAAGAGACACATGAAACGATGCTCAACAATACTAATTACTAGAAAATGCAAATCACAATTACAATGAGATACCACCTTCTACCAGTCAGAATAGCCATCATCAAAAAATCTACAAACAATAAATGCTGGAGAGGGTATGGAAAATCTACATTGTTGCTGGGAATGTAAAGTGAGTACAGCCACTGTGCAGAACAGTTACGGAGGTTCCTTAAAAAACTAAAAATAGAGCTATCATATGACCTAGCAATCCCACTCCTAAGCATATATCTGGGGAAACCCATAATTTGAAAAGATACATGCACTACAACATTCACTGCAGCACTATTTACAACAGCCAAGAAATGGAGGCAACCTACATGTCCATCAACAGAGGAACAGATAAAGAAGATGTGGTACATACATATACAAGGGAATACTATTCAGCCATGCTGCTGCTGAGTCGCTTGTCGTCTCCGACTCTGCAACCCCATAGACGGCAGCCCACTAGGCTCCCCCGTCCCTGGGATTCTCCAGGCCAGAACACTGGAGTGGGTTGCCATTTCCTTCTCCAAAGCATGAAAGTGAAAAGTGAAATTGAAGTCGCTCAGTCATGTCCATAAAAAGAATGAAATGATGCCATCTGCAGCAATGTGGATACTTTTAGAGATAGCCATGCTGAGTGAACTCAGATAGAGAAAGACAAATATTATGATATTTCTTACATGTGAAATCTCAAAAAATGGTATAAATGAACTTATTTACAAAACAGAAATAGAGTCACAGATGTAGAAAATAAATTTATGGTTACCGAGGGGGAAAGAACAAGGAGGAGGGATAAATTGGGAGACTGGGATCAACATATATACACTACTGTATGTACATATACATATATAAAAAATAGATAACTAATAAGGACCTACTGTATAGCACAAGGAACTCTAGTCAATATTCTATAATGACATGGGAAAAGCATGTAAAAAAGAATAGCTGTATGTATACATATAACTGATTCAGTTTACTGTAACTCAGAAATATATCAACACTGTAAATTAACTATACTGTAGTAACAATAAAAAATACATGTATAACTGGGGTAAAATTACTTTTCAAAAAATCAAGTAGTATTCCTGAAGTCATGGTTTGTAAAGGGCATTAACAATGTTTCTAGCCCAGACTATAAAAAACAGACAGGATTGTATTAAAACTACTTTAACAGACTCGGTGGAGTTAAATGCAACATTCTATGTCTTTCCTTTAGGCAAGTGCTTTGATTCATACCTCAGGAAATACAAACTAAAACAAAACACATTCACTATCAATAATCTACTGGGAGTGATTAGTTGGTGTTCACAAGTTACACATAAAATATAGCAAAATCCAAGGATTCAAAAAAAGTATTTTATGGGTTAAGAGTATGCAGAGATGATTACAACCATAAATATTTTTCAGTAAAACATATTAATAGGCATTACAAAGGAAATAAATGTTTCTGTGTATCTATATACCTGCGTGCATATATAGAAACACATGTATCAAAAATAGCCTATCATTTCATGTCAGGTTTTGCCACAAAAGTGTAAGAAGATAACTTAGGAAAAAACTGTTTTAAGTTTTTTTGAATTTAGAATTGCAGATGATGAACTGTAGACTTGTATAAATTTTTTTTTCAAGTCCAGAGCTTCTTCATGTATGACACAGGGAGTGTGATGGTTAATTTTATGTGTCAAATTGGCTGGGCCATGGTGTCCAGATGTTTGATCAAACATTATTCTGGATGTTTCAATGATAGTATTTTTGGATAAGATTTACATTTAAGTCACTGAACTCTGAGTAAAGCAGAATGCCTCTCATAATGTGGGTGGGCCTTACATAATCAGTTGATGGCCTGAATAGAACAAAAAGCTGATGAATTCCTCCAAGCAACAGGGTACTCTGCAACAGAGGACTTTTGGGCTCAAATAGTAACACTGGCTTTCAGATTTCCAGCATGAATGCCTTTGGACTTAAAAAGGAACAGCTTGACTATCTAGCCTGCCAGTCTTCTCAGAGTTTGGACTTGCCAGGCCTGTACAATCACTTGAACCAATTCATTAAAATAAACCTTTACACACACACACACTCTCTCTCTTTCTCTCACATACACCTTATTGGTTCTGTTTCTATGAAGAACCCTAATACAGGGAGCATAATAGCATTTACTTCATAAAGCTTTTGTGATGATTAAAGGAGTATGTAGAGTGGCAAACAGTGTATATTCAACATACAGCTACCTATCATAAATATGTGTGTGGCTTCCCAAGTGGTGCCAGTGGTAAAGAACCTGCCTGCCAATGCAGGAGATATAAGAGACATGGCTTCAATTCCTGGGTTGGGAAGATTCTCTGGAGGAGGAAATGGTAACCCACTCCAGTATTCTTGCCTAGAAAATCCCATGGACAGAGGAACCTGGCAAGCTACAGGGGGTCACAAAGAGTCAGACAGGACTTAAGTGACTTAGCACGCACATCATAATCTTAAGACTGATGTTAAACCTCATTTATTTAATGTGGTTTTGTTCTTCCTTACGTAAGCACTGTGAACTGAACAACATCAAGAATTACACTATGACAAGCACATGGTGGTAGCTTTGGACTGCACCAACTTAGTTGGTGGGGTCACAAAGAGTCAGACAGGACTTAAGTGACTTAGCACGCACATCATAATCTTAAGACTGATGTTAAACCTCATTTATTTAATGTGGATTTGTTCTTCCTTACATAAGCACTGTGAACTGAACAACATCAAGAATTACACTATGACAAGCACATGGTGGTAGCTTTGGACTGCACCAACTTAGTTAACCTGCAATTCTGTTTCCCAGGATTCCTTTCCCTGCCTGGTCCTGGGCTGGTGTTGACCATATGAGAAGTTTGTGCAGTGAAGGCTGGCAGGATGCCTGGCACTGTGGCAGCTCCTGCACAGCTGCTGCTATGTTAGGTCACTATAATGGTGTGGGGCACCACCTGAACCCACAGAAATTCCATTTTCTGCCTCTTGTTAGACCTCCTCTTTTGGCCTCTTGGACCATATACAGATCCTACGGGTGCTAGATTACAGCAGAAGAAAAAAACAAACCGAAAAAACAAAAACCACTGGATGAAGCCATGTTTACCAATACAGGCTCACAAAGCAGATATTCTACATCCAATGTATTAGCTCAAGTATTTTGGTTTGCTTGGTTGGTTGAATAAAATCTGGATTCAAAGGTGACCTATACTGAATACTGAAATGTAAAAAGCTCCTTGTGCAGCATGGAGCAGACTTTCTCAATCATGTCACTAATAACGCTGTTGGCTGGAAAATTCTTTGCTGTGTGGAGCTGTCCTGAGCACTGCAGGATGGTTACCAGCACCCCTGGCCCCTATACACTAGCTATCAATAGCACCCCCGAATGTGTCTGAACATTTTCAAGACAAATGTTCCCAGGAAGAAAGGAGGACACACTCATCCCCACCTGAGAATCTGGTATTGAGAAATTTACCAGAGGTCAGGGAGACTGCCTCCTTCAGGAGGGGTGCCTCATTATCCCTAAAGAGCTCTGAGGTGGCTATTCTCTGGGGGACAGAAATGACAGTGGGAACTGCTGCCATGGCACTGGGCTACCTGAATTTAATGAAAATGATAAAATTGTCAACAGCAAGGGCAACGTAGTGGCCTTAAATCTCCAAAGCAAATGCAGTCATCATTACTGGAATGGCAGTAGAGTTCAAATAGTAATCAGTAGAATCTGATTTGCAGAGATCTTTCAGTTCAGTTCAGTCACTCAGTCGTGTCCGACTCTTTGCGACCCCATGAATTGCAGCACGCCAGGCCTCCCTGTCCATCACCAACTCCGGGAGTTCACTCAGATTCACATCCATCGAGTCAGTGATGCCATCCAGCCATCTCATCCTCGGTCGTCCCCTTCTCCTCCTGCCCCCAATCCCTCCCAGCATCAGAGTCTTTTCCAATGAGTCAGCTCTTCACATGAGGTGGCCAAAGTACTGGAGTTTCAGCTTTACCATCATTCTTTCCAAAGAAATCCCAGGGCTGATCTCCTTCAGAATGGACTGGTTGGGTCTCCTTACAGTCCAAGGGACTCTCAAGAGTCTTCTCCAACACCACAGTTCAAAAGCATCAATTCTTCGGCGCTCAGCCTTCTTCACAGTCCAACTCTCACATCCATACATGACCACAGGAAAAACCATGGCCTTGACTAGACAGACCTTAGTTGGCAAAGTAATGTCTCTGCTTTTGAATATGCTATCTAGGTTGGTCATAACTTTTCTTCCAAGGAGTAAGCGTCTTTTAATTTCTCTGGGGCTTGATAATTTTATCACTGTCATCCTAGAACTGAAATAGATGGGCAGTCTACTCAAGTCTTGTTTGATCTGCAGAAGAAAAGCTCTAGATCTTGTGAATGGCAGTGTTTAATCACTATAAGACAGTGTCATGGCTCTTTAACCAGTTCTCAAACTTGAATCTGTTCAGATTCAGAGCCCCTTGATGAGTGGAGGAAGAAGTTGCAGGTTCCTTTAAAGGAACCTTTTATACATTCATATATACTTCCTCCTAGCCTTCCCCTAAAAAGGACCTGTGAAGAGTAGGTAGGGTAACCATGCAACGGGGAAGGGGAAATTCAGACACTTTAACGATTACCGGAAACAACAAATTCCTAGAGATTCTAAATACCACTGTGGTCCATCAAGCAGAGAAGTTATTGAAGGTGGGTCATCAAAGGACTTTTGGCTTGAGCTGTCTCAGTGGGCCCAAGGTGTCCATAATCCTACCCTGTGGTTGTTTCCTGGTTCTGAGATACATATTTGGGAGACATATTAAGCAACTAACTGGCAAAATCCGTGCACTGGCTCCCTAACCAGTGAAGTAAGGGCTATTATGGTAGGAAAAGGCCAAGTAGCATTTGATGAAGAGAGAATAGAGGAAAAGCAGAATAAATGCTGGATTTTAACTTCATCTTTCCAGAAAAAGCTCTTTCTATAGTATCTTCCAAAGGTGACCAAAGAATTTTTTCTTTAATATCATTCTGAAGTCACAGAATTTTAATATATTTGGTATGTTAACATTTACTGCAGATATTTTCTTTGATGAATTATCAAACTGTCACCACATAGACCAGTGGGTCCTTTTAATTTGATCCCAATAATCTTGATATCTTCCTTGCCTTTTGCTACCACAAAGTGTTTCCTAGGCTGATCCTATACTTTCCTATCCCAGATCTGTAATCAGTCATTTATCTAAGGAGTCCTGGTTTCTTTTAGGATACCTCACCTGCATCTGAATAGTGGCCACTATATCTAGGTCCTTTCACTAGTCAAAGCTAGTAAATACCCTGATAAGGAGAGAATAGTATACACACTGTATACTATGTTTTTTTTTCCTTTTTTTCACTTAATATTTTGGATACTGCTCCATGTGTAAGTATTTTGACTGAGACTACACTATATCTCTATATCATCAGGGCAGGGGGTATTAACAAATGTATAATATTAAGGATTCTGACCAATTAATATGATATCTCTATTACTTAGACCTTCTTTAATTAATTTTAATATCCTAGTTTTCATGTGAAAGTCTTACACATTCTCTGTTAAATTTATTCACAGACATTTGATATATTTTGATGCAACGTATTTTTAAAGTTTTATTTTGAAGTGTTTGTTGCTAGGATGTAGAAACACAATTGGTCTGTGAATTATTCTGGATTTTCTACACATATAATCATTATGTCTGTGAAGAATGACTGTTTTCTTCTTTTCTAGTCTGTATACCTTTTATTCAGCTATTACCTAAATCAAATCCGTTATGATTATACAGTGGAAGTGAGAAATAGATTTAAGGGCCTAGATCTGATAGATAGAGTGCCTGATGAACATGGAATGAGAAGCGGTGGCTGCACAGGCACAGCAGGGCCTAGAGGAGCCATCCCACGTTGAAGGTCAGGAACGGCAGCAGTAAGGAGATACCCCTTGACTAAGGTAAGGAGCAGCGGCTGTGCTTTGCTGGAGCAGCTGTGAAGAGATACCCCATGCCCAAGGTAAGAGAAACTCAAGTAAGATGGTAGGTGTTGCAAGAGGGCATCAGAGGGCAGACACACTGAAACCATACTCACAGAAAACTAGTCAATCTAATCACACTAGGAACACAGCCTTGTCTAACTCAATGAAACCAAGCCATGCCTGCGGGGCAACCCAAGATGGGCAGGTCATGGTGGAGAGGTCTGACAGAATGTGGTCCACCGGAGAAGGGAACGGCAAGCCACTTCAGTATTCTTGCCTTGAGAACCCCATGAACAGTATGAAAAGGCAAAATGATAGGATACCAAAAGAAGAACTCCCCAGGTCATTAGGTGCCCAATATGCTACTGGAGATCAGTGGAGAAATAACTCCAGAAAGAATGAAGGGATGGAGCCAAAGCAAAAACAATACCCAGCTGTGGATGTTGACTGGTGATAGAAGCAAGGTCCAATGCTGTAAAGAGCAATATTGCATAAGAACCTGGAATGTCAGGTCCATGAATCAAGGCAAATTGGAAGTGGTCAAACAAGAGTTGGCAAGGGTGAACGTCGACATTCTAGGAATCAGCGAACTAAAATGGACCGGAATGGGTGAATTTAACTCAGATGACCATTATATCTACTACTGCGGGCAGGAATCCCTCAGAAGAAATGGAGTAGCCATCATGGTCAACAAAAGAGTCCGAAATGCAGTACTTGGATGCAATCTCAAAAATGACAGAATAATCTCTGTTCATCTCCAAGGCAAACCATTCAATATCACAGTTATCCAAGTCTATGCCCCAACCAGTAATGCTGAAGAAGCTGAAGTTGAACGGTTTTATGAAGACCTGCAAGACCTTTTAGAACTAACACCCAAAAAAGCTGTCCTTTTCATGACAGGGGACTGGAATGCAAAAGTAGGAAGTCAAGAAACACCTGGAGTAACAGGCAAATTTGGCCTTGGAATGCGGAATGAAGCAGGGCAAGGACTAATACAGTTTTGCCAAGAAAATGCACTGGTCATAGCAAACACCCTCTCCCAGCAACACAAGAGAAGATTCTACACATGGACATCACCAGATGGTCAACACCGAAATCAGACTGATTATATTCTTTGCAGCCAAAGATGGAGAAGCTCTATACTGTCAACAAAAACAAGACCAGGAGCTGACTGTGGCTCAGATCATGAACTCCTTATTGCCAAATTCAGACTTAAATTGAAGAAAGTAGGGAAAACCACTAGACCATTCAGGTATGACCTAAATCAAATCCCTTATACAGTGGAAGTGAGAAATAGATTTAAGGGCCTAGATCTGACAGATAGAGTGCCTGATGAACTATGGAATGAGGTTCGTGACACTGTACAGGAGACAGGGATCAAGATGATCCCCATGGAAAAGAAATGCAAAAAAAGCAAAATGGCTGTCTGGAGAGGCCTTACAAATATCTGTGAAAAGAAGAGAGGCGAAAAGCAAAGGAGAAAAGGAAAGATATAAGCATCTGAATGCAGAGTTCCAAAGAATAGCAAGAAGAGATAAGAAAGCCTTCTTCAGTGACCAATGCAAAGAAACAGAGGAAAACAACAGAATGGGAAAGACTGGAGATCTCTTCAAGAAAATTAGAGATACCAAGGGAACATTCATGCAAAGATGGGCTCGATAAAGGACAGAAATGGTATGGACCTAACAGAAGCAGAAGATATTAAGAAGAGGTGGCAAGAATACACAGAAGAACTGTACAAAAAAGATCTTTACGACCCAGATAATCATGATGATGTGATCACTCACCTAGAGCCAGACATCTTGGAATGTGAAGTCAAGTGGGCCTTAGAAAGCATCACTACGAACAAAGGTAGTGGAGGTGATGGAATTCCAGTTGAGCTATTTCAAATCCTGAAAGATGAAGCTGTGAAAGTGCTGCACTCAAGATGCCAGCAAATTTGGAAAACTCAGCAGTGGCCACAGGACTGGAAACGGTCAGTTTTCATTCCAATTCCAAAGAAAGGCAATGCCAAAGAATGCTCAAACTACCACACAATTGCACTCATCTCACATGCTAGTAAAGTAATGATCAAAATTCTCCAAGCCAGCCTTCAGCAACACGTGAACTGTCAACTCCCTGATGTTCAAGCTGGTTTTAGAAAAGGCAGAGGAACCAGAGATCAAATTGCCAACATCTGCTGGATCATGGAAAAAGCAAGAGAGGTCCAGAAAAACACCTATTTCTGCTTATTGACTATGCCAATGCCTCTGACTGTGTGCCTCACAATAAACTGTGGAAAATTCTGAAAGAGATGGGAATACCAGACCACCTGACCTGCCTCTTGAGAAATCTGTATGCAGGTCAGGAAGCAACAGTTCGAACTGGACATGGAACAACAGACTGGTTCCAAATAGGAAAAGAAGTATGTCAAGGCTGTATATTGTCACCCTGCTTATTTAACTTATATGCAGAATACATCATGAGAAACGCTGGACTGGAAGAAACACAAGCTGGAATCAAGATTGCTGGGAGAAATATCAATAACCTCAGATATGCAGATGACACCACCCTTATGGCAGAAAGTGAAGAGGAACTTAAAAGCCTCTTGATGAAAGTGAAAGAGGAGAGTGAAAAAGTTGGCTTAAAGCTCAACATTCAGAAAACGAAGATCATGGCATCTGGTCCCATCACTTCATGGGAAATAGATGGGGAAACAGTAGAAAGTGTCAGACTTTAATTTTTTGGGCTCCAAAATCACTGCAGATGGTGACTGCAGCCATGAAATTAAAAGACGCTTACTCCTTGGAAGAAAAGTTATGACCAACCTAGATAGTATATTCAAAAGCAGAGACATTACTTTGCTGACTAAGGTCTGTCTAGTCAAGGCTATGGTTTTTCCTGTGGTTATGTATGGATGTGAGAGTTGGACTGTGAAGAAGGCTGAGCACCGAAGAATTGATGCTTTTGAATTGTGGTGTTCGAGAAGACTCTTGAGAGTCCCTTGGACTGCAAGGAGATCCAACCAGTCCATTCTGAAGGAGATTAGCCCTGGGATTTCTTTGGAAGGAATGATGGTAAAGCTGAAGCTCCAGTACTTTGGCCACCTCATGTGAAGAGTTGACTCACTGGGAAAGACTCTGATGCTGGGAGGAATTGGGGGCAGGAGGAGAAGGGGACGACCGAGGATGAGATGGCTGGATGGCGTCACGGACTCGATGGACGTGAGTCTGAGTGAAGTCAGGGAGATGGTGATGAACAGGGAGGCCTGGCGTGCTGCGATTCATGGGGTTGCAAAGAGTCGGACACGACTGAGCAACTGAACTGATACCTTTTATTTCTTTTTCTGGACATAGTGTACTGATTAGGACTTCTGGTACAAACACTAACAGAAGTGGTAATAGTGGTCTTGGTCATCTTTCCAGTCTTCAAAGAAAAGCTATTAAGATTCATGTTTTGCTGTTCAGAATAATGTTTGATTTATAAGAGATACCTTTATAAAATTAAGTAAATTGTTTCTAGTTTGCTAAGAGACATGTTAAAAATCAAAAATGATAAATATTAAATTTTCTCAAATACTTTTTCTATCTCTATTGAGATAACCTTATGATTTTTCTCTTTTTCTAAGTAATGTGGTAAATTACATCAATTTGTTTTCTAATGCTTTAATAATTTTGCATTCCTTGGATAAAGTCAAACTGGTAATAATCTTTTGTTAGTTATTTAATGCAAATAGATGCTTTTTATAATTCATGTAATGTTTTTAGCCATGAGAGGACAGGTCCAAATTTCCTAGCTCACCAATAAACGGAAGTAACATTTTCCCTTTGTTTCAAATTAATTCTAAACACATTTTCATTTCAGCATTCCACCAAAACTTTTCTTATTTTTATTATTAAGAATAAAAGCACCACAGGGTACCAAATTGAATGGTTCGTTCTCAGTTCTATCTTACTCAACCAGTCACTACCATTTTATATAACACTATGGTTGGTGGTAGGGGCAGGGGGATTGCCCAAGCTGGCAGAGCAAGAAGACTCCAAGCTCACCTCCTCTCAAAAGTAACAACTATCTGCAGAACAGTCATCAATGAAAAAGCGCAAAACCTCCCAGAAAAGATATACAACTAAAGACACAGTGAAGGGGCCACAATGAGATGGGTAGGAGGGATGGACTCCTGATATAATCAAGTGCTATACTCTCTGGTGGGCAACCCACAAACTGGAGTATAATTATATGCAGAGTGAGAGTTCTGAGCCCCATGTTGCGTTCCCCAGCCTGGAGGTTCTGTGCTGTGAATGCAAACCCCTGGAGATCTGGCTTTGAAGGCAAGTGGGGCTTAATTTCAGGAGCCCTATAGGACTGAGGGAAACAGACTTCACTCTTAAAGGGCACACACAAAATCCTATGTGTACCAGGACCCAGGGCAAAAGCAGTAATTTGACTGAAGCCTGGGCCAGACTTCCCTTGTTGGAGAGTCTCTGGGAGAAGTGGGGATGCCTGTGACTCTTCTTATGGACACAGACACTGGTGGTAGCCACACTCAGGAGCTATCTATTGCACAGCTACTGATGCTTGTAGCTGCCATCTTGAAATCTTCCCTCTGGCTCGTTAGTGTCAGGACTTGACACCACCCAACAGCCTGTGGGCACCAAAATTGGGATGCTTCAAGCCAAAAAATTAACTGAGTGGGGACACAGACCACTCATCAGCAGACAGGCTGCTTAAAGACATCCTAAGACCTCAGTTCAGTTCAGTTCAGTCGCTCAGTCATGTCTGATTCTTTGTGACCCCATGAATTGCAGCACAACAGGCCTCCCTGTCCATCACCAACTCCCTGCCTCTAAATATGGCCCTGCTCAAAGGACCAAGATTCTGCTCCACCCACCACTGAGCAGGCAATAGCCCTGCCATCCAGGAAGCCTGCACAAGCCTCCAGACCAGCCTCACCCACCAGAAGGTAGACGCCAGAGGCAAGAAAACCATGATCTAGCAGCCTGCATATCCAGTCCACTAACAGTAGGGCAACACAAGCTTTGGAACACAGCAATCTCCCATAATCAACTGTGTCAAGAACCTGCCCCTGCTCATCAGCAATCTGACATCAGCTCTGGGATGCCTGGGCCCTGCAGCCAGATTCCAGGAAGCGGCTCTGCTTGCCACTAGTATGGCATTAACCCCAGGACCCAGAATCACCAAGCAGAGGGCAGGCAACAGCTCAGAGTCTTATAAATGCTGACTCTACCCACCAGAGAGCCAGCACTAGCCCTGAGGCCCCTGAGGGTTCCACAATGAGCTGCTTCAGAACCAGGTCTAACTAGTACACAGGAGCATCCATACAAGGTAGGGCCTGGCAACCAATCAGGCTACAGGACAACAAGCCCACTAGACTGCCACATAGTCAGCCCACCACAACAGAAGGACCCATGCAGCCCTCTTGGGGGAATCCCTAGAACCTACAGTTTGAGTGATGAGAGGGGAGTGTACTGCTGGGACACATAGGATGTTTCCTACAGAAGGCCACTTCTCCAAAGTTGAGAAGAGTGACTAACCTACCACATACATAAAGATACAAATAGCAACTTAGGCAAAATGAGGAGGCAAAGGAATATACTCCAGATGAAGGAAGAGATAAAATCCTAGATGAAGAAATAAGTAAAGTGTAGACAGACAATATACCAAGAAAAGGTTCAGAGTAACGACTGTCAAGATGATCAAAGAACTTGGGAAAAGAATGTATACAGAGAGTAAGAAGTTAGCAGTTCCTGTTATAAGGAGAAAACAAAAGACCAACTAAACAGAGATGAAGACTACAAATGAAATGAAAAATACACTAGAAGGAAACAACAGGAGACTAAATGATACAGAGGAATGCATCAGTGAGCTGAAGACAGAGCAAGGGAAATCACTGTCACTGTACAGATTAAAAAAAAAAGAATAAAATGAAATGAGGATAGTGTAAGAGACTCTGGGAAAATGTCAAGCATACTAGCATTAGCATTTTCAGAGAGAAAGGGTCGGAGAAAATATCTGAAGTCATAATAACTCATAACTTTCTAAGCCTGGGAAAAGAAACAGTCCAGGAAGTGCCGAGAGTTCCAAAGAGGAACCACACTAAGACACATGATAATTAAAATGACAAAAATTGAAGATAAAGAGAGAATATTAAAAGCAGCAAGGGAAAAGCAACAAATACCATACAAGGAATGCCCATAAGGTTACCAGCTTATTTTTCAGCAGAAACTCTGCAGGCCAGAAAGGAGTGGCACCATATATGTAAAATGATGAAAAGAAAAAACAAAAACCCTACAACCAAGAATCTTCTACCCAGGATGGTTCTCTTTCAGATTTGACAGAGAAATCAAGTTTTATAGACAAACAAAAGATTAACTTGAGCGCCAGCAAAACAGCTTTCCAACAAATGTTAAATGAACTTTTCTAGGAGAAAATGAAAGGCTACAACTAGAAACAAGAAAATTATTGAATGGAAAAGCTCACTAGTAAAGGCAAACATACAGTAAAGGGAGGATATCATCCCCACAAAAAGCTAGTAGGGAGGTTAAAAGATCAAAGCAGTAAGCAGTTAAGGGATACACAAAGCAATCAGATGTGAAATATGAAACAAAAAATAGTAATCATGGAGGGAAGAGAGTGCAAATGCAGGTATTTAAAATGCATCTGAAATTAGAGATCAGCAATGTAAAACATGTTAAGATCATGGCATCCAGTCCCATCAGTTCAGTTCAGTTCAGTCGCTCAGTTGTGTCCGACTCTTTGCGACCCCATGCATTGCAGCACGCCAGGCCTCCCTGTCCATCACCAACTCCCGGAGTTCACTCAGACTCACGTCCATTGAGTCCGTGATGCCATCCAGCCATCTCATCCTCGGTCGTCCCCTTCTCCTCCTGCCCCCAATCCCTCCCAGCATCAGAGTCTTTTCCAATGAGTCAATTCTTCGCATGAGGTGGCCAAAGTACTGGAGCTTCAGCTTTACCATCATTCCTTCCAAAGAAATTCCAGGTTGATCTCCTTCAGAATGGACTGGTTGGATCTCCTTACAGTCCAAGGGACTCTCAAGAGTCTTCTCCAACACCACAGTTCAAAAGCATCAATTCTTCGGTGCTCAGCCTTCTTCACAGTCCAACTCTCACATCCATACATGACCACAGGAAAAACCATAGCCTTGACTAGACGGACCTTAGTCGGCAAAGTAATGTCTCTGCTTTTGAATATACTATCTAGATTGGTCATAACTTTTCTTCCAAGGAGTAAGTGTCTCTGCTTTTGAATATACTATCTAGATTGGTCATAACTTTTCTTCCAAGGAGTAAGCGTCTTTTAATTTCATGGCTACAATCACCATCTGCAGTGATCCTGGAGCCCCCAAAAATAAAGTCTGACACTGTTTCCACTGTTTCCCCATCTATTTCCCATGAAGTGATGGGACCAGATGCCATGATCTTCGTTTTCTGAATGTTGAGCTTTAAGCCAACTTTTTCACTCTCCTCTTTCACTTTCATCAAGAGGCTTTTGAGTTCCTCTTCACTTTCTGCCATAAGGGTGGTGTCATCTGCATATCTGAGGGTTTTGATATTTCTCCCAGCAATCTTGATTCCAGCTTGTGTTTCTTCCAACCCAGCGTTTCTCATGATGTACTCTGCATAGAAGCTAAATAAGCAGGGTGACAATATACAGCCTTGATGTACTCCTTTTCCTATTTGGAACCAGTCTGTTGTCCCATGTCCAGTTCTAACTGTTGCTTCCTGACCTGCATACAGATTTCTCAAGAGGCAGGTTAGGTGGTCTGGTATTTCCATCTCTCTCAGAATTTTCCATAGTTTATTGTGATCCACACAGTCAAAGGCTTTGGCATAGTCAATAAAGCAGAAATAGATGTTTTTCTGGAACTCTCTTACTTTTTCCATGATCCAGCGGATGTTGGCAATTTGATCTCTGGTTCCTCTATCTTTTCTAAAACCAGCTTGAACATCAGGGAGGTCCCATCACTTCATGGCAAATAGATGGGCAAACAGGGGAAATAGTGAGAGACTTTATTTGTTTGGGGGGCTCCAAAATCACTGCAGATGGTGACTGTAGCCATAAAATTAAAAGATGCTTTCTCCTTGGAAGGAAAGTTATGACCAACCTAGACAGCATATATTAAAAAGCAGAGACATTACTTTACCAACAATGGTCAGTCTAGTCAAGGCTATGGTATTTCCAGCAGTCATGTATAGATGTGAGAGTTGGACTATAAAGAAAGCTGAGGACTGAAGAATTGATGCTTTTGAACTGTGGTGTGGGAGAAGACTCTTGAGAGTCCCTTGGACTGTAAGGAGGTCCAACCGGTCCATCCTAAAGGAGATCAGTTCTGGGTGTTCATGGCAAGGACTGATGCTGAAGCTGAAACTCCAATACTTTGGCCACTTGATGCAAAGAACTGACTCATTTGAAAAGACCTTGATGTTGGGAAAGATTGAAGGCAGGAGGAGAAGGGGATGACAGAGGATTAGATGGTGGGATGGCATCACTGACTCAATGGACATGAGTTTGAGTAAACTCTGGGAGTTGGTGATGGGCAGGGAGGCCTGGCATGAGGCATTTCATGAGGTCTCAAACAGTCAGACACGACTGAGCAACTGAACTGAACTGCATGTAAAAAAACAATTAAAACTGCTTTGTATCTAAAGCAACATGATTTACAAAAACCTTGTGGTAACCACAAAATAAAAATCTATAACAGACATACACACACAAAAAAGAAAAAGGAATCCAAACACTAAAGAGAGTCATGTCACAAAGAAGAGAACAAAAGGCGGCAAAAATCTACAAAAACAAGCCCCAAACAACTAACAAAATGGCAGTAAGTACATCTCAATAATTATCTTAATTTTGAATTATCTAAATGTTCCAACCAAAAGATACAGACTGGCTGATTGTATACAAAAACAAGACCCATACATATGCTGCCTACAGGAGACTCACTTCAGATCTAGAGACACACACAAAGCTAAAGTGAGGAAATGGAAACAGGTATTCCATACAAATGGCAATCAAGAGAAAGACTGGGTAGCAATACTTAGATAAAACAGACTGTAGACTTGGAAGAGACAAAGGAGGACAACACATTAATCAAGGGATAAATTTAAGGAAAAGATATAAGAAATGTAAATATATATGCACCCCATATATAAGCACCTAAATATATAAGGTGAATATTAATGAGCATAATAGGAGAAACTGACAGGAAATAATAATAGTCAGGGACTTTAACATTCCACTTATATCAATGGACAGATCATCCAGACATACAGTCAGTAAGGAAATTCTTGCCTTAAACGACACATTAGATCAAATGAACTTAATTTATATACACAGAGAGTATTCCACCTGAAAGCAGCAAAATACACATTCTTTTCAAGTGCAAATGGAACATTCTCCAGGATAGATAACATGCTAGGCCAGAAAATAAGCCTTGATAAATTTAAGAAAACTGAGATCATATCAAGCATCTTTTACAATCACAAATCTATGAGATTAGAAATCAACTACAGGAAAAAACTATAAAACCACAAACGTGGAGGCCAAACTATAGCTACAAAATCATCAGTAGAGCACTGACTAAAACAGAGAGGAAATTCAAAAAATACGTAGAGACAAATGAAAATGAAAACACAACAATTCAGAACTTATGGGACACAGTAAAACCAGGTCAAAGAAGGACGTTTATAGTGATACCTGCTTATCTGACATTTTCCCAAAAAGGACACACAGATGGCCAATAGGCATATTAAAAGACGTCCAACATCACTGTCATCAGGGAAATGCAAATCAAAACCACAATAAGATATCACTACACACCTGTCAGAATGGCTAACATCAAAAAGAACACAAATAACAAGTGCTGGCAAAAATGTGGTGAAAATGGAATGCTAGTACACTGTTGGTGAGAATGTAAACTGATGCACTCACTGTCGAAAACAGTATGGAGGGGGAGAAAAAAACAGTATGGAGGTTTCTCAAAAAATAAAAATAGAAGTACCAATTCCACCCTTGGGTATTCATCTGAAAGGAAAAAAAAAAAAAACCCACTAATGTAAAAAGATACATGCACTCCAAAGTTCAGAGCAGCAATATTTACAATTGCCAAACAATGGAAGCAACTTAAGTGTCCAACAATAGATGAATGGATAAAGAAGACATGAAATATATACACAATAGAACACTACTAGGCCAAGAAAAGAAACTAGTGAATATAACAAAAAGAAACAAGCTTGCAGCTACAGAAAACAAACTATGGTTATTGGTGGGGAGAGAGAAGTGGGGAGGGTTAGTATAGGGGTAGTGGATTAGGATGTACAAACTACTAGGTATAAAATAAGCAAAAGCATATATTGTGCAACATAGGGAATATACCCAATATTTTATAGTAACTATAAAGTGTTGTGAATCACTATATTGTACACCTATAACATATAATATTGTACAGCAACTATACTTCAATAAAAAGAAATAAACTAGCAAAAAAACAAAGCAAACTTTGATGGTTAGGACCATATTGACTATATCCAAGATGACTAAATTTGAAACCAGGATCTTTTACTTTGTTAGCTCTGTGACCTTGAACAAGTTCCTTTATGTCACTCAGACTCAGTTTATCCATCTGTAAAAAGTAAACATCATCTATTTTTATGTCATTCTGAGTTTTTTTTTCTTCTCTACGATTCTTTCTCTTGTTTGTCTCAGTATTTTTTCTCAGGCTCAGCTAAATTTTAATTTCTCCAAACTAAATTTTAGAACTTAGTCCTCAGTTGCCAAATTTCCCTATCCAGACTTACTTTCTATACCTTTTAATTCCATGACTTTAAAAATTATGTGTATGTTAATCACTCTTAAATTTACAGCTCTTGTTGCAATATCTTTCCTGAACTCCAAACTTATGTACCTAACAAGTTGATATTCTGACTTAAATATCTTTTAGGTAGCTCATACTTAACATGGCCCAAAGCAAACTTTTAAAAAATGATTTCCAGTCCTTAGAAACTTAATCCAAGTTACCATCATTTTGTAATTGGCTAATCACAGTACTGGTTCATCTCTCTTCTGCTACCTTTGACCCTCTCCAGGCTATTTATCATAGAGCAGTCAAAGTCATCTGTTGCACATTTAAGCTCGATCATATTATTTTGTTAATAGCCCTTCATAGCTTCCTGCCAGGGTCCAGCCCCGGTGGATCCAGGGAATTCGAAGCAGGGACGGCGTCGGCGATTAAAGAGAGATTAATTAGAGATTTAAAGAGAGATTAGGGAAGAACAATGTAGTGAAAAAATAGAGGAGAAAAGAGGCTGCTATTCCTTGGTTTACACGGAAAGCTAAAGAAGTCTCAAGACAAGAGACTTGCCCTGTTCACGTAGGCCACAGGCGCCCGCTTGAATAGCAGAGAGTGCCCCGCCTTGGGCTCCCTCTCTCGTGGGTCTTAGAAGCCCAGGCAGAAAAGTGAACGCAGAGAGCCTCTGTGTTTCAAGGGATCAGCCTGAAAAAGAGAGGGAGGGAGAGGGAGAAAGAGAGAGAGAGAGTTGACGCGGGGGGAGCCACATTTTCTAGAAACTGGTCCATCTCTTTATTTTCCAGGAAAGCTTTTATACTTTTAGTTGTACATAGAGATCAGTGGATAATACAAAGTCATGCAGGGTCAGCCGCCCTGACCCTTATCGAGACCAGGCTTTCTCTCTGCATATCTTTCCGTATGCAAAAGGTCTCAGGTGACTTACATTATCTTCTGGCCAAGAGGCCTGTTAACACTTTATGGCTCTCTTCCTTAACGAATGTTAATCTCATTTCCCCTAAAGTGTTTTTCTTTAATCTGCATCACTCTTAAAGCACTAGAGTTACATCCCTATAGAACAAAGGTGCAGTGGGTTATAACAAAGAAGGTACTTAACTCAAAGATCTATGTTGCTACTTGTTTTTTCTATGTAACAACTATATCAACAAATAAAAGATATGAAAACTTGGTAGCAAGTTTTGGCTCAACAATGAAACCCTTAATCAGTCCTATTCTAATGATTTTTCCTACAATTTTTTAAGCTTTCTGTGCCTCTCATGGTTGGGAGGCTGTAAACAATCACATGCGCAGTTGCAAAAATCCGGACAGACCTGTCAGGCAAGTTAGAAAGCTATCAGAGGGGTTTGAGCTGAGTCACTCCTTTTACGCCCAGGAGACTTATTAATTAGAGCTCTAAGTTAATTTTCTTTAGAGAAAGGTGATCGGGGATAGCAAACTTTTAAAAAATGATTTCCAGTCCTTCGAAACTTAATCCAAGTTAAAATCTCTTCTATAGTCAGAAGAGTATAGTATAGCGAACAGTAAACGGACAGATTTTGGTTTCGGGGTAGATGCTCGGGCAGAGGACCCCTTGAGACCTGACTCGCTTTTGCCTGTCAAGCCTCTTCCTCATGACCTTTGTCATGGGCGGGATCCCTCGTGCTGTGTTGGCTCCCGGCAGCTTCCCATTTCATTCATCATAAAAGTTCACATTCTTCCCGGGCAAATGTCAGCAAACTTTTTCTTAAAGGGCCAGAGAACAAATATTAGGCTTTGCAGGCCAAATAGATTCTGTTGCAACTATGGAACATTACTATGCTATATCTATATATGAATAGTATTAAGATTCTAAACTGCCATGTCCAACAAAAATCATTGTATTTCCTGGGATATGCATAAAATTTATAAAACAAACAATATTAGTTTGATCAATAATTGTCAACATTTTTCATAGTAATTTAATATTTGTTGTAAAAAATATAAGGTACAGACTTACATATTTTTAGAAAAAGATTATGGCAAGGACATTAAACTAAAGGTTAAATAATTTTTCTGTAAAATGTACCAAAGAATTAATAGTGGACTTACTTTAGATTATTGATTCTAATTTCTGCACTTTCAGTGAGTTTCTTCGTTTCTTCTTTCCACCTATTGGCTGCTTTCTGTGTAGTAGCTAAGAGATGCCTCAGTTCAACTGTGGAATTTCGATTACTGTCTTCCATCTCTCTTAATTGAACTTCAAACCCATGTTCCTTTATTGAAAATTCATGCTCCATTGTACTGATCTAAGGAATAAAATGAAAATAGTATTTTCTTTTTCTTTTCTGTTATTCTAGAAGACATGGTGATCATTGATAAATACAATCATTTATTTTGTGGTCTGTGGCATAGAAATGTTTGGATGAGAAATCTATATAAAAATTTACAATTTGTCTCCACCATAGATGAAGACTTATCCTATGTTATAGTATAAATTTAATGAAACCAGAATTAAGATGGAGTACAAAATTTTTAACACTTTCCCCAACCCCTTGAAATGACAGTAGGAAAAAAACATACTACTAATATAAACCTGCTTTCATCATCTATTTTTACTTTTGCTGCCTGGAGGGACAATAAATGTTCATGCTCTTAGTAACTGAGAGCTGGGTTTAAATTGAAGCCAATTATGTTTTTTAAAACACACAAAAAAATGTTTATTGGTTTATTATAAAGGATACAATTCCAGCAGAGCCAGATGGAAGAGAGATACACAGCAAGGTACAGGATGGTAGGGGGTGTGCAGAGCTTCCAAGCCCTCTCCAAGTATGCCATGCTCCCAGCACCTGATGTGTTCATCGAAAGCTCCTCTGAGAGGCTCCTCAAGCCACTTTTGATTTACATAATAAAGTTCAGAGCTTCGTAAAGTTTAAAAAAGAAATTATATACGGGAATTCCTTTACTACCACAGTTAACGGTATACACAAACAATTCCCCCTCGCCCCCAGAAAAGACTAAAATGCTTTTCAGAAAGTTATATGAAAATGTCTTCAATTATTTCTAGGTTATTTATGTTATTATAGTAAAAAAAACCTTAATGTAGAATGAACATATGAATAAATGTTCTTTGGATACCCTAAAGCTTTCTCAACTTGAGGTTCAGGGAGAGAATTAACCCGAATGCTCTAAAGTACCCAGTGTACGTAATGAACTGTCTGCTTTCATATACATCTAGAATGAAACTACCTATTACCATATTTGAGGCAACTGATAAAATAGTTAAGTGGTTACTAGAACAATTTCTTTGGTATACTCTCAGGTTATCTTTATCTTGCTACACTGAAGAAATATTATAAGGAACACCTATCTTGTGATATTTTAAAGTAATGTGCTTTAAAAATGGTCACAGCTGGAATGGCTTCTAGTAAGTTATTAAATATGACTACTTTCAAACTGAAAAAAGAATGAATAAGAAGCCTCAATATTACTGATTGAAAAAACACCAAAGAAAACTCAACAACAGCTAAACTCACGGCTCATGGGGGAAAACTACAAACATTCTGTCCTCATTATTTCTGCTCAATGCTGCACACTTTCTAAATCT
Organism: Capricornis sumatraensis; assembly: GCF_032405125.1. NCBI lineage: Eukaryota > Metazoa > Chordata > Mammalia > Artiodactyla > Bovidae > Capricornis > Capricornis sumatraensis. The sequence goes on along the minus strand of NC_091085.1, from coordinate 36,121,488 downwards.
CTTAAACTTGCTTTCTCAAATGGTACACAAGTAGAAGACTGACTTTATAAATACTGGCACTGGAAAAACTACCTTGGGTTTATTAATTTTGTATCGTATTATTACTCCTGGGCAAGCCTCCTGAGGCTCTGTGACTTCTGCTCTATTTAAAACATTTTAAATTACTGAATTTTACAAATTTTGAACTGAATATCCTTCCTTGCCTCGATCTCTACTTTCTCTGGAGAAGCCAAGGTTCTGATATCTTAGGTGGAAGTATTTAATTCTGCCTCTGTCTCTCTCACACACAACATGCATTAAAAACTGATCTATGTCAACAAGGCCAAAAGCTGGTTCTTTGAAAGGATAAATAAAATTGACAAACCACTAGCCAGACTCATCAAGAAGCAAAGAGAGAAAAATCAAATCAATAAAATTAGAAATGAAAATGGAGCGATCACAACAGACAACACAGAAATACAAAAGATCATAAGAGACTACTATCAGCAGTTGTATGCCAATAAAATGGACAATGTGGAAGAAATGGACAAATTCTTAGAAAAGTACAATTTTCCAAAACTGAACCAGGAAGAAATAGAAAATCTTAACAGACCCATCACCAGCACGGAAATTGAAACTGTAATCAGAAATCTTCCAGCAAACAAAAGCCCAGGTCCAGACGGCTTCACAGCTGAATTCTACCAAAAATTTCGAGAAGAGCTAACACCTATCCTGCTCAAACTCTTCCAGAAAATTGCAGAGGAAGGTAAACTTCCAAACTCATTCTATGAGGCCACCATCACCCTAATACCAAAACCTGACAAAGATGTCACAAAAAAAGAAAACTACAGGCCAATATCACTGATGAACATAGATGCAAAAATCCTCAACAAAATTCTAGCAATCAGAATCCAACAACATATTAAAAAGATCATACACCATGACCAAGTGGGCTTTATCCCAGGGATGCAAGGATTCTTCAATATCCGCAAATCAATCAATGTAATTCACCACATTAACAAATTGAAAAATAAAAGCCATATGATTATCTCAATAGATGCAGAGAAGGCCTTTGACAAAATTCAACATCCATTTATGATAAAAACTCTCCAGAAAGCAGGAATAGAAGGAACATACCTCAACATAATAAAAGCTATATATGACAAACCTACAGCAAACATTATCCTTAATGGTGAAAAATTGAAAGCATTTCCCCTAAAGTCAGGAACAAGACAAGGGTGTCCACTTTCACCGCTACTATTCAACATAGTTCTGGAAGTTTTGGCCACAGCAATCAGAGCAGAAAAAGAAATAAAAGGAATCCAAATTGGAAAAGAAGAAGTAAAACTCTCACTGTTTGCAGATGACATGATCCTCTACATGGAAAACCCTAAAGACTCCACCAGAAAATTACTAGAGCTCATCAATGAATATAGTAAAGTTGCAGGATATAAAATCAACACACAGAAATCCCTTGCATTCCTATACACTAATAATGAGAAAATAGAAAAAGAAATTAAGGAAACAATTCCATTCACCATTGCAACAAAAAGAATAAAATACTTAGGAATATATCTACCCAAAGAAACTAAAGACCTATATATAGAAAACTATAAAACACTGATGAAAGAAATCAAAGAGGACACTAATAGATGGAGAAATATACCATGTTCATGGGTTGGAAGAATCAATATAGTGAAAATGAGTATACTTCCCAAAGCAATTTACAAATTCAACGCAATCCCTATCAAGCTACCAGCCATATTTTTCACAGAACTAGAACAAATAATTTCAAGATTTGTATGGAAATACAAAAAACCTCGAATAGCCAAAGCAATCTTGAGAAAGAAGAATGGAACTGGAGGAATCAACTTGCCTGACTTCAGGCTCTACTACAAAGCCACAGTCATCAAAACAGTATGGTACTGGCACAAAGACAGACATATAGATCAATGGAACAAAATAGAAAGTCCAGAGATAAATCCACACACATATGGACACCTTATCTTTGATAAAGGAGGCAAGAATATACAATGGAGTAAAGACAATCTCTTTAACAAGTGGTGCTGGGAAAACTGGTTAACCACTTGTAAAAGAATGAAACTAGATCACTTTCTAACACCGCACACAAATATAAACTCAAAATGGATTAAAGATCTAAATGTAAGACCAGAAACTATAAAACTCCTAGAGGAGAATATAGGCAAAACACTCTCAGACATAAATCACAGCAGGATCCTCTATGATCCACCTCCCAGAATTCTGGAAATAAAAGCAAAAATAAACAAATGGGATCTAATTAAAATTAAAAGCTTCTGCACAACAAAGGAAAATATACACAAGGTGAAAAGACAGCCTTCTGAATGGGAGAAAATAATAGCAAATGAAGCAACTGATAAACAACTAATCTCAAAAATATACAAGCAACTTATGCAGCTCAATTCCAGAAAAATAAACGACCCAATCAAAAAATAGGCCAAAGAACTAAATAGACATTTCTCCAAAGAAGACATACAGATGGCTAACAAACACATGAAAAGATGCTCAACATCACTCATTATCAGAGAAATGCAAATCAAAACCACAATGAGGTACCACTTCACACCAGTCAGAATGGCTGCGATCCAAAAATCTGCAAGCAATAAATGCTGGAGAGGGTGTGGAGAAAAGGGAACCCTCCTACACTGTTGGTGGGAATGCAAACTAGTACAGCCACTATGGAGAACAGTGTGGAGGTTCCTTAAAAAATTGCAAATAGAACTACCTTATGACCCAGCAATCCCACTGCTGGGTATACACACCGAGGAAACCAGAATTGAAAGAGACACATGTACCCCAATGTTCATCGCAGCACTGTTTATAATAGCCAGGACATGGAAACAACCTAGATGTCCATCAACAGATGAATGGATAAGAAAGCTGTGGTACATGTACACAATGGAGTATTACTCAGCCATTAAAAAGAATTCATTTGAATCAGTTCTGATGAGATGGATGAAACTGGAGCCGATTATACAGAGTGAAGTAAGCCAGAAAGAAAAACACCAATACAGTATACTAACACATATATATGGAATTTAGAAAGATGGCAATGACGACCCTGTATGCAAGACAGGAAAAAAGACACAGCTGTGTATAACGGACTTTTGGACTCAGAGAGAGAGGGAGAGGGTGGGATGATTTGGGAGAATGGCATTCTATCATGTATACGATCATGTAAGAATTGAATCGCCAGTCTATGTCTGACGCAGGATACAGCATGCTTGGGGCTGGTGCATGGGGATGACCCACAGAGATGTTATGGGGAGGGAGGTGGGAGGGGGTTTCATGTTTGGGAACACATGTAAGAATTAAAGATTTTAAAATTAAAAAAAAAAAAAAAAAAAACTGATCTATGCATCTACACAGTTTTATCACTCTTCCTGCCTAGTTTAACTCTCCATTTCTATTTGAAAAATCTATCTGCAGCTTGACAAGCCTTATTCTAAGGTCCTTCATGATAACGTGCTCTCTATCTAATTCTATGAGACTAGGTTATACTATTATTCCCTTCTCTTTGTTTCTGTCACAATGCATTCTCATTCCTGGATCTTCTTACATGCTCCCTTTGACTAGAATAATCTTTCCCCTCCAGCTTATCTTAGTTATTTCTACTCAACTTTTAGAACTTAACTAACTTATTGCTCCTACAGGGAAATTCTCTTACTATCTATCTAGAAAAAGCTCTCATAGTGTCCTATGCTTTTCCTAAAGAACACTTACTAGTTTGCAAAGATACAATTGAAGTTTGCCTACCTCCATGCAAATAATAAGTTTTTAAGGATGGGACCATGTCTTTTTTGTATACTATTACATCTTTACCATCTGAATCATAATAAAGGTATCAAAATTCAGTCTTTAAATGAACCCCAGATCCTTCAGTTGACACAATTCCAACTTAAACTGGACAGGTCTGCAATGATGCAGGATGGATAAGGGCCAAGACAACTCTGTCTTCAAAACAAAAGTCTCACTAATGATTCAATTCAGAATGCTGGGTTGGAAAAACAGATTTATGGTCTCCTTTCCCTTTTCCTTTGTGTCCTTCCTTTGCACAAAACTATTCACTCACATAGACAGGATCGCTAAAAACTAACCACATCTCCTAATTTTATATTTTTATGAGGAGTATTTAGACCACAAAGATATGTAGACTACAAAGATATGTAGATCCTTTGCAGAAAAAAGGAAGGAGTTAGGAAAAGAAAAAACTGGGGCAGAAAGGACAGTAGTGGCTTTATGATCAAATGAAAACTTCATAAAATAAGTTGTTATGGTTCTCAACCAACTGCCCTCTGAATACCCAACTGTTTTGATCTTTCTCGCTCCTAAAGATCACACACTTTCTCATGGGGGAGAAAATTAACAAAGTGTAGCACTAGATTCTTATGTTGTTAAAGAAGGAATCAGCTACAAAGCAATTTATCTGACAGCCCTCCTCCATAAAACAGAATTACAGCTATCTAGTCCCTTATTTACCAATGATTCTTTTCTCAAGCTACACGCAGACTTGGCATAAAGGGAGCATTTCTGGTAGGAAAACTTTTTTTTTTCTAAGAAACATCAGTTATTATTCTGAATTAAAGATGGACTAAACGCAGTATCAAGTAGGGGAAATTCATGCATTCCCTTCTCCCCCATTATAAGAACCCAATCCCCAAAACACAAGCATACTGTAAAATTACGCAAAATACAAAAAAATTAAAAAGACAAATATATAGTCTCTGTCTCAGAGAGATAACTACCTCTAACTTTTACATCATTGTTATTTATGAATTTTAAAATTGAGATTAGTGGATACAGGATTACAACATATATAAATACATATGCACACTTTTCATTTTAAAAAATACTTAGGACATAACAATACAAACACATTATAAATTATTTGGAAACATGATTTTTAATGATGACTCAATACAGCACTTTATAAATGTACCATAATTTAACTATTTCTAGATACGTTGTTTTTAATTTATTACAAATAATGTTGCAATGAACTTCCTTAAATTATAAGACACTGTAATTATTCTATTATGACTAAATTTTATAGACTCTCAATGTCTACCATTTTACACCTGCAGCTGCACATTCACTCAAACTGACAACTTGGCAGTTAATTAATACAGAGTTTAAACTTTTAAAAAACTTGTTTATTAGCAATTTGTTTTTCTTAGTTTGTGAATTCTGCTCACATCTCATACATGTTTCCCTATTGGGTTACAATTATTTTTTTCATATTTTTCAAAGCTCCTTGTGTGATCTTTGTCTTCTGTCATATTTATTAAAACTATTTCATCCAGTTATTTCTCTTTAAAATATTTTTAAAGTTGTTTTAAATATTTAAAAACCTTATATATAAATTTATCAATATATTTATTCATTTGCAATTCTCCCATTTTTCAGTTTTGCTGACAAAGTTCTTTCCCATCTATCAGTTAAATATTCAACTTCATTTCCTACTAATGCTATGATCACTAATAGTTTTTAGTTATTAATCCATATGAAAGTTATAATATGACATTTAAAAATAAGAAAATTTAAGATTTTTTCAAAGTACACTGTCATTTTTAAATTATGGAAATGTTTCAGTATAGAAACTTTCAAGCATATACACAATGGAAAAACTTTACAACAAATCCCTATATGCTTATCGCCTAGTTTCCATAATCATTAAATTCACAGCCACTCCTGTTTGATCTATAATTCTACTTACCTTCCTCTGCCAAGATTTACCTCTCTCTAGCTTACAATGACATACTGAACATGAATTTTAAGGGTACAACTCAATTTTTATACATATAGTGACGTACGAGCATCACCACCCAGATTTAGCTACTTCAGAAACTGGCTCTCTTATGTGCCCTTCTAATCAGTATTCATCCAACTAAAATGCAACCACTATTCTGATTCCATCCTTATAGGTAATTATGCCTGTTCTTCATTTGCATATAATGAAATTAATATAAGTTTTTTAATGTCTGGCTTCTTTTTCCAATATTATATCTGTGAGACTCATGCCATTGCTTATAGATGCAATTCATTCTTTTCATCTATTCCATGTATGAACATACCATAATTTATTTATGTCATCTCACATTGATGGACATTTTAATTATTTCCAGTGTTTTGATAAGACTAACATTTCTATGAATATTCTTGTACACATATTTTGATGAACACAAGCACTCATACCAGCTGGGTATGTAGCTAGTATTTTTATTATTATTATTTGGCATAGTATGTATGTATATCCAACTTAAAAAAGATACTACCAAATGGTGGCTATACCAATTTATATAACCAAAATAACCAATGAAGATACTGGATTTTTTACAACTTTGTCAACACTTGATACTGTCAGTTTTTAAAATTTCAGTCATTCTGGTATGCATGCTATAGTACCTCATTATAGTTTTAATTATATTTCCATAGTAAATAATGAAGTTGAACTTTTTTTCATATATTCTCTTTTATAGACTAATTTTTTTGTTCATTTTTGGAAATGGGGTGTCTGTTTTTTTCTTTTTAACTTTTTTTCTTACTATTTCATTATTAACTGGTAAAAGTTTTTATATTCTAGATATGAGTCTTTTTTGGTTGTATGTATTATAAATACTTTCTTCTACTTTTTACTCTCTTAATGGTGTCCCTTTTGATGACTTAAAAATCTTAATTTTAAAGAAATCCAATTATCTACCTTTTCACTATGATTAGCTCTCTTTTTGTTCTGTTTAAGAAATTCTTTCTTAGCCAAGATCATGAAGGTTCTCCTTGAAGCTCCATCATTTTATATTTCACATTTAGGTCTACAAGGCAGCTCAAATTAATTTAAATAAATGGTGTGATATAAGGATCAAGGTTTATTTTAAAAATATGGACCGAGCTGAACTCACAATATTTACTGTAAAGATAATTATTTCCCTAATGAACTTTTGTGGTGCCTTTGTTATAATGAGGTGATTATGAAAACTGGGTTTGTCCCTGGATTCTGTTTGTTCTATTGATCAGGTTGATTACTCTCCTGTTGATTACACACTGTATAGCTTTATATCAAGTAATATCTGGTAGTGTGATCTTTCCCCTTTGTTTTTCAAAGATTCCTCACAGATTAAAGCAAAAAAGCACACGCTTCTTTGTATGATGAAAGAGTCTCTTTTTCAGAGTTTAATCTTTTATAAATAACTACAGTGTTTGACACTTGCAATAGGAGGCATTCAATAAAAATATGCTGATATGAATTAGGTTGGGATGTGACTTCTTATGAGTCCTCACAGCAGTGAAAAACAAAGTGAAACACTAATGTCCTTACTATGAAAATGGAAAATATAGACCTTTCTCATAAAAAGTAAATGCCACTTGTAAGGACTCCCCCTTCACACCCCAGACACAAATACAATCAACTGATACAGTTCTAAATAATTTTTAAAAATTTTAAACAGTATTCAAAATGCATATATATTTAATATAAATAGCTATGTTTTATATATAAATGAAACATAATAAGGTCAACTAAAATTTAAAAAAAGAGTTAATGCCACTTTTACAAAAGTCGCACAGATTGGGGAAAGGCAGGCAACATACTGATGGTGATACCTGTGCTTGAAACTCCCTTGAACAGGTTATCATGTCCCTATTGCCAAACCATATAAGCATTAGAGAAAGAAGCAGGTGGGGAAGAGAGAGAAAAGGGAATTTTTTTCCAGAGGACACTTTTGTCCCTTGCCTTTTCCCTGGCATGGAATTTTTAGACTACCTATGAGTAGTTCTCAGAGCATACTGATGTACCATTATCTGCAGAGCTAGTTTTAAGAGCTCTATTTTTGAGTGGCTATTAGGTGGTTCAGATGGTAAAGAATCTGCCTTCAATGTGGGAGACTGGGTTCGATTCCTAGATTAGGAAGATGCCCTGGAGGAGGGCAAGGCAACCTACTTCAGTATTCTTGCCTGGAGAATCCCCATGGACAGAGAAGCCTGGCAGGTTCATGGGGTTGCAAAGAGTTGGACATGATGGAGCAACTGAGTACAGCACATTTTAGAGGGAAGAGAGGACAGCAGTCCGTAAAGTTATCTATAGTTTTGCTAGCACTGCTTAAATTGCTTTGGCAGGAATATCAGTGCATTTCATGGTTGGAAAAGCTTTTTTGTGTGTGTGGATAGTGAAAGCAATCATTTTCAAGTGTGCTTGCCAAGTTCTGCAACACAGAAAAGACTGGTTAATGCTCTGCATTATGATCTAGTGCTAACTGATGAGACTTAAAAAAAGGTCTTAAAAATGTTTTAACAGGTCTCTGTAAATATTCTCTATATTTTGAATTTCACAGGTACACATTTAATTCTAACTAGATTTGAATATACCTTTAATTTGGCTTTTTTTTGAACCTCAAGAGCAATCTTTCTCAAATCTTCAGTCTGTTTCTGTAACTGTTCATTTTCCTGCTGAAGTTTCAACCTTTGTTCACTGACAAATCCACAGTTCTCTCTCTCAGACTCCAATATATTTTGAAGTTTCTGAATCATTTCTTGGCAACGTGATATCTCTTCTGAGGAACTGATTAAAAAAACAAAACAAAAAGAAACTTTAAACTTAATGATCTGGAATAGAAGTCAAGAAGTCTGTCCATATTTTATACTGCAGACTTGTTTTCTTCGTTCTGAATCATTTATCTTCACTTTAGACTTAAACTGTGCGGTTTTACAATGTATGTTACACCAACCAAATATACTCCATTTAGCAATCTTAACTAATAACAGAAAACTGAATTGCTATCACTCACTAAGGAAGTCAATGTGAAACCTCTTTCCAATTATTCCTAAAACTGAGAATCAAGGACTTCAAGAGGACAAATGAAAGCTAATGATGAGGAAGGTGGACAGGTAATAATCAAAACTCTTTTAATCATTAATCAACTCTATAGAAGACATTTGCTGACTATACTAAATTATGAATTATAATAAGACAATTCAAATAAAAAAAATAAACTTCTAGTTGTATAAACTTATTTTATTTTATCATAGTTTAAACAGGTTATATTTCTTGAACTTTCTCAACAATAGATTACTGAGTGACAAGACCTCCAGACATGTATATTGTTTCAACATACTGCTAATTTTTATTCCTATCTTTTAAAATTTCCATCTTTTCAATCCCAGGTAATCAAGTACTATGAACATTCCCTAGCCATTGGGTGTCATAGGAAATATATAATATCCTTTACTGTCATAATATTGTAGCTCCTTTTTTCCTGTCTCAAACTTGGCTAACAAAGTTCCTAATGAAATGGATGTAGGTAATGATCCTCAAATGATGCTCAAGTCAGAAAGATGCTAAGATAAAAAATAACAACACATTATGTGCATCGAAACAGGAGTCCAAAATGTTACTATTTATAAACAATTATTGCAAAAAAGTGAAAGCTGAATCAGATCAAGCCCCTTGATCTAATTTTTAAAAAAATGCATGGGGCAGGAACAAGGTAAATGATATGATATATATGCATGTGGGTAGAGAAGACTCTTGAGAACCCCATGAACAGTATGAAAAGGCAAAATGATAGGATACTGAAAGGGGAACTCCCCAGGTTGGTAGATGCCCAATATGCTACTGGAGATCAGTGGAGAAATAACTCCAGAAAGAATGAAGGGATGGAGCCAAAGCAAAAACAATACCCAGCTGTGGATGTTGACTGGTGATAGAAGCAAGGTCCAATGCTGTAAAGAGCAATATTGCATAGGAACCTGGAATGTCAGGTCCATGAATCAAGGCAAATTGGAAGTGGTCAAACAGGAGATGGCAAGAGTGAATGTCGACATTCTAGGAATCAGTGAACTAAAATGGACGGGATTGGGTGAATTTAACTCAGATGACCATTATATCTACTACTGCGGGCAGGAATCCCTTAGAAGAAATGGAATAGCCATCATGGTCAACAAAAGAGTCCGAAATGTAGTACTTGGATGAAATCTCAAAAATGACAGAATGATCTCTGTTTCCAAGGCAAACCATTCAATATCATAGTAATCCAAGTCTATGCCCCAACCAGTAACGCTGAAGAAGCTGAAGTTGAATGGTTCTATGAAGACCTACAAGACCTTTTAGAACTAATACCCAAAAAAGATGTCCTTTTCATTATAGGGGACGGGAATGCAAAAGTAGGAAGTCAAGAAACACCTGGAGTAACAGGCAAATTTGGCCTTGGAATGCGGAATGAAGCAGGGCAAAGACTAATAGTTAGCAAACACCCTCTTCCAACAACACAAGAGAAGACTTTACACATGCATATCACCAGATGGTCAACACTGAAATCAGATTGATTATATTCTTTGCAGCCAAAGATGGAGAAGCTCCACACAGTCTACAAAAACAAGACCAGGAGCTGACTGTGGCTCAGATCATGAACTCCTTATTGCCAAATTCACACTTAAATTGAAGACAGTAGGGAAAACCACTAGACCATTCAGGTATGACCTAAATCAAATCCCTTATGATTACACAGTGGAAGTGAGAAATAGATTTAAGGGACCATATCTGATAAGATAGTGTGCCTGAGGAACTATGGATAGAGGTTTGTGAAACTGTACAGGAGACAGGGATCAAGACCATCCCCATGGAAAAGAAATGCAAAAAAAGCAAAATGGCTGTCTGGGGAGGCCTTACAAATAGCTGTGAAAAGAAGAGAAACGAAAAGCAAAGGAGAAAAGGAAAGATATAAGCATCTGAATGCAGAGTTCCAAAGAGCAGCAAGAAGAGATAAGAAAGCCTTCTTTAGCAATCAATGCAAAGAAATAGAGGAAAACAACAGAATGGGAAAGGCTAGAGATCTCGTCAAGAAAATTAGAGATACCAAGGGAACATTTCATGCAAAGATGGGCTCGAAAAAGGACAGAAATGGTATGGACCTAACAGAAGCAGAAGATATTAAGAAGAGGTGGCAAGAATACATGGAAGAACTGTACAAAAAAGATCTTCATGACCCAGATAATCATGATGGTGTGATCACTCACCTAGAGCCAGACATCCTGGAATGTGAAGTCAAATGGGCCTTAGAAAGCATCACTACAAACAAAGGTAGTGGAGGTGATGGAATTCCAGTTGAGCTATTTCAAATCCTGGAAGATGATGCTGTGAAAGTGTTGCACTCAATACACCAGCATTTTGGAAAACTCAGCAGTGGCCACAGGACTGGAAAAGGTCAGTTTTCATTCCAATCCCAAAGAAAGGCAATGCCAAAGAATGCTCAAACTACTGCACAATTGTACTCATCTCACACACTAGTAAAGTAATGCTCAAAAATTTCCAAGCTAGGCTTTAGCAATACGTGAACCGTGAACTTCCAGATGTTCAAGCTGGTTTCAGAAAAGGCAGAGAAACCAGAGATCAAGTTGCCAACATCTGCTGGAACATGGAAAAAGCAAGAGAGTTCCAGAAAAACATTTATTTCTGCTTTATTGACTACGCCAAAGCCTTTGACTGTGTGGATCACAATAAACTGTGGAAAATTCTGAAAGAGATGGGAATACCAGACCACCTGACCTGCCTCCTGAGAAACCTATATGCAGGTCAGGAAGCAACAGTTAGAACTGGACATGGAAAATAAATAAATTTAAATTAAAAAAAATAAAAAAGAAAAAATACACACACAGAAAAGAACTGGACATGGAACAACACACTGGTTCCAAATAGGAAAAGGAGTACATCAAGGCTGTATATTGTCACCCTGCTTATTTAACTTATATTCAGAGTACATCATGAGAAAGCCTGGGCTGGAAGAAGCACAAGCTGGAATCAAGATTGCTGGAAGAAATATCAATAACCTCAGATATGCAGATGACACCACCCTTATGGCAGAAAGTGAAGAGGAACTAAAGAGCCTCTTGATGAATGTTAAAGAGGAGAGTGAAAACGTTAGTTTAAAGCTCAACATTCAGAAAACGAAGATCATGGCATCTGGTCCCATCACTTCATGGGAAACAGATGGGGAAACAGTGGAAACAGTGTCAGACTTTTTTGGGGGCTCCAAAATCACTGCAGATGGTGACTGCAGCCATGAAATTAAAAGACGCTTACTCCTTGGAAGAAAAGTTATGACCAACCTAGATAGTATATTCAAAAGTAGAGATATTGCTTTGCCAACAAAGGTCCATCTAGTCAAGGCTATGGTTTTTCCAGTGGTCATGTATGGAGGTGAGAGTTAGACTTGAAGAAAGCTGAGTGCCAAGGAACTGACGCTTTTGAACTGTGGTGTTGGAGAAGACTCTTGAGAGTCCCTTGGACTGCAAGGATATCCAACCAGTCCATTCTGAAGATCAGCCCTGGGATTTCTTTGGGAGGAATGATACTGAAGCTGAAGCTCCAGTACTTTGGCCACCTCATGCGAAGAGTTGACTCACTGGAAAAGACTCTGATGCTGGGAGGGACTGGGGGCAGGAGGAGAAGGGGACGGCAGAGGATGATATGGCTGGATGGCATCACTAACTCGATGGACGTGAGTGTGAGGTAACTCCGAGAGTTGGTGATGGACAGGGAGGCCCGGCGTGCTGCGATTCATGGGGTCGCAAAGAGTTGGACATGACTGAGCTACTGAACTGTACTGAATTGAGAGAAGACTCTACAACACAAACAACCCAGGTTTTCAACAAATTACTTGTAAGAAAGTAAGAGAGAAAGGAGGAGATTCCTGGATGTATATCTCCATTCCCATAGATACACACCTTTTCTTTATCCTTTCTTTAGTCAACAGGCACTTAGGTTATCCCAATACCTTGGCTATCGTCAAGAATACTGACTGCAATGAATACGGGAATGTAGATATCTCTTTGAGACAATCATTTTGTTGCCTTTGGATCTATACTCTGAAAGAGGATCGCTGGATCATACGGTAGTCCTACTTTTAATTTTTTGAGGCACCTCCATTCTGTTTTCCATGATGGCTGCACTAATTTACATTCCCACTAACAGCATAGAAGGGTTCCCTATTCTCCACATTCTTGTCAATACTTGTTATCTTTTGTCTTTTTGACAAGAGTCATCCTAACAGGTATGAGGTGATACCTCACTGTGGGTTTAATTTGCATTCCCCTGGTGATAAGTGCTTTTTGATATACCTTTGGTCAGCCATGTCTTCTTCTGAGAAAAATTTGATCAGATCCTTTGCCCAATTTTTTTCATTTTCTTTTCCCCTTTGAGTTGTTCAAGTTTATTATATATTTTGAAAATTAACTCATCAGGTGTATTATTTGCAAACATTTTTCCCTATGCCATAGTGTCTTTGTACTCTACTATTTTCTTTGCTGTGTAGGGACGTCTCAGTTTGATGTAACTTCATTTGAATAGTTTTGCTTTTGTTCCCTGTACTTGTGGGGTCATATCCAGAAAAAAAAAAAAAAATCACTGCCAAGACCAATGTCAAGAAGCGATTCCTGTTTGTTTCCTTCTAGCAGTTTCACAATTTCAGAATGTACATTTAAGCCTTTAATACATTATGAGCTGATTTTTGTATACGGTGTGTGGTAAGGTTCCAATTTTTCTTCCACATCTAAATGTCCAGTTTTTCCAGCACCATTTATTGAAGAGATTATCCTTTCCCCATGTGTGTTCTTGACACCCTTGTCAAACATTAGGTGACCACAAATGTATGCATTTATTTCTGTACTCTCTACTCTGTGCCATAACTATACATTGTTTTATACCAGTATTGTATTGTTTTGATTACCAAAACTTTGTAATATATTTTGAAATTAGGAAGCGTGATGCATCCAGTTTTTGTTGTTGTTGTTGTTGTTGTTCCAGAATGGTTTGGCTATTTCAAGTCTTTGGAGGTTCAATATGATTTTAGGATTTCTCTGTACTTCTGTGAAAACACCATTGGAATTTGATAGGGATTTTATTGACTCTATAGATGGCTTTGTGTAGTATGGATGTTTTAACATTATTATTTCATTCAATTTATAAACACACCTTTATATTATTTGTGACTGTCAAATTATTTCCTCAGTGTTTTTCAGTTTACAGATTTTTCATTTCCTTGGTTATAAATTCATTCTAAGTAATTTATTCTTTTTGGTGCTATGGTAGATGGAATTGCTAATTTTTTTCCATATAGTTTGCTGCTGGTGTATAGAAATTCAACTGATTTTGGAATGCTGGTTCTGTATCCTGAAGCTTTATTGAATTTGTGTATTTGTTCTAATGGCTTTGAGGCTGAGTCTCCAGTTTTCAAAATATGAGATCATATCATTTATAAACAAAGACAATTTTACTTCTCTTCCAATTTAGATGTTTTATTATTTTTTTTCTATCTAATTTCTCTAAGACATACAGTACTATGGAGAATACAACTGGCAAGACTGGGCACTCCTGTCTTTTTCATGATCTTAAAGTTTTTAGGTTTTCACCACTGGGTATGATGTTAGTTGTGTTCTTGTTATAAATGGGCTTTACTATGTAGAGGTACAATCTGTCTACATCTAATTTGTTGAGAGTTTTTAATCATGAATGATACTATATTTTGTAAAATGCTTTTTTATATCTATTGAAATGATCATATGAATTTCATACCTCATTCTTTAAGGTAGTGTTTCGTTACATTTATTGATCTGTGTATGTCAAAACATCCTTGCATCCCAGGTATTAATCCCACTATGATCCTCTTAAATTTGGTTTGTTAGTATTTACTTTTTAGGAGTTTTGCATTTATGTTTATCAAGGATATTAGCTTATTATTTTCTTATAGTATGTTTGTCTTGCTTTGGTTTTAGAGTAATGATGGCCTTGTAAAATGAGTTTGGAAATGTTTTCTCTTCTTCAATTTTATGAAAGAGTTTGACATTAAATAATCTTTAAATGTTCAGAAGAATTCATCAGTGAAGCCATTTGGTTCTAACTTTTAAAAAATCCAAGGAGGTTTTTGATTATTGATTTAGTTTCCTTAATGTTAGGTAAAGACGACCAGGACACCAAAACAGGCTAACAGGCTTTAATGGCGAAGCGCTCCCGGGCGGGGTTCCTGGACCCGAACGAGGCAGGTCGAGGAAGTCCGCGCCCAGACCATGTTGGGGGTGGTTTTTATACGTTTGTTGCGAAGGATGGTCAGGCTAGATGGACGGGGGTTCGGATGCGTTCCCCGGCTGAGGTGTCACAGGCTTGACAAGTCCTTCTTCGTGGCTGGGGTGGGGTGGCTTTAGCTGCCGAAGTGTGCTGTTATTGGTCCCTGGGATCTGGGAGGCTCCTTCCCAGAGGGACCTCCCCCATGGTGGGAGGGAGAGGAGAGGCAGCCAATCATGGCCCCTGGGGTCGGCCTTACACTAATAGTAACTGGTCTGTTCAGATTTTCAATTTTTTATAAGGTTGCATATTTGTAAGAATTTATCAATTTTTTCATGGTTGTCCAACTTGTTTATGTATCTTTGTTCACTGTAGTCTCCTATAGTCCTCTGTTTTTGTGTGGTATCAGTGGTAATGTCTCCTTTTTTATTTCTGATTTTTATTTATTGAGTCTTCTCTCTTTTCTTAGGCTTCCCTGGTAGCAGAGCTGGTAAAGAATCCGGCCTGCAACGCAGGAGACCTTGGTTTGACTCCTGGATCGGAAGATACTGTGGAGAAGTGATAGGCTACCCACTCCAGTATTCTCGGGCTTCCCAGATGGCTCAGTCGGTAAAAAATCCTCCTGCAATGCAGGAGACCTGGGTTTGATCCTTGGGTGTGGAAGATCCCCTGGAGGGGGGCATGGCAACCCACTCTAGTATTCTTGCCTGGAGAATCCCCATGGACAAAGCAGCTGACTGGGCTACAGTCCATGGGGTCACAGAGAGTCAGACATAACTGAGCTACTAGGCACAGCACAGCTCTCTATTTGATTTATTTCTGCTCTAATCTTTGTCATTTCCCTAACGGTGGGCTTAGTTTTCCCTTCTTTTCTTGTTTCTTTAGGTGTAAAGCTGGGTTGTTTATTGAGATGATTTTCAAAATGTACACATTTATCACTGTAAACTTTCCTCTAAGAACTGCTTTCACTGCATCCCATACATTTTGTATATTTTGTTTCTATCTTTGGTTGTCTTAAGATACTTTCTTTTTCCATTTTGATTTCTTCTTTGACCCACAGGTTGCTCAGGAGTGTGTTATTTAATTTCCACCTGTTCTGTTAATTTTTCAGTTTTGCTCCTGTTACTGCATTTCAGTTTCATATCACTATGGCTGGAAAAGATACCTGATATAATTTTAGTCTTCTTAAATTGGCTAAGATTTATTTTTGTGGTCTATCATATGACCCATTCTGGAGAATGTTTTGTGTATACTTGAGAAGAACATGCACTGTGTTGCCGTTGTATAGAAAGTTACTAGGTCTATTTGGTCTTTAGTGTTGCTCAAACGTGCTGTTTTCTTATTGATTCTCTGTCTGGATGATCTACCTATTAGTGAAGGTAAGGTACTGAAGCTCCTTAGTATTACTGCTTGCCTTCTATTTCTCCCTTCAGTTCTTTTAATATTTGGTTTACTATACCTAGGTGCTTTGATTTTGAGCGCATATGGTTTTATGACTTTTTTTTAACAAATTAACTCCTTTGTCATTATAAAATGACTGCCTTGATTCTTGTGACAATTTTTGACTTAAATTCTATTTTGCCTGATGTAAGCCATCTCTGCTGTCTTTTGGGTACCACGTGCATGGGCTATCTTTCACCATCTCTTAACTTTTAGTTTGTGTGCTTCTTCATATTTAAAATCAGTCCCAGGTAGGCAGAGTACAGTTGGAACTTGATTTTTAATCCATTGAGCCTACGTCTTTTAACTGGAGAATCAATCCACTCACATTAAAAGTCATTATGAGTAGATAAGGCCATAACACTATTGCCATTTGTCAACTATTTTCTATTTTGTAGTTCCTTGATTCCTTCACTCCTATTTTGTTGTCTTCTTGTTGATTTTTATACTATGTTTTCATTCCTTTATCTTTTGTGTACTTATTACATACTTTTTCTTTGTTGATTAGCATGAGGCTTACAGGAAACAGTTTATATTAAGCTGGTAATAATTTGCCTTCAATCACATAAAAATCTCTAATTTTACTTCTCTCATTTTTTTTATTATTGGTGTATAATTTATATCTTTTTATATAATATATCCATGAACACATATTGTACCTATTGTCATTTAAAAATGTTTATCTTTTAACTTCTATACTAGAGTTAAAAATTATTTATTTACCACCATTACAGTGTTAGAGTATTCTGAATTTGACTATATATTTACCTTTACCACTAAAAGTTTATACTTTCATATGTTTTTATGTTGCTAATTAAGTGTCCTTCCATTTCAACTTGAAAAATTCCCTTCATCATTTCTTGCGTAAGTCTAGTGGTAATGAACTCCCTTTTGATTTCTGCTTGTCTGGGAAAGTTTTTATCTCTACTTTGTTTCTGATGGACAGCTTTGCAGGATATAGTATTTTTGGTTCACAGTTGTTATTCAGCACTTTGAATATACTGTGCCACACACTCTCTCTTGGCCTGCAAGATTTCTTCTGAGAAATCCATTGACAGATTTATGCAGGGATTTGGGGAGTCCCATGTATGTGATGAGTCCCTTATTTCTTACTATTTTCAAGTTCTCTTTTTTTAACTTCTGGCATTTTGATTATAATGTGTCAAGTAAAGTTCTTGATGTTCACCCTAATTTGTGCTTCTTTGGGCATCATGGATCTGGATGTTCATTACTCTCCCCAGATCTGGGAAGTTTTCTGTTATTTCTTTAAATAAACTTTCTATCCTTTCTCATCTTTGCTCCTTCTAGAATTTTCACTGATTCACTTCAAGGTGTCCCATAAGTCATGTAGGTTTTCTTCACTCTTTTTCATTCTTTTTTGTTTTGTTCCTCTAACTGAATTGATTTCAAGTGACCAGTCTTTGAGTTAGCCGATTTTTCTTCTACATGATCAAGTCTGCTGATAAAGCGCTTTATTGAATTTCATTGTATTCTTTAACTCCAGGGTTTGTTTGGTTCTCTCTTTATGGTTTCACTTAGTTAAATTTTTCATTTTGTCCATGTATTGTTTTTTTTCCTGATTTCATTTAGTTAAGCATCTGTATTCACCAAGTTACCTTAAGACAATTATTTTTAATTTTTTGTCAAGAAGTTCATGGATCCCCATTTGTTTGGGGTTGATTAGAAGAAACACAAGCTGGAATCAAGATTGCCAGGAGAAATATCAATAACCTCAGATATGCAGATGACACCACCCTTATGGCAGAAAGTGAAGAGGAACTAAAAAGCCTCTTGATGAAAGTGAAAGTGGAGAGTGACAAAGTTGGCTTAAAGCTCAACATTCAGAAAACGAAGATCATGGCATCTGGTCCCATCACTTCATGGGAAATAGATGGGGAAACAGTGGAAACAGTATCAGACTTTATTTTCTGGGGCTCCAGAATCACTTCAGATGGTGACTGCAGCCATGAAATTAAAAGACGCTTACTCTTTAGAAGAAAAGTTATTACCAACCTAGATAGCATATTCAAAAGCAGAGACATTACTTTGCCAACAAAGGTCCATCTAGTCAAGGCTATGGTTTTTCCAGTGGTCATGTATGCAGGTGAGAGTTGGACTGTGAAGAAGGCTGAGCATTGAAGAATTGATGCTTTTGAAGAA
Organism: Capricornis sumatraensis; assembly: GCF_032405125.1. NCBI lineage: Eukaryota > Metazoa > Chordata > Mammalia > Artiodactyla > Bovidae > Capricornis > Capricornis sumatraensis. The sequence continues at coordinate 36,102,827 of NC_091085.1, read as the reverse complement.
GACTGTTGAGAGTCCCTTGGACTGCAAGGAGATCCAACCAGTCCATTCTGAAGGAGATCAGCCCTGGGATTTCTTTGGAAGGAATGATGCTAAAGCTGCAACTCCAGTACTTTGGCCACCTCATGCGAAGAGTTGACTCATTGGGAAAGACTCGGATGCTGGGAGGGATTGAGGGCAGGAGGAGAAGGGGACGACAGAGGATGAGATGGCTGGATGGCATCACTGACTCGATGGACATGAGTCTGAGTGAACTCCGGGAGTTGGTGATGCACAGGGAGGCCTGGCGTGCTGTGATTCATGGGGTCGCAAAGAGTCGGACACGACTGAGTGAGTGAACTGAACTAGAGTCTTATTAGTTTGCTTTGGTGGTGTCATGTTTGCTTGGCTCTTTGTTGCCATCTGTGCATTTGAAGGAGCAGACTCCTCTTCCAGTCTTTAGACTGGTTTTGACAGCTAAAGTCCTTTTCTTGCCTCATTTCAGAACTGATGGGACTGACTCTGGGTTCTCAGCTAGGTGGAACTGAGACCATGTCATGCGGTTGTTGCCAGTCCATGACTGGCAGACCTGTAACCAGGAGTGCAGTCAAATGTTATGCCTACTAGGATTCTAAGGGTGCTCCTATCATGTCACTGGGCTGGTTTATGGGCAGGCCAAACTGCTTCTCAACCGTGGTAGAGTGAAACTAGAGCTGGGTCACAGACTGCTTCAGGGATCGTAGTCAAGTCTGAGCTGGTGGTCCTATAATGGGGGCATCTACAGGCATTAGCTTCTGCTTGCATTGGGTGAATTCCTGGGCATGTAAGACTGCCTCAGATTGTGGTAGAATGGGGTTGGATCCATGTAGTGTGGCTTTTGCTGGATCTGCAGTCATGTCAATGATTGGCAGACTTGTTACCAGGGGAACAATCAGGTGTGGCAGGTCTGTTAGTGCTCCTGTCTGGTTACTGGGCTGGTTCCCGGTGGGCAGCATTAGTTCAAGCTGCGGGAGAGTGGAACTGCAGCTGGGTAAACAGGAGTGCTCCGGGGTCCACAGTCAGGTCTGAAGTCAGCAGGCCTATTGATAAAGAGTTCCCAGAAGGATTCCTTGGGAAGGGGCTAGGTGCAGGATTGGGCAAGCAGGGCTAGAGCCAAGTCCACAGAAGATGAGGTTGCTTTGAGTTCACAGATGACACCACAGTTGGAGGGCCTGTCACTGGTACACAGGCTTGCTTCCTCATTTTGGGGCTCTACCAGGGTTTTACAACCTCCTACATGGATCTCAGTGCTCCCCTAAAGGCACTTTTGTCTATGGATGCTTGTTAAATATTTGTTTCTGTGAGAGAAATGGGCTGGGACCTCTTATTCTGCCATATTGCTGATATCACTCCTCTTTATTTTTAAAATATACATTAAATATACCCTATAACAGAGATTGAAACTTCATGCAATTTACGTAAGTTTTACTATATTAAGTAATACTCTGGATGGGGGTAAGGTAGAGGAATATTCAGAATGGATATGCCAGATTATAACTTTATCATTTTAACAGATAATATAATAAATAAAAAATGATAATTATTGAATATTCAATACCTCTAAGCTGAGTATAAAAGCAGTAATTATAAACAAGCTGCTCTAAGAGCTGTATAGTCATTATGAAAAAAAGATCTTATGAACATTCTATTTAATTGCCAGAAACAAGAAATTTAGAATAAAATGGTTCAGTACTGTATCTCTTCTTTCTCAAGAAATAGCTTTCAAAAATAATCTTAAAAAAAAGTTCTGTTCAGTGCTAAAAGGTTTTTTTCCTACATAAGATGTAATTATGTATCCTATAAAAAATCTAAAAAATCTGTCAAAAATTGTATGAATTCTGAAAATGCAGAAGTATAACTTACTTTATTTCAAGTTGTTTGATTTTATTTTCTGCTGTCTTAAGTCTCAGCTGAAGATCATCTTTTGAACGCTCGGCAACCAAGCATCTTTGGTGCATTTCTTCTAGTTTTCTGTAATCATTTTCATTTATTCTGCCTTCACGGTAAATCTGCAGAAGAGGCTTATATGTATATTATTTTGCAGAAAGAATTATCTTAAGAAATTACACAGTTTAGAAACTGAAATAAATGATAAGAAATAGAAACTCATGATGTGCTCATCTGTTCTCACTAAAAGATTAAAATACATCGATAATTAATTTTGGTTGTCTCGCATTTTCAAAATAAAATGCTGAAAACTGACATACAAAATAATTGCTTATTTTTAAAAGTTATTCATTGTACTATTCAAATAGTTTTAATATGTTAGTAAGTAATTGAAAACAGCTGAAATTAAAAAATACTCTAAATGTTACCACTTGGAGATAATCGCTTTGATTCTTTGATGAACACTATCAGGGCAATTCTGTATTGCTGTATTCAAAAGTACAGCTACATGCTGTGGTGCAGTGAGAACTATCTGAAAGTGACTCCAGAATCTCACTCTAGGTTAACCAGACCCTGATTTAGCTGAAATGGAGGTTTCCCCTTCCCCAACAGAAGTGGTTGTAGCCAAGTTCTGCTTCCTATGATACTGAGCTTCCACCTATGACACAGAGGCTATAACATTCCATGGACTGCAAGGTCTCCAGATGTGAGGCAGATCACATTTCAGACAAACCCTATACAGAGGTACTCTTCAAATCCAGACTGCTTGGCCAAGTAACCAATGTCTTTTCCCACTGACCAGACTGCTTTGTTACTCCTGCTCTACAAAAGGACAGTATCAGCATGTCAATGTCCTGCTAGTAAAACACACACCTATACTTCAGAACCAGTGGTTATTCATTCTGACTATAGCATACCTATCTGTAGAACAGTGGAAGAAGAGAAAGCTTTGACTTTTCTTTTATCTGTTGCCTTTAGTCTCATAGGTTTTACATTTCCCCAATAAAGCCTATTCCTTAACCTATGCCATATGATATTGAAAATTCATCCCAAACCCTGCTGGCAGGTGGCAATCTAAATGGGATCTATTCCTATTCCACAACAGAGGGGACTCAGAAGGGATCAATCTTGCAGGAGCGGTGACCATGAACAGCCTATCTTGAACATGACATGCATGTCTTATTTTCCCCCACAAATGGGATTATATACTATATTCTGTTTTGTAAATTACTCTTTTACTATCTGATGTTCTCATAATCTTTTTACATCAATAATATAGATATATCACATGTTTTTGATGCTATATAGCTCTTCTTCGAAACTCAAACCCTGAGTCTACCATATGCTATTTTGTTTTTAATGTTGGACATGTTACTTAACTTCTCTATGGAAGTTCCTAATGCAGCACCTAAAACACAGTATGTGCTGAATCAAATTCAGCAGCCTTTTTGCCCACAAGGTATTTTAAGAGTGGATTATTTGCTGCTAATTAAAAAAAAGTTATCTAAGTAAGAAGTAAATTTTAAACTACAGACTTCTTACAACATTCTTTCTCAAATGCCACTGGGGTAAATATTCTTTCCAAACTATGAATAAAACTCTGTACTTTTAAAAGGTAAAAATCATAGCAATTTGTAATTTTTTGTTTATATATACCTGCTATGTTTACAGATGGCCTAAACCCAGTAAAAGTTGGTAGAAATTTTAAAAAAAGACAAAATGAAATTTAATATTGGGATGTGGTCTAAGCAAGGAATACAGTTACATCATAAAAAAGTTCAAAAAAATGAGGCCACTCTTATAAAGAAATGTATATAGGCAATATCAGTATTCAAATGCAGATTCTGAAAATATTCCAAGCAAATAAAAGAACTCACCAGGAGAATACTTATAACATAGGGGTTGCTAGTAGATAGTATGATGAAAGCAGACAGTAATGTTGAATATTTGCAGTTGGGTTTAGGTAGTTATTTTTTCCTTTTTCTTTTTACCTTTTCTAGTTCTTCTTCCACTGCTTTTTTCTCCCTGATGGCTCGTTCGATTTGATCTTGTTTTTCAGCACACTCCTATAAATTAAAATCATATTTTAAATAAACATAGTTGTAAAACCTTAAGGAAAATGGGGGGAAATGGAAAAGGAAAACAATTTGTTTATAATAGAAATATCACACTTACCCTATCTATATAAGAAGATCATATTCATTATTTTTTTTTTTAAAAAAGCTCAAACTTCAAAAGCTACCTATTCAGGATTTCAGAAATCATCTCGGGTGTAGAAAGCCAGTGAGTTCTAGGTAAACATCCTAGATGGAATACAGAGGTTGATGGATTCCAGGGAGAAATAAATGAAACCCCTATCTCATATTACAGTTTTCCTTTTCATATACTCTTATCACATATTTTAAAAAGGTGACAGAACTAGACTGTGGCACACCACCACAGGGATAACCTCTGGCCTAAAATGTACATGGATATATAAATTCTAGAATGGTTAATTTTCTTTTGTAAATCTTGTAAACAGCAAATTGATATAGCAAAACATTTTATTAACATGAACAGAAAACATTTCTGGCTTGAAAGTTTATTTTTTTTAATTTTTAGTTGGAGGATAACTGCTTTATAATATTGTATTGGTTTTTGCCATACAATTAACAGGAATCAGCCATAAGTATACACATGTCCCCTCCTTTCCACACTTCTAGGTGGTCACAGAGTACCAGGTTACTGGCTTGAAAGATTTAATCAGTAAAATCAAACAAGCTCATCAATAGTCAATACAATTTAAAGTTTTGCAAATGAGACTGAAACTAAGAACAATCATTCTAACAATGGCTCTTCATAGCTATTCTCTATTTTTAAGAATGGGTATGGTTATTTTTTACCATTATGCTGTGAATGAACCTGCTTTGCTGACAACACACTGCTAATATTCAATTATCTTTATCATAATTATATTTTACAAAAGTACAACATACACTGCTATACTTAAAATGGATAACCAACAAGGACCTACTGTATAGCACATGGGACTCTGCTCATTGTTATGTAACAGTCTAGATGGGAGGGGAGTTTGGGGGAGAATGGATATATGTATATTATGGCTGAGTCCTTTTGCTGTTCATCTGAAACTATAATACAAAGTAAGAAAGCTTAAAAATGTTTTTAAAGCGTCTAAAATAAATTAGATAATTAATCTAAATTTATCTTTTATTAAGAGAGAACTTACTGTGTAAGATACATTTATGTAGTAAGTTGCTAATCTATGAAAAGGTAGTATTGTGGTACGAAATTTGGGATTTCTCCTATGTTCATACCCATCTCATGTAATTTTTTAATTGACTATTTCTTAGAGAAGTTTAGGTTCACAGTAAAACTGAGGGGAAGTTACAGATTTCCCCTATACTTCCTTCCCTCATACATAGATAACCTCTCCCATTATTAACATCCTGCAATAGTAGTGGTACATTTGTTAAAATTGATGTACCTACATCATACATCATTATCACCTAGAGTTCACAGTTTAGAGTTCAATTTTGGTGCTGTGTACTTTGTGAGTTTGAAAAGATTTATAATGACATATATCCACTATTATAGTATCATATAGAGTAGTTTCACTGCTATTAATCACCACCAATATTCCTAACTTTGGGACAAGAAACAACCAAATGATACTAGAAATTTTTTCAGGTACTCGTGGAGTATTTTCAAAATCATACCCCCAAAGTGTATTATAAAGATAATCTCAATAAATATTAAGAATCAATATCACACTGATTATCATATAAGCCATAATAATGGATCTAAAAAAGATTATAATGAATGTCTCAAATTACCTGTATGAATTTGGGAATTTATAACCAATCCTCTCCCTCATTTGCTATAGATTAACAAAAACCTCTGCTACTTGGCAGGAGTAAAACCTTGAGTATTTCAAGAGAAATTCTGTTACATTGCTCTTTAAAGGGGGTACATGGCTTGAGATAAAACTGACTCTGATCTTTTCTTCAGCTCAGTTCAGTTGCGTCTAACTCTTTGCAATCCCATGGACTGCAGTGTGCCTGGCTTCCCTGTCCATCACCAACTCCAAGAGCTTGCTCAAACTCATGTACATGGAGTCAGTGATGCCTATCCAAAAAATCTGCACAATACCCTAAAATATAAGGTTTTCTCTCTCCTGCAAGCATAACTTAGGTTGGGTTAGCTAAAGTATGGTTAACTTCCCTAACTTCATCTTTATAGCATACAGGGTAAAACTGGTAATGAAGAATAGAAATCAATAGTCAGCATCAGCTTATTACGCCTCAAACTGCAGTCTGAGTTTCTGAGAAAATGTGCTTTTTAAAAGTAGTTGAACATGTCGTACTTCAAGCATACCTCTAAGTGATTAACATTTAAAAAACTCCATTTAGTACAGCTTTTTTAATGAAACCAATATGACATCAGATAATATTTAATATCTTTAGAAAAATCCACTTAGTTATGAGTTATGAATGTTTTACTATAAATCCTAAGAAGCATCTCTTAAGACACACTGAAATTATACTTTTTACTCTAGAGTGAGTTTATATAGCTCTGATTGTTACATAGCTATCAATTATTTTTAAAATCTCTGCAGACTTTATATAGTATCTATTTCTACATAGAAAGAAATACTGTTCTTGTCCCTCCAGAGTTTACATCTATTAAATAATCCTAGACTAGAATGTCGAAAAATATGATCATTCTTTTAGAGGTGTTTAAATATCAATTAGTCAGTAACTATCTACTGAAAATACATCGTGCAAAATACTGTATTAAGTAATGGAGAAAATAAAGTAAAGCATAACATTTTGCTACCGTGAAGTACTTACAAGCTACTTGAAAAGATAAGACTTTCATGGAGAAAGACAAAGAAGGGAAGGCAGGGAGCAAGAAGGAAGACAAGAAGATAGAAAAGAAGGCATACGTGATGTCTTACACTTATTACCAGACATAATTCATTGATAAATTTTGTAAGAAAGATTAAAAATGACATAGAGATTCAGAAAAGATGAGTTTGCAAAACTGGAAATGACAATCTTTCTAATCTCTGGAAACTGTTTTACTTTTATGCTCCTGTGAACAAAGTTATTAAATTCCACTTCATCAAATCTTCGAGTTAAATTTAAATGTATATATTTAATCCCACCTCGAGTTACACAAGTACTCTTTCCTCTTTCTTCTTTGCCTACCCATCCCCCAGTACTCATTTCTTTTTGGAAGACTTTCTTCCTTCCCACTGCTATGTATTCTTTCTTTTTTCTGACCTCTCAGATGAACCCAGCACGTGGCAGCAACTGTACTTGGATGCTTCAGCAGTACCCTATGCATTCTTTGTCAAAAAAAGGTAATCATATTGAAACGTGATAAATGTCATCCATCTTTCTTACCAGACCATAAGTTCCAAGATTGCAGGTAGTATGTTTATCTTGATTTTTTCTCTTTTCCTAGCATCTATCTTGGGCCCTGCATTAATGACTATCTTCTGAATAAATGGATGCTCAATAATGTGATCTTGACCTTTAAAATAAGCAATATTCAGAAGAAAATGTTAACATAGTTTTCTAACATACCATTTGAAGGGCTGAAAGTTCTTCTGTTAGTTGAAAAATCTGTTTATTATATTGTTTTCTAGTGTTTATAATCTGTAAAGTAAGATACATATGAATTAAGTCTACAATAAAAATAATTAACATCTAATAAAACATGTATAATACTAATTTTGATTAAAAATAAAATTATAACTTTTAAGGCATAAAGGATAAACACAAAATATATTGAAGAGTCAAGAATTTATCATGACAGGGAAAGTAAATGAACAAGGTGATAAATCCTAAAGGACAGTGATTGTTAAATTTCCTGTCTTAAGATTCTTGTATACTATAAAAACAAACAATTTTGCTTTTACAATGAGTTCTTTATTAAAATTTATCATATTAGAAAGGAAAACAAAATTTAAAAATATTTACTTATTAAAGAAACCTACATGCAGGTCAGGAAGCAACAGTTAGAACTGGACATGGAACAACAGACTGCTTCCAAATAGGAAAAGGAGTACATCAGGCCGCATACTGTCATCCTGCTTATTTAACTTATATGCAGAGTACATCATGAGAAACTCTGGGCTGGAGGAAGCACAAGCTGGAATCAAGATTGCTGGGAGAAATATCAATAACCTCAGATATGCACATGACACCACCCTTATGGCAGAAAGTGAAGAGGAACTAAAAAACCTCTTGATGAAAGTAAAAGAGAAGAGTGAAAAAGTTGGCTTAAAGCTCAACATTCAGAAAACGAAGATCATGGCATCTGGTCCTATCACTTGATGGCAAATAGATCGGGAAACAGTGGAAACAGTCAGAATTTATTTTGGGGGGCTCCAGAATCACTGCAGATGGTGATTGTAGCCATGAAATTAAAAGACGCTTACTCCTTGGAAGAAAAGTTATGACCAACCTAGACAGCATATTCAAAAGCAGAGACATTGTTTTGCCAACAAAGGTCCGTCTAGTCAAGGCTATGGTTTTTCCAGTGGTCATGTATGGATGTGAGAGTTAGACTTGAAGCTGAGCGCCGAAGAATTGATGCTTTTTAACTGTGGTGTTCGAGAAGACCCTTGAGAGTCCCTTGGACTGCAAGGAGATCCAACCAGTCCATTCTGAAGGAGATCAACCCTGGGATTTCTTTGGAAGGATGATGCTAAAGCTGAAGCTCCAGTACTTTGGCCACCTCATGCGAAGAGTTGACTCATTGGAAAAGACTCTGATGCTGGGAGGGATTGGGGGCAGGAGGAGAAAGGGACGACTGAGGATGAGATCCACCAGTCCATTCTGAAGGAGATCAGCCTTGGGATTTCTTTGGAAGGACTGATGCTAAAGCTGAAACTCCAGTACTTTGGTCACCTCATGCAAAGAGTTGACTCACTGGAAGACTCTGATGCTGGGAGGGCTTGGGGGCAGGAGGAGAAGGGGATGACAGAGGATGAGATGGCTGGATGGCATCACCGACTCGATGGACATGAGTTTGGAAGAACTCCGGGAGTTGGTGATGGACAGGGAGGGCTGGCGTGCTGCGATTCATGGGGTTGCAAAGAGTCAGACACAACTAAGTGACTTAACTGAACTGAATCCCTTATAAGTAAAAGTAACTAAAGTTGTCACAGGTTAACATAAAAAATACACTTTTTTGAAAATATGTATATTTTCCAAAAATTAAAAAAATATTTAGAAAAGTGGTATTATTGTACATTTATGCAAATTTCCTTAATTTCTCTGGCTTAATAGAAGATGGACTCTCACCCTTTTCTAGCAACACAAGAGATGATTCTACACATGGACATCACCAGGTGGTCAATATCAAAATCAGACTGATTATATTCTTTGCAGTTGAAGATGGAGAAGCTCTATATGGTCAGCAAAAACAAAATGCGGGCTGACTGTGGCTTAGATCAGGAGCTTTATTGCAAAATTCAGGCTTAAATGGAAGAAAGTAGGGAAACCCCTAACCATTCAGGTATGACCTAAATACAATCCCTTATGATTTTATAGTAGACATGATGAATAGATTCAAGGGATTAGATCTCATAGATGAAGTGCCTGAAGAACTATGGATGGAGGTTTGTAACACAGTACAGGAGGCAGTAACCAAAACCACCCCAAAGAAAAATAATTGGAAGAAGGCAAAGTGGTTGTCTGAGGAGGCTTTATAAATAGCTGAGGAAAGAAGAGAAGCAAAAAGCAAGAGAGAAAGAGAAAGATATACCCAACTGAATGCAGAATTCCAGTGAAGAGCAAGGAGAGATAAGAAAGCCTTGTTAAATGAACAATGCAAAGAAATGGGGGAAAACAATAGAATAGAAAAGACTAGAGATCTCTTCAAGAAAATTAGAGATACAAAATGAACATTTTATGTAAGGATGGGCACAATAAAGGACAGAAACAGTAAGGACCTAACAGAAGCAGATTTAGAGATTAAGAAGAGGTGTCAAGAATACACAGAAGAACTATACCAAAAAAGTCTTAATAATCCAGATAACCATGATGGTATGGTCACTCACCTACAGCCAGACATCCTGGAGTGTAAAGTCGAGTGGGCCTTAGGAAGCATTATTATGAACAAAGCTAGTGGAGGTGATGGAATTCCAGCTGAGCTATTTCAAATCCTAAGAGATGATGTTGTTAAAGCACTGAACTCAATATGTCAGCAAATTGGGAAAACAGCACTGGCCACAGAACTGGAAAAGGTCAGTTTTCATTGCAATGCCAAAGAATGTTCAAACTACTGCACAGCTGCACTCTGTTCACATGCTAGCAAGGTTACACTCAGAATCTTCAAGCTAGGCTTCAGCAGTACGTGAACTGAGAACCTACAAATGTACAACCTGGGTTTAGAAAAGGCCGAGGAACCAGAGATCAAACTGCCAAAGTCCATTGGATCATAGAGAAAGCAAGGGAATTCTGGAAAAACATCTACTTCTGCTTCACTGACTCTGCTAAAGGCTCTGACGGTGGAGAAAAAGTGGAAATAGTGATAGATTTTCCTTTCTTGGGCTCCAAAATCACTGAGGATGGTTGGCTGCAGTCATGGAAGTAAAAGATGCTTGCTCCTTGGAAAGAAAGCCATGACAAACCTAGACAGCATATTAAAAGCAGATACTTCACTTTGCCAACAAAGAGCCAAAGCTATGGTTTTTCCAGTACTCATGTACAGGTGTGAGGGTTGGACTATAAAGAAGGCTGAATGCTTAACACTTCATGCTTTCAAACTGTGGTACTGGAGAAGACTCTTGAGAGTCCCTTGGGTTGCAAAGAGATCAAACCAGTAAATCCTAAAGGAAAAAAATCCCTGAATATTCATTGGAAGGAATGATGCTGAAGCTGAAACTCCAATACTCTGGCCAACTGATGTGAAGAGCCGACTTGCTGGAAAAGATCCTGATGCTGGGAAAGATTGAGGGCAGAAGGAAAAGGGGGTGACAGAGGACGAGATGGCTGGATGGCATCACCGGCTCAATGGACATGAGTGTGAGCAAATTCCGGGAAACAGTGAAGGACAGGGAAGCCTGGCGTGCTGCAGTCTATGGGGTCTCAAACAGACACGACTTAACAAGAACAGAGACATGGTAGGCTTTGTAAGTGGTTCAGTGGCAAAGAATCTGCCTACCGATGCAAGAGCTGCAGGGGACACAGGTTCAATCCCTGAATCAGGAAGATCCATGGAGGAGGAAATGGCAACCCACTTCAGGTTTCCTGTCAGGATAATCCCATGGACAGAGGAGCCTCGAGGGCTACAGTTTATGGGGTTGCAAAGAGTCAGACACAACTGTTCATGCATGCAGGCACAGAGATATGGCAGTCAAATACAATGATGTATAAACATGGACTGGATCCTGAACTTTAAAATCTAAACAACCTTAAAGAATATTCTAGAGAAATCTGAGTGTGGCCTGAAATAATACTGATTTTTTAAAGATATGGTAATACTGCTGTGGTTGCATAACAAAATGCCTTTTGTCTAGAAAACAGATGTCAAGATGAAGTGTCATGAGGCCTGAAGCTTATATTTGAATGTATGGCAAAAGGGAAGAGTGTGTATGGAACATAAAGAGACATGAAAAGGACATAGCAAGACACTAAAAGTTTTCTGGGTGAGACAGAAATAAGTGTTCATTGTACAATTCTTTCATTTTCACGGATTTGGAAATTTCTTTTTTTTTTAATATAAATTTATTTTAATTGGAGGCTAATTACTTTAGAATACTGTATTGGTTTTGTCATACATCAACATGAATCCACCACAGGTGTACACTTGTTCCCCATCCTGAACCCCCCTCCTACCTCCCTCCCCGTACCATCCCTCTGGGTCATCCCAGTGCACTGGCCCCAAGCATCCTGTATCCTGCATCGAACTTGGGACTAGTGATTCGTTTCATATATGATAGTATACATGTTTCAATGCCATTGTCCCAAATCATCCCACCCTCTCCCTCTCCCACAGAGTCAAAAAGCCTGTTCTATACATCTGTGTCTCCCTTGCTGTCTCGCATACAGGGTTATCATTACCATCTTTCTAAATCCCATATGTATGTGTTAGTATACTGTATTGGTGTTTTTCTTTCTGGCTTACTTCACTCTGTATAATTGGCTCCAGTTTCATCCACCTCATTAGAACTGACTCAAATGGATTCTTTTTAATGGCTGAGTAATACTCCATTGTGTATATGTACCACAGCTTTCTTATCCATTCATCTGCTGATGGACATCTAGGTTGCTTCCATGTCCTGGCTATTATAAACAGTGCTGCGATGAACATTGGGGTACACGTGTCTCTTTCAATTCTGGTTTCCTCAGTGTGTATGCCCAGCTGTGGCATTGCTGGGTCATAAGGCAGTTCTATTTCCAGTTTTTTAAGGAATCTCCACACTGTTCTCCATAATGGCTGTACTAGTTTGCATTCCCACCAACAGTGTAAGAGGGTTCCCTTTTCTCCACACCCTCTCCAGCTACTCTGTTTTTTAGTTTTTTCGTCTTTAAAATGGGTTTTTGTGGTTTTTGCTCCTAAAATCACTTTAAATTTTTTAACTTTACTCTCACCACTTATGAATTAATTCATATTAGAGGAAAAGACAAATATTATGTCCTCCCTTTTTCTTCATATGTAGGCAAAGTTATATTTCCAAGATAGTTTATTTTAAAAAATTTTTTGTATTTATTTATTTGGTTGTGCTGGGTCTTCTTTGTGGCATGTGGGATCCAGTTCCCAGACCAGGGATCAAACCCAGGCCCCCTGCATTGGGAGTGCAGAGTCATGGCCACTGGACCACCAGAGAAGTCCCTCTAAGACAGTTCTAACTTTCATAAGGCTCAGAATTCAAACCAAGAAACAATTCTTTACTTTTAACGCAAAAATGCAAGAGTTAGTTTTGATAATGGAATTGTAAACGGTAACACAATTCACAAACTGTATGGTATCAGCATAATGTGACTGAATAGCCCTGGGCTCAGTATAGCAAGGAGAAGGTATGAGTCTAAGTTCTGGCTTTAATTAGTATAAAATTTTGAGTGAATCAATAACCTCTCATGGGTTTAAGCTTCATTACCAATGAAGTAAGAGATTAAAGCAGATTTCTCTAGTACTCTTGTTCTAAGATACTGCAAATAACAGGATATTTTCTTCTTTTGCTTATGTATCCCAAGATTCTTTTTGATCCTTCTTCTTGACGCTATACTTAAGGTGAGTTAGTCTTCACTATATTCCTAGTTTAAATCTCTCTCCTTCCCACTTACCCTACCCACCACCTCTATTTCACTCCAGCTCTAATCATGGGGCTCATGGGGCTACCATCATGAGATGATTTTTATGTGAAATTTAGTACAGCTGATATAACCAGTTGATAGTTACTTACCTAGGTTCATAAGGCAAAAACTCAGGTAGTAGCTAGTCTTAAGCTGTGAAATTCTATAAAATTTTGAATTTTAAATATAATTAAAACTCCTTACCGCTGTCCTGGTTCTTAGGGAAGCGTCTTGCACAATCTGAGAAACCGTTTCTTTCATTTTCTCTATATCTTCTTGTTTTTGCTTCTCCTCAAGCAGAGCCTTCAGAAAATAATTTGATGTTATTATAGATCACATCATTATTAAGATTATATAATAAGTGGGTAAAAACCTGTCTACTAATCACTTTCTTAAAAACATACATCTTATTTGGAACTTCTCAGACATCTCTAGTTGGAGATCTTGTCTAAGTTATGATTGATATTTATTTCCTCTAACTTCCTCACCTGATCTTGTCCTCACTAAAAAATTATTATTCTTTGATATTTATTTCAGACAGTACCATCACTCTTCTGATCCCTACAGATGGAAATTTAGAATTATGTTTGAATTTTCCTTCTCTTTTATTACCTATGTAAAATTTATCAAATTTAAATGTTATATTCTTGGAGAAACCTCTTAGGCTTTCCTTTCTATTAATTAATTTATTTATTATTCCATTCCTTTCCACTATTTGGTTTTATTCAAATTATGTCACTTGTCACCTCATAACTCCATCACGGCCAATACCACCCACTTCATCTCAATGATATTTCTAACCAACCAATCCTTTTCATTTCCCCTTAAAAAATACTCTTATGATCCTAGTTCTGTTGTCAGTCACACCCCATTTCTTTGCTTTTTTGTGGAACAAAACTTCTAAAGTCTGCACTTGCTCATTTCCAAAACTTTCTATTATGTTGGCCCTAATCAGGCTTTCACCATCATCTCTACACTGCTAACTCAAGAGTCACCTCTGAGTAATTATCTTATGTGATCTGTAAAGCACTACTTGAGATAAAAAATTTCTTTTCCTTGTTCTACTTTCTTTACTTTGCTTTTAGCATATCATAATATTGGTTTTCCTCTTAACTCACTGATTATTCCGTTTGAGTCTACATTGCTGTTTCTTCCTCTTTCCTTGAACCTCTTTATTAATGGACAACCCAAGACTTAGTTCTTGGTCTTTTTCTCTATTCAAATCCATCTCTTGGTGGTCTAATCTAAACTCCTCGTTTTAAATATCATTTATATGCTGACAAGTCCCAAGTTTATATCTCTAATTCAAATATCTTCCTGAACCTGGAACTCCTAAAATTTTAGGTTTGAGTCAATCTTTTTTTTTAAATTAAATATCATTACTTACTAGTGGTTCTCTGTTTTGACCCCACTATCTTCCAAAGATACCATACACATTCCTATCTCTATTTTTTGTTCCTCCACTTATATAGGTAAGCTAGTGAGAAGTAACAGCTATTCTGATATAACAACCTTGTCAGGGAGAATGGGACAATGGGAAAAGGAAGTTTCATAAGAAAACCATGCTAAAGCTGTCTTTCATGCCTGTTTGTATGACTGGTTCAAAGAACTTTTGACTTCTTGGAACAAGCAACTGAAAGTGGGAACTCTCTGGTCATTAAGCAGTGAGTCAAGAGGGAACTTAATACACACTGCAGACATAAACATGAAATTTGACTCAAGACCAATTTGTAGACTTGAGACCTGGTTGAGAAAATTTAAGGGACAAGCACTGAGTATCACTACTATCTTCTCTGTCCACTGTGCTCCATACAAAATGATCATCTTTATGATCTGATGTTAAGAACACTCATATGGTTAAGCTTCAGATTAGATAAATAATTTTACCCTGCTCTTAATTTTTCTAGCTAACTTAGGTGTTTAGAGGAATTTCCAAGAATACTGTGCACTTTGTGCCTTTCATCCTAGTTCTAACAGACAGTATTCAGATCACCATTCATTGATGACTACTGATGGACTCAGATATGCAGATGACACCACCCTTATGGCAGAAAGTGAAGAGGAACTCAAAAGCCTCTTGATGAAAGTGAAAGTGGAGAGTGAAAAAGTTGGCTTAAAGCTCAACATTCAGAAAACGAAGATCATGGCATCCGGTCCCATCACTTCATGGGAAATAGATGGGGAAACAGTGTCAGACTTTATTTTTCTGGGCTCCAAAATCACTGCAGATGGTGATTGTAGCCATGAAATTAAAAGACGCTTACTCCTTGGAAGAAAAGTTATGACCAACCTAGATAACGTATTGAAAAGCAGAGACAGTACTTTGCCAACAAAGGTCCATCTAGTCAAGGCTATGGTTTTTCCAATAGTCACGTATGGATCCAAGAGTTGGACTTGAAGAAAGCTAAGTGCTGAAGAATTGATGCTTTTGAACTGTGGTACTGTAGAAGACTCTTGAGAGTCCCTTGGACTGCAAGGAGATCTAACCAGTCTATTCTGAAGGAGATCGGCCCTGGGATTTCTTTGGAAGGAATGATGCTAAAGCTTAAGCTCCAGTACTTTGGCCACCTCATGCGAAGAGTTGACTCATTGGAAAAGACTCTGATGCTGGGAGGGACTGGGGGCAGGAGGAGAAGAGGACGACAGAGGATGAGATGGCTGGATGGCATCACTGACTTGATGGACGTGAGTTTGAGTGAACTCCGGGAGATGGTGATGGACAGGGAGGCCTGGAGTGCTGCGATTCATGGGGTCGCAAAGAGTCGGACACGACTGAGCAACTGAACTGAACTGATAAATGCAGAAGACCACTGTATCTACTACTGTGGGCAAGAATCCCTTAGAAGAAATAGAGTAGGCCTCTTAAGTCAATAAGAGTCCAGAATGTAGTGCTTGGGTGCAATCTCAAAAATCACAGAATGATCTCTGCTTGTTTCCAAGGCAAACTATTCAACATCACAGTAATCCAAATCTATGCCTTGACCACTGATGCTGAAGAAGCTAAAGCTGACCAGTTCTATGAAGATCCACAAGATCTTCTAGGACTAACACCAAAAAAAGATGTCCTTTTCATCACAGGGGACTGGAATGCAAAAGTAGGAAGTCAATAGATACCTGGAGTAACAGGCAAGGTTGGCTTTGGAATACACAAATGAGGCAGAGCAAAGGCTAACAGAGTTTTGACAAGAGAACACACTGGTCATAGCAAACACCCTCTTCCAACACCACAAGATATAACTCTACACATGAACATCAACAGATGGTTGATAACAAAATCAGACTGATTATATTCTCTGCAGCTGAAGATAGAAAAGCTATATACAGTCAGCAAAAACAAGACCAGGAGCTGACTGTGGCTCAGATCATGAACTCCTTATTGCAAAATTCATACTTAAATTGAAGAAAGTAGGGAAAAACACTAGACCATTCAGGTATGACCTATATGAAATCCCTGATGATTATACAGTAGAAGCGACAAATAGATTCAAAGGATTAGATCTTATAGACAGAGTGCCTGATGAACTATGGATGGAGGTTCGTGACACTGTACAAGGGGCAGTGATCAAAACCAATGGACTGGTTCCAAACTGAGAAAGAGTATGTCAAGGGTGTATACTGTCACCCTGCTTATTAAACATATGTGTAGAGAACATCATGCAAAATGCCAGGTTGGATGAAGCACAAGCTGGAATCAAGATCGCACAGAGAAATATCAACAACCTCAGATATGCAGATGACACCACCCTTATGGTGGAAAGTGAAGAAACTAAATAGTCTCTTGAAAATGAAAGAGGAGAGTGAAATAGCTGGCTGAAAACTCGACATTCAAAACACCTTTAAGATCATGGCATTTGGTCCCATCACTTCAGAACACATAGATGGGAAACATGGACAGACTATATTTTTGGGGGTTCCAAAATCACTGCAGATGGTGACTGCAGCCATGAAATTAAAAGATGCTTGCCCCTTGGAAGAAAAGACAGCATATTAAAAGACAGGATATTAAAAAGCAGGACATTACTTTGCTGACAAATGTCTGTCTACTCAAAGCTATGGTTTTTCCACTAGTCGAGTATGGATAAGAGAGTTGGATCATAAAGAAAGCTGGGCACTGAAGAATTGATGCTTTTGAACTGTGGTGTTGGAGAAGACTCTTGAGAGTCCCTTGGCCTGCAAGGAGATCAAACCAGTCATTCCTCAAGGAAATCAGTTCTGAATATTCACTGGAAGGACTGATGCTGAAGCTGAAACTCCAATACTTTGGCCACCTGATACAAAGAACTGACTCACTGGAAAAGACCCTGATGCTGGGAAAGACTGAAGGCAGGAAGAGAAGGGGAGCACAGAGGATGAGATGGTTGGATGGTATCACTGACTTGATGAACATGAGTTTGAGCAAGTTCTAAGAGCTGGTGATGGACAGGGAAGCCTGGTATGATACAGTCCATGGGGTTGCAAAGAATCAGGTACAATTGAGTGACTGAACTGAACTGAATTCTGATCACAGAAGGGAATACTATCTGAAAGACATAAAAAGTACTTTAGCATTCCCACAGCTTAGATTTGGATGATTATTTCTTTTTTTATTTCCTAGTAGTTTCTTAACATGTAACTTTCAGCTTGTTTTGTTTTTAATAGTCCTCTTGGAAAACCCTTTATCACGTAAGAAAGGAAACATACACAAAGTATTTCGTTTGTATTCTGCATAGTTCTCAGTGGAGTACTATACATGTACTAGGTATTGAATAAACGTTATTTCAGTGAAATAATAATTTAATGATCCCTGAGATGGGAATACCAGACCACGTGACCTGCCTCTTGAGAAATCTGTATGTAGGTCAGGAAGCAACAGTTAGAACTGGACATGGAACAACAGACTGGTTCCAAATAGGAAAAGGAGTACGTCAAGGCTGTATATTGTCACCCTGCTTATTTAACTTATATGCAGAGTACATCATGAGAAACACTGGACTGGAAGAAACAAAAGCTGGAATCAAGACTGCTTGGAGAAATATCAATAACCTCAGATATGCAGATGACACCACCCTTATGGCAGAAAGTGAAGAGGAGCTAAAAAGCCTCTTGATGAAAGTGAAAGTGGAGAGTGAAAAAGTTGGCTTAAAGCTCAACATTCAGAAAATGAAGATCATGGCATCCGGTCCCATCACTTCATGGGAAATAGATGGGGAAACAGTGGAAACAGTGTCAGACTTTATTTTTTTGGGCTCCAAAATCACTGCAGATGGTGACTGCAGCCATGAAATTAAAAGACGCTTACTCCTTGGAAGAAAAGTTATGACCAACCTAGATAGCATATTCAAAAGCAGAGACATTACTTTGCTGACTAAGGTCCATCTAGTCAAGGCTATGGTTTTTCCAGTAGTCATGTATGGATGTGAGAGTTGGACTGTGAAGAAGGCTGAGTGCCAAAGAATTGATGCTTTTGAAGTGTGGTGTTGGAGAAGACTCTTGAGAGTCCCTTGGACTGCAAGGAGATCCAACCAATCCATTCTGAAGGAGATCAACCCTGGGATTTCTTTGGAAGGAATAATGCTAAAGCTTAAGCTCCAGTACTATGGCCACCTCATGCGAAGAGTTGACTCATTGGAAAAGACTCTGATGCTGCGAGGGATTGGGGGCAGGAGGAGAAGGGGACGACAGAGGATGAGATGGCTGGATGGCATCACGGACTTGATGGACGTGAGTCTGAGTGAACTCTGAGAGTTGGTGATGGACAGGGAGGCCTGGTGTGCTGTGATTCATTGGGTCGTACAGAGTCAGACACGACTGAGTGACTGAACTGAACTGAACTGGTGGCTCAGACGGTAAAGCATCTGCCTGCAATGATGGGAGACCTGGGTTCTACCCCTGGGTTGGGAGATCCCCTGCAGAAGGAAATGGCAACCCACTCCAGTACTCTTGCCTGGAAAATTCCATGAACAGAGGAGCCTTGTAGGCTACAGCCCATGTGACTGCAAAGATCACATGACTGAGTGACTTCACCTCACTTCATGTAAGGGAGCCAGAAACATTAAAAACAAATTTTGTGACTTCTATGAACTAAATACCATTAAATGAAAGTGGTAAAAGCCAAAAGATATGATATGTGATAGCACAGTAATCACAATTGTGAGAGGGTTAAAAAAACAAAGAACAGTTAAATCTTCATAACTAAATTTACTTCCTGTCAATGAAGCTTCTTGCTGTATTAATTACATATGTAATAAAGGGGAAATAAACATTAATAAGATTCATCTTATTCAAGTGAACAAAATAGAGTATACATACTGCAGTAAATTGCTTCAGAAGATCTTTTTTAAGTATGAGACTACTGGGATGAAGATTAGTTACACAAAGATGGAGATATAAAAGAAGTCTGATATGAAAGTTTTAGGAGAGGGCTGACACTATCATATTTTATGATGTTAGGTCTTAACATCAAGAGAGCAGTATGTCTACCATTAGTGAGTGTAGCAATTTCATTCTCATGTGTTAATTCTGTAGTTATTGATTCCCTTACTATCAGGTCACATGGAGGAATGTTCAGCATTTCATTGTTTTATTTATTATATATTTATTATTATTTGATTAAACTTGTTTACTAATTTTCTTACCTGATTTTTTTGAAGGTTGGCTTCTTCTAGGAGTTGCATGCTATTTCTGGCTCTTACGATAGCTTCGTATTTCTCATCTTCTAATTCACTGCACTTTGCTTGTAACACTCTGGTCTGTTCCTCCAGATGTGTTCGTTCTGCTCTTAATTGGGTGGCTTCTTGAACTGCCACAGATAACCTAAAAATTAATAGTTCCATTGAGAAAGTTAAAAATTTTTAAAAAGGAAGAAGGAGACAGGAGATTTCCAAAGCATCTATTACAGGATAAGCACTATTCCAGTTACTTTCACATGTATTTTCTCATTTAATTCACATAAAAGTTCTATAAAGTAGGTTTCAAATATTTCCATTTAAAAATAACAAAGACCCAGAGAGCTTAAACATTTAATTATGGTCATATGAATAAAGAGCAATGGGGCTTAGACGAGCCTAGATATCCTGACTCTGACTGCATTACACTTTGTACATTTTTCTACTCACACTAATTCATTCTGTCTTAATAGTCACATGACAGTGTTATAAAGCAAATCCTTAAAGAATAAGTTATTCTGTTTATTTGGTCCTTTTTTCTTTTAGCTTTTTCCTTGGCTCCTTTCCTTATGCTCTATCCAGGTAACCCATGTTAAAATAATGCATATATTTAAATATTTTTTCCATGTTCATAAAATCATATGTATGATTTTTATATACACACATACACATAAATATACATACACAGTATATACACATCTATCCATAGGTTTTTAAACATAATTTTTCCTGTTATAAAAACTAAGATCATAGTATACACCCTTTTCTGCACTCGCTTTTTAATATTCAATAATGCCTTATAAAAATCACCTCAACCAATATAACCAGGAACTCTTCTTTCTTAGTCTGATGGATGTAACTTCTCCTCACTGTTAATTTGTATCTCCCGAATTCCTGGAGAGTTTAAGCATTTTTAAAGTTTGTTAGCTAAGTGAACTGTCTTCTTTGAATTCCCTCTTCATATCCTTTGCCCATTTTTTTTTCTGATGGCTTATTTACTTTGCTTATTCCTTTATAAGAAGTTTTTGAATATTAAGATATTTAACCTTCAGTTTGTTCTATATGGTGCAAATACTTTTTCCCAAATCTGGTTTTTTGTTGTTACCTATTGTCTCTATTTCAGAAATCTTTATTACACTAAAAATGCTCACTTTAATATTACTAAATTTGACTATTTTTTTCAACATCTGGGATTTTTTAAAAAGATGATCTCCCTTATCAAGAGATTGTTAATGTAAGCTCCTAGATTTCCTCAAAAAAAGTTATGCCCTAACACTTTTAACCTGTAAATCTTTAATTAATCTGGAATTTACTTCTGAACGTGCTATGAGAGAGGAGTCCAATTTAATTTTCTTCCAGATTGAGAGCCAGCTGTATGAGTAGCTTTAGCAACTGATGAACTGAAATAATCCCTTATCATATCTAAAATATGCAAATATGACTTACTAGTAGATTGTCATGACTCACTAATCTATTTGTCTATTTGATGCCCAAATCATATTGATTCGATTATAGTGGAGTTACAGGATAGTACATTCAGATCATCAGCTTCATAATTTAAAGGTTTCCATAATTTTATAACATAAAAGATGTATTACTTTTGTTATTATTCTCATATAGCACTTTTACATGCTCTGCAGCCAAATCTTATATGAATCCTTTCTTTCAGCTTACTAAAACTGGGTCAAGTTCCCTCTTTATAATAATAGTAACAGCAATGATAATCACAAACACTTGTAAGAGCAGTCTTTGTGCTAGGTACTTTATGTATGTTAAAGAAAACATAATCCTCAATATCTTCAACAATGCTATGATATAGGTTACAGCATTAGCCTATGATGTAGGATATGAGGTTATACTATATAAACTAAATGGGGTAGGTTAAAACATTATTTTATAGATAGATAAACTGAAGTACAAAGAGGGTGAGCAACCTGCCCAACATTATTGATCTAGTTACTGATGAAGCTGGAGTTTGAATTCAGTCAGTTTGTGCCCAGAGTCAGTGTTCCTAAAAACTATACTATACTGCCAAATAGAAACTTCCACTTAAATTATACTGATTCAACTCACAGATCCATAACTATACAGCAAGAGGCTGTCATTTCAAGTTAAGTTGGTTAATACTAAAATTCAGGGTACCAAATGAAAGTTTGCATACGGAACTTTATCACTCCCCTCTGCCCCCGACTCTTCAGTTTTAGGACACACTCAGGTTTGTGTGCTTCAATTCCCAGCCACATCAAAAGGCTGATGGACCCTACTTTAAACTTTGGAGAAATTAGGCCAAGAGAGAGCACCCTCAGACTCTGATATCTGAGGACTGTCCAAGGATTGCTCACTAACTCAATATAATACTGCCAGACTATAAGACCACTTATACATACCTACCTACCTATCTACTTTCTGGTGTCTTACTTTTTGGATAAAAAACTGAGATATAACTGACATACAACATTACAGTCAACCCCCCATATCTGTGCTTTCCACATCACAGATTAACCAATCACAAATCAAAAATACTTTAAAAAATCCAGAAAACCTCCAAAAAGTAAAACTTAAATTTGCTATGCATTGTCAACTATTTACATAGTATTTATATTGTATTTGTAGGTAACCTAGAGATGATTTAGAGTATACAGGAGGATGTGCGTAGGTTATATACAAACACTGCAACTACTTTATAAGAGATTTGAACATCTATGGATTTTGGTATCCACAGGGGTCCTGAACCCAAAACCCAGTGGACACTGAGGGACAATTATATATTAGTTTCAGGTATAAAACATAATACTTCAGTATCTGCATATATTTTGAAATAACCACAATAAGTCAAACTCATATCACCACATATACAATTGAAATTTTTTTCTTGTGATGAAAACTTTTAAGAGCTATTCTCTTAGCAACTTTCAAATATACAATACAGTATTATTAACTCCAGTCACCATGCTGTATATTACATCCCCATGACTCATTTTTTTTATATAATAGGAAGTATATACCTTTTGATTACCTTCACCTACTTCTGCCACCCCCGACTCCTTGACTCTGGCAACCGCCAATCTATTCTTTGTATCTATGAGTTTGGTTTTTAAAAATAAGATATGTTTCATGCTTTTGTGTATGGGCCATGCTAATTTTCTCTGTATGTTCCAGTTTTTAGTATATGTGACGGTGAAGCAAGTATTCTGGTATCTTACTTTTAAATATCAATGGATAGAATGGATCACCAAGCCTTTGAAGGAAGACAGACAGGCATACAGAAAAAAACGAATGTTCGAGAAAGCAGAAACAATGCAGATGGCAGAATAAAAAACAATATTTTAAAATACTTAATAAAGAGACAATGTAACATTTATCTGTACTAAGATACTATAGAAAAAGAAACATTCAAAGGATAAGAAATGGCTCTTTAAAAAATTATGATAGCTAAATAAAATATTCAACAAATGGTTAACTAGAAGAAAATTTAAAGAAACCTCCAATTGTCACCCCATGGACTATACAGTCCATGACATTCTCTGGGCCAGAATACTGGAGTGGGTAGTCATTCCCTTCTCCAGGGGATCTTCCCAACCCAGGGATCAAACCCATCTCCCACGTTGCAGGTGGATTCTTTATCAGCTGAGCTACCAAGGAAGCACCCAAGAAAGGAGAAAATAAATGAACAAATGGACTATGGGACAGAAAAAATATGAAAATGAGGGAATCAATTCTTTAGATCCAATATCCATCCTTTAGATCCAATATCCAGCTAATACTATGTTTGAGAAAAAAAAATGATAAAAAGGAATAAAATTATTCAACAAGAATAATAAAAAAAACCCTGAAAAATTCCCCCAAATTGGAGAACATCATTTCTATATTGAAATGTCCCCAGTAAAATGAATGAAAAATAATTCTTACTAAACATACATGCTGTGCAGTTTTAGAATATTAATTGTGGCAGCAGTGGAGTGGATGACCCTGCAAGTCACCAGGGGAGGGGGAACCAGGTCAAATAGAAAAATTTAGAATTCTGAATGAAAGGAATTTTTAAGGTAAAAATTATTTAAAACCTAGAATTTCCAACATAGGATTCATTATTCAGTCAAACTATGAAACACCTTTAAAGGTAAAATAAAGATATTTCTAAACAATGTTTTTAAGTACACCTTCCATGTGTACTCAGGAAGCTGAGGGGAATGACATCTATTAAAATGGGGTGGAGGCAACAAAGGACAACAAAGAACAGTGGTTCAAATTTTGGTCTTATTGGCATATTCTTTGAAAGAAACACCAAATTTAAAAATATGAAGAGGTAGTTTAAAGCAATTTTATTCATTTCACTCCAATCTCATTCAACAGAGCAGATACAAACTAGCAGTCTTTCCCAAAGAACTGTCATTCCCTAGAGATAATTCCAGTCCCCATGAGTTATCTAAAAAAAGTGGGGTGGGGGGGTGGGTGGCTGTCTTTGGAAGATGGCAGGAAATGATTTATGCTTCCTAGATGTCTGTGGCATTTGAAAGAATCACAAATAATAATTTTATAAATAAGTAATATGTGTTTGATTTTACAGAACAAAGATGCCCATTAAAAACACAAATTTTCAATCTGGTAGTTCCATTAAATGGGATAGATTTACATCTAAAACAATGGCTGAACATTAGACACACACCAACTACACTAATAATTCTGCTTTGTCTTATATAAAATAATAGGAGTTTTTAAATTTTAAAGTAAAACATTTTTATCACAATAGAAACAATATTAATTTAATAGCTCAAAAAGACAGTCAATGTAAAAACTTCCTCTTCAGAGGCAACTAGCTGAATACTGAACTTTAAAAAATACTCTTAGATTTTCTTACATATGCAGGAATCCCTTCTTCAGAAGCTTTCAATTAAGTTATAACTTTATACTAAAAGCCAAACAAAAAACCCTGAAAATCTCAAAGCCTTAAGTACTAAAAACACAACTTAAAGCACAGATGAACAACTTGATTCCTTACGAAGTACTATCAGAATCAAAGGAAGTGAAGTTCACTTATTCAGATTTCACCATTTCAAGTCTCTAGCATTTAGGTGCATAACAGAGAATGCTACTAAAATAACAAATAAAAAAATCTACAACCACAGACTTTTTCTCTAAGGTAAACAAAAAATAAGCTCAAGAAAACAGTCAAATATTTGACCAACTACTGAAACATTTAGGGGGAAAAAAAAAACCCAAAACCCCAGCACTTAAAAATAACAACTTCTTTCATCAGAATCTCAAGTTAGCAGTTAAAATCATTTAGTTCTGAACAAACTGTGAAGAAAGAAATTACTTTCATTAACATTTTGGAGAATAAGAAACAGAAGTCCAAAAACACTAATTGTTTCTGAACAAACACAATCAGCCATGGATCTGTGACTAGAACTGAGATCTCAATTTTGATGTGCTTATTTCAGTAGACTATTTCTGAGTATAACAGTTTCTAATCTACAGAGTGGATTTTTTAGCTATAAACCATAATGTGATTTTATGGGCTGTAGTCACTATATCTTTAATAGACCACAGATGACAATTTTAATGTTTCTTAAAGGAGTATGCAACAAGTATGCATTAAGATAGCAATTAAAGACAAAGCTACAAAATATATTTAAAAAGTAGTGTGCGTGCTCAGTCGCTAAGTCGTGTCTGTTTGCAATGTCATGGACTGTAGCCCTCTGGGTTCGTCTATCCATTGGATTTTCCAGGCAAGAATTCTGGAGTAGGCTGTCATTTCTTTCTCCAAGGGATCTTCCTGACCCAGGGATC
Source organism: Capricornis sumatraensis (assembly GCF_032405125.1). NCBI lineage: Eukaryota > Metazoa > Chordata > Mammalia > Artiodactyla > Bovidae > Capricornis > Capricornis sumatraensis. Next base: position 36,077,182 of record NC_091085.1, on the reverse strand, counting down.
TAACTCATGTCTCCTGTGTCTCCTGCATTTGTAGGTGGATTCTTTACCACTGCATCACCTGTGGAAGCATCCTAAAAAGTAGCCCAGACCTTCAAAGGAACTGAAAATTACTGTTTCATAAGACTTCAGGGAAAACATCAACAATGATTTCTCAAGTATTTTTTCTCATGTATCTGCTCAGCAAGGAAAGGATTTTTCTATATAATTTTTACCCAACTTCATTATCTCTTTTCCTGTTTTAAGGTGAAAAGGAACATTTTTAATTTGGGGATTAACTAAACTTGACTAATACTGTTTTGGAGAAAAAGCAAAGAGAGAAATGATCTCTGAGTATATGTTCAAAATATATGTTCAATCTTTTGAATATGACTTTTAAAATAAGCAATATCCAACAAAATAGATTTTAAACCTATGATTTATAGTTTGTTTAGCACTTAAAAAAAACAAAGTATAATAAACAAATTCTAATATGGAATAACTTTTGAAGCTTGTAGATAAAGCTAGATGTATGTAACAATTTACCTTGCTTCTAATTGTTTCATACTAGATTGTAACTGCTGTAAGCGCCTATCTGATGCTTCTTCTCTTCCTTGTGCAGAAACCATATCCTCCTCCTAGAAAAGAAAAGAAACTGAATGTTTATGTTTAGTACGTAAAAATTCAGTAATCATTAAACAGAATAAATAAAACACTCTAAAGCTATTAGATAGATAGAATTTCATATATAAGTTTCAGTCAGTCAGTTCAATCACTCAGTCATGTCCGACTCTTTGCAAGCACATGGACTGCAACACATCAAGCTTCCCTGTCCATCACAACTCCGGGAGCTTGCTCAAACTCATGTCCACTGAGTCAGTGATGCTGTCCAACCACCTCGTCCTCTGTCGTCCCCTTCTTCTGCCTTCAATCTTTCCCAGTATCAGGGTCTTTTCCAATGAGTCAGTTCTTCATAACAGGTGGCCAAAGTGTTGGAGTTTCAGCTTCAGCATCAGTCCTTCCAATGAGTATTCAGGACTGACTGCCTTTAGGATTGACTGGTTTGATTTCCTTGCTGTCCAAGGGACTTCAAGAGTCTTCTCCAATACCACAGTTCAAAAGCAAAGCTTTTGGGAACAGAGCATGCATATACTAAAAAAGGGGAAGAGAAAAAAAAAGTGCAAGTGAAAGTCACTCTGTTGCTGCTACTGCTGCTAAGTCACTTCAATCGTGTCTGACTCTGTGCGACTCCATAGAGGGCAGCCCACCAGGCTCCCCGGTCCCTGGGATTCTCCAGGCAAGAACACTGGAGTGGGTTGCCATTTCCTTCTCCAATGCATTGAAGTCACTCAGTCGTGTCTGACTCTTAGTGACTCCATGGACTGCAGCCTACCAGGCTCCTCCGTCCATGGGATTTTCCAGGCAAGAGTACTGGAGTGGGTTGCCATTGCCTTCGCTCAGTCATGTCCACTTCTTTGTCTCCCCACGGACTGTAGTCCATGGAATTATCTAGGCCAGAATCCTAGAGTGGGTAGCCGTTCCCTTCTCCAGAGGATCTTCCCAACCCAGAAATCGAACCTAGGTCTCCCACATTGCAGGCTGATTCTTTACGAGCTGAGCTATTAGGGAAGAGAACCTATCAATAATTATGTATAGGTAAAACAATAATCGAATCAGAAATTGTATATGGATTTTTACCACTATTCCAATTATTTCTGTATAGTGCAAGTCTAACAAAATAAGACAGTGATTTGTAGGCAGATAATCTGCCTTTAGAGTATGTTCTCTTAACCAAGTTATGCTGCATTCCATTATAATCATAAATAGATTCTTGAAATAGTGATGCATCAAAATTAATAGGTTTTATTTGTACCATCTTTATAAAAATTTCCTGTTCATCCTTTCTTATCTCTTGGTGTGTTGGCTTTATTTTGCCCTCAACTTTGAAGCACAGTTCTATTAGACACAGAATTCTTAATGAGCACTTTTTTCCTTCACTACTTCAAGTGTACCACTCCAGTGTTGCTTTCACAGTTTCTTGATGACAGGTCCATCTATCTCTGTTCATTTTTCGGTTGCTGCTTTCGAGTTTCTCTTTATAACTGGCTGTCAGTTTTGTCCTGATGTGTTTAAAGTGATTTTCTTAGTGTTAATCTTACTAAGGGTTCACTGAGATTCTTGAATCTGCTAATATTTTCTACCAAATTTTGGAAGTTTTCAGATATTTCTTTAAACATCTTTTCTGCCCCTTACTTCGGCAACTCGAATTACACTTCTCTTGGCTTACTTCATGTCCCACAGATCTGAGGTCCTGTTCATTTTTCTTCCATCTTTTAAACGCTCTTCTTTGAACAGGAACATTTCTGCTCATCTATCTTAAAGTTCATCGATTATTTCTTCTGCTTGTTCTAATTTCTATTGCTGTTGTTTGGTCGCTCAGTTGTGTATGACTCTTTGTGATCCCATGGACTGCAGCACGCCAGGCTTCCCTGTCTTTTACTATCTCCTAGAGTTTGCTCAAACTCATGTCCACTGAGTCCATGATGCCATCCAACCGTCTCATCCTCTGTCATCCCCTTCTATTCCTGCACTCAATCTTTCCCAGAATCAGGGTCTTTTCCAATGAGTTGGCTCTTCGTGTCAGATAGCCAAAGTATTGGAGCTTTAGCTTCAGCATTAGTCCTTCCAATGAACATTCAGGATTGACTGGTTTGATCTCATTGCTGTCCAGGGGATTCTCAAGAGTTTTTTCCAGCACCACAGTTTGAAAGCATCAATTTTGAGCCCATCTAATAAAATCTTTATTTGGGTTGCTGTACTTTTAAAATCTAGAATTTCTATTTTTAAAATTATTTTCTAGTTCTCAATTAAAAACTCTTTAATCTTTTTTTCCCACTGAAATCTTATTTTACTCTAATTTTAAAATATTTTCTTTAACTATTTGAACATATTATAACAGCTTATTTGAAGTCTTTGCTAGCTAAATCCAAAAGCCAAACCCAAACTCAGTGAAAAGTGAGAAGTTTCTATCAACTTCTTCTTCCCTCTTCCCCTACCAATTATACTTTAGTATCTAGTAAGTTTTGATTGAAAACTGGATAATAAAGATAATGCATCACAGTTTCTCTAGATTCTATTTTGTTCTTTTGAGGATTATTAACTATTGTTCAGTTTAGGCAATTACCTTACCTAGATTCACACTCTGGGGTGTTTCCCCTACAGTGTGCAGCAGCTGCCATCTGTGATTTCATTTTTTGTCCCCACTGTTGCTTTTCTAGCTAGGCTCCCTGGGAACCAGCTGTGCCTGCATAATTTGAGGATCAATCAATTTTTGAGCAGAGGGAGGGCTCGTCCTCTTCGTGGATTCATTGCTCTTACAGATTCCCTGGTAATTTCTAGCTGCTCTGCCGGCTTTGAGCTCTGTCCACTGATACTTCAAATGTTAGTGCTTCAGCATTCAGCTGCTCAAGCTGCACACATCTCTGGAATGTACTCAGTTATAAAAAGCAGCAAACCTAAACATCTAGTTTCATATGGCTATATCTTTCAAGAGTCCTAGCCCTAAACTTTGATTTGAGCACTATTATAGTGTTAGTCGGTCAGTTGTTTCCAACTCTTTGTGACCCCATGGACTGGAGCCTGCCAGGCTCCTCTGTCCATGGGATTCTCCAGGCAAGAATATTGGAGTGGGTTGCCATTTTCTTCTCCACGAGTGCTACTATAGGAGCCTATAAAGTTTTTGCTTGCTGAAGCCATAGCTGCAGGGATTAGGGAGAACTCTGAGGCCAGAAAGTTAAAAACTCATGATTCTTATCTCTTTTGATGACTGTTTTGGGGAGTGCTGCAGTGCTTCAAAAAACCCAATTTTTATAACTATTATCTATGAGAAGGTTTGCATAAGCTTTTCACAAATCTACCGTTAATGAAAATCTATAACCAATTTTCACACATTAGGAAATAAGGCTTAGAGAAGTTACATAGCTAGTAAGCACCAGAGTTAGAGTTTTAATTATTAGATTCATCTAAATCTAAAGCCTGACCTCTCCATGACACTTTCTCTATTAAAATCTCTCTGTAAAACTTCTCTATTACACATAAAACGAACCAGTCTTCTTTGCCAATAAATAACACAAAAGATAGTATTAAACAAAGGGTAGTGTTAAATACCTCTTTTCCATTTACATCTAACCAGTTAACCTAAACTGGATTTTACATTAACATGTACTTCAGCAATGATGTGTTAAGGGATGATTATGATATCATGTTTATTAACTTTAAGGTATAGTGAATAGGAATAAAAAGTTATTTCCAGTGTTATAACTCAGCTTCCTAATTTCATATTCAGAGGACAATAACATGATTAATTCATTTTCTAGCAATCCTCTTTAACACCTAATCCAAAACAGATCGACAATAAAATACACAGAAAACAAAGCTACAGGCATCATACCAAGTTGTCTTGGAAAGAGGAACATACCTTCTTCTGCATCTGTCCTTGAAGGTCTTCAGTCACTTTAGTTAACTCTTCCACTTTTGCTGCTGCAACTCTCAGATCTAACTTGGCTTGCCTAAAATACAAAGTAAATCAACAAATACTGTTTTCATAGACGATAAAAATTTTTTTAAATTAGAAAAGAAACCTAAATTTGGTAAAATCGGTACTAACCACAATGTATCTAAAAATAAATCTAATAGATATTGAAAGATTCTTTTATTACTATTGAAAGACCTCTCTATGTGGAAGAGAGTGAAGAAAAAATAGATCTGAAAGGATGAGTTCAAAGTGGAAGTCATTAGTACTTTAATTGGATAAATTACATTTTATATTCAAATAATTCAACAGATTTCATGAAGAACTTTATCATCTTGATAAATTACAAGAATGTCAGTGCTTTATGTATACTACAGCTGTGTCTATCATTTCCTGAATAAAGTTAGAGAAATACTGCTTATTGGCCTTTCTATGAAAATGAACCCAAGTTTGAACACCTTGATCATTCCTTACACACTAGAAGTATAACAACCTCTTAACATAATGGACTGAAACATGTCTCAAGATAGTCTAATATTACTTTCTTTACAAAGGACAAAGGACAAGTTTCTGAATGTTTTAGCAGAATCAAATAAGTTTTAATATCTTGACTCCCCACAAAAAAAGATTTTAGAATAATAATACTTTCTAAAACAAAACAAAAAAAGATTTTTAAATTAAACACTAAGTGGAAATACAGAACATATGGATTATGGGGAAAAACATACATTTTTAGGAAGGAAGGTATTTTAGTGTAGGAATTGCCGATATTTATTTCTTAATTATATTTTATGTATGTATTATAAATACAAAGCATACCAGTGCTATTGAACCCAAAGAAATTATTTTATGCAAAACTCACAATAAATGTTAATTCATTACCTTTGACTTTAACAATATCTATAATTACATAACTAATTAGCATAAAACAACAGGAAATAAAAATCTAATAATACCTAAAATGTTTCAGGTAGTTATTAGGTTCCAGGATCTGCCTTAAATGTTCTGTGGATATCATCTCACTTAACAATAACTGTGAATAAGTCCTATTTTTATATCAAACTGAAGTCAAGCCAGTATGTTGACAGAGGTTAGCCAACTTGCCTATGGATTCAAAAATAAGTAATGAAATAGGTATTTAAGAGTCCTTTAGATATTTGTTGTTGTTATTCAGTTGCTAAGTTAAGTCCAACTCTTTGCAACCCCAGGGACTGCAGCCTGTCAGGCTTCCTTGTCCATCACTATCTCTCAGAGTTTGCTCAAACTCATGTCCATTGAGTCAGTAATGCTGTCCAACCATCTCATCCTCTGTCATCCCATTCTGCTGCTCCCAATTTTTTCCAGCATTAGGCTCTTTTCCAGTGAGTTGGCTCTATGATATACTGTTACCGAAAAATGGTACCAATAATGTCTCATAAGATTATGCACTTAAGAACAAACTTTGTTTTAAATGAACCCAATTTATAAAAATATGACTTTATTAGCCATAAAATATGTTTTCTATGCAAATTGATTCACCAGATGACAAAACAAAAACAACTTCAAGACCACCTTACACTAATGCACGTAAAACGTAGACTAAGAGACAATGTCAGGAGAGCATCTACTATATGAATCAATCAACAAATCTACCAGTTATAAAATTCTATGTATTTTAAAAAGAAAAACTTCAGGAGTAAGATTTTATATAGTAATGATAAAATTCAGTAACCTGTGAACAAGCAAAGCACCCACTCTGATTTGGCTTTTTTGCCTTCAGAAGAGGGATAATAATGCTTATTCTACTTATGCCATGAGATTGCTGAACAGGTCAAAATAGGTAATATACATTAAAGTGCCTGTAAAGTATAAACAAATGGGAGGCCAGAGCATGATTAAAGAAGAAAAAAATGTGTTAGAGATACAGAGAGAATGAGGTGCAATATGGAGAACCTGCGAGTCAGGAACCCAATTCTGTGAGCAATCAGTGTTGTAGTTTAACTCAATTCACTTGACCACAAGAGTACCTCAGCAGTCTCATGTCCCACAACAGAAACGTGGATTCGATAATTTTCCAAAACCAAGACTCTGGACTAGATGGTTTCCTGATTTCTATCTACTCTGCCCACTGATTCTAACTGGTATCTCAGTTTGTGCATTCCATTTCTACTTCCATTGCCCAATCACTGGCCTCATCATTATTTCTCAGGACTATCCCAATAAATTACAAACTGATCTCCTGACTTCTGGTCTTCTCTTTAATGCATCCTACCTGCCCTCCCCCCAAAAAAAGTTATCTGATGATAAAAAGTCTTGTATAATAATAATTTCTGGATTCCTCACTTCTTTGGGCATATAATCAATACTCCTCAGCATGGTTTATAAGGTTAGTCTCATCTCTTGCTAGTTCCCCTCATGTAATTTATGTTCCTGGTATAACAGACTACTAACTCCATGTTTGTTTAACACAACCTTGTTTATTTTTTCACATTTGACTTGAGTAGATTTCTTTTGCTTTTACTGATAAATTCCTTAACAACCTTCAAGACTTAGCTCAAAAGTCTCATTTCAAGTCTCCAACTTCCAGGCAAAAGTCTCTAGAATGTCAGCTCTCATAATTCATAATACTTTACATACTGTTAACAGATACTCCTCTCGTGGAACTGTGAGTTCATGCGAAAAAATATGGAATGTAGGATCATTAGAGGCAAGGGTCATATTTTATTAGTTTTCAAATCCTCATGGATAGCACACTACCTGGCATGTGGCAGACAAGCAAATGGATCATAAATGAATCAAAGAAAGCATGAAAGGAAAGGAGACAGAGGGTCACGGGTTCCACTCTGTCTTGATATTTTACTCAGATCTTGAAGGTCCAGTTTTTTTTCATGTGTGGAAATCCTAAAAGAATAATTTTGTGAACAGTTCTTCAAAATGTATCTTATTTGAAGCAGAGCCTTTCATTTGAAACAGAATCTCTTAAGTTATATTCCCTAAAACATACAAACAGCTATTATGCTTTTTGAGGAAAATACACAGTAAGTTATATATACTTATTTATTCCTATACTGTTTTACAAGACAGAAAAGAAATAGATAGCTCTTCATATCTACTTCTGACATGAAATACTGAAAAATATTCTAGAACTAAAGTCATGAGATCTATCCTTTACACTTGGCTCTATCAGCACAGGAGGCTGTGAGAACTGAGCCAACGACTTCTCTCAGGTTCAGAACTGAGGCCGTAAAACAGAGATAAAAACAATTTTCCTGCATAACTCACAGAAATATCATAAAGTTCAAATAAGGCAATGCCTATTAAACTACTTTATAAACTTTACTGTCAGTACAGTGCAGTCGCTTAGTCGTGTCTGACTCTTTGTGACCCCATGGACTGCAGCATGCCAGGCTTCCCTGCCCATCACCAACTTCCAGAGCTTGTTCAAATTCATATTCATTGAGTCCATGATACCATCCAACCATCTCATCCTCTGTCATCCCCTTCTCCTCCTGCCTTCAATCGTTCCCAGCATTAGGGTCTTTTCCAATGAGTCAGTTCTTTGCATCCAGTGGCCAAAGTGTTGGAGTTTTAGCAGTTTATACAAATGTAAGCTATCATCACAATCTTGCCTCTTTTTAGATTTTGAGTTGTCAGGAATGGTGTAGTACTGCATTAATTTATAGCTGGGTTGCAAAAGCTTGAGGGATGCCTGAATGTCTGGCCTTGCCTCTGGGCCAAAAAGTGAGAAGTGTGATTTATGGTGTGCTGCTTAAAGTCTGAATCTCCTCTGGTAACCCTCAAACACAATCTGTTTACTGATGGCTTTCACCTGGTATAATTGGTTAGGCGGCCGCACTGGACTATGTGATCGGACGGGCAAAGAAAAAAAACAAAAAAACACCCAAAACTTCTCTGAGTTTTCCTGAAGCCAAGATTCACTGTACACATCTTGGTGGCTCAACCTGGAGACAAAGCATACCTTTGTGTGCATAAAGACCATAGAGCATTTGGGCCTGGATGTCACTTGGGCCTCCTAAGCTTCCCCTTTGCTCTTTTACTTATTATTGTATAATATCCTTAGCCTTTAAATAGAAGCTTATGTGACTATGCTCTGTGAAGTCTTATGAGTCACTTCGAATATTCAAACTTGTGAAATCTTTAAAGTTTCAACAAAAATAATTCTAATTTTATTTTATGAAGGAGCTTTAATAACTAGTTACACTATTTTACATTTAAATGTTTTAGATACATAAAGAAAAGTGAAAGTGCTAGTTACTCAGTTGTGTCTGACTCTTTGCAACCCCATGGACTGTAGCCTGCCAGGCTTCTCCGTCCACGGAATTCTCCAGGCAAGAATACTGGAGTGGGTAGCGATCCCGTTCTCCAGGGGATCTTTCCCACCCTGGAACTGAACTCAGGTCTCCCGCACTGCAGGCAGATTCTTTACCGTTTGAGCCACAAGGGAAGCTTGTACATCCTTTTATAAAGGTCAAAACAAGTTTTCATTAAAAAAAACAACAACTGATAAATAAGAATAATTACATTTTATTTTTGCTAAAAGGAATATTTTTAAAAGCACATTACTTTTAGGTATGCTTCTTTGTCAAGCAATTTAAAATTTCTGAGATTTTTCTTTAATGTGATTTTCATCACTCATTAATTGATCTTTAAAAAGCAAAGCTTTGTTCTGTTAAGAAAAGTATAACCAAATATAAAACATATGATATACCTCAATATAGTTTATATAAGTATACACTTAAATTATAGCATTAACTTGGACAGAAATTAAATATTTTAATTATAAATATCTTTAAGATTTCAATCCATTTTAAGATAAGTTTTTATCTTTTTCAGGCTTGTGTCAAGAGAATTCTAGAAATGTGTACAGTATTTGTTTCACACAATAAGAAGTGATAACATTCGGAAAAAAAAAAAGAAAAAGTGCATACTTTAGCAAGTCCATATGCAATTATCTGTAAAATAAAGCCAATCACTTATGCTTAAAAATTAGAAAATCCCCAAACAATTTTAGACAAAGTTCTGAATTTCTAAGATCACTTCTGATTTTAGAAAACTGACTACAAGTAGCAAAACTGGAAAAAGTTTAACTTGTCTCTCCTTTTAATCTTTAGTAGCAGTCTAATGATTAAAAGTTTTCAAAGGACAGACGACTACAAAGAAAGCAACAGATATTAATAATCTGTGTAGTGAGTTATCAAAACCTTAAAACAGAGGCTACTCAGTCTTGAAAACAGTTCATTTGTATATAATTTTTTACATAATTCAAAATTATATATAATTCAAAGTAGTTCAAAATCCCAATTTCTGTGTTGAAATATAATTTTCCATCAAACCAGTCAGAAACAACTGAGCGACTAACACTTTTACTTTTCAGTAGTAGTTTTCTTTCTTTGTACAAAAGCAAGCATTTTGCAACTACATTATATACAGCCTCTGAGTCTTATTCATTCAGAATGTCAGAGTGGTACCTGCTCATCTCTGTTTTTCAGAATCTCTACAGATAATTCTGATACACAGCTACGGCCTTAGATTTTACTGAATAACTGCACAATCAGTATGTTTACCATTACAAAGAGACTGTAAACAATTATTTCAAATACAGTTTTAGAGTTATATGACTTTGGGTACCACTGACAAAGTGTATAACATATTAATTCACTTTCTATTATTAACCAGGCTTATGCAATGGGCATACTCAAAAAATGTTTACTAAGTACCTGTGACATCTAGAACACAGAAGATGTTCTTTAAGGTAATACAAAACACACGAAAATAGGTTAGATACCGTAATCTTTAGGAGGGCCACAAAGCACACTTTAAGCATCACAAAAGACTGAAGTATTATGATTCAGAGTAAGTAGTACATTTGCATTTAGTTTAGGGAATATTAAAGTGGAAGGTATTGAAAGTAAGAATTGGCAGAGGCCGGACAGTAAATCTCACAAGCAGAGATCTCACAAGAGTAAATTTACTCACAAGAGTAAATCTAAAAAGAGCTTCAGGAAGGAACAAATAAGTTCAAGCATAAAGGTAGGCAGGTGTAGGGCTTATTTAGGGAAGATGGGAAGGAAGACTGAAAAAGGCAATGGGGGCTACAACATAAATGACCTTAATTGACAAGTTAGGCAATTTATATTAATTTAAGGGCAATGGAGAGCTACTCAAATATAATGGGATCAGAGCTACACTTTAGGAATTTGAATAAAAGGCAGGGAATGTCCTACATGAGTGATGGTAACGATAAGCAAGCAGTTCCACTGGGAGAGATGGCACAGATTTTAGAGAGACAGAATTTAAGGGATTCTATCCATTCACTCTTTGAACAAATATTTATTGAATGTTTATAATATGCCTTGCACTATGAATATAATCTGGACATGTTGAGTTTCACATGTTCATGGCTCATCAGCTTTTGTTTTTGTTTTTTTAATTTTTATTTTTACTTTATTTTACTTTACAATACTGTATTGGTTTCGCCATACATTGACATGAATCCGCCATGGGTGTACACGAGTTCCCAATCCTGAACCCCGCTCCCACCCCGTATCATCTCTCTGGATCATCCCTGTGCACCTGCCCCAAGCATCCTGTATCCTGCATCGAACATAGACTGGCGATTCATTTCTTACATGATAGTATACATGTTTCAGTGCCATTCTCCCAAATCATCCCACCCTCTCCCTCTCCCTCAGAGTCCAAAAGTCCATTCTATACATCTGTGTCTCTTTTGCTGTCTCACATACAGGGTCATCATTACCATCTTTCTAAATTCCATATATATGTGTTAGTATACTGTATCAGCTTTTGTTTATTTTTAGCTATTTCAGGAGTCCTATGCTTATTTTTATTGAGCACCAACCCAAACTACTCCCCGATAGCTCAGTTGGTAAAGAACCCACCTGCAATGCAGGAGACCCTGGTTCGATTCCTGGGTCAGCGAAGATTCGCTGGTGAAGGGATACGCTACCCACTCCAGTATTCTTGGGCTTCCCTTGTGGCTCAGCTGGTAAAGAATCCACCTGCAATGCAGGAGACCTGGGCTTGATCCCTGGACTGGGAAGATCCCCTGGAGAAGTGAAAGGCTACCCACTCCAGTATTCTGGCCTGGAGAATCACTGTATGGTCCATGAGTCGCAAAGAGTCGGACATGACTGAGTGACTTTCACTCTCACCCAAACTACACTAAGGACTGTTGTCAGCACTGCTAATACAGTGGCAAACTAGGAAGAAAAAGCCTCTGACCTCATAAAGTTTATATTGCTTTAGGGGAGACAGACAACAAATATGTAAACAAATAAATGAGATAATTTCAGAATGTGATAATGCAATGAAGCAAATTATATATAACAATGGGAGAGAGACTTGGATCATCAGTGACAACCTGTCTATAAAGAAGGAATATTTGAACTAACCAAGACAATGGGGCTGATTTAAGAAAATCTAAGGTGAAAGTTGGAGAAGGAAATGGCAACCCACTCCAGCATTCTTGCCTGGAAAATCCTATGGACAGAGGAGCCCGGTGGGCTACAATCCATGGGGTTGCAAGGAATCAGACATGACGCACACATGCACGCACACAAGGTGAAGAAATGACAGGCAGCAAGAATTAATAATAAATGCAAAGAGCATGAGAAAGGTACTTAATAAGGAACAATTAGCTGGGATCTATCAGAGAGAGAAAAGTGTAAGATGAACATAGAGAGGAAGGCAGGGACAACAGATAATATAAGTGCTTCTGGCCAAGGAAAGAATTTTGGAATTTGTTCCAACTGCAATGAAATCCACTGAGTGTTGTAAGCAAGTGAGTGATGTGATTTACTTTATGCTCTGAGGAGATTTTTTGGGCTGGTCTGTGAAGAATAAATAAAGTGGGGTAAGAGAGAAAACAGGGAAAACAGGAGGCAAAGACAAGGAAGGGAGAGTGATGGCTTGGGGTAGCGATGACAGTGTTGATGACTGGATTTATGATCATCTGGATCAGTGCAAACACGACTTGACTGTGAGGGTAAACCAAAAGAGCAGAACCAAGCAAGATTCACTGGTCTGAAGACAGTATCAGTTACTAAGATGGGGAAGATTTCCCTCCTCCCATCAATCAATCACAGCAATTCTATGTTTATCAACATATTAGGGTTTTGTGTTTAAGATTTTTTAACTAAAAATAGTTTAAAAACCACTCCCCTAGTATTCAAGTATAGAGCTCACAAAGTAATCAAGACCAGAGTACACATGTGGGAAACACTGTCATTGAGATAAAGTTTAAGTTGGGTAGGGTAAAGGTGATCATCCAAGGAGGGGATGGGGCAGGGAAACTGTGTAACATGGCCAGAAATTTAAGAAATTTCTACTTTTAGCAGGTAGGATGGAAATGGGAAAAACAAAAAAGGGAAACAGTGACAAAATTCAGAGAAGAAATCAGGACACAAACAAAAAAGACCTAATAGAAAAAATTTTCAAGGACATAAAAGAAGGAGAAAGAAGGATTTTGTTTTAAGGCGAAAACGGTACCAGTCAACTTGAGGAGGAGAACAGAGATAAGGGACCAAATCCAAATTGAAAGAAATTCTGAGGAACAACTACAGCAAATGCAGGTTTTTCCTCCAAGCAATTTCAAAGAATGGGAAGCAGACAATACAGTTATCTGAGGAATCATCAGGGGAGGTATAGGTATGTATACACACCTGAGGTCTTATGAGACTAAGATTTGTAAAAAGAGTGAATATAACTGATGGAACAACATACAAGAAGAAACAAGTTCAGGGTTGTACAGCTGGCAAGACATGGGGATATAACAATAGAAAGGAGGGGAAAAGAAAGGAACACTTTATCTAGTTCCTAGAAACTAACAGTAACAACAAAGGTAAGGCTAATTTCCAGAGCAAGAGAGAGAACTTTTTTCTATTGCAGAGATTAAGAAATTAGAAGACTGGAATTCACTATTATATATAAAATAAATAATAAGAACCTAGTGTATAGCACAGGGAACTCTACTCAGTACTCTAATATGGGAAAAGAATCTTTAAAAAAGAGAGGATATATGTATATGTATAACTGAACTCACTTTGCTCTATACCTGAAACTAATACAACATTGCAAATCAACTATACTTCAATAGACATTTTTAAAAAAACCAAAAAACTAAAGTTCATTCAGTTAAGCAATGTGGCCAAATCAAGAGAAAATTTAAAATAAGAATACTGATCTAAAGCTGTCTGACTTCAAAGTCTATGCTCTTTATACTTCACATCACACAGAAGTGTACTTTTGGGTCAGGTATACAAATGTGGAGTGTCTGCAAAATAAAATTATCAATTAAAAAATACATTTTGAAATAAAACTAGTATAAGAGGCAGAAGTTCCAAACATGAAGTTATGAATTTCTTTCTGCTGTTGACTAGTGTGTTCTAGAAGTAAAGTCTCATATTCTTCTTTATGCCCGAAAGTTTAAATGATAATGATACAAACATTTTTGAATAAGGGGTGACTAAGTTAACCCCATAAATAACATTAAAGTGAAACAGAGCGAAGAGATAGGAAACTGACAGCAAAACCCTATTTCTTAAAACATGTTTTCTACTCTCGGAACAACTAGCTGCCAACACATAAGAAACTGTCTGGCAATTCTTATGACTAAGCACATCTGCTCAGGGCCATTTCTCACATAGGACAGTTTCCAAGACTCTCTATGAATCAAAACCAGTGATCGATGAATTCCAGATTTCCATAGCACCTTTATAATAAAAGACACAATATTATTCAAATTGGAACGTAAAACATCTGAGAAAAATCTGTTATCTCAGCTACAATAAAACTACTACCTGGCAGAGGTACATACACAGTAGTCCTCCCTTATCTGTAGGAGATATGTTCCAAGACTCCCAGTGGATGCCTAAAACTGTGGATCCTACTGAAATCGACGTATACCATGTTTTTCTCTATATAACACATAAATCAAAGCTTAGATTGGGCACAATAAGAAATTAATGGCAAAAATTAATAAAAACAATTTTAACAATAACAGAAGTTATGTGAATGTGGTCTTTCTCTTATTGTACAAATTTAATGCCTTTTTCATCTTAACTAAACACTTACCATGAACCATGGCTGTAACTTTTGCAGTTGGTACAACAGCAAAATCAGCATGAATTTCTTTTTCCTTCTTCACAATTTCAGGCAGATTTGTTTTTTACCATTGGTTTTAGCAACCTCAGCAGAAGCTGTTTTTTCTTTATTAAACAGAGAATTTCCCCCTTTTCATTAAAGGAAGCACTTTAAGGCTTCTCCTTGGCATATCTGAATTGCCAACATCACTATTCTTGTGCTTTGGGGCATTATTAAGTTAAATAACAGTTATTTAAACACAGGCACTGTAGTAATCCACTAAGTGACAGGATACAGTGGACAAAATTATGATTCACAACTGGGAAGCACAGAACACGACAGCACGAGATTTCATCACACAGGACTACCAAGCGGACACATACGACTGCATGGCTGAGGAATATAAGAGGTAATTCTCTAAGGAATGACAGTCTAAGAAAACAGTTGTGCCCCCAAAGATTGGTGGCAAAATACACAGATAGAAAATCCACATAAATGAGCTTAGCTTTGCTCCTCTGAGGAAATGCAATTTAATTAATTAACTGACTTAATGACTCAAAAAGTTGTTTCTTGTTTTTCTTTTTTTCTTTTGAGCATCTTGCCAGATGTCTCGCACTGTCTTAGATGATGGTAAGGTGAAAAGGGCTACATAAAGATCCACACTTTTAAGGAGCTTAAAAACTAGCAAAGTGATTAATATGTAAAGAATTAAGTACATTAAAGTGTTAAATATACTGTGACAGATAAATGTGCAGCTTATGGCTGAGGCACACAGGAAGGCATATCTGGTTGTACCTGGGGAGGAAGAAACCATAAGATGCAGAAAGTGATTTCTAGAAGATATGACACTTCTGAATCCTGAAAGCTGAGAAGATATTTATCAGGAAAAGGCATTTTAGGCATCAGGAACAATTTGAGCACAGGGAGGGATTTATGAAATAGCACAGCTTGTTTGGGTAACTGGGAATAGTTCAGGAAACTGAGATGAAGAGTAACAAGATACACAGTTAAGTAGCCAGGGGTCAGGTCATAGAGGACTTCATGTCAAGTTAAATAATTTCGATTATATCCCATAGGCATTTTGAAGTCATTGAAGGAGACTGACATGATCAGATTTTATTTCTGAAAGATCATTTTGATGACAGTATGAAAAAGGAAGATGGAGAAGAGGTAAGCCAATCTGGAGGTTACTGCAGAAGCTCAGATGAGATGATGGACTGAGCAAAGGCAATAACGTAATGATGCAAAAGTGAAGGATCTGAGAGACACTTAGAAGGCAGAGTTGGGACAGAAAAGAATTTAGGATGCCTCCAAATTTTGTGAAGCAGAAACTGAATGGTGCCATTTATAAATACAAAGAGAAGATTCAAGAGATATTAATAACATGCTAAGTTTATTACCTCTGACTTATCTTGGTAGATAACCAAGAGATGTTTGAGCTACAAAAATTTAATAAGCTCTTATCTTTAGAGATTATGGAAGCTACAAAAGTGTACATAAGATGCAATAGGTCAAATTTCAACAATTTAGAGGCTTTCACATCATGTATAAACTTAATAAACACTGTTTCTACATTGAGAGCACACATGTAGTATGTAAGTCCTCAATAAATAAAAATAGATTACTAAGTTACAAATTTTTATACGAAAACAGTTATCTATACCTGCTAATGAGATCATTCCTTAATGGCTAAAGTTTTTTTAAAATAAATACTCTGGTAATGCCTCTCTAATGAAAAGATACTATGAACCCTTACACAAATGCTTTTGAGTCAATTTTTACACTACATACTTTTACAAAGATAATACTGTTGTTCCCAAAAGACACACAAATGAAGTCCTTTCCTTCAAAGACTTCACAAGGCAGATATAAAATCTGAGCACACATGGCCTGAAAAGTAATTATTTTCATGACTCAGCTGGGTATACATTATAAACAAATATATATGACAAAAAAAATCATCTAAAGAAAAAAATAGCATAAAATCTCAGTTAAAAGGAATAAACAGTACATCCACAAGAAAAGAACAGTAAAAAATCTGCTGGAATGAATGAGAGAAGTATTCCTGGAGAAGGCAAGCTTAAACCAGATTTAGAAAATCATAAATTTTCTACAAAACAGAATAAAGATCAAATGCAAAAAAGAAGGAATGGAAAGTTCTTCATGAGAAACAGCAAAATGACTATCGTATCTAACTGGAGGGTTGGGAAAGACCAGGTCAATGAAGCTTCTTTGAAACTAGGCTGACAAGTTTTGTCTGCTATGATGAGTATCATTAGAAACTCTTGAAAAGAAAAATGATAAAAGATTTAATTATAAGTTCATATGATTCTCATTTTTTTTGTATCATTAACATCAAATAACAAATTGAAACTAGTAAATTTTCAGTATAAGTATACACTTACACAAAGCTAGTGTTTAAAGAGTTTCTAATGTAGTTATTTTTGGCACAGATACACACATACAGGGCATCTCAAAACCTAAATTCTGGTAATATCAATATGCCCATCATTCAGAATCTGTCAAACTTGAAAGCAACATCCTTTTCCCTAAAAGAAGCATCTGCTTATCCTTCTGTTCTTTCAAGCCTGTGGCAGGAAAAGCAAGCATAGTTTTATGTATACAACTCTGAATTGCTTAGTGTTAAGCTATGTAATATTGTCAGTAAATATTATGGCAAAGTTGCTCATGGACAGTTAAACACTTCAGATGTTTTAGGCTTTAGAAAACCAAAACTAGCTTTGTTAATCTTTAATCTCAATTTATAATCTTCAGACTCAGATTCCCCAAAACCAAATAACATAGTTGTCAAAAAACAATATATCCACTCATCATTCTTTAACGATCAACTTTCATTCTTGACTTCCTTACTGCTGTGAATACTGTTCGAGTCACGTTTAGAAACTCACTAGAGTAGAAATTACAAAACACAAGTTCTAATTTAGCTCCTCCATGAATTTGTTGTGCAACCCTGGAAGACAATTTCTGAGACTTTGGTTCAGTTTGGTTTCTTCTATAAATTCAGGAAGTTGAGCTAAATGATTATTAAGATACCTTTAGCCATAAAATTTCTTGATTCTTCCAATGTCCTTTAGCCCAGTATCAAAAGCCCAGTCTTTTTTTTAAAGACTCTATATAGAGAAAATGGGCAGAACTTGGTGATACTGGGCGAAAGGGCATTAGAAGAATCATGAAATTTTATGGCTAGAGGTATCTTAATAATCATTTAGCTCAACTTCCTAAATTTATAGAAGAAATCAAACTGAACCATAGTCTCAGAAACTGTCTTGCATTATCATCATATTGGGCTTCCCAATATGGTGGCTCAGATGGTAAAGAATCTGCCTGCAATACAGGAAACCCAGGTTCAATCCCAGGGTGGGGAAGATCCCTTGGAGAAAGGAATGGCTACCCACTCCAGTATTCTTGCCTGGAGAATTCCATGGACAGTGGAGTCTGGCAGGCTACAGTCCATGGGGTTGCAAAGACTGAGACACGACTGAGCAACTAACACTACAACAATCATATTATAGTAGGTCTTTATGAACCAATTTTCTTATTCATTTTCCTTCCAAAATTTCCACACCCTGATTTATCCTACTGATATCATAAACCTCATATTTTATTGTTTCCTTCCACTCTTTTCTGAACCTTGAATGCAGAGTTGAGTTAATCACACTATTCTTTCTGTGACTCCATGATCTGCCCATGACTATTAGCTGTGAAAAATCTGCTCTTATTTATTTTTATTTTCCTGTTCATTCCCAATCTCTCTCATTCCCCTTCATTTTGTAGGTTCACATTAAAATATGACACATCTCTGGATATATACATATACTGGTAAAATATATATTATTATATACATGTATGTATTTTATACATGTATGTATGTATTTTTGTGCCATATTTTTACTTTCTCAACATAACCTTGTTTTCTAGCTCTACCCTATGATTCTGTTACTACATCTTTACATGTAAATACATGTTTCTAAATGATGAACAGTATTCCACAGGATGCAATTACCATATTTTACTATCCTTCTCCCTATACTATTTCTGGACATGTTTTTATTTTATTCTTTAATAGTACATGCATGCACACATGCACAATATATGTGTGTGTGTATACACACACACACATAAATGTGTATATTACACACATACTTTAAAATTATTTTACATATTTGAATATGTCATATATAACTAAAACATACATGTCCATAATCTATGCATGGTTGCTTAAAACATTTGAAATGTATATGAATTACATCATACTGTAATCGTCTTTTACCTTGTTATATTCCACAGTATTAACTTGCATTTTCCTGATTGCTATATTTTTGAAATGTTTGTTCATATCCTTTGCCCAATAGTGTATGGATTTTTATTTATTTTTATTGATGCTTAGGCAATGTATGCTCAACACTAATGCACTGTCAGCTGCACGCTTTGCAAATGTCTTCATTTGACGTATATTAATTTTTATAATGCAAGTTTTAACATTTTAACATACTCAAATCAATTTTTACCTTTTTGGCTTGCGTTTAAATTTTGATTAAGAAGTACTTTCCCAGCAAAATTTATTAAAGGGAGATTTTTTTGTTTTGCTTTGTTCTTCTCTAGCACTTATTGCCTCTTAACATACTAAGATGTCATGTTTATTGTCTGCCTGCTCCTGCTAGATATAAGTTCCAAAAAGACAGAGGTCTTTAGCTGTATTGTACATTGATGTATCCCATGTGTAGAGTCTGGCACATAGCTGATGCTTGCTAAATATTTATTGAAATAATGGATTCAATGTTTTAGAGAGGTGTGTTAAATCAAGCTGTTAATCACATAAGTTACATCTTTTATATGAGTTAAATCTTTATTAGATTTAACTTATATTTAACAGATAAAGATTGTATCAGTGTTAAAATCTTTACTAGCATTATGGATTTGCTCTATGCCTTGTGTTTCTGTCAGTTTATGCTTTAGTATCTACATTTTTTATGATAAAACAATTTTAAAAACATGTTTTAAAAAATGTATATAACAAAAGATTCAATCAAATTGGCCTTTCTTCTAAACATCCTAAATTAGATAAGATTCATTTTAATTTCTTTAGTAGTATTAAAATTTTATTTAATCACTATAAATAATAATAATATCTAACACTAACTATATGTATTTACTGTTCTAAAACTGCTTTAAGTGTAAGGTCTGATGAATAGGTAGCCTATAAAAAGGCTACTAAATATTCTATTAAATATGAAAAAGGAGTAAAAGTAGAAAGTGAATTTAAGAATTTAACTAATAAATATAGCACATCCATAGTAGTATACTATACAATGTTATGGTTGATAATATTGATATGATATTCATATTATCTATAAGTAAAAAAAAAAGGCTATTAGTGTGTATACCACTTCCCTTTTTTTACTAAAATATTTAAATACACAAACCTAAGTTATACATTTAAGAAGTTAATAATGCTGCTGCTGCTGCTGCTGCTAAGTCGCTTCAGTCGTGTCCGACTCTGTGCGACCCCACAGACGGCAGCCCATCAGGCGCCCCGATCCTGGGATTCTCCAGGCCAAGAATACTGGAATGGGTTGCCATTTCCTTCTCCAATGCATGAAAATGAAAAGTGAAAGTGAAGTCACTCAGTCGTGCCCAACTCTTAGCGACCCCTTGGACTGCAGCCCACCAGGCTCCTCCGTCCATGGGATTTTCCAGGCAAGAGTACTGGAGTGAGGTGCCATTGCCTTCTCTGAAGAAGTTAATAATAGTTACCTCTAAATAATGGAATTATGAAATTTTTGTTTTCCACTTGAGTTGCATAATGACTGTCTGGTCTTTGTCTAAGCTTCTAGGATGGGGCATATAAACCCTTAACTTCCCAAGTAAAGGCAATGTCTTTAGCATAAACTCAGGGGTAGTCTCAAGTAATGAACTGATTCATGGTAGGCCCCTAGAGAGTTTCAGGATGGGAGGAGGTCTACTAGAAGGACCAACCATGTAACTACAGAGTTGGAGCTTTGAGCCATGTGATATAGGCCTGACCTCCTGACCCTCAGGGAAGGAAGGAGATCTGGAGATTAAGTTCAATCAAGTGATCAATGATTCATTCAATTAGTCATAACACTTAAAATTTCAGAAACTGATTCACATAGGATTTTGCTCTTTGATGCAGTCATAAATTTCACTTAATTGTCATATACACTTGTCTACATTTAATATAAAGCAAGCTCAGCCACTCAGTTCTGTCTAGCTCTTTTGTGACCCTTTGCACTGTAGCCCACCAGGCTCCTGTGTCCACATGATTCTCCAGGAAAGAATGCTGGAGTGGGTTGCCATGCCCTCCTCCAGGGCATCTTCCTGAGCCAGGGATTGAACTGTGTTTCCTGGATTGCAGGCAGATTCTTCACCTGCTGAGCCATCAGAAAAGCCCAATATAGAGCATATGCACATAATAAAACCTCAGTAAAAACTTAGGACACTGAGGCTTAGGTGAGACTCCTGGTTGGTAAACACACTGATGTCCCAGGAGGGCGAAACACACTGATTCTATTGGGAGAGGACACGAAGCTCTGCTTTTGGGATCTTTCTAGATCTCACCCAAAAGTCTCTTCTTTTGGCTGGTTCTGTTTTATGTCCCTTGTAATAAAATTTTAATCACCAGTATGGTGCTTTCCTGAGTTCTCTGAGGCATTTTTGAGAACTATCAACCCTGGGGGTTTAGGGGGAACACCAACATATTTGCATTCAATTGATCAGAGAGGTGTGAGTGGCCTGGGGACCCCTGAACTTGTGGCTGGTGTCTGAGTTGAGTGCAATCACACTGGGGACTGTGCTCTTAACCTATGGAGTCAGTATTAAGTTCCTGTCAGAATTTTATTGCAATTTGATGTCTTCATACTATCCGAAGTGTTATTATAATGGACTTACATTACTTTTATAATTTAAAAAACTTTCATTTTTTAAAAAAAAGATGATCTTACAATTAAATAAATCATTACTATTTTAAATCGCAAAATCATTAACACTGAAAGAAATAAGAAATAAAAGCCCACAAGTAAAACTGTCTAGGGAGAAAGAAGGTAAATTTACTAAATTAAATTTTAAAAGTTCATGAAGTTAATAAAACAAAAACATAAAGAGTGGTATATAAAACTTTGTAAAGTAGGTCTTTAAAAAACCCGATTAACGTATCTGCAGGGCAAAACACACGATGGTAGGAAAAACAATTGGAGAAGGAAATGGCAACCCACTCCAGTATTCTTGCCTGGAGAATCCCAGGGACGGAGGA
The DNA here is from genome assembly GCF_032405125.1 of Capricornis sumatraensis. Classification (NCBI taxonomy): domain Eukaryota; kingdom Metazoa; phylum Chordata; class Mammalia; order Artiodactyla; family Bovidae; genus Capricornis; species Capricornis sumatraensis. The sequence goes on along the minus strand of NC_091085.1, from coordinate 36,055,283 downwards.
GCCTAGTGGGTTGCCGTCTATCGGGTTGCACAGAGTCAGACACGACTGAAGTGACTTAGCAGCAGCAGCAGCAGCAGGAAAAACAAACTAAATAGCAAGACTCATTTAACAAACAGTAACAATGTATTTTTTGTAGAATATAAATATACAATTTAAAGATATTTCTATATGACAGCATCATAGTACAGAACCTTATATGACTATACTTCTGAATTTTAAGTATTATGACTAGGGGGAGTGAAAAGTGAAAAAATCTTTATTTTGGTCATTTAGAGTTTATCCTCTGAAGTCTATTAATGCAATGACTATTAAACCACTGGGTCATAATATATGTACGGTATTAAGCTGCGTGATTTTTAAAAACCCCTTACTAGCTGCCTTCTCCTCCCTTCCCCGGTCTCACTTCCCTACTTTTCTACTGCTGTTCACTGGTCTTACCTCTAAATAACGTACATGCTTTGAAACTCTTAGGGTCTGCTTATAAGGGAATTCAAAGAAAAATATGTGTAGAAACAAATTTTTAAGAGGACTGATTTTTTTCTATAAGCACTGGATTTGCCAGCATGGGACATCCTTTCACATATATGTATTATCGTTGCCTCCTGACTAACAGTCTTGATTTCAGTCTCTTCAGACTCAAAAGACCATGCACATGAGAAGTAACTGACAGAAGTTTAAAAGGGAGGGAAAAAAAAAACCATTCATGGAAAGAACTATGACATCATTACTTCCACTGAAGAAAAGTAATTATTGTAACAAAAATTATTTTTGACAATACCTAAGTTGTTTTCGGAGTTGCTCGATTTCCGCACTTTGTTCAGTTACTGTTTTCAGAAAATGTTGATTAGTCTGCCACAAGAAAAAAAACAAAGAAAGAAACATTTAGTATTAGAACATTTAAAACTCTATGCCAGACTAACTGCAGGGTATGTAAGTGAAAAAAATGAACTCATGATAATGATTAGATTTTTTAATGATAAAATATAGCCCTAGCCCTCTTTCCTTGCCTTCCCTATTTCAGCAGATACCTGCTTTATTTCACACTACCTGTATTTACATTTCTGCATCTCCTGATTTTTTCCAGCCTTCTAAGCCTCCTTTGCTCACCTAAAGAGCAAAGTCTTTCTGTGTAGTCTTTTTCTATGTAGACGACTACAGATGGTGTAGAATTCATGTCCCCAGCCTGTTCCTTAAGAGCCCAAAAACAATGAATGAAGGAAATTGGTAGGTAAAAATCCCAAATTCCCACGCCCTATGGTAGAATAACTCTGAGCCTGTTTATAAACTGGCTTCCAGAGTTCATTGTAGGATTAAGTTTCAGTTACCCACAGGGTTAATTTGCTTGACTGATAAAAATCCTTTATTGGCTGCCTTGTTCTCCCTTCCTAGCCTTATTTCTCCACTCCCCTACTGGTTTTTCCTGGCATTACTGCCCAAATAAATTATATACTTTGGGACGCTTTCCTCAAGGTCTGCTAATGCTAAAGGAAGATATGAAACAGCTTTCCAAGTGTACAAAAACTCTTTTTCTAAGGGAATTATCTTCCATAAGTGCTGGTTTTACCATGACGGTACAAATTCCTTATCATTGCCATTAGCTATATGTCTTAAAGGCAACGTCATATAAATTATTACCTTCTAACCGATAGTCTTGTTTTCAGTCTCTTCCCATTTTAACAGATCATTCACACCTCTCTCCAAGTAAAGTCCCTGAAGCAGTTTTCATTGAGTTTTTTCCATACTCTACCCAATTTCATGGACTTCCTATTTTAAATACACTTTTGTAATATCCCTCTACTTGGGATGTCCTCATTCTGCCAGCATTCAGCACTCCATACCCCATGTGGTTCACTCACTCTTAAGACAAAACTGTTTCCTTTTTGCATTTTGATAAAACTTTATATATACTTTCATAATGCACACTGCAGCACATTTAAGTACTGTATTTAAAGCTTAATATTCCTTGTTACAACATGAGCCTATTTTTGAAAACCAGTTCCACTCAGAACTGCCAGCATCTTGCACATGATTCAGTACTTTCTAAGTACTTGTACCTTTGAGGAATGAATGAACCCCTAATTAAGACATGAAACAGAGCCTGAGGACTACATCTTTACCTTGGGAAGTGGACAACTCCAGTACAGAATTTAGTATTTAATTCACAGGCTACAATTTAAGAGACCATCAAGGCATACAGAGAAAGGATAGAATAATGAGAGGTAGGTGAATTAAAAAGTTAAAACAGAAAAGTGGATGTGACATAGGGCATAATCTATGCAAGACATATGATTATATAACTGAAAGGCTGACTTGAAAATGAAATGATTTTGTTCTATGTTATTTCAAAAGATAAAATCACACATCAGTGGGAGGAAATCTGGTAAAAAGATTTTAGCTTTCTAATAATTAGCATTCAAAGGAACAGGCTCTTTGAAGGAAATGGCAAGATCTCTTACAAGGAAAGGATATTAAAAGCAGTCACTAGAGAGGATCATCTAAACTGAAAAGCATTTAATAGAAGGATGCCTGTATCATTTGAGGGACTAGATGATCTTTAATATCAATTCAAATTCTGTGAAGCTATCTCAATGACTCAGCCCAAAATGATTCATGTTTCTGAATTCCTTTATAATGTTTATAATGTACCATTAACGCTTTATTATAACTTATATAGTCGCTGAACTGGCATAACTAGTGCTTGTGTTTTTCTTACTATATGTGAACACCTTAAAGGTAGATTATGTAATTAGTGGAAGTATACATTAGAATTGTGAATTTTAAGAAGCTAGTGTAGGGAACAATCACATATAACCTGCTAGCAAGCCTATTAAGAGCTCAACAATTACATCTGAATATGGCTTTATGATGTTACATATTTGTGATCACAAAGAAAATTATGTACTATATCAATAATACAGAATTTGGAGATTCATAAAGGACCCTGGAAGTCTCCCTTTCAATCACCAATTATTTCCAGTGTCATTCCTATTCTACCAGTTAGACAGGGGCTCTGTGAACAGATGCACATTTCTCTTCAACTAGAGAACCCATGACAGTGGAAGGAACTTAGTATGCAATTGACAAATATTTCTGGGTTAGAGATGAATAAATATCAAGAAAAATATGCTTGCAGTAAAGACAATCTGTAGGAAACATAAACTCTTATTATATGTATACTAATAATAAATAAACATATTTTTAGGTATCATTTAGTTCAGGGCATTTTACATTCTGCCTATTACTAAAGTACACTGCTTGTGAAAGATTTTATTCATTGTTATATACTCATCAACTTTCTGTACATATATAGGAATCTATTCGTTTAACAGTTTATTCATATAATCAGAAAAATTTTTAATGGAAATTATTTGATTTTGACTCAAATTTGCTTCTATGACCATGCTGAATGCTCTTGAGATTTACAAAATCTTTACAATCACTTAACATTTAGATTTAGTAGAGTCTTATTTATATATACCTTAATGTACGATGTATTAAGACAAACTCTTAAAAAATTTCTCTTAGCATTTTTCTTTATTTTAACCACAGGATAGTCTTTTCTTTGCTCTTTATAACATAAATGCTTCATCCAACTTTCATTTCTGTATCTCTTTTATTATATCCATAGTTTATTATTCTTAGTTTTGGTCTGTTGTTATGAACACCTTACAATTTTTTTTTCTTTTTTTGGGCGGGGGGGCTTCCCTGGTGGCTCAGATGGTAAAGAATCTGCCTGCAATGTGGGAGACCTGCGTTCGATCCCTGGTTTGGAAAGATCCCCAGGAGAAGGGAATGGTTACCCACTCCAGTATTCTGACCTGGAAAATTCCATGGGGTTGCAAAGTCAGACGTGACTGAGTGACTTTCACTCACTCACTAGAAATTTTTAAAGTATGTCCTGTAAATATTTACATAGCTTTCTATGACTTTCATCAGAATAATTTAGGGTTGAATATAATAAAATATGGGCACTGTGGTATAAAATTCCAAAGGATTATGTAATAGCACGCTTTTAGGAAATACTGAAAGAAAGAATAAGCAATTGTGATGTTAGGTTAAATTATTCAATGTCATGTAGAAACAAGACTTCTTAAGAAAATCAGTCATCATTTTATTTTGGAGCACTTTAGTACTATTTTAAAACTCGAAGAAGCACATTATTAAAAATAAGTAATTAGAAGTTTCCAATATTAACATAAATAGGGAGAAATTTAGTATTTTTTACATGGTTAAAGGAGAAATTTTTAAAAGTAGAATAAAATTGATTGGATAAACTTACTTTTAATGGCACAACTCCACTCTTAAACAAAGACATTTTCATTAGGAACTAACAAGGATTAGCAAGGTAACTAAGCAAAACGAAGAAAGGAAAGAGAGGAATTGTCTGAGATGTCATAATCCTATTATTCAACAATCAGGTAAAATAAAATACCAAGAAGGAAAACAAAACAAAAAAAAAACAACAATAGAAAAGAAAAGTGTGTGTGTAGGGGTTAAAGAGCAGAACTGGGAAGGCTAATTCTACTTCTTCTGGGAAAAATTAAAGGGAAATTAAGGTGTAGCAATTCAGGTGATGGGTGGTCAATCAACTAACAAGTGGTTCTCAGTGGCCTACTGGTTTTAAGCATTTGGGCTACTCATTTGTCTAGCAGTTCCACCATTCTTAGTTGATACCTTACCATATTTTAGAAGAAACGCTAAGAATAAAGAATGAACCCTACTCTTGAGGCACTCACAGTCTAGATTACGCTCAGGAGATCATACCAAGAACCCTAAGAGCATTTTCAGATTAGAATATATTTCAGATAGATGTTAGTTTTAGATGTCTAGAACCCACTGTAAACTCCCATGTCACGCTACTGAATACAAAAGAAAAGACAGATAAAAAGAAAAGAGTACTGCCTACCTACGTTAATTTCAAGTTTTTTATCTTGTTGATTTACCTTAGCAAAAATACAACTACTTACAGTGACAATTTCTAATTTATGTAAAAAGTGCACTAAATGGATGTTTTCACTTACCATTTCTACATTCTCATTAGTAACATGAAGATGCTTGGTCAGCTGCTGAAAACTTGTCAGCTGATCCTATAGCAGGAAGATAGGGTACATAAATAACATTGTGTTTAAAACCCATATTTAAAATTAGACTAAAATCAAGTCTAAAATCATTATGGCTAAATCTAGATGACATCACTTGCATTTCTTTCAACAAGTACTGTGAGATCAATAGTCAAAGAAATAAAAAGAAACAAATGTTTAATGCCTACAAAATTAAATAAGTTGACAATGTGGAAACTAACGTGGCTAATTATTTTATGTGAAATCATTATTTCAAGTCTCTTATCCTCATCCATCAGAGGGCAGACAGAATTAAAACCACAATCACAGAAAACTAACCAAACTGATCACATGGATCACAATCTTGTCTAACTTAATGAAACTATGAGTCAGGCCATGTAGGGCCACCCAAGATGGACGGATCACGGTGGAAAGTTCTGACAAAAAGTGGTCCACTAGAGAAGGGAATGGCATACCACTTCAGTATTCTTGCCTTGAGAAACCCATGAACAGTATGAAAAGGCAGAAAGATATGACACTGAAGATGAACTCTTTCATGAACCAATGAAAGATGAACCAATAGGCTGCTGAAGAAGACCAGAGAAATAGCTCCAGAGGGAATGAAGAGGCGGAGCCAAAGCAGAAACACCACCCAGTTGTGGATGGGTCTAGTGGTGAAAGTAACGTCTGATGCTATAAAAAGCAACATTCCATAGGAACCTGGAATGTTAGGTCCATGAATCAAGGTAAATTGGAAGTGGTCAAACAGGAGATGGCAGAGTGAACACCGACATTTTAGGAAACAGTGAACTAAAATGGACTGGAATGGGCGAATTTAATTCAGATGATCATTGTATCTACTACTGTGGGCAAGAATCCCTTAGAAGAAAAAGAGTAGCCTTCATAGTCAAAAGAAGAGCCCAAAATGAAGTACCTGGGTGCAATCTCAAAACAGAATGATCTCTATTCATTTCCAAGGCAAACCATTCAATATCACAGTAATCCAAGTCTATGCCTCAATCACTAATGCCAGAGAAGCTGAAGTTGAATGGTTCTATGAAGAACTACAAGACCTTCTAGAACTAACACCCGAAAAAAGATGTTCTTTTCATCACAGGGGACTGGAATACAAAAGTAGGAAGTCATGAGATACCAGGAGTAACAAGCAAGTTTGGCTGTGGAGTCAAAAATGAAGCAGGGCAAAAGCTAACAGAGTTTTGCCAAGAAAATACACTGGTCATAGCAAACACCCTCTTCCAACAACAAAAGAGATAACTGTACAAATGGACATCACCACGTGGACAATACTGAAATCAGACTGATTAAATTCGTTGTGGTCGAAGATGGAAAAGTTAGCAAAAACAAGACCTGGAGCTGACTGTAGCTCAGATCATGAACTCCTTATTACAAAATTCAGACAAATTGAAGAAAGTAGGGAAAACCACGAGGCCATTCAGGTATGATCTAAATCAAATCCTTTATGATTATACAGTGGAAATGACAAATAGACTCAAAGGATTAGATATGATAGAATGCCTGAAGAAATATGGATGGAGGTTTGTGGCATTCATTGTACAGGAGGTAGTAAAAAAAACTATCTCTACCAAAAAGAAATGCAAAAGGCAAAATGACTGTCTAAAGAGGCCTTACAAATAACTGAGAAAAGAAGAAAAGCAAAAAGGCAAAGGAGAAAAGGAAAGATATATTCACTTGAATGTAGAGTTCTAAAAACAGAAAGGAGAAAGAATTCCTAAGAGAACAGTGGAAATAGAGGAACAGAACAGAATGGGAAAAAGCCTAGAGATCTCTTCAAGAAACTTAGAGATACCAAGGAAACATTTCATACAAAGATGGCACAATAAAGGACAGAAATGGGACGGACCTAACAGAAGTAGAGGATATTAAGAGATGGCAAGAATACACAGAAGAACATTACAAAAGAGATCTTCATTTCAGTTCAGTTGCTCAGTTGTGTCCGACTCTTTGTGACCCCATGAATCGCAGCATGCCAGGCCTCCCTGTCCATCAACAACTCCTGGAGTTCACTCAGACTCACGTCCATCGAGTCCGTAATGCCATCCAGCCATCTCATCCTCTGTCGTCCCCTTCTCCTCCTGCCCCCAATCCCTCCCAGCATCAGAGTCTTTTCCAATGAGTCAACTCTTCTCATGAGGTGGCCAAAGTACTGGAGCTTCAGCTTTAGCATCATTCCTTCCAAAGAAATCCCAGGGTTGATCTCCTTCAGAATGGACTGGTTGGATCTCCCTGCAGTCCAAGGGACTCTCAAGAGTCTTCTCCAACACCACAGTTCAAAAGCATCAATTCTTCGGCGCTCAGCTTTCTTCACAACCAAATCTAACATCCATACATGACCACAGGAAAAACCATAGCCTTGACTAGATGGACCTTAGTCGGCAAAGTAATGTCTCTGCTTTTGAATATACTATCTAGGTTGGTCATAACTTTTCTTCCAGAGAGTAAGCGTCTTTTAATTTCATGGCTGCAATCACCATCTCCAGTAATTTTGGAGCCCCCCAAAATAAAGTCTGACACTGTTTCTGCTGTTTCCCCATCTATTTCATCTATTTCCCATGAAGTGATGGGACCGGATGCCATGATCTTCGTTTTCTGAATGTTGAGCTTTAAGCCAACTTTTTCACTCTCCTCTTTCACTTTCATCAAGATGCTCTTTAGTTCCTCTTCACTTTCTGCCATAAGGGTGGTGTCATCTGCATATGAGGTTATTGATATTTCTCCTAGAAATCTTGATTCCAGCTTGTGCTTCTTCCAGCCCAGCGTTCCTCATGATGTACTCTGCATAGAAGTTAAATAAGCAGGGTGACAATATATAGCCCTGACGTACTCCTTTTCCTATTTGAAACCAGTCTGTTGTTCCATGTCCAGTTCTAACTGTTGCTTCCTGACCTGGATACAGATTTCTCAAGAGGCAGGTCAGGTGGTCTTGTATTCCCATCTCTTTCAGAATTTCTCACAGTTTATTGTGATCCACACAGTCCAAGGATTTGGCATAGTCAATAAAGCAGAAATAGGTGTTTTTCTGGAACTCTCTTGCTTTTTCCATGATCCAGCAGATGTTGGCAATTTGATCTCTGGTTCCTCTGCCTTTTCTAAAACCAGCTTGAACATCAGGGAGTTTCATGGTTCACGTATCGCTGAAGCCTGGCTTGGAGACTTTTGAGCATTACTTCACTAGCATGTGAGATGAGTGCAATTGTGCCGTAGTTTGAGCATTCTTTGGCATTGCCTTTCTTTGGGATTGGATGAAAATTGACCTTTTCCAGTCCTGTGGCCACTGCTGAGTTTTAATGAACCAGATAACCACGATGCTGTGATCAGTCACCCAGAGCCAAACATCTCTGGGTGCAAAGTCAAGTGGGCATTAGGAAGCATCACTATAAAGAAACTTCGTGGAAGTGATGGAATAGCAGCTGAGCTACTGCAAATCCTAAAAGATGATGCTGTCAAAGTGCTACACTCAATATGCCAGGATATTTGGAAAATTCAGCAGTGGCCACAGGACTGGAAAAGGTCAGTTTTCCGTCCAAACCCAAAGAACAGCAATGCCAAAGAAAGTTCAAACTACCACACAATTGCACTCATTTCACATGCTAGCAATGTAATGTTCAAAATTCCCCAAGCCAGGCTTCAGCATTATGTGAACTGAGACCTTCCAGATGTTCAAGCTAGATTTAGAAAAGGCAGAGGAACCAGAGATCAAATTGGCAATATCCACTGGATCATAGAAAAATCAAGAGAATTCCAGAAAAACTCAACTTCTGCTTCATTGACTACACTAAATACTTTAACTGTATGGATCACAGCAAACTGTGGAACATTCTTGAAAGAGATGGAAATACCAGACTACCTTACCTGCCTCCTGCAAAACTAGTATGCAGGTCAAGAAACAGAACAGGACATGGAACAACAGACTGGGTCAAAATTGGGAAAGGAGTACCATGCTTATTTAATGTATATGCAGAGTACATCATGCGAAATGTCAGGCTGGATGGGGCACAAGCTGGAATCAAGATTGCTGGGAGAAATATCAATAACCTCAGATATGCAGATAACACTACTCTTATGGTAGAAAGTGAAGAGCAACTGAAGAGCCTCTTAAGAAGGTGAAAGAGGAGAGTGAAAAAGCTGTCTGACAACTCAACATTCAAAAAATGAAGATCATGGCATCTACTCCCATCAATTCATGCCAAAGAGATGGAGAAACAATGGAAACAATGACAGGCTTTATTTTCGGGGGCTCCAAAATCACTGCAGATGGTGACTGTAGCCAAGAAATTAAAAGATGCTTTCTCCTTGGAAGAAAAACTACGACAAACCTAGAAAGCCTATTAAAAAGCAGAGACATCACTTTGCCAACAAAGGTCCGTCTAGTCAAAGCTACGGTTTTTCCAGTAGTCATGTATGGATGTGAGAGTTGGACCACAAAGAAGGCTGAACGCCAAAGAATTGATGCTTCTAAACTGTGGTGTTGGAGAAGACTCTTGAGAGTCCCTGGGACTGCAAGGAGATCAAACCAGTCAATCTTAAAGGAAATCAGTTCTAAATATTCATTAGAAGGACTGATGCTGAAGCTGAAGCTCCAATACTTTGGCAACCTGATGCAAAGAGCTGACTCATTAGAAAAGACCCTGATGATTGGAAAGACTGAAGGTAGGAGGAGAAGTGGACGACAGAGGTTGAGATAGCTGGATGGCATCACCGACTCAATGGACAGCTTGATTTTGAGCAAGCATGGGGAAGTGGTGAAGGACAGGGAAGCCTGTTGTGCTGCTGTCCATGGGGTAATGACTGAGCAGCGGACATGACTAAGTGACTGAACAACATCAAATTATTTCTAGAAATCAATCCATCAGGAGACAGGTATGATATAAACACCTTGTCCAATATTGAAAAACCACATTCAAACCTGTTTAAAACAAACCCATTGCACAGTTATTATTGTACCTTTTCCTCTTCTTAGGAGTCTCATGGTTTGACTGCCCCACAAGTTTTAAACCTTTTGATTATCTATGACCAAATTAAATATCATATGTGCAGGTGACATAAAGTTGGGAGGTGTTAATATGTCAGATGACAGATTTAAAGCTTGATAGCTAGAGCTTCAGATAAAGACAAAGTATTATCTGTAAGGTCTATGCAAACAGCAACAGTAACAACTAAAACCCCCCAAAAACCCTAACTTCAAAGCTGTACCGTAAAAATGATCTTATTCAGGTGGAAAACAAAACCTAATGGCTTAGTTTACTGATCTAAATGAAGAAACAGCCTTCAAAAAGATACTTATATTAGAAATGATTTCTAGATCTCAGAGGTAAAAGTATTACAGCTCAGACTACATGTGTGTTATTTTCAAACCAAGGCATGTTGGGAAACATGATTTTGTAAACTGAAAAGCAACATAAGCATTATTATGATTTCTTTAGGTAAAAATACCCATTTGTAATGATAATAAAACAAATAGTCATTAACTGGAATTTGAAAACTCTGTAAGAGTTGAAGAGAGACACAGTGATAGCTGCCTTCTCAAAAATCCACAGGAAAGGAATCAGAATTGGAATTACTCCATAGTTTTAAATATCTGTTGTTGTTTAGATGCTAAGTCGTTTAAAAAAAAAAAAAAGATGCTAAGTTGTGTCTGACTCCTTTGTGACCCCATGGATTGTAGCCCACCAAGTTACTCTGTCCATGGGATTTCCCAGGCAAGAATACTTGAGTGGGTTGCCATTTCCTTACCCAGGAGATCTTCCCACCCAGGGATCGAACCCGTGTCTCTTGTGTCTCTTGCATTGGCAGGAGGATTCGTTACCACTGAGCCACCAGGGAACCCTACAGACACATTCAAATCCTGAGTTACAACAAAGCACTCAGCAATTACAAATCATTTGCAGATAATAAGACTGTTAGATATTATATTAGGTATTCAGTCAGTTCAGTTCAGTCACTCAGTTGTGTCCGACTCTTTGCAACCCCATGAACCACAGCACGCCAGGCCTCCCTGTCCATCATCAACTCCCAGAGTTCACCCAAACTCATGTCCATCAAGTTGGTGATGTCATCCAGCCATCTCATCCTCTGTCGTCCCCTTTTCCTCCTGCCTCCAATCCCTCCCAGCATCAGGGTCTTTTCCAATGAGTCAATTCTTCGCATGAGGTGGCCAAAGTACTGGAGCTTCAGCTTTACCATCAGTCTTTCCAATGATCACCCAGGACTGATCTCCTTTAGAATGGACTAGTTGGATCTCCTTGCAGTCCAAGGGACTCTCAAGAGTCTTCTCCAACACCACAGTTCAAAAGCATCAATTCTATGGCATTCAGCTTTCTTCATAGTCCAACTCTCACATCCATACATGACCACAGGAAAAACCATAGCCTTGACTAGACAGACCTTTGTTGGCGAAGTAATATCTCTGTTTTTGAATATGCTATCTAGGTTGGTCATAACTTTCCTTCCAAAGAGTAAGCGTCTTTTAATTTCATGGGTGCAATCATGATCTGCAGTGATTTTGTAGCCCCCCAAAATAAAGTCTGACACCGTTTTCACAGTTTCCCCATCTATTTCCCATGAAGTGATTGGGACCAGATGCCATGATCTTCGTTTTCTGAATGTTGAGCTTTAAGCCAACTTGTTCACTCTCCTCTTTCACTTTCATCAAGATGTTCTTTAGTTCCTCTTCACTTTCTGCCATAAGGGTGGTGTCATCTGCATATCTGAGGTTATTGATATTTCTCCCGGCAATCTTGATTCCAGCTTGTGCTTCTTTCAGCCCAGCGTTTCTCATGATTTACCCTGCATATAAGTTAAATAAGCAGGGTGACAATATATAGCCTTGACGTACTCTTCCTATTTGGAACTGGTCTATTGTTCCATGTCCTAACTGTTGCTTCCTGACCTGGATACAGATTTCTCAAGAGGCAGGTCAGGTGGTCTTGTATTCCCATCTCTTGAAGAATTTTCCACAGTTTATTGTGATCCACACAGTCAAAGGCTTTGGCATAGTCAATAAAGCAGAAATAGGTGTTTTTCTGGAACTCTCTTGCTTTTTTGATGACCCAGCGGATGTTGGCAATTTGATCTCTGGCTCCTCCAACTTTTCTAAAACCAGCTTGAACATCAGGGAGTTCACAGTTCACGTATTGCTGAAGCCTGGCTTGGAGAATTTTGAGCATTACTTTACTAGTGTTTGAGATGAGTGCAATTGTGCAGTAGTTTGAGCATTCTTTGGCATTGCCTTTCTTTGGGATTTGAATGAAAATTGATCTTTTCCAGTCCTGTGGCCAGTGCTGAGTTTTCCAAACATGCTGACATATTGAGTGCAGCACTTTCACAGCATCATCTTTCAGGATTTGAAATAGTCAACTGGAATTCCATCACCTCCACTAGCTTTGTTATGTATTATATATTATGTATAACATAAACTGCAGTGTTACATGTATGTATGGGGCTTCCAAGGTGGTGCTAGTGGTAAAGAACTCGCCTGCCAAGGAAAGAGAGGCAAGAGATGTGGGTTCGATCCCTGGGTCTGGAACATCCCCTGAAGGAGGGCATGGCAACCCACTCCAGTATTCTTGCTTGGAGAATCCCATGAACAGAGGAGCCTGGCAGGCTACAGTCCATAGGGTCACAAAGAGTCAAAACACAACTGAAGCAACTTGGCACACACACATGCACACATATGTATGTATAAATCACTATAAATTTCTCTGGGGAAAGTATGGTCCAATACTATGGTGAGAAAAGTCAACCCCCTTCCTAACCAAACACATATACCAATAACATAGTCTTGATAAGAAGGAGAATTGCTTTCTTTACTATATGAGAATATGGTCAGAAGAATCTTTATTCCACCAGTTGCTTCGTTCTCTGGCTTATTGCTGTTCCTCTTTAAACACATTTTAAAGAACTTTATAATTCACGACAACAACTAAACAATGAAATATGAGACAACAATGCAGCATCTTGTGCACTGAAAGAGTATAGGCAGTCCACGTCCTGTAGTCTTGAAATGCATGATTTTCACTTACTATAGTACAGTTGAATTATATTAGTCCTGTATAACAGGATTCAAATCTCAGTCACAAATACATTAACTGTATAATACTATATAAAACATTGATTATATATCACTCTATATTAATTATTATTACATAAAATGCAGACTTTACTGCTAACTCTTCAGTCTACAACTGACCATGTGATAGCAGAACATCACGATCGGTGTCTAATTACTTTCGGTCCCAGAGTTTCTGTTATTCAGTTCATGCAGAGACAGCAAAGTGTGCAGTTGTGCTGTCTCCTTTTCTTCCAGTGATAATATACTCATGTGACATTTTTAAGAAAATTGATAACTGAAAGAAGGAATTAGCCAATGAAGATAAAACTGCTGCAAAGAAACAGAAAGTGATAACTCTGGGTAATGTTGTAAATGAAGTTACAGGAGAAAATATCTGAATGTGAGAACATGGACACTGCCACTATTCAGGACACACCGGCAAGGGTAACTTAGTGAAAGTGAACCCAACATGAGTGAAGAAAGAAGTTCTGATGAAAACGATGGAGATGTCCTAGAAGGGGGACTAGCAAAAAATTCACATCACAGGAATACTAAGGTTATTTCATACATTGCAAAGGATAAAATGCTGGAAGCTGATCCGAACTTAGAAAGGAATATTCTAAGTTCACCAAAGCATAAAAAAGATACCTGCTCTGTCATAAAGTTTTCAACATACCTAGCAGAAAAAGAATCAATGGAGAGATAAGGGAGGTAGATTTTCAATGGAATGGATGGTCCTGTGAGATAGCGAGTGTATGTTAACAGAGATATCACACAAAAGTTAGACGCCCACTTTAAAAGAATATTAAATGATTCTTGCTTTGGACATAAAGAAATCCTTAATAACCATTAAGATTCTTTCCTCTTTTAAAATCCTATTCTGATGAATTTATGTTAGAGGCACTTGACATCTATTTCAGTAAAAGGTCACATTTAAGGTTGTTAACATTTTTGTTTTACACAGTGTTGTCATATTTGAGTAGCCTTCTTCACTGTCCATAAACTAATGAACAGTTTTGGTCTTTTTTTTAATCAGGTAAAAAAAATCAGGAATATAAAAGTTTTAGAGATTCATTTACACATAAAATCTTATGGCCGCTTTTTAGCCCTAAATACAGCTTTCAGTGCTAATAACATTATAAAACCCAATGTACACTAGGCACTATTTTAATCATTTAGTGTGTTCAAAAGATTTCTAACCATCAAAGATCTATTTATTGCCAACATAAATATTACACTAGAGACTTAGGCATTCTTCTCCAAAACTGAATTTCTCCAGAATGCAACTTATTGATACATAACAAAACCATGAAATCCAAAATTACCTTTTGCTTTTGACTTTCAAGAACTTGAATCTGGGCCTCAGTCATATGTTCTTGGTAAAGTTTCTGTAGCTTACACAACTCCTGAGAAACAGTCTGCCAGAGTTCTACAGCCTGAGCTTTTTCCTATAAAAGAAAAACATTAGCGAACTCATTATTAGTAGGCTACCGCACAGGATAAATGAATCACATTCTCTTACACAATGAGTTCATATACATAAAGTCACAAAATAAAAATAGAATTTATACAAGATGGTATGGTTGCAATATTTTTCATGATATAAAGTTGTATTAATAATTAGAGAGTAAAACTAAACATGAAAATTCTTTAGTTTGAAATTTTCTTTTTATTCAGATCTAATAGCAAAATGAAAACCCTTCAACCAGAGAGAGAGGTTTAAACCACTTTCTTTGTTTCACAAAAAAGTGTAAGCCATAAAAATTCTACAAGTGTAAGCCAAGAATACTATCCTTGGTAAAGCACAAGTGGTTTTTTCTGATTGCAAAAGTTATGTTTATCTTAAAAAATTAGGAAAATACAGAAAAATGAAGAAGAAAAAATTACCTGATTTTTAAAAACTACATGATAATAAATACTGCTAACATCTGGACACAATCAACTTAATAAATGTTGGATGTATTCTTGTTTATAAATGTGATTTGAGGGGAGAATTTTGTATTTTTTCTTAAAGAAAAAAAAAACGGACTGATACAGTATGTTGATTGTATTGTACTATTTTCATTTGGCATTTTATAATAAGAATTTTATCAGGCCATTATTCTTTCAACAAGTATTTCTCAAAAGTGATACAAGGACCCTTTAGACAAAATTATGTTCATAACAAAAGGAAGGCATTATTCTCTTTACTCTCATCTGCACATGAGTTTACAGTGGAGTTTACCAAAGTTTATATGATGTTACCTGTGATATGGTCATTGCTCTAATGGCTACTGAAATGCATTCCTAGGTTCCTATTTGTTCTAAAATGTCCTAGCTTTGTATTCTTGCCTCCTTTGTCAAAGATAAGGTGCCTGTAGGTGCATGGATTTATCTCTAGGCTTTCTATCTTATTCCATTGGTCTATATTTCTGTTTTGTGTCAGTACCATACTGTCTTGATGACTATAGTTTTGTAATATAGTATGAAATCAGGAAGAATGATTCCTCCAGCTCCATTCTTTTTTCTGAAGATGGCTTTGGCTATTCAGGGTCTCTTGTGTTTCCACTGAATTGTGAAATTTTTAATTCTAGTTCTGTGAAAAATGCCATTGGTAAATTGATAAGGATTGCACTGAATTTGTAGACTGCTTTTGATAGTATATTGATTTTTGATACCATTGATTCTTCCAACCCAGGAACATGAAATTACTCTCTATCTGTTTATGCCATCTTTCTTTCATAAAAGGAGGCAAGAACATACAATGGAGAAAAGACAGTCTCTTCAGTAAGTGATGCTGCAATTCTGAACAGCTACATTTAAAAGAATGAAATTAGAACACTTTCTGACACCATACATGAAGATAAACTCAAAATGGATTAAAGACCTAAATGTAATGGCTCAGATGGTAAAGTGTCTGCCTACAATGTGGGAAACCTGAGTTCAATCCCTGGGTCGAGAAGATCTTCAGGAGACAGAAATGGCAACCCACTCCAGTATTCTTGCCTGGAAAATCCTATGGATGGAGGAGCCTGGTAGGCTACAGTCCACGGGGTCTCAAAGAGTCAGACATGACTGAGCGACTTCACTCACTCACTGTAAGACCAGAAACTATAAAACTCTTAGAGGAAAACAGAGGCAAAACACTCTATGACATAAATCACAGCAAGATTCTCTATGACCCACCTCCTCCAGTAATGGAAATAAAAACAAACAAGTGGGATCTAATTAAACTTAAAAGCTTTTGCACAACAAAGGAAACTATAAACAAGGTGAAAAGACAACCCACAGAACGGGAGAATAGCAAATGAGACAACTGACAGATGATTAATTTCCAAAATATACAAGCAGCTCATGCAACTCAATAACTGAAAAACATATATCCCAATTAAAAAGTGGAAAGTGACAGAAGACCTAAACAGACATTTATTCAAAGAAGACATACATAATAAACATATGAAAAGTAGCTCAATATTGTACTTTATTAGAGAAATCCAAATCAAAACTACAATGAGATATACCTCACACTGATCAGAATGGCCATCATGAAAAAAATCAACAAATAATAAATGCTCGAGAGAGTGTGTAGAAAGGGAACTCCTTTTGCATGGTTGGCAGGAATATAAATTGATACAGACATTATGGAGAAGAGTATGGAGATTCCTTAAGAAAACAAGGAATAAAACTATCAAATGATCCAACCGTTCCACTACTGTGAACATACCCTGGGAAATCTATAATTGAAAAGGACACAGGTAACCTAGTGTTCAATACAGCACTATTTGCAATAGCTGGGACATGGAAGCAACCTAGAGGTCCATCAACAGATGAATGGATAAAGCTTCTACATATATACAATGGAATACTACTCAGTCACAAAAAGAAAGTCATTTCAGTCAACTCTAATAAAGTAGATGAAAAAAGAATCTATTATATACAGTAAGTCAGGAAGAGAAAAACAAATACTGTATATTAGCAAATATATAAGGAAGCAAAAGGCAAAGGAGAAAAAGATATACCCATTTGAATGCAGAGTTCCAAAGAATAGCAAGGAGAGCTAAGAAAGCCTTCCTAAGTGAACAATGCAAAGAAACAGAGGAAAACAACCAAAAGGGAAAGACTAGAGATCTCTTCAAGAAAATCAGAGATACCAAGGGAACATTTCGAGCAAACATGCGCACAATAAAGGACAGAAATGGTACGGACCTAACAGAAGCAGAAGATATTAAGAAGTGGTAGCAAGAATTCACAGAAAAACATTACAAAAAAAGATCTAAATGACCCAGATAACCACAATGGTGTGACCACTCATCTAGAGCCAGACATCGTGAAGTACAAAGTCAAGTGGCCTTAGGAAGCATCACTACAAACAAAGCTAGCAGAGGTGATAGAATTACAGCTGAGCTACTGCAAACCCTAGAAGATGATGCTATGAAAGTGAGGCACTCAATAGGCCAGCAAATTGGGAAAACTCAGCAGTGGCCACAGGACTGGAAAAGGTCAGTTCTCATTCCAATCTCAAAGAAAGGCAATGCCAAAGAAAGTTCAAACTACTGCACAACTGCACTTATTTCACATGCTAGCAAGGTAATGCTCAAAATCCTTCAAGGTAGATTTCAACAGTACATGAATTGAGGACTTCCAGATATAACAGCTGGATTTAGAAAAGGCAGAGGAGCCAAAGATAAAATTGCCAACATCCGCTGTATCACAGAAAATCAAGAGATTTCCAAAAAAAAATCTACTTCTGCTTTACTGACCACACTAAACCCTTTGATTGTGTGGATCACAAGCAACTGTGGAAAATTCTTAAAGATTAGGATACCAGACCACCTTACCTGTCTCCTGAGAAACCTCTATGCAGGTCAAGAAGCAACAGTTAGAACCAGACATGGAAGAACGGATTGGTTCCAAACTGGGAAAGGAGTATGTCAAGGGTGTATAGTGTCACCCTGCTTATTTAACTTATATGCAGAGTACATCATACAAAATGCCAGGCTGGATGAAGCACAAGCTGGAATCAAGATTGCAAGGAGAAATATCAACAACCTCAGATATGCAGATGATACCACTCTAATGGCAGAGAGAGAAGAGAAACTATAAGAGTCTCTTGATGAGGGTGAAAGAGGAGAGTAAAAAAGCTGGCTTAAAACTCAGCATTCAAAAAACTAAGACCACGGCATCTGGGTCCGATAACTTCAAGGCAAACGGGGGGGAAAAGTAGAAACAGTGACAGATTTTCTTTTCTTGGGCTCCAAAATCATGGAGAACGGGTGAATGCAGCCGTGAAATTAAAAGATGTTTGCTCCTTGGAAGGAAAGCTAAGACAAACCTAGATAGCGTGTCAAAAGCAGAAACATTAGGTTGCCGATAAAGATTCAAAGCTGTGGTTTTTCGAGTACACATGTATGGATGTGACAGTTGGATCAAAAACAAGGCTGAGTGCTAAAGAACCGATGCTTTCCATCTGGTGTTGGAAAAGACTCTTGAGAGTCCCCCAGACTTCAAGGAGATCAAATCACTCAATCCTAAAGGAAATCAGTCCTAAATATTCATTGGAAGGACTGAATCTGAAGCTGAAACTCCAATACTCTGGCCAACTGATGCAAAGAACTGACTCACTGGAAAAGACTGTGATGCTGAAAAAGACTGAAGGTGGGAGGAAAAGGGGTTGACAGAGGATGCGATGGTTGGATAGCATCACCAACTCAAAGGACATGAGTTTAAGCAAACTGGGAGTTGGTGATGGACAGGGAGGCCAGGCGTGCTACAGTGCATGAGGTCGCAAACAGTCGGGCACAACTGAGCAACTAAACTAAACTGAGCTGAACTGGGAGATGGTGAAGGACAGGGAAGCCTGGCGTGCTGCAGTCCATGGGGTCACAAAGAATTGGACATGACTGAGAGACTGAACAATAACAACACAGAATATAGAAAAATGGTATTGATGAACCTACCTGCAAGCAGCAATGGAGACACAGCCATAGGGGAAAGACGTGGACATGGGGTTGGGGGGGAAGGAGAAGGTGGGATGAATGGAGAGAATATCAGGGAAACATATAAACTACCATATGTAAAACAGAAAGCCAGTGGGAATTTGCTGTACAACTCAAGGAGCTCAAACCCGTTCTCTGTGACATCCTAGAGGGGTAGGATGGGATGGGAGGTGAGAGGGACATTCAAGAGGGAGGGAACATAGGTATGCCCACAGCTTACTCATGTTGAAGTATAGCAGAAAATAACAACACAATATTGTAAAGCAATTATCCTTTAATTAAAAATATCTTAGGGACATTGCAGATGGATTCTTTACCATCTGAGAAACCAGGAAAGTCCTCCACAAAGCAGAGCAAAAACTTTATTCATTCATTGAGGAATTGGGCTTTCCCAGTTCCTTGTTCTTTAAAGACCCCTTCTGCCTGGAGGAGGGAAGCAGGAAACTTTTAACCAGTAAGAGTGTTATTTCTGGCCTGCTGGATTTAAATGCCAAACTAAGCAGCATTTTCTGAGTGTGGGTCTCTACAGTCCCCTCCAAGGAAGGCACCCAGGGAAATTGGTTTCGGGGGACAGTTTGGGAACAGCATTCAGCCTCTCCCATCTCCACTCTACTGGGCTGAGCATGAATTGGAAGGACGGGTACCACCTCTCAATTTCAGATGCTGTTCTCTGATAGGTCAGATAGGAGATCCAGAGTAGAGTTAGGGTCTGTGCATGAAAAATCCCTAAGAGGAAACATAATGGCATTCTGGCTAAACCAATTTGACAAGGGTCATTGAAGAGATCAAGCCCTGAGCCTTTGTGTGGGAGCACTGATTCCAAAACCCTAGACTACCAGTGAACTAACCCTAGGGAGTATGAAAGAGTGAGAACTCACACAAAGGAAACCAGCTGAATACAAGACTCGGCTTCACCCAACCATCAGTAGCACCCTCCAGTAGTATAGGACACCTCATCTAAACAACAAACAAAAAAAAACACAAACCCAATCATCAGAGACAGGATTACCACCTCACTCAGCCTTGCCCATCAGAGGAAAAGCAAACAAAAATTCAGCACAAATCACACCCTATATGAAGCTTACACAAACTGTTGGACAAACCTTAGGAGGGCAGAAATCAAAAGGGAGAAAGAATTCAACCTTTAAGCCTGGGAAAAGGAGACCTCAAGCACAGTAAGTTTAAAAAAAAAAATTAAGAAAAGGCAGAAAAATACTACACAAGTGAAGGAACAAACTAAAAACACAGAAGTCTCCAAATAAATGAAGAGGAAATGGGCAAACTACCTGAAAAAGAATTCAAAATAACGATAGTAAAAATGATCAAAAACTCTGAAAACAAAATGGAGAAAATGTGAGAATCACAGAAGAATTAAAGAATAAACATACAAACAACACAATTACTGAAATTAAAAATACTCTAGAAGGAACTGATAGCAGAATATCTGAAGCAGAAGAACAAATCAGTGACCTGGAAGATAAAATGGTGAAAATAACTTCTGAAGAGCAGAATAAAGTAAAAAGAATGAAAAGAACTGAGGATAGTTTCAGAGACCTCTGAGACCATATCAAACACCCCAACATTTGAATTATAGGGGTCCCAGAAGAAGAAGAGAAAAAGAAAGGATATGAGAAAACTTTTGAAGAGATTATACTTAAAAATTTCCCAACAAGGAAAAGGAAATAGTCAATCAAATCCAAGAGACATAAAGAGTCCCGTATAGGATAAACCCAAGGAGAAACAGGCCAAGACACATACTAATCAAACTAACCAAGACTAAGCACAAAGAAAGAATATTAAAAGCAGCAAGGGAGAAGCAACAAGTAACATACAAGGGCAACTCCATATGATCTTTCAGCAGATCTGCCGATCTTTCAGCAGAAACTCTGCAGGCCAAAAGGAAATGGCAGGATATTATTTAAAGTACTGAAAGGGAAAAATCTACAACTACTGTACCTGGCAAGGATCTCATTCAAAATTGATGAAGAAATAAAAATCTATTCTGACAGGCAGAAGTTAAGAGAATTCAGTACCATCAAACCAGTTTTACAACAAATGTTTAAAGGGACTTATATAGTCAAGAAATACAAAAGGATCTACAGAATCAACCCCCCAAAATTAAGAAAATGACAATAGGAACACATATATCAATGATTACTTTAAATGTAAATGGATTAACTGCTCCAACCAAAAGACACAGACTGGCTGAATGGATTAAAGAAACAAGATCCATAAATATGCTGTCTACAAGAAACCCACCTTAGACCTAAAGATACATATAGACCAAAAGTGAGAAGATGGAAAAATATATTCCATTCAAATGGGACGCTAAAGAAAGCTGGAGTAGCAATCCTCATATCAGACAAAACAAACCTTAAAATAAAGAATATTACAAGAGATAAGGAAGAACAGTACATAATGATCAAGGGATCAATCCAAGAGGAAGACCTACAATTGTAAATATCTATGCACCCAACACAGGAGTACCTCAATACATAAGGCAAACACTAAGAGACATGAAATGGAGAAGGCAATGGCACCCCACTCCAGTACTCTTGCCTGGAAAATCCCATGGACATAGGAGCCTGGTGGGCTGCAGTCCATGGGGTCGTGAAGTCTGACATGACTGAGCGACTTCCCTTTGACTTCTCACTTTCATGCACTGGAGAAGGAAATGGCAACCCACTGCAGTGTTCTTGTCTGGAGAATCCCAGGGATGGGGAAGCCTGGTGGGCTGCCGTCTATGGGGTCGCACAGAGTCGGACACGACTGAAGTGACTTAGCAGCTAGCAGCAGCAAGAAACATAAAAGGAGAAACTGATGATGACACAATAATAGTAGGAGACTTTAACACACCACTCACACCAACAGAAAGATCATCAAAATAGAAAATTAATAAGGAAATACAAGTCTTAAATGATACATTAGATGAGATGGATCTCAATGATATCTTCAGGACATTTCATACAGATGCAGAAAAATACACCTTCTTCCCAAGTGCACATGGAACATTCTCCAGGATAGACCACATCTTGGGTCACAAATCAAACCTCAGTAAATTTAAGAAAATTAAAATCATATCAGGCATCTTCATCTTCTCCAACCACAATGCTATAAGACTAGATATCAATTACAAAAAAGAAACTGTGAAAAACACAAACATATGGAGATTAAACAACACATTTCTAAATAACCAGCCAGTTACAGAAGAAATCAAAAGGGAAATCGAAAAATTTCTAGAAACAAATGACAACCATTTGAAATCAGATTTGAAATCATGAGAAATGCTGGGCTGGAGGAAGCACAAGTTGGAATCAAGATTGCCGGGAGAAATATCAATAACCTCAGATATGCAGATGACACCACTCTTATGGCAGAAAGTGAAGAAGAACTAAAAAGCCTCTTGATGAAAGTGAAAGAGGAGAGTGAAAAAGTTGGCTTAAAGCTCAACATTCAGAAAACGAAGATCACGGCATCTGGTCCCATTACTTCATGGCAGATAGATGAGGAAACAGTGGAAACGGTGTCAGACTTTATTTTGGGGGGCTACAAAATCACTGCAGATGGTGACTGCAGCCATGAAATTAAAAGACGCTTACTCCTTGGAAGGAAAGTTATGACCAACCTAGATAGCATGTTAAAAAGCAGAGACATTACTTTGCCAACAAAGGTCCATCTAGTCAAGGCTATGGTTTTTCCTGTGGTTATGTATGGATGTGAGAGTTGGACTGTGAAGAAGGCTGAGTGCCGAAGAATTGATGCTTTTGAAGTCTGGTGTTAGAGAAGACTCTTGAGAGTCCCTTGGACTGCAAGGATATCCAACCAGTCCATCCTAAAGGAGATCAGTCCTGGGTGTTCACTGGAAGGACTGATGCTGAGGCTGAAACTCCAATACTTTGGCCACCTTATGCAAAGAGGTGACTCATTGGAAAAGACTCTGATGCTGGAAGGGATTGTGGGCAGGAGGAGAAGGGGTGACAGAGGATGAGATGGCTGGATGGCATCACCAACTTGATGGACATGAGTTTGCGTAAACTCCGGGAGTTGGTGATGGACAGGGAGGCCTGGAGTGCTGCTATTCATGGGGTCACAAGAGTTGGACATGATTGAGTGACTGAACTGAAAGCTCTCACTGTATGCAGATGACAGGATACTGTACACAGAATACCTTAAAGATACTATCAGCCAATCACTAGAGCTAATCAGTGAATTTAGTAAAGTTGCAGGTTATAAAATCAATACACATGAATCACTTGCATTTTTATATACTAAAAATTAAAAATCAGAAAAAGAAATTAAGGAATCATTCCCATTCATCATTCCAACAAAAAGAATTAAACATCTAGGAATAAACTTACCTAAGGAGACAAAAGAACTGTAACACAGAAAATTAAAAGACGGGGCGGTCCTAAGATGGCAGAGGAATAGGACGGGGAGACCACTTTCTCCCCAACAAATTCATCAAAAGAACATTTAAACGCTGAGTAAATTCCACAAAACAACTTCTGAATGCCGGCAGAGGACATCAGGCACCTAGAAAAGCAGCCCATTGTCTTCGAAAGGAGGTAGGAAAAAATATAAAAGACAAAAAACAGAGACAAAAGAGGTAGGGACGGAGCTCCGACCGGGAAGGGAGTCTTATAAACAGAGAAGTTTCCAAATACCAGGAAACACTCTCGCTGCTGAGTCTGTGGTGAGCCTTGGAAGCACAGAGGGCAACATAACAGGGAGGAAAAATAAATAAATAATCAAAACTCACAGATTACAAGCCCAACGGTAACTCCCCCAGAGGAGAAGCAGCCCAGAGGCCTGCACCCACCACTAGCAAGC
Organism: Capricornis sumatraensis; assembly: GCF_032405125.1. Taxonomy (NCBI): domain Eukaryota; kingdom Metazoa; phylum Chordata; class Mammalia; order Artiodactyla; family Bovidae; genus Capricornis; species Capricornis sumatraensis. Next base: position 36,031,329 of record NC_091085.1, on the reverse strand, counting down.
GGGGGCTGAGCAGGGAGGCGCGGGCTGCATTGCTTAGATTAAGGACTGGGCCTGAATGCCTCGAGGGCAATCTGAGTGAACTAACCTGGGCTAGCAAACCAGACTGTGGGACAACTACCACACGAAAAGCCCTAAGACATAGCTAGGCCCGCGCACAGAACAAAGGACTGAACAGAACTAGCCGGCTGCAGACCATCCCCCTCTGGTGACAGGCAATCGCAGCCCCAGAGAGACATTGTCTACCAAACAGCAAGCAGGCTTCTTTGCTAACTAAGACTTCTTGGGGTTCTGGACAGTCAACATCCACCTGAGAAGGTGTGCCGGTTGTACACCCAGAAAACCAAGTGGCAGGGATGGGGAGGCGATAAGTCACAGCAACCGCACTCGCCAAAAACCTCACCACCTGAGCTGCTCAGACCTGGGAAGAGCACAAAACGCAGGTTCAACCGAGTCTGTGCCTCTGAGGACTACCCGAGTGCCTGAACCTGAGCAGCTTAGACCTGGGAGTTGCATGCAGCCCAGGGCTGGCCTCGGAAGGTTCCCAGCAGAGCAATCTAGAGCCTGAGCGGTGTGGGCAGGGAGGGTACACACGCTGTGAGCAAGGGCAGGCCCAGTGTGGCTGAGGCACTGCGAGCACACGCCAGTGTTATTTGTTTGCAGTGTCCCTCCCTCCCCAGAGCGCGACTGAAAAAGTGAGCCTAAAAAAAGTGTCCACCATCGCCCCCTTTGTGTCAGGGTGGAAATCAGACACTGAAGAGATCAGCAAACAGAAGAAGCTAAAACAGAGGGAACCACCTTGGAAGTGACAGGTGCAATAGATTAAAACCCTGTCGTTAGTGCTGAGTACATAGGAAGGGGCCTATAGATCTTGAGAAATATAAGCCAGACCAAGGAACTATCTGAAAATGAACTAACCCCACAATACCCACAATAACACCAGAGAAAGTCCTAGATATATTTTCACTATTTTTACAATTATTCTTTTTTTAAAAAATTTTAAGTCCTCTATTATTCCTTTAATTTTCACTTTTATAACCTACTATTACTCTGCAAAAAAAAGACCCTATTTTTTAAAGCAAACTTCATATATATATATATATTTTATAATTTTTGTGACTTTTTTTTTCTCTTTTTCTTCTTCTTTTCTTTAATATTGTATTTTTGAAATTCCAAACTCTAGATTTTTAATCTTTGCTTTTTGGTATTTGTTATCAATTTTAAGGTAACAAATTGGGTACCTTTAAGAACCTAATCTTCAGTACCCATTTTTACTTGGGAGAGAGATTACTGGCTTGACTGCTCTCTCCCCCTTTGGACTCTTCTTTTTCTTCACCAGGTCGCCTCTGTCTCCTCCCTCCCCCTTCTCCTCCCTACCCAACTCTGTGAATCTCTTTGTGTGTTCCAGATGGTGGAGAACACTTAGGGAACTGTTTACTGGGTGGATCTGTCTCTCTCCTTTTGATACCTTCCCCCCTTTATCCTCCTGGCCACCTCTGTCTCCTTCCTCCCTCTTCTCTGTATAACTCCGTGAACATCTCTGAGCAGTCCAGACTGTGGAGCGCACACAAGGAAGTGATTACTGGCTAGCTCTCTCCTCTTTTGATTCCACCTCATCTGATTCGGGTCACCTCTAACTCCCTCCTCCTTCTTCTCTTCTCCATGTAACTCTGTGAACCTCTCTGGGTGTCCCTCACTGTGGAGAAACTTTTCATCTTTAACCTAGATGTTTTATCAACGGTGCTGTATAGAAGGAGAAGTCTTAAGAGTACTGTAAAAATAAGACTGAAAACCAGAAGCAGGAGGCTTAAGTCCAAACCCTGAGAACACCAGAGAACTCCTGACTCCAGGGAACATTAATTGACAGGAGCTCATCAAACGCCTCCATACCTACACTGAAACCAAGCACCATCGAAGAGCCAACAAGTTCCAGAGCAAGACATACCATGCAAATTCTCTAGCAACACAGGAACACAGCCCTGAGGTCCAATATACAGGCTGCCCAAAGTTACTCCAAAACCACTGACATCTCATAACTCATTACTGGACACTCCATTGCACTCCAGAGAGAAGAAATCCAGCTCCACCCACCAGAACACCGACACAAACTTCCCTAACCAAGAAACCTTGACAAGCTACCTGTACAACCCCACTCACAATGAGGAAACTCCACAAACTGCCACAATACAGAAAGGCCACCCCAAACTCAGCAATATAAATAAGATGAAGAGAAAGAGGAATACCCAGCAGGTAAAGGAACAGGATAAATGGCCACCAAACCAAACAAAGAAGAAGAGACAGGGAATCTACCTGATAAAGAATTCTGAATGATAGTGAAAATGATCCAAAATCTTGAAATCAAAATGGAATCACAGATAAATAGCCTGGAGGCAAGGATCGAGAAGATGCAAGAAACATTTAACGAGGAACTAGAAGAAATAAAAAAGAGTCAATATATAATGAATAATGCAATAAATGAGATAAAAAACCCTCTGGAGGCAACAAACAGTAGAATAACAGAGGCAGAAGATAGGATTAGTGAAGTAGAAGATAGAATGGAAGAAATAAATGAATCAGAGAGGAAAAAATAAAAAAAAATTAAAAGAAATGAGGACAGTCTCAGACACTGCCAGGACAGTGTTAAACGCCCCAACATTAGAATCATAGGAGTCCCAGAAGAAGAAGACAAAAAGAAAGACCATGAGAAAATCCTTGAGGAGATAATAGTTGAAAACTTCCCTAAAATGGGGAAGGAAATGATCACCCAAGTCCAAGAAACCCAGAGTCCCAAACAGGATTAAACCCAAGGAGAAACACCAAGTTCAGTTCAGTTCAGTTCAGTCGCTCAGTCGTTTCCGACTCTTTGGGACTCCATGAATCGCAGCACGCCAGGCCTCCCTGTTCATCACCATCTCCTGAAGTTCACTCAGACTCACGTCCATTGAGTCAGTGTTGCCATCCAGCCATCTCATCCTGTCGTCCCCTTTTCCTCCTGCCCCCAATCCCTCCTGCCCCCAATCCCTCCCAGCATCAGAGTCTTTTCCAATGAGTCAACTCTTCACGTGAGGTGGCCAAAGAACTGGAGTTACAGCTTTAGCATCATTCCCTCCAAAGAAATCCCAGGGTTGATCTCCTTCAGAATGGACTGGTTGGATCTCCCTGCAGTCCAAGGGACTCTCAAGAGTCTTCTCCAACACCACAGTTCAAAAGCATCAATTCTTCAGCGCTCAGTCTTCTTCACAGTCCAACTCTCACATCCATACATGACCACAAGAAAAACCATAGCCTTGACTAGACGGACCTTAGTCAGCAAAGTAATGTCTCTGCTTTTTAATACACTGTTTAGGTTGGTTATAACTTTTCTTCCAAGGAGTAAGCGTCTTTTAATTTCATGGCTGCAGTCACCATCTGCAGTGATTCTGGAGCCCAAAAAAATAAAGTCTGACACTGTTTCCCCATCTATTTCCCATGAAGTGATGGGACCAGATGCCATGATCTTTGTTTTCTGAGTGTTGAGCTTTAAGCCAACTTTTTCACTCTCCTCTTTCACTTTCATCAAGAGGCTTTTTAGTTCTTCTTCACTTTCTGCCATAAGGGTGGTGTCATCTGCATATCTGAGGTTATTGATATTTCTCCCAGCAATCCTGATTCCAGCTTGTGTTTCTTCCATTCCAGCGTTTCTCAGGATGTCCTCTGCATATAAGTTAAATAAGCAGGGTGACAATATACAGCCTTGACGTACTCCTTTTCCTATTTGGAACCAGTCTGTTGTTCCATGTCCAGTTCTAACTGTTGCTTCCTGACCTGCATACAGATTTCACAAGAGGCAGGTTAGGTGGTCTGGTATTCCCATCTCTTTCAGAATTTCTCACAGTTTATTGTGATCCACACAGTCAAAGGCTTTGGCATAGTCAATAAAGCAGAAATAGATGTTTTTCTGGAACTCTCTTGCTTTTGCCATGATCCAGCGGATGTTGGCAATTTGATCTCTGGTTCCTCTGCCTTTTCTAAAACCAGCTTGAACGTCAGGGAGTTCACGGTTCACACCCCAAGACACATATTAATCAAATTAACAAAGATCAAACACAAAGAACAAATTTTAAAAGCAGCAAGGGAAAAACAACAAATAACACACAAGGGGATTCCCATAAGGATAACAGCTGATCTTTCAATAGAAACTCTTCAGGCTAGGAGGGAATGGCAAGACATACTTAAAGTGATGAAAGAAAATAAACTACAGCCCATATTACTATACTCAGCAAGGATCTCATTCATATATGAAGGAGAAATCAGAAGCTTTGCAGACAAGCAAAACCTGAGAGAATTCAGCCCCACCAAACCAGCTCTCCAACAAATGGTAAAGAATATTCTCTAGACAGAAAACACAAAAAGGGTGTAAAACTCAAACCCAAAACAATAAAGTAAATGGCAATGGGATCATACTTATCAATAATTACCTTAAACATAAATGGGTTGAATGCCCCAACCAAAAGACAAAGACTGGCTGAATGGATACACAAACAAGATCCCTATATATGTTGTCTATAAGAGATCTACCTCAAAACAAGGGACACATACAGACTGAAAGTGAAGGGCTTGAGAAAGATATTCCGCACAAATAGAGACCAAAAGAAAGCAGGAGTAACAATACTCATATCAGATCAAATAGACTTTAAAACAAAGGCTGTGAAAAGAGACAAAGAAGGACACTACATAATGATCAAAGGATCAATCCAAGAAGAAGATATAACAATTATCAATATATATGCACCCAACATAGGAGCACCACAATATGTAAGGCAAATGCTAACAAGTATGAAAGAGGAAATTAACAATAACACAATAATAGTGGGAAACTTTTAATACCCCACTCACATCTATGGCTAGATCAACTAAACAGAAAATTAACAAGGAAACACAAGCTTTAAACAATACAATAGACCAATTAGACTTAATTGATATCTATAGGACATTTAACCCCAAAACAATGAATTTCACCCTTTTCTCAAGCACAGACGGAACCTTCTCCAAGATAGATCATATCCTGGGCCATAAATCTAGCCTTGGTAAATTTAAAACAATTGAAATCATTCCAAGCATCTTTTCTGGTCACAATGCAGTAAGATTAGATCTCAATTACAGGAGAAAAACTATTAAAAATTCCAAAATATGGAGGCTGAACAACACGCTGCTGAATAACCAACAAATCACAAGAGAAATCAAAATATACATTGAAACTAATGAAAATGATAATACAACAACCCAAAACCTGTGGGACACTGTAAAAGCAGTGCTAAGGGGAAGGTTCATAGCAATACAGGCATACCTCAAGAAACAAGAAAAAGGTCAAATAAATAACCTAACTCTACAACTAAAGCAACTAGAAAAGGAAGAAATGAAGAACCCCAGAGTTAGTAGAAGGAAAGAAATCTTAAAAATTAGGGTAGAAATAAATGCAAAAGAAACAAAAGAGTCCAGAGCAAAAATCAACAAAGCCAAAAGCTGGTTCTTTGAAAGGATAAATAAAATTGACAAACCATTAGCCAGACTCATCAAGAAACAAAGAGAGAAAAATGAAATCAATAAAATTAGAAATGAAAATGGAGAGATCACAACAGACAACACAGAAAAACAAAGGATCATAAGAGACTACTATCAGCAGTTATATGCAAACAAAATGGACAATGTGGAAGAAATGGACAAATTCTTAGAAAAGTACAACTTTCCAAAAATGAACCGGGAAGAAATAGAAAACCCTAACAGACCCATCACAAGCATGGAAATTGAAACTGTAATCAAATCTTACAGCAAACAAAAGCCCAGGTCCAGACGGCTTCACAGCTGAATTCTACCAAAAATTTCGAGAAGAGCTAACACCTATCCTGCTCAAACTCTTCCAGAAAATTGCAGAGGAAGGTAAACTTCCAAACTGATTCTATGAGGGCACCATCACCCTAATACCAAAACCTGACAAAGATGCCACAAAAAAAGAAAACTACAGGCCAATATCACTGATGAACATAGATGCAAAAATCCTTAACAAAATTCTAGCAATCTGAATCTAACAACACATTTAAAAGATCATACAGGTGGATTCATGTCAATGTATGGCAAAACCAATACAGTATTATAAAGTAAAATAAAGTAAAAATAAAAAGTTAAAAAAAAATTAAAGATCATACACCATACCAAGTGGGCTTTATCCCAGGGATGCAAGGATTCTTCAATATCCACAAATCAATCAATGTAATACACCACATTAACAAATTGAAAAATAAAAGCTATATGATTATCTCAATAGATGCAGAGAAAGCCTTTGACAATATTCAACATCCATGTACGATAAAAACTCTCCAGAAAGCAGGAATAGAAGGAACATACCTCAACATAATGAAAGCTATATATGACAAACCTACAGCAAACATTATCCTCAATGGTGAAAAATTGAAACCATTTCCCCTAAAGTCAGGAACAAGACAAGGGTGCTCATTTTCACCGCTACTATTCAACACAGTTCTGGAAGTTTTGGCCACAGCAATCAGAGTAGAAAAAGAAATAAAAGGAATCCAAATTGGAAAAGAAGAAGTAAAACTCTCACTGTTTGCACAGTGATCCTGACATGATCCTCTACACAGAAAACCCTAAAGACTCCACCAGAAAATTACTAGAGCTAATCAATGAATATAGTGAAGTTGCAGGGTATAAAATCAACACACAGAAATCCCTTGCATTCCTATACACTAATAATGAGAAAATAGAAAGAGAAATTAAGGAAACAATTCCATTCATCATTGCAATGGAAAGAATAAAATACTTAGATCTACCTAAAGAAACTAAAGACCTATATACAGAAAACTATAAAACACTGGTGAAAGAAATCAAACAGGACACTAATAGATGGAGAAATATACCATGTTCATGGATCGGAAGAATCAATATAGTGAAAATGAATATACTACCCAAAGCAATCTATAGATTCAATGCAATCGCTGTCAAGCTACCAACGGTATTTTTCACAGAGCTAGAACAAATAATTTCACAATTTGCATGGAGATACAAAAAACCTCGAATAGCCAAAGCAATCTTGAGAAAGAAGAATGGAACTGGAGGAATCAACCTGCCTGACTTCAGGCTCTACTACAAAGCCACAGTCATCCAGACAGTACGGTGCTGGCACAAAGACAGAAATACAGATCAATGGAACAAAACAGAAAGCCCAGAGATAAATCCACACACCTGTGGATACCTTATCTTTGACAAAGGAGGCAAGAATATACAGTGGAGAAAAGACAATCTCTTTAACAAGTGGTGCTGGGAAAACTGGTCAACCACTTGTAAGAGAATGAAACTAGAACACTTTCTAACACCATACACAAAAATAAACTCAAAATGGATTAAAGATCTAAATGTAAGACCAGAAACTATAAAATTCCTAGAGGAGAACATAGGCAAAACACTTTTCGACATAAATCACAGCAGGATCCTCTATGACCCACCTCCGAGAATATTGGAAATAAAAGCAAAAATAAACAAATGAGACCTAATTAAAATCAAAAGCTTGTGCACAACAAAGGAAACTATAAGCAAGGTGAAAAGACAGCCTTCAGAATGAGAGAAAATAACAGCAAATGAAGCAACTGACAAACAATCTCAAAAATATACAAGCAACTCATGCAGCTCAATTCCGGAAAAATAAATGACCCAACCAAAAAATGGGCCAAAGAACTAAATAGACATTTCTCCAAAAAAGACATACAGATGGCTAACAAACACATGAAAAGATGCTCAACATCACTCATTATCAGAGAAATGCAAATCAAAACCACAATGAGGTACCATTTCACGCCAGTCAGAATGGCTGCGATCCAAAAGTCTACAAGCAATAAATGCTGGAGAGGGTGTGGAGAAAAGGGAACCCTCTTACACTGTTGGTGGGAATGCAAACCAGTTCAGCCACTATGGAGAACTGTGTGGAGATTCCTTAAAAAACTGGAAATAGAACTGCCTTATGACCCAGCAATCCTACTGCTGGGCATATACACCGAGGAAATCAGAATTGAAAGAAACACGTGGACCCCAATGTTCACTGCAGCACTGTTTATAATAGCCAGGACATGGAAGCAACCTAGATGTCCATCAGCAGATGAATGGATAAGAAAGCTGTGGTACATATACATAATGGAGTATTACTCAGCCGTTAAAAAGAATCCATTTGAATCAGTTCTAATGAGGTGGATGAAACCAGAGCCGATTATACAGAATGAAGTAAGCCAGAAAGAAAAACACCAATACAGTATACTAACACATATATATGGAATTTAGAAAGATGGTAACGATAACCCTGTATGCGAGACAGCAAGGGAGACACAGATGTATAGAACAGTCTTTTTGACTCTGTGGGAGAGGGAGAGGGTGGGATGATTTGGGACAATGGCATTGAAACATGTATAATACCATATATGAAACAAACCGCCAGTCCAGGTTTGATGCATGATACTGGATGCTTGTGGCTGGTGCACTGGGATGACCCAGAGGGATGGTATGGGGAGGGAGGTGGGAGGGGGGTTCAGGATGGGGAACACATGTATACCTGTGGCGGATTCATGTTGATGTATGGCAAAACCAATACAATACTGTAAAGTAATTAACCTCCAATTAAAATAAATAAATTTATATTTAAAAAAAACAACAAAAAAAGAAAAAAAAAAGAAAATTATAAGACAGTAATGAAAGAAAGCAAAGACAACATAAAGAAATGGAGAGATAATCCATGTTCCTGGGTAGAAGAATCAAAATTGTGAAAATGACTATACTACCTAACGCAATCTACAGATTCAGTGCAATCCCTAGCAAATTAGCAATGGCATTTTTCACAGAATTAGAAGAAAAAATATCACAATTCATATAGAACACAAAAGACCCCAAAAAGCCAAAGAAGTCTTGTGAAAGAAGAATGGAGCTGGAGAAATCATCCTTCCTGACTTCAGATTATAGTACAAAACTACAGTCATCAAGACACTATGGTACTGGCACAAAAACAGAAATACAGACCAATGGAACAAGATAGAGAACCTAGAGATAAAGCCACACACCTATGGGTACCTTGTTTTTGACAAAAGAGGCAAGAATACACAATGGGGCAAGGACAGGCTCTTTAATAAATGGTGCTGTGAAAAGTGGACAGCTACATGTAATAGAATGAAATTAGAACACTTCCTAACACCATACACAAAGATAAACTCAAAATGGATTAAAGACCTAAATGTGAGACCAGAAACTATAAAACTCTTAGAGGAAAACATAGGCAGAGCACTTGATGACATAAATCAAAGCAAGATTCTCTATGACTCACCTCATAGAGTAATGGAAATAAAAACAAAAGTAAACAAGTGGGACCTGATTAAACTTAAAAGCTTTTGCAGAGCAAAGGAATCTATAAGCAAGGTGAAAAGACAGCCCTCATAATGGGAGAAAATAGCAGCAAGTGAAACAACTGACAAAGGATTAATTTCCAAAATACACAAGCAGCTCATACAACTCAATACCAGAAAGGCAAACAACCCAGTCAAAAAGTGGAAAAAAGACCTAAACAGACATTTCTCCAGAGAAGACATACAGATGGCTAATAAACACATGAAAAGATGCTCAAAATCGCTCATTATTAGAGAAAAGCAAATCAAAACCACAATGAGCTATCACCTCACACTGGTCAGAATGGCCATCATGAAAAAGTCTACAAACAAGAAATCTGGAGAGGGTATGGAGAAAAGGGGACGCTCTTGTGCTGTTGGTGGGAATGTAAATTGATACAGCCACTACAGAAGACAGTATGCTGCTGCTGCTGCTAAGTCACTTCAGTCGTGTTCAACTCTGTGCAACCCCATAAGACGGCAGCCGACCAGGCTCCCCTGTCCCTGGGATTCTCCAGGCAAGAACACTGGAGTGGGTTGCCATTTCCTTCTCCAATGCATGAAAGTGAAAAGTGAAAGTGAAGTTGCCCAGTCATGTCTGACTCCTAGTGACCACATGGACTGCAGCCTACCAGGCTCCTCCGTCCATGGGATTTTCCAGGCTAGAGTTACTAGAGTGGGTTGCCATTGCCTTCTCCGAGAAGACAGTATGGAGATTCCTTAAAAAATTAGGAATAAAACCACCATATGACTCAGGAATCCCACTCCTAGGCATATTATACCCTGAGGAAAACAAAATTGAAAAAGACACATGTATCCCATTGTACACTGCAGCACTATTTACAACAGCTAGAACATGGAAGCAACCTAGATGTCCATTGACAGATGAATTGATAAAGAAGTTTTGGTACATATACACAATGGAATATTACTCAGCCATATAAAGGAACACATTTGAGTCAGTTCTCATGAGGTGGATGAACCTAGAACCTATTATACAGAGTGAAGTGAGTCAGAAGGAGAAAGATAAATATCATATTCTAATGTACATATATAGAATGTAGAAAAATGGTACTGAAGAATTTATTTACAGGGCAGCAATGGAGAAACAGACATAAAGAATAGATTTATGGACATGGGGAGAGGGGAGGAGAGGGGGAGATGTATGGAAAGAGTAAAGTGGAAATTTGTATTTACCATATGTAAAATAGATAGCCAATGGGAATTTGTTGTATGGCTAAGGAGACTCAAACGGGGCTCTGTATCAACCTAGACAGGTGGGGTGGGGAGGGAGATGGGAGAGGTTCAAAAGGGAGGGGATGTATGTATACCTATGACTGATTCATTGTGTGGGTTGACAGAAAACAACAAAATTCTGTAAAGCAATTATCCTTCAATAAAAAAATATATTAAAAAGAAAAAAAAAAAAGAATAAATTTTAGGGTCTTCTCTGGTGGCCCAGGGATAAAGAATCTGCTTGGCAATGCAGGAGACACAGGTTTGATCCCTCGTCTGTGAAGATCCCACATCCTAAGGAGCAAGTAAGCCCATGCTCCACAACTATTGAGCCTATGATCTAGAGCCTGGGAGCCGCAAATATTGAGCCTGTGTGATGCAACTATTGAAGCCCTCATGCCCTAGAGTCCCTGCTCTACAACAAAAAAACCACCACACTGAGAAGCCTATAACTAGGGAGTAGCCCCTGCTTACCCCAACTAGAGAAAAAGCCCACTCAGCAACAAAGATGGAACACAGCCAAATAAAGAAATAAAATTAACAAATTTAAAAAAATAAAACAAAAATGTCTTAGTTTTAGTTAGTAATATGATAAATATCCCACATACACACACAAAATGCTTTTCGGAGTCCTGAATGGTTTTCAAGTATACTGAAGAGGGGTTCTTAAACCAAGAAGGTTGAGAAACTAAGCCATCATATAAAAAGCATTATTCTCTTTTTAGAGAAGTGGAAACTAAGGTTCAGGCCATTTGCCTGGAGTCACTCAGCAAGCTGCTGACAGAATCAAGAAGAAATCTTCATCTCTTTGTCTCTAAAGCCTAAGCTTTTAAATTCCAGGTCAGAGCTATTCCTCTCTCAGTTTTAATTGGTAGGTAAGATGGTGTAGTGAAAAGATATGCATTTTTGGAACATAATGAGTATACATTTCAAATAAATAATACATTTATAAGGTCTAAAGAAACTTTCTGAGACATAATAAACATTCAGAGATACACAAATCATAAATTTGTACAGTGAGTGCACTCATGTGACCAGCAACCAGTTCAAGACAGAGAATGTTATTACCAGTACCTTTAAGCCAGTTGCCCCTTTCTTCTTGATACTACAATCCTCCAAAATTAACCATTATCCTGACTTCTAAAACCTTTTATTAGTTTAAAATCTGTAGACAAAAGTAGAATATGGAGCCAGAATTCAGGCTGGATTTCTAATTCCTGGCGGAATGACCTTCTAAATTCATTTTATTTTTTTAAGACAGTTTTATTTTCAATGGAATAGTCATAAAAATGCCTCATATCTCAAAACTGCATTTTTTCAAATGTGTCTGATGGTAAAAATCATCTGGAATACTAGGTAGAAAGCCCAGATTCTCCTAGACCAGTGGTTCTGAAAGGACTAGCAGGGATACCTTAGAACCTGTAAGAAACATAAGTTACTGACTCATATCCTAGACTTCTTGAATCAGAAACTTGGGGAAGAGGATAACAATCTTTATTTTAATAAGCCCCCAGGTGATTATAAAAAACACTAAAATTTGAGAACCACTGTACTAATATATAACCAATAATTTGGCAAAAAGAAACACAACTGAAATGATTCCATATTTTAGATTAAAAAAATATTTCCAATTTTTCACAAGCAAAACATTACTACAATGAATATATTTATTCATATATTTTTATGTATAACAATTTCTTAGGACAGGTTCCTAAAATCTATGTAATGTCACCATCAAATTAATTGGTCAAAGGATATAAGCATTTCTAGGCGTTTACTGCCAAGCTGCCCTCCAGAAAGATTTTTATAAATCACACTATTATGAGAAAACAAAATATTTCAAACTAAAAATATTTAGTTAGGGACTTGATATTGTAATAAAGGACAGAAATGGTAGCGACCTAACAGAAGCAGAAGATATTAAGAAGTGGCAAGAAAACACAGAAGAACTGTACAAAAAAGATCTTCACAACCCAGATAATCATGATGGTGTGATCACTCACCTACAGCCAGATATCCTGGAATGTGAAGTCAAGTGGGCCTTAGGAAGCATCACTACGAACAAATCTATGGATGGAGATGATGGAATTCAGTTGAGCTATTTCAAATCCTGAAAGATGATGCTGTGAAAGTGTTGCACTCAATATGCCAGCAAATTTAGAAAACTCAGCAGTGGCCACAGGACTGGAAAAGGTCAGTTTTCATTGCAATCCCAAAGAAAGGCAATGCCAAAGAATGCTCAAACTACTGCACAACTGCACTCATCTCACACGCTAGTAAAGTAACGCTCAAAATTCTCCAAGCCAGGCTTCAGCAATACGTGAACCGTGAACTTCCAGATGTTCAACCTGGTTTTAGAAAAGGCAGAGGAACCAGAGATCAAATCGCCAACATCCGCTGGATCATCGAAAAAGCAAGAGAGTTCTGGAAAAACATCTATTCCTGCTTTATTGACTATGCCAAAGCCTGTGTGGATCACAATAAACTGTGGAAAATTCTGAAAGAGATGGGAATATCAGACCACCTGATCTGCTTCTTGAGAAACCTGTATGCAGGTCAGGAAGCAACAGTTAGAACTGGACATGGAACAACAGACTGGTTCCAATATACGTCAAGGCTGTATATTGTCACCCTGCTTATTTAACTTATATGCAGAGTACATCATGAGAAACGGTGGGCTGGAGGAAGTACAAGCTGGAATCAAGATTCCCGGGAGAAATATCAATAACCTCAGATATGCAGATGACACCACCCTTATGACACAAAGTGAAGAACTAAAGAGCCTCTTGATAAAAGTGAAAGAGCAGAGTAAAAAAGTTGGCTTAAAGCTCAACATCCAGAAAACTAAGATCATGGCATCTGGTCCCATCACTTCATGGCAGATAGATGGGGCAACAGTGGAAACAGTGGCTGACTTTATTTTTGGGGGCTCCAAAATCACTGCAGATGGTGATTGCAGCCAGGAAATTAAAAGATGCTTACTCCTTGGAAGGAAAGTTATGACCAACCTAGACAGCATGCTAAAAAGCAGAGACATTACTTTGCCAACAAAGGTCCATCTAGTCAAGGCTATGGTTTTTCCAGTGGTCATGTATGGATGTGAGAGCTGGACTATAAAGAAAGCTGAGTGCTGAAGAATTGATGCTTTTGAACTGTGGTGCTGAAGACTCTTGCGAGTCCCTTCTACTGCAAGGATATCCAACCAGTCCATCCTAAAGATCAGTCCTGGGTATTCATTGGAATGACTGATGTTGAAGGTGAAACTCCAATACTTTGGACACCTGATGTGAAGAGCTGACTCATTTAAAAAGACCTTGATGCTGGGAAAGACTGAGGATAGGAGAAGGGGATGACAGTGGATGAGATGGTTGGATGGCATCACCGACTCGATGGACATGGGTTTGGGTGGACTCTGGGTGTTGGTGATGGACAGGGAGGCCTGGTGTGCTGTGGTTCATGGGGTTGCAAAGAGTCAGACACGACTAAGCGACTGAACTGAACTTGATATTGTACCGGTGTTACTGGCTCCCAAAACAATTATACTTGAGATACACACAATTTTTTATATCTAATTTTAATTCTTCATCTTGCTTCTTAGCAATAATAATAATAAAGATGATTAAAATAATAGGTAACTTTTTTCACACATGTGCTAGGCATTCCACTATGTGCTTTATGAGAATTTAAAACTAATTATATTAAGAACTCCAGAAAAGGAGAATTACTATAATCTCTGTTTATAAATGAAGAAGGTGAAGCACAAAAAGATTTCCTAAGATCACAGAGTGAGAAAGTAGAATGGGACCAAACTCAAGAAGTTTGACCAGATTTTTCTTCAAAAGCTCGTGTGTTTCACAAAAGGAGATGCCAATATTCTCCACTGCATGATCAATGCTAATTACAGTGTCTCATATATAGTAGACACCTAATAAATATTTGTGAAATCAAGATATTTGAATCTTATTATTTAGACTTAGTGCTTTAATAAAGCATAATATAATAAAGAATTCTCTCTCAATTTTCTACTATAAATTTCATTGTATTTAGTTTTCAATTTATTCAGTTTGGATTCACCTAGTCTTCATGCATGACACAAAGGTCTTTCAATCTAGTGATGCATACCAAAACAACTGCACATAGAACTTAGTAATATACATAAACATGAATGTATAAATAATAAGCAGAATTAACATTTAACATTATTATTTTATGGATTCATTAACATTTTATAAAACTGCTTGAACTGTCACTCAGTTAAAATTTCACATTTATATACAAAGTACATTGCAGATATTGCGGCAAAATTTTCTTTCACAAACTTTTTCAACTTTGACTGCTCAATCCTGGACCTCACCAAACTTACTATGAAATAATAACCCAAAATGTAGCAAAAAGGAAGGACCATCTTCAGAGAAATAATATGGGACCAAGCAAGGTGTAGATGGAGAAAGGCAAAGATGGGAAGATAGGAGGGAAAAGGGGTGAGGAATGAGAACAAATGTGACTGAAAAAAAAAAAAAATTGAGTGTTAGAAATTATAGCAACAAAAGTACCACAGAGAGATGCTTTTTAGAAGTAGAATTCTCTTTTTTTATTGTTTTGTTTTTTGAAACTACAAATCTTATCTAGTTCTGCAGTCTGCTTTTTTTTTAATAAATTAAATTTTTAAGTATTTATTGAGGTGTGGCTGACAATCACTGCCTATATTTAAGGTGTACAAATGAGAGTTCTTTTACATATGTCTGTCACAGCATTTTTTAAGAGTAGTAAGAAATGCATATTCTGCTACAGCTTTCAAAAGGTATTTAATGTCTGGTTAGAAAGCATTTTAAAGTCTAAATTAATTTTCATTTATTTATTTATATGTGAACATTAATGGGCTTCCCAGGTGGCAGTAGTGGTAACGTTGCCATTGCAGGAGACATAAGAGACATGAGTTCAATCCCTGGGTGGGGAAGATTCCCTGAAGGAGGGCATGGCAACTCAGTCTAGTATTCTTGCTTGGAGAGTCCCATGGACAGGGGAGCCTGGTGGACTACAGTCTGTAGGCTTGCAAGAGACAGAAAGGACTGAAGTGATTTAGCATGCATGCATGCATGCACATTAATAAATTCTTCCTGAAATACTAGGCTAAAACAGAGCAAAGAATATGCTTTCCTTATTATTTTTTCCCCTCTATTACTTTTCAAATCCCTTCCCTTTATATGTTAAAAAGAATTCAGTGCTACATAATGCTCCTTAAAAAGGTATATATAGCCTATCTAACTAATAAATGATATCACTTTTGAAAGCCAAGAATTCCAAAACCAAATTTCCAAGGAATAAAAGACAATTCAACTTTTTACAGATAACTATAAAATCAAAATTTTAATAATGAATTTCTAATCCCCACTTATAAAATGAAGAAACTGAGGAACACAGGAAGGTATAAAAATGGGATTCAAATCCATAGAAGATAGGAGATACCTGGCATACAAAATTGTAAATTAAAATAACATTCTCTTACATATAACCAAAAAAATTACAATGCTAAAAACAGGATATAAATAATATAGCTTCCCAAATATTTCGATAACCATACAGGAAGAAAAAAGGAGGAAAAGCATAATTCTAAAAGAAGTGTAAATTTAGAAAAATATAATTCCATAAACTTTGAAAACTGAAGAAAATGGTTATCAGAAGAAAACACGGGCAAAAATGTAAGTTTAGGCAAGTGGATAATTGATTCTTTTCTTCAAAAATTTTCTTTTGCATTAAAATATTTCACAACACAAAAAATCATGCCAAAAGAATTAGGATTCAATTAAAATATGTACATGGCAACTGTAACATACAGCAAGAGTACATATTACAAGTTTTGTTACCTGTTAACTATTTTGCAAACTGTAGGAAATCATCATGCTAACGATTTTGATATTCTATTATCATTCATAAATAATGACTGATCACAGATTTTTAGAAATTCTCTGTTTATTCAGGATAATAAATATATCACTCACCTGACTGGCCAGTTTTAGCTGTTCTTGAAGATTCCTGACTGTTTCGTCATCTGTATATATCTCATTTCCTATCTCTGTGCCAAAGGGAAGGGCCTCCAATTGCTTTGCAACAACAGCATCTTTTAATTCATTGTGCAACCTTTGGAAAAAACAGTGAACACAACAATAATATAATTTTAGTAACAGTAGTTATTGTTTCAGGGTCAACTAAATCAACATTTGGGTCAAAAATCACTATTTACACAAAAATCATTTCTAACTCATCCTCTAAATGTAGAAGTATTTAAAAATCATTAAATAATGAGTCACAAGAAAAAAGCTTCTGCACAACAAAGGAAAATGTAAGCAAGGTGAAAAGACAGCCTTCAGAATGGGAGAAAATAATAGCAAATGAAGCAACTGACAAACAACTAATCTCAAAAATACACAAGCAATGCATGCAGCTCAATTCCAGAAAAATAAATGACCCAACCAAAAAATGGGCCAAAGAACTAAATAGACATTTCTCCAAAAAAGACATACAGATGGCTAACAAACACATGAAAAGATGCTCATACAGATGGCTAACAAACACATGAAAAGATGCTCAACATCACTCATTATCAGAGAAATGCAAATCAAAACCACAATGAGGTACCATTTCACGCCAGTCAGAATGGCTGCGATCCAAAAGTCTACACACAATAAATGCTGGAGAGGGTGTGGAGAAAAGGGAACCCTATCACACCGTTGGTGGGAATGCAAACCAGTTCAGCCACTATGGAGCACAGTGTGGAGATTCCTTAAAAAACTGGAAATAGAACTGCCTTATGACCCAGCAATCCCACTGCTGGGCATACACACTGAGGAAACCAGAATTGAAAGAGACACGAGTACCTCAATGTTCATCGCAGCACGGTTTATAATAGCCAGGACATGGAAGCAACCTAGATGTCCATCAGCAGACGAATGGATAAGAAAGCTGTGGTACATATACACAAAGGAGTATTACTCAGCCATTAAAAAGAATACATTTGAATCAGTTCTAATGAGGTGGATGAAACTGGAGCCGATTATACAGAATGAAGCCAGAAAGAAAAACACCAATACAGTATACTAACACATATATATGGAATTTAGAAAGATGGTAACGATAACCCTGTATGTGAGACAGCAAAAGAGATGCAGATGTACAGAACAGACTTTTAGACTCTGTGGGAGAGGGAGAGGGCGGGATGACTTGGGAGAATGACACTAAAACATGTATAATATCATGTAAGAAACGAATCAACAGTCTATGTTTGATGCAGGATTCAGGATGCTTGTGGCTGGTGCACTGGGATAACCCAGAGGGATGGTATGGGGAGGGATGTGGGAGGACGGTTCAGGCGTGGGAACTTATGTACACCCATGGCGGATTCATGTTGATGTATGGCAAAACCAATACAGTATTGTAAAGTAAAAATAAATAAATAAATAAAAATAATAATAATAAAATAAAATTTAAAAAAATACATCAAAATTTTGAATTATTTAAATTGATCAATTCAAAGATACACAATTCAGTTTGTCCTAGGAAAATTTTAATTTTTCAAACAGATAAAATTCTTACATTATACCTTATTCATTGATAAACAAGTCATTCAGAAAAAAATTAAAAATAATAATTTCACTAGTTAATGAAATGGAAAGGGGATTATAGAATTATGTGTTAATTTCTTCACTGTGTTTCACAAAACTCATTTGATTTCTGACTAGTTCTAGTTTATACAGAATAAAATTCTTGATGGTTATGAAATCAAGACTAGAGGCTGTACTAGTCTGCATTCCCACCAACAGTGTTAAGAGGGTTCCCTTTTCTCCACACCCTCTCCAGCATTTATTGCTTGTAGACTTTTGGATTGCAGCCATTCTGACTGGCGTGAAATGGTACCTCAGTGTGGTCTTGATTTGCATTTCTCTGATAATGAGTGATGTTGAGTATCTTTTCATGTGTTTGTTAGCCATCTGTATGTCTTCTTTGGAGAAATGTCTAAATTCAAATATTTTGGTAATTTAAAATTATCAAAAAATTAGGTGTATAGTATAGACACAGAAGGGAAAATGGTTTTTAACATCAGAAAAACTTGAAAATTTTGAATTTGTATATTTATAACCAGAAAACATCATTTATATTAAACATATCTCAAGGTAAAAATTTCTCAAGGGAATTGCATCCATCTCTATGGAATAATCTGGGAATAAGCAGTGGCTCAGACGGTAAAGTGTCTGTCTACAATGCGGGAGACCTGAGTTCGATCCCTGGGTCAGGAAGATTCCCTGGAGAAGGAAATGGCAACCCACTCCAGTACTCTTACCTGGAAAATCCCATGGACAGAGGAGCTTGGTGCCGGCTCCTGTCCATGGGGTCACAAAGAGTCGGGCATGACTGAGCGACTTCACTTTCACTATAGAATAATCTAAACAGAATTACCTACTAATACTACAATCTCCACTGAAACTAGAAAAATACAATCTGAAATTTAAAAACATGTTTATTGAAAACAAAGTTCATCAGATACAATAAAACTCACAAGGCAATAATCTGTTACCAGTAGGGTGAAGGCAGGGGGGAGATGCAGTATAGGGGTAGTGGATTAAGAGGTACAATTTATTAGATACAAAATAAGCTAAGAAAACATCTTGTACAACACAGGGAATATAGCCCATATTTTATATTAACTATAAAGGACATATGGGGCTTCCCTGGTGGCTCAACAGTAAAGAAGCCACCTGCAGTGAAGGAGATGTAGGTTCAATGCCTGGGTCAGGAAGATCCCCTGGAGAAGGAAATGGCAACCTACTCCAATATTTTTTGTCTAGAAATCTCATGGACAGAGGATCCTAGCAGGCTTACAGTCCATGGGGTTACACAAGAATCAGACATGATTTAGCAACTGAACAACAAATAAATGAAGTATAGGTGGTTCAGCAGTAAAGAATACACCTGCCAGGCAGGAGACATGGGTTCAACCCCTGGTTCAGGAAGAGCCCCTGGAGAAGGAAATGGCAACCCACTCCAGTATTCTTGCCTGGAAAATCCTATGGACAGAGGAGCCTGGTGGGCTAAAGTCCATGGGTTCACAAAACAGTCGGTTACAACTTAGTGACTAGACAATAAATGAAGTATAAACATTGAGAATCATCATATTGTTCATCTGTAACACATAATATTGTACAGCAACTATAATTCAATATTAAAAATCAAAACCTTTATTGGTTAAGAGCAAATCTGTTGTTGTTCAGTTGCTACGTTGTATCTGATTCTTTGTGACTGCATGGACTGCAGCAAGCCAGGCTTTCCATTCTTCACTATCTCCCAGTTTGCTCAAATTCATGCCCATTGAGTTGGGGATACTATCTAACCATCTCATCCTGTGACATCCGCTTCTCCTTTTACCTTCAATCTTTCCCAGGATAAGGATCTTTTCCAATGAGTTGGCTCTTCACATAAAGTGGCAAAAGTATTGGAGCTTCAGCATCAGTCCTTCCAATGAACATTTAGGTTTAGAGTTGATTTCCTTTGGACTGACTGGTTTGATTTCCTTGCAGTATATCCAAACTTCCTGAATCAGAAGCCAGGATCTGTCACTTTGTTTGCTATGTGACCTTGAACATGTTACTTAACCTCTTTTGGTCTCAGTTTCTTTATCCTAGTTGCCCCCTCCCTGTCTGGGAGACTACAAGATCAGCAAGTGGGTCCTAACAGGTTCCTTTCCAGTTACTGCTTCTGTTCTGGGACTCAGAGCAAGTGAGATTCTGTGTGTGCTCTTTAGGAGCGGAGTTTCTGTTTCCTCTGGCTCTCCAATATTCAGATCCCACTGGCTTTCAAAGCCACAAGTTTTGAGGGCTTAGCTTCCTGGTGCAGGACCCTGAGCTCAGGAGTCTAATGTGTGGCTTGGACCCTTTGCTCTTTAGGGAGAACTTCTGTGACTGTGATTATCCTCCAGTTTGTGGATCACCTACCTGAGGCTGTGCCTACACTATGTCTCTGCCCTCTCCTACCCTTTTTTTCCCTTAATCTTTCGGCCACTCTGTGCAGCATGCGGGATCTTAGTTCCCTGACCAGAGATGGAATACACGCCCCTTGCAGCGGAAGCCTGCCATCTTAACCACTGGATTGCCAGGGAAGTTCTACCCATCTTGTTTTGGTTTCTTCCTTGTATCTTTAGTTGTAAAAATATTTTCTGCTGAATTCAAGTGATTCTCATTGACAGCTGCTCTTCAAACAGTTGTAATTTTGCTGTGGTTAGAGAAGCTGAGTTCAGGGTTTTCCTATTCTGTCAACTTGGACACACCTTGTCCTTGCAAGGACATTTTCAGAGTTCTGCACTGATATGGAAAGCAAGGACTACCGATATGTAGTTTTATTTTTTTAATTTTGTTTTAGTATCTGAAGTATTTGGAGAAAGGGTTTTAATCTCACAGTATGCAATCCTGCTGTCTCTTGCCCAAATGCCCTAATTCTCCAAATGTCTTACAATTTGGGGTTTCAGTACTTGCACCCAAGCACTCCATGCTGGACTCTTGTTGACTGTGAGGGCTACTCCATTTCTTCTAAGGGACTCTTGCCTTCAGTAGTAGATATGGTGGTCATCAGAATTAAATTTGCCATTCCAGTCCATTTCAGTTTACCGATTCCTAAATGTGGATGTTCACTCTTGCCATCTCCTGTTTGACCACTTCCAATTTGCCTTGATTCACGAACCTAACATTCCAGGTTCCTATGCAGTATTGTTCCCTACAGCATCAGACTCTACTTCCATCACCACTCATACCCACAACTGGGTGCTGTTTTCGCTTTGGCTCTGTCTCTTCCTTCTTTCTGGAGTTATTTCTCCACTCTTCTCCAGTAGCATACTGGGCACCTACCGATCTGGGGAGTTCATCTTTCATGTAATATCTTTTTGCCTTTTCATACAGCTCGTGAGTTCTCAAGGCCAAGAGTACTGAAGAGGTTTGCCATTTCCTTCTCCAGAAGACCACATTCTGTCAGACCTCTCCACCATGACCCATGTCAACTGCATGGTTCAAATACTCTTTTTTGAGTTTTTCTTTCAATTACTGAGGAACAATCTGTTTATATTTCCTTCCAGCTGGTGGAGTTGTCTGTTTTGCCATTCAATGCTATCACTGAATTTTTCTAAACTTAAAAAAAAAAAAAAAAAAACAGAAAATTGGAAATTTTCTATCCTGAGGCTTTGTTATTGGGTTCTTGCAAATTTTAAACTGTCATATCTTTTAACATTATGAAATATCGCTATTTATAATGTTCTCTTACATTAAGGTCTACTATTAATATGCCTGATTTTACCTGTTTTCTTTCAGTTTACACTTGCATGGTTTATTTATTCTCCATTCTCTTATTTGCAACCATTCAATATTCTTGTATTTTAGAAATCTGTCTGATAAGAAGTATGTAAGTGTCCTTTTTAATTCCTCTCATAAATCACTGTCTTTTAACTGTAGCATGTAGTACACTGAAATCTTATGTAATTAGTAATGTATCTGAGCTTACATCTATTTCAGTATTTGCTTTCTATTTGCCCTGTCCGTTATTGATTGTTCTCTTCTTTCATGCTTTTAGATTATTTTTTTTATTACTCTGTTTTTCTACTCTATTATCTGGGTTGGCAGTTACATGATCTTTTGCTTTACTTTTGAAGATTATAACATGCATCACTGAATAATAAAACTCTAAAATAAATTAGCATTATATCTCTTTTGGGCAATGCTAGAACCTGAGAATATTTTAACTCCAAATACCCTTTTCCTAAATTTATCTTATTGCTATCATGTTTTGGCTTGGTAAGTGAGTGCCTCATGAGCCGATAGAAAATCAAAACGCTGCCATTTCGAAGTGTCTTCTCTTACTCTATGAAACAACAATGAATCATTTCTCAATCAGATTGTGACATGTGTCCAAAAGTGGATTTTATATGACAACCAGCCATGTGCAGCTCAGTGGCTGGACCAAGAAGAAGCTAGATAGCACTTTCCAAAGTCAAACTTGCATCAAAAAAAATGGGTCACGGCCACTCTTTGGTGGTCTGCTGCCCATCTGATTCATTACAGCTTTCTGAATCTCAGTGAAACCATCACATCTAAGAAGTATGCTCAGCAAAATCAATGAGATGTACGAGAACAGCCACGCCTGAAGTTGGTGTTAATCAACAGAAAAGGCCCAATTCTTCTGCACAACCAATGCTTCAGAAGTTGAACGAACTGGGTTACAAAGTTTTGCTTCATCTGCCATATTTCACCTCACCTCTCACCAACCGACTATCACTTCTTTAAGCATCTTGACAACTTTTTGCAGGGAAAGTGCTTCCACAAGGCAGAAAATGCTTTTGAAGAGTTTGTTGAATCCAGAGACATGGATTTTTATGATACAGGAATAAACAAACTTACTTCTCATTAGCAAAAATGTGTTGATTGTAATGATTCCTATTTTGATTAATAAAGATGTGTTTGAACCTAGTTATGATGATTCAAAATTCACAGTCTGAAACCACAATTACTTTTGCACCAACCTAATATTTAATTCTCTATAGATATTTTAGAGACATTATTATCACTTTGGAATAGCTGATAGTCATTGGGCTTTTCACACAGTTACCCTTTCCTGTAATTCTAAGCTTTCATCTGGGATTATTAATTTTCTTCAGGTAGATTATCTGTTTAGAATTGTCTTCAATTTTCCTGAAGATAGTGTTCTCAATTTCTTTTCATCTGACCTTTCTTCTGAAGGATAGTTCACTGGGTAAAAAAACTGTATATTAACAGCTTTTCTTTCAGTACTTTAAAAATATTCCACTGTCAATCTCTTTAACAAGTGGTGCTGGGAAAACTGGTCAACCACCTGTAAAAGAATGAAACTAGAATACTTTCTAACACCATACAAAGATAAACTCAAAATGGATTAAAGATCTAAATGTCAGACCAGAAACTATAAAACTCTTAGAGGAAAACATAGGCAGAACACTCTGACATAAACCGCAGCAAGATCGTCTGTAAGCCACCTTCCAGAGTAATGGAAATAAAAATAAAAATAAAAATAAACAAATGGGATCTAAGACCTAATTAAACTTAAAAGCTTTTGCACAACAAAGTGCGACCCCATGGGCTGTAGCCTACCAGGCTCCTCTGTCCATGGGATTTTCCAGGCAACAGTCCTGGAGTGGATTGCCATTTCCTTCTCCAGGGGATCTTCCCAACCCAGGGATCAAACCTGGGTCTCCTACATTGTAGACAAACGCTTTACCGTCTGAGCCACCAGGGAAGTCCAAAGGAAACTATAAGCAAGATGAAAAGGCAGCCTTCAGAATGGGAGAAAATAAGAGCAAACAAAGCAACTGACAAAGAATTAATTGCCAAAATATACAAGCAGCTCATACAGCTCAATACCAGAAAAATAAATGACCAAATCAAAAATGGGCCAAAGAACTAAATAGACATTTCTCCAGAGATGACATACAGATGGCTAACAAACACATGAAAAGATGCTCAACATCACTCATTATCAGAGAATTGCAAATCAAGACCACAATGAGGTACCATCTCACACCGGTCAGAATGGCTGCGATCCAAAAGTCTACAAACAATAAATGCTGGAGAGGGTGTAGAGAAAAGGGAACCCTCTTACACTGTTGGTGGGAATGCAAACTAGTATAGCCACTATCGAGAACAGTGTGGAGATTCCTTAAAAAACTAGAAACAGAACTGCCATATGACCCCAGCAATCCTACTGCTGGGCACACACTGAAGAAACCAGAATTGAAAGAGATGCATGTACCCCAATGTTCACTGCAGCACTGTTTACTAGCTAGGACATGGGGGGAACCTAGATGTCCATCAGCAGACAAATGGATAAGGAAGCTGTAGTACATATACACAATGGAATATTACTTAGCTATAAAAAAAGAATGTATTTGAGTCAGTTCTAATGAGGTGGATGACACTGGAGCCTATTATACAGAGTAAAGTAAGTGAGAAACACCAATACAGTATATTAATGCATATATATGGAATTTAATCCTATATGCAAGACAGCAAAAGAGACACAGATGTAAGGAACAGACTTTTGGACTCTGTGGGAGAAGGTGAGGGTAGGGCGGGATAGCATTGAAACATGTATACTACCATATGTAAAGCAGATGACCAGTGCAAATTGGATGAAGGAAGCAGGGCACCTAAAGCTGGTGCTCTGGGACAACCCAGAGGGGTGGACTGGGGAAGGGTGTGGGAGGAGGGGTTCAGGACTGTGGGACACATATGCACTCATGGCTGCTTCCTGTCAATGTATGGCAGAAACCACCACAAAATTGTAAAGCAGTTAGCCTGCAATTAAAACAAATATATTAATTAAATATTCCACTGTCTCCTATTTTCCAGTATTTTTTGTTGAGAAGTCAGTTAATATGGTATTGCTGCTACTGTGAAGATAATCTCTACCTGCTTGATTTTTTATCTTTGGTTTTCTATTACTTCATAATAATGCACCTAGGTATAGTACTTTTGTATTATCCTGCTCATGACACATGGGGTGTCTTTAATTTGTGGACTGATGTCTCTCTGCTTTCTCTGGAACTCAAGCTATATGAATTTTAGTTCTTTTCACTATATCCCATATGTCTCTTAGTTTTTGTTTTGCATTTTCTATCCCCTTCTCTCTCTTCTGAATATTGTTTTCATTCTGAATATTTCCTTCTGACTTGGGTTGCATTCCATTAACTCTTCAGTAATATCTCATTTGTCTCATTTTGATTAACTGCATTTTTTCTAGTTCTACAATCTCCATTTGGTCCTTTAAGAGTTTTTTTTAGTTCCTTTATAGAAATTCTCAAAACTGTGTCTTATCTCATTTAACATAGTTCATAGTTAAAGACCAAACCTGTGAGTCTGTTTCTATTGCATACTGTTTTTTATTACTTTTTCAACCATGTTGTCTTCAATCTTACTGCTACTAGCTCTTTTTATACCAGATACGAGCCAGATATCACCAAAAATTAGAGAGATACTTTGAGGCCTAGCAATGATGTTATCTTTTTCTAAAAGACTTCCTTTTCTTTTTTTTTCAGGTGGAGAGGGATATTATCAATCCCTGATTATGCTGTACCAACATCAAAGATTCAGATAATTCAGAGTCATGTTTCAGTTCTTTTGGGGAGTAGTTTATTTTGAGGGACTCACCCTTAACTTCAAAGCCTGGATGTTCCTGAGCCACCCACCCTCAAGTCTGATGGGCCCTGAATTTCACTTTTTATTTCTCTTGCTCCATGAATTTGCTTCAAGCTCTGCTCAATTCTCAACCTCTACTCACTTCTTCTAACACAGGGAGATACATCCAGCAAAAAGTAACTCCAAATCAGGTTCATGTCCCTGCATTCTTTCTTTTCCAGGTCTTTGCTCTACAATTCTACAGTGACGCCAATTCATTTAAACAGATTTGATTATTGTCAAATTTTTTTCAAGATCTTCTAGTATTTGTCCAGATTCTCCAGTTTTTCTCAGGAGTCTGATGCCACTACTGCAAACAAAACTCTCTAATTAACTTGTCTACAATTAATTAAAAATGTTCTGAGCACTAGTTTGGGTGCATCTCACTAGTCTGATAATGCTGTTGATTTTATGCAGTTTTTAATTTTAACTTTCAATCCCTCTTTATATCAGGAGTTACTTGAAAATGTAGTTAAGAGAAATTCTTTATACCCACATACTATTATTTCTAATTTATGATGTGATTTATGCTTAATTTGTATGTATGCATTTATATGATGGACAGGGTTTGCAGTCCATGTTTATTAAAAAGTTTTATGGGTCTTGAAACCAACAGTATATTCCTGTTGGTTCATATATGAGTAATAGAGGCAGAAAAAAAAAATGTATATATATACTCAAACTTGTTCTTTGCTCTTTGTATCTTTTATATCTCTCTTATTTTTGCCCTTGTTTCTTTGAAATAATATATAGTGTAATATAATATTTATAAATACTAAGTAAATACATGTTATCTAATTCTCCAAAGATCTTAGCAGTATAGTTGAAAAAATAAAGTCATTTAAGTAATGCAAAGATTTTTAAGGAATCTTTTTCAAAGCATTACTTTTTATGTATGGTTAATGAATCTTGAAAATTAGATATTCATAATTTAAGTAAGGGCTTCCTTGGTGGCTCAGTGGTAAAGAACCTGCCTGCAAAGTAGGAGAAGTGGGTTCAATCCTTGGATCAGGAAGATTCCCTGGAGAAGGAAATGGCAACCCACTCCAGTATTCTTGCCTGGAAAATACTATCACAGAGTTGCGTGGCAGGCTACAGTCCATGGCATTGCTAAAGAATCAGACACGACTTAGCAGCTAAACAGCAACAACAATTTAAGTAGGTTCAACAAACATCTGGGGGCTTCCCAAGTGGATCAGTGGCAAAGAACCTGCATGCCAAAGCAGGAGATGAGGAGATGCAGTTCAATCCCTGGGTTGGGAAGATCCCTGAAGGAGGAAATGTCAACCCACTCCAGTATTCTTGCTGAAAAATCCCATGGACAGAGTGTGGAGGGCTAGAGTCCAGGGGACTGCAAAGAGTCGGACACAACTGAGCACACACACGCAAAACATTTGAAGAGCTATTATATACAAGATAGTAAGAGAGTTCTGGTCGTAGGTGCATTTATTCAAATACACAACCAAGTCAAAATGTAAGAATGGTAGAAAAAAGAAAAAGGAGTAAGTTTCCTGGCATGTGGATGGTTTCAAAGTAAGAGGAGACAGGAAATCACACAAAAGTTTGTGAAAATAAATGGTGTTATTAATAAGTAGAACCACATTTCTCTGCATAGTTGCTTTGTCTGCAGTCACCATCAATTAGCTGATCTCTATTTTCTCGTGCAAATGCTTAAAAAAAAAAAGTCAATCTTATTGGTTTATATTGCAGAACTGTTTTGCTGAGACCACACAGACCATGATTAGGAAGCTGGACAATCAGGAAGCAGATATGCTGACTGCTGATTCTAGGAACACACCTCTTTAGTTTAGCTGAGATCCTGGGATCAGGAAGTACTGCCAGTGGTAATGCCTACAGGAACACCCTGACTTAGCTTTGACAGAAGCAGCTGCAAGAATTATTGGCACTAGGGCCACACTACACTTGTTAGATTCTCATCCACAAAAACAGATTCCCAGAGAATGCTTTCCTCCTACTTATCTCCTGATTTAGGTCATTTACATGTGCTTATCATTAGCAGAACCCAATTCACATTCTGAACTAGATTTTGATTTTCCAGACTCTGCAGTATAAGAAGGTATACTATAATAAAGGAGGGTGGAACAGATGTTAGGCCAATCTACTATATCTGCCATAAACTGTTATTATAATTGTACAATGTAATTAAATATGACACAAAATGAACAAAAGTACAAAAGAGCTGGGTTTTTTTCTATGAAACCTAAGCTGAATATGAAAGGCTCAATAAAAATGATTTATTAAATAGCTGCTATTGAATTAGACGTAGGTAAAATAATTCTAAGAAGTCAGAGAAATTATGAAATGAGAGGATCAAAAGGAGATCAAAAGGATCTCTAAGTTCTCACTCTTCTTCAAAGAAACTGAAACTGGAAGCTATAAAGAACAAATTATTCTCCATGCTTTATGTGTAAAAGACAACAAAGAACTATAATTAGTAGTCTTACTCAAAGTAAAGATCTTCAGTTCAGTTGCTCAGTCATGTCCGACTCTTTGCAACCCCATGAACCGCAGCACGCCAGGCCTCCCTGTCCATCACCAACTCCCGGAGTCCACCCAAACCCATGTCCATTGTGTCGGTGATGCCATCCAACCATCTCATCCTCCATCGTCCCCTTCTCATCCTGCCCTCAATCTTTCCCAGCATCAGGGTCTTTTCAAATGAGTCAGCTCTTTGCATCAGGTGGCCAAAGTATTGGAGTTTCACCTTCAACATCAGTCCTTCCAATGAACACCCAGTACTGATCTCCTTTAGAACGGACTGGTTGGATCTCCTTGCAGTCCAAGGGACTCTCAAGAGTCTTCTCCAACACCACAGTTCAAAAGCATCAATTCTTCTGTGCTCAGCTTAGGCATTATATAAAAAATTAAATAAGTGCACGTTCATATTAAGTCAAAGTAAAAAAATTTAAAGTATGCATGTCGTACGCATTTTGTCTCTTTCAATCTACAGACTGACTATTGATCTAGAAGGAAAGAGGGTTTGTACTATATTTTATGCTAGGTACCATATGACTGAATTAAAAAAGTAACAGTGTTTCTGACTATAATATGGTACTTTACATTAAATTATTATGTATCTATGCCTTTTAAGTTATTTATGTTTTTTATTATTTTTCTATCTTACCACTTGCAGTATTAGTTCAAAAGATACTTTAAAAGCATGTAGTATAATCATAAAAATATACAGACAATAAAAGTGAAATCCAGTCCCAATCCCTCATTTCACAGATTAAGAAACTGAGTTTTACCTAGTATGTTGCTGGTGGGAAGGCAAGTTGATATAGCCACTACAGAAAACAGTATGAAGATTCTTCAGAAAACTACAAACAGAATTACCATATGATCTATTTATCCCACTCCTGGCAATATGCCTGGTCAAAACTATAACTCGAAAAGATACATGCACTTCTATGTTCATAGCTGCACTGTTTACAATAGCCAAAACATGGAAACAACCTAAATGTCCATCAACAGATGAATGGATAAGGAAAATGTGGTACCTATACACAATGGAATGCTAACTGGAATACATACGAGGTAAAACTCAGTTTCTTAATCTATGGAATAGAGAACAGACTTGTGGGTGCCAAGAGGGAGAAAGGCGGGATGTCCTGGGAGTTTGGGATTGGTAGATGCAAACTACTACATTTAGAATGAATAAACAACCCAATGTATGGCACAGGGTACTGGCTGCAAAATTCTGTGATAAATCATAATGGAAAAGAATATAAAAAAAGAATGTATATATGTTTATAACTGAGTCATTTGGCTATACAGTAGACACTGGCACAGCATTGTAAATCACCTAAACTTCAAATTAAAAAAAAAAAAAGAAACTGAGCTCCAGACAGATTAAAGTACTAATACTAGGAAAATTACCCAGTCAGAAATTGCAGTTCTGAAATTTTAACCAATTATAAATAGGCAAGACAACTTTCTAAATCTTTGAGTGGACAAAGATGAATCAAACAATTCTAACAGTTTGTTTTTGAACTGAATTTTTCATTGATAGTAAGATGCACCATTTCTTTTACACAATATATTAAAAATAAAAATTGCTGCTTATTAATCTAATATGCTATTCCCTACAGCTACATCTCAATTTTGTAGATCTTAAAATAGAGAAGGGAACAGGGAATAGTGTTAGTGAATTTTAGAACTCTGTAAGAGAGAAGAGAGAGTAAGACAAATACAATCACAAAACATTCTAGACAACTGCCTTGTACAACCCCTCTACATGCCTCCCCTCACCTTACAGACTTTATTCATCGTTAAGTCCAAGCTTCCTGGGTGAAGGTACTGACATCACCACCATGGGGCAGTGTTTCTTTTGGGGATTAATACAGAACTGCCTGATAACTACAACTGTTGCTTCCCGTTCTGCTTCTACAGTGACTCATATATATTCTTTCCAGAAAAAATTGGAATTTTCAAATTCTGAAGTGCCACTGAGTACAATCCTTCAACAGTACACTCTCCTCTGTTTAAAATCCCTGAAGAGCTCCCTACACCATCTGTAGTACAAGTTTAAATTCCTTGACTGGGCATACATTCAGCAGTGGCCACAGGACTGGAAAAAGTCAATTTTCATTTCAATCCCACAGAAAGGCAATGCCAAAGAATGTTCAAACCACTGCACAATCGCACTCATCTCACAAGCTAGCAAAGTAATGCTCAAAATTCTCCAAGCCAGGCTTCGATAGTACCTGAACCGTGAACTTCCAGATGTTCAAGCTGGTTTTAGAAAAGGCAGAGGAACCAGAGATCAAACTGCCAAGACCTGTTGGATCATCGAAATAGCAAGAGTTACAGAAAAAAAATCTACGTCTGCTTTATTGACTATGTCAAAGCCTTTGACTGTGTGGATCACAACAAACTGTAGAAAATTCTAAAAGAGATGGGAATACCTGACCACCTGACCTGCCTCCTGAGAAATTGGTATGCAAGTCAAGAAGCAACAGTTAGTACCAGACATCGAACAACAAACTGGTTCCCAAACTGGGAAAGGAGTACCTCAAGGTTGTATATTGTCATCCTGCTTATTTAACTTATATGCAGAGTACATCATGCAAAATGCCAGGCTGCATGGAGCACAAGCGGGAATCAAGATTGCTGGGAGAAATATCAATAAACTCAGATATGCAGATGACACCACCCTTATGGCAGAACATAGAGAAGAATTAAAGATCCTCTTGATGAACATGAAAGAGGAGAGTTAAAAGTTTGGCTTAAAACTCAACATTCAGAAAACTAAGATCATGGCATCCGGTTCCATCACTTCATAGCAAATAGATGGGGAAACAGTAGAAAGACTGTTTATTTTGCTCCAAAATCACTGCAAATGGTGACCACAGCCATGAAATTAAAAGATACTTGGTCCCTGGAAGAAGAGTTATGAGCAATCTAGACAGCATATTAAAAAGCAGAGACATTACTTTGCCAACAAAGGTCTGTGTAGTCAAAGCTATGGTTTTTCCAGCAGTCATGTTTGGATGTGAGAGTTGGACTATAAAGAAAGCTGAGTGCTGAAGTATTGAGGCTTTTGAACTGTGGTATTGAAGAAGACTCTTGAGAGTCCCTTGGACAGCAAGGAGATCCAACCAGTCAATCCTACAGGAGATCAGTCCTGAATAGTCATTGCAAGGACTGATCCTGAAGCTGAAACTCTAATACTTTGGCCACCTGATGCGAAGAACTGACTCATTTGAAAAGATGCTGATCCTGAGAAATACTGAAGGCAGGAGGAGAAGGGGACGACAGAAGATGAGATGGTTGGATGGCATCATCGACCTGATGGACATGAGTTTGAGCAGGCTCCAGGAGCTGGTGATGGACAGGGAGGCCTGGCGTGTTGCAGTCCCTGGGGTCGCAAAGAGTCGGACACAACTGAGTGACTGAACTGAACTGAAATGAGCATGCAAGGTCTTATTCTATCCGGGCTCTGCCCACTATTACAGGCTTGTGCATAATTCCCTATATAAATATGCTGGGATATGGCTACTGTAAATGATCTGTACTTTAATAAACATACAAATTTTCATTTGGTGAACTCCTGCTCATTCTTAAAGGATCTGCTCAATTTTCATCCTCTCACTTAAGCCTTCTCCAACCAGTGATGTAATCAACAATTATAACTGGATGTGTTATAGTTACATTGTCTGCTGCGCTCAGACTTAAGTAATCCTTGACAACAGCCCATGATGTGAGGAATAGCATAGGATATTCTTTACATAGAGACATTTATAATGAGACTAAAGTTTTGCATATTTCTCAAGGGTAGCCTTATCATAGACTGACTGACATCAAGTGCTCTGACAAATAGAAGTACTGACCATTATTTAAACCAACCAAAGTACCAAGAATGGGAACCTTCAGGATTTGACTAAAGAACAGAGAATCAGCTTTTTGGTTAAAAAAGCAGGAGCAGCAGCTATATGAGAGGGGTGCCACTACTGAAAGGGACCATGTAGTCTGTATAAGGCAACTAATAAAAGAAGCATATCCTCAGAGATGGTCCCAATGTTTCCTAATTTTAGTTGTATTCCATGTTCCTCCTTATCATGCATTCTCACTCACTTAGAATGACCTGTTTCTATTTCTTGAAGCAAAAAAGAGCCAAATGTGTTCCCATATGTAGTGCTTATGATCCTAATATTTGCAATCATCCACCCCAAAATATGATTTGAACATTTAATACATATCAAGCACTTTCAATCTTTGGTATACTATGGTAAACAGAATAGACAAAGGCCACTGCTCATGAAGGATACATTTTAGTAGAAAAATGACAAGCAAATAAATAATTTCAGGTAGCAATAGGTATCACAAGTAAAACTGGGTAACAGAAAAATGAAAGTTGGGAGGAGGAGTACTACTGGATAACGTGGTCAAAGAATGCCTTCCTGATCGAAGAGAAGGAGACAGTCCTGTGTAGGTCTGGAGAAGAACATTTCAG
The DNA here is from genome assembly GCF_032405125.1 of Capricornis sumatraensis. Taxonomy (NCBI): domain Eukaryota; kingdom Metazoa; phylum Chordata; class Mammalia; order Artiodactyla; family Bovidae; genus Capricornis; species Capricornis sumatraensis. The sequence goes on along the minus strand of NC_091085.1, from coordinate 35,998,474 downwards.
GCAGAAGAAATACTGATAAGCAAAAGAGCTTCTAGTAGAAACTTGATTTGCCAGTTTTAGGCTTCAGCAATACATGAACCGTGAACTCCCTGATGTTCAAGCTGGTTTTAGAAAAGGCAGAGGAACCAGAGATCAAATTGCCAACATCTGCTGGATCATGGAAAAAGCAAGAGAGTTCCAGAAAAACATCTATTTCTGCTTTATTGACTATGCCAAAGCCTTTGGCTGTGTGGATCACAATAAACTGTGGAAAATTCTGAAAGAGATGGGAATACCAGACCACCTAACCTGCCTCTTGAGAAATCTGTATGCAGGTCAGGAAGCAACAGTTAGAAATGGACATGGAACAACAGACTGGTTCCAAATAGGAAAAGGTGTATGTCAAGGCTATATATTGTCACCCTGCTTATTTAATTTATATGCAGAGTACGTCACGAGAAACGCTGGACTGGAAGAAACACAAGCTGGAATCAAGATTGCCGGGAGAAATATCAATAATCTCAGATATGCAGATGACACCACCCCTATGGCAGAAAGTGAAGAGGAGCTAAAAAGCCTCTTGATGAAAGTGAAAGAGGAGAGTGAAAAAGTTGGCTTAAAGCTCAACATTCAGAAAACGAAGATCATGGCATCCGGTCCCATCACTTCATGGGAAATAGATGGGGAAACAGTGTCAGACTTTATTTTTTTGGGCTCCAAAATCACTGCAGATGGTGACTGCAGCCATGAAATTAAAAGATGCTTACTCCTTGGAAGAAAAGTTATGACCAATCTAGATAGTATATTCAAAAGCAGAGACATTACTTTGCCGACTAAGGTCCATCTAGTCAAGGCCATGGTTTTTCCTGTGGTCATGTATGGATGTGAGAGTTGGACTGTGAAGAAGGCTGAGTGCTGAAGAATTGATGCTTTTGAAGTGTGGTGTTGGAGAAGACTCTTGAGAGTCCCTTGGACTGCAAGGAGATCCAACCAATCCATTCTGAAGGAGATCAACCCTGGGATTTCTTTGGAAGGAATGATGCTAAAGCTGAAACTCCAGTACTTTGGCCACCTCATGCAAAGAGTTGACTCACTGGAAAAGACTCTGATGCTGGGAGGGATGGGGAGCAGGAGGAGAAGGGGACGACCGAGGATGAGATGGCTGGATGGCATCACAGACTCGACAGATGTTGAGTCTGAGTGAATTCCGGGAGTTGGTGATGGACAGGGAGGCCTGGCGTGCTGCGATTCATGGGGTCGCAGAGTTGGACACGACTGAGCGACTGAACTGAACTGATAGCTCAGTTGGTAAAGAATCTGCCTGCAATAATGCAGGAGACCCCGGTTCAATTCCTGGGTCAGGAAGATCTGTTGGAGAAAGGATAGGCTACCCACTCCAGTATTCTTGGGCTTCCCTTGTGGCTCAGCTGGTAAAGATTCCACCTGCAATGCAGGAGACCTGGGTTTGATCCCTGGGTTGGGAAGATTCCCTGGAGAAGGGAAAGGCTACCCACTCCAATATTCTGGCCTGGAGAATTCCATGGGCTGTATAGTCCATGGGGTCACAAAGAGTCAGACACGACTGAGCGACTTTCACATTCATGTGCCAGTTTTAAGGAAGCCAGTAAGATGAGCAGTGTGACTGGAGACTAGTAATTATGGGGGGTGTGGTAAGAGACATATATATACAGAAATATACAGACTTATCATAAACAGAGACATATACAGAAACTAGGATACCTCTGAGTTTATATGAGAGGTATACCTCTGAGATTATTAGAAAGAAAAATATTAAACTTTAAGTAAAGAGGATGGTTTTCCTCACAGTATACAGACATAAATTAGCTCCAGAAAAGCAGTGTTTACCATGGAATTCCAGAGATATATTTTCTTTCACTGGAAAACAGAGCAAATGTATTCATCTTCTGCTGTTAAATAAAGTTTCTGAGTACAGAATAACATTTTTGGACAAGTACTGAAAAATAGTGGCTTCATTTTTTCTTTTTTTTATAAATATACACAAGAACTCTTTTCTCTCAAATTTCAAATATATAACATCTAGTTATTTGTGTTCATAGGCTATTATCAACACACACTAATGATATACTTCTCAAACTGGGGATCTGGCAAAGAGACTGGGAATGCCCAGAGAATCTAATTTGGAAAGGCAATGGGATTTGATAACAGAACTTCCACAGGACTGAGGGAAACAGAAACTCTCGGAGGGCCAAAACAAAATCTTGTGCATACCAGGACCCAGGGAAAAGGAGCAGCGACCCCACAGGAGATTGAGTGAGACTTGCCTGTGAGTGTTTGAGGGTCTCCTGGAGAGGTGTTGGTCAGCAGTGGCTTGCTGTGGTGATAGGGGCAGTGGCAGCAGCAGTCCTGAAAGGTGGGTGTTGGTATAAATTCTTTTGGAGGCTGCCAGTGGCCTTACCGGAGAAGGCAATGGCAACCCACTCCAGTACTCTTGCCTGGAAAATCCCATGGATGGAGGAGCCTGGTAGGCTGCAGTCCATGGTGTCGCGAAGTCGGACACGACTGAGCGATTTCACTTTCACTTTTCACTTTCATGCATTGGAGAAGGAAATGGCAACCCACTCCAGTGTTCTTGCCTGGAGAATCCCAGGGACGAGGGAATCTGGTGGGCTGCCGTCTATGGGGTTGCATAGAGTCAGACACGACTGAAGTGACTTAGCAGCAGCAGCAGTGGCCTTACCAGTAGCCTTACTGGGCTTCCCTTGTGGCTCAGCTGGTAAAGAATACATCTGCAATGTGGCAGACCTGGGTTCCATCCCTGGGTTAGGAAGATCCTCTGGAGAAGGGAAAGGCTACCCACTCCAGTATTCTGGCCTGGAGAATTCCATGGATTGTATAGGCCATGGGGTTGCAAAGAGTCAGACATGACTGAGCGACTTTCACTTTCACGCTAGTAGCCTTATCATAGAGCATGCAACTCTACGACTGAGTCACCTCAGGCCAAACAACTAACAGGGAGGAAGCACAGCCCTCGCATCAACAGACAACTGGATTAAAGATTTACTGAGCATGGCTCTGCCTACCAGAGCCAGACCCAGTTTTCCCCACAGCCAGTCCCTCCCATCAGGAAGCAAGATTTATAATCCTACAGCCAAGAGAATGAAAATCACAATCACAGAAAGCTAATCAAAATGATCACATGGGTCTCAGCTTTGTGTAACTCAAGCAAGCTATGAGTCATGTCTTGCAGGGCTACTGAAGATGGACGGGTCATGGTGGAGAGTTCTGACAAAATGTGGCCCACTGGAGAAGGGGATGGCAAACCACTTCAGTATTCTTGCCTTGAGAACTTGATGAACACAATCAAAAGGCAAAAAGATATGACACTGGAAGATGAGCCCCCAAGGTTGGTAGGTGTCCGAAGGCTACTGGGGAAGAGCAGAGAAACAGTTCCAGAAAGAATGAAGAGGCTGACCTAAGCGGAAATGTTGCTCAGCTGTGGATGCGTCTGGTGGTGAAAGTAAAGTCCAAAGCTGTAAAGAACAATATTACATAGGAACCTGGAATGTGAGGTCCATGAATCAAGGTAAATTGGAAGTGGTCAAACAGGAGATGGCAAGAGTGAGCATTGACATTTTAGCAATTAGTGAACTAAAATGGATGGGAATGTGCAAATTTAATTCAGATGACCATATAATTACATTTTAACTACCACTGTGGGTAAGAATGCCTTAGAACAAATGGAGTAGCCCTCATAGTCAATAAAAGAGTCTGAAATGCAGTACCTGGGTCTGCAAAAATGACAGAATGATCTCAGTTCGTTTCCATTCAACATCACAGTAATTCAAGTTTATGCCCCAACCACGAACGCTGAAGAAGCTGAAGTCGAAAAGTTCTATGAAGACCTACAAAACCTTCTAGAGTTAACACCCAAAAAAGTCATTTTCATCAGAGGGGACGGTAAAGTAAAAGGAGGAAGTCAAGAGATAGCTGGAGTAACAGGCAAGTCTGGCCTTGGAATACAAAATGAAACAGGGCAAAGACTAACAGAGGTTCGCCAAGAGAACGCACCAGTCATAGCAAATACCCTCTTCCAACAACACCAGAGATGACACTACACATGGATATCACCAGATGGTCAATACAGAAATCATATTGGTTATATTCTTCATGGTCAAAGATGGAGAAGCTCTATACAGTCAGCAAACACTTCTGGGAGCTGACTGTGGATCAGACCATGAGCTTCTTATTGCAAAATTCAGGCTTAAATTGAAGAGAGTAGGGAAAACCACTAGGCCATTCAGGTATGGCCTAAATCAAAGCCATTATGATTATACAGTGGAAGTGACAAATAGATTCAAGGGATTAGATCTGGTAGACAGAGTGCCTGAAGAACTATGCAGGGAGGTTCATAACACTGTACAGGAGGTGGTGACCAAAACCATCCCCCCAAAAAAGAAATGCAAGAAGGCAAAGTAGCTGTCTGAAGAGGCCTTAAAAACAGTTGAGATTACAAAAGAAGGGAAAGGCAAAGGAGAAAGGGGAAAAGATACCAAACTGAATGTAGAGTTCCAGAGAATAGCAAAGAGAGAAAGAAAAGCCTTCTTAAGTGAACAGTGCAAAGAAATAAGAGGAAAACAATAGAATGGCAAAGACTACAGATCACTTCAAGAAAATTTGATACCAAGGAAACATTTCATGCAAAAATGGACACAACAAAGGACAGAAACAGGGAGCAGAAGAGATTAAGAAGAGGTGGCATAAATATACAGAAAAACTATTTAAAAAAAAAAAAGAAAAAAGGTCTTAATGACCCAGATAACTGCAATCATGTGATCACTCACTTACAGCCAGACATCCTGGAGTGTGAAGGCAAGTGGGCTTTAGGAAGCATTACTATGAACAAACCTAGTAGAGGTGACAGAATGCCAGCTAAGCTATTTAAAATCCTAAAAGATGATGCTGTTAAAGCGGTGCACCCATTAAGTCAGCAAATTTGGAAAACTCATCAGTGGCCACAGTACTGGAAAAGGTGAGCTTTCCATTCCAATCCCAAAGAAAGGCAATGCCAAAGAATGTTCAAACTAACATAGAACTGCACTCATTTCACATGCTAGCAAGATTATGTTCATAATACTTCAAGCTAGGCTTCAGTATTACGTGAACTGAAACCTTTCAGATATACAAGCTGGATTTAGAAAAGGCAGAGGAACAAGAGATCAAATTGTCAGCATCCGCTGGATCATGGAAAAATCAAGGTAATTCCAAAAAACATCTACTTCTGCTTCATTGACTACACTAAAGCCTTTGACTGTGTGGATTACAACCAACTGGAAAATTCTTAGAGATGGGGATACCAGACCACCTTACCTGTCTCCTGAGAAGCCTGTATGCAGAACAAGAAGCAACAGTTAAAACCGGACATGGAACAACGGACTGGTTCCAAAGTGGGAAAGGAGTACATCAAGACTGTATACTGTCATAGGGCTTATTTAACGTATATGCAGAGAACATCATGTGAAATGCAGGGCTGGATGACTCAGAAGTTGGAATCAAGATTGCTGGGAGAAATATCAACAACCTCAGATATGTCACTCTAACTGCAGAAAGTGAAGAAGAACTAAAGAGCCTACTGCTGATGGGGATGAAAGAGAAAAGCGAAAAAGCTGGCTTAAAACTCAACATTCAAAAAACTATGCTCATGGCATTCAGTCCCATCACTTCATGGCAAATAGGGGGAAAAACTGGAAGCAGTGACTGATTTTATTTTCTTGGGCTCCAAAATCACTGCAGACAATGACTGCAGCCATGAAATTAAAAGACGCTTGCTCCTTGGAAGGAAAGTTATGACAAACCTAGACACTGTATTAAAAAGCAGAGATAACACTTCGCTGACAAAGGTCTGTATAGTCAAAGCTATGGTTTCTCTAGTAGTCATGTATGGATGTGACAGCTCAACCATAAAGAAGGTTGAGCACCAAAGAATTGATGCTATTGAGTTATGGTGCTAGAGAAGACTCTTGAGAGTCCCCTGGACAGCAAGGAGATCAAACTAGTCCATCCTAAAGAAAATCAACCCTGAATATTCAATGGAAAGACTGATGCTGAAAGTGAAGTTCCAATACTCTGGCCACTTGATGCAAAGATCCCATTCACTGGAAAAGACCCTGATGCTGGAAAAGATTGAGGGCAGGAGAAGCTGGAGACAGAGGATGAGATGGCTTGACAGCATCACTTGACTTGATGGACATGAGTCTGAACAAACTCTGGGAGATGGTGAAGGACAGAAAAGTCTGATGCGCTATAGTCCATGGGCTTGCAGAGGAAGGACATGACTTATCAACTAAACAACAACAACAATTTAGTAAGTACTCAATAAATATTTACGAATTATTGGATGCATGTTTTATTACTTTACCAAATATTAAATCTGAAGGTAAGTGACTCCAGATTTGTTTCAGAGGCTCAGTAATGTAATTTAAGGACAAAAGGTTTCCCCATCTTTCCCTTCTTCCCATCTCCTTGCGTTTCTGATATCTACTATCATGGTTACAAAACAGCTACAGCAGCTTCAACATAACACTTTCTAAAATGCTACAGCACATGGGGTTGCAAAGAGTCGGACATGACTGAGCTGAACTGAAAATGACAAGGAACTGAAAGGAGGTAGTTTTCTTCTTGCCAGTCTCTCTTATCAGCAAGAAAAATCTTTCCAGTGGCACTACTGCAGACTGTCCCTTACTTCACTGGATAAAAGTGAATCTCATGTTTATACTGACACCAATCCCTGACAAAAAGAAATGTGCACTAGATTATAATCAAAGATTTATCACCTGAGATTGTGGAAGAAGCTCAAATCCTCTGAGCGCAATGAAACTGCAACAAAATCAGGGTTATGTGAACTATGAAAGAAGGGAAAATAGCTCTTACAGAGGCAATGATTGTCTTTCAAACCCTCAATAATAAAATAAAAATAATAACAATAAAAAGTAGCATTTACTTAGTGCCAGACAGTGCTGTACATATATTTACTCACTATATAACCCAATTTTCTTCCTTTGGCAAGTTATGAGAAGGAAATATGATATTAAAGAAAATAAGACAAAAACAAAATAAAAACTAGTATATTCTCAACATGAACGGAATTTCAAGGAATAGACTAAAAATGAAGATGATATAACGAATATTTTTTCCACCTTTCCTAAGTCTCATAAAATGACTTCATTATTTTCTATTTGTAATCAATTCCTAGGTAATATTCAGCTATATACAATGTAGCAGAATGTTTCCCTGACCCTAAAAATGTGGAACTGCTACTACTGTATAATCCAAGCCACTGCTAGCTTCCATTATTCAGACTTGATCATATCTAAAATATTTTCCTTAAAAATGATAAACTCTTTCTGATTTTGCAGTCCTTAACAGCAATGCTTATTTAAAAGCAGGATACTGCCCTAAAGACAGAGTTTACTTTAAAACCTGATAACATTTTGAGTTATTTAAAGTGCCTTTTAACAAGCTCAGGATCCATTTTTTCTCATTTCCCTATTATACTCAGGATAAATACATTCATGAGCCATGACTGCAGCACTATTAAAAAGGTAAAGGCAGATTTTTAGAGGACTGGTTTCACAAGACCTGGACTTAAAAGGAAGAGCACAGAGGCAAATAAAGGAAATGACTAAATCATTGGCTAATTCATGTAACAACAGTATTATCCCAAAAACATTAAAATACAAACTTCACTTACATATACTGGTGATTCAAAAATCTTAGTAATACTCTTTACTAGGAAGATCATAGGCTATCTCATAATTATTTTGAAAAAGAATAGTGCATCATAAAAAAGTTAGAAAACTTTTCATGGGAAAAACCAGAAATAAGTGAGAAAAATGGAAAATCTAGTTAAGAGATTTACATAGAAGAATGCAAGCAAAGGAATGCCAAATTTTAAAAAGATTTCTTAATTTTTTTGGCTTAGTTTTATGTCAACAACAAAAGTTCTATCAGATCTCAGTCCAGTTACATAACCTTCAGAATTAAACTTGGAATAGAATAAAACCCTGAACATTTTTAAAAGAAAACATGAGAGAAGATCTTTATGACCACAGGCTGAAAGGATTTGTTAGAGACACAAAGATCAACAACCATAAGAGAAAAGATAGATATATTCAACTACCTCAAAATTAAAAAAAAATAAAATTTTGTTGATCAAACGTATCACAACCTGGGAACAAGAATCTGAAATGTACCTATTGTCTAACACAATGAATGGGCCACTGGCACTCATTGTTCATTTTCATCCCTTTCCATATTCCAGCATCTTTTACAGTAACTAAAATTCTAATAACTGTATTTCCCAAATTTCCTTGCAGCTGGTGTGATGTATGGGATTCGTTTCAGCAGTGAGAGGCACTTGAGGGGGATATGGAAGGTGAAAGTGAGCTGAGAATATTTTCCTTCAGGTATGATAGATGGCAAGCAAAATTGGTAGACTTGAGTGTTCTTGAAATCAGCAACCCATACTCCACTTTCCAGTGTCAAGTTTTCAGCTTCACGAAAATGATGCTGTAGTGGTGGCTATACCAGCATAAATTCCTGACCACAGCATCTCAGCCTCTGTGGTATGACTCTAAAACCAATGATCTTACCTACATTTTAACGGAAAGTGACTAAATCTCTACTTGTTTGAAATGCCTACAATGGTTATGATTAACACCGACCGGCACACCAACAAATACTGACAATACAGATTATATAAATTTACTAAGGGAAAGATAAATAGAAAATAGGGAAAAGAATCTGCATTTCATGAGAAATCACATGGGTAAGTAACATGGTTGAACATGAAAAATGGTTGAACATACTGGTATTCAGAAAATGAAAATTAAAAACACAATGAAATACTATTTAGGACTCAAAATAATAAAAATTAAGAAACCTGGTAAGGAAGGGCAAGTGTTGATAAAAGATACGGATCAATAAAAACTCATAAATATCACTGTAGGATGAAAATTGGTAAAGCCACTTTGGAAATTAAGTTGGCAATATATTGCAGAGTTGAATACCACATGGCCTATAACCCAGCAATTTCATCCCTTGAAATTATTCTATTCACGCATGATACTTAGTGAAAAAAAGTGTGTCTCAGAAGACTAAACAATACTGTTTTATATACATTTTAAAAAATACATAAAAATAGTATATCCTTAGGTATAGATGTATGCATAAAAATTTAAAAAGCTAGGGAATGATAAATTTCAAGACAGTATTAACTGCTGGCAGAGGGGAAAGAGAGGGATGATGTAGGGAAAGAAAACATGGATAGGTGCACCAGTATTGATAATATTTTAGCTCTTAACTGGATGGTGGGCTGACAGGCTTTCTTTTTATTGGTATGTTTCCTAATGTATTTATATATTACATGCTATTCTACTACTAATGATTGCTAAACATTTATAAAGTGTTTATTATATACCCTATTTTAAGCATTTACTTTGTCCTTTATAGTCAGCTCTACAAAACAGGTTCTGCTATTATCTCCCATTTATAGATGAGGAAACTGAAGCACAAAGAGGTTAAGTAACTGTCCAAGGTCACATACCTAGAAAGCAATGGAGCCAGGAGTCAAAGAGGACATCAGGCCCCAAAGTCCACATTCAAAACCAGTATACTACATGAATAAAATACCAAGTAACAATAAAAGTTACCTAAGACAAAAATAAAATAAAAAACAGTTAATTGATCTACCTTTCATTTTCCTTGATGACATTTTCAAATTGTAGTTTCATCTCACCCATCTGTTTCTGAAAGAATAAAATATAGCTGTAGGAAAACATCTTCAAGACAATCAGAGCTATATTAAGTACTAATAGTTCACTCATATGCATGTAATCTGTGACACTAGTCTATAGATAAGAAATAATTATTATTCACTTCTAACAATAAATATTAGATATTTTAATGATATACAGAACATTCTGAATAGAAATAAAAACCTTCTTATATATTAAGAAATATTTATAAATAATTTGTATGATTTCTAGATGTTTATAGTAGAAGAAAGATATTCCTCAATATGTCACTATAAGAAATACTAATGATCCCTAGACCTTGACTGTATGTCTTGTTTCATCCTACTTTACGTGGAAGTCCATGTAAGTGTGCTTAAATTTTGAAAAGTAAAATGTTAATGGTGAAAAAAGCAAATAAAGATCTTCTTTAGCAATAATTCATTCAGTCTCTGATTGACCTCTTTTATTAGCTGTTTAGTCTCTCTGCAAATACAAGGTTGCTACAGTAAACCAATGTGGTTACTAACACAGACAGTAGTAGGAAATACAGTTTAAAAAAAAATCACTAACTAAAATACCAGTAAGAATAAAATACACATTGAAAAGGGAATGAAATGAAGGTATTTTTAATTTTTTCTGAGGGGTTAAAGGGATTGTAAGATTACAACAGAAAAGGAAGGACATTTCGAGCAGGGTGAAAGTAAAAGCAAAGAAGCAACAAATATTAGACAACACAGGCATAGTTGTCAGTTCTCAATAAGAGTAAATGAGCAAATGGAGATCAGGAAGGTGGCCACGTAAAACCATACTTAAAACAAAACTGCAATCAACTCATGATCTGCCCGTTAGTCTTGCTTGGGTACCCTAGGCTAAAGGAGAAGTGCCAAGCCCAGAGTGAACCTGGCAAGGGAAGGCTGGAACAGGCAGAGCTCCAAGCCTTTCTCTCTTCCTGTCAACCAGAGAAGCTCAAGGCAGCTTGGTCTAGGAAATCAGTAACAGCCAATTATAACTACAAAGTCAGCTTGAAAGGTGAACCTTTCCCAGCTCCCTGCTGTGCCTGAATCACAATTAAATCAAAATGAATGAATTCACGACCAGATAATTGAGAACTGACCATACATGGAGCGATGCAATGAGAGGTAAAATTGGAAAGGCAGGTGGCAGGTCTTGAATGTCATGCTAACTAAGAGGTTTGGACTTTATTGTAGGAATTATTCCTGCTTTGTATTTTTTTTAGATTGATCTTTAAAATTTTCAAAAATGTCAGTGTATCTTGAAAAATATTATTCAAATAATTAGGTGGGATATATGCATTAATACGGATTCAGGGTAAATTGTTACAGTAACACAAAAGATTTTTTACTGTAAAATATTTCAAAATATTTAAGAGTTGGAAGGAAACAAAATTCAGCCGTATCTTTCTTATCAAAATTTCCCCAATTATGTACATTTTCTGGAAGAAAATCTTTCATATAGAGAATTATTTATGAAAATTTTCCTGCTTTTGAGATACACTATTTTTTTACTGGGTCAATAAGAATCCGTAAGAACTATTGCTAATCAATAATATCTATGTGAGCAAGTGTTAGAAGTAGCTGTCAACATCTTTTTTTCTCCCTAAAAGTAGCAACTATTCTTATCACAGACCACTGGGCGTTCTGCTACACCTACCTCTTTTTTGAAATTAATCCAGTAATCATTTTTAGATGGAGAATGACAAATGGAAAAGTGAAGTTAAATATGTTAGTAAACTAGCTGATTAAAGAGATAAATGAATCAGACTGATTATAGAAAAAATTAAAATTTTAAGTTTAATTTCAAGAAACTAGATATTCCATTTTACAACTAACAAACCACAGATCATTATAGTAATTTTGAGAGAGTGAATTCGGCAGGAACTTTAGGCTCACTATCCTAAAAATTGGAAATGGCAACCCACTCCAGTATTCCTGCCTGGAGAATCCCACAAAGAAGCCTGGCAGGCTACAGTCCATGGGGTCACAAGAGTCAGACATGACTTAGTGACTAAAGAGAGAGAGATCCTAAAAATAAAAGCAAAATGTCATCTGCGCAAAAGAGAGCTTTCTGTTACTGTCAGTTAAAAACAGCTCTATAGCCAGAAAGAAAAAAAAAAACCAACCCAATCAAAAATGGGCAGAAGACCTAAACAGACATTTCTCCAAAGAAGACATACAGATGGCCAACAGGCACATGAAAAGATGCTCAACATCACTAATTACTGGAGAAATGCAATTCAAAACCACAATGAGTATCACCTCAGACTACTCAGAAGTCATCATAAAAATGTCGACAAATAATAAATGCTGGAGAGGGTGTGGAGAAAAGAGAACCTTCCTACACTGTTAGTGGGAGTGTAAATTGGTGCAATCACTACAGAAAACAGTATAGACCTTCCTTAAAAAATGGAAAGCAGAATTACCATGTGATTCAACAATCCCATTCTTGGGCATAGTCCAAAAAATACTAATTCTAAAACTGTAATTCAAGAAGATATATGCACCCCAATGTTCATAGCAGCACAATCTGCAACAGACAAGACTTGGGAGCAACCTAAGTATCTATCAACACATGAACAGATAAAAAAGATGTGGGGTATATATAAACACTCACATACACAATGGAATATTACTCAAGCCATACTGAATGAAGTAATGCATTTGCAGCAACATGGATGGTCTTAGAAATTAACATCTAAGTAAAGTAAATCAGAGAAAGACAAATATTATACAATATCACTTATATGTGGAATCAAAAATTGATACAAATTAACAGAAACAGACTCACTGACATAGAAAACAAACTTATGGTTGCCAAAGGGAAAAGAGGGGAGAGGGATAAATTAGGGATTTATAGATACACACTATACAAGATTACAGACACAGATATTTATAGATAAACACTATTATATATAAAACAAACAACAAGAACCTACTGTATAGAACAGGGAACTGGATTCAGTATCTTATACTAACTTATAATGGAAAATAATCTGAAAAAGAATACACATATATACACAAACACATAAATGTGGATAACAGAATCACTTTGCTGTACACTTGAAACTAACACAATGCTGTAAATTGATTACAGGTAAATATTTTCTTCCTTATCAAAGGATTTGTGAAGAAACAATGTCTATTTACTTTTTCTTTTTTTAAAGAAAATATTACCAAAGGGTTAACACCTGATTTCATACCTGATAATATTTCAGCTGACCATTTAGTTCTTCCAAATGCTTATCATACTCAGTTATAAGAGGAACTAAAAAGCTAAAAAAAAAATGCAAAGTTAGAAAGATGCATATTTTGGTTAATTTAGTTTAATAAATATATAACATGAAATAAATAAACATCAAAACTTTTATGTTAATTTTCTCCATAACAATCAATACTTTACCTTTTTCCTAAACCAGAGATTCTCACAGCCTTAGCTCAATTAATATTTCAAGCTGAGTAACTTTTTTATTGTAGGGGCTGACCTATGCACTGTAGGATGTTTAGCAGCATTACTGGCCTCTGCCCGTTAGATGCCACTAGTGCCCTTGCCCTCCACAACAGTGACAAGCAAAACTGTTAGCAGACATTGTCAAGTATCTGGGGAGGGGAGAGAAGCAAAATCACCCAGTTGAGAGCCACTCTTAGAGATGATGATAGCAGCTTTTTTTTCCCTTGTCAACTCAATGACAGGTCATTTAAACCTAATTAGAGCAGACTAGAAAATAAACATTCCTAATACTAAAAAAAATTTTAACAATAATTAAACATAATTAAGAAAATATTTTCTGGTAACACAATCTTACCTTTGGTCAGTTGCTGAGTTTTCTAATGTGTCATCTCCATCTCCTTTGACGACACCTTTCTGTAACAGAAAATAATGCATCTTTAAATTTTATTTTCTCATATAATTTGAGCCTCAACTGACAGTAGTTTAAAATTAAATACAATTAAAAATGTTATAACCTTAGAAAATTTTTTACTGCAATTACAAAAGAGAAAGAAAAAAATAATTGATGCTGAAAATGTTTGACTAAATGTTAACACCTGTACATAATAAAACTCTTGGTAAACTAGAAATAAGAAGAAAATTCTCAATTGATAAAGAATATCTACCAAAAACGTATATCGATTTCTATTCTTGACAGTGAAACATCAGAAGCACTGCACAAAATTCAGCAATAATACAAGGCTGCTCATTAGCACTGATAAAATTCAACACTGTAACCAAAGGCTCCAATCAGTAGAATCTGCTACAGGGACAGGGAGTTGGAGACCTAAAGCTGAAAACAAAGATGCAATACTGTTCTCATTCACAGACAATTTCTATTTACCTAGAAAACTCTCTCTATAATCTACCAATTATAAAGACCGAAAAGAGAGAATACCAAGCCGCCAGATATAACTGCATCTCCAGATCTGATTGGGGGTGGTTGGAGTTTTGATTAGGACTAGAGCACACGGGGCTAGAAATAAAGACCAGGAGGAGAAGTAGGGACGAACATAAAGGAGTATCAAGAAAGGGTGAGTAAAAAGGCAGGAGCAAGATGAACAAGGCAGCCAACGGATGGTCTGGAAGGACCAGGGGAAGATCTGGGAACAAACTCCTTAAAGTAGGGTGGCAAAAAGAGATGACACTAGTCAGAAGAGGGGCACAGACACAGCATAACACTGAGGGGTGGACAATGCTGGGAAGTAGACTGAGGGCTAAAAGGCTGGGAGGCAGGGGAGGAAGGTGGGCTGGATAACACGGGCAAGAAGGATCAGAAAGAGGAAGTGGAGGCAGAGACTGGAACGGAAAAATTAGAGGTAGTTCTCCTGTTTGTTTTTTTTTTTTTTTAATGGCATTTCTGTGCTTATCTTGTGAAAATGAGTAACCAGCAGAAACTGAGAGCTGCTCCAGCAACTATCTCACATACTACTGCTGGCATCACCCTGAGTCGGAATGCCCATTATGAGATATAGAAAAACAGATATGATTTGTGGTTACCAGAGGTGGGATGTAAGGGGAGGGAGAAATGGATGAAGTTGGTCAAAAGGCACAATTTATAACATCCAATTAAAAGATAAATAAGTACTGGGGATATAAGTACAATATAATTAAGATCAACATATTGTCAGTAGGCCCTTCCTATACAGTAAGTCTAGTTACCATCTGTCACCTGACAAAGATACTACATTATTATTGACGCTATTTCCCACGTTGTATATTGCATTCTGTGAGTCATATATTTTGTAACTGGAAGTTAACTTAATGTCCCATACCTATTTCAAACATACCCCGACCCTGCCTCCCTTCTGGCAACCAGTTTATTCTCTGCATCTATGGCTGTGTTTCTGTTTTTGTCAATTTTATTCATCTGTTTTCAGATTTCATATATAAGGGAAATCATACGGTTATTTGTTTTTCTCTGTCTGACTTTTTCCCTTAGTATAATACCATCTAGGACCATACATGTCAACAAAAACACAGAGATTTCATTCTTTTTTTATGGCTGATTATGAAGAATTGACTCATTGGAAAAGATTCTGATGCTGGGAGGGACTGGGGACAGGAGGAGAAGGGGACGACAGAGGATGAGATGGCTGGATGGCATCACTAACTCGATGGACCTGAGTCTGGGTGAACTCCAGGAGTTGGTGATGGACAGGGAGGCCTGGCGTGCTGTGATTCATGGGGTCGCAAAGAATCGGGACACGACTGTGCGACTGAACTGAACTGATGAAGATCTAGAAGACCTTCTAGAACTAACACCCAAAAAAGATGTCCTTTTCATGATAGGGGACTGGAATGCAAAAGCAGGAAGTCAAGAAACACCTGGAGTAACAGGCAAATTTGGCCTTGGAGTACAGAATGAAGCAGGACAAAGACTAACAGTTTTGCCAAGAGAACACACTGGTCATAGCAAACACCCTCTACCAACCACACAAGATAAGACTCTACACATGGACACGACCAGATGGTCAATACCAAAATCAGACTGATTATATGCTTTTCAGCTAAAGATGGAGAAGCTCTATATAGTCAGAAAAAAAAAAGACCGGAAACTGGCTGTGGCTCAGATCATGAACTTCTTATTGCTAAATTTAGACTTAAGTTGAAGAAACTAGGGGAAAACCACAAGACCATTTAGGTATGACCTAAATCAAATCCCTTATGACTACACAGTGGAAGTGAGAAATAGATTCAAGGGATTAGATCTGAAGAACTCTGATTAGAGAGCCTGAAGAACTATAAACGGAGGTTCCTGACATTGTACAGGAGGCAGTGATCAAGACCATCCCCAAGAAAAAAAAAATGCAAAAAGACAAAATAGTCATCTGATGAGGCCTTACAAATAGCTGAGAAAGAAGAGAAGCTAAAAGACAAAGGAGAAAAGGAAAGATATACACATTTGAATGCAGAGTTCCTAAGAATAGCACAGAGACATAAGAAAACCTTCCTCAGTGATCAGTGCAAAGAAACAGAGGAAAACAATACAATGGGAAAGACTGGTGACATCGTCAAGAAAATCAGAGATACCAAGGGAACACTTCATGCAAAGATGGGCTCAATAAAGGACAAAAATGGTATGGACCTAACAGAAGCAGAAGATATTAAGAAGCGGCAAGAATACACATAAGAACTATACAAAAAGGATCTTCATGACCCAGATAACTACAATGGTATGCCAGACATCCTTGCATGTGAAGTCAAGTGGGCCTTAGGAAGTATTACTATGAACAAAGCTAGTGGAGGTGACAGAATTCCAGTTGAGCTATTTCAAATCCTAAAAGATGATGCTGTTTAAGTGGGGCAGTCAGTAAGTCAGTAAATTTGGAAAACTCAGCAGTGGCCACAGGACTGGAAATGGTCAGTTTTCATTCCAATGCCAAAGAAAGGCAATGCCAAAGAATGTTCAAACCACTGCACAATTGCACTCATCTCACAAGCTAGCAAAGTAATGCTCAAAACTCTCCAAGCCAGGCTTCAACAGTATGTGAACCATGAACTTCTAGATGGTCAAGCTGGATTTAGAAAAGGCAGAGGAACCAGAGATCAAATTGCCAAGATGTGCTGGATCATCAAAAAAGCAAGAGTTTCAGAAAAATATCTACTTCTGCTTTATTGACCATGCCAAAGCTTTTGACTGTGTGGGTCACAACAAACTGTGGAAAACTGTAAAAGAGATGGGAATACCAGACCACCTTACCTGCCTCCTGAGAAATCTGTATGCCAGCCAAGAAGCATCAGTTAGTACCAGACATCAAACAACAGACTGGTTCCAAATTGAGAAAGGAGTACGTCAAGGCTGTATGGTGTCACCCTGCTTATTTAATTTATATGCAGAGTACATCTTGTGAAATGCCAGGCTGGAGGAAGCACAAGCTGGAATCAAGACTGCCAGGAGAAATATTAATAACCTCAGATATGCAGATGACACCACCCTTATGGTAGAAAGTGAAGAAGAACTTAAGAGCCTCTTGATGAAAGTGAAAGAGGAGAGTGAAAAAGTTGACTTAAAACTCAACATTCAGAAAACTAAGATCATGCCATTTGGTCCAATCATGTCATGGCAAACAGATGGGGAAATAATGGAAACAGTGAGAGAGTTTAGTTTTGGGGGGCTCCAAAAATCACTGCAGATGGTGATTGCAGCCATGAAATTAAAAGACACTTGCTCCTTGGAAGGAAAGTTATGACCAACCTAAATAGCATGTTAAAAAGTAGAGACATTACCTTGCCAACAAAGGTCCGTCTGGTCAAGGCTATGGTTTTTCCAGTAGTCATGCATGGATGTGAGAATTGAGCCATAAGGAAAGCTGAGTGCCGAAGAATTGATGCTTTTGAACTGTGGTGCTAGAGAAGACTCTTTAGAGTCCCTTGGACTGCAAGGAGATCCAACCAATCCATCCTCTAGAAAATCAGTCCTAAATATTCATTGGAAGGACTGATGATGAAGCTGAAACTCCAATACTCTGGCCACTTGATGAGAAGACCTGACTCACTGGAAAAGATCCTGATGCTGGGAAAGATTGAAGGCAGGAGAAGGAAGGGATGACAAAGGATGCAATGGTTGGATGGCATCACCGACACAATGGACACGAGTTTGAGCAAGCTCCAGGCATTGGTGATGGATAGGGAAGCCTGGAGTGCTGCAGTCCATAGGGTTGCAAAGAGTCGGACATGACTGAGTGACAGAAATGAACTGAACTGAATATTCCATTGGGCTTTCCTGGTGGCTCAGCAATAAAGAATCCACCTGCCAATGCAGGAGGTGCAAGTTCAAACCCTGGGTTGGGAAGATTCCCTGGAGAAGAAAGTGGTAACCACTCTAGGATTCTTACCTGGGAAATGTCATGGACAGAGGAGCTCGGTGGGCTCCTGTGTCCATGGGGTCACAAAGAGTTGGACATGATTTAGCTACTAAAGCAACAACAATATTCCATTGCACATAGGTACCACGTCTTCTCTATCCATTCACCTATTGATGGGCACTTAGGTTGTTTCTGTATCTTGGCTATTGTAAATAATGCTGCAATACAAAATGGTGCATATATCTTTAGAATTAATGTTTTTCTTTTTTTGAAAATGCTCAGACGCGGAATTGCTGGTTTGTATGGTAATTCTATTTTCCATGTTCAGAGGAGCCTCAATACATTTTCCATACTGGATGTACCAATTTACATTCTTACCAACATTGTGCATGTGTTCCCTTTATTGCACATCCTAGCCAACATTTGTTATTTCTAGTATTTTTGATAATAGCTGCTCTGACAGATATGCTTTCAGTTTTTCACCACTGAGTACCGTACTGGCTGCAGGGTTTTCACGTATGGACTTTACCAGGTATAAGTGTGTTCCCTCTATATACACTTTGTTCAGAGTTCTTATAAATGAATGTTAAATTTCTTAAAAAGCTTTTTTTTTTTTTTGCATGGAGATAATCATATGACTTCTATTCTTCGATTTAACATGGTGTATTTTACTGACTAATCTGCCAATGCTGAACCATCCTAGAATCTATGATAAATTCCACTTGAGCATGGTGTATCTGCTCTCTTAGTATTGCTTTTGTTGTACTGCACAGATTTTAGATTTTTCCATTTTCATTTGTCTCCAGGTATTTTCTGCTTTCCCCTTTGATTTCTTCAGTGACTCATTGGTTGTTTAGTAGCATATTGTCCAGCCTCTGTGAGTTTGTATTTTTGCAGCTTTTCTTTAAATAGTTGATTTTTAATCCACAGTTTTGTGGTTGGAAAAGGTGCTTGGTATGTGAAATGATTTTTAATACTGAATTCAGCTTTTTTAACATATGAAAGACTACTCAGATTTCTACTGCTTCTTGTATTAGTTTTAGTAAGTTTTACTTTTTCAGTCATTTTGTCTATTTCACCTACATGGTCAAAGATATTAGTGTAAAGTTGTTTATAAATCACCCTATAATCATTTTAAATGTATATTTAATCATTTTAAATGATATTGCATCTGCAGTAATACCAAAATTTTTGCCTGATCCTTATAATTTGCTTTTTCTCTATTCTGCAATTATTGATTGTTGATTCAAATGCCATAAGAGATACAGAAGTTTCCTTTGAAGAGACTGACAAAGATGGAGGTGGAAAGATCCTGAGTTCACTTCTTCTCATGAGCACACCAAAATCACAAGTTTCTGCAGAATAACCATCACTGGAGAAAATCAGAACCTATGCAAAAAAAGGTCTTCCATAAACAAAGACATAAAGAAGGAATGATAACAAGACAGGTAGGAGGGAAAGCACACTCAAGATATAATCAAGTCTCATGCCCCAGGTGGGCAATGCACAAACTGGATAATAATTATAATATAGTACTTCCCCCACACGAGTGAGGGTTCTAAGGCTCACGTTGTACTCCTCAGTCTGAGGATTTCTGAACCAGGAAAAGGAGCCCCCAGAGTATCTGGCTTTGAAGGCCAATGAGACTTATAATATTGGGAGATCCAAAGGACTGAGGGAAATAAGACTTCACTCTTACAGAGTAAACACAAAGTTTCACATGTACTGGGAACCAAGGCAAAAGAAATAAACTGATAGAAGCCTGGCCCAGACAAACGTGGTTGCCTTGGGAAAACTCCTGGAGTGGTGCAGGGTGGCTGTGGCTCACTCTGAAGCCAGAGAAACTTGTGGCAGACATATGTGGGGGCTATCTACTGCATGGACACTGCAGTGGGTGGCCTCCATCTTGAGATCCTCCCTCAAATTCATCAGTGCCAGGAGCTGACCCCACCCAACAAGCAGTAGGCACCAACGCTGACACACTCCATCAAACAACTAACTGGGCAACGTCACGGCCCACCCATCAGCAGAGAGGCTACCTAAAGACTTCCTGAGCATACAATCACCTCTAGACATGCCTCTTGACATAGAGACCCAAGACTTGGCTCCACTCACCAGTGGGCAGGCACCAACTCTGAACTCCAGGAAGTACACACTAGCCTCCAGAACAGCCTCACACACCAGAGGTGAGACAAGAGATGCAAGAAAACCACAGTCCTTCAGTGTGCATATCTAGCCTGCCTACATCAAGGAAAATCCTACTCTAGGATCAGATGGGTCCCAGTTCTGCCACAAAGCAAGCCAATGCAAACTTCATGGACTGTAGCCTACCAGGCTCTTCCATCCATGGGATTTTCCAGGCAAGAATACTGGAGTGAGTTGCCATTTCCTTCTCCAAATGCAAACTTCAAGACACCACAAAGCACATACCCAACTTTATCAGTAATTGCCCCCATCTGACAGCAACTGTGAGATCTCTGGATCCTTCAGTCAGACTCCAGGACCCAGAACTCTGCCTGCCAGTGGTCTGGCACTAACCCTAGGACCAGGCTTCAACCACCAGTGTGGGTAAGCAATGGCCTGGAGTCTTCTGGATGCAGACACTGCCCACCAGTGAGCCAGTACTAACCCCACAGCTCCCTATGGTTCTGCAGCCAGCCACCTTGTGACTATGCCCCATTAACCAGCAGTCAGCAGCATCCACACAAAACAGTGCCTGGCAACTAACCAGGCTAGGGGACAAACACAGTTACCAAATTGTCCACATAGTCAGCCTGCCACAACAGAAGGACCCATGCAGCCCTACTGGGGCAAGTCGTAGAAACACAGCTTGAGTGATGAGAGGGTTGTGTGCTCCTGCGACACATCATACATCTCCTACTCTCCAAGGTCAAGAAATGCAACACAACTACCATGTACATAAAAATGGGAATAGCAACTTAGGAAAAATGAGATAGCAGAAGAACATGTCCCAGCCAAAGGAACAAGATAAAATTCCAAAAAAATAAGTGACACTATGATAAGCATCTACTTGAGGGAAGGTGAGAGCAATGATTATAAAGATGATCAAAAAACTCAGGAGGAGAATGGATGTACAAAGCAAGAAGTCAGAATTTTGTAGAAAATATAAAGACCCACACAGAGATGAAGAATACAATAATGGAAACAAAAAATACACTAGAAGGAATCAACAGTAGACTAAATGATACAAAGGAATGGATCAGAGAACTGGAAGAGAGAGAACTGAAAATCACTGCTGCTGAACAGAAAAATGAAAAAAGAAATAAGGACAGTTTAAGAGACCTCTGGGACAACATCAAGCACATTAATATTAGCATTATAGAGATCCAACATTATAGGGAGCCAACATTCGGCGGATCATCGAAAAAGCAAGAGAGTTCTAGAAAAACATCTATTTCTGTTTTATTGACTATGCCAAAGCCTTTGACTGTGTAGATCCCCACAAACTGTGGAAAATTCTGAAAGAGATGGGAATACCAGACCACCTGACCTGCCTCTTGAGAAACCTGTATGCACGTCCAGAAACAACAGTTACAATTGGACATGGAACACACTGGTTCCAAATAGGAAAAGGAGTACGTCAAGGCTGTATATTGTCACCCTGCTTATTTAACTTATATGCAGAGTACATCACGAGAAACGCTGGGCTGGAGGAAGTACAAGCTGGAATCAAGATTGCTGGGAGAAATATCAATAACCTCAGATATGCAGATGACACCATCCTTATGGCAGAAAGTGAAGAGGAACTAAAAAGCCTCTTGATGAAAGTGAAACAGGAGAATGAAAAAGTTGGCTAAAAGCTCAACATTCAGAAAACGAAGATCATGGAATCTGGTCCCATCACTTCATGGGAAATAGATGGGGAAACAGTGGAAACAGTGTCAGACTTTTTTTGGGGGGCTCCAAAATCACTGCAGATGGTGATTGCAGCCATGAAATTAAAAGACGCTGACTCCTTGGATGAAAAGTTATGACCAACCTAGACAGCATATTAAAAAGGAGAGACATGACTTTGCCAACAAAGGTCCATCTAGTCAAGGCTATGGTTTTTCAATTAGTCATGTATGGATGTGAGAGTTGGACTATAAAGAAGGCTGAGTGCCAAAGAATTGATGCTTTTGAACTATGGTGTTGCAGAAGACTCTTGAGAGCCCCTTGGACTGCAAGGAGATCCAACCAGTCCATTCTAAAGGAAATCAGTCCTGGGTATTCAATGGAAGGACTGATGTTGAAGCTGAAAACTCCAATATTTTGGCTACCTGATGTAAAGAGCTGACTCATTGGAAAAGACCCTGATGCTGGGAAAGATTGAGGGCAGGAGGAGAAGGGGATAACAGAGGATGAGATGGTTGGATGCCATCACTGATTCAATGGACATGAGTTTGGGTGGACTCTGGAAGTTGGTGATAGACAGGGAGGCCTGGTGTGCTGTGGTTCATGGGGTCACAAAGAGTTGGACACGACTGAGTGACTGAACTGAACTAAACTGAACTATAGAGATCCTAGAAGGAGTAGAGAGAGATAAAAGGGTCTGAGTAAATTTTAACAAATTGGTGAAAATTTCCCTAACCTGAGAAATGAAATAGTCACCCAAGTCTAGAATGTGCAGAGAATCCCATCCAGGATGAAGCCAAAAGGAACACACCAAAACATATTGCAATTAAAACAACAAAAGTTGTATATTAAGAGAGAATATTAAAAACAGCAAGGAAAAAGCAAGAAATAATACGAAACAGAAGGCCTATATCACTGTCAGTGATTTTTCAGCAAAAATTCTGCAAGTCAAAAGGGGATGGCATGATATTTAAAGTGATGAAAGGCCATAATTATGGCTGATTTGTACCCTTGTACAGCAGAAATGATCACAACACTGTAAAGCAATTTTCCTCCAATTAAAAAAAATAAAGAAAAAATAAAGTGATGAAAGGGAAAAAACCTACAACCAAGAAAACTATCCCCAGCAAGGCTCTGGATCAGATTTACTGAGAGATCAAAAGCTTTACACACAAGGAAAAGCTGAGAGCTCACCACCACCAAATCAAGTTTTATAATAAATGATACAGGAACTTCTCTAGATGAAAAAGAAAAGACCACAACTAGAAACCAGAAAATTACTTACAGAAAAGTTCACCAAAAAAGGCAAACATGTACTAAAGATAGGAAATCATCAACACATAAACCTGATGGGGAGGTTAAAAGACAAAAGTAGTAAAATCATCTGTAACCACAATAAGCAGTTAAGGGATATACAAAATAATTAGATGTAAAATACCATATCTAAAACAATAATCATGAGGGGAGAAGAGTACAAATGAAAGGTTTTAAAAATGCATTTGAAATGAAAAGATCAGCAACTTCAAACAATCACATACATATATATATGGACTGCTATACAAAAACCACATGCAAACCATAAAACAAAAATCTATAGTAGCTATACATACAAAAAGAAAAAGGCATCCAAAAGTAACACTAAAGATAGTTTTCAAATCACAAGAGAGAACAAAAGAGGAAAAAAGGTCTGTAAAAACAAATAGAAAACAATTAACAAAATAACAATAAGAACATATACTTCAATAACTGTTAAATGTAAATGGACTAAATGCTCTAAATAAAGACATAGTGTGTGGATAAAAAACAAGACTTTCTGCCTACAAGAGACTTAAGACCTAGAGACACACATAAACTGAAAGTAAAGGGATCAAAAAGCTATTTAATGCAAATGAAAATCAAAAGAAAGCCAGAGTAGCAATACTTATATCAGATAAAGAGCCTTAAAAAGACTGTTGCAGGAGACAAAGGAGGATGCTACATAATGATCAAGAGATTGATCCAAGAAGAGATAACAACTGTACTCATGTACACAGACAACACACAAGCACATAAGTGTATAAGGCAAATATTAACGGACATAAAAGGAGAAATCAAGAGTAACACAGTAATAGTAGGAGACTACTTATGTCCATGGATGGATTGTCCAGACAAAAAGTCAATAAGGAAACACAGGACTTAAATGAAACATTAGACCAGAAGAACAGAAGAACTTAAATGATATATGTATATATACATGCAATCTTTTCAAGTGTATATAAAATATTCTCTGGCATGGATCACAAGCTAGGCCACAAAACAAGCCTAGGTAAATTTAAGAAAACTGAAACCATATCAAGCATCTTTTCTGACCACAATACAATGAGATTAGAAATCAATTACAGAAAAAAAAAACTGCAAAAAAATCACAAACACATGGAGACTAAACAATATATTACCAAACTAATTTATCACTAAAGAAATCAGAGGAAACAAAAAAATACCCAGAACCAAATGAAAACAAAAATAGAACCACCCCAAATCTACAGGACGCCTTAAAAACAGTTCTAAGAGGGAAGCTTATAGTAATGGGAGCTTACCTCAAGAAATAAGAAAATTCTCAGATAAAACAACCTAGCCTTATCCCTAAAGCAATTAGAGAAAGAAGAACAAACAAAACCCAAAGTTAGTAGCAGCACATGGACTTGGAGGGTATTATGCTAAGTGAAATAAGTCAGACAAAGGAAGACAAATGCTCTATAATATCACTCATATATGGAATATGAAATATATAACAAACTAGTGAATATAACCTAAAAGAAGCAGACTCACAGATACAGAGAAAAAAAATCGTGGTTACCAGAAGGGAGAGAGGATGGGGAAGAAGTAATATAGGGAAACATAAGAGTATGAAGTACAAATCAGGTATAGAATAAGCAAAAGGGATATACTGTACAACACTGAGAAGATAATCAACACTTACAATAACTGTAACTATAAATGGGATATAACTTTTAAAATTGTGAATTGGTAAAAACTGTACACCTGTGGCTTATAATTGTAACTGTGTATCAATTACACTTTAACTAAAAAAGAAATAATAGAGAACTGTCCTATAGCTTTTACCAATTTTCCCCCAACAGTAACACCTTGCAAAACTGCAAACAATAAAGTACGGTAAAACTTCCATAATAATGATATTAAGTTAAAACAAAGGATAGTTACATAACCCAAGAATCCTTCATCTCGTACCTTTAGGGCAACATCCTACCCATCTATGTCTCATCCATCCCCATCCCAGAACTCTGCCAACCACTAATTTGTTCTCCATCTATATATTATTTCAAGAGTCTTATAGAAAAGGAACCAATCAAGTATGTAATATTCTGTGATTGGTCGCTTTTTTCCAATCAGCATAATTTCCTGGACATTTTTACATGTATTAAATATTAATTTCTTTTTAGTTGAGAGTAATAGTACATGGTAAGTATGTACCATGGTTTGTTTAACCATTCACCATCGGTTGTTTCCCATTTGGGGCTATTATGGACCATCCATGGGTGTACATGTGTCCCCTATCCTGAACCCCCTTCTAACCTCCCTCCTCATCCCATCCCATCCCACTGGGTTGTCCCAGTGTACCAGCCTGGAGTGCCGTTTCATGCATCGAACCTGGACTGGTGATCTATTTCACATATGGTAATATACATGTTTTAATGCTATTCTCTCAAATCATCCCATCCTCACCTTCTCCCACGGAATCCGAAAGTCTGTTCTTTATATTTGTGTCTCTTTTGCTGTCTCACATATATGGTCATTGCTACCATCTTTCTAAATTCCAAATATATGTGTTAATATACTGTGTTGACGTTTTTATTTCTGACTTACTTCACTGTGTATAATAGGCTCCAGCTTCATCCATATTTTAGGATATTATGAACAAAACTGCTATAAATATTTCTGTATAGGTTTTTGTAAACAATGGTTATTTAGGTTGTCATGGTTCATTTAGGTTTCTCTATGATGAATGAAAAGGAATTGGAGACTAATTTTAACTTTTAATTGGAGGCTAATTCAGTTCAGTTCAGTTCAGTCGCTTAGTTGTGTCCGACTCTTTGCGACCCCATAAATTGCAGCACGCCAGGTCTCCCTCTCCATCACTAACTCCCGGGGTTCACTCAGACTCACGTCCATCGAGTCACAGATACCATCCAGCCATCTCATCCTCTGTCGTCCCCTTCACCCAGCATCAGAGTCTTTTCCAATGAGTCAGCTCTTCCCATGAGGTGGCCAAAGTACTGGAGTTTCAGCTTTAGCATCATTCCTTCCAAAGAAATCCCAGGGTTGATCTCCTTGCAGTCCAAGGGACTCTCAAGAGTCTTCTCCAACACCACAGTTCAAAAGCATCAATTCTTCAGCGCTCAGCCTTCTTCACAGTCCAACTCTCACATCCATACATGACCACTGGAAAAACCATAGCCATGACTAGACGGACCTTTGTTGGCAAAGTAATGTCTCTGCTTTTGAATATGCTATCTAGGTTGGTCATAACTTTTCTTCCAAGAAGTAGGCGTCTTTTAATTTCATGGCTGCAGTCACCATCTGCAGTGATTTTGGAGCCCAAAAAAATAAAGTCTGACACTGTTTCCACTGTTTCCCCATCTATTTCCCATGAAGTGATGGGACCAGATGCCATGATCTTCGTTTTCTGAATGTTGACCTTTAGGCCAACTTTTTCACTCTCTACTTTCACTTTCATCAAGAGGCTTTTTAGTTCCTCTTCACTTTCTGCCATAAGGGTGGTGTCATCTGCATATCTGAGGTTATTGATATTTCTCCTGGCAATCTTGATTCCAGCTTGTGCTTCTTCCAGCCCAGCGTTTCTCGTGATGTACTCTGCATATAAGTTAAATAAGCAGGGTGACAATATACAGCCTTGACGTACTCCTTTTCCTATTTGGAACCAGTCTGTTGTTCTATGTCCAGTTCTAACTGTTGCTTCCTGACCTGCATATAGGTTTCACAAAAGGCAGGTTAGGTCATCTGGTATTCCCATCTCTCAGAGTTTTCCACAGTTTATTGTGATCCACATACTCAAAGGATTTGGCATAGTCAATAAAGCAGAAATAGATGTTTTTCTGGAACTCTCTTGCTTTTGCCATGATCCAGCGGATGTTGGCAATTTGATCTCTGGTTCCTCTGCCTTTTCTAAAACCAGCTTGAACATCTGGAAGTTCACGGTTCATGTATTGCTGAAGCCTGGCTTGGAGAATTTTGAGCATTACTTTACCAGTGTGTGAGATGAGTGCAATTGTGCAGTAGTTTGAGCATTCTTTGGCATTGCCTTTCTTTGTGGAGGCTAATTACTTTACAATATTGTAGTGGTTTTGCCATACATTGACATGAATCAGCCATGGGTGTACATGTGTTCCCCATCCTTAACCCTCCTCCCCACCTCGCTCCCCATCCCATCTCTCAGGGTCATCCCAGTGCACTGGCCCTGAGCACCCTCTCACATGTATCAACTTGGACTGGAGATCTATTTCACATATGATAATATACATGTTTCAATGCTATTCTCTCAAATCATCCTACCCTCGCCTTCTCCCACATAGTCCAAAAGTCTGTTCTTTGCATCTGTGTCTCTTTTGCTATCTCGCCTATAGGGTCATCGTTACCATCTTTACAATTAGAAGAAACTACAAAATTCTTCACATAGTATCACCAGCAATGTCTGACTGATTCATTTTTTTCTTCATACTTTTCAGTATTTGACTTTTCAGTGGGGCTGTGTTTTCGTTTAACCATTCTGGAAGGTATGTTGGGACATTTCATCATGGTTTCAATTTTTTAAATTAACCTAGTAACTAACTGTTAATTACTAATCCTATTAAAGAAAATCTAACATAACAGCTCAATCGCAAAGCATGGTAAGGATATTTACTCATTAAATAGTATTTTTTCTAGAACACAAAATGGAAATATCCAGCATGCTTGTTTAATCTCAGTACAATCGATTGAGAACCAAGTATACATGTCACATGCGTCAAGGCTAGATTACAAATTATCATAGTCATCATCATCATCATGTTTTCTTTTCAATGCATTTGATGCTTCATTGGCAGTATTTTGTGATGAGACCATGTTAGTGGTAATAAGAATATTTCTTTAATTCTTAAAGAGATGGGAATATCAAACCACCTTACCTGCCTCCTGAGAAAACTGTACGCAGGTCAAGAAGCAACAGTGAGAAATGGACATGGAACAACAGACTGGTTCAAAATTGGGAAAGGAGTACGTCAAGGCTGTATACTGACACCCAGCTTATTTAATTTATATACAGAGTACATCATGCCAAATGCTGAGCTGGATGAAGCTCAAGCTGGAATCAAGATTGCCAGGAGAAATATCAATAACCTCAGATATGCAGATGACAATACCCTAATGGCAAAAAGCGAAGAGGAACTAAAAAGCCGCTTAATGAAAGGGAAAGAGAAGAGTCAAAAAGCTGGCTTAAAACACAACATTCAAAAAATGAAGATCATGGCATCCAGTCCCATCACTTCATGTCAAATAGATGGGGAGAAAATGGAAACAGTGAGAGACCATTTTCTTAGGCTCTAAAATCACTGTGGACAGTGACTGCAGCCATGAAATTAAAAGATGCTTGCTCCTTGGATGAAAAGCTAGGACAAAACTAGTTCATTTCAGTCGCTCAGTCGTGTCCAACTCTTTGTGACCTCATGGACTGCATGCCATGTAGGGCCACCCAAGACGGATGGGTCATGGTGGAGAGGTCTGACAAAATGTGGTCCACTGGAGAAGGGAATGGCAAACCACTTCAGTATTCTTGCCTTGAGAATCCATGAACTGTATGAAAAGGCAAAAAGATAGGACACTGAAAGGTGAACTCCCAAGGTCAGTAACTGCCAAATATGCTACTAGAGATCAGTGGAGAAATAACTCCAGAAAAGAATGAAGCGATGGAGCCAAAGCAAAAACAACACCCGGTTGTGGATGTGACTGGTGATGAAAGCAAGGTCCGATGCTGTAAAGAGCAATATTGCCTAGGAACCTGGAATGTTAGGTCCATAAGTCAAGGCAAAGTGGAAGTGGTCAAACAGGAGATGGCAAAACTGAACGTCGACATTCTAGGAATTAGTGAACTAAAGTGGACTGGAATGGGTGCTTTATTTGCAGTTGATGCATAATAAATTAATGATGAGTTTCTTCCAGATTACTCAGAAAGCCATTCTTCTAAAAAATAATTAATAATCTTCTAGTATTTAAATCCAAACTATTCAACCTAACCATTCAAGGTCCTCTATAATGTGGGAATAATCTACCCTTTCTAACCTTATTTTCAATTACTTCTTTCACATATGCCAAACACATTACAGAAACTGAAGTATGTTTTAGTCCCTAAATACAACTCTCATTTTCTCACCCTCTTTGGCTACTCATCATGCCAGTGGGTCCAGCTACAATGCTCTTCACCATGCCCCTTTTGGCCCCTAACTGAAGTTTTCAAAATCCTAACTACTTAGCAGTGCCTCTCAGATACACTAGATATCCTCCAGGAAACTCCCAGATCTCTCCAACTATACATGATCTCCTTTTTTCTCTTATTACTAATAGCTGGTTTTAAAGTTTTTAAAAGATTCAAATATTATGCCTCTTATCCAATTATTTAATATTTCTCATCCCATATTTTTGTAAGTCTCTATGTTCCTCTAAAATTGCTATGTTATTTTACATACCTTTACATTGCTAAAACTCCTGGCACAGTGCCTTACATAAAGATGGTGCTCAATATATATTAAGGTGAATTCAGTGAAGACACTGCTCCACAACTATCTTCTAAGGATAGCTGCTAAGGAGATATAAATGCAAAATGACTCAATAATCTAAATTATAAAAGCTATAACATTCTGAAATAAAAGTAATAAACCAAAACATAAGATAAATATTTGAAAATAAAAGTACAGATTCAGCAACCCCTTCTTACTTGCTAGTAAAACTTTAGGAATTAGGGACTGCATTATTTACTAAAAATTCAGGTTGGGAGAATAAGATTGAAATTGACTTATTTTAAAAGTATTTATAAGACTTGATATTCCCTAAAACAAAATTTAAACAAATTATACAAAAGAAAAGAAATATTTATAGAATTTTAAAAATCTTGAAAAATGGATATTGTGTAATTAATTTCTATCTGTTTTGATCCCAAGATGACTTCCTGAGATGACAGTGATGATTTATCACAGAAAGAGTGGCAATAATTTGGACTGTAGTCAGGTAAACTAATTTTGTAGACACTTTTCTTCCTCTAAGACAACTAAATACTCTTTAAGTATTGTAATTACAGTTCTGAATGTTGTTTTCCGGATTTTAATCAGCATCACAGGCTACCAAATAGCATCCTTTCCTCTATCCTTTGGAAGAAAACAAAGTATAGGTTGACTAGCATTTTGTGAAGGTGTTCTTGTACATTTTAGAGGGTTGCAGTAAACTCTTACACCTTTCATTGTTATCAAAAGGAGGTTGATTTTCATCAATAAAGGTGGCTGAAGTATGACCTAAGAAATTGATAAACTCCTAAATTCAGACTTTAGTTAAAGTCCTAAATTACTGATTTTCTATCTTCACTAGACATGGGATGAGGCAAATCGACTCTTCACAGTTTTACCTGAGTAATCCATCACATGGAGAGTAGAACTGCACTATCTGAAAAACGATAGCCATGTGCCACATTTCAGTTCAGGTTAGACACTCAGTCGAGTCCGACTCCTTGCAACCTCATGGACTGACTGTAGCAAGCCAGGCTTCCCTGTCCATCACCAACTCCCAGAGCTTGCTCAAACTCATGTCCATCAAGTCAGTCATCTCACCCAACTCTCTCATTCTCTGTCATCCCCTTCTCCTCTTGCCTTCAATCTTTCCAGCATCAAAGTCTTTTCCAGTGAGTCAGTTCTTCACATCAGGCGGCCAAAGTATTGGTGTTTCAGCTTCAGCATCAGTTCTTCCAATAAATATTCAGGACTGATCTCCTTTAGGATGGACTGGTTGGATCTTCCTGCAGTCCAAGGGACTCTCAAGAGTCTTCTCCAACACCACAGTTCAAAAGCATCAATTCTTCAGCACTCAGCTTTCTTTATGGTCTAACTCTCACATCCATATATGACTACTGGAAAAACCATAGATTTGCTTTGATTAGATGGACCTTGGTTGGTAAAGTAATGTCTCTGCTTTTTAATATGCTGTCTAGGTTGGTCATAGCTTTTCTTCCAAGGAGTAAGCGTCTTTTAATTTCATGGCTGCAATCACCATCTGCAATGATTTTCGAGTCCAAGAAAATAAAGTCTATCACTTTTTCCATTATTTCCCCATCTATTTGCCACGAAGTGATGGGACCAAATGCCATGATCTTCATTTTTTGAAAGTTGAGTTTTAAGCCAGCTTTTTCACTCTCCTCTTTCACAGTCATCAAGAGGCTCTTTAGTTTCTCTTCGCATTCTGCCATAAGCGTGGTGTCATCTGCGTATCTGAAGACATTGATATTTCTCCCGGTGATCTTGATTCCAGCTTGTGCTTCATCCAGCCTGGAATTTTGCATGATGTACTCTGCATAAGCCACATTAGTCTATTCAAATTTAAAATTTCTTAAGTGAAAATCAGATAAAAGACCTGTCTGTTGTGTAGCTTAATTTCAAGTACTTAACTGCCCCATGTGTTACTTGCTACCATATTAAAAACTACTGAACTATACAACATTTCCACGATCACAGGAAGTTCCACTGAACAGTACTGGTCTAGAAAGCTTGTAATTTGAATTAAATAATAAAAGTGGTTTGTTATATTATCAATAAAGTTTTATATTTCTAAACTCATGATCAACAAGAGTAGCCCTACTATTCCTTCAACATAAATTAATTAAATAACTATTATTCATTAATACTTCATTAATTCACTAATAATTCATTAATAATACATTAATCAAATAACTATTATTTGATTAAAATTGGACCAGCTCTTATACATTATATTAAGACATGTCTAAATTCTTCCTGCCTCAGAGCCTCTTCTTGGCTTTCTCCTTGGCTTGTTCTTCACTTTCAGTGCCAACTTAAATGTTGCTACCTTAAACAAGTCATCTCTGCCTTTTCTACCAAAAAAAGTCTCAGCCATCACCACACTGCATACACATTAATCTCTCTCAGCACCCTGTTTATTTTGTTCATAAACTATCACAGTTTTTGTTCATTCATTTCTCTCTTTCCCACTGAAAGAGGATCCTTTGCGTATCTTATTGATAGGACTGTCCCTAGAGCTTACATAGTGGTCAAGCACTTGTTGAATATATTAATGTTTGCTCTATCGGTGAATAATATGCACAATGACTGTCTTTTCCTCCCACAACCAACTCATACCTCTTAGCACCATGTTTTTATATCTGTTTCTTCCTTCTTTTTCTTTCTAGTTTATGTTATTTCCTCTCTTTCCTGAATCTCAATTTTTTAAAAAAAATTTTGAGTTCAAGGGGTAACAGGCAGAAAAACAAGTTTCAAGCTAGAAAAGGAAGATACTTTTAAGAGAGTTTTCAGAGAAAATAAACTTATTTTTAATATTCCACTCTGTCCCTCAGCAAGTACAAAAAGAACAAAAACACTTATCCCATCCCTTGTACACACATGTATAATACTAGTGCGGCACAGGTTACAAAGAAGATGCAATTAGCTTTCATGTGAGAAAAGGCAGTGATTTAAGGGGGTGGGGGAGTAGGAGGAAAGAAATGAGGCAAAAAGGATATGACCCACTCACCTTCTTGAATAAAATCTTTATCTTTGAATATTTGTCAGCCAGTGCCCACTACTATACTCTCAAAGAGCAATGTGATTTGAAATACTTTTTATTTATACAGAAAACAAAACATAATCAAAGAAAGACAACTAAATTTCACAACAACCTGAAGGGGTCATTCAAGAAATTAATTATGTAAAATATCTTTAGCTTTACATATTTAAGATGGAATATTATTCAGCCATGAAAAATGAAATAAACCCAATTGAAAAATGAGCAGAAGATCTAAACAGACATTTCTTCCAAGATGGCTAAGAGGCACATGAAAAGATCACTTTATTATTAGAGAACTGTGAATCAAAACTATAATGAGGTATCACTTTACACTGGTCAGAATGGACATCATCAAAAAATCTATAAACAATAAATGCTGGAGAGGGTGTGGAGAAAAAGGAACCCTCGTACGTTGTTGGTGGGGATATAAATTGATATAGCTAGTATGGAGAACAGTATGAAAGCTCCTTAGAAAACTAAAACTAGAGCTACCATATGATCCAGCAATTCCACTCAGGAGTATATATCTGGAGAAAACCATTATTCAAAAAGATACATGCATACCAATGTTCACTGCAGCACTATTTACAACAGCCAGGACATGGAAGCCACCTAAATGTCCATTGAGAGAGAAACGGATAAAGAAGATGTGGTACATGTATACCATGGGATATTACTCAGCCATAAAAAAGAACGAAAGAATGCCATTTGCAGTAACATGGATGGACCTAGAGATAGTCATACTGAGTGAAGTAAGTCAGAGAAAGATGGACATCATATGATATTACTTGTACATGTAATCTAAAATGTGACACAAATGAATTTATTTACAAAACAGAAACAAAGTCACAGATATAGAAAACAAACTTATTGTTACCAAGAAGGAAAGAGGAGGGTGCAGAAATAAACTGGGAGATTGGGATTGACATATACACACTATTATATATAAAATAGATAACTAATAAGGACCTACTGTATAGCACATGGAACTCCACTCAATCTCTGTAATGGCCTATATGGGAAAGGAATCTGAAAAAGGATGAGTATATGTATATGCATAACTCATTCACCTTATTGTACACTTGAAATGAACATTGTAAAATCAACTATACTCTAATAGTGATTTTTTTAAAAAAAGGTAAATAACCCAATTTTTTAAATGGGAAAAATATTTAAAAAGGAACATCTCGAAAACACCAGTTCAGCTCAGTTGTGTCTGACTCTCTGCGACCCCATGGACTGCAGCACACCAGGCTTCCCTGTCCGTCACCAACTCCCAGAGCTTGCTCAAACTCATGTGAAAGAGAACATCCAGATGGCCAAAAACCATATGAAAATATTCTCTACATACCTATTTATCAGAGAAATGTAAAATTATACCATCACACTGTTAAAAAAGAACTAAGAAGCCCCAAGTGGGATCATTTCCTAACCCCCCTCCCCATCATAGCAAAAACTAAGACGGTTTCAATCCCTCTCAGAGATGTGACCTTTAAAACAGTCCACCTGAAATTTGCTAATCAGTACTATGCCACCTCATGCAAAGAGTTGACTCATTGGAAAAGACCCTGATGCTGGGAGGGATTGGGGGCAGGAGGAGAAGGGGACGACCGAGGATGAGATGGCTGGATGGCATCACTGACTCGATGGACGTGAGTCTGAGTGAACTCCGAAAGATGGTGATGGATAGGGAGGCCTGGGGTGCTGCGATTCATGGGGTCGCAAAGAGTCGGACACGACTGAGCGACTGAACTGAACTGACTAATGAAGTAACTGCATGGAAAAGGCCCCTAGACTGTCAGTCCCCCATTAGAAGACAGCCTGGCCTGAAATAATCCTTTCTTTTCCTTCGTTAATACCTTTTGCCACATCCTCTCCTTCTATCCATAAAAATCTTCCATTTTGTACAACCACTCCTAGTGTAGCTGATTCTTCAATTTTTGAATAATGCTAACTAGCTCTTCAAAATAAAAAGAATGAAATAATGCCATTTGCAGCAACATGGATGGACCTAGAGATAGTCATACTAAGTGACCAAGATGCAGAAAAGACAAAAATCATATCACTGCTGCTGCTGCTGCTAAGTCGCTTCAGTCGTGTCTACTCTGTGTGACCCCATAGACGGCAGCCCCCCAGGCTCCACTATTCCTGGGATTCTCCAGGCAAGAACACTGGAGTGGGTTGCCAGTTCCTTCTCCAATGCATGAAAGTGAAAAGTGAAAGTGAAGTTGCTCAGTCGTGTCCGACTCTTCGCGACCCCATGGACTGCAGCCTATCAGGCTCCTCTGTCCATGGGATTTTCCAGGCAAGAGTACTGGTGTGGGTATCACTATATGTAGAATTTAAAAAGATAATACAAATGAACTCATTCACAAAAGAGAAACAGATGTCAAAAACAAACTTACGGCTATCAAACGGGAAAGGTGGGGAGAGCAATAAATTAGGAGTTTGGGATTAATATACATATGGTACTATACATAGGCAGTCAACAAGCACCAACTGCATAGCACAGGGAACTCTCCTCACTATCTCATAATCACCCACATGGGATAGGAATCTGAAAAAGAATGGATACATGTTTATGTATAACTGAATCATTTTGCTGTATTTGAAACTAACAACACTGTAAATCAACCATAAGTCCAGTAGAAAATACAAATTATAATAAAATATCTTTAGAAAGTTATATAAAATTATAAGGGAAAAGGTTTTTTAAAGAATGAATTATGAAGGTATTATGAACCAAATATATTAAATATATAAGCTATTAAAGACACTGGAAGACTCTCTCCATTTAAATCCACAGAATTTAAGTATTACTATTTATTATACAGGTATTAGATCTTGTATTTTCTTAAGAAACAATGCTATATAAAAAATCTAAAGGCAATTCACAGAACTTACTTTGATCCAAAAGAAGTCTCAATGATCATTACGTGGTAACAGTACTAAAGAATTTTAACTATCACTTGTAATACGGTTCCTATAAAAATTATCCTTGAAGTACCAACTTAAAATATAAGAAATATCAAACTACTGCAGGTTTTTTCAATATTGGAAAAAAGGTTTCACAAAAATATGTCCATTTAACACAGTCCTGGCAGTTTTACAGTACCTAGTATGAGAAAAAAGGACAGTTCACTAGGATTTTACCTTCAAAAATAGAACAAAATGCATGAACTATTTATATTTCTCAAGCTGATCATGACTTTTTACATCTGCACTTTCACTGTATCTGGCAACAGAGCTCACACGATGTTGGAAGAAAAGTAGGTAGGAGGGAAGAAGAGGAAGGTTATGGTTGTTCCATTAATTCAACACATATTTATTGAGTATATAACAAAAATTATTCTAGAAACTTGGGAAATGCAGCTAAACAAAACAGGTAAACAAATTTATGAACAATTTCTGTTGCTAGTAGCAACAACTAAAATTACAGGGACGAGATCTGAGCCAGTGCACCTGGGTCCCATTTACTCTTTGATAATGAAGTTACCTCCTACCTCTCTCTTCCTTTACTACAAAACAAAGAGAAAGCAAAAACAAAACAAAAAAAACAAGAACAACAAAAGAAAACTCCTCCTGAGTATTTTATCAGAAACCAGAATAATGCTTCTGGGGTGAAAAATCCCCAAAGGTGCACTGCATATGGCCAAGGATATGGACCTTTATGCTAGAAAGCAAATTAAACTCCCTCTCAAGCTCCCTATTACCTCCCACTCACCAATACAAAGTATGCAGTGAAAGGCAAGACCCATGGGGACTGAGTCTTGAGACAGCAACATGTTCTGAAGAGAAGACATACTGTGCAAAGGAATCTTAGGCAGTAACAATATACTAATATGAAAAATAAGAAATAAAAATCAAGATTTGACTCTATGACTGACAATAATACATGTAAGAGAAGGACACGTACCTTCAAAGAATTAAAGGAGCTACATAATCTCACCAAATAGTACTCTAGTAAGTAAGGGAAAACCTGTCCCTACTTAGTATGTTACCGTCAGCTTTCATTATTATAATCACTGGATATATAGACTTCCATGGTGACACAGTGGATAAAAATCTGCCTGCTGATGCACGACCAACTAAGCCCATGTGCCGCAACTACTGAGCCTGTGTGCCACGACTACTGAAAGCTGCAAGCTCTAGGGCCCGCTTCTAGGTCACAGCTTCTGAGCCCACATGCTGCAATACTGAAGCTTAAACGCCTAAAGCCTGTGCTTTGCAATGAGAAGACCACATATAGCAACAAAGAGTAGCCCCCGCTCACCGCAGCTAGAGAGAGCCCTTGGAAAGCAGTGAAGACCAGTGCAGGCAAAAACAAACAAAATTAACAGTACACAGTGAAGGTGCACATAAAGGGCTAGCTAGAGTCAGTCTTTTATTTGGTAAAACCATCTTTCGTAATCCAGTCAGCCAGATTTCAGGAGACAGGATGCAATTCCATACTCAGAGGTTTACTCAGGCTTTAAAATCAATCTTTTGTTTGAATTGTCCCTTCAGAGATATTTCCATATGACATCAAGCAGAAGCAAAAGAACCTAAGAATCTGAGCAAAATTTAGAGGCTAGTGGATCATGAGATTCTCCATCACCTAGTATCTTAAAAAAACAACTTCCTTTTAATACCTTAAAAGCAATTGCAGTTTTAATTATAAGATTTATTTATGTCAAAAGCAAAATATTTCTTTACTGATTCAGTATAGAGTTACCATTTAACCTAGGAGCTATTTTTCTTTTAATATCCTGTAACTCAGACTGTACCAGTAAGTATATTTTATTGGTCAAAAAAAATACAATATTTAAATAAAAATGTATACCCAAGAAAAAAAATTTAAAATAATGCCATGTGTTATTTCTTATTCTGAGTTAGTTCATGCTTCTGTTAAATTTATGAGAATTGAGAGTTAAAGTTTACAACTGGATGTATCCTAAAAACAATTTTAGGATGTTTCAAAAGTTTAATGAATTCTCATTTTACAATTCTTACATTTTAACACCATATACATATATCGTAAGCTCAAACTCCGGTGAGGACAAAGGCAATTTCTATGGTCAAAGAATTTATAGTCATTAAAGAAAAACAACTTTGCTTCCTTACAAGCATCAGAGTTGTAAGAAAAATTTTCAAGTGCTATAGGCAACTTCACATGGAATAATCCTAAGTAGCATTTATTCTACACTTGTCAAATACAGACATATTTACAACCAAATTTGAACTTAATTTGTTAGACCCCAATTTAATTTACATACCTGTACTGTTGAATATTTG
Source organism: Capricornis sumatraensis (assembly GCF_032405125.1). Taxonomy (NCBI): domain Eukaryota; kingdom Metazoa; phylum Chordata; class Mammalia; order Artiodactyla; family Bovidae; genus Capricornis; species Capricornis sumatraensis. Next base: position 35,960,451 of record NC_091085.1, on the reverse strand, counting down.
AAAAAATTTTCCATTTGATACCGCCTAAGGGTTTCATTTAGTCTTTGATCTGAAACAAACAAAAAAAAAAAACAATTTGTAATGTTCAACTTTGAATGACAGAAATAAAGTAGATATTATTTGAAATATCCAATGCAAAACTGTTAGTCTCCACTGCTGTTGAAAATAAATCATTCTGAAGACATCATTTTAGAATTTAGATATTCTATACACTTAAGTCAAATAATTACTTCTGCTGCTGCTAAGTCACGTCAGTCGTGTCCAACTCTGTGCAACCCCATAGAAGGCAGCCCACCAGGCTCCCCCGTGCCTGGGATTCTCCAGGCAAGAACACTGGAGTGGGTTGCAATTTCCTTCTCCAGTGCATGAAAGTGAAAAGTGAAAGTGAAGTCGCTCAGTCGTGTCTGACTCTTAGCGACCCTATGGACTGTAGCCTACCAGGCTCCTCTGTCCATGGGATTTCCCAGGCAAGAGTACTGGAGTGGGTTGCCATTGCCTTCTCCCAAATAATTACTACCAGTGGGAAAAAGAACAGCTACAAAGAACAAATTTCTCTGATTCTGAAAGTTTTAATTCTCAGTCTCTCTGGGATTGCTCTTCAGATTCTTAGAAGTCAAGAAAAAGTACCTTCCACATTTATTTTTTTATTCCTGCTACTAGATGTGAAAAGAGTTGGAGAGATAAGGCTAAACTATACTTCTTCAGAAGTTAAAAACTGCTGAAATTCTCTTTCAGGACAAACCTCCACACAGAGGAGAAACTGCAAGACTAAGCATCCAAATTAAACAGGAATAGGCAAGACACAATGGAAAAGAAGGTCCAGAAGAGCCAAGGACTCTCAGAAACTACAAGTAACATTTTTATTTGAAGCAGGAAAAGCAATACAACAGAACATGCATGCCTGCGTGCTCAGTCACTCAGTCATATCCAACCCTTTGTGACCCCACAGACTGTAGCCTACCAAGCTTCACTGTCCACAGGATTATCCAGGCAAGAATACTGGAGTGGGTTGCCATTTACTCCTCCAGGGGATCTTCCCAGCCCAGGGACTGAACGTGCATGTCCCCTCATCTCCAGGACTGGAAGGAGGATTCTTTACCACTAGCAAACTGGGAAGCCCACAGTAGAACGTGTGTGCATATGTGTGCTCTGCCTCTCAGTCATGTCTGACTCGTTGCCACTCCATGGACTGTAGCCCACCAGGCTCCTCTGCCCATGGAATTTTCCAGACAAAAATACTGGAGTAGGTTGCCATTTCCTCTTCCTTCCTGACTAGTGGATCGAATCTAGCTCTCTTGCATTTCCTACATTGGCAGGCTGATTCTTTACCACTGTGCTATGTGGCAAGCCCCACAATAGAACACAGTACCCAACAAATATACCAAACTCATTCTTTCAAGATCACATGGAACATTTAAAACTGATAATTTGGTGAAAAAAGAGTAAGTCTCTTGAGTTTTTGAATATTTAGGTGTGATTCATCCCAAGGGTTTTTCAATATCCATAAATATCAATGTGATACATCACATTAACAAATTGAAGAATAAAAACCGTATGATCAACATAATAGATGTAGAAAAACATTTCAACAAAATTCAACATCTATTTACGACAAAAAATCCTCAGAAATCAGCCATACAGGAAACATACCTAAACCCAATAAAGGTCATACATGGCAAACCCATGGCTAACATCACATTCAACAATGGAAAGCTTACAGCACTTTCTCTAAGATCAGGAACTCTTGCCACTTTTATTCAGCATAGTTTTGGAAGTCCTGGCCACAGCAATCAGAGAAGAAAAAGAAATAACAGGAATCCAAATTGGAAAAGTAGTAAAACTGTCACTGTTTGTAAATGACATGATACTATATATAGAAAATCCTAAAGATGCCACCAGAAAACTACCAGGATTCATCAATGAATTTGGTAAAGTTGCCAGATATAAAAGCAATATACAGAAATCTGTTACACTTCTATATACTAAAAACAAAGTATCAGAAACAGAAATTAAGGAAACAATCCCATTTACCATTAGGAACCAGAGATCAAATTGCCAACATCCATTGGATCATCAAAAAGGAAGAGAGTTTCAGAAAAATACCTACTTCTGCTTCATTGACTATGCCAAAGCCTTTGATTGTGTGGACCCCAACAAGCTCTGGAAAATTCTTAAAGAGATGGGAATACCAGACCACCTGATCTACCCACTGAGAAATCTGTATGCGAGTCAGGAAGCAACAGTTAGAGCTCGACATGAAACAACAGACTGGTTTAAAATAGGGAAAAGAGTACGTCAAGGCTGTATATTGTCACCCTGCTTATTTAACTTCTATGCAGAGTACATCATGAGAAATGTTGGGCTGGATGAAGCACAAGCTGGAATCAAGATTGCCAGGAGAAATATCAATAACCTCAGATATGCAGATGACACCACCCTTATGGCAGAAAGTGAAGAGGAACTTTAAAAAGCCTCTTGATGAAAGTGAAAGAGGAGAGTGAAAAAGTTGGCTTAAAAAGCAACATTCAGAAAACTAAGAACATGGCATCCAGTCCCATCACTTCATGGGAAATAGATGGGGAAACAGTGGAAACAGTGTCAGACTTTATTTTTCTGGGCTCCAAAATCACTGCAGATGGTGACTGCCACCATGAAATTAAGACACTTGCTCCTGGGAAGAAAAGTTATGACCAACCTGGACAGCATATTAAAAAGCAGAGACATTACTTTGTCAACAAAGGTCCGTCTAGTCAAAGTTATGGTTTTTCCAGTAGTCATGTAGAGATGTGAGAGTTGGACTATAAAGAAAGCTGAGTGCCGAAGAATTGATGTTTTTGAACTGTGGTGTTGGAGAAGACTCTTGAGAGTCCCTTGGACTGCAAGGAGATCGAACCAGTCCATCCTAAAGGAAATCAGTCCTGAATATTCATTGGAAGGACTGATGCTGAAGCTGAAACTCCAATACTTTGGCCACCTGATGCAAAGAACTGACTCACTGGGAAAAAACCCTGATGCTGGTAAAGATTGAAGGCGGGAGGAGAATGGGATAACAGAGGATGAGATGGTTGGGTGGCATCACGGACTCAATGGACGTGAGTTTGAGTAAACTCTGGAAGTTGGCTATGGACAGGGAGGCCTGGCGTGCTATGGTCCATGGGGCCACAAAGAGTTGTACATGACTGAGCAACTGAACTACTGACCATTATATCAAAAATAATAAAATAGGAATAAAGAAAAATCCTGTATCCTAAAAGCTATATGACACTGAGGAAAGAAACTGAAGACATGAATATATAGAAAGATATACTATGAAGCTGGATTGGAAGAGTCAATATTGTTAAAAATCACAATACTACTCAAGACAATCTACAGATTCAATGCAATCCCTATCAAAATGCCAATGGCATTTTTCATAGGCCTAGAACAAATAATTTTAAAATTTGCATGGAAACACAAAAGATTCTGACTAGCCCAAACAATCTTGACAAAGAACAGAGGTAAGGAATCATGATCCCTGACTTCAGACTATACTACAAAGATACAATAACCAAAACAATATTGTACTACAGAAAAGCAGATGACATAGATCAACGCAACAGGATAGAGAGCCCAGAAATAAACTCATACTCTTACGTTCAATTAACCTATGACAAAGGAGGTAAGACTACACAACAGAGAAAAGACAGTTGCTTCAAGAAATGGTGCTGGGAAAACTGGACAGCTACATGTAAAAAAACAGAATTAGAACATCTCTTGACACCATATACAAAAATAAACTCACAACAGATTAAAGACCTAAATGTAAGACTGGAAGCCATAAAACTTCTAAAGGAGAGCAAAGTCAGAACAGAACACACTTGACATAAATTGAAGCAATACTGTTTTGGATGTCTGCTAAGGCAAAGGAAATAAAACCAAAAATAAACTAATGAGACTTTACTGAACTTAAAAAGTTTTGCCCAGCAAGGGCAAAAATGAAAAGACAGTCTACGAGATGGGAGATAATATTTACAAATCGTATGACTATTAAGGGGTTGAAATCCAACATGTATAAACAGTTCAAACAACTCAACATCAAAAAACAAATAACATGATTAAAAAGTGGGCATAAATAATGAACACACATTTTTTTCCAAAGAGGAAATGTAGATGGCCAATAGGCACATAAAAAGATGCTCGACACCACTAATTATCAAGGAATGCAAATCAAAACCACACTGAGATCACCTCACACCTGTCAGAATGATTATCATCAAAAAGAATGCACATAACAAATGTTGATGAGGATGTGGAGAAAAGGAAGGCCCTCTTATCCTGTTGGTGAGAATGTTAAATTGTTGCAGTCACTATAAAAAGGAAAAACAAACAAACAACAGTATAAAGGCTTCTTAAGAAACTAAAAGTAGAACTACTGTGTGACCCAGCAATTCCACTCTGGGGTGCATATCCATAAAAACAAAAACACTAACTTGAAAACATACATGCACCCCAATATTCATAACATGCATTATTTGCAATTGCCAAGATATAAAGAAACAATCTAAGTGTCTATTAACGGACAAATAGATAAAGAAGATGGAATACAACTTCACCATAGAAAGAGGACAATTTTGTCATTTGCGGCAATATGGATGGAACTGGAGATCATTATGCTAAGTGAAATAAGTCAGAAGACAATTGTCGTGTGACATCACCTACATGTGGAATCTAAAACATATAACGAGTGTATAGAATCTAAAAGAAGCAGACTCAGAGATATAGAGAACAAATTTGTGGTTACCAGTGAGAAGAGGGGGAGGCTATAATGAGGTAGGGGAGTAAGAGGTATAAAGCCTTAGGTACAAAAATGCTACAAGAATATATTGCATAACATGGAGAATATAGTCAATACTTCATAAACAGAATATAACCTTTAAAAATTGCAAACCACTATAATGTACACCCATAACTTATATAATATTGTGCAGCAACTAGACTTCAGTTAAAAGAAGAAAAACTAAAACTTTAAATAAGAGTAAATCTTAACTTTCAAAAGACTTAAACTGAAGAGAATATACCATCCTAAAATACATCTCTTTGGCATAAGAAGTATTTTAGGCTGATAATTCTTAAGAAACAGAATAGGAAAAGCTTTGAAAAATTGAGAAGAAGTTCAGTTCAGTTCAGTCACTTAGTCGTGTCCAACTCTTTGCGAGCCCATGAATCGCAGAATGCCAGGCCTCCCTGGCCATCACCAACTCCCGGAGTTCACTCAGACTCACGCCCATCAGGTGAGTGATGCCATCCAGCCATCTCATCCTCTGTCGTCCCCTTCTCCTCCTGCCACCAATCCCTCCCAGCATCACAGTCTTTTCCAATGAGTCAACTCTTCGCATGAGGTGGCCAAAGTACTGGAGTTTCAGCTTCAGCATCATTCCTTCCAAAGAAATCCCAGGGCTGATCTCCTTCAGAATGGACTGGTTGGATCTCCTTGCAGTCCAAGGGACTCTCAAGAGTCTTCTCCAACACCACAGTTCAAAAGCATCAATTCTTCGGCGCTCAGCTTTCTTCACAGTCCAACTCTCACATCCATACATGACCACTGGAAAAACCATAGCCTTGACTAGACGGACCTTTGTTGGCAAAGTAATGTCTCTGCTTTTCAACATGCTGTCTAGGTTGGTCATAACTTTTCTTCTAAGGAGGAAGCATCTTTTAATTTCATGGCTGCAGTCACCATTTGCAGTGATTTTGGAGCCCCAAAAAATAGTCCCACTGTTTCCCCATCTATTTCCCATGAAGTGATGGGACCAGATGCCATGATCTTCGTTACCCTTTTGTTAAAGATATTTACATTTATGAGGAAAAATTCCATTTGTAAGCACATCCCCCTTTATACCAGAAAGAGAAAGTGTTAGTCGCTCAGTCACATCCGACTCTTTGTGACCCTATAGACTGCAGCTTGACAGGCTCTTTACTGTCCATGGAATTCTCCAGGTAAGAATACTGGAGTGGGCAGACATTTCCTTCTTCAGATCTTCCCAACCCAGGGATGAAACCCAGTTCTCGTGCATGGCAAGTAGATTGTTCACTGTCTGAGCCAGAGGGAAGCCCTGAAAGTGTTAGTCGCTCAGTTGTGTCTGACTCTTAGCAACCCTATAGACTGCAGCCTGACAGATTCCTCTATCCATGGAATTCTCCAGGCAAGAATGCTGGAGTGAGCAGCCTTTCCCTTCCCCAGGGGTGTCTTCCCTACCCAGGGATCAAATCCAGGTCTTCTCCTGCTCAGAAGGCAGATTCTTTACCACCTGAGCCACTGGAGAAGCCCAAGGTAATGACTTAAATCTGCATAACAATCTTACTCTTGTTTACGGTGCTTTTCTTGGTAACTTCTTGTAATGGCTCACCCTCTTTTGTCTTTATCTGAAAATGTTTTTTAACACTGTGGCTTCAGCATTTAAAGGAGTTTTTCTGGATCACTAATGTATACAGAAGGTAAACACATTATTAAACTTGTTTGTTTTCTCCTATTAGTCTGTCTTTTACAATAGGGGGTCACAGGCAACAATCTAGAAGGGTACAGGAAACTTATTTTTGCTCCCTTGCAAAGCCAAAGAGAGTACATTACCTGATAATAGCAAAATTAGGCCAGAATCGAGAGACAAAAACTATCAGAAAAATATCCGTTATGTAAGAAATTACCTTTCAGTAACCTGCTGGTCTCAGGATGAATGACAGGACAAATCGAAAAGTACTCTGAACTGAATCATTGTGAAAATGCAGTTTCATTTGAAACTTCTTAGGAAAAAGCACCTGCATAGCAAAGAAAACTCAATAAAATGAAAAGGCAACCTAATCAATGAGAGAAAATAGCTGCAAATCATACCTGATAATGGGAACATATCCAAAATATACAAAGAACCTCACACAACTCAACAGCCAGAAAAAAGAGACAAAACTGAATTTAAAAATGGGCAGATCTGAATAGACATTTTCCCAAAGCAAACAGATGGCCAACAGACATGAAAAGATATTCAACATCACTAATCATCAAGAAAATGCAAATTAAAACCACAATAAGATATCACCTCCTTCCCATCAGAATGGCTATTATAAAAAAAAAACAAGAAAAAACAAGTGTGAAGATGTGTATTATTGGTAGAAATGTAAATATAAATTGGTACAGCTACTTTGAAGGTCTGGAGGTTTTAGTTCCTCAAAAAATTAAAAACAGAACTACAGTATGACCCAGCAATTCCACTTCTGAGTATGTATCTATAGAAAATGAAAACAGTAATTTGAAAAGATATGCACCATGTGTTCACTGCAGCATTATTTACAATAGCCAAGATATGGAAACAACCTAAATTTCTACTGTTGGATAAGTAAATTGTGGTATACACACAATGGACTATTACTTAACCATAAAAAAGAAAGAAGTCTTGCCATTTGTGACAATATGAATGGATCTTCAGAGTATTATGAAGTTAAATAACAGAGAAAGACAAATATCATATGAAAAGAAACCAAGCTCACAGATACAGGGAACAGACTGGTGATTGTAAGAAGTGGAGGGTGGGGGTAGAGGGAGCCAGAGGAAAATGGTTGGACTGGTTCTTTTATTTTTTCAATAAATTGAACGATTTTCTTTTAAGGAAAAAGATATGAAACATTCCTGAAAGCAATGAAAAAAAAATCAATTGAGATATAGTCTTTGTTAATCACCAAAAACCACAATATTAAGATGTCAATTCCTCTTAAATTGATTTAAAGACCAATACAGTGGCAATAAAAATCTCAGCAAGTTATTTTGTAAATATGGACAAACTTGATTTAAACACTGCATTGGGCAGTCAAGACAATACTGATGAAGTTGATGAACTCACACTTTCTGATTTCAAGATTTTCTAGAAAGCTAAAATAATCAAGAGAGCATCATATTTTAAACAAATAAAACCAAAGATAAATGGACCAGAATAGAGAGTCCACTAGTATACCCACGCAAACTCAGACAACTTGACCTTGGTCAAAGGAATAAAAAGCACATTAACACAGAAAATACAGACTTTTAAGTCTTTAGTCATCATCAACAAATGAGGAGGATACAAATGGAGAACCATAAGAAAGTAAAGACACAAACTTTGCATCTTAGAAATTCATTAAAAATCCTTCATTGTCCTAAATACAAAATATGAAACTACCAAAACTATAGCGGAAAACTTAGAAAATCTACATGAGTTATCCTTTGACAATTCATCTTCATATACAACACAAGAAGCACAACCCATGAAAGAAAAAAAAATATTGCTAATATGGACTTTATTAAATGTAAACTGCTTACTCTGTGAAGGACAATGTTTAAAGAATGGAAAGACAAACCTCTGGCTATGAGAATACATTTTCAAAACACATAACCAGAGAACGGTTTGCATGCAAGGTATTCAAAAAACCAGAAAAAAAATCCACAATAAGAAATCAAACATTCCAAATTAAAATGAATAGGACTATGTGTAGCCATCTTTTAGAATAATATATAGAGATGGGAAATAAGCATGTATTAGTTGATCAACATTGGGGAATTACTGGAAAACAATAAGCATTATGCATTAGGGTAAAGCAAGTTAAAACAACATGATGCCCTATCCATAAAAAATATAAAAAATAAAAATATAGGTGGAAATGCAATGAGAAAAACAGTATTTTGTGAAAGAAGAACAAGGGGGGAGGACTTGTTCAACCAGAGATCAGGATTTATTAAAAAGTTATTGGCATTTAGACTGTGTGATAGTTATATAAACAAAACTAACCTATGGAAGAGAACGCAGGATCCAGAAATATCATATATATGAGCACTTGAACTGTGATCAAAGGGCACTTCAGAGTAATAAAGAGGGGAGCACAATCTTTTTGTAAGTGGTTCCAGGTCAGCTGGATATGCTCGTGGAAAAGAACAAACCATTATTCATAAAAATCACTTCTATGTGAAATGAAGATCTGGGAAGAAAAACTGTCACTGTTTGCAGATGACATGCTACGATACACAAAAAATCCTAAACATGCCACTAGAAAACCACTAGAGCTAATCAATGAATCTGGTAAAATTGAATACAAAATTAATGCAGAGAAACCTCTCGCATTCCTGTACACTAATAAATAACAAAAGATCTAAAAGAGAAATTAAGGAAATAATCCCAATTATCACTGCAACAAAAGAATAAAATACCTAGGAATAAATCTACCTAAGGAGGTAAAAGATCTGTACTCAAAAAACTGTAAGACACTGATGAAAGAACTCAAAGACTGATTTGACAGAGAGATATACCATGTTCTTGGATTGGAAGACTCAATACTGTGAAAATGACTATACTACCCAAGTTCAGTTGCTCAATCTTGCCCCACTCTTTACCACCCTATGAACTGCAGCACAACAGGCTTCCCTGTCCATCACCAACTCCCAGAGCTTACTCTAACTCATGTCCATCGAGTCAGTGATGCCCTCCAACCATCTCATCCTCTGTCATCCCCTTCTCCTCCTGCCCTCAATGTTTCCCAACATCAGGGTCTTTTCCAATGAGTTAGTTCTTCACATATGACAGAAAACACTGATAACAGCATTATTCTCAATGGCCCCCAAAATGGAAACATCTGCAAGTATCTATCAAAAGAATGGATAAAAATGATAAATTTATAAGCTTTAATATTCTACAGTAATTAAAATGAGTATACTACATCTACATGCAAGAATATAAAGAAATCTCAAAAACATAATATTAAATAAAAGACACCAAACGCAGAAGGCAACATAGTTTATGACTCCATTTACATAAATTTCAGTTTCAATCACAAGCAAAACAGTTTTTACAGTGTAAAATTACAGATATTATCTTTATCTTTGGGGAGCAGGAAATGGGTATAATCACAAGTGGTCATCTGGGGTGCTAGAAATATTCTATTTTTTGGCCTGGGTTATGATTATATGAGTTTTGAGCTTTGTAATAATCCTCTAAGCTTTATATTTATTTTCTCTACTTTTGTGCATGTCACACATAAGCAAATATACATATATATGCCCATACATATTAACTATATACAAATTAATATATGTATATAATGTACGCACACAAAATGTATACATTCTACACTGTTAACTTCAGATAATAGTTCCTTCCTTGAAAGTATACATAATTTAGTGGAGAAACATGACACATATGTTGGAAAAGAAAATGGCAACCCACTCCAGTATTCTTGCCTGAAGAATTCCATGGACACAGGAGTCCTGTGGGCCACAGTCCATGGAGTTGCAACGTACAGGACACAAATGTGCATGTACACACACAAGACATTATTCTGAGCAAGGAATAAGTAATTACAAAGTATTAATAATTTAAACCATTTTTAACTTTTATTAAGTTTAAAAAGAATTATTCCTTTTTATTGTTATCCTCAGAATTTTTAAGAGTTACCTGACACATGGCACTAAAATTAGGGTCTGGTCTCTAGTAGTAACACAAACTACTACTTTTTGATAAGGTTTTAAGTAAGAAAAAATACTAAATCTGACATTTCAGTAAATGAAATAGGTTAAGAAGTCAACTATGCATCAACGAGGGAAAACAATCTTCATAGACTGCTTTAAACAGGAGAAAATTTTACTGTAATGTGAATCTACCATTTCCTTCATTCAACAAGCACTTATTTCACTTTATAGTTTGCATTTTCTGGATTACTGATGAGATTGACATTTTCATATTCTTAGCACCTCATCAGGTTTTATTTTTTGTAAATAACCTACCATATTCTTTAACATTTTTCTATTAGTGTGAATGTATTTTTGTTCGTGAAAGACTTTTTTAAATTGTGGATGGTAATCAACTCTTCATTATATTTATTTTAAGTCTATTCTCCCTCCCTGTGGCTGGGGCAGTCATTATATTGATGACGTTTCTTGTGTTATCCAAGTTTTTACTTCTAATGCAGTCTGCTGCTGCTGCTGCTAAGTCACTTCAGTCATGTCCAACTCTGTGCGACCCCAGAGACGGCAGCCCACCTGGCTCTCTCATCCCTGGGATTCTCCAGGCAAGAACACTGGAGTAGGCTAATGCAGTCTATTCATATATATTTTTTCCTTTCAGTCAAAAATGTTTGCTGAAGAAATCTATGATCCTGAGATCATAAAGACACCCTCTTAACTTTTTTTCCTGAAAGTTTAAAGAGAATGTATTCCTTCAACCAATAATTTTTTTATATGGTGTGAGAAAGATGTTATTTTTTCTTTCTCATTTAGATAGCCAATTATCCTAGCACCATTTGCTCAACAGCCTATCCCTCTCCCACTGATCTGTACTGCCTGTTCTTTCAGACAACAAGTGTTTGTGGATGTATGCATCTGTTTCTGTGCTAGCTGATCTCTGTATCTATCTATCTACCAGTATAATAGGGGCTTCTCAGGTGGCTCAGCGGTAAACAATCCACCTGTCAATGCAGGAGACGCAAGATTGATTCCTGGATCGGAAGATCCCCTGGAGAAGGAAATGGCAATCCACTCCAGCATTCTTGCCTCGAAAATCCCATGGACAGAGGGGCCTGGCTGTCTACAGTCCATGAGGTCGCAAAGAGTTGATTTAATAATTGCATTTTTATAATGTCTTAATAGTTGATAAAATAAAATTTCCCACCTTGATGTTCTTTAGAACTCTTTTGGCTATTTTCAGCTCTTCTACATAGATTTTAGAAACATGTCAAATAGAGGTTTGGGATTGCATTGAATCTATCCATTAATTTGTGGGAGAATTGACATGCTTACTATACTGAGTGCTCTAATCCATACATTTGATATGTTTCTTTATTAATCTAGGTTTTTTCCTTACATACTTAATAATTTTCTAATGCGAACCACCCTTCCATTGCTGGGATGAACCCAATATGAAGGTGACTGTATGTTTATTATATATCTACACACACAAATGAGCTTAATAGTCATTGATGGATTCAATCTATTAATATTTTTATTTTATTTAGGATTTTAGTGTCTGTGTGCATAAGTGAAAAGGCCTATAATTTTTCTTTCAAGCAAGTGTCTTTGCCGGATAGAAAAGAACATAAGACACTGGGTTCAAATCCCAGCCCAATTACTTACTACTAGAAACTGTGGTGGCACTTATCCAGGAGATTTTTTATCTATGGCTATTGAACAGATGGGTATGAGAACTGTAAAACCAAGCTATGGAAAAGGCGTTATTGAGTATGTGCTCTAGAAAAGCAGGGGCATGGTCACATTAATATTAATAACAAAAGAGCAGATGAATCAATGGGGAAATTGTATAAAAATGGGGAAAACTGTTATAGCCTGTATAAAAAAAAAGCTGCAAAAGAATTAAGGAAATGAAAGAAAATGAAGGGTTCAAAGAATACAGGTCTTGATGAGGTCAAAAAACAGTTATAGTGGGAGTAAGGTATTTGTGTTTAAGATTAAAAAGTAGGGCAAATTGACTTCTGCTCATGCTCAAGATAAAGTAACATGGGCCATTTTCCTACCTGACAACCAAAAAAACAAAACAGTGATTTGCCAGGTACAAGACATCAGGAAATGATAACGACAAACATAAAATGAATGAAGTGAGCACTATGATTGCCCCAGCCTAAAAACAGGAAAAGGAGTATGTCAAGGCTGTATATTGTCGCCCTGCTTATTTAACTTATATGCAGAGTATATCATGAGAAACACTGGGCTGGAAGAAGCACAGGCTGGAATCAAGACTGCCGGGAGAAATATCAATAACCTCAGATATGCAGATGACACCACCCTTATGGCAGAAAGTGAAGAGGAGCTAAAAAGCCTCTTGATGAAAGTGAAAGAGGAGAGTGAAAAAGTTGGCTTAAAGCTCAACATTCAGAAAACTAAGATCATGGCATCCGGTCCCATCACTTCATGGGAAATAGATGGGGAAACAGTGGAAACAGTGTCAGACTTTATTTTTGGGGGCTCCCAAATCACCACAGATGGTGACTGCAGCCATGAAATTAAAAGATGCTTACTCCTTGGAAGGAAAGTTACGACCAACCTAGACAGCATATTCAAAAGCAGAGATATTACTTTCCGAACAAAAGTCCATCTAGTCAAGGCTATGGTTTTTCCTGTGGTCATGTATGGATGTGAGAGTTGGACTGTGAAGAAAGCTGAGCACCGAAGAATTGATGCTTTTGAAGGACGGTGTTGGAGAATACTCTTGAGAGTCCCTTGGACTACAAGGAGATCCAACCAGTCCATCCTAAAGGAGATCAGTCCTGGGTGTTCTTTGGAAGGAATGATGTTGAAGCTGAAACTCCAATACTTTGGCCACCTCATGCAAAGAGTCGACTCACTGGAAAAGACTCTAATGTTGGGAGGGATTGGGGGTAGCAGGAGAAGGGGACGACAGAGGATGAGATGGTTGGATGGCATCACCGACTCGATGGACCTGAGTTTGAGAGAACTCCAGGAGTTGATGATGGACAGGGAGGCCTGGCGTGCTGCAATTCATGGGGTTGCAAAGAGTCACACGACTGAGTGACTGAACTGAACTGAATGACTTGAGTGATATTTCATGCCAGAAAACAGGGAGGAAAATTGCACACAAAGATCAGCAGATTCTCTGATTTAAGGAGATGAAGCTGAGACTCAGTGGAAACCAAGTAAACTAGAATTGCCAGGACAAAGAATAGGAGAGAAAGCTGCACAGAGAACTCCATATGTACGTAAGATCTGTGAAGGGTATGTCTTGTGTAAACGAAGTAGTGACTAACTTTTTATCTATTAAAGGAACTGAATTTACAGTTTAAAATCTTCCACAAAGAAAGCTCTAGGTTCAATTGTCTTCACTAGTAAATTCTACCAAACATTTAAGGAAGAAATATCAATTCTACACAAACATCTTCCAGAAACCTGGAGAGGACAAAATACTTTCTAAATAATTCTGAGGCCAGCATATCTTGACACCAAACGAGACAAACACATTAGGGGAAAAAAATTTTTTTTACAAAGGGTTTATGAACACAGACATGAAAATTTTAAACAGACATTTAAGATAATCAATGTTAAATAGTATATTAAAAAGATAATACATTAGGACCAAGAGTTTATTCCAAAATGGCAAGTTTAACACTTGAAAAGTAATCTATATAAATCTTGCTATTAAAAAACTAAAAATGAAAAAAAAAATCTGATAATCTCAAAAAATGTAGAGAAAGCATTTGAAAAAAAAATAATCCTATATTCATTCTGATTTTAAAAACTCTCAGAAAACTAGGAATAGAAATTAGTATCCTCAACCTAGTAAGGACATCTGTGGAAAAACTACAGCTAGTATCATATTTAATTTTGAAAAACAGATACTTTCTCCCTAAAATCAAGAACAATACAAAGATGTCTACTCCAACCACTCTGGCTCAACACTGTACTGGAGGTTTCAGTAAGTACAACGAGGCAAGAAAATGAAATGAAAGGCATTCCAAAGTGGAAAGGAAGAAGTAAAACAGTCTATTCACAGATGAAAAGACTGTCAATGTAGAAAATCTGAAAGACTCTGCATTAAACCTACTGGAACTATTAAGTGAGTTTAGAAAGGTGACAGGGTAAGTACACACAAAGTATTTCCATACACTAGAAACAATAAATTAGAAATGGAAAGTAAACAAATAGTTTACAATAGTAGCTAAACCAGCAATACGTAGAGATAAATCTGACCAAATATGTGCAAAACCTATATATAAAAACTATAAAATGTCACTGAAAAAAATTAAAGAAGAGATATCAGTTGAGAGATATTTTTTCATTAGAGAACTCAATATCATTAAGTGAATTCTACACAAATTAATCGAGAGTCATACAATGCCTATCAAAATCCCAGTATCCTTTTTTTTGTAGAACTTAACAAGCTGATCCTAAAATGTATATGGAAGTGCAAAGGACCTATGACAGTCAAAACAACTGTGAAAAGAACAAATCTGAAAGGAAATGCTGATTTATTATAAAACTGTAATAATCAAGACAGGATATTGGTTTCCAGATAGATCAATAGAACAGAACAGAAATGGATCTACACAAATATCTTCCTCTGACTTTTTAACAAAGATGCAAAGGTAATGGAGAAGGAAATGGCAACCCCCTCCAGTGTTCTTGCCTGGAGACTCCCAGGGACGGGGGAGCCTTGTGGGCTGCCGTCTATGGGGTCACACAGAGTCAGACACGACTGAAGTGTCTTAGCAGCAAAGGTAATTTAATGGAGAAAGGATGGTCTCTCCAATTGTGCATCCATATATAAAATAAAGTGAACCTTGACGCTTGTCTCACACCTTGTGCAAAATTTAACTCAAAATGCTTCATAGATTTGAGTGTAGAAATTCTAGAAGACTACACAGAAGAGAAGCTTTGCAGCCTTGAGTAAGGCAAAGATCTTTAGATATGTGTGTGTGCTCACTCAACTGTAACCGACTCTTTGCAACTCCATGCACCATAGTCCACCAGGCTCCTCTGTCCAGGGAATTTTCCAGGCAAGAATACTGGAGTGAGTTGCCATTTCCTACTCCAGATGATCTTCCCTACTCCAGGGATCGAACCCACATCTCTTGTATCTCCCGCTTTGGCAGGTGGATTCTTTACCATTGTGCCACCTGGGAAGCTCAAGTTTTTATATATGACACATCCATAAAAGAACAAATTGATGAACTGAACCTCACAGTAATTAAAAACTTCTGCTCTATGAAAGACATTCTTAAGAGAATGAAAAAAAAAGACTGCATCCCCACTGGTGAATAAACTCTTCACTCCTTAGCTTAATATACATGTCACTCTTTGAACAGGTCCTAAGACCTGCCTTCTTAGATGGAGGTGGAAGAATGGTGTACTGCAAATATGCTATAACAAATTAAAGGAGGCTCAAAATCAATAGAAGTCAATGAAGAGAAGGTCAGAGGTAGGTGGGAGAAGGGTAAGCTTTCTGTATTTACCTGAGCTGGTGTTTAGCTAATCAACTAATCTGGTCACCCACCAATTATAACTGGCATACGAGGTCTAAAGGAAAAAAGGGGAGAATCATAGACATCCAACTCTCATTTTCATCTCTTCCTGCAAACCTTACTATTCCATCCTTCAATTTCCTGAATAAGTAGTTATTTCAAGCCTCCGAGCCTTTGATTCTTTTGGTCCCTCTGAAAATTCCCTTCTTCCACGCACTTCTCTTCTGGTGAACTACCATTCATTTTTCAAGAAATAATTTACCGTGGCTTCTATCGTTCTCTCTGGTATTTGGACTTCAGTTTTATTTAAGAATTCTGGCTGGTGCATTTCTCTAAAACATAGTTTATGAGTGTCTCAGGAACTCTCCCACCCCAACCAAACTTCTCACCACCAATTCTTGTCCCACACCACTCAGATGGTGGTGAGCTAGTCCTCTTTATGGGATGAAGGATATTCCCATATCAAACCTAAGAAACAATGGTAATGTTATAGTGTCATATATGTCATTAATGATTTTAGATAAAGTGTGCACCTGAAATGTGCTAGACACCATGCTAAGTGCTTTATTGCATCATCTCATTTAACCTTCAAAACACCACCATGTGCTATTACACCCATTTTACAAGTAAGAAATTTGAGGCACAAAGAAGCTCAGTAACCTGCCCAAGGTCAAAAACATACAAAAGAGACAGAGCTAACACAGAGCCTAGACAGACTGAATCCAGAGGCTGAGTTCTCCATCACTGGCCTACGGTGTTTCCAAAATGGAATGTACCATTTCCTCCCCTCCCTCCCCCATTTCCCTGCTGCTCAAGCAAGCCAAAAACCTTAGTTGCCCTATACCTCTTTCTTCCAAATCCTTTCATCTTCAATCTCACTATACCTACCTTAGTTCACTTCGTACCTGGATAATAACAATCACCTGACTGCACTTGCTGTAATGCATGTTCCTCCTAAGAGCCAGCTGGGTTTTTCAAATAAATCACAAACTGATCGAGTTACTCTCAACTGGATTCCTTTCAGTGATTCCTATAACCTGTGCAATGATTCCAACTCCTGAAAACACAGCAGAAAGGCCCTTTGCCATCTGGCCAAATTCTTCCCTTTCAGCTCTACTTGCCATTTCCCTGTATACATCAAATTTCATTCAAACAAACCTTCTTCAAAGTTTTTAACAAAACATATTTCTAGTCCCTCCCATGTTGTAAATATTGTTCTCAACCACACAGTTCTTTATCTAGTAAATTTATATTTTACTTCAAATATAAAGTTTCAGCCCAAATAGTACCTTCCTTAACCATCACCACCAGGTAAATTATAACCCTGTAATAGTTAATATTTGTTAGCACTGTGTCAGATACTATTCTAAATCCCACACATATTTTAACGGCCGTTTAGTCATTCGACCAACCCTGTGAGAAACCTGAGGCAGAAGAGTTGACAGTTGCTGTTACTTCAGTGTATTTATGGAAATCATATATTTCCCTCCTCAAGTTAAATTATTGGAGGGTAGAACAGTCCTCCTTATCTTCATAACAGCTATGCTTGTCTAGTGCCTGGCACATAATAGAAACAGGAGCTCCATAAAATATCTTTTGGACAAATGGCCGGAGCTGTGCCTCTAGGTTCTAACTGCAGACTTCGAAACTCTTCCTGGCAATTGGCCCTCTAATTCCTCCAGAATATGTGAGGAGCATAACAAACATGCATCTAGCAGAGTCCCTCGTAGGCTTAAGTATTTCCCAAACGCTTCTGCTTAATGTACGCGTATCCTCATACATACCATCAAGCTTTTTCTGCAGCTTAACTTCTTTTAAGTTTTTACAAATTACCACGTACCCAACAGGCATTCAGACAACGATTCAGTCAACGATGACGACATTAAACATTACATATGAGAATTCTCAATAAAGGAATGTGGAGCTTACTTTGATCTCGCAGAAAGTCGATTTCTGTGGCCATTTGGATGCAATTTGTTTGGAGCTTTCACTACCTTTACTTTTCTAAAAAAGACACAAAGCTCGCAATGCGGGAAAGCAAAACTAAGGCAAAGCTCCGGAGGTTGTCTAGCACTCGAGCGGTGTGATCAGCATCCTACTCACGCGGCGTCAACAGCCCCGCCAAGCCTCCTTCTCCCGAGTCCCAGCCCAGTCCCTCGCTCAAGCGAGACACCAAATTTCAGGTCTGTTGCGGACCCGCCAAGTGAACTGTTTCACGTTCACCCGAATCCCAGCCAAGTAGGACCAGGGACGCGGCTGGATATATTGGACGTCCCGCGGGTCACTCGGGGTCGTGTCAGGCCACTCAGGAGAGCGCCGAGAGAGCCTGCGGGCAGCCGGGCGGCGGCATCCTTGGAGGGGCGGGGAGCGACGCCAGGACCACCGAGAAGCCCGGGGCCAGCAGCGGAAGTCCACTCGGCCCGCCCTGCGACTTTGAAACCGGTGCCCCAGACCGCTCCTTGGAGACGGTGACGCCGCCTGCGTCATCACGCGGGCGTCAGCGTCTACGTCATCGCGCTTCCTGGCGTTCTCTCACATTATTGGCTGTTTGTCCAGCGACGGGCGGGGCTGTGGGAACCTGGATGACAGCGGGCTGAGGCACCTGTGTGGCGGCGGATGCGCTGGTGGGCCTATGTCTTCTGAGGGTGGGGGGGGGTCACCAAATTGGTTTTTTTTTTTTTCTTTTTGTTCCTTCAAAAAAAAGAAATGTAAACATCGGTAGGTTATTAAATACATATTTTAAGTGCTCCAGTATCTTTGTTGCCAAGCACTTTTGGTCTGGGAGAACTCGCTCACCAAAGCGGATGGTTGGAAAGTACTTAGGTTTCTGCGCCTGGGAGCGGAACCCAGCCTGGCGTCTTCAGCGTCTACCTCCAGAGCTGTGCGGCTGGAGAATTTCTGGGTGTGAGTTTGGTAATCTACAGAAAATAAGTGACGTGGGTCTTTGGAGAAAGGACACAGCTGTTGTCTATATAGTTAGCTGTGTAGCAATAAGGCATGGAGTTAGGAGTACTCCAGAGATCCTGAAAATTCAGCAGTTATTTCTTGAGAGAGAACTTTGCTTCCTCAAAAAAAGGAAGACAAAAGTTACGATTTTTGCAAGAAAAATTAGGTAAAACTTTACATTTGTAGACGGGTTACAATCCCCGTTTTAAAAAAGCGATTTTGTCTAGATTTGAACCTCATCACTGTTTAACAGTTAAGATTAGAGGAAATTTCAATCCCAGCAATAAAAATGTTAACTTGAAGTCAGTCCCCAGTTTTAGTGCTTTTAAAATAAATATGTGTTTTTATGAATTGAGGTAAAGTTTCTGAATAGACGTATCATAGATGTAGCTCGATGAACAGTTCAGGAAGTTTTTGTTGTCTTGTACTGATACATAAAAACTAATGTGCTAAGTCGCTTCAGTCCTGTTAGACTGTTTGCCACTCTATGGTCTGTAACTCACCAGATTTCTCTGTCCATGGGATTCTGCAGGCAAGAATATTAGAGTGGGTTGCCACGCCCTACTCCAGGGGATGTTCCCTACCCAGGGATCCAACCTGCGGCTCCTGCATTGCAGGGAGATTTCTTTACCACTGAGCCACCTGGGAAGCCCAAAACAAATGGTGGTGGTTGTTATAGTTGCTAAGTTGTGTCCGACTCTTGTGGCCCCATGGTCTGTAGCCACCAGGCTTCTCTGTCCATGGGATTTCCCAGGCAAGAATACAGGAGTTGGTTGCCATTTCCTTCTCCAGGAGATCTTCCCCACCCAGGAATCGAACCCGGGTCTCCTGTGTTGCAGGCAGAGTCTTTACAGACTGAACTAGGAGGGAAGAGGAAATTTTTTAAATGTGTCCAGCTGTATCCAGTTAGGTATTTGAAGTCCTATTACAGGTTTTCTCCATACTCACTATTAAGAGAATGAGATGGTCCCTGATCTGGTTTTTAGTGGCCATGAAGTTCGAACAAAAACTTGTTGGAAAAAGAAATTGAGAGTACAAGCTCCAACTCTTTATCAGAGGTCAACCAGTGGCGTTTTCTTCAGGAATGTCTGACTCCCCAAGTGTTTGCTTATATCTTTCCCTATATTTGAACCTGGTGGATGAGATGGCTGGATGGCATCACTGACTCGATGGATGTGAGTCTGAGTGAACTCCGGGAGTTGGTGATGGACAGGGAGGCGTGGCGTGCTGCGATTCATGGGGTCGCGAAGAGTCGGATGCGACTGAGCAACTGAACTGAACTGATACTGTCATAGGGTGATTTAACTTGGCACCAAACAAGTAGTTATAAACTTAACTCTACATCACTAGAAGTTGATATTAGTGTCCGTGAAAGCAGACAGTATTTTCTGGTTGTAAATGATGAGGTAGTCTCTCCATAAATTAAATATCTGAAATTGGAATTTTTACCTCTGCACTTGAATTCTTTGGCCTATACAGTTAAGATCGATACAGACTATAGTTTTGGGGTTTTAAGGTGTGGTGGGGTGTTTTGGTTACAAGATTTTTTACTGGTTGAATTTTAATGGGTTTGAAAATAATTTTAATCTGTAAGAAACAAATTGCTATGATTTCACGTATCTTTAAAATGTCCCTTCTAGTGTTTTCTCTTTTTAAAACTTCCCTTCTGATTTCTACTCACTTAGCCCAAGGTTGGTGCTTCCCTTTGTAGTTACTTAATGCTTCTTCCTGCAGTGTCTATCATAGTGTTTTATATTGACTTCAGGCTCCATTATAGTATCTGGAACACAGTGAGCACTCAGTAAGTATCTGATGAAGGAATTAATTTACAGAACGTGTGTGCATACAAAATATCTATTACTGCAATTGAGTACAGTGAATGAGAAAAGAGAAAAATCCTTAGTATGTTTGTAACCATTATCTAGTCACTCTTTCATGTTTTTATGTTAGATTTATTTCTGCAATAAGGAAAACCTTTGAAAGTCAATAGATTGCATGAATACTAATTTATGCAATATATTGAAACTGAGCACTGTGAGAAAAACATGAGGAATACAAAGTTGGAAATTTAAGCTAGGATCAAAACTTTAACATTGTCATATTAGATGCCATAAAAAGTGATTTTTAAAAAAACTCTTAATTATATTTTCCCAACCAAGAAGATAACCTGGCAATTCAATCTCTTTTTAAGCTTGTATTTTTTATTACTATAATTATTGTAGTAAAAAACATATAATGTGAAATCTACTCAATCTTTAAGGTGTTGAACACAGTATCGTTAACTATGTGCACGTTCTTGTACAGTAGATCTCCAGAACTATTTCATCTTGCATGACTGAAACTATATACCTATTGAATGGCACTAATTTCCCTCTCCCACAAAAAGTGATTTTTATAAAACAAAAATAATCATCTGTTAAAACAAACACAAAAGTTGTTTTCCCCCCAAGAAAGTCTTTTAAAGCATAAGATCCTCTGGAGAAGGGAATGGCTACCCACTCTTATGTTCTTGCCTGGAGAATTCCATGGACAGAGGAGCCTGTGGGCTCGTCTATGAGGACGCAAAGAGTTGAACACGACTGGGCTACTAACACACACATGCACACAATCTTTTTTAAGAGTGTACTCTGCCCCATGTACATTAACTCATTTATTCCTCACAAAACCGTGTAAGGTAGTTGCTATTTTTAAACCCTTTTTTACAGTAACTTCCTGATAACAGTTGAAATGTGCCTGAATTTGGATTGGAATTCACTCAGTCTGGTCCCAATGTTAGAACCACCATGTTAAGACCTCCCAGTGGTAGAGGATAATTTACAGCTAGGATAATATTATTTACAGCTACTATAATTTAGTTTACACTTTTTGCTTACATAGGCAGTCTTTCGTTACTTTAAGTGAATTATTGCCGCACATGTTCTATTATACTCTAAATGATATATAGTTGGTTTTTAAGTTGTGCAACAATTGTAAATACTGCTGAGTTTCCCTTCCTTTTCTTTGTAGAAAACCGCTCAAACTTCTGTGGAACAATTGAAAACTTTCAGCTGTTCACCGGTGGTCCTTCAACAGGTGTCTGCGCTTTACCGGCTAAGCCCCGCCCCCAGAACGTGCGGGCCGCGGGGCGGAGCCTAGGGCGCAGCGCGCTTCCCGTGACCTAGGCCGCCGGGAGCTAGCCAGTGGCGGACTGAGAGCCTACGGGTCTGTGTTCTCTTCTTGTTACGCTTTCTCCCCGCTTGTCATTCCTCTCACCCGCTCCCAGTCTTGTTGGCTTTTCTCTGGCAACGTACTTTTCAGCTGCTGGTTCTGGCGGCAGTTTCTTCCCACTCTCCAGGCTGACTTCCTCATTTCTCCGTCTCTCTCTTAAATGCGTGGAGGAGGTGGCAAGTGGTGGTGGGGTGAGGACGCAAACTGGGGAAAAAAAATCTTACTGTAGAAAACTGAAAAAAAAAATTTCGTGATAGAGGGTTTGGAAATTTTCCTTACAAAATGTTTTATTAAGAAAACACATTTTCCATAACTTCCTTCTTTTATCCTTTGTTAAATTTTTTTTTTTTTAATCCTCTCTAGACTCTTAATGCTCCCGGGTTCTGTCTCCATTCTCATCGTTCATTTCCTTTTTAAGATCTTCGCGTAGTACAAGTAAAGTATGAAAAGAATTATTTTTTACTTTTTGATAAGACTAATTTGAAGACTAGAAGTTAAAATGTTAGAAACTACATATTAATAAACATTCATTTTAAGAAAGTTTACACAGCCAACATTAAAATTGTATGTTAGGGTGGTATTCTGCTTGAATGAATGCATTCTTTCAATAATATTCTGATATTCACTCTGACTTTTTAGAAATGTTCAGCGTGCAGAACGTGAGGGAGACAAGAGGTAGTCACAAAAACGTTTGAGAGATCCAGCCTTAAATTAGACTTTTTTTTTTTTAGTATTTTAGATTATTTTTGAATAGTAATTCATGTCTGTTGTAGTGTAAAACTCAAGTAGGTTAAAAAAAAAAAGTGATACACTGAAAGTAAAACTTCCTCAGCTATCTCAGGTCCTCCAAAAAAGGCAATTACTGATACACTGGTGTCTCATATATGCTTCCTGAGATAGTATATGCATTCACAAGCATGCATGCAAATACTCTCCCTTTTTATTAAGTAAATGCATACTTTTTGGACCTTGCTTTTTTAAGTTACTATATCTTAGCTGGTATATATATAGCTGCCTCACTTTTTTTAACTTTTGTGGGCTATTTCATCGTATGAGATAGCATAATTTATTTACCAGTCCTCTACCTGTGGGTGTTTAAGCTGCTTAACAATATTTTGTTATTCTGAACAATGTTACAACAAATAACTTTATAGAATGTCATTTTGAATGGGCACAGGTGTAATAACTCCTAGAACTAGAGTTGTTGAGTCAAAGGTTATTGGCATTTTTTGCTTTGATAGTTACTGAGGGATGCTCTTTACTGCATCTGTGCCAGTTATGCCTGAATAACATCTTGATTGTTTCTCAGTGTCCTCATTATCACGGCATTTTCAAACTTTCTGATTCTTGACAATATAAGTGAAAAATAGTAATTTATTGTTTTAGTTTGCATTTCTATGCTGGCTATTCATACTTTTACACCCATTTTTCTGTTGATATGATCTTTTCCTTATTGATTTCTAGAAGCCCTTTAAACATTAAACAAATTAGTTATTTATCTCAGCTATGAGTTGCAGGTA
This sequence comes from Capricornis sumatraensis, assembly GCF_032405125.1. NCBI lineage: Eukaryota > Metazoa > Chordata > Mammalia > Artiodactyla > Bovidae > Capricornis > Capricornis sumatraensis. The sequence continues at coordinate 35,936,806 of NC_091085.1, read as the reverse complement.
TTTTTCCCAGACTGTCTTTGATTCTGTAATGGCAAGTTTTTATTTTTGTGGTGGAGGAAGATGGACTTTTGCTTTTATTTTTTAAATGCTTACATAGCCAAATGTGTCCGTGTATCAGTTTTTTTTTCAAAATGTATTCTGGATTTGGGGTTATATTTTTAAAAGTTTCTTTTCTACTGTAAGATTATATTATAAAAACAACCTCCCAATTTTTTCTTTCTTGTTTTTATGTGATTTGATTTATGTTTAGTTATTTGGTTTTTTTTTTTTTTTTTTCCTGCTGTGCTACTTGTCTTGTGGGATCTTAGTTCCCTGAGTAGGGATCAAACCCAGGCCCTGTAGTGAAAGCACAGTCCTAATCACTGAATGATGCTGAAGCTGAAACTCCAGTACTTTGGCCACCTCATGTGCAGAGTTGACTCTTTGGAAAAGATTCTGATGCTGGGAGGGATTGGGGGCAGGAGGAGAAGGGGATGACAGAGGATGAGATGATGGCTGGATGGCATCACCAACTCAATGGACGTGAGTTTGAGTGAACTCCGGGAGTTGGTGACGGACAGGGAGGCCTGGCGTGCTGCGATTCATGGGGTCACAAAGAGTCGGATACGACTGAGCAACTGAACTGAACCACTGAACCGCCAGGAAATGCCCAAAATTTTGATTCATTTAAAATTTAGTTTGGTGTAGGGATCCAGTTTTATTAAATTGAACTGCAAAATGAACCAGTTGATAATGGGTGAGTCTTGATTGCTTAGCTACATAAGAACCATTGCCAACTCCCCATAGACTTCTGTACAATATTTATCCAATACCTGCTATGGTGCCTGAAATAAAATGCTACTGCTAAGTCACTTCAGTCGTGTCCGACTCTGTGAGACCCCATAGACAGCAGCCCACCAGGCTCCGCCATCCCTGGAACTCTCCAGGCAAGAACACTGGAGTGGGTTGCCATTTCCTTCTCCAATGCATGAAAGTGAAAGTGAAGTCGCTCAGTCATGTCCGACTCTTGGAGACCCCATGGACTGCAGTCTACCAGGCTCCGCTGTCCATGAGATTTTCCAGGCAAGAGTACTGGAGTGGGTTGCCGTTGCCTTCTCCAGAAACAAAATGAGTAACTAATAAACCTTTGATAAGCTAATTTGAAAGGAAGTTTCTAGATATGAAATATTATCTTAGTTATTTGCCATCATATTAATATATAGTGTTGAAAAAGATAATGATACCCCAATACAGTTGATTTCTCCTGCATAAAATCTTAGAATCATGAAGTTTTAAATCCAGAGACTAGAGCAGTTATTCACTCCACAAATAAATTAGTAAGTTCTTGTTATTTACAGGCATTCTAGCTCATGGGGAGAAAATAAACAAGTTGGTCATGTAGTTTTAAGTGCTGTGAACCAAAACAGAGCAGTGTATGGGCAATAGAGAATGACAGGGAGTGGAATGCTTCTCGGATGCCCAGCAGCCCAGGTCATGAAGGACACTGATAAATGAATCGTCTCTACTTCATATGAGCACATATGCAAACAAAGAAAATAGAAAGGTGGTGGGGGTTAACCCACCATGAACCTGAGTGTCCCTAGGGAGTTGAAAGGAAACTCAATTGTCTCTGTCTAGGTCCAGTATTTTCTTTAGATTATAAACTAGTGGGCAGGACTATGCTTTTTAGTTGATTTTGTTGTATTATGTACACTTGATGTATTCTTTAAGCAGATTAACAAGTTGTTTTGATATGAAACTAACGTCATTTTATGCAATTTAAGTCAAAATCGTATTCTGAGTTTGGTTACTCAGTCTTGTCTGACTCTTTGCAACCTCGTGGACTGTGCAGCATGCCAGGCTTCCCTGTCCATCACCAACTCCCAGAGCTTGCTCAAACTCATGTCCACCGAGTCGGTGATGCCATCCAACCATGTCATCCTCTCTTGTCCCCTTCTCCTGCCTTCAATCTTGCCCAGCGTCAGGGTCTTTTCAAATGAGTCAGTTCTTTGCATCAGGTGGCCAAAGTATTGGAGTTCTGGCTTCAGCATCAATCCTTCCAATGAACATTCAGGACTGATCTCCTTTCAGGTGGACTGGTTTGATATCCTTGCATTCCAAGGAACTCTCAATAGTCTTCTCTAACACCACAGCTCAAAAGCATCTGTTCTTCAGCACTCAGCTTTCTTTATAGTCCAACTCTCACATCCATAAGTGACTACTGGAAAAACCATAACTTTGACTAGATGGACCTTTGTCAACAGAGTAATTTCTGCTTTTCAATATGCTGTTTAAGTTTGTCATAGCTTTTCTTCCAAGGAGCAAGCCTCTTTTAATTTCATGGCTGCAGTCACCATCTGCATTGATTTTGCAGCCCAAGGTAATGCTGTTTCCACTGGTTCTACCCTTGGTCATATCAGCCATGGCACTCTTCCCTGCTAGTGGAAGTGTAGCTGATGTTTCTTGCAGTAATTCACAAATAATATTCAAAGAAACCTTAGAAGAAAAGGAAGAAGGAACCAGTGGAAAGACTTAAATTATCACTACCTTATACTGTCAATGAGAGTAGCTCTGCTTTCATCATTTATTTATCTTTCAGCCAAGATGACATTTTGCAGTAATTTGAAGCCACAGTCTTACCACGAACCAGCATATGTGCTTGGAAGTGATAGGCTATTTTTAGGAGCACATCACTGCATGTGGTTTAATTCCATTTATAGATAGAGATGATGGCCTACAAGAACTGGGAGTTGAAAATTCCCTGGTGGAAACCCACTGATTAGGATAGGCATCCCTTTAATGTATGCAGCGTTTTGGTGTGTTTGGATATGGTAATTGTATGGAGAATGAGTGAATCTACCAAAACTTCATAGTCACTGAGCTATGTTTTGCCAGGATTGTCAAAAATTGTCAAGCCCTAAGTTAGGAGTATAGCATGTTAGTGCCAGAATCAGATTTAATGAGCACTTCTAACATCTTGATTTATTCTTACTTTTTCCTCTATGCTGCAAGAAGGTACTGGTACCAAAATTGGGAATAGAGGGTAATATATTTATTTTTAAAGAATGTGCCTTCATATTTCAGCAGAAGAAAATAAATTTATTATTGAGGTATATTATCCCATGCAAATCAAGACTGCATTCCACATATATTAGAGTCAGTTTATACAGTCTTATCACTCACTGAGCTTATTTCAATGATGAATATAAATTGCTCAACATATCCTCTTCTAAAGTGCTATTAGCTGCAAATGGCTCATGATACTGTAACTATATTTTTAATTTTAGAAGTTATTAAAATTTGTTAGCATATAGTGAAAATTGAGAAAACTACATACTTTACAAAAAGGTTTTTGTTTGAAGCTCTTGGATTCATTATCTGACACACAGCTTATATATTTGGATCTCCCAATGCTGGGCATGTAGTAGGTACTTAATATATATTTGTTGGAATAAATTTACTCAAGTATAGATTTTATGAAGCCATCACATTGTATACCTTAAATATATACATTTTTTTGTCAATTATACCTCAGTAAACCTGAAAAAAATGTCTTGAAGCAAATTTTTCAAAATGTAGGACTTTATTATTTGCAATAAAAATAACATGAAGCAAGGAAATAAGTCTAGATAAGTCTTCGGATAAGTCTAGAAATATCATCATTTACTCATCAAGATTTTCTTTTGGGCAAGAAATAAGGACCTAGTATAATTTGGGGGATCTGTCACTCCTAAATAAGGTTTCCATCTATTTGCAGATTTCTTAAATGTCTTCATCTGGGAAAGCATGGCTGACATTGGTTCAGTTTCTTGATTTACTAGCTATTTGATCTCGGATATGTCTTTTTCTTCATTTGTAATATTTAATAATAGTTTCTCTACAAGTTTTTGTGAAATTAAACTTATATAAAGTGCTTGATCCATAGTGTTCAACAGAACATAATTTTATTAATTTAACACTGTGCCCTTCTGTTTAATGCTTAGAGTAACAATTTAAAATGAAAATACTGCTTGTGTCAGATATACTTTGTCTATTTGAAAGTTTAATGATCGCAGATTTTGTTACCATATTTCAGTTGGAGAGAAGGGATTAACCAAGCATGTGGTCATTTAACACTTGAAATATCAAAGATTGAAAAGGCTAAGAAAAACCTTACTCTGAGACTAAGGACGACAATGTTAAACTTTGCCAGTCTTGAAATGCTTGAAACCCCTCCCTCCATTTTCACTCCAAAAAGGAAAAGAATTTTAGCCGAAAGAACAAGGTTAACAGCAATGCTTGTTTTCATTTATACAGATTTCGAAAAATCAAGTTGAATTTTACTGTAAAGATCTTAATTCTCAGGCAATCCAGTAATTCATCTGCACACATTACAGTAAGATGAAGAATGGCATATAAACTTACAGTGCTTACAGTTTTAAGTAAATGAACAGTTTGCAATGGCTTAATTACAGTTCTTAAAAATTAATTTGATACACTCTTTACAAGGTAACTCGAGCCAGATCTAGTCTTAACAGTTTTACATCCAATCACCTATTATAATAGAATTCCATATCCATGATTTACTACAACATGAATGGCCTTTTGACTCTCAGAACCGTGTTCTTGTCACTCAGCTGCCTTTCTGCCTACTATTTGGCTTGGAAATTTTCATTTCATTTCTTTCTAAAGGAAACATTTGTAAATTGTTAGTTTTTCTTCTTTTTTTCGCCCCACTTAGAGTCTTTAGATGGATTTTAAAATTGAACACACTTGGGATGGTTTTCCAGTGAAGCATGAGCCAGTGTTTGTCAGGCTGAATCCAGGTGACAGAGGAGTGATGATGGAAGTCAGTGCTCCATTTTTCAATGATCCTCCATCCCCACTAGGAGAACCAGGAAAACCTCTCAATCAATTGTGGGATTATGAAGGTAAGTAGAAGTGCTGTATTTTATTGCAAACATAAATCTTTTTATAATAACCTCTCATAGAACTATTATTTTATCTTGCTCTAAGGAAGTGGGTGCTTCTGAGCCCCTGACACGTGCAGTTTTCTGATATTTCCTACCAATCTCTCATTCTGACTTTTTCACCATTACCTATGGACTTCGGCTATATAACTAGAACAGTGAAAAATGGCAATTACAAATCCAGATTTTTAAATTGCTGCTATATTTCCTTCCTTTGTGTCTGTTACCTATTTTAAGAAGAGTTCAGCATTCCTGTTTTGTTTTTAAGTATCTTCAAATGGCTACTTTAACCTTATAAACCTTCTTTATGGAAGCTTTGGGGTGTTTTACTTATTATAAAAACATCATCAACTTCAACATGAAGTATAGTTTCTATTTTATACTGGCAAATAATCTCACACATCAAAGGGAGGCTGAGAGACCTGCTGTGATGTCGCAGTTTCAGGTTTGCTGTATGAGCACCTTCTAATGAACCCTAATTAAGCTACCAAACTTATCTTTCTGAAATAATCTTTAGATGCCATTTCCTAGATAACAGATCTTTACTATCCCTGAGATAAAGTTCAAATCCTTCCCCTAAGCTTTCATGGTACTTGTGAATCCAACTATCATTAAACCAAAAGCTCTTAACTTCCTAAAGGCTGATAGTCTAACCTTTCGGTCATATTCTCACTCATGTACCTTTTCTCGTTCTAGCCCCATCCTTTGATACATATCATTCACAGTCTAATTCAGGTTCCATTTCTTCAAAGAAACCTTTGATGACTCTTCTGTCCACACTAACATCTACTTTCTCTATACCACTTGTATAGCATGCATTTTGTTGATGTTAATTTATCACATCTTAAACATATATTGTTTTTTATTGATATAGAACTTGTATAGACCAACTTCCTGATCATGTTAGTCACTCACACTAATGTGAGTTATATACTGGAGGTACTATAGACACTAAACAAATCCTAAACTCAACTAGTCCACTTCTCTTATAAACCTACTTCTTTCCCTAATTGCCCAATCTAAGTCAATAGCACCATAATACATCAAATCACCAAATAAAGAAATGTGATATATTTTCAAGATATCCATCTCTGTCTCTATATTTGGATTAAGTCCTAGCAGTTTCACCTCCTAAGTGTTTCTCTAATTCAGTATCTCTTCTTCATCCTACTATCCTTGCATAGGTAAAAGACTTTAAAAGGAATAATAAGACTCACTGAATTGTTAATGGAACCATATCTTAGATTATTTTATTATTATAAAAATAACACATGGAAAACTAGAAACAACCTAAATGTCTATCAATGAAGGATTGTGTTGATCATAACATTCTATAGAAGAATACTATGCAGCAATTAAAAAGAATTAGTTATCTATATGCTGTGAACTTGCATGTGTGTGTATATATGAAGAAAGCAAATTGTAAGCAGAAAATGAGTCTATAGATACAGTTTTTAAATCTATGCAAGTAAAATAGATTGTGGAAAGGCAGAAGTCTGACAGGTTTCAGAACAAAGTGGGAAGAAAAAGACTGACTTTTTACTTACATATATGTTTATATTGTTTTGATAATAAGCATATATCACTTTCAAAATTCTCTAATTTTTAAAATAAGCATTCTCAGAAAATTCCAGGAAATTGTAAAGAGTATTCCACTTGTCAGAGATAAACAGCCATAACATTTTTGTACATATTTTGCAGGCCTCTAAGCACAGGCATATGTGCACATTTTTGTTTCATGTACACTTGCTTATTGCTCTACAGCTTATCAAGTATCATTGCTTGTATCCTTCGTACATCAAAAATACTTAACTGTATATTTTAATGACTGAATTATATTCTATTACATGGAGTACACAGATTTCATTATTTTTTTTAACAGCTCTCCTATAATGTGTGCTTAGTTGCTCAGTTACGTCCGACTGTGTGACCCCATGGAATACAGCTGGCCAGGCTCTTCTGTCCATGGGGATTCTCCAGGCAAGAATACTGGAGAGGGTTGCCATTCCCTTCTGCAGGAGATCTTCCCAACCCAGGGATCGAACCCAGGTCTCCCACTTTGCAGGCAGATTCTTTATCATCTGAGCCACCAGGGAAGCCTCTCCTATATAACATGTTTGTTTATATATAACAGGAGGTAACCATTTAGACCATTTCTTTTGAGTAATACTTTGATAAATAGTGTGTTACTTCTTTTCTCAGTTGTGTGATTATTTCCTTAAGATAAATTCCTTGAAAAAGATAACTAGATCAGAGTCTGTGATAATCTCATTTCTTTTCAACCTCACCAGCACTAGGCTTTATTAATATTTTTATTTAATGGCTATCTGATATGGTTTTTCCAGTAGTCATATATGGATGTGAGAGTTGGACTATAAAGAAAGTTGAGTGCCAAAGATTTGATGTTTTTGAACTGTGGTGTTGGAGAAAACTCTTGAGAGTCCCTTGGACTGCCAGGAGATCCAACCAGTCCATCCAAAAGGAAATCAATCCTGAATATTCATTGGAAGGACTGATGCTGAAGCTGAAACTCCAATACTTTGGCCACCTGATGCAAAGAACTGACTCATTTGAAATGACCCTAATGCTGGGAAAGATTGACGGCGGAAGAAGGGGATGACAGAGGATAAGGTGGTTGGATGGCATCACCAACTCAATGGACATGAATTTGAGTTGGTGATGGACAGGGAGGCATGACGTGCTGCAGTCCATGGGGTCACAAAGAGCTGGACACGACTGAGCACGACGTGCACCAGGAATTGGTGATGGACAAGGAGGCATGACATGCTGCAGTCCATGGGGTCGCAAAGAGCTGGACACGACTGAGCAACTGAACTGACTGACTGATATGGGGAAAAAAAAAGATTTATTTTTTATGTATTTTTTTCTTACAGGCAGTGTCTAGTTTTTATTTTCCTCTTTTCGTCGTGGTGATATAACTTTAATTAAAGATAATGTATTAATTCATTTATATTCTAAAGATATAAACAGATTATTTATTGTTGAAGCAAAGTTAAATTTCTCTGTATGTCCTATCTCTGTTTTCAAAAGTCATGGAGGCGTTTTTCTTGAATGACATAACTGAACAGTATTTAGAAGTGGAACTTTGTCCGTAAGTATAAAATATTTTTTCTAATTCATTACTACATATTTTGAACACATTATTTTCTAATTGTAAATCATATAGATTAATAAAAGCTCACTAATTCTATCTAACTAGTTGAAATGCTAGTCTGAATTTATCTGAATTATATATAATTCTTTGTTTTCAAGTAGATGTGTAATGTAGAATATGCTTTAGAAAATATTACGTTGATACTATTTTCAATTCACTAATGAAGTTTTCTAATAAATTTGAAGGTTATTTTGCAAAATGAAAAATTCTTATAAAACAAACTCATTATTTACACTGTAAATTTGCTTTATTATATATTAACTATTTAGAAATAAAGATATAATGAATTTATGAAAATGATGACTTTGTGAAAATGATTACTTTATGAAAATGACTTCTTAGGGGATTTTTTTAACTAGGTTAAATTTTAATCTTATTACGTAACTATGTGTTCATGTATTCCTCCCTTTATTCATCCTTCATTTACTGAGTATATACTATGTCACTTTGTGTGCCACATATTAAAACTAAATCACACATGGCTTTTCCTAGACTCAAGAAAAATATTAACCATGGACTCTGTCTGTACAAATTTAACTGGTCCTTGGGAACTGTCTACCTGGTTGGCAGTTTTCTTTCCTCTAGTTGTCAAAAAGTAAATTTATGCCTACCTGTTATCTAAATTGTAAGAAAAGTTAATATTTAGAAATGAAATATTTATTTATACACCATTACTATTTTAAAATGACATTTCAGTACTCCTCAGCATCGGTTATCTTGCAGTCTTTGTCCTTTTGTAGACTAAGCAGAGTCCCAAACAATTGATTTAAATGAGATTTTGGATACAATTTCTTTTACTTTGATTTCTTGCTAATACTAGATTTCTTGCTAATGTAACCGTTTGCAGTTAGAGTTTTTCAGAAGTACTACATATCTTTGTTACCCTTCAAATAACATGTCACAAAATTTTTTGAGAAATATGATTATCATAAACTATAATGTGAAGTAAGAAAATTTCCCCATATGCATCAGAAAGCTAAGGCAAATAGGTTTATAACTTGTATGGAAGGTTAGTCAAGAACTTGAATCTGCTAGAATTCTTGAGCTACATCCTTAGCTTAAATTTGTCAGATAGTATCAGTTTATTTTCATAAAGTAATGACTTAGCACAAAATACATTGAATAGATTTATCTTTTGTTAGAAAATTATGCAATAACCATTGTGTATAAAATTAATTCTAAGAGTTCAGTTTTAGATCTATTAGGACAGTTAATAATCAATAATCTTGGTTTTGCTTCAAGCAAGCAACTCCTATGACAGTTAACCTCTAGGAAAGCCATTTGAATATGTTTGAATTTGTAAGGCCTTTTATTGCTCTTAAGATATTCATACGGTTGCATAATAACAATAAAAATAAGCAGAGAACTTTTAAATGGAAAAGAATACTTGTTTCTCTAAGACTCATTTCTTGAAGGAAATCCTTATGGAAAACTCTCAATAGACCATTTGTGCCAAATGTTTAGATACAGTCTTTTACAAAGACAGTAAATTTGCTTCATGTAGCTATTTGAAATCCTTTGATTCTTACTGACAGGGATAATCCCAATTATGTTCTCCTATTAGAATTTTCTTGTGGGGATATGTTGTGCTTCTTTTTTAAAATGGACATCACTGGGATGACCCAGAGGGATGGTACAGGGAGGGAGGAGGGAGGAGGGAGGAGGGTTCAGGATGGGGAACACGTGTATACCTGTGGCGGATTCATGTTGATGTATGGCAAAACCAATACAATATTGGAAAGTAATTAACCTCCAATTAAAATAAATAAACATATTAAAAAATAAATAAAATGGACATCAGTGTCGAACTAATGGTAGAAAGCAGGAAAACACAACAGGCAGATGGAATGAAGACAACTGTACTGGGAAATAGTTACAAATTAAAGTCTTCAGCCTGTTAGGTAGTTTTAGACAACCTATATTTTTATTTTCTATCTCCTTAATGAGCTTCAAGACAGTTTTCTTATAGAAATAACGTTTTAAAAAGTTGTGAAATTTTGACCTGGAAATTGGTGCCAGCTTCCTTTAGGATACTTTACTTTTCAAAATAAGTTTTCTAATGAACTCCAAATATCCCACCCATTTTTCATACTGTGTATTGTCTAACGAATTGAAATATTTCATTTCTTATTTAAATAATATAAGGAAGAATCTGAACATGTGTAACTTTATGCATTTGAGGGCACTTGCCTGGGAAATATGGAGAAGGCAATGGCACCCCACTCCAGTACTCTTGCCTGGAAAATCCCATGGACAGAGGAGCCTGGTGGGCTGCAATCCACGGGGTCGCTTGGAGTCAGACACGACTGAGAGACTTCCCTTTCACTTTTCACTTTCATGCACTGGAGAAGGAAATGGCAACCCACTCCAGTGTTCTTGCCTGGAGAGTTCCAGGGAGGGGGAGCCTGGTGGGCTGCCGTCTATGAGGTCTCACAGAGTCGGACACGACTGAAGCAACTTAGCAGCAGCAGAAGCCTGGGAAATAAGTCATTTCTAAGTAACTGAACATGCTAGGTCTCCCTGTAATTATCTAGTACGCATATTGCATCCTTTAATTATTTGGAACTTAGTCACAAGCATGCACATGGAGGAGGTCATGGCAACTGACTCCAGTATTCTTGTCTGGAGAATCCCATGGACAGAGGAGCCTGGCAGGCTGCAGTCCATGGAGTCACATAGAGTCAGACACGACTGAAGCAACAGCATGTGCACATACAGGTGGAGACGTGAAAGATAGTGAAGAAAATAATGATCGTTTCAAACACTCATGAAGGATTTTAAATTTTACAGCCATGGACAGCATTTGGTGCTTTTACTTTCTGGAAGAAGAAATGTGTGGAAAGTAAGTAAATGAAAATATGAGACAAAATCCTTAAGTGTGCAGGGTATATTGTTACTGTTGCTGTTCAGTTGCTCAGTCATGTCTGACTAGTGTTCATGGGTTGTTCACGTGACCCCCACGAACTACAACCCACCAGGCTTCTTTGTCTATGGGATTTCCCAGGCAAGAAAACTGAAGTGGGTTGCCATTTTCTTCTCCAGTTTAAAGTATAAATATGAATATACCTTTTTGTGTTTCACATGTTGTTTCTGTAGCAAGGACTTGATCTATCATTCAAAGTGTCTAGAGGAGAAGCAAAATGGGAAGGCAGTGCTTTTATTCCTTGGAGTTATTTTCCACCAAATGTGACAAAATTCAATTTATTTGCAATTCATGGATCAAAAGATGAAAGAAGCTATGAAGCTCTTTACCCTGTACCTCAACATGAGCTGCAGCAAGGACAAAAACCTGATTTGTAAGTAGAAAATAAATGAAAATATGTCCCAACTGTAAGAGGTTTGTTTTTTTTTTTTTTTAATTAATTCGTGGTAGGGTAGCAGTAACATTTTTTGGTTAAAGGAGACACATATAACTCTCCACTGCTGTCAGTAGAGCACTTAGATTTCCACAATAGTGTGAGAAGAATCTTCCTAGTGAGTACTATAGCAGTTAGTGTTGAAGTACAGTTGCAGATTTATTTATGATCGCTTTCAGAGGCAAATGACCAGAGGCATCTGTATTTCCTCGTGTGAGCGGTGGGTTAATAAATCTTTTCTTCTGCTGGAGAATCTGACCTTAAGTTAACTCTCTAGTTCTCTTCTCCTGGTCACCTCATGAGGATAAAAATGTCAGCTGTATTTCTAGGCAGTATAGATGGGGACAGCAGGGCTTAGAGATTTCCCTTTAATAGTAATGTACCCTCAGGGGACCCTGAAAGCTACTCCTAGAGAGTTACTACAAGAAATACTATCTCCTGGGGCAGCAGGCATAGAAGCTAAGGAGTCACCTGCAAATTTTCCATTTAAGTCTGATCTCTTTGCACCTGAAGCCGTCACTTAAGGAGAATGTAGCCCCCAGCCAGTCTTAGGAATGCTTCATGGACTGCTGCAGACACTACCCACTTAGAGGAAGGAAAGCCAGACACTGTCCTGGGGCAACCTGAGAGTACTCAAGTGGCCCTTGAGAGTCCTGCTCTATTGAGTGTACTCAAGTGGCCAAGGTAGCCTGGTGAGTCTGCATGTTTAGAAAAGCCTAATAGAGACATCCTAGGAGAAGGCAATGGCAACCCACTCCAGTACTCTTGCCTGGAAAATCACATGGGCGGAGGAGCCTGGTAGGCTACAGTCCATGGGGTTGCTAAGAGTCGGACACAACTGAGCGACTTCGCTTTCACTTTTCACTTTCATGTATTGGAGAAGGAAATGGCAACCCACTCCAGTATGCTTGCCTGGAGAGTCCCAGGGACAGAGGAGCCTGTTGGGCTGCCGTCTATGGGGTCGCACAGAGTCGGACACAATTGACGCAACTTAGCAGCAGCAATAGAGACATCCTAGTGGGCTTTGCACCATGGTAGACTGATTTCCCTAACTTTTACCCTTGGCAAGTGCTGCACTGTCTCCCTTGCCCTTCCTATCATGCTCTTACTCTGCTCTACTTGGATTTTTATCTCTTCACGCCTGTTCCTTTATTCTGCCTGAGATATTTTCCGTTTCCCCCCTTGCTTTTCTTCCAGGTCCTGACCCTTTCTAATCAGCCTCTTTCTCCCTTCCTTTCTTTTATCCTTCGATGTTGTTTCCTTAGCTGCGTAATCTGGATTGACAGTTGTGACTAAAACTGGTTCAACTTGGTCAGGTGGGCAGAGTGGGACAGGAATCTAGATGCCACTCACTCAGGGCTTTCTTATCAAGATGGCTTGTTTCTCTGGCTTCTCACAAGCTAATGCACTCCTGTATTTGGGCTTCTTGTTTATAGGTTATTGGATGCTTACTCTAGGTAAAAGTGTGATTATGCTGTCAGCTAGCGCAGAGGGATTTCCTTCAGAGCTGAGTTCCACTGCAGCATGTGAGCTAAACCTGGCTCTCCTCTTCGCATGCTCAGTCGCTTCAGTCATGCCCAACTCTTTGTGGCCCTGTGGACTGTAACCCACCAGGTTCCTCTGTCCCTGGGATTCTCCAGGCAAGAATACTGGAGTGGGTTGCTGTGCCCTCCTCCAAGGGATTTTCCTGATCCAGGGATCAAACGCCATCTCTTACATCTCCTGCATTGGCAGGGGGATTCTTTACCACCAGCACCACCTGGGAAGCCCCTCTCTCTTCATTGCTAAGTCGCTTCAGTCATGTCCGACTCTGTGCGACCCTGTAGATGGCAGTCCACCAGGCTCCGCCATCTCTGGAATTCTCCAGGCAAGAACACTGGAGTGGGTTGCCATTTCTTTCTCCAATTCTCTCCTCATTAAGCCACAGTAAAAAGCTAATAGTTAAATGATAGTAAATCCTAGGAGTTAAATGATTTTCCTAGAAAGAGAAAAAAAGAATTAGATTTAACTCTCTTTTATATAAATCTGCCTTGCTTTGGTAAAGGAGTCTATCTTTTAATCTGTTAAGCTGAAACTTTTAAAAACAATTGTTTGTATAACTGATATAAATCATATCAGAATTTGAATATGAAAATATCTGAGAATATAACATGATTTGTTTAAGACTAGATGAAATGAGTCAGGTTTTGACGGTTGATTTTTATTTGTCCCTTCAGCTGTGAGGGAGCTATTTGCAGAATTGAAAGGAGAGTGCTTTGAGATATGGGTGAATATTTTCAGAGCTGAATGTTTGATGGCTAGAGTAAGAAAACTGTACATGTGAATACATCTTACCTTTGAGGTTCTTAAAATAGAATGTTGTCCTATAATAGATATGACAAAATAAATAGCTTCTCAGGACAGATTTTTCACAAATATATAATTCATTTCAATTCCGACTGTCTTTTTCTTTGCATGTAGCCATCGTCTGGAATATTTCAAGTCTTTCAGTTTTAACACACTGCTTGGAGAAAAGTGGAACCAGCCAGAATCAGACCTGTGGCTGATAGAGAAACCTGATGTGTAGGAGTATAGTAGATGACTGTATTAATCATTTCTTCTCTATACCCTTTAATGTAAACCAATAATAATCTCTTTCAAGATATCATAACACATTTCAACAATAAATATTTTATGGAGGTCAGTGAAAATAGAGTATTTCTGTGGTAAATTGTGTATGAATTAACAGGAAAGTAGAAAGTTCAGATATGATTTTAATTGTAAAGTGAAAATGTTTCTCAGTTACTTTGTCCAGGAGCCATCATGTCAAGGTTCTACCATCTGCCTTGCATCACCATCACCCCCAAATATCCCTGACTCAGTCAGCCCAAATAATCATTTCTCTTCCCAGTTCCCTAAATCTCAGCCAGCTTGTAACTGAACATCTTATTTGCACATTTTTGAACTCCATTGTAATATAAATTCTTGGACTTCCCCGGTGGTATAATGGTTAAGAATTTGCCTGCCAATGCAGGGGTCATGGATTCAGTCCCTGGTTGGGGAAGATTCCACATGCTGTGGGGCAGCTTAGCCTGTGCACCACAACTACTGAAGCCTGTACCCCCTAGAACCTGTGCTCCACAACCAGAGAAGCCACCACAATGAGAAGCACTCACCACTAGAGAAAACCTGTGTCAGCACTGAGGACCCAGCACAGCTCAAAATAAATAAATAATTTTTTTTTAATTGGCACTTTCTTTTGAAAAATATTTATATAATAATTCTTTACTCAGACTCCTCTGTTCATACTTGAATAGAAAACAATGGTATATTTATTTGAACAGGACGTACACATCTGTTAAGGCATTATTAAAATACATGTGCTATTTAATCAGTGTTCTTTTCCTGTCTTACGGTTACTTTTCTTCTGTAGAAGAAAATAGAATGAAGTTGTCTTAAATTCCGGTAACAGATTCTGCTTTTATTTGCAAATAATAAATGACGTTTTCTTCATGCTGTTAAACAAGATGTCAAAATGTGTTCATTTTGTTTTCTAAACATCAAACACCTCTGGTCCATAATTTTCAAATTTTGTTATGATTCATTGCTTGAAGCCATCTAGTAGATTATCTATGAACTTCTCCACCAAGTTCACCATTGCCTGGTCCTTCACCATTGTTCTTAACATGACATTAGCAGTCTTACAGAGGAAACTTTGCTTGTGCAGACATCTATTTGCCTACCCAACAATATACTTTTACTTCTTTTCCTTTGCTAACTCTTTTATATAGCTTCAATTTTTATTTTTTATTTCAGTTTATATAGCTTCAGTTTTTCAGTTCAGTTCAGTCGTTCAGTCATGTCTGACTCTTTGCGACCCCATGAACCGCAGCACGCCACGCCTCCCTGTCCATCACCAACTCCTGGAGTTCACTCAGACTCACGTCCATCGAGTCAAGTGATGCTATCCAGCCATCTCATCCTCTGTCGTCCCCTTCTCCTCCTGCCCCCAATCCCTCCCAACATCAGAGTCTTTTCCAGTGAGTCAGCTCTTCACATGAGGTGGCCAAAGTACTGGAGTTTCAGCTTTAGCATCATTCCTTCCAAAGAAATCCCAGGGCCGATCTCCTTCAGAATGGACTGGTTGGATCTCCTTGCAGTCCAAGGGACTCTCAAGAGTCTTCTCCAACACCACAGTTCAAAAGCATCAATTCTTTGGCATTCAGCCTTCTTCACAGTCCAACTCTCACATCCATACATGACCACAGGAAAAACCATAGCCTTGACTAGATGGACCTTTGTTGGCAAAGTAATGTCTCTGCTTTTGAATATACTATCTAGGTTGGTCATAACTTTTCTTCCAAGGAGTCAGCGTCTTTTAATTTCATGGCTGCAGTCACCATCTGCAGTGATTTTGGAGCCCCAAAAAATAAAGTCTGCACTGTTTCCACTGTTTCCCCATCTATTTCTCTTGAAATGATGGGACCGGATGCCATGATCTTCGTTTTCTGAATGTTGAGCTTTAGGCCAACTTTTTCACTCTCCTCTTTCACTTTCATCAAGAGGCTTTTTAGCTCCTCTTCACTTTCTGCCATAAGGGTGGTGTCATCTGCATATCTGAGGTGATATTTCTCCCAGCAATCTTGATTCCAGCTTGTGTTTCTTCCAGTCAGCGTTTCTCATGATGTACTCTGCATAGAAGTTAAATAAGCAGGGTGACAATATACAGCCTTGACGTACTCCTTTTCCTATTTGGAACCAGTCTGTTGTTCCATGTCTAGTTCAAACTGCTGCTTCCTGACCTGCATACAGATTTCTCAAGAGGCAGGTCAGGTGGTCTGGTATTCCCATCTCTCTCAGAATTTTCCAGTTTATTGTGATCCACACAGTCAAAGGTTTTGGCATAGTCAATAAAGCAGAAATAGATGTTTTTCTGGAACTCTCTTGCTTTTTCCATGATCCGGCGGATGTTGGCAATTTGATCTCAATTTTTAAAGGATCATCTCAAAAACTACATTTTCCCAGATTCCTTTGCAGATAGAAATGACATTATGAAACAGTTCAGTGAGATTAAGTATACAGTATTAGAAGGCACTTCAAGAAAAGATGCCTTACAGATGAAAGACTCAACTGCCATAAATCTTTTGTCCTTTGCCTTCTTTCTTCCTTTTTCCTGAATTGCAGAATTGATACATGAGGTAACACCCTAGCTCCTTGTTTTAATTAGGAGACAACCTACGAATAGGTCAGTAGCAAGACAAAAGAAGCCTGGGTTGCAAACAGCAAAATAAGGTAACATATCAGAACTGCTACCTAAGGACTTCTTTATAAAGAAAAAAATTAGCTGCCTAATTTGTTTCCACAAGTTGATCAATAGGTTCAGTGCCTTCCCATTAAAAAACCCAGAAGGCTTTTTTGGGTAGTAATTGACACAGTGATTCAAATTTTATGTGGAAATACAAAGGACCTGAAATAGCCAAAAAAATTTTGAAGTAGTACAAAGTTGGAGGACTTACTCTACCTGACTTCTAGACTTATTAAGCTTCAGTGTTGAAGAAACTTTGATCTTGGCATAGATTTAGATAGATATATCAATGGAACAGAGTAGAGAAACCAGAAAAATAACTACATATGGTCAGCTGATTTTTTGACAAAGGGGAAGGATCATCTTTTCAACAAATAGTTTTCCAGTTGGGATAACTGGAAAAACATGAAAAAAAAAAATCAGTTTACCTAACAACCTACAGAAAAAATAAAATGTGAATGGTGAAATTAAAAAAGTTCTAGAAAAAAGATCTTCATATCTTGGGGTAGAAAAAGATTTTCTTCAAACAGGACATAAAAAGCATTAACTGAAAAGGAAAAAAAATGAGAAATTGAACTTCCATCAAAATTTAAAATTTCTGTTCATCAAAAGTTTCCATTAAGAAAGCAAAGAGGTAGTCTGGCAAGTCCACTCCTGTGTATATATCTGGGGGAAAAAATGGAAGCACTAATTCAAAAGGGTACATGTACCTCAAAGTTCATAGCAGCATTATTTACAGTTGCTGAGATCAGAGGCACCCTAAGTGTCCATCCATGAATGGATAAAGACATGTATAAATGAGTACTAGAAACACATGGAGTAACAGGCAAATTTGGCCTTGCAATACGGAATGAAGCAGGGCAAAGGCTAATAGAGTTTTGCCAAGAGAATGCACTGGTCATAGCAAACACCCTCTTCCAACAGAGAAGACTCTACACATGGACATCACCAGTGGTCAACACTGAAATCAGATTGATTATATTCTTTGCAGCCAAAGATGAAGAAGCTCTATACAGTCAGCAATAACAAGACCGGGAGCTGACTATGGCTTGGATCATGAACTCCTATTGCCAAACAGACCATTCAGGTATGACCTAAATCAAATCCTTTATGACTATACAGTGGAAGTGAGAAATAGATTTAAGGGACTAGATCTGATAGGGTGCCTGATGAACTATGGACGGAGGTTCATGACATTGTACAGGAGACAGGAATCAAGACCATCCCCAGGAAAAAGAAATGCAAAAAACCAAAATGGCTGTCTGAGGAGGCCTTACAAATAGCTGTGAAAAGAAGAGAAGGGAAAAGCAACGGAGAAAAGAAAAGGTATACCCATTTGAATGCAGAGTTCCAAAGAATAGCAAGGAGAGATAAGAAAGCCTTCCTCAGTGACCAATGCAAAGAAATAGAGGAAAACAACAGAATGGGCAAGTCTAGAGATCTCTTCAAAAAAATTAGAGATACCAAGGGAACATTTCATGCAAAGATGGGCTCGATAAAGGACAGAAATTGTATGGAGCTAACAGAAGCAGAAGATATTAAGAAGAGGTGGCAAGAATACACAGAACTGTACAAAAAAGATCTTCATGACCCAGATAATCACGATGGTGTGATCACTCACCTAGAGCCAGACATCCTGGAATGTGAAGTCAAGTGGGCCTTAGGAAGCATCACTATGAACAAAGCTAGTGGAGGTGATGGAATTCCAGTTGAGCTATTTCAAATTCTGAAGAATATTGCTTAAGATATGCACAAATGCATTTCCTTGCTGTACTGTAAATTGTTCACTACAGTACCACTCAGATTCTCTCTTCTTGCCATTTAAATAGATTACACAATTCAAGTATTTATTCAGGTGCTTTCTCATGCTTTTGCTCAGCTCCAGTAAAGAGTAAGTCACACTCCACAGGGAAATACTTTTTATTTTTAGCCCCCAGTTACCTTCTTTTTACATTAATTTTTTTTTTTTTTGCTACAGAAAAAAAAAATAGTTAAGTTTTTCACCTCATTTCTTCCTTCTTTTGAAAATACTAGGCTTTGGTGGCCAAAGATGGTGAGTATAACTAATTAATCTGATATTTGTAAAGAAAAAGGTTGCAAGTGGTGGAGCAATTACAGTAAGCCCTGAGCACTTCTATTTATGCCTCAAAGCCCATGTATCATCTCTACTTTCCATTTAAGTTTCCATAATATATTATATATATTATATATATATATGCTGTATTGTGGCACTTTCCAATTTAAGTTTCATAGTATATAATGTTGCTATATTATAGCACTTACCCACTGTGCATTAGGAAACTGTCCAGACCTATCTCCCATCTTCTCAGTCTAACATTTCACTCCAGCAACCAGTTGGATTCAGCACACTGACAACATCCTGCATCATGGTTTTGCTGCTGCCCTAGCTCATGCGAACACCTGCAGGAACCCGCTTAGCCAACTTCATGCATAGAGTACTCTAGATATGAGAGAGAGCTCACACCATATGGTACACCTCTTGACCAAGAAGGATGGGAGTAGGTGGATAAATCCCTCAGATGACAGTTCTGAGGTCCCTTCCACATCGCTCTGTAGAAGACACCTATAGGGATTGCACTCCAGTTGCTCACTGCTGCTGCTAAGTCGCTTCAGTCGTATCCGACTCTGTGCAACCCCATAGACGGCAGCCCACCAGGCTCCCTGGTCCCTGGGGTTCTCCAGGCAAGAACACTGGAGTGGGTTGCCGTTTCCTTCTCCAGCAGTGACCAAATAATAGCACAAACTGCCTCATTTCCTGTTTTGCTCTTCCTTGCTCCTTGTTCCTGTTTGAGATTACTTTACCAAAATCAACCCACTTGCAAGCCCTTGTCCCAAATCTGTTTTATGGGGAAGGCAGGCTAAATCAGTTGTTACTTAAAGAGACCCTCAGAAGTGGTCCATCGAGATGGGAATCAGGAGCTCATCATTCATGGGGCATACAGTGATAGGGACCCCATTGGTATTAGTGATGACACCAGAGTAACATTACAGTTACTAAGACTTTTTACTGGTGGTAGACTGGCTTGAGGAGCAGGTGAAGGTCAAGCATCAGTGTAAGTGACAGCACTTGGCATAGAAGCAGTGGTAATAGTAGGGACTAGGAGCTATTAGCCACTTTTTGTTTTGTTTTTAAAAATTTGGACATTGAAATAATTTTATTTGCTATTTCTCCATTAATAAAAAGTAACAATTTGGAGGAGATTTTGAGAAGATGGTGGATTAGGAAGAACCAGGAATCTGTCTCCCCATCTAGACAACAGTTGTACCAGCAGAATTGTCTGATATAATGGTTTTGAAACTCTGGAGTCTATTGAAGGTGAAGTTGACTGCTGTCTGATAAAGGCTTTCAGCTCACTTCAGTTCAGTTGCTCAGTCGTGTCTGACTCTTTGCGACCATGGACTGCAGCATGCCAGGCTTCCCTGTCCATCACCAACTCCCAGAGCTTGCTCAAACTCATGTCCATCGAGTTGGTGATGCCATCCAACCATCATCCTCTGTCGTCCCCTTCTCCTCCTGCCTTCAATCTTTCCCAGCATCAGGGTCTTTTCCAATGAGTCAGCTGTTCCCATCAGGTGGCCAAAGTATTGGAGCTTCAACTTCAGCATCAGTCCTTCCAATGAAGGATTTTAATATGCTGTCTGGATTTGTCATAGCTTTTCTTCCAAGGAGCAAGCATCTTTTAATTTCAGTCACCATCTGCAGTAATTCTGGAGCCCAGGAAAATAAAGTCTGTCACTGTTTCCATTGTTTCCCCATCTATTTGCCATGAAGTGATGGGACCAGATGCCATGATCTTGGTTTTATGAATATTGAGTTTCAAGCCAGCCTTTTCACTCTCCTCTTCCACTTTCATCAAGAGGCTCTTCAGTTCCTCTTCGCTTTCTGCCTTAAGAGTGGTGTCATTCTGCATATCTGAGGTTATTGATGTTTCTCCTGGCAATCTTGATTCCAGCTTGTGCTTCATCCAGCCTGGCATTTATGTGATGTACTCTGCATGTAAGTTAAATAAACAGGGTGACAGTATACAGCCTTGACATACTCCTTTCCCAATTTGGAACCAGTCCACTGTTCCATGTCCAGTTCTAACTGTTGCTTCTTGACCTGCATGCAGATTTCTTGGGAGGCAGGTAAGATGATCTGGTATTCCCATCTCTTTAAGAATTTTCTGCAGTTTGTTGTGATTCACACAGTGAAAGGCTTTGGCATAGACAAAGGCTTTAGAAGCCTTGAAAAATAGAAAATAGCCCACTACAAACTCAAGGCACACTGTGAGCATCAGAAAAATGCACATCAACATTTGAATAAGGCCTGTTTCCAACAACTGAAAATAATGTAGAAAGTCAAGTTCCAGATTTAGTGGTAAGGGTAGCTATACTGCAAAGGAGACTGAATGCTTGGCTTTGACAGATTGGCTGTGTCAGACCCAGGGGCCTCATAAGTAAAGTGTGTGACCCTGAAACCTAGAATGAGGATATTTGTGTGGATAAGCTTATTCTGTCATATCTTGAGCCCCAGGTTTTCCTTCACCCTTTGGGCTGGCAGATGCAGCTCCTTTACTCTCACACCATCTCCTCACCAGACTGAGAATGAGGATCAGATTGCAGCACAGCTGAAGGGACAAGAGGATAATAAGTACATGTCATGGGAAGAAGTACTGTGCATACCGAAAAGTTATACGACTCGGAACCAGGAAAGCACATGTTAGAGTGGATCTAACTATTTTATTAGAGAAGGCAATATATAAGGACAAGATTCATTGGCATGGGATGTTAAACTTGGGACTTAACATCTTGACAAGACTAGTTTGGGGAAATTATAAGGTAAATCTAGAACATCTTCTAGGGCCAGAAAGTAAAGAAGCACTAAATAGGAGAATAAATTGGTGAGCACTACCCATTTCTCTTCTTGTCCTAATTTTTATCTATAAGAAAACATTTATAAAATTGGCTATTATACCCATTTATTATCACCAACTGTTGTTTTTCATCTAAGGAATAGTGACAAGATTATCACTAGATCTAAAATGACATGTGTGAGGAATATAAGAAACTAGAATATATTAATCTATGAACATGAGGAATATACAAATTTCACCTTATGATTTCATGATAAATAGGACATAAAATATTGTTTTCCATACAGGGTGATCCATAGGTAAATTTTATGCCTGATATTTATAAATCACATATGTAATTTAAAGGAGAAATAGAAAATATTGTCAAATCGTATTTCACTTTACCATTTGTATGAATTGCAATAATATACAATCATACCATTTGCTATTGAGAGAGCTTTAGTGTTTTCCTGTTCATTTTTTCAGTTCAGTTCAGTTGCTCAGTCGTATCCGACTCTTTGTGACCTCATGAATTGGATCATATCAGGCCTCCCTGTCCAACACCAACTCCCAGACTTTATTCAGATTCATGTCCATTGAGTCGGTGATGCCATCCAGCCATCTCATCCTCTGTCATCCCCTTCTCCTCCTGCCCCGAATCCCTCCCAGCATCAGAGTCTTTTCCAATGAGTCAGCTCTTCCCATGAGGTGGCCAAAGTACTGGAGTTTCAGCTTTAGCATCAGTCCTTCCAAAGAAATCCCAGGACTGATCTCCTTCAGGATGGACTGGTTGGATCTCCTTGCAGTCCAAGGGACTCTCAAGAGTCTTCTCCAACACCACAGTTCAAAAGCATCAATTCTTTGGTACTCAGCCTTCTTCACAGTCCAACTGTCACATCCATACATGACCACAGGAAAAATCATAGCCTTGACTAGACGGACCTTTTTTGGCAAAGTAATGTCTCTGCTTTTGAATATGCTGTCTAGGTTGGTCATAACTTTCCTTCCAAGGAGTAAGCATTTTTTTAAATTTCATGGCTGCAATCACCATCTGCAGTGATTTTAGAGCCCAAAGAAATAGTCTGACACTGTTTCCCCATCTATTTCCCATGAAGAGATGGGACCAGATGCCATGATCTTTGTTTTCTGAATATTGAGCTTTAAGCCAACTTTTTCACTCTCCTCTTTCACTTTCATCAAGAGGCATTTTAGTTCTTCTTCACTTTCTGCCTAAGGGTGGTGTCATCTGCATATCTGAGGTTATTGATATTTCTCCCAGCAATCTTGATCCCAGCTTGTGCTTCTTCCAGCCCAGTGTTTCTCATGATGTACTCTGCATAGAAGTTGAATAAGCAGGGTGACAATATACAGCCTTGACGTACTCCTTTTCCTATTTGGAACCAGTCTGTTGTTCCACGTCCAGTTCTAACTGTTGCTTCTTGACTTGCATATAGATTTCTCAAGAGGCAGGTCAGGTGGTCTGGTATTCCCATCTCTTTCAGAATTTTCCACACTTTATTGTGATCCACAGTCAAAGGCTTTGGCATAGTCAATAAAGCAGAAATAGATGTTTTTCTGGAAATCTCTTCCTTTTTTGATGATCCCTCGGATGTTGGCAATTTGATCTCTGGTTCCTCTGCCTTTTCTAAAACCAGCTTGGACATCAGGAAGTTTACGGTTCACATATTGCTGAAGCCTGCCTTGGAGAATTTTGAGCATTACTTTACTAGCATGTGAGATGAGTGCAATTGTGCGGTAGTTTGAGCATTCTTTGGCATTGCCTTTCTTTGGGATTGGAATGAAAACGGACCTTTTTGAGTCCTGTGGCCATTGCTGAGTTTTCCAAATTTGCTGGCATATTGAGTGCAGCACTTTCACAGCATCATCTTTCTTTCAGGATTTGAAATAGCTCAACTGGAATTCTATCACCTCCACTTTGTTCACAGTGATGCTTCCTAAGGCCCGCTTGACTTCACATTCCAGGATGTCTGGCTCTAGGTGAGTGATCACACCATCGTGATTATCTGGGTCATGAAGATCTTTTTTACAGTTCTTCTGTGTATTCTTGCCACCTCTTCTTAATATCTTCCGCTTCTGTTAGGTCCAGACCATTTCTGTCCTTTATCGAGCCCATCTTTGCATGAAATGTTCCCTTTGTATCTCTAATTTTCTTGAAGAGATCTCTAGTCTTTCCCATTCTGTGGTTTTCCTCTATTTCTTTGCATTGATCACTGAGGAAGGCTTTCTTATCTCTCCTTGATATTCTTTGGAACTCTGCATTCAGATGCTTATATCTTTCCTTATCTCCTTTGCTTTTCCCTTCTCTTCTTTTCACAGCTATTTGTAAGGCTTCCCCAGACAGCCATTTTGCTTTTTTGCATTTCTTTTCCATGGGGATCGTCTTGATCCCTGTCTCCTGTACAATGTCACGAACCTCTGTCCATAGTTCATAGGCACTCTATCAGATCTAGTCCCTTAAATCTATTTCTCACTTCCACTGTATAATCATAAGGGATTTGATTTAGGTCATACCTAATGGTCTAGTGGTTTTCCCTACTTTCTGAGTCTGAATTTGGCAATAAGGAGTTCATGATCTGAGCCACAGTCAGCTCCCGGTCTTGTTTTTGCCGACTGTATAGAGGCTCCTTTATACTAAAAAACGGGGAATGCAGAGTTAAATTTCTTGTGACAGCTATCACTGAAATATCTGTTAAATAGTATATCTGATTCAATAGTACACTGAAAACAGAAGTTTCTAATAATGCCCTAAGCCACTGGAGTGCCTAAAGTATATCTTTTGAAGAGATAGCTTTGCAGATATATGATGTCTGACGCAGGATACAGCATGCTTGGGGCTGGTGCATGGGGATGACCCACAGAGATGTTATGGGGAGTGAGGTGGGAGGGGGGTTCATGTTTGGGAACACATGTAAGAATTAAAGATTTTAAAATTAAAAAAAATAAAAAATAAAAAAAAAAGAAAGAAACCAAACTATAAATGGAACAGTTCTGAGTGGTTTAAAAAAAAACAGGTGCCAAATTCAAATATATGTTTTTGAATGATCTTTGAAAAAATATCCTGAGCAAAAAAAGACAATACCACAAGTAGTAACCTTTAGTATATATTGTAGAAACCCAAGTGTCCTATATTATTAAAATAATCCTGGTTTTTCTCCTAACTGCCTGACTGTGCTGGTCTTTTCATTAAAATTTCTAATGTTTATTTTTCAGGAACCATATATTTAGTTTTGACAGCAGTCTCAAGGAGAGTCATATGGAATGCTTATTTTTAAAGTTAAGAAAACTGAGTTTCAGAGACTAAACATCTTGCCCAAGATCATAGAGTTAAGGAACAGTGGATTTGAACCGAGGAAGTTTGATTCTAGAAATCAAGCACTTGTCAAGTATTCTACAGCCTCTGTAGTCTTAACTACACATCTAAGTAAGGCTACAGAACTAATTTCCTCCCCGATTCTATAAATAAAAATAGCACAGGAGGGAAAAAAGAAGTCCATAAGCCCTTCACTTTTTTGTGGTACACTCACAGAGAAGATGGGTATTCAAGTTACTCCTTTATAATAAGCCACTTGCTAGGAGAAACACATTTTTCACCCTGGGTTCCCCTAGGGTATCATTTATTGTAGCATTGGAGTGTCACAGCAGGTATACTTTGGTGGCTCATCTGAATACAAAGCTCTTAGGATTTATGCTAAATAAATAGGGGATGAGTCACAGGGTAGTAGAAAATCAGAGAGGAGGAAAACCCAGGCTGTATCTCTGCTAAACACTTTTACTAACTTGGTTTTTGTCAAAGATCAAAAGACAAACTTCAGAAGATATAAAACTCTGGCAATAAATCCACACTCTTGAGTAACATGCAGTAACTATAATAGTCTTTATCTTTATGTATCAGAAACTGAAGAAACTTAGCAGTAATTCATTCTATCAACAAATGATCTTATAGTCTACTTGTGCAGAAAACCTAAAAGTTGTGACTATCTGCTTTCCTGTCCTTAATAGTTTACTGTTTGATGATGTATCTGTTTTCCTTTTGAGGAGATGATTATCTTATCAATAATTTTGAAGTAAATTAATTTATATCAATGACTTTTCAAATTGCAGGTTGCAAACCCTTGGGGAGTACACTGTATGTGTGTGTGTGTTCATGCGCATGCACGCACACGCTTAGTCATGTCTGATGCTTTGCAACCCCAAGGATTGTAGCCTGCCAGGCTGCTCTATCCATGGGATTTCCCAGGAAAGAGTACTGGAGCAGGTTGCCATTTCCTAATCCAGGCTATCTTCCTGACTACTCAGGGATCAAACCCGCACCTCTCATGCCTTCTGCATTGGCAGGTGGATTCTTTACCACTGTGCTCCTGAGGAAGCCCTTTTTTGGAATCTGTATAGTGAGTTGTAACCCATAAATAATTAAATAGAATTTAAAATAGAAGAATGAATCATATTTATCAAGTACATATATTGTTTCAAGAGTTTTGTTCTTAGTTTGGATCTAGTCACAAAAGTTCAAAATCCCACAGTTTAGAGTATTTGTAGAACATAGACTTTTCTTTCCATTATGGCTTATGACAGAACTTTTAAATTTAGTTTTAATTGGAGAATAGTTATAATATTATTATGGTTTTTGCCATATATTGTCATGAATCAGCCATAGGTATAGGTATATCCCTCCCTCATGAACCCCTCTCCCACCTCCCTCAGAGATTGTCTCAGAGCACTGGCTTTGGGTTCCCTGTGTCATACGTCAAACTCCCACTAGCTCTCTGTTTTATATATGGTAATGTGTATGTTTCAATGCTTTTTCCTCAAATCACCCCACCCTCTCCTTCTCCCACTATATCCAAAAGTCTGTTCTTTATGTCTGTGTCTCCTTTGTTGCCCTGCACGTAGGATCATCAGTACCATCTTTCTAGATCTCATATACACGTGTTAATATACGAGATTTGTCTTTATCTTTCTGACTTCCTTCACTCTGTATAATAGGCTCTAGGTTCATCCACCTCATTAGAACTGATGCAAAAGCATTCCTTTTATGTCTGAGTAATACTCCCTTGTGTATATTACAACAACTTCCTTATCCATTTATCTGCTGATGGACATCTAGATTTCTTCCATGGCCTGGCTGTTGTAAACAGTGCTGCAGTGAACATAGGGGTACCTGTGTCTTTTTCAATAATGGTTTCCTCAGGGTATATGCCCAGTAGTGGGAATACTAGGTCATATGGTGGTTTTATTCTTAGTTTTTTAAGGAATTTCCGTACCATCTTCCATAGTGGCTATATCAAGTTACATTTCCACCAATGGTGTAAGAGCGTTCCCTTTTCTCCATACCCTCTCCAGTATTTATTGTTTGTAGACTTTCATGATGGCCATTCTGACCAGTGTGAGGTGATATCTCATTGCAGTTTTGATTTGCATTTCTCTAATAATGAACAATGTTGAGTATTTTTTCATATGGTTATTAGCCATCTGTATGTTTTCTTTGGAGAAATTCCTGTTTAAGTCTTCTGCCCACTTTTTGATTGGCTTGTTTGTTTTTCTGGTATTGAGCTGCATGAGCTACTATATATTTTGGAGATTAATTCTTTGTCAGTTGTTTCATTTGCTATTATTTTCTCCCATTCTGAGGGTTGTCTTTTCACCTTGCTTAGAGTTTCCTTTGTTGTGCAAAAATTTTTAAGTTTAAATAGACCCCATTTGTTTATTTTTGTTTTTATTTCCATTACTCTAGGAGGTGAGTTGTACAAGATCTTGCTGTGATTTATGTCAAAGAGTAGAACTTACATTTTAAATACTCTGGTTGTTCACAGTATTATCCTCTGGATAATTAGTAAATATCTAAAAGATGCTCAGTGATTAGTGACCGAAGAAGATACAAAGAGGAACCTCAAACTCAAATGTGCTCTTATGCAGCTTAAAAACTAAGGAAAGGACTATGACCTACTTTAATCTTCGATTCTATTTATAAATTTAAAAAGATAGATAGGACTTGCAGAGATATAGAGCCTCATAGATTAAGTATATTCATTAAAAGTGGTCCTTTCCACAGCATGTAGCTCTTTTTCTAAATCTCTAAATTAAGATGCTTTGGGTTGTAAGTAAAAGTAAGCTCAACCCAGGTACCTTGAATATAAAAGAGGATATGGCAGACTTCTGGTAGTTTTGATGTTCAGTTCAGTTCAGTTCAGTTTAGTCGCTCAGTCGTGTCTGACTCTACGACCCCATGAATCGTAGCACGCCAGGCCTCCCTGTCCATCATCAAATCCCGGAGTTCACTCAGACTCATGTCCATCGAGTCAGTGATGCCATCCAGCCATCTCATCCTCTGTCATCCCCTTCTCCTGCCCCCAATCCCTCCCAGCATCAGAGTCTTTTCCATTGAGTCAACTCTTCGCATGAGGTGGCCAAAGTACTGGAGTTTCAGCTTTAGCATCAGTCCTTCCAAAGAAATCCCAGGGTTGATCTCCTTCAGAATGGACTGGTTGGATCTCTTTGCAGTCCAAGGGACTCTCAAGAGTCTTCTCCAACACCACAGTTCAAAAGCATCAATTCTTCAGCGCTCAGCCTTCTTCACAGTCCAACTCTCACATCCATACATGACTACTGGAAAAACCATAGCCTTGACTAGACGGACCTTAGTCAGCAAAGTAATGTCTCTGCTTTTTAATATACTATCTAGGTTGGTCATAACTTTTCTTCCAAGGAGTAAGCATCTTTTAATTTCATGGCTGCAGTCACCATCTGCAGTGGTTTTGGAGCCCCCAAAAATAAAGTCTGACACTGTTTCCACTGTTTCCCCATCTATTTCCCATGAAGTGATGGGACCAGATGCCATGATCTTTGTTTTCTGAATGTTGAGCTTTAAGCCAACTTTTTCACTCTCCTCTTTCACTTTCATCAAGAGGCTTTTTAGTTCCTCTTCACTTTCTGCCATAAGGGTGGTGCCATCTGCATATCTGAGGGTTTTGATATTTCTCCTGGCAATCTTGATTGTAGCTTGTGTTTCTTCCAACCCAGCATTTCTCATGATGTACTCTGCATAGAAGTTAAATAAGCAGGGTGACAATATACAGCCTTGATGTACTCCTTTTCCTATTTGGAACCAGTCTGTTGTTCCATGTCCAGTTCTAACTGTTGCTTCCTGACCTGCATACAGATTTCTCAAGAGGCAGGTCAGGTCTCATGGTGTCATCAGGTTTTCTAGGTCTGTTTGTATGTGGTTTTCTTGCTCTGCCTTCTTTTAGGTTATTTTCATTCACAAACCATCTTTCCATTTTGTATGTGAAATGAGTGTGGGTGTTATAAGTCTCACAACGACAAACCACAAAATCCAACACATGAGAAAATACTCAATGATTTATGACACTATTCTAGATATTTTCCTCACTTTATGAATATTATAGAATTTTTTACAGTTTGAATTTTGATAATTGCATTCCTATGCTTGCATCTGACTTCCGTATTGTCTGTGAATTATATCTAGAAGATTGATTATGTCCAGGCTCAATTTTTGGTAAGAATATTTCACAGACTGTGTTGCAATATTCTTCTATCAGCAGATGCATAATGTCTGGTATCCATTTTGAGGTGTTAGAAGCCATGGATGAACATTGTTTAAATCCATGAGTGATAATCCAGTTTTGCCATTACTTACTTATTTTAATAGCTTTTGAATTGTCTCAGTTCAGCTATCTGGATATTAAGAACCACTGTTTTCACAAGATAAATGCTTGCTTTTCTTTGATTTAGCTGTTTTCTGAATACTTGGTCCTCTAGCAATACTAAAGATGACCAATGAGATTTTAAAAAGTATCTTTCTGAACTCATGGATTAAAAATTCTTTATATGTGTTAATTCACTGCAGTTTTCTCATTGATGTTTAATGTGTTTCATCTTTGGTCAATGGAGTCTCTTTAAGCCTCTAAGTCTTTGTCATCGTCAATAGCTTGTCTGCTTGCTGGTGTGACAAGATGGTCCAGATTCATCTTAGACATTGCCTGCTATAGACATAGAGCTAGCCATTTCTCCAGTAACTCTTGGTTCCTGTTAGTGGCAAATGATATTTGGAGACCACTATTTGGAAACTAGGAGTGCTCATTGCTGATGGGTTGGGTATATTTTTCTAGTCCTTTTAGAAAATACATCATGGTTTTGTATTGATACTTCCTACTTGATCTCATACATTTTATATCTGTTTTCCTTCTTCTGCTGCTGCTGCTAAGTTGCATAAGTCGTGTTCAACTCTGCAACCCCATAGATGGTAGCCTACCCTTGTAACATGACCCAAATTTGTTTTCAGTGATTTCAATATAATTTCTCATTTATTTTTTCCCACAATAAGAGACTGAATAAATTAACACTATCAACAACAATACGATTACTAGAAAGAGTTTAAAAAGCATTTTTGTTTTTGCTCTTCTTTTTAACCTTAGAGTATATCCCAAAAGGATATACAGCCAAATTCCTGTATTTAAAACCAGTTGAAAGTAGTTTCTATCTTATGTTTTATGCCCTCAGATTCAATACAATTGAGTTCATTGGTTTCATTCCCCTTTCACTTTGAGGGAGGTTTTTTTTTTTTTTTTTAATTTAAAATACTTCTGAGATTTCAGCTTTAAATCTATGGATCAAGATATACTCAGAGAAGTCTGACCTCTATTCTGGTTCCCTCTAACTCATCACCTCTGTCCCCTTATGGCTATAGTTCACATTTCCATTTTTGATATAAGCAAGAAAGAAAACACCAAGATAGCCACACATGACAAGTCAAATTTCTCTTTAATTTGCCTGAGCAAATAGACTTGTAACTATGGGGTCTTACCCAGTTTTACTAATAAATAAGAGATTCTTATGCAGATTTACTAATGATTTCAAGGATATAAAGCCAAAGGCTCAGGCAAACGAAAGAGAAATTTGATTTGTCCTGTGTGGCTATCTTGGTGTTTCCTTTCTGCATTGGATACATTCTCTAGCTAGTATCAGATGAGGTCTTTAAATGAGATTTGTGTCTGACCTCACATAGCAAAAAAGGAATTGTTTAATGAAGCCTCCCTATTTTGTATTTAGATTGGTAAAGGGCTTATGTGACATTTTCTCTGGAGCCATGCCTTATAATCCATAGATTTCCAGGGATAATCTTGCTAAAAGTATTTCACAGATAAGGGCACTCCTACTATTAGATATCTTTAGCCTGAAGATATTTAGGTTACATTTACCAAAAAATTAGACTAGAACACCTGTGTTTTTCTCTTTCCTAGAGAATGTCCCTTATCAGAGAGAAACAGATCATGGGCCAGCAGCTTTAACAAGGAGCAAGAATTCCCTCTAATGAATACCTTAACAATGACCACACTGCTTCATAGGTCTTTTAAATTTCTTTTAGCAACTCAATTACTCCTTTTTCTTCTTTATTCACTGTTATTTGAACCTTTTTCCAATGTGTTGATGGAAACATTTAACTTGAGTGTGTAATTTTTCTAAGGCCAAATTCACTGCCTTCTCTGGCCAGTTAGTTTCCATAGGTGTTAGATCTATTGAGAGACTTAATTCAGCTTCCTCTAAATATTTTTTCATCATAGAAATCATTGTTTACATAAATCTTGATTTTTTATTTAAAGATATACTTACAAATTCTCTGTTGCACCATATAGCTGTAGAAGAGATTAATATTTGATATACCATGTATTATTTAATATTATAGGATGATTATATTCCTCCTCAATAGAAATGGCTTCCCCTCATCCACATTCCACATTACACAGATGGCAACTAGACTATACTGTTAAATAAATTCTGGATCGCATTTGGTTTGTTCCATGTATTATGGTACAGGTTTTTACAGATGTCATTATGTAAATTTACTCTTGCTAGGGAAAACACAGATTGCTTCTATAACTAAACCTCTATATTTGTTGGTTTTAAGAACCCAGGTAGCTAACTCAGGAATCTGATGAAGGCATATACCTTAGCATTCCATTCTCTTTTCAGAGATGGACACTGAATTTTTTTGTTGAATATCCACATGATGCACTTTGTTGTTGTTCAGTCACTAAGTCATGTCCGACTGTTTGCAACTTCATTGTCTATGGCATGCCAGGTTCCTCTGTCTTCCACTATCTCCTGGAGTTTGCTCCAATTCATGTCCATTGACTCTGTGATGCTACTTAACCATCTCATCTTCTGTCTCCCCCTTCTCCTTTTGCTTTCAGTCTTTCCCAGCATCAGGGTCTTTTCCAGTGAGTCAGCTGTTTGCATCAGGTGGCCAAAATAGTAGCGCTTTAGCTTCAGCAACAGTTATTCCAATAAGTATTCCAGGGTTGATTTCCTTTTGTTTGACTGGTTTGATCTCCTTGCTGTCCAAGGGACTCTCAAGAGTGTTCTCTAGCACTGCAGTTCTAAAGCATCAATTCTGCGGTGCTTAGCCTTCTTTATGGTCCAACTCTCACATCAGTATGACTACTGGAAAAACCATACCTTTGATTCTACAAACATCTGTCAGCAAAGTGATGTCTCTGCTTTTGAATACACTGTTAAGGTTTGTCAGAGCTTTCCTTCCAAGAAGCAAGTGTCTTTTAATTTCGTGACTGCAGTCATCATCTACAGTGATTTTGGAGCCCAAGAATAGAAAATCTGTCACTGCTTCCACTTTTTCCCCTTCTGTTTGCCATGAAGTGATGGGACTGGATGCCATCACAATTTCTGAATATTGTTTCACACCAGCTTTCTCACTCTCACCAAGAGGCTCTTTAGTTCCTCGTCACTTTCTGCCATTAGAGTGGTGTCATATGCATATCTGAGGTTGTTGATAATTCTCCCAGAAATCTTTGTGTGTGTGTGTGTGTGTGTATGTTTCTTTTGCTTTTTTTTTTTACAATAGTAAAAGATGTTTATCAGTTTTCACAATAATAGCCAGACAGAAAATAAAGGATAATTACAATTGCAAGCCATTATGGGAACATGATTAACCAAACAATATAAAAAATAATTGGGCTTCCCTGGTAGCTCAGAGGTTAAAGCGTCTGCCTGTAATGCGAGAGACCAGGGTTCGATCCCTGAGTTGGGAAGATCCCCTGGAGAAGGAAATGCAACCCACTCCAGTACTCTTGCCTGGAAAATCCTATGGACCGAGGAGCCTGGTAGGCTACAGTCCACGGGGTCGCAAAGAGTCGGACACGACTGAGCGATTTCACTTCATAAAATAATTACATACAATTTGAGGGGTCAAGCAGAATGATGTGATCAGTGGAAGTGCATACATGCACATGTTTTCATCTGCTCAGCCAGTCTATGTCTTTTGATTGGTGCATTTAATACATTTACATTTAAGGTAAGTATCAATATGTATGCTCCTGTTACCCTTTTCTCAATTGTTTTGGGTTTACTTTCTGTAGGTAGGGCTTTTCCTTCTCTTGTTTTCTGCCTAGAGACGTTTCTTTAGCATTTGTTGTAAAGCTGGTTTGGTGGTGCTGAATTCTTTTTTTTGCTTGCCTAGAAAGCTTTTGATTTCTCCATCAAATCTGAATGAGAGTCTTGCTGGGTAGAGTATTCTTGGTTATAGTCTCTTGCCTTTCATCACTTTAAATATGTCATGCCATTTCCTTCCGACTTGTGGAGTTTCTGTTGAGAAATCAGTTGATAGCCTAATGGGAGTTCCCTTGTATATGTCATTTTTCCCTTGTTGCTTTTAATATTTTATCTGTGTCTTTAATTTTTGTCTGTTTGATTATTGTGTGTCTGGGTGTGTTCCTCCTTGGGTTTATCCTGCCTGGAACTCTCTGTGCTTCCTGGAGTTGGTTGATTATTTCCTTTCCTATGTTAGTTTCCCAGCAATCTTAATTCCAGCTTGTGATTGATCCAGCCCAGCATTTCACATGATGCCATCTGCATAGAACTTAGATAAGCAGGGTGACAGTATACTCCTTTGTTGTACTCCTTTCCCGATTTTAAACCAGTCAGTCATTCCATGTCAGTTGTAACTGTTACTTCTTGACCCACATACAGGTTTCTCAGGAGACAGGTAAGGTCATCTTATATTCCCATCTCTTTAAGACTCTTCCATGATTTGTTGTGATACACATGGTCAAAGGCTTTAGCATAATCAATGAAGCAGAAGTTTTTCTGAAACTTCTTGCTTTCATCATGATCCAAGGAATGTCGGCAGTTTGATCTCTGGTTCCTTGGCCTCTTTGAAACCCAGCTTGTACATCTGGAAGCTCTCTGTTCACCTACTGCTGAAGCCTAGCTTGAAGGATTTTGAGCATAACCTTGCTGGCATATGAAATGAATGCAATTGTCTGGTAGTTTGAACATTTTTTGGTATTGCCCTTCTTTGGGATTGGAATGAAAACTGATCTTTTCCAGACCTGTGGCCATTGCTGAGTTTTCCAAATTTGCTGGCATATTGAACAGCACTTTAACAGCATCATCTTTCAGGATTTTAAATAGCTCAGCCAGAATTCTGTTACCTCCATTAGCTCTGTTTTTAGTAATGCTTCCTAAGAGCCACTTGACTTCACACTCCAGGAAGTGACGTTACCACACTATCATGGCTATCTGGGTCATTAAGACCTTTTTCGTATAGTTCTTCAGTGTATTCTTGCCACCTATTAATCTCTTCTGCTTCTGTTAGGTCCTTACCATTCCTGTCATTTATCATGCCCATCCTTGCATAAAATGTTCCCTTGTATAGCCAGTTTTCTTACAAAGATTTCTAGTCTTGCAGGAAAACATTCTATTGTTTTCTTCTGTGTCTTTGTATTGTTCATTTAAGAAGGCCATCTTACTACTCCCTGCTATTCTGCAAAACACTTCATTCAGTTGGGTATGTCTGTCCCTTTCTCCCTTGCCTTTCATTTCTCTTCTTTTTTTTCAGCTATTTGTAAATCCTCCTCAGACAACCATTTCACCTTCTTCCATTTCTTTTTCTTTTGGGATGATTTTGATCACTGCCTCCTGTACAATGTTACAAACCTCCATCCATAGTTATTCAGACACTGTTTACCAGGTCTAAGTCCTTGAATCTATAGTCACCTCCACTGTACAATCTTAAGGGATTTGATTTAAGACATACCTAAATGGCCTAGTGGTTTTCCATACTTTCTTCAATTTAAGGCTGAATTTTGTAAAATTTTGTGGCTCATGATCTGAGCCACAGTCAGCTCCAAGTCTTGTTTTTACTGACTGTGTGGAACTTCTCCATCTTTGGCTGCAAAGAACGTAATCAATCTGATTTTGGTGTTAACCATCTAGTGATGTCCATGTGTAGAGCCATCTCTTGTGTTGTTGGAAAAGGGTATTTCCTATGACCATGGTGTTCTCTTGGCAAAACTGTTAGCCTTTAATCTGCTTCATTTTGTACTCCAAGGTCAAACTTGCCTGTTATTCCAGGTATCTCTTGACTTCCTACTTTTGCATTGCAGTCCCCTATGATGAAATGACATCTTTTTTTGATGTTAATTCCAAAAGGTCTTGTAGATCTTCATAACTGGTCAAATTCAGCTTCTTGGCATCATTGGTTGGAGCTTAGACTTGGATTACTGTGATACTGAATGGTTTGCCTTGAGAATAAACCAAGATCATTCCGTCATTTTTGAGGTTGCTTCCAAGTACTGCATTTTGGATTCTTTTTTTGACTATGAGGGCTACTGCATTTCTTCCAAGGGATTCTTGCCCACAGTAGTAGATATAGTGGTCATCTGAATTAAATTCACCCATTCCCGTCCAATTTAGTTTGTTGATTCCTAAGATGTTGGTGTTCAATCTTGCCATCTCTTTGACTAGACTATGTCCAATTTACCTTGATTCATGAACCTAACATTCCCGCTTCCTATACAGTATTGTTTTCACAGCATCAAACTTTACTTTCACCATCAGACATACCCACAGCTGAGCATCATGCTTGCTTTGGCCCAGCCACTTCATTCTTACTTGTGTGCTTTATGCTCAGTTGTGTCAGACTCTGTGACACTATGGAGTGTAGCCTGCCATGGTTATTCTGTCCATGGAATATCCCAGGCAAGAATATTGGAGCAGGTTGCCATTTCCTCTTCCAGGTGATCTTCCTGACCTAGGGATCGAACCCAAATCTCTTGCATTGCCAGGCAGATTCTTTACCACTGATCCACCTGGCAAAGTAATTGCCCTCTGTTCTTCTCTAGTAGTATATTTGGTACCTTATGACTGGGAGGGCTTATCTTCTGGCATCATATATTTTGCCTTTTCATACTGTCCATGGGGTTCTCTAGGCAAGAATACCAAAGTGGATTGCTGTTTCCTTCTCCAGTGGACCTTGTTTTGTCAGAACTCTTCACTATGACCTGTCTTGGATTGCCTTGCATAGCATGGCCCATAGCTTCACTGAGTTACAGAAGCCCTTTTGCCATGACAAGGTTTTGATCCATGAAGGGGTTCATGAACTGTAGCACACCAGACTCTCCTGTCCACGGAATTTCCCAGGCATGAATACTGGAATGAGTTGCCGTTTCCTTCTCCAGGAGATCTTCTTGACCCAGGGATTGAACTCATGTCTTCTGCATTGGCAGGCAGTTTCTTTACTACTGAGCCAGCAGGGAAGCCTGTGACCCACTTTAATTCTTCCTAATTCCCACAGAGCTTTCCTTGAGTGCCACATAAGGATATTTTCTATTGTCTAATGATCTAGGACCCACTTGCAGTTGACTACAACCCAGAGTCTGCAAATATCTAAATGATCCTCTGAGATTAGGAGCCTAATTCCTCTCCCAAATGCTAACCTAACATCTCTCAACTCTGCCAAATAACCAGATTTGCCTTTCCTTCTCCCCTCAAGGTTTTTTTCCTATCAGCAAGGCAGATGGCTGCCAATTTCCAAACAGTAACATGGCCCTCAAGGCAGGAACTCCCATTAGTGAACCAGTCAGCTGCTTGTCTTGACAGGGAGAGAATCATAGGGCTTGGACCACTGAGCAGTATAGGGAAGGGAGATCCTCAGAGGGCTTTCCCATTGGCTCTATGAGCAACTTTTTCTCGTATTCAGTGCACTCACCCTGAACTTCCCACCTAGTATCCTCTTCCTTTCAGGATTTGAAACAGCTCAACTGGAATTCCATCACCTCTGCTAGCTTTGTTCTTAGTGATGCTTTCTAAGGCCCACTTGACTTCACATTCCAAGATGTCTGGCTCTAGATTAGTGATCAGATCATCATGATTATCTGGGTCGTGAAGATCTTTTTTGTACAGTTCTTCTATGTCTTCTTGCCACCTCTTCTTAATATCTTCTGCTTCTGTTAGGTCCAGACCATTTCTGTCCTTTATCGAACCTTATCTCTAATTTTCTTGAAGAGATCTCTAGTCTTTCCCATTCTGTTCTTTTCCTCTATTTCTTTGCATTGATCGCTGAAGAAGGCTTTCTTATCTCTCCTTGCTATTCTTTGGAACTCTGCATTCAGATGCTTATATCTTTCCTTTTCTCCTTTGCTTTTCACCTCTCTTCTTTTCACAGCTATTTGTAAGGCCTCCCCAGACAGCCATTTTGCTTTTTTGCATTTCTTTTCCATGGGGATGGTCTTGATCCCTGTCTCCTGTACAATGTCACGAACCTCATTCCATAGTTCATCAGGCACTCTATCTATCAGATCTAGGCCCTTAAATCTATTTCTCACTTCCACTGTATAATCATAAGGGATTTGATTTAGGTAATACCTGAATGGTCTAGCGGTTTTCCCTACTTTCTTCAATTTAAGTCTGAATTTGGCAATAAGGAGTTCATGATCTGAGCCACAGTCAGCTCCCGGTCTTATTTTTGTTGACTGTATAGAGCTTCTCCATCTTTGGCTGCAGAGAATATAATCAATCTGATTTCGGTGTTGACCATCTGGTGATGTCCATGTGTAGAGTCTTCTCTTGTGTTGTTGGAAGAGGGTGTTTGCTATGACCAGTGCATTTTCTTGGCAAAACTCTATTAGTCTTTGCCCTGCTTCATTCCACATTGCAAGGCCAAATTTGCCTGTTACTCCAGGTGTTTCTTGACTTCCTACTTTTGCATTCCAGTTCCCTATCATGAAAAGGACATCTTTTTTGGGTGTTAGTTCTAAAAGATCTTGTAGGTCTCCATAAAACCATTCAACTTCAGTTTCTTCAGCGTCACTGGTTGGGGCATAGACTTGGATAACTGTGATATTGAATTCCAATTCCAAAGAAAGGCAATGCAAAAGAATGCTCAAACTACCGCACAATTGCACTCATCTCACATGCTAGTAAAGTAATGCTCAAAATTCTCCAAGCCAGACTTCAGCAATATGTGAACTATGAACTCCCTGATGTTCAAGGTGGTTTTCGAAAAGGCAGAGGAACCAGAGATCAAATTGCCAACATCTGCTGGATCATGGAAAAAGCAAGAGAGGTCCAGAAAAACATCTATTTCTGCTTTATTGACTATGCCGAAGCCTTTGACTGTGTGGATCACAATAAAGTGTGGAAAATTCTGAAAGAGATGGGAATACCAGACCACCTAACCTGCCTCTTGAGAAATCTGTATGCAGGTCAGGAAGCAACAGTTAGAACTGGACATGGAACAACAGACTGGTTCCAAATAGGAAAAGGAGTACATCAAGGCTGTATATTGTCACCCTGCTTATTTAACTTCTATGCAGAGTACATCATGAGAAACGCTGGACTGGAAGAAGCACAAGCTGGAATCAAGATTGCTGGGAGAAATATCAATCACCTCAGATATGCAGATGACACCACCCTTATGGCAGAAAGTGAAGAGGAACTCAAAAGCCTCTTGATGAAAGTGAAAGAGGAGAGTGAAAAAGTTGGCTTAAAGCTCAACATTCAGAAAACGAAGATCATGGCATCTGGTCCCATCTCTTCATGGGAAATAGATGGGGAAACAGTAGAAACAGTGTCAGACTTTATTTTTGGGGGGCTCCAGTATCACTGAAGATGGTAATTGCAGCCATGAAATTAAAAGATGCTTACTTCTTGGAAGAAGAGTTATGACCAACCTAGATAGTATATTCAAAAGCAGAGACATTACTTTGCCAACTAAGGTCATCTAGTCAAGGCTGTGTTTTTCCTGTGGTCATGTATGGATGTGAGAGTTAGACTGTGAAGAAGGCTGAGCACCGAAGAATTGATGCTTTTGAACTGTGGTGTTGGAGAAGACTCTTGAGAGTCCCTTGGACTGCAAGGAGATCCAACCAGTCCATTCTGAAGGAGATCAACCCTGGGATTTCTTTAAGGAATGATGCTAAAGCTGAAGCTCCAGTACTTTGGCCACCTCATGCGAAGAGTTGACTCACTGGAGAAGACTCTGATGCTGGGAGGGATTGGGGGCAGGAGGAGAAGGGGACGACTGAGGATGAGATGGCTGGATGGCATCACCGACTCGATGGATGTGAGTGTGAGTGAATTCCGGGAGATGGTGATGGACAGGGAGGCCTGTCGTGCTGCGATTCATGGGGTCGCAAGGAGTCAGACACGACTGAGCGACTGAACTGAACTGAACTGAACCCTCTCCTCGTAGCATTGCCTGCTGATCTGCTTTGCTGGGATGCCTTTTCTCTATTCAATATCTCTCTGGCATCATCCAAGGCAGGATTGATATCTAGCCTCAGAATTATTTGATGTCCTTCTTTGAGAACAGTTTGACCAAAACCCAGTAACAAGACAGCAGCTCTATTTCAGGTGGGTTTTAATGAGGAGCTGCCTCTTAGTTTTCAAATCCAAATCCAAGAGGTCTTTGCTGAGTAGCCCTATTTGATTTCTCCCGAAGACTTCACATCTATATATATTCTAAGAGGCGAATATTCTTATATAATCTGAGTAGTCGCATTACGAGGTGTTAGTTGGGCTCCCTGCACCATTATCTTTTGCAAATCTTTTTTTTTCCCCCTTAGGACCCCACTTAAAATAAGATTTATTTTCGATTACTTTGTGATAGGGGCTAGCAATAGTCTTACAGGAGCAGTGTAATTTTACCAAAACTCAAATAACCCTCCTAGCTGTGAGTTTCTTGCTTGCTAGAGATAATAACTTGTTTCTCACAGTTTAAAGAATGCATTTGGTTGCTACTGGAATTTCTGATTGGGTTCAATTTAAATTGTAGCTGGATTTATCAGCTATCCTCTTTGTCATAAAAGTGGCTGTGGTTCTTAACTCCTCTTGACCTTTTTCCTCTGAGGAGTCAATTAACATAATAGCATCTATGTAGTACATTAACTTGTTCTTAATGGTGGTTTAGTACACATCTTGACTCACTAAATTTTGGCAATATGCCAGGAAATGTAATTTGCAGTACAGTAAATTTACCCTGGTTTCCATTCCATGAAAATGCAAACTGTGTCTGGTTAGATTCTGAATTTGGAATTGATAAAAAGGCATTGTGCTAGATATTGTTATATCTAATTTAATAGATAAATGGCATAGCATGCTGCCTTGACTTGTCACACTTCTTATATAGTTTTTACATATTAGATATAACTGAAGCAACCAGAGGAACCACCTTGTTTGATCCTTGACTATCTGTTATTTACCTTCAGGAACCTTCTGCTTGTATAGTAGCTAGGACTGTTAAAAAGAGGGTTAGTGGGAATCAAAACTCCTTAACCCTTTCCTTAATTGGAACAATGGTCTATTGTTGCCCTCCTAGAATTCTGTACTGCTAGTGTTAGTACAATTCTAAAGGTTCTCATTTAGCATGACTAATTAAAACTGGGTAAGAAGTGAACTTAGGCAATGTTCCCTGTAAAAGAACAAAGGCAACAGGCTTCATGTTTTCAGCTACAGAAAAGGGAGGCTATATTTTAGTCAATAAACATTCCGTTTATATTCAGATTATTACATTGATTATGTGACATTTTCCAAGGACCCTTACCCCACAAATCCAAATTATGATATTTCATCATAAGCAATCTTAAACCAACCAAATACATCCTGCTAAAAGCATTCTGCTGACAAGGAAATTCTTGCTAGCAAGTATGATTTCACCAGATTTTTTGTAATTTGATTTATAAGGAGATTTGACTGTTGTGGCTCAGATGGTAAAGAATCTACCTGAGTTCAATCCCTGGGTCAAGAAGATCCCCTGGAGAAAGGTATTACAATCCACTCCAGTATTCTTGCCTGGAGAATCCCACAGATGGAGGAGCCTGGCAGGCTGCCATCCAGGGGTTACACAGAGTTGGACATGACTGAAGCAACCTAGCACACATGCACTTTCTTTTCACTTAGGACATCTTTCACCATATAAAAGAAGAAAGTGGATTGCTGTTTTGCTACTTAACTATCTATTTCATAAAGGCTTTTGAATTTCTGCCAGTATATCTTTTGAAGATGATCCTAAGAATAGTATTTTCTGAATCAAAGGGCAAATACATATACACTTTTGCTGGAAAATACAAAATTATGTGCCATAGGGAAATTTGCATTTCTACCATTAAAGTATGATAGTTCCTGTTATCCCACAGCTTCTCCAGCAGAGTATGCTATGCTTTGAAGATTTTGCTATTCTGATAGGTGAGAAATGGTATCTCAGATAATTTGCTCTTATGTTATTATAATCTTTTTGGACATCATCTTGCTTGTGTCAGAATTTGACAGTGTTGATCATTACCTCTTAGATGTCTCTCACTTGTCTTGGAGATATCACTTTCTCAGTTCTTCTAATTCTTTTTGGCTAGTTCCTTCCCTTTGCAAACTTTAAAAAATGGACTTTGCCAAACATCAATCTTTAGACCTCTTCTTTCTATTTTCTCCCTTGGTCACCTCAATCAGTATTGTGGTTTAAACTATGTATATTTACTAATGATTCCCAAGTGTATGTTTTCATCCTTCTAATGTGTGCATGAACACATACACCTCTTCATATTGCCACTAAGTTATCTAAATAAGCATCGCATATTTGCATGTCCAAAACTAACTCTTTTTAGCCACCATACCTGATACTCCCCGAGTTATCTTACATGGCAAGTCTTCCTGTAGTTCAGAACAAAATTTCTTTTTTATTTGACCAAAATCCAATTCATTGACAAATCTCATCATCTCCACTTTTGAAATATATCCAGATTCTCACTCCATCTTAACACTTTCATTACTACAAGTCTAGCCCAAACCACTATCATCTAGCCTGGATTATTGTAACCTTGAGTTATTACTGTAGTCTTTGATTGGTTTCCCTGCTTCTCCCCTTGCCCTACTCCCCTGCATCTGCACCACCAACCCTGTTTTTTAAAAAGAAGCCAGAGTCTTACTTTTTAAGAGCAACATTATTCGGGTAAGATTTATATAAAACAAAATGTACTCATTTTAAATGTACAGTTTGATTCCTTTAAAATATACCCTGTGCCTATCTGTGATCAATCCCTGATCCCATACCCAAGCAGCAACTACTCTATTTTCTGTTCCTACTGTTTTGCCTTTTCTAGAAATTTCATTTAATTAATTACTATGACTTCAGTCTTTTAGGTCTGTGGTCTGTCACTGGCATGATGTTTTTGAAATTTATTCATGTTGTTGCACACATATATAGTTTGTTCCTTTTTATTGTTCAGAAGTGTTCCATTATATGGATAGACTACAGTTTATTGATTTACATGTTGATGGACATTTGGATTGCTTCCAGTTTCTACCTATTTTGATTAAAAGTGGTATGAACATTTACATACACATATTTTTGCAACCATAAGCTGTTAATTATCTTCAGTAAATATCTAATAGTAAAATTATTGTATCACATGGTAACTATAACGTCTAGCTTTTAAGAATATGATAAATTATTTGCAAAGTGGCTTTACCATTTTATAGTACTAACAAAGAGTTATAGTTGTTCCACATTTTCACTAATCTTGATATTGTCAGTTTTTTCAATTTTAGACTTTCAAGTGTGGGTGTGCTGGTTACTCAGTGTGGATGACCAGTGATTATGAGTATCTTTTCATGTGCCTATTGGCCATTCATATATATTTTTTATGAAGTGTCTGTTTAAATATTTTGCCTATTTTTGTTTGTCTTTTTATAATTGAACTGTTTTAAAAATATATTCTGAATACAAATCCTTAGACAAATATATGTATTGCAAATACTTTCTCCTAGTCTTTGACTTGACTTTTTCATTTTCTTAAATGTGCCTTTCAAAGAGTAGATGTTTTATAACTTCTACTCATTGAATTCACAATATGCTACTAGAATACATTCTTTTATTCTTCTACCCACATTATGTTGTTTTTATTTTTGCTTCTTTTAATCAATTATATTAAAAATATTTTTAAATAGAGGAAAATATTTGTTTTATATCTCAAAAGCATTTGTTTTATATCTCCCCCCATATTTACCATTTCTAGCACTTT
Source organism: Capricornis sumatraensis (assembly GCF_032405125.1). Taxonomy (NCBI): domain Eukaryota; kingdom Metazoa; phylum Chordata; class Mammalia; order Artiodactyla; family Bovidae; genus Capricornis; species Capricornis sumatraensis. Next base: position 35,893,860 of record NC_091085.1, on the reverse strand, counting down.
TATTCTTTTGAAATCAAAGATTTTGTTTTTCAATCTGGCTTTATTTTCTTCTGTCTCAAGAACTTCCTTTAGTATTTTCTAGAGTTTAAATATGCTGGGAGAAATTCTCTCCAAATTTTCTTGTCAGAAAAATCTTTAATTTTTGAAAGATAATTTCATTGAGCATGGAGCTCTAGGCTGACTTTGTCTTTCAGTATGATAAAGACATAATTTCATTGCCTTCTTATTTTCATAGTTGCAGATGAGATATGCTGTTTTCTTATTTTTTTTCTCTTTGTTTAATCACGTATCTTCATTTGGTCACTCACTTTTGTGATTTTCCTTTTATCACTGAGTTTTGGTAGCTTGTTTCTAATGTGCCATAGTATAGATTTCTTGACCATTATCTTAACTGGGGTTTTGTTGAACTTCTTGAGTCTCTGAATTTGGAGTTTTAATAAAAATTGGGAAGATTTTAGCCATTAATTTTTTTAAGTTATATAATTTATTTTTTAATTTAAATTTATTTATGTTTAATTGGAGAATAATTGCTTTACAATATTATGTTGGTTTCTGCCATGTATCAACATGAATCAGCTATAGTTATACATATGTCCACTCCCTGATTGATTTTTAATTGGAAGATAATTTCTTTACAGTTTAGTGTTGGTTTCTGCTGTACAACAATGTGAATCAGCTATATGTATACATATATTCTCTCCCTCTAGAGCTTCCCTCCCACCACCACCCTATTCCAGCTCTCTAGGTCATCACATAGTACCGAACTGAGCAGTTATAGAGCTGTTTCCTGCTAGCTATTTTACATGTGGTACTGTATATATCCGGAGAAGGCGATGGCACCCCACTCCAGTACTCTTGCCTGGAAAATCCCATGGACGGAGGAGCCTGGTAGGCTGCAGTCCATGGGGTCGCTGAGGGTCGGACATGACTGAGCGACTTCTCTTTCACTTTTCACTTTCGTGCATTGGAGAAGGAAATGGCAACCCACTCCAGTGTTCTTGCCTGGAGAATCCCAGGGACGGGGGAGGCTGGTGGGCTGCCGTCTATGGGGTCGCACAGAGTCGGACACGACTGAAGCGATTTAGCAGCAGCAAACAATGGCAATGTGTCCAGTAATCTGCCAGTTAATTGGCACCCTTTCCTTGGTCCGATCCAGAGAGACTGGTCACAGGAATACTGGGGAAATGGGAACCACTTTCTGCCTTGTTTGCCCACATGACTTTCACTATGATCCCATCTTCTTTACTTTACCCTCTCTGTTATGTCATTGCTCTATTTCCCCTTCTTCTCTCCCATATGTAGCAGAACGGAAAACCTTAACCTGCTTTCCTTTGAGCAGGGAGGATGGCTGGGGTGAGGAGAAAAAACCAACAGCCAATCCTTCTATACGAAAATTTGCTTTAGGGGTTGAGAGGGTTATGGCAGGGTTTTTCAGTTCTTCAAAATTAGGAAACAAAAAGTCTTTTAATACAAAATACTGAATTTCAGGTTATCATGGCATTCACTAATTCTTTTATTTTCCTTTATGTAGTCTTAATATATTTTCAGCTTAATATGTTGACAACCCTTACCATTAAACATTGCTAACTGGCTCACTTGAACAAGGGAAGGGGAGAAACTTGCTGTCTTGGAGAATGTATTATACATTTCTGCATAACCCACATTTAACTTCTAAAACATCTAGAACATTATTACATTTGCAGTGAGGCAAATAGAAAGTGGTAGAAGGGCAGGCAAACCTCATATATTAGGTATTAGCTGGTGGCCTTTGAAAGTGCAGAGAATACACAATCATGCTGTACATTGCATATTACTTTTTCATTAATTCCTTTAAATGGCAGTGAAGAGCAGCTGATGGTAGCTCCTTTAAACTTTACCTCTTTTCCTCCTTCAGTTTGACCTTGTACCTCAAGTCATAATGTATTTCACTGACTGTTATTGCAAAAGTATTTTGACTGGTAATTCCAATGGGATAGGTCACTTTCAGTGGCTCTCAATTATACCGCTTGAAACTAATAGTAATAGCACAATATCACTGTGCCAATAGCTGAGGAAATAATGGAATTCAAAATAGTTATCCAACAGGTTGGTCTAGAAATAAAACTGTTTATCCAAAACAAAATCTATTCCAATTTAATGCAGGGTGATATATACCTTTATATATGTATCAGAAGTCTTTGTTAAAATGTGCAAATACAGTTATGAATTTACATAACTTTGGCAGTTATCTGAGCTGAACCCTACCAATTTGCTAGAATTATTTTGAAATAATTATTGTATACTGATAACTTAAGCCTTGGATGTTGGACTCTCACCATCAAGTAATTCCTGAAACAGCATTTAGAACCATTTTATCACAGTGTTTTTCTAGAACATTGTTTCTTACTGCTTTTTGCCACTAGATGGAAGAAGCAGGTTAACAAAATGATATTTTTGGTGTTTTACTCAACTCTACCCAGAAACAACCACAACACTGTGTTTAAAATAATGACAGTCTCAGCATTCTTTTTTATTTTTACTGAACTATTTCTTTTCATGTACATACTCGATCTAAAAAGTGTATTTCTTTTGTATTTTTATAGAGATTAATTTTCTTTTTATTATTTTAAAGGACTGAAATTTTCAAAAACAACCAAGAAGGAAAGCAACTGCTACTGGAAGAGGAGCGGTAAGAATTATAATAAGATATTGGTATATAAAAAATGGATATGTGGCAAAGTAATTCTTCATGTGCATTACTGTCCAATAAATAACAATCCTCCTTCGTGTAATTATTCTTTTGTGCCACAAATGCTTACTGAGCAGTTGGCACATTGAAGACACTAAACAAAGTGCTGAGAAACATACAAGGGATGACTTAAGTTCAGTAATTGCTTATAAAATTTTTACATTCTACAGGGGAGTTGAGCAAGATTCATTTATGCATCATTTAAAATAAGGTAAAAATGGATAAATACTAGAAATACAGGTACAATATTTTGGACATAGAGGGAGTGTAGGTTTGGAGTGTCACTTTAACCTGAGGAGAGCAGGAATCACTTCATGAAGAAACTGGAATTAAGAGGAACAGTTGATGTGGAAGGGGCAGAGAATGGCTTTCCTATGATAGAGGCAGAATGAGCAAAGGCGCAGTTTAAAAGCATGTATAATGTATAGTGATGAAATGACAGTGCATTTTAAAAAGCAACTTAAATGTTTATATAGGTAAGACATTGTAAAATGTAGTTTTTGAGCAAATGATAGATATAGGAAGGTGCTAAAGCACTGTGTAAGAGGGTAGGCATTCCTGAAAAGTGAAGCTTCAGCTTAGAGACAGAAGATCCCTCAAGATGAAGTAGCCTGGTAATGAGAACACTAGTATCCGTCTGATGCCTGTGTCTTATCAAATGTAGGTTTACTGTGCATGTGGGTCTGTAAATTGGTAGGAAGACTCCATAAGAGAATGATGAACTCTGACGAATGAGGGCAATTTCCTGCAGCTTCTATTGTTCTTCACCACTCTACACATGTTAGAAAGGAGACCAAGGTGGTAAACAGTGTCATTTGACTCCAAAAAATAGTATTTAATGTTTGGAATAACACATGGTTCTCCCTACCTTTATACCTAGTGTCTACCAATGTGAATTATCAAAGATTTCTATTCCAGCTGTTGAAGGCAATGAGCTTGAACCCTGATGTTATGAGTGGCTATAAAGTTATCTAGCTTTTAAATCCAACCTCAGAATTTGATTTTATGACCTCCTGTGGAACTATAGCCACAGGTTAACTAAAGGTTATGAAGTAATATTTCCTTTTTATGGTTTTGAATTCACTGCCTTGTAATTTCAGAGATCACCTTGTTCTACTGTAGGACAAGCTTCATGGTTTTATAATTTTGTACAGCTCAGTGAGGATCTTGTAACTGTTTTCCAAATTCAGATTCTATTTTATTCCTATAATGTTATTTGTATCTACTTCATCACTATTTTAATTGCTAGAAATGTATGTAGGAGACCTCAATATAGTTTTTAGCTTATAGTTCCTATTTTTTCTATTTCTTATTTATAAGTAAGGTATAATTAAAACAAAATTAAATATCATTTTTTATCTTGATGGGAGTAAAAATGCTATGCTTTAAGTCTTATTTAAATTTGGTAAGTCTGTGATCGTACACAGGATTATTGAATTACCTGGTATGTAATGTACATATATATTTTTATATATTTATATTTCAGATGAATAAATTCAAATTATAAACAGCCTCACCATTTTATTCTACAAAGCAACATTTTGGTAATAGCTAAATATATTCATATTTCACCAAATTCAAATTAGTAGTCTTGATTATTTTAACACACATATAAAATATTAACTTTGTTTATATCTTATTAAATAAAGCTGATAATTTTATTTTATTGCTACTTAGTGTGCCCTATAAAATATAAACTAATTCCCCTTCAAAGAGAATGACGTCAGTTTGATTTTATGACTTTTTTGCCCCTCTACAGTTAAATCTTAAAAAAATTATAACTCAATAGTAGTATTGGATCTGAAAAAACAGAACTTCAAAAGTACTTATTAGAGGGATAAAAAATGGCTGTAGAAGCCTACATTAATTATTGGCTTTCTTTTAGGACTGTGTCTACATAGGCAAGATAGAGAATAGAGGTGCTTATCTGAAAGAGCAGGGCAAAAATTTTAAGCCCTGTAATTGAAGCAATGATACAGTAAGGAGTCTGTAGCCTGCTTATTCAGACTGTGTATTTATATTGATTCCATTGGCTTAGCATAATTGTGTTTAACTCTCTATAACTCTTTACCCTTATAGATTTCAGTAGAAAATCTAAAAATAAAATTTTCTAATTTGATACAGCCTCACCCTACCTTTAATGTAGCTTGGTTTCCTATTATTTGTCACATGAAAATCATTGGTGATTTTCCTATAGAGACTTTTCTTTTTTAAAATCTGACAAGAGAAGTTTATATGGCTCAATAAAACATGTCTGTTAAAAGTGTTATTTGCTCTTTATTAACTTTTAGAAGTTTATTTCTTCCAGTTTAGAATAATGTAGTTTTGCCTTTCAGGAGTCATAGCATTTTTGGCCAAATTATATCTCTTTGTTACTACAGGTAATATAATATTCCTTTGTGGAAATCCAATTAAAACAAAACTCATCAGTCCAAATTCTGTTCTTTGTAGTGCTGGCATCAAATGGGAATTGCATAAATTCAATAGAAAGAAGACAGTTGAGAATTTGGTAAACATCAAGCTATTTTAGGAAGGGAGGTACATCATAATTATATCAGCGGTTGAGCATAAGGGCACCTCAAACTGTAGTGTATAGTGTGTTGTTTTGGTTTTGCATATAAGTTTTTCTGTATATACAAAGTGGGTTTAACAAAAAAGATATCTCACTTCAAAAGTTTCATACTGGAGAACGTTTGAATACTAGAATAAAAAATATGTGCTTCTTGTTCACACATATTCATTTTATTTTGTTCCATAAATTTTCTTGTTGGCATTTGATATTTGTCAACTGTATAACAAAACAACTAAAATTTCCTGCAAAATTATGATTATTTTGAAATTTTGAATTTTTACTAAAGATGATATTTTTTACTGAAATTTCCAAGAGGCCAGAATGCCTTTGACCATTTTGGGATATTACAAAGAACATTGTTTATAAGAAAAGAAAAAAAGAAACTTCAACATAGTACTTTTAAAATTTTTTCTCTTTTTTTTAAGCAAAAGTAGCTCAGAGATAGACATAGTTTGAGAATATTTAGGAGCAGAAGAACAATAATATCACTGAATATATGGAGTTTTAAACTTTTGTGCAGTTAAATTTCTTTTTCTTTTATGATGAGGTAGCCTTCTAAATGGTTATTTAAACCTATAGCAGTCAATGCTTAGATTAATTTATGTCTGGCTCAAGATTTTGCTTTCTTTCCTTCCATCAGAATCACTTTGGCTAATTTTCTTTACATAATGGGGAATGAATAATTGAGAAGGCGGGAGTGTATCTGCGGCAGCAGCAAAGTGTGTCTAACACTAGGAGATTCAAGAAGTATTATGTTGTAGAGAGGGAATAAAGAGTCTCGTTACTGAATTCAGTTCAATTCTATTCTTTAAGATCATTTTCTCTTACAGACATTTCACAAAATCATTTGAAATAAAGACTGTAACTTTGAAAACAGACTTACCAGTGTAGTTAGGGGAAATTGGAATAGAAAAATGAATTCTGAATAAGGCTTCAGATTTCTTAAAAGTATTTTTGTTCTTCTATATATTCTTCAGAGTGATTCTTCTAAAACATAAACCTTGTCAGTAAATTCTCTGCTTAGAACGTAACATTGGTTTCCAATGGCTTCAGCATAAACTCTAATGTTAGCCCCCAGGATCTGCACCCACTTCTATCAGCAACATTTCTCTCACTGTATCTCCCTACCACCCACCATGCACCTTACATCCCTTTTATATATCATCTCTCATCTTCTTTCAGCTTTCACAGTGCTCTGTGCTTTCATTCAAGCAGTTTTCTCCATTCATAATCACCCTTGTAGCCTTTCCTTTTCTGTTCCTACATGTCTTTCGATTGTATTAATAACGTCTGTGAACTTTGCTGGCACTCTCAACTCTTTCAGTTCCCACCGTCAGAACTAGAGGCTCCATACTCTGTGCTCCCATATTTCTGTTACAGCACTTTCACAGTTTTCTTGCCTGTTGTTCACAGTTCTCTTTCCCACTAGATTGTGAGTTACCTATGGGCAAGGAAAATGTCTTCTTTTTGTAGTTCTAACATCAGCACAGAAAAGCAGATGGTGGTTACACAAGAAATGTTTGTATTATTAGTTGATTAATACTTAATAAACATTTAATGTATACCCAGGTAAGAGAAACACTCTAAGATATTTTGGGGGGGATACATATATTATTGGAGAAGGAAATGACAACTCACTCCAGAATTCTTGCTTGGAGAATCCCATAGACAGAGGAGCCTGGCAGGCTATAGTCCATAGGGTTGCAAGAGTCAAATATGACTTAGAGACTAAACTACCACCACATACATATAATATACATATAGTATACATTTAGTATACATTTATTATAGTATAATAAATGCTGACTAATTAATGTCATTATTTTCTGTTCTCAAAAATCTTGAAGTTGAAGTAGACAAAACAAACATCCAGAATAAACTATCCAAGATAGTTATATTCAACATATATATTTTCCTTTCTTGTGCAGCTCAAGTGTTAGGAGGCATTTTCTGACTACTACAACCTATATTTATCTCCATGTTTCCATTACTTTTCTCTTATCCAGTCAGGTTCTAAATGTATGCTTCATCGAACTGTTCATTGGATTTTAGATGTGCATTTTGTCTTTCTTTGTGATTATAAAGATTATATGTTCTTTTAGGTTAGGGGTTACATCTGCTCCTTTGAATTTTTTTTCCTGCAGAATCTAGTGAGAAGCTGCACACACAATATGCTCTCAAAAATTATTTATGGAATGCGTAGGGGTTCAGAATGAGCCTCCTCAGAAGGTGTCACTTTTGTATGGAGATTGTTTTGAGCTGAGGCCAGTTGAGTCTCTGTAGGTTCAAGAGAAACTACTGCCTTTCCTTTAACTACCTATAAGAATTTGAATTAGGAATTTTTCCTAGAAAAGAGTTTTTACCAGAGGTAAATTTTATCTAAGTGGCTTTATCTATATGGCAGGGCAAAGATCTAATGGTCAAACTTCTGCTTATCCTCGTATTGTCCTGTGCATAACCCTCCTATCCTTGGAAGCCCCAAGCTCCTATCCAGTCCTTAGGTGAGGATGGCATCTGTACTTCATTTTACCTTTCAGTCTTTGAACCTTTCATGTATAGGAGGTTCCCATATGTAAAAAATTAAATTTGTTTTTCTCCTATTAATCTGTCTCATGGCAATTTAATTCTTAGACCAATAAGAAGAACCTAGAAGGGTAAAGGAAAGTATTCTTCTCCAACAAATGAATAAAAGCAAATTCACATGTTTAAACACTGTAAATGCTACATAAATAAAGGTACCTGTGTGTTGAGTTACAAAAAGCAATTCCTCAAAGTATTTTTTGTATAAATTTTGCTGTGGGTGAATACCACACACAAATATTTTACTATAATTAGTATAATTCCTTAAAATGTAATGGGGGTGTTGACTACCTTGAGGTTATCAGTAAAAATAATGTTATTTCAGTTTAATTTGATAAAGACCAAGGAGGCTAGAAAGACATTGCTTTACTTATATCACGGGGTTTGGTCTTCTGTCTTATTTTGACCACTGGAATATGGAATTACCACAAAGAGGCACAATTTACCCAGTGCTGCACAGTTTACCTGTGACTCTCAAGTCCAAGACTCACTGAGGGACCTGAATGTTCCTTTCTTTGATGATTTCCCCCCAGCACCACCAGGTGAAGCTGGACAACCTTTTGATGGACTCTGGGAGTCTGAAGGTGAAAAATTTTCTATTTTGAGTGCCAAAGCTGAGAGAAATAGAGAGCACGTGCTATGATATATGGCAGTGCTCTCTTACGGTATCTGTTAATCCTCTCAGAGTTTCCAAAGACCTGATGATATTCATCCTGAGTGACATGGAAAGCTGGAGTCAAAAATTATGTGACCTAGAATTGAAATTTTTGGAATAAAGTCTGTATCTGATAGGCACTTAAAAATTATTTCTGAAACAGTACTAACAATTCACGTGAAAATGTTAGTTTAAGAAGTAAATATAGATAATTGATTTGTAAATATAGATAATTGATTCAGTTGTTGAGTGGCATTTGTAAAGCATGCATCCTTAAATTTAGTTGACAGTGTTTAAGTTTTGTTGTTGCTGCTGTTGTTTACTCACTAAGTTGTGTCCCACTCTTCGCAACCCTATGGATTATAACCTGCCAGGCTCCTCTGGCCATGGGATTATCTTGGCAAGAATGCTGGAGTGGATTGCCATTTCCCCCTTCAGAGGATCTTCCTGACCCAGGGATTGATCCCGTGTCTCCTGCTTGGCAGGCTAATTATTTACCACTGAGCCACCTGGGAATCTTTTTTTAAGTTCTAAGAACTATAAAATTATACCTTTAAAAAATTTTATAGGTATTGTTACTCATTTCTAAAAAAACATAGCTGTATATTTTGAGAAAGATTTTTCATCCAGATATTTTATGATTTTTTAATTTATACATTTCATTGAATAAGTTATGGAAAACAAAATGATTTTTCATTGAATCATAGTGTATTGGAACTCTACCTGTAGGAGTCTAAAAGCCTGACTACTCTTGAACATATCTGTGTCTACATCTGAGGTCTCTTGACTCCAAGTTTGGAACCTTCTGAGATATGCTATTGTCCTGTTTAAAAAATTCATTTCTTCAACTATTTAGAATTTAAAAGAGTAGAAATTCTTTCTCTGGAATCTGTCTTGAAACCATATTTACAACTTTGTTGTGAACATGGAAATCTGAATATGTCCTTTCTTTACCCCAGACTTCCCATGCCTAAATCTGAACTTGTCCAGATTTGATCGTCCTCATACACAATCACTTTTATTTCTGACTTTCCAGTTTGTGTTACTCTCCAAGTTACCAGCCTTGAGATCCTGATATTGTCATTGACCTCTTCATTTTTTCATCCCACAGTTATCAAATCCTATAATCATATTTTTGGGGGTATCCCTAGAATATGTTCCTTTATTCCTGTCCTCAGCATGACTTCTTGAGGACTGTCTGGACCATTACAGCCTGCTTTCCACTGGTGTTTCTGCTCCTAGAGTCTCTCTGATCCTGCTTATCCCACATACAATGACCCGGCTGGTGATCCTAAAACACCACTTTGATTATGTTACTCTATATATTTTTTTTTTTCAAAAAAGATTAATAGCTCCATTTTGCTTGCAAAACTAAGCCCAAAATTGTTAGACTGCTGCTCAAGGCCTTTGATTGGCTGCTCTGCAAACTGTTCAATTACAATTCTTCCAGAAACCTCTGCCTCAACCAAGCAGGTCTGCTCATTTTAACTTAAATGAGTTGAACCTTTGACAACATAGAATTTTCCTTTCTTTCTGCTTACCCAAATCTTTCCTTTTCTACCCTACCAAAATAATGCCTCCTTGGTGAAGCCTTCTAAGATAATCCCGTTCATGGTGATTACTCTACCCTTTGAACTCCCATAATGTATTTTGCTGTGCCATTCATTTAGAAATTTATTATATACTGCTTCATGGCATTTACATAACCCCAAATTGAATTTTGATTTTTTCTAATGTTTTTTACTGCTGTTTAAATTCTTAGATAATGTCTTGTTTCCCTTGTCATATTTAAAACAAATAAAATTTAAAACAAACAAACAAATAAAAAAATAAAGAGGCAAGAATGTGTATTTTCTGTCCCCTGAGTGGATTTAGCCTCTTACTTGCATGGATCTCTTCACTGAGTCCATATCTAATTTTGTTTTCATAATTTTGAATTTTTTTCAGACAGGGTCCTGTCAAAATATATACATTTCTAGTTCCATAAACCTTGGGTCTAACTCTGAATGGGAATGATGTTGTTGTTGTTCAGTTGCTAACATATCTGACTCTTTGCGACCCCTTGGACCATAACATGCCAGGCCTCTCTGTCCTCTACTCTCTTCCAGAGTTTGCTCAAATTCATGTCCATTGAGTTAGTAATGCCATCCAACCATCTCATCCTCTGTCGCCTTCTCCTCCTTTTGCCTTCAATCTTTCCCAGCATCAGGGTCTTTTCTAAAGAGTCAGCTCTTTGCATTAGGTTTCCAATCAGAATGGCAGCTAACAGTTAATATTCATTTTGGGCTCCCCTAGTGACTTAGTTGGTAAAGAACCTGCCAGCCAATGCAGGAGACATGAGTTTGATCCCTGGGTAGGTAAGGTCCCCTGAGAAGGACATGGCAACCTACTCTAGTATTCTTGCCTGGAGAATCCCATGAACAGAGGAGCCTGGCAGGCTACAGTTCATGGGGTCACAAAAGAGACAGACATGACTTAGCCAGTAACCAAAAATCAACCAACAATATTCATTTTGTGCTAATGTTGAGGCACTGTTTTGCTATTGTATTTCTATTTAGCTACAAATAGAAAGAACTCCCCTCCTCTGTTCCACTCAAACTGCATTATAATAAATTATGTTAATTTCCAAATTTGCAGGAACAAAGAATAGAGAAATTCAGCAGAAGCAAGTACACACAGAGTAGGAGAAGATACAAGATCTCTCCAAGCAACTTCGTTTGGCCCCTCAAGTCTTGGCAGAGACATAATCCCAGCAGGGGGTCAGTTATGAAGGCCGTGAGAAGATGAATGATTTTGTTATGCTGTGGCCTTTTATAATTAGGATTTATGTTAGCCCTCAAGAGCTGTTAGTAGCAATGTGAACGTCACTGAGTCGTGTCCAGCTCTTTGTGACCCCATGGACTATAGCCCCCCAGGCTCCTCTGTTCATGGGATTATCCAGTCAAGAGTACTGGAGTGGGTTGCCATTCTCTTCTCCAGGGGATCTTCCTGACCTAGGGATTGAACCCTTGTCTCCTGCACTGCAGGCAGATTCTTTACTGTCTGAGCCACCAGGCAAGCATATACTAGCAATAATGTGTCTTTAACTAGAAATATTTGGAGACATCTGAATTCTCCTGCTTCTCACTCTTATGTGGCATCAGAAGGTCACAGCCTTATTGGGGTGGAGGTGGAAGATTGGAGACGCTCCAGTGTACAGGATGCCCTGAGCAGAATCTCTTTCCCCTGCTTGACAGCATTCTGGCAAGCACTTTACAAGTATCAATCCATTTAATCCTCACTGCAGTCCTATGAGATAGTTATGATTACTATCATCATTTTACATGTGAGGAAGCAGACGCTCAGAGAAGTTCATTATCTTGCCTGTGAACACTTTGTGCATGAGTAATGGATCTGGTACTCAAAGGCCAGGTTATCTAATTTTAGAACTAGACTTTTTAGCATTCCTTACTAGATTGATTATAGTAGATGAATTAGTTTGTATTTATAAAAATTCTTTTTGAAATTCTCTTTTTATTTACTTACATCCCTCAAGTCTCTTCACTGATATTAATTTTGAAAAATAGCTGAGGGGGAAAAAAAAGGTTCTAGTGAGATAAGTTTGGAAAACACTGAAAACTCTAATGATCCCTTGGAGAGTCACTATGAATATTAGCATATTCAGTTCAGTTCAGTCACTCAGTCGTGTCCGACTCTTTGTGACCCCATGAATCGCAGCACACCAAACCTCCCTGTCCATCACCAACTCCCGGAGTTTACTCAAACTCATGTCCATGGAGTCGGTGATGCCATCCAGCCATCGCATCCTTTGTTGTCCCCTTCTCCTCCTGCCTCCAATCCCTCCCAGCATCAGAGTCTTTTCCAATGAGTCAACTCTTCACATGAGGTGGCCAAAGTATTGGAGTTTCAGCTTTAGCATCAGTCCTTCCAAAGAACACCCAGGACTGATCTCCTTTAGGATGGACTGGTTGGATCTCCTTGCAGTCCAAGGGACTCTCAAGGGTCTTCTCCAACACCACAGTTCAAAAGCATCAATTCTTTGGCACTCAGCTTTCTTTACAGTCCAACTCTTGCATCCATACATGACCACTGGAAAAACTATAGCCTTGACTAGACGGATATTTGTTGGCAAAGTAATGTCTCTGCTTTTGAATATACTATCTGCTGCTGCTGCTGCTAAGTTGCTTCAATCGTATCCGACTCTGTGCGACCCCATAGACGGCAGCCCACCAGGGTCCCCCGTCCCTGGGATTCTCCAGGAGAGAACACTGGAGTGGGTTGCCATTTCCTTCTCCAATGCATGAAAGTGAAAAGTGAAAGTGAAGTCGACTCGACCATGGACTGCAGCCTACCAGGCTCCACCATCCATGGGATTTTCCAGGCAAATATACTATCTAGGTTGGTCATAACTTTCCTTCCAAGAAGTAAGCATCTTTTAATTTCATAGCTGCAATCACCATCTGCAGTGATTTTGGAGCCCCAAAAAGTAAAGTCTGCCACTGTTTCCACTGTTTCCCCATCTATTTCCCATGAAGTGATGGGACCAGATGCCATAATCTTCGTTTTCTGAATGTCGAGCTTTCAACATTCAGAAACGTTAAGCCAACTTTTTCACTCTCCTCTTTCACTTTCATCAAGAGGCTTCTTAGTTCCTCTTCACTTTCTGCCATAAGGGTGGTGTCATCTGCATATCTGAGGTTATTGATATTTCTCACAGCAGTCTTGATTCCAGCTTGTGCTTCTTTGTAATTCCCAAATCCTTCAGAAGATAAATTTGTTTCATATTACTAACCTGACATACTCAAACATATTTTATACTCATAATACATATATGTATATGCATAAATATATATGATATATATATACTAATAACAACAATGGCAACTACTATTTATTGAGTACCTACTATGTCCCCAACACTATTCTAAAAATTTCTCATATTAGTCCTATGACATCAGTTCAGTTCAGTTCAGTCACTCAGTCGTGTCCGACTCTTTGCGACCCCATGAATCGCAGAATGCCAGGCCTCCCTGTCCATCACCATCTCCCGGAGTTCACTCAGACTCACATCCATCGAGTCAGTGATGCCATCCAGCCATCTCATCCTCTGTCGTCCCCTTCTCCTCCTGCCCCCAATCCCTCCCAGCATCAAAGTCTTCTCCAATGAGTCAACTCTTTGCATGAGGTGGCCAAAGTACTGGAGTTTCAGCTTTAGCATCATTCCTTCCAAAGAAATACCAGGGTTGATACTCCTTCAGAATGGACTGGTTGGATCTCCTTGTAGTCCAAGGGACTCTCAAGAATCTTCTCCAACACCACAGTACAAAAGCAGCAATTCTTCAGCACTCAGCCTTCTTCACAGTCCAACTCTCACATCCATACATGACTACTGGAAAAACCATAGCCTTGACTAGACGGACCTTAGTTGGCAAAGTAATGTCTCTGCTTTTGAATATGCTATCTAGGTTGGTCATAACTTTTCTTCCAAGGAGTAAGCGTGTTTTAATTTCATGGCTGCAATCACCATCTGCAGTGATTTTGGAGCCCAAAAAATAAAGTCTGACACTGTTTCCACTGTTTCCCCATCTATTTCCCATGGAGTGATAGGACCAGATGCCATCATCTTCGTTTTCTGAATGTTGAGCTTTAAGCCAACTTTTTCACTCTCCTCTTTCACTTTCATCAAGAGGCTTTTGAGTTCCTCTTCACTTTCTGCCATAAGGGTGGTGTCATCTGCATATCTGAGGTCCTTGATATTTCTCCTGGCAATCTTGATTCCAGCTTGTGTTTCTTCCAGTCCAGCGTTTCTCATGATGTACTCTGCATAGAAGTTAAATAAGCAGGGTGACAATATACAGCCTTGATGTACTCCTTTTCCTATTTGGAACCAGTCTGTTGTTCCACGTCCAGTTCTAACTGTTGCTTCCTGACCTGCATACAGATTTCTCAAGAGGCAGGTTAGGTGGTCTGGTATTTCCCTCTCTTTCAGAATTTTCCACACTTTATTGTGATCCACACAGTCAAAGGCTTTGGCATAGTCAAGAAAGCAGAAATAGATGTTTTTCTGGAACTCTCTTGCTTTTTCTATGATCCAGCGGATGTTGGCAATTTGATCTCTGGTTCCTCTGCCTTTTCTAAACCCAGCTTGAACATCAGGAATTTCACGGTTCACGTATTGCTGAAGCCTGCCTTGGAGAATTTTGAGCATTACTTTACTAGCATGTGAGATGAGTGCAATTGTGCGGTAGTTTGAGCATTCTTTTGCATTGCCTTTCTTTCACTGTTCTTAAAATTTCTCATATTAGTCCTATGACATAGATACTGTTTTTACCTCTGTTTGACAAATAGGAAACTGAAGCATAAGGCATTTGACAGTTTTGTCCAAGGTCGCAAAAGTGGTTTAGGTGCAGTTTGAAGTCAAATACTGTTCTGAACTTGTACTTTGTCACTCAGTTGTGTCCAACTTTTGCAACCCTGTAGACTATAGTCCATCAAGCTCCTCTGTCCGTGGGATTTTTCAGGCAGGAATGCTGAAGTGGGTTGCCATTTCTGCCTCTAGGGGATCTTCCTAACCCAGGGATCAAAGCCACATCTCCTGTGCATCCTGCATTGCAGGCAGGTCTTTACCTGCTGAGCCATTAGAGAAGCCCATATTTAGTACCTACCATCTGAGGTCGCAAAGAGCTGGACACAACTGAGTGACTAATACTTTCATTTTCATCTATAGAAATGCTATAGAATGAGTTTTTCAGTGAAATTACTTTGGGAAACAATTGAAACAATATTTTGTATGGACAAAAGATAAATTACTTTAACATTTAATGTTCACAATTCTTGAGAATGTTACACTGAATTTTCTAAAATAGTTTACAGTAATGCTGAATATAAACTTTAATTTTATAGATATTTTTTAGAACAGTGTTGGGGACGTAGTAGGTACTCAATAAATAGTAGTTGCTATTGTTGTTATTAGTATATAAGGTACTAGATGTCCATTCTTCAGGATGTAATTTTTTTATAAATGTTTACTTTCTTGACTCTTTGGATTAAATTTCTCAATATGATGATTGTTTTTTATTTGCAGTTGTTGATTTTTTTTTGAACAGCAAGGTTAAACAGTATCTGGAGGTGGAACTCTGCCTATAAGTTCTCTTTTAGTACACACAGGCTGATTGCTACTTTAGGTTAGCTTTCCAAATAGTTTTAAAAAATCATTAATGTGTCAGACATTCTATTTGGTTTGCAAACTGTGTTTGAGTCCTAGCCATATTTGTTATTGTAGACACCATACCAAGTTAGAAGCACTAAAGTAGATAGACTAACCACATTGTGAAACTAGTCTCACAGGTCTCAAAATTATAGAGAGCTTCTGGTGTACTTATGATACCCAATTTTTTAGGGTATTTATAACTCTAATTCAACTCTGCTAAGTAATTTCTGTATACACACACACCCCTTACACTTTATAGACTTCATCTTTGTTTAACAAGCAAAGTTTAGAAGATAATTTCCTAATGAGATGAGTTCTGAAGTACTGAGTTCCAAAGTATTTGTTTCAAACTTTTAAAATTTAAAGCCATCTATTTAACTCCCTCCAGGGCATTACCATTTCTACACAAAGTCTATGCAAGAGTATAGGAATTCTTCTGGCCCTAACTATACTGGACAAACAATGTTGATATCTGTAAAGATGCTCAGTCAAGCAGTATGGTTTAAGAGATGCATTACATGGAGATAACTTTAAAGAAAGAAAGAAAGAATTCTTTAGATAGCCATTTTGGATTGTAAAATACAATTTTACTACACTTAAAAAACACTTAACCACATTCAGTCTATTTAAATAACTTCACATTCTGCCTGGTAAAAAGGCTATACTGGATTTTTTCTATGACAGCCAGTCATCTAAGGATGTACTTCACCTCTTCAGAGTAACCTCATCCACAGATTTTTCTCTCTTTCTTTTGGTAAAAGTTGTTCCTTAAAGTGCTTATTCATGTCTGTCCTCTTATCTCAAGTCTTGTTTTATGATTTTCTTAGTTGTAACAAGTTAGCAAATTCAGTTAGGATTGGCTGAGTCACTGAACCTGTAATTTTTTTTTTTAAATCACATTTTGTGTGTCTTTCTCATTTGATAATAAAAAGAAAGCATATACATTAAAAACACAGGAAATAGTATAAAGCACATATACAAATAAAAATCAACTGTAATACTGCTACCCAGGTGAAGTCACTGTTCACCTTTGGATGTATATAATCAGATATATAAGTAGCTAAATATTACCAGCAGGTTGGTTTTTGTTTGTTTGTTTGTTTTTGCTTTGAGGATTTTTGCTTATAGTGTGTTTTTATAATTTTGAATTTAACTGTTTATATTCAGAATGCTTCTCATAGTCACAGTGCATGCCTGGCCTTCTAAATATTTGAGCATGATTTCTCTAAAGTCATAGTGCATAATTTTTTTTTTTTTTTTGGAGTGTATTATCATCTTGTCATAGAAAATCAGCAGAAGCAATCAGCATTAGGTTCTTTCTGTCTCAAGTCCCATACTCCCAGTCAGGTAATTTGCTCGCCATTGCTTCCTTTTCCTTAGAGGAAAATGGGCAAGCAGTAGAGGGAACCTACTCTACCAGATGGCACCTGCCATGCGACTCTTGGCTTTAGCATCACTAACATTGCTAAAATGCTTCATCAGTTTGGATGTGTGCACCTTTTCTTTTGTGCATCTGATGGGCAGTTCTGATCCTTATTTTTTTCATTGAAGCAAAGTGTGAGATGATGAAATAAGCCAATCAATGAGGCATTTAAAGAACTGTCTTGCTGTTTCCAAGTCATGCTGGTGAAACCTAAGATCTGCCAATTGCCACATCAGTTGTTATAGACAATAACAGCAACAATAATGACTAACAAAACTATAATGCTTAAGTTGTGTCAGATGCTATCCTGAGTACTTTTCACATGCTAAATCCTTTAGCCCTACCATAATCCATTTTACAGGTGAGAAAAGTGAAAGTGAAAGTTGCTCAGTCATGTCCAACTCTTTGTGATCCCATGGACTATCGTCTGTGGAATTCTCCAGGCCAGAATACTGGAGTGGGCAGCCTTTCCTTTCCCAGAGGATCTTCCCAACCCAGGGACTGAACCCAGGTCTCCTGCATTGCAGGCAGATTCTTTACCAACGGAGCCACAAAGGAAGCTGTATATCTATTCAGTAACTTGACCAAGGTTTCACAGCTAGTCGGTAACAGAGGCTAAACTTGAATCTGAGCTGTCTGGTTTTAAAGTCCATGCTCTTTAATCTCGATGTTGCTTCTGTTGATAACTTAAACATTATATTAACTTGAGTTGCTAAGATAATTTCTTCAAAATGAATCACTTATTTTCTTCACTCTTATTGTGTGGACATTCGCATCTCAGTGAGAATAGTTCAATGAGTAAAACCAATATGTTTTGCAGTTTTAATCATATAAATGCATGAAATATTAAAAACAGTAAGCCAAAAAAAAATGTCCAAAGTTGAAAATCTTGAGTATTTATAAGACTTTATATATTTTGATTCATAATTTATACTGTGCCTGTAGATATTCTGTGACTAAGTAAATTGAAAGTCTCCTGTTCAGCAAAATTCTTTTATGTATAACTGAAAGAAATACAACTCAAGGAAATTTGAGCAGAAAGAATTGTTGACTCAGATACTTCAGAAGATCAGAGGTGAACTAGCTGGCATGCTTCAGTTTGCCTCAATTCAAAGATTAGAGTGATGTCAAAGAGTATTTCTCTCTTGCTGTTTTCTCTTCTTACACCTTCATGTCCTACCCACCACCAGCCCTTTCCATTCATCTCTAAATCCCTTCCACATCTGTGTGTATCTGTCTCACTCTTTCATCTTGTAGAGAGGGGTTTCCTTTATGAGATGGTGCTGAGGGAGGTGACTCAGGCAGTTGAAAATTTGCAGCAGTCCTAACTTGGCCAACTTAAAGGAAACAGGTTTCTTCTTCTTGCTTCTGTCTGTAAAGAGGCTGTGATACTGTCATTGCCAGCCCTGCTGGAACAACATAATTCAAGGTGTAAGGAATCATTCTTCAAAAGCAGAGGAGGTTCTGGGGGAAATGGAGAAGGAAAATCTCGCAGAGTTGATTGGTGATCGTTTTATCTACACATCTCCAGCAAGTCATTATACAGTCCTCAAATATAAATCCTTATGGGTTATTCAAATTATTCATGTTTTCTTTCTTTTTTTCTCCACCCAGAACTCTACCTTTTGGAAATTTTTCTGGAGTGCTGAATGGAGAAACAAATATACATAAGCTATTGTGTCATGTATCATGAACTACTAAAGTATGTTTTTGGGAGATAAGATTGAAATTATTAGCATTTTCTTCTGTTGAAAGAATATGTCTTATGTAGTCCCAAGATTAATTTAAAAAAATCAAGAATCACTTTGGATTTTCAAGTTTTTATGTGTTAAGACTTCTCTGAATTTTTTTAAACAGATATGCTTCATTAACTTACCACACTTATTGCCACTTTAAAGATTTTATTATTCAGATTATATAAAGGTAGCCATTTTACTCTAAGTAAGGTAGCCATTTTACTCTAAGTAGTTATTGCCTATATTGTCTTTGTAAGGCGGCATCTTGGAAGGAGCTAGATTGCTTCATTTAATCTTAATATAGCATTCATCCATGTAGTTTATAATTTTTGAAATAAAAGTCCATAATAAAGAAAATGAAAATTTTTACTATAAAAATGTCTTTATTGCTGATTAATTTATTTAAAAACACTTTTTTCTTAATACGGTGTTTCAGGCATTGTTTTAGGCACTGGAGATACAGTTATGAAAAAATAGGCAAATCTTTCCTCATAGGATGTTTATTCAATGAATTATAGTGCATAGGTTATAATATGAATGGTTGTATTATGGACATCATTTTATAGGTACTGTGAACAGTAGCCACAGGACTGGGAAAAGTCAGTTTTCATTCCAGTCCTAAAGAAGAGCAATGCCAAAGAAGGTTCAAACAACCATACAATTGAACTCATTTCACAATGCTAGCAACATTAACTCAAAATCTTTCAAGCTAGGCTTTAGCAATACATGATCCAAGAACTTCCAGATGTACAAGCTGGATGTCAAAGAGGCAAAAGAGTCAAAGACCAAATTTCAAACATTCTTTAGATCATGGAGAAAGCAAGAGAGTTCCAGAAAAACATCTACTTCTGCTTCATTGACTATGCTAAAGCCTTTGACTATGTGGATCACAACAAACCATGGAAGATTCTTTAAGAGATGGGCATACCAGACCACCTTACCTGTCTCTTGAGAAACTGGTATTTGAGTCAAGAAGCAACAGTTAGAAATGGACATGGAACAACTCATTGGTTTAAATTGGGTAAGGCATATGACAAAGCTGTATATTGTTACCGTGCTTATTTAACTTCTATGCAGAGAACATCATGGGAAATGCTAGACTGAGTGAATCACAAGCTGGAATCAAGTTTTCTGGGAGAAGTATCAACAACTTCAGATATGCAGATGATTCCAGTCTAATGGCAGAAAGTGAAGAGGAACTAAAGAATTCTTGATGAGGGTGAAAGAGGAGACTAAAAAAGCTGGCTAGAAAGCCAACACTCAAAAAAATAAGATCATAGCATGTGGTCCCATCACTTCATGGAAAATAGAAGGGGGAAAGTGAAAGCAGTGACAGATTTTCTTTTCCTGAGCTCCAAAATCACTGCAGATGGTGACTGCAGCCATGAAATTAAGAGACACTTGTTCCTTGGAAGAAAAGCTATGATAAACCTAGACAGCATATTAAAAAGCAGAGACATCATTTTGCCAGCAAAGGCCCATATAGTCAAATCTATGTTTTATCCAGTAGTCATATATAAATGTGAGAGTTGTACCATAAAGAAGGCTGAGCACCAAAGAATTGATGCTTTTGAACTATGGTGCTGGAGAAGACTCTTGAGAGTCCCTTGGACTGCAAGGAGTTCACACCAGTCAATCTTAAAGGAAATCAATTTGGAATATTCATTGGAAGGATTGATGCTGAAGCTTAAGCTCTAATACTTTGACCACCTGATGAAAAGAGCTGACCCATTGGAAAAAACCCTGACGCTGGGAAAGACTGAAGGCAAAAGGAGAAGGGGGTGGCAGAGGATGAGATGGTTAGAGAGCATCATCAACTCAATGGACATGAATCTGAGCAAACTCCAGGAGATAGTGGAGGACAAAGGAGCCTGGCATGCTGCAGTCCATGAGGTCACAAAGAGTCAGACATGACTTAGTGACGGAACAACAACAAATGTGATCAACTTATAAATAATATTTGTTGAGAAATTCTCATATGCTAGGCTTTGTTAATCATGTACATATTACCTTATTGTCTTCACCTGGGCAGGAAGTATTATCATCAATGAGAACTAACTCATTGGAAAAGACCCTGATGCTGGGACAGATTGAAGGCAGGACGATAAATGGGTGACAGAGGATGAGATCGTTGGGTGGCATCACTGACTACATGGACATGAGTTTGAGCAAGCTCTGGGAGTTGGTGATGGACAGGGAAGCCTGGTTTCCTTCAGTCCATGGGGTCGCAGAGTCAGAAACGACTGAGCAACTGAACTGATGTGAAATTTGGTATTGCATAAAAATGATAACTAAAGGAAATATTCTCTAGTTACTCAGATGTATTTCCCAGTAATCTTCATTGGTTCTGAAAGCTGCCTTTTTATTACCTCTTCCTTTTCTTTTCCTCATTCTCTCTGGCCATTTTGTCCTGCCTCCTACTTTCTCTTCCTTGTCTCAACTTTTCTTTTCCTGTCTTGCATAGAATTGTAGAATATTGGGGCTGGAAGAAACTTTGAGGGACATCTATTTAAAAGTTTTATTCAGTTTTGAAATCTCTTTCACCTTGTTGTTGGAGCAAAGATTTTTGTCTAGGCTTTGATAGAAAAGATATAGTATTTGAAGGACAATAGCCTTTAAAGACTGCCATAGTTAGAAAGTAATTTTCCATATTTAGTTGAAACTCATTTTATATACTTGCTAGATGCTGTTCCCATTTTTGCCTTTTAGATGAACAAAAGCAAGTTTTATTTCTCATCTATGTGATAAGTTGGGCAAAAACCTAATCACAGGGCCACATCTAGCTGCAAAGGAGGCTGGAAAATGTCACCTCTAGCCAGGCAATCACAGGCCAGCTAAACTCTATGGTATCTATTTTTAAAATATAGCAAGAGAGAATAGATATTGATGGATAGTTAGCAGTCATGCTGCATGTGTGAAACATAGACATCATGTTCTGTGTTCTCTGATGTGATGGTCATTAGATATGGCCACTAGAGGAGACCCAGGAGAAGTTCAGAAAAATAAAGTTTCTCATACTCATTGGTCCTAGAAAGAGAAGACATGGCATACCATGAAGAGCAACATGGGAAAGCACTGGCATGGGTCAGTAGCCAGAAGGGGTGGGTGGTGGGTGTTGTAGATTGGGATTTCCTGAGAAAAAGTCAAGACAGGGTAGTGTAAACAGGTCAGGTTTGGCTAGTTTGGAAAACTTTTCCAGGCTGTAAGCTATAAGGGTGGTCCCTAATTACCTGATACCTGGCCCTGGGATGATTAAAGCAGAGGAATACTGCCTCCTGGGTAGTGTGGCCAGACAGAGAGAGCGAAGTCTCTGGATTGATTACTTTACATATCAAAGGTGAGCTGGGAGCAAAATGAGGTATTATTACCTCAAACCTGTTAGAATGGTTGTTATCAAAAAAGACTAGAAATAACAAGTGTTGGCAAGGATATGGAGAAAAAGGAACCCTTGTGTACTTGTAGTGAGAATGTAAATTGGTACAGCTACTTTAAAAACCAGTATGGAAATTTCTCAAAAATTTAAAAGTAGAACTACTATATGACTTAACAATTCCACTTCCACTTCTGGGTATTTATCTGAAGGAAATGAATAAAACTGATTTGAAAAAAATTCTGCACATGCATGTATGTGTATGTCCCCATGTTCATTGCCACATTATGGTAGCCAAGACATGGAAGCAATCTAAATGTCTATTGATGGATGAAAGAAGATGTGGTATATATCTACAATGGAATGTTATTTAGTCATAAAAAGAATGAAATCTTACCATGAATGGACCTTGAGGACATTATGCTAAGTGTAATAAGTCAGGCAGTGAAAAACAAATACCTGATGATAAAATATTGACCTATCTATCTATCTAGATGGAAAGATGGAGAGAGAGAGAGAGATAGATAATCTAAGCTTGTAGATACAGAAAACAGATTGGTGGTCTCCAGAGGTGGAGAGTAGGTGAGAAGGATGAAATGGATGAACTGGTTTTTTTTTTTTAAGTTCAAATAAATTGAATGTTTTTTTTAGTGAAGAAAAAGAACAAAGTCATATTAAGATGCACTTTTGTATTTATTTTCTAAAAAGTGTGAATTCATATGCCTTAGATTGTTTGTAGAGTGTCAGTGAAGTGGTGGAGAAATGTATAAAGCATATACAATTTTAAAGAAAACATTATTTTTACCAGTCACTATAAATGATTTCTGCTGGTCTTCCAGGTATCTCAGTGGTAAAGAATCTACCTTCAATGCAGGAGACATGTGTTGGATCTCTGGGTTAGGAAGATCCCCTGGAGAAGGAAATGGCCGCCCACTCCAGTATTCCTGTCTGGGAAATCCCATGGACAGAGGAGCCTGGCAAACTACAATCCATGGGGTAGCAAAAGAATCAGAAATGACTTAGCACCTAAGCAACAACAACAAATAAATGATTTCTTAAAAATATAAATAGTACACACTAGAAGAATTAAATATGTAGGCCAAATAGTGCTAAATTGAGTGTCTTTCTTTTTTGTCCATTATTAGAAGTGAGCAAGTAAAATTTAAAGAAATTAAGCATTAAAAATTCTTCAATTTAATTTGTTTATGTTACAATGTTGAATACAAAAAATCTAGTTTTAATTTCTAATTTTAAAGACATCATTACCAAGAACCTGAATTCTTAAAAGATACTTCTAAGATATTCATTCCTTAACATTGTTGATGAGGCAGTTTCTCTTTTTACCTTGTAAACATGACATTAGGCAAGTATGTACTTATTTCATACTTTGGTTGAAATGCACACAGCAGTGGAGAAATAACTTCAGAAAGAATAAAGGGATGGAGCCAAAGCAAAAACAATACCCAGTTCTGGATGTGACTGGTGATAGAAGCAAGATCTGATGCTGTAAAGAGCAATATTGCATAGGAACCTGGAATGTCAGGTCCATGAATCAAGGCAAATTGGAAGTGGTCAAACAAGAGTTGGCAAGGGTGAACATCGACATTCTAGGAATCAGCGAACTAAAATGGACTGGAATGGGTGAATTTAACTCAGATGACCATTATATCTACTACTGTGGACAGGAATCCCTCAGAAGAAATGGAGTAGCCATCATAGTCAACAAGAGAGTCCAAAATGCAGTACTTGGATGCAATCTCAAAAACGACAGAATGATCTCTGTTCGTCTCCAAGGCAAACCATTCAATATCACAGTTATCCAAGTCTATGCCCCAACCAGTAATGCTGAAGAAGCTGAAGTTGAACGGTTTTATGAAGACCTACAAGACCTTTTAGAACTAACACCCAAAAAAGATGTCCTTTTCGTTATAGGGGACTGGAATGCAAAAGTAGGAAGTCAAGAAACACCTGGAGTAATAGGCAAATTTGGCCTTGGAATGCAGAATAAAGCAGGGCAAAGACTAATAGAGTTTTGCCAAGAAAATGCACTGGTCATAGCAAACACCCTCTTCCAACAATACAAGAGAAGGCTCTACGCATGGACATCACCAGATGGTCAACACCCAAATCAGACTGATTGTATTCGTTGCAGCCAAAGATGGAGAAGCTCTATACAGTCAACAAAAACAAGACCAGGAGCTGACTGTGGCTCAGATCATGAACTCCTTATTACCAAATTCAGACTTATGTTGAAGAAAGTAAGGAAAACCGCTAGACCATTCAGGTATGACCTAAATCAAATCCCTTATGATTATACAGTGGAAGTGAGAAATAGATTTAAGGGCCTAGATCTGATAGATAGAGTGCCAGATGAACTATGGAATGAGGTTTGTGACTTCGTACAGGAGACAGGGATCAAGACCATCCCCATGGAAAAGAAATGCAAAAAAGCAAAATGGCTGTCTGGGGAGGCCTTACAAATAGCTGTGAAAAGAAAAGAAGCGAAAAGCAAAGGAGAAAAGGAAAGATATAAGCATCTGAATGCAGAGTTCCAAAGAATAGCAAGAAGAGATAAGAAAGCCTTCTTCAGCAATCAATGCAAAGAAATAGAGGAAAACAACAGAATGGGAAAGACTAGAGGTCTCTTCAAGAAAATTAGAGATACCAAGGGAACATTTCATGCAAAGATGGGCTCGATAAAGGACAGAAATGGTATGGACCTAACAGAAGCAGAAGATATTAAGAAGAGGTGGCAAGAATACACAGAAGAACTGTACAAAAAAGATCTTCACGACCCAGATAATCATGATGATGTGATCACTCACCTAGAGCCAGACATCTTGGAAAGTGAAGTCAAGTGGGCCTTAGAAAGCATCACTACGAACAAAGCTAGTGGAGGTGATGGAATTCCAGTTGAGCTGTTTCAAATCCTGAAAGATGATGCTGTGAAAGTGCTGCACTCAAAATGCCAGCAAATTTGGAAAACTCAGCAGTGGCCACAGGACTCAAAAAGGTCAGTTTTAATTGCAATTCCAAATAAAGGCAATGCCAAAGAATGCTCAAACTGCTGCACAATTGCACTCATCTCACATGCTAGTAAAGTAATGCTCAAAATTCTCCAAGGCAGGCTTCAGCAATACGTGAACCGTGAACTCACTGATGTTCAAGCTGGTTTTAGGAAAGGCAGAGGAACCAGAGATCAAACTGCCAACATCTGCTGGATCATGGAAAAAGCCAGAGAGTTCCAGAAAAACATCTATTTCTGCTTTCTTGACTATGCCAAAGCCTTTGACTGTGTGGATCACAATAAAGTGTGGAAAATTCTGAAAGAGATGGGAATACCAGACCACCTAACCTGCCTCTTGAGAAATCTGTATGCAGGTCAGAAAGCAACAGTTAGAATTGGACATGGAACAACAGACTGGTTCCAAATAGGAAAAGGAGTACGTCAAGGCTGTATATTGTCACCCTGCTTATTAACTTATATGCAGAGTACATCATGAAAAACGCTGGACTGGAAGGAACACAAGCTGGAATCAAGATTGCCGGAAGAAATATCAATAATCTCAGATATGCAGATGACACAACCCTTATGGCAGAAAGTGAAGAGGAGCTATGAAGCCTCTTGATGAAAGTGAAAGAGGAGAGTGAAAAAGTTGGCTTAAAGCTCAACATTCAGAAAACGAAGTCATGGCATCCGGTCCCATCACTTCATGGGAAATAGATGAGGAAACAGTGGAAACAGTGTCAGACTTTATTTTTGGGGGCTCCAGAATCACTGCAGATGGTGATTGTAACCATGAAATTAAAAGACGCTTACTCCTTGGAAGAAAAGTTATGACCAACCTAGATAGTTTGTTCAAAAGCAGAGACATTACTTTGCCGACTAAGGTCCGTCTAGTTAAGGCTATGGTTTTTCCTGTGGTCATGTATGGATGTGAGAGTTGGACTGTGAAGAAGGCTGAGCGCAGAATTGCTGCTTTTGAATTGTGGTGTTGGAGAAGACTCTTGAGAGTCCCTTGGACTGCAA
The DNA here is from genome assembly GCF_032405125.1 of Capricornis sumatraensis. Lineage (NCBI taxonomy): Eukaryota > Metazoa > Chordata > Mammalia > Artiodactyla > Bovidae > Capricornis > Capricornis sumatraensis. The sequence goes on along the minus strand of NC_091085.1, from coordinate 35,867,556 downwards.
GGGGATCCAACCGGTCCATTCTGAAGGAGGTCAACCCTGGGATTTCTTTGGAAGGAATGATGCTAAAGCTGAAGCTCCAGTACTTTGGCCACCTCATGCAAAGAGTTGACTCATTGGAAAAGACTCTGATGCTGGGAGGGATTGAGGGCAGGAGGAGAAGGGGCGACCGAGGATGAGATGGTTGGATGGCATCACGGACTTGATGGACGTGTGAGTGAACTCCGGGAGATGGTGCTGAACAGGGAGGCCTGGTGTGCTGCGATTCATGGGGTCGCAAAGAGTCGGACACGACTGAGCGACTGAACTGAACTGAACTTGTATGAAAGGCAGTAAATAAACTGAGGCCAAACTGATCCTGATACTTTGCCATATCTGACTATTTTGTGAGCAGAACACTTTAGCATATTTTGAATAGTGTGTTAAACATTATTAACATGAAGTTATATGGTGTTAGTCGTTCAGTTGTCTGACTCTGTGACCCCACTGACTGTAGCCCACCAGGCTCCCATATCCATGGAATTCTCCAGGCAAGAAGACTGGAGTGGGTAGTCATTCCCTTCTCCAAGGGATCTTCCTGATCCAGGAATCAAACCTGGGTCTCTTGCATTGCAGGCAGATTCTTAACCATCTGAGCCACCAGGGAAGCCCAGAATCTATATAGCTGGTTCTGAAAATAGTATTCTTTTATCTGACAATTTCTCAATTAATAGAAACAGCTGAAAATTTAGGTGAAATTTAGAGTGATGGCCATGTTTAGCATACTTTTAATAGTGGGTTGAAGAAATTTATGAAGCCTACACAAATGGAGAAAGACAAACCTCTTTAAACTGTGTAAATGTTAAGGGTTCTGGTTCCTACTGTCACTCATTTTTAGCTTTAGTCTATTAAGTAGCCTGCAGTTTTCTGAGAATGATATACTGGAAAATATAGATAAAAATTAAAATTGGATGACATTTTAACTTCAAAATGCCGGAACTGTCAGCCTAATTTCAACTCTATCATTATGATTCTCTTTTTGTTTGCTTAGGCAAAGACAGCACCTGGTCTTACTGCTTTCCAACGATGATGCATTTGCAGTGAGTACTACAAATCTTTGCTCAATCAAATCAGCCTTTGTTTTTACAGTGACTATATTTTAAAGTGTAGGATTAAATGACTTTGAAGATTAGAATATTTATATATTTCATGTTTAACTTTTATTTTCTTCTCAAAGTTAGGTGAAGAGGAGACAAATAAGAGTTCAGAGGTTTGGGTAGGGCTGAAGTGTATGAGGCTAATGTTTGTGTGTCTGTATATATGTATATACATATGTATGTGTGTGTGTGTATGTATATGTATGTATATATTATGTCATATCACTGGTGTGGCTGGTTTATGGGTGGATAATTAATATGGATCAGTAATTGTTATTTTACGTGTGCTCTTGCACTTTGGATTTAATAATGATCACTACTCTTCTGGGATTAAAGCTTCTACTCAGTTCTCTAAAAAGGAGTAGCAGAGAATACTGTGAGTTTAATTAGAAAATTTTCTGTAAACTGAAGACACGTTTGAATGAAGGAGAAATTTTTTTAAGTGAATAAATTTCAAAATAACTGAAAACTACAGAAAATGATGACACCTGCCACTGAGATTTAACATTTCCCATGTAGATTTGACACATATTAAAAATAAATCCTTATAGACACAGCTGATACCCGTCTCTTATCCCTTACCCTTCTTTCCCTCTTTTCTTCTTCCTATCTCTTTCAGTTTTTTTGACTTTCACTATTCTCGTTGGTCTATATCATTTCCATAGCATTTTCTTGCCTTTTTAAATGTCTGTATCCATAGAAAATCTTTAAAAAATATTTTTAAAAGTTAAAAAAATGGTATATTCTTCTTACTAAATTGTGAAGAGGTGCTAATATGTTTTTGTAAATACTATCTAGGGCAAAAGTCAAATATTTTCCAAATTCATATATTTTGCAATTTTTCAGTTTTATTCTATTAGATAATATCAGTATGTTCCTCAATTGATGAACAATGAAGTGGTTTCTCTTCATTTTTTAAAAGCAATTATATCAATAAAATAATTATTTGAAAGGCTTATAGGACTGAATACAATATACCTTTGATCCATTATTTCTCACCAGAGTCTTATTCCATTGGCAACTGCTTTCAGGAGTTTTAGCTCCTTTTCTTGTTTTCATATTTAAAATACTCGGTGTGTGTTTTGGTAATTCTTTTGAATCATTAAGAAAAGACGCAATAGATGATGTATCTCTTTTTTTCTCTAATAGAAACACATTCAGACATAAGATTTTTGTTGTCAAAGATATCTGAGTCCAAGAGTGTGTGCTAAAAAGGCCAGGATTAGAGGTTTGATGTGTATGTTGGCCAGTTATCCCATGTGGTCCATGACTATATATTACAACCCTAACTCTTGTAAGCTTTTCACCTGTGTATTCTATCAGTTTGAAACTTCAGAAAATGGGGAGGCAAGGAAAAAACCAGAAGCCTGTTGTAAAATTGCTAACAGGGGTAGAAATATGGGACTGAGAAGCTGAAATAATGACCCGTCTATAAAAAGTATAACACACTACTGAGGAATTCTTCTCCAACTCTAGAAACAAAATTCTTAGCAAAGGACTGAATCAATCCACTGTAGAGACAGTGGTCTTATCACTGGATTTAAGAAAAACTTGCTCACTCTACTGGGTTTTCCTGATGGCTCAGATGCGAAAGAATCTGCCTTCAATGCAGGAGGCCCTGGTTTGGTCCCTGGATCAGGAAGATCCCCTGGAGAAGGGAATGGCTACCCACTCCAGTATTCTTGCCTGGAGAATCCCATGGACAAGGAGTCTGGTGGGCTGCAGACCATGGGGTCACAAAAAGTCAGACACAATCAAGTGACTAACACTATTGGGAAGGCTTGTTTTACTTTGTTATTTAAATTTTGGAGCAAGTGGAAATAAAAAATGATTCAAGATCTATTGTTTAAGAAAAAGTCATTGGAGACTTTTTGAATTAGAAGACATTTGCATTATTGATCTTACATTGTAAAATATTTCCAGGATTGTTATTTAAACAATAGTTAGTAGCAAAATTTATACTCAGTTCAGTTCAGTCGCTCAGTCATGTCCAACTCTTTGCGACCCCATGAATCGCAGCATGCCAGGCCTCCCTGTCCATCACCAACTCCCAGAATTTACCCAAACTCACGTCCATCGAGTCGGTGATGCCATCCAGCCATCTCATCCTCTGTTGTCCCCTTCTCTTCCTGCCCCCAATCCCTCCCAGCATCAGAGTCTTTTCCAGTGAGTCACTCTTTGCATCAGGTGGCCAAAGTATTCGTTCAGCTTTAGCATCAGTCCTTCCAATGAAAACCCAGGACTGATCTCCTTTAGAATGGACTGGTTGGATCTCCTTACAGTCCAAGGGACTCTCAAGAGTCTTCTCGAACACCACAGTTCAAAAGCATCAATTCTTCAGCACTCAGCTTTCTTCACAGTCCAACTCTCACATCTATACATGACCACTGGAAAAACCATAGCCTTGACTAGATGGACCTTTGTTGGCAAAGTAATGTCTCTGCTTTTTAGTTAGCAATATTTAAAAGGAGTTAAGAAGGAAGTAATAATCTTTTTTTAATGGTAAAATAATAATTTATTATCTGTCGTTTGTCATTTGTCTCCCTCAGAACCCTGCCCGTATATAGCTCTATGTTATTTAAACAATCTTTTTTTTTTGTTGTAAGAACAAAGAACATAGGGCCTACTCTCTTAAATTTTTAAGTGTATAATATGTTATTGTTGACTTTAGATACAGTGTGGTTCAGCAGACCCCTGGAGCTTATTCATCTTGCTAAACTGAAACTTTATGCTTATTGCTAGTAATTCCCCATTTCTAAATCCCCCAGCACCTGGGTTTTACTCTTTGATCCTATGAAGCTGGCTATGTTAGATACCTCATGTAAATGGAACCATATCACATTTGTCTTTCTGTGACTGACTTAGCATTATTTCACTTAGCATAATGTCCTCAAGATTCAAGATATGTTGTCACATATTGCAGACTTTCCTTCTTTTTAAAAGTCTGAGTATTATTTTACTGTATGTGTATATACTACATTTTCTTTATTCATTCATGGAGGAGAATTATCTTAAGAGAAACAGCAAGGCGTACAAAAGATTGACTTACCTTTTGAATCTTCTTAGATCAGCTCTGTCCAGTAGAAATTTCTGTGATGTTGGGAAATGTTCTGCATATGCTCTGCCCTAAATGGTAGCCACTAGCCACATGACATGTGCCTAGTGCAAATTTTAATTAATTCAGATTTAAGGTTAAATTGCTAGGTATGGCTGATCTCTACCATATTGAACAGTGAAGTTCTAGGAAAAGTATCACATAGATAGAGGTATGGCATCTTCTCTTTTCTTTTAAATGTAATTGTGCTTTTTGATCTTTAATGTGTCTGAAAAGATATGAATATAGCTAGCATTCCAGTTGTGAAAGTGGAAAGGAGAAATAAGTTCTAAACGAAGTGTTTTAAAAAAATAATCTATGTGTTGTTTGAGAAATATTTAATACAAAATACGCTGCTGGTTTAACACCCTTAAATTACCTATATATGTGCACATAACTGTACAATATGGTAAAAAATTTGAAACTTTGTATTATACTGTTATATAATATAAAGATATACTACTAACGTAATACCATTAAATTGTGTGTATCTATACTCATAGGCACATGGTGTGTATTATATCTGATAAAGAATATAAAAACTAAAATCAAATCTAAAAGATGTATCATTAATGAAAATTAAGGAGTAATTTGAAATTTTGGTGATCTTATGCACATTTATATTCTCTATCAATAAAGAAGAATTCAGAGTAATTAGGATAGAGGTGAAAACAAGGGGGGGTGTGACAGAGGGAAAGACCCATGAAACAACTTGGGTCTTCAAGACAGGATGCTGATTGATAAAATGTGAAGAAAGGATAAAAGGAACAAAACAATCTTGAAATCTATCCTTTTGAGTATTTTGAGTTAGGATGAACCAGAATTGACAGAGGCCTGTTTCACTAATGAGAACTTAATTTTTTTTTTGCTGTTTTCCAAAAATAAAAATTTATTAATTGACCATTGATAGTCTTATAAAATGAGGTAGAATTTTCTACAAGGTAAATGATGCACATTGGAGTCAAATGGACATGGGTACTAATTCCAGCCAACTCTGTTGCTTCCTTGCTGTGTGACTTTAGATTAGTGACCTAACCTTTCTGACACTTAGTTTCCTAATCTGTGGATTGGAGAGAATGAAACAATCACTTCAAAGGCTTTTAGAGATGATGAAATGAAACAATGAATGTCAGGCACTACATTAAATGTTTAATACGTAGAGTAAGCCTTCAAATGGTATTAACCACTGATGAAAATATTAAAAGGTAAATAAATCAGAAGAAACAGCATTGCATGTTCCATGTGTTGCATTTCAAGTATGGTGATGAAAATGTGACTTAGAAAATACTTATGGAAAAGAGATACTATCCAAATACAGATGAATGGAGGTATGGGAAACTCCTGAAGGAAACGTGTGAAATTTATGAAATTTGAAGTAAGGAGGTTATTAAAGAAAATGTGAAATTTTTATTATAATTTAAAATCTCAGGAGAAAAGTTACTGAAATGGAGAAAATGATGCTTTAAAAAAAGAAGATTTATGGAGTGGGAAGAAAGCCTGAGTTGATGGGAAGTAGAAATGGAGAAAATGCTTATTGTAGAATGTCCAAATGCTTTTAGGCTTTCTGGGAACAAGGCAAAAATAAAATAATCCATCATGATCACTTATCATGGTTCTCCATAAAAGACCGGTTTGAAGGGTTTTTTCATACACTATAATATCCCAGTGATAAAAGAAGAAATTTTTAAGAAATGGCAGTAAATAAAAAATCCATAAGACACATATATGCTTTATTATCTACTGTATAAAGAGCTTTTTCCTAATTCTCTCCATAGTGTATGGAGAGAGCTCCTTTTCCTTAAATGTGTTTCTCAGAATCTTGTATTTTGATTTTTATCTATTGAAGCTATCTTGGTCAACAGACTTAATGGAATTTTCTCATTCTTCCTGATTTCTGAGCAGCATGTGACCCTAGTGATCCTTTCTTTCTTCTTGAGATTCATTTCAGAGTTCTAGTTCTTTGATTAGTCCTTTGTGATCTTATTGTTTTCTTTTTTCCTGGTCCTCCAAGTATCTCTTCTCTTTGTTTCTGCTGTTAGATCTCTTGTGTTTTACATTCCCCGCTATGACCGTTTGATCCTCTTCCACGCCTGCAACCTTAATTTCTATTCATATTTCTCTGCTGCTGCTGCTAAGTCACTTCAGTCGTGTCTGACTCTGTGCGACCCCATAGATGGCAGCCCACCAGGCTCCCCCGTCCCTGGGATTCTCCAGGCAAGAACACTGGAGGGGGTTGCCATTTCCTTCTCCAATGCATGAAAGTGAAAAGTGAAAGTGAAGTCGCTCAGTCATGTCCGACTCTTCGCGACCCCATGGACTGCAGCCTACCAGTCTCCTCCATCCATGGGGTTTTCCAGGCAAGCGTACTGGAGTGGGGTGCCATTGCCTTCTCCGCATATTTCTCTAATATATGTATATCAGTGCCTAACTTTTCTCCAGAGTGCTAGTCCTACATTCCTAGTAAAGCTCACTGTGTGCATGTGGATATCCTGACAGCAAGTCAAAGTTAACATTCCTGAAACTGACTTATCAATTTCCAGGTTTTGGTTGAGCATCTCTATCTAAAATTGCCCCATTATCTTCTAAATCAAGCAGACAGGAAACTTCTGCCATCTTTGTTGCATCTCTCTCGCTTATTATGTACCATTAGTTGCCACGTCTTGTAACCTTGCAGAGTTTTGCTATTTAGCAACTGTGAAATAGTGTGAATGACCACTGAATGGAATTGCTATATACTGAACCAAACAGCAAATAGTGACTAGAAGGTCCATTAGAACCCTAAGCATTCCCTGATAGTAGGTCAATCACTTGAGGGGATGAGTATCAGAAATAAAACTTGGCTGGACCATTAAAGTAGAAAGTTATGGAAGACAGAGAGAGGACAGGGCCACGGTCCAGGAAACTAGGCGTCCACGTAATCTCCAGCCTCTAGACAACTGCAGTGCTTGAGCATGCCTCTCAGAATAGGGTCCTCTGTGTAGCTTTGTTAGAGTTCTCTGGATAGCAGTGTCTCTGTAAATATTTTTGAATAACTTAACAGACTCTCAGTACTATTTGGATATGAATAGGATAAGAGGAAAACATTCAATTAAAAAGTTACAGGTATGATTTCTTTAATTTTATCCCACCCCCACTATAAAACATTTGAAAGGAAGTGATTTAAAGAGCAAGCTGGGCCTCGTGAGTGGCCCAAATAACATATAGTGTAGTGCAGTATTTCATCACCTCCCTACTTTTTATAACTAGTGACTGCATTTTGTCAGCTGTTTTCCTAAACCATACTTCCTGGCATCTCAAGGTTACATTTTGGTCATTTGTTTTTTTGAACTGCCTGTCCTTCCCCAGTGGGTTGATAACAATATAGAAAGGCCCATTTGTGCAGTGTCTTTTTTTTTTTTAAGTAAAGCAAATGAATTTTTGCATGTTGCCTTACTGACAAGTTTGCAAATTGCCAATCTTTGCTCTTTTTTCTCCCTCCCAATTTTTCATAGTAGTAATTAAGGACTGTAAATTTCAGTTTATCACTTGTGTTAGGAATAGTAGCATAAATCATAGTAATAGCACCGTTTATTTCAGTAATGCCAGCCTGCCTGCAAATCACTTGTAAATTGGTTCCATGGATGTACCTCTATCAAATTAATCAAAAACCACCTACTTACATTTCCTGAGCTTATTTCAAAGGCCTAGTAACAGTGAAGAAGAAAGACCATTGCTGACCTTTCCATTTTTATTTATTTGTGAATTCTGAATGGCTCGTGCATGTATTTTCATTTTGAATCTTGGCGAACATCTAACTGAGCTTTTTATATAGTGCTTTTTTTTTTTTAATCGTGGGTTGGGATTTGTGCCCCAAGTAATTTACTTGCCAGATGGTCCTACTGTGGTTTATCCATAGTCATAATAATGTTTGATTGGACATAAAATTGTTAACCATTAAAGAGTTTGTGAGAAGTAATACTTTTCTGCTGGAAAAAGATTTTTCAATTGAGCATAATTGTTTTCAACTTTGGGAAGCTAGGCAGCAGTCCCTTATGTTTATCCCCTAGTACCCAAGAAGGTGTTATCAGTGTGTTGTTCTGAATTTGGAGGGAAAAAAAGAATCTTTCCTTATGTGTTTTCCTTATATTCCTGCTTACGCTTTCTGGACAATAGCTAAGACAACTCCAGTCCACATGAGGCTGCCTCCAGTGTACTGTTTACCTAACATGCTGAGTTCTATCCTGGATATCCTGGTGTCTTCTTTGGGAATCTCCTGATGTACATTATTCACGTCCAGCTTACTTCTTATTTATTGATCCTGCCCTAAGAGGAGAAAGAGAAGTTTAAATTTAGCAATAGCTTATTCTTACCCTAAGTCAAACATTCTTAGTGGAAAAAATGCAGGTTATTTATTTTAATTTTACATTTGGAATTACAAGGATGAGATAAAATCAAATTCTAGGGCTCAGATAATAAAATATAATAATAAACATGGTCTATAACTTTATATGCATACTTTCCTTCTATTTCTGTTCTGATATATAACTTGGTTTTGAGAAATTATTATCTGTATGCAGATTCAATATTTCAGTGAGTTTTTTATTGTAGAGTCTAAGGTTAGCATAAGAAATCAAAAATAAGTATAGGGATCTTAACTTTCATAAACAGTTTGCTTTTGTATCTAATTTAAAAGATAAAGACAAATTTCCTATGAATTCTTATAGTTTTAGTATCTAGTTTTAATCTCCATGTATTTTCCACTCTAGTTTTTACTGTTAAATAGTCTATATTGAAGATTTCACACTTGGGAAGTTGGAATAATCTTTAAAGCAAATCCACTTGCTATTTTTTTCTCTTCTCCTTGGATGAACATGTAATTGGCAATACTTTGCTTCAAAGAATTTCTTTTATTAGAAAAAGAAGAGAGAGAAGCAACAGATGGCCTTGAATCTTGCTATTCTCTAAAAGAAATTAAATAAATAAATATTTTATTTCTATGTAGTAAAATCAGAAAGCCCAGAGTGAGTTTGATACATTTTGAAATACTGTTAAATAATTCTTTCAGTAACTGTTTTATCATTTAGTCCTATGTATGTACATATGCAGTAATTCTCATGGAGAAAAAAATCTTTGGAGAGCAGTGGATTAAAATATCAGAATATTAAGTAGAGATTTTAAAGAGTGACAATTATAATTATTATGAATTCTTTCATGTGTGTGGAAGAAGCTAGTATTAAAAGCATCTGAGAGCATACCCATGAAATAAATATTTGCTATCTGTAGATCCATATATTATAACTATATTTGTAAATTTATTTATAAATATATATGATTAAAACATATTTTCATTGTCTAGTTTTTTAGTAACCCACTTTGTCATATAAGTATGAGAGAGAATAAATTAAAATAATTTAGCCACAGGAAAATTTTTTAGGCTGTTAGATTTACTTTATTTATGAGACTTTAAGATATTTCAGTGTTCTTTCTTAAAGATAAACCCAATAAAATTAAATCTTGAAAGCCATCACATTTAACAATAAACCAGTGATTAACTGATAAGTTCTCAAAGATGGTGAAATAATGATCTTTCCTTCTATTCCTTTCACCTCTATTCTCTTATAAAATAAATCATTTCCAGACTGTCAACAAGCATGAGAAATTTCTAACTAAAGACCTTTCTCTCTCGAAGACACTGAAAATAGAGGCTTAAAGTGAAAAGTGCCATAACTACAATAGTAAGTGCATTCTACCAAGAATAAATAAAAATTGCAAAGCTTGACAGTGAAGAGAACTGAGGGGAATTCAAGTGACTAAACCTCAAATAAAGGATTATCCTTGTTTGTGAGGAATCTGTACCAGTAAGAAATCAATCTAGAAACCTCTGCATACAAAAAGAGCTGGGCAGTTTTCTGAGCTGTAGGGAAACTGCCACTGAGACCAGTCATCCTAACTGGACACTGATCTGCCTACAAGTCTTCAGGTTCCAGCAATAGACATCTGCCTTGGCCTTGACAGTTATTAGGCCTTAGGTCTATTTATTTAGACAGCAGCTGTCCTAAATCAATGACACTCACACAGTGATTAAAATAAATTTGGTACTATATTTTTTTACAGCTCTATTAACTTTACCATTTGACTTTCTGTTTTGTAAAAGGGGGAAAATGAAAATTGAGAACTGTGTGTATACTGTTTAAGTGCATGCCAACCAGATTAAAATCCCATCAGCAGATGCAGAGATAACTGAACCAAAGTGACAGATTTAACACTGCTGTCTGTTTGTGTGTCAGACAGAGTTAAATGTTTTGCTGAATTCTTAAAATGGTTTGGCTCTGTAGTATCTAGCATAATCAGCACTGAAAACTGGAGCCCGATTTCGTCTTACTATGTGGGAAAAGTCTATGTGCACTTGAGGATCAAGAAAGTTGCTATTGAAAGTGGTATGTTAAAAAAATGGGTTTGATTAATGAAAACAAAGTTGGCTATTTGAATATATTTGTTAGGCGGAAATGAAATCATTAATTCATTTATTTACCAGACTTTCGCTGAGTACTTTTATGGGTCAGATTCTGTTAGGGGAGGAAGAGACAAAGTGAAATAACATGTAGTCTCTGCTCTTTTGGAGCTTTTGCTACGTGACATGTATCCACTTTTTCAAAATGTTTTGGTAATTTAATTAATATTGATTGGATTTCTTAAAAACGAGTTTTCTCTGAATTTTTTTTTTCTTTTTTTGGCATATGTTTTCTTTATATCTACTTTAAATATCTCTTCTTCTGTTTTGGAATAAAAATAGAGCAAAACAACAGAACAGAAAATAAAACAAACACCACCAAGCCATGCTACTACACTGAGAGTCTACAAAGGAAGGAATCCCACTAGCTTGGAAAGGAAGAAAACCTTTTTTCTTCTATATTAAAGACTGTACCTTTTCTTTGAGGATGGTTCTTTATGTTAGAAGTTCATTGATATGTAAGTGTCACCTGCAAAATCTGCTGTATTGTTTAATGCCTTTCACATTTTTAGCTGTAGATTTATGCAGTTTTTACAGGCTTCCCAGGTGACTCCCAGTGGTAAAGTGTCTACCTACTGATGCAGGAGATGTGGGTTTGATCCTTGAGTGGAGAAGATCCCCTGGAGGAAGAAATGGCAACCCACTCCAGTATCCATGCCTGGGAAGTCCCATGGATGGAGGTGCCTGGCAGTCTACAGTTCATAGGGTCGCAAAGGAGTGAGATATGACTCAGTGATTAAACAACAACAATACAGTTTTTTAGCACACTATTATGCAGGTTTAAATAAGAAGAATTTGGTGTCTTTATGAGAACCATTACAATCCTTCCCAAATTATAAACACTACTTTTTGAGGAAAGAAAATAGGCTATTAAACTACACTGAAATCATCAATGTCAACTTTCAACTTTGCTGGCTTGGTTTTACTTGTATTTAGTATTATGAGTTCTACTCTGATTGAACACCCCTGACATCATATATGGGGTTTGACAAATATAGGATTCACAGGCTAATTCAGTTATTCAAATAATATTTTGTGAGTATTTACCATGTACATGGTGTTATTCTTGCGACTGGGGTTATATGTGTGAACAGGAGTCTAAGCTCTTATCTTCAATGAGCTCATATTCCAGGGAAAGTCCTGACTAGCAAAGAGTTCAGGTGGAGAAATTCTTAATGATTCTGTTCCACAGAATGAGTTATCTATCTTCAGGAAATAAAACACTGCAGTGTAGGACTTAGTATCTCATACATTTACTCTTTTAACTTATGCTTAGGGTGCACCTACTGTGTCCAAGGCTATATTCTAGGCATTGGATCCTCTCTTAATATTCAGATTTAGGAGATCTTGAATGTCTCCTATGAACTTGTATTTTTATCATTACCTTACAATCATACAGTTTTTTTAATGACCACTTTAATCAGTTCATTTTGAATGTAAATAATCTTAGCTAGGATTGTAGTAAGAGCTATGTGGCAGAAAATTCTTAGTGGGAAGCAGCAGCTAGTACTCTATGATTATGCCTTCTATTATATGTTGATAATTGATTAAAAAAAAAAAACTGTTGTATGTATTTTCCTATTTTAGCCATGCCACTTGGCTTGCAGGATCTTAGTTCCCCAACCAGGGATCGAACCCCTGGGCTCCTGGCAGTAGAAGCATGGAATCCAAACCACACTGGGCTGCCAGGGAATTCCTTACTGTAATCTTAATCAAGCAAAGTTGATGGCCAAGATGGTGTTTCAGGGGGAATACTGGAGATCTTTACTGATTTTCTTGCTGAAATGATAATTCCCTCCTTAGAAAGAAACTGCAGGAATGCCTCCGTTTGCATCTCTGGTTCTACTCAGATGCTTAAACAAGGACTTCCTTGAAATTATAAAAATGGTCACCATATACCTTGAAGAGATTGGCCTGAAATGTTTTTGAGGACCAGATTTTAATGTGGTTTCTGAATCAAGTTTAAATTTTTCCAATTAAAAAAAATCAAACCATAGTTTGATCAAACCATAGTTTTTCAATAGGAAAAACTAGGGTTTGAGAGAGTAGGTGGCAAGCTGATGATGTTGAGGTTTGGGATATCAAGGGAATGCCTTTGTGATAGCATATAAATAGTACATTGGTTCCCTCTTCCAGCTAGTAGATGGAATCTTTTGCTTCACCACTCAGAGCAAAATTTAAAGAATTTAGCAGCACAATATCTAAATGTTGGGAGGTAGCACAAGGGACAAGGGGGGAAGAGCACAGAAATGCCTACCTCAATCTATAAGTGTCTTCACAATTTTTCTTAGAATCTTGCCTTCTGCCTAATATAACAGGAAGATCACTTGAAAGAGTCACTTTGGAAGGCAAGAAAGATGATACTGTGAACAATTAAGGATGTTAAATCAACCACAGTCATGTGGTTTTCTCTGTGAATAGATACTTCAGTTCAGTTGCTCAGTCATGTCTGACTCTTTGCGACCCCATGGACTGAAGCGGGCCAGTCTTCCCTGTGCATCACTAACTCCTGGAGACGCTCAAACTCAGGTCCATGTAGTCGGTGATGCCATCCAACCATCTCATCCTCTGTCATCCTTCTCCTGCCTTCAATCTTTCCCAGCATCAAGGTCTTTTCCAATGAGTCAGTTCTTCGCATCAGGTGGCCAAAGTATTGGAGCTTCAGCTTCAGCATCGGTCCTTCCAACGAATATTCAGGACTGATATTTGCATGAAATCTTTCCCAGCATCAGGGTCTTTTCCAATGAGTTATTTCTTTGCATCAGGTAGCCAAAATATTAGAATTTCATCTTCAGTATCAGTCCTCCCTATGAATATTCAGGGCTGATTTCCTTTAGGATTGAGTGGTTGGATCTCCTTGCATTCCAAGGGACTCTCAAGAGTTTTCTCCAACACCACAGTTCAAAAGCATTAGGTCTTTGGCACTCAGCTTTCTTTATGGTCCAACTCTCAGTTCCATACATGACTACTGGAAAAACCATAGTTTTGACTTGATGGACTTTTATTGGCAAAGTAATGTTTCTGCTTTTAGTATGCTGTCTAGGTTGGTCATAGCTTTTCTTCCAAGGAGCAAGCATCTTTCAATTTCATGGCTGCAGTTAGCATCTGCAGTGATTTTGGAGCTCAAAAATATGAAGTTTCTCACTGTTTCCATTGTTTCCCCATCTATTTGCCATGAAGTGATGGGACCAGATCCCATCATCTTAGTTTTCTGAATGTTGAGTTTTAAGCCAGTTTTTTCTCTCTCTTCTCTCACTTTCATCAAGAGGCTCTTTAGTTCTTCTTTTTTGCCATAAGGGTGGTGTCATTTGCTTACCTGAGGTTATAGATATTTCTCCCAGCAATCTTGATTCCAACTTGTGCTTCATCCAGCCTGGCATTTCACATGATGTACTCTGCACAGAAGTTAAATCAGCAGAGTGACAACATACAACCTTGACATACTTCTTTCCTGATTTGGAACCATGTTATTCCAAATGATGTTTGGAACAACATTGTTCCAAACAATGTTCTGTTGTTCCATGTCCAGTTCTAACTGTTGCTTCTTGACCTGCATACAGATTTCTCAGAAGGCAGGTAAGGTGGGCTGATATTCCCGTCTCCTGAATAATTTTCCACACTTGTTGTGATCCATACAGTCAAAGGCTTTGGCACAGGCAATAAAGCAGACGTGGATTTTTTTCTGCAAAACTCTCTTGCTTTTTTGATGATCCACTAGATATTGGCAATTTGAGCTCTGGTTCCTCTGCCTTTTCTAAATCCAGCTTGAACATCTGGAAGTTCACAGTTCACATACTGTTGAATCCTGGCTTGGAGAATTTGAGCATTACTTTGCTGTGTGTAAGACAAGTGCAATTGTGTGGTACTTTGAACATTCTTTGTCATTGCCTTTCTTTGGGATTGGAATGAAAACTGACCTTTTCCAGTCCTGTGGCCACTGCTGAGTTTTCCAAATTTGCTGGCATATTGAGTGTAGCACTTTAAGAGCATTATCTTTTAGGATTTGAGATAGCTCAACTGGAATTCAATTACCTCCAGTAGCTTTGTTTGTAGTGATGGTATGATTTAAGCCATAGTCAGCTCCCAGTCTTGTTTTTGCTGACTGTATAGTGCTTCTCCATCTTCAGCTGCCAAGAATATAATCAGTCTGATTTCAGTATTGATCATCTGGTGATTTCCATTTGTAGAGTCATCTCTTGTATTGTTGGAAGATGGTGTTTGCTATGACCAGTGTGTTCTCTTGGCTAAAATCTGTTAGCCTTTGCTTTGCTTTACTTTGTATTTCAAGGCCAATCTTGCCTGTTATTCCAGGTATCTCTTGACTTCCTGCTTTTGCATTCCAGTCCTCTATGATGAAAAGGACATCTTTTTTGGTGCTAGTTCTAGAAGGTTTGGTAGGTCATCATAGAACCATTCAACTTCAGCTTCTTTGGCATTTGTGGTTAGGCCATAGACTTGAATTACTGTGATATTGAATGGTTTCCCTTGGAAATGAACAGAAATCTTTCTGTCATTTTTGAGATTGTACCCAAGTACTGCATTTTGGATTCTTTTATTGACTATGAGAGCTATTCCATTTCTTCTAAGGGATTCTTGCCAACATTAATAGATATAGTGGTCATCTGAATTAAATTCACCCATTCCAAACCATTTTAGTTCACCAGTTCTGAAAATGTCGATGTTCACTGTTGCCAGTTCTTTGTTTGACCACTTCAGCTTCTAAGATACTTCAGTATATTCATTTATTATTTGGCCTAATGCTCATTAGTCATTCTACAAATGTTCAGCATTGTTAAGTGTTAAATGTGCTAGACAATGGGAACATGCTGGTGTACAGGGTAGACTTCCTCTTTGACCTCTTAGAGTTATATTTTTCTCATACAGAAGGGAATAACAGATGATAAAAAGTTTGTTCAGCTGAACAGTGGTTTACTGGTGTAGTCTGAGTTCTAAACATTAATTTGTTTTTCTGTAATCCTTTCAGAAAATAAAAAATGTCATCCTGTTCTTATCTTAGTAAATGGTAAAGAATCTCTTCTATGAATGTAGCTAAAATGTCAGCTCTGTGAGGGCAGGGACTTTGTTTTGTTGGCACCATATGCCCAGTTCCTTGAAAAGATCTATTGCATGGCAGGCACTTATTAAATACTCACTGTACGGCAATCAGGAGCTTGATAAAGTCAGGAATTAATTTAAGCTTCTTGATACAGAAGCAGGTGGAATGATAAGAATAATGGTATTCTATTTGGATCCTAGGGGCTTCCCAGTGGCTCAGGAGTAAAAATCCACTTGCAGTGCAAGAGACGTGGGTTTGATCCCTGGGTCAGGAAGATCTCCTGGAGAAGGAAATGGCCACCCACTCCAGCCTTCTTGCCTGGGAAATCCTATGGACAGAGAAGCCTGGCAGTCTACAGTCCCTGGAGTTGCAGAGTCAGACAAAACTGAATAACTCAACAACAATTTAGATCCTAAGATTTGTTGGTGTTCAGTGGGCTCATATCTTTTTAAAAAATATATATTTTTAAATGACTTTTGGAAAAATGACATCCCAAACAGTTAAGGCTTGGTTCTTACAGTAACGCTTCTCATCTTCAAATGAATCAAGAAATTACAGTCATAATGGAGAACTTATAGAAATTTCTGTTTCGAAGGGAATTCAGACAAGTTACTTAAGATTGTCCTAGCAGAAGAATAGTATATTGAATTCCAATAATTTCACAGTGGACCCTTGATCTTAAATGTTCTCCTTAAAAAAAATTCTGAAAGGGAGACAACTATTGGCAGCTCTATGGAGTTACAATAGAGCCAATTCCAGAGGGGTAAAATTCCTCACATACTTTCTTCTCCAGATTCAAAATAGACTGTCAAGGGAAATCACTATGACTAGCGGATTGTGTTTATCAGACACCATAGATTTTGGTTTATGAATCTCTTCATAGAAATTGTCAGTTGTCCTGTGGACAACATTGTTACGGCAATTCCCTGAAGAGTTTTTTTTTTTTTAATTGAATTGTCTTGATCTCTGAGGGAATGGAGTTGGAAAGCAGAGAAGATAATTTGGCTCTTCACTATCACTGTTTTCCAAATGGGTAATTTTTAAAATAGGATTGTCAGTGGTTCTGGCTGACTTAAGTTAATATTAGATTCTTCATTAAGGGTTGACAGGAACTGTCTGGAAACGAAGGAAGTCTATGGAGAGATAATCTGTGTTAAAAAGGAATCCAGTGTTCTCTATTTGAGACATGGATTGTTTCCAAAGCCTATCTCTATTTTGCCTTATCCCTGTTAAAAGGCTATATTAATATGCATTAATGAGATGAACCATTTAAAAAGGTAAAAATTGATGTCAGTAGAAAATTACTAAAAATTACAAAACTGATAAAATAGTTGTTGATGAATGCATTATAATAGCCAGTATAATAAATATAATCAGTTTCTGAAAGAGTGACAAAGAATGAAATGACTAACTCAAACAGGTAGGGGCATATAAAATCCATTAGAGGTTATCTCCGTGATTCAGGTCAGGTTCATTTGGTATGGTGACTGCTACAGATCTCCATTGTCTAGGTTTGCCTGCCAAGGACTTACATAGATATTAACAACTAAAATAAAGATACAGCTAATGAGCAAACAAAGTAGTTTCCCTTAGTTTTCCTTAGAACTCCAAGCAAAGGTCTTCAGTATCATTATGTCCTTATAAAAATCAGCTCTTTGTACAATATGATCTGACATTTTATATATTAGTGAAAGTGAAAGTGTTAGTTGCTCAGTGGTCCCCTGACTCTTCGCGACCCCATGGACTATAGCCCACCATGGAATTTTCATGGAAATTTCCATGGAATTTTCCAGGCGTGAATACTGGAGTGGGTTGCCATTCCCTTCACCAGAAGATTTTCCCGACCCAGGGATCAAACCCCGGTCTCCTACACTGCAGGTAGATTCTTTATCATCTGAGCCACCAGGGAAGCCAGTAACAGACAATAAATATTTTCAACTTTTTATAAATAATAAAACTATGAGTGGGGTGAATACTCAACGGCATTACTAATGGGTTTTCAACTTAGGAGCCATGAATTACAAGCTTGCCTTATAAAAAGCATATCATTTTTGTCTAATTTAAACTTAGGTTCTGTTTGTTTAATACATTAAATCTGCCAGTTGAAAATTATTGCTTTTTTGATTATTAACTCTAAACTATGAAAGAAAGAAATGAGTTTACAATTTAAAATCAGCGCTACCTGGAAACAGTGGAATGGGATTCTGTTTCTTCCTTGGGAATATTTTCCACTTGGTATGGATAAAATGAATTCATATGCAATTCATGGATCAGGGATTAGAAGATTCAATACCACATGAAGAAATTGAGGATGGACAAGGCCTAACTTGTGAGTATGCAAATAATTTGATTATGTATTTACTTTCAGGTTTTATCTTTAATGAATTGTAAGAGGGAGATACAAGCTTTAACTACAACTCCTTAAGGTATTTTTTTTTAATATGCCAGAAGGATTTTCATTGCATTTCTGGTGATTAAAATAAGTAGCTCTATTCACATATACTGAGATTTTTCCCAAATTTATTTAAAAACATTTTCTGGTTTATACTATGAGAGCTAATTGGAACTAAAAATGCCAAGGAACAATTTTAAATTATTTAGGCTTTCTAAATTATAGAATTAAATCTAACAAGTAACCTTTATGTTTTATATTATTTTATGTTTTATAATATATTTATAAACATATATAATATGTTTATATTATTTTCTCAACCCTCCACAAGGGAAGCCCAACCCTTCATAACTCCAACCCAACTCCAAATATGGTTTACTTTTTGCAAATATTCTGTGTGTATTATATTTTATAGACATTTGAAATTTTTGGTTTGATACCTGCTCATTTCAGATGCTACACATTTTAGGGGAAAGATGCTTTAAACATTCATCTTTTTTTCACAGTGCCTAAAATTTAAAAACTACACATACATGTAAAATTATAAATATTCAAGTATGTGTAATATAATATATATATATCTTTTTGTGTTCTTTATATATAACACAATTGAATTATTTTTGACATTTTTGCTTGACCTGCTTTTTATACTTTAACAACTCCATTATTTGCTTCAACTCCCACCTAATTGGAAATGAATCTACATAGCAGTCAACTTGAATCAACTTCCTTCAGGCTATGCTAGGCACTCTACAGGACTGTATGGTTTCTGTTTGCTTTTATGAATGATAATAGTCACATTGCCACTGGTAGTAAAAACTTGCATACTTTGATAGTACATAGGTAAAGCTCATTCTACAGGAGTGTTGTATGAATGAAACTATTGGATTGGCCAAAAAGTCCATTCGGGTTTTCCATACTTTATGAAAAACCTGAACAAAGTTTTTGGCCAACCCAATGCTTAGTTAGTATACAATTTATCTGTGTGAGTTGAGTGAATGTGTTTTGTAGTAACCAGGGATTCACAGAAACTGCCAATAAGACATGAGAGGATACCCTTGTTGTTGCATGGTAAACCTCAGATTCAGACCATCCTGACATATCTTAAAATGTGAATGCAACAAACTGATCATATAAAATTTTTTAGGTGAGATTTGAATTAAAAAAAGTATGTATATAATCATTAATTAGCATAGAAATAATGATTTCTTACTCAATGAATACTGTAGCAAAGTTCTGTACATGTATACATGAGAAAAATATTTTTAAAAGATCTAATTCATTATTATATCATTTAAAAATAATATAACCAATGTATTAATGAACAGTTTTAAATTAATTTATTTAATTGGAGGCTAATTACAATATTATAGTTGTTTTTGCCATACACTGACATGAATCAGCCATGGGTGCAAGTGTCCCCCATCCTGAACCCCCTCCTCCACCTCCCTCCCTATCCCATCCCTCAGGGTTGTCCCAGTGCACCTGCTTTGAGTGCCCTGTCTCATGAATCGAACTTGGACTGGTGGTCTTGTGTGCATTTTTCTTTAAATTTTATTTAATGAATAATAAAAACATGGTGATGTCTTTAAAACTTAAAATTTGACTTTTTCTTTTCTATGTGACCTGAAGCCATGGCCTTGAGTATTTTAAAACTTTCAACCTGAAGTGGATTATGGGAGATGACTGGGGAGCAGCCAGACTCAGAGCTGTGGAAAGAGCTTTCCTGTGATCCTTTACCTTCTGACAACACAAGTTATAACTCATGAAAAAAGGCACTTAACACTCCATGTACCACCACCTTTTGGCCTCAGCTGGACAGCTGAAGTAAAATCATTGTCTGCTACCACTGTGAATGTTCCAACAACATGCCAGAAATAAATCATTTAATTGAACATGGCTTTTACACTTTATCTTTTACTAATAATGATTTTTTAAAAAATAAATGATAAAAGAAAATAATCATTTGGATGTTTCTTTCCCATTAACTCATCCTTCCTGGCAAGTTTTCTGTTCCCTGAAATAGAGCTTTTGAAAATTAAGACAGATTATGGTATGTTTCTGTTAAAATGCCAGTCATACATTGCATAGTGCTGAGACCTGAAGTAGAAAAATGAACCGCTGCAAATTTTGCCCTTAAGGAAAATAGTGCTTTTCTCAGTGCTTTGAAAATACTTCTCAGTGTTACACTGTAATATATTATTTATTTTCTAAATATGGCAATTTTCTTGTAGGGATGGCATTGCAGGTCATCTGTCAGAATAAATGCTAACCTAGCCTAAAATACTCTGAGAAATATTGGTTTAGTGGACTAGAATAAGTCCATTAGTCATTACATTATTAAATTATTGGGCATTTGTTGGATTCAGAAATGTTTTGTATGTTAAAAGTATATCTTTCTCCAGCCTCCAGCACTTTCACTGAGTCTCTGAGGAATCAGTTTATTTATGGTGGCAACAATAGTTGATTTTGAGACCTTAAGCTTAAAGATAAACTATTTCTTTTCTGCATCAGCCTTTGAATTTGGGTGCCATGGAAAAGTAGAACAGGATAATAGTACCACGCAGTTGCCCATGTAACTGGTGGGCAGAGATTCTTTGTTGCCCTGGAGAGAAGGGGAATCCGATCCTAAGAAATTTGCCTATTCTCTCATTTGCCTCTCTAAAAACAGTTTGGGGTTATTTATAAATTAAATCCTTGTTTAGTTAAAACTTGTTCTAAATAACACAGTGTAGTTCTAATCTTGTGGCAACTTCATAATCCGTTCTGGGGATTACAAAAGTGAATATTCTTAACAATATTGGGGACAATTCTTAACAAAAATGAGGACAATAACAAACAAAAAAACTCGAAGAAATTTAATGAACAACAACTTCACTTGGGAACTTAAATATAGTAACTCACATCCTGAAAGAATGAATGAAAAAATAAATTCCATTATTTCTGAGCTCTTAATTATGGTAAACCAGTTCAGATTATAAATTCAAAATTCCCAGCACTTCATACTTAAGTTTGAAAATGTACTATAGTTTAAATATATGGTGCAGTGAAATTTAAGTGTGAATCCACCCCTCCAGACCTCCAGCCTTAGCTGGAGGGAAAATAGCATATTCTTATGTCCCGATTCATCAAAGGCCAGTTTTCGGGTGTTTTGATGGTTAAATCTGTCTAGTGAGTGTCCACGAATTTTATACAAAGATTTCTCTGTAGGCTGCCTTGCTTCTGCAAATGGGAGTTTGGGAACTTTAAATGAAAGAGTGTATAAAGTTTTCTTTGCTGAGTGTTATTAACTGAGGGACTCTGGATTAATTTAGCAGCCAGGTCTGTTCTTTCAGCCATAAGCCATGCTGTCAGAGAAACTTAATTACACTTTAAGTGGGATGCAAATGAGTTGTGACACTACATCATTTCACATGAAAGGTTCATTACTTACATTAACTTGCACAATGCCTGCTCCTAAATCTAGACTCATTACAATATTCCTGGGATTATTTTTTTTAACATAGCTAAATACAAATAGGGTTTTAACTTTTAATAGCCTGTTTCTTTTTTAATATTTAAGACTACAAGTGTTCACTTTATTAAATGATTATGAATTGAACTTCTAGATACATAAATATATTAAGGCCAGCAGAAAAAAAAGTTCTATCACTTTGCTGCTCAATAGCGCATTCGCAGGACCCAATTATTCTTTAAAGTAACTTTATGTCATAACTTCTTTAGCACTAATATCCATGACTTGAAACAGGAAATTTAGCAAGCTTTAAAATCAGAAGTCTGAGGAGTTTTATCCTTAGGGCTTAACAGATTTTTCTGAGGATCTGTTGGGTGATTTGGGGTGAGGAAACATAAACATAAAAATACATTTTATATTGATAATTGAAAGCTTGAGTGGTGGGGATAAATCAGTCATGACTATCTGACGATGTATTAGGACAAGTAAAACAATATATTTGATCCTATTCTGAAGAAATGGTTCTGGAATTCTAAGTGGAGAGAGAGTTCAATTTAGATTCATACCTCTGTTCTTTGATGTGGTAATAAGAGTTTTAGAGAAAATTAGTTGTTTTCTTCCTAACATAATCAGTTACTATAATCAATCTTTGGTGCTTGACAAATTTATCCTCAAGGATTGGTAGCAGGAAAAACAGCAGAAGCAAATTTTTGTCACTTACGCTTTTGGCAAAGTACTTTACTTGTATTAGCTCATTTAATACACACACATAAAAGCCCTGTGAAGCAGGTACTCTGTCCCTATTTTACAAATGACAGAACAGAAAAAGAGAGGGATTAAGCAAGTTGCCCAGAGTCTCAATGGTGTGAGAGCCAGGGTTCAAACCTTCTCATTCTATTTGTAAAGCTCCTGTTTTTAACCACTATGGCATACGACCTATGTTGTACAAGGGATTTTTATATTTATTAAATATAATCAAAACTATTTTAAAATAAGTAGATGACGAAGTCCACAGAAATCATAGTGGAGAACAGATCCTCATTCTGTTAAGTGAAGAATGTGATTAAAAAAAAAATTGAAGTACAGTTGATTTACCATGTCGTAGAGGAACATGATATAATTCATATTGTGTCTATTTATTCAAGTAAATCCCTAGGGTTTAGAATCGAAGTTTTGTTATAGTTTTTAAATATTTTTTTTGATGTAGACCATTTTTAAATTCTTCATTGAATTTGTTACAATATTGTTTCTGTTTTATATTTTGATTTTTTAGGTGCGAGACATGTGGGGTCTTAGCTCCCTGACCAGGGATCAAACTTATACCTCGTGCATGGGAAGGAAGTTTTAACTACTGGACTTCCAGGGAAGTCCCCAGATTTTATTATAATTTAATATACCAGCCATTAGATGCTGTTTCATTTTAAGGCACAAGTCTATCTTTTTCCTAATGTATAGTTCATGGTAATTATTACAAATAGACTTTGATATCAAACTGGAACAGATGGAAAGGTGAATTATATTCTTCATTGCAAATTTATAGAATAAGGTAAAGCCATGTAATGCCCTGAGCTGCTTCACTATAATTTAATATACTGAAATTGTAGTTAGATTACTAGTAGTTTGGTGTTTGAGGGAATTATACAATTTTTAAATCCAAATTTACCTCCTCATAACATGATCATTCCATCTTTTAAATTATAGGAAATATGCTCCTAAATTGAGGATAATATGTATGTATTGAAATTTATATTCCTTATTGTGCCAGTCATCAGTTTACTGCCTCTCAGCTTCAAATTCATGCCGTATTGCCTGCTCTGCAGTCAAGAAATGATCCTGTTATCATTTCTCACTTTCAACAGGCGCAGCCGTTCAGCTATGACAATAGAGGGCAGTGGAGAGACATTGTAAGAGAAAAGGAGGTTCTGTTCCTCTTTCTGATGCTTTCTCCTGCATGGCTTTCAGCAATGCATGAAGGGAGTAAGCATCCAGGTGTAACCACCGCCCCGCCCCTCCCCCCACTAGCTACAGTCCTCAAGCACCACTGTTTCTTGGGAAAAGAGCATTCCTGGTTCTCATCAGGTGACTGTCTCATTGCCAGTATGAACACTATGCCCCTTGACCAAAATGTTCATGAAAACACATCTGAAGTTGGAGAAGAATATGAGCATTTTAGAAGCTGGAGAAACCTTAGAAATCGTCTCGTCTAACCCTTCCTTTTTGTAGGAATCTAGAGAGGTTTATTCCCTGTGTTGTCACACCTTTTATGTAGCTTGTAACACTTTTAAATCTTCCCCTTCAGGGTTTATATTTTAAATAATGACACTACTTATGATTATTTAAAACATTCAATTTGAATTGCAAAGGAGATTTTACTTATCTTGAATTTCAATGAGTATTTATTGACTTTCTACAGATTTTCCAAGTGTTTTATGGACTACAAGAATAAAAAGGAGACACTTATTTTCTAAGCTAAAACAAAATATAAAAAACCCCATGAAGCAGTATATCAAGGTAGAATATGGTAAAACCCACAAGTTATCCTCCAATTAAAAATTACTTTATAAAACCACAAGAGTTATACAGAAAGAGACTGGAAATCATATTTGGGGCAATAAGGGAGTACTTTCATGAAGACTATAGACATATAAACAGGATGGGTAGGGTCTAAGAGTTAGACTTGAGGAGTGGGGAATAAGAGTGTGTGGATAATTTAAAGCATAAACAAAGTTTCAGAGGCAGAAAAATGTTTTACAATGGGATGTAAAATGCCCTCTAGCTTGTTTTATTGTGGGCATAGGCAAGTTACAGGAGAATAATGGAAAAATTTGGCAAAATTACAAATTTTTGAATTTTCGTAGATCATGACACATGGTATTTCAATAAAAATCAAGAAAATGTAAGATGAGATGAATAAATGAGTTAATCATAACTATATTCATATAAATTCAAATTGCATGAATTAAACAATAGAACTTTGAAAGAAACCAAATTCTTCATCTTTGACCTCTGAAAAGAGCCTTAAAAAGAGCTAAGAAAAAGCTAAATTGTTTGGATATGACAATATAAAGATTTCTCACTGAATTGTATATGAAAAATTTGGTTTCATTTTTAATAATCTTAAAATTATTTTCTCCATCATTGAATGTTAAACATAATATCCAATATTGACTTATATTAAAGAAAGTTAAAGGGCTTCATTTTCTGGTTGGGGGGGATTAGATAACCTAAATAGCTTTCAATTTTTGTAAATCTAGAAGATTTTTTGGAGAAGGAAATGGTAACCCACTCCTGCATTCTTGCCTGGAGAATCCCATGGACAGAAGAGCCTGGAGGGCTACAGTCCATGTTGTTACAAAGAGTCAGACACGACTGAGCTACTAACACACAGAAGATTTTTCATACATATAATAGAACATAAAAACTGTTCATTTAAATGCCCAAAAGGTAATTTGAAAAATTCCAAAGGAGATAAATGATGAGGAAGCCCCAGAACAAAAACTAATGTGGAAGCTGCCTTGGGAGGTGGGGATGGGGGTTGGGGTTGGTTCCATCTCTCAGTTCTCAGGAGCTGATTTAATGGCCCTGTGGGGACAGAAAATGACACTGTGGATACATAAATCAAGGAGTTAGAAAATGAAATAGAAAATAAAATGAAAAACTATTGAAGATTTGCAACACCAGTGAAAAAGTCAGGGGTAGGTGAACTTGAAAAATATCTACTCACTGGTACAGGCCGTCAAATAAGCAACTTGCCAGTTTCAGCCTGAGTTGGGAGATTAGGGTAGCAGAATTTTCCTCTGAGAGTTTACAGATGCGGGCCTACCTTCATATTAATTAAAATTGAGTTACATCAAATAATGTAGATAATCTCAAAAGTATAACTTTGCATATAAACATACAGAGCATAAATATAGTATACTGATGCTGCTGTTTAGTCTTTCAGTCATGTCTGACTCCTTGCAACTGCATGGATTATAGCCCACCAGGCTCCTCTGTCCATGGGATTCTCCAGGCAAGAATATTGGAGTAGTTGCCATTTCCTTCTCCAGGGGATCTTCCCAACACAGGGACTGAACCTGGGTCTCCTGCATTGCAGGTGGAGTTTTTACTGACTGAACCACCAGGAAAGCCCATAGTACCCTACTATTTTATAAAGAATAGACAAATGCAAGATGGTACTTATTGTATACACATATAGAGTTTATAGGTAAAATTATAAGACCATGATTAGAAGTAATAAACATCAAACATGGGAGAAAGGGAGATTAATGAATTTTTCTTAAACTGAGTATGTTAAAAAATGCTTTAAGGAGAAAATTTAGGTGATACAAACATACAAACAAAATTTGTTAACACTTGAGGAAGCAAACAGTCTCTATTCAGAGAACTGCAAAATGGGGTGGAAGGCAGGAAGCTGTGATAGGATAAAAAGTAAAGGAAAAGGAAGTGAAAAATAGAAAATATCTAATTGGCTATGGCCACATGGTCAACCTTGTTTGAGATGAGAAGGGAAAGGAAAATAACTATAGAGCCCAGAGTTGGCTTCATTTTGGGGACTGGCTGACTGACTATCCTGCTTTTCTAGTAAAGTGGAACATTTATAGAAACAGGAAAGTTCACCTTAGTTTCAGTTTGTTGACTTGGTACTCCAGGCAGGAGCACTCCGTCTTGGGCCTAGAAAGTTATACAATAGGTGGTAGATATTTATTATATCTGTATTTTAAAATATAGCTGAAATATTTATAATGTTAATTAAAACAACTGACAGAATCTTTTTAAAATTTTTTTATTGAAGGATAATTGCTTTACAGAATTTTGTTGTGTTCTGTCAAACCTCAAAAAATATCAGCCATAGGTATACATATATACCCTCCCTTTTGAACCTCCCTCCCATCTCCCACTCATCCCACCCCTCTAGATTGATACAGAGCCCCTGTTTGAGCTTCCTGAGCCATACAGCAAATTCCCGTTGGCTATCTATTTTACATATGGTAATGTAAGTTTCCATGTTACTCCTTCCATACATCTCACCCTCTCCTCTCCTCTCCCCATGTCCATAAGCTTATTCTCTATGTCTGTTTCTCCATTGCTGTCCTGTAAATAAATTCTTGAGTACCATTTTTCTAGATTCTGTATATATACATTAAATATGATATTTATCTTTCTCTTTCTCACTTCACTCTGTATAATAGGTTCCAGTTCATCCACCTCATCAGAACTGACTCAAATGCATTCCTTCTTATGAGGCTGAGTAATATTCCATTCTGTATATATACCACAACTTCTTTATCCATTCATCTGTCCATGAACATCTAGATTGCTTTCATGTTCTAGCTATTGTAAATAGTGCTGCAATGAACAATGGGATACATGTGTCTTTTTCAATTTTGGTTTCCTCAGGGTATATGCCTAGGAGTGGGATTTCTGGGTCATATGGTAGTTTTATTCCTAGTTTTTTTTAAGGAATCTCCATACTGTCTTCCATAGTGGCTGTATCAATTTACATTCCCATCAACAGTGCAAGAGCATTCCCTTTTCTTCACACCCTCTCCAGCATTTATTGTTTGTAGGCTTTTTGATAGCAGCCATTCTGACCAGTGTGACGTGATATTTCATTGTAGTTTTGATTTGCATTTCTAGTTATATTCAAAAGCAGAGACATTACTTTGCCGACTAAGGTCCGTCTAGTCAAGGCTATGGTTTTTCCAGTGGTCATGTATGGATGTGAGAGTTGGACTGTGAAGAAGGCTGAGTGCTGAAGAATTGATGCTTTTGAACTGTGGTGTTGGAGAAGACTCTTGAGAGTCCCTTGGACTGCAAGGAGATCCAACCAGTCCATTCTGAAGGAGATCAGCCCTGGGATTTCTTTGGAAGGAATGATGGTAAAGCTGAAGCTCCAGTACTTTGGCCACCTCATGTGAAGAGTTGACTCTTTGGAAAAGACTCTGATGCTGGGAGGGATTGGGGGCAGGAGGAGAAGGGGATGACCAAGGATGAGATGGCTGGATAACATCACGGACTTGATGGATGTGAGTGTGAGTGAACTCCGGGAGATGGTGATGGACAGGGAGGCCTGGTGTGCTGCGATTCATGGGGTCGCAAAGAGTTGGACACGACTGAGCGACTGAACTGAACTGAACTGAAAATGAGTGATGTTGAGCATCTTTTCATGTTTGTTAGCTATCTGTATGTCTTCTTTGGAGACATGTCTATTTAAGTCTTTTCCCCACTTTTTGATTGAGTTGTTTGTTTTTCTGGCATTGAGTTGTATGAGCTGCTTGTATATTTTGGAAATTAATCCTTTGTCAGTTGTTTCATTTGTTATTATTTTCTCCCATTCTGAGGGTTGTCTTTTCACCTTGCTTATGGTTTCCTTTGCTGTTCCAAAGCTTTTAAGTTTAATTAGGTCCCACTTATTTACTTTTGGTTTTATTTCCATTACTCGAGGAGGTGGGTCATAGAGAATCTTGCTTTGATTTATATCATCAAGGGTTCTGCCTATATTTCCTCTAAGAGGTTTATAGTTTCTGGTCTTACATTTAGACCATTTATTCCATTTGAATTTGTCTTTGTGTATGATGTTAGGAACTGTTCTAATTTCGTTCTTTTATGAATGGACATAGCTGGACATAGCTGTCCAGCTGAACATAGCTGTCCAGTTTTCCCAGCACCATTTATTGAAAAGACTGTCTTTGTCCTATTGTATTTTCTTGCCTCCTTTGTAAAAAACAAGGTACCCATAGGTGCATGGGTTTATTTCTGGGCTTTCTATTTTGTTCCATTGGTCTATATTTCTGTTTTTGTGCCAGTACCATACTGTCTTGATGACTATAGCTTTGTAGTGTAATCTGAAGTCAGAAAGATTGATTCCTCCAGCTCCATTCTTCTTTCTCAGGACTGCTGTGGCTATTTGGGGTCTTTTGTGTTTACATTTGAATTGTGAAATTTTTTGTTCTAGTTCTGTGGAAAATGCCTTTGGCTATTTGATAGGGATCACATTGAATCTGTAGATTGTGTTAGGTAGTATAGTCATTTTCACAATATTGATTCTTCCTACCCAGGAACGTGGAATATCTCTCCATCTGCTTTTGTCATCTTTGATTTCTTTCATTAGTGTCTTATAATTTTCCATGTACAGTTCTTTTGTCTCCTTAGGTAAATTTATTCCTAGATGTTTAATTCTTTTTGTCACAATGATGAGTGGAATTGATTCCTTAATTTCTCTTTCTGACTTTTCATTGTTAGTATATAGAAATGCAAGTAATTGCTGTGTATTGATTTTGTATCCTGCAAATTTGCTAAATTCACCGATTAGCTCTAGTAATTCTCTGATACTATCTTTAGGGTTTTCTATGTACAGTATCATGTTGTCTGAAAACAGAGAGCTTTACTTCCTCTTTTCCAATCTGGATTCCTTTTTTTTTGTAATGGAAAGACATTCTTTAATCATGGCCTGGAAGACTTAGTATTGTTGAGATGATAGCATTACATAAAATGATACACAGATTCAATGTAATTTCCACTAGAACCCCAATGACATTTTTTGCAGAAATAAAAAACCCATTCCAAAATTCACTGGAATGTTAATGGGCCCCAAATAGCTTAAATAATTTTTAAAAGGCAAAGCTAGAGACTTATACTTCCAGATTTCAAAGTTTACCACAAATTTGAAGTAATCAAAATATTGTGTATTGGCTTATGGAAATATAAATAACAGAGACTAGAATAAAAAATCCACAATAAACCCTCTCATATATAGTTAAATGATTTTGACAAAGATGCTACCATTGTGTGGTAGAAAGGACTCTTTTCAACAAATGGTCCTGGAAAAACTGGATGTCTACGTGCAAAAGAATGAAATTGGTCCTTTTCTTATACCACATTTAAAAATTAATGCAGAATGGATCAAAAACCTATATGCAAACTAGAAAAGTACTGAAGAAAAGCATATGGCAATACTTTCTTGTATATGACAGAAAAAGCATAGGCAACAAAGGAAACAAATATATCAATTGGACATTACCAAAATTTAAGCTTTTGTGTAAAATTCAAAACTATCAAGAGAGTGAAAAGGCAGTCCACAGAATGGGATAAAGTATTTGCAAATCCTTAAAGAGATTAATATCCAGAATACACAAAGAACTCATAAAACTCAACAACCACCATTGCAATTAAAAACTGGGCCAAGTAGCTTCCCCAACTGTACAGGACACAGCCAATGAGACCCATTTGCTTATCTTATCCAGAGTACTGATAAGTACATCACTGTAGAGGCTGAGGGAGTAGCAGATAGAACTCCTGGATAGTATTAAAGAGACACAAATCCTAACCACATCAGGGACTGCATCAAAAAGCCCACCCATGAGTCACTGGTGATACCTTGCCCACTGATCCCCCCAACTCCAGCACTCTGCTTGCTTTACTCATATACTACTACACCCTGTGTCTGGCTCCTGGTGCACATTCCTGATGGTGACTGGAGTGAGCTCTGGCAGATGACTAGTGGGGACTCACAGAAAATCAGACTGACTCTTCAGGCCAGGGAGAGACCAGAAACTTTAAGTTGTCTTTTTTTTTTTTTAAGTTTTAAGTCTGTCCTTGGTTAAGCAAAAAAGTGGCTATCGGCACCCGTGTGTATATTGCAACAATGAGCGAAGGCATATGAGCTTAAGAATTCAGCCAAAAGAGGGAGCAGGAAGCCTGGAGCAGATGTAGCCAAAGAATCTGATAAACCTTGAGAATTCCTAGCAGGATGATGGAAGTTATTCCTCTTCAAAAAGTGAAAGGGAAAGTTGCTCAGTCGAGTCGGACTCTTTGTGACCCCATGGACTATACAGTTCATGAAATTCTTTTTTAAAAAAGTAATTAATTAATTTTAATTGGGGGCTAATTACTTTACAATATTGTGGTGGTTTTGGCCATACATAGACATGAATCAGCCATGGGTGTACATGTGTCCCCCATCCTGAACCCCGCTCCCACCTCCCTCCCTATCCTATCCCTCAGGGTAGTCCTGATTTTGGCTTTGAGGACCCTGTTTCATGCATCGAACTTGGACTGGTAGCCTATTTCACATATGGTAATATACACGTTTCAATACTATTCTCTCAAATCATCCCACCCTTGCCTTCTCCCACAGAGTCCAAAAGTCCGTTTTTTTACATCTGTGTCTCTTTTGCTGTCTCGCATATATACATGTTAATATACTGTATTGGTGTTTTTCTTTCTGACTTAATTCACTCTGTATGATAGGTTCCAGTTTCATTCAACTTAACACTGATTCAAATGCATTCTTTTTTAATAGCTGAGTGAAATTCCATTGTGTATAGGAACCATATATACAATTTTCTTAAATTTCTTAAATATTTGAATTTTGTTAAATTTACTGAGGTTTGATTTGTGACCCAAGACGTAGTCTATCCTGGAGAATGTTCTATGTGCACTTGAGAAGGTTTATCCTTCTGCCTTTGGATGGAATGTCCTGAAGATATCAATGAGATCCATTTCATCTAATGTATCATCTAAGGCTTGTGTTTCCTTATTAATTTTCTGTTTTGATGATTGGTCCATTGGTGTGAGTGGGGTGTTAAAGTCTCCTACTATTATTGTGTTACTGTTAATTTTTCCTTTT
Organism: Capricornis sumatraensis; assembly: GCF_032405125.1. Taxonomy (NCBI): domain Eukaryota; kingdom Metazoa; phylum Chordata; class Mammalia; order Artiodactyla; family Bovidae; genus Capricornis; species Capricornis sumatraensis. Next base: position 35,836,306 of record NC_091085.1, on the reverse strand, counting down.
ATGTTTGTTAGAGTTTGTCTTATGTATTGAGCTGCTCCTATGTTGGGTGCATAGATATTTACAATTGTTATGGTTTCCTCTTGGATTGATCCCTTGATCATTACATAGTGTCCTTCCTTATCTCTTGTAATACTCTTTAAGACCTATTCTGTTTAATATGAGGATTGGTACTCCAGCTTTCTTTTACTTCCCATTTACATGGAATATATTTTTACATCCTTTCACTTTCAGTCTATATGTGTCTTTAGGTCTGAAGTGGGTTTCTTGTAGACAGCATATATATGGGTCATGTTTTTAATATCCATTCAGCAATCTGTGTCTTATGGTTGTAGCATTTAATCCATTTACATTTAAAGTAATTATTGATATATATGTTCCTATTGCCATTTTCTTAGTTGTTTGGGGTTGAGTCTGTAAATGCTTTTTCTTCTCTTGTATTTCTTGACTATATAAATCCCTTTAACATTTGTTGTAAAGTTGGTTTGGCCGTACAGAATTCTCTTAACTTCTGCTTGCCTGAAAAGCTTTTTATTTCTCCATAAACTTTGAATGAGATCCTTTCTGGGTACAGTAATCTTGGTTGTAGATTTTTCCCTTTCAGTGCTTTAAATATATCCTGCCATTCCCCTCTGGCATGCAGAGTTTCTGCTGAAAGATCAGCTGCTGAGCATATGGAGTTTCCCTTGTATGTTACTTCTTGCTTTTCCCTTGCTGCTTTTGATATTCTTTCTTTATGTTTAGTCTTTGTTAGTTGGACTGGTGTGTGCCTGGTGTGTTTCTCCTTGGGTTTATCCTGTATGGGACTCTTTTTGCCTCTGGGACTGTATTGACTATTTCCTTTCCCTTGTTGGGGAAATTTTCAACTCTAATCTCTTTAAAAATTTTCTCATACCCTTTCTTTATCTCTTCTTCTTCTAGGTCCCCTATAATTTGAATATTGGTGTGTTTGATATTGTCCCAGAGGTCCATGAGACTATCCTCAGTTCTTTTCATTCTTTTTACTTTATTCTGCTTTTCAGAAGTTATTTCCACCATTTTATCTTCCAGCTCATTGATTTGTTCTTATGTGTCAGGTAGTCTGCTATTGATTCCTTCTAGAGTATATTTTATTTCAGTAATTGTGTTGTTTGTCTCTGTATGTTTATTCTTTAATTCTTCTAGATTAATTGATTTGTGCATGTTCTCCATTCTGTTTTCAAGGTTTTTTATCATCTTTACTATCATTATTCTGAATTCTTTTTCAGGTAGTTTGCCTAGTTCCTCTTCATTTATTTGGACTTCTATGTTTCTAGTTTGTTCCTTCACTTGTGTAGTATTTCTCTGCCTTTTCATTATTATTATTTTTTAACTTATTGTGTTTGCAGTCTCCTTTTCCCAGGCTTAAAGGTTGAATTCTGTCTTCCTTTTGGTTTCTTCCCTCCTAAGGTTGATCCAGTGGTCTGTGTAAGCTTTGTATAGGTTGAGATATGTGCTGAGTTTTTGTTTGTTTGTTTTTCCTCTAATAGGCAAGGCTGAGTGAGGTGGTAATCCTGTCTGCTATTGACTGGGTTCATATTTTTGTTTTGTTGTTTGTTTAGATGGGACATCCTGCACTGGAGGCTACTGGTGGTTGGGTGATGCTGGGTCTTGTATTCATGTGGTTTTCTTTGTGTGAGTTCTCACTATCTGATACTCCCTGGGGCTATTTGCTACTCCCTAGGGCTAGTTCCTAAGAAGGCAATGGCACCCCACTCCAGTACTCTTGCCTGGAAAATCCCATGGACAGAGGAGCCTGGAAGGCTGCAGTCCATGGGGTCGCTGAGGGTCAGACACGACTGAGCGACTTCACTTTCACTTTTCACTTTCATGCATTGGAGAAGGAAATGGCACCCCACTCCAGCGTTCTTGCCTCGAGAATCCCAGGGATGGGGGAACCTGGTGGGCTGCCATCTATGGGGTCTCACAGAGTCAGACAAGACTGAAGCGACTTAGCAGCAGCAGCAGGGCTAGTTCTCTGGTAGTCTTGGGTCTTGGAGTCAGTGCTCCCACACCAAAGGCTGAGGGTTTGATCTGCGGTCAGCAGTGAAGATTCCACAAGTGGTTTGTTATGGCGTTAAGTGAGATTAAAACAAATATCCAAAAATGGGAAACCAAAGAAGAACCCCAGAGAAATGGCAGTTACAAAATCAGGCAAATAATAATTAAAATGATGGAACATACACATATACACCCATGAGCAAAGGGAAAACAGTCTGACAAAATAAAGTACAGTAGATTGACCTGGTGAATGAAGTAAATAAAAAATTATATTTACTAGTTAAAAACAAAACTAACTAAAGCACAAACATAAAGAAACTAGAGCAAGCTGCCAATTGGGGAATAATGCAATGAAAATAAAACTAACAAATATGTTGAGAGGAAAGGAAAGGAAGAAAAGAAAAAAAGAATAGATATGCAAAGTTAAATAGAGGTAGATGAAGAAGATTTGTATACATTAAAGATTAACTGCACAGGGAAAACAACAGTAGGAAAAGCAAACAAAGGAATAAATGTAGAAAAAATAATGTTTAAAAATTAAAACTAAAAACAGAGAAAAAATAAAAGGAAAACTCCACAGAACTGTAAAAGCCCAACGTAGAGGCAGAGGTTTATAACAGCAATAAAAAATGTGACTGAGGGAAAAAAAGCTCAAAAGCTTAAATAGATTTCATAGTGCCAGTAAAGTCAACTACAACAGAGTGGGGAAAAATGGGAAAAAAAGAAAAAAATCCAAAAGAATCTACAGTTCAGTTCAGTCACTCAGTCGTGTCTGACTCTTTGTGACCCATGAACTGCAGCACATCAGGCCTCCCTGTCCATCACCAACTCCCAGAGTCCACCTCCAACTCCTGGAGTCCACCCAAACCCATGTCCATTGAGTTGGTGATGCCATCCAACCATCTCATCCTCTGTTGTCCCCTTCTCCTCCTGCCCCCAATCTTTCCCAGCATCAGGGTTTTTTTCAAATGAGTCAGCTCTTCTCATCAGGTGGCCAAAGTATTGGAGTTTCAACATCAGTCCCTTGAATGAACACCCAGGACTGATCTCCTTAAGGATGGACTGGTCTGCTCTCCTTGCTGTCCAAGGGACTCTCAAGAGTCTTCTCCAACACCACAGTTCAAAAGCATTAATTCTTCACTGCTCAGCCTTCTTTATAGTCCAACTCTCACATCCATACATGACCACAGGAAAAACCATAGCCTTGACTAGATGGACCTTTGTTGGCAAAGTAATGTCTCTGCTTTTTTAATATGCTCTCTAGGTTGGTCATAACTTTCCTTCCAAGGAGTAAGTGTCTTTTAATTTCATGGCTGCAATCACCATCTGCAGTGATTTTGGAGCCCAGAAAAATAAAGTCAGCCCCTGATTCTACTGTTTCCCTGTCTATTTCCCATGGAGTGATGGGACCGGATGCCATGATCTTCGTTTTCGAATGTTGAGCTTTAAGCCAACTTTTTCACTCTCCTCTTTCACTTTCATCAAGAGGCTCCTTAGTTCTTCTTCACTTTCTACCATAAGAGTGATGTCATCTGCATATCTGAGGTTATTGATATTTATCCTGGCAAACTTCCAGCTGTGCTTCCTCCAGCCCTATGTTTCTCATGATGTACTCTGCATAGAAGTTAAATAAGCAGGGTGACAATATACAGCCTTGATGTACTCATTTTCCCATTTGGAACTGGTCTGTTGTTCCATGTCCAGCTCTAACTGTTGCTCCCTGACCTGCATAGAGAAACGGCAGGTCAGGTGGTCTGGTATGCCCATCTCTACAGAGCAAGTCAAAACATAAGAATAATATATGTTTTTCTTTAGTCACTGCTGTCAGAGTCCTTTCCCTCGCTGGGAGTCATAGTCCATCTCACCTCCCTAGGATGCCTCCAACACTGTTCTGATCTCTGGACCTTTTGTAGGGGCAGCTCAGATTCTAATCTGGTCCTACCCCTATGTGTTCTTGCCTCCAATATCCACAGCTATCAGAACTAGTCTGTTTTCTTTTGTGGGAGCTCTCAATGATCTTTTATGTATTCCATAGACACAAAGTCTGCCTAGTTGATCGTGTGGATTTAATCTGCAGCTGGTACAGCTTTTGGGAAGGTTTTGGGTCTTCTTCCTTAGCCACACTGCCCCTGTATTTCAATTGTGGTTTGCTTCCACTTCTGCATGTGGGTTGTCCAATGGGGTTGGCTCCTGAGGCTTCCCTGGAGGACTTGGGTTTGTCCCTGTGAGGGCCAGAAATGGAGGTGATGCAGCTTCTTGGGTCACAGGGGTTCTGGCAGCACCAGGTACTCAGGGGGGTTGGTGGCTAGGGCAGCAGGAAATATAGCAACCAGTATTGGCCAATACGCTCCAGTATTCTTGCCTGGAGAGTCCCCCTCCCTGACAGAGAAGCCTGGCAGGCCACAGTCTACAGGGTTGCAAAGAGTTGGACACAAACTAAGAGACCCTTCGCGCATAGATGCAAGACATTTTTTTTGACTGTGGCAGCTCTGCCTCAGTGAGAGTTGAGTGTGAAGGTGGTGCAACTGCTTGGCTTGTGGGCACCCTGGCAGCACCAAGTGTGCAGGGACATGGAATGCCTCAGCTGCAGGAGTTATGGCCCTACCAGAGTCTGTTTTTCAAGGCTTTTGTAGCTGGCGTTGAGAAGGCCTTTTTGGCCAGTCTTTCTCCATAGCTCTGCCCTTTCAGGCAGTTAGAGGGCTCCCTTTCCTAGGGTCCTTCTCTGTTTTTCGGGTACATAGTGAGGCCCCCCTGGCTGGGGTTCTCCTCTGTAGATTGTTGTGTCATGCACTTCAAGGGGCACCCTGGATGGGGTCCTGCTCTGTTGTTCAGTGCGTCAGGCATTTGATGGGCCAGCCTTGTCTTGTTGAGCTGCCGATGCTGGCATGTGGGAGAGAGAGGCTATGGTGATGTCTCCACCCCCTACACGTGACTCAGCAGTATCCCCTTGCTTCCATGGCTGCCTGGCTTTCCTCCACAGCCATTTCCCACCATGATCTCCTCCCTCACATCCCCTCGATCCACCTCTCCAGTCAACAGCACCCCTTGCTCTGGGATTGCTCCACACTCCCCAAACTCCAGCTCCCAGTCACTGTGCCTTCCAGGGGGCTCTAGTCTCTGTCTGGGGTATGAATGGCTGTGGCAAGGACTATCTGATTCTCATTCCATTTAGGCTGCCACAAATCAGCTGTTTCACTCTCAGCCTTAAATGTTTCTCCTCTGACTAGACAATTGCCCTGCTGTGGGGATCGGATCCCTGCTTCAGTTCCCCCACCCACCGAGAGCAGGTCCAGTCCTACTAACACTCCTGTTTTACCCCCTAGTTCCTTCATCCTACCAAGTTTTGCATGGTTTTATGTATTCTCTTCCTCTGCTCAGGTACTCCTGTCCTCTCTTGGCTGGTGTTCTGCATGCACTTCTGTGTCTGAAGGTGTATTCCTGATGTATCCGTGGAGAGAGATGTAGTCCACGTTCACTTGCTCTTCCACCATCTTGTTTTTCTCCTTAAAATTGAAAAAAATTTAATGTTTTTTATACTTTTTAATTGAAGTATTGTTGATTTACAATGTTGTACTAATTTTTGCTGCTGCTGCTGCTGCTGCTAAGTCGCTTCAGTCGTGTCTGACTCTGTGCGACCCGATAGACGGCAGCCCACCAGGCTCCGCCGTCCTTGGGATTCTCCAGGCAAGAAGACTGGAGTGGGTTGCCATTTCCTTCTCCAATGCATGAAAGTGAAAAGTGAAAGGGAAGTCGCTCAGTCGTGTCCGACTTTTAGCGACCTCTATAGCAAAGTGACTCAGTTATACATATGTAGATATATTCTATTTTTAATATTCTTTTCCTTATGGTTTATCCCAGGAGATTGGATATAGTTCCCTGTGCTATACAGTAGAACCTTGTTGTTTATCCATTCTAAATGCAATAGTTTGCATCTACCGACCCCAACCCCCAGCACATCTCTCTCCTTCTCCCTCCTCCCCCTTGGCAGCCATTAGTCTGTTCTCTATGTCTGTGAGTCTGTTTCTATTTTGTAGAGAGGTTCATTTGTGTCTCTTTTTTAGATTCCACATATAAGTGATATCATATGACATTTGTCTTTCTCTTTCTGAATTCACTTCCTATGATACTCTCTAGTTGCTTCCATGTTGCTGCAAATGGTGGTGTTTCATTCTTTTTTATGACTGAGTAGCGTTCCATTTTTAATGTGCACTACATCTATTTTACCCATTCATCAGGGGACATTTAGGGTGCTGCCATGTCTTTTTTTTTTTTTACACATATATACATCCTTTTAAAATATTCTTCTCTATTATGATTTATCTCAGGAGATTGGATATAACTCCTCGTGCTATAAGGTAGGACCTTGTTGTTTAGACATTTTAAATGCAATAGTTTGCATCTACTAACCCCAGATTCCCAGCATCTTAATTAATATTATAATTTTAATATCAAATAAAAAGATTTCATATTGCTCTGCACACAATAGATTTTCCCAATATCCCTTATGGGTGTGATGTAAAACTATGTAAATCAAAAGATTAGCAGTAAAAGTAAGCAAGAAATTATAAAGATATAGGTAAAATATTTAAATATTCTAAATAGATAATATCTTAGATTACTATCCTATGAGAATGATGTTTTGAAACTAAAACCACTTTTGGAGTTAGAAGCGTTTTTAGAGTTAATGTCTCTCTCTCTCTTTTTTCATTTTATTTTTTGACAGATGATAAAGCCCTAGATGCACAAAGATGAAGTAGTTTACTCAAACCACTTAGTAAAGTAGTCAGAATCCAATTCTTTTGTTCCCTAATCTAAGGTTAGATATCAATACTTTAGACTCCGTCTTGCTAGATTTTATGTTCCAAAATAAAAAGCAACCTGAAACTATACTGATTGTTATCCTTAATAACACATTCTTTCTTTTATTTTTTCCCCGTTTCATGCATCCACAGTTGTAAGTTTTAGTAAATAACAAAATTGCAAAGGGCAATCAATAATGGACAGGGCACTAGAGTGGCAGTCTTTCAGAACTTTCATTTTGTGCATCTCCAGAACACAGATAAGGATGGCTCATCAACCAGGAAATCTGGGCAATCTGTCAAAAAGATATCAGTGTTGCAAAGCACCATTTGACTCAGCATTCTAGTCCTCCCAACCAACTCCCCACCTGAGAACTGAATGGTAATTTGTGACTCTTAAGCACTGACCTGGAGTAGGAGTCTTTCTCTCCATTGGAGAAGAACATTAGGAGGAAAGGTTCTGAAATGCTTTGTTCTTATTTCAGAACTTCAGGAAAACTGCTTGTCTATTGGTTTTTGAACAGCTACTGTCAATCTCACCTCCCCGAGGGCAAGGAAAATGCACAGCAGGATTTCTGGCCTGAAAAATTGCACATACATAATCATCACATCCTCCTATTGGGCTTTAGTCTGCTCCCTACATCCTTAAATGTCTGGAATCCTATTTTAAAGTAACTTTCTCTTTTAGCAGGAGTATCTGGTTCCTCATAAAATGATTTTTCCTAAAATAAGATTTTAGAAAGCAGATTTTAGGAGAAATGTTAGAATTTTCCAAGCCTTTTGATTACTTTTAGACAACCAAAAAAATTTGCCTAAATAAAGCTGTTTGGGCATGCAATGAGGCAAACCTCCATTTGTGGTATAGCACTAGCAAAATGAGTATCTTTAGAATGGAGAATGTTAGTTTTTATTTTTATTTTTTTAATAATCATTCAAATGTTTATAGTCCTGTACATGCACTAACATGAAAAATCAGTGCAATTGGAGGAAAAAAACAATGGTTTAAACAGTTTGAAAGAAAAGAAAGTATCCCAATAAATCACTTGTCATTGTGGATAATAGAATACTGCATCATCTTCTATCAGCTAGAATAAAGGTTAAAACACTGTGCTTGCTCTCTAAACTCTGTGATCTCACTGGCATATTCAATAGTGGGTTCCATCATTATTGCCTTTTTGGTAATGGAAACACTTTTCTTTCCTATAATTGTTTATAATTCCTGAAAACTCTTAAGGAATGCATCTGCTTTATAATAAATTCTCTGCTAAAAGTGTCAAGAGATAGCAATAATAGGAAGAGAGAAGAAAATTTCTTTTCTCAGCAAGCATAAAGTGTTGATAGAATGCTTCACAAATTATTTAAAGCATTTTGCATTTAAAAAAAGGAGTTTCAAGAGGAAAGGTTGTCTTGCTCTGAAAAATGATGGGTTTAAAATGCAAGGGTATAGCATTGAAAACTTAATTTGAAAACCTTGAGCTATTCCATCTAGACCATGATCAGCAGCAATCTATCACTCAGTCCAACCATTAGTCCTTCTGAAGTTCATCTCCTGACTGATCACCTCTTAATCTCTTTTGCATCATTCCCATCCTCTATGAAAATTTTTGAAGTTCTTATTTAAGTAAAAATTGTGTATGCACATCATTTATGGAGTTGAAATATGCTGCCAGGTTAGCTACAAAAATATCAATCTCCAACTATGCCTCTCTCTCTTCCCTGCACCCTAGAGAAAACTGTTATACCCCTTTAGCTTATTATTTAACCCCTTTTATGTTTATGCTATAGTTGATTAGATGTTTAGTGAATACATGATTACAACCAGGTAAATGCTGTTCAAAGAGCCAAGTTAATTAATAAACTATGTTTACCTTAATTTTCCTATATAATTTATGGGTTTCCTGGGAAAAAAGGACTTGTTTATTGTTTTTCTTCTTCTCTGTACCTTTCATTAATTAAACCTCAAATTATCTACAGTTGTCTAAATCTCCTCTTTGTATGATTAGATGTAGCAGGTTTCCCTGGTGGCTCAGTGGTAAAGAATCCACCTGCCATTGCAGGAGACATGAGTTCAAGTCCTGAGTCTGGAAGATCCCTTGGAGGAGGAAATGGCAACACATTCCAGTATTCTTGCCTGGGAACAGAGGAGCCTGGTGGGCTATATAGTCCATCAATTCAGTTCAGTTCAGTTCGGTCACTCAGTCGTGTCCAACTCTTTGTGACCCCATGGGCTGCAGCACACCAGGCTTCCCTGTCCATCACCAACACCCGGAGCTTAGTCAAACTCATGTTCATCAAGTCAGTGATGCCATCCAACTATCCCATCCTCTGTCGTCCCCTTCTCCTCCCGCCTTCAATCTTTCCCAGCATTAGGGTCTTTTCCAATGAGTCAGTTCTTCACATCAGGTGGCAAAGTATTGGAGTTTCAGCTTCAGCATCAGTCCCACCAGTGAATATTCAGGACTGATTTCCTTTAGGATTGCTTGGTTGGATTTCCTTCCAGTCCAAAGGACTCTCAAGGACAAAACCAATACAATATTGTAAAGTAAATAAATAAATGAAGAGTTTTCTCCAACACCACAGTTCAAAAGCATCAATTCTTCAGTGCTCAGCTTTCTTTATAGTCCAACTCTCACATCCATACACCACTACTGGAAAAACCAAAGCTTTGATTAGAAGGACCTTTGTTGGCAAAGTGATGTCTCTGCTTTTTAATATGTTGTCTAGATTGGTCATAGATTTTCTTCCAAGGAGCAAGCATCTTTTAATTTCACCATCTGCAGTGATTTTGGAGCCCCCAAAAATAAAAAGTCTGTCACTGTTTCCATTGTTTCCCCATCTATTTGCCATGAAGTGATGGGACTGAATGCCATGATCTTAGTGTTCTGAATGTTGAGTTTTAAGTCAACTTTTTCACTCTCCTTTTTCACTTTCATCAAGTGGCTCTTTAGTTCTTCTTCACTTTCTGCCATAAGGTTGGTGTCATCTGCATATTTGAGGTTATTGATATTTCTCCCAGCAATCTTGATTCCAGCTTGTTCTTCATCCAGCCTAGCATTTCTCATGATGTACTCTGCATATAAGATAAATAAGGAGGGTGACAACATATAGCCTTGATGTACTCTTTTCCTGATTTGGAAACAGTCTTTTGTTCCATGTCCAGTTCTAATTGTTGCTTCTTCACCAGCATACAGATTTCTCAGGTGGTAGGTCAGGTGGTCTGGTGTTCCCACCTCATTAAGAATTTTCCACAGTTTGTTGTGATCCACACAGTCAAAGGCTTTGCAGAGGAATGTTCAAACTACCTCTTGAGTCCATGGCATCGCAAAAAGAGTCAGACACAACTTAGCGACTAAACAACCAACAAGCCAGATATTCTATCAAATTAATCTTTTTGTAGCCATCTCTCCCAGAGCTTGCTTTAATCTGCGTTATTCTCCCTCCTATCTGGGGTAGAGCTGACATGCTTTATTTATACCATCATGCTGGGGATTCTTTCACTTTCTCTAATTGGTTTGATCTATTTTTTTTTCTATCCCAGGTTTTTCTCATTGTCAGTTTACTCTCTCATTTTGTAGAGTACATCCTTGAATATCTCTTACTGAAAGCATATTTGTGACATTATATGTCTAAAGATATTTTTATTCTACCCTGAAATGTAAATTAAGCCTTTCAAATTTTATCAAGGTAAAATTATATATAATAATTGCACAAATCTTAAATGTACAGTTTGATGATAGAGACACACATAGCTATACATACCACCTAAATGAAGTATACAACATTGCTGTCAGTTAAAAGGCTTCTTAGTGCCCCATACTAGTTAATACTCTTTAGAAGTTAACATTATTCTGAGTACTATGACTTGAATTAATTTTTCCTTCTTGAAACTCATAAACATGGAATCATCTAATACATACTTTTTTGCACTTATTTTTTCACTCCATATTTTTTTGGTATTCATTCATATTATTTAGTTTATGAAAGTTTTCTAAATTGTCAGTGCTTAATATTATATCATATGAATAGATCATAAATTGCTCTTATATTTTCTTCTAGAAGTTTAAAAAATTTCACAAGTAACATTTAAGTTTATGATCTAGTTAAAATTAATTTTTTGAATAGGATGCAAAGTATGGACCAAAGTTTATTTATTTATTTTTTCTATATGGATACTCAGTCTCCAGTATCCTTTATTGAGAAAAGCATTGTGTGCCCCACCAAATTGGAGTGATACCTTTGAGTAAATCACATGACTGTATATGTGTGGGTCTCTTTCTGAACTCTGTTCTGTTCCATTGATCTATTTACTCATCCTTAGGCCATTAACATAGCCTTGATTGTTGTACATTTACAGTAAGTATTGATAAGTACTCCAGCTTTATTCTTCTTTAAAGTTGTCTTGCTATTCAAGGTCCTCTGCATCTTTGTATAAATTTTAAGGTCAGTTTACCAGTGTCCATCAGAAAAACACAAAACAATCCTTTATTGGATTGAGAAATTTCTTTTGTGTTGCTAGTTTGCTGGGTCTTTGTCATGAATAAATGATGAATTTTATCATTTGCTTTATCTTAGCCTGTTGATATATTTATATTATTTTTTTCCTTTATGAATGTAGTGATTTACATTGAGGGTGATTATATTCAGATGTTCAACTAACCTTACATTCTGGGAATAAATATCTACTTGGTGTTGACACATTATCCTATTAATGTAATATTGGATTTAATTGCTAATATTTCATTTAGGATTATTTAATTTTTGAGAAATATTGAACTTTAATTTTTTGTTTCTTGTAGCATCTTTGTCAGCTATGGCTACTAACTTGGCTAACTTGGCACTTGAATAATAGTTTAGTTGGTTATGGGATACTAGGTTGGAAATAATTTCTTTCCATTGTCTTCTAATATTTAATATACTCTTGAGTAGAATTATGTGATTATGGTTTACACGATAGTGTATAGGATCTTCATATGTTTCCTAGTTTAAAAGTTACTACACTGTACTTTATTGTGTATTCATTGCTGTGCTGGGAAGTAAGTTGTATTTTTAATCTCTAAACTTAGATCTCACGTTGTGGGAAGTTTTCATGAATTACTTTTTCCACAGTATAGTAGGCTAAATAATGCTCTCTTCAATCCCCCTCATCCCAACCCCTTTTCTCCTCAAGATGTCCATGTCCTAATCTCTAGAAAATGTAAATCTTTCCATGGCAAAAAGGACTTTACAGATGTGGTCAAGTTAATTATCTTCAGATAGGAAAATTATCCTGATTGTCTGAGTAGGCATGATGTAATCATAGTGGTCCTTATAAGAGTTATGTAGAAGGAGTTAGAGAGAAGGCCACGTATTGACTAAAGCAAAGTTAGAGTGATATACTTTGAGGAATGAGAAAGGGAGCAACATGGAACAGAATGGGAGTGGTTTCTACAAGCAGGAAAAGGCAAGGAAATGAATTCCTCCCTAGAGCTTCCAGAAGGAGCCTGGCCTACACTTTAATGGTAACCCAGCGAAACTGATTTTAGTCTTCTGACCTCCAGTATAGTACTGAAAACAAATGAGTGTATGTAGTTTCAAACCACCAGTTTTGTGGTACTTTGTTACAGCAGCCCTAGGAAACTAATACAAAGGCTTATCTTCTCTCTTTCTTTTCTCTGTACTCTGTAGAACTCCCATCATACTATAACTTCTTGATCTCACTGGCTATTTTCTTATCTTTTAGCTCAACTTTCTAGAATATTTTCTAAATTTCTCTTCAAACCTATTATTTTAACTTTTCATTTCCACTCTCAAAGTTCTAATTTTTCTAGGAATTTGCCCTTGTTTTGTTCTCAGAATGTCCCCCTGCCCCTTTTTAATGGTATCCTGTTCTTGTTCGTGGTTGCAATATTCTATTTTCTACTTAAGAGTATTAATAGCAATTTTCTTTTTTTTTATTTTAATAATTTTTTTTCCTTTATTTTAATTTACAATACTGTATTGGTTTTGCCATACATTGACATGAATCAACCACGGGTGTACATGCGTTCCCAAACATGAACCCTCCTCCCACCTCCCTCCCCATAACGTCTCTCTGGGTCATCATCGTGCACCAAGCAATTTTCTTTGAAACTTTATTTTTCCTGCAAAATCAGTCTCCTCCAACTTTTATTTAACTATTTCCATTTTCATATTTCATAGTAGATATTCTTTTGCTTTTTGGTAATACTTGGTTGTCTGATAAATTGATGACTAAAGAATTAGATGAAAGCATTGAGCTTGTGACAAAAGATTTACTATTTTCAACTTTTTGACGTATGCAGTGTTTCTAATTCTTAGTGATCCTTTTGGAGTGAATTTTTAGAGCTTCACCTCCACTAGGAAGTTCTCTATCAGTAGTTGGTTCATTTACATTTCCCTGCAACTGAATATTTTCAAAAATTGACCTCTGTATCCTTATTTACCTTAGCTACACACAAGCTTCCTGCTCTTTTTTGGTATGTTTCCTCTTTAATTCTCATCACTAACCATCTAAGATTTAAAGCTAAGCATCATCCTTAACCCTTTTCTCTTACTTCTTATACCCAGTAATTACCAAGTCATATTAAATTTGCTTTCTAAATATCTTTCACTATACTTCACTCATCTCCCATATACTTCTAGTCCTCCTGTCTATTTCAGACTCTCAACATTTATTATTTTATAGAATATCATAGTAACCTAACTTGATAGTTTCCTCTGACCTCTATAAGCCTCAGATCTACTGATGTAAATTAAGCATTCAACAACATTTTCTTAAGTATCTAAATCTTTTTCAGGTATCGTTTGACCCAAAGGTACCACTGAGAAAAATACATGGTTACTCTGTGTTAGTGGAAAAATTCGTTTACTGGGAAAATAATACTTTAATGGAAAATTATAAAACAGTATTCTCAGTGTTATAAGAGGAATATAGGGTACTAGAGAGCCACAACGGAGAAGACAATGGCACCCCACTCCAGTACTCTTGCCTGGAAAATCTCATGGGTGGAGGAGCCTGGTAGGCTGCAGTCAATGGGGTCGCTAAGAGTCAAACACGACTGAGTGACTTCACTTTCACTTTTCACTTTCGTGCATTGGAGAAGGAAATGGCAATCAACTCCAGTGTTCTTGCCTGGAGAATCCCAGGGACGGGGGAGCCTGGTGGGCTGCCATCTCTGGGATTGCACAGAATCGGACACGACTGAAGCGACTTAACAGCAGCAGCAGCAGCAGCAGCAGCAGCAGCAGCAGCAGCAGCAGCAGAGAGTCACAAAGAAGGGAGTCTAACTTACACTTGAGGACAACTGGAAAGACTTCCTAAAAGGTCATATAAGTAAACACCACAAAATTAGGGAGTATCTTTTGTACAGAAGACATGCCAGGCTCTGAAGTGGTGGGCACACTTTTTAAAAAAAAGTATTTATTTTGGCTGTGTTGGATCTTTGTTGCTATGTACAGGCTTTCTCTAGTTGTGGTGAGCAGTCTCTAGGGCATGGGGTCAGTAGTTGTGGTACATGGGTTTAGTTGTCCCACAGTATGTAGGATATTAGTTCCTGGACCAGAGATTGAACCCATGTCCCCTGTTTTGGAGGTGGATTGTTAATCACTTGACCACCAGGGAAGTCCCATGGTGGGCACATTTGATGAAGGGGATGACAGAGGATTAGATGGGTGGATGGCATCACTTACTCAGTGGACATGAATTTGAGCAGGTTCTGGGAATTGGTGATAGACAGGGAAGCCTGGCATGCTGCAGTCCATGGGGTCTCAAAGAGTCAGACACGACTGAGTGAACTGAACTGAAAGTTCAATATGGCTGAAATGGTGAGTGAGAAGAAAATGGGTGGAAGCTGGAAAAGTAATTAAGAATCAAATCACTCAGAACCTTCTGAAACAATTTTTGGAGATTGGAAATTTCTTTTAAGAAAAGCAGGAGACAAACAGGAAACCTTAGGATTTACATTGCTGTTTAGAAAAATTTATATTCCTTGGAGAATGGATTGAAACTAATCAAGATTGAAGAAGGAGACCAGTTGTAATAATCCAATTGAGAAATGGTAATGTCCTGAAATAGGATTAGGGAAGTGGAGAGTGGGAAAAGTAGTTAGTCTTATAGGACATTAGTAAGTAGGTTTGGGAGGATAAGAGTGGGAGGAATTATGACACATAGAAATGGCAGATTTGAAGGGATGGTTCATTGTTAGTTAGATTTTGATCATATTGAGCTCAAAGTGCCTATGGGACATCCAGGTGAAATCTGATCATTATTCTCAGGCATAAATACACTCAGTAGTTCCCTACTATTTATGTGTTCAACATAAGACTAAATCCCTTTGCATGGTACACAGGGTTATTTCCATTCTCATCCCAGCACTTCTGTCTGGCTTCATCCCTTAATAAAAACTCTTAACTTCTTTAGCTACTTATTCACACCCTTTCACATCTCCTTGTCTTTAACCATACTATTATGCATTTGACCCACACCACACGGGTTCTTCTGTGAAGCTGAACTTCGTTGTTTCACACAGATCCCTCACACCAAATATTTGTGAGTCTTCTATCTTTAACTGAAGATTGTGAGGGGTTACAGGAGAAATTGGGTTACATAGTACACAAGTGTTTGCCCTCGCATTGCTTACTTCCTCTTCACTCACCTGTTAGATTTGTGTTGTTGGATACTGTATCCACTGACCGCCTGTGGTGGCTCTTAAGCATTTGAACTGGTTAGTTTGAGATCAGATGTGCTGTAAGTGTAAAATACAAACCAGATTTAGAAGCCTCGATAAAAGAAAATAAAATATATTGATAATAATTTTTAAATTATTGAAGTGACAATGTTTTGGACATACTGAGTTAACTAAAGTATATTATTAAAGTTAATTCCCCTTTTCCTTGTTTTAAAACTGTGACCACCAGGAACTTTCAAATTATATATATGGCTCACAATATGTTTCTATTGGATTGAGCTGTCTTAGACCTCTCCCGTAAATTGTCAAATTCGTCTTATATTGTGTAAAGCAATTAACTGAACTCTTGAGGTTTTATTTAAACTTGCATATCCAATCTCACCAAGCACTTTCATTTCATTAGATCTCCTTAGGAAGAAGGTATTATTAATATTATTTATCTGCTAAGTCACTTCAGTTGTGTCCGACACTCTGCGACCCCATAGACGGCAGCCCACCAGGCTCCCCTGTCCCTGGGATTGTCCAGGCAAGAACACTGGAGTGGGGTGCCATTTCCTTCTCCAATGCATGAAAGTGAAAAGTGAAAGTGAAGTTGCTCAGTCGTGTCCGACCCTCAGCGACCCCATGGACTGCAGCCTTCCAGGCTCCTCCGTCCATGGGATTTTCCAGGCAAGAGTACTGAGTGGGGTGCCATTGCCTTCTCCAATATTATTTATAGAAAAAAGAAAAAATTCAAAACCCCAAACATTCAATTTTCTACTTTGATACTCACTACATCGTGTGATTATTTGAAAAATTTCTTTTCCCCCCACTAGGTTGTGAACAAGGAGAAGGCAATGGCAACCCACTCCAGTACTCTTGCCTGGAAAATCCCATGGACAGAGGAGACTGGTGGGCTGCAGTCCATGGGGTCGCTAAGAGTCGGGAACGACTGAGCGACTTTACTTTCACTTTTCACTTTCATGCATTGGAGAAGGAAATGGCAACCCATTCCAGTGTTCTTGCCTGGAGAATCCCAGGGACGGGGGATCCTGGTGGGCTGCCGTCTATGGGGTCGCACAGAGTTGGACACGACTGAAGTGACTTAGCAGCAGCAGCAGCAGGTTGTGAACAAAGAGCAAGTCTTTCTCATCTTTCCCTCTCCAGTGCTGTTGGGAACATAGACTAGGTACTAAGAAATGCTTATTAAATGACAGGATTTGGTTATTATCTGAAAAGAAAATATTAGCTGAATTTAGTAATTACATTAATAGAAATTGGTTTTTATAAATTAAGACTAGTGGTAAACATATCTTGATGTACTTCTCTCTCTTCATTTTTCCTTGACCTTATAGATTGATCCAGTAATGATCACTTTAATCTGTTCATTGCCTCTGTGTGACAAAGTCTGTGCTAATATCACTCTCCTCTAGACATGTAAGAAGAAGTGAGAAGGAATTTAAATCAATAAAGCTAACAAATAAATAACAAGCTAGAGAAGTGCAGCGTGTCACTTAAGAACATGTGAGGTGAAGGGCATATTGACAATTTCTGGTAACTAAGTAGATTGAGTATTGATAGCAGAAGTCATTATGAAATGAACCCTTACTTGAAATCATGTTTACATAAGGGTGTCATAGCAAGTATGTATTATATATATACCATTATAGCATTGTCCTTGAACCTGTTAGGCAGACTGAGGTTTTAGAGCTTACTGCAATTACTGACTCCAACTATAATGCCTTTAATGCATATTTGAAAGTTTGAAATGCTCTTGCTGACTTCACACAACAGTAGTCACCTAATGATAGAAGCTCCTCCTGTACTTGAGAAGAAAATTTCAAGAGAGACCAAGCATAAAGTGATATGGTGAAAAATGATAATACAAATTGAGCCATATTTCCCTAGTGGTTTAGGTACACCTTGACTTTAAATTTAAAACTTTTAGAAGTTGCATTCACTTTTAAAGGCCATGCATTCAGTAATCCCAAGAGGTATCTCATGATTTCTGTCTATGGGAGACTAGGTTCTACAAAATGTCTTACTTGTTGTTTACTTGTTGTAGATTTAAAGGGAGAGACAAATGGAGTGTCTCAAGTTTGATCAAGTTGGATGTAATAAAATTTGCTCAAGTGAAAACCAGTAACCCCTTCACTCAATTTTTCAAAAGACTTCTCTAAAGAGATGAACTGTACCATAGCACAATGATTTCTTCATTAATATAGAGGATTAGTAAAATCACAGAGAAGGCAATGGCACCCCACTCTAGTACTCTTGCCTGGAAAATCCCATGGACGGAGGAGCCTGGAAGGCTGCAGTCCATGGGGTCGCTAGAGTCAGACACAACTGAGCGACTTCACTTTCACTTTTCACTTTCATGCACTGGAGAAGGAAATGGCACCCCACTCCAGTGTTCTTGCCTGGAGAATCCCAGGAATGGGGAAGCCTGGTGGACTGCTGTCTATGGGGTCACACAGAGTCGGACACGACTGAAGCAACTTAGCAGCAGCAGTAAAATCACTCTCCTTATTTGTCATTCATTCCTAGAGATTACAAACCTAAACATGTTCAAACTAAAGCCAGTCTATGCAGGGGAAAACTGTTGATGACACAGGAATAGTATTCTAGTTGTATGCATACCTATCCATTTAATCTACTGTTCTCTACCTTTTGTTTTCTTATCTGAATAAATAGGACTAAGCAACTAACTTATTGCCTGCAACTGTTAATATTTCATAAGCCTCTGCTAGTTTGGCCAGCATATTTCTATGTAGCCTTTTGGTTATACAGTCTATAATAACAGTAGTATAGTAATAAATATCCAAGTTTCAAATTATAGTACAGTTTTTAAAAATCCTATATTGCATGGAGAGAGAGAGAAGAAGATGAAAATAATTAATAGAAAGTTTAAATGATAAGTGGACTTTGTATAGCAATGGCCATGAGAAAATTATCTCAAAAATATGAAAATTGGCCAGTGCACCAAAACTGTCATTTATTATACAATGGAAAGCAGAGTAGGAGGGCAGAGTAATTTCATTCTAATGCTTCTCTAACTCAAAGCCATTTTCCATTAAGAAACGTTTTTAGGTATTCATAATATTCATTCCCTCTGAAGTTAACAAACTCTTTAGTCCTTAAAATCTTAAGATTTTCTTTAGTGGATCAGTTTTGGGGTTGTGATCCAGCAAAAACCCAGAGTAAACATTTTTTTCAAAGTATTTTTCTGCAGGCATACCACAGTGGAAAACAGATCAAGCTGGTGTACTAAGCATAACCCCATAGGAGCCAGAAGCTTTACTGGTTTTCTGGAGCAATTCACACAATTTTCTGCACTGCTTGAAACAATACTTACGAATAGCGCCATACTCTCAGTTGCACTGAATGGCTATCATTCAGTGTTATTTCTGCTTTATAGATCTATTAATAACTGAATATTTTATATTTAAATATTCAATCTTTTTTTGGGTACTATCTTCATGTATTCAGTATTGCTGAGGCACAGTGTTGCACACTGATTAATATTTATAGACGTCTCCAGATTTGGGATTAGAAATAGAAAATCAGATGAACAAACTATAGCTTCTCAAGGTGGGTGACAAGGATAAGTAGAATTATGATTTCAGTCCCTGTGGGTAAAAAAAGGATATCAGAAAATCAAATCTCCATGCAGTTCAAAGCAACTGCACAGAAAGCGTATGAACTGAAAAACAAGATGGTGGTGTGAACAGGATCACGTTTTCAGAAACACGGGAATTTAAATGATTAAAGCCATGCTGATGGACTTTGTGGAGAAGATGGAAATTGTGGGGAATAATACAATAATTATTATTTAATTATTTAATATAATATAATTAATACTATACAATAAATCAATATATTATTTACTTAATTTAATTATTATTATTTTATTATTGTAAATTATTATTAATAGTTAATAATAATAATTTGGTTAACAATTAACATACTGTTTTTTTAATATTGATCTTAAAAGGTATGCTGCATATAACTAAAACATCTCCAAGTCAGGTAAAAAACAAAAATTTCATTTTGATGGCAATTCAGATTATTCTCACATAGAGTAGGTGCAGTTTTTTTCTTGGCTTCCCTATTTATATTTTTGGCCTTTGGCATTTTTTTCAGTTCTTTTTGTTGGTTTTAGACAGAAAAGGCAAAAGATCTGATCCAGCTTCAAAGGAAAAAAGAACAGTCATGAGCTCTGCAAAGAACTTTAATCTCTTGCCCAAATGAGGTCCTACCAAACTCAAAGGACCTGACTTGACTGCTTGCCAGAATAAAATACATTCCAAGATAGGTCTCTGAAGAGAAATACAATCTTTGTGTCAGTTGTTTATGATAATTACACCCAGTGGAATTAAGGGAGGTACCAGGAGGTGAAGGAATCTAGATTATTGTCTGATATTGGTGTGCTGAGATCACTAACATTTGAGACAAAAGACACTGATTTGCTGCATAATCCTGGAGGGAAGAAGAGAGAGTTCGGTCAGAATTAGAAATGTATCCAGGAGGTCAGTTACCTGGGCTGAAAGAAACTCGTCAGACCTGATAGCCTCATCTATATCCAGCGGGCATTCCTGCTACACAATCCAGTATCCTCTTCTCCCCTCCCCCAACGTGAAGCTCACTATTTCTTCATCCTTTTTTGTTATTTCCTCTTGGCACTAAGTCTTCATTCAGTTCTCTCTACCTTTACTTGCTTATGTGTTTATTGACTTTCTCCGCACGCTAGCATGTAAGATTGGTGAGGGGCCAGGGCTTCGTCTTATCATCACTGTATTTCTTGTACATTGTGGGTCAATGTTTGTTGAGTAAATGAATCAATTATATTTGACTTAGTGAGGTGTTTAGAATGTGGTTCAAATGTATCTTTTGAAAAATAAGTATGAATGCCTTAATAATATTCTGCATAAACAGCTATATGAATACATAGATGGAGGTTTAAGTGATGCCTAAAGATAGTATTCAAGTATGAAATTTTAAGGTTATTTTAGTAGAGAATATCAAAGTGAAATTGCAAATAGGCAGCAACATGGCATGTCACACTTTTTAAACTATATTAGGCACAGAAAATAACAAATGCTATTTCTAAACAAATATCTCCAATTGTAAATTATATTTTAAGGTATATCACTTTTGCACAGAGTCCATGTATAATGGAGACCAAGATTAAGGAAGTACACTTGAGAAATAATATTCATTTATCTGCATTGACTCTATTTTTAGCAAAAAGAATCACTGTGATGATTTGGTTACCTCATTCAGCTTGCTTTGGGTACACGAAATGAACATTTCAGGATTCTGCTTGAAAAGACAGAAGTATATCCATTTTCATTCTCTTTATCATAAAGAATCAGGGCCAAGGTTATAATAAGAGTGCAAAATGAAACGTGAATAGCAATTTTAAAAATAGAAGTTTTTCTCTAGAAAGCTAATTGTGAGTTCTATCAAATTTAATAAAAGTGGTTCTTGATCAAATTACTTTGAGGTATAGTTTAGAAGATGATTTTACTATATAATTGAACTTGCCAATTAAAATGTTGATTACTTTAAAACAGTATAGCTTTAACATGGGGTAGAAAAGTAAAATATAAAACAATATCTCTGGAAATCTTCCTGGTAACAAATTGTAAATTGGTGGGAGGTAAGATACAACCCTAGGGAAATTTTTTATTCTGTTTTATAGACAGGTGAATGAAGCACTGAACTGTTAAACTACAAATCATTACTGAAGTGATAAGTACAATTCAGTTGCTTTGATTTTCTAAGGAACTTAAGAAATACTTCAAAAGTTTAACTTAATCCCTCCATTATGTCTTTTTTAAAAGCTTTTTTAAGTTTATTTTTTAACTGGAGGAACGTTGCTTCACAATGTTGTGTTAGTTATAGTGAATCAGCCATAATTAATTCTTTTTCATGGCTAATATTTCATTGCATATATGCACCACATCTTCTTTATCCATTCATCTTAGATGGACATGTAGGTTGCTTCCACGTCATGGCTACTGTAAATAAGGCGCAGTGAACACTGGGGTACATGTGTCTTTGAGAGTTGTGGCTTTCTCAGGGAATATGCCCAGTAGTGGGACTGCTGGGTCATATGGTAGATTTATTTGTAGGTTTTTAAGGAATCTCCATACTGTTCTCCATAATAACCGTATCAGTTTACCTTCCCACCAACTGTGTAGAAGGTTTCCCTTTTCTTCACATCCTCTTCAGCATTTATTATGTGTATATTTTTTGGTGATGGTCATTTGGACTGGTGTGAGGTAATACCTCATGGTAATTTTAATTTGCATTTCTGGAGTTGGTGATGGACAGGGAGGCCTGGCGTGCTGTGATTCATGGGGTCGCAAAGAGTCGGACACGACTGAGAGACTGAACTGGACTGAATAATTAGTGATGTTGAACAGATTTTCATGTTTATTGGCCATCTATATGTCTTCTTTGGAAAAAGAAATTAGATTTTTTTTTTACCCATTTTTTGATTGGGCTGTCTGTTTTTCCAATATTGAGCTGTATGAACTGCATATATATTTTGGAGATTAATCCTTTGTCAGTTGTTTCATTTGCAATAATTTTCTCCCACCCTGAGGGTTGTCTTTTAATCTTGTTTAATTTTTACTTTGCTGTGTAAAAGCCTTGAAGTTTCATTAGGCCTTACTTGTTTCTTTTTGTTTTTATTTCCATTACTCTAGGAGGTGGGTCAAAGAGGATCTTGCTGTGATTTATATTGAAGAGAGTACTGTCTATGTCTTCCTGTAAGAGTTTTATAGTGAAAGGCTACTCACTCTGGTATTCTGGCCTGGAGAATTCCATGGACTGTATAGTCTATGGGGTCACAAAGAGTCAGACATGACTGAGCAACTTTCACTTTCACTGTACGATTATACGGTGGAAGTGACAAATAGATTCAAATAGTGACAAATAGACAAATGGTGTTAGGAACTGTTCTAGTTTCATTCTTTTACATATAGCTGTCCAGTTTCCCAGCACCACTAATCGAAGAGGCTGTCTTTCTTCCATTGTATATTCTTGCCTCCTTTGTCAAAGATATGGTGTCCATAGGTGTTTGGGTTTATGAAGACCTACAAGAACTTTTAGAACTAACACCCAAAAAAGCTTTTCTTTTCATGATAGGGGACTGGAATGCAAAAGTAGGAAGTCAAGAAACACCTGGAGTAACAGGCAAATTTGGCCTTGGAATGCGGAATGAAGCAGGGCAAAGACTAATAGAGTTTTGCCAAGAAAATGCACTGGTCATAGCAAACACCCTCTTTCAACAACACAAGAGAACACTCTACACATGGATATCACCAGATGGTCAACACCGAAATCAGATTGATTATATTCTTTGCAGCCAAAGATGGAGAAGCTCTATACAGTCAACAAAAACAAGACCGGGAGCTGACTGTGGCTCAGATCATGAACTCCTTATTACCAAATTCAGACTCAAATTGAAGAAAATAGGGAAAACCACTAGACCATTCAGGTATGTCCTAAATCAAATCCCTTATGATTATACAGTGGAAGTGAGAAATAGATTTAAGGGTCTAGATCTGATAGATAGAGTGCCTGATGAACTATGGAATGAGGTTCGTGACATTGTACAGGAGACAGGGATCAAGACCACCCTCGTGGAAAAGAAATGCAAAAAAGCAAAATGGCTGTCTGGGGAGGCCTTACAAATAGCTGTGAAAAGAAGAGAGGCAAAAAGCAAAGGAGAAAAGGAAAGATATAAGCATCTGAATGCAGAGTTCCAAAGAATAGCAAGAAGAGATAAGAAAATCTTCAGCGATCAATGCAAAGAAATAGAGGAAAACAACAGAATGGGAAAGACTAGAGGTCTCTTTAAGAAGATTATAGATACCAAGGGAACATTTCATGCAAAGATGGGCTCGATAAAGGACAGAAATGGTCTGGACCTAACAGAGGCAGAAGATATTAAGAAGAGGTGGCAAGAATACATGGAAGAACTGTTCAAGAAAGATCTTCACGACCCAGATAATCATGATGATGTGATCACTAATCTAGAGCCAGACGTCTTGGAATGTGAAGTCAAGCGGGCCTTAGAAAACATCACTATGAACAAAGCTAGTGGAGGTGATGGAATTCCAGTTGAGCTGTTTCAAATCCTGAAAGATGATGCTGTGAAAGTGCTGCACTCAATATGCCAGCAAATTTGGAAAACTCAGCAGTGGCCACAGGACTGGAAAAGGTCAGTTTTCATTCCAATCCCAAAGAAAGGCAATGCCAAAGAATGCTCAAACTTCCGCACAATTACACTCATCTCACATGCTAGTAAAGTAATGCTCAAAATTCTTCAATCCAGGCTTCAGCAATATGTGAACTGTGAACTCCCTGATGTTCAAGCTGGTTTTAGAAAAGGCAGAGGAACCAGAGATCAAATTGCCAACATCCGCTGGATCATCAAAAAAGCAAGAGAATTCCAGAAAAACATCTATTTCTGCTTTATTGACTATGCCAATGCCTTTGACTGTGTGGATCACAATAAACTGTGGAAAATTCTGAAAGAAATGGGAATACCAGACCACCTAACCTGCCTCTTGAGAAATCTGTATGCAGGTCAGGAAGCAACAGTTAGAACTGGACATGGAACAACAGACTGGTTCCAAATAGGAAAAGGAGTACATCAAGGCTGTATATTGTCACCCTGCTTATTTAACTTCTATGCAGAGTACATCATGAGAAACGCTGGACTGGAAGAAACACAAGCTGGAATCAAGATTGCCGGGAGAAATATCAATAACCTCAGATATGCAGATGACACCACCCTTATGGCAGAAAGTGAAGAGGAGCTAAAAAGCCTCTTGATGAAAGTGAAAGAAGGGAGCGAAAAAGTTGGCTTAAAGCTCAACATTCAGAAAACGAAGATCATGGCATCCGGTCCCATCACTTCATGGGAAATAGATGGGGCAACAGTGGAAACAGTGTCAGACTTTATTTTTGGGGGCTCCAAAATCACTGCAGATGGTGATTGTAACCATGAAATTAAAAGACCCTTACTCCTTGGAGGAAAAGTTATGAGCAACCTCAATAGCATATTCAAAAGCAGAGACATTACTTTGCCGACTAAGGTCCATCTAGTCAAGGCTATGGTTTTTCCTGTGGTCATGTATGGATGTGAGAGTTGGACTGTGAAGAAGGCTGAGCACTGAAGAATTGATGCTTTTGAATTGTGGTGTTGGAGAAGACTCTTGAGAGTCCCTTGGACTGCAAGGAGATCCAACCAGTCCATTTTGAAGGAGATCACTCCTGGGATTTCTTTGGAAGGAATGATGCTAAAGCTGAAACTCCAGTACTTTGGCCACCTCATGCGAAGAGTTGACTCATTGGAAAAGACTCTGATACTGGGAGGGATTGGGGGCAGGAGGAGAAGGGGACGACAGAGAATGAGATGGCTGGATGGCATCATGGACTCGATCGACGTGATTCTGAGTGAACTCCGGAAGATGGTGATGGACAGGGAGGCCTGGTGTGCTCCGATTCATGGGGTTGCAAAGAGTCGGACACGACTGAGTGACTGAACTGAACTGAACCTGTCTTTTTATCTTGGTTCGTTGGTCTATATTTCTGTTTTTCTGCCAGTACAATATTGTATTAATGTATCTTTGTCATATAGTCTGAAGTCAGGAAGATTGATTCCTCCAGATCCGTTTTTCTTGGTCAAGATTCCTTTGGCTATTCATGGTCTTTTGTGTTTTCATATAAATTGTAAAATTTTTTGTTTTAATTCTGTGAAAAATGCCATTGGTAGTTTGATAGGAATTGCACTGAATCTGTAGATTGTTTTGAGTAGGATAGTTACTTTCACAATATTGAGTCCTCCAGTTCAAGAACATGGTATAGCTCTCCATTTGTTTGCGTCATCTTTGATTTCTTTTTATCAGTGTCTTAAAGTTTTGTACATACAGGTCTTTGGTCTTTTTAGGTAGGTTTGTTCCTAGATATTTTGTTCTTTCTGTTGCAGTGGTGAATGGGATTGTTTCCTTAGTTTCTGTTTCTGATTTCTCATCATTAGTGTATAGGAATGCAAAGGATTTCTGTATATTAATTTTATATCTTGCATTTTTATTATATTCATGGTCTAGCTCTAGTAACTTTCTGGTGGCGTTCTTAGGGTTTTCTATGTATTGTATCATGTCATCTGCAAACAGTGAGAGTTTTTACTTCTTTTCCAATCTTTATTTCTTTTTCTTCTCTGAATGCCATGGCTAGGACTTCCAAAACTGTTTTGAATTGTAGTGACAAGAGTGGGCATGCTTATCTTGTGCCTGATCTTAGAGGAAATCCTTCATTTTTTCATCATCAAGAATAATGTTTCCTGTGGATTTGTTGTATATGGCCTTTATTATGTTGAGGTAGGTTCCTTCTGTGCCTATATTCTGTAGAGTTTTTATCATAAATGGGTGTTGAATTTTGTTGAAAGCTTTCTCTGAATCTATTGAGATGATCTATGGTTTTAATCTTTCAATTTGTTACTATGGTATGTCACATTAATTGATTTGCATATATTGAAGAATCCCTGCTACCCTGGGATGGAGCCCACTTGATCATGATGTATGATCCTTTTAATGTGTTGTTGGATTCTGTTTGCTAGAGTTTTGTTGAAGATTTTTGCATCTATATATCAGTGATATTGGCCTGCAGTTTTCTTTTTTTGTGGTATCTTTGTCTGGTTTTGATATCAGGGGGATGGTGGATCTTGTCTCTCTGAAGGGCAATGCCATGTTCAGTGGTGTGTTTTGGGGTGTCTATGGGCTTGGTATGGCCTGCCTGCTAATGGGCTGGGTTCTGTCCCTATTTTGCTGAAGATTTAGCACGAGGTGTCCAGCACTGGGTCTTGCTGGCCTTTGGGTGGGACTTGGTCTTAGTGTTGAGATGGAGTCCTTTGGGAGAGCTCTTGCCGATTAATGTTCCAGGGGTTGGGAGTTCTCTGGGGGTCTAAACTCCTGGACTTGGTTCTCCCACCTTGGATGTTCAGGCCTGACCCCTTGTGGTAGCACCAAGACTTCACAAGCCACATAGCACAGATGAGAAAACCCTAAGACAAATGGTGAAAGCAACACTCACAGACAAGAACAGCCAAAGAAACTCACACACACTTACAAAGAGAAAAGAAAAAAGAATAAAAACAGGAATCAAAAAATGAAGAGAGCATTCAAGCCAATAAACAAACCTGTAAGTGAAAATGAATACTAAAAACTAGACTAGCAAAAATACAAAAACATGGAAAGAATGCTGTTGTCCTCTCCACACAGGGAGCACCAGCCAATCTGCCTACTCAGAAAGTCCTCTAATATTTCTAGAAAGGCCTCTGAACCTGCTGAGGGCTCTGTGAGGTCAGCTCAGACTCAGATCTGGCCTTACTCCAGCGTGTACTTGCCCCCAAAGTCCCCGGTTTCAGGCTAACTGCGGGAGATTTAATCTGCTGCCCCTGCGGCTGCAGGAGCTCATTCCCTTCCTCTTTGCTGCTACTGCTCCACTTTGGTTTTGGACTCACCTCTGCTTGTAGTCCACCCTCTGGTGTCAGTTTCCTGCTCAGACTAGTGGGGGCTAAAGTAGTGGCTTGTTAGGGCTCACTTTCTCAGTTGGGCTGGGGAGAGAGAGAGGTATGGAAGCCCCAGTTGGGGTGTTTGAGGAGTGCCGGCTGCAGGGAGACCCCATGGGAAGTTGCTACAGTCTGAGGTGGGGCTCTCCCCATTCTCAGGGGAATTCCACTCTCCTAGGGGAATCGGCCCTGGGTGATGTGTCCCTCATCAGAGCCAAGCTGCTTAGGCTCCCAGGAAGGTGTAGGCAGTAGTAACCTGTGCCTGCTCATGGCTTGGTGGCAGCTCTTACCTCTGAGGTCTGGATCACAGTGACGGCATTTTTTTCCCCCCTGCCTCAGGCACTCTTCCTGGCTTTGAGAGTGTTCAGTTGGCTTGCATTCTTCATTCTGGGATCATAAACAGCAGTCATGCCTAGTTGCTCATTCTGGCTTTGGGATGGCCAGGGATATCTATTTCTGGGGACAGGCAGTTCATAGCCATGGCTCATCCCACCTAGGACATTTGCAGAGATAGGTTACTAGGGTTATGGCAGACACATTGTTTCAGATTACAGGAGCAGCAAATATGGGGGCAAAAGTGTGAGACAAAGAAAGAGGTCAGGAGTTGGAGAAATACTGTATCAATTTGGGAAGAAGTCATGCAATGGAAGGGTGAGCTGATGGAGTCTAGGAGGTTAATTACTAATAGGGCTCAAATAGTTACAGTGTGTTTTAAAAGATGCTGGTCTCATGGTGCCTTCAGTTCAGTTCAATTGCTCAGTTGTGTCTGACTCTTTGCGACCTCATGAACTGCAGCATGCCAGGCCTCCCTGTCCATCACCAACTCCTGGAGTCCACCTAAACCCATGTCCATTATGTCAGTGATGCTATCCCACCATCTCATCCTCTGTTGTCCCATTCTCCTCCAGCCCTCAATCTTTCCCAGCATCAGGGTCTTTTCAAATGAGTCAGCTCTCTGCATCAGGTGGCCAAAGTATTGGAGTTTCAGCTTCAGCATCAGTTCCTCCAAGGAACACCCAGGACTGATCTCCTTAAGGATGGACTGGTTGGATCTCCTTGCAGTCCAAGGGACTCTCAAGAATCTTGTCCAACACCACAGTTCAAAAGCATCAATTCTTTGGCACTCAGCTTTCTTTATAGTCCAACTCTCACATCCATACAGACTACTGGAAAAACCATAGCCTTGACTAGACGGACCTTTGTTGGCAAAGTAATGTCTCTTCTTTTTAATATGCTGTCTAGGTTGGTCATAACTTTCCTTTCAAGGAGCAAGTGTCTTTTAATTTCATGACTGCAATCACCATCTGCAGTGATTTTGGAGCCCAGGAAAATAAAGTCAGCCACTGTTTCCACTGTTTCCCCATCCATTTGCCATGAAGTGATGGGACTGGATACCATGGTGCCTTGGTATGTGGTAAACTAAATATGGATACAACTTTTAGATATTGAATTTTGGAGTGCTGTGATTGGATGAAACTTTTCTGGGTTCTTGAGAGTGTGAGTAATTTTGCACCTGCAGGGGTTGTAAGTAATTGTGACCAGAAGGTAGACTGTGGGACAAATTCTTGGCGGCTCTTCACTTCCAGAGTGGAGTGCATTTCACCATCCCTGGAACCTGGTTGGTTTTGTATCTTTCTTTGACCAACATATGTGGCAGAAGTAATGCTGTGTGAGTTTCAAAGCTTAGGACTCAAGAGGCCTTGCAATTTTTATCTTCACCCTTGGAATGCTGCCTAAAGTGTGTCATGTAAGGAAGCCTGTCTAAGTTATTAGAAGATGAGAGGTCATGTGAAGGAAAACCAGGGCATCCCAGTTGACAGTTAATACCTATTACGGGACATCTAAATATGGCGGTCTTGGATCTTTTATGCCTGCTGATCCTGCAGCTAAATACAGCTCAATGAATGAGCCATGGCAAAACCAGCAGAAAATCTACCTAGCCAGTGCATAGATTCCTAGGAAATAGCATATCATTCCCATTTTAAGTATTAACTTAAACAAATGGGTTACAGTGTGTTTATTCTTTTATTTATTTGTTCATCCATTCATCTATTCATCCCATATTTCTACAATGTCTACAGTGTACAAGATGCTAGGAACACAAAAGATCCAGAGAGACATGTTACCTTTTACCATTTCTGCTTTTATTGCACTTTTCCAAGGCAATTAGAACTCTACACATCGGTATTTACATTAGATACAATTCTTATAAAAATTCCTAATTCTGACCCAGCTTTTTTTTGAAGTTACCGCTTATGTAGTAGGGACTTCCCCAGTGGGTCAGTGATAAAGAACCTGCCTGCAATGCAGGAGATGTAGGAGATGTGGGTTCCATCCCTGGAGCAGGAAGATCCCCTGGAAGAAGGCATGGGAACCCACTGCAGTATTCTTCCTGGGAAAATCCCATGGACAGAGGAGCTTGGCGGACTACAGTCCATGGGGTGTTCAGTCACGACTGAAGTGACTGAGTGGCAGCAGCAGCTTATGTAGTGGAGTTTGCACTTATATTGAAAATAATTTCCATGAGTCAGTACTTAGATTCAGATGTTCTATAACAAAACTAGTCTTAGTAAAATGTGAAAGTTTAAATTGCTCAGAAAACAGGGCAGAGAATTATAAAATGGCGGCAGAGTTCTGGTGCTTCTCTACAATAAAAATTTGGGGAAAAAGGAGACAATTCTTAAATAGAGTAATACAGGCAAGGAAATACTTCCTAAGGTTTTTTTTTTTCTCTAAGAATCTATTATTGAGAGCAGAAAAGCTCAAAGAAATCAATTTTTTCTTAAAAAAGAATGGCCAGGCTCTAAGATTAATTGAGTGGTGCTCAATTAATACATGTGCTTATACTTTCAGAAGGCCCTGGGAAAATTTAAGTTCTGTCAGATTTAAACCTAATACATTGGGGGAACTAATCAAGTAAATACATCTTTCATCCTTGTCTTAGTCTTTTGGGGCTGCTATAATAAAAAACCCACAGACTAGGTAGTTTATAAACAGCAGAAATTTATGCCTCACAGTTTAGAGACTGGAAGTCCAAGATTAGGGTGCTGGTTGGTTTCTGATAAAGGCCCTCTTCTGGGTTATAAGCTGCTGATTTCTCTCTGTGTCCTCACTGGGTGAAAGGATGGGCTAGCTGTTTGGTACCTCTTTCAAAATACACTAATCCCAGTCATGAATAAAGCATAAATCCACCTTTATGAATAAAGAGTGTATATCTATTTAGTTACTGTTTCCTAGTGTCAAAGAACTGCCTTAAGTTTGTACACTTTAGTATTTTTGAAAAAAAAGTAGTAAAAATTATACAATTCTTTAAATTATGGAAAGGATGTGGAGAAAAGGGGACCCTCTTGCACTGTTGGTGGGAATGTAAATTTATACAGCCACTATGGAGAACAGTAAGACGATTGTTTAAAACACTAGGCATAAAGCTACCATATGACCCAGCAATCCTACTACTGGTCATGTGCTGTGTGTGTGTGTTCTAAGTCGCTTCAGCTGTGTCTGACTCTTTGTGACCCTATAGACTGTAGTCCGCCAGGCTCTTCTGTCCATGGGATTCTCCAGGCAAGAATACTGGAATGGGTTGCCAAGCCCTTCTCCAGGGGATCTTCCTGACCCAAGGATTGAACTCACATCTCTTGCATCTCCTGTATTGGCAGGCAGGTTCTTTACCACTAGTGCCTTGTGGGAAGCACCACACATGCCGTGAGAAAACCATAATTCAAAAAAAACTCATGTACCACAATGTTAATTACAGCACTATTTACAATAGCCAGGACATGGAAGCAACCTAAATGTCCATCAGCAGATGAATGGATAAAGTTGTAGTA
Organism: Capricornis sumatraensis; assembly: GCF_032405125.1. Classification (NCBI taxonomy): domain Eukaryota; kingdom Metazoa; phylum Chordata; class Mammalia; order Artiodactyla; family Bovidae; genus Capricornis; species Capricornis sumatraensis. The sequence continues at coordinate 35,805,408 of NC_091085.1, read as the reverse complement.
CATATACGCAATGGAATATTACTTAGCTATAAAAAAGAAATGAATTTGAGTCAGCTGACCTGAAATGGACAAACCCACAGCTTATAATACAAAGTGAAGTAAATCAGAAAGAGAAAAACAAACATCATATATTAATATATATGAAATCTAGGGCACTTCCCTGGTGGCTCAGTGGTAAAGAACCCACCTGCCAATGCAGGAGACATGGGTCCAATCCACGGGTCAGGAAGATCCCCTGGAGAAGGAAATGGCAACCACTCCAGTATTCCTGCCTAAGAAATCCCATGGACAGAGGAGCCTGGCAGTCTAGAGTCCATGGGGTTGCAAAAGAGCTGGACATGACTTAGCAACTTAAACAACAACAAATGTAATCTAGAAAAATGGTACTAATGAGCCTATTTGCAGAGATGCAGACATAGAGAGCGGACTTGTGGGCTGAGATGGGGACGGAGAGGGTGGGATGAACTGAGAGAGTATCATTGACATACATACACTGCCATGTGTAAATTAGCTAGCTGGTGGGAAGTTGCCGTATAACACAGGGAGCTTGGCCTGGTGCTCTTTGATGACCTAGAGGGGTGGGACTAGCGGGAGGTGGTGGGAAGCAGGCTCCAAAGTGAGGGGATATATGTATACTTACAGCTGATTTGTGTTGTATGGCAGAAACCAACACAACGTTGTAAAGCAATTATCCTCCAATTAAAAATAAAAAAACTCAAATTTAAAATAATACTACTGTACCAAAGCACTTGAAAAAGAGAACAATTGGAAGAAAAAAGTTAAAGAATAAAGAGACAGATATCAAGGGAGAACAGAAAAATGTATCAGGAACCTAGAATAATAAGTATAATTGGATGTTATATTTATTACTGACTCCCCTAGGATTTTCCCTCTCCCCCTAAAAGTGAAGGGATGGAGGCATTAATAGAAACAGAGAGCCTGGAGAGTCTAGAGGAATGGCTACATAGTACACTTCTTATAAAGCCTCTTATATGTAGTGGGTCTCTCAGGTCAACATTTGGCAACTATTATCTTCAGTTTCCATGAACTGAGGAGCCTGTCAGGCCACAGTTCATGGGGTCACAGAGTCAGACATGACTGAGGGACCAACACACACGTGCACACATCTTCAATTTGTTTGTGATTTCTCTTAGAATTTAATGAGTTGAACTTCTGGTCTTCTGATAAACGCAATAGCTGCCCAAACTGCAGGAAGGAGATTTACAGTCAAGTATGAGAATTTAGATTTATATTTTTGTCTTGCGGTATGTCTTCTCATAAGAGGATCCGTAGAGTAAGTGAGGTAGAATATATATTAAAAGAAAAACACCTGAATCTTGTCAAACATTTATGGAGTATTTGGGTTTTTGTCATATAGTATAGAATAAATAACAATATTTTTCATTACTGTACCCATGTTACTAATTTGTGTCCTAACCACAAAACTACTGCAATAAAATTTTAAGCCTAATGGATGAGTAAAACTAATTGAATGATTTCACTGTTGCAAAATATATCCCAAATGGCTAAATGATTTTGCTTGTTGATTGGGTTTATTTAGTTTCAAGCTTAAGCACCAATAAATATTTGTTGAATAAATAAATTAATTAAAGTAAGGATAAAATGTCAGGATCAGCTGCTACTTCTAAAGTATGCTTAAATGTTTATATTAATATGCTTATCGAAAGCACCCAAACGATACAAAGGTATATGAAGGAACAATTCTTAGTTTCCCCTTCTATAATACCTCTATCTTATCTTCCTGAAAAAAAACCCAATGTTAACATTTCATGGCTATCCTGGTATTTTTCCTTTTTTAAAAAATATATATGTGTATCTACACATCGATATATTGGGTTGGCCAAAATGTCCATGTGGGTTTTCCTTTAATATTGTATGAAAAAAACTGAACATAAACTTCTTGGCCAACTCAATATACGCATCAGTTCAGTTCAGTCCAGGGGCTCAGTCGTTCCAACTTTTTGCAACCCCATGGACTGCAGCATGCCGGGCCTCCCTGTCCATCACCAACTCCCAGAGTTTACTCAAACTCATGTCCATTGAGTTGGTGATGCCATCCAACCATCTCATCCTCTGTTGTCCCCTCTCCTCCTGCCTTTAATCTTTCCCAGCATCAGGGTCTTTTCAAATGAGACAGTTCTTTGCATCAGGTGGCCAAAGTATTGGAGTTTCAGCTTCAACATCAGTCCTTCCAATGAATATTCAGGACTGATTTCCTTTAGGATGGATTGGTTGGATCTCCTTGCAATCCAAGGGACTCTCAAGAGTCTTCACCAACACCACAGTTCAAAAGCATCAATTCTTTGGCACTCAGCTTTCTTTATAGTCCAACTCTCACATCCATACATGACTACTGAAAAAGCCATAGCCTTGACTAGATGGACCTTTGTTGGCAAAGTGATGTCTCTGCTTTTTAATATGCTCTCTAGGTTGGTCATAACTTTCCTTCCAAGAAGTAAGCATCTTTTAATTTCATGGCAGCAGTCACCATCTGCAGTGATTTTGGAGCCCAAGAAAATAAATTCTGCCACTGTTTCTGCTGTTTCTCCATCTATTTCCCATGAAGTGATGGGACCAGATGCCATGATCTTAGTGTTCTGAATCTTAAGCTTTAAGCCAACTTTTTCACTGTCCTCTTTCACTTTCATCATCAAAAGGCTCTTTAGTTCTCTGCTTTTTGCCAGAAGGGTGGTGTCATCTGCATATCTGAGGTTATTGATATTTCAAATCAATAAATAAATAATCAATTTTATAAGTAATCTCCTATTTTAAAATATTTTTCACAGTTTTTTTCAGGCTTAGGTTATAAACCCTCTGAAATTCCTGGCAATCTTGATTCCAGCTTGTGCTTCATCCAGCCCAGCCTTTCTCATGGTGTACTCTGCATATAAGTTAAATAAGCAGAGTGACAATATACAGCCTTGACGTACTCCTTTTCCTATTTGGAACCAGTCTCTTGTTCCATGTCCAGTTCTAACTGTTGCTTCCTGATCTGCATACATATATGAAAAGATATACACATTTATAGAGGTTTTTCTTTATATCATAATAAGATTATATTATAAATATTGGCCTACAATTTGCTTTTTTTTCTGCTTAATTATGTATCAGATTTTCAGGTCAGTACAAAACCACTCTTCTCTAACAACTGCAGAATCATCTATCTAGTACTTTATTTATAGCCATTGAGGTTGTTTCTAGTCATTTTGGTGTTTCTAGCAATGCTGCAGGAAATATTTTCCTACATGCATCTTTTTGTATTTGTGATTTTTTCCTTATGATGGTTTTCTAGAAATAGAATTACTGAGTCAAAGGCTGTGCACATTTAATATTTTAGCAGAAACTGTCAGATATTTTACAAAAAGAAGCAATTCAGACTCCTATCACCACTGCATGAGATTGCCTGGGTTCCACATCCTCATTATCACTGGAAATATCTGTCTTATTTGTTTGCAACAATAATGGGTGATAAAAAATCTGGTTATTTTACTTTTGTATTTTTCTTGTTATTTTCAGGTTGAGCATTTGTGTCTCTGTAAATTGCATTTCTTCTTCTTTACATTGCCATTTGATTTTGTTTTTCCCATTTTTCTATGCAAAATTTGTTTTGCTTATTACTCAGTAGAAGCATTTTGCATTATAGAAATAGAAGTATTTGTCAGCCATGAATTTTTTGGAGGTTTTTTTTTTTTTTTTAGAATATAGTTTTTTACTTGACCTTCTTTATGGTATTTTATAGCAAGCTGAATTCTTTTTGTTTTACTACTTTAAAAGATTAATTATCTTCTTTGTGACTTCTGGGTTCCCTTTATTTCTTAGGAATTTCCATACCTTGAGGTTTTATAAATAATCTCCTATTTTAAAATATTTTTCACAGTTTTTTTCAGGCTTAGGTTATAAACCCTCCGAAATTTGTTTTTATATGAAGTGAAAGTCTGTCTTTAATTTTTTCCATTTATGTACACAGTTATACAAACACTCTCTTTTCCAACAGATTGAAGTGCTTCTTTTATCATATATCATTATTATGTATACTTGGGTCTGTTTCGGATTTTCTCTTCTGTTGGCTCTTTCTATGCCAATATTATACTGATTTCATTGTGAGTGCTCTGTCATGTCTAACTTTTTGCAACTCCATGTACTGTAGCCCGCTAGGCTCCTCTGTCCATGGAATTTCTTAGGCAGGAATACTGGAATAGATCACTATTTCCTTCTCCAGGGGATCTTCACCCAGAGAGCAAACCTGTGTTTCCTACATCTCCTGCATTGTAGGCAGATTCTTTACCCCTGAGCCTCTTGGGAAGCCCATACTGATTTCATCAGTGTAGTTTAATTATTTAAATGTTTTGTAGGAAGCAATCTACAGATTCAATGTAATCCCTATCAAGCTACCAGTGATATTTTTCACAGAACTAGAACAAATAACTTCAAGATTTGTATGGAAATACAAAAAACCCCGAATAGCCAAAGCAATCTTGAGAAAGAAGAATGGGGAGGAATCAACTTGCCAGACTTCAGGCTCTACTACAAAGCTACAGTCATTAAGACGGTATGGTACTGGCACAAAGACAGAAATATAGATCAATGGAACAAAATAGAAAGCCCAGAGATAAATCCACACACTTATGGACACCTTATCTTCGACAAAGGAGGCAAGAATATACAATGGAGTAAAGACAATCTCTTTAACAAGTGGTGCTGGGAAAACTGGTCAACCACTTGTAAAAGAATGAAACTAGATCACTTTCTAACACCACACACAAAAATAAACTCAAAATGGATTAAAGATCTAAACGTAAGACCAGAACTATAAAACTCCTAGAAGAGAACTTAGGCAAAACACTCTCCGACATAAATCACAGCAGGATCCTCTATGATCCACCTCCCAGAATTCTGGAAATAAAAGCAAAAATAAACAAATGGGATCTAATTAAAATTAAAAGCTTCTGCACAACAAAGGAAACTATAAGTAAGGTGAAAAGACAGCCTTCTGAATGGGAGAAAACAATAGCAAATGAAGCAACTGACAAACAACTAATCTCAAAAATATACAAGCAACTTTTGCAGCTCAATTCCGGAAAAATAAACGACCCAATAAAAAAATGGGCCAAAGAACTACATAGACGTTTCTCCAAAGAAGACATACGGATGGCTAACAAACACATGAAAAGATGCTCAACATCACTCATTATCAGAGAAATGCAAATCAAGACCACAATGAGGTACCATTTCACACCAGTCAGAATGGCTGCAATCCAAAAGTCTACAAGCAATAAATGCTGGAGAGGGTGTGGAGAAAAGGGAACCCTCTTACACTGTTGGTGGGAATGCAAACTAGTACAGCCACTATGGAGAACAGTGTGGAGGTTCCTTAAAAAATTGCAAATAGAACTGCCTTATGACCCAGAAATCCCACTGCTGGGCATACACACTGAGGTAACCAGAATTGAAAGAGACACATGTACCCCAATGTTCATCACAGCACTGTTTATAATAGCCAGGACATGGAAGCAACCTAGATGTCCATGAGCAGATGAATGGATAAGAAAGCTGTGGTACATATACACAATGGAGTATTACTCAGCCATTAAAAAGAATACATTTGAATCACTTCTAATGAGATGGATGAAACTCGAGCCGATTATACAGAGTAAAGTAAGCCAGAAAGAAAAACACCAATACAGTATACTGACACATATATATGGAATTTAGAAAGATGGTATTGATGACCCTGTATGTGAGACAGCAAAAGAGACACAGATGTATAGAACGGACTTTTGGACTCTGAGGGAGAGGGAGAGGGAGAGGGTGGGATAATTTGGTAGAATGGCATCGAAACATGTATACTATCATGTAAGAAACGAAGTGCCAGTCTATGTTCAATACAGGATACAGGATGCTTGGGGCTGGTGCATGGGGATGATCCAGAGAGATGATATGGGGTGGGAGGTGGGAGAGGGATTCAGGATTGGGAGCCTGTATACACCCGTGGTGGATTCATGTCAATGTATGGCAAAATCAATACAGTATTGTAAAGTAAAGTAAAGTAAAAATAAAATTAAAAGATAAATAAATAAATGTTTTGTAGATACAATTTCACTATTCTTTTCTCCCTCTCACCCCCAAGTATCATGGCAACAATCACATATTGATTCTTCTTTCTGAACTTTTAAAATATTTTTCCAGTTCTTCAAGTAACTCCTTGGTAACTGAACTGAATTTATGTAATTATTGGGGAAAATTATTATTATGCTACATTTTGTCCCTCTCTTCCTTTCTTCAGCTTTGAGAAGATAATTTGTTCCTGAAATACCCTTCAAGGATGAGTTCTCCTAAATCTAAAATGTAATTTCCACAGAAAACTTTGATGCTTCATCATTTAACTGACAGAGCATTCTTGATTTTATGTAATTGAACTGTTAAGGCAAACACAACAATAAAGATAAAGGAATAATGCAATGCAAACAACACAGAAGACCATCACCACTGTAACTAAGAAGTTGTGAGCACTTGTAGGAAAGAATGAGAGGCATCGTGGGCCAAGCACATCATTGCCACATGCCACAAGCAAAGATTGCAGCGCACTGCTGCTCATCTCCAGGTGCTTGACTGCTACTGAGGATAGAATCCAGGTGCATTCACATGACTGCAAAGAGATTCCTCATTTGCTGAATTAGGGTGTAAGATGAAATAATTCAAAGTCACATTCCTTTTCTTTTTTTTTTTTGGTTTATTTTTTAGTTGGAAGAAAATTGCTTTACCATATTGTGTCAGTTTCTGCAATACAACAATGCAAATCAGCCACAATTATACATACAACCCCTCCCTGTTGAGCCTCCCTTCCCTCCCCCATTCCACATCCTTGTAACTTGAATAGGCTTTCCATGAACATGGTAGACCTCTATAAACCTTTTCAGCTTTTTTTGTGTTTCCTCATCCAACACCCAATACAATGCTTCTACACTGTAGGTTATTAAATAAATGTTTACTAACATTGTGAATTGATCCACTCAGGAGAAAAAGTTAAATAAATTGATTTCTAGAAAACTGGCAGGTATTTTTTTTTTGGCTTATGCAATTTCTCTTGCACTAGCCATAATGCAGGAGATAGTGTTCCTGAACTCACATTTATTTTTGGCACTGACATCTGTTCTCCAGACTTTCCATTAATTTGTTACATGTTCATGATTGCATCTGATTTCTATTTGGTATGCTATTCACTGGAATTTCTTGGTTTCTAAGCAGACTTCATGCACAAAAACAGCTTCAGGATGTGGGCAACTCAGAATGAAGTGTCCATTAAGGTATGAGCAAATATGAGAGGTTCCGGGGTTCCAGGTGGGTGTTCATTATAATTTTAATGACCATCAGAGGTATCACCCAAGTAGGCAGAATCCTGATTGGCGGTCTGAGTGAACTATACAGAGGGAAGAACTAGCCAAAACGAACTGTTGGGAAATACACAGATACATAGGTAATTTTAATTCAGTAGGACAGAAGTCACTGAAAAGTGAGCACTGAGTGCCATAGGCATGTAAAGAAGGCATCCAACTAGTTATTTTGTGAATCAAGACAGGATCAGAAGAATTCTGGTGAGGGTCAAATAAGCTAAAGGGAACAAGCGGGAAATGAACTTCAAGATGGTTTAAAGACAAAATACATTCCAAAGGGCTATGGATATCTAGACCTTCAGAGATTATTTAGTGGGGACTGTTTGCTCCTGCCTCCTTTTCTGCTTTGTCTGTACTAATTTCCATTTTAAGACTGCAGCTGACGCCTCCTAACCAGGTTAGCAGAAAAGATTCAACCTGCTCCAGTTGCTGCGGGTAAAGAGGGGCAATGTGGAACGACTTGGTTATGATCTGTCAGCTTCATTGCTGATCTGGACAGAGATGTTAACCGTAGTGCCCCCTGCTAGAGTCCAACTCTTACCCAGGTAACCCCCTGTTCTGATAAAGCATTGTGCTTTCTCCCTAGACTGAGCCTTCCTAGGTCTGGGCTGCTTCCCTTAAGTCTGTGCTAGTAGTAGAATGATTTAGCGTCAGGTTCCCAATGCTCCAAACGGCCAAACTTGAGAAACAATATTTTCATTCTGTTTTGAAATTTTTGTCTCCTAATGCCATCAATTTAAATATGTACATCAGTTTATTTTGGTATATGTTTATATTTGAGACACAATTCTGAGAACCTGAGAAGTTTGGGGAGAAGTCCCTTTCTACTCAGTAAAAAAAACAAAAAAACAAAAAAAACCTTTTTTAAAAAAATTTAAATTTATTTATTTTAATTGGAGGCTAATTACTTTCCAATATTGTATTGGTTCTGCCACATATCAACATGAATCCGCCATGGGCGTACACGTGTTCCCCATCCTGAACCCCCCTCCCCCATCCCTCCCCATAACAACAAACTTTTTATACCTCTTTTACATTTATAAGCACTTTGTGTATATATTATCTTATTTCATCCTCCTAACAAGTCCATGAAACTATTGCATACAAAAATGACTAATATTATAGCCTATAGAAGGGGATATAGCCTGAAAGGATAGTATAATTAATAAAAATTATTTTCTGGGTTGAATATTGCTTTTTTGCCATTAGTTTTGGGGCAAATTTAGGGTTTAGGGGTAATTTTCATATCTTGTGGAAATATGTTACACACCGTGAACATTAGCACAGGCATTCATTGGGCACATTGGGGTGTGCCAACGTATCTTTCATAGATATATTTCTTATAGTTTAGATGTATGAAAGTGTTGATAAACAGGTTCTGTTATGCAGCTGATCCACTAAAAATTTTCTTTTCTCATGCCTACTAAAATCAGCATTAAGATATCAGTTTTGTTTCTATAATAATTAGGACAGCTGGTATATTAGAATTATGGGGATTTGCCTCTTCTTGTGTCTTGTGCTTAATGGGATTGAGGTTACTTATCAGACTAGAACAAGGACTGGCCCCTTCATTTATTCAATATGGGTCCATTTACAGAAGGCAGTGCACTTGGAAGCTCTGCTGGAAGAGCTGTTTTCTGGGCAGATGACAGCCAAGAGCCTGATTACATTTTAGACTAATTTATAGTGAAGGGAACTGCCTTTTCCACTCCTTTGGTCTAATCTAAAGACAGTGGACAGAAAAAAATGTATAGACCTTAAGAACTGCTCATTTTCCTTATCTGGGGGGTGTAGACCGTTTTATTTATAAAGTAAATTTGATGATGTCTATGGCAAACCAAGCTTGTATTTTTCAAATACCAAGCTTGTATTTACCAAGCTTGTAGTTTACAAATTTATGAGCCATCAGTGTTTTATTTTTCAGAAAAGTTCGAAGTCTTCTGGTAAATCTAATTTGACTCCCTTTTGAGTATTCTGTGCGCAGCGGGATCACTACCTCCCATTTGTCTGTTACCTATTGTATACTGTATGTGCTGAAAGGACACCTTTTACCTAGTTTTCCCTGGTTTGTTTTCCAAGCCAAGGCCTCTTTTCTATCAAGGAATCTTTAATTGGCTGACTCATTCTGTTGATATTTTCCTTATGATTGTTAATTTTTTATCCTTAATATTTTCAACAAAATTGAGTCCATTGTTAGACATTTTTTTCAGTATTAAAAAAGATAGGATTAGAAAAACTATTAGTATTAACTTGTACTACTCTCACATTTATTTGCACATTGACTGTGGCTTAGTTTCCATAGAGAAGTCTGCTTGTGAGCTATCTTTCCTTCCTCCAAAGGTGTAGCAGTTTGCTTCAAAACAATGGCAGTTGTTCCAAGGATTGGGAGTGTTATTTTAGAAGTTTTATAAGTCATCATCAACAAATAACCTTTAGTGACATGTTTATTATATTTATTTCAGTTCAAGAAGCATTTAAAGATTGTCTGTAGTGCCATACATTTTGCTAGGAACTGAATCTGAGTGAACTCCGGGAGTTGGTGATGGACAGGAAGGCCTGGCATGCTGTGATTCATGAGGTTGCAAAGAGTTGGACACGACTGAGCGACTGAACTGAACTGAAGGTTATAGATAAATAAGATCCTGTCCCTTTTGTAAAAGATATTGCATTCAAGAGGGGGAAAAGATAATGTAAATTCTGATCTGAAGCGTGGACTACCTAGACTTCCCATGTTAAGAATTCCTTGACTATATATTAGAGGTCTATTATTTTCTACTGGGCATTGAAGATACACCTTTTACCAGAATATCTAAGGATTAGTGCATGGTCTTTAATTAAAAGATGAAAAGCGTGGTCAGATATCCATTACTTTATCTTAAGTGTGGACATGTATTGTTCAGATATCAAACGTCATCTATGAAATAAAGAGTTGTTCAGGTATTATTTTGTACCTTTTTGACCAAACATAAATAATTAAAGTCAGAGCAGGCACTCTCTGTTTCCCAAGCTGGTCAGTCACATGCTAGCCTTCCCTGCACTGACACCGTGAACAGAGTCTGTGCCTTGTCAGACATGACATTGAACTTCAATGCACTTGCTGTCTATTCCTGGCTAAAAAGTACCTTCAGTTTTCCCTGAGTGCTAGAAGAATTGTTTCCTTTTTCTTTATATGCCAGTGAAGGGGGCCTGTCTGACAGTAACCATCCTACAGGTAGAAGTTTACCATATTTAAAATCCTTAGCACTAATCCCCAACCTCCCTGATTTAGATTTTTTTTCTAGAAATCCACAAATTCCTGCCTCTAGCTTTTTTATTACCCTCTTTTATGGTCACTAGCAAATGGAATTTCAGTGTGTGCTATCTCCTTTAGAGAACTTATTCACCAGAAAAGGATTTTAATTTATAGTAATTCAATATAATCAATGTAGACCAATTTACCATTAATTCTTTGGCCTGTTATAGCAATAAAGATATTCATGACAAAGTGTTTTTCTATTATCTTTAACAGTATGGGAATTAGACATGTTATTTTAATGGGATTTCTTGTGAATTTGGCATTTTGCTAATGAAACCTGTTTTAAAGTGTTATTTTTTTAGTTACAAATAACCAATATATATTGTATCTGTGATCTAATACCATTGATAGCTGCAAATATTTTGAATTTCCAAAGGACTTTCTATTAAATATGCTTTCAAACGCAGTCACTTTCAAAAACCCCAAGACTTTTTTCTAGGGCTGTAACAGCCTTCTAGTTTGGACTGTTCTTGTCATCACAGTTTCCTGGAGATGGCAGCAAAGTACACAGAAGCAAAGGGACCAACCATAACACATAAACAAGCGGTAAGATTAATGGCGCTGTGTAGTTCTGGGATGACTGACGAAATGCACTGGCCTCTTCTGCTCTCAAGTGACAGGGCAGGTAAATAGAGAGCTGGTGTATATATTAATCTGATTTTTAATTGTGTTGGAGAGCTTCCAAGAAATACCGTACAAACTGCTGGTTTTATTTTATTCCTCGCCTGTGGTCAAGTTAATGATTCTCTGGTCTCCCTGCTTGTTTGTTGCCCTTGTTTCTTTTATGGTTAAAGTATTGAGAGATCTCCAGAACAAACATTTTTCGAAGTCTTTATTTTATGTACCAACCTACAACATTTGTTATCCTTACTTCATTTCCATATAGCTATTTCTAATCTTGTAGCACAGTGCATTTCAATCCCTCTGGGTTGTCACATTTTCAAATTTTGTAATGGGATGATTAACTGGCAAGACGATGCACAGGCTAATAACAGATTGCAAAGGACATCATATTAGACATTGTAAAAGCCCTCTTTATTCCAAAGTATACATCCAATAATGCCCCAGCAGACATGAGTAATGAGCATTGTACCCAGAATAACAGGGACCCTATCATTTTGGGGTTGTGCAGAAATGTTATTAAAATGAAAAAGAGAGAACTTCTTTCTACTGAATTGCAACTGTTAGTTTCAATGCTAAACTTGTTTGTCAAAATGTTGTTGCCTAGAATCAGTGAAAGCTTGTATAAAACTTATTTCACAAGTTGGTTGAGTACTTTAAGAAATTTTGCTTTGGAAGAAGCTCAGTGAAATATTTTTTGAATTTAAAGGTCTAATGCTTTTCAGCTGAAATGAATAGCTATCTTTTGAAAGTATCTTTGAAGTAAATTTTACTTATGAGAAAAAAAAAGAGCCACCTTAATGACAAGTAAAGATTTCTAACATCAGATCTTGAACATACAGTTAAAAAAAAAGAAGGATATTTACTTTCTCACATAGTAGATAAATGAGATAGATTGATTAAAATGTTGGGTTTGATTAGATTATTTAATGAATACAATACATTTTGGTACAATGGGTGGTAGTGGTGTAGTTGCTAAGTTGTGTCTGACTCATGGACTGTAGCCCGCCAGGCTACTCTGTCCAGGAGGATTGAGATTCTCCAGGCAAGAATACTGGAGTAGGTTGCCATTTTCTTCTCCAACGGATCTTCCTGACCCAGAGATGGAACCCATGTCTCCTGTGGCTCCTGCATTGGCAGACGATTCTTTACCACTTGAGCTACCTGGGAAACCCCTGGTACAATGAGAACCTGTTTTTAAACTGGAAATATACCAGAAGCATTATTCTATACTTATATACTGTGGTGATCCAAGGATGAAAGAGCAGATAAGACCAAGGAGGGTCTTGGAATGCAGGAACAGAAACCCAGACCCTTATCATCCTTCCCTCCCCCATGTTCTAACTATTAATGTAACAGTATAACCTGTCTCCCCTCCTACCCCGTAGGGAGAAGGTATTTGCCCTACTCTTCCCCCACCCAGTATACAGGCCTCATCCAATCAGCAATTGACCCACAAGACCCCTACCCCCCTCCTTGTACCCTGGGTATAAAAGTGGACTAAGGACCCCTGTTCAATGTCGGTTCTCCCTTGAGCTGGCCCGCTGTTCTAACAGCGTCTCCCACTCTAATAAACTTTATTTCCCTCTCATTCTGTCTCATGTCTGGAAATTCTTTTCCAACCCGCGCATAGACCACGACATATACTGTAAGTATATAAGTTCTGAAGCACTCATTTACATTTAAATGATTAATAGGCTAGATTCAAATCATTTCCATCTATTCACTTGAAGGCAACAACTTGTGATAAGGTAAATGAGCACTAAAAAGAAAGACCTGGATGCCTGACTTCACATTTGGGTGCTAGGTTTTTTGTGTAGTCATTTAATCCAAAGATACTGTTTCTTTTTGTTGTGTGAGCACTGGCCAACCCCTGAACTTTCCTGAGCTTCATGTTTCTTCATCGTGTTGTAGTCAAGTAAACTAACAGACTTGATTAGACATATAAACCTAAACACTGAATGGTAAAAGAGAAAGACATACTTAAGGGTGTGCATAGTCTTAGTGTAAATGAGAGTTTTGTTTAGATTTTTAAAAACATTAACTGGTAATAGGCTTTTCCCCATTCTTACTCTATGGAAAAATCTCAAGGAAAGACCTTTTGAAAGGCCTACATTTCTCTTCTCTCTCTAGAGATACTTTTGCTTCAGAATCTTTGAGAAGGTCATGCACGTGGACAAGCCTATGGGCAATGACTCAAGTACAAGTTCTTGACAGCAGCATGGAGGAAAAGAAACAACTACAATGCTGGGATCCGCATAGAGTAAGGACGTGTCCTTCCTGGTTTCTGGCGTAATGTAAGCCTGTGATCCTAATATCCAGTGGAGAGGAAAATTACCCTGATAATGACTGAGGTTGGATTCCCTGCCAGCCAGGTGGATGGCAGCCTACAGCTGACTATGTCTCCAAGCCATATATTTAAGTGGCTTCTCGATGTCTTTAATTGGCTGTATAATAGGCATTTCAAGCTAAACATATCCCAGACTGGGCTCTTGAATGTCCATTATAGTGATTTATTTTAAGAAATGTATATTTGGTCTTTGGTCTTTGTCCCCATTTCTGGCCCAGAGCTCTTAAAACCCTTAGGACTTCCTAAATGATGAGAGAGAAAGGCCTTTTGTTATGCAAATGAGGTGACTGGAATGCACCAAAGGGTAAGGGCTGGTTGCCAGAACCAGCCTTGTGATTAGAAGTTGAAACTCTGTCTCACCCCTTACTTCCAGGGAGTGGATAAGGGCTAAATATTGAGTTCAGTTGCCAATGGCCAATGATTTAATCAATTAGACCTATGAAATGGAGCTTCCGTTAAAGCCCCGAAAGAAAGAGTTCAAAGAGATTCCAGCTTGGTGAACACGTGGCGAGCTGGAAAGAGTGGTGTGCCTAAAGATGGCATGGAAGTGCCTCACTCTTTCCCACCTTGCCCCATGTATCTCTTCCTTCTGGCCATTCCTGAATTATATCCTTGCGTAATAGACTGGTGATCTATTGAGTAAAATCTTCCCTGAGTTTGGTGAGCCACTCTAGCAAATTAATCTAACCCAAGGAAGGATGGGGTCATGGAAACCTCTGATTTATGGCCAATTTGTTAGAAGCACAGATAACTACTTGGGCTTGTGACTGGCATCTGAAGTTGGGGTGGGGGATTCTTGTAGAATTGAGCCTGCCCTTAACCTCTGGAATCTAATGTTATCTTCAGGTATATAATATCAGAGTTGAGTTAAATTATAGGACACCAGTTGGTGTCCCCACAATTGGTTGGTGGTATGTAAGGAAGGAACCTGCCCCATTCCACAAAGGCTGAAATTGGTGCCCAATACACTTTGACCTCACAAATCAGTTTTTCCTACAGTCTTTTCATCTCAGTTATGACAATTCCATTTTCCCAGTTATTCAGCCCCAAACCTCAGAGTAATCCTTGATTCGTCTCTCTCTCACACTCCAAATCTAGTTTTCCAGCAAATCCTTTTAACTCTTCTCTGTCAGAATTTGACCATTTTTCACCACCTCTGCTGGCACCAGCCTGGCACAAGCCACCATAATTTCTGGATTATTGCATTAGCTCTCAGGCTGGTTCCCTAATACTGAGCTTACCCTCCTTTAGTTTAGTTTCAATGTTCAGGCCAAACTGACCCTGTTGAGCACGGGTCAGATTATATCATCCCACTGAAGTTCAGAATACTAGAGTGCCTTCGTATTTCATTCAAAATAAGTCGTAATCATGACCTGCACACTCCATGGCCTCTGCTCCTCATTTTACCTCTGATTTGATTACTGTCACTTCCATCTTTCTCTCTCAGCTCCCACCACTGACCTTCCTGCTTCTATCAGCAGTCCAAGATCTTCAAAATTTCTATCCCCTTTTTGTGGAGTGCCCCTTTTCCAGATACCTGCATGGCTAATTGATGTCATGTATTTTCCATCTTCCCTAAAAGTCACCATTTCAGTGACTCCTTCCTTGACTACCCTGTCCAAAATATAACCTCTTCACACTCTCAAGAGTTCATATCCCCTTGTCTGCTTTATTTTTCCCCTTAGAACATAACACTACCTAATATATCTCTTTTTTTTTTTTTTATCATGTGCATTGTCTATGTTCCTCACCAGAATGTTAGCCCTCTGTGGAGGCAGGGGTTATTATCTTTATATACATAATCCAGGGCTTGGATAAATAAATAAATGCTTTCTGAATTTACAGATTTATAGAACTAAATCTTAGGGATGTGCACAACATTCATACTTATTGAAACAGTGTTTGGATTATAATGAATGTTCCTTAAATTTTTATTTAATTTTACAGCAGATTGATAAAATAAATAAATAGGATTTCCTGCCAATTTAAGTTTCCAAGGCATTTAAAATATGTAAAAATCAAGATCATTTGTCACTGATCCTGTCAGTTTGACCTACAGCACACAGTATTGTATTATGTTGTGTTTATATAAATTCATCCCAGCTGATATACAGTTAGGTGATGACCCCGTTGATTACTCATTATCTGTTAGTTACTCTGTCATCTATGCTGACATATTTAATTTCTACATATTCATTGAGTAGATGTGACCAGTCATTGTGGGACTGGTATTGGATTGGTGTGGACCTCTCTATGAATATTTATCCAGGATTATTGTTTATCTTCCTACTCAGGAATTTTTTTCTGTTGTGGAACTTATATCCTTATTTCATTTCTGACACTTATATGAATACCTTTTAGGGAAACAAAATGTACACCTGAGATACAGAAACACATAAGAACATTTATTTCTGGTTTAACTTTGCTCAGTTTATTATTCAATCTGCATTCAGTGAGGAAGGGGAAAGTTTGGAATTGCCATGAACTCCAACCTTTCCTGGAGGGGCATGTACAAAGAATGAAAAACATCTCATAGAAAGGGATAAGGGACTTCAGAAGACCTGCAGTAGGAAAGTCAAAAGCTTGGATGCTCAGGGAAAAGAACCTAATGGTTTTGTCAGTATATGGAGGCAGGTAGAAGGTAACAAATGGATTTTAGTTTATTTCATTTAGGAATCCCTGGAGAATACTACCCACTCCAGTATTCTGGCCTGGAGAATCCCATGGACTGTGGTAGTCCATGGGGTCGCAAAGAGTCAAACACGACTGAGCGACTTTCACTTCACTTCATTTAGGAACACACATCTGGGTGCATGTTTTCTTGGTGCTGACATTCATGTTGGAATCATTGATTGGGCAGTAGTAAAAACTGAAAGAAGTAAAAACTAGCTCTGTAATAGAAATCTTAAACATGCAATTTCTGACATTTTTTGGCTCTGTAAAAATTGAGTTAATAGTGATTGACTTCTCTTCAGAAACTATTGATGTTTTTAAAAAGTGGAGGCAGAGAAATCCTCTGCCTCCATTTTAAGACAGAAAAAGAAGCCTTATGGTAGATAGAATAAAGGGCCCCCTTAAATGTCCCCATACTAATCCCTAGAACCTTGTAACTATGTTACCTTATATGGGGAAGAGAAGTTGCAGATGTGACGAAGTCAATGACTTTGAGACAAAGAAATTATCCTGGATTATCTGGATGTGCACAATGTAATCACTAGGGTCCTTGTAAGCATGAGGCCAGATGGTTGGAAGAGATGCAGAGGATGGAGTGATGTGGCCATGAGTCTAGCTGGGAAAAGCAAGGAAGCAAATTCTTCACTAGAACTTCAGTAGGCATGTAGTTCTATTGACCCTAGACTTCTGATTTCCATGGCAGTAAAATAATAATAATTTTGTATTGTTTCAAGACACTAATATTGTAGTAATTTGTAAGCCATTGGAAACTAATACAGGCCGACAGAAGATCTTCAAAACTGTCAAGTGACTGAATCAAGACAATTTCCCCAATTTTATTTGTATTTTCCTATCATAAAGTTTACATAGATTTAATAAAGTGTATACTACAGCTCTTCTGATTAGTAATACTAAAAAACTATGATACCAATAATTACCTGGATTTACTAGATAGCTTTTACTCCTAAGAAAAAACTGGATATATTAGATATATGTTTTGAATGGCCATATATTCTGTGTTCAGTGGGTAGCTACTTAACCTCTGTTTAGGTGGCTAGTAAATGAATAAATAGGCAGCATAGCTTCCAATTAAGTTTCCAAGGTATTTAAAATACATGAAGTAAAAAGAGTGACAGTAAGCTTCTTTCAAGTTTTGTCATTTTCAGAATGTTTAAAGCACCAATCTTTTAGGCATTGTTCTTATGATGAATAGTGTAACGAAACCAAGATAAATGGAGCTGTTTTGAATCCATTTTGAGTCAGAGACTAGAGTAAGAATGGACAAACAGTATGAAACCTTTGTACTATTTTTACGAGTCATTCTCATTAAAGTCTGAAGACTGTAAAGCTATTGGGCTCCTTCTAGGATAATGTCCCCCCTACTGTTATATTTCTTCCAATGAAACCCATCTGTGAGTTTTTGCAGGATGTTCATGACATGCATTTAAATTGCCTGTTGTGTTCCAGAAACCTCTTCTTCCTGCAAACAAGTGGTGACCTCTCTGCTCTATGTTCATTCAAGGGACAGCCACTGTACATCATCCCAGGCAGGCAGCCAAATGATGGCCACATCCTGTTCATTGCAAAAATACACATTTTCATTAAACCAAGATAATTAGAAAAAGTAGCATAGAGGAATATGAGTAATTCCATCAGTAATTACAGCAATTAGACCCTAATTGCTGTGCCACCTCCAGTGTCACAGTATATGTGTGTCCTGGCATTAAACAGAGAAAACACTCATATGTTTTATATTAAAGATGTACCTGGTTATATCAGGTACTTCTAGTGATTAAAAGATAATTGAGATGGTATTGTTTCATCCTCACGATAATCAAATCAAAATGTACTATGTTGTCCTCATCATTGCCATTATGGAGTGCTTTTTCAAGAAATGAATTTCTGTATATTCTAGAAGCACAGAGAAATGAAAACTAGTGTGTTAGAAACCATTTTTTCTTTAATTTCCTTCCTAAATTGGTTACCTACAGCTTCTCAAATGTCCCCAAAAAGAGAATACTTGCCATTAGATGTTTTTTCACTTTTTCCTAGACCATATGCTTACAGTTAACCTATTAAAATCTTAACTATTTACCTCTAGATTTGACTTTGCCATCCTTCATTTTTTCTACTAGTATATCAGAAACAAGTCCTTATGTTTGTTCACCCAGTGTTCTTGGAGTAGGAAAGTCAAGTAAGGCTGCATTACTTTCTCTGCCTACTGAGCTGATACCGTTTCCTCAGCCTGCAGCCTAGAATAAGTGGTAAGGAAAAAATCTGAAGTTCATCTGCCTTCTTGCTCAGCTATTAGGAGTAACTTGGGCTTGGCTCCTTTGCTGTCGTGCTTCCTGACACACGTCAAGGCAGGAGGCAGAGCAGAGCTGCATGGGGAAGATGACTTGTTCTGCATTCCACTATCTTTTGACTCAAAATTTTGAAGTTGGGATGATTTTATAGTCTTATAATAAAAGACATTCTTATTTTCATATTTGTTTCCCTGACTACCAGCCTCACCCCACTGAGTGGTCTCAAGTTGTCTTGGTGGCTGCAAGGCCAGGGAGAGAGTCCTGGCAGCCACAAACCCACACTGCCAGCCACCACATGGCGAGAACGTGTCTTACTGTTCCCTCGACTGGGATTCCACTTCATGTAGCAGTAGCTGCTGGTAGAACAAGTGAAGTTATGTGAATTCACAAACACCTAGCTGTTTCACATTAAAACCTAAGACCATGTCTGTTTGAGCTACAGTGGCTTGATGATACTTCAGAAATTCTTGCAGGCAGAGATAGTTTAATCATAATGTTTAACTGAGCCCAGCCTCTTGTGGGAACATCCTCTACCTGATGCACAAACCCCTGTGTGAAGTCTTCCCTGAAGGTGAATATAGCTGGAACAGGTATTGCTCCACCCCTGATTACTTTCTACTCACTCTGTAGATTCTCTCATTATGACATTCTTAACATGGCTAGTTTTCACCTGTGTTCTTGGATGATAACATCTCACTTTTGAGTTTTCAGGAATGTAAACGTCCTGCTGATTCTGTCGCTTTATTTTGTCTGTTCTTCCTCACTATCTTGCGGATCTTTGCTACTTGACTGAATGTCTGAAAATCTCTTTTCAGTTTCCTCATCTGTAAAAGCAAGGATAATAATGCTTACTTCATAGAGTCATTTTGAGGATTCAATGAGTTAAAATTTAAGTGCTTAGGTGATGTCTGACATACAGGTAGTGCTCAACAAATCTCAGTAATCTCTATCATCACGATTAGTGTTTTGCTGAATTCACTAAACTTATGCATTCTTTTTTTCTTAAAACTTTCACCTCTTAGATACTATATATCTTTTTCTAAGCAAGATTTCTCATTGATTGAAGTGTTGGTATTGAACCCATTTTAAAGCCCTAAGTGCTTTTAAAATGATCTGCAGATCTTATTGGAGAAGGCAATGGCACCCCACTCCAGTACTCTTGCCTGGAAAATCCCATGGAGGGAGGAGCCTGGTGGGCTGTGGTCCATGGGGTCGCTATGAGTCAGGCACAACTGAGCAACTTCACTTTCACTTTTCACTTTCCTGCGTTGGAGAAAGAAATGGCGATCCACTCCAGTGTTCTTGACTGGACAATCCCAGGGACGGGGGAGCCTGGTGGGCTTCCGTCTGTGGGGTTGTACAGAGTTGGACACGACTGAAGTGACTTAGCAGCAGCAGCAGCAGCAGCAGCAGCAGATCTTATATATAAGAGCTTAGTTTCTGTAGTTAGTGAGGTACAAATATGTCTTTACCTGTTAGCTGTGTGATCCAGAATAAATTACTTAATCTCTGAGCCTCAATTTTCTCATCTGTAATGTGGAGGTAATGATAAAAAATACGCTTTCATATGGTTACCATGAGGATAAAATGAAAAAAAAATCCATTAAATGTGCCCAACTGTGCCTGTTATACATATACTGGAGTGGGTTGCTATTTCTTCCTCCAGGGTATCTTCCCAGGGATCGAATCCATGTCTCTTATGTTTCCTGCATTGGCAGGTGGGTTCTTTAACACTAGCATCACCTGGAAAGCCCAGAAAGATGGTCCTGATGAACCTGTTTGTATGGTAGTGGTAAAGACACAGACATAGAGAACAGACTTGTGGACACAGCAAGGGAAGGATTGGGTGGAATGAATGGAGAGAGTAGCATTGAGACATATATATTACTATATGTATTAATAAAATGGATAGCCAGTGGGAATTTGCTGTATGACTCAGGGAGCTCAACCTGGTGTTCTGTGACAACATAGAGGGGTGGGATGGGGTGGGGGGTGCAAGAGGGAGGGGACATAAGTATACCTATGGCTGATTTAAGTTGATATAAGGCAGAAACTACCATTATGGCAGAAAGCAAAGAGGAACTAAAGAGCCTCTTGATGGAAGTGAAAGAGAAGACTGAAAAAGCTGGCTTAAAACTCAACATTCGAAAAACCAAGGTCATGGCATCTGGTCCCATGCACTTCAGGACAAACAGATGGGGAAACAGTGGAAACAGTGACAGACTTTATTTTGGGGGGCTCCAAAATCACTGCAGATGGTGACTGCAGCCATGAAATTAAAAGGAGTTTTCTCCTTGGAAGGAAAGCTATGACCAACCTAGACAGCATATTAAAAAGCAGAGACATTACTTTGCCAACAAAGGTCTGTCTAGTCAAAGCTATGGTTTATCCAGTAGTCATGTATGGATGTGAGAGTTGGACCATAAATAAGGCTGAGTGCCAAAGAATTGATGCTTTTGAAATGGGGTCTTGGAGAAGACCCTTGACTGTCCCCTGGACTGCAAGATGATCAAATCAGTCAATCCTAAAGGAAATCAGTCCTGAATATTCATTGGAAGGACTGATGTTGAAGCTCTAATACTTTGGCCACCTAATGCGAAGAGCTGACTCATTGGAAAAGACCCTGATGCTGGGAAAGATTGAAGGCAGGAGGAGAAGGGGACGACAGAAGATGAGATGGTTCGATAGCATCTCTGATTCAATGGACATAAGACTGGGCAAGCCCTGGGAAATGGTGAAAGACAGGGAAGACTGGCATGCTGCAGTCCATGGGGTCACAAAGAGTTGGACACTACTGAGCTACTGAACAACAAGAACAAGGCAGAAACCAACACAACATTGTAAAGCAATTATCCTCCAGTTAAAAATAAATGAAATTTAAGAAATGTGTCCATCCAGAAATGTTCCTAGCATATAGGAGGTATTCGATGAGTATTTTAGTATATTATTAGTTTGCAATTAGATTATAGATGACACATTATGTTTTGGGGCACGGGAAATATAAAACTGATCCTCTGTATTTTCCATCTGACTACTTTTCTTTCCTCCTTTTTATTGAGGTAAAATTTACATACAGCAAAATGCACAAATCTCAGAAGACAATGAGTTTAGACAGAGGTGACCATGATTTGCCCATGTGACTAACAACCCAAACAAGATGTAGAACATTTCCACAGTTCCAGAAAGTTCTACTGAGCCTCCTCCCGGTCAGTCTCTACCCACTGACAGGCAACCACTGCCCTGATTTCTAAGGTCATAGATAAGTTTTGTCTGTTTTTGAACTTCATTCATGTGATGGATTAATAGTCTTTTTTGACTAAGCATGATGTTTTTGTGGTTTATTTATGTTGTAGCAGGTATCATTGTGGGTGTGCTCAGTTGCTCAGTCATGTCTGACTGTTTGTGACCCCATGGACTGTAGCCCATGGGCTACAGGCTCCTCTGCCCATGGTATTTCTCAGGCAAGAATACTGGAGTGGGTTGTCATTTCCTACTCCAGGGGATCTTTCAAACCCAGAGGCCTGCATTTCCTGCATCTCCTGCATTGGCAGGTATATTCTTTATCAGTAGTTCGTTTAAAAAATATTGATTAAAATTCCATTTTTTATATATGTATATGTAATCTTTTGTCTATCTATTTTCCTGTTGATAGTATGTAGGTTGTTTTCACTTTTTGGTTGTTATTATTAAAGTTGTTAAGAACATTTCTACACAAATCTTTGTTTTCATTTCTCCTTTGTAAATATCTAAGCATGGAATAGATCATAGGGTATGGTACGTGTTTAACTTAAGATATTGGCATATAGTTTTCCAATGTGATTGTACCATTTTACACTTCTGCTACCAATCTATGAGTCTTTTAATTTTAGCTGCTGTAGCGACTATGAACCAGTGGTGAGGCTTACCTGGTTAAAGGGCCTGTCTAGCGGTGCCTGGGACAGTTGACTGTAGTATATTACTGCAAAGGGGACACATTTCCAGACTTCCAAGGGAACCGTCTCTATTGCACTTTTCAAAAGATTATTTTTGAAACAACAAAAAAGTGGCTTATCGTACACCATTTTCAGTTGCTGGATAGACAGTGCTGGTGAGTGGGAAGAGGATTATTAGAGCTCCTGGCTGCTTTCCGTAGAGTATATTCTAAACCTTCTTAACTTTGCTTATAGTTCTACAAAATTTCTATAACTCCATATACATCCTACCCTTCTGTATCATTGTTAGTAGGGAGGCAATCTTTTTCTATCCTTCCAGTCTGCTCTCCTTGGTTTTGGCTTTGTTGGAAGACTGATTTTTCTTGTGGTAACAGGAGTCCTGCCAGTAGCAACTGAGGCTAAATGTGTCCTTGTTCTCATCCAAGAGGGGAAAGAGAGTTGCTTCTTCCCCAAAGTCCCAACAATACCCTCTTATTGGTCTAAATTAGCCTGGGCCTATTCATTTCTGAGGGCTTTCCCAGTAGCTCACCAGTAAAGAACCTGCCTGCAATGCAGGAGCCGCAGGAAACATAAGTTTGATCCCTGGGTTGGGCAGCTCCCCTGGAGGAGGCATGGCAACCCACTTCATTATTCTTTCCTGGAGAATCCCATGGACAGAGGAGCCTGGTGGCTTAGTCCAAGAGTCACAAAGAGTCAGCCATGCCTGAAGTAACTTGGCACACATGCACGCACACCCACGGAGAGTATGAAGTGACACCTCGTTCTGGTTTTAATTTGCAGTCCCTGACGACTAATGATGTTGGGCATTCTTTCGTGTGCTTATTGCCCATTCTTTATATCTTCTTTGTGAAGTGTGAGTTCTAGATCTTTTTGAAGTTAAATTTTACAAATATTTTTGAGATATAAGTCCTTTGTGAAATAAGAATCTTGCAAATATTGTCTTGCAATCTGTAGCTTCCTTTTTCATTTTCTTAATGAAAAGAATGAAAAATCTTTGGATAAGTTTTAAATTTTGATGAAGTTAGTATTTCATGGTCAGTTAGCACTTTTTGTGTTCCCTGAAAAAATTTTCTACACCAAATCATATAAATGTTCTTTTAGTTGTTCTTCTAAAGTCTTTAGAATTTTAGCTTTAAGTTCAGGCCCATATCCATCTCTTTGTGCACAGTATGAGGAAGAGGTCATTTTTTTTTTCATATATTTATAGTTATTCTGGTGCTATGTGTTGAAAAGACTTTTTCTTCCTCCACTGACTTGCTTTGCATTTTCGTCTAAAACATGTTCACCTTGTGTGGCTCCATTTTTGAATACTTCATTCTGTACCATTTATCTATTTGTCCATGGTTACTTCAATAGTACACTGTCTGGATTTTTTAAACTAGTGTAAATGGTATTGATTTTTGGACTACTTTTTCCAATTGTTACTAGCATATAGAAATATAGTTTTAATACTTGATCTCATATTCTTACTTTGCCAAGTTTACTTACTAGTTCTAGAAGCAGTTATGTAGATTCCTTATAATTTGCTGCATTCTCTATCATTTAGTGTGCAAATAGAAAACATTTTTATGTCTTCCTCTTTAACCTTGATACCTTTCTTCATGCAACTCAATTGATGATTTTATGATAAATTGAATTCAGTTTACCTGAGAAAAAGAAATGTTGAACAAATGATTGCTTCTATTGCTTAATAATCTAAAAAAGGGTTTTTAGAGGCATAGCTGATTAGGATATACTCAGAAATCATCTTCAGGAATGTTTTAAAGAAAGAAAATTCCTTGTGAAAGTCTAGAAAGATTAATTCTGTTGACTTTGTTCTTTCACTATTGAGTGGGCCAAGAAATTCATTCATATTTTTCCATAACATCATGTGGAAAAACCTGAATGAACTTTCTGGGCCAACCCAATAGATACCTAGGGAGCTTGCAAGTAACCATTTATTCCATGGACAGCTGTGACTGAAGATATTTTATGATTCTGATTTCCAGTGTTAGGATTTCATGTGACTACAAAATTTCATTGAACTTCACAGTTTTTCCTATCATCAGGCCTCCCTGTCTTTCTACATTACCTCATTTCAGACTGAAGTAAACTTGGCAGAACATCTTGAAATAAATCAGCAGCACTGCAAAGAAAAAGATTGATAAGAATTTCTCTCCTAGGCTAGTTCCTCTTTTACCAGATAGTATGCGTTATCTAAATTAATCCAAATGATGACTCTCCCCCACAGAAGAAGGAAATTAAAACTTTAAATCAACCCATCAGGTTTTCTGCATGTGTGCTTAGGCTCCAATGGATAAAGTCCCTTGGATGCTCTTTCATTATCTTAGGCAAATAAGCAGCAGGGGCTTCTGTGTAAATATGCAAATGCACACGCTGAATTAAGGCGCATTGTTTGCTCAGTTAATATGTGCTTTGGAGGAGGCATTATTTGCTTATAAAGCTCTGAAATCCCTTTGTAGATACATCATCTTGGGCTGACAGCTTGGAGAGGTGGAAGTTGATGGAGTACTTACTCTAGCAGCCCTGCTTGAAGTGCCATTGGCACGGCTGGCGGGGAGGGGCTGCTGAAGGGTGATGCTTCTTTTTGCCACCCCAGCAATGGCATGACCAGAAATAGCAGACAGCATATGAAGAGGCGATGATAGAGTACGAGGGATACACAGAATGAAAATTACTCAGAATATGGCAGCCTTCTCCCTGAATAATTGAGAACTGACTGAACGGTCGCTCACAGAGGGGCACAAAGTGAAGATCATTCTATAGGTGTATGTGCAGAAAGGACTCCCCATTTTCAGCAGAGAGTGCGTACTTGAAGGGAAGAACTAATGCTTACCTTATGTCTCTATCTAGCTCACAGTTTCTCAAAGAATGACAGAAAAGAGAGAGAGCTCTTGTTGTTTTGCTGAATTATGGCCATCTGGCTATTATAAGTACAGATGATTAGAGATAATCACAACTTCCTTTCTCCTTTCTTGCAGAAGTTGGCATGCTGAAATTTGGGCTTGTGGTCTTGTATCTGGAAGCCCAGCAGGTGCATCATGAGTCCTTCTGTGTAAAGAAATATCATCTTAGAATAGCACTGCATATATTCAACCCAGATTAATGACCTGTAGGCAATCAAAAACTTGGCCCCACACAGTTAAATGTCACCTTGACCTAAGTTAGGAGCACTAGATTTTCTTTTAATGACAGGACACTTGAAATCAAGAAGTGCTTGGACAAAAGCCCTCTTGCCGGTTGTCTCCAGTGGATATGTGTCTTATGGCTGATAGTGCCATTAAATGAATGGTGCAAACATCTTTAGTCTCAAGCTTCCTTTTTACTTCTACCTCTGGTAAGTGCTCAAGAATACAGAAGTTATCATAACAAGACAGAAACAATGTGAATAAAATGTTAAGGGAAAAATGAGTGAGCTTACTCACTTTGATGAATTTGCTAAGGAAGGTATATCTGACTTTGACACTTTTTCTTTTCCCTGGCCAATTTGTTTGAGAGGAAGTAATGGAATCAAAAGTTTTGAAAAGTGTGACACACCAAGTGAATTCATCAGGTAACTTTCTCTGTGAAACAAAGCTCAAAGGCACAAAAGCACAAAGCAAGGTTTCTGTGCCTGCCACAAACTCACTCCCTTGAAGTTGCCCTATTGCTTTTATAAGCTAAATTGCAGCACAGCCAATGGGCAGATAGAAGCAGGTGGGGTCCCACTGTGGACATATTCCATCTGTAGGCCATTAGGAGTCTGCTCTGGCGGCCCTGTGTCGTTCTCATTAAACACTAATCAAAAGGCTAGGGCTCATCTTTTTTGCAGTGCTCCCTATTTCTTTTAATGCACCTGCAAATAAAATGAAATGGGCTTAATGGACTGAGGCTTTGACTGATTCTAGCTCTGCTGTATGGTCACTAGTTGCTTCTCTTGGTAATTTACAAGGTTTCCTGCTGTATGATAAAACACAGGTGCTCAGGCTGTCATCCAGACCGATGATTTATTAGCTTTAGTGGTACCACAGACCTCAGGCAGCAGGCACTAAATCAAGAGAATATATACTGAAATAATATGTTTTCCAATGATGACCCATGGAGACTCTTTAGTTGTTCATGCCCTTTACCCACTGCTGTTGGTTTTGCCATTTCTCCTCATTATTTTAAAGCCCACAGGATTCACTTCCTGTCTTAATTTCTCACCTGCCAGGATGGCCTCACCACCAGCTTTATTGCTATAGATTTCTAGTTGATCCTTCACACCATCAAAGAGTTCCAGCTAATGAGGAGGAGAAAGGGAACCTCAGGGGCTTTTTCAGGCCTCAGGGACTCTCAGAATTCCTATTCCTGTCTTTACTTTCATTTGGTTGCCAGACAATAAAAGCTCATGTTGTCCTTTAAAGAAAACGCTGCTTTGAGGTTAAATATGTCTGGACATTCATTTGGAACATTTCATCTACTGAATATTTCTTCATGGAAATTTGTTCAGAGGTCCTGCCTTCCTACTTTTGTGACAGTGACTATCAATCAAAGTGACTTCTTGTTGATTATCCAAGAGCCCTATGAGCAGATCAGAGAAATCTTTAATTACTATTAAATGCCTGCCAAAATGTGCACAGAGAAGAATCACTCAGTCAATCAAAGCAGAAGCCTGGTGTGAATTCTGAATTTTAATGAGAGGACAGATCAGAGACGTAAAGGGAGTCCTAATAGGTAAGAAAATGAATATGGTGAGCAAAACGTCCGAAATTACACTGAAAACTGAGAAGGATAGGACTAGGACAGAAAGGTTGATGATGTACAGTATTAAGTAAGATAACAAAAATGAACATTAGTTTTACACGGCAGATAATGAAATCCAGAACCTTGCCCTAAGTAGCATAAAATAGGGGGGATCCAAAGCATCATCGAAACCTGTGGGGAGTTAGTGATCATTGCCTTGCATGTGCAGCTGTGGATGACAGGTGTGGAGCGGGCCTGACTGAGCAATGGAAATAGGGACATGTGAGAACGTTCATGATGGAGGGTACTAGGGATTTGCAAACACCAAAGTGAGGCAGCTGAGTGGTGAAGATGGTGAGGATGGTGACCACTCAGGAGGTTTCTGAGTACCTTCAAAGGAAGAGCTACCAATTTTTTTTTTAAACTTTTATACTGAAGTATAGCCAATTAGCAATGTTCTGATAGTTTCAGGTGGAGAGCAAAAGGACTCAGCCATTCTTATTCATGTATCCATTCTCCCCCAAACTCCCCTCCCATCCAGGCTGCCATATAACATTGAGCAGAGTTCCATACGCTGTACAGTAGGTCCTGGTTGGTTATCCATTGTAAATATAACAGTATGTTTGTGACCACACCAACTCCCTAACTATCCCCTTAAAGGCAAGAGCTACCCAATTTGTTGAAAGGAAAAAGTGGAAAGATATATGATTCCTCCAAGGTGCCATTCAAAATGTTCAACAATTGGTAAGGCACGACCTTGATCCTTCGGATTGCACACTAGCCATGCCCTGGAGCAGGATCCTGGATATTTCTGTGGGGACAGGCATTAGGCCCTTACTAGGTGTACCAAGAGGGGGCCTGGGAATCCTGGGACAGGGCTGGGCAGCCAGGAATGTGAGCAGCTCTTGTAGGTATCAGAGCAAAGGCCTCCTTCCAACCATTAATAAAAGATTTCAATGTGTCGACAACATTTTGAACAGAGCCAGCGCATCTGGTTGATATTCAGCCCTGTCAGATTTCTCTGCTGAGAATGTTAATTCATGATGTTGCAGAAAATCTCCCTTTTATCTTTTCCTCCTAAGTTATATCATGAGAGAAAGAACTGAGATTTTAAAGAGCAAATAAACATGTTGAGATAGTGACTTCCCTCTTTCAAGTCCCTTCATACCAGCAAAAAAAAAAAAAAAAAAAAGCAACAGGAGTACTGTAAGAAACATGGCAGCAGTGGAAACAATTCTCTGGCATTCCCAACCAACGCTGTGACCAACCTGCCACAGCCACCCTTTAACTGCTCTGCCTTTTTGGCTTCCATCTGTTGGTTTTTAGAATGAAAATTATTTCTGCTGTCATATTAGATATATCAGCTTCTCAGGGTGTCATAAATACTAACAAACACAATCTTTGCTGTATTTAAGAAGGGAAACTGACTAAAAGACCTAGAAGGGAACTTGAGACACCATTTACACAATTTTCTAATGGGGCATTGCAACAATGCAATGGGCACGCAAAAATATTTGTTGAATAAATAAATGGATAAGGGGAATTCCCAGGTGGTTCAATGGTGAGGACTTGGTGCTTTCACTGTGGTGGCCTGGGTTCAATCTGTGGTTGGGGAACTGAGATCCTACAAGCTGCAAGGCATGGCCAAACAAAAAGAGGGGGTAAATCAATCAGTGGAATTATTTTTAATTCTACAGTCAAAGAGAATGAGAGAATATAATCATCTATGTTGTCCTTAGTATTGTGAAATCAATATGAGCAAGTTAAAAAGCTATGAGCAATACAGAAATGTCCTTTTGTCCCCCCCATGCATGGTTTTCCATTGAATGAAAGAAATGTGATTTACGTAACCTGCTTCTTACTGGTAGACATTTGAATGTTTTCCATTTCAACCTTCTCAAAAATGCTATAATATTCATTTTTAAAAACTCATTCAAGTATTTCTGTAAGATAAATTCTGCTAAGGAAACTGAGGTGCGAAAGGTGTACACATTTTAAATTATAATACTTATTGCCAGTTCACTCTTGAAAAAGTTATGCTGGTTTATACTGTAACCAGAAGTGTATGAGAGTACTTGTTTCTTCATGTTCTCAACAAATACTGGTGATGCTATTTTTAAAAACTGCCGATCTCAGAGGTGAAAATTATACCTCTATTTTTTAACTTAAATGTTTCTAACTATTAGTGAATCTGAACATCTTTTCATATATTTAGTGATATAAAGATTTCTAGCTCTTTTTTGGTCATTTTTAAGTTGTGGTGTTTACATCATTTTTCTTATTGATTTGTAAGATGATTATATAACAGGGAAATCAACCTTTCACTTTTGCTCTATGTTGCATTTTTATTAGTTTATTTTTAACTTTATATCGTGTTGTGTCTTACTTTGTTGTATCAAAGTTTATAATTTTCATATAAAATTTATTATTTTTTCTTTAGTGTTTTGTGTCATGTTTAGAAAATATTTTCTCACTATAAAATTAGTGTAAAATATAACTATGAATTTCTTCTAAACCTTCCATATTTTTATGATTTAACCTTTAAGTCTTTATTCCATCTAGAATTTTCTGATTTATATATATTTTCAGAGAAAGGTATCCTATAGCCTTTCTGGATAACACATTCTTATTATTAGCCTCTACAATGCTTAGAAGACTCTTAGAAGGAACATTCTTTTATTTTAAAAGAAAGAAACTGTGATCAAGGGATTAGTAAACAGCAAATTAGGGGCACAGCAAAGAGTAGACCCCACATCTTTGAGTTCTAGTTTAAGAATATTTCTGGTTTAAGAATCTTTTCCCTGTGTTTTGCAGACATTTAAAACATTTAAATAAATCCAAAGCTCAGACATCTTTTTGTTTTGTGTCTTCAGGAGGAACATATTTTATTCTAACTTGTCCATGAAAACCGTGATTATATTAATTTCTATTCAGCCATTTTCTTCCCCACATTAAGTGAGTAGGTATAGATACTATTCATTTGAGAATTATGTTTAAATGTGATGAAAGACTGTATAGCAGAAAAAATTTAGAATCTCAGGAGTGTTTGATCATGACTACTATTATTGACATCTGACTGTGAAAATTTGGTTTTGAGAAATATCAGTGATCCCTTAGGAAACAACAGAAAACTTTATCAAACTAAATGTTTTGTATCATTGGTCATTTAAGAAAGAAGAAAATGGACAGTTAAGTGTAATGTTTGTATTTACTAGATAGTATATTCAATTACTGGAGAAGGCAGTGGCACCCCACTCCAGTACTCTTGCTTGGAAAATCCCATGGACAGAGGAGACTGGTGGGCTGCAGTCTATGGGGTCGCTAGGAGTCAGACACGACTGAGCGACTTCACTTTCACTTTTCACTTTCATGTATTGGAGAAGGAAATGGCAACCCACTCCAATGTTCTTGCCTGGAGAATCCCAGGGATGGTGGGAGCCTGGTGGGCTGCCGTCTATGGGGTCGCACAGAGTTGGACACGACTGAAGTGACTTAGCAGTAGCAGCAGCAAATTCAATTATGCCAAAAGGGAAAACTTCAGAATTCAGCATTACATGGGTTATATTGTTAGAATCAGTATTCAGTTTCTGCTACTTTTGTGCAAAAACAGGCACACATATGTCATACATTTCAGCATGCTTAGAAATCTGTTTTCTCACCTGCTTTGTCCTGTCCCTTCAATCTCTGTGGAACTCCTGGTTCTAGCCTGTCTGTTGAGGGCTCTTGCCACCTGTTTTCCTTTGCTCTGTGATGGTTATACCTTCTGCTTCTCGTCTGCCTACTTGATTTCTGACCTGCGTTTGCCTCATCTGTGGAGGTGTGAGAGTCTGCCTTCTCCAGGCTTGCCTGATTCCTAACTCACTCCTCTTGCCGGCCCGTTGATGCTAGTCCTTCTGGACTCCTGCCTACCTGCCTCTAACTCAGTGGTTAGCTCACAGCTTCTCAAATGGGCTGAATAACTGGCTCTCCCACATTCAGTTTCTCCACACTAACTCTGCACTTCTGTAATAGTCACCATTCCAGTGTTTTTAGGGCTTCCCAGGTGGCGCTAGTGGTAAAGACCCTGACTGCCAGTACAGGACATGTAAGAGACATGGGTTTGATCCCTGGGTTGGGAAGATTCCCTGGAGGAGAGCATGGCAACCCACTCCAGTATTCTTACCTGGACAAAGGAGCCTGGTTGGTTACAGTCCATAGTACTGCAAAGAGTTGGATTGACACTAGCATTTATGCCAAGGATTCAAGATTTCTTTCTTCTTCTGTTTTGTTTGCTTTTACCTACCATGGAGGAGAATATATATAACATAAATACAACCTCCCCAACCTCAAAAATGCACTAGGACATTTTGGGATGGGGTCAAGTCACACTAGAATAGGAAAATTTAATTTAGTTCAGATGACCATTATATCTACTACTGTGAGCAAGGATCCCTAAGAAGTAATGGAGTAGCCCTCACAGTCAACAAAAGAGTCTGAAATATAGTACTTGGGTGCAATCTCAAAAGACAGAATGATCTCAGTTCGTTTCCAAGGCAAACCATTCAACATCACAGGAATCCAAGTCTGGGACTTCCCAGGGGGCTCAGTGGTAAATAGTCCACCTCCCAAGCAGATATGGGTTCAGTCCCTGGGCTGGGAAGATCCCCTGGAAAAGGAAATTACAACCCACTCCACTATTCTTGCCTGAGAAATCCCATGGACAGAGGAGCCTGGTGAGCTACAGTTCATGGGATTGCAAAAGAGTCAGACACACCTTAGCAACTAAACAACAACAATAACACAAGTTTATGCCCAACCACTGATGCTGAAGAAGTTGAAGTTGACTGGTTCTATGAAGACCTACAATGCCTTCTAGAACAAACACCAAAAAAAAACCCAACAAACCAAACAATCCTTTCATCATAGGGGATTGAAATGCAAAAGTAAGAGGTCAAGAGACACCCGGAATAACAGACAAGTTTGGCCTTTGAGTACAAAATGAAGTAGGGCAAAGCAAACATGCTGGTCCTAGCAAACACTTTTTTTCAAACATAAGAGACAACTCTATACATGGACATATCACCAGGTGGTCAATACTGAAATCATATTGATTATGTTCTTTGCAGCCTAAGATGGAGAAGCTCTATGCAGTCAGCAAAAACAAGACCTGGAGCTGACTACACCTCAGATCATAAGCTGCTTATTGCAAAATTTAGGCTTAAATTGAAGAAAGTAGGGAAAACTACTAGACTATTCAAGTATGACCTAAATCAAATCCCTTATGATTATACAGTGGAGGTGACAAATAAATTCAAGGAATTAGATCTGGTAGACACAGTGCCTGAAGAACTATAGATGGAGGTTTGTAACATTGTATCAGAAGCAGTGACCAAAACCATCCCAAAGAGAAAGAAATCCAAGAAAGCAAAGTGGTTGTCTGAAGAGGCTTTACAAATAGCCGAGGAAAGAAGAGAAATGTAAAGCGAGGGAGAAAGGGAAAGATATACCCAATTGAATGCAGGGGTCCATAGAATAGCAAGGAGAGAAAAGAAGGCCTTCTTAAATGAACAATGCAAACAGAGGAAAACAGTAGAATGGGTAAGACTAGAGATCTCTTCAAGAAAATCAAATATATAAAGGGAACATTTCATAGAAATATGGACATAATAAAGGACAGAAACAGTAAGGACCTAATGGAAGCATAAGAAGAGGTGGCAAGAATACACAGAAGAATTATACAGAAAAGGTCTTAATGACCCAGATAACGATGATGGTGTGGTCATTCATTTAGAGGCAGACATCCTGGAAGATGAAGTCAGGTGGGCCTTAGGAAGTATTACACAAACAAAGCTAGTTCGAAATTCTAGCTGAGCTATTTCAAATCCTAAAAGATGATGCTGTTAAAGTGCTGCCCTCGATAAGTCAGCAAAATTGGAAAACTCAGCAGTGGCCACAGGACTGGAAAAGGTCAGTTTTCATTCCAATGCCAAAAAAGGGAAATTCTAAAGAATGCTCAAACTACTGTACAGTTGCACTCATTTCACATGCTAGTAAGGTTATGCTCAAAATCCTTCAAGCTAGGTATCAGCAGTATGTGAACCAAGAACTTCCAGATGTAGAAGCTGGATTTAGAAAAGGCAGAGGAACTAGACTGGAGGAGGGCATGGAAATCCACTTCAGTATTCTTGCCTGGAGAATCCCATGAACAGAGAAGCCTGGAGGGCTACAGTCCATGGGTGGCAAAGAGTTGGACATGACTCAGCAACTTAGCTCAAGGAACCAGAGATCAAATTGCTAACATTCATTGGATCATGGAGAAAGCAAAGGAGTTCCAGAAAAACATCTACTTCTGGTATGTTGACTATGCTAAAGCCTTTGATTGTGTGGATCACAGCAAACTGTGGAAAATCCCTAAAGAGATGGGAATATCTGACTACCTTACCTGTCTCCTGAGAAACTTGTATGTGAATGAAGAAGCAAGAATTAGAACTGGACTTGAAATGACTTACTGGTTCAAAATTAGGAAAAGAGTACATCAGGGTTGTTTATTGTCACTCTGCTTATTTAACTTATATGCAGAGTACATCATGCAAAATGCCAGAATGGATGAATCACAGGCTGGAATCAAGATTGCACAGAGAAATATCAATAACCTCAGATATGCAGATGACACCATCCTTTTGGCAGAACGTGAAGAGGAACTAAAGAGCCTCTTCATGAGGGTGAAAGAGGAGAGTGAAAAAGCTGACTTAAAATTCAGCATTAAGAAAACTAGGATCATGGCATTTGGTTGCATCACTTTATGGCAAACAGAGGGTAAAAAAGTAGAAGCAGTGACAGATTTTATTTTCTTTGACTTGAAAACCACTATGGGCGGTGACTGCAGCCATGAAATTAAGAGACCCTTGCTCCTTGGAAGAAAAGCTATGCCCAATATAAATAGCATATTTAAAAAAATACAGAGACATCACTTTGCTAACAGAGGGCTATATAGTCAAAGCTATGGTTTTTCCAGTAGTCATGTATGGGTGTGAGAGTTGGACCATAAAGAAGGCTGAGCGCTGAAGAACTGATGCCTTCCCTTTGGACTGCAAGAAGATAGAATCAGTCAATCCTAAAGGAAATCAGCCCTGAACATTCATTGGAAAGACTTATGCAGAAGCTCCAATACTTTGGCCAACTGATGAGAAGAGCCGACTCATTGGAAGAGACCCTGATGCTGTGAAAGATTGAAGGAAAAAGAAGAGGGTGGCAGAGGATGAGATGGTTAAATAGCATCACTGACTCAATGGATATGAATTTGAGCAACTCCAGGGTATAGTGAAGGGCAGGGAAGCCGGATATGCTGCAGTCCTTGAGGTTGTAGTCAGGCACAACTTAGCGACTGAACAGCAACAACAACAGCAAGTCAGGTACAAGTTTGACAGTTCTCTGGTATGATTTCAAGTAGTTTATTTAGCTAGATGTAGACTTGACAAAGATCAGTATGATTTTTGTAGTTTCCTTTGTTTATTTCTGCTAAGTCCTAGGAGTGTTGTCCTTTTAAAATAAATTTCATCCTAATTTCTCCTGCAACTCAGGAAGTGTGATTTCTTTAGACAGTATTCCAAGTTCCTGGACAAGCCATCTTGATACCAAAATGAAACAGTCCTTTTTGAATCTATCTGACTCATGCCTTGGTCAGTGCTATGTGTGTTCTGCCCAGAAAAGAAAAGTCAATGTCCCCTCTGCATTTTTTCAGAAACCTGAGATGCAACCTCAAATTCTACTTATACATCCTGTCTCTTTTCAGTTCTTCTTTCATACCTTTTTGAACTCACAAGTCCTTAAAGGTTCTAGGGTTTTTATAATGTGACTTTGGTTACATTATAAAATCCCTAGATAAGATGGAATTTCAAGATCTCCAGGCACTCTAGCTAATTAAAAGCTGTCTCTTGCTTTCCACATGCCACATACTCTTCGTTAGGATATTACTGATCTTAATTTCTTCATCTCCAATTTGACAACAGCAACAATAAAAGTGTCCTACATGTACTGAGCAGTCAGTAAATGCTAACTTTTATTATTACATTTGCTGTCTCCATGATGGTTTATTTTTTAAGGAAATGAGCTAAATCTAAAAATAAAGTTTTTGTTTTTGCCTAACATATGTCTTTTCCTCTTGTTAAGTGGCCTATTCAAAACGTACTACATAATAACATAAAAAGCTACAGAAGAGGGAAAAGTTAAAAATCAAAACATATTACTATGAATAAGATATTATAAATGAATAGTGATTGTATTATACCCATTATTGCTAATTTTAGATGTGTAGAATACCAGTGGTATTGTATTTGTTTGCATGTTGGATTTTTTTTGTTGTTATAAGGGTTTTTATGGGTTTCCTCATAACTGCAGTTCCCTCACTCTGATTTCCTTTAAGGCTTATGTTTTTCAAGCCATTAAAAGGTAGAATATCTCTGACAGCTCCAGGAGTCCTATGCCCTCTGTCCCTTAGGCTTGTTTTAGGATATTAGCACACTCCAGAAGTGAGTTTTCCAGCCCCTGAGATCTTCAGGGTCATTAGTGTAATTCAGAGACAAGTCTGTAACTGAGATGATAGGGAAAGCAGTCTAGTCTGGGAGGCTGGAGGAGTGGGGTCTGCTAAGGGGATCAAGTACTGAGTCAATGCATTCTACTCTTGATCTTAGAGAAAAACTAGATAAAACCAGGGCAGAAGTCAAGTCAGGTAGGTCTACTTAAACACCACACATAATGAGACTGAAATAGAGTGACTGCATCCCAGGGGGCAAGCTTTGCTCCAAGCTGACTTCTCACCAGGAAGGAGACAGCAACCTGTGTTCAGACACTCAGATGGGAGCCCACTGGTTACACTTCTCTGCAGAATGGAGCAAAGAAAGTTATTCAGAGCTGGATTCAGTCTTGTTCTGTTTAGTGTCTTGGACAAATATTTTCTCTGTGCTTCAGTTTCCTAACATATATAAGATTAGCCGTACCTATCTCATATGAACTTAAATTTTGTAGCATTGCAATTACATTCAGTAGAGTAAGAAAAACACTTAGATCAGTGACTGGCACATAGTAAATACTCAATAAGTGGTAAGATACTCTTATTGTTGTTATCATTAGTGTTATTTTTATTGTTATTTAAGGCCTAGGATAAGGACCAGATAGAGGCAAGCAAGGAGCCTTACAGTGACTTTTAGCTGTGAGATTTTGCCACTTGTGCTCTATAGAACAACTCATTCTCATGGTATTTTAGGCTTTAAAATTGTAAAACTTTCCTATAATGGAGTAAGCAGTGATTTTATCAATACCTTCTCAGAGACCCTAAGTTTTTATATTAGATCTCCTTCCAAAAAGATCAATGATATTGGGAAAGGATATAAAAAGTGGAAGAGTTACCTGAAGAGCTTCTGGTCTTTTAAATCAATAAAAACCAGTTACACTCCAGCTCATTTGATCCCAGACCCAGATTGGAAGAGTTCTGTCTGGCAGCTATTAGGGCTCAGTACTCAAGGGCAAGTAGGGAGAAGTACAATAAAACTTAGGATTCTTTTAGTAACTTTTATACATGTATAATTTCCTTCTCTTTATCTAATATTAATTGAGAGAATGGGATGTGGTTTCCAAGATCTCTAAGAGGTTCAAAAGGAAGGGGATATATGTGTACCTATGGCTGATTCATGTTGAGGTTTGACAGAAAACAATGAAGTTCTGTAAAGCAATTATCCTTCAATGAAAAAAAAAAAAAAGAAATGGAGTCTGCCCTTAAAGATCATATACTCTTATAGAAAGAGAAGGAATATACAAATTCACCAAAGAAAAAAATCATTACCTTGGCTCTCCACCCACCACTATGGCTGGAGATTAAGTGGTGGGCATAACTGGAAGACTTTTACAAGAAACGGAGAAGTCTAATGGAATATTTTGTTAGGCTATCATTAACGAACATCAGGATAAGCATTATATTTACGCTTATTGTTATATTTATTGTTATTTAGGCCTGAAGCAGGGGAGCCAGGCAGAGATAAGCAAGAAACTAACCTACTATGACTTACAGAGCGACGAATCGGTCCATTCTATTTCCCCCATGGAAAACATCTGGGGGGAAGAAAGCAACAAAGAGTGACTATGAGGACCATCATGCCCAGGCAGACTCCTTGTTGAATCTGTCTCCTGCTTTAAAAGGCTGGACAGGAATTAGTCACATAGAATCAGGAGCATAAGGATTTTGGAGACAGTGCTAAGCAGCTATCTTACAGAGTTCATGGATGCCATATTTAGCAGGCATTAGGCCAGATCTGGAAAGGCCTGCTGTGTGGCCTGAAACATATGACGTGAACCATGTTCCTTTTCTTTTTGTGAATCCGTAAATAAATTATATGGATTACTCACTGCCAGTGCTTTTGGAGTTGGATATTTTGGGGGAATTGTGCAGGTAGGTGAAGAGTAACGAATCTGGTCTCAAGTCACCATGGAGATAAATAGAGGCTGCCCTAAGGACCCCAGGACACATTCAGATTACTGCTCAATAATCATAATAAAGCAAAGGCTGAGAAGCACCTTAAAACAGTACAAAAGACACGTTATCAGAGATGTGGGTAATGAAAAGTTACTTCTAGCCCAAGAGTAGAAAGAGGAGAGAAAGAGGATGAGGGAAGCTTTGCAAAAGAGTTCATTGGCTTGGGCTTTGGGAGTTGCTGTAGTGGACACTGTGGCTAGTTCTCTAGTATCCAGTCCAGATGATTTGCGTAAACTGACTGTGGTGACCACATGCTCGTTGTCAGGGATTCATTCAGAAATGAATAGGCCTATGCTAATCAGGACCATTAAGAGGTGTAAAGAGTTTTGGGACTTTGGGGAAAAAGTGACTCTCTTTCTGCTGGTGATGAGAACAAGGATACATTTAGCCTCAGTTGCTACAGGCAGCAGTCCTGCTCCCACAGGAAAAATCAAATTTCCCATGAAGCCATAACCAAGAGGAACAAACTGGAGGGATAGGAAAAGATTGTTTCTCTGCTGACAGTGGTACAGAAGGGTAGGATTTGAATATATGGAGTTATAAAAATTTTGTAGAACTATGAGTGAAGGTGAGGAAGTTTAGCAAATGCTATATGGAGAGCAGTCAGGAGCTCTAATAATCCTCTCCCCACTGACTAGCACTGTCTATTCAGCATTCAAAAACGGTGTGCAACAAACCACTATTTTTTTTTGTTTCAAAAAAAGATATTTTGTGGTTTAAACATCAAGAGTGTGCTTATTACTGTTTTAAAGTGAAAGTGAAGTTGCTCAGTCGTGTCCGACTCTTTGCAACCCCATGGGCCACAGCCCACCATGCTCCTTGGTCCATGGGATTTTCCAGGCAAGAGTACTGGAGCGGGTCGCCATTGCCTTCTCCTATTACTGCTTTATAGCTTTTTACTGCTTTAGAGCTTTATAAATTTGAAATTTGGTAGGAA
Source organism: Capricornis sumatraensis (assembly GCF_032405125.1). NCBI lineage: Eukaryota > Metazoa > Chordata > Mammalia > Artiodactyla > Bovidae > Capricornis > Capricornis sumatraensis. Next base: position 35,766,674 of record NC_091085.1, on the reverse strand, counting down.
ACATCAGTTGTTTGATGACTGGTCACTTTCCTTAATGGTTACTTAATTTTGATGTGTTTTAAGAAATTTCTGTGGCAGTAGTTTGCTTGAGTTTCCATCACATTCTGCTGGTCAGCTGGTTCCTGCCATAGTGAGATGTTATGGGAAGAGCTTTGGAGAGTTGGCTTTGAATCTCAACTTATAATAGTGTGATAGCTAACTATTGAACTGCATTTTCTTCTACTATGCTTGAATAATCTTTTCAAGAAGATAAATGCAATCTTGTTCATGTTCTAATGTAGTCTAATTTTAGTCCCTGAAATCAAGATGACTTTTTAAGTCTCTACAGAAACAATGGGTGCTCTTCCAGGGATTTGAAGAAGATATGGCTTTGAATAGAGTCAATTATGTCACAGGATAAGGAGAATTTTTACTTTCATACCCTGGCCAAATTCCACTTGGAATATTTGTATTCTACCTTACTAAAATTTATGCATTAAAAATTTGACCATTTCTAGATAGTTACATAATTCTTTTCTTATTTTGTATCTCTTGTCTTTCTGAATGTCTGGCTGGAATGTAAGAAGCTCAGTGAACAGAGGGATATCTTAGGGTAGAGTCATTTACTGTGGTATAACTAATACTCAGAAGACTATGTGAAGCATAGTCAGATGACAATAATTTGTTGAATGAATGAATGAATTACTCAGCACTATTATATACCACATTAAAGCTAGATATTTTTCATGTTGGGAAGAATGATTTCTTCATTGCTATATTTTATTAATTTTGTTAATTGAAATTTGGGCTTCCTTGGTGGCTCAGATGGTAAAAAATCTGCCTGTAATGTGGGAGATCAGGCTTGATCCCTGGGTTGGAAAGATCCCCTAGAGTAGGGCATGGAAACCCACTCCATATTCTTTCTTAGAGAAAGAATACAGACAGAGGAGCCTGGTGGGCTATAGCCCATGAGGTCCACTAAGAGTTGGACACAACTGACCAACTAACACTTTCATTTCATTTTCTCAATTGAATTTAATTGCTGTTCTTGGAAATTTATCTTCTAGGTAATAATCACATAAAGTATTTAAAATTAAGTTATGTAAACTTCTGTTTGTTGTTGTTGTTTAGTCACTGAGTTGTGTCTGATTCATTGCCACCCCCATGAACTGCAGTACGGCCAGGCTCACCTGTCCTCCATTATCTCCTGGAGTTTGCTCAGATTTATGTCCATTGAGACGGTGATGCTATCTAACCATTTCATCCTCTGCCGCCCGCGTCTCCTCTTGCCCTCTATCTTTCCCTGATGCAAAGAGCTTACTCATTGGAAAAGACTCTGATGCTGGAAAAGATTAAAATCTTCTGTTCACTATATTTTATAATAAATTTAAAGATGATAAAATAATTCTATAATCTATACATACATAATATCTCCTTTGTTAAGAAGATGCAGATGAATAGCTTGATTTAATCAATACTATCTTATTGATGAGCTTACTCTTTGACATTTCAGTGTAGAGCAAAATAAAAAGAAAAATTTTAAATTCTGCTTTATTTGCTTAATCTAGACATACTTAATTTAATTGGCAGCTATCATTACCTTGATATTGGAGTTCAAAAGTATCAAAGAAGAGGACAATGTCAGTTCAGCAAAGTGAAAACTTCTTCCACTTCTCCCAACAAGGGAAAAAAACAAAAGGATTAAAAAGATAAAATAAGTAATTTTCCAATGGCTAGTTAACTGAAACAAATATTTGAAATAATAAATGTCTCTAGATACTTAGATTTACACTTTGTTTGCCCTACTATAAATAAATGGCTGCTATAAGTAAGAGCAGGTGTAAATGACTGTGATTGCACTGTATGGATAGTGAAAGCATATGTCTTGATGGGAAAAAAGGGACAAGGAGCATAATGAGATTCAACTGAGAGGGGTTTGGGACTTAACTCCTCTTCACACTGGAGTGAAACCAGATTCATAGCAGTAGAAGGACTCCATAAACATAATTCACTGAAATGAGAGGGTGATAAAAGGCCTCTTTTCTTGCCTTTGCAGGGATAAATTACACCCGAAGCTACAGAAATGTTTTCTTCCAGTTTCAGATTAAGGGTGCTTGTATAATAAACATTTCCTTAACATTCGGCTTCTTTAACATAGACAGCTCAATTAGGGCTGTACTATAAAATACAACTTCCATGCACTTTGTGAGCACTTAATGTGACTAAGGGCCTGTTAGCAAGAAGTCTTGCAGAAAATAGGTCTTGACAAGCATTTAAGGAAATTGAATTAGCATTTTGTTTAACAAATATATTTGTAATATACATATTGTTGAAGGTTATTTGTAATTTAACTATATTGATGTATTTTAGCCTCCTTGCTGAGGTGAAAACCTCTTGTTATCTCTCCTGTTTGCTGGAAAACTATAGGAAACTTGGGAAATTATTACACGTAGGTACAAATGTTTAAAGAAGGCAGGACGTCCTGGGAAGGGAATTTTAAGAAGAGAGGTTTCCAAACACCAGGAAACACTCTCCCTGCCGACTCTGTGGCGAGTATTGGAAACACAGAGGGCAACATAACAGGAGGGAAGAATAAAGAAATAATTAAAACCAAGAGATTACAAGCCCAACAGTAACTCCCCCAGCGGAAAAGCAGCACAGACGCCTGCATCCGCCATTGGGAAGTGGGGGCAGGGCAGGGACGCGCGGGAGGCGCGGGCTGCAGTGCTTTGTAAGAATCGGGCAGGAACGCCCCACGCACAACCAGAACGATCTAACTTGGGCTAGCAAACCAGACTGTGGGATAGCTACCGCACGAAAAGCTCGAACATAAGACACCGCCAGGACCGAGCACAGAACAAAGGACGGAACAGAAAAAGCCGGCTGCAGACCATCCCCCGCCGGGGACAGGCAGCCAGAGCCGTAAGGACTGGAAAGGGGCAATTGCAGACCCGGAGAGACTTTACTTACCTAACTGCAAGCAGGCTTCTTTGCTAAGACTTCTGGGGGTGCTGGACAGTCACAATCTGCCTCACGGGGGACGCCAGCGGTCCACCCAGAAAGCTGAGCAGCAGCGGCAGAAAAGGTGACAAGCCGCGGCGATCGCGCTCGCCAAACTCCTGAGCTACTCGGACCTGGGAAGGGCACAAAGCGCAGTCCCAGCCGAATCTGTGCCTCTGAGGGCTGCCTGAGCGCCGAACCTGAGCGGCTTGGACCGGGGAAGTGCACGCAGCTGAGGGCCGGCCCCAGACCGTTCCCGGCTGAGCATCGTAGAGCCGGAGCGGTTTGTGTGCCGCGAGAAGGGACAGGTCAAGCGGGGCTGAGACACTGTGTGCACACGACAGCGCTATTTGTTTGCAGCATCCCCCCTCCCCACAGCGCGACTGAACTAGTGAGCCTAAAAAGCCAGCAAACGGAAGAAGTTAAACAGAGGGAACCACCTTGGAAGTGATCCCACATGGCCCAAAACATCAGAGAAAGGCCAGATATATTTTTACTATTTTTAAAATCATTCCTTTTTTTTCCTTTTTTTTTCTAATTTTTTTTATTGTTAAGTCTTCTATTTCTCCTCTAATTTTTATTACTATAACCTATTATTACTATTTAAAAAAAAAAAGACTTTTTTTTTTTTTTTAAGGCAAACACCATATATAGCCTTTGGATGGTTGTTGGTGGTTTTTGTTTTTTGTTTGTTTGTTTTAATAATTCTTGTTTTTTTTTCTTTCTTTCTTTCCTCCTTTTTCCTTCTGCTTCTTTTCTTTAATATTGTATATTTGAAAATCCAACCTCTACTCTAGATTTTTAATCTTTGCTCTTAGGTTTTTGTTGTCAATTTTGTACATTAAAAAACCCAAACTTCACTACCCAAGTTTACCTGAGAGCGAGATTACTGGCTTGACCACTCTCTTCTCCTTTGGACTCTCCTTTTTCTCCACCAGGTGGCCTCTGTCTCTTTTCTCCCCCATCTCTCCTCTATCCAACTCTGTGAATCTCTGTGTGTTCCAGATGGTGGAGAACACCTAAGGAACTGGTTACTGGCAGGATTTGTCTCTCTCCTTCTCATTCCTCTCTCTTATCCTCCTGGTCACCTCTGTCTACTTCCTCCCTCTCCTCTTCCCTGTATAACTCCGTAAATACCTCTGAGCGGTCCAGACTATACAGCGCACATAAGGAAGTGACTACTGGCTAGCTTGCTCTCTCCTCTTTTGATCTCACCGCATCTCATTCCAGTTACCTCTAACTATCCCCTCCATCTTCTCTTCTCCTTGTAACTCAGTGAACCTCTCTGAGTGTCCCTCAATGTGGAGGAACTTTTCATCTTTAACCTAGATGTTTTATCATCGGTGCTGAATAGATGGAGAAGTCTAGAGGCTACTGTAAAAATAAAACTGAAGACCAGAAGCAGGAGGCTTAAATCCAAAGCCTGAAAACATTAGAGAACTCTTGAATTCAGGGAACATTAAGCAATAGGAGCTCATCAAATGCCTTCATACCTACACTGAAACCAAGCTCCACCCAAGGGCCAACAAGTTCCAAAACAAGACATACCATTCAAATTCTCCAGCAACACAGGAACACTCCCCTGAGCTTCAATATATAGGCAGCTCAAAATTATTCCAAAACCTTTGATGTCTCATAACCCATTACTGGTCACTCCACTGCACTCCAGAGAGAAGAAACCCAGCTCCACCCACCAGAACTCCAACACAAGCCTCCCTAATCAGGAAACCTTGACAAGCCACTGATAGAACCCCACCCACAGTGAGGAAGCTCCATAATAAAGAGAACTCCACAAATTACCAGAATATAAAAAGACCACCCCAAACGCAGCAATATAACCAAGATGAAGAGACAGAGGAATACTCAGCAGGTAAAGGAACAGGAGAAATGCCCACCAAACCAAACAAAAGAGGAAGAGATAGGGAATCTACCTGAGAAAGAATTCTGAATATTGATAGTGAAAATGATCCAAAATCTTGAAATCAAAATGGAATCACAGATAAATAGCCTAGAGACAAGGATTGAGAAGATGCAAGAAAGGTTTAACAAGGACCTAGAAGAAATTAAAAAGAGTCAAAATATAATGAATAATGCAATAAATGAGATCAGAAACACTCTGGAGGCAACAAATAGTAGAATAACGGAGGCAGAAGATAGGATTAGTGAAATAGAAGATAGAATGGTAGAAATAAATGAATCAGAGAGGAAACAAGAAAAACGAATTAAAAGAAACGAGGACAATCTCAGAGACCTCCAGGACAATATGAAACGCTCCAACATTCGAATTATAGGAGTCCCAGAAGAAGAAGACAGAAAGAAAGATCATGAGAAAATCCTTGAGGAGATAATAGTTGAAAACTTCCCTAAAATGGGGAAGGAAATAATCACCCAAGTCCAAGAAACACAGAGTTCCAAATAGGATAAACCCAAGGCGAAACACCCCAAGACACATATTAATTAAATTAACAAAGATCAAACACAAAGAACAAATATTAAAAGCAGCAAGGGAAAAACAACAAATAACACACAAGGGGATTCCCATAAGGATAACAGCTGATCTTTCAATAGAAACTCTTCAGGCCAGGAGGGAATGGCAAGACATACTTAAAGTGATGAAAGACAATAACCTACAGCCCAGATTACTGTACCCAGCAAGGATCTCATTCAAATACGAAGGAGAAATCAAAAACTTTACAGACAAGCAAAAGCTGAGAGAATTCAGCACCACCAAACCAGCTCTCCAACAAATTCTAAAGGATATTCTCTAGACAGGAAACAGGAAAAGGGTGTATAAACCCGAACCCAAAACAATAAAGTAAATGGTAACTGGATCATACTTATCAATAATTACCTTAAACGTAAATGGGTTGAATGCCCCAACCAAAAGGTAAAGACTGGCTGAATGGATACAAAAACAAGACCCCTCTATATGCTGCTTACAAGAGACCCACCTCAAAACAAGGGACACACACAGACTGAAAGTGAAGGGCTGGAAAAAGATATACCACGCAAATAGAGACCAAAAGAAAGCAGGAGTGGCAATACTCATATCTGATAAAATAGACTTTAAAACAAAGGCTGTGAAAAGAGACGAAGAAGGCCACTACATAATGATCAAAGGATCAATCCAAGAAGAAGATATAACAATTATAAATATATATGCACCCAATATAGGAGCACCGCAATATGTAAGACAAATGCTAACAAGTATGAAAGGGGAAATCAACAATAACACAATAATAGTGGGAGACTTTAATACCCCACTCACACCTATGGACAGATCAACTAAACAGAAAATTAACAAAGAAACGCAAACTTTAAATGATACATTAGATCAATTAGACCTAATTGATATCTATAGGACATTTCACCCCAAAACAATGAATTTCACCTTTTTTTCAAGTGCTCATGGAACCTTCTCCAGGATAGATCACATCCTGGGCCATAAATCTAAACTTGATAAATTCAAAAAAATTGAAATCATTCCAAGCATCTTTTCTGACCATAATGCATTAAGATTAGATCTCAATTACAGGAGAAAAACTACTAAAAATTCCAACATATGGAGGTTGAACAACACACTTCTGAATAACCAACAAATCACAGAAGAAATCAAAAAAGAAATCAAAATATGCATAGAAACGAATGAAAATGAAAACACAACAGCGCAAAACCTGTGGGACACTATAAAAGCAGTGCTAAGAGGAAAGTTCATAGCAATACAGGCATACCTCAAGAAACAAGAAAAAAGTCAAATAAATAACCTAACTCTACAACTAAAGCAACTAGAAAAGGAAGAATTGGAGAACCCCAGAGTTAGTAGAAGGAAAGAAATCTTAAAAATTAGGGCAGAAATAAATGCTAAAGAAACAAAAGAGACCATAGCAAAAGTCAACAAGGCCAAAAGCTGGTTCTTTGAAAGGATAAATAAAATTGACAAACCACTAGCCAGACTCATCAAGAAGCAAAGAGAGCAAAATCAAATCAATAAAATTAGAAATGAAAATGGAGAGATCACAACAGACAACACAGAAATACAAAGGATCATAAGAGACTACTATCAGCAGTTGTATGCCAATAAAATGGACAACGTGGAAGAAATGGACAAATTCTTAGAAAAGTACAATTTTCCAAAACTGAACCAGGAAGAAATAGAAAATCTTAACAGACCCATCACAAGCACGGAAATTGAAACTGTAATCAGAAATCTTCCAGCAAACAAAAGCTCAGGTCCAGACGGCTTCAGAGCTGAATTCTACCAAAAATTTCGAGAAGAGCTAACACCTATCCTACTCAAACTCTTCCAGAAAATTGCAGAGGAAGGTAAACTTCCAAACTCATTCTATGAGGCCACCATCACCCTAATACCAAAACCTGACAAAGATGTCACAAAAAAAGAAAACTACAGGCCAATATCACTGATGAACATAGATGCAAAAATCCTCAACAAAATTCTAGCAATCAGAATCCAACAACACATTAAAAAGATCATACACCATGACCAAGTGGGCTTTATCCCAGGGATGCAAGGATTCTTCAATATCCGCAAATCAATCAATGTAATTCACCACATTAACAAATTGAAAAATAAAAACCATATGATTATCTCAATAGATGCAGAGAAGGCCTTTGACAAAATTCAACATCCATTTATGATAAAAACTCTCCAGAAAGCAGGAATAGAAGGAACATACCTCAACATAATAAAAGCTATATATGACAAACCCACAGCAAACATTATCCTCAATGGTGAAAAATTGAAAGCATTTCCCCTAAAGTCAGGAACAAGACAAGGGTGTCCACTTTCACCGCTACTATTCAACATAGTTCTGGAAGTTTTGGCCACAGCAATCAGAGCAGAAAAAGAAATAAAAGGAATCCAAATTGGAAAAGAAGAAGTAAAACTCTCACTGTTTGCAGATGACATGATCCTCTACATGGAAAACCCTAAAGACTCCACCAGAAAATTACTAGAGCTCATCAATGAATATAGTAAAGTTGCAGGATATAAAATCAACACACAGAAATCCCTTGCATTCCCATACACTAATAATGAGAAAGTAGAAAAAGAAATTAAGGAAACAATTCCATTCACCATTGCAACGAAAAGAATAAAATACTTAAGAATATATCTACCCAAAGAAACTAAAGACCTATATATAGAAAACTATAAAACACTGATGAAAGAAATCAAAGAGGACACTAATAGATGGAGAAAAATACCATGTTCATGGATCGGAAGAATCAATATAGTGAAAATGAGTATACTACCCAAAGCAATTTACAAATTCAATGCAATCCCTATCAAGCTACCAGCCATATTTTTCACAGAACTAGAACAAATAATTTCAAGATTTGTATGGAAATACAAAAAACCTCGAATTGCCAAAGCAATCTTGAGAAAGAAGAATGGAACTGGAGGAATCAACTTGCCTGACTTCAGGCTCTACTACAAAGCCACAGTCATCAAAACAGTATGGTACTGGCACAAAGACAGACATATAGATCAGTGGAACAAAATAGAAAGCCCAGAGATAAATCCACACACATATGGACACCTTATCTTCGACAAAGGAGGCAAGAATATACAATGGAGTAAAGACAATCTCTTTAACAAGTGGTGCTGGGAAAACTGGTCAACCACTTGTAAAAGAATGAGACTAGATCACTTTCTAACACCGCACACAAAAATAAACTCAAAATGGATTAGAGATCTAAATGTAAGACCAGAAACTATAAAACTCCTAGAGGAGAACGTAGGCAAAACACTCTCAGACATAAATCACAGCAGGATCCTCTATGATCCACCTCCCAGAATTCTGGAAATAAAAGCAAAAATAAACAAATGGGATCTAATTAAAATTAAAAGCTTCTGCACAACAAAGGAAAATATAAGCAAGGTGAAAAGACAGCCTTCTGAATGGGAGAAAATAATACCAAATGAAGCAACTGACAAACAACTAATCTCAAAAATATACAAGCAACTTATGCAGCTCAATTCCAGAAAAATAAACGACCCAATCAAAAAAGGGGCCAAAGAACTAAATAGACATTTCTCCAAAGAAGACATACGGATGGCTAACAAACACATGAAAAGATGCTCAACATCACTCATTATTAGAGAAATGCAAATCAAAACCACAATGAGGTACCACTTCACACCAGTCAGAATGGCTGCGATCCAAAAATCTGCAAGCAATAAATGCTGGAGAGGGTGTGGAGAAAAGGTAACCCTCTTTCACTGTTGGTGGGAATGCAAACTAGTACAGCCACTATGGAGAACAGTGTGGAGATTCCTTTAAAAATTGCAAATAGAACTGCTTTATGACCCAGCAATCCCACTGCTGGGCATACACACTGAGGAAACCAGAATTGAAAGAGACACATGTACCCCAATGTTCATCGCAGCACTGTTTATAATAGCCAGGACATGGAAACAACCTAGATGTCCATCAGCAGATGAATGGATAAGAAAGCTGTGGTACATATACACAATGGAGTATTACTCAGCCGTTAAAAAGAATTCATTTGAATCAGTTCTGATGAGATGGATGAAACTGGAGCCGATTATACAGAGTGAAGTAAGCCAGAAAGAAAAACACCAATACAGTATACTAACACATATATATGGAATTTAGAGAGATGGCAATGACGACCCTGTATGCAAGACAGGAAAAAAGACACAGCTGTTTATAACGGACTTTTGGACTCAGAGGGAGAGGGAGAGGGTGGGATGATTTGGGAGAATGGCATTCTATCATGTATACTATCATGTAAGAATCGAATCGCCAGTCTATGTCCGACGCAGGATACAGCATGCTTGGGGCTGTTGCATGGGGATGACCCACAGAGATGTTATGGGGAGGGAGGTGGGAGGGGGGTTCATGTTTGGGAACACATGTAAGTATTAAAGATTTTAAAATTAAAAAAATAAATAAATAAATAACAAAAATTAAAAAAAAAAAAAAAAGAAGGCAGGAAATCTGAAGACTCACAAAGACTACAGAGAAAGCTTTAATCCAAATCTTGAGTGGAAGATAAAACCAGTGATCCCCTTGGCTAGGAGTAGTGCTTGATTAATTTACATGATTCTTTCCTGGAGAAGAGTAAATATCAGGGCTTCTTGCAGGATTGGTTGAGAAAAAGAGCTCAGATGGCCAGTGTTCTACACTGTATACAGGAAACCTTGAACCATCAGCCCCATTTATTCATCTGTAGTCAGCCTTAGATGCTCTTTCCAGACTAAAATTGTAGCCTTTGTATGGTACCATTCAGTTCAGTTCAGTTCAGTCGCTCAGTTGTGTCCAACTCTTTGCGACCCCATGAATCGCAGCATGCCAGGCCTCCCTGTCCATCACCAGCTCCCAGAATTCACTCAGATTCATGTCCATTGAGTCAGTGATGCCATCCAGCCATCTCATCCTCTGTCATCCCCTTATCCTCCTGCCCCCAATCCCTCCCAGCATCAGAGTCTTTTCCAATGAGTCAACTCTTCCCATGAGGTGGCCAAAGTACTGGAGCTTCAGCTTTAGCATCATTCATAAAGATTTATCATTATTATCTGCCAAATAAAAATTCAGTTTCTTAGACTGGTTTCCAAGGACCTCTGAGCTAGCCTTACTCTAGTTGACCATAGTTTGTGTTCAGATTTCCATTTGCTAACACGTGTATATTCCCTGTTCCAGGCCAGTGACTTTCGTGTGACTCATTTATTTATTCTTAAAAATTTATTTGTTTATTTCTTTGACAGTGTTAGGTCGTAGTTGCAGCATGTGGGATCCTATGCTGTGGTGTAGAGGCTGTTCTAGCTGTGGAGTGGGCTTCTCGCTAGTTGTGTTATGTAGGCTTCAGAATGTGTGTGCTCAGTAGTCGCCATGGGAGGGATTAGTTGGGATTTTAGTTTCCCAACCAGGGCTGGAACCTGTGTCTCTTGCATTGGAAGATGGACTCTTAACCACTGGACCACTAGGGAAGTCCCTGGTCCAATTTTTTAACTGGAATTTATTTTCTGTCCCACTACCTCATGCCTCTGACTTTTTGTGACAAACCAGTCTTTATTGTCCCTTGTTTCTTCACCTTTCTCCTCTCATTCTTGTGCCCTCTACCAAGTGTGGCTATCTCTCCCTAGTTGTTGAAATACTTTCTGCTGCATGTTCTCAGATGGATCCTCTTGTGAATCCTTCCCTAGTTTCTCAGGAAGAGTGTCCCCTTGAGTTCCTTTATTGCTTAATTTTTACTTAAGTGTTAGTTGCTCAGTCGTGTCTGGCTCTTTGTGACCCCCATGGACTGTAGCCTGCCAGGCTCCTCTGTCCATAGGATTTCCCAAGTGAGAATACTGGGATAGGTAGCCATTCCCTTCTCCAGGGAATCTTTCTGACCTAGGGATTGAACCCAGGTCTCCTGCATTAGCAGGCATGTTCTTTACCGTCTGAGTCACCAGAGAAGCCATAAATGAAACATCAATTTCTACTTGTATTATCATTGTTTTTGTACCTATCTCCACTCCCTTGTGGAGAAGGAAATGGCAACCCATTCCAGTACTCTTGACTGGAAAATCCCATGGACAGAGGAGCCTGGTAGGCTATGGTCAGTGGGGTTGCAAAGAGTTGGACATGACTGAATGACTTCACCTTCACTTTTCCCTTTCATGCATTGGAGAAGGAAATGCCAACCCACTCCAATATTCTTGCCAGGAGAATCCCAGGAATGGAGGAGCCTGGTGGGCTGCCGTCTATGGGGTCGTACAGAGCTGGGAATGACTGAAGCGACTTAGCAGCAGCAGCAGCCACTCCCTTGAGGGTAGTTTGGTGATAGATTCTGTGTCATGCTTGGGACTGGTGCTGTATATTGTTATTCAGTTGCTTGGTCATGTGTGACTCTTTTGACTGCATGGACTGCAGCACGCCAGGCTTCCCTATCCTTCACCATCACCTGGAGCTTGCTCAAACTCATGTCCATTGAATCTGTGATGCAATGCAACCATCGCCTTCTCCTACTCCTACTCTCCAATCTTCTCCTCCTGCCCTTAATCTTTCCAAGTATCAGGGTCTTTTCCAAGGACTCAGTTCTTCGCATCAGGTGGCCAAAGTATTGGAGTTTCAGCTTCAGCATCAGTCCTTCCGAAGAATATTCAGGACTAATTTCCTTTAGGATTGACTGATTTGCTCTCTTTGCTGTCCAAGGGACTGTCAAGAGTCTTCTCCAACACCACAGTTCAAAAGATCAATTCTTTGTTGATCAGCCTCCTTTATGGTCCAACTCTCACATCCATACATGACTACTGGAAAATCCATAGCATTGACTGTATGAACCTTTGTCAGAAAAGTACTGTCTTTTCTTTTTAATTCACTATCTATGCTTGTCATAGCTTTTCTTCCAAGGAGCAAGTGTCTTTTCATTTCGTGGCTGCAGTAACCATTGGCAGTGATTTTGGAGCCCAAGAAAATAAAGTCTCACTGTTTCCATTGTTTCCCCATCTATTTGCCATAAGACAATGGGATGTTATGACATGATCTTAGTTTTTTGAATGTTGAGTTTTAAGCCAGGTTTTTCACTCTCATCTTTTACCTTCATCAGGACTCTCTTTAGTTCCTCTTTGCTTTCTGCCATAGGGTGGTGTCATCGCATATCTGAGGTTATTGATATTTCTCCCAGCAATCTTGATTCCAGCTTGTGCTTCATCCAACCCAGCATTTCTCGTGATGTACTCTGCATGTAAGTTAAATAAGCAGGGTGACAATATGCAGCCTTGATGTAGTCCTTTCCTGGTTTTGAATCAGTCTGTTGTTCCATGTCCAGTTTTAACGGTTGCTTCTTGACCTGCATACAGTTCTCAGGAGGCAGGTAAAGTGGTCTGGTATTCCCATCTCTTTAAGAATTTTCCACAATTTGTTGTGTCCACACAATCAAAGGCTTTAGCATAGTCAATGAAGCAGAAGTAGATGTTCTTCTGGAACTTTCTTGCTTTCTCTATGGTCCAGTGGATGTTGGCAGTTTGATCTCTCCTTCCTCTGTCTTTTGTAAATCCAGCTTGAACTTCTGGGAGTTCTCAGTTCACATACTGTTGAAGCCTAACTTGGAGAATTTTGAGCATTACTTTGCTAACATGTGAAATGAATGCAATTGTGCAATAGTTTGAACATTCCTTGTCATTGCCCTTCTCTGGGATTGGAATGAAAACTGACCTTTTCCAGTCCTGTGGCCACTGCTGAGTCTTCCAAATTTTCTGGCATATGGAGTGCAGCTCTTTTACAGCATCATCTTTTAGGATTTGAAACAGCTCAGCTGGTATTTTATCACCTCCACTAGCTTTGTTTGTAGTGATGCTTCCTAAGGCCCACTTGACTTCACACTCTAGGATGTCCAGCTCTAGGTGAGTGATCACACCATTGTGGTTATCTGGGTCATGAAGATCTTTTTTTTGTGTTCTTTTGTGTATTCTTGCCACCTCTTATTAATATTTTCTGCTTCTGTTAGGTCCATCCCTTTTCTGTCCTTTATTGTGTCCATCTTTGCATGAAATCGTCCCTTGATATCTCTACTTTCCTTGATAACATCTCTAGTCTTTCCCATCCTATTGTTTTCCTCTATTTCCTTGCATTGTTCACCCCAAAAGTCTTTCTTATCTCCCTTTGCTCTTCTCTGGAATTCTGCGTTCAGTAGGGTCTATCTTTCCTTTTCTCTTTTTCCTTTTGCTTCTCTTCTTCTCTCAGCTATTTTTAAGGCCTCTTCAGACAACCATTGTGCCTTTCTTTTTCTTGGGGATTGTTTTGATCACTGCCTCCTATACAATGTCACAAACCTCCATCCATAGATCACTCTGTGAGATCAGGCACTCTGTGAGATCTAATCCTTTAAATCTATTTGTCACTTCCACTGTATAATCATAAGGAATTTGATTTAGGTCATACCTGAACTGTGTGGATCACAGCAAACTGTGGAAAATTCTTCAGGAGATGGGAATACCAGACAACCTTACCTGCCTCCTGAGAAATCTGTATAGAGGTCAAGAAGCAACAGTTAGAACTGGACATGGAACAACAGACTGGTTCCAAATTGGGAAAGGAGTATCTCAGGCTGTATATTCTCACAATGCTTATTTAAATTATATGTTGAGTACATCATGTGAATGTTGGGTTGGATGAAGCACCAGCTTGAATCAAGATTGCCAGGAGAAATATCAATAACCTCAGATATGGAGATGACACCACCTTTATGGAAGAAAGCAAAGAAGAACTAAAGAGTCTCTTGATGAAAGTGAAAGAGGAGAGTGAAAAAGTTGGCTTAAAGCTCAACATCCAGAAAACTAAGATCATGTCATCTGATCTCATCACTTAATAGCAAATAGATGGGGAAATAATGGAAACAGTGAGAGACTTTATTTTGGGGGGCTCCAAAATCACTGCAGATGGTGGAATTAAAAGATGCTTGCTCCTTGGAAGAGAAGCTATGACTGACATAGGCAGCATATTAAAAAGCAGAGACATTACTTTACAACAAAGGTCCATCTAGTCAAAGCTATGGTTTTCCCAGTAGTCATGTATGGATGTGAGAGTTGGACTATAAAGAAAGCTGAATGCTGAAGAACTGATGCTTTTGAACTGTGATGTTGGAAAAGACTTGAGAGTCCCTTGGACTGCAAGGAGATCCAACCAGTCCATCCTAAAGCAAATCAGTCCTGGGTGTTCATTGGAAGGACTGATGTTGAAGCTGAAACTCCAATACTTTGGTCACCTGATGTGAAGAGCTGATTCATTGGAAAAGACCCTGATACTGGGAAAAATTGAAGGCAGGAGGATAAGGGGATGATGGAAGATGAGATGGCTGGATGTCATTACTGACTCAATGACATGAATTTGAGTAAACTCTGGGAGTTGGCGATGGGATGGACAGGGAAGTCCGGCGTGCTGCCGTTCATGGGGTTGCAAAGAGTTGGACATCACTGAGCGACTGAACTGAACTGAATGGTCTAGTACTTTTCCCTATTTTCTTCAATTTAAGTCTGACTTTTCCAATAGGAGTTCATGATCTGAGCCACAGTCATCTCCCAGTCTTGTTTTTGCTGATTGTATAGAGCTTGTCCATCTTCAGCTGCAAAAAATATAATCAATCTTATTTCCGTATTGACCATCTGGTGATATCCATGTGTAGAGTCTTCTCTTGTGCTGTTGGAAGAGGGTATTTGCTATGATCAGGGCATTCTCTTGGCAAATCTCTATTAGTCTTT
Organism: Capricornis sumatraensis; assembly: GCF_032405125.1. Taxonomy (NCBI): domain Eukaryota; kingdom Metazoa; phylum Chordata; class Mammalia; order Artiodactyla; family Bovidae; genus Capricornis; species Capricornis sumatraensis. Next base: position 35,751,469 of record NC_091085.1, on the reverse strand, counting down.
GCTGTGCTTCATTTTGTACTTCAACGCCAAACTTGCCTGTTACTCCAGTTATCTCATGACTTTCTACTTTTGTATTCCAGTTTCCTATGAGAAAAAGGACATCATTTTTGGTGTTAATTCTAGAAAGTTTTATAGGTCTTCATAGAGATGTTCAACTTCAGCTTTTTTGGCTATTGTGGTTGGGGCATGAACTTAGATTGCTGTGATATTGAATGGTTTGCCTTGGAAACGAACAGAGATCATTCTTAAGATTTCACCCAAGTACTGCATTTCGGACTCTGTTGTTGACTATGAGGAGCACTCCATTTCTTCTAAGGAATCCTTGCCCACAGTAGTAGATATAATGGTCATTTGAATTAGATTGGCCCATTTCAATCCATTTTAGTTCAGTTCAGTTCAGTCACTGAGTCATGTCTGACTCTTTGTGACACCCTGAGCTGCAGCATGCCAGGCCTCCCTGTTACCAACTTCTGGAGCCTACCCAGACTCATGTCCATTGAGTCGGTGATGCCATCTAACCATCTCATCGTCTGTCATCCCCTTCTCCTCCTGCCTTCAATCTTTCCCAGCATCAGGGTCTTTTCAAATGAGTCAGCTCTTCACATCAGGTGGCCAAAGTATTGGAGTTTCAGCTTCAACATCAGTCCTTCCAATGAACACCCAGGACTGATTTGCTTTAGGGTGGATTGATTGGATCTCCTTGCAGTCCAAGGGACTCTCTAAGAGTCTTCTCCAACACCACAGTTCAAAAGCATCAATTCTTCTGTGCTCAGCCCTCTTTATAGTCCAACTCTCACATCCATACATGACCACTGGAAAAACCATAGCCTTGACGAGACAGATCTTTGTTGGCAAAGTAATGTCTCTGCTTTTTAATATGCTGTCTAGGTTGGTTATAACTTTCCTTCCAAGGAGTAAGCGTCTTTTAATTTCATGGCTGCAATCACCATCTGCAGTCATTTTGGATCACTGATGCCAAAAATGTCAACATTCATTCTTGCCATCTCCTGGTTGACCACTTCCAATTTGCCTTGATTCATGGTGCCATATAATCAACTCCTATTTTTCCACTTTTATTGAATATATTTATAAACAAATCTTGCTTTTTGAGAACACTTACAATAGTTTTTTGAATATACATAAATACCATGTAGATGTATACTTCAAGTACTTTATAATAATGTAAGGAGGACCTGAATGGTAATGAATCCTTAAACATAGTTTACTTGTAGAGGAAAAGGATCATAGTGTCTTCCTGAAAATTTTGTTACTTCTAGCTTAGAAGAGAACTTTTGCAGCCTAAACAGAGAGAAAAAGTTTGGGGAACATCAAAAGGTAAAGAGATTAATTTTTAATGTTACATGATGTCTCTCAAAGGAGATAATTCACATGTCAGTTTCACTTCTTCTTTACTAGACTGGTTTATCATCATGGTGAGGAAGAAACGGGGGAAAGTGCCTGAGCTATTCAAAGGGCTTGTTTACCAGGGCTCTGGTCACACAAGATAACTGGGCCTTTAGGGAATTCTTTATTTGTACTTCTAATTGTTTTCTTAAATGTGTTCATAAAAATTCATTCAGAAAACTCCTGCAGATTTAAGGAGATAAAATAAGACCTCAGATGGCTGTTAGTAATACAAATAGCTTAAAGTGTTTTTGCAAATTACATGTCAACCACAATTAACAATATGATGTTTATTTTGGTATGGATGGATACCCTTGATAACTCTCCCAGTTATCAGTGGTTCCTTTTATAATGTCATCGTAATTGAAGCATTTTGCCTTGCATAAGACAGATGGGTGTGTAGCAAGTGTTGTCGTCTGTGCCGATACAGCGTGCAGACAGTTGCCAGCTCCATTGTGTCCTGTGAGCAACGGCTGTCCACTAGGTGAAGGGGTACATGGAAACATTGGAGCTTGGATCACAGTCATCAGACACTGACAATTCTGTCAGGGTGCAGCAATTTTGGCATTGCCTAATTCACATGCAGTATGATTGTGGGGAAATTTCAAACAAGTATTGATTGGTGAGAAGCAGATGAGTGTCATAAGGACTGTGTTTAGTACTCCCTTTTCTCACTCAGTGTAAAAATCATCTACCCTCTTGAGAAGAAGTAAATAAGATATGGAAATGTTGCTCTTCTGTGTGAGAACTTAGACAAATATTTTCTTTTCTACCACAGAATGTTTTCTAGTGCTTGTCAAAATTTCTTGTGTGTGCTGTGATTCTACACTCTATAGCAGTGCTTGCTTTGAGATAGCACTGAGCTTGCAGTTGGTATTAATAAAAGCCATATTTGGATACTTACTGAAGTGGATTTAAAAGCCAGTCAGTTAATCTGCCAGTCCTCTCCTCTTGCCTTGCCATTACAGCACTCACCATAAGCTACGACTGAACCAGCAACAGCCCTTTTCTGATGAGGCACAGCTTAATGATAACGATGCTCTCTCTTCTAGGGATCTTTTTGTGCTTACACTCCATCATCTTGATGGCTTTGTTTTTACCATAAACCTCAAATGGCACTTTATTAGGAACATTATATAACAATTAACTACATTTTAATTTGCCTGACAATTATGGAGACACAGTGCTGTCATGGAAATGGACTGCTTCACTGCCATATTAAAGATGCTGAGTGTAATATCGTTTCTGTGTGAAACTTATAAACAGAGATGTTGCTCCCATCAGTTACAAAGAGGATGTCTGGCTGAAAATGATAGAAAACCCTGATGTCAGAGTTGGACCATAAGGAAAACTGAGAGCCGAAGAATCAATGCTTTCGAACTGTGGTTCTGGATAAGACTCTTGAGAGTCCCTTGGACTGCAAGGAGCTCAAACCAGACAGTCCTAAAGGAAATCAGTCCTGAATATTTATCGGAAGGACTGATGCTGAAGTTGAAGCTCCAGTACTTTGGCCACCTGATGCAATGAGCCACCTCATTGGAAAAGACCCTGATGCTGGGAAAGATTGAAGGTAGGGGTAGACGGGGACAACAAGATGGTTGGATGGCATCATCGACTCATTGGACATGAGTTTTAGCAGACTCTGGGAGATAGTGAAGGACAGGGAAGCCTGGCATCCACGTGGTCCCAGAGTCAAACACGACTTAGCGACTGAAAAACAACAACATTACATACAGAGTTTGAACAGGGTCTGTCATTCTTAGTGTGTAGAAGGACAGAAATTTTGTTTGCAAGTTCACTGCTATAATTCCAGAATCCTATCTGTGTCCCAGGCAGGAAGAACGCAGCAAGAAGCTGAGAGAGCCATTGTCTATATCAGGAAACCATAACTTCCCAGAATTCTCAGTTAATGCCTTACTCAATTCAGTTCAGTTCATGCTGAATTGCTCAGTCAAGTCTGACTCTTTGTGACCCCATGAACTGCAGTTAAGTATGCATTATTAACCATTTAGAAATCCCTTGCTTTAGTGAATTCTGGGGAAGACTGCACCAAGTTAGATTGATTCTGCGTCAAATCAAGAGAAGATCATGATTGACTCAATAGTATCAGTCATACTGCTCAAATATGATTTTAAAATAAAGGAATTGGGCTTCCCTGGTGGCTCACTGTTAAAGAATCTGCCTGCCAGTGCAGGAGACACAAATTCGATCCCTGATCTGGGAGGATCCCACATGCCGCAGAGTAACTAAGCTCGAGCACTACAGCCGTTGAGCCTGTGCCCTGGAGCCCGTGCTCTGCAGTAAGAGAAGCCACTGCAATGAGAAGACCACGCCCCGCAACTGGAGAGTAGCCCCTGCTCGTGGCAACTGGAGAAAAGCCTGTGCAGCAACTAAGACCCAGTACAGCCCAAAATAAATACATTAATTAAATTATATACATATGTATAGAAGAATTGAATACTTATTGACAGTCAGTTTTCTTTGTTGTGGAATCTCACTCTGTGGGACTGAATATTACTGGAGAGTGGGCTGGGTTGGGAAGAGTTGGAGAGAAGAAAGCTGATACAAATTGTCAATTTCAGTTTCCAGGTCATTTGGTTTAGAAACCAAGGAAACCGAGAGAAAAGTTCTCTGCTGACTGAAATATGTCTCCTTACTTTCATCCTTTTTTCCCCTTTATGCACTCTAACCTTATCCTTGATATGGAGAAGCTTATAAAAATTGCCACTCCATTGCTCATGACCTGCCCTACAAAGACAGATATTTTGAGAAGATAGATAGTATTCAGGTAAGAAAAGCCTAGACTAATGCCTGCATGAGAGAGGAAAAGAAAGGAGAATATAAGGAGAAAACAACCCCAAATGCTAGCAAATATCTGCCAGGAAATTGATGTTGGTAAACCTTTGCCTGGTTTTATTTTCAATATTTATGATTTTGCTAAGATTATGGGCATCCTTAACATTTTATTGTATCCTCAGTAGTTTCTGAGGGAGAGGCAAGTGAGTGATCAATTGTTTTAAACAAGTCATTCACTGGTGTCAGACCAGATTTTCACAGTTAATTTTATATTCTGACAATTATATAAATTAATCCAGTAAATCCAACCAAGCCTACCAAGATTTGTCTGGATTTGTCATGAACATTAAAATGTCATCAGCATACATGATAATTTATACTGCCTACGATCAGTGGTAATCCTTCCCATCTCCTGTGAGAATCTAATAACCAGAGCTAATGACTTTAATGCTAAAATCAACAGCAGAGGATCTGAGCAACATCTCCTCTTTGTAGCTTTTGGAAGTGGTGTGGTGTGTGTAGAATATTTTCATGGTGTACTTTTTTTCTGGAAGAATATCGACTGTTTATTCCTATTCTAAATCAAAGGGTTTCAAAGCATCATTTCATTTGGTGAGTTATACATGTTATATTCAATAAAATGGTAATTAGGGTTCTTATGGTACATATTTAGAATGGTCTAAGAGGCCTATGTGTGAAAATTTTAAAAAGATGTTCCTAGGTAAAGTTTGGGGTGTACAGGTTGGCAAGCAAAAACTGAGCTGCTTTTTAGTTTCTGACTTGCCGCTCCAGCTAGGCACTGTTACAGAGCACAGCCTACACATGATGTGAACCTACCCTAATAGTAAAAGTCTACATATATAATGAGTGTAAATGGCATACTGCAGATGATTTTTTTTTAGGTACCAATACTTCTGGATCACCACCCTGAAGAAACAGGATTGTATGAAAAAATTGATTATCTGCTTATTTAATATGTAAAACCATGCAGATTAAAAAATTTTTTTTGGACTGAACTGGGTCTTTGTTGCTGTCCACAGGCTTTTTCTAGTTGAGACAGGCAGGGGCTACTCTTTGTGGTGGTACGTGGGCATCTCATTGCAGTGACTTCTCTTGCTGCAGAGCTCAGGTTCTAGACAGGCAGGATAAAGAGTTGTAGAGCTTAGTTGCCCCGCAGCATGTGGAATCTCCCTAGATCAGGGATCAAACCCATGTTCTCTGCTTGACAGACAGAGTCTTAACTACTGGATCACCAGGGAAGTCCATCAGATATTTTGATATTGCAAAGTAAAGTCCTTTTTCTTTTAGGGGGATATTATCTATGTATACATATTCCTTATCAGTTACATGCCAGGTGCTTTCTGTATACATAATCATGAACAAGCCTTACTTTGTAAATAGTGAGACCTAAGCTCAGGGAAGTGTGCAGAAAAGGGCTGATCAGCAGGTCTGGGTTGCTGCACATTTACTAAGTCTGTTGGCTCACGGGAGATGACCTCCGAGCCTTCAGAGACCAGCCTGCTATGAGTGTCTTTCTAGGTTTGAGGGCCCTACGCCACATCAGAGAGTTTACACGAACACTTTGATTTTTAGTGAAAAACTATTTTTGTATGCCTGAAGATTTAGGCCATTCTAGCAATTTGACCTCTGGGAAGCAGTTGTCTGAGAGTTTGAGGTCAGTCACACAGATGTTCCATTGTCCTTTCTGACCAATATCCAATGAAATCTCTGATACCAAGATTTGAGTGAGCTTCCCTGGTTGGCAACACTTCACGTGCATTGCCACACATTGTTGCTGGGAGAATGAAGTGCTGTCTGAAGCACTGTCTGTGTGACTTCATTGAGGGGAGGACAAATGGATGTTTATACTTGATTTCTCTGGGACTCCTCCCTATATACATTCAGCCTTTGATGATTCTAGTATATTCTTTTTCCCTGTGATAAACAGAACTTAAATATAGTGGTGTCCTTCCTGGACATTGTTCTTTCAAAATTCCCAATTGTTTAATAGTCATCTGTTTTCCTGTTTGAATCCATTACTATTTGAAACACCTAAGTTATATCTATTTTTCTAACTGAATGCTGAGAAGTTGTTCCAGAAACCAAACTACAAGCTAGGATTGCAGGAGAAGAGAAACAAACAAGATGAGCTTTGATTGCTCTGCCTTCCTTCTCAGAGACAAAGAGTGAACCATGTTGTAGGGAGAGGAAACCCCAGCAGAATATAGCAGTTTTAAAGGGTTGAAAGGACAGAGATTGGAATTAAGTAGGTTGATACAGCTGGAATTAGTGAGTCATTGTTACAGAGAGGAGGGAGCTAGGTACAGAAGGTGCTCTGGATTTCTGTACAAGGGTTTTCTTGAGTCTTTGCTCAAATACTAAACTTTTCTGTATATGTGAGTGAGACTACTTATGCTGGGCAATGAAAAACTACTTGGCATCTCTAAGCTGAATAATTACCAGCGTTCACCCGGGGTCTAGAACAGTTTATGGAGTGATAAATGAAAGAGGAGAGAATATATTGAAAATTTTATTTTTATTCATACTGCTATTAGGTTGTTTGGGCAAGAAATTGACAATTATAAACTACTTGTGTTTACCCTGTAGATATGCAGCCCCTAAACAGTTGCAGGGATCTTTGTAGCCACACTAAACCCTCCCATTCTCCTCTTCTCAATTTACCCACTGCCATAAAAAAATAAATGGGTGAAAAATCTGCATAGACATTTCTCCAAGACATGCAGATGGTCAACAGGTACATTATAAATGGTGCTCAATATCAAGAATCATCAGGGAAAGGCAAATCAAAACCAGTGGTACATCACCTCACACCTATTAGAAAGGTTATCAAAAAGACAAAAAAATAACAAGTGTTGGCAAGGATGTAGAGAAAAGGACACTCTTATACACTTTAGCAGGAATGTAAATTAGTACAGTCATTATGGAAAACAATGGAGGTTCTTCAAAAAAATTAAAACTAGAACCATCATATGACTCAGCAATTCCACTACTGTGTGTATGTCCAAAGGAAATGAAATGTGGACCTCAAAAAGATACCCGCACTCCTATGTTCATTGGAGTATTACAATAGCTAATACTTGGGAAAACCTAAATGTTCATTGAAAGATAAATGGGTAAAGAAAACGTATACATGTACAATGGAATTGTATTCATTCTTTGAAAAGAAGGAAATCCTACTGCTTGCAAAAACACAGATGAAACTGCAGGGCATTAAGCTAAGTGAAATAAGGCAGACACAGAAAGAAAAATACATGATCTTACCTATATGTGAAGGCTAAAATAGTCAAACACATGGAAGCAGATGGTAAAATGGTGTTTGCCAGGATCTGTGGAGAGAAGTGGGGAAGTATTAGTCAAAATATACAAAGTTTTGTTCTATAAGATGAGAGTCTTAGAGATCTATTACACAGCATAGTTAGTGCCTATAGTTAACAATAGTGTATTGCTTAAAAATTTGCTAACAGGGTAGATCTTATGTTAAGTGTTATCACAAAATAATGACAACAACATGATAATATGAATAAATAAGAAGGCAGGAGGAAACTTTTGGAGTTGCAATAGTACAGATTGTGGTGATTGATCTATGGGTTATACTTATCTTCAAAATCATGAAGTTGTATATATTATTTCTATACAGGATGTCAAAAAATTTAAAAAGTTAAGACAATTTAAAATATGTTCAAGGATTTAAAGGAAAAAATAAACGTATCAATAGTTATGAGAGAAATACAAATAAAATAAGAAAATAGAAATTCTAAGGCAAAAAATACATTATCAGAAATTCTAAAGATTCCCAGTTGGACTTAAGAGGATATCAGATACTGAAGAAATAAAAAGCAGTGAGTTTGAAGACATAACAACAGAAACAAAACAATCCAAACTGAAACATAAAAATATAAAATTGCAATAAATTAATAGAGCCTTGCGGCATGTGAGACAACATAAGGCAGTATAAGATACTGTAACTGGATTTCAGAAATGGAGAAGAAAAATACTTTTTAATAATAAGAAAAGTTTTTCTATATTTGATGAAACTGTAAATCTACATACCCAAGAAACTCAGTGAACACAAAGCAGTCTTTTTAAAAAAAGAGAAAAGAAAAACTACTCAATATGACACAGCACAATCAAATTTCTGAAAAATTTGATAAAAAATAAATCTTGTAAGCACCTAGCAAAAAAAGGACCTATCATATGAAATGGAAGGAAGAGAGGCGTGACCTGTCACTTCTTGTTAGCACACATGTCAGAAAACTATGGAATGATATCTTTCAACTACTGAAAGAAAAATACCCCTGAAGTACAGAATTTGCTGTCACACAATACTCTTCAAAGTGGAGATTAAAGTCATTTTCAAGAGAATTAAAGACATTTTCAGAGAAATAAGCTGAGAACTTTTGTTATAGCAGACCAGCAATGCAAGAAAAGCCAAAGAAGTTCCCTTATAAGATACATAAGTTTCTTTTCTTGTTTTCTGATTTTTCTAAAAGGATAATTTATTCCTCAAGAAAAACATAATAATTGTACTATGATACTTGGAAAGTATTTGGAAATAAACTACAACTAGAAGAGTTGAAAAATGAACAGAGAAGGGTGAATCTTATGTATGACAGTGTGATATTATAAAGGTAGAGTGTGATATATTAAAGATGGATTAGTTAAATATAGACACATCACTGTAAAAGAAGAGAGATTGCTACTTGGCAAATTAAATAGATGGAAAACTTAAAAAAACAATTACTCAATCCAAAAAAAATTGAAGGAAAAGAGCAGGAAAATAGAAACCAAAAAAATAGCAGGGGATAAATAAAAAAATATATATCATGATGACAGATTTAAATCCAGCTAAAATGATAATTATATGAACTGGTTTAACCATTCATTGAAAAAGCAGTGATTGTAAGAATTGGGAGTGAGAGGAAAGCAAGAATCAAGTAGCTTAAAAGGATAGAAAAAGGTGTCATACAACCGCTAAAGCTAGATAGCAGGACTACATATGTATATTACTTTAAGGAAAAAGAGACTTCAGTACAGATATTTACAGAGATAAAGAGGATTATTTCATAGTGATAAAATATTCATCTAGAAGATGTACAATTCTTTTTAAATTTTATTTTTATTTTTTTATGGTGACTGCAGCCATGAAATTAAAAGACGCTTACTCCTTGGAGGAAAAGTTATGACCAATCTAGATAGCATATTGAAAAGCAGAGACAGTACTTTGCCAGCAAAGGTCCATCTAGTCAAGGCTCTGGTTTTTCCTGTGGTCATGTATGGATGTGAGAGTTGGACTGTGAAGAAAGCTGAGTGCTGAAGAATTGATGCTTTTGAACTGTGGTGTTGGAGAAGACTCTTGAGAGTCCCTTGGACTGCAAGGAGATCCAACCAGTCCATTCTGAAGGAGATCAGCCCTGGGATTTCTTTGGAGGGAATGATGCTAAAGCTGAAACTCCAGTACTTTGGCCACCTCATGTGAAGAGTTGACTCATTGGAAAAGACTCTGGTGCTGGGAGGGATTGGGGGCAGGAGGAGAAGGGGACGACAGAGGATGAGATGGCTGGATGGCATCATGGACTCGATGGACGTGAGTCTGAGTGAACTCTGGGAGTTGGTGATGGACAGGGAGGCCTGGCGTGCTGCGATTTGTGGGGTCGCAAAGAGTTGGACATGACTGAGTGACTGAACTGAACTGAACTGAACTGATGGTAACTCTATTTTTAGTTTTTTAAAGAACCTCCATATTGTTCTCCATAGTAAGTGTACCAATTTACATTTGCACCAACCGTGCAGGAGAGTTCCCTTCTCTCCACATCCTCTCTAGAATTTGTCGTTTGTTTGTGGATTTTTTGATGACAGCCATTCTGACCTGTGTGAGGTGCTATTTCATTGTAGCTTTGATTTGTTTTTCTCTAATAACTAGCAATGTTGAACATCTTTTCATGTGCCTATCGGCCATCTGTGTGTTCTCTTTAGAGAAATGTCTGTTCCATTTTTTGAGTGGGTTGATTGTTTTGATGCTATTAAGTGTCATAACTTGTTTTTAAATTTTGGAGACTAATCCCTTATCAGTCACAATTCTTTATGCTTTTTTTTTTTTTTGCCAATTATAGAGCTTTAAAATACATGAAACAAATACTAACAGAATTGAAAGGAAAAATTGGCAAAGGCAAATTGTCATCAGTTGTCTCAATATCCACTCTTAGTACTTAATAGAACCAATAAATCAATAAAAATATAGAAAACTTAAGCAAGAGTATTGGCTAATTTTACATAATTGACAGTTAGACTGACATTTTAATTAGAATAATCAAGGAAAAAGAGAAAATAAAGATTATCAACTACAGAAATGAAATTGAAAGATTGAGCATCACTACAGCTTCAGGAGTATGAAGGTACAATAAGGGATTTTTATGAGCATCTTTATGCTGGTAAATTAAATAATCCAATAAATTCTATGAAAAATACATGTACTTAACCATCTCAGTAAGAAACAGAAAATCTAAATAGTCTTATATCTATTAAAAATGAATTTATAGTTAAAATACTTTTCTCAAAGAAAACTGAAGACTTAGATGGATTTAAAAAAGAAATTTTATCAAACATCTGGAGAAGACATAAAACAAATCTTCCACTAATTTTTTCATAAAATAGAAAACAACTCTTCTTTATGATACCAATATTAACCTGGTACAATTAAATATATATCCTACAAGAAAATAAAATTAAGGATCAAATCATCTTAAATATGGATTAAAAATGCCCCCCCCAAATAATAGCATGTCAATTTCAAATGCTATAGAGAAGTGATAATAAATTATGATCAAATGGAGTTTATCCCAGAATACAAGTTTAAAAATACATCAATCAATGCAATTCATTATATTAAGAGACTAAAGGAGAAAACACTTATGATCACCTTGAAATATGCAGGGAAAATACTTTGATATACCTCAACCACTATTGATGATATTCCCATAAACTTAGGAACTAGTGGGTATTTCCTCAAATGGATAAAGGAAACCTATGAAAACCTACAGCTTACATACTACTTAATGGTAAGACTGAATGCTTTCCCACTGATGAACAGGAACATGTCAAGGATGTCTACTCTCACTATCACTTTTATATAACATTATACTAAAGGATCTAGTGTATTTAAGTTTGAAAAAGTAATCGAAATCATATAGATTGGAAAAGAACAAGTGAAACTCTATATTCATAGATGACATGATAGCAAATTAGTAAATTTTCAAATAGGCATAGAAAAACCACTAGAGTGAATATGTGAATTTAGCAAGGCCTTAGGATATAAGACCAATATGTAAAATTCAGTTGTACTTTTTATATATTTGTAACAAAAATTGGAAATGGGAATTAAAAATATCATCTACAGCAGCATCAAAATATGAAATACCTAAGGATAACTTGAACAAAATATGCGTAAGACCTGTATACTGAAAGTTACAAGATAAGGATGACCACTTCTACCACTGCAATTCAGCATTGTACTGGAAGTTCTAGCAAGAGCAATTAATCAAGAAAAATAAATGAAAGGCAATCAAATTGGAGAGAATAAGTAAACATACATTAACAGATAATATCATCCTATATTTAGAAACACCCTAAAGAGTCCTCAAAAATACTATTAGAACTAAAACGAGTTCAGCAAAGTTCCAGGACACATGACCAACACACAGAAATCAGTTGTATTTCCATACACTCCCCCCCAAAAAATCCTTAAATAAAAACGATTCCATTGACCATGTGGTTGTAGTTTAGTCGCTAAGTCGTGCCCAACTCTTGCGACCCCATGGACTACAGCCTGCCAGGCTCCTCTGTCCATGGGATTTCCCAGGCAAGAATACGGGAGTGGGTTGCTATTTCCTTTTCCAGGGGGTCTTCCCGACCCAGGGATTGAACCCTGGTCTGTTGTATTGCAGGTGGTCTCCAATCTCCAGGAGAACTGCATCACATATCTTTAAGGTTTGGAAGCAAAGCTATACCTTTTTTTCCCCCACAAATAATTATTCTCTTTTAAAGACAAAATTTGAAATTGGGCCCTTCCCCATGGAATAACAAATGACATGAGACCTAAGCTGCATGCTGTGAACTGGATGTTCAGTTCAGTTCAGTTCAGTTCAGTCGCTCAGTCGTGAACTGGATGTTAGTGAATCACTAAGCAATAATAGAATGTGCAACAATTTCTCTCATGACGCAAAAGTTCATTTGTGTGACAATAGTCTCTAGCAGCCTGAAAGACACATGAGTTTCAAGAGCAAGTGCTTAAACTCTTCATAGAGCTTACTCCTGCTGCCTTGACATCTTTCACTCAATCTACATCTGTGCCTCATGGAGAATACCTATTATTATCTGGTTTAGGAAGAAAAAATTCAGATTTAACTTAGAAATTCAGATTCTGTATAATAAGCAGGCACCAGCCAGAGTTTGATGCTGTAGCATTACAGTCTAACATAGGAGTGGTTAGGAAGGACGATGGGAAACAGAATCACTCCAGTGGACAGAATACCAAGCAGTATATCTTGTCCGATTTGTCTAGAAATAAGATATGGATAGAAAAAAATCTACATGGAATCAAGGGAAATAACAAACAGTTTATCCAAATGGTCAAGGATCTGAAAACTACACAATTGGGAAATCAGTGACAAGGAAGCATGGGGGAAGAGATTGTGATTGGAACTTTGAAATGGACACAGAATGTGAGGATATTTGTGACCCACATGAATGCTTACCAAATCACACCTACTATGGAGGTGGCTTTTGGTAATCAGGTGGATGAAATGACCTGTAAGTTTCTTTCCCTAGCATGCTAATGCTTGCTTGATGGGATTATTAATGAAGTGCTCATGAGGGCATAAAATGGAATTCTGCATGTTCAGAAGAGTTCCCCCCACCCCCTGCCACTGGGGCTGGTCTTGCCACTTGTATAGTATGTCAACAGTAGAAGCTACTGTTAAGTCCCAAATATGGCACAGTTCCTCTTGAGAACCAGCTTGCCCCGCTGCCGCAGGTTGTTTATTTTGATATTCTTCCATCTTTGAGGGATCAGTGATTTATCCTTGCTAAAATACTGTCTTTTTTTGTCTATGATATTTTTGTTATTATAACACACAGAGATAGGAAATATACTTTGAACCAGTGACTGGTACATAGTGCTGTTTTCCCCAGGGCCAGAACAAATGGAGTGGGAATCAAGGTGTGAAAGTGAGAGTGACTCCATTCAAATATTACTCCATATAACTCACATGGCAATGACTTTTTTTCTTAAAAATGAATAAATGTCAAGAGCTTATTTATCTTTTTAATGAAGGAACCAGTAAGATAATACAGCTTATTTCCTGGAGAAGAGGAAGAAGATTATGTAGTTTGTACTAAAATAATTTTTCTGAATTTGAGACAAAATTGGTGTATGCCCTTATGGGAGAATAGAACCATAACCTTTTTTTGGAATAAAAGTAATGAGCTAGATCTTATTTATTAACAGAGAAATATGTCTACAATGGAGTCTTATATGAAAAAAAGAATTAACAAAATCATATACAAATGTTTATAAAATGTATTTGCCTAGATCTCTGTGTACATATGCATGGAAACACATCACTGGCAAATTTATCTTCCTACCTCCATGTATTTGGCCTCTATTTGTTGAGAAGTCTTAGTTCCCAAGGGAGAAATGGTTCCCATAGGGAACACAATGTTGATCCATTGGCCTGGAATTAGACTTTTCCTTAGCTACCTTGGTATCATCACGCCAATCAACTGACATGAGGTTGTCAGTAACTGACAAAAAATGTTGTCATTACATTGACTGGATTACTGATTCTGATTAAAGAGTAATATGTTGCAACCTATTGATTAAGCATATCAGCTGTTTGGGTTTTTTTTTAATCACAAAGTGAGTGACCTAAACCTTTGCCCCTGAAGTATATGAGCCATTAGTAGTCCTGTTTAAAACTGAATTGCTTTAATCAAAACCACAATGAGGTACCATTTCATGCCAGTCAGAATGGCTGCAATCCAAAAGTCTACAAGCAATAAATGCTGGAGAAGGTGTGGAGAAAAGGGAACCCTCTTACACTGCTGGTGGGAATGCAAACTAGTACAGCCACTATGGAGAATAGTGTGGAGATTCCTTAAAAAACTGGAAATAGAGCTGCCATACGACCCAGCAATCCCACTGCTGGGCATATACGCCAAGGAAACCAGCATTGAAAGAGACACGTGTACCCCATTGTTCATCGCAGCACTATTTATAATAGCCAGGACACAGAAGCAACCTAGATGTCCATTAGCAGATGAATGGATAAGAAAGCTGTGGTACATATACACAATGGAGTATTACTCAGCCATTAAAAAGAATCCATTTGAATCAGTTCTAATGAGGTGGATTAAACTGGAGCCTATTATATAGAGTGAAGTAAGCCAGAAAGAAAAACACCAATACAGTATACTAACACATATATATGGAATTTAGAAAGATGGTAATGATAACCCTGTATGCGAGACAGCAAAAAAGACACAGATGTATAGAACAGTCTTTTGGACTCTGTGGGAGAGGGCAAGGGTGGGATGATTTGGGAGAATGGCATTGAAACATGTATAATATCATATGTGAAACAAATCGCCAGTCCAGGTTCGATGCATGATACAGGATGCTTGGGGCTGGTGCACTGGGATGACCTAGAGGGATGGTATGGGGGGGAGGAGGGAGGGGGGTTCAGGATGGGGAACACGTGTACACCCGTGGCGGATTCATGTTGATGTATGGCAAAACCAATACAATACTGTAAAGTAATTAACCTCCAATTAAAATAAATAAATTTATATTTTTAAAAAGTTGAGTTGCTTTAATTTTCCAGTAAGTTTTACTACTGGACATAGAGTCTATTGGGGAAGATAAAAATTATATGAGCGCAAAATAAATATGTAATTCCAAAATATGTTCAGTGTTACAAGACGATAACATGGAAATTTAGATAAAGGAATCTGGGAAGGACTGAAAGAACAAAAATCTTGGATGAGATCTTGATGATATGCTTGGACTAGCATGGGGAAACAATGTGGGAAGAGCATTCCAGGCAGCGTGAAATGCTGTGGGAAGAGTTTCTCTTGGTTAAGGTAGCGTATGAGGGCTGATATGGCTGTATTATTTGTACCAGCGTGACAGTGGCAACAGATGGGGCGAGAGAAGTAGGCAAAAGCCACATCATGCAGGGAGTCATACATGATGGTAAGGAGTTAGAACCTCTTTTGTCAGCCAGGAGAAGACTTGAGTGATTTCAAGTAAAGGGATTGTAAGAAGCAATTTATGTTTTATAAAGATGTTTTCTGCTGAGCATGGCAATTGGATTTAAGATGGCAAGAACAGATAGTAAGTTGATTATGAGGTTATTGCAATGATACAACTAATTGATAATGGTGATGGAAGAGGGGATGAAGAAAAATGACCAATGGATGGATCATAAGTATATTTATAGGGAGACTGGGCCAAACTTGGTGATGGACTATGTACTGCAAAGGAGGAAGAGGAAGGAATCAATAACAGTTTCCAGGCTTATAGCATAAAAAACTGGGTGATGGAAGGATCATTTACTGAGATGTGATGACAGGAATTCAAGCGGATTTTGTATTGGGTTAGCTTCTGGACATGCTATTTTTCATATGCTTGGTGAGATACCAGGTAAGATGCCCAGAAGACAAATTTGCATATATGAATTCTAGTCTGTTTTATTGATTGCTGGTCTCTGGCAAAAAATAATCTTTGAATATCTGAAAATGATAAAGGTCAGCTAGGGAGACAGAGAAGGAAAAGAAAATAAGTGGACTTAGGACAGAGCCTTGGGGAACTCTTAACATTGAAGAAGAGAAGAGACAAGCAAAGGAAAATTGGAGTGAACACTGTGGCTAACAATAGTAATGCTGTACTTATATAACTTATGTTGGTAAATGACAATTATATAGCACATACTACATTAATTATTAAAGTTTTATAATAATTAACTATATAATTGCACATAATGTAAGACTATTGATTCAGACCACTGAACGATAAACATTCTTGCTAGTGTAACTGTTCCTTTAAGAGTTAAACATTCTGAGTTAGAGTCAGGAACATGAGTTCAAATTCTTCCTCCACCACCTACTAGCTATGTGATCTTGAAGTTGATTAACCTTTACGCCTCAGTTTCACTGTATGTAAAAATAGATATACTAATATCTCCTCTAGGAATTAGAAGAGTTAATTTCTAGCATGTACCAATCAAATTGACAGGTACCCAGCAAATACCATAAAATTGGTTTTGCTGTTATTGTGTTGTTATTGTTGGTACTGTTGTAATCTATGGGACCTTGTGCTTTTCCCAGTTTCTCTTCTGTTCACAGGGAATCACTATACTGTTGGCTGCTCCTCTCCACTGACATTTTTGGTCTGGACTCAGGCAATAGAAGAATAGCAGGTTTGCTACTTCTCAGCTGCTTTTTTTTCTGTGTGTATCAATCAACCTTCTTAAAATATACATTGGATCACTTTAATCCTTTGTTTAAACATTTTCAGTGCCTCCCATTTCCTACTTAACCTCCTGAATTGCTCTTTATCTCATCAACTTTATTCCTTGCTTATTTTTCTGTCTCTCCACTCAGACGTGAACTCTGTTTGAACAGTATTCTAACTTATGTTCTCCTGATTTAACATAATGCCTGGCACATTTGGCTCAGATGGTAAAGCATCTGCCTGCAATTTAGGAGACCTGGGTGCTATCCCTGGCTCGGGAAGATCCCCTGGAGAAGAAATGGCAACCCACTCCAGTACTCTTGCCTGGAAAATTCCATGGACAGAGGAGCCTGGTAGGCTACAGTCCATGGGGTTGCAAAGAGTCAGACACTACTGAGAGATTTCACTTCACTTTTTCACTTCTGGCACATATTAGAAGCTTAATAAACACCTTTTGCTGTATATACAGGGCTTCCCTGTGCAGTAAAGAATCTGCCTGTAATGCAGGAGACATGGGGGACGCGGGTTCAACCCCTGGGTTGGGAAGATCCCCTGTAGGAGGGCATGGCAACCCACTCCAGTATTCTTGCCTGGGGAATCCTGTGGACTGAGGAGACTGCTGGACTATAGTCCAAAGGGTTGCAAAGACTCGGACATGACTAAAGTGACTGAACACACATGCATGCACTGTATATGCCTTATCAATTGTCGTCCCTTGTAGTTGCTGAGGGCAAGGACTGTTTTGTTAATCATTTTATTGTTAGCATCTAGCACATTGACCAGCACATGGTAACTACTCAATATATATCTGCTGAGTGGAACAATGCCCGAATTAATGCATCAAAAGTGATTCTCCAGTCTTAATATCTCCAATAATTAAGACTACATCGTTCATCACAATATGTGAATATATTAGCACATCAGAAGATAAAAAATGATGCCATGGGTGCTTAAAATCATTGTGTCAAATGTTTAAAATATGAAATCAGCATGTCCTAATATTAGCTCTTTGAGAACAGAGAGAGCTTTTGCCCTTTCCATAACTATGTTCCAGCTCCTGGCACATGGTCACATATAGACTTTCCCTCATCAGCTGATCTATAACTAAAGAGGAAATAAAATTAATTGAAATGCAATTTTAGATGAATTTCCTCCAAAAATGCCTTGAACTGTTGCTTCTGAGAAATCAGGAAATATACTGATCCACATTTCTGGATGGTGTGTTTTTCTTCCTCCTCATCTATGACTGTCATTCAAATAGGCTGATTCTTCCGTAGATTGGTAGACAAACCAAAAAGGGAAGTTAATTAGAGAGCTCTCAGCTTGAATGTTTGACTTGCCACACATATTCCTACACCTAATGGAGATTAAGTTATTTTTTAAAATAAATTGCTAGTGTGAAAGACAAAGTTCTAATTAAAAAAACTCGTGTATAGATATAGATTAAGTCCCTTACCAATTCATACTTCCTGACATCTCTTGGGACTGTTGTAATCCATGTTTCTTGGTTTGATTTAATAGAAGGGCAAAATCTCATGTATGTGAATTTATATTACACCCCTGTGAGGTGCACAGTTTCTTTCCTCTCAAAGCTAAGTTCAGGTGTGCTCTGGGATTTCTTTGACTTAAAAGGCTTGAGTGTGTTAAAACTTTATAGCTACTGCTGGGATTTTAGGCTTTTCTGAGATTTAAATCTCTGATTCTAGGCCTCATGTCTCAAGAGTTTTTTCCTTGTTTTGATAAGATCACCCAGTCTTAGACCTCCCTGCAGTGACAGGTATGTTCTGAGGATTAGCGCCAATGTTAAAAAAAAAATGCAGAGTTCTGTAGATGAAATATGCTTCTTTGGTTTGAAACATTAGTGATCTAGCTGAGTCCTTTCAGTTATAAAAATTGAATCAAATGTGTTTACCAGAGCATTGCTTTCAGTGTGAATGCTCCCTACAAGTTTTTCATATATCTAGCATATGCATAACTTATTAAAATATCTTACAGATGAAGTTGGATGAAAATAATGCACTTGACATTTAATAACATTTAATTTACCAAGTACTTCATCACAGCCCTGGCATTAAAAAAATCCCCTCAAATTCTGTTTGGTAGATTTATCAATAGAACTGCAGTAATAGAACTGAATCTTCTAGATAATTTAGTTCTTTCATATCACCCTGTCCTCTTGGTGGAAATTGCATCCTTCCTTGCCCAAATTTTTTACGCAACTTTAAGACCAATCTATATGATAATAACTGCCTGAAGTCTTCAACTTGACATACCCTTTCTGTGCCTCACCTGTGTTCTTTTAATTTATTAACTGCTCGTGTTTTCCTTCATTGATTCAATGTTTTATTTCAGATGTACCACAAAGGATTGTTTTTCTTTAGGCTCTGAAAATTGAGTCACTCTTTTTGATGTTTAGCAAAGTATCATGTATGCAAACAGGGAGGTTATTAGCATCTTACAGGTTACAAATTAGGCACAGCTGGAGACTGCATGAATATCCTCAGGCTAATTAATATGGAGAAGCAGCAACTTACTACTAATAGTGCTGGACTTTGTCTACTATTAAATAAGCATGGAGTAAAATGTTCTAGAACCATTTTGTTCATGTTCTATGTGTTTTCTTTAGGTTAGAGTGGGAGACTTTTATGATCTGAAAGAACTCACTTAGCTTTTTTCAATATTAAAAAATACTTATTTATTATTTATTTAGCTGCACCAGGTCTTAGTTGCAGCATGTGGGATCTAGTTCACTGACCAGGGATTGAACCTGGGTTCCCTGCACTGGGAACTCCGAGACTTAGCCACTGGGCCACTAGGGAAGTCCCACTCACATACCTTTTAAAGTATGAAATATTTTGCAGTAGGAAAGTCAGGCTCTATAACTACTATTCTGATGGGCATTTTGGACTTTAGATAAGAAAAAAAAATATATGAATTAGTATTAAAGAATGTAAATATACACAAACAAGAAAATTACTTAAAAAGTTGTTATCTTTAATGGAAATAAGTCAAAAGAGATAAAAATCTCATTTCAATCCTTTGAAAAGATAGTGCATAGTTGATTTGTATTTGATGTTGACATAACAGATCTTTGGTTAGCTTTTAATAAAATGTTTGCCTTGTACCTGTAAGATAGTTTATCTCACTGAATATTATTATCATACTTATTAATAATGTTATCAAATATTTATTGAGTTTTTTGCCTAATGCTTGGCACATAGTAAGCATTAAACAAACAATTCTTGGATTCATTAAATCATATTGAAGAAAATTAATTTTTAATAAATTCTGTATTAGCACTGAGGTGTATATAGAGCCAAATGCAAACAACACATCTAAAATTAAAATCTAACTAGTCTGTTTATTCTAGACCACATGCTATTGAGAACAATTGTATTTTGGATCCAAATATTACATACTTTTTTCCTAATACTTTAGTCTTATATGTCAACTTGGAGAATGAGTTTAGGAACTTGAGTAAAAGACTCCTGGGTGCAGGACCACAGTAACAGGAGCTGGTAAAACCTCAGGGTGGAAGGCCCATCAGCAATCTAGCATACTTTCTTTTCCTGGCATTTCTTAGAATGTCTTCCTGAGAACTCAAGATATCCTTAGTTGTTTCAGAAAAATAAATAAATAAATAAACATTCTATATCCAGATAAGTTTGGGCAATGTCGTCTGCTGCAGCTCTCTCCTGGTGAATCCTACTGCATGATACCAGCACACTAAACAGAGAAGGCAGTGGCACCCCACTCCAGTGCTCTTGCCTGGAAAACCCCATGGATGCAGGAGCCTGGTAGGCTACAGTCCATGGGGTCGCTAAGAGTCAGACATGACTGAGCGACCTCACTTTCACTTTTCACTTTCATGCATTGGAGAAGGAAATGGCAACCCACTCCAGTGTTCTTGCCTGGAGAATCCCAGGGATGGGGGAGCCTGGTGGCTTGCTGTCTTTGGGGTTGCATAGAGTCGGACATGACTGAAGCAACGCAGCAGCAGCAGCAGCAGCAGCATACTGAAGTTCCAAGAGCTAATAAAAAAAAAATTGACACAACATTTCTTAAAATATGTTTAACCATGAGATCTTTTCTCAAATAATTCCCATTAATATCCCAAGGATCTAATTTCTCTTCAGCATATTTTAGGCAATGGTGTCTTAAGGTGCTATCAATAATTTATATGAATTGTGAAAGCAAGATGATGAAAAGGAAAACATGAAACTTTTGAATATTGGAAAATTTGAAGGGGATGTCCTTGGGGGAGGAAAAAAGGCAGAATAGGTTTCTAGGGGGGTGATGGAGACTAGCTTCACAATTCATCAAATGGAGGTCTGTCAGGGACGAGGGAGCCTGGTGGGCGGCCGTCTATGGGGTCACACAGAGTCAGACAGGAGTGAAGCAACTTAGCAGCAGCAGCAGCAGCTGTGATTTTGTATTATTAACAAGTACCATATGTAAAAGTTGGGGATCTCTTTTGAAGCTGGGACTGTTGTCCATAGTGATTCAGAAATAAAATTCATTTGAACCAAGGGGCAAAGATGATTAAAACAGTTTAACTTGTAACACAAATGGAATCTAAATGGAGATGAAAACAATACAGAAAAATCATAAACGTGGCTTGAAGCCTTGAAAGATTCTTATTCTATTCTGTTTCTGAAACCCTTTATTGAAAATAAAGCACATCCAATTACTCTGTTGATAAATTTTCCCAATTTTCATAACTATTATGTCATTCAATTCTTTATAATATCAAATCTAAATCACATCTCTTACAATTTGAGCCTATTCCATCGCATCTTGCCTTTTGAGCCTATAGTTTTACTATCAGTTAATGGAATTTTGTCATCTTTCGTCTGAATTTTTAAACTAAGCCCTTCTCATCCTTAGAAAAAGGAATTTAAAATGTGTTCTGAAGCTAGATTTCTGCCATAGAGAAAATGACAGCTGTGTCTTCTTCATTTCTGACTGAAGTGTTTTCAGAGCCTCCTAGACAAAATAAGAGACAGCTATACATAAGTGTCTGTTTTCTGGGAAGAGGACAAACGAGATTTTCAGTAACATATTTGAGAAAGGGCTGGGATTTCTCTCTATTTGGCACTTGGAAACACAAAAGCAGTTTATGTGAGGATAAGTTACTGCCTTAATAACTGCCCAGATAAATAAAGTTAGGCAGCATGTGGATTTTTCAATTCCCTTTCAAGTCATCTCTAGTAAAAATGAGGGACTTTGTTGGCATCAGGTGGGGCTTCAAGGGCAGGAAAAGCACCTTGGAAACAGGCTCAGGTGCTCAGAAGGGATTCAGGATTGAGCCTCTACTCCCAGAGTGCTTTTGAACACCATGAAGAATGCATTCATCTACCTTCAGTTCAATAATTAATGTCGCTATTCCTACAGCTACTCTTAGAATAACAAATACAAGCGTCTCAAGACTTTAAAAGGATGTCATTTAAGAGGCTTCATTTCATGACATATTTTGGCCTCAACAAGTGTATTATTATAAGCCTTAGAGTGACACACAGTAGAGATAGTTTTTTTTTTTTTTTTAATTAGGGGGATTTTTATGACCACCACAAAAGAAAAGATAATGGGCTATTAGGATATATTTTTTTTTCATAAAAAGGAGAGCAAAACCTTCAAATCATTGGCATGGTGCTATAGAACCAAACTCTAATTGGAAACCAAATGATTGTTTGCCCTTGACATGGAAGGTGATTTTGACCTCAGAACCCTGGAATTGTTTCATTCAGAGGCTGGTGCTCCTGAAAGGGATTTCAGTCCTAAGTCTCATCTATTTCTAAGGAAATTCTGAAATCAAAGCAACTTCATGGAGAAAAGAAAACCTACACATATATAGACACAGTATCTGTCTCATTTTCCCGGGGTTTTGAGGAACATCCTGTTGTGGCTGTTGACATGAATGGGAGAGCTGTTCTCTGGGTTTTTCTCTGGAGTTCTATTTCTGCCAGTCTTTGGTTCAACGGTGGCTGTTGCTAACCAGCATCTTGCATGCATTTTCCTCTGTATATAAAGGATATTTTGCTTTGTGTACAAGGGTATAGTCATCAGATGTGGCATGCGCTGCACATGATTTTCTACCACTTCTCAAAATTGTCACCGTAGTATCATGTTTATTTTCATATTTTGTATAAGAAAATTAATTATAATCCTATAATTATACTTGTAACTCGATTTTTAACTTATTCATCCTCACGTTGACTAATGTACAGGATACTGATTCTGAATAACGGTGATCTAAAACATGAGTTTTGTATGCTTCTATATTTTGTTTAATATTCTAAATCATCCTTTACCCATTTATTTTTTCTTCATAAGCTAATAAACTCACTTTCTGCATAAACCTATAAATTTGACTTCTGCATGGAGACGAAAACGTCAACCACAGTCTATTCTTGATTCAAGTTACTTCTTTAATGTCCATGATATCTGTACTGGACTTGCTCATTTGGCAAGACATGTTCACTTATAAGTACAGAAACAGCCTTCTCTGAGTGGGAGATAATAACCTTTACACATTTGGAGGTGTATATTTGCCAATGGAAATATGAAAAATAACTAAAATGACAGCTAATTTTGATACTTAAAATGTTGCCCAAGCTCTATCAATAATTTTATATGCATCGCAAATAAGGATAATAAGAAAACTAAATCAGAAATTTATATATTTGGTTCAAAAAAGTTTATAAAGTTTTTTCCTGTTAAGCAATTATAATCTACACTAACATGGCAGAGTCACCCATAGGAAAACAATGACATCTGTGATTTAGACAGGCCTCTTAACAAGTAGATGTTATGTAAAATGGAAAGGTTTATTTTACTTGTCTGTTTGTACATGTGTCCTTTATGTCAATCAGAGATACAATATTTATTATTTAAATAAAATCTAGCTGAATTGATACGAGTGAGAGGGTGGACTCTTTCATCTTTGTGTTAGTGACTTTATGGTGACACTATACATGGAGTGACAGAGATGGATAATTAAAGGCATATTGATTTCAATAATATTTTAATGGAATGTAATCAGTCTTTTAAATTTTGTATCATTCCTGATTCTTAATTTTTTTTGATTTTAAGTATCGAGATTGTTCATTAAATAACCCACTTTTATTCCTCTTTGCCTTTAAATTATGAAAATGCCATAATTAACTTCTTTCAAAACTGCATTTATTGTGTCTCTAAACTCTTCTTTATGACATCCTCAGCATCATCAATTTCAAAACTGAGATGCATCATCTTGTGTTTAATTTGCTGTTACTCAGTTGGTTATGAATACTGTTACCGCGTTTAAGTCCTTTATGCCTTACTCTGCTGTTCGCTCTCATTTTCACATAAACTGGTGTGCAAGCTGAAGTAGATCCTGTTATGTGGAAAGAGTCAGTTAATTCACACTTTGATCTAATAAGATAGGCTCTATCCTTGGATAGGATTTATGGGCATGACAGTAAAGTCTCTCACTCTATACTGGTAGAATCCTCCAGGTTCAACAAGCTGTTAGGCATTTGGAAATCTTTTCTGATTTTTCTATATATGGCTTCTCAGTCTAGCTTTCCAAACTTCCACAGTGTAAATTATCCTTTTTAAAATCTAAAATGTGCTTGAGATATTTCTGAAAATTGTTCTCAATATAGACAGTGTTTAATTGAAGATGGAACTGTAGTTCAAACGCATTCTCCTGAATTGTCATCAGGTGTCTAAAACAGCAGGCAGTCGACTATCTTCTTTTCAGCTAAGCACCTATTAAAGTTACTGGCTGTATTTGTTGTAATACCAGCCAGTTGGAATGAAGCCATTCCAGGCTGACTATCAATCATATATACTGCAGTTTTGACCCACTCTTTCCATGTAATAATCTCATTTCAGTTTCCCTTTAAAATTAGCTAACATGTCTATTTTTAATCCGCAAGTGCCTTGAGCTTCCCTGACATACTTAGTGGGAAAATGTATAGGACACTGTTCCTAATTTATAGAGAGATTATATTCTGAAAGGTCATTTGTAAACTAGTTTAAAATAACACTCATTTCCCCATAGATGATGCTATACTTGTTTAGGTTTGGATGGCAGTCTTCAAGTCTTTATCCTTATAATTTACTATAGCACATGCTTGGTACATGTTGTTCAGTTGCTAAATCGTGTCTGACTCTGTGACCCCATGGACTGCAGCATGCCAGGCTTCCCTATCCTTCACTATCTCCTGCAGTTGGCTCAAATTCATGTCCATTGATCCAATATGCTATCTAAATATCTCATCCTCTGCTCCCCTCTTCTTTTCCTGTCCTAAATCTTTCCCAGCATCAGGGTTCTTTTCCAACGAGTCAGCTCTTCGCATCAGATGGCCAAAGTGTTGGAGCTTCAGCTTCACCATCAGTACTTCCAATAAATATTCAGGGTTGATTTCCTTTAGGATTGACTGGTTTGATCTCCTTGCACTCCAAGGGATTCTCAAGAGTCTTCTCCAGCACCACAATTTAAAAGCATCAGTTCTTCGGCACTCAGCCTTCTTTATGGTTCAACTCTCACATCTGTACATGACTACTGGAAAAACCATAGCTTTGACTATACGGATCTTTGTCAGCAAAATGATGTCTTTGCTTTTTAATATGCTGTCTAGGTTTGTCATAGCTTTACTTCCAAAGGGTAAGCATCTTTTAATTTCATGGCTGCAGTCACCATCCACAGTGATTTTGGAGCCCAAGAAAATAAAATCTGTCAATGTTTCTATGTTCTCCCCTCTGATTGCCATGAAGTGAGGGGACTGCATGCCATGATCTTGTTTGTTTGAATGTTGAATACATGGTAGGTGCTAAATAAAATTTGTGAAATGAGTGACTGTATATAATGTTAAAACTGTAAATTCTAACCATGATGTTGAATACCATTCCTATGAGAAAATGCTTTCAGATTTTCACTTTGGAGTAATGCTGGCTACAAAGTTTTCTGTAATACACTGGAGTAAGTACTCGTTACTGATTTCCCCCACTTCTGAATAGAAACTTCTCAGGTTCCAATAAGTCCATCTTCCTGGGAGGCCTTTTAAGTCCTTGAAAGGTTGTGCCACCCTTTTCTTCCTTCTGCTGGTTCCATTAATTGGTTTCCATCTCCCTAATTCTCCATATGAAATATGTAGTTTCATATATATTTTAAAACATGACTCATCCTGACATTAAGGAGAAAACAATCCTGTTCTTGAGGGGTTTTCTTTTTTGTGTTGTCTTCTTCTTTGTGCTAATGACAAGAAGGTAAAGTGCACCAAATATTTAAAAAGAAAGAAAACAATGCAAAGAGCCCCCCAAATTCTCTTCTATATTTACTTTTTATATATTCTTTTTTGGTTGCTCACAATAAGGAAGCAGACTTTTATGTAAATACTAAAAGGCAGAGATATTTTACTCCCAAAGGACAATTAAAATATTTTTTCTATTTCAAATGTTTTTGGTTAGGTTCTCTTGGACCAGAGTCTGATAGTAGAAGGATGGACTGTAAAGCCTCATGGGTCTTCAGCAGAGTTTATTGGTTAATTTTGGCCATACTGATGCAATTAAAAACCCCTCTGAAAGTCAGTGACAGGCAGCAACAAACAATTCTCTCTTGCTCCTGCATCTGAGATTTGGCAGGGCTCAGCTGAGGTCCTATCACTGCATGGCATATAGAAGAATAGGTAGAAGAAGTGACAGATTTCCTCACTCTGGCTCTAAAATCACTGTAGATGGCGACTGCAGCCATGAAATTAGATTGCCTCTTGGCAGGAAAGGTATGACAAACCTAGACAGTGTGTTAAAAAGCAAAAACATCACTTTGCCAACAAAAGTCTGTATAGTCAAGGCTATGGTCTTTCCAGTAGTCATGGACAGATGTGAGAGCTAGACAGTTAAGAAGGGAGAGCACCAAATAATTGATGCCTTTGAACTGTGGTGTTGGAGAAGACTCTTGAGGGCCCCTTGGACAGCAAAGAGATCAAACCAGTCAATTTTAAAGGAAATCAACCCTGAATACTCTTTGGAAGGACTGATGCTGAGGCTAAAGCTCCAATATTTGGCCACCTGATGCAAACACCTGACTCATTGGAAAAGACCCTGATGCTAGGAAAGATGGAAGGCAGAAGGAGAAGAGGGTGACAGAGGATGAGATGGTTGGATGGTATCACTGATTCAATGGACATGAACTTAGGCAAACTCCAGGAGATGATGAGGGACAGGGAAGCCTGGCGTGCTGCAGTCCATGAGGTCACAAAGGGTTGGACACGACTTATTGCCTGAACAACAATGACAGCTGAGGGAGACCAGGACTGACCACAGACTGGAGGTGGGGCTTAGGTTTGTTCCAGGTGTCCCATTCTTTGGGGATCACAGGGCTACTCAGGCCATGTTCTTTTCGCGTCTGGGGCAGAGTGTAAGAGGACACATCCAGTTGTATAAGCACACCTCAAGCCTCTACTTGTTAATATCCCCTTGGCTAAAAATGTTTTAGCCAATGACCTGACCCCAAGTCAAAGGCCAGGAAATGAAGTCCACATCTTGCAGGAGGAACTGCAGAATCACATGGCAAAGGATAGATTCAAGGAAAGGTATAGAGTTGAGAACAACAATGCCATCTACCACTCAGGACTAAATTGAGAACATGTGCATGCCTCAGGGAGACTAAAATTTTTGTATCTTCTAAAGCCAGTTTTCTTTAAATAGTTGTTTAGTGTTTCTTTCTGGGAGATGGAAAGAAAATAAATGTCTATTGCAACAAATTATGCAAAAAGAAACATTTACTCAGTAATTTACTTGCTTGCCAAACCAGTGCCAATATTTTGAGGGGAAAATGACAAAAAAAAAGTAGTATAATAGTGAAGAGTTCAGGTTCTAGGCCATGTTGCCTGGATTTAAATATCAGTTAAATCATTTAATCTCGTTAGATATAAATATTATTAACATGCTGCTCTTCTGTCTCCAGATTTCTTTTCTTTTTTAATAAGCAAAGTAATACAACTTCTTAGGAGGCAAATAATTTAAAATTACTTAAAATTTAGGCAATAAAATAAAATAGCATTTCAATAAACAAGCATCATTCAGTTTTTGGAATTTCAGCTAATTGCAGTTGACATTTATCTGCCTACAAATGTTCATCTAAAAAATGCTCGGTAGAGCTAGATCTGCAGTAGAGAGACGTGTCTAATTCGAGGGCATTATAGTCTTGTGATAGAGGATGAATTTAAAATCTGACCATTTAGTCCAGTGTTATTTTAACACCTTTATAGATTGACCTTTCACGCATCTCCTGGCATGACTTTTGCCTTAATCCTCCTCTGGTTCTTTTGGTACCTGATGGGGAGAGAGCTAGACTGGATGAAGAAACTGACTGCTCAGGAAAGATACTGAATGCTCATCTGTGAGAAGTTCTGAAACATCATGGGTCATTTAAGGACTTGTATTCAATTAAGTTGCAAGAGATGTGTTTATAAAGTACTTGGAGTAGGAGGTAGGTGAGAATGCAAAAGGCATATTTGTATAACGAAGCTAAATTATTCTACAAGAAAACAGAGTTTGGTTAACATAGGGACTTTAATTTGTGTGTGTGTGTGAGAGATGAACATTTGGAATGGGGTTGAATTGTTAGGGAACAGAAGAAGCTGACTATGTTCTCAACAGAAGACAGAGGAGGACCTATCCTCTAAAGATTCAGTGTCTTTAGAGAAGTGTCCTCTAAAGATGCAGTTGTCCTCCCCTCTAAAGATGGTAAAGTGATCACAAAGATTTGTTGAGAACACCACCAAAACTTAACGCTTTCCTGAGTCATCGTTATGTCTTCATTCATCTCTGATATGTGGCTCATTTTCCCCTTTTCAATTCTGCTAAATTGATCTTGGGCTAAGAGGAAAATTAAGAAGAGAAACTATGGGAGATGGCTTATCAAACATTTATTAAATAGCTGTTATGCACTAGACATTCTTCTAGACATTAAAGACAAAAAATAAAGAGCTTCTATTTTTAACAAGCTAATAGTTCAATAGTAGAGTTTATCATGTAAACCAGTTACTTCTGTGTATCATTTATTGAAAACTTTGCATGTGGCTAAAATACTGATCTCTCTTAAACTCCTTCCATCAGTTTGATACTAAACAGGCAGTCCACGCATTTGCCAGTCAGTGCCTGGACTTCCTAACTTCCACTGGTCTTGTCCTTCTCCCTGTACCCTTCAGAACCATACCCTACACCCTGTCTTAGGCAATATTGGTCTTACCACCAAGATATCAATTCTCAGCACCCTATGTGAACCTGTGACTCTCTTTAGTCCCATTCCCTAGTATTTCACTCCATTTGTTCTTTTTTTTTTTTTTTTTTAATTTTTTTTTATTATTATTATTTTTTAAATTTTAAAATCTTTAATTCTTACATGTGTTCCCAAACATGAAACCCCCTCCCACCTCCCTCCCCATAACATCTCTGTGGGTGATCCCCATGCACCAGCCCCAAGCATGCTGTATCCTGTGTCAGACATAGACTGGCGATTCAATTCTTACATGATAGTATACATGATAGAATGCCTGTCAGGACCTTCAACCCTCTCAACTCTCCCCTACTTCCACACCTCTTTTTCACAGTTCATTTCATCCCACCCTCACCAACCTATGTCCTCAATTCTCTCCTTGACCAGCTTAGAGTCAATAGCCTGTAATCATTCCTTGGCATACATCCTTAACTCCCCTACTTTTCTTTTGCTGGTCAAAACTCTACCTTATTTAAGTATAACTCTGGGCTTCCCTCATGGCTCAGTCAGTAAAGAATCAGTCTGCAGTGCTGGAGAGTCGGGTTGATCCCTGGATTGGGAAGATCCCCTGGAAAAGGAAGTGGCAACCCACTCCAGTATTCTTGCCTGAGAAACCCCATGGACAGAGGAGCCTGGAGGGCTGCGATACATGAGGTCACAAGAGTATGACATGACTAAGTGAACAAAACCACCACCACCACCTGCTTTGTTACATATCTGGAATCAAATAGCTGAATGTGTCTGGAGGGAAATACCCAACTATTCTAGACTTCAGTTCAGCTCAGCTCAGTTCATTTGCTCAGTCATGTGCAATTCTTTGAGACCCCATGGACTGCAGCACACCAGGCTTCCCTGTCCATCACCAACTCCTGGAGCTTGCTCAAACTCATGTCCATTGAGTTGGTGATGCCATCTAACCATCTCATCTTCTGTCATCCCCTTCTCCTCCTGCCTTCAATCTTTCCCAGCATCAGTCTGTTTTCCAATGAATCAGTTCTTCATATCAGGTGCCCAAAGTATTGGAGCTTCAGCTTCATCATCAGTCCTTCCAATGAATATTCAGAATGGGTTTCCTTTGGGATTGACTGGTTTGGTTTCTTTGCAGTCCAAGAGACTCTCAAGAGTATTATCAGGCACCACAGTTCAAAAGCATCAGTTCTTCGGCACTTGGCTTTTTTTATGGTCCAAATCTCAAGTCCATACATGACTACTGGAAAAGTCATAGCATTGAATGTTTGGACCTTGGTTGGCAAAGTAATGTCTCTGCCTTTTAAGTTGTTATAGCTTTTCTTCCAAGGAGCAACCATCTTTTAGTTTCATGGCTGCAGCCACCATCTGCCATGATTTTGGAGCCCAAGAAAATAAAGTTTGTCATTGTTTCCATAGTTTACCCATCTTTGCTGTGAAGTGATGGGACCGGCTGCCATGATCTTCATTTTTTGAATGTTGAGTTTTAAGCCAGCTTTTTCAGTCTTCTCTTTCACTTTCATCAAGAGGCTCTTTAGTTCCTTTTCACTTTCTGCCATAAGGTTGGTGTCATCTGCATTTCTGAGGTTATTGATATTTCTCCCAGCAATCTTGATTCCAGCGTGTGCTTCATCCAGTCCAGCATTTCACATGATGTACTCTGCACATGAGTTAAATAAGCAGGGTGCCTTGATGTACTCCCTTCCTAATTTTGAACCACTTGCTTTTTCCATATCCAGTTCTAACTGTTGCTTCCTGACCTGCATACAGATTTCTCAGGAGGCAAGTAAGGTGGTCTGGTATTCCCTTCTCTTTAAGAATTTCCCACAGTTTATCATGATCCACACAGTAAAAGGCTTTGGTGTAGTCAATGAAGCAGAAGTAGATGATTTTCTAGAACTTTGTTGCTTTTTCTGTGATCCAGTGGATGTTGGCATTTTGATCTCTGGTTCCTCTGCCTTTTCTCAATCCAGCATGAACATCTGAAAGTTCTCAGTTCATGTACTGCTGAACAGTGGCTTGGAGAATTTTGAGCATTACTTCCCTAGCATGTGAGATGGAGTGCAATTGTGCAGTAGTTTGAACATTCTTTGGCATTGCCTGTCTTTTGGATTGGAATGAAAACTGACCTTTTCCAGTCCTGTGGCCGCTGCTGAGTCTTCCAAATTTTCTGGCATATTGAGTGCAGCACTTTCACAGCATCATCTTTTAGGATTTGAGATAGCTCAATTGGAATTCCATCACCTCCACTAGCTTTGTTCATAGTGATGCTTTCTAAGGCCCACTTGACTTTGCACTCCAGGATGTCTGGCTTTAGGTGTGTGAGCACACCATCATGATTATCTAGGTCATGAAGATCTTTTTTGTATAGTTGTTCGGTGTATTCTTGCCACCTCTTCTTAATATCTTCTGCTTCTGTTAGGTCCATCCCGTTTCTGTCCTTTCTTGTGCTCATCTTTGCATGAAATATTTCCTTTGTGTCTCTAATTTTCTTGAAGTTATCTGTAGTCTTTCCCATTCTATTGTTTTCCTCCATTTCTTTGCATTGTTCACTTAGGAAGGCTTAAAAAAAATATCTCCTTGCTGTTCTTTGGAACTCTGCATTCAGATGGGTATATCTTTCCTTTTCTCCTTTGCCTTTCACTTCTCTTCTTTTCTAAGCTATTTGTAAGGCCTCCTCAGACAACCATTTTGCCTTTTTGCATTTCTTTTCCTTGGGGATGGTTTTGATCACTGCCTCGTGTAAAATATTATGAACCTGTGTCCATAGTTCTTCAAACACTCTATCAAATCTAATCCCTTGAATCTATTTGTCACTTCACTGCATAATGGTAAGGGATTTGATTTAGGTCATACCTGAATGGTCTAGTGGTTTTGCCTACTTTCTTCAATTTAAGTCTGAATTTGGCAATAAAGAGTTCATGGTCTGAGCAGCAGTCAACTCCTGGTCTTGTTTTTGCTGACTGTATAGAGCTTCTCCATCTTTGGCTGCAAAAATTATAATCAATCTGATTTTGGTATTGACCATCTGGTGAGGTCCATGTGTACAGTCTTCTCATGTGTTGTTGGAAGAGGGTGTTTGCTATGACAAGTGTGTTCTCTTGGCAAAACACTGTTAGACTTTGCCCTGCTTCATTTTATATTCCAAGGCCAAACTTGCCTGTTACTCCAGGTATTTTTGACTTTCTATTTTTGAATTCCAGTCCCCTATGATGAAAAGAACATCATTTTTTTAGTGTTAGTTTTAGAAAGTCTCGTAGGTTTTTATAGAACCATTTGACTTTGGCTTCTTTGGCATTAGTGGTTGAAGCATAGACTTAGATTACTGTAATATTGAAAGGTTTGCCTTGGAAATTAACAGAGATCATTCTATCATTTTTTGAGATTGTACCCAACTTCTGCATTTCAGACTCTTTTGTTGACTATGAGGGCAATCCATTTCTTCTAAAAGATTATTTCCCACAGTAGTAGATATAATGGTCATCTGAATAAATGTGCCCCTTCCAGTCCATTTTAGTTCATTGATTCATAAAATGTCGATGTTTACTCCTGCCATCTCCTGTTTGACCACTTCCAATTTACCTTGATTCATGGACCTAACATTCCAGGGTTCTATGCAATAATGTTCTTTATAGCACTGGACTTTACTTCCATCACCAATCACATCCACAATTGGGTGTTGTTTTTTCTTTGGCTCTGTCTTTTCATTCTTTCTGGAGTTATTTCTCCACTGTTCTCCAGTATCATATTGGACATCTACTGACATGGGTAGTTCATCTTTCAGTGGTATATCTTTTTGCCATTTCATTCTGTTCATGGGGTTCTCAAGGCCAAGAATACTGAAGTGGTTTGCCATTTCGTTCTGCAGTGGACCATATTTGTCAGAACTCTCCACCATGACCCATGCAACTTGAGTGGCCCTACACAGCATGGCTCATAGTTTACTTGAGTTAGACAGGCTGTGATCCATATGACCAATTTACTATGCTTATTGGTCTCTTTAAATTTATGACCACAAATTTCAAGTGAATTATCAGTCTGCAGCTTCATCCTACTGCATTTCTCCAGTAAATTCATTGTCCTTTTCTCTGGGGTGACTTAAGTTTATATGTTATTCTTTCTTTTTAAACTTCTAACACTTCCTGCTTTATCCTTAGTCTCAGCTAGTTACAGGAATGCTAAGATGAGAGCCACTTCCACTTCCCATCACCGAGTCTGCCCCTGCTTCCTACTTTCCCTCTGGTTTCTATAGACAAGCTGTCCCTCCTTCCCCCAGCAGCCAACTCCTCCATCTCACGCTGGGTCTCCCATGCCTTCTTATTTCCTAGTATGCTTTGCCACTGCAATATCTTGTCTCTCATCAGCTTCATCCTTTTTTGTTTTTCCCTAGTGGATCATTCCTCATTAGCTTATAAACATGGTGTAATAGTTTCCATCTTTAAAAGGAAAAACCTTTCCTTTATGTTCCCTTTCTGCTACCACTCTACCGCTCTATTTTCCTTGATGGTAAGATTCATTGAAAAAATTGCCTAGACTTGCTGTGTCCATTTTCCTCCTCTCATTCTTTCTAATAAATCTACTTGAATCATTGTTTTCTCCCCACCCCTCCACTGAAACTCTTCTTGTTATGGCTGTCCCTGAGCTCTAGCTTGCTAAAGCCAATGTCAGGTCATTTGTGTTCATCTCATTCATTCAACCTCGCAGCAGCATGGCAACACTCTACCTGGCTTAAGGGACCCTAGATATCCAGGTTTTCCTTCTATTTCACTGCTTATTTCTGAGCTTTTCTTTCTGACTTTTCCATTTCCCAATTTTTTTGGCCTTCCTTTTTTGACTACCTATTCCCTCTAGATGACTTCATCCAGCGTCTTGTCATTTAATGCAATTACAGGCTGATGACTTATAAATTTATAAATCTACCTCTAATTTTGCCCCTAAGTTTCAGGCTTGTATATTCAACTGTTCATTTGACTCCACTTTGATGTCTAAGAGATATCCCAAATGGAACATGTTAAGAGGTGAACTCTTGATTTTTTGCTAGCCTCCTTGCTTGTTCCCAATTGTTGTCATTTTGATTAATGTTTCTACATGTCTCTGATTGTTCAGGCCTAGTAACTACTCCTCCCTCATATCTAATCACTTAAAAAGCCATGTTGGCACTTGCTCACTTTAAAAATCTGTCTCAGCCCAGCTACTTCTTTCTATCTGCACTGCTACCATCCTTGTTCAAGTCACTGTCATTTCTATTTTGAGTTTTTGGACTCTCCCATCTTATTTCTGTGCTTTTAATCTTGCCTGGCTGCCATCCATTCTCTTTAGAGCAATCAGAGGGATCCTTTTAAAATGTTAACAGGATCATGTCATGCCCTTGCTTAATATCCTCCAGCACTATGGGTATGATTTAAGCAAATGATATAGAACTCTAGTCAATGGGCCTAAGATTCTGGTCTATATCCAAAGTTTGGTGAAAGAGTGCATTTATATTTTAACTTATAATTATGTTCAGTATATGTACCATAATTCTTTATTAATCTGCTCCTAACAATTTTTTAGCTATCAAATATGGATTAATTTGATGAAGGGGATTTCTAGTTTATAGTTATATTTTTAACTTGATGGGGAAAAGAGCATTCCCTTATCTAATCATTTGATCAATCTCCTTGAAAACAGCTATCTAATATTTCATTGTAATATTTCAATCATGTATCATAACTGAACCCTCTCATATTGTTTCTACATGTTATTATAAAAGAATAAAGATGTTATGAATGCCTCTGTGCATAAAGGGGGAAAAGACTGTATATATCTTGAAGCCCTTCAATACATATTTCTGGGACTTTGTTTAGAAATCTTTTAGAAAAGGATTGGTCCAGGGTCGAAGGGTTGGCATGAGAATAGAAACTGGAGCCTACTATACAGAGTGAAGTAAGCCAGAAAGAAGAACATCAATACAGTATACTAACGCATATATATGGAATTTATCAAGACGGTAATGATGATAACCCTGTATGCGAGACAGCAAAAGAGACACAGATGTATAGAACAGTCTTTCGGACTCTGTGGGAGAGGGCGAGGGTGGGATGATTTGGGAGAATGGCATTGAAACATGTATAATATAATATGTGAAACGAATTGCCAGTCCAGGTTTGATGCGTGATACAGGATGCTCGGGGCTGGTGCACTGGGATGAACAGAGGGATGGTATGCGAGGGAGGTGGGAGGGAGGGTTCAGGATTGGGAACAGGTATACACCCGTGGCAGGTTCATGTTGATGTATGACAAAACCAATACAATATTATAAAGTAAAAAAAAAAGAAAAGAAAATTGATATCTTCCTCTGACCTAGAGTTTTCTTACAGTTTCCCTGAATTCTCTCTATTTTTGTACCAGTGCTCTTTGGAGAGACAATTATATGTGACAAGCAGTATTTAAAATATTTTATAGGATCCAGGAAGTAAAAGGGATTCTGCCTGGTAGCCTCATTACATTGGTGATGTGAAGTCACTGTTGGAGCATGGAATCAAGAAGCAGGGTGGGGGTAAGCGCTGCATGTGTAGTGGGAGTACCACCAGCCTAGCTGAGGATTAGCACTTGGGTTTCAGGGATCCACATGTCACCTTGTTGAGGAGAACGTGAGAACCAAATTGACGAGTTGGGTGCTAGTGAGGCTAAATTGATCTTTGCAATAGGAGCCTTTCTGGGTAGTGGAGGGGAGAGCAGAGAGGAAAGCTAGATTGGAAAGGGACAGGAGAGAGACAATGGGGAAGCTGCTATGTTTGGGAAAGTGAAAGGAGAGATGGAGAAAGATGATGATACATTTTCCCATATATCATGAATTTTTCTAGGAGGTTGTTCAATTCAGTTCAGTTCAGTTGCTCAGTCTTGTCTGACTCTTTGTGGCCCCATGGACTGCAGCGCACCAGATCTCCCTGTCCATCACCAACTCCAGGAGTTTACTCAGACTCATGTCCATTGAGTCGGTGATGCCATCCAACAATCTCATCCTCTGTCATCCCCTTCTCCTCCTGCCTTCAATCTTTCCCAGCATCAGGGTCTTTTCAAATGAGTCAGTTCTTCCCATGAGGTGGCCAAAGTATTGGAGTTTCAGCTTCAAAATCAGTCCTTTCAGTGAATATTCAGGGCTGATTTCATTTAGGATAGACTGTCCAAGGGACTCTCAAGAGTCTTCACCAACACCACAGTTCAAAAGCATCAATTCTTCGGCACTCAGCTTTCTTTGTAGTCCAATTCTCACATCCATACATGACTACTGGAAAAACTATAGCCTTGACTAGAAGGACCTTTGTTGACAAAGTAATGTCTCTGCATTTTAATATGCTGTCTAGGTTGGCCATAACTTTTCTTCAAAGGAGCAAGAGTCTTTTAATTTCATGGTGGCAGTCACCATCTGCTGTGATTTTAAAGCCTATAAAAATAAAGTCTGTCACTGTTTCCCCATATTTTTGCCATGAAGTGATGGGACCAGATGCCATGATCTTAGTTTTCTGAATGCTAAGTTTTAAGCCAACTTTTCCACTCTCCTCATTCACTTTCAACAAGAGGCTCTTTAGTTCTTCTTCTCTTTCTGCCATAAGCGTGGTGTCATCTGTGTATCTGAGGTTATTGATATTTCTCCCGGCAATCTTGATTCCAGCTTGTGCTTCATCCAGTCCAGTATTTCTCATGATATACTCTGCATATAAGTTAAATAAGCAGGGTGACAATATATAGCCTTGATGTATTCCTTTCTCAATTTGGAACCAGTCTGTTGTTTTGTGTCCAGTTCTAACTGTTGCTTCTTGACCTGCATACAGATTTCTCAGGAGGCAGGTGAGGTGGTCTGAAATTCCCATCTCATTAGGAATTTTCCACCGTTTGTTGTGATTGACACAGTCAAAGGCTTTGGCGTAGTCAATAAAACAGAAGTAGATGATTTACTGAAACTCTCTTGCTTTTTCTATGATCCAGCGAATGTTGGCAATTTGATCTCTGGTTCCTCTGCCTTTTCTCAATCCAGCATGAACATCTGGAAGTTCATGGTTCATATACTGTTGAGGCCTGGCTTGGAGAATTTTGAGCATAACTTTGCTAGCGTGTGAGATAAATGCAATTGTGCAGTAGTTTGAACATTCTTTGGCACTGCCTTTCTTTGGGATTGGAATGAAAACTGACCTTTTCCAGTCCTGTGGCCACTGCTGAGTCTTCCAAATTTTCTGGCCTATTGAGTGCAGCACTTTCACAGCATCATCTTTTAGGATTTGAGATAGCTCAATTGGAATTCCATCACCTCCACTAGCTTTGTTCATAGTGATGCTTTCTAAGGCCCAATTGACTTTGCACTCCAGGATGTCTGGCTTTCGGTGCGTGAGCACACCATCATGATTATCTGGGTCATGAAGATCTTTTTTGTAGAGTTGTTCTGTGTATTCTTGCTTCTGTTAGGTCCATCCCATTTCTTTCCTTTATTGTGCCCATCTTTGCATGAAATGTTCCCTTGGTATCTCTAAATTTCCTGTAGAGATCTTTAGTTTTTCCCATTCTATTGTTTTCCTCTATTTCTTTGCATTTATCACTGAGGAGGCTTTCTTTTTCTCCTCGCTCTTCTTTGGAACTCTGCATTCAGATGCTTATATCTTTTCTTTTTTCCTTTGCCTTTCCCTCCTCTTCTTTTCACAGCTGTTTATAAGGCCTCCTCAGACAACCATTTTGCCTTTTTGCATTTCTTTTTCTTGGGGGTGATCTTGATCTTTGTCTCCTATACAGTGTCATGAACCTCCATCCATAGTTCTTCAGGCACTCTGTCTATCAGATTTAATCCCTTGAATCTGTTTGTCACTTCCACTGTATAATCATAAGAGATTTGATTTAGGTCATACCCAAATGGTCTAGTGGTTTTGCCTACTTTCTTTAAGTCTGAATTTGGCAATAAGGAGTTCATGATCTGAGCCACAGTCAGTTCCTGGTATTGTTTTTGCTGACTGTATAGAGCTTCTCCATCTTTGGCTGCAAAGAATATAATCAATATATTTGAAAAAATCAAATATAATCCGATTTCAGTATTGACCATCTGGTGATGTCCATGTGTAGAGTCTTCTCTTGTGTTGTTGAAAGAGGGTGTTTGCTATGACAAGTGCATTCTCTTGGCAAAACTCTGTTAGCCTTTGACCTGCTTCGTTTTGTACTCCAAGGTCAAATTTGCCTGTTACTCCAGGTAGCTCTTGACTCCCTATTTTTGCATTCCAGTCCCCTGTAATGAAAAAGACATCTTTTTGGGGTGTTAGTTCTAGAAGATCTTGTCGATCTTCATAGAACCATTCAGCTTCTTCAGCATTACTGGTCGAGGTATAGAC
This sequence comes from Capricornis sumatraensis, assembly GCF_032405125.1. NCBI lineage: Eukaryota > Metazoa > Chordata > Mammalia > Artiodactyla > Bovidae > Capricornis > Capricornis sumatraensis. Next base: position 35,713,155 of record NC_091085.1, on the reverse strand, counting down.
TTGGATTACCGTGATACTGAATGGCTTGCTTGGAAATGAACAGAGATCATTCTGTTGTTTTTGAGATTGCATCCAAGTACTGCATTTCATACTCTTTTGTTGACTATTATGGCTACTCTATTTCTTCTAAGGGATTCCTGCCCACAGTAGTAGATATAATGGTCATCCGAGTTAAATGTGCCCATTCCAGTCTTAGTTTGTTGATTCCTAAAATGTCAAAGTTCACTCTTGCCATCTCCTATTTGACCATTTCCAATTTGCCTTGACTCGTGGACCTAACATTCCAGGTTCCTATGCAATTGCTCTTTACAGCATTGGACTTTTTTCCATGATTAGGTTGTTATAATGCTCTAAATTGCTTTAATGTTTTCCAGTTGTTAGATTCTTATTTGGATAAGATTCCATGCCTTATGACTTGCTTCCAGGCAAAGAGTAAGTTGGCCTGGAGTAATGTGGCATACTATTATGATCAGGAATATTTATTGTGGTGACTTTGGGTGCATTGGGTAAGGGCAGGAATTCAAGCAGTGGCTGCTCTGTTATTGTCATTGGGACTTAATTAAATCTTCAGGTTGATGTGATCTAGGGAAATGTGGTTATGTTTACAATTGCCGAAATTTACCAACTACTAAAAGTGATTTGTTAACGTGTTTATAAAAGAATATTTTCTGTGTTTTCAGTTTATATTTCATCACAAGCCTTACTATTTTTTAAATTGATAATTTTGTGCATTTTGAAGAATATATGTATTTATTAATGCCAAGAAAAATAACATTGATTTTATTAATAGCTTCTAGTGAAATGTCAGCTAATAGCACAACATTCAGAATTATGACCTACTTGACCAGGTAGAGTTCTGCAAGCTTGAGAAAAAAAATTAATGGGTATAAGAAAAAAAATCACAGTAGATAAACAGGTTATGAGCCAAACACTTTATAATTTTAGTGATGATTGCGATTAATTGTAATTATTTTTAAGAGAATAATTATCTTGCTAAATGCTTATTTAACTGCCTTCATGGAATAAGACTTCCTTTTAAGTAGAAATGCAAGTTTATTAAATCAATGCATATTGCATAGTGGCTTCATAGCAAATTGCTAATAAAAAATTGAGATTTTTAGAATTTCTTGACTATATCCTGTTTACTGTGCCCCAGTGACATTATATATATATCCACAACAGTGTGATGTAGATGAACGCAAGGCATGATTAGAGTTTTAACTACCAAACTACAGTCCAGGGTGATTTGTTTTTTCTAAGATGCAAATAAAGAGAGCATGCCCTTGAAACCTTTATCACCTTGTGTATCCAAACAGTCCAAATGAGTTGTGATGGGTCTGTTTTTAATATCTTGGAACAACTGGTTTTTGAAATGTCACGATTGGAGATTTTATGGTGTCACTTAATGTGAAATAAAACATGAAGGGACTTCAGGGGAAACTTGTCTCTTTGTGGATATGACAGCAGGCCTAGCTTGGCTGTGCAGTAGGTCAAGGCCAGGGGCCCTTCATGGTCCACCTTGTCATGTAGCACTTCTCTGCTGCTCTTGATCCTCTCTTTCCCTCTCAGAAATGCATTCTCCTGAATTCACATTTGGTTAAACTCACCACATATTTATTATTGCTCTAAGTTCTGTTTGGAAAGAGACAGCATATTAAACATATCCATTTGTTTTAAAAGTATACATGGGATTCTATGGAGGACACTAATGAGATAAGGCACACAAGCCAGCCATCAAGAAATGCACAAACTAATTAGCAGAGAATATACAGAAACATGCAACAGTCAAATAACAAAATGAAGTTCTATGGTGTCGAGTAAGAAGAGGAAGACTGTGTGTGAATGTTGCTATAGAAATCCAGAGGTGGGAGAGTGTTGGACAGGGTGTCTGTCAGAAGTGAGGAAGTGACTTGCAGAGGTGGGAAGCCTGCCTGAGCAGGGCTAAGGCACGAATCTCTTCCTCTTAGATCCACACTAGTGATAGCTAATGACAAATATGCTTATGCTGATGTGCTCCTGAAGTGATTTTAGGGAGATGCTGCATTGTTGAGTTTGTTTTCTTATCCAGTAGGGATCTTAAATGTAAGGCTGTCACCACCAGAAGGAAAGGGAAACAGCCAAAATAATGTGAAGAGCAAATTTTTTGGCAATTAAAAGGTCTGAATTTTAGTCCCTAAGCTGTCAATTCACTTTTGTTAAAGTGATTTAAGATGAGTCATTTTGTTTCTCTTCACTTATAAAATGAATTTTTTGGGTAGGATGCTCTTCGAGGTCCCTTCCAACTTTGGGGTTCTGTGAGTTGGTACTGTAGTAGGCTGGGTAGATCAATCTCTGGACAGAAGAGCCTTTAGGTACTATTAGCTTTCCCAGTGGCCTACTACTATGTGTGGTTTACCTTATACTCTAGTAAGATCATGGATGTAAAGGCCTTGCATTTTGTACTTTCAGATTAGCTAGACTGTTAAGTTTAGAAAGCTTACGTAAGAGTTCCTTTTTGGTTACTCTACAAGAACAATGATGTTACTTTCACTCTTTTATAAGAGAACCCTTTGAGAATAAAATGGCTTTAATGTTTCATAGGGTCAAACAATTCTGAACAGCCCAGAGTGCATTATTCTTATCATGGCTTAGCAGGTGCCCCTGAGTAAGAAGACTCTCTAAATATTTAATGTGAAACTCTTGAAAACTGTCCATCTTTTCTTCTTGGACTGGCCTCATGCTTAGTATTTATTAAGAAACACACATGTATTCAGATTTAAAAACTTCATTGTCTTAATTTGATTCTCAACTAACATTCATTGAACATTCACTGTTTCTTCAGCATTGTATTATGCATTAGGGACACTGCATATTAAGGTCTTTTTTCCTCAAGGACTCTGAAATCACCCTTTTAAGGTTAGAAATAGAACAGAAACTGAGCTAATTGTAACATTAAATGACACAATAGGTCACTGCAAGGTTTGTATACTTTTATCATCATCTAAAACACTGTATTCATCTACTTATGTATAATTATCTTATTATATATTCAACTTCTTCTTCTGTAATTTAAAATGTAGCAGCTGTAACTAATTTGGATATCAACCACCTGCTGTGCTGTGCACATATCTATAAAACTTTATTCTACAATCTGGAATATATCTAAAAATATTCAGAAGTAAATATATCATCATTAACCTGTCATATACAGTGACAGTCTCACAGAAATAAAAAATGAAAGCAAACTGAATGAATTGTGAGGCAGAAGTCCTGAATTAACCCCTAATTCTGCATTTCACCTGGATGGACTCCTTGGAGGCAGGGCAGCATCATGGGAAGCTGGGAGTCATTTTTCTTGCATTTGTCTTTGTGTTGTCACACAAAGTATAGGCTTGTGAGAAACTGTTTCCAATCAGGTTACTATCAATAGTTTCTATCAGAATGAGGATAAGCATCTAGGATTCTGCTCCTTCCTCAGTGAAAGGCATAGTGCATAAAAGAATGAGTCAGCAATCCTCTCTATACTGGGGAGGTATGAGATGGAGCTATGTGGTACCAAGACTATAATAGAATTTTACAAGTGGCCTTAATAAAAATCTTTCTTCTATGGCTCAACCATAATTATTCATATCCTTAGCAGAATCACCCTTTTTGAAGTTTTCAACAAGGTTGGCTGTTCTTTCTTTGTAAAGCAAAAATTCCTCCTCTTTGTTAAAATAAACAAACCTTGCTACTTATTAAAAACACTGGAAAATACAACTGAAAAAAAAATGAAAAAGGAAACAGATTTGTAATGTTACCTCTCAGGGAGAGCCACTCTTAACGGTGTAGAGCCCAGCCTTTTCTTTCCAAGCCTATTTATCCATGCATTTTAAAAAATGGGACTATGCTATAAATACTCTTTTAAAACTAGTTTTCTCATTTAACTATATGCTACATAGCATTTTTCTTGTTATCAACTATTTGTAATAGATACAAAATAACAGACACAAATCAGATCTGTGCAAAAAAATAAAAACATTTCCTAACTGCATGAGCTCTCCTTGATTCTAAGTGTCTTTTTTTGGTCTTAGCAGCAAGAAATATAATGAGTCTTCAAGTTATTCTTGTCTTTTCCAATTTAAAACTCAGACTCTTTTTGGCAGTCAAATTCAAGAACTGTAATCTCAGGTGCTGTTCAAAACTTGTCCTCCAAATTTCTTTCCTTTCTGAGGAGATTTGCCCCACCTTATCCTTTTCTAATTCACAGACTTGTGCTCATCTGAAGTGTCAGAAAAGGAAGGGGACATCTCTGAAAAGTATGGAAGGGCTGGTGGGTAGGGTGTGTTTCACCCGCAAGTTCTCCCCCTGCTGTATCTCATCACTAATGTCTTTGTCTCGTTTGGTCTCTGGCACTAAGGATGCCTGTTGCAATCACAGCCTCAGGCTAGTAAGGTAGCGAACGCCTCCACTGATCTCCAAATAGTATGTTTCTTGTCCTTCTCTTGTCTCTGTGCAGCTGCTGCTGATTCTTGGCACTGGTGAACTTGCTGGGATTTCAGGACATATGACAGCATCTAAGCATGCCGTTGAGGCTTTAGAAGCATCATGGCTGTTACTTCCCTCTCTCCAACCTCAGATTTGTCCCCACCCCCTTAAGACTTATGCTGTTTGGGGTCTCTTTACACCTAGGCAGTCCTTTGGGGTGGAAGCTGGCAGGTTGGCTGATGCTTCCAACCAACTTCAGTAGCTTGCTCTGGGTCTGCAAAAATCCACACCTTCCCATGTAGTTGTGCCTCTCGATCATCTCTTGGGATCCGTTTTTAAATTCTCCACCACAAGGCGAATACCAGGAGTGGGGCCAGGATCAAATAAGATGGAAATGTGCTCACCATATAGTTTCCAAAAGCGGATTCTCTACCATTCTTCATTTCCCATTTTATCTACAATCTCGAAAAAGATGAGTAAATCAGTTCTATCTCTGGAGGGGGCATGAGTTTGATCCCTGATCTGAGATCCTGTAAGCCCCTGCACAGTGCGATGACACAAAATGTTCTTCCTTGTTTCTTTTCTCTTCTGATTATAAAACTGGTTCATGGTCTACCTCTAATTTTGTTTCTTTATGGTCTCATTTTTGGAAATCCTGTTTAGGCTTATGGCTTCAGCTCTTAACTGTAGTCATGAATGAATGAATGAAGTCGCTCAGTCGTGTCCGACTCTTTGCGACCCCATAGACTGTAGCCTTCCAGGCTCCTCTGTCCATGGGATTTTCCAGGCAATAGTGCTGGAGTGGATTGCCATTTCCTTCTCCAGGGGATCTTCCCAACCCAGGGCTCGAATCCGGGTCTCCCGCATTGTAGACAGAAGCTTTACCATCTGAACCACCAGGGAAGTCCTTATGACTCCTGAATTTTTATTTCTAGTCTTGGTCACTCTTACTAAGGACCAGTCCCACATTTAAACTACTTGCTGAAAATCTTTACATAAGGGTCTTTCTGGGACCTTTAATTCAAAATATGAGGACAGAACTCATTGTCTTTGATATTCCTGATTGATAATGGCATTGTGCTAGCAACATAGCCTGGGGAAATGACTGTTATGTCACTAGACCTGTCCTTTGAGGACAAGGGCTGTGAGGCCCAGGACATTTTGACATTGTTTTGGCACAGTACACTTCCCTGTTCTCTATTACATCAATGCCAAGTAGTTGGTACACAGTAAACTAAATGATTAAAAGGATAAAGGTCAGATCAGCAACTGAATAAGACACGACTGGAAAATGAAGCAATCTTGGAGTTATCTGAAAGAATTGCAATAATTGACAAGTCACACCATTGACTTCTTAGCATCTAAAATGATGCTTGATACATAAAAAGTAATCAATAGATATTCTGACCTAATTAATAAATGCATGTACAGTGCTTAAAACTGACCACAGATGAAAATGAACATGTGTTTTTGACAAATAAATGGTTCTTTTAGCTCATTCAGGCTGCATCAACATACATATCATAAACTGGGTAGCTTATAAATAACAGAAGCATGGAATGTCCCCTGCTGGTCCAGTGGTTAAGTCTTTGCCTTCCAATGATTCGAGTACGGGTTTGATCCCTGGTCAGGGAGCTAAGATACCACATACCTAGTGCCCAAAAAGCCAAAACGTAAAATAGAAGCAATACTGTAACAAATTCAATATAGACTTTAAAAATGTTCCACATTTAAAAAAATCTTTAAAAAAATAGCAGAAGCTTATTTTTCACAGTTCTGGAGACTGGGGAGTCTGAGATCAAGGTGGCAGCACGGTCAGGTTCTGGTGAAGGCTCTCTTGCTGATTGCTTCAAAGCCGGTGCCTACTCTCTGTATCTTCAGATAGTTGAAGGGGCAATGGAGCTCTCTGGGATCTCTTTACAAGCTGTCCCAAAGACCCTACCTCCTAATAACATCATATTGGGGGTTAGGATTTCAACATACGAATTTGGGGAGAGCATAGGCATTCAGACCATAGCATTCTTGCCTCTGGCTTCCCCAAATCCATGTCTTTCTCACATGCAAAATACATTCATTCTATGCCAGTAGTCCCCAAGTCTTAATTAGTTCCAGCAACAACTCAAAAGCCTGAAGTCCAAAGTGTCCTCTAAGTTAGATACAAGTGAGACTTGAGGCTGATTCATTCTGAGGCAAAATTTCTCTCTAACTGTGAACCTGTGAAATCAAACAAGTCATGGGTTTTCAAAATACAATGATGGGACTGGCACAAACAGAGAGAAATAGGAAAGAAAAAGGTGACAAGTCCCAAACAAGGCCAAAACCCAACAGTACAAACAGCATTCAGTAGTAAGGATTGAAAATAAGTTCCTTTGCCTGGGAGCTCTGCCACCAGGCCTGTGGGGTGGGGGCATGGATCCCACCTTCTGTACACACTGGGACAGCCCCACCCCCATGGATTTGCTAAGTGAAGCCTGTGTGGCTGCTTTCACAGGTTCAAGTTTCCTGTATGTGGCTCTCTTGGGATGGAGCCACACACCGATATCTCTGCTGCGCTGGGGTTGGTGGGGTGGTGACTGTTGAGCATCGCTTTAGCAGGGACTTTCTGCAGTTTGTTACCCTCACCACCAAGGCGCACTCTGCCTGCATCATGTGCCTGCAGCTCTGGGAAGCTCCATCCTTGAAATCTGGAGCCATACTTGATGGCTCTGCTAGGCAACGGTAGGGTCCCTGTGGCTTTAGGTGGCATTCGTCTGGCCTGCTGAAACCCAGGCAATGCCCTCCTTCTTTTGAAACTGAGGAAGTAGCCCTGATGATCTCGGAGTCCTTTTTGGGGTCTTTCTGTTTTTGGCTTGAGGAATATTGCTCTTTTGCTGCTGAATGACTATGCTATGACACCATCCTGTAAAATCTAAGAAGTCTGACAACTGTGCTTCTTTCCTTCCTATCACTTTCTCTTTCAGTTCAAATGGGCAGTTTGCCTACTGGCATGGTTGATTAAATCTATGGCTCACATCCATACTGCTCTCCTTATAAAAGTTTCCACAGACACACCCTTAGTGTTCACTTCTGAACATCTTTCTCATATTTTTGAGATATGAATAGGCAGAGAATTTTCTGGATTTTAAAGTCTGGTTCTTTGGAAGTTAATAGGACTTAACTGTCTTCAAGTTGTCTCTTTTTTCTTGCATTTTACGGTAAGCTTTCAAGGGAAGTCAAGTTGCACCTTTAATACTTTGTTTAGAAATAGCTTCAACCAAATATTCAATTGCATTAATCACAAGTTCTACCTGCCACAAAACACCAGGACCCAAACATAATTCAACTAAAATATTTGCAACTCTATAACAAATATCACCTTTTCCTCTAGTTTCCCATTTCTGTCTGAGACCTCATCAAGATGGCCTTTGCAGTCTATATTTCTACCAACATTCTGTTCCTGACCATTTATGTATTCTTTAAGGGACTGATATTTTCTGTATAGTTCTCTTCTTCTTCTGCACCCTCTCCAAATTCACTCTAATGGTTCATTCATGACAATATCAGCTTTTTCTAGCATCTACTTAAAAACTTTTACAGACTCTATCAATTACCCCATTCCAAAAAGGCCTCTACATTTTCAGGTATTTTTAAGGGCAGCACACAACTCTTGGTACTAATTTTCTGTGTTAGTTCAGCTGGGTCGCTGTAACAGAATTACCACAAATTAGGTGGATCATAAATAGTAGACGTTTATTTCTCACAGTCTTGAAAGCTGGGAAGTTCAAGATCAAGATGCCAGCATATTGGGATATGGTGAAGGCTCTTCATGATCAAGGAAGAGAGTGTCTGAAATTGAGTGTAGGGCCATATCAAAGAAGTGAGAGGCTAAGGCACTGGGAGGCTCATATACATACATGGATATTAAAATCACAGGAATTACAGGCATGACAGAAGCAAAATTCTTCTAGAAAGGAGGGGAGTGACTGCAACCCGTTGAGATTCAGGTATATTCTGATTGTGAAATCCAGCGCTGAGCATTTCTAAAGTGAAGGAGGATGGATGGTTTGAAAGCTGACTGAGGAGCATGAAAGACATCTACTCCATCTCCAGCACTGTGAAGGAGAATAGAATATAGGGGAATGGACAGTGCCTAACTGTGAATCTCAGAGGACACAATGGAAGTGTTCAGGACTTGAGTGGATGGAGTCAGAAAAAGGTCTGTGACAGGTGTGGAGGGATTAGCAAGCAGAGATACATAAAGTGGGTGAAGGACACCGAAAGATCAGGACTAAAGATCTCAGGATGAGGCAAGGCAGTTTGTGAAACTGTGTTGAAGAATAGGGAGGCTGGGGGGACTGTCCAGTTCCAAGACTTTTTCTCAGTCCTTATTAATGGAGCTGTGATGGTAGGTGAAGTACATAACTGTTATGATCTGATGGATCTCAGATGCTTTCTTATGATTTCCACTGAAAGAGATGACAGCTGTGGAATCCAGAAAAGAGAACTCTGCTGAATTTTTTTAAAATTGAAGTATAGTTGATGTACAGTATTTCAGGTATATAGCACAATAATTCTGTTATATACTAATGTGTGTGTATATGTGTGTGTATGTGTGTGTGCAGGCTCAGTTGCTCTGTCATGTCCCACTCTTTGCAACCACATGGACTGTATCCTGTCAGGCTCTTCTGTCCATGGAATCTTCCAGGCAAGAATATTGGACTGAGTTACCATTTTCCAATTCAGGGGATTTTCCCAACCCAGGAATTGAACCTGCATCTCTTACGTCTCCTGCATTGGCAGGTGGAATCTTTACCACTGGGCCACCTGGGAAATCCTATATATATGTATGTGTATGCATACTTTTCCAAATTCTTTTCCATTAGAGATTATTAAAGATATTCAATATAATTCCCTGTGCTATCCAGTAGGTCCTTTTTCTTTATCTATTATATATATATATATATTAGAGTGTATCTGTTAATCCCAAATTCCCAATTTTTCCCTCCCATGCCCATTTCCCCTTTGACAGTCATAAGCTTGTTTTCTATGTCTGTTAGTCTATTTCTGTTTTGTAAATAAGTTCATTTGTATCAATTTTTTAGATTCCACCTACAAGTGACATCATATGATATTTGCCTTTCTCTTGTCTGGTTTACTTCACTTAGTATGATAATCTCTTGGAGAAGGCAATGGCACCCCACTCCAATACTCTTGCCTGGAAAATCCCATGGACAGAGGAGCCTGGTGGGCTGCCACCTATGGGGTCGCACAGAGTCAGACACAATTGAAGTGACTTAGCAGTATGATAATCTCTAGGTCCATTCATGTTGCTGCAAATGGCATTATTTCATTTTTTATAGCTGAGTACTATTCCATTATATATATAGAGAGAGATATAAAAACAGATACTATAAAACTCCTAGACAAAAACATAAGCAGAATACTCTTTGATATAAACGAGAGCAATAATCTTTGGATCTGTCTCCTAGAGTAATCGAAGCAAAAGATATAACATCTTCTTTATCCATTCATCTGTTGATGAACATTTAGGTTGCTTCTGTGTCTTGGCTATTATAAATGCTGCTGCAGTGAACCCTGGAGGACATGTATCTTTTTGAATTACTGTGTTCTCTGGATATATGCCCAGGAGTAGGATTGCTGGATTATATGCCAACTTTATTTTTAGTTTTTTCTTTTTAAATTTTTCTTTTTACTTTATTTTACTTTACAATACTGTATTGGTTTTGCCATACATTGACATGAATCCACCACAGGTGTACATGAGTTCCCAAACATGACCCCCCCTCCCACCTCCCACCCCATATCATCTCTCTGGATCATCCCCGTGCATCAGCCCCAAGCATCCTGTATCCTGCATTGAACATAGACTGGCGATTCGTTTCTTACATGATAGTATACATGTTTCAATGCCATTCTCCCAAATCATCCCACCCACTCCCTCTCCCTCAGAGTCCAAAAGTCTGCTCTACACATCTGTGTCTCTTTTCCTGTCTCGCATACAGGGTCATCATTACCATCTTTCTAAATTCCATATATATGCATTAGTATACTGTATTGGTGTTTTTCTTTCTGGCTTACTTCACTCTGTATAATAGGCTCCAGTTTCATCCACCTCATTAGAACTGATTCAAATGTATTCTTTTTAATGGTTGAGTAATACTCCATTGTGTATATGTACCACAGCTTTCTTATCCATTCATCTGCTCATGGACATCTAGGTTGTTTCCATGTCCTGGCTATTATAAACAGTGCTGTGATGAACACTGGGGTACATGTGTCTCTTTCAATTCTGGTTTCCTCGGTGTGTATGCCCAGCAGTGGGATTTCTGGGTCATAAGGCAGTTCTATTTGCAATTTTTTAAGGAATCTCCACACTGTTCTCCATAGTGGCTGTACTAGTTGGCATTCCCACCAACAGTGAAAGAGGGTTCCCTTTTCTCCACACCCTTTCCAGCATTTATTGCTTGTAGACTTTTGGATCGCAGCCATTCTGACTGGTGTGAAGTGGTACCTTGTTGTGGTCTTGATTCGCATTTCTCTAATAATGAGTGATGTTGAGCATCTTTTCATGTGTTTGTTAGCCATCTGTATGTCTTCTTTGGAGAAATGTCTATTTAGTTCTTTGGCCCATTTTTTGATTGGGTCATTTATTTTTCTGAAATTGAGCTGCATAAGGTGCTTGTATATTTTTGAGATTAGTTGTTTGTCGGTTGCTTCATTTGCTATTATTTTCTCCCATTCCGAAGGCTGTCTTTTCACCTTGCTTTTAGTTTCCTTTGTTGTGCAGAAGCTTTTAATTTTAATTAGATCCCATTTGTTTATTTTTGCTTTTATTTCCAGAATTCTGGGAGGTGGATCATAGAAGATCCTGCTGTGATTTATGTCTGAGAGTGTTTTGCCTATGTTCTCCTCTAGGAGTTTTATAGTTTCTGGTCTTACATTTAGATTTTTAATCCATTTTGAGTTTATTTTTGTGTGTGGTGTTAGAAAGTGATCTAGTTTTATTCTTTTACAAGTGTTTGACCAGTTTTCCCAGCACCACTTGTTAGGAACCTTCATACTGTTCTGCACAGTGACTGTACCACTTTACAGTCCCATCAACAATATAGGTAGATTCTTTTATCTGCATACCTTCTCCTGTGTCTATTTGTACACTTTTGATGAATGGCCATTCTGACCTGTGTGAGATTATATAAAACTGTGCCTCATTATAGTTTTAATTTGCATATCTCTAATAATTAGCAGTGTTGAGTGTCTCTTTATGGCCTGTTGGCCATCTGTATGTCTTGTATCTCTATATAGATCTTCTGTCCACTTTTTGATTGGGCTTTTTTAAAAAAAAATTGAGCTGTGTAAGCTATTTGTATATTTTGGAAATCAAGCCCTTATCAGTCACACTGTTTGCAAATATTTTCTTCCATTTCATAGTTTGTCTTTTCATTTTATGATTTCCTTTGTTGAGAAAAATCTTTTAAGTTTAATTAGGTCCCATTTGTTTATTTTCGCTTTTGCTTTCATTACTCTGGGAGACAGATCCAAAGATTGTTGCTCTGGTTTATGTCAAAGAGTATTCTGCTTATGTTTTCCTCTAGGAGTTTTATAGTATCTGTTTTTATATCTAGGTCTTTAATCCATTTTGAATTTACATTTGCATATAGTGTTAGTGAATGTTACAACTTCATTCTTGTATATGTAGCTGTCTAGTTTTCCCAGCACCACTTATTGAAGAGACTATTCTTGCCTCCTTTGTTACAGATTAATTGACCATAGGTGCATGGGTTTGTCTCTGGGCTCTCCTGTCCCATTGATCTGGGGGCTTTCCAGGTGGCACTCGTGATGAAGAACCTGCCTGCCAATGCAGGAAACACAAGAGACCTGGGTTTGATCCCAGGGTCGGGAAGATCTGTTGGAGGGAAATGGCCACTCACTCCAGTATCCTTGCCTGGAGAATCCCATGGACAGAGGAGCCTGGCGGGCTACAGGACATATGATCGCAAAGTGTTGGACATGACTGAAGAGACTTGGTATGCACACACATTGATCTATATGTCTATTGTTGTGCCAGCATCATCCTGTTTTGATCACTGTAGCTTTGTAGTATAGCATGAAGTGAGGAAGTATGATTCTTCCAGCTCCATTCTTCTTTCTTTCAAAAAGACTATCTTGTCTGTTTGGAGACTTTTGTATTTCTATACAACTTTTTTAAAAAATCTAGTTCTGTGAAAAACGCCATTGGTAATTTTATAGGGATTGTATTGAATCTGTAGATTGCCTTGGGCAGTTTGTCATTTTAACAATATTGCTTCTTCAGTTTCAAGAACATAGTATATCTTTCCATCTGCTTGTGTCATCTTAAACTTGTTTCATCAGTGTTCACATAGTTTTAAGAATACAGGTCTTTTGCCTCCTCAGATAGGTTTATTCCTAGATATTTTATTCTTTTTAAATGCAATGGTAAATGGGGTTATTTCCCTAAATTTTTCTTTCTAATATTTTCTGTTAGTGTATATAAATACAACATATTTCTGTGTATTAATTTAGTATTCTACAAGTTTACCAGATTTATTGATAAGTGATAGTAATTTTCTGGTAGTGTCTTTAGGATTTTCTGTGTATAGTATTATGAAATGACAGTATTACTTCTCTCTTTCCAATTTGGATTCATTTTATTTCTTATTATTCTCTGATTGTTGTGGCTAGGACTTCCAAAACTACATTGAATAAAAGTGATGAGACTGTATATCTTTGTCTTGTTCCTAATTTTAGACAGAATGCTTTCAACTTTTCACCACTGAGTATGATGTTAGCTGTGCATTTTTCATATATGGCCTTTAAGATTCTGCTGAATTTTATGAACTGCACCCCCATAATCAGAAAAAACTCTTAATTTTTAAAAGCATTTTTATTATTTTAAAACATCATAGTGATGATAAGAGTGATCATATATCTCTTCAAGGATCTCTTCAATGGGCTATAGGAGGAATAATATTGCTGCTTGAATTCAGCTATTTAAGAAGGAAAAATTTCACTGGTTCCAGTAAAGAAATGAAATATAGTGCCTGTAATGAACACTGGTTGAGGATGATGGTAATTTACATTGAGAATTATGTAAGAACAAAGTTTATGGTTCCTGTGTCTTTATAACATTATGGTTATTTTATCACCATGGGTTGGCACACTGTTTAAGGAGATATTATTGTCTTCATTTTATAGATGAAGAGTCTTTGGTTCAGAGAAGTTAAATAAGTTAAAGCCAAAATTTGAACCTAACTTGTTTTAGTCCAGGCTCTTACAGTTGGCCATTTGCTCATGCTTGTACAGTGTTTTCATATAAATTACCTTATTTGCATAGATAAAGGTTTTGTTTGGTTTTATTGATGCTCCTCCAAGCTCCCCAGAATATCAGAGTTCATTTTAGCCAGCAGAACTTGCTCTAGATTTATGTAAGAGTTATATCTTACTGATCCTCATAATCCACATGTCTTTGTTGTTTTCCTGCAAATGAATAGGTTAAAGGAGCATAATTGCCTGCCCACTAGAATTCTTGTAGTTTTTCTATGAAAACAAACTGCCATGAAAACCTGATAACAAAAGGACCTTAAAATAAAGAATACAGTAAATCTCTCTGGAATTTAGCATGATTTTTCTTGTCTCTCCTGATTTTCTAATGGAACATTTTCATATTTGATATATGCAAAAGAATACTTATACTATATATACAAAGTATGTAAGAAATTAATAAAAAGAAAATGAGCCTACTCCCCCAGCCATGAGTGGAAGGATACTGACAGTTTGAAGCTCTCTGAGGCTTCTTCCCAAGCCCTTCTTCCTGCCTTCCATTAAAGGAAAACATTCTGTGCTGGTGTTTATGATTCCCTTGTTTTAAAGATGATGCACCCCCTAGGAAATATGTTGGTTATATTTTTTCAAGACTTTCAAAGTCTTTCAAGTTTTATGCATGTTGTATTACTACATTATCTTTTTTAGACTTGTTTATGTTTCTTTCTCCTGACAGTTTGTTTCAAACTATATTATTAATATGTGTGCGTGTATGCTAGTCACTTCAGTTGTGTCTGACTCTTCGTGACCCTATGAACTGTAGCCTGCCAGGCTCCTCTGTCCATGGAATTCTCCAGGCAGGAATATTGGAGTGGGTTGCCATGCTTTCCTCCAGGGGATTGTCCCAACTCATGTTTCGAACCCGTGTCTCTTACATCTCTTGCATTGGCAGGAGGGTTCTTTACTACTAGAACCACCTGGGAAGCCTATAGTATATAAGCATATATATATACATATATATAAACATAACATTGAATAAACTGGTGATAATGGATACTTTTCCTCATAATTTACTTATTTTTATGTATGTTATTTTTTCTCCAGCTTTGCTGAAGTATAATTGACAAAACTGTATATATTTGAACTGTGCAACATAATGATTTGATATGCACGCACCTTGCGAAATGATTAATCCTTGTGCTGTGCTGTGCTTAGTTGCTCAGTCACGTCTGATTCTTTGTAACCTTATGGACTGTAGCCTGCCAGGCTCCTCTGTCCATGGGGATTCTCCAGGCAAGAATACTGAAGGTGGTTATCATGCTCTTCTCCATGGGATCTTGCCAACCCAGGGATCAAACCCAGGTCTCCTGCTTTGCAGGTGGATTCTTTACTGTCTGAGTCACCATGGAAGCCCAATAATACTGGATTGGGTAGCCTATCCCTTTTCCAGGGGATGTTCCCAACACAGGAATTGAACTAGGGTCTCCTGCACGTGGATTCTTTACCAGCTGAGCTACCTAGGAAGCCCCGATTAATCCTTGTATTTATTTTAAAGGAAATATTTCTAATGTTTCTCCATTTAGATTGATTTTTGCTCAAGTCCCTTTTAGTTGAACCAGATTCATTTTTATTACAAATTCCTAAGAGTTTAGTTTTTTAAAAAATTATGAACAGGTTTGAATTTTCAAATCATTTTCTATATTTGTAGAAATGACAATATAGCTTATCTTATACTAAGTAAATGTGGTATTTTACATTGATAGTTTTTCTGTTTTTTTCAAAGTTTAAACTTTTTATTTTATATTGGGGTATAACTGATTAAAAATGTTGTTATAGTTTCAGGTGAATGGTGAAGGGACTCAGCTATACATATATATGTATCCATTCTACCCCAAACCCTCTTCCCATCTAGCCTGGCATGTAACATTTGAATAGAGTTCCATATGCTATACAATAGATCCTTGAATTTTGAATATAACTGTGTGCTTCCCAAACTCCCTAATTGTCCCTTCCCTCCAGGAGCCATAAATTTGTATTCTAAGTCTGTGAGTCTCTTTCTGTTCTGTAAATAAGTTCATTTGTATCATTTCTTTTTAGATTCCATGTATAAGGTTTTTCATACAGTATTTCTCCTTCTCTGACTTATTCACTCAGTATGACACTCTCTAGGTGTATCCATGTTGCTGCAAATGGAATTATTTCATTCTTTTTAATGGCTGAGTAATATTCTATTATATATATATATGTACCACAGTTTTTCTAATGTTAAATTTTCTTCTTGTTTCTGGAAAATATCTCCTTTGGTCTTGATTCATTGTTTTTTCTTTAAATGGTATGCATTCAGTTTCCTAATATTCTGTTTTGTGATTTTTCTAAATCTATATTCATTTGTGAGATTGGACTAAAATTTTTCTGTCCTTGTTTAGTTTTGGTATAAGGGTTATACTTACAAATAGATTGTAGACAAAGCAAGGGAATTCCAAAAAAATTTGCTTCATTGACTTTTAAATTTGACTATTTTACTTTTTGTATAATAATTTCTCTTTTGTTCTTTTTAAAAAATGTTTGATCATTGATTATTATTCATTTTTAAAATCAACTTTGTTGAGGTGTGATTTACATATTATAAAATTCACCCAGTGTGAATGTGCAGTTTGATAACTTTTAGGAAATGTATCCTGTTCTACAATAATCACCACAATCCAGTTTTAGAATATTTTCATCAGCTCAAAAAGTTCCTTCATGCCCATCTGGAGCCAGACCCCACTCTCCCACTTAGCCCCAGGCAACCACTGTCTTACTTTGTCTCTATAGTTTTGCCTTTCCTAGAAATTTCTTAAAAGTGAAATTATACAACATATAGTTTTTGTATCTGGCTTCTTTAGTGTAGCATGATGTTTTTGAAGTTCATCTATCTTGTTGTATACATCAGTAGTTGCTTTTGTTTGGATATGCCATATTAAAAAATCCATTAATCAGTTGATGGACACTTGGGTTGTTCCCAGTTTTTGATTATTATTCATAAGGCTTATGTGAATAGTCATGTATAAGCCTTTGTGTGGGTATATGTCTTCATTTCTCTTTGGTAGATAGTTAGGTGTGGAATTTCTCTGTTATATAGTAAGTTTACATTTAACATTTTAAGATACTGCCAAACAATATCCCAAAGTGGTTGCATTATTTTACCTTCTCGTTGTCAATATACAAGGGCTTCAGTTGTTCTGCATCCCTGTAACATTTGGTATTGTCAGTCTTTCCATTTTAGCTATTCTAGTGGGTGTGCAGTGCTATCTCATGGTGGTTTAAATTTGCATTTCCTTGATGTCTATACTAAGCATATTTTCATGTTCTTATTCATCATTCATATATTTTCTTTTGTGAATTGTCTAGTTCTTTTTTTCCATTCTTAAAATTTGAGTTCTTTGCTTTTGTTATTATGTAATAAGAATTCTTTTTATCTTCCAGATTTTTAAAATCACATATGATTTGCATATATTTTCTCACAATTTGTGATTTTTTTCTTTTTCTTAATAGTTTCTTTTGAAGAGCAAAAATTTATAATTTTGATGAAGCCTAATTTATCAACATTTTTTTATCTAGATAATTATTTTAATATAATGTCTAAGAAATCTTTTTCTAACCCAAGGATAAGAATTCTAGAGACTTCCAGACATTTTATAATTTTAAATCTTATGTGTAGGTGTTTAATCTGATTTGAGTTAATATTTGTATGTAGTATAAAGTAAGAATTTAAATTCTTTTTTAAATATGCTTATTAAATTATTTCAGCACCATTTGTTGAATAGTTTGTTTTTGTATCACCTGGTATCTTTGTTGAAAATCAGTAGACCATAAATGTGAGGTTTATTTTTTGGACTGTCTTTTCTATCCATTTGATCTGTATTGTTATACTTTTTTGATTTCTAATTTACTTTTCATCCCATATTTTTATATATTTAAGTAGTTTATATTTGTTATCAGATATTCCAATATCTGAAGTCTTTTTTTGTCCAGGAAAATTATTTGTTGTTTCTGCTGATTCTAAATCATAGTATTAATACTTGTAACCTTGTGGGTTTAGTGGTATGTGCAAACTCATATTTAGGTGAACTTCATGTGAATCCAGAGGGCCTTAGTTGGGAATTCCTTTATCCATAAGATTTGTATTTATTTCTATTAGTGGTAAAGAATCTGCCTACTAATGCAAGAGATGAAAGATTCTTGGGATGGGAAGATCCCCTGGAGGAGGAAATGACAACCCACTCCAGTATTCTTGCCTGGAAAATTCCATGGACAGAGGAGCCTGGTGGGCTATATTGGGGTGCAAGGTGTCTGACACAAATGAGTGACTAAAGCTTCTGGCAGAGCCAGGGCTGTGATATCAACCTGAAATCAGGGCCTAGACTAGGATGAGGCAAGTGAGGCTATTTAGTGTGCAGAATTATGGAGGCACTCACTCTCAGAGTCCTGCAGAAGTGCCTTTGCACCCTAGTTGCCTCTCTTCTCACCCTAGTCCCAGCCCTACCAGAGACCACTATAATCTACTTTGAAGTTCTTCATTTATAGTGGGATCAGGTTATCTTGCTTCTCCTGCCAGTGGCCCCAAGACAGTTTCCTGAGACTTCCTTAATCCCTTTCCAGGTTCTTGACTCAATGCAGGAATTTCAAGGCTCCCCTCTTGAGCAAGGGGCCCCAAAGCTCAGCTTCCTGATGTCAGTGACATATAAAAATTTATATTCTTGGCTTTCAGATTGCTTATTGCTCACCATTTCTGTTTAGCTCAATGTTTTTGTTTTTTTTCCTCCTGTTATTAGATTTTATTTTATTGTAAACCATCAGTGCATTGAAAAATATGTTACTTAGTCAAGATATAATTTTATTGTAGTGACCAAAACCCTCAAAATATGCAGCCTATATTATGTTCAAAATAGTGATACATGATTTCTTTAAAAATCAACCTTAACATTTTTAAAAAGCAGATTTTTTTTTCCAGGATGATTAGTAGATGAAAAATATAGACAATAGATTGAGTAATACATATTTGCCAGAAAATTGGTTTAACCTTAAATAATAAAATAATTCTTTATTTTGATTCATTCATCAGTCCTCAAAATAATACTTACTGTTAGATACTTGGTGATTTTCTCTCTTAACTGTGATTAAGCTCCTGCTAAGCAGGTGAGCCTGATCATGTTCAGAGAATGCTGATTTGCTTTGTTAAGGTACTTTGCTCACAAGCATCATTTCTGGATGTGGGATATGATCTAAAGGCCATGAGAAACGAGATATCAAGCCTTGCAAGGTAGAACAGAATCACAATCTCACACTAAACCTATGGTGAATAAATACTCTAATTATTAAAGGTTCTGCTTCAGTGATAATAGTAATGAGAAACAGTTGATGTAATTAAGAAACTGGAGTATTTTTGTTGAAATATCTAAACTTTTGTTATAGAATAACAGGAGGAAGAAACTTGAAATGATCTTTTATCACTTAAAGAGCAAAAGCAGAATCAATTAGCCTGAATTTCAGATTTGTCTAATAATGTAGGCTCTGTCTCAGCCGCTATGTCCTTCCCTATATAAAGAGGCATAGTACCAGAAGGTCTCTAATTTAAGCAGCTGGGGATACTAGGTATGATCTGTTCCATGGGCATCATGAATTAGTATTCATAGCTAGAGACAGATAGGCCTGGCTAAAATCAAAATTCAACCAACTACTAGTTAGGTGAGCCTGGATTAGTTAATTAGTGTGGCTAGCCTTAGCTTCACCATAAAAAATTGAGATAATGACCATCTTACCTCATTAGGTTATTTTAAGGATTAAGTGAAATATTACATGAATAATGCTTAGCAGAGAGGTTGGTACAGAGTAAATGCCAAATGCATATAGTCACTATATGTGCTTCCCTAGTGGCTCAGATGATAAAGAATCTGCCTGCTATGTGGGAGACCTGGGTTCAATCCTGGGTTGAGAAGATCCCCTGGAGAAGGGCATGACTACCCACTCTAGTATTCTTGCCTGGAGAATTCCATGGAAAGAGGAGCCTGATGGGCTACAGTCCATGAAGTCGCAAAGAGTCAGACGTGACTGAGTGATCAGCCCTTTCACACATTTCGCTTTCTACCTGGTTTGGGGAATTTATGCCAAGTCACTTATAGGTATGATCTTCATGCCCCCTGTGATGTAGTGGTATGTATCCTATAATTGAAAGAAATAAGATACTTAATAAAGTTTTTAGAGGAAATTTGAGTATTTCATTAGTGATGTGATGCTGCAACTACCATGTTGAGATATATCCATTTAAATGCAGAGTTCCAGAGAAAAACAAGGAGAGATAAGAAAGCCTTCCTTGGTGAGCAATGCAAAGAAATAGAGGAAAACAACAGAATAGGAAAGACTAGAGATCCCTTCAAGAAAATTAGAGATACCAAGGGAATATCTCATGCAAAGATGGGCACAATAAAGGACAGAAACAGTATGTACCTAATAGAAGCAGAAGATAATAAGAAGAGGTGTCAAGAATACACAGAAGAACTATACAAAAAAGATCTTAATCACTCAAATAATCACAATTGTGTGATCACTCACTAAAGCCAGACATCCTGGAGTGTGAAGTCAAGTGGGCCTTAGGAAGTATCACTGTGAACAAAGCTAGTGGAGGTGATGGAATTCCAACAGAGCTATTTCAAATCCTGAAAGATGATGCTGTGAAAGTGCTGCTCTCAGTATGCCAGCAAATTTGGAAATCTCAGCAGTGGCCATGGGACTGGAAAAGGTCAGTTTTCATTCCAATCCCAAAGAATGGCAATGCCAAAGAATGCTCAAACTACTGCACAATTTCACTCATTTTACTGCTAGTAAAGTAATGCTCAAAATTCTCCAAGCTAGACTTCAACAATATGTGAACTGAGAACTTCCAGATGTTCAAGCTGGGTTTAGAAGCAGAGGAACCAGAGACCAAATTGCAAACATCCGTTGGATCATGGAAAAAGCAAGAGAATTCTAAAAGAACACCTACTTCTGCTTCATTGACTACACTAAAGCCTTTGACTGTGCGGATCACAACAAACTGTGGAAATTTCTTAATGAGATGGGAATACCAGACCACCATACCTGCCTCCTGAGAAATCTATATGAAGGTCAAGAAGCAACAGTTAGAACTGGACATGGAACAATAGACTGGTTCCAAATCAGGAAAGGCTTTACATTGTACTCTTGCTTATTTAACTTTCACGCAGAGTACATGCGAAATCCTGGGCTGGATGTAGCAAAAGGTGGAATCAAGATTGCCAGGAGAACTATCAATAACCTCATATATGCAGATGACACCACCCTTATAGCAGAAAGCAAAGAGGAACTAAAGAGCCTCTTGATGAGAGTGAAAGAGGAGACTGAAAAAGCTGGCTGAAAACTCAACATTCAAAAAACCAAGATCATGGCATCTGGTCTCATCATTTCATGGCAAATAGATGGGGAAACAGTGGAAACAGTGAGACTTTATTTTCTTGGGCTCCAAAATCACTGCAGATGTTGACTGCAGCCATGAAATTAAAAGACACTTGCTCTTTGGAAGAAAAGCTATGACCAACCTAGGCAGCATATTAAAAAGCAGAGACATTACTTTGCTGACAAAGGTCTGTACAGTCAAAGCTATGGTTTTTCCAGTGGTCATGTATGGATGTGAGAGTTGGACCATAAAGAAAGCTGAGTGCAGAAGAATTGATGCTTTTGAACTGTGATGTTGGAGAAGACTCTTGAGAGTCCCTTGGACTGCAAGATGGTCAAACCAGTCAATCATAAAAGAAATCCATCCTGAATATTCATTAGAAGGACTGATTCTGAAGCTCCAATACTTTGGCCACCTGATGCGAAGAGCTGACTCATTTGAAAAGACCGTGATGCTGGGAAAGATTGAAGGCAGGAGGAGAAGGGGATGACAGAGGATAAGATGGTTGGATGGCATCACCGACTCAATGGAGATGAGTTTAAGTAAACTCTGGGTGTTGGTGATGGACAGGGAAGCCTGGCATGCTGCAGTCCATGTTGAGAAGTAATTTCCATAGCTCAATAATCTGCCATTAGTACTAAGTCAATCAAATTACCATAATTCAGAAGGAAGAAAAATATTTTGGTCAGCATTTTCTCCTTATGTGACACGGCCAGATGTTAGTTTTCAGGGGTTGAGTTAACCAACTCTCTTCTAATCATATTCTTCATCTTATTTAAATGAAAAATCGACATACATCTTGTGATACTGTGCTCTTGGTTTGTTGAAGGCCTATCACCAGTACAGTGTGAGTATAGGCTTTCTGTTCGCTTTCCAACACTGCTTAGTACAGGGTGACATAGAGTCACTGGTTTAGTGTGATCACTTAAGTTTATTCAGATCTTCATGAAACTTGATAGAAATATTTTGGAAAAAATATACCTACAGGAGAAGGGTTAGCTTTGATGTCTCTGGGACTTGAATAGAGAATAGTTTTTCCTAAAAAGATAGGCAAATGCAAAAATGATTTGTATACATATACATACAAAATTAAATATAAAGAAATATAATTTATCTCTCTATCTGGCACATGAAGCTGTTTTTGGAACAATCAGCTTGAAGCTATCAAGAGGCTTTTTGTGATTGCCAGGTAATTGACTCCACTTGTGGGCCAGACCAAATTGCATTAATTGAGTTGATCACAAATAATAGTCTCAAGCACCACTACATCTTGTGAATAATTACCTCAGGTACACAATACTATAAATAAGACTCTAGTTCTAAATCTTACTTATTCAATTTCTTCTTGCTTGCTGAGTGAGGCATCTCAAGTGGCTTAAACTTACCCAGCTAACACTGTAGGATTGTTACTGTAGAAATGACAAGAGGAAACATCCTACTGGCGTGTAGTATGATTACAGAGAATAGTCTTTTTTGTGTGTTTTAAATTTATTTATTTTAATTGGAGGTTAATTACTTTACAATATTGTATTGGTTTTGCCATACATCAACATGAATCCACAACAGGTATGCACGTGTTCCCCATCCTGAACCCCCCTCCCTCTTCCCTTCCCATACCATCCCTCTGGGTCATCCCAGTGCACCAGCCCCAAGCATCCAGTATCATGCATCAAACCTGGACTGGCAATTCATTTCTTATATGATATTATACATGTTTCAATGCCATTCTCCCAAATCATCCCACCCTCTCCCTCTCCCACAGAGCCCAGAGACTGTTCTATACAGCTGTGTCTCTTTTGCTCTCTCACATACAGGGTTATTGTTACCATCTTTCTAAATTCCATATATATGCATTAGTATACTGTATTGGTGTTTTTCTTTCTGGCTTACTTTACTCTGTATAATAGGCTCCAGTTTCATCCACCTCATTAGAACTGATTCAAATGTATTCTTTTTAATGGCTGAGTAATATATATGTATATGTGGTATATATACCACAGCTTTCTTATCCATTCATCTGCTGATGGACATCTAGGTTGCTTCCATGTCCTGGCTATTATAAACAGTGCTGCGATGAACACTGGGATACATGTGTCTCTTTCAATTCTGGTTTCCTCGGTGTATATGCCCAGCAGTGGGATTGCTGGGTCATAAGGCAGTTCTATTTGCAATTTTTAAAGGAATCCCCACACTGTTCTCCATAGTGGCTGTACTAGTTTGCATTCCCACCAACAGTGTAAGGGGGTTCCCTTTTCTCCACACCCTCTCCAGCATTTATTGCTTGTAGACTTTTGGATTGCAGCCATTTTGACTGGCGTAAAATGGTACCTCATTGTGGTTTTGATTTGCATTTCTCTAATAATGAGTGATGTTGAGCATCTTTTAATGTGTTTGTTAGCCATCTGTATGTCTTCTTTGGAGAAATGTTTGTTTAGTTCTTTGGCCCATTTTTTGATTGGGTCGTTTATTTTTCTGGAATTGAGCTGCAGGGGTTTTTTGTATATTTTTGAGATTATTTGTTTGTCAGTTGCTTCATTTGCTATTATTTTCTCCCATTCCGAAGGCTGTCTTTTCACCTTGCTTTTAGTTTCCTTTGTTGTGTGGAAGCTTTTAAGTTTAATCAGGTCTCATTTTTTTTTTTTTTTTTTTTTCTTTTGCCTTTATTTCCAGTATTCTGGGAGGTGGATCATAGACGACCCTGCTGTGATGTATGTCGGAGAGTGTTTTGCCTATGTTCTCCTCTAGGAGTTTTATAGTTTCTGGTCTTACATTTAGACCTTTAATCCATTTTGAGTTTATTTTTGTGTATGGTGTTAGAAAGTGTTCTAGTTTCATTCTTTTACAAGTGGTTGACCAGTTTTCCCAGCACCACTTGTTAAAGAGATTGTCTTTTCTCCATTGTATGTTCTTGCCTCCTTTGTCAAAGATAAGGTGTCGACAGGTGTGTGGATTTATCTCTGGGCTTTCTATTTTGTTCCATTGATCTATATTTCTGTCTTTGTGCCAGTACCATACTGTCTTGATGACTGTGGCTTTGTAGTAGAGCCTGAAGTCAGGCAGGCTGATTCCTCCAGTTTCATTCTTCTTTCTCAATATTGCTTTGGCTATTCAAGGTTTTTTGTATTTCCATACGAATTGTGAAATTATTTGTTCTAGCTCTGTGAAAAATACCGTTGGTAGCTTGATAGGGATTGCATTGAATCTGTAAATTGCTTTGGGTAGTATCCTCATGTTCACTATATTGATTCTTCCAATCCATGAACATGGTATATTTCTCCATCTATTAGTGTCCTCTTTGATTTCTTTCACCAGTGTTTTATAGTTCTCTATATATAGGTCTTTAGTTTCTTTAGGTAGATGTATTCCAAAGTATTTTATTCTTTTCATTGCAATGGTGAATGAAATTGTTTCCTTAATTTCTCTTTCTATTTTCTCATTATTAGTGTATAGGAATGCAAGGGATTTCTGTGTGTTGATTTTATATCCTGCAACTTTACTATATTCATTGATTAGCTCTAGTAATTTTCTGGTGGAGTCTTTAGGGTTTTCTATATAGAGGATCATGTCATCTGCAAACAGTGAGAGTTTTACTTCTTTTCCAATTTGGATTCCTTTTATTTCCTTTTATTGGTAAGTAGATCAAGCACCCTAGCAAGGTACAGAATGAGACTTGAGCACGAGGCAACACTTCACACTGTACCCCAGCAGTCTCTGAAGGGAACTCCTAAAGATGCCATGAGTTTCCATTTTCACTCAAAATTCTTATGGCTTTTAAAATACCCAGTAGATCTTGGGCATTTTTGCATATATATATCCCAGTTTGTTCCCTGAGTGAAGGGTGAGCATTCCCTTTCCTTTCTGCTTCTCTCCCTACTTCAAACTGCATTCTGTCACCAGTGTGTGGTAGGCTTGACAGCGCCCGGCGTTCCTGTCAGAGGAGCTGGGATTATTACTGGGTTCCTCTATGCCTGGGCTTCCCTCATAGCTGAGATGGTAAAGAATCTGCCTGCAATGCAGGAGACTCGAGTTCAATTCCTGGATTGGGAAGATCCCCTGAGAAGATTCCCATGGAAATACTGGCTACCCACTCCAGTATTCTACAGATAAAGGAGCCTGGTGGGCTATAGTCTGTGGAGTCACAAGAGTTGGATACAACTGAGTGACTAACACTAATACTATGACTGGCTAAATTATGTAAGTGAGCAATTTAGCCCCTTTGAGCCTTGCTTGCTTATATGGAAAAGGGAATCATTAAGATTATGTGAAAAAAATAACCTAATCAATACTAGCATTCAGTTCAGTTCAGTCACTCAGTCATGTCTGACTCTTTGCAACCCCATGAATCGCAGCACACCAGGCCTCCCTGTCCATCACCAACTCCCAGAGTTCACTCAGACTCACGTCCATCGAGTCCGTGATGCTATCCAGCCATCTCATCCTCTGTTGTCCCCTTCTCCTCCTGCCCCCAATCCCTCCCAGCATCAGAGTCTTTTCCAATGAGTCAACTCTTCGCATGGGTGGCCAAAGTACTTGAGTTTCAGCTTTAGCATCATTCCTTCCAAAGAAATCCCAGGGCTGATCTCCTTCAGAATGGACTGGTTGGATCTCCTTGCAGTCCAAGGGACTCTCAAGAGTCTTCTCCAACACCACAGTTCAAAAGCATCAATTCTTCGGTGCTCAGCCTTCTTCACAGTCCAACTCTCACATCCATACATGACCACAGGAAAAATCATAGCCTTGACTAGACGGACCTTAGTCGGCAAAGTAATGTCTCTGCTTTTGAATATACTATCTAGGTTGGTCATAACTTTTCTTCCAACTAGCATTATGGACTGCTATAATTTTATGCCTGATTAATCTACTTCCCTATCCACTCCCAGGCCATCCATCCCTACATTTTTGGCCCTCTTATTCTGCTTCTTTGCTGCCATTCCAGGATTCATTCCTCATCCTTTGGTCTTCTCTTTGACCTAACTGATCCTACTCTGTCCTCATGTTTACTGGCTGACTCTTGGTTCCTTTTTGTGGAAGGGTCATTTTGATGTTTACATGTTTATGCCCTTACTTAGTTCTGACCTTGTCAGACTGTGTCATTTAATTTTACTCAGGCTGTAATTGGAATATTCTCCCAACTGGATCCTGTGGCCTAGGTATCACCTCTAGGTGCCCCTTAATGATGGCAAATAAATTGCTCAACCTTCCAAGAAAAATCATTCTCTCAGAGGGCTTCCCTCTGGAGTCCTGTTTCTTAATGGACTGTCTGTACCAGAATTGGGTTTCTGGGTGTCGCAAGTGGTAAAGAGCCTGCCTGCCAATGCAGGAGAGTTAAGAGATGTGGTTTTGATCCCTGGGTTGGGAAGATCCCCTAGAGAAGAGCTTGACAACCCACTCTGGTATTCTTGCCTAAAGAATCCCCATAGACAAAGGAGCATGGTGGGCAACAGTCCTTGGGGTCACAAAGAGTTGGACATGACTGAAGCCACTGAGCCAGTGAATACCACAATCGCCTATAGACTATCAAAGATGCAGACTCAGTGTCCTGTCCAGATTCTTGGGGGCTAAAGTCCGTGCATGTGTATTTTAAGAAAGAAATTTCTGGCGATGCTTATTCACACTGAAGAGCTTTCCTGATACTTCTCCTTCTCTACCCCAAAACTCCAGATCTTCTGCTTGCTTTCTGTAATAGTATTCTAGTTAAATATGATGTTAACTTCAGAGGTTTTTTTTATCCACAAATACTTTTTATTAGGTTGAGAAAGTTCCTTTTATTTCTTAGTTTACTAAGAATTACTATTGTGCATGGGTATTATTTTCTTTGCATTCAGTTTGCTAATACTTTGTTAAGGATATTTGCATCCATTATAATGAAGGATATTGGGTTGTAATTTTCTTTTGTTATGATGTCTTTGCCAGATTAAAAATGGCCTAATAAAATGAATTTAATATCTTTCTCCTTGTCTATTTTTTGAATGACTTTTGTTGGATTGGTGTTATTTCTTTCTTAAAAGCGTGGTAGAATTCATCAGTGAAGCCATTTGGACTTGATGCTTTTTCAAAAAGAGGATCTTTAAAAGCTACTAATATGGGCTTATTCAGGATTTTTATTAGTAGCATGTCATTTAGTAACAAGTCACATTATTTACTAACAATAGTATCAGTGGTCTTTCAAGGAATATATTTTATTTACCTTATCAGACTTATACATGCAAAAACACTTATAAAATTTTTCATAATTATTTTGATTTCTATAACGTTGGTAGCAGTATTGCCTTTCTCACTCCAGATATTGCTAATTTGAATCTTTTCTTTTGGTTCTTGTTTAGTCTAGCTAAATATTTATTCATTCTACTAATATTTTTAACCCCTCCCCCCAAAAATCTAGTTTTTAGGTTCATTGAGTCTTCCCTATTGCTTGTCTTTTTTTAAGTATAGGTATTTAGTGCTGTAAGTTTTATTTAGGCTCTGCCATAGATTTATCCTACAAATTTTGATATGTGTTTTCATTTAGTTTAAAATAGTTTCTAATTTCCTTGTGATTTCTTCTATAACCCATAGGTGATTTAGAAGTATGTTATTTAATTTTTATACATTTTTAGTTTTCCCAGATTTCTTTTTGTGATTGATTTCTAGCTAAATTCCATTTTGGTCAGAAAACATACTCTGTATGCTTTCAGTGCTTCTAAATTATTGAGCCTTGTTTATTTCCAGCATGTGATTTATCCTGTTGAATATCCTATTTGCACTTGAAAAGAATGTGTTTTCTGCTGTTGTTGGGTGGAATGTTCTATAGATGTCAATTAGGCCAAGTTATTTGGTGGTGTTTTCCAATTCTTTTACATCCTTTATATATACAAGTTGTGTGTGGGATAAGAAATGCATTCAAAGGTACAACATATTCACTGATTTCTTCAGGCTTTTAATATTTGCTGGGCTCTCTGGAGGGCTTCTGGATTCATTCTTAGAAGTTATCTAAAGATGTTTGGGGAATTTATTATCTCAGCATTTCTAATATTCTTTGACTTCCAAAATTTCCCAGTTAAGATTTTAGCTGCTCTCTTACTTGCCCTGAACTGGGTCTACCATTTCTGATAAACAAAGCTGTAGGTTTTTGCCATCTGAGCTGGGTGGGATTGGAATGGTAGCTGGCAAGAAGGTCAGACAACTCACAGTTGAGTGACAGTTTTCCAATGGGTAAACAGTTCTGAGGTGGTTCTTTGCCTTTGGTTGTTTTCCAGTGCCCTGAAATTGCTTAAATTTTTTCCATTATAGTATTTGATTTCTGTGGAATGGAAATACCCAGTCTTCTTATGCCACCATCACAGCCATGGATATCTGCTCCTTTCCTTAGGAAAACAGTGTGTTTTCCTTGTAACCATGACCCTGGACATCTTGCTACCTTTAAGTTTCCTTTAAATATTAGAATGTCTTAGCACTTTGGAGAAACCACTTTTTTAAAAAAAGGCAGAAATTCTTTTCTCATCTTGCTTCACATGTTCCCATTAGGTAATCTCATTGATATCCATAACTTTGTCATTATGTGCTATTTCTAAAATTTATATCTCCTGCCTAGATTTTTCCTTTGCATTCCAGACTCTTAAACTTATCAACTTACCCTTTTTCACTTCACTCTTTTGTTGACCCTTAAATACAAGTCCAAAGTAGAATGCCATCTTTTCTCCCTAACCTGTTTTTCTCCAGGAGTCCTTATCTTACAAATACAGCCATCATCCACTATTATTCTTGAAATGTCCTCAGTATATCCATTCCTCTTCTTGTTGCTGCTGCTGCTTAGTTGCTTCAGTTGTGTCTGACTCCATGCCACCCTATGGACTGCAGCCTGCCAGGCTCTTCTGTCCATGGCAATTCTCCAGGCAAGAATACTAGAGTGGACTGCCACGCCCCTTCCAGGGGATCCCCCAATCCGGAGATAGAACCCGGTTCTCCTGCATTGCAGGCAGATTCTTTACCACTGAGCCACCAGGGAAGCCCTGATTCCTCTCCTTATATCTCCATAAATAAAGAACTACTAATTCTGTCATTTTCCATTGTTGTTGTGTGAATCTAAACCATCATCTCTTTCTTGAGCTACTTGAGAGCATTCTTATTTTTCTATCCAGACATCTTGGATAGTTTTAAAGATATGTATCTTATTATGACCCATACCTGAAAATGTATCTATATGTTTTTTTATGATTTTATGATAAAAAGTATTATATTCAACATGGTCTATGTGACCCTGCATGATCTGATTCTTCTCAGCCCCTCCAGGCTCAGGTCATAGCACCATCTGTTTCACTCTCTGCTATTCAGTCTATGAGGATCTTGCCTCAGTTCCTAAACCACATACGTTCCCTGACTTCCTAAGGCCACTGCATTATATGCTTTCAAGTACACTATCTCTTCATGTCCCCTGTTACATTTATCATGTAGTTATTCATTTAATGTTTTCCCTGCTTTTATGTTGGCTGCCCAAAGACCCATGACTGTTTTGTTTGCTACTATAGCATCAATATTAAGTGGAATACCAAGCACAAATTAGGCTCTCAATAAAATTTGTTTAATGAATGAATGAATTCAAAGGACATTATTGTCCTTAATGCATTTATATATTGTTTCTGATCCATTATATGGCTACTAAGATTTTTAAAGTCACAAAATTACATAATCAGGCTAGTCCAAAGATTACAGATGTAAAATAGGATAAAGTGTCCTAGGGTCTCCCCTCCCCTAACAGCCTCCTAACTACAGATTGGTCTTCTATCCTGAGGTCATTTTCTCCCCACTTTCTGATGTTTTTTGACTCTTAGCTGGGGTTGGGTAGGAAGTTATTGGAATCATGGAACTACCTACCTCCTACTATTGGGAAACTTCTGTCAGCCAAATCTTGACAACTTTTCTTAAGGTCTTTGTTCTGTTTAGACACAATGCAATTTCATTCTGTTCAGTATGAAAGTTCCTCCCTTTAAAGTTTAGTGTATGTTGTTAATTTTCTACTAAATAGTTAAAACATGCAGGCTTTGACATCAGCAAATCCCACTTACTAGCTGTGTGACCTTTAGTGGGTTTCCAAACCTTTCTGTAGTTTTCTCAACCATATGATGGTGTAAATGAGAGCACCTACTATATAAAGTACTCTTTATATAGAAGAATGTTTGATGCTTATTAAACACTTAATAATGTGTCTAATATCTGACTCTATTTATTGATAGTTTCTTTTACCATTGTATTTGTCATTTAGTCATGTCTGACTCTTTGCAGCCTCATGGACTGTATCCTACCAGGCTCCTCTGTCCATGGGATTCTCCAGGCAAGAATACTGGAGTGTGTTGCCGTACCCTCCTCCAGGGGATCTTCCCAACCCAGGAATCGAACCCAGTCTGCTGCATCACAGGCAGATTTTTTTTTTTTTTTACCATCTGAGCCATCCTTTTCTTCCCAAGTTATAGGATTTAATTATTACTTAATTGTATAGACTCAAAAATCTTGGGGGACAGGAATCTAATTGATTAAATATTCCCTGAAAGTAGGGACTCTACCCTATCACAGTGCCTGGCATATTAAAAGTACTCAGTAAATATTTTGTAATTGGTTTTCTTTGAAAATTGGATCTAATTCCAAACAATCTTTCCCTCAATTAGCTTAATTTAGTGTATTTGTTCTGTCCCATCAGAAACCCCCAAATTAGTTTGCATTATATGACTGTCAGAGGTTATACCTTTTTAATTAACCCTAATTAAGGCAATTAACATTAAAAAACAGGAAAACTTTGCATAAGCTGATTCTAGACAGTATGGGCTCTTTAAATTCTTTGGGTTGCTGGGCCTTGCTGAAAGTGCACTTAAAATGTTTAAAATATCAAGGATCATGAGACTGCCTTGGTATCAAAGCAAAGCTAAACAAAACAAAAAGAAACACAGAAAAAGAGGTATCAGCTTCAAATAGGGTAACCAGTGGCTGTGGATACCTTTCAATCAGTTGGAGTTATGAACCAATTGCACTCCATAGAGTTGAGTGGAGGTGAACAAAAATTAGGTCAATCGTTTGAACTATTTTAACAAGCTAGTCAGAGTGAAAAAAAAGAAAAGAACTTAACTTGATGTACTGGCATCTGTTGGATAGGAAGCTGAAGTCAAGTGTGCTTTTTTTGTTATTAAGTTGCTCCACATTTGATGAATTCGAAGGAATTTTCTCTCTCTCTAATTGGCTGGTGTCATATGGATAGAACCTACTTTACATTTATTGCCACTTTTTACTCCTGTCCTCAGTTGGAGACACTCCCAGCTGAGGCTGGAAAGGGGAATAATAAAGAGGCTATGCTTGGTTCTCTGTGGTTTTCGCATCCTCAGTTTTCCACCGTGGGGAGTGGGGCAGATTGAGTAAGAAAGGGTCTTAGGGAATCAAATAGAGGGAACTGGGTATCTGCCAGACTCATACCTCCTTAGTCTGCTTTAATCAGGGCCACGAGCTCCTGGGAGATGGGGACAATTACGTACCTTCTGTTCTCCCTTGTATGGTATTTATCTAGTTTTCTTCCTGAAATGAAGGGGGAAAAAAATCCCCTTTTCCTTTGTAATTCAAATCTGAAAAGTTACTTCTATTTTCCATTTTTTTTTGAACTCTATTTCCATGACTTCCATGAATTGTGTGTGTGTGTGTTTAAGTTCTACATCCCCCTCCCCACAGTCATTCGATTTTCTCTTCCACTCTATTTAAATGTATGCCCAGAGACTGTGATAAGGCTGGTCAAAAAGTAGATACTTGTAATCGCTAACTTCAAGTAAATCATGGAAGATTAACTTTATCTTTCCATAAAAGATGGAATAGTGTGTGAAATGGGCAATTTGAATATTTTCAGGAAAGAGGATTCTTGCCTTACTTGATTGCTTTAAGCCAATTGGAGAGATAAAAAGCATTGAACACTTGCTCCCCCCAGCTCGTCTCCTACCAGGCACTCTCCTTTACAGAACTCACATTGACAACATAATGAACGCACAGCACAGCTGTCAAAGGAAGTGTTTGAGCACTTGTGAAATTACAGGCTGCTGCAGAAATGACTTAAGCATGCCATTACCTCTTGCTGCATTGAGAACAAATAAGCCACCTGCCCTTTAGGTATTATCTGATCTGTTTGAATAGAGTGCTATATAGACCCACATAGAAGACTCCAAACATCCTCTCCTGTGGTTCTGTTCAAAGAACTGCAGCTTCAGCATCACACACTTCCTCTTCTCCGTGCTTTCCTCTCCTACTGAGCCTTTGCATACATTATATAAACAGTCACATGTCTGTCTCCTGTGTTAAAGGAAGCGTCATTTTTGTGATTGCAGTTCTCTAGTCCTGAGGTGTTGTATCTGTGAGCTATGCTAGTCTGGCTTCAAACCTATGTAGCCTCTTACTGCTGAAGGAAAGTGAACGTGAATGCACCTCACAACTAAAAGCCCTTTCCTATCAGACATGGATTGAGTTTCAGAGATGTTTTATGACTGCATCATCCACCTGAAATGAAGAAATGAGCTCACATCCCTGGGCTGCATTACCATAGCTATTATCTCCTCAGCAAGGAAGAACATTCTAGGTTTGTGCTCTCAGGAGTGCTACCCTGGCCTTTTCCATGCTCTTGGCCCTGGTTCACCCTGGTTCAAGGGCCCTGCAGCAGTCAGGATCCTGGGAAGATACCAGTAGCACGTTGGAAGTGGATACGTGGAAAAAACTTTGCTAAAGGGATTATTTGCAAAGGAAGGGGCAGGGTGTAGGGAAACCATCAGAGATGATGTGGTACCTCAGGGCTTCTGTTCCCACCCCTAAACCTGAAGGGATAAGGAGAGAGAGCAGCTCCTGAACCCTAGCGAGAGAGGGGTGGGGATGGAGCGGACCAGCTGACAGGAGCCGTGACCTTCATCTGGACAGGACAGGACATGGCCAGCCCGAGGTAACAGAGCAGGGATGGAGCTGAGGGAAGGCACCTCAAACTCACGATTTCCTCCAGATCTCCTGTGCGTCCTCACCAGTGCTGAACATAATAGGAATGCAGAGAGGGAGGCTGTGGTGCGGGCAGAGCTGCAGGTGAGCGGGCAGGTGGAGGACAGTGGAGAGGGGCCCTGAGAGCAAATGGAGAATAAATAATAGTTCTAATGGTTTCTAGTGATTTGCTTCTTAGTCATCTTCCCCAATTCCCATTTATCCTTTAAATCGGAGTCCGAGTATCATTCTTAAAGCATAGCTGATTCTGTCACATCCTTACTGAAAGACCTTTACTGACTCATTCCATAGGGCATCAAGTCCAAACCCATATGGAATTCAAGGTCACACAAGTCTCCTTTCCAACTAACTTCTGAGCCTTTGTTAACTACTTCCCTTCTACTCCAATCTTTTTCTTTAACCTGATATTGTCGGAAACATTCCCCCACCTCCAGTCCTTTAGTCCCTCTCTTCTCATAAAGATTTAACTCTTGCTAACCTTTCCCTTCTTCTTTAAATGGTCACAAACATCACATTTCTGTGAAGCTACCTTCTGTCGTCCTAGTCAAAATTAATCCTTCTTTCCAATATGACGCCATGGCCTTTTTGTTTATTTCCCTTATAATATTGTAACACATTTTGTCTTATGAGTAATTGTGGGTGTGTCTGCACACATCTCTTGGTAGACTATGAACTGTACAGCACCCACTTTGTGGCTTAGGGTCTGATGAGAAAGAATTCATGTTCACATAGATAGAATTGTACTGGTTGGAATATGCCGGAAGTAGCCAGAGAGGTGGAACTCAAGGATAAATCTTGGTCACATCTGAGTAGATAGATAGAGAGAAGGCCTTCAAGGTGCCATGTTAGTCTGAGGAGTGAATGAAGATCTGAATACGAGAAGAAAAAAAAAGTCACAAAGGGAATCAGCTGTTGGAACAGTGTGAATGAGTGCAGCCTCTGACTTGATGTCCAGATCTATACTCATGGGTTCTGGTCACCTGAGAATCATCTCCTTGGCTAACTGTAGGGAAGAGTTGGGTCAGCCCATGCACATGAGTCTTTTTGAGGCGGGGGCTATGTTTCATTCATTTTTGTTATAATCCCTTTCTCCTCCCTCTATGCACCTTTGGAGCACTGTCTGGAGCTTAGCAGGTGCACTAAACATGTTTGTTGAATTGACTGGCAGTCAGCAGATTTTATTTATATAAAAATATTGTATGGAATGTGAAAAGATATGTGTGCATGTAATGATATTTTAAGAACAGTTAAAAGATAGCCTGCTATAAATATTTTTCAAAAGTGCAACTTTTGTATTTTCAGTGTAGGCTGTGGTACCCACTGCAGGTAAACTTACCTTCAGTAATGTTGCATAGTTGAGGTACACCGGGTACCTGATCAAGTATCAAGTGCTCGTGTGGAGTCTGAGTCACTGGGGACGGGGAGGAAACAAAGAAGTGAACTTGACTGTTGTGGTTCCTGAACATGTCAATGATGTAGGAAACCTTTGCTTGTTTTTCACATGTCTTCAACCCATGGTATGTAAGAGAATAAGAATTCCATAGTTCAATGTTGCCTGCATCGAAATTACCTAGAGTGGGTCCTGATGAAAATGTCAGTTTTTGAACCCCAGGCTATGCTCTAGAATCAGAATTTAAGATGATTTCTATGAATACTAAAACTTGTGAAACGTTGCCCTGGGCCAGTGGGGGCACATTAGAATCACTTGAAGAGATTTTTCTTTTTCAAGCAAAACAAAACAAAACTTATGCTCAAGTTTCTCCTCTGTCCCTCTGTTGAGCCTGTCTGAGGGGACTGGAGTGGAGTCTCTAGCACGTCCAGTCAGTCCCCCAGCTGTCTGCAGTAACAGCACATTTCCCACAGGCCTTGGAGGCCTTCCCACATTGACTGATAGATTAGAAATAGACTATTCTAATCTCACACGGATGTAAAGGACAGACTAGCAAATGTGCTGAGGAAAACGAATAGGGTGATAGGAAAATATCCTAGCCTAGTTGCTTGGGTCATCAGAACGGCTCTGGCACTGATGAGCTCTGTGCTGGCAGCATCTCTGTGAATCAAAACAATGAACACCTCAGAGGGTTGTTCTAAGGACTCAGGCAAGTCAATGCAAATAGAGGATTTGAATGGAACTTGTCATAGAGTAAGGTCCCCATAAATGTTAGCCACTGTTATCAATAATTACAGGAAAGAATTTTTAACATGTTTTCCAAGTACGGTAACAAGAAGAGCTGGCATGATAAAAGAGTAGCCAGAGGACTAAAGGTTTACATGTTTTGTGAGACTTAGTGGTCAGAAATAGAAACAAGGAGTGGAGGTTGCTTTTTGATTAGGATCAATATGCAGAAGAATATTTTCACAACCAATGGGCTTCCTTGGTAGGTCAGCTGGTAAATGATCTCTCTGCAATGCAGGAGATCCTGGTTTGATTACTGGATCAGGAAGATCCCTTGTAGAAGGGATAGGCTACCCACTCCAGTATTCTTGGCCTTCCCTGGTGGCTCAGACAGTAAAGAATCTGCCTGCAATTTGGGACACCTGGGTTTGATCCCTGGGTTGGGAAGATCCCCTGGAGAAGAGAATGGCAGCCCACTCCAATATTCTTGGCTGGAGAATCTCATGGACAGAGGAGCCTGGTGGGCTGCAGTCCATGGGGTTGCAAAGAGCTGGACATGACTGAGCAACTCTTAACATTTTAATGATCAGCACCTCTAAACTAGGGGATAAATGATTGTGTGAGGTAGTGAGTTCTCAGTCCCTGGAAATATTCCAAAACCATTTAGTTGATCGACCATTTATTTGGAACTTTGTAGAGAAAATTCATGTAAAGGGCAGTGATTTGGACTATAAATACAATTGATAAAACTTGACAATGCTTTTTAAACTCTAAAGGCCCCAAAGTCCAGTTATTTATTTTTACTACCATAATTGCCTCTAAGATCTAACTCTCAGAGCCCACAGTCCTGTGGTTTTATCTTAGGTTTTGGAAATCATTTTGGTCATTTTTTTCCTTAATCTTGTTGGAGAAAGCAGTTAAGACTAATCACTGAAGGAGAAGATGTGTAGATGGTCTTATTTAAGGCTTTCATTTATCATGAGATGTAACTGCAGTTAGGTTTAAACAGATATGAGTGCATGCTAGTAAGACACATGCCCAAGGCAGCTCAGAGAATTTATTCTGATAGGATTACTGTTTTTTTGTGTGTAATGATGTATTTTCAACATGAAAGTCAAAGAACAAAACTCATTTATAAGGCAGTAAATCAATCCCATTATCAGAGCACTGGAGATTTTAGTTAAATAATGTGTCAGCTGCAGACCTCCTTGGGTCCCAGCTCTTAGACATAGCTACAGCTCTCACCAGTTTCTTATCTTGTTGTTGTGTTGTATGTTATTTGTTCAGTTGTGTCCAATTCTTTGCGACCCCATGGACTGTAGCCTGCCAGGCTCTGTCCATGGAATTCTCCAGGCAAGAATACTGGAGTGGACTGCCATGCCCTCTCTAGGGGACCTTCCCAACCAAGGGATAGAACCTGAGACTCCCATATTGCAGGCAGATTCTTTATTGTCTGAGTCACCAGCTTCAGTCCTAAATATAAGCAGAACTTCATTAACTCTCTCATTATTTTTTTGAAAAATTAAATGGAAAAGGAGTTGAATGTGTGTGTGCATGTGCCTACCTTTATGAACATGTTATTGCTGTGGATTGAACTGTATCCCCTTAAATTAACATACTGAAGCTGTAACTCCCAATGTAATGGTACTGTTGAGAGCTGGGGCCTTTGAGAGGTAATCAGGATCAGATGGTGTCAGTAGGGTGGGTCCCTGCTGTGAGCTTAGTGCCTTGTTGGTTTGTATAAATTGGCCTCCATACACTGGAGGACAAGGAGAGCCCAGAGAGAGAGGAGACCACTCCAGACCATAGGTGGCAGTTATCAAGAGTAAAGAGCCTTACACAGAGGTGACTGCAGGATAAGCAGATCACTGCAACTACCTGCCAGGATCGTAAAAGTTAATATGGAAACCTTGACGGGTTTCAGTCGTGCTTTTGATTCATTTGACTCAACAACATATTCTCTCGAAGCTGCTTCCTTGAAACCTGAAAAACGTATATTCTAAGGACAGAGAAAGGGATCATGAACCTCTGATTGCCCAGGGCCAGCTTCGAGGGTCAGTCAGTGGTCATGTCCTTCCAACAGTGCCCTTGTAAGAAGAGAGGGAGAGAACGTCTCTCTCTCTTTCTCTGTGTGCATACAAAGAGCAGGCCATATGCATACACAGGGAGATGACAGCCACTTACAGGCTAAGAGGAGAGGCCTCAGAGTGAAACTTACTTTGTTGGCACCTTGATTTTGGGCTCTTCAGCCTGTAGAACTGTGAGAAATAAATTTTTGATGTTTAAGCCACCTTATGGGACTTCCGTAGTGGCTTAGACAGTAAAGAATCTGCCTGCAATGCAGGAGATCTAGGTTCGATCTCTGGGTCAGAAAAGATCCCCTGGAGAAGGGAATGGCTACCCATCCCAGTATTCTTGCCTGGGAAATCCCACAGACAGAGGAACCTGGCAGGCTACAGTCCATGGGGTTGCAAAGAGTAGGACAGGACTGAACGACTTTCACTTTCACTTTTAGCCAGCTTATTATGCTACTGCTGCTACTGCTGCTGCTGCTGCTGCTGCTTAGTTGCTTCAGTCATGCCCAACTCTGTGTGACCCTGTGGACTGCAGCCTGCCAGGCTCCTCAGTCCATGGAATTCTCCAAGCAAGAGTAGCCATTCCCTTCTTCAGGGGATCTTCCCAACCCAGGGATCGAACCTGGGTCTCCTGCACTGCAGGCAGATTGTTTACCATCTGAGCCACCAAGGAAGTGTATTGTTGTATAGTCGCTAAGTCACGTCCAACTCTTTGTGAAACATGGATTATAGCCCACCAGACTCATCTGTCCATGGGATTCTCTAGGCAAGAGTACTGGAGTGGGTTGTCATGCCTTCCTCCAGGGGATCTTCCCAACCCAGGTATCGAACCCTGGTCTCCTGCACTGCAGGCAGATTCTTTACCCCTGAGCCACCAGGGAAGCCTAAGCCACCTTATATACATTATTTTATTTTGGCAGCCCAGGCTGACTAAAACAGTTGTCATCTGTTTTACAGACCACAAAGCAATTTGTATTCATTTATTCATTCAACAATCATCAGTTGAGTACCTAATATACAGAAGGCCTGAAGGACTGAAAGACAGGTAAGTCACACCTTCTGCCCTTCAGAAATTTATAATGATCATATGAATAATGTAAAACAGAATAGAGTAAGCAGGAATTTGTAGAAGGTGCCTGTACTTGATTTAACCCTGACTGAAAGATGGTTTTCTTGGAAGTTTTGATGGAGGCTAGCTTTTGACCCAAGACTTTAAGGAAGAATAAGACTTTTAAATGTTAGAGAAGATGAGGAGAGTGGCTATTCCAAAGTGGGAGTGAAGGTACAGAGAACTGAAAATGTGTAAAACCAGTGGTGGGGAACTTCTGTACAGAGAGATGATTATCTGTGATGTAAACTGAGAAGTTCCATTACTTCTGCACCCTGCCTGGTAAGCCCACTGTCTAGAGAAGTTGAGTGATCAAGAAATAAAATAATATTTTTTGAGTGAACTGGGACTTTGGGGAAACTGATAAAAATATTATTAATGTAGAATTAGATTTTCTTTCAATTTAAAGAACTACCACGTTAAAAGAAAAATCCAATCTTTTAAAGGCAGAGAGACAGATTTGCCTGAATCTCACATTGGTGTATTTACAAGCAAACATTGAATCAAAAGGATGAGCTGTCAATCTCAACAATGAGGTAGCTGTAATATGTTAGATGGCTCTTCGAGGAGGAATATTTTTTTAAATTTAAATTTATTTATTTTAATTGGAGGAGAAATATTTGTAGAGTACGAGTGAGAGAAGTTATCCAAGAAGCTTCCAGTGGGAAAATTGGGAGGTAGAGATTGTAAGCCAGTGGCGGAGTGGAGGTAAGGAAAGGGGAGGTTTAGGATAACCTGATAAGAATACTTGCAAGTTCAGTCAAATGTTCCTCATGTTCTCAGGTCAACTTCTGCCAGGTCAGTTGTCTCTTTGCCTGTACTTTGAAAGCAGTTTGTCATTTTTCTGATGAAGTGCTTTCCACGTTGTTCTCTGCTTGCCTCATCTGTTTCTCCAGCTAGATTGTGAGCACCTTTACATCAGGATAAGTGAGTGTTAATCACTTAATCGTGTCCAATTCTTTGTGACCCTATGAACTGTAGCCCACCGGGCTCCTCTGTGCAGGCAAGATTACTGGAGTGGGTTGCTATTCCCTTCTCCAGGGGATCTTCCTGACCCAGGGATTGAACCCAGGTCTCCTGCCTTGCAGGCATATTCTTTACCGTCTGAGCCAGGATAGTAGCAGTTATTTTGTAGCTCCAGATCTAACATGGTACCTGGCAATTATTTGCTTATTTAACTATTTGCTGAATGGTGGCTAAATTAATGATATAGCATAGCTGAAATTTTGCAGAGCAAAAATAACTCAGTAATACAGGATTAGTGAATAGAATTTGGGAGTAGGAGTGGTTAATTTTGGGACTTGAGACACTGCAGAACACAGATTAAAGCTGCAGGGAAGTGTTAAATTGATTAGGCATTTTTCAAGGTATGAAACACTCACTGAGGAAAGAAGAATCATTAACAAATAACTGTTCTCACAAATCCAAATAGTGGGATAGGCAGGATGAAGAAGAGAGGAGCACTCAAAACTGGGGTTTGATAGAATAGAGTGGAAAATCATATATAAAGTGCAACTGTACAGTATCAAGACCAAGTTCCATTCACTACATTGGAAAAATATTATCAAGAAGTCATAGAAACTTGATATCCAATTTTCAAATACTCCATTTTCTTAATGATTCACATCTGAGGATCAGGAGATTCTCTGAAAGTAAGGAAGTGCTCACTTGGTCGCCACCGACTAGTTTTTATAGGGGTTACTAGGGACCCATAACCATCTGAATGTATATTGCAATCCTTCAAGGATTTCGGTTGACTGAAGTTTGATTCTAGTGAAAAGGCCTTATTCCACTAATTGACTGGCTTTATTCTGTCAGCTGTTGCTGCATCATAGCCCACACTGAAATCAATCTGCTTATGTCAGTTGCCATTTTCCAATTATTTCCTAGCACGTTTTTCCCCTTTCTGTACCTATTGAGACAAAAATCAAAGTTTAAAAAAACGTGCAGAATTCATAGCTCACAGTAAAACAGACTATAAAATGCCGAGAATGCAAAGCTTTCATCTGGCCTGTCAGGAAAAGCCCTCCAATTCTAATTTGAATTAGGCCAGAGATGCACAAAATAATTTGAGTAGCTGCTGGTTAATGAGCTGTGGTTTCCAGGTTGGGCCTCTGCATGCTTCCCCTGGAGTACACTGCTTGCTAAGTAATCCACTCTCATTATATCCTCAGCCCAAGGAGCGGCCCATTTGGAGGCGATGTAATGATGTGATGTTATATATCACAAAAATTAGAGAGAGAGAGAACAAGAACCAGTAGGTCATCTGGACTCTCCCCTGCCAGGGCAGGCTCATTCCCCACAATGTTTCCCTGAATACTTCTGTCCAGGCCTGTTTTAAATGACCTGGGCAATGGAGCTCAAACCTCTTCCCCTGAGAGGCCGTGTGGCAGTATAATAGGCTTCGCTGTTAGCAAAGTCTTCCTTGATGTTCAGCCTAAGTTTCTTTTGCTCAATTTCATCTCATTACTGGTGTTATTCCACTTTTGTGCACCCCAAACAATCCCCCTCTCTGTCTCCTTCATGTTCACAGTTTCCTTACCCTTGTAAATGTTTTCCTTGTTCCTCTTAGTCATTGCTAGGCCACAGAATGTTTGCCATGGTTTGTAAAAAACTTTCTGCTCTTCCTCCATCCACGTTTGTGACTCCCCACTGATTTCTTCCTTCTTTGATCAAAACTTTCCTGATTTGTGAGGGTCTAGAACAGCATGCTGTATTTCATACCAGATGATGCTCCTGAGGGCATCAGGGCATTCTTCCACTGCTCCGTGACGGATGCTGTTGTATACACAGCCTAAAATTGCATTGCTTCTCTAAGCTTCCACACCACACCAAGAAAGTGGAGGTCTGATGTACTATCAGGGCTCGCAGTCTGTTGAGCCAGAGAAAAGACATACTCATCTAGAAGCGATGATTAGGCATGTGAATTTGGCCATTTTTCTTTTCAAAAGTCTGCTTTAGGCTCTCAGCTTGATTAAAGTTTGATTAAGGACTGAAGAGAAAAACAAATTGCCCCCAGAACAACATTAAAAATAATAATACCTTGTACTCTGAACCAGAGCATTCTTTTTTTTTTTTTTACCCTGTAATTGCAGTGTGATGATGGTAAAGTGAATGAGCTGTAACTTTACATTCCTTCATGAAAGGAATGAAGCACAGGGTGTTGGAAAAGATATTCTTAAAAACATTGCAGTTTCCCAGTTTGAAGGAATGGATGGATAAATGAGAGAAAAGCAGAATTGAGAAGTTATTAAACCTCAATTTCCATTGCTCTGAAAGATGAGTTCACGCATAGGTACAAGGCCAACTCTAACAGAAAAGATTCTCTGAAATATTTTGCTGAACTTAAATTATATCCCATGGGATGCAAATGTGTATTTAATGAATTAATATATGTTATAATATCATTTAACAGATATTGTGTGGATGT
The DNA here is from genome assembly GCF_032405125.1 of Capricornis sumatraensis. Classification (NCBI taxonomy): domain Eukaryota; kingdom Metazoa; phylum Chordata; class Mammalia; order Artiodactyla; family Bovidae; genus Capricornis; species Capricornis sumatraensis. The sequence continues at coordinate 35,671,272 of NC_091085.1, read as the reverse complement.
GTTATCTGTATTATTTATTCCAGTAATCATGATATAATGAGGTGAAAGCTATGCTATTTATTGTTATTTGTGATTCTACTTCTTTGCCTTGAAATGCAGTTGACCGTGTTTGTTCAAAATGAATCAACTTATTTTGAGGGTTGCATCCTAGATTGATTTCTCCATAATCTATGAAAATGTGGTGTCACTTGAAACTATGACTGGGAGAAATTTTGTACTTTTTTTTTCTTGCTTTACCTTAGCTTACCATGCAGGTAGGTGAGTGTTAGGTTGGCCCATCAACCCTCTGCAGAGCTGAGTCACAGTAAGAATTGCTACCTCCTAGGAATTTTTTTTAAAACATCAATTGTACCCAAGATGTGATTCTTTTTTAAAAATATGTATCTGGCTATGCTGGTCTTAGTTGTGGCATATGGGTTCTTAGTTTAGCATGTGGGATCTAGTTTCCTGACTAGGGATCAAACCCAGACCCCCTGTATTGGGAGCTTGGAGTCTTATTAACCACTGGACCACTAGGGAGGTCCTCAGCCTGGGAAGCTGGACAAATGGTGAAAGTTGCTGTCTATATACTAGCCTCCATTTTTTAGATCTTCAGTGAAAAAAAAAAGTATATGTATGTGTGTGTATATATATATATATATATATATATATATATATATGATTAAATACAACCCTATGTTATGCTGCTATGTAGCATTTTGACCAATATTATGATCTTGAGGAGTACTGGTACTGTGCCGGTCACTCTTGGGTTTGTAGGAAAAGAATAAGCTTTAAGCATGACCCACGTGGAGATTCAAATGCCATGTTATAGACAAGACTAATACACAGAAGCTAGCAAACTATCAATGGTTATAAACCTAATGTCCTGTAAATTTATCCTTTTAAGTGATATAGGAAAGCCTGAAAGTATGATTGTTAGTGAGACAAGGGAAAGCTATTGGGATGCAGGCCTGTATTGCTATAATGAACACTTATTTAATCCTTGCTACCTGCCAGGAATAGTGACAGATAGCAAGCCAATGTACAATGATGGATTATCTCTTTTAACCTTTGCTAATCCCACATTTTTATTGATGAGCCTCAGAAAGGCTAAGTAACTTGACTAAATTCACACAGGTATTAAGTTGTGGAGTTGAGATTCATATACAGGTTTTCTACAAAATAGAGCTTATGGTATTAATTACTATAAAATAAGGATTCTAACTGGGTCTTGAAGTATAAATATTATTAGCAATTCAGTAAGGATTTTCTGGTATTACTTGGCATCTGACCAAGGACTCCCATAATGCTTGGCTTCTTCCTCATACTCACAGCTACTTCTTTTCTTATGAGAGCCCAAGGGAGAGATATACACAAGAAATGATGGCAATTGATACATGAAGTACCACTCTGCCAACAGTGTAGAGCTTTGCATGTGGCCTGCATAAATGAGTTTCTTCTTCCATCTGTTTCCAAATCTTAACTCCACTGAGACACAGAGTATGTCAGATTCCCTCACAACACTCCTGGCAAGAGGAGAGACAAAGATGGTTAGGTTTATCCAAGGATACAGGTACTATCTCAGCCTAACACCGTGGGGCACGGGGCATTGGAGAGTACCCTGTATGTGCCCTATACATGCTCACACTAATGTCCTGTCAGCCCGAATGCCAGTTGTAGCCCACCTATGATCATGGGAACTGGTTCCACTAAGATTGATATTTGAGAAAGAGAAGAGGCATGGAGACCTTGCCTCTCTTCATTACACTTGCAATAATAAAGAGGAGGAGAAGGAACCAGGTATCCCATGCTAGGGAAGAAGTGTGAATGTTGACTATATTAGAGATACAAGAGACTCTTTGGTTTTCAGAACATACAGAGTTTGAAGGGCCCCTGGGTTATCTGGATGGAGGGGTTCTGTGGGTGACTGGAGCTACCTAGGTGAGAAGCCAGTGCTTGAGGTTCAGGTTTTGAAGTCATCGGTTCAAACATGTCAGGAAAGAGCAGAGGGCAAGTAGACTGAATCTTCAAGAGAATTGACTGAAAATGGGCTGTTAAGTATAAGAGTCCAGCAAAAAAGGAATACAGGCAAAATGGCAGTAAAAGTGGTGGTGGAGGTGCAGATAGAGCAGTAACTTCAAAAAGAAGATAATTTTGCGAAGCAGACCCCAATTATCTATACTGGACAGTTTAGAGAGGCCTAGAGGGATATAGTTCCCCAAAGGACTCTTAATCAAAAGGGAGTTAACAATGACCTTTGAGAGAGTAGTTTCAGTATAACGGAAGGAATGGAAATTCAAGTTATGGGAGTTTGGGAGGGAATCGTAATAAGAAATAGAAGTAAAGTGAAAGTAGTATAATACGTATTTCTCAATTGTGGAGATGAGATGGTGCAAGAGGGAAGCAAGACTGAAGCTTATCGTATGGAAGAGAGGTAGGGGAAGTAAAACGGTGGGCTGGTGGTGACTGATGTGACAAGACGCAACAAAGCCTGATACTTTCCTCGTTTGTTTGCTTGCTGATTGGACAATTTACTGTCTGTCACTTCCAACTAGATGTGAGGTTCAGCAGAATGGGAACTTTGTCCATCATGATCAACAGGGAAGACTTCCACTGGAATGTAATATCCACGGGACCTCCTCTTTTTTGTTTTTTGCTAGATCCGCCACACTGCAACAGTGCCTCCCACACAGTAGAAGTGAAAGTGTTAGTTGCTCAGTCACGTCCAACTCTTTGTGACCCCACGAACTGTAGCCCTCCATGCTCCTCTGTCCAGGCAAGAATACTGGAGTAAGTAGCCTTTGCCTTCTCCAGGGGATCTTCCTGACCACAGACTGAACTTGGGTCTCCGGCATTGCTGGCAGATTCTTTACCTTCTGAGCCACCAGAAAGTGCTTGATAAATATTTGTTGAATAAATGTATGTCTCAATCCTCAGTGGTTAGCACATAGTGAGTGCTCAAGCACTCGCATTCATTGTTGATAAATTTTCGGTGAATAACTAAGAATTGAAAGGTGATGTGATCCAGCTGAAGCTAAATGCACCTTTGTAGTGGGTCAGGTAGCATGTTCTGTTATTTTTCTCTCTGAGTTCTTAGTGGCCAAAAGCAATGGAATAATATTAGTAATAAAAAGAAAACAGTTAATGTCTTTTGTGACTCCACTGTGTTCCACTTGATATTCTAAGTGCTTTCTGCATTGAAACTTGCTTTATCTTCAGAGAAGCTATATGGCAATTACCATTATCATCCTCATTTATAAGGAGAAAACTGAACCGCAGAGAGATTTAGCAGAAAAGATGGCCGAGAAGATTCAGAATTGGAGATTACAACTCCTGACAGATTAGGGGTGACAAATTCCAATATGGTAGTGAAGACCATAGTAAAATGTCTTCCTGTGAAGTTCAGCAAGATCTGGAGCCCAGTGGAATCAGGAGGAGATGGCCATTTAGTAGCAGATGAAAGGGAGTGTTGGTTAACAGCCTGGTGAGAAGGACGGAATCAGAATATCAGAGTCAAAATGTCTTAGAGATCATGTGGAAAAATTCCTTTATCTCAAAAAACACTATTTTGACTAATCCCTAACTGAAATTATGCATTTCCTTAAATTAAGAATGTAGCCCACAAGTCACAGTATTAGAGCAGTATCTTTAATTTTATCCCCTTGGAAATCCCTGGTGGCTCAGGCGGTAAAGTATCTGTCTGCAATGCAGGAAAACTGGGTTTGATCCCTGGGTTGAAAAGATGCCCTGGAGGAGGGCATGGCAACCCACTCCAGTATTCTTGCCTGGAGAATCCCCATGGACAGAAGAGCCTGGCAGGCTGCAGCCAATGGGGTCGCAAAGAGTCAGACCTGGTTAAGTGACTAAGCACACACACCTTTGGAAATCTCAGCTATTTTCAAATATTTCTGATTATAACAGATATTTTAAAACTATTTATTTATTTTAATTAGAAGATAATTATAATATTGTGATGGTTTTTGACGTACATCAGTATGAATTGACCATAGGTATACATGTGTCTCCTCCATCCTGAACCCGCCTTTCTACCTTGCTCTCTACCCTGTCCCTCCAGATTGTCAGAGCAGCTTTGGGTGCCCTGAGTCATATATCAAATTCATACTGGTTATCTATTTTACGTACGGTAATGTATATGTTTCAATGCTATTCTCTCAAATCATCCTACCTTCTTCTTCTCTCACTGAGTCCAAAATTCTCTTCTCTACATCTGTGTCTCCTTTGCTGCCCTGCATATAGTATTGTCAGTACCATCTTTCCAGATTCCAAATGTATACATTAATATGTGGAATTTGTCTTTCTCATTCTGACTTACTTCACTCTATAACAGATATTTTGAAGTATTATTTATAATCATTCTTACTTCAAAATTAGTCTTTATTAGACCTGTCAATATTAGATCTGCCATTTTATTGATTGAGTTACTAAAGAAGCATAGATATTATTATATGACAATTTTGTTTTTAAAATATTTGATAACTGATACAGTATAGTTAGTTTTATTTATATTTATGTTCTTTTATGCACTTAAACACATTCTTCTGAGAAGGGTTTCACAGGCTTCATCAAGTTGTCAAAGGGGTCTATGGCCCCAAATAATTAGCTTTGTGATAAGAAAATGGGGGCCTGGAGGGCTTTCAGGACCAAAAATCCTGTAATTGGTACCAGCACTGAAGCCAGCATCCAGACCTTCTGTCTTATACTACCATGCTTGATGCCTTTTGGTGTCATAGAAAATGAGAAGTTCTGCTTGCAGAAAAGGAATAGTTTGGAGGATATTATAGACTGAATGTTTGTGTGCCTCCAAAATTTATATGTTGAAATCCTAACCCTTAATGTGATAGTATCAAAAGGTGGTGCTTTAGGGAGGTAATTAGGTCATGAGAGTGGAGCCCTCATTTGTGAGATTACCACCCTTATAAGAGAGATCCCAGAGAGCTCCTTTGTTCCTTTCTACCATGTGAAGAAGCAGCAAGAAGACAGCCATCTATGAACCAGGAATGACCCTCACCAGACCTCAGCTGTGTCAGTGCCTTCATATTGGACTTACCAGCCTCCAGGACTATGAGAAACAAATGTCTGTTGTTTAGGCCACTCAATCTATGGTACTTTTATTACAGCAGCTGGGAGGGTCTAAGACAGAGGACAGGCGGAGTGGTTGGAGATGGGCAGTTGGGCTCCCTGCTCATTTCATCTCCTCCAACTCTCTGTCACACACATGTTGAGTAAAGAGAAAGTAAATCCTTCTGTCTAGCAATAGGGGAGAGCAATTAATGGGCAGCCTCTATCTGGGAAATTTATGTCCAATATTTGATGAATTATCTTGCTTTTTAGTCTACTATCAATTCCCAACTCATCTGCTGATTCTCATCAGAGCTGGGTTCAGGACCCAGCCTGTCTTAGGTTCTGACATTATCTTTCTGCTATGTTATGCTTTCATAAATCCACCAAGCTTTTTCAGAGATGTTTTCAGATGATAACTTTCCTAGTTTGAACACTGTCTCGTTGGGAAGCCTCCCAATGTTTTTTGTCTTGGTGGCGAGGAATGGACCTGCATACTCCAAGGGAAAAGGAATTGGATAATAAGAAGCAAGAAGGTGCTAAAAGGAGAGGGAGGTGAAAAACCATGATTGGTGACAGTGGCCTGCGATGTAAGAAAAATTACAGTGAGATATCATCTTGCACCTGAGTGGCCATCATCAAAAAAAATCTACAAACAATAAATACTGGAGAGGGTGTGGAGAAAAGAGAACCCTCCTACACTGTTGGTGGGAATGTAAATTGGTGTAACCACTGTGGAGAACATTGTGGAGGTTCCTTAAAAAACTGGAAATAGAACTATCATATGATCCAACAGTCCCATTCCTGGGCATATATCTAGAAAAAAACATAATTCGAAAAGATACATGCACATCAATGTTCACCGAAGCACTATTTAAAATAGCCAGTACATGGAAGCAACCTAAATGTCCAATGACAGATGAATGGATAAAGAAGATGTGCATAAATACAATGGAATATTGTTCAATTATTAAAAAAAATGAAACAATGCCATTTGCAGCAACAGGGATAGACCTAGAGATAGTCATACTCAGTGAAGTCAGACAGAGAAAGATAAATATCATATGATATCATTTATATGTGAAGTCTAAAAAAATGGTATAAATGACCTTATTTATAAAACAGAAATAGAGTCACAGATGTGCAAAACAAACATGGTTACCAAGGGGTAAAGGGAGGTAGGCGTAAATTGGAAGATTTGGATTGACGTATACACACTAATATATAAAATACATAATAAGGACCTACTGTATTACACAGGGAGCTCTACTTAATACTCTTTAATGACCTATATGGGAAAAGAATCCAAAAGAAGAGTCGATGTTATACGTGTAACTGATTCATTTTGCTATATAGCAAAAAATAACACAACATTGTAAATCAACTATTCCCCAATAAAAAATTAATTTTTTAAAAAAGGATAAAGTTAATTCTCAAAAAAACAAAAAACAATACACAACTCAACAGTGCACAAACAAGGGGTCTGACTGATGAGACTTAGGAAAGGAATTAGGTTTAGAGTGTGGTGGCATGGTTGAGTTTGTTCAGGAATATTTTGATGAAGAGTGGCAGAGGAGGAAGCTCTGAGGAGTTCTTCAGAGAGCAGGTGAGCATGAGGGTGGGTCAGGTGCACTGAGAGAAGGCAAGAGGAAGGAACGAACCTTGACCGGTGGGTGCCCATCATGCAGCAGATATTGTAGATACTCAACATATTACATTATCTAATCTTTAGCTTTTCCTTTCCATGGGGATGGTCTTGATCCCTGTCTCCTGTACAATGTCACGAACCTCATTCCATAGTTCATCAGGCACTCTATCTATCAGATCTAGGCCCTTAAATCTATTTCTCACTTCCACTGTATAATCATAAGGGATTTGATTTAGGTCATACCTGAATGGTCTAGCGGTTTTCCCTACTTTCTTCAGTTTAAGTCTGAATTTGGCAATAAGGAGTTCATGATCCGAGCCACAGTCTGCTCTCGGTCTTGTTTTCGTTGACTGTATAGAGCTTCTTCATCTTTGGCTGCAAAGAATATAATCAATCTGATTTCAGTGTTTACCATCTGGTGATGTCATGTGTAGAGTCTTCTCTTGTGTTGTTGGAAAAAAGCAAAATGGCTGTCTGGGGAGGCCTTACAAATAGCTGTGAAAAGAAGAGCGGCAAAAAGCAAAGGAGAAAAGGAAAGATATAAGCATCTGAATGCAGAGTTCCAAAGAATACCAAGAAGAGATAAGAAAGCCTTCTTCAGCGATCAATCCAAAGAAAGCAAGGAAAACAACAGAATGGGAAAGACTAGAGATCTCTTCAAGAAAATTAGAGATACCAAGGGAACATTTCATGCAAAGATGGGCTCGATAAAGGACAGAAATGGTCTGGACCTAACAGAAGCAGAAGATATTAAGAAGAGGTGGCAAGAATATAAGGAGGGACTGTACAAAAAAGATCTTCACGACCCAGATAATCATGATGATGTGATCACTCACCTAGAGCCAGAATGTGAAGTCAAGTGGGCCTTAGAAAGCATCACCAAAAACAAAGCTAGCAGAGGTGATGGAATTCCAGTTGAGCTGTTTCAAATCCTGAAAGATGATGCTGTGAAAGTGCTGCACTCAATATGCCAGCAAGTTGGAAAACTCAGCAGTGGCCACAGGACTGGAAAAGGTCAGTTTTCATTCCAATCCCAAAGAAGGGCAAATCAAAAGAATGCTCAAACTTCCACACAATTGCACTCATCTCACATGCTAGTAAAGTAATGCTCAAAATTCTCCAATCCAGGCTTCAGCAATACGTGAACCGTGAAATCCCTGATGTTCAAGCTGGTTTTAGAAAAGGCAGAGGAACCAGGAATTGCCAACATCCGCTGGATCATGGAAAAAGCAAGAGAGTTCCAGAAAAACATCTATTTCTGCTTTCGTGACTATGCCAAAGCCTTTGAGTGTGTGGATCACAATAAACTGTGGAAAATTCTGAAAGGGATGGGAATACCAGACCACCTAACCTGCCTCATGAGAAATCTGTATGCAGGTCAGGAAGCAACAGTTAGAACTGGACATGGAACAACAGACTGGTTCCAAATAGGAAAAGGAGTACGTCAAGGCTGTATATTGTCATCCTGCTTATTTAACTTGTATGCAGAATACATCATGAGAAATGCTGGACTGGAAGAAGCACAAGCTGAAATCAAGATTGCTGGGAGAAATATCAATAACCTCAGATATGCAGATGACACCACCCTTATGGCAGAAAGTGAAGAGGAGCTAAAAAGCCTCTTGATGAAAGTAAAAGAGGAGAGTGACAAAGTTGGCTTAAAACTCAACATTCAGAAAACGAAGATCATGACATCTGGTCCCATCACTTCATGGGAAATAGATGGGGCAACAGTGGAAACAGTGTCAGACTTTATTTTTGGGGGCTCCAAAATCACTGCAGATGGTGACTGCAGCCATGAAATTAAAAGATGCTTACTCCTTGGAAGAAAAGTTATGACCAACCTAGATAGTATATTCAAAAGCAGAGACATTACTTTGCTGACTAAGGTCCGTCTAGTCAAGGCTATGGTTTTTCCTGTGGTCATGTATGGATGTGAGAGTTGGACTGTGAAGAAGGCTGAGCGCTGAAGAATTGATGCTTTTGAACTGTGGTGTTGGAGAAGACTCTTGAGAGTCCCTTGGACTGCAAGGAAATCCAACCAGTCCATTCTGAAGGAGATCAACCCTGGGATTTCTTTGGAAGGAATGATGCTAAAGCTGAAGCTCCAGTACTTTGGCCACCTCATGCGAAGAGTTGACTCACTGGAAAAGACTCTGATGCTGGGAGAGATTGGGAGCAGGAGGAGAAGGGGACGACAGAGGATGAGATGGCTGGATGGCATCACTGACTCGATGGACTCGTGAGTGTGAGTGAACTCCGGGAGATGGTGATGGACAGGGAGGCCTGGCGTGCTGCGATTCATGGGGTTGTGAAGAGTCAGACACGACTGAGCGACTGAACTCAACTGGACTGAATCTTTAGCTGTGTGGGATAGTTGTGATCCCCATTTACACAAGAAGAAAAAAAGATGTAAGAAATCAAGTGATACAAACACAAGTGTTCCAAAACTGGAACTTGAGATTTCAGTGCACACTTAACTTATTCAAAATCCCTCATGTTTTTCTCTGTGCCTCGATACTTTCTAAGGAATTAAGGAAGCATTTGGAGCACAAGGCAATCAGACAAAGTGATAGGAGATGTGCATGGGCATGCATGTACAGACTGGCAGTACAGTCCGGGAAGTCTGCCCTAGAAGGAGGCAGAGGAGGAGGCGTTAGAGCTTTTGACAGTTTCCCTTTCAGGTGGCTGTTATTGAGTGTTATCGTGGGTTTCTTTTGGAATGGAAGTGACTACATTCCTGTATTAAAGTAATGCAATGTAACAGCCCTCTAAATAGGATGCTAATAAAATAACAATGCATCGCACAAGCCTTTGCTTCTGGAGATTTTTATTATAGTATCCTGCTAAGAGTGAACTTTGTTTGAACTGCCATAAGCAAAGTATTTGGGAAATGATATTTTTTGGAGATAGCACATAGAAATAAACTTTCCTCAACTTTCCCAACTCGTAGTATCACATAATCTTGAGGGGAGACTGTTTCGTTGCCAGGGCTGATATGTAGAAATGGGACAGACAGGGAGCAAAAACAGAGAGTGTTAATCCGTGGAAATGGAAGACACTGGCTGGAAATGCTTATATGTAGCCTTGGGACAGATAGGAACCAAAAGAGGAGAGTGTTATTCCATGGAAATGGAAGATACTAGCTGGAAATGCTGGAAACATTTAGTACTTCTAGAGATGTATCCGTTTGCCCTTTCAGAAAAAGCAAGCATTTGAAAATTAGCTCTGAGATTTGTCTCTCATCTGATTATTTTTTGCAGAAAAAACAGCATATTTCCCAAGCCAGATTGTAACATATCTGTGGCATACTCTTACCATGAAAGCAGATTTCCTTCATAAAAATAAAAAGCCAGAAATAGTCTATTTTCATATGACACTTTTTCTTTGTTGTGGTGTATGTGGTCAGTCGCTTCAGCTGTGTCTGTTTGAGACCCTATGGACTGTAACCTGCCAGGCTCCTGTGTCCACGGAATTTTTCAGGCAAGAATACTGGTGGAGTGGGTTGTCATTTTCTCCTCCAGGGGATCTTCCCAACTCAGGGATCAAACTCATGTCTCCTGGTTGGCAGGCAGATTCTTTACCTCTGAGCCACCAGGGAAGCCCTCCTTTGTTGTTGATTACACTTAACAAGTTAAGGAAATAGAAGTAAAAATTTTGAGAATGAGATTTGTATAAGTCAAATTAATAAGTCCCATTTATTGAAATGTTTTTTGTAATCCTCTTTCATTTGTTCTTTAAGAACAGTAAATATAATCAGTAAGCAAAACTTTCGTCATGCAAAGCCCTTTTTTTAACATCTCTGTATGAAGTGAGAACCAAAAATTTAATTCCGTTTGTAATCTTTTTATGTTTGTGTGTGTGCCTGTGTGTGTGTGAGAGAGAAAGACAGAGACACCTTTCATTATGAGAAAGAGAGAGCAAAAACTAGAGAGACCTTTCATTATGAGAGAGAAAGAGAAAGAGGGAGAGAGAGGGAAAGAGAGAGAGGGAGAGAGAGAGGGAGAGAGAGAGGGAGAGAGAGAGGGAGAGAGAGATAACTTTCATTACCTCAAATATCTCAAAGCAGGTTTTTTTCCCCCAGTAAGTACTCTGGGCAAATCTAAATATCACCAATGCTATCTTAAAACAAATTTCTGTTTTCTGTTTCTTCTTGGATTAACATTTGACTCTCCTGTTCATTCATCTCTTACTTGTTTGTTTGTTTATATGTGTCAAATAGCTACAGGTATAGAAAAACAATATTCTCTGCTCTTTGCAGGTTTTCTAGGTTGCCAGGTTGTGTGAAAGTCCTGGCTTATTAATCTACCTGGCTCTCCCAGCATTTATCACAAATGTAAATGAACAGTCTGTGGTGTAGCCTGTTTTCAGGATTGCTCTGATGATCATGTTGCTATGGTGACAACAGAGCCGACAGGTTCATGAGACAGTATTAGTAAAGCAGCAGCTTGAAACTTAATCAGCGCACCTCGACTTTCCCCCCATATTTCAATATCACTTCTGCAAATTGAATTCCAGGCAGTTGTCAGTCCAATGTATTCCCTGTGGTTTCTCCTCTGCAAAATTGCCTCTTTATTCTATACACTGATGATCATGGAGTAATTGAAATCTGCAGCTGTTTGTCATGCTATTTATACAACTCTGCCTTGTCGCCAGCAACCTTTGTGTGGTGTGCACTGCAGGTAACAATTAGATCCAGAAACCTCTCTTTGGTTGAACAAGTGAATGATTGTTTTCCCCTAATACTCCCGATTTTGGATACTTTATGTGATACCTTGTTTTGTGGGGGAAAGTTCAGCCAAGGTTTAATCACAGGCTATTACAGCAGCATGACTGGGCTCTGCCTTCTCTGCTTCCAGCAATGGGGAGACAACTGGAGTGTTGAGAAAAAGGACTCCCTCCTCAGGGGAACTGCCCCTCAATCCCTTACCAATCTGCTCTCCAGCCGTTTCAGAAACTGGACTCTCCAGGTACTATTGGCCCTGAAACACTCTCAACAATAGATGTGAGAACACAGTTCGGTGTGGAAAAGAAAGCAGTGGTCCAGGACATGAAGCATGGCTCAGGCATGGAATAATGCTTTCTCTTTAGGCTGCTTTGTAACTCGGGGATTTAAGACCTCTTGCTCTTTCCAGTGAACTGTTCCATTATAAGATCTCCCTATACCCCTTCTGGGGTTGTTCTGAGGGTCACTACATGATTTTTATTTTCTGAATGTGAACTCCAAGGGAACATAAACTGCGCTTTATTTGGAGCCCAGCAGGTAAAAAGCGTCCCTTCTCTTCTGCTCTCTGTAATATATGCTGACGTAAGCGGGAAGCTACTGCTTTTCCCCTCTCAGCTGAAAGGTGTGCTGTGTGTTAAGTTGCTTCAGTTGTCTGACTCTTGGCAACCCTATGGACCATAGCCCGCCAGGCTCCTCTGTCCATGGGATTCTCCAGGCAGGAATACTGGAGTAGGTTGCTATGCCCTTCTCCAGGGCTGATGACTTCATTTCACGTGTTCCATCCACCCCAAAATGGACATGGTAGCATGAGACAGGAATGGAGGATTTCCTGATTTTATAAAATAAAATAATGAAATGACCAGGTTGAAGAGCTGGGTCTTTGGAGATCCAGGAAGGATGTGGTCTTTCCTGCCTCCCCGTGACCCATCAATAGTCTTCACACATCTGTCCACTTCCCAGCACTGACCGAGGACCACAGCTACCTGCTTTCTAGTGAAGCCCCTTTCTGCTGTGTGCATTCTTCTCTTCTGGTCCCTCTAGCCCAACAGTCTCGCCTCCTTCTCGCTATTGTGGTATTCAGACACTGACATTGTCTAGGGGTTCTTTGCACAGTTTAAAAGTTAATGAAGGCCAATCTGTGAATAATCTTTTTGTTGTTGTCATGGAACACCAACTGGGTATAGAGAAAAAAAAGAAATGCCAGAGAGCTCTTAATAGAATCATCAGCAACAAACATGCATTGCATCTCTACATTGCATAACCAATGCAAATATGAGAGCTAAGTTTTGTATTGTTTTGAAGTATCATTTTTTTTAAATTTAATGAGAAAATTGTCCAGCAATTTGATCGTGTTTTTACTTTGCTAGTTATTGCCTTCTGGCCCATATGTGTGTCATGTGATAGTGACCGTTCCACAGCAGATGGCTTTGTATGTTCATAGAAGTTCAGTTCAGTTCAGTCGCTCAGTCGTGTCTGACTCTTTGCAACCCCATGAATCGCAGCACACCAGGCCTCCCTGTCCATCACCAACTCCCGGAGTTCACTCAAACTCATGTCCATCGAGTTGGTGATGCCATCCAGCCATCTCATCCTCTGTCGTCCTCTTCTCCTCCTGCCCTCAATCCCTCCCAGCATCAGAGTCTTTTCCAATGAGTCAGCTCTTCACATGAGGTGGCCAAAGTATTGGAGTTTCAGCTTTAGCATCAGTCCTTCCAAAGAACACCAAGGACTGATCTCCTTTAGGATGGACTGGTTGGATCTCCTTGCAGTCCAAGGGACTCTCAAGAGTCTTCAACACCACAGTTCAAAACCATCAATTCTTCAGCGCTCAGCTTTCTTCACAGTCCGACTCTCACATCCATACATGACCACTGGAAAAACCATGGCCTTGACTAGATGGACCTTTGTTGGCAAAGTAATGTCTCTGCTTTTAATATGCTATCTAGGTTGGTCATAACTTTCCTTCCAAGAGCCAATGAAAAATTAGAAATTTAGTGGATATTAGAGGATTGATGGTAGCTGGTGATCCTGGGAGTCTCTCTCTCTCTCTTTTTTTAATTTCTGAGCTTTATATTCTTTATTATGGGCTTCCTCAGTGGCTCAGTGGTAAAGAATCCACCTGCCAACGCAGGAGACAGAGAAGATGCAGATTTGATCCTTGAGTTGAGAAGATCCCCTGGAGAAGGAAATGGCAACCCATTCCAGTATTCTTGCCTGGAAAATTCCATGGAAAGAGAATCCTGGCGGGCTGCATACAGTACATGGGGCTGCAAACAGTCAGACATGACTGAGCTACTAAATAACAACAACAACAGATTTTTTTTAAATTTTATTGGCCCTTCCTACCAATATTAGAGTCTCAGACCTAATATTGAACTTGAAAAGTATAAAAAAGTCCCATATAATTTAAAAGATAGGAAAACAGTTTGCTTGTTCCACTAGTTAAGGGTTAAACAGAAAGAGTCTCTCTTTAATATCACTTAGATATGTCCTTTCTTTATTTCCCTCAAGGCTGCATAAGCATTCCCCCTCCTTAGTTCCTTTCAGTGATTTGTGTGTGTGTGTGTTCAGTTACTCAGACATGTCCAACTCTTTGGGACTCCATGGACTGTAGCCCACCAGTCTCCTTTATCCATGGAATTTTCCAAGCAGGAATACTGGAGTGCGTTGACATTTCCTTCTTCAGGGGATCTTTCCAACCCAGGGATAGAATCCGTGTCTTCTGCATTTCCTGCATTGGCAGGCAGATTCTTTATGGCTAGCACTGCCTGGGAAGCCCCCTTTCAATGATACTTTAGTTCAAGTGCCAATGAAACAGGTTTCAAGGGCAGAGCTGTAATTAGGGCAGAGGGCATGAAAATTTAGAGGACACTCAAATTTAAAATAATGTTTTAAAAGATTGCTACATTTACAAGTTTACAGCATATGCACTCCTTCAGCATTACAAGAACAAATGATCTTAATACCTACTTAGCAAGAGTGATTGGCTCAAACAGGAGGCTACCAGATGGCTCAGCATTGTTAATAACGCCCATTTGAGAGCGCATTGTGAATCACAAAGTCGAGGGCAAATTTTAAGGCTCCAGGTGGCAAATTTAAAACAAGGAATTATTTAAAATCTTTATTTAAAAAAGAAAAGAAGTGAATACCAAGTTGCAAAGTAGAAAAATGCTTCACTTTTAAAAAATTGTATATGTAATGCTACTTAGCTATGTAGAACTTACTGTAAATTGATTTGCCACAAACAAACAACAAAAAAACCAAGTTTATTAAAACTGTTGTGCCATGGGTGTTTTTTCTTTTCATTTGAATCTTTCCTTCCCTCCTCCTTCCTCCCTCCCTCCTTCTTTCTTTCATTCTTTGTTTGTTTGTTTTGTATTGTGTGATAGATTATCTGTTACAATCAAAACTACATGCAGTCATACTTAGAGCATCTGTAGGGGGGTCTTACCTTGGGTTTGTGGGGTTTTATTTTGATGGCCCCAGGTAACTCTTAATACCACGGAAAGAGTTGTTATTTTATAATATAAGTCTTCATGGTTATAAAGAATCACTTAAAAGTGGTTCTCCAAGTTTGAGACTTTCCCAGCTTCCATGCTGAAGAGGTCCCAAGGTTTCTTAATTAGGAGATCTTGGAAGCCTGCATGAACTGGGCCTGTATCGACCCCTTCTTGGAATCCTTAGAGGAAATCCCACTGTATTTTCCCTTTAGGAATTGACTAGACTAAGATTTGATTTCCTAGTCCACCTTTGATTCTGGGTTTATCAAATTGATTTAAACCTATGCATGCTTCTTAAAATTATTCTCATTTGCCTCATGAGTATGTACCAACACATTCTGGCCAAAGCAGCCTTCGAGTTTTCCTTTACATCTGGGCTGAAATCACCTTTCTCCGAGCCCCTCCCCGTTCCATCCATATGGAACTTGCCCCCTCCAAGTTTCCCAGGCTCTTTCTGGGAGCCCCTGAATGGGTATCTCGCATATGTGCTGAAACTCATCCAGTATGCCCTTCTATTTCCAGGTCCTGTGGCCTCTGAAAGTCTTACCTCAGTGACTGCTCATGGTGCCGACCTCTTGGGTCAAGAGTCCTGTCGTTGCAGGATCTCAAAGCTTCAGGCCTTGAAGGGGCTGAGGTGAGGAGAGCTATTTCCTTTTCAACTCTTAAGTTATATTTGGTCATCCAGGCCCAAATCAGCTCAGTGTGTGCCAAAATTTAGATCTAATTATGGTTTTTGAGTGCTTATTATATGATATTGCTTTTTTTTTTTTTGGTCTTAAAGATTGTATGAATTGTTTCATCAGTGCCAGTTCCTCAGTCCCTCTTGAGATTCTTGTTAAATTCATTTGTCAGTCACAGCCCTCTCCCCGCAGGTATATAAAGCTGCTCCAAGTAGCCAAATGAGGGGATTTTTTAGCACTCTGTCCCTATCTCCTAAAGCAACCTAAACTTCTTGATGTGATTGATCTGATTCCCAAAACAACCTATTTTCTTTCCTTTCTTGAACTCTTCTGTGTTAACTGGGCATCTAGAATAGGTGCTTTGCCAGTTAATAGGCTCTGTAGAGTGAGTAGTTTCTCCTAAGGGTTGCCTGTTCAATAGGCAAATTCAGACTTCTTGTGAAACAGAGAACCACTTGAACTTCTGATTTACAGTTTTTCTAGATTCTGCCTTCCCTAGCAGACTCAAAGGCCTTTGGACGAAGTTTGAGTCCCAGCTTGAGCTCTCAGAAATCTTCCCTTCCCTATCCTTCAGCAGTATCTTCAAAAAAGTTGTGCAAATATCCTAGGAATGGGAAACTAAAAGTCCAGGAAGATACAGGTGTCTCTATCTCCCTTACTCCCTTTGTGTGGTGTGTGTGTGTTTCTCAGGTCAGTCAGGGACAGAGTCATCACTGGGACAAGTGCTACTCATTCTGTGTCCACAGCAGCACAAAGGAGAGCAGGCCTTACATGCAGGTTGCGAGGTGATAGAAAATGGACTGACATTGCATTTATTCTCTGGGAACATTTGGTTTTACCTTTGAAACTCAGGTGCAGAGTGTGTCCTTGTACAGCACTGGCATCATTCATTCATCACATACATTTATTATTAAGATCTGAGGAAGGTGAGCCATGAAACTTCAAGAGAAGAGAAAAATCCTTTTGGTGGGGTGGGGGGTTGGGGGTGGGCAGCCAGTGTCAGGGCTCTGATGTTGGAGTGTGCCTGGTGCTGGCTGAGTGTGTCAAAGATTAGGGAAAAGAAGGTCAGAAAAGGGGCTGCAGCATGAGGTTTGTAGAGGGCTTCTTGGGGAGCTCCAGCATTGGCTGTGTGTCAGGTGGAAAGCAACTGAGAGAAGGTAGCTGCATTTCTGAGATAGGGAGACTATAGGAGAGGCAGACTGAGGTGGGGAGTGGTGACCAGCTCTGCTTTTGTCATGATAACTCTGAAGTGTCTGTTAGACCTCCACGTAGAGCTGCTAAACAGGCAGCTGTATCACACATCCTTAGTTCAGGGGCAGAGCAGGGCTGTAGATGTAAAGCAGGAGTCATCAGTGGATATTCAGAGCCAAGAGGTTGGATGAGACTTACAAGGGCAGCACCAGGCCCACCTGAAGTCAGTGGTGGCGGATGAAAAGTGGGACCAGCGTCAAGTAGGATACTTCCCTTTGGCTCTGCTTAGCTGCTGGCACGTGGGCCCAGGGTTCCCAGAATTAGATTTAACCAAGGATGGTTTTTCCAGTGTTCATGTATGGATGCGAGAGTTGGACAGTGAAGAAAGCTGAGCGCCGAAGAATTGATGCTTTTGAACTGTGGTGCTGGAGAAGACTCTTGAGAGTCCCTTGGACTGCAAGGAGATCCAACCAGTCCATTCTAAAGGAGATCAGCCCTGGGTGTTCTTTGGAAGGACTGATGCTAAAGCTGAAACTCCAATACTTTGGCCACCTCATGGGAAGAGTTGACTCATTGGGAAGGATTCTGATGCTGGGAAGGATTAAGGCAGGAGGAGAAGAGGATGACAGAGGATGAGATGGTTGGATGGCATCACGGACTCGATGGACATGAGTCTGAGTGAACTCCGGGAGTTGGTGATGGACAGGGAGGCCTGGCGTGCTGTGATTCATGGGGTCGCAAAGGGTCGGACATGACTGAGCGACTGAACTGACTGAGAGTTTCACCAGGACAGTGTGACAAAGCAAGAGAAGGCAAAGGAAGGGAGAGTGTGCGCAGAAGTGATTACAATAAGGGATCATGGAATGTATCCGACGTGAAGGGTAAAGAGATGGAAAGGGATGGATTCAAGGGCAAGTGGTGGGATCAGTGAATTACTAATATATGTCCTGGTTGGGTAGGAGAATGATAGGAATTGGGATTCTCAAGGAATAAACTGGAAAGATAAGGGGGGAAATTAGGGCTCAGGGTGGTTCAGCAGGGACTGTGGAAGCACTGAAGTTATTTGTAATGATAGAGTTTATGGTCATTATTTTAGGGTGGGCTGTGACCCACTTCAGCCATTGTGGAATAGGTTTAGTGGATCAAGACCAGTGTATTTATCAAAACTAGATACAATTTAATGGAAGATATTCAAGTGATTACAAGTAACAAGAACACATATTGCTTTGTGAAATGTTTGTTTCAATCATACATAGATATATATATATTCATATAAGCTATGTACATAGAGAGGTCTGTTTGTAGTGGGTCATCTTCATACATTTCTTAAATTAAGGCAAGTTGAAAAAGTTTGGAAAACACTGTAGGGTTTGTTCGTGGGAACAAGTACCTGAGGATAAGGTCCTTAGAAGTATTTGCATGTCCTACGCCATTACATGGGGTCTTTGTATTTGGCCTAATAATGCAGTGGTTCTTAATCTCTGGAGATGTAGAGGCTCACTGGAAATTTTATAAAACTCTAAAGCCATCTTCACAGAAAGTTAAAAAAAAAAAAGGAAAAATGTTCAGATAAATAAACTAACAGAACAGTTTAAGAGAAGGACTTAAATTTTGATGTGCATGCTAATCCCCTCAGATCTTGTTAAAATGTAGATTTGGACTCCTTAATCTGAGGAAGGGCTGGTGAGTCTACTCCAGTCAACTTTTATAGATGCTGGAATAAGAGGACCAGCCTTGACAAGCATTAAGAGTGACAGATGTAAATGTGTTGATATCTGAAGATCTGTTAGTCTTCAGATATAACCTCTTTAAGTTTCAGCTGGCCTCTAATAAGGTTGTCACTGATCCAACAGGACTCCTACAGCAGCAAACGCACAGACTTTAACGCCTCTCTGCATCCTGGAAAACCCCATGGGCGGAGGAGCTGGAAGGCTGCAGTTCATGGGGTCGCAAAGAGTCGCACACGACTGAGCGACTTCACTTTCCCTTTTCACTTTCATGCATTGGAGAAGGAAATGGCAACCCACTCCAGTGTTCTTGCCTGGAGAATCCCAGGGACGGGGGAGCCTGGTAGGCTGCCGTCTATGGGGTCGCACAGAGTCGGACACGACTGAAGCGACTTAGCAGCAGCAAAGAGACTTTAGAAAGCCAGCCGTTCCTGAGTGTCTTGTGTGTGATGAAAGTTAATAATTCAACACACCCACACCAAACAATAACACACTTATGAGGGACTCTGTTGTTAAATTTGCAAGTCTTCTTCAAATCTAAATAAGAGATATTCTTTTCTTTTTCTGACATTTGTAAGTATAGGCTTCGTAAAAAAGTAAAACATGTGCAGGGGAAAAATGAAAACCGTAAAAAGACATGTACTGAAAAGTTGATTTTTCTCTTACCTCAAAAATAGTAAATACTCGCATTACCTTCATTAGAAATAAGGAAAGGTGATCCGTCCAGTGTGGTCTTTATTTGTGATAAGGCCACTCATGGTTCCTAATCGGTGGAACTGGTGTAATGAGTTGCTTTTCCTGAACAAGAAAATGTTTTGCGGACACTCAGACTCTTTTCCCCTTTGGTGGCCAATATCAAGAGTGTAAAGGGCGATGGTCAGAATGAGGAACAGAATTTGTGATCCAATCACCTCAGGTATCTGCATGTTGCACTTAAAAACGCTGCAGGAACCATATGCAGAAATGCACACACAAACTGAATCGGAAAGGGAGAATTCCCCTGGGTACAAGATTTATTTTTCTCGTTAGAAAAAAAGGAATGGGCCTGAGAGTTTATCCTTATTTGGATGAGAACTTTAAAAAGCCAATGATGCAGAGAGTCCTCATTAAAATACCACCTGTGCGCTTCGGTCCTCTTGGGAAAACTGTCAACACCAAGGAAGGGTCAAGCCTGCTCAGGAAATTCTAAATCATATCAATTATTCTTATGCAGCCCCAGAATCCAGTTTCTGGTTTAAAAGGTTGAAAACTCGTTAAGGGCGTTTTGCTCTTGCTGTGTGGACCCCAATGAGAAGGTATTATAAAAGGTTATTGCAACTGGGTCTATGAAAGTTCTGTCGATTGAGAGGGAAGAAAATTCAAGTAGACATTATAAAAGATTACTTTCTGTGCTGCTAATGATCACTTTTGGTTTTGGTTTTCCTGAATGTTCAGGAAAGAAAAAGAGCTCACCGGAAAGGAATTTGTTGCAAAAGAATAATTGCCCAGTACATTACACAGCACAGTGGGCTTATAATGAGTATGAGAAAATGCAATAGCTAACCAATCCTGAGTTACAGTAATAGTTTGATCCAACTTCTTATGCAGAATGCTGAGCAACCAGATAGTTTTGCCCAAAAGATCGGACTGCAATTGTTTTGAAAGTTTCTTGGGGGAAATGCAATTAGTGACAAGATTTAATAAAGTCAAAACAACTGAACATGGTGAAGAGCCCCTGTTCTTTTGTCCTTTCTATATAATGTAAGAAATAGCAAGAAAATGATTACATTATACCTAAATGAATTAAACAAAGCTCCAAAACATAAATTAGAATTTAACTATGCCATTAAAAACTAATTTAATTTGCAAGCCATCATTACTAGATAATAAAGGGCCCATTGCAAAATGTACAAGAATATCTTGTGAACATGTGGGAAAAAAAACAAGTAATAAATCTCATTGAGCAGATGAGTTTCTGTTACTTTAGCAGATAAAAATGCTGAATGGATGTTTCAGGATATAATGAAAACCAGCAAGTAATGGAACAACTGGTTTGCTTAATTTTTTTGGTCATAAATAGTTTTATAGTTAAAGGAAGGCCTCAGGGAAAGTTAGGGAAGCACACACAATGTTTGGATTTGGTGCAATAAAATCTGTTCTCAAACCAGGACAAAGAAAACGCATTTAAATATTTTGTTGGTCAACAAATGAAATGTATTATAGTCTACTTCGTTCAAGCGTCAACAATATTTTGTTTTAATTAATTGAAATCTGATGGAAAATGCTGCCTTGTCCCTATAGTTTACCTTATTAAATTGTGCTGGAAATAACAAGGTGTATATTAAAAAATTCAAGAGTAGGAATACAAAAATGTATTTAATTCTGGGGTTACTATTTAAAAACTTACCAAGAAGATACCATTAACATTTCCTTACCTAATTAGAATACAGTGCAGATGAGTTTCATAAAACTCAGTTTATTGAAATGAGTTTTAAATATATGTTATCTAATAAAACAGTTAATGATAAGTATCAATACTTCCCCCCACCTGTACTTATTGCTGGTGGAACCTGCAAATGGAATATTCTTACAGACAGTCATCCTGGAGTCCTGCCAGCAGATGGCAGTATAACCCTGCTTTTCTAGTCTCGCCTGCTCCAGTTTTTAAAATTATAACTTTTATGGCGTCATAGCCTTAATATGCAGTGGAGATGAAAAGTTTTCCCCTGGTTGTGTCATTCCATTTGAGGATGTGCAGTGACTCCGTGTAGTGATGTGCTTCTGAAGAGAGAACCTGTTTCTTCCGCATGGTGATGCTCCCATACAGATTTTCACATGCTAAATTATTGTGGTAATGCTTTTATTAAATTGCTTGGTGATTTGATACAAAGGCACATGCTCATTGCTAGAGACTGAATGTTGGTGTCTCTCCCCCTTTTCCCTTCCATTGGAATGTTTAAACCCTAATCCTGATTGTCTTGGTATTAGAAGATCAGGAATTCAGGGAGGTAATTAGGTTTATATGAGGTCAAGAGGGTAGAGGCTCCATGATGAGATTAATACCCTTACATTAACACACCAGAGGTTTTTCTCTCTTTACCATGTGAAGATACAGCAAGAAAACTATCTGTACCTTGATCTTGGACTTCTCACCTCGGTAACTCTTGTTTAATCACCCTTCTATGATAGTTTGTTACAGCAGCTAGAGCTGACTGAGACATTCATTTATGTTCCAACTGTTGTGAAACCTTAATATTAAAGAGGGCTAATGTGCAGCTTAAGCATCATCTTACCACTGCTGCAGTTCCTCAATTTCCCCAGTGGGCTGACACTCCTGTTTCAGGCTGCATTTTCCTGTTTACAGGCCTGGAGACTCACTACTTTCTCTTGAGATTTTCTGTGTATACATTTGCTTTCTCCCTAGACTGTGAGCTTCTCAAGGGCAGCGCTACATTTTCATTCCTGAAACCCTGTCCTTCCACCCAGTGTTGGGGATTTTGTAGTCATTCAGAAGGTTTCGTTGAATGGATTCAAGTCTTGTCTGAAGGCTCACAGAATGGAAGTTTTTAGGTATGGCTCCATTTTACAGAGGGGTTTCCTTGGTGGCTCAGGGGTAAAGAATCCACCTGCCAGTGCAGGAGATGCAAGAGATGTGGGTTTGATCCCTGAGTCGGGAAGATCCTCTGGAGAAGGGCATGGCTATCCACTCCAGGATTCTTGCCTGGGAAATCCCATGGACAGAGGAGCCTTGCAGGCCATAGTCCTTGGGGTCACAGAAGAGTAGGACACGACTTAGCACCTAAACCACAGCAACCACCGTTTTACAGAGCACCTCAATGATGCATTTAAGGAGAAGCCAAGAATTCTTGCCTTACAAGGTAAAGCCAGACTCCTAACTCTAATTTTGCTGACCACACAAACAAGAAACTTTACCGATTACAGTAATTAATAGAAAATGATATATTGAGTTGCATTGCCCAACTTGAAATGGGGCTACTTTCTAACATAGCAACTTTCTTACAGTTCATTACCAAGAATGAAAAATTTTAAATCTAATGAAATGGCAGAGGAGACAGAATGTCAATACTAAGGTGAAATGAACCTTTAAATGCAGAATTATCAATAAATGTATTATTGATTTTGGGAGAGTAGTCATAGATACAGTCATTTATTTGTGAAGCCACTTGCTTTTTATAAATGACTTATTGCAGAAGAAGTGAGGAAAGACTCTATTTCATTTCAAAATTCTGGATGCAAGAGATGAAATAATTATCCAAATGACCCTTACATGGATTACGTTTCCTTTATTTATATTACTTTTAATGTCCCAGCATTCTTTATTAGATTATGTACTTGATGACATCTTAAAATTTCTAACTTGAAAGACTCCATCTGTGAACTATTATTAATATGAAAACGTTTTCTGAGCCCCTGGGACTTTTAGCTGGAGAACATTTTCCCCACAATTCAAGTTTACTTGTCTTCACAGCCAGATTTACTGCTTTCGTACGGCCAAGAGAAATGTCAGTGCTGTGCTTCTCCCATCCCTCACCGCAATAGCATCTCGCCAGTACCAATTCCGGGACCGTCTTGTCTTTAGAGGAGACGGATTCTTCCTGGCAGAAGGTTTTCCTGTCAACACTTGGGCAGACTGTGAGGATCAGAGGGCCCAGGGAACGTGTGCTCTGCTCACATCCTGATCACTTAGAACTCAGGCAGTGCACGTGTCCACACACTCCTAGGTCTTATTCCTGGCAGATCTCCTTTTGACATCACTTGTTCGGGCTACAGTCAATGGGGCTGCAAAAGAGTTGGACACGACTTAGCAACTAAACAACAACAATTTAATTGGAAAAGGAAAGAAAGAAGCTGCTGAATCTGAAACACAAACCTTACCTTCTTCATCCTTCCGCATTTGAAAAGTGGCTTGCAATTTATTTTTAGTGATTTGGATTAACTCAAGCCCAGGGATTAGTTAATACTTTGTAATAAATGCCTGTTTTGTAGAAAAGAATACTGAAGTGATCACTGAGGGACCCACTTGTGATAGAAATAAGGAGGGTCATCACCTACTTACCTCTGTTTGTTTCTAAGGATCAAATGAAAAATGGAAATAAAAAATGCTTTGAATTGGAGCATGACTATCTACATTTTAGTTGTTATTATTACTAACTGTGAGTACAGGCCTTGGGCACAGATAAATGTCCTAAATCCATGTCATGGGCCTTAGCATTTGAGGAACAGTTACTCTATCTAGTTGCAACTCATCATTATGACATGAATATTCCCTGATTTCTCTTCTTTTTACAGAGAAACAAACTAAATCACACTTAGTTTAAAAAAACAAGTGAATAGGACCTTCTTCAGAGATCCCCTCCCACTACTGCAGCTCTTCCGTGTTCAGGAGGGTTAGGAGGGTATGTATACTGTGTTTGGAAATAATTTTCTCTTGTTCTGGTTCTCTTAGTGGCCAAGGTCATCATCAGCAGGGAGTGACTGTGATCTAGAGGCTCCCATTTATTTTTTTTCACCACATTAATTCACACTAAAGAAGCCAGCTTGGCAATCACTTGCTCCTAATAGAGGAGCTCTGCATTCAGGTGGGAGTATTTAATAGCAGCGGGTCCTGCTATTTCTTCTCCATCCTGGTGGCACATGGGTATTGCTCCTCACGGAGTTAAATTGTAGTAGGGAAACAGGAAAAGAGAGCTCAAAGACGCTGTCTTGTATGGAACATAATGCGCAGTTGTAACAAACAGAGCTTGATAAAATACCAGCAACAGGGAGCACAGTTATTTATTGCTTCAAGGGAAAATCAAGCAAAACAGCTACAAATTGTTTAAAGTACATCCCTCCATCTTTCTTGAGTTTCAGTCTCTTTAGCTGTGAAACAGAAAAGACCTTTGTTATTTCCCAAGCCAAGACTCGGCTTCCTTGGTGCGCAGTGCCTGCCTTGGCTTCATGTGAAGGAACGAGCTTAAAGCAAACTGAGAGCAATTAACCTCGACACCATGGCAAACAAGTGTCCACCTCCACAGAGCCTAGGGGTGCCTCGGGCTGGATGGATCTCCAGGAGGCTTGGTGTGGGAGCCCTGGCTGGGGAGCTGTCTCACTGTGGCGCTGTACCACCCTTCCTCGGGGCATCAGCCAGGAGCCTGGGGGTGCCCTCTCTTACTTCACACACGTGTGTGTGCTAAGCCACTTCAATGATATCTGACTCTGCACGAACCCAGGGGCTGTAGCCTGCCAGACTCCTCTGTCCATGGGATTCTCTAGGCAAGAATACGGGAGAGGGCTGCCATTCCTCCTCCAGGGGATCTTCCGAACCCAGGGATCAAACCTGTGTCTCCTATGGCTCCTGCACTGCTGGTGGATTGTTTGCACTGAGTCATCGGGAAAGCCTCTGTTATTTCATGGACACTATTAAAAAGAAGAGTCGAGTGCTGTGTCAATGGGAAAAAAAAAAATCAGGAAATGTCAGAAGAACCTCTGACATTGTGTGAAGAACCTCTCGTTTCTCTCTTCCCCAAAACCTTGTTGTGGACTGCCAGCTTCTCTGGCCCATATTGCATCATTGCATCATTACACAGGACGGTGACAGACTTGCTCATGCACAGGCATGGCCACCTGGCAGAGAGCTCTGCACTCCATGGGTCATCTAAAAACCCTTAGTGCTTCACTGACATGGCCAACTTCAAAGATTTCTAAGAGGAAAATGTCTTTACTAGGCTGAAGGTGTACCCTGATTTTATGAGAGTACATGGGAATGCCTGTGTGTAGTGGCGGCAGCAGATGACCTCATTCTCATGGAAACACTGTGTATTGCATTGGTAATGTGTTCTACAGTCCTCACTCTATTCTCCTTTTCATAAGAATATAAGGGCAATTTCAGTAAATGTATCAGAAGTGAACATAAAGGGATGTCTAGTTAATGATAGGGGCTGTCCGTGTATGAAGACTAGTAAAATAATCCAATATGAATTTTATATGTTTGAGGGCTGCTGGAGATTAGATCAGTCAGCATAGCATGCTGCTAGTATCAGACATTTGCAATTAATCCTCAAATAAATGTTAAGAAGTAGAAAAGCAAAGATCCAGAATTATCACTCCAAGTCCAATTTAGAGACCATCTGCTATAAAATATACTGAGTTAGACCCCTCAGACCTGGCCAAGAAGTGTGGATAAACCTTTGCAGTGCAGATGCTGTTATTTAACAAAGTCAGTAATGTGAAACATCAGTTTGTTTAGCTTTCTTAAGTGGAAACAGGATAAAACATTTTGCAGAAATGAATGAGTAAGAATGTGGTGATAACCCTTATCAAAACATTTCGAATGACTGCCTAAAATAACACAGCTAGTAAATGGCAGAGAAGTTAAGGCAAATGCAGAAATTGAGTATTACTCAGCTAAAGCCAGTTATGATTTTTCTGAACAACATTTTTTTCTTTTCGCATGAATTAACTGTTTGGATATCTTATCCATCTGGACAGGGACATCCCAGGTGACTGTGTGGTAAAGAATCTGCCTACCAATGCAGGAGATGCAGGAGATATGGGTTTGATCCCTGGGTCAGAAAGATCCCCTGGAATAGGAAATGGCAACCCACTCAACTATTCTTGCCTGGGAAATCCCATGGACAGAGAGCCTGCCGGGCCACAGTCGATGGGGTCCCCAAAAGTCAGACACGACTGAGTGACCGAGCATACACACACATAAGCAGTTAGCAATACAGTGCCTATTTTGTGGTGCTTAATTTTTTCAAATCTAGATTGCTTATGTGTGTTTGGTTACTAAGACCCATTTTATTGTTATATAAATTTACCATAGACTATTATTTCATTAATTCCACAAGAATTGATTGAATAAATGCTTAGAATTGGGCTCAGACAGTAAAGAATCTGCCTGCAATGCAGGAGACAGGGGTTCAGTCCCTGGATTGGGAAGATCCATTGAAGAAGAGAATGGCACGCCACTCGAGTATTCTTGAATGGAGAATTCCATGGACAGAGGAGCCTGGCAGACTACAGTCCATGGGGTCTCAAAGAGTCAGACACCATTGAGTGACTAACACTTTCATACTTAGGATTGCTGAGATTAAAAAACTGTTTGGGACTTTGTCCCTGTCCTCAAGGAGTCTGTAGCTTAGTAGAGATATTAAAAGTCTTATAAATAATGAATAGTTCAAGAAAGTACGTGGTTAGTGCCCAGAGTTAGATTTAATAGGTTTGGGGCAGCTTCATATAAACCTGGCAGCTGTAGGTTGGATCCTAAACTGCATGCCAGTGGTTTGACCTTAGCTAGCTACAGGACTTTTCTCAGATAAATTTTATTTATTTAAAACGGATAATACAATGTTTTGTGAATATCAAATTATATGATATGCAAAAAAGTGCTCTGTAACGCACTTTGCTGCATTCCAGATTACTGTTCAGATTCTGAGAGGGTGAGTTTGCATCTGGTGGAGAGACTTGGCTAAGGAACGTTTACTCAGCAGCCTTGAATGGAGGGCTGAAGTTCAAACGCTGATGGGAGGGTGGGGATTTCAGCCTACAAGGAAGAAAGCCACACAAAGCAGGAAAGAATGAGACTTCTTTTTCTTTTTTTCTAAAATAAATTTCACTTGTTTGTTCGTTTCTGGCTGTGCTGGGTCTTCACTGTTGCGTGCAGGCTTTCTCTAGTCTCGGCTCACGGGCCCTGGAGAGTGGCTCAGTCGCTGTGGTCCTTGGGCTTAGTCGCTCCACGGCATTCTCATTTTAATTGAAGTATACTTCCCGTGCAATATTATATAAGTTACAGGCATACAATATAGTGATTGACAATGTTAAAGGTTATACTCCATTTACAAAATATTGGCTATACTCCCCGTGTTATATATCTTACAAACCCAGTCGTTTTTACTTCCGACTCCCACACCCCTAAATTGTCCCTTCCCCTGCCTCTCTCCATTGCTAACCACTAGTTTGTTCTCTGTATCTGTGAGTCTGCTTCTTTTTTTGGTTAAAATCACTATTTTGTTGTATTTTTAAAATTCTACATATAAGTGATATCATACAGTATTTGTCTTTTATGGTCTGACTTATTTCACT
The DNA here is from genome assembly GCF_032405125.1 of Capricornis sumatraensis. Taxonomy (NCBI): domain Eukaryota; kingdom Metazoa; phylum Chordata; class Mammalia; order Artiodactyla; family Bovidae; genus Capricornis; species Capricornis sumatraensis. Next base: position 35,643,673 of record NC_091085.1, on the reverse strand, counting down.
TAGCATAATACCCTCCAAGTCCATCCATGTGGCTGCAAATGGCAAAATTTAGTTCTTTTTTTCTTTTTTTTGTGGCTGAGTTGTATTCCATCATGTATGTGTATATTACATCTTCTTTATCCATTCATCTGTTGATGGACATTTAGGTTGCTTTCATATTTGGCAACAGTAAATAATGCTTCTATGAACATTGGGGTATGTGTAACTTTTTGAATAAGGGTTTTTTTTTTTTTTTTTTTCCGGATGTATATACTGAGGAGTGGAATTGCTGGGTCATATAGCAGAGATTTCTTTTTTTTTAATTGTGAAATATATATACACCATAGGGCTTCCCTGATGGCTCAGTGGGTAAAGAATCTGCTTGCCAATGCAGGAGCCACAGGTTCTGTCCCTGGGTTGGGAAGATCCCCTGGAGGAGGGCATAGCAACCCACTCTAGTATTCTTGCCTGGAGAATTCCATGGACAGAGGAGCCTGGTGGGCTACAGTCCATGAGGTTGCAAAGAATTGGACATGACTGAGCAACTAACACTTTCACCTTTTTTATATATATAAGAAATTTACCATTTTAATATTTAATAATTTTAAAGTGTACATTTCAGTGGCATTAAATATGTTGTCACTGTTGTATATTAATATAAACATATGCATTTTATGTAACTAAGAATGATATTGAATGTGACGTTTTCCATCCTTGTTTTCCTTTTTAAATTTCATTTGGCATTGTTCTATGAGCACATTTCCTTGCTGTCTTAATGAGTTGTAAAGTGTGTTTAAGTAATAGCTGTTGCAAAAAGAGGCAGGAGAATTGGCTCTAATCTCTGCAATAGCATAGACTTGCTCTATAACCTTTACCCAGATGTTCAGCCAATCACAACCTCATTTTTACTGCCTGCAAAATTGGATAATACTTGCTAGCTATTCCCTGGGGGTGCGATGAAGAGCAATGAGGTAATGCCTGGGAATTGCTTTCTCTTCTCGGTAAGAAAGGTGCTATGCATGTAAAGATTGTTATATCACATTGAGCCCTTGCTGAGCCAAAGATGGAGACAGTGAGGGCGGAACCACTTTCTTCTATTCTTTACCATCAGCCCCCGCATCCTATCTCTGTGAGCTTATGGGCCTCCTTTCTATATGAAGGGCTTATCACATAAACACACAGCTGCATTGTGTTTCTACAGCGACTGAAAATATTTATGGCTTAGAAAGCAGTCATTCTCGATGATTTGATTAGTGTGCTATGAAGACACAGACAATATCAGGAGCATCCAGTAGCATTTCAGTATTCCAGCTTCATCTGTTCCTCTAGTTTATATTTATCATTGTTCTTTAAATCTTAGGTGACGGCTGCTGCCTTTGCTAACAGTGTTTCTATCTGTGTGGATAAGTGTGACTGTGTGACCTGCTGTCCTTGCCACACTCCCGAACTGTGTCATTTGTCTGCTCATTGCAGGGCTGGCATCTGTTAGTGTATCCATATAATGGAATGGATAAGATGATGGTTTCATGCGCTTCCTCCTATTACAGAATTCCAGGATTATCTATCACATTTGCCCCCAAATCTATACCTATAATGATAGGACTCTCAAGTATTCTAAGAGTGAATTTCTTTGGGGAAGCTGATTCATCATTCATTTTATGAGACCAGGGTATTCTGTCTTCTGCAAACCTCTTTCCACTTTGAATCTGCATATTGCTTAGTTTTCCATGGATGGTAACTGACATTTCTCTGAAGTCTTCATGAAATTAGAAGGCAGTAGATAGAGAACCCTTCTTCTAACGTCTTCTTACATAGAGTGCTTGCAGTTGACAGCATCTTCAGCATCATTTTGTCATCCTTTAAACAGCCTGTGGTACGGGAATCACATACATGTATTTTAAAGATGAGGGGGCATAGGCTTGAGGCACCTGAAGACAGGCTGTATGTAAATGGATGAATCTGGATGCTAATCCAGGACTGCCATCCTCTACCCCATGCCAAGAGACAAGAGGCAAATTCTTTTCCAAGCAGGATCATAAGAAATAATAAATCAAAATAAGAATTTAGGATGGCTGTATTTTATTCCAGCACTTTTGTCTTTCCTCTCATCTGTGTGATGTTGGTCAGCAGAGACTCTCCCCTTTGCAGTCTGTATATTGTACAGCATCCGAAACAGCACTCTGGACAGTCGGCAAAGGCCTGAGGTCTTATTCTGTTCTCCAGATCAAACAATTAACTGTTTGTTTTTTCCACAGAGGCATTTAAAAATCCTACACATCTGGACAATGCCTCGAGCATCTGGAGAGATCTGCCCGAGTATCAAGAATATTTCAAAGAGCATTTCTGAATAGCAGTCTTTACATTTTATTTCTATTACACTTCATCTGTGCATTTTGAAATGCATTCCCAGCGCAGTTGCATTCATCCTACTGCCTCTGATATGAGGAAGGGAGCACACCTTTTATCTCCATTTCACAGATGTGCAGACTGAGTGGCAGGCTGTGGGGAGAGAGCCTCTTGGGCATTCTGACTTATGGAGTCTAATAATGAGACCCCGGGTCCTCCTGTGCCCTCTTGCTCCATGTTATTTCCAATTTGCTTTCTCATCTCGAGAGAGCATTTTCATCTTTTATTTTTGGATGATAGTTTCAAGTTTCATTTGCACCACCAGACCTGTAAATTCTTTTGTTCTGTAGAAGGCCAGGTCAGGATGACATCTCTTTCTTTCGTTTGCAGGGGAGGGGGCATCTGATAGATAGGAAGATCTGCACCAAAAATGAATCATTTTCTTTGCTTTTAACTCTGCTTAGTTTATCATATGCCAAAGGCTTAGATTTAAAAGAACTGCAATAATATCTACAGTACTGCCATTTTTAAAATGTAATACAATACCCAAATTTTTTATCTTCTAGTATTGCTTATAAACACAGAAATATAGATAAATCAATCTTAGAAAATTTATTGCAAATCAAAAAATATATTCACCAAGTTTTTTTTTTTTTAAACTCTATAGGTGAAACTAAGAATGACTTTCCATTTTCCATGTGCAGAGCTATTGGTAATTTATATTACAAAGTAGTTCTTGCTGGCCATAATGTTATAGAATGTGGTTTTTGTCTATTTTGATTTTTGAAAAGTAAAGAATAGCGTAACAGGAACTATGTGGCATGCTTGATGACCCAATCAGCAGAGACAGATCCTATCTGCTAGATCTCTGCCATGCTCAGTAAGTGTGCATTTGAAGGGGCGAATGAATGAATGAGTGAATGAGTGTATAAACTGAGTTGGACAAAGAAAGTTAGTAGAAATCAACTGGATATTAGAGGGCAATTCATGCAATACTTGTTTGGAGATCAACAGAGATAGCCACTGGTGCTGCTGCTGCTAAGTTGCTTCAGTCGTGTCTGACTCTGTGCGACCCCATAGACGGCAGCCCATCAGGCTCCGCCATCCCTGGGATTCTCCAGGCAAGAACACTGGAGTGGGTTGCCATTTCCTTCTCCAGTGCATGAAAGGAAAAGTGAAAGGGAAGTCGCTCAGTCGTGCCCGACTCTTAGCGACCCCATGGATTACAGCCTACCAGGCTCCTTCGTCCATGGGATTTTCCAGGCAAGAGTACTGGAGTGGGGTCCCATTGCTTTCTCCAGAGACAGCCACTAAGACTATGTTAACTGACCTCAGGAAAGTCAGGTTGGAAAAGCTATAAACTAAAAAACGATGTTTAAGAATAAATTTCCAGTGAGAGAAAAAAACCAAGAGAAACTTCAAAAGCATTGAACCCAGCAGGCCAGGCATAGCTCCCCTATATTCTTTTATTTAAGGATCCAAAAATGTGTTGCCTGTCTGTTCTGTGCGGGACAGTGCTAGTGGCTGAGTCCTCAGACATCAGTCCGGTTGTGGTTCCTGTCTAGTGTTGAAAGTGCAAATGTCAGTTGCTCAGTCGTGTCTGACTCTTTGCTGCTCCACAGACTGTAGCCTGCTTGGCTCCTCAGTCCATGAGATTCTCCAGGCAAGAATACTGGAGTGGGTTGCCATTCCCTTCTCCAGGGGATCTTCCCGACCCAGGGATTGAACCCAGGTGTCCACATTGCAGGCAGATTCTTTACTGTCTGAGCCACCAGGGAAGCCCTATGGTTCCTGTCTAAGTTCAATATAAATAGGGGACACAGACTGGGAATCTATTGATATCAATGTCATATTATTATTGATAAGGTAGAAATGTGTATGTGATTCTTCAAAGTTCATAGAAAGTGAGCGATCAATTTTGCTTAGCAGGAGGTTGTTGTTGTTGTTGTTGTTGTTTTTACAGAGAAAGGGTAAGTAAACTGTGGTGCTTCAGTTTCATTTTAAAAATTTACAGTTGTAGGCAGTTGACCATGAGGAATGTTGATAGAATCCTTATATCCATCAGCTTTTACCTTCACTGCCATGCTAGTCCTTTATAAACAAGACAACTGAGGCCCCGAGAAGCCAAGTAAGGTGTCCAAGATTACCCAGCTAATGAGTGCATCAAACCTGGTTCTGTGGGGCTTCAAAGCTCATACTGCTCCTGCCACTTTGCTACCTGGAGTCTCCAGGTATCAGGAGAAATTCCACTGGGCAGGTATGGAGCAGGAAGAGGGAGTTCTCCACAGCAGAAACAGCACCTCAGAGTGGGGGAGGCACCTAAGAGCATGGGATACAGGGGGATATGAGCACCTGCGTGGATGAGAAGACGGAGGCTGTACTGTGTGCTCAGATGTCTGAAAAGCACCCTAATCTATAAAAGGATAAATGTCCCTTCCAACCTTGAGGCTTTGAAATAGTTAAGAAATTATCACTGGCCTCAAGGGGCATATTAAATCCATCATTAATTTCCAAAATATTATTAAGCACTTACTATTTTCTAGGCTCTATTCTAGGTGTTACCGCAGGTGATATAGCAGTAAGAACACAGAGAAAGTTCATGCCCTTGCGGAGCTTACATATAGAGGGAAAGAGATGCCAAACAAAGGGAGAAACAAAGGAAGAAACTAAGAAAGGAACAATGGTGACTAGTGATCACTGTGATGACTGGTGCCTAGTCACTAAGTTGTGCTTAGTCACTAGGTCATGTCTGACTCTGCAATGCTATGGACTATAGCCCACCAGGTTAGTCCGTGGGATTCTCTAGGCAAGAATACTGGAGTGGGTTGCCATTCCTCCTCCAGGAGATCTGCCAAGTGTAATGATCAAAACTGTGTCTCCTGCTTTACAGGGAGATTCTTTACCACTGGAGTCACCTGGTAGCCAAAGCATAGAGATGATCACTATGAAGCAAAAAGGAGAGAAAGAGAACACAAATGGCTGGTGTGGGTTACATTTGAAAGTCATAGAAGGCCTCTACAGTAAGTTGATGTTTAGCAATATTATGTAATAGAGGAAATCAGACATATATATATGTATATATATATATAAGCAACCACAGAATAAGAAGTATTTGATAAATACTAATAAATACTGCAAAGGACATGATAGTATTTAGCTAAGGAAATTAACATTTACTGGGTATGCTTATATTTTGGACGACAGGCATTACCTGCACCAATTTTACAGGTGAAAAAAACAGAGATTCAGAGAAGTGAGATAACTTTTCTAATAGCACACAGCCTCGATTCAAACTCAGATTTGTCTGAATCCAAAACCTGTGCTCTCTTCCATCGTAAGAGTCTTCTTCTGGGATGGAGGCAGGAAGCTTAAAGGAGGATTTCTTGGGAGAGAGGGTGGGCTTCAAAGGAAAGGTGGGATTTTGATATTGGAACGTTTGAAATGTGAATAGCAACAGAACACCCAAGGCAAAAGACAGCAGAAGGGAAAGATGCAGGCTTTGCGTTAAGGTGAGTAGGTCGAAGCCCAGACTGAGAGGGACCCAGAGGGAGAGAGAAAGCTAGAGCTAGGAACAGATTTCAGAACAGAACAGAAATAGAGTCTCGCCTTTATTTGGCAGGCATTGGAAGCAACTGAAGCTGTTCCCCAGGAGATTCTGCTTATCCATAGGATGGGTAAACCCTTTTCGGGGGGCTCCTGTAGTCCTCTATTTCTCTGATTATTTTTATCAAACTCACCAGACGGGGCAGCTTATTGTCGGTGAGTATTATCCACACTCACCTCATGATTACTTCTAGTGTTAACTGGATGCAATATTACATTGAGGCGAGGTACTTGGATAGATAGCTTTGCGCGAAAAAGCTTCAGGTGGGCCAGTGGTCCATTGATTCCTTGAGAAACAGCGTTGTCCCAGACGTCACATTGCCAGGTGGATGTACTGCCTTGGATGGACTTCATCGGGCTGACCCAGCCCCCAACAAGTTGACGAGATGCTGACAGGACGAGAAGGCAGAGGCTAGAGGTGCTGGCATTACAGGGAGCAGTCAGGGAGATGTTATTCAAGAGACAAGAAAGAGCACAACTGAATTCACCTTTGCTCCCAGTTGGAGAGCAGATTGTATTCTTTACAGCAGTGTGATGACTCCAGCCCCCCGCAGTGGAAGGAAAATAGGCTGGGGTGAGCTCTTTAAGGAAGAGCTCAGTGGTATCATGAGAAACCGGTATGTGCTGCTGCCATGCTATTCAGGGTCAGACTTCTAGAGTGTCCTTCAGGCATTTTGGTGGCCTATTATATAATCTGCCCTTTTTAATGCTTCCTGTCTATATTATCCCCCTGTGCATTGTATATCCCCGTCTCTGTGTATCAACCTGCTTTGTGCCAAAGGTGACAGCCAAAATGTCCTTCAAAATCATCTTTCAGTTTAATTTTTCATTCAGAGACATAGTTTTACAATCAATACCAATGCAAGGGTTCAATGGGCTTTGGAGATCAATCCATTAGCTCGAAATTGTTTTGCACATTTTTGTATTTATATGCATTTTTCAGGGGAGTAGTCATGAAATGTTAAAAAATTCCATTACCCTGTTAAGATCAAAACCCCTTTATTTTTCTTGAAATTGCCTTTTTTCCCCTCCCTCCCTCCATTCCTTCCTTCCCTTCTTCACTATCTCCTTTCTACTTTCTCTTCAACTTGTTAGCCAACTTACCAATTACTTTCTAGCAAACTTCTCAATTTTCTTTATTTCTTTTCTTACTTAATTTTGCAAACTTTCTTTTTCTCCATGTAGTATAAAATTGAAAGATTGGGAAACAATGAAGGCAGGAGAGTGGAAAGAATTAGATTAAGTAAGTAAAAGTCATAGGAAGTCAGACAGTATAGGTTGGATTTGGGCATCAAAGTATTGGTTATCACTTTTTTCTTCCTGTATTTTTCATCCTTCAGTTCAGTTCAGTCACTCAGTCGTGTCCGACTCTTTGCGACCCCATGAATCGCAGCACGCCAGGCCTCCCTGTCCATCACCATCTCCCGGAGTTCACTCAGACTCGCGTCCATCGAGTCAGTGATGCCATCTAGCCATCTCATCCTCTGTCGTCCCCTTCTCCTGCCCCCAATCCCTCCCAGCATCAGAGTCTTTTCCAATGAGTCAACTCTTCACATGAGGTGGCCAAAGTACAGGAGTTTCAGCTTTAGCATCATTCCTTCCTGGAGAAAGAAATGGCACCCCACTCCAGTACTCTTGCCTGGAAAATCCCATGGACGGAGAAGCCTGGATGGCTACTGTCCATGAGGTCGCAAAGAGTCGGACATGACTGAGCGACTTCACTATCTATCTATCTATCATTCCTTCCAAAGAAATCCCAGGGCTGATCTCCTTTAGGATGGACTGGTTGGATCTCCTTGCAGTCCAAGGGACTCTCAAGAGTCTTCTCCAACACCACAGTTCAAAAGCATCAATTCTTCGGTGCTCAGCCTTCTTCACAGTCCAACTCTCACATCCATACATGACCACTGGAAAAACCATAGCCTTGACTAGATGGAGCTTACCTCTTAGTAAAAGTGCTATAGCATCTGCCAAAAAAAAAAAGAAAAGAAAGAAAAGAAATAAAACAACAACAGCAACAACAACAAAAGACCAGAAAGAAAGAATAAAGGAAGAGGCGATCAGAAGAGGTAGTGAAGACCTAGCCTCTGCTCCATACAAAATTAGCACAGGATAAAAGGACACCTATGCTAAATTTATGAATTAGGGTTAGAAATGGAAAGTTTTCTTATTTATAAGGGTTAAGATTTAAGAGTTCAAGTGGGTCAAAACAAAAATGTTTAGAATAGATCTGAAGCAACCAATGAATAGAAGCAGAAGTGAAGTATAGTGAAGACAGATTAGGAAAATCGACTTTAGTTATTTGAGTTAAATGTATCACAGTATATTACTCTAATAAAATATCCATAAAATCAGATTTCTTTAGAACTGTTCTCTAATTTCATGGAATATCAGGAATTGCAGTGTGTGTCTCTCTTTGCAAGATCTGGGCACATTTTAGTATCGTAAACTTGAAAATTGGAATTTGTGTACTAAGTTAGCACTATAATAATGGAGAAAGGAAAAGAAAACTAGTTAGGATTAAATAGACCTGGTTTTGAATCCTGGCTGCAACAGCTACTATTGATTTTTACTTAAGAACAATTTACTTAAACTCCTTAACTCCTTCATATATGAAATAGGATTAATAACATTTAATCCATAAAGTTAGGGTGAAATTGAAATCAAATGATTAATTCATATCATAAAATAGACTTTTAAGAAACGTTTGCTCACACCACAGAGACAGATTTGAAGCAAAACGTTTTAAAATTTGTAAGCTGTCTTTCATATAATTTAGTGTTTTTCTCAATAAGTCAAGAATTTTGACCTCATCCATGTGTTTTAATACAAATCATATGTTGTAGTTGGTTATATTTTTCTTTCTCATTCAGAAAGTAAGTGGTTTCAGGCTATCTCTCTGCTGCTTTACTGTAATATTTAATTTTTTCTCCTCTTTCAATTACCAAAGAAAAAACAGTCACAGAATCACAAACTGTCCACTCTGGTGCAATTTCTAGTTTTACTCATCCTCCTGCTTGCCACATAGTGAGGGTTCAAAATATATTTACTGTTATTGTTGTTGTTATTACTCCATTTTCCCATGCAGCTAAAAGCAGGAAGATAAGAAATAGCTAAGAAATACTGCTGCTGCTGCTGCTGCTAAGTCGCTTCCGACTCTGTGTGACCCCAGAGACGGCAGCCCACCAGGCTCCCCCGTCCCTGGGATTCTCCAGGCAAGAACACTGGAGTGGGTTGCCATTTCCTTCTCTAATGCATGAAAGTGAAAAGTGAAAGTGAAGTCGCTCAGTTGTGTCCGACTCCCAGCGACCCCATGGACTGCAGCCCACTAGGCTCCTCCATCCATGGGACTTTCCAGGCAAGAGTACTGGAGTGGGGTGCCATTCCCTTGAGGAGCTCTTAAAGGGTTTATGCTTTTCTTCTCATTAGAATAAAGTATTTCTACTGGTGCTTAAATGGAGGAATAAAAGTACCCCTCCCTTTTCTCTCTGATATGGGTTACTTTTTTATGCAGTAGACTGTTCACTCATTCAACACTTCACACTTGGTTACCCTTAGCTGGACCCCTACACACACTTTAAAAGGAGCTTTAGATAATAGCTTTTATTAAAGATGCTTCAATCGTACTTTTCTTAAAGGACCATTATCTATTAAACAGAAAAAAATATTGTGAACAAAAATTTAAATAAAAAGCTCTGAAGAGAGGTTTTAACTTTCTTATTATAAATAGCTATAGAATGTGTGTGGATTTAAATGCCCAAGTGTCTCAGGAATTACTGTAAGACAATTCGAATGATGGGACAGTTCTGAAGGAACAGCACTTCTGTCGAGAGTGACTTCAGGAGACATATACTGGGCTGATTGGCCTATCAACCACAGCCAATCCGGAGACATCAGTATCAGAGGCTGTGTGACGCAGACTCATCCAGCCTTTCCCCCTGCCCTCTGTTTCTTTCATATTTCTTTCGACACTGTGGACTCTTCTTTGTCTGAACCCTACTCAGATAATGAGAACCTGAAAGAAGAACATTCAAGAATGTTGGCTACTTCTCTTGGTTTTAGCCTTTGTTTATAATTGTAGGTTTTAAAAAGGGTAACATTTTCTTTTCCGTTGTACCTTTTGTCAGTGGAAATACTTTCCATAGTGTTGCATACTAATCAGATCTGTAGTAGTAATTTGTATCATTTTAAGGAGTTAATCTAGCTTGCCTAACTCAATATTCAAACTTCATTATAGTTTCTTTTGTTTTTCTCAAGAATGGAGACATAATATCTCCCAAATACTACTAATGTTTTCTCTCACTTGACCCTCTGTGTGGAATTATATCCAGCATTACAATTTTCTGTTCCTAAATATTTGGAAAAGTAAAAAATTAGTTCCTCATTGTGCTTTAGGGGAAAGCAATTTGAGAATGATGGCCCATCAAAGGTTCAGTGTATTTCTCTTACATATTTCACTTTAACTTTTTTTAGACTTTCTAAAAATTGAATTCCTCAGGCACTTTTCAGTCCATAATTCCAGCCTACTCAAGTCATTGTTAGTTTTATTGTTTTCCTACCTTGTATTGACTAAATTTCTCCACTTTGTATCATCAGCACATTTCATCACCTTACTGTATTTTCCCTTTTTTAGGTCAGCAAAGTAACTAAAATCAATACTAACACTGATCCTTATCACACGTCACAAGTCACTTCCCTCCATTTGGTATTGCTGCCTCCCATAGACACCTTTGGCTTCAATATCCTACTCAGGTCATTATCCACTTCAGCAGCTTGTTTCTTCTCGTTCACAGTGTGTATTCTCTCAGTACACATCTCTCAGAGGAGAGCAGGCTTCCTCTTAAAGAGACTCTCATGTCTAGAATCAGAGATCCTTTTAAATAGGATACATGTACTTTTGAGAAAGCAGTGGCATGTTACTTCTTAAGGAAGTAAAAATTCAATTACACTTCAGATGGACAGTGATTAACTACTGGACAAAATTCAGGCATGGGAGACAGATTACATAGATACCAGTCTATCCCTGATTCACCTTTGCCACTGGTGATTCCAGATAAGCCACTTAAATGCTTAATTTTGACTTTATATTGGAATCTCTGTTGCTACTAGTGAATGCATTACATAGCTTTGAAATATCAGTGCAATAATAATGCATTGAGACCATCATCTCTAAAGAGGTATTTAACCTCAGATATGCAGATGACAGCATCCTTATGGTAGAAAGTGAAGAGGAACTAAACAGCCTCTTGATGAAAGTGAAAGAGGAGAGTGAAAAAGTTGGCTTGAAGCTCAACATTCAGAAAACAAAGATCATGGCATCTGGTCCCATCACTTCATGGCAAATAGATGGGGAAACAGTGGAAACAGTGTCTGACTTTATTTTTTTGGGCTCCAAAATCACTGCAGATGGTGACTGCAGCCATGAAATTAAAAGATGCCTACTCCTTGGACAGAAAGTTATGACCAACCTAGATAGCATATTCAAAAGCAGAGATATTTTTTTGCCAACAAAGGTCCATCTAGTCAAGACTATGGTTTTTCCACTAGTCATGTATGGATGTGAGAGTTGGACTGTGAAGAAAGCTGAGTGCCAAAGAATTGATGCTTTTGAAGTGTGGTGTTGGAGAAGACTCTTGAGAGTCCCTTGGACTGCAAGGAGATCCAATCAGTCCATTCTGAAGGAGATCAACCCTGGGATTTCTTTGGAGGGAATGATGCTAAAGCTGAAACTCCAGTACTTTGGCCACCTCATGTGAAGAGCTGACTCACTGGAAAAGACTCTGATGCTGGGAGGGATTGGGGGCAGGAGGAGAAGGGGACGACAGAGGATGAGGTGGCGAGATGGCATCACGGACTCGATGGACGTGAGTCTGAGTGAACTCTGGGAGTTGGTGATGGACAGGGAGGCCTGGCGTGCTGCAATTCATGGGGTCGCAAAGAGTCGGACATGACTGAGCGACTGAACTGAACTGAACTGAACTGAAAAACGTATTTAAGTGAGAAAGGAGTGCTGAATTCCTCCTGTAGAAAAGGGATTTCACAAACTCTATCATAAAATATTACTAGGGTCTAACATCCTGGAAAAGCCTGACCATAGAATTTAGACCTGGAAATTTTATAGTAACAATTCTGGTGCTGATTCAAGAGGCCAGTTAATTCTCTCACAGGTTATAATTAATGAACAAAAACTTAAAAGAAGTTGCTTATATCACTTTTTTCATATCTCTGTAAATATTTCTAAAGGGTTAAAGAATACAAAGTCCAAGAGTTTCCAAGGGACCTACCACCATGTCACTGATTATACTGTGACTTTTCAATATTAGGCATATACTCTGTGTTCTAGATTTCATGATTTTAAATCCAGCCTATTTTCTTGTGATGTTTTGAGCTTTGTTTATGATCTGCACAACCTGGCTCACTGTATTTGCCGTAAAGAACAGTGTCCTTTGTGCAAAATTATATCATGTCTGTAAATTGCCACTTTGCTCTGATTTCATTAAAATCAAAATATTGGATAACTAATTACTTCTGTATTTAAAAAAAAACACAATGGTCACAATTTCAGCTTGAAATCATTTAGTTAATAGATAACTTTGTAGCATGTGTACAGTACTGGCTACATCAGATTCCTTGGATTAATTCTGATGAATAAGAGGCCATCACATGAATCTTGAAGGCAATGAATTAGAAACACAAAAACAGAACAAGTAACTGAAGGAAAAAAGGTAAAAGTTATGCAACTTGTGGACACAGCATGCTGCACTTCCTGTCTTTGGGGATTGGGATCTGTCTACCTCTCATCATTTTAGCTGTTGTTTTAATGAATGTCAGATTACCACAGTCTCCTAAGATTTCAGTTACGAAGACCTTCTGATGAGCCTTTTACCTTGTTTCCTTTCAATGCAGCAGGAATTATAATGAAGAAATTAAATCATTCTTTATAGACAATAGGAATACAGTCCCAAAAGCTTTTATGATTTGATGTCCTCTTGGCAGCAGCTTTAACTGAGTTTCAGGCTTATATTTAATATTTTGGAAGATTGCCTTTTCAAGATAAAAATAAGTTTCTGAAATAACGATGTCCTCAAAGTGAATACAAATCCCCATATCTTTGTGTTAGTAATTTATTACTCAATCCCATAGAAATACCAAGGCACAACGATTCCTCTGTTTACAATTAAGAAAAAGGTAAAAGATACTTTATTTTTACATAAAAATTTTTACTGAGTGTCTACGATGTTGCAGGGACTGTGGTAAGTGCCAATATATAATTGAACAGGACAAATATGCCTGCTTTTATAAAGCCTGTGCTATAGTGGAGGACTCAGGAGTTTAAACAGGCAGTTGTATAACATAGTGACAAAAGCTGTGATGGGGAATTATACCTAATTATGCCTAATGAAGTATAATTCCCTATTCCCTATCACATGGGAGTACCAAGGAAGGGTACAATTCACCTTAGATTTGGGATTCAAGGAGGACTTCCTGTATGAGGTGACAGATAATCTGAAATTTGAGGAAGACTAAGAGGAAAGCAGTGCTCTAGCAATAAATTGTGGAAAGGTTTGAGAGTGTGCATGGATCAGAAATAGTTTGATTCACTGACTGAATGATGGTGTTAGTGGTAATGATGTTAATCATAGAGAAATTGGAGGCTAGAGAGATTGGCAAGATCTACACATGCTCTAAGATGTGTTAAACTGAAACTGAAACTTAGTCACTCAGTCATGTCCAACTCTTTGCAACCCCATGAACTGTAGCCTGCCAAGCTCCTCTGTCCTTGGGATTTCGCAGGGAGTAATACTGGAGTGCGTTGCCGTTTCCTTCTCCATGGGGGTCTCCCTGACCCAGGGATTGAACATGGGTCTCCTGCACTGCAGGCAGATTCTTTACTGTCTGAGCCACCAGGGAAGGCTAAGATGTGTTCAGTTCAGTTCAGTCGCTCAGTCGTGTCCGACTCTTTGTGACCCCATGAATCGCAGCACGTCAGGCCTCCCTGTCCATCACCAACTAGTGGAGTTTACTCAGACTTACGTCCATTGAGTTGGTGATGCCATCCAGCCATCTCATCCTCTGTTGTCCCCTTCTCTTCCTGACCCCAATACCTCCCATCATCAGAGTCTTTTCCAGTGAGTCAACTCTTCGCATGAGGTGGCCAAAGTATTGCAGTTTCAGCTTTAGTGTCAGTCCTTCCAATGAACACCCAGGATTGATCTCCTTTAGAATGGACTGATTGGATCTCCTTACAGTCCAAGGGATGCTTAAGAGTCATCTCCAGCACCACAGTTAAAAGCATCAATTCTTCGGCGCTTAGCTTTCTTCACAGTCCAACTCTCATATCCATACATGACCACTGGAAAAACCATAGCCTTGACTAGACAGACCTTTGTTGGCAAAGTAATGTCTCTGCTTTTAGGGAGACTGGAGTTTATCCTGATGCAAGGGACTGATAAGTTTAAAGGGGGAAAATGGCATAATTAGATTTATTTTGGGAAGATCAGTCAAATCACTGAGCAATATCTAGCAAGAAACTGAGTTTTCAGTATCTCTAAATATATGGGACATAATACATGTATAGATTTATGTTTATATTCAATATAAATGTGCTTCTATTTTTAGCAGTAGCATTCTAGATTCTTTGACAGAACTTCTGACTAAAAGGGCTTCCCTGGTGGTGCAGAGGTTAAAGCCTCTGCCTGCAATGTGGGAGACCTGGGCTCGATCCCTGGGTCAGGAAGATCCCCTGGAGAAGGAAATGGCAACCCACTCCAGAATTCTTGCCTGGAGAACCCCATGGACAGAGGAGCTTGGTGGGCTACAGTCCATGGGTCGCAAAGAGTCAGAGACGACTGAGCGACTTCACCTTCACCTTCTGACTAAAAACAACGGAAAACCTTCCACATTGTTTTATCATTGATATTCTGGCAAGGAATTAAATTCTCAGAGGCAAAAACCTAAGCATAAGTGAGAACTCAGGCAGATAACTGGAACCCTGAGGTCAACTTCCCACCTGAAAATATCTGCCAAATCCAAGTGACCGGATCTTTAACTTTTATGTCTCCACAGCATATGGAAAATGGGAGAAATAGCGCAGGGACTGCTAAGTATGTGTGTGTGTTAATCGCTCAGTTGTGTCTCACTCTTTGTGACCCCACCAACTGTAGCCTGCCAGGCTTCTCTGTCCATGGAATTCTCCAGGCAAGAACACTGGAGTGGACTGCCATTCCCTTCTCCAGAGGATCTTCCCCACCCAGGGATTGAACCCTGGTCTCCTGTATTGCAGGCAGGTTCTTTACTGTTTGAGCTAAGTATGGGGGTTTTAAAAAGATAGTCCATATAAAAATTGGACCCCCCCTGAACCCCTGTACCCTCAGGATAAGGATGAAATAAAAATTCAGAATAATACTCCTTGCCTTGACACTCTTAACCATAGCAAAGGAAATCTCTCAAAGTTTGACAATGATTTGAAGGAAAAAAGATCTCTTTGGATTTTCTAGCCACAGGACAGTTCTAAGGTAGTTTTGAAATCCTTTGAGTTCAGTATGTTTTAGGGATATGGAAGAAACAAATACAAATCCTCTCTGGAGGAATTCACCTTCAATTCGGTTCTCAAATAATTCCCATGAATGTTCTAAGGAATATGGATTTATAGCCCAAATTCCAAAACACAAAAGAAACAAAACAGGAAAGTGAGGACTATTGGAAATAGAAGATGGTAGTATCAAGTTAGAAAAGCCTTCAGATACTGAAGATATTAGAGACAGAATAGAAAATAAGCATGGTTACTCAGTTTTATTAATAGAAAAAATATAACATTTATAAAATAGAGCCAGCTAATAAAATTATTAAGCAGATATGAAAAAATTAAAATTTCTAGAAATGTAAAAAGCAATTTTTAAAACTAAAAGTACAATGAACAGATTTAATAGAAGACTAGAAATAGCATAGGAGAAAATTAGTGAGTTGGAAGACATAGTTGAAGATATTATGCAGAATGAGATATCAAGAGACAAAAAGAGGTTAAGAGCATAGAATATAGAGTGAGAAAGTACAGCTTATTTCTACTCAAAGTTCTAGAAAGAGAGAACATGGAGAAAGGGGGAAATAAAATATTTCAAGAAATAATGGCTATAAATTTCCCAGAATTGGTAAGAGATACCAACCTTAAATCATGAAAGTCTAGTGAATCTATCCAAGAAGGGTGTATAAAAATCTGTATCTAAATTCATGATCCCAAAATTACAGAATCCAAAGAATATTTTAATTTGATATAAAATGTTCTGATAACCTGTAAATAAAATGATAAAACATTGAAACCTTTTATTTATAGAGATTTCCCTGTATTAACATAGTAATTGATGATAACTAATTTTCTAGTCAAAATTGAGTCACACTTTGGCTCTACTCATTTGTTTATCTACCATTTTATTTTATATTGTATCTAATTTTTAAGCACATGACCATCTGGTAATATACCCAGGATCTTGGACACCTAGGGTAAAAAGAGGTCACCCTTTACAGGGTCATTTATTAAAGAGTAAATAAATAAATCTCATTTATTCTAGTACTTACTTTAAAAAAAATAAGAAAATAGAAGTACTGCTTTCCTGTATTATAGGGCTACTTAACAGTTTCAGACTCGTCTCAAATACGAAATCATTCTAAATGACTAACTACTCCTGCCATTTCCCTTCTCTAGTCTGTTGAAGGGAAAGACCATAGTTTAAATAATAATACTGACAATACTCACATGACAGGTAAATGCTCTTTGCTGAAACAGTGTTGGTGAAACTGAAGTAAAATTGGAGTCTTTTTTTTTTCTCAGTCACATTTTTTATTGCCGTTATAAATAGAAATTTCAAGGGCACAGTGGGAAGAAATACTGCTTTTTGGCTTAAAGCCACAAATTACATTTTAATCAACTACTAAAAAATATTATATATAGGAATTGCTCTTAAGATTCACAAAAACTCCTTTCCCCAAGATTGCTGAGAGCAGAAAAAAGATACATTCTCTCTCAAGGGGGGAGAATACTTTTAAGAGATGCACTTTTGTTCCATGTGGAACATTCTATTTCTAAATTAAACCTACATTTTAAATTAAACAAAAGTATGTCCAAAGCAATAGCATACCATAATAATTCTTGTCTTCTCATTGTATCTGGCCTGAATATTAATGGAAATATCAACAAACTTTATTTTCTTAGCCTCCCATCCCCATAAGCTCTATGCAAGCTTAATAATGTTTCCGAATTTGGCTTCTTTTTATAGCTGCAGTTATTCTTGTTTTCATAATTTTCTAGGCCATCTTAATTTAATATATATTAAATATCTTCACAACTTCACTTAATGGAATGGCAACAATTTTTTAAAAACAAAAACATTTTATTACTCAGACAAATTATGTTGTAAGGGAGAAATGTTATATGGCTATAAAAAGAAATAAGTATGCTGATTTGGGGCCCAGAAGTCTAAGGAAAACCTACAGATGATTCCCTGAGTGTCAAAGCCAGTAATTTCACACAATCACACGGGTACTCACATCATCTTTGTGTACCTGTCAGCAACTCAGGGAAGCATCTGGCCAGGGGAGAACTGCTTTTTATGAATTCCCACATCCATTTGTCCCCACCAAACCCGTACGTTTCTTAGAACAAAGAGTGAATAAATGTGACTTCTGTACACCAGATGAATAGGATAATTAACACTGGTAATGTAGGATAATAATTAAAATCTTTTTCCTGCTTGACTTGATGGCTGGCTACTCTCATCTCTCCCTCTAGATGGCAGTGGCACTCTTTCGTTTTGAGACTGTTAAGCGGTCTTTTTTTTTTTTTTAAATCTGTTCTCTTTCGCTCTCCTGGATAGGTGTTCTCAGCTCCGCTGGGTGATGATTTAAACAATGCTTTGATGCTGTAGGATGTTGGTGTTCACAAATCAGGTCTATCCTTTTCTTTTTTTTCTAAAAAGATAATATACTGCTTTTTCAAAGTCAATTAACACGTAGGATGAATGAAATGGGGAAAGCAAAAGGTCACTTTCTAAAGGGTTGCCTTGAAACCTTTTGGTATTATTCGACTTTCGTCAAGGAATTGCAAATCATTGGGGGAAAAAGGAAATAATAATTAGTTCATTTTGTTTCTTGATAACACACAATAAGATGGCTTCATATGACTTTTCTGCTTAATTTCCTACGAAGCCCGTGGTGTGCTCAGAATGCTGGCTGGTAAATTCTGTCTTGCAGTCTTGAAGGCAATCGGGATGCTTTGGGGACAATTTATGCATTGGGAGAGGGCTGTTGTAGAGAAGCCCTAAAATTTCTGGATTGTGATGTAGTTGAATACATTATATAGAAGAAAATTGCCCGGTTTGTGGCAGAGCAGAAGATGATAAGAAGATGATAAAATGGCAAAAATTAGAGGACTTTCTTTCACCATGCAATCAGCATTAACTCCTATCCCAAATCAATGTTAAGCGAACTGAAGCTCAAGAGTCAGTACAAATCGGCTGCATAAACAGGTAGGAAGTCTGTGTTCTGACCTCAAAGACATTTGGAAATCATTACCTGAGTATCAAGATGGTTCCCGAATGAGCATTTCTGAATATAGCAGCTCAAGGTTCTAATAACTTTTGAATTTCATTTAGAAAACAAGCTTGGACACCCCCAAACAATAAGCAGATATTAAAAAAAAATAACTGAATGCATTGCGAATGAGATTATTAACAAACTGGCTTTTAAATTGACTGCTGGCCATGTGCCGGCTTGGACAGGCCGACACGGAGCTGTGCATAGCCCACACCTCTCACATCGTGCCTCACAGTTAAGATTGCAGTCACAGTTCCTTTTTTATTTTAATATTGAAAGACCTTCACTCAGTTTAATAACCTTTTCCTTCTTGAATAAGGAGTTTCTGTTTGTAATCACATGAATAAAAAAGACCTGCTCCTGAAGCTCTGGGAGATTATTCCATGCCTAGCTACAAAAATAAGGTTTTGAAAGAGCAGAAGGAATAGAATAACTACATAATGAGTGAATTCTTGTGAGGTAAATTATTATTCAGGATTTCTGAACTGATCTTTTTTAAAAAGGCAAATAATAATAATTACAATCCTACCAATACTGCTGCCTGGTGGGAGACAACAGTAGCTTTGCTGGAAATACTGCTGGGCGCCTGCACTTTGTTCCGTGCCTCTATTTCAGCCTGAAACATTAGAAACCCAGGAAAAGACCTGCATTCACCCAATGGGCAATGTTTCCTAGCTTGGATTCTGTATCCATTTCCAACTGCACAGGGATGGACATGGCTGTGTGTGCCCTTTCACCATCTGTGGGTCAGAGTAGAGTTGGAGACTTCAGGTAAGTTATATGGCAGAAGGGTTGATTCAAACTATGATGTTTCATCATTAGAAATATTTCTGTCTGTATCATTCAAACTTCCACGGTCAAAACCAATAATCTGGTAGCTGAAATTAATTGAAGGCGCACAGGAGAGGGTGAGTGCAAGCCTGTATTTCTCTGGTCAAGGTCTCCCCTTCTGGTTCTGATATCCCCATTAGAATCTGCTGCTTCACTGACCCTGAGCTTTTGACCTTCTCCACCATTTCTTTTCACAACCAGTGGGACCAACCTGTATTCCCATTTGAGAAAACTTTATAATGACAAATATCTCCCTTTGCATTCAGCTGAAGGTTTTAGCTGCATTTTGGAGCAAGGTTTAAATTCAGAGCTGGCTAGAGCATTTGGGAAGGTCTGGTAGGAGGGAAGAGGGTGTGGAGGACTGATTTCCCTACTGACGTCAGGAACTCCGGCAGAGGGAGTAGTGGTTGATCTCAGGGCAGAGGCTCACTGTGCTCTTGGCCTATTTCTGGTCCAAGCATGCTCTCTCTCTCTGCTGTCATGAAGAAGTTCCATGTCTGTCTTCCCCTCAACTCCCACATCAGCACATTCAGGACATGTGACACAAGATTGTCACCAGAATCAGCCCAGGCCTCTCCTTGTCAAAAGGACCATGAGCACCTGACCCTCCTCTTCCCAAGCGACTCAGTGTCTGGCAGGTGTTACAAGCTAAAATTGAGTTTTGTGGCAGCTGCTCCTAGAACCTCTGAGACAGTGCTGCACGCCTGGAGCTCCGGGAACAACGAGGAAGCTGCCCATCACCGTCTTTGCCAGAGCCTGCTCCTGCCTCCAGAGATGTGACTGCTTGCAGAGAAAAGTTGTTTTATCTCACCTGAAAAAAAAAATTTTTTTCCTCTTGCTTGTTTACCCAGTGCTCACCATTTAAACATAACGCAGCCTCTTCATTAAGGGGTAAACTTAGGAAACATTACTCCTACTTCCATTTTCTTCAAGGTGCCAACACACCTCAGCAAGCTTTCAGACAGCAGTCACCTAGCAACAATTTTTCCATACATTAAATGATTTCAGACTCTCATGTTTCCTCCATGAGAACTGTATATTTCACCTTCTCTATCCCTTTTACAGCTCCAGGAAAGAGCAACCAAGAAAGAGAAAATACATTCAGTTTCATCATAAAATATCCTTTTTAAATGATGGCTTTTAAACAGGGAAGTGTCTTTTGTCATAGTCTGATAATCCATTTGTGACTTTTAAGTGGCTGGGTATTAGGAAGGATCAGGTGCTGTGGCAAGTGACAGAAATACCAAAAAGAGTGAACTTTACCAGAGAGAAAAGGTAACACAGGCAGTCCTGGGCTGGTATGACAATACCTGACTCATGGGGAATGCAGTTCATGGTTTCTGATTCGTCTGCCATCCTCTACATTGCAGTCTGTTTCTTGGTCTGACACGGCTGTTGGAGGTCCAGTCATCCTATCCTCATTTTGGAGACCAGGAAGAAGAAAAGAGAAATAAAAAGGCATCTTCACCTTATGGTTACTTCCCAGGAATTTCACAAATTCTGCCTACATGCCATTGGCCCGGACTTAGTCATAATTACACAGCACTTCAGTGTGGTCTTTATTTTGTGCCTTCGCATGACCAATTAATATTCAGTGTCCTAACACTGAGGAAAGAGAGGACTGATATTGAAGAACACCTAATAGTCTCTGCTGCTGCTGCTGCTGCTGCTGCTAAGTCACTTCAGTCGTGTCTGACTCTGTGCGACCCCATAGACAGCAGCCCACCAGGCTCCCCTGTCCCTGGGATTCTCCAGGCAAGAACACTGGAGTGGGTTGCCATTTCCTTCTCCAGTGCATGGAGATGAAAAGAGAAAGTGAAGTCACTCAGTCGTGTCCGACTCTTAGTGACCCCATGGACCGCAGCCTACAAGGCTCCTCCATCCATGGGATTTTCCAGGCAAGAGTACTGGAGTGGGGTGCCACTGCCTTCTCCCTAGTCGTCTCTGCTACGGATTAAATATTAAAATTCAGATAAACTGCAGAATTTATATTTCATCACTAGCTCTTTTGTTCTTCCAGAAGGGGGAAAAAAACCATATTTTCTTCTCTCCTTATGAGACGAATAGATGACAGAGATGAAAATGTAGACATGATCTGAGTTGCAATTGTTAGCAGATTTTGAAAACATCCTAGTGTGTTATACGGAGGCTTAAATAACATTAGAATGATATTGCACTGAAGCAATATTAGAAACTAATTGTGCTGTTTATCACCCTGAGGAATTCAGAGTAAGGTCCATCTTCATGTCCATCTGGGCATTTTCAGACATGCACATTTATATTTAAAGCATGATAATGCATACTCCAAATTCTATGCCAGCAGGGGTGGCAATTGAACTGGCAACCACTGTTTGATTATACCCAGAGATTCGGTGGGTCAGGAATTCAGACAGGGCAAATCGGGGATGTTTGCATCTGCTCCACCAAGTTTGGAGCCTCTATGTAGAAGGTTTGAAAGACCGGGCATGCCATATTTGAAGGCTTCTTCATTCACATATCAAATATCTGGGCATGTTAGTCACCCAGTTGTGTCCAACTCTGCAGTCTCGTGGACTGTAGCCCACCAGGCTCCTCTGTCCATGGGATTCTCCAGACAAGAATTCTAGAGTGGGTAGCCATTCCCTTCTCCAGGGGATCTTCCTGATCCAGGGATCAAACCCAGGACTACTGCATTGCAGGCAGATTTGTTACCATCTGAGCCACCAGAGAAGCCCCCCATATGTGATTCAAAGACTGAACTAAACTGGGATAGCTGGCGAGATGCTCTGTATATGGCCTGGGCACCCTTATAGCATGGTGCCTCTTAACTGATAGACTTCTTACAGGGGAGCTTAGGGTGCCAAGACCATGCGTTTTCATGACAAGGGCAAGCAGCGTGGCCTTTCATGATCAAACTTCTAAAGTTCACTCCATCAATTTGCCATATTCTATTGACCGAAGCAACAATAGCTGACCCAGATTCAAGAGAGGTAGACATACACCCTGCCTCTTAAGAGGAAGAGAGTCAAATAACTTTCATCCATGATTTAAAACTGCAAAGAGTCGGAGACGACTGAGTGACTGAACAATGTTTTAAAACCACCAGTCACAGGAATCAACAATGAGAAACGCCCTATTCCAGAGTAACAGGGAATTTGTGGAATTTTCAAAACTACAGATAATATGTTAAATCAAAACCAGCTCTGCTAAACATCCAAAATGAAAGAGCAGGTCTGGAAGTTAATTGGTTTGGTTGTACTCATTAAATAAATGATTCTCCAAAAGAGAAAAAAAGTAAAATAAAATGGATAACCAACAAGGACCTACTGTAGAGCACATGGAACTATGCTCAGTGTTATGTGGCAGCCTGGATGGGAGGGGTGTTTGGGGGAGAATGGATACATATAGGTGTATGGCTGATTCCCTTCTCTGTCCACCCCAAAGTATCACAAAACTGTTAACTGGCTATACTCTGATGTAAAACAAAAATTTTTTAAATGTGGGAAAAAATATATTACTAAAAGAATTTCCTATGAGTTGTGTGTCACAGCGTGGAGACAAGTTTATAGAGTATCAGTCATTAACAGAAAACTTAACTAAATGGCGGAATGTGTGCTGAAAAGTATCTGGGTTTATGGAAATGTTGAAGACATTTAATAGCATATCTGAGTTTAATGAGAGTAAGTATTTAAAGTTTACCTACAGAAGGTGGCTTGGCATCTAGGCCTATACCAGCTACCTGCTTCCTGAGTCAGCAGTTGTTGTCATGCTAAGTCATGTCTGACTCTTTGTCACCCCATGGACTGAAGCATGCCAGGCTTCCCTGTCCTCCAGTCTCCCAGAGTTCGCTCAAATTCATGTCCGTTGAGTCAGTGATGCTATCTTAGCCATCTCATCCTCTGCTGTCTTCTTCTCCTATTGCTTTCTATCTTTCCTAGTGTCAGGGTCTTTTCCAATGAGTTGGCTCTTTGTATCAGGTGGCCAAAGTATTGGAGTTTTTATCTTCAGCATCAGTCCTTCCAATGAATATTCAGGGTTGATTTCCTTTAGGATTGACTGGTTTGATCTCCTTGCTGTCCAGGGGACTCTCAAGAGTCTTCTCCAGCACCACAATTTGAAAGTATCAATGCTTTGGTGTTAGGCTTCTATAAAGAAGTCCGAATCTCACATCCAGACATGACTACTGGAAAAACCATAGCTTTTACTATATGTATCTTTGTTGACAAAGTAATGTGTCTGCTTTTTAATGTGCTGCCTAGATTTATCATGGAGAAGGAAATGGCAACCCACTCCAGTATTCTTGGCTGGAGATCCCAGAGACAGAGGAACCTGGTGGGTTGCTGTCTATCGGGTCACACAGAGTTGGACACGATTGAAGCAACTTAGCAGCAGCAGGTTTATCATAGCTTTCCTTCCAAGGAGCAAACGTCTTTTAATTTCATAGCTGCAGTTACTGTCTGCAGTGACTGTGGAGCCAAGGAAGAAAATCTATCACTGCTTCCAATTTTTCCCCTTCTATTTGCCATGAAGTGATGGGACTGGATGCCATGATCATAGATTTTTGAATGTGAGTTTTAAGCCAGCTTTTTCACTCTCCTCTTTCACCCTCATCAAGAAGCTCTTTTGCTCCTCTTCACTTTCTGGCATTAGAGTGGTATCATCCGCATATCTGAAGTGAAAGAAAGTGAAAGTGAAAGTGAAGTTGCTCAGTCCTGTCCAACTCTTTGTGACCCCACACACTGTAGCCTACCAGGTTCCTCTGTCCATGGGGTTTTCCAGGCAAGAATATTGGAGTGGGTTGCCATTTCCTTCTCCATATCTGGTTATTGATATTTCTCCTGGCAATCTTGATTCCAGCTTGTGATTCATTCAGCTGTACATTTTGCATGATGTACTCTGCATATAAGTTAAATAAACAGGGTGACAAGATACACAGCCTTGTCATGCTCCTTTTCCGATTTTGAACCAGTCAGTTGTTCCATGTAAGGTTCTAACCATTGCTTCTTGACCTGCATACAGGTTTCTCAGGAGCCAGGTAAGGTATTCCCATATCTTTAAGAAATGTAAGAATTTTCCACCGTTTGTTTTGATCCGCACAGTCAAAGGCTTTAGCATAGTCAATGAAGCAGAAGTAGATGTTTTTCTGGAATTCCCTTGCTTTCTCTATAATCCCATGAATGTTGATTTGATTTCTGGTTCTTCTGCTTTTTCTAAACCCAACTTGTACATCTGGAAGTTCTCTGTTATTATACTGCTGAAGCCTAGGTTGAAGGATTTTGAGCATCACCTTACTAGCATGCAAAATGAGCACAATTGTAGTTTGAACATTCTTTCACACTGTTCTTCCTTGGGATTGAAATGAAAACTGACCTTTTCCAGTCCTGTGGCCACTGCTGAGTTTTCCAAATTTGCTGACATATTAAGTGCAATATTTTAACAGCATCATCTTTTAGGATTTGAAATAGCTCAGCTGGAATTCCATCACCTCCGTTAGATTTGTTTTCAGTAATGCTTCTTAAGGCCCACTTGACTGTACACTCCAGGATGCCTGTCTCCAGGTGCATGACCACATCATCATGGTTATCCAGGTCATTGAGACCTTTTTGTGTATAGTTCTTCTATGTATTCTTGCCACCTCTTCTTATTCTCTTTTGCTTCTGTTTAGTCTTTGCTGTTTCTGTTCTTTATTTTGCCCATCCTTGCAGGAAATATTTCCTTGATAGCTCCAATTTTCTTGAAGCAATTTCTGGTCTTTCCCATTCTATTGTTTTCCTCTACTTCTCTGCACTGTTCATTTAGTAAGGCTTTCTTATCTCTCCTTGCTATTCTCTGGAACTCTGCATTCAGTTGGGTATACCTTTCCCTTTCTCTCTTGCCTTTCACTTCTCTTCTTTTCTCAGTTGTATGTAAGGCCTCCTTAGAGAATGACTTTGCCTTCTTGCATTTCTTTTTCACCGGGATGGTTTTGGTCATCACCTCTGAACCTCTATCCTTAGTTATTTAGGCACTCTGCCTACCAGATCTAATCTTGAATCTAATATTTCAGGTTCCTGTGCAATATTGTTCTTACAGCATCAGGCTTCATTTCACCACCAGACATATCCAAAACTGAGCATCATTCTGCTTTGTCCCAGCCTCTTCATTCTTTCTGAAGATGTCAGTAATTGACCTCTGTTCTTCTGCAGTAGCGTATTGGACACCATCCGAACGAGGGGGGCTCATCTTTCAGTGTCATGTCCTTCTGCCTTTTCATATTGTTCATGGGATTCTCGGGGCAAGGATACTGGAATGGTTTGCCATTCCCTCCTCTAGTGGCCTGTGTCCTGTCAGAGCTCTTCACTATGACCCGTTTATCTTGGGTAGCCCTGCATGGAATGGCTTATTGAGTTATTCAAGCCATTTCTCCATGACAAGGCCGAGAACCATGAAGGGGTGGGTCAGCAGAGTCACCCCTTAATTAGTTGAATATGTTCTGTTGGTTAGTTCTATGCTGTTAAAACATGTATTAGCATATGGATGCCTGTTCCTCATCTCAGAGATACTGATTTATTGGTCTGGTGTGGGTCCAGATAGTGGCCTTTTCAGGGGAAGTTTTCCATATAATATTGGCACATGCCCAAGTGTGAGAACTAGCAGGTTAGATGTCCCCAAATCAGACTCCTTTCACTCTGTGCAATAACCTCTTAGGAAATATCATCGAACTAAATATTAATGCCATGAACAACTTTCTAATCTTTGGAAGGTGGTTCAATTCATACATTAAATAATTTATCATTTCATGTTTATATTCTTGAAGACTCAGTAGTAGCTAAAAGTGTAGACTTGAAGTCACACTTATATGTATCCAAAACACAGTTCTACACAATAGCTGTGTGATTGGGATCAGTTGCTTGTTCTATATATGGTTTCTTTTCTCACCTGAAAAATGAGGTTTCCTTCCTTGCAGTAGAGTTAGGGTGATGATTAAATGAACAGTTTAAGTAAAATGCTTAGTGAACTGCCTGACATAATACAAGAGCTATTAACATTTTTACAGTATGTCTTCAAGATTGATGGGACAGATATCATTAGCATACTTTAGTAATTAAATAATTATAGGTAAGTTAAATATCTTACTCTGGGTAATTTGACTGATCAATTTATTTGAGTCTCTCCAGTGTGAGAATCCTGACTGCTTTGGACCTTATGAGAACATAAAATGTGTATGCACTATCCAGCACTGCTAGCAAGTCAGGCACAAAGGAGAACCATAGGAAGTATTTCAGTAGCAGAGACTGCATATTAACATCCAAACTTATTTTCCCCATGTTCCATTTTTGAGTATACGGAATACCTTCTAAATCTCTTCTGATTATTGTAGCCAGGTGACTCACTGCTTGCAATTGGAATGTGAGTAGAAATGACATGTGTCACCTCTGGGTCTGGACCTAGGAGTGTTTGGTATACCTAGTGTGCTGGGTATACCTTCCCATGCCCTCCTGACGGAGCCTACATGTAGCAGAGTCTCGGCTTTGACTATGATGAAAATAAATGTCATAAGGAATGGCAGGTCAGGAAGCAACAGTTAGAACTGGACATGGAACAACAGACTGGTTCCAAAAAGGGAAAGGACGACGTCAAGGCTGTATATTGTCACCCTGCTTATTTAACTTATATGCAGAGTACATCATGAGAAAAGCTGGGCCAGATGAAGCAGAAGCTGGAATCAAGATTGCCGGGAGAAATATCAATAACCTCAGATATGCAGATGACACCACCCTTATGGCAGAAAGTGAAGAGGAACTAAAAAGCCTCTTGATGAAAGTGAAAGTGGAGAGTGAAAAAGTGGCTTAAAGCTCAACATTCAGAAAATGAAGATCATGGCATCTGGTCCCATCACTTCATGGCAAATAGATGGGGAAACAGTGGAAACAGTGTCAGACTATTTTTTTGGGCTCCAAAATCACTGCAGATGGTGATTGCAGCCATGAAATTAAAAAATGCTTACTCCTTGGAAGAAAAGTTATGACCAACCTAGATGGCATATTGAAAAGCAGAGACATTACTTTGCCAGCAAAGGTCCATCTAGTCAGGGCTATGGTTTTTTCCAGTGGTCATGTATGGATGTGAACGTTGGACTGTGAAGAAAGTTGAGCACCAAGAAATGATGTTTCTGAACTGTGGTGTTGGAGAAAACTCTTGAGAGTCCCTTGGACTGCAAGGAGATCCAACCAGTCCATTCTGAAGGAGATCAGCCCTGGGTGTTCTTTGGAAGGAATGATGCTAAAGCTGAAACTCCAGTACTTTGACCACCTCATGTGAAGAGTTGACTCATTGGAAAAGATTCTGATTCTGGGAGGGATTGGGGGCAGGAGGAGAAGGGGACAACAGAGGATGAGATGGCTGGATGGCATCACGGACTCGATGGACGTGAGTCTGAGTGAACTCCGTGAGTTGGTGATGGACAGGGAGGTCTGGCGTGCTGCGATTCATGGGGTCGCAAAGAGTCAGACATTACTGAGTGACTGAACTGAACTGAACTGAAGGAATGGCAGGCAAAGCAACATAATTCTGGGGGTATACTGTACCCTGAATGACAATCCTGATTGAGCTGCCCTAAGTGGTTGTACGGAGAAGGCAATGGCACCCCACTCTAGTACTCTTGCCTGGAAAATCCATGGATGGAGGAGCCTGGTAGGCTGCGGTCCATGGGATCGCTAAGAGTTGGACAGAACTGAATGACTTCACTTGCGCTTTTTACTTTCATGTGTTGGAGAAGAAAATGGCAGCCTACTCCAGTATTCTTGCCTGGGGAATCCCAGGGACGGCGGAGCCTGGTGGGCTGCTGTCTATGGGGTCGCACAGAGTCAGACACGACTGAAGCGACTTAGCAGCAGTAGCAGCAGCAGGTGGTTGTATAAAGAGATAAATGAACTTAGCTTTTTAGGTGGCCTAATGTTGCACTTCTGTGATAATGTACAGCCTTTGCCCTGATGGTTATTATTTACTATGGATGGATGGATATTTCAGTTCAGTTCAGTAGCTCAGTCATGCTCAACTCTTTGCGACCCCATGGACTGCAGCACACCAGGCTTCCCTGTCCTTCACCAACTCCTGGAGTTCATTCAAACTCATGTCCATCGAGTCAGTGATGCCATCCAGCCATCTCATCCTCTGTCATTCCCTTCTCCTCCTGCCCCCAATCTTTCCCAGTATCAGAGTCTTTTCAAATGAGTCAGTTTTTCGCATCAGGTAGCCCAGTATTGGAGTTTCAGCTTCAACATCAGTCCTTCCAATGAATACTCAGGACTGATTTCCTTTAGGATGGACTGCTTGGATCTCCTTGCAGTGCACAGGACTGTCAAGAGTCTTCTCCAACACCACAGTTCAAAAGCATCAATTCTTTGGCACTCAGCTTTCTTTATAGTCCAACTCTCACATCCATACATGACCACTGGAAAAACCATAGCCTTGACTAGATGGAACTTTGTTGGCAAAGTAATGTCTCTGCTTTTGAATATACTGTCTAGGTTGGTCATAACTTTTCTTCCAAGGAGTAAGTGTCTTTTAATTTCATGGCTGCAGTCACCATCTGCAGTGATTTTGGAGCCCAAGAAAATAAAGTCTGTCACTGTTTCTATTGTTTCCCCATTTATTTCCCATGAAGTGATGGGACTGGATGCCATGATCTTCATTTTCTGAATGTTGAGCTTTAAGCCAACTTCTTCACTCCTCCCTTTCACTTTCATCAAGAGGCTTTTTAGCTCCTCTTCACTTTCTGCCATAAGGGTGGTGTCATCTGCATATCTGAGGTTATTGATATTTTTCCTGGCAATCTTGATTCCAGCTTGTGCTTCATTGGCCCAGCATTTCTCATGATGTACTCTGCATATAAGTTAAATAAGCAGGGTGACAATATACAGCCTTGACGTCGTCCTTTCCCTTTTTGGAACCAGTCTGTTGTTCCATGTCCAGTTCTAACTGTTGCTTCCTGACCTGCATACAGATTTCTCAAGAGGCAGGTCAGGTGGTCTGGTATTCCCATCTCTTTCAGAATTTTCCACAGTTTGTTGTGATCCATACCGTGAAAGGCTTTGGCATAGTCAAAGCAGATATAGATGATTTTTTGGAACTCTCTTTCTTTTTCGATGATCCAACAGGTGTTGGCCATTTGATCTCTCGTTCCTCTGCTTTTTCTAAAAAGTTTCGAGCTTGAACATCCGGAAGTTTACTTTACTATATATAAATATATATTATATATATATGATATATATATTCATCCCAGATTAGGTGAATGGGCTTCCCAGGTGGTGCTAGTGGTAAAGAACCCATCTGCCAATGCAGGAGACACAAAAGATGTAAGTTCGATTCCTGGGTTGGGAACATTGCCAGAGTAGGAAATGGCAACTCGCTTCAGTATCCTTGCCTGGAAAATTCCGTGGACAGAGGAGCCTGGTGTGCTACAGTCCATAGGGTTACAAAGAGTCAAACATGACTGAGCAACTGAGCATCCGATTAGTTGAACATTCCAGAGGCCATGATTTTCCTGACTAGCAGTTCTGAAAGTGAAGTTCCCAGGGCAGCAGAATCAACAGCAGCAGCAGCAGCACCTATAAATGTGTTAGAAATGCAGAGAATCTCAGGCCTTACCCCAGACCTTCTAAATCAGAAAGTTGGGAGTGGGGCTTAGTAGTAAGTATTTTAACATACTCTCCAATTCTGAAACAGCATTAATTTAAGAACCACTGTTGTCAGGGAGAAGAGATTAGGTAAGGGTAGGAGAGTGCAGGGAATGGACACTACAAACATAATGCTTGATTTGAATCCTGGCTCTGCCACCTACTCTCAGGAAAGTCAGCCTCTCGATTTCCTGAATTTATTTATCTATAGAATGGGGATAATAATTGTACAAGAATAATAGGATTTTCATGAGGATTAAGTGACTCAATATGCATAATGCATTTAGAATAGTGTCTGACATGCAAAGAGCATCAGCTATTATTGCTATTTAAGTAACAAAGTTGTGTTGAAGAGTAGGGAATTAATCTTCACGAACAAAGGTGTAGAGGTGAGTCACATAACTTGTCTATGGAAAACAATAGTCTAAGATTTATTAAATACTTTAATTACATATTTATTCCCCTGTTTCAGCACTTCAAGGACATAACTATTTCTTTTTGTGCGTGTGGATATCTTCCTAATACTGAGCAGAATCTGTCTCCCTGTCCTGCTATTAACTTTCCAGGTTTACACAGAATACATTTGATTCTTCTTGCATGCCAACATTCTTTTGGAATGATTGTGGCAGTGAGTACTCCAGAGGAATCAGTCTGTTTATAATAGTAATGGTCCAGC
This sequence comes from Capricornis sumatraensis, assembly GCF_032405125.1. Classification (NCBI taxonomy): domain Eukaryota; kingdom Metazoa; phylum Chordata; class Mammalia; order Artiodactyla; family Bovidae; genus Capricornis; species Capricornis sumatraensis. The sequence continues at coordinate 35,613,016 of NC_091085.1, read as the reverse complement.
CTCATTCTTTTAAACAATGCTTCAACATAATAGCTACAACTTTCCTCTCTCCTAGCCATTCCTTCACATTCGCTGAGCTTCATAATTCCTTCTTTCCCTCCAGATCTCAAAGTCTGGCCATGTTATCAGAGTGTGTCCCAAAGTCTGGAGTCTTTGGGATCTCTAAGCTAGTTTTTAGCACTGAGGTCCTGGGGAGGAAGGGTCACATTTCCTCTAATAGTTTTGAAGAGTATGTTAACAGATTCATTAGCCTGCAAGGACCACCTTGCTTCTAGAGCCCTTTCTCTATTTCTTAGCTCTGCTGCCATCTGGTGAACATACGACTGCTAAGTTGCTTTAGTTGTGTCTGACTCTTTGTGACCCTAGGGACTGTAGCCTGCCAGGTTCCTCTGTCCATGGGATTCTCCAGGCAAGAATACTGGAGTGGGTTGCCATGCTCTCCTCCAGGGGATCTTCCCAACCCAGGGATTGAACTTATGTCTTTTAAATCCCCTGCATTGGCAGGCAGGTTCTTTACCACTGGCAACACCTGTGAAGCCTGCCCTAATGAATAGCTATCAAATTAAAGCCAGATTCCCAGGGTGGGCTCATTTCTTTTTATTAACCATGGTCCCTATCACACAGCACATTGCTATCATTAAGGCATAGGGTATTGTATCAGTAGTTAACCGAAGGTAACATTTAACTCTCAGAAAATAGCACAAACCATCTTGCTCCTCTTTCCTATCATATCCAAATCCTAGTTGATTTCTTTCCATTTCAAGCTGTCTCCCATCCCTACCCTGAAAAGTCCCCATTTCCTTGGCCTTATACTCGGTTATCACTCCCCTACATAGCAACATTTTTCCAAACAGTTGTTTGTGTCTGATGTCTCTACTTCCTTATCTCTTATTCTTTGTGGTATAAAAAAATAAAACATTTTTTGAATATTAGCTCTGTGGAAGATATCGTGTTATTTGTGAAGGTAAGTAAAGAGGAAGAAAATACAGATCAGATATTAAGGGCTTTAAACATGGGTTTTCTGACCCCTACCTCTGATCCAGACTCCACTGTCTTGAAATGCTCTAATATCCATAATTCTAGTGAATTTCTAGTCAATTTCAAGATGTGGTTCTCAATTATTCCCATATTCATCAGAAGACACACCAGGGGACCAGAGTTACAAAGCACAAAGGCATTTAACTGTGTGTCTATCTGATTTTAATGTTCTATAAAAGCTGCTTTTTATCCCAAAATCTGGCTTTTACATCAAGTGATGATTTGACATTAATGCATATACCCCTTCAGAAGTAATCAAAGAACTGAGGTTTTCTATCAAAGTACCTGATTGCACTTTAAACTTTATTTTTCTTGGGTATGGCATGAACTGAGAATACTTTCTTATGACTTAGGAACGATTATGCGCTTCTATATTCCACCCTACTCTCTATATAGTAAGTAGTAAGTTCAGGCTTACCAGCATGGTAAACTAATCACAGAAAAGAAATTCCAAGGGTTGGAATGAAGCACAGTTCATTTTGCTGAGGCGAGGACATACATTTCAAAATTAAGAAGGCCTTGCTGGCTTATTTTAGACTAAAACATAAGCAAATATACACAGAAGAGACCATAGGTTTTCATTTCCTAAGCAAAATTTAGTCAAATATTAGAATCTTTTCTCTGTTCTGATATTGCTTTTAGAACCAGGAGATACTGTTTTCCTATGAGATTCATGCTTTTTCTTATTAGAAACTCAACATCTGTTCCTCTGCGGCTAAAAGAGAATGTGGCTAATGGATTAAAAAAAAAGAAAGAAAACTCAAATCAACAACAACTTCAAATCTCAGCAATTAGAATATAGTCCTCTGTGACTTGGCATCTTTAGAACATATTCTGAAGTAGGCTAAGGGAAAAGAAAGGTTTAGGTTGAATATCAGAAAAAATTCAAAACAGCAAAACATTCAAAAGAAATAAAAGTCTCCTGAGTAATAGAGGACACACTTGGAATCAGACTAAAGCAAGCATAGAAAAATATGCTGAGAAGCATTCCTGTCCAGTAGAATAATGCATTTTTGTTGTTTAGTCGCTAAGTTGTATCTGACTCATTTGAGACCCCCATGGACTGTAGCCTACCAGGCTCCTCTGTCCATGGGATTTCCCAGATAAGAATACTGGAGTGGGTTGCCATTTCCTCCTCTAGGGGATCTTCCAGACCCAGGGATTGAACCCACATCTCCTACACTGGCAGGCAGATTCTTTACCTCTGAGCCATGATGGAAGCCCCTAGAAGAAAGCATATTATGACCCAAGAGATGATTTTCCCATTATTAATACAAGGCTTTCTATATTGTTTTTAGAAATCTAAAAATCTAATTTGAGATGCATGTATTATGTTGGTGAAAAAGTAACTGTGGTTTCATATTGTGAATTTTAAATCATTATAACTAGGGTCAAATATATCTTTATTAATCAAAATAGGGACCATTATAGCCAACACATTCTTGCCAATAAGAAATAAGTTTGTTAATTTCTATAGCTTAAAAAATCCATGCTTCAGGATTCAACAAACTCTTGGAAAGCATATTCTGCCTCCTGCTGGTTGTGGAAGCATTTTCCCTGCAAAAAGTTGTTGAGGTGCTTGAAGAAGTGGTAGTCAGCTCGCCAGAGGTCAGGTAAACATGGCAGATGAGGCAAAACTTCGCAGCCCAATTCATTCAGCTCCTGAAGCGTTGGTTGTATGATGCCACAGTCAAGTGTTGTGGAGAACTGGGCCCTTTCTATTGACCAAAGCTGGCTGCTGGAGTGGCAGTTTTCATTGCATCTCATTGATTTTCTGAGCAAACTTCCTGGATGTAATGGTTTCGCCAGGATTCTGAAAGCTGTAGTGGTTCAGACAGGCAACAGACCACCAAACAGTGACTATGACCTTTTGTTGGTACAAGTTTGGCTTTGGAACTTCTTCTTGGTCTGACCACTGAGCTGATCATCACCAGTTGTCATATAAAATCCATTTTTCATCTCATGTCACAATCCAGTTGAGAAATGGCTCACTGCTGTTACATGGGATAAGAGATGATACTTCAAAATGACAATTATTATTTTTTTTTTGACTTGCAATCAGCTCATGAGTTACCCACTTACCCAGCTTTTTCACCTTTCCAATTTGCTTCAAATGCCTAATGACCATAGAATGGTTGATGTTGAGTTGTTGGGCAACTTCTCGTGTTGTTGTAAAAGGATCAGCTTTGATGATTGCTCTCAACTAGTTGTTGTCAACTTCCGATGGGGCCCACTGCGCTCCTCATCTTCAAGGCTCTTGTCATCTTTGCAAAACTTCAGAAACTACCACTGAACTGTACCTTTGCTAGCAGTTCCTGGGCCACATGCATTGTTGCTGTTATGAGTTGTCTCTACTGCTTTATGATACTTTTTGAACTTGAATAAGAAAATTGCTTGAATTGGCTTTTTGTCTAACATCGTTTCCCTAGCCTAAAACACATATAAAATAAACAGCAAGTAATAAGTCATTACAAAAAGCATAAAGCAAAAATGTGCATCAAAATGACATATAATATAACCATGTTTATTTAAGAATGTATTTCAATATCAAACAACAAAGTTCAACAGTGCAAACTGCAATGACTTTTGCACCAACTAGCTAGTTTGAGGAAAATTTTGAGCTCTTCCTATAAACCTTCACTGTTGCTTGTCTCTTCTTTTTGTGATTAAATATACACACAAAAAGTCAAACATTTAATTTTTTTTCTCTTCCTCTAAGTATGCTTGAACCATGATGAATATAATGAGTTGTTATTTGTAATATGAAACATGGAATGAAAACTGTTTGTCTTTGTGGAGAGGAAATTTCTTTCAACTTGATATGTTACAGATTCCTCCTAGAAATGAGCCATCATTACAAAGGTGAGAAAAGTATCAATCAATGATCTAACTACATGCAGGGATGCATGAGGCACTGAATGGACAGATTTACACAGTTACAGCTAATCTTTCCTCTTGGCACATGTGGATAGCTAAAAGTTTATCCTCTTCTTTTTCCCCCCTTGAGAGAGAGTCAGGTGAAATTCGCTCATGTTTGGTAGGAAGCCCAGTTGCCTCTGTCCTGATTTGTTCTCATTTATGGCAAAGACATTACTTTGCTGATTAAGGTCCGTCTAGTCAAGGCTATGGTTTTCCTGTGGTCATGTATGGATGTGAGAGTTGGACTGTGAAGAAGGCTGAGTGCCAAAGAATTGATGCTTTTGAACTGTGGTGTTGGAGAAAACTCTTGAGAGTCCCTTGGACTGCAAGGAGATCCAACCAATCCATTCGGAAGGAGATCAGCCCTGGGATTTCTTTGGAAGGAATGATGCTAAAGCTGAAACTCCTGTACTTTGGCCACCTCATGCAAAGAGTTGACTCATTGGAAAAGACTCTGATGTTGGGAGGGATTGGGGACAGGAGGAGAAGGGGACAACAGAGGATGAGATGGCTGGATGGCATCACTGGCTCGATGGAAGTGAGTCTGAGTGAACTCCGGGAGTTGGTGATGGACAGGGAGGCCTGGCATGCTGCAATTCATGGGGTTGCAAAGAGTCAGACACGACTAAGCAACTGAACTGAACTGAACTGACTGATGGCTTTGTGGAAAACAGTGCAAGCTTTCGAGTTTGGTTAATGCAGGCTTTATTTTTCAAATAATTTAGGGATTTCAAACAGTGTAATTCCAGTATTACAACAGTATTACCAGTGTTAACAACCCAGTATTACCAATCAAAACAAACATCTCTTCCCTAACCCTGCTAGTTTGCAAAGTAGAGAAGGCAGAGCATTCTGACTTACTGCTTTGCACATTCTCAGCCAGTCTTGGAGACTCCTTATACCATTTCCTATGCAAACCAGCCTTTGGTTTATCACCTCCTGTTTACTACTGCTCTTAGCTCACTTCCTACCAAAACGGGAGTATTCACCTAGGGATCTCATGTCCAGTCTGGTCCCTGCTTCTCCAATGGCTTCCTTTACTGCCTATTAAAATTTTCATCCCTTCTCATGGTCCATCCCAAAAGCCACCTTCTCCATAAAGGCCCTCCTGATCCTTACTACTGCAAACCATCCTGTCTGCTTTGACTGACCTGGCCCTCCAATTGCTCGTAGCCTCTTTATAGTCCTATCATAGTCTGCCTTTTGTGTGTACTTGAGTCTTCCCCTTCTCCCCAGTAGATTACACTTGAGATAGAGCCTTGGTAATAGTTTGCATGATATCCAGTGAAGTTCTGTGCACAAACTCTGTGCATGACAGTCAATTCACCCTCAAATGGCATTAGGACAGACTTTATTTTAGGCACCAGGTGGGCATAATGGAAAATGATAAATTGTTACCCTCAAAAATGATCAAATTGGTTAAGAGTTGGGAAAAGATAACTATGAGGAAGAATTTAAGACAAGTCAAATGAGAGATAATAAACACCATTATTATTCATAAAGTGGGAACATTATCAAGCATGGTGTGGAGGTATGAATGCCGAAGAAAACATCAAGGAGAAAATGCAAGCTAGATCACAAAGGATGCTAGGGACAGAGATAGAACTGGATTGGGGTTCCAGAATTCCATGCAGAAAATACTTAAGGGAGCAGAAATCGAGTTGGGTGACCAAAGGTATTCAAAGTTCTTACAGGCTTGGAGAGAAGGTTATAAAAAGGCCAGTCAGAAACCACTGGAAAATGATATGTTAGGAAAATTCATGGTGTTTGTGTGTATATGTTTTCAAGAGAGGTGAGGCTTATTCTGTTAATATGTTACCCATATGGTGCAGTCCTTCTAACACATACAAGGCAGTTCTCCATGTAAGGAATAACAATTATATTTACCTTTATATAGTAGAAATATCAAAGAAATTTCCTCGGTTTATGTGAGTTTAAAGTAAAATTTTTTTCAGAACAGTGAGCACTTCTGCTGAACATAGGACTACCTTTCTTAGGTAGTTTGTGATTAGAGTTACCTTCTACTTTGCTGATGTGGAGCGTTGAATCCTTTATTGTCAGCTGAGGGTCTTCCTGTGGTACTGCTATTTCAATGCTGAGCACTGAAAATTCAGAACCAGGTCTTTTTTCTTTTCCTTTTAACTGAATGATGATCATGCTCATTGTTTTCAAGTGTGTATGTTGTTCAGTCACTCAGTCATGTCCGACTCTGTGATCCCATAGACCTCATCATGCCAGGCTTCTCTGTTCTTCACTATCGCCCAGAGTTTGCTCAAATTCATGTCCTTTGAATCGATGATACCATCCAACAATCTCATTCTCTGTTGCTTCCTTCTCCTTCTGCCATCAGTCTTTCCCAACATCAGGGTCTTTTCCAATGAGTTGGCTCTTTGCATTAGATGGCCAAACTATTGGAGCTTCAGCTTCAATACTAGTCCTTCCAATGAATATTCAGGTTGATTTCCTTTAGGATTAACTAGTTTGATCTCCTTATTGTCCAAGGGACTCTCAAGAGTCTTCTCCAGCACCACAATTCGAAAGCATCAATTCTTTGATGCTCAGCCTACTTTATGGTCCAACTCTCACATTTATACATGACTACTGGAAAACCATAGCTTTGACTATACAGATGTTGGTTGGCAAAGTGATGTCTCTTCTTCTTAATATGCTGTCTAGGTTTGTCATAACTTTTCTTCCAAGCAGCAAGCATCTCTTAATTTCATGGCTGCAGTCATTATTTGTAGTGATTTTGGACCCCAAGACAATAAAATCTGTCACTGTTTTCCTTCCCCCCCCCCCATCTATTTGCCATGGACTTCCCTGGTAGCTCAGATTGTAAAGAATTTGCCTGCAATGTGGGATACTTGGGTTTGATCCCTGGACTGGGAAGATCCACTGAAGAAGGAAATGTCTACCCACTCCAGTATTCTTTCCTGGAATAGTCCATGGACAGAGGAGCCTGGTGGGCTACAGTCTATGAGGTTGCAAAGAGCTGGACACGACTGAGCAACTAACACATAGGCATGCATATATTTGCCGTGAAGTGATGGGACTGGGTGCCGTGATCTTAGTTTTTTGAATGTTGAGTTTTAAGCCAGCTTTGGGGGCAGTGTTTGAGGAAGGGGGAGGGATTATTGATAAATAGTTCTTTGTCCATCTAATGTCTATAAAGACCATCCTTAAATCCTAACTAAATGATATATTATAAAGATTACTTTTCTTTAACTTTTATAGATCTCTTTCAGAAACATAACTGGAGTGTAATATACGGCACACCCATATGCTATGTTAGCAAGCCTATGTATTTCTGCTTTACAAGGACAAAGGTTCTTGCACTATTTCATTTAGACTATAAGTCTTCCTCAGAGTTCTAACCATTGAAGATCTCAAAAATGAATATTCTAAGCTGCATAGAAATAGATAAGACAAAGTGTAGAAACTTGAAAACTCAGATTTTTTTTTTTTTTTCTTAAAAAATGTTGCAACGTCGTCTTAACTTCCTTGGGATATATGAGACTCACAAGGCCCACTCAGCCATCTGCTTTGCTTGATTTCAGATTATTTCCATCTTTTCCAAGGACACAGAGGCAAATAATGTATGTGCATATGTGTGCATGTTCACTCTGAGCAAGTGTGTTCATATACATATATATACACATACACACAAACACACAGCTTAGGTTGTGATCTCCATATCAAGTTTTGGAAATGATTTTTTTCTGGGGGCTTTGTATAACCAGTTATTTAGTAATTATGTTTGCCTTAAAGTTAGCATTATTTTTAAAATACAGAAACTTTTTCAACAATTTTTTTTCTGTTTTAACAGCAAAAGCAGCTTGGATGATTAAAACAAACCTTCAAAGTCCATGCTACCAAGTGTCCTTTTCTTGGTAGCAGGGTGATTTAGTCTTATTTTTATGTAATATTCAGAGCTTTGGAGGGATGTATTGAAAAGTTCTATTTAAGAAGTATGTGATTTGTGTCCAAATATGTATTTTGAGTGTTATGGTTTGAATTGCACACCCCCCCCACCCCCCGCAAAGGATATGTTGAACACCTAGTCTCTCGTACTCAGAATGTGACCTAATCTGAAAATAGAGTCTTTGTAGAGATAATCAAGGTAAGAAGTGGTCAATTAGGTCATCTTCATAGGAAGAGGTAGGGGCTGGGCACTTCCCTGGTGTCCAGTGGTTAAGACTCTGCACTCCCAATGCAGGAGGGCATGGGTTTGATCCCTAGTCAGGGAACTAAGATCCCACATGCCACACAGCCAAAGAAGATATAGGCAGAAACCCATGGAGAAGAGAACCATGTGAAGTCACAGGGAGAGGGCCATGTGAATTCAGAGGCAGAAACTGGAGTGATGAGTCTACCCACCAAAGGACATTAAGGATAGCCAGCGGCCTGAAGAACATATCTCTAGATCCTTCAAAGAGATCATGGTCTTTCCAACATCTTGATTTTGACTTCTAGCCTCTAGAACTACAGGAGAATAAATTTCTATTGTTTTAAGCTGTTCTAGTTGTATTTCTCTGTTATGGCAGCCCTAGGGACCTAACACAGAGAGTGATTACATTCAGCTCTGAAAGCAGGTGAATCTAAGAACACCACAGTGGACAATCCTCTCGCCCATAACAACTGAAAAGAGCACAGGGGACCTTTCTCCTCTAGGGGCCCTGCATGCTGCTGATCCTTTTTTTTGTTGTTGTTGTTGCCATGGTGTGAAGACTACAGAGAAGTTGTTAAACAAAATATTAAATAGCAATACTAGCTAACATTTATTGAGCACTTATGAGGAGCCAGATTCTATTCTAAGCATTTTATGTGTATCATCTGGTTTAAAACCTACAGCTACCCATGTGAGGTAGATACTGTTGTTATCCCCTTTTATAGATGATGAAATTGACTCACTCAAAGTTACAGAGCTGGGACAGTTGTGGTTTGAACCCGGACAGTTTGACCCCTAAGCACCCCCTCATACCAAGTGTTCATTTCTATTTCACTCTTTCCAGAATCCCATGGCATGGTGTTTTTTTGGAGGAGTGAACTTAGAGAGAAGGAAATTCATGTTGATAGAGCTCCTTTGTAAGTGAATGACATGCTCAGATCTGTTACTCTTTTTTTATTATTTAATCCTCATAATGTCTCTTTAAAGTAGTTATTATTTGCATAACTTACAGATAAATTCCTCTGATAGTTTGTAAGTGATGCCAGGATTTGAACTTGAATCTAATAAATGGCACTTATTCAGTATTTATTCTGTGATAGGAATTTTATATATATATTTTTTTCTTTGGTACTGACAACAATCTGGTAAGGTAGTTGTCTCTGAAAATGTCTCTAAGGTAGATAGTCAGTCATGAGAATGTCTCAGTCATGAGAATGAAATATCAGAAATGAACAGAAATCCTGAGTAGTCTTCAGGCTGTGAAAGGCAGGCTAGCTCTGGGCTGTGGTATATCACAAGGAAGAGAAGCAACTGCCCATGGAATGAGTAGGATACAGATGTATTTTTCACCTAGAACTTGCCTTGGTTAAAAGAGAGGATGTTGGGCTTCCCTGGTGGCGCAGTACATTGCCTGGTGGGAATCTACTTGCCAGTACAGGGATATGTGTTCGACCTCTGGTCTGGGAAGATCTCACATGCTGCAGAGAAACTAAGCCCATGAGCTACAACTACTGAGCCTACATGCCGCAGCTACTGAAGCTGGTGTGCCTTGAGCCTGTGCTCCACAAGAGAAGCCACCTCAGTGAGAAAGGCTGCACAATGCAGCAAGAGAGCAGCACCCATTCTCTGCAACTAGAGAAAGCCTGCACAGCAACGAAGACCTAGTGCAACCAAACTAAATGAATAAACAAACAAAAAATAAATGAGAGGGTGAAAATAGTGAGGAAAAAACCCCAAAACATTGGCTTAGGGTCAGGCTATTGGTGTAGATGGGTGCGTGCTAGGTCACTTCAGTTGTATTCCACTCTTTGTGACCTTATGAACTGTAGCCTGCCAGGCTCCTCTGTCCATGGGATTCTGCAGGCAAGAAACCTGGAGTAGGTTGCCATTTTCTACTCCAGCAGATCTTCCCAGCCCAGGGATTGAACCGTGTCTTTTGTGTTTCCTGCGTTGCAGGCATTCTTTACAGCTGAGCCACCAGGGAAGCCGTAATGGAGAATGTAGTTCCCATTGATACATCTGGAATGGGATATTTAATCCTATTGTGGAAACAACTGGCTTCTTCGTAAGTCTCTTCTGTTTGGGTCAGATTGTCCATCAATGAAGCCAGGTAGAAGCTGCCTCTGTACAGTCTCTGTGATGCTAGTCAGTGTACATGACTGTAAAATTCCCAAAGATTGTTTGAGTTGGATTGGCTTCTGCCTACCTTTAAATTACTCCTGGACCCCTAAGTGTATGGCTCTTGAAAGAACTTCCTCATATCAAAGACAGGTATGACTCGCATCTTCCAGGCGAGGATTTGAGACTTAGAGAGGTCCAGTATCTTGTCCAAGGTTAGATTGCTGATAAATGGCAGGGACAGGATTTGAAGTCAGGTCTATTGATGACTAAAACATATATCAGAATATAGCAACTCGCTCTCTTGCTTGGAGAATTTCATGACTCCTGCTTGTACAATTTTTATTTCAGCAGTTTCTTCTGCTATTCAAACTTTATGTGAAACTATTCCCTCCAGCTTGTGTAATGGAGAATAGCATCAAGGGTTGGCCAGTCTGTATTTAGGAAGTACATTTAGATGCCACTCATCCTTAAGCTATTGCAGAATTTCCCTAAACATTCTCAGTCCTCAACTTTCTTTCCTTTACAGAAAACGGTCAGGAAAAATTGTTAAAATGAATCAGATCTCAGTTTTGTGTAGTGGCTCACTATTGCAGATAATAATTGTCTTTGGCTTCTGCTCCCCTGAGACCATGAGACTCAGGTTTGAAATGTTTTAAACATGCATGTTTCACCATGTTTCACTCAGTTCTTAAGCTGAGTATTAAGCAGATGAGTTTTGGGTGTGTATGTAATTTTTTTTAATTATAAAGGATTACATGCATATGATAATCTTCCCCCTACAAGCTCCCCATCCTCCCAAAAGATCATCCAGCCCCACAGGGCATACATACGAAAATCAAAGGCTCACATTTCATCATAAAAACCATTTTCAGGCCTCCAGAACAAGTTTCATTCCTTGCAGGACTAGTTGCATAATGCTGGATAATGGCTCTCATAAGAAAATGCTTCGTGGGTGAATCTGACTCATATCCAAGGTTGCCACACACTGATTACAGAATGAGGACCAAACTCATTGAGCTGACATTTACAGTTCTTCATCATCTTACTCTTTAACTACATCTTTTTCTGGGTCTGTTGTTCCAGGCATAGACATTTTCAAGATCCCAGTGTCTTTTCTCATATTGTTCTCTGTCTGCTCTGTCCTAACTTCTGTTCTCCACCTATTATTATTATTATCCTTCATGTACTCATTTCAAATGCAGTTCCTTTATGTGTCATCTCATCTATTTTTCTACTTTTATTTTTGGTAATTTTCCTTGATCCTTTCCAAGCATTGATTTTGTGCTGCTCAGAATTGTTTAATGACATTGCACACTCTGCTCATTTAACTCACCAGACTCAAACTGCAGACCTTCTGAAGGAAGAGGGAAAGAGCAAGAGATGATAAGTAGAAATCTGTTGTTCCTGCAATTGGAATTGGTCCAGCTGGTGCTTCTTTTGATGTTGGTCTTGTGAAGCTTCTAAAGCAAAGCCTGATTGTACTCAGTTTTCACGTTAGTTGCTGACTTCAGAACCCCACTCCCCCAGAAAGATTCTGGTGGTGGTGGTTTAGTTGCTGAGTCGTGTGCGACTCTTGCAACCCCATTTGTAGCCCACAGGTTCCTCTGTCCATGGAAATTTTCCAGGCAAAAATGCTGGAGTGAGTTGCCATTTCCTCCTCCAGGAGATCTTCCTGGCCCAGGGATCGAGCCCTTATCTCCTGTGGCTCCCACTTTGCAGGTGGATTCTTTACCCCTAGTGCCACCTGGGAAGCCTCAGTAAGATTCTAGTCTCCCTTAATTAGCTGTTTGCACGTGTCAGTGTAAGCTTATTTTACCCATATTTGACTGTTTGCTCACATTATACCCCCTTCAAGGATCATTCTGTCATTTTTGAGGTTGCAGCCAAGTACTGTATTTCAGACTCTTTTGTTTATTATGAGGGCTACTCTGCTTCTTCTATGGGATTCTTGCCCATAGTAGTAGATATAATAGTCATCTGAATTAAATTCCCCCATTCCTGTCCATTTTAGTTTGCTAATTCCTAGGATGTCGATGTTTATTCTTACCATCTCCTGCTTGACCATGTCCAGTTTTCCTTGATTCATGGATCTAACATTCCAGGTTCCTATACAATGCTGTTCTTTGCAACAATGGATTTTACTCGCATCACCGTACACATCCACAACTGAGTGTCGTGTCTGCTTTGGCCCAACTGCCTCATTCATTCTGGGGCTATTGGTAACTGTCCTCCACTCTTCCCCAGGAGCATATTGGACACCTTCAGACCTGAGGGACTCATCTCTTGGCGTCACATCTTTTTGGCCTTCTATACAGTTCGGGAGGTTCTCACGGCAAGTACACTGGGGTGGTTTGCGTTCCCTCCTTCAGTGCATCATGTTTTGTCAGGGCTCTCTGCTATAGCCCATCGGTCTTGGGTAGCTCTGCACTGCATGGCTCATAGCTTCATTGAGTTACACAAGCCCCTTCGCCACGACAAGGTAGTGATCCTTGAAGGGGTAATATTGTGTGCAAATAGTCAAATTTGGGTAAAATAAGGTTACACTGATACATGCAAACAGCTAATTAAGGAGACTAGAATCTTACTGAGGCTTCCCAGGTGGCACTAGTGGCAAAGAATCCACCAGATGACTCGTTGGAAAAGTCCCTGATGCTGGGAAGGATTGAGGGCAGAAGGAGAAGAGGGCATCAGAGGATGAGATGGCTGGACAGAATCACTGATATAATGAACATGAACTTGGGCAAACTCTGGGAGGTGGTGAGGGACCGCGAGGCCTGGAGTGCTGCAGTCTATGCGGTTGCAAAGCGTCGGACACAACTGGGTGGCTAGACAACAACACGGTATACTGGGGTTTCCCAGGTGGCGCTGGTGTAAAGAGCCTGTCTGCAATGCAGGAGCCATAGGAGCCTCGGGTTCAGTCCCTGGTTTAGACGATAAACCATATAATCATGGAGTCACTCACTCACTCTTTTAAAGCTTCAGCTTTTTCACCTATGAAATGTGGAAAATGATGACATCTACCCAAAGGCTTGTTTCTAAAGCATGAAGAAAAGAATTTTTCATGTTGTAAACTTTCAGTAAGCATTGGCCATGCTTCTTTATTGTTTCTTTTCACATGGAGTCTGTGTCTGAGTCATACCGTTTAGAGTTCTTTCATCAATATTCAGGGTGTGGTTCGCTCCTGCAACTCCTCTCCCTTACAGTATTTGCTTTCAACTTTCAGGAAATTGTGATATACAAATTTTGTTAGACTAAGATATTTGATTGCCACATGTCAAAAGCTGTCATTATATTTACAACCATGCATACATATATATATACAGAAATACCTGTACATGTGTCTAATCTATCGATATATAAACACATACAGCAAAATGTATGAACTTCCTTAGTGGCTCAGCAGTAAAGAATCCACCTGCAGCACAGGTGATGTGCTTTCAATCCCTGGATCAGGAAGATTCCCTGGAGAAGGAAATGACAACCCATTCTAGTATTTTTGCTTGAGAAATCCCATGGATGGAGGAGCCTGGCAAGCTATAGTCTATGGGACTGCAGATGAGTTGGACACGACTTAGCAACTAAACAACAACAAAATGTGTAAGGTCTTAATGTGAATGCCCCATGCACCATCACATAGGCTGCCCTCATGCACTGAGAAACCTATGCAACTTGACAGAGTGGTCTGCAATTTTCTAACAATCTGAAGAACAGGAATAACAAGATATAATCAATACGTTTTGCCTGTATGCACTCAACTTTTGACATTTTTAAGAACTAAAGACATTGAAGAATTCATAAGTCAAAATTACTTACACCTAATGAAATACTAACTTGTTTTTGGTTTGATAGGATTTGGATTGAAAAGCACATTTTAGGAATGCCCTGTAAATAATACAAGAAAGAGAAAAAGAGCAATGAGTAATTAGACCACAAGTTCATTAACGTAAAACTTCATATGAAAGTTATAGATTTCTAAGCTACTTACTAGACCTCAGTAAGTGGTTGAGAATCTGAGCTGTAAGAAATGAAACTCACTTAAATAAATAACCACCAAGATCAGAACAAACGGTCTTTGCTTTATAAACCTTGCTCTGTATGCCTTCAGAGTTGAAGCGGAAGCCATCTAAAATGCAGTCTCATTCCTAAGCCTCCGAGAAGCATGTCATTACTCTTTCCACTTCGAGAGAGGAGTCTGTCAATCAAGCAAGCTTATTTTGCAGGTCCTGGAGGGGAGGATAGCACATTAAGTTTTACTCTCTCTTATTCTTGGTAACACTTTATCTCAAGTGCCCATTAACGAGCACAGTCTATAATTCAGGCTGAATTATGATGAAAGCACTCTCCTGGGAGTGCAAAGCATCTGCATCCACCAGCCGCTGCCATTAGTTTACGAGAATGAGTGTCTCCAATCACACCCAGCAAGGTGAAGTGCCCCGGTTCAGGAACTACACAGAGTCTACCCCACTGAAGCTTCAGAAGAGGTTCCTTTGTTCTCTGTTTCTCTCACCTCACCTGCGCTACCTTAAGAAGCCACTGGGCTTCATTTCTTCTTTTTATGACATATGTGACACTTTATCCTGGGATTCAGATCTTAATTCTTCAGTTCCTTTTTTTATGTCATGATAAAAATTCTGGGGAATATATAGAGTCAGCTGCCTTTCAGATTCATCATTTCAATATTTTCATCTGCAACAACTGTTTAATTAGAAGAGGCTCCTTTTGGTAGGCTCCTTTTGTACAACTTTAATGAAACTGAAGAGCATGAAATGTGGTTTCCCTGCTTTTAAATGAAGCTACTTTTATAGAAATAAGATGAGAAATGGAGAAATTGTTGAAGTCACAGTGCATGAAATTAAGGGAGCCCAAACTGTATTGGCACTTGTGTTTTTTTTTTTTTTTTTCTCTTAAGTTGATGTTTTGAGGACCAAGGTTGTGGTTGCTAACAAACAGGGCTGATGATGTTTTTTCTCCCTCTCTCTGTCTTTTTTTCAAGTTCATAGATTTCTGACAGACATGCCCTTAAGGATTCAATTTGTTGTTGTTTAGGAAAATTTTATGAAGCAAACTATGTGCAATAGAGGACTATTTTCACACAACACAAAAGCAAATTAATGATGGCATCTAGTTATGAGATAAAACCTGAAATTGTGCTGGATTTCATGTAAAGCAGAATTCAATGTGCAGACCTGAAACAGAATAATTACAGAAGATTTCAAGCAACTTGTGTTATAATCATATGCTGTGTACATAAGTCCCTACCACACCACTAAGGTGTTAGTTACATGGTTATTCTAGTCGTTATCAAATTTTCTATCATATTGTTCTGTATCTTGAAATACAAAGGGAAGAGATGAAGCTACACTCCTCTCATACATTAATCAATGTCACAACCATGTTTGAAATTCAAATTCAGGGGTCTGCATGCCCTTGCTATACAATTTTGAGTAACTTGATAATAAGCATTTTTTGGGGGTGGATGCAGGTCTTGGAACTGGTTTTAATTGCTAGTTTGAAATTATGAAAATACTGAGTGTGATTTGCCTGCTGACCTAGAATAGATGATTAGCACTCTCAGATGAGAACAGAGAGGCATTAACCCTCAAGTATAAAGAGAGAACCTTTAAGAGCCATCAACAATTGTGGCATGAAACTTCTATCAAAGATTATTAATTCACAAACCTATGGTTGCCAGGGGAGGGGAATGATGGGGGGAAGGGATTCTTAGGGAACTTAGAATGGACATGTACAACACTGCTATATTTACAGTGGATAACCAACAAGGACATCCTCTAAAAAACATGGACGTCTGCTCAGTGTTATGTGGCAGTCCAGATGGAAGGAGGGTTTGGGGGAGAATGGATACGTGTATGTGTATGGCTGAATCCCTTTGCTGTCCACCTGAAACTATCACAGCATTGTTAATTAGCTGTACCCCAATACAGAATTAAAAGTTTAAAAAAAGAAAAAAAAGATTATTAGCTCTTGAAGCCCAGCCTTCACTCCAACAGACTGTAGGAAAGAGAACTGAGGAGACAAAGAGCAAGAGAAGCCTCATGGGCTGTGTTTCAGTCCTGCAGAATTCCCTTCCTCTCCTCTTGGGATAGCTCAGGGTTTGTCAGCTTCTACCCCACCCATCTTGTGATATGGGGGAGTCAGGAGCTGAGGGGTTTGGGAGATAAGACCAGACCTAGCTTCCCTTTTCAGAAAACTGAGCAGTAGAGAGATTTCTTAAGGTCTCCTGATAAATCTGAAAGACCACCCCCAACTCAGCACTTGGACTTCTGACTTTCATGGCCCAGAGATGTCCTGTTGAGGTTAGCTGGAAAGGTACTGACTAGCAGTCAGGAGGAGGCTATAGTCATGGAGTTTATTTTAGAGAACTCTGCATCTGCCTTCCATCTCTCCTCCCGCCTCCTCCAACCCCGAAGAAGTAAAGCCTTGAAAAGGGACAAGGGTGCATCAGGGTCCCTCCCCTTCCACTCCAAGATGCTAAGAGTGAAAGTACGGACCTCACCCTGCTTTCCACACCTGAGCTTTCGAAGTTTCAGACCTGGCCTCGGCCGAGGGAGCGCTGACGCAGAAATCAGATTTAAATGGAATATGAGAGCAGTTTTAAACTGGAAAGTGTTCTAATCATTGAGAGTAAAACTGAAATGCAAGAGACTTGCTAAAGTGTTGAACAAAAAACAAGGTTGAAAGCAGTGACTGAGGGAAACTAAGTGGTAGTTTATACTCAAAAAGTCAGTTTGATTAATTTCTATTTGTTTCCTTTGATGATTTTTGATCTCTTTGTGTATCAATAATTTTCTTTTGAATTTTAATTTTAGTTAAAATAACTAAAATAAACACAAATGCTGAATTTTTTTCACAACCAAAAACCTCCAATGTTTCCTACATTTAGTACCACATTAAAAGCTCCCCAAGAGAAGACTTTTCCAGAAAGAGAGAGCAATAAAAAGAACCAAAACAAACTGTCTCTGAAAACTACAACATTGTTTTGCCCTCTCCATTTTTATCAATCATTTTGAACAGCACAAACCCAAGTAAATAGTGTTATAATTAGTTATCTTTTTTAGAATGATTAATTTTCTGTTTTTATTTCTGGATAATAAACTCCTTATTTGGTTGGATACTTCAGGAAGGAGCCTCTGTGGTAGAGATTTGTGTGTGGAGGTTTAGTAGAGAGAGCTTTCTGGATCAACAGTGAGGGAATGAAGGAATCAGGAAGAAGTACAAGAAGTCAAACCAGGAGGCAGTCATAAGAAAATTGTCTTGAATTGGGGCCTGAGGGCATTTAACACTCTGCCTAGACCAGCCTTGGATGTAGGATGTCATTAGGAAGGGCATGTGAGCTGACTCAACCAGGGGCTCCAACTGCCAGTACTCCCAGCAGCGGCGCACTGGTGAAGCAGCTCTCTGCACACAAAACAAAGCAAACAGAACAAAACCAAAACCCACCACAAAACCCTTTTTTTTTTTTTTTTTGCTGATTTCCATAGTGTAAGTAGTCCCATCAAGACTGATTTCAACCTACTGTTATGAAGCCAGTGAAGAAGAATTGGGAAGAGACATTCACGTCTGGCCCCAGCTCACCTTTGGCTCCATCCTTGGGGAGGGATCTTGGTAGTGCACCCACGGCATCCATCATACTAACTTCTTTTCTTGTAAAGAAATACTCCTAAAGCTTCAAAAATTTTCAGCCGCATTGGACACACCACAATAAATAGGTGCAGGTTTCAATTCAGTGAAATCAAGTCACCCGGAGTGAGAAAGTCATTTATATTCCATGATATCCCAACAGCCTATTCTTATTCGGCAGTCTCAGGCTCTGAACCAACAGCAACATCTGCTGGCAATTTATTCTCTATTATCTTCTGCCTACTACTTAACCTACTGGATCAAACAATTCTATGTTCACTGTTCCCTATCCACCTGTAAGTTGGAATGTTCACTTGTAAAAATTTAACGTAGCTTTAGAAAAATTTTCATACCCTGATTAGAATGTTGGTTATAAAAATTTCAAATATGTAATCATCATTTTCCCCAACCCACTGCTCTTTTGCCCAACTTATAATTTATTTCCCTATGATTTCAGCCTGATTGACTTTCTGAAGGCTTAGGAAGGGCAAACAGAAAAGGACTGTTGACAATAACATGGAGAAGTGCTGAATGATCATGCAGATTGTTGATGTTTTGCTTTTCCGGAACCCACTGAGATTGTTGACCTCAGGGCTCATTTTCTTCTCTCACGCATACTTCAGAGATTGGCCTGTCTTCTCTCTGAGACCCTCTCTTCCCTGTTCACTGTGGAAATGAACGAAGTAACACAACTTCTCTCATTCTTATCTCTAATCTAAGGAACGATTGTGAGTTTGCAATGTAGGGAATGTATACTCAATATGCATTGTTTTGTTGGATTATTCTAACAAGTAGCAAGAAATATTCTAACAAGAAAAGAAGGCAGACAGGGCCTGTGAAATAAGATGCAAAAGGAATTTTCAAAACAGTAGGGTATTTTCACTCTTTGTAATAATAGTTATGTCTAGTCTTCACTGGGGTGTAAAATAGGTCCCAGTTTGATTTTTCACCCATTTAATTTCTTAGTTTATTTCCTATGAATTGGTGGCTTTCTTTGTTTTGGGGGATGGCTTCCAGAATTGTCCAACCTTGGACAAGAAAGCCCCATAGTCCCCACAAAGGGGCAGAAATGTGGATAATATATTATCTATGGCAAAGGCCAAGCTGTTATGACAAAGGGAACAAGAAACAAAGTGGTTGACTAAGATAGAGTTAGTTTTTAGGTAACACTTCAGTCAGTTCAGCCTTGAGTGACAAGGCATCAGGACAGAGCTGTGGAGGAAGCCAACTCTTCTGTCTTGTTCTGCCATCTTCCCCACCCTCTAGATTAATGTACTGACTGACCAGGCCCAAGAGGGATCTGGGATGCTAATACGGCTGTGTTCCAGTTCATGGGAAGGGGAAAAGTCCAGAGCAAGAGCTTTCTTTTTAACAAAGAGACAGTGAACTTTTAAGATGTAAGTTTCACTTCTCTTCACATTCCACTAGGTTCTGGAAAATGTAATTTTTAACTGGATGGCCATGAAATTATGTCAGGGAAGGGGGATGGTTAGCAGGCTGCCTAACCAACCAGAGTTAGGGGACTCTGGTCCCCTAAATATCCATGTTCACGTTTCTTATCATCTTCTTGTGTCCCATAGAAGACAGCCCAAAGTCTCATCCATTTCTGCATCAGATTGAAGTTTCAGAACTCTGGGAGATGATGAACAGTCTTCTTCAATAGGTCCAGATGAAGTTTTTGTGGTCTGATGACTACAAACCAATAGACAGATTATCAGCCTAAAATATGATAACTATAATTCAAAACTCTCATTCATATAATAGAAGAATTGGAAACACAGCAGTCCTTAGTTATTGCAAAGAGCTCCTGCCCTAGCAGTGGAGTATGGTTTGTAAGTAGCCATCTGGGCACCCCACTGTGCCTTCTGGAAGAGCTACCTTGTCCATTTTCCTTCATGGACCCCAGCTTTATCATTTGTAAGGGTCTCATGTGTCTCTTATCTGTCTGAAGTGGGTGTTGAAAAGTAAAGTTTTTGCAGTCTGCTTTGTCTGAAGCAGGCCTGGGACCTAGAGTGTTGCTAGACTTATGATTTCTTTGGTAAATACAACTGCCTAAAAATATGTAGGTTTTCAACCTATTAATGCTTGCTTCCATTCATACCTATTGGCAGGTAACCTCTAATAAGGGTTTTTCCTGGACATCGTGCCTTTTGCCTGCTGATTCTCTTTTACTGCTGGCATCATTGCCCAGTCCCCAACCCCCCACCCCCACTCCACCCCAGTTCTTCACTTAGGCTTGGCTTGTCTGTACTGGAGGCATCTCTTGCCAAGACATCTTCACAGGAGATGTTTGAGAGAGGCTCCAGGTAATAGACCTGCGTTCTGCTATTTTTGGTGTAGACCCAATTTAGTTTGTGTTTCCAGTCCTGTGACTCTACAAATTTCTGGATTCGCCAGTGATTTAGATTTCAGACTACAAGAAGAGAGTATCTCCCTTAGTGGATTTGTAGTTTTGCACATGTCTGCTTTCAAATTGACAAACCCTTGCCTTAAATGTATCTCTTTCTTAGGTATCTTATAGAAAGTGGCAAGGAGCAACTCACTTCTAAATTTCTGGGTATTTCCTCGACACTTCCTCCAGAGCTATGAGTTCCCTGGGTGTGCTTTCTGAGTTGACACAGGTGAGAGTTTTGCTGAAAGGATAACGAGGGGTACAGAAGATCAGAAGGCAATGTCTAGTTTTTCTCTGCCCATTAGATAGTTTCTAAGCCAGTTTAATATCCTAGATAACATATTGAAAAGCAGAGACATTACTTTGCCAACAAAGGTCCATCTAGTCAAGGCTATGGTTTTTCCAGTGGTCATGTATGGATGTGAGAGTTGGACTGTGAAGAAAGCTGAGTGCCGAAGAATTGATGCTTTTGAACTGTGGTGTTGGAGAAAACTCTTGAGAGTCCGTTGCACTGCAAGGAGATCCAACCAGTCCATTCTGAAGATCAGCCCTGGAATTTCTTTGGAAGGAATGATGCTAAACCTGAAACTCCAGTACTTTGGCCACCTCATGTGAAGAGTTGACTCATTGGGAAAGTCTCTGATGCTGGGAGGGATTGGGACCAGGAGAAGAAGGGGATGACAGAGGATGAGATGGCTGGATGGCATCACCGACTCGATGGACGCGAGTCTGAGTGAACTCCAGGAGTTGGTGATGGACAGGGAGGCCTGGCGTGCTGCATTTTATGGGGTCGCAAAGAGTGGGACAGACTGAGCGAATGAATTGAACTGAAGCCAGTTTATAAATGTATCAATATTTTAGATTTTGTTACTTAGTATACTGCTTCCAGGTGCTAATTTCTGTATTACTCAAGCTAAGTCAAGGTAAAGGTTACATTGTTGTAGCAAAGAGATCCCCAAATACAATTTATGTAAGAAGTTTTAGTTTGGCTAATCCAGGGTCCTCAGGGTGGTAGTTCTGCTACTCAAGATAAGGATAGGCCTAGATTTCTTCCATTATGTCATTCCACCAACCCCCCCAAATGCCTGTCTTTATGGAAGAGAAGGAGAATGGATTTGAGGGACCCAACTAGTAGTTTGCCGAAAACATTAAGAAGTATGCCCAAAATGTTTCAAGTAAGATTAATTAATATTTTAGCAATCACTACACGGTGCTGTGACTCTCATTGTCTTCCTGTTTCACAAATGATGAGAATCTTAAGCCATATTCTCCCTCATTGTCTTTTTGACTAGAATCATGAAATCATCTGGGGCTTCCCAGGTGGTGCTAGTGGTAAAGAACCTACCTGCCAGTGCAGGAGTTGTAAGAGACATGGGTTCAATCCCTGGGTTGGGAAGATCCTCTGGAGGAGAGCACGGCAATCCACTCCAGTATTCTTGCCTGGAGAATCCGCCTGAACAGAGGAGCCTGGTAGGCTACAGTCCATAGGGTCACAAAGACTCAGACACTAAAGTGACAGCGCAGCATGCGAAACCATCCAGCTGCATGAAATCATCTAATCAGTCCCTATAGGGGCACTTGTAGGGCATTTGGGTAATTGAACTGTCTGGGGACTGTTACTACCATTTAATGCCTAGGAAGCCTGAATTATGAGCAAGGGACATAACCTCTAAATATGCCATTGTCCCACTCAAAATGCATGAAAAACCAAATTTCCTAATTCACAGTCCTCATTTTCAGGTCATTAGTGTCAGAGCTGAGACAAGAATATAGATTTTCCAACTATCTATTACACTAACTTTCTAAAATCCAATCCTTGAAGAATAGTCTTAAAGGAAATTACACTTAAAAAAAAAAGTTTAAAAAATTTTTACTGTGCTCCTGGCACCCACCTGTTCTATAGCAGCAGCACCTTACCTGCTTAATTCTGTCTTTTCCTACCACATTTGAAAAGGAAAAAAATCTGTTAAAAATAGAATGACAGTTGTAGGGGAAGGAAATAAAACTCTAAATACAGTATCTCTACATGCATGTATAAATAGGAATATAAACAGACAAATATAGACGATGACTGTAAAGCAGTAAGACTTTATTTTGGTATGAGTTTTGTGGCATCAATCTCATTGCTTTATATTCAGGCTTATGTATGTTTGAGGTACTGTCCTTTCCCAATTCAAATAAGGAAGATTGGGTAGTGAAGGGTGGTGGCATTAGGGTGGGGGTGATAAAGCCCTTGGACACAGGACAGAAGCCTGCAGCTTGAGTATCAGAACAGAGGCTTGGAGTCTGAGACCAAGGACCCAAAGAGAGGAGGCAAGGGAGAGACCCCAAGTCAGGAAGAGCTCAGGGACCAGGGCAGAGCCAAGCCAGCAGCAGGCTCGCACACAGGCAAGTGGGCAGGAAAACAAGCCGCGAGGCACCTGAATAAGGCAGGCTGAGCACTGGGCCATTACTGCAAACCACAGGGCAGCAACAACAAAATGAAGTAGGAACAAATATATAACTACCGTAACAGGATTCCCAGGGAAAGCCGCCCCGTCGCCTGGAAGGGAGAATGAAATAAGGAGCGGTAAATATGTTATCTTGACCGGAGGCACAAACGTTGGGAGAGCAAATTGTGACATATTGATCTTAGCCTGTTGAGTATGCAAAAGGGCGTACTGTGACCGCAGGTTGAACCATGCTACAGAGGAGGGGCAGTGCGGCCACTGGGCTGTATATCTTTGCGTCTTTCCCTTTCCTATATTGTTTAAGCAGTGAAAAAAAAATTCTGATAAAAATAGAGATGACAGGTTTTGGAGAAGGAAATATGAAACTAAATACATTATGTAAATATGCAAAAGTAGGACTAAAAATACAGAAATCTGGACGAAGATACAGTAAGAAGACGATGCCACTGACAGCAGCGTTGGTGTCAGGAGAGGGTACAAAGATGCGTCCTTTACTGTGGGTCCCTGAACTGTTTATTTTAATTTGCTGGGAGGATTGCGCCTGTGTGAACTCGCTCGTTCTTTTTAGAGGCAAGACTGTCAGATCGTTTGAGTTCCTTATACTGTTCTGATTTCATAGAGTTTCATATATAGCTGAAAAAAACGTAGCTTTTAATTGCCTCCTTAAACTAACATTGTAGAGCAACTACACTGCAATAGAAATTAAAACACAAACACAAAAGCAAAACCCTGTTCCATCACTACTGCTGTACGGCTGCATCTAACTGGCGTTTTCCAGTCTGGTACTAGGGAAAGTCACCTTTATGGACTTTCTTTCTTTTACCTACTCTTCTTATAAAAACCCAAGCACAACTTGTTTTCTGTCTTTTCTCTGTGAATGACACCCTTTCATTACCAGGCACATAGAATTTTACTTTCTTTCTTTCTTTTTTTTTTTTATGATAGCTTCAGTTTAACAGCTTACTTGGTGGGCGTGTTTGAAAGATGAGCTGGCTGGCTACTCACCAGCCCACATAACACATTTCTCTTAGTCTGTGTGATCTATTCTCGAGTTCAAGACTTCAGAATGGGACGTAGGTAAGGTGAGATTATTCCTCCTTCCTTCTGTTGGAAATGGCAACCCACTCCAGTACTCTTGCCTGGAGAATCCCATGGATGGAGGAGCCTGGTAGGCTACAGTCCACGGGGTCGCAAAGAGTCGGACACAACTGAGCGGCTTCCCTCCACTTCACTTCCTTCTGTTGCAGAATGGCTTGTTACCGTGAATTGCAGAGCCATGGTTGGCTCATGACAGCCAGGGGGGCAGCAGCTTGTCACTGAAGTCACGTCCATCGATTCTCGAGTCTTATGTGTCACAGTTGCTTAGGTCTGCTGGGTATTTCTTTGCCTTCCTCTGGCGGGATTCCAGACCGCCCCGTGCCCTGTGATCAATCCAGCTGCCGAGAGAGAATAAAGGGAGAGAATCTGGGAAAATCAGAGGAAGTTAAGGATCATCTGCTTCACCTCTTCCTCTGTCCACTGGTAAAAGGAATCCCATGAAACACTAGCTGAGGATACTAGTAATAATAAGGGCAGTGTGAGTCCTGGAAGCAGGTCTCCTTCTGGTCTATTTCCAATAGACTCTGTATATTTCCTTACCATAGGCAGGAGTCTACACAATGTATCCATGCATTTGCTCTTTAAATAGACTTATCGGGGTTCCTTCTTCTTTATAATTCTATATAATAACACTGTCACTAACAGTAATTTTTGCCACTATACAGTTAGCAAACAGAAGATTGAAAAATTCCTATCCCCTCCTTTTCTATTTTTTTCTTGTTTTGTGACTTTTTCCAATTAGACCTGAATGTATAAAGAGGAAGAATGTTTGAATCCCTTTTTTTTTTTGCCCTGTGTATTTTTTGCTCTGGGCAGGGGGCGCCGAGGTGGGGAGAGGGGGGCCGAAATTGTAACCTTGTTCCAGTTTCCTAAGAAGACTGGATTCCTCTGCCATGGGAAATCTCGGTCTCTTCCCTTCCTATCAGTACCCTCTTGGATTTAACCTCGAGGTGCAAAATGTCATTTGACTGCTTCAACTAACATCTCGAGTAGCTCCCGCCATTGTGACCAGAGCCATGGACAGCATCCCTCACATATGGCTCTGTCCCCCTCTGTTTGTGACAGTGTCTCACCTAAAACATTTTCAGGTATGTTTCTTCATAGGTGCTTGGGACTGTGACTGCCATATGGTGTAAAGAGCAACATCTGCGTCGATACGTTATGGATAATAAGTACCCGAAAGAGCATTTGTTAGAGATTTGTGGGAACCCCAGAGGTCTGGGTATGCAGTCATAGTGTGTTATTCTGTCAATTTTGTTTATTTGTGCTTTTTTCATTGAGCAGATACTTGGTGAGTTCTACTGTGGGCAGTGTGCACTAGGCTTACGGCACTAAATGAGATACAACCCCCACTCTTCAGGAGCTTAGTGTCTAGTTGGGGAGATGAATTAAAATGTGAATGATTATATAACCCAGTGTGAGCATCACTCTGAAAAAGGCAAAATGAAAGAATCAGAGAGGAAGCACAAGGACATTGCATTTCATTTGATCTGTGAGTGCAAAGAGATCTTCCTGGCATGGTGATGCTTGAATGAGTGTTTAAGGATGGGTAGGAACAGGTTGGCATTGAGCAAACTCCAGGAAATGGTGAAGGACAGGGAAGCCTCACATGCTGCAGTCCATGCAGTCACAAAGAGTCGCACGGGACTGAGCAACTGAAAATAGCAACAAGGTACAGGCCAGGCAGTCAGGGAGGGACAGAACCCCAGGTAGAGGAGAGGGCAGTGCAGTGGGCACAGAGGAATGGGAAGACGCATTCTCGGGAAACTGCAGTATCTGGAGCGGCCAGTGGGGGACTGCACGAGAGAGGAGACTAGAGAAAACAGTGGAGGTCCAGATGGCACCCAGTCTTCTCAGCCATGTCTGGACTTTGTACTTTGCTGTGTGATGGAAAATACTGCAACATAATATAATCAGATTTATGGATTGGAAAACTGGCCTGGGCAATAAGCTAGGCTTGCAGGTTGTGAGACTAAAGGCAAAGAGATGGGTTAAGAATCAGCTATAGTAGTTTACACAGAAATGTGGGTGCCTTGAAACAAGGCTGTGGTAGTTGGGGATGGATGAGAGCTCCAAGCTGTTGTAGTGTTTGAATTAGTAGGACTTGGTAACTGACCAGATGTAGAAGAGAAAGCAGACTAGAATGTCATTCAGCAACTGAATTGATACCATTTACTGTGACAGACATTTACTGTGGCAAGGGGCTGCTTTCCTGATAGTTCAGTTGGTAAAGAATCCACCTGTAATGCAGGAGACCCTGGTTCCATTCCTGGGTTGGGAAGATCTGCTGGAGAAGGGATATGCTACCCACTCCAGTATTCTTGGGCTTTCCTATGGCTCAGCTGGTAAAGAATCTGCCTGCAATGTGGGAAACCTGGGTTCGATCCCTAGGTTGGGAAGATATCCTGGAGAAGGGAAAGGCTACCCACTCCAGTATTCTGGCCTGGAGAATTCCATGGGTTGTGTAGTCCATGGGGTCACAAAGAGTCGGATGCGACTGAACAACTTTCACTTTCACTGTGACAGAAAGTGAAAGGGCAGGTTGTTGGATGTGGGTGATATTGGGGTTGGGGAACACTATGTGAAATGCCTGTGGTACATGTAAGAGAATCTATCTGGGAGGTAATGAGCACGTCATAAGCCTATAACTCAGCAGAGATATTAGACCAGAGATAGAGACTTGTTGGTCATTGGCAAGTTTTTGGTGGGTGAAACTTTACATATGGATAGGGAAAACCAGGAAGACAAGCTAAGTGAAACAGTGGTAATGAATCAGACTTCCTGGATTCAAATCCCAGATCTGCCATTTTGGGGCTGTGTAATTATGGGCATATTACCTCACCTTTCCAAACCTTGGTTGCCTTCTCTGTAAAAATGGGAATAATCCTTGTAACCAGCTTAAGCATCATGTGAAGTCCTTAGTCGAGTGCCTGGCACACTGTAAATGCCAATTGATATTGGCTACCATTATTGCTATTATTAAATTAAGAGTCTAAGGTGGGAGTGGAAAGAGGATTGCAGATGAGGGATACCTAACATTTCACAGAGGAACAGTGAGGAATTGTAGCAGTGCTGGGGGAAAACATGAGCAAGTTAGAAGTGGAGAAGGGAAATACATTTCAGAATGAGTGGCCAACAGTGTCAACCAGCACTGTGAGCTTAAGGAACAGTAGATTTGGCAAACAATGTGATACTTTTCAAGGACAAACTCATTAGAGGGTGGGATTGAAAAGTAAATGGAGGATGAGATGATAGAGACTGGAGTATAGAATACTGTTTTAATAAGTTTAGTTATATAAAATAAAGGAATCTCAGTGTCTAGAGCAGGTTTTGAAGAAGAGAGAGGACTTTTGTAAAGTTGGGAGGAAACTGGCAAATTGATAAACCAAAAAAAAAGAAATACATGCAGGATGTATAGGTTAGAACTCTGTGTTGATCTTTCCTTCCTTACACTTCCTAGACAAAGTGTATTATGTCCCAAAGTCCAAGGTCAAGGGACGAAAGAGGAAGCAATCCAACTTTAGCTGTTTTCCAGGCACCGTATAAGGTGATTTTCATTTATTCACTTACTGAAACTTCTTGGAAACTTGGCAAAAGAGCTGCCCATTGATTATTCCTATTTTCTATCCAAAGCAACTAAGACATACAGAGAGTCGACAATTCACCAAAGGCCACAAATAAAAGTTGGGAACTTGGCTATGCTCTGTTGCTTTCAAAACTTGTGTTTCCTGAGCTACTCAGTGGTTTTATTTACATGAAAGGTTTCTGGAAAATGTGTATTTATTATGATGGATGGTTGCAGCAGTGTTAGCGCTCTTCCCACATCTGCTTAGTCTCTTCATTATTTTCCTCCATGTTGATTCTCATTGCTCTTTCCTTACAGCCAGCACCTGCACCTCTTTGTTGGAAGGGTATCCTTAGACTGTAAGAGGGTACTTTCCTGTTTGAAGATGAGGAAGTTCTTGGAAAACCAGGCTTACTGCCGCCGCTGCATACTCCTAACCCTAAGCAATGCTTGATGGACGTCATGGTTGTGATACCCAGCTCTTCGGTCCCTGATATGTAAACTCTGAGGTGTGATTTCCACTGTCAACAGATTTCCCCAGGGAATTGAGCAGGTTACCAGCTCTGGTCCCTTGCTTGATATCTTCATTTGGCTTCTATATTAATTTCCTATTGCTTTTGTAACAAATCATCACATTTTTCATGACTTAAAACATCAAAACTTATAATTTAATAGTCTGCAGGAGTCCCATCTTGGTCTCAGTAGGCTGAAAGGTGTTGGCGGCATTGTGTTCGATTTTGTAGAGTGAATGGGAGGATCCTTTTCTGGGCAGAAATTCAGTTCCATGTGGTTGTGGTCTTGTTTCCTGGCTGGCTCTCAGCTGGGTCCCACGCTTCGCTCCTAGAGGCCTCTCTCTGTTCTTTCACAGAACCCCCAATATCTAAGAGCCAGTACAGCGTGCATCAGGCCCTTCTCATACTGCGATCTTCCTAACCTACCTTTTTTCTCATTTAAGTCCTCCTGTGATTAGATTGAGCCTATCTGTGTATAATCTAGGATAATCTCCCTATTTTGTGACCAAATGTTTTGTAATCTTAATTTCATCTGTAATTTTACTTCCCTTTTTGCCAAAGAAGGCAACATATTCATAAGTTCTATTATTAGGAGGTGGGCATCTTTCAGGGGAGGCATCATTCTATCTACCACAGTCTCCTCTCCTTGTGTTCCCACTTCCTCAGTCCCTCTACCTGTTTCTTTTGAAATCACTTCCTAATAAATCACTTTCGCAAGTGATTTATTTTGGGTTTTGCTTTTGGGGAATTCAACCTGAGCCAAAGAGGAATTTTCTAAATTCAAGTATTGTCTTGGTTATTGAATTGGGGGTGGCCAGCGGAGTGGGTGGTCAGGCCAGCACTCCAAGGCTGGGCAGAAAATGTCCACTCCCGCGCCTGTGTTCCTAGCTGCTGGGCTCATCGGCTTTCTGGCAGTTGGACAGGAAGAACGGGGGAGACTTTGCTAATGAGATTCTCTCTGCTCTCCTGAAATCCTCTGCGCATCATCAGTGTGGCACCCTCAGCAGCCTTGCCTACCAGCGAGTCTCTGTGCTCGGCATTTATAAACACAAGAATGAGGTTCTGCCACAACCGTCAAAAGTGGTAGCTCATTAGTAAGTGGCAGACACCAGGCAGGGCTGGCCCAGCCCTGATGCTATGTGGCAAGGCATAGAAAATGAACATGCCACCCAGTTCAGGGTCAATATGCAAAACAGAAAAGGGAAAAATGGAAGCTTGACAGCCTGTCACGATGATTATTAACTGTCTTCTGGAGACCTGTGGGCTCCCAGCTCCATGAACACACTTAGCCAGTCAGCAGTCTGTATCAGCTCTTTAGCACGCACTCCTTTGCTGTGTGTATCCCTTGGGTCTGTTTCATCAGATGCCAACTTCCTTGTCCTCTGGGCACACGGATGCTCCAGTTACACCCACTGCCTCAGGGTCCCCATTGATGGAGGTACATATAATTTAAACCTAGGACATTTTTTTCTGGTGTGAGCCAGGTTAATCACAGGCTCTGCCAGGTGACAAAAAAGGGAGGTTGCTCAAACAGAGCACACCTGCTGAGCAGAGTTTACATCTGATCCTTGAAAATATTACTTCAGAAAGCATTACTTGGAAGGCCTGACTGAAGGAAGCCCCTTGGTAACAGTTGTAATAGGTGCCCCATGCTTCCTTTATGATTGCCTTGCATTCCCTTTCTTTCACCAACCTACAGCTCCAATTTATACTTCCCTTTCTCTTTACAACATAATCCTCACTCCCTGAAATTTACACCTACATTCCAGACTCCACATGATAGCTCCGTTCATAATACCACCCATGAAAAAGGCTTTTATGATCTTGAATTTTACACTTCTCAACATTTTTCCCCACTACTTTCAAAATACACATTCTTAATATCCCAACAAAGGGGAACAGATTAAAGAGAAATACCATAAAATAATTCAGTGAAGACCTAATAAAAGATGCAATCAATCAAATAAGTGACAGTAGCAGTTTCTTTTAACATCAAATCTAATGGTTTCTTTTTCTAGTACAAAAGTGCTCCATTAACAGTGTGAGTCTTTTATTTAGGTAATTCACACGAGTGGTTGCCAGATGTAGTTTATTTTCAGGAAGGCACACTTATAGAAGCAGCACACTGAGCAAGAGACAGAGTTATCTCCATCTAACGTACTCTCTAATGACCTTTCAGAGTGAAAATAGCAGTGAAATCCTAAAACCGAAACCCTCAAAAATCAGATCCGAGTAGCACTTCACATTTAAAATGATGGTTGGATGTCAGGGCTGGCCTACAGAGGATTGTGGAGTGATCCTTCGCTTCGCCATCTATCCTCAATGCACAGCCTCGATTGGCCAGAGCCTCCTCCTGCACCATGCAGCCGGGTCCACTCCAGCTTCGCTGTGTTTTGACTCCCTTACTTCAATCAAAACTCACCAGTTGAAGCCCTCTTTCCCTCAAATGGTTCTTTTCTACTAGGTACTTCAATCAACTAATGTTCCCTAATGTATTCGCTTTGTACAGTGATTGATAAGATTCTACTCTGAGTGTCCATTAGTAAAAAACACCTTTTGAAGATGAAGCCTTTAACCCAGAGCAGTGGCCACAATGGTGTCAAGCAGAGGGAGAAGTGAATGAAGTGGTTTCAGAGAAATCTGGTTTGAGATAGATCCAGACTTGTTATGCACCAGCTAGTACTTCTGGATACATTATCTATGTCCGAGGAAGCTTATCTCCTATTTTGATGAACGTGTGGATAATAGTGTCCAAATTTTCCTTCTTTCAAAGAAGTGTATATTTAATGTCTACTATTTTTGATGATTAGATGAGAAGAGGTCATATTTAACACAATGCCTAAATGTAATTTCCCTAAAAAGTTATTAAAAAGATGGTGAAAGTTTCTGGGAAGATAGTTGCTTTTTTAAAAATTTATTTTGTTTTAATTTATTTTCGACTGTGCTGAGCAGTATGTGGGATCTTAGTTTCCCAACCAGGGATTGAACCCATGCCCTCTGCAATGGAACTGCATTCTTAAGATTCTTAAGCACTGGACTGCCAGGGAAGTCCCAGAAGATAGGTCTGAGTTGTGGAACTGTTGTTCTCCTTCAATTCATATCATGTTAGCTGTTTAACCAAAGAGGAGCTGGCTTTGGGTGATACAGATCTAAGATGCTTCAGAAATTGTCTGGAGGCATTGAAATCTGATTCTAGTGAAATTCAGTAGACAATTCTACCCCAGGAAAAGATTGAGAAGATAGACAAATGCGTTAAATTAAAGATGACTTCTTAAGGGTAAATGAATGAACAATTTCTTAGGTTAATAACCTGGGTGACAAAATGATTTAGGGATTAAAAAGTTCTGTTCTAGGAATAAGGCAACTAGGGTTTAAGTCTTGGGTTCGTTAATTATTACATGCCCTAACAAAAATCATTTAAACTATTCATGCCTCAATTTCTTCATTTGTAAAGTGGTTGGGATATAGCAGGTTATCTCTAAGGTTGGTTCCGTGTTGAGAATTTTCTATAAACTGTGTTCGTGGAACTTTTTTTAAATGTCTCATTTTAAGAGATGCTGTTGGATAAGTTATATTTGAACCGAGACTTGATAAAACCTTTGTAAGCACTTCAGCTTCTTTTTACATTTCATTTTGCTGACTTTTCTCCTTTTCTTCGATTACCTTTTCTCATCCTCTCTATTAAATGTCTCATATTGGGTAGGCCAAGCTATGAATAGAATTTACTATATATATGGCCCACTAGACAACTGCATCCTTGAGGAATTCAATCAACCACTTTGTTAGTATAAAGACAAGGAGAAGAATAAATCAGACAAATGAGAGGGATGCACTGTTTGAAGAATGGGAAGGAGTGGTTTCTAAATAATCCACAGTTCTAGGATGAGGGCAGGATATTGTGCTGCAGGTAAGCAGAAGGGAGGAAAGCAGAGTAAAGCTGTGTGGCTTGTCTGGTATGGGATAATGAGAGTGAAGACTAATATTTACTGAGATCTGCCATGTTGAAGGTACTGTGCTAAGGGCTTTATTAAAACCTTAAGAAGAGGATACTCAATAATCTGATAAAGATGAGGAAGCTGAGGTCCAGAAAATTTAATTGTATGACCCCAAATCACACAGGAAGTGGCATAGTCAGCATATGGATTCAAGTTCTTTGCGTTCAAAGCCAAGGCTGTTTGTCACTATAGTTGTGGCTTTCCAGGACCTAAAAATATGAATTTGAACAGAAATGAGGTATGGACTCTACATGGTGTTGACTTGAATGTGACAGATAGGCACAGAGCAGATCAAAAGGAAGCTAAGCTGAGTTAGTTTGGGAAGGACAGTTCTTTCTATTTACTATAGTGGTCTTTTTTGGCGGGGGTTGGGGCAGGGAGGATTGGGAAGACTGGTTTATCTGCTGCTTGTGGGCATGCATGCGAAGTCGCTTCCATCGTGGTTGCGGCCGACTCCGTGTGCGACCTTATGGACTGTAGCCTGGTGGGAGAATCCCATGGACGGAGGGATTCTCCAAGCAAGAATACTGGAATGGGCTGCCATGCCCTCCTCCAGGGGATCTTCCCAACCCTTGGATCCAACCTGCGTCTTCTGTCTCCTGCATCTCCTGCACTGCAAGTGGGTACTTTACCTCTGAGCCACCTGGGAAGCCCCTATCTGCCGCTTATATTAGAGTAAAAGGGAACACGGAACAGTATACCTTAGCATCCATAGGTTTTCTGAGGTTAGTTAGTCATGGGTAGTGTGAAAAAATGTAAGGTAAAATGCATGCTAAGATGAGAAAGAAATATGTGTGTTCTTGTGTGTGTGTGTGTATTTGCTGAAATATATTTGGATGACTGCTGAGAAGATAGTTTAATGCATTCACTGAATTTTTCAGTTGATTAAAGAATACTCTACTCGCTTGCCTTATGGCAGACTAAAAGGGCTTCCCAAGCAATCATCTAAAAAACAAGATAAAATATACCAAACTGTGTGTCCTTGAACCTCTCTTCATACACTTGTTTAAAATTAATATACTTAAACAGAATAACCCACCTATCTGTGGCACTCAGTGACTTAGAGCTATATATAATACATATTAATAAGCCAGGAGAATGTGGTCCCTGCCATACTCATTTTGTTTTCGCCCTCCTGATGGGGCTCTTGCTGTCAGAGGCTTCTTCTCAGATAATGAAAGGCAATGCAAGATATACACATTCATCCCTTCCTCCTTTCAATCCTCTGTCCTGTCATCTCTGTGCAACAGAATCTTCCATTAGTGTTCACTTTAATAAGCCAATTTCTTTGGGTTTTTAAGTGACAATTTTTAAATTAGTGGGGATCCGTGCCAGTCTTTCAAAGGTGGGTATCTTCACGTTGCTCTCTCACAGGGTAGGTTTTAATTAGGAAGGTCACTGCTAATTTTAAGAGAATGAAGCAGGACATGTTTCCTCTCCTCCCTATTTTGGTCAGGTCTTGCTAGTAATGGAACAGTGTGTTTTATCAGGATGTGCCTAAGAAATGTCAATAAGATCAACAAGCCAACAAGCCCAGTGAATACCCCCAGTACATTCCTACACAGATTTCCTTTCTCATTCTAATTCTGCCCTCTATATATGTCCTATTTCTGTGACTTATGGATACATATCAAGAAAACTTTGTAAAGTTGTGCTTTTTAAAAATTCATGTTTTCATTTTCATCCCATTTAAATAGTTTAGAGCTGTTAAGAAAGAAGGAATAAATTTGGGTAAGCATTATGGGGGAGGAGAAACCCAGTTTGTTTAATGAAGACAACCTATTTTCACCTAGGAACTCAAATTGAGGGTATGTCAAGCCAAGGCTTTTGGTGGGGCAGTTCTGGCCCCTTTATGTCTTTTGTGTAAATGGTAGTTACTGGGGGTGATGAGGTCTGCTTTTGTCCTCAATGGACCATGTGGCATTTTGTGCTTTCGGTTACTTTCAGAGCACCTGACCATCAGTATCATTACAACACACACGCTATCCACGGTGGACTCTCCAAATCTCTTTGTCCACAGTCCTCAACTCATATGGAGAAGACGTTTGAATTAGCTCATATTTGTTGTTGTTTTTCAGTCGCCCAGTTGTGTCTGACTCTTTGAGACCCCATAGACTGCAGCATGCCAGGCCTCCCTGTCCCTCACCATTTCCCAGAGTTTGCCCAAGTTCATGTCCATTGCATCGGTGATGCCATCCAGCCTTCTCATCCTCTGTCACCCTCTTCTCCTTCTGCCCTCTATCTTTCCCAGCAACAGGGACTTGTCCAATGAGTTGGCTGTTCATATCAGATAAACAAAATACTGGAGCTTCAGCTTCAGCATCAGTCCTTCCAACTAGTATTCAGGGTTGATCTCCCTTGAGGTTGACTGATTTGATCTCTTTACTGTCCAAGGGACTTTCAGGAGTCTTCTCCAGCGCCACGGTTCAAAGGCATCAATTCTTTGGCACTCTGCCTTCTTTACAGTCCAGCTCTCACAACCATACATGACCATTGGAAAGACCATAATCTTGACTATATGGACCTTTGTCCACAGAGTAATGTCTCTGCTTTTCAACACACTGTCTAGGTTCATCATAGCTTTCCTGCCAAGAAGCAATTGTCTTCTGGTTTCATGGCAGCAGTCACCATCAGCAGTGATTTTAGAGCCCAAGAAGAGGAAATCTGTTACCACTTCCACCTTTTCCCTACTATTTGCTATGAAGTAATGGGACTGGATGCCATGATCTGGTTTTTTTTTTTTTTTAACATTCAGTTTTAAGCTGGCTCTTTCACTCTCCTCCTTCACCCTCATCAAGAGGCTGTTGAGTTCCTTCTTGCTTTCTGCCATTAGAGTGGTATCATCCTTTTGTGTGAGGTTGTTTATGTTACTTCAGCCTACCTTGATTCCAGCTTGTAACTCATCCAACCTGGCATTTCTCATGGTGTGCTCAGCATATAGGTTAAACAAACAGGGTGACAGCAGACAGCCCTGTTGTACTCCTTTCTTGATCTTGAACCAATCAGTTGTTCCATACAGGGTTCTACCTGTTACTTCTTGACCTGCATACAGGTTTCTCAGGAGACAGGTAAGATGGCCTGGTATTCCCATCTCTCTAAGAGCTTTCCACAGTTTGTCATGATCCACATAGTCAAAGGCTTTAGCGTAGCTGATGAAACGTAGGTAGGTATTTTTCTGGAAAAATGTTGGCAATTTGATCTCTGATTCCTCTGCCTGTTCTAAATCCAGTTCGGACATCTGGAAATTCTTGGTTTGCATAATGCTGAAGCCTGGCATGCAAAATTTTAAGCATGACCTTACTAGCATGGGAGATGAGTGCAATCATCTGATGGTTAACACATTCTTTGGGCTTCCCTCATAGCTCCGTTGGTCAAGAATCTGCCTGAAATGCAGGAGACCTGGGTTTGATCCCTGGGTTGAGAAGATCCCCTGGAGAAAGGAAAGGCTACCCAGTCCAGTATTCTGGCCTGGAGAATTCCATGGACTATACAGTCCATGGGGTTGCAAAGAGTTGGACACAACTGAGCGACTTTCACTTTTACTTTCACTACCCTTCTTGGGAATTAGGGTGAGGATTGACATTTCCAGTCTTGTGGCCACTGCTGGATCTTCCAGATTTGCTGACATACTGAGTGAAAAACCTTGATGGCATCATCCTTTAGGGTTTTGAATAGCTCTACTGGAATTCCATCACATCCACCAGCTTTATTAACAGCAGTGCTTCCTAATGCTCCCTTGAGTTCACACTCCAGAATATCTGGCTCTGGATGACTGACCACACCATCATAGTAATCTGGTTCATTAAGGTCTTTATTGTACAGTTCTTCTGCGTATTCTTTCCATCTCTTCTTAAACAGTCCAGGCAGGTCATCTGAAAAATCAGCTTCATGTATAACTCCTAATTATGAAAGATAAACTATATTAAAAAAAAAACCCAAAAACAAAAACCTTTTCCTATCTCTTCTTTGAAAATCCACAAAACACTGGTGAAAGATGTTTAAGGTTAATTGCTATTTTGTTGTGTTGTTTTTTTAAAAAATTGAAGCCTCGATTTGACTTGGAGTCCATCTTTGTGGGCTGCTGTGAAATAGGAGCAGACAGGCTAGTCTGGAATCCAGCTGTCAGAAATGCACCCTTTCTGGGGTTAGGGATGACTGATCTCCTAACCCTGGAGGAACAAATGAGTGAGTGTTACTGAAAAACAATTTTGTGACTGCAAATTAAAGAATCATTCTGAGGTCAGAGTGACTTTTCTGTTGGTTATTGACACATTTTAAAACAATGGAATATGATTATTGTTACTGAGGATGTTTTGAAAATGAATGAAAAAGAAAGTGTGTGTCAGGATTTAGCCAGATGAGTGATGTTCCTTCATCTTAGTGTCATGGAAGTGGACAGCTGTTGATGAGATTTTGTCAACAAAGTTATTTCTCATTGAGTTCCCAGTCTTCCAGGACTTTCTGTGGCTCCTCCTTGCTTTGTAACTTAGAGGAGGTAGAAGGTGATTATGTTTTGTCAGAAAAGAAAGCAAGCATGGAATTTCAGCTCAGTACCAACAATTTCCGCTTTGACAGTGTCATTCAGCATTCACTGCCAACTTTCTAATTAACTCAGGCTTCACTGAATTATGACTTGTCTTATTTGCAGCTTGTATTTGGGTTAATGATTTTGTTTTCCAGATCTATGTTGTTGAAATATCAAATTTGAATTTGTAAATTATGTTGGCAACTTTTCTTCTTTCATGACAGCTAACATTCTTTTCTGTGGTAAAGAAACCACATCTTGCCACCCTTAAGGAGGGCTATCATTTTCTCCAAAGAAGTACTGAGTGTTGTTACAGAACCTGACTAAAACCTTTGGCAGGAAAAAGCATGTGGAAAGCAGAAAACGAAAACGCGGTGTCTCCTGCCATGGGCTTTCACACTGCTCCTGCTGAGCTACTGAACTCCTCCTGAAACCAATCGATTTTATCTGTGAAATAGGTGAAAAATGTATCCCAGCAAGATAAACCCTGAACTGTTCCTGAGTTTAAAAAGCAACAAGATATAAGTAGGGCTTTTATTTGAAGGAACAGAAACACACACGATAGTATCTAGTGACAACGCTGGATGCCAACGCGGGTTGAATGTCAATGTCGGATCTCAATGTCAATCGAGAAATCACTTAATATTGTCATCTATAGAAAGAGAGTTTATGTT
Source organism: Capricornis sumatraensis (assembly GCF_032405125.1). Lineage (NCBI taxonomy): Eukaryota > Metazoa > Chordata > Mammalia > Artiodactyla > Bovidae > Capricornis > Capricornis sumatraensis. The sequence goes on along the minus strand of NC_091085.1, from coordinate 35,575,921 downwards.
TACAAGGCAGTCTGACAAGCTGAATCTTTTTTCTCCATAGCCCTACAAGATCTCTGCAGTGGTGAATAATTAAAGTCAATGAGAATTTATTGAACCACTATTATGAGCAAATCACTGTGTAAGATTCTTCAAGGTGTAAAAAAAATAAGCAAGACATAAATCGTAGTATCAAAGAAATATAAACTTTAAGAATAAGACAAGTAAACAAATAACAATAAAACAATCATAAAATGATATGTCCTTAGACTGTATACAAGCATATGTTGTTGGAAAGGATCCACTGAAAAGGATTACTTAAATTATTTTATACAGTTGAACATCAGTTCCTTAGCCTCTAGCCAGTTCTTTCCCAGACTTAAGTTATAGGCCAATTTTAGGTATTTAAAATATCTTTTGGGCTTCCCTGGTGGCTTAGATGGTAAAGAGTCCATCTGCAATGCAGGAGACCTGGGTTCAGTTCCTGGGCTGGGAAGATCCTCTGAAAGAGGGCATGACAACTACACCAATATTCTTTCCTGGAGAATCCCCATGGACAGAGGTGCCTGGCAGACTACAGTCCATGGGGTTGCAAAGAGTTGGACACGACTGAGCGACTAAGCACAAAATATCTTTAAGAGAGTAAAAGAGAGTCACTTCTGTTTAAGAATGTTGATAATTATGAAGATTATAGGAGTGAATTTCAGGTGCAAATACTGAGTCAAATTAGAATTCTTAAGTCCTTTAAACAGAGATATGCCCAGGACTGGGCAGGTCTTGAAGAAGCAGCAAGAGTTGGGTATTTGCACCCTAATATTAGCCTGGTGGCAACTGGAGACCCTAGTGCATAAAAATCTTAAAATGATCTGTGGTGGGCCCTAACAGCCATGGATACCTGGGTTATTCTGTATTCCATTATTCTAGCTTCACCATGTAATTTGGATTTTTATTTCTTTTGAATGAATCTCTTAAGTTCTACTTGAAATACATATCTAGAGGGTAGAGGGGGCACTGGGGCTTGGATTATGAAATACCCAGAGGGGAGGTAGGGTAGAGAGTCTCAGCTTTAAGGCTCTAAGTTATTTGAGTGCAAGGACTGGACTTTATGTTTTACTAACATTCCCAATAGCATAATTCAATAAATAGTCATGTTGCCTAAAAATGTTAAAGGTCAGGGCACTTCTGCTTTAGGTACCAAGTCTAGAAATAACAGCACTTTGCTCCAGTTTTAAATTAACCTTTAATTGTTTTATTTTATTTTATTTTTCTGTTCAAACACCTAACTGGTGTCATGCCTTTGAAGGCGTGACTGTATTGCATCAGACAAATGTGTAAGTTTATTTTCCTCACACACTATATTCTACTAAGCTAGTGAGAAAGACAGATAGCACAAGGATATAATATGGCATTGAGTTCAAATTATAGAATTCAAACTTAAAGTATTAAAATATATGTGAAGCTGAATCAGGCTGTGCTTATAGCTTGCTAATAAATCACATTTTCCACTCACTGCTCTGATTTTAAGAACTAGCAAATGAAAACTGGGAGCATAAAAGAATAGTCTTGGAGTGAATTTCAAGGAATAATCTATTCATTTTTCTGCCATTGGCAAATTTTGGCTAAGCTTTTCTCTGGTGGGGAGAAGCTCTCTTTTTTTGAAAATACCTGCTGGGAAGGAAATTCTAGCATTCCTTATAATACCATTATGATTCTTGGAAACAACTTGTTTCCTTCAAAAATAAATAGTTTTCTCAGTTATTTTGTATCTGGCAGTACCCATTTCAAGCATAATAAATCCAGTATAAGTGCCACTTTTTTTTTTTTTTTAGGTTTTAGTAGAATATATTAGTTGGAGAGAAATACGTATTCAACAGTGAAGAAAAAAGTTTTTTCTTCCAGATCAAGGTTAATTCTAATAAGAAAATAGAAAGTCCATTACTAATGCCTTTGCATTAAAGCTCACTTCCTCTTGAGTGATCCTGAAGGATGTTCTTGCATATCAATGTTGTACCAAAGGCCTTCATTATCTCTGTGGTTTTTGTTTATTCAAATGTTTTCCCCACATGTGATTTCTTCATATATAAGCTAAACAGATGCAAATACGTGTCTTTTAAGAAGTCTATAAATCTCTCTTTAATGAAGGTGCCCTTCAGTGCAACAGGCTTATTTGGGAATTGTTCAAAGGTGGGTTTACTTTCATTCATGCTTTTTTTTTACTTTTAATCAGAGATGGCAAAGTCAGATCAAATAGAAACAAAATTCTTTCTTTTTGGTATTATTCAAGACTCTTCATCTTTGTGGTATTGCAGATAGCTGATTGTTCTCAACACAGCAAAATTTAGGCCAATATGGAGACAAGGTTATCATCACCTGATATCAGTGACCCTGGGAAAACGAACTGAACTAAGCAGAGCAAAGAATTGTTATCTGGTTAGTTGGTTATATAATTTAAATTATTAACCACATAAGCATGACAATGTGCTGTGACTAAAAAGCAAATAACTCACCCCTGTCAAAAACGTAGCTTCTTTTTTTTTTCCCCTAGCAATGAAATTAACTATCAATTCATATGCAATCCCAGATTTAAAAAATGGTGGTAAACCAGATGCACTGGTGCATGAGAATGGAAATAATTGTTTGTGGTTTTCATAAGAAGATTGCCAGTTTGCAGCATTTAAATTACACACAAACTGCTTTTTACATCTCTAATTGTAGCTCTGTTGTTTTCAGGGAGGGTTGAATTGACATTGACAAACATAGACTTAGAAGGAATACAAAGACATGAAAACAGCACTAAATTTGCCCCCAAAATGATTCAGTGAATAATACTGCAGCATTCTATTTATTCCTTGATATGCCAGAATTTCCTTTTTCCCCCTAAGGAGCAATGCTGACTTTGGTAAGTTAATGAGAAGTACTCACTGCAGAGACGTTAAGTAAATCAAGCACGTGACTTTCATGAATTATTGTATGCCTACTCTTTTATTTTGTTAAGAATTGTTTAACTTTAATGTAATCCTTTGCCAGTTTCTTTTCTTTAACTCTTCAGATTCTTCATTTGCCTGCAGTATTTAATTCACTGTCGCAGCTTTTTTTTCAATTCAAATCTTTCTGCGGTAAGATTTTAGCTCTGGGGAAGAGGGAAAATAGGGCCCTATTGATGTTCTACTCTCACCTTTTGCTTTAATTCGTTACATTTCTGTAAAAAACAAACAAACAAAAAGGCCACTAACCTCTCAGGCCTAAGGAATGAAAGGCTGGCTTATCAGAGAAACAAAACAATGAAACAAAGAGGTAATTTAGATGTTGATTTTGTAAAGCGAATGTAGTGTGCGGTGTTAATTCGAGTGTACAAACAACTGCAACAACAGGAAAATGGTTTCCAAATCTACAGTTCAGCACTGGTTTCCTTTGAAAAAGACTTTTGGTCCTTCAAGGGAAGGACTGAGTTAAAAATACAGTTCTGAAGATAAACAATAGCTTAGCAAGAGGGAATTCAAGGTACATATGCTAGGGAAAAGGGCCATGTTAAAAGCAGAAAACAAATGAAAAGATATTTTAAACCTCTACATTTGGGCAATCCTATCAGAAAAATTGTCCACATTTTGCTTGGCACAGGCCTTTGAAAGTTCACTCAGTGAGAATAATTAGGAGAAACCGTTTATGCACGCCCTTCCTGAAGAGCTGGGCTCCATGCACACTTGCAGAGGACTGTGCTGGGTAAAGAGCTGTCCTTTACCTTTAAAACCTGAAGGAAAGCAAGGAGCCCTTTGGTCCCAGTGTTAACAAGCTGCTAAGGAAGTAGGTGGGAGACCAACACAGCAAGCAGACTCGCTGCTTCTCTAACAGTGAGCCGCTTTCTGGTTTTCTTTGAGGTATATCTTGATCCAGACTGTGGCTTAATTTGAATAGAACGAAAAAGAGTGGGAACTGTAGGATGACAAGCTTTAGCTCAGTAAAAAGAGACATTCTTTCTTTTCGGTTAGGCTGCACAGTTTAAAACTGGAATCGGCTGTCGTGGGGAGCGTGAGCTCTCCGCAGGTGCAGGTGCAAGAACAGGCTGGATGGCCAACTGTTAGGGAGACTGACAGGAAATTGAGTGGGAGGACAGACAAGGTGACCTATAAAGCTCCTTTCCCTTCCAGTACATACTCTATTTTGGTTTATTTTAAAATTCATTCTCAGCTTTTGCTTCCTTGGCTTTGGGCTTTGGGTCAGCTACTATTCCTGGTTCTCCAGGAGCTGTGGAACACTGCTGCATTGTATGAGGGTAGAGGCGGGGGTGTAGCATCTCCAACTTAAAATTTTCCTAAAAGTTACAATCCCTTGGTCATCATCCCCTCCTTCTCATGTGTGGTGCCTGCAGAGCGGCCACCAGGCTTTGGTATAATGCATTTAAAGAAATTCACACAACGAAACCTTGGAAACCTAAGTTATCTTTTACTTTTTGAAAACATCTATTGCCTGCCAGTCCCATATATTTGTCATTATTTGTTGTTCAGATGCTCAGTTGTGTCCGACTCTTTGTGACCCCATGGACTACAGCATGCCAGGCTTTCCTGTCCTTCACCATCTCCCGGAGCGTGCTGAAACTCATGTCCACTGAGTCGGTGATGCCATCCAACCATCTCGTCCTCTGTTTCCCCCTTCTCCTCCTGCCTTCAATCTTTCCCAGCATCAGGGTCTTCCCACATATGGTTTAGATTAAATCAGCAAGGGATAAACTACAGCACTAAAATTTAATTTGGAAATTATTCCACTAAGCAATTTTCATGGCCTCTATGGTTATCTAATAACTCACGATCTCCTCAACAGAGGACTTTTTTCAAGACAATTTGTTTTTCAAACATGATGATAATTCTGCTAACCCCTGACTGAAAGGCAGGTGACTATAATTTATTTTCCAATAGATCTTCCAGAAGCCCCTGTCTTTTTGTTATTTTTTGGTTTCTGTTTTTATATGAAAGTTTTCGGCTGAGTTACCTGGACTCTTTCGTCTTGGTTTCTTTGTGGCCATTGACAAAGGTGACATGATTTTTAAATGTTAAGATCTGTGTTTTCCTCTTTTCTTCTCAGGACATTTCCTCCAGTCAGATACCTTCTTTGCCTCTGGGGAGAAGTAGGATTATATGAGAATGGAAATAATAAGAAGCAATCACTGCAGTTAAAAGAACTTAAAAATCTGGTTAAAAGAAATTTAAAAAATTCTTGCTCCTTGGAAGAAAAGCTGTGACAAACATAGACAGCATATTAAAAAGCAGAGACATCACTTTGCCAACAACAGTCTGTATCATCAAAGCCATGATTTTTCCAGTGGTCATGAATGGATGTGAGAGTTGGACCATAAAGAAGACTGAGCACCTAAGAATTGATGCTTTTGAAGTATGGTGCTGGTGGGCCGCAGTCCATGGGGTTGCTAAGAGTCAGACATGACTGAGCGACTTCCCTTTCACTTTTCACCTGCATGCAGTGGAGAAGGAAATGGCAACCCACTCCAGTGTTATTGCCTGGAGAATCTCAGGAACGAGGGAGCCTCGTGGGCTGCCGTCTATGGGGTCGCACAGAGTCAGACATGACTGAAGCGACTTAGCAGCAGTAGCAGCAACAGCAGCTGGAGAAGACACTTGAGAGTCCCTTGGACAGCAAGAAGATCATATCAGTCAATCCTAAAGGAAATCATGAATTTTCTCTAGAAGTATTGTTGCTGAAACTCCAATACATTGGCCACCTGATGTGAAGAGCTGACTCATTGGAAAAGTCCTTGATACTGGGAAAGATTGAGGGCAGGAGGAGAAGTGGGTAACAGGATGAGATGGTTGGATGGCATCACTGACTCAGTGGACATGAGTTTGAGCAAATTCTGGGAGATATGAAGGACAGGGAAGCCTAGCATGCTAGGGGTTGCAAAGAGTCAGACACAACTTAGCGACTGAACAACAAATCAGTCTGTCTGATGTTTTTTGCTTAACTTTTCAAAGATGCTTTTGAAAATCAAAAGAAAAAGCCTTGAGCATAGCAGGTTAAAGTGTTTATATTATAACAAGGGATTTGGAGAAATAAAAAAGAAACATTCTATCTTATTCTTCGCTTACTCTGTGACCTAAAAGTATAGCTATATGCCTATAATCGAGGGAGGTGATTGAATGTTACCTGAGGGGAAGTCTCTAGTGGGACATGAGAGGATTTGGGGAGATTTTTGGAGAGGAGCAGGATAGCCTACAAGACTTTTATGAACCACTCTTGAAAGTCAACCTGTATCACTCCACTGAGTTCACTCAGGTTCAAGAGGAGAGGCCATAGATCCCACCTCTTGATCACAGGGCATATGATATATAGTTACAATTTTTGCTGAAAAACACCATTTGCTACAGTGGCTCAGTGCCCTGATCACACTAGCTCAACAGAGGACATGGTGGATTCCAGCAGTGCATAATTCCCAAAGAAAACAAGCCAAGAGCTAAAAACTATTCCATGTTTTATAATAAACTTCTTGGCTATTTTTGAATAGAGTGATATTCTCCTGAAATAAAGAGAAACTTTCATCAAAACTGACTTTCAATTTCATAGACATGTAATTAATTTGTCTTGCAATGTAATAGAGATATTACACATTGTCATGATTTATATCTACCAATTTTATCTCAAGATGTTTTATTTTTCTACTTTTCCTATTCTTATTTAAATTAATACTTTTTGATATCTGGGATGGAAGGATATCTGCAAATGTCTAAGTAAAATTCCTCAGCTATGAGGCAAGATTCATGTTTTACATATTTAATTTTAATACTTATATGATGAATAGATAAATTATTAAACTATGGTATACCTCAATGGAAGAAAATAAACTATTCCTATATTCCTTCTCTTTCTTTCTGTACCAGTTGGGCTGCTTTAGGCTGTGACCTCTCATAATGGTTTAACCAATGTGGGTTATCTATTATATGACTAATAAGAATTCAAGAAACAGGACTTTTCAGGGCATAGTAGGTCAGGACTGCACTTCTCTGAGGGTCTCTTAGATCTGCCCCCTCAGTGAGCTGGCTTTATGCTCAGCCCAGTAGCAGTACGGCTGCAGCAGTCCTAGGCATCCGATCTACAGACAACAATGAAAAGCACAAAGAGATGACCTCGTCTGATGTGTCCTTCTTAGGAATGAGAAACTTTCCAGGCGGCCCCCACCTCATATCTCTTTGGCTAGAACTGGGTCACATGCCCACCTCAAACAACTAATAGCTAAGAATAGGATAAGCTTGATAGCTTTCTATCAAAAAAGATTTAGCTCTAGGAGCTGCGATTGGGTCAGACTGCCTAAATCAGGAAGTTTACCTGTGGATCGTATCCAGTCTCTGTCAGTTCATGTAAATAAAGTGTTATTGAGTTGCTGCCATGCACGTTCATTTACTTATTGTCTGTGACTGCTTTCACACTAAAACTGTTGAGTAATTGCAACAGACTATGTCATCTGCAAAGCAGAGATATTCACTATCTGTCCGTTAACACATGTAAGAATTAAAGATTTTAAAATTAAAAAAAAAAAAGAAAGAAAATGTTTTCTAACTTTTACACCATAGAACAAAATTGGGTTTCTGTAATCAAGGAAAGAGAGGATAAGATATTGAATAAACAGTTGATTCTACTAAATATTGTCTAATTAAAAAAATACCTTATAATTTCCACAAACATCATAGATATTGTTACATGTATATTGTGACATTTTATGCTGTTACTTTATGTCAGTGATCCTGTTATGTTGTTAAGGTTATTATACAGCTGTGTGTAATTTAAAGGTTTTTCCTATGCTCTGGATTTCAGGACATAATCTACCATAATGGGTTAATATCGTACCTTTTCCTTTTATTGCAAAGAGCCATGAAGCCGTACTGACCTCTAGTCCTATCAGTAATCAAATCACGTTTTCTACTCAATACTCTACGTGGCCAAAAATTACAGACTGAATTAACTATAATGAAACTTCTTGAAGTACCTGGTATGTTAAAATATTAATGTGGGTTTTTGTTTCAGATTTTATTTTTAGAGCAATTTTAGACTTACAACAGAATTGAGAGGAAGAAAAAAATTGTGAGGAAGATGGAAACTTCCCATATACTCTTTGCTCCCACACATGCATAACCTCCCTTGTTATCAGCATCGCTTTCAGAAAAGTACTCTTTTAATCAAAGATGAACCTATATTGACACGTCATAATCATCCCAAGTCTGTAGTTGACCTAAGAGTTCATTTTTGATGTATATTCAGTGGGTTTAGACAAATGTATAATGAAGTACATCCATAATTAAAAGCATCATACAGAGTGTGATGTCCTAAAAGATCCTCTGTGCTCTGCTTATTCAGGTCCCCAACCTTCCATCACTGGTAAGCACTGATCTTTTCACAGTCTCTATAATTTTTTCTTTTCCAAAAAATCATAGAGTTGGAATCATACAGCATGTAGCCTCATATTGGCTTTTTTTTCACTTAGCAAAATGCTTTCATGTTCCCTTCACGTATTTTCTTGGCTTGCTAGCTCATTTCTTCTTAGGGCTAAATAGTATTCCATTGTCTGGACATGCTGGTTTATCCATTCGCCTACTAATTTCAAGTTTTGGCAATTTGGTAAACATCTGTGTGTGGGTTTTACATGGATATAAGTTTTCAGCAATTTAGGTAGCACCAAGAAATAGGGTTGTTGGATCCCATGGTAAGAGTGTGTTTAGTTGTGAAAGGAACTGCCAAACTCTCTTCCAAAGTGGCTGTACCATTTTGAATTCGCGTCAACACTGAACGAACATTCCTGTTACTCCACCTCCTCGTTAGCAGTTGGTGTTCCAGATATTGGTTATTCTAGAAGGTGTGGAGTGGTATCTCACTGTTGTTCTAATTTGCATTTCCCTGAAGATATACAGCATGGAGCAGCTTCTCAAATATGTTGTTTGCAAATATTTTCTCAGATGTGTTGTTTGCAAGGCAGTCTGCAACTTGTCTTCTGGTTTTCTTGGAATTGTCTGATGCAGAATAGTAGTTTTTAATTTTAATGAAGTCAAGCTTATCAATTACTTCTGTCATGGATCAGGTCTCCTGAGTTGTATCTTAAAAGATATCACCGAGGCCATCTACGTTTTCTCCCATATCATCTTCTAGAATTTTATAGTTTTGTGCTTTACATTTAGGTCTGTGAATTTTTGTGAAGGGCTTAAGTTTTGTATATAGATTCTCTCTCTCTTTTTGCATGTATATAACCAGTTGTTCCAACACCATTTGTTGAAGAGACTATGTTTGTTTCATTCTATTATCTTTAATCATTTGTCACATATCAGTTGACTATTTTTATGTGAAACTGTTTCTGGCCTCTTTATTTTGTTCCAATGATCTATATGTCTGTTCTTCAACCAATATTGTTGAATACTTTGTACTTTAGTCTTGAAGTCCAGTAGCACTGTTCTTTGCTCTGACTTTGTTCTCTAAGTGTTGTTTTGGCTCTCGTGGTTCTTTTGCCTCTTTATGTAAACTTTAGAATTGGTTTGTCAATATCTATAGAACAAATTTCTGAGATTTTTATTGGTATTACATTGGATCTATAGGTCAAGTAGGGGAGAACTGACATCTTGACAATATTGAGCCTGCCTATCCATAAATATGAAATATCCTTCCATTTATTTAGTTATTCTTTCGTTTCATTCATCACAGTTGTGTAGTTTTCCTCATATGGATCTTTTATATATAAATTTGTACTTAACTGTTTTGGTTTTGGGGTGATAATGTAAATGATATTGTGTTTTAAATTTGTTAAATTCCATTTTTTCTTTGTTCATATAAATGAAAGCAATTACCTTTTATCTGTTAACCTTGTGTCTTGCAACTGTGCTATCTAGTTCTAGGAGTTAGTTGTCAGTTCTTTCAGATCTTCTGTCTAGACAATCATGTCATCTGAAAACAAAGATAGTTTTATGTGTTCCTTCCCACTTTATGTTTTATGTTCTTTTCTTATTTTACTGCAAGTAAGGATTTCTGGTACAGTGTTGAAAAAGAGTAGTAAGAGGCGATGTACTTGCCTTGAACCTGATCTTATTGGGAAATGTTATAGTTTCTTATCATTAAGCATGACAGGTAGGTTTTTGATAGACTACCATTATCAAGCAGAGAAAGTTCCCCTCTGTTGTTGTTGTTGCTCAGTTGCCCAGCCATGTCCAACTCTTTGTGATACCATGGACTGCAGCACACCAGGCATCCCAGTCCCTCACCACCTCCCAGAGTTTGCCCAAGTTCATGTCCATGGCATTGGTGATGCCATCCAGCCATCTCATCCTCTGGCACCCTCTTCTTCTGCCCTCAATCTTTCCCAGCATCAAGGACTTTTCCAATGGGTCATCTAAGTGCATCAGATGACCAAAATATTGGAGCTTCAGCTTCAGCATCAGTTCTTCCAGTGAATATTCAGGGTTGATCTCCCTTAAGACTGGCTGGTTTGATCTTGCTGCACAAGAGACTTTCAGGAGTCTTCTCCAGGGCCACGGTTCGAAGGCATCAATTCTTTGGCATTCTGCCTTCTTTTAAGTCCAGCTCTCACAGCCAGTGGGAACACCATAGCCTTGAGTATATGGACCTTTGTCCACAGAACAATGTCTCTGCTTTTCAACACACTGTCTAGGTTTGTTATAACTTTTCAGCCAAGAAGCAGTCATCTTCTTATTTCATAGCTGCAGTCACCATCTGCAGTGATTTTGGAGTCCAGGAAGAGGAAATCTGTCACTACTTCCACCTTTACCTTTCTATTTACCATGAAGTAATGGGACTGGATGCCATGATCTGTTCTTTTAATATTCAGTTTTAAGCTGGTTGTTTCACTCTCCTCCTTCACCTTCATCAAGAGGTCTTGAGTTCCTTCTTGCTTTCTGCCATTAGAGTGGTATAATCTGCCTGTCTGAGGTTGTTGATGTTTCTTCAGCCTATCTTGATTCCAGTTTGTAACTCATCCAACCTGGCGTTTCTCGTGATGTGCTCAGCATATAGGTTAAACAAACAGGGTGACGGCAGACAGCCCTGTCATACTCCTTTTTCAATCTTGAACCAGTCAGTTGTTCCGTACAGGGTTCTAACTTGCTTCTTGACCTGCATACAGGTTTCTCAGGAGACAGGTAAGATGGCTTGGTATTCCCACTTCTCTAAGAGCTTTTCACAGTTTTTCATAATCCCCACTGTCAAAGGCTTTAGCATAGTCAATGAAACAGAGATAGATGTTTTTCTGAAATTCCCTTGCTTTCTCTATAATCCAGAGAATGTTGGCAATTTGATTTTAGTTCTTCTTTCTTTTCCAAGCCCAACTTGGACATCTGGAAGTTCTTGGTTTGCATAATGCTGAAGCCTAGCATGCAAGATTTTAAGCATAACCTTACTAGCATGGGAAATGAGTGCAATTGTTTGATGGTTAGCACATTCTTTGGTAATACCCTTCTCTGGAATTGGGATGAGGATTGACCTTTTCCAGTCCTGTGGCCACTGCTGAGTCTTCCAGATTTGCTGACATAATGAATGCAAAATGTTGATGGTATCCTCCTTTAGGGATTCCATCATGTATTCCTAGCTTAAAGAGAGTTTTTACTATAAATGGGTGTTGAATTTTGTCAAGTGCTTCTTCTTCATCTATTAATATGATCATATGATTTTTATATTTTAGTTTGTTGATGTGATGGATTACATTATTTGATTTTTGGGTGTTGAACCAGGTTTGCATATCTGGGATAAGTCCCACTTAGTTGTGGTGTATAATTTTTATACATTTTTTTGGATTCAATTTGCTAATGTTTTGTTGTGAAGTTTTGCATGTGTGTTTATGAAAGATATTAGTTTGTAGTTTTCTTGTAATGTCTTTGTCTGGTGTTGGTATTAGGGTAATACTGGCTTCATAGAGTAAGTTAGGCAGGATTCTCTCTGCTTTTATCCTCTTTAATGTTGTAGGGAATTGAGATAATTTCTTCCTTAAATATTTGGTAGAATTTACCAGTGAACCCATCTGGGTGTGGCACTTTCTGTTTTGAAAAGCTATTATTGATTTAATTTCTTAAATATATATAGTTATAGTCAGATTGTTTATTTCTTCTTATGTAAGTTTTAGCAGATTCTTTTAAGGAATTGGTCTGTCTCATCCAGTTTGTCAAATTTGTGGGCATAGATTTGCTCACAATATTCCTTTGTTATACTTTTAATGTCCATGGGATGTCCTCCTTCTGTTTCATTTCTGATATTAGCAATCTGTCCTCTATCTCTCACTTTTCTTAGTTACCTGGCTTATCAATTTTATTGGTATTTTCAAAGAATCAGCTCTTGGTTTCTTTGCTCATCTCCGTTGATATACTGTTTTCAATTTCATTGATTTCTGCTCTAATTTTTATTTCTTTTCTCCTGTTTATTTTGGATTGAATTTGCTCCTCTTTTTATAGTTTCCTAAGCTGGAAACTTAGATTATGAATTTTAAATATTCTTCCTTTCTAATACTTACATTCAAGCTGTAAAGTTCCCTCTAAGCACTGATTTGATGCTTCTCACAAATTTTGATAAATTATCTTTTGATTTGCATCCAGTTCAAAATATTTTTAAATGTCCCTTGAGATTTCTTCCTTGACCTATATGTTATTTAAAAGTGTGCTGTTTAATCTCTGTGTTTTTTAGAATTTTCCAGTTATCTTTCAGTTATTGATTTCTAGTGAAATTTCTCTGTGGTCTGAGAGCACGTATTTTCTGTTCTTTTAAATGTGTTAAGGTGCATTTTATGGTCAAGAATATGTTAATATAGCTTTTATTTTAATTCACAGGTCAATTTCAATCTAAGCAGAGACCAATGCAAATGAGTCATGACTGTTTCCTGAGAATGCTTGGGTGCCTAGGGGCACTTAGGGTACATTGTTGAAGTGTTTGAATGGAGTGGACTTTGATTTAGGCATGCATTCCAATTTGGACTTTTTAGACTAAAGAATGTGAAACCTTCCTTCTACTTAGGATGAACTTTTTATAAGAAATCTAGAGAACTGCTTCCTAGGTTATGGTGCCTTGAACATATAGGTCTAAAATGTTAATTATGAAAACAAATATTAGTTGCTGGAAGATATACAGTCTAGTTGTATACCGACAAATTGGCACTTGCCATTGGAGAAGGCAGTGGCAACCCACTCCAGTACTCTTGCCTGGAAAATCCCAAGGGCGGAAGAGCCTGGTAGGCTGCAGTCCATGGGGTCGCGAAGAGTCAGACACGACTGAGTGACTTCACTTTCCCTTTTCACTTTCATACATTGGAAAAGGAAATGGCAACTCATTCCAGTGTTCTTGCCTGGAGAATCCCAGGGACAGCGGAGCCTGGTGGGCTGCCATCTATGGGGTCGCACAGAGTCAGACATTACTGAAGCAACTTAGCAGCAGCATTGACATTTGCTATCAGCCTCCACAAGGATTAAATCATGTGCTACTGCAGCTGCTGATTTTCAACACCCCCCTGAAAGGAGTTCAGGGTGGAGGGCAGAAATGAGGCACTCTGTGCTTGGGGGAAAACTGGCAAGAGAGGTCTAAAGATAGATATTTTCAGGAGCTGATTTTATGAACTCAACTCTTACATCTTCTCATATCTAGAAAAACACTAAAATCCTTCATGGTAATGACTCTTTATTGACTAGCAAAGACTTTACAAGAGAAGTAGAAACCTTTTGGGAAAATATGTGCTTAATTGCATGTATTCCCCATTCACCGAAATCTTTCATATGCTGACCTTCCTCCCTACTTATTTGGAAGAGTTTCTCAGAGCTATCTGAGGTGCTGTCTCCAGGCTGCAGTCCTCATTTTGCCCCACATAAAACTTAATACACAACTCTCACATTGTGCATTTTTTTAAGTCAACACTAGGAATCTAGATACGTAAAATTTGCATTCTTTTCCAGGACTCAAGTCTGAATATTTGAGCACTATATGACTGGATCATATTATTTTGATTCTTTGAGTTGTTACCAAGAATTCTTTGGCATTTGGCCTCATTTGGCATCAAGAAAAGTTGTAAAAATAGCCATTTGCAAATCTCTACTGCACAAATTGTAGGGATGTTGTTGAAAATTATGTCAGCTCCACCTCTCTGATAGCTGTGTGAATTTCAGTGTGAAATTGAGCATAAAAACTATATGTCTCCTTTGTACATGGAGTGTTTTTAAACTTACCATTGATGAGAACTTTTTCAGTTTCATATTTTCATATATAGTTACATAGTTACATATAGACTTCAAGACCAACAGAAAACCTGTGATTGGAACAGGGGTAGCAGCTGGAATCAGGGTAGAAGCCTGAGACAGTGTTGAGGAAAATTTCAGGTTCTGATGAGCTAGACTGGAATCTAGCCACAAACCTATTGCCTTATCACTTGGCTTCACCCAAAAATGCTTAGAGTCCAGCTTTCAGTTGCCTAACTTACATTACTTGACCTAATGATTTTTACCTTGACTACACCTCTCTTCTGAACTGTATATGTTTAACAACAGCAAAAAGAAAAAAAAAACTTTTTTATAAGAAAAATGAATTATTTCCAGAAAATACTTCAAATTCTTTTTAAAAAGGGTAATGTGTAATTTAATAATTACGAATATTTCTAGGTTTATAACCAAGAATTTCACCAAGGATTGATAAACAGCTTATCATACAATTGTCTTATTCAGGGTAATAAGCCCTCTGTCGGATTCTTCTTGTAAGTTTCTATACTATAGGTAAATGCACAAATTAGCACTTACGTCTTAAAAGTGTTTTTCTCTCTGTCACCTGAAAGCACAGCTGATAAAGGTGAGAATTGTAGGTGGAGACTTCACCTTATGAAAATTTTTCCTGCTTCTTGCGTGGACTTTTCTTTTCCCCCTTGAGATTTAAAAACGGTATTCATTCGAGCTTCCTTCATTATCATGAAGCTAGCTGAAATCCTAGCTGGTAACATGCTTCATCCTTTCCTCTATTAGCTTTTATCACAATGAAGTGGCAGACGTTTTGAGGGGTTTTCTCGAAACCCCTCTGGGATTTCATTCCTGCTCTTACACATTCAAAACCTGTACCATGCAAACCACCAGACACACAGTCTTTGACACTCTTCTAGGTGGCATTTTTATAATGCTTACATCTGTAAAAACCCTGGTCTCTTTGGAATCAATTGGAAATATGAGATATTTTTAAAGACTCTTTTTTTTTTTAAGAAAAGCAATATGAAGGTGTCTTAGCAAATCCAGCTGTCTCTGGTATAGGTAGTGGGGGAGGTTCAGACCAGGTGTCTCTGTGTGACAGTCGGGATGGGAAATACGATGTGTGTGGAGGCAGGTGCTACCTCGCCAGCAGCCTCTCCTCCTGTCACACACGCTCCTTTACCTTTACGATCAGGCATCCCAATATGGGTCCAGGAAGAGCTTCCGTGTGCTGGGAGCGTTACCTCCTCTTCCGCTTTTAGTTCAGGTGGTTTAAACATTTCTGGGTGTGTAAATGAAATAATGAAAATAGGCTCTTCATTCCTAGATTTGATATTCTCTCTAATCGAATGACTGTATTCAAAGAGTGACAGTTAACAGATAGATTGAACCTGGGCAGATAGATAATATGAAGGATAATAGAATCCAGATCACTTTCATTTCAACACACTCCCAGAATAGCTACACTATCTGAATAAAAAATAGTGCTGGGATTAGCTGCTTTAATAAGGACAGTGATAAACCAAAAAATGTCTAAAGGATAGAATTCAGGATGGGGAAAATATTATAGAAAAATACTATATGAAGAAAAGGTGAAGGAAATAACGCTTTTCCCAGAGAAGAGGAAACATGTATGTGTATATGTGGGGTATGTGAGTGTGTGTCTGTGTGTGGGATGTATTGATATGCAAGGGTGATGGAGAGCACTGAATTTTGAGCACTGTCATATAGAAGAAGTAGTAAAGATACCATTAAATGGAAACTCTGTGGCTTCAGAAGCTGATATATGTATATATGTGTATGTATATATATGCACACACATACATATATATTAAATCTTTTTTTTTAGTGATTAGTTGATAGAAAATGGAGAGCGCTCACTCAGAAAAGTGTGGTTTTCTGTCACTGAATTTATAGTCCCTGATGTTTTTTCCAATTATTGTTAGACCCTCCTTAGAGGTGCTGTGGAAGGCATCCTACATTCATGTTGGTTTAAACATCTCAAACTAAAAGTTCCTCTAATCCCAAACTATCATAATTCTCTAATTTAGAATTTAATTTAGTTCAGAGTCATGTATTTTTTTCCTGATTTCACCTAGCCAGAGTTGTGCAGGTTTTAAAATAGGCATAACTGCAATACTCTGCCTAGTGTGTTCTTAGATATTATTATAGAATTATGACTGTTCTTTGACTTCTTGGTAATCAGAGGGGTTTCAGACAACTGAAATCTTCTTTCTTTTATCAGAAAAGAGCTAAACATTACCACTCTGGCACCTCTTTGAAGGCGGCAGTTTGCAGTATTCTTCCTGTGTCCGATTCTTGCATTAGTCAACTTTTTCTCATCGTTGGCTTCACAGCAGCTTCCTTGGTTCTGTGGAGAATCAGCTGTTTCCCCAATCATCTAAGTTACTTCCTCCAGAATGGTTCAGCCATTGGAAAGAGCAAGATCTGATGCATTCTAAGTTTAAATATTGCTGCCTGCTTCTTAAGGAATACATACTTAAATGCATACTTTAGGCAGATGTGTGCTATTATTTACAATATCCAACCCCATTTATCAGTCTAGCTCCAAGATAGGCCATTGAAATTAACATTATTCAAGGAGGGTTTAATAAGATAGTTTTCGTAAAGGTGTGGGAAGGATGCAAGGGAAGTATTTATAAGGGGTAGTGCAATATTCAGGGACAAGAATAGTGGACCTCTGACAGTTCCTAGGTCTGAAGGGAAGAAAGAGGAAGCAACTATTATCATCTGGAGGGAAGTAGCTACATAGAGCTGTCTTGAGAGGAGATTAAACCTTACATTAAAGCTGAGAGTGTAATGAAGTAAAGCCTCCTATTGTCATGGCCCAGAAAGCCAAACTCAGATGGTTGGTGTTTGCAGCACAGTAAGGATTTATTTACAGGGCACCCAGCACGGGTGTGCATGGGAGGCAAATCTCAGATCCACTCCATCTTGGTCTTTGAGTTATGAATGTTTTAAAGGGGAAGAACAAAGAAACTGAGATTATTGTCTTGTGGCATTTCTTAATCACAGTTTCAGGAGTCAGGATGTCTCTGGTTTATGATTGTCTGACTAAGTGGCCCATGGCTTGGAAGGGGGAGTTGGGATAGGGAAGGTCTGTGAGCTCATCTTGCCCTGGAGTAACACCCTGAGGTGGTACATGAATGATAATATCTACAATAGCATTTTCAGTTTGTTAAAATTGACAATAGTAATCTTAGTCATCTGACTCTGGTTGATTAGTTCAGATAGCACAGGACTGAGGTCAGAGCAGAGAAGGAAGAGTTTCAGGTCAGGGGAGACAAGCAAGGGAATAAAGTTTTGGATACAAAGCTTAAATCATCACTCGGCAAAGGAACTTGGTGTTAGGAATGCCAGTTTCAAGAGCCAGTCTGAGACCACCCAGCAGGGAACCCGAATAACAGACACCTGGTTCAGTGATCTGGTCTCTCTGTCCTCTCTATTGCAGGAACTGAGGTTCACTTTCCTGAGAAGTAAAGTATAAAGTTGTCTTTAGTTTTTTCCTTGATTTTGGATTGAAGACTATTGAGGGAAGAACCCATAGCTGTCCTGAAATTCTCAGGGAAACCTACTATCCTGAAACTGTGCTAAGAAAATCACTTTAAAGCAATGCTAGAGCATGAATATACACCTGCTTCCACCTGCCTTTAATGTTATACTGTCCCTTGCAGAAAATTAGCCTGTCTTCTTCCTTTTGTATTCTCATTAGGGAATAATGCATCTTATGTTGGCTAACATTACTACCTCTGTTTGAGATCACAACAGTGTTTGACATTTGCTTCTTTCTCACATATTACTGAATGAGAAATCAGATATTCAATTCAGGAGACCCAGGGCAAGAATTTGGTCTGTAATGTCACATAAAATGCCATGCTGAAAGTCATATGGGGATTTTGAAAATAGAAATCTTTAGTATATATATTTTTCTAGACCTGAGAGAAACCATGATGGTTTTTGACAAGCTGATGGGACTTGATTATTTAATAAACAAAAATAAAGTCTTGGAAAGGTATTTAGCTCATTATAGGTAACATAGAGCATGTAAGCAACACTGTCTTCTCTTGGTAGAATTAGAAGTAGTAATACTGATTTGTGTGCATTAAAGTATATATTATTGGTACAGAACCAAAAGTTGAGAGGTAATGTACCCTGCAACATGATACTGAAAAAATAATCATGATTGATTTAAAAATTTTAAAATGATTTAAACAGGTGTCTGGCAAATGATTTTTCCACTTTTTAACATAGATCTGGGGTTAGCAAACCTGTATGTAAAGGGCCAGATAAATATTTTAGATTTTGCAGGAGAGATGGTCTCTGTCACAACTATTCAACTCTGTCATTGTAGCTCAAAGTCACCATATACAGTATATAAATAAGTGGGCATGGCTGTGACCCACTTAAACTTTATTTACAAACACAGGCAAGGATTGCACCTGGCATGTAAGCTGTAGTTTGTGGACTCTTCACCTAAACTGTTTAAATCTGTCCTTTCTAAAATTTTAATACCCTTGGTAAAATTGGATAAAAATTTTATAGTTTATTAAACCAGAGTTATGAGGCATTTTCTTAGAATTCAGATATTGGGAGATCATCATATCTTTAAGCAGTAAGGATACCTCAATAAGTACTGTCATATTTTAAAGATACTCTGGAACATCTGATGATTTTGTGTTTTTAAAACAAAATGTTCTGTTCTTATTATGCACACACACACAATAAATAAAGAAAGCAGAAGGAAATTTTTTGAAGTGATAAATATGTTTATGACATAGATTTTGGTGATGGTTTCACAGGTGTATAATTACATCCAAACTCATCAAGTCATATACATTAAATATGTACTGCTTTTTTTCTGTCAATAAAGTATAAACAGTTCAGTTCAGTTCAGTCACTCATTTCTCTCTGACTCTTTGTGACCCCATGAATCACAGCACGCCAGGCCTCCCTGTCGATCACCAACTCTCAGAGTTCACCCAAACTCATGTCCATCGAGTCGGTGATGCCATCCAGCCATCTCATCCTTTATATACTAAATATCAATAAGGGAATATTTTTTCTCAAATTTAAGTAGAATAAATTTAGTGAATCATAAGTTAAAAACAAGATATGATTTTTCTTCAGTCACTGAATATCCTTTTTATTCTTGCTTTTGGCAGTGCCCTTCAGCCAAAGAACACGAGAGGAACACGTCCATATTGAACAATTGGTTTCATTATAATTACAGCTTGAGATGACACATGTCTTGGGCACTGACCAAGACAAACCTAACAGTTCCCTGAGCTTCACTATAATTTATTTTATTTAACTTATTAAAAACAGAATTTGGCTACGCTGTGTGGCATGTGGGATCTTAGTTCCCCAACCAGAAATGGAACCCACGCTCCCTACATTGGAAGCACAGAATCTTAACCACTGAATCACCAGGGGAGTCCCCTGACTACATTTCAGATAGGTTTCTTCACAACTGTGGGCTTCCCTGGTGGCTCAGCTGGTAAAGAATCTGCCTGCAATGCAGGAGACCTGCGTTTAATCCCTCAGTTGGGAAGATTTCCCTGGAGAAGGGAATGGCTAACCACTCTGGCATTTTGGCCTGGAGAATTCCCTGGACTATGCAGTCCATGGGGTCACAAAGAGTCAGACGTGACTGAGCGACTTTTACTTTCAATTCCTAACTGCCCCTGGACCTGCCTTTCTTAGAGCATTTACTTCAGAAAACTTGACACTTTAAATTCTTTCTTAATCCTTTGAGTTGTAAATCTAATCCCAGACTGCTGCCAGTTTTATAACTTTCTCGCAAACCTGGGATTCATCCCTCCTTTTTGCATGCAATCAGCAGGGAAGATAGCGTCCCTGTCTCCCAGTCTCTGCTGGGGAGGGTAGGAGCCTCATCTCAAGAGGTTCAATTCAATTCAGTTCAGTTGCTCAGTCATGTCTGACTTGTTGTGACCCCATGGACTGCAGCATGGCAGGCCTCCCTGTCCATTACCAACTCCTGGAGCTTACTCAAACTCATGTCAATAGAATCAGTGATGACATCCAACCATCTCATCCTCTGTTGTCAGCAAACATTTAACAGGAGGCTTTGTGCTGTTTTGGATCTGTCAGGAATTCTCTGCTCCTTATTAATTCCTGAATACTCAGGAATTAAGAGGATAGGCAAGCCTCTCTTGGGGGCTGAAGAATCCAGGCATTTCCTTCATTAGTTTTTCTGTACAGTGATAAGTACCCTCTTCCTTCTTGTGAACCATACGGTAAAAGTGATTGTTTACAATTCTCTCTCTCTTTAATATGGATCGCCTATGTTTAAGTCTGGAATTTTAATCTTTATTTTTGCTGAGAATAACT
Source organism: Capricornis sumatraensis (assembly GCF_032405125.1). NCBI lineage: Eukaryota > Metazoa > Chordata > Mammalia > Artiodactyla > Bovidae > Capricornis > Capricornis sumatraensis. The sequence goes on along the minus strand of NC_091085.1, from coordinate 35,555,384 downwards.
ACCTTGTAAGACAGTATATATGCCCACACCATGTTGATTAAAACACCTTTGCTCCATCAGAGATTTGGTCCCCGTGTCTTTCTTTCTCTCTCTCTCCCTCTCTCTCTTTTTCAGGCTGATCCCCTGGAGCACAGAGGCTCTCTGAGTTCATTTTCCTGCCCGGGCTTCTAAGACCCTCTCGAGAAGGTGCCCTGCACCTTCACCCCATCAAGAGGGTGCCTGAAAACTTTGTGAACACAGCAAGCCCCGTGCAGGGGCTTTATTGGCTTTCTGCGTAAACCAAGGAATATCAGCCTCTTTCTCTCTCCTTTACTTTCTTATTGGTTGACTCCGGACCACCAGGTTCTGGTCCATTAAAGAACCTCAACACTCTATCCTCCCCTTCTCCTCCCACCTTCAATCTTTCCCAGCATCAGGGTCTTTTACAGTGAGTCAGTTCTTCCCATCAGGAGGCCAAAATATTGGAGCTTCAGCTACAGCATCAGTTTTTCCAATGAATATTCAGGACTGATTTCCTCTAGGATTGACTGGTTGGATCACCTTGCAGCCCAAGAGACTCTCAAGAGTTTTCTCCAACACAACAGTTCATAAGTATAAATTCTTTGGTGCTCAGCTTTCTTCCAACTCTCACATCCATACATGGCTACTGGAAAAACCATAGCCTCGACTAGATGGACTTTTGTTGGCAAAGTAATGTCTCTGCTTTTTAATATGCTGCATATATTGTTCATAGCTTTTCTTCCAAAGAGCAAGAATCTTTTAATTTCATGGCTGCAATCACCATCTGCAGTGATTTTGGAGCCCCCCAAAATAAAGTCACTCGCTGTTTCCATTATTTCTTCATATATTTGCCATGAAGTGATGGGACCGAATGCCATGATCTTAATTTTCTGAATGTTGAGTTTCAAGCCAACATTTTCACTCTCCTCTTTCACTTTCATCAAGAGGCTCTTTGATTATTCACTTTCTGCCATTAGGATGGTGTCATTTCCATATTTGAGGTTATTGATATTTCTTCTGGCAGTCTTGATTCCAGCTTGTGCTTCATTCAGCCTGGCATTTTGCATGATGTACTCTGCATATAAGTTAAATAAGCAGGGTGACAGTATACAGCCTTGATGTACTCCTTTCCTGATTTGTAACCAGTCTGTTGTTCCATGTCCAGTTCTAACTTTTGCTTCTTGACCTACACAGAGACTTCTCAGAGGCAGGTCAGGTGGTCTGGTATTCCCATCTCTTTAAGAATTTTCCAGTTTGTTGTATTCCACGCAGTCAAAGGCTTTAGCATAGTCAATAAAGCAGAAGTAGATGTTTTTCTGGAACTCTTGTGATTTTTTGATGTTCCAATGGATATTGGCAATTTGATCTCTGGTTCCTCTGCCTTTTCTAAAACCAGCTTGAACATCTGGAAGTTCACAGTTCATGTATTGCTGAAGCCTTGCTTGGAGAATTTTGAGCATTACTTCGTTAGCATGTGAGATGAGTGCAATTGTGTGGTAGTTTGAGCATTCTTTGACATTGCCTTTCTGTGGGATTGGAATGAAAACTCACCTTTTCCAGTCCTGTGGCCCCTGCTGAGTTTTCCAGATTTGCTGGTATACTGAGTGCAGCACTTTCACAGAATCATCTTTTAGGATTTGAGACAGCTTGACTGGAATTCCATCACCTCCACTAGCTTTGTTTGTAGTGATGCTTCCTAAGGGCCACTTGACTTCGCATTCCAGAATGTCTGGTTCTAGGGGAATGATTATACCATCATGGTTATCTGGGTCATGAAAATCTTTTTTGTATAGTTCTTCTGTGTATTCCTGCCACCTCTTCTTAATATCTTCTGCTTCTATTAGGTCCATACCATTTCTGTTCCTAATTGTGCCCATCTTTGCATGAAACAGTCCCTTGTATCTCTAATTTTCTTGAAGAGATCTCTAGTCTTTCCCATTCTATTGTTTTCATCTATTTCTTTTCACTGATCACTGAGGAAGGCCTTCTTATCTCTCCTTGCTATTCTTCAGCACTCTACATTCAAATGGGTACATCTTTCCTTTTCTCCTTTGCCTTTAGCTTCTCCCCTTTTCATAGCTATTTGTAAGTCCTCTTTAGACAACCATTTTAGCTTTTTGCATTTCTTTCTGTGGGGATGTTCTTGATCACTGCCTCCACTCTCAGGAACTTCAGTCCCTAGTTCTTCAGGTACTCTGCCTATCAAATTAATCCCTCGAATTTATTTGTTACTTCCAATATCATCATAAGGGATTTGATTTATGTCATACCTGAATGGTCTAGTGGTTTTGCTTACTTCAATTTAAGTCTGAATTTGGCAATAAGGAGTTATGATCTGAGCCATAGTCAGCCCCTTGTCTTGTTTTTGCTGACTGTATAGAGCTTCTCCACCTTTGGCTGCAAATAATATAATCCAGATATATATAATCAATATATTTGAAAAAATGCAATATAATCTGATTTTGATTTTGATCATATGGTGATGTCCATGTGTAGACTCTTCTCTTGTTTGTTGGAAGAGGGTGTTTGGTATGATGAGTGCACTTTCTTGGCAAAACTCTGTTATCCTTTGACCTGCTTGTTCTGTACTCCAAGGCCAAATCTGCCTGTTACTCCAGGTATCTCTTGACTTCCTACTTTTGCATTCCAGTCCCCTTTAATGAAAAGGATATCTTTTTCAATGTTAGTTCTAGAAGGTCTTGTAGGTCTTCATAGAACCGTTCAACTTCAGCTTCTTCAGCATTACTCATTGGGGCATAGACTTGGATTACTGTGATACTGAATGGTTTGCTTTGTAACGAACAGAGATCATTGTGTCATTTTTGAGTTTGCATCCAAGTACTCCATTTCAGAATCTTTCTTTGACTATGATGGCTACTCCATTTCTTCTAGGGGATTCTTGTCCACAGAATGAAAACTAATCAAACTGATCACATGGACCACAGCCTTGTCTAACTCAGTGAAACTATGAGCCATGCCATGTACAGCCACCCAAGATGGGCAGGTCATGGTGGAGAATTCTGACAAAATGTGGTCCACTGGAGAAGGGAATGGTAAACTAATTCAGTATGCTTGCCTTGAGAACCCCATGAACAGTATGAAATGACAAAAAGATAGGACACTGAAAGATGATCTCCCCAGGTCAGTAGGTGCCCGATATGCTGCTGCTGCTGCTAAGTGGCTTCAGTTGTGTATGACTCTGTGCGACCCCATAGGTGGCAGACCACCAGGCACCCCCATCCCTGGGATTCTCCAGGCAAGAACACTGGAGTGGGTTGCCATTTCCTTCTCCAATGCATGAAAGTGAAAAGTAAAAGTAAAGCTGCTCAGTCATGTCCAACTCGCAGCGACCCCATGGACTACAGCCTACCAGGCTCCTCTGTCCATGGGATTTTCCAGGCAAGAGTACTGTGGTGGGGTGCCGTTGCCTTCTCCCGCCCAGTGCTACTGGAGATCAGAGGAGTAATAACTCCAGAAAGAATGAAGAGATGGAGCTAAAGCACAAACAACACCCAGTTGAGCATCTGACTGGTGATGGAAGTGAAGTCCAATGCTGTAAGAACAACATTGCATAGGAACCTGGAATGTTAGGTCCATGAATCAAGGCAAATTGGAAGTGGTCAAACAGGAGATGGCAAGAGTGAACGTTGACATTTTAGGAATCAGTGAACTAAAATGGACTGGAATGGGTGAATTTAACTCAGATGACCATTATATCTCAAGCGATACTAACTAGCAAATGCAGATAGTCTAATCATATTTTCTGACTTCCAACCTAATGTCCTCTAGTACTTTTTCAGTAGCTCACCTTGAGCTTAAAACTTGCCCAGTTTTTCTAGATTCCACTAATATATGTTAGTATAAGATGTTTGTTTTTCTTTTGACATTTCACTCTGTATGACAATCTCTAGGTCCATCCCTGTCTCTACATGGCACAATTTCATTCTCTATTTTTCCAATTGTATAAATATGCCACATCGTCACTATCCATTCCTCTCATACTTTTAAAAGAGCAGAGGATTCATTCTGGTGTGTGTATATATATATATGTATATATATATGTATATGTATATATATATGTATATGCATATATATGTATATATATCTTTGTGGATATATACATTCTCTCTTTTATTCTGATAATATCTGACCAACCATGGTCTTGGTGAACCTGGAAAAAAGCTTTTCCTTAAGTAGTGGTGTAAATAAAATGGCCTCAAGAAATGACAATATCAGAGCTATTTTATCTATGCTTACCATATACTCTTGATCAGTCATTGTTCTTTGAGGTTGATAAGTAGCAGTTTTAGGATCTGTTTCATCTTGGAGTAAAGTCCCATAATAAATAAATATCCCTTAAGACCACCTGTTTTTGCTAAGGTAAACAATCACTCTTGTCAACAAGGTCTTTGCTGGAGGTAAGATGAAGTTTTCCTGGTTGAATGCTGTGCCAAAGACTGAATTGTGAGCTGACCATATTGAACATGGAAGGTCGAAGCTTTTGCTCCATGAAAATTCCCTTGGTCAACTAACTTTAGCAGATTCACTTTGATCTTGCTGGAATTTTCTTCTTAGTCGACTGGATCTTCTATACATTGTGTAAAAGCTACACAGTGTCTTTTATACTATGAATGGAAGATTACTTCTTCATCTAAGTGAATAAGATTCACTTATGCATCCAAAATTGCTTACTGGATATCTCCTAAATAACAGACACCTGTGTTAGATAGTGTCCGATAGTGTTTGATAATATCAGTTACCAAAGACTCACAGATCTCAGCATTTATGGAGACCAGTGATAAACAAATGAATCAGTAAATGCTGTGACAAATGTTATGAATAAAATCAACAGAATCGGAAATGATGTATTGGAAAGGAGGTGCACAGAATCAGTCTTCTCTGAGGAGTTGGAGTTAAGCTGAGATCTTAAAGTTGAGAAAGGATTAATTATGTAAAGGTGGAGGTAAGGAATGAATTCCTTCCTTTTGCTCCCTTTCATAATTGACCTATCAACATAGATTTAACTAATAGCCTATTTAATTAGCTATTTAAAGTCATCATTCTGTTTTATTTATTTACATAATGTTTGGTTGTTTGGCTGGGTCTGCAATCCTCTTTTAATTTTGTTCTTTTCCATTACACTTACACTTAGGTTTTTATTAATATAATTACTGTTACAGTTTGACATATAGTGTCTCACAAATAGATATTTTAAGGTGTATGGAGAAGGAAATGGCAACCCACTCCAGAACTCTTGCCTGGAGAATTCCATGGACAGAGGAGCCTGGTAGGCTGCTGTCCATGGGGCAGCACAGAGTCGGACACGACTGAGGTGACTTTGCATGCATGCATGCATTGGAGAAGGAAATGACAACGCATTCCAGTATTCTTGCCTGGAGAACCCCAGGGACAGAGGAGCCTGGTGGGCTGCCATCTATGGGGTCACACAGAGTTGGACACGACTGGAGCGACTTAGGAGCAGCTTTACATTGTAGAGGTAAGATACCCTGTCTCACTTTTGAAATTCAGTTAGTTTGCTGTGATGTTAAAGACAGGTTTCTTCATCAGAGGTTTCTGACAGTGAGGAGGCCATACCAGGTTGTATTTGTAGGTTTGATAGATAGGTTAAGTTCCAACAGTTTATCACATTTTTATATAGATCAATATAGCTAGGAAAACCATGAAACCATGATTCCTGGTCTGTTTAAATCTTTTTGTCATTTTCAATGTCCTGTTGACAAGTTTAGGAGCTGTCTTGAAAGAGGAGAAGGAGAGAGAGAAAAAGACATGACCTTCTCTGAGGCCTTTTGTGTATTGCAGTCTCTATGAGTGACATGACCATATTTTATTTCCTTCTTTTTTTTCAATCATGAGTCTTTTTATCATTATCATTGAGGTGTAGTTGATGTATATTAAGTTTCAGGTGTACAACATAGTGATTCACAATTCTTAAAGTTTGTACTCCATTTATAGTTATAAAATATTGGCCATATCCCTCATGTTGTAAAATATATTCTTGTGACATATTTATTTTATACATAATGGCATATATCTCTTAATCCCTAACCCTTCTTGTCCCTCCCCTCTTCCCTCTTCCCATGAGTAACCACTACTTTGTTCTCTATGAGTCTGTTGGGCAACAGGATTCTTAACAGAACGTCAGAAGGTACATTGAGGTGGGGCCTGGCCAAGGAGCCCTCCCACAGGTAAGCACGGAAGTAGTCTTTTATATGTTCTTTAGGGAACAATGAGTTTGCATGTGCCAGGGATTCTTTTGCCTGCTTGAGTAGAACATAAGTTCTCCACATCCACAGGACAGTGACCTGTAGCCAGCTAGTGGGTCTGCCAGCATGACATCTGAAGTGTAGCAGCCTGAGGTCAGCTCTCAGTTATCAAAGGTCTGAACATGATGCTGTGTTTTGCCATTGGGTCTTCAAACTGTGTTGCTGGAGAAGACTCTTGAGAGTCCCTTGGACAGAAAGGAGATCAAACCAGTCAATCCTAAAGAAAATAAACCCTGAATATTCACTGGAAGGACTGATGCTGAAGCTGAAGCTCCAATACTTTGACCACCTGATTCCAAGAGCAAACTTATCAGTCCAGCTGACTAATGCTGGAAAAATTGAGGGCAAGAGGAGGAGGGTAACAAAGGATGAGATGGTTGGATGGCTTCACTGACTCAATGGACATGAGTTTGAGCAGACACCAGGAGACAGTGAAGGACATGGAAGCCTGGAGTGCTATAGTCCATGGTGCTGCAAAGGGTCAGACACAACTTAGGAACTGAACAACAACAATTTAGATGGTAAAATAGCACGGATTGATTCCCTTCTTGCTCTTTACCCTTGCTTTCTTCCTCCCTCTTCCCACATTTGCAACATTATTGGTGGCCTTGAAAACTGCTGACAACCTGTTAGTGTTGGACAGTCTCCTATGGAGATGTAGGTCAGCAGTGGCTTGCCTTGTGGATGGGAGCAACAGTAGCAGCCTATTTTATTTCCTTCTGCTTCTAACTCTTTGCTATCAATTAGGATTCTCCCTCTCCCTCACTTTCCACGTCTAAATGCGAAGGCTTTGAATTTGTTCATTCAATCTGTTCTTGCTCTCTTTTCTCCATCTTGATCTCTTTCTGTCTTAAGAATGTACTCTTCAATAGGATAGCCATTAGCTGTATGTGACTATTTAATTTAAATTCAATTTAAATAACTTTTAATTTAAAAATTTAATTTAAAAGTTAATTCTTAAGTTGCACTGGTTACCTTTTAAGTACTTAAAAGTGACTTGTGGCTGGTGACTACCATATTGGTAAAACATTGTCATCACTGCAGAAAGTTCTGTTGGACATTGCTGCCCCGGACTGTTACAACAGCCTCTCTGCTTTCACATTTGTGGGTATTCTCAGGCAAAACCAAGCCCATCTTATTCTATACCTTGCTGCCAAAATTTATCTTCTTAAAGGGCTGATCTAGCTATTTTGCCTCCTTGATCATAAATCTTCAATGGTTTTCTCATTAACTTCTGAATTAAATTCAAACTCCTAACCCTTATATTCATAATGTTCCAAGATCTAATCTCATTCTCCACTCGTGCAATTAGCAAATATATATTTTTAAAATGATAATAGTCCATTCTGGCAAAGGGAACAGTGAAACAGAAACTCTCGCTTGTTGCTGGTAAATTGGCATTTTTTCTAGAAATAAACATGGCAAATGCTTCAAGGTATGTGAAGAGGTGTACCTTTGCTTCACTAATTTCATTCTTGGTAATCTGATCTTTAGCTAGAGATATGGTGAAAGATGTGTGCAGAAAGGTGCACATTAAAGTACACAGCTTAATGTTTGGGAAAAAATTGGAAGTAATTTAAATGCTCAATCAATATAGAAATACTTAAATAGATTACGATACATCTATACCAGTGAGCCTCAACTTTGTCATGTTGATACCACAAAGATATTTGTAGCTTCACTTCTTGCTACTTCATTCGTTTCTCTATTACTTCTTAACTCCATGCATATCAAATACTTTTATACTAAACTTTCATTTTTTTCTGTATAAGCTGTTCTGTCTGCTTGGAATATTTTCTCCAGATCACCAAATATCTACTGGTGCTTTAAAGCCAGCTCAGATTTCATCTCCTTCTTGAATTCTTCTTAGACTTTCTCCACTAGAGATGATAGTTCTTTTTCTTCCCATATGCCTGTGCAGTCCCATAACACTTGTATAGCATGTATAATATTATATTTGCAAGTCATAGATTATCTATCTTTCCCACTCACAAACTATAAAATCTTAAAATCTAGAATAGTGCTTTTTTTTAAAAAAAAAAAATTGTCATTGTCTTTTTACTGTGTGATATAATACCTGGTCTATTTCTGATGCTAAAAAATGTTCCTGAAGAAATGAACTCAGGGAAAATAAATGCAACTCTGATCATTATTGCCCAGAGGAATTCAGTGCACACTGTACGATACCCACTCCCATTTTTTAAAATGATCAAATTAGAGAAATGGATGTGGGAAAAGAGGAGATAAACTTAAAAATGAACTGGAGGAATGTGAAAGGTTTAATTTTGTATTATTGTTAATGTTAATCCTCTTCAGACTGTGTAAACTTTGTTCAGTTAAGCAAATATTCTGGAAGACAAAGATTTTTTATTGCTGGGAAATTCACAGTTACAAATGCCTGTGTGTTTTCAGTGTCCTTAGGAACCTTAGCAAATAACTAACAGATTTGCATTTTCCTTTTACCTAAAATGAAAGGTCTCTCGGTCCCTTACTGAACAATGACATTAAATAAATACTTCGAATACAGGCTCTGAGTTGGTAGAAGGGATTTAAGCTGATCTTTGATTTTGGAGTAGATTACTCACAGATACTCTAGCCCAGTAAAGAGAATAGAATTAAAATTACATTTATAATTATATTTGCGCTCACTCCATATGCATTGTTAACATAAGGTTTTTATAAATCATGACTTTTATATATCAGGTAGGTCATGTAATTTTGAAATAAATACTCAAGGTGAAGCAGACTCATGTACTGGGGGAAAAACACACACACACACATTCTGATATGTAACCACTGGCAGCTTAAAAAATTTACATTGAAAAATTCATGCATAGTATTTTACCACCAAATAACCCAATTTTATAGCATATGTTTAGGGAACAGGAATTCTAAATTCATCAAACTTATCTAATTTCAGATGCTCCATAAATAAATAATGAAAGAAAGTCAATAAATCCAAACCTCCATTCCTTATATTTATTTACATAAAGTTATACTTTCAAGAATTCACATAATAATTTATATGGGGAAATGTTCTGCATAGATTTTTGTCATCAATTCTTGTCAGAGTGTTTTGACTTTCACCAAATTTATGAATTTTGTTTTACATATGGTAAAAAAAAGAGATAGAAATATAGTGATTTCCTGAGAATGACAAATCAAGGTACAGGAAACCTGAGCGGAGAAAATTCTTGGCTTCCACTCAAAAAGAGGACATTTGAATATCAGCGCTATTGAAGCCAGCAGTGTTGACAATGATAATGGTGCAAAGAAAGAGGTGACATTGTCCATGGGGTCTTGGGATCCTCGGGCCTTGGGATGATGCATAGACAAGAGCAGTTTTTACTGGAAGGATGGTCTGGCTATTATTTATAATCTGCTCCATGGAACAAATATTTATTTACCCATTTCTGATTTTTAATTAGTAGCTTTAGTTAATTATTTTAAGTGTATGTTTTTGTAATAAAATATAAGTATGCGATTTTTGATATATTTTATTCTTTTAACTTGGTTACCCAATCTTGGGGTTTAGAACCTATTCAGTTCCCAATGACTGGCATCAGCTCACATGTGATGGCAGGAAAACATGAAAGATGAAGAAAAACTCTTGACTGGCTTCTTAAAGCCTAGTTAAGAAGTAGCTCCAGCCTCAGATATAGAGAAGTAAGAATGTCACCGCAGGTCACCACAGAGGCCCTGTCCCAATTACACATGAAATTGAAGAGCAGGGAGCCTTTGAGATTCCCTTCAAATGGGAGCCGCACCTTGTTCTGTTGAAGAATGCAGCCATGTAGCTGGAAAAACTCCCTCTGAGTTTTGCCTTGAGTTAGTTCAGTAATTGTACTCACTGGAGCACATCTCCCAAAGGCATAAGCATTCTCTGATGCAAACTGCTGGGCTCCTTGGAGAGTTCTTAGAACATTTCAGAATTTTCTACGAAGTTTGTGTTGTACAGTCGTGGCCCACTTTAGAAAATAATACAGTGTATTTTTGCCTCTAAATATATTTGATTTTCATTATATTTTCTTTGCCTAGATCCTGGAACTAGGTGACAATTGACCTCAGCAAGAGTCCTCTATTTCCTTTTATGCATTACTTCTTTGGAAAGAGGTGAAATCACTTTTCTGACGAAGTAATCTCTAAAACTTATCTAAACTGCATTCACTGATGCAACCAGGTTATTCTCACCTCTAAAAATCTTCCCAAATTTTGCTCTTAGTGTTGCATTATTTATCTCCTCAATAACCCTCATCTAGGCTGCATGGCTTGTATTATCTGCATTATCTCCTGATGAGCTGTTGCTCTTTCAAGAGATGAACCTCTGATTTTTGTTCCCTTTGTCTGATTCTTTAAACTTGCACTCAATGTCCTTTTTGCTCTTCAAATATCTAAAATGAGTGATTTCTCAGTCTTTACAGGTACAAACTGTCGTCTAAGAAATCTAGGTTCCTTACTTAGCTAAAGCAAATAAAGAGCCTTCATTCAATCAATTATGGCTCAGCACGCTGATCAATTTCTCAGTATGACCCTACTTAGCTCCAAGAAACCTTTTTACTCTGGTTTCTTAGATTTTTTTTTTTTCTTTTAATCTGAGAAGGGAAAAAAGTTCTGTTTGAGTACAAAACTGTATCTATAATGGTGGAAGGGAGGAGGAAAATGGAACGTAAGTACACATCTTATACTGACTGATCAAGCACACACAGGGAATCAGACAAATGATCCTTTAAGCTGTTGTTAACTGGGGTGGGTGAAGCGTGGTCTAGGTGGGATTTCCAGAATGACTCCTCCATTCTCTAGGGTGGAACCCCTCTGGTTCCTTAGAGCAGTGGTCCCTAACCTTTTTGACACAGTGGACCAATTTTATGGAAGACAATTTTTCCCTGGACTGGGGTTGGGGGAGACGCTTTCAGGATGATTCAAACACATTACATTTTATTTCTATTATTATTACATCAGCTCCACCTCAGATCATCAAGCATTAGATCCCAGAGGTTGGGGACCCTTACGTAAGAGTGTGAGTCCTTCAGTCTCAGAGTTGAAGGCTTTTCAGGGTGGGTTGGTAACCCTTTTAGTTCCTGTAACTACTATTCTCTCTTCTTCCAGTCATTTGTGATACTGATAGTCTATGATTCAAATTATCTGATTCCTCTATGAATGAGCTTAGGGGCAAGGAGAATAAGCTTAGAGCACAATGTCTACAAGACAACAAGAAAATTTGCACTGTAACATTGCCTTCTTCCCAACAGATCCCGAGGTATGAATTAAGCAGTGGCTCTGTCTCTTTCTTTGTCATCGTGAATTCACTGGTTCAGACACCTTAACTTTGATTTTGATATGTGCCCAGCTTCAAAAAGGGAGAAGGGAAGAAAAAAAGAAATCCTATATATAACACTTTTCTCCTGTAGAGATGCCTTTTGAGCTCTTAGAAGTGGGACTGACCATTTTCATGTTAATGGGTACAAAAGCCTGCTGATTGGGTTATCATGGATAGATTTAAGTATACATCACTTCCCTGCTCAAAACCCTCTGACGGCTTCCTGAAATCCAGTGAAATCCAGTCTTAACCACACTCCACATGACCAGACACAGTAATACCCCTGACTTCTCCAGTCTTATTTCTTACCACATTTGAACATTCTTCTAGGGCTCCATTAGCCCGATTGCTGTTCCTTGAATTCACCAGATGTGATCCTGTCTCAGAGTCTCTGTGCTTACAGTTCCCTCTGCTTGACATACTTTTCTTCCAAATATTTATGTCCTATCTCTTGTCAGTTGTCACCTCCTAAGAGAGGCTTTCCTGATCACTCTATTTAAAATAGCTTGCTCTCACACTGCTTTTATTTGCTCATTGTCCTTATTATTCATTAACTGAGATTGTATTACATAAACCATCAGTGCAGGGACTTTATTCTATTCACACTGCCAAGTTCCCCAATCCTACAGCAATGCCTGGATCGTAGGAGTCAGTCAATGAGCATTAACTAATTTTGGTTTTATTAATGGGTCACTGTATTAGCTACTAGGCTTCCTTAGTGGCTCATCCATAAAGAATCTGCCTGCCAGTGCAGGAGATGTGGGTTTGATCCCTGGGTCAGGAAGATCTGCAGGAGAAAATGGCAGCCCACTCCAGTATTCTTGCTTGAAGAACCCCATGTTTGCGAAGCCTGGCGGGTTACAGTCCACGGGGTAGCAAAAGAGTCAGACTTGGCTTAATGACTGAACAACAATTATTAGCTACTACCGTGTCTCATAAATGGGCTACGGTTGTAGTACATACTTTCTCAGAAATGCCACCTCCTGGTTTTGAGAGTGATGATGGAATGATGGCTTGGATACCCATGGAGGATATAAAGAGTAGATTTTATTGTCACATGGTTCTTATAATCCAAAATGATAGAGAATATCAAGGCAAAATATGACAGGTGAGCTTAATTCACTCAGGAAACCCCATCAAGGAGACACAAGTTCAGTCAACTATTGCCCGTGATCCTCTGCAATATATTTGCATTGATATACTATCTTTACCAACAAAGACATCTGAAACATGGGTGGCATACCTTGGCGACAGATTTCTTTACTTCCTCCAATAATAAGTAACTTCTAGAGTGAGTGATTTTCCTTCGTAGAATGATGTTATAAGGAGAAAACAACTGGTTTCTGTTTTGAGGCTCTCTGCCGTCATCCATTCTGACCAAGAGACAGGTTTAAGAGTCAGTTGCTATGGAAGGTTTTCCAATTATTTTATTGAGGGTTAAAAAGTTTAAGATGACTACCTATCACACTCAAATGGATCTACAACCAGCACAACTTAGTAACATTTATTTAAAAATCAGCAAACAATGCTGTAATAACAAATAAGCTTGCAAAGCTGGCACATGAGTTTCCCAGTCAGTGCATACAATGGCTTCCCTTTCTTCATGTCTGTATATAAGGTCTAGATGCCAATTAACATCTAGACCTTGGGATCAGGGAAGAAGAAGGCAGACAGGGATGGCTGCTATCAACATAACATTCTCAGACAGAAAAAATGTTCTCCCATCCAGCTGAAGTCCTAAGAATTGCAGACTGCAAATTGCTTTGTCAAGACTGACTTCCTCTTCACATATTTCCTCTGTGTCGTTTTGCTTACAGAGTCTGTATCTTTTCTTTGGCTTGAGTTGCAGTACCACGTGGTCTTTCTGGCATCATAATCATGCTCATAAAATGGTAGCAGGTAGAATAGGACAGGCTATCCTGCACCACACAGCATCCCATAGATTTAAACACATCACAATTTCTTTTGGGATTCTGATACAAAATTGATTTACTTAAATATATGCTGCAACTGACTTGAAAAGAAATATTGTAACCCATATCCCTTTCCATTGTAAGAAATCTCTTTGACCATGAACTTCATCTCAGTAGCAACATTAAACTGCCATGTGTAGATTTCAATTAGATCCCAATTTTGACTAATGAGTATGGCTTTTTACATATTTGAGTAAAAAGAAACAAAACTCTTTATTTCTGTGAATTACAATTTGCACCGCCTCCCAGCAGGTCCAACATTGTTTTGGTCTTTTTCCTTCAGTTGCCACTGTACTTCATATTTTAAGGTTAGAACATAAAGCCTGCAATCAGCTCATTAGTGAATTTGGTCATTATGTTCAAATTATACATCAGTTTTACCTGAATTACTTGAAGCTAAGTAACAAAAAATCCTGCTTCAATATCTACTGCCTTAAAGGTTATTGAATTCAATCGTATTGGGATAATAGTTTTAAATTAACATTTATATTGAACTTTACAGCTATGCAGTTCTTAAATTACTGAAACTGGTTACTCAGATCATAGAAATGCATCCCAACTAGATCTTCTCGCCTCCAGTCTTTTTCTTCTCCCTCTCACTCATTAGATTGTCACCAAAATTGTTTCTCTAGATCACAGTTGGCCTATGTGTCTTCTTGCTTGGAACCTTGAGAAGGTAGCTTCCAAATTACAGAATTAAGTTCAAATTCTTTTGCTTAGTGTTCGAGGCTATTTGTAATTGTAAATCAACCTGTTTTAATCTCTTCTCCTGCATGCTCTCAGCTTCTCCCTCATCCTCTGACCTTCAGCAACAATCCATACGTTTATAGTCATGTACCTGGGTTGGAAAGATCCCATGGAGAAGGAAATCACAACCCACTCCAGTATTCTTGCCTGGAGAATTCCATGGACAGAAGAACCTGATGGTCTAGTCTCTGGGGTCGCAAAGAGTCAGACACGATTTAGCAACTAAACAACAATAACAACACACACTTACATGCCTCTAAAATTGTCTTCATGCTTTTTTTGCTCTGACTGAAGTCTGAGCTTCCTCGCCTTCTTCATTGGCTAAAGTGAACTCACCTGATAGGCCATCTCCTTTATGGGGCCTACTCTAATCGTCTACTCCTCTCCTTGCCTCAGAAAGACACTATGATTGTCTTCTCCAAGTTTCTGCTTAAAGAGAGAGGTTCACTGAAAAGCAATAATAAAATAAATTTCTTCCCCCTGTACCAATGAAGCAATTGGACCTATAATATTTTGAAGTGTTGTGTTTATTTTAAACTGAAAAGCCTTCCTCAAAGGCTTATGTGTAAAACCTGTGCTCTGTTATTCATGTTGACAGAACACATCCCATAATTGTTCACGTCCACTAGGCTATCTTCCCTGTGACTCACATAGACGGCAGTGGCTACCCTTCAATAAAGAGGTCATTCACAGAGAGTACTCAGAACCTAATGCTGGGCCAGGTCTGGTTGCCCTGATTTCCTTGGAACTTAGCTGTAGCCCAGAGATCTCATAGACCCATCCTCACTGCCTGTGTAGAGCAAGTTAAATGTGATTTGTGCGATGGGAGGGCTTCTCTCATGGCTCAGGGAGGAAGCGTCAAGATGTAGCGGGGTGGTTTTAGAGGGATAGGGAAAACTTCCAGAGGGGGGGAGACTGAAGCAGGAGTCAGTTTTGCAGTTAGTAAAAAAGTTAGATAACAGGAAAGAGTGCCTCTCAGTGAGATAAAGGGGACCTGGAGGTAAAAGACAGCACAGTTCAGTTCAGTCGCTCAGTCGTGTCCGACCTTTGAGACCCCATGAATCGCAGCATGCCAGGCCTCCCTGTTCATCACCAACACATAGAGTTCACTCAAACTCACGTCCATTGAGTCAGTGATGCCATCCAGGCATCTCATTCTCTGTCGTCCCCTTCTCCTCCTGCCCCCAATCCCTCCCAGCATCAGAGTCTTTTCCAGTGAGTCAGCTCTTTGCATGAGGTGGCCAAAGTACTGGAGTTTCAGCTTTAGCATCATTCCTTCCAAAGAAATCCCAGGGCTGATCTCCTTCAGAATGGACTGGTTGGATCTCCTTGCAGTTCAAGAGACTCTCAAGAGTTTTCTCCAACACCACAGTTCAAAAGCATCAATTCTTCGGCGTTCAGCCTTCTTCACAGTCCAACTCTCACATCCATACATGACCACTGGAAAAACCATAGCCTTGACTAGACAGACATTTGTTGGCAAAGTAATGTCTCTGCTTTTGAATATACTCTCTAGGTTGGTCTTAACTTTCCTTCCAAGGAGCAAGCGTCTTTTAATTTCATGGCTGCAGTCACCATCTGCAGTGATTTTGGAGCCCCCCAAAATAAAGTCTGATACTGTTTCCACAGTTTCCCCATCTATTTCCCATGAAGTGATGGGACCAGATGCCATGATCTTTGTTTTCTGAACGTTGAGCACTGAGTCATAACTAATTCAGTCCAGCTGGAGCAAGGAGTGTGTGGTGCATGTGTGTGACTGTGGCCTCTCCTGAAGAAAGAACACAAGAACAGGAGCCCAAATGTTCTAAGGAAGTTCAGTTCAATAGTCAAATGCTTTTTATAAAAGTATGTTTTATTTTTGCTATTTTTAAAAATGTTAATGATAATCTTTAACACTGTTTTATCCAGTAGCCATGTACAGATGTCAAAGTTGGACCATAAAGAAGGCTGAGTGCCAAAGAATTGATGCTTTCAACTGTGGTGTTGGAGAAGGCTCTTGAGAGTTCCTTGGACAGCAAGGAGATCAAACCAGTCAATCCTAAAGGAAATCAATCCTGAATATTCATTGGAAAAACTGATGCTGAAGCTGAAGCTCCAATACTTTGGCCACCTGATGCCAGGAGCCAACTCATTGGAAAAGACCTTGATGTTGGGAAAGATTGAGGGCAGGAGGAAAAGGGGGTGACAGAAGATGAGATGGTTGGATGGCATCGTCTACTCAATGGACATGAATCTAAGCAAACTCTGGGACATAGTCAAGGACAGGGAAGCCTGGTGTGCTGCAGTCCATGGGGTCTCAAAGAGTCAGACATGACTGAGTAACTGAACAGCAACAAAGGCTACCACACAAATGTAAAACATTCATAAAAACATTTTTAAAAGTCTGAAATATGTTTAAAATGTCTCTGGAATGATTATTTCACACTCCTGGCTCAGGTGATTTCTTTCCTTTTTTTAACTGGAGTATACTTGCTTTACAAAAAGTCATACTAAGTTCACAAACACCCCAAAACTCGCCACCTGATGTGGCCCTGCCCATCAGAGGGACATAATCTAGCTCCACCCACCAGAATTAAAGGTAGGTTTTAAACATTAATGCAATCCTTACCTGGTTATTTTTAGAGCTCTGTTAAACAAATAACACTAAACAAGTGCCTACTGTGTCCAAGGCACTGTGTTGTTTTGTGAAGAACAATAAGAACTTTTTGATCCTAGTGTAAGAGCAATAAAACCACCATACAAATAATTATCATACAAGGTAGAAAGTGATAAGTGCCATATGAGAGATAAAAATAAAATGCTAAGGGAGTTCAGAGGAAAGAGAATTCACACATTTATGTGTGACTGACCTATTTTTACTAACACTATGATAATCTTAGCTGTGTGGCTCATCTCAACCTTCTGTAGGGGACAGTCTTTATAAAGACATCCTATTTATAATACAGACTTCGTCCAACCACTGAGTGCCTGCAGGCTGACAGCGTAATGGCATCAAAACTGGAGAGTTTCAGAAATGGAGGCTTAACACTAATTAAACTTGGGGGCTGTAATTGTTAAGTGTGAGCCAGTGTGCAGTTTTAATCACTGGCAATGGACAAAGGGAAATATTGAGAAAATCAGAAAGCATAATTAATGTATACATGGTTATGTTTTTTTTTTTCTGGATACAGTTGCTAATGCTCTACCTATGGAGGAAGCAAGTTTAAAGTGTGAAGAGACATCTTTCCCTTCATTTTAAGAGACCTTCTGTCCACCCTCACTGTGCAGACACCACCAAAATAGAGCTACTGTATACCATCATAAGCCCTGGGTGTGTAGCATGTGGTGGTCAGCATATGCCTTCCCAGGCATGTGAAGACTCAGCTCCACTAGTTGCTGAGCTCAGATTTACCAGGTCTGCTGAATGGATGTCCCAGTGCACCAGCTGAAGAGATCAGAATGTTTTTCTGCTCTGAGTCCAGCTTTTGGCTCACTGAAATGTGATCATTTCTTTTAAATCCTGCTGAACTTGCCTGGCTTCTGAAACTAAATTTCATATCCTTCCATCTTTAAGCAGATCGTGCTATCTTGTCAGCAGAAACAATAATTACTTACCAACCCCTGGAAATAATAGTGATCAGAGCCAATGTCTTGTACTTAAATCTGAGCTCTCGTCAAACATTTCTAAAAGGCAAACATAGCAAATGCAACACAGTGGAAAAGCTCCAGATTTAGAGTTGGAATCCCCATTTAGCTGCTTAGTAATTATGTTACTAGGGTAGATCAGTGAATTTCTTTGAGTCTCTGTTTAATCATCTGTAAAATTGATTGTTCGGGATTAAGTGTGAAATATAAACATAAGGCTTACAATGCTGCATAAGGTAGAGTATTATTTATTGAAGATCAACAGCTCTTTGGTTATTGAGAAACGCTCTTGCTTTCCCCCCAAATTGTATATACTGGGGCATTTAATATAGCCATTCAATCTATACATCAAAGTAAAGACTTCATTCTTCCAGATGTGCAGTTGGAGACATGTGTCTATAGAGGGGAGAGGAGTGCAATTTTATCCACCTTTTCAAGGCTATAGGCTTGCAAGCTCATTAAAGAAGTGGTCATCTTGTTAAATTCAGTCAGCTGAAAATGAACCTTCTATTCCTTTTCTAAATGGTATGTTATTCCATCAAACTCATTTTCATACATTTCACGCAGAATATGAACATTTAAGTGAAAGAACAGTTCAGAAAATAGAGAAAAGGACAGGGTAGTAATTACAACCCAACTTCCCTTGTGCTGACAGCAGCCAACTCATTTATTAAGTCAATGTAGTCAAGTAACACAGCAACATCACACTTGATTGAAATCTTGGCCAAGTCTGACAGATGTTCTCTACTCACTGTCAATCTCAAGTATGTTTTAATGAGTTTCAAGTGGCTGGAGCTCCCCTCTGCAGATGCCACTGTTGTAGGGATTGTGAACAAATTCTTCAGGGCAGTGGGCTTTGTATTTAATAAGTGGTGCATGGTAGGTAAGGGGTAGAAATCATTGCTGGAAATGCAGTCGTGACTCTGGAAACAGCCGCTCGCAGTCTGCAGTTGACAAGCCTCTTTCAAATCAGTTAAACTGAGAGAAGTGCCCCAAAGCTAGTCTGTGTGTATAACATTTCTGATCTAAAAAGTTGATAAGAGTGTTTGAAAACCTCAATCTCTTTCGAGATTTAAGAAGATTCTTGCTTTAGGAGACTCACTAAAGCCATAGAAACATTAAAACAAATCGCTTTGGTATTTTTACCATTGTTCCTCAATGGAATTGCAATGTCGAAAGGTTGAGAGAAAGAAAGCTTACAAAGTAAGTCCTATTTACTTCTATGTATTTCTAGAAGGTTCAGTATAAGGGGTTTGGATACTTTAAAAAAATAGTTTTCAGAGAAATACTCTGATATTTCTACTGGTTTATAGGTTTGCTCATTTCACTTTAAAAATTATTACCCATGTAGGGGAAAGCCATGGGGATAAGATGTTCTTTGTTCAATCTCTGTCTCAAACAAATGGTTTATATATTTGTATACTATCCCATAAAAATGAATATTGCTTAGCTGCTGTGGTGTATTAGATTTTTCCACATCAGGATAAATCTACTTCCTATTACTAGTCTCTATTTCCAGTTTAAATGTAATAGTTCATTTCTTTTTTCCCCCTTATTTTTCTTTATACATCAGATATAAACCTTTTAATGATTTAAAGTATCTTTTCACAATGGTCTGAATTGAACAACAATTCCGAAGAAATTACTTTGGTCTTATGATGCAGCAGTTATTCAAGAGCAAAGAAACTTTGAGGAAGGTGCAAACCTCCCTGTAAGTCAGAAGAGATGTGCTGAAGTCCTAATTTAATGTATCCATTACATTGTCTAAAGAAAATGAGACACAAATATTAAAGGACTGATTTATCAAATTTTTGCTATTTACAACTTTTCATGCTTCATGCTTGATTTAAAACCCAAAGCCTATCCGAAAGCCAGATGGCAAGTAAGGACATCTCTGATACATTAATATTTGCAAGCTACTGCAAGGCAGTGTTCTTGCCTGGAGAATCCCAGGGACGGGGGAGCCTGGTGGGCTGCCGTCTATGGGGTTGCACAGAGTTGGACACAACTGAAGCGACTTAGCAGCAGCAGCAGCAAAGTAGAAAAGGATTTCCTTGTTTCTGAGGAGGTACAGGGTGTCATAGAACACCATTGTCCTGAGTGTCTTTTGGAGAAAGATGATAGAGTTTCTGTGAAAAGATGATTTAAAAAAAAAATCTGTATCATTATGTTAGGTTTCTGTAGCTCCATCTTTACACGTTTCCAGAGCCAGACTGCTACACAGAGCAATTCATTTGTGCCAGAGAGCAAATGAGTATTGAGAGAAATCTGTGGGTTGAAATGCAGTGTGTGATAAACACAGCAGAATCTGAAAGTGCTGCTTGTTAGTTAGAAATTAGTCCTGGGGTGGCCCCAGGGTTTATGGGTAGCAACTTTAGATTATTCTTTCTCATCTTTCTTTGGGCAGCCTTGCCCTTCTCTTAGGCATGGTATGCCCTCTGGGGAGCTGTTAATGGCACTGCCAAAAGTATACGACATTTAAATGGAACACCAACTGAGAAAAACATTCACTGTGGCTTGGAAAGGCAATCAATAAGGTGGATATGGAGGCTTTCAGTAGATCTTTCTTTTCTCCCAAAGAGAAGGGCAGTAAGGGGTGAGGTTACTCATTGTAGGCTGATTACTGAGTGCAAAGATGGTGGGTTTATTGAAGGTGTGTAAGTAGAGCACAGAATCCATTAATTTAGGAGAGCATATTTGTGTTTGCTCATTTGAATGTAAAGTTGAAGGGCGGCTTAGATCAACTGCGATATTTAAAGTTATTGTTTACCAAAGCAGCCATCCAGTATCCCTGGCATTCTTCTAAATTGTGGGCAGGATGCATGGGCTGAAAAATTCAACCTCTGAAAAAGTGCAGCTTTGAAGCTGTAAAAAGTCACTAACTGCCTTAGCTGATTACATAGCAGGGTCTTTAGACCGCCAATCTCTCGGCAGGCATCCCTGCCTCACGTTTTCCTATTTATTTTTGCTGAAATTCTACCATGGATATTAAGCTAAAAGAAAAAAAAAATGCACTCATTTGTTTAAGAAAAATCTGGAAACTCTCTGATACGCTATGTGAACTGAGAAACACCGGTGTGGTGGTTCATTGTGAGCCACCGACTGTTACCACTTCATCCTGAGAGCAGTTTATATTCTTCTTCTTTAAGGCAGTAATTGGTAAGTACATTTTCTGCTTGTAATCAATAGCTTTTATATTCAACATAAAATTTCTAAACAAAAAAGAAATACGTTAATATAAAAGCCATTGATCACAAGGAGCAAATGTCTTTTCCACATGCCACTCCACCTGACTGAATAATACCAAATTCTTTATCGCTACCAACATGACAAGTGCTACTATCATTAATTGGTTCTTCAATCTTTGTGGACCAGGAAAGAAATCTCATTCCCAACTTTCCAGTGAAATTTACCGATTCTTTGAGTCAGGCCCCAACAAGGGTCCTCTTGACAGGCATTAAGCCAATAGAAAGAGACTGAGTTCAGTTCCCAGTGCAGGAAAGCTTCATTCTTCAATCAAAGAATGGAGTGATCTGAGCCCAGGTTCTAAAGCAAGGACTTTCAGCGAACAGTTGTGGGTGGGGCTGCTTGATGGCAATCTCTTGATAGAGGTTGGGGCAGAGTTCTCACCTTTAGGCACAGCTGTGCTTCTCTCCACCCTTTTGGCAGAAAGCCAAGAAGAACTAAACAGCCTCTTGATGAAAGTGAAAGAGGAGAGTGAAAAAGTTGGCTTAAAGCTCAACATTCAGAAAACAAAGATTATAGCATCTGGCCCCATCACTTCATGGCAATAGATGGGGAAACAGTGGAAACAATGGCCGACTTTATTTTGGGGGGGCTCCAAAATCACTGCAGATGGTGACTGCAACCATGAAATTAAGACATTTACTCCTTGGAAGAAAAGTTATGACCAACCTAGACAGCATGTTAAAAAGCAGAGACATTACTTTGCCAACAAAGGTCTGTCTAGTCAAAGCTATGGTTTTTCCACTAGTCATGTAAGGATGTGAGAGCTGGACTATAAAGAAAGCTGAGAACCAAAGAATTGATGTTTTTGAACTTTTGTATTAGGGAAGACTTTTGAGAGTCCCTTGGATTGCAAGGAGATCCAACCAGTCCAGCCTAAAGGAGATCAATCCTGAATGTTCATTGAAAGGAATGATGTTGAAGCTGAAACTCCAATACTCGCCTCCTGATGCGAAGAGCTGACTCATTTGAAAAGACCCTGATGCTGGGAAAGACTGAGGGCAGGAGAAGGGGATGACAGGGGATGACAGGGGATGAGATGGTTGGTTGGCATCACCGACTCAATGGACATGAGTTTGAGTAAACTCCAGAAGTTGGTGATGGACAGAGAGGCCTGGCATGCTGCAGTCCATGCGGTCGCAAAGAGACACGACTGAGTGATTGAACTGAACTGCGCGTCTCCCACTCCAGATCTCGCTCCAAGTCTCGTGAGGCGGGCTCAGTGTCTCTGCATATGGCCTGCAGCCATCTTGACTCGCTGTTTCCTGGGCAGTGCTCTGCATACCATTCCTGAGATGCAGGGTCCGTGCAGCCATCTCTTGCTAGGAATTATGGCCTCAAGGACTGGGGACAAGGCCTCTGCAAGTGGCTCACTATGGGCAAGAGAAACTAGATGAAGCACAAAGAAAAAGAAAACAAAAAAGGGTGAGCATTTATTTCATTACTCGGATTCTATTTTTATTCCCTAGGAATTGTTAATCAAGTTTGCTGGTGTTAAAACCATGACTCATGTAGAAAAATAGTGTCATGCATGTGATATAAACCAGAAAATATGATTTGAGGTGTTTTTTTTTTTTCCCTAGAAGGAGTGGTGAGTTTTCACGTATATGTGTATTGTTTGTTTTGCTTGTGTGTATGTACATATATGTGAGTGTACGTGTATATATGGGATCTCGTGGAACCACACTTCCCTGGTCTTCTCCATGACTCACATGGATATATATATATATATATATATATATATATATATATATATATATATTTTTTTTTTTTTTTCTTTTTTGGCCTCTTGGAGGTGCATGAAGGATCTTAGTTCCCTGGCTTTGTGTTGAACTCATGCCCCTTGCAGTGGAAGAAGGTCTGAGTCCTAACCACTAGACTACCAGAGTATTCCCTAGTGACATGACTTGAATTACTTGTTACATCTATATCTGTACACCATCTTATGCTGTCACACACTTATACATGACATTTACACTCATACACATGTATTTATACTGACTTATACCGCTTTTTCAGGCTTTCCAGGTGGCACTAGTGGTAAAGAACCCACCTGCCAACACAGGAGACATAAGAGATGTATATTTGAGCTCTGGGTCAGGAAGATCCCTTGGAGGTCATGGCAACCCACTCCAGTATTCTTGCCTGGAGAACCAGCATGGACAGAGGAGCCTGGTGGGCCACAGTCCATGGGGTTGCAAAGAGTTGAACACGACTAAAGCTATTTAGCATGCACACGCACGCACACCCCTTTATCACCTTGTCTTTCACACAACTGAGGAAAAAGATTTCCAAAGTATCTGATTCTTTCCAGCAGTAGGGCCTCTGAGTTGAGTTGAAGTTTTTCCTCTGTAAAAGCAAGCTCTGTCATGTTACAGAATCTATTTTTTTAGTTTTGTGTCACTGGCCAGTGTGTAAAGTGGGGGCACCCTGCTGAGTAGGAAAATGATACGCAGTCTACCTTTAGCTTGCTGAACTCAAAAGATTCATCCACTGGAGGAAAGAATGAAATTCAGAGATCAGCAAGGAGAAATGGAGTAAGCAATAGTCTCTGAATTAGAAATATAACAATAATGCAGTCAGTCTTACATCACAGATTAAATCATGATATTGGCCATTATATACACAATGATATCATGATAGAAACTTATTTCAACAGGTTTGATACTTTGGAAATATATTCTGAAATGCAAGTATGAAGGAGTCTGGTAGATTAGAATGTTTTTTTTTTTTTTTTCCCCTTATACAAATAGATAAAAGTTAGGTTAACAGTGAAAGTGAAAATGTTAATTGCTTGGTCCTGTCCAACTCTTTGCAACCCTATGGACTGTAGCCCACAAGGCTTCTCTGTTCATAGAATTCTCCAGGCAAGAATACTGGAGTGGGCTGCAATTCCCTTCTCCAGGGAATCTTCCCAACCCAGGGATCAAACCTGGGTCTCTTGCTTTGCAGGCAGATTCTTTACCATTTGAGCTACCAAGGGTTAAAGTACATTCTTTTAAATGACTCTACACCAGCGATATTTAATTTCTGGTCTTTAGTCTTAAGATACAAAATACTGTGGAAAACTTAAGTGGCATCAATTTTGTACTTTGCTTTAAATATGGAGTCCCTGAACTAAATGAAGTTCCTTATAAACAGCTAATAGCTTATACGTGATAAACCAGCCATCTTGAATTTTTTCTCATGAACAGGATTTTTATTTCTGGGTCACCAGTCTCAAAGGAAGGTTCAGTGGAGTCGCTAGGGACCAAACAAGAAGAGACATCAAATAACCTCTCACCATGAAAGCAAGTTCCTCTAGAAGTGGATACAGGGGAGAGAAGATAGCTCTCTGATTTTACTTGATACATGAATAGAAGAATTCAGGTTCCAGAAGAGACCACCTGCTACCCTTTATAGGTGCTAAGAAATGCTAGAATTAAAAGTACAAGAAATATGATGCTCTAAATAGAGAAGGGAAAAGACTGGTAATGAACTTTCAGATTTTAGACAAGTAGACTGCACTGGTTGCTATTAAAATACACCTCCACAGTCAGAGAAACATTTTGCTCAGATTGTACTGGGTGCTGTAGTGCCTTAGGATAATGCTTTTAACTTACAATGAGGCATTGTTAAAAATATTCCTTTTTTTCTGCATATGTCTATGGATTGGAGAACATGTAATGCTTTTATCGTGTGTGTGTGTGTGTGTGTGTGTGTGTGTGTGTGTGTGTGTGTGTTGGGGGAAAATTCATTTGTTTCATACTGTTTCATTCCCAAGGGGGAGCCGAATAAGAAGAGTTTGCTGTATGAAAAGAGTACTTTATATCGCACTAAATCTAGAAGTTTATTATTTTGGGGACAGACTCACATTTCAGGGCAGGATCAGTATGTACCTTAGAGTATTCTGTACTTTTCCTGCCTGGCAGAAACATTCTGTAGAGACCTCCAAAGAGCAATTCCCTCAAGTCACAGTACCAGAAAGTATCTTATTCTCAGCATAGAGGCATTATTTCCAAAACACGCTCTGAGCTATAAGATTCAACTGTAAATCTTATTTCTCCTAGTGCGCAGGAACTGAGAGTTTGTTGATGTTGAATAGAAACACTAGTAGAAAGTTATACATTAAATTTTTTAATCAGCTATACTTGAAAATTGTTATTTTTGTATAGTTTAGCACACATCTAAACCATACATTCCCCTATTCCAACATAATAATCCTAAAAAATTATTGAGCCAGCAGAATAAAAATGATATCAATAAGCAAATTAATTAATGAACTGGTTGAATTCAGGACAGTTTGTAATTCCTTGTTCAGAGGTAATCTGGTGTGGATGTATCAGTCATGGCAAACTTTGTAACCACCAACCTTACCACAAATATATCAATGTACACATATTGTCTTTTACATTTTTGAAATTTTTCTGGCTTTGTTCTTCTTAATCTAAACCAAAAACATTGTAATTGATTAGAAGATGCAAAAAATACAGCTTTTGCAAGCACTTTAGGGAACTTAATTTAATTCACATGGCCAGTATTAGGTAAAAGTAGAACCGAATGCTTTAAAAACAAATAGCACCTTCAGTTAAATATAAATTAAAAGGGTAAATATATTCCTGTTAATACTTAAACTTGAAAGCTTTCTTAGTTGCAGTATCCATTTATAATAATTTGGATTTTTGCACCTGAGGATGAAATATACTTAACATATTAGGTGTGCCCCAGATGAAGGCTCTACTTTTTCTTTTCTGCTCGGTAGCACATGGAGTTCTAATTCATCAGGCCTCATTCTATGGACTGGCTCCTAGTGTTTCTTCTACTGTGACTATTGTCTAAAGCTAGGAACCTGCCTCACATCTGAATATATGTAGTCCACTTACATATACTGATGTTAGAAATGAGAATTAATGGTTTTTTAACCACAGTTGAGGCAACATACCACCTAAAATGCTGAAAAGTCTAGTTTAATATGTGAAAATGAAGCATCCAAATAAAGATTTGTTTTAATATGTTCTAAGTTTCACACTGCAGCCTTTCATATAAAACGTGAGATGACAGACAGCAGATGGATTTATTTTTTTACTTAGCTACAAAACTACAAATCAGTTTCATATAAACAGATCCCTTAGCCAAAGAAAGCTTGACAGTAATTCTCTGCTGCTGCTGCTGTTGCTGCTGCTGTTGCTGCTGCTGCTAAGTCGCTTCAGTCGTGTCCGACTCTGTGCGACCCCATAGATGGCAGCCCACCAGGCTCCCCCGTCCCTGGGATTCTCCAGGCAAGAACACTGGAGTGGGTTGCCATTTCCTTCTCCAATGAATGAAAGCGAAAAGTGAAAGTGAAGTTGCTCAGTTGTGTCCGACTCTTAGTGACCCCATGGACTGCAGCCTACCAGGCTCCCCTGTCCCTGGGATTCTCCAGGCAAGAATACTGGAGTGGGTTACCATTTCCTTCTCCAATGCATGAAAGTGAAAAATGAAAGTGAAGTTACTCAGTCATGTCCGACTCTTAGCGACCTCATGGACTGCAGCCCACCAGGCTCCTCCGTCCATGGGATTTTCCAGGCAAGAATACTGGAGTGGGGTGCCATTGCTTTCTCTGAGTAATTCTCTAAGATTCATCAAATCAAGGAAAGTGATTATATCTGATGACAGGAAATATTGTAAAAGTAGAATATACCACATGGTTTCAATATATTAGTCTAGATAATCCATTAAGTACAATCTTTTTTTAATGAAAATGCTTTTCATGTACCATTTACTATTTAGAATGATACATAATTCTAAGCCCTTTTCAGAATAAATTGAAGGCATTAGAATAATCTGAAACTACTAAAATAGTTTTCAAGTTGCAAAATATATTAAATGTTTTTTTATTTTTAGGAACATCAGAAGTCAGTGTGAGGTTTT
This sequence comes from Capricornis sumatraensis, assembly GCF_032405125.1. Classification (NCBI taxonomy): domain Eukaryota; kingdom Metazoa; phylum Chordata; class Mammalia; order Artiodactyla; family Bovidae; genus Capricornis; species Capricornis sumatraensis. The sequence continues at coordinate 35,528,304 of NC_091085.1, read as the reverse complement.
TTTTTTTTTTGACTAATAAAGTTTTATTTTTCAAAATGTACAGTTGGTGGGACCTGTTCATGCATTTTCACCAGCAGCTGGGGCATCTCCACCCTTGGTGTTTTGGTATAAATCACTTGAGCTCTGTGCTTTGAAACCTGTTTAATAAGTCCTTTACTAAGGAGTTCCTGAACAGCTGCCCTGGCCCAGGAACCATGAATCTTCAATCTCTCAGAGAGGACAGCTGGAGTTATAAGCTTGTAGTTGGGAACTTCTTTACAGAGTTTGTCATATGGTTGCTTTGTCAAACAAGACTAGGTTATTGAGCTTGTCCCAGACTTTACCTTTGGACCAGTTCTTTTTGGCCATGCCCCTAGATTGGTTCACTGGATCTTTGTCTTTCTTGGCCGACTTTCTGGCATTTTTCTTCTTCTTGTCGTCCTTGGGCAACATAGGGAAGCTGGGAAAGCAGCTGTGACCACTTGCTGCCTCGCCAAGATGTCAGCCCGGTGTAAGGTTTTAAAAATATTTTTATCTTATGTATTAGACGGGCTTCCCTGGTGGCTCAGAGGTTAAAGCATCTGCCTCTAATGCAGGAGACCCGGGTTCAATCCCTAGGTTGGGAATATCCCCTGGAGAAGGAAATGGCACCCCACTCCAGTACTCTTGCCTGGAGAATCCCATTGATGGAGGAGCCTGGTGGGCTACAGTCCGTGGGGTCACAAAGAATCGGACACGACTAAGCAACTTCACTTCACTACGTGTTAGACTAACACTTGTACATTGAAACAGCATACAGAATTTAGGTAATTAAACTTCTTTTAAGAGAAGATACAAAATGTGTTGTGCATAAAACACTTAATCAGTTGTAGTTTAAAGCGTTGAATTTTTTTTTTTCTTTTCATTTCTCTGTAATATTTGGAGGCAGACCCAAAACAACCCCAGAACAGTGATGAAGAGAGATTCTGTACATTATAGCAAGGCTCTCAGGCTGCACTTAATTCTGCTATAATGACATCTGGCCAACATTCTAAGATGAAATTTTCAATAAATGCTGGCTACTAACACGATTCATTATGGTTTCTCCTGATAAAGGATGTGGGCAAAAATTGCTTTGGCTCTAAAAAAGCTTTCACTTCATTATGAGACTGGATCAATCACCATCAGTAGAAGATGCTCATTGGGCTACTTCTTTTGCAGCTGTTATGCACTTTGTTATCAGGGCCCATTGAAGGCACTAAGAAATTGTTTCTATTAGGCAGGCATTATTGCTAGACTCCTCTAAACTAAATTTGCTTTTAAGTGTATTTCTTTAGTAAAGAGATGGAACAATCAATCTGAACTGAGACCAATGTGAGATCACCTGCTTATCCATATAAAAGCAGTGCCATTTAGATGACATTTTATTTGTGTTTCTGCACAAAAATAAATGAAAATATATTTTCCCACTGAACTGAGAAAGGGAAGTCAAGTTACTCAATGGTCACTACGTATTTGAGACAAACAGAGAAGCTGAATATCACGTCCAGCACCTCTCTCCTTCCTGTTTTAACTTCTCTCCTCATAAGGAAAATTTAAATGTTGCTATAGATGGAGGTTGTAGTTGAACTAGAGCCTGAAACCATGTCTACCTGTCTCATCATTTCATATCTTTCTGTTGATTTTGTATATGCATTTTTGGATCATATAAGAAAAGAATTAGATAAAACTTGAAATAAGGTTTTTCAGACATTGAAATGGGTTTAAATAGTCACCTCTGATATACAAGCATTATTTGCATTTCATACTCATGGTAAACACAATATATTGTAGCAGATTCCCTTGGACATGCTATATTTAAATTTTTACTGCTTTCCTCTCTTCTGAGTGCTCCAGGAAAATAAAATGCAGAATATTATATTACCCAGAATGACAATTAATCTCACCAGTCAGATTCCTTTTATTATAAATGAAAAATTCAAAAGGTCACCTACCATTTCATAGGTAGTTTATTCTGAGTGTACCTAAAGAAAAACATATAAATTAGAATGTGCGAGCATGTTCAAGGGCTCTTGCGTGCTAAAGAAGTGTGAATTATTGTAAAGGAGAGAGATATTTGAGAATAAGCATGCTACAGTGATTCAGAGTGACAACTAAAAATTGCCAAAATAGAACTTCTGAACCACCCCCAAATATCCAGCGTGGGATTTTGTTTTGCCACATCTCTACTAGCAAAATAAGAGAGGCAATTTACCATCACTTATCAGGCTGCTTAGTATTTCATAACTGCTAAAACACCACAGCATTATTGGATATAATTATTATATTATTCAACCTTCTTCAAACTGCTTGGGTATATAATAAATAATTGGCTAGGAAATTTAGCTGGAAAACTTTTTTAAAGTAGGTAATTCTCAGCTCTTCCATAAAACCTTATTATGCTACACAGTCTTATCAGAAAAGATTACTGTATTTTGCTCACTTGTTAGCATTTATGGGTTTCTCTATCGATCCCTGGAGCTTTCCTGATAGCTCAGCTAGTTAAGAATCTGTCTGCAATAAGGGAGACCTGGGTTCAATCCCTGGGTTGGGAAGATCCCCTGGAGAAGGGAAAGGCTACCCACTCCAGTATTCTGGCTGGGAGAATTCCGTGGACTATATAGTCTATGGGGTTGCAAAGGGTCAGACATGACTGAATGACTTTCACTTCACTTCACTTCATTATTGATCCCTGAGTTGGGAAGATCCCCTGGAGAAGGAAATGGCAACCCACTCTAGTATTCTTGCCTGGGAAGTCACATGGAAAGAGAAGCCTGGCAGGTTAGTATCCATGGGGTCGCAAAGAGTCATACACAATTGAGCCACTGAACAGACACATACACATATAGGCCCTAAGTGAATACCAATTTCATTGTCATCTTTAACAGCTCTGGAGAAACACTGATGTTGTTCATGAAATACTTTTGAAGATTTGCTAACCTGTTAAAGAAGAAAATGGACTAGTTAGGTAGCATCATTAATATAACAAGTCAGCATCATATGTATATATATAAATAAAACAAATGAATCCTGAAGTGTTTTAATGGTTCAGAAATATAGAGTTGGTACCAGTTTGTTGAAGTGCTTTGATCCACACAGTCATTCACACACTCAGGCTGATAGAAGCTCTGCCATCTTCATCTTGAAGCTTTTAGGCTGCCCTGGGTATTAACACCCAGCAAGTAGTAGGGAAAAGAACATGGGTGACTTTAATGGGCCAGCCCTAGAAGTGTGAAGTTTCAGTTCAGTTCAGTTCAGTCGCTCAGTCGTGTGCGACTCTCTGTGACCCCATGAATCGCAGCATGCCAGGCCTCCCTGTCCATCACCAACTCCCGGAGTTCACTCAGACTCGCGTCCATCAAGTCAGTGATGCCATCCAGCCATCTCATCCTCTGTTGTCCCCTTCTCCTCCTGCCCCCAATCCCTCCCAGCATCAGAGTTTTTTCCAATGAGTCAGCTCTTCACATGAGGTGGCCAAAGTACTGGAGATTCAGCTTTAGCATCACTCCCTCCAAAAAAATGCCAGGGCTGATCTCCAGAATGGACTGGTTGGATCTCCTTGCAGTCCAAGGGACTCTCAAGAGTCTTCTCCAACACCACAGTTCAAAAGCATCAATTCTTCGGCATCCAGCTTTCTTCACAGTCCAACTCTCACATCCATACATAACCACTGGAAAAACCATACTTCCACACATATTTTGCTGGCTAGCACTCAGTCATGTTGTCATAGCTAATTAAGTGAGGCGGAGAGCAGTAGTCTAGATGTATTCATGAAGAAGAGGTGAGCAGCCATCTGGTGTTGGTAGCAGTATTACATAGTATTCATAGGACTGTGGGAAGAATAATAGAACTTTACTTATCTAGGTGCTACAGAGATTGCCATAGGTTATGAGATGGAACTTTCAGCTTCTGAGATTGGGGCAAGAAGATGGAATTAAAACTGAATTAAAAACTGATAAAACAAAGCTTGATTTTACTGATTAGCCACCAGCTATCTCCTGTTCTCCTCATTCGGCTTTCTTCTTTTCCTCTTCATTCTGCTGCTTTTTGGAGAATTGTAAATTATATCACAAGCTGTAAATACTTTCTAGTTTGATTCAGCTAATGTTTAGGGATTTTCAGCAGTAGTATCAAAACTTTAAAAATATTTATTTATGGTTATATATTAATACATGGGCCCTTATTAGAATTGAAATACTATACAGAATCTTTGTTTGCAAATCATACAGAATTGGACTGGTTTTGGTTGGGACTCAGAGTCTTTCCCCTTCAACTTGCTCTAATCCCCTCTCCAATCCCATATCAGATCTTAAAGCATCTCTGAGACAGAGTTGAAGCAGGCATTCTACTGTAATATCACCAAGAGTCAAACACCAGCCAGTTTTAGTGTGCTTGATCCTGAGCTCGATTGCCGCTGTGTCTCTAGTCTTCCAGCCTATTTCAGTAATTCTCTGATTCAGTTCCTTACCCATCTCAAATTTCCAATGGCTCTAATCAAGATTTCCAATGGCTCTCAGAATCTTTGTTAAGTCTGATGAATTTTCCATTGATCTTTTTCATTTATAATCTTTTCCATTTCCTTCTGTCTGTTCTGAGTTGATCCAAATGGGCAATATAGCTCCTATGCCACAATTTTCATCTTGAAATTCACAAAAGACAATTGTGTTAATAGACTTTGACTGAAGATGAGGAGTGGTTTTGGAAGAAGGCTGTGTTTCATCAGAGCATAACAGAGAGATAACTGACCCTGATCTTTAACCTTCTCCATCCTTGAATGTGGCCAAACCAGCTCCAGAAACTTCCCACTGTCTGTTTCTTCTCCTCCTCCTGTCCCGGTCTCTGCTCTTTTTCTAAGCTTTCTCCCCTACTCCTCACATCCCCTCTGCTTTTCCAGATTCTTACGACTGTTGTCACCCTCTTTTTGTAGCTAGTGAAAACTCATTTTTTTCCTTTTCTTATTTTGTAGTTTTTTTTTTTCCCCTCATTCACAATCTATTCTAGTCTTGCCAAGGAAACTATCTATTCATATATAAAACAGCCTTTTAAGCCTATTATTTGCTAAACAATGCATTTCTTTACCTAAGGATTTTTCCATCAGATTATAAAGAAACATTCCCTACTCTTCTCTCCCATCCTAAGCTGAGGCTTATACAAGAAGCAGCTTTGGATGTAGAATTTTCTCTTTTGCAGCTCATGAGTAAAGAAAGATATATTGGAATGAACACACAGTAGGACCTGTATACAGAAACAAAGAAATTAGAGAAACTAAGATGATGAAGTCCATGTCTGGATTTCAGTAGAGGCAATAAATATACATGGGCATCATCTTCCACACTGTAATCCCTCCTTTCTCTACTTTCATTGTGTATATTACCTTTTGGGTTTCAAACTTTCTTTGCATTATTTTACCCTTTGAATGATTAATTTTTTAAATAGAAGGGTTGGTTGCTCCACAAATATGTTGAGCAGGAATCTTGACCAGGATGTTTAAAAAGAAAAACTCTTCCTGATACATAACATTTATGATTTTTATGATCTCACTATGTGCACATATCTTGCGCTATTATCACTGTCTGGGCTCTCCATCTGATTTCCATAATGTATGATCATAGTGCACATTTATTACAACAGATTGGTAAATTAACTTATCATGGTTTCTCTGCATTTATATTTTCTTCTGATTTAAAATTTTAAGAAACACCAAGGCAAATTTGACAGTTACCTAATAAAGCTGAAATTCTGTCTATGATTGGAATACCCTGGGACCCTGACTGCCTTTGGCTCTGTGAACGTATGCTCTATGCTGGTGTTGCACTGATCAGAATGAGTCTGCCTGCAGTGAGCCCTGGGCGTGCTCTGGGCTGTGAAACTTAAGGGGAGTGAGGGACGGTGTAATCACTGAGAGAGCAGCTTAGATACAATCGATCGATGCTCGTGACACCAACAATGAACCTCTCTCTAGAGGGGCATATTGCAGTTGTGAACTCAAGCAAGTATAAGTGTGATGGGGTGGAACTTCAATTTTTCTCCAAGTAAAGAAACTACTCCAGAGGTCACAGCTGATGAATGATCAACTGTTCCATTCTTTGGGTTGTCTGCAAAGATAGGCTGGTATTTAGAAAAACCTATTGATAATACCATGAAAGGCCTTTCTTAATTCTAAATATACACCTTTGCTTTGGGCTATTAGAGCAAGAAAACTAATTTAAAAGAAATTTGGCTACTGCAATCAAATATTGGGAACAATAACACTTGAAAGTGAAATGCTGACAGTCTCATGGGTTAAGAGTAGAAGGAACCTTTAAAAGTGCACCTAATGGCTTCTCCTCTTGTGCTTGAATGCGTGCTAGTGGCCATTTCAACTTCTGGGTGGAACATCTCAGGGATGAGGGGCTTACCCTCTTGCAAAACCATTACAATTTTATTTCCTTGGAAATTGTACTGGGCTGGAATTTGTCTTCTTATTACTTATAGTTTTAGTCTTAGTTCTGATGTTTGGAGCTACTGCTCAGTTCATTCTAACCTTCTGAAATCTTTCAAATATTTGAATGTAGTTCTTATGTTCCTGCTATAGTCTACATTTCTAGTGTTTGTTAATTCCAATATTCCTCAAATGACATAATTTGTAGAAACGTCAATTGTTTTTTGATTCCCTGGTGGCTCAGAAGGTAAAGCGTCTGCCTGCAATGCAGGAGACCTGGGTTCAATCCTTGGGTAGGGAAGATCCCCTGGAAAAGGAAATGGCAACCCACTCCAGTATTTTTGCGTAGAAAATCCATGGATGGAGGAGCCTCGTGCGCTATAGTCCATGGGGTCGCAAAGAGTCGGACACGACTGAGCGACTTCACTTTCACTTTCAATTGTTTTTTGATAATCTCTGGATAACTCCAGTGTGTCAATCTTTTTTGAAAATGTGGAGCCCAGCACAAAATTCAGTGTTTCAGATTTGGAGGGGAAAATGCACAGAACAATGGAAATATACCTTTTCTTTTTTGATATTTGTCTATAACTCAAGTTAATGTGAGTTATTTTAGCAGCCATATCCCATTATCTTATGATGGTCATTTTAAAACAAGAACTGCTCTTGTGTTAGGTCTCTCTCACTCTGAAACTGTACAGGTGACTTTTTGAGCCTTATTTGGGCTTTATATTTCTCCCCATGAAGTTGCATATTGTCTGTTACAATCCACTCTTCTAGCTCAACAAGAATTTTTAAGTTTATTATTAATTATATCCAATAAGTGGATCCATCCCTTAAGTTAGAGTCACCTATACTGTTAATAAAAATGCCTGTTTAGTAAAAATGCCTTATGTGTTTTAATCAGATCACTGATAAAAATTGGAATAGGGTAGAGTGAAGTATATGTTTCAGCTGGTATCAATGTATTATTCACTGTTTGGATATAGTTCATGCAGCTATCAGGCTTCTCTCGTGGCTCAATCTGTAAAGAATCTGTCTGCAATGCAGGAGACCTGGGTTTGATTCCTGGGTCAGGAAGATCCCCCAGAGAAGGAAATGGCAACCTGCTCGAGTATTCTTGCCTGGAGAATCCCATGGACAGAGAGGCGTAGCAGGTTACAGTCCGTGGGGGTCACAAGATCGAACATGGCTTGGTGACTAAAGCACCATGCATCAATCAATCCCCTGAATTCTACTGCCATCCAGCCTCCATTTCTCCTAGAGAATCATAGGAAAATTGGTCATATTTCTTTCTGAAATAAATATCTACTCTGTGGAGGTTATTCTTCATTACTAACATAGAGATTCTGTTACAAAGCAGATAAAATGGCACGATTTATTCTCAGTGGAGCCATTGTAGTTGCTAGTAATTAATTTTATTAGAAAAATGTCCATAAAACATCCATTTAAAAGTTTATTCTCAAAATTTTCCAAATATGGATAAGAGGAAGCAGAGAGGGTTGCAGGGACAAGGACACTTAGCAAAAACGACCATGAGAGGTTGGATCTACCTAAAGGACTCAATTCAATTCTAATTCCTAATGGTAGGAGATTAATCTATGTTTTATGTCTTAGCTTGAGCTGCTATGCAAATTGCCAAAGACTGAGTGACTTCAATACTTATCTCTCACAGTTCTGGAGGCTGGAAAGTCCAAGATCAAGACATTGATAGATCCAGTGTCTGGAGGGGATCTGCTTCCTGGTTTGCAGATTGCTGTCATCTTTTTGTATCCTCACATGGTGATAAACAGAGACAGAGAAGGAACAAACTCTCTGGTCTCTTCTCATAAGTGTGCTAATTCCATTTATTCCACTCTCATAACCTAATCACGCTCAAAGACCCCTTCTCCTAATAGGTTCACACCACAGGGTTAAGATTTCATTGTATGAATTTTGGGAGACACAAACATTCAGTTCATAACATCTTGAAAGATTGGTTCTGAAAGGAAGCCTGACCCTGATAGATCCATTACTGAGTTCTATGAGGAGCAGAAGTATAACAAAAAACCAGAGCAGGGAGATGGAGGCAAAGACAAATAGAGCATATCATGCTAAAATTTTTATAGTCCACTTCCTCTCACATTTAAAAACTGGGGAGAATTTTGACTTTGCTGTTTTTCTGCACCTTATCTTATTGTCTAAATATTTGCCAATAGCCATTCCAATTGTATGTGAATATTCTCTCACTGCCCTTGCATACGTTTCACAAGCATGTTTGTGCTTGAGTCTAAAGGTTGGTTTAAAGCACCTTGGCTTTCTCTTATCATCTCCTTATCTACTTTAGACTCCTGTCCTCTGGTAACCAAGTTGTTCTTTCCTTTCCAATTTCAGCATTACTCTTTTTATTAAAGAAGTGGAAACAAAATAGAAATTGAATAGCTTTACTTTTTTCTGCTCTCATTATCATTATATCATATAACTTATACTTTGAGGCTATAACTTCCCTTTTCCCAAGCACTTAAATAAAGCAAATGTTCAGTGTGTGCTAACTGTAGAAGATATGAAACTATTTATTTTGGAACTGTTTTATCTATATTTTTTCATTCAATATTGCAACAATCCAATGTAAAAGTATTATTATTTTCATTTTACAAATGCAGAAACCAAAAATAAAAGAAATTAGGTATCTTTGTCAAAACCTCATAACCAAAAAAAAAAAAAAACAAGTCATATTTAGAATCAGGTCTGTCATAAAATCTTATTCTCATAAGCAATATATTCTATGATATCTTTTAAGAATTTTTAGTTTTTTATTTTAAAGCCTTACTGTAGGGCTTTAGCCATTCTAATTCAATCCTTATGCAAAGAGTCAACTCCTTAGAAAAGACCCTGATGCTGGGAAAGATTGAAGGCAAGAAGGAGAAGGGGGCAGCAGAGGATGAGATGGTTAGATAGCATTACTGACTCAATGGACATGAATCTGTGCAAACTCCAGGAGATAGTGAAGAACAAGGGAGCCTGGCATGTTGCAGTCCTTGGGGTCTTAAAGAGTCACACACAACTTAATGACCGAACAACAACAATTATAGTCTCCCCTCCCAGGTTTGTGATAATGTGTTTTGTCTGTTTTTGTCTGAGACCTTCCTTCCAATTTTTTTTTTAATACCTTCCTTTAGAAATCCAAGTTCATTGTGTTTACCTATCAATAGATACATTATTTTCTTTTGTGGTCCTTTATTTAGATAATATTCTCAGGATGATTTTTAAAATTAGCTTATTCCACTTGAGCCACATATCTAAATGTTAGGAATTGATAATCTTTATAAATGACTTTAGGTCATCAAAGAAAATCTATACTCAGCTGGAGACAGTGCTCACTGTTTCACCTTAGTGCTTTCGTTGGCAAGATGCTTCATGGGTATGGAAGCCGTTCTGAAGACATCAAGTAAACAGTGCTGAGCTTCTGACCAATTCCCCCAAAGACTGAAGACTTCAGTGATTTACTATAATCACACACAGAGTAGCACACATATAGACACACTTGTCACTCAAAATCACCTATTTACATGTACTAGTAAAACAAGCATGTGTTGGGATGATGCTAGTGTAGTGATAATCACCTGGTTAATTCTGATCCCTGATAGTATCAGTTAGAGGGAATGGTGTAGAGGGAGTGATATATTGTACTTCATTTTTTAGATTCGAATTTGGGGTTGCTCCTTACCAGATTATTATGCAAGCCTCACTTTCAGAATTTTCTGTGTTACCTAGGTAGAATTTAGGTTTTATTTTTTTTGGAATCTGATCTTTAATAAACTTTTTAAATTAAAAAACATATAAATTTGTCATTTTTTACAAGATAGCATGATTCTGATGATTATAATTTTTCATTTATATTAAAGTTTTCTTGTTTGAAGAGAACACAATTTTGCAAACATGATCAATAAACTTACTTGCTATACCAATTTTTTTTGTTTATACCTAAAAATAGAGTTTTTAACCTCTCCCTTTTAAATGGATTCAGTGGTTAGTAATTAGATTTAAATGTATAACTTTTCAGTTTCTCTATAGTTGTCTTGACAGTAACTCCTTGGTAAACCTGTATGTCTAGAGGTAGCTTTTTTCAAGCACTGTAGCTTGTGTCCCACTTTAATTCCTTAATATCCAAGTGACCACTATGTATATAAAATGTGACTTTAGACATGGAAACAGATCTGAGGTGAAGCTCCTGCTTAGCATGAGCACTTGACCATCTGACTCTGAGCTGTGAACCAGGAATAGTGATACTTCTTACTTCACATAGTTTACTTAGGACTATACAAGAACTCCTTACTACAGTCTTACTATAAAGACATTACTTGTATAAAATCTGGCCTTGGATTCTGAGCACAACTGATTGCTGCTTTAGTCCCACGAAAGTTGTGCCTTGTCTTTCTCACAGCCTACATCCAATGTCTGCAAATCCCTTGCTCTGATATAACTCAGTAGAGAGCATCATGTTCCCAATCAGGTATAGAAAGACATAAACAAAGGAACTTCTCATTGAGAGTGTGTCTCCTATGTAAATCAGCACATCTTGTTCATTAACACAGCTGAGGATAATCAGGCCACAGAGCCAAGAGCATATTGGAAGGGGTCCAGAAATCTCCAAAGCCAGATAGATAGAAGCAGATTGGGATATGTCTCGAAATCAGTCTGCCTACTAAATACTACCTGCTTTCCCTGTAATCAATGACTGGAAAAAAAAAAAAACATTGCCCACCCTCTCTCCACCCCTGCTCAAGGAACTTTCAGATGAAGTCAGACAGAATCATCTCCCCTTGCTTTATGTAGATTATAGGAACATTCTCAAATAACCAACGCTGCATGCAATTTATTTTGTCTTGCCCTCTGTTCTTCTGAATGACACCACTTGGCAGGAGGTTTTGCCACTTGCAGAAGGTTCAGGGCCTTAGTGGGTAGCAGGCTTCCTCAGTGGAGATTTATCATGTAGAATAATTCATTGAGCCATATGTTCCAATGAATATATACAGAATGTTGTAAATACATCTACTGCATTTCTCATTTGCTACCAGAGGGAATCCATCTTTCACATTTTCCAGCAGAGCACTTGACTGCAGATGTTAGAAAATATTTTGCTTTAAGTTTTATTCTGACTGTTCCCTTTGGTATGATTTACCTGGTTTTTATTTTCTGCTAAAGTCTAAGCTTTATGTGAATATTTCATTTAGAAATGCCATAAACCCTTGGATATCCTTGGGCTGATAATTTCCACCAGAATAATCCCTCCTGGCATTTGCCTGTCATAGCAGATGCTACCTGTTTAGGCACTTGTTCCGTGTGATGCAGGAAATGATTTTTTAACCCTGAGTTAAAGCAGCATAACAAGGTGTTCTTCTAACTGCTAGAGGCCTTTGATACAGATTCAGTCATAATTAGATAGGCCAGTCCATGTGCCTCTTGTGTTTCCATCTTCCAGGCTGAGCTTGGGGTTGTTCCCTTTGAAACATGTTTAATATCAGTTATTTTAGTAAGATCACAAAGCAATGTCAGCTGAGCTCAAACTCAGTGTCTTAAGTTTTGATTAATGACTAGGAGCAGAGAGTTAATATTGGAGTGTGGATACTTTAGGGTTTGTCCTCGATAGGATTGGTTATTTTGGAGGGAAGCATAATAAAACATAAAGAAGGCTGAGTACTGAAGAATTGATTTTTTCAAATTGTGGTGCTGGAGAAGACTCTTGAGAGTCCCTTGGAATGCAAGGAGATCAAACTAGTCAATCCTTAAGGAAATTAACCCTGAATATTCGTTGGAAAGACTGATGCTGAAGCTGAAGCTCCAACACTTTGGCCACCTCATGCAAAGAGCTGAGTCATTGGAAAAGACCCTGATACTGGGAAAGATTGGGGGCAGGAGGAGAAGGAGGCAACAGAGGATGAGATGGCTAGATAGCATCACTGACTCAGTGGACATGAGTTTGAGCAAATTCCGGGAGACAGTGAAGGACAGGGAAGCCTAGTGTGCAGCAGTCCATGGGGTCGCAAAGAGTCCAATGTGACTGTGACTGAACAACAACCACAAATAATAAAACATAGTCTGGACCTGGGAAAAAAGTTAAGGAAGTAGAAATGATTGTTTCTGTATCTATTTTGTATGGAATCCTGAAGGTAGTTTGTGAGCCACTGAAGATGGGTTGCTTCTCTCTGTTTCATATGCGTTTACAGTTTCAGTTTCCAAAACATGAATTTGGATGTTAGGACTGTTTTGAGGACTTAAATATGGAGAACCATTCGTATTTCTTTGTTGTCTCCCTTGTACAGGATACTCTAATCTTCACTTTTTCAACCTGCTTTATTGATCAAATGCTACTTTATTTTCCATTCAGGATAGATAGAAGAGGATAGACGAAGAAAGTTAAAGGGGAATAAAAAATAAGAGGGTAAACTATTAATGAATACCATGGATAAAATAAGCCAGTTGTCTTTTTTTTTTTTTTTTCTTTTTCATGTTTACTACGGAACCTCAGTGATCTCTTAAAACCTTTTGGCCTTCGAATGGCAAGAGCTGCCAATGCTTTGGAGGAGATTGGATTCATATTGTAAATGAAGAGAGGGAGAGAGTGGAGGCAGAGTGTAAACTGATGGTGGTTGGAGAGACAGCAACTTACATGTGAAACAACATGTAGTTATTTGCTTATTCATGCCTCATTCTAACCTGAAAGCATGGAATAAAGACTGAACAAGTGAATTAGAAATAAAATAGCTCTCAAGTAAATATAATTTTCTAATATAGCTGATAAAACATGCCTTTTAATTTTTCACTCCTGCTTCCTTCAGTTGTCTAATAAAGGCGTTTTCCCTCCCATTCATATGTTCCCTGCAGTGATCTGTTAATAACCTAGATCAAAAAAATGCTTGCTATGGGTCTACTACAATTGTGTGAAAGAAACTAGTGACAGCAGACACAGCTGCTACCAGAAAAGACAGTTTGTTGGCAGCCTTACAGTTGTTGACTGTTTGAGAGTTTAAGTACAAGGTCCTGAATGCCCTGCAGTTATCCTATGGAAATACTGGAAATTCTCCAAGTTTAAGACACCAAGGATGTGACTGTCATGCCTGCCTGTGTCTTCTTTTATCAAATGTAGTTGGGCTGCAGTCCATGAGGTCGCTAAGAGTTGGACATGACTGAGTGACTTCACTTTGACTTTTCACTTTCATGCACTGGAGAAGGAAATGGCAACCCACTCCAGTGTTCTTGCCTGGAGAATCCCAGGGACGGGGGAACCTGGTAGGCTGCCATCTATGGAGTCGCACAGAGTCGGCCATGACTGAAGCGACTTAGCAGCAGTAGCAGCAGCAGCTTTATCTTATCAAATTAATGTCATTTCTGAGGCAGAAAAGAGAAACAAAAAAGAATGTGCCTTCCAGAACACCAAATTCAAAATGGCGCCTAGTTCTCTCATACCATGCTGTCTTTCAGTTCAGTTCAGTTCATTTGCTCAGTCGTGTCCGACTCTGTGTGACCCCATGAATCACAGCACGCCAGGCCTCCCTGTCCATCACCAACTCCTGGAGTTCACTCAGACTCATGTCCACCGAGTCAGCGATGCCATCCAGCCATCTCATCCTCTGTCGTCCCCTTCTCCTCCTGCCCCAAATCTCTCCCAGCATCAGAGTTTTTCCAATGAGTCAACTCTTCACATGAGGTGGCCAAAGTACTGGAGTTTCAGCTTTAGCATCATTCCCTCCAAAGAAATCCCAGGGCTGATCTCCTTCAGAATGGACTGGTTGGATCTCCTTGCAGCCAAGGGACTCTCAAGAGTCTTCTCCAACACCACAGTTCAAAAGCATCAATTCTTTGGTGCTCAGCCTTCTTCACAGTCCAACTCTCACATCCATACATGACCACAGGAAAAACCATAGCCTTGACTAGACGGACCTTTGTTGGCAAAGTAATGTCTCTGCTTTTAAATATGCTATCTAGGTTGGTCATAACTTTCCTTCCAAGGAGTAAGCGTCTTTTAATTTCATGGCTGCAGTCACCATCTGCAGTGATTTTGGAGCCCCCCAAAATAAAGTCTGACACTGTTTCCACTGTTTCCCCATCTATTTCCCATGAAGTGATGGGACCAGATGCCGTGATCTTCATTTTCTGAATGTTGAGCTTTAAGCCAACTTTGTCACTCTCCTCTTTCACTTTCATCAAGAGGCTTGTTAGTTCCTCTTCACTTTCTGCCATAAGGGTGGTGTCATCTGCATATCTGAGGTTATTGATATTGCTCCCGGCAATCTTGATTCCAGCTTGAGCTTCTTCCAGCCCAGCGTTTCTCATGATGTACTCTACATAGAAGTTAAATAAGCAGGGTGACAATATACAGCCTTGACGCACTCCTTTTCCTATTTGGAACCAGTCTGTTGTTCCATGTCCAGTTCTAACTGTTGCTTCCTGACCTGCATACAGATTTCTCAAGAGGCAGGTCAGGTGGTCTGGTATTCCCATCTCTTTCAGAATTTTCCACAGTTTATTGTGATCCACACAGTCAAAGGTTTTGGCATAGTCAATAAAGCAGAAATAGATGTTTTTCTGGAACTCTCTTGCTTTTTCGATGATCCAGCGGATGTTGGCAATTTGATCTCTGATTCCTCTGCCTTTTTAAAAACCATCTATCTTGAACATCTGGAAGTTCATGGTTCACGTATTGCTGAAGCCTAGCTTGGAGAATTTTGAGCATTACTTTACTAGCCTGTGAGATGAGTGCAATTGTGTGGTAGTTTGGGCCTTCTTTGGCATTTCCTTTCTTTGGGATTGGAATGAAAACTGACCTTTTCCAGTCCTGTTGTCACTGCTGAGTTTTCCAAATTTGCTGGCATATTGAGTGCAGCACTTTCACAGCATCATCTTCCAGGATTTGAAATAGCTCCACTGGAATTCCATCACCTCCACTAGCTTTGTTCATAGTGATGCTTTCTTTTTTTTTTAATTTTTATTTTTACTTTATTTTGCTTTATAATACTGTATTGATTTTTTTCACAGAGCTAGAACAAATAATTTCACAATTTGTATGGAAATACAAAAAACCTCGAATAGCCAAAGCAATCTTGAGAAAGAAGAATGGAACTGGAAGAATCAACCTGCCTGACTTCAGGCTCTACTACAAAGCCACAGTCATCAAGACAGTAGTGATGCTTTCTAAGGCCCACCTGACTTCACATTCCAGGATGTCTGGCTCTAGGTGAGTGATCACACCATCGTGATTATCTTGATCATGAAGATCTTTTTTGTACAGTTCTTCTGTGTATTCTTGCCACCTCTTCTTAATATCTTCTGCTTCTGTTAGGTCCATAGCATTTCTGTCCTTTATCAAGCCCTTCTTTGCATGAAATGTTCCCTTGTTACCTCTAAGTTTCTTGAAGAGATCTCTAGTCTTTCGCATTCTGTTGTTTTCCTCTATTTCTTTGCATTGATCACTGAGAAAGGCTTTCTTATCTCTTTCTGCTATTCTTTGGAACTCTGCATTCAGATGCTTATATCTTTCCTTTTCTCCTTTGCTTTTCTCTTCTCTTCTTTCACAGCTATTTGTAAGGCCTCCCCAGACAGCTAATGCTAACGCTAATGCTAATGCTGTCTTTAGAGTTGTCATTAATGATACAAGATCAGGAACTGGGAATTCGTTTTTAACATCCCTCTGCTGCTTCATTTAAACCAGTTACAAACATGCTTTCATATCCATCTTGAAAATCCCAAGTGCTCAGAATAGTAAAAAAAAAAAAAAATGTAAAACTTGCTTTACTATAGAATTTTACAAATATTCTCTATGTAAGTGTTTTTATTATTAAATAAGAAATTTTGTAGTTTGTCAAATTATAGGAAGAATAAGAAAAGATTAAATTCTGCTTTAATTTAGTGCTTGAGACCTAAAATTAAGACATTTATAGATATGTCTATAGTTCTTCAATGGTTTTGCAGTGTAAGTGGAAATACTATAATGTGAGTCTGGTTTACCAATCCTTTGTCAGTGGATTGTGAGCAAAATCCATAGTCAGTAGTTGTTAGAATAATTTCTTTGTTCTGCTTCTGCATCATCATTTAGTTTCTTGCTGTATCTCAGACAGAATCAGGCTTTTTTATGTTGTACTGGTCTCTTTCTTGTAGAACAGAGTGCTGCACTAATTGAAAAGAATTTTTAGTTTATTTGCATGCAATTGGTTAATGTTCGGTCTCTAGGACACATCAACTTCGACTGCACTAGCTATTTCTGTGTCTATTTGTTGCTACAATAATTGCACAATGCTGGGAGATAGTCCTTTCTGCACTCTTCAAAATGCATGATAATGCCTCCAGAAAAAAATGTTTACTGCAGCTGCAATGGGGAGGACTTTTTTTTTAACTTCCCTGATGTTAGGAGAAAATAAGAATAAGTTCTGATTAGATTTCTACCTGGGAGACTTTGCTTCATTACTCAAAAGATTTTTCTTTCTGACTGTTTCCCACAATCAAATATCACACCACTTCTCCATATAGTACCTGGAGTTGAGAGGTTTCCTTGTAGCGTCTTCATGATTTTGAAGCATAAATTAATCCCTGTTGCATGTGAGTTTCATAGAGTACTGCATTAAGTATCTTTGAGTAGCCCAAGAGCTAATTCTTAAAGCATTAATAAGATTTAAAGAGGTGAAAGTGTGAAAAAGAGGAGTTATAAGCCCATGAAATCTTTCCAGCAAAAAAGTTTGTAAGAGGTGTGTTGAAGATAATTGTTGAATGGTGAGCAATCTGTGTTAGATGGATTATAGCTGACTCTTGAACAACCTTGGTATGAATTGCAAATTCACTTCTACATGGATTTTCCCACTAAATTAAAACTGTAGTATTGTATGATCCATAGTTGCTTGTACCTGTGAATGTGCAACTTTGGATATGGAGGACCTACTCTAAAGTTATATATGGATTTTCCACTGTGTAGGGTTGGTGCCCCTAACCCCTATTACTGTTCAAGGGTCAATTTATATATATTTGACAAGTCAGAAAAAGGAAAGGGATAGATGGCCGGATGGTCTGTCATAAAGGGCTGATTTTAGAGTTTACTCAGTCCTTCAATTAGGGATTGTTCAGAATTATATTAAAAAGATTCTTCTAGTAGTGGTGTGAATCATGCATTTGAATAGCAAGGGGATTCTAGCCTATCCCTTCTCTCAGAAAAGGAACCATCAGTTAGAAGTTTCTGTAAATTTTATGACAGCTAGTAGGATGGTGACATAGGGATGGGAAAGTAGGGGATAAATATAAGAGGAAACAGTGGTCCAGCAATGATCTACCTTCCAATGCAGGGGTTGCTGGTTTGATCCCTGTTGGAGAGCTAAGATCCCACATGCATCAGGGCATCTAAGCCCATGTACCCCGATCCAATGTGCTGCAACTAAGACCTGACACAACCAAATAAATGAATAAAAAATAATATTTAAGAAATTAGAAAAAGAGGGAACACAGAGGTCTCACTTTAGAAGTTTAACCATTTTCTCACATCCACACAGTTTCTAGCATCAGTGATAGAAAATTTAAAATAACCCCGAGGTTATTGTAGTGGAATATTTCCAGAAATAGACAAGATAACAGTGTAAAAATCCAAGGACAGAGATAAATAAATTTGCTTTTAAAATGCATTGTATTTGAAGTTCTAAGGACAACATATAGGTGAAAATGTGAAACAGGCAGCTGGGGGAGAGAGCAGAGATAGAGATCTGGAAGTGAATGGTGTGGGAATGAATGGGGTTTTCAGGGAGGGTCACAGTATTTCTACACATGAGCCGCTCATTAACTTTGATGGCTATTTGAATAACATGTTTTATAGGATTAAATCACTTTGGTTGGTCATGTCTCATTAAGTAACGCATCAGTAAGTGAGCACATGAAGAATGTGGGAAGGAGGAAAGGAACAAATAGCCATCTTTTATGGGTGGATGGCATCACCGACTCGATGGACATGAATTTGAGTGAACTCCGGGAGTTGGTGATGGACAGGGAGGCCTGGTGTGCTGTGATTCATGGGGTCGCAAAGAGTTGGACATGACTGAGCGACTGAACTGAACTGAACTGAACGGACGGAATGAAATATGTTAGTTTTGAAGACCTTACTAAATTATTAAAGAATAGTATGCACAGTTCCAAGTTTGCTTGGAATCTGTTTGTCTGCTTTGGCTTGCTTATTTTTGTACCGTACTTGGTTTTACAGTGAAGAAGCTTCTACTCAGACTATTATTTAAACAGATTTTTTTGTTCTACATGAAGCCTATGGTTCTGCATAAACTCCTCAAAATACTTTGACCTGGATTATATTTAACTGCTATATTTAATGAATTTTAAAAATTTAGTACTGTAAACTGAATTGCAACACAGAGTTCATATTTTAGCGTTGCCTTTTAGTTCTTTTTTCATATGAATACAGATAAATTTGGAAGTTAAAAAGATAAGTAGATGATAAAGTGTTTGGTAATTGCATAACATTCAGTATTTGGTAACTTTCTAAGATTCACTCAGTTTGACAGTTTAAATCCCCTAAATTATTGAAAAGCATGAGATATTCAGAAATTATTGTTGTTTTCAAAATTATTTAAAAATTTTTCTTCTTCATTATTGAAGTATAAATGAAAAATAAATGTGTATATATTTAAAGTATACAACATGATAACTTGATATAGATACATTATGAAATAATTACCACTATCGTTAATTAACGTATCTCTGACCTAACATAGTCACCATTTTTTGTGTGTGTGTATGATAAGAATCTGGTTCATTAACTTCAATAAGATCTACTCTCTACTCTACTCTTAAGTAGATACGATCTACTCTCAACAAATGTCAACTATTTATACAATACAGTATTATTAACTATAGTTACTATGCTGTTCATTAGATCCCCATTACTTACTTATAAGTGAGGACTTGTGCCGTTTGACTAGCACCTCCCTCATTTCCTCCATCCCTCAGTGCCTGATAACCACCATTCTACCTCTATTTCCATGAATGTGACCTTTTCTTCTGTTAGATTCCACATATAAGTGAAATCACACAGGGTTTGTCTTTATCTAGCTACACTTAGCATAAAGTCCTCTAGGTTCATCCATGTTGTTACAAATGGTAGGATTTTCTTCTAACTCATGACTAAATAATGTTTATATATGTGTGTGTGCTTGTATCTCATATCTTCTTAATATTTTCTTCTGTTGACAGACACTTAGATCATTTCCATATCTTGACTGTTGTGAGTAATGCTGTAATGAACATGGCAGTAGAGAAATCTCTTTGAGATACTAATATTGTTACTTTTGGATATATACTCAGAAGTGGGATTGCTGGATCATATGGCAGTTCTATTTTTAATTTTTTGAGAAAGGACTATACTGTGTTCCATAGTGGCTGCACCAATTTACATTCCCATTAACAGTGTACAAGAGATCCCCTTTCTCCACATTCTTGCCACCCCTTGTTATTTCTTGCCTTTTTGATAAAAGCTATCCTAACAGATGCTAGGTGATAATGATTTGTTATTTTTAATTGTAAGACCTTGTTGAGGCTTGATTTAAGGGGGTGAATCTAATAATCCATTTCAGGAGAGGCAGACCTGTGTAAGACAAAACTTTTTAAAATAATTGACTTTCCAGAGGTACTCTGTGTAAAAGCAAAGTTCTGTCTAAACTTTTTCAGTTAAATAACTGGCATTTCTGTATTTAGCTACTAAACTAAATTGAGACATGAAGCTTCGTAAAACGGTAAAAACAAAACAAAATAAACAAACCAAAAAACCTTCCTTAACCTGAACCTTTATTTGAAATATTTTTGACACTTTAAAAAAGTCCCTAAGCTTTTGAAAATTAATGCTTTGGCTCTTTTTCTCCCCCAAACAAGTGCCTTTGGGATAAACATTTGTGTTCTGTGCTGAATAAAAACCAAACGTAAAGCTGATGTATAGCACTTCTGAATAAGAGCGCAGAGTTGTGCTTCTGCAATCCCACTGTTGGGTGTCTGTTCTTGTCTGTTGGCATATGCTTAGCAACCCACTTATATTTAGGTGATTGTTGTATGTAACATCCTCAAGGAAAGTTCTGATTGATACAAAGAAGGAATGGTAATTGTGTAAGTGACAATCTCTTCAAAGGCTCAGGACTGAAGTTGCATACTATAAGGTGTTAGGGGTTGTGACACGTTCATCCTAGCCGCTTCATGTTATAATATTATGTCTCCTCACATGGTGGATTTACACTACATCCTTATAAGATTTTTTTTTTCAACTTTCCTTTCCATTATAAGCTATGGTATAAATGAAAAGTTGCTTTTAAACGGAAAATGGGGCACAATACCACACTTTCTATCCATGAATCAATCTGTGAATATACACAAAGGTTATCAAGGAGCTTCACAAATAGTCTCTTGTAAGAAAAGCCCTGTTTTAAGCAGGATTACTGTCAGAAAAGTTCACTAAATACTGGGACTATCTGGGTTTTTATTTTTCTACTTAATATCTATAACTAGAAACTTTCGAACATAAAAATAGCAGTTACTCAGAGATGTTAAGAATAGCATCATTCATCCAATTACTGTTTAATGTGACAATATTTTTGAGAAAAAACTATTATTATTATTATTTTTAATATAAATTTATTTATTTTAATTGGACGCTAATTACTTTACAATATTGTATTGGTTTTGCCATACATCAACATGAATCTGCCACAGGTATGCACATGTTCCCCATCCTGAACCCCCTTCCCACCTCCCTCCCCACACCATCCCTCTGGGTCATCCCAGTGCACCAGCCCCGAGCATCCAGTATCATGCAATGAACCTGGACTGGCGATTCATTTCACATATGATAGTATGCATGTTTCAATGCCATTCTTCCAAATCATCCCACCCTGGCCCTCTCCCACAGAGTCCATAAGACTATACATTTGTGCCTCTTCTGCTGTCTTGCATACAGGGTTATCATTACCATCTTTCTAAATTCCATATATATGCGTTACTATACTGTATTGGTCTTTTTCTTTCTGGCTTACTTCACTCTGTATAATAGGCTCCAGTTTCATCCACCTCATTAGAACTGATTCAAATGTATTCTTTTTAATGGCTGAGTAATACTCCACTGTGTATATGTACTACAGCTTTCTTATCCATTCATCTGCTGATGGACATCTGGGTTGCTTCCATGTCCTGGCTATTACAAACAGTGCTGCGATGAACATTGGGGTACACATGTCTCTTTCAATTCTGGTTTCCTCGGTGTGTATGCCCAGCAGTGGGATTGCTGGGTCGTATGGCAGTTCTGTTTCCAGTTTTAGAAAAAACTATCACTTTTTAAAATTAATTTAAAAAATTTAATTGGAGGATAATTTTAGTTTTATTGTTACATTTAAAATCTGGATTATTTTGTTATATATACTAATGTATAGATGAAAATAGGCTTCGCTAGGTAAATCATCAAATGTCTTTATTTTCTTTCTTTATTATCTTTGTAAGGGAGAGAAAATGTTTACATCTTCAGAAATCATTCAGGATTCAATATAATGAGTACAGACTGTTGCATTATTTATTGAAAAATCTTTCCATTTTCTACACTCACTTTGAAAGAGACAAAGTAGAAAGTACAACATTACACGTTAGGAGCTTTGCTAATAATACATGTACTCATGCTGCATTATTGACTTGCTAGTATTTAAAATAATACTATGCTCAACTACTCTTCAATTATTAATGTCTATATTGAAATACCAAAGGCAAGAATTTTCCATCATATAATACGTTACTATTAATTTTTTCAAATTCTCACTGATACTAATACCACCAGGATAAATCCAGAGATAAACAAAAATTTTTCAGTAATTTGACTTAATCAACATAATACATTGGGTTTGTGACAAAAAGTTTATACTTATTATTTTCTCACTTGCTATTTAAATTTAAAACTCAGTTTAGCTACTGCCTTAGCTTAGCTCCCCTGGAAGAAGAGCATGAGATGTGACCAGAGAGAGCCCAACATGAGGTAGTTTATTCAGGAAAAGTCCCAAGGGATCAGGAAGGAGGGGCAGGAAGAGTGAAAGGGGAGAGGAAACAATACAAGGATGATTATGGGTGTAGACACAGTGAGGAGGGCCACTGTTCTTGTCCCATAGGATTTTGATGTGTCTCAGAACTCTCTGTCCAGGAAATCAAAAGGGAAAGCATTTATCTCTTGGTTCTCATTTCCCATTAGTCAAAGATGAGTTCTTGGACAGAGGGTAGTTTCCTTGTATTTCTGGATTGTACATGTATGAGTGCCAATGGGTTCCCACAGATCTTCCTGAGCCTTGGCATCAAAAGAGCCCTGGGGCAGGAAGCAAGAGGTGTATGGTACATTAGGTGGGTGTTCTCAGGTTGTACGACTTCCCTGGTGGCTCAGATGGTAAAGCATCTGTCTACGATGTGGGAGACCCAGGTTCGAGCCCTGGGTTGGGAAGATCCCCTGGAGAAGGAAACGGCAATCCACTCTAGTACTATTGCCCGGAAAACCCCATGGACAGAGGAGGCTGGTAGGCTACAGTCTATGGGGTCGCAAAGAGTCAGACACGACTGAACGACTTCAATCAATCCTCTCAGGTTGTACTGGCAAGGAGTGGGTGGAAACCAGTTCTGGAATTGACCTCTAAGGCTGGGACTGGACTACTAGGTAAAGCCAGTAGGATTTAAGTGGTGTCTAACTCCATGGACAGAGGAGCCTGGCCTACTACATTCCATGGCATCTCAAAGAGTTGGGCACAGCTTAGCAACTGAACAACAGATTCAATACAGTTGTCTGCTGAGTTGTATATATAAAAATCTAATTAAGATGCACATGTGAGCCATTTTATTATATTTTCATATCATCTGCTGCCTCTTCCTTAAAGGTGGACAGTTTCTGCTCCTGACTCTCTTCCTCTTTCATTTATGGTACTGCCCTAGCTATAAATCTAGTAGTGACTGTGATCTCTCTTCTCCAGTCCCCATATTCAACTGTTCACAAGTCCCAAAGCTTTAAAGTGCATGCATGCTATTACCCAAATCTATTCTTTCTTGCCTATTTCTATTAATATAGCTCTCCTTGTTGTTATTTAGTTGCTAAATTGTGTCCAACTCTTTGAGACCCAGTGGACTGTAGCCCACCAAGCTTCTCTGTTCATAGGATTTCCCAGGCAAGAATACTGGAGTGTGTTCCCGTTTCCTTCTCCAAGGTGTCTTTCTGACCCAGGAATCAAACCTACATTTCCTGCTTGGCAGGATGACTCTTTCTTTTACCACTGAGCCAGCTTGGAAGCTCATGGGTCCCATTGGTGGCTAATTATTTGGGATATCTTTCTTCTTTGTTTGTGATGGTCTTGGGCAATTAGACATATAAAATGATTCATACTGTCTTTGTAAGCCTTGACAACTCACCATGATTAGTGAGGAAAGTAAAATCTCGTTTGGAGATTTCATTGAACAATATGATTATTAGAATACGAAAAAATCTTCTTCTAGGGAAAAATCTTCTTCTAGGGAAACTGGTAGGATTGGAATAATGAAATAAAACAAAGGGCATGGAAAATGATTCTTACAGCATTTCAAGAAATTTGCAAAATATACACTTCATATTTGTTCCTTCAGTAAAGCCATGAACTATATATTTCCTGTATATGAAGTTTTCATTTCAGTGTGTTGATTAATAAACATTCAAACAGATGTCACATAACTTCTGAGGGTGAAGATATTCAAAATGTATAAAGAAGTCGACATGAAAATTGTAGTATTTACCAATTGCATGTTGAGTAAAGTATGATGAAAATAATATGTAAAGTTCTTAAGAAAAATTCTGTGTGCATTATTGGGGATAAGAATAGTGCCCATTTTATAGAGTTATTTTGAGGATTAAATGAGTTAGTAGATGCAAAGTCCTTGGAGCAGTTTTGATATACATATATACAATTAATGTTTACAATTAACATATACAACTAATGTTTATTACTATTATATCACTTTTCCAATTTTAGCTAAATATTTAAATATTTTCCTAAGTTTTAATAAATTGACTAGAACATAAATGTTTGAAAATTAATCATGTGAATCTTGAAAATGTCTTCCTCTTTTTTCTTCAATATGTAACTTGTCTAAAGCAGTCTTTTACTTTGCACATGTTCGTGAGTGTGTGTGTGTGTGTGTGTGTGTGTGTGTGTGTGTGTGTGTGTAGTGAGAGGTTGCTCACAAAGCTATTTGCTATTTAATTAACAAAACTCTAGAGGAATACTCTTTGCTTTTTGTATTTCAGAACCTAAAATTGTTAGCAATTAATACAACAAGCCAGGTCGGTAGGTGCCCAATATGCTACTGGAGAAGAGTAGAGAAAAATAACTTAAGAAAGAATGAAGAGATGGAGCCAAAGCAAAAACAACACCCAGTTGTGGATGTGAAGGGTGATGGAAGTAAAGTCTGATGCTGTAAAGAGCAATATTGTATAGGAATACAACCTGGAATGTTAGGTCCATGATTCAAGGCAGACTGGAAGTGGTTAAAGAGGGCTTCCCTTGGGCTTTCCTTGTTACTCAGCTGGTAAAGAATCTGCCTGCAATGTCGGAGACCTGGGTTTGATCCCTGGGTTGGGAATATCCCCTGGAGAATGGAAAGGCTATCGAATCCAGTATTCTGGCCTGGAGAATTCCATGGACTAGTCCATGGGATCGCAAAGAGTCAGACATGCCTGAGCAACTTCCACTTTCACTTTCAAACAGGAGATGGCAAGAATGAATATCAGCATTTTAGGAATCAGTGAACTAACATGGACTGGAATGGGTGGATTTAACTCAGATGACCATTATATCTACTACTTTTGGCAAGAATCCCTTGGAAGAAATGGAGTAGCCATCATAGTCAACAAAAGAGTCCAAACTGCAGTACCTGGATGCAATCTCAAAAACAACAGAATGCTTTCTGTTCGTTTCCAAGGCAAACCATTCAATATCACAGTAATCCAAGTCTATGCCCTAACCAGTAATGCTAAAGAAGCTGAAGTTAAACAGTTCTATGAAGACCTACAAGACCTTCTAAAACTAACAATCAAAAAAGATGCCCTCTTCATTATAGGGGTCTGGAGTGCAAAAGTAGGAAGTGAAGAGCTACCTGGAGTAAAAGGCAAATTTGGCCTTAGAGTACAAAATGAAGCAGGTCAAAGGCTAACAGCGTTTTGCCAAGAGAACGCACTGATCATAGCAAATACCATCTTCCAACAACACAAGAGAAGACTACATATGTACATCATTAGATGGTCAATGCTGAAATCAGATTGGTTATATTCTTTGCAGCTAAAGATGGAGAAGCTCTATACAGTCAGCAAAAACAAGACAAGCAGCTGACAGTGGCTCAGATCATGCACTCCTTATTGCCAAAATCAGACTTAAATTGAAAAAGTAGGGAAACCACTAGATCATTCAGGTATGACCCAAATCAAATCCCTTACAATTACACAGTGGAAGTGACAAATAGATTCAAGGGATTATATCTGATAGAGTGCCTGAAGAACTATGGATGGAGGTTTGTGACATTGTACAGGAGGCAGTGATCAAGACCATCCTGAAGAAAAAGAAATGCTAAAAGGCAAAATGGTTGTCTGAGGAGCCCTTACAAATAGCTGAGAAAAGAAGAGAAATGAAAAGCAAAGGGGAAAAGGAAAGATATATCTATCTTAATGCAGAGTTCCAAAAAATAGCAAGGAGAGATAAGAAAGCCTTCCCCAGCAATCAATGCAAAGAAATAGAGGAAAATAATAGAATGGGAAAGACTAGCGATCTCCTGTATAAAATTCAAGATGGCAAAGGAATATTTCATGCAAAGATGGGCACAGTAAAGGACAGAAATGGTATGGATTGAACAGAAGCAGAGAAGATATTAGAAAAAGTGGCAAGAATCCACAGAAGAACTATACAAAAAAGATCTTTATGACCCAGATAACCATGATAGTGTGATCACTCACCTAGAACCAGACATCCTAGAATGCGAAGTCAGGTGGGCCTTAGGAAGCATCACTACAAACAAACCCAGGGGATGTGATGGAATTCTAGAGCTATTTCAAATCCTAAAAGATGATGCTGTGAAAGTGCTGCACTCAATAGGCCAGCAAATAGGAACACTCATCAGTGGTCACAGAACTGGAAAAAATCAGTTTTCATTCCAATCCTAAGGAAAGGCAATGCCAAAGAATGTTCAGACTCTTGCACAATTGCACTCATCTCACATGCTAACAAAGTAATGCTCAAAATTCTCCAAACCAGGCTTCAACAGTACATGAACCATGAACTTCCAGATATTCAAGCTGGATTCAGAAAAGGCAGAGGACCAGAGATCAAATTGTCAA
Source organism: Capricornis sumatraensis (assembly GCF_032405125.1). NCBI lineage: Eukaryota > Metazoa > Chordata > Mammalia > Artiodactyla > Bovidae > Capricornis > Capricornis sumatraensis. The sequence goes on along the minus strand of NC_091085.1, from coordinate 35,501,521 downwards.
CATCTGCTGGATCATCAAAAAAGCAAGAGAGTTCCAGAAAAACATCTATTTCTGCTTTATTGACTATGCCAAAGCTTTTGACTGTGTGGATCTCAGCAAACTGTGGAAAATTCTTCAAGAAATGGAAATACCAGACCACCTGACCTGCCTCAGAAATCTGTTTCCAGGTCAAGAAGCAACAGTTAGAACTGGACATGGAACAACAGACTGGTTTCAGATTGGGAAAAGAGTACGTCAAGGCTGTATATTGTCACCCTGCTTATTTAACTTATATGCAGAGTACAACACGTGAAATCCCAGTCTGGATGAAGCACAAGCTGGAATCAAGATTGCTGGGAGAAATATCAGTAACATCAGATATGCAGATGACACCACCCTTATAGCAGAAAACAAAGAACTAAAGAGCCTCTTGATGAAAGTGAAAAGAGAAGAGTGAAAAAGTTGGCTTAAAACTCAACAATCAGAAATCTAAGATCATGGCATCTGGTCCCGTCACTTCATGGCAAATAGATGGGGAAACAATGGAAAGAGTGACAGACTTTATTTTTTTTTTGGCTCCCGGATCAGTGCAGATGGTGAGTGCAGCCATAAAATTAAAAGACACTTGCTCCTTGGAAGAAAAGCTATGACCAACCTAGAGAGCATATTAAAAAGCAGAGACCTTACTTTGCCAACAAAGGTCCATCTAGTCAAGGCTATTGTTTTTCCAGTAGTCATCTATGGATGTGAGAGTTGGACTATAAAGAACACTGCATGCTGAAGAATTGATGCTTTTGAACTGTGGTGTTGAAGAAGACTCTTGAGAGTCCCTTAGACTGCAAGGAGATCAAAGCAGTCAATCCTAAAAGAAATCAGTCTTGAATATTCATTGGAAGGACTGATGCTGAAGCTGAAACTCTAATACTTTGGCCACCTGATGGGAAGAACTGACTCATTTGAAAAGACCCTGATGCTGGGAAAGATTGAAGTCAAGAGGGAAGGGATGACAGAGGATGAGATAGTTGGATGGCATTGCCGACATGATGGACATGAGTTTGAATAGGCTCTGGGAGTTGGTAATGGACAGGGAAGCCTGGCATGCTGCAGTTCACTGGGTCACAAAGTGTCAGACATGATTGAGTCACTGAACTATACTGAATACAACAAGTACTCAATCCACTATAGTCACTCTAATGATCAAATTATAAAATATGATTCTTAATGGGGTAGACATTCTTTTTCTTCAGTATCTTTTATAATTGGAATATTCTACATTTAATTATGAGAAATTCTTTGTGTTTTCTAATTTATTGATATAGTTATTTTGTAATTAAACATAATGCTGGTTGAAATATGGTGTCTACTCTGAGGCCCCATGAAGTGTAGCCTGCCACACTCCTCTGACCATGGAATTTTCCAAGAATACTGGAGTGGGCTGCCATTTCCTTCTCCGGGGCATCTTCCTGACCTGGGATTGAACCTGCATCTCATGTGTCTCCTCTGTTGGCAGGTGGATTTTTTAACACTGTGCTACTTGGGAAACTTTGAAACTGGTTGAAAGGCATTAGATCAACTCCAAAACACCCTTACTGACACTTTGTAGGGGAAAAAACAGTTATGATAGTTGCAGTGAAATAAGGCCACTATTCAGTCATTGTCTGGGCAGTTGTTTTCTTGAAGAAGACCAAGAACCTACCTGCCTGCCAGGACGTGACTCAAGTCATCCATTCTATTTAAGGTGAATTGCTTTCACTTTCCTTTGGCTGGAAGACTCAAAGGGAAAAGGGTCACAATCATGCTCTGATGCTCAGTACTGCTTCTGCAGTCTTTTCATTGGCACAGGAACATAATACAATGGAGATATCAATCAATGCAGATCTCAGTCCAAAAAGCTTCCCTTGAAAATCAGATAACAGAAACACTTCATTCTAGCAGACTTTTCTACTTACCAGCAGACTGCACAGGTTGATCGCCAAGGGTTTTGTAAATGAAAAGCCTCACGCCCTTAATGCATCCAGGCAGGGGATAATTCTGAAGTGGAATTTAGCAAAAAACCATGTGAAACATCACAAAAGATTGTACTATGCCACACAGGTAGCTCCAGGGAACATAATGTGTTATTCACCACTGATCGTATCACCTCCTGCCTGTCCATTCAACACAGAAGCCCAAACAAATTCTTGCTTCTCTAAAAGAGTTTTCTGCTTTATTGTTTTCCAATTTTTACAATATCAGTTAAGAAAAGAGTAATTACTTGGAGAAAAATGTGAAATAAAATTACTGCATTTTTGATCATGACATTAACTTAAAGATTTTTCCATAATAATTTGGAGCAGTTCAGGGCAGTGTGACCTCACAGTGGTGGCTGGAGTCCTCACATTGGTCCCGTTACAGTTAGCAGGAATTGTGAGTGTTATTCCATACAAAATATTGTGACAGTTTACCCCACAGAGCCTTGACACTGTGGAAACAGGAGGTCATTGGTAAAATAATCTGGAAATAAAAGTTAACGTGATGAAATCCATATTTTGATAGGGAAGCAACTTGGGAACAAAATAATATACTGGGAGGCAAAATCTGGATGCTCAAATGGATCCTTGATTTTGTAAATATCTTGGGCTTGATAATTATCAGATACTATATTTGATATTGCCCACCAGAGTATGGTTTAAGCCCTTACAGGGAAAAACAAACAAAGAATAGCATAGCATGCTGTTCCTGAAATACAGAATGAAGTTAAGAACTAGATGTTTGCTGGCCCAATTAAGATTTAAAGTTTAGTTATAACCAAAATGAAATTTTAGTAAAGATTTATTGAAGACAAAACAAAGAAGTTAAAAAAAAAGCAGAAGGGAAAACACTCTAAATTTCAGTTTTAAGCTGTTTTGCTGCTGCTGCTAAGTTGCTTCAGTCTTGTCCAACTCTTTGAGATCGCATAGACTGTAGACTGCCAGGTTCCTCTGTCCATGGGATTCTCAAGGCAAGGATACTGGAGTGAGTTGTCATGCCTCCTCCAGGAGATCTTCCCTAACCCACGGATCGAACCCAGGTCTCTTATGGGAGCTCTTTATCACTAGTGCCACCAGGTTGGTTTAGAATTTCTGTAAACAGCTTTAAATCGAGTTTTGCTAAAGATGATCACCTTTGTTTTCTTGATTGAAGAACATTTTCATTTTTAGATTTATAAATACAGATTATAATGATCAACCCATTTTTTCCATTTTTTTCCATTTTCCATTTTACATAATCTATTTTATTCCAGTTACTTTTAAATACACATATGTCTTCAGTATTTGTCCACTTATGAACCAGAAAATCACAAAAGATGAAAGAATATCATCACTTGTTCTTTTAGAAAAACAGAGTAGTTCATATTATTATCCCAAAATATTACTTGATGAAGTCCTTTCTGTCTAGTCACTAGGCAGACAAAAACACTGTATTTGTTTCTCTTTTGTCACCTACCAAGATTATTCACTCACCATGCTTGAATCTGAGAAAATTCATATGGAATATTATCATCTGAAGGCTCATAGTCTAGGATTTTTATATATCAGTTTCATCATCATTCTAGTCTAGCGCAGCTGTTTGTCATTTTACATTCCTCTTCTGATTCATCTAATAATTGTGAATCATCATCCTCTGTCAATAGTCTTCTCTTGCCAGTATGAGCAGAAAATAAAATTTCTGAATTCTAAACTGAGTTCAGTGAAAGCTAAACGCAGACTACAAATATTGTCTCCAGGCTTCTTTCCTCTTTTCTTGAAAGATAATGATGCAATACTTTGGTCAACTCAAAATGAAAAATTAAAGATGATGCAATAGTGATTTTTTTTTTTTTACTGTTGCTTCATTCTTCCAGATGATTCTATAGATTTTCTCTTATTAATCTTTCTTAGTATTGTTGATACTAATCAATGATAATTGATGAAGCAATTCTTAGAGTGATGAAATTGAAAGTTGTTTCAAGATAAAGTATGTTGGATTTATAGAAAGGTTATATGGACATCTTTCGTAATTGTGATACAGAATGGATTTTATTCCATTAAAAAATAGTAAATTTTCCCTTTGTTCTTTGCAAGACTTTTAATGAAGAATAAGTGTCATGAAATACCAATCCTTACAAATAGAAATTCTCATCAAAGAAATTCAAAAGCTAAAATTTTGTTTAGTGGACTCTAATGATATATCAAGAGTTATGGGAGTCAAGAGGTCACTAGATCATGTTTCAATAGATGGCAAGATAAGGATTAAAATTATTTTCCTCAAGAATGTTGCCTTAGACATTCCAGACAAAAAGGTATTCTTCATGATGTGTTCTTACACTATCACGTAATTCTCCTTGGTACTCTCAATCACAGTTAATCAAAGTTAATTATTTGGCTAATGCCTGAGTATACTCCAGGCTTCCCAGGTGGCTCAGCAGGTAAAGAATCCATCTGCAATACAGGAGACTTTAAAGAGACATGGGTTTGATTCCTGGGTCAGGATGACCCCCTGAAGGAGGCATGGCAACTGGAGAATCTGGTTCTTGCCTGGACAATGCCATGGGCGGAGGAGCCTACAGGAAGAGGCTATACTACGGCAGGCTACAGTTCCTAGTATCTCAGAGTCAGGCATGACTGAAGTGACTGAGCCCATATGCAATAGACACATGCCATCTGTCTGTAAATTACACGAAGGGAGGAACTTTATCATGTTTTCATTATGGTATTCTCAACTACGTAACAGAGAACCTGGCTCATACAGATTGCCTAGGAAGAACTAGTAAGTGAGCGAAAGAAAAAAATGAATCTGTAAAGGCCATTTTGTTCACCTACACGGATAAGAGGTCACATAGTCTATTCTATTGTCGCCTTCAGTAAAAGGGAACTTTTTTTCCAAGGCAATCCGTTTCCATTTCAGAGAGCTCAGACTTATAAAGTTAGGCCATATAGTTGTAGAGTTCTGGAACCAGACTACTGGATTTAAAATCTGTCTATGACCCTCACTAAAGTGTAACTTTGGGCAAGCCATGTAACCCTTATGTGGCTCAGGCTCCAGAACTGTAAATTGGAAATAACATCAGTATCTTCTTATAGGAGTGTTGTCAGGATTAAATGACTTATTATGAACACCTATAAGAGTGTCTAGCTCTTAACAGGCATTATATAAGCACTTGGCTGTTACGATCATCATCATAATCAAGTGTATTATTATACTGACATGAAATCAGAACACCTAGTACTTCTAACCATTGATTCTCATTCTATTCCTAGAGTCTTCCCAAAGCAATATCACCAATATAACAGCTATCCAACTGTATGGAGGTTAGCTGTTTTTTCCTCCTTAAACTGAATATCCTCCTTGCTTAAGTGTTTCTCAAAATATTAGTGTTTTCTCTCTTGTTATTACTCTGGTCCCCTGAGTCTAAATGCTTGACCATAATTTGGCTTCTTCTTACAGTCCAGTGTTAGCACTGGATGCAGTTCTCCAAGAATAGTCTAACCAGCTCATAATGGGGCCATTCCTTCCTTTGACCCAAACACTTTGTGTCCATCACCAAAGTTTGGGATTGCATTATTTATTTTGGCAGAAACCGCCCATTGTTGAATTTCAATAGAATTACTGTTATATAAAGTATGCATTTTTGTCTCTTGTACAACTTAAAAGATATGTATCTTCCACATTATAAACTTCCATAATTTTTAATATAAGTAGGTTAATTTATATTTAATAATAAAATTATATATGTTTAGCAATTAAAATTTGATTTTTTTCATGTAGATCCTGTTTTTTAATATCAAAAGAAATTCATGTGATAGAAGTTCTTGTAACTTCTATTTTATAACTGAGGAGACTGGGATAAAGAAAGATCAAGTAACTTTCCCAGGAAAATATAACCAATCATTGACAGAACTATCACTATTAACACAAATAACTTTTTTTCTTTACTCTTTGACTTATGTTTCTATAAATGGTTATTGTTATAATTCATATGATTAGATTTGGCATTGGCTAGATTTGATATCCCTTTTGGATTTATCTTATCAACTTGGAAGTAGTCTTCCTCTTATAGATTATTAAAATGTTGAGCTAGCTAGTTAGGACAGCATCAATGTGGATTATCTAGAAGTTTTTTTTTTTTAATTCAAGTATAGTTAATTTACAGTGTGTGAGTTTTTGGTCTGCAGGAAAGTGATTCACATATATACACGCATGTACATACACACATTTACTTTTTCATGTTCTTCTCCATTGTAGTTTATTATAAGTTACTGAATATGGTTACCTCTGCTCTATAGTAGATCCTCGTTGTTTATCTACTATATATATAGTAGTTTATCTCTGCTAATCCCAAACGCCTAATTTATCCCTCCTATCCTGCCTTCCCCTTTAGTAACCATAAATTTGTTTCCTGTGTTTTCTGTTTCTGTTTTGTAAATAAGTTCTTTTGTAACATATTTTAGATTTCATATATAAGTGGTATCATGTATTTGTCTTTCTCTGACTTGTTTCACTTAGTATGATAAGGTGCAGGTCCACCTATGTTGCTGCAGATGATATTATTCCATTCTTTTATGGTTGAGTAGTATTTTGTTGTATATATGTACCACATCTTCTTTATGCATTCATGTTTAGGTTGCTTCCATGTTTTTTTTTTCTTTACACATATATACATTATTTTAAAATATTATTTTCCATTATGGTTTAGTCTAGGAGACTGTACTATTTATACATGCACACATACATACATATATACACCATTTTTATCCATTTATCTGTCAGTGGATATTTAGGTGGCTTCAGTGTCTTGGCTATCATAAATCGTGCTGCTGTCAACTTTGGCATGCGTGTATCTTTTTGAGTTAGAGTTTTTTCCACATGTTTAGTAGTTGGATTGTTGGATCATATGGGGATTATATTTTTAGTTTTTTAAAGAAACTTTCATACTATTTTACACAGTGGCTATACTAGTCTAAATTCCCACCAACAGTTTAGGAAGTTTCCTTTGTCTATACCCTGTCCATCATTTATTATTTGTAAACTTAATAATGGTCATTTTGACTGGTATGAGTTGATACTTCACTGTAGTGTTGATTTGCATTTCTCCAATAATTAGCAATGTTGAACATTTTTTCATGTGCTTTTTGGCCTCCTGTATGTCTTCTTTTCGTACTGTTTATGGGGTTCTCATGGCAAGAATGCTGGAGTGGTTTGCCTTTCCCAAGTGAAGGTGGAAGCAGTGACAGATTTTATCTTCTTGGGCTCCAAAACCACTGTGGACAGTGACTGCAGCCATGAAATTAGATGACTGCTTCTTGGAAGAAAAGCTATGACAAACCTAGACAGTGTATTAAAAAGCAGAGGAATCACTTTGCTGACAGAGTTCCATATAGTCAAAGCTATGGTTTTTCTAGTAGTCTGTACAGATGTGACAGTTGGACCATAAAGAAGGTAGTGTGCACAAGAATTGATGCTTTTGAATTGTGGTGCTGAAGAAGACTCCTGAGAGTCCTTTGGACAGCATGGAGATCAAACCAGTCAGTCCTAAAGGAAATCAACCCTGAATATTCACTGGAAGGACTGATGCTGAAGCTCAAGTTCCAATACTTTGGCCACCTGATGTGAAGAGCCTACTCACTGGAAAAGACCCTGATGCTGGGAAAGATTTTTGGCAAAAGAAGAAGCAGGCAGCAGAAGATGAGATGATTAGATAGCATCCACAACTCAATGGCCATGAATTTGAGCAAACTCTGAGAGACAGTTAGGGACAGGGAAGCCTGGCATGCTGCAATCCATGGGGTCACAAAGTCGGTCATGACTTAGTGACTAAACAACAACAACAAAGTGTCATCTTTGATGAAATGTGTATTTAGGTCTTCTATTTGTTTGGTTTCTGTTATTGAATTATATGAGCCGTTTGTATATTTTGGAAATTAAGCCCTTGTTGGTCTTTGCAAACTTGTTTTTGAGTCTCAGACTTTTTGAAATATCTTTTTATTAGACTATCAGCCCACTGTCCTAATATTTTTGAACTATTTGTAGTCTCAGTTCCAGAATTTTCAGAAATTCATAATGATACTGTTTCTTCTCTTTCCTACTCCTGAATGGAGACAACCTTAGGCAAAATTCTCATAGATTTGCTCAGATTGTGCTTAAACTAATTGGAAATATACAATTGCATTTTCCTCACATTTCCAAACACATATATGGAGTGATAAATATGCATAAGAAATATGTGTAGTAGAGAGATACTGTTTGGATTTTTCTCTTTGCATGTGGTGAAAGCTTATGAATAGACAGGCCATGTGGTCAGATTTTTAACAGTTCTTACACTGGCCTCAATTATTTGTCTGCTTATTAAAGAAAGTTATATTACAGGCTTCTTTGTGTCTGTGGACCTAAAATGTTTACCCTTTTTGTGCATATTCCATTAAATTCAATGTTCCCAAATATTATGTATACATTATTATTTCTTAAAGTATACATCATTAAATCCCACATCTCAAAGAAATTTTCTGCTGGGGTTCATTTCTGTTTCACCCATTCCTCTATTCACATTTTCTATACTACCTTGTCATATACCTTTAATTAGCTAGTATCTTTTTATATATTCACATCACATTTTTGTAAGGTAGATAAAAGAAATTGCTCTCAAGTGATGGGATTTTTACTCGCTGTGTTTCAGCTTAAAACATACTTTTTCCCCACAAAAGCTAGTTTTATAAACATTTGCCAAGCTGGCAGCACAAAGAAAATTGCTGACACAACTTAACTGCATCTATAATCGTGCAAATGATATGACTGCATAGGGATAGAAGAAGATAGAAGCAAAAATTGGGCTATATTTTCAAGTTAAGTCTCAGTGTGAAAAAAAGAGACCAATGCCACTTATTTATAATTGAAATTTTTGGAATATTTTTACTTTGTTGATACTTGGCCAGAGTGCTTAAAATAGAGATATGTGTCTTATGGTATACCAAGTGGAACTGTGTATTATATGCCAGTAGGTTAAAGGTCTAATGATTTGAGAAGAGACAGAAAATGCTGTGGTCTGGAAGAATTTACCAAAGCTTCAGGTTCATTCTTTCTTTCTTAATATTGAAGGAATATTATAGTGCCTTTCTCTATGGTGCCAGAGGGCTCATCATAATACCTACAAATTATATGTATTTTTAGGTTATTAGACTATTTTATCTGTTCTGTCATACCTCAGTCTTTAGCATAATATTTAGGAGCATGAACAATTTCTGCAGCTCCAGATATTTATCTGTATCTTTGCAATTTCCCATATTAGAATTATGGTTCTTATGAGTAGCTATTGAAGTCAGGTATTCTTGTTTAGTAAATTACTGCTGCAGTGTACAATATTCCTTTCTTCCCCATCAGTGTATCTTTTGTTGGATCTATAGTCCTTATTAGATAGAACAACTGATCTAATCCCAGACTTGCCTATTTCCACTTACCCACCAATGTGGCTTTGTCATTTACCACTTCTTAACCTTAGTTTTTAGGTCTCCAGAGTAACTAAATGAAACCCAGTTATCTCTAAACTGATCTAATCTAACCACCAAGGATCAATATGCTGGGTTTCTAAGAGTCTGGTAATGCTACTATAACTAACAGTTTTTGAATACTTAATTGTTTGCCAGGCACTCTTCTTAGCACTTTACTTGTGTGAAGGCCTTTAGTGTTTGTCAAAACTATGAGATGGGTATTGTAATTTTTCATGTTATAGGGGAGGAAAATGAGACACAGAAAGGTTAAGGAACTAGCTGTGGGTAACACAGCTTGGAAGTGGCAGAGCTGGAATTAGAATGCAGAAATCTGGATCCTGAACTTTCTTGCTTAGCAACTGTATCAGGATCCTTGTATCTAGCTTGTAGATAGATACCCTTCTTGTTGGAGCAGCCTTAGATAGGTTGTGAAGTAGACCATGTTCCTTCTGCTTCTAAGGGTGTTTCTTTCCTACATCAATCATGTCAAGTGCCTCATGGTACTCCTTGACATCCAGAGCTTGCCACTCTGAAACTTTTCCATGTATGAAAATAGTATGCACTAATTTTGTTTTCAACATTAAGTACTATTTCTTTAGAATTCTGCTTTCTGTTGAAAAACTGATAAGCAAATTCAAAGCAGGGGCAAAGCAACATGTTTAATGGCTACCTGTGTGATTAAACACTTGATTAACCCACTTCTGGGTTCAACTGATGCACACTGACAAGCCAAAAATTTTTTTCATGTCCCTTTCTGCTGCCCAATAAAATCAGAAATGGATGCATCTTCTAAAACATCTTGAATTTTCTTGGGATGTTTTACATTTCATATGAATCTTTGGTACTGCATTGATATGTACCTTGAAAACAGAAGAATGTGATTTTAAAAATGCATTTCTTAGAATCATAATTAAAAATAAAGCTAAAAATTAAGAAATTTCCATTTTAAGTTATAATATCTTTGTAAAAAGCCAAGATGGAAAACTTTATTAAAGTTATTTTACTGAACTAAGACCTAAGAGGATTTAAATTTAAGGTACTTTTAGTCCTTGAGCCTTGGTAATTGCAAGCTCACTGAAACACAACATTAATTTAAAAACTCTTGCAAAAGTGTTTGATTTATACTCTTCTTGTTTTGCCAAGTTTGTGGTTACATAATACTTTAGAGATAATTTTGAACTATTTGAACAGGGCTACTCTGAGATCATGTATAAACAATTTATGTGTCATTATACTGTCCACACTATTTTCTCCTTTGCTCTTTATTTTTCCAGAGGATTACAGCAGATGTTTCAGATTTGGTGAGAAAGGTCAGGTTGTTCTCTTCTCTCAATTGCCATTAGGAAGAATTCCAATGAAAATCTATTTGTAATAGTATGCTTAGACACAGTTGCATTTATACACTTGAAAATCAAGTTTACTTTCAGACAGTTATGGATGAAGTCATGGCTGCATTAGTTTAACTGTGAAGAGTAAAAGCTCTTGATCCACAGTAGAAATAAAAATTTAAGTGCTTCTTTAGGACCTTGTGCTCAGCTTCGATCTTGGCACTGTTCACACTACTCACATTTCCTATCTACTTGTCTACCCCTCCATTGCACTGGGAGTTCCTCAAGGCAGGCATCGTGTTTACACACGGGAGTATCTGCCTATCTCAGCACAGAAACTGCACGACCACAATGTTCTCATTCAATGTTTTTTTTTAGGGAATGAATAAATAAGTGGATTAATTTTGTGCCATTTCAATTTATTTCACCAAGTCACATTTATTTTTCTAGCAAACCACAGTTACCACATTATGGATGGGCATTGCAAGATACATTCACAATCTGTTGTGTGTGTGTATGTGTGTAGAAGTAAAGCATAAATATTGAGAATTGAGAAGGATGGTAGTTTTGTAAAGGTATAATATTAAAATATGGCAGTTGTAACACAATAATAAAAGTATATGATAGATTTGGGTGGAGAGAGCAACTATTTAGGTTATAATTTTCTAAGAAATTATAGAAGAAAGACATGATTTTATATGTACTAGTGAAGTCTTAGTTTATTTTTTTGTTCTTTTTTTCTTTAGTGACTTTTGAGTATTTTTACAAATTAGAGAAAAATCAGTCTTTGAGGACCTGTTGTATTTTGGGAGAGGTATAGCTAAGAAATAAATACCAATTAACTCTAAGGATGTGGTTCCAATGGTTCTGTTGTCATAAAGATGCTCAGGAAGAAAATCATCCTCAGTTGGTCAAAGGGCTGATAATTCACTAACAGATTTATAGCTTGGAATTTCTGTGTCTTTGATTTGGCCTGACTTTAACTCAGTTCAGTTCAGTTCAGTCTCTCAATCATGTCCGAATCTTTGCGACCCCATGAACCACAGCACGCCAGGCCTCCTTGTCCATCACCAACTCCCAGAGTTTACCCAAACCCATGTCCATTGAGTCGGTGATGCCAGTCAACCATCCTCATCCTCTGCTCCTCCTGCCCTCAATCTTTCCCAGCATCAGAGTCTTTTCAAATGAGTCAGCTCTTTGTATCAGGTGGCCAAAGTATTGGAGTTTCAGCTTCAACATCAGTCCTTCCAATGAATACTAAGGACCGATCTCCTTTAGGATAGACTGGTTGGATCTCCTTGCAGTCTAAGGGACTCTCAAGAATCTTCTCCAACACCACAGTTCAAAAACATCAATTCTTCGGTGCTCAACTTTCTTTATAGTCCAACTCTCACATCCATACATGACTACTGGAAAAACCATAGACTTGACTAGATGGACCTTTGTTGGCAAAGTAATGTCTCTGCTTTTGAATATGCTATCGAGTTTGCTCATAACTTTCCTTCCAAGGAGTAAGCATCTTTTAATTTCATGGCTGCAAGTCTGACACTGTTTCCACTGTTTCCCTATCTATTTCCCATGAAGTGATGGGACCAGATGCCATGATCTTCGTTTTCTGAATGTTGAGCTTTAAGCCAACTTTTTTCTCTCCTCTTTCACTTTCATCAAGAGGCTTTTTAGTTCTTCTTTACTTTCTGCAGTAAGGGTGGTGTCTTCTGCATATCTGAGGTTATTGATATTTCTCCTGGCAATCTTGACTCCAGCTTGTGTTTCCTCCAGCCCAACATTTCTCATGATGTACTCTGCATATAAGTTACATAAGCAGGGTGATGATATACAGCCTTGATATTCTCCTTTTCCTATTTGGAACCAGTCTGTTGTTCCAGGTCCAGTTCTAACTGTTGCTTCCTGACCTGCATATAGGTTTCTCAAGAGGCAGGTCAGGTGGTCTGGTATTCCCATCTTTTTCAGAATTTTCCACAGCTTATTGTGATCCACACAGTCAAAAGCTTTGGCATAGTCAGTAAAGCAGAAATAGATGTTTTTCTGGAACTCTCTTGCTTTTTCCATAATCTAGTGGATGTTGACAATTTGATCTCTGGTTCCTCTGCCTTTTCTAAAACGAGCTTGAACATCTGGAAGTTCACAGTTCACGTATTGCTGAAGCCTGCCTTGGAGACTTTTGAGCATTACTTTACTAGCCTGTGAGATGAGTGCAATTGTGCGGTAGTTTGAGCATTCTTTGGCATTGCCTTTTTTTTGGGATTGGATGAAAACTGACCCTTTCCACTCCTGTGGCCACTGCTGAGTTTTCCAAATTTGCTGACATATTGAGTGCGGTACTTTCACAGCATCGTCTTTCAGGATTTGAAACAGCTCAACTGGAATTCCATCACCTCCACTAGCTAAGCCTAATATCATCATCTTGCACAAGCCTTATACTTTCTACCAGTAAGTCATTTGTTGCAAAGGGAGGCAACAATTTAAGCAGCCTACAGAAGATGTTTAGTTTAATGTATAAATTTTTATTTAGTTTTTTATTAATAGAGATAGTCCTTGCTATTATTCAAAATTCAGTGGGAATGACTGCTGGTGTGGAACAATGAATGGCATCATGATTAATGGGAAAAATAATAAATCTTACTGACAATTCCCTAACAATTTTATGACCTTCAGTAATATATTCTATTATTATTTGTATTTGTGTTTAGTTTTTTTGTTTTTAAAAAAGAATTATTTTATATTGAAGTATACTTGATTAATATTGTGTTAGTTCTCGGTATGTAACTGATTCAGATATACATGTACATCTATTCTTTTTTTCAAATTCTTATCCCATTTAGGTTATTACAGAATATTTTAATTGAATTTAGTTTTGAATCTTATCTTTCTCCACTACTAAGCAATGAACTCTTTGAAGGAAGAATCTTTGTCTCACTGTCAGTAGTACTTAGCACAGTGCCTGATTGATTGAAAGGATGCTTGAGGTAAGTTAGGACAAGAGTATAGTTCCTACTGACAAACTGCTTAAAATTAAACTTGACTTTTGTCTAACACAATCATCTCTGATCATCTGATTTTGGGTACTTCAGTATGCTGGGCTGGCAGTGATCAAGGCTGCACTCAGTGATGCATTTCAGATCTTGTCAGGTCATCTTAAGGTGAGATCTATAAAAATTAAGGAGTTCTTAAAACCTGGAATAGTTCAGACAAATCATAGATCACTGATTCTTGGTTACTTTCATAGAAATTCGTTGTGAGGGGTTTTCCAATTAAAACGGCATGTGTTACTCTTCTTTCATCTTAATCAATATCATGGTAAATTCTAATTCACAGATCACAGCTCCATGTCTACTTGCCTTCATGCAGGTGAATTCTACAAGTATTATGTTAGCTCAGTGATTATAAAATAACCACTGAGAATGGTTGAAATTACAACACAGACATCTCAGCCATTATCACCTGACTGTTTTTAGTAGATAACCTAATCTTATTTATCTGATAAAGGGCAACCTGGATTCCATGAATTTTGAAAAATATTTTATTGGAGTATAGTTGATTTACCATGTTGTGTTAGTTTCAGGTGCAGAACAAGGTGAATTAGTTATATATATGTGTGTGTGTGTGTGTGTGTGTGTGTGTGTGTGTGTGTGTGTGTGTGTGTGTGTGTGTGTGTATTCCTGGAGAAGGAAATAGCAACCCACTCCAATATTCTTGCCTGGACTATCTCATGGACAGAGGGTCCTGGAAGGCTACAGTCCATGGGGTTGCAAAGAGTTGGACACGACTGAGTGACTTCTCTTTCTTTCTTTTTTTTATATGTATATCTATAGCCACTCTTTTAGATTCTTATCCCATGCATTTTTTTTTCCCTGAGGAAAAATATTCATGCAGAAGTAGGTCTCAGAGGACTTCTATCACTAAAACATTTAATAGAAATGACCCCCAATCAGGGCTTTGGACAGTAATTCTGTATGAGATGATTATATCTCTGTGGTTTCTTAGCACCACTCCTGTCATAATTTTCTCTGTCTGCACTAGCCTGGCTCAGATTTTGAATATACATTTTTCAGGATCTCTTGCCAGCTGGCTTGCTGCTATGTCTATCATAGGGGATATTGTTAGAAAATCAAAAGGCTAGAAATTGGAAAAAACTTCCTCTTTTGGGCTTCAATGACATTGCAATTATTGGCAGTACCTGGAATTTTCTGGGAGTTTCTTCAGCAACAGTAATAGTGGAGTGATTCTGGACTCCAGCGTAGTAGCTTGTAAAAGGGGCGGGGGGCTGGGGGGGGGGAGACTTTTCAGTAATTCCTACCCAGGTCCAGGTAGCTCATTTCTGACAGATATTGAACTGACTACAGTAGCATCTCCAAAGTGGAATAGTAGGTGCAGACTAGTGGGTTCTAGCCTAGAAGTTTTAGCAGTCTTTGTCTAAAACTAGTCTAGTCAAGGCTATGGTTTTTCTAGTAGTCATGTATGGATATGAGAGTTGGGCTATAAGGAAAGCTGAGTGCCGAAGAATTGATGATTTTGAACTGTGGTGTTGGAGAAGACTCTTGAGAGTCCCTTGGACTGCAAGGAGATCAAAGCAGTCAATCCTAAAGGAAATCAGTCCTGAATATTCATTGGAAGGACTGATGTTAAAGCTGAAACTCCAATGCTTTGGCCACTTGATGTGAAGAAGTGACTTATTTGAAAAGACCTGGTTGCTGGGAAAGATTGAAGGTGGGAGGAGCAGGGGATGAAAGAGGATGAGATGGTTGGATGGCATCACTGACTCAATGGACATGAGTTTGAGTAAACTTCCAGAGTTGGTGATGGACAGGGAAGCCTGGCATGTTGCAGTCCATGGGATTGCAAAGAGTCAGACACAACTGAGTGACTGAACTGAACTGAGTTGATTTCAACTCCCCTTCTGCTTTTTTTTCCATCTACTTTTCAATATAACTCCTTCCCTATATTAACGTCCCTCTATGTGCTATACCTTGGATGCATTATGTGGTTTTTTTTTTTTTTTTTGAGCAGACACTGTCCTTTTAGATATCTTTAGATATCTAGTCACTGAACAAAAAGTTACCCAATACCACTGTGTACAATATGCACAAAGACATATGTACAAGTGTGGCTAAATTTCTGTTTGTTTTTGAGAATGAATCTCCAAATAAGCTATTGAGTCATACATACAGTAAATATAAAACCCAGATTCAATTATAGTATTTCTTGGTTCTCTCAATGATAATGCTTAACTTTCATCACTGTGTTGTGAGCCTCAGGGAATGGGAACTGTGTTTTTGTATTTCCAGAAATTAACTTAGTGGCACAAGGTCACTTAGAGACCCTTTTCCCTCCTGATCCATTCTCAGACTATAGCCAGTGTGCTATATTGACTAAATCTCCTTTTTACTACATAAAATCACTGTGTCTCTTCACTGACCTTAGAATAAAACCCAAGTTTTTTGTGTGTGGCTTGCCTGGATCATTAATTTTTGTGCATTGTTTACTTTTCTACTTTTATCTCTTGCCTCTTGATCAGACTTTTCAAATATTTTTGTTCTACCATGACTGAACAATTTGAAGGCCAGTGGGATTTGCTTACAAAACTTCCAAGGGACTAGGGAAACATATTCTTGGAGGGCACAGACCAAACCTTGTGCACACCAGGACCCAGGAGAAAGGACCCCATAAGAGAATGAGCCAGACTTGCCTGTTAGTTTCCAGGATTCTCCGGCAGAGGCACAGGTTGAAAGTAAAGTCTGATTCTGTAAAGAACAATATGGCATAGGAACCTGGAATGTTAGGTCCATGAACCAAGGTAAATTGAAAGTGCTCAAACAGGAGATGGCAAGAGTGAACATCAACATTTTAGGAATCAATGAACTAAAATGGACTGGAATGGGCAAATTTAATTTTGATGACCACTTATCTACTACGGTGAGCAGTAGTGTTCAACACCCTGCTTATTTAACTTATAGTGGAGTACATCATTCAGGATGCCAGACTGGATGAAGCACAAATTAGAATCAAGACTGCAGGGAGAACTATCAATAAACTTAGATATGCAGATGACACTACCCTTATGGCAGAAAGTGAAGAGGAACTAAAGAGCCTCTTGATGAAAGTGAAAGAGGAGAGTGAAATAGTTGGCTTAAAACTCAACATTCAAAAAACCAAGATCATGGCATCCGGTCCCATTACGTCATGGCAAATAGATGGGGAAACAGTGGAAACAGTGTCAGACTTAATTTTCTTGAGCTCCAAAATCACTGAAGATGGTGACTGCAGCCATGAAATTAAAAGCTGCTTGCTCCTTGGAAGAAAAGCTATGACAAACCTAGACAGCATATTAAAAAGCAGAGACATTACTTTGCCAGCAAAGTTCTGTCTAGTAAAAGCTATGATTTTTTCAGTAGTTATGTATGGATACGAGAGTGGATCATAAAGAAAGGTGAGCATGGAAGAATTGCTGCTTTTGAACCATGGTGTTGCAGAAGACTCTTGAGAGTCCCTTGAATCACAAGGAGATCAAATCAATCAATCCTATGAAATCAGTCCTGAATATTTATTGGAAGGACTGATGCTGAAGCTGAAGCTCCAATACTTTTCCCACCTGGTGTGAAGAGCTGACTCATTGGAAGACTCTGATGCTGGAAAGATTGAAGGCAGGAGACAAAGACCAAAGAAGATGAGATGATTTGATGGCATCACCGACTCGATGGACATGTATTTGAGCAAGCTCCAGGAGTTGGTGATAGACAGGGAAGTCTGATGTGCTGCATTCCACGGTGTCACAAAAAGTTGGAAACAACTGAGCGACTGAACTGAACTGGATTGAACAATTTACAGTTCTGCCAAAGGCCCACACTGTTTCTTACCTCTGGGCACTGCCATATAGGTGACCTTTTAAATATGAGCCTTGTCTTCTCTTATTTCACTCCTATTTTCCAATGTATTTTCTCTAAGTATGCCTCAGTTTTCAGCTTTTTAATTGTTGTTTTTTCTTCATACTTTCCCAAGTCCTCCAGTCTGGCTTAGAAACCTTTTTAAATACCCCCAGTGCATTCTTCTTCTCAGTTATTATAGTGTTTAACATACTGCTTTGCAATTTCCTGCTTAATTACATCACAGCATGTTCAATAGGACTTTTTGTTATGCAGGGTTATCAGATAAATTCTTAAGTTGAAGAAGATCAGTACACCTGCATTCTAAAGATACCAGAAATCTGTTTCCAACCTTATCATGCTTTTCAGATTTTCCTGTAATCTCACTATCAACCCTACAAACATTTAACCAACCTACATAGAGAGGAGTCTAGACATACAGAGGAACTGGTTGCAAAGAAAGTCAATGAGGGATAATATGACATAGACCCCAAGGAATTACTTTGGATTTTTATTTCTTATTTGGGAGAGAGCTAAAAGGGCACTCTCTCTCTCTTTCTCTTTTTTGGCCAATTAAGAAAGTGTGATGTTTGAGTTTATGTGTCAACCTGGCTGGCCACAGCACCCAGATATGTTGTCAAACATTATAAATATTTTGGTGAGGTGAGGGTTTTTTTTTTTTTTTTTTTTGGATGAGACTAGCATTTAAATGGGTGGGTCTTGAGTAAACCAAATTGTCTTCGGTAATGTGAGTGAGTCTTACTAAATAAGTTGAAGGGCTGAATAGAAAGATAGACTGACCTTCTCCCAGCAAGAGGGAATTCTGCCAGCAGACAGCTTTCAGACTTGAACTGCAGCAATGGCCTTCCTGGGTCTCTAGCCTATTGATCTTTGGACCAGAACTGTAGCATCAGCATTCCTGGGTCTCCAAACTGCCAACCCACACTGCAGATTTTGGACTTGCTGGTGATACCATCAGAGAAGGCAATGGCAACCCACTCCAGTACTCTTACCTGGAAAATCCCATGGACGGAGGAGCCTGGTAGGCTGCAGTCCATGGGGTCGCGAAGACTTGGACACAACTGAATGACTTCACTTTTCACTTTCATGCATTGGAGAAGGAAATGGCAACCCACTCCACTGTTCTTGCCTGGAGAATCCCAGGGATGGGGGAGCCTGGTGGGCTGCCATCTGTGGGGTCACACAGAGTCGGAGATGACTGAAGCAACTTAGCAGCAGCAGCATGTGATACCATGCAAAGGAAAGGCCTGTGGGGCTCCTGGGCACAAGGCCTATCTGTATCCCCTATTTCTTTAATTATGGGAAACAGCCTTTATTCAGCCTCCATGACCTTCCCAGAGTTCCAAGGGGGGTGGATTCATGAAATTGTTGATTAGAGAAGGGAGGGGATGTGAAACTAGGGACAAATAGTCAAGAACAGCCTTCAGGCAAGGTCGTGTTTCCCCATGAACAAATACAGGCAACAATATGTTTGAGCTATTTTGCAGATACCTAAATGCCCTCCAGGTGGGAGAAATTAATGATTAACAATGGTGTGCTGCCCACCAAGTACATAGACCACCCCACACCAGTTGGACCAGAAGGTTGATGATGCTGACTCCTACTTACCTCACCACCAACCCATCAGAAGAATGTCTACAAACTGATCCTCTTTGAACTTTTACTATAAAACTTCTCACTATTTTTCGCAAGTTTGGACACATGGTTTTGAGGGCATTAGCCTACTGTGGCCCCCTTTGTCTGGCAAAGCAATAAAGCTACATTTTTCTACCTCATCTAAAACTCTGTCTCCAAGATTCAAGTCGACACTGGTGTACAGAGAAGCTGAGCTTTTGGCATCACCAACCTCCTTAATCACATGAAGCAATTGCTTAAAATAGGTAGATATAGATATGTGTGTGTGTTGTTGTTGTACAGTTGCTAAGTCATGTCCAACTCTTTGTGACCCCATGGACTGCAGCATGCCAGACTTCCCTGTTCTTTACTATCTCTTGGAGTTTGCATAAACTCATGTTCATTGAGGCAGTAATGCCATACAACCTTCTCATCCTCTGTCACCCCATTCTCTTCTTGCCCTCAATCTTTCCTAGCATCAGGGTCTTTTATAGTGAGTCGGCTCTTTGTATCAGGTAGTCAAAGTACTGGAGCTTCAGCTTCAACATCAGTCGTTCCAATGAATATTTAGGGTTGATTTCCTTTAGGATTGACTGGTTTGATCTCCTTACTGTCCAAGGATCTCTCAAGAGTCTTCTCCAGCACCACATTCAAAAGCATCAATTCTTTAGCATTCAGTCTTCTTTATGGTCCAACTTTCACATCCATACATGACTACTGGAAAAACCATATTTTTGATGATACAGACCTCTGTCAGTAAAGTGATGCTTCTGCTCTTTAATATGCTTCCTAGATTTGTCAGTTTTTCTTCCCAGGAATGAGCATCTTCTCATTTCATGGCTACTGTCACCATCCACGGTGATTTTGGAGCCCAAGAAAACAAAGTCTGTCACTGTTTCCACTTTTCCCCATCTAATTGCTGTGAAGTGATGGGACTGGATGTAATGATCTTAATTTTTTGAATTTTGAGTGTTAAGCCAGCTTTTGAACTCTTCTTTCACTCTCTTTCACCCTTATCAAAGAGGTTCTTTAGTTCTTTGCTTTCTGCCATTAGAATGGTATTATTTGCATATCTGAGGTAGCTGATATTTCTTCTGGCTATACATTGAAAACTATAAAACACTGATGAAAGAAATCAAAGAGGACACTAATAGATGGAGAAATATACCATGTTCATGGATCAGAAGAATCAATATAATGAAAATGAGTATACTACCCAAAGCAATCTATAGATTCAATGCAATCCCTATCAAGCTACCAGTGGTATTTTTCACAGAACTAGAACAAATAATTTCAAGATTTGTATGGAAATACAAAACACCTCGAATAGCCAAAGCAATCTTGAGAAAGAAGAATGGAACTGGAGGAATCAACCTGCCTGACTTCAGGCTCTACTACAAAGCTACAGTCATAAAGACAGTATGGTACTGTCACAAAGACAGAAATATAGATCAATGGAGCAAAATAGAAAGCCCAGAGATAAATCCACACACCTATGGACACCTTATCTTTGACAAAGGAGGCAAGAATATACAATGAAGTAAAGACAATCTCTTTAACAAGTGGTGCTGGGAAAACTGGTCAACCACTTGTAAAAGAATGAAACTAGATAACTTTCTAACACCACACACAAAAATGAACTCAAAATGGATTAAAGATCTAAACATAAGACCAGAAACTATAAAACTCCTAGAGGAGAACATTGGCAAAACACTCTCCGACATAAATCACCACAGGATCCTCTATGATCCACCTCCCAGAATACTGGAAATAAAAGCAAAAATAAACAAATGGGATCTAATTAAAATTAAAAGCTTCTGCACAACAAAGGAAATTATAAGTAAGGTGAAAAGACTGCCTTCTGAATGGGAGAAAACAATAGCAAATGAAGCAACTGACAAACAACTAATCTCAAAAATATACAAGCAACTCATGCAGCTCAACTCCAGAATAATAAACGACCCAATCAAAAAATGGGCCAAAGAACTAAATAGACATTTCTCCAAAGAAGACATACAGATGGCTAACAAACACATGAAAAGATGCTCAACATCACTCATTATCAGAGAAATGCAAATCAAGACCACAATGAGGTACCACTTCACACCAGTCAGAATGGCTGCAGTCCAAAAGTCTGCAAGCAATAAATGCTGGAGAGAGTGTGGAGAAAAGGGAACCCTCTTACACTGTTGGTGGGAATGCAAACTAGTACAGCCACTATGGAGAACAGTGTGGAGATTCCTTAACTGGAAATAGAACTTCCTTATGACCCAGCAATCCCACTGCTGGGCATACACACCGAGGAAACCAGAATAGAAAGAGACACGTGTACCCCAATGTTCATCACAGCATTGTTTATAATAGCCAGGACATGGAAACAACATAGATGTCCATCAGCAGATGAATGGATAAGAAAGCTGTGGTATATATACACAATGGAGTATTACTCAGCCATTAAGAAGAATAAATTTGAATCAGTTCTAATGAGATGGATGAAACTGGAGTCAATTTTACAGAGTGAAGTAAGCCAGAAAAAAAATCACCAATATAGTATACTGACACATATATATGGAATTTAGAAAGATGGTAATGGTGACCCTGTATGTGAGACAGCAAAAGAGACACAGATGTGTAGAATGGACTTTTGGACTGTGAGGGAGAGGGCAAGGGTGGGATGATTTGGGAGAATGGCATTGAACCATGTATACTATCATGTAAGAAACGAAGCGCCAGTCTATGTTCAATACAAGATACAGGATGCTTGGGGCTGGTGCACGTGGATGATCCAGAGAGATGATATGGGGTGGGAGGTGGGAGGGGGATTCAGGATTGGGAGCTCGTATACACCCGTGGAGGATTCATGTCAATGTATGGCAAAACCAATACAGTATTGTAAAGTAAAATAAAGTTAAAAAAAAAAAGAAGTAATGTGATAAACTATCAGGACACAGATTCTCACTCAGCCTACACTTGTATATCCTTAAATGCCTGTTACACAGGATTCCTGCCACACAGAGGTAGATCATAACAGTGTCACCTAAAATATTTATTTATTTTTCTCTCTTTTTATTTTTCAAACTGAATGAACCAGAAGGACCATGATGAGAATGAGGAAGAAAACACCCTCAACACCCCCTTCAACCTTGGCTAGTGATGATAGATCAGACTTGTCCAGCGGTATGATAGTAGGACAGCTGTTTTGTGTTAGATACCATGAGGTTAGCCAACTGTGAAGTTTGGGGGCACAGCACACACAAGACTTCTCATCTCTTAAAATGTAACCAATTTTAAACTTAAGGGTTTACCCAAATCACTCTCAATGTCAGAAATATGTTAGAAGGACTCAGAACTCACTGAAAGACATTAATAGTCACAGTTACAGCTTTTGTCCAGCTAAAGAATACTGGTTAGAATCAGCAAAGAGAACAAGTGCCTCAAGAAAAGGAAATGTACCAAAAGTGGGGATTCTGCCTCTCCCAATGGAGTCAGGACAACATTATTCACTTGGCATTGATGTGTGACAGTAGGTGTGGAGTACTGCCAACCAGGGAATCTCACCTGAGCTACGTTTAGAATTTTAATTGATGCTCCTTGGTTGACTTGTGCACATGGCTAAATGTACATGCCATCACCTCTCGAGGTAGAGTGGATACTGGGTGGCCCAAAGCCCCCATCATAAATCACTTGTTAGTCTGCTGGCCAAAGCCTCCAGGTAAATAAATATAGTCTTCTGAGAGATTATCTCCCAGATGAGACAAACGCAAGACCTCTCTCTTAGGGTAAGATTATATTCTTTACTACACAGACGTGAGTTTTGATATAAGAGTGTCTGGTTGGTGAATGGGGTGTGTAGATAGAACATGTTTGAATAAAGGCCTTCCTGGAAAGCAGTTTTTACATCTATTGAATTTAGAATTAAGACATACATGCATAACTGAATTATTCTCAATTAGATATGAGCTCTGTGGAAACAGGGATGATATCTTTCCTGTCTCTACAGCTCAGTAGAGATACTATTAGTATAGGCTATGAAGAAATATTTGTCTAGTGAATGAATAAAAGAGGCTTCCATAGCTATTCAGATGGTAAAGAATCTGCCTGCAATGTGGCAGACCTGGGTTCAAGATCCCCTGGAGAAGAGAATGGCTACCCACTCCAGTAGTCTTGGGATTTCCCTAGTGGGAATGAATAAAGACCCATCATAAAACACTAGGTAGACCATCACTGCAGAGCTATTCTGGTATGACATAGGTAGTCCTGATGATCATGATAAATTTATAAATGGTCAGAGCCTCAGTGACAAAGTCATTGCCTTCAGTCTAAATAGAATAAAGAGAAGGAAGACTATGGTGTTCCAAGCATTACCTTATTAGCCTTCTAGAGGTAGCAAAAATATCTAGGAGTTGTTACTGCAGAGTTGCAGCAATTGCTTGTAAGTTTCAAGTGCAGTTTTGTCTCTTCTTTTTGCTTAAAATAATTTATGATCTGAGCCAAGCAGTTAATAGCATAGGATTTATGTTCTGAAAGCTTCAAAAGACAGGTTATGATGCTCTGGAAGGATTCTTTCAGGACAGCTTTAAGCCAGTATATGTGTGGTATGGCATGACAAATATCTTCCAAAATACACAGAGTTCACCATTAGTTGCAATACTGACATATGGTAATATTGTTTGTGAAGTTTTAAGAAAAATGATATTTTATGACTAAACTTCATGAATAATGCCTTTTCTTTTAAATAAACTTTTGATTTTAGAATAGTTTTACGTTTATAGAAAAGTTGTGAAGATTGTACAAAGAATTCCCATACACCTTGCATCATTTTCCCTTATTATTATGATCTTAGATTAATATGGCACACTCCTCACAATTAATATGCCAATATTGATATGTTAGTATTAATGAAAGTTTATACTTTATTCAGATTTTCTTGGTTTTTAGTTCTTCATTTTTAGTTTCAGAATCCCACATTACATTTAATCATCCTGTCTATTAAGGCTCCTCTTGGCTGTGACAGTTTCTCAGACTTTCTTTTCTCCCCCTCGCCTTTCTTTTTAATAGTCTTGACAGTATGGTCCAATTATTTTATAGAATGTCTCTCATCAAAAAAACGAAAAACACCATTTTTCTGATGTTTTCTCATGATTAAACTAGGGATAGACATTTTTTGGGAGAAAGACCACAGAGCTTAGGTGTGATTTTCATCACATCACAAAAAGGGTGCCTGCTATCTGCATAACTTATCACTGTTAACTTTTTTGACCTTGAACACTGACTTACAATGAGGATGGAAAGAAAGTCACTGTGTGCGGTGCACACTCAAGGAGTGACTTGTTTCTCACCTCTTAGAAGGTGGATTATCTACATAAATAATTTGGGATTTTTCTAGATGAGATACTTGTCTATATTCTTCCTTGTATTTAGTCATTTTTTAAAAAGTGCTTATTGAATTTGTTACAATATTGCATCTGTTTTATGTTTTGTTTTTGTTTGGCCCTGAGGTATATGAGATCTTAGCTCCCTGACCAGGGATCAAAACCTGCACCCTCTGCATTGGAAGGCCAAGTCTTAACCCCTGGACCAGCAGGGAAGTCCCTCAATTATTTATTAGTATCAGTATAAACTCATGGATATTTTATTACACATTAAGTTATAATCCAATCCTACTTATTATTTTGCTTTAATTGTTTTACATTTGGAAATTGCAACCTCTTTCAGTTGCCTTCCATGTCCATTTGACATCTTTAACATGATGTTTTGTTGTTGTTGTTGTTGTTGTTGTTGAGCACTTCCTGAACTTTTGACACTACAAGAAATTCCATGGTCATCTTATTTATTTATTGCGCCAGCTCTGGAGCTACAGGAAGCCCTGGTGGTTTATTGGAGAGTAGTATTAGAAACCAAATCCTTTGTGCTGTATGTTATTTTAATCTAATTTTTTAGTGCAAGGAAATATACACAGATGTGCAATAACCTTTTTATATATACATATCTATAAATATTTCTTTGTGTATCCAACTTCTATTCATATTAGGCCAAAGGTGAGTTTGTCATATATTCAACACTAATCAATCCATTACATGTTTTGCTCAAGCCTTCTCTCCTTGCTTATAATCTCCCACTCCAAACTGAGAAACATGACTTACCTTCTGCCATCTGTTTACTTATTTGTCCCATTCCAGTACTGTGGTTTTGGAATTGCTAATCACACTGCCATGGAAACAACTGAGTAGGGAAGAAGGAATCCAAAATGGCAGCCAGAGGAGGTGTAGAAGAACCACACAGAGGGAAAAAAAAGAAAAGAAAAAGCCCTAGAATAAGGAAAACCATGTATCAGAAGTGAAGACTTCTAGCAGGAAAATGCACCCAACATAGCCCTTCCCCAGATTGGTCTCAAGATCATGCCTCATTTGCATTGGATGCAACCAGTCAGGTCCCATGGATTGCCCAGGGGAGAGAACAAAAGATGTAAAAAGGGAAACTTAAAACTGGATGGGACCACTCATGCTGGTGTTGGTCTGCTCTCACCTCTGGAGAATAGACTGCTTACTGCTTGCTCAATAAACCTTGCCTGCCTGAGCTGTTCTGGTGTGCCATTTCAATTCTTTGCTACAGCAGGACAAGAATCAAGGAAGAGAAAACTGGCCTAACAGATCCTTTTGTTATAGTTCATCCTGGAATACCAGGAACTTCTAAATGAGTTTGCCTATGTTGTATACATAACATTGTACTATTTGTGGTGTAAATTTCTAAGGGTTTTACAAATGCATAGTATCATATAACCAATATTACAATATAATACAGAATAGTTTTACTCCCCTACTGCCCCCTGCCAAATCCCATGTGCTTCACTTACTCAATATTCCTCTTCCTCCAACTCTTATTTCATCATGTTTAAGCCATTTCTATGTTATATTTTTCCATAATGCCATATAAATGGGATTATATAGTTTGTAGTCTATTCAGACTTGCTTCTTCTACCTAGAAATATCTATTTAAGGGATGTTGTTGTTCTGTTGCTCAATCGTGTCCAACTCTTTGCAGCCACATGGACTGCAGCATGTCAGGCTTCCGTGTCCTTCACCATCTCCTGAAGCATGCTCAAATTCATGTCCATTGAGTCGGTGATGCCATCTAACCATTTCATCCTCTGTTGTCCTGTTCTCCTCTTGCCTTCAATCTTTCTCAGCATTAGGGTCTTTTCTAATTAGTTGACTCTGCATCAGGTGGCCAAAGTATTGGAGCTTCAGCTTCAGCATCAGTCCTTCCAATGAATATTCAGAGTTGATTTCCTTTAGGATTGACTGGTTGGATCTCCTTACTGTCCAAGGGACTCTCAAAAGTCTTCTCCAACACCACAGTTCAAAAACATCAGTCCTTCAGCACTCAGCCTTCTTTATTGTCCAACTCTCATATCTATACATGACTACTGGAAAAACCAGAGGTTTGACTAGATGGACCTTTGTTGGCAAAGTAATGTCTCTGCTTTTTAATATGCTATCTAGGTTTGTCAAAACTCTTCTTCCAAGGAACAAGCGTCTTTTAGTTTCATGGCTGCAGTCACCATCTGCAGTGATTTTGGAGCCCAAGAAAATAAAGTCTGTCACTGTTTTCAATGTTTCCCCATCTATGTGCTATGAAGTGATGGGACTGGATGCCATGATCTTAGTTTTTTGAATGTTGAGGTTTTTTTCCCTTCAATTTATTTTTCTTTAGTTAATTTATTTTAATTGGAGGCTAATTACTTTACAATATTGTGGTGTTTCCCCCCATATATCAACATGAATCAGCCACAGGTGTACATGTGTCCCCCATCCTGAACCTCCCTCCCACCTCCCTCCCCACCCTATCTCTCTGGGTTGTCCCAGAGCACTAGCTTTGAGTGCCCTGCTTCATTCATCAAACATGCACTGGTCATTTATTTTACATATGGTAATATACATGTTTCAATGCTATTCTCTCAAGTCATCCCACCCTCGCCTTCTCCCACATAGTCCAAAAGACTGTTCTTTACATCTTGCTATCTCGCTTATAGGATTGTCATTACCATCTGTCTAAATTCCATATATATGCATTAATATCACTGCAGATAGTGATTGCAGCCATGAAATTAAAAGATGCTTACTCCTTGGAAGAAAAGTTATGACCAACCTAGACAGCATATTCAAAAGCAGAGACGTTACTTTGCCAATAAATGTCCATCTAGTCAAAGCTATGGTTTTTCCAATGGTCATGTATGGATGTGAGAATTGGACTGTGAAGAAAGCTGAGCGCCGAAGAATTGATGCTTTTGAACTGTGGTGTTGGAGAAGACTCTTAAAAGTTCCTTTATCCAACCAGTCCATTCTAAAGGAGATCAGCCCTGGGTGTTCATTGGAAGGACTGATACTGAAGCTGAAACTCCAGTACTTTGGCCACCTCATGTGAAGAGTTGACTCATTGGAAAAGACTCTGATGCTGGGAGGGGTTGGGGGCAGGAAGAGAAGGGGACGACAGAGGATGAGATGGCTGGATGGCATCACTGACTCGATGGACATGGGTTTGGGTGAACTCTGGGAGTTGGTGATGGACAGGGAGGCCTGGCGTGCTGCACAATTCATGGGGTCGCAAAGAGTCGGGCATGACTGAGTGACTGAACTGAACTGATACTATATTGGTGTTTCTCTTTCTGACTTACTTCACTCTGTATAATAGGTGGCAGTTTCAGCCACCTCATTAGAACTGACTCAAATGTGTTCTTTTTTTGTAGCTGAGTAATTTTCCATTGTGAATATGTACCACAACTTCCTTATCCATTCATCGGCTGATGGACATAGGTTGTTTCCATATCCTGGCTATTGTAAACAGTGCTGCGATGAACATTGGGATACGTGTGTCTCTTTCAGTTCATGTTTCCTCAGTTTGTATGCTCAGCAGTGGGATTGCTGAGTCATAGGACAGTTCCATTTCCAGTTTTTTAAGGTTTAATCTCCACACTGTTCTCCACAGTGGCTGCACTAGTTTGCATTCCCAGCAACAGTGTAGGAGGCTTCCCTGGTGGCTCAGAGGTTAAAGTGTCTGCCTGCAATGCGGGAGACCTGGGTTCGATCCCTGGGAGAAGGAAATGGCAGCCCACTCCAGTGTTCTTGCCTGGAGAATCCCATGGATGGAGGAGCCTGGTAGGCTACAGTCCTGGGGTCCCGAAGAGTCGAGCGACTTCACTTTCAACAGTGTAGGACGGTTCCTTTTTCTTCACACCCTCTCTAGCTTTTATTGTTTGTAGATTTTTTGATAGCAGCTATTCAGACCTGCTGAGATGGTACCTGATTGTGGTTTTGATTTGGACTTCTCTGATAATGAGTGATGTTGAGCATCTTTTCATATGTTTGCTAGCCATCTGTATGTCTTTGGGGAAATGTCTGTTTAGTTCTTTGGCCCACTTTTTGATTGGGTTGTTTACTTTTCTGGCGTTGAGCTGCATGACCTGCTTGTATATTTTGGAGATTAATTCTTTGTCAATTATTTCATTTGCTATTATTTTTCTTCCATTCTGAAGGCTGCCTTTTCATCTTGCTTATAGTTTCCTTTGTTGTGCAAAAGCTTTTATGTTTAATTAGATTGTATTTTTGTTTTTATTTCCATTACTCTGAGAGGTGGGTCATAGAAGATCTTGCTGTTATTTATGTAAGAGAGTGTTCTGCCTATGTTTTCCTCTAAGAGTTTAATAGTTTCTGGCCTTATATTTAGATCTTTAATCCATTTTAATTTTATTTTGTGCATTATGTTAGAAAGTGTCTAGTTTCATGCTTTTACAGGTGGTTGACCAGTTTTCCCAGCTCTCATATCTATACACAACTTACTTGTGAAACAGATTGTCTTTTCTCCATTGTATATTTTTGCCTTCTTTGTCAATGATAAGGTGTCCATAGGTGCATGGATTTGTCTCTGGGTTTTCTGATTTGTTCCGTTGATCAATATTTCGGTCTTTGTGCCAGTATCACATTGTCTTGATGACTGTAGCTTTGTAGTATAGTTTGAAACCAGGAAGGTTGATTCCTCCAGTTCCATTCTTTCTCTAGATTACTTTGGGTATTTGAGACTTTTTGTGTTTCCATAGAAATTGTGAAATTATTTGTTCTAGTTCTGTTAAAAATATTGCTGGTAACTTGGTAGGGATTGCATTGAATCTATAGATTGCTTTGGGTGGTATACTCATTTTCACTATATTGATTCTTCCAATCCACGAACATGGTATATTTCTCCATCTATTTGTATCCTCTTTGATTTCTTTCATCAGTGTTTCATAATTTTATATACATAGATATTTTGTTTCTTTAGGTAAATTTATTCCTCAGTATTTTATTCTTTTCATTGCAATGGTGAATTGGATTGTTTCCTTAATTTCTCTTTCTGTTTTTCCATTGTTAGTGTATAGAAATGCAAGAATTTCTGTGTATTAATTTTATATCCTGCAACTTGACTATACTCATTAATTAGCTCTAGTAATATTATGGTGGTGTCTTTTGGGTTTTCTATGTAGAGGATCATGTCATCAGCAAACAGTGAGAGTTTTACTTCTTTTCCAATCTGATTTCCTTTTATTTCTTTTTCTTCTCTGATTGCTATGGCTAGGACTTCTAAAACTATGTTGAATAGTAGTGGTGAGAGTGGGCACCCTTGTCTTGTTCCTGATTTTAGAGGAAATGCTTTGAATTGTTTGCCATTGAGGATAATGTTTGCTGTGGGTTTGTCATATATGGCTTTTATTATGTTGAGGTATGTTTCTTTCATGCCTGCTCTGGAGAGTTTTTTTTTTTTTTTTTTTTTTTAATCCTAAATGGGTATTGAATTTTGTCAAAGGCTTTTTCTGCATCTATTCAGATAATCATATGGCTTTTCTCCATCAGTTTGTTAATATGGTGTATCACACTGATTTGTGAACACTGAAGAATCCTTGTATCCCTGGGATAAAGCCCACTTGGTCATGACATATGATCTTTTTAAGATGTTGTTGGATTCTGTTTGCTAGAATTTTGTTAAGGATTTTTGCATCTATGTTTATCAGTGATATTTGCCTGTAGTTTTCTTTTTATGTGGCATCTTCTTCTGATTTTGGTATTAGGATGATGGTGGCCTCATGGAGTGAATCTGGGGTTTTACCTTCCTCTGCAATTTTCTGGAAGAGTTTAAGTAGGATAGGTGTTAGCTCATCTCTAAATTTTTGATAGAATTCACCCGTGAAGCCATCTGGTCCTGGAATTTTGTTTGTTGGAAGATTTATTGTTACACTTTTGATTTCTGTGCTTCTGATGGGTCTGTTAAGATTTTTGTTTCTTCCTGGTTCAGTTTTGGAAGGTTATACTTTTCTAAGAATTTTTTCATTCCTTCCAAGTTGTCAATTTTATTGGCATATAATTGCTGATGTTTGACTCTTATGATCCTTTGTATTTCTGTCTTATCTGTTGTGATTTCTCTATTTTGATTTTTAATGTTATTGATTTGATTCTTCTCCCTTTTTTTCTTGATGAGTCTGCCTAGTGGTTTGTCTATTTTATTTATGTTCTCAAAGAACCAGCTTTCAGTTTTGTTGATTTTTGCTATATTCTACTTCATTTCTTTTTCACATATTTCTGTTCTGATTTTTATGATTTCTTTCATTCTACTAACTTTGGGTTCTTCTGTTTGCTTTAGGTGTAAAGTTAGGTTGTTTATTTGATGTTTCTCTAGTTTCTTTAGATAGGCTTATATTGCTATGAGCTTCCCTCTTAGCACTGCTTTTACTGAATCCCATTGGTTTTGGGCTGTAGTGTTTTCATTTTCATTTGTTTCTGTGCATATTTTGATTTCCTTTTTGATTTCTTCCATGATCTGTTGGTTATTCAGGAGTGAGTTACCTTCCATATGTGTGTATTTTTAATAGTTTTTCTTCCTGTAGTTGACTTTTAATCTTACCACATTGTGATCAGAAAGATGCTTGGAATGATTTCAGCTTTTTAAAATTTACCAAGGCTAGACTTATGACTCAGGATGTGATCTATCCTGGGAAATGCTCTGTGTGCACTTGAGAAAAAGGTGAAATCCATTGTTTTGGGGTAAAATGCTCTAAGGATATCAATTAGGTCTAACTGGTTTATTGCATCATTTAAAGCTTGTGTTTTCTTGCTACTTTTCTGTTTAGTTGATCTATCCATAGGTGTGAGAGGGGTATTAAAGTCCCCCACTATTATGGTGTTACTGCTAATTTCCCATTCCATATTTGTTAGCATTTACCTTATGTATTGAGGTGCTCCTATTTTGGGTGTATACATATTTATAATTGTTATATCTTCTTCTTGGATTGATCCTTTGATCATTGTGTAGTGTCCTTCTTTGTCTCTTATCACGGTCTTTATTTCAAAGTCTATTTTATCTGATATGAGTATTGCTATTCCTGCTTTCTTATGGTCATTTGCATGCAATATCTTTTTCCAGCCCCCCACTTTCAGTCTTTATGTGTCCCTAGGTTTTAGGTGGGTCTCTTGTAGACAGCATATACATGGGTCTTGTTTTTGTATCCATTTGACCAGTTTTTGTCCTTTGGTTGGAACATTTGACCCATTTACATTTGAGGCAATTATTGATAAGTATAATCTTGTTACCATTTACTTTGTTGTTTTGGCTTTATTTTTATAAACCTTTTCTGTTTCCTGTCTAGAGAAGCTCCTTTAGCATTTGTTGAAGAGCTGGTTTGTTGGTGTTGCATTCTCTCAGCTTTTGTTTGTCTGTAAAGCTTTTGACTTCTCCTTCATATCTGAATGAGATCCTTGCTGGCTAGAGTAATCTTAGTTGTAGGTTTTTCTCTTTCATTGCTTTAAGTATGTCCTGCCCTTCCCTTACAGCCTGAAGAGTTTCTATTGAAAGATCAGCTGTTATCCTTATGGGGATCCCCTTGTGTTATTTGTTGCTTTTCCCTTGGTGCTTTTGACATTTCTTTTTGTGTGTGTGTTTGATCTTTGTTAGTTTGATTAATATGTGTCTTGGGGTGTTTTGCCTTGGGTTTATTCTGTTTGGGACTCTCTGGGCTCCTTAGACTTGGGTGGCTATTTCCTTCCCCATTTTAGGGAAGTTTTCGACTATTATCTCCTTAAGTATTTTCTTGTGACTTTTCTTTTTGTCTTCTTCTTCTGGCACATCTATGATTGGAATGTTGGGGTGTTTGACATTGTCCCAAAGGTCTCTGAGGTTGTCCTCCTTTCTTTTAATTCTTTTTTCCTGTCTGCTTCATATATTTCCATTCTATCTTCCACCTACTTATCCTATCTTCTGCCTCAGTTATTCTACTGTTGGTTCCCTCCAGAGTGCTTTTAATCTCAGTTATTGCACTGTTTGTTATCAATTGACTTTTCTTTATTTCTTCTAGGTCTTCATTAAACATTTCTTGCATTGCCTCAATCCTTGTCTGTGGTCTATTTATTGGTAACTCCATTTTATCTTCAAGATTTTGGATCATCTTTACTATCAGTATTCTGAATTCTTTTTAGGGTAGACTCCCTAGTTCCTCCTCTTTTGTTTGGTTTGGTGGTTTTTTTATCATGTTGCTTCACCTGCTGAATATTTCTATGCCTTTTCATTTTGTTTAGATTGCTGTGTTTTGAGTGCCCTTTTTGTAGACTGGAAGTTCGTGGTTCCTCTTAATTACAGAGTGTGCTCCCTAATGGTGGGATTGAACCAGTGGTTTGTCAAGGTTTCCTGGTTGGGTGCACTTGCATCTGTGTTCTGGTGTGTGGAGCAGGATCTCTTCTTTATGGAGCGCAATGTTAAGTGTCCAGTAGTGAATTTTGGGGTGTCTGTGGGTTTGGGATGGCTTTGGGCAGCCCATCTTTTTATGTTCAGGGTCGTGTTCCTGTTTTGCTGGGGAATTAGCATGGTGTCTCTTGCATTGGTACTTGTTGGCTCCTGGGTATAAGTTGATTTCAATGTAGGTATGAAGACTTTGGGTGAGCTCTTATCTATTAATGTTCTCTGGTTTCAGGAGTTCTCTGATATTCTAAAGTTCTGGGTTTAAGCCTCCTGCTTCCAGCTTTGGGGCCTTCTTTTACAGCAGCCTCAAGGCTTCTCCATCCATACAGCACAGAAGATAAAGTTCCTAGGTTAATGGTGAAACAACTCCACAGCCAGGAACACCCAGAGAGATTCCCTGAGTTGTATAGAGAAGAGAAGAGGGAGGAGGGACATAGAGGTGACCAGGAGGAGAAAAGGAGTCGTCAAAAGGGGATAGAGCAATCTAGCCAGTAATCAAATCCTTAAGTGCTCTCCACAGCCCAGAACACCCAGAGAGATTCACAGAGTTATGTAGAAAGAGAAGAGGGAGGAGGGGGGTAGAGGTGACCTGGAGAAGAAAAGGGAGAGTCAAAAGGGGAGACAGTATTCAAGCCAGTAGTCAAATCCCTGAGTGAAAATGGATACTGAAGATTAGATTCTTGAAGGTACAAAATTGATAACAAATATCAAATGGCTAATATTAAAAACCTAAAATAGAGGTTAGACTCTCAAAAATACAGTATAAAATTTGCAAAACAAAATTAATCACAAAAATTGAAGTATATGGAATTTGTTTTTAAAAAATAGAGTTTTTTTTTTGAAAGATAGTAGTAGGCTATAAAGATGAAAGTTAAAGAAGTAATAAAGAACTAATTTTTTTTAAATTAAAAAGTGATAATAGTAAAATTATATCTAGGATTTTCTTTGGAGCTGTTGTAGGCAGTGTGGGTTCAGTTCAATGTCAGATTGCCCCTTGTTCCAGCCTGTACTTGTTCTCAAGTTCTATAGGTGTCCCTCAAATGCACAGTCTCAGTATTAACTGCAGGGTTTTAATCTGTTATACCTATTACTTCCAGAGCGGTTTCCTCTTCTTTGTGTGTTCTTTTTTTTTGGCATCCTCTGATTGCAAGTCTCTTCAAAGTCTAATTTCCACTCTGACACAAGGGGGTGAAGGTGGCCACTTATTTAGGCTCACTTGTTCAGTTATGTTGTGGGGAGGGAGGAACACTCTAAACAAATACCACTGGGATGCGTGGGGAATTCTCATAGTGGATGGACCACACTGGGTTTGCCACAGCCCAAGGTGGTGTGTATTTGCTGGGTCCACACTGCTCAGGCTCCAGGGTGCTCTGCAAGGGTACTCTCCCAAGTGGGCCCTGCCTTTCATGCACTTCCCAGGTCTAAGCCACTCAGGTTCTTGGTGCTCCCCAGGGGCAGACCCGGATTGGCTGTGCATTTTGTGCCCTTCCCAGGACGGAGCATCTCAGGTGACCTGGTGCTTGGCGAATGCACTGTCTCAGGTGGGCTGTGCATCTTATGCACCTCCCCAGTCCCAGCTGCTTGGTCTCCCAGGCGTGCTATGAGAGCACAGTCCCAGGTGTGCCATGTGTCTCCTCTGGGGAGCTGATCTCAGGCTGTGACACTCCTGGCTGATGTGAACTGTTCAGGATCCCAGGAAAACGTGGTGAGCCGCTGGGAACCTGCTCACAGTTTGGTGGAAGATGGGGTCTCTGGGGCTGAGATTGCAGCAGCCCCTTGCCTTCCAGCACTGGCTGTCACACACCTGCCTCTCTGCCTCTGGGGAGAGAGGGCCCTGTATGGTAGTTCTCCTTTGGTATTCACTTAATCCTTTGTTCTGTGAGTGCGCCAGGGGTCACCGTGTGGTGTTAGAGCCTTTCATGGGAAAGGTGTTTTTTTTTTGTTTGTTTGTTTCTCAGTGGATCCCATGGTTTGCACTGCTATTTCATATTAGCTCCCTCAGATTTTCCTCAGGGCATTCAGGCCTGGTCCTTACCCTAAGGACCAATGATACAGCCTGTTCCTCCCTGCCCAGCCCCCACTCTCTGGTGGTGGACACAAGCATCTGAGCCTCTTCTCTGTCTCTGCTTGTAGTTGTGGTGAGGTGCACATTCTGTGTTTTTTTTTTTTTTTTTTTTCCTTCTCCTGGTTATGTTGCCCTCTGAGATTCCAAAATTCCCCATAGACACGCCTGTGAGAGGGTTTCCTACTGTGTGGAAACTTCTCCTTCTTCATGACTCCCTCTCCAGGATGGGTCTCCATCCCTAAATCTTTTGTCTCTGTTTCCATCTTTTATATTTTGTCCTATCTCCTTTTAAAGAGATTGGACTGCCTTTCTCGGTGTCCCCTGCCAGTGTTTAAAAGTTGTTTTGTGGAAGTTGCTCAACATTCAAATGATAGTTTGATCAATTTGTGGGGGAGAAAGTGGTCTCCTTGTCCTGTTCCTCCACCATCTTGGGAAATGAATGTTGAGTTTTAATCCAGCTTTTTCACTCTCCTCTTTCACCTTTATCAAGAGACTCTTTAGTTCCTCTTCACTTTCTGCCATATGGGTGGTATTATCTGCATATTGGAGGTTATTGATATTTCTCCTGGTAATCTTGATTTGGCTGTGCTTCCATCCAGCCCAGCATTTCACATGATGTACTCTGCCTTTAAGTTAAATAAACAAGATTACAATATACAGCCTTGATGTACTCCTTTTCCAATTTTGTACCAATCCGTTGTTCCATGTCCAGTTCTAACTGTTACTGCTTGACCTGCATGAAGATTTCTCAGGAAGCAGGTAAGGTGGTCTGGTATTCCCATTTCATTAAGAATTTTGCACAGTTTGTTGTGATCCACACAGTCAAAGGCTTTCGCATAGTCAATGAAGCAGAAGTACATGTTTTTCTAGAATTCTCTTGCTTTTTCTATGATACAACAGATGTTGGCAGTTTGATCTCTGGTTCCTCTGCTTTTTCTAAACCTAGCTTGAATATCTGGAATTTCTTGGTTCATGTACTGTTGAAGCCTAACTTGGAGAATTTGGAGCGTTATTTGCTAGCACGTGAGATGAGTGCAATTGTGTGATAGTTTGAACATTCTTTGGCATTGCCTTTCTTTGGGATTGGAATGAAAAGTGACCTTTTCCAGTCCTGTGGCCACTGCTGTTTTCCAAATTTGCTGGCTTATTGAGTGCGGCACTTTCACAGCATTGTTTTTTAGGATTTGAAATAACTCAGCTGGAATTCCATCACCTCCACTAGCTTTGTTCATAGTAATGCTTCCTAAGGCCTGCTTGACCTCTCACTCCAATATGTCTGGCTCTCGGTGGTTGATCACACCATTGTGATTATCTGGGTCATTAAGGTTTTTTTTTTTTAAATAAATAGTTCTTCTGTGTATTCTTGCCATCTTTTATTATTATCTTCTGTTTCTGTTGGGTGCACACCGTTTCTGTTCTTTATTGTGCTCATCTTTGCATGAAATATTCCCTTGGTATCTCTAATTTTCTTGAAGGGATCTCTAGTCTTTCCCATTCTGTTGTTTTCCTCTATTTCTTTGCATTGATCACTTAGGAGTGCTTTCTTACCTTTCCTTGCTATTCTTTGGAACTCTCCATTCAGATGGGTATATCTTTTGTTTTCTCCTTTACCTTTCACTTTTCTTTTTTCAGTGATTTCTAAGGCCTTCTGAGACAGCCATTTTGCTATTTTGCTTTTCTTTTGGATGCTATTTCATATTTAATAGTACTTCCTTTTTATATATTTACTCCACACAAAGTCTCTAGATTTTATTCTGTCTATTTAGGAAGAATTTTATATTAGGGGACATAAACTAGCTCAAGGAAATGTAAAACACGGTGAGATTCAGCCTATGCTGACTTTCTTCTCTTTGCCATTGCAAGTCTACTTTTCACATTTCTGGCTTGTATTCTAATCCTGGAAAGCTGACTTTTATGAAATTCATTGATGGGCTTTGTCCTCCAATCATTGATTCGATTAAGCCAGTGGGGATATAAGGGCAATCTGTCTGCGACTTCTGTTACTCCATTGATCGCCAGTGTTGATTCAGCTGATCTGGCTGGCTAGGTGGGTGTCCCCTTCCTCCCTCACCACTCCATGTGCATCCCTCCTGAAGCTGCATGCTCGGTTGAACAGGATGACCATCCCTGATAGAGGAGGACTCGTCTTCAGTCAAGGGTATACGAGTAGCTACACTCCCCTGCTAGAGCCTCCAAAGAAGCTCTCAATATTAAGCCAATGGATATTCCTGCAGAAGATAAAGTTGGAGAGCAAAGCTATGATTTTATACCGTTTTTTCCCTCTCTACTTAGCAAGCTGGTTACATGTCTTAAAGGTCAAAGTTCTATTCAAGGTGGATCTGACTGCAGAATTTCTCATTCTGGTTTCTAGTAATCATCTTATTCCCTTTTCTCCTTGGACCTAATGGTAGTAAGAAGATAATGGTATTGCATTATCTCTTCTGGTTTCTCTAAATCCATGCCCAACCTTTTGTAAATAATGGTGATATACATGAGATTTTGCTTAGTCTGACTCTCTGCAATCCCATGGACTGTAGCCTGTCAGGCTTCTCTGTCCATGGAACATTCCAGTCTAGAAAACCAGAGCAGGTTGCAATTTCCTACTCCAGGGGCTCTTCCTGATCCAGGGATTGAACCCAAATCTCTTGCATAGTCAGGTAGATTCTTTAGTGCTAGCCACCTGGGAATAAATCCTTTATTAAATCCTTTTTGAATTATGCTATTTTGAGACCATATCATTACTCTTGGGATCCTAACTGATCCTAATCTGATCCAGGCTTTTTTTCATGAACACTCAGACTTGACTTCATTAAACATACCTCTTATAGGAAGATACTGTGTTTTACCCCATACAGCTATGCATGGACTTCACTTCCTCCTTCCTGTACTCAGAGATTCAGGATCAGGGGACTAGAATACTAAAGTCCCACCTCAGGCTTTGTCCTTGTAGCACCTTGGTTAAAGTTACTCACTAGTTCTCTGTCATTTTTTTCCCCCTCTGATTTTTAATGAGAGAAATTCCTTTGTGCATGAGGCATATTTTAAATCCTCAGGATTAAGTATCATGAATGGCTGAGGTTCTTGTCCAAATAATAGATTTGAATTATAAAAAAAAAAACTTAATAGGTAAAAGATAGAATATTTAGCTTGATGTCCTCTGCCTTAAGATTTGAATTTCCTAACTCTGTGGGCAGGGAATATAAACTGATACTCAAAATTTTTACTGATCTCAGTAAAGTCAAACCACCATCTACTCCACAGTAGAACGTTTCCAGTGAAATAGACCTGCCAAGAGTTGATTAAATCATCTTTTCCTCATTGGTGTCATATCAAGTACTCAGCTTAATTTTTCCTTGTTGGAATGTTGGGCAGTAGCAATGTTTAGACAAGGCTTTGTTATGTGAACAATGCTGTGAAGCCCATGGATAGCTTCTATCTTCACCATCATGGTCCTGCTATTCACTGGTCATTATTCAAACACTACGGTGGCTGAAGAGTAGTACTCCATAGGAGAGAGCATCAGGTTGACTTTGTTGGAGAGAGCTTTCATTATGATTGATTTCTTTTCGTCATAGAATTAACACAAGACACACAGATCTGCATATTTTGTGCTCTTTTCATCATACACATTTGCCCTAAAACTTTTTAACCCTATAATTTCCAGCCTTTTTTTTTTTTTTTTTCTTAAATCAAGTCCTGTTTAGCTGGACAAGCCATTCACCTCTGCCCAGATTAAATGTTTATACTTCTGGCTACCTTGCTGTCTGCATTTGAAATTAGTGTTTAAGTGTCTTCCCACTGGAGCTCTGTCAACAGGGAAGATTATTATTTACCCCACAGACTCTTCACATGATGTCTTCACATATCAAGAATACTTTAAGCATCACTGGGCTCCTGAATCAAGGCAGCTTCCTTGAGCTTCAGACTCCTCTATTATTGTGGGCAATTATTTACTTTTTAGCTTTCAAATTCACTATGTATGCTCTGTGATGACCTAGAGGTGTGGGATGAGGGTGAGGTGGGAGGGAGGCTCAAGAAGGAGGGGACATGTGTATACTCATAGCTGATTCCTTCTGTTGTACAGCAGAAATGTAGCCATGTAAAACAACTATAGTTGAAACAAACAAATTCACCATATATAAATGGGTAAAGCAACTGTCCCTCAAAGTCCAAATTAATGCGGCTTCCAAATCCCATTACATTGTGCTTACATTGATTACATTGTGCTGTGCCTCTTTTTGAGTTGTAGAAAGTTTGAATTTTATCAACTTACCTTTTACTTGCCTGTGGCTCAGACGGTAAAGAATCTGCCTGCAATGCAGGAGAGCCGGGTTCAATTCCTGGTTCAGAAAGATCCTCTGGAGAAGGGAATGGCAATCCACTCCAGTATTCTTGCCTGGAGAATCCCATGGACAGAGGAGCCTGGCGGGCCACAGTCAATGGGGTAGCAAAGAGTTGGACACGATTGAGCAACTAACACTACTTCTGCTACCTTTTTCTTTAGATATAATGTCTTATGCTCCAGGCCATTGTAATTCGAAAATCTAAACTGATATTGTAGGCTCCTGAAGGTTTGTGGCATTAATTTTTTTTTACCCTTCATCATGTATGGTGTCTTATTAGGACAGTACTATTGGTATGGTGTCAATATAGTGGGCATAGTGTGTGAAACTAAAAGACAGCATTCCTGCAGACCATACTGTGATAAAGAACCAGAGTTAACATAGCCCTAAGACATTTCTGTGAATGTGTACTGCTATCCTTGCTGTGTAAATGGGAATTTATTCCAATCCTCCCTTATGTTGTGCATCAAGAAAAAGACACTGGTCATGTTAATATCGCTACTAAGTATGATCTTGTTGATGTGCTGCACTAAATATCCATAGCTGGCAAAACAGTTATGATTGAGGCCATCAAGTAGTTAAGCATATAACAAATAACCTACCATTATTTACATATTCCTCCTTTATCTTTGTAGAAATCCAAGAGATTAACTGAATAGTTCTATGATGTGTTCCATCAACCTGTATCCTGAAGACTTTGATGATGGCACTGCATTCTGTAATTCTTTTCTGTTTGAGTTATTATTTCTAAGTTACTGCCTTGGTTGTTGGAGGGGGTTGGGTTTCAGGAATTTCTGTTTAATTATTCCTAATATAATGAGCCCTGCTGTACAAATGTGAATAGAATATCAATAAAGGCTTGGTCTGCTTCTAAGTATGCATGTGTGCTAAGTCACTTCAGTCATGTTCAACTCTTGGAGACCCTCTGGACTGTAGCCTGCCAGGCTCCTCTGTCCATAGGATTCTCAGGCAAGAATACTGGAGTGGGCTGCCATGCCCTCCTCCAGGGGATATTCCCAACCCAGGGATCAAACCCAGGTCTCTTATGTCTCCTGTATTAGTGGCAGGTTCCTTATCAGTAGTGCCACCTGGGAAGCTTCTAAGGATATCAGTCTGAAATACATGTTCAGTAACTGGAAAATAATTTCAGGCTGTGCTTGGGTCCATCTTGTTATTTGTGAGTTAGATGTGGACTAAGACTCTGTTTTTCACTTGCCTTCTGTAAGCTCCCATTCTAAGCCAGAGACAGTGTTGGTGGTTTGGATCTCCTGATATAAGTGTTACCTCAGACACTGAAATGTGATTAACTTATTTTGTAACTGTAACTCTTGTCTCCAGTTCATTGCTGTGAAATGGAAGAATTATATACTTGCAATCACATTGTACGGGTGTTCCTTAGAGGGAATGAACCTTCCCTTTAGTTAATGAATTCTGAATCTATAGACTGACTTAGATATGGAGCTGGTTAAGGGACTGCAATTTTCAATTGTGGTAGTTGCTGTGAATCACCTGATGACTGGCACTTGATTTTTATGCCCCTGTTCATTAAGTCGAGCTTCCCAGGTGGCTCAATGGTAAATAATTCACCTGCCAGTGCAGGAGACACAGGTTTGATCCCTGGGTCTGGAAAA
Source organism: Capricornis sumatraensis (assembly GCF_032405125.1). Lineage (NCBI taxonomy): Eukaryota > Metazoa > Chordata > Mammalia > Artiodactyla > Bovidae > Capricornis > Capricornis sumatraensis. Next base: position 35,460,425 of record NC_091085.1, on the reverse strand, counting down.
TCCCCTGGAGGAAGAAATGGCAACCAACTCCAGTATTCTTGCCTGGAGAATTCCATGGACAGAGGAGCCTTCTGGGCTACAGTCCATGAGGTCTCAAAGAGTCGGACATGACTTAGCAACTGAGCTAACACCCATTAAGCTTTCAAGCTATTTTCCCCTTGGAGCATCATGATATATTAACTGTCACTACAGATAACTTAGGTCAAGATATTCTGATTGCTAGTGTAGACTTAATGCCAATTTGAAAATTATGTTCACATTGCCTCAAGTGGTTAAGTTCTGCCAGCACTCACACTTAGGAATCTTAACATTATCACTAATTCGGGGGAGCTCATTTTAATGTCAGTGTTTCCCACTTAACACCAGCCTGCATAGAACAGCTTCTGCTAAAGATACCAGGGCTTTTCTGTGAAATCCTTATTACGTTAATAAAGGAATGTCTTCTAGGTCTTCTTGGAGGATATAGTCTAGTGGTTGATTTTCAGATCTTACATATTATATCCATTCTAACAATCCCACTTTTCTGTGCCTTCTGATCTTTTCTTTACAACTATGTTAAAGACAATTATGAAATTCCCAAACTTGTTAAAGTAAGGTATTTTCAATCTAGGCATGAGGAAGCCATCTCAGCAAACTGTCAGGATCAACTCTAAGAGTCCATACAAGGGAGGCATTTTGCCTCCAGTAAGTGGACATGAATTACTTCTTCTGGCTGGAAGAGTGGGATTTTAGGCTGAAGATTTTCAGAATTTTCCACCTAAAAGTCCCCATCCCAGGTAGAAGCTTCCCATTATTTTCCTTTAGGGCCCATAATCTGACACAGAAGATCTTTGAGAATATACTTTAGTCTTCTTTGTAGCTCTATCACTTTTATAATTAGTTCCCAAGCCTGTTTTCCTGCATATTGTACCCTGAAGCTGCAGAAGATGAAATTATTCTGAAACTACATAGAAACTTACTAGCTTTGATAATATTCCTTTAGCTGGCAATTAGCTATCCTGAACTTGTCTTCTTTCAGCAAGGCCCCCAAGCCATGAAGGGCAGCTGTCCTATACCACAATTCTCTTAATTATTATTGCTCTCATATCATTCACATGCTACTTTATTCATTGTGATACCACTCATTCTAGTGGAATTCCTTACATATCACAAGAGTGACTTAAGACAGTGTGATTATCTATTACACAAATCCCACCTTGAGGACCAGCTTGGTATAGCCCCTCTTGACACCAATTGTTTTAGCTCTGGATTCTCTAGTAAAATAGCCTGAGGCAAAGCATTCAGAGTTAAACATTGATTAATTAGCTAGTTAATTAATTAGACTTTTCAACCTCAGAGCAGTAAGAGTGGGGGGGGGGGAGAAAGAAGATAAACATCAAATACAATCTGTACAATCCAGTGTATGACTGAGTGGTCATATTGTTTTATAGGAAAACACTCTACAATCAGTTGCTTGATCACATATGATATCTCTGGAGAGGTAGAATGATATTCATGTAATTTTCATAAGTTCACTGTGGGGGAGGGAGACTTTATCATTGGCTCCTTCTTGTCTTTGTCTCTCAATGGTCATTAATTCCCTTACACTTGTAAATTATGTTTCCCATTGTCTTTGAGAAATCAGAGATTTAATGCCATGTGTTATAGCTATTCAACTGAGCATAGAAATGGTAGTAATAAAATAAATCCTCCTTCGATTTATTCAGATAAGACTTGGGCACTGCAGCTGGCATGACACAGGCAGGTCTATAACCCAGCTCTAGTTACTCTGGTTTCCATCTCCTTGTGTGATAATAGCTAGGGCTTTTCATTGAGCAGGTATCAGAGGGTATTGATTGCTGGTAGGAATGAGGAAATCTCTGTATATATATAAATTGCATCTCATCAGTTCAGTTCAGTTCAGTTGCTCAGTTGTGTCCGACTCTTTGCGACCCCATAAATCGCAGCACGCCAGGCCTCCCTGTCCATCACCATCTCCCGGAGTTCACTCAGACTCACGTCCATCGAGTCCGTGATGCCATCCAGCCATCTCATCCTCGGTCGTCCCCTATTCCTCCTGCCCCCAATCCCTCCCAGCATCAGAGTCTTTTCCAGTGAGTCAACTCTTCACATGAGGTGGCCAAAGTACTGGAGTTTCAGCTTTAGCATCAGTCCTTCCAAAGAAATCTCAGGGTTGATCTCCTTCAGAATGGACTATACAATACTGAAATAGAAAACTATTAAGAAAATTAGTCAATGCAAAACTACTGTAACAACGAATTATTTCTTTTCCATCTCTTTCAATACTCTTTCCTAAATTTAGCTAATAATCTATTGCATAGCCTGTACCAGGTATTCTGATAACCTGTTTATGCATATTATCCCATTTCATTTTCTAAACAGTATAAGAAAGACCCTACTATTGCCCCCTTTCTAAATAGAATAAAATTAAGACCTGGATGAAGAAACATGCCCAAGTTTATATAGCTAGGAAACAATGGAGCTAGAGAAAATTCCAACCTAGCTAGTGGGCCTCCATATAGTCTTTTTTGGCAGAGATATGAGCAGTGCACAGTGGTTCTTATAGATCTTGTTCATCTTTTGCAGTTTCCATCTTTAACTTGATATTAAACCTTGGGGGGTGGAATCTAGAAAACCTCAAGATAATAAGTTATATACTATTACTAATAATACGTGTGTGTGTGTCTGCTCAGTCGTCTCTGATTCCTTGTGACCCCATGAACTACAGTCCATCAGGCTCCTATGTACATGGGAATACTGGAGTGGATTGCCATTTCGTTCTCCAGGGGATCTTCCCCACCCAGGGATTGAACTTGCATCTCCTGTGTCTCCTATATTGGCAAGTGAATTCTTTACAACTGAGCCATCTAAGAAGTCCCTTATACAGTACTATAGTAAGGTAAAATTAAGATAACAGTATTACTTACATCATAGTTGTGATTATAAAATTGTGGCAAATAAATAAATTAACCCAAGAGAAAAACTTAGTTTATTTCTGTTAAATGGTTAAGAGTGCAATACCAGTTAGCTATTACTGCTCTTATTATTGCCACTATTATTACTATTAAAGTTGCCCATTTCTTTTCCAAAAATCTAAGCATGATATATTAGATGCAAGATAAATTAAGGTCACTCAGAAAGATTGATACTTCTTATACTTAGTGATTGATATAAGCAAATTATTGATATTTTAGCCCTAAGACAGGGCATCATTTATCCTGCCTGTTCCATTCCTAGTTATCCTAACTTGCTTCTATTATTATTTTCCCTGAATCCTTAACTTTCTTGACTCCATGTCAGAGAGTCTTATCCTCTGGCCTTGAGCTTTGTCTCGGTTCCCATCATAACACCTACTTTCTGGGGGATTTTACTGCTCGAATAAAACTGGGGACTCAATCCTGACTCATGTGGCCCATCTGAACATAACACTGATTTGCACTAGCTCTTGGCTTGGCTCACCTCTTTTGAGGTTTTCTTCTATGCATTCCATGCACTGACATAATGTTCTTTTTCTTTGTGATCCTGAGATCAGCAAAAAGAATCACTCAGTCGTTCCTCAGGCATTTACTGTACACCCACACTTTGCACTTCAGAGGGTTCTTCCTATTTTTTCAAGTAAGTAAAACAAGTTTTTGGGAAAAAATGTACTTATTTCATTGAATCTTGAATTTAGATCTACATAGGCCCTTCTTGATCATCTCTTCATGCTCAGCAAGTTATCTAGGAACAAAGACCGTGGCTGGACTTTCAGTGGGATTGTCAGACTTAGCAGATAAACATATGGGACTCACAATTAAATGTGAATTTCAGATAAATGAAAAAATTTCAAAGTACAAAGTAGATCCAACCATTGCTGGAGACATACCTATATTAAGAAATTATTTGTTGATTATCTGAAATTCAGATTTAACTGCAGTCCTATATTGTATCTGGAGAAGGCAATGGCACCCCACTCCAGTACTCTTGCCTGGAAAATCCCATGGATGGAGGAGCCTGGTAGGCTGCAGTCCATGGGGTCACTAAGAGTCGGACACAACTGAGCGACTTCACTTTCACTTTTCATTTTCATGCATTGGAGAAGGAAATGGTAACCCACTCTAGTATTCTTGCCTGGAGAATCTCAGGGACGGGGGAGCCTGGTGGGCTGCCGTCTATGGGGTCGCACAGAGTCGGACACGACTGAAGCGGCTTAGCAGCAGCAGCAGCAGCATATTGTATTAGGCGACCTTATCACAGAATGGCACCTCCTGTCACGTTTATCTTTAGAGACAATCATTTAGGTCCCTGTTACCTGACAGTAATTGAAAAATAGTCATTTTTCCTATAACTTATTTTTATCTTGATCTCAACTTTCTATCTCCTTAGGGTGAAACTATCCTAGGGTGACCTTACATCTTGTTTGTGTGGAAGGTCTCACTTTATTTCTGTTGTCTTGACATAATTGCTAACTATTCTTTTTCTCTTTCAGAAATGTCTTGGTTTGGATGATAAATGATATGGTCACAGATGCTTCATTTCACTGTTGAATTCCTGCTGACCCTATTAGTAAGTAAATTTTCAGCTTCTTTCATTAAAAGCCACACTCTAATCTCCAGGAGCTGCTACCATTCTGATGAACCATTACTTCACTTCCACAAAGCACCAGGTTATACCATGCTGCTTAAGCTAACAGACAGATAAATGACTCCTGAACAACTGTTATTAATTATGATATAACTTTCTATACTTGTTACCATGTGTACAGAGAACAGCAGAATTGAGCAAATGTTTGATGAATTCTGTAAATATGAGTGATTAACACAGATGTCAGGAGAAAAATATGCAAATGATATTTGTTTGAAGGTATTTAGGCAATTTGCACTTTCTTTGTAATACACGAGGAAGATGATGTTTATGTATGGTATATAGCAACAGTTGATTAGACTATATTTTTAGAGTGATTGTGCAGAAGTAAAATCATTTTCTTTATATTGCCTTAGGTGACTATTTCCATTTCACAGTGTTGATTAGACAGCATTCTTATTTCAAAAAATAAAATATTCAGTCAAAGAATAAAGTTGAAATTTTATTCCTATGAAATGTCAAATAACTTGAATGATTGATTCTCTTCTTGATTTATTTATTTATATTTTACATTCAGGTGTACTTGTGTTTGAGAAAAGTCTTATAGACATAGACTATTTTTCACGTCCATAGCAATGTGCTGCTAAGTCAGAATCATCCTTTTATAAGCATCACATAAATACAGTCAGACTGCATCAGAAACCAAAATAACTGTCTCTTATCTTTTAACAAAATAATGAGGAAAAAATATGCTCTTAGTTAATGTGACTTTTTATACATGTATTGATTTCATATAAGCCAAAATATAAAGAGTGTTCAAAACAGAAGGAAAAAGAGCATCTCTCAGTAAGAAATCATATTTAAAAATATGTATTTCTAAATGTCTTTCACTTAAATATTAAAAAAGTTATTTAGAATTTACTAGAGGAAAAAAAACATGTAATTATATTTCTTTTATGTTAACTCAACCAATATAAATGCATTATTATATCTTAGCAACCATGATTGGATTTTATTTTTAGATAGTAAAATAATAGTTGTCTTAATGAATCTAAATCAAGGCTTTTCAGGAAAACTTAATTTGAAATACTGCTGCTAATTTCATCACTAATTTAATGACCTCCAAGGAAAACAGCAAATGGTTTCTGAATATTTAGAAATGATGTAGATATTTCAAGAAGAAAAATGGAAATAAAAATTTTAAAAGTATAATGTCATAGTTACTTCATTAGTTTGAAAAGGCATCAGTAAGAAAATTTTCAGTGAATTCAAAATGATCTTGTGAGGAGCAAGCATTAAGGTCACCCTGACCATAGTGTGGAGAATGGCTAAGATGGATTCAAAGGCAGGAGCACAGAGATAAAATTATTAATATTAAATATACCCAGTCTTTTTGTATATCAGCTTTTAAAAAAAAATATCAGTTATACTCAATAAAGGGGCTTCCCTGGTAGCTCAGCTGTTAAAGAATCTGCCTGCAATGTGGGAGACCTGGGTTCAATCCATGGCTTGGGAAGAAGATCCCCTGGAGGAGGATCTCAATATTCTTGCTTGGAGAATCCTCATGGACAAAGGAGCTTGGGAACTGTACTCCATGGGGTCACAAAGAGTAGGACATGACTGAGCGACTAAGCACAGCACAGCACATACTCAATAAAACAGTCTTTAAAAACATAAAAGAGGACCATTGCAGTAATTCTAGTGAAATATGGTTTTGTTTTGTAGCAGAATGACCTTGGAAATGAAGATAGAAAATGATTAGATTAGACAAATATTTTTAGAGGCAGAATTTATGAATGTTGCTGAATGATTGAATAAAGATGGGGAGTGTAGGGAATGCTGAAGAACAAGAATGGCTCCTAGATTTCTGAAATGAACATTGAAAGGATGGTAGTATCGTTTGTGAAGAAGCAGAAGCCAGGAGGAGGTACACATTTCTGGGGGTAGGAATCGAGAGCCCACTTTTGGGCGAAGTAGATCTGTCATGCCATTGATCCTGCCAACAGAGTAGTTGGTTTGGCCTCAACATATACACGGTCATTTACATCATGGGGACTGATGAGATCACCTAGGGAGAGAATAGTGACAGAGAGGAGAGGTGACCAGGGCCAGACTCCGAGGAGGGGAGTGCTTAGATGCTAGGAAGGGAGGGATGGATAATATAGAAAAGAGGTCAGGATGGTTTGGTGAATCCCTAGAGAATCTGATGAATATAGAGAAGAGGTTGGAGGGCTTCAAAATCCAGAAATCCATCTGGGGAAGTTTTGTAAGATATGAAAGGGCTCTATGAATTCTCTGGGTTCAGAAACTTGAAGATATTGCTGAACTTACCAGTAGCAGTGCTGGTGGACAGGTTTGGCTAGAAACCAGACTGGAGCAGCTGGAGTACGGGTGTGAGGGGAGGAGGAGGATGCTGTGTGCATATGAAGCATGGTTAAGTGGTGTCATATCAGTGTGGCAAGAGCGCAGAGAAGGTCTGGCCATTCACAGAAGGCTGCACAGCGAAGGAGGTGACAGAAATGTTTTGTGTCAGTACAGTAGTCTCGCCTACTGCTCTATGTTCTGAAATATATTCATTTAAAACATATTAACATGGTGTTCTTTAATGTGTTACCCATTGCCTGCCTCCTTCCACTGAGGATACAGAGTGTTATACAACTTTTGTCACAATAACTGCCTCTTTCTTTTCTTTGACATACTTCAGGTCTTAAGAGTTAATGAAGGACACTTAATTTGTATCTGCAATAGTTTCAGATGTCTGTGCTTTAGATATCCTGGGCATATACTCTTGTGTGTATGCATGTGGGTTTGCATATTTGTGTATGAGAGACAGAGATAGAGAGGAAAGTGCAAACTCCAACTCACATCTATGCTTGTCAGCCTCCAAATGCCATGCTCTCTTTACTATGAGAGTCCAGTACATTTCTCTAACTAGTAACAAGACTTATCTATTCACTCAATAAGTATTTTTGATTATTTTCTACAATAACAAAACAATCATGATAGATAACCTATATAAAAGCTTATTTATGGTGACAGGTAATGTTTTAAGTACTTTACATATATTATCTCATTTAATCCTCACAACAATCATAAAGGATCCCATTTAATATGGAGAAATTGAGACTTGGAATGACTATATAAATGTTTAGAGGTTTCACATCTAGGGAGTGTTGAAATCAGGTTTCCAACCAGGCGACTTTGCTCCAGGGCTCTTTAAAATATTACTAAAATGGAAATTTTGACAGGCAGAGGAAAAGGAAACACAGTAAGAAAGTCATTATTTCTTGAGTTTGGTAAGCTGGGAGAGGTAAGCCAAGAGGCTGCAGAGGAAGGTAATTGGCATTTCATCATTGACCTTTTAAGCCCTGGACAGGGGTTTGGATTTTAATCCAAGCAATGGCAGTGCCTTGACGAATTCTGAGCAGTCAGTGATGAGATTTGCTTCTAATCTGTGGTTGGCATCGAGCATAAAAAGTGAGCAGGTCTGTAGAAGCATAATTCAGATAAGCTTTGTAACCACTATTACAGACATAGAGGCTTTTCTTGTCCTCTCTCTTAAACTCTCTCACTGCATGAGGTCTTGGATAAAATAATAATTATGATTCCAGCAATAACAAGTAAAGCGACACACTCAGAAGCAGTTAATAATGATAAGCAGAAACTTGAAGGGAGAAAAGTAAAAGAAATCCCTACATAAAGTCAACTGATATCATATATTATGAAGTTGGGCTTTTTAAAAAAAATTCTTCTTAGGTTCTAAATAAATGTTTCATGAATATGTTCAAATGCAACTTCTTTGGTGAAAACCTTCTTATCTTCACATTCAGCATTAATTTCTTCATCTTATGTTTTCTCATAACAATCTATTTGACTTCTGTTTAACCAATTATTATCCTGTTCTATCATTTGTCTGTTTACATGTATATCACAGTTTGTTTCAGCAAAGATTTGTGTTGCCCTTTTAGTTTAGTCACTATGCTAGATCCCCATATCACATACTAAGTGATTTAGAGGCCTATAATCAACACTGAGTTATTGTAAGTGGGAGCTGCAGATCTTTTAAATTATCTAGCAAAATCCTACTATAATATATATGACAAAGTGGAACTCTTTCTTATCCTCACTTGATACACAACTTTTAGAAATATTTAATTCAGTATTTTATCTTGTTGGTCAAATCTTGAATAATTCTGGAGCCAAGGTTCATAAAGACAGTATAGTTATAAATAAACGCATGTTTAAAAGGGCAAATATGTCTTGACCTTTAAAATGCAAATCCCTGAATTTTGAAAAGGAAGACAAGTTTTAAATTGTATTTTATCAGATGGATATAGCCTGTCAGTAAATTGATGGCCAAATAAGCCCTTCCACCCTTACAAAATAGGCAATGAAGAATAGTATCTCTGTGTTGATTGTCTTCTATGGAAAGTGTAGTTATATTTCTGACTAGGCTAAGTGAAACTTAAGAGTACCTGATTATAATACTCAGGAAAAAGGGGCTTGTCTACTTACAAAGTTAAATTGAAGCATGTTGAGTCTTCAGTTACAAGTGTTGACATTTAAAATGCAATCCTAGAAAATGTTTGTGGTATAAGTGATTTGAGGATGAGAATACCTTAATGAATATGTCATTACACAATATATATAGAGAAAAATGGATTAGTGACCAATCTTCCAGTGAGTCTTGAGAATGATTCATCTGCTGTGAAAAAGACTAACTCTGAAGACACAGAATCAACTTGAGATGTTGTAGGGCAATTATTCCATTGTGAGATTTATTCAGAAGCAATTCTACAGAGGCAGAAGAAACTAAGTGTTCAGAATTCTGATTTTTAAATTTCAGCTTTATTCAGTTGCTTTGTAAAGGTAAAATTTGTGTATACATAAGGACCATCTTCTGTGGAATAGAACTTTGTTTTGGATTTTTGTGTCAGGGGATTTTTATTGAAGGAAGAAACCTTTGGGTTTGAATTTTGGAATCTAATTCAGTCTACATGGCCTAAAATTATGGGTATAGATGATATAAAGTAGATTGTTTTATGGGCTTTCCTTGCGGCTCAGTGGTAAATAATCTGCCTGCAATACAGGAAACTCGGGTTCAGTCCCTCATGGGTCAGGAAGATCTGGAGCAGGGCATGACAACCCACTCCAATACTCTTACCTAGAAAAATCCCATGGACAGAGGAGCCTGGTGGGCTATGGTCTGTAGGGTTGCACAGAGTCGGACGTGACAGAAGTGACTACGCAGCAGCAGCAGATTGTTTTATACAGTTAATACATTAAACAATTTTACTTCCCACTCTTTGTTGCTGTTGTTCAGTTGCTCAGTCCTGTCTGACTCTTTGTGACCCCATGGACTGCAGCATGCTAGGCTTCCTTGTCCTTCACTATCCCCTGGAGTTTGTTCACACTCATGCCCATTGAATAGATGATGCCATCCGAACATCTCATCCTCTGACACCCCTTTCTCCTTATGCCTTCAGTCTTTCCAGGCATCAGTGTCTTTTTCCATGAATTGATTCTCATAAGGGACTATTTTATGGCTGTAGGACTTGTGACGCTGTCTTTAGTGTTATTAGATTCTTTCCCTGTTGTATTCCAGAGGTTTGAGATTTAGAAGGCAGTGTTCTGGATAACTAGGGCATTATTAAATAGTTAATAATTAGATAGTCAAAATTACTGTGAGAAATATCCTAGTCCTCTACTAATTTTAAAAGTAAGCTATATTTTCAGTTGTCAGAGACTTTTACTTTAACATTTCTAAGATATTGATTAGGTGCTTGAAAAAGACTAAGAAAAATAATACAGGTTTGGCAAATTGCTATGTGCAGTATAAGCAATGAACAAAATAACATAGGCATTTTCACCCATCTTTGGACAGATGGTGAATGGCAACAGCAGAGATTTCAAATATAGATGTAGCACATATATATTGCAAACAGCTGTAATAGCTAAAATACATGCCAGAAGACTTAATCATTCTGGAATTTTTTCCAATACATGCTAGCATTCAAAAATAGACTTCTCTTTCCTACAATTGCTATAGAATTCTTTGAAATAGGCAAATGCATCTATGACATAGGAACTTTGCTGTGTGCTGATTAGGCTGTATTTTCAAGGCTCCTTGACAACTAGTTGATTAGCAAAATTCTCATTAGTTATGATTTGGTATGCATAACTCATGACCAATATGACTTCTTGTTTTTGCTACTGAGTTGGCTGAATCAAGTCTTTTGTTATGTGTAGACCTTGCCAGTACAAAATAGCTGGATGAAAACCAATGAGTTGAATAAACTGCAGATTTTCTATTTGTCTCTCTGTTGTCCGGTAGAAAGTACAACTAAGATTCTAAGAATATATATATATATATATATATATATATATATATATATATATATGCATTAACTGACATTGTTCTTACATTATAATTTGAAATTTAAAAAAATCCTCAGTATGTGTTGCTCAGTTGAAAGGATCCATATTTTGTTTGAAATGAGAGGAGTAACAAAGAGTTTCTCAGAAGATATAACAAAATGTATACATCACTTAAAAATTCTGGAAAAAATTTATCAGCAAAGTCAAGACTAAAGTTCTTAGATTATAGACATTATTAGCTTTTCTGGAGTCTTTGTTGTAACTTAATTATAAAAGAAGAGGATTCCTAGGTCAGCTGATAGCAGTTTGGTAGCAGAGTATGGGAGAAGGTACCTGGGTTGGAGTCCATGAATCTGGGTTTCTCCTGGTCTGACATGTGTGACCCTGTATGAATTTCACCAAGTATTCTTATCAGTGAATTGGGGATAATGAAAATATTATCTTACTTAGAAAGGATTAAAGGAGTTGATGGGTGTTAAATGAACTTTGTGAACTCCAAAGTGATATTCAAATGCTAGTTTATGGGCCAGAAGGAGCTTGAATGGGCCTGCCGCCCTGGATCACCTTCCCATGGGCTGGCACCGGGGTGCCGCACTGCTCTGGACACTGGCCAGAGGGAGTCTAAAATAAACAAACGAAAAACTTGTTTATGTGCTCCCTGGGGGACATGAGTCACCATTATTTCTCATTTCTCAGAATTTGCTGACGTTTCAAGTAGATAAGAACTCTGGCTGGTATTGCTGATATTTCCCTTTTCTTTCTGTTGCAGATAATTTCTTCTTATTCTGCTCACTCCATGACTAATGCTTTTATGTACACATTCTTCTTTCTTATTTTACATCTCCTGACCATACTCCAGGCATATTACGATCAAGTACCATCTTTATCATCTCAACAACCTCAAGATTTTACGAAAACATAAAATCTATGGCTTTTAATCATTAAACAGATAATGACTCATTTCAGGATGGATATAAAGGGTCAAACATTAATAGGAAAAGATTATGGTTGTTCTAAACCCAACATTTTGAGTCTTATATTTCTATGGTTGCAAATTAAATTTGTGAGGTAGTTATTATTTAAACAATACAGCTTTACTGTGTAGTATTACTTTAGACCAGTTCTGTGCTGCAAAAATGGAAATCATTGAATGTATTAGAATTTTAAATATAGAGTCATTTCTTCCATAATGTGGTACATGTGTTCTTAAAAATAAACATTTTATGGAATTTCATGAAAAAGATAGTATTGCAGTAGAACTCAAATTCTAAATGATTTTATAGGGGAAAAGACTTAATAAAAACTTAAAGTACTAAAACATCTTACTCTAAGTGTATTACTTAAATTCCAAATAATATAAAGTAATGATAGAGTAGATATAGATAAGCATTGCAATTTATTTTGGAAAAAAGGCATTAAGTTTGCTTGGTATGAATGTGTGTGCTCAGTTGCTCAGTTGTATTTGACTCTTTTGAGACCCCATGGACTAGCCCGCCAGTCTCCTCTGACCATGGAATTCTCCAGGCAAGAATACTGGAGTGGGTTGCCATTTCCTCCTCCAGGGGATCTTCCCAAACCAAGGATCAAAGCCATGCCTCTTATATCTCCTGCATTGGCAGGCAGGTTCTTTAGTACTGAGCCATGTAGGAAGCCCAAATGTAGTGAAGTGTGATATTTGTTTTATCTTTAAGAAATGGAAGGAAGGTCATCATTATTATGAAGGTAAAATTTGTGTCACTAGAGTGACATAGATACTTATTGCTTGGTTCTGCAAATGGGACTGGCTGCTGAGTAGTGCCAGCAGTGTTATGTCTGCACCCTCAGTCTTCCATAAGCACACTTCAGTGTCCCTTAGAACAGACGATGGCTGTAGTGTATCCATCTCTTGTTTTAATTATTCTTCCATTTTGTCCTGATGGCTCAGGCCATGGATTTCCTTAGGTCTGTTCCTTTGGAGCTGTAACATTCACTTTCATTTCTTTCAAAAGTTTTTCTTACTTTAGCTTTTCAGTATCTAAGGCCCTCTGATCTTTATCATATTTACACTGTGTATTTTAATACTTTTAACGGGAAAAGTGCATAAACCAAGGAGTATAGCATAATATATACTTACAGCGCAATACATATGGTAAAGAAATTAAGGAAGAATATAAGAATACACAGAAGAACTGTACAAAAAAGATCTTCATGACCAAGATAATCACAATAGTGTGATCACTCATCTAGAGCCAGACATCCTGGAATGTGAAGTCAAGTGGGCCTTAGAAAGCATCACTACGAGCAAAGCTAGTGGAGGTGATGGAATTCCAGTGGAGCTATTTCAAATCCTGAAAGATGATGCTGTGAAAGTGCTGCACTCAATAAGCCAGCAGATTTGGAAAACTCAGCAGTGGCCACAGGACTGGAAAAGGTCAGTTTTTATTTCAATTCCAAAGAAAGGCAGTGCCAAAGAATGTTCAAACTACCACACAATTGGACTCATCTCACACGCTAGTAAAGTAATGCTCAAAATTCTCCAAGCCAGACTTCAACAATACGTGAACCATGAACTCCCTGATGTTCAAGCTGGTTTTAGAAAAGGCAGAGGAACCAGAATCAAATTGCCAACATCCACTGGATCATGGAAAAAGCAAGAGAGTTCCAGAAAAACATATATTTCTGCTTTGACTCTGCCAAAGCCTTTGAGTGTGTGGATCACAATCAACTGTTGAAAATTCTGAGAGAGATGGGAATACCAGACCACCTAACCTGCCTCTTGAGAAACCTATATGCAGGTCAGGAAGCAACAGGTAGGACTGGACATGGAACAACAGACTGGTTCCAAATAGGAAAAGGAGTACATCAAGGCTGTATATTGTCACCCTGCTTATTTAACTTCTATGCAGAGTACATCATGAGAAACGCTGGACTGGAAGAAACACAAGCTGGAATCAAGATTGCTGGGAGAAATATCAATAACCTCAGCTATGCAGATGACACCACCTTTACGGCAGAAAGTGAAGAGGAGCTAAAAAGCCTCTTGATGAAAGTGAAAGAGGAGAGTGAAAAAGTTGGCTTAAAGCTCAACATTCATCTCATCAGAACTGATCCAAATGTATTCTTTTTAATGGCTGAGTAATACTCCATTGTGTATATGTACCACAGCTTTCTCATTTGGATCAGTTCTGATGAGATGGATGAAACTGGAGCCGATTTGAAGTAAGCCAGAAAGAAAAACACCAATACAGTATACTAACACATATATATGGAATTTAGAAAGATGGCAATGATGACCTTGTATGCAAGACAGCAAAAGAGACACAGATGTGTATAGCGGACTTTTGGACTCAGAGGGAGAGGGAGAGGGTGGGATGATTTGGGAGAATGGCATTGAAACATGTATACTATCATGTAAGAATCGAATCGCCAGTTTATGTCCAATGCAGGATACAGCATGCTTGGGGCTGGTGCACGGGGATGACCCAGAGGGATGTTGTGGGGAGGGAGGTGGGAAGGGGGTTCATGTTTGGGATCGCATGTACACCCGTGGTGGATTCATGTCAGTGTATGGCAAAACCAATACAGTATTTTAAAGTAAAATAAAGTTAAAAAAAAAAAAAAGCTCAACATTCAGAAAACTAAGATCATGGCATCCAGTCCCATCACTTCATGGGAAATAGATGGGGAAACAGTGGAAACAGTGTCAGACCTTATTTTTTTGGGCTCCAAAATCATTGCAGATGGTGACTGCAGCCATGAAATTAAAGGACGCTTACTCCTTGGAAGAAAAGTTATGATCAACCTAGATAGCATATTCAAAAGCAGAGACCTTACTTTGCCAACTAAGGTCTGTCTAGTCAAGGCTATGGTTTTTTCAGTGGTCATGTGTGGATATGAGAGTGAAGAAAGCTGAGCACCGAAGAATTGATGCTTTTGAACTGTGGTGTTGGAGAAGACTCTTGAGAGTCCCTTGGACTGCAAGAAGAGCCAACCAGTCCATTCTGAAGGAGATCAGCCCTGGGATTTCTTTGGAAGGAATGATGCTAAAGCTGAAACTCCAGTACTTTGGCCACCTCATGCAAAGAGTTGACTCATTGGAAAAGACTCTGATGCTGGGAGGGATTGGGGGCAGGAGGAATAGGGGACGACAGAGGATGAGATGGCTGGATGGCATCACTGACTTGATGGACGTGAGTCTGAGTGAACTCCAGGAGTTGGTGATGGATAGGGAGGCCTGGTGTGCTGTGATTCATGGGGTCGCAAAGAGTCGGACACGACTGAGCGAGTGAACTCAACTGAACTGAAGGTATATGAATATTTTGTATATTCCTCGGCAGATTACTGTGTTCAAATGAATAGTGTGTTTCTCATCCATTATTCTTTAGAGTAGAAAGTATAGCCCCTTGTAAAAAAAATTTGTGTGAGTTAACATGGTTTTCTGTTTTGCTGGTTTTATCCACCTATTTATCCTTAGCATATTAATAAATTCAGCCATTACAGATAAAAGAGAAAGAAAAACAGTACCGTTTTCTAAAGCATAAGATTCCACAAGTTGAATGTGATTGATTTTAAAGGAAAACCCTGCATCATTTAAGAAGTTGTACTAAAATATTTCATTTAATGATTTATCAACAACTCCCTGTTCTGTCCCTGCAGAAGGTGAGATCAGAATCCTCTCTGAGTAAGATGGGTTGGTAAGAAAGTTATATGTGGTTGAGGGTTCTAAGAAGATCTGTGCCTTGATACCTACTCCTTGCCTGGTACACACTTGAGAAGGGAGAAAGAGATGACACCAACTACATGTGTGTATCTGAAAATCATAGTGATTCTGCTCCAATTTTCATTTAGAAACCTAGGAGCATTATGACATGAGAGCCAAGGGGCAATCTTGGGTAGTCCCATCAAATACTGTAACCTCAAATAATCATGGAAGAACACCTAAGAATGTATCTGCTCCTGGGAAGATGGCATGGAGTGTGAGGCAGCAGACCTCAAATGGACGTGTAGCTGAGGTGAAGTCTTGGCAGCGGATGACGGCATGGACTTTATGGCCAGGGAGTAGACGTCTCAGCTGACGAAGGGAAGCAGATAACTCAGTTGATGACAGTTTGGAGGGAGTGATGATAGCAGACTCCAGATGGGGTGATGTTTATATTTCAGTGGGTATCTGACAGGGGATGAGCTACCTTCCTCTACTGTTATTTATTCATTGAAAAACCAAACAGTTGTTCAGTTCTAGACACTATCTTTGCTGTAGGCACTGTCAGAAAGTACCCAATCTATAGTAGCCTTCAAACTCCATCCTAGAGAGAAAGAATTAACTTTCTATTTTGCAGCATACCATACATTACACACAATTACTTGGTCCCTTCCATGAGAATGTGTGCTCCAAGAGAGGAACAAGCATTCCTATTGCTTATTACAAAATTTGGCACATAGCAGGTGCCCAATGATACCTGATTGAAGCAAACTAATGACTCAGAAATAATGAAACTCTAGAAACAGACACGAATTACAGAAAAATAAAATCTGATTTGTGTATCTGAGTTAATGAGTGGAAGATTACTATTTTAAGAGTCAAATAAGACCATTAAGTCATAAAATTACCTTTTTTGTTTTTTTTTTTACTTTACAATATTGTATTAATTTTGCCATACATCAACATGAATCTGCCACAGGTATATATGTATTCTCCATCCTGAATCCCCCTCCCTCCTCCCTTCCTGTACCATCCCTTTGGGTCATCCCAGTGCACCAGCTCAAAGCATCCAGTATCATGCATTGACCCTGGACTGGTGATTCGTTTCATATATGATATTATACATGTTTCAATGCCATTCTCCCAAATCATCTCACCCTCTCCCTCTCCCACAGAGTCCAAAACACTGTTCTATACATCTGTGTCTCTTTTGCTGTCTCGCATACAGGGTTATCATTACCATCTTTCTAAATTCCATGACTTTCCTGGTGGCTCAGACAGTAAAGCGTCTGTCTACAATGCAGGAGACCTGGGTTCAATCCCTGGGTTGGGAAGTTCCGTGGAGAAGGAAAAGGCGACCCACTCCAGTACTCTTGCCTAGAAAATCCCATGGACAGAGGAGCCCAGTGTCCACGGGGTTGCAAAGAGTCGGACACGACTGAGCGACTTCATTTTCACTTTCTATACTGTATTGGTGTTTTTCTTTCTGGCTTACTTCACTCTGTATAATAGGCTCCAGTTTCATCCACCTCATTAGAACTGATTCAAATGGATTCTTTTTAATGGCTGAGTAATACTCCATTGTGTATATGAACCACAGCTTTCTTATCCATTCATCTGCTGATGGACATCTAGGTTGTTTCCATGTCCTGGGTATTATAAACAGTGCTGCAGAGAACATTGGGGGATAGGCAAAACACTCTCCGACATAAATCACAGCAGGATCCTCTATGACCCACCTCCCAGAATATTGGAAATTAAAGCAAAAATAAACAAATGGGACCTAATTAAACTTAAAAGCTTCTGCACAACCAAGGAAACTATAAGCAAGGTGAAAAGACAGCCTTCAGAATGGGAGAAAATAATAGCAAATGAAGCAACTGACAAACAACTAATCTCAAAAATATACAAGCAACGCATGCAGCTCAATTCCAGAAAAATAAACAACCCAATCAAAAAATGGGCCAAAGAACTAAATAAACATTTCTCCAAAGAAGACATACAGATGGCTAACAAACACATGAAAAGATGCTCAACATCACTCATTATCAGAGAAATGCAGATCAAGACCACAATGAGGTACCACTTCACACCAGTCAAAATGGCTGCGATCCAAAAGTCTACAAGCAAATGCTGGAGAGGGTGTGGAGAAAAGGGAACCCTCTTACACTGTTGGTGGGAATGCAAACTATTACAGCCACTATGGAGAACAGTGTGGAGATTCTTTAAAAAACTGGAAATAGAACTGCCTTATGACCCAGCAATCCCAGTGCTGGGCATACACACCGAGGAAACCAGAATTGAAAGAGACACATGTACCCCAATGTTCATAAAATTATCTTTTATGTATCTAAAGTAAGATGGCCAGTGAATAAAAGCAGAAGACTTTTCTATGTGTGTCTGCCTAGGGTTAGGGGACACGTGCCTCAATATACATAAATCTTTGGGATGATATCTTTGTTTGATGTTAGAGGTGGGAAGATGTGGTATGTGTGTAGCAGTTTAGTGAGGAAGAGCATAATTAATATGGGTGGTCTTGACTGTTGTCTAGACCTCTGCCACCTATATAATCATTGCTATATGTAGCTATCAAGTACTCTGAGTATCTAATCCAAATGGAACTATGCTGCAAGTGTAAAATGTGCACTGGATTTAAAAACTTATTAATAGTACAAAAATACAAAATATTTCAATTTTTAAAATATCAATTATGTTAAAGTAATATGCATATATTTGTTTAAATAAATATATTTCTAAATTAACTTCAGCTTATTCTACTTTTGACTACTAGCAATTTTAATATTATATGTGTGACTTGCAATTTAATTCTACTGGGCACTGAACAGAATGAACATTTTGCTCAGACACATTGACTTTGCTTGGCTTTGTACCTCAGACAAGAACGTATCTCTGTTGCTTCATCTGACAGTGTT
Source organism: Capricornis sumatraensis (assembly GCF_032405125.1). Lineage (NCBI taxonomy): Eukaryota > Metazoa > Chordata > Mammalia > Artiodactyla > Bovidae > Capricornis > Capricornis sumatraensis. The sequence continues at coordinate 35,441,873 of NC_091085.1, read as the reverse complement.
GCTCCAGTAACTGTGTACCTCCAGTCTGACCTTCTTTTTCCCTGGAGACTAATGAACTTAAGTGGACATATCATCTAATTATTCCAGATAAGCTCTGATTACTTCAAGAGTTCACCATTTCTAAATAACAGCTCAAAAAATAAATTAATTGAATGATAAAGTTTACAGTTTTATCTAGGAATTATAAATGTTTATTCTTTAAGTTACTTATTGTCAAATGGGTAAATATGCATTTTATGTATTCAACATGCAATTAGCAATGAACTCTCCAAAAGACAGGTGTTTATTTTCTCTTGGCTTTTTCTTTTTCTTTTTTTAGCAAATGAAACCTCAGTTTCAGAGAGAACCATACATGAGTTAGGTATATTATAGTTAATGTAGAAGGTATTCACTTCCCACATGGTTTCAATGGCAAAAGTAAGCAAATGGGGGTGTGTATAAAGATAGGACTGTAGATACCATAAGAAGTATAATTTATTCAGACATTTATAAAAGAAAAAATTTCTAACTATTGCAGGCAGGGCAGAAGCATAACTTCTTGAATGGCTGAACTGCTCTGTGTCTGATCCTCTCTATCAAGAAGTAGTTGAAAGGATAATTTCAAGAATTACATGACTAACATGCATATTTAAAAATTCTATTTAAGAAAAAGGAATTATATTCACCCAGGTCACCTAAATAGGCAGACTATACTAATCAAATCACTTGGATAATTACTGTAATTTCCACATCTTTGAATTTATTTCGTGAAAGTTGTGTAACAAGCAGAGTATATTTGGAGAGAGGTATCTGGTGTAACAATGTTCGTTTTAGTAAAGATGAAAACTAACGAGGTGAAGTTCAATGTTGCACAATGACTAAATGGAACCTAGATTAAAACTAAGGTTTTCCAGTCCTCAGATTTTTCCTCAGTAGAATCTAAAGGCAGGAAACAGTTCCAAATGTCTTTTAATAATCTCCATTGCTCCAAGGTCCAAGTTATGTTAGAAAAGAATAATTCTTATTAACTATTATTTTTCTCTTTGGGCACTGATATGATGATTTGTACAATTAGAAACAGTCCAAAAAATTAAGAGAAATTTTTTATTTTCAGGCAACAGTGTCTCTATTAATTTTATATCTGATTAGCTAATTCCTCCATTGCAAAATTTATTGGAACAAAATTTTTGTCACATAGATGTTATGAAGTCAGTTTTTTCAATGCGTATAATAGAATTACAGAAACAAACAAGTCTTGAATTCTAAATTTTATTAGCAATATTAACTTGGTTGACTCTGGTTTTTATTTTACTTATCAGTGAATACTTTTTCTGTAATAGAGATTATTTTTATATTGCTTCCTTAATAATTTCTCACTTTCTTTTAATATATACTATAACCTTACAATTTTCTCAAGTCATTGATATGGCAAACAATGGCTATTATTGTCTATTTATCCATTTGTGAACTTTTAATTGCTATGTGTCTCATTGTGTTCTTCCTTGGGTTTATCATGCTTGGGACTCTGTGCTCCCTGGACTTTGCTGATAGCCATTTCCTTTCCTATGTTACGGAAGTTTTCAGCTATTAATTCTCCAAATATTTTCTCAGGTCGTTTCTCTCTTCTCCTTCTGGGACCCCTACAATGTGAATGTTGGTGAATTTAGTGTTGTCCCAGAGGTCTCTCATTAAAACTTACTAAAGTTTTAATTCTTATGATTCTATTCATATTTTCTCATAAGCCTTCTTTCTGATTGAGTTTTCCATTTGGCTTTATAGTTTTCCTTTTTCTTTCCTTCCCTGATCCTAGGAGTCTGTGTATTTGTTGTCATTGTCAATAGAACATTGACATAGAAGAGGAAAGGAATATAATTGCCTGAATTTGCCTTAATGTTTGCTCTGAGAATCAGGTAATTTAAATTTATTTCTGCTTGCCAAATATACTAGTTTCTTATTTTGTTCAGACACTGTGTTTGATATGAGAAGGTATAAATGTGAATGATGTCATCCAAAACTACAGATTTATGATGGAAAACATAATCTGCATTTTCTTTCCAGAGACTAAAAAACCGTAACTCATGTTTTAAATTTCTTTTTAGAAATATTCAAACAATTCTCTTAGATGCAAAGTGAATAGTATTCTTACTTTAAAGATAGCTTTGTGCATTAATACTTAACATTTCCCCCCCAGTTTTACTGAAAAATTATTGACATACATCATTGTGTAAGTTTAAAGCCTACAGCATAATGATTTGATTTACATTTGTGAGGTGATAGGGTCAACTAACATCTGTCATCTCATAAAATATAGAAAGAAGAAAAGAAAATTTTAAGAAAACTTTCTGATGAGAACTCGTAAGATTTACTCTCAACAATTTTTATGTATAGCATATAGCATTATTAACTATAGTCATACTATTGTGCATTTATTTCCTAGTACTAATTTATCTCATAACAGGACTGTTACATGTCCTGGCCATCTTCCTCCAATTATCTTTCTCCTACCCTACTCATCTGATAACCACATATCTGATTTTTTTCTGTGAGTTTGTTTTTGATTTTAGATTCTGCATATAAGTGAGATCATACAATATTTGTATTTCTGATTTATTTCACTTCATATAATATCTTCAGAGTTCATCTATGTTTTTACAAATTGTAGAATTTCCTTATTTTTTATGGCTGAGTAATAGCTCACTGTGTGTATATATGAGTGTGTTTATATGTGTGTTTATATGTGTGTGTGTCTACACCATAGGGGCTTCCCGGGGAGCTCATCTGGTGAAAAGTCTGCTTGCAATGCAGGAGACCCTGGTTCGATTCCTGCGTCGGGAAGGTATGTATATACTCACTATAACTTCTTCATCCATCAACAGATACTTAGGTTGTTTCCATGTCTACTGTAAATCATGCTGCCATGTACATTGGGTGCAGATATCTTTTAGAGTTAATGTCTCTGTTTTATTTGAATATGTTACCGGAAGTGGAATTGCTAGGCCAGGTGGTAATTCTTACATTGCAACAACATTCCAAGGGTTCCCTTTCTCCACATCCATACTAGCATTTGTTATTTCTTTTTTGATGATGAACTTTCCAACAGGTATATAGTAATACATCCCATTATGGTTAAATTTTCATTGCTCTTATGACTGTATTTTCATGTACCCATTGCCATTTAATATATATTCTTTGGAAAAATGTCTATTCAGGTTGTTTGCCATGATTTTTTGCACATGAATGGTATGAGTTTTTAACATATTTTTGATATCAACTCATCAGATATATGGTTTTAAAATATTTTTTATTGTTCTGTAAGTCTTCTTTTCATTTTAATGATGGCTTCTTTTGCGGTACATAAGCAAACCTTTGTGGCAAAGCAATGTCTCTGCTTTTTAATATGCCGTCTAGGCTTGTCATAGCTTTTCATCCAAGAGAAGTTATTAAAGCTTAATTAGTCCTGTTTGGTGGGCTTCCCAGGTGGCATTAGTGGTGAAGAATCTACGTGCCAGTGCAGGAGACATAAGAAACGTGGGTTTGGTCTTTGGATCCGTGATATTCCCTGAAGGAGAAAATGGCAACCCACTCTACTATTCTCTTCTGGAGAATCCCATGGACAGAAGAGTCTGGAGGGCTGCAGTCCATGAGGTTGCAAAGAGTCAGGTACCACTGAGCTTCTGAGCACACTGTCTCCTTTGGTGGTGTCATATTTACTTGGCTTTTCATGATCCTTGGTTCCTTACATCGATATCTGTATATTCGAGCAGTGGGGTTCCTTTTCCAGACTTTATAGGTTTGCTTTGGCAGAAATGAATCTTCAGCAATCAATTCAGTTTGGGTGTTTCTGCTGATATTGTCATTAGGCAAGTGGGGTCTACTACTATGGTATATATTTTGGTGAAGCATATCATTCAAACTCAGAGATGGAGAACTGGGAGTGTGCCACTGGCTGAGAACAGCTGGGCAGGACTGCTGGCTCAGTTCCCTATCACAGTGAGGCTGAGGCTGTGGTGTGAACCTTGCCATTGCTTGGATTCTCTGGACAGGCTCACTAGGTGGTTGAGACTGAGCACTATATTCAGTTGTAGAAGGAGCTGTGAATTAGATTCCCTCCACTAACAGAGCAGCAGGATGAAACCGTGGGCCTGCACAGCTTGTTGTTCGGGGACCCAAATCAGGGAAGAGTTTGTGTACTGAATTCCTGGGTCAGGTGAGGCCACTGGTTTTGCTGTGCAGATGGGGAAAGCCTTGGGCTGTGGGCTTGGCACACTTGAAAATGTATGATTTATACTAAAAAGTCACCACAAAGACTGAACGTGCTATTCAGGAATTATTCAACACTTTCACCCTAGACATAATTTGCTCTTTTAAAATATGATAAGACATTTTGATCTGAAGTCAGGTATGAGATGTTTTGTTTTGTTTTTTTATTAAATGATCACTGTTCCATGCAGGTGATAGATAAATGATCAATGATGTGAAGAGTAATTTTTATGACTCCCCTTTTAAATGAAGGTTGCACTGAGTCAGCTTAGAAACTGTGCTCAAATGTGGAACGGAGTTTTCCATCTCTGTCCTGAATTTTCATTTTACCCCTGATAAATCAAACCATAATAGTATAGAGTTGTTGATAACCAAAGATTAAAATGAGATTTTCTAGTTTTGCTTCCCAAAGATACACACACATACATATGTGTATATGTGTATTTATCTAATATCTGTTTTATTAAAATATTAGTATTTAGATGAAATATTACATAACCAGTAAATGGATTAAGTTTTGGCTATGGTTATATCTGTTTACACAGAAAGAAATGGACAACTTGGACACTTTAAATGGATATTTCATTAACTTTTTTTTATAGTATACGCAATAGCTAAATAGTAATAGCCACAGTATCTTTGTACAGATTACAGGTAATGCCGTTTCATACTTTTATACAGCAAGTAGCAGACTCTGTTGTTCATCCCTCTTGGAATTATGTTTTACTTCAGATTTCAAATAGACAGTTCTGTTGGGACCCAAGATATAATATTTCCCTTCTTGGCCTCCAGGGCAAAATGAAGCAAGTAGGCAGGAGATGCAGAGTGCCCAACCTAGGCTGGAAAATCTGTCAGAACACTCGCAGGTCATAAGTAACCAGTGGCAGTCACTTTTGAGAGCAGAAAGGAAACCGAAGTCTCCTTAGAAGTACAGTTGGTAAAAACTCGGATTCTATAGTGAAATATAAGCAATTATCTTTAAGAGAAATGATTTTTTTTTCAAGTAATAAGGTCACTGATACACTAATAAAGTGACATACTAATGCAGATAAAGATGGGACAAAATGCTATTGAGAATAAAATGAAAATTAAAAAGTATAAGTGGAAATATCCAAACCAAACCAATAGATTTTTCGCTAAATTCTTTAGCTGAAATAAGGAGTTTCATTACATCTTTATGAATAGGGATAGGGTATTTATTTTATAACCCCATCTTCATTATATTGAGTTTTATATAATTATGCTAAAGCTAAGTGGTTAAGTGTATGGTAAACTATGTGTGGTTTTCATTTCATAAAAGGGTTTCAATCGCTCTTGTACCTCCATAAAATCCTGAATCAAACAGCTCTCTAGAGATGGAGTGGGGCCAAATAACTATAGCAATTTCCAACAGATGGCCAGTTAGGTCTGAGTTACTGAGATAACTTATATCTTTTAGCACTGAACCCCATTTGTTATTTCCTTTTAACCTTTGTGGAGCCAATCAAATTAAATATTTGACACAGAAGTCTTTAAAGCAAAACCATTTATTGGATGGAAGCAATCAAAACAGGAAAGGGAAGATAGCCCTTCTGGGATCCAGAGATATGGTACTTCTCAGAGCAGAGGTGTCACTAGGTTTCATATAAGAAAACAGCAAAGAAGTTAGAACAAATTTGTCTTTGATTAGTTGTGGTTGCCTGACCAGCCTGGGTTTCCATGGTGATCTTCCAGGAGACAATATGTGAGAGTGGAAATGGGTTTCATTTTAGTATCAAGGGAACCCTTTTTCTGTGATTACCTCAAACTGCTCAGCAGCTCACCTGGGCTCCGTGTATAGAATGGAGTAAAGTGTCAAATTGGCCACTTTATTCATTTGCCCTAATAGGAAATGCTCTGCCTGTGTCCCTTTGGGTCTTGTTTTTGCTTTGTGTTTGTTGGATGAAGTTACTTGACCATTTTCTTGTTGACCTGATGTAGATCTTTGCACACACACGACTCTCCAGCACAAAATTTTACACAAACAGGGTTCCTTGATGTTTATTATATCCAGGGAAGATTTCTGGGCTGTCTTTATCTCCTTCTAGTTCACTAAACTATTCTGAGACAGGCCAAACATGTAATGTTTGACCAACAAAAGTATTTAATTCATCTTTTTTGATTAGATAATTCACACATATATATATACAGGGCTTCCCAGGTAGCTCAGTGGTAAAGAAGCCACCTGCTGATGCAGGGCACATGGGTTCAACCCCTGAGTTGGGAAGATCCCCTGGAGTAGGAAATGACAACCAGCTCCAGTATACTTGCCTGGAGAATTCAATGGACAGAGGAATCTGGCAGGCTACAGTCCATGGGGGTCACAAAGAGTCAGACACGACTGAGCAACTCAGCACCCACACATGCAGCATACGGACATTTCAAAAGGCATAAAAATGTGTACGCTGGAAAGCATATCTTTCTCTCATTCCCATAACTCAGTTTCCCAAGTTCCGCCTTCAAGAGCAGGTTCTGTTATAGAGTGATCTGTCATTTATAACTTCATCCATGATTTTCCAGAGACCCTGTCAACTTTTCTTTCTTTCTCTACCATCCTCTCTCCTTGTTTGCTTCCTTCCTTCTGCAGCATTCTCTCCACGCTGCTCTGCAACTTGATTTTTGTTTAATTTAACTTTATGTCTTGGACATTATTCCTTATCAGTTTAGAAAATAGCCTAATGCTTTTAATGGACACTTTATTCTCTTGTTTAGATATACTTTAAAAGTATTTATCCAGTTTCTTACTGATACTCATTTATGTTATTGCCAATATTTTGTTTCACAAATAATGCAGCAGCGGATATTTCTGTACATGTATCTTGTAGCTTCTGTACCTCTAGAGATAAAATGAAGTAGTCAGTATATTTGTACTACTTTCTACCTTCTTTTCTCTTCTCCCAGCTCTTTAAATTTCTAACATTTCTCAATACTGGATTTATAATAGTTACATTTGCTTCTGTAATAATAACCTGTCCATTTGTTCTAGACTTAGTCTTATGTTTAACAGACTTGGTGCTCACCATCAATCCTTTTGAAAGTTTCTTCATTCATTTCTTCTTTGGCTGAAGTTGGTCCTTTAGTAGTTCTTCAAGAAGGCATCTTGGGAACTATATTCCCTGAGGTATTGTGCATTTAGTGTTTATATTTGAATAACAGGATGAACACTACTTAAATTCTTTATCACACTCTGCTGATCTCTTCAAAAGACTTAATTGCTCACTACATTTTAGAATTGGATTTTGCCATACAGAAGGATGTTTGATACCAGTTTATTTATTTCTGATTTAAGTGACTTGATCTTTTATTTTAGATGTCCAAAGAATTCTTTCCTTATCTTTGATATCCAATGAATCTGTGTCTTTGTATCATTATAATTTAGTTTTGTTTGTTTATTATTGGTAGAATATGCTGTACTCTTTGAACCTGTAAATTTTAATCCTTTTCTCTTTTAGGGAAGTTTCTTGAATTTTAATTTTGTATATTTGTTTTCTTTACCACTTAGTATTTTTTTCTTGGGGACTCCAACTATTCAAATGTAATATATATCTTTTGCTTTTTCTCCACATGTATCATTTGTTATTCTTCCTTTTATCATTTTCTTAATCCTTTGCCTTTCATGTCTTTTACTCTGTCTTCACAATTGTCTGATATCCTTCTTGCTGCCCCCAAAGTGGCTTTCATTTCCATGATAAGCTTAGTTTTTATATACCCCTTTCCTAAATTATGCCAGCTTTTTTTTCCCTCAGTTGTCTTCTCATTAAGGTATTCAATGAAATATATATATGAAACAAGGCACTATTATATGTGCCTGATCACTATTATACAGGCAAATGATAGAGTGAAAGGAGACAAAGGTTTATCCTCTCACAGAGCTTACATTATAGTCGACTTTCGTATTTCTGCCTTGACTCTGTTTTATATATGTAATTATGTGTGTGTGTGCATGCTCAGTCATGTCTGACTCTTGTGACTCTTTGTGACTCCAGGGACTGTAGCCCACCAGGCTCCTCTGTCCATGGAATTCTCCAGACAAGAGCACAGGAGTGGGTTGCCATTCTCTTCTCCAGGGGATCTTCCTGACCCAGGGATTGAACCCAGGTCTCTTGCATTGCAGGTAGCTGCTTTACCATCTGAGCCACCAGGGAGGCCCATGTATGTGATTGCTTCATTGGATTTCTATAAAATTCACTATGGTATTTTTATTTGATTCATGAAAAGTAATTCTTTTGGAAACAGATTTTCTACTTTGTGTTTGTTGGATGAAGTTACTTGACCATTTTCTTGTTGACCTGATGTAGATCTGTTTTTCTGTTAACTTTTTGGTAGCCTCATTATAGACCCTATGTCTATTATGGGTTCTTTTTATTGCTCATCTTTGAATGACATCATTCATTCCTTCTAGACCAATTATTTATATGATCTTTTTTTGGATGGGTGAGAGAGTTATTAGATCCATGTTTTAGTTGTGGGGTCAGCAAACTGTAATTTTAATGTGGTCCATATCCTTGTTTTGTACAGTCTGTGAACTAGGAATGAATTTCATATTTTTAACGAATTGGAAGGAAAAGGAGGAGGAGGGAGCTGTTGCAGAGACTGTATGTGGCCCACAAAGCATAAAATATTCATTGTCTCATCCTTTGCAGAAAAAGTTTGCCAGTTCCTATTTCTTGCTAGCAGTGGTTCTTATTATAAAACAAAATAATGTGTTAATGAGTTTGTTAGCCTTCATTTATTCCAGAAAATTGAGATTACCAGTGCAAAGGAGCTCTCATGAATCTCTCTACTCTAGCTTGCCTCAGAAACTGTCCACTTCCTTCAAATATGGCTCTGTGTGGTGTGTATGGGATGTATCTGCATATGATTTATCATTCACCTCTCTATTCTATACCCTGTTTTTAGAGACAGTGATAGAATTGGTCAAAAAATATTTTGCTACCAGCACATATCTATATTTCATTTATGGGGATGAAAGATTATTGATATTGCTTACAAGTATATGTCACTTGCCTTGGAAAATAGTGCTCTGATGCCTTTCTCTGAGTCCTGCAGCCAAGGATGTATTTATTCTCAGGGATTGTTTCTACACTTCTTTTGTATTTTTTCTACATTTTCCAGCTTTCACTCGTGTATTGTGATTTAACTTACAAATACTAAATCAAAGGTAGACAATGGGTTTCTATTTCTTATTCTCTTAGTTGTTTTCATATGATCACTCAAAGAAGAAGAGGAAAATATCTACCTTAGTACCATATTTTAAATAAAATCTCTACATTTTTATAAACACGCAAAACGTTTACTTTGGAATATGTTGTCCGAAACTTTCAGGAATAAAGATAGTGAAGTGAAATAGTAAGGATGATAGGAATGCCTGTGTAAGTTGATATTACTGTGAATAAACAGTAAATGCTTATCAGACTGCCTCACAAATATCTAACCAGTACATAGTGCTATTGTTGCACACATGGCAAATCCTTCAGAGCTCTATATGGTTGGTTGATTAAATTCCGCTTAATGATTTAAGTGATGAGAAGGAAGACTTAAGGAATAAGTGAATGTCTTGGAGAGACTTGTTCTGTAAATCAGCAAGCCATCGGTGCAGACATGGTATAACGCGCTGTGCTAGGTGCCACTTCACTCGGTACTTGTCATCAAGCAGATCATTACGCCACCAAAGGCAAGAGGAAACGGTTTCAACTAGAGATGTAATTGATATCAAATGAATCGCTTATTGTGAGAGTTTCAAAAGAAGGACACATACATGGAAAATTCTGTACTAGTAATCCACTTTCATCTGCAGTTTTGTTTTGTTTGGTTTCTGTCAATAGCAATCATCTGCAATCTGCAAATATGAAAAGGAAAATTCCAGGAATAAACAATTCATGAGTTTTTAATTGTGTGTCATTCTGAGCAGTATGAGCAAATTTTGTGCTGTCTTGCCCAGGATGTGGATCATTCCTTTTTCTAGCGTATCCTGCCTGTTAGGCACTTAATAGATATCTCAGTTATCAGACTGTGGTATTACAGTACTTCTTCAAGGAGCCATCATTTCACTTAATAATGGCCCCAAAGAGCACAAATATAGAAGCTGACTGTCTATCAATAATTATTTTAAACACGAATGGATTAAATTCTCCAAAGTGCTTCCTTTAATTTGAAAAGGTTAAAGTTCTCAACTTAATTAGTTCAGTTCAGTTCAGTTCAGTTGCTCAGTCGTGTCCAACTCTTTGCGACCCCATGAATCGCAGCAAGCCAGGCCTCCCTGTCCATCACCAACTCCCGGAGTTCACTCAGACTCATGTCCATCGAGTCTGTGATGCCATCCAGCCATCTCTTCCTCTGTCATCCCATTCTCCTCCTGCCCCCAATCTCTCCCAGCATCAGAGTCTTTTCCAATGAGTCAACTGTTTGCATGAGGTGTCCAAAGTACTGGAGCTTCAGCTTTAGCATCATTCCTTCCAAAGAAATCCCAGGGTTGATCTCCTTCAGAATGGACTGGTTGGATCTCCTTGCAGTCCAAGGGACTCTCAAGAGTCTTCTCCAACACCACAGTTCAAAAGCATCAATTCTTCAGCACTCAGCCTTCTTCACGGTCCAACTCTCACATCCATACATGACCACAGGAAAAATCATGGCCTTGACTAGGCAGACCTTAGTTGGCAAAGTAATGTCTCTGCTTTTGAATATACTATCTAGGTTGGTCATAACTTTTCTTCCAAGGAGTAAGCATCTTTTAATTTCATGGCTGCAGTCACCATCTGCAGTGATTTTGGAGCCCCCAAAAATAAAGTCTGACACTGTTTCTACTGTTTCCCCATTTATTTGCCATGAAGTGATGGGACTGGATGCCATGATCTTCGTTTTCTGAATGTTGAGCTTTAAGCCAACTTTTTCACTCTCCTCTTTCACTTTCATCAAGAGGCTTTTTAGCTCCTCTTCACTTTCTGCCATAAGGGTGGTGTCATCTGCATAGCTGAGGTTATTTATATTTCTCCCGGCAATCTTGATTCCAGCTTGTTTCTTCCAGTCTGGCGTTTCTCATGATGTACTCTGCATAGAAGTTAAATAAGCAGGGTGACAATATACAGCCTTGATGTACTCCTTTTCCTATTTGGAACCAGTCTGTTGTTCCATGTCCAGTTCTGACTGTCGCTTCCTGACCTGCATACAGATTTCTCAAGAGGCAGGTTAGGTGGTCTGGTATTCCCATCTCTTTCAGAATTTTCCACAGTTTATTGTGATCCACACAGTCAAAGGCTCTGGCAGAGTCAATACAGCAGAAATAGATGTTTTTCTGGAACTCTCTTGCTTTTTTCATGATCCAGTGGATGTTGGCAATTTGATCTCTGATTCCTCTGCCTTTTCTAAAACCAGCTTGAACATCAGGGAGTTCACGGTTCATGTATTGCTGAAGCCTGGCTTGGAGAATTTTGAGCATTACTTTACTAGCCTGTGAGATGAGTGCAATTGTGCGGTAGTTAAAGCATTCTTTGGCATTGCCTTTCTATGGAATTGGAATGAAAACTGACCTTTTCCAGTCCTGTGGCCACTGCTGAGTTTTCCAAACTTGCTGGCCTATTGAGTGCAGCACTTTCACAGCATCATCTTTGAGGATTTGAAATAGCTCAACTGGAATTCCATCACCTCCCCTAGCTTTGTTCGTAGTGATGCTTTCTAAGGCCCACTCGACTTCACATTCCAAGATGTCTGGCTCTAGATTAGTGATCACATAAAAAAGTACTGTAAGCTGAGGTTGCTATGATCTGTGGTAAGAATGAATCTTCTATCCATGGAATAAAAAAGGAAAAAACATCATGCTAGTTTGGCTGGTTTTGTGCCATAAACTGCAAAAGTTAGGGCCATAGTAAATCAGTGCTTTTTTAAGGTGGAAATACATTGCATTTATACAGTAGGATGTTTGGAGAGAGAGGGAAATTATATTCACTTTACTTTTGGTATAGTATACTCCTATACTTACCCTACTTTATTATTAGTTATGGTTTTGAATATCTTATTATGCTTAATTTATAAATTAAACTTTATCACAGTTGTATGTGTATATGAAAAAAAAACATACATAGGATTTGATACTCTCCATGGTTTCAGTTCTCTACTAGGGGTCTTGCAACATATCTCTGTAGTTAAGGGGAGACTGCTGTATTTGAAGTAATGAGGACCTTGGGAGAAAATAAGATAGTGAAGTATCATGACCACTAACTTTTCTTCTAAGACTCTTGACACATAGGGTGAAAAATTAAGATAGCTAGATGACTCCATTCAAAAGTGTAAATGAGAAAAAGAATGAGATTAACTTCATAATGAAAGCTTTTTTTACTTCTTCTTCACACATATTAACCTATGCAGTGAAGTTAAAATCCTTTAAATTTCAGATTGTGGATCTTATTTGAAATCAACTGGACTTAGCTTAATTTTCAACATTTTGCAATTGCAATGTGTTCCCAATATAATTAAAAAGTAAGTTTGTTTTGCAATGAACAATGGCATACGTGTGTCTTTTTCAATTTTGGTTCTATATTCTGTCTCCCACCCTCATTTTCATGAAGGACATGAATTTTGTTTTTTAAATTTGCATAGTAACATTTACTTCTTTTCTGCTCCATGAAGGAATATAATTAAAACAGTGAAAAGCATTGAGCTGATGGTTCATAATGCGCTAATTCATGGTAGTGTATTAGCATTCTGATTAAAATAAACTACCTAATGAAACTGGAGAAAGATTTCATTCTCACCCTTCTCATTATATGTATGGTGAGTTCTGCGATTCAGGCGATGTTGCAGCAGAGAGGCTATCGTAAGTGAATGCTGCTTAGGAAGCTATTCAACGGGAGTTTTTAAACAGCTGTTCCCAAGCTTCATTAAGACTCATTATGAGTTGTCATGTAATGGAGAACTTATATTTTTTGATGATCTCTGCATACCAGTAAAGATAAAAGTATGTCTTAAGGCAGAACTAAAAAGAACAGAAGTTGGTACATATTAAAAATAGATTACTAAAATGCCCTAGTTAGCTGGCACAGACCTTAAAAGCTCAGTACAATCATTCAGATTTAAAGGGAAAGATAAAAAGTGACTAAATTCACTGAGCTTTTAATACATCAACTGTTATATTTTAGGGGAAAAGCTCTATTCTTTTATATGAAAGCTACCTGGGGGCCCCAAAGATTGATCTGCACCTCTTATGATGGGAAATGAGAGAGCTGGCATGGTCACAGCTGAGAAGGGGCATTCTGACGGCTTTTCTAATTGCTACCTTGGTTTCAAGTGCAGGTAAGAGTAGTATCTTCCCTCCATGCATCACGCTCAAGACACCTTTCTCACACCACACAAAGTTAAAGGTGATCTCAGTTCTTGGCTGAGGCATGAGCATCACTGATACATCTAGATCTGAATTCACAAGGACCTCCAGAATGAATATATGCATGGAATGGACTCAGAAAAATGTATTTTGGGGAGCAGGAGATAAAGGGTGTTGGTTTGAAGTTTCAGAGCTGTTTTTGTAGAGCAAGCACACTTTTTCTTTTTTAACTTACATTGTCAGTTAAAGCAGTTAAAAATTTAAAGGGATGTCTTTATAGTTCATGAAAAGTAAGAAAACATTAAATATACATATCAAATGTTAAAACTGTAAGAATTTGAGCATCATACAAGGGATAATGAAAATTAAAGATGGTCACTTCAGCACCAAAACCATTGCCTAGAACTGCCATTCTTCCATCAAATGTAGCGCTTTCTCACAAGCACTGTCACCAGGAGGAATCCTGTCAGGGCCATCTGTGTGTATCCAACGTCCCTAAAAACAGGGCCATCTGTGTGTCAAGGTCTCCATGGCTCAATGTCAACTGCAGCCTTCATTCTCATACTCAGTCACGTTCATCCAGAACTCAATATCACTTAGAAAAAGCAAGAAAATGCCAGGCATGTGTCTTCCCTCTTGATTAGTTGTTTCCTTTTGTGAAAAAGGAGACAGTGTTTAGCAGGTACGTTGCACCCTTGTCAGTAACAAACAGACCAGATTGCCATGAAGTTCAAGAACTGGAGCTGCTCAGAGAAAACATTGCTTCATGACAGAGAGCCAGACATGACAGTAGTTTAGGGAAAGTGCTTTGGAAGTTAAGAAATGCAAGTTTATGTAAGTACAAATGCTGCATAAAGTGAGGATGGGGGTCCCATCTAAGAAAGCTTGCAGAGGCAGAGTAAGAAAAAGCTAGATAAGTGTACTCAGTATGGTAGGAAAAGTGTAATGTCTCTTTTACTCAAGATTAGTGTAAAAAGGGAGAAAGTTGGTGTTGGGTGGAGAAGAGCATGATTCCCTGTTAAAGAGCAAGCTGAATAAAGTGAGAGTGGGTAAGGAGAAAAGAATATTTTTCTCTATTCTTGAAATGTGCTCATATTGTAACCATTTTGTTTCTGAAAAAATTTCCAAGGTAACTGATTATCTTTTTCAATTGTTGCGAACCAAATTACTGAAGAGCTTTATATTTGATAGTCTTTAAACTAACGTCTTGATATTGCCAGTAGGTGTGTTAATGTTGGAGGACACAGGAGAATTTAAGGAGCACTTATGAGCATTTGCCTATTTAATGCACTGAGGAGTTATCCAGGAAGTATGGCAGCTTCTTATTGGAAAGTTCTAATTGCTGTTGAGACCACTCACAGCTTAATTTGACATGGCAAGTGGTAATATTATTGTTTACCTAATCCCAGTGGTGGCTCAGATGGTAAAGCGCCTGCCTACAATGTGGGAGACCTGGGTTCAATCCCTGGGTAGGGAAGATCCCCTGGAGAAGGAAATGGCAACCCACTCCAGTACTCTTGCCTGGAAAATCCCATGGACGGAGGAACCTGGTAAGCTACAGTCCATGGGGGTAGCAAAGAGTCAGACAGGACTGAGTGACTAAACTTTCACTTTTACTTTCAATCCAGTGCAGCAAATCTAATGTTCTCCCTTACAATAGGCTTTCTTTTCTTTCTATCCTCTCATCACTACAGAACTTTGAATGGTATCTGCAGTTCCCAATCATGCTTTCAAATGCTGCTTATATTACAACTCATTGAAGAAGGTAGGGCCAGCATTGCAATTCTCATTTTATGGTTGAGGATACAGATAAAGCAGGGCTTCCCAGGTGGCTCAGTGGTAATGAATCTGCCTACCAATGTGGGGAATGGAGGAGACATAGGTTTGATCCCTGCGTCGGGAAGATACTCTGGACGAGGAAATGGCAAACCACTCCAGTATTCCTGGCTGGAAAGAGGAGCCTGGGGGGCTGCAGTCCATGGGGTCGCAATTTGTCAGACACAACTGAGTGAATGAGCATGCTACAGCACAAGTCAAGGAGGCTATGGAAACTGACCAGGCTATTCAGCTAGTTAGCAGTTGACCTAGAACTTCAACACAGGTGTCCTGGATCTAATCTTGAAAGCAAGTCTTTTCCAGAAGAACCCACTGCCACACACCTAATTTTAAAATAGGGGATTCTTGAGGGAAAAAATGATCTGTTTTTGGTCAATCCATTTTCTAGGATTCCTGGGGAGATTTTTGAGATCAAGTCTAGAAAGACAATAATTAATTCTTGCCAACTGAGCAGACATATTTTGGAAGTTCCTGCAGCTGTTATTATTTTTTGTAGTTGTATTTTATTTTTTCAATATTTTTATTACAAAGAAATTGCCTCTTAAATATACAGTGCTTTTAATAGTGATGAAATATCTATATGACTAGCTCAATATGTGAAAGGATGATAGGCAATTTAACTTGGCTGTGTAGGCTCTGGTTGTATCTTGTAATGGATAGTACCACCTTAGTTTTATGCCACATTTCTCAACATTTCTGAGGTTTTAACAAACTGTGCATGGCTATGTGAACAACCTGTTCTCCCCATGAAAGATGGCAAACATGCTGTGATGAAAATACTGTGCAATCATTTTTCAGAATGGATCCGCTCTATTCTGGATACAGCTACTAAAATAAGAATGGAACAAAACAGACAGGGATTTGTTCAGGTAAAATGGGACTCAGATGCTAAGAGGTCATAGTCTTCTGTTGCACATTCTTGTAAACTTATTCCTCAGGGCTGACGTACAGGATTTTTGTTCCTTGAATAAGTAGCAGTTAAAATAACTTGTCTTTCTTATATATCATGCCTGTGTTTCTTTCTTATATTTCTGATGTAATTCAGACTTCCATTTTGATAATTCTTGAGTTCAAAAGGAGATGGGATTCACATAAATATCACTTAAATATAGTCTGTCATGGGCTATTCACTGGAATAGGTTTTATGTCCTCTCTGTATTATTTGACTCACCATCAAAGGTACAGTTTGTTCTCTGTATTTTCAATTTAGTGTATCCTGAGTATTACATGGTGTGTTAATTTGAAATATGAGTACGATAGGGTATGGTAGGAACTGCAGTATTTAATGTGAATAAATTGGAGTCTTAGGCCCATGAGTCAGACCAGCCTTTGCCAAGATGTATTCAGCAGAACATAAATCTTATAGTATGAACAGGGTGGGTAGGGATGAGAAGAAGGAAAGATATTTGAAAAATCTTTTTTGTCTCTCTTTGGAATTAGTAATTCCATTAGCATTTTAATGGCCTTGAGAATTCCTACAGTGGATAATTTTATTTAACTTTGTTTAATTCAGTGTTTCCCAAATTTATTTGTCAATCATAAATATTTCATTGGCTTTTTATTATAGGCCAATGTTTCTTGAAGAAAAACATATAAAAATCCTTGCCCCTATGGAGCTCACATTCAAGTGGGGGACACAAATAGTAACAAATAAGCATATAAAGTAAAAAATAACAAATAAACATGCAAAGTGCTATGGAGATTAAAGGGAAGAGAGAGGGGATGAAGGGAGTGATGGTCAAGGTGAATAAGTTGGACATTTATTTGACTAGAGAATCTGTGTTGTGAATGGGTAATACTTCTTAAGGACTCAAGAACTAGAGTCTACAGAAAACACTCTGAGAACCAGAGTTGGACACTCTGAGAACCAGAGTTGGATACTCTGTCAGGACCTTGGACAGCTCATTTTCTAGCTACATGTTTCCTGTTTCTTTATATAACCTGATTTCTTTAAAAAGTACCCCATATCCCAAATGTATTTTTCTGAATTTGTCTGACAATAGCTGTGATTTATGAGCTCATGCTGATACAGTACTTAAACCTTTAATACAAGCTTTGTCCTTTGAGGGAATAAAATAGATGACCAAAAATCAGATTAATAACCACTAGATGTCGGTGTTATCATTGGGTAACAGACATGATCTTAAAACTCCTTAGCAGGCATGGTTGACCTAAATAATTTACTGCATAAGTAGATATTAAAAAATACCTTCCAAGTTTATTATAATCTAGCTGCATAACTTTTTTCAAGCAGTTCCTAGATGATAAAGACAAATATAATTCAGAACAAGATTTAAAGAAAACATAAGAATGTTGGCAAATACCTATTGATCAAGCTGAACAGTGAATTGTGACACATTTTGTTTACATTTCCTCAATGAAACGTTTACTGAGCAATTACTATGTGTCAGGTTCTCAACTAGGCACCAAGGATACAATTAATAAGCTAATGTTCCACAAAGCAAGAATAGTTAACAATATGCTGTCGATTATATTGGTTAATGTGGAAGGTTAATACGTTTATGAAAGCAGAGAAAGAAGGATGGAGATAGAGTGGCATAACTAGCTTTATAGACAATTCAGTGGCAATAAGAAGGATTGATTTGCAGGGGGACACGTCTGGGCTCATGGAGACCTTAGGAGACTTAGTTGGCAAATATTTATAGTGACTTATTTCAAAGACAAATTAGAAGCCGTAGGGTAGTAGCTCCATCAACATCCATCATCAACTCTGCAAATCTACCTGTATCTTGACTATTCTTCTTTCCTCTCCTCCTGTGTCATATATACTTCTTTTTCTATGTAAGGCTAACATGTCTATCTGTCCTTCAGGCCTCCATCAGAGGACTTTGTGGTATTGAGCATCCTTAACCTTCACTATCTTCCTCTCTCTCAAGTTCCTTTCCTTCAGGATTACATATGCTCTGTTATATAGCATATTCAAAAGCAGGGACATTACTTTGCCGACTAATCAAGGCTATGGTTTTTCCAGTGGTCATGTATGGATGTGAGAGTTGGACCGTGAAGAAGGCTGAGTGCTGAAGAATTGATGCTTTTGAACTGTGGTGTTGGAGAAGACTCTTGAGAGTCCCTTGGACTGCAAGGAGATCCAACCAGTCCATTCTGAAGGAGATCAACCCTGGGATTTCTTTGGAAGGAAGGATGCTAAAGCTGAAGCTCCAGTACTTTGGCCACCTCATGTGAAGAGTTGACTCATTGGAGAAGACTCTGATGCTGGGAGAGATTGGGGGCAGGAGGAGAAGGGGACGACCGAGAATGAGATGGCTGGATGGCATCACAGACTCGATGGACGTGAGTCTGAGTGAACTCCGGGAGTTGGTGATGGACAGGGAGGCCTGGCGTGCTGCAATTCACGGGGTCGCAAAGAGTCAGACATGACTGAGCGACTGAACTGAAAAAATAAAACAAAACAAGCTAATCAACCCTCCAATCCATGAACAGTCACTGTTCACACAAAATTCTTACAATTGTCACCTAAAGGAATTGATTACATTTCCCATTCACTCGCTCGTTAACCAGTACTCTGTCCACACAAACTGCTCCCACCTCTGGTTACCAAAGACCTCCGCATCTCCAAGTCAGCGGGTGCTTTTGTCCTTTACTTTGATGGCTTCAGAGCATCTGCCACTCCTTACTATCATTTTTCACAACACCACATTTTCCTGGTTTGTCCAATTATTAACACTGCTTGCCAGATACTTCATTGCCTTTTCTTTCCCCTCTCAGATATTGATTTGGTTTAGGGTCTCCACTACCCTGACACCCATTCTCAGCCTCTGTACTTCATCCGCAGGTCACGCTTGTCTGCTTTCATGGCTAGCTATTTTACTTATACGCCAAGTACTCTGAAATCTTTGCTTTCATCCCAGTTTTCCTTCATTTCTCTCCTAGTGTCTTCAGATCCAGCACATTAAAAACTAGCATCATTTTCTTTTAAAATATGCTTCTTAATGCATTCTAATTTTCCAGTTGTTCAATTTAGAAAGTGTGACATCACTTTTGACTTTTCCATCTTCTTCTACGACTACATTCAATAGATGCACATACACTTAAACTTAGTTTTTGAGTGCTACCGTGTGCTAAATGCTCTGAATATGGTGGCGAACAAGACATGCAGATCCCTGACTTCATTGAGCTTACAGCTGAGTGGCAGAAGCAGAGAAAATATGACAGTAAGTCATAGTTAACAAGTTGTGATAGATATTTTGAAAAGATACCTGTGAATAAAAGTATTGTGTCTAACATTAAACAAGGTGTTTAAAACTGAGATCTCAAGGATAGTAATAAATCAGTTATTAAAATTGGGTAAATATTGTTTCAGACAGAGAGGAAAAACATGTGTGAAGGCATTGCGGTAGAAAAGTACTAGTCAGAAGGCTGATATAAAATCTTAAACCTGTTTATATCTGTCTCTGTTTAAACCTCTAACTGCTTAATACGGTTAGTGAAGCCCCTTAGTATTGTGTGCCTGACTTATGCTAGCCCTGCTTCTTGGGCTGGCCCTTCAGTCTGTTTGTCTATATTACATGGGGTTTGTTTGGTTCTCTCAATAAGCTAAGCTCTCTCTAACTTCACACCCTCTGGCAAAATTTTCCCTTTGCTGCTGGGCTTCTTCTTATCAGCCTCTCTCCTTTATTTGGCTGGTTGAGACTCATTCTTTAGGTCTTCTCAGGGGCTGGTCTTACTTGATTGGCTGCTCCATCCCATCTCCTAGTAGGAGACTATTTCATAGAAGCCCCTGTGCTCCTTTTTCATAACTAGTTTTGCTCTGTGCTGTGCGTACTTGCTTAGTCATGTCCAGCTCTTTGCCACCCCATGGACTGTAGCCTGCCAGGCTCCTCTGTTCATGGTGATTCTCCAGGCAAGGCTACTGGAATATGTAGCCATGGCCTCCTCCAGGGGCTCTTCCCAACCCAGGGATCAACCCAGGTCTCCTACAGTGCAGGTGGATTCTTTACCATATGAGTCATCAGGGAAGCCCAGCTTTGCTCTAGTTTAGTGTTAATCTTCTATACCAAACTATATGCTCAATGATGACAGGAACTTGGTACTTTTTTTTAACCTCTTATCTTCAGCCTAGTACTATACATCCATTTTATAGGCATTGAATAAAACATCTATTGCATGAATAAATGAGTAAAATGGATGAAGGAAAGGATATTTAAAGAGAGGCAGATATCAGGGGTCAGATGATCACCCATGGACGCTACCCTTATTGATGGACAAGTGCATGAGGGAAAGATACATGAATCAGTTTGAGAAATTGTGGATTTTAGTTTAGGAGTCCCAATCTTCATGTGTAATAGACTAATAAGAAAAAAAAAAAGAACTCATTTGACTTCCACATCTTTCCTCATCCCCTTTTTCATCTCTATTGCTCTTCTTGGAGAAAAACTCCTCAAAATAGTTATCATAATTATCCCCACTTCTGTCGTTCATTTATCCCATTTAAATGAGGCTTTTGTCTCCAGCACTCAACAGGACCTGCTCTTATCACTGTCTCTAAGTCTGTTTGTTTCAAACCCAGTATCCCATCCATCTTACTTAGGAGCACTGATACTGTTCATCCCTCCTTCTTTCTGTAAAAACTTTCTTCTTTGATATTTCGATTTTCTTCAAACCACACTGTTCTTCACCCTTTTGCTAGATTTTCCTCCACTTCCCAAACATTAATAAAGCAGAAGTAGATGTCTTTCTGAAACTCTCTTCCTTTTTGATGATCCATCGGATGTTGGCAATCTGATCTCTGGTTCCTTTGCCTTTTCTAAATCTGGCTTGAACATCTGGAAGTTCATGATTCACTTACTGTGGAAGCCTTGCTTGGAGAATTTTGAGTTTTACTTTGCTAGGGTGTGAGATGAGTGCAATTGTGCAGTAGTTTGAACATTCTTTGGCATTGCCTTTTTTTGAGGTTGGAATGAAAACTGACCTTTTTCAGTCTTGTGTCCACTGATGAGTTTTCCATATTTGCTGGCATATTGAGTGCAGCACTTTAACAGCATCATTGTACTTCTGCTTTATTGACTAGGCCAAAGCCTTTGACTATGTAGATCACAACAAACTGTGGAAAATTCTTAAAGAGATGGGAGTACCAGACCATGTTATCTGCCTCCAGATATATCTGTATGCAGGTCAAGAAGCAAGAGTTAGAATTGGACATGGAAAAACAGACTGGTTCCAAATTGGAAAAGGTGAAAGCCAAGGCTGTATATTGTCAGCCTGCTTATTTAACTTATATGCTTATTTAACTTATACATCATGTGAAATGCTGGGCTGGATGAAGCGCAAGCTGGAATCATGATTGCCAGGAGAAATATTTATTAATATTACCTCATACAGGCAGGTGACACCACCCTTATGGCAGAAAGTGAAGAACTAAAGAGCCTCTTGATGAAAGTGAAAGAGGAGATTGAAAAAGTTGGCTTAAAATTCTACATTCAGAAAGCTAAGATCATGGCATCCAGTCCCATCACTTTATGGCAAATAGATGTGGAAACAGTGAGAGAGTTTATTTGGGGGGCTCAAAATCACTGCAGGTGGTGACTACAGCCTTAAAATTAAATGACGCTTGCTTCTTGGAAGAAAAGTTATGACCAACTCAGACAGCTTTACTGTCTGAGACATTACTTTACCAACAAAGGTCCATCTAGTCAAAGCTATGGTACTTCCAATAGTAAAGTATGGATGTGAGAGTTGGACTGTGAAGAAAGCTGAGCACCGAAGAATTGATGCTTTTGAACTGTGGTGTTGGAGAAGACTCTTGAGAGTCCCTTGAACTGCAGGGAGATCCAAACAGCCCTGAATATTCATTGGAAGGACTGTTGCTAAAGCTGAAGCTTTAATACTTTGGCCACCTGATGTGAAGAACTGACTCATTGGAAAAGACCCTGATGCCGGGAAAGATTGAAGGCAGGAGGAGAAGGGGACGGCAGAGGATGAGATGGTTGGATGGCATCACCGACTTGATGGACATGAGTTTGAGCAAGCTCTGGAATTGGTGGTGGACAGGGAAGCCTGGCATGCTGCAGTCCATGGGGTCACAAAGAGTCAAACACGACTATGTGACTGAACTGAATCCAAACACTAAATATTGAGGGACTCTTCTCTGCCTATGTGTTTTATCCATTGCTCCAAATGCTTTCAGTTCAGTTCAGTTGCTTAGTCGTGTCCAACTCTTTGCAACCCATGAATTGCAGCATGCCAGGCCTCCCTGTCCATCACCAACACCCGGAGTTCACTCAAACTCATGTCCATCGAGTCAGTGATGCCATCCAGCCATCTCATCCTCTGTCATCACCTTCTGCTCCTGCCCCCAATCCCTCCCAGCATCACAGTCTTTTCCAATGAATCAACTCTTTGCATGAGGTGGCCAAAGTACTGGACTTTCAGCTTTAACATCATTCTTTCCAAAGAAATCCCAGGACTAATCTCCTTCAGAATGGACTGGTTGGATCTCCTTGCAGTCCAAGGGACTCTCAAGAGTCTTCTCCAACACCACAGTTCAAAAGCATCAATTCTTCAGTGCTCAGCTTTCTTCACAGTCCAACTCTCACATCCATACATGACCACTGGAAAAACCATAGCCTTGACTAGATGGATCTTTGTTGGCAAAGTAATGGCTCTGCTTTTGAATATGCTATCTAGGTTGGTCATAACTTTCCTTCTAAGGAGTAAGCGTTTTTTAATTTCATGGCTGCAATCACCATCTGCAGTGATTTTGGAGCCCCAAGAAATAAAGTCTGACACTGTTTCCACTGTTTCCCCATCTATTTCCCATGAAGTGATGGGACCAGATTCCATGATCTTCATTTTCTGAATGTTGAGCTTTAAGCCAACTTTTTCACTCTCCTCTTTCACTTTCATCAAGAGGCTCTTTAGTTCTTCATTTTCTGCCATAAGGGTAGTGTCATCTGCATATCTGAGGTTATTGATATTTCTCCCAGCAATCTTGATTCCAGCTTGTGCTTCTTCCAGCCCAGCATTTCTCATGATGTACTCTGCATAGAAGTTAAATAAGCAGGGTGACGATATACAGCCTTGACGTACTCCTTTTCCTATTTGGAACCAGTCTGTTGTTCCATGTCCAGTTCTAAGTGCTGCTTCCTGACCTGGATATAGGTTTCTCAAGAGGCAGGTCAGGTGGCGTGGTATTCCCATCTTTTTCAGAATTTTCCACAGTTTATTGTGATCCACACAGTCAAAGGCTTTGGCATAGTCAATAAAGCAGAAATAGATGTTTTTATGGAACTCTCTTGCTTTTTCCACGATCCAGCGGATGTTGGCAATTTGATCTCTGGTTCCTCTGCCTTTTCTAAAACCGGCTTGAACATCTGGCAGTTCATGGTTCATGTATTGCTGAAGCCTGGCTTGGAGAATTCTGAGCATTACTTTACTAGCGTGTGAGATGAGTGCAACTTAGAAAGCATCTATTCCTTGGTGAGTTCCAGTTTGCATGAGTATCTCTGGTCTCAGTCACGAGCCTCATATTCACCTATTCAATTTTCAACTTTACATCTGCACTTAGATGCTAGTTAGACATCTCAAATGTTACACACCAAACAGACTGTTGAATTTCCTCTGAAATCTGCTCCTCCAGAAGTCTTTCTCATTTCAGTAAATACAATTCTTTCTGCCAGTTGCTTGATTCAAACATCCTAAATTCTTAGTTCTTCTCTTGTTCTCACATCCCACATTCCATCTATCCCAGTCCTAAATGCTCTGATTATGAAATATGTCTCCTTACCACACTGCTACCCGCCAGTGACAAAGTTGGCTAACCAATCCCTTGATTCTATCCATGTTCCATAAAACCTATTTCTGTTCAGTAACCAGGGTTATTTATTTGTAAATTTTACTAGATCATATTACTTCTGTTTGCAAAATCCTCCAATGGCATTTCATCTCACTCTGCCCTTACCCTGGCTTTCAAGGGCTTATGTGATCTGTCCCCAGTCCTGCCTTTCTGAATTTATCTCATTCTGTTTTCCTCCTTGGCAAAGTGTACTCTCACCACACTGACTTCCTTGCTTTCCTTCAGTACTCCAGGACAGCTCCCAGTCTAGACCCCTTGCATGGTCTGGTCTTTTTCTGGGGACACTCTTTGTCCCCGTGTTTAACGTGGCTCACTCCTTCCTTTAAGTCTCTGTTCAAATTTTACTTTATCTGAGACTCTTTCTGTTAGCACCTCATCAAAAATAGAACCTTTCCTCACTTTCTGTCCTACTGACCTTAACGTCATAATACTTAACCATATTTGACTCTTGATGCATTTCTTTAGTTCAGATAGTATGCACGTAATGGGCACATAAATGAATTAAATCAGAATTCTAACTAGATTTTAGACTTATGGTTTAGATTGACAGCCTATTCTGTTTCCTTCTACATGATTCAAGCAAGGCAAAGAACTGAGGGCTTTTTTTTTTGTTTTTAAATGTGTCTTGTTCTTTGGATGGCAGGTCAATTCCTAAGAATAATTGATTATATGATAGGATTATGTGGTTCCTCTTTTTGCTAAAAATTTATACTCTTTTTTCCATGTCTGTTCTTGTGCTCTTTCCTTAGGTTACCTTGATTATTCACATTTTTTTTTTTTAACAGATGGGCTCAGTCTTCTTCTTCTTTCAGCTTAGGGCTCCTTTAAAGTTTATTTGCATAAAGAAAGAGCAGGAGCACTATCAGTAACTTAGTTTTCTAAGCCAGTCTGATTCTTTTAGAAAAATTCTAAAAGGGTTTACCTCACTTTTTAACCTCATAACATTTTCAAAACAACATAACATAGCAAAAATAATTTGTAAAGAGTTATGCAGTAATTTCCCAACACCTCTCAACACCATGTGCCAGCTGGTGCTCTCAGGGTGAATGGCTGGGTAATGGCTCAGTTCCCAGGGAGAAGGAAATGAATATCTAAGCAAGTTTTTTGTTTTGTTTTTCGGTGCAATTAAATTCCCTAAGGCAGACACTTTGTTTTATTCCAGGCTTTTCCCCCGCACCTCCCCTCCCACCCCAGTCCCCCCATCCCCGGGCCTAGCATTGTGCCTTGCATTTTGTGGATATGCTAAAAGTAAATCTGAAGAAATGCGTTAAAATTAGCAACAGGAGTTCATGTAAATAGATAAGCAAGGTTGTCTTCTGGAAGGAGTCTTCAATATGATGTGTGAGATGTGTGTTTTAAACCTTGAGCAGAATAAGTAAACCTCAGCATTTGTTCACTCACTTATAAAATGGGGATAATGCTACCTCACAGGAGTTGTGAAGAGTGAGTGAAAGAACATGAAATATGTGGCACATATAGGACACTAGATAAAAGTTAAAATTATTATTCAGCCCCCACCAACTCCCGTTCTTATTCTTTGATTCTTTACCAAAATTTGGCCCTTTGTAAATAAATAATCTTGTGTAAATCACACTCCTTTGGCACTTTTGTTCCAACGAATCATAATATCTGAATGTTTCTTTGAGGATCAAATGAGGTTATGCACAGTAAAATTCTTAAGCCTAATAGACATTTTTGAGCTTACATAATACATTATTATTATGATTTGGCAAAATTTCTATTATTATATAAAGAGCAGCATGGTATAGTATTGGTTGATCATTCTGTATGCGGTATGCTCCAGGTGCCTTGAGGAGATCTCCGCATTTTGGCATATTCCCAAACTTTCCTGACTTTGCAAACTACTCTTTCCTTACATCCTCACCTATTCCCTCAAGAAGCCTTTTCTTCCTTGTCAAAGAAGGAGAAAAGGAGCAGCTGTGATCTGAGTCAAAATAAAAAAAGAGCCCTCAAGAATACTTACTCATGTAACAATAGAAAGGAGTGGATTATTTATTGGGAAGAATGTGATTAAAGATGGAACTGAACAGGAATAATTATTTTCTTGGGCCATTTTTTCTTTGGTTACTTGATAGTTTCTTGATCTTATTACTACTGACGTTTTAGGCTGGACAATTTTTTGTTGGGGTTGCAGGTTGTATTTTGCGTTATAGGATCTTTAGCTGCATCCCTGGCCTCTATCCACTAGAGGCTCATGGTACCCCCCAGTTGTAACAACAAAAAATGTCTTTAGATGCTGCCAAATATTCCCTGGTAGGATTGGGATAGTGGTGGTAGGAAATAGATCCTGAATGAGAACACTGATTTACTGCAGCAATGGGATAGAGTAAAGAAAGTTTCCCAATAAAGGATTTCCTACCAGCCTCAGAGGAAAGCATGATTTAGGCTGGATTCTAGAGTAACATGGGCTCCCCAGGTGGCTCAGGGATAAAGAATTCTCCTGCCAATGCAGGAGACATGGTTCGATCCCTGGGTCGGGAAGATCCCCTGGAAAAGGGAATGGCAACCCACTTTAGTATTCTTGCCTGGGAAACCCCCTGAACACAGGAGCCTCGTGGGCTACAGTCCATGTGTTGCAAGGAGTCAGATGCTACTAAGTGTGTGCGTGAGCACATGTGCGTGTGCACACATACACACACACAAACACATACACTAGGGCAACATAAGTAAGGAGGGGTCTATCTGATATAGTCATTTTCTCTCACATCTTCTTGCTTTGGGGCATTAAATTCAATACACGCTTATGGTTGGGTGACTTTGATTCCAGTTTCCTGAAATTGGCAGTCTACAGTTGATATTTCTAATTATTAATAATACTTGCTTTTATTCATGTTCTTTTTTAGACATTAAGTTATTTTTGGTGGTTCAGACAGTAAATAGTCTGCTTGCAATGCAGGAGACATGGGTTATATCCCTTGATCAGGAAGATCCTCTGGATAAGGGAATGGCTACCTACTCCAGTATTCTTGGCTGGAGAATTCCATGGACAGAGGAGTCTGGCAGGCTACAATCCATGGGGTTGCAGAATCAGAAAGAACTGAGTGATTAACATACTTTATTAATATATGGTCACTTAAATTTGAGTAAATCCCTTAAATTATACAGTGAAAGTGACAGATTCAAGGGATTAGATCTAAAACATAGAATGCCTGAAGAAATATGGACGGAGATTTGTAATGTTGTACAGGAGGCAGCGATCAAAACCATCCCCAAGAAGAAGAAATGCAAAAAGCCTGAGGAGGCCTTACAAATAGCTGAGAAAAGAAGAGAAGTGAAAGGCAAAGGAGAAAAGGAAAGATATATCCATCTGAATGTAGAGTTCCAAAGAATAGCAAGGAGAGATAAGAAAGCCTTCAAGAAAGTAATCAATACAAAGAAATAAATGAAAACAAAAGAATGGGAAAGACTGGCTGATTCATGTGAATGTATGGCAAAACCACTACAATATTGTAAAGTATTAGCCCCCAATTAAAATAAATAAATTAAAAAGAAAAAGAAAATTAGAGATACCACGGAAAAGACTTAGATGCTGGGAGGGATTAGGGGCAGGAGGAGAAGGGGACGACAGAGGATAAGATGGCTGGATGGCATCACTGACTTGATGGACATGAGTTTGAGCAAATCTGGGAGCTGGTGATGGATAGGGAAGCCTGATGTGCTGCAGTCCATGGAGTCACAAAGAGTCAGACATGACTGAGTGACTGATCTGAACTGAAACTTGTATAGTGACCACTATTCTAGATGCTGTAATTCTGTGATTAAAACATATCCATATGGAGCTCATTTTCCAAATGGGGAGTAAGAAAATAAATGTTTTGTTCAATACTGACTAGTTACAATTGTTATAAAAATGCAAAACATGGAGCAAAGGAATGACAGGACTGGGCTAGGATAATCCTTTCAATACTGTGTTTGAGAAGACTTTTTCTAGTAGTGCTGTTATATGTGCAGTGTGGATCAGAGTTCTTGTAACTCTAATATAGACTTAAAAGAGCAAAACCTTCACTTTAGTTTTATTTTTACATCATACATATGAATCTCCTAAGTAAATCCAGGTTTTATATGGCCTTAAAGTTATACAGTGCTGAGTGGAACACTATTAGAAATATAAAAT
Organism: Capricornis sumatraensis; assembly: GCF_032405125.1. Classification (NCBI taxonomy): domain Eukaryota; kingdom Metazoa; phylum Chordata; class Mammalia; order Artiodactyla; family Bovidae; genus Capricornis; species Capricornis sumatraensis. Next base: position 35,413,499 of record NC_091085.1, on the reverse strand, counting down.
TATGAATGACAATTAGCTGAGAAGCCCTAAAGCTTAAGCTTTATTACCTTGATGATTAATCCACTGCTGGGTCAGAGTTAATCAAGGGATTGGGGGCACAACCCTGTCTGGAAAAGAGAAATGAAAACTTCCCTGTGGATTTTATCTCCGCCAGCCACCAGGGAGAGTTGAGGGCCTGGTGAGGGAAGTGAGGGTACTAGGCATGGCTAACACCCCCAGTCTAACATTTTTGCATGACATCAACTATTTATAGTTTCCTGTGGCTGGGTTATACTACCCTTCCCCCTCACCAGTTCCCTGAAACATTAGTTGTGGGTCAGTAACTGTATGTCATTTTGTGACATAGTCCACAAAGGAAGCTTTGAGGAATAAGTGATTTTTAAAGTGCCATTAATGTTTCTAATGATAGCTGACAAGTAATTAGCTTGAAAAATATTCTAACCAAGTGGCTCAAGCAATTAAACCTGTCCGGTAAAAGTAAAGGATGTCTCATTTGATAAGAAAAGTGTAGGTTCCATGCAGTTTATTCCATTAAATGAGCTACTCCATTCCAGGCAGATTCAGAAGTGCTTTGTTCTTTCTCTTAAACCCAATAGCTTCAAAACTATGGTCCTATTTGAAATATGTCAGCTAAGGCTTTAACCATAACACTAGTCTTATCTTTTCAAAAGAATTGAATCAAAGTAGCTTAGTTTTCATCTGAGTTTAACAGGGAAAATGGCCTGTGGCTGTCACTCTGTAATGAGAACTTTCCCAAGTGGCCAGCTCTAAAGAACACAGTGATGTGTTGACTTCACATTTATCATCAGAAATTCCAGTCTCTAAATATTAAAAAAAAAATCACAGCTCTTTAGAGAAGTGATGAGTTAGTAATATAATGCACTATTTCACCTGTGAAAAGAGCTTAATGAGAACTCAATATTTCTTCAAACTCGGTCAAAATCAAGGGTAGTGGCTCATGTCATATAGCTGGAAACATCAAACCCTGCTCCAAAGAAGCAGTGTATCATGGAAGGAACCACTTATGTTCATGACAGGCTGTATTACTAGATATTATACTGGGAGCAAGACAGATCAAATTTAGGCATTTGTATAAAATTTTAATAATAGAACTTTCCAATGAGCTCTGAATTAAGATTTGAGCCATGTAATTAGAACTACAGTCTTCGTTTTCACATTGTTTTTTTTTTTCTGTTACATTATCAACAATGGTAAAAAAAAAATTAGTTTTTTTATTTTAATTTTTCCCTGATGAAAGTATGTCCTTTAATATAGAAGGAAAGCATTTGCCTTTGTCTTTTTTCTGTCCAAAAACTTGTAGAAGCTGAGTTTTTATTTTTACTTGGTAGATTATTTAACTCTGATGTCTCAGTTGACCTGTTTAATCCTCTCTTCAAATATATTAGCACATAGACTTTGGAAATATTTTGTACTAGTGTAAGTATTGGTTTCATTATGACACTGTGCATATTTATCTGAGTGAGAAATGGATCTGAAATTGAATGTGATTAGGGTAACTATTTGTACTAGTGTCAATCAGTCTGCCTAGATGGGAATAAAAAGTTTGGAATTTCTATAAAAAATTTGTAAGCAAATTGTGAGCAAAACAAATATATGTGTGTGGGTATGTGTGTGCACATGCTAGGTCTCTTCACATCTGACTCTTGGTGACCCTGCACCCTGCGGTCTATGGACGTTAGCTCACATGGCTCCTCTGTCCATGGGATTCTCCAGGCAAGAATACTGGAGTGGGTTACCACACCCTCCTCCAGGGGATCTTCCCAATCCAGGGATTAAATCCATGTCTCTTATAGCTCCTGTATTGGTGCTAGTGGGTTCTATACCAATAACAAAACCTGGGAGGCCTGCATATATATATGACACATACATATATATATGACAATGTACGGACAGAAATTACTTCAATGTTTACTGATTGTTTCACAGTCCTTCAAAGAATTAAAATGTCATATCGTATGACATGATTATATGACATATATATACCAGTCTCACGTATATAATTAATATTTAGTTCTATATTATGACATGCACTTTCCTTAAAATTAAAAAAAGAATCAGTTTTCTATGATATAATATCTACACTGAATTTTGAGGATTTCAGTTTAATTAGGATTATCAGGTGCTATAGATATGAAAGTAATTTTAAATAATTGAATATTACACAATTATTGTAGCCATTCAGTCGCTCAGTCATGTCTGATTCTTTGTGATGCCATGAACTGCAGCACACCAGGCTTTCCTGTCTTTCGTCATTACCTGGAGCTTGCTGAAGCTAAGGTCCATTGAGTCAGTGATGCTATCCAACCATCTCAGCCTCTGTCATCCCTTTCTCCTTCTGCCTTCAATTAGGTAGTATTGGAGGTTCAACTTCAGCATCAGTCCTTCCAATGAATATTCAGAATTGATTTCCTTTAGGATTGACCACTTCGAACTCTTTGTAGTTCAAGGGTCTCTCAAGAGTCTTCTCCAACACCACAATTTAAAGCATCAGTTCTTTGGCTTCTGCCTTCTTTATAGTCCAACTCTCACATCCATACATGACTATTGGAAAAACCATAGCACTGACTACACAGACATTTTTAGGTAAAGTAATGTCTCTGCTTTTTAATATGCTGTCTAGATTTGTCATAGCTTATCTTCCAAGGAGCAAGCGTTTTTTAATTTCATGGCTGCAGTCACCATCTGTAGTGATTTTGGAGCCCAAGAAAATAAAGCCTGTCACTGTTTCCATTGTTTCCCCATCTATTCCCCATGAAGTGATGGGACCAGATGCCATGATCTTCTTTTTTTGAATGTTGAGCTTTAAACCAGCTTTTTTCATTATCCTTTCACCTTCATCAATAAGATCTTTAGTTCCTCTTCACTTTCTACCATAAGGGTGGTATCATCTGCATATCTGAGGTTATTGATATTTCTCCAGGCAATCTTGATTCCAGGTTGTGCTCAGTCCAGTCTGGCATTTCACATGATGTACTCTGCATATAAGTTAAATAAGCAGGGTGACAATACGTAGCCTTGACATGCTCCTTTTCCTATTTTGATATAGTCCATTGTTCCATGTCCAGTTCTGTTACTTCTTGATTTGCATTCCCAGAAGTCAGGTAAGGTGATCTGCTAATCCCATCTCTTTAAGAATTTTCCACAGTTTGTTGTGATCCACACTGTTAAAGGCTTTCAGTTCAGTCACTCAGTCATGTCTGACTCTTTGTGACCCCATGGACTGCATCATGCCAGGACTCCCTGTCCATCACCAACTCCCGGAATTTACTCAAACCCATGTCCATTGAGTCGGTGATGCCATCCAACCATTTCACTCTCTGTTGTCCCCCTCTCCTCCCACCTTCAATTTTCCCAGCATCAGGGTCTTTTTTAATGAGTAAGTTCTTCACATCAGGTGGCCAAAGTATTGGAGTTTCAGCTTAAGGATCAGTCCTTCCAATGAGTATTTAGGACTGATTTCCTTTAGGATGGACTGTTGGATCTCCTTGCAGTCTAAGGGACTCCCAAGGGTCTTCTCCAATGCCACAGTTCAAAAGCATCAATTATTCAGTGCTCAGCTTTCTTTATAGTCCAACTCTCACATCCATACATGACTACTGGAAAAACCACAGCTTTAGCTAGACAGACCTTGGTAGGCAAAGTAATGTCTCTGCTTTTTAATATGCTGTCTAGATTGGTCATAGCTTTTCTTCCAAGGAGCAAGCATCTTTCAATTCCATGGCTGCAGTCACCATCTACAGTGATTTTTGGAGCCCCCCAAAATAAAGTCTTTCACTGTTTCCATTGTTTCCCCATCTATTTGCCATGAAGTGATGGGACTGGATGCCATGATCTTAGTTTTCTGAATGTTGAGCTTTAAGCCAACTTTTTCATTCTCCTCTTTCACTTTCATTAAGAGGCTCTTTAGTTCTTCACTTTCTGATCTTTTTTCCTTTTCATCTGCATATCTGAGGATATTTATATTTCTCCTGGCAAGCTTGATTCTAGCTTGTGCTTCATCCAGCCCGGCATTTTTCATGATGTACTCTGCATATAAGTTAAATTAGCAGAGTGACAATATACAGCCTTGACATACACCTTTCCCAATTTGGAAACATTCTGTTGTTCCATATCCAGTTTTAACTCTTGCTTCTTGACCTGCATGCAGATATATCTGGAGGCAGGTAAGGTGGTCTTGTGTTCCTGTCTCTTTAATGATTTTCCACAGTTTGTTTTGATCTACACAGTCAAAGGCTTTGCCTAGCCAATGAAGCAGAAGTGGATGCCTTTTTGGAATTCTCTTGCTTTTTCTGTGATCCGATGGATGTTGGCAATTTGATCTCTGGTTCCTCTGCCTTTTCTTTTTCCAGCTTAAATATTTGGAAGTTTTCAGTTTATGTACTATTGAAGCATTGCTTGGAGAAATTTTAGCATTACTTTGCTATCGTGTGAGATGAGTACAACTGTGAGGTAATTTGAACACGCTTTGGCATCACCTGTCTCTGTAATTGGAGGGAAAACTGATCTTCTCCAGTCCTGTGTCCACTGCTGAGTTTTCCAAATTTGCTAGCATATTGAGTGCAGAACTTTAGCAGCATCATCTGTTAGGATTTGAAATAGCTTAACTGAAATTCCATCACCTCCACTAGCTTTGTTCATAGTGATGCTTCCTCCTAAGGTACACTTGTCTTTGTATTCCAGGATGTCTGGCTCGAGGTGGGTGATCATACCATTGTGATTATCTGGGTCATGAAGATCTTTTTTGTACAGTTCTTCTGTGTATTCTTGCCATTGATATCTTCTGCTTCTGTTAGGTCCATAACATTTCCGTCCTTTTTGTGTCCATCTTTGCATAAAATCTTTCCTTGGTATCTCTAATTTTCTTGAAGAGATCTTTAGTTTTTCCCATTGTTTTATTTTCTTCTATTTCTTTGTATTTATTACTTAGGAAGGCTTTCTTATCTCTCCCTGTTATTCCTTGGAACTCTGCATTCAGATGGGTATATTTTTCCTTTTCTCCTTTGCTTTTCACTTTTCTTTGCTCAGCTATTTGTAAGTCCTTCTCAGACAACCATTTTGGCTTTTTGCATTTCTTTTTCTTGGGGATGATTTTGATCAACACCTCCTGTACAATGTTATGAACTTCTGTCCATAGTTCTTCAGGCACTCTGTCACATCTAATCCCTTAAATCTATTTCTCACTTCTACTGTATAATCATTAGGGATTGATTTAGGTCATACCTGAATGGCCTAGTGGTTGTCCCTACTTTCTTCCATTTAAGTCTGAGTTTGGTAATAAAGAGTTCATGGTATGAGCCACAGTCTGTTCTTGGTCTTGTTTTTGCTGACTGTATAGAGCTTCTCCATTTTGACTGCAAAGAATATAATCTTTGATTTATATTCTTTAGTAATTGAAAGAATACTAAATTTATTTAGTATTCTTTAGTTTTTATTATTTAGTAGTATTATTTAGTATTTACTAAATACTAAAATACTGATTTTAATATTGACCATCTGGTGATGTCCATGTTTAGAGTCAGCACTTGTGTCTGTGCTTTCTTGGTGGCTCAGCTGGTAAAGAATTGGCCTGCAATGTGGGAGACCTGAGTTCACTCCCTGAGTTGGGAAGATCCCCTGGAGAAGGGAATAGCTACCCACTCCAGTATTCTTGTCTGGATAATTCCATGGACAAAGGAGCCTGGCAGGCTACAGGCAATGGTGTCACTAGGAGTTGGACAGGACTGAGTGACTTTCAAGTTCCCCTGGTGGCTCAGAGGTTAAAGCATCTGCCTCCAATGGAAAAAGCAAGAGAGTTCCAGAAAAAACATCTATTTCTGCTTTATTGACTATGCCAAAGCCTTTGACTGTGTGGATCACAATAAACCGTGGTAAATTTTGAAAGAGATGGGAATACCAGACCACCTGACCTGCCTCCTGAGAAATCTATATGCAGGCCAGGAAGCAACAGTTAGAACTGGACATGCACCAACAGACTGGCTCCAAATAGGAAAAGGAGTATGTCAAGGCTGTATATTGTCACCCTGCTTATTTAACTTATATGCAGAGTACATCATGAGAAATACTGGACTGGAAGAAACACAGGCTGGAATCAAGAATGCCGGGAGAAATATCAATAACCTCAGATATGCAGATGACACCATCCTTATGGCAGAAAGTGAAGAAGAACTAAAAAGCCTCTTGATGAAAGTGAAAGAGGAGAGTGAAAAAGTTGGCTTAAAGCTCAACATTCAGAAAACGAAGATCATGGCATCTGGTCCCATCACTTCATGGGAAATAGATGGGGAAACAGTGGAAACAGTGTCAAATTTTATTTTTTTGGGCTCCAAAATCACTGCAGTTGGTGATTGCAGCCATGAAATTAAAAGATGCTTACTCCTTGGAAGAAAGTTATGACCAACCTAGATAGCATATTCAAAAGCAAAGGCATTATGTTGCCAACTAAGGTCCATCTAGTCAAGGCTATGGTTTTTCCAATGGTCATGTATGGATGTGAGAGTTGGACTGTGAAGAAGGCTGAGCGCTGAAGAATTGATGCTTTTGAACTGTGGTGTTGGAGAAGACTCTTGAGAGTCCCTTGGACTGCAAGGAGATCCAACCAGTCCATTCTGAAGGAGATCAGCCCTGGGATTTCTTTGGAAGGAATGATGTTAAAGCTGAAAGTCCAGTACTTTGGCCACCTCATGTGAAGAGTTTACTCATTGGAAAAGACTCTGATGCTGGGAGGGATTGGGGGCAGGAGGAGAAGGTGATGACAGAGGATGAGATGGCTGGATGGCATCACTGACTCGATGGACGTGAATCTGAGTGAACTCCGGGAGTTGGTGATAGACAGGGAGGCCTGGCGTGCTGCAATTCATGGGGTCACAAAGAGTTTGACACGACTGAGTGACTGAACTGAACTGAGTGACTTTCACATGTTACATATAATATAATTTTTTTATGAAAACAAAAATTTGGAAGAAAGCAACATATTTTAAAAACAGGGCTTTTATTACATAAATTACTCTTTACACATAAAGCTCTTTGAGGCACAGATTATTAGCTCCTTCCTTTAGCTTATTCCTGTTTTCTCACTTTGTAACAGAATTCCAGCTACAAATTGGAAGCAAACAAGTAGCTAGTGAGACATTTCTCAGAGTACCTTAAACTGGCATGACTAGGATCTTGCCAGTGAGGTGTAAACACAGTTTTCTGTGGTACTTCTGGAAATTTAAAAGGAGAGGCCTTGTGTATCTTCTGCCGATTGACCGACTCTTTCTCTGGTATATACATGTGATGATTGGAGCTTTAGGGGCCATCTTGGTTGGTAAGACTGAAAACAACATCTCAGAAATGGCAAAGACAGCCTGACTCTATCAAATGAGCTACTCCATTGCAGGCAGATCCAAAAGCTCTTTTTCTTTCCCTTAAACCCTCATAGCTTCAAACTATGTCTCTATTTGGGAGTTTACAGACTTTATGGAGCTGCTCTACTAACTTTAGACTTGAGCTATCAACCTCTGGACTTCTTTTGTGTGTAAGAAAAATAAACTTATATTTTGTTTGAACTACTGTTATTATTTTCTGCATGTGGCTCAACCTCTTCGCAAATGGTATGCAATATAATAATTTAAATACTACCTTTTGAAGAATATTCAATGGTATGGGGAAATTCAAGTGATATATTAAGTAAATTAATTTGCTAATTAACAGATAAGTAAGCCAAACTGCTAACAAGTTTTATCATTTTTACTTTCTTCTTTATACTGTTCTCTATTATTGAAATTTTCTAAAATGAATATAAGTAACACTGTGAAGAATGTATTTGTACATAAAATTTATGACATTGTTGCTCACTTCCTTAAGAAATGTAATCCACCTCAAAGTATAGGGTTAAAATGATTTTTTATACATATTGACAAATCAATATAGTGGTTGCCTTAATCTAAATTGCTTTGAAGCCAGAAGCAAAAACAAAATGCTATTTTCTTACTTTATAACAAAAAGAGTTCTGGTATGTTAAAATTTTGACTATATAGTAGGCACATTTTTTTGCTTTTAATTAAATGTTGGATTTTTTCCCCTATGAAAATTATTGGTGAACCATTAATAACCTGAACTGGATGTGTGAAACAATAGAGAAGTCAAGGATGATTTCAAAGGTTTTGGCTTAAGCAACTGGAAATATAAAATCTGCGGTCATGGAGAAGGGTAGAAAGGATCCTCCAGACTAAATTTGGGAGGCGTATCTAAAATTTAGTCCTTCTTGAAAACAGAAGTATAATTGACCTACAACACCACTGGTTTCAGGTGAACAACACAGTGATTCAATATTTCTATACATTACCAAATGGTCATCATGTTAAGTCTAGTTACCATCTGTCACCATACAGAGATAGTATAGTATTACTTACAGCATTCCCCAAGACTCTAAACGGCAGTCTTGAGTATGTTAAACATGAGATATCTTTTAGAAATCCAAGTGAAGATGTAGCATGGCAAGTTAGATACATGAGTCTGGTATTCAGGAGAGAGGCCGGAGCCAAAGATATAAATCTGGGATTCATCTGTGAGCAGATGCAGTCATGAAGTGGATGAGATCATCGTGTCACTGAGCACGAGGGAAAGAAGAGATGAGAAAAATTGAGGCAAGAGGAAACTTATGAGGCTGTGGTCTCCTGAAAGTCATGTGAAGGATTTGTATGAGGAAGAAAGGCAAGGTGAATTCTGTCAAATGTTGATGATAAGACAGATAGATGAGGGCAGAGATGTGTTTAGCGTGTGGAAGTCATTAGAACCTTCATGAGAGTGGCTTGGTGAGGAGTAGGGATTAAAGCCTGATAGAAAGAAGAGAGTTTAAGAGAAAGTTACAGGAAGGGCTTCCCTTGTGGCTCAGTTGGTAAAGAATCTGCCTGCAATGTGGGAGACCTGGGTTTGATCCCTGGGTTGGGAAGATCTCCTGGAGAAGGGAAGGCTACCCACTCCAGTATTATGGCCTGGAAAATTCCATAAACTGTTTAGTCTGTGGGGTTGCAAAGAGTCAGACACGACTGAGCAATTTTCACTTCACTTTAGAAGAGTGAAGAAGGAACTTCACTTTAGTGAAGAAGAGCCTTTAGAAGAGGCAACTTGGAAAGAGTGAATATAGACTACCCTTGCACAGAGTTTTCCAGTAAAGGAAAGGAGACAAGTGGGGCAGGAGTTGGCATGGAAAGTGAGGTCTAGAGAAAAATTTTCTTTGTTTTGTGTTAATATGGTGAAAATAACATGCTTTTATACCAGGAGCAGTGATCCAGGAAAGATAGAAAAATTGACGAATCAGAAGATAGAGAGAGGAAGGGCTGGGAGTGTATCCTTGGAGAGAACATGATCAAGTGTGCATGTGGAGAGACTGGCTTTAGAAAAGAACAGAGTTCACTGATAGGAACAGGCAGAAAGGCAGGTTAAATGGGTAAAAATACCTGTAGGCAGTAGATATAGGGGTGCTTGTTAGCAGATGCTCCTTACTGATTGCTTCAATTATTTTCAGTGAATTGGGAAGCGAAGTTATTAACTGGGGTGTGAGAGTAGACAAGGAAATGTTTGAAGTTTGAAGAAAAAGGATCAGTGTGAAATATTAGCTAGTGATAGTGGAGAATGAGTGGACTAAGGAAACATTGTGAATGACAAGAAGCATTAAGGATCCACCTGAGGTATGTGGCCATAAATTGAAAGTGGAGTCAGTCAGCATGGTTAAGTGTTTTTCCCTCCAGTCATTTTCAGCTGCTTGGATGCAGGCATGAATTAGGCTGAAAATTGTATTTAATCTGCATTGTGGTTTAGCCAAAGGACTATGAGAAAGGAAAAAAAGACCAAGACAATTTTGTGAGAATTGAAGGAAATGAACATAGTAAACATCAGTGGAATTAAATGGAGTAAGGAGAGAAGGAGGAGTATTCAGTGGGTGAGATAAAAAGAATCAATGGATTGGAAATCCCATTTGGATAGAAAGACTGTAGGAGTCAGGATATTGAAGGTAATAAGTTGGAAAGATGGGAGATGTTTACCTCGGTTTTAACCACAGGAGTAAGTAGCTAAGGTGGGTGGAAAACAGAACAATCAGAGGAGTTCAGGAAACCAAATTAAAAAAAAAGTCTTGAAGCTTGATTATTTTACAAGTTCATAAAATTTTAATTTTGAAAGGTTAAATTGGAAATTTTCTTAATATCATCATGTATGAATTAAAGACATAAGGGCTGTAAATTTTAACATCAGTTTAGAGAAAGAAATAGGATATCCAGATTTTTTTTCCCTAGAAATGAAGAGATGGAAGTAATACTACTTTAATTTTTATGTTAGTTTAATGTTTCATAAGGATGAACCATACAAAATCGCTGATATTAAACTGCCAAAGTGATTTTCTATGTTTAACAGATATATACATTTCTGTATGTATACAGATATGTATATGAATCAGTAAGGTAAAATTGCTGAAACAAAAGTAAAAGAAAAACAGGCCTGAGATTCTGTTTGTAGGAACTGACTTCCTAAAAAACAAACATGAGTTTCTCTTTTAAGAAGTAGAACTAAGAGCAGTCAGGCAAGAAATGACTTTCATTATTTATATTTATTCTTCCTCTCTGGGATCATTCTCAGCAGACTCATTATTAGAAGCTAGATGTCACTGATTTTTAATATTTTTGTTATAAAAATAATACATAAATACATCTTTATTTTCAAAAGATGCAGACAATGCAAAAATTTATGTGGTAGAATATGAAAGTTATTCTCTCCTTTTCTTTCCCAAACATCAACTGTTTTTCTCAGAAGTAAGCAAATTTTTTACCTACCTGTACATAACAATAGATCTCTCCTTTTCCACTTCCTTCTCTTCTTTCCCTTTCCCTTCTTTTTTCCTTCTTTCACATAAATGGAAAAACAATACAAGCACATTTTTTAACTTGAAATTTTCAGTTAGTGATATATTTTACAGATCTTTCTATGACAGAATGTATAAAGCTACTTTATTTTGAATGGTTACATTTGGTCCGTAGGGTTAACATAACATAATTTATTTAACCGCCTCTCTATTTAAGGATTTTTAGATTACTAGAAGTAAATGATGATAACAGTAATTTTTTCATGCGATATTGTGAGAGTTGAAAAAAAAAGTATATGTAAAACACTTACGAGAGTACCTGGCATGTAGTAAGTACTCGAACTAACACTTGACAAGGCGAGTTTATTGGCTTAAGAATACATCCTTTACCTGGACACTTGAAGCCCATTTTATGTGGTTTTAGTATGGCTGCCTGAAGCTCAGACATGATGATGGCCTTCAATAGAAGAGCTGGGGACACAGTAACCATCTCATCAGCATATTGAGGAAGGAGTCAGAAGAGGGGGAGGAGAGAATATTAGAGTATATTTTTTACGGGAGATTAGAAAACCCACTGTTGACCAGAATAGTTCAGAGGATGCTTCCTTCAATGAAGCAATGAATGGACTTGTGAGGGGAACACTAATATAGTTTGAGAAGCTCAGTGGTTGTTATCTTCTGGAGGCTAGTGTTGACAGTAGAGTAGAATGCCTTGGAACTGGATTTACAAGGATAGATTAGTGGAAAATCAGAGGCCTAGAGGCATTTCTTGGAGAAGGAAATGGCAACCCACTCCAGTATACTTGCTTAGAGAATCCCATGGACAGAGGAGCCTGGTGGGCTGCCGTCTACTGAAGTGACTTAGCAGCAGCAGCAGCAGAGCATTTCTTAGACATTAGAGGTGAGTCGGATGTAATTACTGTGATAGTCAGCAGTGTTAGAGTGGTAATCTGGTTGCCTTAATGTGCAGTAATCTCTGGCAATGACTGTTAGACCATGGTATTCCTAGGATGAGAGAGATGGGTTATCAGTTAGGGTATTTCTTGACTTCTGTAACCAAAAATATAATAATAAAATAAATAGTGGGATGGAAGAAATCTATTTTTTATTGGCACAATGGAAAATCCAATGCCTCACCCTGGTTCAGTAAGGGAGACTATTCTCACACCTCAATGTGATCAAGGGAAGAAAAGCCCAGGTCTGCTTGAGGAAGATTTTGCAACATCATTATGAGAATATACAAAAAATATCCCCTTATTTTTTAGTGAGATCTGTGGCAGTTAACTGCATATAGAAGGAAGAGAGATTCTTAGGCTTTTGAGAAGAGTGGGATGCAGAGTTTCAGTTGATATTGATACTGAGAGATCCAGAATCCTATCACATCTCCAGGTTGCAGGTAATAAATAGACTCATTGATTAGTAAATGGAAATGAGTCTATAGGACATCCCACCCGTGGTCCCCAAATGAGATTTCAGAGATTGATACCTCCCTAATCTTAAAAAAAATACAAGGGTGGTGGTTTTAAAATAGTCCTGTTTAGTTCTCCTATATGGTTTATACAAAAGCAGGTGAATCATATCATATGTGGGTAAATCACTGCAAGCCTTACTAAATAGTATCAGCAATTGTTGCCACTGCACCAGATGTGATATTTTTATTGGAGTAGAAACATAACCTCTGGTACTTGATGAGTGACTATTGATCTGGTAAAGATGTTGTTTTCAATCTGTATCATTAATGAAGATCAAAATGGAAGGACAATAGTATGTATGCACTTTATTTCTCCAGGGCTATCTTCTATATGTGTTCTATAGTCTGAAGAATCTTTGATAATTTTTGACATTCTATTAAATCATCATGGTCACTGATTATCTTCCACTAATCAGACCTGATGGGAAAGAAGTGGCCAGTACCCTGGATGCTCTACTAAAACACATGTATAAGAGAAGATGGGGGATGGATCCTGTCAGATTCAGGGACTTGTCAAATAGGTAAAATTTGGGGAACTGGTTTGGGTGATGCAAAACATTCCATCAAGTTAACAGTGTACCTTGCACTCTTTGGTTTGGTGCACTTGGACTTTTTTGAATTTTGGAGGCAACACCATACTTGAGATTAATCAATCCCTCTCTAAAGGCTATTTGATTACTCAGAAGAATGATGGTTTCATGTGAGAAGCCAGAGAAAGAGAGACTTTTTTTTTTTTTTTTTTTACCAAATCTAAGTCATTGTATACACTGTCCTTCCCTTCAAGGTATATGACCCACCAGATCCTGTGGAAATAGATGTAAGAAGCCTTGTAAGAGAGGCATTTACAGTCACCTAGGCACCTAGAAGAATGTGATCTCTTCAGCAAAAAACTTTAACAAGTAAATTTGGGGAGGCTGTTAAGCCCTTATAGAGACTGAGTCCCTTTTCATGGTGCCTCAAACAACCATGAGACTGGAGTGACCTAATAGAAGGGTTTTCAGGGTACATCAAATAATAAGGTCTGGCAGATACATAGCAATTTATTGAAGGATGGAAATTATATAATAGGGACTGGGCCCAAACAAGATCAAAAGATAGATAAACTGATGGTTCTTCCTCAGTTTTGTGGAACATTCCTTTCAGCTAGCTGATGGAGTGGGAGAGAAATTTGGCCTCATAGGCTGTCTTAATAGTTTTTCATGAATCAGTTGCAATACTGATTGACTGTAGACCCACTCAAGGGCAGTCCTTATATACATTGATGAGAGGAAATGATTTCATCAGGCAGAACTGTGAAGACTGTACATAGTTTTCCACCTTATATGGAGGGAAAAGTGGTCTGATGTAAGACTATGATTTCTCATGCAGTAGTGCATGGCTTTGCTTGTTGGTTCAAGAAAGGGGGATTGGACAGCTGTATCCTGAAAAACAAATCTGCTCCAATGTCTGTTTCTATATAGCCTGTGAGTTAGAAATTGGTTTTATATTTTTGGAATGGTTGGAAAAATTTTAAAAGAGTAATATTTCCTGATGTGTGAAAATCATATGAAACTCAAATTTCAGTGGCCATAAATAATATTTCTTTGAAACACAGCCACACATTCATTTATGTAATATTTATGGCTATTTTTCTGCTACAAAGGCAGATTTAAAATACTGCAATAGAGATTATATGGCTCAGATCACCAAATCTAAAATAGTTACTATATGGACATTTTAAAGGAAAACTTTATGGACTTCATGGTCAATGGCTTGGGAGAATGACCAGAATATTATAGGCAAGTATATTTTTAAAAGAATTATATGGGTGGACACATGGAAATGGATGCAGGCTTTGTGTGTCTCATACCAATGCCTTGCAAAAAGATTCCACTATGGAGGACGCTGAACAACCAGTGAACAGGATGATTCATCTGATAGGCATACGGCAGCCCTTGTCCTCAGGCACCTTCTTGCTTACCATAAGGGTCCATGAATTGAGCAGATGCGGCAGTACTGATAAAGGCTGTGCATGGATCTAACAGCATGGTCTTCTATCCTAGATGGTGTGGCTACGGTCATGACTAAATGCCCTGCCTATTGGCAGCAGCAACAAATACTGGGATCTTGACATTGTGTATCACTGAGCATGCCTGCTCTCCATTTAGTGTTAGGTTGCTAAACAGGGATCCTCAATTTCTGGGCCACAGACTGGTACCTTCTGTCAGACCAGTGGCAGCATTAGATTAGAAATAAAGTGACGCCTGACACAAAGATCTGACTCTTTGGAAAAGACTCTGAAGTTGGGAAAGAGTGAAGGCAAAAGGAAAATGGGGTAGCAAAGGATGAGATGGTTAAATAGCATCACCAACTCAGTGGACATGAATTTGAGCAAACTCTGGGAGAGCGGAGGACAGAAGAGCCTGGCATGCTGCAGTCCATGGGGTCACAAAGAGTCAGACATGACTTACTGACTGAACAGAAACAAAATGCCCAACAAATGTAACGAACTTGAATCATCCTGGAATCATCCCCCTACCCCCAAGTTGTGGAAAAATTATCTTTCATGAACTCATTCCCAGGTGCCAGAAAGGCTGGGGACCAGTTAATAAAGGATCCTTTCCTGCCTTGTTGGGGCAAGTAATTCATTCTTACCAAAACTGACACTCAATCCCTATATGAATTTGCCTGTTCTGCTTGTAGTGTGGGGGCTTCCCAGGTGGCGCCAGTGGTAAAGCACCTGCCTGCCAGTGTAAAAGATGTAAGAAAGAGACAAAGGTTTGATCCCTGGGTCAGGAAGATCCCCTGGAGAAGGGCATGGCGGCCGACTCCAGTATTCTTGCCTGGAGAATCCCATGGACAGAGGAGCCTGGCAGGCTACAGAACACCACTGCCTGAGAGTTTGGACAAAGTCAGACTTGCTGATGTGGGATACATAAAAAACACATCCTCAGATGCGGCCATGGGATCTATTCATCAAGCAGCCAATTGGATGAGGAGATCCTACTCATTGAAATTGTCTATTTAATTCTCAGCTGTGACTGCTTGGAAATGAAGTGGTGTTAAACTGCTGTTCTTCAGGATGCATTGTATGGTTTGATCACATACTTGAGGCCATGTCTTCAATAGCTAGAATATATGGATTCAAGGACAAAGGGGAGGAAGTATGATCAGTCCTTCTCAATTTGACTTCAGTGACCCACCCTACAAATTTGTCCCATTTTTCCACCACAAATCTAAGGCTTATGGATTAGAGCTTTTGATTCCCAAGCTTCTACCAGAGATACAGTCAGGATTCTACATGAACTAAAGCTCTGTTCGTGGACAATTTATCATTACACTTGTTAGAGACTGACAAGAGCCTTAGGTTTTAAGAATGTGAATTCTAGAACTGATGGTAGAGAAAGGAGTATATTGTGACTTGCACTTGGCTATTGCTCTGGGTGCATGTGTGTGTGCTAAATCACTTCAGTTGTGTCCAGCTCTTTGGGACCCTTTGGACTGTAGCCAACCAGACTCCTCTGTCCATGAGATTCTCTAGGCAAGAATGACGGAATGGGTTGCCGTACCCTCCTCCAGGCAATCTTCCTGACCCAGGTATTGAGCTGGTGTGTCTTTATGTCTCCTGCATTGGTAAGTGGTTCTTTACCACTAGCACCACCTGGGAAGCCCATCACTCTGGGTACTGTCACTTACTCCACTAAGTCTTCTGTATCAAGCCTTTTTGAAAGACTGGCTAATCACCAGTTTGAGAAGTTAGTGACAGAGTAGTTTTAATGTGGCACACTGATGACTAAGAATGGTACAAAGAGTAGACTACAGCCAGTGCTTCAGTGTGCTGAGTCACATCTCATTGATTTACATCTGATTTCAGCCATAGCATATTGGAAAGTTCTTTGCACACTCAAATTCACATGGACATAATACTGCTGTAAATGCAAGCTATGCTTTTCTCTCTTCTTTCTGAAGTCATTGGGACTCAGTGTGGCAGTCAGGCTAGAAGTATGGGGAACTTAGTGCTCTGAGGATGACCCTCAACCAAAGTGGGGCAGGAAATGGTATATAAATGCTTGCTTTTCTTTTTCATGAGCAGTTCAGGGAGGTGTTATGGAAAATTGAGACTTCATTACGTACCACATCATCATCAAAGCCTTTGCATTGACTTTTCCTCATTTCCTGTGTCCTTGTTCATTATACCTGTTCTCTGTGATCACTTAAAAAAAATTACCTACATTGAAATTTCTTTCTAAGGGTCTCCTTCATAGTAATTCATAATTGATACTTCAATAAATATCATATAAGACAATATCATCTGAAATATTTTGTATGTGGTCAAAACTGTTGTTCTTTTCCCTTATGGCTTCTGTGTGTTGTGCTTTGCTTATGAAGCCCTAATCACTTGGAGATTATGAAAATATTTGTCAATATCTCCTTTTAATAGTTATAAAGTACATGTCTAACCACTGATCAGCTACTTTTATCTATTTTATGAGATATGAATTTAGTGTTATTCTTTAATAGTTAACTATCCTCTCATCATTTTTAATAATTCATTTCCTTTATAAGTTTATTTTGAGTGTCAATTTGTATAATATACACAATTTCTATGTAAATTTTATTATGGTTTACTGGCCTGTATTTACATCATTGTGCGCATATCACAATACTTTAACTACGTATAGTTTATGTTGATATCTGCTTGGGCAAGTTCTAGTTTTAGTGTTTTGTTTATTTTTTCATGGTTGCTTTGACCATCTCTATACACATTTTGTTCAATATCAACCTTACTTTCAGGTTTACAAGTTTTCTTTGAGGTTTTTGATTGAGATTATTGGATGGAGGAGCCTGGTGGGCTGCAGTCCATGGCGTCACTGAGGGTGGACATGACTGAGAGACTTCACTTTCACTTTTCACTTTCATGCATTGGAGAAGGAAATGGCACCCCACTCCAGTACTCCTGCCTGGAGAATTCCAGGGATGGGGGAGCCTCGTGGGCTGCTGTCTATGGGGGTCACACAGAGTCAGACACAACTGAAGTGACTTAGCAGCAGCAGCATTGATATCTTATTGAATTTATATACTGATTTGTGGATATATAACATCCTTATTGAACTTTCAAATTGAGAAATTAATTGACTGATGCTTCTTTTAAATCTTTTTTTATCCCTCGTCCAAGGTAAGGAGCAGCAGCTGTGCTTTGCTGGAGCAGCCGTGAAGAGATACCCCACGCCCAAGGTAAGAGAAACCCAAGTAAGATGGTAGATGTTGCAAGAGGGCATCAGAGGGCAGACACACTGAAACCATACTCACAGAAAACTAGTCAATCTAATCACACTGGTACCACAGCCTTGTCTAACTCAATGAAACCAAGCTATGCCTGCGTAGCAACCCAAGATGGGCGGGTCATGGTGGAGAGGTCTGACAGAATGTGGTCCACTGGAGAAGGGAATGGCAAGCCACTTCAGTATTCTTGCCTTGAGAACCCCATGAACGGTATGAAAAGGCAAAATGATAGGATACCAAACGAGGAACTCCCCAGGTCGTTAGGTGCCCAATATGCAACTAGAGATCAGTGGAGAAATAACTCCAGAAAGAATGAAGGGATGGAGCCAAAGAGATCCAACCAGTCCATTCTGAAGGAGATCAGCCCTGGGTGTTCTTTGGAAGGAATGATGCTAAAGCTGAAACTCTAGTACTTTGGCCACCTCATGCAAAGAGTTGACTCATTGGAAAAGACCCTGATGCTGGGAGGGATTAAGGGCAGGAGGAGAAGGGGATGACCGAGGATGAGATGGCTTGATGGCATCACTGACTCGATGGACGTGAGTCTGATTGAACTCCGGGAGATGGTGATGGACAGGGAGGCCTGGTGTGCTGCAATTCATGGGGTCACAAAGAGTCGGACACGACTGAGCAACTGAACTGAACTGAACTGATCATTTTGTTACTTACTTCTCACTCTGCATATTTATATTTCTTGTAAGGTTTATGCATATTTCATAAATTTTATTTCTTTTTGTATAGTTCCTTAATGGGATCTTCTTTTCTAGGAGTGTATGGGAGATGATATACATAACTATTGCTTTTGAAAGTTGATACTCTATCAAGCTTCTTATTGAACTCATTATTTTTATTATTATTTTTGATCATATAGATGGGTTTTCAAGGAATACAAATTATATCATCTGCAAGTAATGAGAACTATTTTCTTATATGCTATTATTTTTACTCATGGGAGAGTAGATACATGTGTTAAACTGACCATTTTCTTCACTGACTTAAAAAAAAAAATTCCAGATACAGATCAAGCATATTTTGAGTCTATATGAATGTAAACCCTCTGTTCTAGAAGACTAAAACCCAAAATTAACATGGAAGAATAAGAATCCAAAGACAGGAAACTGAAGTTGAGGAAGCGCCAGGAGTCTGAAAGTGACCAGAAGCAGATAGGAAGACACTTGGTAAGAATTAGCTCAGTTCAGTTCAGTTCAGTTGCTCAGTTGTGTCCGAGTCTTTGTGACACCATGAACCGCAGCACACCAGGCCACCCTGTCCATCACCAACTCCCAGAGTCCACCCAAACCCATGTCCATTGTGTCAGTGATGCCATCCACCCATCTCATCCTCTGTCGTCCCCTTCTCCTCCTGCCCTGAATCTTTCCCAGTATCAGGGTCTTTTCAAATGAGTCAGCTCTTCCCATCAGGTGGCCGAAGTATTGGAGTTTCAGCTTCAACATCAGGCCCTCCAATGAACACCCAGGACTGATCTCCTTTAGGATGGACTGGTTGGATCTCCTTGCAGTCCACGGAACTCTCAAGAATCTTCTCCAACACGACAGTTCAAAAGCATCAGTTCTTTGGCGCTCACCTTTCTTTATAGTCCAACTCTCACACCCTACATGACCACTGGAAAAACCATAGCCTTGACTAGACAGACCTTTGTTGGCAAAGTAGTGTCTCTGCTTTTTAATATGCTGTCTAGATTGGTCATAACTTTCCTTCCAAGGAGCAAGCGTCTTTTAATTTCATGGCTGCAATCACCATCCGCAGTGATTTTTGAAGCCCAGAAAAATAAAGTCAGCCACTGTTTCCACTGTTTCCCCATGTATTTCCCATGAAGTGATGGGACTGAATGCCATGATCTTAGTTTTCTGAATGTTGAGCTTTAAGCCAATTTTTTCACTCTCCTCTTTCACTTTCATCAAGAGGCTCTTTAGTTCTTCTTGGCTTTCTGCCATAAGGGTGGTGTCATCTGCATATCTGAGGTTATTGATATTTCTCCCAGCAATCGTGATTCCAGCTTGTGCTTCCTCCAGCCCAGCATTTCTCATGATGTACTCTGCATATAAGTTAAACAAGCAGGGTGACAATATACAGCCTTGAAGTACTGCTTTTCCTATTTGGAACCAGTCTGTTGTTCCATGTCCAGTTCTAACTATTGCTGCCTAACCTGTATGTAGGTTTCTCAAGAGGCAGGTCAGGTGGTCTGGTATTCCCATCTCTCAGAATTTTCCAGTTTATTGTGATCCACACAGTCAAAGGCTTTGGCATAGTCAATAAAGCAGAAATAGATGTTTTTCTGGAACTCTTTTGCTTTTTCCATGATCCAGCACATGTTGGCAATTTGACTTCTGCCTTTTCTTTTTCTCTTTTTTTTTTTTTTTCAGTGTTGGAGACTTGCTTTATTATTATTTTTTTTGCATGTCACATTTTATTTTATTTTTTTTTAATTTTAAAATCTTTAATTCTTACATGTGTTCCCAAACATGAACCCCCCTCCCACCTCCCTTCCCATAACATCTCTGTGGGTCATCCCCATGCACCAGCCCCAAGCATGCTGTATCCTGCGTCAGACATAGACTGGCGATTCAATTCTTACATGATAGTATACATGATAGAATGCCATTCTCCCAAATCATCCCACCCTCTCCCTCTCCCTCTGAGTCCAAAAGTCCGTTATACACAGCTGTGTCTTTTTTCCTGTCTTGCATACAGGGTCGTCATTGCCATCTTTCTAAATTCCATATATATGTGTGAGTATACTGTATTGGTGTTTTTCTTTCTGGCTTACTTCACTCTGTATAATCGGCTCCAGTTTCATCCATCTCTGACTTCTGCCTTTTCTAAAACCTGCCTGAACATCCGTAAGTTCACGGTTCACGTATTGCTGAAGCCTGTCTTGGAGAATTTTGAGCATTACTTTACTAGCATGTGAGATGAGTCCAATTGTGTGGTAGTTTGAACATTCTTTGGTATTACCTTTTTTTGGTATTGGAATGAAAACTGACCTTTTCCAGTCATGTGGCCACTGCTGAGTTTTCCAAATTTGCTGATATATTGAGTGCAGCACTTTCACAGCATCATCTTTTAGGATTTGAAATAGCTTAACTGGAATTCCATCATCTCCACCTGCTTTGTTCATAGTGATGCTTCCTAAGGCCCACCTGACTTCATATTCCAGGATGTCCAGCTCTAGGTGAGTGTGAGTGATCACACCTTCGTGATTATCTGGGTTGTGAAAATCTTTTTTGTACAGTTCTTCTGTGTATTCTTGCCACCTTTTCTTAATATCTTCTGGTTCTGTTAGGTCCATACCATTTCTGTCCTTTATTGAGCCCATCTTTGCATGAAATGTTCCCTTGGTATCTCTAATTTTCTTGAAGAGATCTCTAGTCTTTCCCATTCTATTGTTTTCCTTCATTTCTTTGCACTGATTGCAGAAGCTTTCTTATCTCTCCTTGCTATTCTTTGGAACTCTGCACTCAAATGGATATATCTATCCTTTTCTCCTTTGCTTTTCACTTCTCTTTTCACAGCTATTTGTAAGTCCTCCTCAGACAGTCATTTTGCTTTTTTGTATTTCATTTTCTTGGGGATGGTCTTGCTCCATGTCTCTTGTATAATGTCGCTAACCTCATTCCGTAGTTCATCAGGCACTCTGTCTATCAGATCTAGTCCCTTAAATCTATTTCTCACTTTCACTGTATAGTCATAACGGATTTGATTTAAGTCATACTTGAATGGTTTAGTGGTTTTCCCCACTTTCTTCAATTTAAGTCTGAATTCTGCAATTAAGGAGTTCATGATTTGAGCCACAGTCTGCTCCTGGTCTTATTTGCTGACTGTATAGAGCTTGTCCATCTTTGGCTGCAAAGGATATAATCAATCTGACTTTGGTGTTGACCATCTGGTGATGTCCATGTGTAGAGTCTTCTCTTGTGTTGTTGGAAGAGGGTGTCTGCTATGACCAGTGCGTTCTCTTGGCAGAACCCTGTTAGCCTTTGCCCTGCTTCATTCTGCACTCCAAGTCAATTTTGCCTGTTACTCCAGGTGTTTCTTGACTTCCTACTTTTGCATTCCAGTCCCCTGTAATGAAAAGGACATCTTTTTTGGGTGTTTTAGTTCTAAAAGGTCTTGCAGGTCTTCATAGAACCGTTCAACTTCAGCTTCTTCAGCGTTATTGGTTGGGGCATAGACTTGGATTACCATGATATTGAATGGTTTGCCTTGAAAACGAACAGAAATCATTCTGTCATTTTTGAGGTTGCATCCAAGTACTGCATTTTGGACTCTTTTGTTGACTATGATGGCTACTCCATTTCTTCTAAGGGATTCCTGCCCACAGTTGTAGATATAATGGTCATCTGAGTTAAATTCACCCATTCCAGTAAGAATCAGCAAGAGTCAAAATCAAGGAGCAGAAAATCCAAGCCAAGGTTCAAGAATGCTGATATCATTCCTTTTCTGTGACACAGTGTTTAGTTCGAAAGGCGTGAGGTAGTGAGAGGATGGAATGTATTAGCTGGGAAGTGAGGTATTGCTAGAATCATAACAATGGAAATGAATAAGGTAAGGCTCAACTGAAGCATTCAGAATGATCTCTACTTTTGTGGGATTTTGTGGAATATAGGATACCATTTTCCCCCCTAGTCATCCTAAGAGCTATAAGCAAACTGTGTATGCAAATTTAATTTTTTTCCCTTTCTGTGAATTGTTTGCACACAGAGTCTATCCAGGATTGCTGTTGTATATTTAAGGCTTGGGTTTAATAATTGACTGCCAATAATAAATAAAGTAGAAATCCTATAGTTTCTCATCACTATTAATTATTTTTTGAGTAAAAAGGAGAAATAAGTCTCAACTTCCCTTCCAAAAAAGGTATGATTTTTTTTGAGAAGTGGAGTAATATAACTACCTATCAACTTCCTTATTTCCATAATATAAGGTAATGTCTGTCAACTCCCAGCTTGAACTGTAACTCAAGAGCCTATGACTATAAATACTAGCCTAAGAAAATATTTATAGTGGTCATATACCTATATACTAATAATTTAATTTAGGAAATATTTATTATCCTCATATTTATGTCTATTGCAAGCATCAAGATAGGTAGACCATATTAACTAGTCAAAAGAAGAAATAATTTTTACACATGGAGAAAATGAGAGAAATGAATAGTTTCAGTCATACTAATTAAACTAATACAAATGAGTATAAGTAAAAGTGTGATTCAGTAAGCGTGTATTTTCTGACATGGCAATATAGTCAAAGAAACTCTGGAAAAAGTGCTGTCAGACCCATTAAATATAAAAACAGAAATAGTTTCACTCACCCTTGATAGAATAAGAAATGTATTGGGTAAAGTCAGCTGCATAGAAAATTTAAAAGCAGGAATTGATGAACAGAGAGGACAATCAATGAAAGACTGTTGTATTGAGCAGATGGTTCACTAATCTGTGATAAGTAGAGTGAAAATCATAAAAATGTTTATATTCAGTATTAACAAGAATATGTCTATATAGAAAGTGATCTGAAGTAGAAAGTAGAAAAATGAGGAACAGATGCAGATAAACCTTCATGTTTTATTTTATTGAAAAGATGAGTATTAAATGAAATATTAGTAAAAATGAAAGGTACTTGATTGAAAAATATTGATATTGTAGGATGGTAAAACTACAAGTAAACTTTAACGAGAATGAAAGTTTAGAAAGAAGTCTATGACATTAATGTATATAATATAATAAATTAATTATTATATAATTAATATATAATTAATTATTAATATTAAAGCATAACATTAATGTTATTATAAAATAAATCAATAATATAATAATATATAATATAACATAACACAGTGATTCATCATTATTAACTGTGGTTTGAGAAATAACACCATGTAAAATGATGATTCATCCATTATTTTAAAGCTTTTGAGAAAAAGTCTTATTTGTATATCAAGTTTATCATGTGGATCAGTATGTAATTGTTGCCAGTAAACAAAAATTTGAGGTCAACTGTAACAAATAATTGTAATAGTGACTTTTAATGCATTATTTTCTTTAGCTTATTCAAGAAAATCTGTAGACCATACACTTGACCATAGAAAGGAATGTTATTCTTTAATCAGTAAAATTAAAATATTTATTGCTTTAAGGTTAGAGTCAGGGCCAAAATTAATGAACAATTTGCAAGTTTAGCAGTTGCAGCAAAGATTCAAATTTCTTTTCAAGAGATATAATTGAAATGATCAACACTTATGCATAATTAGCTTTTATGCAACATAGTAATTGCCAGAACTCTCATGTATTTGGGAAATAACTGTTTCCAGTTTTGACAAAGTGACATATACAGAACTGGTCATGCAGTGCAATTCACTTCTCCAATGATTTATTTACAGGAAAGAAAAGGATTCTTTCTTCCCTGTCAAGGGCATTGTGGAGTTATAGTGGCTTGGTCATAATTGATCCCAAAATGACTTTTTATTTTATTATTTTAGTTTTTACTTGAAGTTTTATCAGCTCTGGAAGGGGTGTTATTTTGCACATGTAGAGATGATATCTGTGGGACAGAAGCTCTCAGGAGTTTATTAAACAGAAGAAGTTTATCTTTTCTGCTAGTCACTTAGTTGCTACCAGTGAAGAAATGAAAGGGTATTTCCTCTTCCATAGTTGGGCCATAGGCCTTAAGTGTGGAAATTTTAGAATGTAAACTACATTTCAAAGCATCTTTCACTTGATTTCACTACAGTGAATATGGATGTATCCTATCTGACATATTTTTAATTATCAAAAACACATCCATGTTTAGTACTCAGAAACACATATGAAATATGACAGCTACGAAAGAGGTATAAGAATGGTAAGTTGAAAAAGGGAAATATAACATGATGTTACCAAACTACTCTGCCTTTAAAAATGCAATAGATTTTTACAATTAACCACTGGCACAAGCATAGATATTTACATCATTACATATATGCATTCTTATTACTATTGCATCACAGCCTACATTCACCAAAGTTCTAGCAATATTTGATTGACACTATCTATGAGAAAGTGAAAATCTAATGCTTCCCTCTCTGGTAGTACAGGAATACTTAATAAGTGAGGCCACTGCAAATCAATGGCAGAAGCAGAATAGGAAATAAACCACTCATTCATATGCTCTGGATATAAGCAGAACAAAGATAGTGAAAAATAGTCTATTCTTGAATAACTCGATAGTCCATCCCTAAGAAACCACGTTATCAGAATTGTTTTATAAAAATTTAATGAGAAAAAAGGATTATGAGATAAAGAGTTTCAGGTTTGAAATACAACTGTTTAGCTTTTAAAAATTAACTAACTATTTTGTGGTTCTATTTTGTTATCATAATATACAATTAACATTTTGGCTGATCAATACTGACAAAAAATAAACAGAACTAAGAAAATCCTGAAAATAATGAAGTCTTTGCTCAAAAGTAATGGGCATTTCATTTCATAACAATGAGGGTGGGTACAATTTAAAAAAGCAAGGGAAAAAGAAGAAAACATACGTTGGTGAGGATGGAGAGAGATTAGAACACTTATGCACTGTTAGTGGAAATGAAAACTGGTACAGCTATCATGGAAAGCAGTATGGCAATTCTTTACCAAAAATAATAAATAAAACAGAATTACCATATGATCCAGCATTTTCAGTTCTGTGTATATCCCACAAGAATTGAAAGCAAGGACTTGAAGAGCTACTTGAACAACTCATTATTCAAAATAGCCAAAAAGCAGAAGCACTGTGAGTGTCCATTGTCATATGAATGAAAAAAATGAAATGTGGCACATACATACAATTAAATATGATGCAGCCTTTAAAAGGAAGGAAATTCTGACACTTATGACAACGTGGATGAACCTCAAGGACACTATGCTAAGTTAGTCACAAAAGAACAAATACTATACAATTCCACTTACGTGAGGTACCTAGAGTAGTCAAATTCAAAGAGACGAAGTAGAATGGTGATTTCCATGGGCTGAGAGAGGAAAGAATGGTGAGTTTTCTAATTGGTGTAAGTTTCAGTTTTTCTTTTTTTTTAAATTTTTTTAAAATTATTATTATTTTTTAAATTTTAAAATCTTTAATTCTTACATGAGTTCCCAAACATGAACCCCCCTCCCACCTCCCTCCCCATAACATCTCTGTGGGTCATCCCCATGCACCAGCCCCAAGCATGCTGTATCCTGCGTGAAAAGAGTTCTGGAGATTGGCTGTAAAACAATGTGACTGTAATTAATACCACTGAGCTGTAAACTTAAAAATGGTTAAGATGGTAAATTTTTGAAGTGTATTTGGCAAATTATAAAAAATTTTTAAAATGTAATGGGTTTTACAGTTACCATTAGCACCAGCATAGATATTTACATCATTACGTACATGTAATGCATTGTTATTACTATTACAGCACAGCCCACATTCATCAAACGTAAACAAAACCCATGAATTTACAATTTGATCACTCAACCTCTGAAAGTGGTTTTGTGTGACTAAGCCAGACTCTTCTATTTGGTTTACTGATGTTCTTAATTATAAGGTGATGACTAATAGTGGTCTCTGTAAAACGAATTCCAGTTCAGAATCAATCTATTTTGTTAGGGACATTTTGTATCATGAAGACTTACACTACAGGAGGAGCATTTTGGCTGAAGTAGTTTTGTCTTTAAGCTTTCATTTCAGTGATAATTAAAATGTATATGTAAGAATATTTTGGTATGGCAATAGCTACTTTGTTACTAAATAATGATTTCAGTGCCAGCATTTACTTTCACTTTTATGATTATCCTGGTACCCAGTGGTTATCTGAAGTGACAGCATTTTTACTTTCATATCATTAGGGGACATTATTGGCTGCCACAAAATTGATATATCCTAAAATTAAAAAGCTAATACATATTTTACATCTACTATTGTATTCGTATGGAATTATTTTGACCAGTTACTTGAAAACCTTATTTTTTGGCAGTAATTTACAAGGGACAGTCATCTTCATAGATCATGGCTTGATTTTTAAGTTAATCAATTCAGACTTTGATTTAATACCACAAAAATAGCATAGTGTAACAGAGTAGTTGTAACAGGCTAATGAGAAAAGAAAGGAGGCAAATTTGATTTAAGAATGAAGAATTTGAGCCAAAGAAGTCCAAAAAGCTCCGCAAAGAATTTTGCAAAAGGACATTTACATTTGTTTGAATAGTGAAAAGCAGTGAAAGACTGCTACTGCTGCTAAGTCACTTCAGTTGTGTCTGACTCTGTGTGACCCCATAGACGGCAGCCCCCCAGGCTCCCCCGTCCCTGGGATTCTCCAGGCAAGAACACTGGAGTGGGTTGCCAGGTCCTTCTCCAGTGCATGAAAGTGAAAAGTGAAAGGGAAGTCGCTCAGTTGTGTCCAACTCTTTGCGACCCCATGGACCGCAGCCTACCAGGCTCCTCTGTCCATGGGGTTTTCCAGGCAAGAGTACTGGAGTGGGGTGCCATCGCCTTCTCCGAGTGAAAGACTAGAGAAGTATTAGTTATTCTCAGCTCAGAAGACCTGTGCCTTAGCGTTTAGTACCATATTTGCATTGCATGAATTCTGTCTTAGTGACTATTCTCCTGTGTAATTGTTCTGTTAGTAGTAAGAGTAATAGGACATTCCTAATGAAGAACTTTTGAGATAATATTTTAAACATTTTTTTTTCCCCAGAATTTTCTGGTACATTTTGGTGTACATTCTCAGATTGGTTCATCATGGTATTGAATTAGCTGATAAAAGGAGTTCATTATTTAGTTTCAGCAAAACAATATTGTCCAAAGTATTAAACTAGTACTATTAATTTAAATTTTATTAGATGCATTATTGTGTTTGTATTTGAGTTTCATATTTTTATCTAGTAGAAACTTATTGCTAGCTTTATGTTTATATTCACTTAAGAAATATTATAATAAAAATAACAATACTGACAACCTACCTGAAGTTTTACTTTTAAATCGCTTGTGCATTTGTACATGAACTAGGATACAATGGAATGTTCTAATGCCTTATGTTAGGGAATATCATCCTTGTGTCTTTCATGATTTGCAATGTAAAGTTACTTTGTCTTTGGGAATCACAGTGAATTTATGTGTTCTGAGTTATATTTCATGATTCTTAGAAGAAAGAGTAAGGAAGTTATAAAAATATGACAATAGATACGTAATTATATACATAGAAAAGATTACTAGGATTTCAGCCAATCAATGTATAATTAAAAGATTCATCTATGACGAACGGCATAAGCTATTTGATAAAGTATCCCTTTGCATTTAGAAGTGACATTCTGAGAGAATCAATAGTGCACTTATTTTTTTAATTTTGCATTTAAATGATTTGGACAAAAGGTTTCTCTCAACCTATTAGCCATTTAAAAAGCTTTGGAATGAGCTTAAATATTTTGAACAGTCCTAGACTATGAAATAGGTCTTCAGATTTTACAGCCAAAGATAAAAGATTGAGGCCAAAGGGTAAAGGACAATATGGCTTAGGTTTTAAATGGAAAGGGAACAGAGACAAAGAGAAAATGACCTGGCATTATGTGCTCACATCAATGGCAGTAATTAAGCTTTGCAGTATCATTAGATATGATAATAATAATTTATAGCCTTTAGTGCTATTTCACATGCTAGGCATACAGAAGAATATGATACCAGGACCCTTCATATTTCTCATTGTTATTTTTTTCTAAGAAAATAATTACATTCAATTGTCATGAATTGGTGAGATACACAACACAAATTTGGATGCTTATCTCCAAGGGAGAAAAGATGGAGTGTCTTACATCTTTTAACCATCTGCAAAATGTATGGCAGTAGTAAAATGCTAAAAAGATATTGAGGTGAGTATTTCTAAGAGTACAGTATTTAAATTTATAAAAGTTAATTTGGCATTATATTAAACATCAAGTTAATGTTCCATCAGCATAACAACTGAACTATAACATATTATACCATAGTGTTAAATTGAACCAAGATACTTCAGATTTTGATTGTGGGAACTCAGTCGTTAATCAGTTCAAATTTTTTAATGCTGGAGTGAGTGTAGAGGAAAGCCCGTGCATAGATACTTTTGGAATTCAGTCCCAATGACAGGAAATAGTTAAATATTGAATTTAAATGAACATGATGCTCAGCCTTAATGCTTAAGTGTGTTTATTTTCTCTCTTGAATATTAAATTAAAGATCCAATTTTTATTTGGTTTTCAGGTCATATTTACAAAAAACATTATAATAATTAAATTAGATTTTTTCCTTGATTTTGAGCTAAGTCTTCACTTTAAATGACCAAGTTGATTATAGTGAAAAGGCAATTGCAAGTTCAAACTTGATTTTTGAATTCAAATGTTATCAATGTAGACAGATTCTTTAGCATAGTGCTGTGTGCTTTTGAAAATCGATCAGATACCAGTTTTTGAGGAATATCATTAGACAGATTTGACTCACTAAATCAAAAGGACATGACACAAGAGTGAAAAGTCTTGTATATTTTACAAGTTTAAATATATTGTAAAAGTTATAAAAGGTGATATAGCTAATTTTTCCTCAATAGATAGCTAGAATGTAACCTCCCCTTGGGTTGTGCTCAGGTGATGTTTTTGTTTTTTGGCTCTAGATATAGTTCAGGTAATCTCTTGAACTTTAAGCCAGAAAGCTAGCACAGAAGCAGGAGAGCTGTTGTGTCATCTCATTGTTATAAAGTAACACACTACTTTTAGCCACATTTCAAGGTTCCTTTCTACTTATGTTGATAATTCTCTAAAAATTATAGCTTCTCTAAGAACTGGTATATATGTACTATGAAATTGCTTTCCCCCAGTTGCTAACTGAGCTGACAATTAGACTCTTTTTCAAAATAAAACTTTAACTTCACAGAAGTTAAACAGGTCTAGTGTGTCCAGTAGAGGCTTTTAAATGAAGGGTGTAATCACAAGAGCTGCAAGTACACTTGCTAAATAAGGAGATAGAATGAAAATGTAATATAATATACTTACTCATGTCTATCTGATTGGGACTTCCAAACGTAGCAAAATAAAACCTTACTCCCCCAGTGGCTTTTACTTTGGTCAACAGGCATATCTAATTCGCACTTCTAATGTACTGCAATCTGATGATATATTCAGCTAATCCTTGATATCTCAGGGACTGAAGTGAAGTGAAGTGAAGTCGCTCAGTCGTGTCTGACTCTTTGCAATCCCATGGACTGTAGCCCACCAGGCTCCTCTGTCCATGGAATTCTCCAGGCGAGAATACTGGAGCAGGTTGCCATTTCCTTCTCCAGGGGATCTTCCTAACCCAGGGATCGAACCCAGGTCTCCTGCATTGCAGGCAGATGCTTTAACCTCTGAGCCACCTAAGCATATAAAATGAATACTGTCTGTGAATTCTCGTGTCTTGTTCCCAGTTAAACCTTTTGAAATCTCATCAGAGTATAATTTAGGGGGATAACAAATGGAGTTCTGGGTGTGTTGGGATTTATCTGAATACCAGTGATGGGTCTCCTGATGGGTAGACTATATTGAGATATTTGGAAAACAAAATTCAGAAGGTTTCAGGAATGACTGGATATGAGAGGTGAGGTAGATACACCTGTCCAGCACTGAGGAGGAACGATGTCATTTACTGAGGTGGAGGATGTGAGAGGAAAATACTAGAGAAGAACAGAGGGATGGGAGTGGAGGAGGAAAAGTTCACATTAGCCTATTGGGTTTGAGGTGCCTCTGTCACATTCACGTGGAGACTTCATAAGCTATATGGCATACAAACTTGGATTTTAAGAAGTGGTTCTTGGTTATAAGAGTAGATTTTGGATTTGTGAATAAAGAAAGGGACTGAGTTTCCAAATGTGGAAGAGATTGACCAAGTACAATGTGTAACTGGCAAAAAAAAAAAAAAATTCTAAAGACTATCACCTTTAAAATAATGGATAAAAGAAGAAAAATATCACAGTGGAACTGGAGGAGAAACAGTCTGAGAGTTTCTGGCTGCAAGGGAAATGTTTTCCAAACTCAAAGCCTATCACAGTTAGCCTCATCGTAGCTTTCCGGATTTATTTCTGGAAAGCTTGCCATTCACTCTTTGCTCTAGTAGGGTAAATTCTTTGTTGTTTCCCTCACATGCTGTGTATTTTCTTTTCATTTTGATTAAAAAACCCCAATAAAACCAACATATAACAGATCTACTTTCTTACTTTGTACAGTACCATATAGTTAACTATATGAACAGTGCTATATAGTAAATCTCTGGAGATTTTTTTATTTTTTATGACTAACACTCTATACCCATGGAACAGAGCTTCCCCAAATCCCATACCCTACTCCCAGCCACTGGCAACTGCCAGCAGTCTATTTTCTGTTTTCTGCGACTTTGACTACCTCACATACTTATAAGTGGAATCATGCAGCATTTGTCCTTCTGTGGTTGGCTTATTTCATGTAGATAATGCCTTCAAGTTTCATCCATGCTGTGGCATAGGATATGATTTCTTTTTACAGCTGAGTAATAGTCTATTATATAAACTTACCACATTTTCTTTATCCATTCATTCATCAATGGACATTAAGGTGGTTTCTGCCTCTTGGCTATTGTGAGTAATGCTGCATTAACATGGGAATGCAAATGTATCTTTGAGATTCTGTTTTCAATTCTTTTGGATCAATACCAGAAGTGAAATTGTTGGATCATATGGTGACTCTAACTTTTTTTGAGGAAACTCCATACTGTTTTCTATAGGGACTTCACCATTTTAGATTGCCAATTGCTATTGAAAGTAACCAGTTTTCAAGTTACGATTTCTGTACATCCTTGCCCAAACTTTTTGTTTTCTTTCCCTTTTTAAAAAAATACATAATGGCCATTCCAACAGGAGTGAGGTGATATCTCATTGTGGCTTTGATTTGCATTTCCCTGATGATTAGTGATATTGAGCATCTTTTCAAATACCTGTTGGCCATCTGTGTGTCTTTATGGGAGAAATGTCTATTCAAGTCCTTTCCCATTGCTTAATTAGGTTGTTTTCTTGCTGTTGAGTTATAGGAGTTTCTTACACACTTTGTTTGTTAACCCCTTATCAGACATGGTTTGCAAATATTTTCTCCTGTTCTATAGCTTCTTTTCTCACTCTACTGATTGTTTCCTTTGCCTGCACAGAAGGTTTTTAACTTTGATGTAGTCCAATTTTTCTATTTTTGCTTTTGCTGTCTGTGCTTTTAGTGCCATATCCAAGAAATAATTGCAAGAGAAATGTTATGAAGCATTCCCTTTATTTTCTCCTATATTTTTTCCAGTTGTAGATCTTATATTTAATCCATCTTGAGTTGATTTTTTGCATATGATGTAATATGAGGCTGCATATTCTTTTGCATGTGGATTCTTTCACATTCATTCTTTTGCATGTGGATATCCAGTTTTCCTACACAATTTGTTGAATAGACAATTCTTTGCTCATTAAGTATTCTTGGAACCCTGTCAAAGATCATTTTTTCCTATATATGTAGGTTTATTTCTGGGTTCTCTATTCCATTGATCTATAGTTTGTTTTTATGCCATTATAATACTGTTTCAGTTTCTGTAGCTTTATAATATATTTTGAAGTAAGAAAGTATGTGATCTCTAGCTTTACTTTTTCTTCCCAAGATTATTTTGGCTATTTGAGGTGCTTTGTGGTTCTATATAGATTTTTAAATTGTCATATTCTAATCCGTAAACATGGGATGTCTTTAATTTTCTTGTGCCTTTGAATTCTTTCAGCAATGTTTTATAGTTTTCAGTGTACAAACATTTTGCTTCCTTGGTTATGTTTATTCCTAATTACCTTATTCTTTTTGATTCTATTGTTAATGAGATTGCTTGCTTAAGTTCTTTTTTCAGTTTTTAAATTAAGACCTCAACAAATATTAATACTATTTTTACCTTATTAAAAGGAGAGATTTCACAGCTTAACTTAATAAAAGTCTTTCCTTAAGGATATTATTAAACCATAGTTGAAACATGGAGGGTTTAGGTACTTTTCAAAGGGATAAAAGCAGTATAGATTACTTTAACATTATTGTTAACTTACCTTTATTTACCTTTAAAACATCATGAGGTCTCACAGTTCAGTTGAATTGTATAGGACTCTCAGAGACCACAATTTTTCTCAAGAAAGAAGCTTATGTCTCAGCAAAAAGTTCAGTGTGTTTATAACTGAATATTCATGATTGCATAAACTTAGTTTATACCAGTGAGAATAAGGAGATCATAAGAAAAAGAAAGAGAGAGAGAAACAGAGGGAGAAGTAATTAGAGAGAGGGAGAGGAGATATATGATAGTAAATATTCTCCAAGTTAAGATTTTATGACTTTGAGGGGCTTAAAGAGACTACTATGAACAATTGCCAACAAATTTGATAAACTAGAAGAAATAGATAAATTCCTAGAAACATAACAAACTGTCAAACTTGAATCTGAACAGACCTATAGTTAGGTAAGGGGACTGAAGCAGTAATCAAAAACCTCCCAATAAAAAGAAGTCAAGGGATAGATAGCTTTCCTGGAGAATTTTACCAAACATTTAAAGAAGAATTAATGCCAATCTTTCTCAAATTCTTCTGAAGAACTGAAGAGCAGAAAATACTTTCAAAGTCATTTTATGAGGCAAGAATTACCCTTAAGTACCAAAAGCCAGAAAAAGACACAACTGAGCAACTGAACTGAACTGAAATGAAAACTATGGGCCGATAACCCCTGATGAATATATATGCAGAAATTCTCAACAAAATACTACCAGATTTAATTAAACAGCATATTTAAATAATCATATACCCTGACTAAGTGGGATTTATCCATAAGATTCAGGGTTGATTCAACAAAGGAATATCAATCAATGTGATGCAACACATTAACAGGCCAAAGGATAAAAACCACATGATTTGTCTTAGATACTAAAAAAGTATTTGAAAAAATTCAACATATTGAATATTTTGATATTCAGTTTCAAATATTTTGAATGTTTAAAAACAAACTTATCAGAATACCTGTGTATGAACAATACAGTTAGCTCACTTCAATTATTGATAGCCTGAGAACTAACTCTCTGAAAGCCAATACATTTTCTGTATCTTCAATTGTAAAATGGAAATAATACCTACATATGGTGTTCCTATGACTATCAAAAGAGACAACATATGTAAGGATTTACCTTGACACATTATCAGAGACTTAAAATATGATAGATAACAATAGTGATGATTACGTACCTCTCTTTGTAGCCTCAGGATTTCAAAGATTCTCAATAAATTTATGAATATGAATGACAAAAGTTTAAATATGATCAATATTAAATCAATCATAGAAATCCACTCACTGTTAGAAATACAAGAGAGTGGAGTTTTCATGTAACCTGGATACAGGAAATCTTAATATTGTTTAAGGCTTTTATTTACTTACCCAAAAATTTATAACTTTTTTCACTGACTTCCCAAGGTGGTGATAGTTTTTATTTTTCAGGCAACTACCTCTTCAATAAACTGCAAGCATAGGATTGAAACCAGTGCTACTGAAAAAAATACTACCATATGTACAATAGATGTGCTATGCCGTGCTTAGTTGCTCAGTCGTGTCCAACTCTTGGTTACCCCATGGACTACAGCCTGCGATGCTCCTCTGTCCATGGGGATTTGCCAGGCAAGAATACTGGAGTGGGTTGCCATGCCCTCCTCCAAGGGATCTTCCCAAACCAGGGATCGAACCCAGGTCTCCTGCATTGCTGTCTGTTTCTTTACTGTCTGAACCACCAAGGCAGCCCCATGTACAATAAATAGCCAGTAGAAATTTGCTATATGATTCGGAACTCAAACTAGGGCTCTCTAACAGCCTAGAGGGGTGGGAAAAGGAAATTGGGATGCTTATTTAACTTACATGCAGAGTACATCATGAGAAATGCTGGGCTGGATGAAGCACAAGCTGGAATCAAGATTGCCGGGAGAAATATCAATAACCTCAGATATGCAGATGACATCACCCTTACGGCAGAAAGCCAAGAAGAACTAAAGAGCCTCTTGATGAAAGTGAAAGAGGAGAGTGAAAAAGTTGGCTTAAAGCTCAACATTCAGAAAACGAAGATCATGGCATCCGGGCCCATCACTTCATGGCAAATAGATGGGGAAACAGTGGAAACAGTGGCTGACTTTATTTTTGGGGGGGGCTCCAAAATCCCTGCAGATGGTGATTGTAGCCATGAAATTAAAGGACGCTTGCTCCTTGGAGGAAAAATTATGACCAACTTAGCATATTAAAAAGCAGAGACATTACTTTGCCAACAAAGGTCCATCTAGTCAAGGCTATGGTTTTTCCAGTAGCCATGTTTGGATGTGACAATTGGACTATGAAGAAAGCTGAGTACTGAAGAATTGATGCTTTTGAATTGTGGTGTTGGAGAAGACTCTTGAGAGTCCCTTGGACTGCAAGGAGATCCAACCAGTCAATCCTAAAGGAAATCAGTCCTGAATATTCACTGGAAGGACTGATGTTGAAGCTAAACTCCAGTACTTTGGCTACCTGATGTGAAGAGCTGATTCATTTGAAAAGATCCTGATGCTGGGAAAGATTGAAGGTGGGAGGAGAAGGGGACAACAGAGGATGAGATGGTTGAATAGGATCACCAATTCAATGGACATGAGTTTGAGTAAACTCCGGGAGTTGGTGATGGACAGGGAAGCCTGGCATGCTATACTCCATGGGGTCACAAAGAGTCAGACAGGACTGAGTGACTGAACTGAATTGAATTGAACTGATGGCTAATTCATGTTGATGTATGACAGAAATCAAACCAATATTGTAAAGCAGTCATCAATCAATTGAAAATATAATTAATTTTAAAAAGTTAGTGCTACTGAAAAAAATAGATACAGGTAAAAACAGCTAGCTACAGACTCAGAAAGCTTTTGTCTGAAGTTATCTTCCTTTTTAAGGAAATTATTTAGACATATCTATAATGTTGTTCCATCCACCCTGGCTTATATTAGTTTTTGATCTTTCTACATAATGATAAATTCATAGTTAATGAAAATGAGAAGCAAAAATGAAAGAAAATATTGAGGAAACACCAGAGTATTTTAAGTGTATTTGCTTTTGATTCCATGTAACCTAGAGTGTGTAATGTTTCTTAGTGGTGTATTTTTCTTCATTGTTATTAGTGACAATTCTTAGCATTACTTAGGCTATATGAATTAGCACACAGTCATGGTGGGTTGATTCTTAGTTAGGTTATTTATTAAAAAAAAGATGGTGTTTTTGCAGTGCTGACTATTTAAGTTGAAAAATTGTATTTCCAAAACATGCAAGTCAATTTAACAGAAAAGAAAAACTCAAAAAAATAATTACCATCAATTTAGACTCCAAGTGTATCTTGAGAAAATGTTTGTTAGATCAAATTTTTTATTGGATGTGAGAGCTAATAAACTTGTTTCTGTAGCTGGGATGTTAGAAGAAAAAAAAAACTGAAGACAATTTTCTTTGATGGCTTTGAAGGGATACATCTGATAAAAAGCCTGTTAGCAGAGAAGAATATTCTTTGACAAAGAGCATTTAGCTTGTGGGGTTTTATAATTACTCCTGGAAATTAGGAGAAAAGGAAGAGAGTAGTATACTGCTCAGACTTTATTCTGGTTCTCTCTGGTCCCCAGACTCTCCTGGATGAGTTTGCTTATGAAAACTTGTATCTGCCCTGGTGAATCTGCTATTGTAGAACTGAACACAAGCCTCGGGCACTTTGTTTTTAACCAAACTGAGGAAATGCCACTGTGATTCCAACTGTAATCACTGGAATATGGAACAAAATGAACTGCAGCTGATTCAAGATGAGCCATAAGAAAAAGCAATTTATGCAAAGCAAGAGCCCTGCTGTGGTTTTGTGTGATGCATGTTCATACATATGGTGGAAAAGGCTATCTCTTTTCCCATCTAAAGAAAACGGAATGAGATTCTGAAATCAGGGTCTATCAGCTACATCCCTGTACAATACACACCAACAAATCAGCTTCAGAAACCAGATTCCTTCATAAAGAATAAGCATTGTTTAAAAATATGCATATGCATTGTTTAAAAAGAAGAGAGATTTTAACCTAATATATTTATACCCTTTTATACCTGAGAACAGCCTAGCAAATCACCTATACATTTAGTAAATGCCTGACATCTGGAAAGATCCTTCTTCAATTTAATTAAAAAATTTATACCATTCTCTCTCATTGTATATACACACACACACACACAAAGTCACAGTAACCTTTAAGCTTAAATATATATTTTGGGAATGGCGTAGAAAGGGTATACTCAAAAGATCATAAGTATTGCTAGCCGAGATCTTCATGAAAGTCTTGACATTGTTTACAAGAAGCATAGTTAAGAGAATGTGTCCATAGCGTGGAAGAGTACTGGTTGTGAGCAGCAAACATATCCACTTATTATCAATTGTTGAAAAGCTATGGCAGCACTGAGATCCTCTCTGTAACCTTTCCATGGTCTTTATGGTTCATGGATTCTTCTAAGGATTCAGTTGAAGTTTAGCAACGTGGCCAAGTCCCTATATCCTCCAATGAATGTGGCATGAAGTGGTGATAATACAAAAAACATTTAATTCTAGGAAGCAAAAAGTTTCTTTTGTGATTTGATCTCTTAAAAAATCATGTAAGACTACTGTCTTCCTCTTAAAAGTGCTTCATTGTCCTCACAGTTCTCTTTAAATAAACTCCAACCTCTTTACTATTAATATAGCTTACTTCCAGTAGTCACATGTGAGAGTTGCATTATAAAGAAAGCTGAATGCCAAAGAATTGATGCTTTTGAACTGTGGTGTTGGGGAAGACTCTTGAGAGTCCATTTGACTGCAAGAAGATCCAACCAGTCCATCCTAAAGGAGATCAGTCCTGGGTGTTCATTGGAAAGACTGATGCTGAAGCTGAAACTCCAGTACTTTGGCCACCTCATGTGAAGAGTTGACTCATTGGAAAAGACTCTGATGCTGGGAGGGATTGGGGGCAGGAGGAGAAGGGGACAACAGAGGATGAGATGGCTGGATGGCATCACTGACTCGATGGACATGAGTTTGGGTAAACTCCGGGAGTTGGTGATGGACAGGGAGGCCTGGTGTGCTGTGATTCATGGGGTCGAAAAGAGTTGGACACGACTAAGTGACTGAATTTACTGACTGACTGACTGTGGATTTACTCCGCCCATGTTATCTTTCAGATGCAATGCCTTTGTATAGGCCATCTCCGACTGTTGAAACAAAGTACCATACTCTGAGTAACTTAAACAACAGACGTTTATTTTCTCACAGTTATGGAGGGTGCAGGTATGAGATCAGGATTAACTGCATGGTTGGGTTTTGATGAGAGTTCCCTTCTTGTCTTGCAGACGGACACCTTGAGAAAGAGGGAGATCTTTTTCTTCCTCTTCTTATAAGCCCACAGTCATAAAATTAGAGCCCTACACTTATGAACTCATTTAACCTGAATTACTTCCTGAAAACTCTTTATCTAGATATAGTCACATTAGGGGTTAGAGTGTCAGCTACAAGTTTTAGAGGGACACAGTTCAGTCCATAACATTCCATTCCTGGTCCCCCAAATTCATGTCCTATCACATCCAAAATTTATCCATTTCATCTCAACAGCCCCAAAAGTCTCAACTCAATCCAGCATCATTTCTAAAGTCCAACATCTATCCAGTTGTCAACAAAGTCACATCTAGGTGAGATTCAAAGTATGATTCATCTTGAGGCAAAATTCTTTAACCAGTTGCAAACCTATGAAGTCAGACAATTTATATGCTTACAATATACAATGGTGGGTCAGGCATAGAAGAGAATTTCCCATTACACAAAATAAAAATTGGAAAGAATAAAGGAGTGACAAAAGCCAAAATTCCAAAACCTAGCAAGACCAAGACTTATTAAACCTTAAGCCTGGAGAATAATCCTCGTTGGTTCAAAGTTTAGCCCTCCAGGCCCCTTGTAGTGGCAGCATCACATCCCTGAGTCTGCTAGGTGACGCTCCTTACTGCTTCAGGTCTCTGCAAGGACATTTCCTCTGCTCACTGGGAGCCCCCAACCCCACCCCCACCCCCGACCCCTGCTTTAACTCTCTACCAAGACCTTCCCAAGGTGAGCACCATCCTTGAGGCACTAGGGAAAATCATTCTGGCTTTCTGGAAACTTGAGTTATGTTCCCACCTTTTAAAACTGGAAAGGAAGAAATTGCCTGACCCCCTGAGGCTTGGATGGGAGTGGCAGCCCTGATAATCTCTGAATGCCTTCAGAGTCTGTTTGCTCAGTCCTTAAAGACAGAATGTATTTACAGTAGAATAGATCTATGGTCTGGTCCTTTGGAATCTAAGGAGTCTGACAGCCTTCCTTCATTCTGTCTCACTCTCTGTCCCCTTGAGTTCACACTGGCAGTATGTTTCCTGGTACAATCCCATCTCTGTTACTGGTTTCTCCTATGATGACTAAAGGCCGTGAGTTGCACCCATGATCTTTATTGAATGGTTGGTCAGCCACACCCCTTGTGTTCTCTTTGAGGCAACTTTCTTATTTTTCTTTTTTTTATGATTTAGAATGTTGAGAATTTCCCAAGGTTTGGTTCCTTTTTGCTTAACAATTCTTCTTCAATTCATCTCTCTCCCTTTGCATTTTACTCTAGTCAGTCAGGAGGAACCAAACCTCTCTAATACTTTGCTTGGAAATCTGCTCATCTAAATATCCATATTCATTGTTCACAATTTCTACCTTGCACAAAACACTAGAATAGTTTCAGCAAGTTTGCCATAAACATGTGTCTCATATTTATCTGGGATCTCACCAGAATCACCTCGAACATCTGTGTATCTAGCCTGCATCTCAAAACTCTTCCAGCCTCTACCTACTTTTCTAAAGCTACTTCCACATCAACTAAAGGTACTTATCACATCAACATACCACTTCTTCATGTCAATGTCCATCTTAATCAGCTAGGGCTGCCATAGCCATATACACTAAAGCAAAGCAAAGTGAAATTGCTCAGTCGTGTCCGACTCTTTGTGACCTCATGGACTGTAGCCTACCATGCTCCTCCATCCATGGGATTTTCCAGGCAAGAGTACTAGAGTGGGTTGCCATTTTCTTCTCCAGGGGATCTTCCTGATCCAGGATAGAACTGGGTCTCCCACATTGTAGGCAGATGCTTTTACCATCTGAACTAGGTGGCATAAAAAACAGAAACTACTGCATTAGTTATTTTCTTATAGTTGTGGATGCTGGAAGTCTGAGGTCAGGGTGCTTGTCTGGTCAGGACCTGGTGAGAGCCCTCTTCCTGGCTTGCATACAGCCTCCTTCTTATTAGGTCCTCTATGGCAGAAAGAGTGAGAGAGGAGTCTTTCTGTTTCTCTTCTTATGAGACCACCACCCATATGACCTTATTTAACTTCGGTTATCTCCCAAAGACCATATTCCACATACAGTCACTTTGGGAGTGAGGACTTAAACATGTAAAAAAAAGTTCTTTTAAACATACAACTTTTGAGAAGACAACATCCTGTCTATAGCAGCTCTCTTTAACTTCTCCACTTTGGAATCTTGGCATCTACTCTTTTTTTTTTCCTGCCTGAAACATTATTTTCCCAGTCTTTGTACAGCTGACTCCTCATTGTTCAGAAGTTATGTGTCTTTCTCCTCTTCTAAAAATATATCCTTGACCCCTTCAAAGGGAGGTTTCCTGATACCCATTAGTCATTATCTATGAACTTACTAGTGTTTTTCTTTCAGATAACTCATCATACTTAAAATGCATTTACCATTTACTTCATTTTTAGTTTTCTGTTTCCCCCATTATGAGGACAGAAACTTTATTTCATTCATTATATTATGCTTGGCAGAGTGCTTGGCATATAATTGTCTTCAATAAATTTTTATTGAATTTATCAATGAATGATTAATAAAACTTGAGTACATGTTTCATCTTGTAGTCATATTGAATACTTTTTTGAATACAAGCTGTTGGATTGCATCTTTGCAGGTGCTAATAATCTTTCTGTTAGGTTGAGTCACCTTTGGAAAAAAATTAAAAATATATGATAGATGACAAAGAGTGGAAGGATGCCTAGACTCCTTCAGATCTGGGTTAACTTTATCACTGCAGAAAGTGCAAAAATGTATTTAGATTTCTCTTTTAAGTATATAATTGAACTATTGAAATTTAGTTTCAGTCTAAGATAATTGGGACACTTGCCTAAGGTACTTAACTTCCTAATAGTATATGGTCTGGAGAAGGAAATGGCAACCCACTCCAGTATTCTTGCCTAGAGAATCCTGTGGACAGAGGAGCCTGGCGGTCTGCTGTCCATAGCATCACACAGCATTGGACATGACTGAAGCGACTTAGCATGCATGCCTACATTGGAGAAGGAAATGACAACCCACTCCAGAATTCTTGCCTGGAGAATCCAAGGGACAGAGAAGCCTGGTGGGCTGCCATCTATGGGGCTGCACAGAGTCAGACATGACTGAAGAAGCTTAGCAGCAGCAGCAGCAGTATATGGTCTACTGGAAATTTGGTACAAGGATAATGGTTATCCATCTTTATTCTGAATTTAATATTGCAAAATAGGTAAGGAAAGAGTTTTTATCCATTAAGGTGTGTTTAGATTCAAAAAACAGAAAATCCAAGAAACAATGTCTTAAATCATAAGGCTCTTTCTTGTTTATATAATAAGAAATGCAGAAGCAGGAAGTCTCAAGGTTGGCCTCATGGCTCAATAACATAATCATGAAAAACTCTTTCTATCTTTCTGCTTCACCTGTTTTAATGTATTGGCTTTTTATTTTCATGTCTTTCCCTTTGGGGTCACAAGATGGCTGACACAGCTTCTTGGATCACATCTATGTTTAAGGGAAGAAAAGAGATGACACCAGGAGCTTTCTTCCTACATCTGTCATTCAGATAAAGTGAGGATAAAAAAGCCTTCCCCAAAATTTCACAGAAGATTTTCACTTCAGTTCCATTGACTGGGCAGAGCCACATGACTGTATCTAGTTGCAAATAAGTCTGAAAAACAAAGGATATAAACAAACTAGGATTTATCATGACAGGCTTACATAAATAATGATTTAATTCCTGGGGTATGGGAGAAAATTACCTCCCTTCAGAGAGATGTCTTTCCACTATTGACCACAAAATTAAAGTTTTGTTGAGAAGGAAGCATGGGAAAAACAAGGAAGGGATTTCCTTACTTGCTAGTATTCTGTCACTTGATAGATTAATAAAAAAGTAACAGCAGTTATTCAGGACCAGACTACTATTTTTTTAATTTGAATAACAAATGGCTCAGAGTTAACATTGTGTAGATTAACATTTTGAGGGATGCCCACTAAGAAGAAAACTTTAGCAAGACTGAGCAGCCAAATAATTAAAAGATATTTGCATTATTTTATTTATTTTAAACCCTAAATAAATATAGAATGCATTTTATCTTAAATATAGTCACCATTTACATTGAACTGAGATCTTAGTATTCTTTACATATATTTTTTTAAATTAATTCATCCTGATCTCAGGTGGCCTCAGCCTGCACTGACTTGAAGTGGGGCTTGGGTTCCCAGCTAGAGGTTGAGGCTGGATCATGTCGTTGAGAGCACAACACTCTAATCCCTAGACCAGTGGTCAGCGACAAGGGCCCCAACCTTTTGGTTTTTGGAAAAGAATTTCTACAAAGATGGAAAGTAGTGAAACAAGTAAAGTGTTTATTAGGAGGAAAAGAGTACAGTACTTGTGGGGAGACACACAGGATGTCTCAGAGGGAGAGTTCATGAGTGGTACCCTTACAGCAAATTAAATCATTTATATGGGGCAATTTGTCTGGGTTTCTTTTAGCTAATCATTTTGATTTGACTGATTAAGAGTCCAGTTTTGTTATATCTCTTCCCATGTTTGGTCAAGCATCTCTTATCCAAGCTGGATCCTACCAAGGGGCATCTCTTGACATCACTCCCCTTGGACTTCCAAGGAGCCTTTCTGTGCAGGTCTGGTCGGGGAGGTCTCCTGACTTTGAGAGTGAGAAATCTGTGGTCTGGGCAGGGACCAGCCTCCTCCACTAATTGTCCTGTTATTCTCCTTTGGAATTTCAGTCCCCAGGGAATGAATCTCCAGTTGCTTTACCCTGGGGGTGGGGGTGGGCATTTACCTCCTGCCACAGTCTGTTGATGGCCACTTAGGTTGCTTCTGCCTTTGACTGTTGTGAATACTTCTGTTGCATATTGCTGCTGTATACAATTCTCTTTGAGTCTCTACTTTCAATTCTTTTGGGTATATAACCAGAAATAGAATTGTTGGATTATATAATAATTGTATTTTCAATTTTTTGAGGAACTGCCATATTATTTTTATAGTGGCGGTACATTATCTGTTCCCACCAAGAGTCCACAAGGGTTCTGATTTCTTTACATTCTCAACACAGATTAATTTCTTTTTTTTAATCAAAAATTTTTAATTTAGTCTGGATACAATGGTATTCAGACTAGTGGGTATGAGATAGTATCTATTGTTTTTTATTTGCATGTTCCTAATCATAAGTGATATTAAACATCTCTTCATGTGTTTATTAGTCATTTATATGTCTTCTTTGGAGAAATATCTTTTCAAGTCCTTTGCCCAGTTTTTAAATTGAGGTTTTTTTTTTTTTTTTTTCTTTTTTGGTGGCTGAGTTGTGAGAATTATATTCTTTATATATACTAAATAAGAACAAATTATCAGATACAGGATTAGGAAGTATTGTCTCGCATTCAGTGGGTTACCATTTTTGCTCTATTGATGGTGTTGTTTTACAGAAATTTTCAATTTTGATGTAGTCCAATTTATCCCTTTCTTTCTTTCATTGCCTCTTCCTTCAATGTCATATCTAAAATCATTGTCAAATCCAATATTATGAAGCTTTTCTCTTACATTTTCTTCCAAGTGTTTCAGTTTCAGCTCTTAAATTTCATCCTTTGATACATTTGAGTTAATTTGTATATGGTATAAAGTTTCAACTTCAATATTTTCCATGTGGACTTGAATACATATCCTTATAAAACTTGGTGAATAAAATAGAAAATGTATATATATATATGTGTGTGTGTGTGTATGTGTATATAGATATACACATATATATATATAGCATTTTGAATATTGTAATGTGATAGTTATCTTCACATTTGTGTAACTGTCTGAGTTGCATGTTGAACTAATGACTATTTTTGTGAAGTATGATTTTTATTTGAAAGAATGATTGACAGTAAAACTTTCATTATTTAAACTAAGGTTTTGGCAAATATTTTTCTTGGAAATAGATGAAGTGATCTTGCTGGTTGAATGTAAACAACTATGGCAACAATTTCTTGCTAATGATAAAATTCAAACTTTGACATTAATCAGAAATTAGAAACTTTTGAAAAATTTAATTGTCTGTCATCCACAAATGTGACAGTTTTCCAGCTTGACTTCTTTTTCAAAATTAGTAGTGATAGTCACAAATGTATTTTTGGACACTGTATAATAAAAATGTGTCAACACTTAAAAGATCTCCTTAACTCAGTAAAGCAGTGTTTTTCAAATGACCAACATTTAAATCATACATGATTGAAAAGCTCATTTGAAGTGCAAATTAGAT
The DNA here is from genome assembly GCF_032405125.1 of Capricornis sumatraensis. Classification (NCBI taxonomy): domain Eukaryota; kingdom Metazoa; phylum Chordata; class Mammalia; order Artiodactyla; family Bovidae; genus Capricornis; species Capricornis sumatraensis. The sequence continues at coordinate 35,369,212 of NC_091085.1, read as the reverse complement.
CAATGGATTTTAATGAAACAAAATAAAAAAATTGAGTGAGAGAGATTCAGATTCCACATTGCAACTAATCTTTAAGAACTAACAATTATTGAGTTTTGGTGTAGTATCAAACAATATCTATAATTATCCAAAAATACTAGTAAATTACTCCTATCATTTATAGTATGTGTGAGTTAGTAGCTCAGTTGTGTCTGACTCTTTGCAACCCCAGGTACTGTAGCCTGCCAGGCTTCTCTATCCATGGAAGTCTCTAGGCAAGAATACTGGATTGGGTTGCCATTTCCTTCTATAGGGGGTCTTCCCAACTCAGGGACTGAGCCTGGGTCTCCTGTGTCTTCTGCATTGCAGGCAAATTCTTCACCATCTGAGCCATCAGGGAAGCCCCTCTTATATATCTATATGAGGTTGGATTTTCATTACAACCTTAAACCACAGTAACACATTATAGCAGATTGAAAACAGAAGCACATTTGAGAAACTAACCTTCTTGCATTAAGCAAGACATTACAAAGATTTGAGGAAATTAAAACCATGACATTGGAATATCAATACTTCTGTGCTTTCTCAGTGAACAGACATAGGAAATACTTATATGTAATAACATTCATACATGTAAATATCTGACCACTATCCCTCTATAATATTTATGCATATATCTATGCTATTGTCTGAATGTTTGGTTCTCCTCAAATTCACAAGTTGGAATCCAAATATCCAATGTGATAGTATAAAAAAAAATGGGGTCTTTGAAAGGTGGTTAGGTCATGAAGGTAAAGCACTCATGAACGAGATTATGACTCATAAAAGAGATCCCACAGAGCCCCTTAGCCTTTCTACCATGTGAGGATATGAGAAGTCTGCCACCCCAAAGAGAGATCTCATTTGACCATGTAGCACTCTAATATAAAATGTCCAGCCCCCAGAACTGTGGGAAATAAATTTCTGTTGTTTCTAACATACCCAACCTGGGGCATTTTGTTACAGTATACACAATGGACTAAGATAATCTGTAATGTATGTGTATTATAAATCATCAGTTTATACCAATGCTGACTGTTCTCTTCAAGTACCTCAGAGCTCTTTCCAGCCTTCCCTCTTTCCATTTTTACAAATATCTTTTCTATTAATGAGAACCATGAATCCCTTTTTCCTTTAATTTTTAAATTAATTTATTTTAATTGGAGGCTAATTACTTTACAGTATTGTAGTGGTTTTTGCCATACATTGACATGAATCAGCCATGGGTATACATGTGTTCCCCATCCTCCAGGGTCATCTCAGTACACCAGCCCTGAGCTTCCTGTCTCATGCACTGAACCTGGACTGGCGATCTATTTCACATATGATAATATACATGTTTCAAAGCTATTCTCTCAAATCAACCCACCCTAGCCTTCTCCCACAGAGTCCAAAAAACTGTTCTTTACATCTGTGTCTCTTTTGCTATATTGCATATAGGGTCATCATTACAAGCTTTCTAAATTCTATATATGTGTTAATATACTGTATTGGTGTTTTTCTTTCTGACTTATTTCACTCTGTATAATTGGCTTCGGTTTCATCCACCTCATTAGAACTGATTCAAATGTATTGTCTTTAATAGCTGAGTAATATTCCATTGTGTATATGTACCACAGCTTTCTTATCCATTCGTCTGCCGATGGACATCTAGGTTGCTTCCATGTCCTGGCTATTATAAACAGTGCTGCAATGAACATTGGGGTACACGTGTCTCTTTCAATTCTGGTTTCCTCGGTGTGTGTGTCCAACAGTGGGATTTGCTGGGTTGTATGGCAGTTCTATTTCCAGTTTTTTAAGGAATCTCCACAGTGGCTGTACTAGTTTGCATTCCCACCAACAGTGTAAGAGGGTTCCCTTTTCTCCATACCATCTCTAGCATTTATTGTTTGTAGACTTTTTGATAGCAGCCATTCTGACGAGCATGAGGTGGTACCTCATTGTGATTTTGATTTGCATTTCTCTAATAATGAGTGATGTTGAGCATCTTTTCATGCGTTTGTTAGCCATCTGTATCTCTTCTTTGGGGAAATGTCTGTTTACTTCTTTGACCCATTTTTTGATTGGGCCATTTCTTTTTCTGGAATTGAGGTGCAGAAGCTGGTTGTATATTTTTGATATTAATTCTTTGTCAGTTGCTTCATTTGCTATTATTTTCTCCCATTCTGAAGGTTGTCATTTTTTACTTTGCTTATAGTTTCCTTCATTTTGCAAAAGCTTTTAAGTTTAACTAGGTCCCATTTGCTTATTTTTTATTTTATTTCCATTACACTGGGAGGTGGGTCATAGAGGATCCTGCTGTGATTTATGTCAGAGAGTGTTTTGCCTATGTTTTCCTCTAGGAGTTTAATAGTTTCTGGTCTTATGTTTAGATCTTTAATCCATTTTGAGTTTATTTTTGTGTATGGTGTTAGAAAGTGTTCTAGTTTCATTCTTTTACAAGTGGTTGACCAGTTTTCCCAGCACCACTTGTTAAAGAGATTGTCTTTTCTCCATTGTATATTCTTGCCTCCTTTGTCGAAGATAAGGTGTCTATAGGTGTGTGGATTTATCTCTGGGCTTTCTATTTTGTTCCATTGATCTATATTTCTGTCTTTGTGCCATTATCATACTGTCTTGATGACTGTAGCTTTGTAGTATAGTCTGAAGTCAGGCTGATTGATTCCTCCAGTTCCATTCTTCTTTCTCAAGATTGCTTTGGCTATTCAAGTTTTTTTGTATTTCCATACAAATCTTGAAATTATTTGTTTTAGTTCTTGAAAAATACTGTTGGTAGCTTGATAGGGATTGCATTGAATCTATAGATTGCTTTGGGTATTATTCTCATTTTCACTATATTGATTCTTCCCATCCATGAACATGGTCTATTTCTCCATGTATTTGTATCATCTTTGATTTCTTTCATCAGTGTTTTATAGTTTTCTATATATACGTCTTTTGTTTAAGTAGCTTTATTCCTAAGTATTTTATTCTTTTCATTGCAATGGTGAATGGAATTGTTTCCTTAATTTCTCCTTCTGTTCTCTCATTGTTAGTGTATAGGAATGCTAGGGATTTCTGTGTATCCTGTATCTGTACTATATTCATTGATTAGCTCTAGTAATTTCCTGGTGGAGTCTTCAGGGTTTTCTATATAGAAGATCATGTCATCTGTAAACAGTGAGAGCTTTACTTCTTCTTTTCCAATATGGATTCCTATAATTTCTTTTTCTTCTCTGATTGCTGTGGCTAAAACTTCTGAAAACTATGTTAAATAGTAGTGGTGAGAGTGGGCACCCTTGTCTCATTCCTGACTTTAGGGGAAATGCTTTCAATTTTTCACCATTGAGGATTATATTTACTGTGGGTTTATCATATATGGCTTTTATTATGTTGAGGTATGTTCCTTCTATGCCTGCTTCCTGGAGGATTTTTTTTTTTCTCTCATAAATGGATGTTGAATCTTGTCAAAGGCTTTCTATCTATTGAGATAATCATATGGTTTTTATCTCTCAATTTGATAATGTGGTGTATCACATTGATTGATTTGCAAATATTGAAGAATCCTTGCATCCCTGGGATAAAGCCCACTTGGTCATGATGTATGATCTTTTCAGTATGTTGTTGGATTCTGTTAGAATTTAGTTAAGGATTTTTGCATCTATGTTCATCAGTGATATGGGCCTGTAGTTTTCCTTTTTGAGGCATCTTTGTCTGGTGTGGTATTAGGGTGATGGTGGCCTCATGGAATGAGTTTAGAAATTTACCTTCCTCTGCAATTTTCTGGAAGAGTGTGAGTAGGATCTGTGTTAGCTCTTCTCTAAAGTTTTTGGTAGAATTCATCTGTGAAGCCATCTGGTCCTGGGCTTTTGTTTGTTGTACGATTTCTGATTACAGTTTCAATTTTTGTGCTTGTGACGGGTCTGTTAAGATATTCTATTTCTTCCTGGTTCAGTTTTGGAATGTTATACTTTTCTAAGAATTTGTCCATTCTTCCAAGTTGTCCATTTTATTGGCATATAGTTGCTGATAGTAGTCTCTTATGATCCTTTGTATTTCTGTGTTGTCTGTTGTGATTTCTCCATTTTCATTTCTAATTTTGTTGATTTGATTCTTCTCCCTTTTTTTCTTGATGAGTTTGGTTAATGGTTTATCTATTTTATTTATCTTCTCAAAGAACCAGCTTTTGGCTTTGTTGATTTTTGCTATGGCCTCCTTTGTTTCTTTTTCATTTATTTCTGCCTAATATTTATGATTTCTTTCCTTCTACTAACCCTGGGGTTCTTCATTTCTTCTTTTTCTAGTTGCTTTAGGTGTAGAGTTAGGTTATTTATTTGATTTTTCTCTTGTTTCCGAGGTTAGCTTGTATTGCTATGAATCTTCCCCTTAGCACTGCTTTTACTGAGTCACATAGGTTTTGGGTTGTTGTGTTTTCATTTTCATTTGTTTCTATGCATAGTTTGATTTCTTCTGTGATTTGTTGGTTATTCAGAAGTGTGTTGTTTAGCCTCCATATGTTTGTATTTTTAATAGTTTTTTTTTTTTTTCCTGTAGTTGACATCTAACCTTACCACATTGTGATCAGAAAAGATGCTTCGAATGATTTCAATTTTTTTGAATTTACCAAGGCTAGATTTATGAGCCAGGATGTGATCTATCCTGGAGAAGGTTCCATGTGCACTTGAGAAAAAGGTGAAATTCATTGTTTTGGGGTGAAATGTCCTATACATATTAGGTCTAACTGGTCCATTGTGTCATTTAAAGTTTGTGTTTCCTTGCTAATTCTGTTTAGTTGATTTATCCATAGGTGTGGGTGGGGTATTAAAATCTCCCACTATTATTGTGTTACTGTTAATTTCCCCTTTCATACTTATTAGCATTTGCCTTAAACATTGTGGTGCTCCTTTGTTGGGTGCATATGTATTTATAATTGTTATATCTTCTTCTTTGATTGATCCTTTGATCATTATGTAATGTCCTTCTTTGTCTCTTTTCACAGTCTTTATTTCAAAGTCTATTTTATCTGATATGAATATTACTACTCCTCCTTTCTTTTGGTCTCCATTTGTGTGAAATATCTTCTCCCAGCCCTTCACTTTCAGCCTGTATGTGTCCTTTGTTTTGAGGTGGATCTCTTGTAGACAGCATATATAGGGGTCTTGTTTTTGTATCCATTCATCCAGTCTTTGTTTTTTGGTTGGGGCATTCAACCCATTTACATTTAAGGTAATTATTGATAAGTATGATCCTATTGCCATTTACTTTATTGTTTTGGGTTCGAGTTTATAAACCTTTTCTGTGTTTCCTGTCTAGAGAAGATCCTTTAGGATTTGTTGAAGGGCTGGTGTGCTGGTGCTGAATTCTCTCAGCTTTTGCTTGTGTGTAAAACTTTTGATTTCTCCTTCATATTTGAATGAGATCCTTGCTGGGTACAGTAATCTGGGCTGTAGGTTATCATCACTTTAAGTATGTCCTGCCATTCCTTTCTGGCCTGAACAGTTCCTATTGAAAGATCAGCTGTTATCCTATAGGAATCCCCTTTTGTATTGCCTGTTGCTTTTCCCTTGCTGCTTTTAATATTTGTTCTTTGTGTTTGATCTTCATTAATTTGATTAATATGTGTCTTGGGGTGTTTTGCATTGGGTTTATCCTGTTTGGGACTCTCTGGGTTTCTTAGACTTGGGTGGCTATTTCCTTCCCCATTTTAGGGAACTTTTCAACTATTATCTCCTCAAGTATTTTCTCAAGGCCTTTCTTTTAGTCTTCGTCTTCTGGGACTCCTGTGATTCAAATGTTGGGGCATTTGACATTGTCCCAGAGGTCTCTGAATTTGTCTTCATTTCTTTAATTCTTTTTTCTTTTTTCCTTTCTGCTTCATTTATTTCCACCATTCTATCTTCCACCTCACTTTTCTTATCTTCTGCCTCAGTGATTCTACTGTTGGTTCCCTCCAGAGTGTTTTTGATTTCAGTTATTACATTATTCATTATTGATTGACTCTTTTTAATTTCTTCTAGGTCCTTGTTAAACATTTCTTGCATCTCTCAGTCCTTGTCTCCAGAGTATTTATCTGTAACTCCATTTTGTTTTCAATATTTTGGATCATTTTTATATCATTATTCTGAATTCTTTTTCAGGTAGACTCCGTATATCCTCCTCTTTTTTTTGGTTTGGTGGGCTTTTATCATGTTCATTTACCTGCTCAATATTTCTCTGCCTTTTCATCCTGTTTAGGTTGCTGTGTTTGGGGTGGCTTTTCTGTATGCTGGAAGTTTGTAGTTCCTCCCTGTCAGTGGGGTTGGACAAGTGGCTTGTCAAGGTTTCCTGGTTAGGGAAGCTTGCGTCAATGTTCTGGTGGGTGGAGCTGGATCTCTTCTCTCTGGGGTGCAATGAAGTGTTCAGTAGTGAGTTTTGAGGTGTCTGTGGACTTGGTGTGACTTTTGGCCACCTATATTTAATGTTCAGGGTTATGTTCCTGTGTTGTTGGAGAATTAGCTTGGTATGTCTTGCTCTGAAACTTGTTGGCTCTTGGGTGGAGCTTGGTTTCAGTGCAGGCTTTTGGATGAGCTCTTGTCGATTAATGTTCCCTGGAGTCAGAAGTTTTCTGATGTTTTCAAGTTTTGGATTTAAGCATTTTCCTCTGGCTTTCAGTCTTTTTCTTACGGTAGCCTCAAGACTTCTCCATCCATGCCACACTGATGATAAAACATCTAGGTTAATGGTGAAAAGATTTTCCACAGTGAGGGACACCCAGAGAAGTTCATAGAGTTACAAAGAGAAGATCAGAGGGAAGAGGGAGATAGAGGTGACCAGGAGGAGAAGATGGGGAATCAAATGGGGAAAGAGCAATCTAGCCAGTAATCAATTCCCTATGTGTTCTCCACAGTCTGGAACACTCAGAAAGGTTCACAGAGTTATGTAGAGAAGAGGGAGGAATAAGATAGAGATGACCAGGAGGAGAAGAGGCAGAGTCAAAAGGAGAGTGATCTACCCAATAATCAGTTCCCTAAGTGTTCTGTACAGACAAGAACACCCAGAGAGATTCACAGAGTTGGGTAGAGAAGAGAAGAGGGAGGGAGGAGATAGAGGTGACCTGGGGGAGAAAAAGGAGAGTCAAAAAGGGGAGAGAGCAATTAAGCCAGTAATCACACTCCTAAGTAAAAATAGGTACTGATGATTGGATTCTTAAAGGTACAAAACTGATAACAAATACCAAAAAGTAAAGATTAAAAATCTAGAGTAGAGGTTAGACTCTCAAAAATATAATATTGAAAAAACAAAACAAAATCACAAAATTATTTTAAAAATATATGAAATTTGCTTTAAAAATAGGGTCTTTTTTTTGCAAGTAATAGATTATAAAAATAAAAAAGGAGTAATAAAGAACTTAAAAATAGAAAAAAATTAAAAATTTAAAAATGATAATAGTAAAATCTATCTAGGAATTTCTCTGGAGCTGTTGAGGGCAGTGTGGGGTCAGTTCAGTTTCAGATAGCTCCTTGTTCCAGCTTATACTTCTTCTCAAGGTCTATAGGTCCATTCCAATGTAGTCAGTGCTAACTACAGGGTTTTAACCTTTTGCACCTATCACTTCCAAAGCAGTTCCCTCTTATTTATTTTGGCTTCCTCTGTTTCCAAGTCTCTTCAGTGTCTAATTTCTGCCCTGACACAAGGGGGCGAAGGTCATCACTTATTTAGGCTCACTTGTTCAGTTGTGCTGTGGGGAGGGAGGAACACTGCAAACAAATATCACTGGTGTGTGTGGGGAGTGCTCGCAGTGTCTGGGCCACACTGGGTTTGCCTCCATTCACGGCATGTGTACTTTCTCCATCTACACTGCTCAGGTTCCAGGTTGCTCTGCAGGGGAACTGTCCAAAGTGGGCCCTGGGTTTTGTGCATTTCTCAGGTCTAAACTGTTCATGTTCAGGTTCTTGAGTATTCCACAAAGGCACAGACTCAGTTGGGCCTGCGTTTGTGCGCTTCCCAGGTCTGAGCAGCTCAGGCATCCAGGTGCTTGGTGAGAGCACTCTCCCCAGGTGGGCAGTGCATCATCACCTCCCTGGTCCCAGCCCCTCGGTTTCCTGGGTGTGCAGCGGGAGCACTGTCTTAGGTGTGCTGTGTGTCTCCTCTGGGGAGCTGATCTCTGACTGAGAACCTCCTGGCGGATGTCAACCATCCAGGATCCCAGGAAGACTTGGTTAGGAACTGGGAGCCTGCTCCTACTTTGGTGGAGGATACCATCTCTGGGGCCAAGATTGCCCCTTGCTTTCCGACTCTGCTATCTCCCACCTGCTCTCTGCCTCTGGCAGGGGGAGAGGCCAGTCCACAGCTGGCTAGGTCTCCTCTGGTGTTCGCTCAATCCTTTGTTTTGTGAGTGGGCGAGGTTGTGCCTTATAGCTTTTTGCGGGGAAGTTCTCTATCATTTTTTCTTTTCCTCTCTTGCTATCCCACAGTTTGGGTTGCTATCTCACCTTAGTTCCCTTAGATTGTCCTCAGGACATTCAGGCCCAGTCCTTACCCTAAGCATGCAGCCCACGCCTCCCTATTCAGCTGCTGCTGCTGGTGGACACGAGCTTCTGGGCTACTTCTCCGCTGGCAGTTGTGGTTAGGTGTGTAATCTGTGGATTTTTTGTTTTTGTTTTTTTTTCCCTCCCATTTATGTTGCCCTCTGAGATTCCAAAACTCCCCACAGACCCGCCAGTGAGAGGGTTTCCTGGTGTTTGGAAACTTCTCCTCCTTCACGACTCCCTCCCTGCAACAGGTGTCTGTCCCTAATTCTTTTATCTCTCTTTTTATCTTTTATATTTTGTCCTACCTCCTTTCAAAGAGAACAGGCTGCCTTTATGGGTGCCTGGTGTTCTCTGCCAGCATTCAGAAGTTGTTTTATGGAATTTTCTCAGCGTACAAATGATCTTTCGATGAATTTGTGGGGTAAAAAGTGGTCTCCCCATCCTATTCCTCCACCATCTTAGGACCACACCCTCTTTATTATTAATATATTATTTATTTATCCAGTACAACCTAGCTCTCTATCACACTGGCTATGTCCTCCCTATAACCTTGTCTACCATGAAAAAGCAATAGTCTTCTTTCAAACAATTTTCCTTCTGGTGAGAGAAACAAGTAACAAACAAGCAAAAAAAAAAATATATATATATATATATGTGTGTGTGTTGCAGATAGTTACAAGTGTGGTGAAATAAAACAAAGGAAAGTGATAAGAAACTAGATAAATAGGTGATTAGGGAAGCCATATCTAGGGAAATAACTGGCCTAGAGCCCTCTTTTTAAGAAGGAGCCAACCTCCTGAATACTAGGGGTCCTATCAGTGAAGAAGTATGAAATTAGCAAAAAGATTGAGGTAGAGAAGAGTTTAGTGTGTTAGGTATGTCTAATATAAAAGTATCAGAAGACTTGACTAAGTATCCTAGTCAAACCTAGGTTTCCTTGTGGAGATAACACACAGAGTTTGGAGCATACCACTCCAAATAAAAGACAGATATTAGTAAGGATTTGGTGGCTTCTTGCTATCAGGACCAAATCTCTGGGATTCTCTTGAGCATTGGTATGCTGGAGCAGCTTATAAGAGCCAGTGGTCAAATTTTCAGAAATTGGTGAGCTGGTCATGAAACAGGCATCATTAAAAATGAAATTTTATGAACAATTACAGAGTAGGTGGTGTTTTGTAACCTGCCCTCTGACTTAATACATGACAAATCTTTTTATGTTATTATTTCTTCTACAACACTGTTTCTAAGTCCTCAGAATATTCCATTATTGAATTCTTTCCTTAAGTAAGTTCAATTAATGACTGAGAAAATCTTAATATTATTTAGTGCACCATTCATGGTCAGCATCCCAGACCCTTACTTGGGTTTCATGAGAAAAAGTAGGGGAAGGAGATAATCTGGTTAAATATAGAAATTGTAAGTATTGTCAGGGGAAAAATAGCTATTTCCAGCTTTTGATTATGGTATTCACTTGGTGAAGTATAAGAAAAAAAATAGGAAATATAAGACAATTTTGACACCTTAGCCTTAAGCTTCTGCATTAAAATAAGAGGAAAATAATGTTCATATATCAAGGGAAATAGGTTACAAGCTGAAGCATGAAAGCCTCTTCACACAATCAAATGTACTGCCAAAAAGGAATTAATGGTATTCTACTTATTTTCATTGAAATAAGGTTAGAGACTCTAGCTGTCATAAAAATTTTGCAACTGAAGGCCCAATTGAATTAATTGAACTTTCCCAGGAAGAATTCTAGTTATTGCTTTCCTATTTTTCCAAACTTGTTGCTATTAAATTACTATAGGTACTTAACAGTCTGTGAAAGCATTCTCTGTGGCACTGAATTTCCCTAGGCTGCTCAGTTCCTCCATGAACTTCTATGAGGAAAGGTCTCTGGTTTAGCTACATTTAAAAGTTAGAGATGCCATCCATGTTAGAGCTTTTTGTTTCCAAAGGAGAATGAGTAAAGGTTTCAGTGTGGAAAATATGGTGCCTTTTTGTTTCAGAATACATTTTTTTCCATCTTTCATATAAGACTGGTTTAAGAATTGAGTGCTGTCAAACCTGTCAGGGAAGCAAAGACAATATCTAGCCTATGAGAAGACTGATTTTAAATGCAAACCAGGGGAATAATGGGACATCAAAAATCAAAATGAAAGGAAATATTGCTAATTTCTTTCCACTGACTATAAGTGCAATTTAAATTAAGGAATCATGTCTGTCCCCTCACCCGCATCCCCACCACACACACATACCTTTCAATGAGATGTCAAAGTAGGGCAGGCTCTTTATATCAGACAAAAATTGTGCTGGAATTGAGATTTTCTCCCCTGCTGTAATCAACAAGTAGCCTGAAATAAATACCCTATTTAGAAGTTTGACTGGTGGCTCCAGTTTGCCTTTCAAATTATCTTTTCATTTTTATTTCCTATAGTTCAGCATTTTTATTCAAAGAGCTACATTTTTGGTCAGAAAGGGAAATTTAAAGTGGAATCAAATAGTAAAGAATGAGAGAAAGTTCTCCTGTACATATCATTCCAAATGCCAGAATTACAGATGATGTGTTAACCTGTGACATGCTATTCTGTTCTTACATTTTTTGATAAGTCAGGAATTCTAAGAATAATATAAGTGTGAAAAGCATAGATATTGTTCCCTGAGAGGTCTCCTTCTATCTATCTAGTTGCACTCCAAAGAACACGAGGAGCCTCAGAAACTGCTGCTTTTTTGAAGAGCATCTTGACCTTTCCAAAAAGAAAAGACTGGCTACATTTCAAATTCTTTACGTGACTTTTCCAAAGAATTTACTGGATGCTTATAATGTATCCATTATTCTTCTAAGCTCTGTATTAATATTGCCTTGTTTATTCTTCACAATAACTTTATGAGGTAGTGATATTATCTCCTTGTATAGATGAGAAACTGGAGCTTGAAGAGATTTAGTAATGATGTACAACGAATAAGCAATAGAATTACAGAAGAATCCAATCTCTTAATCATTACAATTAATTGTTTCCTAACACAAAACATATGGCAAAATGATAGTAAAAAGGCAGCTGTACTACAGTAAATAGAATATATTTTATTTTCACCATCTGATACCTTTGTTTGTAACTTGGTGCAGAGAGGCAGATATAGGGATAGGTGGAGCCAGGTATCCATACTGTGCGGTTTTATCTGTTCTTACAACAAATCTGTTTTTGGCAGATTACACATAAACCAGATTCTTAAGAAGGTTTTGCATGCTACAGTGTAATTCATGGAAATAATGCCTTCAATTCTAATACAGACTAGAAACCTACCACTAATCTTCAGATTAGGAAGAAAGGACCATAATGGAAAATTACAGGAGGATTACCTAAGGAAAATGAATAATAGAATATAACAGGTGAATTGAAAATTTTGACCTGATTTTTGAAATCGTTATTTTGAAAGTATTTAGATGAGATGATTTCTTGAGAAATGCCCTCTGGCAGTATATTGATAAGGCTTTGTGCAACATATTCTACTGCAAAATTCTTAAATGTTTTATTTTTTTTGAGGGTTTTAAGTTTTAAAATATTTAATCTACTTCTTACATTTATAAATGTATATGTGCTTTCCTCACAGGAACTACAGGTTTTTTTACTAATATAAGTACTAAAATCATAGATTAGTTATCTTTACTATGAGAACTTACTGAAAGTGGAAAATATATACATATGTATATGTAAATTATGTTTTAAAAAGCCCAAAACAAAACTCATAGTTGAAAAACATATTTTTTATTGATTAATTAGATGGTTCAAGCTGTTAACAGGCTTCTAAAAGAATAGTGGAGTTGTTCACGGGAGAGAATTATGAAGAAATTACCATGAGAATTTTGCAGAATAAAAGGGAATATTTGTAATTTAGATCTATTTGGCAACTTCTCATTACTTGAATAGATGCAATTAATAAGAGAGGGTTTCAGTGAGATGTGCTTCCCTGTTGAATGTTTTCTGGTGTCTGGTGTCATATGAAACCAAGAAGTTGGTAACTGTTTTATGAAATCACTCATGATATATTTATGAACCTTCAGAAAAAATAAAATGGAACAAAGTGTTAACCAGCTTTAAAAAGAATCTTTTTTATTATTTTTATTATTAAAAATATGTTTTCCAAAATAATCTTTGTGGAAAGTTTATCTTCTTTCAACTGTAAATGCTATGAAAAGTATCAGTCACTCAATCCTGTGCAACTCTTTGGGACTCCATGGACTGTAGCCTGCCAGACTCTGTCTGTGGAATTCTGCAGGTAAGAATACTGGAGTGGGTTGCCATGTTCTCCTGCAGGGAATCTTCCCGACCCAAGAACTGACCCAGGTCTCCACATTGCAGGCACCAGGGAAGCATACTTCCAATCTTTCTGTAACATCATAGTTCTTTCACATTATGCTCAGTCTCGAGAAAAATTCTTTAGTAGTGCAAAGCATTGAATTGGTTTTGATGTAGTCATGAATTATAAAAATTAAATTGGGTAAATTTGAAATAACAAAGTATAATATAAAATATGAATATATTTTGATTTTAAGTAAAAAATGAAATTCTTCAAATTTTTTATTGAAAAAAATTTAAAATTCAAAATTTCAAAGTTGGCATTCTGAGTAAACTATAAGCTGTATTTATGCTTTTGCCACATGGCAGAAATGTTTTCAAACTGTGTTCATGTATATCAAGATGTCTGTGATTGTTTTTGCTATTTGCTGTTTTTAAAGCAAAACTATTATAATTTAAAAGCATTTTGAAAGTATGCTATATAACAAAGTCATAAAAGTATTGTTAAATGATGACATTAGCCCAAGTGCAGACATTTTTTTCTGCAAAATCAGTAACTTTAGAATAAAAAATATGATGAACTAATTTTGTGAATAATATGTTGTATTTTAAACGTTAAAAGTATGTTTTAATGACTGTGGATTTGTGAAGCTTCAAACAATCCCTTTATATTTATTTTTTTTGGGAAAATGTTCAGGGCTTAGTGAATGCATTTAAATGATCATTCAGATAAAATAAAACTGATCTTGACTTTTTGAAATTAAAGACAAACTAGAATGTGTAGAACACTGGGCATTCATGTTAGGGTGTGTAAAATCTAAGGTAAAACCCTAAAATTCATTAAAACTTTATTTAAAATGACCTCAAACCTTTGCTTCACTGTGATGAGATCAAAGTTAAATCAATTCCAAGGAAGGTAGATGGGACAACCATAGTTGAATTACATCAACCACAATTCATTCCAGGATTGGGCTGGTACTTTTCTTCCTTGAAAAACATGGTCAAATGCAGGAAAGTAGATTTCTTTTGAGAAGGAAAAATGGAAAATGAGTGAACAAGCAACGTCTATTGGAAAGAATATGAGAAAGAAAAAAGAAAGGTACATGTGCAATTGGGATTGCAGATTAATTGTCTTAAAGCTTAAAAACCACTAAAGCTTCTATTTCACTCTTTATCATATGCACACACATAAACACAGAGAGAGCTTATGCAGTTATGCCTATTCACAAAGTGTAATTTTTCCATTTTCCTTAAGTGAGTGTATGCATTCATTGTACTTTTCAAACATACTGAGTTTGGAACTTATTCAGTGGTAGATTAGCTGTGCAAGCCCTACTTTCTCAAAGGTGAAGAAATTCATCAGCTTTAGTTTAAAAATCATCTTTAATGATGTCATTTGTGACTCTTTCTCAACTCCAAATATCTGCATAAAGACCTCATTTTATAGCCTAATGTTAGAATGACCAGGATCTCAACCCCAAAATAAAAACTCTTTGAAATTTTTTCAACTGTATCCCAAGTTTTCCTCAGACTGAATATAATGGTAAAAAGATTACATTTTAGGAAAATATCTGACTTTTCTTCTGCATTCATCTGTTCTAATAAGACCTCACTGGATGCGTTTCACTCCAATGCACTGTTAAAATAGTGTCAATTTTATTTCATGCTTCACATGCCCAACTTTATTTTATAGGTGGAGTGTTCTCTAGAGTGGTTGAACTACTCTTTGGAGTCACACAGGGTAAAAATCCAACCCATGCTGTCCTGTGTGCTTGTGCCTCCATTAGAGACAATCACGCTGAGCCGTAATTTCGACTAACATTGTTGGCTTGATGACATGCAGGTTTACCTTTTCTTCTTAAGGGACCTGGAGGAGAGAGGGAAGAGAAGCAATTTTTGGCTTGATGAGGTGCCTAACTGACACTTAGGCCTGGATTTCTAAAATGTCCTGAAGCTAAATTCAGAAGAAATGGAGTTGATTTTTGGTAGGTCCCTGCTGCCTTTTGAATGCCACTTTATCCACTGCTATTGGTTTTGATAGGGCTATTATATAACCTGTTATTATTAAGTTCTATAACCTTGGGCTGTCTGCAATTGTGAACTTTCTCTTGATGACTGGCTCAAATGCCTCTTTACTGTTTTGGTTTTGGGGCAGACTTGGGATAATACATATCTATAAGGCTCTGGTTTATCAACTTGTAGTAATTGTTTGAATTGCAATTAAAATTTATTTGGATGTGGGTGAGGCTTGTGCTTTTCTAAATGTCCAGTTAAGGCCATTTATTAATGGTTAAAATGATGCCATTGGATGCCAAGAGCAAACAAGAAGAAGATGAATGCCTCCTCTCCTGGTAACATTTCCTTCACCTTCCTGGCCTATCATACAGATTAATGTGTTGTTTTGGGAAAGGGCTGAAATTGGATAATACTCTGAAAGGCTGTTGAGGAGAAAAGGGTTTCTTGGAACACATATGTCTTCATAAAAAATGTTGACTTTTGAGATAGACTGAGGTGTAGCATTGTCTGTTTTGCAGATGGCTGCAGAGGACTATAAAATCTCCAAGGTTATTACCATCCAGATTGATCCTTGCTTTCATTTAAGTTGCACTAGAATCACCACTGCATAGGCAGTGGTAACTGAGGAGTCCAGTCAGTTCAATTCAGTTCAGCTGCTCAGTTGTGTCCGACTTTTTGCAACCCCATGAATCACAGCATGCCAGGCCTCTCTGTCCATCACCAACTCCTGGAGTTCACTCAGACTCATGTCCATTGAGTCAATATGATATGGAAAACAAGATTGAAGTAATAACCAGCTTAGCTACAAATTTAAGCAAGCAGTATAAATATTAAGCAGAAAATAGTTTGTAGTTTGTAGTTCCTCTTGCTTCGTTAGTGAAGAGCTTGGAGTGGTGGGGGTGGGGTGGGAAAGATGAGATAGGTCTTTTTTACAATGAATTAATTTTTTTATTGAGGGATAATTACAGAATTTTGCTGTTTTCTGTCAAACCTCAGCATGAATCAGCTGTAGGTATACATATATCCCCTCCCTTTTGAATCTCCCTCCCATCTCCTGCCCCATCCCACCCTTCTAGGTTGATACAGAGCCCCTGTTTGAGTTTCCTGAGCCATACAACAAATTCCCATTGGTAATCTATTTAACATATGGTAATGTAAGTTTCCATGTTACTCTTTCCATACATCTTACCCTCTTCTTCCATCTCCCCATGTCTATAAGTCTATTCTCTATGTCTGTTTCTCCATTGCTGCCCTGTAAATAAATTCTCTAGTACCATTTTTCTAGATTCCATATATATGCTTTAGAATAGGTTATTTATCTTTCTCTTTCTGACTTGCTTTACTCTGTATAACAGGTTCTAGGTTCACTCACTTCATTAGAACTGACTCAAATGCATTACTTTTGATGGCTGAGTAATATTCCATTGTGTGTATGTACCACAACTTCTTTATCCATTCATGTAGATGTTGATGGACATCTAGGTTGGTTCCATGTTCTAGCTATTGTAAATAGTGGTACAGTGAACAATGGGATACATGTGTCTTTTTCAATTTTGGTCTCCTCAGGGTATATGCCTAGGAGTGGGATTGCTGGGTCATATGGTGGTTGTATTCCTAGTTTTTTAACAAATCTCCATACCGTCTTCCATAGTGGATGCATCAATTTATATTCCCACCAACAGTGCAAGAACATTCCCTTTTCTCCACACCCTCTCCAGCATTTATTGTTTGTAGACTTTTTGATGATGGCCATTCTGACTGGTGTGAGGTGATAGTTCATTGTAGTTTTGGTTTGCTTTTCTCGAATAATGAGGATGTTGAGCATCTTTTCATGAGTTTGTTAGCCATCTGTATGTCTTCTTTGGTGAAATGTCTGTTTAAGTCTTTTTCTCACTTTTTGATTGGATTGTTTGTTTTTCTGGTATTGAGTTGTATGAACTGCTTGTATATTTTGAAAATTAATCCTTTGTCAGTTGTTTCATTTGCGATTATTATCTCCCATTCTGAGGACTGTCTTTTCACCTTGCTTATAGTTTCCTTTGTTGTGCAAAAGCTTTTAAGTTTAACCAAGTCCCACTTGTTTACTTTTGTTTTTATTTCCATTATTCTAGGAGGCAGGTCATAGAGGATCTTGCTTTGATTTATGTCATCAAGTGTTCTGCCTGTTTTCCTCTAAGAGTTTTATAGCTTCTGGTCTTAAATTTAGGTCTTTAATCCATGTTGAGTTTATCTTTGTGTATGGTGTTAGGAAGTGTTCTAATTTCATTCTTTTACATGTAGCTGTCCTGTTTTCCCAGCACCATTTATTGAAGAGGCTATCTTTGCACCACTGTATATTCTTGCCTCCTTTGTCAAAAATAAGGTACCCATAAGTGCATGGGTTTATTTCTGGGCTTTCTATCTTGTTCCATTGGTCTATATTTCTGTATTTGTGCCAGTACCATATTCTCTTGATGACTTGTAGTATAATCTGAAGTCAGGAAGGTTGATTCCTCCAGCTCCATTCTTCTTTCTCAAGACTACTTTGGCTATCTGAGGTCTTTTGTGTTTCCATATGAATTGTGAAATTTTTTGTTCTAGTTCTGTGAAAAATGCTATTGGTAATTTGATAGGGATTGCATTGACTCTGTAGATTGCATTTGGTAGTATAGTAATTTTCACAATATTGATTCTTCCTACCCAGGAACATGGAATATTTCTCAATCTGTTTATGTCATCTTTCATTTCTTTCATTAGTGTCTTAAATTTTTCTGTGTACAGTTCTTTTGTCTCTGTAAGTAAGTAATGTCTTCTATATATTTAATTTCCTTTTTTGCAATGGTGAATGGGATTGATTCCTTAATTTCTCCTTCTGAATTTCATTGTTAGTATATAGAAATCCAAGTGATTTCTGTGTATTGATTTTGTGTCCTGAAACTTTGCTAAATACACTGATCAGCTGTAGTAATTTTCTGATACTATCTTTAGGGTTTTCTATGCACAGTATCATGTCCTCTGCAAACAGTGAGAGCTTTACTTCTTTTCCTTGGATTCCTTTTATTTATTTTTCTTCTCTGATTTCTCTAGCTAGGACTTCCAGAACTATGTTGAATAACAGTGGTGAAAGTGGACACCCTAGTCTTGTTCCTGATCTTAGGGGGAATGCTTTCAGTTTTTCACCATTGATAATAATGTTTGCTGTAGACTTATTGTATACAGCCTTTATTATGTTGAGGTAAGTTCTTTCTATGCCCACTTTTTAGAGTTTTAATCATAAATGTTTGCTGAATTTTGTCAAAGGCTTTATCTGCATCTATTGAGATGATCATATAGTTTTTATCTTTCAGTTTTTATTATGGTGTATCACAATGATTGATTTGTGTATGTTGAAGAATCCTTCCATCCCTGGAATAAACCCAACTTGATCATGGTGTATGAGCTTTTTGATATGTTGCTGAATTCTGTTTGCTAAAATTTTGTTGAGGTATTTTGCATCTATATTCATCAGTGATATTGGCCTGGAGTTTTCTTTTCTGTGTGCTTTCTTTTTCTGGTCTTGGTATCAGGGTGATGGTGACCTTGTATAATGAGTTTGGAAGTGTTCCTTCCTCTGCAACTTTTTGAAAGAATTTTTGAAGGATAAGCATTAGCACTTTTCTAAATGTTTGATACATTTCTCCTATGAAGCTGTCTGGTCATTGGCTTTTGTTTTTTGGAAGATTTTTGACCACAGCTTCAATTTCAGTGCTTGTAATTGGGTTATTCATAATTTCTATTTCTTCTTGGTTCAGTCTTGAAAGATTGAATTTTTCTAAGAATCTGCCCATTTTTTCCAGGTTGTCCATTTTATTGCCATATAGTTGTTCAAAATAGTCTCTTATAATCCTTTGTATTTCTGCACTGTTGTAACCTCTCCTTTTTCCATTTCTAACTTTGTTGATTTGATTCTTCTCTCTTTTTTTTCTTGATGAGTCTAGCTGAAAGTTTGGCAATTTGGTATATCTTCTCAAAGAACTAGCTTTTAGTTTTATTAATCTTTACTATTGCTTCTTTCATTTCATTTTCATTTATTTATGCTCAGAGATTTTCTGATTTCTTTCCTTCTACAAATTTTATTTTCTTTTTGTTCTTTTTCTAATTGTTTTAGGTGTAAAGTTAGGTTGTTTATTCAATGTTTTTTTGTTTTGTTTTTGTTTCTTGAGGTAGGATTGTATTGTTTTAAACTTCCCTCTTTTTTTTATACCACTGTTTAAGAAAATTTATTTTTTTTTTGTTTATTATTATTGTTATTATTATTTTTCCTTTTACTTTAAATACTGTATTGGTTTTGCTATACATTGACATGAATCCACCACGGGTGTACATGCATTCCCAAACATGAACCCCCCTTCCACCTCCCTCCCCATAACATCTCTCTGGGTCATCCCCGTGCACCAGCCCCAAGCATGCTGTATCCTGCATTGGACATAGACTGGCGATTCGATTCTTACATGATAGTATACATGTTTCAATGCCATTCTCCCAAATCATCCCACCCTCTCCCTCTCTCTCTGAGTCCAAAAGTCCGTTATACACATCTGTGTCTTTTTTGCTGTCTTGCATACAGGGTCATCATTGCCATCTTTCTAAATTCCATATATGTGTTAGTATACTGTATTGATGTTTTTCTTTCTGGCTTACTTCACTCTGTATAATCGGCTCCAGTTTCATCCATTTCATCAGAACTGATTCAAATGTATTCTTTTTAACGGCTGAGTAATACTCCATTGTGTATATGTACCACAGCTTTCTTATCCATTCATCTGCTGATGGACATCTAGGTTGTTTCCATGTCCTGGCTAAACTTCCCTCTTAGAACTTCTTTTGCTAGACCCATAGGTTTTGAGTGGTCGTGTTTTCATTGTCATTTGTTTCTAGAAATTTCTTAATTTCCCTTTTGATTTCTTCAGTAACCTCTTGGTTATTTAGAAATGTATTATTTAATCTCTATGTGTTTATGTTTCTTACAGTTGTTTTCTTGTATTTGATATCTAGACTCATAGTGTTGTGGATGGTGGTGGTGCTTGATACAATTTATATTTTCTTAAATTTACTGAGATTTGATTTGTGAGCCAAGATGTGGTCTACCCTGGAGAATGTTCCATGTGCACTTGAAAAGAAAGTGTATTCTTCTGCATTTGAGTGGAATGTCCTGAAGATATCAATGAGATCCATCTCATATAATGTATTATTTAAGACTTGTGTTTCCTTATTAATTTTCTGTTTTGATGATCTATCTATTGCTGTGAGTGGGGTGTCTCCTACTATTATTGTGTTACTGTCAATTTCTCCTTTTATGTCTGTTAGTGTTTGTCTTATGTGTTGAGGTGCTCCTATGTTGGCTACATAGATATTTACAATTTTGTTATGTCTTCCTCTTGGATTGATACTTTGATCATTATGTAGTGTCTTTCCTTATCTCTTGTAATCTTCTCTAAGTTATATTTTGTCTGATATGAGGATTGCTACTCCAGCTTTCTTTTGCTTCCCATTTGCATGAAGTGAAGTGAAGTGAAGTGAAGTCACTCAGTCATGTCTGACTTGTAGCGACCCTGTGGACTGTAGCCTACCAGGCTCCTTTGTCCATGGGATTTTCCAAGCAAGAGTACTGGAATGGGTTATCATTTCCTTCTCCAGGGGATCTTCCAGACACAGGGATTGAACCCAGGTCTCCTACATTGTAGACAGACGCTTTACTGTTTCCATCCTCTCGCTTTTGGTCTATATGTGTCTGGAAGTCTGAAGTGGGTTTCTTGTAGACAGTATATACATGGGTCTTTTTTTTGTACCCATTTAGCTAGTCTGTGTCTTTTGGTTTTGGAACACTTAATCCATTTACATTTAAAGTAATTATTGGTATAATAGGAAGCAACAGTTAAAACTGGATATGGAACAACAGATTGGTTCCAAATAGGAAAAGTAGTATGTCAAGGCTGTTTACTGTCACCCTGCTTATTTAACTTATATGCAGAGTACATCATGAGAAATGCTGGAATCAATGCTTCAATGCTTGAAGCACAAGCTGGAATCAAGATTGCTGGGAGAAATATCAATAACCTCAGATATGCAGATGACACCACCCTTATGGCAGAAAGTGAGGAAGAACTAAAGAGCCTCTTGATGAAAGTGAAAGAGGAGAATGAAAAAGTTGGTGTAATGCTCAACATTCAGAAAACTAAGATCATGGCATCCATACCCATCACTTCATGGCAAATAGATGGGTAAACAGTGGAAGCAGTGGCTGACTTTATTTTCTTGGGCTCCAAAATCACTGCAGATGGTGATTGCAGACATGAAATTAAAAGACACTTACTCCTTGGAAGGAAAGTTATGACCAGCCTAGACAGAATATTAAAAAGCAGAGACATTGCTTTGCCAACAAAGGTTCATCTAATTAAGGCTATGGTTTTTCCAGTGGTCATGTATGGATGTGAGAGTTGGACTATAAAGAAAGTTGAGCACCGAAGAATTGATGCTTTTGAACCGTGGTGTTAGAGAAGACTCTTGAGAGCCCCTTGGACTGCAAGGAGATCCAACCAGTCCATCCTAAAGGAGATCAGTCCTGGGTGTTCATTGGAAGGACTGATGTTGAAGCTGAAACTCAAGTACTTTGGCTACCTGATGTGAAGAGACTCATTTGAAAAGACCCTGATGCTGGGAAAGATTCAGAGCAGGAGGAGAGGGGGATGACAAAGGATGAGATGGTTGGATGGTGTCACCAACTCGATGGACATGGGTTTGGGAGGACTCCAGGAATTGGTGATGGACAGGAAGGCCTGGCATGCTGCAGTTCATGTGGTCGCAAAGAGTTGGACATGACTGAGCGACTGAACTGAACTGAATCAGGTCATAAAAAATTAGTAGCATCTTGGGCACTCTTTCTCCCTCACACGATTCCTCACTTAAGAGGGAATAATCTGTATGCTGTGGCAAGCCTTAGGGAGAGCCCTTGGTGAGGAACTGATGGCTCCAGCCAACAGCTAATATTGGTCTCTTTCTTAAAAATTAATTAATCAATTTTAATTGGAGGATCATTCCTTTACAATATTGTGATGGTTTTTGCCATTCACTGACATGAATCAGCCATGGGTACACATGTTTCTCCACATCCTCAACTCCCCTTTCACCTGCCTCCCCACTCAATTCCTCTGGGTTGTCCCAGAGCACTGGCTTTGGGTGCCCTCTGGTCTCTTAATTGAGTTTGAAAGTGAGATCTTCTTCCAGTGGAGTCATGAGATAACTGGAGCTCCATCCAAACTTTAATTGTAGCAGTGAAGAGATTCTCAGACTTTTAGGTACTTAGCTAAACCATTCCTGGATTTCTGAGCCAAAAAAACTGTGGGGTTATAACTGTTTGTTGCTTTAAGTTGTTAAATTTGGGGGTAATTTGTTCCTCTGAAAATACAACAAATACAGCTTTCATCTTTCCCTACTTACAGCCACAACCTTGACATTCAAAATGTATTCCATGGATCAGTAACATCCATGAATTTTTTAGAAATGCAGAATCTCAGGCCCCTTATATAACCTCCTAAATTAGAGTCTGAATTTTTATAAATTTCCTAGGTGATTTTTAGACTAATTAAAGTTGAGATGTTACAGTCTAGAAAGAATTGTTTTAACCAGAGGTAGGGAATGGGTACCAGAAAAAAAAGAAAAAGATGGTTGATAAATAACAAAAGGTCTATTGATACTAAATAAAATTTCTCAGAAGAAGATTAAGATTGGGTAAAAGCATATTGCAGAAAAAAATTTCTTGGAGTTATTAGAATCTCACATCATCAATTACTTAGCCTCATGGAATTTGAACCTTGAAATGCAAAGAAGCAACAATGATGAATCCATTGGTTTATTTCCATAAGAAATAAACTTTGACAAGATAAATGACAGAGAGGCAAAAATAAATAGGAAAACTTTCAGTGAAAAGCTTTGACCATTTTACTGTAACAGCCAACATTTCAATGTTATATCCCATTATGACATGAACTCCAAACCATTACTCTCCAAAGATGTTGTGCCAGTGCATTTTTCGTAATAGCAACCTAATCAATTTTGAGGTCTTTTTTATGTTCTCTTTTTCTTAATTCAGAAAAATTGCATGCTGTATGATCTTATAAGTGAATAACTTGCTTAAAGAGAAGTCTTGCCTTCAGTCTGGAACAGGTCCTCAGCCTTTTCTTGAGTTTTGTGACTTCCACACTTTTCAATCAACTAGTTATTTTGTAGAAATGTTTCTGAATTTGATTTGTCTGACATTCCCTTATTATTTCCTCATTATTAGATTCAGGTTGTGTCTATTTCTCAGGAAATCACAGAGCAGTGCTTTTCTCTTGTTTCCTAGTTGCTGGTGTACAATTTCAACATGTTCTGTCACTGTTGAGGTGAACTTTGTTCACTTGAGTAGGGTGATGTCTGCCCGACATTATGAACTTTCTGTTTTACATTTTGAAATAAAAAGTGCTCGTGCCATAGTATCTTGAGACTTTGTATATTCCTTCAGAGTTTTTTTTTCATTTATTTATTTTAAATTTAATGTGTGTATGTAGATTTTAACTTTATTTGATTGAGTTTTAAGTCTTTACTATTATTCACTTTGACACATAAGTTGTCTCTGATTTGACCAGTGGGAGCCTTTTAATAATGATGGTATATGACTCCCTTATTATTTAAGCTTTCTTTCCTTCCTGACATAAGAGAGTATTTCAGGCTCATCAGATACTTTCCCTGATCCAGCCTTGGAATTATCCCTTTCTCCAGTGAACTCTCATTCCCTTTAGTGAGAGTGATGTTTAGACGCCAATACTTGGGAACTAGATGTGTTCAATGCCGTTGCCATTTTGCTGCTAACAAGTAGTGAGAAATCTGGCTCCCATTATTCTCCATATATCAATTTTTGAAATCAGTCTCCATATATTTTTACCAGCCTCCTGTCACTGGGACCACACACATCTCAGTTCCTGGCCAGAGTGTGGAATCTCCTTACTGTGTTTGGATTCCAACTCACCCTGAGCTGTCTTCTTGTATAGATGCCCTCTATACTTAAGTCTCCAAACCATGTACCGGGACACCTGCCCAGACATGGACTCCCTCTTCTCTTTACTTAAGCTCTAAACCCTACATTGGGTTGATTCTCATGCCATCTACCACTTCTTCATGGATTCTCCTGTCTTGTCACTCACAGTTTGGTACATTCCACCCTCCTTACTCTGCTCGTGCCACAACCCCACTCCTCCTCCACACTGACAGTCTCCTCACTCTTGTTCAGGTTACCTCTCTACTGGACCAATGTCCACCTACCCCTATTTTGACGCCCTATACCCAGGCCCCTTGCTCAGCATTAAAAATGGCTTTTGGTCTGAATTGTCTGGGAAGAAAAAGAAGGGGAAAGGAAGGAAAGAGGTAAAGGGAAAGACAATACACTTTTGGCAAATTATTCTTCTGCTAAATCAATCAGAGCTACTTTTTATTCTTTGCAAATAAGAAACCTGATTAAAACATGGTATAAAAAAGAGCTTCCTTTCAGGAAGGCTTTTCACAAGCAATTTATACAGCTGCCATTAGTAATTGGTGATCTAGAGCAACAGCATATGGGAATCCAGTGAGACAGTCGCCACCAAGGGATACTAGGAAATGGATAGGAACATGTTAAAAATGCAGGCAGGAACTCTGAACCACAAATATAAACCATCAGTATCAAGGAGGACCTGGTCCTTGATCGGTTCCTTTTACGGTAATATATTTCCTGTCAAGAGAGGGACAGGTTGTTGAGCTAGACTCACCTTGGGCATCCGAGGACTATAGAGGAGCAACTAACAGGAGTAAGGAGTGAAGGGATGGAAAAGAGGAAACTTCCTGGTAAGAGAAACTTGACTGACATATCTGTCACCTCCCATGTGGCAGAAATTGTGCCAAGTGATGTCTCACACGTATCTTTGGATGCTCACAGCAACCCTGTAAGGTCGGTTTTGTTTTACCTCTATATATAGTTGAGGAAGTTTAAATATTTTTCCAAGATGGCACAGTTCTTAGACATCTGTTCTAAAGATATGGTTTGAATTCTACTTGCCTAATTCCATGCTACCAATATTTTCATCACACCCAACAGTAAACTTGCTATTTTGTTTGATTACATTAGAGTAATATTCTCTCTCACACACACATACACAAACACATATAAATTCTGGTTTCATTAAGCATTCTTAAAATCATTCTTAAAATTTTTTACATTTCATTATTTCTAGTGGTTGATATATGATTGTTTTATAATTAATTATTATTGATGGATTCACATAATTTGTAATATGTTTCCCTTGTTATTCATTTGAAACCATCTGATGTCTCAACATTTAGTGCATTTGAATTAGGAAGTATTGGTTCTTAACTTTTTTTGGGGACTTTGTCTTGTCAAAAAATCATAAAATCTCTCATTCTTTCTCATACACACATTATAATTTTAGTGGAAGAAAAATTTGAGATAAAAACCTATACCTGCACTATTAATGTAAAATAGTATTAGAAATAGTTTTAAATTTCATTTATTTAATTATCATCTCTCTCACAAACCCCTGGATTCATTTGGTTTCAAATGATGGTCATTTATTAAAGAAAGTGCTGATCAGGAAGGAGGAATACATAAAGAAATATGTTCTTATATATTTTATATTATTACTTTTTCAGATTACTATGATGATTATTTGTCAGTTAATTCTTTTTTGTGTGTCATAGTGCATGGCTTATTTATAAGCATCTAACTACTATAATCTGTTTTTCCACCCACACAGTGTCAATAAGATTTCATTTCTGACCTTACAAATGGAAAGCACAGCTTAATTGGTTGAACGGCAGTTTCAGTACCTCAAGTATTCGGTCAATCTTGTTTCATTCAACTAAAGGTCAGGAATATGTACACACAGGCAAATATGTTTTTCACGCTGGGAAAATAGATAGGTTAAAGCAATGCAGTAGTTACGGGTGTTGAATATTGACAGTCTAATAAAAAGTTACGAGAAAATATTTCATATAACCTTCAAATAGTAGCCATATTAATAGGACTTAGGGCAGTGATTAATGCTTCCATAATCCATTATCATTAATGTAATTACTCAGAGAAGAAATAAGAATTTTAGGGGAAAAGAATCTATATCCATTTCAAGTGCCTGTGTGAACATATGCCAAATTCAACTTTTGTTTTCATTTCTATTAACTTGATTTAATTAGTTGACTGTTAGTTGACATACAGCCTCAATGTTTACTTAAAACTAAGAAACTGTAGCCTCACTGAAATATTTGTAGCTAAAAATCAACCATAGTGGAAGGAATTATTGATTTTCAGAATTCATGTTGCTTTTAAGTTTTTATTTATTAGTCTGGGAATTTCTAAAATGATTGTTCAGTGTCATATGTTTGATTTGTTTGGAGATTTAGTGCTGCCTATTTCAGCAGATGAGTTCGCATATTAGAAATCACAACTCTTTTATAAAAAAAAAAACAGATGGTTCAGCATCTTGACTTCTGTAATGACCAAGCCTCACATTTCAGAGACTTGTGAATCTTTCTGCTTCTTCACTCAGCCCTTCTGATATGTCTACCCAAGTATTATATATAGTGCTATACATAGGGCAAGGACAGAGAGAAAATTTCTTCCTGAGCCCTGCAGGCAATCATTTTATACCCTGAAGCATGATGTTTGATTGCTCTTATTATCTGAGTTTCCATTCCTAATACAGTTGTCAGTGCTCACAAAATCAACCAGGCCTTTGTAAACATGCAGCTCTAGAATGGGACTTACCCTCTAGTTACAGCAAATTTCATTGACAGTCTTTGTCCTTTGCAAGATGACATTGCATACTTCACAATTTTATGAACTGAGATGTGACACTTAGCTACTGCTGCTTCCTCAAAAATTGAGCATAGAACTATACAAAAGAAAAAATCACTGATAAATTCTCAGTGAAATTTCAAAAAGTTCCTGAAACTTGGTGGTGGTGGTGGTGGTTTAGTTGCTAAGTCATATGAACTCTTGCCACCATTTTGACTGTAGCCCACTAGAATCCTCTGTCCATGGGATTTCCCAGGCAAGAATACTGGAGTAGGTAACCATTCTCTTTTCTAGGGGATCTTCCCGACCCAGGGATCAAACCCAAGTCTCCTGCATTGCAGGTGAATTCGTTGCACTGAGCCACCAGGAAAGTGCCCCCTGCTGAAACTTAATGCAAGGTAAATATGATTTTGCCTAAGTTAATAAACAGGTTACTTTCTCCATCTTCTCTCTTGCCTGTTTATTTTATACTCACAAAAGCTGATCTACTAAAGAGCTCCATGTTTCCAAGTCATCAAACTACATTCACATATAAGCTCCCTCCCCTTTTCCAGCAAAATGCCCTGCCAGTGACCTGTATGTTGCTAAATCAAATGATTTGTATTATGTTCTCATCCTATCTGACCTATCCGCAGATTCAGCACAATTTGGAACACATCCAATTTGGAACACTTCACTCCCTCTCTTGGTTTCCTCTACATCAGATTGCCCTGATTTTCCTACCACCTTTCTGACTCTTTATCCCCAATCTCCTTCCCTTATCAGATACTTAAACATTGGACAGTTCATCTAGGTAGTACCAGGTCTGTGCATATTTTGCCAGTAAACTCACCTTTATGTTGATGACTCTTGAATTTATGAGTTTAACTGGAACCTTCCTCTTGATTCCAAAACTGTGTCTGTTTATCTACTTGATGTCATCACATGCGGGTGTATTCCAGGTATTTAAAATGTAATATATCCAAAAATAAATTCTTGATGTCTCCCCCATACCACCACCCTAACATCTGTTCTGTTCCCCACTTTTCCTTATCTTGCAGCTTTACAGTGTGCTTGTTATAGTGCAAAAATCTCAAAGTCTTGGAAAATAATAATGAGTAAGTTGGACATCATCCTCTCCCTTAGAAACTCATTTTCTAAAGGGGAGACAGACAAATGAAACACAGGAAAATAAAATAGTTGAAATTCATAATTTCTGTGAAGGAACAATGAAAGAATTCAGTCGGTAGCTAACTTCTACAGAGTATTATTTTAAAACGGGGAAGGCTTCTTCAGTCCTAAATTTTTTTCTGTTATGCAGTTCCTACTGTCTTTCTACCTTCTGTCAGAAGCGATTGTCAGAGCATCATGCATAGTGAACCGCCATACTTTTGTTCTCCCTTTCAGAAGTGTCCTTGACTCTGCCAAGCACATACAAATGCTGTAAGTTTTTAGAACCCAGGTCCTGCCCCCATGGGGACAACCCACAATCCTTTTACTGTTTTATCTCCTTCTTCCCTCTTAAAATACCGTCCATCTAAAAAATATTATCTCAATAGATCACTTCCTTCCCATTAATTTTACAAATGTTTTTCCTCCTGTTCTGGATCACAAATCGATCCTTTAGGAGTTTTGAAAGGCTTTAGATTTGTGGCTGTGACCTGAAAGGCCTCAACATCTAGAATAAGGATTGGAAAACTGACCCAGGCTTAAGTTTGGCCATAACCTGGTTTAGTTTATTAAAGGCTGTGCAAAAACAGATGAATATGCATTAAAGAGTGTATGTGACCTGCAAAACCTAAAATATTTACAATCTCATCCTTGACAGAAAAAAAGCTGTTTGCTGACTACTACTCTAGAACATGGAGCTAGGAATCTTAAGAAATAAACTGGAAATAAAATTTTGGTACACTAAAATGAATATGGATAAATTTAGACTTCTGGTTATTCTCTCTCTCTTCTCACTGTCTCTCTTCTCCCCCACCTCCTTTCTCTTGACAGTACTAAGCACTGGGATCAGGAATGTCATATCATCTGGAATAACTCTCCAGGGACTTGCATAATGGCTTGCTTGCCTTCTTTGGTGGCTTTGGGATTCCATTAGTTCTCAGCTTCTTCAAATATTAGTCTCAAGGGAGTCTTGGCTCTGAACTAATTTGACTTCTGAGGTCTTCCTCCATTCTCATGGAAGCTCAGCTCCATGTAGGCATCAAGACCTCTCTGTCAGAGAATGAGCAAAACTAAAAATTGGGAATTATGAATTACATAATTTATATTTTTTAAACTTTAGACTCAAAGACAAGAGAATTTGATTTGAAATGTTTACTCCAGAGATGATTTTGTTTCCTTTTCTTTGCTGGGTGGTTGCTCAGTGTCCGATTCTTTGCAACCTCATGGACTGTAGCCTACCAGGCTCCTCAGTCCATGGAATTTTCCAGGCAAGAGTACTAGAGTGGGTTGCCATTTCCTTCTCCAGGGGATCTTCCCAACCCAGGGATCGAACCTGAGTCTCCCACACTGCAGGCAGACGCTTTACCATCTGAGCCACCAGGGAAGCCAGAGGCTGTGTTACCTTGCTCCTTGGAAGAAAAGCTATGAAAAGCCTAGACAGATTATTAAAAAGCAAAGATGTCACTTTTCTGACAAAGGTCCATATAGTCAAAGCTGTGGCTTTTCCAGTAGTCATGTACAGATGTGAGAGTTGGAAAATAAATAAGGCTGAGCATCAAAGAATTGATGCTTTTGAACTTTGGTGCTGAAGAAGACTCTTGAGAATACCTTGGACAGCAAGGAGGTCAAACCAGTCAATCCTAAAGTAGATCGATCCTGAATACTCATTGGAAGGAGACTGATGCTGAAGCTGAAGTTCTGATACTTTGGCCCCCTAATATGAAGTGCTGACTCACTGGAAGAGATCCCAATGCTGGGAAAGATTGAGGGCAGGAGGAGAAGGGGACGACAGAGGATGATATGATTGGATGGCATCACTGATTCAATGCACGTGAGTTTGAGCATATTCTGGGAGATAGTGAAGGACAGGGAAGCATGGTGTGCTGCATTCCATGGGGTCACAAAGAGTTGGATACAACTGAGTGACTGAACAACAGTGGCAAGGCTATGTTACCAACCCAGAATTGCTCTAATCATCTTAACCTCCATTTGGGATAAGCAAATGTGATATGAGAAATCCTCCCATTTTTGAAGGTACTCCTGGCTTATTCAGTTTAAATCTCCTTGTGACATTGGTTTTCTATTTCATTTTCTATTCTCTACTCTTTTTCTTTTCATTTTTTAATCCTTAAGATTTCTACTACTTTTCTATGAGCTCAGAATGCATTAAAATATGCTTTATCCATATTTCCTACTACTTGAGTACATCTGGTATTTTATGAACTCTGCTACCCCAAGCAAGAGCTAGGGGTATTCTGAAATTTTCAGCTAGGACATATTTTCAAAATGTAATTCTGAATATTTTGCTCTTTTTATAAATTTTATAAAGATACTTCAATACTCTTTAAATAAAACCCATACTTCTTTAATTGGCCATGCAAAAGCTGTTCTATAACTTCTCCAAATTCCACCTTCATGCTTTCCCTCTAATGATCAAGTTCTGGCCATACTGCTCTTTAATCATTCAGTCACTTTCTGGCTGCTTCTGGTCAATCAGGTCTGGGCTTACATGGCACTCTTAAATTTCTTCCTGTAGCTGGATAGGTCCTCTTACTGTGTGGTTGCTTCACAGCTACAATTTGCTTGTACTTACCACAACTTGCAATTATATGTTCATGTTGGAGGGCAGAACCAGTTTATTTTTATTTTTAATAATCATCTGACTGCACATAAGTTGACAGAGTTCAATAAATTCAGTAAATATTGTCACATGAATGAATGAACATGTGGAAAAATGAAAACTTCTGACTTATGACAAATAATTTTCTCTAAGATTCAAACTAAAACATAAAACAAAATCAGGTCCTAGTATATCTAGGTTCAATGAAAATGGAGTGGTTTTGAGTTATTTAATAATGATAATTATCAAAAGCTTTCCTTAAGCTGGTACCTCTGAGTAACATTCAAAATGATTGGAATAGTTTCTGATCCCAGAGGGGTCAGCAGATGACACTGAGGAATGTACAATAAAAGTTTTAAAAAGAGTTATTCCTGTCCCACTCTCATTCGAGCATGTGTTCTAATAAGGCAATAATTCTTTTGTTTTCCTCTAGGTTTTCTTTTTTTTTTTTTAACAACACATTGTAGCATTCCTCTCTTGAGTATAAGCTTCCTCAGGACATGAAAATGCATTTAGTGTCAACCTAGTTTTTAACATTCCAGAATGATTACTAAAAGGAGAGAGAAAAACAAGGAATGGAGAGAAAAAAAATATTTATAAACAATAGAGTTACATGCAGTATACCTGACTGTGCTAAACCCTCATCAGAGCTAGAAAAAAGGATACTCTTTACTAAGAATGCTAACATTTTCAAACAACCACTTAAATCAGAGCATGGGTTAGTGCATATTTTCCAAGGGACTCTATTTCCAGTCAGAATCAGACATTTTCTGACAATGGGCAATTACCTTACATTTTTTCAACTGCCATTTCAACTGCTATCACGGTGTCCAATCCTCAATGAATTTTGAAGCAATTTCAAACCTCTCACAATTTTCAATGATTTAATTAAACAGCCTAGTTCTATCAGGAAGTTACTGTTCTCTAAAATTTCAACATATCAGTAATATTAAGATTTCTTTGGACACCTTTTTAGTGAACTTCCAGGATAGTAAATGAGCCAACAGGTTTTTCGGCCATCTAGTTCCTCAGAATTGCACTATTAATTTATCAAAGAACTTCCAGCTGCCCAAATATTATCTTTAAACAAAAACACATTTATTTCATTAGTTATTAAATTGTAATCTCTTGACTCTCTTTAAATTTTTTAATTTACTGGTCTTCAACTATGTATTGCTCATATATCACTGAAAAGAATTAAGAAAAATATCATATTTGTCATACTTTTAATGTTCACTATATATTTTATTATATATTTAAATAACTTCAAAATATACAGTTCTGGCAAAAATTACAGCCTTACGTTTTTTAACAAAATGGTTAAACTATTCTTTTAAATATCTCCGATGGGATCTAAACAGTGATAGTGATTTAATGCTACATAATCTTATTAAAAGTACATGAACAAGATTTTCTTATATAATGAAACGTTTACATCATTCCTTTTTCTCCTGCTGAAAAAATTTTCTACAACTAAGGGAGAAAGAAAAGGCCACACTGAGATGGGTAGGGGGGCGCAGTTCAGTTCAGTTGCTCAGTCGTGCCTGACTCTTTGCGACCCCATGAATCGCAGCACGCCGGGCCTCCCTGTCCATCACCATCTCCCAGAGTTCACTCAGACTCACGTCCATTGAGTCCGTGATGCCATCCAGCCATCTCATCCTCGGTCATCCCCTTCTCCTCCTGCCCCCAATCCCTCCCAGCATCAGAGTCTTTTCCAATGAGTCAACTCTCCACATGAGGTGGGCAAAGTACTGGAGCTTCAGCTTCAGCATCATTCCTTCCAAAGAAATCCCAGGGCTGATCTCCTTCAGAATGGACTGGTTGGATCTCCTTGCAGTCCAAGGGACTCTCAAGAGTCTTCTCCAACACCACAGTTCAAAAGCATCAATTCTTCGGCGCTCAGCTTTCTTCACAGTCCAACTCTCACATCCATACATGACTACAGGAAAAACCATAGCCTTGACTAGACAGACCTTAGTCAGCAAAGTAATGTCTCTGCTTTTGAATATGCTATCTAGGTTGGTCATAACTTGCTGGGGGCCAGTGTGAGGGACTCCGCCCATGGCAAAGGTCATGAGGAAGGAGGCTTGGCATACACAAAGGCGTGATCAAGCCTCAGGAAACCCCCGTTCCTGAGCATCTAACCCCAAAACCAGAGTCTGTTTTATGCTCTCACCTACACCTCTGACTTTACGGGGGGCCCTCCCCCATAACCGTTTCTCTCGGAGGAGTAAACGCGCAGCTCCAAGTCAATAAAAATTCCTGGGTGTGACAAGAGTGTTTCAGCTTACGGACTGCTCTGAAGGTTATCTAGTCCGCCTGTATAGGTTTGTCCGGCCACATGTGATTGTTTACAGCCTCCCAACCTGATGAGAGGCACGAGATGTTTTAGACTTACTAAAGGCAAATTCTCTTGGGGATTTGGAAATTATTAGTATAGTGGGTTGGTTAGGAATTATATTGGTGAAGGGTTTTTCATTTGTTGTGTCAATAATTGCTGCTAATTCCCTGCTCTGGGTGGGACAAGGATGTCTCAGGTCAAACCTCTCTGCTGACAGACTAGCTTGTGTGACAGGATTATCCATACTCCTGACACATGATTGTTTACTACCTCTTAACCATAAACAGCACAAAGAGTTTTGGAGTATTTTGAGAGTCTTAATTAGCATAGGGCTTTTTCTTCTTGTTGAGTCAATGATTGCCGCCAGGCCTCCATATCCTTAGGCACCTGGGAATATATTAATCAATGTATTTGGACTATAGAAAAGGAAATATAGTAGTTTTTAAGGTTAGCAATACTAGACTTTTTGAGTTAATGAATTTTCTCTTTTGGAATAGATCACTGTACTTTGTTATAAATCACTGTGTCCTTGCTATGTAAAAATGTAACTTTATCACTATCTTAAGACTAAATAGATCTTAAGGGGAACATTGGTGAAAGGATTTTCATTTGTTGGGCTGATGTTTGCTGCTAAATCTCCATGTTCCCTGCCCTTATAATGAATATAACTAACATATAGGAGAAATAAGCATTAACCTTTAAGCATATAGGATAAATAAGTATTAACCTTTAAGATTAATCATGTTAACCTTGGGTTAAATAAATTCCTTTCTTGATTGTAACTCACTACACCCTCACCCTATAGGAATGTAACTTTATTTGGAGGGTGGTACCTGGTTTAAGAAAAAACACCCTTGGAAAAAAATAAGTTTTTTGGTTATCAGAAAGAAAGGATCATTAATGTCAGCGGGTCTCATGGCCAGAAGATGATGTAATATTCCTAAGACCTTTTTTTATACATTTATGTGAAGCACCTGATTTTGATAAAGGTCAGGACTGCTGACCCCCGCGTGACTCTGTATTCATCCCTATGTGTAACAAAAGGTATATAAGCAAACCCAAAAATAAAGAAATTGGATCAGTTTCCAGAAAGACTGATTCCCCCATGTCGCTTCTTTCTTGCTCCCATTTCTCTGGCTGAATTCCCATCTGGATTCAGCCTCCTTTTCTCCACTACACTATCTCCTACTACACTATCCGTTTCTAATCTCTCTCTATATCTGTAATTAAATATGTATTTTTCCAAAGACGCCGACGCCGTCCCCCCACCTTCGAATCACCCTAAATCTACTGGGGCTGGACCCCGGCAACAACTTTTCTTCCAAGGAGTAAGTGTCTTTTAATTTCATGGCTGCAGTCACCATCTGCAGTGATTTTGGAGCCCAAAAAATAAAGTCTGACACTGTTTCCACTGTTTCCCCATCTATTTCCCATGAAGTGGTGGGACCGGATGCCATGATCTTAGTTTTCTGAATGTTGAGCTTTAAGCCAGCTTTTTCACTCTCCTCTTTCACTTTCATCAAGAGGTTTTTTTAGCTCCTCTTCACTTTCTGCCATGAGGGTGGTGTCATCTGCATATATGAGGTTATTGATATTTCTCCCGGCAATCTTGATTCCAGCTTGTGTTTCTTCCAGTCTGGCGTTTCTCATGATGTACTCTGCATAGAAGTTAAATAAGCAGGGTGACAATATACAGCCTTGACGCACTCCTTTTCCTATTTGGAACCAGTCTGTTGTTCCAGGTCCAGTTCTAACTGTTGCTTCCTGGCCTGCATACAGATTTCTCAAGAGGCAGGTCAGGTGGTCTGGTATTCCCATCTCTTTCAGAATTTTCCACAGTTTACTGTGATCCACACAGTCAAAGGCTTTGGCATAGTCAATACAGCAGAAATAGATGTTTTTCTGGAACTCTCTTGCTTTTTCCATGATCCAGCGGATGTTGGCAATTTGATCTCTGGTTTCTCTGCCTTTTCTAAAACCAGCTTGAACATCAGGGAGTTCACAGTTCACGTATTGCTGAAGCCTGGCTTGGAGAATTTTGAGCATTACTTTACTAGCATGTGAGATGAGTGCAATTGTGTCATAGTCTGAGCATTCTTTGGTATTACCTTTCTTTGGGATTGGAATGAAAACTGACCTTTTCCAGTCCTGTGGCCACTGCTGAGTTTTCCAAATTTTCTGGCATATTGAGTGCAGCACTTTCACAGCATCATCTTTCAGGATTTGAAACAGCTCAACTGGAATTCCATCAGCTCCACTAGCTTTGTTCGTAGTGATGCTTTCCAAGGCCCACTTGACTTCACTTTCCTAGATGTCTGGCTCTAGACTAGTGATCACACCATCATGATTATCTGGGTCATGAAGATCTTTTCGTACAGTTCTTCCATGTATTCTTGCCACCTCTTCTTAATATCTTCTGCTTCTGTTAGGTCCATACCATTTCTGTCCTTTATCGAGCCCATCTTTGCATGAAATGTTCCCTTGGTATCTCTAATTTTCTTGAAGAGATCTTTAGTCTTTCCCATTCTATTGTTTTCCTCGATTTCTTTGCATTGATCGCTGAAGAAGGCTTTCTTATCTCTTCTTGCTGTTCTTTGGAACTCTGCATTCAGATGCTTATATCTTTCCTTTTCTCCTTTGCTTTTCACCTCTGTTCTTTTCACAGCTATTTGTAAGGCCTCCCCAGACAGCCATTTTGCTTTTTTGCATTTCTTTTCCATGGGGATCGTCTTGATCCCTGTCTCCTGTACAATGTCATGAACCTCACTCCATAGTTCATCAGGCACTCTATCTATCAGATCTAGGCCCTTAAATCTATTTCTCACTTCCACTGTATAATCATAAGGGATTTGATTTAGGTCATACCTGAATGGTCTAGTGGTTTTCCCTACTTTCCTCAATTTAAGTCTGAATTTGGTAATAAGGAGTTCATGATCTGAGCCACAGTCAGCCCCTAGTCTTGTTTTTGTTGAATGTATAGAGCTTCTCCATCTTTGGCTGCAAAGAATATAATCAATCTGATTTCGGTGTTGACCATCTGGTGATGTCCATGTGTAGAGTCTTCTCCTGTGTTGTTGGAAGAGGGTGTTTGCTATGACCAGTGCATTTTCTTGGCAAAACTCTTATTAGTCTTTGCCCTGCTTCATTCCGCATTCCAAGGCCAAATTTTCCTGTTACTCCAGGTGTTTCTTGACTTCCTACTTTTGCATTCCAGTCCCCTATAATGAAAAAGACATCTTTTTTGGGTGTTAGTTCTAAAAGGTCTTGTAGGTCTTCGCAGAGAGGCAGTCTAATCAGAATCCACACCTCAGATATGACAGCTTGTGAGCAGAAGGGATATCACAACTATGGAGCTTTCCCTAGGAGCAAGGGGTCAGACTCCCCAACCTGGGGACCTATATTGGGAAGACAAATTCCCTTGGCATCTGACTTTGAAAACCAGTGAGGCTAATATCTCAGAGAGTGGGAGGGATGAGGAAAACCGAGACTCTACTCTTGAAGGGCTCATGCACAACCCACCTGCTCAGTGTCCCAGTGTAGAGGCAGCAGCTTGAAATGTGCTTGGGTCATATGAGAGGGAGACTCATTGACTAATTTCAGGTAGAGATCTGGTGGAACTTTTTCTGAGGATGGAAGCACTAGCAGGCATGATCTTTTCTATTTTATGCTTTTAGTCTTATTCTATCTAGCTGCCCAGGTACCGTTTAAGTCACTCTCCTAGTTAACACCTTGAGCCTTTCCCAGGTTTTTCTGAAGACCAGTCCCACCATCCAGTCTCTCTGGCTGCTGCTCCAAAACAGCTCGTACCTCATCCTACCTGGGATGAAAAAGTATGTTCATCCCTATGTTCACTACACCATTATTTATAATAGTCAAGATCTGGAAGAAAGCAAAATGTCCATGGATAGATGAATGGATAAAGAAGATGTGACATTAAAATGGAATATCAGCCAGCCATATGAAAGAATGGAATATTTCCATTTATAAAAGCATGGATGGACCTAGGGCATATAATAGGGCTTCCCTGGTGGATCAGTGGTAAAGAAACCACCTGCAATGCAGGAGATCGTTTAAAATCCTTAAACAATTTAATTATACCAAACACTTTTTTACTTAGAGGCAACTTTTAGACCTGATATAATCAGAGAACAGAAATATCATTAATTTAATCATACCTTTGCCTATACAATATTTTTAATAAAATATTATTATATTACCACACTCATTGAACATACTTTCGTGGGAACCTTGGAACATCAGATTTAGTTTATTCAGACTATTTGGAAAATGTCTATCATGAAACCTAGTTGACAAAGCCATATCTCATTGTTAACTTAATCAGCCAAATCAGACTTGCCACCTGTCATAAAAAATTTAGCTTTATTTTTTTCAGTTCTAAAAATATGTTAATACACTTTACTATGACACTGTCTCACTTTTGAATTCCAAGAAAGTTAAAGAATAGATGCTTTACATGAGTTTGCCTTCTAAATGAAATAAAACATGACATTTTAATGTTTCTTTCTGATAATAATATCTTTGCTAGCATGGAACTCGATATTATTGTTTTTGATGATGATAAGGGGAAGTGTCAAAGTGAAGGGAAAATGGCTTAGTTGTGTCCGACTCCTTGCAACCTCATGGAGCAGCCCGCTAGGCTCCTCTTTCCATGAAATTCTCCAGACAAGAATATTGGAGTGGGTAGCCGTTCCTTTCTCCAGGGGATCTTCCTGATCAAACCTGGGTCTCCTGCATTGCAGGCATATTCTTTACCATCTGAACCACCAGGGTAGGGGAAGGAGAAATGAAGTCATTAGACGAAAAATTTTTATTATCACTACTACTCTTTCATATAGGTGAATTCAGAACATTCTAACACCTCACTTTGTTGATAACAAGGAAAGACAAAGAGCTGTTCTGAGGTTTATAATGTCTTAGTTCAAAGAACTTAAGGGTTAACAGCAGTATTTCAATTTCCTGTGTTTGGTATTTCAAAGGACTTATACTCAAGAGCAAAACATCACATGATGGATGTAAAAGTGAAAGAAAAGCCATTGAGGATGGGGGCGTAGCAGTGGTACACTAGTATGTGTTTATCAACTGACTCCAAAAAAAGGCACATGGGTATGTACATACATAAGTTATTATAAATTTTACTGATCTAAAGGATGTGTAGCATACATTTTGCAGATAACAATAGTCTTCATTGTAAATTCTGTATAGGGAATTGATTCTCATAGGATGTTTTTGTTGATTTTTGCTAAACTGTTGTGTTTATAACCAACCATTGACTACAATTGATGTCTGTGTGTGGTTCTGTCATGAATGTTGATTAATACTTTGATTACAATAACAGGAAAGATGGAAGTGAAACAACAAAGACATGTTGGAACTTGACTTGTTTGTCAATGATATGCCTGATTTCTTTGCTGAATCAGATCATAGTTTGAAATCTTAGAGGAATATTTCCTCAAATTTTTTATACTATGTGCAGTGTAATGTACACTTTTAAATTTTATCTGAGTTATTAACATTTTCTCCTTCACTTTCTTATTTCTCTTTTTCTTTCTGGGTGGGGGATGAGTGGGTGAACTGCACCATGCAGCTTGTGGGATCTTAGTTCCCTGGCTGGGGATTGAACTTGGACTGCCCATGGAAGTGAAAGTGCTATCCTAACCACTGGGATACCAGGGAACTTCCTCTCCCTTTCTTAGGCATAGCTAATCAGCAAACAATAAATCAAGCTCTCCTTTGCAGTGTTTTTTGACTTTTTTAGTGATTTTTAAGCTACATACCACTACATGTGGAATTTGAAAAAGATATGGAGTGCTATTTCATAATTTTCTAACAAACAGATACAGTAGATATAAATAATTTCAGAAAGATAAATAATAGTAGAAAAGAGTAAAATTAAAGGAATATGGTGAGTTCTGAGTATTTATCTTTGGTTTTTAATATAGATTGTAAGTTTATATTAATTTTTGGTAATAGCTGAGTTCAACAACTGAATTGCAAAATTTCTGAAAATTTGATCATTGATTCTTAGGATACAGTATGAACCAGTTCTATTCTACTATTGCAGGGAAGTCTAACAGCATAATTCTTTGACTACGGATGAGTAGAAAAGAGGACTTGTGGACATGGGAATCCAGAAGTTGAGTCTCTGAATTTCCTAAGGGAATTGTTTTTAGATATCCCAGTTTATAATTTTCTGTCATATTTTTTCATATAGTCATTTAGATGGCATTTTCTTTCTTTCTTTCTTTTCTTTTTTCTGCGGTACTTTTTCATTAACATTGAAAATGATGTTTCTCTTTATTCAAGGCAAAAATAATCCAGACCTTGTTATTACCAATGCAGGAATTTTAGATCTAACTGTATCTATTATTCATGTCCCAGTAGTGGTATTATACAGTTCCACCCTTGCCTAGGAGTCATGGTGGGTGGAGCACACTCTCCTACCTGAGATGCTGGGTTTTCCACCCTTGCCTAGGAGTCACTCTGAACTCCATTCGAATAAGAACTCTTGCTTGCCTCAGATAGTGGGAATGCTATCAACTGAGGAACTTCAGCTGACAGCCCATGAGGGGATTGCTTTGGCTCTAAAGAGGCTTCTTACCCAAGTTCATGCACTTCCAGGGGTGACTTATATCCAAAGACTGGCTGAGGTGTAATTGAAAGGCCCCAGACATTTTGCCAGAATGGGTAGCAGTTTGATGGGCCATTTCAGCTAGAACTGTGAGTTTGGATGACTCTATTAATTTGCCTTATAGCTCAACTTCTCCCACTTCTCAATCCTACTTCTCCTTTCTTCCATGGGTATTGATCCTGAGAAGGCTTCAGCATAAACAAACTGAATGATAAACTCTTGCTCAGAGTTTGCTTTCTGAAGAACCAAAATTGCAACAAGTCATGTCAGAAGTGGTCTGGAAAAATAAGCAATAATATAGGATTTGGAGGCTGGATTACTCACCACCCAGTTGGAAATGACATTCTTATCATCGGTGGTTAAGTAGGGCACCAATAAACCCTGGTAAAAGTGGTGGTTTAATTGTTAAAATTCCAAACGTGATGGATTTGTCCACATATACCTAGGAAAGAGAAAACATTCACTGTTGCAGTGTATCAAGCATTTGAAAGGTTTGAGAAAAATTATATCCAAAAGAGAAATGAGATTGAATGTCAATTGCTAACTATACCGACACTCTAGAAAAATATAATGACAGCCTGAGAGTGATTGACTGGCAATTGGAAATTGTCAGGTCGGTTTATTTCTCTCCCTTGGTTCTTGACTCACTGTAGCAAAGATCTGGAACAATGAACTAATTACAGCTCAAGCAGGCAATATTTCTTTGCTCTTGTCTCAGTGTAGCAAGGATTTGAAATATCAGACTAGTTACAGCTCAGTTACAGCTCAAGCAGACAGAACTTTTATTAAACAGACAGTGATAGTACACTTCAAAGATGTGGAGGCAAGCCAACCCTAAAGGGGAAGCTGTGATCCCTCTGGGCTTACCTTCTTATACTTCCCATCTCCTCCTCTTGGTTTTGCCCTGTGCAAAATAGGGCTTATACCCACCACCAATCAGGAAAGGGAATACAAATGGGCATATGCTCAAGGCCAACCAGGGAAGAGAGCATATCTGGGCACATGTAAAATAGGGATTTTACATATTCATCTAGGTGGGCTTGGGCTGAGAGTTTTAACAACAGGCTCTATTGCGCATGTCTTTCCCATAATTCAGTTTGTTGTAATCAGATGTATGTATGCACAGAGTATTTGTTGTTGTTCAGTCATTAAATTGTGTCTGTCTCTGTGAGACTCCATGGATTGCAGGATGCTAACCTCTGACCTTCACTATCACCTGGAGTTAGTTCAAACTAATGTTCATTGAGTCAATGATGCCATCAAAATATCTCATCCTCTGCTGCCCCCTTCTCCTCTTGCCCTCAGTTTTTCCCAGGATCAGGGTCTTTTCCAATGAGTTGGCTCTTTGCATCAGTGGTCAAATAGTGGAGCTTCAGCTTCAGTATCAGTCCTTCCAATGAATAGTCAGGGTTGATTTCCTTTAGGATTGACCACTTTGATCTCCTTACTTTCCAAGGGACTCTTAAGAGTCTTCTCCAGCACTGCAATTTGAAAGCATCAATTCTTTGGCCCTCAGTCTTCTTTAAGGTCTAACTCTCATATCCCTACGTGACTACTGGAAAAACCATAGCATATAGAACTTTGTCAGGAAACTGATGTCTCTGCTTTTTAATACACTGTTCAGGTTTGTCATAGTTTTTCTTTCAAGGAGCAGGCAAATTTTAATTTCATGCCTGCAGTCAATGTCCACAGTGATTTTGGGCCCAAGAAAATAAAATCTGCCACTGTTTCCTTTCTCCCCAACTATTTGCAATGAAATGATGGGACCAGATGCCATTATCTTAGTTTTCTGAATGCTGAGTTTTAAGCCAATTTTTTTCACACTCCTCTTTCATCATCATCAAGAGGCTCTTTTTCTTTTTTGCTGAGTGTACAAACCATACTCAGCAAAAAAAGAAAAAGTGTCAATCCTAAAAGGTCACATGCTACATGATTCAATTTATTTTACATTTTGAAATAGCAAAATTTTTTAAATTAGAGAGATTAGTAGTTGCCTTGGTTACACACCAGGGGTAGGGTGGGGTGAGGAGAAGGAAGCAAGCATGGTAATAAAAGGTCAATAGGTTGAATTCTTGTGATAATAAAACTGTTCAGCATCTTGACTGTGGTTATAGATACACAAGCCTACATGGTAATATTGTATAAGACTAAATACACACACACAAATGAGTATAAGCAAAATGGGAAATCTGAATAAAATCAATTGGTGGCTTGTATCAATATCAGTGTACTGATTTTGATATTATCCTATAGATTTGAAAATATTACCATTGGTGTAAACTGATTCAGTTAAATGTTGGATTCCTCTACTATTTTTAATTAAAAAATCAAATGTCCAGTAGTACTTAACCCAGGGTTGGAAGTAAGATTAAAGATTTTAAAAACTATTAATGTAATTTACTATATTAAAAAATTAAAAGGGAAGGATTCTGGTACCTTTGCAAACTATACATAATTTTTTATATTTCTGATGCTAAGTTCTTATTAAAACAAATAAGCAAAACATCAAAACAAGCCATCTTCTTGGTAATTAAGCTGAGGATAAAAATAAACTTCTTAACTGGGTGATCAAATGTCTATGCAATTTTTTCATAACAAGTACCTTGCCTAATCATAAAATACTAGAAATATACTCACTGAAGCAGACAATAGCACTAAAAACTCCAGCTTCTCCTCAATGTCGTTCTATAGATGCAATCCAATGTCAAGAAAATAAACTTTAATAAGATTTAAAAGTGATGATAATACAACATAAGCTATCTTACTTGCAACTGATATGATTGCCTAGGGAAAAATAATATGCAACACAATTAATTAAAATCTATTAGGCCCAATAAAAGAAAAGTGGTCAGAGTAAAGATAAACTTACAAAAATTCATAGCTTTTCTGTTTAGCAGAAATAACCAGTCAGGAAATGATCAAATAGAAAAAAAAAAAAAAAAGCAAAACACTACATCTAGAAAAGCAATAAAAACTGTAAAGACTCTAGAAATAAACTTAAGAAGTTTGCAAGCTCATTGAGGGACATAAGAAGGAACTGAATTAATGGAAAAATATTCCATGTTATTGGACGGGATGGAGTTCTGTTTTTTTGGAGAGATTACTAAGTTACTGGATGGGAAGACCAAAAAAATTTTTTTAAGTCAGTTTCCAAAAATTAAATTATTTATTCAGTAAATATTCTGTTGAAAATCTCAAAGGAATCTTTTCTGTAACTTGATTTAAAAATTCATTTGGAAGAAAAACATTAGCCAAAGAAATTTTGAAAAGAATACTAAATACTGCTCATATCCAAATATTCTACCAGTATTTTTGAACACATTATATTCAAGGGTGGATAATTTCTATGTTTGGGAAACTGCTTCAGGACACTGAGATGTATGGCAATTTTCTCAACTTATTCATAAGAGTTGAAAACTCTGATACTAGAGTAAGTGAGTGAAGTCACTCAGTCGTGTCCGACTCTTTGGTACCCCATGGACTGTAGCCTACCAGGCTCCTCCTTCCATGGGATTCTCCAGGCAAGAGTACAGGAGTGGGTTGCAGTTTCCTTCTCCAGGGGATCTTCCCAACCCAGGGATCAAACCCGGGTCTCCAGCATTCCAGGCAGACACTTTAACCTCTGAGCCACCAGGGAAGCCCCAATGTAGTACAAAAAAAAAAAAACACCTATAAGACAGTAATTAAATTAAATTCTAGTTCTCAGTCAAGAAGAGGCATTTTGATTAATAAAGCAGAAATGATCTGAGAAGCATATCCATGCATATATGGAAATTTGGTGATTAATAAATGTGTAAATGTTAACGAGAAAGAGCAGTTGTGCCAGTTGTATTTGATGAAAGTTTTATCCTCTCCTTCATTCTATCCATAAAAAATTTATGCTTATTAGACAGTTATGTGTAAACATTTTTAAAGTAAATATATAGGATAATATGCTTTTATAAACTTGTGGAGAAGAAGAACTTAGTAATTAAATTATCAAGGAGAATACTGAAATAGCTGCCTTCATAAAAGTTTTAATTTTCTCTAAATAATGTCAAAGTATAAAAATGTTTCTGAAAGAATTACCATTTGCTATATATTTCAAATGACTTTTTATTGGTGTTGAAAATTCTTCAATATGTCATTCATTAAGAGAAACAACCAATTTGTCAATATAGCATAATGTTGACTTTGTAAAAATGATGCATTGTCTATATTAAAATATACTAAACTACAAAGTGTTTATATAGTCATACATATATATGTATACATAGTATATACATATATGTAAGAAATTGTGATAAAGAGTCTTTCACTCGTACTCTACATAGTTCTATATTTGTTTATTATTGTACCTTAGTAAGTTAAAAAAATTATATCTGACAGGATAAAATCATTATTGTCAGGATTACTTTGGTTTCAGCCTCTCATTCTTCCAGCCTCTATATGCTAAGGCACTGACACCTGCAAGTTGCATTCTGATAGCATCTGGAGCTATTTTGATCAAGGCAGGTTGTGACTCAACCGTTTCTGTTTCCCTGTATGTAGCACATCGAATACCCACTTGTCGCAGATGAGCCCTGAAAGTCATTATGCTTGTTAAATTTCAGCTTTCTGGTACTCTTTTCCACATAATTTTCCAGCACCT
This sequence comes from Capricornis sumatraensis, assembly GCF_032405125.1. Lineage (NCBI taxonomy): Eukaryota > Metazoa > Chordata > Mammalia > Artiodactyla > Bovidae > Capricornis > Capricornis sumatraensis. The sequence goes on along the minus strand of NC_091085.1, from coordinate 35,325,166 downwards.
TTTACTTTGGTAGCTTCTCTCTTTAGCACTTCAATTCTGCATCAGCCTGGACCCTTGCCCCAAAGCATGTGCCCTAGATCATCATCTCTGCTTTAGGATTGGGGCATGGCTGAGAAGTTCTTTTTTCCCAGCTTTGCTTTATTTATCACTGTGAGTGAGTTAAATACCAATTCAAGTCACTCTGCTTCTCTGCGCTCATTTGATTTAACTTCTGAGCCAAAGGAAACTTAGGGATGTTGGAACATTTCAGACAAGGTACATCACACTCATTGCCTGGGCATTGTGTTGACTGCCAACCCCAAAGCCTAGGTAATTTCTTTCTCTGTGCTTCTGTCTAGCCTCAGGTGCCACCCTTTTCTCCACCAGTGAAGTCTAGGTTTTTCTTCATTTGTCCTTCAGTGTTCACTTTCATACAGCTCTGTCTTTTTCTATGTCCTGAGAGGTTGATCTTGTAGACCATGCCACCAGTGGGATGATCAGAATGCTGGTGGAAGTAAATTTCATTGTATTTATTCTACTGCTGGTTTCTTCCCACAAAGCCAAAACTCCTCTCAAAAGGCTCTCTCTATTGTCAGCTTCTGGCAACTGCAACATTCCTTTATCCCTCCAAGCCTCGCAAAAGTAGCTATTGCTTATACAGGATTTTTTACTCTATCTCTAAATTTTCCTTAATGTTGCCTATGTCTTTGTTATGGATTCGGTCTTAAAGTTTCTCCAAGCCACTGTTTTGGGTACGTGTCCTGCTAGCACTCTGATGCAAGTCTGGATATTGCAGTTGGTAAGACTCAAGCCTAAGAACTTTTTAGTTACAGCACTTAAAGTAGTATGAATGCTCATCGTTTGATTGATTTTAAAAATCTGTTTCCCCTTAAGGTAAACCATATTCAAAAAGTAAGAAACATAACGATTCTTGGTTCTTCAGTTGGTATATTCTCTAATCACAGACTGTACATTGTCACCCTGCGTATTTAATTTATATGCAGAGTACATCATGCAAAATGTCAGGTTGGATGAAGCACAAGCTGAAGTCAAAATTGCTAGGAGAAATATCAATAACCTCAGATATGCAGATGACACCAGCCTTATGGCAGAAAGCAAAGAAGAACTAAAGAGCCTCTTGATGAAAATGAAAGAGGAGAGTGAAGATGTTGGCTTAAAACTCAACATTCAAAAAACTAAGATCATGGCATCCAGTCCCATCACTTCATGGCAAATAGATGCTTAAACAATGGAAACAATGACAGGCTTTATTTTCTTGGGCTCCAAAATCACTGCAGATGGTGATTGCAGCCATAAAATTAAAAGACACTTGCTCCTTGGAAGACAGACTATGACCAAACCAGACAGCGTATTAAAAAGCAGAGAAATTACTTTGCCAACAAAGGTTCATCTAGTCAAAGCTATGCTTTTTCCAGTAGTCATGTATGGATGCGAGAGTTGGATTATAAAGAAAGCTGAGCACTGAAGAATTGATGATTTTAAACTGTGGTGTTGGAGAAGACTCTTGAGAGTCTTTTGTATTGCAAGGAGATCTGACTAGTCAATCCTAAAGGAAATCAGTCCTGGGTGTTCACTGGAAGGACTGATGTTGAAGCTGAAACTCCAGTACTTTGGCCACCTCATGTGAAGAACTGACTCATTGGAAAAGACCCTGCTCCTGCGTAAGATTTAAGGCGGCAGGAGAAGGGGAAGACAGAGGATGAGATGGTTGGATGGCATCACCGCCTTGATGGACATGAGTTTGAGTAAGCTCCGGGAGTTGGTGATGTACAAGGAAACCTGGCCTCCTGCAGTCCAACGGGTTACAAGGGGTTGGACATAACTGAGCGACTGAACTGAACTGAACTGAATCATAGGTGGAAAATACTAAAGACACTTGATGTTTCTTTAGTCCGTGGTTAAAAACAATGGTATTTTAGGATTGATATCCATACTGATAAAATTAAATATAAATATCTACACTTATCAAATCAGAATTAACAACTGTGAACTTAGGAAACTCTTTTAAGTTCATGCTTAATCTATTCAGCATTACATTTTCTTTCATTTGTTTCCTACTAAGTGTTGTGTTTATGTGTGTTAGTTGCTCATACGTGTCTGACTGTGACCACATGGGCTGTGCCTGCCAGGCTTCTCCATCCATGGCATTCTCTAGGCAAGAATACTGGAGTGGGTTACCATTCCCTTCTCCAGGGGATCTTCCTGACCCAGGGATCAAACCTAGATCTCTTGCATTACAGGGAGATTCTTTACTGACTAGGCCACATATGTGCCTGCATGCTTCTGTCATTAAATCATAATGAGATTTTCAGGTATTTTTATCTTATCACCTTGCATTTTATATATGTTCAATTAACTATTTAACAATTTGATTAGAAAGCAGTCTTATATAAAGTAATTGAAGCTCTGGTTCAATATAACTGATTTGTTCTTCTTTTTGGTGGTATACACTTATTCAGAAAGTGTCTATTGAGCATTTATTATGTGCAAGGCACTATTTTAGGGACAAGAATTTCACAAAGCAAAAATTTACAGTGGACTGAAACCAAACTATTTTTTTTTTTAGCAAAAAAGATTAAATACTTCAATGAAAAACAAGTCTTTTTAAAGAGTTGCTGCTGCTGCTAAGTCGCTTCAGTCGTGTCTGACTCTGACGGCAGCCCACCAGGCTCTTCTGTCCACAGGATTCTCCGGGCAAGAATACCGGAGTGGGTTGCCATTTCCTTCTCCAAGAGTTTCTAGCCTTTGCCTTTTAATACACAACAGAGCATTCTTATTATACTGTTTTTATGGAAAAGTGCATTATAAGTATTAATGAACTTTAAGAGGATGCCTGGTTTTCAGTCTGTTTAAATTGAAAACTCTTTCCATATGACCCCTTTTAACATTTAGAAGAAGATGCTCTGAAGATTTATAAATCTAGGTTAACAATCAGAACTATAAAAAAGGTAATTTAAACCCTTGCTTTAAATCACTTTTGGCATTTCTCTTTCCCCGCAAATGATAAGGAAAAACAAATCGAGACTTACAAATTAATTAAATTTAGAACATTATGCCAAACATAAACTCTGGGAGTTGCTGATGTACAGAGAGGCCTGGCATGCTGTGGTCCATGAGGTTGCAAAGAATAGGACACGACTGAGCAACTGAACTGAACTGATGCCAAACAAGGTTTAACCATTACCATAAAATTTAAATTAGAAAGAAGTAATTACGTTTGAATGACACCTGCCTGGGATTGAAGCAAACAGTACAGTGGGAAAGGATGCTTATTGACTTGTCCTTTGGGGAGTTGGTAGGCCTCAGTAGGTAATGGTAAGTCTGCTATGAATGATGATGTCATTCATTATTATGTCAAGAGAAGATCCTCAGTTTCCAGAAATGCTGACCATCTGTCCTGAAATATGTTCTTCATATCGCTCATATCACTCATATCACTCATAAGGAGCCTTCTTTCCAGGCTCCTTAATTTTGTGGCTGTATCCATTTTCAAGTTCAGCTAGGTAAAGAATTTCTGTTCTTGTAAGATGAGTCATTAATAAAATCTTAGGACAGCTTTTGTCAGAAAATTTTAAATGTAATTTTAAACATGTGACATAAATGCCTTTTACTTAGTTCTTTTAATTTTCAATGCTTTATTTACCTTTATCATTCTATTTAAAACTGAAGTTATGAATCCTGTAAGGTCTTTTGCACCCAGTCTATCCATTCCCCTTTTTAAAGACTTCAGAAGGGAGGCAGTAGCTTCAGTCACTTCGTGTCTAGTGGAAGAATGATAGAGTGATTTGATGGGTCTTTTTCCAACCTCAAAAACTTCATCTTCCTGAAGGGGAGGTTGCACTTGCCATTTGCTCTGCCACATTTCGAACATTTATCACTGTCGTTTAGAAGCCTTGCCTTCCATCCTGCTGATGGTGTGCATGTGCTATTTCTTGAAAAGTGTCATGCTGATTACTCTTATTTTTAAATCTAGAGTGTGTTTGTTTCCATTTGTTTCGCAGCCTACCAGCAAATAGATGGCTATAGTTTTTCAGCCAAACTTTATTCATGGGGTTTCCCATTCCTATATTTGTATTAATGCTAGAAAAATCTCCCAGGCATAAAAATACTTGCACTGTAGGTAAGACTATACCTGTGAACTATGCTTTAAAACTCAGCTTTAAAAACAGCGCTCTTGGGGAATTACTTACAATGAATCAATACTTTCAGAGCTTCTGTGTTCAAGTTGCCTTTAGCGATAAATTATTGTGTTAGTTGATTCTGAGATTGTTTGTGAACATTTATTTGTTTCTAATAGGCACCTATAAATCTCAGAAAATACACTCTATTGGAAAGCTAGTACATTTGATTTGCAGATGTTTGGGTCACAAAGTATAACTTCAATTTAGAAAAGAGGCAATCAATAGAATAATTCATTTTCTACACACCTCTCAGTTACTTGATATTAAATCTGCCTAGAAACTCCTCTGTAGTGGACAATGTGATTGTCTTGCAAACATATATTTTATTTTTTTTCCAATGTAAACTCACTGTGTAGCTGTAGTGTGTAGCAGTTGTGTGATTTGGGAGAAAGAAACTCAGCCCTGATTGTTAATCTCTCTCTTGACACAGTAATTAGTTTAGTGATAGGTGTGTGACCCTGTTCATAGCCAAAGACTGCAAGGTGTTTTCCTGGCTAGAGGGTTTCACTCAAGGATGGCCCAAATAAACATGGACATCAGCACTTGTATTCCTTAGGTATGGGAAGCAAATGTATTTCCCCCTTCTAGGACCACCACCATCATGTAACCTGCATAAAAAGGCAGCATTGAGAACAGAGTGCAAAGCAGTTACGCAGTGTTCAATGAGCATAATCACAAATGAAGCCCTGGTTGCCACTGGTGACAATCTCGTGACCATGGAGTGAAACCACTCTGAGGACAAAGCTGACATAAGAGTAGAGCTGAGAGAAGGATGTTGTGTGTGCAGGCAAATGATTTTGTAACATGGCATCCTTATATTCATGGTATTAAAGTAAAGTTGGCATGTATCATATCTTATTTTTTATTTCAGTTTATCTGAAGAAAAGATCAGTGTAATGCTTACTGCTACTGCTGCTGCTAAGTCACTTCAGTCGTGTCCGACTCTGTGTGACCCCATAGATGGCAGCCCATCAGGCTCCCTTGTCCCTGGGATTCTCCAGGCAAAAGCACTGGAGTGGGTTGCCATTGCCTTCTCCAATGCATGAAAGTGGAAAGTGAAAGTGAAGTTGCTCAGTCGTGTCAGACTCTTAGCGACCCCATGGACTGCAGCCTACCAGGCTGCTCTGTCCATGGGGTTTTCCAGGCAAGAGTACTGGAGTGGGGTGCCATTGCCTTCTCCAATAAAATACCTTTTTATTTAGTTAATTGTTCAATTTTTGCTTTACATTTACATTTTCTTTAAAACTCGAGTTATGAATCCCATAATAATTTGAGATTTTTTTGCACCCATTGTATCCACTCTCCTTTTTGAAGACTTCAGAAGACAGACAGTAGTTTCAATCACTTTGTGACTGAAGAAAAGATAAATTGAAGAACTTGAAGGGAAGTTAAATTCAGGCAAAATTTTTACCATGAGGATTATTGGTTGTTTAAAAATTACCATCAAAGTAACAATATTTATGAAAGTAGTTTAGAGTTTAAGATCAATCTGTTTTCTTCTAATTAAATGCCTCAGTTTTAGCAAGTAATACTATGAAGGAGGAGACAATTAGCATTGTTCACTTTCTTTCTCCTCCTTCTATTTTTGAGTTTGAAAGGGTCATCATACTTATGTTCTTTTATGCATCATAATTCCCTTTTTTTGTGTGTGTCTTTCAATCTTAGTTCTACATGTGAACAGATTTACTGCTTACCAATATCCTTTTTCCCTTAGCTTCTTCATCCCTGACTTCTTTATTTGCATCATCTTGTAGTCAGCTGAATGTCCTTTTTGAGAACTCACTTTATCAAGTGGTTCATGAGTATTATATTATCTGTCCACCATTATAGAGGATAAGAATTCCTCATTTTCATAATTAAATAACACCTTACCTAGACACACTTTTCTTTGATAACACTTCCTTTCCCTTGGAATTTCACAACTACTTCCCTGATGGCTCAGCAGGTAAAGAATCTGCCTACAATGCAGGAGAGACAGGAGACATGGATTTGATCCCTGGATCAGGAGTGTCCCCTAGAGAAGGAAATGGCAACGCACTCCAGTATACTTGCCTGGAGAATTCCATGAACAGGGGAGCCTGGTGGGCTACAGTCCGTAGGGTCACAGAGAGTCTGATACAGCTGAGCACACAAGCATAAGCACCTCATTTTTACTGGCACTGAAGACATCTGAGACTAATCTCATTTCCCACGCCCCCTTGTAGGTGATGTTTTTTAATTTAATGGATGAAGAATTATTTATTTATTTCTATATTTCTACAATTTAGCTCTGATTTATTTCTGTCTCAGTAACTCTAAATTAAATTTTCCAAATAAAATGTATTTCTTTCATTTGGTTATTTAAGTCTTCCTAAATGTTAGTGCATTTCTCCTGTATTACACCTATGAATGATTTTATATTTTGTGTGTTTGTGTGTTAGACGTCTCTACTTAAGAAATACAAGTTACTTTAATGCTGTTTCTTCCTTACTCATGCTTCTTATCCATCATCACTGCTTTAGTTGTTTTAATTTTTTTTGCCTCTGTCTCTGTGTTCATTTGATTACCTTAAGCCTTTTATACAACATTAATTTTATTTGATTGTGGCCAGGTCTGTCCTGATTTCTGTTATTGAGAGTTTTCTTACTGTGTCAAAAGTTGTGTGTTTTAGTTCTTTATTTTCTTAGTTTTGCCATTCTCTCTTGCTTTATATTTTGTTGTTATAACATCTCACCTTTGAGCTATCATATTTCTTCTTACTTTAAAAACTTTAAATTTCTTCACTAAAGTCTTTTATAGAGCAAAGCACTGGTAGGAAATCAACCAGTGTTTCCTGTAGTATGTGTTCTACTGAATAATTTTTTCTGTCATATATTTGTATGGTTTTTATACCATTTCTTTTAATTTTTAGATACTCATCATGTTTGCTCATGATGAATTTAAGTAGCTCCATCCAGATCCTTTTGTTTGTGCAACAGAATTCTTTCTGAGACTTAATATCCTTCTGACATAAATACATTTATCTTTCAGCTAATGTTTACCCTCTCCCTGGCACCATGAGAGGAGAATGATTTCTTGCCATATTGGTTTTGGACTTCACTATTGACATTGATTTTGGACTTTATATTTTATGGCTAATGGGATGTGAGCAAAGATGTTGTGAACAGGCTTTGAATGTGCTTGTATGATGACTTGTCCTTCTGGACTTCCACTTTCTGCTATGAAGGAAAGCTGCTCTAGATAGCTGCTAGTTCCAGAATATAGATATGTGTGGGGCAAAATTAAATCCAGCCTCATCTTTGAACCAATCCAAGACTCTCTCAGCTAAGCCTAGGAGTATCACAGCCACCTCACAGACCCACGAGTCAGAAAAATAAATGTCTTTTTTTTTTTTTTTTTTTTTGTCCCTCAGTTCATGGGGTTGTTTGTTTTTCAGCACTATTGTGACAGAAATTGACTAATACCTCTTTTCATTTTATTTGGAAATAGCTTGTCTATTCCTTTCAAATGGACTGTTTTCAAAGTATTTTTCTGAGGCCTCAGACTACAAAGGTGGGAAAGGGATCGCATAGCTGAGACTGAGACAGACCTAGGTAAGGCACTTATGTTCTTCTGTCTTCTGAGATCCCATTAAATGTCCTGTATCATGGAGACGCCCCACTGTTATGGCTTCAATATGTTTTCCATTTTAGTACAATGGCATGAGAGATGTTAGACCTTGGTGGCTGTTTTCACTTGGTGGCTATGTCCTTGAGGTGGTCTTGCCTTGATGTCTTAGCATTTTAGAGTTTTCTCTGATATTTCCCTGGGCCACTTAATCACTGCCTTAATCTATTTGCCCTCAGATTGATAGAGCAATATAAATTCTTAAAGCTTTACCGAGACATATGTTCTTTCCTTGTCACTAGCTCTAGGGAAAGAGAGTTAAATAGCCATGCCATATCACTTTTAGACACATTTGGATGTTTGTTTTTTGTTTCTTCTTATAATTATGAAATTGTTTATTCACTTATTTATTTAATATATATTCATCTTACTAGGCAACAGAGATGAGGACCTCATGGTCCTAGTTTATTTTACAGTCCTAACCTGGAGTTCATTTATGTGTCATGTAGAAATGCCAAGTGGAAGTTTTAAACAATTAATAGATATACATTCAAAATGTATTTTTATATAGGAAGTACATTGCCTGTTAAAAATAAAAAATAAAAACTAGCTGAGAAAAACTTTTTTCTAAAAATATATGCCTAGTATATTATATATCTCAAGTAGTATTTTAGTTCAACTTGAAATAGTCCTCCTTTTAGTACTGGATATGAAAATGTAAAAGATTAAATGTTGACATAAAAAACCCCATGGTTTTGGTGTTTTTGACTTCATACCATATATTTAGATACTGAATAATAGGATGCCTGCTAAAAGTCAATAAAATGAGGTTTTTCATTAATATGTCTCACCAGTATATTACACTAGACATAAAAATAAATACTTAAATTTGCTAACGCCACTTTATATACATAAGTCCACTAATTGTTACCTCCTTATGCAAGTTATCTTTTTATGTTGTAGTGTCTTATTTTTGCTTGATTTAAATCTGACCTAATTTATTAAGGAGGTATGCTAGTGTATGATCCAAGTGTTTTCAAATACTCCATTGAGAATGAACTTGAATATATTTTTTATATTTAGGGCATCTGTAAATAGGGAATGGCTTAGAAGAAGCATCTTTTATCTAAAAATGATAAAGGAATCTATATCAATATTTGCTGGAATTAGTGTGTAGTAGATTAGGTTATGTATTATACAAAGATAATATTTATTTTAGAAACTGGTCTTTTGTGCAAAGTCGAGCTTTAATGAGGAGTAAAGGAGGAAGGTAAGTGACTATATTGTGTATCAATTTTGCTAGTTTTCTTGTATTATCCCCCCAAATTTACACCTTAAACAAAAAGATGGAAATTTATTCAGCAAAACACAAGCAATCAAACCAAATGAAAGTGATCTGAGTAGCAAGTTATCTTGCTTATAATGTGGAATGGAAGCAAATAAGCATGAATAGAAGAAAATCACCTCTTCTTTATGGCTGGCATGGGGTCATTTAGTATTTAAATCAACTTTAATTACTGGCAAGCTGATTTGTTCATTAATGGTTTGCCTGTAGTAACAAAAATAGCACACTTAACAATGTTGTTTAAATACTGTAGGCCAACATCATCTTTAGTCATGGATATTGCCTGTAAGTTCAGTTTAGGTTGATTTACCCAAGATCATTTATTAAGTCAGTGGTAACGAAGGTTTCAAATTCTTAGTCTCTGAGTTCTGTTGCTTCTGCTTTCTGAACTGTGCTCTCTTTTTAAGTTACTAATATACCATAGATTTTTGTGATTTGTTAATTAGCACTGGTGGTGTATTTATGTTATCATTACTGAGTGGTTGGCTGGGATTGGCAGAGACCGAATATTGCAAGAAACTGTTCCCCATTACCAGGATTTCTAGTGTGTATTTTGATTCATGTTTTGAGTCAGGTTCATGTATATTCCTTTTAGATCAAACAAAGAACATTATATAAATTATTTTAGAGCATTAGAGAGCATTTCAAATTATTTAGATATCTGATATCTGATACAAAGTAATTTGTTTTATTCCAAGACTTTCTAAACACAGTATTTGATCCACATTTTAGGGATGACTCAGAAGTGAAAATAAACCTGTGTTTAACAGCTGACCTGTCTCTTCTGAACAGACCATCTTGAGGGGTGCTCGCAGAGTGGAGCTGTCATGGCACTGGGTTAACTGTGACATTTTGAAATGATTGTGGTTGTAGAGCTTCCTGCAGGCAGTTACTGCTTGCTTTGTTAAATTGCACACATTTTTCAGTCAAAGATTTTCCTTGCTGCATCAAAGGTGTTGAGTAACTGTGTTAACCTTGGTGTGTTTTGGCAATAGGAGATCAAGTAAAAGTCAATAAATGTCTCCCACAGCCCTGATAAACTCCAAGGGCACAAACAGAGGTGTTTATGAGCTGTGGGGGACAATTTGGTCAAGTATACGTTTCCCTTCAAATTGCTTATTGCCATTTTAGTGTTAGCAGAACATATTTTAAGTCACTTCTTTGACAGAACATATTGGTTGGCATTGCGTAGGCTTCTGTGTTTTTTAGGAGACAGATGGCAGTTACCCATTTTTGTGCACTCTTATCTTTTAGCTTTAAGTATCACATTTACTGGTGTGCTGGACTTTGTTCTAATTTTTTCTGTTCATTTTGAGCAGTCCTATGTTATAATATCTCTTTACAAAGAAGTGTTAAGATGAGTGCCTAGGAAGTCATGATTTTAAACAGTTTAAGAAGGAAGAGATTTCTAAAAATGGGTTCAGATCTGTGACCAAGTTGCTTTCTTTGAATATATTGTTTTCATTTCTCTTCTGCCTTTTGAATATTTAGAAAGATGGTGATAGATATTGTCAACATAGGTATATACTAACTAGATAAAGCCCTCCATGCTATTTTTTTAGCTTTTTGGAAGTAAAAACCATTAAAAATGTAAGAGGATTTTACTTATATTTGTGTCACTCTTTTGAAAAGTATGCATATATATAAGTTATAAAGAATATAGACATCTCTAAAATTTTAAAATTTAGATATTGGTCAAAATATTATCTTTGGAAATACAAGTTAAAATCTATGATCCTTTGATGTGAATATCAACAGAGAGGTATTTTTAAATGAAGTAAAATATAAAAGGTTAAGTAATTCATGGTTCACTCTTTCCAGTTCTTCTAACACAAAGGAAAAAATGATTTTTTCTAAATTTTAGCACTATATTTTTGCCCTTTGGTTATAGAGACGGACATATAAGTAATAATTTTATTTTCTTGGGAGAAAAAAAGGGTAGCTAATTCATTGAAATATACTTAATTTAAAGTAAATGCATTTTTCATCTATTTAGTTATTCTAGAATATAGTCAAGTTGTTCTTAGGATTTTTGATAGGTACAGGTTACAATACAATCTGACATTCGGTTTTTTCCTTTTTGTAGTAGCATGTTTGTAGTAGTAAATCTTGCTATGTGATGCAATTGCTGCTCCTTTAGAACCTCGATTTCTTTGTGCAGTCCAGTTTCTAGACAAAAATATATATAGAAGCTTGGATAGCAGACAATCTTTTTTATAGAATTCATAGCCCCTATTCGTGTTCTGATCAGTTTCCTAGGAATTTCAGAAGTTCTCCCTTTAATCTAGCTCTGCGCTGTTTCAGTTCTGGGTTATTCTACTACCACTGCCTCCACTTCTGGCCCAGTTACTTCCTAATCTGGTCCATTATCTTCCGATGGTTGTAATATCACTGAATCTCTTTCACTAAGGCCACAAATATCTTCTTGTTTGCCAAAACTAATGGCTTTTTAATAATTCTTATCCCCTTAAGAATTCTCATGTCTTTGCACTCTGTGAGGCTATTGACAACCTCTTTCTATTCCTTCCTTCTTTGGCCTCTGTGACAGGATTTTCTCTGCTGAGACTGCTCTTTTGCAGTCTGCTTCAGGGAAAGAAATCTCATCCATTGCCACAGTTACAACTTCCACTATATGCTGTTGACTCCAGAATTTTTATCTCTGTTGCTGACGTCTTCTTAATGTTAGATCTTTAGTTCCAGTGCTTAGTTGATGGACATAGGCTCTTGAATGTTCCTCAAGCGTCTCAAACTTGACCTGCTGTCATCATTCCTAAATTGACACTTCACTGCTCTTCGGTTTTGCTTCAGGCGTTCATTATTCTGCTTCCTCAACATTTAACCTGGAGGCAAGAAAGCTCTTTCAATCTTCTCTCTCGTCTTAATACTATACTACCAACAGCTAGTCAGTCATCATGTTTGTCAGAAATGTATTTCTCAAATCTGCCTTTTCCTTTCCGTTCATTTGTGCAGTTACTCATTGCTTCCTGCTTGTCTGACCTGCTGGATAATTATCTTTCTGCTTTCTGTATTACTCCTACTCTAATTTACCCTCTACAATATCCCTAAAATTTTGCTCATTTTAAAGGGCTCAATGATATCCCTTTTCAGATCAAAAACTTTGGCCATATTTTGTTTTAAAGAAAAAGTACTTGTTCTTTCTTCCTGGTATTTGAGGCGCTGCACTATTTGTCTTTATAGCCACGGTTATCTTCCCAGTGATGTTGGTGGTTTAGTCCCAATACCTTTCTTCAATCTCCACTTCTCGTCTCCATTTTTTAACACCTTGTTGTGTTTTAAACATTTCATCAACAGTATTTTGTTTGGCATAGCATATATTTAGCTGATTTATTGAGAAGTCATTACTCATTATACATGTAATAGCTTTATAGCTTTGTCCTTTTTACCCCAGTCAAGATCTCAGTTTTTCTCTGGCAAACAGTCTTTGCTCCAGGGGCATCACCTTTTTTAAAATGACATTGGTCAACTTCTGAAATGGTGTAATTTCAGTTTTCAAACAGTCTTATCTCAAGACTCAAATGTGATTCAAAGGCCTTTTATTCTTCCAGTAAGTTAGAGCCTTGGCTCTAGTGATTTGCTGGGGTAGGTGAGGATTGGTTTGTGGATTGCTTTTCATACCCCTCACGTTCTCTGTCTTCCCTACACTGACTGCTCTAATATGGGGTAGATGAACAAGAGGAAAAATGTAGCTCTTTTGCTTGCTTAGGAGAAGCTCATGGCTATGCCTTATTTGGCTATTTGTCCTTTGGATGTTATATCAGGTAGTGGCTTCAGCCTGCCCATCAATGAGGGTCTCAGAAAAGCTCATTGTGCCTCTGCAGTTCCTTGGAAGGTTTGGCCAATTTTTCTGGTTGACCTCCAGCTGTTAGTATCATCATTACACCTTCTTCTGATACGTGAGCCTTTCCTTTACAGCTCTAGTGCTCTCTAGTGACCTTGCATGTCCTCCAGGGTCAATTCTCAGGTTTGTGGGCATCTGCATCTGTGGGAACAAAGCTTTCATGGGAGAGTGGGCTTCACCTATTCATTTTTTGGCGGTCTTCCCTTGTACCACCTCTTTTCATTTATTTTTCCCTGTTTGGTGGTAGAGTGAGAGTGGTAGGTAGCCCTAGTTATTCCTCAGGAAGAATAGCGTGTGTCCGTTTCTTATGTGACCAGGGTAAGACTGCAAGGACACTGACATCCAAAATGTTTATAAATTAGAGTTCCTTTCTCTAGCGCTTTGATAGACTCTTTTAGTGACCACTGTTCTTCTAAAAGAAGAATAGTGTTCTATAGAACACTATTAGAATCCTATAATAGAGAGTGTAGAATTTTTTTTGGAGCAGGAAATGGCAATCTACTCTAGTATTTTTGCCTGGAGAATCCCATGGACAGAGGATCCTGGCAGGCTACAGACCATGGGGTTGCCAGTGTCAGACATGTCTTAGCAGCTAAACCACCACCATACTGTTTATTATGCTTGCTACTAGCTATATGTGGGTATTGAGTACTTGAAATCTGAGTACTCTGAATCAATATATATATATATATATACTAAAAGTATAAAACATGCATCAGATATCAAAGACAGTATAAAAACAATATATATTTTCTATTTCAAAATGTATCAAATGTTGAAAATATTTTGATTATATTGTTTAGATACTATGTTATTAAATTAATTTAACCTATTTCTCTTTAAATGTTATTAGTTTTATGGGAAAAGTAAATTTTTCTCATAAGCCATGTTTTTAACTAAGAATTTTATTTTCTTTTTATAATTTTATTAATATGACAGAAAATTTTAAATTATGTTTGTCACCCATGCTATATTTCTATTGGATAATATGGATATAAGGGATAGGAAATGTCAGTTAAATCCTACTGTTGTTGTGAATTCTGATAATTTAGAATGGAGATACTTGGCATCTCCTGTGTTTAGCTTTCGATGTTTTCTAACCAATAAGAGACCACAGGAGTAATCCCACCAAAAGTAACAAAGAAATCTGTTCTTCTTAAAAATCGATTGAAAAGTTTCTAGTATTTATTTGTACTTTTCAGTTCTGAGAAAAATGGGTCAAGAATTGATTTGCTTTATATATTGAGCCAACTGTTCATATCACTCAAATATTAGTATTAAATGAAAGCAAAGAGAGATTTTTGAATTTGCAATCTTAATGAACATTGAAGTGAATGGGAAAATATTAATGAAAACCAATCAATGCTAAGACCAGAAGTCAGCATGTTATTAGGAAGTTTTGTGACAAATTTTACTGATGTGCTACAAATTGTTTTCATCATGCTTGTTAGTAACACCAAAATACTTCAGTTATTTTTCTAAACTAATCTAAAAATAAATCCTATTCTGTGATTAAGGTTTGAGGCTGAGCACTATATGTAAGTCAGGAAGCAACAGTTAGAACTGGACATGGAACAACAGACTGGCTCCAAATAGGAAAAGTAGTACATCAAGGCTGTACATTGTCACCCTGCTTATTTAACTTATATGCAGAGTACGTCATGAGAAACACTGGACTGGAAGAAGCACAAGCTGGAATCAAGAAATATCAATAACCTCAGATATGCAGATGACACCACCCTTATGGCAGAAGGTGAAGAGGAACGAAAAAGCCTCTTGATGAAAGTGAAAGAGGAGAGTGAAAAAGTTGGCTTAAAGGTCAACATTCAGAAAACGAAGATCATGGCATCTGGTCCCATAACTTCATGGGAAATAGATGGGGAAACAGTGGAAACAGTGTCAGACTTTATTTTGGGGGCTCCAAAATCACTGCAGATGGTGATTGCAGCCATGAAATTAAAAGACGCTTACTCCTTGGGAGAAAAGTTATGACCAACCTAGATAGCATATTGAAAAGCAGAGAGATTACTTTGCCAACAGAGGTCCATCTAGTCAAGGCTATGGTTTTTCCAGTGGTCATGTATGGATGTGAGAGTTGGACTGTGAAGAAAGCTGAGCGCCGAAGAATTGATGCTTTTGAACTGTAGTGTTGGAGAAGACTCTTGAGAGTCCCTTGGACTGCAACGAGATCCAACCAGTCCATTCTAAAGGAGATCAGCCCTGGATGTTCCTTGGAAGGAATGATGCTAAAGCTGAAACTCCAGTACTGTGGCCACCTTATGTGAAGAGTTAACTCATTGGAAAAGACCCTGATGCTGGGAGGGATTGGGGGCAGGAGGAAAAGGGGACCACAGAGGATGAGATGGCTGGATGGCATCACCGAGTCGATGGATGTGAGTTTGAGTGAACTCCGGGAGTTGGTGATGGACAGCGAGGCCTGGCGTGCTGCTATTCATGTGGTTTCAAAAGTCAGACTCGACTGAGCGACTGAACTGAACTGAACTACTTATGGCACTAAAATAATATTATTTAAATATACTTATGTGAACGGGGTGATAGGTTATCTTACTAAATAGAATTCACATGTTTCTTTTATATCTGCTAAAATGAAAACATTTATTAAATAAGTCATCATTAACTGTAAGATTATATAAATTTATCTCTTTAGAAAGCCATACTGAATTGGTATAAGAACAAGAAACTCTAGCAATGTAACTTCTATTCCCTTCTTATAGTCATTATGAAATTTAAACACTTACTTAAAATGAAGTTGTCCTTTTCCTTCTGCCTAGATGTCATATCTCCTTGGTGAAAAATGTCTAAAAATATCCTTTTCCCTACCTAATTAAGTGTATATGAGAGTATGCCATAATTGGTATTCTGATTGCACTCAGATTCCTAATCATACCCATTTTTGTTTCAATACTATCATTATCATAGTTTTACATTATCATACTTAAAGACTTATGATATATGCAGAGAAACTTGTAAAAGATGAGAGTTGTAATTCTGGGTCTCAGAAAAAAAACATACATGAGTGTTTCTGAGAGGACATTTAAGCATAAAATAAGAAAAATAGAAATAACTAATAATAGTAAATGCTAATTCTAATAAGAAATATATTGGTGATCTCCCTAAACCCAGAATAGAAAATTTTGAAGTTTTAATATTATTGACCTGGAGTTGCAAAGAGTCAGAGACGACTAAGCGACTGAACTGAACTGAATCTCTTTTATCTGACACTAGTAAAAAGCTGTATGTTTTTAAATTTCAACTAGATTTCAGATATCAAGCATGAAAAATAGGAAAGGGTTCAGGTTTTGTTTTTCTGTTTTTCTCTTGAAAGATTTATAATATAATGGAAAATTCTTTGAAAGAATAAAGCTCATGATTGAGGTAACTCTGACTCTTTTTCAGCTGCTATTTTGAGCTGCTAACTGCTGACCACAACATGCTGCTTAACAGTCAGTCATTTCAAAGGAATATTTCTTTAAAAAGAGTATTTCTGGGGAAGCTAAAAACACTTTAAAACACATGTAATTTAAAAAATAAGTACATAGATTTTATAAACAATAGTGTGCTATCATGGACAGAGAAGCCTGGTGGCTGTTTATCGGGTCACAAAGAGACAGACATGACTGAGCAAGTAAACAATACTAAACAACAAATATATATATATATATATATATATATATATATATATATGCACGTTTATACACATATACACACATATAAGGGGCTTCCCAGGTGGCAATAGTGGTAAAGAACCCAGCTGCCAAAGCAGGAGATGTAAGAGACGGGTTCAATTCCTGGGTCAGGAAAGTCACCTGGAGGAGGACTTGTCAACCCACTCCAGAATTCTTGCCTGGAGAATCCCATGGACAGAAGAGTCTGGTGGGCTACAGTCCATAGGGCTGAAAAGAGTTGGACATGACTGAAGTAATTTAGCACATACATGCACATACATAAACATTTTTTCCAGCTAAAAAATTTTTATTAATTCTGAAAAATAGTCCAGAATTGCTCATAAGCCAAAGCATCATCGGTTAATATAAATTGAGAATTTGTTTTAAAATGGACAAGCAAGATAAAATACTGTGGTATAGAATCAGAGACTAATAAAGAAAATAAAGAGGAATTATATGACCTTTTACTCTCTATAACAAGGACATAAAGCATAGGGAAGACAGAAGGCTCATGAAAACCTCTGAACTTTTTAGAAATCTGTTATTGAGATCTCCATGATGATGACACACCATCGTCAGTTCCCTGTGTGCTTGCTAAGTTGCTTCAGTCGCGTCTGACCCTTTGTGACCCCATAGACTATAGTCCTTCAGGCTCCTCTGTCCATGGGATTTCCCAGGCAAGAATATTGGAGTGGGTTGTCATGCGCTTCTCCAGGGGATCTTCCCTACCCAGAGATCGAAACTGCGTCTCTTATGTCACCTACATTAGCAAGTGGATTCTTTACGTCGGTGCCACCTGGGAAGCCCAAGTGGTTAAGTACCCATTATGTACCAAATAACTACCCTGTTTTTATGTCCTTGTTGTAGCTGTCACTTAGTCACTAAGTTGTGTCTGACTCTTTTGTGACTTCATGGATTGTAGCCTGCCAGGTTTCTCTGTCCTTGGGGTTTCCCAGGCAAGAATACTGGAGTGGGTTGCCATTTTCTTCTCCAGGGGATCTTCACGACCCAAGGATCAAACCTGCGTCTCCTGCTTGGCAGGCGATTCTTTCCCACTGAGCCACCTGGGAAGCCCCTTTTATGTCCTTAGTCAATCTAAATATTTTGAAATGGTATCTCCTCTTGCAGTTCGTTAGATATTGAAAAAAGTTATAATTTATGCTGTAATTTAGCTTTCTCTCAGGTAAAAAATATGTCTTTAAGATGGGATACTCATTTGGAAGAAATAGAGATGATTCTCAAGATAAATTATTTATTAGATTTTATATTTATTTCCATGCTTTGCTTCAATAATTTTGCAATTCAGGTTGATGACACTTTAAAAGTGGTTGACAAAGATATAGATTCCTGTTCATGTGTGCCTAGATTAGTGTAGTGGCAGCTATAGGTTAGATTTCATAATTTTCTTTGTAAGAAACAGATTTGGTATTTACCCTTCATAGCTGAAAATCAAACAAACATGTTACAGCACAGAGTAACTGTACAGTTTTCCTGGTGGCTGCATATCAGGGTATGGACCTCCAGAATTTATTCTAAAATACTCTCCAGGGAAAACTCATATAGCCAGTTGAAAGCAGTCCTGAATCCTCATTGGTGAATCAATTCTAAAGGTACTTTACATACTAGCCTTATTTTTTAAAAAATGGCTCATTGAACTTTACATACCTAAGATTTTACTTTCAATCTTGTCATGTGTGCACTGTATTTTAATAGACTACATTATCTTACTGGGTAACTTCAAAGGCTGATATTAATATTTATAGTATTAGTTTTTATATATTTAGTGATAATCTTTTCATGCTTGATAGAATTTATCTCTTGTTTCTGGAGTGCTTTGAAAATCAGTCAGGTTTATTTAGGCACCTAAAGCTATAAGCAAATAATAACTTCTGTGTTTAAAGAGATATCATCAATTTTAACTTGTACATATTAATAATCCTTTTCCTCTTCTCTGTCTCTACTCATATTTCCTAAATAATTCCAACAATCTTCTAAGAAATCCAATGTCCTGCCTTCAGCATTTCATTATTTATTATAATTGATTCACAGAATGTCTTCCTAGGGGGTGTTGGGAAAAGGGAACTCTGATCCCTTTCATTGAGTAAAAGGTTTAACCTTTATAACATGACATTCAGAAAAGTTAATGATAGGAATTTAATTTACCTATTAGTCCCATATCTCAACATTCAATTCATCCAACTCAACAGGGTCAATTAAACATCCATGCTTTTATTCTTATTTTTCTAGCGAATATGCTCTTCTAGTTTATTTCTGCTTCAGATTTGCAAGAACCATCTGAAATGCGATTTCTTCTTTCAAATTGTCTTCTGATTGTACCAAAAAGACTTTTCTTCTCTCTCTCATATGGTTCTTGGAAAATACATAGGTTTTAAAGTATTCATATTATATTGTGACTATTAGTTTATATGTATTAGGTAACCCAGAAGTGAGCATCCTCTGACTTCTTGGATCTTAGATAAAATACAAGTGAAAACAAGAATTTTATAGACCTCATGACGTTCCCTAAGTCTTATGATTATATAGCACCATGCTCTAAGTCTCGTTTGAAGTTGATTTCACAAAACACTTATTTGTCCCAATGTTAGAATACAGACTCCATTCTTCTCCCAGTTTCACACTTCCTTCTCATTGTAACTGAATCAATTATTTCCCAGGAGACTTAGCTGTACTGTTTGTATAGCCCTAGGTGTCATTATCTTTCATGCCATTTCCCCTGACTTTTATGCATACTGAAATATGACTATGTGAAGACATTCAAATGCTTGTTTTGCATATATAATTCTGTGGAAGTTGTCTCTAGTTTTACGTCATAGAGGACCAAACCTTACAGAAGATTAAATGAAGCCTATAGTAAAGATATTCTAAAGCAATATCAAAAAATGAAATGATCTAAAAAAGAAAGCTAAGTCCTTTTTGATAGAAGTTAGATGCAAGTTGTTTTCCTTCCAAGTTTCTTGCAATTTTCTTTAAGCCCTAGGACTGTACACAATTTATACCACATTAGAGAGTTAATTTTATGTTTCTTACTTCTGAATAACTTGGGGAGAGTAAACTATTTTTCTTTGAATATTCCCAAAAGTGTAATTACTGAAAGATGGCAGTCAGAGTTTTCATGAATAAATATTTATTGAATGAATCTAATCCTAAAACAAAATCTCCATTTTGGCCTTGTCAATTTATTAGTAAATACTTGACTTACTACATATTATTATTGTGTGCTTATAATCCTCATATTTTGTCAGAAATCACTGAAGGATTTTAGAGGAACTCAGCCATTGAAAAATAATTTTGGACTTTGACTTTCAATAGTAGTGAAATGGGTAATTTGGACCAACTCTTCCATCAAAAATAATGATTCTGGAAAAAAATTGTAAGATATCCTAAAGTCATTGAAGCTATGAGAAGGTAGTGCAAACTCAATAAAATAAAATCAGCAATTTGCCAAGTATGACTAAATATACAATAAGAGGGAAAAATATAATATTAGAACACAAAAAGGAAAATGAATATAGACTCAGAAGAGATTAAATATTTGAATATACTATATCAACTTATACATTTACAAACCTAGGAAAATGGGAAAATTTTAATAAGGTAAAAATTAACAAAATCTGAAAACCTAACTGGAATAATAACTATGGAAGAAACAAACATAGTCATTAAATGCCTCTCATCACTAACCACCCCTCCCCTTGACAAATTATCAACCTCTTTGTGTCCTGATACTTTCACTATATGGAAATTTCTTTCACATGAACTTGATTAACATGGCAGAGTCATCCTCACAATTCAAGTCTAAGGTCAAATATCATTAAATAAAGAAACATCATCTGGCTATATTTTATAATTATATACTATCCCAGTTGTCAGTTCTCTTTTCATTGAGTTGTCTTATTTTCTTCACAACCTTTGACAATATCTACAGGTACTTAATTTTTAAATTCATTTATTTATTTACTTGTTTATCACATCTTCTCTACTACAGATAATGCCATAAAAGCAAGAACTTCATCAATATTTTCCACTACTTTATCGCTAGGACTTTTATCCCCAGAATATAACCTATCACATTAAAAGCATGTCATAAATAGTTACTGAATGAATTTCAATTAAAATGGGAAACAAAATGAGGATCTTTAATAAAGTTGCCATTATGAAATATTATCATAGACTCTGACCAATGAAATAATACAGGGAACACAGGGAATGTAAATCTAGGGATCGATCGGATACAGATCATTATTTGCATATGTTATTACTATTAGGTAGAAAAAAAGAAAACATTAATCCACATGTATAGGAGAGAGTTTTTCAAGATGGAAATATATGAAATCAACACACATACACACAATTCTTCTTATATAGTAACAAATTAATTATTAAACATAATGGGAAACTGTGGCATTCTCAATAGCAACAAATACTACAAAATAAGAGTAACAAGAAATGTACAAGAATTTTATGGAAAAAATCTGAAAACTTTTGCTGATGGATATTACAGTCCTAAATGAGTAGAGAAGTATTCTATCATTACAAATAAAATGTTTCCCTATTTTAAAGACTCTTTATATTAATATGTAGGTGAATTCAACTCCAAGAAAGTCATAAAAGTATTCCTCACAGGACTTGAAACATTCTAAAAGCACAAGCATAATATATATGTTGATAAGCATGCACTACTAAAATCTAAATATTTTATTGTTGAATCAAGCTCTGTCATATCAGATTCTTTGCGACTCCATGAATGGCTACACACCCGGCTTCCCTGTCCTTCCCTATCTCCTGTGACTTGTTTAATTGAGTCAGTAATGCCATGCAATGTTCTCATCCTCCGTCATTCCCTTCTCCTTCTGCCCTTAATCTTTCCCAGGATCAGGGCCTTTTCCAATGAGTTGACTCTTCACATCAGGTGGCCAAAGGATTGGAGCTTCAGCTTCAGCATTAGTCCTTCCAATGAATATTCAGGGATGATTTTCTTTAGGATTGACTGGTTTGATCTTGCTGTCCAAGGGACTCTCAAGAGCCTTCTCTAGCACTACCGTTTGAAAGCATCAGTTCTTTGGTACTCAGGCTTCTTTATGGTCCAACGTTCACATTTGTACATGACTACTGGAAAAACCATACCTTTGACTAGATGGACCTTTGTCAACAAAATGGAGTCTCTGCTTTTTAATATGCTGTCTAGGATTGTTATAATATTTCTTCCAAGGAGCAAGTGTCTTTTAATTTCACAGCTGCAGTCACTGCAGTGATTTTGGAGCCCCCCAAAATAAAGTCTCTCACTGTTTCCAATTTTTGCACAACTATTAGCCATGAAGTGATGCCATGATCTTTCTTTTTTGAATGTTGAGTTTTAAGCCAGATTTTTCACTCTCTTTCACTTTTACCTTTATCAAGAGGCTCTTTAGTTCCTCCCACTCTCTGCCATTAGAGTGGTATCATCTGCATATCTGAGGTTATTGATGTTTCTCTTGGCAGTATTGATTCCAGCTTGAGTTTCATCCAGCTTGGCATTCTGTATGGTGTATTCTGTGTATAAGTTAAGTATGCAGGGTGACAATATACAACCTTGATATACAACTTCCTAAATTTTGAACGAGTCCATTGTTCCTTGTCTGGTTTTAACTCTTGCTTCTTGACCTGCATACAGGTTTCACAGGAGCAGGTAGGGTTTTTTGGTATTCCCATCTCCTTAAGAATTTTCCAGTTTGTTGTGATCCACACAGTGAAAGGCTTTAGCATAGTCAATGAAGCAGAAATTGATGTTTTTCTGGAGTTCCCTTGCTTTTTCTGTGATCCAGCAGATGCTGGAAATTTGATATCTGGTTCCTCTGCCTTTTCTATATCCAGCTTGTACATTTGGAATTTCTCAGTTCAAATACTGTTGAAGCCTATCTTGAAGGATTTTGAGCATTACCTTGCTAGCATATGAAATCAGTGTTGTTGTGCAGTAGTTTGAACATTCTTTGGTATTGCCTTTCTTTGGGATTGGAAGGACAACTGACCATTCCCACTCCTCTGTTTTATAAAATATTATATAAAACAATTTATTGTTTTTGATGCAGTAATGCACAAATATGATATGAGATATAACCCACCAAATATAGTAGAGATTGAATACATAATGAAGATAATGTTTCCAATGAATGAAGAAACACTTACCAGTCTATAAATAGTATTGGGGCTATTTTCTAGTACATAAAAACATTCATGCAGAAAAATAAGCAAGGTATTTATAAAGAAATTATGAATAACTCAATAGACAATTATGGAAAAATATAACTATATACAGGACATCCCTGGTGGCACTAGTGGTAAAAAACACACCTGCCAATGCAAGAGATATAAACAGATGCAGGTTCCATCCCTGGGTCACGAAGATCCCCCTGGAGAAGGAAATGGCAACCCACTCTAGTATTCTTTCCTGTAGAAACCCTTGGACAGAGGAGCCTGGTGGGCTACAGTCCATAGAGTTGCAAGAGTCAGACATGACTAAGGAGGCTTAGCTTGCGCATAACAGTATTTACAGGGATAATGATAAAGTGCAATATATTAAATTAAACATTACTTATGAAGTAATTAAGGAGATAGCAATTGAAACAAGAAGAAAACATAATTCTTCTGCTTGATCTTCACTGCTTTTGTTAGGCTGTCCTCCTGTTTAAGTTGCTTCTTGTTTCATCAGATTTAAATATGCATTTCTATTTCTAAATTCTCCTTGCAGGTTTGAGAAGATTTCTAAAAATGCAAGAGAACCTGCCAAACTTATTCTACCATTCAAACTTGTGAAGTCAACGTTTTGTTCTTGGTTTCTTTAAAGTTGCTAGTTAAATATTAGTTAAGAATTCAATTATTAAAAGAAAACAAAAAGCTGATTTGTGGACTAAGAATTATGTAAAGAATAGACTAAAGATTTGGTAATCTTAATTTTAAAGTAGGCTAGACTATATATACAAAAGTTAATTGCCATTTCATTTGTGTAATTCCTCAAAAAGTTGCTTCTCTCAAATTTTAAATAACTCTTTTTAGATCACATTAAGATCACATTTAGATCACATTAAGTTATATTCTAAAATAAGGAATGCAATTATAATAAATATCAGCTTAGTACTTATATGTATAAAACTGTTTTAGTGCAAGTATGAAGTTTATCTTTAGGGCTTATTAGTTATCTGTCTTACAACATTTTAACTCAGTTGAACATATTTAACAATATGAATCATTTAAAAATCTTAAAGAATTCACAGAAAAACCCATTATAGGTGATTTAGAACATCCACAGAAAGTTCACTTCCTTTTAGTAGTAGCAAGGGAACAAAACAGACTAATGATATTAAGATACCATGTAGTAATTGCCTTTGTCTCCAAATAAACCATTAAGTCCCAATAAATAATTAAAGCAAACAGTCTTTCTCCAAATGCAGTGTTTAGCGATCTGTGATAAACATTTCTAGGAGTCTTTATTAGTTTATTTTTATTGTGGCAAAAATCACATAATGTGAAATCTACCTTCTTATATTTTTAAATGGACAGCACAATATTGTAGATTGTATGCACATTATACAGTAGGTCTCTAGAACATTTTCATTTTGCATGACTGAAACTCTAAACCAATTGCACAGCAACTCCTCATTTCCCCCTCTCTTCAGAGCTTGGCCACCGCTGTTCTATTTTCTGCTTCTAAGAGTGTAGTAATTTAGAAGCCTCCTGTAAATGGAACCATGTGGTATTTCTAACTTCTGTTGCTGGCTTATTAAACTTAGCATAATGTTCTCCTAGCTCATCTATGTTGTCACGTATAACATAATTTCCTCTTTTTTTAAGGCTGACAAATATTTTATAGTACATAAGCTACATTTATCTGTTCACCCATCAATGGATGTTTAGGAGTTTCTACCTGTCTATTGTGAATAATGCTGTAATGAATGTAAAAATATAAAAATCTCTTCAAGATTCTGATTTCAATTATTTTACGTAAAATATAAAATATTGGAATTGCTGGGAACATATGCTAATGCTATTTTTATTTTTTTGGTAGAACCTCAATACTAATTTCCGTAACGGCTGCTGAATTTTCCATTCCAACCAACAAAAGTGCTTTAATTACTCATATCTTCACCAACACTTGTTATTTCTGTTATATATATATATATATATATATATATATATATATATAATAGGCATTATAACAGGTGTGATGTAATATCTCATTCTGATTTTGATATTCCTTTTGTTGTTCAGTCACTTAGTCGTGTCCAACTCTTTGCAACCCCATGGACTACAGCATGCTAGGCTTCCTTGTCCTTCACCATCTCCCTAAGCTTGCTCTGACTCAAGTCCATTGAGTTGGTGATGCCAAACCATCTGGTCCTCTGTCATCCCCTTCTCTTTCTGCCCTCAATCTTTCCCACCATCAGGGTCTTTTTGTATGAGTCAGCTCCTCGCATCAGGTGGCCAAAAATCAGAGCTTCAGCTTCAGTATCAGTCCTTCCAATGACTATTCAGGGTTGATTTTCTTTAGAATTGACTGGTTAGATCTTGTTGCAGTCCAAGGGACTCTTAGAGTCTTCTCTAACACCATAGCTCAAAGGCATTAATTCTTTGCCATTCAGCCTTCTTTATGGTCCAACTATCACATGCATGCATGACTCCTGGAAAAACCATAGTTTTGGCTATACAGACTTCTGTCAGCCAAGTAATGTCTCTGCTTTTTAATATGCTGTCTAGGTTGGTCATAGCTTTCTTCCAAGGAGCAAATATCTTTTAATTTCATGGCTTCACTTACCATCTGCAGTGATTTTGGAGCCCAAGAAAATAAAGTCTTTCAACTCTTTCCATTGTTCCCCCATCTATTTGCCCTGAAGTGGTTAGACTGGAGGTCATGATCTTAGTTTTTTGAATCCTGAGTTTTAAGTCAGCTTTTTCACCGTCCTCTTTCACCTTTCATCAAGAGGCTCTTTAGTTCCTCTTTGCTTTTGTCATTAGGGTGGTGTCATCTCTATATCTGAAGTTACTGATATTTCTCCCGGCAGTCTTGATTTCAGCCTGTGCTTCATCCATCCTGGCACTTCACATGATGTACTCTGCATATAAGTTAAATAAGCAGGGTGACAATACACCACCTTGACATACTCCTTCCCAATTTTGAACCAGTCCGGTTCTAGCTGTTGCCTTCTGACCCGCATACAGGTTTCCCAGGAGGCAGTAAGGTAATGATTAATGATGGTGAGTGTCTTTTCATATATCTGTTGCCATTTAAATGTCTTCTTTGGAGAAGTGTCTATTTAAATCCTTTACTCATACTTATATCAAGTTATTTATTATTTGCCTAATGAGTTGTAGGAGTTCCTTATACACTTTAGAGTTTAACTCCTTATCATTTGATTTTCAAATATTTTCTCCCATTAATTAGTTATCTTTCATTTTATTAATTGTTTCCTTTAGTCTGCAGAAAATTTTTAGTTTGATATATTTCCCTTGTCTATTTTTGCTTCTTTTGCTATATTTTTGGTGTCATATCCAAGAAACCATTGTTGAGATGAATGTTATGATGATTTCCCTGTTTTCTTCTAGAAGTTTCATGGTTTCAGATCTTACATCTAACTCTTTAATCCACTCTTGAGCTTATTTGTAAGTATTGTTTTTGTTCAGTTGTGTCCCATTCTTTGTGACCCCATGGACTGCAGCATGCCAAGCTTCCCTGTCCTTCATCATCTCTCAGAGTTTACTCAAACTCATGTCCATTGAGTCAGTGATGCCATCCAACCATCTCTTCCTTTGTCCCCTTCTCCTCCTGCCTTCAGTCTTTCCCAATATCAGGGTCTTTTCCAATGAGTTAACTCTTTGCA
Organism: Capricornis sumatraensis; assembly: GCF_032405125.1. Taxonomy (NCBI): domain Eukaryota; kingdom Metazoa; phylum Chordata; class Mammalia; order Artiodactyla; family Bovidae; genus Capricornis; species Capricornis sumatraensis. The sequence goes on along the minus strand of NC_091085.1, from coordinate 35,298,641 downwards.
TCAGGTGGCCACAGGATTGGAGCTTCAGCTTCAGCATCAGTCCTTCCAATGAATATTCAGGGTTGATTTCCTTTAGGATTGACTGGTTTGGTCTCCTTGATTTTCAAGGGACTCTCAAGAGTCTTCTCCAACACTACAGTTTGAAATCATCAATTATTTCATGTTTAGCCTTCTTTATGGCCCAACTTTCACATCCATACATGACTACCACAACTGAACTCATTATAGTAGTGTAGCAATAATCGCTCAGTATGTCTGACTCTTTGTGAACCCCGTGAACCAGCCTTCCAGGCTCCTCTGTCCATGGTATTTTCCAGGCAAGAATACTGGAGTAGGTAGCCATTCCTTCTCCAGGGATCTTCCTGTCCCAGGGATTGAACCTGGGTCTCCTGCTTGCAGGCAAATTCTTTACCCTCTGAGTTACCTGGGTACCCCAATTTTAAGTATGGAATACACGAATGTTCACATTCATCCTTTTGTATGTGGTCATTCAATTTTGAAGAGACTCTTGTTTTCCTATTGTATAATCTTGGTCCCCTTGTCAGAGATCATTTGGTCATGTGTGTTTCAGTTTATTTTTGGGATCTCTGTTCTATTTATCTATATGCCTATCTTTATGGCAGTACCATACTTGTTTTGATTACTGTTGCTTTGACTATGTTTTGAAGTCAGGAAATCTGAGGCCTCCATTTTTGTTTTTCTCTTTTGAAATTGAGTGTTCAGTTTTATTTGTGATTCCACACAAATTTTTAGAAATTATTTTTTCAAAAAAAAATGCCATTTGAATTTTTATAGGGATTGCATTCAGTTTGTAGATCACAGTGGATAGTATGGATGTTTAAACAATATTAGATCTTTTAGTTCATGAAAATGGGATATCTTTTCATTTGCTGTATATTTAATTTCTTTCAGTATTTTGTAGTTTTCAGTGTACACATCTTTCTGTTTTTTTGGTTAAGTTTATTCCTAAGTATTTTGTTCTTTTTGATGTTATTGTAAATGGGATTGTTTTTCTTCATTTCTTTTTCATGTTGTTTGTTCTTGGTGTATGGAAACACAACTGACTTTTGCATATTGATTTGGTATTCTGTAACTTCTGAATTCAATTATTAGTTCTAATAGGTTTTTGTGTGTGTGTGTGAAATCTTACGAGTTTTCTAGAAATATGATCATGGCATCTGCAGAGAGAGGTAATTTTACTTCTTTCATCCCAGTTTGGATGCCTTTTCCTCCTCTTTCTTGTCTGATTGCTCTAGCTAAGATTTCCAAAACTATGTTGAATAAAATGGCAAAAATGAGCATCCCTGTCTTGTTCCTCATCTTAGAGGAAACACTTTCATCACTGAATGTAATTTAGCTGTGGGCTTTTCATACATAGCCTTTATTATGTTGAGGTAATTACCTTCTATTTCTAGTTTGTTAATTGTCTTTATCATGAAAGTGTATTAAATCACATTTTTTCTGTATCTAAATGAGATGATCATATGGTTTTTATCCTTCCTTCTATAAGGATAAAAGGATATGATGCATCACTTTGATCAGTTTTCATGTATTGAAGTATACTTTCATCTTGGAGGTAAATCCCACTTGGTTGTGGTGTATGATTCATTTAAGGTACTTTCAGATTTGGTTTTTGGTATTATTGAGGATTCTTGCATCTATATCAGGAATATCAGTTTGGGGTTTGGTTTGGTTATGGTTTGCACTTTTCTTGTAGTATTTTTTTCTTGCTTTGGTATCAGACTAATGTCCTCCAAAAATTGGTTTGGATGTGTTCTCTTCTCTTTGATATTTTGGAATAGTTTGAGAAGGATTGGTATTAATTCTTCTTTAAATATTTGGTAGATTTCTCCAGGAAAGCCATCTGGCCCTAGGCTTTTCCTTATTGGAAAGTTTAGTTTACTGATTCAGTCTCCATAATAGTCTTAAGTCTGTTTATACTTTCTTGTATTCATGATTCAGTCTTTTTAGGTTGCATGTTTCTAGAAAGTTATGTATTTTGTTTAGATTCTTCTATTTATTGGTGACTAATTATTCATAGTAATCTTTTATGGTTCTTTTAAATTTTTTTCTGGCATCATTATTAATGTGTCATTTTATTATTTCTGTTATTATTTGAGCCTTCTCTCTTTTTTTTTTTGATCTAACTAAAGGTATATCAATTTGTTACTATTTTCACAACACTGACTCAGTTTTATTGACTTTTTTTCTATTTTTTTCTAGTGTTTATTTTTTTTAAAATTTCTTCCGTAATTTTTATTATTTTCTTGCTTATGATAATTTTAGACTTAGTTTATTCTTCTTTATTTTTTGAGTTTGAAAGTTATGTTTATTTGAGACTTTTAGTGTAGATATTTACCTGAGGTTTCTTCTCATATAAATTTCCTTTCTGGGAATGCTTTTGGTACATCCCATAAGATTTGGCATGTTGAATTTTCTATTTCATTTTCTCAGTATTTTCTACTTTCCCTTTTTATTTCTTCTCTGACCCATTGTGGGAATCGAACTATCAAACAGAATGAGCTAGAGAAAAAATAGAATGTATCAAAGTGTGTATGTAGTTGGCAGGATAAACCCAAGACCTATAGTGAACCATACTGTGTTCATTCCACTGATTTTACATTAATTCATAGAAATCAACCAGTCATAGCCTATTCAATATAAGTGATTATTCAGTATAAAATTATCTAATTCATCAGCAGTAAATTTCCCCAATGCACATATCATTCACATGCTTATTCCTTTGGAATGGTGATAAACAATCACTGTACCTCAATCTCAGGAAATTACTTACAAACCTTCCTGCAGACATGGATGTACTCTGTCTTTCATGCTTATGAGATTACCACTGTACATTCCATCCAGTATGAGATCCTCATGACCTTGAACCAGCAGGTGATCAATCAATCAATAAACCAACCAATCTACCAGAAAGGGTTATTTTATTGACTTGGATGATTCATTTTGAACATCAAAGGGATATTGGATTACTAATAACAAACCAGAAATGACACTATTTGGAACTCTGGGAACACAAGGAAATTCTGGCATAATTTGTGTTACATTCATGTCATATAAGATAGGGCACATTATAACAACACAAAAGCAGCTGAACCACTGAAGATTCATATCCTTTTTGAAAATAGGTTTGACACACCTAAGAAGGTAAAGAATCCCAACCGCTGAGTTGTTGGTTCAGGGCTATAGGATCATCAACTGTGTAGAAAAAGATAAGTTATAAATATCAACTATGTTACCTGTTATAGAGTTGCTGTTACTTGAGGCCATTTTGAATATTTTATTTCTTGATGTGTATATATACATCTTTTCCTCTCTTTTTTATTTAATGATGTTATTCATGGTTACCTTTAAAATAGCCTTTAGTTGTCAGATGTGAATGTCACTGAATTTGAGGAGTAATTAATATTGCCTTAAGATGGGTACCATGGCTAACACTCATATATGAATTAAAAAATTGTTAGGGATTTCTGTCTCCCATTTTTAGGGATAAGGGGAGAATGACCATGATTGTTTGAAAGATAGCTAAATCTTGTGCAGCACTTTACTATAGTTGTACTTATGATTAAGTATGTGAGGAAGGGTGTTTATAGATGCTGAGTAAGTCAGAGAGCAAACTGACTCAATTATTAAGCTATTGTTCCTTGATTCCAAACCCTACTTTCCAAATTTTGTTCTGTGATGCTGAGTTCAGACCCTGCAAAGCTACATTTTGTCTTTGCCAGCTGGCTTCTCTTAGTTTCTTCCAATGGGTTAGACTAAGGAAGTGGGAAGGTAAAAGAGAGAAGGGAATTGCTCTTCCTTTTTAATTTGTCCTGTCAGCATGCTCCATCAGTTGATTTTTATCCAAGACAGCTGTTGTCGTTTGTTGTTTAGTCACAAAATCCAATCTGACTCTTTGTGACTCAATGGACTGTAGCCCACCCGGGTTCTCTGTCCATGGTATTTTCCAGGGAAGAATATTGGAGTGGGTTGCCATTTCCTTCTCCAGATGTAGCTATGAATTCTGGGAGGTCCTTCTTCTAAGATTCTGAAGTAGTGCAAGAAAAAGTCTTTCTTCAAAGTTCTGCGTCCAGCTCCATGAGGTTCCTTTTCCAGGCTTCTGCCAACTGAAGTTCAGAGAACCTCAAATTTTCTTTTTGTCTCTCACCCCTAAGGAGAGTAGCCACATCCTGCACATATTTCCTCCATCTTACCTCAGTATTTTTTGCTCTTTTGGCCATCAGTGTCTATTCATACAACCATCTATGACAAATTATTTCTATTAAAATAAGTAGGTATTTTTCTTTCAGTGGACATTGATTATTACCATCAATCACTCAGACTAGTATGTTCAGTCTTCTACTATATTTACAGATCTGTTTATTGTACCCATATGTATTTTTTATGGCTTATACTTTTCTATTCTACTTTCAATTTTTTGTATCCTTACCTATGAAGGCTTTTTAAAAAAAAAATTTTTTTTCATTATTTTCTCTCAGTTCAAAAAAGTGTTGAGAAAGGAAGGAAATAAACAGTATTGCCAATCTTTCATCTTGAAATTAAATCCTAACTTAATTTGTTTTAATATAGCTCCCCCATATAATTAATGATTATGATTCTATAGTTATTAAAAGAAAGTTTAATTGCACTGCAGAGCATTTTTTTGGTAATTTATTGTTTTGTAACAGCAATTTATTATAAGTAAAACACTGATTGTGGATAAATAAACTTTAATAATTGATTCTTCTAACCAAAAATTTTGAAGTAATACAATTGTTTTTAGATTGGAAATGATTTTTTCTGTTTCAGGAATAAAAAGAGAAAAAACAGTCTAGATCTTGGACTTGTATTATTCTCAGAAAAGATTTTTATATGAGGTTTATTGATCAAAGATTCCATCTGTTATTTTATAAACATAATTGGCATAATGGTGTATTTAAGAATAAAAATTTTAACAATAAGAATTTAAGCTTAAACATTACATTTTTACTTCATTTTTATGTTTCAGTGAGTGTACATATCCTTTGTAAACTTAAATTACACATTAAACATTGGCAATGGCATTCTATTTTAAAAATAATAAGTCTTCTCCTTTCAAAGATAGAATATAAGTGTTTCTATCAGTGAGATAATTGGATTTTAGTTTCTACCTCTGGGTATGGGCAAGGGTTTGCTTTTTTTTTTTTTTTTTCAATTTTGCGTAAAGAAGAGTGCAGCTCCATGAAAAGTGATAACAAAAATAATAGTGCAGTGCTGGTTGGGAGGAAGCATTTTCTTTTTCAGAAATCAATAGGAAAAGAGAGTGATCCTATTTTTCACCTGAGGCAAATCACCATTACAGAGCAGAAGAGTGCTCATCTGGTGAGCTGCAGTGACATATACTTCCATCAGCCACTGTTCAAGGTTAGGAGCCATACCTAATACTGGGGAGAGGCTAATTAAATTAATTCTGTGGGAAAGTGACAAGATGACTGAGTGCAATTCGAGTGCTCCAAAGCCTTTCCCTTTACCCTCCATTTTCAATACTGCTGCGTCTCTTCTCTTTAGCATCTCACGCACATACACAATACCTGGTGTGTAATACCTGCTTCCTTTCAGTCTTCTCATTTAAGCTGCAGTGTGAATATTTGGCTTTTACTATGACTGATGAGTGCAGCAGGAAAGAGATGTGATTGCTTTGACTATGCAGCAGAAAATGGATACTCCCTTTGGAAACTCAACTTGCTTCATTTAGATCCAAACATGCCAGGCAGATGCAGATGATCAATTCACAGCATATGATACAAGTGAATATCTTTCTCTTTTATGTTCTGTTTTTAATGTAATAGCAAACTAACATCTGTTGTTCTGAGCATCACAAATCTGTTCTTTTCAATGTAAAGGTTTGCTGAGCATTGATATTTTAGTAAGAATAGGATGTGTGTGTCAAGTAGACTGCACCATATTTTTATGTCAAATTCAAATGTTCTTTGGAAAGGTCATTGTTGTGTGTGTGACCTACTGAGCTGTACTACTATGATAGATGTAGTTACAAAGTTAAACTATTTAACTGATAATGTTCTGGGAAGTGGGTATAGGAATAGAGAAGAAAGATAGCTAGTTTTTAAGGGATAATTCTGTATTGTCAATAACATCTTACACATTTTTTGAGTGTGATCTTTACAGAGCATTTTTGCTCCAGATAAGAAATGCTATTTCATAGCCTATGAATGAACATATGCTGTGATTTGGTGGCTCAGTGATAAGAATCCACCTGCTAATGCAGGAGACATGGGGTCGATCCCTGGGATGGGAAGATCCCCTGGAGAAGGAAATGGCAACTCATTCCAGTGTTCTTGCTTGGGAAATCCCATGGACAGAGGAGCCTGGCAAGCTACAGTCCACGAGGTTGCAAAAGAGTCTGATACAACTTGGTGACTAAAACAACAAAGTTATTTGCTGTATCCAAATGCGTTTTCTAACTATCAAGATAGACCTGTAAATGAAGAGTAATAATATTAGAATCTTTCTATGAATCATAGAATCATAGGATTCCAAGATTCAAGTCTACATGACATTTATCTGTTTATTTTTCTGATGGAAAACCGGTTACAGTGCATATATTGATGTTTTGCAGACATTAACATTGTTGGCTGCAAGAAAGACCTGGTGAAACAGTGTGAAACAGTGTGAGTTAGAGATACATAGCATCACATTTAAGAAAATCCAGTTCAACATACATCATCTGCATCTTCCATTTGATACCTTTTAAAAATAATCAAAATAATAGAGAAAAATAAACATACCTGAATATAAGATAATTAAAACATTAATCCTATTATTTTGGGGTCTAACATTTTATTTCAACTGATAATTCAAATTTTGAAGCCCATTGAAGACTGACCATTATTTTCAAAGGTACAATAAGGGATATATTTTTCATCTGTAAGGGATAAAGTATGACTTGATAGGAATTTTTTAAAAATTGGATCTCTTGTTAGTTATAATCCTCAAAGCTGTAGCTTTGGAAATTATGTCCTGCTGTCAGTTCATTTTGCAATCCTACAATTGTAGTTTTTGGCTAAAAATTATTTTTTATCTAATAGCTTATGTGTTGAGTACTCATAACTATTCTCATATACTCAGGAGAATTAAAAACTATAAACTTTGTGAAGAATTTGGAGAATTAACATAAATAAGAAAAATTGAAAGATTGAAAATTTCTGTGACTTAATCAATAAAATGAAGCAACTGTTATGTCATAGTATAAAATAATAATTATAAGTCCAGAATATGGCACCATATAGCAAGTTTCTAAAGCTGTCAAGCATTCCTATTGAGAATGATTGGACCTTTCAAGATATAAAAGAGAAGCTGGGGATATTTGAAGTGGAGATTTATATTTCATGCAACCCTAGCCAGAGACATGAGCAGCAGTATGAAATAGTAAAAGAAAGATGTTTAAATCAAGCCAGGATACTCAAAAACTATCAAAAAGACATATTAGTAAAAAACAAAAAATGGGTATCAATACTATTAAAGATTATAGCCTTTGAGATATTAATAATTTCACTTATTCAACTATAAATAACTAGAAATAGCATTTATTATTTATTTAGCTAGAAAAAAACTAGAAATAACTCGATATTTAGATTGCTTTTATTTAAATTAACTTGGAAATGTGTCATTAGTATATATTATGTTTTAAAGATAACCCACAATTGAAAATAGAAATTATAGCATTGTGCAAATTTATCTTTATTTAGTTGACAAGTGCTCTGTTTGAACAGATCATTTTCATCTGGGGTAAATAACTCACTCTGGGGGACATAAGGGAAGGGAAGAGGGGGCGAGAGAATCTTTGGCCTTAAAAGCAACTGCCCATTGAGAGGAGTAGAAATTAATGACCGCTGTGCTACTTCACTTTGAAGAATACATCAAAGTTCTTATCTCTGGGTATTCTTTTAACAATGGAAAACTAAATTTAGCAAACAACCAAAAAGAATACTTTCCATTAAGGTACAGACTTCAAGTTGCTGTCTAAAACTTATCTGATCACTTAATATTTCTGTAGTTATTTTGAAATGTTTTATAATTATTTTTTTTTCTGTGTGAGTTAAATGTTGTGTATAAATAATTATGTTAGCTCTAATTCTGCTTTTATAAATGATAATATGAAAAATATGTATTTGAAAACTTCTTTATAACATCAAATTGTTACACATAGTTAATATCTGATTTAGTAAAACTTCAGCTATGATGTATTCAAAACAAATTTTTTAATATCTGATTTCGAAGTGGAATAAATTCTTAATTTCCTTAAATGGATTATGGTTGGATTTGTTTCTTCCATTCCCCTCTCTTACTGGTATTCCTGAGGAGTAACTGTGTCAAGGTGTAATTACTTTATGAACAAGGAAGTAGAAAATAAAGATAAATTGAAATAGCTTTTTAATTTTTTAAGATTCTGTTTTCTTCTATTAATTGTTGTCTGCACTGGAATCTGAAAGATTTCTTGTCTGTATGTATCACTATATGGTTCAGTGGTTTTTAACCTGCTTTCCATCATGACAGAATATATCTGACTGATGAATTTGTAAGCTGGGATTGAGGGCAGTTCTCCAGGGCAGAACCTGTATCATCAGTTCCTTTTTTCTCATTAAATAAAAGCAAATTGAATGCAACCAAGGGAGAGTGATGTATAAAAATAACCTTGAGTCTTGCTAAAACAATATTTTACAATAAAATAAATTATCTCACTAATTTTGGCACTTTCAGTTTTATAAAGGACAGATTGTTTATGGCATACCATTGCATTATGACAGTGGATGAGATGATCTGATAAAATTGTCCATGGTTCTTCTTTTGACTTTCCTATGTCACTTTTGATTCTTGGATGCTATGGTTTGACAGTGGAATATCTTCTAATTTAAAATAATGGTCAGATACACATTTGAAATGGCGTGGTCAGCCAGAATATGCTGCTGTCAGAATACTTCAGCTGAAAGATTCATTTTTATTATCCACTAAAGTAACATTTAATTCGCTGTGACTTTTCTGAAGGTTGCCCAAGTTTTTCTCCAAAAGTGAACATGTAGACACAGAAAAAATTTAAATGGTACCAAATTTATACAGAAACTGCAATTGAGTGACTAAATTCTAAGAATTCCTAAACTTGGGAAAGGCATAGTCTACTGCAAGTAAGCATAACATAAGGTACGACACAAAGTCATCAAGAAGGATGTCATCAAGAGGAGATGAGGGCTGGTTGACCCTCCAGCTGGGCGTAGGCAATGGGAGGCTCCTCACCCAATCGACTGTCCTTGGAATGTAATTCGCTCTGTCTACTGTTGCCACAGTGGGAACTATTCCAAGTATAGAGCCTTAAAAGAGTAAGGTATTGTTGAGACAATTTGGAATGAACTCAGTTAAAGTATCGAGATAAACTTTTAAGATTCTGGTGAGCAAGTGTGGAGATCTACTCATTGTGTGTGGCCGCCCAAAACAAGCCTTATATATACCTCTCCTTGCTTGTTAAACCTGACACCTACCAATTTGGAGTGGTTTGCCTCTTTCTTTGGTCTCTCTTTGCCCTTCATGACCAGGGACCAGCTTCAGAGTTCACTTGGAGCACTCCTGAGGTTGTGAGCCAGCAGTGCCCTTCAGGAGTGCAGGTAATTTTTGTATTTGATAATTATTTGTTGTGAAAATTTTTATATAAAACTTGAATAAAATTTTAAAAATTGAAAAGAAAATACTGTTTTTCTTTGTAAAAGTAACACTCTACTCTCCAAGCTTGCCCTCGGAAAGGACAGCTTTTTCTGTTTTTCTGCGAAGATAATCTTGAGATGGACTTTCTCATTGGCGTTCTTCCTTTATTCCTTCTGTGTTCCTGAGCTAGCATTAGTGCTGATGGGTGAAGAAGGTTAAAGTGAGAATGAGATGGTAGGAGGACCATTCACTCTTCCTTTATTTACATTAACGGTAACAAATATGTGACTAATGATAATGTGAAAGGAATTGACTTGTGTTTATTGATTGCTTACTGTGGGCCAATTGCTCTGCTCTAAAGACATGCTCTAAAGTCTCAGAAAACAGAACTTAGTTTGCTTAATTTTCCCAGGATCAGCTAGATAAACTTGAATAACCAAACTAAGATTTGAATTCTAATACTTCAGTTGAAAGCCAAATACTACAATGATATATCTGTAATATATATTAAGAAAGAAAACAGAGGCTAGATGTATTTTTTTATTTTATTACTATTTTTTAAGATGTATTTTTAAAAGGGAAACAAATCCATATGTTAACATTAACACAGATCTACATTTCCCAAAGTGTATAAAAGAGAGTATTAACAGGTATTTTGAAAAATATCTCTTTAATGAAAAGGAATTGTATGTTTCAATAAGTTTGGGGAACATTAGCTTAAATAAAATTATAAAGGCTGTTTATTGCTTGATTTATCAGAACATGTACTATGTATATGTATCTTGAAGAGGAAAATACATTGTATAGCATTTCCTAGACTGTTTGTGCATTTAACTTTTTCCCTTGAGCAACTTGCTCTGGGAAGTAATCTAAGTAAAATCTGGTTTACAAGGTGAATTTGTCAGCAGCTTATATTTGCAGAGTAATTTTTAACCATTCAAATAGTTGTGTAGTGGTATATCAATTTGTGTTATTTCCTAATGGCAAATGATGTTGAGCATTTTTCAACATACATTTTGCCATCTATTGATGCTTGTGCTCCTTGGTGTAGTATCTGTTCAGGAACTTTTTTAAAAACTACTGGTAATTAATTGACCAATGCACTTTAACAATTTCTGTTTGCTCTATAAACAGCCAAGGAATAGAAATGTTTCCATTGTTTCCCCTCTGCGTTTTCATCTCCCCTATTACCTGACACATTCCAAGGTGTTGACATCAATCATGTAAGTGGTAATTATTGCTTTTCCTTCTTCCTAATGAAAGAGAAATAGCAGTATGTAGTATTTAAATATGAACAATGTTTGCTCTTATTGTGCTTATTTCTGTAGAGTGTAAGACTTCCTTATATTTCAATGTAAGCCATTTTTGAAATATGTGTTTTGCAAATACTTTCTCCCAATAGGTGACATCTCTTTTCACTCTCTTAACAATAAAGTTTTTAATTTTAATTAATTAACTTCATTAGTTTTTTTTCCTGTCATTGGTCATGCTTTTGATGTATCAGAAAACTCTTTACCAAAAGCCAGGTCATGGAAATTTTCTTTTTTTTAATAGAGGGTTATAATTTTGCATTTACATCATTGGTTCATTTTTATTTTTTTGTAAGTTTAAAATCATGTCTAGATTTATACTTTTGCTTTGAACATCCAGTACCAATTGTTATGAGGATTATTCTTTTTCCATTGAATGTCTTTGCATCCTTTTAAAAAATCAGTTGATTTTGCAGGTTTATTTCTGGTCTCTGTATTCTGTTCTACTGATATTTATCTAATTCTTTCACCAAAATGGATGATGTCTTGATTATTGTCTTCTAGTAATGTTTCAAATTAGACACTGTGATTCCTCTAACATTGTTCTTCTTCAGATATTATTCACTGTTCTGGACCTTTTGACTTTTCATATAAACTTTGGAGTCTGTCTATTGATATCTACAAAACAACTTGGTAGGATTTTTATTGAGATTGCAGTGATGGTATAGGTCAAGTTGTGAAAAATAGGCATCTTAACAATAGTAAGACTTTCATATATAAACACAAAATATCTCTTGATTAATTTAGAGCTTTGATTTTTTCATCAGTTTTATATTTTTATAGCTATATCCAATATAGATTTGATTTGTCTAAATATTTCATTTTGTTGTTGGTATTAATGCAAAATGCCATTTGACTTTTGTGTAAACAATTTGATCTTGCATCTTAGTGCCTTGTTATAACCTGCTGGGCAATTCTAAAAGGTTTTATTTTTTCTCTTTTGGTAAGTTCTTAAGGATTTTCTAAGTAAATCATGGAATCTGTGAATAAATATTTTTTAAAAAATTATTTTCTAAACTTTACATAATTTATGTCTTTTTCTTGTCTTATTGTGCTAGGATTGGATTTCCAGTACAATGTTGAATAGAAGTGTGAGAGAGAATATCCTTGCTTTCTTCCTGATATTAGGGGGAAATGTTTTCTCTCTCCTTTTAAAGTATTATGTTACTTATAAGAAAAATGCTACTGCTTCTTCATAATTTTTTTTTTAAATTCACCAATGAAAATATCTGAGCCTGGTGCTTTCTTTTTTGGAGAAGGTTTAAAAGCTTTTTTTTTTTTTTTTTTTTAATTAATCAGTGTAGAAGTATTCTGGTTATCTATTTATTCTGTACTAGTTGGGGTAGTTAATGTCTTAAAAGGAATTGATCCATTTCATTTATTATTGAATTTCTGGGAATAGTTGTTCATATACTCTTTTAATTATTCTTTTGATTTTTTTCACAATGTTTAATGATATCCCCTGTTTCCTTACTGATATTTGTAATCTATGTCTTTTAAATTTATTTATTTATTTATTAATAGATTGCCTGGCTAGAGGCTTATAAACTGTATTGATCTTTTCAAGGAATAAACTTTAGTTTTGTTGATTTTTCCCCCCCAATTGCTTTCTTATTTTCAATTTCACTGATTTCAACTATAACTTGTTATCTCTCTCTCTCTTTTTTTTTTTCCCCTGCATCCTTTAAGTTTAAGTTGTTTTTCCTTCTCTAGTGTCCTATGCTGGAATTGTAGGTCATTACCTTTAATTATCTTTGTTCCTGCAGCTCCGCTGGTAAAGAATCTGTTTGCAGTGCAGGAGACCCCAGTTTAATTCCTGGGTCTGGAAGATCCCCCAGAGGAGACATAGGCTACCCACTCCAATATTCTTGGGCTTCCCTGGTGGCTTAACCAGTAAACAATCTGGCTTCAGGGCATGAGACCTGAGTTGGTTCCCTGGGTTGGGAAGCGCCCATGGAGGAGGGCATGGCAACCCACTCCGGTATTCTTGTGTGGAGTATCCCCATGGACAGAGGAGCCTGGCAGCCTGCAGTCCATGAGGTTCCAAAGAGATGGACAGGACTGAGCAACTAAACACAGCACAGCTTTAATTGCTTTATTTTCCAATGTATGGGTTTAATACTATAAATTTCACTCTAAGCCTTTCTTTTGCTGTATTTACAATTAATTTTTTTTTACTGTAGCAAAGTGTATGTAACACAGATTTTCCCATTTTAACCATTGTTAAGTGTAAAAAGTTTGTGACCTGTAATCAAGAAGTCCCCCCTAACCCCTCCCCCAGCCACTGGAAACCATTATTCTATTTTCCCTCTCTGTAAATTTAACTATTCTAGGTACCTCATGTAAGAGGAATCATACAATGTTTATACTTTTGTGTCTGGCTTATTTTATTTCAAATACTGTTTTGTTTAAGGTTCATATGTTTTGTAGCTTTTATCAGGATTTCATTCTTTTTTAAGAATAAATAACATTCCCTTGTATTTTCATATCATGTTTAGTTTATCCATTCATCTATAGATGGACATTTGGGCTGTTTTCGCCTCTTGCCTGCTGTGAATAATGCTTCCATCGAAAAGCGAAGTGTCCAGATAGCTATTTGAGCCCCTGCTTTCCATTTCTGGGGAGTGTATACCTCCAATGATAATTCTGTTTGTTTATTTTTTTTACAGAAATGGCATATTCTTTTCCACAGTAAGTATATGATTTTATATCCCCACTAGTAATGTACAAGTGTTCCAATATCTCCACATCTTTACTCACACTTGTTATTTTCAGTGTTCTTATTTCTTGTTTTCATTTGTTTGCTTTTTGGTTTTTTTTCTTGGTAAAAGTCATCCTAATGCATGTGAAGTGGATGTAGTACCTTACTGTGGTTTTGACGTTCATTTCTCTAATGATTACTGATGTTGAACATCTTTTCATGTACTAGTGGCCATTTGTATATCTTCTTCAAAAAGTATCTATTCAAGTCCTTAGCCTGTTTTTTTCTTTTTATTTTTAGAATCTCCTTTTGATTCTTAGAGTTTACATCTCTAGGCTTACAGTACTCTTCCATGTTGTAAACCTTCTTTATTAGAACCGTCATCATATTAAATATAGAAATTCTCTGACTGTTCCAATATGAAAATCACTTTTTTATACTGAGCTTTCTTCCCTTTCATCACTTGTAATTTTTGGTGAATGGAAAATATGTATTAGGTAATAAGACCTGAGATAAAAAGCCTTTAATGTAATGATTTTTATAGGAGTTGGAGTGTGTTTAACATTTACTTTAGCCATAGGGATCGGGCTTCAAATTTCTATAATATTATTTTTAACCTCTATTCTTGGTTTGATTGCTTACCTATGTCTGTTCCTAGAGAGACTCTATGTCTTATAGCTTTTTTCAGCTTTAATCTACTGTTATTTCCCTTCTGATTTATTCTAATCTTCAATCTGCTTCCTACCACTAAATTGGATGGGCTACAGGTATGGATGAAATCTTGGATTTCTTGCAGAGACAGCTGATGCTAAACTTTCTTCTCTACCAGTTGTGTAAGTGACCAGTAAGGAAAGTAATAAGAGGCAGCAGATGCCATGAGCTGGATATCTTTGAACTTTAGGAAATGTTTGAGATCCATTTGTGTGAGGTGTAGGACTTTCTCACACTCTGAAAGAGATTCCTACTTTAATGTCCCCCTCCCACCCCCAACAGTCTTACTTTTGGGAATCCATGCCTATGCTGGGAGTTCCCAAGACCACCCTCAGGCTCAATGATTCACTGTAAGGATTTATAGAAACTGTTTACTCATGGTTCTAGTTTACTACTGTGACAGAATATAAGTTAAAATCAGTAAAAAGAACACACATTTATGAGGCAAAGTTCAGGAGAAACCATGTGTAAGCTTCTAAGTGTTTTCACCCAGTGGAGTAGCATGGACATGCTTATTTCTCCTAGAAAGAGTGTGTGACAAGACATGTGGAATGTTGACAACTTGGGGAAGCTCACTTAAGCCTTGGTGGCTCAGAGAGTAAAGAATCTACCTGCAATGCAGGAGGCCTGGGTTCGATTCCTGGGTTGGAAAGATCCCCTGGAGAAGGAAATGGCAACCCACTCCAGTATTCTTGCCTGGGATTTCCCATGGACAGAGGAGCCTGGCGGGCTACAGAACATGGGGTCACAAAGAGTCGGACACAACTGAGCAACTAACGCACATCCAGTGTTTTTATTGAGGACCACTCATGTAGGCATGCAGTTCCTGTGTGACTGAACTCAACTACTAAAATTCCAGCCTTTTGAAGCAAAAATAGTCATTCATCAATAATTATATTTGTTTGTATAAATTGTCTGATTAAACTGGTTAGGCATAGCCCATAGCCTCAGGCATGCAAAAACAGTCATTCTCCATAAAATATATTGTTAGCATAAATTATTTCATCAAAGTGGTACACTGTGGTCTAAGCCCTTAGGCATGCAAAACACTCATATTAGGCAGAATATTCCCAGGCCTCAAAGTTTTCATCCCATGGGCCAAACCTGAAGATAAGCCTTCTTGCAAATATGCAGGGTTTGTGAAAACCAGGTTTGTTGAGTTAACCCTTTCCTTGTACAATTCCTTTATGTATTTCCTTCCCCTATTGACCAAGTGCTAGGTTATATGATTTACTTTGGTCTGTGAAATATCCACAGCTGAGATATAAACCATAAGCTTAGAATGTGTTTATGTTTGCCTTCTTGGAAGCTTACTGCTATATTAATAAGTCCTGTCCAGCATCCTTGAGAATAAATAAACATATGGAGAAAAAGTTTCAGCAATTTCATCTTTTTGAGCTGAACTCAATCAACTCACCAAATTATGAAAAATAATGACTTGTTTTTATTTTAAACAACAATGTTTTAGAGTAATTTAGTAACTAGAGAAAACATAACTGTTACAGAAATTGGGGCTCCAGAATTTGGAGCAATTCCAGAAGCAAGCTGATTAATTGAACTAAGCCTACTCTATGTAGTGTATCTTTATCTACAGCAAAATGTTTCTTAAAGAGTTGTAAATAGCATACAAGTCAAAATGGAACCCACCCTAAATCGTATTTTTAATCAAGCTAGCCATTAGAAAGGAGTGTGTCTGCATGGTACCCCTGAAGATAAGAGTCACCATGTTTGTTTCTAGCAATTATCTAAGTCCTGTATTAAGTACTGAGCTCAAGTCAACCACATTAGAAACATCTGGACTTGGAGTAGACTGGATCTCCTGCTATAGATACAGAAATTTCCAAAACATACTGAATAGGCATGAATGTCTTAGTTGCAAGCAATAAAGACTAACTCTGAAAATCTTAATTGAAAAAAAAAATGTTTATTTAAAGGATATTGGAATTCTTAGAATCTAGGGAAGCATTGAGATTGATTAGGAGGTCCATAGAACCAAGCAGCAGGAATCAGAATGAGTATATTAGAGCGCAAGAACAGACAGATTTGTAAGCATAGCTACTGATGTCTGTGAATCTGACCTCTGGCTATTCCTAAGCCTCGTGTCTGTCACACCTTTGGCTTTAAAAGTCTCCTTGATGAACACTGGGGCAGTGAGAAGGAGGATTTGATTCCTGCAATAGTGAGGGGTGGCCAATTCTTCCCACTCATACCCCAAAGGAGAGCAGGGAAAGGGGGTGTTGGCTAGTAAACAGTGAAAAGATAAATATGTCCACTACAGAAGATGATGATGACCACCTGGTGATATCCATAAAGGAGACTGTCTCATCCCTTTAAACCTAAAATCTAGTTAAATCAGGAAAGAAAAATGATGCTTCAAAAAAGGAATCCAACCTTGTTCATAAAGCAACTATGTGTCACATATTAACAGCACCATATGCTTCCTCCTTGGACTTTATGAAGACATCAAAGAAGGGAGGGTTAGAATACAAAGATAAATTTTAATAAAATGTAAGTCTCAGGTAGAGGCTTCCCTGGTGGCTCTGATGGTAAAGCGTCTGTCTGCAATGAGGAGGACCTGGGTTCTATCCCTTGGTCAGGAAGATCCCTTGGAGAAGGAAATGGCAACCCACTCCAGTACTCTTGCCTGGAAAATTCCATGGATGGAGGAGCCTGGTAGGCTACAGTCCATGGGGTTGTGAAGAGTTGGACACGACTGAGCAACTTCACTTTCTTTCTAAGCCTCAGGTAGCTACAATTATCTGATCTTTTGTGATCAATATCTGATATACTCCTACTTTTAAATAGAATTATGTCAATTTTAGGTACAGAAGCTTAAGCATATTAGAAATTTTAGAGATTGTTGAAGAAAAGGAAAATTTTGCAACAGGCTCTGGGAAGGGTTTGGGTTTCCTGGGTGGATGTGGCAGTGCTAATTTACCTGACCTCTAGTTATTGCAGTATTACATGCAGCAGACAAAAGACAGGTATTTACCTTAATTTTCCATGTACATCTTGTATGTAACAATATGTAAGAAGAGAACAGAAGGAAAATAAAACATTTCTTGAATGGCTTTTTCCTCCTATTGAGTTATTCCTAGAATGGTTTGTGATATTATGTCTAAAGTTATTAACAAATTTGGTTGATGACATTATTTATGGATTGAATTAACTCAAGAGAAACAGTTCCTTGAGAGCTTAGCTGTCTAATGCTAGTATAAATTATATAATAGGTAAGTAGTCACTATGTATAGGCACAGTATGCAGTACTTCTATATTTAAGAATATATTAGACTTAGATCAAGTGTTTTTTGTTAATTTTCAAATTTATTCTGTCACAGGATACATTTCAGTAAAATGTGTACTAAACTAAGTCTAAAGATCTGCTATAAATATAAAATGCCTACCTATATATTATGATCAATTCATTATAAGCTGATTTAGTGACAACAGATATTGTAGATAGTTAAGTTTCCTTGAGTGGCAATTTAAGACTTAAGAATTAACCCTTTCATCCATATCTTTGACCATCCAAAAGAGACAAGGAAAATAATTCAGAATTTTAATATTTTAAAGAATAAATCTAATATAGATTGACTCTAAAAACATTTTTTAATGTCTAAATAATAGTTCAGAAAGCCTTAATATACTCAATAGGAAAAGAACTCTACAGACATAAACTCACACGACTCTCATTTTCAGGCCAGCAGCTCAAGATGCCAAATTAAACTTCTAAATAAAGGTTTTTAAAATGCATTTGAGACAAAGACCACCAACAAAATGAAATCGAGGAAGTGAGGACCCCATTATAAGGAAAGAAATAAAGCACGGGTACACTCAATTCTTGGCAGAATTGTCTAAAGAGGAGGAATAAATCATAGACCAGGAAACAAGAGACCAGTCACAGCTCTAATCAGCTTTTAATGAGCACCTGTTGGCTTATTTGTGACTATTTAAAGCCAAAATGATAATAAGGTAGTATGAAATTTAGAGTGTATATAGCAGTAAAACATAAAAGCACAGAGTCAAGGGATGGATAATTAAAATTATACAGTTTTTAAGGCTCTTACCCTGTTTGTGAAATATTATTTCAAGGTTCTATGCGAATTTTCTGAGATGGTGATTGGTGAGCTGGATGTCAATTAGGATTGCTTTTCACATCTCCACTTGTGAAAGGGAGGAGCTGAAATGGGACTAAGAGGGAAAAGATTTGTAATGGAGAATCAATAAAAGCCTCCATCTACACATGGGTGCTTCCAAGCTGGCACGGTCCTCAGATTTGTTGAGTTGGGATGAGGGCCTTTTCATCCTGGGATAAGCAGTCATTAGATGTTGTTGACTGCCCCTTGCAAGGAAACATGAACTTCCAAGAGGGAGTTTTCTTCAGCTATGTGTGCGTCAGTCATTAAGTTGTTTCTGACTCTTCGCAACTCCACAGAGTATAGCTTGCCAGCCTCTGTCCATGGGATTCTTCAGGCAAGAATACTGGAGTGGGTTGCCATTCCCTTCTCCAGGGGATCTTCCTCACTCAGGAATCAAACCCAGGTCTTCCACATTGCAGGCAGATTCTTTACCACCTGAGCCACCAGGGAAGCCCCCTTCTTCAGATTAGTCAATCCCAAATATAGCTGAGAGCCATCTGTGCTCTCAGATGGCTGAGAGCCATCTTACATCTGTGCTTCCAACAACTGGGGCAAGTCCTTCATTTCTGAAGGCAAATCTGGTACAACATAACAACCACTAATGTGTACAAGTATGTGTTTGTAGGGACATAGAGAATTGGTGGAAGTATATGCACAGGGTTCTTCATATTGTCCTCTTAGAAACCTAGAATTGGGAGGTATGTGGGAAATATTGAAATATCAATTTTTCCCTGATATATCTGTCCATTATTACTTTACAAATAACTTCTAACAAACTGGTATTTTAATTTCAGCATTCTTTTGCATTTCATACTGACTATATTTCTTCGAGGACAATGATCATCTTTATACCAATCAATGTAAAGGAAAATAAAAATATTCCTTTAGCAAGTTTATTCAATCTAAAAGATTTCCTTATCTATATTCAGTACATCAGATTTTCTTCTCAGTTTTAAAGCTGTGAGTGGGAGAAAATACTATTCTTGCTACTTTAGTTGCCAACCAATGATAGGTCTCTTTGAGCAGAAAACCAATTAGTAGTTATTCTTATTCTGTGGTTGGATTTAAGAATGCTTTCATATTGAAAGACAAAAAGAAAAGAAAGCTTAGTGCACTGTTAGCTGATCATAGAGTTTTCCTTTAGCTTAAAGTAGTTCCTGATCATAGTCTCAAGTCTTATTGAGTCAGATTTACAGCTTTATGCATTTCGGTTCTTTTAAGCATCAGTAATTCTGAGTTAGAGGATTGTAAGAGTTCATGGAGAATACTAGTCATAGTCCAAAATGAATAACTGAAATGGATGCCTAGAAGACAGCATGATTTTCTCTATCAAAGGTATGTTGGTATTCTGTTTCCTTCAATTTAAAAAGAGCTATGATGGACAGATGTAGCAATGACTTGGTTTTAGAGTCAACAAATTATTTTGAAGAGAAGCTTGATCAGAGAATAAGTGTGATGCTTGTGAGTGGATTTATGAACAAGAATTATATAGATATTTCCCTAACAGAAGGGATATGTAAAATTATTTCTATGTTGATAAGGCAACTTATATCTCTATAGACTATTACTAAAGTCTAAGCATTTATTAGCCATGATTTTTCTTACCCAACATTGAAGGTATATGAATGTAAGCTTTTTTATTGTACATATGCTGCAAAGTAGTTACTCAAAGTGCAACTGATAACACATCAGTCGATTCTGAGATATTTTAAAAGGTAATGGAATTTCTGTATTTTCTGTAGCAAATTATCACCACCACATACTATCTTGAATACAACATTGATTATATCACTTTATAAAATAGTCTGCCTGAGGTTTAAGTTACTGACTTTAGCATCTTATTGGTCTTATAATTGCATTTCAGTTCGCTTTGGGAAACCATGCCTGGATTAATTGAGTCATTATAGTTAAAGTTGGTAATAAACAACAATAGGAAATATTTGCCTGTTCAAGTGCTGTTATTGCCTTTAACCACTTTGAATTATTAAACCATCCAAATCAATACTGCTCACTTATTTTTAATAATGAGTTCAATGACATAAAAGTAAACAGTTTTAGGAAATGACTTTCTTTTCGAAGCCCAGCATATGTTACTATGTATGCAGAGTGCAGAGTGAACTTGCTGCAGCTTTTGGCAGTTTTAAAATTATTGTTAATTAACTTTTCTGCTCAAATTCCTGGAAGCTCAACTACAGTTGATGAGTTATCATGCTACAGCCAATAAATCCTGATGTAATTTCATAAACACAGTTATTTAACCTAAATTGGATTCTCCATCAATTGAGACAAATCAATATTTAAATGCCATATTATTGTGAATTTTTATAGTACTGCTTTATACTTATATTGGGTTATACTTAAAGCATTTAACATTTATGAATTCTAATATCTCTGCACAGTACTAAAAAGGAATATTATTAATAGTGATATACATAGAATGTATACTTAAAATATATTTGTTTATCAAAATTGATATGTAGCAGATATTCTATGGTTTTTGATGCAAGGAAAAGTGAGCTAGGATCAGGAGCTCTCAGCTGTAGTTTTAGTACTACGCTGTATAATTTTCATGAACTCCAACAAGTCATGTAATTTATTGAGGCTGAGTTTATGCCTTGGCAAATGAAAATAATGTACCAAATTCTTGTAAAGGCATAGAGTTAACATATCAGAAGTACCTTATAAAATATGAAAGATTTTGTAAGAACAGAAGATTATTTTTATTGTCTATTGTTATTTTTCATTAATTCAAATTTGTTAAATTCCCATTCTATATTTCTATGTAGCTATAGTTTATGAGACTGTAATGATTCCAAATTTGTTTCCAAGTTATCATGGATTGTGTATAATTTTTTCTTAATTTGAGATTCAATATGAGTTTTCCAGGGATCACTATATGCATATATAAGATGTAGAAATTGATCTCTTAGATAGTAAAATATGCAAAGAAGATCCCATATTAGATAAATCACTCTCTGAGTTAAAACTAGAATTTGTGATTGTGAAAGAATTTCAGAGCAATGATTCATTTATTAGTATAATCAACATATAAAGAAAATTTTGGTTAAAGGAATGTCTTAAAATATGTGTTATAACAGGATAAAGGAAGTAAAATTCTACTGAAAGTCTAGTTTAGTATTTTCTGAAAAAAGTGAGGATGGAGAGAGATTTACGTATTTAGTTCTGGATAGCTATTTTTTGTGCTAAACACAATTAAATAATTCATTCATTCATTTATTAATGCAGCCCTGTATTGACTATATGCTCTGTGTTTATTGCTGGGTGCTGACTCTGCAAGGATGTGAAAGAATGGTTCTACTCCCAGTATAGTAGAAGAAGACAAGTTGTAAGAGATGATTACAGCAATGTAGAAAATTCCTACTCAAGAACATGGAATATCTCTCCATCTGTTTATGTCATCTTTGATTTCTTTTATCAGTGTCTTATAATTTTCCATATATGGTTCTTTGTTACTTTAGGTAGCTTTACTCTTAGATATTTTATTCTTTTTGTTACAGTGGTGGATGTGATTGATTCATTATTTTCTCTTTCTGATATTTCATTGTTAGTATACAAGAATGCAAGTAATTTCTGTGTGTTGACTTTGTATCCTGCAACTTTGCTGAATTCACTGATGAGCTCTAGTAATAGTGTTTTTGCAATAGTTTCTTTTGGGTTTTCTGTGTATAGTATCATGTCATCTGCAAATAGTGAGTGTTTTACTTCTTTTCCAATCCCAATTCCTTTTATTTCTTTTTCTTCTCTAATTGCTATAGCTAGGACTTCCAGAAGTATGTTGAATAACAGTGGTGTGAATGGACACCCTTGTTCCTGATCTTATAGGAAATGCCTTCAGTTTTTCACCACTGAGAATAATGTTTGCTATGGGCTTATCATATATTCCCTTTACTATGTTGAGGTAGATTTCTTCTATATCCATTTTTTGAAGCATTTTTAGCATAAATAGGTGCTGAATTTTGTCAAAGGATTTTTCTGCAGCTTTTGAGATGATCATATTGTTTTATCTTTCAATTTGTTAATATGGTGTATCACATTGATTGATTGGCATATATTGAAGAATCCATGCATCCCTGGAATAAACCCAACTTGATCATCATGTGTGAACTTTTTTGTGTGTTGTTAAATTATGTTAGCTAGAATTTTGTTGAGGATTTTTGCATTTATGTTCATCAGTGATATTGACCTGTAATTTTCTTTTTTATGTGTTGTCTTTGCCTAATTTTGGTATCAGGGTGATTATGGCCTCAAAGAATGAGTTTGAAAGTGTTCCTTCCTCTGTAATTTTTTGGAAGAGTTTCAGAAAAATAGACATTAGCTCTTCTGTAAATGTTTGATAGAATTCCCCTGTAAAGCCATCCAGCCCTGGGCTTTTGTTCTTTGTGAGATTTGTGATCATAGTTTTGATTTCAGTGTTTGTAATTGGCTTGTTTGTAATTTCTATTTCTTCCTAGTTCAGTCTTGGAAGGTTGAACTTTTCTAAGTATCTGTCCTTTTAATCTAGGTTGTACATTTTATTAGCATATAGTTGCTGATATTATTCTGTTATGATCCTTTGTATTCCTGTGTTTTCTGTTGTAACCTCTCCTATTTCATTTCTAATTTTGATTTGATTTTTCTCCCTTTTTTTCTTGATGAGTCTGGTTAGTGGTTTGTCAGTTTTGTTTATCTTCTCAAAGAAACAGATTTTAATTTTATTGATCTTTGCTATTGTTTCCTTCATGTCTTTTTCAGTTATTTCTGCTATGATAATTATGATTTATTTCCTGCTGACTTGGGTTTTTTTGCTCTTCTTTTTCTAGCTGCTTTAGATGTAGACTTAAGTTGTCTGTTCAATGTTTTTCTTGTTTCTTGAGGTAGGATTGTATTGCTATAAACATCTTAGAACTGCTTTTGCTGAATTCCATAGGTTTTGTGATTTTGTTGCCATTTGTGTTCTAGGAATCTTTTGATTTCCCTTCTTATTTCTTCAGTAACCTCTTCATTATTTAGTAATGTATTGTTTATTCTCCTTGAGTTTGTGTTTTTTTGTAGTCCCACCCACCCCCACCCCCACTACCCCCCGCCCGTAGTTGATTTCTAGTCTCATAGTGTTGTGGTCAGAGAAGTTATTTGATATGATTTCAATTTTCTTAAATTTACTGAGGCTTGATTTGTGGTCCTGGAGAATGTTCCATGTTCACTTGAGAAGAAGGTGTATTCTTCTACATTTGGATGGAAAGACCTGAAGATATCAGTTAGGTCCATTTGGCCAAAGTTTCATTTAAGATTTGTGTTTCCTTATTGATTCTTTGTCTTGATGATCTATCCTTTGGTGTAAGTGGAGTGTTAAAGTCCCCTACTATTATTCTGTTACTGTTGATTTCCCCTCTTATTCCTGTTAGTGTTTGCCTTATATATTGAGGTGCTCTTATGTTGGGTGCATAAATATTTACAATTGTTATGTTTTCTTTTTGGATTGAACCCTTGATCATTATGTAGTGTCCCTCTTTGTTATAATATTGTTTATTTTAAAGTCTATTTTATTTGAAATAAAGATAGCCACTCTGGCTTTCTTTTGGTTTACATTTGCATGGAATATCTTTTTCCATCCTTTTACTTTCAGTCTGTATGTGTCTCTGGGTTTGAAGTGGGTATTTTGTAGGCAGCATATATATAGGGCTTATTTTTGTATCCATTCAGTCAGTCTGTATATTTTGGTTGGTGCATTTAATCCATTTACATTTAAAGTATGCATTGATATATATGATCTTATTGGCATCTTCGTAATTGTTTTTGGTTTGTTTTTATATGTCTTTCCTTTCTTTTGTATTTACTGGCTAGGTAAGTCCCTTTAGTATTTGTTGCAAGGCCGGTTTGGTGGTGCTAAATTCTTTTCACTTTTGCTTGTTTGTGAAGCCTTTGATTTCTGCAACAATTTTGAATGAGATCTTTGCTGGGTAAAGTAATCTTGGGTGTAGAGTGTGTTTCTTTCAGTACTTTAAATATAACCTGTCATCCCCTTCTGGCTTGCAGAGTTTCTGCTGAAAGATCCATTGTTAATCATATGGGCTCTCCTCTGTTTGTTACTTCCTGTTTTTCCCTTCCTGTTTTTTTGTGTTTAATCTCACTTCAGTTCAGTTCAGTTCAGTTCAGTCGCTCAGTCGTGTCCAACTCTTTGTGACCCCATGAACTGCAGCACATCAGGCCTCCCTGTCCATCACCAACTCCCAGAGTTCACTCAGACTCACATCCATTGAGTCAGCGATGCCATCCAGCCATCTCATCCTCTGTCATCCCCTTCTCCTCCTGTCCCCAATCCCTCCCAGCATCAGGGTCTTTTCAAATGAGTCAACTCTTCACATGAGGTGGCCAAAGTACTGAAGTTTCAGCTTAAGCATCATTCCTTCCAAAGAAATCCCAGGGTTGATCTCCTTCAGAATGGACTGGTTGGATCTCCTTGCAGTCCAAGGGACTCTCAAGAGTCTTCTTCAACACCACAGTTCAAAAGCATCAATTCTTAGGCGCTCAGCTTCCTTCACAGTCCAACTCTCACATCCATACATGACTACTGGAAAAACCGTAGCCTTGACTAGATGGACCTTAGTCGGCAAAGTAAGTCTCTGCTTTTGAATATACTATCTAGGTTGGTCATAACTTTTCTTCCAAGGAGTAAGCGTCTTTTAATTTCATGGTTGCAGTCACCATCTGCAGTGATTTTGGAGCCCAAAAAAATAAAGTCTGACACTGTTTCCACTGTTTCCCCATCTATTTCCCATGAAGTGATGGGACCAGATGCCATGATCTTCATTTTCTGAATGTTGAGCTTTAAGCCACCTTTTTCACTCTCCTCTTTCACTTTCATCAAGAGGCTTTTTAGCTCCTCTTCACTTTCTGCCATAAGGGTGGTGTCATCTGCATATCTGAGGTTATTGAGATTTCTCCCGGAAATCTTGATTCTAGCTTGTGTTTCTTCCAGTCCAACGTTCCTCATAATGTACTCTGCATATAAGTTAAATAAGCAGGGTGACAACATACAGGGTGACGTACTCCTTTTCCTATTTGGAGCCAGTCTGTTGTTCTGTGTCCAGTTCTAACTGTTGCTTCCTGACCTGCATACAGATTTCTCAAGAGGCAGGTCAGGTGGTCTGGTATTCCCATCTCTCTCAGAATTTCCCAGTTTATTGTTAGCTTGGTTAATGTGTCTTGATATGTTTCTCCTTGGCTTTATCCTATAAGGGACTATCCACTTCTCGGACTTGATTGATTATTTCCTTTCCCATGTTGGAAAATTTTCAACTATAATTTCTTCAAAATATTCCTCAATGCCTTTCTTTTTTTCCTTTTTCCTCTGGGATCCCTATAACTCAAATATTAGTGCATTTACCATTGTCCCAGAGATCTCAGAGGCTATCCTCAATTCTTTTAATTCTTTTTCCTTTATTCTGCTCTTCAGCAGTTATTTCCACTATTCTATCTTCCAGCTCGCTTATCTGTACTGCTTAAGTTATTTTGCTATTGCTTCCTTCTAGAGTATTTATTTCCATAATTATGTTATTCATCTCTGTTTATTATTTATTCCTTCTGTGTTCTTGGTGATTGTGTTAACTCTGTTATTTTTTTCTTGCATTTTCTCCGTTTTGTTTTCAAGTCTTTGGAACATCTTTACTATCATTATTCTGAATTCTCTTTCATGTAGACTGCTTATTTCCTCTTCGTTTATTTGGTCTTATGAGTTTCTGTCTTTCATTTGTGCTGTATTTCTCTGTCTGCTCTTTTTGTTTTTTTCTAATTCACTCAATTTGAGGTCTCCTTTTCCCAGGCTTTAGGGTTTTATTCCTTCTTCCTTTTGGGTTTTGCCCTTGGAGGGAAAAATATGTTGAGTGGTTTGTGTTGGCTTGTTAGGGGTGACTTGTGCCTGTATTCTAGTGTAAGGAGGTCAAGCAGTTCAAGCAGGTAACTGCAGAAATAATGGGACATATATATACACTCACATACACAGTTATAACCAAAGTATTCTAAAGAAAAGAATACAGGAGATTGACTTTGTGAACAAGGGAAATCAGAAGTGATATCAACCAATGAAAAGCAAAGCTAACTAATGCACAATCTGGAAAACTGAGCCTGAGCAGATTGCCAACAAGGGGAATATAGCAAAGAGAGCACAACAATTTAACTTACGTGGTGAAAAAAGAGAGTGAGGGAAAAAAGAGAGAAGAAAAGAGAAAAACAAACAGGGAAAGGGAGAGAAAAGAAAAAAGGAAGAGAGTAAAAAAAAAAACAGATTGAAAAGAAAAAATACAAAAGCAAAGATAAATATACATATGTGAAAAAGATTTTTATATATTCAGGAATAGCTACAGCTGGTAAAGAACTATAAAAAAGGCAGTCAAATTTATCAAAAAGCAAATCAGAAAAGTCACCAAAAAATGGGTGAAAAAAATCTTAAAAAGAATTTTTATTTATTTATTTTTAAAAATTTTTATTTTTACTTTATTTTACTTTACAATACTGTATTGGTTTTGCCATACATTGACATGAATCCACCATGGGTGTACATGCGTTCCCAAACATGAACCCCCCTCCCACCTCCCTCCCCATAACATCTCTCTGGGTCAAACAAGAAAAACAAAGAGGAAAACTTCACAAAAGGCTAATGCGATGGTGGAAATATGTAGGGGAAATAAGCAGTGTGATTTATTAGGGGAAAAAAAGTTCTCAGGGTAGTAGTTCTTCTTGGTTTTGGAGTCTACCCCCATGGGTGGGGTTGGAGTAGTGTCCTGTGATGTTTTCCTAGTTGGGGGAGCTTGTGCCTATGTTCTGGCTGATGGAGCTGGATCTCATCTCTCTGAAGGGCAGTGTAGTGTCCAGTAGTAAGTTTTGAAGTGTCTATGGGTTCAATATGTCTTTAGGCAGTTCTTCTGGCTTTGGCAGTTCCTGCAGCTTCTTCAAAGTAGCCTTCTTAGCATATCTTCACTGCCACCAGCCCCCTACTTGTCCCAGGAGTCTTTGCCAGCATTTCTGTTCCCCAGTCAGGCTGATGCTTGCTAGGTAAGGGCTTGTGTGGATCTTTTCTTGGCTCCCCAGCCCTGCCTTCTGTGTCACTGAAACTTGTATTGGCTTCCCTCAGCCCCCTGAGCTCACCCTCTATGTTGCGGGGCTTGTGTGCACTTCTCTCATCTCACCAGGCCTGCCCTCTGTGTAGCAGTGCTTGCGTGCACTTGTCTTAGCTCCCTGGGCCTGCTATCTGTGTTGCGGGCTTGTGTGCACTTGTCTTAGCTCCTCAGGCCTGCCCTCTATGTTGCAGGGCTTGTGTGTTCTTCTTTTGGCTTCCTGGGCTGGCCTCTGTGCCATGAGGGTTGTGTGCACTGGAGAGGTTTGTATGCTATGCCTCTCTTGGCCCTCTGGGCCCACCCTCTTGGTGATGTATTTCAGAGAGAAAAAGGGAAGGATACTGAGTGGGGTGGGGAAGGGAGAAAGAATGAAAGTGGGAGAATGAAGGGATAAAAAGGGAGGTAAAGATAGAAATGGGAGAAAGAGAGAGAGAGAGGTGTTTACATGACTTACTGTAGGTAACAAAGCAATTCATTGTGTGAAGAATATTGAAAAAAATTATCTGGTTATATGCAGAAATATAATTTGTGTCATTGGATTTGTAAAGATTGCTCATGAACCAATTTCAATATATTTTGAAGTTTCAAATGCTTACTCTAACCCAGCATATAATTTTATTTCTAAGGTCTTAAAGAGACAGGGATCTATGAAATATGAAACACTAAATTAATTTGTGTGATTTTTTGTTCTGGTGCAATTTTCACCAATACATTAAGATATATGCAAGTTTGTTTGTGTCCAAATACTGGCTTTTTCTCAGAGGTTATCCACCTTTCTGTCCTGATGACACTTCCACTGAATTTTAAGGTCAGTGTAACAGCAGGTTCCTTTTTTGCCCTGATTTTTTATTTCAAAGCAGTTATACTTGGCTATTTAATAATGCTGCATTTGAAGGAAAATTATTATTAACTTTTTGCTAATTGTATATATATATATTTTTTTGTAGAACCCCAATAGAGATTTCTTAATACCCCACTGGGAAATGACTAGGTAATCCCATTATCAGAGCCCTGTTTAATGGAGGTTTCTAGTATTCCCTCTGTTTGCCTTTCAGCAGCTAGTAGTGTAGCTTAAGGTAACAATTCTAGGTCATAAAAAATGTCAATATTTAGCCATTATGACCTTTTAAAATTTATTTTCTTTTCTTTGAGGTGGTGAATAAAGGGGTCAAGCAGTGGACTTGGATTCAAATTTCAATTTTTTCTACACATCAAAATTAATTAGGCCTATGTCCTTGTACTAGTTTTCTTTTGAAATCATTATTGCTACCCAGTCATTCCATGGTCACTGGCAATAATAATAGATTTACCTTTTTAAAAGAAAATCTGTTTCTTCTATTTTAAAATTAGTGTCAAATTTCACTAGGTGTTTTTAGACACTGTCAGTTTTATTTTGTGCAGATTATTTCCTACAAAGACTAACTATTCCCCACACCAATTTTTTTTCTTATTTTCTGAGTCATTTGTTAGGACTCATTATTTTTTCCTCTGTAGCAGTACACAGGGAAATAATTTAGGCAGTTTGGTCCTATTTATGTTGAAAAGGATACGCTAATAATATTTAATATGAATTTGTTAAACTGAGTTTGTATTGAGTTGTTAACTGATATGTGGGCAAATTGTGATACATCTCTCTCAGATATCCTAGGTCATTCTATCATCGCTGTTGCTAATCCAATTCTTCCATGTATTTTCGGTGACTTATAGTGGGGCTTCTCAGGTGGCCCTAGTGGTAAAGAACCCACCTGCCATTGCAGGAGATATAAGACACAGTTTCGATCCCTGGGTTGGGAAGGAAGGACATGGCAATCCACTCTAGTATTCTTGCCTGGAGAATCACATGGACAGAGGAATCTGGCAGGCTACAGTCCATGGGCTCGCACAGAGTCAGACATGACTGAAGTGACTTTGTGCTCACTCACTATAGTGAATTAATAGTTAAAATTGAATAAGCACTGTTCGTGTTAGACCTGTGCTAAGTGTTTCCATGCATTATCACATTTATCCAGCCTTGTAAGGATCCCCTATTTATGTTTATAAAAATATCTATTATCTTCCTCAATAGATAAGAAGTTGAGGCAGAAAGAAGTTACACAATTTGCCACAGGCTGGTAGGTTATAGATCCACAGTTAGAAATAAGGCAGCTTAACTCTGAAATTGGTCTCTCCATTCTTCTCTATATTACCATATCAGCAGAGGAAAAGGCCATGTATAATCAGTGGAATCAAAGAGCTGTGTTTTTAGTGTATACATAAAATAAAATAAAACAAAACAAAACATTTACACATTACAATGCTGATTTATACTTTGTTTTTATTTTCTACTTAAAATTCTAAGCATTTTTTTTCTGTAGTAGGGTAAATAACCCTTGTCAAACATGATATAATAATGATATCATAAAATATAGTATAAAGATACCATAATTTACTTAATTATTCTCTACTTGTTTATAATTGGAGTATAATTGCTTTACAATGTTATATTAGTTTCTGCTGTACTACACTGTGGATTAGCTGTAAGTATACCTATATTCCCTCCCTCTGGAAACTCCATCCCTTCAACCCCCCCATCCCACCCCTCAGGTAATCACAGATTACCAAGGTAAGATCCTTATGCTGTATAGCAACTTCCCCCTAGCTATTTTACATAAGGTAGTGTATATATGTCAATCTTATTCTCCCAATTCATCTCATCCTTCCCTTCCCCGCTTGTGTCTAGTGTCCATTCTCTACATCTGCATCTCTATTCCTCCCATAAAATAGGTTTATCTGTACCATTTTTATAGATTGGATGCATATCCATTAATATATGATATTTGTTTTTCTCTTTCTGACTTATTTTATTCTATATTACAGACTCCCTAGGTCCATCCACATCACTACAAACACTGAATTTCATTCTTTTTTATGGCTGGGTATTATTCCATTGTATTTATGTACCATATCTTCTTCTCTATTTCTGAATATTTATATTGTTTTTAATTTTATAGCATCATAGAGAAATTAATACATTTTGATGCATAGATATCTTAGCTTGGAGTACTATAACAAAATAGTACCAACTGGGTGGTTTATATGACAGAGATGTGTTTTTTACAGTTCTGGAGGCTGGATGACCCAAGATCAGGGTGCCAGCATAGACACAAAGTTTGGTTCTGGTTATAGTCCTCTTCTAGGCTGTAGACTGCTAATTTATCCTATCTTTATGAGAGAAGAGAGGGGGAAACGATTTCTCATGACTCATAATAAGAGCACTAATCCCATTCATGAGGGATCTACTCTCAGGACTTCATCTAATCCCAATCGCCTCCAAAACCCCAACTCCTAATACCATCACATGGCAGGAAGATAGGGGCTCAACATAGGGATTTGTGGGGGGACAAACATTCCACCTATAACAATAAATAATTATTTCTTTTATATAAATTTTTATGCAGAGCATTTTGTGACCAAAGAGTTTGAGCATGAGTCACTAGGCGCTTCAGCTAAGGAAGCACTCTATGGAGACTCCCTCCCCTACAAGAATCTCACATTTGCATAAATCTCCAACTAATAAATGCAGAGCATACCTGTGAATTGTTCTAGTCAGTAAAGTTTATCAAAGGTGATGTGTAATCAATTCCCTTGATTAGGTTACATTATATGGCAAAGATTTTTTTCAGATGTAATTTGTGTCACAAATCCATTGTTTTTGAGTTAAAGAAAAATTGTCCTGGGTGGACTTGATTTATTCCAGTGAAAGCTCTTAAAAGAGGATCTTAGATTCTCTCCGTGTTCAGAAATGGTTTCCTGTAGACCTTGGCTAAAGAAGTTATCATGAACTCAACTGATGTAAGAAAATGACTCTGTTAACAACCTCAAAGAACTTGGAAGAACATTTTTCTCTGCTCATGCCTCCAGATTAGAGCATAGTCCAGCCAACACCCTGACTGTAGACTTGTAAGACCCAGAATAGAAGACGCATATAAGCTATGCTAGGTTCCTGACCCATGGACACTGTGAAATATATGTATCTTAGGCCATTAAGTTTGTGGAGCCAGTGGTGTAAATTTCAGTCAGTCTGAAAGGCCTGAAAACAAGGTGATATCCTGATCTAAGTGCAGGAGAAGACCAATGTTCCAGCTCAACAGTAAGAAAGAGAGTGAACTATTCCTTCCCCCACCATTTTGTTCTATTCAGGCTCTCAACAGTTTGGATGACTCCCCCACTCTCCACATTGAGAAGGGCAATCTGCTTTATTCAGTCTGCTTATTCAAATGATAATTTCTTCCTTAAACATCTTGAGACACACCCAGAAATAATGTTTAGACAAATAGATGAATATCCTTTGTCCTGGTCACACTGGCCGTCACAGGACAGATCATAAACTCAGCCATCATGGGACAAATCAAAGAATGGAACAAGAGAGGAACTCAAGAGGCAGAATGTTTTTCAGAAGAAGGCAAGAAACCTGTGGGAGAAAAATAAACTTGGTGATGGTAAAGAGATATTCTTTACCAGGTAGCAGTGCATGCATGTACCTTTTTAAGGAGGACACGATTATCTTCATTACCTCCACCATGGTTTGGCCCCAGATAAGTAACAGAGAAGGGATACAGCGCCCATCACAACAAGACCCAGTTTCCCTGTCAGTCAGTCTCTCCCATCAGGAAGCTTCCATAAGCCTCTTATCCTTCTCCATCAGAGGGCAACAGACTGAAAACCACAATCACAGAAAACTAACCAATCTAGTCACGTGGACCACAGCCTTGTCTAACTCAGTGAAACTATGTATGAGCCTTGCCATGTAGGGCCACGCAAGACGGATGGGTCATGGTGGAGAGTTCTGACAAAACGTGGTCCACTAGAAAAGGGAATGGCAAACCACTTCAGTATTCTTGCCTTGAGAATCCCATGAACAGTATGAAAAGGCAAAAAGATAGGGCACTGAAAGATGAATTCCCAGGGTTGATAGGTGCCCAATACACTACTGGAGATCAGTGGAGAAATTATTCCAGAAAGAATGAAGAAACAGAGCCAAAGCAACACCCAGTTGTGGATGTGATTGCTGATGGAAGTGAGGTCTGATGCTGTAAAGAGCAGTATTGCATGGGAACCTGGAATGTTAGGTCCATACATCAAGGCAAATTGGAAGTGGTCAAAAAGGAGATGACAAGTGTGAACACTGACATTTTAGGAATCAGGGAACTAAACTGAACTGGGTGAATTTAACTCAGATGACCATTATATCTACTACTGTGGGCAAAAATCCATGAGAAGAAATGGTGTAGCCATCATAGTCAACAAAAGTCCAAAATGCAGTTCTTGGGTGCAATCTCAAAAACAACAGAATGATCTCTGTTTGTTTCCAAGGCAAATCATTCAATATCACAGGAATATAAGTCTATACCCATAGCAGTAATCCTGAAGAAGAGGTTGAACGAAGTTCTGTGAAGACCTACACGACCTTCTAGAACTAACACTCAAAAAAGATGTCCTTTTCATTATAAGGGACTGGAATGCAAAAGTAGGAAGTCAGGAAACACCTGGAGTAACAGGCAAATTTTGCCTTGGAGTACAGAATGAAGCAGGGCAAAGGCTAATAGAGTTTTGCCAAGAAAACGCACTGGTCTTAGCAAACACCATCTTCCAACAACACAAGAGAAGACTCTACACATGGACATCACCACATGGTCAATACCAAAATCAGATTGATTATATCCTTTGCAGCCAAAGATGGAAAAACCCTATATAGTCAGCAAAACAAAACTGGGAGCTGACTGTGGCTCAGATCATGAACTCCTTATTACCAAATTCATACTTAAATTAAAGAAAGTTGGGAAAACCTCTAGACCATTCAGGTACGACCTAGATCAAATCCCTTATGATTATGCCTTCGAAGTGACAAAAAGATTCAAGGGATTAGATCTGATAGAGTGCCTGAAGAACTATGGTGGAGGTTTGCGGCATTGTATAGGAAGCAGGGATCAAGACCATCCTCCCTAAAAAGAAATGCAAAATGGCAAAATGGTTGTCTGAGGAAGCCTTACAAATAGCTGTGAAAAGAAGAGAAGCAAAAGGCAAAGGAGAAAAGGAAAGATATATCCATTTGAATGCAGAGTTCCAAAGAATAGCAAGGAGAGATAAAAAAGCCTACCTCCATGATCAATGCAAAGAAATAGAGGAAAACAAAAGAGTGGAAAAGACTAGAGATCTCTTCAAGAAAATTAGAAATACAAAGGGAACATGTCAAGGAAGATGGGCACAGCAAAGGACAGAAATGGTATGGACCTAACAGAAGCAGAAGATATTAAGAAGAGGTGGCAAGAATACACAGAAGAACTGTACAAAAAAGATAGTCACAACCCAGATAATCACAATAGCGTGATCACTCACCTAGAGACTGACATCCTGGAGAGTGAGGTCAAGTGGGCCTTGGGAAGTATCACTATGAACAAAGCTAGTGGAGGTGATGGAATTCCAGCTGAAATATTTCAAATCTGAAAAAATGATGCTGTGAAAGTGCTGCACTCAATATGCCAGCAAATTTGGAAAACTCAGCAGTGGCCACAGGACTGGAAAAGGTCAGTGTTCATTCCAATCTCTAAGAAAGTAATTTCAAAGAATGCTCAAACTGCTACATAGTTGCACTCATCTCACACCCTAGCAAAGTAATACTCAAAATTCTCCAAACCAGGCTTTAGGAATACCTGAATCGCAAACTTCCAGATGTTCAAGCTGGATTTAGAAAGGGCAGAGGAGCCAGAGATCAAATTGCCAACATCTGTTGGGTCATCAAAAAAGCAAAAAAGTTCCAGAAAATCATCTACTTCTGCTGTATTGACTATGCCAAAGACTTTGACTATGTGAATCACAACAAACTGGAAAATTCTTAAACAGATGATAATACCAGACAACCTGACCTGCCTCCTGAGAAATCTGTATGCATGTCAGGAAGCAACAGTTAGAACTGACATAGAACAACAGACTGGTTCCAGATCAGAAAAGGAGTACATCAAGGCTGTATATTGTCACCCTGCTTATTTAACTTATATGCAGAGTACATCATCAGAAACAATGAGCTGGAAGAAGCACAAGCTGGAATCAAGATTGCTGGGAGAAATATTAATAACCTAAGATATGCAGATGACACTACCCTTATGGTAGAAAGCAAAGAACTAAAGAACCTCTTAATGAAAGTGAAAGAAGAGAATGAAAAAGTTCGCCTAAAACTCAACATTCAGAAAATTAAGATCTTGGCATCTGGTGCCATCACTTCATGGCAGTAGATGGGGAAACAATGGAAACAGTGACAGACTTTATTTTTGGCAGGCTCCAAAATGACTGCAGATGGTGATTGCAGCCATGAAATTAAACAATACTTACTCCTTGGAAGAAAAATTATGACCAACTGAACTGACTGAAAGAGATATTCAGTAGAAAATTTTTCAGATTAGGTACTTTAGATTCAACATTGCAGCCTCAGTTCAGTTCAGTTCAGTTCAGTTCAGTTCAGTCGCTCAGTCATGTCCGACTCTTTGCAACCCCATGAATTGCAGCACGCCAGGCCTCCCTGTCCATCACCAACTCCCAGAGTTCACCCAAACTCATGTCCATTGAGTTGGTGATGCCATCCAGCCATCTCATCCTCTGTCATCCCCTTATCCTCCTGCCCCCAATCCCTCCCAGCATCAGGGTCTTTTCCAATGAGTCAACTCTTTGCATGAGGCGGCCAAAGTACTGAATTTTCAGCTTAAGCATCATTCCTTCCAAAGAAATCCCAGGGTTGATCTCCTTCAGAATGGACTGGTTGGATCTCCTTGCAGTCCAAGGGACTCTCAAAAATCTTCTCCAACACCACAGTTCAAAAGCATCAATTCTTCGGTGCTCAGCTTCCTTCACAGTCCAACTCTCACATCCATACATGACCACAGGAAGAACAATAGCCTGACTAAACGGACCTTTGTTGGCAAAGCAATATCTCTACTTTTTAATATGCTGTCTAGGCTGGTCATAACTTTCTTTCCAAGGAGTAAGAGTTTTTTAATTTCATGGCTGCAATCACCATCTACAGTGATTTTGGAGCCCCCCCAAATAAAGTCTGTTTCCACTCTTTCCCCATCTATTTCCCATGAAGTGATGGGACCAGATGCCATGTTCTTCGTTTTCTGAATGTTGAGCTTTAAGCCAACTTTTTCACTCTCCTCATTCATTTTCATCAAGAGGCTTTTTAGTTTCTCTTCACTTCTGCCATAAGGGTGGTGTCGTCTTCATATCTGAGGTTATTGAGATTTCTCCTGGGAGTCTTGATTCCAGCTTGTGTTTCTTCCAGGCCAGCATTTCTCATGATGTACTCTGCATAGAAGTTAAATAAGCAGGGTGACAATAGACAGCCTTGACATACTCCTTTCCCTATTTGGAACCAATCTGTTGTTCCATGTCCAGTTCTAACTGTTGC
The DNA here is from genome assembly GCF_032405125.1 of Capricornis sumatraensis. Lineage (NCBI taxonomy): Eukaryota > Metazoa > Chordata > Mammalia > Artiodactyla > Bovidae > Capricornis > Capricornis sumatraensis. The sequence goes on along the minus strand of NC_091085.1, from coordinate 35,262,543 downwards.
TTCCTGACCTGCATATAAGTTTCTCAAGAGGCAGGTCAGGTTGTGGTATTTCCATCTCTTTTAGAATTTTCCACAGTTTATTGTGATCCACACAGTCAAAGGCTTTAGCATAGCCTCAATAAAGTAGACATAGATGTTTTTCTAGAACTCTCTTGCTTTTTCCACGATCCAGCAGATGTTGGCAATTTGATCTCTGGTTCCTCTGCCTTTTCTAAAACCAGCTTGAACATCTGGAAGTTTACAGTTCAAGTACTGCTGAAGTCTGACTTGGAGAATTTTGAGCATTACTTTCCTAGTGTGTGAGATGAGTGCAATTGTGCAGTAGTTTGGCCATTCCTGGTATTGCCTTTCTTGGGGATTGGAATGAAAACCGACATTTTCCAGTCCTGTGGCCACTGCTGAGTTTTCCAAATTTGTTGGCATATTGAGTGTAGCACTTTCACAGTATCATCTTCCAAGATTTGAAATAGCTCAACTGGAATTGCAGCCTACTACCAATAAAATCTTTAGTTCAAATTGCACTATTCACACATTTGTTTTAAAATAATTGTATCCTTTGGACTAAATCTAAGATGTTTTATGATTTTGATCAAATCTGGCATGGGACTATTCTCATCAATATCTGATAGGTGGACTACCCAGTCAATATTATAGGAATTATCCTCATAACCCCATGAAGTAGATTTTTTTTCTGGCTTGTTCAGTGTCAGTTTGGTTAAGTTGAGTTTCATGTTCCCTGAGTCTCTTTTTCTCATATAATTTTGGTTAGAGTTTGCTAGGAACTTGGGTAAGATTTGGAGAACGAAAGTGTAGGGAGCAACCACTGGCCATAGTTTTCATGGTCAGAAGTCCCTAGTGGATTCTAATTCGTTGGTCTTTTTTCTTGCATCAAGCTTATATTTTGGACAGATAACCATACTGGCCATAGGTGGCACCAAACTCAGTCCTGTCACTTGACTATGGACAGGCAGAGGCTGTAGCTGCTAGAGAAAACCATGGCTTCTCATAGACCTCTTCAGAAACTCTTCATATTCTCACTGAGGTGGTTAACAGGGTTTACCTCTTGGATTTTCCAGCAAGCTCTTACATGTCACAGTGCCAGTTCTTCAGACTAATCACTGACTTTCTTTGATGATCCATCCCCCTTCTAGATGTTTATTTACCCAATCTGCTCACACCCAAGCCCCAAGTTTGTGTAAGGGATTTATTCCTATAAGACTCATAGTAGTGTGTTTTCTTAACTGAACACTGACTGATAAACACAATTATTTTTTTTAATTTTTATTTTGTATTAGAGTATAGATGATTTACAATGTATTAATTTCAAGTATATAGCAAAGGATATATATATATCCTTATATATATAATATACTAGATATATAAAATAAAATATATGATATTTTAAAAATGATATTTACATAATGTACATAAAATATATTATATACATAAAATATTTATATATTTTATATATAGTATATGTATATATATTCTTTTTCAGATTCTTTTCCTATATAATGTATTACAGACCACAGAGTAGAGTTCTCTGTACTGTACAGTACGTCCTTATCGATTCTCTATTTTATACATAGTAGTGAAAGGGAAAGAGAAGTCGCTCAGTCATGTCCGACTCTTTGCAACCCTGTGGACGGTAGCCTGCCAGGCTCCTCCGTCCATAGGATTTTTCCAGGCAAGAGTACTGGAGTGGGTTGCTGTTTCCTTCTCCAGGGGATCTTCCCAACCCAGGGATCGAACCTGGGTCTCCCACATTGTAGGTAGACGCTTTACCATCTGAGCCACCAGGGAAGTCATATATAGTAGTGCTTATATGTAAATCCCAACCTTCTAATTTATCCCTCCCCTATGTTTCCCCTTTGGTAATTATAAATTATTTTCTGTTTGTTTTTGTATCATAAATAAATTCATCTATATCTTTTTTATTGTAAAGTAATTAACCTCCAATTAAAATAAATAAATTTATGTTTAAAAAATAAATAAAAATAAAGACAAAAAAGGTTCCATGTATAAATGAAATCATATGATATTTGTATTTCTCTCTCTGACTTATTCACTTAGTATGACCCTCTCTAATTCCATCCACGTTGCTGCAAATGGCGTTATTTCATCCTTTTTGTGGCTGCTGCTGTTCAGTTGCTCAGCTGTGTTTTACTCTTTGTGACCCCAGGGACTACAGCATGCCAGGCTTCCCTGTACTTCACCGTCTCCCAGAGATTGCTCAAATTCATGTCCGTTGAGTCAGTGATGTCATCCAATCATCCGGTCTTCTGTTGTCCCCTTCTCCTCCTGCCTTCAATCTTTCCCAGCATCACATCTTTTCTAATGAGTCTTTGCAGGATGTGGCCAAAGTATTGGAGTTGTACTTCAACATCAGTCCTTCCAGTGAATATTCAGGACTAGTTTCCTTTAGGATGGACTGGTTTGGTCTCCTTGCACTCCAAGGGACTCTCAAGAGTCTTCTCCAACACCACAGTTCAAAAGTTTCAATTCTTCAGTGTTCAGCCTTCTTTATGGTCTAACTCTCACATTCATACATGACTACTGGAAAAACCACAGCTTTGACTAGACAGACATTTGTTGGTAAAGTAATGTCTCTGCTTTTTAATATGCTGTCTAGGTTTGTCATAGCTTTTCTTCCAAGGAGTAAGTGTTTTTAAATTTCATGGCTGCAGTCACCATCTGCAGTGATTTTGGAGCCCCCCAAAATAAAGTCTGACACTATTTGCCAAGAAGTGATGAGACCAGATGCCATGATCTTCATCTTTTAAATGTTGAGTTTTAAGGCAGCTCTTTCACTCTCCTCTTTCACTTTCATCAAGAGGCTCTTTAGTTCATCTTTGCTTTCTGCCATTAGGGTGGTGTCATCTCCATATCTGAGGTTATAATTATTTCTCCAAGCAATCTTGATTCCAGTTTGTGCTTCATCTAGCCCAACATTTATCATGATGTACTCTGGATACAAGTTAAATTAGCATGGTGACACTGTACAGCCTGGACAAACTCCCCTCCCAATTTTGAACCAGTACATTGTTCCATGTCCAGCTCCAACTGTTGCTTCTTGACCTGCATACAGTTTTTCAGGAGGCAGGTAATGTGGTCTGGTATTCTCATCTCTTTAAGAATCTTCCACAGTTTGTTTTGATCCACACTATCAAAAGTTTTACGGTAGACAATGATGCAGAAGTTGGTGTATTTCTGGAACTCTCTTGCTTTCTCTGTGATCTAGTGGATGTTGGCAATTTGATCTCTGGTTCCTCTGCATTTTCGAAATCCAGGTTGAACATTTGGAAGTTCTCAGTTCACATACTATTGAAGACTTTTAAACATTACGTTGCTAGCATGTGAGAAGAATTGAAATTACACAGTAGTTTGAACATCCTTTGGCATTGCCCTTCTTTGGGATTGAAATGAAAACTGACCTTTTCCAGTCCTGTGGCCACTGCTGAGTTTTCCATGTTTGCTGGCATATTGAATGCAGCACTTTCACAGCATCAACTTTTAGGATTTGAAATAGTTCAAAGTTTTGTTTGTAGTGATGCTTTTATGGCTGAATGGAGTAATATTCTGTGTTTTCATTATTCACTCATATGTTGATGGACATTTAGGTTACTTTCCTGTCTTGACTATTATAAATAGTGCTGCAATGAGCTTTGATGTGCATGTATCTTTTCAAAGGTTTTGCCCATATGGTTTTCTCCAGATATATGCCCAGAATGGGATTGCTGGATCATATGCAGTCTCTATTTGTAGTTTTTTTTAGGGAACCTTCATAGTGTTCTCCATAATGGCTGTAAGAATTTACATTCCTACCAGTATAGGGAACTTCCCTTTTCTCCACAGCCTCTCCAGCATTTGTTATTTGTAGACCTTTTGATGATGGCCATTCTGATCCATTCAAGGTGATAATGTATTGTAGTTTGATTTGCATTTCTCTAATAATTAGCAATGTTGAGAATCTTTTCATATGCTTTTTGCCTATCTCTATGTCTTCTTTGGAGAAATGTCCATTTAGACCTGCCACCCGTTTTTTGATCTAGTTTTTTTTTTTTTTTTTTAACATAGAACTGCATGATCTTTTATACATTTTAGAGATTAATCCATTGTTCATTGCATAATTTGAGAATATTTTCTCCTATTCTGTTGGTTATCTTCTTTGTCTACGGTTTCCTTTGCTGTGCAAATGCTTTTATTTTAATTAGGCTCCATTTGTTTACTTTGTTTTTATTTTCATTACTCTAAGAGGTAGATCCAGAAAGATATTGCTGTGATTTATGTCAAAGAGTTTGCCTTTGTTTCCCTCTAAGAATTTTATAGTATTTAGTCTTAAATTTAGGTCTTTAGTCCATTTTGAATTTATTTTTGTATATGGTGTTAGAGAATGTTCTATTTTCATTCTTTCACATGTGTCTATCAAGTTTTACCAGCACCACTAGTTGGCAGGACTATCTTTTCTCTATTGTATAATCTTACCTACTTGGTCATAGATTTATTAGCTATGGGTGAGTGGATTTATTTCTGGGTTTTATATCCTGTTTCATTTATTCATTTGTCTGTCTTTGTGCCATTACAATCCCTGGTGGCTCAGAGGTTAAAGCGTCTTCCTGGAATGTGGGAGACCCGGGTTCGATCCCTGGGTCGGGAAGATCCCCTGGACAAGGAAATGACAACACACTCCAGTACTCTTGCCTGGAGAATCCCATGGAGGGAGAAGCCTGGTGGGCTACAGTCCATGGGGTCGCAAAGAGTCGGACACGACTGAGCGACTTCACTTTCACTTTCACTTTGATTACTATAGGTTTATAATATAGTATGAAGTCACAGACCCCAATTCCTGAAGCCCCATCTTTTGTTCTAGAGATTTCTTGGACTTTTTCAGGTCTTCTCTGTTTCCATACAAATTTTAAGGTATTTTGTTCTAGATCTGCAAAAAAATGTCATTGGTAATTTGATAGGGATTGCTTTGAATCTGTGGATTACCTTGGGCTTTAAAATGATTTTAAATATATCAATTATTCTAATCCAAGAACATGGATGTATCTTTTCATCTGTTTGTGTCATCTTTGATTTCTTTCATCAGTGTCTTAGAGTTTTCAGAGTACAAGTCTTTGCCTCCTTAGGTAGATTTATTCCTAGAGAGTTTATTCTTTTTGATATGATGGTAAATGAGATTGTTTTCATAATTTCTGTTTCTGATCTTTTGTTGTTAGTGTATAGAAATACAACAGATTTCTGTGTATTAATTTTGTATCCTGCAACCGTACTGAATTCCAGAGGTTTATTTACCCAACCTGTCCATACCTCAGCTCCAAGACTGTGTAAGGGACTTGTTCCTATAAGACTTGTAGTAGGTCTTTTTTCTTTACTGAACACTAACATTCACAATTATATTATTATTTTAGACAGAGGCTCCAAGAAGTTGGTTGACTTGCTCAATTTTACAATTTTTTTTTGTGTGGCAGAACTGGGATTTAACTTAGGTTGGTCTTACTGTAAAGCAGAGATCCTGAATTTAAATGGCCTCAGAGGACAGGGAAAAGAATGACACAAGCTTAGAGGAGGAAATATTTCTCAGGAAGAAATAATGGGATTTTCTAGTACATAGCTCTCTAAAACATTCACTCAAGTTTCCCTGAGAACCAAAGAGTTACATTATCAGTCTAAAACTCTTGCTTTTACTTTAGGTCAGTGCATTTACCTAATAAAAAAATAGGTGAATATAAGTTATAGTTGAATTACCAAAAGACCTCTGGAGACAAATGGGACTGATCAGAAATTAAAGTCAAACCTTCATCTTTTATTGATTGATCATCCTGGTATATATTTTCAGCTCTAGATAATGTTACTACATAGAATTTCTGGCTTAGTGTGGTCTGATTTTCAAATATTTTAAAAGATGCCAACAGTATGAATTTTCAAATAAAATTTTCCACATTAAATTTTTAGGTCTCTTATAATAGGGAACATGCTACATTTAATGTCCCTATCACTCTTGACAATGTTAAACATTTAGTATATGCTTATAGCTGAGTGTTTTTAAATCTGGAAAAATTCAGTAACTTTTTATATGTTAATTAGATCATAAATATTTCTTGATAAAATATTCCATATGAAAGCTGAAAGATGTAAACTTGCTGAGTCATCTGTACTGGGATTTTTTTGTATGTTAATTAGGTAACTTATGGGGCAATGAATAAGAAAATGGAACAAAAGATCTCCATACCACCCAATCCATTATACATTGCTATTATCATTCTAATGTGTCTTAATTTATCCTTGTAATTAGTCCCAAGTGTACATTATTCATGGGTTCATTATGATATTTTTATTCTTCTTATAATCACACTTTGAAATAAATATAGTACTTAATCAATTTGTATCATAATTCCTACTCAAATAATCATCAAAGCACCATGAAAATTGGTGTGATAGAGCTAGCAGTTTTTCTCCCACTTTCAATGAGATAATTAACATTAGCCAGTGATTACTAAAGTTGTAAATATGTTTTTAAAAAATATCCTTGATGGAGATAGAAATATTTTTCATCAAATGTTTTCTTTAGAAGTGCTAATACGAAAATGACTGAAAGCAGGAAATTGGTACTCACTTACCGATCTCTTTATGCTTACTTTGTTAAATGTTAAAATTTTATCCTATCCTATGTTTTAAGAATGATCAATATGAAGTCAATGGTATGTTCAGCATGGAAGCTATTTCTGTCCATCAGTAAGTATTTGAAAGGAATAGATGATAATGGTTAGAAGTGGTTTATAAATAATTTTCAGAGTAGATATAATTTTTTCTCCATATAATTTCATATATTTTATGTCACAAGATTGCAAAACCAAAAGAAAGGGTTTTGTTTGATTCTAAAGCCAACTTTTAAAACTTAATACTTGAACTTTTTGTTATCAAAGTTTTATATCTAGACTTCAGTTTTCAGCTGTGACATCTCAAGAGCTTGGGGATTGTTACTCCTGTTCTTAGAGCAACAAAAAGTTAAACAGACAGAAAATCGGTGACTCTTTTTGGAGTTTTCAGAGCAAAACATCACTCTGAAATCTAGAGAGACAGGTAAATACAGAATCCAAGTTGAGATCAGATTACCTGGATCAGAAGACCCTGGAGTCATCAATTGGTAGCAATATTTAAATGACAGTTTTGACATATTTTAGAGGCTAAATGAGTGTTAGCAAGACTTTGGGAGACTCTTGGGGGCCACAGTTGTGGAGCCACATTTTTGGAGCTTTACCAGTTTCCAGTGTGATAAGCTGGGAAAGAACCCCTCCTGTCTCTGGTAGGGTGAAGGAAAGAGTACTTATGCTGATTATTCTTCATAATACAGAGCTTTCTCCATAATAAAGACTTACTTTACAGGAGGAAAGACTTTACCATGGCCTAGTTGAAGGAATGCAACCTCCAGTCTATAATTCTATATCCAATGAAATTGCCTCTAAAAGTGAGGGAGAAATAAAGGATTTCTCAGACAAACAAAAACTTAAATAACTTACTATCAGCAGACCTGCCCTACATTAAATGCTAAATGATGTTCTTCTTTAGATGGATGGGAAATTATATGTTAGAAACATGGGCCTAAATAAAAGAAAAACAACAGAGGAAAAATAATTCATTTTTTTCTCATTTTAATTACTTTAAAAGGTAACTGTTCAAAGGAGTAATATTGACAATATATTGGGTGTTTATAGCATACGGATAAGGGAAATAAATGACAGTAATGTCATAAGGGAGAGGAGAGAGGCAATAGTATTCTCTGTTAGAAGAAACTGCATTAAAGTGTAGTGGAATAGTATTATTTGAAGGTGGACTTAGATAAGATAAAAATGTACATTTTACACTCTGGAACAACCACTAAGTTTTATTTAAAGAAGTATAATTGATCCACCAAGAGAGGAGATAAAATAAAATCATATAAAATGCTCAATTAAAACGAGAGAAGGCAAAAAATTAGACTCTAACTTATATTAATCCAAGAATATCAGTTATCACTTTAAATGTGATTAGTCTAAAAATACCAATTAAAAGGCAGAGATTGTCAGAGTAGATTAACAAAAGAAAGCTTAACTGTATGTTGTTGACAGTAAGCCTGATTCAAATATGAAATTCAAATATGAAAACAGTTAAAAGTAATGGGATGGAGAAAAGTATACAATGCCAACACTAACTGAAGCAAAGACTGAGTATCTCTATTAGATTTAGACAAAACACACTTCAGAACAAGAAAAGTTATCAAGAATAAGAGGGGTTCTATGTCATGATAAAGAGATCAGTTCTTCAGGAAGACTTATAATCCTAAACATGCATACACCTGATAACAATCAAAATATGTGAGGCAAAAACTGTTATAACTGAAAAAAGAAATAGACAAGTTCACTCTTATAATTGATCATTTCAACACCCCTTGACAATAATTGATAGGTCAGGCTGGCAGAAGAATCAATAAGAATGCGGTTGATCTGAATAACACTATCAGTTAACTTGATATAATTGATATTTATAGAACACTCCACACAACAACATCAAAATGTATGTTCTTCTCAAACTAACATGGAATATTCACCAAGATATACCACGAGGTGGAGCATGAAACACATTCTTTAAATTTTTAAGAACGGATATTATACATGATATGTTCTCCAATCACAATGGAATTAATATAGATATCAAAAACAGAAAGCACACTTAGGAACCCAAATTTGAATTTCCAATACAATGCTACAATGAAAGGAAACAAGGGTTCTCAGAAAAGTGGCTGGCTCTAGGACTAAGACAGAGAGTATTCAGAATCAACCTGGAGCATCTTGCAGTGATAGAAAGTAAGGGATTGCTGAAACAGCACTTCCACCACAATGATGGGGCATGTCAAAAGGATACCAGAGTCAACTGAAAGAGCTCCTAATAGCCAAAGCAGGAACAATCTGATAAAACAAGCAAAGTAGTACTGGGTTATAACACAAAGTATGAAATAAATATCCATGAGGCCATAGTGAAAAAAATAAATAATTGAAAAATTAAATAGTGGAGAACAAACAAACCTTCCTTGTAAATAATTCCAAGTAATTTATGTAGATTCTTCACCCTTAAGTATAACTGGCTGTTTCACTCAACAATTGGACTTAAACTCCTAGTTTTCAGTATAGAATTCCCTTTCCTACTTTCCTCTGCAAGGAGTATTTTAATCTGGATCCTGTCTCCATCCAAAATAGTCAACTCTGCTTTCATCAGAGACAAACAAGGAAGTTGCTCACCACAGTGGGCTGGTAGTGAGAATTTGGGGGTTTCGCTGCTCTTTGCGCTTCTGCTCAGTTGTTCAGTCATGTCTGATTCTTTGCAACCCCATGGACAGTAGCCCACCCGGCTCCTTCGTCCATGGACTTTTCCAGGCAAGAATACTGGGGTGGTGCCGCGGCCAGCACAAGCAAGAGTCGCACCTGCAAAGGGAGAGAACGGAGCGTCCCCGCGTGGAAAAATAAGAGAGACAAAAGATGGGGTTGAGAGGATCAGACCCACTATGTCTGATGCCTTCCTTTATTAGGCCACGGTATTTATAGGGTAAAGTACGTGACTTAAGACATGTACAAGGTTATTCTTTAATCTCAAAATACAATCACCAGACCCCTACCATTGTGTACAGAATTCAATAAGATAATCTATCTTTTATGATACGTGTATAAGATAATCTATCTTCTAGGACATGTTGCAGGAACAAGACATCCTGGAGCAAGACGACCTGGAGCCTTAAGGGCTACAAGAATTCTTGAGGGTGGCGGGACAGGGAGCTTAGGACAACGCCTAAGGCTCTGCATACCTGCGGAGCAGCTCCCAGGACTTAACCCTTCACGGGCCGTCCCCCGCAGGGTGGGCTGCCGTTTCTTACTCGAGGGGACCTTCCCAACACAGGGATTGGACCCTCGTCTCTCGTGTCTTCTGTATTGGGAGGTGGATTCTTTATCACTGTAACAACTTGAAAGCTCTTTAGGCTGCTGCTGCTGCTAAGTCGCTTCAGTCATGTCTGACTCTGTGCGACCCCACAGACGGCAGCCCACCAGGCTCCTCTGTCCCTGGGGTTCTCCAGGCAAGAACACTGGAGTGGGTTGCCCTTTCCTTCTCCAATGCATGAAAGTGAAAAGTGAAAGTGAAGTCACTCAGTCGTATCCGACTCTTAGCGACCCCATGGACTGCAGCCTACCAGGCTTCTCTGTCCATGGGTTTTCCAGGTAAGGGTAATGGAGTGGGTTGCCATTTCCTTCTCCATGGAAGCAATTTATACAATTACTAAAAAGAAAATTAAGGGACGCTTCCCTATTTTCAGCGCTAATGTCAACGTTGCCTTGCATTCATAAGGCCTACACTCCTGACTCTTTCAGAGTTCTGTGGTGACAAATGGACTTTCTTCTCATCGACACTGGATATGATCCATCCTTTCTGCTTTCATCCTTTCCATCCTTCCTACTTATAGTCCTTGTGTGTTGTGAGTCAGGGTCCCAGATGCCTCTTGTTTTTACCAATGAGTTTTTATTTCTGTGTTCTGTTCTTTTTGTTTTAGAAGTTTTTTTTTTTTTTTTGAGAAAGAGATACAGAAATATCTTCACTGTGCCATCCTCAAACTGGAAGCCCACGGTTGGCTTCTTAAGGGTCATTGTAATTTGATAACTAATCTCTTTTGACAGTGCTATTAGAGCAGGCTAACTAGCCTGATAACATTCTACAACAATGCTCATCAATAATGAAAATGGCCTTTCCAACAAAGACAATCATTTCATGACATCTTTTCAAAGCATTTACATATCCTTAAGGAAAATATGAAATATTTTACACCTTTCGCATTCTGCTGTCCAGGGAACACACTATGTTATTTTTTTAATCCCTTAACTCTCTGCATAGAGCATGGTTCTTCTTTAAAATAAGTTGATCTCCATATAAGTTAAAGAGAAATGTGGACCTAGAGTTAGGTGAAAATATATATAGCTTAAAATTAAGTCAACATTTGGTCAAAATTGACTCCAATATACAAGAGAGAGTGAATCATAGAGATTTCTATCCAAAAGTTATGAAATCTATTCTCGTCTTAATTTATTTGAAAAAGAAATGAATTAGATAAAAGACATTCAAATGCACCTAAGTACACACAATAATCATTATTAGTAATATTCCTGTCATATTATTATATGTGAATTATTATTCTTATCAAATAAAAGAAGCCTTCCTTCCTCCCTTTATCTTTCATGTCTCTATTCATTCATCGTGTATTTATTACCTATTATTTTCCAGGCACTGTTCTGTGTCCTGGTAATCTGTCAGTGAACACGGTAGATGAACATATTTGTCTTTATACTACTTCTGTTACTAGGTATGTTAATAGTTTTTAACTCTTATGTGGTGTTTACTGTGAGCCACTAACTCAACTGCCCAAAACATGATAGGAACTATTAGTGTTTTACAGATAAGGAAACCATGGCACAGAGAAACTAAGTAACTTGGCTAAGTTACACAGCCAGTAACACATGGCACTGGGACGTGAAGTGGTCAGAGGCAATTGACCTTAACTATCAGACATACATGGAGAAGGCAATGGCACCCCACTCCAGTACTCTTGCCTGGAGAATCCCATGGATGGAGGAGCCTGGTAGGCTGCAGTCCATGGGGTCACTAACAGTTGGACACAACTGAGTGATTTCACTTTCACTTTTCACTTTCATGCATTGGAGAAGGAAATGGCAACCCACTCCAGTGTTCTTGCCTGGAGAATCCCAGGGACAGGGGAGGCTGGTGGGCTGCCGTCTATGTGGTCGCAGAGTTGGACATGACTGAAGTGACTTAGCAGCAGCAGCATCAGACATAAATATGGTATGAATGCTTGTCTTATTTATATACTAGAATCAGTTATCAACTGGAGCTATAATGATCTTCATTTTGCTTTTCCATATTTCAACAATAATATAATGATCTGTGCAAAAAGACCAGAAAACATAGAAAAATCATAAGAAAAATAAAATAATCTGGATTCTACTACCTGAAGACAGTTAACATATTTGTGCATGTGTGTGTGTTTGTTTATCCATATGTGTGCAAGCTCAGCGGCTCCGACTCTGTATGACCCCATGGACTGCAGCATGCCAGGCTTCTCTGTCCATGGAATTTTCCAGGCAAGAATACTGGAGTGGATTGTCATTTCCTACTCCAAGGGTTCTTCCTAACCCGGGATCAAACCCACACCTCCTGTGTCTCCCACATTGGCAGCTGGTTTCTTTACCACTGTGCCAACATATATGTCCATATAAATCCACAGCTAGCTAGCTAGCTAGATAAATATAGTGTATGTATTGCTCAATATGTAAGGTTTTGAAATGTTTCTTTTCACTTAAAACATTATTTTAAGCTGCCAATAATCTGTTACATGGGGCTTCCCAAGTGACTCAGTGGTGAAAAAAATCTGCCTGTCAATGCAGGAGATGTGGGTTTGATCCCTGGGGCAAGAAAAACCCCTGGAGGAGGAAGGAGATTACTGCCATTTTAAATACACAGAGGGGAATGTTTTAATCTAAGCATGTAGAACAAAATAATATCATTAATTGGATAACTGAATATTGCAATGGTATTTGTAATAATGTTATGACTATATGGTAGGAAAAAGAATCCCTGCCCTATTGGATGCAACTGGACAGAAATATCATGTCTCATAAACCTGTCAAGTTAATCTGAATCATAGAGGTTGACAGGGAAATAAAGATGAAAATCATTGTTCCAAAAATTGGGGATTGTAGATCTCCTACATAAATATACATGTTCAATTTAATAGTGATAATCCTCCAATATAGATGAGCAGCATTATCTGCCTTGATAATATTTTTTAATATCACGGGCAGGATTTTACCTTCCACATCAAAAACACTTTGAAAAATTGTTACTTGGGGACCCTGTGCACACTGTAAAAGTAATGATATAACAGGATTTTTTCTTATTGTAATGAAAGTGGAATTAGAATCTATGCATTTACAGGTTAAAAATAATCTCTTAAAGCTTATCTTCAATCAAAATTCATAGCAAATTCCGACCACTTTATTTTTCTTAAGGGAATTCATCACTATGGTTATTTCTCCACTAAGCCTGTCCTGTTAAAACTCTATAAAATGTAAGAACAATTTATTAACTAAAGAATGTTTACTAAAGTTGTTTTAGGAAATCTTGATGTTTAAAGTGCAGCTTTCATAGGCAAGGATTGTTGACTATTTCATTTTATAACATAAGAAAAAATATAAAGAAAAGTAATGAGCAAATATTATCCAGTATTTTGCTGTTCAGTCACTTAGTGGTGTCTGACTCTTGCGACACCATAGGCTGCAGTACACCAAGCTTCCTTGTCCTTCACCATCTCCCAGAGCTTGCACAAACTCATGCCCATTAAGTCCATGATGCCATCTAACCATCTATCCTCCGTTGTCCGTTTCCCCTCTTGCCTTCAACCTTTCTCAACATCAGGGTCTTTTCTAATGAGTCAGCTCTTCGCCACAGGTGGCCAAAGTATTAGAGTTTTAGCTTCAGCATCAATCCTTCTGTTGTATATTCAGGGTTGATTTCCTTTAGGATGGACTGGTTTGATGACCTTGCAGTCCAAGGGACTCTCAAGCGTCTTCTCCAACAACATAGGTGAAAAGCATCAATTCTTCAGTGCTCAGTTTTCTTTATAGTCCAACTCTCACATCCATACATGACTACTGGAAAAATCATTGCTTTGACTACACAGACCTTTGTTGGCAAATTGCTGTCTTTGCTTTTTAATACTTTGTCTAGGTTTGTCATAGTTTTCCTTCCAAGGAGCAAGTGTTTTTTAATTTCATGGCTGCAGTCATCATCTGCAGTGATTTTGGAGCCCCCCAAAATGAAGTCTCTCACTGTTTCCACTTTTTCCTCATCTATCTGCCATGAAATGATGGGACCAGATGTCATGATCTTACTTTTTTGAATGTTGAGTTTTAAGCCAGCTTTTTCACTCTCCTTTTTCACCTTCATCAAGAGGCTCTTTAGTTCCTCTTCGCTTTCTGCCGTAAGGGTGGTGTCATCTGCATGTCTAAGGTTATTGATATTTCTCCCAGCAATCTTGATTCCAGCTTGTGCTTCATCCAGCCTGGCATTTCACATGATGTACTCTACATATAAGTTAAATATTCAGGGTGACAATATACAGCCTTGACAAACTCCTTTCCCAATTTGGAACTGTTTTGTTTTCCCATGTCCAGTTCTAACGGTTGCTTCTTGACCTGCATATGGGTTTCTCAGGAGTCACCTAAGGTGGTTTGGTATTCCCATCTCTTTAAGAATTTTACAGTTTGTTGTGATCTATATGATCAAAGGCTTTAGGGTAGTCAACCAAGCAGAAGTAGATGGTTTCTGAAATTCTCTTGCTTTTTCTATCATCCAACAGATGTTGGCAATTTGATCTCTGGTTCCTCTGTCTTTTCTAAATCCAGGTTGAACATCTAGAAGTTCTCAGTTCATGTACTGTTGAAACCTAGCTTGGAGAATTTTGAGCATTGCTTTGCTAATGTGTGAAATGAGTGCAATTTTGCGGTAGTTTGAACATTCCCTGGTATTGCCTTTCTTTGGGGCTGGAATGAAAACTGGCCTTTTTTCAGTCCAGAGGCCACTGTTGTTTTCCAAGTTTGCTGGCCCATTGAGTGCAGCACTTTAACAGAATCATTTTTTTGATTTGAAATAGTTCAGCTGGAATTCCATCACCTCCACTCAGTTCATTTCAGTTCAGTAGCTCAGTTGTGTCCGACTCTTTGCAACCCCATGAATCGCAGCACACCAGGCCTCCCTGTCCATCACCAACTCCCAGAGTTCACTCAGACTCACGTCAATTGAGTCAGTGATGCCATCCAGCCATCTCATCCTCTGTCGTCCCCTTCTCCTCCTGCCCCCAGTCCCTCCCACCATCAGAGTCTTTTCCAATGAGTCAACTCTTCACATGAGGTGGCCAAAGTACTGGAGCTTCAGCTTTAGCATCATTCCCTCCAAAGAAATCCCAGGGTTGATCTCCTTCAGAATGGACTGGTTGGCTATCCTTGCAGTCCAAGGGACTCTCAAGAGTCTTCTCCAACACCACAGTTCAAAAGCATCAATTCTTCGGTGCTCTGCCTTCTTCACAGTCCAACGCTCACATCCATACATGACCACTGGAAAAACCATAGCCTTCACTAGACGGACCTTAGTCGGCAAAGTAATGTCTCTGTTTTTGAATATACTATCTAGGTTGGTCATGACTTTTCTTCCGAGGAGTAAGCGTCTTTTAATTTCATGGCTGCAATCACCATCTGCAGTGATTTTGGAGCCCAGAAAAATAAAGTCTGACACTGTTTCCACTGTTTCTCCATCTATTTCCCATGAAGTGATGGGACCAGATGCCATGATCTTCATTTTCTGAATGTTGAGCTTTAAGCCAACTTTTTCACTCTCCTCTTTCACTTTCATCAAGAGGCTTTTTAAGTCCTCTTCACTTTCTGCCATAAGGGTGGTGTCATCTGCATATCTGAGGTTATTGATATTTCTCCTGGCAATCTTGATTCCAGCTTGTGCTTCTTCCAGCCCAGCATTTCTCATGATATATTCTGCATATAAGTTAAATAAGCAGGGTGACAATATACAGCCTTGATGTACTCCTTTTCCTATTTGGAACCAGTCTGTTTTTCCATGTCCAGTTCTAACTGTTGCTTCCTGACCTGCATATAGGTTTGTCAAGAGGCAGGTCAAGTGGTCTGGTATTCCCATCTCTTTCAGAATTTTCCACAGTTTATTGTGATCCACACACTCAAAGGCTTTGGCATAGTCAATAGCTAAGGCCTATTTGACTTCAGATTCCAGGCTGTCCGACTCTAGGTGAGTAATCACACCATTGTCATTATCTGGGCCACAGAAATCATTTTTGTATAGCCCTTCTGTATATTCCTGCCACCTCTTTTTAATAAATAATCTAAAAATTAAATAGTAAATTAATTTAATAATTAATCTTAGATCCATACCATTCTGTCCTTTACTGTGCCCGTCTTTTCTGAAATATTCCCTTTGTATCTCTAATTATCAAGCAGGCTACACCACTATTTTTGTCAGATTTCTGAATAGTTTGCATTTTTATATTTTGGGGATAAAATTAAATTGCTTCTTATAAAATGTAATTCAAAAGATCCAGTATGGATTCTTTTTTCAGTGGGGTTTAGAAATTGCTGTGATGCTTTTTTAAAATAAAGAAACAATTTTTATTTATTCAACTTGAATAAACTTGAAGCTGGAACTTTCTTAATGGAAGGAACCAAAGAAGCGAAGGAGGAATGAAGGAAAATCTTCACCCATGTGTTTAACCAACTTTTATTGCAATATTCTATGTGCCATATTTTGCATTTGAAGTCATTCTACTTGGGTAAGGTCTTGTAGCTAATACTAAGTGGAGGTAAGATCTGAAGCACCTTCTCTTTACCCTACTGCCCTGCTTAAGTGGTAATATTAAAAGGTGTATAGAAACCAAATGGTAACAACAGGGAATGGTCAGTAAGAACTATAAAAATACTGAGGTCACAAAGACAAATTGACTGCATTCATTCAACAGTGCCATGCGAAATTGACAAGATTATATACTTATTCTACAGCTTTTTTTTAATTTTTATTTTTACTCTATTTTACTTTACAATATTGTATTGGTTTTACCATACATTAACATGAATCTGCCATGGGTGTACATGAGTTCCCAATCATGAACCCCCCTCCCACCTCCCACCCCATATCATCTCTCTGGGTCATCCCCTTTATTCAAAAGTATAGTAAAAAACCAAACAAACAAACAAACAAAAAACAGTATTTGTAGCTGTCTTTAGCAATGACTGCAAATATTCATTAATATATATATAATGAAAGATATTATGTTCTTTGGGGCTTCCCAGGTAGCTCAGTGGTAAAGAATCTGCCTGCCAAGCAGATGTGGGTTCAGTCCCTGGGCTGGGTAAATCCCCTGGAGAAGGAAACAACAACCTGGTCCAGTATTCTTGCCTGGAAAATACCATGGGCAGTGGAGCCTGGCAGGACTTGCAAAGACTGGGACATGATTTAGCATCTAAACAGCAGTTATATTCATTAATAAGGAAGTTATCATATTAATTAATATTTTTACTGAGTTAATTCAAGAGAATGAATCAAACACATGATCTCTGACACTGTTAAATTCCAACTTTGTAGGCATAATTTAAGTAATCAGTGGGGCAACTTAAAATGTTTTATTGTGAAGTGAAATCATGTAGTTTTTGTCCTTCTGTGACTGAATTATTTCACATGGAATAATGACTTCATGGTTAATGTTGTTGCATATTTCAAAATTACCCTTTTTTTAAACAATGTATAGTACATTGTATACACATTGTAATATTTTCTTTATCCATTTATCTGTGGATGCACATTTATATTGTTTCCATATCTTGGCATATCAATTGTAAATTGTGCTGCAATGAACACTAGAGTACAGATATCTTTCTGAAATTCTGATTTCAATTATTTTGGAGTTATATCTGGAAATGAGATTATGGGGTCATATTAACTTTTGAAGAAACTCCGCACTGTTTAACATTGTGACTGCACTATTTTACATTCCTACCAACAGTATTTAGAAGGCAATGGCAACCCACTCCAGTACTCTTGCCTCAAGAATCCCACGGACGGAGGAGCCTGGTAGGCTGCAGTCCATGGGGTCGCGAAGAGTCGGGCACGACTGAGCGACTTCACCTTCACTTTTCACTTTCATGCATTGGAGAAGGAAATGTCAACCCACTCCAGTGTTCTTGCCTGGAGAATCCCAGGGATGGGGGAGCCTGGGGGGCTGCCATCTATGGGGTCACACGATGTCAGACACGACTGAAGGGACTTAGCAGCAGCAGCAACAGCCTTTATAAGGATTTCAATTTCTCTACATCCTCACCAACAGTGTTGACTTCTTCCTCGTCTTTTTTTAATAGCCATCTTAACACCTGAGTCAGTCAGTTAGTCAGTTCAGTCTCTCAGTCATGTCTAACTCTTTGCCATCTCATGGACTGCAGCACGCCAGGCCTCCCTGTCCATCACCAACTCCTGGAGTTTACTCAAGTTCATGCCCATTGAGTCGGTGATGTCATCCAACCATCTCATCCTCTGTCATCCCCTTCTCCTCCTGCCTTCAATCTTTCCCAGCATCAGAGTCTTTTCAAATGAGGCAGCTCTTCACATCAGGTGGCCAAAGTACTGGAGTTTCAGCTTCAGCATCAGTCCTTCCAATGAATATTCAGGACTGATCTCCTTTAGGATGGACTGGTTGGATCTCCTTGCTGTCCAAGGGACTCTCAAGAGTCTTCTCCAACGCCACAGTTCAAAAGCTTCAATTATTCAGTGCTCAGCTTTCTTTATAGTCCAACTCTCACATCCATACACAACTACTGGAAAAACCAGAGCCTTGACTAGACGGACTTTTGTTGGCAAAGTAATGTCTCTGGTTTGTAATATACTGTCTAGGTTGGTCATAACTTTTCTCCCAAGGAGTAAGCATCTTTTAATTTTGTGTCTTTTAAACACCTGAGTAATGGTACTTATTGTGGTTCTGTGATGCCTTTTCTTGATAATTAGTAACATCGAGCACGTTTTCATGTATCAGTCGTCCATTTGTATGTCTGCATTAGAGGAATGATCTTGATCTGTAATGAGCTATCTTAAGAAATTCAACTCAATATTATTTATAGATTGCCTGCTATGTGCCTGGCATTTTGCTGTTCCTGGATTAGCACATGTAGGTGAAATATTAGCCTTGATATCAGGAACGATTCAGTAGTAGAAACAGATGAATACATGATGTAGTATATGGTGGAGAAACAGAGAGCAATAAAGGAGTACACAGACAACCAGAGGAATCTTCAGCTCTTCATGGAGCTGAAGCTGGTTTCATGGAGAAGAGAACATCTGAATTGGAATTTGAAGGACCTCGTTACCCATTATGTATAAAAAAGAAAGCAAATTTTCTGGCTTGGTGGAATGAATACCAAGTGAAATTCGGTTAGCAAAACTTTTTTCCGCTTGACTTCCATTCCAAATAGGTCCTTCTTTTATATTCACTATGCTTGTTAATAATAAAACTGGTCACTCATTATCTAAAAGGGAAACCAACCTTACAATTCTCTTTTTGACATACTCTTTTACATCAATACAGTTTGTTTTTTCATGTGGCCATATCATCTCTTAGCCAAACCACTATAAAGGTGTTCTAGCTGGTCTCCTATACACTGCCAACAGAATAATCTTTCTAAAATACAAATCTAGTCATTCACTATGTGGCCAGAAACTTCAGTGATTTCCAGAACTTCCCAGATAAATGTCGTTTATAATAAATCAGTAATTTTTCTTAATATTTAGATTAAAAATATTTACTTGGGAATAGCAGCTAAGATACAGGTTTGAGGGAGTACACTAGAATTGAAATTGTTAGAGGAATTTGTCAGCCTTGTTTAGCTCCCTATCCCTACCACCTAGCATAGGCAAAGCATTTGATACTATTTATTTTATTGAATATGTAAATATACTTATACAAATATTATAATTCATATGCAAGCCTTTATAAATAATGTAACAGTTCAGTTCAGTTGCTCAGTCATGTCTGAATTTTTGCAACCCCATGTTCTGAACCCTGCCAGGCTGCTCTGTCCTTCACCAACTCCCAGAGCTTGCACAAACTCATGTCCATTGAGTCAGTGATGCCATCCAACCATCTCATACTTTGTCATCCCTTTTTCCTCCTGCCTTCAATGTTTCCCAGCATCAGGGTCTTTTCTAATGAGTCAGCTCTTCACATCAAGTGGCCAAAGTATTGGCACTTCAGTTTGAGCATCAGTCCTTCCAGTGAATAATTCAGAATTGGTTTCCTTTAGGATCGACTTTTTTGATCTCTTTGCAGTCCAAGGGATTCTCAAGAGTCTTCTCCAACACCGCAGTTCAAAAGCATCACTACTTCCTTGGTGCTCAGCTTTCTTTATGGTCCAACTCTCACATCCATACATGCTACTGGAAAAACCATAGCTTTGACTAGACAGACTTTTGTTGGCAAAGTAATGTCTCTGCTTTTTAATATGCTGTCTAGGTTTGTTATAGCTTTTCTTCCAAGGAGCAAGTGTCTTTTAATTTCATGGCTGCGGTCACCATCTGCAATGATTTTGGAGGCCAAGAAAATAAAATCTGTCATTTTTTCCATTGTCTCCCCCAAGTATTTGCCATGTAATGTGTAATACTGAAAATCTCCTCTGTTTATTGCTCCATGTAATCCTGCTAGTTGTCTTGCATTAGTGTTTTTATTACCTTTATTTACATTGTCTTTAATAAATTTATTTACATTATAGTCTCTCTTTTATGAGTGAAATAGCTGAGATTTTGAAAGATTAAAAAATTTGCCCAATGTCACGTAGCCAATGAAAGGCATTGCTGCTGCTGCTGCTAAGTCACTTAGGTTGTGTCTGACTTTACCCCATAGATGGCAGCCCACCAGGTTCCTCCGTCCCTGGGATTCTCCAGGCAAGAACATTGGAGTGGGTTGCCATTGCCTTCTCCAATGCATGAAACTGAAAAGTGAAAGTGAAGTCGCTCAGTCGTATATGACTCTTAGTGACCCCATGGACTGCAGCCTACCAGGCTCTTCCGTCCATGGATTTTTCAGGCAAGAGTACTGGAGTGGGGTGCCATTGCCTTCTCTGAATGAATGGAATTACTGAGATTCAAAACAAGGTCTGCTTGACTAAAATCTGTACTCTTTCTTTTTTTTTCTTTTTTTTTTTATGTTTAAGGAAGCAATGGTATTTATATTTATTTATACATCTGGTACAGAAAAAATAAATCCTGCCTAGTGTCTTACAGCTGGAAGCACCTTTCCCATACTAGCACATATAGAAGTAGAAGTGTTAAAATCGTCATAGTGCAAGTTTCCAGACCCCTGCAGTATTTCTAAAGCAGGACTGCTTTCTGTACCCCCAAACCACTGCTTCAGTTAAGGCTTTATCATCCTCCCTGCCATCCAGTATTTCTGCAGCCCACCTTTTCCCACAACCATTTCATTCTCCAGGCTACTAGAGAGATCATGCCCAGAGCAAGTCTGATCATGACTTTTCACTGTAAAAATCTCTGGTGGCTTCCCACTGCTTTCAGGTTAAAATCCAAATTTGGCATACCCAACTCTTTGTTCAGTTCAGTTCAGTTCAGTCGCTCAGTCGTGTCTGACTCTTTGCAACCCCATGAATCGCAGCACGCCAGGCCTCCCTATCCATCACCAACTCCCAGAGTTCACTCAGACTCACGTCCATCAAGTCAGTGATGCCATCCAGCCATCTCATCCTCTGTCGTCCCCCTCCCCTCCTGCCCCCAATCCCTCCCAGCATCAGAGTCCTTTCCAATGAGTCAGCTCTTTGCATGAGGTGGCCAAAGTACTGGAGTTTTAGCTTTAGCATCATTCCTTCCAAAGAACACCCAGGACTGATCTCCTTCAGAATGGACTCTTTCTTTATAACAATGTGCTCTTTCTTTATAACAATCTGCCTTGTTTTTCTGTCTCTTGTGTCCCATCTGTCTACCATTATTTACTAAGGTAATGAAAGGCCTCATTTATAAAACTAATTACCCTTATAGCAGAGGAAGTTTTCTGCGTATGTATTACCCGCTACTCCCCTACGTCCCACCATAAATATATTGGAGCTATTTTAATAGTACCGGAAATGATTTTCAAAGGCAGAATTTTTTTCAAGGTAAGGCAGGTTTAGGTAATAATAAATAACAAATTCATTAAAAAAAAAAAAAGAAGTAGTAGATCTGAAGACAATTGCTCTGCTTGTACATCACTATTTTAACTACAAGGATTCTCTAATTGAAATAAACATGCAAGTTCTTATAAAATTTTGTCTCTTCAGAGAATTTACTGTGTTTACAATGATTGTATTTTCATAATGTTTTAATGGATTAGGAATTTATTTCCTTTGGGCTTGATGGATTAGCTCTACTAGCTTCTGGCTTCACACTGGCACACGCTAGAAGTGTACCTATACTTGTAACAAATCCACCCAGGATTAGATCAAATTCGAACAACAACCGCATAAACAAAACTAAAGGGCTAATAGTTTCTCTGGGATAAATTAGAATAGAAACAGGCTGCTTATCAAAAGCAACTGAGGAACCAAGTTTTAGTAATTGTAGTTTAGTTATCGCTTTTGTCTTCTACTATTAATTGCTTTGTCTTTTATTTTAGCTTTCCATTTTATAAATTTGGATCTTTGTCTTTTAAAGCTACCTTTCGACTCTCAGCATGTAAAAGTCTTGGAAGTCAACACTCCATCCTAACAAAGCCTGAACAAACTGAAGAATCAAGAACTTTTCTTTAAAAAGATATAGTAATCAAGACATTTTTCTCTATTCTTAAAGAGGAGTGAGGTCACAAGGCAAACTTGAAGAGATAGACAGGTAGATACAGAAAATCATAACATTCCAGAGCAAAAACCCATGAGCAGAAATTTCTATGGGGAACTGGAGTTGGGTGGGGAAATACTCAACTGTCATTGACAAGTATCCAGAGGCTTAATATTGATAAATCTGAGAGTGAAAAATTTATGGGGACCTAGTCAGAAAAAAGTTCCACATTTTTTTCAGTTTTACCTCCAAGAATGTAGCCCAATTCAACATCAATTAAAACAGAACGACCGTATGATTCAGCAGTCCCACTTCTGGGTATATATCTGAAAGATATCAAATCACTATCTTGAAGAGACACCTGCGCCCTCATGTTCTTTCAGCATTACTTATAATAGGCAAACCTGGAAATGACCTAGTGTCTGTTGATGCATGAATGTATAAAGAAAATATTATATATATTATGTAATTTTCACTGCACACCGTTATGTGAGGTGATGGGCGTGTTAAATATAATTATTGTGGTAATCGCTGTACAATAAGTCTGTGTCACATTAGCACATTGTACTAAAACTCACACAATATTATATGCCAATTGTATCACAGTAATGCTGGAAAAAAACATAAAATTGATTTACTTAAATTGATTGTTTTGGGGGACTGTTTGAAATATTGGTTCCTTAATTTCTCTGATAATACAAGTACATAACATTTCTCCCACCACTTTGCCCACTCTTTCCCAACCATCTTTAAGGCTTCTTTTGCTTCACTTATGTCTTTAATATTGGCACTCCTTAGCATTTTGTCCTCTGTCCATATGTCTTCTTACTCTGTAGACTGACTTTTGATACTTTCAGTTCAGTTCAGTCGCTCAGTCATGTCCGACTCTTTGCAACCCCATGAATCGCAGCATGCCAGGCCTCCCTGTCCATCACCAACTCCCGGATTCACTCAAACTCACGTCCATTGAGTCGATGATGCCATCCAGCCATCTCATCCTCTGTCGTCGCCTTCTCCTCCTGCCCCCAATCCCTCTCAGCATCAGAGTCTTTTCCAATGAGTCAACTCTTCGAATGAGGTGGCCAAAGTACTGGAGTTTCAGCTTTAACATCAATCCTTCCAAAGAACACCCAGGACTGATCTCCTTTAGAATGGACTGGTTGGATCTCCTTGCAGTCCAAGGGACTCTCAAAAGTCTTCTCCAACACCACAGTTCAAAAGCATCATTCTTCAGTCCTCAGCTTTCTTCACAGTCCAACGCTCACATCCATACATGACCACTGGAAAAACCATAGCCTTGACTAGATGGACCTTTGTTGGCAAAGTAATGTCTCTGCTTTTCAATGTGCTGTCTAGGTTGGTCATAACTTTTCTTCCAAGGAGTAAGCATCTTTTAATTTCATGGCTGCAATCACCATCTGCAGTGATTTTGGAGCCCCAAAAAATAAAGTCTGACACTGTTTCCACTGTTTCCCCATCTATTTCCCATGAAGTGGTGGGACCAGATGCCATGATCTTCATTTTCTGAATGTTGAGCTTTAAGCCAACTTTTTCACTCTCCTCTTTCACTTTCATCAAGAGGCTTTTTAAGTCCTCTTCATTTTCTGCCATAAGGGTGGTGTCATCTGCATATCTGAGGTTATTGATATTTCTCCTGGCAATCTTGATTCCAGCTTGTGCTTCTTCCAGCCCAGCGTTTCTTATGATATATTCTGCATATAAGTTAAATAAGCAGGGTGACAATATACAGCCTTGATATACTCCTTTTCCTATTTGGAACCAGTTTGTTGTTCCACGTCCAGTTCTAACTGTTGCTTCCTGACCTGCATATAGGTTTGTCAAGAGGCAGGTTAGGTGGTCTGGTATTCCCATCTCTTTCAGAATTTTCCACAGTTTATTGTGATCCACACACTCAAAGGCTTTGGCATAGTCAATAAAGCAGACATAGATGTTTTTCTGGAACTCTCTTGCTTTTTCCATGATCCAGCGGATGTTGGCAATTTGATCTCTGGTTCCTCTGTCTTTTTTAAAACCAGGTTGAACATCTGGAAGTTCACAGTTCACGTATTGCTGAAGCCTGCCTTGGAGAATTTTGAGTATTAATTTCCTAGTGTGTGAGATGAGTGCAATTGAGCAGTAGTTTGAGCATTCTTCGGCATTCCCTTTCTTTGGGTTTGGAATGAAAACTGACCTTTTCTAGTCCTGTGATCACTGCTGAGTTTTCCAAATTTGCTGGTATATTGAGTGCAGCAGTCATCCACACTCAATTCATAGGTTTATGTATATTATGGCATTGAAATCTGGGACTATATTTTCAAATTCAAGTTGTCACCTAGGTGTCTGCATATATCTAACATTTACCATGTGTAAAGATGGTCTCTTTGTGTTTGCCTGTCTCAGCTTTAGGTTTTTTCTGCTTTGTTTCCCATCTTAGAGGATGATCTCACTCAGTGACCCAAAGTAGAATCTGAGTCTTGTCCGTGACTCTCCATCTTTGTTCATTTGCGTTGCATCCCTTGTACACCTGGAATTCATCTACCTCTGTACACTCTCACTTGCAGTAGCCAACTTCAGACAACCTTTAAACTCCAGCTTCTGTTACTTCCAGTGCGTTTAACTCATATCTTTCCTGTTAGTTGGTCCTCTGTATTATAGCTGGAATTATCTTCCTAAAATTTAAATATGCTCATTTCAACCCTCAGCTTAAAAGCATTGCTTTGTTCCCATTGCTTATAAGATAATATCCAAACTCTTTTAACAAGAGCTTAAATATTCCTCCTCCTTTGAACCATGCCTACTTCTTTAGCCTTATCCCCACCATTTCCCTCCCTAACCATATGCTCCAGCAATATTATTTTATTTTCCTTTTAAAAGATCACCTCGATTAGGATTTCACTTCTATTCTAAGTCTTTCCTGATGACTCAAGTCTGAGCTAGGAGTTAGGTCCTCCATAGAATACCACTATCTCCTTTGTGGCATTCATCACGTTCAATTTTAATTCGCTGTTCACTTGTATGCATCTCTACTTGTCTACACAATTACTGTGAAGAGCGACCATTGCCTGCCATGCTCCTTTTTATTCCCAGAGCTTAATGTGAATGTGTGAATGAATGAATGAACTTGTTTTGAAGATGTGGATGTAAAGGGAGGTGAGAACTTAATAGAAGGGAAAATGTCATTTATTTAACACAAATCATTATACTAAATATTTTATAATGTATTACTACTTAAAAATCCTTAATAAAAATGGGCGTGATCAAACCAATGTTCAGAAAGATTAAGTAACTTACCCAAGATCACATACATAGCAATCAAGAGAAAAAACAAAACTGGAATTTGAATTCTAAAAGTTATAGTACTTTTTTTTTTTACTCATGCCAGAATCTTAGGAAATAACTCGGGAGAAGTGAGTGGCATTAGGAATTTTTTTTGATAGGAGTCTATTTATACTCTCAGAACATCTCATAATGGTAGGTCTGTGATTAGTTGTTGATATCTTAACACTTTCAAAATCTCACCTAGTACTATCATTCCAGATGCCATGTCAGCAACATGAGACTTGATTTATTTTATGTCTTTAAGTTATGGTCTTATCATTCAGTATGCTGAACTCAGTTCAGAGATATTTGTGAATTTATCCATCATCAGATCATTGAACACTTCTGTCCTAAGGATGCATGAATAATACGGTGAAGTGCATGTGTGCTAAGTTGCTTCAGTTGAGTCTGACTCTGTGCAACCCTATGGACTCCCACCCACCAGGCTCCTCTGTCCATGCAGTTCTCCAGGCAAGAATACTGGAGTGGGTTGCAATACAATGACAACTATTGTTATTGTGGGAGTAAGAGAAATAAGAGGGGTGGGGTTTGAAGGTATTGTTTACCATACTGAAAAATCTGATTCAGAATTCGGTTGTGCTAAAGATGAAAAGAGCCTTGCTATTCAGTAGTAGTTATAAATCTTCTTTGGCTAAAATAATGAAAGGTCATTCTCATAACATACTTGTTATACATTGACCACTGTTCTATGCACTTTACATTTGGTAATTCAGCCCTACCAACTCTCTAGTGATGTGATATTCTTCTTCTTCAGGTTTGTTTAGGAATTTGAGGCAGAGATTACCCAAGTAAAACCCAGATAAGTAGCTGAGTTGACATTTTAACACAGGCAGTCTAGTCATAGGGTCTCTGGTTATAACCACGGTGCTCACTTTAGAATGACATATTAAAGTATCTTTTCTTATGATGCTTTGATTATACATTTATTTTTAGAAGTTGCTGCTGCTTATATTTAGTTAAACTCCTTGTTCTCACCCCAGTAAGGATTGTCACTTGGGAAGATGTGTTGTATACTGTATTTCAATTCTCTTGGATGGTAGCAAGATAACATTTGTTTCTAAATAAAGACAACTGAATTTCAAAGCCATTTTGCTTCATTTTGTGCCTTATTATTTTTATGTATACATTTGCATAACCACTGGTCAAGATAACCTTAATGATCCCTCTGCTTGACTGAACTCTAAGTAGGCTTCTTCCTGATTCTAGGCCCCTGAACTCCCTTTTCTTAAAACATTTAGTTTAAAAACCTTGTCATTGTGATTCCTCTGCCAGTTTTACAGTCCAGGAGTATTTTTCTCAAGGATATAGGAAACATCTCTTTGAAATGTCATCAAAAAAGAGTACCCCCTATTCCCAGTCTCCATTTGACTGTGAGCCTAACTTTGAAGGGTGTCTTGCTACAAATTGGCAAAAATACCTGCTATTGATAAGGTAAGAAAACTTTCCCTTTTCTTTGGATAAAGCCAATTAGCAAACACAGATGGCTTATGAGCTTCCTCTCACTGCTATCTTTTTGTCAATGCTCATATACTGGTAGCTACATTGTACTACAATTTTACAAATTGTTATCACTGGGGGAAACTAAGTTAAGCACACGCTCTCCCTGTATTATTTAAGCACACGCTCTCTCTGTATTATTTCTTAAAACTGCAAGTAAATCTACAATGATCTCAATGAAAATGTCAATTAAAAACAAAACATCAAAAGAAAACAAAACAAAAAATATACAAAAAAAATGCTCTTCTACTCTTTGTTTCAGTGCAGTTGAGTTCAGACTTAAATCTGACCTCTTTCATCCTCACAGTAACCCAGAAAAAAAGTGTTCTCTGCCTGTTTAACTTTTTCTTTTGCAATTTTTGCTCTGACACCATAACTGTAGAAAAAACACATGACAAAATAAAGATTTATATTTTGACATTAGAGAGCATCTTTTCAAGGGCTTAATTCTTTACAGATATTCCAAATTGCAAGATTTTGGTGAAGACGATCAGGTTTGTTAATTCATATTTTTTGTAATAAGAAATTGAGCCTCAAAACACTCTTTGGTAAGCTCTTGATTAACATCAAATAAAAAAAGCTGTTATGGAAGAAAGCAAATTTCCCACTTTAATTTTGGGATCAGGATATTGCATCTCTTTATAAAGGTTGACAAGGTAAAGATCTGAAAATGTGTATGTGTGTCAGCATACCTTTGAGGGGATAGAGGCTGGGGGAGTTTTAACCATAAGAATTGTATAAACCAGTAGAAGTTAAGAGACAGAGATTCAAAAGAGGACATGTGGGTTTAAAATATTAAAAGTTGCTTATTTTAATCATGTATTTCCTTGGGCAATAACATTTATTGTATTCATTTGTTAGGAAGGGAGAACCAACAGAGAAGGATGAGATAGATATTGAGGAAATTTCTGTTATTAATAACCACTTATGGTCATTTAATATATATTTACTGTAACCAAAAGAGAGAGTCTCCACTATTCTGATTACTATTTTTGTTTTATTAGAAAACTACTTCTTTGTGGTTTCTGTTGAATATTGACTGGAAATTACTTTTTTCCTTTGGAATTTTTCAGTTATGCTCAGTTATTTATCTTTCATTTTCATAGGGATCTGAGGTTCTTTTTCCTTCAGAAATAAAAAGGGCAGTGTGCTAAAGTAGGACACATTTTATTTTTTTCTCCGATGTTAGAAAAAAGAACACAATATTTGCATATTTTTCAAGTTGATTTGTGTGATTTCTGAAGCAGTGCTAAGTGAATCAGCACATTTATCTAAGCAGAAAATGATATCCTAAAATACATTGAGAAACCTAATGTTATCGAGCTTCTTTGTATTCATGAAAGAACAAAACAAAAACCTTCAAAACATAAAAAGATCATAAATCAATTAATCAAGTTAAGGGCTTCCTTTTGGACACTTGAACAAAGTTTAAAAGTGCATTTAAGGTTAAAAATTAAAAATTGAATACTGTGAAAGAAAACGATATCACTTGAGCAGAATAGCTAACTGATTTGGGGAGAAACAAAAATAACAGGAAATTCAACACACCATAGCTGATAAAATATTTTTCATGTACCTCTCTCAGAGGATAATATTAAGTGAAACTTTGTTTTCTCATAATTCCCATCGATTCCAAAACCAGTTGCTATTTGGCTTAATTTTATAGCCCAGGAATGGTCCCTTTTCAAGTTACCTTTATGAAAGCTTTATGAAATCTACACTAAAATGGAATATATAAACATCATGAGGTGGCTACTTTTGGTCGATCATTTTGGTTCGTTCTGGAATTGCTAACTCTTACTAGGGAACATAATAAGGGTGTGGTATCTCATTAATTTTGGTATCATAACATAGGGATTTTAAAGGTTATTTCAAATTAGGCACTTCTCATGAAAAAAAAATAATAAACTTCTGGAGAAAGTCCTTACAACTTTACCAGCTATTCGGACATTTGCACTTACTAGAGCTTCTATCTAAAAGTGGTACGCCACAGTCGTTCTCTGCCAGAGCCACCTCTGCCTGCAGGGTTAGAGAAAAAGCTTCAACATCAACAGATTTATCTTCATGCTCACCATGTTTGACAGTTTAGAATAGAAAGATCTACCAGCTGTTTCACTTCCTACCTTTCTTGCTTTTGGTAAGATGACAAATATAACACATTTATCAACTTTTTTTTTCTATAGTTAAAATGTCAGAGTCAGCTTTCTAAATACAATCTCCAAAAAAATCCTTCAAAACCTTGCTTTTAAAAAACTGTTAGCACACCGCCCCTAATTTTTTAATATATAAGTCTACTCACAAAATTGCACAAAAATATAAGCTACTTTTCCTTATGAATGACTACAAGAGGAAGAAATAAAATTACAGTGATTCCTATTAAAACTGAAAAATATATCTATCTCCAAAAAAGGAGAAACAAAGAACACAGATCATGATTACTTTGTAACTGAAATACAGCTTGACAGGGGAAGGGACTGAGGGGAAACAGGAAGAGGCATTTATAGACTGCTTTAAAATTTACTTACTGTGTGACCTTAGATATCTTCCACAACCTCTGCAAACTTTCTTTTCTATTTTTAAAATAAAAAATAATGCTTGCCCTTCCTATCTGAAAGAATTCAAATGAGAAATGATAAAGCTTTTGCATATGTTAAGGCCCTGTACAAGTGTTGCTTTTGAATTCATTAAATTTGTAATTTATAAAATAACCATTAAGTGTTTAACAATATTTTTCACTCTTTCACATACTTAACATTGGTGTGGAACCCAGTTGAGTCCATAGAATCTTGGTTTGGAACTCTGGAGGATCCAGGTGGTTCTTGCTCATTGTAATAAGTCTCTGGTTGCACTGCCTGACTTACCACTCTTCCCTAGTCTTGTCCTTCGTCTTTCTATTCCTAGCTAAGTTAATTGCAAGCATAGACAAAGTATAAGACACTGAGGGACCTTAGATGTGTTTCCACCTAAGAATGCAGTGGAGAGATATGAATTAGGGTCTGGCTAGGCCAATACCAAGGGATGGAGAATGAAAGAAAAGAGGGAGAGAGTGAAATCTTTATACTGCCCATGTGTTGGGTCTTGCTTCTTCTTGACAATGGAAAACTGACCTCTGCAGACAACCCTAGCATACAGGCTGCTTGTGAGATAGCTGCACACACTCTGTAGCCATTATTTACTCTAAGAATGTGCCTGGAAAAGATTTGTAATGCTGTGAACAAATTTTCATTCAGAAGTCTTATGCAGGTTGAATGCCCTGTTCCTCTAAACTTTTAGTTGGAATCTCTCTTTATGAGGGTGCAGTTTGTGTTGTGGTTGTAGGTGGTAGCTTGTAGTTTCTCCAACATGTTGAGAAAACCTCTCCTGAAAATGCAAGAAGGTCTAGACATTGTCTGAGAAATGCAGTCAGGTCTAATGTATTAGGTAAGTTGCTACTCTTTGCTACCAGTCACCATGACAGCCAAAGTGGTTCTGCCCCTTTTTCTCAGCCCCCGTCTAAACCAGAAGGTGCCTTCCTTAAAACAGAAGAAAATAAGCCAATATGTGCTCAGAAGAGGTAGGGGAGGCAAAGCGGTCCCAGGAGAGGAGTGGTTGGATCATTCAGCTCAGTGCTGGGCCACTCTCTCCCACTCTGTATTATCTCCAGCTCAATTGTGTATGGATATGATGAGTTACGATGACAGTGGGCAGGTGGAAGCGACCCCATTGCCCTTAGGAGGCTTGATTACCTACTTTCCAGAAGCTCAACAGCAATTCTTCACACTAAGTGAAGTCCTTACAAATCTGGAAGATAATTCTCCCTTTAGTCTTCAGGAAACTTCTCTATAGGTGGTCCCTGCATGCCGATGGTGGGCTTCCCAGGTGGTACCATCGTCTGCCAGTTCAGGAGATATGAGTTTAATTTTGGGGTCAGGAAGATCTGTTGGAGGAGGAAATAGCAACCCAATCCAGTATTCTTGCTGGGAAAATCCCCAGGATAGAGCAGTCCTGTGGGCTAAAAGTCCACAGGTCTCAGAGAGTTGGACATGACTTGAGACTGAGCACCATGCATTCAGATGAGGTTATAAAGATCTGAGACAGTAATCCCAGAAGACAAATCCAATCATCTTAATGATCACTAAATTATTTCAATTATCTAACCAACCCCTCAAATAAGACAGCGCTTCAAAGAGGTACAGACACATTAATCAGACATCCCAGAATGACAGCATCAGAAGACACTTTAATCAAAAGTCTTCCAAAACAAGTAGTAATCCCTTAAAGTAGCACCCTTGGCAAAATGTTAACCAGACTTCATCACCCACAACAGCAGGGAATGCACTTTCTCTCGTGAGCTCTGTGTAGGAGAAAGCACCCAGCTTTGGGAGTTTAAAGAGACTGGTTTCAATTCTGCCTTTTAGTACTTTGGTAATGCTGTGAACGTGAGCTGGATAGTTTACCTTTGGCTTCTTGGTATATTTATGACAGAAGAGAAAATAATATCTTTTTCACTGCAGTCATCTATCTGAACATGAGGTGAGATAATGGGAATAAAGCAGCAAAAAACATTCTTAATAATTGGTAGTTTTCTTCCCAGCCTTTTCGTGGTTGGAATCTGCCTTCTGCTTTTAAAAGTATTGCTACAAACTGTGTAGTCTCAAGAAAAGTACTCTACTTCTCTGGACCTCAACTTCTTTGGATGTAAAATGAATAACTTGGACTGATTGATTGTAAGGTCCCTCCAAGGACATTTTTTTTTGCTAAAATATGAAACATCATGGTAGATTTCTGAAGACATTACCGTCACTTTTGTTCCCTGATAGCCAGCCATCTGTTATCATAGGCTTGGCTGGGCTAGACATAATTACTTTTCCCCTATGGAGCCAAGAAACAAACTAAATGGCAGTGTCCTTGAATAATTTATTTGACTCCTAGAATTAGTACATTATCATTGTTATTATGGAAGAAGTAATTTACATTTTGAAAGGCTATTTTACTTCTTTTATCTCTGAGTGTATTTTAATCCTTTTACTACTTAGAAGACATGACTCCATTATTTTATGTCAATACTTCTCCTATCCTGTGATTTGGGTGGGGTCAGTTATTATCTGCAGTGTCTGATGAGGTTAATGCACTGGGACTCTGAGTGCCTACATTTAGTTAATGAATATGAGGCAGAATCTCCGAGTGCATATACCCACTAGTACCCTATCAGCCCCTAAGATTTGTTTGCTTTCTGTTGTGTGATCTGTAGAATAATAGCTTGTATACACACAGAGTTTAACAATGAAGAGTAGGTGTCAGATTTGGAAATATGCAGTGCTGTGGAAAGAAATATATATTCTGTGATCAGACATAAATTCAAATCCAGACTTTACTAGAACTTGACTTAGGCTAGTCACTCTACATATCTATATTTCAGTTTCTTTCCCTATAAAATGAGAACAACATTGATCTCCATGTTTGTTGAATGGTTGGTTGGTTAGATGAGAAATAATTTGTTCGGTTCAGTCGCTCAGTCGTGTCCAACTCTTTGAGACTCCATGAATCACAGCATGCCAGGCCTTCCTGTCCATCACCAACTCCCAGAGTTCACTCAGACTCACGTCCATCGAGTCTGTGATGCCATCCAGCCATCTCACCCTCTGTCATCCCCTTCTCCTCCTGCCCTCAATCCCTCCCAGCATCAGAGTCTTTTCCAATGAGTCAGCTCTTCGCATGAGGTGGCCAAAATACTGAAGTTTCAGCTTGAGCATCATTCCTTCCAAAGAATAATTTGTTAAAGAATATCATTTCTATTACTGTTATTTGTTAAAGTATTATATCAGTTCTATGTGGAAATTAAAAGCTAATATAAATGAGTCTATATACAAAACAGAAACAAACTCACAGACATAGAAAATAGTGTTATGGTTACCAAAAGGGAAAGAGAAGGAGAAGAGGGCTACATTAGAAGTAAGGGATTAGCAAAGTAATAAAAATAAAATAGATTAGCAAGAAATATTTACTGTACAGCACAGGAAACTATATTTAATGTTTTGTTATAGTCTATAATTAAAAATAATCTAAAAAATATAAACATACATATATAACTGAATCACTTTACTGTATACCTAAAACTAACACATATTTTAAATCAATTGTACTTTAAAGAAAAAAAATTGTTAAAGTAGCTTTTAAGTATTTCTCTAT
The DNA here is from genome assembly GCF_032405125.1 of Capricornis sumatraensis. Taxonomy (NCBI): domain Eukaryota; kingdom Metazoa; phylum Chordata; class Mammalia; order Artiodactyla; family Bovidae; genus Capricornis; species Capricornis sumatraensis. The sequence goes on along the minus strand of NC_091085.1, from coordinate 35,229,072 downwards.
ACCAATGTAATACATTATTTTGATTAATAAGATTATTTGGTGGCTATATATCAATTCCTGGGAGCATTTGCTTGTAGAGAGTTATACTGTAAGAGAAGATGAATAAGATATGTGTGTTATAGAATCATTGAAAATGAACATCAGAAACTGAAAGTTGTTAAGATAAATGCTCCGGAGTTAGTAAAGACATGGTAAAGAATGCACCACATAGGATAAGAAGAAGTTCTAAAATGGGTGTGGGAAACTAATTTTCAGCCCTTTGAATCCCTAATGATAATAAATATATATGGTCAATATGGCTATTTTCCAGTATTTTGGTTCTCCTCACTCCAGAAGCATTGCAAGGGTATACTTCTTTGCTCCTTTGAAATCATATGTGGCCACGTGACTTGTTTTAACCAGTGATGTGTGTATGATCATGCCAAGCAGTTATGTCCCAGGTGGTTTTCACTCCCTCAGCCGACCCCCTAAAATAAGGATAATGTGGAGCAGAGTCCCCAGCTGACCCATGAAAATCGTGAAAAATGAACAACTAATAAATGTGTCATCTTAAAATATTTTATGGGTTTTTGGTAGTTCAACATAACCTAGATTCTCCTAGTTCCACATGACCTAGATTCTCCTGGAATAAATAATGATAATTAAGTTACCCAGGGGGCTTAACAGAACCTCTGCCCTTTCATTTAAATGAGAAGCCAGAAGTAAGGTTTGGGGTGAATCTTAATCTGGGGGAGTATTAGGAGTGAGCATGGGATAGTATCGCCCTCTTCAGAGAAACAGCGATCCATCCATATTTTTTTGGATGTTTTCTTTTTTCCATCCATATTTTTTTGCCCAGGGAACTCTAGTGAATCCGTTGAATATTAGCTCAGTTGTCACTTTTCAGACTCCCTCCTTGATCTAAGTATATTGAATAACAGTATTATCTCTCATAACTTTATGCAATTCTCCTTTGCAGCACTTACCATGATTGTTATTTTAAATTTAGTTTTGTAATTGCCTGATTAGTGACAGTCTGTCTCTGGTGAGTGTAAGCCACATTGGGAGAAGGGGATTTCTTCTGTGTTTACTCACTTTTGTCTGCTCTGACACTAGTATAGTGCTTCACGCATGGTTGCCCTCCACAGATATTTGTTAAATTAATAATGAACGTATGTCATATGGTGGTTATCTAACATGCTCATCTTTATAGCCATTCAAAAACTTGTGAGATGAGTAGCTATGTTGTCATTTAAAAAATAAGGATTAGTTAAAAGATTTGCTCCAAATCCACCCTTATAGATGGTGGAGCCAGATTTTGAATTCATGTTTATGTGACTTCAAAGCCCTTTCCTTTATATGCCTCTGTTTCACCAGAGACAAAAAGAAATGCTTTAATTTTGAGGGAGTTAATAATGCATGAGACCTGAATTGAATATAATTTTATACTGTTCTGCTCTAGAAGAATTTTTTATTATCTGGTTGTAGCTTTTTGCCTTCATCTCTTATCAAGAAGAGGTAATTATCTTCATTAGCAGGCAACTCCTTTTCTCCCATATAACTTTGATGCAGTTGGTAAAACTTACTTTCTCTACTCCTTGCTCCCTGTGAACTGTTATCTTCAAAAGCTGTCAAAGTTTGCAAGCAGATGGCCAGCTATTATTCACTCCTTAAGCTTCTCTGCAGCAATGTATCATCAGGTCCATCAGCAAATAGTAACATGAAAACATATTGTCTCATCTTTAGTATCTCCAAATGTCACTTTTACATTTGTTATTCCACTCTTGTTCCTAATTAAAGAAAGCTCATTTCCAATTCTCCTGACTGATATCTACCATTTCAATAATGCCCTTTATGTTGGTCCTAGAATATTCATCATTGTCTTATTAACGCGGTCATTTTCAAACAAAATGTTAACTAACAAAGTCCTTTCTTGACTTTTCTACAGTCTGTGATTATTTCTGTTTGGCATCCTCTTCTATCTTATGCTATGATTCCCCTCTGGATTCCTATACAGTGGCATTTGCCATCTGAAACTTGATGGGTGTTTTTACCTTTTTAAGCTCTTTATCACACTTTATCCCTCTACTTCTGCTGCCAGCCTGAGCAGTATTTTTCCTGCAGCTCCCAGTCACTGTTCCCTTTTCCATCTTACTTCCCTTGCTGTTTATCTCACACATCCAGCCTGCCCTACACTTTGCTTAGGTTCACTGAGGTCTAATACCTCTCATGTCATTCATTTTGCTTTCATATTCATTGAGCTTCTTAAGAAGATCAGCTTGTCTCTATGATTTAATATCTAGTTCTTAATTTTATACCTAAAAGATAATACTCAAAGAAAATCATTCTTACCTTCTCTGCTCTATGTTTGAAAGGCATTTGATCCTATCACAGTGACATTGATTTGCATTTTGAATTTATTGCCATTTAAAATAAATTAAAATTTTGTCTTAGCTTATAATCAGATTACAATACCAGCATGAATCCACCTGACTTTTAAAAAATCTGGAGAGAGACACTTGCTTGAATAATAGGTAAAATCAACTAATATCATTTTGAGTGTACATTATATTGCTGGTACCAGTATTTTGTGACAACACTGCTTCTAAAAATTAAAAGATTTGATGATGAGAAAAATTTCTTTAATAGGAATATTAAATTCTAGAGAGTATGAAGCTGTTGTTTAAAGAGTAGATGGCCAGACAAAGGATGTATTTGCTTTTAGTGTTCAGAAAATGGTAGGGGAGGTGAAGGACTGAGTTCAGGATGCCCCTAATATCATTTCCATAGGCTTGGATTGTTCATGAGACAATCAGTGTCACAATATGGGACATTCAAAAATGTGGTAACAAGGTTCCATTAAAGTCACAGAAATTAACTTGATTTAAATGCCCCGGAAAAGTCAAATTTCTTCTTATGTATAAAACCAGGTAAAAAATGGATTCAAACTAGGGCTACAGAAAATGAAAAGATAGACCTAAATATATTTTTACTCACTATTTCTATGCAAAAATTATCATGGAAGATTATTTCTAGGAAAAATAAGTATATTTTCTAAGGATACTCACGAAATAGAGAGGACACTAAAGAAATCATGTAGAGATGAGACGAGAGATCTTATTAAATATGGCCTTGTTGAATATAGATTTAGCAGAATAATATTTTTGGAGTTTTAAGTGGAAAGGTAGTAAAATTCAATTATACTAATAATGTATAGTAATATAATAACACTGGCTTACTGCTTTCTATATTGGTCAGCGCAAGGTGACATTTGATCACAGGTAGAGATCAAAAGTGAGTTCTGCAACTTTAAAATTGAACAGTGAGGGTGGGATGATTTGGGAGAATGGCATTGAAACATGTATAATATCATATATGAAACGAATAGCCAGTCCAGGTTCAATGCGTGATACTGGATGCTTGGGGCTGGTGCACTGAGACGACCCAGAGGGATGGTACAGGGAGGGAGGAGGGAGGGTGGATCAGGATGGGGAACATGTGTATAGCTGTGGTGGATTCATGTTGATGTATGGCAAAACCAATATAATATTGTAAAGTAATTAACCTCCAATTAAAATAAATAAATTTATATTTAAAAAAATAAAAAAAATTAGAATCTGAGAAAAAAATAAAATAAAATTGAACAATGATAAAACAGAGAATACAAAGAAAGATGGTCAAGATGATATAGATTTTGGAAAGCATGTCATGACTATGCATTCATGCGATAAATTCATCTAGCTCCCTGTCAGATATTAGAGTCGCAAGGACCAATATGACAAACATAGCTCCTACCTTAGAGAAGAAATGAGAAGACAGAAAATTGAAAACCACTGTGAAGTGATTAATGTTATGGGAGAGAAAGCAGAGGCAATAGGGAGAGCATGTAGAAAGGAGCTTAATCAAATTTAGGATCAGAAGAGGTGGAGAGACAAGGAAGTGAAAGAAAAGCATGAATGATTCTCTATAGAAGGCTTAGCAGATCAGAAAAACCATGGTGTTAGGAGGAACTGAAAGTAAGAAGTTTGGTGAGTAATGTTAATGGAGCAGAGGGAAGAAATAAAGCAGAAAGTGTGGTGAGGTCAGATACTGAGGTATCTATTAGTATAAGCCAAGCACTGGAGCTTGCATTTAATCCTAGAACAATGGAACAGGCCTTGGCACTCAACCCCAGTGACTGACGCTCACACTGTAGTCTAACCAGACAACAACCTACAGAGTGATGCAGTGTGTAACTGGTGCAGCTAACTGCACTGGCCCGAAACTGAAGGTACTTCTTAGCTTCAAGCAGAAGAATGGTGTAATTAGGTTTGGCTTTGTAATTATATAAGAACACATTGGCTGTTACATGAAACATTGATTGTAGCATATAAATATACTTATTTATTCACTCATAAATAAATCTTTATTATATAGACATTACGTGTCTGGAACTAGTCTGCTTATTATAGGATTCAGCATTCCGTAAGGTAGATAAAGTGAAGTGAAAGTCACTCAGCCATGTCTGACTCTTTGTGACCACCTGGACATGGAATTCTCCAGGCCAGAATACTGGAGTGGGTAGCCTTTCCCTTCTCCAGGGAATCTTCCCAACCCAGGGATCGAACCTAGGTCTCCAACATTGTGGGCGGATTCTTTACCAGCTGAGCCACAAGGGAGGCCCAAGGTAGTCAAGGGCCCCATAATTGGGAACCTTCCATTCTAGCATAAGAGAAATAGAAAAATATATTTATATCACTAAGTAAACACAATAGTTTCAAATGCTGATAAGCATTATGAACAAAAAGAGATACCATTTCAAATTAGGTTGGAAAAGATCCCAAGGCATTTGACATCTAAGTATCTGGAGGCACAGGGACATTGGGAATAACAAGCATAAAGACCTAGGCAGGGATGGAAATTATGTGGTCAAGGAACAAAAAGAAGATGAGTGTGGCTAGAACATACGTGAAAGAGCAATTCAAAAAGGTCAGTCAGATGGGCCAACTGCACAGGGGATGGTTGAAAGAAGTGAATGTGTAAATGTGTGCAAGAGAAAAAAAATTGAAGACAGAATAAATATGTTCAAATATGTGATGGTAATTCACATAAAAAGGGAATTAAAACTAATTTTATGTTGCTATGTGTGTGCATGTTTAGTCACTTCAGTCATGTCTGACTCTTTGTGACGCTATGGACTTTTGTTCTCCAGGCTCCTCTGTCCATGGAATTCTCCAGCAAGAATACTGGAGTGGGTTGCCATGCCCTCCTCCAGGGGATTTTTCTGACCCAGGAATTGAATCCAAGTCTCTCACTTGGCAGGCAGGTATTTTTTTTTTTTAACCATTTGTGTCACCTGGGAAGCCCCTTTTGTATTGGTATCCCCAACCAAGTAAGGTGAAATGAGTGATTGTTAAAAGATGGAAGATTTTGGTTCCACTAACTGTCCAAGTATGAACAGAGCTACCTGTCGCATGAGAATTTGTGCAGAGTCATTAGAAGGAACTTCGGGTCTGTGTGACAGTTAGGGCTTGTTTGCCTCTAAAGTCTCCATAAATGTTTAAATTCATTTGGGGAAAGTAAGGTGTACAAAGGTTTCCTAAATTTCATATCAGGAGCTTTTGTCAACTATGGTCACTGCATGTAGAGGAGGGCTTTCTGTTGTTCCTAATGCTTAGTTCTATAAACACATGGGCTGTAGGGTTTGCACTGTGATTGCTTATAAATAACATTATTCTTTCCTGTCTTCATAGGTCAGAGACAGAAGAAAGGAACATTTTCCTACAAAATATTGTTTTAAATAGCTTAATCACACCTTAGAACAGAAAAAAACCTACTTTCCCATATTCTCAAATAATAGCACTGATCAATTTTCTTTCACTTCTTTTCTTTTGAATTTTGAAGTTTGCATTATTTCTGTTCTGTTTTTCTAGATTATACACAAAATGTACACCTGTCAACATGTTCAAGAGGAGGCATCATGGTATTTCTAAGATTATATTTATTACACAACTAGTAATACATTAGTTCCCTGGAGAAGGGAGTGGCAACCCACTCCAGTATTCTTGCCTGGAGAATCCCATGGACAGAGGAGCCTGGCAAGCATGTCCATGGGGACACAAAGAGTCGGACACAACTGAGTGACTAACATGTTCACTTTCACTTTTCAATACACTAGTTAGAGTTACATGGAAGTTATGTTTGTGGTCATTATGTGGTTTGGCTGTAGATGATTGTTTCAAGCAATGCATGCAAAGTGGACAGATCAGCTCACAAGTCCTGAGCTTCTCCTCGTGGGCATACTATGATATCTTTCCACTGACCTTTAGAATAAAGACGGTCATTTTCACCTTGGCTTGAACAGTCCTTTACCTGCCCTTGACCCCTCAGGCCCTCTAGAACATTCTTACACAAAGTTGAGAAAGAATCGGTTCTAAATTCATTGAAGTACTTGTTTTCTAAAAATGTATACACTCATATATTTACTTTAGGTTTTTGATAAGGGATCGCTCTGAAACAGAGCAATCTAAACATTTATATCTTAATCTCTTTTCTGTCTCAGTGTAGCAGGTAATGAAAGTGGACTTCATATTGGCCAGGGTTCTTGTACTTCCCCAATCAATAGAGTTGACTAGAGGCCAGACAAAAAATTCAGGCAAGCCTTTATGAGTGCCTCTCCTGTTTTTGCAAGAAGGGGTGAAAACAAATAACAGGTTGCCTTGCTAATGCCCCAAGGGAGGGTGAGTTGCTTCCTTATATTGGGGGAGTGTAGTGGTGTGTCCAGGGTTAGGGTAGCATAGAGGCTTAGGTGGTTTGCCAAGTTTGCCAACCACTTTGGTGGTGTTGACTGCAGGGGAGAGGAGCAGTACCTTGATTTTGCTTCAGGATCTTTAAAAGTAGCAGTTGGATTATTTTGTTACTTTGCTTTATTTTTTTAAAAAATCTTTTCATATCTTATTATTCAGAGTTTGCCCCAACCATGCATATATGGAATTATTTTTAGTCTTCTATAGTTTCCTTGTATTTTGTGGCTCAAAGAGTTATTTGTCCAGGTATAAGCCTTGCAGCACTGCTACAAAGGGCCCCAGGTCCCAGGTCTCATCCTATCTCAACTCATCTTCATCTCCACTGATTACAGAACCTTGAGGATCCTGAAGAGCTGGGGGTGGGGAAGCATTCTTAGGCTCCCTTGTCCTGAAGATTTTAAAAGGAACACTTGTTGATGCTTTAATGTGGTGCTATGTAAAGTTCTGCCTCTCCCACTTAAACTATTATCTTATAAAAAATGTCTTATATAGAAAACATTGCCTTTTGTCAAATTGCAAAAATAGTTCCTTTAGAAGGAGTAGGTTCCTTAAGAGTTTTGGGAACTGCACAATTTCTTTAGGGCTGATGGATTGCTTTAAATCATTTTAGATTTATGCTTTTGTGAGTCCTGCTGCTCCATTTTTCAGAATTCATTTAGTTTTGCATTAGCCTGTGTCCATTTAGTACAAGATGAGGATAACATTCTGTTGCCAGATCATCAACTTTTAAAAGATTCATCTTCACTAATAAAACACCGTTGAGGATTATGTCAATTAGCCCAATAATTGGAGCAAAGAGCAAACTTTTCCCTATGATTTTTAAAAAGATGTTTTGAGCTGGCCTATAAAATTGCATTAGAACTATAACAACATGCTTGTGGCTCCAGTGAAGCAAATTTTGTAGGTATTCTTACAGGCTGACTGGTCAGCAGAACCTCTCCATTGCTAAGTATAATATTGCCGGTTGAGGTTCACAAAGCTAATCTTGTGCACTGAGCTATTTTAAGGGAGCTCACTGGCTTAAAAATTAACAAAAACAAGTAAAACCTGAAACACTAAAGAAAAACAAAACACTTGAAACCAATCCATTTAGACGCATAAGCAATAGCTAATGCATAAGATTTCAATACTTACCTTGATTTCTTTACCTTGGCATTTAAATTTTAGTTTCTTGTGCTTTATTAAAATTGTGTTGATACTGTTGATACTTTAGCTCTATGTGCTGTCATCTATACATTTTATTTCCTTTTTTGCTGCTTTGAATGTTTTAGATTGCTGTGTAAAAGAGGTCAGGGGAAATGCCTTTTGTATAATACAGATGGCTGATATGAATTGATTATGGATAATAGCTGTAAATGTTTTTTTTTTTCATTTTCTTGAATAGTTGGGGTTTGACTAATCTTCACTGTCCTTGAGAAAGTTTTCAAAAAGATTTTCATCCCTGTGAAGTGAATGAGTCTATATTTGCCCATAAAACTCTTCTCTTTGTGAAAAATTTCAGCTTTTAAAAATTAAATCATGGAAGAAGCTTGCATAGATTCATGCTCCCTGTGCTAAAATTATGTTAGAAATGAAGAGTGCCTGAAAACAGAGATAATACAATGCAAATTGGTCTTTGCATGTCATTAACCTGACATCTATGATGTGCCTTGCTCAATTTCAATGTTTAATAAGTGTCCAATTTCTTAAGAATGAATAAAAATTGGAAACAATAACAAGTAAGTTACTTTTCAATAAATAGACATGTCTTTACTGATTTAAGAATAGTAATTGGGTGTAGCACATTAACTGAGTGGCCTAGAGCAATTTTATAATAATATAAGAGCTCAGGAAAAAAAAGATCAACATTTTATTACTTTTAACACACTGAAGTTACTACTTCTCTTAATTCATTTTAGCGAACTGTCAATAAATTTCTCTCCATGAGATGCTCAATTTAATTAGCTACAGGGTTGCAATTTATGTAATTTCTAAGTTGTGTGCTATTTACAACATCTAGTAAATGTTACCTATGGCAACATAAATATATTTAATCTATAGCAGGCAGTGGACAATTATTTTTCATTCCTTGGATATTAAACATTCAACAGTGCTGTTTCTGATTATTTTCTGGATTTCTCTGCTATATTATGCAGGGATCAGGCTGGCTACATAATTTTCGGTTTCTACTATGTGATGAAAACACAGGGACCCAGAATTTTAACATGGCAACAAGAGAGCATGAGGTCAGGACCCTTTTGAACTTGGCATCTCCTGGGACTGCACAGGTTGTATAACGAGGAGGTCAGCCTTTTGTGAGAAAATGAACATTTTTAACTTACAGCAATCTCATGTATAGAAATTATATTTTTGGTCAATTCTATGGCTGAATAAATAACATTAACCAGAGATTGGCTTGCAATGTATACAGCCAGGAACTTTGCATTCTCTTTGAGTTTCAGCAAAGGTGACACAAGTTTATGAAGTAAGCAGAACAGTCCTTCAGTTCAGTTCAGTTCAGTCGCTCAGTCGTGTCCGACTTTTTACGACCACATGAACTGCAGCGCGCCAGGCTTCCCTGTCCATCACCAACTCCCGGAGTTCACTCAGACTCATGTCCATCGAGTCAGTGATGCCATCCAGCCTTCTCACCCTCTGTCGTCCCTTTCTCCTCCTGCCCCCAATCCCTCCCAGCATCAGAGTCTTTTCCAATGAGTCAACTCTTCGCATGAGGTGGCCAAAGTACTGGAGTTTCAGCTTCAGCATCATTCCTTCCAAAGAAATCCCAGGGCTGATCTCCTTCAGAATGGACTGGTTGGATCTCCTTGCAGTCCAAGGGACTCTCAAGAGTCTTCTCCAACACCACAGTTCAGAAGCATCAATTTTTCGGCACTCAGCCTTCTTCACAGTCCAACTCTCACATCCATACATGACTACTGGAAAAACCATAGCCTTGACTAGACGGACCTTAGTCAGCAAAGCAATGTCTCTGCTTTTGAATATACAATCTAGGTTGGTCATAACTTTTCTTCCAAGGAGTAAGCGTCTTTTAATTTCATGGCTGCAATCACCATCTGCAGTGATTTTGGAGCCCCCCCAAAATAGTCTGACACTGTTTCCACTGTTTCCCCATCTATTTCCCATGAAGTGATGGGACCGGATGCCATGATCTTCATTTTCTGAATGTTGAGCTTTAAGCCAACTTTCTCACTCTCCTCTTTCACTTTCATCTAGAGGAAAAGGTAAATTATCCTTTAAACAAGGGTATGAGAATCTATGTCCCAGACTAGTGGATTCCATTACTGTGTATTCTTTTTGAATTTCCATATTTTATTCTGAATCAAGAGCCTGTTCAAGAAAATTGAGCTTTTCCTTGTGATTTGATGAGATATTCTGGTGGTCTGCCTGGTCTCCATTCTTCTGTCCCTATTGGTATCAGAATACCTGGTAAAATAATATGCTGAAAATCTAAATTTACATCCTCCCTGGAGACATGTGTGAGCACATGCTGTCCCCTCTCTCCTTGTCTGTAATAACGTGAGGGCTGAAGCTTCAGCAACCTTGAGGATGGTAAATACAACTTATGGTGGAACAAAAAGATAAATTTACCTGCTCTCTTAATAACTTTAAAGGGGCTCTAAATCAGCTCAGAATTGCCTGCATAAATAAGTTACACCCTAATTTATTAAAATCTCTGCAACCCATTTTGTTAGTTGCAGAACAATTTTGACTGCACTCTTCTTTTTTTTTTTTTTAATGTTCTCTTAGATCCTACTTTTACTGTAGTAACAGATGAATTCAAAAGCCCCCATATGGAAACATAAAGCAGAGAAAAGTTATTAAAGACAAACAATCTCTTTAACAAGTGGTGCTGGGAAAACTGGTCAACCACTTGTAAAAGAATGAAACTAGAACACTTTCTAATACCATACACAAAAATAAACTCAAAATGGATTAAAGATCTAAACATAAGACCAGAAACTATAAAACTCCTAGAAGAGAACATAGGCAAAACACTCTCCAACAGAAATCACAGCAGGATCCTATATGGCCCAACTCCCAGAATACTGGAAATAAAAGCAAAAATAAACAAATGGGACCTAATTAAAATTAAAAGCTTCTGCACAACAAAGGAAACTATAAGCAAGGTGATAAGACAACCTTCAGAATGGGAGAAAATAATAGCAAATGAAGCAACTGACAAACAACTAATCTCAAAAATATACAAGCAACTTATGCAGCTCAATTCCAGAAAAATAAATGACCCAATCAAAAGGTGGGCCAAAGAACTAAATAGACATTTCTCCAAAGAAGACATACAGATGGCTAACAAACACATGAAAAGATGCTCAACATCACTCATTATCAGAGAAATGCAAATCAAAACCACAATGAGGTACCATTTCATGCCAGTCAGAATGGCTGTGATCCAAAAGTCTACAAGCAATAAATGCTGGAGAGGGTGTGGAGAAAAGGGAACCCTCTTACACTGTTGATGGGAATGCAAACTATTACAGCCACTATGGAGAACAGTGTGGAGATTCCTTAAAAAAACTGGAAATAGAACTGCCTTATGACCCAGCAATCCCACTGCTGGGCATACACACCGAGGAAACCAGAATTGAAAGAGACACGTGTACCTCAATGTTCATCGCAGCACTGTTTATAATAGCCAGGACATGGAAGCCACCTAGATGTCCATCAGCAGATGAATGGATAAGAAAGCTGTGGTTCATATACACAATGGAGTATTACTCAGTCATTAAAAAGAATCCATTTGAATCAGTTCTAATGAGGTGGATGAAACTGGAGCCTATTATACAGAGTGAAGTAAGCCAGAAAGAATAACACCGATACAGTATACTAACGCATATATATGGAATTTAGAAAGACGGTAACAATAACCCCGTGTGCGAGCGAACAAAAGAGACACAGATGTATAGAACAGTCTTTTGGACTCTGTGGGAGAGGGCGAGGGTGGGATGATTTGGGAGAATGGCATTGAAACATATATAATATCATATAAGAAATGAGTCACCAGTCCAGGTTCGATACAGGATACAGGATGCTTGGGGCTGGTGCACTGGGATGAACCAGAGGGATGGTATGGGGACAGAGGTGGGAGGGGGGTTCAGGATGGGAAACACGTGTACACCCATGGCAGATTCATGTTGATGTATGGCAAAACCAATTGTAAAGTAATTAGCCTCCAATTAAAATAAATAAATTTAAAAAAATAAAGACAAATTTCACTTCTTTTTGTTAGAATGACTTTAAAAACCTTGTTGATTGTTTCCTTTGTTTTTTGTAGTTGATTGGGGGTTTTATTTTGGTTTTGTTCTTTGGCTTTTTTTTTATGCTCTTGAATGTCTATTTTCTTGATTTCTTGTAATCTATTGCAAATTACTCTAGTATTTATTCATTCATCTAAGCAGTATACCATACTGATCACATGAAAACAGTACAATGTGACAGCCTCCCTTAAATGACTCATAGCTTAAAGAGAGATCAAATATGTAAAATATATAGTTTAAAGCACAAGCCGGTAAGAGATAAAATAGAAGAGAAAATTGTTATGAGTTTCCAGTTCCACTAAGGCAAATGTCTGTCTAATTTCTTAGGGAAATAAGGAGGGATAGCAAATATCTAGTATGAGAGAAATGCCTTACAGAGTTCTGGAATTTGATGTCCTTTAGCCCCACTGCTAAATAGATAAAGCTTTATCTTTGACTTTTTCCACCTTTAGGAATAAGACTTTTAGATTGGATTTATACACTATTTCCCCTCTACATAAAATCCAAGGATGATATTTAGATTTTAAAAATTAAGCACTCTCTATTTTTTTTAAACGATAGAGTTGCTTTATTTTAAGAAGTGGAGAAGGGATCATGAATATTAGTAGCATGCATTTTCTCGGGTAAAACCTATGTATTATACCTGCCAGAAGGTGACATTTGCTTTTAAGTCCCTGTTGCCTAGGAAGTATTTGGTTACACTCTAAATTTCATACTTGGTGTTTCTGCCATTCATTCATTTTCAATATTTTAGTGGAGTTATGTCCAGCTGAGATAATACATTTTTTTCTCAACAGGATTCTGTAGTAGACTGCTGAAAAGTATAATTTCACACACATATGATGAAAAAATAAAAAAAGGAAAGCAAAGCTGCATTTGATAAGAGAGTAGACTAGTGCAAGCTTCAAGACAGAGGATGTAGCATTTATCAGTAGATAAAACGTGAATGACTACTGCTCTCTTCATTTAAAAAAGCCAGAGACTTGCAATTTCAAAACACTACAAGGTACATGAAATATCTAAAAGCAACTCAAATAACACAATCTATTCATAGTAAACACACTAATTAATAAATAAATCTCAGCCTATGCTCTGAATACCTAAGCATTATAATTTTTGTGTGTGTGTATGATTATATCTATATATATACACACAAATGCACTTGCATATACCTTACACATCTGCTGGAAAAATTGAAAAGCACACAGAATAAATTAAAAAAAAACAAAAACAAATGACCACTTATCTTTTTTGACCTAGAAATAAACTTCTGTGACTTATCTGACATTTTAATTGATTGCTATAAATGAATCCTTATAAATTTATATATTTATAAAACTATAGCCCAATTGTATATGGCTTCACATTTTGATACAATTCTGGGAAAAAATAAGGCTGATGCAATCTGAAAATAAATTTTCTTCTTCTACTTTTGACCCTAGTCTGTTCGCCTCTCCTGACTCTCATGGGGCAATGGCACCCCACTCCAGTACTCTCGCCTGGAAACTCCCATGGAAGGAGGAGCCTGGTGGTCTGCAGTCCATAAGGTCGCTAAGAGTCGGACACGACTGAGCGACTTCACTTTCACTTTCCGCTTTCATGCATTGGAGAAGGAAGTGGCAACCCACTCCAGTGTTCTTGCCTGGAGAATCCCAGGGACGGGGGAGCCTTGTGGGCTGCCATCTATGGGGTCTAACGATGTCGGACATGACTGAAGCAACTTAGCAGCAGCAACCAGCACTCATCAACAGGTAGATGAGTGTAAGCAAGGGAGTCCTGGATTTTGTTGGCGTTACATGGAGAGATAACCTCAGATATGCAGATGACACCACCCTTATGGCAGAAAGTGAAAGTGAAGTCGCTCAGTCATGTCCAACTCTTTGCCACCTCATAGACTGTAGCCTACCAGGCTCCTCTGTCCATGGGATTTTCCAGGCAAGACTTCTGGAGAGGGTTGTCATTTCCTTCTCCAGAGGATCTTCCGACCCAGGGATTGAAGCCGGGTCTCCTGCATTGTAAGCAGACGCTTTACCGTCTGAGCCACCAGGGAAGCCTACGGCAGAAAGTGAAAAACTAAAAAGCCCCTTGATGAAAGTGAAAGAGGAAAGTGAAAAAGTTGGCTTAAAGCTCAACATTCAGAAAATGAAGATCATGGCATCCAGTCCCATCACTTCATGGGAAAAAATGGGGAAACAGTGGAAACAGTGTCAGACTTTATTTTTCTGGGCTCCAAAATCACTGCAGATGGTGATTGCAGCCATGAAATTAAAAGACGCTTACTCCTTGGAAGAAAAGTTATGACCAACCTAGATAGCATATTCAAAAGCAGAGACATTACTTTGCCGACTAAGGTCCGTCTAGTCAAGGCTACGGTTTTTCCAGTGGTCATGTATGGATGTGAGAGTTAGACTGTGAAGAAAGCTGAGCACGGAAGAATTGATGCTTTTGAACTGTGGTATTGGAGAAGACTCTTGAGAGTCCTTTGGACTGCAAGGAGATCCAACCAGTCCATTCTAAAGGAGATCAGTCCTGGGTGTTTCTTTGAAGAAATGATGCTGAAGCTGAAACTCCAGTACTTTGGCCACCTCATGCGAAGAGTTGACTCATTGGAAAAGACTCTGATGCTGGGGAGGATTGCGGGCAGAAAGAGAAGGGGATGACAGAGGATGAGATGGCTGGATGGCATCACCGACTTGATGGATGTGAGTTTGAGTGAACTCCGGGAGTTGGTGATGGACAAGGAGCTCTGGTGTGCTGTAATTCATGTGGTTGTAAAGAGTCGGACACGACTGAGCAACTGAACTGAATTGAACACGTAGAGAATCTGCCAACTGGAAGCCTTTAGAAGTACAGAAGATGAAGAATCAGGGGAAATTATTGGTTCCCAGATAACTGCAGAAACCGTAGTGACATTGACTTTGTATGAATAGGTCTGATGTCTCTGGCACAAGACCAATGGACAGTTGGGCCAGGCCTCCCCAGATCTGAGGATTTATGGAGACCACAGCAGATTCTTTGGGGATTTCAGAAAAACCTGGAAATCTGTATTTTTACTCATTGCTGGCCTTTAAAGGAAGTGGGTGTTTTGTCTCCCAACCCTTGTGCAACTCCTGTTGCTTGGTAACAGCAGTCATACCTGAGCCCATGATGTTCAGCATGATGAGTTACAACCCATCTAAACTCGCCGTCACTCACAAAGAGTGATCAGTTTGGTCATAATGACATTTACCCAGCAAAACATAGCTGCTGCATGAGACGAACAGACACTTGAATAAAATTAAGTAATGAAAGTACTTAAGGGAAATGAAGTTCCACACGAAAAAAAAGATAACATAAAATAAAATGGAATAATTTCTTTTAAATTTAGAATGAAAAATGTGATCTGTTATCCAAACAATTTAATAGATGATTTGAAGATGTGATAATTACTTGCTCTCTGAAACAATGGTGTGTCAAGTGAAATGCAAAAAAATAGCTTAAAAATAAAGGCAAATTATACAGAGGCATCAATCAGGATTTAAAAAAAAAGAAAATGAAAAAATGGTATAGAAAATGAAATAACCTAACAAGTGAAATAACACAGTTCCAGGGGAATAAAAAAAAAGAATAAATGTTAGAAGCAATAATAAAGAAATGATAGAAGAGAGTTTCCTGAGGAAAGGAGAGATACGAGACTCATTCACTGAAGATGTTCACTCACTTCCAGCTTGGACTGAAGACAAACAGCACATAGATGTAAACTACTAAGTTTTTTTGCATGCTAATGAGAAAAAAAAATAATTAGCTTCCAGATTTAAAAAAAAGAATCTTTGACTCACATTGGACTTCTCATTTCCAACCTTGGAAGGTTGTCCTAAGAACAGCATCTATGACCTGCTGAATGATAAGATCTGCAAGCAGAAAATTTTTTATTCTAACTTGTCAGGAAAAAAAATTAAGATGAACAGTTGAGTAGCAATGAAATAGCAACTAAGAAAATATATCCATATAACTCTTTCAAATAAAATTTTCAAGGAAGAGACTTTGGACAACTAAAAATATATAAATTAGAACAAAGTTCTCATGATAGAAGAAGAGAGAAAACAGAGTTTACAACTAATCTTTCTCTTTTGCCCTCTTTTAATAATTTAAGGCTAAGTGAACAGGACACCCTAAGAGTATGTGATATTTACCTGAAAGAAGGACTCATAACAAAAAGAATATATAGCATATAGCCTTCCAGTATTGATACATGCCAAAAGTACTAAATAATCTTGTCAAAACTCTGCAATGGGAAGAGCTCACAGGTCAGGGAGGGGAGTGATAAAACCATCCTACTTCAATTTAGAGGTGAAACTGGGGAAAAAGGTAGAAGAGAAAAAAAGTAAAAATATCCTAAGGGATTTATCATGATGTGGTGAGAAGGAAAAGAAAGACTTGGTGGGCAAACAATCTCTTGATATTTTGATAGGAAAAGTGTTGTATATTTTACATTGCATGAACAATTATAAAACACATATTTTATTAGTAGATTAGGGAAAAGTAATTTTTAAAAGTAAGGTGGAATTTCATCCTTAGGGAAAAATGGAATAAATAGCAGTGAAGTAGAAAATAAGAAGAGAAAGCAACAATGTAAAATAAGAAATACAAAGTGAAGATATAAGGAAATTCAAGTATACATAAATATATCTCAGTGTATGAAATAATTTCACCACACTTTAAAATATCTCAAATTCTT
Organism: Capricornis sumatraensis; assembly: GCF_032405125.1. Classification (NCBI taxonomy): domain Eukaryota; kingdom Metazoa; phylum Chordata; class Mammalia; order Artiodactyla; family Bovidae; genus Capricornis; species Capricornis sumatraensis. Next base: position 35,212,318 of record NC_091085.1, on the reverse strand, counting down.
GAAATTTATTTTTTAATAAATTTTTCCAAAGTCTGAAAGCTAATAAAATATTTTTGGACTTATTATAGAAACAGAGAGTAATATACCATAATGGATATTACAGAACACAAATAATCTAATGGCTTATCATTTATATATTTATATAAGCATATAATCAATGATCATTTTCTAGAATCCTAGCTTCTGGACGGCAGCCATCCAAAACAATTGATTTATTTTTTTAGCATTGTAAAGATGTACATGACTTGATCCTGGATCACTGAGGAAGTTGTTCATTAATATTAACAGTATCACACTATTAAAAAATTCATCAGTGGTGTGATTTTCCTAAGGTATATGATAGAAACAAAACAGATGTTTATCGAAGTGACCTAAAGTCTATCAGTTTTTCCAGAAAAAATACAATTGAAAATAATTCTTTGTAATAAATGAAAATAAATAAAATTTACATTTTTCTTTTTAGATAAAATGTTATCAAAATTCTCAGGAATATTATATGACAGAATTTGTACTAATCTATAATTTCAAAGTAGATTTCTATAAACTTATAAATACTTAGCTATAAAAACAAGACAGAATATAAATGTCTTTTTAACTATTAACCTTTATAACTGTAAAGCTTAGAAACTCCACTGTAAATAGTCTTTTGATATTGATAAAAAAATGTTTTGATGTATTGACCTGTATACTGGACATCTTTAATGTGGCAATAAAAATAGGCAAACAAAACAAAATGTGCAATGAAAGGAGTAGAAAGTGCAAAAACAAAATTTTAAATTTGGACACAATATTTTAATTCCTAAAGGTTTATTTTGACAAGAGCTGTAGATTATGGATGCATCCTGAGGAATGTAGACATTGGAGCTTAATCTTGGAATTAGTTTCCTTCAAGGTTGACAACAGGATAAAATTTAAAAATGATCTATAGCTATAGAGTTGCTATATAGCTAGGAATTATAGCAATGCCAATTTATACTTGTTATAGCTTCAGTATTTACAGAGCGTTTTTACATAATTTTCACAATAATCTTATTGAGTCAGGTTAAAAATGTGTAGCCTTTTTTTTACAAGAAAGAAAACTGAGTGGAGTCCTTATCTGCCACCATGACACACCTAGTCACAAAATCAGGACCTAGAACCCAGGTGTTCTGAATTCTTGGAGTGTATGTTACCCTTACCAATTTGGTTTTATCTTGAATATGAGAGAAGAGATCAATTATTTTTCTAACTGCTTATATTAATTTACTGTTTTTCCACACTGTATGCAAACACACTTTAAAATAATCATCTCTCATTAAAAAGCTATTTATTTCAATTCTTCAACCTATTATTTTAACCCAGTTTTTATAGAAGTCAAGACTAATAATCACTATGGTAAGGGCATTTTGTTGGCTGAATGAATGGTTTTTATAATGAAGGAACACATTACATATCTCAAATTTATTAGAAGAAAAGAGATAAGCTGAAAGTATAAACATCTTTACATAAGATGCAAATAGAAGTAAAGTGAAAAGAAGGCCACACATGACATATTAATATTATTATTTTCCTATATTTCTCAAATTCCTAAAATAGTTACTTGCATACCAATATTTTATCAACAATAATTATGTCAATAAATTAGATACAATTTAATACATAATAAGTATTTTGTCTAAATTCTGCAGGCAAAAATACTGGTTGCTTTACAACAGGTTTTCCCATAGTGAAAGTATAGTTACAAAGTTAGTGCCTTTATTCAAAGTAGATTTGTCCAACCACAACCATTCAACATCTTTGAAAGAGATTTTTAAAAAATTATTTATGATTTGTAAGTCTTAGATTTGCATTTCACCACTCAAACATCACCTGTGGCAATGCAAATAGATGCATGGTATTTAACTACCAGACAATGCTTATTAAAAGAAGTGGAATGTATTGTATTTCTTTCTGAGAACTAGCAACTCTATTCACAGCAGAGAGAACAATCATTTCTAAAAATCCATCCCCTCTGAACAAAGTAAACTGGAATAGGCCAAAATATCTCCTCTACCTAGAATCTGATCTGAGTAATGAAACAGTTCATAGATTTTTAACTGCTAATCTCCAAAGGAGACAAGAAAACATTAGATGATGATATAGTCACAAATTCTACTCCCTTGAGAGCATATAGATGTCTCAGGAATTAAAAACCATCCATCTATACTCTGAATAGCATAGTCTTTTTTATAGCTAATCCTTGCCCAACATTAAGTTAAAAACTGAAATCCAGAGTGTGCTAGAGACACAAAAGATATACAAATACATGTAGCTTCTATGAAATGGACAAGCACAGTGGCATTTTAAAGTTAAACTTTGTGTATGTGGGTTAGAAATGGAGGGATGTAAACAGTCTGTGTCCTAATTTGCATCCATTTGAAAATCAGCAATGGAACCTCATAAATTTCATATTAAATGATATATAAATATCATAGGTTAGAGGACACATTTTCAATACAGTGTTATGCTCCAAAAGTGAAATTCACTGAAGTTAGTCCAATGAATAGAGTTAATGCCCCAGGTATTAAATTCAAAATATAATCTATAGGATTTTAAAGTGGACTCTAAATAGCTCATGATATTTTCTGCAGAATATGTAAGCAAGTTTTTAAAGTTGGCAGCTATGTTATGTGCACTTAATTTTCTTCTGAGTTTCAAACAGACCTCCAGAGCTGAAGCTAATGCATTTGCCTAAAATTTCAAGATGTCAATCACCTTCTGAGAGTGACTGCTTCTTGAAAAATGTCAGCCATATCTATCGTGACTTCTTCACACTTTGGTGTCTACCCCCCCCCCACTCCCCACTACAGCCACTGGAACTATGTCAGAGAAGATTTGATTGATAACCAGATGTGTTGTCTCTGGGTGCTTGCTACTGGGTACAGCAGGGGATAGAATTGTATTTATCTGTAACACTACTGGTCCAATTATCTCCCCGTACGTGTTGCCTGGTAAAACAGCTTCACAGTTGTACACTGCTCCCATGGGGCGCAGCTTCCCTGGTAGCTCAGCTGGTAAAGAATCTGCCTGTAATGCAGAAGACCCCAGTTTGATTACTGGGTCAGGAAGATTCCCTGGAGAAGAGACAAGCTACCTACTCCAGTGTTCTTGGGCTTCCCAGGTGGCTCAGACTATAAAGAATGCACCTACAGTGTGGGAGATCTGGGTTGCAAAAATCCCCTAGAGAAGGGAACGGCTGCCCACTCCAGTATTCTGGCCTGGAGGAGTCTGTGAACTGTGCAGTCCATGGGGTCACAAAGAGTAGGGCAAGACTGAATGGCAAAAAAAGAAAGCCACCTGAAACATGAATGTAATGGACCACTTTTCTGCTTCTGGGGAGCTCTCATCTCCAAAATTCATTTCACTTTGCAATATTAAACAGTCTGGAAATACTAAGCTGTGAGTATTAAGCCAGTATGCAAACTTATCTTTTCCATGTGGATTATCACTTTCACATGATCTTATTTTTCTATTCTTGCTCCCTCCTTTCTTTATTTCTAACTGTATCTTCATTGTCTATTGCCTTTCCTCATGATGCCTTTTTCTTCAGAGGGCAGATCAGGGAGGAAGGCCATTTGCTAGTGGTGCCTAGTTTTTTTCTGTTAACAGTTCCTCTCCAAATTCTCACCACACCCCGCGTCTTGGCTGCATTAGCATTATTTAGAAGAGTACCTTTGAGATTTACTATAATGCTATCCTCAGGGTCCTTTATCCTCTGTCTTAAGGTGAAGCTATTTTATACAGAAATCCTTTCAGTTCTTTAGTAACAAAACCATCTTTTAAATGGAGTTCAGACCTTTTTTTGATTTTAATTCAGTTCTATAATAAAGAAAGTTACTTTCATTTTTTAAAAGTGTAGAGAGTAAGTCCCAATGGGGGGAAAAAAAAATCCTCTCATTTGGTTTAAGACAAATGAATAATAAAGAGAGAAAAAGATAACCAGATTGTTAAGATTTGACTGCAAGGAGAAGATAATTTCAACTCGAGAGCTGTCAGCACAGAGCAGAGAAAGGATGGTAAAATAGGATCAGAGGTACTTCAGGTTAGTGAGAGTTTTGAATGAACATCTAATAATACTGTGGACAACCTGTGGACATTTTGAGAACATAAGAAAGGTGGTATCTAAAAGCACATTTTTCTTTATACTTTGTGTTTTATGGAATCTAGATATTTTAGTAAATCACTGTAATTTACATAGATGTTCAATATTCTTTGCTTATCAATACAATAATGCAACAAATGAAATAGCCCAAATAATAGGTAAGAGACCCACACATGCAAAGAATTGTTTTTATGTTATATTAAAGATTATTTGTATGTAACAAATAACTATAAATACAGATGCTGACTTGTCATACATATTTTAGGTTAGTCTTTGCTTTTATTTTCCTTTTTCAATTATTCCACTCTCTGTTCCTTTCTCACATCTCTCCCCACAACCATGTCAACAACTTATTATATATTTATAATACATGATATACTCATAGCCTCTTAATTTTTCTTGTAAGATTTTTATTGTTCACATTTCATTTTTAAGCTAAAATCCATTAATTTTTTTTCTTTATTTATGCTCTAAGGACCTACTTGTGTTTTCCTTCAGATAGATAGAACTTATTTATTCCAGTCAATTATCTAACCTATTCACTGTTTCCTTTTTCACAATGGGTAGAAAGACTATCTTGGAGAAATACTGAATTGTTATATTGTCTGTTTCTATGTTATCTTAAGTTCCAGTGACCTGCTTGTTGTTCTTGCTCCAAAATCACCCTGAAGTGAATACCGTGGTGCATTGGCTTGATGAATTCAACAAAACAGGTCTATTGAGCAAAATTCTGACATGGATCTCACTGAGGTAAAATCAAAGTGTTGGGACAGGACTATGTTCTCTTCTGGAGGTTCTGGGAGAAGTGCTTTTCCTTGCCTTTTGCTGCTTCTAGAAACTGCCTGTATTACTTGCTCATGGAATTCCTATCTCTATCTTCCAAGCCAGCAATAGCAGGTCAGATCTTTCTCTTGCTCCTGTCTCTCTGGTTCTCTGCAGTTTGAAATGTTCTCCACTTTGTTTTCCGCCCTATTTAAAAGATGGTTATAAGGGCCTTGTAATTAGTTTGGGTCTCTGTAGGTAATCCTGGATAATTTCTCCATCTCATGGCCCTTAACTTTAATCACATCTGTAAAATCCCTTTTACCATGCGATGTGATATTAATCAGTGGTTCTCTAGATTATGGTGTGGCATCTTTGGGGACTATTGTGCCTATCAGAGATTACTTTAACTTAAATTCTGAAATCTGGTTAGACTAGTTTCTGACCTGCCCCATTACTCTTCTTTTGCATGTTTTCCTTGTTATTACTTGAAACTTATTTTTTTAATTTATGCTTTAAGAATGTTTAACAAATCTAGAAAAAATATAGTTTTAGAATTGCATTAACTAATGGAAACTTACCTCCACATTTCCCAAATCTTATGAACAACATAACGTCTTATGAACATGCATGACATGGATGTACATTTTTGGCTCAAGGAAACATCTTTGCACTTTATTATGATTCCAAATCAACTAGTGAATAATAAATCAAACAGGGAAAATATGAGTTTAACTGTAAACTTAAATTTTCTTTAAAATGTGAAGTAATTCTTTTTGTAAATCCTCAAAGGTCTTCATCATTTCTGGGGTAGAAGTGGAGAACGGGACTATGCATGCAGAACACTCTACAGCCAAATATACGCGTTTCCAAATGAAGTGAGCCACACTTCATTTCATCTGACAGCTCTGTGTGTCTGTGTGTGTGTGAAGAATTGGATGATAGTTGGCTGCCACTCAAAATTCTGTGCAACTATGAGAAGTACATTTGTTTATTGATTGAAAAAGTTTAACAAGCATATTTTTGCCAGGTTTGGAACAGAAAATACCTAGTCTTTTTAATAGGATAGTATTATTTGTATACATGCAAACATAGATACTGAAAAAGTTGCCCTAACACTCAACATTCAAAAAACTAAGATCATAGCATCTGGTCCCATTACTTCATGGCAAGTAGATGGGAAAAAAGTGGAAACAGTGACAGATTTTATTTGCTTGGGCTTCGAAATCACTGGGGATGGTGACTGAAGCCATGAAATTAGGAGACACTCGCTCTTTGGAAGGAAGGCCACGACAAACCTAGTTTGTTGTTGTTGAGTCGCTCAGTCGTACTTGACTCTTTGTGATGCCATGGACTGTAGCCCAACAGGCTCCTCTGTCCATGAAATTTCCCAGGCAAGAATAATGGAGTGGGTTGTCATTTCTTTCTCCATGACAAGCCTAGGCAGCATATTAAAAAGCAGAGATATCCCTTCCTGATACAGATCCGTTAGTCAAAGCTATGGTTTTTCCAGTAGGCATGTGTGAATGTGAGAGTTGGACCATAAAGAAGGGAGAGCCAGAGAATTGATGCTTTTGAATTTTAGTGCTGGAGAAGACTCTTGAGAGTGCTTTGGACAGCAAGAAGATCAAACCAGTCAATCCTAAAAGAAATCAACACTGAATATTCATTGGAAGGACTGAAGCTGAAGCTGAGCTGAAGCTGAAGCTGAAGCTTTCTGAAGCTGAAGTTCCAATACTTTGGCCACTTGCTGTAAAGAACTGACTTTCTGGAAAAGACCCTGATGCTGGGAAAGACAGGACAAGAGGAGAAGGGGATGATAGGATGAGATGTTTCTGGCTCAATGGACATGAGTTTGAGGAAACTCCAGGAGATGCTAAGAGATCTAGCTTTCATCACCTAGATGGTGAAGGAAAGGCTGGTGTGCTGCAGTCCATGCAGTCGCAAAGAGTCAGACATGGCTTGTGACTGAACAGCAACAACAACACATAGATATACACATTGAAAATAGGATCTTTTTTAGTCCAGTTGACAAGAAACCAGAGCCTAGTTAGAAGGCGTTTGGTTACCTCTTTTGTACTACTGAAGACCCCCTAGCCTATTTCAGGCACCATTGCAGTGACTAGTTTGGTGTGAGCTCTGACAACTTCTTGTACACTCAACCTAGTTTTAGTCTTGCCCTTCTCAGTGATATTTGTGCAAATTCCAAATTCAGGGGCATTAGCACTTTGTGGAGTGAGTCATTGACTATTAGGGAGAAAGGAGCTGATGGATAAATATTTCTCCTTCCTCCCCTCAAAGGAGTGACACACTTGCCTGAGGTGAGTAGTCCTCCTTGAGGATAACTCTCCAGACCACTTCATGACTGCTTTTAATGCTCTTATCCTCCTTGTTGTTTTTCAGTCCTTCAGTCATGTCCAACTCTTTGCAACCCCATGGACTGAAAAGAATGCCAGACTTCCCTGTCCTTCACCATCTCCCAGAGTTTGCTCGAACTCAAGCCCATTGAGTCAGTGATGCCATCCAACCATCTCATCCTCTGTTGTCACCTCCTCCTCCTGCCCTTAATCTTCCCCAGCATCAGGGTCTTTTCTAATGAGTCAGTTCTTCACATCAGGTGGCCAAAGTATTGGAGTTTCAGTTTCAGCAACAGTCTTTGGAATTAATATTCAGGGTTGATTTCCTTTCAGATTGACTGGTTTGATCTCCTTGCAGTTCAAAGAACTCGTAAGAGCCTTCTCCAACACCACAATTCAAAAGTGTCAATTAGCTGGCGCTCCAAATTCAGGGACATTAGCACTGATAGATCATTCTGAATAGGATTTTCTGATTTTATCATGGTCATTCAGTCAGTCAGTTCAGTCACTCAGTCGTGTCCAACTCTTTGTGACCCAATGAACCTCAGCACGCCATTCCTCCCTGTCCATTACCAACTCCTGGAGTTCACACAAACCCATGTCCATCGAGTCAGTGATGCCATCCAACCATCTCATCCTCCGTCATCCCCTTCTCCTCCTGCTCTCAATCTTTCCCAGCATCAGGGTCGTTTCAAATGAGTCAGCTCTTTGCATCAGGTCACCAAAGTATTGAAGTTTCAGCTTCAGCATCAGTCTTTCCAATGAACACCCAGGACTGATCTCCTTTAAGATAGAATGGTTGGATCTCCTTGCAGTCCAAGGGACTCTCAGGAGTCTTCTCCAACACCACAGTTCAAAATCATCAATTCTTCAGCGCTCAGCGCTCAGTTTTTTTCACAGTCCAACTCTCACATCCATACATGACCACAGGAAAAACCATAGCCTTGACTAGATGGACCTTTGTTGGCAAAGTAATGTCTCTGCTTTTGAATATGCTATCTAGGTTGGTCATAACTTTCCTTCCAAGGAGTAAGCGTCTTTTTATTTCATGGCTGAAATCACTATCTACAGTGATTTGGGAGCCCAGAAAAATAAAGTCTGACACTGTTTCCACTGTTTCCCCATCTATTTGCCATGAAGTGATGGGATCAGATGCCATGATCTTCGTTTTCTGAATGTTGAGCTTTAAGCCAACTTTTTCACTCTCCTCTTTCACTTTCATCAAGGGGCTTTTTAGTTTCTCTTCACTTTCTGCCATAAGGGTGGTGTCATCTGCATATCTGAGGTTATTGATATTTCTCCCAGCAATCTTGATTCCAGCTTGTGCTTCCTCCAGCTCAGCGTTTCTCATGATGTACTCTGCATATAAGTGAAATAAGTGGGTGACAATGTACAGCCTTGATGTACTCCTTTTCCTATTTGGAACCAGTCTGTTGTTCCATGTCCAGTTCTAACTGTTGCTTCCTGACCTGCATACAGATTTCTCAAGAGGCAGGTTAGGTGGTCTGGTATTCCCATCTCTTTCAGAATTTTTCACAGTTTATTGTGATCCACACAGTCAGAGGCTTTGGCATAGTCAATAAAGTAGAAATAGATCATGGTGTTGTTGCCTAAATATCCTTCCGTATACATTTTTTGGCTTGCTTTAATAAGTCACTTTGAACAATGTCTTCTATTCCAGCATCATGAGATCCTTATCTTGTAACATTTTTTTCCAAAAATTTCTACTTAAGGGAAGGGCCTCTTAAGGGTCTGTACACCCCTGTAGGTTCACCAAAATGTCTGTGAGACAAAATATGTACAAAATGTTAACTTAAAATTTCAGTGGGAATACTTTCAAAGTTCATGGAAAAGGAGTTTTAAATTTCAGAATCTGTATTCATCAAAATCCAGAGTGTTTATTGACTCTAAACTTCCAAGATATTGATTGTAAAACTAATATGTAAAATGTTACCCCTGGTCTTCTTAAGCATTATTTCTCTCATTTAAAACTTCTGATGTCAAATGAAGATACCCAGAGTCTCTATTCATTATTTGTTTCCTGGTAGATTTATTTCCTCAAGTTTCTGAATCATTTCTAACCACTAAGTGAGGTCTTTAGGTGGGTCTTCCCTTAGGACATAATCAGGCCATTGAACACATTATACATTACTGCTTTAAACCACTTCCTCTGAGTTAACACCATGATTGTGGCTCATAGAGCAATTACTTGAGAGAAGTTCAGCTCTCATTATTCCTGAAATGCTGAGAAATGTGCATTTTAAATGGATTCTATTTTTCTGAATCTGGAAAAAAATCAGTATCCACTATCATTTTATTAATTCTAGCATTTAAAAATAGTTTAGATTTCAAACAGTTTGAGTAACTATTTATTATCACTCTCTACAGACTATTGTTGTGTATTGACAAAAAGACACTTTACGGGCACTAATAGTGTTTCAGAGAATTGGTTAGACATGCCCTCAAGGAGCTCATAGTCTCATGAAGGAGTTTACAGTCTATAAAATTGCCTTTTGCAATTGACTGGAAATGCTAGGTATCTTGTTTCCTAATTCTACCATTTAATCTAGGCCTGAAAGATGGGAGGAAGAAGTAAGATATTTTAGAGTATTTAAAAATTTATAAGTTGTGCCTTGTAAAAAGTAAATCACTTGAATCTCTTGATTGAATGAAATGTCTGCTAATTCCAAGCAGGTTTTGGAGAATTTTCATTGCTTCTAACGTTCTACATTACTTATTTTGGGAGAATGGGATTTCACATACTTCAGCCTGCAAATATAGATTAATTCCTTGTGTTAACATGGTTTCTACAAATGCATCTGCTTGTTCATTTTTTTTTTTTTTTAGCAAATATTTGATTTCTGCTATGGACCAGACATTGCACAAAATACCAAAGATACAATAGTAAACAGGGAAGAAATGGCCCCTGTTTTCATAGAACTTACATTCTATTGGTAGAAGTTTTCAAAAATTAAGCAAGCAAATACAAAAAGTAATTATACATTATTATTTAAATTATTAAATCAAATAAAAATTGATGCATTAAAAATACAGGTGACTATGTTTCAGACAGGGCAGTTCTTCAAGGTTGTGACATTACAAACATAAGTCAAAATAAGACAGGCAAAATTCTGAGGGATGTATTCCAGAAGAGGCAAAGGAACACTAAGTGACCTCTCCAAGTTGTGGTGCAGGGTGTTAAGAGATTACATTGTAGTAGTAAATCTCCAGTGGGGAGAGGCCAAATCTTTCCGGGCCTGGAGGCTATGATGACAACTTTCCATTTTATGCTGAATGCATTGGGAAGCCAATCGAGAATTTTGAGCATAATTTATATTAATAGAAGTAATATGACTAGCTACATTTTCCCCTAAACAGGCATTAAAATTCAGAGAGCTTTGGCTTAGTGTAGATACCTCTTTGGAAAATATGATTGAAAAATATGAGTTTTGAGAAGTCAGTGTGATAGATTAATACTTGACCAATAGCAGAAAGATCAGTGGGTAATGAAACCATCTGAATCAAAGACTCTAGGTCTAGGGTCATAAACACCATCTGGAGAAAAAGAAATTCTCAAGAAATTATTAAAAAGGATTCTGTATTGCTCAAACTCCATCCTTGAGGAAAGGAGCAGTAGAAAGAATTTAGAACAGGGGAAAATTAAAAATTCTGTCTGAGATGAGGAAAATGATTGTTGGGGAAAAGTGTTAGAACCCAAAAAAGACAGCTTTTATTTTCGAAGAATAGTTTATAGCAAGAATGAGTGTCCAGTTGGCCTGTAAGTGAAGTAAAGACACTAAGAAGCCAAGAGCACATTGAAAGAGAGAAAGATGAGTATATGGTAACTATCCCCATATAATTTGAGAACACTTACATTGCACTATAATAGCTTTTTAAATCAGATTGTGTTCAGTAATTGAACATACAATTCGAAGAATGGTAGAATAAAAAAGGAGGAGTTCATACTCCATTCCTAAGGTTACAGACTAGAGCTCTTAGTAGAGTTGCATGGGGCAGGGAAACTTCTTTTGAACATACTTCTGAAGTATTTATCATGGATAAAATCACCTAAAAAAACGATTTGCGCGTCAAAATCGAAGTCCATCAAAGTCATTAACAGTCTCTTCTAACTAATGACTGAAAAATGGAGGCAAGGCCAGCTACTCTGAAGAAGCTTCAGGGGCAGTGGGTGCCTGCCTGGGGAGACAATGAAGAAAAATGTAGAGAAAAAAAATCAAGAAAGAGATAGTTCCAAGACAGTAAAATGGAAAATTAATGCAGAGAAGCACAGAGACATCCCAAATGTAGGAAGATCTATGCAAGTGATTATGCAAATGAAGAGAGTGGGGTTAAGGGTTGAGGTTTCTTACAAGTGAAAATGCCCAAAGGCATTATCTCATGTCAGTCCGGGGTTCATTACTAGAAAATGATTAGAATCAATGCTATGAAGTCAAGAGGTATCTTAATGGAGAATTTGGCTTATGAAAAACAATAACGGAATTAATGAAGCGGCTTTAACCTTTAAGTTCAATACATATTTAATTCTGTTTGTCTGGGCAAAACTTAAATATAAGGAAAGTAATTTATTGTTAAGGCCCTGTAAAGTGCAATGATTATTATGCTAATAAGACTGGATAAGTAAAATCTCTTGCTTTATAAATGTCATAGATTAAAAATGGATCGTGCTCATAATTAGAGCAATGACGATTTTATGATTTTAACACAGATCATTTTACTCCAGCTTTAATTGTCTTTTCTAATTTAACAATTTTATTTTAATTATGGGTAGTCATTTATAATTATTTTGAACTTCGCAAAATTATTCGGGAGTGCAACAGTTTAAAGCCTTGTGCTCGATATTTAAAAGACATGAATCTTTTCACAGTGCTAGCTGAAGGTTTTTCTAAAGGAATGGTCAGCTTCAAATTATATAAGAGGCCTTTTATAAGAGGACGATTTGCTTTAACAGGTGCTGCTTTTTGGTTTTCTATCTTGAAATGACGGCTGTTCATGTGTAAGTGGCTCTCAAAGTTTGAATCAGTTGCCTCTGGTATTTGCCATTAGTGCGCTGGTCACTTTGTAGTTGCTCTCAAGTCTGAAATATTCAGATTCGACAGAAGAAATTAACCTGTTTGTGACCTTCAATGTGAATATTATGTGTTTCCAAGATAACACAGATTATTTTTGAAAGTCGTTCAACTTTGAAAGTCAACCAAGTACAGAAAGCTGGGTTGTGTGTATAGTGTTTTGGGGAAGAGGTATATTTTATAATCGATTTAAAAGTTCTCCTAACTTTACTGCCTAAATATTTCACAAATTATTTCTACCTCCTCACTGCCCCTCCCCATCCCTGCATCTACACGAAAGCTGTCCTAATTGAGACCCGTGCCTAACCCTCTGCCTTCAGTTTCTCTCCTCCATTTTTGCCTGAATATTTGTTACTTGTCTTTCAATATCCATTACAGTATAACTTCTTCATGGGTTTCGCCGGTGACTCAGCAGTAAAGAATCTACCTGTCAGTGCAGGAGAGAAGGGTTTGATCCCCAGGTTGAGAAGATCCCCTGGAGAAGGAAATTGCAACCCACTCCAGTATTCTTGCCTGAAAAGTCCCATAGACAGTGAAGTCTGGAGGACTGTTGTCCATGGCATTGCAAAAAATTCAGATTCAATTTAGCGACTAAAGAACAGCAAAATAACTTATTCAAGTACATCTTCTTAAACTCTTCTCATTTTTGTGTATTCCCATGAACAAAATCCTATTTTTGATTGTGTTATTTAACCTTCAGGGTAGGTTAAGATTGGTCTAACCTAAGACTGGCTAAACTTTGTCAATGATTGTTTTAGAAGAGATAGCACCTAATTATGGCCAATAAGACATGAAAAGTCTGGAGAGAAAGAGAGAAACAAACACAAAGAGAGAATGAATGAATGAATGAATGAATGAAAAGAAACAAACAACCCTTCTTCCAGGGCCAGACAGTCTTGTCTAATAAGACTACTAGATGAGCTGCAGGATGAAATCAACTTAGAAATATAAGAAATTGTTGAAAGAATCACAAAGATCCTGAGCTGGAGTTTTAGTTTGCAGAGTCTAGAGCCTGTCCTACTGACTAGCTTCTTGTCATCTGACTTGATCAATCTCCTTTCTATTTAAGCCATTTGAGTTATTTAAATTACTTCCAGTTGCTATACATAGAACTAACTACAGCTGAAAGGTGAAATTACTGATGTGAGAAACTGGGACATGGAATGATATGTTCTATTAATAGTTCTGTTTCTTTAAACATTGCCCATACTCCCACCAAAGGATAGTCAGGGAGAAAGAAAAGATATCATAAATTACCAGTTTTGATCTAAATCTAACCAGACATGAGAAGAAAGCAAAAGTGAAGGTTTGGGGTAAATGATAAAAACTGGTATGGCTTCGTCTTACTATTTCCTGATTTTTCAAAATGTGATTTAGAAAAATGAATATGTTAGTTTCTATTACTGTCAATAAATTTCCTTACACTTAGTGACTTAAAACAATGCACGTTTTCTGTGGCCAAGTTTCTAGTCATGGCTTACCTGGTCCTCTGTTCACTGTCACATGGCTTACAATTATGTATAAGCCAGGGATGTATTCTCACGTGGGGTCGCACTGGGGTGAATTCATTTCCAAACTCATCCAGGATGTTGGTAGAATTCATTTCCTTGCCCTGTAACTGAGGGCCATGGTTTCTTGCTGGGTGTCATTGGAGGCTGCTTTCAAGTTCTACAGGTCACGTGCATTCCCTTGCTTACATGACCCTCTTCACAGACAGTTCACATCACAGCAGCTTAATTCCTCAAGGCCAGCAGGACAGTCTCATTTGTGTATACTGGCAAGTCAGAGTCTTATAAGCATATCATAACATTAGGGCATTAAAATAAATGAAACAGGCCAGAGAGAGGAAACCAAATAATATATGGTGTTACTAAATGTGGAATCTACAAAGAAAAAAAATATCAAACTCATCAGTTCAGTTCAGTCGCTCAGTCGTGTCCAACTCTTTGCGACCCCATGAATCGCAGCACGCCAGGCCTCCCTGTTCATCACCATCTCCTGGAGTTCACTCAGACTCATGTCCATCAAGTCCATGATGCCATCAAGCCATCTCATCCTCGGTCGTCCCCTTCTAATCCTGCCCCCAATCTCTCCCAGCATCGGAGTCTTTTCCAATGAGTCAACTCTTCGCATGAGGTGGCCAAAGTACTGGAGTTTCAGCTTCAGCATCATTCCCTCCAAAGAAATCCCAGGGTTGATCTCCTTCAGAATGGACTGGTTGGATCTCCTTGCAGTCCAAGGGACTCTCAAGGGTCTTCTCCAACACCACAGTTCAAAAGCATCAATTCTTCAGCGCTCAGCCTTATTCACAGTTCAACTCTCACATCCATACATGACCACAGGAAAAACCATAGCCTTGACTAGACGGACCTTAGTCAGCACAGTAATGTCTCTGCTTTTGAATATGCTGTCTAGGTTGGTCATAACTTTTCTTCCAAGGAGTAAGCGTCTTTAAATTTCATGGTTGCAATCACCATCTGTGGTGATTTTGGAGCCTTTAAAAAGAGAAAGTCTGACACTGTTTCCACTGTTTCCCCGTCTATTTCCCATGAAGTGATGGGACCGGATGCCATGATCTTCGTTTTCTGAATGTTGAGCTTTAAGCCAACTTTTTCACTCTCCTCTTTCACTTTCATCAAGAGGCTTTTTAGCTCCTCTTCACTTTCTGCCATAAGGGTGGTGTCATCTGCATATCTGAGGTTATTGAGATTTCTCCCGGCAATCTTGATTCTAGCTTGTGTTTCTTCCAGTCCAGCGTTTCTCATGATGTACTCTGCATAGAATTTAAATAAGCAGGGTGACAATATACAGCCTTGACATACACCTTTTCCTATTTGGAACCATTCTGTTGTTCCATGTCCAGTTCTGACTGTTGCTTCCTGACCTGCATACAGATTTCTCCAGAGGCAGGTTATATGGTCTGGTATTCCCATCTCTTTCAGAATTTTCCAGTTTATTGTGATCCACACAGTCAAAGGCTTTGGCATAGTCAATAAAGCAGAAATAGATGTTTTTCTGGAACTCTCTTGCTTTTTCCATGATCCAGCAGATGTTGGCAATTTGATCTCTGGTTCCTCTGCCTTTTCTAAAACCAGCTTGAACATCAGGGAGTTCACGGTTCATGTATTGCTGAAGCCTGGCTTGGAGAATTTTGAGCATTACTTTACTAGCATGTGAGATGAGTGCAATTGTATGGTAGTTTGAGCATTCTTTGGCGTTGCCTTTCTTTGGGATTGGAATGAAAACTGACCTTTTCCAGTCCTGTGGCCACTGCTGAGTTTTCTAAATTTGTTGGCATATTGAGGGCAGCACTTTCACAGCATCATCTTTCAGGATTTGAAAGAGATCAACTGGAATTCCATCACCTCCTCTAGCTTTGTTCGTAGTGATGCTTTCTAAGGCCCACTTGACTTCACATTCCAGGATGTCTGGCTCTAGATGAGTGATCACATCATCATGATTATCTGGGTTGTGAAGATCTTTTTTGTACAGTTCTTCCGTGTATTCTTGCCACCTCATCTTAATATCTTCTGCTTCTGTTGGGTCCATACCATTTCTCTCCTTTATCGAGCCCATCTTTGCATGAAATGTTCCCTTGGTATCTCTAATTTTCTTGAAGAGATCTCTAGTTTTTCCCATTCTGTTGTTTTCCTTGATTTCTTTGTATTGATCGCTGAAGAAGGCTTTCTTATCTCTTCTTGCTATTCTTTGGAACTCTGCATTCAGATGCTTATATCTTTCCTTTTCTCCTTTGCTTTTTGCCTCTCTCCTTTTTACAGCTATTTGTAAGGCCTCCCCAGACAGCTATTTTGCTTTTTTGCCTTTCTTTTCCATGGGGATGGTCTTGATCCCTGTCTCCTGTACAATGTCACGAACCTCAGTCCACAGTTCATCAAGCACTCTACCTATCAGATCTAGGCCCTTAAATCTATTTCTCACTTCTACTGTATAATCATAAGGGATTTGATTGAGGTCATACCTGAATGGTCTAGTGGTTTTCCCTACTTTCTTCAATTTCAGTCTGAATTTGGTAACAAGGAGTTCATGATCTGAGCCACAGTCCACTCCTGGTCTTTTTTTTGTTGACTGTATACAGCTTCTCCATCTTTGGCTGCAAAGAATATAATCAGTCTGATTTTGGTGTTGACTATCAGGTGATGTTCATGTGTAGAGTCTTCTCTTGTGTTGTTGGAAGAGGGTGTTTGCTATGACCAGTGGGTTTTCTTGGCAAAACTCTTATTAGTCTTTGCCCTGCTTCATTCCGCATTCCAAGCCCAAATTTGCCTGTTACTCCAGGTGTTTCTTGACTTCCTACTTTTGCATTCCAGTCCCCTATAATGAAAAGGACATTTTTTTTGGGTGTTAGTTCTAAAAGGTCTTGTAGATCTTCATAAAACCGTTCAACTTCAGCTTCTTCAGCGTTACTGGTTGGGGCATAGACTTGGATAACTGTGATATTGAATGGTTTGCCTTGGAGACGAACAGAGATCATTCTGTCATGTTTGAGATTGCATCCAAGTACTGCATTTCGGACTCTTTTGTTGACCATGACGGCTACTCCATTTCTTCTGAGGGATTCCTGCCTGCAGTAGTAGATGTAATGGTCATCTGAGTTAAATTCACCCATTCCAGTCCATTTTAGTTCACTGATTCCTAGAATGTCGACGTTCACCCTTGCCATCTCCTGTTTGACCACTTCCAATTTGCCTTGATTCATGGACCTGACGTTCCAGGTTCCTATGCAATACTGCTCTTTACAGCATCGGATCTTGCTTCTATCACTAGCCACATCCACAACTGGGTATTGTTTTTGTTTTGGCTCCATCCCTTCATTCTTTCTGGAGTTATTCTCCACTGATCTCCAGTAGCATATTGGACACCTAATAACCTGGGGAGTTCCTCTTTTGGTATCCTATCATTTTGCCTTTTCATGCTGTTCATGGGGTTCTCAAGGCAAGAATACTGAAGTGGCTTGCCATTCCCTTCTCCAGTGGACCATGTTCTGTCAGACCTCTCCACCATGACCTGCCCAACTTGGGTTGCCCTGCAGGCATGGCTTGGTTTCATTGAGTTAGACAAGGCTGTGGTCCTAGTGTGATTAGATTGACTAGTTTTCTGTGGGTATGATTTCAGTGTGTCTGCCCTCTGATGCCCTTTTGAAACACCTACCATCTTACTTAGGTTTCTCTTACCTTGGGCGTGGGGTATCTCTTCTCGGCTGCTCCAGCAAAGCACAGCAGCTGCTCCTTACCTTGGACGAGGGGTATCTCCTTATCGCGGTTCCTGACCTTCAACGTGGGATAGCTCCTCTAGGCCTTCCTGTGCCTGCGCAGCCACTGTTCCCGGGTTGCTCCTCCTGGCCACCAGCCCTGGCCTCGGGTGTGGGTGGCTCCTCCCAGCTGCCGCCCCTGGCCTTGGGCTCGGGGTGGCTCCTCAGGGTCACCGCCCTTGGCCTCCGGCGAGAGGTGGCTTCTCCCGGCCACCCCTGACCTCGGACACGGGGTGTCTCCACCCGGCCGCCCCTGACCTCGGACTCGGGATAGCTCCTCTTGACCGTTCCTGAGCCGTAGCAGCCTGGCACTCTAGGCCGCTGCCCCTGACCTCGGACGTAGGGTAGCTCCCTTCGGCACCGCTTAGTGCACTGGCCGGCCAGCACAGCCGCCTGCGCTTAGTGCGCCGTCAAACTCATAGAAATAGAGAATAAAAAAGTGATCACCAGGGGGCTGGGGGTGTTAGAAATAGGAAGAGATTGGTTAAAAGGTACAGAATTTCAGCTATCAGATGAATAAGATCTGAGGATCTAATGTATAACACGGTGTCTGTAGTTGACAGCACTGTACAGTATAATTAAAATTTGCTAAGAGAATAGCAAATTATGTCCTTAAATGTCCTCACACACACAGCAGGTAAATATGTAAGGTGATGGATGTGATAATTAACTGGATGGGGCTAATCATTTCAACTGTATACATGTTTCAAATAATCACGATGTACACTTTAAATATTTTAAAATTTCATTTGCTAATTATACCTCAATAAAACTCAAAATATAGCATTCCTTAATCATGAAACTTTAGCCATATTCTGTAAGGAGCAGGTTACCAGTCTTACCCACTCTCAAGAGGGCTGTTACTCAGAGGGCAACACTAAAGAACAGAGTTCAGGTAGGCCATCTTAGACTTCTGTCTGTTATAATGAGATGATTCAATAGGTTAGTGAACACTGTTTGTATTATTGGCTGTAACAAATTGAATGTCAGCCTATAGCACTGGGAACTAGTTAGAGTAATGGGGAAAAAAGCTGCTTTATGTGATTATTCCTTACAAACATTATACACATTCACTGATAAAAGTTATAAAAATATAATAAAAAACTGCCTTTGAGCAAAAAATGAATGCAATTTTGTTGAATATTTTCCATGGTGTTTATGTTTTATAAACATGTATTTATAACTATCAAAACATAATGAAAGAAAATAACACCCTACCTAAAATTCTTTGAAGATTAACTTTGCTGTTGTGGTGACTTGATTCTACCTCATTTAGCCTCTGTCCCCTACTGAAACAATTATTTTTATAACTTGATACTCAATGAATATCTTTACTCATTGAGTATCATTTCTTTAGATTGAGACTCTGATGTTACAGCAAAGAGATTTCAAAATGATTGAAATTAATGATATAACATACAAAGGTAACTCTGTGGCCCCAACACAACTCTGTGACCTTTAGGGACTGGTTTTGTACCGAGCTTTTAAATGGCACAGAGGACCTACAGAAGTAGCTTATACTTCTACTTTCCTGTAAACATCCTACCTAGTGATAAGCCTACTTAAATTAACAGAGCTTAATTGTTAACTTTTGTGAATCTATTTAGAAAGAACCAGAATGATTTTAGATATGAAGCATGCTTTTGAATATGATCTTTTCTTGAGTGTAAACAAGCTCTATATTTACACAATAACTTATCATTGTTAAATGGTTTTATGATAAAATATGCTTATCCCAAAGATGGTAAAAAATAATAAAAAACAAAACAACAACATCATCAACAAAAATTATGTAATGTTTCTTAAATCTGAGCTCTGATTTTCTGTTAGAACTTGGTTCTAATAAGAAAGCCAGGTACAACATTTTCTAAAATTTAGTCCTTACCATTAACTTTATAGGATAGATTCTATTATTATCTAAAATAACTGGATAAAGAAACAGAAAAATAAGTAGGAATTAGCCAACCTGCCTAAGGACATGTGGATATTATCTTATTCCACACCAACCTGGACAGTCTAATTCCAAAGCTTACCAGATGAACTATGCTACTGTTGTTTCAAACAATGGAGATAATCTTATCTGGGACTGATTATATCCACTGTGAATAAGGGGACAATTTAATGCAAATATGAAGGTATCTGTTCCTTCTATGGTATGTAAAACTGTTTAGTAATTTGAAGTATTTGATGTGTTGATCATCAGAAATATATTGTACATAACCCTGAAATATTTCAAAGATCTCAGGGAAATGTACATCAAGAATTTTTTTTGTTTGTTTCTCTACTAACAGAGATGTTGGGATACTTATGTTCATGTTGATAAAAAGGGATATGAATGCAAGAAGATTGGAGTGTAATGAATAGAATATTTAATGCTAAAGAGATTAATTTAGACTGTATTTTTTTAAGGTTTCCCTGAGTCGTAACTGGACTTGGATATTGACTAGTGCCATGGAATGAAAGAAAGGTACCATGAAATGAATAAAAAAGATTCTCTGAGCATTTTCTCTCAGATTTTCTCTCTCTCGTCTATATACTTTTAAGATTAATCACTATAGATTAAGAGGAATTCTTACTGCCAGGATTAGATCAAATATCTCCCTGCAGTTAGATAGGAAAATTTTCAAAAGAAATTATTCAGAAGGGTTCAGAGAAAACTTCCTTTTTGGGTGAATTTCTCACTTGTCATTGGATGGCCTTGTCATAATGTAGACACAGTTTAAAAGTAAAAAAGAAAAATGCATTTAGTGACCTCTGAAGGGTGTTGGGAAAATGCACTACCATTTTGTATATAGCTTTCAGTATGAGATGTGAAAGGTATTTTGGACTTGTCCAAAAAGCAATCTTGAAACTTCAAGCAAAGTTTTAAAAAATGTCTATGTTATTGAGGATATCCCCCCAACTATAGCAAACTGACAGTTTCTATGCAGTTTTGTGTCTAGAGAAAAAAAAAAAGTCAATGCAAATAGGGAAAATTTCCTACTAGCAGTAGAGACATTTAAGGACAGACATTTAAGACATTTAAGGACAGAAAGACTAGGAATGTATATGGTTGCTCAAAGATATTTACTGAATCTTAACATTCAGTTTTCAGTGTTTTCTGTTTATTTTCAGAATCTTTGTAACTGACTTCAATTCCTTGGTTAATAAATCTGAATTGTAAGAATTAGTTTTGAGTACTGAAATATGGCCAAATAGCCCTTAATTTTTTAAATACAAAAGGAATTTATTTTAATAGGCTAAATGATACAAATCATGTTTTAATATAATGTGCATTGATGAACCTAATGGAAAAGATTGACAAGGTAGATACATAGCCAGTTGTATTTTTTCCACCACAACCATTTTCTACTGACAAATAATGATATTGCCTATTTGTGTTGAAGGGAGGTGAAATGAACATTGTCAGATTTACTTTTTAAAACCCTCTAAGTACTAAAGTGCTGCTTCCTCATGAGGCTTTCTGTTGCATAATTAGTGGCACGAGTTTATCACTGTTTCTCTCCTAACTCAAAGCTATTTCAACTTCTGTATAAATAAAATCCTTTCTGCTTAAATGTGAGAGAGGGAAAAAAAAAGGCTTTTAAGGACAGGCTCAGTACTGATCCTTTGGTGTTAAAAATGTAGCAATTATTGGGACTAACAAAAGGATAAACAATATCAGTTGATTAAATGAGTTTCCTTTTTAGGTTATGAGATCTGTTTCTATCGAGGGACATCTGAAAGAAATAAATGGCTTTTGAATAGAAGCAAGGAAAATTCTCTCTCATTACATAATTAGGTCAGTGGAGATTTACTCTTTGTTTTGTGTTTCATATGGATTCTGGGGTACTTTGACCATTTTGGGAAATTTGCCTTGAGCTAATGAAAGCTAAGCGCTGAAGAATTGATGCTTTTGAACTGTGGTTTTGGAGAAGACTCTTGAGAGTCCTTGGACTGCAAGGAGATCCAGCCAGTCCATTCTAAAGGAGATCAATCCTGGGTGTTCTTTGGGAGGAATGATGCTGAAGCTGAAAGTCCAATACTTTGGCCACCTCATGAGAAGAGTTGACTCACTGGAAAAGACTCTGATGTTGGGAGGGATTGGGGACAGGAGGAGAAGGGGATGACAGAGGATGAGATGGCTGGATGGCATCACTGACTCAATGGAAATAAGTTTCGGTGAACTCAGAGTTGGTGACGGACAGGGAGGCCTGGCATGCTGTGATTCATGGGGTCGCAAAGAGTCGGATACGACTGAGCGACTGAACTGAACTGAACTGAATGGAAGTATAGATCTATTTTTATATTGATAATAATTTCCATTATTTTGACATTCTGATTGGTAATTAGATAAATTAATCTGAGTACATAAACAGTTATGTAATATTATCAATAAAAGATGAATTTGTTAAATACCCTGTTTTACACTTCTGAATTTTTCTCTTCAATACCTGGTGTTGGAATTAAAAGAATTTCAGTATAATTCTCTGTTTGTGTGTGTTTTAAAAACAAGGGTAGAAATAACGCTTTGCCTAAAGTTTATTTCATAAAAGGGTCATTTGTCCTTTTTCACTTTGAGGACGTCTTATTATCCTTTGCGATCTTATTACTTCTAAATTATTCCCTTTTTAATATTTTTCCAATTAATTTACTGGTTCATCATATTCTTGACTCGTGAACTTCTAAAACTTTCTTCTGCTTTACTAATGTTTTTCAGTAACAAGAATGGTTACTTCCCAGGTCTATCAATATTTAACCTCACTTGATGTTTATGGCCTCAAACTTTGAAATCCCTTTCTCTGCTCACGGCCCTTCATCTGCCCCTGCACTCAGTCAGTCCCTTACTTCAACTGAACACATGTTTTGCCCTTAGGCTCACTCTTGTCTTTCACTGATCATCTCAGTGCAGGGTCTCCCACTAGTCATCTGTCTTCTAAACTACATCCAAGTGTTTTTACTTGCAAACTCACAGGCATCTTAAAATTCTACCGAATTGTCTGCTTTTGATTTTAAGTTCCACCATTTGCTGTTCTGTTACCTTAGCCAGGTTGAGGCTTCCCAGGTAGGGCTAGTGGTAAAGAACCAGCCTGCCAGTGCAGGAGACTTAAGAGACACGGGTTCAATCTCTGGGTTGGGAAGATGCCCTGGAGAAAGGCACGGCAACCCACTCCAGTCTTTTAGCCTGAAGAATCCCGTGGACAGAGGAGCCTGGCGGGCTACAGTAGATAGGGTCACAAAATGTTGGACACAACTGAAATGTCTCAGCATGCACATACCTTAGTCAGGCTAGTTAATTTTTCAGTCTTCCAGTTCAGGTGGGAATTATAAAAGACCTCTTTCCTCAGCTAGCTGTGAGGAGTAAATGAGATTATACCCATTGGGGTGTAACAGTGATGGGACCATACTGCTCAATATATATTGGTATTATTCTACTCCTTAATTCTTCTCCTGACAAGTTACAAACTTGGAAAAATTCTACTACCCATTTCTTATTATTTATGAATCCCTGGGTACTGTAGAGTGTGACCTTATATTTTAGCTCATCTACAAGTTACTGTTAAAATGTTATATAATATTATGTATTTTAATAGAGTAATTATGGTTCATAATGTTTATCATCCAAAACTGGGACACTAGGGCAGAAAAGAAGGGACAGTAAGCATGACACTGGCTCTGTCTTAGACACAGTGCTATCCTATTGTTGCTTGAGCAAAATTGATGAAAAATACTCTCCATAGTCTGTTTTTTGTAACGTCTATTAGCTAATATTGTATGCTCTGCTCAGTAGCTCTGTCCTGTCCAACTCTTTGTGACCCCGTGGGCTGTAGCCCACCAGGTTCCTCCATCCATGGAATTTTCCAGGGAAGAATACTGGAGTGGCTTGCCATTTCCTACTGCAGGGGATCACCCCAACCCACAGGTCAAACCCATGTGTCCTGCGTCTCCTAATTAAACTAGGTATTATGGCCCCAAAATATGAGAGCCTCTGACAGGTTATTGAGGTTTATATGCAATCCTTGGCTAAGAAGAAGGGAGTAGGACATTGGGACATTGAAAGGAAGGAAGACAGTTCACAGGAAGATGGGGACAGCAAAATGTTTGGTAAATAAATAATTGTCATGCCATGCAGAGACCACGGGACACCAAGAGAAAGGTGGACACACAGGCCTCGCTAGGCTCAGCCCAGTTCACTACTACACTTCGCTCATATTCTTCCCAGTTATCTCTGATAACAGATCTTTTCCTGCCTCAGGTCCTCTATCTAAATCTTTTAGGTGCTTAAGGGAGAGATAAAGAAAATTCCCTGGGTTTGCTCTTTCTTCAGTCCAAAAGAATCCTTATGCCAAAAGAGACGTATTTTGGGGGGGTAAATTGCTCCGCTACACTATCTTTTCCTTCCTTTTAAATTAAAGTGGATGCGGGTGATCGGGCTGTTCAGGCTGAACAAACAGGTAGGTGCAGTGCAAGTGAAACAGTTCGCAATGATCATGTAAGTGGTAAAGTCGCCTAGGAGCGTTTGTTAGTGCGATCTTACCACACTGTCCTGTGGAATGTTCTCTTCTAACTTCACCTTCACAGAGCTCTCGTCTATAATGTGCTGTGTACTTATCCACTTTACCTCCATGATGTTTCGGTGATAAAGACCATCGCTGGTTTCAGAGTGTGGTCTCAGTCACTCTACAATCACCATATTCATAAGCATTTTGTCTGACCACTTAGTAGCATCTGATTTATATCTTTAAACTTCCCACTTCTCTGGCCATTTTTCCTTGACTTACAAACACACTCACGTTTTCTGTCATGAAAAGATTTTCAAGTTGCTCTTCTTTGTTTCCCGCACTCTAGTGTCATACTTCGGGAGGGCACCCCTTGCTCATTGTCTCCACCGCTTCACTTCTCTCTCACTCTTCAATTTACCAACTGGATGCAGATCTCACTACTTTAGTCCAGTTCAGAATCCTCAGTTTTCATCTTACTCAGCGTTTACTGAGCAGGTATGGTGGTTGGTTGCCTCATTAGCTGCCTGAGAAAGAAAGACTCTTCTCATCTCATCCTTGCATTATGTAAATTTGACTTTGCCTTTCTCCTCTAATCTACACTCTCCTACCTCATGTTACTGACTTTGTGGTCTAGCAGGCAGGTAGCTAGATATGAGCAGAGAAGGGGGCATGGACCAAGTGGCAAGAAACCACACATCTTGTAAATAGCAGGGGTCCTTGGGCAGACAGAGAAAAGCAGGAACCTCCAGACTGGCAAGAAACCACACATTTTTGGGGTGATGAATATCCTAGAGGCAGACAAAGAGAGGTGGGAAAAGATGGGGCTCTCTGGCATCTGACTGTCACCTTTTGCTCATTATTCTCTCATTACAATAAAATTAGCCAAGCAGAAAAGAAATTCCCACCATGAACTGACTCCATGACACTTCCAATTAAGACTAAATATGGATAAAGAAGATTAAAAATGAGGCAAGAAAGGCTTCCTCAATGAACAATGCTTAATAATACAAGAAAACAACAAAAGGAGAAAGACTAGAGATCTCTTCAGGAAAACTGAAAACATCAAAGGATCATTCCATCCACAGATGGGCACAGTAAAGGGTAAAAGTGGCAGAGACCTAGTAGACACTGAAGAGATCAAGAAGAGATGGAAAGAATACACAGAAAAACTGTATAAAAAAAGATCTTAATGAGCTGATTTACTACATTGGTGTGGTTAGTCACCCAGAGTCAGACATTCTGGAGTGTGAAGTCAAGTAGGCCTTAAGCACTGCAGTTAATAAACCTAGTGGATGTGATGAAATTCCAGCAGAACTATTCAAATCCCCGAAGGATGATGGCATCAAGGTTTTGCACTTCCAGCAAATCTGGAAGACCCAGCAGTGGCCACAGGACTGGAAAAGGTCAATCCTCATCCCAATTCCCAAGAAGGGTAGTACTAAAGAATGTGCTGATCATCAGACACTTGCACTCATTTCCCATGCTAGTAAGGTTATGCTTAACATCTTGAATGCTAGGCTTCATCATTATGCCAAACAAGAACTTCCAAATGTTCAAGTCAGATTTAGAAAAGGAAGAGGAACTAAAGATCAAATTGTCAATATTTGCTGGATTATAGAGAAAGCAAGGGGATTTCAGAAAAAACATCTATCTCTGTATCATTGACTATACTAAAGCCTTTGACTGTGTGGATCATGATCAACTGTGGAAAGTTCTTAGAGAGATGGGAATACCAGATAATTTTACCTGTCTCTTAAGAAACCTGTATGCAGGTCAAGAAGTAACAGTTAGAATCCTGTATGAAACAACTGATTGGTTCAAGATTGAGAAAGGAGTACAACAGGGCTGCCTGCTGTCACCCTGTTGGTTTAACCTATATGCTGAGCACACGATGAGAAATGCCGGGTTGGATGAGTTACAAGCTGGAATCAAGATAGGCTGAAGTAACATCAACAACCTCAGACAGAAGGATGATACCATTCTAATGGCAGAAAGCAAGAAGGAGTTCAAGAGCCTCTTGATGAGGGTGAAGGAAGAGAGTGAAAGAGCTGGCTTAAAGCTGAATATTTAAAAAAATTAAAATCATGGCATCTGGCCTCATTACTTCATGGTAAATAGAAGGGAAAAAGGTGGAAGTGTGACAGATTTCCTCTTCTTGGTCTCCAAAATCACAGTGGACAGTGACTGCAGCCATGAAATCAGAAGATGAATGCTTCTTGGCAGGAAAGCGATGACAAACCTAGACAGTGTGTTGAAAAGCAGAGACGTTACTCTGTGGACAAAGGTCAGTATAGTCCAGGGTATTGTCTTCCCAGTGGTCACATATGATTGTGAGAACTGGACCATAAAGAAGGAAGAACACCAAAGAATTGATGCCTTCAAACTGTGGTGATAGAGAAGACTCCTGAAAGTCCCTTGGACAGCAAAGAGATCAAGTCAGTAAATCTTAAGGGAGATCAACTCTGAGTATTCACTGGAATGTTTAAACTGAAGCTCCAGTATTTTGGTCATCTGATGTGAACAGATGACTCATTGAAAAAGTCCCTGATGCTGGGAAAGATTGAGGGCAGAAGGAGAAGAGAGCGTCAGGATGAGATGGCTGGACGGCATCATTGATGCCATGAACATGAACCTGGGCAAACTCTGAGAGATGATGAGAGACAGAGAGACCTGACGTGCTGCAGTCCATGGGTTTGCAAAGAGTTGGACAACAACAACAATGGGCAAAAATCCCTTCTCTTCTCAAGGAGGTGGAGATAAGATGAAAATCAGGGAATAAGACCTGCAAACCTCTTCTTCTCCAGTGAATATTCTGCCCATTTATTTTAACCCCATTTAACCAGCTTGTAAAAGAAACTCAGGGCAACAACTCACCCAAGACTGGCTGCTGTCCATCCGCGGGATTTTCCAGGCAAGAGTACTGGAGTGGGTTGCCATTGCCTTCTCCGCTTGAAAGTATATTATCACTTAAATAAATCCTTCCTTTCCTTTCTTGACCTCCCTGTCTCATCTGTGAAGTCTCTGAATTCTTTCTGCTACCAGAGAAGAATGTACTCTCAAGTATCATTAATATCTACCATTATTAGACGTTCAAATCTTGTCATTCTCCTCTATTGTTTTCCTTTGTGAGGTCAGCCACATCAGTGATAACTACCATATTTATTTAAATCAATCTAGTTGTGTATTTTTGGTCCCATTCTCTCCAATGAGATACAAACTACTGAAAGTCACTACTTTGATATTTGGTACCTCCTTTTTGGCTCTTTTAAACTTCATACTCTGAGTTTTATATTCAACTCTGGTTTACTTAACCATTTAGTCTCTCAAATTCAGTCCTTGTTAATTCTTCCTGTTAGTCACTGTATCTCATATTGTTTTGACTACCAAATTACTCATTTACTAATTTACCATCCATTCATGTGACTGTTTATTATTATTTTTTTAATAAGTGATACAATGGCAAATAAAAAAAACTTACTGGATTCATGGAACTTTCATTCTAGTGGGGAGAAGGCAGACAATAAACTAATAAATGAGTATATAAATGCTTGTTTTGGACAATGAAAGCTGCTTCAAAGAAACTGAGACAAGTAAATATGTTAGGGAGTGGCTGAAATGATGACTTTGATGATTAGGGAACATTTCATAATTAGATGACTTTGCAGCTAAGATTCAAATGATTCAAAGGAGGCAGATATGAGGACCGAAAATGAAGAGTATCCCAGGGAGAGAATACAAAGTACAAAGTCCTTCATTTGGGACCAGATGCCACATTGTAGAAGTAGAAGAGAGATCATATGGACTAAAGCCCAGGGGTAGAGTGTCAAAGAGGTTTGGGATGTGAACAGGGTTGAAGTCACATAACATCTTTTTGTTCTTAATTAGAAGGATTGTAGACAAAGAAGTGTCATAAGCTCATTTACACTTGGAGAACATGACTCTGGGTTCTTACATAGGGACTGGACTCAGTTCAGTTCAGTCCTCAGTTGTGTCCTACTCCTGCGACCCCATGGACTGCAGCATGCCAGTCTTCCCTGTCTGTCACCGACTTCCAGAGCCTACTCCAACTCATGTCCATTGAACTGGGGATGCATAAAAGCCAGGAGGCATTGAAACAGCCCAATTGATAGCTGCAGATGACTTGGCTTAAAGTGCTTACCAGTAGAGATGATTTGGGGGATATATTTTGGAGTTAGTATTCATAGGCTTTAATGATAGATGAGGAAGAAGAACACACAATAGGCTCAGTGATGGTGACTTCACTGAGATGAGGGAGACTAGGGAAGCAAAGGATGTGGATATTAATTGAGTTCAACTTTTAGATGATTATTAGATATGAAAATGTTGATGCCAAGTAGGCGACTGATGAAATCTGAGGCTGAATGGAATATTCAGGCATAAGAAAGAGGAAAGTGTGGTATCATGGAAGCCAAGACAACAGTGTTTTCTGTGAGTCCAGTGCTGTCAAGTAAACGAGGTGGGAACAGATCACTCGTTATTGTATCAGCTAACATAAAGGTGATATGCTTCTTTCCTGTTTCAACTGACTGATGGCCATAGATGCCTAATTGGAGTGGGTAAATGTAGTATAAGTATTTGACATTAAGCTTTTGAATCCTGAGACATCCATTTCAAAGATATCTTTCTCAAATATATTGTCAATTGCATGACACAGCTACTAATAAAATAACTATATAAGAAACCAGGCAGTCCCACCCATGAAACTTCCCTTTTATAAAGCCCTGCATTACCTAGATAACTGACCATTTGAATGACCCCACTTTCCCCTTCCTTTGCCCTAACCCTAATTACTGTTCTTATGTTTTAAACTCACCAATAAAGAGTAAGTGAGGTCTTCCCTGGTGGCTCAGCGGTAAATAATCCACCTGCAATGCAGGAGATGTGGGTTCAATCCACTCCAGTATTCTTGCCTGGGAAATCCTGTGGACAGAAAGGCTGGCAATCTACAGTCCCTGGGATGTTGCCAAAGAGTTGGACACGACTCAGCTACTGAAACAACACAGCAAGAAAGAATGAACTAATGAAACCCTAGGCATCCCACTCTCAGACTCCATTAAAGACAGAAGCCACATCCCCACTCTCTTTCTCTACCCATGACCCCACTGTGTGGCTCCTCTGTGTTATATACCCTTCAATGCTTGTGAATAATATACTTGCTTCCCCCCAACCAGAGCTCTCTGATGGTTGGGCTTAGATGTGTTTTGTAATCATAAGAACCACAGGGGTTTAGCTCTAGATGGGGAAATGTCTGTGGAGGCTGGTCACAGTAATAGAGGCTTAGGTGAGTACTTGCCAGCATTTCCAGGAAACTACAGATTTTATACCAAAATGGCCCTGAATATTATTTCCTCTTTCTGCTCATCATTACCATTTCCTTAACCTTTCTTCATGCGTGCCTGTTAATCAATTGAATCTTTGCAATAATTTCTGGCTTACTTTTTGCTTATGAAGCTTATGTCTCCCCTTTATAGAATGGCCAGAGTCATCTTAAAGTAAGGCAGACTATCAGTTGTCCAGTGGAGATTTGATAATTTTCTGACTATAAAAAGATAAAACTTTTTGTTTGCATATATTTCATATATTTGAAATTGGAGGTTAACTATTTTTCACAGAAATTCTGTTACATCTATAATAACTAAGTTTTTAATAATGGACTCTAAGTATTATGCTGGACAGTTGGTCTAGACTAATATTCATTTAACAGGCAGTAATTTGTCTTGACTAAGATATTTTCATATAAACTGCATTTTATCAATTAAATTTGTTCGGTTTGCATTTTTATTGTAACTGGGAAATTGCTTTATTGTATCCCCAATTCACAGAAAAGGATCAATAGCTTAAAGTCACTTAAAATTCACTCACTAAAGCTTGAAGGTAGTAATAAAATGGAACCATAAATACTATGACACAGTAAAGTCATGAATAGAATCATTGATTAGGACTTGCATTAAAATATTGAATGTGAATTTGTTTTTTCTTAGAACAAAACTTCTGAGCACGTAATGATTTCATAAAGGAAGCTGCAGAAGAAAATTGCAAATAGGAACTTCAAAGACAATCATCTTAAATTAGATTTGTTAAACTGTGGTAACCATCTATACTGAGTGGCAATGCCTAAACTGTTTCGAAATTCTGGCAAATGGTTGCATGGAGGCTTTGTAATTCATATGCCAGTTAGAAACAAAGCATAGTGACCTTTATGGAAAGCAACTGAATTTAATGCATATGTGGGGTGAAAATAATTATTTTCTCTGTGAAATTAATTATTTCAAATAGGAGAAAAGAAAGCACAACCCAACTCTCAAAGTTTAGCATTTCAAGTTTTAGTATAATACATATGTATGTGTGTGTGTGTGTGTGTGTGCGTGCATGCTAAATCACTTCAGTCGTGTCCAACTCTGCAGCCTTATGGACTGGAGCCCACCAAGTTTCTCTGTCCATGAGATTCTCCAGACAAGAATACTGGAGTGGGAGAACACCCTCCTCCAGGGGAGCTTTCTGACTGAGGGATCCAGTTTGCATCTCCTGTAACTCCTGCATTGCAGGCAGATTCTCTACCAGCTGGTAGAGATTCCTGGGTTGGGAAGATCCTCTGGAAGATGGCATGGAAACCCACTCCAGTATTCTCGCCTGGGAGAATCACCATGGACAGAGAAGCCTGACGGGCTACAGTCCGTGGGGTCACAAAGAGTCGGACATGATTGAGACACTGAGCACAGCACAGCACATAAATGAATTATGGAGAAGGAAGTGGCAACCCACTCCAGTATTCTTGCCTGGAAAATCCCATGAACAGGGGAGCCTGGCGGTCTACAGTCCATGGGGTTGCAAAGAGTCAGACACAACTGAGTACTTGTCAGCGGCATATATAAATCATGATATTTTTAAAGAGTTTCACAAATCAGTAAATAATAGATATGCTTTTGCGAGGAAAAGCAGAACAGATTACAGAAAAAATATATACTTATCAACTGATATGATGTGTATTTGCATAAATATCATGTATGCATGTGGAGGAATTGTCACTGTCCAACATACATGCCACCGTCATTCTTTTTACCTGTGGAAAGAATGCTGATATGTAAAGTGCATTTGGCCACTACATAAGAGAAGGACATGTTCAACATGTTTTATTTTTTGTTGAAAAACCATGATACTGGAGAAGAGGCTTCTCATTTAATTAAAGGCTATTTGATGAACTGAATGGAGGTAGCTATATTGCAGTGCCAATATGCACCACTGTATTCTCTAGATATTTATGACTCTAAAGAAATCCCTGCTGATCTTAATCCACTGTTGAATAAAACAGTGTGCTCTCTGTGAACCAGTGAATTTGCTCAGTGGTGTCCGACTCTTTGCCATCCCATGGACTGTAGCCTACCAGGCTTCTTCATCCATGGAATTTTCCAGACAAGAGTACTGGAGTGCGTTTCCATTTCCTTCTCCAGGGGATCTTCCCGACCCAGGGATCGAACCCAGGTCTCCTGCATTGCAGGCCAACACTTTACCATCTGAGCCACCAGGGAAGCCCTCTGAAGAAATAGCTAACAAGTCATGACATTGCTTTTCTATCCTGCTAAACCCAGACTATAGGAAGATATAATGATTTTGAAATGAGATCAGAAAACAAAAAACACTTATTCATGACACTAAAAATGTTGTTAAAGATCATTCTTGAGATTTCAAGTATCTTTCTCAGTGATTTATTTCAATGATAAATTTAGTGTCTGGAGAAGCCAGAATCTATCACTTTATGGCCAACATGTCTATTTTAAAAATTAAGGATACAAATGTAAAAATTTCTTAAGAAAAATATGATGCATATGTCTAGCTTACCAACTGTTTATTTCTTCAGAGCACTATTTTCTTCACTTACTGATGAAATACATTAATGATTTACATTTTAATATGTATGTTTTTTTTAAATCATAATGCCTAAATGCTGTAAAAATACCCAAATGCACCCAAAGAATGATTTTGGTACTTATTGCCCCAATCTAAGTTGCATCACTCAACCTTCAATATTTGACTGTGATATTTTTTAACTTAAAAAATGGGCTGCTGAAGTAGTCTTAGTTTGGAAATAGTCCATATATTCTATCCAGATATCTGGTAGTCAGTTGACAGAATCACCAAAAGCTAACTGCTATTCCCAGTAAAGGACCTTTATTTAACATTAGAGGGGAATTCATTTCCACTAATAAAGGGAACTATTAGCCTGAACCAAATGAAATTAATGATAATGAAATGTTTTAGAATGACAAAAAAATGGAAATTTTATATGGCTCAACCTAATAGATAATATGAAAACTCTTCAGCCTCAAAACATTTAGAAATACAATAAAATACTTTAAAATATATACTTTAATTAATAGGGGAATAAGAAAAATTCTCAAGAAACTTTAAAGTGAAAGAAAGCAGGTGATAGTCATGAAAAGTAGGAGCTGATGCTATGAATTTTATGAGAGTGTTTGTTGATGCAAATCACCAATGTGTGTGGTTTGCCACGGCTTTGATTAAGAGAATTAGCTGAGACTTCGCTATCAGGGAGGCCAAGGACGTCTAAAGCCAGTAAATTAATTCTTCAGTGCTGAAAGAGGCAAATGTGAATGCTTTCTGGAGCAAAGCACTCAGAGTCCAAGTTGCACAGTGTTCTCAGAGAAAAAAGACTCTTGTGCAAAGGAAGTCACAGCCCCTAATAACATAAAACAGCCATGAGATATAAGAATCAACATAGACAACCAAGAGCAAAATTAGCCATAGAATTATCAGTTAATGAAAGTATAGGATTTAAATATAATTATGTTTAAATGTCTTGAAATATGGAGTTGAAAACACAAGCAAGAAACAAGATTCTATAAAAATAATCACAGCAATATATAAAATAGATCAAAAGAACATATCGAAATGAAACATAATCATGAGAAAAAAAAACATTCAAATAGTTAAATGGCAGATTAGATATAGCTGATGGAAAAGGTGCTAACTGGAAATGAGATAAATAAATTACTCTGAAGAAAACAGGGTGAGTTAAAGAAATAAAATAAAATGAAAGCAATCTTAGGAAGCATGGAAGATCAAAAGACCAACATGTTTCTAATTAACAAGAAAGAGTGAATACAAAAAGTAGAAAAAAATAAATGAAGACATAACACCTGCAAATTTTCTGGAGTTGAAGAAAATCTTGATATCTCATATTTATGAATCATGGTGAATCCTCCAGGATGAACTTTCAAAAATCCACTTATAGATGCACCTTAAAGAAATATAAGCAGACAAAAAAAGTGTATAATCACACTTTTTTAAAAAAGCAATCACATTAAATATTACTTACAAATATTAATTTAATGCATTCACCAACACAATAGAAATAGATGACAGTGAAGTGAATTAAAATCCTAAGAGAATATAATTAGCAACTTAAAATTCTATATCTAGTCATTAGCTGAATTTTATATTCAGCTAAATCTATTAAGGAACTGGTAGTTAAATAAAATCATCCATTATGAATTCAAATAAATGCTTCCAAAATATATACTAAATATTGTACTATGAAAAGAATGAAACCAAGACCAGAAATAAGGAATAAGATAAATAGAAATGGTGAACCAAGAAACAGGAAATAGTGGGCTAAATAATCAAATATTGTTTGGGTAAACTAATAATAATGATGATGATGAATAATTTTGTCTAGATTCATAAGGGTCTTAGATCTTATCTCTCCATGTTACTTTAACCTGTCATAAGTGGTATGATGCCTAAGATAATAATCAACATTATAGATGTCTTGGTTTAAGATTCCAAATAAGCAAAGAGACAGCAAGGATTTGAGCTTGGCTAGTTGGCTAGGAGGTAATTCCAGGAAACAAAAGTAGAGAAGTAGCAGATTCAGATAGGAGACAGCAAAAGGTGCGTTAACAACTAAGAGACCACTGTGGGCAACTGGAAGTTAATCTTCCTGAGGAACTACAAAAAGTGGTGTATCTAAGATCCTTTCCACCTAAAAAATAAGGAAAATGAGATGCTAATACAACAACTCCTGTCAAGCCGCTGGTGGAGAACTGCTGGACAAGGGAAAATTAATTCCCCAGAACTACTTTCATGAGCACAAGCAGAACAAATTCCACCAGACAGAGAAAGCCTTCAGCAAAGAAAGGCACGTACTGGAATTAGAAGTGTTCTAGGCAGGCACCAAAACAGTAAGGGCTGGTGGATATGAGTGAAGTTGTTAAGAAAAGTGCAACGTGAAGGAATAGTTTTTTGGTTTAAAGTTTACACCAGAGATCTTTCTTTTTTCTATTTTCTGCCATACAACTAACATATTAAACGGTTTTAGAATCTAAGTTCTTTTTTTAAGGAGATCAGTCCTGGATGTTCACTGGAAGGACTGATGTTGAAGCTGAAACTCCAATACTTTGGTCACATGATGCGAAGAGCTGACTCATTTGAAAAGACCCTGATGCTGGGAAAGATAGAGGGCAGGAGGAGAAGGGGACAGTGGAGGATGAGATGGTTGGATGGCATCACAGACTCAATGGCCATGGCTTTGGTAAACTCCGGGAGTTGGTGATGGACAGGGAGGACTGGCGTGCTGCAGTTTATGGTGTCGGAAAGAGTCAGACACAACTGAGTGACTGAACCAAACAGAGAGGGTTACATTTTTATTTTGGATTTTCTGAAAGCAAAAACTAACAACTCATCTTTTACTTAAATAAGAGAAAGGAAAGAAAAGTGAAGTCACTCAGTCATGTCCGACTCTTTTCAACCCCATGGACTGTAGCCTACCAGGCTCCTCTGTCCATGGGATTTTCCAGGCAATAGTACTGGAGTGGATTGCCATTTTCTTCTCCAGGGGATCTTACCAACACAGGGATCGAACTCAGATCTCCCACATTGTAGACAGACGCTTTACTGTCTGAGCTACCAGGGAAGTCCTCCAAATAAGAGAAGACCAATGCATTTTTCTAAAGGATACTTTACCACATGTCTGCTAAAGGTCAGGTTGAGACAAAGCCCCTGTCTCCCTCCTACCGTTTCCTGCGGTCAGCCTGAATCTGATACCTAACTGCCAGTATGTGGTCAACAAAGAGCTCAGAAATTAGTGTTCTTTTAGTGAGGTGACATACAAAGATATTCACAATTCTGGGAATGACAAACAACTAATTTCATATCAGCTTCAGAATTGGGAAGAAACTATTGGGTTGGCCAAAAAGTTCATTCAAGTTTTCCATAAGATGTTATAAGAAACCCAAATAAACATTTTAGCCAACTCAATACACACAATGATTGTTTGCCATTCATTTGCCATTTAGTGATAAGAAGCAAGGTAGTCTGGTGAAGTTAGCTATAGAGTGGACTTCAGTCAACAAGGAAAATCTGGGGTTAGACACTAGTTTGGAGCCTTCTTGAGCATCACAATCAGGGATTGGGGTATAACTGAAAAGGATATTTTTATTCCAGGAAACACCATGTTAGATTATCAATGAATCATGTTACTTTTTTTCTCCCAAGAGATCCCTTCATCATATGAGGCTAAGATTCAAGAACATTTCCCTCTTTTTCAAAGTTCACTTCTATTTTTTAAATTTTTTAAATTTAAATATATTTATTTTAATTGGAGGCTAATTACTTTACAATATTGTATTGGTTTTGCCATACATCAACATGAATCCTGAACCCCCCTCCAACCTCCCTCCCCATCCATCCCTCTGGGTCATCCCAGTGCACAAGTTCACTTCTAACACTTCAAAGATATGCCATTCTGTAGGTTCAACATGTCAGTTGCTAAGTGTGTGTGTGTGTTACAGTCTTTCAATTGCAACTGATAAAAACACACTCAAGAAACCAGAAGAATCTATAATCTCATGTAATTGTTTGTGGGTGGTGGGTAGACTGTCCAGGGAATAAATCTTACTTAGGCACCACTGAGTTCTGGGCTTCAAACAACATTATGAGGATACTTCTTTCACTTTCCTGAGTTAGCTCCATTCTCAAGCAGTCTCCTCCCATGTCGTGTCAAAGATACCAGGTTGATAGTAGCTCTAGGCTTCCGTAATCCTCACACTGCCACTTCTATTGAAAAGAGTGTCTTACTCAACTGTTAAAGCAGAAGTCCAGGGCTCTGATGTCTTAGCATGCCTGCAACTCTTAACATCAATGTGCCTAGGGAGGTGGGACTCTTTGATAATCGAAAGACTAGCTCATCTGCTTAAATTTGTATTGGTGATGAAAGGGTTTCCCACAAGAAATAACTGTTCAGTTAGCTGAAAGGTGAAAGGAAAGCATAATGGGAAGCCAATAATTCTATGTTGCTTAGAAGATTAAGGGTATGCATGTGAAGGTAAATATTTGAGAGTGGAATTTTGGACTAATAGAGAAAGACATGTCTTCATCAGAGTTTAAAATGAGCAAACAAAAAGCATACCCAATCTTTTTTAGCAGAATATCCTTTTGTATACTTAGTTGAGAAGTTCTCCTTCCAGTAAATTTTGCTTATAATCAAACCACTTTTATTTCTCCTGAAATTAATTGAAACAGAAATGTACTTTATTGTTATGACACAAATAGGTAATTTCTATAATGCATGTTATTGATTGAGTTTTCTAAATCTGTTTTTACAACTTGAAGCTGATTACAAAGGTGAGTCTGACAACAATGGGAATAAAATTCTTTAAAAGCAATCTCATGTGGTCACACACATTATTTTGTTGTAATGGGATTCTGTTAATATCAATATATTTCTGTAAATCGCCTTCTCAATTCACATGATCAAAAGAAAATAGAAGGGAAATATAATCCCCCAGTAGTTAATTAGCACATAAAAAACTATATTTGAAAACAGAAGGAGAGAAAGAGATGTGCTATTTTCTTACCATTTCAATTCCTTTGGGTTCTATAAACTTGTTGGGTATTATACACATAACAAGATTAACTTCAATTCATATACCTCTGATTTGTTATTTTTCTATACAATGGACAAATGAAAACATTATTTTAGACACGTAGGCATACATATATAATGGTATACAGTTAACTTATATTTGTATATACACACATGCATACTTCCCCATGCATGTGTTGAACGTTGTCACACATTCACAGCCCAGGAGAGCTGGGAGGTTAAAGGTTTGGCCAGTGAGCGTTGGAACACAGTGCTGTAAATGCTTTCAGCCAAATAGCATTTTTCTAGACACTGAGCAGAGAGTGTTCTCTGATTCATTGTTTTCCCACAGCAGCTCTCTGCCATTTATTTTGTTCTCTGAAAAACATTTCTGACCCAAAATGAAAAGACATTGGGAAATAAAATAAGATGTAAATTTGATAGTGCAAATCTGTCCAAAGATACACAGAAAATGTTTGACTGGGGTGTAAGGTAACTTGAAAGAGACAGTATAGTCTACTGAGGATGAAATGCACTGGTCAGTTAGTGTTTGATGGCAATCAGTTGGCATTAGAAAGACAAGTATCTATAATCATCATTATAGACTAGTGACTAAAATAACACTTATTTACATAATAGATGAAGAAATATCAGAGATATGTTGTAATTTAAAGGTATCTGAAGAAAATAAGAGGATATTTTTAGTACCTAGAAGATAGCTACCACAAGAAAACCAGTAAAACATAGTTACTCAGTCGTGTCCAACTCCTTGTGACCCTATAGACTGTAGCCCAACAGGCTCCTCTGTCCATGGAATTCTCCAGGCAAAAATGCTGGAGAAGGTAGCCATTCCCTTCTCCAGGGGATCTTCCGACCCAGGGATTGAACCTGTGCATTCTGCATTGCAGGCAGATTCTTTACTGTTTGAGCCACTGGGGAGGCTATGTGTGTGTATATAAATACACACACACACACACACACACACATATATATAATTGAATCAAGTATTTGTCAGTTGAAAGCAAATTGTTCTTATTTAGAGGGAATTCAGAGATTCATGAGTAAAGGATAAGGAAAATTAAGGAAAAATGATTTCCAATTGTCAGAGTATATAATCACAAATCAGAGTAATTTTATGACTAATAAGTAGATCTAAAATATTATTAGTAATGACTTACATTATCAGCATATGTTTTATAATTTATGAAATGTCTTTTGCCATTACTGCTGCTGCTGCTGCTAAGTCGCTTCAGTTGTGTCCGACTCCGTGCGACCCCATAGATGGCAGCCCCCTAGGCTCCTCCGTCCCTGGGATTCTTCAGGCAAGAACACTGGAGTGGGTTGCCAAGTCCTTCTCCAATGCATGAGAGTGAAAAGTGAAAGTGAAGTCACTCAGTCGTGTCCGACTCTTAGCGACCCGATGGACTGCAGCCTACCAGGCTCCTCCGTCCATGGGATTTTCCAGACAAGAGTACTGGAGCGGGTCGCCATTGCCTTCTCCATTACTAAGTATAAAAATATTTCTGTGAGCCATTTGATATTTTCAAAACATAAAAGCAGACTTCTTTTCACTGAGAAGCTACTTGTGAATACCTTGTTAAAGTGACCATTTGCCTCATTTTTCTTTAATACATTCTTATATAAACTTTGCTGAAAGCAAAGTAAATCTATAAATGACCTTTTTTTAATAATAGTATTAATTACAGTCACATTCTGTCTTGGTTTAATGCAGCTACAGAAATTCCTTTTAATTTCAACAAAAGAGGAAAGAAATGAAACCAGGGACTCTGCAGTCTGCATTTCTTTTACCTCCTTCCAATTTTTATGAAAATGAAGTAGCACTTTAATCACAACTTTATTATTTATCCTTAATCAAATGCAACTGTAATTTCTAATTATTATTCATCTTAATAATTAATGAAATTATATTGGGAGAGTTTCTGTCATATGTATAGACTGCTCTCAAACTGTCTAATATAATTATTAATGAAAAAAGAGCCATAATGAAATGGAACTTTGCAAATGTTTTGAGTTCACATTTACACAAGCGGGATGCTGTGGATCATTGGCATTAATTGATGATGACCTGAGATCAAAGGCAGAGCCCTATGGAACTCCAGCTTTCAAGGTAGCATAATAAGTCTGAAATGTCAAATGAAATCTTCCAAAAATGAAATTTAAGCTACAATAATGGCCCATCAAAACTGTCAAGCTGGCTATCCAAGTGATATGTATATGATTGATGATTTCTAAAGCTCTAGGAAAGTGAAATAATTCTAGACAAAAGGCCAAAAGCAAATCCTTAAGTCCAATTACAAAAAAGTAAATTTACCAAAGCTGTCAGCAACACACAGTCACTGACCTTACCAGGAAACAAAAAGATGAAAACAAAAGAAAGATCAGTGAATAAAACTACTAAATAACCATTTTAATCAGGAAACTATAATTCACCTGTTATCCTATATA
The DNA here is from genome assembly GCF_032405125.1 of Capricornis sumatraensis. Lineage (NCBI taxonomy): Eukaryota > Metazoa > Chordata > Mammalia > Artiodactyla > Bovidae > Capricornis > Capricornis sumatraensis. The sequence continues at coordinate 35,172,874 of NC_091085.1, read as the reverse complement.
CACCTGTGTATAAAGCTCTAAATCTCAGAGTCTAGTGTAGAATATACCACTGTTGAAAGCATAAAAGCTCAAAGGTACAGATTTGGCATCCAGCAGAGAATGACAAGTTAGAAGAGCACAGGAAGCTGCAGTGATGGCAAATTCCTGATTATATAAAAGTAATTAGTGTATTTCTGGTCAGAACAATCCTGTTTCTATAACAGTTCGTTGGAATTAATAATAATAAGACTTAAAAAAAAATCCTTAACGTATGTCTCCAACTCTACTGCAAGCATTAAAAATAGAACTGTGAAATCTTCATGAAGCCTGTGAGTTGAGCATTCACTGCTTCACTTCTGAGACAGAGAGGAGGCAAAAGACAAGCTTGTGGAGGATATTTAATTAAAGTCAGAAAGACTTTTAATGTAGAAAAATTAGTTCAGTGAAAAATCTCTTTTCTTTTCCACTAAATCAGAAGTAGTTTAAACACTGAAATGAAAACTGGAAAAAGAGGGGAAAAAGAATTCCTTAATTGGGCTAGACTTTTCCATTGTGCTTCTGGAATTCTGACCCTTTAATGCTTTCTGTGTGTTGGATACCAGGCTGTATACATTGACTAAGAAAAAGTGTATATGACATGGGGTCCGTCACCAAAATACTTAAAGGGATAAACAAGTGTGTTAATCAGCACATATGATAAAATGTGATACAATTTAATATGTTAAAAAGGACAACAGAAGCATTAAAATCTTCCTTTCCTTGTATTGTAGATATATCAAGGGAACTTTCAAAGAGGAAATGTTATTTGAACGTTTTCATGATAGTTTGAAATTTATCAGAGAATCTATAGAATATACTTAAACAGGAAGAAAATTTGAAAGGCATTGACATGCATAGATAATTAGAAATGACAAATTTGAAGCTTATTTTCTATTATGTTTCCACAAATTGAATATTTCATGCAATTGGTAGTCAGCTATATGTGATGAACAAGTATAACAAGCAAATGGAATAATAACTCTTGAAGAAACAGTGATTATATTTAAAATTAAGTCAGTCTTGACCACAAGGCCAACAATATGCACGAGGTAGGTTACTAAGAGGGCACCAGACTTCCCTCCACAGTTATTTAATAATTACTAAGCAGGATGTGGTAAATGAGAAGGTCATAGACTCTGACTTATTAATACAATGGGGGTAGTTGATTTCTTCTAAGTAGTCTCTGCATACTCATACGGGGCCAAAACCTTGAGTGGAAATCCTAAAGAAGAAGGTTTTCTGCCAGCGGAGATTCTGGAAGTTAATGATGACCTATGAGATGTCACTACATGGTTTTAATGGGATGGCATGAAATTGAATTCATAGGAGAAGTGCCTCTGTAAGAACAGAAAAAATATGCAAAAATTCTAAGGCACTGGGAAATGTTAAATTAGATTCTTGACCATTATTCTTCAGTCCTATTGTGGAGAAAGATCTTAAAAGCTTAAAATGTTTTATTTTTCTGGTTCATTGAGTACCTTTACTTTTCATTTTGTTAAAATATTTTTCTGGTACTCAGTAGAACCTTAATTTAATCAATGAATCCATTTTATAGCTGAGCTACTATATTGTCCATATGTTGTCTGGTCTTTATTTAAAACATAAGAGCAAAAATATATATGAGTGGCTTTCTCTGTTAAAGATACATTTCACATTTGCATCTCTTGGTCTTCAAATATAACAGATATAAACTTTCCATTGTACTTTCTAGTTTTCACTAACAGGAAATAAATTGGATTTGAATTCATGTGATAAGAAAATGCTTGATTTTCAGGCAGAAAATTTGGTTGAATACTCTTTTAGCTTGGGGTCCCTCCAGAGCAGACATTGAAGCAAAGAGTTGTTTTTATTTGCAAACATCAACCAGGAAATGGAAGTGAGGATTAGAGAAGAGTAAGACTAGGATAGAAGAGAGGCCGAACAAAGATGGGACGGGTTATAAAGATTCTAAGAGATTCCCTTGGCACCATGTGAGAAGCCTTATGAAACGTGTCTTGGAAGTTTTCACTCAGGTCCCAAAAGGTGGAAATGTTTATTGATTGGTCCTTATCATTCATAGTTCAACAGTAGTGTCATAAATTTCTGGATGGGGTACATTGCGAGAGCAAAGTAGATTCCTATGGATTCCCCACACTATGGCTCAGAGAAGCCCAGGAGGGACAAGTAATGTAGATGGTTCAGGCCTGAGTCAAGGCTGGTAGCTGGAATAGGGGAAGGGCCAAGAACTGGGAACAAGAAGTGCCTAAAGTAGAGGTGGTGTGTTCTTGAACATAGAAAGAAAATGATCTAGAAAAAATAGATGGGCAAATTTACAAGTATTGCAAAATATACTTTGTAGAGAAATATAGAAGTATGGGAAAGTTCTAAACTGTTCTCATTTTCAATTAATTCCGATGACCACATTTTCATCACCCTGTCTTTAAGGAGGAAGTCTAGATTCTTTCATCTTTCTTTATACTTTTAAAACTCATTGAATTTATTCAAACATGATTGTGTTAATATAGGTTGTACTCATATTAGGGCTTCCCAGGTGGGGCTAGTGATAAAAAAAAAAAAAAAAAAAAAAAACCAGCCTGCCAATGCAAGAATCATAAGAGATGCAGGTTCAATCCCAGGGTGAGTAAGATCCCCTGGAGGAGGAAATGGCAACTCACTCCAGTATTCTTGCTTGGAGAATCCCATGGACAGAGGGGCCTGGCAGACTACAGTTCTTGCAGTGGCAAAAGAATCAGACATGACTGAAGTGATTTAGCATGCACTCACACACATACTCATATTAACTTCATTTAGAAGTTAAAACAGAAATTGTAAAGTGGATTGAGTACGTTTAAAACTGAAAACAGTAAACATGTTTCAAGTTAATCATGATAATAATTTTACGAAAAATAACTGTATTTCCCAAAACAAGAAATAGTGAAAAGACTCTCACTGTTACATGGTCCCTTCAATGTCTGGATTTATAGAAGACAATTGGTTTCTTATATCTCCTTTACATTCGGTCAGATGAAGTATTACATGCTATGGATTCCCTAGAAAATGCCATTGTTCACTCCTGGGAGTGAAAATGAAAAAGGTGAATGAAATCTTAATATTATTGTGAAAATTATCCTTGTAGATTACATGGTTTAATTTTAGAAACTCCCAGAGGATTTGGATGTTACTTTGAGAACCAATGACCTATACATATATGTGCAGCCCAATCTACCTCATTTGTTAGCGTTATGGCACCATGACTTTAAATATTACCATTGCCCCCAAACAGCCTCTAGACTCCTAACTTTCCACTCACCATTCCCTCCCCACTCTCATCTTTCTTTATAGTATTGTCGCTTGTCTAAATCCTTTCAATTCCCTTCAGGAAACATTCCACAAAACTTCTGTTTAGCAAGCATCATTTTCTTCTGGCTTGTGACTTATTTCCATTTTGCCTCCCTCACTACTTTACTTTAAAGGCTGCATGCCCTCTAACTGATGTTGTGCGTGTGTAGACATGTCCGGCTCTTTGCAACCCTATGGGCTGTCAGCCAGATTCTACTGTCCATGGGATTCTCCAGCCAATAATACTGGTGTGGGTTGCCATTTCCTCCTGAAGGGCATCTTCCTGAACCAAGGATCAAACCTGCATCTACTGCATCAGCAGGCAGATTCTTTACCTCTGCACCACCTGGGAAGCCCCCTAGCTTCCCAGATTGGTCAATAAATAATACCTGTTGAAATAATGATATCTGTTTTCACTGTGTTGTTTGCCTGTCTGAGAGCATGTGAAGCAACAAATCTCTCATCTATGCATTTCATTTTTGATGGCTTTACTATTATAGACTGAGGCTTTAAACCTGGAAGAGAAGACTTACATGTGTGAGCAAGGTTATCAGATCAGTCAAATGATGTAGCTGGCTAACACAGCTCTTTGTTTTCCTTAAGCCCATCCAATTATTGTTTATGCTACTTGGAATAGAGTTTTATTAGGGGTTAAGTCTAGTCAAGGCTATGGTTTTTCCTGTGGTCACGTATGGATGTGAGAGTTGGACTGTGAAGAAGGCTGAGCTCCAAAGAATTGATGCTTTTGAACTGTGGTGTTGGAGAAGACTCTTGAGAGTCCCTTGGACTGCAAGGAGATCCAACCAATCCATTTTGAAGGAGATCAGCCCTGGGATTTCTTTGGAAGGAATGATGCTAAAGCTGAAACTCCAGTACTCTGGCCACCTCATGCAAAGAGTCGACTCATTGGAAAAGACTCTGATGCTAGGAGGGATTAGGGGCAGGAGGAGAAGGGGACAATAGAGGATGAGATGGCTGGATGGCATCACCGACTCGATGGACGTGAGTCTGAGTGAATTCTGGGAGTTGGTGATGGACAGGGAGGCCTGGTATGCTGCGATTCCTGGGGTCACAAAGAGTTGGACACAACTGAGTGACTGAAATGAGCTGAACTGAAGTGAAGACTGGAGAAGACAGTTTATTCAATGCAAAGACAATACTTGTAGTTCGTAATTAGTAACTAAGTATCTCTCACCAGCTTTCAGGGATGGCTGATTTTGGATTTTTGCAGGAGACTGAAATATTATTGAACTTGTGAGTGAAAAGATTAATTTCACACTGTGGTTCTGCTGATGCACAGCATGGCTCAGACTCTGATGAACTGTCAGGTAGCTGGTCCGTGGTTGGCATAGACCAGAAACTACCAAGAAGCAGAGATGCTCAGTTTTTCCTTATTCTGTGAATATCTGAACATAGCTGAAATTAAAAGGAAGATAACCAAAATCACTGCAGATGGTGATTGCAGCCATGAAATTAAAAGACGCTTCTCCCTGGAAGGAAAATTATGACCAACCTAGATAGCAAATTGAAAAGCAGAGATATTACTTTGCCAACAAAGGTCCATCTAATTAAGGCTATGGTTTTTCCAGTGGTCATGTATGCATGTGAGAGTTGGACTGTGAAGAAAGCTGAGTGCCGAAGAATTGATGCTTTTGAACTGTGGAGTTGGAGAAGACTCTTGAGAGTCCCTTGGACTGCAAGGAGATCCAACAAGTCTATCCTAAAAGATATCAGTCCTGGGTGCTCACTGGAAGGACTGATGCTGAAGCTGAAAGTCCAATACTTTGGCCACCTCATGAGAAGAGTTGACTCATTGGAAAAGACTCTGATGCTGAGAGGGATTGGGGACAGGAGGAGAAGGGGACGACAGAGGATGAGATGGCTGGATGGCATCACTGACTCAATGGACGTGAGTTTGGGTGAACTCCGGGAGTTGGTGATGGACAGGGAGGCCTGGTGTCCTGTGATTCATGGGGTCGCAAAATTCGGACACGACTGAGCGACAACCGAACTGAACTGAACTCTATTGCCCCATAATTCAAAGATTGCCTAATCATGACCATCTTGATGCTTATACCTATACTAATTTCTTCTCATACATAGGTCCTACAACCACACACACACACACACACACACGTTTCCATGGTAGCTCAGCTGGTAAATAATCTGCCTGCATTACAGGAAACCTGGGTTTGATTTCTGTGTTAGAAAGATCCTCTGGAGGAGGGCATGGCAACCTACTTCAGTATTCTTGCCTAGAGAATCCCCATGGACAAAGGAGCTTGAGAGGCTACAGTCCATGGGGTCACAGAGTCAGACCTGACTGAATGACTAAGCACAAACCACCACATAAATATATCTCAGTCAGTTCAGTTCAGTTGCTCAGTTGTGTCTGACTCCTTGCGACCACATGGACTGCAGCACGCCAGGCTTCACTGTCCATCACCAACTCCCAGAGCTTGCTTCAACTCATGTCCAGCAAGTTGGTGATGCCATCCAACCATCTCATCCTTTGTTGTCTCCCTCTCCTCCTGTCTTCAATCTTTCCCAGCATCAGGGTCTTTTCAGTCAGTAAGTCCTTCGCATCAGGTGGACAAGGTATTAGAGCTTCAGCATTGGTCCTTCCAATGAATATTCAGGACTGATTTCCTTTAGGATTGACTGGCTTGATCTCCTTGCAGTCCAAGGGACTGTCAAGAGTCTTTTCCAACACCACAGCTCAGAAACATCAATTCTTCAGTGCTCAGGTTTCTTTATGCTCCAACTCTCACTACATGAGTACTGGAAAAACCATGACTTTGACTATATATATATATATATATATATATATATATATATATATATATATATATATATATATTCACAATGACATAGAAAAGAAAGTGCATATGTATATATTTCCCCATCTGACTGTGAAAGAACAATTTTAAAACAGAAATGCTCTTTAATCAAGAACTAGCCAAACTGAAAAGTTTAGCATAGTTGAATGCAGTGAGCTTGTAAGTGCCCACGTTTTTCACAAGTGATCCTCACTGCCCGTTCATTAATCCTTCTTACAGTCGCTTTACAGAGAAGGTGCACTTCAGTGAATCTGGATACTAATTAATTTCAAAGCTGTAATGCACAGCAAAAGGATATAACATTAAAATAACAGGATTAGTTAGATTAAATGACAGTTCAATAGGAAAGGAACTTTTAAATTCCATTTGCAGATTAATCTGCAGAGAAAAGCCTTACTGACTTCAGGTACACGCAGAGTGACAGATAAGATATCTCAGTGTTTTGGTTAATATGTTTTTGTGTAGTTCTAAGCATATGCTGCTATAGCTTGGACATTTGGATCCTCTCAAGTTATTTAATGAAATTCATTCACTTAAAATATTAATAGATTCACCAAGAAGGCTTGTTTTATTCATTATAAAATACTTCTGATGCAAATATTATGGGAAAGTAGGACTTTGGGGGAAGCAGACAGAAATAACGGAGAAGGCAATGGCACCCCTCTCCAGTACTCTTGCCTGGAAAATCCCATGGGTGGAGGAACCTGGTGGGCTGCAGTCCATGGGGTCGCTAAGAGTCAGACACGATTGAGCGACGTCACTTTCACTTTTCACTTTCATGCATTGGAGAAGGAAATGGCAACCCACTCCAGTGTTCTTGTCTGGAGAATCCCAGGGACGGGGGAGCCTGGTGGGCTGCCGTCTGTGGGGTCGCACAGAGTCGGACACGACTGAAGCAGCAGCAGCTGCAGCAGCAGCAGACAGAAATAAAATCTGAGAGAAATAAAAGTGCTGTTTTATTATTGCTTTTTATTTGCAATAAATTAACAAATATTTATTTACTCCACTCCGTGACCACCTCTTTTTTCTATGCTTTTGTTTTAAACTTACTGTCTCTAGTATGTCATCTCCCACAATTCAAGTATCTTACTGAAACTATTGTTCCATTTATTCACTACTTTTTGCTCTCTCTCACCTTCTTCAATCCTTTCAATCCTTTTTTTAAACTACAATTTAAATTAATAGTAGGTAGCTTCAAGAGGCCCTTAAAGCTTTGCAGTAATCACTTTGTATTTCCCAAGTCACTTCCCATTCCAACTCTCTTAAATAAGTAGTTCATGTCTTCTTTCTCCTCAGTTTTTCCAATACTTTTTCCCTTATCTTTAACCTCAATTTTTACTTTGTAATCACTGAGAAAAAGGAAGCTGCCAGAATAGAACTTTTACCAAGATGGTTATGCACCTGCCAAACCTATGCTAGTATTCTTTCCCTTTCTTTAGACACCACAGATGAACCATCTGTGCTCCTAGCTAACACCAAGCACTACTCTTGTGCACTAGATATCAGCTTCCTTGTCTTCTGAGTTACAATTAATCTCTTCCCTCTTCTCAGCCTCAGATTTCTTTCTCTGTTGGACGATTATTATTAGCACACAAACATGCTGCTAGTCCTTCTACTTGAGAAGAACCCTTGCTTGGTTAGACTTTTCAGTTCAGTTCAGTCGCTCAGTCGTGTCCGACTCTTTGCAACCCCATGAATCGCAGCATGCCAGGCCTCCATGTCCATCACCAACTCCCGAAGTTCACTCAGATTCATGTCCATCGAGTCAGTGATGCCATCCCTAATACCCTGTTTATTTTCTCCAATTAACAGTAAAGCTCCTCAACAGAATTTCCTAATCTTTCCTAACTCAGTGATAACTCTTGCTCTATGTATGTATTCTTGTGAACCCATTTAAACCCAATACTCAACATGCAGAACTGCTGAACACAATGGAACTTTAAAAGGCATATCTGTGGTATTAAACCTCATTGTACAGGGAGGGAGGCGGGAGGGGGGTTCAGGATGGGGAACACGTGTACACCTGTGGCAGATTCATGTTGATGTATGGCAAAACCAATATAATATTGTAAAGTAATTAGCCTTCAATTAAAATAAATAAATTTATATTTAAAAATGTTAACAAATTGCTTTGTTTATAATTGAGGCTGACTTTCAAAATTCCAGAAATTGCTTGACTGCTCAAGCTTGGTTACTTTCTAATGGCTGTTAAGCCAATCAGTAGGCAATACATAGAGATATCTAGAGACTGATTTCATTTTCCTACACTAGAAAGTACATATGTCTGTCATGTTAAGTCAGGTAAAGAATGCATGGAGATTACATTGGAAACTATTTAATGAAATCTTTTGTTTCCATTGAAAATTAAGTTAAGAGATTCTGCCAATGTTTTAATTAAAAATGAAAATGGTGAGTGTACCTAAACTGTTACAGTTACTCACTTGAGTCTCCTATGTCCATCTGGTAACAAATCTAAACTATTCTCTGCCATGGCAAAGGATGAACAACATCTGAGAATTTGCATTCATTCAATGAGTATATATTGATTACTTATTAGGTGCTGACTGTAAAGGGATAGCATGATATGATCCCAAATATATATTGTTCATGTTGGTTCAGCTTGCAATGTGTCATGTTATTTGAGGGTTAAACTCTAAAACTTTGTGAAGTTACAGAACTAATCAAATGTAAAAATAAAGTAGTATGTTTAGCCAGGGCTTTGTAATAAAGAGACTAGATTAGAAGAGTTGTTTCAGTAGATATATATTCTTCTGAATTCACTCATTACTTGCACTGAATAGATTATTTTTTTTTCTCCTTTGCTGAGCTTCATCTAACAGCTGCACACGTTTCTTTTGGCTTCTCTCTTTTAATCAAAAATTTTTATTTTACTCACTTTAGTTTACTCAAACCCTGTCTGAATAAAGAATTAATGGTTCTCTGTATCTCACTCCCCCGCCTCCCCTTTTTGGACAAGGGAGACATTACACAAGAGCAGAAAGGCTTCATGTGGGTCAAAAGTCAGGGGATAATGCCAGGCCATAACAAGCCTTGCTCCTCCCAGGAGCCTTCACTTCAAATCCATCTGGGTGAGAGGTGTGTGCACACCCAGGTTCCCAGAGTAGGTCAGGTATAAAAAAAGAAAAGATAATCGGCTAAGGGTAGACAAAGACCTGGAAGAAGTGACCTGTATAAATGACTTAACCGCCTCTTTATTGTGCTTCTCCCCCTAGGGGGACGCTACACCCTTCCTCTCCAGATGTGCATCCCTCTGCCTGGCATGTATCTTAACTAAACAAATCATTTCTCGGCAAGCTCTCCCACTTGCTGTTATGCTATGTTTCTAGAAATAAACTTTGTACCTGCATTTACAGCTTTTTGCCTCCAGGATAAATGCATTTTTACTGGGGGCAAAGATCCAGGGGTAAAAGTAGCTTTTAGCCTCTAGCCCTTGCTTGTCTGGTGGTGATGAGTCCTGGTTTTCATCCAGGCAACCAAGGTTCAATTCCTAGGGAAGGACTTAAGATCTTGTTTTGTGCCACAACTCACTGCTGCCTCACTGAGATCAGAAGCAAAAGAGAGAAATTAAAGGAGACTCTTGGTCAATTTTAGAAACTGAATAATTGCACTCTTAAAAAGAGGAGAGATGTTTGACATTTGTTCTGATCAGTGATTTCATATAGTCACAGCAACCAGGAAGAAGATATCCACAGAAAATTCTAAAAGGACACAAAAGGTAGAGAGTTATGTAATTTCAACATTACTAAACATATTCCTGTACACAAGTTAGTCAAACAAGATGGAACAGAAATCATTTGATTACAATAGTATGTTCATATCTTTAATTTACTTACATATTACATAGTAATAATAATCTATAATGTCTTATTTTCTTATTGAGAAAAGACATTCGTTCATTTTCTCACATTTTCCAAGTTGATTTTGTGCCCTTTGGGCAGTTCTATCACAATTCTGGTAGTTTTAATTCATTTTTGAGGAAGAGGGAATTACTTTACGACAGTGAGTGGGCTCATCTATAAGCTACTCCCTTTCCCATTTTGCTCTGCTTATGGTGACTTTGAACTACCCTGGCCTTTTTCCCCTATTATGTTATAATAGACAGCCATTCATACAACCAGTAAGCCTAGCCTCTTCTGGTGGTTTGCCTGACATAGTGACTAGCTCAGATTGTTCATCAACACAACTGTACCAGAACCAATGCTAATTCCAACACCACATCCTTCTATCCACATTAGGAAAGGAGTACTTCAGGTTTGTATATTGTCACCTTACATATTTAACTTATATGCAGAGTACATCATGCAAAATACTGGGTTGGATGAAGCACAGGCTGGAATCAAGATTGCTGGGAGAAATATCAATAACCTCAGCTATGCAGATGACACCATCCTTATGGCAAAAAGTGAAGAGGAACTGTATAGCCTCTTGAAGAAAGTGAAAGAAGAGAGTGAAAAAGCTGGTTTAAAACTCAAAATTCAAAAAACTAAGATCATGGCATCCAGTCCCATCATTTCATGGCAAATAGATGGGGAAACAATGGAAACAGTGACAATTTTTTTGGACTCCAAAATCACTGCAGATGGTGATTACAGCCATGAAATCAAGAGATGCTTGCTCCTTGGAAGAAAAGCTATGGAAAACCTAGACAGCATATTAAAATGCAGAGACATTACTTTACCAACAAAGGTACGTCTAGTCAGAGCTATGGTTTTTCTAGTAGTCATGTATGCATGTGAGAGTTGGACCATAAGTAAAGCTGAGTGCTGAAGAATCAATGATTTTGAGCTATGGTGTTGAAGACTCTTGAGAGTCCCTTGGACTGCAGGGAGATAAAGCCAGTCAATCCTAAAGGAAATCAGTAATGAATATACATTGGAAGGACTTATGCTGAAGCTGAAGCTCCAATACGTTGTCCACTTGATGCAAAGAACTGACTCATTGGAAAACACCCTGAAGCTGAGAAAGATTGAAGGCAGGAGGAGAAGGGGATGACAGAGGATGAGATGGTTGGATGGCATCACCAACTCATTGAACACGAGTTTGAGCAAGCTCTGGGAGTTGGTGATGGACAGGGAAGCCTGGCGTGCTGCAGTCCATGGGGTCAAAAAGAGTAGGACACGACTGAGCGACTGAACTGAGCTGACCCTTCTATCAAGTCTATTGCTGCATTTGTCAAGTTGCTGCTTTGCTGTGAAAAGGGATTCTTCCAGCTGTCTACCACGTTCCAGTGACCTGAGAAACAGGGTCTCCATAGCATAGCTTTTCTATTCTCCTTACTATTGCTCTTCTGTGAGTGAGAAAGGGCTGACGTTGAAAATAATTATTTACCCAAAGCAAGTTCTTGGTTGCTGTTCTTACTCAAAACTATTCTTTAGTCACTCTTTACTATAAGTTTTATGGTAACTCATCTCACTACTAAAATTTTTTCCTCGAATTTTCTTTTCTGCTATAATTGTCCTGGGTTTATAATCCCAGTTTCCCTTGGCATGTATCCACTACCTGTATTTATTCCTTTCAGTCTTCCAATGTCCAGGGCATATCTGGAAATTGTATATTTAAAGCAAGAAGTAAAATGCCATCACAGGCTAGATAGATAAAAGAGAGTATGTTGAATTTGGATACAAAGAAATCTGTATTCCAGCTCTGTAGTTTAGTAGCTGCATATAACTGAGCAATTTTTAAACCATCTTGATGTTCAGTCATTCAATTGTGTCCAAATCTATGCGACCCCATGGACTACAGCACACCATGCTTTCCTATCATTCACTGTTTCCTGGAGTTTGCTCAAACTCATGTCCATTGAGTTGATGATGCCATACAAATATCTCATCATCTGTCACCCCCTTCTCCTCTTGCCCTCAGTCTTTTCCAGGATCAGGGTCTTTCCCGGTAAGTTGGCTCTTTGTGTCAAGTGGCCAAAGTATTGGAGCTTCGACTACTCCATCAGCCCTTTCAATGAATGTTCAGGGTTAATTTCTTTTAGGATTGACAGGTTTAATCTCCTTGCAGTCCAAGGGATTCTCTCTCTTTTCCAGCACCACAGTTCAAAAGCATCAGTTATTCAATGCTCAGATTTCTTTATGGTCCATCTCTCACATCCATACATGACTACTGTGGAAACCATATCTTTGACTATATGGATTTTTGTCAGTAAAGTGATGTCTCTGACTTTTAATATGCTGTCTAGGTTTAGTATAGCTTTTCTTCCAAGGAGCAAATGTTTTTAATTTCATGACAGTAGTTACCACTCACAGTCGTTTTGGAGCCCAAGAAAATAAAGCCTGTCACTTTTTCCTAATTTTCCCTATTCATTTGCCATGAAGTGATGGAGCTGTATTCCATGATCTTAGTTTTTTGAATGTTGAGTTTAAAGTGAGCTTTTTCACTCTCTTCTTTCACCCTTATCAAGAAGCTCTTTAATTTCTCTTTGCTTTCTGCCATTATGGTGATGTCATCTGCCTATCTGAGGTTATTGGTATTTCTGCCGGCAATCTTGATTCCAGCTTGAGCTTCATTGAGCTCAGCTTTCACACGATGTACTCTGCATGTAAGTTAAATAAGCAGGGTGACAATATACAGCCTTGACATACTCCTTTCCCAATTTGGAACCAGTCCATTGTTCCATGTCTGGTTCTAACTGTTGCTTCTTGACCTACATACTGTTTTCTCAGGAGGCAGGAGAGGTGGTCTGCTATTCCCATCACTTAAATAATTTTCCTCAGTTTGTTGTGATCCACACAGTCAAAGGATTTGGCACAGTCAATGAATAAGATGTAGATGTTTTTCTGGAACTCTCTTGCTTTTGCGATGATCCAACAGATGTTGGCAATTTGATCTCTGGTTCCTCTGCTTTTTCTAAATCCAGCTTGAACATCTGAAAGTTCTAGATTCACATACCAGTGAGGCCTAGCTTTGAGGATTTTGAGCATGTCCTTGCTAGCATATGAAATGAATGCAATTGAGTGGTAGTTTGAACATTCCTTGTCATTACCCTTCTTTGGGACTATAATGAAAACTGACCTTTTCCAGTCCTGTGACCACTGCTGAATTTTCCAAATTTTCTAGCATATTGAGTACAGCACTTTAACTGCATCATCTTTTAGGATTTGAAATAGCTCAGCTGGAATTATACCATCTCCACCAACTTGTTCATAGAAATGCTTCCTAAGGCCCACTTGACTTCACACTCCATAGTGTCTAGCTCTATGTGAGTGATCATAGCATTGTGGTTATATGGACCTTCAAGACTCTTTTTGTACATGTCTTTTGTGTATTCTTATCACATCTTCTTAATATCTTCTGCTTCTATTAGGTCCATATCATTTCTGTCCTTTATTGTGCCCATCTTTGCATGAAATGTTCCCTTGGTATCTCTAATTTTCTTGAAGAGATCTCTAGTCTTTCCCATTCTACTGTTTTTCTCTATTTCTTTGCACTGATCACTGAGTAAGACTTTCTTATCTCTCCTTGGTATTATTTGGAACTCTGCATTTAATGGGTATATCTTTCCTTTTCTCCTTTACCTTTTGCTTCTCTTCTTTTCTCAGCTATTTTAAGGCCTCCTCAGACAACCATTTTGCCTTTTGCATTTCTTTTTCTTGGCAACGGTTTTGGTCACTGCCTCCTATACAGCGTCATGAACCTCCGCCCACAGTTCTTCAGGCACTCTGTCTATCACATCTAATCCCTTGAATCTATTTGTCACTTCCACTGTATAATCATAAGGGATTTGATTTAGATCATACCTGACGGCGTAGTGATTTTCCCTACTCTTTTCTATCTAAGTCTGAATTTTGAAATAAGGAGTTCATGATCTGAGCCACAGTCAGCTCCTGGTCTTGTTTTTTGCTGACTGTATACAGCTTCTCCATCTTTGGCTGCAAAGAATATAATGAATCTGATTTCAGTATTGACCATCTGGAGATGGCCATGTGTAGAGTCGTTTCTTGTTGTGTTGGACAGGGGTGTTTGCTATGACCCATGAATTTTCTCAGCAAAACTCTGTTGGCCTTTGCCCTGCTTCATTTTGTACTCCAAGCCCAAACTTCCTTAACTCCAGGTATCTCTTGATTACCATCTTTGCATTTCAGTCCCCTATGATGACAAGGTTATCTTTTCTCTGTTAGTTCTAGAAGGTCTTATAGGTTTTTATAGAACCATTCAATACTTCATCATTGGCATTAGTGGCTGGGGCATAGACTTGTATTACTGTGATATTGAATGGTTTGAATCAAAATCATTCTGTCATTTTTAAGATTGCACCCAAATTGAATTGCAGAATCTTTTGTTGACTATGAGGGCTACTCCATTTCTTCCAAGAGATTCTTGCCCACAGAAGTAGATATAATGGTCATGTGAATTGAATTTGCCCATTCTGGTCCATTTTAGTTCACTGATTCCTAAACTGTCGATGTTCATTCTTGCCATCTCCTGTTTGAACAGTTCCAATTTATATTAATTCATGTACCTAGTATTCCAGGTTCCTATTTAATATTGTTATTTACAGAATCAGACTTTATTTTCACCACTTACACATCCACAACTGGGCATCATTTCTGATTTGGCTCAGCTTCTTCATTCTTTCTGGAGCTATTTCTCTGCTGCCCTCCAGTAGCATATTGGACACCTACTGACCTGAGGAGTTTCTTCTCTCAGTGTCATATCTTTTTGCATTTTCTTAGTGTTCATGGGGTTCTCAAGGCAAGGTTACTGAAGTGGTTTGTTATTCCCTTCTCCAGTGGGCCACGTTTTGTCAGAACTCTCCACCATGACCCAAACCCTGTATGGTGTCCCAATTCAGTATCTGTAGCATATTCCCAAAAGTGTATACTGAGATTGAGTGTATATACAATATCCAGTATCAAAGTGGATACTGATATTGGGATTTTATAGGACTACTGTAAGGATTACATAAAGATAATAGAGCCAGCACTTGGCAAATGCTGTAACTGTTAAAAATTTCCATTGTCCAATAATAAAAGTAAAATTAATTAATGTTTATTAAATCATTATTACATATTTTAAAAGTATTTCACTCATACTTGGTTCCTTAATCTTCCTCTGTTCAACCTGATTTTATTCAACTCTGTCTTAACAGATGTTTGATTTGCTTTCTTCTTCCTTTGATTCGGATAAGTAAATTACCCATTCTGGTGTTAGTAATATAAACCTGAACCAGCAGCACAATATTTGCAAACTTTGTGCTAACGCTTGTTAGCCTTTTCTGTTTTCATGCAAGAAAGTTTCCCAAGGTTATAAATATGATGTTAATTGCTGTTATAGCACATTTTCTGTGACTAAAAGTAATGCACACTATTGCAGAAGTTTTTAAAATCATGTAAATACACAAACATAAACCCATTCACAAACCAACCAAACAGAGGCAATCAGTTAAGAGTTTGGCATATAGACATCTATTTAAAAAAAAGTATATGTTTAATTAAAATGTGCGCCGACTACATTTACTGTTTTGTACCAACTTAAAAAAATAAAAAAACATTACTTTGCCAACAAAGGTCCATCTAGTCAAGGCTATGGTTTTTCCAGGGTCATGTATGGATGTGAGAGTTGGACTGTGAAGAAAGCTGAGCACCAAAGAATTGATGCATTTGAACTGTGGTGTTGGAGAAGACTCTTGAGAGTTCCTTGAACTGCAAGGAGATCCAACCAGTCCATCCTAAAGGAGATCAGTCCTGGGTGTTTTTTGGAAAGAATGATGCTAAAGCTGAAACTCCAGTACTTTGGCCACCTCATGAGAAGAGTTGACTCATTGGAAAAGACTCTGATGCTGGAAGGGATTGGGGGCAGGAGGAGAAGGGGACAACAGAGGATGAGATGGCTGGGTGGCATCACTGACACAATGGATGTGAGTCTGAGTGAACTCCGGGAATTGGTGATGGGCAGGGAGGCCTGGCGTGCTGCAGTTTATGGGGTTGCAAACAGTTGGACACGACTGAGCAACTGAACTGAACTGAACTGAACTGAAAAAATTAAAAAAAACCTTGCTATTAAAGGGCGATATATCACATTAGGAGAAAACTCCCACAGCATCATTTTAATGAATACATGATTTTCATAAAATGGATTTAGTGTAATTTATTTAACAGCACATATTTCAGGATTGTCTATTATCCAGTTTTGTTATAATAAACAATACTACAGTGAACATCATATACATAAATCTTTATGCACATCCTTAATCATTTCTTTAGGATAAATTGCTAGAGACAAAATTGCTGTGTCAAAGCATATGCATGTTTCACTTATTTCTTGTGACTTAGTGTGTAATAAATACACTTTGGAAAGACTCAATCACTACTGAAACACTAAAAACATGATTAGTAGACATGTTCTAACTAAGTATCCCACTTTAGAGATAAATACTATTATTACACAGTTAATTTTTAAAATTTTTTTCCACAATTTGTTCTCCATATTTAAGCATATTTACATACACACATTTATATTTTCTAATATAAGGGGCTCATTTTACAGATGTTCTTTTTTATCCTTACTTTTTTATTTAATGTACTTGAGAAATATTAGCAGAAGAAATAATTTTACCTGTTTTATCTTAAACTTTTGCCTAGTATTTCATAACATAGTATTCAACAGTATATCATAAATGGATATATACTTTATTTAACCAATCCTCTCTTAATAAACATGGAGTTTATTATTTTTGCCCTTGTATTCAGGGACATAATGGACATGCCTATAAAATTGTCTCTATAAAATTTGAAAGTATATTTATAGGATGGATTTCTAAAAATAGAAGTGAAACATAAAATAATGTGTATAATTCAAAATTTGGTAGTGTAGTTAAGTATTTTGAGCATGTAACTATTAAAATCAGTATTCTTATTTTCTTGAAATACTTCTGAGATATAATGTAAATAAAAAATGCATTTGAAGTAAAAATTACCTTTTCAGAATATTAGATAGTTTTAGTGTTCTTTTTATGTAACTAATACACTGTATTTGAAGACTTCAGATAAATAATTATAAAATTTAATGGCAAACAGATATACTCACTTTCAGTTTAAAATAATTGAAAAAGTAGCACTTTTTAAAGGATATGTTCGAATTTACAAATGAGGCTGTGTTATTTAATGATTTAATGCTACAGCATCACATCTTTTTACTCACTACCTCTTTCTTTTACATTTATTTTACATAAACTACCATGGACATCAGTCAACTAGCTTCTTAATTTTATTCATCCATTTAAGAAATATTTAATAAGTATTTGCTTTATGCAAAATCCCAATCTAGTTGTTGGGGCTGTAACAACAGACCAAAACCCCAATACCTGGTTATTTGTTGTATTTACATTCTAGCAGGGAGAAAACAAATTGAACAAATACAGTATAGATTGTGAAAGGTAGTCACATATTAAATGAAGAACTGTGTAGTCTTTGTAAAGTCTGTGTAGTCGGTGTAAAGTATCCTCTAAACTGAACATTTAAAATTCAAACAACCTAGTTAGAAAATGGACAGATATAAACATTTCATTGAAGAGGACAAACATTTCAAATTGACACAAGAAAAGACGTTAAAACATCAGTAGCTATTAGGGAAATGCAGTTTAATACCACAGTGAGATATGCTTATCTCACTTATCGCCCAGGCAAGAATACTGGGGTGGGTTGCTGTTTCCTTCTTCAGGAAATCTTCTAGACCCAGGGATCAAGCCCACCTCTCCTGCATTGGCAGGTGGTTTACCACTGAGCCACCTGGGAAACCCACATACATATTAGAATGGCTTAAAAAATGATGGTAGCATCAAATAGTGATGAGGATGTGGAGAAATTGAACTATCATTCAACATTACTGGTGAGACTATATAATGGAAGAGTCACTCTGAAAGTCAGCTAGGCAGTTTATTTAAAAACTAACTATGTATCTTCCATGTTACCCAGCAGTTTTCCTCCTGGGCATTTATCCCAGATAAATTTAAACTTATGGTCCCACAAAAACCTCTGCAGAAATGCTTGTAGTCCTTTTATTTGTAATAGCCAAAACTTGGAAACAACGCAAATGTCTTCCAATACTTGAGTAGACTGTGATACATCCATACTTGGAATATTTCTCAGCAAGAAACATATGAGAACATTGATTAAATATAATAACTTCAATGAGTCTTGAAATTTTGCTGAGTGAAATAAAACCAGTCCCCAAAGGTTACATACACGATGATTATCTAACACTTGGGAATGAAAAAATTATAGAAATGGAGAACAGATTAGTGGATGCCAGGAGTTAAGAAGACAGGAAGGGGAGATGATTGGTGACAGGAATGTGTGCGTGACTATAAAAGGGAAGCATCAGAGATCCTTGTGGTGACAAAAATGCTCTGTATCTTGACTGTTTCAATGTCAATATCCCAGTTATAATATTGTACTATAGTTTGAAAGATGTTACCTTTGGGAGGAAATACACAAAGGTAAAAAGAAGCTCTTAGTGTTCTTTACAAGTGGATGGGAATTTACAATTATCTAAAAATTTTATTATAAATTTGATTTTTATAAAAACAAAATTCATAGCATTAATGTCCTATACTTTGGAAGTGAAGTGAAAATCTCTCAGTTGTGTCTGGCTCTTTGTGACCCCATGGACTATACAGTCCATGGAATTTTCCAGGCCAGAATACTGGAGTGGGTAGCCTTTCCCTTCTCCAGGGGATCTTCCCAACCTAGGGATCAAACCCAGGTCTCCCGCATTGTGGGCAGATTCTTTACCAGTTGAGCCACATGAGCACTGAAGAATTGATGCTTTTGAACTGTGGTGTTGGAGAAGACTCTTGAGAGTCCCTTGGACTGCAAGGAGATCCAACCAATCCATTCTAAAGGAGATCAGTCCTGGGTGTTCTTTGGAAGGAATGATGCTAAGGTTAAAACCAGTATTTTGACCATCTCATGCGAAGAGTTGACTCATTGGAAAAGACTCTGATGCTGGGAGGGATTGGGGGCAGGTGGAGAAGGGGACAACAGAGGATGAGATGGCTGGGTGGCATCACCGACTCGATGGACGTGAGTCTGAGTGAACTCCGGGAGATGGTGATGGACAGCGAGGCCTGGTGTGCTGCGATTCATGGGGTCGCAAAGAGTCGGACATGACTGAGGGACTGAACTGAACTGAACTGAATGCCCTATACAATATCACTTTCAGTTCAGTTCACACCCAGGGTTGATCTTCTTTAGAATGGACTGGTTGGATCTCCTTGCAGTCCAAGGGACTCTCAAGAGTCTTCTCCAACACCACAGTTCAAAAGCATTAATTCTTTAAACAATATCACTTTAAATGCACTTAATTTTCATGAGTGTAAAAAGTCAGTGTTTGCAAATTTTATAGATTTATTCTCTTTTTCAGCATATCCTTTAGTAATGAATATTCAAATCTGGCACCACTATTTCTGTTTATTTGAACTCACTCATTCAATTACTATATATTACTTCATATTCTCATCCCTTCCAATAATATAGGCTCATTTTATCATGTAGGAATTTTATTCCTCATTTTTGTTTTTAAAAATGAAATTATATTAAAAATATGCTTCTTGAATATATTTTCTTAAATGTCTTAATTCCAATATAAACTACAAAATAATAACTGTGATAATCAATGGGTTAGTTACTAACATTATTTTGCCCATGAATTGTAGAATAAGGAATGTAACACATATTAAATGTACCTGAAGCATTATTTCAATATAGAAAGAAAATTTTAAAACTTTGAACAAATGACCTTTTTGAATGTTTAATGGGATACTCATGAACACTTAAAGTGACTTTTGGTAGTCTGTCAAACAGCTAAAGTAATTAGTTTCCTTTTGTGACAATCATATTGGTCATAAAAATCTGAAATATGGATTTAAGACATCATAGACATATACTAATTCAAGCCTATTATGTAAGAACAACAAAAATAATGGTTATACTAGTATTAGTTATAGTATTTCACCATGGGAACATATAACTTTGTCTAGAAAGAAGTTTGCCTATGATTTTCAAAGGAAGAGCCACATGAACTTTGGCAAACATTATTTTGCAAATGCCACTCTTAAGAACAGTACCACTAGCAGTAACCTGACATTTATAACTATTCTAAATAATGCAACAAAAGCATTTTCAAGGTTCATGTGTATCTTTTCATATGCAGACTTTGCAGTTCTCTTCAATAATTTAACTTGTTTGGACACATCTTACTGAATCATGTTTTTTGAACTGAAAATATACATTATCTTGTGAGTCAAGCATTTGCAAAAAGTTATACTCTTGATTCTCTTCTTTATCTGACCCTTTTTTTTTTGTTTGTTTGTTTTCTTTGGCCTCTTCTACTACTGATCAGGTGTTAGATCCTTGAGAGTTAAACATATTTGTGGACCACATTCATCTGCTTTGGTTTATTTACTTTGATTTATTTATTTTGGTTAAATTGAGATATATGCTATTTATAGATACCTGTAAAGTTTATCTGGTAAATTGGCTGAGAATCTGAGGTCCTAAAATGTGAATACTTTTATTTCAGACTATTTCCCTAACTAGTCTCTTTCTTGGAACTTTGATTCTGACTCCTGTATTCCTGACTCACTTGACTATGAATCACAATGTCTCGTCCTCTTCCCTTTACTTTTCATCTTGGCATATAATTCCTACAGTGGCCTGACAATATTGAGTGGTTGTTCTGAATATTATTATTATAACTGTTGGTACAACCACTACCATTAGAACCAGTAATCCATATGCTCCTTCTTCTATGAGAGGAAGGAAAAATAATAAAACTACCTGGAGAAGGGAGTGGGTACCCTCTCCAATATTCTTGCCTGGGGAATTCCATGGACAGAGGAACCTGGTGGGCTGCAGTCCATGGGATCACAAAAGAGCTGGACATGACTGAACGACTTTCACTTTCACTTTCAAAGAAATGAAGAATATGATTGAACATATTGTTTTATGACAGGAAGAGTTTAATCATTCCAAAAGTTGTTATGTTGATATTTTATGATCCAAAAGATTGAAATGTTCTTTTATCAGATATTGTGAGTCATTTGTCTCAATTTTGGGGGCATTTTTATTGTCCCAATTCAATACTCCTGGCAGATGTTTTTCTTGGGCTGTGGCAGTTCAGATAACTAGAAGTTAATGTTGGTCATCATCAAAGGAAATTCCTTTGATTTTGAAAGGCATTAGTTTAGTAGATAGTATCTCTCATATAATGTGAAAAATGCAAAAAAAAAGTTTATTTTACCTAAAGTCAGATGAATGGAAGAATTTCATCTATCATCTACTGCTTACAAAAATAGCTTTTGGAAAGAACAGTAGCATTCAGATTCACAGTTAGAAAAGGATAGTGGATGTTTGTAATAAATAACATGTTAATTCTCATACAAAAATCACAAATATTCTAAATATTCAAATATACACTAAAACGTATATTTTAGTGTAATTCAAATGAACTTTGATCACTGGATATACATGTTTTTTCTACTGTGAACTTTCTTCCTTTGTTTCTTATTGAAAGTAGTTCTAATTAAAAACGAAATTGCAAATTCAACTTTCAAAATATTACCATAAGCAGATTCTGTTGCAGCATATTCATACCTACATAGAATTCTATTCTATTTACAGAGCTTACTGAATAAACATTTGTTGAATAACTATTGAATTTGAATTGCTGTACAAAATGCAGCTCTGTGTACAATGCCATAAGGTAAAGATAATTGTTATGCAATCTGCTTTCCTTTTCTGCCACCATACGAAGCAGCATTCATGCTCTACAGTTTTATTGACATATATTTTTGTCCCCATGTTCTCAAAGTTAGAATTTAAGCAAACTATTCAAAAAATAAAATTTTGGAAAACATATTTTGCTTGAGATGGATCAAGATGACTGCAATTCTATAAAGCTATTTCAGTGGTTTTAATTATTCACCAAATGGAACATTTGACTACCAAAGTTACTGAAGGCTACAGCATCTTCATAGTATTTGCCTCCAAGCTGCACATTAATGTACAAAAAGAAGTCATGGATAATTAGCAACATGACTACCAGGGTGTGAAATGTCAAATTTAATTTCACAATTGACTCAACAATCTTTGCATTTCTAGGGAATGAGTGTTAAAGAGCTAAGCAATAGAGAAATATGTCTGAAGGTAAACTGTTTCATGTTTGCAAAACATGCATACTTTCCTATGCAATTCAAACATAGAAGGAAAATTTTAAATGCTGAGAAAGCATGCTTTTGCAGTTTTATACCAAATTTTAGAGTATTGTGCATCTCAGTTTAAGAATTATTTTCATATTCTCTCCAGGTAAGGTAATTAATTAAAATATGACATCACTAATTATAATATGTAAATCTTTTAAAACTGAAGTCAGTGTTGAAACAATATAACATACATATTTGAGTAGATTAGAATAGATGTCAGAAGCAATTGAGCAACTCAAGCAACAATAACAGATAAAAAAACTATGTAGCAAGAAGGAAGGGGTCATTATTATAATTTCTAAAATGACTATGTCATTGAGCAATATAATAGAAATTACACCTTATGGAGTTTTCAAAATAAACTATGGACTGTTTTTATATCTCTTCGTTGAATCACTCAATTCAAGACTCCAACTGTCAAAAGCCAACTAACTTAATAAACTTATATCACTGCAGAGATAAAATAATACAGTCACATAGTTTTTTAAACTAGTATAGGATTTTGTTCCCTGGATCAGTGTTTTTCAGACATTGTTACATAAAAAGTCATGTGGAAAACTTGTTTAGATGCAAATACCTGGACCCTGTCCTAAGGATACCCTGTTGATTTAGCAAAGGCTGAAAATAATGCTCCAGAAAATTCTGAGGACATTGACCTAAATGGGAATCTTTTATGCTATTGATCCAGTATACTATATTTTATTTTATTTCTTTTAATTTTTATTTTTACTTTATTTTACTTTACAATACTGTATTGGTTTTGCCATACATTGACATGAATCCACCGCGGGTGTACATGAGTTCCCAATCCTGAACCCCCCTTCCACCTCCCACTCCATATCATCTCTCTGGATCATCCCTGTGCACCAGTCCCAAGCATCCTGTATCCTATATCGAACATAGACTGGCGATTCGTTTCTTACATAATAGTATACATGTTTCAATGCCATTCTCCCAAATAATCCCACCCTCTCCCTCTCCCACAGAGTCCAAAAGTCCGTTCTATACACCTGTGTCTCTTTTGCTGTCTCGCATACAGGGTTATCATTACCATCTTTCTAAATTTTTTTATATCTAAGATGCCATCAACTATAAGATGATTTTTTGCAGTACTTCTAAGAAAGGAAAAAAAATAATGCCAATTATACAATCTTACTGATTGTAAGATGCATTTTAATTTTAGAGAAGTTAAAATGTATTCATCCTGGAATGCTGTGATACCATATCATCAATCTCTACCAAGCTTTTTACATCTTCTGGATATAAGTTGATTCAAAATTAAAAATTCTAATAAATCTCTGATTCAACCAACAAAACTTACTTTATTTATATCTTATACACTATGTCAAGAATTTTGGTAGACATCTTTGTTCCTGTTATTTTTTTACTACATTTTAAAAAATCTCCAAACTCAGGATGTTTAAATAATGATCTATTATTTTTTTACTTGGTTCTAAGACTTATTTCGGGGCTTAGCTGGGCAATTCCTATTTGGGACATCTCACATAGTTACAGTCAAACGCTGATTGGTTTTCCAGTCAAAATAATGCTCAACTGAATTGGGCTTCTAAGACTGCTTATTCACAAGACTGGTGGTTCACGGTTTAAAAGTTGGCTGGAATTTCAACTTGAGTATCTTCATTGGCCTCTTCATGTGGCTTGGGCTTTATTGCATTGGTCTAGTTTTCTAAGAGGAAGCATTCCAAGAATGAGTGTTCCAAAAGGCTAAGCCTAAACTGCAAGACTTCTGATCCAACTTCTGCTCATTTTGACCACAGAATCACTTTCTCTGCATTCAGACAGTCAAGAGTGAGTCATAGTTTACAGTCAATGACAGGTGAGTATGTAAGAGTGTCACTAACGGGAGGGAGGTTCATTTTGGGCAATGTGCTTGGAGACCAGCTACACAGAGCTCCACATATTATTTACCTTAATCTTCATTACAAATTCTGGAAAACACTTGTTAGCCAAATAGAGCTGTTTCTTTAGATAGCTCAGAAATTTACACATTTTAAAAACACCAAGTGGAAAATTACTTCTTTAAAAGTTTCCTCATTCTAGTGTCAACTTCTTAAAGGAAAACATTAACTTTTCCAAGCCAACGTGGCCAGATCTTGAATGTATAAAAGTCATACTGGGCTCCCCATAATTCTTCCACCCTTGTGCCACACACTCTCATTCCTTCCTTAATGCATTCTTCCCTCCTCCCTTCTCATATAGCTAGGACCAAAGGGTGGTGGTGGGGGGAAATCAAGAGTTATTTTTTAAATGAAATTTTAGCATGTTTGATTGGAAAACCATAAAAAAAATCTAAACAGCATATCAACCAATTATTGCTGAACTACTATGTGCCAATAATGTGCTAAGTGCGTTTATGTTTTTTACCTGATTGAACTTCTACAATGAATCAAAGAGGCAGACATTATTATCCTCATTTTCATGAAGAAATTGAAGTTAGGAGAGACAAGAAACACTCCCCAAACTAAAAATGTGTTTGAGATTTATACCAGATTGTGTCTTCATGGAAATTTATATACATCTATGTTATAATGGATATTTGAGTCTCGGCTGAGTTGATGCATTCTTTCTCTCAGGAGTTTTTCAACATTTCCAATTGCTTCCTAAGGCAAGTCTTGACCTATGATAATATATTGTTATTGCCAGATTAGAGGAGGAGACTTGCCTTCCCATTGCTGCTGTGGTAGAGAAAAACATACGCAGCTTCTCTCAATGTCATATCAGGTTGTCTACATAATCTTAAAAGGGAGAGGGTAGAATTTAGCTTTGTTTTATGCTGTTTAAGGAGAGATTTTGATATGCTAATATTCTATTCTTACCCATTCTGACATGTGTATAATGTTGCCATTGTAGAAGCAACATTACATGTCAATATAATAGGAGTTATGGTGAGATCTAAGAGCTGAATCCAAGAGCTGATTCTGATAATACTATCTAGAAAATCAAAGGCTAAACAGTAAATTACTGCTACAAGTTCTTTCCTCTATTTTTCTGGAGTTGCCCTACATTTGCTTGCTTCTCATGGACATTTTTGCAGCTTTTATAGGTGTAAGAAAACTGACATTGAATTTTGGATAGAATACTCTGCAGAGAGCTGGGTGTGTGATTAAGAACAGTTGGCCTTCTTAAGAAATTTACTGGGAAAACCTCAGTTCCTTTCTGGACAGTGTCTGTTTGTTTTCCAATTTAAGCCTAACATCTTTACACATTGGTCAATACAAGTCAATCAAGTGATCAGTTATCTCTCTCTCTCTCTCTCTCTTTCTCTCTCTCTGTGTGGTAGCTTGTAAACCCTTATAACATCCCTGGTACTTTGGAGGTCCTAAGGAAAAAAATATTCAGTCTTAATCTTAAAAAATTCTGCTTGAGACTTGAAACTGACTTAGAATTATGAGATATTTGCCTCCAAGTCCTCATTTGGCAAATACTATTTCTAGGACAACCACCATGTGTGAACAGTGATCACCTTTGCTATCAAAGGCTCTTTCTGTCTATGGAAAATGCAGACAAGTGAACTAGCAAATGAAGGAGGGGAAGTACAATGTAACATGGAAAGTTGAAAGAATTAGGGGGAAACAAAACAAGGGTACTTCCTCTTGTGTTTGAAGTCTGGAAAAGCCTTTCCAGAGGAAGTTACTTCTAAAGCACAAACCTGCAGGAAAATTAAGAATTTATCCAGGTGAAAAAGCCTTCTTCACAGGGAAAGAGTCTCCTGGCCAGAGGAACCAATTTATGCAAAGACATACCAGTGAGTGAGGGAGAGTATGGTAGACCCAAAGAACTGAGAGATGGTCAGCCTGGCTGTAACACGCAGAATGTGCACTGAAGTCATGTGAAATTAGTGCTGGAGATGTCAGCAAGGGACACATTCTGTGTTTTTGCTAAATATTTTGAACTTTTTCTTGAAACAAGGAGTGCCAATGAATGTTTTTTGACTGAGGAAGGAACAAAAGGATCTTTTCAGTGAATAAATCAATGAATGTCTCAGAAGATACCTTTGAGAGGAGAATGGTAGATGGGGAGAAGGATAATGACTGAAGGTGCAGCGGCCCTGGAGAAACTTTCTGACCACTTAACTGATAACCCAAGGAACTGCTTAAGGGCAGAGTTTTTCCTTCAGTTGCTAATTTAACAGAAATTTATCATATACTCATAAGATCTCAAATTCTTTTTAAGTCATTATGGGCTAAAACAGTGCCAAACAACACTGGGAGCCAGACAGCATCTTTGCCATTATGAAGTTTGTGTGCATAAATGAAATATATATCAGGTATTATTTATGATGTAAAAGTGAAACAGAATCAGGAGATAGAGAGTGAGGGGATGTGTTCTTATTTTATATACAGGTACATATTTCATCCATCTCTTGTCTTTGAATGCTTTGTATCTGAGGGAAAAAAAAATTGTACTGTTTGTTTCCAGTCATTCAATATTCATGTCATGCCTCTGTGTATTAGGTGCCCTGTGAGACCCCACAGCAGTGTCATGCAGTCTTAGAGGCAGAAATGATCAATCAAGCAGAACTTTGTAGACCATGTTAAAGGTTAAAGGTTTGGATGTTTTTCTTATGGACAATGGATAAATATAGTGTATTATTAAAGAGTTTCATGCGATTAGACCTGTATTTTCCAAAGATCATTCTAGCTGCAGAAAGAATGGATTAACAGATTGGGAAGTGAATAGGTTATCTTCACCTAAAGCGAAAAGAGAAAAGATGATATTCACCTTGCTTAGCTATTAGTTATGAAGGATAAATTTCTTTCCAGTCAAAGAAAAGTAAAAAAAAAAAAATTTTTTTTGACTATGAATGAAAGATTTTCTTCTCACAAGGAAAAAAAATGCTTGGGCTAAAATAAAATCTAGTATTTTAAAAATTTGTTATCACCTAATCCTTTGAATTCCTGATATGTGTTTTCAGACCCATAAATAAATCTCTTATGAATACTTTTTCCTTTTAAATACTGAGCTTATTATTTTATGGTGGCTAAGATGTGAATGTATGAACCAAGTGAATTTACAAAAGAAATTCTAAGTTCTTACCTGCGGATTGGTGACCTTTTGTGACTAAGAAAGTAATATCTTTATCTATGCAGTTCATTAGCAGAAAATAGTCATTTTATTATGAAAACACATCAGACACACTTCTGTTTCTACTGCTAAACACCTTTCTCATTAACATTTTATACAAGTGAAATGTTAAAGTATTTGTTTGTATAATATGTAAGGAAGTATCTTAATACAGCTTTGGCCATACTAAAAATGCCTTATGTGCCATGTTGCTCAGATGGCATGTTTATGAATAAGTTTTCAAAGCTCCATATGCACAAATATGAAATATGAAGTCTTCCTCCAAATATTCAGAATACAACTCTTTCTACATTTGTTAGTTTATCGTGCTAACATTTATCTGCATCTCCATATCCCAAGATTTGCAAATGAGATAATTCTGTTGCAGTATGCTGCCAAGTATAAACAGCTGGCTCTCTTTGGCAAGCAGAATATCATCAGAACATTTAATGTAACCCTTCTTCTAGGATGCCTTTTATCATCAGAATTTAGGGAGGCATATTTGCTTGGTATGTATCAAATGCATTATTCTCTAAAGTCTTACAACCTATGGATCCTCTTGATAACTACAAATAATAAGAGATATGGGAAAGACAAGATATTAATATAAAGCATTGTAAGTGAAATCTTATGAACCTATAAGAAGGATATTTTGGGGGGAAAGTTTGAAATTTTAAATAGGTAGTTTAGTGTAGTGATGCTATAAGTTATCTCCAAAGGAAATGAAATTCATTCACTGGAGTTTGGAGGCACCATAGTGTATCCAAATACAGAGTACGGAGAGAAAAAGTTTTACTATCAATACGACATGGCATATGAATGAAATAACCAAATATTTCCCTCTGGATCACATCAACCCATATATAAAGCATATTTCTACCATTCTTTCACAAGTGGAAATAACATTCATTGACATACAGTCATTTAGTTACAAGTAACAGCACAGCAAATAAGTAATCAAGACCAGTTTGAGAAGGAAATTATGTGAACATAAGTAAGAACAAGAAGAGTAATTAGTGTTAAAATGTAGCTAGTGCAACTGAGGAAATGTATTTAACTGAAATAAATGTATTTAGCTGAAATAAAATATCAACAGCCAATCTTACAATGCTTCCTTCATTTGTGCAAGAATTTACAAAAATACTTTGTGTTTACACAAATATTTTGTATTTTGACCAAATTAAACTTGAAGAAGGATAACCTTCAATTGTTGTCTTTACATTTCTCAAACTATAGAAGATTTGAATAACACAATTATCATGCTTGATCAAAAGACATGTGTAGAGTACTGGCTAACATCTAGATAATACTCATTTCATTCAAAAAAACCTACAAAGTTCATCAAGCATAGGCTTGAAATTTTATTGAATTTAAATTAATGGAAACATTTGAATAGAAACATGTGGCTATTGGCTATCACATTGGGCATGCATGTCTAGGCCATGAGAAGACTCTTTCTCTCTAACCATAAGACATAGGATAGTAATTCAGAGCTGGTCCTACATCCACTCTAGTTCACAGTTCACAGGAAGGGGCTGACACCTGCATGAAACAGTAGGTCTGGAGTTCACCGTCTGTTTTCTCAGGATGGGTGACGAATTGTCTTGGAAGACTCCAGAGAACTACTGCTGCTGCTGCTGTGCTAAGTCGCTTCAGTCATGTCCGACTGTGTGACCCCATTAGACAGCAGCCCACCAGGCTCCACCGTCCCTGGGATTCTCCAGGCAAGAACACTGGAGTGGGTTGCCATTTCCTTCTCCAATGCAGGAAAGTGAAAAGTGAAAGTGAAGTCGCTCAGTCATGTCCGACTCTTCGCGACCCCATGGACGGCAGCCCACCAGGCTCCTCCGCCCATGTGATTTCCCAGGTAAGAGTGCTGGAGTGGGGTGCCATAGCCTTCTCCACCAGAGAACCATCAGTTATTCTAAAAGCTCATTCCTAAGTGATAGTAGCTTGGATGAGGAGAATATTTTAGCTATCTAAGTGAACAATAATCATAATCTTAACTGAAAATAAAATATTTCATAGGGAAAATAAATTTAGAGGAAAGAAACTTACTCTTGATTTTATAGATATTATTTTTTGATGTTTCAAAAGGTCTATTTTTACAATTATAAATCATTTATCTCACTACAAAGATACTAATATTTTGAGCCTCCTTACAATTATTTTAATCCTAAAGGGTAGAATTATATAGCAAATTCATATTTTTTATTATTTTATTAGTTAAGTAAGGAAAACCACTCGGCAATTCAGGTGTGACCTAAATCAAATCCCTTATGATCATGCAATGGAGGTGATAATAGATTCAAGGGATTGGATCTGGTAGACAAAGTGCCTGAAGTACAGACAGAGTTTCATAACATTGTACAGGAGGTGGTGACTTCAAAAGGACTTAAATGGGAATTATCTGCCTGAAATATATATGTTAAGAAAGCAGTACAAGTTAAGAAACAGTAAAAACAAGAAAAGCTCTACAGGGGAAATAAGATTCTCTTACAAAGCATAATTGTTGAAGTATATTTGAGATTTTTATCCCAAATAAAACTAAGATAAACTCAAATGTTTACTAGATGTTTACCATATACTTGACACTATGTGATGCAAATGAATTGTATACTTTAATCAATCTACAAAATAGGTATTATCATTATTTTTATTTTGCCAGTGAGAATGCTGGAACCTAGAGATATGAAGGAAAGCTCCTGAACTTATTTCCCCTCCACAGGGGACTCTCTGCAATTGTACTACTAGAAAATCTAAGGGATACAAGGAAGTATTTGGGCTGCTGCTGTCAGCTAAGTTTCCAACCCTCAGAGAGCTGGAGGGCACTGTGTGTCCATTTGCCAAGTTGGCCAGGTGCATGACTGCATCTCTGAAATCAATGTAGAACTATTTCCAGAGGAATTGAAAAAAATGTTTCCTCTATTCCTTTTGACAAGAAGTCATTACCAGTAGCCTTTGGGGGAGATTTGCAGAAGCTTCATGAAAAGTACCAGGCCTTTATTTACTTTTGATACTCCAAGCCTAGGTCTGAGGGAACAGATAATACGAACTTTGGCTCATGAAGTATGTCTCACTGTGACTCACAGCCAATTTTAAAAATATAGAGTGGAGCACAGAACATTGTTTGTTTTGTACAAATTCTTATTTTTAAAAATCTATTTGGGATGTTCATTGTGCTGGAACATTGGCCCTAGTATAATACTGCCACTGCAATGTTTCTTTTTTTGCTTAATACTGTTATAGCGAGGGTTTGCTGCTGGTTATTTCATGATTAGGAGAATATAACATTAGAATGAGTTTTAGCACTATATATTGAAACAGGGTTAAGAAGAATGAGGAACTGTCTTTTTTCCTACCTGTGAACATTTACACATTGTTTCATAGCTTTCTGACAGAGGGGGGCAAATGATACTGTTATTGGTATATTGAAAATGGCTCTAGATTTTGATTCAGTTTACATGGGTTCTGGTTTCAGTCTTCAGTTTGAGTCTGTTACCTGCTAGATGATTCATTTTTGATTAATTAATCTATTTGAGTATTTCTCTGAAAATAGAGATACTAAACTGTCTTTGTGATAAAGATGAACTGAAATACGGAATTTGACAGTAAATTCTAAAAACATAAAATTTTGAGAGGATTATTTTATGATTTAGAGATATGAAAGTAGTGTTTAAGTTTCATAAAGAAATGCTTACATTTGGTGTTTTTGTTTTAAAAACTTTTTCTTTAGTCCTTCTCATCATTGAGCATGTGAACATACTTATGTTAACTTCTCTAACCCTGAAAACATTTACTGCTGATGTATTGAGCGGGATAGTCTATTTAACATCATGCTGATTTATTTCAACAGTGAAAGGATCGCAAAATGCATTTTTTTAATTCAACCTAAACTCTGCTTTCCCAGATTATTATGCAAAATTATACGATATCACTGGGCTTCCCTGGTGGCTCAGACAGTAAAGAATCTGCCTGCAATGTGAAAGATCCAAATTTGATCCCTGGGGCAGGAAGATCTTCTGGAGAAGGAAATGGCTACCCACTCCAGTATTCTTGCCTGCAAAATCCCTTGGACAGAGAAGCCTGGCAGGCTACAGTCCATAGGGTGGCAAAGAGCTGGACAAGACAGAGTGACTAACGCTTTTTCATTCATAGGATATCATTAGTGATTTTATTTATGACCTTTATCTAAAAGATTAGCAAGGGATCAGGTTACCAGCAAGGGTTTTTCCTGATGGCTCAAGGGAATCCTCCTGCAATACAGGAGACTCAGGAGGTCCCAGGTTGGAGAAGATTCCCTAGAGGAGAAAATGGCAACCCACTCCAGTATTCTAGCGAGCACAGCTGGCTACTGTTCATATGGTCGCAAAGAGTCAGACACTCTTGACCATGCATACACGCATGTTTTACTGACATCTTTAGGTTTGCATCAGTGTTTGTTTCATTTATTCTTATTGGTTTAATGCACATTCAAAATGCAGAGACTAATCAGATCAATGTCACAAAGATGTTTGAGTACCTTTAGCTTTACAGGTAGAAATGTAGAGATTCTCAAAATTCTATAAAGGAGCTTGAACACCTTGTCTCCTTCTGTGTACCACCATCAATCCTAAATCTGAAAGTGGGTTGACTTAATATTAATAGTATGGAGCATGATAGAAGATGGAGGTAGCACAGGTGTGATACTAAGTTCCACCCGCAGCCCTTTCCTTCAAGAACTTGGAAATAAGGAAACTCAGGTTGAAAAAGAGCAAAGGCAGAATTCATGTTGGAAATAGCCTAGACTGAATGGATTAATCAAAGAGGGAAAGGTTCCAAAATAAATTCTGAGTGGGAGAGAGAGATAGTGAAACTCTAAATGAGTTAGTGAGTCCTTCTGTCCACTTGTATATCCTTGCATTAGAGTTAGAAGCACTACTATTTTCCAGAGTTAATGCAATTAGCATTCTGAATTATGTAACTAACTCTCCTTATACTGATTCTCTTCTTTTTAAGATCATCCTCAAGAGGAGATTCTGTCTTGAAAGACATATGTGCTAATCTAGCAGGTGAGGTCAGCTGGTATCCTAGCTTATAACCTTTTGCACTTGTGAGCACAAAAAAATTCTTTGGAGGTACCCTCAACTTTAGACCACCAGGGAGACCTAGTTTCAGCAAAACTCAATACCAACATTAGGACATGTTGAAATTACTAAGTCAATGTCATTCTGTGTGATCTCTTGAAAGGGAGTCATTTGACCTCCTCAAACTATCTTAACTTGTTCATATGGTTTGAAAAAACATCCACATAAGTCATATGTCATTTTCATACAAATCCAATGTATGTGTGTGTGTTTGTTTGTGTGTGTAACAACTGATATCTTAGATTGCTAAGATTCTCCTTTCACTCACATTTGTGCCACCTTTTTTAAGGGCAACTTTCAACATTTATTTTGCCCTCCCTGTTCTCAATTACCTAATTTTGGCTCTCTCCTTCTCCGGGATGTGGGTATGTTATCTTTCAGTGCCCTCTATTTAACCAATAAATTTGTATTGTATGAGCATTACTTCCATGCTATCCTATCAATTATGCTCAAGGACTTTGGTATTGATGATCTGATTTAACTTGAATATGCATTACAACACAGGGTGAGGGATGGGGGTTCTGTGGAGGAGAACATTACTAAAATATTCAGAAGGTGTGTGCATCTTTTATAGGAGGGCAGAGCACACACTGCAGACCATTAATTGAGTTTGGGGTTTGCTGATTTTTCTTTTCTATAACCTTTAGTCATTTTTTCAAGTCATGTTTTTAGTTATTCATATTTTGATCAGTCAATTGCTGGATTATGTGTTATAATACTGATACTTAGGTAGCAGAATCTAAGAAAAGACTGTACTCTTGGAATTCCAATGGAAACCTGCAGGTTAGTTTGGGATTTGCCTGGTATATAAGTTGCTGGTAATCTGGTTATATATAATTAGTTCATCTATTCCTTCTATATTTAGAAAACTTAAATCTATATATTTTAATGCATGGAAAGTTGACATAATTGCATATTATGTGAATAACTCAATGTTGAAATTTTAGTAGTCAGACATCTCTTCTTTTGTGGATTTTGCACTTTAGGTCAGGGACCTTATCATTGTCTCCTTCACATTGAGCTTGGTGCCTCAAAGATAAATCAACACATATTTACCGAACTGAATTGATAACTATTTTGACTATAGCTCTTTTTTTAAAATCTCAAAATCAACTTGATCAATTCAGATTCATCATTTAATTTAAAAATGTATATTCTGCCCCAAACCTTCCTAATTTGATGAAGAAGGGACATCTTTGCTATTAAAAAAATTCCCACTTGGCTGGCTAAGGTGGATGCATAAACAAGTTCAGGATGAGGCATTAGTGAAGACTCCAGGAAAGATGCCAGGATAGGAGTTGAATAGATGACAGTGGGTAGACAAATACTAGACCGCATTGTTTTCTTGGTTGGAGGGCAGTTACAGGCAGGAAAAGGTCCAGATGGGAGATGATGGTGAAGCTTGAATTAGCAAGCTGATGCGTTTGCTTGTTAAACTAGGTGGTAGACACTATGAGTGTTTAGGGCACAGTCTGTCAAAAACAAGGTGGAAAATGGTAAATAACAATAGTTCATACAAAGGGGATAGCATGAGGAAAAGCAGCTTGATGGTTCCAAACAGTAATTGCTGTGTTCTGACTGGAGCCCTGGGCATGAAGTCAGCCTCACAGGAGACTTAGTAAGTACTGAAAGGGAGGCATAGACCAGAACATGAAAGGCCTCACATTCCATAGAAAACAAAATTAATTTTTCTGTTTTGTCTGAAAAATCTCCATGTCATCTTCAACTTTTCCTTTTATGTCTTCTACTGATTTAAATTTAACCTGTTTTAACATGCTTTGTAATGTCTCCTTTTTCTACCTTATCTTTCTTGTCACTATCAATACTAGTCTGGTCATTCATTCATTGTATCATTCAACCACTAATTTTTATGTGCCAAATGTTATCCTAGGCTATAGAGAAACAGTTCTGAACAAGGCAGACAAAACACCTTTATCAAGTTTGTAGAGAATTAATGAACAATCTGCCTGTTGAATTTACCTGAAAATGTCAAGAAGCAATAAAACCTATGAAAGTACAATGTAGTAAAGGGATGTCACATTGGGGAGTATACCTTGCTAGTTATGGTGGTTGGATAGTCATTGCTAAGCCCATGATGTTTCAGTTGAGACTTGGATGAATTCATTAGCCAGCCAGCCAGGTGGGAGGGCTGGGAAAAAGGAGTTTCAGGAAGAGTGAATGACAAGAGCAAGTTGTACTGGTGAGGATGAACGTGGCTGATTTAAGGATGAACCTGAGCATCTCCCACAAGTATTTAAGATCAAATACATTCTCTATTTTGTAATGATCATAGCAGCTCTGCTTCCTTCTTCAAATCTGGATAGATACAGGAGTAAGTGACTGGAGCACAGTAAGTGAGGAAGAAAGGACTTTGTGCTTTTGTTTGTCATGCTCACCCTGAGATTTAAAAAAAAAAAAAAACACACAACTTTTCTTTAGATAGGCTTCTAGTGTTTATTTAGAACATACACTGAACACTTTAAGAATTTGAGATGAAAGTTTGGATAAAATACAAATTTTATATTTAGCCCCACCATTTATATTCAATCAATTACCATGTGTCATAGAATATACTGATATTTTCCTGACTGAAAGGCATTTGTTCAGCTTGAACATACTTGAAATACAGTTACCCATTGTTAACATTGCATTGTGCAATATGGAATAGAGTAGATTAGATTTCTTGAGGGATCTCTAGAAATGAAATATTTTTATTTACATTGAAATAAAGTTTCATTCATTACTAGCGTCACCTAGGAAGTCCATTCATTACTAGGAGAAATAGATAAAGTTTAATAGAAATATCTCACCCCTTAAAGGATGCCTGTTTCTGTTATCTTTAGATATGTTCTTTGATTAATTGAAGAAAGGCATGACATTTCACCTACATATTGTTTTTCCACTTCGGGATATAACCATATTTCTATAAACACAATCATAATTTGGACTGGCAGCTGTAAATATTTTTAAAATTCATTTTTGACAATGGCATTTGTCATGGTTAGAACTAATTCCTTCTTAAGATTCAGTAAAACTTTTTGCAATGATACAGTATTTCTTAAGAGCTTTAGCTTATCAAACATTGTTAAAATATAAATAAAATAAATAAAATGGAATTTGGATCCACAGGGTGCCTCTAATAGCTTTTCCTCTTTGACAGGGAGCTAATATGAACTGCATCTAACCAGTTGATTTTTTAAAACTGCAGAAACTGACAGTTATTTTCCAGTGCTGCTTGCCACTCTTTTATCTCATTTTAATTCCAAAGTCAATGGACAATACCAATACCTATGGATTACATGTTAAAAGGATTTATGAATTATGGACGAACTGGGGCAGTTATTGGTATTTAAAGGCACTATATTTCATGTTGAATATTAATAGGAGTGAAAGACCAGAAGAATACAGTTATAAAAATATTTCAAAACAGACTAGCTTCTTTAAGCCTTGGGATATAAGAATAAATGTCAAAAAAAATTATAGTTAACTCATTTAGTGACAATTTCTACAATGATGAGTAGAGGTGAGAACTTAGCATCAAAGGTTTTTTTATTATTATTCAATTAGGGCAAATCTAATGTGGACATTAAATAAATAGATAGTTTAAAAATTGTCCTTTATTGTGACAGTGCCTTTTGTCTGATTGTTTAGTCTTATATAATTAGTAAAAGGAAACTATGTTACCATATGATATATAATAAAATGTAATTAAAATTTTTATTTTAAGAATTCAGGTTGCTCTTAAGAAAATAGGAAAATATTTTTATTCAACACATGAAATGCCATCATAAATCATTACTTTTACTATATAGGTTTGTTCAGTTGGTGCATAATAAAAATGGTTGGGCCTCTGCCTCATGGGCTTAGGGTCTTATTTCCCAAACTGTCATTATCCCTCAAAGAACTTTATTCTCTTGAACTACAAGAAACTCAGTCAAGCTCACCAATCCACAAAACTAATAAACCAAAATATTAATATCCATGGATTACTGGGTAATGAGAAATAAAAGAAACACCAAGAAGACTAGCATGTGTGCTGATTGAAAAAAACATTGCATTGCCAGTAGGAGTGTTATTTATTATTTATTCATCAAATGTGTATTGATGTCTGATTTATACCAGACATTTTGCTAGACACTTGGATGAAAAGTCAAATAGGGTATAATCTCCACCATCAAGGAACTTATTGACTAAGCTTTCCCTTCTCCAGAGGATCTTCCTGACCCAGGGATTGAACCCAGGTCTCCTGCATTGCAGGCAGAGTCTTTACTGTCTGAGCCACCAGGGACGCCCCAGTTAGAATGACAGCCAAGTCAATACAGTAATAATAGCAGTGTGAAGAGACAATTCCAAACCCAAATAGCCATCTGGAACGGCTTCTCCAAGGTGTGAAACTAGGTGAAGTAGAAGTAAGTAGAAGTTTGTTAGAAGAAGGAAATAGTTCATTTGACACTCTGTTTTCTGGCGCTGTGGCGTGGCATGGCCCTAAATCAGGATGAGCTCTTGGCTTAGCACCATGGCTATGAGGTGAGATCTCTCTGCCTGCTCCTTCTAACCATGAGCTTGTCTCTCCTTTGGATCCTATCCATCATCATACAACTCAGTTCTCATACCACATATTTTTCATTCATTCATCCTAGAAATTTTTTGAGCATCTACTGTGTGCCAGACAGTGTACTAAACACCAAGCATTAAGTAGTGAGCAAAATAAAATCCCTGGCCATCACAGAGCTTAGAATCTAATTTTTAAAAAATACCCTCCCCTAACCACGTACGCTGTCAATTACTTTTCCATTTCTCAATCAAACTTACTGATATTTCCACAACCACTTCTATTGCCTCATCTCTTTTTTTTCTCATCTAAATCTTTCCACTTCACTCCCAACACCGCTTTTGATGATGTAATAACAGCCTCCTCCTGTCAGAGGCAATAGCCACATCCCATTTCCATGCTATTTAAACACTCAACAGGATTACACACTGTTGCCTATTCTTTTCCCTTTAACACTTTTTTTCTTTTTCATCTCTTCTTTCCCCACTGCCCTCCACCCAGCCCAGCTTCAAGGACAGATTCTCCTTTCATCTCACTGGTTCCTCCTCTTTCTCCCTTGCTCCTCTTGCCCAGACAGACCTCCAAATGTAATAATTCAGGCTTAGCCCTGGATTCACCTCTTTCTGTCCCTTCCCTTCAATTTTCTGTCTCAGAGTTTGATTCTCACATTTTTTTTAAGTGATTGACTTAGAAAAATATTTTAAGATAGAAAATCTCGGGATTAATTTTACATTAAAAATTATTTAGCAAGTCTCCTAAATTGTTTCCTTAGTGTGTATTTGTCATCAAATGTCATAGTTCAGTTCAGTTCAGTCACTTAGTCATGCCCAACTCCTTGCGACCCCATGAATTGCAACACGCCAGGCCTCCCTGTCCATCACCAACTCCCGGAGTTCACTCAGACTCATGTATATGAGTCAGATGTCATAAGGATAGTTGAATGATCTTAGTCATGAAAATAGGGATATGATGTCCAGGTGCTTAGGGATATTTACTTAGTTCTAGGAACTCTTTACACTGGAACATGTGGAAAATAAATTGATAATTTTTTTTTTGCTTGGATTCCTTTCTTCTGTACTATCTATATTATATATTTTTAGAACAGACTGGTTCCAAATAGGAAAAGGAGTACGTCAAGGCTGTATATTGTCACCCTGCTTATTTAACTTATATGCAGAGTACATCATGAGAAACGCTGGGCTGGAAGAAGCACAAGCTGGAATCAAGATTGCCGGGAGAAATATCAATAACCTCAGATATGCAGATGACACCACCCTTATGGCAGAAAGTGAAAAGGAACTAAAAAGCCTTTTGATGAAAGTGAAAGAAGAGAGTGAAAAAGTTGGCTTAAAGCTCAACATTCAGAAAACGAAGATCATGGCATCCAGTCCCATCACTTCATGGGAAATAGATGGGGAAACAGTGGAAACAGTGTCAGACTTTATTTTTGGGGGCTCCAAAATCACTGCAGATGGTGACTGCAGCCATGAAATTAAAAGACGCTTACTCCCTGGAAGAAAAGTTATGACCAACCTAGATAGTATATTCAAAAGCAGACACATTACTTTGCCGACTAAGGTCCATCTAGTCAAGGCTATGGTTTTTCCTGTGGTCATGTATGGATGTGAGAGTTGGACTTTGAAGAAGGCTGAGCACTGAAGAATTGATGCTTTTGAACTGTGGTGTTGGAGAAGACTCTTGAGAGTCCCTTGGACTGCAAGGAGATCCAACCAGTCCATTCTGAGGGAGATCAACCCTGGGATTTCTTTGGAAGGAATGATGCTGAAGCTGAAACTCCAGTACTTTGGCCACCTCATGCGAAGAGTTGACTCATTGGAAAAGACTCTGATGCTGGGAGGAATTGGGGGCAGGAGGAGAAGGGGACGACAGAGGATGAGATGGCTGGATGGCATCACTGACTCGATGGACGTGAGTCTGAGTGAACTCCAGGAGTTGGTGATGGACAGGGAGGCCTGGCGTGCTGCGATTCATGGGTCCCAAAGAGTCGGACATGACTGAGCCACTGAACTGAACTGATGTTAAAAGGAGACTGAAAGTAATAACTTTATGACTTTTCTTGGTCTACTTTTATTCCATTCATGGCATTCATTATTTCTGAGGCATTTTGGTCTTTGTGAGGTGGACATAGACATTTCATAGGTCCATTAAAACCTTTCAAGTTTCTTTTATTATTGAGTGTTGATTTATAATAATGCTAATCTGATTTTAAAGTATTATTTTCTAGTCCTGTTAAGAGATCTTGAGGTTATTTGGGGAATGTTCATTATCCTACAGCTTTCCTCATGACTCAGATAATAGAGTCTGCCTGCATTGTGGGAGACCTGGGTTCTATCCCTGGGCTAGAAAGAAATGTCAACCCACTCCAGTATTCTTGCCTGGAAAATCCCGTTGACAGAGGAGCCTGGCAGGCTACATACAGTCCATGGGATCGCAAAGAGTCAGACATGACTGAGCGACTTCACTCACTCACTCATCATCCTATGAATAACTGATTATTTAAACGTCATGCTCTTATAGCATGATATTTGTTTTGAATCATCCATAGCAATGTCAATGTACCAATTCAGGGTATAAAGTAACTTTTCCTGATTCTAGGGAAAAATCTCCCATAAATAGTGTTATCTTTGTTATAGGATAGAATAAAAATAGCAATGATTTCTAAACATGATTACATTGTTCTAAGTGTTCTACTGTATGAATTCACATAATCCTCACAAGAACTCTATGGTGAAGTTAAACAACTTGATTGGGTCACAGAACTAACAAGACCAAGTCTATCTCCAGAGCCTATGTTCTTAATCACCAAGCGACACTGGCACATAAACGTTTATGCCATTAGAATAGTTCCAAATCTATGCCATTAGGACTGAACATACTGTTGTGATCTTTTATTAGCATCATACCCTGATGAGGATAAATATGTTTCTGAGGCAGGGAGGCCTGACAGGAGGAAAGAACTACATAGGGGCCCATCCCTTGCTCTCCCACCTATTCTGAAACCCTTCACAGCTCCCTGAATCCAGTCACTTCCAGTGCTGGGCCATTTCCAACTGTTACAATTTGGATGCTTGAAAAAGATAGGCAGTGTTGTATTTAGCTATACAAGAGCAAAATAGAGAATATAGGCTGCTTTGGGTGAATATTATTAATATTTATAGCTAAAATTGGATAGTTTAGCTCTTCCTAAATAAGTACACATCAATGAGGATTTTATTCATGAAATATTTGGATGACTATTTAACTCTACTGTTAAAATTTCATTATGTAAAGGGGCATAAAAAGAGGCACTGAAAGTAGAAACAATTAACTTGAGTCAATTACTTGGCATTCTCCAATTTGAGCAATATGCTGTTTGAACAATAAATTAGCTAACTGCAATTTTGTCTATAAAGCATCACCACATCTACAATTCAGGAGTCAAATGATATTTTTTTCCTTGTTTCTGAAGATGACAAAGATTTCTTCCCAAATAAGATTCTAGATGTGTCCTTCTCTTGTATCGCCATCCTTTCTCGTTCTATTCCAGCATGTCTTTGTCTATTTCATCTGTCTTATATTCTCTGTTTGAAGTTTTATTATAATTTCATCAAGTACATGTTAG
Organism: Capricornis sumatraensis; assembly: GCF_032405125.1. Taxonomy (NCBI): domain Eukaryota; kingdom Metazoa; phylum Chordata; class Mammalia; order Artiodactyla; family Bovidae; genus Capricornis; species Capricornis sumatraensis. The sequence continues at coordinate 35,132,082 of NC_091085.1, read as the reverse complement.
AATCTGTCATGGATCTTGCTTCTTTATTTATATGCCTTTCTGTAGGGCTTGCATGTTTATTTTGCTAGCAATCATAATGAGAAGACAACAATACTGAGCAGGAAACAAGAAAATAATTTTATGTTGAGCTCAGATTGAAGTGTCTGGAGCCATAGTTCAAAATTGTGCAATAATATTTGCTGTTGCTTCTAGTTTGGAGTTTAGAGGGGGAGATAAGTGGAAGGATCAAAGAATGTGAGTAAAGGAAAGTAAATAAGAGGAAAGCCGAATGCCGTGGTTAAAGAAGGGTTTTGTTTGATTTTTCTATATAAAAAGAGAAAGCTTATAAGGGAAGGCTTGAAGGGTAACTGTGGCAAAACTTCAGTCCCGGTAAGAGAGGACTTTGGAGCTTAAGTTCATATGAATTCTGTGACAAGGTGAGGTGAAATGGAGCAAGGTAGGGTCTCCCACCAGACAGAAGGGAGAACTGTGGAATGAAGAGAAACAGAGTTCAATATTGCAAACATAAATCTCAGGTGGAGTGAAATGCTAGCCTCTGAGGTGGGAAGGAGATGGTGGGTGAGCAGGAGAGTGAGAGTTAACAAAGAAATGATGGTCAAGAGAAGAAACTTTTTTTCTACTCCATCCGACATTCGTTCTGAAATACTGAACTTTTTCTTTGTAGTAAGGTAGTATATTACTTTATGAACAAAGGATGGATTTCACGTAAAACAACTAAGAAAATAAACCTAGGAATATCCATATTTAGTCGTGAGAGAGACTAAAGGAAAACAATGGCAGGGAGCCATAAATGTAGGCTAGCTCACCAGTGGCCTAAGGCAACAGTCAAGAAAACTAGAGGAGGGAAGAGAACAGCTGATGTTGATGGACCACTTTTGTGCATTCAGCTTTGTATTAAGTGATCTCATTTATTTGGGTTTACTTTCTCCTGAGACTCTCTCTGTGAACTTTGCTGTCTTATTCTGATTTTGTAGATATATTAATAACTTATTTAAGATCATATTATTTTTTAAAGATGGAAATGGAATGCTTACTTTACACGGGCTGATTTCAAAGCCCGTAGTCTTTCTACCTGCTATTGCTTGCAGTATTCTTGTTAAAATCAGCACACCCATGCTGACTCTGAGAATGATTCTTCTCTTTGAGATTAACATTTGCCAAACTTTGTATATCATACAGCATCGCAGGTTAAAGAGAATTGATCATTCACTTCCATTGTGCTTATCTATTTTGTAAAAAGTATGCATGTGTATGAGCTTATAGCAATATATTGTCCCTTATGAAACATACATAAAACTTTAAAAGTATGAATTAAAGCTAAATGTAATTAAAACTGCTAATATTTCTAGCAAGTATTCCAAACGATTGTCTAGTTCAGCCACCAGAGTAAACAGACGGTACTGTGGAGAGCGCTGTTGAATATCACCATTACTATCTCCTATAAAGCATGCATTGGGCTATATGAATACAGCAAAATCTCCGTATTTAAGGCTCTTCAGCAGGTTAAATAATACGTGATGGTGGCCGGCATATCTTCCGGTTTGATAAAAGTCACAATTTACTGGAGGACATGGCGATAAACATCCTACATGGCAGGTAGGATGTACTTACCTAATGCCTTAATGAGAGGAGATGCCATGTGCAACATGTTATTTTCTAAAAATTCCTAGCAGATCTACATGCCCTGCTGAAGTGGTATTCAATGCAAGACACCATGCAGAGGTTTCTTGTTATTCCTGAAACTCTGAAAGACCTTACCTGCTCATCTTATGATAGCACTTTCCTCCTCCTTATCCCACAAAGATTATTTGTTTGGGGTAATGTATTCCTACATATATTAATTAATTGGCTCCTTTCTCTGTCTCTGCTTTTCTTTTCTTAAAGTGTCAGGAGAGGTGGAAGGTGAAATCAAGTCCAACAAGCCAGTGGACCAGAGACATGATATGAAGAGACTGCAGTTGTAATTACAGGTCACTGTGCGGAGCCTTATAAGAGGATGTCCTCACTGTGAAGCCTTCTGTTTTGTCAATACTTTTACATCAATACTTGGCAGTCGGTTCTGCTGCTGTAGGGTTTCAGCATATAAAACAGACAAAGTCACTAATATCAAATTGGAGCTACTTTGCATTTGCAGTTGACAAATCCTATTTTAGAAATATGCATGAGTCTGAGGATTAGATCAGGCTTTTAACATTTACTTTTTTTTTTTTCCAGCGGGGAAGTCTCTGATCCTCTCCTAATTTACCTGTTGTTGATTTCCTGAATCTTTTTAAATCCCTTGCAACTGAGGCTGGTCTCTCCATCAGAGAAGCAATTAACCAAATCCCTGACTAGAGTGTATGAGGCATCTGTTATAAAAGTATAAAAGGTTAACTTAAATCCCAGCACACAAAGGAGATGTCAGACCAGAACAAATCGGCATGGAGAATTACCTGGAGGGGATACAAGGTTAAGGTGGAGCATATGTACAGTTGAGAGGATGTTTATGACTAGCAGAATTTGTTTTTCCGACTGCAAAGACTGGAAGGTTAGAAATGACATGTCTATTATTAATCAACATAATTTATATTCACAGCTTTTATCTGACAGAAGAAAATGTTCCTTATTTTTACCTATGCAACTTCAAATCCAAACAAAGAGTTGTAAAGGTGTCAACTTTCATCTCACACAAGTGCTTTAGGTATTTTCTTTTTTTAAAGAATAAGAGAGCAGTTTTTAGAAGTTTATGCATGCATTGCCTGAGTTAGGTGAATTAGTAAGCACATAACAATGAACTGACTTGTTTTTACATACAGATAGGCCTCTTTCAACCATTTATTGTAGGATGGAATAATACAATTTATTAAATATTATAATTATTGAACTAATAATTATACAGTAAATGGCCTAGGATGTTATATTTTAATATGGAGTTATGCACCATGATAAAGATGGCCATTCATTCTTTGACACTCTTTCCATTGAGAGGAGGGTTATAGGTCCCCTCCACTTGCATCTTGGTATATTCTGTGAGTCCCTTATCAGTAAAATATGGCAGGAGTGATGCTGTGACAAATTCTGAACCAGAACCTTAAGAGACTGGTAGTTTCCATTTCCTGTCTTTCAGAATCTTCACTTTATGAACCCAACCTATGATGCAAGTCCAGCTATCTTGGAAAGACTATGTGATGCAGAAACCTGAGACTACAGGGAGAGGAGAAAAGGGAAAGAGAGAGAGGGAAGGCAGGGAGGGAGGGAGGGGGAAAGAGAGGAGAGGAGAGGAGAGGTGAGGCTTAGTTTAATTCGTTCTTTCAGCCTTGCCAAGATCCAAAAAAATATGAGTGAAGCTGTCTTGGGCCATCAATCTGTCTTAGTCATTAACTAGATACTACCAAGTGGCCCTTGTTGACATCACATGGAGCCAAATAATTGCCAAATAAGACTCTGTATCAGTAGATACCCCACAAAAGTATAAAGTTTATTAAAACGTGGTTGCTCTGAATTGCTGATCTTAAGGGTATTTTGTTAAAATACCAGATAATTGAACTGGTAGATATGAGAAATTTCATTTCTTTTATAATGAATCCTTAAGAAGTAGGATATTTTCAAGATTAGTAAATCTAAAAAGTAAATATGATACTTGTGGAAATGAAAATTATAAAACAGTATGTCAGAGTCATACGTTCTACTGAGGTTGTCCTTAACTTGATGTAATTGCATAGCTAAAGGCCCTGAGGGAAAAGATATATACTATTTTTGTTTCTTTACCATCCTGATAGACGAGTCAAATACGTTTTCTTTAAAGCTGCATATTCTAGACCATCATTTTAAATCTTTGGATCTTGCAAACATATAATGTCACACCAAATGCAAATGCACTCGGTTATAAACATGGCTGTCAGCTAAGATTCACTGTACTTGCATATTTAAAACTAGTCACACGGACAGTTAGATCCCTGAGTCTTTGCAAATCTGTACAGTTTCTAGGGATGAAGGACAGCTTCTACCCGACCTCCATCTTCTCCCCCTCCTCTTTCTGCTTCTCTTTTCCTTTCTGTATATCTTGATCTCTCACCTCCTGATTTCATTGAATTAGTTCTATGGTGGGTCATTTTACTATCCTCCTGGGGAATCTTTCACACAGATATGAGGTACAGGTTTTTTTATTATTATTACTTAAATTTGAAATTACTCCTGAAAAGCATTTTATGGCTTTCAGCCTCGAATGAAAGTTTGGTGCGGTAAAGACTTTACACCAGCTAGGCTGCTCTCCCTGTGCATGTCCATTCCTCTCCGGGCACCTCCATTCCAGAAAACTCAAATTTTCCCTTTGTTTTGCCAAAGAAACTGTTTTCTCTATCCTTTAATTTTTTGTAAGCATATTTTTTTCTATGTAAAGATTGACTAATTGGGTTTGTTAATCTTGAAGCAATATTCCAAAATTTATCCCCAGCAGGCACAGAGGAACTGACAGAAGTGAGCTTTTTTCCCCCCTCATTTTCCTACCCTGTGTTTAACTTTGGATAAAGGGAAATAGGGGAAAGGACATTTTTCAGATACTTCATGGCTCCAGGGTTAGAGTACTGGGTTAGAAGATTAGGAAACCAGACTCAAGTGAATCCAGTATTTTATCTAGCATAAAGCTTTACAAATGATTTCAAAGACAGGACAATCAAGAGGTTCAGATGGTGGAAACAGATTAAGCATGATTTCCTAGGTCCTTTTCTTTCACATCAGACATTCATCTTTGGCCCAAAATAATATAGGAGATCTCCAAGTGAAACTTTGTGAGTTATCACCTCACACAGCAGGAAAATTATTTAAATTACAAGCATTTTCACTTTATATCCCATACCCCAGAGAGCTGTATAGCTTAAGTGTCATTCTCTAAGGAAGTCAGGCCTCATAACTCTATAGATCTTGCATATATTTGCTAATAAGAACCGTCAACCAGCAACCTTTTGCTAATGGCTTTCTACATAAGAGGACCATTCCTTCTGGAAATTACAATTTGCCTATTTCCATGGAGGTTCATTTGACAAGATTAAACAAAGTAACCTACTTTTTCTTTCCTTTTCGGAGAAAAAGAAAGTGACTCTGGTAAACTGAGTGACCTGGTCATAGACTAGATGCTGTAATGCTTTTCCCTGTCTCTCTCTGTCTCTTTCTCTCTCACACACACAAACACATAAATACACTCTCTCTTCTACTGTTCACTTCAATGTCCATGCGTACCTTACTTTTCTTCCTGTGACTCTTTTTAGCATCTATTATCTCACTGTTTACTCAAAACAACCATATTCTCTCTCTATATATATAATTAACTGCTTATACTTTAACAATGCAAATATATTTGTGATTTGAAGGATTTCATTATATTTCCCCAAACTGACAGCAACTTAATAAGCAATCACTGAATACCTTAAGTGTACAAGGCATTATTCAGAATGCTGAAGACTTAAACACGGTGGGAATCCCACTGGGATGTACCAATACTCCTGTATAAATTTTTCAGATATTACAATGTTCGTATATGGTTTCCCTTTACCCCTTTTCACTTGCTCTCCAGGCCTCTTCTTGAATCTGCATCTACTGTGATCAGGCTTCTAAAGTTTTATACCTGGCTCAGGTGGCTCCCATGATCCTGCTTCAACACTAAAACTAGATTCTCTCCATGTAGAAACCAGTTAACCCTTCTTGTGCAAGTATTGCCTCCTCCCACCCACCTATATTATTAGGGGGTAGCCCAATTTATAGGGTTAATTAATGCCATGCTTAAAATCCTCATGATGAGCATTACCAGGCCACCTCTGTGGACTGGCCTTCCAGGTCACCACAGTTCTGGTCACTCCCCTGGCCAGAGTTACATAGACCATAACTCTATTGGCGCTTGATCACCTAGTTCCTAACATTGTACTGCCTCTCATTGGCTAAGGGCTTTCCATTTCCCTTTCCCCAACTCTGTTACCTTTATGAGGCTGCTTGTGGGAAGTGTATCCTCTGCATGTCTTAGGTCCTGAATTCCAGAGAAAAACATGGGGGAAAGGGAGGCAGGCAACATGGGAATAGCTCAGACTCTGGTATGGTGCTCTTAGCTGTACAAGCGTGGCTGACACTTCTGAGACAGGGTGGATTCAAAACATATTTTAACTAATCTGAGTGTTAGATTTACTACCATCACCCCCTATTTTAGATGAGGAAACTGAGGCATTGACATGTTATCTAAGCTTAAGTCACAGAGTAGAGATTCAACCACAGGAAACTGTGATACAAAACCTATACTCCTAATGATAGAAATATGCCACCGCTCCACAATGCACCTCCTGTCATCTGATCTAACAAAATGGGTTTGCCTTAATAAAATTTGACATTTCAATGACCTGTTTTTCAGACTTGTTTCACGTAAAATGTTACAGTATTCTTACGGCTTCATTCCTCTGCATTTAGAATTAAACAACCACCTTTTCAGTGGCTTCCAGTAGAGAGAGGAGTATATTTCTGCACCTCATTAATGTTACACTTGGCCATGTGACTTGCCTTAGCCCGGGAAATGTAAGTGGATGTGGCAATATTCTGGTTCTGATAGAGGCTTTAAAAGGCATCAGCATTTCTGCTTTCTGCTCTCCTGTGATTTTGTCATTGCAGTGAGTAAATTTCCCAGGGAACTGCTGTTTCCAGAGTGATAGCGGATACATGTAGAAGATCTGAACCCAATCTTCAGCTTGGAGCCTAGTTTCAAGCATGTTTAATGTTAGTTAAGTTCAGTTCAGTTCAGTTCAGTTGCTCAGTCATGTCCGATTCTTTGCAACCCCCTGAAATGTAGCACGCCAGGCCTCCTAGTCCATGACGAACACCTGGAATTCACCCAAAGTCATGTCCATGAAGTCAATGACTCCATCCAGCCATCTTATCCTCTGTTGTCCCCTTCTCCTCCTGCACCCAATCCTTCCCAGCATCAGAGTCTTTTCCAATGAGTCAACTCTTCGCATGAGGTGGCCAAAGTATTGGAGTTTCAGCTTTCGCATCAGTCCCTCCAAAGAACACCCGGGACTTGTCTTCTTTAGAATGGACTGGTTGGATCTCCTTGCAGTCCAAGGGACTCTCAAGAGTCTTCTCCAACACCACAGTCCAAAAGCATCAATTCTTAAGCGCTCAGCTTTCTTCAAAGTCCAACTCTCACATCCATTCATGACCACTGGAAAAACCATGGCATTGACTAGATGGACCTCTGTTGGCAAAGTAATCTCTCTGCTTTTTAATATGCTATCTAGGTTGGTCATCACTTTTCTTCCAAGGAGTAAGTGTCTTTAAATTTCATGGCTGCAGTCACCATCTGCACTGATTTTTGAGCTCAAAAAAATAAAGTCTGACACTGTTTCCACTGTTTCCCCATCTATTTCCCATGAACTGATGGGGCTGGATGCCATGATCTTCGTTTTCTGAATGTTGAGCTTTAAGCCAACTTTTTTACTCTCTTCTTTCACTTTCATCAAGAGGCTTTTTAGCTCCTCTTCACTTTCTGCCATAAGGGTGGTGTCATCTGCATATATGAGGTTATTGATATTTCTCCCAGCAAACTTGATTCCAGCTTGTGCTTCTTCCAGCCCAGCGTTTCTCATGATGTACTCTGCATATAAGTTAAATAAGCAGGGTGACAATATACAGCCCTGATGTAGTCCTTTTCCTATTTGGAACCAGTCTGTTGTTCCAGGTCCAGTTCTAATTGTTGCTTCCTGACCTGCATACAGATTTCTCAAGAGGCAGGTCAGGTGGTCTGGTATTCCCATCTCTTTCAGAATTTTCCACAGTTTATTGTGATCCACACAGTCAAAGGCTTTGGCATAGTCAATAAAGCAGAAATAAATCTTTTTCTGGAACTCTCTTGCTTTTTTCCATGATCCAGTGGATGTTGGCAATTTGATCTCTGGTTCCTCTGCCTTTTCTAAAACCAGCTTGAACATCTAGAAATTCACAGTTCACGTATTGCTGAAGCCTGGCTTGGAGAATTTTGAGCATTACTTTACTAGCATGTGAGATGAGTGCAATTGTGTGGTAGTTTGAGCATTCTTTGGCATTGCCTTTCTTTGGAATTGGAATGAAAACTGACCTTTTCTAGTCCTGTGGCCACTGCTGAGTTTTCCAAATTTGTTGGCATACTGAGTGCAGCACTTTCACAGCATCCTTTCAGAATTTGAAATAGCTCAACAGGAATTCCATCACCTCTTGTTAGCTTTCTTGATAGTGATGCTTTCTAAGGCCCAGTTGACTTCACATTCCAGGATGTCTGGCTCTAGGTGAGTGATAATACCATTGTGATTATCTTGGTTGTTAAGGCTTCTTTGTACAGTTCTTCTGTGTATTCTTGCCATCTCTTCTTAATATCTTCTGCTTCTGTTAGGTCCATACAATATCTGTCCCTTATCGAGCCCACCTTTGCATGAAATGTTCCCTTGGTATCTCTAATTTTCTTGAAGAGATCTCTAGTCTTTCCCATTCTGTTGTTCTCCTCTATTTCTTTGCATTGATTGCTGAGGAAGTCTGTCTTCTCTCTCCTTGCTATTATTCTTTGGAACTCTGCATTCAGATGCTTATATCTTTCCTTTTCTCCTTTGCTTTTTGCTTCTCTTCTTTTCACAGATATTTGTAAGCCCTCTCCAGACAGCCATTTTGCTTTTTTGCATTTCTTTTTCCATGGGAATGGACTTGATCCCTGTCTCCTGCACAGTGTCATGAACCTCCATCCATAGTTCATCAGGCACTCTATTTATCAGTTCTAGTCCCTTAAAACTGTTTCTCACTTTCACTGTATAATCATAAGGGATTTGATTTAGGTCATACCTAAATGGTCTAGTGGTCTTCCCTACTTTCTTCAATTTAAGTCTGAATTTCACAATAAGGAATTAATGATCTGAACCACAGTCAGCTCCCAGTCTTGTTTTTGCTGACTGTATAGAGCTTCTCCATCTTTGGCTGCAAAGAATATAATCAATCTGATTTTGGTGTTGACCATCTGGTGATGTCCATGTGTAGAGTCTTCTCTTGTGTTGTTGCAAGAGGGTGTTTGCTATGACCATGCATTCTCTTGGCAGAGCTCTATTAGCCTTTGTCCTGCTTCATTCCATACGCCAAGGCCAAATTTGCCTGTTACTCCAGGTGTTTCTTGACTTCCTACTTTTGCTTTCCAGTCTCTTAAAATGAAAAGGATATCCTTTTTGGGTGATTGTTCTAAAAGGTCTTGTAGGTCTTCATAGAACCATTCAACTTCAGCTTCCTCAGCATTACTGGTTGGGGCATAGCCTTGGATTACTGTGATATTGAATGGTTTGCCTCGGAAACGAACAGAGATCATTCTGTCATGTTTGAGATTGCAACCAATTACTGCATTTCGAACTCTTTTGTTGACCATGATGGCTACTTCATTTCTTCTGAAGGATTCCTGCCCACAGTAGTAGATAAATGGTCATCTGAGTTAAGTTCACCCATTCCAGTCCATTTTAGTTTTCTGAATCCTAGAATGTTGACATTCACTCTTGCCATCTCCTGTTTGACCACTTCCAATTTGCCTTGTTTCATGGACCTGACATTCCAGGTTCCTATGCAATATTGCTCTTTACAGCATCAGATCTTGTTTCTATCACTATTCACATCCACAACTGGGTATTGTTTTTACTTTGGCTCCATCCCTTCATTCTTTCTGGAGTTATTTCTCCACTGCTCTCCAGTAGCGTGTTGGGCGCCTACTGACCTGGGGAGTTCCTCTTTCAGTATCCTATCATTTTGCCTTTTCATACTGTTCATGGGGTTCTCAAGGCAAGAATACTGAAGTGGTTTGCCAGTCCCTTCTCCAGTGGACCACATTCTGTCAGACCTCTCCACCATGCCTGCCCGTCTTGGGTGGCCCCACATAGCATGGTTTAGTTTCATTGAGTTAGACAAGGCTGTGGTCCATATGATTAGACTGACTAGTTTTCTGTGAGTATGGTTTCAATGTGTCTGTCCTCTGATGCCCTCTCACAACACCTACCGTCTTACTTGGGTTTCTCTTACCTTGGATGTGAGGTGTCTCTTCACAGCTGCCCCTCCTGACCTTGAACGTAGAGTAGCTCCTCTCAGCCCTCCTGCACCCACACAGCCACTGCTCCTAGGACGTTTATGTATAACTGAAACAAGGGTACCCAGAAGAATTCACTCCAGGTCAGCCAAAATCTTAGTGTATCTTCAGACCCAGAAATAGAAGAGTAAGTGCTTTCTTTTGTAAGATATTGGTTTTAGAGTCCATGGTTTTGTATTATTACAACAATATTTGACACATATTTTCAGTAAGATATAGTCAATGTATTAAAATGTAAGATATTATTCAAAAACTATAAAACCCCAAATATAGTTGTTATTTTACACACACACACATGCACAAACACACACATACAATGAAAACAAGAGTTTGGAATTATGAATAATACTACTGATATTAAGAGAAATTTATAATATAAGTCACTAATGTATATAATCCACTAATCTATATAATGTATAGAATATAAGCGTTCCAATTTAATAAAAAAGTGTTAGGAAATTTCATGTTTTCCCTTATGTCAAATCATGACTGGCAGTGATTTGAAACAAATGCAGTGCTAACACTTTTTAAAAATCAGCAAATGTTTTTGAAATCATTAGAATAATTTAACAAAAATTCAGCACTATAACATACATCACTTTGACAGTGTTTGGTAATATAGTTTAATTTTATTTAGAAAATGAGTATGGTTTTAAGGTTTTGATTTTTATTAAAACGTATTTTACCATACTTGTTGTTAAATATTTTGAATGTTGTTCTTAAATATAAACATAAACGGTAAAATGGCTTTGTCCTTAGGATAGGTCACCTGGTTATTAGGAAGGTAACATTAAATTAAATAAGGCATGGCATCTGGCCCCATCACTTCATGGCAAATAGATGGGAAAACAATGGAAACAGTGAGAGACTTTATTTTGCTGCTGCTGCTAAGTCACTTCAGTCGTGTCCGACTCCATGCGACCCCATAGACGGCAGCCCACCAGGCTCCCCTGTCCCTGGGGTTCTCCAGGCAAGAACACTGGAGTGGGCTGCCATTTCCTTCTCCAATGCAAGAAAGTGAAAAATGAAAGTGAAGTCTCTCAGTCATGTCTGACTCTTCGCGATCCCATGGACTGCAGCCTACCAGGCTCCTCCGTCCATGGGGTTTTCCAGGCATGAGTACTGGAGTGGGTTGCCATTTGGAGGCTCCAAAAACACTGCAGATGGTGATTGCAGCCATGAAATTAAAAGACGCTTACTCCTTGAAAGAAAAGCTATGACTAACCTAGAAAGCATATTAAAAAGTAGAGACATTATTTTGCCACCAAATGTCCATCTAGTCAAAGATATGGTTTTTCCAGTAGTCATGTATGGTTGTAAGAGTTGGACTATAAAGACAACTGATTGCTGAAGCATGTATCCTTTAGAACTGTGGTGTTGGAGAAGACTCTAGAGAGCCCCTTGGACTGTAAGGAGATCCAACCAGTCCATCCTAAAGGAAATCAGCCCTGAATATTCATTGGAACAACTGATGCTGAAGCTGAAACTCCAATACTTTGGCCACCTGATGTGAAGAACTGACTCATTTGAAAAGACCCTGATGCTGGTGAAAGGTTGTTGCTGAACCATGAAAGACACCAAGGTTCTTGGCCTCTGGATGAGAAGAATTCAATCTGGGGCCAGAGACAAGGCTTGATTGCTCAGAGCTTTTGTGTAATATAATTTTATTAAAGTATAAAAGGGATAGAGAAAGCTTCTGACATAGACATCAGAAGGGGGCAGAAAGAGTACCCCCTCACTAGTATTAGCAATGTAATTATATACTTTTTAATTACTTATTACAGTGAATCAAAAGAATGTCTGGAGGTTGTAAGGACCTTACTAGACTCACCCCCATAGTTTACATTTTAAGATTACAGGATTAGCCAGAAGGTTTTTTCCAGAAACTGTCCTCAAGCAGGATACATTATTGTTATATAATCCTAAGGAATGTAGAGGAAAAAAAGTTTGTACTTTCCTCCTCTTTGAGAATTACAGACCCCTCTCTCCTTGGGGACGCCCAGACTTCTTATCAACCTGCCTAGGAATTGACTCTCTCACTGGGAAAGATTGAAGGTGGGAGGATAAGGGGACGACAGAGGATGAGATGGTTGGATGGCATCACTGACGCTATGGACATGAGTTTGAGTAAGCTCTGGGGAATTGGTGATGGACAGGGAAGCCTGGCATGCTGTAGTCCATGGGATTGCAGAGTCAGACATGACTGAGTGACTGAACTAAAGAATGATTATAGCAAGCAAAGACACTATATGAAACTAACTTGTGACATGTACCCAGGATCTGTCTCAGTCTTCAAAACCTGTTTTATCTCAACAATTTTACCCCATTGAAGTTAGGATCCCTTTTTTGTACTGAGTAGAGGTTTGTGGACAGATAACAGTAACTTTCCTAATGGCTTATCTCAGTCCTGTTTTCATGTTTTCCTGTCTGATTGGAGAGTAAATGGAGTTTTTGTGGCATTGGAACCTTATAAAATTTGGGAACTCTTCTTAAGAAAAAGGACATATTTTTAAATGTAAAAGTAGTATTGAAAATGAATGTCATTTTAAAATAAAATAAGTTACAGAAAGTTAGTGCAGCTTTTGAGCTTCTGATCTCTTTGGTAATCTGCCATAAATACTCAGAACTTGCCATAGCATTCTGCCATTCTTGCCATCCTAGAACACCTGCAAGCTTCATTCTCCCCACTCTCAGGAAACTATGCTGTGGTGGGGAAAGTACTAGCTTTCCCCCACAAAACCCAGGCATGAAAAGTTATTCATTGTAATGTTTTTCATGGAAGAAAATTGTTAAAATTTTATGAAACAGATCATATGCCAATGTCAGTGAGATTTAAATGATTGTGAAAACATGGTCAAATTGAAATGACATGTTACCTTTCAGTTGCCCAATGTATAGTGAGTTGGTTTTCATACTTTACATCAAAGAATCAGATAGGTAAAAGAGATAGAATGTCAATAAGGGAAAGGGAGGTGGGGAAAGATCAAGAGGAGGAAGGATCATGGGTGAGTGGAAGCTCAGTGGAGGTATCAAGGACAATTACATGATAGGAAGTCAATGTTAGAATGCTTGAGAAGGCAAAATTTCCACCATTTAAAAGTGGGAGATTTCCATCATTTAAAAGGTAGGTCAAATATCAGTAAGCGTTTTCATGTTCAATGATGAAATATGAAGGGCATATCATGCATTGTTTTCCATACTTTTAACATACATACTTAGTGCAATCTGTTATCTCTTTTCTGTGTTAGCCAGGCAGTTTGTTATCTCTAGACCTCTTTAAATGATGCCAGAAGCCCAAGGACACAAGTCTTGAAGCAATGTTTAATCCTCTGATAGTTATTAGACTAAGGTCTAAAACCAAGCACGATAAATCCACTTCCATCCTCTCTCATTTCTAGTTTATCACAAATCACAGCTCCAAACATTTGCAATTATATACAGGCTCTGCACAATGCATCTTTGATAATGAAATTTGCGCACACACTTTTGCTTGGTCTTAGTGCTTTCCTTTGGAAATGTTTAATCACTGGTTCCACCTACATTGTTCTCCAGCCCTGTTAGACTGACCAGCTGGGTCTGCAGGTAAGCTCAACAGACATAAAGCCCCAATAAAGAGAGATTTAGATAGGGTGAGGAGACAGGAGAAGGGCAGAGACATTTTTAGAAAGAAAGAATAAACTAAGTGGTTCTTGCATTCAATGTAACTTGCACTTGAGTGGAAGATATGTATAACTAGTACTAGACAATGTGAAAGTGGCAAAGAGTGAAAATATTGAGTCTTTCTTTCTAACATAGTATATAGATGTTTTGGTAGGGAAGGCCATTTTTGGTTCACAGAGGCACAAAACATGTTTTCTTAAGCGTGGGAACAAGTGAGAAGGTTGGATGGGGAGGGATACAGTTAAGTTCTATCCTAGCAATATGGTTGCAAATAGAATATACTCTTTAGTTTAAAGGAATATGTGAGTTCTGTGTTCACTGTCTCTCATACAAGCTATTAGAGCATGCTGTGTTGTCATGAAAAAAAAAAAAAGTCCATTTTGAGGCCTGCAGCTTATTCTGTTACTTTTGAGTAAGCCACTTAACAGTTCTGAAGCTCAGATTTTTTTATCTGAAAAGATGAAATTTTAATATTTATTAGGATAAAATGTGATGAGATAATGTGTTAACGTGTAGGAGAGTTGAATAAATGAACAGATAGGTATTGTTTTCCCATCAAAATACTTTATTACAACTAACTGGTGTATTCATTCTTCACATCAGGGTAAAGTTTTGTCAGTATTAAGACACATAAAATTTATGACATCTCTTTTAAGCCATCAACTAAGTTTATATTATACCAAATCTGACTCCATTTAGTCATGGAGATAAAACTAATTGTATAACTGACTGTATAGGGTTCATAATAGTAAAACTGTATCTGAAATGCCATATGCATTGGGTTGGTCATTTCATCCTTTCCTACTTTACTCAACTAAGGCGTGTGGTACCTATATTTGTTGCATGATATTTTGGAGATCATAATTAATATTTTTTCTATTTGTGGTATATAATTTTAATATTTATCTTCTTCTTCTTATGAAAATATTCCCAACTGAATTTTAGAAAGCTCTTTGTTTCACTTATACAATTAATTATGTATTCATCATAAAGTAGTCTTTCCTAGATAAAGCACTTAGATTAGTTACCTCAAATTTGGGTAGTTAGTTACCTTAAAATCAATATAGAACTGCCTGTTAACAGTGAGTAACTGTGTAAGGTAAGATTGTGGATAATATTTTCACTTTCTATGTGTGTATGTAAATTCTGTTTATATGAACAATTTCTAACAGAAAATAATATAATATTAAGTATACAAAATAGGATTTGGTTGATTGAATAAAAATAAAATATACTAATTATCCTTATTTGGCAGTCTTGCCTATAGCAAAGGAAAGAGGTAGCAATTAAAATATTATTTTCTGGTATGCTGATATTTGCCTAGAAAATGTCTATTGTGTTTGACTCAGCTCTACAAAAAGAAGGAAAGGATTTGTTGAGATACTTACTCCAAAGGATTAAGTGGAAAATATACATTGTTTATATGCATAACATGAGCTAACACTAATTGAACATTGATCATACTAGGGATTTTACATTTATCACCTTATTTTATTTTCAAAAAGTTTCATAGGATAGATATTCTTCAACATCCCCATTTTACAGCTAAGGCTTAGAGAGCTTGAGCTTGGTAGGCTCTCTCGTCATGTGTATCCAGGATCTAGAGGTCAAGACAGAGGAGAATTCTACTGATCTGGCTTCAGGTATAATTAAATATAAACAAATCTAACTTCACTGATCAACTTTTTCCTGTACCTGACTCTTAAATTTGTTGCTGAATTATTTCCCAACGTAGACCATTTTCACTTTAAAAGTATAATTTATAGCATATCGACCTCCAGCTTAAAAGTCTCCAGTGATATCCCACTGAAATCAGAAAAACCTAAACTTCTTAACATGGCCTATGACAAGACTATGCAACATCTATTTCCTTTGTTGTTGTTGTTGTTCAATCACTAAGTCATGTCTGACTCTTTGTGACCCCAAGGACTGTAGCATGCCAGGTCTCCCTGTCCCTCACTATCTCCTGGAGTTTGCCCAAGTTCATGTCCGTTAAACTGGTGATGTCTCATCCTCTTATGCTGTCTTCTTTTACCTCTCTAACCTTGGCATGGACTATTTTTATTCTTGCCAAAATGGCCTTGTTTTAAATTTGCACAACTCACTTCTGTTTCAGGATCTTTACAGTTAAAATTATTTCTTTGTCTTTTTACCCTGTACCTTCATAGCAACTGTTTTTCACCATTCAATTCTTTGTTGTACTAGTGTCTCTACAAAGAGGGTATAGACTCTCATTCTTTACAATCTTAACCAAAGTAATTTTTCCTCCTTCCACCTTAATGCACTTTCCCTCATATATCGTTAAATTTTTCTTTATAGTACCTATCACTATTTAAATGCATTTTAAGTATTTGTTCACATTTATCGTTTGTCTTTTCCAGCTTTACTAAGCTCAGGGTTTTAGCTGTTTTATTATTGACTCATCAGTAGTAGAACTACTACTGCCTACAAAGTGAAAGTGAAAGTGAAGTCGCTCAGTTGTGTCTGACTCTTTGTGACACCATGGACTATAGCCTATCAGGCTCCTTCATCCATGGAATTTTCCAGGAAAGAGTATTAGAGTGGGTTGCCATTTCCTTCTCCAGGGTATCTTCCTGACCCAGGGCTTGAACCCAGGTGTCCCATATTGCAGACAGACGCAAACCACTCCCCAAACCCATAACATATTAAATGAATAGATAGAATTTGATATGACATTAAATAAATATATTCAGAAATATTTTAATACTTAGACTCACATTTTAATACTTAGATTCATACTGCGAAAGAACTAAAAGACTCACCTAGTTTAGAGAACTTTCTGAGATTAAATACTTCCTATCACATGTTCATTAAGTTCGTGTTTAAATACTTCCAGAAGTAGGAAACACACTAATTCCCAGTGTAACCATGCAATGTAAATCATCATCTTGGTTTGGTTCTGGCTGCTACAAAATTCTAAGATTGCTTAAGATTGAATTGAAAAGTATGGGCCTTTTTATCCTATATCCATGCATGAGACTACCCACTGAAACCATGGAAGTGTTAAAAACTCAATTATTTGATAATTACTATAATAGATTAATACGTTGTGAGTCTTATATTCTGCAGAATAAGTACATTTTACTTCTTTTTAAAAGAAGACATTCTCTCATTATTTTTTATATTCCTTACTGGACCTCACTCATTTTGACTGTATGTCCTCTACATTGTAGGGCATAGAATATGTGGTAAACATAAGTGATTGTCCTCTCTCTTGCTGGTAAATGTTTAACAACTATATCTCCAAGTATAGTTCTGACTTGAATGTTGGGTGATATGCTGGTTTACTTTAATGAGTTAGATGAAAGTGAGACAACAAAGACCAAAGTCTTTGTTCTTTCATCAATGACATGAGGGATTTCTCTGCTGAATTGGATAATGGTTTTCAAATATTGTAAGTATATTCCTCAAATTTTTGAGTTATTCAGAATGTAATAGCTACAGACACAGACACACTTTTAAGTTTAATCATAATGCAACAGCTAGTGACAGGAGCAAACTTTTCAGTTCAGTCTTCTTTACGAACATTTTCTCTACTCTCTTAACTTTACACAATCCACAAAACACACTCACATAAAGGAAGGCAATCATTATGTAGCATTTTCTGATTATTGTGGTGCAAATACTCCCAACATGGTCAATGTCAAGGTACAAATGTGGCATCATTGAATAGAAAGTTGGAAAAAGATACACAAAGTATGCCATTTGTATAGTATTTACACTATAAAGATGTGATTGAAATAAATAACCTTAAGAATATAGATAATAGAAAAATGCCATAAAATAACTAGGTAAAAATGAGTATGTGTTACCTTCAATATTTATTCCCTCTCTTTTAATATAATTTAATAATGTTTACATAATTTAATTTTTAATAATGGCTCAGCTTAAACACTGGATCACCAAACTCCTAGAAGTTTACTGGCTGGGCTTTGTGAACTCTTAGTAGCTGACTCTAGCCCATAATTTCTGGCTGACCCAGCACCGATATCAAAGTCTTTGTTTCCTAGCCACTTTTTACCCAGGGGTGGCCATATTATACAGACCTGGTCCATGAGATTTAAATAAAATCAGCTGTGATATTCCTGGCAGAGATTTTGTTACTGTTAATGGAATCTGCTTTTTCTTTCCTTTTCCATGCTGCAAAAAATTCAGTATAATTTTATAGCTGCAACAGCTTTGTTACTTTGAGGGAAATACAAGTCCTTTGCAAATGCAATAGCCAGGTCACCTTGTACTGATGAATTTACCAGTAACCACCTACTCTGGATGTCTTACCATGGGGGGAAAATTTGTTTAGTTAACGTAATAGGCTCTCTGTCACTTGAAAGAAAAAACATTCCTAAAGGATACATAACTCTAGGTGTTTTGGCTGGTCTTGACTTATTGTTCATCTTGAGTCTAGATTACTTCATATTAATTTAGAAAGACAAAGATTGGGTTCATTTTTTTGATAAACTAATCCAAATTTTGAATGACTGGATTGGCTGAGATTTGCTTGTTTTGATCTTCATGACCCAGATAATCACGACGGAGTGATCACTCACCTAAAGCCAGACATCCTGGAATGTGAAGTCAAGTGGGCCTTAGGAAGCATCACTACGGACCAAGCTAGTGGAGGTGATGGAATTCCAGTTGAGCTATTCAAATCCTAAAAGATGATGCCGTGAAAGAGCTGCACTCAATATGCCAACAAATTTGGAAGACTCTGAGGTGGCCACAGGACTGGAAAAGGTCTGTTTTCAATGTAATCCCAAAGAAGAGCAATGCCAAAGAATACTCAAACTACCACACAATTGCACTCATCTCATACAGTCAGCAAAAACAACTGGGAGCTGACTGTGGCTCAGGTCCTGAAATCCTTATTGCCAAATTCAGACTTAAAGTGAAGAAATTACGCAAAATGACTAGCCCATTCAGGTATGACCTAAATCAAATCCCTTACGATTATACAGTGGAAGTGAGAAATGGATTTAAGGGACTATATCTGATAGACAGAGTACGTGATGAACTATGGAAGGAGGTTCATTACATTGTACAGGAGACAGGGATCATGACCATCCTCAAGAAAAAAAATGCAAAAAGGGCTGTTTGAAGAAGCCTTAAAAATAGCTGTAAAAAGAAGAGAAACAAAAAGGAAAGGAGAAAAGGAAAGATATACCCATTTGAATGCACAGTTCAAAAGAATAGCAGGGAGACATAAGAAAGCCTTCCTCAACAACCAGTGTAAAGAAATATAGAAAAACAATAGAATGGGAAAGACTAGAGATCTTTTCAAGAAAATTAGAGATACCAAAGGAACATTTTATGCAAAGATGGGCTCAATAAAGGACAAAATTATATGGACTTAACAGAAGCAGAAAATATTAAGAAGAGGTGACAAGAATACACAGAAGAACTGTACAAAAACAGATCTTCATGACCCAGATAATCACGATGGAGTGATCACTCACCTAAAGCCAGACATCCTGGAATGTGAAGTCAAGTGGGCCTTAGGAAGCATCACTACGAACCAAGCTAGTGGAGGTGATGGAATTCCAGTTGAGCTATTCAAATCCTAAAAGATGATGCCGTGAAAGAGCTGCACTCAATATGCCAACAAATTTGGAAAACTCTGAAGTGGCCACAGGACTGGAAAAGGTCTGTTTTCAATGTAATCCCAAAGAAGAGCAATGCCAAAGAATACTCAAACTACCACACAATTGCACTCATCTCACACTCCAGTACTCTTGCCTGGAAAATCCCTGGGATGGGGAGCCTGGTAGGCTGCAGTCCATGAAGTTGCTAAGACTCGGACACGACTGAGTGACTTCACTTTCACTTTTCACTTTCATGCACTGGAGAAGGAAATGGCAACCCACTCCAGTGTTCTTGCCTGGAGAATCCCAGGGACGGGGGAGCCTGGTGAGCTGCCGTCTATGGGGTCGCACAGAGTTGGACACGACTGAAGTGACTTAGCAGCAGCAGCACACTCTAGTAAAGTAATGCTCAAAATTCTCCAAGCCCAGGCTTCAGCAATATGTAAACCATGAACTTCCAGATGTTCAAGCTGGTTTTAGAAAATGCAGAGGAATCAGAGATCAAATTGCCAATATCCGTTGGATCATTGAAAAAGCAAGAGAGTTCCAGAAAAACATCTATTTCTGCTTTATTGACTATGCCAAAGCCTTTGATTGTGTGGATCACAATAAAGTGTGGAAAATTCTCAAAGAGATGAGAATACCAGACGACCTGACATGCCTCCTGAGGAATCTAGATGCAGGTCAGGAAGCAACAGTTAGAACTGGACATGGAACAGACTGGTTCCAAATAGAAAAAGGAGTCCGTCAAGGCTGTGTATTGTCACCCTGCTTATTTAACCTATATGCAGAGTACATCATGAGAAATGCTTGGCTGGAAGAAGCCCAAGCTGGAATCAAGATTGCTGGGAGAAATATCAATAATCTCAAATATGCAGATGACACCACCCTTATGGCAGAAAGTGAAGAACTAAAGAGCCTCTTCATGAAAGTGAAAGAGGAGAGTGAAAAAGTTGGCTTAAAGCTCAACATTCAGAAAACTAAGATCATGGCATTCTGTTTCATCACTTCATGGCAAATAGATGGGGAAACAGTAGAAACAGTGGCAGACTTTATGTTCTTGGGCTCCAAAATCACTGCAGATGATGACTGTAGCCATGAAATTAAAAGACACTTACTGCTTAGAAGGAAAATTATGACCAACCTAGACAGAATGTTAAAAAGCAGAGATATTACATTGCTAACAAAGGTCCATCTAGTCAAGGCTACGGTTTTTCCAGTAGTCTTGTATGGATGTGAGAGTTGGACTATAAAGAAAGCTGAGTGCTGAAGAATTGATGCTTTTGAACTGTGGTGTTGGAGAAGACTCTTGAGAGTTCCTTGGACTGCAAGGAGATCCAACCCATTCATCCGAAGGGAGATCAATTCTGAGTGTTCATTGGAAGGACTGCTGTTATTTCATTTCCCAGATGGAAAGTTTAGAAACAGAGGTTAATAAGTAGCCACTAAATCAGATGACCAGTAGTAAGGAGCATAGCCAGAATGTGAACATTTTAAATCTTGTAATGACCATGCTTTCAAACAGAACTGTGTGGAGGGAAGACTGGAAATAAAAGTTCAGCTACATGGCAATGCTAATATGGCTATTAAGCATGAGAGAGTCATAAAGGAATTAATTGGAAAATATTTAGTTATTCCCCTTTGGTATAGGCAATTTGAAACATAATGGTATTATGTGCAGCTTCTTTGACCTCCCCTTGCCTACCATTTTGGAGCTCGCAGTGTCTCCAACACTCAGCAATCAAAGTGTTTTTTCTTTGCTTTAGTGAAGAAAGTGTGAATAAAGAGTGCAGTATCTCAGACCATATCACACTCAGGATAAGGTGAGATTCCTTCAGGTCTTGGATCATTGAATCACAGTTTGACTGTATCAACAATTATAACTCATATCTTTACATAGCACTTTACTTAGCTTTACAAAGCCATTATTATACTTCATATCATTTTGATTTTAATTCTTCTATTAACCCTGTAATGCCTATAAAGTAGACATTATTAATCTTGTTTAAGAAGTGAATATATTTATCCTCATTCAGATTAAGGACTATCAATCTGAAAATCAGTTGCAAAGATGAGATAATAATTAGTTTCTTGAGTTCATATTGTCTTTTCCAAGGGCTTTTGAAACATTAGAATTGAGAGTTCTGTTTGAATCATGTTGTATTCACCATGGCTTACTGTAAATTAAATACGCAAAAGAGTATTGTTGTTGTACAGCCACTAAGTTGTGTCCGACTGTTTATGAGCCCATGGACTGTAGCACACCAGCCGTCCCTATCCCTCACTATCTCCAAGACTTTGCCAAAGTTCATGTCCATTGGATCAGTGATGCTATCCAACCATTTCATCCTTTTCCACCCTCTTCTTTGGCCTTTAAACTTGCCCAGCATCAGGATTTTTTCCAGTGAGTTTGCTCTTCGTACCAGGTGGCCAAAATATTGGAGCTTTAGCTTCAGCATCAGTCCTTCCAATGAATATTCAGAGTTGATTTACTTTAGGATTGACTGATTCTCCTTTCAGTCCAGGGGATTCTCAAGAGTCTTCTCCAACATCACAATGTGAAAGCATCAATTCTTTGGCACTCAGACTTCTTAATGGTCCAAATCTCATATCTGTACATGACTACCAGAAGACCATAGCTTTGACTATGTGAACCTTTGTCAGCAAAGTGATGTCTTTGCTTTTTAATATGCTGTCTAGCTTGTCATAGCTTTCCTTCCAAGAGCAAGCATCTTTTAATTTCATGGTTGCAGTCACAATCCTCAGTGAGTTTGAAGTCCAAGAAGAGAAAATCTGTCACTTCCTCCCCTGTACCCCTTCTATTTGCCATGAAGTAATGGGACTTGATGTCAGGATCTTAGTTTTTTTTGAATATTGAGCTTTAAGCCATCTTTTTCACTCTCCTCTTTGACCCTCATCAAGCAGATGGTAATTGCAGCCAGGAAATTAAAAGATCCTTACTCTTTGGAAGGAAAGTTATGACCAACCTAGATAGCATATTAAAAAGAGGAGACATTACTTTGCCAACAAAGGTCCGTCTAGTCAAGGCTATGGTTTTTCCAGTGGTCATGTATGCATGTGAGAGTTGGACTTTGAAGAAAGCTGAGTGCTGAAGAATTGATGCTTTTGAACTGTGGTGTTGAAGAAGACTCTTGAGAGTCCCTTGGACTGCAATGAGATCCAACCAGTCCATCATAAAGGAGACCAGTCCTGGGTGTTCATTGGAAGGACTGATGCTGAGGCTGAAACTCCAATACTTTGTCCACCTCATGTGAAGAGTTGACTCATTGGAAAAGACTCATGCTGGGAGGGATTGAGGGCAGGAGGAGAAGGGACGACAGAGGATGAGATGGCTGGATGGCACCACTGACTCGATGCACATGAGTTTGGATGAACTCCAGGATGGACAGGGAGGTGATGGACAGGGAGGCCTGGTGTGCTGCGGTTCATGGGGTCACAAAGAGTCAGAGATGACTGAGCAACTGAACTGAACTGAACTGAACTGAACTTGATCCTCATCAAGAGGCCCTTTAGTTCCTCTTTGCTTTCTACTATTAGAGTGCTATCATCTGTATATCTGAGGTTGTTTGATATTTCTCTCAGGGATCTTAATTACAGCTTGTATGGATATTGCCATGCTAACACAAAATTTCAGATAGTTTAAGGAGACCCTGATTGAGTTTGTGGTTGATTTTTCCATGCTTATGCAAAAACAAAAAACAAAAAACAGGGCTATCTAAACATGATCCTCAATAAATATCCTTCAATACCCACAGGATTTTCATTTAGGAAGAAATGTCCAAGTGTTTGGAGTGTCTTGGCATGTTTAATTTCAAACTCCATGAAGCGCTCAACCTTGGTATGTGGCCAGCGCCATGGATAAGCATTGAACTTATTTTCCCTTTTTTAAACTTAAGCCAATGGATCACACAAAATTTTCCCAGCAACACATTATATCCTTACTCATGGCATTTTCATGGCCATAAGTGGTTCAGGTTTTAAACATTCAGATTTTTAAGCTCACTTAATGTGGTCTCAGACAGTGATAAACTTTAAGCCTACTTTCCCTTTGATAAACACTCTAGCCTTTCTAACAAACAGTACCCCTCCCCCTCTGATCCTGGAGATGATGAAGATCCATCACTATCCCTCCCACTGAAAATCACTGACCTCTAGTACTTATGGGCTTCTTGAGCTCACAACACATTCTTCTCTCTTAATATCAGGCAATGGAGAGAAAAGGCAGGGAAGACAACCTAAAGGGGAAAAAAAAAAGAGGAAAGTGAAGTAATCAGCCCACTGAGCCACCTACAAGCATCCCCACAATGCATATTCTCCCAAGTGGCAGGTGGCCACACTCTCCCTGCACACCTGTTACAGGGAAATAAATGATTCAAATGAGAACTTAAAACTTTTGAAGCAGGATCCAAAAATAAAAGATGTAAAGAGAAAGCAGGCTGTGTGTGTGTGTGTGTGTGTATGTATAATTTTTTTTGTAAAGCGCATTTAATCCTCAGAGTTAACATCCAAAATCTGCACATCTTTGTTCCTTGGTTCATCAAGCCATTCTTTGACCTGGATGATAGCTTGTTTTCCTCAGGCTGTGAGAAGACTAGAGGAAGAAAGATGTGAGATTAACAGTGGGGAGAACAAAGTTACCCTAAGACATTGTTTTCTTTGCTTTTAATTTTAAAACACTAGCTCTTTAAATGGTTAAAGAATACTAGTTATGAACATGTAGTGCTCTCCTGCTTACATCTTTCCGTAGGGCACATTCTCTTCTTCATTTCCCTCACTTGTTCTCTGGTCTGCACTTTTGAGCAGCAATTCACCACAGAGATCCCTGGGTTAAGTAGTGAGGGAAATCATCCCAGCCTAAGCATGTTAAGTTTGGATGAGGGCACAGAATTCTAGAAGAAATTGAAACTTACAATTGTGCTTAATTGGCTTTAACCCTTCAACATATTGTGTAGAAATACATTGGGTAGTAATATATACTGTTGCAGATGTTAAAATGTAAAATCCTTTAAATGCAAACAGCACTTGTCACTCCATAAACTATTCAAATTGTCAGAGATGTATCAGCCAACCCTAACTACCCTCTGCAGGCAATCTGGAACCAGCCTGCTGTTTAATAACCAACATTTAACAAGAAATAACATGTAGATGTGGTGTGTAGTTTAAAACATTGTGTTAAGCATCATTAAAACTCAGTCTCCTAAGAGCCTTATTAAAACAGTCCTTTCCCCACCATAATAAAACATTTCTCTGTGATGTTTCGATCTAGATGCTAACAATACAAACAAAATGCCTCTTAATTTAGCATCCCACTAGAGGGCCATTGTGATTATGGAACTGTAAAAGCAGGAAGGGAAAAAAAATTTTTTTGAAAAAAAAAAAAAAAAACAAAAAACAAAAACAGCCCTGAACTACCCTTCCTAGATCCATCCAATCATTGAAACTAAAGCACTAGGAGCCTTTGATTTTAGCATTTTATTTGCACATGTTTTTGTCTTTATTCTTTCATACTCCACATGTCATTATTATTTGCGGCTGTGTTTTTGTTCAGCACTGGGAGGAAAGGTTGCTGGTGACTTAGAAATGGGCATGCATCACAGGATCAGAAATCTACAGTTGTCAAATGGGCTGATGAAGTTCTCAAGACAATGCATACATGAAACCTGTAAGACTGCATAAGCTCTTGATGGCACTATTTATTTGAAAAGAAAATGAAATTTCCTTACCCTACAGTTAGTGTGACTTCCTCCTATCATTATCAAAAGAGAAAACACATGCATATTTGTGCCAATTAATAGAAATAATAATTCAAATCTTCTGTGACAGAAATACAGAAAAATCCAATTTTTGTTTCCAACCTTCCTCCTTTGGAAACGTGTATACAAAATTTTTCTGTACAATTTTCCCTGCTGCTTCATAGATAGTTACAGAACTAACAATTGACAAATCACAGTAATATTTTGATAGACAATGCTTGCAAATTAGATTTAGTAAGATGTTATTCTATTACTTGGACTACTGAATAACTTTTCTTACCTGCAATATTAAAAGTGACTCCAGTTGAAGTATATAGGATTGTAAGTGGCCAGTTGATCAAAAATGACTTTTGCTTTCTTTTGAAATGACTACCTAGGAAGGAGAAATTGTTTTATCTCACTTTTAGGTAATCTTATCTACAAGACAGAGAAGATGCCAGGCACACTGCTTTTATTTTCACTCATGCTGTTTATCCAAATACTGGAGGAAGTTTTGGATAAATAGGTATTTGTACCCCAGATTCTTTAAATTTCCCTGGAACATAAAATAGTTTTCCAAAGTCTGAAAAACTTATACAGTGCCACATATCAACTTTATCTCAATAAAGCTGGGAGAAAAATAGTGGAAAAAAATGAAATTATTGAATAAATAAGATAAGTTACAAATTCCTTTTAGTAGCAGCTTCTCTGACTATAAAGAGCAAAGTTCAATCTTTCCTCATGAAAGGATGACTCCAATACACATGCAGTGCTGTCATACATTCTTCCTAGAAACTCAGGAGAAGACCTATAAAACAAAGAATGGTAAGCCAAATATTCCTTAAACCAGTTTAATTTGAAAGCACATGCCAATGATGAAAAATGAGATGGGAGATTGTATTATTTACTTGTAAGAGTGATATGTCAAGATTTTCCCCATGTCCAGTTAAAGAGAAGGTTGCATTTTTACTCTTTATCTTATCTCTGAATAGGTAATACTGTGAATTCACTACCTTTTCATTATACTAAAATTCATTCAGGGACCTGTGAAATCTGCCAGGTTATTCCCAGGAGGCCTTCTGGAGACAGAGCCATTAGTGAAGTATACAATATAATTAAAGTGTAGACTGTGAAATGCATTCACACCAGTATGATATGAGATATTACCTGCACCCAACTGTGGTTGCCTTTTGAAATCTCACCATGTTGTGTTCCTCTGTGGCATTTTTCTTGTGTACCACTTCCTCTTCAGTCACTACGTGTTTTTAGCAATTTAGAGAAATTATACAGTATTCTATCTCAATAGAAAGCATACCATCTAAAGTTAGCCCATAAAGAAAGGTCTATGAAATTCACAGATTTAATATAAATGAGATCATTATGTTTTAACTCTGATAAATAAAATTTCACATAGAGATTATGATAATTTCCAAGAAATGGACAAGTTCACAATACAAATCGCTATGCATTAATGTGCAATAAAAAAGACATCCATACTAAAATGTAATTTTCTATTTATTCAAAATAGATTTTTTGAATGCCTACTCACAGGCTATACCAGGCACTGTGGTCCAAAACTGCAAAGATGCAGACTTTGCCCTCCAATTATTTGCATAGTGGGTGGACTGAGCAACAACTAAATCACCAAAGAGGGGGAGAAGGGCAAAGGGCAGTGAGACCCCTAGATAAGCATCTTTGTTTAACCAGAAAAATGCTTTTCACTTATTGAGACTTGAAGACTAGGAGGATGTATTGCAGGCAAAAGAGGCAACATGAATAAGAAATACGCAATTGCAGAGCCTTGAAGGAGCTTGGAATGTTTGGGTAAATAATGAGATCTAAATCATACAGGGAAGTACATGCTGTGCACAGGGATAAAAAACTCACGCTTCACAGGAATGGGGAGCAAGTGAAGGATTTTGAGCAAATGAGGAATATGGTGAAGTTAATTGTGTGACTCATCTCTCTGGCGGCAGTATAAATGGGTATGTTGAATAGGGGTGAGATTGAGGGGTGAGGTGGGACTCTGGTAGCCCAGTAGGGAGATGACAAATGTCCATTCTAGTGTACCTGAAGTCTAATGATGGTAAAAGGATGGGTAAGAGAGATATTTAGGGAGCAGGATTGATTGGACTTAATAACAAATTGAATATGAAAAAAATAGGATAAAGTCTGGCTTGAACCTCATATTTGTTTCAGTTGCTATCAATATCCTGAAGGCCATCTAATATAGTTCCCAAGCCCATTCTTCTAAGTCCTCCACTTTGGTTTTTATTTACTTTACCTGCATTGTGACCAATTGCTCTCTTGCTCCCAGAGATGCTCCCTTTTATTCTGCTTTAATCTCAGCACATGGCACCGTCATATATTTACCTATTAACTCAAGCTGTAAAACTTGCTTGGCAAGCTCACATTTCATTTTTCTTCATTCCAACAAACTATCTCAGCCCATTGATTTTCCTTATAAATATTTCTTAAATCTCTCCACTACATTTCATTCCCACTGCCAGAATTCTCACATCCACATTCTGCTACATACCTAAGCTACCAAATATCTTCTCTATTCAACTGAAATAGCTTTCAAGTTGTTTCACAACCTCACCTTCCTTCTCACTTGCCTTCCAATTGACACTTGCTCACCACTTCACACTGATGCCAAATGATCTATAACTAGACATTTATGAAATATTCGTGTTGTCTATCCAGCTTCGGTCTCTGCCAGCACCTCAAGTCAAATCTCACATCATTTACTGCCTCCTCCATACACACAATTTCTATGACTCAACTCTCCTGGCCTCTCTTTCTTGCTTCAGCAAACTCATATATATTTTTCTCTCTTTTTGGAATGTTCGTTCTCTTTTCTCACACCCTAACAAGAGTAAGTCTTACTCATGTGTCCCAAATCTGCTTAGGAATCACTTCCTCCAGTGTAGAGTAAGACCTTAACAATACATTTATATAATGCTCTAAATCATTGTGTTGTATCACTGAATAAATACTCTTTATAAGGAATAATGTATGAAACTGGAGTGTATGAAATAATATTTCAGAGTTGTGATGGTGATAGGTGAGGTGGTAAAGTCAAATGGACAGAAGGGAAATTAGCAGTTAAGAGCTGAAGAATCTACGGGGGTTTTTTTGTTAGATGGGCCAGATACAAGGAGATTAAAAGCCTGCATGATAACAGCAAGTGTTGGAGAGGTGAATAATATGGCAAAGTCAGTAATGAACATGTAGGAGTTTGATAGAGTGGCCTAGATAATTGTAAGGACCTCAAAGTAGGAATAAATTTAAAGAAACAGCAATGGACTACTATTAGAATAATGATACGGTCATAGACTTTGTGGAATTTATTTAATATGGGAAAGAGGGTTCACATTAACGTGGGAAATAAACTAGGGAGCTAGCTGTATGGTCCAGTGTGGGAGTGAAAATGGTAGAGATGAGAAATATGAAGGATGGTTATAGTTGGCAAATGCAATGTATGACAGTAGAAGAAATAGAACTTTTCATTTCAAAGTTCCTGAACAGAATTTAGATTAAAATTATTCTGATGAAAAACTGACACAGCCTTCATATTGTTGGGGAAGTAATATTTATATCCTGCTGTTGAATCTCAATTGCACTGGAAGGATGAAAGTTAAACAGGTCTCTATGTCTAAAAAGTAAGGAGTAAGACAGGTGGTGTTAAATATCACTTGGAGTAGGAGTCTGAAAACTGTTGTTTGTGGGCTGAATCTGGTTCTATGATTGTTATCATACGGACTCTGAACTAAGAAGAAATTTGCCTTTTTATATGGTTGAAAAATATGAGAAGAATACACTTATATTGATGGCTTTATAATGTGCCATGCAGTGGTCTAAATCTTTACATGTATAGCTTATTTAATCTTCACAACAACCATGAAGTAGATATTATAACTCATTCTTAGATAAGGAAATCGAACCTTACTTAAAAGTTTAAGTAAGTATTCAAACATAACACAGCCAGTGAGTACTTTGGCTGGGATTGAAACTCAGAGTCTCACACAGAAGCTGGATTTTAACTTGCTTTCCCATTTAAAAAGTTATTCAACATCATAAGGGCAGTCTGAGAGTGTGAATAGGACAGTGAATAGGAGAAATGCAGGAAACACATTCTTGTGTAGTCCTGGGGTGAAGTTTGAGAGAAGCAAGGGAAGACTAAAGAAGAATAAAACCATGTTTCTACATGAAGACAGAGAATTAACTTTGAATCCTAATTAATCAAAATGTTTCCTCTACCCAAGAATGAACTCCATTCTTCTCATTAGTAAAATTTCAATTGTAAAACTTTTACTTGATTAGTCTTATTATATGAGTTTCATCAATTAAAAATTTGCAAAAGTGTGTGTTTGTCTCTTTTTTAAAAGTATCATTACATGATGTCCTTGAATTTGTCTCTTGGCTCACAAAGCCTAACATGTTTACTATCTAACACTTTACAGAAAGAGTATAACAATTTTGACTTAGAGTAACAATCTACAAGTTATTCAACACCAACTGAAAAATAGCATAAACTTGGAGTACATAAGGCTACAACTACCATCAATGTCTATGAAGATCAATTGAATATTTTTGCATCATATCCTGCTCAGACTTCTCTAAGCAGTCTCTGTTCCATTTTTCTGTCACTCCTAGTTTCTCATTAACTAGAAGAACCAAATCAGAGCATCACTCAGTGAAGGCAGTTTGCTCTTTCCATAGGGGTTTTGCCACTGGGAAGTACATCTGCTTTTGCTGTTTGAGGTTTCTTTGTTAGCTGGCCCCTCCCCCACAGCCAATATCAATTGTCCCCTGTGCATATATTCACTTCATTTCTGCCAAATTTTACCAGATGTTAGTTGTGCTGCTTGAGAAAGGAAGATGGACAAAGTCCAAAATCTCAGCTCGGCTAACTCCTGCCAATGCTCACCTTAATTCCTACGGGATGTATATACAGCACATTCCTTGTATGAAGCATCTCACATTGACAATTACAGCATTTATCAAAATTTTTCCCCAGTCTGTACGTGCATATAACAAGGAGGCCTAACATAATATCTATTTTGTTTCCAAAACCAGAATTGTATTAGTCTTAATTCAATTTTTATTTTTACATATCTGTATATCTAAGAGAAACTAAGTAATGTTACTAATATAAACTGCTGCTGCTGCTGCTAAGTCGCTTCAGTCATGTCCGACTCTGTGCGACCCCATAGATGGCAGCCCACCAGGCTCCCCCGTCCCTGGGATTCTCCAGGCAAGAACACTGGAGTGGCTTGCCATTTCCTTCTCCAATGCATGGAAGTGAAAAGTGAAAAGTGCAAGTACAATCAAATTTAGATTAATTTATAGTGCTAAAGGCTAGAATCCCAAGGAGTCTATGGACTTCAGAGGCCCAGGCAAGGGACAGAGCCAGAGGCAGTTCCCTGGAGATAACCAGGAGAATGGATTTCCTGAGATAGCTCTTCTTTCTTCCCCAAATCGATCTCCAGAGATCTTTACTGACTGATCCCATAGGCAGAGGGCCAGGTGAAAAGAGGGTGGGAAGGGTGAGGTATAAATTCCATTTGAAGGGACCAAGAGAAGGCATTCCTCATTGCTTCCCTTTCCTTATGCAGTCAGTACATACCCACTTGTGTATATGTGCCAGCCATTGCACTAGACCTGGATATATTTCACGCAATAAATTTCATTCATAGTCTAGTCCACAGGTCATTTTGGTGAGTAGAGCAGGGTCATGGAAAGAAAGCTTTACATCAAGGGATGCTAGTAACAAAGGGTACAAAATGTATGTAGATTAAATCAACAGTTAAGAATCACAAATGAAGCATTGTTCTCTGTTTTTATTTTCACAGCAGATGGTTGAATGAAAAACTCTGATAAACTCAGAATACTGATTTAATAATGGAATATTATCAGCAAAGCTCATTTAGAATATGTAACTAGATTTCATCCTTGATTATATGTGCAAATACCTTCTAGGAAAACAGCAGCTTAATTTTGATTCAGTAGACATTTCAAGACTTTGAGCCTTATGATATCTAAATTTTTGTATTGTATGATAGTCTAATAAAACAATATACATTTATAAGTTGAAAATTATCCACTTTTAAGTTGTTTTTAGGAAAATAATACTACCTTTGGAGAGAAGGAAAATTCCTATAAAATAAACCTGTTACATTGTAGTATAACTCAAAAGAAAGTATTAATTATCGATATTTGTTGTGAATTAAAGTTGAGGTAATAAACTTGATAACCCAAATACTACCACTAAAGTATCCACTTTAATAAAAATAACAATAATATTGACATGTTATAAGGAACCTCCTCAGAGAAGAAAATATTTTGCTGCTGTTACAGTAGGTTGCAGATTCTTAGAGAAATAAACTTAAGTTGAAATTAATTTCAATTTGCCATTTATCTCAGAGATGATTCATTAGACCTGAGGTCAGCAATAAATATAACAGACACTTATATCCTTGTTTTAGAGACTTTACTATCTCCCTAATATTATGTAGTCTCTCCATAAGGAGATCAAACAAGAGATCCATATCCTCCTTGTGGTTTACAAAACATTCCCATAATATTTTCTATTAATTTATTTGAAGTTAAATCTCTCTAGTAAATGTATTTTTTAAAAATCTTAAAAAGCAGGTACATTGTCTATCAGTGTAACATGTTATATTGACTTGTTTTTGTTTTACTTTGAGTCAGTTTTCTAGTTTATACTATTTTTTATTCATGTTAATTCTGCCATCTGGCATATAAAGTATTTTTCCTCATTATGTTTGGATCCCAATTTTGATGACAATAGACTCAATATAGAAACCTATAGTGTATAGGTTGAGACATCCCTATAAGCTGAGAGCAATTAATTAAGCAACATTAGCTCTAAATTTATCTAACTACATGTCTTCCCTCATAGCTCGGTCAGTAAAGAATCTTCCTGCAATGCAGGAGACATGGGTTTGATTCCTGGGTTGGGAAGATCCCCTGAAGAAGAGAAGAGCAACCCACTCCAGTATTCTGGCCTGGAGAATCCCATGGACTGTATAGTCCTTGGGGTCACAAAGAGTCAGACGCAACTGAGCAACTTTCATTTTCACTTTCAGGAGGCACTAGTGATAAAGAGCTCACCTGAGAGAGAGAATCAGAATTTGGTTTATCTGTCTCAGGATTTGTGATATGCTTTCTAAGGTGCCTACAGGAAAAATAAACTGTAGTATAGAAAATACGTACATGAAAATATTTATTTGAAGGAGGTTAGAATGAAAACAACTTTCTATCCATGATTAGGAGTTACAGTTTCATTTGCAAGGTAGTTGTGAATCAGTGAAGGAGTCCAAGTGAATGAGCTGAAACCAAACGTACAATGGCAAGAATCAAAAGAAATACATAGACCCAAGAAACATCTGAGGGAGGACAGAAGATGAGTCACCATGTTAATCCTTAAATAATGGAAGACATTGTAGGCAAGGAAAAGGGTTTGCAATTGGGAATTAAAAAATAACTTATGTATAGAAATATTGGGTTTAGGGACTTCCCTTGTGGTACAGTGGCTAAAACGCTGTATTCCCAATGCAGGGTGCTTGGGTTCAATCCCTGCTCAGGGAACTAGATCTCACATTCTGCCACTAAGAGTTTGCATGTCGCAGCTGAAAACCTTGCAATGCCACAGCAAAGATCAAAGATCCCTTGTGCTGCCATTAAGACCTGGCATGGCCAATTAAATAAATAAATATTTTCCAAGTTGCCTACCTTTTATAGAAAGAAATACTGGGTTTTGTATTTTGATGTGCAAGTAGAGATATTTTTGAAAGGCCAAAATTTAAAAAAATAAATAAATAGGTCAAGTATCCCTCAGTAGAAATATTCAGAAAATCTGGATATTATTGGCTGCCCAGCAGATGGACCAGATGCTGCAAATTTTGTTTTCCATCTGTGTGACTTTTTCAGTTTTATTGTTAACATTGCCTCTTTTCAAGAGTTCCTGGTGTGTGTGAGTGTGTCTGTGTGTGTGCATGCACACATATGCTATTACTGCCATCTTGCTGCTCTTTGTCTGCTTCATGGTGCTGAGCATCAGCATGGAAAACAGGCAACAGCAGGTTGAGTGCTAAATGTAAAGTGTAAAAATAGAAGTAGCAGACTCAATGATGTGGTGAGAACCATAAGACTAGGGGATTAAGAGAAAAGAACAACTGCTCTTTCCCAGTATTTACTTTAAAAGATATAATGGAGTAAGATATAACCATTTTCAAAATAAAAATAACCACCCATTTTAGAAAGTTGGTTAGGCCTTAGTAACCATGCCATGACACCTTGTCCCACTCAAATGTCCTCATAGGATAAGGAGAGCTAAGCTTAAAAAGAAGCAGGTTCAGATTTTGGGATGGAAACATTCTCAGACAAATTACAATAAGTTCAAGGAGCACATAGAAGCAGAAAGAGAAGAAAAAAAAAATGACTTACAAGATTTCAGATGCTGACAAAAATAATGTCTGAAATGTCTTTAGGTGAAATTATTATTCAAATGCTAATTTTTGCTACTCAAGTTTTAGCATAAATATAATTTATTTTGTAAGTCAGACTAAAGAAACACATAATAAGAAGCAAAATTTTTAGAAGTAAAAGGAATAAGGAGAAACTCAGGATCTGAAAAATCTTGAGATTCCACAGTCTGTAAAACTATATTGTCAATTCAGGAGAACCATTTTAAGCCTAATTGGAAGAGAATAGAAACATGAACTCTAGAGAAAAAAGTTGTGCCCCTATATTGAAAGCCTCAAATGAGACATACTTATCCGAATTCACTATTTTTCTTTGTTCTAGTGCTTTTTTATTTATCCTAATTCCTCAAAGCAATAAATGACAATTAGGAAAACTTATTTTCTTCTGTTTTCAATTCTGGACATTTTGTGATAATTATTTCTCCTGTAAAAAGGCCTCTGTTCTCTTATTCAGGGCCTCTTTTTAGCTTGCTTGGGTGTTTTTTAGACATTGACTTGTGTTTCCTTTAGTACATTTTATGTTCACTTTGATATTCTTTACTTGATTAATAATAATCTTGTAAAATGATTTTGTAAGTGAAAACTGGGCAGTCTCTGAGTGAGTCAGCTTCCAGATGACTAATGGGAAATACAGGGTTTTATTTCTTTTAATATCTGCGCACAGGCATGCTAAGTTGCTTCAGCAGTGTCCAACTCTTTTGCGACTCCATGAACTGTAAACCGCCAGGCTTCTCTGTTCATGGGATTCTCCAGGCAAGAATACTGGAGTGGGTTGCCATGCCCTCCTCCAGGGGATCTTTCCAACCCAGGGATCAAACCTGGGTCTCCTTCTTGGTAGGCGGATTCCTTACCACTAGTGCCACCTGCTGCTGCTGCTAAGTCGCTTCAGTCATGTCCGACTCTGTGTGACGCCATAGATGGCAGCCCACCAGGCTCCATCCCTGGGATTCTCCAGGCAAGAACACTGAAGTGGGTTGCCATTTCCTTTTCCAATGCATGATAGCGAAACGTGAAAGTGAAGTTGCTCAGTTGAGTTCAACTCTTAGCGACCCCAAGGACTGCAGCCCACCAGCCTAGGAAGCCCTTTTAATGTCTGTCCCTCCATTATTAGACAGACATAAGCTCTTTTTCTTGGAAATGTCTCTGAGACCTCTCCCCAGGTCTCATTTCAGACCCCCTCAGCCCCTCCCCAACTTCTCTGCCCTCCCTTTATTTTTAGAGAACCCCTTCTTTCTCCTGTCTAGTTTCCTTCAGAGAAACCTCCCTTTCGTTTCTTCTCAAACTTAGCTGTTGTCTGGTTCTTTCATCATAGTCTTGAAGGCTCATCAAACCCAGATCTGAATCATTAGCAATTGAAAATGACTTCAACTTGAGACTTTCAAAATCAAACTTTGGGAAGAAAGGAAATCATTCTTGTTTCACTCTCCCATTATGACAAATAAAGAAAATAAAGCAGCACACTTTGACTATTCAGACAATCTAAATGTTTTAACTCTGAAACACAGCCAATACAAAATTTGACTAAGTGATTAAGTGAATTAGCTGAAAACTTATCCCTTGTCACTTTCCACCAAAGGGTAGAAAACCTTTCTTGCAACTTGACATGGGCCTGTGACACACTTCTATTTCCAAAGGGAGGAAAGTCATCTGGTGGTGATGGTTGTGGGTAAGGGATTAAGGGATGTCTTTTTTTTTTTTTTTGGTAAAATGATCAAATGAGGGTGAGCATGGATGTAATACCTGGAGATGCAGCATTCTTTCTGTGACCACAAGGCAATGGGCTGTATACTGAGGATGGTGAAGCAAAAGATGAAGGTTTTTGGTCACAGATGGCAACTTAAAGCAGCTGAACTACAACCAGCAACTGCCTGCATTCTAACATTTCTTATTGTGTAAGAGAAATTTCTTTGATTCATTATTACTCCACTCTGCTCGAATGAAACTATGTTCTGTCTATAGCTAAAAACAGTCCTGCAAATTAGCTTCTTTACCACCATAGAAGTTGTGATTTCCCTTCTTCCCACACTCTTAATTAAGTGTTCAGACTATTGGCAGAAACTGTTTTTATAAATCATCATAGCTCTCTGTTTTTATTTCCTTTTCCACTTTGACCCATTTTGTATAGTCTCCCAAAGTTTTGCTTCTCATTCAAAGCTTATTGACAACTTTGAAGTTATCCTCATCTTGAAGAAGTTCATATGTATTACAAGTATTATAATTTGAGTTTAGATTGGTTATTTTAGATGTAGCATGGCTGAAAGTATCCATAATATACAAGCTTTCATATATTTTTAGAATATTTAAACATCCAGTTCATGCAAATATGGTTTTTGCATCTTTGAAATTGCATTTCATATTGGTTTGATGAGGAAAATAGGTATATCACTAAAGCATAATTCCTGCCTTTATTTAGGTCATATATACAAAGGTGAAAACTTTAAGCTTTAGATATATAACATTTAAATTATTTAGTAATTTCAAAACAATTAAACTGTATGTATTTTACAAACTTTATACTCTTTTTATTTATTTTTTAATATAAATTTATTTATTTTAATTGGAGGTTAATTACTTTACAATATTGTATTGGTTTTGCCATACATCAACATGAATCTGCCACAGGTATACACGTGTTCCCCATCCTGAACCCCCCTCCCTCCTCTCTCCCCGTACAATCCCTCTGGGTCATCTCAGTGCACCAGCCCCAAGCATCCAGTATCATGCATCAAACATGGACTGGCAATTTGTTTCATTTATGATATTATACGTGTTTCAATGCCATTCTCCCAAATCATCCCACCCTTGCCCTCTCCCACAGAATCCAAAACACTGTTCTACACATCTGTGTCTCTTTTGCTGTCTCAAATACAGGGTTATCATTACCATCTTTCTAAATTCCATATATATGCGTTAGTATACTGTATTAGTGTTTTTCTTTCTGGCTTACTTCACACTGTATAATCGGCTCCAGTTTCATCCACCTCATTAGAACTGATTCAAATGGATTCTTTTTAATGGCTGAGTAATACTCCATTGTGTATATGTACCGCAGCTTTATTATCCATTCATCTGCTGATGGACATCTAGGTTGCTTCCATGTCCTGGCTATTATAAACAGTGGTGCAATGAACACTGGGGTACACGTGTCTCTTTCAATTCTGGTTTCCTCGGTGTGTATGCCCAGCAGTGGGATTGCTGGGTCATAAGACAGTCCTACTTCCAGTTTTTTTAAGGAATCTCCACACTGTTCTCCATAGTGGCTGTACTAGTTTGCATTCCCACCAACAGTGTAAGAGGGTTTCCTTTTCTCCACACCTTCTCCAGCATTTATTGCTTGTAGACTTTTGGATCGCAGCCATTCTGACTGGTGTGAAATGCTACCTCATTGTGGTTTTGATTTGCATTTCTCTGATAATGAGTGATGTTGAGAATCTTTTCATGTGTTTGTTAGCCATCTGTATGTCTTTGGAGAAATGTCTATTTAGTTCTTTGGCCCATTTTTTGATTGGGTCGTTTATTTTTCTGTAATTGAGCTGCAGGAGTTGCTTGTATATTTTTGGGATTAGTTGTTTGTCAGTTGCTTCATTTGCTATTATTTTCTCCCATTCTGAAGGCTGTCTTTTCACCTTGCTTATAGTTTCCTTTGTTGTGTATTTTTTTAATCCTAATATTTCACATAGCCATAGATTTTACTGTGACAAATGCAATCATTAGAAGGTTTGAGCTGGCTACCATGGCTAGAAGAAGGAACATTGGCTTTAGAATTCAGCAAAGTTGGGCTTAGGTTCTCTGCCACACTCTTTCTCTGTCATCTTGGGTGCATCGCTTTGCCTTCATAAACCTCAGTTCAATTCAGTTCAGCTCAGTCACTCAGTTGTGTCCGACTCTTTGCAACCCCATGGACTGCAGCATGCCAGGCTTCCCTGTCCATCACCAACTCCTGGAAGCTTGTTCAAACTCATGTCTGCTGAGTTGGTGATGCCATCCAACCATCTTATCCTTTGTCATCCCCTTCTCCTGCCTTCAGTGTTTCCGTAGCGTTAATTATAACTGATAATAGTAACAGGTACTTAGTACTGTGATGTTTTTCTTCATTTCTTTTAAAATAAAACATATGTAATCCAGTAAACCTTTTCTCTGATGATACTGTTTTCCTCTAATAGCTACACACTAATTCCCTCAAGGAATGAACTTTTTTGAATTAGCTAGGTTTATTTTTCAAATCAACTTTCTTTCATCTCAGAATAATTAAGATTTCTTTCCTTTTTTTTTTTTTGTTTTTTTTGCATCTCCTGAGCTGCAAACAGATTCTTTACCTGCTGATCCATTTGTGAAACCGTATACATAAGGTGTGATGGGCTCATTAATAAGATTCACTGGACAAAGTAAGAAAATTGAGCCCAGGAAAGATGGTGTGGCAACAATTCTGGGACCAGCCGCATGGCCCCTGCTCA
This sequence comes from Capricornis sumatraensis, assembly GCF_032405125.1. Lineage (NCBI taxonomy): Eukaryota > Metazoa > Chordata > Mammalia > Artiodactyla > Bovidae > Capricornis > Capricornis sumatraensis. Next base: position 35,094,012 of record NC_091085.1, on the reverse strand, counting down.
GCTCTGACTTTAGCTATAATTCTGGTAGATGGTTTCCTATAAGCTTAGATTTACCTGCCACTGACCAAACAAAAACTGATCCTGTGTCTTTCCAGTCTCTGATTTGGAGAATTCTATGGCACCACAAGAGTCTTATTAATCTACTCTGCCATCTTTTAAGTGAACAAGGCTGGAGGACATTATTTTGTATACTTCTCAGAAGGTTTCGGAAGATGAAGTCAACCTGTCTCATAGCAGGTTTTTCTTTCTCCCATGTCCAGTGTAACTTCTCCTTTTCTCCCACTTCATGTGATCATCTATCAAGTAAGCTGTGCACCCAAACTCTTATCTCTGACTCTGCTTCTGGAAACCACACACCTAGAATAGTTGTATTCTGTGAAAGACTGCAGTGAGTGGAGCAAATAGAGAACAGGTAGTACCTGTAAAATAGAGATAACAACATCCAACCAGTAACTAGATAAACAATTACCATAGACATGACTTAACTTTTTGTTCTTCTGGAAAAAGAAGTTGTTATGTCGCATAGCTTGGGCTGCTATGTTAGGCGCCATGTGAAAATTTTGCCATAGTTCTTGACTGGGGTCCTATAAGTCATAGGATCTGTGTTCAAACTCAGCTGCATGCTGACCATATAAATCTGGACAAGTCACCTCATCTCACTGTTTCCCTTTCTGCTAAAGGACTGGTTACCTTGAAATAATCTCCAAGGCCCCTTCAAGTTCCAACAATTTTATTCAAGTTCAGAAACAGCCCAAATGTTCATAAAATATTCTGGAATTGACAGTACATGAGTAATCAGACTTTAAGTGAACAAACAAAGTCATTTTTGGATATTTACACTAAACATTTAACAATCATTTTATTCCTTTCAAAAAGTATATTTATTTTCGGTTTAGGCATTGAGGTGTAGATTTTAGTGTTGTTGGCATGAATACTATGGCCATTTTTATAAAAGAATGATACTCTTGGGACATTAAAAATTCTTAAAAGCAAAAAAGCCTGGGAAATGTAAACTATATTTTATTGAACCAATTGATTTTGCAAATGCATTTATATTCACATTCACAAAAGATTTCATTAGAGATTCTTAGCATATTTTTACTACATGAGTAAAACCTTTGTAATGTTTGAAGACATCTCTTCTAGAACAAATGCAATGGAAACAATGTAGACGTTAAATAAGACTTGTGAAAAAAATTTTAAAAAATAAACTGCTATATACATATAAAGGATTATTACAATTAGATATAATAAAGTTACTGAAATCTTGTAAATTGTTTCTAGATACTTTTAAAAAGTCAAGATGGCCAGTTTTATGTCATGCTTTTATTTTTATCCTTGCTACTTATTTTGGTTGACTCAAGTTAGCACTTTATGCTTCACAGCTGCTGACTGAAGCTAAGGAATAGCAAAACTGGCCAATTTTTCTGTTATAAGCATTTGTGGGCTTCCTAGGCCACTTTTTGGTGAAGTGTCGGCCTCTTATGCAGGATAATGAAATCCCTGTGCTAACAAGAGTACAATGGATAAAAGTGGACATTGAGCTTCCATTCTGAGAATAATGCCATGAGAATTCAGAATAGTTACACTGGAGAACAAAGGGAGAGCACTGTCAAGTTGCAGTCACTTAGTTGGATCAGACTCACCAGTGGCAGAGTTTGAGTCCTCTGAAGAGAAGACCCCCTAAGCAATATCAGGACAGGGTCGGGTAGTTGAGTCAGGTGGGAACATGCAATCCACACATTTGCTAACTTGCCCAGGATGCCTGTAGACCTTCCACAGCAAACTCCTGTTGTCTTCAGTCACACGTGTAAAGGAACTCTCAGTCACCCCTACGTGACTCCTTTGGGAAGATCCGTTCTTGAGAGTGCCAAGAAGAAAAGTCAGCAACTTGGCACTGAGTAGATTTTAGATCTTTCTTTTGTGAAAATCCCCATCAGGTGTACAACTAATTGTTTCTCAGGATGAGTATGTAAGTTAAGTTCAATGCTCAGTGAATCAATGAATTTACCAGTCTAACTTGCCCTGCCTCTTGAGAAACCTGTATGCAGGTCAGGAAGCAACAGTTAGAACTGGACATGGAACAACAGACTGGTTTCAAATGGGAAAAGGAGTACCTCAAGGCTGTATATTGTCACCCTGCTTATTTAACTTCTATGCAGAGTACATCATGAGAAATGCGGGGCTGGAAGAAACACAGTCTGGAATCAAGATTGCCAGGAGAAATATCAATAACCTCAGATATGCAGATGACATCACCCTTATGGCAGAAAGTGAAGAAGAACTAAAAAGCCTCTTGATTAAAGTGAAAGAGGAGAGTGAAAAAGCAGGCTTAAAGTTCAACATTTAGAAAACTAAGATCATGGCATCTGGTACCATCACTTCATGGGAAATAGATGGGGAAACAGTGGAAACAGTGTCAGACTTATTTTTCTGGGCTCCAGAACCACTGTAGATGGTGATTGCAGTCATGAAATTAAAAGACACTTACTCCTTGGAAGGAAAGTTATGACCAACCTAGATAGCATATTGAAAAGCAGAGATATTACTTTGCCAACAAAGGTCTGTCTAGTCAAGGCTATGTTTTTCCCAGTGGTCATGAATGGATGTGAAAGTTGGACTATAAAGAAATCTGAACACCGAGGAATTGATGCTTTTGAACTGTGGTGTTGGAGAAGACTCTTGAGAGTCCCTTGGACTGCAAGGAGATTCAACAGTCCATCCTAAAGGAGATCAGTCCTGGGTGTTCTTTGGAAGGACTGATGCTAAAGCTGAAACTCCAATACTTTGGCCACCTGATGCGAAGAGCTGACTCATTTGAGAATATTCTGATGCTGGGAGGGATTGGGGGCAGGAGGAGAAGGGGACAACAGAGGATGAGATGGTTGGATGGCATCAGCAACTCGATGGGCCTGGGTTTGGGTGGACTCCGGGAGTTGGTGATGGACAGGGAGGCCTGGCATGCTGTGGTTCATGGGATCACAAAGAGTCAAACAGGACTGAACAACTGAATTGAACTGAACTGAACTGAACCAATCTAATAAACGCTGAGTGCTACAAAAGTACATAAGTTTTGGAGGATAAATAAAATTATAAAATGAAATTAGAAAAAAGAATGTTCTATTGATGAGCTATATTATTCCAAAAGTTATTTTTGATTCTTCTAGTTGTTTGTATAAAAGCATATTTTACTTTACTTTTCAAAGAATCAAACTGTTTGTTCTCATCCTTTTTGCCCATCATTCCAAGCTTGCTTGAAACTTTTTTGGAGATGCGAGAGACAGTAGCCTTTAAACTGTCTGCATGGATGAGGGGTTAGAATCTAGGGGATGAGGAAAGATAAGGTGTACTTGGTAAACCACATTATCTTTTCTGTGATTCTGTTGGGATAGTTATGTGCCCTGGGTTAGCCTGCTCCCTAGGCACAGAGGGTGGAATTAGATGCATTTGTGTGTGTTAGTTACTCAGTCATGTCCAGCTCTTTATGATCCCATGAACTATAGCCTGCTAGGCTCCTCTGTCCATGGAATTCTCCAAGCAAGAATACTGGAGTGCACTGTCATTTCCTTCTGCATAGATTCATTTAGGCAATAGGAAAAATCAGAACTAAAAAACGAATTCACCTGAACTCTATTGATTGCTTGGCTCTTTGAACAATGTGGCTTCTGAGGTGCTTCTGAATCAGTCCAAGTTATCTTGCAGGTATTTCAGACACATGCCAACCAAAGCTATAAAGGTAGTTTATGTGGACATAACCTTACAGTTTCTGAACTTTCACATTTTACAAACCAGAAGATTTTTTAATTCTGTAATAAACATCTGCCAAATAAAAGCTTAACAAGCTCCTAAAAAACCAAATCTCACAGCAAAGAAAGAAAATGGATGGGTAAGATATACCTTGTACATTACTTGAAGGTTTATAGTCTGATTGGCATTGAGATCGTTGACTGATTCCCTCTGGCCAATGCATATTTTTTGGTAGGTCTGTATTGGGAGTCAGTGGTCATCTTTATATTGATGATAGAGGCTTCTATTAGAGAAATTTATAATAGACTACTTACCCTATGATTGGGCTTGATATTTGAAATTCTTTCCAAATTAAAAAAAAAAAGAAAGAAATGACAGTTATCTCTATTCTCTGTAATAATCAACCTTGACAATTTTAGAGGACTAAATACTGCTTAGAGACACTCTATTTTCTGCTGGTCAATGCCATTGACTCTAGAAAATATTTGAAAACAGAGATCTTAGTTCATTGCAGCTTTTTTCCGATTTTCCCACACAGTTCTCCTTCTTTGATTCATTAAAGCCAATTAGGCATATTGCACTGGCAGAGATTAATACTGCTAAATGTCAATGATGTGTCTGCTTTGAAAAAACTATTGAGCTGAAGAGTAAATAGCAATACAATAAAAATGCCCTGACATCTTCCTTGCAAGAAAGCAGAGAGCTGTAAGATGGCAGGAAGAATAAAGAAGAGGATAATAATGGTTGATCACTAAATTGATTTCAGTAGTTTATGTTCCCAGAAAATCAGCTGAACATACACACAGAAAACAAAGCAAACCAAGAGAAATAGAAGATCATAGCTGGTGGGTACAACCATTGACATAAGAGGCACTGTTTGTGATGTTCCCAAAAATGTGTTAAAAATGAAACAATGACCTTTCCTCTTCTGCACGGCTCAAAATGTCATTAATTAGCAGCATTCTTGAAAATTCTTGTTGTCCTCCAGGCATATGGACTGTACTGTTCAATCTCCAAAATCTAGTTTCTGTAAGAAATCTCTCAGTATGCCCAAAACATTGCATATAACAGAAATACTTTTCTTAGCTGGAAACCAAGGTGACTGGCTAGGTCAACAACAAGTCAGCTATGGCCAGGGCACCAAATCTGGCCTGCCACCTGTTTGGGTAAGGACTTACTGCTGATATACATATCTTTTACATTTTTGATGGCTGAAAAAAAGTAAAATTAGACTAATATTCCAGATCTGTGAAAATTATCTGTGAAAGTTGGAAACTCAACTTCCAATGTCTGCAAAGAATGCTTTATTGGAATAAAACCACACCCATTAATTTCTGTTTCTGTATTATCTGCAGCTGCTTTTGTGATAAACCTACACTGGCAGAGTGTAATAGTTGCCACAGGCACCACGTGCTCAGCAAAGCTAAAATATTCACTATCAGGCCCTTTAAGGAAAAAGGTTGTGGACACCTGAGAAAAATGATTACTTAAGAATAAGTTTGAGGCTTGAAGTTTAATGTGGAATTTTTTCTTTCTGTATTTGTCAATTTTCAAATAGAAGGAGAGGACATGAAGTTTGTGGGAGGATATGAGGAAAGAAAATTGCAAAAAGTTGAATTTTCTTTTAAAAACTGGAAATTACTCTGTACAAAAATATTCAGTGTTCTCCAGAGAAATAGAACCAATATGAGATCTAGCAATCTATCTATCTATTGAGAAAAAGGAGATTTAAAAATTGATTCACATAATCATGGGGGCCCAGTATGTATTCAATTTTCAGGCCAGGCTAGCATGCTAGAAATTCCAGAAAGAGCTGATATTGCCATTTTCAGATAAGGACATTCTGAAGGCAGAATGCCTTTATTTTTCATTTTAGAGGACTTCAATCTTTTATCTTAAGACTTTTAAGGGATTGAATGAGGCCCACTCACAATATGGAGAATGATCTGCTTTACTTTCTGTCTACTGACATGAATGTTAATCACATCTAAAAAATACTTTCACAGCAACATCCACACTGGTGGATATTGTTTATTCAAACCACTGAATATGAATTTACTCAAACCACTGAATATGAATTTATTCAAACCACTGAGCACCAAGGCCTAGCAGAGTTGACATAAACTACCACACTCTAGAATGATGCCAATGAGGTCAGTATAGGTACTTATCGGGAGAAGGCAATGACAACCCACTCCAGTAATCTTGCCTGGCAAATCCCATGGACGGAGGAGCCTGGTAGGCTGCAGTCTATGGGGTTGCTAAGAGTTGGACACAACTGAGCGACTTCATTATCACTTTTCCCTTTCATGCATTGGAGAAGGAAATGGCAACCCACTCCAGTGTTCTTGCCTGGAGAATCTCAGAGATGGGGGAGCCTGGTGGGCTGCCATCTATGGGGTCACACAGAGTCGGACATGACTGAAGTGACTTAGCAGCAGCAGCAGCAGCAGGTACTTATCAGAGACACTTGTGAATAGTTTTTCTGTTTAAGCAGAGGAAAATTGAATTGCAGTGTCCAATTTTCAAGCTGGAAAAACAGAAACAAGTTGTTTATGTAGGAATAAGGAAATTTGGAAATTACTTTTAATTTATAATTTAGATCAACAAATAATCCACAGCTCCATAGACATTAGAGCAAAAATAAGAGCTTGGAAAGCTTTATTCTTCATTTTTCAGGACCATACACAGATAAATGTTTCAATACTATGTTCCTGTGTGATCTTTGTTATTTCACAAATATGCAATGACAAGAGATATGAGAGTTGTTCTGTGTGTATTAGCTTACAGGATCTGCCAAGATAGACTGACTTAAATAATAGAATTTATCTGATTGCAGTTCCAGAGTCTGGAAGTCCAAGATAAAGGTGTCCACAGGATTGGTTTCTTCTGAGATCTTTCTCATTGGTTTACAGATGGTGGACTCATCACTGTTTCTGCACATGGTGGTCCCCGGGTCCATACATTGTCTGTGATCTAAGCTGAGGTTGAAAATGTCATTAATTAGCAGCATTCTTGAAAAGTCTTATTGCCTTCCAGGTGTATGAAATATATTGGTAAGGACACTAATCATATTGGATTAGGGCCTATTTGTATGAACTCATTTTGAAGTGAAAGTGTTAGCCGCTCAGTAATGTCTGACTCTTCACAACCCTGTGGACTGTAGCCCATCAGGCTCCACTCTCTGTGGGATTCTCCAGGCAAGAATACTGGAATGGGTTGCCATTTCCTTCTCCAGGAGATCTTCCTGACCCAGGGATCAAACCCAAGTGTCCTACATTACAGAAAGATTCTTTACCATCTGAGCCACCAAGGAAGCTTCTATTTTTAAAGGCTGAATCTCCAAATGCAGTCATAGTCTGAGGTACTTGGTAGAACTTCACATATGAATTGGGAGGCAAGAGTACAGTTCAGGCCATCAGTTCAGTTCTGTTCAGTTCAGTCGCTCAGTCATATCTGACTCTTTGCGACCCCATGAATCGCAGCATGCCAGGCCTCCCTGTCCATCACCAACTCCCGGAGTTCACTCAAACTCACTTATGTCCATCGAGTCGGTGATGCCATCCAGCCATCTCATCCTCTGTCATCCCCTTCTCCTCCTGCCCCCAATCCCTCCCAGCATCAGTCTTTTCCAATGAGTCAACTCTTCGCATGAGGTGGCCAAAGTACTGGAGTTTCAGCTTTAGCATCATTCCTTCCAAGGAAATCCCAGGGCTGATCTTCTTCAGAACGGACTGGTTGGATCTTCTTACAGTCCAAGGGACTCTCAAGAGTCTTCTCTAACACCACAGTTCAAAAGCATCAATTCCTCAGTGCTCAGTCTTCTTCACAGTCCAACTCTCACATCCATACATGACCACAGGAAAAACCATAGCCTTGACTAGATGGACCTTAGTCGGCAAAGTAATGTCTCTGCTTTTCAATATGCTATCTATGTTGGTCATAACTTTCTTTCCAAGGAGTAAGCGTCTTTTAATTTTATGGCTGCAATCACCGTCTGCAGTGATTTTGAAGCCCAGAAAAATAAAGTCTGACACTGTTTCCACTATTTCCCCATCTATTTCCCATGATGTGATGGGACCCTATGCCAAGATCTTAGTTTTCTTAATGTTGAGATTTAAACCAACTTTTTCACTCTCCTCGTTCACATCTAGCAAATATTCAATGACTGAATACTTTCTAGTCTCAAATGAAGATCAGTAGAATTGATCTATTTTCAAACCTAAAGCATTTTCTATTAATAAAATGTTATGTTAATAGTACTATGTACATGCAGAAATGTGAATAAACCATAAGTGTACAGCTTGTTTAATTATTAAAAACAAACACATCTTTGACAGAAAGTTTATTCTGAAATTCAGCATCTCCTTTATGTCCCCTTTCAGAAACTATGCTCACTCCTCCCCAGAGTTAACCTTTATCCTGTTTTGTTTCTGAATTTTATATAAACATGATGTATTACTTCACTCATTCAACATTATGTTTAGAAGATTTATCCTTTGTGTGTGTGTGACAGCTCATTTTTATTACTGTAGGATATTTGTTTTAGAAATATACCACAATTTATCTATCCTGTTTCCAGTTATCTGATGCTATGAATCATGCTGCTATGAATAATTGTGTAAATCCCTTTAAAACACCTAAACTGAAGCTAAGTATGTGAAAAATTGCTTTTTGTGAAAGAAAACCATAAGGAGAAACACCTTTGTAATATGATTTATCTTCAAAAATACATTTTTAATTTATTCATTCTTTTTTAAAATTTTTTTGTTTGTTTTGGTTTGGTTTTGACACATATGCCCAGGTGAGTTTAGAGCAACTAATAAATCCATTGATAAGCATATTAAAAACATCTCTGAAGGATTTAGGGTATGGTGGAGTAGGGTGGTGATTTTCAAAGTGTAGTTCCCAGATCAGCAGCTCCCCATCAGTATCAAATGGGAGCCTACTAGGAATGCAGATTATCGGATTGTTGAATCATAACTCCACGGATGAGACACAGAAATCTGTAATTTCTGTAAGCCCTGCAGGTGACTCTGATGCTTTTCTGAAGTCTGAGAACCACTCTGGTAGAAGATGAAAAGACAGGAAATGAAGATATAATGCATACATTTCTTTTCTAGAAGCCAGGAGTGTCAGTGGTAGCACCACTTAAATCATCATGGGGTGAACAGAGGCTTCTCAGAGGAAGGCATTCATTGTCAACCTTTAGTAAAGACAGAAGCCTTTGTTTAGGTGACCTTAGCATTTTTTTTTTTAATCATAAGTAGTAACAACATTCCCTGGAGATGGAAATAGCAACCCACTCCAATATTCTTGCTTGGTAAATCCCATGGACAGAGGAGCCTGGTGGGCTACAGTCCATGGGGTCGCAAGAGTCGGACACGACTTAGCAACTAAACCACCCCCACTAGGAGTGACATTTACTTACTGGCTTTTAATTTCTTTCAAACTTGTCTCAAAACCTGTCATCACATATTAGGAAAAGGTCAACTATATTATAGAATATATTATACAACTAGGCAGCAGGGGAGCAGCCGCAGGTTCAGTGCTTTTACAGTAATATCCTTGGTGATGCTGTGACTTCTCCAATTCCAAACTCTCTTTTCTGGATCTATGTGATATATGCCCATATAGCCTTCTTGCCTATCTAGAAATCAATCAAATGATCAAACTCCTTCTTAGCAAGGCTTTATAGTATGATGGATAGTAGGATAGACTCTGAAGAAGATATACCTGGACTTACATCCTAGGATTTTTGCTTCCTATCTATGTGACTGTGATCAGATTGCTTAACCCCACTATGTATCTTTTTTTCCCCTTTATAAAGTAAGGATGCTAATAATACATTATTTGTTGTGTTAGAATAAAAATTAAAGAAATTAATACCCAGAAAACACTTAGATATGTGTTTTACACATAACAAGTGTTTAACAATTGCTAGATTTTAGATGTTTCTTGATGGTATTCACAGTCCCATTTCTTTATTATCAGGATTTTTTTCCCATTATAGCAGCATCTCACTGTGACAACGATCCATTAAAAATTATTGTTATTGTATTATAGTTGATTTACACTATTGTGTTAGTTTTGTTGTACAGCAAAGTGAGTCACTTAACATACACATATATCCACTTTTTTGTTGTTGTTTGTATTTGTTTCCCATACAGGTCATTACAGAGTATTGAAAAGATTTTCCTGTGCTAGTTAATAGGTTTTATTAATTATCTGTTTTATATATATTAGGGTGTCTATGTCAAACAGAATCCCCAAGTTTATCTCTCCCCCGCCACTTCCCTACTGATAACCATGTGTTTGTATTCTACATCTGTGACTCAGCTTCTGTTTTATAAATAGGTTTATTTGTACCATTTCTTTAAATTTCACATTTAAGAGATATCATATGATATCTGTCTGACTTACTTGACTCAGTATAACAATCTCCAGGTCCATCCATGTCACTGCAAATGGCATTAGTACAGTCTCTCGGCTGATTAATATTCCATTGTGTTTACGTACTACATCTTCTTTGCCCATTCATCTGTCAGTGGTCGTTTATATTGCCTCCATGTCCTGGCTATTGTAATTAGTGCAGCAATGAACTTGGATAGGGTGCATGTATCCTTTGGAATTATGGTTTTCTCTGGGTATATTCCCAAGAGCGGGATTGCCAAATCATACCCTAGCTCCATTTTTAATTTTTAAAAGAATCTCCAGACTGTTTTCCATTGTGGCTGTGACAATTTACTTTCCCACCAGCAGTGTAGGAGGGTTCCCTTTTCTCCACATCCTCCCCAGCATTTATTGTCTATAGATATTTTTTGATTAGGGCCATTCTCATCAGTGTGAGGTGATACCTCATTGTAGTTTTGAGATAACAATCTACTTAAAATAAGTAAGTGTGTTGCTTTTTTGAGTACCCCAGATGTCAATAGATAAACTTGTAATTCATTATCTTATTATGATACAACTGTTCCTTTGTAGCCAGAGGGGATTGGTTCTAGGACCCTGGGGATACCAAATTCCAAGGCTATTCAGGTTCCAGATATAAAATGATATAGTATTTGCATATAACCTATGCATATCTTCCTGTATGCTTTAAATGATGTCCAGATTACTTATGATAACTAATGATTGGAAATACTATGTTAATAGTTGTCAGGGTGCCAACTTCAAGTTTTGCTTTTAGGAAATTTATGGAATTTTATTTTTTTTTGCTATTTCCTTTCCAAGATCAATTGATTCTGTGCATACAGAATCTGTAGACTACAATCATCCAAACTCTTATATGTATTATATATACACATATAATACATTGTTCCAAGACTCAAAGTACAAATAGATACTCATATTATTAAGTGCTGTGAGTTTTGGATTTTTGTCAATGTGTACCTCCCTACAACATGTTATAGGGTCTATTGAAAGATGTTTAAAGTTCATATGCAAACACATAGAAATCAATGCATTTAAAGATTCTAGACTTTGTAGACTGAAGTTCTAGTAAAAGCTGAAAAGTGAGTCGAGGTGATTTCATTCTGGATTGCCTGGGATTTACAATTCATGTTTTTGCCTACTTTTAATATACCAGGGCCTTTTTGAGACCTAGGTTAGTTCAAGGAGCTTTATTTCTCTCTTATCTCCTTCCTGTTATAGGAAGAAATAAAGAAACTTCAGGGTAGAAAATAAAGGTTCACATCAGGATTGGAGAGCCTCTTAGATTGCGAATATGCCCATTGGACTGCCTGCATCCACACCTTTACCCAACACTGCAGCCCCACTCATCTCTAAGCATACAGTGCATCTTGATAACTGATGGAAAGTCTTTCCTGGTAGAATATGACCCTAAAAATAAAGCCAAATACCTATGCTAGGCAGGATGTGAAAAAAAGCAGAAAAGGGCAGGCACGTAAAGGGGTTTGCACATTTGGAAATACAGATCTTATAGTTCTCTCCTATGACTCTCAAGAGTCAACTTTACTATCTTCTTTTATTCCTCTAGTTCCCAAATCTCCCCTAAAATCAAAGGATATCTAGACAACTTTAGCAAAAGGAGTAAAGACAACTACCTTAAGTCCACTTCTCTCTAGAGGGCATCTGCCTCTCCAAAAATATTTGAGCAGTGTTAAAACCCCAATAGAACTTTGTCCAAGTGAAATGTTTATACTAATACACTGATTTTTTGCCTGTTGATTTTTCTTTTACTTTTAGATATTGTAATGAAATGTCCTTCAAATATGTTTTGTTCTATCTAAACTCTAGGTCAGGTTCTATCCAAGCTTTACATAGTAGATTCCCAATTTACTACCTGAAAATCTATCTATACAAGCCACTTCAAAGTGCTGCCAAACTTGTTTGCAAAGATGTCAAATGGACATTCAGTAATAAAATATAAAATCCTTAGTTTGGTTGTCAGTTACCTCACTCCATTCTTCCTGGTTTGCTTTTTCTTTTTTTAATGTATGAGTCATGCTAAATTTTTCCAACAATCAGGCACTATTTTCTTAACCCGCTTTGTACTCTTACACCTCTACCAATCTCATTGTGCCATTTCCTTAGTTTGAGATACTCCTTCTCTGCCTCCACTTCCATCTGTCCTTTATAACTAGTTAACCAGTGGTCTCTTACTTGGGGTCATTTTTTTTTTAATTGTCAGAAGTCCTTTCCTCCCAGGAGTGCAAATTGTACCTCTGCAATAAATGATGTCAAGTCAGCCTCCTCACCTGACAGCAAGCTAGAAAACTGGAGTGCACAGTGACTCCAGAGAGACTAGAAGCACAGACATGGGACCAATAAGATTTATGGTCCACACTGTGACTTTGACACTAACGAGTTGTGTGACCTAAAGTTAAGTTGACTAAAAAGTTCAATATTCCTGTGTATTCAGGGGCATAACACAATAGCTTCTAGACAGGATCATTCAGCTGGCAATCACATATTTTTTTCAGATCACCCTGAAGAAATCCACAGAAGATGAATTTAGCACCATGGATGCCAAACACTTAAAATACTCTAGGCCAATTTCTTTTGGGGTGGGGGGTAGTGATCAAAAGGAAGGGAAAGAGGTAACCTTTAAATGAATGTGCTTTTGCCTCCTGAGAAGTCTGTTTGTAGGTCAAGAAGCAACAGTTAGCACTGTACAAGGAATAACAAGCTGTTTCCAAATTGGGAAAGGAGTACATCAAGGCTGCATATTGTCACCCTGCTTGTTTAACTTATATGCAGAGTACATCATGCAAAATGCCAGGCTGGAGGAAGCAAAGCTGAAATCAAGATTGCTGGGAGAAATATCATGAACCTCAGATATTCAGATGACACCACCCTTATGGCAGAAAGTGAAGAAGAACTAAAGAGCCTCTTGATGAAAGTGAAAGAGGAGAGTGAAAAAGTTGGCTTGAAATTCAGCATTCAGAAAACCAAGATCATGGCATCCAGTCCCATCACTTCATGGCAAATAGATGGGGAAACAATGGAAACAGTGAGAGACTATTATCTTGGGCTCTGAAATCACTGCAGATGGTGACTGCAGCCATAAAATTAAAAGACGCTTTCTCCTTGGTGAAAAACTATGACCAACTTAGACAGCATATTAAAAAGCAGAGACATTACTTTGCCAACAAGGGTCAATCTAGTCAAAGATATGGTTTTTCTAGTAGTCATGTATGGATGTGAGAGTTGGACTATAAAGAAAGCTGAGTGCCAAAGAATTGATGCTTTTGAACTGTGGTGTTGGAGAAGACTCTTGAGAGTCCCTTGGACAGCAAGGTGATCGAAACAGTCTATCCTAAAGTAGATGGGTCCTGAGAATTCATTGGAGGGACTGATGTTGAAGCTGAAACTCCAATACTTTGGCCACCTGATGCAAAGAACTGAATCAATGGAACAGACCGTGATGCTGTGAAAGATTGAAGGCAGGAGGAGAAGGGGATGATGAAGTATGAGATGGCTGGATGGCATCACCAGTTCAATGGACATGAGTTTGAGGAAGCTCCAGGCATTGGTGATGGACAGGGAAGCCTGGCATGCTGCAGTCCATGGGGTTGCAAAGCACTGGACATGACTGAGCGACTGAACTGAACTGAACTGAACAAAGGATGAGATGTTAAAGACCCTTTACCAGGAACTGGTTGTGAGGGACACCTTTTTGCCTGGTGTGGGTTGTTCTTAAGTGAGGAGATTGTCAGGAACTATACTATTTATCATCAAAACCAAGACATATTTGAGAGCAAAAGGTATGCTGTTACTAATGACACTGGTACACCAAACTTAAACAAGAATGGCCCAAACAAATCTTCCCTGTGCATGCTAGGAGGCTAAAGTTGGATTTCTTAACATCTGAAAAATAATCATGTATTTTGTAGCAAGCCTCTCCCTTACTGGGAATTCTATCTTTTGGAACACCACTTCCAATGTAAACACTAAACAAAAGCAGGCATCTTGGAGCAAGGCAGCTTTTCACTGGTCCCCTCCTCTATAGGCTATTACATCAGAATGGAGGAACTGGGAAGGGTATTACTTCTCACAGATTTATTTGCTCTAAAGACCAAGTCAGAGAATATGAAGCCTGATTTCTGTTAATGTGATTTAGTAATACAAGTTTAGGAATACAGATGAAAGTGTTTCACTGCCCAAGATCACACTGACTGGAATGCCTATTCATATTTTATTATTTTCCAATATTTTAAGTTATAATAGCTTAGGCAGGCTCAGAGGGTAATGTGTCTGCCTGCAATGCGGGAGACTTGGGTTCAATCCCTGGGTCGGGAAGATCCCCTGGAGAAGGAAATGGCAACCCACTCCAGTACTCTTGCCTGGAAAATCCTATGGATGGAGAAGCCTGGTAGGCTACAGTCCATGAGATCACACAGAGTCAGACAAGACTTCACTTTCACTTTCACTTTAAAAATGGAGACAATTACCCCCATCTCAAAAGGAGAGGATTGAGATTATAAATTTCAATAGACATGTATTATTAAAGTTTAGATTTTATAAATGTGTCATTGATTAGTGGTTTTTATCCTTTAGCAAAGATGCTGCTGAAAACTGTTTATACATGTAGTGATAGAAGGTCTAAATGTTGGAGATCTCCAAGTACTGTTCCTGGGTGGGCATGCTTTGAAACCTTCCAGTAAATCCTCTCCTTCAATAATGCCTTCCAGCTCTATGATTTATACGCCATCTATAAACTAAGATTTCAAAATGTTCATTTCTAGGCATTACCTCAAAGAACTACTCTCTTGCTATCTCTACATGAATATAGCCTATATTGTCCTATCTCTGCCTTTCTGAGACTATTTTGTGCACTTAGTCAATACATTCAAGATATACTGTCTCCATCTCATACTTGAACATGATGAACTCTTCCCTGCCTCTTGACTTTGCTTCTTCTATTGGGGTTGCTCAAAAATTTCTCTTTGGAGTCTTTTCAGGCCTCACTGATTCTTAACTTTTATATCTGGGCTCAGGAATCAACTTTCCAGGGGAAATCTTCACTGACCACTTTATCTTTCCCCAGTTTCCATTATATATCTATTACAATCTGTCTTCTACCTTGAGAATGTGATCATAAATGGATCACATCTATAGTCATTACTATCTCTTCAACACATCACTCAGTGTCTAACTCATAGAAGGAGCTCAATAAATATCTGTTGAAATATAAATGAATGCACTGGATTGATTAAAGTACCATAAATAAAAGAATGATTACTTCCTCTCCATAGACCACATGAGAGTATTTATGGGGTGTGAAGCAAAAGGAATGTGATTTGCACACTGCTCACTTAGTATCAGAAAAGAAAACTAGACCCTGATAACGTGGCTTTGTATTCTGTGATATCTTGTGAAAGAGGCAAATAGAATAAACATTTCTTGTATCTTGGGGAAAAAAAATACACCACAGGCAAGTGAACAACATCTTAAAATTCAAGCAAGTAAGTGTTGTGTACAAACTTTAAAAAGTGGTATAGTTTAAGTAAACAAATCACTAAATCCACAGATACATAGCAAAGCAATATTTCCTGAACAATTAAGGAAATGGATACAGGGTAAGACTTACTTGCCTAAGCAGGTTTTTAATGCATATAAATTTGGTCTGTTTTGAAAGAAGATGCTTTTTTAGAAGACATTTATTATAGTTCAAAATGCATATCTAAGTCTTTCATTTTCATCAATTTTCCCACAACCACCTATTTTCGCAAATGACAGTTCTGTTTCTCATGATATTTTCCGAAGTCATATAAATCTCATAGTTGGGAGACACTATGTATGTATCTATTATGTCTGTGTAACCAAAATGCTCTGCTTCATGTTTTAGGATATACATAACTATCCCTGATCAGTTCCTAGAATGAAATGATCAAAGTCTTCATCTAGAAGTAAAAGTAGATTTAATCTCAAAATCTGTCTTGTCTCTCCCATTGGGTCTTACCATTTGCCACTGAAAGATGTAAGGATCACCCAACTCACTTAAACGTGTTTTGAACTCAAAGCATCTACTGTTGCCGGGTCTATTTCTGCTCACTGGCTTTCTCTGGTGGCCCAGTGGTAAAGAATTTGCCTGCCAATGCAAGAGATGTGGGTTTGATCCCTAAATTGGGAAGATCTCTTGGAGAAGGAAATGACAAGTCACTCTAGTATTCTTGACCAGCAAATCCCATGGACAGAGGAGCCTGGTGGGCTATATGACTTAGCGGTTAAACAACAACAGGTACAAATTTCTGTTCACTACCTATAGCAATGTCAGCCTGGCTGCTGGTCCAAACTGAGTACTGCATGTATGAAGCATACAATGTATAATGGCATTTTTGCCAAAGTAGCAGCCCCAGGTGTTAAGACAGTATATTACTCCAGTGGTAGTGAACCTTCGAAAACAAGCAGACTTCTCTCCCCTCATCTTAGGTTCAACAAAGGGGATTTTAGTAAAAGATATTTAGGTTAAAATAATTTCGATTTTCTTACTTAGTAACGTCTACATCCCTCCAGGATGGCCAACAAAGGGTGTGTATGGAATCAACACAGGTGGTAGAGATTCAGATTTCAATAAAACACGGCCGTCAGCAACATGCTGCATATGGTGCTGCATATGGTGGGGGTGGATCAAGATTTTTGTTAGTAGTTGAGTCTCTTTTTAGTAGTTAGTAGTTGAGTCTCTCTGGAGGGAAAAGCATGCTTGGCAAATGGGTGAATTTTGGTTCCAGGGGTGATTCATCTTAAATTGGATTTGTCTATTAAGACACAAATGGAGAAGGCAATGGCACCCCACTCCAGTACTCTTGCCTGGCAAATCCCATGGATGGAGGAGCCTGGTAGGCTGCAGTCCATGAGGTCACTAAGAGTTGGACACAACTGAGAGACTTCACTTTCACTTTTCACTCTCATACATTGGAGAAGGAAACGGCAACCCACTCCAGTGTTCTTGCCTGGAGAATCCCAGGGACGGGGAAGCCTGGTGGGCTGCCATCTATGGGGTCACACAGAGTTGGACACAACTGAAATGACTTAGCAGCAGCATTAAGACAAAACCTTTTCAATAGAGTGTGATACTGTAATTTGAATTTATCACTTTCAAATTATAAATTTGGGACCTAAAATGACTACCTTAATAAACCCCCAATCTAAAGGTCATAATACTTAGTGACTGGTTCTTTTAATCTGTAACTTTGGCCATTACCTAGTATGTAGGTTAATGTCAGGTGGAATGGGATGCATGATCACCAATTTCCCTTTTATTTTGTCTCAGGTCTAGAACAAGCAAAATATATCTCTTCATTTTTTTTTTTTTAATTTTTCTGGCTTTTCCCTGATCTGGGCCTTATGTATGGTAATCTTTTTCCATGCTAAATGACTCTCTGTTTCTTCATTCTGGAAAGAAAGGCTGGGTATATCACAGCTTTTTGTCTTTCAAGAGAACTGATGGAGATCAGTCCACATCCCAGCCACCAGGTCTATATACTAAGAGGTGAAATAACTTTATCAAACATTAGATGCTAACAGATAAGTAGATAATGAAATATTATGCTTCATCCTTATTCCAAGAAAATAGAACCTGTCCTCTTGGATTTGACAAGCTAGCAGGGTTTCTAAAAAAGTTGTTTTTGAAGACAAAGATGTTTCTGCTAATTAAAATGCATAATAAAATGTAACAACTATAAATGTTTACATGCTTAATTTTAAGATATTCTCAAAATACTTGAATCAGAGGGAAATATAGACAGTTCCACAAAAGTAGTAAAAAAATTTAACAACCCTTTTACAATGCTAGGAGAACAACACAAGACAGCATGGTATTGGTATAAAGAAAGACAAATAGATCAATGGAATAGGACAGAAAGCCTAGAAAAAGACCCACATAAAAATGGTACATTGATTTTTGGCAAAAGTGTCAAGGCAATTCAGCAGGTAAATTTAAAAGCCATTCCAACTGTACATACTCCTGGGGGGAAGGAAATGTTAACATATCTTACATCATAACCAAAAAATTAACTTGAAAGGAATACAGACCTGAAGATTAAGGCAAGCAATAAAACTTGCAGACTAAACCATAGAAGAAACCATTTTCCTTGGAATAGGCAATGGCTTCTCAGATAGGACACAAAAAAAGCAAAGGGTAAAGTAAACTGATCCATTGTACTTAATCAAAATTTAACTCTTTACTCCTTGAATGCCAACATTAAGAAAACTTAAAGGAAAGCTACATGAAAATACTCCCAAAACATATTCCTCAGATGCATTTCCCAGACATATATCTGCCAAAGGATTTATTTATAGAATACATTAATAACTCTTACAGTTTTATAATAGAAAGACAAAAAGTCTATAGAATGACCCAAAAGATTTGAGTAGACATTTCAAAACAGAAGATACACAAATAACCAACAAACATATGAAAAATATTTAACATCATTTGTCCTCAGGGAAATGAAAATTAAAAGCACAAGAAGAAACTACAAACATACCAACTGGTCAAAATTAAAGAGAGTGGAAAAAAAGAAAAGAAGTATGACTAAGATTTAGAGCAACCAGAGAAATGCCTGGCTGGATTGAAGCACAAGCTGGAATCAAGATTGCAGAAGAAATATGAGTAACCCAGATATGCAGATGACCTTATTGCACCCTTATGGCAGAAAGTGAAGAAGAATTAAAGAGCCTCTTGATGAAAATGAAAGAAGAGAGTGGAAAAGTAGGCTTAAAACTCAACATTCGGAAAACTAAGATCATGGCATCCAGTCCCATCACTCCATGGCCA
Organism: Capricornis sumatraensis; assembly: GCF_032405125.1. NCBI lineage: Eukaryota > Metazoa > Chordata > Mammalia > Artiodactyla > Bovidae > Capricornis > Capricornis sumatraensis. The sequence continues at coordinate 35,075,021 of NC_091085.1, read as the reverse complement.
ACAAATGGGGAAACAGTGGAAACAGTGACAGACTTTATTTTTGGGGGGGGTGCTCCAAAATCACTGCAGATGGTTGCCTGCAGCTATGAAATTAAAAGATGTTTGCTCCTTGGAAGAAAAGCTATGACCAATCTAGACAGCATATTAAAAAGCAGAGACATTACTTTGCCAACAAAGTTCCTTGTACTCAAAGCTGTGGTTTTTCCAGTAGTCATGTATGGATGTGAGAATTGGACCCATAAAGAAAGCTGAGTGCCAAAGAACTGATGCTTTTGAGCTGTGGTGTTGGAGAAGACTCTTGAGTGTCTCTTGGACAGCAAGGACATCCAATCAGTCAATCCTAAAGGAAATCAGTCTTGACTATTCATTGGAAGGACTGATGTTGAAGCTGAAACTCCAATACTTTGGCCACCTGATGCAAAGAACTGACATATTTGAAAAGATCCTGATGCTGGGAAAGATTGAAGGCAGTAGGAGGAGGGGATTGACAGAGGATGAGATGATTGGATGGCATCACCAATTCGATGAGTTTGAGCAAACTCTGGGAGTCGATGATGGACAGGGAAGCCTGGTGTGCTACAGTCCATGGAGTTGCAAAGAGTCAGACACAACTGAGTGACTGAACAACAACAGGCAAGAATACTGGAGTGGGTTGCCATGCCCTCCTCCAGGGGATCTTCCCAATCCAGGGATTGAACCAGCGTCTCCCACATTACATGCAGATTCTTTACCAGCTGAGCTACCAGGGAAGCCCCTAGGACTTTTACTTCATGACAATAAGTGAGATTAACATTATCCCAGGCTGTTTAATATATTTTCATTTTCATCATTTCATGCCTATCTATAAGCCATTCAAGATTTCATGATGAATTACACAAACAAAATAAACTAATTTCAGTGATTATTACCATTTTGCCCTCTACTGTCTATTCTTTCATTCCAAGGCATGTACCTTTTATGCTAATAGGGTCTCCCCATGTCCCTTGCTCCTTATTTTATAAAGCATTCTTTTACGTAGTACAGTTCTGTATTATAGCCTAGTTAAATATAATTAGTTTATATCTTTCTAGAGATAATAGATCTTTGAACTAGTAGGAAGTAATTTATGTGGTTGTTGGTTGTGTATCTATTTTTAGACTTGCCCTTTAAAGTATAATGTTGTGGTTGGTTTTCTTTCAAGCTCCCATTTGTGTTATGATTTAAAAATGTGAAAGGTGATAATTTGATTTTAGTCATTGGAACTAGGGCTTAATTATAAAGCAATTCTTCTTTCCCTTTCAGAGATGAAGCAATATAGTTTTCATGCAGCTAAAGACAAAAAAGTACAAACAAGGTGGTGCCTATTACCCCAGGAACACATTTGTAGGTTTCATGTGTTGAATTTTCCACCAGACATTTACAATACATATTATTGCAAAAGTTTGTGTTTTTATATCTTGGTTTTATGTATTTGTACATTTACACGTGTTTAAATTTAACTGTGTTTTCCACAAAGGACTGAGTTGCATTTTTTGTTGACTATTAACAATTTAAGGGTTTGAAGAGTTTTACTAAGGATTTTTTGTTTTTATCCTTGCAATTTTGTTTTAAACAAGATATCTGAGAAAGGATATTTTTTGGATTACCTGATTTGATAAAGGTATGTAAGTTTAGAATTCTGGAAAACAAAAACAAACCAGACCTTGAGTTTGTGTTAACTCTGGTTTCCTCATTGCTTGCTTTTAATTCTTAAAACAAATTCTCCACAGCCCCAGTTATGATTTTGACTTCCTTTTTACTGGACTGTTTTCTCCTTGACCAAGCTTGTACGCAGTCTGGCTTCTAGCTTTGTGTTGGGAGGCACTCCGTGGAGGGAAAAGAAGGATTTTTGACTCACGAATATCCCCTGGCTGCATTAGTGTCTAGCTATGAGCATAGGTGAGCTATTTCAGCTATGCTGATGCACGTGCATCATCATGTGGACTAACAGTGGTTCTATTACTGTGCAGCTCTGCAGCCTGTTACAGGTAAGGAACCTGGAGAATAAGTACTGGTTCCTTGCCTTTGTTGCTATATTCTCCCCAGCCACCCTGACCCTAACTTCTAACCCTTATCATTTCACTTATACATTGTCAGTGATTCCAAAGGGCACCCTTTCTGATTTGGGGCTGACCTTCAGAAGTAAAAATGCTCTCAGTTCTTAAACTGTAATTAGCTTTCTATTCTTCATTTACCTGTGCAAATTATTTTATTATTCACATATGAAGTTGACTCTAGTGAAGGTCACAGACCTAATCTTGTCCTTTTGCTACGTTTTTAAAATTCAGATGCAGTAATCAAGTATTCTGTATTGAATTTTTAACATTTAATTGATGTGCTAGAATTTTTATTAACTTTCTGTTATATTTGTTCAAGTGATAGAAAATGGAGTTAGAAACTGAGAGACTAGTATTGATAATATTGATTGAGCAGTTCTTCAGAGAACATCATGTATATTCTACATACTACATTAATTCCTGAATTATTGATTGAGATTTTAAGTTTAATAATTATCATTAATATGCTATAAAAGATAATATTTGGGAATAAATATAATAGAGGCTGAAAATGAAAATTAGCTCAGCTTTATGTGTCAGTATTCTCTAAAAATTATCATAATTATTTGATTTAATAGCATGTGTTATTATTGTTCAGTATATTCAATAATTTGCCATAAGCCTTAGTGTCACTGTAAATGTTTAATAGGCAAATGAGGCTTTAACTACAAATTCAAACAAAAAGTTCTGAAACATTTATTTGACCTTATATCCCTACCCATGACATGGTATTCCTTATTCCATTATTGCTGTAGCCAATATCTTAAAAAAATGGTTGAAGTTTAAATTTAGGGACTGCGTGAACTGCTAAATTTATGAGACCTGATTTTCATGAAAAGTATCTAAGAAAATTCAAAGCAATATATACTTTTAAAATTAATGATAATGAGGAAATGTGGCAAATTTTACCAATCCTGGTCCACCTCATAGAGATACACTTACTTGCCTGTTTTATTTGGGGGAAAAGAAAAACATAAAAGGAAAGGAGTCCAGATGAATACTTTTTCTGTAATTAGTGGCGATGCATGTAGTGAACTGCTAAGTATCCATGACTAATCGAGATGGACAGGGCTGTCCCTTGCTAATCACAGAAGATATTGGCCTGTCCATAGGAGAAAAGAGTGATTATATCAAAAAGAACAGTCAGCTATTACCAGGGCAAACTCTGTCAGGACTGTCTGTGAATGATAAGAGAAAACGACAGAGATGAAATTAAAAGCAGTATTAACTATCCTTAAGTAAGGAGGCATTTTTATGTGCTCATGCATTGCACTGAAAGACACTTTTTAACAAGATGTATTTTTTAAAGGAACCAATTACTTTATTAGGTCTTGAAATTCTTTGTCATAAAATTAATCATAGTCATTGTGTCTTATACTAATGTAAAACACTTAAAATATATAATTATTTTATAATTCCTACATAATCCTCGCATGCTAGTTATAGTCCAATATCAAATCAAGTGCAGAACAAATGATGAAGCCAAATGAAGCAGGTGGGTTGGATATTTGTGGTATGGTAATACAGTTTGCTTTTGGCCTGCTATTATTGATGTAAACAGACAATTAAGTCTTAGTTATAATTAATAAATCATTCCTTACTGCCAAGCAAAGAATTAGCTTTTAAGTTTTGTTGTTGTTACTGAGGCTCCTGTTTAGATACATCTCTGAATTTAGCAAATACTTTTTTCCTGACTCCTGATTTTCCAGGAGTCAGTAGTTGAAAACTTGGTTTTAGTTGGTTGCCATGGGATCACCTCCATTATCCCATTATTGGAGGCTGAAAGTTTCCTCTTTTTCCATATCATTGCTTAAATCTAACTAACCAGAGAATAACCACAATTTCATAAAAGTTCAGTTGTTTATAAAGTAATATATTTTCAAATTTCAGAGTTCTAATAAATGAATATAGTAGTGAAAAATTATGTTTCAATGAGGAAAAAGCTCAAAAGAATTTTGGAGCAAAAATTTTATATTCCTTTCTATAGAATGCACACCCCAAAACTGCAGTAGAACAGTAAACATGGAGTCAATGTAATATTGATAATCAAAATATACATGTACCAGACATCACTGCAAATACTTTTATATGTATTAATTAACTGAGCCCTCATGTTACTCTAGAGTAGGCTTTGTTTTTATCCCTTTTATACACACTTGGGAACTGAGACACAGCTATAAGATCACGGTTGAACAGGAATTTAAATCCATATAGTCTGACTCCATAGTCGTTAAGCTTCATTACCGTAATATTTTCCCTCTCAGGGTAAAGCAGTTACAAATTTCTGTGAGCAGAATTTTGACATAATAGGGTAGGATGGGTTTGATTTAGATAGCTATGGAATAAACACAAACACAAGGAATGAACACAGTCTTAGATGTTTTTTCCTCCAGTGCTTGTTGTAACTCAGCTCCAAAGAGGGGACTCTAGAAATCAGATGTAGATTTTTGGTTGCTTGATATGACTGCAGTCTTATTAAGCTATGAATATAAATTGTATATATTTAATATACAATTTTGTATATATTAATATACAAATTTAATCTCAATAATATAAATTGAGATCCTCTGCTAGCTCCCACCAACATTCCTTTAATGTTTTCTTACCTGGCTTGCTGCAATTGTTCAGTTCAAAGCCACTGTCAATTTTAGAACCATTTCTAGCCATTGATGGGGCTTAACTGAAATACTAGAAATTCACAGAATCCAAGACACAAGCAAGTTTTGGAAATGAGAAAGCATAATAGTGCTAATCAGTCAATGACACACATTCGAATAGTCTGTCAGTGAGTTGCTGGCTTGCAGGAGGTAGTCCATGACTGTGACCAAATCATTTTGGAAGAAGTGGAAAAAGGATGAGTTATAAAAACTTTCCTGAGATTGACCACTGAAAACTTGAGCTTATGAAAATTTATTTTTGTCCAGTTTTTTTCCATCCCCAAGGGATATTTTTTCCTCCACCTCAAGAACCACCAACCTATCCTTTTTTAACTGTCCAGAGCACAGGCTTGCTGTTACAGGTACTGTACACCTTGCTCTATAGGTGGCCAGTGTCTTCTGACAGTGTCTTTATCTTGCCTTTCATAAGACATGAGACAGTGACCACAGTCTTCCTCAAAGTATTCTTCTATATGCAACATTGCATTGCATCTAAAAGTCCCAAATACCACATCGTTCAAGTGAGGTCCTGCTCATCCTGGCGTTTGTTCAACTGGCTGAAAATATAACAGACTATCCAATATGATTGGTCCCTCCTCCCACAGAGTGAATTGGGCAGAACTGCACTAAAAATATCCCTGGCAGAGCCCTAGGCTGTGGGCCCCTGGAGTTGCTGCATGTAGTTTTTTTTTTTTTTTTTTTCATTTCTAAGTAAACATGATACATATTTTCATCTCTCTAAACAAAGCATTTCTTATACATTTGTTTAAATGGTGCTATTCTTCCAAAAATGGAATCCTTCCCACTCTCCCAGTTGGAGCTGTAGGCCTCTTAGGTGCTCAATGAGACTTTCTTATTGCTCTTAGAGGTGCCTTCATACGTATGTAGCCTGTTCTACAGTCTTCACCAAGCTTTACACTCTTAGGTTATATTCAAGTTTTCCTAGACTCTGGGTTGCATTTCACTAGACCTTTGAATGGTTGTCCTTATTACTGACCTAATTCTATAATTCTCTTTTCTTCCTGAGGCATATTTGTAAGAACTTTTTATGTATTAATTAACCTAGTATTTTTTAACATCCATAGTAGTAATTACTATAAATATCAGAAGTAATTACTATAAATATCTATTATCTTTACAGATAAGAGAACTGAAATATAGAAAGATTGAATAACTTTACACATAGTCACCAACTGCTGGCAAAATCAGATTTCAAATTCAGGTAATTTGGGTTAAAGTCTGTACATTCAACTGCCATGCTATGCTACTATGAAAACTGAAGGTAGATTTATTGCTGAGGGTCAAGAAATTGAGGTAGTTCCCTTCTAATTGTCTCAATAACCTCTCTGATTCCAATATAGCAGAAGGTTCAGAAGGACTGAAAATCATGAAACAGATGTGAGGGGAATGGCAAAGTTTTGTTCAGAGACTCACCATTGATGTGATTTTCTCGTCTATCAGCACTCAGATAACCACAGGCTCCATTAGGGGAAACAAAGGCAGTAAGGATATAAATGGAGGGTGGTTCAGGTGAGCAGATATCCAGAGTGAGTATAAAAGAAAACTTTGAGATGACTATTGGAATAGAATCATTTTGGCCTCACCATGTCCAAGCAGGATCCCAGTTCCCAGACCAGGGACTGAACCCATACCCACTGCATTGGAAATGTGGAGTCTCAATCACTAGACCACCAGGGGAGACCCACTTCTCAGGTGGTGCAGTTGGCAAAGAATCCACCTGCCAATGCAAGAGATGCAAGGGATAAGGATTAGATCCCTCTTTAGGAATACTCCTTGGGGTAGGAAATGGGAACCCACTCTAGTATTCTTGCCTGGAAAATTCCATGGACAGAGGAACCTGGTGGGCTACAGTCCACAGGTCACAAAGATCTGGACATGACTGAACATACACAACCAATAACAACATGTGGGATAGAATGTCGCAAAGTGAAACTTCTTTTCTCTATGTGAAAGATGACATTTGGTTCATATTTAGTTAGAGTGATGTATGTAAATCCTGGAAAATTCAAAGCTACTCAGAGTATAATCTGAGTTTTCTGATCTAGCATGTCTGTGGATAGGGGAAAAAGTCAAGAATTTTATATCTGGTTTGAATCTTGAAGGAGACTAGTTCTATGGAAGGAAGCATAATTTATGGTGTAGATATCAGATTTGGGAAGCCAGGGTTTTACCTCCAGGTTCTAGCCAGAATATGGGCCCAGAACAGTTAGTTGATAGGGGTCCTTTTGATCAGTTGGTCAAGTTTCCACTATGATAATATGCTCTTCTTCCAGAAAGATGATTTCAGACCTTTCGCTTGAAGTGACTTATTGACTAATATTTCTCTGGATTTAGTTATAATCTGTTATCCTTATCTGATAAAATGTATTATTTCTGAATTGAAATAGACTTGAAAATTGTACAGTGCTTCCTACGATAAGATTTTAAATACAGGAAATATTGGCAAAATCAATCTAATATAATGCTTCTACTTTTACATTTTTTGTAAATTCTTGTGCCAAAATCAAGGACTGAAAGAGGAGTATTGTCCTCTTTGAATTGTATCACCCTCAAAATAAAAATGTAATTGATAATTTTTTAAATAAAAAAATAGATTATATCCCCACACTTTCATTACTTCAACAGCATTCTTCTTTACTATTTTTTATAACTTAAAACCTCTCTGACTATACCATAAGGAGTCACTGGGTATAAGTTATATTAAAATAGTTATGCAAAACACAAAGTCTAAGATATTCCCAGGTTCACTTCAGCTGCTTTACTACCAACAGACTCATGTTTTGATACCAAGAAGAATTTTGGTTTCCTATTTCTCTCTCCTAAATATATCTCAAAACCTTCTGTTGCTCCCCATCTCCAGTTCACCCTATTTGTTCAGGTCACTACTGTTCCTTGTCTGAAATGCTGAGAGAGCTTCTTAACTGGTCTCCCTACATTTCTTCTTATCTACCTTCCTTGTCTTTCCTCATATTGCATATAATGTCATCTTTCTGATGCAGAAATACAGTATCTCTGTTTAAAATCTTTCTGTTCTTCACTATTTGAGTTAGTGAAAAAGTCAACAGACTTTTAAAAATCTCTCTAGTCTTCTATCTTAATACCAGCGTCCTTGTTTCTAGGATTTTGATTAGAAAACTGTCCTGCTGTTCATCTCTAGGCTGAGTCCTGCCACCTGGCTGATTCCTGATTCCTCCTTCAATTTCAGTTTGAATGTCTCTTCCTATAAGAAGACTGGTTCTCTATGACTACTATAAGTATTCCTCCTTTATGCTCCAAAGGACTGGGTACTTATTTCTTTGTTATTTAAAATGTTCAAAAGATTTTGAAAAGTGAAAGTTGCTCAGGCGTGTCTTACTCTGCAATCCATTCCATGGAATCCTCCAGGCCAGAATATTAGAGTGGGTAATCTTTCCTTTCTCCAGAGTATCTTCCCAACCAGCGATCGAACCCAGGTCTCCTGCATTGCAGGCGGATTTTTTACCAACTGAGCTATCAGGGAAGCCCCAAAGATTGCAAAGTCACTTTCTTCTTTCAGTGGAATATAAACTCCTTGAGATCAGTGACATCTTGTTTGTGATTATATCTCATGTTGAGCTTAATGGTTGGCACAGAGTAGTTGATTATGCGTTTTTAGTAAATTGAAAGTGGTCTGACATTATTCTACAGCAATCTTTCTCAGTTCTCCTCAATAAAAAGGACACACAGAATCAATTTTGGATGGTTTTCTAGATATAAAACCTGGGTTTATCCTGAAATAACCCAGAGAATGTCTGATATTAAGCTGATTACTGTGTCTCCCTCAATCAGAAAATTTCCTGATCCAACTCTTCAGGGACATTCTGCCTATCTTAAACGTCTAAAGTGTGATTCTCACTCACTCAGAAATCTTCCTGAAGCAGCTATCCAGAGATAATCAGATTATCTTGAAACCGTCTTTCTTCTGCGTTTAGCTCCCCTTATCCTTGGGGTTCACCTTGTCACTCATCTTGCTTCCTTTTGCTCAATATCCACATCCACATGGACTGAAACTTTTTCTCTAAATAATGTTTGTATAAAAATCTGGGCTCAGAAATTCCTCATATAAATCCATTAGTGTGAGTGTGTGTGCTCAGTCGTGTCCAACTCTTTTGTGACCCACTGGACTGTAGCCTGTCAGAGTGCACTGTCCGTGGGATTTCCCAGGCAAGAATACTAGAGTGGGTTGCTATTTTCTTCTCCAGGGGATCTTCCAGACCTAGATACCAAATCCCTGACTCCTGCACTGGCAAGCGGATTCTTCACCACTGAGCCACCTGGAAAGCCCAATAAATCCACTTGGGTAACATAAATACAAACAGATGTAAAGTAAAAGAGTTTATGCAAATACATATATATTATTTGGGGTAAGATATGTGATCTCAGGATTGACAGTTATAGAAAAAGGTCCTGTGCAATTAGGCAATAAGAATTTCAGGCAGATTGCAGAAAGTCTGTAGCTCCCATTTCAGAATACCTTCAAATTTAACAGGTCTCCCAAAGTGTCAATGCATTTTTTACCAAAGGTAAGTTTAATTCAAAGGAGAGACTGCAAAATCTCAAATATCTGAATTGTGTTTTTATTTTAAACATTGATTCAACAAGACTTTTAAAGATAAATTTATATAGACTCTGTACATACTGATTCATAGATAGGTCTTATGCTAATACAATTGTAAGGGAGACAGGTAAGAGGTAAAGTTATAGGTAGATTTTGTTTTCTTCTGCAGCATCAGTAGCTTTTTTTTTTTTTTTTTAATTGCCATCAAGACAGCCCTTGGGTAAGTGACATTTCAAGAAACCACCAGAAGACAGATAACAGCATCTGATTACTTTAGGGTTAATCGTTAGCAACACGGTTGTACTAGTGACATTGTTTATAGTGTTCAATTAAATGCCGATTTAATGACATTCCACATTTAAACAGCACTGCTGAGCTTTTATGTAGTTCCAGCCCAGAGGACTGACCAGCTGTCCACCCTTGATGACCCACCACATGCCTTTCCTTCTATGTTTCAAGGATGCAGGTAATTGCTAGTTCTGACAGAGACTAAACAAGCTATTGTCTTGCTGTATCCATAATGCCTTTCCTAATAAGAAATGAATTGGCAATCTTTACAGTGCCAGGTATCCAACAGAAACTGGGTTTGGATATTAATATGGTAGGAATTTTGTTTCATGAAGCTTTTGCTGGATATTTCACTCTGCATTTGCAGCTTTTTATTATACCTTGAATTTTGAGAGGAATGATGGATGCATTACGATCAATTAAACAGGTGCAATGTTATCTTTTCCACTCAGCCGATTCACTTGGGGTTTTGGAAATACGGTTTGCAAACTTGAAAAGTATTCCCATTCCAGGAGTGCAAGAGAACAAAATGACCAAGGGCTAATATTCAGCAGCGATGAGACTGCCAGCCCCTGATCATTTGCCTCTAAAGAAACCAATTTGAACCAAAGGGCTGCTACTGAAATGTGTCACTTACTAATAGACTTCTATAAATATGTGATGTCTTGCTCCTTCAGATATTCTCAGCTGAAAAGAAATAAAGTTTGAAGATATTGACTCCATTTTCCTACTTACTCCTCTTAAAGAATACAGTGGACAAATCCTTACTATATGACAAGCTTGTTGTATTTCCTGATGGTATGGATGTGCAAGTGATAGTCTCCATATCAGAAGACTTCACACTCTAGTGGAAACAACAGAAAAATAAACAGAAAAGCATAAGGTAGAGTGCATATAACTGTGATGAAAGTGGTATATATTGCACTGGGCAATATAAAGGAGAGAGAAATTTTTTTTTCAAAACAAAAAAAAAGTTAAAGAAATTACATACAGGAAAAAAAATGGGTTGAATCACCAATCTGAGGTGATTTCAGCTCTTGGTTTATATAATCAACTTATACAACGTAGTTTTAAATATACCAGAAATAACCCTCAAGAACAATTTCTGTGAAAGTATAATATCAACTTGAGTAATATGAAGGTTAAATATTCTACCTGAACTCCTTAATACAGCATGCAGAAACATCTGACATAAAGCAATAGTAAACATTCTATATAATTAATCAGTAACTATTATTAATTGAAGGTAATCAAATATTTTATTAAATATATATTATTATTAAGAAATTATAGCTATATTTATATCTAGAGAAGCAGAGATAGAGAAGGAGAGAGTCATATATCAGTTCAGTCGCTCAGTTGTGTCTAACTCTTTGTGACCCCATGGACTACAGCACGCCAGACTTCCCTGAGCATCACCATATTAGATACTAATACTTAGGAGATCTATCCAAGAATCTTATTTTATATCCTATTTTATGGCAAACTGCATTTAATAAATTGTAGTTTAACTAAATTATAAGACAAATTATATTTCAACACACTGGTTTACCATAGATATACCTTTGTTTTCTATCACTTCTAGCTATTCAAGTGAGAATTTAATTAAACATTTCTTACTTGAACAAATTATCTGATGAAATGAGATCAGTGATGGCTAGTGACTGGAGGGTACTGTCTAGGGTGATTGATGATTCTGAGAATGCAATTCTGAGTCTTATTTTACATTGCATTCTGACCCTTAAATAACATCTGATCTTAGAGAAAGCTGGTCCAAATCAGAATATTGAATCAAAATTTGGGGGTTAGAGTATAGTGATCTAATAGGATTTAAGATAAATTATTAGAACTAATAATATTGCTTTATTTGTGAAACATTGTCATTATAATTCCTTGTGAGATTTCTTCCTTGTTTAATTTAGTTAAATTTTAACTTCCTATTCCTTCTTTTGATCCACCTAATGAGATCAATTTAGTTCTTTGAATTTGCATGTATCCTTAAAGAATACTAAGTATTTTTGATGTTACTATTCTTGCCTTTTTTGGGTCAAATACCCACATTATGTAAGTAATATTACTGTTATGCTGCGTTTTATCTTCATACTTGTTTCACTCAACACTCAATTTTAGATGTGTTCATTTGACTTTAGGTATTTGTGGTTCATTTATTCTAACCAGTCTATAGGCCCCATTATTTATAGCCAGGAATGTGATTTTTGTGTCTTGAGTATTTTCATACTTAATTTTACTAACTATTGCTATACCACCCTTCAGAAAGTTTGTGATGATTTGCACTCCCATCTGAAGTGTGTGGTGAATTCCATCATCCCTATATGTACATATGTTAAAAAGAACAGTGTGTGTCAAAAAAGAGAAAGGCATGTACTACAGATATTTCAGGCTGTAAGAGCCGGCGTCTTACTCCTTGCAAACCATCTTCTGCCTATGTACTAAACCTAGATTCAAGCAAGTCCTCCCGCCACCACCAAAGTAAGAAAGCTTTAAAGAAAGAAACAATGACAAAGAAAATGGTAAATAAAAATCTGTAGTCGAGTGGAAAAGATGCTACCATACATAGAAACAACTCGTTGCCAATTTGGCAATAGAAATGATTTTTTAAACATTTTATATGCAATCACACAGGGGTTTTCTGTGTTTCATCTACATTTAATAAATAAATTAGTAGATGTTTTACTAAAGATTTAAGTAGCTGCAGCTTATAATATTTGGGATGGCTCTTCTTTAACTAAAAGAATACAAAATTATCCTACATTTATTAATGTTACAGACATTTATTTCTAAGTCTCCTTCCTAGATCTAGAAAGGGACTCATACAAGTGAGGGGCTCAGAAGGTTATGCTTCATCGCTTTTATAATAAATCAGCCTCAGGGATTTGGGGTAAATGTGTAGTTTATCATAATCTTTCCCCTCTTCACATAATAGGAAACAGGTTCTCAGTTAGCATTTCGGCACATAATGTCTGATTTTCCAGAAAATATAACTGGCTGAAATTAAGCAGAAGATTTCTGTTTTTAGACAAACTATGAAGAAATAAAAAATCAAGTGACTAGGAAGAAAAAAGAAAACTTTAAGCAATCATAGCCCAGACTTCCTCTTCAGTTCTTTGTTACTTGACGTGGTAGGTCTTCACGAATTCTCTTTTTATTCTGACTCATTTACTATTGAGTATTGTATATTATGTATTGTATAATACATCCTTGGGTTCTCAATTTAATAAAACTCATTGCACCTAGAAGGGACAATTTCAAGGCAATTTTATTTTTATTTCCCATTGTCCTTAAAATATAGTGTGTGGAGTAATTTGTTCCTCTGCCCCTGCATCAAAACTCAAGCAGACTCTATGACTTTTCTCATTAATCTGAGGTGATAAAAGTTCTCTTCTTCCTTTGAGTCATAAATTAAAATGTCCAGTCCTATGTAAAACAAAAACTTCAAAGATGGGCTCCAGGTTATTTTCTCTTTCCTCACTTAGCTCCTCTGTTTCTTTCTGCCTCTCATGGGTATTATCTGACCTCTTCCAAAATTTGAAGATGGAGGCAGGAGAATCGATAAAGGGAGCAGAAATATTCTGAGCTGATGGACACTGGTGTGACGATCTGACCACGGCTCTTTCCTCCCCATTTCTGAGGTTTTCTCACCTGTGCGTGAGACAAAGTAAATGAATTTCTCTCTAGACCACATAAACAAATTTCTCTCTCTCTCTCTCTCAGCTTGATCACTTCCTCCTTCCTCGTCCTTATTCACCCCTCAGTCTCTTTTGTCTCTATTTTTCAGAGAAGCTATATTGAAAGGATCTAAGAGGACTCCACACTCACCTTAGAGCCTGGTTCATGGGGACAACCCCTCATTCGTCACCCCCATAGACTCTGCCTCTTCACCATGGTTCTTCCTTGTGTCCTGTTTCAAGGCAGGAAGCCAGTCCCCTTTGCCTTATGTATTTCTCCGGTAAAAGTCAAAAACCAGACCACTGCTTCCTCAGATAGGCAGGACATATTTGAAGTTCTCCACATGGAAGTGAATAAAGCACCCACATTCTTCTCTCTTGTGGGGTAGTGGGGGTTAGGACTCATGAACAAATCAGCTACTCACTACAAACAAAAAAATTACCTTTCTGATTAACCAACACATCTGTTTCCTACCATCTTCTTTGAAATATATTTATCCTAAACTAGAAATTCACTTGAAATCTCTTTTGACTTTATAGTAGTACTTTATTCAAAACATACAAAAGAAATGAAGAAATATACACTTTTTAGAAGCCTAGATATTTTCAGTATAGCATCTTTTAGTCTTTGTGTGGTAAGCAAACAAGATTTATTATTTATAGTAGTTATTCCTGTATTTATAGCAAGGTACACGGAGTTGTCTGTTTAAAAGGGGAGTGAAGGTTTAGGTTCGTAATGTCTTTAGTTATTTTTGCTTCAGTTCAGTTCAGTCGCTCAGTCGTATCCAACTCTTTGTGACCCCACGGATGCAGCACTCCAGGCTTCCCTGTCCATCACCAACACCTGGAGCATGCTCAGACCCATGTTCATTGAGCCAGTGATGCCGTCCACCCATCTCATCCTCTGTTGTGCCCTGCTCCTCCAGCCTTCCATCTTTCCCAGCATCAGGGTCTTTTCCAGTTCTTCACATCAGGTAGCCAAAGTATTGGAGTTTCAGCTTCAGCATCAGTCCTTCCAATGAATACTCAGGACTGATTTCCTTTAGGATTGACTGATTGGATGTCCTTGCTGTCCAAGAGACTCTCAAGCATCTTCTCCAACACCACAGTTCAAAAGCATTATGATGTTATGGGGAGAGAGGTGGGAGGGGGGGTTTATGTTTGGGAACGCAAGTACACCCCTGGTGGATTCATGTCAATGTATGGCAAAACCAAAACAGTATTGTAAAGTAAAATAAAGTAAAAATAAAAATTAAAAAAAAAAAGCATCAATTCTTTGGTGCTTAGCTTTCTTTATGGTCCAACTCTCACATCCATACATGACTATTGGAAAAACCATAGCTTTGACTAGATGGACTTTTTGTCAGCAAATTAATGTCTGTACTTTTTAATATGCTGTCTATGTTGGTCATAGGCTTTCCTCCAAGGAGCAAGTGTCTTTTAATTTCATGGCTGCAGTCACCATCTGCAATGATTTTGCAGACCCCCAAAAATAAAGTCTGTCACTGTTTCCATTGTTTACCAATTTATTTACCATGAATGATGGAACTGGAGGCCATGATCTTCTTTTTTTGACCGTTGAGTTTTAAGCTAGCTTTTTCACTCTTCTCTTTCACTTTCATCAAGAGACTCTTTAGTTCTTCGCTTTCTGCCATAAGGATGGTGTCATTTGCATATCTGAGGTTATTACTATTTTTCCCTGCAATCTTGAATCCAGCTTGTACTTCATCCAGCCTGATATTTTGCATGATGTACTCTGTATATAAGTTAAATAAGCAGGGTGACAATATATTTTTCCTTAACCAATGCTAATCCTAGTTATATAGATATTATGAGACGGCTACTGCTGCTGCTATGTCACTTCAGTCGTGTCCGACTCTGTGCGACCTTATGGACAGCAGCCCACCAGGCTCCTCTGTCCACAGGATTCTCTAGGCAAGAATACTGGAGTGGGTTGCCACTTCATATTCCATGATACATGTCATTGGCATTTAGTCTTAATCTGAAACAAAAGAGCAAAAATGCCTCAGGGAGAAATAGTGGTCTTTTAACTGGTAAGAGGCAAGTAAGATTCAACTATTTCATCCAGTTTTGTTTGGATTTTCCTGTTGGAATAAAGTTTACCGTTTTTGCTCACTATAAAATGTAAGAATATCTTAAGAACAGATGGATCAAATATTTTGAATGGCATGTATACACACACACACACACACACACACTTAAAACCCCTTTTTAGAAATACCACAGCAGAAGTGTCAAGAAGATAAAAGAATATACATTGACAAATAACAACCTAGAAAAGTAAAAAGTAAGGGGTAAGACAAGAAGACTGGGTTATAGGTAACATGAGAAGATAATTTCTACTCCTCAAAATGTGTTAGGATCTACTACTTCCCCATGACAGAAATTAAATAATGTTACTTTGCACATTATCTATTTACTTATTTTCCTTTCGTAGGTAAACATTGAATTTTTAAATAATTTCATGAATATAAATTAGAAATGGTCTAAAATTTTTTAAAAAGGATATATTTTTCCCAGAAATAAAAGCTGTACTTTTTTTAAAACACTGTACATTTTTATGAAACTGATTCTTTTATTCCAGTGCATTCTATAGAGTATGTTAAGCATAGAATAGATGAAGGTTCCCTTTTTAAATATCAGTTGTTTATTTTTGTTATGCTTAGAATACCTGACAGTTTAATACTAGTAAAGCTATGGTGGAAGTCTCTGCTTTCAAATGAATCTCTTAGCAATAAAATTTTTTAAAAAGTTCAGATTCAGGGCTTGGATGGATAAGGCAAAAAATACTGCAGTTTTAGCATTTACTACCTGTGTATAAAAGTGCTTTTATTCTAACTCTAATGTAAAGCTTTAATATACTTAAAAACCTTCTCGTGGCATTAGGTCCCTGCTATCTATACAGTGCTAATGAGTTTTACTTTACTCAAGTCATGTTTTATAGTGTGCTAAAAGTTGTTTTGAGTTGTGTGTGTGTGTGTGTGTGTGTGTGTGTGTGTGTGTGTGTGTGTGTTTAGCCCTGGTGTCTGCTGTGCTGTTTGAGAAATAAAAAATTTTAACAAAATCGAGAAAGGAAAACCTGGGACCTACTTAAATGGCTATTTCACATTATGTTTGTTGAAAATGCAAACTAACTGTTCCATTTTCTAAATTTCATATTAGTCCTTGGATGCACCTAATATAATCCATAGATACAAAAGCGATACACTTGCTGGTTTATTTGAGGCATTTCCCTCAATTAATGCTATGCAGAATCATAATAATCCAACTTAATGAGTTTTGAATTGGCATTCGGATTAGTATAACTAATAAATCCCAGTCTGCTTACTTTCCAAGTTCATTACTTAGCCTTCTTTAATTCACTGGCCTTATAGCATTTACAAATGCAAGGCTATTTGCAATATAAGGATAAAGGATTGCAACCCTAAAGTTCAACTATGAAATTTAGATCTACAGAATATTAATTTAGGAGAACTTTAAGAAAGCCATTCATTTTACAGATTAAAAAAATGGACATGATGTAGACAGAACAAACAGATGACTGGAGTTAGGATAACTAGTGAATGTGCTCAGTTGCTCAGTCATTCCAACTGTTTGTGACCCCATGGGCTGTACCCCTCCAAGCTCCTCTGTCCCTGGGATTCTCCAGGCAAGAATACTGGACAATATCTGAGTAGGTTACCATTCCCTTCTCCAGGGGATCCTCCCAACCCAGGGATTGAACTTGGTCTCCTGCATTTCAGACAGATTCTTTACCGTCTGAGCCACCGAATGAAGATCACTGAAGTACAGACATCACACCCACCACTAACCCAGGGCTCTGCCAATAATACTGAATACAAGCATGAAGTGATAAGAGAGAAACATGCTTCCCAATCTTCCATCATCTGAAATTTACTTAAAACAAGCATGAACTAATAAGTTATATTGCCTTTTAGCCATGCTACTTTCATTCTTATTCATAAAAACACTTCACACATAGTAAATGCTTGATAAATATTTGTTGAAATAAATTAATTCAGGGATAAATAAAGTGTAACTCATCTTTCCAAAGCTCCACTGTGTTAACATCAATTCATGAGCTTCACCTGCTCTGAAGTTCTTATCTACCTCATGGCAGTTATCTGCTCTTTACGTAAAAACTGAATTCTGAAATGCACCAAAGCGAGTAGTCTCCCATGTGCTCAGAAAATGTCATCTTGTGATGCTTTGCTCTGAATCAAAGAGCCCTATTTATATCTCTGCTCTCTGCACCTACCATTTGAATATTGCCCCATAGGGCAGTGATATCCTGTAACAGTGGCCACCTTGCCCTGTTGTTGTTTAGTCACTCAGCCATGTCCAACTCTTTGCGACTCCATGGACTATAGACTGCCAGACTCCTCTGCCCATGGATTCTCCAGTCAAGAATACTGGATTGGGGAGCCATTCTCTTTTCCAAGGCATCTGCCTGACCCAAGGATCAAACCCGGGTCTCCTGCATTGCAGGCAGATTGTTTACCATCTAAGCCAGCAGGAAAGCCCCTTCCTTGCCCAACCAGATGCTGAAGATGTTCTGTGATTGGGGAGAGAGGTGGGGAGAATGACTGTGTCTCCATATTCTGTGATTCTTCCTGAAGCCTAAACAACATTGCTGGGTCACACCAGGTTGTAAATGCAAAAGCTAATATTTAAAGTTAGCCTGGCTTCTGTCTCTGAGCTACTCCCTGAAATTGTGTGAAGTGTGACTATGATTCCAGCCTCTACATCTTCCTTCACTTTCTGAGGATAATTCAGAAACATGCCTTTCTTCTGTCTTCAGCTGAACAAATATTATTTGCACATACATTTCTTGAATAGGTTGTTTATAGGGGAATAGATAAGGAAAGAGTTTCATCTAGCTTCACTTTCTAGAAGTGTCCCAGCTGTGCTCCAACTTCCAACCTAACTCATTGCAATAAAGTAGCAAGATTTGTCATTCTCTGATACATATTTCATGCTTTCCCTTTGTGTTTTTATACTTATTTATTGATCTAAGACATACAGTCTTGTTTTGAAAAGCTACACAGAACCATTCAACTGTTCATTATTCTATATAGCACATTTCTTTTCGGAAGATGCTGCATTGTAAACAACTCTAAAATTCTCAGTGACTTCAAACACAATTTCTCGTTCCTGGGCTTACAGGTCAGCTGTGGCACTGCTGGGCTCAGATGGGGTTAGCTGGGCTTGGATCCAGGCAGTACCTGTGCTCAGGTATGCTCAGTGTGTCTTCTCATTGCAGGACTAGTGGCTCAACTTGGTTTATTTCTCATGGCAAGTGACAAAGCTACAACAGCAAGAAAAGCTATTCAAGTGTCTTCAGTGCCTCTTCTTGCATCAAATTTATTAACATCCTGTTACCTGACACAAATCACATGGCTCAACCCAAGGTTAGGAGGGTAAGGAGGGATATTCTCCCTACTCTACTGTTAGGCTCTGTAGAGTTACATACAGTAGATTTAAGTATAATCCTATTTCGGGGAGAGGGGGAGGTAAAAAAAAAAACCAGAACAATCTATTTTGCTACAGTTGGAAATAATGATAACAGTGGTGACAGTGATAAAATGATGATAGTAGAAGGAAGTTGTCTTTCCCCCTCGTTTCTGACATTAAGCTATATTCACCCTGAGATTTTTATCTTTAATGGTAACAGCCTAACAAGTTGGTCTCATTGGAATGTTTCATTTTTCTTCCCATGAACAATTGAAGAACATTTTTTTTTTTTTTTGGTGGGGGGAAAGAAGTTTCTCCTGAACATAGAGGAAAATGCACAGGAGCTGATACGCCACTGTTAAGAGACACAGGGCTCTGAGATGTACTTTGAAGATGTGACTTTGAAGTTAACATCTTGTCCAGCTATCACGGTCTTATATTTAAGTATTAAAGAAAGAGGACTGTGTACATTTAGAAGATCCTTTTAAAAAAATAGAGGCTGCAGTACTTTGTTGCTTAGATAACAAAGAGTATTTCATACCTTGGATGAAGATTCTTTCCTCCCACTTTGCACTCCCCAAACCCAGCAGTCTGAGGATGAAACAGAAGCATTCAATGTGTGAGCTAGAAGCAGGAGAGGGCATTATAAGCAGTAGTAGGACATCTCCAGTTTTGAAGTGTGGGACACAGACCAAAAGAGCAGGAAAAATGGGAGACCCTAGTTGAGTGAGAATGAACTAGTTTTAGTACATGCACAGACAAGAGTTGAGAAGAAAATTCAGGGCGAACTTTTACTGCTACTGCAGGCTGTTTTCATCCAAGCTAGTTGTTTGAAGGCCTCAGAGCTTATGTTGTCTTTGCTATTATTGAACACAGTTATGATCCATACATTATTGTTTTATCTTCAGTGAGGTGATAGAATAGTGAATTCTGAGAGTTCTGTTGTTCATGAAAGAAATATGGTTTCCCAGCTCATAGTTCCCTTTGCTTAGGCTAAGATAACAAAACCAAAATTGGGTCTATCTTAAGGAAACAAGGATGAATGATAGCTTATCAGATCAATAAAAAAATGTCAACATCTGGTTAAGACTATGCCCAATGGACAAAAATTTGCATAGCACTTCTAAGATTTTATATTCCATAATATGCTACATAAGAGCTAGAATTTATTTATTGCTATCAAGTTAGAGGAAGCTAAAAGTTATCTCATCAGTACCATAGAATTGTATTCCAATACTTTTCATCACCTGAGGGACATTCCACAGGCTGTGAAATTCTCAATAAAATTGTAAACCTCATTGAATTCTCTCACACTGAGCTGAATATCAATAAAACTACAATTTTATTGGCAAGTGCTGGCCAGCAAAAATGGGAATTGCATTGATTTACATTATCATAGCTTAATATCCTTTAACAGACAATGTCCCCTAGGTTCATTCCACAAATAACTTTCTTTAAACTTAGTCTTTCTCTGGGACTTTCTTAGGAATTTCATCTATTCCCATTCTTTAAGCATCAATAAATCCTGAAATCATATCTTTAGACTTGCATTACAGTCTCCTTGACAATCTACCTTGGATATCCTACAAGGAACTGAAACAAGGCAGGTTAAAAAGCAAACCCATTCATTCCTTTCCTCAGCATTTCCCAAAACATTCTGTTTCTCTTGATGTTTTCATTTCTGTAAATAGGTCTGGTGTATTAAACTTGTAGCTATTATCTTTCTCCCACTTTTTCTATATTTCATCAATGCAAATTCTATATCTATAATTCATCAATATTTTATCCCCACATTTCCCTTTTTAGCCCATTTCCTCTACGGTAGAGCCTCCTAACACTTAAATCTTTGAAAAATCCTTCCAAATGTGATTCCCAAGCTCACTCCTCTTGCCTTCTTAATTCACCTATTAATCTCTCTGCTTATGATTCTCGCTGATGTGTACCCCTCTGCTATTCCAAATTTTATGTTGGGGGTCCACTTCAAATGTCATTAACTCCATTATGATTTTTTCCAGTGTCATAACCATATATAGTTTCTCAGTCATGTGAGTTTCTTGTAAATTTTACTCCGTAAATATTGTCACTCATGGTTAATCCTTTTTAAAATGGGATCAGTTTTGTGTTTCTCCATTTTCTCCCACCAGGCACAGAATCGTACATCTTCTGATGCTGAAAATGAAGAGTTACTTATCTTTCTATCCACGGCTATCATTTGCACATAAAAGATGAACTGTAAATGCTGACTAAATTTAATCAGCTGCTCAACTCAGGCCCTGTGAATTCGTATTTATTTTTTAGAAAAAAAAAATCACATTTTTATTCCAGTGGTTATACAATTGAAGAATTACCTAGAGTCACATCCATACCCAAGAACACAAATGCTCACAAATAACTATTGATATTATTTTGGTTTGATTTATTGGAAAGCATTCTCTTTTTTTACCCTATACCTAGGAAGATTTTAAAGTCCTCTGTTAGGATAAAGCATGTGTTTAAAATATTGGAGGTTGTTCTTACGCAAGAGCTAGAATACTGGACCAGAAATGTCTGCCATGGACAGACTGTAAGGGCCTTACATTGAGGAGATGCCTTTTCAAATGAATTTACTTGGATGGCTACTGATGTTGAAAATGGTGTATTTTTGGTAAAATAAATGAGGCCTTCCAGTGTGTATTCAAATTCAGTAAAAGCTTAATTTTCAGGAAAAATATAAGGAGATTAATAATTTATATGGCCAATGATTCTTAAGTATCGCTCACATTTGCTGTTTTCTATTTCTCTTTATTATGCAGTCTAAACCAACTTCCACTCTTTCTCTGTTGATAGCTAATGTTGAACATGTGCTAAATCTTGCAAGAATATCTGCTATGAAAATAAAAATAAATGTAGTTCATTTGAGATGATATCTTATATTTTCTTGGCTATCTCTTAGATTGCATGATTCTGATAGT
Source organism: Capricornis sumatraensis (assembly GCF_032405125.1). Taxonomy (NCBI): domain Eukaryota; kingdom Metazoa; phylum Chordata; class Mammalia; order Artiodactyla; family Bovidae; genus Capricornis; species Capricornis sumatraensis. The sequence goes on along the minus strand of NC_091085.1, from coordinate 35,053,292 downwards.
ACAAGCTCTCCCTCGGCTTCTGTTTCCCGAATTGACATTAAATAAACACTGAAGCTTTGGTGCTAAAATAGACAATTCAGCAATTAAAGAGACAGAAAATAGAGAGAGTATATTTACTTTAACACTGCCTGCATTATTCTAAACCCCTTAACAACAGTAATAAAATATTTTAGCAAGAGTTTCCAGATGCAATAGGAATTTAATTTTCTTTTCAGAAAGAGGAACTTGTTCATAGCTCACTAGAGAAGACTGGGTTTATAAGTTATTCAGTTCTTCTTATTGTGATAAAATTGAGGCACAGAGTAATTTATTTTCTCTTTCAATGTAGTAGATACAATGTGGAAGAAAAAGCTAAATAACTGAAGTAAAAATTAGCATGTATGAGATACATATTGCTACTTTGGAAATTATAGAGTCTCTGTGGTTTCAGTAGTACAGGTCAGAATCTGCACCTTCACACATGGTCACCAGTGAATAGGCAGTGTGTGGACAGGTAGGTTGGGTAACAGGAAGTAACTTTATCCATGTTACATTCACACCAACAGTGAGACAAAGCACCCCACTCATATGCAGGACTTGATTTTCAGGGGATCATCTTACCTCTTTGCTTTACTGACTGTGTAAGCCATTTATTGCTGCTTATTGCAGGGGATTTAGAAGGTATGCCTTGTGCATCTGTGTTCAGTTGCTCAGTTGTGTCTGACTCTTTGCAACCCCATGGACTGCAGCCCACCACCCTCCTCCCGTCCATGGGATTTTCTAAACAAGAATACAAGAGTTGGTTGCTATTTCCTTCTCCAGGGAATCTTCCTTACTCATGGATCAAACCATCATCCTTAAGGAATTGTTTTTGCCCATTGTTGTCTAATTTCAGTTACAAAACTGCAGGGGATATTTGGGAAACATTTCCCATGGAGCCATTTCCATTGATACCAAGTTTAATATGACTTGTGTTGCTACTCATGTGGAGTTTGTGTTTTTAAAAACACTCTTTTTCTTATAATGAAAGTAATTCATGGATATAGAACCCAGGGAATATTTTGCAAATGCACAGAAGGAGTAACTTCTAATCCTATTACACTATTTTTTTTAATTCATTTTACTATGTATATAATCATGTATCAATATGTATGGTTTCAGTCTTGCAGTTCAGTATATGTATGCGTGTGTGAGTGTGTGTGTGTGTGTGTGGGGGGGAGGTTTCTATGGTGTTTCAGAAAGTTAAGAATCTGCCTGCAATGCAGGAGACTCAGGTTTGATTCCCTGGGTTGGGAAAATCCCCTAGAGAAGGGAATGGCTATCCACTCCAGTATTCTTGCCTGGAGAATTACATGAACAGAGGAGCCTGGCTGGCTACAGTCTCTGGGTTCACAAAAAGCTGGATATGACTGAGCACCTAACAAACACACACATATATGTATATACATACAGGTGTATACGCATTTATTGAAACATTGCATTTTTCAGGTTACATTGTCATTGGAAATTTCCCCATGTCATTAATTGTGAAAAAGCATTACATTAATGGCTGCTTAATGCACTTTAATTCATCTATCCATTCTCTACTATGAATCAAAGGTTTTTTTTTTTCTGTTTATAATATCATAGATTCAGTTGTGAGGAATTAACTTCTAAGGAAAGTTAGCTTTTAGTTCATTCCAGTCACTCATTAGAGTCCGACTCCTTGTGACCCCATGGACTGCAGCATGAGAGGCTTCACTGTCCAACACCAATGCCTGGAGCTTGCTCAAACTCATGTCCATTGAGTCAGTGATGCCATCCAACCATCTCATCCTCTGTTGTGCCCTTCTCCTCCCGCCTTCATCTTTCCTAGCATCAGGGTCTTTTCCAATGAAAAGAACTGGTCTTTTCCAGTTCTTTGCATCAGGTAGCCAAAGTACTGGAGTTTCAGCTTCAGCATCAGTCCTTTCAGTGAATATTCAGGACTGATATCCTTTAGGATTGACTGGTTGGATCTCCTTGGAGTCCAAGGGACTCTCAAGAGTCTTCTCCAACACCACAGTTCAAAAGCATCAATTCTTCAGCGTTCAGCTTTCTTTATAGTCCAACTCTCACATCCATACATGACTACTGGAAAAATCATAGCTTACACAGACTTTTGTTTGCAAAGTAATGTCTCTGTTTTTTACTTTGTTGCCTAGGTTGGTCATACGTTTTCTTCCAAGGAGCAAGCGTCTTTTAATTTTGTGGCTGCAGTCACCATGTGCAATGATTTTGGAGCCCCACAAAGTAAAGTTTCTCACTGTTTCCATTGTTTCCCCATCTATTTTCCATGAAGTGATGGGACCTGATGCCATGATCTTAGTGAATGTTGAGTTTTAAGCCAACTTTTTCACTCTCCTCTTTAGCTTACATCAAGATGTTCTTTGGTTCTTCTTTGCGTTCTGCCATAAGGGCTGTCATCTGAGACAACCTTGTCATAAGATTATTGATATTTCTCCCAGCAATCTTGATTCCAGCTTGTGCTTCATCCAGCCTGGCAATTCTCTGCATATAAGTTAAATAAACAGGGTGGCAATATACAGCCTTGAGGTACTCCTTTCCCGATTTGGAACAGGTGTGTTGTTCCATGTCCAGCTCTGAATCGTGCTTAATGACCCACATACAGATTTCTCAGGATGCAGGTAATGTGGTCTGGTATTCCCTTCTCTTGAAGAATATTCCACACTTGTTGTGGTCCACACAGTATAAGGCTTTGGCATAGTCAATAAAGCAGAAGTAGATATTTTTCTGGAACTCTTTTGCTTTTTTGATGATCCAACAGATGTTGGCAATTTGATTTATGGTTCCTATGCCTTTTCTAAATTCAGCTTGAACTTCTGGAAGTTCACAGTTCATGTACTATTAAAGCCTGGCTTGGAGGATTTTGAGCATTACTTTGCTATCATATGAGATGAGTGCAATTATGTGGTAGCTTGAACATTCTTTGCATTGCCTTTCTTCGGGATTGGAATGAAAACTGACCTTTTCCAGTCCTGTGGCCACTGTTGAGTTTTCCAAATTTGCTGATGGGAGAGACTAACAGACTATCTTCTTTCAAAGTTTACCATATTCCATCTAGTTTTTAGGTTTCACAGCAAAGACAGTCCTTGTTTTATGCAAAATATACTAAAGGATTCTTTATTTTACTTACAAATGAGTTTGCTTCCTTCTTTTGAAACCACAGATTCTTTTCTGTGTTTTCTCAGTCTTCATTGACTGTGTTTTTCTGACTCTGTTTAGTATTTTCTATCTAAAACGTCTTCCCTGTAAGCCTCTATAATGCTGTGATATCTAGTTTGACATACTATACCTTTGACCAGGTTTTGTTTTCTCCCCTTGCACTTGGACGGGCACTCAGGATGTGGGATTCGGTCTTCTCTATGGCCTTTCTCACTTGAGGAAGTCATTCATCCTGAAGACTGCAATAACCAATGTCATGTGACTGGAACCTACTTTTGTTTACACGTATCTTTTATTTACTATTGGGAAAGACTCTTGACTCATCAGAACACACTAAATGATTTCCCCCTTATTGCAAATACGTAATGTTATGCAATTATCACTACTACTACCTTTAATAGCAATGCTCATTGGCCACTCACTCTATAGGCCAAGAATTACACAAAGAACTTTATTTTCATCTAAATTAAACTTCTTAAAAATTCTGTGACCCCATGGACTGTAGCCTGCCAGATTCCTCTGTCCATGGAATTCTTCAGGCAAGAATACTGGAGTGGGTAGCCATTCTCTTCTCCAGGGCATCTTCCCATCCCAGGGGTTGATCCTGGGTCTCCTGCATTGCAGGCAGATTCTTTAGTGTCTGAGCCACCAGAGAAGCCCTGACACAATTGTGCAAAGCACTTTCTTTATATTCATCGACATTAAACTTCACAAAATTTCTGTGAGATCGGTACTTTTATTCTTCTTTCACAAATAACATGAGTTTTCAGTGTGTCAAGAATTTTGCCAAGGTCTGCATGACCCTAAAGAGCAGATATAACTATCACACTATTCAGTCTCATCATAAACCATTAATCATAAATGTACACAGAACATTATCATCTTTCACATAACTTCTTTGTAAGTCGGTTGTTTTTTCTTAATAACTAATTCAAACTCCAAAATGGAGCTTAGCCATGGAGTTCAACAGTAGTCCTGAGAGAAAGCAATTCAGAATTTGAACCTGAAATGTGAGATGATAGACAGCCCCCTTGTGAAACCTGTATAGCTCCTTAATCCCTTACCTGAGTGCATCCTTTTTCAACTTGCATGATTTTGTTCTCTCATTCTACCCTTCCTTGCCCTCCTCGGCTGGTGGATCCTGAATACTGGATGTGGGTTGGGCATAAAGGATTTATTGACAAGTAAGCAACGCCACCCCTGATCTGCAGGCTAGTAGAACTGGGGGCTCAGCACTGTTGGTAATATAAATCCATTTCAGGAAAAGTTTTCTGTCTTGAGCCGTGTAGCTCCCTATTCACCTTATGGCTTTTTTACTTCTTATGCCTCCAGGATGCCTCTCTCTTCTTCCACTTCTGCTGTTAGTTTTTACTAAGGTTTCTTTCCTGGACTATGTCCTCTCACAATTATTCTCCTGACTGAGGAAAAACCTCATGGCTCTACTCAAGTTTTTCTTCTAGTCAGGTTTCCTTTCCTATTAGAAAAAAAAAGAAACGACACAAATTTAATTCAAAAAGGAAAAAAAAGGTGTGACCAAAATTCTCCTGTAGGAATGAGGAAGCCCTAAGCTACAGTCCCAAGGAAGTGTGGACCAACTGTTGAGAATGTAGGCTTTCAGTGTAGACCTAGATTTCAGTCTCAGCTCTGTCACTGGGCCAAGTGGTTTAACCTTTGAGAGGCTCAATTCCTGCAGGTTTAAAATGGGAAAACTGCAAAATTCAACTGTATTTTATAGCATAGTCTACAATTAGTATCTTCGCTCTGTAGCAATGAGCAAAAAAGAAAAAGTCAAAACAAGAGAACCCACCAAATTGAATGGAGTACTGTGCACTTATCCACCCAGCAGGGGGAGCTATGGGGACCCTTTACCAGGTCAGTAAGTGTTGCAGTTACTGTCAATAAACATATGCACTTTGATTGATTTCTAGTATATTAGCCAAAAAATAATTATTGAATTTTAAACTAAAAAGTGTATTATGACTGTCATTAACCTTGTCAAATTGCTAAATTTGAAAAATTCTAATAAAATTTTTACTTAAAAATCATGTTATTTCTTTCCCCACATTCTTTCTCTTCATTGCTCGTTATTGAACTGCATATTAACTTTTTAATCCTGCATCTTTGTTTCATAGCATACCCTTATTTGCATTTCTAAAATCAGATATTCCTTTCATATAACACAGTGCCTTAATTAAAATATTAGAAGATGCTTTTTGAATGAAGATAATTTCATTGCCATAAAAAATGCTCGGAGTGATGCAGAATTTCTTTTTTATATTTCAATGGCACTTTCCCTTTAAATTATTTTCTACGGTGTTAACCCTCTCAGCCTTTAGGGTGGATCAAAACTGTGGAAGAGGAATAGGCAACAAAAGGAATCCAGGCAAAAAAGAAAGCATTGACTTCACAGTAAAATTTTGAAAAAAAAAAAAAAAGTACTTATTTTCTAATTAGCTCCCACCAAGGTGTCTTAGAAAAGTTATGACCAACCTAGATAGCATATTCAAAAGCAGAGACATTACTTTGCCGACTAAGGTCCATCTAGTCAAGGCTATGATTTTTCCTGTGGTCGTGTATGGATGTAAGAGTTGGACTGTGAAGAAAGCTGAGCACCAAAGAATTGATGCATTTGAACTGTGGTGTTGGAGAAGACTCTTGAGAGTCCCTTGGACTGCAAGGAGATCCAACCAGTCCATTCTGAAGGAGATCAGCCCTGGGATTTCTTTGGAAGGAATGATGCTAAAGCTGAAACTCCAGTACTTTGACCACCTCATGCGAAGAGTTGACTCATTGGAAAAGACTCTGATGCTGGGAGAGATTAAGGGCAGGAGGAGAAGGGGACGACAGAGGATGAGATGGCTGGATGGCATCACTGACTCGATGAACGTGAATCTGAGTGAACTCCGGGAGATGGTGATGGATAGGGAGGCCTGGTGTGCTGCGATTCATGAGGTCGCAAAGAGTCAGACACTACTGAGTGACTGAACTGAACTGAAGGTGTCATATTTTCTGGTTGTTTCACTTGGCCTCCCTGTGCAGAGGAGAGCTAATCACACTTTTGTTTCACAGCTCATTGTTTGTCTCAGTGTGTGGAAATCCAGTCTCTTGTTTTTTTGACTTTCCTCCCTTCCCTGATCTCTACTCACCCCACTAATGCTTGCTGAGATGTTTGATACCCTTAAATTTTTCTTTTCAGTGTCTTATATGTTTGTATTTATTTTAAATTAACTGGTCCCTTATCCTGTTTCTTACTTTCTTTATTCAACATTCTAATTTGGAGGTCTGGGTAATATTACAGGATGTATCTCTAGTTTGCTAGACACTTTTTAGCAACAATCAGTTCAGCATCTTTGTCATTTCTTTAGGGCTAGACGTCTGAGTTATCCTCAGATTCCTTGACTCACCTGCAATACCATCATAAATATCCCAGCAGAACCATGTGCGGACTTGAGTTCAAGCCCCAGGTCATAGAATGTGTCGTGGTCCAAGTGCAGGTTAGAAAAGAATTTCCAGACATGAGACAAAATGAGAGGGAAATAAATATATTAGAGTGGGAGACACTGTTAGAACAGCGGGCCAGCTCAAAGGAGAACTGACATTGAATAGGGGTCCTTAGTCCACTTGTATATCCAGGGTACAAGGAGTGGGATACAGGTCTTGCAGGTCATTTGCTGATTGGATGAGGCACATATACTGGGTGGAGGGAAGAGTAAAGCAAATACCTTCTCTCTGTGGGGAAGGAGGGGAGACAGGTTATACTGCTCAGGAGGACCTGAAATCTATTAATAGTTACAACACGGGGGAGGGAAGGACAGTAAGGGTCTGGTTTTTCTGTTCCAGCATTCCAAGACTCTCCTTGGTTTTATCTGCATTTTTGTCTTTGGGTCACCATAGAATATACACAGTTTAATTATTCTAAAACTTTCCATGTGGACTTATAGAGTGGCAGCAGCAGTTTAGTTTAGAAATCTTCTTTTTCCCAAGAAAATTTCACTCTCTGATACTTCTTCAGAGGCATGTACTCTCATTCTTCTGTTTAATTTTTGTTATTCTAAATGATAATTCATCAATTTATTGCACAGTTCAAAGAAGATTAAACCCAATCCCCCTAAAACTGAGGTAATATTTTTAAGAATAAGGACTAGAAAATTTTAGAACTGATAAAACACAAGCATGCATAGATTTAAGAAGCCCTGGAAAAGAAGTTTTGTTCACAAGATTGTGGTATGAGAAAGTAAGTTCTAGGAAGTTTGCTGTAAGAAATAAACAACAAAATGGCAAAGGAATTACTAAAGAACTCTTTCTGTATCACTTAGTGATACTAACTCTTTTAGTATCACTGTAGTCCTAGCAAGCAATATTGTGCACATAGTAGGGTTAATAAATATTTATTCTGTATATGAGTAATGATCATAAAAGTGTATATCCTCCTTTTGCAATTAACATAAAAGCCTAAGTATTTCCCCGTGTTACAGTATTTACTTTTAAGTATTTTTATGTGTTTCACCATCTGTTCATTGTATAAAAATCAATGTCAAGTTTGTTGGACGCTTTGACTTATGTTTATCACCACCATAAACCAAGGTTCTTAGTAGTGCAATCTTCCTCATCAATTCCTTCTATATCCTGCTTCCTCTTCACTTCTATAAACTAAAACTAAAAAAGAGAGACAAGAGCAGAGTTCTAATTCAAAAACTAATGAGCATGCAAAGTTAATGAGAAAAATCCTAAAACTTCCACTTTATTCCTGCTGGCTTATTTTTTAATGTAATGACATCACAGTAAGCACAAAGAATCTTATTCCTTCTTTTGAAAAAATATGGTATTTGTTATTCTAGTTAGATTTAAAATTTACTTTCTGACTATAATCTATATAGTTTACATAAAAGTATTGAAGAGGATATGAAGAAATATTTCATCTTTAAATTTTTTATTTTAATATCTGGTGATTTATTCATTCATAATATGATCTAGCTACAGTATTATGCAAGGTTGAGTCCCAATTGAGTGGTAGGAGCATCCATTTAAGCCAATATTTATTACTAACTTCAAAAGCAGGGTTATCAACAAACATATGTAAAGTATGTAACAATGGGGAATTTTAATTTTCTCTGAGGGTTTTTGTTTTAGGGAATAATTTCAGGAAAACTTCTGTAACAAGTAGCTGTGGTCTAAGACTTGGATAACATTTTGCCTGATGGGTAAGGGAAGACATCATGTTTTAAAACTGATTTTTATAGTTAAAGTATATAGCAGGGACAATATCTGGACTTTTCAGAAATCAATACAAAATATTCAAGTGTGAAAGGAAAATCAAAATGGAGTCGATATTGCTAAGAGAGAGCTCTCTGAAATGGAGCCAGAGGCCACTAACGAAGTGGGATTGATGTTAGTTTCAGTTCAGATGCAGTCTGAGCTTTGGCCACTTACTATCTTAACGCAGGCATCCAGAACATCTGTACAATGTTCCAGAAACACTGAACCTCAAGATACTTATTGGACCCTTGCTCTAAATAACTCATGACAGCCTATCCCCTAGGACAGATATTTCCTTTTCTCATCAAAGCCAGTCATAATTCTTGAAAGACAGTTTTAACAATCTTGTGACTTTTGTCTTTATAAACCCCTTCAAAACTCTTGTCTTCCCCAGAACACTCTTTGTGATTTACCTGAATCTGTCTCTTGAACTGCAATTCCTAAGACCCCAAATAAAGCTCTTTGTTCTTTGCAGCCTCAAAACTGACTATTGTTTGACACAAGCAAGTTAATTTTGCATAGTTTAGTAACGGGAAAATTTGAATTGACAATTAAAAATCTGTATTTTTAATATACAGAAATGTCCACACTAAGTTATAAAAATAAAAAACTGTCAAGTGTGCAAATCTATATAAGTTTTGCCTCTTGACTTACTTTTAAAAAGCTGTTTGAAAGCTTAATAAATTGCCAAGCAACAATTAATTACATATCAGAAAGGGACTTAAATCTTGGATTGTCATCATTGTCTGTGAAAACATGAATACATGTAAAATATATTGCTTTGTACTGGAATGATATCCCTGTCAGTTGAGATAGCTTTTTTTTTAATGCAAATATTGTTACCTGAGTATATCTGGAATTTCTTTTCAGAATCATTTTCAAAGTGGGGGCCAATTGAAGTGCAGGGTCCTAGATCAAAACAAGCTTTGGCTTCTTCAAAACTCTTAGTTCAAAGCAAGTGAATAAATGCTATCTCCTCAATGTCATTATTGGAGAAGGAAATGACAACCCACTCCCGTATTTTTGCCTGGAAAATCCCATGAACTTCAGTCCTTGGGGTCGCAGGAGTCAGACATAACTGAGCAACTTCACTTATACTTTAAAGACCATTATAGGGAAACAAAATTTAACCTTGGCCCTCTCTTATGCTTGCCCTAAAGAGTAAGAGGGCCTTGTTAAAAGAGAGAAAAGTAGGAGACTGTATTGTTGCGTATGCTGAAGAAAACAGAAGCATATGCTTGTGCTATAAAAAGTAATTAAAGGTACACAATGATACACCTGTAAAACCTTTGTCCACACCTCTGTCTTAGCTCTTATCACACTAAGCTGTGATGATATGCTTACATTTTGATTTATTTTCTGTATTGTATACCTCTTAAAGAAGGGACAATATTTTTCTCATTAGCACCTGTGACAAATTTCTGCTTCCTTAATAAGTGTAAAAATAACTGGAAAAAAAGAGAAAATACCTTTGATAACAGGGCATTTTTGAATAACAATGTCATGAAAACTTTACCTAGAAATTAAGTTTGTTCTAATTGAAACCTAAAAGGATCTGTAAATGGACTAATCAAATAACATTTACTTTGGGGTATTTTTCCATACATTTAAACAATTGTATATATTTTACCTACATAATAAAAACAACTCTAAGTGATAATATCACATTAAAGATATAATTCTTACTTCAGCCTTTAGTTTCCTTTCAAAATGCAGACATATTTCATTAATATGAAAGAATCTATAAATTGAAATTATTTATTTACATTAAGTGAATTATAAAAAACTCTAAATAAAACATCAATTTGCATATGAAATGCATTCTCTTTTTCACATTGTTTATAAATAGCTTAAAATAACTGAGTTACTGGTATTTCATATGGACTAAACTCAGTTTATAGTTTTGCTATGTAAAAAGTTGCTAAGTATTCATGACAACATCAACGTTTATATTACACATGGATTCTGATTGAAAACTAGTCTATAGACTTCTTATAAGGTTTAAAAATTTGATATTTCACAGAACATTGTCTCATGAGATGTCCCTTGGAAGTAAAAAGCTAAACAAGACTAGAACTCAGTGATAACAAGATTAAGCCCCATGTTGTCATAACTTATTTATGACCTGGCTAATTTGTGAATAACGAAGAGTTGATGTTATAGAATCATAATGGTGCAGAAGTTTTAGCATTGAACTTGTTACCTTGCTTTCTTTCTTGAAAAGTAGATTCTAAACTAGTCTGAATTATTTTGTCTGAGAATATCTTTTCAAATCACAAGTATTTTGTCAGGTATATATTTAAAACATCAAGTCATCAATAATTAAATTCTGCTTATATTCAGTTACTGTGTGTCACAAAAAATAGAAATAATTTATTTGATTGCCAATGAGAAAAAATTATAGTTTCGATTTTATAAACAAATCAATACAAATTAGAAGTAGAGACCAGATGTCAGCTTACTGCCAGATGTGCACGTTTGCCTGTATCTTCATTGATATTGACATGCTTCGCATCTACATCTGCAGGTTGACACCTGCCTTAATATTACATCTATCTGTAACTCACTAGAGTTTCCTTGGGTCTCATGAATCTATAGCCATTTTTGCAGCAATAAGAAAAATTTAATTGGCTCCAGAATTCCTCCACATAATGTAGGAATTCAGCCTTCTGCAAAAATACCTGTTATTTCTGGGATATTACATGTCGTCTCAGAGGCGAGTACAGTCTCTTATGTTCTCCTGCTTGGACTCTTCCCTCACTGGTTGTTCTCTGACTAGCAGGTTGAAGGCAGCATTCTTCCAACTTCTAGGTGAGAAAAAGTTCCTTGTGCTCCCAGTTGAGTTGCAAAGCATCAATTAAGGAAAAAAAAAAAAATACCGTTACCTAAGAAAATAACCGTCATTACGCGCAGAGTACAAAAATACTTACATTTGATTACATATGATCATTAATTAACATGATATTCAAGCCTGTAGTATTCAAGATAAGTTCTAAATTCAGAAATTCAAAAGAGATGAAACACATTGATACAAAACAGATCAGAGAACCATTGAAATAATGGCTCGTGTTGGTAAAATAAAATCCTTTTCTATCCTTTCCAAAATGAAAAGATCTTTCACAGAGTTGGATCTTGTGAAGCTCTTCGATAAAAATGAAACTGTGTTTGTAAAATTTGTAGTCTGAGGTTATTGGCGACTCTGAGGAGCAGGGGAGAGAATGTGGGCATATGGGGTTGAGCAAAAGACCTTAGATGGTAAACAAGAACTTATTAAGTACCTGCTGTGATGCATTAGTTGGAAAATTAGCTCTATTGGTTGTGGCGTAATGCTAATGAGCCCAAGGATGAGTGTTCCCTGTCGACTTCAGGGTCAGTTAGGTGTGCTTTCCAGTGGCCTCTAATTACAAGGCTTGGCAAGACATTTACATGTGCTGCTGGGGCTGAGGGTACAGAGCAATCATGGGAATTTTGTATGCCCATCTCTTCCACTAAATGCCTACTCTCGAGCCATGTGCATTCTATTGGCTATCATAGCAACATTAGAACATATATAGTCATGAACAAACAAAATTACTTTTCTTAATAAATTTTTAATCTATGTTTTCCTTTGATGTTAGCATTGGAGAATGTTGTGGTGCGATTTCAAGAAAACATTCTTGGTATTATCCATCAGAAGTCATACAAATGTTCATATACTTGAAGAATCTCATCTGAAAATTTAGGTTGGAAAATAATTTGATAGCTAAAATAGTTATATACATATACATAGGAATTTGTTGTGGAGCTGTTTGTATCAGGCAAAATTGAATACAAGCTAAATGAAATGTTAAATCATAGAAGAATGACTTTCTCAGTTTTAAAAAATTACTGTATAGACTGTTATGCATGAATGAAATAAAATATAATTATGGCAATTGAAGGAGAATATAGGGAAAAGTTATGAGGGAATGCTAGAAGAAAAAAACAGCATGAAATGGTAAGCACATTATGAACACAGTTTTTGAGTACTGAAATATGAATAAAACTATTTGAATACATATACACACACATAAAAACAAATTTGATAATAGCAAGACCTTGGTTGAGAAGGAGAACAGTTGTGTTCAAGTGGTGGCAGGCGGTATATTCCATGGATTAGTGTTAGAATATGTAGATTCTATAGGATTTCCCTTTGGCTCAGTGCTTAAGATTCCACTTGTAATCAGGAGGCTTGGGTTTGATCCCTGGGTCAGGAAGATGCCCTAGAGAAGGAAATGGCAACCCACTCCAGTATTCTTGCCTGGAGAATCCCATGGACAGAGTCTTGTGGGCTACAGTCCAAAGGGTCTCAAAGAGTCAGACATAAATGAGTGACTAAGTACACACGTAGGTCCTGCAGTCACACAGGTATGGTTTTGAATTTTGGCTCCTGCATTTACTAAATATGTGACCATGTCTAAATTACTTCAATATTCTATATGTCAACTTAAAGAAAAATTTTATGTTTTGTGTTTTATTCTGGGTCTTACTGAGGAATATAGCCTGGGAGCCAGCCACTCAGGAGCTGTGAGTAAACTTATCTGATGGGGTAGAGGAGAGCCAGTTTATAGATGATTTATTTTTCTTTCTTTTTTTTTTTTGTCTAGGAAATACATGCAGTCAAGCATGCATGCATGCTAAGTCACTTCAGTCATGTCTGACTCTGTGACTCTATGGACTATAGCCCACCAGGCTCCTCTATCCAGCATACATCTTGGTAATAGATTACTGCTAATCACAAAGAATAGATATCCCAATTTAATGATTTTAGTGTTTTTCTATGTCTGGGAAAATATGGGAATCTGGGGTCACTGAAATTCTTCCTGAGGCATGTATCTAACTAAGAGTCTGACTGTCCAAAGCAAAGTGCTTCATTCTGTTTTTCATCCTGAATTCCTTTCAGAGTGTACTGTGGGCAACTGCAGTGGATTATGATTCAAATCCTGTAGAATCGGCTTGTTTTGAGGACCTTAATTTTTCTGTATCCACATGTACTTTAGTCTGTTCTTCCTCAATTGTGAGATAATAAAGTTTGTTAATTCTAAGTATTCTTTCAGTAAAGATTATTGTTACTGTATGTGGTAATTCTAGCCACATAAAGATGTTTGACTGGTGAATGAGATTAGTTATGCAAAGGCCTTGATCATATGCTGGTACTCAGTATATATAGTTGTTGTTACTAGAGCAATAATGATAGTACATAATTAATATTATCCTTAGTGATTTTGTGCTTTTTCAGTTTTCAGTCTTTAACTTTAATAATGATAGCAATAGATATTTAAATGCTTATCCTTTGTTAGGCAGGGCTCAAAAGCAGACACTGCAGAATTAAGCATGTCTAAGTTTGAGACAAGCTCTATTAGCTCACCAATTTTACAGTATTGGGAATGTTACCCATCCTCTCTGTCATCTGTAAACAACCCACTAAGGGGTTTGTTTCACAGATTTACAAAAGATGGTGTTTGTCAAAGACTTGGGAATTATTTAGTAAATGGCAACTGTCTTATACCTTATAACAACTTACACCTTACAACAATTCCACGATATGTAGGAAACTGAGATTTAGAGAGTCAAGAAGCTACCCCAGCCACACTGCAAATAAGGAGTTGAGTCAGGATTTAACTTCTATTTGTCTGACCTCAAAGGCTCTATTCATAATTGGTATAGTATACTGTGGCTGATTTTATGACCATCCACTGGTAGAGTCACATCCACTTGAAGTGTAGGGGGGCACAATTTGCCAACACAAAATGAGTCTCCTTAGCATGAGATTAATTTAGGATGATTATTTTTAACAAGCAGAAGACTTAGGAAGTTTTTCTTGCTACGTTCCCACAATTGCCTAAAGAATTTAGATACATGGCCAGTTCTCAGAATAGAGCTATCACCAGAGACATCTGCAAAGTGCGTGGGCTGGGTGTGACGGGGAAGACTCAGGAGCTCAGAGGTCAGAGTCCACTGTGTGTCCCACCATCCCTGAATGGCTTAACAAATATATGTTACCAAACATTTGCTTTTCCATCTCCATGTAAGTTGCCTGCTTTCCCTCTGAGGTCTCAAACCACTCTGGCCAGCATTCTCTGTTGTCTTTAGCTGAAGATGGTGTTCAAGGTGAGGATTTTGGCTTTCTTGGCAAGTAACTCAGTTTTCCTGGGTCTCTCCCACATGTACATGTTGCTGAACTTTTGTTTGATTTTCTTTTCTTGATTTTTCTCATGTCAGCTTAATTCCTAGCCCAGGTAGAAGAATACAGAAAGGTAGGTGAAGATATTTCCCCTCCCTTACAGAAGAAAAAAAATAATGAAAAAATGGAGAGTTGAACTCATAACACCCTTGCATCTTAGGCTATGGGGAGCGAACATGCCCTGGATTTTCACAACTGCCATCCTTTCTTCTTTCTCTGTAGGGTCTGGGTCCCAGGCCATAGAGTCACATATTGCCCTAGCTCTGCCACCAACATAGCTGCTGCAGTAATCCATCATCCTCATCATCCTGTCTGTTATTCACTCTCCTTACTTCTCTGCATTTATATTATAAGGCTGCATTTGGGTAAGATGATCTAAGACTTCTGAGATTTCTGCTCAGCTTGATACTGAATGACTTAACTGCTCAACTGTCCAGGGGAGAGGACTACTCAGACCCCTGGTTCCATATTTTCAGTGGAACCCCTCACTTTTCTTAGTAGGTTTAAGTTTCCTGAAAGTGTTAGCCGCTCAGTCATCTCTCACTCTTGCAACCCCATGGATTATAGCCCACCAGGCTTCTCTGTCCATGGGATTCTCCAGGCAAGAATACTGGAGTGGGCTGCCATTTACTCCTCCAGGGGATCTTCCCGATATGGGGATCAAGCCCACGTCTCCTGCAGAAGATCCTGCATTGGCAGGCAGTTTCTTTACCACTGAGCCACTTGGGAAGCCTTAAGTCTCCTGAGGGTCTGGGAATTAGGAAAACGAGATGCTTAAAGACTCCCACTACTACTACTCACTGAGAATCACAGTCAAAAGGAGAGACAATTTCACTCCCTGCTTCTGCAAGATGACTTTGTTTAAATAAATAAATAAATAAATATAATATAGAGCAGCCATTTGTCTTGTAGCACAAAAAGACACAAGACATTTATATCAACATGTTGTTAGTATCTTACCTTGTTTCAATAAATGTTAAGCAGAAGTATATTTATTCAGATATTTTCTCCTCTCATATATTTTAAATCCACAGTCAAATGTTTCCCTTTATATTCAGCCTCCCATACCTTTTCCATTTGGAATCCTGTCAATCAGTTTTACAGCTGAAGGCAGTGTCGTACTGACAGAAGGTGAATGCTACACAAGCTGGTTTCCAGTTTAATTTGCTACTTGCTGCTCTAAAGTTTGTAGAAATTGTTTTCTTTTAAAACTGGGAGCACAAATCTCATAAAAATTAATCTTATTTAATAATAATATAGGGACCCAGGATGCCAGAGGTAGGTAGTGCTTAGATCCTGACATCTTAGCCCAAGAAGAAACAGTTTTCTTATTTGGGAATGTGAGTGTGTCCTTGATGTTTGCAAACTTGTTCTTGGAATTGTCTTTCTTCTCATGATTTCATGAACTAAAATGTAATAATTTCTCCTTTTCCCTTTCACCATGAAAGTTTTGTTTCTTTTCTTTCTTGCTCATAATTTTTTTCCTGTTCCTTAATTATTTGGTTACTAGTTCGATTTCTAGATTATATCCCCTCCACTATAAAGCCTATAATGCCCAGACTTTCATTCTTATCTCTGAATTCTCCCTGGGCGGGTAGTGTCAAATCTTTAAATATCAACTATAAATATATTATTTAAGTACCTTATTGTTATCTAACACTTACTATTCTCAGAACAAAATTCATTGATTTCCCTCCGTATCAACTTTCTTGATGTTTTCATGTCATCATAACTCTATCCATGGATGCAAAATCTCCATATCTTCTGGATTTATATTTATTTTTCCTCATCAAATTCAATGCATTATTGATTCCCTATCTTTCTTTATAATGCATTTGAAATTTCTCTCCTTCTAGAATATCTGGAGAAATCTACCTATAGTAACAACACTGACATATTAATATAGCACAAACTTACATTTAAATCATATGATAGCCACCTTCCAAGATGCCCCTCAATGATCTCCACCTCCTGACAGGACCATGTTGATTCCAGTTTGTGCTTCATCCATCCCACTGTTTCTCATGATGTACTCTGCATATAAGTTAAATAAGCAGGGTGACGATATACAGCCTTGACGTCCTCCTTTTCCTATTTGGAACCAGTCTGTTGTTTCACGTCCAGTTCTAACTGTTGCTTCCTGACCTGCATACAGATTTCTCAAGAGGCAGGTCAGGTGGTCTGGTATTCCCATCTCTTTCTGAATTTTCCACAGTTTATTGTGATCCATATAGTCAAAGGCTTTGGCATAATCAATAAAGCAGAAATAGATGTTTTTCTGGAACTCTCTTGCTTTTTTGATGATCCAACAGATGTTGGCAATTTGATCTCTGGTTCCTCTGCCTTTTCTAAAACCAGCTTGAACATCTGGAAGTTCACGGTTCACGTCAGTTAACTCAGTATCAACCACCCCCTGAGAAAGGCACAGATTCATCAAAACAGAAAAAAAGTCCAAATCCCAGGAGGCAGATGATATGAGGAAAATTTTTACCTTGTATCTAATGAGTTGCTGTATGATGAGAATTATAATTTTGACCTGAGGCATATCTGACCAGTAAAGCAAAGGTTCCTTCACCTTCTACATTTAACAATGTCCATCAGTTGCTCTGAAACATTGTGTGTGGGGGGGTGATTTTACATAGGACTTATTTATAACCAACCAAATTGTGCCCTGCAGTTTTCTATTGGGGAACTGCAAAATATGGAGGATATTCAGTTCCAGATTTGTCAAGTGTGTAGAGAAACTATTGCAGGCAACATGGCAGAAAGGTCATTGTATAAAAGTGGCCAATTATGTTCTACATTCTAAGTTTTTGAAGGATTTTGTATTTGAGTATTTTCTGAGCTAGGATTTATATGCATTGTTAATAAGAAGTGAAGTTTCAACTGTTTGGTAAAATTAAAATATCAGTAGCTGGATTAAAGGAAATGGCAGGAGAAGGGCAGAGTTGTCGGTGTATAGGACCTGCAGATACAAATGCAGATTTTTAATGCAGGTTGACTATTTGGATGTTTTAGAAGGTATTTTATTTATATATTCAGTGTTCTTATAGAAATGTGCAAAAATAGCCTTATGCTTAGTTCATCACCTAATTATAGAAGGCATAATTAGTTCTGAGTTTGTTAGCATTTACTGCAACATGTTTTAAAATTAAACAGACATACTGTTATTCTCTGATTTTTATTTGGAATTCTATATAAACCTTGAAAACACTATGCACTGTGGTGAGTTACATACAGTTAAACATTATATTTCTAAAAAATAAAAATTGTCCTAACACTAAAATATTTAACTGGAACGATTGACAAGATTTTATTCACAAGATTTCATTCTCCATGCTGAAGAACTGGAGAAAAAATGTTGTCCAAATTGTTTTATATTTCTTACCAAAAAATACATCCCTTTCCCCCAAAAAGGGGATTCTGTTGTCTTCTGGCATTTCCTTTAGTGTTTGAGATAATACTTGGTATAACAACATCTCAAAATAAATATTCTGAAATATAGAAAGCTAAAGAGTAGCATTTTACATATCTAAAATAGTGCCCTAGTTTGGGTACAACTGCACTGGTAATATTCATTTAGTGTAAAAGACATTAACAAGTTAAACTTACTACTAGAAATAAAATTTATGTTTCTATTAGAGTATACGGGGGCATATGTCTCTCGAGATTATTTGGAGACATAAACATAAATAAAATCATCACAAGTTATTTTTCATGTTTCAAATATATATTATTTCAGGTGAGAAGTTATCAGACACATATCTGAAACCAGTGGTTCTCGAAGATTTGTCCTTGTATTAACTGTATAACTTGTTACAAAAGCAAATTTACAAAGCCCCGCCCCAGATCTACTGATTAGACTAAAACTCCCTGGATCTGGGGCAGTAATCTGGACTTTAACCAGCTCTCCAAGTCATTCAGATCTGTGTTTAAGGTAAAGTAACGGGGTTCTAATAAGCCACTACTGCTGTGAGAGATCCACTGTTAAATGTGGAGTTCTCATACTCCTCCAAACTTAAATACTGAGGAATCTATCAATAAAACTTAAGTTCTATAAGACTTCCAAAGCAAAGACTGAAACAGCTTTTAAGCCTAAGTGAACTGAACCCAAATCTTGAATTTCATATCAGTCACAAGAAGCAAGCTGTAGGGGGACTCTTTAGAGAAATGGAAAAACCGTGAAGGATATAATTTTGTCTCAATAAACTCTGATGATTAGTTCTTTGAATTGTTCATATGTAGACATGTTATAAAAGCTTCCAATTCTAAAACAAAATGGAGCATTAGCTATTTTAGAATTTCTCACACATCTATGAAATACACATCATTAACACTAGTGCAAGCAGATTTCCTTGACTGAATCTTGTGAACAGCAGTTACAGGGTAAGGAATTCCTAATGTCTGAATGAAATTTGGCTGCAAAGAATATAATCAATCTGATTTTGGTATTGACCATCTGGTGATGTCCATGTGTAGTCTTCTCCTGTGTTGTTGGAAGAGAGTGTTTGCTATGACCAGTGCATTCTCTTGGCAAAAGTTTGTTAGCATTTGCCCTGCTTCATTTTGTACTCCAAGGCCAAATTTGCCTATTACTTCAGGTATCTCTTGACTTCCTACTTTTGCATTCCAGTCCCCTAGAAGGAAAATGAAATCTTGTTTGGGTGTTAGTTCTAGAAGGTCTTGTAGGTCTTCATAGAACCATTCAACTTCAGCTTTTTCAGCATTACTGATTGGGGCATAAATTTGGATTACTGTGATATTGAATGGTTTGTCTTGGAACAAACAGATCATTCTGTCGTTTTTGAGACACCCAAGTACTGCATTTTGGACTCTTTTGTTGACTATGAGGGCTACTCCATTTCTTCTAAGGGATTCTCACCCACCGTAGTAGATATAATGGTCATCTGAGTTAAATTCACCTATTCCAGTCCATTTTAGTTCACAGAGTCCCAAAACACTGATGTTCACTCTTGCCATCTCCTGTTTGACTGCTTTCAATTTACCTAGATTCATGAACCTAACATTCCAGGTTCCTAAGCAATATTGTTTTTTACAGCATCAGACTTTACTTCTATTGCCAGTCACATCCACAACTGGGTGTTGTTTTCCCTTTGGCTTTGTCTCTCCACTTTTTCTGTTGTTATTTCTCCACTCTTCTCTGGTGGCATATTGGGCACCTACCAACCTGGGGAGTTCATCTTTCAGTATCATTCAAAAAACTAAGATCATGGCATCCAGTCCTATCACTTCATGGCAAATAGACGGGGAAACAGTGGCAGACTTTATTTTGAGGGGCTTCAAAATCACCAAAAATCATGGTGACTGCAGCCATGAAATTTAAAGACACTTGTTCCTTGGAAGAAAAGCTATGACAAACCTAAACAACATATTAAAAAACAGAGATAAAACTTTGCCAACAAATGTCCATCTAGTCAAAGCTATGGTTTTTCCAGTAATCATCCATTTCTGCTTTAATGACTATGCCAAAGCCTTTGACTATGTGGATCAGAATAAAATGTGGAAAATTCTGAAAGAGATGGGGTACCAGACCACCTGACCTGCCTCCTGAGAAATCTATATGCAGGTCAGGAAGCAACGGTTAGAACTGGACATGGAACAACAGACTGGTTCCAAATAGGAAAAGGAGGATGTCAAGGCTGTATATTGTCACCCTGCTTATTTAACTTATATGCAGAGTACATCATGAGAAACGCTGGGCCAATGAAGCACAAGCTGGAATCAAGATTGCCAGGAGAAATATCACTAACCTCAGATAAGCAGATGACATCACCCTTATGGCAGAAAGTGAAGAAGAAATAAAGAGAGTCTTGATGAAAGTGAAAGAGGTGAGTGAAAAATTGGCTTAAAGCTCAACATTCAGAAAGCAAAGATCATGGCATCAGGTCCCATCACTTAATGGCAAATAGATGGAGAAACAGTGGAAACAGTGGCAGACTATATTTTTTGTGCTTCAAAAGCACTCCAAGTGGTGACTGCAGCCATAAATTAAAAGACGCTTGCTCCTTGGAAGAAAAGTTATGACCAACGTAGACAGTATATTTAGAAGCAGAGACATTACTTTGCCAACAAAGGTCCATCTAGTCAAAGCTTTGGTTTTTCCAGTAGTCATGTATGGATGTGAGTTGGACTATAAGAAAGCTGAGTGCCAAAGTATTGATGCTTTTGAACTGTGGTGTTGGAGAAGACAGCTGAGAGTCCCTAGGACAGCAAGGTGATCTATCCCGTCCATCCTAAAGGAAATCAGTCCTGAACATTCATTGGAAGGACTGATGCTGAAGCTGAAACTCCAATACTTTGGCCACATGATCCAAACAACTGACTCGTTGAAAAAGACCCTGATGCTGGGAAACATTGAAGGCAGGAGGAGAAGGGGATGACAGAGGATGAGATTCTTGGTGGCATAGCTGACTCAATGGACATGAGTTTGAGTAGGCTCCAGGAGTTAGTGATGGACAGGGAAACCTGGCATGCTGCAGGGTCGCAAAGAGTCATACATGACTGAGTGACTGATCTGAACTGAACTGAATTAAGGTAGAATGAAAAATCAGAATGTTTGTAGCCAACTCTCCAAAACCTGAAGTTTTTTTATATGAAAAATCTTTAAATGCAAACTATTTTAAACTACATAAATAAATGGTTTTTTTAAGTATAAACATCAAGCACTTGTCAAATAAAAAATTTTAGCCTGTGACTTTACCTAAAGAAATCACTAATTAGCTTACTACAAGACAGAAGCCTGGTAGTAAGCATGTGCATTTGCTCCTGAAAGCAACAGTGCATAAACAAGACTGCATTCAGAATGGCCTGAGGGATTTAAATCCATGCATGGACCTGGAATCCAGGCTAGAGCTCCCAGAGAAAAAGTTTCAAGATGTGAAGTGCAGGACATTTTGTCTCCATTCATGGTAAGGAATTTTCACTTTAAAACAAATAATCTGGGTAATACATGACACCTCAGTAACCTGAGAAAATAAAGGATCTCTGACATGCTGCTGTTTTACGTGTTTGACTTTTCTGAGGTTTGCCTGGGATGACTCTTCCAACTACTATTTTGGTTTCTTCAGCTCATTCTCCTATTATTTAATCCATTCAGCTCAGTGTTCCAGGCATCTTTAGTATGTCTGGTGATTGCCCTTCCCCAACTTTCAGCATTTTGGGAGGTTTGTTCTCTTTTGCTATTTCTCTTTCTCACATTATCATCATTTCAATGGCCTTTTGCATGTGAGCAGAAGCAGAGACATGCTTAGTATTTAACCAAAACTGGAATTAATGTGACCTAAAAACTTCACTTTCATTTATTTGGAGGAAGAAAGTTTTCTCCCGGTATAAGTTTGAGTGTTGCTTCTGTTCTAATTGATTAGGTCATGTCTAGTTTACTTCTAGGAGAAGGCAATGGCAACCCACTCAAGTATTCTTGCCTGGAAAATCCCATGGATAGAGGAGCCTGTTAGGCTGCAGTCCACGGGGTTGCACAGAGATGGACACGACTGAAGCGACTTAGCAGCAGCAGTTTATTTCTAGTTTGTTCATCTTCTGTACACATACTCTACATCTGATTTGTTTTAATCCTTTATTTTGTGGTTCTAAGATGAGTGTTTAGGTTGTTCTCAAGTTTTTCTCCATTCCTTTGGTCCACAAAGTCACTGAGGTCTGACCATGTCATCATAACTTCAGCTGTTTCTGGTCTCCTGTAATCTGTCTCCTTTCTCAATCAGCATTCTTTCTACTCTAGCCTATTGTTAATATGTTGTGCCTACAAGTGCTAGAAATTCCACGGTCTGCTAACATTTAAATTGGTAGTTCCATCTAATATTCTTCAGATTCCAATGGCAATTTTCAGAAGTATGTCCATATTCAGGGCAATACTGCTTAGCTTCATACATTTCTTCAGGCCAGGGTTGTTTTAAACTGTGTATTAGACCAATCTAAAAGTGTGGGAATTATGGCTTTCTGTATACTTATATTTATATACATAGGTAAACATTACTGAGGCTAGAATATGCCACTTGAAGAAATAGTTTGGCATGACTGCAATTTAAAACCAGCATATATCAAGTACTTAGACTTGTGCGAAAGAAAGGCATGTAATTTTCAGTCCTCTTTGTGCCAATAGCCCAGTGTATACTGTTTCACTCCTGACATTGCTGTTATTTGGCTCCAAGTCTCCTCAGACCATAATGCTTGATTTAGGCTCCTATTTTGATTCTTGCATGTTTTTTGGACTTCTTGACTGATCTTATGTCTTCACATGGAGGCTCTATGCTATAAAGAACTTAAAGTCAAATGGCCCCTTATTTTTTCTGCTTCTGATTGCCTGAGATATGTCTATGCTCTGATTTGACAGAGCCTAAACCCTGCCCTGGTGGCTCAGATGGTAAAGTGTCTTGCTTACAATGCGGGAGACCTGGGTTCAGTCCCTGGGTCAAGAAGATCCTCTGGAGAAGGAAATGGCAACCCACTCCAGTACTCTTGCCTGGAAAATCTCATGGACGGAGGAGCGTGGTGGGCTACAGTCCATGGGGTCGCAAAGAGTCGGACACAACTGAGCTACTTCACTTTCACTAAACCCTTGTAAGTGCTGTCACCATAAATACTGTTTCATCCCATGTAGCTTATATTGGAGCATCCAGAAATATAGTCAATGCATTCAAACTATTTGAAGTGGTCTTTATGTTTGACTGGATTGTTTTAAAATAATAGGCATGGCAGTATTCATTTATTTTGTCTTCATTGGTTCTATGAGTAAAATGTTTTTTAGCTCCAAATGACAATATTCTCATTTGGTTCTATTTTGCTTGTTGAAGGGAATAAGTTTGTTTTCTTAAACCAACTTTTGGTTTGGTTATACTAAGTTCAGTTTAGATCAGTTGCTCAGTCATGTCTGACTCTTTGCGACCCCATGAACAGCAGCACACCAGGCTTCCCTTTCCATCACCAACTCCTGGAGCTTGCTGAAACTCATGCTCCTTGAGTCAGTGATGCCATCCAACCATCTTATCCTCTGTTGTCTCCTTCTCCTCCCACCTTCAGTCTTTCCCAGCATCAGGTGGCCAAAGTATTGGAGCTGCAGCTTCTGCATTAGTCCTTCCAATGAATATTCAGGACTGATTCCCTTTAGGATTCACTGGTTGGATCTCCTTGCTGTCCAAGGGACTCTCAACAGTCTTCTCCAACACCACAGTTCAAAACCATCAGTTCTTCAGTGCTTAGCTTTCTTTATCATTCAACTCTCACATCCATACATGACTACTGGAAAAACCATGGCTTTGACTAGACAGATCTTTGTCAGAAAGTAATGTCTCTGCTTTTTAATATGCTGTCTACATTAGTCATAGCTTTTTTTCCAAGGAGCAAGTGTCTTTTAATTTCATGGCTGCAGTCACCATCTGCAGTGATTTTGGAGCACAAGAAAATAAAATTTCTCACAGTTTCCATTGTTTTCCCATCTATTTGCCATGAAATGATGGGGCCAGATGCCATGATCTTAGTTTTTTGAAAGTTGGGTTTTAAGCCTACTTTTCCACTCTGCTCTTTCATTTTCATCAAGAGATTCTTTATTTCCAGTTCACTTTCTGCCATAAGGGTGGTGCCATCTGCATATATGAGTTTATTGACGTTTCTCCTGGCAATCTTGATTCCAACCTGTGTTTCATTCAACCCAGGATTTCACGTGATGTACTCTGCATATAAGTTAAATAAGCAGGGTGACAATATACAGACTTGATGCACTCCTTTCCTGATTTGGAACCAGTCTGTTGTTCCACGTTCGGCTCTAACTTGTGCTTATTGACCTGCATACAGATTTCTCAGGAGGCAGGTAATGTAGTCTGGTATTCCCATCTCTTTAAGAATTTTCCAAAATTTGTTATGATCTACACGGTCAAAGACTTTAGCATAGTCAATAAAGCAGAAGTAGATAATGAAATTCCTTAATTCTCGTCTCTACCCAGCTCACTCCATCTGTGCTAGGAGCATAGTTCACTACTGTTGTGTATATATATATATATATATATATATATATATAAAGGATTTGATTATGGTGATTTAAGGAAAATCTATCTAAATACAGGTGTCCATAAGCTTGAGAAATAATAGAAATTTTAAGTTATGTCATAGTCTTTGTGTTCCTTATTAGTTACAAACTGCTTCAGTTACCTACCATTGCCATAATACTCCACAGCAAGCGACTGTAGAAGTTCAGTGGCATATATAGCAATAAGCATCCACCGCCCACATCTCTGATGTGGTCAGGTTAAAAGACTACTGATTTTGGCTGAGCTCATTTGCAGGTAGCAGAAGAACTAGGCTGACCTTGGCTTGACTTGCTTATATATCTCAAACATTTGCAGGTCAGCTGGCTCATTTCAATGTTTATGAGATTGACTCTCATCTCCTAGGAACAATGGGTTAGCCTAGACTTACTTTTTTTTTTTTTTAATGGCAATGGCAAATGACAAAGGAAACCATCTCAAAGGTTTAAGCTCACTTCATTCATCCATTCGTAGTGCAGCTGCTAAAGTAATCTTGGGCAGAGGAAATAACATGGCTCTTCAAGAGCTGAGTGAGAGGGCACTGAACAGTTATAAGGCAAAATCCCTGGGTAGAGGAAGAGGGTGAAGAATTAGGGCCATTAATGCAGTCACCTACCACATTCACCATACACATGGGAGGAAAACATTTAGGGAAATAGACATTGCAAGTCCAAATTGTAGAAAAATATTCAGAAAAAAGTTATGATCATAATATTATCCCTTGGAAATCTCCCAAGCATGAAGTCAAAACTGCTAAGTACAATTGGCATAGAAGCATACCGAAGGGAAAACTGCCGCTTTCACTAATTCCTTACTATTAGGGGATGAAAATTATCTATGTTTTTGTGCTAGTCCTCTTTTCAGGGAAAAGTACGTGTAGTTTGTTATTTCTTTTAAAAATAATTATAGTCCCAGACTGTTAATCTGTGCAAGGTTTTTTGTGGGGATGATACAAATGTTTTGAAATCAGATAGTGGTAATGGCTACATGACTCTGTGAATATACTAACAACCATTGAATTCTGTACATTTAGAGGCTCAGTCTTAAAGTAGCTGAACTAATCTTAATAAAGTTCCTGTTTAAAATACTTAAGATTTGAAGAATCTTCAATAGTGCATGTATAAGTAAGAAATATATATATATAATATTTTCAACTTTTGTGCTTAAATTTATGAATAGTAAAGGAAAAATTTTTCGTAGCTGTTTATTCCATACAAAATTTTGGAAGGTTTTCTTAAAAATGATTTTGGTATAGTTCTGAATTACAATAAATGTGAATTAAACTTTAAAATAAATCTGAATGAATATTGTAAATCAAAGTGTCAAAAAACAGGAGCATTTAAAAAAAAGATTTCATTGTTATGATAAGTAAAACAGGTATAAGTTTATGATTTGTAAAGTATCAAATGTACTGTTAAAAATTTGTCTATTATCTGGGCTTTTCCCCTCCCTGAACTCCATTACCATGAATCTTTAAGAGCATAATCACATTTTTATATAAAACAAAATACATGAACTCTGTAAAGTACATATTAAGTACAAAGTTCAGGTGCTGAGAGAAGAGTAGGAACATACTGATGAATAGGACAAGGTTTCCACCTTCAAAATCAAAGAATTTTAATACTGTGATTTAAATTAGAAATCAAAGAATTTTAATACTGTGATTTAAATTAGAAATCAAAAAATTTTAATACTGTGATTTAAATTAGAAATCAAAGAATTTTAATACCTCAATTTTAATTAAAATGTTTCCAGAATTCAATTTTATTTTCCTGTGTTCTTTTCACAGTGAGTCATTTAAATAGAAGAGATGCTATTTAGGGATATTTTGACGTTACAGCATAAAGTAAGTATCTGCATTCTTAAAATGTAAGGCTAATATTATATCATTGATTTAAAAAAAATGTTAACGTGATATTTTCAAAGGAACTTTGTCAACTAAATGAAAGAAAGTGCTTGAGAAAGCTTTGTTCCTTAAAGTTATGATTCCATGTTATGAGTCTTCTATTAACAAAAGAAGCATATAAACTAAATATGCTAAATTAAATAAGGCTTTACATATACAAGAATTATTATTTTTAAAGTGTTATGAGTGTAAATTAACCTATTTAATTTTAGTTGATTAATAAATAATAAACTAATTTATTCTCTTTCTTTTTCTCAGATTTTTTTTTTCTTTTTAGTGGAAATAAAGGTCCAAATGTGCTAGGTTACACCAGATAAAAACTGCCATTTTATAGGCCACAACTAGTCAGATACTGAAATTTTATGTGATTTAAACAAATGAAAGTACTGATACACTCTATTTGGAGATACACAAAGACATGGCTTTGTGTCATTTCCTCACAAAACTGTATCCTATCCTTTATAATAAGATGATATTAAGTAAAACCCCAAATTGGTTAGCATTAAAGTTCATCATGGTTTAATCCCTCAAGATGACTAGTTTCTAAATATAGAAGCAGCATTGTGATTTTTTTGCTAACAATAATATAGTTTTTTAAAAGAACGTTTATAATAATCAAAGCCTGTGCCATTCTAAATAGCTTATACTAGATTACTATCTAATCCACTCTCAGACTCTATCTCAAAATTAATCTAAACCTGAAAAGAGGACAGGGAAACAGAGGACAGAATATTGTGTTTAATATAAAGATTTATCTTGAAAAGAATATTTTAGTGAGAATCATTAAAAACTGCTGAGTGTGTCATTGAAGTTTATAAAGCTTTGGAATAGACCATTACCATTTAAGCTGGCTTGAGACATGGGATATCCACCTACTAGTACAATTATTTAAATTTCTTTCCTCAGTTTTTTATTTATGGAAGATCATACATAATGTCATTGCTTTAGCTTCACTGTAGAGCTCTACAGATTAAATATGTAATATTCAAAAGCACTATTTGTAAAACTTAAAAATTCAATACATTTTAAGAACTATTCAAAATTAATGTAAAATTGTATTAAATTTTATTTTTAAAGCTTTTTATTTTGTATTGGGGTATAGCAAAAAAGCAATGTTGTTATAGTTTCAGGTGAACAGTGAAAGGATTCAGCCACACATATACATGTATCCATTCTTGGACTGCAAGGAAATCAAACCAGTCAATCCTAAAGAAATCAACTCTGAATATTCACTGCCGAAGCTGAAGCTGAAGCTGAAGCTCCAATACCTTGGCCACCTAATGTGAAGAGCTGACTCATTGGAAAAGAGCCTGATGCTGGGAAAGATTGAGACCAGGAGAAGGGGACGACAGAGGATGAGATGGTTGGATGTCATCACTGACTCAATGGACATGAGTTTGAGAAAACCCTGGGACATAGTGAAGGACAAGGAAGCCTGGCATGCTACAGTTCCTGGGGTTGCAAACAGTTGGACACAACTTACTGACTAAACAACAAAAACAATTTTCCCTCAAATTCCTCCCCCATCCTGGCTGCTTTATAACATTGAGGAGTCCCATATGCTATAAGGTAGGTCCTTGCTGGTTATCCATTCTAAACATAGCAGTGTGTGCATGTTCATCCCAAATTTATTTATTTATTACATTTTATTTATTTATTTATTTATTTAGTTTTAATTGGAAGCTAATTACTTTACAATATTGTAGTGGGTTTGCCATACATTGACATGACTCAGCCATGGGTGTACATGTGTTCCCCATCCTAACCCTCCCTCCCACCTCCCTCCCATCTCTCAGGGTCATCCCAGTGCACCAGCCCTGAGCACCCTGCCTCATGCATTGAACCTGGACTGGTGATCTATTTCACACATGATAATATACATGTTTCAATCTCAAATTTAAAAATTTCATTAATTTTATATTGCAATCACTTAAAAATTTAACAAGAGATGATCCACATCTCTATAGTAATTTAAAGAGTATTTTGGCTTAACAAAGGAATAGAAAATGTTTCTATTTTTGATATATTGGTATAACATAGTAGATTTATTGTGTTGGCTAAAAAATTTGTTCAGGGTTTTCTGTAGCATCTTATGGAAAACTCAAATGAATATTTTGGCTAACCTCATATAATAACCCTGCCATCAAGAAATCCTCCCTTCCAGATTTTATATCTAGGCTTGCATTTTCCAGTCTTCCTGAAAGACAGCTCATTGAATTGTCCATTTTCAAATTTATGTATAATCTGAAACACTACCATAGACTGAAATCTCTCTTTTTAATTAACTAATTTTATTGTCCCATTTACATTGAAAGTAAGTATGCTTATGCCATACATTATCCTTCAAGAACTATAATCAGTGTATTAAAAGTAAAGTCATATATTGTATCAGTTGTATATATTGTGTTATATATATTGAATAAGAAAGCCTTCCTCAGTGATCAGTGCAAAGAAATAGATGAAAACAATAGAATGGGAAAGACTAGAGATCTCTTCAAGAAAATTAGAGATACCAAGGGAGCATTTCATGCAAAGATGGGCACAATCAAGGACAGAAGTGGTGTGGATCTAACAGAAGCAGAAGATATTAAGAAGAGGTGGAAAGAATACACAGAACAAGTATACAAAAAAGATCTTCATGACCTAGATAACATGATGGTATGATCATTCACCTAAAGCCAGACATCCTAAAGTGTAAAGTCAAGTGGGCCTTAGGAAGCATCGCTATGAATAAAGCTAGTGGAGGTGATAGAATTACAGTTGAGCTATTTCAAATCCTAAAAGATGATGCTGTGAAAGTGCTGCACTCAATATGTCAGCAAATTTGGAAAACACAGCAGTGTCTGCAGGACTGGAAAAAGTCAGTTTTCATTTCAATCCTAAAGAAAGGCAATGGCAAAGAATGCTCCATCTACCACACAATTGCGCTTATCTCACATGCTAGCAAAGTAATGCTCAAAATACTCCAAGCCAGGCTTCAGCAGTATATGAACTTTGAATTTACAGATGTTCATGCTGGATTTAGAAAAAGCAGAGGAACCAGAGATCAAATTGCAAACATCTTCTGGATCATCGAAAAAGTAAGAGAGTTCCAGAAAAACATCTACTTCTGCTTTATTGATTATAACAAAGTCTTTGACCTTGTGAAAGTGAAAATGAAGTCGGTCAGTCGTGTCCGACTCTTTGTGACCCCATGAACTGGGGCCTACCAGGATCCTCCATCCATGGGATTTTCCAGGTAAGAGTACTGGAGTGGGTTGCCATTTCCTTCTCCAGGGGATCTTCCCGACCCAGGGATCGAACTCGGGTCTCCCGCATTGTAGGCAGATGCTTTACCACCTGAGCCACCAGGGAAGTCCCATTATTGATTATAACAAAGTCTTTGACCTTGTAGATCACAACAAATTGTGGAAAATTCTTCAAGATATGGGAATACCAGACCACCTTACCTGCCTGCTGAGAAATCTGTATGCAAGTCAAGAACCAACAGGTAGAACTGGACATGGAATAACAGATTGGTTCCAAATCTGGAAAGGAGTACATTAAGTCTCTATATTGTCACCCTGCTAATTTAACTATACGCTGAGTACCTCAAGTGAAATGCCAGGCTGGATGAAGCACAAGCTGGAATCAAGATTGCAGGAGAAATATCAATAACCTCAGATATGCAGATGACACCACCCATATGGCAGAAAGTGAAGAAGAACTAAAGACCATCTTGATGAAAGTGAAAGAGGAGAGTGAAAAATTGGCTTACAACTCATTATTGAAAAAACTAAGATCACAGCATCTGGTCCCATCACTTCATTATTCTCATATAGAATCTCCATATTCATAAGGCTTAACATAAAAATAGAGGCTTCTGAGATTCCCATTTTTATATTCAGAGGCAGGAGGAAATCTTCTACTCCAGATTAGCACCCAAGTAGCTTTCAATTGGAGAAGGCAATGGCAACCCAATCCAGTATTCTTGCCTGGAAAATCCCATGGATGGAGGAGCCCGGTGGGCTGCAGTCCATGTGTCGCAAAGAGCTGGACACAACTGAGTGACTTCACTTTCACTTTTCACTTTCATGCATTGGAGAAGGAACTGGCAACCCACTCCAGTGTTCTTGCCTGGAGAATCCCAGGGACGGTGGAGCCTGGTGGGCTGCCATCTATGGGGTTGCGCAGAGTCGGACACGACTGAAACAACTTAGCAGCAGCAGCAGCAGCTTTCAATTATAAAAGAAAAACAGAAACAAAATAAAAATCTTATTTATTTCATCCCACCTCATATAGTTGTTCATTATGCATGCTTCTGTTTTCTCCACAAAAGTACTATCTTTATAGCAGAAAAGACCCCGAGTTACCTACTTTTCACAAAAACCAAGATGTTGATCAGGTGGTCAAAATATGTTAATTTCATTTAATTTCAGAATTTACAAGTAAGAGTCATTGAAAACAACAGCTTATGTACTCAGAATTTTCGTACTTCGCTATCAAATATAACTAGATAAAAAAGGACTATTTTTTTCTTATAGAAATCTCAGGGACAAAAATTAAAGGATTGTATGCATAAAAATAGAATCCTCTAATGAAAACCATTAAAAGAATAAACAAAACTGTATAATATCTGCATATATACTATATATTACAACACAGTTGATGAAAATTTCAATTTATAAAACAAAAGACATGGAGATGTGTCTTAATAAGGAAAAATATGTCAAAGTTAGAGGACCAATCTGGAAGTAGAAATATCTAATAATAGAGGAGTTCCAGAAAAATGTAACAGAAAATATGAAAGTGAAAATCATATTTAACTATTATGCAATTGTCCCATAGCTTAATAATAGTTTCCAGAATTATCTAAAGAGTCCCCATAAGAATGATTGGGAAAAGAATGGATGCTTTTGAACTGTGGTGTTGGAGAAGACTCTTGAGAGTCCCTTGGACTGCAAGGAGATCCAACCAGTGAATCCTAAAGGAAATCAGTTCTGAATATTCATTGGAAGGACTGAGGATGTATATGTGCATCAACACCTATACCAAAATCAGTCACCTAAAATTTCATAGTAGTGGAATAAAGTGAAGATTATGAATTCTTAGGGGGAAATAAGAAAACAGTCCCCCTATCAAGGATCATGAGAGAATCAAGAAAGTGAAAAAACAGGTTCCCTGGAAAGAGAGCTTTCCCAGAGGAGAAAAAGGAATTTCCAAGTTGATGGGCAAGAGAAGTCCCAAGGTAACCACCAAGCCATAAATCTAGAAGTCTAATGTCAGATTAAGGCTGGAGGACAAACGACTTTAGGCAAAAGTAAAAATGAATGGGAACATATTTGGGTTATTTGAGAGGATATTTAGAGATTATCTGAGGATGACTTTTTGATGGTCACACTGAGAGGTAACCAAATGAAAAAATTAGCTCCAGGGCAATAAAGACTCAAGTAAAATATGAAACATAATGTTAATAGATTACCTGGAATATTCTACATGGCTTAGCTATGAGTATTAATTTACATAGTCACAATACAAATATTGACTACTGACTTAACCATTAAACGGTAAAAGTCAGATTTATGTAAATTCTGTTGGAAGAAAGCTTGTGTGTGTATGTGTTCACACAGGCATATGATTGTGCATGTGACTCTGTTTATGTGCTTTAGAAAGAGGTCAGAAGAAAGTTCAATCCTTCTCTTCCATTTTCCATTTTCAGAGGTCTAAAGATACTGTTTATTGAATAATCAATCAAGAACAAAACACTTATGTGATTCAGAAAACAAAAGTAAAAAACAGAAGGAGCAGACACAATGTTGAATGCGGTATGAAATCTGAAATTTGCAATCTAAGAAGAATAGAAGAAGAGTGCTGTCTTAGTGCAAAATTTGTAAAACTGTCAAGTGTTTTAAACAATAAATAGTATAAATTTGTTAAAAATGAAAACTAAAGAAACGATACATCACACCTGCAAACAAAAGGCAAAATTATAGTTAGTAGTCTCCAAGTGAAAAAGTGAATGAATGGTCATGGAAACAGTTTTGTTTTTCATTCTTTCTTCAATTATTTTATACTTATGGAAAATTGTGCCATGTATATATAAATAGCCTCTTCAAAAATTATTAATATGATATATAGAGGAAAAAACGACCAAGGACTGCCGTAATACATAACTACCCTCCTCTAAAATATATACCTCGTTTTAATGAAATGATACTTGAAATATAGGCACAAGATAGACAATAAGTACTGTAGGATACCCTGAAGAAAATGTCGTATGATGAAATTCTCACCTTCCACCCTAATGGTTTTTAATTATGAAATATACATTTTTACAGTAAAGAATAGATGTTGAAAACACTGAACACTACCTATCTTTTACATTTTCTATTCAAAAAGACAAAGGGTTTGCCATCTTAGTGATTGTGCAGTTGATTATTCTGGAAAATTAGCATTTTCAAATTTTAATATTTTGTACAAGAAAGGCATTTCGTTTTTGTATTATTTGTATTCCACCAAGGGAGTTAGTACACAGAACATGTGTCTATCCCAGAATAGCAACCACCTAGTAAATAGGTCCAGATGTTTAGGATAACAGCTTTCCACCTGCATGTATTTAGGACTCCTTTGCCTTCTCCCTCTCCACCTCCCACCAAGTTCCCTTCTGTCATATCTTATTTAATGTAGCAGATGTGGGTTAACTAGAGACACACAACAGCTTTTTAAAAATTGAACAATTACAGATTTTATCAGCATGGCAATAAAAAGTTATCTTTTAAACTCTTGAAAACCACTGGGTGTTAGAAAGCATTTAAATAAGCTTATATTTCTCACATTAAGATTTACGGAATTTTTTCAAAGAACAGTTTTATATGAACTTTTTTATAGTTTACAAAGAACTTTGAGGAGAGGGGAATGGATTTTTGTAAGATGCATAGTCCAAGCCAAATGTAAAGGCTGCATTTGAAGTGCAATAGAGTTAGAGAGATGGGGAAGTTTGTTGAATGACATAAAGATAGCTGTATGTAATGTAATTTAAGGAGTGTGTCTTTAGAGAAACCTCTCCTGTCCAGATAAAAGGAACTTCAGTATATCTTGAGTGTACCCAAGGCTGGATCTATGCTTATACAGACGCAATAACCATGGCTGTGTATAAGAAACTCCCTTCCATGCCTGATGCTGGCTCCTGTGACGAGCTACTGAGGGAGAGAAAAATGATTACGCTATATGTCCAATTGATTCTGCCTCTCTTGTGGAGTGTGTCAGATAAATTGCATTTTTCCTGAGCCCATTTAAATGGAGTATTATCCTGCTGTGTTCCTTTGGATCCTGTACAGATTTCTGATTGCTGAATTGTAACACTAATCATAATAATTATCTATGTAATAAGTTCACAATATGAATTGTTACAGATGGTCACATTTTCTATCACAGAGCAATCAAGCTTATTTGTACAATCTACTTGCTCCTAGATAAAACAAAAGGCAACATGTAAGTTTCTGTATGTTCATCACACATTGTAAGTGGCAATTTAGGTCTAGTACATCAGAGAAAATGAGAGATGATGAGAGAGTGCTAAAGAACTTTTCAATAAAGCATATTTGGATTTTGCTATTAGTTTTACAGATATTATCATTATATATCCAATTAAATACTAAAGATCTGGTTTTTTTTTTCACTGCAACCAATTTCATTTTTCCTATCTAGAATCTGAAATTCATTTTGACAAAAGAGGACATGCAAATGAATTATAATTCAAATACAATAGTATAAGTTATTGAAATAGAATGTAGAGCAAATTTGGTGGCACAGAGCAAATTTATGACCTTCCAAAAACTGGTCTTCTAGTATTGACTGCAGTTGGAAATGGTTTACCCTCTCTGTCATTTTAACAGTTGCCATGTGGACCTTTAGTTAATGAATCAAATCTGGTCACCATTTACAGGTAATGACAGAACTGGTGCAGATACTTTGCTGAAGAGATATTTTAGTTTTGTCTTGTTGCTGATTCTGAAATATGGCCCATTTTTCTTACCAATGTTTTTTACTACTATGCCCAAAAAAATTCATTACAGCAAATGGAAATTTACTTTTCCTGTAACTTTTATTTAATATTTCATCAGAATCAAAGGAAGCTTTTGCAATATGAGGGTAAGTGTACAGCTCATACTTGAAAAGACTAGCAACCTCTGTTGAATGTTTTAGGGTGCCTAACTTGTATCTATTCATGACCAAATAGAAGCACATATTCATGTATCTATTCATCTATAAGGGTGATGACATCCCATTTCTCTGCTCTGAGGTCATTTCTGATTTTATTAATAGTTCAGTTTTTAACCAGAAAGATTTTATACTTGTGCATTCTGAAATAAAAACCAAATATGACTTATGCTTAGGAAACTTTATACCTTAGTCACAGTTATATACTGAACTATTTGCATCATATCTTCAGTACTGAAATAGTTGTTAGAATTATCAATAGTAAAATTATTTAATAACTCTTAACTGCACAAATGACTTACATATTTTAAGCTGAATGTCATAAATCTATGTGAACAGACACAAAACCATTATGATACCTGAGAAGTGAAGGATTCACATATTCTTCAGAAACTAAAAACATGCAGAATGAACCTTTAGACCTATCTGATGGTCTGATTTTTTCACATTAATATGTACATGACTCATTTCCTAAAATGAATGCTATCTTCTAACTTGCTTTTTTTGAGCTAAAATTCTCATTTGTATTTTCTGAAAATTTGATTTCTTCTTTATTATAAATGACAAACTTTACACCTCCTAACTTTCTAATTTGAAAACTAAAGAAATGAAAACTGTTCTGGGACAGCTGGAAGATATTGACTAATTCATTTAAACTCCAATAGAAAATAACAAAGTAACGGACATCATGTTCCTTTGGACGTCTGGCAGATAATTAGCTGAATGATTTCAAAGTGTTCAAATATAAATAAATAATTCACGGTTGATTTTATTTTCTTTAGATATTAAAGGATGCATAATGCAGCAAAAGTCATATAGATACGCCACAGGTATTTCCATAATTATTTGTTTTCTCTTTGCCTCTCAAGGATGTGCCTTCTTTCAGGAATTGTTACATACATGATTTTTAGATTAATGTACATATATTTTGTTATTTTTCAAAAGTAAAAGTTAAAATAGCTAACATTTATTTTGTGGTTATTCAGCAGCGTATTGTGGTAAGTGTTCTAAAGGGATTATTTTCATTTAATTTTCATAACTTCAAGAAGATTTACAAGTATCATTCCAATTTTCAGTTCAGAAAACTAAAGTTTAGTGCCATTACTTGATTTACCCTATGTGCATCCTGCAGCTGGACCTGAGCACTTATCTTTCCTGTTCCAGAGTCAGACATCTTGCTGCTGCTGTTCAGTTGCTAAGCTGTGTTTGACTCTTTGCAACTCCATGGAGTGTAGCTCACCAAACTCCTCTGTCCACGGGATTTCCCAGGCAAGAATACTCGAGTGGGTTGCTATTTCCTTCTCTAAGGGATCTTCCCCACCCAGGGATTCAACCCATGTCTCCTGCTTGGCAGGTTGATTCTTTACCCCTGAGCCACCTGGGAAGCCCCAGAGATCTTAAAGATGGTTATTTAAAAAATAAAGAAGTATTCAGGGATGTAAAGGGTATAGATGTACAAAATCATCTGTAAATACATTTTCTTACAAAATATGGATCACAGGTTCTAGGTATCAAATCATAATTTTCTCAAGTTAAAATATTTAGTGACCTATAAATATTGAATGAATGCTTGTCAAAAATTTATTAGCTCATTAATGATTGAACTAGTAAAAGGGTAAAGCTGTTTCAAAGAGAATTTGAGGAAACAGATATAAACAGACATTTAGAAGATTAGAACCAGTTAATCACCATCAGAGCAATAAAAAAAATGGAGACTATTTCTAATAGACATTATTTTCATTTTTACTGGACAATAACAAGTTATGCAGAAAGTAAAGAGGAACTAAAAAGCCTCTTAATGAAAGTGAAAGAGGAGAGTGAAAAAGTTGACTTAAAGCTCAACATTCAGAAAATGAAGATCATGGCATCCGGTCCCATCACTTCATGGCAAACAGATGGGAAAACAGTGGAAACAGTGTCAGACTTTATTTTTTTGTGCCCCAAAATCACTGCAGATGATGACTACAGCCATGAAATTAAAAGACACTTACTCCTTGGAAGAAAAGTTATGACCAACCTAGACAGCATATTCAAAAGCAGAGACATTACTTTGCCAACAAAGGTCCGTCTAGTCAAGGCTATGGTTTTTCCTGTGGTCATGTATGGATGTGAGAGTTGGACTGTGAAGAAGGCTGAGCACCGAAGAATTGATGCTTTTGAACTGTGGTGTTGGAGAAGACTCTTGAGAGTCCCTTGGACTGCAAGGAGATCCAAGCAGTCCATTCTGAAGGAGATCAGCCCTGGGATTTCTTTGGAGGGAATGATGCTAAAGCTGAAACTCGAGTACTTTGGCCACCTCATGCAAAGAGTTAATTCATTGGAAAAGACTGTGATGCTGGGAGGGATTGCGGGCAGGAGGAGAAGGGGACGGCAGAGGATGAGATGGCTGGATGGCATTACTGACTCGATGGACGTGAGTCTGAGTGAACTCTGGGAGTTGGTGATGGACAGGGATGCTGGTGTTCTGTGATTCATGGGGTCACAAAGAGTCGGACATGACTGAGCGACTGAACTGAACTGAACAAGTTAATGCATATCTTCCAGAGTCTAAAGACAGACAAAAGTGCATTCTTCTAGATGGCGGAAAGATCCTTGAGTGAGTTTGATAAATGATATTCCTGGATTCTCTCAGCCTTATTCGTATAAATTTTCTTTTTTATTTTTTTATTTTTTTTTTATTTTATTTTATTCGTATAAATTTTCAATAATTTTTCTTTACACAATTATCAACTCTAATTTCAGACACCGTGCTTGTGGCTCTGATGTAATTCATACTCTGAAAGCTCCCTTGTCACTCAATCTTTTGGTTTAAGCCCTCCTTCCTCCTTAATAGTGTACAATTTGCCTATATAGGATGAAGGGATTTTCTTTTCTGAGGGCCCTTTTAATCAAGAATTTCTTTTGTAAAAAAAAAAAAAATCTGATTGGCTGCTATCCATTTTTACCTCAAAAAACTATTATTTTTGTCTTTATTTCTTCTGTTTTTTGGGAAAAAAAAAAAAGCCTTGTTTTCCAGATATCAGGACTTTCCCCCTAACATTCCTATCTCTCAGTTTATGTTTTAACTTTCTTGTGATTTCTTTTTCTGAGAAATTTCTTTCTTTATTATTTATTCATTTATTTGGCTGTGTTGGGTCTTAGCTGTGGAACACGGGTTCTTTTTTTGTTGTTGTTGCAGCATGTGGAATCTAGTTCCCAGACCAGAGATTGAACCTGGCCTCCCAGCACTGGGAGCTTGGAGTCTTAACCACTGGACCACCAAGGAAGTGCCCTTCTGAGTAATTTTCTTGATCCGATCTTCCAGTTTGCTAATATATCTCACCTGTATGCATACGTTCCCAAATTCCGTCTAATTCTAATATTAGATATATACATTTATACATAAATGATAATATATATTCTAATTAATAATAGTATATTTATGGTTTTGTTTATTTTTATGTTTTCTTATTCCTGTTTCCTCTTAACAATATCTTCCCTTTTATCTTTTAGTTTATTATTTGACTAATTACAAATCTTGATATGTGTTAGTTGCTCAGTCATGTCCAACTCTTTGTGACCCCATAGACTGTAGCCTGCCCGGCTCCTCTGTGCATGGGATTCTCCAGGCAAGAATACTGGACTGGGTTGCTATTTCCTTCTCCAGGGGATCTTGCCAACCCAGGGATTGAACCGTAGTCTCCCACATTGCAGGCAGATTCTTTACTCTCTAATCTTAATAAATACGTTCTAATATGTCAGTTTCTAATACAATCATATTTATTCAGAGGTAGGTTTGCTTCTCAAGTGTCTTGCTTGTATCTGTGAGTTCATTTTCCTTTAGGGATAGAAGCCCTTCTGTCTTTCCATGTTTATGAAGGAAAATTAGACTTTCACATCAATGTGCTTAAGGGATTTGGAGGCAGGAGGACAGATGAGTCCCAGAGTGGAAAATCTCAGTGACTAAATAAACCATTAGTAATGACCTACCCTATTACACAAAGCCTTAGATAAATGGCTTCACCTTTTACCTTCCCAGAAGAATCAGCCTTAGGGCAGACAATCTACACAACAGATTATATTTAACAACTCAGGACATTTGAAAACAGTGTGAAAAAGTGGCTGTCCACATTTTTTCTTCATCTGTTTTTGTCAGCTCTCTTTTGTCAGGGTTTCTGTGCTGTTCTGATTTTATCCTTGAAGATACCTGTATTGGAGTTCTGAGCAGTCACAGGAGCCAGTGCTCTTTGTCCCAAGATGATTTTATGGGAGAAAGTGAAGCAGTACTGCCACGGATCCCCCTACTGCCTGCTCTCACGTTTGCCTCTTGCCCTGTCAAAAGCACACTCACACAGAGCAGTGCAAGCTTCTGTCACCATGAGATTTTCTTACATAACATTTCTAGTTGGATTTGATTTTAAAGTCATATAAAATTTGAGATAATGCTCTTTTAATCCGTAATAACACAAATTTAATAGGAAGCAAGCAATATAAGGTGAAAAACACTACAGTTCAAATATAAATATTTCATTGCCAAATTTCTATACACTGAAATAATAGTTCTATTAATGGAAATGTTTCATATTCTGTATACATGTCTCTGCAGTCTTTTAAACGTACTTCCTGGAGGAAAAAGAAAACCTAAATATCTTTCAACACTGATGCTCTTTATAGTGGCTATAACTGAATTATTACCTGGAAATGCTCTATTTTGCAAGGTAAGGAAATGAAGCAAGAATCTTTAACATTTATATAGATGTAGTTGAAAAGTGGCATAAAAATCTAGGCCTTTCATCTCTTCTTGAGTGATTCCTTATTCAAAATGAGCTGGAGTTCTGAGAACAGAATACAGTGCTTTCTTGGGCCTCCATTCAAGGGAATCTTTGGTTCGCTGTGTTTCGTAATAAATCTTGGGAGAACCAGTTGTGACAAAACATCCGACAGTGTGGCCTACTTGAATAGTGCATAGTGCATGGCTTTCAGTTCTCCAATACTGTATACTTAGACTGGAAAGAATTGATTTGGCATCTATAGAATCAGAGTCACTGTATATTAGGATGCTACACTCTAGAGCTACTAGTTCATTGGTACATGAATGCTTGATCTGTTTACAATAGTACTGGGTGTTTTCTTATATGAACTCTGGCAAAGGCAAAAAGGGATGGGGATGAAAATGGTTTAAAGCACAAGTGCTTCAACTACCATTGTATTGATACTTCTGTGTTTCAGGTTATAATACATGTCCTTAACACAAATCTCATTTTTCGTATAGTGTAATAACAACACTGCTGTTACACAGTGATTGGTATTATAAAATGTGCTGTGAGATAAATGCTGTTACTATGAAAATCCTATTAGCAAGTCCCTATGTACTATACATGCAGGGCAGATTTATTAATATACACTCTATAGTCACTTTCCTGAAAACAGTTTTACCAGCTATGAAATACTATACAATAATGCCATTAATAAATGTATCTAATTGCAGTATATAAAAGTTAAACTTTGAAGAGCTTAAAATGGCTTCTGTGAATGGTGAGATTATTTCAATTAGATGTACTGAACAACGGATATACTATGTTACCCCTTTTTTATACTGCCACATGTAAAATAATAGATCATTAAAGTCTACAATCAGACAGTTAGGCTAATGAGAAAATGCTGGTTCTTTTACAAAAAGTTGTCAGTAGATGGCAATGTGACTATTTTATAAGGCATTTTTATTCCATATGGAACTAACAACTTGAGATCATTCACGTTTTCTACCTAAATTACTGTAATTTCCCCCCCCCCAAAAAGGGTTCCAAGAGCCATTTCAAACTATTCTTTAAATAATTGATAGTTACAAATGAAAAACCAAGCCTAGAATTTCCAAAGTGATCAAAGTTGCTTTAATTTTCTATTGGTCATGGCTGAATAAAAATAATGTTACAAACTACATCATCAATAACCAGGAATTGCAGAACCTCCATTTCAAAATAAAACACTCTTAGCAAATCTATATTGTGCCCTCACTTAGGCACTGTGAGTGACTGGCTATGGCCTGCTGGTGTACTATTTATTACAAGACTCTGAAGATAATGATTACATTGAACATTTTTATTTCATTTTTTCCATCTTTTTTTTAATCCTTTCAGCTCTCTTGTCATCCAAATAAATCATGTTTGTTTTTCTGTTATGTTTAGTGATATTTTATAGAAATACTCACAGGCCCATATATTACATATATGCCTATGTAATAACATACAATATTAAATATACCTGAAAAGTCAAAGCATGCGAGGCAGTCTGCATATACATTAAGAGGCAATGGCATCTGAGTTCATTATAACTTATAAAAAACAAAAAAAGAATAGTATATTCTGGAGAGAAATCCTCAGAATTGAGTTTTGGCAACTGTGGAAATTCTACAATAAAGAAAAATATTTTGAAATTCTTGGAAAATTGTATTAGAAGATACAAAGATAGTATTCAGCTCTACAGAATTATTTTAATCATATTGTGCCTTAAACTTGTGATTCCATATTAGGATTATAAGGGGTAAAGAAAAAGATATATTATCATGAGTGGGATTTTATGAATGTGCAGTGTGCTATAGTAGGGACTCACTGGTCAGTTAAAAACTTGATTAGTAGTCATGGTGTAACCTGAGTTACTGTTTTATCAATAAAGTGAATGAAAGTTACTTTTCAATATCAAATATTTCTTTAGATCTCACTAGTGATTGAAGGTTTACTCTGACTTTGATCCCAATTTGATCAGCAAGGCTCACTAAAATAGGAAAATTCCAATCCTGGGAATACTATTCAGTACAGGATCCCTGAGCCCTAAGTAGCATTGACCCAAAGGAACAAGAACAAATCAGCTCACATCTCAGAAATTCGAATTTTCAAAGTCTGGCTCCTTTTTTTACATAACTCCTTAAAATAGGTTTTCTTGTATGCAAGACAGCAAAAGAGACACAGATGTGTAG
The DNA here is from genome assembly GCF_032405125.1 of Capricornis sumatraensis. Classification (NCBI taxonomy): domain Eukaryota; kingdom Metazoa; phylum Chordata; class Mammalia; order Artiodactyla; family Bovidae; genus Capricornis; species Capricornis sumatraensis. Next base: position 35,011,539 of record NC_091085.1, on the reverse strand, counting down.
AGTGGACTTTTGGACTCAGAGGGAGAGGGAGAGGGTGGGATGATTTGGGAGAATGGCATTGAAACATGTATACTATCATGTAAGAAATGAGTCGCCAGTCTATGTCCAATGCAGGATACAGGATGCTTGGGGCTGGTGCACGGGGATGACCCAGAGAGATGTTATGGGGAGGGAGGTGAGAGGGGGGGTTCATGTTTGGGAACGCATGTACACCCGTGGTGGATTCATGTCAATGTATGGCAAAACCAATACAGTATTGTAAAGTAAAACAAAGTAAAAATAAAAATTTTAAAAAAGAAAAAAAATAGGTTTTCTTGAATATGACAATGGAAAATCCATAAACCACAAATGATTCTTGAATTTGTAATTAGGTATATAACTTAAGAGTAATTTTGCCAGTGGGCAAAAGCAGGGATAATACAGAGAATAAAACATTTTTCTTCTATCAGTAAACATAAAGAAAAACCAAGAATATGAGAATTGTGAGTTTACATTTAATCCAAGGTATTATTGAAGACTATAACATGAGTGTTATTTACTTAGCTATTTATTGAGTTAGCTCAGAGGAAGTGCTCTGAAGAGGTAGGGGACAGGCCTATTCATATATGAATTTTGATGGTTGGGAAATACATGCGTGAAAAGTTAAAGTGTTAGTCACTCATTAGTGTCCATCTCTTTGTGACTCCATAGACTGTAGCCTGGGCTTCCCAGGTTCCTAGTGATAAAGAACCCACCAACGCAGGAGATGCTGGTTTGATCCCTGCCAGGAAGGTGCCCTGGAAGAGGGCATGGCAACCCACACCAGTATTCTTGCTTGGAGAACCCCATGGGTGGAGGAGCCTGGCAGCTATAGTCCATGGGGTCACAAAGAGTCGGACACAACTGAAATGACTGAGCATGCATGCATGCAGACTGCAGCCCACTAGATTCCTCTGTCCATGGAATTCTCCAGGCAAAAATACTGGAGTGGGTAGCCATTCGCTTCTCCAGGGAATCTTCCTGACCCAGGGATCAAACCCAGGTGTCCTGCATTACAGACAGATTCTTTACAATCTGAGCCACCAGGGAAGCCCTAAATACATGCATTAAGTTCAGTTCAGTCGCTCAGTCGTGTCTGACTCTTTGCGACCCCGTGAATCGCAGCACACCAGGCCTCCCTGTCCATCACAACTCTCGGAGTTCACTCAGACTCACGTCCATCGAGTCCGTGATGCCATCTAGCCATCTCATCCTCTGTCGTCCCCTTCTCCTCCTGCCCCCAATCTCTCCCAGCATCAGAGTCTTTTCCAATGAGTCAACTCTTCACATGAGGTGGCCAAAGTACTGGAACTTCAGCTTTAGCATCATTCCTTCCAAAAAATCCCAGGGCTGATCTCCTTCAGAACGGACTGGTTGGATCTCCTTGCAGTCCAAGGGACTCTCAAGAGTCTTCTCCAACACCACAGTTCAAAAGCATCAATTCTTCTGCGCTCAGCTTTCTTCACAGTCCAACTCTCACATCCATACATGACCACAGGAAAAACCATAGCCTTGACTAGACGGACCTTAGTCGGCAAAGTAATGTCTCTGCTTTTGACTATACTATCTAGGTTGGTCATAACTTTCCTTCCAAGGATTAAGTGTCTTTTAATTTCATGGCTGCAGTCACCATCTGCAGTGATTTTGGAGCCCCCCCAAAAAAAGTCTGCCACTGTTTCCACTGTTTCCCCATCTACTTCCCATGAAGTGATGGGACCAGATGCCATGATCTTCGTTTTCTGAATGTTGAGCTTTAAGTCAACTTTTTCACTCTCCTCTTTCACTTTCATCAAGAGGCTTTTTAGCTTCTCTTTACTTTCTGCCATAAGGGTGGTGTCATCTGCATATAACTTTATAATTTTTTATAATTTGAATAACATTAGCCGTTCTCTCTTATGATTAATGTTGAATGAACCTTAGTAGTTTGTATTGTAAGGACAAAAAAATTAAAAGTATGAGGCTTAATTATCCCTGTCAAAAATGGGGGAAGAGATTTTTCATCTACTTCTTTTTCTTGGAGCATTTACCTTAGAAAACTTGCAACCCTAGTACTTTCTTGTCTCTTTGAATGTATGTAAGCCCTTTTGAAAAACAGGCGTTCTGTCTGTTGGCCTTTGGTCAGCTCTTTGGACCAGGAAAGTTTTTGTCAAGAACCTGCAAGCCATTCTTTGAAATGCTAGCATTCAGGAAGAGAGTGCCCCTGTCTCTCACTTTCTATGAGCAAATAGGAACCTAAATTCAAGGTTGTCTCCTGACTCCTAAATGCAAAACCAGCTTTTGTAATAAAATTGAGAAGTTTGTTATTCAATCAGATAAAACTGGCCTTCCCTGGTGGCTCAGATGGTAACGAATTTGCCTATTATGCAGGATGCTGGGGATCCCTGGATCTGGAAGATCACCTGGAAAAGGGAATGGCAATACACTCCAGTATTCTTGCCGTGAGAAATTCCATGGACAGAGGAGCCTGATGGAGTGAGTCTCAAAGAGTTGGACACTTTCACTTTTTCTCAGAAAAAACTAGCTAACACAGATGGTAGATACAATTATCAGGTAAAGTTAGTATGAATAATATGTGACAAATTATGCTGTCAATTCCTCTTACTTGAGGACTAGTTATTCTTTATCTGAAATACTTTGATATATCTTGTCATATCCACTTGGCTGTATGAAACAGTGAGATTTCTTTTTGCCTTTGCAATCGCTTAGCTGATTGCCTGAGATGGTCATTACATTCTGCTGTAATGCTTATTCAGTAATAGAAAAGTTTTCTCTCTCTACAAACTTTGTGGAGAGGATTTCTAGGTTGTGCGAAGATTTTGTTTTTAATTATACTTCCCCTATGGTATTTAACCAGAATTCAAATTTGATTTTCTTGCTTCACATTTTTTTCCTGCCATTGCGACTCAACCTTAACTATTGCTCTTGGCAAGAATCAGATTCCTATATTAGTTACCAATTCCTATTGATATAGCTGCAATTTATCTTCATGATCTTTCATTATTCATTGAAGATAATTGTGTGCCTTATAGCATGCCACTTGTTCCGAATAAAGCAGTCAAGCAAAACATAAAGAGGAAAACTATCAGAGGAATTCTTTTTCTTTTTAAAGTAAGAAAGCAAATCCTTTAGATGAGTTTCCAGATTTTGAAAAATCCGTGAAGTAGTATATGAATTGTTTTAGGCAATAAAAGTAGCTCTGTTTGGCAATATTTGTGGCTAACCCAGGGTTAAAAGTAAGTGTATAATGAAAAAAATACTAGTGAGAATTCTATCATTTGACTTGTGAATGAAATGATATTTTTCATTTAAAATGATTTATGCATATTTCCTATTAAAATAGCATCTTTTTTCAAGGAAAACATGAGAAGACAGGGACAGTGGAACTTCCTGTTGGAGTTGTCACATTAAACTAATAAATTGTGGTGAAACCTATGTATTTTAAAGTATCTTTCCTTCAAATAACCTTGGAGCTGCTCTTTAGTCAATACTTTTATTAGATGTTTCTTCATCTGCTATCACTGAGGAGGAAACAGACAGAACAGACTCCATCTTGAAAGCAGAACTCCATCTTGTCTGGACTCTGGACTTTGAGCTATATGCCCAGTATCTATGAAAACGACATACCAACTGGAAAACTAGGCCCGCCGGATTGAAGAACCCCAGGGCTCATACATTTAGGCTCTCCATTGCCTAAAATAATACCCTAATTATCTGTGTAACCAAATAGAATCATAAATTCTATTATGCTTATTGGGGTATGACCACAGGCCTATTGATAATTGTCCACTGTTAACTACCTAGGCATAAGGCATATGAATCATGGGTTAACTTTGATTGTATCTTTCTCTTCCTTTGTTCAGACTCATTTCAGGGAATTTGAGGAGGTGGGTTTGGGCACATACACTTAGGGTATATAAGGTTTTCACAAAAACTGGTTGGGGTTCTTGGCTAAGAGGAGACTCTGCCTTGGGCCCGCTGGTGTAATAAACTGCACTCCACTATCTGAATTGTCCTTCTGAGTGAGTTTGTTTCCCAGAACGCATGGCTACATCATCAGAGATGTATGTGAGTGAGAAAACCTGTTTTGTGAAGTGATACTATAATAATTATTTTTAAATCCAGTGTCTGGATAGAAGGTCATATATCTTCAGTTTTGCAAGGTTTTCTTAGAAACCAATTAGAATACAAAATTACACCTTCCTTCTATAAATGGCAATGTTTCTACCTTTTAAAAACAGATGATTTTTCTTATTGTAGTAAATAGAATAATAGCTATAAAACATCCATAGTGCTCTAAGTTTTATAATTCTTGCTGTTTTTGTAACATAATTGCCTATAGAGACATAAAGTAAAACCCACTGACTCACCTTCGGAGCTTTAATGGAGTTTGGAAATCAATCTTAAAGCACAGACTTGATTTTTCAAGAAGAGAGAGTTGAGAGAATAGCATATGTAATCTGAGTATTCTTAATATCTGAACTCTATGCTTTCCAGGCCTTCTAGATGATTAGGTGTTGAAGGTTAGATTGGACGTTATTTGAAATACAATTTTCCTTGGACTGGCAATAATACCATAGACTGGCCTAAGACCTCAAAGTCATAAGTTATTATCATTCTGTCTTCAGAAAAGATGTCATTTTATAAAAATCTCTAAGGTTAAAGGAAGACATTCAACTTGCATTAAATATCTTTTACCTCCCTTGTTTGCAGAGAGGTACACAGCAAATTTTCTATTCTCATTTCTTCTGGAAAATTCCATGATGAATTGACTGTGAAACATTACTTTTAGGAAAACTATAAACACTAGTTTATACCCAGTATACTTTTCATCTGTAATTAAGCTTCACTGATGACATTAGTGTTCTATATATTGTACTAGCTCTGTTTGACTCTTAAAATTATACTGTATCAAATTTCTACTATTGAAAATAAAAGCTTCTTCATTTCTTACTATGTTTACTCTGACTTATATATACTCAAAGTTTTAGATGTAGCTTTAATATCAAGTGAAGTTGCTCAGTCATGTCCGACTCTGCAACCCTGTGGACTGTAGCCCACCAGGCTCCTCTGTCCATGGGATTCTCCAGGCAAGAATACTGGAATGGGTTGCCATTTCCTTCTCCAGGGGATTTTCCCGACCCAGGGATCGAACCCAGGTCTCCCATATTGCAGGCAGACACTTTAACCTCTGAGCCATCACGGAAGCCCTTTAATATCATACTGAGGTATAAAAATTGGAAGAATAAATGGAATCACAGTCGTATAGATTTGGGAAGGTCCTAAGAAACTTAGTTGATTTTTTTTTCCTTCAGTGAGAAGTACAATTAGTGTGTAGCACCCTTGAGTCTAAGGAAACTGTTCATATAGCCAAATCTGTTATGCAAGAAATTTTTATTCGCTTATTCTCTCTTACATGGAGTGGAAGTTACTGAAAGCTTCTTTCATAAAGTCAGAGATAGTTAATAAATTACAGCTCTCAGCTTATGACTTTCCTATTTGAGTAAGTAAATTCTTTTATTTTTCTATGATTTTAGTCATGGAAGATAAATACACTTATTTTTCAAGACATATATTAATTTTGAAATAAGATCTTGATTTCTAATCATATTCAGATAGGCATAATTGCATTTCTAGGGAAGTCATAGACATTTTTTAAATTTCCTTTTTTGACTTAAAATATTTTTATATTAATAAAAAAGGATAAACTTAATGCATGCCACCCTAATTTTTTTAACTTTGGTTTTTGGTTTTGTTTTTAGTAAACTAAGTGTACTCTACTGTTTAGATGTTTATTTTGAAAGTCTCTAAGACATTTTTGGGAACAAAATATTTTTTATTTACTAAGAACTGGAGCTACATATTTTATAAGTAGTACTTTTAAATGCATAATTGTTATGATTGCAGATATACAATAAGCATTCTCACTCCAGACTCCTAACAATTTTTTTTTTTTTTTGTAACAGCTTCAACTAAATTTTATGTTCTGATCTTATGGAGGCCAACTTGGTTTTGTATGTCATCAACATGCTATAAACAGTGAAATAATTATTTACTTAGGGTTACCTAACTTACTTTCAAACCAGCCATAATGAAATAAAAAAAGAAACTGGATTGATCAAACTGAACCATAATTAGTATTTTTATGTGTCATGAACTCCATAGCGGAAATTCTTTATACCCCATGGTATTGGGTCCTGAGTTTGTTATAATTCCCCCAGGGCTCCATTGGGAAGGATTTTCAGTTCAGTTCAGTTCAGTTCGGTCACTCAGTCGTGTCCGACTCTGCGACCCCATGAATTGCAGCACGCCAGGTCTCCCTGTCCATCACCAACTCCCGGAGTGCACTCAAGCTCATGTCCATCGAGTCAGTGATGCCATCCAGCCATCTCATCCTCTGTCGTTCCCTTCTACTCCTGCCCCCAATCTCTCCCAGCATCAGAGTCTTTTCCAATGAGTCAACTCTTCGCATGAGGTGGCCAAAGTACTGGAGTTTCAGCTTTAGCATCATTCCTTCCAAAGAAACCCCAGGGCTGATCTCCTTCAGATTTTAAGCAGTTTTAAAAAATTGTTTTATTTGTTCTCTTTCTCTAAAGATAATTGGTGGTTAGTAGGAATGACTGGATACCTGTAATGTCCAAAGCTTAGGAGTAATAAAACATGACGGTATGCTTTTCTAAGATTGGCTATGAAAGGTCCTTGGGTACAGGTATTTGCCTTGGGAGAAAGTAACTGATTAATAGTGCACACCAGAAAGTAGCAGCTGCCTGGCAAAAAAGGAAGTAAGTACTAGAACAGAACATTTTAAGTAATTTAGAGGAATACATCACGGTCCTGGAAACTATATACTGTTTTATCTCTGAAATGGGAATAGATTTAAAAATATATGCAAAAGTATAAACAATAACATTGTTGAAATTTATATCTGAATCAGATATGTATTTCATATGTAATGTTTACATCATGATTTCATTATTACTGTTTCATTTTACATTACTCATCTTAAAGGTCATTATATGTATATTACTGAATATTTTATATAGCTTCCATTCTGATCTGTTAATACATTCATATGGCCAAAGAAAAACCATTCTACCAACTCTAACAAATTTTCACTGTAAAATTTGGAGAAAACTAGCTAAATTTTGCTCAGAAGTAATATCATTAATGACATTGTTTTCTTAAATGTATTGTAGCTGTACAATACTATAGATCCACAATCCATTATCCATCATGCTGCAGTCCAGAAGTATGAAAATCAAAAAATATTTTCGAAGTAATTTTTAACAGACTATTTCCCAAATGGATACCACTGTTTATAGTGTTTATCTCTCTTCATTCATTTCACTGCATATATATTATGGTGTGATTACTGTGTGGAGTGCCAACCCCTGTGTGAGAATTACACAATATATGCACAAAATTAACCTTAAAAAACTGGGTGAATTTTAAATTATGAAGCACATCTAACCCCAAGAGTTTTAGATAAATAATTGAAACTTGTGTTATTTAAACCAAGGTGAGACTTGGAACCCTTCAACTCTGAAGTTGCATATCTTAATGAATTTGTAAACTATCAAATTGTTATTGAAGGTCATATGGAGAAATAAGATGTTAAACCTGGAAGTAGTTAGAAATCACATTCTCAGCAAAAGAAACTGCTGGTCTTGCAAGTATCAATAAATTATTTTGTTCAAAATCATGCAGCCAATAAGCCAACAATGAAAGGACTGAACGCAACTCTCCATGCTACTAGTATCTCCTGTAAATGAAAAATGAAAAGTAAAGGTGGAAAACTTGGTATGGTAGTGAAAGATTGTTGCTGAACCATGAAAGATACCAGGATTCTTGTCCTCCAGAGGAGAAGAATTCAATCCAGGGCCAGAGACAAGGCTTGATGGCTCATAGCTTTTGTATAATAAAGTTTTAATACGCAGAGTGCAGGCGGCTGTGATGATGCGCAGAGTGCAGGTGGCTGCGACGACCCGCAGAGCGTGGCCGAGAGGAGCTACCCCCCGACCGAGGTCAGGGGCAGCAGCTGAAAGTAGTTATCCCGCGTCTGAGGTCAGGAGCAGCAGCCTTAAAAAGCATCACCACGAACAAAGCTAGTGGAGGTGATGGAATTCCAGTTGAGCTGTTTCAAATCCTGAAAGATGATGCTCTGAAAGTGCTGCACTCGATATGCCAGCAAATTTGGAAAACTCAGCATTGGCCACAGGACTGGAAAAGGTCAGTTTTCATTCCGATCCCAAAGAAAGGCAATGCCAAAGAATGCTCAAACTACCGCACAATTGCACTCATCTCACACTCCAGTAAAGTCATGCTCAAAATTCTCCAAGCCAGGCTTCAGCAATACGTGAACTGTGAACTTCCAGATGTTCAAGCTGGTTTTAGAAAAGGAACCCGAGATCAAATTGCCAACATCCTCTGGATCATGGAAAAAGCAAGAGAGTTCCAGAAAAACATCTATTTCTGCTTTATTGACTATGCCACAGCCTTTGACTGTGTGGATCACAATAAACCGTGGAAAATTCTGAAAGAGATGGGAATATCAGACCACCTGATATGCCTCTTGAGAAATCTGTATGCAGGTCAGGAAGCAACAGTCACAACTGGACATGGAACAACAGACTGGTTCCAAATAGGAAAAGGAGTATGTCAAAGCTGTATATTGTCACCCTGCTTATTTAATTTATATGCAGAGTGCATCATGAGAAACGCTGGACTGGAAGAAACACAAGCTGGAATCAAGATTGCTGGGAGAAATATCAATAACCTCAGATATGCAGATAACACCACCCTTATGACAGAAAGTGAAGAGGAGCTAAAAAATCTCTTGATGAAAGTGAAAGAAGAGAGTGAAAAAGTTGGCTTAAAGCTCAACATTCAGAAAATGAAGATCATGGCATCTGGTCCCATTACTTCATGGGAAATAGATGGGGAAACAGTGGAAACAGTGGCAGACTCTATGTTTTGGGGCTCCAAAATCACTGCAGATGGTGACTGCAGCCATGAAATTAAAAGACGGTTACTCCTTGGAAGGAAAGTTATGACCAACCTGATAGCATATTCAAAAGCAGAGACATTACTTTGCCAACAAAGGTCCAAGGTCCGTCTAGTCAAAGCTATGGTTTTTTCCAGTGGTCATGTATGGATGTGAGAGTTGGACTGTGAAGAAAGCTGAGCTCCGAAGAATTGATGCTTTTGAACTGTGGTGTTGGAGAAGACTCTTGAGAGTCCCTTGGACTGCAGGGAGACCCAACCATTCCATTCTGAAGGAGATCAGCCCTGGAATGTCTTTAGAGGGAATGATGCTAAAGCTGAAATTCCAGTACTTTGGCCACCTCATGGGAAGAGTTGACTCATTGGAAAAGACTCTGATGCTGGGAGGGACTAGGGGCAGGAGGAGACGGGGAGGACAGAGGATGAGATGGCTGGATGGCATCACTGACTCGATGGGCGTGAGACTGGGAGTTGGTGATGGACAGGGAGGCCTGGCGTGCTGCAATTCATGGGGTCACAAAAGTCAGACATAACTGAGCGCCTGAACTGAACTGAAAAGAGATAGAGAAAGCTTCTGACATAGACATCAGAAGAAGGCAGAAAGAGTGCCCCCTCACTAGTGTTAGCAATGGAGTTATATACTTTTTTATTATTTATTACAGTGAATCAAATGAATCTCTGGAGGTTGTAAAGAGCTTACTAGATCCACTCCCATAATTTACATTTTAAGATAATAGGATTAGCCAGATGGTTTTTTCCAAAAACTGTCCTCAAGCAGGATACATTATTGTTATATAAAACTAAGGAACGTAGAGGGGAAAAAAATGTTTTTCCTTTCCTCCTCCTTGAGAATCCAGACCCCTCTCTCCTTGGGGACCCCCGGACTTCTTATCAACCTGCCTAGGAATTGACTCTCTCAGTAGCAGCAGGCAAAAATTGTGGTGAGATCCTGCAATTTAATTGGGGAAATGGTGCTGGGGCAGTTGGATATCCATATGGAAAAAAACGGTTTTTGACCTCTACCTCACATTATACACAAAAATCAATTCACGATGAATCATGGTCCTGAGTGAAAAAAAATCAATAAAGCCATGAGAAGAAAACATAGGAAACTATCTTTCTAACTTTATTATAGACACAGATTTCTTAAGTAGAATTAAAAAAAGCACTAACCATATAAGGAAGACAAAGGATAATCTGGACTTTAAAAAACCCACCAAATTTCTTTTTATAAAGTGACACAATAGAGAGAGGGCATTGCAAAACATGGATAGGTAAAAAAAAAAAAAAAAGAAGTCTGACAAATACATCAGGAATATATAAGGAACTGCTACCAATCAATAAGAGAGATAAACCATCATATTAAAACACACACAGTTGAATTCACTTCACAAGAAAAGTTATCTAAAAAAAAAGAAAGCAAATAAAAAAGACCTCCCAATGTTAATCACCAAAAACCTGCAAATTAAACCAAAATGAGATAGCACTACATACACTCATATTGGGAAATTTAAAAAGACAAATAATATCAAGTTTTGTCAAGCTTGTGGAGAAACTGGAACATGGCCTCACTCCAGACTCACTCTGGCAGCATAAATAGGTACAATAACTTTGGAATACTGGAAATATTTGCTAACTCTAGCTATACATGGATAGATTTCACAGATTTTATAGTGAGTGAAAGAAAAAAAAAACAGGCCTACAGGGGACCTACTGAATGATTTGAGTTATATGAAGTTCAAGACTCACTGAGAATAATCAGTTAAAATAGTGGTTGCCCGTTGTGGAATCCAGACTCGCAATACACACTTCGCAGTGTGGAGTACAGTTTATTATGTCAGCAGGTCCAAGGCGGATCGGTCCCCAACAAGGACTTTGATGTTTCTGAGAGTTTTATACCCCCACTAAGTGACCAGTTGCATGTTAGCAACTTTTTGATGTATATGATTGAGTTTTACAACAAGCAGGTGCTAGGAGAACAAGCAATTAAGTTTAAAGCAGGGAACAATGATTCTACACAATGGGAGGGATGTCTCCATGGTTAATCTAACAAGGGCAGCCTGACCTCAACTACAATCTCCATTTGCCATCTATCAAGTCTCCAGGAGACCTGATTTTCCTTAGGATCAGTTTCCTCATTCTTGGGAGAGTTCAAACTCAGTACACATCCTGTCTTTAAGATGGATGACAGGCTTCAAGATGGAGTCTCTCCTGCTTTTCTCATAGTGGCCCCAACAGCCCTGGAAAACACATAGATTGGGAAGCCAATCAAGGAAAACTTAGGAGGTAATGAAAATGTTCTATATTTTGATTTGTGATTAAGTGGGTATGCATGGAGAAGACTCTTGAGAGTCCCTTGCACTGCAAGGAGATCCAACAAGTCCATTTTGAAGGAGATCAGCCCTGGGATTTCTTTGGAAGGAATGATGCTAAAGCTGGAACTCCAGTACTTTGGCCACCTCACACGAAGAGTTGACTCCTTGGAAAAGACTCTGATGCTAGGAGGGACTGGGGGCAGGAGGAGAAGGGGACAACAGAGGATGAGATGGCTGGATGGCATCACTGACTCGATGGACGTGAGTCTGAGTGAACTCCGAGAGTTTGTGATGGACAGGGAGGCCTGGCGTGCTGCGATTCATGGGGTTGCAAAGAGTCAGACACGACTGAGTGACTGAACTGAACTGAACTGAACTGATATGTTCAAACCCCTCCTGGAGCTGCAACTTTAAATGAATAACATAAAATACTATGTTTATAATGTACCTAAATAAATAGGTGGAAAAAATGCAGTGGAAACTAAGTTCATTTCAATTTAAAGTTCTAGAATATAATTCAAAGAGGAAATGGTACCTGAACTAAGCATTCATTAGATAAATGATCATTATACTTCTATTCACCAGTCATTTATTAGGTATTAAGAACACCTAGAAGATAACACAGTTGACACCCTCAAGGAGCTTAGACTGGCGGTCATAGATGGTGAATAAATTGCCTGTGTATAGAAGGGAAGATTATACCAGGCTAGACAAATGGGCTATAGTAGGGAAGCATGGGAGTGCATGAATTATTTATATTTTTAATTTCTTACTATATAAGAAATGAAAAATAGTTCAGTTTTATGGAGCATAATTGCATTGAATAATATGATAATCCCAAATCCAAGTTTCTCTACCTTTTGTAGAAATAAATTCATTGTCCTTCTTTGTCTTTTTTCCTTTTTCCTTCCTTGCTTTTTTATATTCCCTTTCTTCCTTTTACTTGTTTCTTTTTTCCAATAAATCTACATTGAATAAACCCAAATCACATGAATTATACACTTTGATAGACTCATTATATTAATATTATAATCATCTCTCATTTGTATCAACTAGAAAGAAAAAGTTTAACAGGATTCTAATTTCCTAAGTAATCAACCTACCACAAACTGCCACATTGGGTTTCAAAGAGTGATATGCAAAAGGTATTTGGAGATAATAATTCAAGTTTCATTATTTTTTTCACCCTGAACTCCAATGCAAAGCTCTTATCCCTACTGTATCAATGTGAGATGTACAGTAGTGGGCTATGATGATTCTTTTTTACAGTCTGACTTGTCTTTGGTTTCTTTCCTCCAAGCCCATACTCTAATTCTAATCTCATGGAAAAATTATTTATTTTTTTCCCGTTGAGGTCTAGGACAAGATTGGCACACACTCATTTAACCCCAGGCCTTCTTAGAACTGGAAAAGCCTTCATATCACAAAACATCACAGCTAAATGGTTGCTAGAAACACTATGAAGATGGAGATATTTGGATTCTAAGGCCAATTCTCCTACCTGCTTGACCTTGAGAATGCTGTTTACTGTCCTGATCTTCAGTTTCTTCTTTGGAAACCACTGTTGCATTTACGGCAACCATTGTTTAAAGTGTTCAATAGACACTCATTTAATGCACAAAACAATGGGGGAAAAGGGCGGTTATTTTTTACTTCATTTTACAAATGAAAAACCCAAAGAAAAGTCAGCTTAACTATTAGTACCTTGCCAAGGTCCATAACTTGTGACATAGAGATCATTTTGAAACCTAGTCTGGGTCCAGAGTCCACATTTTTCATGACTACTATTAAATAATGCTTTAAGATAACTGGTATTGAAAATAACAATAGTACCTCCTCCTGGACTTATTTCAAAGATACACTCAACACATGTAAAGTTCTCAGTTCTTAGCCTATAGTAAATATTCAGTTTAGGGTGGTTCAGTTCAGTTAAGTTCAGTCGCTCAGTCGTGTCCAACTCTTTGCGACCCCATGAATCGCAGCACGCCAGGCCTCCCTGTCCATCACCAACTCCCGGAGTGCACTCAAGCTCACGTCCATCGAGTCCGTGATGCCATCCAGCCATCTCATCCTCTGTCGTCCACTTCTCCTCCTGCCCTCAATCCCTCTCAGCATCAGAGTCTTTTCCAATGAGTCAACTCTTCGCATGAGGTGGCCAAAGTACTGGAGTTTCAGCTTTAGCATCATTCCTTCTAAAGAAATCCCAGGGCTGATCTCCTTCAGAATGGACTGGTTGGATCTCCTTGCAGTCCAAGGGACTCTCAAGAGTCTTCTCCAACACCACAGTTCAAAAGCATCAATTCTTCAGTGCTCAGCCTTCTTCACAGTCCAACTCTCACATCCATACATGACCACCATTCTCAAATGCAAAAATAATAATACTATCATTTTCTAATGAGGGTTAAATAAAATGATGAATATAAACAACTCAGAAATTAATAAATAATGACCAATAATAATTATTGTCATTATTATTTTACCAATTATAAAGGTGGCTTCCCAGGTTGCTCTAGTGGTAAAGGATTTGCCTGCCAATGCAAGAGACATAAGAGATATGGGTTTGATCCTCAGGTGGGGAAGATTCCCTGGAGGAAGGTATGGCAATCCACTCAGTATTCTTGCCTGGAGAATCCCATAGACAGAGGAGCCTAGCAGGCTACTAGGCCTAGTGGGGCCATAGAGTTGCAAAGAGTCAGACAGTAGTGAAGTGATTTAGCACCTACACAGAGCTATAATGGGCAGTCTTGAAACAAAGTTCACAAGAGGGAATCCAGACAGGTGTCACTTCCACTTCCTGGGCAGTATTGGAGCAAGGCTTACTTCCCTAGCTTGCAGCAGTGGCAGTCAAAAGGAAAAAACACAAAACGAAGGGAATCCAAACTGAGCTCATTATATGAATTTAGAAGGAATTACTCTTTCACTTCCACCTGAAGCATCTATCCCCCATGACTACGGCCTCATAATGCTCTTGATCTATATCGTTATTATTATACTTGGAGGGGTGACAGGGTAGGCAGTAAGCACCCTTTAGTTGTTGAAGTGTTTCACTAACTGGGAGAAAGAAATTATTTTTGCAGTTTCACAAGCAGAAGACACTGGGAGAATGCTTTATGCTACCGGCAAATCCAGTCATTCAAGCCCCAATTATATCTTTTACTTACAAATCTAGTGTTAAAATAACTTTCTAGGTCCAAGAGAGTGGTGTTCCTGGCCAGGGTCCATGTCAGCAAATGGAAACTTGCATACTTTTCTGTACCTGCAAACACTCCACTCGAACAGAGTGAAAGGATTTCAATCTAAAATGATAGGAAATGGAGAATCTGAGGCATGTGCTCTCAGAAAAAGGAACCTTAAGAACTGAGATTAATTTTACGTAAATTCTTGATTTACAGAAGACAGAAACTTAGCTCCTGAACCATGAACATCTGCCAAGAACCTCTCCCCATCCTCAGGCCAATAAACTAACTGCCTGGACTATGGCTGGACTCTCCCTGGCTTGCACTCCTTGCTCCTAAATGCAGCCCACGTCAACCTTCAATGGAGGTTTCCAGGTGGCTCAGGGGTAAAGAATCCGCCGGCCAATGTAAGAGACTCAAGAGAGGATGGCTGGATCCCTGGGTTGGGAAGATCCCCTGGAATAGGAAATGGGAACCCCCTCTAGTATTCTCGCCTGGAAAATCTCAGGGGCAGAGGAATGTGGCTCGCTACTGTCCTTGGGATTGCAAGGAGTCTGACAGGAAACACAGCTCTCAATGGATTTTCCCAAAGGTTAGTACAGCAGGTTTTGCTGATTGCAGACCCACCATCACACAGAATGAATTTCTACTTCTCGAATCGTATTTCGTTAAAAAAAAAAAAAAAAAAAAAAAAAAGAAGTATACTTTGGAACAGGCCCTCACTAAATGATTACTAAATGAGTAAATAAATAGGTCCCCCAAGTTTATTACTGAAACTAAAGACTGAAGAAGTAGGGTCTTTTTTTTTTTTTTTTTTTTAATTGCCCTAAGAATTTGAGAATGTGGTCAGTCACTTCAGTCCTTTAGGACTCTTTGCAACCCCATGGACGGTAGCCTGCCAGGCTTCTCTGTCCCTGGGATTCTCCAGGCAAGAATACTGGAGTGGGTTGTCATACCCTCCTCCAGGGGATCTTGCAGACCCAGGCATCCGGCGGGAATTTCCTGCACTTCCTGCACGGCAGGCAGATTCTTTACCCACTGAGCCAACTGGGAAGCCCCCAAATTTGAGACTAAATAGATCCAAAAGTGAAAATTTTCTTCTTCACTCTAAGTACTTTGGTAACATATGCAAACCGATGGATACAACGTCTGCATTCTAGTCCCTTTCCCTTTTTTAAAAAAAATGAATTTCCACGCCGCTCTGCCCCAGCATGCGCTGGGAATCCCGCCGCCAGGTGTTCAGCATGCGCAGTCACGGGCTCGCCGGAACTTTGTCCGCGGCTTGTGGAGCGAAGGGCTTGGGCGGAAGTTTGAGGAGAACCTGCGTCAACTGTGATGAGAACCCTAGCGGATGGACAGTGACCCCTTCATTTTTAAAAATGTCTCACTTGGCAGAGTACTGTGACACCAAGAGGAATTTAATGAAATTTCATTATGTATGGGGGGAAAAAAAAAGTACTTTCTATCAGTGAAGAAACAGCACGCCAGAGGAGTGTGGAGAAGCCCTGAGTGTCTCAAATCAGCCAAAAGCTCAGATGGGCCTAGGCAGGGAGGATGACATTTCACCTACGAAGGGTAAGAAACTCCATTTGTGTCTCATGTTCCTTTCTACTTGGTGCTGGGACTAGACTTATTATATGATAACTCTTCTGGAAGTAAAATCTTAAGTATTTTAACAGAGTTCGTCTGCTACTGCTAACCCTTATTTTTTGTTGTTTAATCGCAAGGTGCTTCTGACACATCTAATCCAAAGTGCTCATTAAATACCAGCAGTAAAAGCTTTAACATCAATCATGCAGAAACTATTTGGATATGACGAATTATTTTTTATTATTATATAAATTTATTAAAAGCACAATTTCATGGCCAAGGAATTTAAATCAGATGAACCAATTTATACTTACGTAAACAAATATCATAGGAATTACATAAAAAATTAAACATCACCAGAATCAAAGTTACATCTCTTGCACATGGAACTAAAAGATTATATATTATTTTTTCTACCAAATGTTTGTCACTGTTTATAGATATAAATTAGTTAATCCTTGTGATTTAAAACTCAATTAAACTTTAGGATATTTTCTTGTTTTAAAATTTAATATAAAGTGATAAAGATATATGCAAAGAAAAATTAGTTATAATATGAAAATTTTAATGAATTTTCTTTGCTCTCATATAAAAATATAGACTTAAATATATCAAAATTGCAACACTTGGCCTCCTTCATTTACTTCATCAGTTATATTTGTGGCCCAGTAATCCAATCTTGAGTCACTTTTCTAATTTATGTATGTAATTTAAGTTTAAAATTTGCCTAGTGGCTATTTCAATACTTGTCACTTCATGAATTGTAAGGTAATATATTTACATGAAAAGAAAGATGATAAGTCAGTGGTATGAATCATTATATTAAGGTCGTAATTATGAGCCATTAACTTACATTCTTTTGAAAAGCTTTCAGAATCCCTAATACAGTTCAGACTTACAAGATTTTTTGTAGATGGAACTCTTCTGTCCCTAGAGTTGCCTTTTACAGACTTGATTGTAAATTTCTGTTCCATACAATGCCATATTACCTTTTAAAATAGAAAAGCAGATGAAATCTATTATTATTTGTTATTATTATGTTTTTAACTTTATTTGGCTGTCTCATTCTTAGTTGTGACATGTGGGATCTAGCTCCCTAACCAGGGATCCAGCCCAGGCACCCTGCATTGGAAGCATAGAGTCTTAGCTACTGGATCACCAAGGAAGTCCCCAAATCTATTATTATTAATGATTTAGGTTGGCTTAATTTGGAGGTTATTCCTTAGAGTTCAATTACATGAGTTAAGTTATTTTAACTGTTTGTTTACAGAGATATATTGAAATACAACATTACCTTCCCCCACTAAGGGAGTAAATTTTTAATAAATAGGTATCAGGACCAGATTTTGGTTCCTGTCTTAAGAAAGATGCATGTTGGATTTTAGTTTGAGATTTAGGATACTTTTAAACAAAATGATATCAAACATTGAACTATGATTTGAAACTGTCCACATCAGTACCAGCTCTTATGTATGAAACACTTTATAGTCTATCTTCTCTTTCTAATTTATTTGACTTGCTATATTCTAGTGATATGGAAACGCCACACAATACCCAAAATCAGGGAATAGTTTAGGTGCTGATATCATTATTTTCTCAGAATCATTGCTTGTTACGATCATCTCTTTTCTAGTTCAGTTCAGTCGCTCAGTCATGTCCGACTCTTTGCAACCCCATGGATTGCAGCATGCTAGGCTTCCCTGTCCATCACCAACTTCTGGAGCTTACTCAGACTAATGTCCATCAAGTTAGTGATGCCGTCCAATCATCTCATCCTTTGTTGTCCCCTTCTCCTCCTGCCTTCAGTCCTTCCCAGCATCAGGGTCTTTTCCAGTGAGTCAGTTCTTTGCATCAGGTGGCCAAAGTATTGGAGCTTCAGCTTCAGCATCAGTCCTTCCATTGAATGTTCAGGACTTATTTCCATTTTGGATGGACTGGTTTGATCTCCTTGTCCTCCAAGGGACTTTCAAGAGTCGTCACCAACACCACAGTTCAAAAACATCAATTCTTTGGCGTTCAGCTTTTTTTATAGTCCAGTTCTCACATCCATACATGACTACTGGAAAAACCACAGCTTTGACTAGACAGACTTTTGTTGGAAAAGTAATGTCTCTGCTTTTTAATATGCTATCTGGGTTGGTCATAGCTTTTCTTCCAAGGAGCAAGCATCTCTTAATTTCATGGCTGCAGTCACCATCTGCAGTGATTTTGGAGCCCCCCAAAATAAAGTCTCTCACTGTTTCCAATTTTTCCCCATCTATTTCCCATGAAGTGATGAGACCGGATGCCATGATCTTAGTTTTCTGAATGTTGAGCTTTAAGCCAACATTTTCACTCTCCTCTCTCACTTTCATCAAGAGGCTCTTTAGTTCTTCTTCACTTTCTACCATAAGGGTGGTGTCACCTGCATGTCTGAGGTTATTGCTATTTCTCCCAGCAATCTTGATTCGTGCTTCTGCTTCATCTAGCCCGGCATTTGACATGATGTACTCTGCCTATAAATTAAATAATGAGGGTGATAATATACAATCTTGACGTACTCCTTTCCCAGTTTAGAACCGGTCTGTTGTTCCATGTCCAGTTCTAACTGCTGCTTCTTGAGAGGCATACAGATTTCTCGGGAGGAAGGTCGAGTGCTCTGCTATTCCCATTTCTTTAAGAATTTCCACAGTTTGTTGTGATCCACACTGTCAAACCTTTGGTGTAATCAATAAAGCAGAAGTAGATGTTTTTCTCGAACTCTTTTGCCTTTTTGATGATCCAACTTTTTCTGCTTTCTATATCACATTCAAACAGGGAAATGGCTTACACTCAGTTTTAATAATGTTAAACTAAAAGACAAAAACAGTCTTGAATTCAAAATAGGCTCCTTCATCTTATCTAATGCTAGAAGATTGTATTTCTGAAATTTTTGGGGGACTTATTTAATTGTCCCCCCAAATGTTTGTAATATAATGTTTGTTCAGGCTTTGTGTTAATAATACCAAAATGATCTAGTATGAAGTAAGGCAGACTCCTTCCCTGGACTGCTTTAAAAAATTAATGGCAGGGAGATGATTTACCATTTTGGGGTGTCCTTGGTTATAGCTACATTTTATACTCATCATTACACCATAAATGTTCTGATTATGCAGTCTCATAGTATGATGACCCTGTGATGTGGTGGACAGAGAACTTGATTACAGGTAAGAGCTTGTTCCAGTCTCAACTCTGTTACTAAAAGTTATGAGAGTTAGTTTCTCAATCTATAAAGCACACATTTTAAAAAATTCTAGAGTGGTTTTTCATCATCTAAAAATTTTCTTCCACCTCAAGTTTTCTTTTATTTTAGAATTGTTTCCTTGAGTACAAAGTATTGAATTCATATAAACATGGCAAGTGCTTCCTTTGTATTGTTTAAAAACAAGTAAACCAAATGTTAGTTCTAATCCCTATAATGAGAATTTATGTCCAATATTAATTATTCCTTTGTTTTATGTTAATTAAATGTACACTTTCATTGGTAGCAGTAGTAGAAAGAACTGCTAATTTAGTTTCTTTCCTCTTTTTAATTAGCATATTTACATAAAAGAGAAACTATATAGTGGCACAATAAAGGCATAATATTTCAATTTGGTGTAAGTAAATATATGCAACTCCATATATCTTGTTCACTTAGGATAAATATACTATATTAGGTTTCAGGTTAATCAAAAAGCAAAGTGATGTTGAAAGGTTAATTCATATGCTTTTATTATGTTAGTTTTAGTAAGGCATGAAAACAGTATTAATAATTTAAGAATATATTTCTTTATGAAACTAAGCACTTTTAAATTGAATTACTCTAGTGGAACACTGACTAAAAATTTGTTCTCTAAACACTTCTTAGTATCTAACACATCTTAGTGTTAACACATTTTGCAAAAATATTTAATGATTTTGTTAATATGTAAAATTTGGTTGCATGTAAATATCAAAAAGTATTGAATTTAGCTTGCAGGGTTATTTGTAATTATTTCTAGCTGGGTATACAGGTGGATATTATGGAGGTTGGTAAGTATTTCAAGTCAAAAAGAAAAGCTAGTGGAGTTTTATTACACCTTCAGCCTATGGGACGTCCTCTCTGGGAAGATATAGTGCTGTCCTAAATGTCTACACTCATCATTTTTCATTTAGTTGATTTTTTTTAGAGAAAAATCTCATCTTAAATCTCAAATTATGTTGTGTAGGCCATGTGTAGTAAACTCTTGCCCAGGTGTCCCAAATTCATGACAGAAGACCCAGTCTCTTCTGCATCTGCATTTAGCTGCTCTTTTCATGGCCCCTGGGGCACACATGTCTTAAAATCAGGCTTTCTCCCATGGCATTCCTTCTGGGTAGAGCACGTTCCTCCCCTCTACTCACCCTTTAAATAGTTTAATATGATTTACTTTCCAAAGTTTACCTGCAACATTCTGGCCCCATCTGTACCTTCCATTTTCTAGACCGCCCTCCAATCCAGGTGATAATTATTAAATGATTGTCATCTTTGTGTTGGAGTCAGTCATCCTTAAAGATAAGTTTCAGGCGGGCATGGATTTTGTTAAGTTTGCTGTCATTTAGATTGTTACTTGATACTGATTGAATTTTTTAAATGAATAAGTGTCTCTTTTCCTTGAGGCTAAGCTCCATTCTCTGTAGAAAGATTTTCTTTTACATACTAGAAAGTTGTTAGACTTGGAGGCTTCAGGCAAATATTAGGTGGTTTAACTCTCTGACCAGAGATTTCCTGAGGATATTTTTGATTATGAAATACATGAAATAGTTGTAAACCTGTATCTTGCTCCTAGGGGAAAAAAAATTAAAAGAGAGAAAAGAAAAACAAAAACGTGATGATTATGTGTCCAGAAACACCACAAATTACATTGCTCTTCCGAGGAGACAGTTGTCTTATTCCTAATTATCTTTTTGAAATTCACCAGAGTGAAAATAAGTACTTAATAGAACCAGATAATACTTTGAGTTTACAGATGGAATACTTGGTACAGCATATATTCTTTTTTTCTTAGATTTCACACTCTTGCAAAAACCTAGGGACAAGTGCTAAGTCATTTGATTTATTTAACTCTGAATTTCTTTGCTTTAGGATTATAAATCAGACTCTTATTGTCACTTTAATGTAGAAAGTGTTCTTTTGTGTTCATAATGTAGATCAAGATGTGATTTAAGTCGAATCTTGTCAAGGTAACTCCTTTTTAAACCATGAGAAGAGACTTGGCTGTAGCCCAAAACTAATGGGAGTCATATTTTGTAATAAAAAGCAATATGTTAGTAATAGAGGCTTTCCTGCTTCTTGCAGTCTCCACAAGCACAAATTCTTGTCAGTTTTCACAGCTAATGCATTTTTTGTCAAGTCATAAGCACTTTTAAAAAGCCTCTTAATATTGTGGAAGACAGAAATTCTAATTTTCTGAAGGAAGCAGTGAAAATAGAGATCTTAGCCTGGAGGAATAAGATATAAGATGCCTGACTATCAAAGGAATCCCATTTTGAAAAGAGACCCATCAGAGAGTAGAGTAGTGTGAATATAGAATTGAACAAACTTTCAAATTGAACATAAAGGGGTGTCGTATTGCCAGTACTTTTCCTCTTCCTCACATTTTATAAAGGGATCCTTCAACTGATCAAATGGCAAAAGATGACAAGAAGTAATTTATATTGTTCACATCTACTATTTAATGACTCCTGGGAGAGAAATGAAAGCTAATTTCACTTGTGTTTGCATGTACTACAGACACTTGTCACACATGGCTTGTAGCTCTTGTAAGGCCACTTGTCTGTAATGTAGAGTTAGATATTGATGTGAAATTATAGCAAAAGTTTCAGGAAAGCTAGTTACTTACACTTTTAACTTCTGTGACTGCCAGTGTGAGAAAACCAAAGATGTGTAAAATAAACACCAGTGTGAACAATTAAGTCACTGGTGGGGGGGAAGTTCATTTTTAAAAATACTGATTACATTAAGAAGTTATCCGCCTAGAATAGCAAGCCGATTTTATTTATTAAACTTACAAATTTAATGAAAAGGAAAGGCTGAATCCATTTACAATTGTACATTAAGGAAACTCACTTTATTCTTCAGTTTTTACGTAGTATGTGACATGTCCAAAGCCCTTATTTGCCTCTGAACTTTACAGGTTTTCAGAGTTTCAACATTTCAAGGACATTCATGTAGCTTCTCTTTAATATTTAGTTTTGAATTATGCAAATCCACTATGTTCACATTATTCCTGTCTTCATGTGGTCTTCCTTCATGAGGTTGTCACACATGGAGGTGAATAGTATTCTTTGATGTCAGTGTGGCTTTCTTTAAGAAGTATCATCAGTAGATTAGTACATGTGATCTTTTTCCTTTGCTCTTCTATGCTTTAGCATAAATTTATTATGTCACAAATGTCTTTCTCTTTTGTTTTCTCCTTAATTGTGTGATGATAATATTCTTTATTTACATGACCAAATTTCAAATAGAAATTAAGCTGCTTTGCATATTGTAATAAAATCCTCTCACTTTCTTCTTCACAGATTGGTTTGTAATCTGTTCACCAGGTGAAAACCCTGAAATTAAAAAAAAAAAAAGTAAATGGTAAAATCAGGATATTAATATAGGTCTTATAACTGTAGTGGACTTTTCCCCCTCACAAAGTTAGTTCAAATTATTTTATATATAAAACTACAAAATTTTCTTAGGATTATGAGCTTAGTAACTAAAGTAGCTCTAAGTATTAATAAGAGTAGTAAAGTTAAGTCTTAAAGTTAATTCCTAAAATAATGCCCATGTATGCCTTGTTACTTTCTTTTTTAAGAAATGTTGTTCCCGATAAAACATTTCAGTAGAACCCGAAACTTGACCTTTGCCTTTCACTTAGTTTTTCTTGAACACAACTAGAGATTATATGCAAAAGAAAAAAAAAAAATGTTTTAGATAAAGAACCTTTTTTTAGAAACAGTTTCATTCACTACAAGTCTGTTACTGGGATACATAATATCACTTCAATAGTCCTAGATTATTATATTTAATGTCTGAATTAGGTCATTTCAGTCAGATTTAATTGCTTATATTACCTTGCAATTTAAAATTATTTAATTGTTCTATTCTGTAATTCTTCAGACTGTTTTAAATTGACAGTTTTTGTCCTTGATATCAGTACCTATTATTAAAATTCATTAATTTTTTAGAAAAGAAGGTTGCTCTTTTTGATCCATATAGTAAAAATGGAGAACTGTGTAAATCACTCCATTAAGATCATTTAGTAAAATGGGAGACTGTCATTCACTGAAATTTTTTTGTCTTAAACTATTTTAACATGGATTTGCTGTCTGTTAATCTTCTCCCTGTGTAATCTCATCTACTTCCAATGGATTCAGCTACCAGAGGGAGGCTGAGAACTGTTGAACTCCCATTTTCAATCTAGAAACTGTCCTTAGCTACAAATTATATAACCCCTGCCCCGCTAGATCTCCCTACTTAGAAGTCTTAAAGACTACTTAAACTAATAAGACTCAAGGCCCCTCTCTATACTCTTGAACAGCCCCTCCCTCTGTTATAGGTCTCATGCAAAGAGAACACATTCTCCTTGACTCCTCCCTCCTCCTTCAGTTTATCACCAGATTGTATTGATCATACCCTTCTCCATCCTGTCACCTTCTCCTGATTACCACTGCTGTCACTGTAGACCACAGAACCACTTCGTTTTATTATTGAGACTAGAGATAGTCTTGGCCATCCTTCCTAATTCCTGATGCCATTTATAAAAAGTTCCCAATACTTAAGATAGATAATAAGTATTATTAAAATATTGTCTCTGTCCGCCTCTTAGAATTCATCTCTCATTCCTGTCGACTTCTACATCTTTGTGTACTTCAGATCAATCAGACTTACTTCAGTTGTTTCTTTACGTACCTTCTCTTTTCACACCTAGTCATCACAACAGGAAATTGCTTCTTCCAGAAGCTCCTCATCCTCACATACATACGTTTACACCATCCTTTCTGTATTATCTGAGATGTCACTTCCTTTGTTCATCTCCCCAGAGAAGATTAGGTACCTCAGTATATGATTTCTTTGTACCTTCTTTTAGGGCACTCATCAAAATTATAATCATGTGTTTATTACCTATCATTTCCCCTAGAATTTAAGTTTACTTAGGGCATAGACCATTTTAAATTTACTTAGGGCATAGACCATTTTATTTCTTCTGCTGAATTCCTTGTATCTATCATAGGTCACTAACTGACAAAGAATGAATGCAGTGATGGTATGAGTATTTATTGAGTAAGTCAGTATCATTTGATTCTTGATTAATTTCCCATATTCATTTCTGAAACCATCCTGCCATCAACTTTGTGGACAAATATGTAGTTACACATTTATATCCAAATCCTACTATGCAAAATAGAATTCAGTCAAGACAAAACAATTCCTTTATCTTGGGTCAATTATTAGATTTCTTTCAATCCTGCCATTCAGTCAGTGATAAATTTGGCTTTCAAGAACTGGCAGCCTTCTATAAAGCACATTTTATTTCCTTTATAGTAAAGCTATCCTTTATAAGTTATTTGTCAAATATTATTATAATTAATGAAATTGGCAGAGTATGTCAGTCTAAGACCTAAAGATTTCAGAAACCAAATCACAAAGTTTAAACCTCATAAATTGAAGTCCCACCTAAATAGCCCACCTTGATTCCCCTTATTTTTTAATGACAGCAGATATATTAGTAAGACTCTTCATTATTTAGAACAAGTCAGAATTGATTACATTTGAAAGTTTTAATTACATTCTTAGGGGATTTTGGCATTATATGTTAATTAAAAATATACATTTTCATATTACAGAACTACGATTTGTCATTTTCTGTGGTTTTGTCAAATATACCCTGAATTCTAATCTTCATTATGTCACAAAGCTATATTCTACTACTCATTGTAAATTATGTTGAGATATTTAGTTGCCACATAATGTATAGAAAGGAGAGCATCATTAACCATTTCTTTTCAAAATGAGTGTGACTTTGTCGATGTCTACATGCTGCCATCATACACTGTGGAGCACATACAGTAGACTTTAAGTTATAACTGCCTGGGCTTTGATAGAGCAGATGGCCCTGGAGGGAGAAAATTCTTTAGTGACTTAAGCTTTATGCAGTGCTAATTTTAAAAAGTCTTAGTGACTAGGAAACTCTCAAAGTATGATAGATTTCTTTAGATGATGAGCATTTTAAAATTATTAAAATTTCAAATTAGAAATTCATCAGTATGACAAAGCTTGCTACCTTTCCCCAGGATCCATTCTCATACTCTCCTCCTTTCACACTTATTTATGTAGGGCCTTGATAGTCCAGCTGGAGGGTACCCCCTCAGCTGTCTTGTCTGTTTTCACATGACTAAGTTCTCACTATGTAGAGATACGTAAGTTCTCATTATGTAGAATAAGCAGCAGTCATATCCAATGCCAATTTATTTTTTTAATTTTAATTGGGAGGAAATTGCCTTACAATGTTCTATTGGTTTTCCATACCAATTTCTTAAGAGAATAGTGCTTCCTCTCTATTTCTTCCTTCTCTTTTCTTAGGATTGATAGAGTTAACCAGTTTCAAACTTGTAGATGGAACACTAGGGTAGTAAAGTGAAAAGTCAGAAGAAACTTGGGTCCATAGAACATCTAAGAAGAAGATGACCTACCTAAACTGGGACTGAAATATAAAGAGAGATAAAATTTGAAGAAAAATGTTATTTTATATCATTTCTCATAATCAGTTTTTGATTGACTAAATAGCACAGTTAAAATAAAATCTATATAGATATGTTGGGGAGGGAAGGATTGAGAGTTTGGGATTAGCAGATGCAAGCTAGTATATATAGGATGGATAAACAACAAGGCCCTACTCTATAGCACAGGGAACTATATTCAATATCCTGTGATAAACCATAATGGAAAGGAATATGAAAAAGAATATAAGTATATGTGTAACTGAGTCACTTGCTGTACAGCAGAAATTAATACAACATTGTAAATAAACCATACTTCAATAAAACTAAAAAAATAAAACCAAAAATGCATATGGATACATAGGTATGCATACCAGTGTATATATGCATATATCCATTTTAAAATCTGCTGGCCCATAGGTTAGATAATGTGTTCTGTGGTAAATTAAATGTAGAAGAAATCCTTGCAATTGTAAAAATGTAACAGGCAAGGGATTTTCACGGGAAGTAACTTGACTCTTTTTCAAACTAATTAGTTTTTATTTCCTTTTTTTAATGAAAAAATGGTTGAATGTAGACTCCTCTGTTGTAGGAAACATAAATTGATTAAAAACTACTAACTCTTAAGAGTTTGTTGACTGTTCTCTTTTTGCATAGTGTTGTGCAGCTCTCAAATAGATGATGCTTTGCTCTAAATGCCTAGGCTTGATGAAGTTATCGTTAATCTTCTCGATTCTGAATACAGTTTTATTTAAAAGCTTGAAGAGGATATATATACCTAAGAATGGCTTGATAACATTAACCTGAATTTTAGCTCTAACTCCTAATCTTTAAATAGCATAACTAAGTAAGTTAAGTAATAAAATGATTTGTTTCTTTTAAAAATATTTTTGAAACTTTCTGTGGTTGATATCTGTTAATATTAGTTAATATCTGTTGATATCTGCATATTAGTTAGTTATGTTCATTCACAGCATTCATAGGGATAGTTATGGGACAAACTCTCTTTGTCCCAAATGCTATACAGTATCTTTGACTTCCTCCCTTTTAATTCTGTCAATTATTAAGATATAATTTAAAAGTCTGTGGGTGAACCACTCATTAGTCATTCCCAGAGCAGCAAAAAGTTATACACAAGGATAGATGCTACATTAAGGGTCTTGCTAGCTTGGGATTCTTCTTAAGATGCCTTATGTATACAATTTTAAAAGGTAACATATAAATTTTGATTTCATAGAAGCCAATGTGAGCATGGTGGTCTAAATGCGGCTGTTCAGATAAGTATCATTACCAGAAAGCCTGAAGGCCCACAGGATGGGCTGGTGACAACTTGATTGTATTCAGATATTTTCCAAATTAGGTGCTGTGTTTGAAAACTTGGCCAAGTGAGATTGACACAAGCTTCTCAGGGAACAGTGAGAAAAGCAGAAGGCAGATCAAATTTGAGCCTGCCAATCTTTGACAGGCTTGCTTTAACTTTCTCTGCCTGAAGTTCTTTGTCTTATATTATCTTTTACCTGAAATTGTGACACAAAGGTTATGACAAGCATGTGAAAATCGCTAGTGACTTATTAATGTTGGCTATGACTTGAGCATCACAGAACAGCACAGGGTGGCTCCCGTGATCACCTTTCTTTCTTTCCATATATTGCAGCCAGTCTCTTGAGCTGTCCAGAAGTGTCATATTCCTTCAGGGAAATAAGATCAGTGCATTAATATGCTCCTCTACTTCGAAGCTCATAGTTACTTGTCGCATTAATGTTTTGCTTAAATCAACTTTCCCTGAAATATAAGAATGCAAATTACTAATTCTTGACATTCCTTTGCAGACTCTTTTTCCAACATTCAATTTACACATATATTAAAGAAATGGACACTTTTAACAAACAGGAGCTTTCATTTATTTATATTCATCCAAATAGAATTGAAAAGACATATTGAAACAGGCTTTTTAATGAAGAGTCTAACAGTTAATAGCCTCTTTACAATACTAAATTTTGAATCTTAAAAAAACTATATAATTCAGTTTGGGGGCATGACTGCCTTTATTCTTTTACCCTTAGTTATTTTGTTTTAATAAGACTGTCATTTTTATTGGCTTAAATTTAAGTATAGATATGTGACCGCTGTCCTTGTAGAGCTGTAGCTTATTTTGTTTTCCTTTCTCCAGAAATTGAGAACAAGTTATTGTTAATAACAATAATAATGCAAACTTTTGGGAGCAAGGCTGTCACTGCTCAATGATGGTTTTGAATTTAGAAGATAAATGAAGGGAATTTTGGAGAACAACTTAACATTCCTAGGGCAAAACAATTCTTATTTGCTTTTGAAGAAAGTAGAAGACAGCTAATATAACATCTTTACTTTATTTTTTCCATTTTTGGGTTTTTACTGTTCTTTCAAAGCTATCTCATCTACCTAATAAAAGTATATGTACATTTTGATTCTTACTGTCTTTTCTGAAATAAAATTTTTGTCTAGCATTGCTGGGGTTTTTTATATCTGTATTCCTGTTATGCATTTTGATTGAAGTAATTGTGAAATAGATTAGGAGAGCAACTCATTTATCCAAGTCTTACATTTTACTAAAGTTATAGTAAGACAAACTGATCATGTAATGTTTCAATATATAGGTACTAATAAAAGTCTCAGCATGTGTTCTCCATTGTGTCCGACTTTGTGTGACCCCATGGACTGTAGCCCCGCCAGGCTCCTCTGTCCATGGAATTTTTCCAGGCAAGAATACTGGAGTGGGTTGCCATTTCCTCCTCCAGGGGATTTTCATGATCCAAGGATGAACCTGCATCTCTTGAGTCTCCTGCATTGGCAGGCAGATTCTTTACCACTAGCACCACCTGGGAAGCCCCCTAATAAAAAAAAGTAGTAATATTTAAATTTATTGTTGTTTTGGAGTAGGCAATGGCAAGCCACTTTATTCTTGTCTGGAGAATCCCATGGACAGATGAGCCTGGAGGGCTACAGTCCATGGGGTCGCAAAGAGTCGGACACGACTGAAGCGACTTATCATGTATGCATTGCTGTTTTACCATACAGAAGACATTTGAGGAAACTCCAAGAGATAGTTAAGGACAGGGAAGCCTGTCATGCTGTAGTCCATGTAGTTGCAAAGAGTTTGACATGATTGAACAATAGAATTTATAATCATGTATATACCCGTGGAGCACCCATGTGACTCATAAGCATTTTTAAAGATTTTTTAAAAATTATTTATTTGTTTACTTTGGGCTGTGCTGGGTCTTTGTTGCTGCAAACAGGTTTTCTCTAGTGATAAATGGGGGCTACTCTCTCCTTGTGAAGCACAGGTTCTAGGTGTGTGGGCTTCAACAGTTTTAGTACAAGGGCTCAGTAGTTGAGACTCGTGGGTTCTAGAGCACAGGCTCAGTAATTGTGGCACATGTGCTTAGTAGTGCTGCAGCATGTGGGATCTTCCCAAACCAGGTATTGAACCCATTTCTCCTGCATTGGCAGGAGGATTCTTAACCACTGGATGACCAGGGACATCCTGACTCATAAGCATTTGAAGACTTTCACTCTCCTTAAAGTCTGCAATATCCTAAAAGTCTGGTGACTACTTATTCCATGCCAAGAAAGTAAAATGGATTGACTTCCACCATCAGTTTGCATTAACACTTACTTCTTATCTCTGTAAAGTTTTATATTCTGGCTGAAAATAGCTGTGTCTTCTAAAGAATCACTGCAGATGGTGACTGCAGCCATGAAATTAAAAGATGCTTACTCCGTGGAAGGAGAGTTATGACCAACCTAGATAGCATATTCAAAAGCAGAGACATAACTTTGCCAACAAAAGTCCATCTAGTCAAGGCTATGGTTTTTCCAGTGGTCAGGTATGGATGTGAGAGTTGGACTGTGAAGAAAGTTGAGCACCGAAGAATTGATGCTTTTGAACTGTGGTGTTGGAGAAGACTCTTGAGAGTCCCTTGGACTGCAAGGAGATCCAACCAGTCCATTCTAAAGGAGATCAGTCCTGGGTGTTCTTTGGAAGGAATGATGCTAAAGCTGAAACTCCAGTACTTTGGCCACCTCATGGGAAGAGTTGACTCATTGGAAAAGACTCTGATGCTGGGAGGGATTGGGGGCAGGAGGAGAAGAGGACCACAGAAGATGAGATGGCTGGATGTCATCACCGACTCAATGGATATGAGTTTGAGTGAACTCCGGGAGTTGGTGATGGAGAGGGAGGCCTGGCGTGCTGGGGTCCATGGCGTCGCAAAGAGTTGGACACAACTGAGCGACTGAACTGAACTGAACTGAACTGAACTAAAATATATTAAGTACAGATAACCGAGGATCTCTTGAAATACTGATGAGGGAATCAAATAGCACTTCCACATACTTTGTATCCCGTGAACTTCCTAGTAATCCCACAGAGTAGGAGGACATACATGCATTAATACTTGGTATAATATAAGGAAACCAGGGCTCTGGGAGATCAGGTCATTCAGTTCCAAAGTCTAGGTGTCTTGACTCACTGTTTACTGTACACATACATTTTTATCTGAAGCCTTAAACAACAACCACAGCCTTTTATGCTTGTTGTATCTGAGAAATAACCTTGCTCACATTTTTAATTTTACAGAGGGACTAACTAATAACCATAAAAATAATGTGGTGTGCTCAAAGTTTAGATCTTTTTATCTTACTGTGCCACCAACTATCTTTATGATCTTTTGCAACTCACTTCAGTTCTCCAAGTTTCAGGTTTATAATACAAGCAGGGGTTGGTTATGGACTTTCTGCTCTCTTGCACAGTCCTAGTGCATAATGCAGTATACTTGTTTCCAGGTCTACCATGGCAGAGCCAAAGCAAGAGCAGATCTCATGGCTCGATTCCTCTTGTTCTTATGACTCATGTTCTTCACTTGAATTTGCATCACTGAGATAGGCTGGCTCATCCCAATTCTAGGTGAAGACAAACATTATGTGCAGATATCTCCATGTTTGGGGTTCACTGGTGGCTCAGTGGTAAAGAATTTGCCTGCAGTGCAGGTGACATGGGTTCAATTGTTGGAAAGATTGCCTGGAGGAGGAAATAGCAACCTACTCCAGTATTCTTCCCTGGGAAATCCCATGGACAGAGGAGCCTGGAAGGCTAGAGTCCACAGGGTCAAAAAGAGTTGGGCACAACTTACTGGCTAAATAACAACATTGTCTCCATGTACATTGATTTCTAGTAAGAGAAGGGACAGTGCTAGGAAATCCACTGGGATTCTAAGTCTAAGGCTTTAACACTGGATAATAGAGAACCTCAGATTAATATATTATCTACATACTGAAATGTTAGCACATTATTTAGCATAGCCCTTAATGGTAATATTTAATTAAAACAGAATTGCAGAAGAATAATCAGCATTTAACTGTTCCTAAAATATGAGCTTTACTTTGAATATGGATTGAGTTCCTTTGTCCTCTATATAAAACTGCTCAATTCACCTTTCATTTGTCAATTTGTTGTGGTTTATCTGTAGCACATCCACATATGGAAGATCATTTTCTCCTTTTATGTTCTTTAAATCACTGTCAGGTGCCAATATTCTGCTGACTAGAAACCACAGAGTATGTATGATGCACAGAATTTCTTAGTTGACTAAGGTTCTGGAGACAAATCTGGATTGGGTGACCTTGAACCTTGAACTTTGTTTATCTGACTGTGAGGTTTATGTGAACACAACGTGTATGTGCACCCATACACATGTGTGTGCACACACACACACAGGCTCTTAATCCTGATCACAGTACCTAGTAAATGCTCGGTAAAAGTGAACTATAGTGTTGTGAATAATCTTGTATAAGGACTAGATTATCTCTGTGGATGCTTTCATAACTGAGACAGATATTTTGTTGTCGTTCAGTCACTCAGTCATGTCCGACTCTTTGTGACGCCATGGACTGCAGCACGCCGGGCGTCCCTGTCCTTCACCATCTCCCAGAGCTTGCTAAAGCTCCTGTCCATTGAGTTTGTGATGCCATCCAACCATCTCATCCTCTGTCGTGCCCTTTTCATCCTGCCTTCAATCTTTCCCAGCATCAGGGTCTTTTCAAATGTGTCAACTCTTTGCATCAAGTGGCCAAAGTATAGGAGCTTCAGCTTCAGCATCAGTCCTTCCAGTGAACGTTCAGGACTGACTTCCTTTAGGATGGACTGGTTGGATCTCCTTGAAGTCCGAGATACTCTCAAGAGTCTTCTCCAACACCACAGTTCAAAAGCATCAATTCTTTGGTGTTCAAGCCTTATTATATATTGATGATTAATAATAAACAGTGTTATAACTTGAGATATTTTGCAATTAAAGCAAGCTATTTTCAACTGAAATATAAAGCTGAAAATCATCTTTGGGAAATTAAACACATTAAAAAAGAGTGTGTGTATACATTAGATAGCAAGCATACTAGAAATCAGAGTGGGACTTTTAGAGTAACTATTTCACAGTTCATTCATATTTTTCAATAAGAAGTTACTATTAAAATATATACAACAAAATTCCCCTGCACCTCTGATTTCCAACTATTTCAGCATCAAGATCTGCCTTTCTTAGTGGACCTGACACTCAGTATATCTGTCAAAGTGTTTGCTATGCAGTGTGTATGCGTCCATATCCTGGATAGATATAAGATTTCCACTGATATGGAAATATCAAAAAATCTTATTATATTGAAGCATTTCTGTGATTTATTAGAACTATTTATTAGAAACCTTGTACTGAAGTGCACTCTCAGTTGTGTCTGACTCTTTGCTTCTCTGTGTTGCAACTGTAACCTGCCAGGCTTCTCTTTCCATGGAATTATCCAGGGGAAAATATGGGAGTGGGTTGCCACTTCTTTCTCCAGAGGATCTTCCCAACCCAGGGATTGAGCCTGCATAGCCTGCATCTCCTACATTAGTCGGCAGATTCTTCACCACTGAACCACCTTGGGAAGCCCTTATAACTTCTTACCTGTGTATATCACTGTGAAGTATATAAAAATTTTACACGCATTACCCATATAGTTCCACTGACAGCACAGAGTAAAATCTTATACTTTTAAAATTTGATGTAACTAGCATTCATTAAGAGACATAAAGTGATCCTGTCAGGTTTTGCTAGTAAATGCAAGAATGAAGCCTAATACTGTGACTTTATTCTCACATATTTTATCTATTTCTTACTGCCTCCTAAAAGGATCTAGAATGTAAATGGGATGCCCAAGAGCCACTTGGAAGCTGAGAATGTTTATTAGACAAAAACAGGGCCTTTGATTTATGACTCAGTTCTTTGCTGATTCTTTATTGGAATTTTCAATGATTCCTATTCTCTTGTCAGATAACATAAACCGTGAGAACTCTCAGTCCACTTAGCCAGATGGTACAGCCAGAAGACAGAGGGAAGACCCAAGGACTGATTAAGTGTAGAGCTAGAGGCAGGCATATGATTAGAATGCAAAGCCGCCATTCTCCTCCCGTTTCTGAGGCTGGGTTACTCTCTCCAAATGTTTTACGTAGTTGCCAAAAAATCTGCATAGAAATAATATTCATTTGTGCTTGTAGCATTCATTAGTTGCCCTGAATTTTCTCTGAATATCAAATACATGCCCAAGTGAGATGAGATATAAAAGCAGCAGGCAGTGCAATCCAATTACCCAAGGAATAGTGCCAGTCCTTAGCACAGCAACTGAATGGCTGAATCTCAAGGTCTCTATACATCTATTTCTGATTGCTTATACTTTGGAGTTTTGTCATCAGCTTTAAAGAACTTAATGAATTGCTTGAAATCACACTTGAGTTTTTTTAAAATTATATATGCATTTGTACTTTGAACATAGATCTCATTCACCCTACTCCAAATGTCTCTGTTGTGACAGTCCTTCCTTGACTTGTCCTGTGAGCCCCTGTACATGGCCTCATATTTAATCACTCACACATTCCTTCTTCTTATACTCCCATATCCTGCTTCCTCCACTCTGTAATTCTAGCCAACTTAACATTTATTCTTTAAGTGACAGCATGCCTCAACGTATTTTTCATTGTTTACTGATTCATTTATTCACCTGAGCTACAGGGTGTCAGTGAACTGACTGCAGGATGACACATGCAGTACTGGCAGGGCATGGAGAAAATCAGGGGAGTACGGGCAGGCATTAGATGGTTCAGCTGAGGAGATCTGTGTTCCCCAATCAATATTCTTTGCTTAAAAATGGCTCCTGGATTTATACACAGTGATACTATCCAGAGCTGTGTATTTCCATCTCTGCCTATAATTGCAGTTTTGATTTTTCATTTGGATTATAAACCTGTCCCAGCTGGGTTTTCTTGTGTGGCTTCATTCTCAATGGCAGAAATGGGATCGATTTAATATTATAACCATACTGCAGCTTAAGAAGTATTTTTGCATTCTACCCTAGGGCAGGTGGCTTCATTTACATTTTAAAAATAAGGAATTAGAGGTTATTGATTATAAATTGCCATGCAGTGCAGTCTAATTTCTTTTGATTGTACACACTGCAAATTTCAGCCTTTCCTCAACAAGTAGTCTGGGTTTACTAGGAAGATAACTGTTTATAATTATTGTCTTTCTGCTTCATTTCTAATGATACTTCTTTTCACTCAGTAACTTTCTTCTGGGTGCCTTATAAGTGCCTAGCTGTATGCTGGCTGGCTGAGTAAATGCTGGTGTTGTAGATGCCTTGTGGACAGTAACAACTTAGTTTATAGCTTGATAGTAGTTGGTGCCATTTTCCAAATAGTCCAGTTCTTCCAGGAGTGTGTCAGAATTTCACTTGCTGTCTCCCTTGTCTTTGCCTGGTATGTGAAACCAGTTCTGTATAATAGATTGTAAAGATAAACGTCACCTCAGGTTGAGTTTTTGTCATTGTGATACTAGGCAGTATCTTTTTCTCCATGCTACTGAACGTAGCAATGATCTTGGTAGGGTAGGGCTATTCCATTAGCCTGGTTCTTAGAGTGAGGACAGTGTGGAAAAGAGAACACAGTTTATACATGATGGGAATTTGGTGTAAGAAGAGATGATATTTTGTTTTTTAAGTTACTGAGGTATGGAGGATTGTTGGTTACAGTTGTATTACTTCACTTATTTTGATGACATAGAAAGAAAACTTTCAAATGAAATTGTAAACTTTATTCCAAAGGTTCATTATGATGGCTAGACGACTGTCTGTCTCTCTCTGTAAAACATAGATAGCAATGTTTATAGCAGCTATATCTATCTATCCAATTGTGTCTACTTAGTGCACTTACCTTTATCACTTAAAACTATTACAAGATTAATTCTAAGATTATTGATTTAGGCAAGGAATATTATAATTTGCTCCCAGTCTTCCAAAACTAGCACCGTTTTCCAAATAATTCATATAATAAACTGTTATAAATAAGCAAATATCATTGATTTTCGAAAGTTATCCAAAATGTAAAATTATGAGGGAAGCCCCAGAAAAAGGATAGGCTATAGGAAAATATTTGGGATAAAATGACTAGCATGTAATGAAGTAGACAACATAGACTTTCTATTTCTATTAAGAAGGCAAAGAAAACTATTTTTCTGTTTTCTTAAAATTTGTTCTATTGAAGTATAGTTGATTTACAATATTGTGCTAATTTCTTCTCTATAGCAAAGTGATTGCATTTTACATGTATATACATTGTTTTAAATATTCTTTTCCATATGGTTTATCACAGAATATTGAATATAGTTCCCAGTGCTATAGAATAGGACCTTGTGGTTTATTCATTCTGTACATACTCGTTTGCATCTGCTAATACCAAACTCCCAATGCATCCTCCCCCTCTCCTGACCCCTTTGTCAAACACAGATTTGTCCTCTATGTCCCTAAGTTTACAGAGAAAACTTTTTTCTGTATCTCACTCTCAGTCTTTCCTAAAAACTTGTAGGTAATAGACATAAACAGTTGCTGAAAACTCAAACTTTCTCTTCAGTGGGTCAAAGTTTGAGATATTATAAGAAGACCAAAGCAAGGAGGTTGGATTATTTAATTAGAAGGCAAGAGTGAATAGATTAATTTTTGAAATACATCTAAAATATTAATGAGTGAGTGTTAGCTGCTCAGTTGTGTCCAACTCTTTGCAACCCCATGGACTCTAGCCCACCAGGCTCCCCTGTCCATGGAATTCTCCAGGCAAGAATACTGGAGTGGGTTTCCATTCCCCTCTCCAGGGGATCTTCTCGACCCAGAGATCGAACCCAGGTCTTCTACGTTGCAGGCAGATTCTTTGCCCTCTGCGCCACCAGGATTTATACTAGTGCTTGAATTCTGTTCAACTTCTAAGCCACAGTAGACCTGGAATATAATATCTAGACCCATCTAGACATTTTGACTTTGGAGGCTTCTTTTCATTACTGAGGAAACTACTAATTGCAAAAATGAGAATGCGTTATTCTTGCAACTACTGTGAAAAAAAAGTAATGCAAATATTCATGAATGAAGAGACTTGTGCTTATGTCTATCAGGACCCTGCTGGGTATTGTATATGTACTATATCATGTAAGTCTCAAAGTTATCCTCAAAATTGATACTATTCCTTACGTTGTTTGACATTCCTCAACTAATAAAGAGAGGCCCATAATTTCGTGTCATTTCTGTGCAACTACAAAAGCTATCCTCTTTCCACTAGGATTGCCCAAATAACAATGGTTAGTTTTCAAAATACCATATCTGTCTTTTAACTACAGAAAAGTTAATTTGTCTTTGATGCAAACTTCCAGGTTTTTTTTTTTCTTTAATTTGGGAATATTAGAAATTTATAGAAGTTTGCTGTCTTCATAATACTTACACTTTGTAATTAAAATATCTGATAAAGTTGCTGAGGTAATATCAGTAAAGTCTCCAAAAGGAGATTTTAAATCACAGGGGAGACAAGTGGTAATGTGCACTGCGCTCCCTGTCAGCCCAGCTGTAAATGATTATGCACCATTCCTAAACTCCATAAATTCAGAAAGGAAACTCATTGAGAGTCCCCTCTTCACAAAACACCCAGCCTTCTTTTGCATAAAAGCGGGAGACTCTGGGGAACCTTACACATTAATACCCATATCTGTAAAGGGAATAAAAGTGATTTGGCTAGCAGCATAAAAAATTGGGGACATCTGAAAGATTCATATTTCTACCCTATCCACTGAAAAGCATCCAACTTATTTTCCTTCATGCTGTGAATGAGAGTAACTGTAGTGGAGGCTATTCCTGTAGCTGTCACTAAATAACTTGTCTCCTGGTGAAACCAAGGGATGGGACAGCATGTCATACCTCAAAATGAAATTAAAATAAAATGGAATAAAATATAAATTAAAGAAAAGGACCCTTTTATCTACTGTGAAATGTGAAGTAGTTGAGTTTTATCCCCAAATGGCTTTTAAGTCAACCTGCTGAAATCTAAATTATTAGTACCAGAAATAGTATTTGGCTTAAGTTTTCAATACCCTGGCTTAATCCCTGGCAGATTTTTCTGTATCCGTGCTATAGAACTGTGTCTGCTCAAAACAGAAAGTGACAGGTGAATGGAGCCTGTCCCCACTCTTCTTTTTCTGGCCTGAATAGTGTTGGCATTAACTAAGTAAAATAAATTACAGTAGTAAAATAGAAATTAGCCACTTTTTTGGTTCAAGCTATTTTCTTAGTTTCTTTCAGTTTCTCTTTTGTAGTAATAATACTTAAAGGAAACATTTAAATAAAAATAAATTTATTTGAATATTTAAATCAAGAAGTTTTCCATTTTAATGAAACAAAATTTCTAGAGATGAGGTATTCTAGTCACTTGCCACAGTGTTTTTGTAATGTCACTAATTCCCCTTCACTGTAATGGTATTTTGTGTCATTGACATTCTCATGAGATTTTTATAATATAAATCCACAGACATCATGTTACAATGTCAAATGAAATAAGCTGGCGAGTCTATGGAGATGTATGTCAATGATGCAAATATTTCTAACCTGTAGAAGTAGCAATATGTCAAGATGATGGCAAATAATACCAGGGGATTTCTGGGGATACTATTTTCTGGAGCAAAAACAGTGCAAAAAAGAATGTCAGTATAGTTCTACTGAGACAATGATCTGATTATCGAGGCTACAATAAAAGAAAGATTGCTAGTGTTTGTGTTCATCCAAATTATTTTTTCTATATTTGGGGAATTGATATTTTTATATGCCCCATTGCAAAGAATTTAAGATCTTCTTATATCTTGAAAGGAAAATTTCTAGTTTCATAACACAGTCCAAATCAAGAGGAAAGAGACTGTCCTGATTTTAATGTCAAGAAGGTTACATTCTTTTACTCTGTGCCTTGTCTGAGTCTGAATATTAATGAAACAATCATTAATATTCTTAACTTTGGTAAAATCTGAGTTTGACATGGTAAAATGTGTTCATAAAATTTTCAAAATACGATTTTAAATACGAAGCATGACCTTGATCAGATAAATGGAGGAAAATGATTTGTTTAATTCTTAAAGTGTATTCAAGATGTCACAAGGAGAGTGATTTGACCTTACTTGGTAAAAGTAATTTATTATAAATAGATATTTTTGGTGTAATTTATTTACATAACTGAACATGGATAGAGACCAAAATAAAATATTGAAATTCATCATTTTGAATTAGGTGAGCTATTCAGTCATTACTGCTGGAGCACCAGACATAAGGAGTGATTTCCGACAGCCATGCTGTTATTACAGTGATAATGAAGTAGCTGAGAGAGCCTGTTCTGAAACACCACTTGAAGAAACAATCAAAATAATGTCATAGACCCTCAGGAGGAAAAGGAGCTTATATACATACACACACATGTGCTTAGTGTACTTTCAAGAATGTTTTATCTTCTTTTATCATAATCTTGTGATAGCCATCAGCACAAGGATTGTTCTATTTTTGCATAAGGAAATAGACATAAACCATGGTCATTGTAGTTCTTTCTTACAATGAGTCTAAGTAGCATCATGTAAAATTTGAATGAGTAAATGTTCACTTATTTCAGGGTAGTTTGAATGTGCACCTACAATAAAACTGTTTTTCTCGCATATTCTTTCTTAATACTGCATTTTTACAGAGAGCAACTTGGGATTAATTCTTAGTTTTTGGACTCAGAGGGAGAGGGAGAGGGTGGGATGATTTTGGAGAATGGCATTCTATCATGTATACTATCATGTAAGAATTGAATCACCAGTCTATGTCTGACGCAGGATACAGCATGCTTGGGGTTGGTGCATGGGGATGACCCACTGAGATGTTATGGGGAGGGAGGTGGGAGGGGGGTTCATGTTTGGGAACACATGTAAGAATTAAAGATTTTAAAATTTAAAAAAAAATAAAAATAAAAATAAATGTCCCAGTTTAGTTTCTCTTTCATAAAATTCAGTTGGAGGTATGTTCCTACTAACATTATGACTTACTGTAAAGTTATAGTAATCAAGACTGTGCAATACTGGCAAAAGAATGGACAAATAGATCAACGGAACACAATAGAAACTCCAGAAAGAAACTCGTATAAATATAGTCAGTTGATCTTTGATAAAGGAGCAAAGGGAATGCAGTGATAGTCTTTAAAATAAATGGTGCAGGAATGACTGTCCATTCACCTGCAAAAAATAAACACACACAGATTTTAAACCCTTCAAAAAATTAACTCAAAATGAATCATAGATATAAATGTTAAATGCATAACTATAAATCCTTGAAAGATAGCATAGGATAAAGCCTAGATGACTTTGTGTATGTCAGTGACTTTTTATATATAACTAAAAGGCACAATTTATGGAAAAAAAAATTGTTAAGTTGGACTTCATTAAAACAAACAAACAAACCAAAAAAACCCCACTTTTGTTCTGTAAATAATGATATCAAGAGAATAAGAAGGAAAGTCATAGACTGGGAGAAAATATTTGCAAGACACATCTATTATTCAAGTACATAAAGAGCTCTTAAAACTCAACAGTGATAAACAAGCTGATTAAAAAATGGGCAAGAGATCATTAAAGATATACAGATAACAAATATGCACATTAAAAAGTATTTCAAATCACATGCCATCCGGGAAATGGGAATTAAAATAGCAGTGAGAGTACTACACACCTATCAAGATTGCAAAAACCCAAAACATTGACAATACATAATGCTGGCAAGGATGTGGAATAATAGGAACTCTTGTTCATTGCTGGTGAAAATAACAAATGGTATGGCTACTTTGAAGGACATTTTGATAGTTTCTTATAAGACTAAACATGCTCTTACTATATGATCCAGCAGTGATAGCCGTGTGTCAGTGTAAGTTCATCAGTTGTAGCAAATGTACCACAGGAATGTTAATAGTGGGAGGTTATGCATAATTGACGGAGAAGGCAATGGCACCCCACTCCAGTACTCTTGCCTGGAAAATCCAATGGACAGAGGAGCCTGGTGGGCTGCAGTCCATGGGGTCGTGAAGAGTTGGACATGACTAAGCGACTGCACTTTCACTTTTCACTTTCATGCGTTGGAGAAGGAAATGGCAACCCACTCCAGTGTTCTTGCCTGGAGAATCCCAGGGACGATGGAGCCTGGTGGGCTGCCATCTCTGGGGTCGCACAGAGTCTGACACAACTGAAGCAACTTAGCATGCATAATTGAAGGCAAGAGGCAAATGGGACATCTCTATACCTTCTGTTCAGTTTTGCTCTGCACCTAAAACTCTTCTAAAAAGGAATGCCTATTATTTAAAGTATATGTGTGTATATGTATTTATATATATATATATAAATCTATACAGGTTTAGAGGAAGGCACTTATATAAGTGTATATATAAGTATACATATATACTTTACAAATAGGAAAAGGAGTATGTCAAGGCTGTATACTGTCACCCTGCTTATTTAACTTATATGCAGAATACATCATGAGAAACGGTGGGCTAGATGAAGCACATGCTGGAATCAAGATTGCTGGGAAAAATATCAATAACCTCAGATATGCAGATGACTCCACCCTTATGTCAGAAAGTGAAGTATAACTAAAGAGCCTCTTGAAGAAAGTGAGAGAGGAGAGTGAAAAAGTTGGCTTAAAGCTCAACATTCAGAAAACTAAGATCCAGGCATCCAGTCCCATCACTTCATGGCACATAGATGGGGAAACAGTGGAAACAGTGGCAGACTCTATGTTTAGGGGCTCCAAAATCATTGCAGATGGTGACTGCAGCCATAAAATTAAAAGAAGCTTGGAAGAAAAGTTATGACCAACCTAGACAGCATATTAAAAAGCAGAGACATTATTTTGTCAACAAAGGTCCGTCTAGTCAAGGCTATGGTTTTTCTAGTGGTCATGTATGGCTATGAGAGTTGGACTATAAAAAAAGCTGAGTGCTGAAGAATTGATGCTTTTGAACTGTGGTTTTGGAGAAGACTCTTGAGAGTCCCTTGGACTGCAAGGAGATCCAACCAGTCCATCCTAAAAGATATCAGTCCTGGGTGTTCATTGGAAGGACTGGTGTTGAAGCTGAAACTCCAATTCTTTGGCCATCTGATGAGAAGAGCTGACTCATTTGAAAAGACCCTGATGCTGGGAGAGATTGAAGGTGGGAGGATAAGGGGATAACAGAGGGTAAGATGGTTGGATGGCATCACCAACTCAATGGACATGTGTTTGAGTAAACTCCGAGAGTTGGTGATGGACAGAGAGGCCTGGCATGCTGCAGTCCATGGGGACGCAAAGAGTGGACATGATTGAGCAACTGAACTAAACTGACATATATATATATGTATATATATATATACACACACACACACACGCATACGTCAGTTAGTTGCCTTGCTTAAACCTGTATAGATTTATTTCATTCAGCACTTCCTATGTTCCAGCTAAATTTATCTCAATAATATTCTTTAAAAAGAGCTTATAAACCTTATTTTGTAGATATGAAATTTAAGACTTGGAGATAAGAGTAGATTGCCAAAGTTAAGTGGGTATAATTGAGAATGTTCATGGTATGAGTCATTTGTGTTTGGATCCTAACCTGTGCCCTTCAAAGAGACTCCTTACTTTATCTGTTTATCCAACCATCCATCCAGTAAACACAATTTTTAGTGAGGAAAATATTTAGTCAACCTGCCCTTATTAATTGTGCTCAGTTCAGAGAATGAACAATTGCTGAACTTCCTGTCTTCTTTCTACCACTCAATAAACCATACCAGCTGAGATATTTAAAATCCTAAAGGATGATGCTCTTAGAGTACTACAGTCAATATGCCAGCAAATTTGGAAAACTCAGCAGCGGCCACAGGACTTGAAAAAGTCAGTTTTCATTCCAATCCCAAAGAGAGGAAATGCCAAAGAATGTTCAAACTGCTACACAATTGCACTAATCTCACATGCTAGCAAGGTTATGCTCAAAATCCACCAAACCAGGCTTCAGCAGTACATGAACCAAGAACTTCCATATGTATGAGATGGGTTTTGAAGAGGCAGAGGAACCAGAGATCAAATTACCAAATTCCACTGGGTCATGGAGAAGACAAGAGAGTTCCAGAAAAAAAACATTTACTTCTGCTTCACTGACTATGGTAAAGCCTTTGACTATGTGGATCATAAAAACCTGGAAAGTTCTTAAAGAGATGGGAATACCAGACCATCTTACCTGTCTTCTGAGAAACCTGTTTGCAGATTAAGAAGCAACAGTGAGAACTGGACATGGAACAACTGACTGGTTCAAAATTGGGAGAGGAATACGTCAAAGCTGTATATTGTCACCCTGCTTATTTAAGTTATATGCAGAGCACATCATGCAAAATGCTAGGCTGGATGAATCACAAGCTGGAATCAGGATCGATGGCAGAAGTATCAACACCTTCAGATATGCAGATGATATCACTCTAAAGATGGCAGAAAGTGAAGAGGAACTAAGATAGAAGGAAGCAGTGACAGATCTTTTCTTCGGCTCCCAAATCATGGCAGAAGGTGACTGCAGCCATGAAATCATGACGCTTGCTCCTCCTTGAAAGGAAAGCTATGACAAACCAAGGCAGCATATTAAAAAACAGAGACATC
The DNA here is from genome assembly GCF_032405125.1 of Capricornis sumatraensis. NCBI lineage: Eukaryota > Metazoa > Chordata > Mammalia > Artiodactyla > Bovidae > Capricornis > Capricornis sumatraensis. The sequence continues at coordinate 34,968,659 of NC_091085.1, read as the reverse complement.
ACTTTGCCAGCAAAGGTCCATATAGTCAAAGCAGTGGTTTTTCCGGTACTCATGTACAGATGTGAAAGTTGGTCCATAAAGAAGACTGAGCACCAAAGAATTGACGCTTTCAAATTCTGGTGCTGGAGAAGACTCTTGAACATCCCTTGGACTGCAAGGAGATCAAAAGAGTCAACTCTAAAGGAAATCAACTCTGAATATTCACTGGAAGGACTCTTGGTGAAAATGAAGTGCCAATAGTTTCGCCACCTGATGTGAAGAGCTGACTGATTGGAAAACACCCTGCTGGGAAAGATTGAAGGCAGAAAGAGAAGGGAGTGGAAGAAGATGAGATGGTTAGATAGCATCACCGACGAAACTGACATGAATTTCAGCAAACTGGGAAACACTGGAGGACAGAGAAACCTAGTGTGCTACATTCTGTGGGACTGTGAAGAGTCAGACACAACTGAATAACAACAAAACTATGCCATATATATTGGGCTGGGATTAAGAATAATAGGACTAGTTATGTCTTCTGTAGAATTTTTATATTCAAGAGTTAATGCATATATGCATTATCTAAATATGGGTGGGTTTTTAGGGCTAACATACAATGTCATTTCTTAATCTACCGCATGTTTTTCCTCAAGTTTTTGTTGTCTTGAATAGGAGGGCTAGCCCGGACATGATACATTTATAAATGGAAATGTTTTCTAATAAAAATATTTAAATATGTAAATTCTATTTTATCTGCACTGGACCTTAATGTAGGATCAGTTGGTTCCTTGTTTAGCATATAAGTGTAATCTTTCATTTCCAACATGTGCTATTACATGGCAAAGAGTTCTTTTAACTAAAGCAGCGAGTCATTTTAAGAGAAAAGATGGTTCATATATATAATTTTTCTCTATGTTAATCTACTTTTTGTTATCCATAAATCCAAGTTAAAGGAGTAATACTCAAAGTAGATGGATGATTTTAAAGTTTATGTGGAAATATTTTTGTGGAATAGTAGATGCAGCAACTGCTATCATTTTATGGGATTATTTTTTTATAGGATTTTATGAGAGCTTATCGGACTAAAAGTGTATATGAGTGCAGAGTGTGTATAGGAGTACTGTTAGTAGACAATTGAGTAAAATTTTACAGTCATGTTTTCTTTACATTAAGTCAAGGCAGAACTAAAGGCACTGCCTTGTGATTACATTAAAATTTTGATTTAGACTTTACCTGTTAGGAGCTTTACTCAGGATTTTAAATGCCAAACTATAAAATAACTATATATATATGTATGTATATATATATAACTTGATAAAATATATTACTTGCTGATGCTAATGGTGTCTTTTGATAATTAATATTACTTTATAGCTACTGCAAAGTGTTATACATGTCATTTTGTGATATGCCACATTTCATTTTTTATGAATTTGTCCTACATTTTTTGAGGAAAATCAGTAGCTATCCCCTCACCCATATATTTCCCATGAGTCCTAGTGCTTATGTGAAATTAAAATTTTTTTAACACTTAATTTCAGAAAATCCTAGAAATTAATACTCCTCCCTGCCTTTTTTTTTCATTTCCTGATATCTAAGCAGCATCCTCCCCTTTCCAGAAAGCTTCCTGCTGTTGTTTCCAGCTCTTTACTAGGCTGGGCTTCAGACACCACTTCTCCAACTTTTTTAAAATTTTACTTTATTTTACTTTACAATACTGTATTGGTTTTGCCATATATCAACATGAATCCGCCACGGATGTACACATGATCCCAATCCTGAACCCCCCTCCCACCTCCCTCCAAGTACCATCTCTCTGTGTTAGTCTGTTCCAGGAACAGGGTCCAGTACAAAGCCACATGTAGGCCCCTTATCCAGAAGTTATTAATAATTTCACAAAGGCAGCAACAGAAAGTTAAGCCAAGGGCAGAGCCCTTCTAAGTAAGCATGAGGTGGTGTGTACCACACATGTTGTGGATTTATGAAACTGACCATGACCTGTTCTCTTGGTTGTTATGCCCTAAAACTTCCCTCCTCTTTTACCTTAACCTGACTATGTCTCTCTTTTCCATACTCTGATTCCAATTTTTCCTCTCTGTAGGTGTGTAGGGATTCCCAGGTGGTAGTTAGCCCCAGAGACTTGAGCTGCAGAGAATCTTATATGCCCTCTTTCTGTTTTCTGAGACAGAAAGTGAAAAAAGAGCAAATATTTGGGAATTAAAAAAAATATATATATAAAATCACGTGGAACATTTTTGGCATTATTTCTTATTTGATGGTTGAAGTAGTATAAGAGTTCTGCTGTGAAATACTTCATTATGACTTAGCTTTGTGACTTAGTGTATGATTAATTACTAAAGTATTTATCTTTTCAAGGCTAAGTTACACACATGTGAGAATTAATGCATTTGACAACAGTGTCTATGAATGTGATGTCAGTGATTCCAGATAGTTGTTTCAAAACCAGAGTGCTAAAATAGTAATCTTTGAAAGGGTGGCTGCCTCCCATAGGTGTGGCAGCATATTCAGGATTAAAGAGTTATTAGCTGTCTCTCCTCTTTCTGATTTGTACCCTGATACCCTCTGGGAACCATCTTCTTCATTGTTCTCCTTTCTGTTTTGGTTTTATTTTCGTGTTTCAGAGGTAACAACAATTAGTCTGATAGCCCATTAGATGGCCAGATACAGAATCATCTACTCTGTTTCTCCCATGAGATAAATGGCATTTGCTTTTTTATGCTGACTTTGCAGATGATCCAATCTAATTTATTGGCTCTTTCAAATAGAAAATTCCAGTTGTGACAATTACTAATTTTGTTCCAGTAGGAAAGGAAGATTTGGTGACTAGTAGTGGTGCACATGAGGAATGTTTCAAATATTTCAGAATATTTTTCTAACGGTAAAGTTGTAAACTTAGTTGGCTAATTCATTCGTCCTTAGGTCCAATACTGTGTCTACCAGAATTTAAATCATTAAAAGATTCTTCACCCTCTTTCTTAGGCAAAGAAAATGACAAGAGTCACTTATACTAGCACTCATAAGCCAATTTATTCTGTTGTTGTTATTCAGTTGCTCAATTGTGTCCGAATCTTTGCAACCCCATCGATGGCAGCATACCAGGCTTCTCTGTCATTCACTATCTCCCGGAGTTTGATCAAGCTCATGTATTCTATATTTATTTTGTATTTCCACCTAAAAAGAGTTTTAGACCTTGTTTGTCCTTCTAGAAATCTTTGTTATTGCCAGTGATTTTCCTATCTTTAACAAAAAGGGACTTGATTAAAACAGTTTAAAACTTTAGCAAAAACACAAAAGTCTCGGTGCAGTTCAGTTCACTCGCTCAGTCTTGTCCGACTCTTTGTGACCCCATAAACAGCAGCAGGCCAGGCCTCCCTGTCCCTCACAAACTTCCGGAGTTCACCCAAACTCATGTCCATCGAGTCAGTGATGCCATCCAACCATCTCATCCTCTGTTGTACCCTTCTCCTCCCACCTTCAATCTTTCCCAGCATCAGGATCTTTTCAAATGAGTCAGCTCTTTTCAGGTGCCAAAGTATTGGAGTTTACAGCTTCAACATCAGTCCTTCCAGTGAACACCCAGGACTGATATCCTTTAGGATGGACTGGTTGGATCTCCCTGCAGTCCAAGGGACTCTCAAGAGCCTTCTCCAACACCACAGTTCAAAAGCATCAATTCTTCAGCATTCAGCTTTCTTTATAGTCCTACTCTCATATCCATACATGACTACTGGAAAAACCATAGCCTTGACTAGATGGACGTTAGTTGGCAAAGTAATATCTCTACTTTTTAATATGCTGTCTAGGTTGGTCATAACTTTTCTTCCAAGCTTCTTTTAATTTTATGGCTGCAGTCACCATCTGCAATGATTTTGGAGCCCCTAAACATAGAGTCTCCCACTGTTTCCACCGTTTCCCCATCTATTTGCCATGAAATGATGGGACTGGATGCCTGGATCTTAGTTTTCTGAATGTTGAGCTTTAAGCCAACTTTTTCACTCTCCTCTTTCACTTTCATCAAGAGGCTCTATAGTTCTAATTCACTTTCTGACATAAGGGTGGAGTCATCTGCCTATCTGAGTTTATCAGTATTTCTCACAGCAATCTTGATTCCAACTTGTGCTTCATCTAGCCCACTGTTTCTCATGATGTACTCTGCATGTAAGTTAAATAACTAGGGTGACAATATACACCCTTGACGTTCTCCTTTTCCTATTTGGAACCAGTCTCTTGTTCCATGTCCAGTTCTAATTGTTGCTTCTTGACCTGCATACAGATTTCTCAAGAGGCAGGTCAGGTGTTCTGTTATTCCCATCTATTTCAGAGTTTTCCAGTTTATTGTTTATTGTGATCCACATAGTCAAAGGCTTTGGCATAGTCAATAAAGCAGAAATTGATGTTTTTCTGGAACTTTCTTGCTTTTTCCATGATCCATCGGATGTTGGCAATTTGATCTCTGGTTCCTCTGCCTTTTCTAAAAATATCTTGAACATCTGGAAGTTCACGGTTCACGTAATGCTGAAGCATGGCTTGGATAATTTTGAGCATTACTTTACTAGCGTGTGATATGAGTGTAATTGTGTGGTAGTTTGAGCATTCTTTGGCATTGCCTTTCTTTGTGATTGGAATGAAAACTGACCTTTCCCAGTCCTGTGGCCACTGCTGAGTGTTTCAAATTCGCTGACATATTGAGTGCAGCACTTTCACAGCATCATCTTTCAGGATTTTAAATAGCTCAACTGGAATTCCATCACCTCCGCTAGCTTTGTTCATAGTGATGCTTTCACTATGACATCACCTTCCAGGATGTCTGGCTCTAGGTGGTGATCAGGTTATCGTGATTATCTGGGTCATGAAGATCTTTTTTGTACATTTCTTCTGTGTATTCTTGCTATCTCTTCTTAATATCTTCTGCTGTTGTTAGGTCCATACTATTTCTGTCCTTTATTGAGCCCATCTTTGCATGAAAAATTCCCTTGGTATTTCTAATTTTCTTGAAGAGATCTCTATTCTTTCCCATTCTATTGTTCTCCTCTTTTTCTTTGCATTGATCACTGAGGAAGGCTTTCTTATCCCTCCTTGCTATTCTTTGTACCTCTGCATATTCAGATGCTTATATCTTTCCTTTTCTCCTTTACTTTTTCTTCTCTTCTTTTTACAGCTATTTGTAAGGCCTCCTCAGACAGCCATTTTGCATTTTTGCATTTCTTTTCTTGGTGATTGTCTTAATCCATGTCTCCTGTACAGTGTCATGAATATCAAGGCAATATCAGTAATCATGTAGGATATCATGATATGTGGCATTTTGGAGAAGGCAATGGCACCCCACTCCAGTACTCTTGCCTGGAAAATCCATTGGATGGAGGAGCCTGATAGGCTGCAGTCCATGGGGTTGCTAAGAGTCGGACACGACTGAGCGACTTCACTTTCAGTTTTCACTTTCATGCATTGAGAAGGAAATGGCAACCCACTCCAGTGTTCTTGCCTGGAGAATCCCAGGGACAGGGGAGCCTGGTGAGCTGCCATCTATGAGGTCACACAGAGTTGGACATGACTGAAGTGACTTAGCAACTTAGCAGCAGTTGTCTAAAAGTTTATTAAATGTAAAAATGTATTTAATAAGTAACCATGCTGCATTTGATAGATCAGTATGGACATCAGATTTTTTTTCTGGCTCCTGCTACTTCTTCATTATATCATTAACATAACTTTTCCTTAACTCAGTTTTTGTAACACTACTTTCTCATAGAATGTAAATCTTTAATGAGAAAGCAAAAACCTGTTTTTTTTTTTTTTTTTTTTTTTTTTTAAATATCCTTTTAGGACTTCCCTCGTGGCTCAGACGGTAAAGCATCTGTCTACGATGAGGGAGACCCAGGTTCGATCCCTGGGTTGGGAAGATCCCTTGGAGAAGGAAATGGCAATCCACTCCAGTACTATTGCCTGGAAAATCCCATGGACAGAGGAGCCTGGTAGGCTATAGTCCATGGGGTCACAAAGAGTCGGACACGACTGAGCAACTTCACATAGGCATTTATTCAATCAATAAACATTTTTAAAGTCCACCAAGAGGTGGCCATCTTAATTATATTTTAACTCTTTGCCCATCCTGTTTATGGTAGCCTTTATCTTCATTACTTCCACCATAGTTTGGCCCTAGGTAAATAGCAGGAAGGGAACAAAGCTCCAGCCATCAACAGAAAATTGAATTAAAGATTTTCTGAGCATGGCTGTGCCCATTAGAACCAGACCCAGTTTACCCTTCATCAGTCTCTCCCATAAGGAAGCTGCCATAAGCCTCGTATCCTTCTCCATCAGAGGGCAGACAAATGGAAAAGAGAAATCACAGAAAACTAACCAATTTAGTCACATGGACCACAGCTTTGTCTAACTCAATGAAGCTATGAGCCATGTCATGAAGGGCCACCCAAGACTGATGGGTCATGGTGGAGAGTTCTGACAAAATGGTGATCCACTGGAGAAGGGAATGGCAAACCACTTCAATATTCTTTTCTTGAGAGCCCTATGAACAGTATGAAAAGGCAAAAAGATAGGACACTAAAAGATGAACTCCCCAGATCGGTAGGTGCCCAGTATGCTACTGGTGATCAGTGGAGAAATAACTCCAGAAAGAATGAAGAGATGGAGCCAAAGCAAAAGAAACACCCAATTGTGGATGTGACTGGTGATGGAAGCAAGCCCTGATGCTATAAAGAGCAGTATTCCATAGGAACCTGGAATGTTAGGTCCGTGAACAAAGGCAAATTGGAAGTGGTCAAACAGGAGAAGGCAAGAACAACATTTCAGGAATCAGCAAATTAAAATGGACTGGAATGGGTGTATTTGATGCAGATGACCATTATATTTACTATTGTGGGAAAGAATCCCTTAGAAGAAATGGAGTAGCCATCATAGTCAACAGAAGAGTCCAAAATGCAGTACTGGCGTGCAATCTCAAAAATGACAGAATGATCTCTGTTTCCAAGGCAAACCATGCAGTATAGCAGTAATGCAAGTCTATGCCCCAACTAGTAATGCTGAAGAAGCTGAAGTTGAACAGTTATATGAAGACCTACAAGACCTTCTAGAATTAACAGCCAAAAAAAATATTCATCATAGGGAACTGGATTGCAAAAGTAGGAAGTCAGGAGATACCCAGAATAACTGTCAAATTTGGCCTTGGAGTACAGAATGAAGCAGGGCAAAGGCTAATGGAGTTTTGCCAAGAGAATTCACTGGTCATAGCAAACACCCTCTTCCAACAACACAAGAGAAGACTCTACACATGGACATCACCAGATGGTTAATACCGAAATCAGATTCCGCTAAAGATGGAGAAGCACTATACAGTCAGCTAAAACAGGACCAGGATCTGACAGTGGCTCAGATCATGAACTCCTTATTTCCAAAATCACATTTAAATTGAAGAAAGTAGGGAAAACCACTAGACCTTTCAGGTACGACCTAAATCAAACCCTTACATTTATACAGTGGACCCTTCAGGTATGACCGAAATCAAACACTTATGTTTATACAGTGGAAGTGAGAAATAGTTTTAAAGGACTGGATCGGATAGACAGAGTGCCTGATGAACTATGGACAGAGGTTGGTGACATTATACTGGAGACACAGATTCAGACCATCCCCAAGAAAAAGAAGTGCACGAAAGCAAAATGGCTTTTGAGGAGGCCTTACAAATAGCTGTGAAAACAAGAGAAGTGAAAAGCAAAGGAGAAAAGGAAAGATATACACATTTGAATGCAGAGTTCCAAAGAATAGCAGGGAGTGATAAGAAAGCCTTCCCCAGTGATCAGTGCAAAGAAATAGAGAAAAACAATGGAATGGGAAAGATTAGAGATATATTCAAGAAAATTAGAGATACCAAGGAAATATTTTATGCTAAGATGGCCTTGATAAAGAACAGAAATGGTATTGACCTAAAAGAAGCAGAAGACATTAAGAAGAGATGGCAAGAATACACAGAAGTACTGTACAAAAAAGAGCTACATGACCCAGATAATCACAATGATGTGATCAATCACCTAGAGCCAGACGTCCTGGAAGGTGAAGTCAAGTTGACCTTAGAAAGCATCACTGTGAACAAATCTAGGGGAGGTGATGCAATTCCAGTTGAGCTATTTCAAATCCTGAAAGATGATGTTGTTAAAGTGCTGCACTCAATATGTCAGCAAATTTGGAAAACAGTAGTGGCCACAGAACTGAAAAAGCCAGTTTATATTCCAATCCCAAAGAAAGGCAATGCCAAAGAATCCTCAAACTACTGCACAATTGCACTCATCTCACAGACTACTAAAGTAATGCTCAAAATTCTCAAAGCCATGCTTCAGCAGTATGTGAACCATGAACTTCCAGATGTTCAAGCTGGTTTTAGAAAAGGCAGAGGAACCAGAGATCAAATTGCAAACATCTGCTGGATCATGGAAAAAGCAAGAGAGTTCCAGAAAAACATCTATTTCTGCTTTATTGACTATGCCAAAGCCTTTGACTTTGTGAATCACAATAAACTGTGGAAAATTCTTAAACAGATGGGATCACCCGACCACCTGACCTGCCTCTTGAGAAACCTATCTGCAGGTCAGGAAGCAACAGTTAGAACTGGACATGGAACAAGAGGTTGGTTCCAAATAGGAAAAGGAGTACATCAAGGCTGTGTATTATCACCCTGCTTATTTAACTTATATGCAGAATACATCATGAGAAACACTGGGCTGGAAAAAGCACAAGCTGCAATCAAGATTACTGGGAGAAATATCAATAATCTCAGATATGTGATGACACCACCCTTATGGCAAAAAGTGAAGAAAAACTAAAAAACCTCTTGATGAAAGTGAAAGATGAGAGTAAAAATGTTATCTTAAAGCTCAACATTTAGAAAACTGATATCATGGTATCTGGTCACATTACTTCATGGCAAACTGATGGGGATACAATGGAAACAGTGGCAGACTTTATTTTTGGGGGCTCCAACATCATTTCAGATGGTGGTTGCAACCCTGAAATTAAAAGATGCTTAGTCCTTGGGAGAAAAATTATGACCAACCTAGACAGCATATTAGAAGCAGAGATATTACTTTGCTAACAAAGGTCCATCTAGTCAAGGCTATGGTTTTTCCAGTAGTCATGTTTGGATGTGAGAGTTGGAGTATAAAGAAAGCTGAGTGCCAAAGAATTGATGCTTTTGAACTGTGGTGTTGGAGAAGACTTTTGAGAGTCCCTTGGACTACAAGGAGATCCAACCAGTCCATCCTAAAAGAAATGAGTCCTGAATATTCATTGGTAGGGTGATGTTGAAGCTGTAATTCCAATACTTTGGCCACCTGATGTGAAGAACTGACTCATTTGGAAGACTCTGGTATTGGGAAAGATTGAAGGCGGGAGAAGAAGGGGATGACAGAGGATGAGATAATTGGATGGCATCACTGAATCAATGGACATGAGTGTGGGTAAACTCCAGGAGTGGGTGATGGACAGGAAGGCCTGGCGTGCTGCAGTCCGTGGGGTCTCAAAGCGTCAGACACGACTAAGCGACTGAACTGAACTGAACTGTACCGTATTATATTGCTAAATTCTTACAGTTTAGTTGACTTGCAATGTTGTATTAGTCTCAGGTATATTGCAAAATTATTCAGTTATATATGCATTCAGTTCAGTTCAGTCGCTCAGTCGTGTCTGACTCTTTGCAACCCCATGAATCGCAGCACGCCAGGCCTCCCTGTCTATCACCAACTCCCAGAGTTCACCCAAACTCATGTCCATCAGGTCGGTGATGCCATCCAGCCATCTCATCCTCTGCTGTCCCCTTTTCCTCCTGCCTCCAGTCCCTCCCAGCATCAGAGTCTTTTCCAATGAGTCAACTCTTCACATGAGGTGGCCAAAGTACTGAAGTTTCAGCTTTAGCATCAGTCCTTCCAAAGAACACCCAGGACTGATCTCCTTTAGAATGGACTGGTTGGATCTCCTTGCAGTCCAAGGGACTCTCAAGAGTCTTCTCCAACACCACAGTTCAAAAACATCATTTCTTCGGTGCTCAGCTTTCTTCACAGTCCAACTTTCACATCCATACACGACCACTGGAAAAACCATAGCCTTGAGTAGATGGACCTTTGTTGGCAAAGTAATATCTCTGCTTTTTAATATGCTATCTAGGTTGGTCATAACTTTCTTCCAAGCTTCTCTTAATTTTATGGCTGCAGTCACCATCTGCCATGATTTTGGAGCCCCAAAACAGAGTCTGCTACTGTTTCCACTGTTTACCCATCTATTTGCCATGAAATGATGGGACTGGATGCCATGATCTTAGTTTTCTGAATGTTGAGCTTTAAGCCAACTTTTTCACTCTCCTCTTTCACTTTCATCAAGAGGCTCTTTAGTTCTGCTTCACTTTCTGCCATAAGGGTGAATTCATCTGCATATCTGAGGTTATTGATATTTCTCCCGGCAATCTTGATTTCAGCTTGTGCTTCTAGCCTAGCGTTTCTCATGATGTACTCTGCATAGAAGTTAAATAAGCAGGGTGACAATATACAGCTTTGACATACTCCTTTTCCTATTTGGAACCAGTCTTTTGTTCCATGTCCGATTCTAATTGTTGCTTCCTGATCTGCAAAGAGGTTTCTCAAGAGGCTTGTCAGGTGGTCTGGTATTCCCATCTCTTTCAGAATTTTCCACAGTTTATTGTGATCCACACAGTCAAAGGCTTTGGCATAGTCAATAAAGCAGAAATAGATGTTTTTCTGGAACTCTCTTGCTTTTTCCATGATCCAGCAGATGTTGGCAATTTGATCTCTGGTTCCTCTGCCTTTTCTAAAACCGGCTTGAACATCTGGAAGTTCACGTATTGCTGAAGCCTGGCTTGGAGCATTTTGAGCATTACTTTACTAGCGTGTGAGATGAGTGCAATATTCACATTTATATATGTATGTGTTTTCTTTCCCCTAGTCTTTTCTATTTTACTTTGTTACAAGTTTTTGAATACAGTTCCAGTGTCATATAGTAGGACCTTTTTATTTATTAATTTTATGTAAAGTAGTGTGTATCTGTTAATACTTCTAATTTATCCCTCCCCTACCCCCTTTCTCCTTTGGTTGCTGTAAGTTTGTTTCCTATGTGTTCTAGTCTGTTTCTGTGTCATAAATCAGTTCATTTATGTTGTATTTTAGATTGTACATGTAAGTATTACCATATGGTATTTGTTTTTCTCTTTATGGCTTACTGCACTTGGTATAATAATTTCGGTCCAACCAAGTTGCTGTAAGTGGCATTATTTCATTCTTGTTTTCATGGGTTAGTCATGTTCTGTTGTATATATGTACCACATCATCTTTGTCCTAAATGCCCATCACATTTGGGTTGTTTTTGTATCTTGGCTATTGTAGATGTGCTGCTATGAACATAAGGATGCATGTATCTTTTTAAACTGAGTTCTCTAACATTCTACCCCAGGAGTGAGATTACTGGATTTAAAAGTTTCTGTTTTTAACAAATAATATAAAACTCTCGATTGTATGTTATAATTTATGACTGTCCTTTGCAAATTGTGCTTATTATAACTTCTATTGGTTTTGTTTGTATGACTGGTTGTGATTTTTAGTTAAGAGTAACCGGTGTGCTTTCTACATAGAATAATACAATATACATAACTAGTTTTTCAAAATTTTAAATTATATGCTACTTTTTATCTAAATAATTTTGATAGAATTTTGCATGTGTGTTTTAGAATGAATTATTTTTACAATTGCTTTAATTCTTCATTTGCTATTCTATTGTGTGAGAATAAATATACTTCAAAATTGGAGGTATGCTTAAACTTACATATGATTAATATTTATATTTTGTGAAAAATAATTCATTTGAAACAATTCATTAATAATACATGAACATGTTAATATAGTACAATTCACATATAAAGGATGATAAATTAAATAAATATCCAAGTGAATAGATAACAAGAGTATGCTAATTACTGCAGATAGCAAGAGTAAGTTAATTATGGGATCTGAATTTAATTTTAAACTTACCAAAGTGAAATCTATCTAGAAACACTTGATCATGGAAAAAAGAAATTTTTATGTTATTTTTTTAGTTTAGTTTTTGTGGGGCATGCATAGAACAGGTTTGAAACCCAATAAGCATATATGTATAAACCCAGCTGTGAAATTTTTTACATAAAAATGTTTACCTACATTTAGTTTGGTTGATACATTATATTTGAGTACTTTATTAAAGTACACAAACTGTCATAAATATCTTATTAGTAGTCCAACTAAGAATTAAGCTTATATTTTTGGAAGATCTTATAATCTTTTATGTCTGATGAAATGATATCACTGTCAATGTATTTGGTGATATTTAAATTATCTGAATGAAATTAGTATTCATGAGAAATGTCATACTCTCATAGGTTTAAGATTTTTTTGACGTGAACATCTTGTTTTGGTGAGAACACCTTTTTGGTCAAAACCATTTTATCTTATGTAAAACTTGTTATAAATAATAAACTTTTTAGTTAATTTAAGCAACTTTGGTGATTAAAAAAAACTGTGTAAAGTTGTTTAATAGCAATTATTACCTGCCTGCTTTAAACATTTTAATAAAGCACTGTTCTTATCCTTGAAACTACAGGATGTGAGATGTTGCAAAGAAAAGTTTGTGTCACCAGCATACAATTTACATTTAAAGATTGAATAAAGATGGGTTTCATAGTCATAATTTGTTGAATAAGTTTATAAATAACATTAGTAAAAATTCAGTTACATATAAAAATTATTTTTTCATATTAGGTATTCCTGTATTTATATTTTGAGTGATGCAGTTGAGAGGTGGTAAAAAATATCTTGGTGATCAGGATAAAATAGGGACAGTGAACTTTAATCACTTTATTTATTTTTTTGAAATGTTCTTAATGGAAAGAATGAATAACTGCCTTGCTTCAAAATTAATTTCTATTGCCTTGAGTGAAAGATTTGAGTATTAGCATAACATTCTATTTATGTGAATTATGCTGTAGTTTTTGTCATTTTTTTACATTACAGTGCAGGGAATGCTACTGATTTATTGTTGCATTTTTAAAGGGCAATGCTGTGCTGAAACCAGAGACTGAAAGAAGATAAAAATCGTATTTGTCAAAAACTCAGCCTTGACATGGTTTATGATCACTGACTCTTGGCACTGTTTATAGGGCTGTATTTAAAAGTAAGCTAATCTAGCAAGATCAAATATGATTGATGTTTTCTATTTATTATTTTCCAATATTTCAATTTTTGTGTTTAAAATGGTTATAAGACACAAGATACATGAAGTTATGTGGAAGTTAAAGAATGCGTGGTGCTTTCCATTTTTATTATGCTTGTTTGAAGAGAACTATTTTTTGAATATTCAACTTGGGTCCTATCAGCATCTACTATAATCAGAGTAATTTTTTAAAATACCAGATGAATTATGAGTATCCTCTCCACCTGTGCCAGCAAGATGTTAAATGGTTGTATGAGGATTTGAATGCTATGGTCTAGTATAATGGTAATTATCACCAATGTGAAAAACATTTCTGCTTATAAATTATTAGGACTTGAGACCTTGAAACTTTCATAAGATTACTTCTCAGTTGAACTGTAGGAAGCAGAGTCTAACTGACAGTTTATTTGGCCAGATACCAGGAAATGTAGGGAGCGAACTTATAGGTTACTGTTCAAAAGCTTTAGAGTCTGAATATGTTTATAGTTTGCATTAAAATTAATTACTTAATTTAGTTTCTTTGACTCAAAGAAAGTAAGAATAATAGCTATATTTTCTTTAGTTTTTAAAGAAGTTAGTCAGTTTTTAATAAGAATAATACATTAGTTTTATGGGTCTACAAATAAATTATACTACTTTGATATTCCAATGTAGGCAGAGCAGGAAGATATAGTAAGTGACTTGCTTATTTCAATCATTATATGAGGAGGCAGAAGAACCCTCCATTAATGCAAACATCCATTAATGGTAATCTTAGAGATTAATGTGGATGAAACTGTCTAAACTACCATATCCAGGTAGGCTGATGGGATACTTACTAGCTTTGTCATTCCACAGGGATTTTATTTCATCATTTGGATTAAGAATGAAATTAAGCCAAGATAGACGTTTATATATATCTGAGATACTTTACTGCACATTGGAAAAAAATGATTTTGTATTTATTATGGGTTAATTCAAATAGTTAGTGTTTCTTGACTTCAGAACACAATGTAACTAAGAATAAAAATCTTTGATTAGTAAAACTCAATCCATATTGCAACTGACCTGAATAATAGAGTGGGATAGAAGGAAGGAAGTTTATTTATTTGAGACACCCCAAGTGATAGCTATGAAACACAGAGGGGGAAAGACAGTTTCATTGAGAATAAAATATTCATGTTGATAACTTACATAAGACAAAAGATAGAGTGTTTTCTGCAGGGAAATTACTTTCTTTGATGAGCTCCATTTATGCATGATGGAGTTTTAAATTTTTGAAAACCCCCCTGGTTATTTTTTCTTCCTTTCAATTCTTGTGGTTTTAATTTCAGACATAAACAGATGTAAAATTTTCTTGCTAAAAGCTTCTTACTCTGTTTAAAGTCAAATTTATGACAGGCGAAAAAAAAAAAAAACAATGCCTTCATACAATGACAGTGATTAGGGAATCAATATTTAAGGCATCAGTCTTATGACTTGAACAGTGAGCAGTGACTCCATTCGTTTTGAAACTATCCTGTGATAAAATATATCTTCGTTTACTTTGCTAATTTTTAACATTGTTTGAAGCATATTCTTGAGGGATGCTGAGTATTATATCTGCTAACTAGCAGCTTGAGTTTGGAAGCAATTTTGTTTGAGTGAAATCCACTATATAATGACTTTGAGTGGTCTGCAAGCTGCATGTTAAATCTCAAATATTTACTTCTTGAGGATGGAAAGCTATTGGTTTTACTTGGTAATTTTACGTGGAAGCTATTTTAGAAGTTGCACTGGCAAGTAGGGAGGTGAATCTTACATACTTCTGATCACCTTAATCAAAAGAGAAGGGGAAATAGAATATTGTCATTGAGTTCCAATGGTAGAACATGAAATTAAATGGGAAAATAAATGTATTGGTGTTAGTGTGCAAACATATCTGTGTATCACAGAGTCACCATGTAGTCTGACTTCTTTGAAGGAGGTTGCCAGTATCAGCCTCACAAAGGACTGGGATAAAAGTGTGCAGAAGAATGACGGTTGATAAGTTGATTTACATCAGCAAAACATTCACAGAGCCTGATTGCATGCAATTGCCTGATGCATTAAGAACAAATCTTTAGGCAAATGTCTTTAGCAACATAACCATAAACAAAGCCCTGTAAAATTACCAATTATGGTAAATAGATACCTGCACTGGCAGAATGCCTGCAATTAGGAAGGAGGGACTCTGAATTGCTACCTACAGCATACATCAAGATAGTTTGCAAATCTGTCTCAGTGACCCAATTTTGCACTCCGTGACAGCAGGAATCTAGCTCCTAGACTCAGGCCTACATTTTCACACCTTACAATCTAGCAAAATCTAGTGATTAAAACATGTTTTTGGAAATTCAGAAAATGCTGAACAAATAAATGGCTACACACATTTTTAGTATGGAGAGAGTAACTTGAAAATTTATAATACCATATGTAAAATAGATAGCCAGTGGGAATTTGCTGTAAGACTCAGGGAACTCAGACAGGGCCTCTGTGACAATCTAGAAGGATGGGATGGGAAGGAAATGGAAGGGAGGTTTGGGAGGGATAGCGAGGGGACATGGGTGTACCCGTGGCTGATTCTTGTTGATGTAATTTTTGTATATTATATGTATTATTTATATGAAATTATGTATATAGCTATTTATATGTATATAAATAATTTCACTTGTATTTTTGAATTCTCACCTAGAGTTACATAACTGAAAAGTGTGTGGATTCATAGAAGAATGATTTTGAGAAATTAAAGATATTGAAATGTCTGTTCCTGTAAATATGAGATAGTGGTTTTGCCAAACTGATGTGCATTTGACAAGTATTTATTGATTTTTAGTTCCCAGAGACTGAGAAACAACTGTGACTCATTTACACCTTTGAGAAGCATGCAATTAGCTGAGGTAGACAGAAAAATCTATCAGATTTTCATAGCCTAAGATGATAACTGTAAGTTAAGTACAAGTTGTTATGCAAGTGTGCTGTACTTAATCTAAGAGGTAAGAGGAAGGTTTTGAACTTGGTGATGTGGAATTGAATTCTGAAGAGTAAATGAGTGGAAGGCTGTGATGGGGTGTGGGAATATAAGGTGAACAAGATCGGGGTGGGGGGGAATATGAAAAAACCATGAAACCTGAACCTTTCAGATAAGAGGATATGGAACTGATCATATGTTAAGCCGCAAAGCAAGCCTCAACAAATTTAAGATTCAGACCATATCAAGCATCCTTTCTGACCACAAAGTGTGAAACTAGTGTAAAAAGTGTGAAGCTTTTCTTAATTACATGAAGAAAAATCTAGCCAGTTAAGAAAAATCACAGATGTAGTATTGAACAACCAATGGATGAACAAAGAAATTAAAGGAGAAATAAAAAATACCTTGAGAAGAATGAAAGTAGAAAGACAACTTACCAAAATCTATTGGATTCAACAAAAGCAGTTAAAGAGGGCAGTTCACAGTGATTGGAGGCATACATCTAAAAACAAGAAAAGTCTCAAAGAAATGTAACTCCACACCCAGAGGAACTTGGAGAAACAGGAACAAAGTCCAAAGTTAGTAGAAGAAAGAAAAAAAAAAGATGAGAGTGGAAATAAAATAGAGAATAAAAAGACAGTAGAAAAGACCAATGAAACTTAGAGCTGATTCTTTGGAAAGATAAATTAACAAACCTTTAACTATATTCAATAAGAGTAAAAGAGCATTTGAGTAAGTAAAAATCAGAATTGAAAGAAAATTCACAACCATTATCAAAGAAATACAAGAGATAATAAGATACTACTATGAATCCTGGGTTGGGAAGATCCCCTGGAGAAGGGAAAGGCTACCCATTCCAGTATTCTGGCCTAGAGAATGCCATGGACATCCATGGGGTCAACTGAGTGACTTTCACTTTCACATGAATCATTATACACAAACAAATTGGACTAGAAATAGATAAATTTCTAGTAAAATATGGTGTTCTAAGACTGAACCATGAAGAAATAGGAAATCAGAAAAGACTGATAATTAGGAAATCAAATCAATAGTCAAAAAATTCTCAGCAAACAAAAGTCCAGGAACAAACGGCTCTACTGGTAGATTCTATAAAATATTCAAAGATTTAGTGCTATCCTTCTCAAACTCTTCCTAAAAACCAAAGAGGAAATTCTTCCAAACTCCTTTTATGAGACTAGTATTACCGTGATACCAAAACCAGACAATTATACCACACAGAAAAATAAAATTCAGATGCAAATCCCTACTAAACATAGGTGCAAAAGTCCTCAATAAAATATTAGCAAATCAAATTCAACAATATATCAAAGGGACCATGTTGCTGCTAGATTGCTTCAGTCATGTCTGACTCCTTACAACCCATGAACTATATGTAGCCTGCAGGCTCCTTTTCCCAGTGGATTCTCCAGGCAAGAATACTGTAGTGGCTTGCCATGTCCTTCTCCAGGGGATCTTCCTGATCCAGGGATTGAACCCGCGTCTCCTACGGCTCCTGCATTGCAGGCAAATTCTTTACTGCTGAGTTACAAGGGAAGCTCCAAGAGGATCATACATCATAATTAAGTGGGATTTATCTAGGGATATAAGAGTGGTTCAGCATCCACAAGTTAGTACGATATGCCACATTAACAAATGAAAGTTGAAAATCATATCATCTCAACAGATAAAGCATTTAACAAAATTCAACATCTATTTATGATAAAAACTCAGTTAAGTGGACATAGAGGTAACATGGGCTTCCCTAGTGGCTCAGATGGTAAAGAATCCACCTGCAATGTGCGAGACCTACATTCAGTCCCTGGATTAAGAAGATCCCCTGGAGGAGGGCATGGCAACTTACTCTGGTATTCTTCCCTGAAGAATCCCCATGTACAGAGGAGCCTGGTGGGCTACACAGTCCATGGGGTCTCAAAGACTCAGACATGACGAAGCAGCTAAGCACAGCACACAGAGGTAACATAACCTCAATGTTACATGACAAGCCTCAACCATACATGACCTCAACCATACATGACAAACCCAATAGCAAACATCACACTCAATAGTGAAAACTGAAAGCTTTCCAAGATCAGGAACCCGACCAGGATTCCCACCATTGCCAGTTTTAGTCAATATAATATTGGAAGTGCTAGCCAGAACAGTCAGGCGAGGCAAAGACAAATAAAGCATGCAAATTGGAAAGAAAGAAGTAAAATATTACCATTTGCAGACAATTTTATATAGAAAACCCTAAAAAATTCACCAAAAAAAACAACCTAAGTAATAAACACAAGTTTCAGTTTATAAAATTAATATACAAAAATTTGTGGTGTTTTTATGTAATGACAACAAATTATCACAAAAAGAATTAAGAAAACCATCCTATTTTACAATTACATCAAAAAGAATAAAATACCTGGGAATAAATTTAGCCAAGCAGATGAAAGTCCTGTGCACTGAAAACTACACAACATTGATAAAATAAATTAAAGATGACACAAATAAATGGAAAAATATTGTGCTCATGGATCTGAGTAATTAACATTGTTAAAAATGTCCATATTACCCAAAGCAATCTAGAGATTCTATGCAATCTCTTTAAAAATTCCAATGGCATTTGTTTTTACAGAAATAGATAAAGCAATCCTGAAAATTTTTTGAGCCACTAAAGAGTCTGAAAAGTCAAAGTTATCTTAAGAAAGGACAAAACTGAAGGTAGCACACACCTTAATTTCACACTATATAACAAAGCTGTAATAGTCTAAAGAGTATGGCAGTGACATAAAAACAGGCACAGTGATCAATGGAATGAAATAGAGAACACAAAGAAACCCATGCATATATGGCTAATTAAAAGATGTGAAGGAAGAATATAGAGTGAAAAAGGACAATCTCTTTAATACATAATTTTGGGAAAACTGGACAGACACATGCAAAAGAATGGAATTAGACTGCTATCTTACACCATGAGCAAAACTTCACTCAAAATAAAGACTTAAATGTAGGAAACCATAAAACTCCTAGAAGAAAACATAGGGATAATCTCATTGACATTGGTTATGGTGATGATATTTTGGAACTGATTCTGTACATCTGAAACTGATATAACGTTACATGACTGTTATACCTGACTAAAAACAAAAGATAATAGAACCTACAAATAGTTGCATATTCTTTCCACAAAACAGCTGGGTAGGTAGAGAGAGCCCTAGATTGTATCCTTGCTCTGCCCAACCACTGTTTTGTGTTCTTTGCAAGCACTTAACTTCTAAGTTTTGTTTCTTTATCAATAAAATGTATTTAATAATACATTGCCTACTAGGGATAGTGTGAGATTTTTTTTTTTTCATGGTACATACAGAATTTGTTGTTCAGTTGCTAAATTGTGTCTGACTCTTTGTGACCCCATAGTTCCTCTGTCTAAGGGATTTCCCAGGCAAGAATATTGGAGTGGGCTTCCATTTTCCTATCCAGGGGATCTCCCCACCCCAGGGCTGGAACCCACATCTGCATTGGCAGGCAGATTCTTTACCACTGAGCCACCAGGGAAGCCCATATATAGAATAGGGATTGAATAAATAGAATTTAAAGAGATTATAATTTTCAACATTGACCTTAACCAAAGGCTCCTAATCTTGACTACATATTGGAATACTTTTGGAAACTTCCAGGAATCATTTTAAAAATGCTGATGTTTGTATCTTATCCTTAAAGATTCTGACTTAACTGGGTGTGGTATAGTCTGGATATGAAGCTTAAAGGAGAATACAAGGAAGTCTGAGAAAGAGTAAGTATCAGTAACAAAAGAGGAAATAATTGGGCAAGTGTAGTCTTCTGCTGGAGAAGGAAATGGCAACCCACTCCAGTGTTCTTGCCTGGAGATTCCCAGGGACTGGGAGCCTGGTGGGCTGCCGTCTATGGGGTTGCACAGAGTCGGACATGACTGAAGCGACTTAGCAGCAGCAGCAGCAGCAGTCTTCTGCAGAGGAGGCTTTATTAGCCTCCAAGTGCACTGATGAACGGGTTTCCTTCACACCGTAGAACAGAGAAGCTTTTGCTACTTAAATGTATTTGAGAAGTATTTCCAAATTTCACCTGTTTCACAGTAGATGACTTTCAGGAAGCTAACCAGCAGAGGCAAAGTTTCTGCTTTTTAGACATTTCTTCTATGCATCAATTCTCTGCTTTATATTGTGGTAGAATAGGTGATAGTTTTTATTCCTTGTAATGGTATAGAAGAAGTGTGGAAGAGATGATGAAGATATCTAACATTAAGAGTGAAGTTTCTTAGAATTCACTGAAGTACTTCCATCTAGTCTATCTAATTAGCAGACATCCCCAAAAGAGACTGAGGCCCTCCTTTGAAGATGTGAAATACAGCAAAAACATTCTTGCCTAAGCCTTTAACCATATGTTTGATTACTGGCAATGACATTTTTAACTATGTTAGGAAAGACAGAAATAGGCTGAATTACAGAAGAAAGAATTGTAAATAGTTACTAGAGAAATTACAAGCTCAGGTTGAATCTTAAAACAATTTACTCCTTTTTCCCCCTGCCTATCACAAATAAGCCCTGCTATTCTAGCCTGGTTACCACAAAAGAGATTGCATGGCAGAATTATGTTCTCTAATATTGAACATCAAAGAAAAACCAAAAGAAGCAAAATTGTTTTAGTAGATTCAGATCCCTAAGCTCTACATATTATCTTTTTTACATGAAGAACAACTGTGATGATATTTTGATTCTAGGTTTGTGACTACTATCTGGAACCTCCAGATAAATGAACTCTTTTACCCATATATTGTTTTTCCAATGAAAATACTTCAGGCTAATTGGAAAATAATTAACTGCTTTTATTTTCTCCCCATTGATATTACAGAAATATTTCCCTGTGAAACATATAATTGCTGAAATATTTCCCACTTAAAATCATTCTAGTTTACTTTGTACCATTCTTAGGATAGAAATACTTGAAATCTCATCATTATTTAAAGAGATTTTATTAAAGATCTTTAATTCAGTGCATACTAAGCAATACCTGTAAGGTATTTTAGGAATGAAAATTGAAGGCCAAACTATACTTTGAACATATAAAAATAATCATTCATGAAATGTATCCATTTTTGCTCTTCATCACATAAAATTCACATACTTGCAGATTTGCCTATGAATGCTGTTTTTATTTTTGTACTCAGCATTTATATAAGATCTCATTACTGTCTGACACTTGCTTCAGCTTCTACAGTGGACTGTTCTTGTTGGTGTTTCATGTAAACCAACTATTTCATGTAAACAAATTCAGTCATCACTTTTCAGTCCCTGTCTTATTTGACTCTCATCAGCATTTGATACAGTTAAGAGTCCTTTTTTAAGATGTCCTCTTTGTTGATGTCCACCATAAAAGAACACCTGTAGTTGAACAAATTGGGCATTTGCATATTGGTGTAGGAGAGAGGCAGTATACCATGAGGAACTGTGTGTGAGTGCTCAGTTGTGTCTGGCTCTTTGTAACCCCATGGACTGTAGCCTATCAGACTCCTCTATCCATGAAATTTTCCAGACAAGAATTCTGGAGTGGGTTGCCATTTCCTTACTGTGGGGCATCTTAATAAGAGTGTGATGAGAAGCTATTATACATTGTGTGTTTGTGTTTGTTAGGTGATTTGGAAGAAGTTTCAAGGAAATGAAATCTGTTCTAGACTGATTGCTTTCAGGGAGCAATGGGGTTTTATGGCTGTGAACATTAATACCTTTTATTTTGTAGGTAGAATAGAATGAGTCTAAAGCTGTAACTCATGAAGTAGCAGTTGCCATTAGTTGGGAACTGGGAATTTTAAAAATAGTTGTAGTTTTCATAGAGTTCTTACATTTGTCTGTGTTCAGACACAGTCAAAGAATCTTCTTGATTTTGTCTCACTCCATCGTGGTTATATAGTGACCTTGTTCTATGAAATTGTCCACATTCAACAGAAAAACGTCATGGCCTAGGTCTCTCCTAGCTGATGTTTGTTAGGATTGCCTTTTTCTTTCCAAAGATCATGGTATCATATTTTCTGGTTTCCTTCTACCACTTTACCTGTTCCCTTTCAGTCTTCCTCACAGTATCTTCTACTATATAATGTTTCATTCCTAGAGTTTCCAAGGCATAATATCCCAAACATCTTTTATATTATCCTTTGTTTTCTATGCAGTTTCACTCTTTTTTATGACTTTAATTATTATCTGATTTCTTCAGACTGAACCAGTTAGCACCTAAAAGATGGATTGGAAAACTACAGCCCATAAGTCAAATGTAACCAGTCTGGTTTTGCCCAGATATAAGATGATTTTTTTAGTGGTTTAAGTAGTTAGAACAGATTCAAAAATGAATAATATTTCATGATGCATGGAAGTTAAATAAAATTCAAATTACAGTGTGTAAACAAAAAACAATAAAGAACATTGCTGACTGCCCAGTTCTACAAGGATTAAGTCATCAGTCACTGCAGCAGTCCACCCACAGTGCAACTTGAGAGGAACTCAGGATGAAAAACAGGATAAGGCTCTCTGTACTCTGGGTAAGCAGGTTCTTAGACAGATGTATATTTCAGGAAGAATTTTAATGAACCCAGATTCTTGCACCTTGCCATACATGAAAAAGCACTAAAGTCATTAACTTGAGATATCTGTTCCTTGTGAATAGCAGTAATCTTTTACCAAGGGTACTGTATGCCCGACTGCATGTATTTCCTAGCCATCATATATAAACTGGCTTCTTCCCAATCTCTTCAGAGCAGTTTCCTCACAGCTACTGAGCAGCTGTCTCTGAGCTGCATTCCTTTCTTTTGATCAAAAATAAGTTTTTTTTTAATAAATTTAAGAATTTAAGTTTTTTTTTTTTTTTTTGCCACACTGTGGCATGTGAAATCTTAGTTCCTCAACCAGGGATCGAACCAGACCTCCTGCATTGGAAGTGCAGAGTCTTAACCACTGGACTGCCAGGTCCGTATAAGATCTCTGAATAAAACTTAAACTTAACAACTCTCAGGTTGTACATTTTTCTGTAAGTCAGTTGGTGTCCAGAGATAAACATTTATTGAAATCCAGACATGTTCATTTGTTAGTTGTTTTCTATGGCTACTTTCTTGTTATAAGAACCGTGTTGAGCAGTTGCAGCAGAGAAAGCCAAAATTATTTACCAGCTGTGCGACTGAGCATGCACACATGTCCCTTTATAGAAATAGTTTGCCAACCCTGCTCTAAAATCAGGCATTTACCTAAAATGTAAGAATTTTTCCGTTGAATATTTTAGTCATCTTTAAATATTTAAAAGTGAAATTTTTATCACCTCCAATCCATATCAATGCCTGTGGAGTTGGTATATGGGTCTTAATATATGGAGCCACTGTCCACACAGTTACTGAAACCAGAGACCAGACATCATCCTTACCTCTCCTCTAGCTTGTATTTCGAGTCCTTCTGAAAATCCGCTGTTTCTAGTTCCTGATTATATCACAAACAGGTTTTTCTGCCATCGTTCTATATCATACTCTCACCACCTTGTGACTGGTCTACGCAAGCAACCTTCTTATTGGTTTCTCACTTATGTCACTCTAACTCCCTAAACCATTATATTGTCTCTCATTATGCATAGCCTGCTTTTTTAAAATCTCTCATTATGCATAGTCTGCGTTTGTTTTTAATCATAGTGATTGCCATAATTTTAAGTGAATATTTGGGTTTAAATTCTACATATTTATTTCAGTTCAGTTCAGTCTCTCAGTCGTGTCTGACTCTTTGCGACCCTATGAATTGCAGCACGCCAGGCCTCCCTGTCCATCACCAACTCCCCGAGTTCACTCAGACTCAACGTCCATCGAGTCAGTGATGCCATCCAGCCATCTCATCCTCTGTCGTCCCCTTCTCCTCCTGCCCTTAATCCCTCCCAGCATCAGAGTCTTTTCCAAGGAGTCAACTCTTCGTGTGAGGTGGCCAAAGTACTGGCATTTCAGCTTTAGCATCATTCCTTCGAAAGAAATCCCAGGGCTGATCTCCTTCAGAATGGACTGGTTGAATCTCCTTGTAGTCCAAGAGACTCTCAAGAGTCTTCTCCAACACCACAGTTCAAAAGCATCAATTCTTCGGCACTCAGCTTTCTTCACAGTCCAACACTCACATCCATACATGACCACTGGAAAAACCATAACCTTGACTAGATGGACCTTTGTTGGCAAAGTAATGTCTCTGCTTTTGAATATGCTATCTAGGTTGGTCATAACTTTTCTTCCAAGGAGTAAACATCTTTTAATTTCATGCCTGCAGTCACCATCTGCAGTGATTTTGGAGCACAAAAATATGAAGTCTGACACTGTTTCCACTGTTTTCCCATCTATTTCCCATGAAGTGATGGGACCAGCCAGATGCCATGATCTTCATTTTCTGAATGTTGAGCTTTAAACCAACTTTTTCACTCTCCTCTTTCACTTTCATCAAGAGGCTTTTTAGTCCTTTTCGCTTTTTGGCATAAGTGTGGTGTCATCTGCATATCTGAGGTTATTGATATTTCTCCTGACAATCTTTATTCCAGCTTGTGCTTGCTCCAGCCCAGTGTTTCTCATGATGTACTCTGCATATAACGGAAATAAGCACGGTGACAATGTACAGCCTTGACGTGCTCTTTTTCCTATTTGGAACCAGTCTCTTGTTCCATGTCCAGTTCTAACTGTTGCTTCCTGACCTGCATACAGATTTCTCAAGAGGCAGATCAGGTGGTCTGATATTCCCATCTTGTTAAGAATTTTCCATAGTTTATTGTGACCCATACAGTCAAAGGCATTGGTATAGTCAATAAAGCAGAAATAGATGTTTTTCTGGAACTCTCTTGCTTTTGCCATGATCCAGTGGATGTTGGCAATTTGATCTCTGGTTCCTCTACCTTTTCTAAAACCAGCTTAAACATCTGGAAGTTCACGGTTCACGTATTGCTGAAGCCTGGTTTGGAAATTTTTGAACATTACTTTACTAGCATGTGAGATGAGTGCAATTGTGCAGTAGTTTGAGCATTCTTTGGCATTTCCTTTCTTTGGAATTGAAATGAAAACTGACCTTTTCCAGTCCTGTGGCCACTGCTGAGTTTTCCAAATTTGCTTGCATATTGAGCGCAGCACTTTCACAGCATCATCTTTCAGGATTTGAAATAGCTCTACTGGAATTCCATCACCTCCACTAGCTTTGTTCATAGTGATGCTTTCTGAGGCCCACTTGACTTCACCTTCCAGGATGTCTGGCTCTAGGTGAGTGATCACACCGGGCTGTGATTATCCAGGTCGTGAAGATCTTTTTTGTACAGTTCTTTTGTGTATTCTTGCCACCTCTTCTTAATATCTTCTGCTTCTGTTAGGTCCATACCATTTCTGTCCTTTATCGAGCCCTTCTTTGCATGAAGTGTTCCCTGGGTATCTGTAATTTTCTTGAAGATATCTGTATTCTTTCCCATTGTGTTGTTTTCCTCTATTTCTTTTCATTGATTGCTGAGGAAGGCTTTCTTATCTCTTCTTGCTCTTCTTTGGAACTCTGCATTCAGATGCTTATTCTTTCCCTTTCTCCTTTGGTTTTCATTTCTCTTGTTTTCACAGGTATTTATAAGACCTCTTCAGACAGCCATTTTGCTTTTTTGCATTTCTTTTCCATGGGGATGGTCTTGATCCTATTTATTTATTTCTTATTTATCCAAATATGCTCTAAGAAAGTGCATTCATGACTTTTTGTTCAATAGTGGATATAAACACTTTGAACAGTGATTGGTATGGAGTCAAAGGTCAATAAGTATGTTTTTAACCAGTGACCAACTTGCTTAAAGACCATGTGGATAGAAGTACAGTTACCGACTCCCCACCCCCTGCATGGGATTCCCTGGTGGCTAAGTGGTAAAAAAATCCACCTGCTAATGTGGGAAACTCAGATTCAATCCCTGGGTCAGGAAGATCCCCTGGAGAAGGGTATGGTAACCCACTACAGTATTCTTTCCTGGGAAATCCCATGGACAGAGGAGCCTGGTGGTCTACAGTCCACGGGGTTGCGGAGAGTTGGTCATGATTTAGTGACTAAACAGCACAAACACCCCTACATGCACATGATCTGTTTCTAAGGAAAAAAAATGTAGTCTTACATATTTAATTGAGGAGTATATACATTTTCATCAGTTAAGTATTCATCACTTTAAATTTTATCCACGTCTGTAGGAGAGGGTGTTTGCTCTGGGAGGGACAAGTTAATGCTGATTTTATCTTGATTTTTAAGAATTTAAACTTGGTCAGCTTGTGTTGTTGTTAGTGGTAGTGGTGATCGGGACCTTTTTTCCTTGCAAAAATGAAACAAGCAGTTCACTTACATCATTCTTATGACTTGAGTCATCTCAGAGTACACTAATCATTTACTTGATGATTTGTTGTCAAGCAGCAGAGAACTTTCTTTTACACAAGAAAGAACTATCCTGTTATTTTTATGCGGATTTTAAAGAGGAAGTTGTCTTCCAAAATATACCAAAATAAGAATGTAGACTAACTGTAGATAAGCACCAGTTTTGTGTATTCAGAAATTGGGAGAAACGGCAGAATGCATGAATTAGGTTTTAGGTAGAACCAACATAATGCAAATGGCCATAGGATATGGCATGAAGAAGACCACTTGAGAACAGTTTTGTGAAGTTATCGGGAAAGAGGCCAGACTGCAGGACTTTACAGATAAATTACCTGATAAGAAAAAAGGCAGTGAGTTGGCAGTAAAAAGGAAAACAGAAATGGGATGGTAGACAGATGGAGAATCAAATACAGCAGGAAACAAGAGGGAATGTTCTCTGTGTTTGAAGGCAGAAGAAAAGAAATCACTATTGTGGAAAAAATTCAGTTTGGCAGAGAGTGAGGAAAACATAAGAACCGTACACTAAGAACCTTAAGTGTCTTCCCAAGTTTTGCATAATAATTTATATTTAAAAAATGTTTTTACATAATTTACATCATATGACTCTCACAAAAACTGTGTACATCTGAGTAAATGGAGACAGGTGGTCCTATTCCCATTTCCCAGATTAGGAAACAGAAGTTCAGTTCCTAGGGTCATGAGTAAGGAACATATGGGAGAGCAGAAGTGTCCTTACACCTACAGTTTTATACTTGCCACCACAGCATGCTGACAGTGTGATGCTAATCTTTAAACAGGAGATCCAAATCTGCTCTGAGGAAGGGAAGTATTTAAGGCAGTGATCCAAAAGAAGTTGTCGCTTTCCCCACCCACTCAAACTATTAGCACATTTAAGTGAGTTTCAGTAAGCCAGAGTGTGGAAAGAAATGATTCATGAAGGAGTATGTGTAGCATTCATTTATTTTTCACATTATTGGACATACGCCATGTACCAAGTGTTGGAGATTTAATGGTGAGTAGAAATTATCAGAGTCCCAGTCTTAATGAAGTTCATTTGCTAGTGGAAAGAATAAACTTTTGATCAAGTAACAGAATTAAATATTTGAGTAGAAAGTCAAATATGAAATGGTGTTGAGATTGCTATGAAAGATTGTTACACTGGGCCTCATTGAGCCCACAGGGAGAGATGTTTGCTTAATGAGAGGATAACAATTGACCTAAACTTTAAAGAAGGAATAGGATTGAAAAATCTGAGGGAGAGGGGTACTGGAAACTTTTAGGAAGGCTTTTACATAGAAAGAAGGGAAAGGTTCTGATATGACCAGAAAAATTGTATCTTGCTAATGTTTGTTTGGCCTGAATTATAACCACCATAAAGAATTCTCTCCTTATTCTAAATAGTTATGTAATGATGTGTGCATGCTTGCTAAGACACTTCAGTGTGTCCTACTCTTTGCGACCCTATGGACGGTAGCCTGCCAGGCTCCTCTGTCCATAGGATTCTGTAGGCAAGAATACAGGAGTTGGTTGCTATGTCCTCCTGCAGGGGATCTTCCCAACCCAGGGATCGAACTCGAGTCTCTTATGTCTTCTCCGTTGGCAGGCAGTTTCTTTTACCACTAGCACCACCTGGGAAGCTCAAAGAATGAAAGTGATATTGAACCATATAATTCTGATTCAATATTTTTTTCAAGTAATGACTTAAAAATAGAGAAAAATGACTTGTAAAATATTAATTTCTGGTAGAATATATATATATGTATATTTGTGTGTATAAAATAGTAGAGTACGTGTAATGGTATACAATAATATTCTTGCAAAGGTCTCAAATAGTATCTTGCACATGATAAGCAGTTATGAAATAATGATTAGCTAGTTCTTTCAACCTATATTTATTGAAAGCCCAGGAGTATAATATGTATAAACACCACGCTGAATTGCTATTATGAGCAACTTATCCTCCCTTTGACCAAGGAATGGTCAGGGCATGTTGTAAAGGAATTCTTCTTGCCATGAAAAATCCATTGCCATATGTGTTTGATGTACTTATAATCTCTCGATTTATGCTTTTATTTGCTTTAGCCTTAGGTAGAGCAGGACAAAGCCATTCTTGCAGAGCTATGGTGATGAAAATGTTCCTTATCTGTTCTGTCCCAGTGGCAGTCATTAGCTACATGTGGCTATTGAGCACTTGGAATGTGGCTAGTGCAACTGAAAATTAAATCTTAATTTATTTAATTTTAATAAATTTAATTTAAAGTGCTACATGCCGCTAGTAGCAACTATACTAAAGTAACACTTCAGAGGGATTCAATAAAAGACTTTGAGTTCCCACTGCAATATTTTTGATACATTTGACATGAACTTGATATTTCTTGTATCTGGTGGCCTGGATATAATTGAAAGAGATGTTTTCTTTATATGAAAGAGAACTTATCTTAAGGTAACAGTGTAGGTGTGAACAGAAGCTCATTTTCCCAACTCACTTGGGGAATAACGACTGAACTTGTTTATATCAAAAAAATCTGCCAAAACATGTAGATAGAACTGCACAGGTGATTTCTTTCAGTGACCCAAAAGAGTCAAAGTAAACAATTTTCTTTATGTTTACGATTTGAGTGACAGCCACTTATGAAGAGACAGAAGCTATCAAATTAAACAAAATAAAATTAATTGTATAAAAAAAACACTAAAAAATCTAGTAATCATATATAAGAAGCAGAGTAAGGGATTGATCTGTGGTCAGTCAACTGTTTTCTCTCCATTATATCCAATATTAATAGTTTCTAAGAGACATCCTTTCTGTCTAAAATATATTTATTTGAATATGAATGCCCACAATTAAATATGTTTATTCAAAAACTAGGAAAGTGTGTATATAGTGATAGATATATTTATCTTCCCTGTTTGTTTGATAGCTGTCTAGTACTACTGCTTAGAGACTTTGCTTGTGTGTGTGCTCAGTCGTGTCCGACTCTTTTAAACCTGTGGACTGTAGCCTGCCAGGCTCCTCTGTCCATGGAATTTTTCAGGCAAGCTTACTGGAGTGGGTTGCCATTTCCTTCTCGAGGAATCTTCCCACCCAGGGATCTAATCCACATTTCCTTGCATTGACGAGAAGATTCTTTACCCACTGAGCCACCCTATCAATTTTCTTTTCTTCAAAATTTTAGATATTCAATTTACTCCTTCAGCTTATTTACTGAGTGTGTGTTATATGCTAGGCATTGTTGTAAGTGCTGTTTTCAGTTCAGTTGCTCAGTCGTGTCCACATCTTTGAGACACCATGGACTGCCCATGCCAACTTCCCTGTCCATCACTAACTCCTGGAATTTACTCAAACTCATGTCCATTGTGTTGTTGATGCTATCCAACCATCTTACCTTCTTCTGTCCCCTTCTCCTCCTGCCTTCAATCTTTGCCAGCATCAGGGTCTTTTCAGATGAGTCAGTTCTTCGCTTAAGGTGGCCAAAGTACTGGAATTTCAGCTTCAGCATCAGTCCTTCCAATTAATATTCAGGACTGATTTCTTTTAGGATGGACTGGTTGGATCTCCTTGCAGTCCAAGTGACTCTCCAGAGTTTTATTCAATACCACAGTTCAAAAGTATCTGGAAAAACCATAGCCTTGACTAGATGGACCTTTGTTGGCAAAGTAATGTCCCTGCTTTTTAATATGCTGTCTAGGTTGGTCATAACTTTTCTTCCAAGGAGCAAGCGTCTTTTAATCTCATGGCTTCAGTCACCATCTGCAGTGATTTTGGGGCCCCAAAAAGTAAAGTCTGTCACTGTTTCCTTTGTTTCCCATCTGCTTGCTATGAAGTGATGGGACTGAATGCTATGATCTTAGTTTTCTGAATGTTGAGTTTTAAGCCGACTTTTTCATTCTCCTCTTTCACTTTCATCAAGAGGCTCTTTAGTTCTTCGCTTTCTGCCATAAGTGTGGTGTCATCTGCATATCTGAAGTTATTGAGATTTCTCCCAGCAATCTTGATTCCAGCTTGTGCTTCTTCCAGCCCAGTGTTTCTTATGATGTACTCTGCATATAAGTTAAATAAGCAGAGTGACAATATACAGCCTTTTCCTATTTGGAATCAGTCTGTTGTTCATGCCCAGTTCTAATTGTTGCTTCTTGACCTGCATACAGATTTCTCAGCGAAGGTATGGTGGTATTCCCATCTCTTTCAGAATTTTCCACAGTTTATTGTGATCCACACAGTCAAGGCTTTGGCATAGTCCATAAAGCAGAAGTAGATATTTTTCTTAAACTCCCTTGCTTCTTTGATGATCCAATGGATGTTGGAAATTTGATCTATGGTTCCTATGCCTTTAAATCCAGCTTGAACATCTGAAAGTTCACAGTTCGCATACTGTTGAACCCTGGCTTGGAGAATTTTGAGCATTATTTTGCTAGTGTGTGAGATGAGTGCAATTGTGTGGTAGTTTGAGCATTCTTTGGCATTGCCTTTCTTTGGGATTGGAATGAAAACTGACCTTTCTCAGTCCTGTGGCCAATACTGAGTTTTCCCAATTTGCTGGCATATTGAGTGTAGCACTTTCACAGCATCATCTTTCAGGATTTGAAATAGCTCAACTGGGATTCCATCACCTCCACTAGCTTTGTTCGTAGTGATGCTTTCTGAGGCCCACTTGACTTCACCTTCCAGGATGTCTAGCTCAAGGTGAGTGATCATACCTCCGTGATTATCTGGGTCATAAAGATCTTTTTGTACAGTTCTTCTGTGTATTCTTGCCAATTCTTCTTAATATCTTCTGCTTCTGTTAGGTACATACCATTTCTGTCCTTTATTGTGCCCATCTTTGCATGAAGTGTTCCCTTGGTATCTCTAAATTTCTTGAAGTTATCTCTAGTCTTTCCCATTCTATTGTTTTCCTCTTTTTTTTTTTTTTTTGCATTGATCACTGGGGAAGGCTTTCTTATCTCTTCTTGCTATTCTTTGGAACTCTGAATTTAATGGGTATATCTTTCCTTTTCCCCTTTGCCTTTACTTTTCTTCTCAGCTATTCTAAGCCTTCCTCAGACAACCATTTTGCCTTTTTGTATTTGATTTTCTTGGGTATGGTTTTGATCACTGCCTCCTGTACAGTGTCACGAACCTCTGTCTATAGTCCTTCAGGCACTCTTGTCTATCAGAACTAATCCTTTAAATCTATTTGTCACTTCCACTGTATAATCGTACGGGATTTGATTTAGGTGATCCCTGAATGGTCTAGTGGTTTTCCCTACTTTCTTCGATTTAAGTCTGAATTTGGCAATAAGCCACCATCAGCTCTTTATCTTGTTTTAGCTGAGTGTATACAGCTTCTCCATCTTTTGCTGCAAAGAATATAATCAGTCTGATTTTAGTGTTGGCCATTTGGTGATGCCAGTGTGTAGAATCTTCTCTTGTGTTGTTGGAAGAGGGTGTTTGCTACGACTAGTGTGTTCTCTTTGCAAAACTCTAATAGCCTTTGCCCTGCTTCATTCTGTACTCCACGACCAACTTTGCAGGTATTTCTTGACTTCCTACTTTTGCATTTCAGTCCCCTATAATGAAAAGGACATCATTTTTCGGGTGTTAATTCTAGAAGGTCTTGTAGGTCTTCATAGAACAGTTCAACTTCAGTTTCTTCAGCATTAGTGGTCAGGGCATAGACTTAGATTACTGTGATATTAATGGTTTGCCTTGGAAATGAACAGAGATCATTCTGTTGTTTTTGAGATTGCATCCAAGTAATGCATTTTGGACTTTTTTGTTGATTATGATGGCTACTCCATTTCTTCTAAGGGATTCTTGCTCACAAGAATAGTAGATATAATGGTCATCTGAGTTAAATTTACTTATTCCAGTCTGTTTTAGTTGATTGATTCCTAAAATGTTAGTTTTTCACTCTCGCCATTTCCTGTTTGACCACTTTCAATTTGCCTTGATTCATGTACCTAACATCACAGGTTCCTATGCTTATTAAAGTGGAAAAAAAATCAGTTATAAATTTCTCAAAGAAAGAAAAACACATGCTATGTTAAATAGTGATAAGTACTACAGATTTTAAAAATAATTTTAAAAGAGACAAAAATGTTGAAGGAAGTAGGGGAGTAAGTGTTGTCTCAGCTGGGAAGGAGTTTACATTTTAAATAAAATGAACACAGAAGGGATCTCAGAGTTTTATTTTCATCAAAGACTGGAAATAAGAGAGGAAGACTTGTTTAGGCAGAGGACTGAATGTGGAAAGATCTTAAGGTAAGAGCTTGTCCAGCACCTTCCATGAAAGAGTCTTTATAATATGGTTGGAGCTTAGATCACAATGGAGAGATTTTTTATGTCAAGTAATTAATACACCAACCTACTGATAGTAAGAGTATTTTATGTTGTATGTACTTATTTTTCCATCAAGTATTTTATGTCTCTAGGTTTGGTAAATAGGGCTTTGATCTCTTTCTAGTACCTATCATCTCTATTAACTACACATTAACTTCAAATAAAATAATTGCATGTTAAGGTCTGATTATTTTTTTTACGGAGCATATTATGTAATACAGAAAATAGCTAAGCTAGTTTCTGCTCCAATATTGTTTTCCAAGGCCAAGTTCATTTTGTAATTAAGATTCTATGCTATCAATATATAGCACAGATTGTTCTGCACTGAATATAGTTTCAGAAAAAAAAAACAGTTTTAATTTATTTGATTATAATACCATTGAAAGTGTTAATTGCTCAATCATCTCTGACTCTTTGCAACCCCATAGACTATAGCCTGCCAAGCTCCTCTGTCCATGGAATTCTCCAGGCAGTAATACTGGAGTGGGTTTCCATGCCCTCCTCCAGGGGATCTTCCTGAGCTAGGGATCAAACCTGAGTCTCCCACATTGCAGGTGGATTCCTTACCATCTGAGCCATATTGCCTGCTATTTCTTTATAGGAAAAAAAAAAGGCTTATGAAAGAGAAAATCTCACTAATTTGGTTTGTTAATGGAGGCATAAAAGACTAAGAGAGGTAAAATTATTTTCCCAGGACTCACCTAAGTAATGTTAGTTACAGCTAACATTATCATGTCCATAATATGTGATAGCCACTGTGCTAAACATTTTACAGGCACTATGAGATTATAACTTTCCTAACAATTTTGAGAAAGTGAAAGTGAAAGTCACTCAGTTGTGTTTGACTGTGACCCCATGGACTATATAGTTCATGTAGTTCTCCAGGCCAGAATATTGGAGTGTTTAACCTGTCCCTTCTCCAGTAGATCTTCCTGACCCAGGAATCGAACCAGGGCCTCCTGCATTGCAGATGGATTGTTAACTGTCTGAGCCATCAGTGAAGCCCCAAATTTGGAGAGGCAGTCATTATCACTGTTTTACTAATAAGGAAATTTAGGGAAATAAGTAACTACTGAAAACTCACAGATAGGTAAATGGTACAGCTAGGATCCTATCTAGATGATTACATCTCAGAAAGAACTTGCACTGATAATTGTTTGATACGCTGCTAGAGTAACTGGGCCAGGAATCCCCTGTTAAAAACATGAAAGTCATAGGGATATCCTGGGAAGAGAGCAAGCTTCCACCCTTATTAGATGTTGGACTGAATTTTGCTGCCATATAAGAGCTGAATATTTTGGAGCAAGCTACATAACTTTCCATATGATTCCAGCTGTGAAAACTTGAGGAAACAAATTACAACTCCATATCTGCTAATTGGGACCTTGACTTTATCCAATATGGGCAAAAGTTAGAAGCCATCAAGCTTCCTAATTTAATTTATAAGTATATTCTTACAGAGTAAATAAAAGAAGCTCTTCAGAGAAGAATGCCTTTATATGCCAAACAAGAACATAGATTATTATATTAAAAATACTACTCATAATTTAAAATGAAATTTTAGTACAGTAGAAAATATGAAGTATCTACTTAAAGAGTTAAAAAGTATACTGAAATTAATAAGGTATTCATTAATTTGTTTCATCTGTTTACTCTTCACTTCTTTCTTTTTACATACATTTGAAATTTTAGTTATGTTCAGTGAAGAAAGTTTGTATTATCAGTATGGATCATTATGTATCTGTTGTATAAATGACATCTTAAAAGTAACTATTTTGTTTGCACATGTGGAGCTATAAACTCCAGGTCAGGTTCATAATAGTCACTCATATTTATACTACATGTAATTTGATATTTTTAAAAATTTAAAATAAGTTTACTTTTGTAGGTAAAATACCTAATAATCTAAAGTCAGAACTGATTTTTATTGTACTTACCAAGGAGCAAAGTTCTAGTTACCTTAATTGCTGTATTTTGCCAAACATCTTTTTTAACCCATTCTTTTATATATCAAAATGATATGATTTATCCACTGTGAGTAGAAAAACTTCAAGTTATTTTTACATTTTTAGTAATAAATTTACAATAAGCATCCAGCTTTCTACACTGAGAACCCTGGTGATCAATTGAATGCAGTTACTAGATCACCAGCTGAGATTACAAGGTGTAATCTGTGACTAGGGGTGAGAGATTACTCTGTGTAAATTTAATTTATCCTTATGGGGATCAAAAGCTCATTAATACTCCTTTCTTTCCAGCTGAGCTAAAAGCTTGAAGCAATTAGTATTTGAAAAAAATATTTTCTTTCATTATTTTTTCACTTTGTTATCTGTGTTGGTTCCCATATTAAGTATTGATAGGATGTATTTTAAAATAGACGTGGCATGGACTATATTGTAGGTTTTATTGTTGCTGTTGTTTTGTATTACTATTTTGTAACAATTTTTATGCCCTAAGAGTTTTTACAGCAATTTAAACAACAATAGAAAAGTAGTATCCAGGTGTTCGTTTCATCTACTTTCCAGATGAAGTGACCAGTCACTTTCAAGTGATTTAGATTATCCTTCTATTATTCCTGAAAGAAGAAGTGAGAAAACATTTTTAGTCATTAACACAAGAGAGTTTGCTACTTTTCAGTGGTGAATACGCTCTGTACTAGCTGATTTAGCCTGAAGGCAGTTCATTAATTACACAGATTTGTTGGAAATAGGGCCGCTGGCAGTGTTTAGTATGACTAGTGAATGAATAAACTCAGTTTTTTATTTATACAATGTCTTCGTCTAAGACATCACCTTATTCTTATCAATTCTTATTAATTCTTTATGCAAATTTGTGATTATACAACTTCATTTATATCCAAAGAAAAAATTTTTCTTTTATATATTTTTTTTATATCAGAAAGAAAATATTCAGGAACAGAAAGAGATGATGGATGTTGGTGGAAAACAACCAAAGATTTTTAGATTTTTATTTTGTTTTAAAACTCTGATATAATTTGAAATTATATTACTAAGTCTCTTCATAATAATTGCCTGTTGACAAATGATGCTGTGAATGATATAATCTGTAATACTACAAACCATAGATTAGGGAGAAGATTGTATAATAAGTTAAAAACATTCCTTCATTAACATCCCTCCTTGGTAGTACATCTAAGCAGGATATACTAACTCTTCTGGTTCACTAATGCCTCTGTGAGGACTTTCAAGTAATAGTGAAAAATACAATGAGTAAAATAACAGGTTTTACGTGTAAATGTCTCTGTAATTCCTTAGTATACACTAGTAAAACTGAAACTGAAAAAGAGTATAGCTCATAGTTAAGACTATTAGAAATGAAAACTTTTCAGCTGCTTTTGATATCCCTTTTCTTCTGTGGTGGAGAATCATAGAACATGTTGTAGGAAAATAACATATGGGCTTTTGTCATCAATTTCTGTTTCAGTGAGAATTTACTTCTTTTCTTGCTTTAATGAATTACAACTGACAAAAAATATTATTTAAAATGTGTAACATGATTTTATATACTTATTACATATTGTGGAAGGATTCCTCCACTTCAACAATTCACACAATGAAGTTGCTCAGTCGTGCCCGACTCTTTGTGACCCCATGAACAGTAGCCTGCACCAAGCTCCTCCGTCCATGGGATTTTCAAGGCAAGAGTACTGGAGTGGGTTGCCATTTTCTTCTCCAGGGAATCTTCCCAACCACAGAGTTAATATTAACACTACCACACCTCACATACTTACTTTTTCTAAAAATAAGGTAGAACTAAAATGAAAACTGTTTAACTTCTACTCTCCAAATTTTAGTTAAACAATACAGTGTTATCAACTGTAGTCACTATGTTATATATTAGATCCTCAGACTTCATTTATCTTACAGATGAAAGTTTGTACCCTTTTAACAATCTCTTCTTATTTTCCCCACCTGCTAGCTGCTGGCAACCAGCTTTCTTTTCTGTTTTGATGAGTTTGACTTTTTTTTTTTTTTTAAGATTCCACAATAAGTAATAGCATTCAGAATTTATCTTTCTGTGGTTGGCTTATATTACTTAGCATAATGTTCTCTGGTTTCATCTATGTTATTATAAATTACAAGACTTCCTTCTTTTTTAAGGTCAAAAAATACTGTGTAGTATATATAGATACCTCTCTTTACTTTATTGTGCTTTGCAGATGCTGCAGTTTTCTGCAAACTAAAGGTTTGTTGAGCAAGACTCTTGGTGTCATTTTTCCAACAGCATTTGCTCACTTCTTATCTCTGTGTCATCTTACAGTGTTTCAAACTTCTTTATTAATGTATTTTATGGTGATCTGTGATCAATAATCTTAAATGTTACAAATTGTAATTGTTTAGGGGCACCAGGAACCCTGCCCATGTAAGATGGCCAAACTTATTGGATACATTTGTGCATGTTCTGACTGCTCATTCAGTAACCCACTAGTAATTTCCATGTCTCTCTCTGACTCCTTAGATCTTCCTCTTCTCTGATACACTACAGTTGACAGGTACTTAGGTTGTTTCCCTGCCTCAATTATTGTGAATAATGCCTCAATGAACACAAGAGTACAGAGATCTCTTTGAGATAATTCCTTTTATGTGTATGTATATATATACAACCTAAATATGACTATATATATATATATATATATGTGATTATCTCAAAGAGATTGCTGTGTGTGTGTATGTATAGGATTACTGAATCGTATGATAATTCTATCTGTAATTTCTTGAACAACCTCCATATGGTTTTCCATGATGGCTGTATCATTCACAATTTCAACAGCATCTGTTATTTCTTGTCTTTTTGATAATAGACATCTTGACAAATAAGGAGATAACCTCACTATTGTTTGATTTACATTACTCTGATGGTTAGTGATATTGACCACCTTTTCATGTACTTGTTGATCTTTGGAAAAATATTTAGATACATTGCTCAGTTTTTAAAAACATTGTTTTTCTGGTGTTAAATTGTATGGGTTCCTTGTATTTTGTTGTTTTTTTTTAATATAAATTTATTTATTTTACCTGGAGGTTAATTACTTTACAATATTGTATTGGTTTTACCATACATCAACATGAATCCTCTACAGGTATACACATGTTCCCCATCCTGAACCCCACTCCCTCCACCCTCCCTGTACCATCCCTCTGGGTCGTCTCAGTGCACCAGCCCCAAGCATCCAGTATCATGCATCGAACCTGGACTGGCGATTCATTTCATATATGATAGTATACGTGTTTAAATGCCATTCTCCCAAATCATCCCACCCTCTCCCTCTCCCACAGATTCTGAAAGACTGTTCTATAAATCTGTGTCTCTTGTATTTTGGATAATCTCTTACTGGACATGTGATTTAGAAATACTTTCTCCCTACTTTGTTGTTGATGGTTTCCTTTGCTTTATAGAAGCTTTTTAGTTTGATATAGTCTCACATGCTTATTTTTGCTGTTAATATATTTGCTTTTGGTGTCAAGTTTAAAAAGTTATTGCCAAGATCATTGTCAAAGAGCTTACACATCTAGGTTTCTTCTAGGAGTTTCACAGCCTCAAGTCTTCTGTTAAAGTCATTTAATCCATTTTTAGTTGATTTTGCTGTATGGTGTTAATTAAGGGTTCATTTTTATTTTGCGTTTAGGTATTTGATATCACCAACATCATTTATTGTAGAGGCTATCCTTTATTTTCTTGGGCTCCAAAATCACTGCAGATGGTGACTGCAGCCAAGAGATTAAATGATGCTTGCTCCTTGGAAGAAAAGCTATGACCAAACTAGACAGCATATAAAAAAGCAGAGACATTACTTTGCTGACAAAGGTCTGTCTCGTCAGAACTATGGTTTTCCCATAGTTGATATGGATGCAAAAGTTGGACTGTAAAGAAAGCTGAGGACCAAAGAGTTGATGGTTTTGAACTGTGGCACTAGAAAAGATGCTTGAGAGTCCCTTGGACTACAAGGAGATCCAACCAGTCAATCCTAAAGGAAATCAGTCCTAAATACTCATTGGAAGGACTGATGCTGAAGCTGAAACTCCAACTCTTTGGCCACCTGATTCAAAGAACTGACTCACTGGAAAAGACCCTGATGCTGGGCAAGATTGAAGGCAGGAGGAGATGGGGACGACAGAGAATGAGATGGTTGGATGACATCACGCACTCAATGGACATGAGTTTGGGCAAGCTCATTTAGTTTGTGATGGACAGGGAGGCCTGGCATGCTGCATTCCATGAGGTCATGAAGAGTTGGACATGACTAAGTAACTGAACTGAACTGATCCTTTTCCCACTGCATATTATTGGCTCCTCTGTTGAAAATTAATTACCTGTATTTATGTGGGTTTATATCTGGGCTCTCTGTTCTGTCCCCTGATTTGTTTGACAGTTTTATGCCAATATCATACTGTTTTGATTACTGTAGCTTTGTAATATAGTTTGAAAAAAGGAAGTATGACACCTCCAGCTTTGATCTTCTTTTTCAAGATTGGCTATTTGGGGTTTTTGTGATTCCATGCAAATTTTAGGATTTTTTTCTATTTCTGTAAGAAGTATCAGTGAAATTTTGATAGGACTCAAATGAATCTGTGACATTCTAGGAATCAGCGAACTAAAATGGACTGGAAAGGGTGAATTTAACTCAGATGACCATTATATCTACTACTGAGGGCAGGAATCCCTCAGAAGAAATGGAGTAGCCATCATGGTCCACAAAAGAGTCCTACATGCAGTACTTGGATGCATTCTCAAAAATGACAGAATGATCTCTGTTCGTTTCCAAGGCAAACCAATCAATATCACGGTGATCCAAGGCTATGCCCCAACCAGCAATGCTGAAGAAGCTGAAGTTGAATAGTTCTATGCAGACCTACAAGACCTTTTAGAACTAACACCCAAAAAAGATGTCCTTTATATTATAGGGGATTGGAATGCAAAAGTAGGAAGTCAAGAAACACCTGGAGTAACAGGCAAATTTGGCTTTGAAATGCGTAATGAAGCAGGGCAAAGACTAATAGAGTTTTGCCAAGAAAATGCACTGGTCATAGCAAATACCCTCTTCCAACAACACAAGAGAAGACTCTACACATGGACATCACCAGATGGTCAACACTGAAATCAGATTGATTATATTCTTTGCTGCCAAAGTTGGAGAAGCTCTACACAGTCAACAAAAACAAGACCAGGAGCTGACTGTGGCTCAGATCATGAACTCCTTATTACCAAAATCAGACTGAAATTGAAGAAAGTAGGGAAAACCGCTAGACTATTCAGGTATGACCTAAATCAAATCCCTTATGATTATACAGTGGAAGTGAGAAATAGATTTCAGGGCCTAGATCTGATAGATAGAGTGCCTGATGAACTATGGAATGAGGTTCCTGACATTGTACAGGAGACAGGGATCAAGACCATTCCCATGGAAAAAAATGCAAAAAAGCAAAATGGCTGTCTGAGGAGTCCTTACAAATAGCTGTGGAAAGAAGAAAAGTGAAAAGCAAAGGAGAAAAGGAAAGACATAAGAATCTGAATGCAGAGTTCCAGAGAATAGCAAGAAGAGATAAGAAAGCCTTCTTCAGTGATCAATGCAAAGAAATAGAGGAAAATAACAGAATGGGAAAGACTAGAGATAACTTCAAAAAATTTAGAGATACCAAGGGAACATTTCATGCAAAGATGGGCTCGATAAAGGACAGAAATGGTATGGACCTAACAGAAGCAGAAGATATTAAGAAGAGGTGGCAAGAATACACAGAAGAACTGTACAAAAAAGATCTTCATGACAAAGATAATCACGATGGTGTGATCACTCATCTAGAGCCAGACATCCTGGAATGTGAAGTCAAGTGGGCCTCAGAAAGCATCACTACGAACAAAGCTAGTGGAGGTGATAGAATTCCAGTAGAGCTATTTCAAATCCTGAAAGATGATGCTGTGGAAGGGCTGAACTCAATATGCTAGCAAATTTGGAAAACTCAGCAGTGGCCACAGGACTGGAAAAGGTCAGTTTTCATTCCAGTCCCAAAGAGGGGCAATGCCAAAGAATGCTCAAACTACCGCACAATTGCACTCATCTCACATGCTAGTAAAGTAATGCTCAAAATCCTCCAAGACAGGCTTCAGCAATACGTGAACCGTGAACTCCCTGATGTTCAAGCTGGTTTTAGAAAAGGCAGAGGAACCAGAGATCAAATTGCCAACATCTGCTGGATAATGGAAAAAGCAAGAGAGTTCCAGAAAAACATCTATTTCTGCTTTATTGACTACGCCAAAGCCTTTGACTGTGTGGATCACAAGAAACTGTGGAAAATTCTGAAAGAGATGGGAATACCAGACCACCTGATATGCCTCTTGAGAAATCTGTATGCAGGTCAGGAAGCAACAGTTAGAACCGGACATGGAACAACAGACTGGTTCCAAATAGGAAAAGGAGTACATCAAGGCTGTATATTGTCACCCTGCTTATTTAACTTCTATGCAGAGTACATCATGAGAAACAGTGGACTGGAGGAAGCACAAGCTGGAATCAAGATTGCCGGGAGAAATATAAATAACCTCAGATATGCAGATGACATCACTCTTATGGCAGAAAGTGAAGAGGAACTAAAAAGCCTCTTGATGAAAGTGAAAGAGGAGAGTGAAAAAGTTGGCCTAAAGCTCAACATTCAGAAAATGAAGATCATGGCATCCAGTCCCATCACTTCATGGGAAATAGATGGAGAAACAGTGGAAACAGTGTCAGACTTTATTGTTTTGGGCTCCAAAATCACTGCAGATGGTGACTGCAGCCATGAAATTAAAAGATGCTTACTCCTTGGAAGAAAAGTTATGACCAACCTAGATAGCATATTCAAAAGCTGAGATATTACTTTGCTGAATAAGGTCCATCTAGTCTAGGCTATGGTTTTTCCTGTGGTCATGTATGGATGTGAGATTTGGACTGTGAAGAATGCTGAGCGCCGAAGAATTGATGCTTTTGAACTGTGGTGTTGGAGACAACTCTTGAGAGTCCCTTGGACTGCAAGGAGATCCAACAAGTCCATTCTGAAGGAGATCAGCCCTGGGATTTTTTGGAAGGAATGATGCTAAAGCTGAAACTCTAGTACTTTGGCCACCTCATGTGAACAGTTAATTCATTGGAAAAAACTCTGATGCTGGGAGGGATTGGGGGCAGGAGGAGAAGAGGACCACAGAGGATGAGATGGCTGGATGGCATCATTGAGTCGATGGACTTGAGTCTGAGTGAACTCAGGGAGTTGGTGATGGACAGGTAGGCCTGGTGTGCTGAGAATCATGGGGTCCCAAATAGTCGGACATGACTGAGCGACTGAACTGAACTGAACTGACAATGAATCTGTAGATTCTTTGGATAGTGTGGACTTTTGCACAGTATTGATTTTTCAACCTATGAATCTAAGTCATAAAGAGATTAAGTAGCATGTACACAGGCACACAGCAGTTAGTTAGCAGAGTGTGAACCTGTTCCTGGCCACTAGGGTGCAAGATCCCTTTGTCTTAAACCACTCTTGAGCCATGTCTTGTAAATGCAAAAGAGAAAAAGGAATGAACAATGACTTAGGAAAGTCAGAAGAGCTGAAAGTGAGATTATAGAGCAGAAGATAAGCTTTCTTACAATGTGAGTCTCTGACTAAGGGAAAAACTTCTGACTGTATAGTTGAAACAGGTGTAAATGGCTTTACATTGTGAGAACTTGAGACAATTAGTTATGTTGTGGACAGACCCATCAACAGATGAATGGATAAAGAAGCTGTGATACATGTATTCAGTGGAATACTACTCAGCCATAAAAAAGTACTAATGAGGTGAATGAACCTAGAGACTGTTATACAGAGTGAAGTAAGTCAGAAAGAGAAATATAATATCATATACTGATGCAAATATATGTAATCTAAAGAGATGTTACTGTGAATTTATTTTCAGGGCAGCAAAGGAGAAAGAGGCACAGAGGACAGACCTATGGACATGGGAGGATGGGAGGAGGGAGAGGTTGAAGTGTATGGAGAGGGTAACATGGACGTTTACAATACCATATGTAAAATAGATAGCCATTGAGAATTTGCCATATGACTCAGGGAACTCAAATGGGCTCTGTGACAATCTAGAAGGGTGGGGTGGGGAGGGCAAAGGGAGGGAGGGCAAAGGGAGGGAGGTTTGGGAGGAAGCGAACTTGGGTGTTCCTATGGCTGATTCTTATTGATATATACAGAAAACTATAAAATTCTGTAAAGCAACTATCCTTCAATTAAAAAAAAATACAACAAAATAAATTGGAGACAAACTAGTGATACCATGAAGATATTCTGCTCCTAAAGAAAGGTTGCTAAGACCTAAACTAGTTTTAATTCTGTGAGGAATCAACCTTTAGAGAAAACTGACTACCCTCTGTGTTTCTCTAAGTTAACTGTAATACATTTCTCTCTGTTTAAGACAACCCTTACTCCTCCTCTGATTTCCTTTTTTCAAATGTCCAGCGAGGCATACGATTACCCCATCTCTTCCTGTTGTGACCCATGTTTTCAATATGTGGTTTGAGAATAGTTTGAGAACATCACTGATGTCAGCTCCATCCTGATTATAGTCTAAGATGAAATTAAATTCTTGGCAATTGGAAAAGCTATGATTTAGACACAGTCCTGTGGCACAATTTAGAGAAAT
This sequence comes from Capricornis sumatraensis, assembly GCF_032405125.1. NCBI lineage: Eukaryota > Metazoa > Chordata > Mammalia > Artiodactyla > Bovidae > Capricornis > Capricornis sumatraensis. The sequence goes on along the minus strand of NC_091085.1, from coordinate 34,925,047 downwards.
TTTAGATAAGTTTATTGAAACTAGACATTGATCTCAATGCTTTACAGATAATATCTCATTTCTTTCTCACAATAAGCTAAGTTATAAGGTAAATAGCACTAAATACCCAGTTTTGGATATTATAGAAGATTTTTATTTTCACAAAGTTACACAACTAGTTCTTGGTGGCATATAAGCTATGCTTATATATTTACCTTTTTAAAAATAAAGTGTTTTCACCAAAATTTAATCTTCTTACTTTTCTTCAGAAACTTGTCTGTAGAGTTATTTTAACACTGGAGCATTAAGTACTGAGACTTTGAATGTTTTAAACAAAATTATCTAGCATATGTTTAGTTTTTGCAGGAAGGAAGCAGAAGTTAGCTGTGATCCACATAAAGAGAAATAAAATAAAAGTTTAATTTGATTGTTTGGAATAATTTTCTCATTATTCCTTTGAATGAAGTAAAATGTGTTTATAATATAGAGAACAAAATATTTTTTTAAAGCTGATATATTTTATATTGATTTGTCTAAATAGTTAATTTTACTTCATCACTTATTAGGCTAGTCTTCAGATAGAATAAAATATATGAAGTGAAAAATTTCTTGGTACCTACACATAGTAAGTACATGATAAAGCTTGCAAATTGATCAAATTGTAAGACATGGTAAGTTAGAGTAAACCTTGAATGTCAAATTACCCAAGGGATTCCAGAAATCAGTTATTATTTTTATTTAGTGCACAAGGCAAAGCCTTATATATTACAAAATCATTATACCTTGAGTTAATTACTGTGCTAATCATTGTATGTGTGTGAGCTCAGTTGGTCAGTTGTGTCCAACTCTTTGTGACCTCATGGTCTGTAGCCCACCAGGGTCTTCTGTTCTTGGGATTTCCCAGGAAGAATGCTGGAGCAGGTTGTTGTTTCTTCTTCCAGAGGATCTTCCCGTGACCCAGAGATTGAACCTGCATCTCCTGAATTGGCAGGTAGATTCTTTACCACTGCATAACTATTAGAGCTACAGAGATGAAAATGATACAGGAATCTCAAAATACAGCAGAATATACAAGCCAGCAGATCATATCTAAAATATGTATGGAGTTCACAGTGATGATCTTGAAGGCAATGCCTGTATCTCTAATGTGGTGAAGGACATGAAAGGCCTCCTAGAAGAGTTTCTGCCTTAGCAAATTACTATTTAACCTGAAAACTGAGCTGGTTTTGAGATCAAATGGGGATTTGTCAAGGTCATATACAATAGAATGTTTCCCATATATTATATATATATATATATATATATATATAATATTTGATTATGTGTGTATGTAAAATTATTTTGGGGGCTGAAGCATGGTGATAGGTGGAGTAATGACCTCTTAGATATCTAGATCCTAGATTTTGGAATCATTAAATGAAACCTTATAGAACAAAAGAGACTCTGCAAATGACATTAAATTAAAGATCTTGATATAGGGGATATTATTCTGGATTACCCTAGTAAGTCTACATGTGATCACTACTGTCCTGATAAAAGGGAGGCAGATTTGACTACAGAAAGGGAGGTGATGTAATGATTGGAAGCAAGATTAGAAGGTATATTTTGAAGATGGAGAAGGAACACAAGCCCTAGGAATCCAGGCCACTTGAAGCTGAAAAGACAATTGGATTTTCCTCTCAAAACTCCAAAAGGAACCAGCCCTGCTGATAATGTGATGTTAGTTTGTGTATCTATCTGATGATTTCAGACTTCTGGCCTCCAAAACTGTAAGATAATGAATTTGTGTGTGTGTGTGTGTGTGTGTGTTTTAAATACCAGTAAGTTTGTGGTCATTTGTTACAGTAGCAGTGTTTGAGCTCTTACCCTGAAAAACCTCACTTGAATCAGAAACCTGACATCAACCCCAGAGGTTATCCTAGTCTCACTCATCAGCATTATAAATTTGATTGACATTATCATTCAGATACTCACCTCATATATTTTATGATCTATATACATTAAGGTCACAGCTCTTGTTTTTAGTCCAATCTGAAGTCTAATTTGGTGTTAATCTCCATGTTCCAGGAAAGACTGCATGGCCTAAAAGTGCTTGCTTTTGAAAATTATTAATACTGAATTCATACATAATAATGTAACTGCTTATTTTTAAGATTTTAATGAGTCACATGCTTAGATACAAATTTCAAAAATATAACTTTAGCATCAAGTCAGAAAACTATAAGTTGTGAATGAGAAGTGGTAAGAGGACCAGTGAGGAAGAGACTCGACTACATATATGAAAGTTTGTCCTGTGTGGGAGCAGTAGGTTAAGACATACTCCAAAGATATTTTGGATCCAGAATCAACAGTCTCTGATTGCATTATTGTGGTATTGGAGCCAAAGGCAGCTCTGAATTTGATAACTTGGTTAACAGAGTCATGAGATAACTGAACTAGGAAATATGTGTACAGGAGAAGGTATACAGATTTAAATATATTTAGCTTTAGATTCCTGTTAGACATCTGTGTAGAGATTGATATTTAAAAATGAAAATGCAGTCAAGATTCCACTGTGCCAGTACAGAGTTTGGAGACAGGCCACCTTACATCTTTGGGAATAGCATGCTTCTAAAGAATTTGGAAGGATAGGAAAGAGTTCCAGAATCCTAGGAAACATAAACACTGGAAACTGTGCCTATGGAAGAAGAATCCATCAGAGAGATTAAAGAAAGCAAAAAGAAATCTCAGGGAAAAACCATCAAGAAATGGTTATGTTGAATCCCAAAGAAGAATTTTAGAGAGATCTGTCCTCTCTTGCATACCAGAAAGAGAGATGAAGAGCAAACTCACTGGAAAAGACCGTCATGCTGGAAAAGATTGAGGGCAGGAGGAGTAGGGGGCAACAGAGGATGAGATAATTGGATGGCATCCCTGACTCAATGAGACATAAGTTTGAGCGAATTCTGGGAGATAATGAAAGACAGGGAATCCTGGTCTGCTGCAGTCTGCGGGGTAGCAAAGAGGCAGGCTGGACTGAGTAACTGAGCAACAACAAAAGTTGCAAAGCAGTTTTGACTTTATGGATGAGATTAGAAATCTGTAGTTGTTTTTACCCCAAGATTTGAATTAATGGGATTAAAACCTAGGATATAATGGAAATATGTGGAAATAGATTTCCCCAAAGGATCTGAACTTGCAGATATCTATAAAATGTTTTATATGTCTGTCCTTTTGTACTTTAGGGCGTTATTCTAAATTTTATGTTCTTGTAATGACATAATGGTAAGTGCATTTAAACCTGCCCCTCAATTATTATGAGGCTTAAAAATAGCTGTATTAACTCTTTAGTATTTAAAAAACAGATTCTCAGTCATTTGTGTTCATAGTCTCCATGCATATTAGTGAGACCATTTCTGTGTGCGTCTTATCAATAAAAGGCTATTATGATTTCTGGTTAGAGGCTAGGAATCTCCACTCTGGAAAATGAAATTAGAAGAGATGAGGCACATTTATATATAGTAGAAACAAGGATACCAGTTGATCTATGAAATGTGAAGTTTCTGATGTAATCAGGAAGAAAAGACATTTCGAGAGGAAAATGTTATCTACTGCTGAGTGCCCTTTTAGCTTGGTCATGGTGTCAATGTGGTCATTGCTCCTGAATAGTGAGATTATTAATTCTATTTGAATAAAAGTTTGTATAAAACTAGAAGGCATTCTAAAATTCATATTTTCCTACTTCATGTTTCATAGGTAAAGAAATTATTTGATCAAAAGTCTACAGAAATGACTGTTTTCCCTAAGTTTTATTCACATATAAAGTTTAGTTTCACTGGACCCTGCTTTCGAACTAAAGATAGTCATTCTTACCAACCACAAATCACCATGACTTGAACTGCTATAAAATATTAAATCAATTTAAATTAATCTCCCCTAGGGTATAAAAATAGGATATTTCTTTTCACATTTTTAGTATATTTATCACACCAAGCTTTATATATCCATGTATAATGGACTCGGACCTTGTTTCCAATATTAAATTACAGAGCTGTGAAGAGTCAAACGTTTCTAACAGTTTCCTTTCCTCACCAGTGATTTCGGCAGTAGCAGCCTTGGGTTCATATATGTTGATTCTCTTAGAGATTTCACAGATTTTTCCATCAAGGCCAAGTCTCTGGTTATATGACTTCAGTAAGTGTCCCCTTCCTTAAATATATACTCTTTACTGATTTAAGAGTATCAGTGGATCCAGTAGGGTGGTGGTGAGTGAAGAGCATCTCTCTTTTGCTTCCAGGAAAGTTTTATAAACAATTTTTGGTTTCCTTTTCTGACTCACTTTCTGATGAGATGACACCCTGAATGGTGATGGTTCTGTCTCTGCCTGTGATGGGGATAATTGGTGCTGGTTGTTAGGATAGCTGCTCAAATCTGGCATTATAGATTCTCTGCAAGTCCTTGATTTGCCAGTAACTACTCATGTAAATTTGGGGCAAAAATCATATTTTGTAAACATCAGTTTCACCGTTTGTAAAGAGGGATGGTAATACCTAGGCCATGAGTAGTTTAGAAGTTCATGAAGCATAGTGAAAATAAAAATTTTAACACAATACTTAAGTCATAGCAGACATTTAATAAATAAGATTTACTCATTATATAATGATATATATGTTATATGTATTAGTCAGTCATGTCCAACTCTGTGACCCCATGGACTGTAGCCTACCAGGAGTGGGTTGCCATTCCCTTCTCCATAATGTATGTTATATGTGTTATTATATAAAATCATGTATTGCTACTGATTTGTGGCAGTGTAGACTTGACAGATTGATCTTGGAGGAAGCCTTCCATATTTCTTTCTATGATATGTCTTAATATTCTGAGCCCAATGCCTCGCATATCTGCAGACAAAAGCATACCCAAGGCTATTACAATTAGATCTGCCTGTTTTTATTCTACTTTCATAGCATATAATACAACATTCAGATATGCCACTTTATTTAATACAGACCTTGGGGATGATTGTAGCAGTTAAAAAAGAAAAAGACAATTAAGAGATGTACTGGCCAACCTAGATAGCATATTGAAAAGCAGAGACATTACTTTGCCAACAAAGGTCTGTCTAGTCAAGGCTATGGTTTTTCCAGTGGTCATGTATGGATGTGAGAGTTGGACTGTGAAGAGAACTGAGCACCGAAGAATTGATGCTTTTGAATTGTGGTGTTGGGGAAGACTCTTGAGAATCCCTTGGACTGCAAGGAGATCCAACCAGTCCATTCTAAAGAAGATCAGTCCTGGGTGTTCTTTGGAAGGAATGATGCTAAAGCTAAAACTCCAGTACTTTAGCCACCTCATGTGAGGAGTTGACTCATTGGAAAAGACTTTGATGCTGGGAGGGATTGGGGGCAGGAGGAGAAGGGGCCAACAGAGGATGAGATGGCTGGATGGCATCACCGACCTGATGGATGTGAGTTTGAGTAAACTCCAGGAGTTGGTGATGGACAGGGAGGCCTGGTGTGCTGTGACTTATGGGGTCGCAAGGAGTCGGACACGACTGAGTGACTGAACTGAACTGACAACTTTAGGTTTATATATCACTGGCTGAAATCTCTAGATAATGAGCAGAGTCATTGTACCAGAAAAGGTTGAAGGCACTAATATCATTCTGATTGTTGCATGAATGATGTCAATATCCCTTTAAATGCCTCTAATGTGCTAGTACAAACTGGCCCACCATTGTAAACAATTACTAAGGAAATTGACAATCTAACCTCCAGAGAGAGAGAAGAAAATATTATTGAGCACTTATAATGAACTATGTATTTTCATTTATAATAGCTCAACTTAATTATTAGAAACTGTTATTTATACATTACTAGATGAAATTACAGAAAATTGTTGGACACATAAATGAGTAGTGTAGCTGAAATTCTTTCCAATATATTTCAAGTTGCAGACATTAAAAAATTAACACAAGTAAACTAAAAATGAGTTGATTATTATTCATTCTATACATAAAACATTTGTAGCCAGTTCATGATTGTTAGAAAATAGAATCAAACAGTTATATAATTGGAAGTAGAAAATATTCTTGGGGGCAAGGTGTAGTCTCTCAAATCTTTTTCTCTTTTTTTGTGACTTATTTTTAAGAAATTAAGAAATAGAATTTTAAGATACTTACCAGATTTGAAATGAAATCTTATGTATCAAGCAATGAAAAAGTCTTAGTAATTGTAAAATGTGTTATTAAATGCAAATCCATTATAATTAGTAGTCTAATAAAATTATGCTTCTGATTTTGGATATTCTAAGTGAGTGTCTAAATTTTTATTGGCAAAATAGTCAATTTGGAGGTTTGTATTCCAAGATACAAACTTTTAGTTTCAGTACTTCCACTAACTCCAACTTGATGACTTAGGATGTTTTATCACCACTGGCCTTGCTTTTCTTTTGACAAAATGTTAATAGTAATGTCCTACTTCACCAAAAGAATAAATTAGTAAACTATAGTAAAAATTCTTATGATCATTAAGATTATAAAAAGTAAAGTTTGAGGGGTTAATATAATCTAAACGTGCTGAATTTCAAATTTTATGAAACTTTTTAATTGAAAAACTATTGTGGATAATGTAAAGTATTTCACTGAAGCAGTAATGTCATTTTAATATTCAGTGGTGGTATTAAAAGACTTAGCATCTCCTAACCACAGTTCCTTGTTCCATAAAAGGAATAGCATCTTTCTTTTATTTTTTTAATACTCTTAAAAAGCACTACTCACAAGTTGAACTTTTTTAGGGTAGAGAAAAAATCCTAATGGAAAAGTAAAATCTCAACTTCTTGGCCTGAAACCACATAACTCTGGTTTTCAGATGGGAAAAAAAGAAAGAGCAAAAAATGTGATGAACCCTTAATACCATAAGCTCCTCTAACTGAGATGCGGTAGTAATTGCTTTTTATTTTTTTGTAACATCTCCTGGAAATGGTAATGCTTTCAAGTGAGGATCAAAGAGAATGACCTACATAAGAAATAGATTGCAACATATAGTTACATTTTTCATCCTTTGTAATATGCTTCTTGCATCTACACGTCTAATAAGAAACACAGCATAATGCTCATCATTTTTTAAAATGAGTTGTCACTAAGGTCAGATAGGATACTTGGAAACTAGTGAAAAAATATGATTTAGACCAAGGTGTTAATGCCAACAGATCTCTAGGTGGATCAGTCTTCATATACTAGCTTTGTATATTTAAAGGAAATAAGACAAAAAATATAATAAATATATTTTTTCTGGTTTTTGTATATGTATGTTATGTATATTTTATATATGTGTTACGTATTTGCCTGAATTTGTCTATATGTATACATTTATACACATTGCACTCTCTTTATATATATTATCTATTTCTGATGCCAATGTGCGTGTGCCATCAGACGTACTTAAAAGATTCATTAAGAACAAGGTGATATTGTTTTTTAAGTTTAAAAACAAGTTTAATTCACAGATTTTTGTTGTCTTTCCAATTAGGCAATGTACCTCAAAATGTATAGTTACTGGTAATATTTCACAAGGAAGTATCTCTTGCCAACTCAGCACAGCACCACAGTTATGTGATTAGTGCTATCTATGTTCCCTGATGTACAAATTTTCCTAGAGGAGTAACACTTTAAGATATTATTAGCTAAACTAATGCATCAGATAATTTCAATGATAAAAATTGCCAGAGGAGACCAGAGTTTTATGGGAAGTTTCAGTGTCTAGGAACTGGTGGAGAAGTAATTCAGTGGTACCAGAAAAAAGACAAACCACTTTAAATCATGAATTTTTCCAAGGGCTTTTTTCTTCCATGGATAAATTAAAAAATAACCAACAGTATAATGTTCCTTAAAAAAATGATGTGGTCATCTTTTGATACCATTTGTAAATGTCCTTGATAGCAGAAGAAGGTGAAACTATTTAGAAATTGCCCAGGTGGGAAGAGTACATTTAAAATAGTCACATTTATTTTGATTGAAAATGATTCTTATCCTATCAAGATATCCAAAGTAGTGCTATATAGTTATTGCATCACCTTTCCTTCAAAAGGTAAAATTAATTTCTAAGTAGAGTCTATATGTACGCTTCCAAAACCACTTCAGAGAGGCCAAAATGAGCTTTGGAAGTCTGCCAACATACACTTAACAATTTCGAGACAAGCATTAAGGGCTGTAGGGACTTAAAATAGAAATGGATTAGGCAATATGCCTATAAAAAAAGGAAATTCTTGAATAGAGAGATAGCTGCATTTTATTTTACATAACAGATTTATCTGTTGTATTGAGAGTTTGATATGTATTTCTTGAGTATATGTTTATTGAATCTTATTTGTCTTATAATCATGAGAAGGCAATGGCAACCCACTCCAGTACTCTTGCCTGGGAAATCCCATGGACGGAGGAGCCTGGTAAGTTTGCAGTCCATGGGGTCGCGAAGAGTCGGACATGACTGAGCGGCTTCACTTTCACTTTTCACTTTCATGCCTTGGAGAAGGAAATGGCAACCCACCCCAGCGTTCTTGCCTGAAGAATCCCAGGGACAGCGGAGCCTGGTGGGGTGCCGTCTATGGGGTCGCACAGAGTTGGACACGACTGAAGGGACTTAGCAGCAGCAGCAGCATGATAAAACTTGATATGTATTTCTAGTAAAAGAAATATTGTTTCTAAGAAGTCAACCTAGAACAATAAGCTACTTAAGTAACTTAATGAAATGGCCATCTGATAGAACAGTGTTCAAATAAAACATGATATGTAACTTATTGAAAACAATCCCTCTCAACTGGAGCTAGTCTTAGATTTTAAAGGGAAACTGACCACATCACAGAGCAGAGCATACTGAATTGAAGCCCTTCAGCTTCTATTAAAACATCCTTCTAATATTTTACCACCTTAAACTGTCAGGCTTACACCTTAGTGAAAGTGATACTTTCAGAAGTGAGGGAACCAATTCTGACTAAACACAGGAGATAATAAAACTATACCATTTTTTTCCAAATTGAAAATGCCTAAGCCAATGTGAAAATGTTCTTCATATTTACAAAAATTGTCTGTTAAAGAACCTGAAAATTCTTCATTCATTTAGCACACAGTGCAGAAGCTCCTTAGCTTATTATTTTTTTACCTACAGAAAGAAAATCTAAAAGAAAAATATTACCAAAAATAAAGGGATGCACAGTACATATGGATTGACTAAATTATTAATTTTAATCATATTAATGTTCATAAATTTTATATTATCAACACTTTAAGAATTTCTGTCTGTAATATATAGTATATATTAATCAGTTCAGTTCAGTTGCTCAGTTGTGTCTGACTCCTTGTGACCCCATGAATTGCAGCACGCCAGGCCTCCCTGTCCATCATCAACTCCCGGAGTTTACTCAAACTCATGTCCATCGAGTCAGTGATGCCATCCAGCCATCTCATCCTCTGTCGGCCCCTTCTCCTGCCCCCAATCCCTCCCAGCATCAGAGTCTTTTCCAATGAGGCAACTATTTGCATGAGGTGGCCAAAGTACTGGAGTTTCAGCTTTAGCATCATTCCTTCCAATGAACACCCAGGACTGATTTCCTTTAGAATGGACTAGTTGGATCTCCTTGCAGTCAAAGGGACTCTCAAGAGTCTTCTCCAACACCACAGTTCAAAAGCATCAATTCTTAGGTGCTCAGCTCTCTTCACACAGTCCAACTCTCACATCCATATATGACTACTGGAAAAACCATAGCCTTGACTAGATGGACCTTTGTTGGCAAAGTAATTTCTCTGCTTTTGAATACGCTATCTAGATTGATCATAACTTTCCTTCCAAGGAGTAAATGTCTTTTAATTTCATGGCTGAAATCACCATTTGCAGTGATTTTGGAGCCCCCCAAAATAAAGTCTGACACTGTTTCCACTGTTTTCCCATCTATTTGCCATGAAGTGATGGGATCAGATGCCATGATATTCGTTTTCTGAATGTTGAGCTTAAGTTAACTTTTTCATTCTCTTCTTTCACTTTCATCAAGAGGCTTTTTAGCTCCTCTTCACTTTCTGCCATAAGGGTGGTGTCATCTGCATATCTGAGGTTATTGATATTTCTCCCGGCAATCTTGATTCCAGCTTGTGCTTCTTCCAGGCCAGCGTTTCTCATGATGTACTCTGCATATAAGTTAAATAAGTAGGGTCACAATATACAGCCTTGACGTACTCCTTTGCCTATTTGTAACCAGTCTGTTGTTCCATGTCCAGTTCTAACTGCTGCTTCCTGACCTGCACATAGGTTTCTCAAGGCTTACCTTAATTAAAATACTCCAAGAAACTTTTAGTGACAAAACCTGTCAAATATAAATATAAAAAAATGTTAGACTTTCTAAATATATCTTTTGTATTTATTCATAGCACTTGTATTTTTACCTGGAGATTGTTTATTTTGAACAGTCTTTAGTTTGTATGTAAAAAAAAAATTGAAATTTTAAGATTGAGAGGAGTATATGTATTTGTTCTTTTTGGTTTTTGATGTTTTGTGTTTTCATTTTAGCTGACAGTGGGAAAGTTTCTCATGTACTGTGTTTGTCAAGAAAAAGCACACTGTTGTTCATGCACATACCAGAGTTTTGGCTAACAAGATAGAGATCTATAACTTCCATGAGAAAAAAGGAACAGGCAGTGTCCATCCAGTTAAATAACTCTCTTCAGAAAGGGCTGTACAGGTGAAGAAATTACTTTGGGGAATTAGGTTCAGGATTTTGGGAAAGACTATGTGTTTGGTGATTCATACTTAGCCCTCTCCTTTAAGAGATAGCTGTGCAAAGAGGAATCTAAGAATCTGTTTTTGCTTTTGCTTTTTGACATATCAGGTATTTTCACATGCATATACACGAAGGCCAGATTTTATTATCAGCATAGAAAGCCTGTTTGCTTTTTGGATTGTATATCTGGATTCTAGACAAGATGTCAGGACTAGAATAGATCTTGAGTATCATAAAGTTAACCTCCTCATTTTATAGGGAGAAAAACAAGTCTCACAGAGATATGACTCTATCTAAGATGACTCCTATTTGTACAGGATACAGCTCACAAACAAGGAATGAATTATAGGTAATTCATATGTTACATTTTAAAATGTTTGTGGTTCTCTCTTACTCCTCCAGAAACACTTGTGATCCTAATAATTTAATAGGGTTTTGATTCTAAATTCCATCTCTCCTCTCCCATCTGTCCATCTAGATAATGGTCATAATTGAAATAGTCTTGAATGATGAATGATACTGAATACTTAACAAATTATTTTAAATTATAGAACTATAATTCCACAAAAAGTTGTTATAATAAAACAAACAGCTTATACAGCCAACAGAACCCTTGCATATAACAATATAGTCTCATAAATTAAAACACGCTTAGTTGTTATTTGGTGTAGCATAAATGTTCAAGAATAAAAGTCTTATTTTTCTGCAGTTTTAGACTAATAAGATTGCCTAAAAGAGGAAATTTTATTCCTACCAACCTGGCACGACTATGTGTTAGTCACTTGGATTATTCAAGTTCACCTTTCACACAGATATCAAGCAGTCTCCCTAGCAGTGAGAATCTATAGTTTTCTAATAAAAAATGTGTTGGTTGCTACCTTGAGAACAGTATTAAATATGTGAATGTAAATAATACAAAATCTTCAATGCATATAGAGTAGTATTTAAGAGCACTTGCAATACAGATGTTTCCAAGAATACTAATTTAGGCACTTAGAGGCATACTTTATTTGGTGATCAGAGCCTGGAATCTGAGATGTCTGTTCTTTCTCTGACCTTTAAAGACTGAGTTTAAGGTTCTCATTCATAAATAGGAAATTTTTTTTTTTATATCAAACGTGTTAAGCTTATTTCTCTATTTAAACTTTGTTTGGCTATTAATTTGCTTTACTTAAGAAAGCCCTGCATATGGAGGAAAGGAAATATTGATAATATTTCTAATATTGTCATCATTCAACTACTATGTCCAAAATCTGAAAATCTATGATTGCCACAAATTAGGCCAAACTACAGTTACTCCAACTCATTCACTGAGTTAGCTGTGGACATGAAGCTCTGCAGAGCCTCAGACAGTCAAGGATCTGGTAACTCAAGTCTAGTGGTGGACATTTCAGCATCCATGATGACTGATAGAAATAGTGCACAGAAACTTCTGTTGTTGCTCATGCTCTACATGGTTATATAGAACATTCTATAAAATTGTACTTATATTCACTAGCATATTTACATGTACATATACAACTTTTTTCATTACTTTTTGAGAAATTATATTTGAGAATAAGTATAAGATTTTAAAGGAAAAACATCTAGTTTGCTTTCCTCTTTTTCTTTCCTACATGTCTGTTCTACTATATATTTATAAGTTAGTAATAATTTAGTGTTAATATTAGTCTGAGTTAGTAATTTATGTATATGCAATTAACTTTGCAAAATCATGATCAAAGCAAATTACACTTTAACCTGTATTATGCAGGTAGTAGACAAAGTCACTAAGATAAAACATTTCTGATCCATGACCAAACATAATGGGAGAACCTAGTTAAAAATAAAATCAGCATTTAATGTTCACTCCTTTCTTTGATTTTTAGTATAAATTTAATCTAAAATAAGAATGAGTCACCAAATTTGATACTCATTCTTTTTTCCCTGAAAATCATATGTTCTAGACAATCATTCATAACCTTGTTTCTTCTTAAACAAGGAACAATGACAATCTACAAGACACACTTTTTAAATGTTTTAGTTTCTCTTATCCCATTGTATCAAAGAAGGTATCAGTGTAACAGATAGCAAACTTTCTTTTTTCCCTTGTTAACTTGGCTCAACTTTTCAGGTCATTTTTTTCAATTATTTTTCAACTAAGATTTGATTATAGTTTGTTGCTGTGGTTCAGTTGCTCAGTCATATCCTACTCTTTGTGACCCCATGGACTACAGCACACCAGGCTTCCCTGTCCTCATCTCCCAGAGTTTGCCCAAACTCATGTCCATTGACTCTGCGATGCCATCTATCTGTCTCATCCTCTGTTGTCTCCATCTACTCTGGCCTTCAATCTTTCCCAGCATCAGAGTCTTTTTCTTTGAGTTGGCTCCTTGCATCAGGTGGTCAAAGTATTGGAGCTTTAGCTTCAGCATCAGTCCTTCCATTGAATATTCAGCATTGATTTCCTTTAGGATTGACTGGTTTGATCTCCTTGCTGTCCAAGGGACTTTCAGGAGTCCTCTCCAGTACCACAGTTCAAAGGCATCAATTCTTCATATCTCAGCCTTTTTTATTGTCCAGCTCTCACATCCGTACATTACTATTGGAAAAACCATAATCCTAGTTAATTCTAGTTTAACTCTTTCCATTTCTTCAAATATATTTGATACCTTTAATAAAATGAAATTTACTTAGTTTTCTGTTTTTGAAATATTTTATAGGCTAACCATAGGGTAGTATGTTTGTATACACACACATATACACACCCAAGGTTAATAGCAATGGGAACCACAGTAAAGATCATCTTGACTATCCTTCTAATATGATATATAAAGAAAGTGAACCTTATAGAGATTAACTAAATAGTAAATATTTTGGAAGCACTCTTAGATATGAAATTAGAATTCCACTTTCCAAATGTCCCCTTTCCTAGTAAAAATTTCTAAAGATTCCAAAGGTGCATGATTCAAGTAGTTGTCAGTCAGCACAACTAGGGGCTTCCCAGGTAGTGCTAGTGGTAAAGAACCTGCCTGCCAGTGCAGGAGGTATAAGAGATGCAGGTTCCATCCCTCTGGAGGAGGAAATGGCAGCCCACTTCCAGTATTCTTGTCTGGAGAATCCCATGGACAGGGGAGCCTGGTGGGCTATAGTCCATGGGGTCGCAAAGAGTTAGACATGACTGAAGTGACTTAGCATGGACACACGCACACAATCACAATGAATGGAATTATGCCAGAGGTTTTAAAGAACACTCCTGAGTGTTAGAAAATGATTAGCCTCTCTGGCTCTCCACTGAATTATTCTGATACTTTTTTATGTTGTGTAGCATTAAAAACACGTCACAATTTTTTAAGTCTCATCATTACTCTTCTAATACTGCAACACCTTGTACAATGCATCCAAGTGCTCATAAACCCACCATCCATTCACCTACAGTTCTGTAGGCACTTCACTCATAGTTGTAGAGAGCGTGCCTAATAGCCTACTTGTATGCTCAGCTGATGCACTGTAGATAAAGGAGTTCTGTGGGTAGTTCTCTAGGAATGTTGTGTCTGGCTGCCTTTTATCTGAATTTATTATGTGTAGCAGTACTGTACAAAAGTCCATGAAGTAGTAGATAACTACTACACTTCCGAGATATGTACATCTCATGGGGTATCCCCTAGCTTGGATTTCTCCAGATTTTATTTTGACACAAAATGGACTCAATTTCTTGGGCCTGGACTCTGAATTGTGGATGCCTTAGCAGTCTAGAAAGCACTGCAATTTTGTGAACAAATCATATACAAGATAAGTTTAAAATGGCATTGAATTAAGACAAGATTAATATTAGTATAAAGGTGGTTGAGGGAAGTGGGGCTATAAAGGTTCTTCAGATTTTTCACTTTAATGGCCTATTTTCAAGGATGGCAAAGCAAGCTGATAAACTTGTCTTTGAACTAAAACCTAGAGAATTATTACAGGTGTCAGCCTGGAAGTGGCCTGTATTGGCTGCCTCTGAAAATATTGGCCAGGTCTCTTCAATAGTAAAAGGGTCGAATGCACAGAGTTGGCAGGTCTTAGAGGTTTGTGTGTTTTTTTTTTTTTTTAACAGAATGTGTGGATATACTTTGCTAATGAAATACTGAGATTTAAGAAAACTAAAAAAAAAATGGCAGGGTGTCCTAGTTCATTATAGAGTAAAAAATGCATACTCAGAGTATTGGTCAGGAAGGGCAGATATATTTTTATTATTCTTTGACATGCATTGATATACAGAGGACTTATACATATGTGTATTATATGTAATGTTAATGATGTAAACTAAAATAGTATTAAATGATTCAAAGAATCAGGGATATACTTTTCCACTAATCTCTGGTATAAACCTCCCATTAATCTAAAATTGGTGAGAATTACATATCCTGAAACAGAAAGAAGATAATATAGTCAGGGATTTCAGAAGAATGTCTCATAAAACTTTAACTAAATTTTGTGAAGTTGCTTTATTTAGAAACAGTTTGTTGCAGTGTTGTGCAGCAGTGATTGCTGGAAGATTCTTTATGTTCAGTGGAAATTGTATCTCCAGTTATACCTTACCCTACGAGTGGTACAGAATGTCTTTGATTGTCCCCTTGGACAGCAAGGAGATCCAACCAGTCAATCGTACAGGAAATCAGTCCTGAATATTCATCAGAAGGACTGATGCTGAAGCTGAAACTCCAATGCTTTGGTCACCTGATGTGAAGAACTGACTCACTGGAAAAGACCATGATGCTGGGAAAGATTAAAGGCAGGGGGAGAAGGGGACCACAGAGGATGAGATGGTTGGATGGCATCACTGACTCAAAGGACATGAGTTTGAGCAAGCTCTGAGAGTTAGTGATGGATAGGGGAAACCTGGTGTGCTGCAGTCAATGGACTCGCAAAGAGTTGGACATGACTGAGCAACTGAACTGAACCATTTTGTGGGGGCTTCCCAGGTGGCAGTAGTGGTAAAGAAACTGCCTGCCTATGCAGGAGACATAAGATACATGGGTTTGATTCCTGGGTCAGGAAGATCTCCTGGAGAAGGACATGGCAACCCACTCCAGTATACTTGCCTGGAGCATCTCATAGACAGAGGAGCTTGTCAGGCTATAGTCCATGGGGTTGCAAAGAGTAAGACACGACTGAAGAGACTCAGCACACTTGCACCATTCTGTAATTATTCTTTTTTAAGTTTGGTATCTAATGATCCTTCCAATAAAGGTTAATAGGAAGAAAAAACTTAACATTTGCAGTTAATTAAGAGGTAATGCCTGACACAGAGGACACCTGTTTTTGGATTCTGAATTTACAACTCTGTAGGAAGTCCTAAGGTCTTCCGAGGTGGCTCAGTGGTAAAGAATCTGCCTGCAATGCAGGAGACTTGGATTTTGGGTTAGGAAGATCCCCCAGAGAAGGAAATTGCAGTTCACTCCAATATTCTTGCCTTGGAGGTCCCATGGACGGAGGAGCCTAGCAGGCTACACAGTCCGTGGGGTCACAAGAGTCAGATATGACTTATTGACTAAACCACCAACACCACCAGGGAAGCCTAAACTTTAGAATTACCTTGTTAGTTTACAAAAAAGATCTTATTTAGAACTTCCAGTTTGTTATATATTAACGTTGTCTCTTGCTGAGGCTATTTTAGCTGTAGCCTCTATTCCCTTATCATTGAAATGGGTTCCTCATTATTCATGATAGATATTTTGTGGGGTCATGTGAAATAATAGATGTGAAATTTTAGCAGGGAATCTTACAAAATATAAGCCTGATAACAGTTAATCATGTAAAATTCCTGTGGATAAAGTTACAGATAATATCCCATGAAAAATACTAACTCTGCTACTAGTTAATGCTACTTAAGAAAAGTTAACTAGCTGCCAAGTGAGATTATACATAAATTACGTTTCAGTGTTACTGTCACTGTTTAAAAGTTAGCACTTAAAAAAATTTTTTTTGTCTGTGCTGGGTCTTCACTGCTGTGTTCAGGCTTTCTCTAGTTGCGGCAAGCTAGAGCTACTCTTCCCTGTTGTACTTGGGCTTTTCACTGCAGTGGCTTCTCCCTTTGTGAACAGCTCTAGGCACTCAGGCTTCAGTAATTGCAGCTTTCAGGTTCTAGCAGAGCCTCTCCTCTAGCAGAGGCTCAGGAGTTGCAGGGCATGGACTTAGTTTCTCTGTGGCATGTGGAATCTTCCTTGACCAGGGAGCAAACCCATGTCCCCTGCACTGGCAAGCGGATTCTTATCCACTCCACCACCAGGGAAATTCCTGAAACTTAGCATCTAATTGAAGGGCATCATATATAGGTTATCATGTGAAAAACCAAGGATATATGAATAAGAACATGTTTGTTAATTCAGAGGACCTTCAGGTAGACTGAGGAACTTCATTATTCAATACAGATTCAAATACTGGTCAAAGACTTGCTATGTACTGTATCTCAAACCCTGTGAGGGATATACTAATTCTAGAGCACAGAGGACTTCAGTTAGGTGTTCAAAGTTATTAGATAGCTGTCATGAGTGAAATGAGATTTCAGCTATCTTTAAAACCTGTGTATTCTGGCTCCTGTCGTTTCATTGCAAAGCGGCCTCAAATTTTAGTAGCTTAAATCAATGATTGGATTTATTTTTTTCTGACAAATCTGCAACTCAAGCATGGCTCTGCAGTTATAGCTTGCCTTTGCTTAGCATGGTGTCAAATGTGGTGTCTAGAAGACCAGGTCAATTCAGAAGTCAGCTGGAATCAGCTGAGGGTTTACCTACTCTTAAGCCTGGTACCTGTACTGTGAAGATCCAAATAGCACTGAAGTCTTAGTTGCTCAGTTTTGTCTAACTCTTTGCGACCCCATGGACTGTAGCCTGTCAGGTTCCTCTATCCATGGGATTCTCCAGGCAAGAATACTGGAATGGGTTGCCATGCCCTCCTCCAGGAGATCTTCCCAATGCAGGGAAGATCTTCTCAACCTAGGGTTCGAACGCAGGTGTCCTGAATAGTAGGCGGATTCTTAATCATCTGAGACACTAGGGAACCAATCTTAGTATAATTGTCTCAATTTGGATTCCTTGGTGTCAGAGTTGCTGCTTTCCTCCAAATAATTGCCCTCTTTACTAATGGCTCTGAGTCTGGGTGGACGGTTGTTCCCATTGCCTGAAAGTAGGTAACTCTGCAGTATGGTTTATGCTCCAGAGCCCTCTCCCTGAGAATCAGTATGAAACATAAACTACACTGCAGGACTATAGTGGAGAACACATCCTTTCTTGTTCCCTTCTCCTTTCCCACCTGGCTTTACTTTCTTACAGGTTTCTCCAGATGAGCACTCTCTCAGTTAATCGCATGCTGCTGAACCCCTGTTTTAGGCTCCCTCGTAGGAAACCAAGTCTATGACAGAGGGTAAAAATCAAGAAAAAAAGTCTTTATAAAGCAACAGACAATATTTCTCATTGTAACTTTCTGGAGACATTATACTGGCTCTTCCTTAGTATTAAATAATTTGGTTTTGGATATATAGTTCTTTGCATTTTCCAAGGTACCATTAGAGCCTGCTCTTCACAATTCTTTTAAAAATATTTTTTAATTTTAAATTTATTTTTAATTGAAGGATAATTGATTCACAGGATTGTGTTGGCTTCTGCCAGACATCAACATGAATTCTTGATACTGCTTTTGCTGGAAACTGTGGGCTTCCCTGGTGGCTCAGTGGTAAAGAAATTGCCTGCATTGCAGGAGATACAGGAGATGTGGGTTTGGATCCCTGAGTTGGGAAGATCTCCTGCAGAAGGAAATGGCAACCCACTTCAGTATTCTTGCCTGGGAAATCCTATGGAGAGAAGAGCCTGGCAGACCACAGTCCATGCAGTCACAGAGAGTTGGACACAACTGAGCATGCATGCATGTGTGCAGGAAATCCAGGTGCCTGATAATCTCTTGCACAACTTGTCCAGGTAAATTGACTTTTCTTCTAGCCTCCCCTTTCACATGTGAAGCAACTGGACACACTTTTTCAAGAAGAAATCCCCTGATGTGTCTTAGCATGATTAACTTGTTAATCAGAGGTCCACATAAGCATAGAAAGCTTTCTGTGGTTGCTCTGCCTTTACCTTTAAAACAGGGTTTAAGTTTACATTATCACAATATCAAATAGTGTGATATTTCAGACAAAAATGGAAGAATTAGAAGTTATCTAAATGTGCAGTCAATATATCCTCTATATTTATAGGATCTAGAACATATTTCTTAGAACAGGCAAGCAGAAGAGCAAACTTGAGTCAATAGAGATATATAAAATAGCATGTAATTCCATCTGTGTTTTGCCTTGGGGAAATTTTTAAGTAGATGAATCTTCTCTTCAAAGGTCTCATCCAACATTTTTCTTGGTCTCTCTCATTGTAATGTATACTTTTGCCAGGAGCAGGAAACCAGGCACTCCTCCAACCCCCCAGTACTAGACACATTCAGAGCAACACAGCCCAAGAAGGCATCAGCCAACCTAAATCTGGAATCATATTTCAAAGTAACTGTTTTCTTCTGATTGTTAAGGAAAAAAGTATTTTCTGTAAAACGTATTTTAAATCTCAGTTATCTTAAAGTAAAAGCAGAGGAAGAAAGCTGATGATTAATGACATCCATAAAAATTGAATGACAGTATTTTAATCCTTCAAGTTATATTCTAAAGCAGTCATTTCATTACTCACAAATGAATTTCATCAATGACAGTATTTTAAATCTCCCAGTTGTGTTTGCACTTTGAAAGAATATTTTTTTAACCTGTAATGTGGACTAAATCAGATATTTTACTGACTAAAAAGCATCTTATGAAATAGTTCCTACATTTTTTCCTTTGAAAATAGATTTCTGGGAAAATATGGCATGGAAATCACAGAAGTGCAAATGTTTCCTACTGCTTTAAAATAAACACAATAAAAAATACATGAAAATAGTGAAAAATTAAACCTATAAGCCTCAAACATATAAAGGAGAATAGACTCATATTTTAACATTAAATTTATAGTGTTAGAGCAGAAATTTTGGCAGTTAAAACGATCATTATTTACTGCTCCCATAGATGGGGAAACAGTGGAATCAGTGTTAGACTTTATTTTGGGGAGCTCCAATATCACTGCAGATGGTGATTGCAGCCATGTAATTAAAAGACGCTTACTCCTTAGAAGGAAAGTTACGACCAACCTAGATAGCATATTAAAAAGCAGAGACATTACTTTGTCAACAAAGGTCTGTCTAGTCAAGGCTGTGGTTTTTCCAGCGGTCATGTATGGATGTGAGAGTTGGACTGTGAAGAAAGCTAAGCGCCGAAGAATTGATCTTTTTGAACTGTGGTGTTGGAGAAGACTTTTGAGAGTCCCTTGGACTGCAAGAAGATTCAACCAGTCCATTCTAAAGGACATCAGTCCTGGGTGTTCATTGGAAGGACTGATGCTAAAGCTGAAACTCCAGTACTTTGGCCACCTCATGTGAAGAGTTGAGTTATTGGAAAAGACTCTGATGCTGGGAGGGATTGGGGGCAGGAGGAGAAGGGGTTGACTGAGGATGAGATGGCTGGATGGCATCACCGACCTGATGGACATGAGTTTGAGTAAACTCCGGGAGTTGATGATGGACAGGGAGGCCTGGCGTGCTGCAGTTCATGGGGTCGCAAAGAGTCGGACACAACTGAGTGACTGAACTGAAGTGAACTGAACTGAAAATAATCTGACATGTGGACAAGATATCAGTGAATAGAAATAAAAGAGCTAAGAGTGGGGGTAGGAAAACCAGAGTAAAAAGCTACAGCATTTTTCTCTAGGCCAGTGGAGTGGTGGGACTTGCTTCATAGCAAATCTGGAGAAATGTGGCAGTTCTGGAGATGTTTTTGATTGCCATAACCAGGAGAGGGCCACTAGTTGCATCTACTGCATGGAGACCAGTGAAGGTGTTAACATCCTGCAAGGCACAGGGAAGCTCCTGGATAATAGAAAAGAATTATTTGGCTCAAAATATCAACATTGCCCTGATTGAAAAACCTGTTCTTGGCTAAAGCCTCTCTATTACCAGTGAAACATTATTACCAAGGAAAGTCGTTATACTCAGAAAAATAAAAGTGCTTAGTATTTGCTTTCTGTGTTTATTTTGTTAATTTAGATGCATACCATGTTAGATTCTAATCTATGGGGCATTCACATAAGGGATTGTCAAAGTAGGTGATGTTATTAAAAAATAGATGTTAATTGGCCCATACTGTACTTGTTTATCATGATGTTTCTCTGTTCCAGTGGAGGTCGACTTGCCCTCTTTTCATACTAGGGGAAACCTTTTTGGCAGACAGTTGTACCGCTGTGGTAGCCTGAGGGTGGCCTCCTAGGGGATGGCACTGTGACTACACCAATCCATTTCCACTTAGGTTAGCTTTGCCTCTCGATTTTTCATTATTGTCTCTATCTCTGGTAAGGTCAGTTTGTGTACATTTTTTAAGGATCTCCCAGAAGATGAGGGTGGTAATTTCATCCATTTATTTCCTGAGTTCTTATGGTGGTCTTGGTAAACCTAGCAAATTTTGCAATTGCTGTATGCAAGTAGCTGTCAGTTTGAGTGAAGAAATTCCCAAGAAGCAAACAGTCAGATTTCCCAGTGTGGTCAAAATATATTTTTCATGAGAATTGTCTTTGCTGTAACACCCAAGAGCTATAATGATTTACTATAGGCAGACAATGTTACAGTTGTTGTAGAGCCTGCTTGCTTTGAGTATTGTGTGAAGCTTGCACTTAGTATTGTGAGGTTAAGCTAAGGAAGAATTCCCAAGATGGTGGTGGTCCCTGAATTTTTTAGACATGCCCTGGCCCAGGTAATATTGTTTTAGATATTACTGTCCTTGTATATATTGATTAGTGGCCAGAGAAGATGTCCATGGTAGAATGCCCATGGCCACTTGGTCAGTGCAGTGTCTTCCCACTTCAGTAATTGAGGCTTTCAGTATAATTAATAGGAAAAGAGGCTAGTATTTGTAATGATGTTGGCAGGATTTATATTTATCATGTGAGAAAAAAGTGCTATATGGCTCTCATTCCACCTACACTTTGGCTCACACAAGACACACAGGAGGGACGATACAAAGCCAAAGCTAACAAACTAACCAAGCCACAAAGCAGGTGAGCCTCTTGAAGGAGGGAAAGTTTCTAAATTTTGAGTTGGGCCACCACACCTTTCTATTGGTGGGGACATGAGAAGTCAAGGCTTTAAGGGACCATGAGGTTATGGAAATGAGTTATCAGTAGAAGATTCAATCCAGCAGAGAGACAGTTACTCAAAATCATTAGAACTGTACCACATGACAGAAACACAGACTGGGGTTACTTTATGGGAGGAGAAACAGCAGAGAAGGACCACATCAGAACTGGGAAATGAATTTCACCAGGGCTCTCCCTGGTAGGAGCCATGAAATATACTTCAACAATGGTAGATACCTAAAAAGCTCTTCTATTTGCTTACACTTGTGTCAACCCATGTTAATATTATTCAAGGGTTACCAAAGCAGCTTTATAGACTTTGAGGGTACCATAAGTTATACAGTCTTATATTCAGATCAATATTTTCACCTCATCATAAAGTAAATGCAGTAGAGGACAGTATAAAATAACACAGATTAACAAAAAAATATTTTATCTTGGACTTCCTTGATGGTACAGCGCATAAGAATCCACCTGCCCATACAGGGGACACAGGTTTAATCCCTGTTCCAGGAAGATCCCACATGCAGCAATAAGCTGTGGAAAATTCTTAGAGAGATGGGAATACCATACCGCCTTACCTGTCTCCTGAGAAACCTGATTTTGGGTCAAGAAACAACAGTTAGAAACTTAATGGAATAACTGACTGGTTCAAAATTGGGAAAGAAGTACATCAAGGCTATATATTGTCACCCTACCTATTTAACTTCTATGCAGAGTACCGCATGTGAAATGCCAGGCTGGATGAAACACAAGCTGGAATCAAGACTGCTGAAAGAAATATCAGCACCCTCAAATATGCAGATAGTACCACATTAATGGCAGAAAGTGAAGTATAACTGAAGAGCTTCTTGATGAGGGTGAAAGAAAAAGTGAAAAAGCTGGCTTAAAACTCAACTTTCAAAGAACTACACCAAGGCATCCAATCCCATCACCTCATGGCAAATAGAAGGGGAAAATGTGGAAGGGAGTAATAGACTATTTTCTTGGGCTCCAGGATCACTGTGGGTGGTGACTGGGCCATGAAATTAAAAGAAGACCCTTGTTCCTTGAAAGGAATGCTATGACAAACCTAGGTAGTATGTTAAAAAGGAGAAACATCACTTTACCAAAAAATGTCCATATAGTCAAACCTATGGTTTTTCCAGTAGCATGTATGAATGTAAGAGTTGGACCATATAGAAGGTTGAACACTGAAGAATTGATGCTTTCTAACTGTGGTACTGGAAAAGGTCAGTTTTCATTCCAATCTCAAAGAAAGGCAATGCCAAAGAATGATCAAACTACCACACAATTGTACTCATCTCACATGCTAGTAAAGTAATGCTCAAAATTTTCCAAACCAGGCTTCAGCAATACGTGAACTGTGAAATTCCAGATGCTCAAGCTGGTTTTAGAAAAGGCAGAGGAACCAGAGATCAAATTGCCAACATCTGCTGGATCATGGAAAAAGCAAGAGAGTTCCAGAAAAACATCTATTTCTGCTTTATTGACTATGCCAAAGCCTTTGACTGTGTGGATCACAATAAACTGGAAAATTCTGAAAGAGATGGGAATACCAGACCACCTGATATGCCTCTAGAGAAACCTATATGCAGGTCAGGAAGCAACAGTTAGAACTGGACATGGAACAACAGACTGGGTTCCAAATAGGAAAAGGAGTATGTCAAGGCTGTACATTGTCACCGTGCTTATTTCACTTATATGCAGAGTACATCATGAGATACTCTGGGCTGGAAGAAGCACAAGCTGGAATCAAGATTGCCGGGAGAAATATCAATAACCTCAGATATGCAGATGACACCACCCTTATGGCAGAAAGTGAAGAGGAACTAAAAAGCCTCTTGATGAAAGTGAAAGAGGAGAGTGTAAAAGTTGGCTTAAAGCTCAACATTCAGAAAACGAAGATCATGGCATCCAGTCCCATCACTTCATGGGAAATAGATAGGGAAACAGTGGAAACAGTGTCAGACTTTATTGTTTTGGGCTCCAAAATCACTGCAGGTAGTGACTGCAGCCATGAAATTAAGAGAGGCTTACTCCTTGGAAGGAAAGTTTTGACCAACCTAGACAGCATATTCAAAAGCAGAGACATTACTTTGCCAGCAAAGGTCCATCTAGTCAAGGCTATGGTTTTTCCAGTAGTCATGTATGGATGTGAGAGTTGGACTGTGAAGAAAGCTGAGCACCGAAGAATTGATGCTTTTGAATTGTGGTATTGGAGAAGACTCTTGAGAGTCCCTTGGACTGCAAGGAGATCCAACCAGTCCATCCTAAAGGAGATCAGTCCTGGGTGTTCATTGGAAGGACTGATGTTGAAGCTGAAACTCCAATACTTTGGCCACCTCATGCAAAGAGTTGACTCATTGGAAAAGAATCTGATGCTGGGAGGGTTGGGGGCAGAAGGAGAAGGGGACAACAGAGGATGAGATGGCTGGATGGCATCACTGACTCGATGGACATGAGTTTGAGTGAACTCCAGGTGTTGGTGATGGACAGGGAGGCCTGGTGTGGTGCGATTCATGGGGTTGCAAAGAGTCGGACACAACTAAACGACTGAACTGAACTGAACTGCGGTACTGGAGAAGACTCTTGAAAGTTCCTGGGACAGTAGGAGATCAAACCAGTCAATCTTAAACAAAATCAATCCTGGTTATTCATTAGCAGTACTGATGCCGAAGCTGAAGCTCCAGTACTTTGGCCACCTGATGCGAACATCCTACTCACTGGTAAAACCCCAGATGCTGGGAAGGATTGAAGGAAGGAGGAGAAGGGGATGACAGAGAATGAGATGGTTGGATGGCATCACGGAGTCAATTGACATGAGTTGAGCAATCTCCAGGAGTAGTGATAGACAGGGAAGCCTGGTGTGTCGTAGTCCATTGCATCTCAAATAGTCAGACATGACTAAATTACTGAACCAGAACAATAATCCAGTATAAATTTCCTGCCTGTTTTCCCAAAGATATGTTAACACTCTTGATTTTCAGACTTAGACTTATTTTAGATTAGATAATTGTATTATTTTACAGTATTTCTTCTTTATAGTTTATTTTGAATGTTTAATTATAGTTTTTCTACTTCTATAACTGCCAAAAATAATTATAATTTTATTAGTATTTTGGTTTATATTTTTTGTTGTTTCCTTTTTGGCTTATTACTTTTGTTTTCTATAGTTTATAGTCTTCCACTTTTTAACAAAAGTCTGATTTACCCGTTATTCACTTTGGTTTTCATTTTACTGGAGCTATTCCTGGACTTAATTTGTTATCTATCACTTAAATTGCTATGCATCTATCACTTTTTTTATAAAGAACACAAAACTTTTTTTTATTAGTCTCTTTAAAAATATTTTTTCAATAAGAGTACCTTATTCCACATCTTTGGTTCATTCTCTGTTCCTCTGTAGCAGCATGTTTTTAATGTGTCCTATGTTAAATATTAACTATTTCTCTATTTCAGTTTCTTGTATATTGTTAGGAGAAATAATTCTTTTTAGATTCTCTGAAACACCTCAAGTAACATTCATTAAGCACGTCCAATCAGTCATCCATGACAGGAATAGGATGACAGAATTAATCATATGCTTAAAAGTAAAAGAGAAGAAGCAACAAGATGGTATGAAATATTCACAAGATTATATATAAATCTTTTGTATAAAATAATAGAAGTAAAACAATCATTATATTTCTCAGCAGGTGTAGTTATTTACAGGACCTCATAATTACTGACACTTTCTTGTTGATTTATACTGTAGTTACGCTCCTCTGGCCTCTTCTTGATGAGGACTCCACTTTGGCCTCCATCCTTTTTGGGACTGCAGAGCCCAGCATTGGCAAAAATTCTGTCAAATGGGTTTAGCAGGAATCCCTTGAACCTTGATGTCTTCTTTTAGTAGCTTCCCATTCACTGGGCCTTCCAATTACTGCTCCTGGGCTATAAATCTCCAGTTGTCTTTTCTGTATTTGGACTTGAGCCCAATTGTGTAATGAGGTCGCTTTCCCTTTTTGCTGTAGTTTTTAAATAAAATCTATTTTTTCCACTTTACCGTCCAGCTCTGGTTTTCTTTAAAAGGACACTTTAATAGCATGTAATAATACATGGATACTGTACATTGAAATTTGGTCAAAATTCTAAAAGAATAGGAAATGAGGTTTTTAGAGAGGTTTTTAAAAATGAAATTAGACATGCTTCTTCATGGAAAACAGATAAAGAGCAAAATAGTAAAGGGAAGAGCTGAACAGTGGGGCTCAAGTGGCAGCATCTTCCAGAAAAATCTTGCCCTATTAAGCTAATTGGTTTCTGTTTGCTTCCTCTCCAGCCCCCAGGTGCATTCTGCTCTGCTAAGTAGAGTTCCCAGTTTTTATAAGAGGGTGTGAGTGTATTACTCAGTGCGCAGTAAATACTCAGTAAAAAGCTAACTTCCTAACTGCCTGGAGGTGAACTAACTTCCAGAACAAATTGTTAAGCAGGGAATAAGCCAGGAGGACCCCTGGCTCCTCCTTCAGTCTTGGAGTCTTTTATTTTCTTGTCCTGTGAGAGTGGATAAATATCTGAATTAGCGAAGGGGAGTGAGGAATGTTAAGACTTCCCTGGTGGCTCAGTGGTAAAGAATCCACTTGCCAGTGCAGGAGATGCAGTGTTTGATCCCTGGGTCAGGAAGATATCCTGGAGAAGTAAATGGCAACCCACTCCAGTATTCTTGCCTGGAAAATCCTATGAATAGAAGAGCCTGGCTGGCTACAGTCCACAGGGTTGCATAGAGTCAGAATATGACTGAGTGACTGAGCAAATGAGAAATGTCCCATTTTGTATTAAGAGTAAAAGCAAACATCTTTTCCAATAAAGGATGTGTGAATATGTATCTTATTATCAATTGTAAATTTTATATATTTTGAATTGAGCATTATGTTAAACTTGATGACTTAAAAATAATGTTGATTTGGGGAATTCATTGGTACACTCAAAATATAATCTCCATAGAATGAATTTTGTAAACAGGATTATTTTGTAAGGAAGCTAATTCCTGATGTGACAAAAAGATTTTCTTATTACACAGTATATCTTGATTCTTCAACTTCAGAGTACAGAATTGATACTGTATAAAAGTGTGATTATTGAGAATGGGATTTTACAGATGAATAGATTTTAACACTGCCTTACCTAGAATATTTTTCTAAAATTATCTATCAATTTTTCTGTCTCCTTTGGAACTTGTAAAATATTTAACTGGGTTTATGCTGGATAAGTTAAGTGTCCAAGAATTCATTGCATGCAGTTAGGCAATAGTACTTCACACTCTGTCACAGCACATTCTTTACTCATGAATGTCTTTCATTTTTATTTTTTATTTTTATTGTGGCTGAGATTAAAAAATAATTTATGATTGAAAATTTTATGCAATGGATTTTTAGGTCACATGGCTACTTTACTTTATGTTCCAGAAATGTTATTCTGTATTTGAGTGCTACAAACACGACCCAGGTAGAAGTCTTCTTGGACTAGAAGCAGATTGTTTGACGTTTGCTTGTTGTTGTTCTTTCTTGTGATAAAAGTGATGCATGGAAAAAGTTTAGCTTTTGAAAATAGTTTGGCAAGTGAACTTAGAAAAAAAGTTGATTTTGTTCAAGGGTTTGACATAGCTTAAATATTAGACAAAAGCTGGGATTGATATTGAAAATGATGAGTTTATATTCATTTCACCAGTGCTTATAAAAAGACCCGTTTTTACACCAATACCTACTGAACACAAATTAGTAGTTTCATATCCTCTATTTACTACAGGAAGGAACCACAGCATCCCAGTGTTTCTGAAAGTGAGTCTTTGATGGCTTTGTAGTATTTAATAATAAGATAGCAAAAGATCTTCAGTGCAAGTTCAAGTTTTGATTATGCCAAAGAAACCAGAGTTCACAGCTAAATAAATAAATCATGTTCAATACCTTGGTTGAGTTTAACAAAATGTATCCAGCTGGATGAAAGATTGCTTGGGACATTGTAGGTAAGGGTTCCAAAATGTAATTGAGAATGTCAAAACAAATCATAACAAAATGTACTTCTGTGCAGATTTATGCTTTGCACCAGACATTCCTAATGCATGGGATAGTTACACAGAAAAAAGCCTTCAGTGTCGGCTATGAAATTGTATGATAGAGGAAGATTAATTTATCTCTTCCTTTATGATAACACATACTAATGGCTCTAGCTATATGAGAGCATTTTGAATACAAAGGCCATGAATTATATGAACCATACATGAGATCTGACTGGAAAGAAGTAATTCTCAATATGCTAATAATATGCTGTATTGCTTAGAAGAGTGGTGCAATCAAAATATAAACCCTATAGGCAATGTAAAATTTTCATAGCAGTCACATAGAAAAGAGAGCTGAAATTAATTCTAATAACATTTTTTGTTTAATCCAAAATATCCAAAACATTATCCTTTCAACATGTGATCAATATAAAAATTATTGAGATAATTTACATTTTATTATGCTTGTAAATCTGGTGTATATTTTATGCTTGCAGTACATCTCAATATAGACTAGTCATATTTTAAGCTTCACCTGATTTCAGTAGTATAATTATAGATTTATAAGCATTTTATTATATTAAGTAGTGATTCAAGTTAGAAATTTAGTCATATAGTTGGAATATTTCTTTGTAAAACTTAGATATTGATTTATCAAAATCAGTATTTTCAAGTGGAGATGCTTCATCTGTTTACAGTAATTGAAAAAGAAAGCAGACCTCCAAGTATCATTTTGTTTTTTATATTGGTGGTTTGTCCTAATACCCTGCTGCTGCTGCTACTGCTACTGCTAAGTCACTTCAGTCGTATCCAACTCTGTGTGACCCCATAGACAGCAGCCCACCAGGCTCCCCGGTCTTTGGGATTCTCCAGGCAAGAACACTGGAGTGGGTTGCCATTGCCTTCTCCAATGCATGAAAGTGAAAAGTGAAAGGGAAGTCTCTCAGTCGTATCCGACTCTTAGTGACCCCATGGGCTGCAGCCTACCAGGCTCCTTCGTCCATGGGACTTTCCAGGCAGGAGTACTGGAGTGGGGTGCCATTGCCTTAAGTTTTTCTCCCCTGTGCATATTGAATATCTCAATGTTTTTTTATAATGTAGAAAATGGATATAGAGTCAAACCATTTCATTGGAGACTATACCTATGATTGAAATTTTATAAGTCCACATATATCTTTTCCATTTTAAAAGAACTGAAGCTCTGTAGAATCTGTGCTCTCAGGAACACTAAAAAAACAATTTCATTTACTTTCCCATTCTCTATCACCATAACTTACTGAATGACATTAATCCCTTAACTTGTCTGCCAGCACTTGTTATGAGATAATGAGCTGACCTCTCTAAACTAGTAGCCTAAGCCAGAAATAGTGCTGACTATCCTTCAGTGAGAAGAATGGATAATGGTATGTTCAAGAGATGGCCAGTACCTGGACAAGAACACAGTAAATGTCTATAGTCAAATATTCTCTTCATGGGGACAGTGTCTGCCTGCTTAGCCAGGCTATAAAGGCAGGAGAGAGATATCAAATCATGAGGATGACTTACTCAGATCACCTGAAGAAGCACTAATCAACTGATTTGGCTTAAAGAAAGAAAAAAGAAAAAAAAAAACAACAACAATAAATAGTCATCCTTGATATAAGCGAAGGAAATAAGATAGCTGATAGAAATACTTCATCATATAATTAAGTTTTACAGGTCATATTCATTATCAGTTCAGTTTGACCAATATTGGTTAAATTTTTAACTAAAAGTTTTAAAACCACCATAAACCCACAATCTTTTTATTTTATATCAACATGTTTGTTGTGTGCTAGTAGTGTGGGCATGTGTTGTATTAACCATTTAAACTGCCAGTTTGTTTTAAATGTCATGATAATGGACCACATTATTTGAAAACTTAAGCATTCTATTCTTTCAAGATTCATTAAGCACAAACACTTCTAGTCATGGTTATAATACATAAGTCAAGAACTGGTACCCTTATTTTGAAAGCAGTAATTATTTTTCTTTTATCTATTAATCAAAGCAGAATGGAATAAAAGTTAGTGTTAGCCCTTGAAAAATAAGCATGATGACTTGAAAAAGTTATAGATTATGCTGTATATAAATAAAATATTATGATAATAACATATAAGATGTGCTTGAAGAAATGAAAATATTAACTGTTTCAAGTCATAAATTATAACTAGTTATATTAAAATATAAAGCATGAATTAAAAGAAAATTTATGTAGAAGCATTATGTATTTGTTTCACAAATTTAATATCTTCGATACACATTTTAAACAAATAGAGCAAAACTTCCATAGAGTAAAAGAATGAAAAAAATTAGTAGGTATGGTGAATAGATTAATAGTGCATCTGTAAAAACCAGTGCTAGTTTATCCACAATATGATTGACAGAATTGTGGTTTTAGCTTCTGTATGAGAAGTATGTATCAGAGTGACTGTTTTAACTTTGCTGTGCTATGCTTAGACACTCAGTCATGTCCAACTCTTTGTGACCACATGGACTATAGCCTTCCAGGCTCCTCTGACCAGGCAAGGATACTGGAGTCGGTTGCCATGCCTTCCTCCCAGGGATCTTCCTAACCTAGGGATCGAACCCAAGTCTTCTGCATTGCAGGCACATTATTTACCATCTGTGCTACCAGGAAAGTTGTATTATTATGTTTTACCCTTAACTTTATATAAATGTTATAAAAGGACACAATTTCACCAGGGTCCTTGAGCCCCATGAGTCTTATCCATAAAGAATACTGAGAGGCTCACAAGTAAAATCACTTAGGATTTGGAAAAAAAGCATTGACCTAAAGAGATGTTTGAAATCACCTAGTATAGAGCCATAATTTTATGGATAAAAATTATTTGCTGATTGTTGTCAAATAACCAGCCTCTAGACTCAGCTCAGTTCAGTTCAGTCGCTCAGTCATGTCCGACTCTTTAGGACCCCACGAATCGCAGCACGCCAGGCCTCCCTGTCCATCACAAACTCCTGGAGTTCACTCAGACTCGCATCCATCGAGTCAGTGATGCCATCCAGCCATCTCATCCTCTGTCGTCCCCTTCTCCTCCTGCCCCCAATCTCTCCCAGCATCGGAGTCTTTTCCAATGAGTCAACTCTTCGCATGAGGTGGCCAAAGTACTGGAGTTTCAGCTTTAGCATCATTCCTTCCAAAGAAATCCCAGGGCTGATCTCCTTCAGAATGGACTGGTTGGATCTCCTTGCAGTCCAAGGGACTCTCAAGAGTCTTCTCCAACAGCATCAATTCTTCAGCGCTCAGCCTTCTTCACAGTCCAATTCTCACATCCATACATGACCACAGGCCTCTAGACTCAGAAGGTCCTAACTCACATTTTTCCAAATTTACCTTTCCTTTGGAAATTTGCCCCCCTCATATCAATACATGTGGAGAAGGCAATGACACCCCACTCCAGTACTCTTGCCTGGAAAATCCCATGGATGGAGGAGCCTGGTAGGCTGCAGTCCATGGGGTCGCTGAGTCAGACTCAACTAAGCGACTTCACTTTCACTTTTCACTTTCATGCCTTGGAGAAGGCAGTGGCAACCCACTCCAGTGTTCTTGCCTGGAGAATCCCAGAGACGGGGGAGCCTGGTGGGCTGCCGTCTATGGGGTCACACAGAGGTGTATGGATGTGAGAGTTGGACTGTGAAGAAAGCTGAGCACCGAAGAATTGATGCTTTTGAATTGTGGTGTTGGAGAAGACTCTTGAGAGTCCCCTGGACTGCAAGGAAATCCAACCAGTCCATTCTGAAGGAGATCAGCCCTAGGATTTCTTTGGAAGGAATGATGCTAAAGCTGAAACTCCAGTACTTTGGCCACTGCATGTGAAGAGTTGACTCACTGGAAAAGACATTGATGCTGGTAGGGATTGGGGGCAGGAGGAGAAGGGGACAACAGAGGATGAGATGGCTGGATGGCATCACTGACTCGATGGACATGAGTCTGAATGAACTCTGGGAGTTTGTGATGGACAGGGAGGCCTGGCGTGCTGCGATTCATTGGATCGCAAAGAGTTGGACATGACTGAGCGACTGAACTGAAGTGACTTAGTAGCAGCAGCAGCATCAATACATGTGTTTTTCATGGCCAAAAGCTACGTCTCTTCACCTCTAGGAAAGGGAGCTGCCTGGTCTTAGCCCTATTCCCAGCCAGAGTGATTTATCCAGGCAGATGTTTAAGCTCTAGCAGTTCTCATGTCCGGAGAAGGCAATGGCACCCCACTCCAATACTCTTGCCTGGAAAATCCCATGGACGGAGGAGCCTGGAAGGCTGCAGTCCGTGGGGTTGCTGAGGGTCAGACACGACTGAGTGACTTCCCTTTCACTTTTCACTTTCATGCATTGGAGAAGGAAATGGCAACCCACTCCAGTGTTCTTGCCTGGAGAATCCCAGGGACGGCAGAGCCTGGTAGGCTGCCGTTTATGGGGTCGCACAGAGTCGGACACGACTGAAGTGATTTAGCAGCAGCAGCAGTTCTCATGTCCCTATTCCTTCTTCCATAAGTTCAATGACATTGCAGAATAAACACAGAAACGAATCAACAAACTAAAAACCATGAGGCAGAGACTCAGAGATTCAGGCATCCTACAATGGATACACAGTATGAGAAAGAAAAAGAAATGTTAATCTTTACCAAAAAAAAAAAAGCTTCCCTGATGTCTCAGACAGTAACGAATCTGCCTGCAATGCAGGAGGAGACATGGGTTTGTTCCCTGTGTTCTCTTACAGGGAAGATACCCTGGAGGAGAGCATGGCGACCCACTGCAGTATTTTTGCCTAAGAACTCCATGGACTGAGAAGCCTGATGGGCTACAGCCCATGGGGTCACAAAGAGTCAGACATGACTGAGTCACACACACACATACAATCTTTACAAATTAACTGAGATTTGGGGACTAGTTTGATATTATATTTTAGCTTAAGCTGACTGACTCAGGAAGTGAAGTAAATTATGTCCAAAACTGAATCCTCCATGTTCTCTGAAAGATCTTTTATATTTACAGTCTGGCTTGTATGCATTTAGATGTATACAGAGTCTGTCTCCTGGCCCGAAACTCATGGGTGATCTTTCAGACCCCACTATAGACAATTACAAAGGCTGTCCCTGGCAGGGAAGACTCAGGGGGCATGCTGCCCTCCCTATATCAGTCATGGAGCACAGCCAGCGCACTGCAGTCTCAGAAGGGAATCACACTCAAGGACCCCACCACCCCTTGTGGCCCAAGCTCTTACTGTATTCCTAGTGAAGGTGCCCTGATGCACAGGCCCCTCAGCCACGGAGTTCCCCAGAGTTCTACCGAGACCTCTTCACTGAGGGGAAGAACAAACTTTAAAGGTGTTTTTCCCAATCAGACTCAGTATTTAATGCCTTTTCACTCTTAGTCCTATACTCACTTCTTTCCTGAATCCTTGGGTCCATAAAATGACGAGAGCCTTTTGTTTGGTGCCGCCTCAGCAGTGGGACCCCAAGTCTCTGGTGATCCACCTGACGCTCTCAGAGGCCCATTCCATGGGGAGGAATGAAATGCTGGGAAAGCATTTTCTGCTTTTCAGCCTCATCGTATGCTGTTGTGGTGATTCCGGCTTTATGGTTACTTTTGTTTTGGTTTATTATCTTTTTTTTTCCCTTAACTGAATGTATAACTTTAATAAATAATGCTTTGTTGCACCAAAAGATAGAGGTCAGGAGTAAATAAATTACAAGTTGAATAGTAGCATACAGTAATCTTCACTTGTTAAATAAAACGTGAGATCCTCTGGGATTTTGTATTTGCTTGTTTTATTTCCTTGATAGCTCAGGTGGTAAAGAATCCTCCTGCAATGCAGGAGACTAGGGTTCATTTCCAGGGTCGGGAAGATCCGCTGGCGAAGGAATGGGCTTCACACTCCAGTATTTTTGGGCTTCCCTGTTGGCTCAGGTGATAAAGAATCCGCCTGCAATGCAGGAGACCTGGATTCAACCCCTGGGTTGGGAAGATCCCCTCAAGAAGGTTTGGCTTTCCACTGGAGTGGCTAGCCAGTCCACTTCCACATCTGGGTGATTTTTGTTCCCTGCTGTTTGTTTATTTTTTTTCCCTCAAATAGATTTGGTTTGTTGGTTTATTTTTTCATCCTTTTCACCAGTAAAAGTTATGAACATTTTAAATTACACAAAAGAAGGCTGAAAACAAAAAAGAGGAAAGAATGGCACTATGGTGATTTGTGGTCTTAAGAGGCTGCTCTGACACCTTGGGCTTGCTCCCTCCAGCTCAGTTCAGCCCCTGTGACTGCTAAAGGATACATTTTCTATTTATGTTAATTATTATGTGATAACAATTTGCCAGTAAGTTCAAAAAAGTTAATTTGGCCAAATGGAAAGGTGGAGGAAACTAAGAAGAAGTTAACTATGTATTTCCTCTTCTAATTTAAAAAGAAATTTTCATTATTTCTAATCACCTGTGGTTTAAATTAGTATATTTTAAAAGTTGGTAGCTTGAAAAATTATGATGTGAAGAAGATGTAGAAAGACTTGGATAATCAGATTGGCTCTTGTCTGTTATAATCTATAATTGAAGAGATTAAACATTCAGTCCAATGTCTCTTTCAAAAGAAAGAAAAGAATATAGTTTATCTAGACTCTTTACTTTGTCTCATATTTAAGCTTTTATCAGATGTAAACATTAGGTTTTCCATTATGTTGATTGATTCCAGATGTCTTAAGAATATTCCTCTCTGTAGATGTCAGCACAATGGGTTTTTAAAAAGCTGTTGTTTTGAGTGATGATCATCTAGGAAAGGAATGTGACATTTCTAGGAGAATTCTACCATTTTTGTAAAATGTAAGATTAGCTCTTGGTGGGGGAGAGAAATGCATAATAACATCAAACATATGAAATTCTTAAATGAGGTCTTGAATATTTACTTGATCATAGGGGAAAGAAATAAGGAGAGATTCTTTCAAGATATTTTATGTATTTAAGGGGAAAAAAATGTTTCTCAGTGCTGCTGTAGTCCTCAAAACACAGTGGAGGTCACTGCAGTAGGAAGTGTCTCTGCTGATTTAGATAAATGTGGCCTCATTCCAATATATTCTGCTTTTCCTTTTGTCCAATTGAAAGCCTACCACAAGTTTTTTTTTTACTGTAGGCTGTCAGACAGAGCACAAATATTTCATAAACCATAGTGGGCTTATTAAGTTGGCACCAACTTTAACCTTTAGGGCAGTTTACTTCACGATTTGAAATTCTTCCCCCCCTTTCTTATTACAGAATATAAAATACAGATGTTCTTGCTTTGAAAGTTTAATGTTAATGATATCACCAATCCATGTGCTAGTATTAGTACCCAAATCTGAGATAATAGATCATGGTTTATGAATGAAGGTGGCTATGGAGATGTACTATGAATGAGTAATTTACACTTAAAGGCCCCGAATAAACCAACCTTTTAACAACTGGATGATTCTTATGTTTAATTTATACCTATGCTGTCTGCTTGCTGTAATTAAATAAAAGAAAAAGAAAAAAAAGCATGAATGAAAAAATGTTTGAAACTTAAAATGCTTTTTTTTTCTTTTTTTTAGGATTACTTTAAGCCAGACAGTGCACTTTCATAAAATGGACAGTGTTAGATAAGTTTAAAATATACTGTCTTTAATTTGTATTAGAATCCTATATGTGATATAATTATGGTTACCATTTTCCAGACAAAGAATATTGCTCAATGTCTCATATCTATGGGTACCAAAGAGGGATTCAGACCTGGGTACAGTAATTTCAGAGTCCATGCTTTTAACCACTGTACTACTAATAAGTTGGATAAAATATAATTAGTAATAGAAAGAAAGTTGTAGTAAAGGGCTAAAGAAGAAGGAAACACTGATCAATAAAACTAAATTAGAAAATAAACTTTACAGAATAGTCAAAAAATGGAAAACAAATAATGAAATGAAATGCTTATATTTAATAAAAACTAATGAGACAGTAATAACATTTAATTAAATTTATGGTAGCTTGCACCAAAAGCATTAAAATTTTATTTGAAAAAGATCACAAAGAAGGAAACAGACTGTTAAGAGAACAAAAGTATGTTAAAAGAAAAAAAACAAAAGTAGCAACATGAAGTAAAATAGCAACATGAAGTATAAGCCTTAACACACTGACATAATTCAAAAGCAAAAATGATTACACTGTGGTCGGGATTCCAGTTCTCTGTGTGGTTCCCTCATTCATTCAGGCACATGTGCATTCCGTGATATATCTTGGGTATCTTCCATGGTATAGGCACTGATGGAGGCACTGGGAATTGAGAGGTATGTCAGCCAGCCCAGTCCTTTTCCCTCACTGAGCTTATGTTACATTAACCTTGTTGTTAAGGGAGACAGATGATGAGCACATTCATAAGTAAGGTGAAGTGTATTCATAAGTGCTGTGGAGTGAAGTAAGGCAGAAGAGGACAGAGAAAGCTGGATGATTGCAGGGAGGGTCTTACCTAGTAGGCCCAGTACTTTAAGAAAGAGCTGGGGAAACATTTAGGATATCTAGAAGAAAAATGGCACCCTACTCCAGTACTCTTGCCTGGAGAATCCCATGGATGGAGAAGCCTGGTAGGCTGCAGTCCATGGGATCGCTGAGAGTCAGACACAACTGAGTGACTTCACTTTCACTTTTCACTTTCATGCATTGGAGAAGGAAATGGCAACCCACTCCAGTGTTCTTTTCTGGAGAATCCCAGGGATTACAGGGCCTGGTGGGCTGCTGTCTATGGGGTCGCACAGAGTCGGACACGACTGAAGCAACTTAGCAGCAGCAGAAAAATATTTCAATCAGAGAGAACTAGAGGCATAATTCCTGAACTTGGAGTGTGATGAAAATTCTTAAGAGAATGCAAAGAGGCCTTATTAGCACCCTGTGAGTGCTATAGCAAATTATCACAAACACGATGGCCTAAAACAACAGAGATCTGTTCTCTTATCGTTGTGGAAGCCAGCATTTTTATATAAAGGTGTTGGGCCACACTTTCTCTGGAGACTCTAAAGGAGATTCCATTCCCCTCTCTTCTTGGTTGTAATGGCTGCAGGTATTGCTCGGTTTGTGTCCACATGACTCACCTCTACATCTGTCTTCAAATTGCCTTTTCTTCAGTGTGTCTGTTTTCAAAGCTCCACTGCCTCTCTTTTGCAGAGATGTATGATTGTATTTATTGTTGTGGTTCAGTCACTCAGGCATGTCTGACTCTTTGCCACTTCATCGACTGCAGCACACCAGGCTTCCCCATCCTTAACTACCTCCTGGAATTTGCTCAAACTCATGTCCATTGAGTTGGAACCATCTCATCCTCAGTTGTCCCTTCTTCCTCTTGCCCTCTGTCTTTCCCAGCATCAGGATCTTTTCCAGTGAGTCAGCTCTTTGCACCAGGTGGCCAAAAGAT
Organism: Capricornis sumatraensis; assembly: GCF_032405125.1. Lineage (NCBI taxonomy): Eukaryota > Metazoa > Chordata > Mammalia > Artiodactyla > Bovidae > Capricornis > Capricornis sumatraensis. The sequence goes on along the minus strand of NC_091085.1, from coordinate 34,887,642 downwards.
TTGAGCTCTAGATTCAGCATCAGTCCTTCCAGTGAATATTTAGGGTTGATTTCCTTTAAGATTGACTGGTTTGATCTTGCAGTCCAAGGGACTCTCAGAAGTCTTCTTCAGTGCCACAGTTCAAAAGCATCAATTCTCCAATGTTCAGCCTTCTTGATGGCCCAACTCTCACATTGGTACATAACTTCTAGAAAGCCATAGCTTTGACTAGATGGACTTTTGTTGGCAAATTGATGCCTCTGCTTTTTAATATGCTGTCTAGCTTTTTTTTTTACAGCTTTTCATCCAAGAAGCAAACATCTTTTAATTTCATCGCTGCAGCCACTGTCTGCAGTGATTTTGGAGCCCCCAAAATAAAGGCTCTCACTGTTTCTATTGTTTCCACATCTGTTTTCCATGAAGTGATGGGACCTGGTGCCATGATTTTAGGTTTTTGAAAGTTGAGTTTTAAGCCAGAATTTTCACTCTCCACTTATACTTTCATCAAGAGGCTCTTTAATTCCTCTTTGCATTCTGCTGCAAGGGTGATGTCATCTGCATCTGAGGTTATTGATATTTCTCCAGGCAGTCTTGATTCCAGCTTGTGATTCATCCAGCCTAGCATTTTGCATGATGTACTCTGCATAGAAGTTAAATAAGCAGGATGACACTATACAGCCTTGACATACTCCTTTCCAGATGTTGAACCAATTTGTTGTTCCATGTCTGGTTCTGTGGCCATCCAGATAATCCAGGGTAAGCAGATCCTCTCATGACCCCTAACTTAATCACCCATTTTGCCCTCTAAGGTAAAATTTATAGATTTCACTGAGTTGAGGTGGATATTTTTTCATGGGTGGGCATTTTATAGCCAACCATAGAGGCCAGTTTGACTGAAAGCAGAGTGAGTAGGGAGAGACCATGAGAAGAGTGAGAAGGAGGCAGAGATCGTAGATGGCATAACTGCATGCATGCCCCGTTGTGTCTGACTCTTTATGACCCCACAGACTGTCCCCACAGACCCTCTCCATGGGATTTCCTGGGCAAGAATACTGGAGTGGGTTGCCATTTCCTCCTCCAGGAGATCTTCCTGACCCCAGAATTGATCCCACATCTCCGGCACTGGCAGGTAGATTATTTTATTAATACCACTGAGCCACCTGGAAATCCAGATGCCGTAATTATATTGACTTCTACTCTGGTAAAATTAAGCCACCGTGTGACTTGGAGCAGATAACTAACATCACTTGCTTTGTATTCTTAAAGGAACACTTTTGGTGCTGTGGTGAGAACAGTTCAAGGAGGACAAGAGTGGAAGTGAATGAGCTATTTGGAGTTCTATTGCAATTATCTGGGTGACAGATGTGTGCTGGATTAGAGAAGGCTGGAAAGTAATAGAAATAAGAATAAGAATGGCTGCATTATAATATTATTTGAAGAAAGTTTGTAATCCTCAAGTACTCTGGCTATACTTTAAATCTAATGCACCATTTTGTAGGAGATGTCCTAAGGGCCTTGATTCTGAGGAAATCTCACTGTGAAGAGTGGCAAGATGAGAGGGGCTTTGGTCATTTTCCAGTGGTACCAACAACCCAGGCTCTTACATCTAATGATGTATGTGCAGGCTCTTGAACTCAACCTTATTTGCTGAGTTCTTATTGGAGAATGTACTAAGAAATATGTTCTCTCTCTTGTTGATAGATTGGGCTAGTAAGTGAACATTTAGCATTGACTGAACTTAGATTCAGAATTCCAAGTCACTTGTGAAATTAAAAAAAAAATTAAAAGTTCAGTGGGCTTGAGGGATGGGGTTGAATAGAAACCTTAGAAAAGATAAAGATATGGGAAACCATCGGAGCCTTTCTTTAGTATAAAACATTGTCAGAGCAGGAAAACGAATGCGATAGAGCAAAGCTGCAAATTGATTGATAGCATGTTGGTGGAATTCAGCCCACAGATCTGTTATATTTATACAACAAAATATTTGAATTTGTTGTCAACTTTTTAAAGTTGTGCATTTCATATAAAAAACAAAGTTCTCAAGTAGAAATCTGGATTTCCAACTTGAGAAGTGAAAAAAAAAAAAAAAGAAATTGAGTAATAGCAGCCCGTGTTTCTACATAACACTAAGCTGCTAGAGTTTTGCAAGAAGAGTCCCCCATTTAGAAATCCCTCCAGTCTGTTTTCTCCCCCTTTCTTTCCTGAGTGAACTTCCAAAGCTCTCTACCCTCTGGTTCCAAGCTGGCTGCTACCAAGGCCCACTGCAGGGCTGGCATTGTGGGTTGTCTCTTCTTCATCCTGAGAGTGCTGCTTATTCATAAGATCTGAGTACATGCTGTTTACAAGTTTATTTTCTCATTTGGTAGAGCATATTTGCAATATTTGGAGAACTAACTAGGAAGTTTAGAGGAAACACAGTCCACAAGTCCACCACCTTCACTTCTGACAACAGTTACAAACTTGGAAGTTTTATAGGATCACCCTCAACTCTGATAATTTGCTGGAAAGGCTTACAAAAGACACTGTTGTTACTCATGGATACAATTTATGACAGGGAATAAAACTGATAAAGATGAGCCAAGAGGAGAAGTACATAGAGGAGACTGGGGAATTACCAAATGCAGAACTTCCTTGCCCTCTCCCTATGGGATCAGGAAGGATGACTTTACAGGCGTGATGTGGAATCATAGGCATGAAGTATTGCCAACCAGGGAAGCTCACCAGAGCCTTGGTGTTCAGTTTGTATTGGGGTTGCATTACATAGGCATGATTGATGGATTGATTGCACATGTGGCTGATTGCAGTTCCCAAAGTGACTAAGAGCATATGACCTCAGACCCTCACCCTAAATTATTTGTCTTCCTGGTATGGCCAACCCCCACCCTAAAGTATGGTCAGGTTCTCCCCCAGATCACATTGTTAAGCTGTTTAGTATGATCCAAGATCACCAGGTAAAAAAAGACATTTCTTCTTGGCATAAAATTCCAAGTGCAAAGGCTGGCCTATCCTTCAAATTCTCTATTGTGTACTATTCTTTAGTCACATCTTAAGGATGGTACTCTGGAGTCAAAAAATAAATGGAAAATTATTACAATATACAGTGATCACTAATTTGTACTGTAAAGAATTCTGCCCTCTCCTTCCAGCCAGTTCCTGCTCATATACATTTTTGCTCAGAAGGAAATGCTTAAGCTTTTAATGTTTTAAGAATTCTGATAGATTTCTGACTCTTGATCAATTATAGATGACTTGCTTTTGCTCTCTGATGTTTTTAGAATTTTCTCTGCATCCTTAGTTTTCTTAAATTTAACAATTATGATCTTTGAAACAAATCTTTTTCATTTATTATCTGAGGATTTGGTTGACTCTTTTAAACTAGGAACTCCATCTTCTTAAGTTCTGCAACACTTGTGTTATTTCCTTAATAATTCTACTTTTTCATATTATTTTTTGAAACCCCTATTATTCAGAAAATAAACTGCTTGAATCAAGCATCTGGTGTTCACCTTTTCACTTATATTTTCATATCTGTATTTTATCGCTTATGGGAGAAAAGTTTTCAATCATCTCCTTTATAAAAAGTTTTGTTTTTAAATTTCTATTATTATAGTTTTAATTTAAGAGTGTTTTGTTTGTTTTCCAAATGTTTCCTTTATTGTATCTTAGTTTTGGTTTACTAGTACACTCTTTTCTGTTTGCAGTTAAAAATATTAAATGTAAAAATTTTGGAGTTCTTTTCTTGTGCTTTGTATTATCTTTTATTTTTTCCTATTTGTTTTGACATTAATGATTTCTGTAAGTAGCTTTCTTTAAAGTCAGAATTTTTTTTTACATTTTATTCATCTTTACTGTTGAAGCAGTAATATAGTTACTAGAAATTCTGTATAAATAGGTGGTGCTTCTTGACTAGCAGATCTCCCTACAAAGGTAATCAGAGGGGAATCTGCTTTTTATGAGGAAAACTCCAGTTTTTCAGGTTTTTTACTCTTGGGAAGAACTTCAAAGTCCTACTAAGATTACAGCTTAGCATTTGAGGGAGAATGAAGTCTGTGTTTTAGCATATAAATTTTAGTATTTTCTGGATGAAATAATTACCACCATTCTGGATGACTCTGAGCATCTCCAAGATTTATGAACTGTGTGGTTCATTATTTGTTATTTCCAGGGAGTGAACTTCTAGTCTTTTACTAAAGTAGAAAGTAGAAATTGCTTGGCTTGAACAGATCTTCCTTGATCTATGCTGGGGTTTCATCCCAATAAACTCAGTCGTATCTATTTGTGATCCCATGGGCTATACAGTCCATGGAATTCTCTAGGCCAGAATACTAGAGTGGGTAGCCTTTCCTTTCTCCAGGGGATTTTCCCAACCCAGGGATTGAACCCAGGTCTCCCACATTGCAGGTGGATTCTTTAACCAGCTGAGCCACTAGGGAAGCCCAAGAATACTGGAGTGGGTAGCCTGTCCCTTCTCCAGCTGATCCTCCTAACCCAGGAATTGAACCAAGGTCTCCTGCACTGCAGGCGGATCCTTTACCAGCTGAACTACCAGGGGATCCCTTTACTAAAGTGGAAAGGAATAATTACTTGGCTTGAACAAATCTTCCTTGATCAACACTGGGGTTTCATCCCAATAAACCCTTTATAACTTAAAACAACCAAAAATTGAAAATGTATTTCGTACAGCTAACATACTGAACAGTGTAGCTTAATGTCACCTAGCTTAAGCTAAGAACACGTACATCAGCATACGGTTGGGCAAAATCATCTAATACACACCCTATTTTCTAATAAAGTGTTGAATATCTTGTATCATTTATTGAATACTATACTGAAAACAAGAAACAGAATGGCTGTTTGGGTTCAATTTGTTGCCAAGAGTATGTATAAGATGTTTACTCTCATGATCCTGCGGTTGACTGCAGCTGCAGCTTGCTGCTACTGCCCAGTATCTGCTGCATGACAATAGCCTGGGAAAAGATCAAAATTCCAAACTTGAATTAAGGTTTCTACTGAACGCATATTGCTTCTGCCCCCGTGGTAAAGTGGAATCATCTGAAGTCAGGGGCCATCTATACTGGAGTATGACATCTGAGAATGTAACTGCTTGTTATATAAACTTTTCAATGATCTTTCCCATAATCAGTTTCAGACAAACTTCTTACCATGTGACATACCCGATTTCTCTAAATCCTGAGCCACTGAATGACTCTGTAGGATGAATCAGCCTGCTTGTGTTGCCCTCCCCCAGTGCAAGCTTAGGTTTCATTTTTTCCTCCTGTATGTAGTTTAATTATCTATCAACTTTTTGGCTTACAAAATAGAGTTGGCAGCTCTTTTCTGGTGAAGTATCCTGTCTTGTTCTCTATTCCCTTGTGAGTTTCAGCTAGTTTTTCAATCTTTTCACTGCCATTTCAGTGGCATTTTCAATCTGCTTTCAGCAGGTTCTATAGAAATGCTTGTGTATTCAGCCTTCCATGCAAGACCAGAAGCCAAAATCGACTATTGACCAATGTAGTGCACGACCTAAATTATAATTTGACCATAGCATTACCAAATCTGTTTATTTCTTCTATTCAAAGAATGAACTAATAAATCACATTTCAGTGGCATGCTGTAGGCTTCTGTATGTAATATGGAACAATTCTTAAAGCTATAGCAGATTTATTCTGCATAATCTGCGTGTATTTATTTTACAGGTACTTACATATAATTTATTTTAGAGCCTTAAATACATTTATCTCCTTGTACATAACTGCAAACACATATAGTCATCCAGTTGCTGTTACAAATCACATTCACTGAGTACCTGCAATGACTGAGATCTGGAACTGTGGACTGGGAGTGCAGTGTTTGATAAGGTATACTTTTTGCCTTCAGAGAGATCACAATTTAGTAGGGCTCCTTTGTGTATAGAAATACGTTGAAACTGGAAGCTCAGGTATCAAGCAAACCTTAATCTTCAGAACACAGCTTAGAATTAGAAAGCAAGTAGTGAAAATCTTTTGTAAATTAAAATATTCCTTAGATTGTTCAGAAATTAAAGCTTGAACACTGTATTCATGAGTTCTATCTAGACTCTTACATGAATTGTATTTGTCCATATTGTAGATAAAATTCTAACAAGTTCAATTATATAATGTACCAGAATGCTTAAAGTATTTAAAGTAGCACATAACAAAAGCAGACTACAAGAGTGATGGACACAGCAAGCAGTACTGATGGCGTTAAAATGCCAGGCACAGTCCTGATTTTACTACCTGTTAGCATGGTTCAGTTCAGTTCAGTTCAGTTGTTCAGTCGTGTCTGACTCTTTGCGACCCCATGAATTGCAGCACGCCAGGCCTCCCTGTCCATCACCAGCTCCCAGAGTTAACTCAGACTCACGTCCATCGAGTCAGTGATACCATCCAGCCATCTCATCCTCTGTCGTCCCCTTCTCCTCCTGCCTCCAATCCCTCCCAGCATCAGAGTCTTTTCCAATGAGTCAACTCTTCGTGTGAGGTGGCCAAAGTACTGGACTTTCAGCTTTAGCATCATTCCCTCCAAAGAAATCCGAGGGCTGATCTCCTTCAGAATGGACTGGTTGGATCTTCTTACAGTCCAGGGGACTCTCAAGAGTCTTCTCCAACACCACAGTTCAAAAGCATCAATTCTTTGGTGCTCAGCCTTCTTCACAGTCCAACTCTCCCATCCATATATGACCACAGGAAAAACCATAGCCTTGACTAGACGGACCTTAGTCAGGAAAGTAATGTCTCTGCTTTTGAATATGCTATCTAGGTTGGTCATAACTTTTCTTCCAAGGAATAAGTGTCTTTTAGCCTTTAACTTTCCAGGCTTCAGTTTCTTTATCTGTGAACTTGAAAAAAGATTGTGCTGATCTTCTAGAGTTCTAAGAAGGATTAAATAAAACAATAAGTATAAAATACATGCAAACTAATAACAGCATAAGGAGTGGTGAATATTTATTATTATTATGAGAGCCCAACTTCCTGGGATGATTCAGTGGAGCTGATAATGGCTTGACACAATTTCTAAGACCCTTCTGTTCCTCTGGGAAGCATGTCAGCCAGGGTCTAATCCATAATCAGAAACCACTGAATTGTATACATAGAGTGGTTTACATGGTTATAGAATAAAGTAGAGAAACTAAACAAAAAAAAGAGGTAACTGAGGCAACCCAGATGTAAGCCCCAGCAGAAAGCCCCCATCCCCCCTCACAGAGAAGGTGCAGAGCTGCTAAACTTGAGGAGCCTGAGTTGCTCAGAGAGTGGCACTCTGAGCAGGATGGATGAACATAGACCCAGTGGGAGAGGGAGAGATACCCTGGCTTCTCCGTTCTTCTGCCCTGTAGTCCCCACAGTCTCAGAAGCTGGGAGATCCAGCAGGTGCTCTGCTCATACTACAGGGCAGAGCAGCATCCGACCAAGAGTGGATGTGTAGCCGGCGCTGGACCGGCACTGATGCTCAAAACATGATCAAGTTACCCATACTAACTAGAGTCCTACTGGAGTCCTACTGAAAACTGCTGAATATTCAGACTCTACTGCACTCCAATAATCAGGTGTTTAATATTTTTTTAATTTTGCAAGGATCTTGACAAAATCATGTTTTGTATTTCATTAAGGCTATAGGGGTGTGTGTGTGTGTGTGCGCACGTGTGTGTGTATGTGTGTAGAGAGAGAGACAAGAACAAATGAGTATCTCCCAGGCTGCATGAAGTCTCCTTTCTATGCTGCTATGGCACCTCATACCCTTATTTTTTATCTCCAAAGCCCTGTATTGAACATGTTTACCCCTATTTCTGTTTCTCTCCCCTTGCCTTCCCCTTAGAAGTAAGGTGGTCAGGTAGAGAGCTGGGGTCATTTTTATTTATTCCATTCCTATAGTGTCTGAGATCGGAGAAGGCAATGGCACCCCACTCCAGTACTCTTGCCTGGAAAATCCCATGGACAGGAGCCTGGTGGGCTGCAGTCCATGGGGTTGCTAAGAGTCGGGCACCACTGAGTGACTTCCCTTTCACTTTTCACTTTCATGCATTGGAGAAGGAAATGGCAACCCACTCCAGTGTTCTTGCCTGGAGAATCCCAGGGACGGGGGAGCCTGGTGGGCTGCTATCTATGGGGTCTCACAGAGTCGGACATGACTGAAGTGACTTAGCAGCAGCAGCATAGTGTCTGAGATAGTACCTGCCACACAGCAGACATTTAGTAAATATTTATTGAATTGAATTGAGAAACTATAAAGGATTAGACCCCCCTTCTTCAAGTTGAATTATTTGTTCAAAAGTTTTTGTAGACTAAAAGCTGACGTGGCAGCAGAATATCAGTTCTTCGAAAGTGGTGAGCACAAATTTGAAACTTAGGCTATTTTGCTGTAATATCTCTAGGTATTCTAATATAATTCCTCAATGGGATATTCTGCAGTTCATACTTTTCAATGAAGCTTAAATTTATTTCTTTTTCTATTAAGATTAAATAGATCATTTGATACTATGGACTTATTGTGTGCTTTTTGTGTTATTTTTAATATGTCCTTACATATGACAGTGCAAAGAAATCAAATTATCATTTAACAAAATGTCTCTTGTGTTTAGGGAAATTATCTTCACATGCCTGCCAGCACATGTGGGTTCTGGGTGTGGGTGTGTTCAGGCTATGACATCTGTCGTCACACTGATTGCCATGTTGGAGTCAGTCTATCTCAGTGACTACAGAAGGTATTTATTTTCATCCTTACTAATGCACGTCTCTCTAAATGAAGCAGTACTGGAAAAGAAGCTTCATTAAAGGGAAAAATATTTTCCTATGAATGAGGGATGTACTTATGACACCATGTTTTCTTCATAGAAATTTGCTTGTTCTGTTTGTTTATACAGGGCCCTGTATAAACACATCCTGATTTCTTTAAAGAAAAATTAAATAAAAACTAAACTTTTGCCAAGTTTTAAAATCATTTCTGAACCAGGTTACTTTACATGCACTCTTTAGGTGTGTATGCATTTGTTTATTTCTCCTCTGAGTTTCCAAACACAGACTAAACTCTTCTGGAAGCCCTGCACCTCCCATTTGCTTCAGTGGTTGCAGTTGGGAAGAGTAGATAAAAGCCATCCATGAAGTATGTGTGTCTTTCAGTTTCTCTCATCTTAGATTCCAGTTTTGCTCTTCAAACACCTCCGGGTCCACAGTGAGCATGGAGGTAGAATGCACAGTGGGGGCGCTGACTTTCAGCTCCTTTTACTCTTTGCAACTATATTGCTGACTGTGCATTCTTAAAAAGGTCTTAAACTGGTGCCTGACAGAGTTATTTATAAAAATGGTAAGACTTTGATGGTCTTGTTTTCTTCCCTCTGAAGTGTACAGTGGCAGTGAAAGATTGTGTAGACTAAATGACCTTCCGAAGGGTAACTTTTATTAGGAACCAAATGAGTCTTGCCTTTCACAGATGGTTTTTCTAGGCTTTATACATCCAGATAGCTCTAGAGACAAGCTTCCTATAACTAGACATTGCTTTGAGGCCACATACTCATAATTCTTATAAAATGAAATCAATGAAAAAGGTGGTTTAAAAGATCACCACCCCTTGCTGTGAAATAATTTTATTTAATTATGTCAAATAAGTATAAAATACTCTGGTCAGTGATTATTGGCTAGAAATATTTTATGCTTATTGATAACAGTAAAAAATCTGTCATATAATTAATCATGGGAAATTGAAGCTTCTTAGTACGTTGTAGGGAAAATAGTATCCATGTGAGAATGACTATAAATTGAAACACCAAGTTTTGAAATTTGAAAATAAAATTTTATCAAAATAAAAGGTCATTCTGGAATCTCTGGGGGATATTCCCATGCCCCAAATCTTTCTTACATGTTGATACCTGCCTTAGCTTTCTTTATGACTGCAGTTCTGGACATCAGTGACTTTCTTTCTAATGGAACTGGCCCTGAAGTTCTTGACTTGGCCTTTCCTTTTCCTGTTTTATCCCTTGTGTGGACAAAATTTCTTCTCTAATTCCTGGGACCAGGCTTTAAATTGACAGTAATTTACTGAAGGTTTGAAAACTATGATCAGTTCAGTTCAATTGCTCAGTCGTGTCCGACTCTTTGTGAGCCCATGGACCACAGCACGCCAGGCCTCCCTGTCCATCACCAACTCTCAGAGTTTACCCAAACTCATGTCCATCCAGTCGGTGATGCCATCCAACCATCTCATCCTCTGTCGTCCCCTTCTCATCCTGCCCTCAATCTTTCCCAGCATCAGGGTCTTTTCAAATGAGTCAGCTCTTTGCATCAGGTGGTCAAAGTATTAGAGTTTCAGCTTCAATATCTGTCCTTCCAATAAACACTCAGGACTGATCTCCTTTAGGATGGACTTGTTGGACTTCCTTGCAGTCCAAGGGACTCTCAAGAGTTTTCTCCAATGCCACAGTTCAAAAGCATCAATTCTTCCACACTCAGCTTTTTTTTTTTTTTTTAGTTTTTTTAATACTGAGTTGTTTTTTTTTCTTTCTTTTTTTTTTATTAAATTTTATTTTATTTTATTTTTTTTTATTTTTATTTTTTTTTTATTTTTTTTTTAATTTTTTTTTATTAAATTTTAAAATCTTTAATTCTTACATGTGTTCCCAAACATGAAACCCCCTCCCACCTCCCTCCCCATAACATCTCTGTGGGTGATCCCCATGCACCAGCCCCAAGCATGCTGTATCCTGCGTCAGACATAGACTGGCGATTCAATTCTTACATGATAGTATACATGATAGAATGCCATTCTCCCAAATCATCCCGCCCTCTCCCTCTCTCTCTGAGTCCAAAAGTCCGTTATACACAGCTGTGTCTTTTTTCCTGTCTTGCATACAGGGTCGTCATTGCCATCTTTCTAAATTCCATATATATGTGTTAGTATACTGTATTGGTGTTTTTCTTTCTGGCTTACTTCACTCTGTATAATCGGCTCCAGTTTCATCCATCTCATCAGAACTGATTCAAATGAATTCTTTTTAACGGCTGAGTAATACTCCATTGTGTACATGTACCAAAGCTTTCTTATCCATTCATCTGCTGATGGACATCTAGGTTGTTTCCATGTCCTGGCTATTATAAACAGTGCTGCGATGAACATTGGGGTACATGTGTCTCTTTCAATTCTGGTTTCCTCGGTGTGTATACCCAGCAGTGGGATTGCTGGGTCATAAGGTAGTTCTATTTGCAATTTTTTAAGGAATCTCCACACTGTTCTCCATAGTGGCTGTACTAGTTTGCATTCCCACCAACAATGTAGGAGGGTTCCCTTTTCTCCACACCCTCTCCAGCATTTGTTGCTTGCAGATTTTTGGATCGCAGCCATTCTGACTGGTGTGAAGTGGTACCTCATTGTGGTTTTGATTTGCATTTCTCTGATAATGCACACTCAGCTTTCTTTATAGTCCAACTCTCACATCCATACATGACTACTAGAAAAACCATAGCCATGACTAAGGCAGACTTTTGTTGGCAAAGCAATGTCTGCTTTTTAATATGCTGTCTAGGTTGGTCATAACTTCAAGGAGTAAGTGTCTAGAACAACACAAAACAAGTGTTCTCTAGAAATGTACTGATTTTATGTGCGAAACTGACCAAACTCAGGAACAATGAAAATATAGCACAGAATATTATAACCTTTATTAATTATTCCCATGGCTATATTGATAGTAAATGCTATTTATATAGCCAAGTTACTACTCAGTATTAATTACCAGTTTTCCTCATATTATTAAATTATTTAAAAACAGTTTATGTAAACAGTGTTTTTCACTTTGCCTGTTTAGCTTAATGAACAATTTAAGTGGTTACAAGTATGTAACATGTAATAAACTCTTGATTTGCAGTTGTGTTCTATAGTTTTAAACTCTTATTCCTAGGAATTCCCCCTATGTTAAAAAAAATTTATTGAGCTTTGGCCATAATAGATATAAGAAAGTTACAATAAAGAAAATGAAAACATAAAAGTACCACCATAATTCTTTATTTAAATATCACAAAGTAAAAAATTACACACGCATGGAGATGCACAGTTTAAAATTTTTCTAAGATATTCATCCCAGTGCATCTCTACTTATATAATACTTATAATTTGAAATTTTCAAAACAGAATCAGTATGTCTAGGATCTAAGCTATGTTTTAAAAATTGCTTTAATGAGTTTGATATACATTCTGGATGATTTCTAGTAATTAATTTTACAGTTACAGATACTCAAGTTTTTGACACATAAAAGTAAAAAGATATTTTAAAATGTTAATGTAGGAATTATGTTACTGAATTTTACTTTCTCAAGAAATACTGGAGATACAAAAGTAATAATTGCAAAAATTATTAAGTAAATTGGCTTTGATTATACAAATATATGTCAAATAGAATGTAGCATTCTGTCTAAAAAATTATACCAAAGAATATTATATGAACATTTTGCTTCAACTAAACTAATACATTTTTATGATTATATACAAAGATTATTTTAAGAAAAAAGTCTGATTCCTTGGGTTTTTCAGAAAGTACCATCAAATGACTAATATCTGATAAAAGGATGTTTTAAAATTTCCATTTTTATCCCCCTAAATGTTAATTCCTAGCATTATTACTGCACCCTCGGGTATTATTTATTACTGTGCCCAATTAGTCAATAGGTACTGAATATCTACAATGCACAGTGTTGCCAATATTAATCTCACCCACAGTATACTCACTAACAAGTAGCAAGGTTTATCAAAATGTTCTAGTATCTTGTCAAAATCATAAGTTCATATTTGAGATGAAAATTAATATGACTATCTGGCTTCTTGTATGTTCTTGGAAGAGTAAGTAGCCATGATTAAGTACACAACTCCCTTTTCCACTCACCCTGAATATCATCATAAAGTTGTGTTTATGGGTGTTAGCAGAAGTTTTATGCAATAAGGTATAGTTTTTCTGGTTTTTGAGTTTTCCTCATCCCTACCTACCCAAGCGAATTTCATATATTTCATGTATTTTTATATAATTTGGTCTTCATTTATGACAGATCATTTTAAATATACTCCTGAAATTTAGCATAGTTTTTATAAGATATGATAAAAATAATAATAAATATTCAAAAAAGTTCATTTGTAAATATATTGTTAGTATGAACTAATATATTCATTCCCACATCTCTCCTATTATATCTCATTTTATTAGAATATCTTTGCATATATGATGTTTATTTCTGTACTCTGACAGTATATGATGTTATAGAGTATAATAAATATTAATATTTAAATTTAATTATTGTTAAATGTACTTAATATATGTATACATGTATGTATCTGTATCTTAAATAATATTCCTGAGTAGAATTTCCATCTAAATTTTATTCAAGTTTCAGTATCAAAGTATGAAAATATAAAATCTGTCTGATTCTTTACTATAAATCTTCGTTTTAAAATATCTTATCTACAAACGAGTTCACTGATAGAGTTTCATGCAGTTTTTGTGTTTCATTTTATATGAGACCTGAAAAAATAATGATGCTTATTTCTTTTAACATATGACCAGTTGTACAAACTATAAAAATGCAAAAATGATAATATGGAAAATGCTATTTATGAAACATGCACCCACTTCAAATTTTATATACGGACAGGCATGTATATTTGATTCACTATTCTATATCATGAGAATTGAAAAACACCACCTAAAATTGTAGGGTACAATCATTCCCACTTGGAAAGAAAAATAATCAGGAAAATTATCATAAGTTCATTCTGTCAGCTATGAAACTGCCTGACGGTAATTCTGCATTTTGTTTGTCCAGCATCTTATTGATTAAATGATATAGACATGCAATATATTTTTAAGTCTTCGTATACACACCCATATCCATAGTTAATCTATGTTGTCAAATGTATTTTTGCTATATTAATTTTTTGTTTTCTCAGGACCCCCTGGGACTCATTGAAATTGAACACATTTTGCTGCCATATTTTTCCTCAGAATAGGTTTTGTGTTTATGTTCTCATTGGAAACCACAAACTGAACTTTATAGGACTAATGCCAAACAATTTAGGTGCAAGCAGGAATAGAAGAAAAGCACCCATATTCAGCAGAATACTATTTTAGGACAGAGAATTCAGGAAAACTTTGAGTCCAATTGAAATTGCGGGGAGATTTAAAATGGCAATAAGTGCATATAATTAACCATGCTGGAATTTGTTCAGGAAATCAGGGCCAAGTGCTCTTTTAATTATTCAGTTAATGGGCCTCTTCATGCCAAAATAGCCACCCTACACTGAGACTGGCAGCCTGTTTTTCAGAAGTATGCCCTCATTTGTGCACTCCAAAACCACACAGAAGTTAATTCCTTATCTAATGCCTCCATTTTTGTGCCAAGGCTGCAGTTTCACTCATGAAGTTAGGTACACATCTAGATCATTTTTGGGGTTTGAAAGATTACTTTAACAGTAGATAAGTCAGTTCTCTTTCATTGAAATGGTTTGTATATACAGATCCAGAACACTGAATCTTCATCTTTAAGGACTTGTCTGGTTTTAAAACCTAAAGTTGCACTTACCTAAAGGGGTCCTGAACAGAGTGTGCACATTATTTTTAATAATCTACCCAGTGATCTACTCAGTCAATATAACTTTAACTCTTTATAACTTCTCTCTCTCAGAAGATGGCTTACGTTATTTATTAGTCAGTCATTCTGATGTTTCTAGACGTGCTTGGAGCCAATTTCTAGTCAGTTTGTTGAGTTTCTCACATTGTGTTTTTATGCCTTCATATTCTTTAAATTAAATCCTTCTACTTAGATATTTTTTTTCTGAAAAAAAGATTCACATGAAAGTGCTTCTACTTTCCTGTAAGTCACTAATGCCCCCAAACATGAATGAGACTCATATAAATTTTACTCAGGCCCTGCAGTCCAAACAAATGTGTGCTGAGTATCAACTCCTCCAGGGAATTATGGGAAGTATGAGGTAGTTTGTTTCAATTTCTTCTTATTATTGCACTGGCTCTGAAGTGGCAGATGCAAGGACGAGTGTTCAGTTCTTCACTTTTTCTCCTTCCCCCTGGCATTGCCTCTTTTCTCTTTTTTACAATCTGTCTCTAACTTCCATTACAGACTTTGGAAGGTATTGCTACATTTATTAAAACCAGCTTGCCTGATTTAAAACACAAAGTTATATAACTGCAATTAGGAATCTTACTTCCAACACAACTGCTACTGCTACTGCTAAGTCACTTCAGTCGTGTCCGACTCTGTGCGACCCCATAGACGGCAGCCTACCAGGCTCCCTCATCCTTGGGATTCTCCAGGCAAGAACACTGGGGTGGGTTGCCATTTCCTTCTCCAATGCATGAAAGTGAAAAGTGAAAGTGAGGTCGCTCAGTCGTGTCCGACTCTGTGCGACCCCATGGACTGCAGCCCACCAGGCTCCGCCGTCCATGGGATTTTCCAGGCAAGAGTACTGGAGTGAGGTGCCATTGCCTTCTAGGAACTCTAAAATATGATAGTATTAGAAGGTTGCTTTATTATAGGCTAGGGCTTCTCTGGTGGCTCAGACAGTAAAGCGTTTGTAGTGCGGGAGATCTGGGTTTGATCTCTGGGTTGGGAAGATCCCCTGGAGAAGGATATGGCAGCCCACTCCAGTAGTCTTGTCTGGAAAATCCCATGGATGAAGGAGCCTGGTAGGCTATAGTCCATGGAGTCGCAAAGTCGGACATGGCTGAGCAACTTCACTTTCACTTTATTACAGGCTAAGTTATTTAATTCAGTTAAGAGGTTTCTTTTAAGGATTAAAATATATACTTCATACTCTTTTTTTTTCTTTAATTGATTTTAAATGTGATGTAACCTATGACTATACAGATCATAGAAAATAATTGAAATATACTTTTAATTTCTGGGTTCAACATTTTAAGGTCATTGACAAGTTGGAAGGTGTTTGGAACACATACAACAAAGATAGTGAGACTCTAGAATCAAAATAATATTAATAAAGGAATTTTTCTCTGAAATAAAAAAAATGGTTGTGCTTACTTCTGTTTTAATGTTGAGCATGACCCTTTGAATAAGAAAGATTTTTTTTAAAAGCTGAGGAAAATGATACTCAGATGATCTCACAAGCATTAGTAAATGGAAGAAGGATAATTTAATACTAGGTTTGTTATATTAAGTCATTGACATTTTCAAGATACCACTATAGATCTGTAGGAAACAATGCCAACTTACTTTGATTTGCACTGAAAAGCTGTGCGAATCTACAATCTAAAAAAGGAACACAAATTTGGGGTTCATATACAGAACTGTGAAATGAAGAGATATAGTGACAGCAAAATAAGCAATAAGGTCAGTAATCCAGATTAAAAAAAAAAAATCTTCATAATAGACTAAGTCAGCTGACATCAGTACTTCCAAACAAAATTCATGAAGTCTTTTCCAGAACACATTAGTGGATAAGTAAAATCTAAGTAGGGAAATGATGCAAAACAACAAAACATTTGATCAGGCATAAATTTCCTAAGGTATTTTAATTCATAAAGTATCAAGCTAATTTTTAAGAAAAATAATGGGTTGTGCAGATGTTTTGAACTCATTAGGGAATGCCACATTCCAGCTTGCACTTGTTGGTAGGCTTGTATTAATCCTTTCTGAAGAACCATGATACTAGCATAATTCTTTTTCTTGACAAAAACATAGTATTTCAGATTTGAGAAAACTAATACCAGTGTATTGGCTTATGCAAAATTTGTTACTGCACAAAACCATGAGGAATGGACTAGTAAAGGAATAATAGTAAACTATAGATTTTCCTTTAACATCTTAAAGAATGCCACAGTTCAGTTCATCTGTTTTCCAAATTTTCCAGAACAGTTTATTTTCTTGGAAGATGCTGCATGCTTAACTTAGAGTTTTAGACATACTTGGCACTATGGTGGGTGCTGAACATGGTGGAATGCTAAGCATTCCCTCTCATCAGAAGAACAGCTGCAGAATCTAGTAAGAAGGCATGGGTTTTATTGATCTTTATAGCTGACTGTAAAGCTCTGTTTTCAGCCCTCTTTATTCATTTGATTATTTAATAGAAGTAAGTAGACATATGGCAGAGAACTAGGCTTCATTAATGGCAAATATTTGGAAAATCAAGGCATTAATATCAGAAAGGTGAGAATTAGGAGGCATGTTTGTTGAGTTGTTGTTAATTATAATTTATTGACCATGAGTAAATCATTCCTTTCAATTTTCATACTCAGGACAAAAAGGGGACTTGGAAGAGAAGATGATAGGATATTTAAATTCCTCAAATTTATTTAACCAAAGCCACAAAATTAGTATCTCAAAGTCCAATCACAAAGAGAAAGGCTTTCATTTCAGTGTTAATCAAAAATCCTTCCCCACTAAAATTTACCTTCATTATGTAAGGAACATACCACAGACAGTGATGATGACTGTGTAGCTTATCCTAAAGCTGACGAGTTGCTGACACAATCAGAGGGAGCACATTTTAAACACAGGATTGTTTTAAATTAAATGATAAATAGTAAATGACAGAATGTGGGGTTATATTTTCAAATATGTGTTTAAGAAGAGTATTTTTCCATTTAGAATATTTCTGTATAGCTGTTTCTGTTTACATTATGATCCCATATTCATTGTCATAACTCTAGCCTCTAGAATGTACTGAATATTGCTCGTTAAAAGCACTTTTTATTTCAACTGATAAATGTACTATTGCTTTTAAAATCTAAAAATCAAAATTTCCTTATTGGTTATATTATTGATTACAATCAAGCAATAAAACAGGAAATTTTAATTGGAAGAACAAAAAAAATCCTATAAATTTGCAAATTTCCATTCTCTAATATTAAAATCTGAATTTCTCTTATGTATTTTTTTTTAAAATTCAGACTCAAAATATGAAAAATAAAGCTCTGCAAAATCTGATTTTAAAATTTTCTTATTGGGATACAAATGTTGTATGTTAGTTACTGACTTATTAAAAATTAGATGGATAAATCCAACCACAGAAATAAGAACATAGGACTTGGTATTTATAGGGATGTAAAATTATGAAAATAAAATTTTAAAACTCCTTTAATACAACATTTTTCAACTTCAGATTTCTACCGTCAATGTGATAACATAAATACCTACAAAGTCCAGGCCCACAATCTTAAATAAATTTTAAGTTGGAGATAATAAAGAGGCTGTGGGAAGGACTGGTTTTCAGGAATTGAGACATTGGAACTTTTACTTCCATGATAACAAGTTAGGCTGCTGCAGTTTCATGGAAGTCAGTAGAAGACAAAGACTACTAGGTCAGAATCAAGGGCATTTTTACTCACTGAACAGCATAGAGAAGGAACTGCAAGTTCTTTTTGCCTGGGGAGTCTCACGGCGCAATTGTGTGGCTGAACCACACCAACTCCATTTTGTCAGCTATCTTAGGGCTACAGTCCTACACCTTCCCTTTTCCTCATAACTGAGCACTGGCCTAACTCACAAGGAATGCACTCAAGACACATGTCTCAGAGTGCCTTTTGCTGGTGCAGACAGTTAAGGAGACCACTGAGGGGAGGAAAAATCCCTGGTTTTAGCTGGTGCAAAAGTGTTTCTCCCTTATTCTCCCTGGTAATGAGATTCTTTTTTTTAAATTTATTTAAAAAATTGAAGTATAATTGACATACAGTGTTTCAGGTATGAAGTTTTTCTATTCCACTATAGGTTATTACAAGATATTGAATATAGTTTCCTAAGATGTAGAGGAGGTGCTTGTTCATCTATTTTACATACAGAAGTGTATAACTGTTAATCCCAAATTCCCAATTTATCCATCCAGGTTGTGAGATTTTGGTTTTAGTTTTGGCCCCTTTAAGTTCCCCTGTACTCCTTTTTGGCAGCATTGAGTGCAGCTGCCAATGTTTCTGGATCATTCATTGACTGGCTCCTTCCTGCCTGTATATTCTTGTTGTTGTTCAATCTATCAGTCATATCCAACTCTGTGACCCCATGGACTGCAGCACAGCAGGCTTCCCTGTCCATCACCAACTCCCAGAGCTTGCTTAAGGTTATGTCCATTGAGTCAGTGATGCCATCCAACATCTCATCCTCTGCTGTCCCCTTCTCCTCTCGCCTTCAATCTTTCCGAGCATCAGTCTTTTCTAATGAGTCAGCTCTTTACAACAGGTGGGAAATTATTGGAGCTTCAGCTTCAGCACCAGTCTTTCCAAAGAATATTCAGGGTTGATTTCCTTTAGGATTGAATGGCTTAATCTCCTTTCAGCCCAAGGGACTCTCAAAAGTCTTCTCCAATACCATAGTTCAAAAGCATCAATTCTTCAGCACTCAGCCTTCTTTATGGTTCAACTCTCACATGCATACAAGACTACTGGGAAAAAACATAGCTTTGACTATACAGACCTTTGTATACAAAGTAATATCTCTGCTTTTTAATACATAATATAGGTTTGTCATAGCTTTTCTTCCAAGGAGAAAGGATCTTTTAATTTCATAGCTGCAGCCACTGTCTGCAGTAATTTTTGGAGCCCAAGAAAATAAACTATATCACTGTTTTCATTGTTACCCCATTTGCTTGCATGAAGTGATGGGACTGGATGCCATGATCTTCATTTTTTTGAATGTTGAATTTTAAGCCAGCTTTTTCACTCTCCCCTTTGACTTTTATCAAGAGACTCTTCAGTTCTTTGCTTTCTGTCATCTGCATATCTGAGTTTATTGATATTTCTCCCGGCAATCTTGATTCCAGCTTGAGCTTCATCCAGCCCAGCATTTCACATTGTGTACTCTGCATATAAGTTAAATAAGTAAAGTGACAATGTACAACCTTGAGCTACTCCCTTTTCAATTTTGACTCAGTTCTTTGCTCAATGTTCGGTTCTAGCTGTTTCTTGACCTGCATACAGATTTCTCAGAAGGTAGATAAGATGATCTAGTACTCCCATCTTTTTAAGAATTTTCTACAGTTTGTTGTGACCCACACAGTCAAAGGCTTTGGCATAGTCAATACAGCAGAAGTAGATGTTTTCCTGGAATTTCTCCTGCTTTTTCTATGATCCAGTGGGTGTTGGTCATTTGACCTCTGGTTCTTTTGCCTGTTCTAAATCCAGCTTGTACATCTGGAAGTTCTTGATGTGTGTACTGTTGAAGCCTAGCTTGGAGTTTTGAGCATTACTTTTCTAGCATGTGCAATGAGTGCAATGGTACAGTAGTTTGAACATTCTTGTCATTGCCCTTCTTTGGGATTGGAATGAAAACTGAACTTTGCCAGTCCTTTGGCTATTGCTGAGTTTCCCAAATTTGCTGACCTAATGAGTAACAGTTTAATAGCATCATCTTTTAGGATTTGAAATATCTCAGCTAGAATTTCATCACCTCCACAGATTTTTTCATGGTGATGCTTTCTAAGGTCCACTATACTTCTCACTCCAGGATGTTTGACTCTAGGTAAGTGATCACACCATCATGGTTTTATGGACCATTAAGGTGTTTTACTTTAATAATTCTTCTGTGTATCATTGCCACCTTTTCTTAATATCTTCTGCTTCTGTTAGGTCCATGCTATTTCTGTGTCCTTTATTGTGCCCATTTTGCATGAAATGTTCCCTTGGTATCTACTTTTCCTGAAGAGATCTCTAGTCTTTCCCATACTATTGCTTTCCTTTTTTTCTTTGCATTGTCCACTTACAAAGGCTTATCTCTCCTTGCTATTCATTGGAATTCAAATGGAATTTAGAACCCTCTGCATTCAGATGGGTATATCGTTCCTTTTCTCCTTTGCTTTTTGCTTCTCTTCTTTTCTTAGCTATTTGTAAGGGCTTCTCAGATAACCATTTTGTCTTTCTGCAGTTCTTTTTCTTGGGTATGGTTTTAGCCACTGCCTTCTGTACAATATTATGAACCTTTGTCCATGGTTCTTCAGGCACTCTATCAGACCTAATCCTTGAATCTATTTGTCACTTCCATCATATAATCATAAGGGATTTGATTTAGGTCATAGCTGAATGGCCTAGTGGTTTTCCCTACTTTCTTCAATTTAAGTCAATTTAAAAATAAGGAGTTCATGATCTGAGCCACAGTCAGCTCCTGGTCTTGTTATTGCTGATTGTATATAGTGTCTTCATCTTCAGCTGCAAATAATGTAATCAGTGTGATTTTGGTATTGACCACCTGGTAATGTCCATGTGTAGAGTCATCTCTTGTGTTGTTGGAAGAGGGTATTTGCTATATCCAGTGCATTCTCTTTGAGAAACTTTGTTAGTCTTGCCCTGCTTCATTTTGTACTCCAAGGCCAAACTTCTCTGTTATTCAGGTATCTTTTAACTTGCTACTTTGCATCCCAGTCCCTTATAATGAAAAGGACATCTTTTTATTGTTAGTTCTAGGAGGTCTTATAGATCTGCATAGAACTGTTCAGCTTCTTAGACATTAGTGGTTGGGGCATAGATTTGAATTTACTGTGACAGTGAATCATTTTGCCTTGAAAATGAACTGAGATTATTCTGTCATTTTTGAGATTGCACCTGAGTGCTGCATTTCATACTCTTTTGTTGAATATGAGTGCTACTCCATTTCTTCTAAGGGATTTTTGCTTACAGTAGTAGATAAAATGGCCATGTGAATTTGGTTCACCCATTCCAGTTTTACTTCCCTGATTCCTAAAATGTGGATCTTCACTCTTGCCACCTCCTGTTTGACTACTTCTAATTTACCTTGATTCATGGACGTAACATTCAAGGTTCCTATGCCATATTATTCTTTACAGCATGGAACTTTACTTTCACTGCCAGACACATCCACAATTGGGTGTTGTTTCCACTTTGGCTCAGTCTCTTCATTCCTTTTGGAGCTATTTCTCTCCCCTTCTCCAGTAGCATATTGGGCACCTACCAACCTGGGGAGTTCATCTGTATATAGTTATGCACAATAAACTTTGTAACTGCAGTCTATGAAGTTGCCACTTCATTTTTCAGTGTCAAAGCTTTTTCTCAGTTCAGAAGCCATTATTCAATATCTCTGCCTCCCAACGGGCAATGCAGAAGAGGGCCTGATTAGATTCTTCATACATAGTAGGGCTATGTCAAAGCTGAGGAAACCTAAGCTAAGGAAGTCTTGTTTTAAATGTGGCTGCTAGCAGCAGCAGCAACAGCTAGCAACTTGTATGTTATGTGTGTCAAGAAGGAACAGTAGAACTGAACATGGAACAATTGACTGGTTCACAATTGGGAATGGAGAAGACAAGCCTATATATTATCACCCTGCTAACTTCTGTGAAGTGTATATCATGTGAAATGCCGGGCTTGATGAAGCACAGCTGGAGTCAAGATTCAGTTCAGTATAGTTCAGTCGCTCAGTCGTGTCCGACTCTGCGAACCCATGAATTGCAGCACACCAGGCCTCCCTGTCCATCACCAACTCCCAGAGTTCACTGAAACTCACGTCCATCAAGTCGGTGATGCCATCCAGCCATCTCATCCTCTGTCGTCCACTTTTCCTTCTGCCCCCAATCCCTCCCAGCATCACAGTCTTTTCCAATGAGTCAACTCTTCCCATGAGGTAGCCAAAGTACTGGAGTTTCAGCTTTAGCATCATTCCTTCCAGTGAACACCCAGGACTGATCTCCTTTAGAATGGACTGGTTGGACCTCCTTGCAGTCCAAGGGACTCTCCAGAGTCTTCTCCAACACCACAGTTCAAAAGCATCAATTCTTCGGTGCTCAGTTCTCTTCACAGTCCAACTCTCACATCCATACATGACCACTGGAAAAACCATAGCCTTGATTAGACTGACTTTTGTTGGCAAAGTAATGTCTCTGCATTTGAATATGCTATCTAGGTTGGTCATGACTTTTCTTCCAAGGAGTAAGCGTCTTTTAATTTCATGGCTGCAATCACCATCTGCAGTCATTTTGGAGCCCCCCCTCAAAAAAAAAAAAAAGTCTGACACTGTTTCCACTGTTTCCCCATCTATTTCCCATGAAGTGATGGGACCAGATGCCATGATCTTCATTTTCTGAATGTTGAGCTTTAAACCAACGTTTTCACTCTCCTCTTTCACTTTCATCAAGAGGCTTTTTAGTTCCTCTTCATTACTGGGATAAATATGAACAACCTTAGATATGCACATGGTAGTGCTCTAATGGCAGACAGTAAAGTGGAACTAAAGAGTCTCTTGTTGATGTTGAAAGACGAGAGTGAAAAAGCTGCTTCAAACTCAACATTAAAAAACTAAGATCATGGCATCCAGTCCCATCACTTTATGTCAAACAGAAAGAGAAAAAGTGGAAGCAGTGACAGATTTTCTTTTCTTGGGCTCCTGTATCACTGCAAATGGTGACTACAGCCATGTAATTATAGATGCTTGCTCCTTGGAAGGACAACTATGACATCTTAGGCAGCGTATTAAAAATCAGATGCCTCACTTTGCCAATAAAGTTCTGTAGAAAAAGCTGTACTTTTTCCAGTAGTCATGTACAGATGTGAGAGCTGATTATAAGGAAAGCTGAGCACCGAAGAATTGATGCTTTTGAATTGTGGTGCTGGAGTAGACTCTTGAGAGTCCCTTGGACAGCATGCAGATCAAATCATTCAATCCTAAAGAAAATCAACCCTGAATATTCTGGAAGGACTGATGCTGAAGCTGAATCTTCAATACTTTGGCCACCTCATGGGAAGAGTTGACTTATTGGAAAAGACCCTGATGCTGGAAGGAATTGGGGGCAGGAGGAGAAGGGGACGACAGAAGATGAGATGGCTGGATTGCATCACTGACTCGATGGACATCTGATGTGAAGTGCCAACTCATTGGTAAAGACCCTCAAGCTGAATAAGGAAAAGGAGGAGGATGAGCTGATTAGACAGTATTAATATTACCAACTCAACAGACATGAGTTTGAACAAACTTCATAAGTTAGTGAAGGATAGGGGAGCCTGGTGTGCTGTGGTCCATGGGGTTGTAGAGTCAGACGCGACTTAGCAACTGAACAAGTAACAACTTGCCCAACTTTTCCCTGGAGAAAGACATTACCTTTATTAACAAATCTGTGCTCTGCCCAGGAGGCAGGCAGTAAGTTTTCTGAATCTCTTTGCTATACAAACATCCAAGCAAAAGTGGTCTCAAACAGAAGACATGCAGAAATATGAAAATCCCATGGAAAATCAGCCTCCAGTAGGTTGCTGAAATATATGTATGTATCTTTGATTTTAATCTTTTCAACACCCAAAACACCCACTACTTGTTGGATTAAAAAAGCAAGCTGGGCTTTTAACTTTATCCCATGTCTTTTTCTTCACACTCATGTATTCATCAGTACTCTTGATGCATCAGATATCTCTCAGTGATGTTCACTCTTTTTATTTCCCATCATTGTTGCCCTAATTAGTTCACTGTGATCTGTTACTTGATTCCTTGCAAGATCCACCTTACATATGTGTCAGGCCCAAATCCTGTCTAGCACTAATGCTTTCTTTATCAGTTCAGCCAGGATTATCTAAGATACAAATCTTATAAGTTTACCATCATACGGAAAACATTTTATATGTTGCCCTTGCTTTCAGGATGTAACCCACATTTATTTAAATGTCTTACAACGTATAGAGTCTATTTTTCTCTTCATTGTCTTCTCTTAACACCCCTTCTAATGCTTAGGTTGCAGCTCTGCCCAATTACTTCATGTTCCAGGACTGTGTACCTTCCATTTCTTCTTCCTGGGATACCCTTGTCTAGACCCTCATTTCCTTTCCAAGGCTGATTAATGCCTGCGCATTCCTCATGGTTCATGGTAGATGTCATTTCCTCCAAGAAGCCTGTTTGACTAAATTCGGATTATGTAACTTCATACTTCTTTAACATCTCTTATCACACAGTAACTAAATTGCCTATTAACTTGTTTTTATGTCCCACTAGGCAGTAAGTTCCACAATGATAAGTGCCCAAGACCCACACCAATTGGCATACGGTACTCACTCATCAATGCTTATTGAATATATAAATAAATTTTAAATGAGTCAATAAATGAATATATAATGGGTTGCTTACTTTGGTGTTAGAAATAGGAATGTGCTCCAGGAATAAGGGAAACAAATTAGAATCAATCCTATTGTTGAGCATTACTTTTAGCTTCTTTCTTTCTTTTATTTTCCTGTGATCTCCTACACATGACATTGTTCTCACCTCACTGGTATACACACTATGTCATTTCACAAAGAGGATTTTAAATGTCAGCCAACTCTTGACTTCTTAGATATTTATTCACTAAAAAGAAGACATTGGAAAAGACGACAGGTGGATATATGTTGAGGATTAGAGTACACTGGGGACTGAAATGATGCTACCAATCTCATTAGCTGTCTTCTGAGCAGCCAAATTCTACCTAGGTCCCCAAGGTGAAAGTCTAATAATTAATTCAATTTACTATCTATTCTGTAGAAAGCTCCAAAGGTTAAGATTATGGAGGACCGATGAGGGTAATCTTTTATACTGTTTAAATTGCTGCTTAAATTTGAGTTAGATTCTAGCAGTGACAGTTTGAAACCAACACAGTTTAATTCATTTATCACATTCTAAAACCTGCCTACCTGAACTAACTTTAAAGTATGTCTTAAATACACAGTCAGTCAGTGCACTTACCTGTCCATTTTTATTATTTGCTTGGAATTTAAAAATGAACAGCAGTTGCTGGCCTTGTCAACCTTTTTGTTCACTTTCTAATGTTTCAGCTTTCTGTACTATGGGTTCTCCTATCTGCCACAGTGTCATAAAATATTTATTGAGAATATAACATATTCATCAGAACACAACATTCTGGGTGTAAAATTATTTAATATAATAATAGCAACTGACATATATAGTGTTTGTGATTTACTATGCAGTATTTTACCAGGCCTTGTGTAATCTCCTTAACAATCCTGCTATCAGATCCTATAATATGTCAGTGTTATTACCATTCATATTTTAGAAATGAATAAACTGAAGTGCAGAGAGCTGCATTTTCCAAGATTATACCAGTGAATGATAGAAATACCTTTCAAAATCAGTAACAGAAAAATTTGCCTAAATTCACCCATGGTTGCTTCATTGGAATTTGGGCACCCTTCAGATTACTCTAGATGGTTGTTTAAATTCCCATGGACTCTACCTTTGCCCTTAGACTCGTATGTGGTTACCATGTAGCTGTGGCCATCTCTCGTCTTCCGGACTCGACTCTTCTGGTGATGCCTGCTGTGACTCCACTGCTGTTCCCTGAACGCGAAAAGTCTCACATGGCTGCCTCTTCATCACATCTCCCACAGTGCTTGCCAAACACTGTCCAGAGTCTGCTGTGGGCACCAGTGCCATGCCAGGGGCACCGGGGACTGAATGCAGGGAGGTTTTCTGCTGCAGCCAGAGGTGTTCGTATTGATCCTGCTGGCACTTTTTACTCTGATATTTGGTTTCAGTCAAGATACTGTTGCAGGTTTTGTTGTTTGAGTTCAGCAAGAGGCCACATATCCAAGAATTAAATACGTGAGAGAAAAATACAGTGTTGTACTTGGTATCATCCTTCAATTTATTTTTAAAAAGGATACACAGCAATTTTCCTGCTCCTGGGGTTCATTTAATGTCTAGGCTATTGTTCACTCTTATACCTAAATAAGATGCCAAGGGGCAGTTCCTTCACTGGGGTTACAAATGCACAAAATTAGAAAATACTAGGCTCGAGCACAGACATTTGCAATATAAGTTGCTTTTTCTTTTCTTGATCAGTGCTATTAACTGTCAAGCACCCTGAAAAGAGACCTTGTCTGGAATCTTTTTCTTCAACAAGGGTGAGACGTCATTCAGTGTGTGCTGAATTCCTGGATGCTGGGTCACCAGGCAGAGTATCCCCTTTGGGAAGTGGCAGGGCTCCTGCCCCTGGGAACAGTGAGAGATAGCAATCTTTTTTTTTTTTTTTTTTCCTTTTCTATAATCAGTGCTGTCTCTTTTCTGGCAAAATAAAGGAGAAAGGCTCAGAATTACTATTTTCTTGTTGTTGTTATTTGTTTCTTTGGATCAATGAAAAGTTATCTAAACCAGTGAAAACTTTCTATGCTTCAAATGGGCCCAAACACTAAAGACAGGAGGTAGGAAGGGATTTATATTATCAATCTAAATATGTAGTACACCGTGATGACATGTATATGGGATCTAAGGCAAAAGTGGCAGGAGGACTGGAGAACTAATAGACTTATCTAGTTGGACTGTTGAGTAATTTATGTCTTCAGCATGACTTTAAAGGAAGAAAGAATGGCAGCACAGGAAAATAAATATCAGTCTGTGTTTGTGAGAAAGCGAAACCATGGGGTGTACAAAGGATATGATATCTAATAGGTGGTCAAATAAGATAGCAAATATACCAGAAAGAAGGGTACTTCACCCGGCAAGCAACATTGCTGACTATTGTACGTTGAGTATGATCTTTTTTGATTTTTGTTTTTATGTGTGTTTGAAATTATAAAGCCTAATATAAACAGGAGCACCAAAGAGGAAAAGCAGGCTTTGTAACATTTTCAGTGTTCTTTTACTTGATGAAAGAGAGGATTATAGAATTTTTAATGTGGAAAGCATTTGTTTTCATTTTTAATAATTGCATATTAATTGCATACATTTAGATTTTATTGTTATTTTCAATATAACATGTTAATATTAGCATTCTTTCTAGATTGTGACATTGCTCATTACTCACTGAAATATGCATATGGGACTAGCTTCTTTTGTTCAACATGACACCTGTGAGATTCATTCCTACTGTTGCATGTTGCTCTACTCCATGCTTTCCTCATTGCTATGTAGTATTCCCTTGTACAAATATATAATAATTTACTTACCCATTCTTCTTTTGACAGGCATTTGAATGATTTACAGTTTCAGGATACTGTGAATAAACCCATTACATATATTTTAGTAAATATCTTCTTTGCACCTGCGTGCATGCTAAGGTGCTTCAGTCATGTCTGACTCTTTGCAACCCTATGTACACATGCACTTATTTCTGTTATGTATATTCCTATGAGTGGAATTGCTGGATGTAACACATACACATTTAACTTTAGTGGCTAATGACAAGTGCTTTTTCAAAGTTGTAAAATTAATTTACATTCACATAGATAGTATTTGAGAATTACAGGTGGTCCACATTCTTATCACCACCAAAATTATTGGGTTTTTGTTTTAAAGTGTATACGCACTAGTATTTCATAGTGGTCTTGATTTGCATGCCTTTCATGAAATCAGTGAAGCAGATTTTTTAAATTTTTTCTGAAATTCCCTTTCTTTCTCTATGATCCAACGAAAGCTGGCATTTTGATCTCTGGTTCTTCTGCCTCTTTGAAACCCAGCTTGTACATCTGGAAGTTCTTAGTTCCCATACTGTTGAAGCCTAGCTTAAAGGATTTTGAGTATAACCTTCCTAGCATGTAAAATAAACCCAACTGTATGGTAGTTTGAACATTATTTGGCATTGCCCTTCTTTGGGATTGAAATGAAAACTGACCTGTTCCTTTCCTGTGGCCACTGCTGAGTTTTCCAAATTTGCTGGCATATTGAGTGTAGCACTAAACAGCATCATCTTTTAGAATTTGAAATAGCTCAGCTGGAATTCCATCACCTGCACTAGCTTTGTTTGTAGTGATGCTTCCTAAGGCCCACTTGACTTCACATTCCAGGATGTCTGGCTCTAGGTGAGTGATCACACCATCATGGTTATCTGGGTCATGAAGATCTTTTTTGTACAGTTCTTCTGTGTATTCTTGCCACCTCTTCTTAATATCTTCTGCTTCTGTTAGGTCCATATTGCTTCTGTCTTTATTGTGCCCATCTTTTCATGAAATGTTGCCTTTTTAACAGTGCAAATGAATAGAGGAAAATAATAGAATGGGAAATGCTAGAGATTTTTTCAAGAAAGTTTAGAGACACCAAAGGAACAACTACCAGGAATAGTGGTAAATCCTTGTGGGGACCTGCAGGAACGAACCTGATGCAGGGCCCTTTTAGCAAACTCCAGAGTGTCTCTTGAATAGAAAAAGTCAGCTTTAATCATCTTCCAAAACCAACAAGCTGGAAACGCAACAGCCTAGAAAGAAGTTCTCTATTTTTTGCCTCTCCTTCTTTCTCTAGCACTATTAGGGCAGAGAAACAGGTGCTAGGGAGTAAAGGAGGAGTGGATAAAAAGGATGGGGGAAAGACCTCTAGCTCCTTCCCAGTTGCTGGTTTAAAATCTGAAACAGCTTAAAACTGGAACAAGGAAGAAAAATTGAAGTCTAGTTTATGTTCTTACATGGAAGTAACATTATTGTATGGGACTAGAAGATGTGCAGAAGTAAGTTTATAATAAAAATGTGAAGCTATCTTTAAAACCACAGTAGTCATTGTTTTTGCTAGAGATTTTGATCCAGTGATGAAAAGCTTTCTCACAATGAATGAGGTTTAAAAGGATGGTATGAGACAATATGTTGCATCTGTGTGTGTGTGTGTGTGTGTGTGTGTATGTGTGATTAATTGCTATATATATATATGTATGTATATATTACTTTTTCAACAAACTGGCTATAAATTAATCATTCTGACTGCCTTGTGCATCAGTTTCAATGTCTTCTAGTCACTTGTTTTTTACTTTGGTAAACGTCTCTTTAATAGATTCTTATTTGCTATTCAGCCCTGATTTCAGTTACTACATTGTTTAGTTTTATAGTCATTATTTGATGGTAAAATAGGTTCTGGTGCTCTTGTGAAATTCACCATGTTATCCTATTTTTTTCTTACTATTAATCAGTTATTTTGAAATCTCTGACTGATTGCTCCAGCTTCTGGAACACTTGTGGATCTTTTTTTAAAACTTCAGTTTTTATTTTTGTTCCTGTGACTTTTTAAAATAAACTATTCTCCTTGTTTTAGAATAGTTTTTTATTTATAGAAAAGTTTTGAAGATAGTACAGAGAGTTCTCATATATCCTCATGCACAATTCCCCTGTTATTTACATTTTACATTACTATGGTTTATTCATCATACAGAATGATCTATATTCATGCATTATTATTAAAGTACATATTTTGTTCAGATTTTCTTAATTTTTAACTAATGTCCTCTTTTTTTTTTCCTGTTCCAGGATATTTTTAGTTGTCAGGTCACCTTAGGCTCCTCATTTTCTCAAATATTTCATGTTGATGACCCATTGAAGAATAATTGTCAGGTATATCAAAGATTTTACTGTACTGGAATTTGTTGTTTTTGCATGGTTAGACTGGACTTATCTTTTTTTTTTTAAAAAAAAAAAGAACACATCTGTAAGGTACCATTCTCATCACGTCATATCAAGCGTGTATGCCACCAAAGTGATTTGTCATCGTTGATGTTAATCTCAATCACCTTACTAAAGAAGTGATTGACAGATTTCACCAATGTAAAGTGTTGTTTTTTATATCCCTTTCTATACTGTATTATTTGAAGTGAAGTCACTTTTGGTCAGCCCATCCTTGAGGGTGGGGAGTTATTTTCTATCTCTTTAAGGACAAAGTACCTACATAGATTATTTGGAATTTTCTTTGTAGGAGATTTGTCTGTTTGCTTATATATTAAGTTAAAAATTATTTTACTCTTTTATTTATTGCCTAAATTGTTGCAGATTTGGCCTTGGTAACTGTTTCAGTTTGCTGCTATGTCCCTTTGAGATGCCCCAACCCTCCTTTTCTTTCTTTGTTAGCACTTCCTTACCCCTTGACATTATAAGAAGCACCAGACTTCTCTTGTATATTTCCTGAGTCCTGGAATTGATCATGTCTCTAAGGAGCCCTGGTTTCTTTAATTGGTATTAAAAACCAAATCTGGATATTGGGCCTGCTCATTGCTAGTGGGTTTTGATTGCTTCTAGGCCTACACAACAAAATAATGGAATATATTTTTATGCTAGCCCATTCCCTATGTCCTATTTCTTTTAATGCTTAATAATTTTTGATCAATTCCTGGATATTGTATAATAAAAATGGAGACTACCTGAGTGATATTTTCTTGCAACAGTGATATTTTTAACTAATATTAATAAAGTGGCTCAGACAGTAAAGAATCTGCCTGCAATGTAGGAGACATGAGTTCAGTCCCTGGGTTGGGAAGATACCCTGGAGGAGGGCACGGCAACCCCCTCCAGTACTCTTGCCTAGAGAATCCTGATGGACAGAGGAGCTGGGCAGGCTACAGTCCATGGGGTTACAAAGAGTTGGACATGATTGAGTGACTAAGAATAGCACGTTAATTTTTTACCCAGCAGAAAGATAGATTAGGAGAATATAATTTTAATCCAATTAGGGATTGATTAGATTCAAGATGAGATTTCGTTCTTCATATGGCTTGGTCTAATTTTGATTTTCATTTACAAGTAGAGTCCCAATGAGAACCAGAGGCATATGTGGGGCCCTCTTCATTGTTGGAATCTGAACTTGTCTGCTTAGCACCATGAGACTGCCATAGTTCACTTAGCTTCTCAACTACTTTCTTAGTTGTTGCCCTCTACTTACATGTACTGTTCTGTTCTGTTCTGTTCAGTCGCTCAGTTGTATCCAACTCTTTGTGACCCCATGAACTGCAGCACACCAGGCCTACCTGTCCATCACCAACTCCCAGAGTCCACCCAGACCCATGTCCATTGAGTCAGTGATGGCATCCAACCATCTCATCCTCTGTTGTCCCTCCTGCCTTTAATCTTTCCTAGCAGTACTTCTTGGAAATAGGCAGGTGTTTTGAGTGGAGAACTATAACAGGTCACATTCAATTCTTTAGGCTCCTGTTGCTTCAGGATCTTGTCCTCTCAAGTCCAGCAGCTTTTGTAGCCATAAAATCCAGTTATTGTTTTTCAAACCCTATGAGACATTTTTTTAATATAAATTTATTTATTTTAATTGGAGGCTAATTACTTTACAATATTGTATTAGTTTTGCCATACATCGACATGAATCTGCCACAGGTGTACATGTGTTCCCCATCCTGAACTCCCTGCCATCTCCCTCCCCATCCCATCCCTCTGGGTCATCCCAGTGCCCCCTCCCCAAGCACCCCGTATCATGCATCAAACCTGGACTGGTGATTCATTTCATATATGATATTATACATGTTTCAATGCCATTTTCCCAAATCATCCCACCCTTGCCCTCTCCCACAGAGTCCAAAAGACTGTTCTATACATCTGTGTCTCTTTTGCTGTCTTGCATAGAGGGTTATCATTACCATCTTTCTAAATTCCATATATATGTGTTAGTATACCTATTGTTTTTCTTTCTGGCTTACTTCACTCTGTATAATCGGCTCCAGTTTCATCCACCTCATTAGAACTGATTCAAATGTATTTTTTTAATGGCTGAGTAATTCTCCACTGTATATATGTACCACAGCTTTCTTATCCATTCCTCTGCTGATGGACATCTAGGTTGTTTCCATGTCCTGGCTATTATAAACAGTGCTGAGATGAACATTGGGGTATACGTGCCTCTTTCAATTCTGGTTTCCTTGGTGTGTATGCCCAGCAGGGGGATTGCTGGGTCATAAGGCAGTTCTATTTGCAATTTTTTAAGGAATCTCCACACTGTTCTCCATACTGGCTGTACTAGTTTGCATTCCCATCAACAGTGTAAGAGCGTTCTCTTTTCTCCACACCCTCTCCAGCATTTATTGCTTGTAGACTTTTGGATCGCAGCCATTCTGACTGGTGTGAAATGGTACCTCATTGTGGTTTTGATTTTCATTTCTCTGAAAATGAGTGATGTTGAGCATCTTTTCATGTGTTTGTTAGCCATCTGTATGTCTTCTTTGGAGAAATGTCTGTTTAGTTCTTTGGCCCATTTTTTGATTGGGTCATTTATTTTTCTGGAATTGAGCTTCAATTGTATATTTTTGAGATTAGCTGTTTGTCGGTTGCTTCATTTGCTATTATTTTCTCCCATTCTGAAGGCTGTCTTTTCACCTTGCTTATAGTTTCCTTTGTTGTGGAGAAACTATTAATTTTAATTAGGTCCCATTTTTTAATTTTTGCTTTTATTTCCAATATTCTGGGAGGTGGGTCATAGAGGATCCTGCTGTGATTTATGTCAGAGAGTGTTTTGCCTATGTTCTTCTCTAGGAGTTGTATAGTCTTGATACATTTAGATCTTTAATCCATTTTGAATTTATTTTTGTGCATGGTATTAGAAAGTGTTCTAGTTTCATTCTTTTACAAGTGGATGACCAGTTTTCCCATCACCACTTGTTAAAGAGATTGTCTTTTCTCCATTGTATATTCTTGCTTCCTTTGTCAAAGATAAGGTGTCCATAGGTGCGTGGATTTATCTCTGGGCTTTCTATTTTGTTCTGTTGATCTATATTTCTGTCTTTGTGCCAGTACCATACTGTCTTGATGACTGTGGTTTTGTAGTAGAGCCTGAAGTCAGGCAGGTTGATTCTGCCAGTTCCATTCTTCTTTCTCAAGATTGCTTTGACTATTCGAGGTTTTTTGAATTTCCATACAAATTGTGAAATTATTTGTTCTAGCTCTGTGAAAAATACCATTGGTAGCTTGATAGGGATTGCATTGAATCTATAGATTGCTTTGGGCGATATACTCATTTTAACTATATTGATTTTTCTGATCCATGAACACGGTCTATTTCTCCATCTATCAGTGTCCTCTTTGATTTCTTTCACCAGTTTTATACATATAGGTCTTTTGTTTCTTTAGTTAGATATACTCCTATGTATTTTATTCTTTTTGTTGCAATGGTGAATGGAATTATTTCCTTAATTTCTCTTTCTTTTTTCTTATTATTAGTGTATAGGATTGCAAGGGATTTTTGTGTGTTGATTTCATATCCTGCAACTTTACTATATTCATTGATTAGCTCTAGTAATTTCCTGGTGGAGTCTTTAGGGTTTTCTATGTAGAGGATCATGTCATCTGCAAACAGTGGGAGTTTTACTTCTTCTTTTCCAATTTGGATTCCATTTATTTCTTTTTCTGCTCTGATTGCTGTGGCCAAAACTTCCAAAACTATGTTGAATAGTAGTGGTGAGAGTGGGCACCCTTTCTTGTTCCTGACTTTAGGGAAAATGCTTTCAATTTTTTACCATTGAGGATAATGTTTGCTGTGGGTTTGTCATATAAAGCTTTTATTATGTTGAGCTATGTTCCTTCTATTCCTGCTTTCTGGAGGGTTTTTGTCATTAAATGGATGTTGAATTTTGTCAAAGGCCTTCTCTGCATCTATTGAGATAATCATATGGTTTTTATTTTTCAATTTGGTAATATGGTGTATTACATTTATTGATTTGCAGATATTGAAGAATCCTTGCACCCGTCGGATAAAGTCCATTTGGTCATGATGTATGATCTTTTTAAAACCTCTCTTAGGCTGTTACTTTCCGTTGGGAATTCTTCTTCAGTTCAGTTCAGTTCAATCGCTCACTCGTGCTGAGCTCTGACTCTTGCGACCCCATAGACTGCAGCACGCCAGGCTTCCCTGTCCATCACCAACTCTCAGAGCTTGCTCAAACTCATGTCCATTGAGTCGGTAATGCTATCCAAGCATCTCATCCTCTGTCATCATCTTCTCTCTCATCTTCAATCTTTCCTAGCATCAGGGTCTTTTCCAATCAGTCAGTTCTTCACATCAGGTGGCCAAAGTATTGACGTTTCAGCTTCAGCATCAGTCCTTTCAGTAAATATTCAGAATCGATTTCCTTTAGGATGAAATTATTCTTGGGGCCTTTCATATTCTTGTTCCATGGTGCTTTTAAAGGGAACCAAATACGTTGAAAAAATATATGGTGTAAGAGGTCATGATCACCTCTTTGAGTTCCCTTGTCTTCACAATCTTGGCCACTCAGATCCTAGCATGGTTGTTGTCTGATGCCTTCAAACACACACACACTCCTTTATTTAAGTTAATCTTGGTGGGAAATTTGACCTGTTACATATCAGAGCCAAAAAGGAAAGTTTCAGATGTTTTCCTTGCTAATGATATAATACTAGATCTTGGAAAATTGAAGAATCTCTTTGTTATTAAAAAAAAAATGGACCAGAAATCTTGAATCCTTTATTCCTTTGCTAAAGTAAATATCATCTGAAAAATCTTTCATTCACTCTCAAATTTCATGTTTAATACATGAGTATTAATTTTAGTTATGTGTTCTGCATATAATCATAGTAACTGAATTATTTTATAGATAATTCCAATGAGATCTTAATGATTAAGGTGAATATTTTAAAAACATTATTTTTTGCTAAGAACTAAGAATAGTCAAGGCTTTGGTTTTTCCAATGGTCATGTATGGATGTGAGAGTTGGACTGTGAAGAAAGCTGAGCACCAAAGAATTGATGCTTTTGAACTGTGGTGTTGGAGAAGACTCTTGAGAATCCCTTGGACTGCAAGGAGATCCGACCAGTCCATTCTAAAGGAGATCACTCCTGGGTGTTCTTTGGAAGGAATGATGCTAAAGCTGAAACTCCAGTACTTTGGCCATCTGATGCAAAGAGTTGACTCATTGGAAAAGACTCTGATGCTAGGAGGGATTAGGAGGAGAAGGGGACAACAGAGGATGAGATGGCTTGATGGCATCACTGACTTGATGAATGTGAGTTTGAGTGAACTCTGGGAGTTGGTGATGTACAAAGAGGCCTGGAGTGTTGCAATTCATGGGGTCGCAAAGAGTTGGACACGACTGAGCGACTGAACTGAACTGAACTGAAGAATACTTTGTAAATAGTCTCTTTTATTTTGCTAAGAAAATGAATATGCTGTGTATTTTTAATAATATTTATTAAATGTTTAGCAATCTGTTTGAAAGAGTTACATGGACTCAGATTGCCCTACAAGTAACTAATACTTTCATTAATAAAATCTTTGATATATCACATTATAATCTCTGGATTGCTGAATCAAGTAAAAATTAGCCTCACCTGGCATGATTGATTTACAAAAATAATCCCTATATATTTTTTATCTAAAATGGTTAAATGAAATGTCAGTCAGTTATTAGAGAATTTCATTACTTGGTTGAATTTGAATGCTCCAATACAGTAAATAACACTTAGACTGAACTTTCAAAATGGTAGCATTTTGCACAAGATAAATTAGATCTTTGTAATGGCTCTGAAAGTTTGGTGATGGTATTGTTTTCAAGTCCATGAGTATGAGTGACTGTAGTAGTGAGATGATTTTCTTTTAATCTCTTTTCCTGTTATTTAAAAAAAGGGAACATATAATCTTCAATATTATGTGTGTGTGTGTGTGTGTATTTGTAGCCTGTGTTGGCTTTAAGATTTTGAGAATTCATATATACATATCTATGTATATCCTTTTGAATTTTTCACATCAACTTTACATATATTTGGAATTCTTAGTTAGGTTAAAAGTAAATATTACTATTTAAGTATACATAAACATGGAGGAAATTGAGTAATAAAGGAAATAATAATTGAATGTAACATAATATTATCTTAGTCTCTAGTTCTCATTCCCATTTACTGTATTATTGAATGGATTTAAGGCTATCATGTTATTTTACAAAGGTAAGTTGGTTTACACAAATTTCAATGAAAATAAAACTCCCTGTGCTCTCTCATATTTATTGTTATTACTCTTCCATGAAGTCTTACTATGAGTAAACAGAACATTACTTGTACCTACCTTACCTTATGTGCATGAAAATAGAAGCAAGCTCAGTTCAGTCATGCAGTCTTATCCGACTCTTTGCAACCCCATGAATCACAGCACGCTAGGCCTCTCTGTCCATCACCAACTCCCAGAGTTCACTCAAACTCACATCCATTGAGTCAGTGATGCCATCCAGCCATCTCATCCTCTGTTGTCCCCTTCTCCTCCTGCCCACAATCCCTCCCAGCATCAGAGTCTTTTCCAATGAGTCAACTCTTCGCATGAGGTGGCCAAAGTACTGGAGTTTCAGCTTTAGCATCATTCCTTCCAAAGAAATCCCAGGGCTGATCTCCTTCAGAATGGACTGGTTGGATCTCCTTGCAGTCCAAGGGTTTTCTCCAACACCACAGTTCAAAAGCATCAATTCTTCGGTGCTCAGCCTTCTTTACAGTCCAACTCTCACATCCATACATGACTACGGGAAAAACCATAGCCTTGACTAGATGGACCTTAGTCAGCAAAGTAATGTCTGTGCTTTTGAATATGCTATCTAGGTTGGTCATAACTTCAATTCCAAGAAGTAAGCGTCTTTTAATTTCCTGGCAGCAGTCACCATCTGCAGTGATTTTGGAGCCCCCCAAAATAAAGTCTGCCACTGTTTCCCAATCTATTTCCCATGAAGTGATGGGACCAGATGCCATGATCTTCGTTTTCTGAATGTTGAGTTTTAAGCCAACTTTTTCACTCTTCTTTTTCACTTTCATCAAGAGGCATTTTAGTTCCTCTTCACTTTCTGCCATGAGGGTGGTATCATCTGCATATCTGAGGTTATTGATATTTCTCCTGGCAATCTTGATTACAGCTTGTGTTTCTTACAGTCCAGCATTTCTCATGATGTACTCTGCATATAAGTTAAATAAGCAGGATGACAATATACAGCCTTGACGCAGTCCTTTTCTTATTTGGAACCAGTCTGTTGTTCCATGTCCGGTTCTAACTGTTGCTTCCTGACCTGCATACAGGTTTCTCAAGAGGCAGGTCAGGTGGTCTGGTATTCCCAGCTCCTTCAGAATTTTCCACAGTTTATTGTGATCCACACAGTCAAAGGTTTTGGCATAGTCAATAAAGCATAAATAGATGTCTTTCTGGAACTCTCGTTTTTTTCCATGATCCAGGGGATGTTGGTGATTTGATATCTGGTTCTTCTTTGATCTTCTGGTTCATGTATTGCTGAAGCCTGGCTTGGACAATTCTGAGCATTACTTTACTAGCGTGTGAGATGAATGCAATTGTGTGGTAGTTTGAGCATTCTTTGGCATCACCTTTCTTTGGGATTGGAATGAAAACTGACCTTTTCCAGTCCTGTGGCCACTGCTGAGTTTTCCAAATTTGCTGGCATATCGAGTGCAGCCCTTCCACAGTATCATCTTTCAGGATTTGAAATAGCTCAACTGGAATTCCATCACCTCCATTAGCTTTGTTCATAGTGATGCTTTCTAAGGCCCACTTGGTTTCACCTTCCAGGATATCTAACTCTAGGTGAGTGATCACATCATCATGGTTTTCTGGGTCATGAAGATCTTTTTTATACAGTTCTTCTGTGTATTCTTGCTACCTCTTCTTAATATCTTTTGCTTCTGTTAGGTCCATACAATTTCTGTCCTTTATCGATCCCATCTTTGCATGAAATGTTCCCTAGGTAGCTCTAATTTTCTTGAAGAGATCTCTAGTCTTTCCCATTCTGTTGTTTTCCTCTATTTCTTTGCATTGATCGCTGAGGAAGGCTTTCTTATCTCTCCTTGCTATTCTTTGGAATTCTGCATTCAGAGGCTTATATCTTTCCTTTTCTCCTTTGCTTTTTGCTTCCCTTTTCACAGCTATTTGTAAGGCCTCCCGAGACAGCCATTTTGGTTTTTTGCATTTCCTTTCCATGGGGATGGTCCTGATCCCTCTCTCCTGTACAGTGTCATGAGCCTCCATCCACAGTTCATCAGGCACTCTTGTCTATCACATCTAGTCCCTTAAATCAATTTCTCACTTCCACTGTATAATCATAAGGATTCGATTTAGGTCATACCTGAATGGTCTAGTGGTTTTCCCTACTTTCTTCAATTTAAGTCTGAATTTGGCAATAAGGATTTCATGATCTGAGCCACAGTCTACTCCTGGTCTTGTTTTTCTGACTGTTTAGAGCTTCTCCATCTTTGGCTGCAAAGAAAATAATCATTCTGATTTCGGTATTGACCATCTGGTGATGTCCATATGTAGAGTCTTCTCTTGTGTTGTTGGAAGAGGTTGTTTTCTCTGATCAGTGTGTTCTCTTGGCAAAACTCTGTTAGCCTTTGCCCCGCCTCATTCTGTACTGCAAGGCCAAATTTGCCAGTTACTTCAGATGTTTCTTGACTTCCTATTTTTGCTTTCCCGTCCTCTATAATGAAAAAGACATCTTTTTTGGGTATTAGTTCTAAAAGGTCTTGTAGGTCTTCAT
The DNA here is from genome assembly GCF_032405125.1 of Capricornis sumatraensis. Classification (NCBI taxonomy): domain Eukaryota; kingdom Metazoa; phylum Chordata; class Mammalia; order Artiodactyla; family Bovidae; genus Capricornis; species Capricornis sumatraensis. The sequence continues at coordinate 34,848,527 of NC_091085.1, read as the reverse complement.
AGAACCATTCAGCTTCTTCAGTGTTACTGGTTAGGGCATAGGCTTGGATTACCATAATATTGAATGGTTTGCCTTGGAAATGAACAGAGAGCATTCTGTCATTTTTAAGATTGCATCCAAGTCCTGCATTTTGGACTCTTTTGTTGACCATGATGGCTACTTCATTTCTTCTAAGGGATTCCTGCCCACAGTAGTAGATATAATGGTCACCTGAGTTAAAGTCACCCATTCCACTATATTTTAGTTCGCTGATTCCTAGAATGTCGATGTTCACTCTTGCCATCTCCTGTTTGACCACTTCCAATGTGCCTTGATCCATGGACCTAACATTCCAGGTTCCTATGCAATATTGCTCTTTACAGTATCGGACCTTGCTTGTATCACCAGTCACATCCACAACTGGATATTGTTTTTGCTTTAGTTCCATCCCTTCATTCTTTCTGGAGTTGTTTCTCCACTGACCTCCAGTAGCATATTGGGCACTTATCAACCTGGGGAATTCCTCTTTCAGCATCCTAGCATTTTGTCTTTTCATACTGTTCATGGGGTTCTCAAGGCAAGAATACTGAAGTGGTTTGCCATTCCCTTCTCCAGTGGACCATATTCTGTCAGACCTCTCCAAAGTTATGAAGAAATTAAAGCCCAGGTACTGTAATAATTATGTTCCTCTGGATCACAGGAGACTTTCCCAGTATTATTGGGTGATGAACTAAATATAGATTTTTGTATATATTCTGCTATTTTTCTTTACTTATTTTTAAGAAATTTAAGGAAAACAAGATCTCATTTTGAATGATAATTAATTTGTTTCATTCACCACAGGTATAATATTTTATTTTTTCCATTGTTAAAAACCAACAGCATATATTATAGTTAGTGACATAATCATTATTAGAAAACATTTAAATACTTGGACACGCCTTATACTAGTAAATAATTATTATCTGTTAAGTTATAAAAAGTAGATCACATTTAATAAATCTGATCTCATTAATTGTATTTACCAAATCAATACTTATTTGTTTCTTTAAAATCTTAAGTAGGTCTACCAATATAAAATTTTAGCATATGCAAGCCTGTGTTTCCTTCTCTGGATCTTCTGGTTATCGATGGCTCCTCAGAGAATACTTGAGATAGAAGTAATGCCATCTATATTTTATCTCAGAATCAATGTTTAAAATGCATCCCATTATAAGAATAGAATAGATAAGAATTTCTCTGCTTGACTTTGAGCTTGAAAAATAGAGTCTGTCAATAACTTCATAAATGATTTATGCATGTCACCTGGAAGATTGACTGACATATGTACTTTCTTCTGTAGATGCATATATAAAAGTTATACACTCAGATTTTACAAAACAAAGAGGTCCTCAAGGTCATCGAATAAGAATTAAGGATTCTCTAATCAAAAATAGGTATAATCCGAATAGTTAGCTAATAGGAAACTCCTGTAAAATACAAGGAGCTCAGCTCAGTGCTCTGTGACAACCTGGAGAGGTGGAATGGAGGGGTGGTGGGAAGGAGGCTCTAGAAGAAGAGGATATGTGTATATTTATAGCTGATTCATGTTTTTGTACAGCAGAAACCAACACAACATTGTAAAGCAATTATCCCCCAATTAAAAAAAAAGGTACAATACAAGACTGTACTACTTGTTGATAAAAGTTTATTAATAGTTATCCTACATATTTTGAGTTTTGTCTAGAAATATTTTCTGACTCTGAAATTGCATTTTCACAATATGTATGCATGTATCTTATACATACTTTCACGATGGCACTAATGGCTTTATGGAAGCTTAGCAGCCTTTTGGGATATTTGCACAAAAAATCATGCAATAATCATAACTCCATCAGTAGCTCAACAAAGTTTTTTTTTTTTTTTCCCCCCCATCAAATTCTCTTTCATTTTTGGTCATTTGCTTGTTCTTATGCACCCCTTCAGAATGTAATGTGTGGTTGAAGTTCATTTCTTTGCTCTGTTTAGTCCTCCCATCAGGGATAGATTTGTTGACATACGTTTGGCACTTGGTGTACATTTTCTGTATGGTTTCTAATACTTATGCTTCTACTGGAAAATTATCCTCTGTAACCCAGGTAGTATTGTACAAAGTGACTTCATCAGTATTGATTTAAGCAGTTGATGGTTGCACTGAAGAGGGAAAATCATTCAGTTGTATCAAAGGGCTTTCAGCAAAAAGCAATTGGTTAAGCCTGAATTGAATGACACCTTCAAAAGACGTCTTGAGCAACAACCTGAAATTAAATTTTGAAGTTTCCTCTGCATAATTGCATTGTGCCTTCTCATTTAATTAAGACATCTTTAAAGAAAACAAAAGAAAGTTTAGCTATGGTTGCTTGCTAAGCACCAAATTCATGAAGAAATTTTTTTTTTTTTCCTGCTAGCATAAATTTTCCCAGGTGGCCTGTGAATTTGGTGGCTATAATAGTAGTCAGCTTTCTTAGAGAAAAAGCACAGCAGTCTGTTCTTGGGTTCCTATTTTGGGGACCAGGTTAGACTAGTTGTTACAGTTTTCTTATAGAAAGAAAAAATCTTTATATTCTGAAAGGCTTACTTTAGTTTTTTAGTTTAGAAATAATCACATTAAATAGTTCGAGGCTATTATTTCAGCCATGGTTTTCATGAGTTCTGAGTTAACCAAAATTGCCATTGCAAGAGACTTAAGAGCCTCAGGTTCCATCCCTGCATTGGAAAGATACCCAGGAGGAGGGGATGGCAGTCCACTCCAGTATTCTTGCCTGAAGAATCCCATAGACAGAGGAGCCTGACAGGTCACAGTCTATAGGGTCACAAGAAGTTGGACATGATTGAGGTGACATAGCATGCACACATATGTGATTTTTAATATACACCAAATTTGATTAGTTGTTGGTGCATGGAAAAACTTCCTCATTGCCTTTTGTTTGTTGTCTCACCAACTGACATTACCTGAGTGATCTGTCCTTTCCCCACTGTTCCCAATGGCCCTTAACTTGCCCTTGTTTGTCTTTTCTTCCATTACACATTACATGTTATCCAAATTTTACTTACTTATTATGATAATAATTTATTGTCAATCTTTCCCACTGAAATATAAGGTCTGTGAAAGTAGGCATTCTTGCGTACATTTAATTCAGTTATATAGCCCGATGACTAGAACAGTGTCTTCTATATGGAAGACACTTGATGAGCACCTTTGAGCAAATGAATCTGTTCTTTCATGCAAATGTTAATAATGATGGTATTCTTTCCAAGAAAGTCATTTACTAAGCAGCTTGTACATGGATATCTGTACACTATTTTGAGAAAGAAATGACAGTTAAATATACCCTTACTCTGCAAGAGTTTACTAAGATTACTTGTGTGTGCATCAGAAAGAAAGCTTCAAAGTCAGGAGAGTTTCTCATTTCTTCTGACACAGCATCATGAAAAGTTTTATGGTGTGGCAGTCAAGTCCAGCCCTGAGGTAAAAGCAATATTCTCAGATTTGTTTCATAGGGCTCCCTTTTTATCACCAGTTTCTCCATGAGGTTTAGTAATCCCAAGAGTCGTTAGTCCTCTCCCAGTCTACTTTTGTGTGGTCAGTATACAACTGTGGTTCTAAAATCTTTTTGTTCATTTATTAAAGTAGATATAACATTTTGCCTGTAGGTGATTGGATGTTTAAATATTGTGATGCCAAATAATGTAAACCTTCCTTTTATTATTCAGACCCTTAGATTTCTTGAGCAGTTGTGTAAGATTTGTTTAAAAGAGGTAGATCTAACTTAGGTCTCATATATACTATATTTATTTATATATACATTACATATGTATATATTATATATATATGAATTTTAAAGTATATCTCAATATATGATAGTTATGAAAATGCATCACTTATAAAATATATATTTGTATAACTATACCATATATCTTTAAAAAAACAGATAATTACTAAGACAGGGAGGAAGAGAGGGAAAAAGAGGGAAATCAGGAGACTAAAATCTTTCCTTTAAGAAATACCTCTCCTGGAGAGTCAGAGAGCTATTCTCATGAAGATGCACATGCCAGACAAATAAGCACTGTCCAGGTTTGTGGCGAGGTCACTTGGATCTCATGGAGGAAAACAATTGTTTCTCATGTTAGAAACAATATAGGGCCTTGAACAAAAATAGGCTGAATAACTTGATTGATGTTAGCTATCTTTTAAACTTACAACCTAAAATAACATGGATTATGACACTCTAGTAGGAAAGACAGACAAAAAAAAAAAAGAAAATCTACATTGAAGAGTGAGGCAAAAGCACAAGAGACCCAGCAGATGAGGGATATCCCCTCTGTATCCAGGGCCTCCTGGCCAGGCCTTCTTGTCTGAGAAGAGTGCAGTCCAGCTTTCCACCCAACTCCCAGCTACATGGGAGAGACAGTGAAGTAAAAGAGGAAACAAGTGACATGACATGAAGAGATGATTTTACTTTCATGAAATAGCAGTAGTCTCCAGCCATGTTTATATCTCCAGACTCCAGGAGATAGGAAGGTCAAACTGTAACCAACATTCTGTAGGTTCCAAACCTTAATCTGGGCCCCTGAACCTAGCAAGTAAGGAGCACTTTCTCTCCTTGAAGGTAAAATGGAGTGGGCAACAGAACAGGATGGCAGAGAAATCCCAAGTTATTGGAGTCTGTTACTGTCGATAAAAATTGAAAACATACAGGAGAGTTCCAAGTTAAAAGATAAAGTATTGAAGGGAAAGTTGATGTTAAATCTTCAAAGGGAAAAGCCTCAAAGGGACTAAATAGAGAATGAAAGTTAAATAGCAAAGTCTTTAGTTTTTAAGCAAAACAAAATTTCATTTATGTTGTAAGTAAACACAAATATTTTATATCTTTCTCATCTAAGGAAATACACTTTATAATAAGAAGTAGCGTCTCTTTATACATTGACAGAGTATGTGTTTTACTTTATGTTGAAGGAAACAAATACTTTAGAAATTAGTCTTAACCTTCAAACTTTCAGACTATGTTTGACTGACTGCGGAGAAGGCAATGACAACCCACTCCAGTACTCTTGCCTGGAAAATCCCATGGACGGAGGAGCCTGGTAGGCTGCAGTCCATGGGGTTGCTAAGAGTCAACATGACTGAGCAACTTCACTTTCACTTTTCACTTTCATGCATTGGAGAAGGAAATGGCAACCCACTCCAGTGTTCTTGCCTGGAGAATCCCAAGGGTGGCAGAGCCTGGTAGGCTGCCATCTATGGGATTGCACAGAGTCGGACATGACTGAAGCGACTTAGCAGCAGCAGCAGAGAAAACTTAAGGCTCTAAAAATGTGGTGGGAGGAACGTGAACAATGGAGGACCACCCTTGGCTGACTGTTACTTTTTCTTTCATGGTCTCTCACCTGGTGTTTCTGCTCTTCTTGTTCTTGAAATGGTAGCATCTGAATGTAGATTGTGGCCCTAGAGGAAATACACATTATATACCACATTGTAGGTTTTCTTCAAATTATTGTGGCTTTAGATACTACATATAATAAATACCATATGAAAATGAACTTATTTGCAGAACAAAAATAGCTTCAGACATAGGAAACAAACTTACAGTTAACGAAGGGGAGAGGAGTAGGAATAAATTAAGAGTTTAAGATTAAAATATGTACAGTACTATATATAAAATAGATAACCAACAAGGACCTACTGAATAGCACAGGAAACTATACTTAACACCCTATAAAAATTATAATGGAAGAAGATATAAAAATATATATATATGAAATCACTGCTGTATATCTGAAACAAGTACACCATTATAAATCAAATATATTTCAACAAAATTTAAAAAATATATTGTGGCTTTAACCCATGTGTGCTAAAACATGTGAACAATCTAATATTTTTCAGTTCAGTTCAGTCACTCAGTTGTGTCCTACCATTTGCAACCCCATGGTCTGCAGCACGCCAGGCCACCCTGTCCATCACCAACTCCCGAAGTTCACTCAGACTCACATCCTTCGAGTCAGTGATGCCATCCAACATCTCATCTCTGTCATACCCTTCTCCTCCTGCCCGCAATCCCTCCCAGCATCACAGTCTTTTCCAATGAGTCAACTCTTCGCATGAGGTGGCCAAAGTACTGGAGTTTCAGCTTTAGCATCATTCCTTCCAAAGAACACCCAGGACTGATCTCCTTTAGAATGAACTGGTTGTATCTCCTTGCAGTCCAAGGGACTTTCAAGAGTCTTCTCCAACACCATGGTTCAAAAACATCAATTCTTCAGCCCTCAGCTTTCTTTATAGTCCAACTGTCACATCCATACATGACTACTGGAAAAACCATAGCCTTGACTAGATGGACCTTCGTTGGCAAAGTAATGTCTCTGCTTTTTAATATGCTGTCTAGGTTGGTCATAACTTTTCTTCCAAGGAGTAAGAATCTTTTAATTTCATGGCTGTAATCACCTTCTGCATTGATTTTGGAGGCCCCCCCCAAAAAAAATAAAGTCTGCCACTGTTTCCACTGTTTCCCCATCTATTTCCCATGAAGTGATGGGACCAGATGCCATGATCTTCGTTTTCTGAATGTTGAGCTTTAAGCCAACATTTTCACTCTCCTCTTTCACTTTCATCAAGAGTCTCTAATTCTTCTTCGCGTTCTGCCATAAGTGTGGTGTCATCTAATAATTTTAGGCCTTACCTTTCTTTTTCTTAACATTAAACAGGTTTCCCCAGATATTCTATAAATGGCAAACAATATTTCAATAGATAGTGACTGCATGTATTTTGCATACCTCATCTTTCATGTTTTATTCATTTTTGACAACTCATGATACTGGTTCCATTTCTGTTTAATGTTTTTATATGTAAAGTAAAAAGAGATTAGAGTATGGAAGTTGCTTCTGTAGTTACATATACTAATAATGTTCTATTGACTTGAAAAAATTTGTACCTCTTTAAATATGTAATTTTATTATCAGGAATTGAATCATGGATATTAGGGATTAAAGTTCAGTTTCCCCTTGTCTACTATATTGAATGAATAATAATTCAAAATATGTGCAGTGAAAATGTATATAATTCATTGCTCATAAACGTGTTTGGTTACTTCTTTGGGGCTTATTTTATCTTCAGCTGGTAAATTCATTTTCTTTTAAATATGCTTCCATTTCTAATGGAGGAGGAATAATGCTTGCATTGCTCTTCTGGGTTTGGTTCTGAGATAATGGATAGAAAAATGTTACCCAGGGAAGCTTAGTATTTGGAAAGTATATTTGTAAGTTTGATTTTCAGAAAGGAGAAGAAAGTACTATTAAACAATTATAGATTATTTATTGTTAAATTGATTCTGATTCACATATGAGGAAGGCAGCTTCTAGCATGTCCCTAGGAATCTCCACCTTCTGGTATTTGTGGCCTTGTGTAAGCCCCTTCCCTTGAGGAACTTCTAACTGGCAGAATACAGCAACACTGAACTGTTATTTCCGTTCCTAGGTTACAAAGATTGTAACTTCCCTCTTGCTAGCTGCCTCTCTTTTTTGTCTCCTTGGTTTGAATGCTTTGATGCAATAAACTGTAGTTTTGGAGAACCTCATGTAGAAAGAATCTGAGAATGGTCTCTGCTCAACAGGTTGCCAGGAGCTGAGGCTCTTGGTCCAGCAACTCATGAATAACTGTGTCCTGCCAACAACTGTGTGAACTTGGAAGAGAATCTTTCCATGGTCAAAACTTAAAATGACTAGAGTGAAATATTTTGATTGTAGTCTGTGAAATACCCTGCGGTAAAATATTCAAGTAAGCTTTGCCTGAAGTCCACAAAAACTGTTGTTTTAAACTGTTAAGTCTGGGGGTAATTTGTCAGATAATAAATAGACAATTAATGCACTGAGATATAATTTTTTTCTTTATTTTGCCTGCCAGGTATATGAGATAACAAGAATACTTCATAATGGTTTATATAAAATCATTTGATGGAATCTTTAATTAATAGAAATATAAACATGGAGGTTTGTAATGTTTAAATAATTCAATTCCATTATTCCATGCATATTTTTATACATGTGCTCATATGCCTATGTAATTTGCATTATTTTATAATGTGTCATTTTAGCATATTGAAGTAGCATGTTATTTTAGAATAATCCCATCGTACATATCTTTAGTAGAAGTTGCTTAATAGTGTGTAATATTTGAGGAAACATACTATACATTTCATATTTTATAAACAGTCATAATTTCAAAAGTTATACCATATGGTTGAAGAAAGAGTTAGCATAGATTAATGACTAACCTCCAGAACAAACTAAAGATCAATTTATTTTAAGGTAACATTGCTGCTTATATTTGAGAATGTTTTGCTTAGTTCCAAGGTGATTCACACATATCCTGAACACAAATTTGAAGATTGGAAATCTTCAAATGAGATGTGGTGAATCTTCATGAGATGTGGTGAATCCAAACATGTGTTTGCTGTTTGCTGAGACAGAAGAAACAGCATATATAGCATTGGTATTTAAAATGCACGCGCAGCTTACATTTGACTCTGTGTGACAACCAAGTGACAATGATAGATCCAAATGCAGTCCTGACTTAGAGCATCAATTAGGAAAATGGCAAAGGCCTTTCCAACATTATAAATTATTCTGTGACTGCCAGTAATAGAAGCTCTCTCACTCCCTATAATTTTGCATGATTACACTTTGGACAAAAGATAGTTGATGATGGTGAAGCCTTGTAGTTATGAAGCTAAGAAATATTTCTCACTAGATGTATGATGTGAGCATGATCCCAATAGCTTCTCTAACACACATATTCAAACAAGTCAGATTTAAGTTGCATTTTTATGTCTTTAAATGACAACAGTAGTAGTTTTTAATTATTAATACCCAAGTTGCTAACATTCACATAGCAAGTTATTTTCTATGAGAAGACATACATGCATGTCTTGATTATCAGTGACTTCAGTTACTGACCATGACAAATGAATCATTTTCTATTTATTGCAAGATTAGCTACCTCTTAAGAATGCCTCAGAATATAGTGTCATTATTGTACTCTTGGCTAGAAATTTTTAGGAAAAAATGCACAGCCCACATTTTATTTTGTGTGACAAATAAGTGGCAATTCCTTATTTAATTTGTAAATACTTTATGTTACTATTAAGATATAATACACTTCTGGATTCCCTAATGCTCATAGTATGATAAATTGTTTGCTGGCACAGGTGTTAAAAATATCAAAAAGTGTAAAAAAGTGAAAGTGTTAGCTTCTCAGTCATGTCTAACTCTTTGTGACTCCATGGACTGTAGTCCACCAGGCTCCATTGAATTCTTCAGTGAGAATATTGCAATGGGTTGCCATTCCCTTCTTCAAGGGATCTTCCAACCCAGGGATCAAACCCAGGTCTCCTGCATTACAGGCAGATTCTTTACCATTTGAGCCACTAGGGAAGCCCCTAAAAATATCAAGCATCCTACAAATAATTATACTGTTCCACCTTTGGTTCCTGAGACTGATATTTGTGTGTGTGTGTGTGTGTGTGTGTGTGTGTATATATATATATATATGTTTTTTTAATTTCTAAGAGTTTATTTATTTTTGGCCAAACTGTGTGGTATTCAGGCTCTTAATTCCCTGCCTGGGTATTGAACCCATGCCCTCTGCAGTGGGAGTGTGGATGCTTAACCACTGGGCCACCAGGGAAGTCTGACCTTGATCTTTAAACAATAAAAAATTAAACATTAGTGAGAATCCAATGGTTCTAACTTTATTTGGATTCCTAAAATTTAAAGTTAAAAACTCGCTTAAAGTTCATGATGTCCAAGTCCTGCATTTTCCTGTGCAAAAAGGAGAGTATTTTCCTAAGGAAATAAGAGCTTAGGAAAGCTAAGTGATTTCTTTGAGGTCAGTAAATTGGAAGTTTTAATAATGTTATAAGAAAATCAAGTCCATTAATAAACCATAATGTCTTCTTGAAAGATGAGTTAACTTTGTCAATAATTGCTCTTCTACTCTCTCAAAATATTCAGTGTCCAGTCAAAAAAATAGAAACCACTCTAGATATTTCAAGCAGAGAAGTTTAATTCAGGAAATTGATTATAAAAACTGTTGGGAAGACCACTAATAAAGAAAGTTATTGCCAAACACAGAAAGTAACTGGCTTCTTCTTTGTTTCCTTCTGTGCTTCCAAACTCCTGTCAATTGCCCATTGGGCAAACTTGAAAAAAATGGATGACAAGAGAGTCAGGAAAATGTAGTTTGCAGGATTCAGCCCAAGAGGTACAAAGAGAATCATAAAAGTTGACTGCAGAGCTGACGACAGATGATATAGTTGAAAATAAGTACTTTTTAGGGACTTCCCACGTGGCACTAGTGGTAAAGAACCCACCTGCCAGTGTAGATAGACAGAAGAGATTCAGGTTCGATCCCTGAGTTGGGAAGATCCCCTGGAGGAGGGCATGGCAGCTCACTCCAGTATTCTTGCCTGGAGAATCCCATGGACTGAGGAGCCTGGCGGGCTACAGTTCATAGGGTTGCAAAGAGTTGGACATGACTGAAGTGACTTAGTACAGCACAGCACAAGTATTTTGAGTGCTATAGAATAAAGCATGTTCTGTTTTCTGCATTCTGCAGTATTGCCAAAGATATATCAGCATTTTTATGATTTGCTCAGTGGTCAAGTGAGGAAAAGGAAAAGGAGTTTGGCTTTCATCTCATTCAAATAGAGAAATTATATTTGTAGCCAAATGAAGCACATATAATAAGCCTTCTACCTGTGAATGCACTCAGAACCCAACACTTAAATACTGTGACAAATGCTCAGAGTAGAGAGAAGTGGAAAGTTTTCTCTGCAGAGTTTATATTTAGCTGTGTAGTAGCCTTGAAGCAAGTCTCTGATCTTCTTTAGATTTCTCCTGAATAGCATATACCCAAAAAGGGATCAAGGTAGCAATAGAGTTTTTTACAAAAACAGCCTGAGAATTTAATAAGAGGTCCCCTTAAAAATTTAAATTTTAACCCTTTCTTAAATAATAGCCCACAGGCCTTCCTCTTTGGCACACAGCCACTATCATCCCTTTCCAGTCTCTTCAGGGTAATTTATATCTTCAAGTCTTTAAAGTACACTCACTAGCAAATGCAGAAGCCCTTCAGCTCCAGTTCTTTCAGAAGTGCATGCTGCAGTTCAAGTTCCACAGGAAAAAGAATCTAAGAAGTAGGTTTTTTGCAGCAAGTTTGCTGGAGAATGCTCTTAGGATCAGCATTTGTAGGAGGCTAAAAGAAGCAGGAGTAGGAAGAAGCAGAAGGTGGCCTCAGATGCAGTGTTGACAAAGGCTACAGTTTGAAAAGGAGCTTTGGACCCAGCACAATCTTTCCCATATGGGTGTGAAGGAGTTCAGCCTTCATTCCTCTCACATAGACCCATCATTGGATGTGGCTGCCCTTTGAGGATGGTGTGACTTAGGATGAGGGAGCATATTTTAGCCAAGAGCAGTCACCAGGAATGGGTACTCAGCTGTGAGTTATCAACCATTAGCACCATTAGTATCTGGGGAGATGAGAGCTTTTGTCCAGTAGGAGACTTCTGGGCATGCATCACTGTGTCCACTACTAAATGGGTGGGTAGATTCTCCTATATGACTGTTGTTGCTGTTCAGTCACTATAATGTGACTTGGTCATAATAAGCTGCAACCTCATGCTCTCCAGGTCTGTCTTTGTAACTATCCAGCTCTTTCAGATACCAACCAGTCCTTGCTTAAGCACCCTTACTACTTCTTCTTGTTCAGTCCCTAAGTCATGTCCAACTTGTTGCAACCCCATGGACTTTAGCACACCAGGCTTCCCTGTCCTTCACTGTTTCCCAGAGTTTTCTCAAATTCATGTCCATTGAGTCAGTGATGACATCCAACCATCTCATCCTCTGTCATCCCCTTCTCCTCCTGTCCTCATTCTTTCACAGCCTCAGGGTCTTTCCAGTGAGTCAGTGCTGTGGCCAGCATACCAGGTAGGGATCAAAACTGGTTGGCACACATTTGGGGAAAAAGAAACTAGAGAAAGAATTAAAGTTTTGAAGATGGGACTGGGGGACTCAAGACCTCTTGGGTCAATAGCCCTGTTCCTTGAAGCCACATCACTTTTATTTAGTGTCTTGGCAAGCAGAAAGTATCTGTGTGCTACGATGAAGTCAGCCTCCAGTGTCCCTGGTCACATCTCCCATTTTACTGATTACTGAAACTATCTTTGTTATTTTCTTGTACAAGGGCTATCACCTAGCTGGAGGTCAGAGACCCACATATGCCTTTTGAAACCATCTTAGTGGGTGCACAAGCAGTGTTCTGAACTTGCGCTGACCTGGCATTCCAAGGTCCACACTATGTTTTCCTTAGCTTAGCAGGGCATAACAACCCCAACTCATCAACCCAATGTACTTTTATTTGGGTTATGCTGAATTGCTATATTTCTCTTTTATTCTTTTCCCATGGTGAATTTCTCATGGCTAACCAGAACAACAGGCGGCTGACTCTTAACCCCTGCAAGTCGGCCCTTTGCATCAGGTAGCAAAAGCACTGGAGCTTCAGCTTCATCAGTCCTTCTAATGAATATTCAGGGTTTATTTCCTTTAGGATTAACTGCTTTGATATCTTTGCAGTCCAGGGTATATCAGTCTTTGATGTCCTTGCAGTCTCAAGAGTCTTCTCCACCATCACAATTCGAAAGTATCAATTCTTTGGTACTCAACCTTTTTTTACGGTCCAGCTCTCACATCTGTACATGACTATTTTTACTCTGTAGTGACAATTTTTCTAATACACAAAGATATCATGTGACCCCTTTATGTCCCAAATCCTATGGGATAGGCTTTTAAACCTTGTAGTGTTTCCATAAAGGAGGGAATCTTTGTTTTCAGTATCAATCTTCCCTTGCCAAGTAACAGCACCTTGACTTTCCTCTGTGATTTGCCCTTTCTGCAATGCAGGCTGTCTTGGAACACATGTCCTATGAGATATCAAGTCAAATTATATGTTGTGAGTGAAACCGCTCTCTACATTCAGGAAATTTAGATTTGAAGAGAAACAAATGGAACAGAGTTGAAGCAATTGAATCTAGCATCCTAGAGTGTTCTTTAGTTCTGGTTACTTTTCGCCTTGCAGTAAATCCTTTCATCTTAGTTATTTCTGTGGGTTAGGTCTTTAGCTTTTATCTGAGAGATATAGCAGATAGTACCAGTTGGGTTTTGTTGTTGTAGTTGTTGTTGTTGTTGCATAAGTAAGAGGGTCAGTTGCTGTTGTTCATGATCAAAGGATGCGTGTTAATCCAGAGTTCATGATGGGCACTTTGCTTACCTCTCTTGCTCTATTTTGTACCATTCCAGAAAAGCTCCTCTGGTAGTTCTTACTCATCCTGATGCCTTATTATTAAGTAATTGTTTTGTTTGGAATGTCTCTCCTGGCTCCATTCTCCTTTATGTGCCTACCTAAGTCTTATCTTCTCCTCTTAGAATTGTGTCCTTTGCAAAGCCTTCCCTATGGTCCTTACCTCCTCCTCACATTAGAATACTTCTAACAACAGGTACTTCTTTCCTCTGTTCCAATTGTGAGCAAGTTGTACGTACTTTAATCATAGCAGTAATGCTGTAGGTAACTGCTTACTCCCTACAGCCTCCTCCAACAGAAATTTTGCTCCAGAAGTGGTTCAGTACCTAAATATTTGTGTCTTTAAGACCTACCATAAAATCTCCTTATGACAAATATAATACAATGTTTGTTAAATAACTGAGTGGGTAAACGCTTGTTTAAAAAGAAAAAAAAAACACAGAAAGTTCTGGTATATTGTGATTACTCTCCGTTAGAATGCTCTGATATACTTTTCTCTAATCTTGGAGTTGTCCTTGGTATGTCAGTTAAAGTTTAACATTGACTTTCAGATGAAAATCAAGGGGCCTTGGTAGATATCTTATGCTTGAGAGTAGTAAATAAGTCTTGACTATCTATCATCATTAAAAGTTTATAGCATTATTGCCCAAACTGTGGTGCTTTTGAAAGAGAAAGAGGGCTTGTTGTGCCAGGGTTACTGGTATAAATTGGCATTGTCCCAACTGAATTAGAATACTAAGTCATCTCAGTTACAATTAAAGGACTAGATCGTGAAGACCCAGAGAGGTCAGTGTATCTATGGTCCTTATTTTGATGGCTTCAGCATGCCCTGAAACAGGATTTTTTTTTTAACTACATTTTCCGTCTGAGTATGAAAGATATACTTAATGGGTAATTTCTTTAGTTGTAACTTTATTTTGTTTGTAAGTTCCACATCTATCTGGATGATTTGAAAGACAGGAGTCAACCGCAATTCCCACCATCTTTACTTCAGACAGGCCTGTTGATGAACGTTATTTTGGCACCCCACTCCAGTATTCTTGCTTGGAAAATCCCATGGATGGAGGAGCCTGGTGGGCTGCAGTCCATGGGATCGCCAAGTCGGACACGACTGAGCAACTTCACTTTCACTTTTCACTTTCATGCATTGGAGAAGGAAGTGGCAACCCACTCCGGTGTTCTTGCCTGGAGAATCCCAGGGACAGAAGAGCCTGGTAGGCTGCCATCTCTGGGGTTGCACAGAGTCAGACACGACTGAAGTGACTTAGCAGCAGTAGCAGCTTATAGAGACTTCTGTTTATTTCAAAGACAGTAAGAATATTGGTTTGTAGTATCTCTTTTCATTTTCATTCCTTTTCTTGGGTTTTAGTTATTTTTTAATATCAGTTGGCTAGCAGCCCTACTTTAATGAGTTAAGTAAAGATTTATCCTGAAATTCAGCACTACTCAATCTGTTATTAATGCAGAGCTGAGGTGTCCTTGGGGTGCAGAGAACCATGAACTCAGACTTCCAAGCACTTAACTAAAAATGCTTTAAGCATCCCTTGCCCTCTAGTCTTCTCTGTCTCTGTCCACAGTCTACATTCCTGCCCTAGTTTTGAATGAAGTCTGTGAAAAAAATAGACTTGACATTGACTTTACCCTTTGTCCAAATTCAGTGCTTGAAGAAACATGTCTCAAAGTATTCTGATGAACTTTCCATTGACATTTAAAATCCACTAGACACTATTCTATCCCCAAGAGGAGCTCTGCCATTGGGGCTAAAATCTAATTTGACTGTCACAAAATGTAGAATAAATTTGGAGATTAAAAATAAAATAAAGATCTTTAACTCTCTGGTTAGCAATAATATTGTCTCCAAATAGCAGTCATCCTTTCTCAAGCATATGCAATAGGGCCCTGGAGAAAATCCATGTAATCTTTGAAAGAAATAAATGTTACCAGTCCAATAATACCAGAAGGAAATATAGAGTGCTGTGGGGTTGAATACCAGAGTGGATATATTTGTCTTTGGTAGGCCAATGGAGGGTAAAAGCAAGAGCATAAACATTAGGAAAAATAAATCCTCCATTCATCCAGGGACATCGTGAATGTCCCTGTTGGAGACAAACTAGATTGGCATTATCATCTACATGGCATGTGTCTCCTGGATACTGGAAGGAAAAGGAACAACCAGCGGTGGGCTCAGAAATGGTAGAAAAGACAGTGGCTCAGGTTAGGAAATGCAAGAGACATGGGTTAGATATGGGTTCTATCTGTGGGTCAGGAAGATCCCTTGGAGGAGGGCATGGCGACCCACTCCAGTATTCTTGCCTGGAGAATCCCAAGGACAGAGGAGCCTGATAGGCTATGGTCCAGTGGGTTACAAAGAGTCAGACACAGCTGAAGCAACTGAGCATTCATGCATGCAGGTTAGAAAACCTGAGAGTATATCTAGCTGCCCTGAAGACTCAGCACATAATATGCAGGCCTAGGAAACTGAGGAGACTGAAAATCAAGGTATATCCCCCAGAGTTTCATACCCAAGGCTGGAAAAGGTAATATTGCTGCCATGGTTATTATGAGAGAATAAATCTTTTTAAACTAATAAAACTTCTTAATTCTCCTTTGATTTTAATGTATGTGCTATTGATATTTTGATACAGATCTTGTTAATTATTTTTTTGTAATTTACTGCCATGATGCCAGATTAAAAAATAATATACAAAATAAGTATATTTGAAAGTTATTTGATGTCAAGGTTGCATTTATTTTTTCATTGAAGTGTAGTTTATTTACACTAGTATATAGTTTCAGGTTGTAGAGCATAGTATATTCAATATTTTTGTAGATTATATTTCATTATAAGGGCTTCCCAGGTGGCACTAGTGGTGAAGAACCCCCCTTGCCAGTACAGGAGACATAAGAGACACAGATTTGATCCCTAGGTTGGGAACATCCCCTGAAGGAGGGCATGGCAACCCACTCAAGTATTCCTGCCTGGAGAATCCCATGGAATAGAAGAGCCTGGTGGGCTACAGTCCATAGGATCACAAAGAGTTGGATACAACTAAAGTGACTCAGCATGTGCACATTTCATATAAGATGCTGCAAATCAATGGTAGGTTGCTTTCTTAATGAAAACTTTCCCATAGAGTAAAATGTCTCCAAGAAGTTCAAAATCCTATGAAATGCTAATTACAACTTTCAGTATGCTCTCTCTGTCCGTAATAAAAGGTGCTAGAATGAAAGGACAATTTGTACTGCCATTTGCCTCTGCTACAATGAATAATTAATACAATTGTGAGCATATCAGAAGCTCTCTATAAGTATTAGATAAACAACATAATTATATGCAGTAAGTTGGAACAGTGTCTCAGTTTAACAAGATTATCCATACATTTAAATTGTGTGCAATATTCTAGACAATTTTGTAAGTAACTTGGACTCAAATGTAAGTCAAGACTTTTTCTAGTTAAGCTTTTTTTTAACTATAAAGAAAGGTAGATTTAAGAAAGAGGAAATAAAAATACTTTGCCAAATGCAATAAAAAATTGTATCTAAGAAAGAGAGGTTGTATAGAGGAAGTCTATACAAGGCAAAGTCCGTGTTAGGCAAAAATAGGGCTACAAAAAACTTTATAGAGTAAATAAGCACTTGCTGCTTAGAAGGAAAGCTATGAGAAACCTAGACAGCATATTAAAAAGCAGAGACATCACTTTGCTGACAAAGGTCCATATAGTCAAAGGTATGGTATGTCCAGTAGTCATATACAGATGTGAGAGTTGGATTATAAGGAAGACCAATAAAAAAAAAAAAGGAAGACCGATCACCAAAGAATTGATGCTTTTGAATTATCATCCTGGTAAAGACTCTTGAGAGTCTCTTGGACTGCAAGGAGAGTCAATCCTAAAGGAAATCAACCCTGAATATTCACTAAAAGGACTGATGCTGAAGCTGAAGCTCAAATATTTTGTTCACCTGATGTGAGGAGCCAAATCATTGGAAAAGACCCTGATGCTGGGAAAGACTGAAGGCAAAAGGAGAAAGAGACAGCAGAGGCTGAGATGGTTAGATAGCATCACAACTCAACAGACATTGATTTGAGTAAATTTCAGGAGATAGTGGAGGACAGAGGAGCCTGGCTTGCTGCAGCCCGTTGGGTTGCAAAGAGTTAGATACAACTGAGTGACTGAACAACAGCAACAAAGAATTATGAAGAAAGAACAGTCATTATACCATCAAGAATAGGATGAGGGTATTTTGGATGGAAGGAAGAATCTACTCAGAAACAATGAGCAAAATAGCAGTATGAGTTCCTGAAGTACAGATAAATCAGCATTGCAATGAGTCTGAAGATTATCCTCAAGTGGAAGAAAAAGGAGCAGATCATGGAGAATCTTTTGTGTTATAATGAGGAACGTGACTTGGGGACATTCACAATGAAAAGCTATTAAAATGTGGACATTTGAGAGAAGGGCATCTGTCTTTTCATTTTTAAATCTCTATAGAGTTTTAAACAGTGTATAGTACATAGATTAGTTAGAGATTTTTATTTATTTATTTTTGTTATTTGTTACCAGTGATTGAAGAAGTGGCTAGGTGCCTAGATCAAGTGTTTGTATTGGAGTGATGCCATTAGATGTATATGTTAAAATCAATCTACATGACTATAAGATATATGGTGGGAATTTTTAAACCCAGAAATAGGGAAAACAGATAAAAAGGTAATAGACCTTTTGAGATATAAGATTGTGAATTAAGGTAATATCATTGCAGTGGTCAGAAGAGCATGAATTTGTGACATGTTGAAGAAATATAGAAATTATATTTGGTAATTTTGTTGGAAATGAAATCATGAAGAGAAAGGGAAGCAGAGTCTAATTCAAATTTTCTGAACTAAATAACTAAATCATTTTGGTTATCACCATCTTCAATAGGGATTACAAAGGCTTGGGGTGGAGGAAAATTTCAGTTTATGTCATTTGTTGAAATGTAGTACTTATGCTATATTGGAACACAAAAATCAGATATTAATTTGGTAAATCTGAATGGAAACCAGAGATTGAAATGTATTCTCTTAGCTCCTTAAAATCCCCATTTGTGTTTAAATGTACCAATTTGCAAGTGGCATCATGACCACTTTGCATCCTGATTATAACTTATGATTTACTGAGCAGCTTCGTGTATATTGGATGAGCTAGGTTTTCTGGAAATTAGCAGATACTTATCCAAGTCAAAAAATGTGGATTTTGAACTTTCAAAAATAAAAGTGATTAAACACCCTGTACCCAGATGTTCTAGAAATAATTAGATATAAATTAAATCCTTGCACTGACCCCTGATTTGTGCACTTACTTTTCCATTCAAGGCAGTTACTTTAGGTATTTAGCAATTCTGTGCCAGGTATGCTCTTTGTACAGTTTCTCTTTCTGTCGCATCTTTGTGCTTTGAACTGTTTTGTAATTTCAGTGATGATACAAGCCTATAAACAACTTAAGACTTCCTCTTGTCAAGAATTTGAAATCATTGTGAAAATTCAAGGAGAAGATGAGGAAAGGACACAAAAGATACAATAAAAGAATTAGAAGACAAAGTCTAGTTTTTTAAAAAAAATGTTAAGTGCTTCGAACAGACAGGAGTAACTTCAGATTACTTGGAAATGCTTTGCTGGGGAATCATAAGTGTTATTCAGACAATATGAAAAAAAGAGGCTGCCACTAAAGCTTGGGCTGTTATTTTCTTTACTTTCACAAGGATTTGCTTGATTCTTTTTTGTGCTAACATTATAATATCACATTAAAAACATTAGTCACACTTTATGGAGGCATTTATGGATAAAATATAGAGAAATTATTCTAATTTATGTAGACATTTATAGCAAAAAAGCAAAAAAAAATGCACTCAATTACTAAAGAAGCACAATGCAGAGCTGCATAACTTAAATTTGTATTATGATTTTCAACAAACACAGATTTTTGCATAGGAATAGACTTTGAATCAGTAGCAATTATATATTATTTTTGCATATTTGTATGAGCAATAGCACAATAAGCTTAGATCTTAAAATTTCTGTGAATAACAGCTCAAGACTGTGTGCTATGGCAGAATAGCAATAATCATATCATTGTCAGTACAAAACAGAATTTGAGATCTAGCAATATACTTATTACAATGAGCTTGCTGCATTTAGGAGATATACTTCTGAGATTCAGTGAGTCCCACTGTAGTCAAAGCACTAAATATTTGAAAAAATGATACCATTAACCTTACTACTTTACATAGATCCACAGATTTGTGCATATGATTGTTAACAGAATGTATAGTCATAAGGGAGAAGAAGCTTCATCTTAGGTTTTGTCTTGCTATATAATGCTTTTTCTTATTTTTTTTTCTATAGTAATAGGAATTTGTTTGTTCATTGTTTGTTTTTCATTTCATACCCACTTGTATATCTGATGGACATTAAGAATACTTCCCCTTAGAAAGATGTTAGTATGAACTCTGTTTTGCTTAAAATGTGAGATCACAGAAGCTTCCAAAGCCTATTCAAAGAAACGAGATCAAGATTTTTTAATTATATTTTTTTCTTTATGTGTTAGAATTCCCCCTCATCAGATTATTTCTCTCTTCTCAATCAGTTTTCAAATATCTCATCTAGAACAGTCTTATTTTACAGTTATATTGTGGGTGTGATTTTTGAAGTGAGATTTGGAATTGTTGTATGTCCAATCTTGATGTTTTAGCTCATATTTCATAGTACCATCTGAGACCAAACTGTGTTTTTAAGATGACATGAGTTAAAAAATTCCACACAATGTGGACAATTCTGAGAGTTAAAGAGTCCAGGAGGACCTAGTTAGAGGAGGGCTGCCATGATTTGTAAGATTTACTTTGAGGAGCTTGATCAGGTTCTCATAATAAATAGCAGAGAAAAATCCCTTCCTGCTTCTGGTAGGGGGAGAAGAAAGGAAAAATTTTGAAACATATGAAAACACTCCATTGTTCTTAGCAAGGATTGACCTCAGGAGAAGCCAGTTAACCAGAGCTTTACTGGAGTATTATAAAAGCGTATATCATAGAGGAAAGGAAATAACCAAATCCATTCCCACTTAGGGGGCGGGGGGAACAGAGAAAGACATGTGAATTTCATAGACTAAAGACAGAGGGTTACTGAAAGGCTGAATCCTAATTGTAGGACTATAGAAAGCTTCCTTTCCTTTCCTCCACCTAAATACGACATAACAAAAGCCTAATAAAGGCAACAATTAAATTTGAAGAGACAAAGCTAGCAGAACCAGGGGGCAGGAAATGTTGGGATTATTGGCCTGGGAATTTGAAACACTTTTGGCTAATATGCTGAAGGCTCTAACAGAGAAGGAGTAGGTAAGCAATGTAAGTAAAGAGATGGGAATCTATGAACAAACCTAAAAGATATGCTAGAGATCAGAATTGCTGTTATGAAATGAAGTCTGTCTTTGATAGGCTATTAATAGACTGGACATGGCCAGGAAAAGAGCATCCGAGCTAGAGGATTTGTGAATAGAAATCTCCAAAATTGAACATTAAAGAGAACAGAACTGCATATCCACAGATTGTGGCAAAGGGACTTTGCGGATGTGACTGAGTTAAAGACACTGAGATTGAGAAGTTACTCTGGGTGGACCCAGCAAGAGAGAGGCAGAAGAGTAGGGTGACAGAAGGAGATGTGGAGGTGAAAGCAGAGATGTGTGTGTGTGTGTGTGAGAGAGAGAGAAAAATAGAGGGAGGGATTGACTTTGAAGATAAAGAGAGAGAGCAATAACCCAACAGCCATGAAATAGAAATGGTTTCTAGAAACTGAAAAAGGCAGGGAAATGGATACCTCTTTCAGAGCTTCCAGAAGGAAACATTCCTGCCAACACTTTGACTTTAGCTCAGTGAGACTGCTTTTGAGCTCCAGAACTGAAGAATACCTCTGTGTTGCTTAGATCACCAAATGCATGGTAATATGTTGAAGGAGCAACAGGACACTGACATGCTACCTCAGCATATCAGAGGCAGCATGGGGGATGGTGTGTATATATATGTATATATATACCGTGTGTGTGTATGTGTGTATATATATACACACACACACACACAATTACAATACGCTGTAAAAAGTGAAACAAAATAAATGACTACAACCATTGTAGTGGTAGTAGTGGTAGTCACTCAGTTGTGTCTGACTCTTTGCAACCCCATGGACTATTCCCCAGGCAAGAATACTGGAGTGGGTTGCCTTCCCTTCTCCAGGGGATCTTCACAACCCAGGGATCGAACCTGAGTCTCCTGCATATTCTTTACCATCTGAGCCACCAGGGAAACCTGCCAACAGTGTAGTATAAACTAACTGCCTACAAGATTAAGAGCAAGCTCAAAGAAAGAACGATGACTGAATTTGTTCTTAAAGTATGTTTAGTAAATATGCTAGGTATGTGGTAAAGCATTATGGGCAAATGAGATTGACAATTAAAGCATGGTTCCATAAAAATCAGGTTCCTTAACTTAATGTTTATTTTTATCAGAAAGTATACCCCCTGTCCATAGTTTAAAATGACATTAATGAGAAATAATGTTCTGTTGCCCTACACAAAATCCTGCTTCTTGGAGTAAGTCATTTCTTTCCTTTTGTTTTTCTCCCAATATTTACCTCAGTAATTCTAAGTGATGTCTTTATGCTATTAATTTATATTTTTCAACATAAATTTTTATATAACCATAAAATGGAAAATAGAGATTGAATTCTCTTACATCCATCCTTCATTCTGCAATACTTCTACTATAATTAACCTACAACTTAAAAAAATCAGTAGGCACTTAGTGTGTACACTGTATAATATTTATGACTGAATCACTGTGCCCCAATTATATGTTTTATCTTTTTTGAATGCTTTTTAGTTTTCCATAGCATTAGCTCATCTCTGGTCTTGTAACTCTAGTCTAGACTTTTACTTATTTATCTCCTCTCATCATTGTGTAAGGTCTAATTTCTATTAAAATCCTTATTGTAGAGCAGTCAAAATGGCTCTGCTTCTCTTACATTACCCAGAATTTCAGCCAAGTCCATTTCAACCAAGTCCATTTTTTCTTCTATGTGCATTATTAAAGTTTTAGTTGGGCATGTAGTTGCCTACTAGAGACTCTATTTCTTCACAACCTCAAGTGGAATTTGATCCTGCCACTGAATGTTGTTATGGGCAAAGATGTATGCAACTTCTCTTTATTTCTTTTGAAGAAAATTGATTCAATCTCTATATTCTCTTCCCTGCATATAATGAGAGGAAAATATGACATAAGGTGACTCAACTTTAACATGGAAATGAGGACCATCCTTAGAGCAATAAGAGAGAATAGAACCAGATCACTGACCTATCTTTGGAGCCAAGTATTGCTGCCAGCCTCAGTTTCTCACCCTTGACATGTTACATGTCTTTGTTGTGTATTTGGTCAGTAGTGTCCAACTCCTTATGACCCCAAAGACTACAGCATGCCAGGCTTTCCTGTTCTTCACTGTCTCCTCGAGTTTGCTCAAACTCATGTCCATTGAATCAATGATGCCATCCATCCATTTCATCTCCTATCTTCCCCTTCTCCTCCTACCTTCAGTCTTTCCCAGCATCAAGGTCTTTTCCACTGAGTTGGATCTTTGCATCAGGTAGCCCAAATATTGGAGCTTCAGCTTCAGCATCAGTCCTTCCAATGAATATTCAGGGTTGATTCCCTTTAGGGTTGCCTGGTTTGATCTCCTTGCAGTCCAAGGGACTCTCAAGAGTCTTCTCCAGAACCACGTTCAAAAACATCAATTCTTTGGTGCTTATCTTTTTTTTATGGTCCAAATCTCACATCTGTACATGACTACTGGAAAAACCATAGCTTTGACTCTGTGGACCTTTGTTTGCAAAGTGGTATCTCTGCTTTTTAATACACTGTCTAGGTTTCTCATAGCTTTCCTTCTAAGGAGCAAGCATCTTTTTAAAAAAAAAAATTATTTATTTATTTTTTTATTTTACTTTACAATACTGTATTGGTTTTGCCATACATTGACATGAATCCACCACAGGTGTACATGAGTTCCCAATCCTGAACTCCCCTCCCACCTCTTTCCCCATGTCATCTCTCTGGGTCATCCCAGTGCACCAGCCCCAAGCATCCCGTATCCTGTATCGAACATAGACTGGTGATTCGTTTCTTACATGATAGTATACATGTTTCAATGCCATTCTCCCAAATCATCCCACCCTATCCCTCTCCCACAGAGTCCAAAAGTCTGTTCTATACATCTGTGTCTCTTTTGCTGTCTCACATACAGGGTTATCATTACCATCTTTCTAAATTCCATATATATGTGTTAGTATACTGTATTGGTGTTTTTCTTTCTGGCTTACTTCACTTTGTATAATCGGCTCCAGTTTCATCCACCTCTTTAGAATGGATTCAAATGTATTCTTTTTAATGGCTGAGTAATACTCCATTGTGTATATGTACCACAGCTTTCTTATCCATTCATCTGCTGATGGACATCTAGGTTGATTCCACGTCCTGGCTATTATAAACAGTGCTGCGATGAACACTGGGGTACACGTGTCTCTTTCAGTTCTGGTTTCCTCGGTGTGTATGCCCAGCAGTGGGATTGCTGGGTCATAAGGCAGTTCAATTTCCAGTGTTTTAAGGAATCTCCACACTGTTCTCCATAGTGGCTGGACTAGTTTGCATTCCCACCAACAGTGTAAGAGGGTTCCCTTTTCTCCATACCCTCTGCAGTCACCGTCCACAGTGGTTTTGGAGCCCAAGAAAATAGTCTGTCACTATTTCCACTTTTTCCCCATCTACTTGCCATGAAGTGAAGGGACCAGATGCCATGTTTTGGTTTTTTGAATGTTGAGTTTTAAGCCAGCTTTTTCACTCTCCTGTTTCACCTTCATCAAGAGGCTCTTTAGTTCCTCTTTGCTTTCTGCCATTAGGGTGTTATCATCTGCATATCTAAGGTTGTTGTAAAGGCACAATGTTATGTTATATGAGCATGAATAAAAATCTGTTCTATTTAAGTTTTATTACAGATTCCCTCAGCTAAAAAGACAAAGCTGTGAACTATTACAGGCAATATCACTAAATCTTAGTGATATTTATGGCTTTTTCACAAAGCTAGTCAGATATGCTGCTGTTACATTTCCTCCCCCAACCTGTATTCTGTGAATGCATGCACACACACACACACACACACACACACACACACTTACAGATAGCCCACACAAATAACACTTGTAAAAAGGACAGCATGGCACAGCCAAGCAGAAGTTAGAACCAGGTAGGCATAAAATAGACAATTAGCCTTATGCTTCCTAATGAAATAAACTGCTAAATTGCTCCAAGAATGCTCATCCTGCACAGTTTCCTTGATTGTTTCCGAGCAACCCTAATATTGTGATGAAAGTAGTTTTTTAAAACAATGCACTTTTAATAAGACATGCTCGTATCACTTTGTATTAGTGGTTATACATAGTCTCATTGTTCACTTGTATTTGTTTTAAATTTTAGAAAAGCCACCTGTTTGCAAGGAAGAAATAATATCAATTCAAATTTGGGTTAAGGCCAAGTTTTACAAATGACAAACTTGCTGGCAGCAAATTTAGCAGCAGAAAGTACATCCTAGTACAGAGGAGAAGTGTCACATCTATCTTTAGTATGAACATTCAGTGGCTGTGCTGTCTGTAGATATAGTAGCTAGAAAAAAAAAAAGATGCAATCTCAAAAAATAAAGTGTAGGGCAGAAACCAAGAGAAACTAAGGAGTTACATCAAAGAAATACCTGGCAACCTGTAGTTATATATGATTGAAGAAATATGCAAAAAATCTATTTTATGATAAATCATGACAAAAGCTCCAGGAGTCATGAAGTGTGCCTGTTGTTGGTAGGAAAGCCATGTATATGAAAAATTGATGCTTGCGAAGAGGCAAGAGTAAGATAGGACGTTGATGCAAGTCCACAAAGCATGAGACATAAAATACTTCAGATGAAATAGACTTGAAACAGTAGAATGCACCAAGTGATTAAAATAATTAAAGTGGAGCAATTGAGATGTAAAGATGAAGGTGAATGCCTCACTGAAAGCAGCGTAGCATCCATTCTCCCAGTCAAGGAGGCAGAGCAGCCTCTGTCCTAAGAGAGAAGAAGCTTGGTGCCAAGTCTTCACCCCAGGCTGCCTAGCAACCAGCTCTGCTAGGAAGGGCAGTGCCTAAGTTAATCTCTGTGGTAAGCATTTGTAGCTATTAATTTAATTAGCAAATGCAGCGTAGCATGAATGATCCTGGTGCAATAACAAAATATTAATGAGGATTTTGAAATTCTAACCTTGAATAGGCATATTGGAGACTATTCCCTAGTCATCTCAGGCCAGCAGAAACTCATTTAAAAAAAATAATGCAGAAAACTTTCTCCTCTGCAATCAGGTTCTGTGGGGTTTCAGAGAGTACAATTTAAATTTTTTTCTCTCTTTTCATTGCACAGAAACTTGTTGTCTTGCTTTGAAAGTGGAGATAGAATGAGGTTTTTTTCTAACTCTGAAATTCTGTTACTCCCAAATACCATCCCCCACCAGTATCCCAGTTTTAATTTTACTGTTTCTTAGAAGACCATGGTTTTACCAACATAACTGTCTTCAAGGCAAACTGTATCAGATACCTTTCAAAGGCTATTAATGCTTCTCTTGTTAGCTGGCTAGAAAGGCAGCTGTTCAGTGATAACAAGAAATGTTTTATGGCTTTGACTCAAGGGCTGTGTTCTGTCCCCTCAAGGCTCCTGCCCAGACCTCTCCATTTCAATTTTCTGAAAGACAGTTGTGTTTCAGATGTTTCAGAAAGTCAAGTTCCACCAAAGGCAGATTACCTAGCATTTTATGTACTTTGCAACAACTTTTTCCTCTGGCAAAGTGCCTTAATGAGGTACTGGATCTTGACCTTGTAAAAAACAATGTGTAATAAAGCTTAAATGTTGTCTCAAGCTTTAACGAACATACACTGGAAAAAAGAATTTAAACCTCCAAAATCCTTTCTTTTGCTCCTCTTTTTATTTTTTTTCTAATTGGAGAGGGAAATTCAACTGATTTCTAGTTTCTGCAAAGTAAACTAGTTATTTGGTCTTTTTTTTCCCCTCTGGCTACTACTGTGAGAATGATGCCTTTCCAGTTTATGTGAGAATCTGAAGTTCAAAATTAGTTCTGTGGGATACTTGTGAACTGATTATGAACAAGGTCAATGATGTTAAATGCCTGGAGAAAAATCTTAGGTCAAAAACAAAGGGAAAAACAATAATT
Organism: Capricornis sumatraensis; assembly: GCF_032405125.1. NCBI lineage: Eukaryota > Metazoa > Chordata > Mammalia > Artiodactyla > Bovidae > Capricornis > Capricornis sumatraensis. The sequence continues at coordinate 34,821,866 of NC_091085.1, read as the reverse complement.
ACAGTAGCAGAGATGGTTATTTAAAATCATGAACTCAATGTTTTACCTCTGAACATGTAACTCCTACATGAACAGAAAGGAAATGTGTGTGTGTGTGTGTGTGAATTCATTTACAGTTATAAGAACAGAGCTATTTATCTGGAACTAACTCATCTGGCTTCAATTCTTTACTTACAAGCAATGTATTAAAAAAGAAGGCATAACACCCGTGGTGGATTCATGTCAATGTATGGCAAAACCAACACAGTATTGTAAAGTAAAATAAAGTAAAAATAAAATTAAAAAAAAAATAATAAAGGCATATCTGAAAAGAAGATGCAAAAAAAAAAAAAAAAAGGCATAGAGACAAACAACTCAGTGTTTCTCAAGCACCACTTTGGCCAAATGAACAATCAAATCAACTTATTTTTTGTGTCCAAATTGGAAATTATGGTGCCAAAATGGAAATTCTTATCTAGGAATGTAATTGTATGAAACATTTAATATATTACTCTTCAAAGTGCATTTTTAGACCAGTATCATCAGTATCATCTGGGGTGCTGAAATGCAAATTATCAGGCCCTTCCCCAATACGTAAGACATAAGAAAGTCGAGAGATAGGGCTTAGTAAGCTGGGTTTTAAGAGACTCTCCCAGTAGTTCTGATGCATGCTATATTGCTGATTATAGAGCACTGCTTTGATCTGTCATGTGATAAGTATATACCAGGCTTCCCAGGTGGTGCTAGTGGTAAAGAGCCTGCCTGCTAACACAGGAGACATTAGAGATGCAAGTTTGATGCCTGGGCTGGAAAATCCCCTGGAGGAGGGCATGGCACCCCACTCCAGTATTCTTGTCTGGAGAATCCCATGGACAGAGGAGCCTGGCGGGCTATAGTGGCAAAGTCAGACACGACTGAAGTGACTTGGCACACATGCATGTGATGTATACCGTACATCTTTCCACTAAAAAAATTATTTTCTCCAATATCCTAGTAACTATTAAAAAAATTATTTTCTCCAATATCCTAGTAACTATTATAAAATATTGTTTCTTTATATAGGTTGCATTTTAAATAATAATTTTTAAACCTGTTCTTAATTTTCTTTTAGTGGGATTTTTAAAATTCACACAGCTCCCACATAGTCACAGAACACTAGAAAAAAAAATATATTTTTTAAGGGCAAGAAAAACGTGACACCCAGAGAAAGCCTACAAATAGCATTTAGTTAAAGGATGTTCTGGGTGCATCTCTCTGTGTGTATAGATTTGTATGTTCATAATCTATGATATTTGGGGGAAGAAGCTTTTATCAATTTTTTTCCCAAACATAAATTCTATATTTTTTGTGAACTTTGTCTGAGTTATGTGTTAACTAAAGAAATACCCAAATCGCTGCAGCATACCATGATGAGCTTTCAGTGTTTTTCTTGAATATGTGTTTGTTACTGGATCTTTATGACGGCCCTGAGCTCCGTGAACCTCATTCCATTAGGGCCCAGGCTAAAGGATCAGTCCCCATCTAGAATGTGCTATTCTCATTGCCAAGAGCAGAAACACAAACTGAACCATACAACCCACATGAAGCTTCCACTTAGATACTCCAGTCCCATTCCACCGACCAAGTCACAAGATTGTGAGTCAGAAAGGCTTATCCCCTACATAAAAGTGCTGCAAGTTACAGGGCAAGAGACTGGAGTATAAGACCATAAGAAGAAGGGAGCTGATTCTTAGGAACAACTGCAATGGTCTGATGTAAATATTTGTCCCCTTCCTGTTTTTCCAGCAGAGCTAATGCCACTATTGTCTGTGGTTTCTGCATTTCAGCTATTAAGCAAATCTTATTTTGGTTGCTTTTCCTCTTCATTTTCCTTCCCTTAAGACTGTCACTCAAGCTGCTTCCACTGTCAGAATTACTTTTCATCCTCTTCACCATTCAGTCACTTCTCTCTTCTTCTAGACCTTCCCTAAACCAAGACCATGTCATATCCTTCAGTTACATGCTTTTATACTTTACTTGCATTATTTAGTTGCTATTATAGTCAATAGTGATTATATTCCACAGTGATTGTTTGCTGAGTGTTTTACTCCAAAAAGTAGTTTCACATTTCTATAAAGACAGAAACATGATTTTTTTTTTTCTTACTGCATCTCTAAATAGGATGTGGAATATAATAGTACCCTGTAAGTATTCACTGAAAGACTGAATGAAAATTTCAGTTTTTACCTTTTTATATATATTTTTCTTCTTTTTGTTATGATAGTTTGGGAGATATACAATCTGTTTGCTTTATTCTTTTTTATAACTTTAAACCAATTTAATCCATATTTATTATGAACTTCATATCAGAAGATTTATTTTTATTCCTTATAGGAAAGATGAAAGAATTGGAACACTTATACTATACTTCCTCCTCCAGTTATCTTTCTAGTATTGTGTTAGTCTGTTTTGTGATGTTTGTCTAATTTTGTGGCTTTTATTCCAGAGTATTTCTTTCAAGAAATTTGAAGGGTACATTTTGCATAATACACATAATTTCTAAAAAAAATTAGATTTAGTTCTTTGTTTATAGACAATTAAAACTTGCTGCTTATTCTTTATAATTCATGCTCATGATTATGTCATCTTCATTTGGGGTACCTCTGTGTTAGTTCTGGCTTGCACTACTGAACAGGGCTTTGTGGGAAGAGTATAAACAGAGGAGAGCTTCTGAGTTTTCACACTATGACAATTTTTATGTTAGCTTTACAAGTGAAAAATGGCATTACTGGTGTAGAATCAAATTAAAGCATATTCTTTTTCAGTTTGATTCTCTACACATTTACCCTGGGTTTTGTTTTGTTGTTGTTTTTCTTTTGTTGCTAAAAAGTTTATCTTTGGAGATTGTACAGAAGTCTTTATTTAAAATCCTGGGCCTCAAATCCAGTTCTAATGCCTGACTGGTTTCTGTGGGGTGAATTCTCAGGACTCATATTTGACCCCAAACTTCCCTTCCACCTCATGTGAGTTATCAGTTATGGATGTGTGCTAAGTCACTTCAGTCGTGTCTGACTCTTTGTTGCCCTGTGACGTAGCCCACCAGGCTCCTCTGTCCATGGGATACTCCAGGCAAGAATACTAGAGTGGGTTGCCATTCCCTCCTCCAGGGGAACTTGCTGATAAGGGATGGAATCTGCATCTCTTATGTGTCCTGCATTGTCAGGCAGGTTCTTTACACTAGTGCCACCTGGGAAGCCCAATCAATTATGGATAATTACTCTTAAAATAAAGACCAAAGTCCTTGAACAGTCATCTAATTCCAACTTCCTCTTCTGCTCAAATTTACCTGAGACCAAACAAATATTTCTGTCTCCAGTTGCTGCGGCAAGAGGAGATATATTACTTTTAACCAAAAAGTTTCTATAAGAGGAATACTCCCTTCCTGCTACTACTAATACTCCCTTCATTAGGCCAAACTAAGGTCTAAGAAGTTTATAAAGACTGAAATTCCCTGAACTAATAATGTGTCATCTCTCATTGCCACTCTTTCAACATTTGGCTGTGACAGTTAGCCTTTCAGAATGATTGGGAATCCAACTTTGTTGCTCTGCTATTGAGGGGACATGTACATCAAATCCTAAGCCCAGTGGCTCCAACCATTCTCTTTTATCCATTAACTTTATACTTTCTGTAAAATTAGTGGCTGATACTCAAAATGGATCTTCTCTCTTCCCGCCTAGTGTGCAGACTGGGGTATTACTGACATTAATAACTGACAAGTGACAAAGAAGCAATGAAACCATTTAGGGTGGGTTTTAGGGAGCTTCAAGAATCCTGAGATTGGCTGTTACTGTTTGTGCAGTAGGTAATGTCACCTCTGTAATAGGAACTAGCAGCATAGCAGGAATTAGAGAACTTGTATATCATATAAGTGTAAAGAAGCTAGAGGAAAGAAAATATTGTCCTGCTTCTTAACTTCAACTGAAATAATACTTTATCACTCTATTTTAAAGCAAATTTTTATTTATTAATATTTATTTATTTTTCTAGAGTAATTGACAAATATCGAGTTTTGTTTTGTCATGGACAAGAGTTTTTCTGTCTTCCTTAATCAATAGATGTAGATACTTTAAGCATCCTATTATAACTTGAAATCTGGCAATAAACACTATTCTTCTCATGCAAAAGTACATTACTAAGGTAAAGGCTTAGGTAGTTGTTCTTTCTTTAATATTCAATAAATGAACATTTTGTGTGTGAACATGTGTATTGGTATGAGTGTGCCTATGTGCTTTCAGAGAAAATATTAACAGTTATGGCAGTTGAGTTTCAGATACTTGACTCAAGTGGCTAACATGACAAGGGCATTTTTTTAATTTCACACAACCAAAAGTCAGGAAGTAAGATAGTTTGAGACTCATTTGAGACTCCATTTATCTGCCCTTCCCTCAGCTCTTCCCTCAGTGGTATGCAGGTGTTTTGCTCTTATTTTGATTCCTGTTTTCTGAGACTGCCTTTTCTCATGATCATAGATGGCTGTTAGAAGAAAACAAGGCAGTGAGCTTCCATGTTCACTTGTACAAGTAAGAGAAGATGTCCCAGAGCCATAGAATATAAAATTCTTCCATTCATTCTGTCTGGCCCAACTTAGGTGAAGTGTTCATTCAACAACAATCATCAGAACATAAAATGCAGTGATTAGTGTAAGCCACAATTCCTTAACCAATCTTTGGCAAAGAGCTGGGATGCCCATGATGATCGGTAATACACATCCACCCTGGAGTTGGATAAGGGATCAATTTCTCCTGAATCATGTGGATTTCTTGGGAATGGGTGGCTCCTAGAGAAAATTAGAATTTTGGGGGGCGGGGGAGATGGGTCACTGTGAGGGCTTCCCTGGTGGCTCAGATAGTAAAGAATCTACCTGCAATGCAGGAGACCTGGGTTTGAACCTTGGGTTGGGAAGATCCCCTGGAGGAGGGCATGGCAAGCCATTCCAGTATTCTTGTTGGAAAATCGCCATGGACAGAGGAGCCTGGCTGGCTACAGTCCATGGGGTCAAAAAGAATCAGACATGACTGAGCAACTAAGCAAAGTGCAGCACAGGGTAACTGTGAAGGGCATAGACAGTTTCTCCTCAAGAGAAAGCGTGTTTCATTTTAAGAGATTCTGAGACCAACTATATTGGTAGATTCAACTACCAGATAAGTAGTAAATGAGAAGTTTATTTTCTATTATCTTATAGAATGTAGAAAAACTGTTATGAACTTAGCCTCTGTGGTGGCATGGTTCTCAAGTCCAAATTAAAATTCATTGTTCATAGGCTGAATAAGTTTCACCAAGTTGCTCTTCTGTAAAATGAGGAAATAACAGTACCTACCACATATGTTTTTTTCCAGTAATTATTTAAGTGTTATATTTCGTGGGTTTGACAACCAATTTGATTATATATTTTTATTCTAATTTTATTTTCATCTAATCATACTTGTTTGCCACTTTATTTACATTTAAAATGATATTTGTTAGCCCTATTCTGCACATACTGGTTTGGTTTTCTGTGCTGTCAACTTTACTCCTTAATGTTTCTAATATGTTCCTTGGTTGAATACAGTTTTGTTTTTCCATTTATTTCTGACAACTTCTTTCCTTCTATTGCCCTAGCATTTCACTTCGAAATCTCATTTCATTAAATCTATGTTATTTAAATTTTTTTAACATTGCTGAGTAGTGACTATGTTTTGTTTTTGGATTTAAGGAGCAAATTGGTTTCCAGAATTGATTCTTGATCTGCATTTTGCATAATAAACCCTTGGACTTATATATACATATATTTGTTTACTTTCCTACTTACTATTTCACTTACTACTTTTTTATTTTGTATTACCACATTAAATTGATCTTATTTTTCTCTTCTTGCATATTTATTTTTCATTGGGGGTAATCTGGGTCTACTGTTGGCTTCATAAAATAAAAGGAATGAATAATCTCTAATGTTGCTTTCTTTCTGGTCTTGAGGTTGAGGCCTTGAGAACTGGCTGTGTCTTGTCATTCTGTTCTATGTTCTGCATAAGACAGTACCATACTTGCTGTGATGAATATCCAAACTTAAGCTTTTCCTATAACTTTAGGATGAACTAACCATTATGTCAAATTTGGCTTTGGAGTACAAAATGAAGCAGGGCAAAGGCTAATAGAATTCTGCCAAGAGAATGCACTGGTCATAGCAAATACCCTCTTCCAACTACACAAGAGAAGACTATACATGGACGTCACCAGATGGTCAATACTGAAATCAGATTGATTATATTCTTCACAGCCAAATATGGTGAAGCTCTGTACAGTCAGCAAAAATAAGACTGGGAGCTGACTGTGACTCAGATCATGAACTCCTTATTGTGAAATTCAGACTTATATTGAAGAAAGTAGGGGAAACCACTAGACCATTCAGGTATGACTTAAATCGCTTATGATTTGGAAGAGACAAATAGATTCAAGGATTAGATCTGATAGACAAAGTGCATGAAGAACTATGGAGAGAGGTCATTGTACAGGAGGCAGTGGTCAAGACCATCTCCAAGAAAAATAAAAGCAAAAAGGCAACATGGTTGTCTGAAGAGGCCTTACAAATAGGTGAGAAAAGAAGAAAAGCAAAAGGCAAAGGAGAAAAGGAAAGATATACCCATTAAATGCAGAGTTCCAAAGAAAAGCAAGGAGAGATAAGAAAGCCTTCTTCAGTGATCAATGCAAAGAAAGAGAGGAAAACAATAGAATGGGAAAGATGAGAGATCTCTTCAAGAAATTTAGAGATACCAAGGGAATATTTCATGCAAAGATAGGCACAAAAAAGGACAGAAATGTTATTGACCTAACAGAAGCAAAAGATATTAAGAAGAGGTGGCAAGCATACACAGAAGAAATATACAGTAAAGATCTTCATGACCCAGATAACCACGATGGTGTGAACACCCACCTAGAGCCAGATCCTGGAATGCAAAGTCAAGTGGGCCTTAGGAAGCATCACTACAAACAAAGCTATTGGAGGTGATGGAAATCCAATTGAACTATTTCAATTCCTAAAAGATGATGCTGTGAAAGTGCTGTATTCAGTATGTCAGCAAATTTGGAAAACTAAGCAGTGGCCACAGGACTGGGAAAGTTCAGTTTTCATTCCAATCCCAAAGAAGGGCAATGCCAAAGAATGTTCAAACTACTTAACAATTGCCCTCATCTCACATGCTAGCAAAGTAATGCTCAAAATTCTCCAAGCCAGGCTTCAACAGTATGTGAACTGTGAATTTCCAGATGTTCAAGCTACATTTAGAAAAGGCGAGGAACCAGAGATCAAATTGCCAACATCTGTTAAATCATCAAAAAAGCACAAGAGTTCCAGAAAAAACATCTACTTCTGCTTTATTGACTATGCCAAAGCCTTTGACTATGTGGATCACAACAGAATGTGGACAATCTTAAAGAGACGGTAATATCACACCAGCTTACCTACCTCCTGAGAAATCTGTATTCAGGTCAAGAAGAAACAGTTAGAACTGGACATCGAACAACAGGCTGGTCCCAAATCTGGAAAGGAGTACATCAAGGTTGTATATTGTCACCCTGATTATTTAACTTATATGCAGAGTACATCATGCAAAATGCTGGGCTGGAGGAAGCACAAGCTGGAATTAAGATTGAGGGGAGAAATATAAATAATCTCAGACATGCAGGTGACACCACCCTTATGTCAGAAAGTGAGGAACTAAAGAGCCCCTTGATGAAAGTGAAAGAGGAGAGTGAAAAAGTTGACTTAAAACTCAGCATTCACAAAACTAAGATCATGGTGTCCGGTCCCATCATTTCATGGCAGATAGACAGGGAAACAATGGAAACAGTAGAGCCTTTCTCTCCAAAATCATTGCAGATGATGGCTGCAGCCATGAAATTAAAAGATGCTTACTCCTTGGAAGAAAAGTTATGACCAACCTACACAGTGTATTAGAAAGAAGAGACTTTACTTTGCCAACAAAGGTCCATGTAGTTGAAGCTATGGTTTTTCCGGTAGTCATGTATGGATGTGAGAGTTGAACCATAAAGAAAGCTGAGCACTGAAGATTTAATACTTTTAAACTATGGTGTTGGAGAAGACCCTTGAGAGTCCCTTGGACTGCAAAGAGATCAAGCCAGTCAATCCTAAAGGAAGTCAGTCCTGAATATTCATTGGAAGGACTGATGCTGAAGCTGAAACTGAAATACTCTGGTCACTTGATGTGAAGAACTGACTCATTGGAAAAGACCCTGATGCTGGGAAAGATTGAAGGCAGAAGGATAAGGGGATGACAGAGGATGAGATGGTTGGATGGCATCACTGACTCGATAGACATGAGTTTGAGAAAGCTCTGGCAGTTGGTAATGGACAGGGAAACCTGGCAGTGCTGCAGTCCATCAGGTCACAAAGAGTGGAACATGACTGAGCGACTGAACTGAACTGAACCATTATGGTGAGGATTCCTAGAGCACATATTTGTGTTTTAAGTGGTAATCTTTTAAACCACTTACTAATATTTATGTTGTGTCTGTTTGCTGAAAGAAAGTGAAAGTGAAAGTCGCTCAGTCGTGTCCGACTCTTTGGGACCCCATGGAGTATACAGTCCATGGAATACTCCAGGCCAGGATACTGGATTGGGTAGCCTTTCCCTTCTCCAGTGGCTCTTCCCAACCCAGAGATCGAAACCAGGTCTCCTGCATTCTCAGCAGATTCTTTTCCAGCTGAGCCCCAAGGGAAGCCCTTGTGGGAAGTTTGTTTGCTACTGTTATCTACTCTGATAGTAGAATACTTTAGAGATTATTCTCTGTCCTTATTTCATGTTCTACACCAAAAAAAAAAAAAAAAAAGGGACATTGTTGACTTTTAGTAGTTCTCATCCAAGCATTGGGATGTGACTTTTTTACTATAAAAAGAAAGGATAGTTTGAGAATATTTGGAGTTTTTCTCCAGAGTGCACTCATTTTATTAATTCCCAATTTATTAAGGGTGTGATATCAGTTAGGAATGGTCAGCATGAAAGAACAGAATCTTGATGAACATAGCATAAAGAAATTGGATTTTATTACTATTATTATTATTATCAAGTAACAATATTTCTGAGACAGAGATAACCTTCTAAATGATACCATGATTTACATCTCTTTATTTTCTTGGTCTTTCTTTCCCTCATGAGTATAGAATGCCATCATACCCTGTATAGGAAATGAGAAAGATATTTTCAAGAGAAACTTAACGTTCCAGGAGAATAAACCCACAAATAATAAACATTTATGGTCTACTGGTGAAATTCCTAGACATCTGCCCAATAATTAAAAAATTAACAAACTCAGTTTGCACACAAAGGACTCTCTCATGCGTCACACTTGAATATGAGATGCACCGGATATTTGAGAAAAACCTACAATATAAAAGAAAAATATATAAACCAATATAAGCAAAAAAAAAATTGGTATTTTTTTAAGCTGGCTGGTAGCTGCATGGGGTTCAGTTCTTTTTCCTTAGCTTGTATATAGATAATACACACACTCATTTGTATGCATTATGCATTTTACATGAAAGCAGCTGTTTAAAAAGAAACAGAATTAGTACACATGAAGGCAAAAGAAAGGACAGCTCCAGCCCACTTTCTTTTCTATGTTAGTAGAACAGTTTTTTTGTGGCCAAACATGTTGGGCAGTGAAACTGTCAGAGGGGATTGGTCACTTTCCCAGCTTCTGGGATGGAGGAAGGTGAGGGAGAAGAGGGTTGGATCTGGTGTTGCCTAAGCTGAAACAGTGTCTACTGCCCATCCAACTCCCAAATTACTTTCTTCTCAATTCTTAAAATCTGTGTCCAAGGAAAGGCAGAATGCTTATCATCACCTGGATCTCTATAGGTTTTATTCCAGAGCATGTTCTCACCAATTCTCTCTCTTTCCCTGGAATATCCTTCATAGCTTTCTCTACCTGTGAAATTTTTACTCAACCTTCAAGGCCTGGCTAATGTGACAACACACCCATGAACACCCAGTCTTACTCATCATTCTTGATTAGCTCCTCTCTTTCTACTTTGAGCTGTGATTGCGTTTTTAAAAATTTTCAAATTGCTTTATGTTCTGATATTGTACTAAGATGATTTCTCTACACTTGCCATTCTCACTAGATTGCAAGATCTATAAAATTGACCTTGTATTTGCTTATCTCTTCCAAAGCACATTGGAAAGTGCTTGCATAGTGAATGCTCAGTTTTTGTTTCAAGAAAATTGTTCAATTGAATGCATCTTATTCAACCAGAAAGTTGATGGATATTTAAAAATATTTCTTTGGGGAAAAAAAAAGAAAATATAAATATGTGTTTTAGTTTGTAATGTTTCAGTGAACACTCGGGCTAATTTTATCCACTTAGATACTTTTAAAAAGATGAGTAGAAGTCTATCCTTGCATACTTCCAAGCACTTCAGTTGGTACATAGACTCTTTAGGAGAGTGGATGATTTACCAGAGAGACATCAGTTTGATTCATCTGTTTTTTGTTCAGTCTCAGGGTAGCTACACTTTATCAGGTGAATGGCCTGCTGAACAGAGTTTCATAGCATTCTCCACTGATGTAGAAGTCAGTGACATTATGTAGAGACTGCATATACAGATGATAAATAATGCCAGACTCCATGCTACCTTTATATGTCTTTTTGGAGCACAGACTAAACTTTAAAAAGCTCTTAGTTGCAATTGCCCACCATCTATTACACTGCTAACAGTAAGATGGGTCCCTGGTGTTCAGCTGAACTAACCACAGTTCTACAGTTCAGAGGAAAGACATGGGGATTCTTGCTTTAAGGTTGCATTTCACTTCCCCTCTCCCCTTTTAAATTCTTATATGTAGTTTTAGAGTTCTGTGGTTTTTTACACATTGCTGAACGTTCAGTGCCCGGGTTAAGGTAAACACAATCCTTTATAATCCTTTCCCAATCCCTTTTGATTAAATACTGCTTCACGACTCTGTCTGAGTGGGAACAGAGGTGCCAGTGAAGCTGCTTCAGTTTAATTGTTGTTGGCATTCTTTTTCTCTTGGGCCTTTGATGGGATGTTTCTCTTTGACATTTTTCAGCAGGAAAACTGCCTTAAATTCCCATACACTATGTTAGAATGTTTGCATTGGTTTGAGAGTCTAGATTTTCTCCCCTAAATTAACTCCTACAAAGGGAATGAGAATCTTCGTGGTAAACTCTGTTGAGGCTATCAGGGTCCCAGATACCTTTATTATAATTTTCAAATGTCATAGGCTACTTCTGAGAATATGTGTAAACTCATATATATGAATGTATATGTATGTTATAAATAAACATAACAAACATAACATAAACTATACTATATTGTATATTGTTATATAGATATAGTATTTTAAATCTGTGTAGAATATATTTATTTGTATATATCATATAAAACAAAGTTTCAGTGTTCATATTGAAATTAAGTTTACAGTATCAAGTATATATGATCTGAAATCTTTGTTTTGCTTTCTTGGTTTAAACAATTTCTTGGTTTGGATTCAATAATATAGGTAGTTACCTGTATTTTATTTGATATATTTTAAAACATTTTCAGCAAAATGGATATAAGACCTCAGTCTAATATGTATGTACTTCAAAATAATAAGAAAATACTCCAGTAGCACATCTCAGTGTTAAATGAGAACGTACCTTTCATCCAACCTAAGCTTCTGTTAAGCTCAGTCAGCCAGAAAAATGCCAGAAGAACAGAACTTTCTAGAAAATAAAGGATTCATTAAGGAGTATCTTTAATCTACTTAACTATACATTTTAATAACTATATATTTAACTATATATAGTTATATATAACTATATATAGTTATCAAAATGCAACTATTTTGTAGTTGTATTTTCTGTAACATTCTGTTAGTAATTCAGATTCACTGTACATATGAATGCTTTCAGATACTTTTAGCGCCTAATCTATTTAAAGGTAGTTTAGCTCTGAAGATAATCCTGTTATCCACTACTAGAATCAGTTCATTTGCAGTAAAGTAAAATTTTACCTAGAACAGTGATTCAAAATGACTATTAAATTAAGGGACAACTTATATTGACAGCTTCTAACTAGGAGCTTCTTTATTCAAAATATTATGAAAGTTAATAGTCTCTATTTTTCCTACAAATCTGGTTGCCTAAAATATGAAATACTCATGAACTATAAGTTTTCAGCTCATACTTTTTCAGAAGAGGTCAAGGATTTTTGAAGTATATTTTAAAATAGTTATTCATATAAATAAAAAATATGTCCTCTTATCATCAGTACATGAAAAAACCATCAGGTATATTTCCTTTAGTTTTTTAAAGTTTATTTACTTTTAATTGGAGGAGACTTGCTTTATAATATTATGTTGGTTTCTACCAAATATCAGCAGGAATCAGTCATAGGTATAAGTTTGTCCCCTCACTTTAGAGCCCCCCTCCCACCTCCCACTCCTATACTTCCTTCGGCTACCACATTGCTATGGTTCACCTTACCTGTCTTAGCCACTCACTCCTTAGCAGATGTGCAGTCCTCTGCTCAGGTGTTAGCACTGCTCCCAGGGCAGAGCGTTTTTCTTGCCTTCTTTCCTCTTATCATACTCAGTTATTTTTGGTTTCAATCAAGTTCTTTTGGGGATTTCCTCAGTGGCTCAGCAGTAAAGAACCAGCCTGCCAGTGCAAGAGATGTGGGTTCATTCCATGGGTCAGGAAGATCCCCTGGAGAAGGGAATGGCAACCCACTCCAGTATTCTTGCCTGGAAAATCCCATGGGTAGAGGAGCCTAGTGGGCTACAGTACATGGGGTCACAAGAAGAATTAGACAGGACTTCCATGGAGAAGACAATGGCACCCCACTGTGGTACTCTTTCCTGGAAAATCCCATGGATGGAGGAGCCTGGTAGGCTGCAGTCCATGGGGTTGCACTGAGTCGGACACAACTGAAGCGACTTAGCAGCAGCAGCAGTCTGACTAAACAACAGCAACAATTACCCATTTTACCATAACAAGCTGGAAGAGCTTCAGTGTTTACAATGAGATTTTTAACCGCTTTGAGTAGCTTTCTTCAGGAGCCAAAGTCAGTTCCAAGAGCTTTGGATGAGAACTGCTTCTGGATCTTGTCATTTCAAAGAATCTAAACTCTCTTCCTCCAAGCATCCAGTGAATAAAACTCTCAGAAGTTGCTTAATGCACAATGGTGATGTGAACAATTTTTTCCTTGTTTGTTTGTAAATTTAAAATTATTAATTAACGATTTTTAAATTAATTTGTTTGTTTTTGAGTGTGTGGGACAGCTGCCGGTTTAGGAAATTACTATAAAATATTAATGTTTCAAAGATATCCTTAAAATTCAAAAGCAACTAATATACTTTTTTGAAATAATGAGGGAACAGACGTATTCATTAAAGCTTTGACTGTGAGATTTATTTCTTCATAATATTGACCAAACAGGAGAAGTTAGTATGGAAAATGACATTAGAGTTACAGGAATGGAGTTAAAACACTGGTGTAAGGTAAGCACTTAAGTTAACAGAAAATGATTTACCCTAGTATTTTAAATGTAGGGTGTGTGTGCTCAGTTGCTTAGTCATGTCTGACTCTTTGCAGCCCCATGGGCAGTAGCCTACCAGCCTCCTCTGCCCATGGAATTTTCCAGGCAAGAATATTGGAGTGAGTTGCCATTTCCTGTTCCAGGGGACTTCCCGACCCAAGAATCCAACCAGCATCTCTTATATCTCCTACATTGGCAGCTGGATGCTTTACCACTAGCACCAACTGGAAAACCCATTATTTGGGAATGATAATGCAAAGTCTTTAAAAAATATTACAAATAATACCTGAAACATGAGAGGTCTACATGATGAGGAAGCTCAAAGTAATTTGGCAGAAAGACTAAATAGCCATATTTCTTTTCATGTGAAATGTTAAATTGAAGTAGGAGTAAATCTGATGGGTCATTAGTAACCTTAGATATGCAGATGACACCTGCCTTATAGCAGAAAGCTAAGAACGAAAGAGTCTCTTGATGAAAGTGAAAGAGGAGAGTGAAGAAGTTGGCTTAAAACTCAACATTCAGAAGACTAACAGAATGGCATCTTGTCCCATCACTTCATGGCAAATAGATGAGGAAACAATGGAACAGTGAGAGGTTATTTATTTATTTTTTTGGAGTGGGGGGTGCCTCCAAAATCACCACAGATGGTGACTGCAGCCATGAAATGAAAAGACACTTGCTCCTTGGAAGAAAAGATATGACCAACCTAGACAGCATATTAAAAAGCAGAGATATTACTTTGCCAACAAAGGTCCATGTACTCAAAGCTATGGCTTTTCCAGTACTCATGTATGGGTGTGAGAGTTGGATCATAAAGCTGAGCACCGAAGAACTGATGCTTTTGAACTGTGATGTTGGAGAAAACTCTTGAGCACCCCTTGGACTGCAAGGAGATCAAACCAGTCCATCCTGAAGGAAATCAGTCCTGAATAATCATTGGAAGGACTGATGCTGAAGCTCAAACTGCAATACGTTGGCCACCTGATTGGAAGAACTGATTCATTGGAAAAGACTCTGATGCTGGGAAAGATTTAAGGCAGGAGGAGAAGGGGATGACAGAGGAAAAGATGGTTGGACGGCATCACCGACTTGATGGACATGAGTTTGAGCATACTCCGGGAGTTGGTGATGGACAGAGAAGCCTGGCCTGCTGCAGTCCATGGGGTTGCAAAGAGTTGGACACGACTGAATGACTGAACTGAACTAAACTCTGATGGGTCATTAGTAGTCATATAAAATAGGATTATTGATTAAATCTTTTTTTTTAATTTTAAAATCTTTAATTCTTACATGTGTGATTAAATCTTAAAGATATCTTGGTGTTTTTGTTTTTCTTGACTTTGAAAATTGTGCTTAAGTGTGTGCATTTCATCTTTATCATATAAATTTAAATGGAAATCAGTTTAAAATTTGTTTAGGCAGCTTTCAGTTCAGTTCAGTCACTCAGTCGTGTCCGACTCTTTGCAACCCCATGAATTGCAGCACGCCAGGCCCCCCTGTCCATCACCAACTCCCGGAGTTCACTCAGACTCACGTCCATCAAGTCAGTGATGCCATCCAGCCATCTCATCCTCTGTCATCCCCTTCTCCTCCTGCCCCCAATGCCTCCCAGCATCAGTCTTTTCCAATGAGTCAACTCTTCGCATGAGGTGGCCAAAGTACTGGAGTTTCAGCTTCAGCATCATTCCTTCCAAAGAAATCCCAGGGCTGATCTCCTTCAGAATGGACTGGTTGGATCTCCTTGCAGTCCAAGGGACTCTCAAGAGTCTTCTCTAACACCACAGTTCAAAAGCATCAATTCTTTGGCACTCAGCCTTCTTCACAGTTCAACTCTCACATCCATACATGACCACTGGAAAAACCATAGCCTTGACTAGATGGACGTTAGTCGGCAAAGTAATGTCTCTGCTTTTGAATATGCTATCTAGGTTGGTCATAACTTTTCTTCCAAGGAGTAAGCTTTACCTTGTCTAAATACAAAGAGGCTCTTTGGAGAATACACTTTATTTTTTAAACGTTCAAAATTATAGAAAAGATTGCATTGGTATACAGAACTCCTGTATATCTTTCAACCATATTCTCCAGTTATTAAGTTTACCATATTTCCTCTCTCTTTCCCCCTCAGTCACTTTGTCTCTCCATCTCCTTTTCACTCTAACTCCTTGTCTCTCCATCTCTGCCTCTTTGTCTGTCCCTTTCCTCTGATATACCTGAAACCCTCTCTTAGGTATTTAGGGATATCAAGAGAGGAGAGAGACAGAGAGAAATAGATTTAGGAAGAAAGAGTGAAGTGCATTTCAAAAATTTTAGTGTATATTTAGTTAAAAATAAGGATATTCTCTTATATAACTGCAGCAAAATCATCAAAATCACTGGTATAAAATTGTTATCTAGGATACAACCCATATTTGGATTTGACAGTTATCTCAGTAAAGACTTTCAAAGCAAATAGTAATAGTAGCAATTATTATTACTCTAGTCCAATGCTACAGAAGACATTTATATTTCATTTTTTTATTCTTTATTTTGAAACAGTTCAGTTATTAACAGAATGTCTCATAATTTCCCTGTTTGTAATTTTTCTCAATTACACTTAGGTTATTTTGTTTGAGAAAGCAATAGCACAAATGTGTTCTCAGTGTAACATATTAAGAAGCACATGATATTGGTTTGTCCTTGTCCTCTGTTTGATTATTGTTGTTCAGTCACTGAGTCGTGTCCAACTCTTTGCAACCCCGATGGACTGCCCCATGCCAGGCTTCCCTGTCCTTCACCAACTCCAGGAGTTTGCTGAAACTCATGTCCATCCAACCATCTTGTCCTCTGTTGTCCCCTTCTTCTCCTGCCTTCAATCTTTTCCAGCATCAGGGTCTTTTCTAGTGAGTCAACACTTTGCATCAGGTGGGCTTCAGCATCAGTCCTTCCAATGAATACTCAGGATTATTTCCTTTAGGATTGACTGGTTTGATCTCCCTGCAGTCCAAGGTACTCTCAAGAGTCTCCTCCAAAACCACAGCTCAAAAACATCAATTATTTGGTCTTCAGCCTTCTTTATGGTCTAACTCTCACACCTATACATGGCTACTGGAAAAAAAAAAAAACAAAAAAAACCATATCTTTGATTACGTAGACATTTGTTGGCTAGTGATGTCTTTGCTTTGTTATATACTGTCTAGGTTGGTCATAGCTTTTCCTCTAACAAGCAAGCCTAAGTGGTAAGTGTGACAATTTTGATCATTTTTTTAAGGTGATGTCTGCCAGGTTTGAAAAACTGGGTTCAAGACTGATTCATTTTAGTTCCCAGACTTGATGTTTGTGTGTGCCTCAGAACAGTATTTTTATAACTGGCCATTTAAAGTTCAGTTCCCAAATGTAACCAGATGAAAGACTAATAACAAAGATATCCAAATTTTAATTTTAATAATAACAACACAAAATATGAGTCTTATTCAGTTACATGTTGAGTATTTGCTTTCCAAAAAATGTGAATTTTTCCATGTAGTGATCAAATGAGTTGTCTAATGGTTCCAAGGACAAGTTCATTTGTAGAACATATTCTTCTTTGTCTAGCTTAGTGTCTATCTGTAAATCCTCATATTACAATTATTATACAAATAGTTATGAGTGTAACAATAAAGAAACAATGTTTGTCTCTCACTTGTTAATAGATTTTATTTATTAGAGCCATTTTAGGTTCACTGGAAAATTGAACGTCATGTGCAGAGATTTCCTGTATACATCCTGCCCTCATACATGCATAGCCTCCCCCATTATAAAGACCATCTACTAGTTTGGTATTTTAGCTACAATTGAAACCACATTTGTACATCACTATCACCCAGAGTCCATAGTTTACAATAGATCTCCCTCTATGTTGTACACTGTAAGTGTTTAGACAAATGTTGTATTTGTTCAGTTGCAAAGAAGTCATGTCCGACTCTTTGCTACCCCATGGAGTGCAGCACACCAGGCTTCCCTGTCCTTCACTATCTCCCTGAGTTTGCTCAAACTCATGTCCATTGAGTCAGTGATGCCATCCAACCATCTCATCCTTTGTCGGCCCCTCTTGCCCTTCATCTTTCCCAGCATCAAGGTCTCTTCCTATGAGTCAGCTCTTTGCAACAGGTGGCCAAAGTATTGGAGTTTCAGCTTCACCATCAGTCTTTCTAGTGAATATTCAGGATTGATTTCCTTTAGGATTGACTGGTTTGACCTCCTTGCTGTTCAAGGGACTCTCAGGAGTTTTCTCCAGCACCATGGTTTGAAAGCATTAGTAGTCAGCTTTCTTTATGGTCCAACTCTCACATCCATACATGACTATTAGAAAAACCATAGCTTTGACTCCATGGCACTTTGTTGGCAAAGTGATGTTTCTGCTTTTTAATACACTGTAAAGTAATGCTCAAAATTCTCCAAACCAGGCTCCAACAATACATGAACTGTGAAATTCCAGATGTTCAAGCTTATTTTAGAAAAGGCAGAGGAACCAGAGATCAAATTGCCAGCATCCGTTGAATCGTCAAAAAAGCCCGAGAGTTCCAGAAAAACATCTACTTCTGCTTTATTGACTATGCCAAAGCCTTTGACTGTGTGGATCACAATAAACTGTGGAAAATTCTGAAAGAGATGGCAATACCAGACCACCTGATATGCCTCTTGAGAAACCTATATGCAGGTCAGGAAGCAACACTTAGAACTGGACATGGAACAACAGACTGGTTCCAAATAGGAAAAGGAGTATGTCAAGGCTGTATATTGTCACCCTGCTTATTTAACTTATACACAGAGTACATCATGAGAAATGTGGGGCTGGGAAGAAGCACAAGCTGGAATCAAGATTGCCGGGAGAAATATCAATAACCTCAGATATGCAGATGATACCACCCTTATGGCAGAAAGTGAAGAGGAACTAAAAAGCCTCTTGATGAAAGTGAAAGAGGAGAGTGAAAGGTTGGCTTAAAGCTCAACATTCAGAAAATGAAGATCATGGCATCTGGTCCCATCACTTCACAGGAAATAGATGGGGAAACAGTGGAAACAGTGTCAGACTTTATTTTTGGGGGCTCCAAAATGACTGCAGATGGTGACTGCAGGCATGAAATTAAAAGATGCTTACTCCTTGGAAGGAAAGTTATGACCAACCTAGATAGCATATTGAAAAGCAGAGACATTGCTTTGCCAACAAAGGTCCATCTAGTCAAGGCTATGGGTTTTCCAGCAGTCATGTATGGATGTGAGAGTTGGACTGTGAAGAAAGCTGAGTGCCGAAGAATTGATGCTTTTGAACTGTGTAGTTGGAGAAGACTCTTGAGAGTCCCTTGGACTGCAAGGAGGTCCAACCAGTCCATCCTAAAGGAGATCAGTCCTGGGTGTTCATTGGAAGGACTGATGCTAAAGCTGAAACTCCAATACTTTGGCCACCTCATGCGAAGGGTTGACTCATTGGAAAAGACCCCAGTGCAGGGAGGGATTAGGGTCAGGAGGAGAAGGGGATGACAGAGAATGAGATGGCTGGAGGGCATCACCGACTCGATGGTCATGAGTTTGAGTGAACTCTGGGGGTTGGTGATGGACAGGAGGCTTGGCGTGCTGCGATTCATGGGGTCTCAAAGAGTCGGACACGACTGAGCGACTGAACTGAGGTTTGTCACAGCTATTCTTCTGAGGAGCAAAAGTCTTTTAATTTTGTGGCTGCAGTCACTGTCTGCACTGGTTTTGGAGCCTAGGAAAATGAAATCTGGCATTGTTTCCACATTTTCCTCATCTGTTTGCCATGAAGTGATGGGACCAGATGCCATGATCTTAGTTTTTTGAATGTTGAATTTTAAGACAGTTTTTTCACTCTCCTCTTTCACCTTCATCAAGAGGCTCTTTAGTTCCTCTTCACTTTCTGCCATTAAAGTGCTATCATCTGCATATCTTAAGTTGTTGCTATGTCTCCCAGACATGAAATTAAAAGATGCTTACTCCTTGGAAGAAAAGTTATGACCAACCTAGATAGCATATTCAAAAGCAGAGACATTACTTTGCCGACTAAGGTCCGTCTAGTCAAGGCTATGGTTTTTCCAGTGGTCATGTATGGATGTGAGAGTTGGACTGTGAAGAAGGCTGAGCACTGAAGAATTGATGCTTTTGAACTGTGGTGTTGGAGAAGACTCTTGAGAGTCCCTTGAACTGCAAAGAGATCCAACCAGTCCATTCTGAAGGAGATCAAGCCTGGGATTTCTTTGGAAGGAATGATGCTGAAGCTTAAGCTCCAGTACTTTGGCCACCTCATGCAAAGAGCTGACTCATCGGAAAAGATTCTGATGCTGGGAGGGATTGGGGGCAGGAGGAGAAGGGGACGACCCAGGATGAGATGGCTGGATGGCATCACGGACTCGATGGATGTGAGTCTGAATGAACTCTGGGATTTGGTGATGAACAGGGAGGCCTGGCATGCTGCGATTCATGGGGTCGCAAAGAGTCGGACATGACTGAGCGACTGAACTGAATTGAACTGACTGATGTCTCCCAAAAATCTTGATTCCAGCTTGTGATTCATCCAGCCTGGCATTTCACATGATGTACTCTTCATATAAATTAAATCAGCAGGGTGACAGTATATAGCCTTGATGTACTCCTTTTCCAATTTCGAACCAGTCTGTTCCATGTATGATTCTGTTGCTTCTTGTCCTGCATACATGTTTCTCAGGAGGTAGGTAGGTAATGTGGTTAGGTATTCCTTTATCATTAGGAATATTCCAGTTTGTTGTGATCTACACAGTCAAAGGCTTTAGTGTGGTCAATGAAGCAAAAGTAGATTTTTTTAAAAATTCCTTTGCTTTTTCTATGATCCAGCATTGACAATGTTGGCAATTTGATCTCTGGTTCCTCTGCCTTTTCTAAATCCAGCTTGTACATTTGGAAGTTCCTGGTTCACATACTGCTGAAGTCTAACATGAAGAATTTTGAGCATAATCATGCTAGCATGTGAAATGAGTGGAATTGTATGGTAACTTGAACTTTCTTTGGCATTCCTTTTCTTTGGGATTGGAATGAAAACTGACATTTTCCAGTCTTGTGGCCACTGCTGAGTTTTCCAAAGAGTGCAGCACTTAAACAGCATCTTCTCTTAGGATTTGAAATAGTACAATGATATACATCCATCATTTTAATAATAGAGAGAGTACTTTCACTGCCCTAAAAATCCACTGTGACTTATTCTCGTTTCCCCAACCACTTAGCTTTTTTTTTTTTTTTTTTAACTGTTTCCAGAGGTTTGCCTTTTCTGGAATACCATATGGTTAAAATCATATAGTATGTCAAGTTTCAGGTAGTCATCTTTCACTTAATAATATGTATTTAAGATTCTGCCATGTATTTTCAGGGCTTCCTTGGTGGCTTAGATGGTAAAGAATCTGCCTGCCAATGTAGGACACATGGGTTAGATATGTGGGTTGGGAAGATCCCCTGGAGGAGGGCATGACAACCCGCTCCAATATCCTTGCTTGGAGAATTCTATGGACAGAAGAGCCCGGTGTGTTACAGTCTATGTGGACACAAAGAGACATGACTGAGAAACTAACACTTTCACTTTTTCATACCTTTTCATGGCTTGATAGTTCATTTCTTTTTATTGCTAAATAATATTCCATTATAAAGATGTATCATCTTTTGTTTGTCTGTTTACTTAACTGAAAGACACCATAGGAACTAAGTTTGGGCAAGTATAAATAAAGCTGCTAAAAACATCTAGTGGAAGTTTTTGTTCGTAGATATATTTTCAGATTATTTGGATGAGTACTAAGGATTGCAATTGCTGGATTGTATGGTAAGAATATGTTTAGTTATGTAAGAAACTGCCAAACTGTCTTCCAGAGCGACTGCACCATTTTGCATTCCCACCAGTAATGACTGAGGTTCATATTTGTTCCATGTCCTCACCAGCATTTGTTGTTGTCAGCTGGGGACATCCTAATAGGTGTGTCGTGGTATCCTGTTTTAATTTTATTATTTTTTGTATAATGTATGATGTAGAGCATCTTTTCATATGCTTATTTGCCATCTGTATGTCTTCTGTAGTGGAATGTTTGTTAAGGTCTTTGGCTGACTTTTTAATTGGATTGTTTGTATTTTTAGTGTTAACTTTTAAGAATTCTTTTTATATTTTAGGTAACAATCGTTAGTCTGATAAATCATTGCAGATATTTCCTCCCAGTCTGTGATATTCTTTTTATTCTTTTGACAGTACATTTTGTAGAGCAGAATTTTCAAAATTTGAATTCAATCTCTCTCTCTCTCTTTTTTTTTTTCTTTCATGGACTATGACTTTCTTGTTGCATCTAAAAAAGTTGATGCCCAACCCAAAGTCACCTAGATTTTCTCCATATTATCTTTGAGAATTTTTATAATTTTGCATTTTACTTTTCTGTCTCTCATCTGTTTTGAGTAAAATTCTATTAGAAGTGTAAGATCTTTTTCGCATGTGGATGCACAGTTGTTTCAGCAGTGTTTATTGAAGACTTTTTAATCTCTATTGCATTGCCCCTACTCTTTTGCCAAAGACTAGTTTGCTTTATTTATGTGGGTATATGTCTGGGATAACTTTTATATTTTGTTAAGCTATTTGTTTATTTTTTAATGCTATACTTTCTGATTATTGCAGTTTTATAGTAAGATTTCAAGGTGTATAGTGTCAGTCCCTCGACTTTATTCTTGTCTTTCAATATTGTGTTGGCTATTCAGGATCTTTTGCCTCTTCATATAAACTTTGGAATTAGCTTTTCAATTCCTACAAAACAACTTGCTGAGATTTTAGTGGGATTGCATTGAATCCATAGACCAAGTTGTAAATTCTGACATCTTGACAATATTGAGTCTTTCTTTCCATGAATATGGTTTCTATCTCCATTTACGTAGTTTCTTATTTCAGAGTTTTGTAGTTTTCGTCATGTATATCTCATATATTTTGTTAGATTTATACATAATTATTTTATTTTGGGAAGATGATAGTATAATGGTATTATGTGGGTTTGTTTGTTTTTGGTATTATGTTTTTAATTTTAGATTCTACTTGTTCATTGTTGGTATATAAGAAAGTGATTGACTTTTGTTGGTAACCTTTTATCCTATAAAGCTATGGTAATTGCTTATTAATTCTAGGAGAGTTTAGTTGTTGTTGATTCATTCATGTCTACATACATGATTATGTCTACATACATGATTATGTCATTTGTGAACAAAGACAGTTTTATGTCTTTCTTCCCAATCTATAATCATTTCCTTTTATTTGGTCTCAGTGCACTATCTAAAATTCCAGTATAATATTGAAAAAGAATGATGGGAGATAGCATTTTTGCATTGTACCTGATCTCAGTGGGAAAACATTGAGTTTCTCACCATTAAGTATGATGTTAGCTATATTATTTTGTAGATATTCTTTATCAAGTTAAAATTTTTTCTCTCCATTTTTAGTTTGTTGAGAGGGCTTATCATGAATTTGTGTTAGATTTTGTCAGATACATTTTCTGAGTCTGTTGATATGACTCGTATTCCTGTCTGTTGATGAGATTATATTATTTGATTTTCAAAATTTGAACCAGCCTTACATGCCTGAGATAAATCCTACTTGATTATGGTGTATAATTCTTTTTATACATTGTTGGATTTTATTTGCCAATATTTTGTTAAGGATCTCATTTTTTTAAATTTTTATTTATTTTTTAATTTATCTATTTTTTAATGGAAGGATAATTGCTTTACAGAATTATTTGTTGTTTTCTGTTTTTAATCTCAATTTTAAAAATATTGTGGGACTATATTATAGATTGATTAATTGACTTATCCCCTGCCTTTAAAATTGAGCAGACCCTGGGTCTTCTCTGGTTACTTTTAAGTAATGAAAACTCCTATAATTAGTTTAAGTTACAAAACAGTACCATTCTAGTCATCTTAAGTATTTTTGACAGTGTAGTAATCACAACTATGCACATGGATTAAAGGTAAGTCTTCTCTAATCTCTTGGTCTTCATAGGAGGTGGTCTGAAATCAAGGAAAATCTAGGAATCCATAGTCTAATCCTTTTCTCCTTTTTCTCAAGTCACTTTAACTTCTTGCCTCCATTTTGCTAGCTGTGATCTACACGTTTACTAGGCTTGTATCAAGGAAAAGTGGGAGCAAGGTTTAAACAGGTTGCTAGGGAACATGCCGAGAAGAAAAGTTGTTACTCCATGCATATTGTGGTAGTCTATGCATATTGTGGTAGTAGTCTAGCATCAGTGCTCTCAGTAATGGAAAGATATCTGTAGATCATTATGTAAGTCATGGAGATTTTAATGAATTCTTTGGAAATACCTGTTAATATTATGAAGATTATTTGCCAATGCATTTGTAATTTTTATAATGATTATTTTTAAATCTCTGTTTCTCCTAACATCTGCGTCATATCTGAATCTATTTCTTAACAATGTTTGCTTATCTTGCTTTCTTGTATGCCTTTAAAGTTGGATGGATAGTCAGACATCAAGTTTAGGATAATAGAAATGGACATAAATGGTTTTAATGCTTAAAATGGCATGTGCTTCCTTCTGCTAGACCTTTAGTTTGAGGTTTTGAGTTGATATAGTCAGGAGTTACCACATTGCTAGTGCCCCTAGCCACCTGCCATAAACAAATGTTAACTGTTTCTAGAGAAAAATAATATACTACTAGGTCTTGAATTATTCTATAATTTTTAAAATACAGTATCCTGACAATGAAAAATTATCAAGTGAAAAGCAAGACCAAATGAGCAATCAAAGGAAGAAACAATATCAAGTTAAGCATCCCCAGAGGGACCTAAATATTTGTGTTACAGACAGAGACATTAACTGTATTTTCTTTGTTCACAGAAATAGAATATAATTTTGAGAAGGGAATGGAAAATAAAACACAAAAGATGAGACAGAACACATTTGAGAAATGAAAATAAGGTAATTTCAGACTAAAATCAGAACCCCCAAAACTCAGTGAATAACACCATAGCAATGAGCACACCCAGATACTGAGATTTGGGTTTCCAATATCATGCTCTAGTAAAAAGAAACAGGGCTCCATGGAGAAATGACTGTTCTAGAATTGTGCAGGAAATATACAAGATAATCCTAGAGCAACTTATAGGGCCAGGAAATAAGGAGGTGAAATAACAAGAGGACACAATAGTGGGGGTATGTAAAAGAGATATAGGAGCCAAATGAAAGAGGTACCAGTGACCAAAACTGGAACAATTTGAGCAATAAAACAAAATGAAATTTTATTAAAACTCAAAAGTATAAATATTTGGCTCCACACTGATACAAATATACAACTGAAGAAAGAAAGAAAGATAAATGTACTATCTAGAATTTTGTATCGTTCATGTAGATACACTGCCATAAATGAAGAGGAAAATAATTCCTTAATCCTTTAGTACGGATTGCACAGACTGGCTTCCTTCCAGAGAAAGTAGTACAGAAAAGCGGTAGAAAGAGTAACCATACAGTAGAGAAACCTGACAGTCACTACTTCAGTGAAGAGGTCAATGACAGCATTAGTATAAAATATACCCTTGATAAAGTGAGATGAAAATGGTACTTTACCTGCATTATGTCCCTTCCTAAAATGTATCAGTTCACTTCAGTCACTCAGTTGTGTCCGACTCTTTGTGACCCCATGAATTGCAGCATGCCAGGCCTCCCTGTCCATCCCCAACTCACAGAGTTTACCCAAACTCATGTCCATCGAGTCAGTGATGCCATCCAGCCATCTCATCCTGTGTTGTCCCCTTCTCCTCCTGCCCCCAATTCCTCCCAGCATCAGGGTCTTTTCCAATGAGTCAACTCTTCGCATGAGGTGGCCAAAGTATTGGAGTTTCAGCTTCAGCATCAGTCCTTCCAATGAACACCCAGGACTGATCTCCTTTAGGATGGACTGGTTGGACCTCCTTGCAGTCCAAGGAACTCACAAGAGTCTTCTCCAACACCACAGTTCAAAAGTGTCAATTCATTGGCACTCAGCTTTCTTCACAGTCCAACTCTCACATCTGTACATGACCACTGGAAAAACCACAGCCTTGACTAAATGGATCTTTGTTGGCAAAGTAATGTCTCTGCTTTTGAATATGCTATCTAGGTTGGTCATAACTTTTCTTCCAAGGAGTAAGTGTCTTTTAACTTCATGGCTACAGTCACCGTCTGCAGTCATTTTGGAACACCCCAAAATAAAGTCTGACACTGTTTCCACTGTTTCCCTATCTATTTCCCATGAAGTGATGGGACCAGATGCCATGATCTTCATTTTCTGAATGTTGAGCTTTAAGCCAACCTTTCACTCTCCACTTTCACTTTCATCAAGAGGCTTTTTAGTTCCTCTTCACTTTCTGCCATAAGAGTGGTGTCATCTGCATATCTGAGGTTATTGATATTTCTCCCGGCAATCTTGATTCCAGATTGTGCTTCTTCCCAGCCAGCGTTTCTCATGATGTACTCTGCATATAAGTTAAATAAGCAGAGTGAAAATATACAGCCTTGACATATTCTTTTTCCTATTTGGAACCAATCTATTGTTCTATGTCCCATTCTAACTGTTGCTTCCTGACCTGCATACAGGTTTCTTAAGAGGCAGGTCCGGTGATCTGGTATTCCCATTTCTTTCAGAATTTTCCATAGTTTATTGTGATACACACAGTCAAAGCTTTGGCATAGTCAATAAAGGAGAAACAGATGTTTTTATGGAACTCTCTTGCTTTTTCAGTGATCCAGCAGATGTTGGCAATTTGATCTCTGGTTCCTCTGCCTTTTCTAAAACCAGCTTGAATATCTGGAAATTCACAGTTCACGTATTGCTGAAGCCTGGCTTGGAGAATTTTGAGCATTACTTAAATGGCAACCCACTCCAGTGTTCTTGCCTGGAGAATCCCATGGATGGAGGAGCCTGGTGGGCTACAGTCCACGGGATCACAAAGAATTGGAGACAACTGAGCGACTTAACTTTTACCAGCGTGTGAGATGAGTGCAGTTGTGCAGTAGTTTGAGCATTCTTTGGCATTGCCTTTCTTTGGAATTGGAAGGAACACTGACCTTTTCCAGTCCTGTGGCCATTGCTGAGTTTTCCAAAATTGTTGGCATATTGAGTGCAGCACTTTCACAGCATCATCTTTTAGGATTTGAAATAGCTCAACTGCAATTCCATCACCTCCACTAGCTTTGTTTGTAGTGATGCTTTCTAAGGCCCACTTGACTTCACATGCCAGGATATCTGGCTCTAGGTGAGTGATCACACCATCATGATTATCTAGGTCGTGACGCTCTTTTTTGTACAGTTCTTCCGTGTATTCTTGCCACCTCTTCTTAATATCTTCTGCTTCTGTTAGGTCCAGACCATTTCTGTCCTTTATTGAGCCCATCTTTGCGTGAAATGTTCTGCTGATACCTCTAATATTCTTGAAGAGATCTCTAGTCTTTCCCATTCTTTTGTTTTCCTCTATTTCTTTGCATTGATCACTGAGGAAGGCTTTCTTATCTCTCTCTGCTATTCTTTGGAACTCTGCATTCAGATGCTTATGTCTTTCCTTTTCTCCTTTGGTTTTCACTTCTCTTCTTTTCACAGGTATTTGTAAGGCCTCCTCAGACCACCATTTTGCTTTTTTTGCATTTCTTTTCCATGGGGATATCTTGATCCCTGTCTCCTGTACAATGTCACAAACCTCTGTCCATAGTTCATCAGGCACTCTTTCAGATCTAGTCCTTTAGAACTATTTCTCACTTCCATTGTATAGTCATAAGGAATTTGATTTAAATCAAAGCTGAATGGTCTAGTGCTTTTTCCTACTTTCTTCAATTTAGGTCTGAATTTGGCAATAAGGATTTCATGATCTGAGCCACAGTCAGCTCCTGGTCTTGTTTTTGCTGACTGTATAGAGCTTCTCCATCTTTGGCTGCAAAGAATATAATCAATCTGATTTTAGTGTTGCCTATTGGGTGACGTCCATGTGTAGAGTCTTCTCTTGTTTTGTTGGAACAGGGTGTTTGCTATGACCAGTGCGTTCTCTTGGCAAAACTCTATTAGCCTTTGCCCTGCTTCATTCTGTACTCCATGGCCAAATTTGCCAGTTACTCCAGGTGTTTCTTGACTTCCTACTTTTGCTTTCTAGTTCCTTTTAATGAAAAGGACATCTTTTTTGGGGTGTTAGTTCTAGAAGGTCTTCTAGTTCTTCATAGAACCATTCAACTTCAGCTTCTTCAGTGTTACTGATTGGGGCATAGGCTTGGATTACCGTGATATTGAATGGTTTGCCTTGGAAACAAACAGCTATCATTATGTCATTTTTGAGATTGCATCCAAGTACTGCATTTTGGACTCTTTTGTTGACCATGATGGCTACTTCATTGCTTCTAAGGGATTCCTATACACAGTAGTAGATATAATGGTCATCTGAGTTAAATTCACCCATTCCAGTCCATTTTTTGTTCGCTAATTCCTAGAATGTCAACGTTCACTCTTGCCATCTCCTATTTGACCACTTCCAATTTGCCTTGATCCATGGACCTAACTTTCCAGGTTCCTATGCAATATCGCTGTTTACAGCATCGGACCTTGCTTCTATCACTAGTCACATCCACAGCTGGGTATTGTTTTTGCTTTGGCTCCATCCCTTCATTCTTTCCGGAGTTATTTCCCCACTGATGTCCAGTAGCATATTGGGCACCTACTGATGAGGGGAGTTCCTCTTTCAGTATCTTATCATTTTGCCTTTTCATACTGTTCATGGGGTTCTCAAGGCAAGAATACTGAAGTGGTTTGCCATTCCCTTCTCCAGTGGACCACATTCTGTCAGATCTCTCCACCATGACCCATCTGTCTTGGGTTGCCCCATACGGCATGGCTTAGTTTCACCAAGTTAGACAAGGCTGTGGTGCGTGTGTTCAGATGTGCTAGTTTTCTGTGATTATGGTTTCAGTGTGTCTTCCCTTTAATGCCCTCTCACAACACCTACCATCTTATTTGGGTTTCTCTTACCTTGAATGTGGGGTATCTCTTCATGGCTGCTCCAGCAAAGCGCAGCCGCTGCTCTTTGCCTTGGACGAGTTGCCCCTCCTGACCTTGAATGTGGAGTAGCTCCTCTCGGCCCTCTGCACCCGTGCAGCTGCCATTCCTTGAACGTGGGGTTGCTCCTCTCGGCAGCCACCCCTGACCTGAGATGTAGGGTAGCTCGTCTCGGCCACTGCCCCTGACCCCAGATGGGGTAGCACCTCTCGGCTGCTCCTGCGCCATCTCAGGCTGGCGCTCTCAGTCAACCCCAGTATAATCATGAAAACTTCCAAATATCAGATAAATTTCATAAGGGTATTTTACAGTATACCTGACCAATAGTCTTCAGAATTTCAAGGTCATAAAAAAAAAGAAAATCTGAGAAACTGTCATATCAAGAATAACTGAAGCATATAAGATGATTAAATGTAATGTAGTATCTTGCATAGTATCCTGGAACAGAAAAGGGCAATAGATGAAAGCTTGAAAAGTGAATAAGCAATAGACTTGAGTCAATAGTAACATACCACTATTAGTTTAGGAATTGCAACAAATGTACCATGTTAACATAAGATATTAATAAAAAGAGAAGCTCCATAAATGTAAAATTATTCTAACAGTTGAAGTCTGTAATTTTTTTCTAAGCCTCAGCTGTTGTTTTTCTAAACCTCAGTTTTCATTGTTTAGTTGCTCAGTTGTGTTCAGATCTTTGTTACCCCATGGACTGCAGCATGCCAGGTTTCCCTGTCCTTCACCAACTCCCAGAGCTTGCTCAAACTCATTGAATCGGTGATGCCATCCAACCATCTCTTCCTCTGTCATCCCCTTCTCCTCCTGCCTTCAATCTTTCCCAGAATCAGGGTCTTTTCCAATTAGTTACCTCTTCACATCCAGTGACCAAAGTCTTGGAGCTTCAGCATCAGTCCATCCAATGAATATTAAGGGTTGATTTCCTTTAGGGCTGACTCATTTGATCTCCTTGAAGTCCAAGCAATTCTCAAGAATCTTCTCCATACCACAATTTGAAACCACAATTCTTTGGCACTCAGCCTTATTTATGGTCCAACTCTTACAAGCATACATGACTATTGGAAAAACCACAGCTATACAGAGCTTTGTCAGTAGATAGAGGTAAAACAGATCTGATATGTCTGAAAAGAGAATAAGTGAACTAGAAGACAGAATTGGGGAAATATCCAGAATTGAGGGAATATAACATAGACAAAATGGTGGAAAATACAGAGGAGAAAGTGTGAGACATAGAGGACACAATAATGTCTGAACATATGTAATTAGAAACCCAAGAGGAAGGTAGAGGAAAAGGAAACCAAAGCAGCAAATTATGAGAAATGGTTAAGAATTTTTAAAGATTGAATACAATATTGAATACAGTATCAACACAGAATTGAAAATGACTACTAACTCAAATCAGTTTAGTTATAATTAATTATATCACATAAAATCACAGTGAAATTGCTGAAAATAAAAAAGTGAATTATTAATAGTGTTCAGAAGAACAAATAATAGACACACTATTTTGAAAGCAGTGATAAACTGAACAGACTTCTCTAAGAAAAAAATAGAAACTGAAAGACAATGTATCAGCATCTTTTGGGAAAATTAAGTACAAACCTAGACTTTTATATCTAATTAAAAGTATTATTTTAAGAATGAAAGTAAAATATGGATGTCTTTTACAACAAAAACTAAGAAAATTTGTACCAGCAAGTCATCTTAAAGCAAGTGTTAAAATGTATTCTTCAGGCAAATGGAATGTGATCCCAGATAAGAGGTTTAAGACGAAATATTTAAAATAGTAAAAATTATAATTACAGGGTAAATAAAAATAGACATTAACAGGAAGGGTGCTCTAACATTCTTAGTATGTTTTTAAGTTATTTGAACTATTTAAATGTATAGCTACACTTCGGCAAATGGGACACACTGATGCATCTGTCATCTTGGAGTTTAACAGCAGTAGCGTTAAGTGAAAGATGCAGTCTTGATAATGTTAAAAAACATCAAACTTATATTTGACTTTTGTAAGTGAAGATGTAGTAACAATTTTGACATGAGTTTTCATGTTTGACCATTGACAGGATTCAGACTTCACATTTTCCTTCTTCACCACCATACATCTAGTATTTTAGATAAGGAAACCCATGCCCTCTCTTGATCCATCTGCCCTGCAAGAAAGTTTGAGCTCCACAGTCCTCCACCATGTTTGTGCTTATGTTTAACTGCTGTGAAATATGATAACCTTTCTTAAAAATAGTAATATGAGTTTCTTGAGTCTTTTAAAAATGAATTTTTTTTTTTTAATTTTAAAGAAATGATAGTAGCCAAACCTCTTTCAATTGAACACTAACTCTGATACTAGGAAGGCTGAGGGCAGGAGGAGAAAGAGGCAACAGTGAATGAGATGGTTGGTTGGCATCATTGACTCAGTGGACATGAGTTTGAGCAAACCGTGGGAGATAATTAAGGACAGAGAAGCCCGGCATGCTACATTCCATGGGTCGCAAACAGTCAGACATGACTTAGTGACAGAACAACAACAGCAACATGTATATGGATGTGTTAGTGTGTGTATGTTTGCTTGGAGTTATT
Organism: Capricornis sumatraensis; assembly: GCF_032405125.1. Classification (NCBI taxonomy): domain Eukaryota; kingdom Metazoa; phylum Chordata; class Mammalia; order Artiodactyla; family Bovidae; genus Capricornis; species Capricornis sumatraensis. The sequence goes on along the minus strand of NC_091085.1, from coordinate 34,790,670 downwards.
ACACCAAATAAAGGAGGAGAAAATCCTGAAGAATTATGAACTGCTGAAATGAAACAGATAAGTTTCCACTTCTGAAATATAATACCTAATGCAGTAGAAATAACACTGTGATCTTTTAGTTTAGATATGTCATACTATAAGAAATAGAAAGGCCATTAAAGCAAGAATATAAACTGTAGAAATTGACTTTTTGGGTGTGTGTGTATTCAGATGAATATTTTAAATGCTTTGGAGCAGTTCAAGTAATTGAGGGCCATCATTTCTTGGTAAAACAGAGACATTGTTAAATATAATTATGGAAAGTTGAAAATCTCTTTGTGTTTTAAATATTCTACCTAGAGAGAACTTGGGTGCTTGTCTCAATTCCAACAATGGCTGTACAGTACTGGTAACAGCTTCGTGTGCACCCCATACATGGGGAACTGTCAGAACCATCAGCCTTTGAAAGTTTTTACTCCTCCTCATCCTATTATTCTGTTTAACCTTTTGTTTTAACTATTCTTATTCTTAGGAGAGTAATAAGTGCACATAATTTAAAAAGTCAACTAGTACTACTAGGCTATAATGAAATATTAAAACTCTATTACCTCACTCATTCTGACATTGTAGTGTTTAGAATATTAGCCATTCTAGAGTGGCATCTCTCTTTTTTTTAAATTTTAATTTTCTAATAACTGATACTATCTTTTCATATGCTTAGCTGCCACTGCCAACTACTTAGCTTTTTAGGTAAGGCACCTATATAGATCTTTGTCTATTTTTTATTTGGGTTACTTGTTTTCTTGTCACTGAGTTTTAAGAGTTCTTAGATTTTGGATAACAATTACTTACCATATTTGTTGTTATTGTTGTTTAGTTTCTAAGTCATATCCAATTATTTGTGACCCCCTGGACTGCAGCAAGACAGGCTTCCGTGCCCTTCACTATCTCCCAGAGTTTGCTCAAACTCATGTCTGTTGAGTCAGTGATGCTGTTCAACTGTCTCATCCTCTGTCACCCCCTTCTCCTACTATCCTCGATGCTCTCCAGCATCAGGGTCTTTTCCAGTGATTTGGTTCTTTGCATCAAGTGGCTAAAGTATTGGACCTTCAGCTTCAGCATCAGTCCTTCTAATGAATATTCAGGGTTGATTTTCTTTAGGATTATCTGGTTTGTTCTCGTTGCAGTCCACAGAACTCTCAAGAGTCTTATTCAGCACCACAGTTTGAATGCATCAGTTCTTCGATGCCCATCCTATTTTATGCTCCAGCTCTCAGATCCATACATGACTACTGGAAAATCATAGCTTTGACTCTATGGACGTTTGTTTGCAAGGGATGGCTCTGCTTTTGAATACACTATCTAGGTTTGTCATAGTTTTCCTTCCAAGAGTAAGCATTTTTTAATTTCATGGCTGCTGTTACCATCTGCAGTGATTTTGGAGCCCAAGAAGATAAAATCTGTCACTGTTTCCACTTTTCCCCCTTCTATTTGCCCTGAAGTGATGGGACCAGATGCCATGATCTTTTTTGTTGAATGTTGAGTTTTAAGCCAGTTTGTTCACTCTTTTCTTTCCCACTCATCGAAAGACTTTTAGTTCCTCTTTGCTTTCTGCCATCATTATATGTCTTTGCAAATATTTTCTCTCAGTTTGTGTCTTGTCTTCTTATTCTTTTGACAGTGTCTATAGCAGAGTAGCTTGATCCAAGATATATTGACTTACTCCATTTTCTTGATGGTATGGTTTCTTGACAGCCTTCACCTTTTGCTATGCTGCTAAGTCGCTTCAGTTGTGTCCGACTCTGTGCAACCCCATAGACGGCAGCCCACCAGGCTCCCTCGTCTCTGGGATTCTCCAAGCAAGAACACTGGAGTGAGTTGCCATTGCCTTCTCCGACCTTTTGCTACATATATTAGCAAATTATGTTTGCTGTGTATATGTGTGTGTGTATATATATATAAATAAACACAATGTGTGTGTGTGTCAGAGAAGGCAATGGCACCCCACTCCAGTACTCTTGCCTGGAAAATCCCATGGATGGAGGAGCCTGGTGGGCTACACAGTCCATGGGGTCGCTAAGAGTCGGACACGACTGAGCGACTTCACTTTCACTTTTCACTTTCATGCACGGGAGAAGGAAATGGCAACCCACTCCAGTGTTCTTGCTTGGAGAATCCTAGAGACAGGGGAGCCTGGTGGGCTGCCATCTATGGGGTCACACAGAGTCGGACACGACTGACATGACTTAGCAGCAGCAGTAGCAGCAGCAAGGAATATATATATGTATGTGCGTGCATGCTATGTAGCTTCAGTAATGTCCATCTTTTTGTGATCCCATGGACTGTACCCTTTCCAGCTCCTCTGTCCATGAGATTCTCCAGGCAAGAATACTAGAGTGGGTTGCTGTGCCCTCCTCCAGGGAATCTTTCAACCCAGGGCTCGAACCAATTCACATCTCCATTGACAAAAGTGTTCTTTACCTCTAGCATCACCTGGGAAGCCCTGCCATATGTGTGTGTGAGAGAGTACTACACATTATGTTATTTTATTTAATCCTTATTCCTGATAAGTCAGTTTAAAATTCTTCTTCCCCTTATCATTTATAACGCAATGTCACATTTCTTTCTCTGTTTTCTTTAAAATATTTACTGCTATCCACCTGCTTTTCTTTATATCAACCCCCACGAGGGCAAGGGTTTTTGGTTCTCTTGTATACAGAAGCATGCTTCCACATTTGAACAGTCATTACGTACTTGTTGGATTAGTAAATGCAGAGACAGTTTTTCAAATTCATATGCTATTATATCATTTTATGAGAGGTGTCCTTTTGTTTTTGTCCTCTGAAATTTTGATGTACCATTTTTATAATCTAAATATAAGACAAATCTTACTATATTAAAATTTCACTGGTGATATACTAACAATTACAAATATTACATTTTTATTACAACACAAACATCATTTGCATTTATTTAACAAATATATTATGCAAGGAAGTAGAGAGTGGTCAAGAGGACTTATGGGGAGGTTGTAATATAATCAAGCATATTACCTGTCATTAAGAAGCAAAGTAAATGTAGAGAAATAATAATGTATTACATATAAATAATTAGAATGTAAGACAAAAAAATTGTATCATAATCCAATGATGCATACAAGTAATGGCCTTCAGACATAAAAGTCTTTGTTTCCACACATGATTTGTGCTTGATAAATTCCACTAAAATATGTGCTTGCTAAATAAATAGATTGCACTTTATAGTTCTCACTGTTTGACAGTTTTAAATTTAAATGCAAGTGAAAACTCTACAGGGTTTACAGAGATTAACAGAATTAAAGTAACTTTCATTCTGTTTCTTAATGTTTATAATTGTTGTGTTTTTACTTATTTTGAGCCTAGTCTTTATGTTTAAGAATATTAGTATCATTGTGCAAACAGCAAGCTTAATCATCCTAAATGGGCCCAGTGTGTTCTCGAAAATGAGCACAGTTAGTTGAGTCCAGAGTTCCTTGACTGACTACCTAACTGGAAGTGATTTGAATTAACTTCTGTATAGAAAATGACATTTCTTGTAGGATAAGTAAAAAGTGTTATTGTGAAGCTGTACACTCTCTAATAAGCTTACTTAATCAAAATATATGGTATAACAGAAATCAAATTGAAAAGACCTGTAAGAGAAGTGCCATTTATTCTGAAACACAGGATGAACTTAGGCTTGACAATAATGTTCAAAAGGTGAGTATTTTGACTTTTGTCCCCTAACCTCACTGTCCTTAGTGTATAATCTTTCAGCCTACATGTTTGTTCAGCAATGATCTAATTTCCATGGCTAGGGAAAATTAGTCCCTGGCAATGCAGAAACACATCAATTCATGATTTTGACAGATTTCAATAACTCCAGGGAAGGATAGAGTTGCCTGTTATTGACATTATCATTAGTCATTCTGAAATGACTAGCCAAAGGTGTCATTATCTAAGACTACACAAATAGATCAGCAAGCTGTGATCTTTCCTAAATCAAATTGCATGTAACACACACTCATAATACCATGCCATTCTGTTTCCTGTCTCTATCCTGGCTACCGTAGTTGGCAAATTTCAACTATTTACCTTGTTCATGTTATTTTCCAGGCAACACTTATATACCTGGGTTCAAGATTTTGGAAATTTTTCCATTTTTGTCTTTTAGCGCTTTCATTTATTTGTAGTATGCATTTGACCATAGATTTGCTGTATATATATTTCATGAAGAATCTTGTTTCAGTGCTTTGCACTATTCAAAGGGAAAATAATGGTTCTCATCCGTCATTAAGGAGATTTAAGTATATGTGAAGTGACGAAAGTGAAAGAGGAGAGTGAAAAAGTTGGCTTAAAGCTCAACATTCAGAAAACGAAGATCATGGCATCTGGTCCCATCACTTCATGGGAAATAGATGGGGAAAATGTGGAAACACTGGCAGGCTTTATTTTGTTGGGCTCCAAAATCACTGCAGATGGTGATTGCTGCCATGAAATTAGAAGACGCTTACTCCTTAGAAGAAAAGTTATGACCAACCTAGATAGCATATTGAAAAGCAGAGACATTACTTTGCCAACAGAGGTCCGTCTAGTCAAGGCTGTGGTTTTTCCAGTAGCCATGTATGGATGTGAAAGTTTGACTGTGAAAAGAGCTGAGTGCTGAAGAATTGATGCTTTTGAACTCTGGTGTTGGAGAAGACTCTTGAGAGTCCCTTGGACTGCAAGGAGATCCAACCAGTCCATTCTGAAGGAGATCAGTCCTGGGTGTTCTTTGGAAGGAATGATGCTAAAGCTGAAGCTCCAGTGCTTTGGCCACCTCATGTGAAGAGTTGACTCATTGGAAAATACTCTGATGTTTTGAGGGATTGAGGGCAGGAAGAGAAGGGGACGACAGAGGATGAGATGACTGGATGGCATCACGGACTCGATGGACGTGAGTCTGAGTGAACTCCGGGATTTGGTGATGGACAGGGAGGCCTGCCGTGCTGCGATTCATGGGGTCTCAAAGAGTCGGACATGACTGAGCAACTGAACTGAACTGAACTGAACTGAAGTGAACTATATTTACATACAATAATATAATTCCATATGGACAGTCATAAAATCCACAAGAAAAGTACGAACTGATATGGATGTTCAGATAAAAAAGAGAAAATTCTTGAAATACACAATGTTTGAGGAAAAAAAATTTTATAATTTGACTGTAGCCTGGAAGGGAGCTTCAAAACCAATTGATTATTGCCCTTTTATTACCTTTAAACTTTGGTGGAAAAATTTTGAGGGTTAGTATATTAAAATTACTCAGAAGTATAGAAATCAATGAGTGGAATGTAACAATTTTGTTTTCATGATATGGAATCTTGATTATTGTACCTTTTAGAAGTTTATATATAGGAAAAGAAGCAACATAATTTGTTTGGAAGCTGTACTGATTCATGGGTTTAAGTCACTTTTATATGTATTGGCATGTGTGTATGTATATGTGCTTAATCATGTCTGACTGTAGCCCACCATGCTCCTCTGTCCATGGGGTTTTCCCAGCAAGAATTCAAGAGCAGGTTTCCACTTTCTACTCTAGGGAATCTTTCCAACCCAGTGATCCAACCCATGTCTCTTGCATCTCCTACATTGGCAGGCAAATTCTTTACCACTGACACTTGGAAAGCCCATATATATTGGCAATGCATTTAAAAATATTAGAAATAGCAATTTATCACTAATAATAAACCCAGTGAGGACTACTACAACTATTCAGTTTTATGTGACTTGCTTTTTAATTTTTAAATGTTCAGTTCAGTTCAGTTGCTCAGTCATGTCGGACTCTTTGTGATCCCATGAATCGCAGCACGCAAGGCCTCCCTGTCCATCACCAACTCCCGGAGTTCACTCAGACTCATGCCCATCAAGTCAGTGATGCCATCCAGCCATTTCATCCTCTGTCGTCCCCTTCTCCTCCTGCCCTCAATCTTTCCCAGCATCAGAGTCTTTTCCAATGAGTCAACTCTTTGCATGAGGTGGCCAAAGTACTGGAGTTTCAGCTTTAGCATCATTCCTTCCAAAGAAATCCCAGGGCTGATCTCCTTCAGAATGGACTGGTTGGATCTCCTTGCAATCCAAGGGACTCCCAAGAGTCTTCTCCAACACCACAGTTCAAAAGCATCAATTCTTTGGCACTCAGCCTTCTTCACAGTCCAACTCTCACATCCATACATGACCACAGGAAAAACCATAGCTTTGACTGGGCGGACCTTAGTCGGCAAAGTAATGTCTTTGCTTTTCAATATGCTATCTAGGTTGGTCATAACTTTTCTTCCAAGAAGTAAGCGTCTTTTAATTTCATGGCTGCAATCACCATCTGCAGTCATTTTGGAACCCCCCAAAATAAAGTCTGACACTGTTTCCACTGTTTCCCCATCTATTTCCCATGAAGTGATGGGACCGGATGCCATGATCTTCATTTTCTGAATGCTGAGCTTTAGGCCAACTTTTTCACTCTCCACTTTCACTTTCATCAAGTGAAGACCTTCCTCTTCACTTTCTGCCGTAAGGGTGTTGTCATCTGCATATCTGAGGTTATTGGTATTTCTCCTGGCAATCTTGATTCCAGCTTGTGTTTCTTCCAGTCCACTGTTTCTCATGATGTACTCTGCATATAAGTTAAATAAGCAGAGTGACAATATACAGCCTTGATGTACTCCTTTCCCTGTTTGGAACCAGTCTGTTGTTCCATGTCCAGTTCTAACTGCTGCTTCCTGACCTGTATACACATTTCTCAAGAGGCAGGTCAGGTGGTCTGGTATTCCCATCTCTTTCAGAATTTTCCACAGTTCATTGTGATCGACACAGTCAAAGGCTTTGTCATAGTCAATAAAGCATAAATAGATGTTTTTCTGGAACTCTCTTGCTTTTTCCATGATCCAGCAGATGTTGGCAATTTGATCTCTGGTTCCTCTGCCTTTTCTAAAACCAGCTTGAACATCAGGAAGTTCACGGTTCACGTATTGCTGAAGCCTGGCTTGGAGAATTTTGAGCATTACTTTACTAGCATGTGAGATGAGTGCAATTGTGCGGTAGTTTGATCATTCTTTGGCATTGCCTTTCTTTGGAATTGGAATGAAAACTGACCTTTTCCAGTCCTGTGGCCACTCCTGAGTTTTCCAAATTTTAAATGTTACTTTCTTCAAATATCTTTTTATATTGATGTCTACCTTCTAACAAAGGTTTATTTCTCTCCCACCTCTCCAGCATTTCTTCTTGTTTGTTTTCCTGGATTTTCTTATATTCCAAATATACAGAAAGCCCTGAGTTTGCTAGCCTCAGCACTCTCTTCTTGCTCCCAACACTCTGTAGGTACTTGAATTGATTTTAGTATTTTTGATCACTATTGATGTTGATAACTCCTAAATCTCAGTTCTAACATAGACTTCACTCTTGAGTTTTATGCTTGAGTGTCTGTTCAAATGGACCTCATGGATCTCAAGCTCAATATGTCTTAAAAGAAAATCATATTTAAAATGCATTTTTGAACTGACAAATAGTGATTTTAAATGTTGTGTTAGTTTCTCATGTACAGAAAATTGATTCAGATATTATATATACATATATATATGTATGCATAATATGTACATAGGTACTGCTGCTGCTAAGTCGCTTCAGTCATGTCCAACTCTGTGCGACCCCATAGACGGCAGCCCACCAGACTCCACTGTCCCTGGGATTCTCCAGGCAAGAACACTGGAGTGGGTTGTCATTTCCTTCTCCAGTTCATAGGCACATATATATAATTTTCCATGCTTTTTTCCATTGTGGTTTATTACAGGATATTGAATTTAGTTCCCCGAGCCATACTGTTCCCTGTGCTGCTTATCTATTTTATATATAATAATTTTTATCTGTTAATCCCAAATTTCTAATTTATTCTTTCCCCACCCTCTTTCCTCTCTCAATCTGTTTCTGTTTAGTACATAAGTTCCTTTGTATCATATTTTAGATTTCACATATAAATGATATCATATGATATTTTTCTTTCTCCTTCTGACTTACGTCACTTGGTATAATAATTTCTAGGTCCACCTCTGTTGTTGCAAATGACATTATTACATTATTTTTTATGGCTGAGTGGTATTCTGCTATATGTGTGTGTGTATGTGTGTTTATATATACATATCAGTTCAGTTCAGTCGCTGAGTTGTGTCTCTTTGCAACCCCATGAATTGCAGCATGCCAAGCCTCCCTGTCCATCACCAACTCCTGGAGTTAACGTAAACTTTTGTTCATCGAGTCAGTGATGCCATCCAGCCATCTCATCCTCTATCACTCCCTTCTCCTCCTGCTCCCAATCCCTCCAAACATCAGAGTCTTTTCCAATGAGTCAGCTCTTTGCATGAGGTGACTAAAGTACTGGAGTTTCAGCTTTAGCATCAGTCCTTCCTAAGAACATTCAGGACTGATCTCCTTTAGAAGGGACTGGTTGTATCTCCTTGCAGACCAAGGGACTCTCAAGAGTCTTCCCCAACACCACAGTTCAAAAGCATCAATTCTTCGGCGCTCAGCCTTCTTCACAGTCAAACTCTCACATCCATACATGACCACTGGAAAAACCATAGCCATGACTAGACGGACCTTTGTTGGCAAAATAATGTCTCTGCTTTTGAATATGCTATCTAGGTTGGTCATAACTTTCCTTCCAAGGAGTAAACGTCTTTTAATTTCATGGCTGCAATCACCATCTGGAGTCATTTTGGAGCCCAAAAAGAGAAGTCTGACACTGTTTCCACTGATTGCCGATCTATTTGCCATGAAGTGACAGGATTGCATACCACAATCTTAGTTTTCTGAATGTTGAGCTTTAAGCTGACTTTTGCACTCTCCTCTTTCACTTTCATCAACAGACTTTTTAGTTCCTCTTCACTTTCTGCCATAAGGGTGGTATCATCTGCATATCTGAGGTTACTGATATTTCTTCCGGCAATCTTGATTCCAGCTTGTGCTTCTTCCGGCACAGCGTTTCTCATGATGTACTATGCATAGAAGTTAAATAAACAGGGTGACAATGTACAGCCTTGATGTACTCCTTTTCCTATTTGGAGCCAGTCTGTTGTTCCATGTCCAGTTCTAACTGTTGCTTCCTGACCTGTATACAGATTTTTCAAGAGGCAGGTCAGGTGATCTGGTATTCACATCTCTTTCATAATTTTCCACAGTTTATTGTGATCCACACAGTCAAAGGCTTTGTCATAGTCAATAAAGCAGAAATAGATGTTTTCTTGAACTCTCTGGCTTTTTCCATGATCCAGTGGATGTTGGCAATTTAATTTCTGATTCCTCTGCCTTTTCTAAACCAGCTTGACCATCTGGAAGTTCACGGTTCATGTATTGCTGAATCCTGGCTTGGAGAATTTTGAGCATTACTTAATTAGCTTGTGAGATGAGTGCAATTGTGCAGTAGTTTGAGCATTCTTTGGCATTGCCTTTCTTTGGGATTGGAAGGAAAACTGAACTTTTCCAGTACTGTGGCCACTGCTGAGTTTTCCAAATTTGCTGGCATATTGAGTGCAGCACTTTCATAGCATCATCTTTCAGGATTTGAAAGAGCTCAACTGGAATTCCATCACCTCCACTAGCTTTGTTCGTAGTGATGCTTTCTAAGGCCCACTTGACTTCACATGCCAGGATGTCTGGCTCTAGGTGCGTGATCATACCATCGTGATTATCTTGGTCATGAAGCTCTTTTTTGTATAGTTCTTCTGTGTATTCTTGCCACCTCTTCTTAATATCTTCTGCTTCTGTTAGGTCCAGACCATTTCTGTCCTTTATCGAGCCCATCTTTGCATGAAATGTTCCCTTGGTATCTCTAATTTTCTTGAAGAGATCTCTAGTCTTTCCCATTCTGTTGTTTTCCTCTATTTCTTTGCATTGATCGCTGAGGAATGCTTTCTTATCTCTCCTTGCTATTCTTTGGATCTCCGCCTTCAGATGCTTATGTCTTTCCTTTTCACCTTTGCTTTTCGCTTCTCTTCTCTTCACAGAAGAGAAGGCCTCTTCTCATTTGTAAGGCCTCCCCAGACAGCCATTTTGCTTTTTTGCATTTCTTTTCCATGGGGATGGTCTTGATCCCTGTCTCCTGTACAATGTCACGAACCCCCATCCATCATTCATCAGGCACTCTATCTATCATATCTAGAGCCTTAAATCTATTTCTCACTTCCGCTAAGTCAAAGCTGAATGCTTTAGTGGTTTTCCCTACTTTCTTCAATTTAAGTCTTAATTTGGCAATTAGGATATATATATTGTATTATGTTGATATAAGTGTGTATACACACACACACACACAGACACGCACACACACACATCACTTGTTCCTTATCCATTTATCTGTCAATGGACATTTAGGTTGCATCCCTGCTTTACCTATTGTGGATAGTGCCTCTGTGAACATTGTGGTCGTGTATGTTTTCCAGTTAGATTTTTCTCCAGGTATATGCCCAGGGGTGGGCTTGCTGGATCTTAGGACATATGGAGAGGGTGTGAAGTAAAGGGAACCCTCCTGCACTGTTGGTGGGAATGAAAATTGGTGCAGTCACTATGGAATACAGGGTGGAGGTTCCTTTAAATACTAAAAACAGAGTTGCCATAAGAAACCTACTTTCTATACTTTATACATTTACTCCACCCACATAATTTTAAATCTCTGCTAATGGCCTCAGAATATTGTCAATGACCTAAACTAGAAATCAGAATTTAATCAAAAAAGCACCATCTCCTAATTTTCCACATTCACTTGCTCACTGTCATTGTTGATATTACCTGCCACATATGCTTTACATCAGTCTATCTCCAATGACACTGTATCTGGATAGTTACAAGGTGTGTGACTCTGTTACAATCGATGTTACATTCTCCTTCTTTCATTGTGGTAACCAAACAGTGTATTTACAATATAAATCTTATGTCATATCCATACCCATGCACAGTCTAAAACCACTGGGGATGATCCAGAGAAATGATATGGGGTGGGCGGTGGGAGGGGGATTCAGGATTGGAGCTTGTATACACCCCTGGTGGATTCATGTCAATGTATGGCAAAACCAATACAGTATTGTAAAGTAAAATAAAGTAAAAATAAAATAAAAATAAAATAAAACCATAAGGATATTTTTTTGGTGGGGGGATGGGAGGGCTTGGCACACAGAGTCCTCTAGGACCTAGTTCCAATCATAATCTATGCCTCCTCATTTCTTATATCTTGTGTCACAAATATACTGAATTATAGTTCAAGCAATTACCTGGATGCACTGTGTTTTGATATGCTATGTTATGTTACTGAGCTTTTCCTTTTGCCTGACACAGTCCATTTTCTCTTTATTTTTTCTAGCAAACTCCTACTTGTCATAGGGTAGTCTGTTCCCTGGAGACATCTACCTTAATTTTCCAGTCAGATTTCACTTCTTTTATTGCTCCCTTATGCCTACCTGCATATTATTCATTATGACTGTTGTGTCAGCAGAGGTTTCCCCAACATTTCTTTCCACAGAACTTAGTGCTATGTGTGTCTGGTGTACAGTATATTCTTATTTATAGTTTCTTAAGCTTTCCAGGTGGTGCTATTGGTAAGGAACCTGCCTGCCAGCGCCGGTGACTTAGGGAACACAAGTTTGATCCCTGGGTCAGGAAGATCCCCTGGAGAAGGGCATGGCAACCCACTCCAGTATTCTTGCCTAGAGAATCCCATGAACAGAAGAGCCTGGTGGGCTACAGTTCACAGGGTCGCAAAGAGTTGGACATGACTTAAGTGACTTGCATGCACACATGCTTCCAAGCATATGAATGATTAATTTAATGGTTCTTTTTTCTTAATAAAATAAGTTAGTAAAACATCTTTGAGATCTAATCAGGACTACTTCCTCTAGAGAGAAAGCAAAAAGCAAATGGCTGAGTTGATGTAACTAAGCCAAATCAGGTTTCTCTTTAGAAAAAGGAAAGGTGATAAAGAGAACAGTGAAAAGACAATTAATAGTATCTGCCACAATGGCATCATTTTCATGATGACTCCTAAGTGATATTGAATATTTATGACATTAAAATTATAGGAAAGGTGAGACACCACTTTTATTACATATATACATATATAAGTGTATATGCAATACATATCTGTTGGGTGTTCTTATATTTTATAATATATCATAAAATATTCTTTCAGATGTATGTCAGCTGTCTCCCACTACTAGAGAAAATAGACTTCTAAATAAAGAGAATGTGGGGAGGAGGCAAGCAGTAATATTCTGGTGGTGATTTAGCGGCTGAGCCAGCTGATGCTCAACTATTCATCGAGAGAACAACTCTTGAAGAGGGTTATGAATTAGGCTGGCTGAAACTCAACAAATCTAGAGAAAAACAACAACAACAACAACACAGATTTAGCCAAGAGGAAGTAAAGGACTGAGCACTGTTAAAGACTTAATGAAACAGATGGCTCATTGTTCTACAGTGGAGCCACTACAATCAAGTCTGTTGTTAACCCATTTTAACGACTTATGTATTGATGTTTCAAAAGTAGGCTGTAGTCCTAGAGAATCTATCAAGCAGTGACCGTTTTTGTCCTGAGCAGTTGACTGATAGTGATGAACAGACCCTACTTAGAAGAGTAATGTGCAAGGAGCTCTGTGTTTATTTTATTTAATCTGAGATACTTTAATTTCTATCTTGGATAAATTTCTTGGTACAAGATTATAAAAACAGAGTGGAAAAATATATTAATTAGTGGTCACCAGTTTCCATGGTGGTAAAGTTGAAATAGCTGCAAATTATGATATCTTTAATGTTTGAGAATAAACAGTGTTATTCAATGTTATAAAGTGTTACATCATTTTATAATTCATTTATCATATAAATACTAGCAAGCATAGTTTGGCCAGACCAACTTCCACCTTAGGCTCTATTCACAGGGAGGTATATCTCTCTGTTTGGTTAAGATCAGGATGACATTTACATGCTACAATTAGAAACTTATTGACAGGTTAGTGTGCTCCAGAATATTTTGCTGTGTTTTGAATCTTTCTTTTCACCAACCTTATAATTTTAATTGTTTTTAAAATGAGTTTTATAATAATAATACATTGTTGAATAATTGATATTAAATATAATATTTATGTATTCATTCAGCCAATTTTTTTTCTGAAATGGATGATAGAGTCAAGCACAAACCCCTTTCTTTGCCATGAATATCAAATGCAATTCTTTTCTGTTATATAATAACCCAAAATAATTGATTTCATTTGTGCCTTTTAATGAAAAGGAACAGTGTCTTGAGGATGTGGAGTTCTGATCAAGTGTTGATGTTTGGGGCTGCTTCCCTTGTCACTGATCTATAACTTTTTTTTCTTGCCCAGCGTTTTCTGGAAGAGGCCATCTGTACTCATTATTTGCACTTTCACAAGTGCCATTCTTTATTCTGAACACTCTTGATTTTGCCTCAGCCACTGTTTTGAATTTATCTTACTTAGTTCTTCAATTTATTTAATTGCCAAAAACAAATGTTTCTTTTCAGATGCTATCAGCTTGAAATCTCTGATACATTCCTATTAGTCCCTGGCTTTTTGTATCTTTTCAAGTGAGAAGTGCTGTATCCCCCTTTAAAGACTCCACTTCTCACCTTCCCTGAGCCAGCCATTCAGGTGGTTTATCAGGTTCAGATCTCCAGTCTTTGAGGTCCAGCATCACTGCTGTGAATCTGGTTTTCATTTTATATTATTTTTTTGTATGAGTCCTAAAGAGTCATGTACCTACTAAGTTCCAGCTTCCTAAAGTGTTTTATTTGTCTAAGAGGCTCAGACCCCTGTTCTGATTCCCCTAGTTGGAGGTTTTTGGGATTAGCATTCTAAATATACATCTTGCCATTAGTACTAGTGGTAAAGAATCTACCTGCAAATACAGGATGTGCAATGGTGCAGTTCAATGCCTGAGGAGGGAAGATCGCCTGAAGAAGGAAATGACAACCTGCTCCAGTATTCGTGCCTGAGGAATCCCATGGATAGAGGAGTATGGTGGGTTACAGTTTATGGGGCTGCAATGAGTCAGACACAACTGAGAACACACACACACACACACAGCCTTTATGTTAATCTACAGAAGAATCCCTTTGGAGTATCTTTTTCATAATGCATATCCATGAGCCCTTCTGAATTGGTAGTCTGAAAACGGTAAGGCCAATAAATACATAAATTTTAACAATTGTCTTAAAGTGATTGTGATTTGCCTGTCTTGGAAGGTACTCGGAAAACAAACAAGTTGGCAATCAGACATTAACTAGATCGCTTTTTTAAAAGCATTTCTAGTTGCTCATTAGTGACCATCACCTACCATCTTTATTTCTTGCTGTGTCCCTGATTTGAAAGCAAGTGATTTCTCATGTTAAAATGTCAAAATCAAACTGGTTGCCATTTTGTTAACTCTTGTCTCATTTTATTGCATTGTATAAAGTATTCTGAGCTGTGGTTGTCTGACCACAAGTGGATTGAACAACAAGGGTATTAATTAACCTTCTTGACAAAATGTCCAGGGGTTGCTGTATTAGGGTTAGTTTGGTGACTCAGTACTGTTACTGAGGACTCAGGTTCTTCATCTTTTTTTTTGCTATTTCATCACACGTATGCTAATCATAACACAGAAGTGGCCACAGAACTGGAAAAAGGCAATTTTCATTCCAGTGTCAAAGAAAGTTAATGCCAAAAACATTCTAACTACCACACAATTGCATTCATCTCACATGTTAGCAAAGTAATGCTCAAAATTCTCCAACCCAGGCTTCAACAGGACATAAACCATGAAATTCCAGATGGTCAAGCTGGATTTAGAAAAGGCAGAGGAACCAGAGATCAAATGCGAACATTTGTTGGATCATCAAAAAAGCAAGAGAGTTCCAGAAAAGCATCTACTTCTGCTTAATTGACTACACCGAAGCCTTGACTGTGTGGATCACAACAAATTGTGGACAATTCTTAAAGAGATGAGAATACCAAACCACCTTACCTGCCTCCTGATAACTCTGTATGCAGGTTAGGAAGCAACCGTTAGAACTGGACATGGAACAACAGACTGGCTCCAAATCAGGAAAGGAGTACATCAAGGCTGTATATTGTAACCCTTCTTATTTAACTTATATGCAAAGTACATTATGAGAAATGCGAGGCTGGATGAATCACAAGCTGGAATCATGATTGAGGGGAGAAATATCAATAACCTCAGATATGCAGATGACACCACCCTTATGGCAGAAAGTGAAGAGGAGCTAAAAAGCCTCTTGGTGAATGTTTAAGAGGAGAGTGAAAAAGTTAGTTTACAACTCAACAATCAGAAAACTAAGGTCATGGCATCTGGCCCTATGACTTCCTGGCAAATAGATGGGGAAACAATGGAAACAGTGACAGACCATATTTTGGGGGGCTCCAAAATCACTGCAGATGGTCACTGCAGCCATGAAATTAAAAGACACTTACTCCTTGGAAGAAAATCTATGACCAACCTAGACAGCATATTAAAAAGCAGAGACATTACTTTGCCAACAAAGGTCTCTCAAGTCAAAGCTATGATTTTTCCAGTAGTCACATATGGATGTGAGAGTTGGACCATAAAGAAAGCTGAGCACAGAAGAATTGATGCTTTTGAACTGTGGAGAAGACTCTTAAGAGTCCCCTGGACTGCAGGGAGATCAAACCAGTCAATCCTAAAGCAAATCAGTCTGAATATTCATTGGAATATTTGCTGAAGCTGAAACTCCAATACTTTTGCCACCTGATGTGAAGTACTGACTCACTGGAAAAGACTCTGATGCTGGGAAAGATTGAAGGCAGAAAGAGAAGGGGACGGCAGAGGAAAAGATGGTTGGATGGCATCACCAACTCAATGGACATGGGTTTGAGCAAGCTTCAGCAGTTGATGATGGACACGGAAGCCTGGCAGTGCTGTAGTCCATGAAGTCACATAATTGGACATGACTGAGCGACTGAACTGAACTTATGCTGATACTTATTTTCAAGCCTTTAAAGGTATAAGACAGGAAGTCACACATAGTTAAAACAGCTATCAGCTTTGGGGATTATGTGCTCTATCATGTCTATAGGCAGGAAAAAGGAGAGGAGCGTTTTCACCATGTTGCTCTTTATTTTTATATAGGAGACTTCTTTTTTTTTTAGAAACATCCCAGTGGACTGCTTCATATGTCAGTGTCCCAAAGCAGTCTTATCTGTTCATCCCGATGTGTATCTTGTATTGTCTCTCTTTAACTACATATATAAAAGTACTCCCTATAAAATAAAAATCTGTAAGAGCTCACAATGAGGTGCTCTATATTTTCTGGAGGTTAATTTTCAAGGGAAAAATTCACACCATATTTGTGCATATATAAGAATTTATCTCACTTAATAACTGTAGCATCTCAGAGTTGGGTACTGTGAACTCTAGAAATAGAGAAGAGAGGGTAGATTTCTGCTGTGGGAATTCAGAATTCTTTAGGAAAGTGGTAGGAAGGTTAGGTGTATCAGTGATTTGGATAAAGTAAATGATGGTTGGGTCATTCCAGGTTGAAAGAGCAAGGTAGTTGAAAGCTTGGCTTTAGAGAGGAGTGCAGGCTAAGAGTGGAAGAAATGGAGCTTTGTTTATTAACACTAGTATTTCTGGTTTGTGCAGAACCTCAATATTAAAAAACCTTGAAAATGAACATGATTTTCTGATGCAAGACTTAGTTGTCTTGGTAAGAAGATTGGTTTTTAATCCATAGTAAAGAGACTCTACAAATCTCTATAACATTAGGATAATTGTGTTTCTATCATATGTCTGCTGTTTGCCCATAGATTACACATTTAATCATCATATTAAACCTGAGGGAGACTTATTATTTTCATTTTACAGATGAGGAAAATCCAATATTATAGCAATAAAATAATATCTGCAAGTGACACTGAAATAGACCCCAAAATCTTTCTCATGATTCAACTGTTTTCTGTCTCTGCTTTAACAAGATAACAGTGTGGAGAACAGTTTGGAGAGGGGAGAGATTAAAAGAGGAGCAGGGAGCCTACCTGGGAAAGTATTGAAATAGCCTACATTAGGGGCAATGAGAGTGTTAATGCAAAATAAGGAGTGAGCATAAGGGAATTTTATACCTTTAATTACTAGAGATGAACAATTTATTTGCTGTTAAATTTATTTTGAAGAATATTGGAAAATATTGGTGATAAGAGATATTTGATCATTTAATTTCTGTCTGATGAGAAATGTACAAGATTATTAACCCCAATATTAACTGCATTTAAAATTGTTAAATAGACCTACTACTTAGTCACATTAAAAACACAGTGATAGGCAGTGTAATAACATCAATAAACAGTTTATTTCAAAAAGTCATTTCATCCAAAGAACTCAAAATTATCACAAACATTAATTACATTGAAAAGTCTCTCAGGTTTAGATTCATTTGGTTTAGATTCATTTGGGTAAACTTCTCTGATAGAATCACCTACAGATAATGGTGTTGAATAACAATATACTTGATAATTAAAGCATAAAACATAACATAAATCTTGATAAAAGAGGATATTAATAGGAAATTTTATTTTATGTTGTTTTGCTTTTTTACTGTTTACACAATCTTCATAAACCATTCTCTAAATCACAGTAAAATTTTCAGAAAAACACATGACAGGGATCAGAGGAAAATTTTCTCTGTAGATAATGAATTGTCAACTTTGATCCCCTCCTTTGCACATCCATTTCCATGGCCCTAGTAGATGTCCTAAAAATGTGTTGTTAACAAGGTCATAGCCAAGTCCATAGATGTATGTAGAGAATGAAATCCATTGATGTTACTTCCTGGGTAAATGAGTTGATATTTGTGGCTCTAGGTTGAAAAAAAATGTACATTTCTCACTTTGTCATTAGGAATCTTACATTCCAGCCAAAAATAATCAAATTGCTCATGAGAGCAATTTCAGGAAGGGTGACACAGGAAGACAAAACACAGAAGGGTGAAGTTGCCAGTGTAGTTGGAAAGTGTTTTGCTTCTCCAAAAAAAAAAAAAAAAAAAAATTAGTTTTAAGCTTTTGTATGTTCTAGTATTGAACTGTTTAACTTGAAAAGTAAAACAATGTCAGAGAAAATATTTTTGATATTTTTCCAGTTTAACTATATATCTGCTAGTTAAACTAGCTTCCTTGTGGCTCAGCTGGTAAAGAATCCTCCTGCAATGCGGGAGACCTGGATTTGATCCCTGGGTTGGGAAGATCTGGAGAAGGGAAAGGCTACCCACTCCAGTATTCTGGCCTCAGGAATTCAATGGACTGTATAGTTCATGGGGTCGCAAAGAGTTGGACACAACTGAGCAAGCTTCACTTGACTGCTAGTTATCAGTTTCCAGCCTAATGAAATTTTTTCAAGAAAAGGAATGAGACAGACTGAAGAATCAAAGCTTATACTTGTTTGTAGGAGGAAAAATCAACACTAGGAGATAGTTTGTAATCCTGTGAAATGGACCTTCTATCTGTGAAATGGAGAAAAGAGAGAATACTAGAATTTGCTGCCCTCCTCACATGCACTGCAAATTGTACAAGAGATCTTTTTTGTTTTTATTGGTGTATAATTGCTTTACAAAGCTCTGTTAGTTTCTGCTGTGCAATAAAATGAATTAACTGTATGTATACCTATACCCCCTCCCTCTTGGACCTCCCTTTCACCCATCCCCATCCCACCCATCTAGGTGGTGGTACATATATACAGCAACTAAAAGGAATGAAATACAGTCATTTATAGAGATGTGGATGGACCCAGAGTCTGTCATATAATGCAAAGTTAAGTCAGAAAGTGAAAAACAAATATCATATATTAACATATATGTGGAATCTATAAAAATGGTACAGATTAACCTATTTCAAGGGCAGGAATAGAGATGCAGATGCACAAGAGATCTTTCTCTTTTTAGTCAAAGGTGATTGGGCCAAGGATGGACACGGGAATTCGAAACTTGCATAAAATATCTCAAATGAATTGAAAATTTGAAGTGAGAGGCATGGAAATTATAAACAACACATAATAGGGAAAGAAGAACTTGAACAGTGCTATTCAGTAGAACTTTTTGGAATGATAGAAATGTGGCTAAAAAGACAGAATAACTGAATTTTTTACATTATTTAATTGATTCTAATTTAAATAGTCATATGTGGCTAGTGACTACTTTCGATGACAGCAAAGTTCTGGAAGGTCATGGTAGTGATCAGACAATTAGCTCTGTTGGCCTAAATATACGTTGAGTAAAGGGGATCAACTGAAGGAGAATACTACTAATATGGAAAAAAAAAAAAAATAGAGAAGAGAAAGTCCATATAGTGCTGTGGAGACTGAGAACATAGTTTTCTGAGTTTTAGTTCCAGTTTGCATGGGACCCAGGTCTTCTTTGCTCAGCCATCAAATTTGGTAAGAAATCTGTTCTCTTCCAGTAAAGCTCATAAATACTTTGAATTAATTTAAGTGAATTATTTTCAAACAAACTTGATTTAGTGAGATAATCACACATCAAAAGGTAAAATGTCTCCAGAATCCCAGGGAAATCACAGAAAACAGTCACAGCCCAGCAATTCCTACATGGATCTATGGAGCTATCTGTTTTACTCCCAGTATGATGTAGTAGACAGAACTTGAATTTACAAGATGTATAGATATGGGCTGATATTTTAGCTCAGTTGCTAAGTTATATGAAATTGAGAAAATATTTCAGTGTCTGCTAATGTCACTTTATCATCTCTAAAATGAGGTGAAAAACAGTCAATAATAATAACAGGGAATTGACTCTTAGATCTGATCATGTATGTTCAGAATCTGTGGTAGTGAGTGGCACACAGAAGCTAGTTTACATTGTCCCTCTTACCTGCTGCCCATGCTAAGCTGGTAAACCATGTGTTGAGATGAGGTCACTGGTCACAGTACTTTGCACACATATTGTCATCTTTGTAAAGGAAAACAAAAGGAAATGAGGTCATTTTTAATGTTTGTATTGTAGAAAATAACTTAAAATTTGGAAGCTGTGTATGAAAATCTCCACATAGCATTTTGATAATTAATAATGACAGGTAGTATCACTGAAACATTGAAACAAGATGTCATAATTAACTTAAAATTATCTAAAAGATTCCACAGCAGAGCTAAAAATATGTTCCTGATGCATTGCTATCTCCTTACCTAAACTTTGGTGAAACTAAGTAATTTCATGAAAGAGAAATACCCATATAAAGAAACATATCTTCCTTAGGCAAGATACAATCTTCCTGAAAATGAAACGAATCACATTAGAAATTATAATGTGTTACTTTCATTCCAGTCTTAAGCATGGTTGAAACAACAACAGAAATTCCAATTTCTACAAAAATGTTCTCTAGGCTATCATTTGCATACAATTGCAATGTATATGTAATATGTATAGCAAATAAATGTTTGACTGTCAAGATGGGAAATGGAAATTCTAACTATATCCCTGCTTATACATTGGTCATAATATCAATTAGATGAATGAAATGTAGTTTATATCTTTTAAGAGTTTTATATAAGTAACCTATACTAGATAAGTAAGCTACACTCTCACAATCAGTTATTTTAATAACTAGCCTAGTGTGGCTGGGTCTGACTCTATTACTTTTACTCAAGGCACCGCTACCTTGTTTTGATATGGAACATTAGATTAGGTGTTTTCAGGTTTGTTTAATAGTAGCAGTTTCTGCACTGATTTGTTAAATGCATTTAATTTTTTTATATGTGTTGAAGCTAAACAAGTCATAATTAAAAAGGCAAGCTGGTCATTGTTTTTCATTGAAATAAAAACATACATAGCATATAGCATGTATTTAGCATGTAGACTTGATTCTGGGTCTATAATAACAGAATTAAAAGGAAAGCATATATGTGAGAGTCACCTGCACATCTCCCAGGCACCACAAAATCTTTGTGATTAAATAAGAATTGATTTTTCTTCTAAACTTCCCTCCTCCTCACTCTAGTATTCTTTAACTAGAAGCCATCACTTGTCTCATAGGAAGTAAGTAGAAATCATCTTCGGATTCTTTCTTTTTAACCTATAACTTCTCTGCCTCTAATCCAATAAACAACTAAGTCTGTTCTCTTTAAAAAATATTTTGTTTATTATTTTAATTTTTATTTCCTTGGGCTATACTGCATGGCTTGTGGAAACTTAGATCCTTGACCAGGAATTGAACATGTGCTCCCTGCAGTGCACGTCTTAACCACTGGACTGCCAGGGAAGACCCAACTCTGTTTTCTTTTTGATGTCTGTCAACTTCCTTCCTCTATCACCTCTGATTTTCACCTAGCTCAGGTTCTCACCATATCTCGCTTTAAATATTAAAATAATCACTTCAATCCATTCTCCATACTGCAGCTAGAATGGTTTTCATATAATGTAACTTCAGTACTCTTACTCTTCTGTCTACCAACAAACCTAGTACTGTAGCTACATACCATGGCTTCCTTGCTAATAATGGAACAAATGTTTACTTTCATATCTGGTCTTAGCTCCTTTGCCATTGAGCTCTGGATCTCTTGCCAGTTCAGAACATTTCTCTTTACCTTTAATAAGATTTAAAAGAATTCCCTTGATTCCATGTTTTCCTCTAAATACTTCTCTATTATTGTTGTCTTCTGTACTACAGGACATACTTTTGAGATTTGCATCTGACCTCATTTTATCCACTTCTTCACTCTTCACTCAGTTTCTTTCTCTAGACAACCTATTGAAATTGCTTTTGTCAATATAAAAAATAACTTTTTTGTTGTTGTTGCCAAGTCCATTAACACTTATCTGATTTTATCATATTTGACATCACAGCAGCATTATTCTTGCCTTACTTTTCTTTCTTAGATTTTGTCATCAACCAGTCCTGATTTTTCTTTTTTTTCACAACAAACTACTTAGTCTCTTTTGCAAGTTTCTTTCCCTAAACCTTTAAACTCAGGTATATGTTAGCATTATTCTTGCACTTTCTTCTCTCTATATCAACTCATTTCTTAGGAACTCTCATTTAATACCACATCTTTAAGTATCTTGTGGCCAAATTTAAATCCATAGTACTAGCATTCCCATGAACATCAGACATGTAGCCAACCACATTATCTGCAAAATAAATAAGGAGTATTTTAAACCTAACATATTCAAAATAGAACTTTGATTATACCATCTATTTCTATGATTTTCCCCATAACAGTTGATGATATCACTGATGACACAATTACTCATGTCAAAAACGTAGATATTTTTCTTGATTTCTCTTTCTCCATCGAGCTTACCAGTATGTCCCCCTGAATTATTTCATTTCCTTCATTTCCACTTCATGACTACAAGGTAAGGTAAGGCAAACACTGAAAAAATTGCATTTCATTAAAATTACAAATAAGTCACAAAGATAAGTCACAATGTGAGAAATTTTGGCCACATGTATAACTGACAAAGGACTCATGTATTGGGGTGAAGAATTCCTATCAATGGACATATGGAATTTGGATATATATAATAACATATTGCTTTGAAGCCTAAATATAATAATATCATAAATAATAACACTGATCACTTACTAGTACAGACAGTTTGTGTTCAGTTCAGTCACTCAGTCATGTCCAACTCTTTCTGACCCCGTGGACTGCAACACGCCAGGCTTCCCTGTCCATCACCAACTCCTGAAGCTTGCTCATATTCATGTCCATTGAGTTGGTGATGCCATCCAACCATCTCATTCTCTTGTCCCCTTTTTCTCCTGGTTCAATCCATCCCAGCATCAGGGTCTTTTTCAGTTTGTGTTACTTCAATATCATTTTTAGTATCACAGAGTTTCAACTGAAGTAGAGGTCACTATTATCTCATTTTTATAGATGGAAAAACTGGGTTTTGTGAAACGTAAGTAAATTAACCAAAATCATTTAGCTTGGACCTTGGATTTGCATTAGAAGGGGTCAAACTTTAGAACCAAAGGAGCCATTGGGCCCTGATACAGTTATGTGTGCTTTTAACTACTCTGGAACTATATGTTTCACAGAAATGGATTATCACATTTCCTGATTGACAGAATGACCAGATCAGTTAAAAAACTGGTAACTGAGTTTGATTTTTAAAATAACAATATCATTTGCTTTTCTCCTGCAGTGAGGCTGGCAACGTGACTTTTAAACACAAATGAGTCGAATTTCTCATTTATATTGGGATGTCCTCCATATTGGAATCTGGTCAGCTTTTGGTTCAGATTTTCACTGTATGTTCTAAAGGTGTAGACTATCGTGAGGACAACCTCAGGAAAATACCATGTTAAATTTTACATATATTGGGAATAAAATTCCAAGGGCTGATAATTTTTCCAGTTGACCTTCAATGTGAAGAAAATTAGAGTAAGGGACCAGACAGCTCTGCCATATTGTGAAAGGATAATACTAAAGAGGGAGAAAATGTAGATAATCTACAAAATATAAATCAGATGAAATGAGCATGGTGAGAGCGTCACCCATTCTGCCTCCATGGCATGCACACATTCACAGAGCCATAGAAGACACTTCTGTGCTGCCTGCGACTCTTATCTCAATGAGTGGCACCTTACAGTTGCCAAGGGCAAAATTCTGGGCACCTGTGTAGATTTACTTACTGTCTCAGCAACAAGTGCTCTACTCGCTAATTCCTTAGCCTCTGTCATGTAATTCAGGGCTTGATTATTATCACTATTTGCTGAACCCTCACAATACTCCTAATTGGTCTCCCTGATCACAGAATTTCTTTGTTTCAATTCATATGCTGGATTCTAGCCTCAGTGATCTATCTGAAATGATTATGTGGGAAGATACAGTCATAGATAATGATGATCAGTAAGGGAATGGGCAGAATAAGTTCCACTAAAGGAACATGGAACAACAGACTGGTTCCAAATAGGAAAAGGAGTACGTCAAGGCTGTATATTGTCACCCTGCTTATTTAACTTCTATGCAGAGTACATCATCAGAAACGCTGGACTGGAAGAAACACAATCTGGAATCAAGATTGCCGGGAGAAATCTCAATAACCTCAGATATGCAGATGACACCACCCTTATGGCAGAAAGTGAAGAGGAACTAAAAAGCTTCTTGATGAAAGTGGAAGTGGAGAGTGAAAAAGTTGGCTTAAAGCTCCACATTCCAAAAACGAAGACCATGGCATCTGGTCCCATCACTTCATCGGAAACAGATGGGGAAACAGTGGAAACAGTGGCAGACATTATTTTTTGGGCTCCAAAATGACTGCAGATGGTGATTACAGCCATGAAATTAAAAGACGCTAACTCCTTGGAAGGAAAGTTCTGACCAACCTAGACAACATATGCAAAAGCAAAGACATTACTTTGCCGACTAAGGTCCATCTAGTCAAAGCTATGGTTTTTCCTGTGGCCATGTATGGATGTCAGAGTTGGACTGTGAAGAAGGCTGAGTGCTGAAGAATTGATGCTTTTGAACTGTGGTGTTGGAGAAGACTCTTGAGAGTCCCTTGGACTGCAAGGAGATCCAACCAGTCCATTCTGAAGGAGATCAGCCCTGGAATTTCTTTGGAAGGAATGATGCTAAACCTGAAACTCCAGGACTTTGGCCACCTCATGCGAAGAGTTGACTCATTGGAAAAGATTCTGATGCTGGGAGGGATTGAGGGCAGGAGGAGAAGGGGATGACCGAGGATGAGATGGCTGGATGGCATCACTGACTGGATGGAGGTGAGTCTGAGTGAACTCCGTGAGATGGTGATAGACAGGGAGGCCTGGCGTGCTGCGATTCATGGGGTCACAAATAGTCGGACACGACTGAGCAACTGAAGTGAACTGAAAGGAATGTTTCCTAGAATGTGGGGAGGGAATGTGATCAAACTGCAGAAATGTAAGAAAAAAGCTCAGTTCCTGAAACTGAATTAAAAGGTCTATATTTAAGAACTAATGATTGAGGAGAGGGTTTAAGAATTGCTCTTGTACTGTTTCTTTAAAGAAAACTGTTTGGTGATACTACTAGATCAAAATAGGGAAAAAGAAATCCTCACATTGGACATTCATGTAAGTTACAGAATAATAGTTACAGAATCAAAAATCATAAGAACTATTTTGCTAAACTTTGCATCTCTCTCTCATTTCACCTTGATGACATTGCAAATATTTTAATACATTTGTACCTACTACTTTTAAATATTTTATCTTTAACTCAGTCACCTCACAAATACTATAATTTGTTATGAAAAGGTATGGTTGTATAAGGCATGACCTAATAAACAACATATCTTTAAGAAAATCACTTGCAATGTTTTTCTTGGGCACTATTAGATTAATCTACTTCCCTAGTGATATTTTTCATAAAAATATTCAGTTTAAAAATTAATAAAATTGCAATTGATATAATTTTTAAATTCAATAGTCTCTCTTTAAAATCTCTGAACATTTTTAACTTTGAATAGAAATTTTTACTTTCTAGTATAAGGCCGTCAGTACCTTGGCCATATCCTCTCAGAGTGCATAACCATTAAGTGGAATTCATAGGCCACTTTAAAGCATCTCTTAGACCTGAAAAGTAGTTGGCATAGTAACTGGTTTTAAAATTCGCAGTGGAATGATTCAGTTGCCCAGTATGTTGCTACAGAATGACTTTCAGATTAGCTTCAATTTTTTGCAGGCTGCCAACTTCATTCTCCCTATAGGCCCCCAACCTCTCACCTCTGAAAATATACTTTTGTGGTCAAAGCAGTTTTTCCTTTGAGGTAGATGTGGCTTCCAGTGAGTGCAGTAATCCTTCCTTTTGTACCATGGCCTAGTTCAGAGTATAAACTTCCGTCATATCTCAGAAGGAACTTGAGACACAGACTTATGTTTTGGGGTAGCATATAAATATGATGCATGCAGTATGAAGTGCTTCAGCCTTTAATGTGATCCATGTTCAGCCCTTTCATAATTTTGCTGCGTATACTTCATTGCATGTGATTAGAGCAGGGAAGCTTTTGCTGGCCCCATCCCTGAGCTCTCTACTCTCTCCTTGGTTATTTCCTCCTAAAACCAAGTATGATTACATTTTTCTCATTTTAAGTTCTTTTTAAATTTTTAAGTCTAAACCCCCACTCCCCTTCTCTGGTACTTAACATTTCTCCACACGCTGGTCTAATTTCCATTTGCTATAAGTATATACAAGATGGCAGAGTAGAAGGACATGCACTCATCTTCTCCTGGGAAAGTTCCAAAATTACAACTTGCTGCTGAACAACCATTGACAGGGGAATGTTGCATCCAAGGAGAGGCCCCAACAAAACTGTAGGAGTGGCAAAATCATGTTTAGAATCAGACCCCCAACCCACCAGAGACACTCGGAGGGCTCAGACAAACCTTGTGTGCACCAGGACCCAGAGACCCCAAAGAGACTGAGCCAGAACTGTGTTTGAGTGTCTTCTGTGATGGTAAGGATCAGCAGTGGCCTGCCTCAGGGGCAGAGGCTCTGGGTACAGCAGAACTAGGTATAGCATAAACGCTCTTGGAGGAGCTCACCATTAACCCCATCATAGAGCCCCCAGAACTTACACAGGACTGGGGGAACAGACTCTTGGAAGGCACAAACAAAATATTGTGCCTACCAGGACCCAGGAGAAAGGAGGAGCAGTGGCCCCACAAGAGACTGACCCAGACTTGCCCATGAGTTTCCAGGAGTCTCTGGTGGAGGCATGGGTTGGCAGTGGCCTGATACAGCCTTGGGACACT
This sequence comes from Capricornis sumatraensis, assembly GCF_032405125.1. Taxonomy (NCBI): domain Eukaryota; kingdom Metazoa; phylum Chordata; class Mammalia; order Artiodactyla; family Bovidae; genus Capricornis; species Capricornis sumatraensis. The sequence continues at coordinate 34,763,894 of NC_091085.1, read as the reverse complement.
GAGTACAGCAGTGCATGGAACCTTTTGGAGGAGGTCACTATTATCTTCACTACCTCCACCATAGTTTGGCCTCAGGTCAAACAACAGGGAGGGAACACAGCCCCATCCATCAACAGAAAATTGGATTAAAGATTTACTGACAATGGCCCCACCCATCAGTCCATCAGAACAATACCCAGTTTCCCCCTCAGTCACTCTCACCATCAGGAAGTTTCAATAAGCCTCTTATCCTTTTCCATCAGAGGTGAGGTGAAGTCAGTCCTGTCCAACTCTTTGTGACCTCATGGACTTCTCCGTCCATGGGATTCTCCAGGAAAGAATACTGGAGTGGATTGCCATTTCCTTCTCCAGGGGATCTTCCCAACCCAAGGATTGAACCCGATTCTCCCGCATTGGAGGCAGATGCTTTAACCTCTGAGCCACCAGGGAAGCTGGGGCAGGCACAATGTGAAAACCACAATCACATAAAACAAACCAACTGATCACATAGACCACAGCCTTATCTAACTCAATGAAATCATGAGCCATGCCATGTAGGGCCACCCAAGACAGACGGATCATAATTGAGAGTTCTGACAAAACATGGTTCACTGGAGAAGGGAATGGCAAGCCAGTAGTCTTGCCTTGAGAACCCCATAAACAGTATGAAAAGGCAAAAAGATATGACACCAAAAGATGAACTCCCCAGGTCAGTAGGTGACCAATATGCTACTGTAGAAAAGTGGAGAAATAACTCCAGAAAGAACAAAAAAGACAGAGCCAAAGCAAAACAACACAGAGTTGTGGATGTGACTGGGGATGGAAGTAAAGTCCGATGTTTTAAAGAACAATATTGCATAAGAACCTGGAATGTTAGGTCCATAAATCAAGGCAAATTGGAAGTGGTTAAAGAGAAGATGGCAAGAGTGAACATTGACATTTTAGGAATCAGTGAACTAAAATAGACTGGAATGGGTGAATTTAACTCAGATGATGATTATTTCTACTATTGTGGGCAAGAATCCCTTCGAAGAAATGGAGTAGCCATCATAGTCAACAAAAGAGTCTGAAATGCAGTACTTGGATGCAATCTTAAAAGTGACAGAGAGATCTCTGTTCATTTCCAAGGCAAACCATTCAATATCACAGTAACCCAAGACTATGCCCTGACCGGTAATGCTGTAGTTGAAGTTGAATGGTTCTATGAAGATCTACAAGACCTTCTAGAACTAACACTCCCAAAAGATGTCCTTTTCATTATAGGAAACTGCAATGCAAAAGTAGGAAGTCAAGAGATACCTGGCAATAGGCAAATTTGCCCTTAGAGTACAAAATGAAGTGGATCAAAGGCTAACAGAGTTTTGCCAAGAGAACTCGCTGGTCATAGCAAACACCCTCTTCCAACAACACAAGAGAAGACTCTACACATAGATATCACCAGATGGTCATTACCAAAATGAGATTTATTATATTCTTTACAGTCAAAGATGAAAAAGCTCTATACAATTAGCAAAAATAAGACCAAGAGCTGTGCCAAATTCACACTTAAATTGAAGAAAGTAGGGAAAACCACTAGACCATTCAGGTATCACCTAAATTAAATACCTTACAGTTGCACAGTGGAAGTGACAAATAGATTCAAGGGATTAGATCTGATAGCCAAAATTCCTGAAGAGCTATGGGCAGAAATTCATGACATTATACAGGATCTCTTCAAGAAAATTGGAGATACCAAGGGAATATTTAATGCAAAGATGGGCACAATGAAGTACAGAACCAGCTTCTGGTGTGGAACTATCCAAAGCAGAAGATATTAAGGAGAGGTGGCAAGAATACACAGAAGAACTATACAATAAAGATCTTCATGACCCAGATAACCATGATGGTGTGATCACTCACCTAGAGCCAGACATCCTGGAATGTATAGTCAAGTGGGCCACATCACTATGTACAAAGCTAGTGGAGGTGATGGAATTCCACTTGAGCTATTTCACATCTTAAAAGATGATGTTGTTAAAGTGCTTCACTCAGTATGCCAGCAAATTTGGAAAACTCAGCAGTGACCACAGGACTGGAAAAGATCAGTTTTCATTCAAATCCCAAAGAAAGGAATGCCAAAGAATGTTCAAACTACCACACAGTTGCATTCATCTCACATGCTAGCAAAGCAATGCTCAAAATTCTCAAAGCCAGGCTTCAACAGTATGTGATCTGTGAATTTCCTGATGTTCAAGCTGGTTTTAGAAAAGATTGAGGAAACGTAGAACAAATTGACAACATCTGTTGGATCACTGAAAAAACAAAAGAGTTCCAGAAAAACATCTACTTCTACTTTATTGACTACACCAAAGCATTTGACTATGTGGATCACAATAAACTGTGGAAAATTCTTCAAGAGATGGAATACCAGGCCAACTTACCTGCCTCCTGAGAAATCTGTAGCAGGTCAAGAAGCAACAGTTAGAAGTGGACATGGAATAACAAACTGGTTTCAAATCAGAAAGGAATACATCAAGGCTGTATATTGTCACCCTGCTTCTTAAACTTATATGCAAAGTACATCATGCGAAATGCCTGCCTGGATAAAGCACAAGCTGGAATTAAGATTGCCAGGAGAAATATCAATAACTTCAGATATGCAGATGAAACCACCCTCATGGCAGAAAGTGAAGAAGAATAAAGAGCCTCTTAATGAAAGTGAAAGAGGAGAGTGAAAAAAGTGGCTTAAAATTCAACAATCAGAAAACTAGTATCATGGCATCCGCTCTCATCACTTCATTGCATATAGATGGGCAAACAATGGAAACAGTGAGAGACTTTATTTTGGGGGGCTCCAAATCACTGCAGAAGGTCATGCAGCCATGAAATTAAGAGATGCTTGCTCCTTGGAAGAAAAGCTATGACCAACCTAGACAGCATAGTAAAAAGCAGAGACATTATTTTGCCAACAAAGGTCCATCTAGTCAATGCTATCGTTTTTCTAGTATTCAGGTATGGATGAGAGAGTGCACTATAAAGAAAGCTGAGTGCTGAAGAATTGATGCTTTTGAACTGTGGTGTTGAAGAAGAGTCTTGAGAGTCCCTTGGACTGCAAGGAAATCCAACCAGTCCATCCTAAAGGATAATCAGTCCTGAATATTCATTGGAAGAATGGATGCTGAAGTTGAAACTCCAATACTTTGGTCACCTGATGTGAAGAACTGATTCATTGAAAAGACCCTGATGCTGGGAAAGATTGAAGGTGGGAGGAGAAAGGGGTGATAGGGTGAAATGATTGGATGACATCACTGATGCTGCAGTCCATGGGGTTGCAAAGAGTCAAACACGACTGAGCAACTGAACTGAACGGAACTGTGACTGTTTGGCTTTCTCTGTCTTCCACAGTCCTCTGCAGTCACACAGTTGTATGCAGCAGGACTGACATGAGGAGTGGAGTACATTCTCCCCAGGAGAACTTTCAACCAGGAGCCAGTGGGAGTTAGTGGATGTCCATGCATGCATGCTCAGCCATTCGGATTGTTTGCAGCCCTATGGACTGTAGCCAGCCAGGATCCACTGTCCATGTGATTCTTCAGGCAAAAATGCTGGAGTAGGTTGCCATGCCCTCCTCCAGGGCATCTTCCTGACCCGGGGATCAAACCCATGTCTCTTACATCTCCTGCATTGGCACATGGATTCTTTACTACTAGTGCCACCTGAGAAGCCCAAATTAGTGGATAAATATCCTCAAATAATAATAAAATGTTGTCTCTATTTGGTATCTTTTTTTTTAACATCACTGAAATATCAATAACCACAGATATGCAGATGACACCACCCTTATGACAGAAAGTGAAGAGGAACTAAAAAGCTTCTTGATGAAAGTGAAAGAGGAGAGTGAAAAAGTTGGCTGACAGCTCAACATTCAGAAAACTAAGATCATGGCATCTGGTTCCATCACTTCATGGGAAATAGATGGAGAAACGTTGGAAACATTGTCAGACTTTATTTTTTGGGCTCCAAAATCACTACAGATGGTGACTACAGCCATGAAATTAAAAGACGTGTACTCCTTGGAAGGAAAGTTATGACCAACCTAGATAGCATATTCAAAAGCAGAGACATTACTTTGCCGACTAAGTCCCGTCTACTCATGGCTATGGTTTTTCCAGTGGTCATGTATGGATGTGAGAGTTGGACTGTGAAGAAAGCTGAGCGCCAAAGAACTGATGTTTTTGAACTGTGGTGTTGGGGAAGACTCTTGAGAGTCCCTTGGACTACAAGGAGATCCAACCAGTCCATTCTAAAAGAGATCAGTCCTGGGTGTTCTTTGGAAGGACTGATGCTAAAGCTGAAACTCCAATACTTTGGCCACCTCATGTGAAGAGCTGACTCATTGGAAAAGACACTGATGCTGGGAGGGACTGGGGGCAGGAGGAGAAGGGGACGACAGAGGATGAGATGGCTGGATGGTATCACTGACTCGATGGAGGTGAGTTTGAGTGAACTCCAGCAGTTGGTGATGGACAGGGAGGCCTGGCGTGCTGCAGTTCATGGGGTCGCAAAGAGTCAGACACGACTGAGGGACTGAACTGAACTGAACTTGCTCTGTATGTCTCAACTTTGCTTCTGTCTACTTAGTGGGTTCCTCAGTTTTACAGGACTTCTCTTTCTCCCCATGGCTTCCCTGATAGTTCTGTTGTTAAAGAACTTGCCTGCAATGCAGGAGGTCCTGGTTTGATTCTTGGGTTGGAAAGATACACTGGAGAAGGGATAGGCTACCCACTTCAGTATTCTTGGGCTTCCCTTGTGGCTTAGCTGGTAAAGAATCTGCCTGCAATGTGGAAGACCTGGGTTTGATCCCTGGGTTGGAAAGATCCCCTGGAGAAGGGAAAAGCAACCCACTCCAGTATTCTGACCTGGAGAATTCCATGGACTATAGAGTCCATGGGGACTCAAAGAGTTGGACATGATTGAGCGACTTTCACTTTCACTTTCTTTCTCCCCATAAATGTCTCCTGTATAAATCCTGCAGATTCCTAGTACTGACTTCATCATCCCTGATTCTACATAACTGTTGGATTCTAGTACCTTCACATTCTAACTGGCTTACTAGATCTGTGAGGGTGTCCTTATTACAGATTTTCAAAATAGTTCAGTGCCGTCAACTTAGCCTTAGAATCCATTCATATGGGTGCAGGTCCATTCAGATCCAGTCACCTAGGGGCCTAGGAGTTGTGGTCTGGCAATATAATCATGGCAATTGGATCCTCTTTTTTTCAGGAAGATTGAGGAAGTGATAGTCCTAGAAGCTATTTGGACCCAGGAGCAATAATTATAATAATATTTATAATATCTAATATACCCATCCTGGAGGAGGACGTGGCAGCCCACTCCAGTATTCTTGCCTCGTACTTGCCATGGACAGAGGAGCCTGGTGGGCTACAGTCCATGGGGTTGCAAAGAGTTGGACACGACTGAGTGACTAAGCACAGCACAGCACAATATACCCATAAAGAAGTAGGCTATTTCAAATGCTACTTATGCTTTCCCCGACCAGGGTCTAGATGCTACTTAAAAAGCTGAATCATCAGATTGAAGCATACATGGATATATGGTATGAATTTTAGTCCAAGATTTATAAGAAATAACACAGTTGTTTATTATTCTTTAAGCTCCTCTTCAGCAAACACATAGATACACAGTCTGCTGAAATCATAAAAAGTTTAGCCTTCTTTATTTCTCGTAACCCCCTAACAATCCTCAGTTTACATTAACATCCCACCAAGGAGATATTTTTTATTATAATTTCATGGTCTTTCCTTAGCTCAAGGCTTTCTGCTGTTCCTATGCTGTCCTCAGAGCATAGGAATCTTTTTCCAAGCCTGAGAATCCCAATGGCTAAAATCTTATCTCCCTTAGATGTGGAAAAATTATTTTTCTAAAATTTATCTCTTATACAGAGTATTGCTGGGGTTAAAACTTCCATCCAGGCCATTCTTGAACACACAGAGCTGTTTGCCTCCCCCATTTCAAGGATTTTCTGATCGCTCATGAAGGAAATTCTTCCATACCTTCTCTGTACCTTCCTGCAAATGGCATAGTAGGCAGTGGGCTTAGGTTTTTGTAAAACCCAGACCAGGAAGTTTTGGAGTCTTTCCATCTGCCTAATAGAGTTGAGTGAGCTATTCACTTTGGGCACAAAATTGAAGGGAACCCCAAAAATCTCTGTAATCATGATGAATGATACTTAATGTAATGTAAAATCAAAATTAATGCAGAAATGCATGATGAAAGTATCACAGTTTTAAAGACAGGATCAGTATTGCTGGTATTTTTTTTTTTTTTTTTTTTGCCATAGGTTCCATCATGGCTCAGAATAGTGTGCAGTTGGCCACATACTGTCCCTAAGCGCTGAACATGCTATTTATTTACACAGAGGAGAAAGCAAAGATGGAACCACATATGTTAACTCTCAAAATGTTATCCCGTGAAATATGGAGGAGATGCTCTTTGGAGAATAATCTGTCAAGAACAGCAGCCTGAACTCACATATTTAGAACTTGATTTTCTTGAAATTGCTTGTTAGGATGAATCACATGCTAAAAGATCTGATACTAACAGAGGCTAGTGAGAAGCTTGAGACCTCCTATTCTTTGGAAGAGACAGTTGTTAGATGTCGTACTCCATGCTGCCGCCGGTGGACTGAGAACAGTGACTTAGAGCTGGACTCAGTGTACCATTGGAGCCTTGAACGATGTCCACATTTCCCAACTCTGGTAGAAGGTGGGGGGTAGTAAGGGACCCTTGTACATTTTCCCTAAACACCCAGGGGAGATTCATCTCTATCTCTTGGACACTCTGGATTTTCTTCACACTAGTAGCCCTTGTGATTAGTCACCATATGAGCTAAGAATGGCTTCTTAGAAAAAGTCCGCTTGCCTCTCAAGCCACAACAGATTCATTCCAGCTTTTCAAACAGGCTAGGTAAGTCATCAAACTGATAAATGAACATTCTAAGAAACTCTTCCCTATCTTATACTCCCCATGAAAATGACTGAGTTTTCAATTAAAAAAAAATTAAGCTGTTGATGTAAACTCTGCTTTTTTTTTTTCTGGAATTAGTTTTCATTTGCTTATTGTTGAAGAACTAAAGGTAACTAAAATAATCTAATACCTTCCTATTCAAAATGTAGTTATGAGACCAGAAGAATCAGTATTAACTATTAGAAATACAGACTCTGAGACCCCTTCCCATGCCTACTGAATTGCAGTTTTCATTTATCAAGAAACCCAGGTGATTTGTATGCATAGCAAAGTCTGAAAAATGCTGATACAATGCAGACTGTTGTTTTTTCCCCTTCCAGTTTATATATATCTTGTTCTTCACTCTCTGGTGTGTGTTTTGATGCCCAATTGTTGCTTTCAGTTTCTCATTATTTACCCCACATCTTTTCCTTGATTTTGTTCTAAGTAAAATATTTTTAAAACATAGATTTTCAGCACTTAAATCCTGCAGAATACTATCTCCCTACTCTGTTATACTTTGAAAAATACTTTTTAGATATTAGGACTAAGTCTGAGCTATTTGTGAAATTGGTTGCTCTGGAATTTGCACTCATTGTAGCATCATGAGTTTTTCTGTGGATGTTGTAATTTTTCTATAATGGGGGATGTTTTTTCCTTACTTTTGGGGAAAGTTATTTTGTACATGGGGCACAAGCTGGTGAGCATTCTACACTTGGTAGAAGCAGTGATGTACTGAAACCAGATCACACCGGCTCAAGAGAGCCAAATGTATGCTTATCTTAATGCTGCATTTATCCACATCATTATGGTCACTTGAAATCCCACTTAGTGGAGGTATTCACAATTTATACCACAGAAACTGGCAAATACTACATATCAAGGCTTTTTTTTTTTCTTTTTCACATGTATTGCTGGAGTATAAACATTCCAAGTTGTCCTGAACAGTAGTAGTAAACATTTTCCCTGAAACTTCAGTTGAGGCAGTTATCATTAGTTTGTTTCCTTTATAATATTGCTTAGAGTTAAGATTACAAAAATTATAATCTCAAACAGGAGTACATGGTAGATAAATAGGTGGTAAAAAAAAAGTCTTAGGCATGATAAGTAAGTTGATGAGGAAAATGTAATTAGGAAACGATGTAGTAAGTATTGGAGTATCTATATTTCTCCAAAGCTCTTACTGTTTTTGACGTAAATCAAGGTACAACTTGAGACAGGTCTGTAAGGAAATTGATGTTTGTGGGTAGATTGCTAAGCTGTTTATACCTTAAAAAAATATTTATAGCATGTTGAAAAAATATTTACCAGAACAAGTTACTCAAGAATATAAATAAGAGCTAACACTTAAAAGAGTAATTACTATGAACCAGGTATTATTTTAAACATGTCATAGGTATTTTAATCCTCATGAAAACACCAAACTGGTGAATACTGTATTTTACAAATGAGGTAAGAAAACTTGACCAAGACCTGACAAGCCACATATGGTTAGTTTGAGATTTTAACCCAGGTCATTTCACATTGGTGCTTCCCAAGTGGTGCTTGCGATAAAGAATCTACCTGTCAATGCAGGAGACGTGGGTTTCCATCTCTGGGTTGGGAAACCTCCCAGGAGGAGAAAATGGCAACTTGCTTCCAGTATTCTTTCCTGGAGAATCCCATGGACAGAGGAGTCTGATGGGCTACAGTCCGTAGTGTAGCGAAGAGTTGGATGCAACTTAGCACACACACATCTCACATTATTGCTTTCAGAAATGCTCCTTAGCTGGAGAGTCACAGGACCTGTCTCTACATTGTTTTAATCAGGTTGGCTAGGTATTTCAGGTAAAGGAGGTTTCAGAGATGGCTGTCTTTCATAAACCTTGGGTAGTTTTGACTTGTAAAATGTACACTTTCTTACAAATATGTTCTATCTGTTAAACTTTATCATTTTTCCCATTTCAAAAACCAAGAGCTCTTCCAATATATAACTTGAATATCTCCTTGTTTAGATTAATATCATACCAAAAAGAGTTCTTAAGAATTTTCTGGTTATGAAATTAAAAAAAAACAAACAACAAACTTGCTTATTATTTATATAATTACTATGAATAATTTTAAAATCTAAATTTTAACTATATGGAATAAATTCACTCCACTTTTTTTCAGTCATGTCTTCATCCACTAAAATATTTGTCTTTAAAAATGTAGAGACACTTCAGTATCAGGCTGTGTGTAGCCAGAAATATATTCTGATGAAAAAAAGGTAATGTGCATAAATTATCCTGGAAGAAAACATTCCATTAACTATAGACAACTGACCTTCGTTGCATACAAAGTGATTTATAATGTACACTGTTTTTGCAGAAGAATTTCTAGGAGAGGCAACAGTTGTCTAGATCTTGGCAGTGGTTTTGAGTCATTTTGTAATTGAGCATTAGATTTATGAAGTCAGTAACATCAACAATGTATTCTGATTTTATCTTAATTGGATGCAATTAGACCTAGGTGTGCTTTTCATAAAATTAAAGATCTGAAGCACAGCTATATCAAAGACACCAGTGTTCTTTTGTTTTCCTAGATGAAACAGGTTGAGCTTTTATATGTTATTGGGATTTCTACATATTTATAGAGATAAAGGCTAGGAAGTAGTTTGTGTTCTGCTTGATTTTCCTCTCTCAGGCTTTATATATCTATATCTATATATTGTTGCTTTTCAGTTGCTCAGTCATGTCCATCTCTTTGTGAACCCATGGTCTGTAGCCTGCCAGGTTCCTCTGTCCATGGGATTCTCCAGGCAAAAATACTGGAGTGGGTTACCATTTCCTTCTCCAGGGAATCATCCTGACCCTGAGATGGATCGAATCCAAGTCTCTTATGTGTCTTGCATTGGCAGGTGAGTTACTTACCACTAGTGCCACCTGGGAAGCCCCTATATATGTATGTATATCTATATATAAACCTATGTAGATAGATATAAATATTTCCTGAGACTTCAGTTTTAATTCAGTCATTCATTTAGCAAATAGAATTTGAGGCCCATTAAGCGCCAGGCATGAGTCTATTCTCTAGTGATATTCTGGTGAACACTCATGGACTCTCTTGATATTTGAGGAACTGAAAATAAAAATGTAGATTAATATAAATAACATAGAATATAATCTATAAGGTTTATATGTATTATATACACATGTATATGTGTACATTATAAAATATGTGTGTATATATATTGTAAATTTTATATACCATACGTTCTATGGGCTTCTCCACTGGCTCAGCAGTAAAGAGTCCACCTAAGGTTCAGGATTTTCATGTTCAACCTCTGGATTGGGAAGATACCCTGGAGGAGGGCTTGGCAACTAACTCCAGTATTCTTGCCTGGAGAATTCCACTGACAGAGGAGCCTGGCAGGCTACGGTCCATAGGATCACAAAGAATGGCACATGGCCAAAGCGACTGAGCATGTACACACACATATTGTATCTAAAGTCCTGGCTTTGGAACTCCATGGTGAAGTAGTTTAAGAAAAAAGAGAAAATTCAACTGCAAATGCCAAAGGGAAAACAGTCAATTTTCAGTTAAAGCTAAGAGATAAAATTAGTGTGTTTGTGGAGAGGTAAATACACTTGAAATAGTTATTTATGAAGGAAGAAATTTTCTGTAATCACGAAGCACATTCTGGAGAAAGATGAACTAAGCACTATTGGATAAATGCCAAGCAAGCAGAGAGTGTTTACGAGTTAAGAGAGGTTAAAAAAGAAAAAAAAAATCAATGACCAGAGAGATAGAACTTATAGATGACTTAATGCCATTCTCATAGTAATTCTAGCATATAGTCAATAGAACTTTCCTAGGATAACAGAGTCTGGGATTTGACCTCATTCTATGTAATTGTGGGACACAGTGGAGTATACTTTTTAAAGGGATGACTTTAGATTCAGACTAAATTCTGCCTCTTCCATTTACTTGGAATAAAAATTTGATCAAGTTTCTTAATCTCAGCATTTCATTATCCATAAAATAGGGCAAAAATAGCCCTTACTACAGGAAGCTTTTGTGAAGATCAAATTGGTAGTAGTTTATTTTACTTGCTGAAAAGAAAGCCTGGAATCATAAAGGATTAATTAAGTTTAGCTGATGATCTTTAAACTAATTGTAATCTTACCCCTACTTTTGTCTTTTAGTTGCATGAGAAAAATAATTCATGCCACAGCGCAGTGAGGAGTGGCCTCAGGGAAGAAGTCATGCTCAGTCACTAGAGAGGGGCTATTACATCTGACTCGGCCTAGATTTTTCTCAGGTACATGTTCATGGAGGGGTGTTGCTTGATATGGTCTTGTCAGAGTCTAATTGGACAATTACTAGTAAACAGATTTGCTGTGGATTAAAAGGTGAACACCTGTGGGATATTCTATTGCATTTCTGCCTTCTACATGGTAGGAAGATGAAGGCAAGACCTAGACATTTAGTGTAGACTAGCTATTTTGATCTCTTTCTTTCTTTCTACAAGTCTTTGTATATAGCTTGCATATAGCTTGGGGCATGGCAATGGAGATCAGTTCCTTTTGTCCACAACTTCCTCCCTGCTTCCTTCTTGCTGAGTTCTGTTTTGTTTACTTTTTTTCCTGTAGGCCGCAGGGAAAGATTTGGGTTCAAGAGGAGGTGAATGAATTCTATGTAGCTAGCCTTGGGATCACATACTTCAGCTCAGCATTGATACAGCTGTTGGTGGTGAAAATTTGTCTCCTAATATTTTTCTGTGTGTTGAGGATACTCACAAACTGCAGAGGTGGTGAGCTGTGGGCAAGAGCTCACCTGCTATCCAGACTCTCAGTCACATTTCTAAATATGAAGTGTGTTTCGCCATTGTTGCTAAGCCTGTGTGATTTCATTTTTTTCCTCTTTCAGAATGCCTCAACTAAATCAGCAAATTAAAGGGAGAAGTTGTCCAACCATATTTATGTGTGTTGAAATTTTAATTGAAGATTTCCATTAAAATAATAAGTGTGTGAGGGTGTGTATTAGTCACTCAGTTGTGGCTGAATCTTTGTGACCCCATGGACGATAGCCCACCAGGCTCCTCTGTCCACATGGAATTCCCCAGGAAAGAGTACTGGAGTGGGTAGCCTTTCCCTTCTCCAGGGGATCTTCCCGAAACAGGGATTGAACCCAGGTCTTCTGCATTGCAGGCAGAGACGAAGCCACCAGAGAAGCAATATAAAATAATATACTAGTTTTAAATAAAGATAACATAGCTTAACATTACTTATAAAGAAGTGTCAAGTATATTCTTACTTGTATTTATATAGTAACATAGAAATGATGAAATGCATTAATTTCTACTTCTAGTGGAAAATTAAACTTTTGAGCTCTCAACATGATCATTTAGTTAATAAAATTATCCAACAGTCTCATTGTTTTAATAAATAATAAATAATTTAATAAACAATTATGTAGTTATAATTCATTATTTCTATTTTAACGTTATGATTTACTTACCATTCAATATGAATCAGGTTTTTAAAAGTATTTTTTATTGAGCTATAGGTAATTTTCAATTTTATAGCAAAGTGATTGTTACGCATATATATATATAGGTTCTTTTTTAGATTCTTTTCCATTATAAGTTATTACAATACATTGAATATAGTTCCCTGTGCTATAACATCAGTTTTTTTTTTTTAATATGTAACTACAGAGGTTATTTTTTTTAATAATTAGGTTAGGGAAGTTAGATTTGTCTCTAAGTTTTTGTCAACTTTTTTTTGTCTCCTTAAAGTTTAAAATGCAAAGAACCTTTTCATGCATCATCATCAGAAGTAGAACTATTATTATCATTAGTAATTATATTAAGACAATCTTCAGATCCCACTCTTTTCAGTTTGTAACACAAATTCTCCACGTACCCTGCAAATCACCGCCCTTGAGAGAATCTTCATAGCTCTGTCTGCCTCAGAAATGTGTAGCTCCTTCCTCAGAACCACTTAAGCTAACCAAACTATTAGCACCTGCTGAACCTCCTCTCCATCAGTCATCAGTCATCAGCAATCAGGCAGCTACTTGATAATTAGCTGAGAGGTGGGAAAAACACTTCAAAGAACTAAAAATATTTTCCACAGTGACTTTGTGCATAAAATAATTATTTTCCCTCTATTAATCCACTTACATGTCTCTGTGCAATAGGAAAATTAAAAATGCAGTGCATAAACATCAATATAATTCAATGTATGATATGCTTGTCTACTCACAGTTACCAGGAAAGCAGTGTATGACAGATATAATTCTAAGGCATTGTAACTTAATTTTTTATTTTATGCATGCTGCCTTTTATCACCTTCCTTGATTAAAAAAAAAAGTTAAAGAAAGGCACATAGGCTATCTTGTGCCTAGCACCAAGCATGCACTAGTATAGTAGTATGTATTAATCCATGGAATCGTTAACAAATATCCTATGTGTAAGCTTCTATTTTTATCTTCATTTTACAGAGGGAATCTGTAACAGAGCAAGACTTGCCCAAGATCACACAGTTGAAAATGGCATGGCTGGGATTCCATCTCAAACACTTTGGCTCCAGATTCCAAATTCTTGACCACAGTGGACAGGTAAGATCCAAAAATAATACACTCAGTGATAGACACACACAGGCAAATCAGAGGGCAACACAATGTGCTTAATGTTTTGGTCAGTGTCCACCTAATATAACCCTGATACATATTTTCACTAAGCAATATGTATAGAGATGATTTCTAACAATAGGCCAGTAATAGCAATAAAGATAATAATACTAAATAGAGTTAGTAGATAATAATCATTGTGTTGCATTGCACAGGACTATGCAGCTTTTTACACATTTAATCTCCTATGATAGGTTACAAACCCAACTCAGATTCATGTTTTCTTAACTACTGGTCATAACTTACATGAATGGACAAACTTATTTTTTTTAAGTCCTCAATTTTCAAAGCTTGCCAAAAACTAGATAAAACATTTCCAGTGTAACTAGTAAAGATATGTTTACAATCTTTCTTTTATTTCCTGAAGTCAATATGTTTCTAATTTGAGAATTTGCCTCCCTACCCCCCAAAATGTATCTTTACAGAGAAGCAAAATGTAGAGAAAGTTTTGCTGTAAAATTATTTGTATTAGATTTTGGTCTACAATTCATTAGCAGTTTTAATCACTACCTATATTTATGCATATACAGATGTATCAACTCTACTTTTGACAACTCAGAAAGCATTGCATTTACAGGATGAGAATATAGAAGTTTGTGTGAGGTGTGAATTAGAAAAGATACAGTGAACATATATATATATGCACTTCATTAGTTTCCCTGACATTAGAAAAAGTTGGCATGTATTTTAAATATATCTACCCTAAGGTTTTAATAAACATACCTTGCCCAGCAGCTGTGCAGAGATGTCTAATATGGCTGTTTGTTTCTGCAGGGCAGTATTCTGTACACAGAGATGCAAATGAAAGAAAGCAGGAGCCTGGAAAATGTATAGGTGCATTTCACATGGATATTTCATGAATTATTTTTTTACTTTCCTGCAGCTATAGCTTAATTGAGCAATCATTCCATTCTTTGTAAGTGAACACACTTTTTGTCATTTTCTTTTCAGTAACTATGCTTTTATTTATAAGTAAATATGAATATGCTAAGACTATAAAATAAAATATTAGGATGAGAGAAAGAAATAATGAGAAATAAGTGATACCATACCATACTGATAGTTTTCATTTCTTGAATCACCCCTTATTTTTAGGAGAGACTTTAAAAATAAGAGCTCTTTAAATATTTAGGCTTATTTTACTGAGTAGAAATCATTTCCAAAAATAGAACTTTAAAAGGGAAAATATTGATTATTTTTTGTTTTGTTTTCTGAGATGGGAGTCATTTTTTTTTTTTCACCCTTAAATGTATGTGTCTGTAATCATACTGACCCAGATGCTAATTCTCTTTTCTGATGGATTTACATGCAGGGAAGATGCAAATAAAATCTTAAAGCAGAGCTTAAGGAAAAAGGATGAAAAGAAAGAGGAAAGAAGAAAAGTAAGGCAAGAAAGGGGAGAGATGATGTGGCATCTTACAAGGAAAACACACCTCATATGTATATATCTAGCCACATAATATACATATTTTGTAGCAACAAAAGCAAGAGAAAAAAGTTTCCTTATGTGCTTTAAAAATGGTAACAGTGTGCACAAAAATTAATTCCATAACTACCAAAACCCTACCAAATTTGTTTTAAAGATAGCTCAGATAGAGATCCAACCAGGTTAAGCAGGGAAGTAAAAAGAGAAATGAAAAAGTAACAGAAAATCAAAGGAAGTACAACTAACAGATACATAGAGAAAATGAGAGCAAGAGGGGGTGGACACTAAGACTGGGATAGAAATGAAGAGATACAATTCTATAAGAGATAGATAACTTTGCAGAAACAGGGAGGAGTAAAATGTTAATACTGAAGGCATGTATGCATCTCTTACTAAATATCTGATATTTCATGATTATTTATCTGAGCATCATCTTTCACATATAATAACAATAAGCTTGATATCAACTCTTTTAATGGATTATTGTGAGCATTAAGTGGTATAATTATGTGAAAGTGCCCAGGACAGAGAATATTTTAAAGATGCATTATAAAATTATTTTATATTATTGATTAACAGAAATGGAGAAAATAATAACTTGAGCCATATTTAGAAGATCAGAAAGAAGAAAAAATAAAAATGAAGACATGAAAAAATCAGTATATTTATAAAGAGAAAGAGATACAAAGTAATTTTAACTCAAAAGATATATTCTTCAAATGCCTGAAAATCATCATCATTTCACTTTATGGATGTTATCTCAGAAAGTACAAATTATCCTGACTGAATTTTAGGAATACATAAATGTAGTGTTTGCTAAAGCACTGAAAGACCAAGATCAAAATCATTTTCCTTTTATTCCCTTTAGTGAAAAATAAATTGGTTCCCTTAGCTAAAGGAAAAAGTCAGCTTTGCAGGAACTTGCCAGTAAAAATTTCTGTTCTTACACTGTGACCTGGAAGTTAAACACTCAGAAGTTTGATCTTTTTCTTCTTGTCAATGGAAAAACACTGACATTCTCTGCTCTGAGAATTAAGACATAGAGGTTTATGTGTTCCCGAAAATGAAAATAATGTTTTCAGAGAGAAGCCTTCAAAGTCATTTCCACCAAAGAAACTTAAAGTCATTTTTTCATTTGCACAATTGTAAATTGAGATCTCATTTTTAAGTTTTGTCTTACAAATTTCACCTAACTAGGCAAGGAGTTGAATTGAGTTCAGCATTCACATGTTCTCCTCCCTTCATTTTAAAAGTTTGTAATTTTAGTCTTTTTTTAAATGTTTAATATTTTTTCAGTTGATCATTGTTCAAATATAATCTCCAAATTTCAGGTGAGAAACTACTATATAAGTGAATAAATTAAAAGCAAGACGTTTCTTAAATAATAACATGTGCTGAATAGATAGATGATGAGTAAACTTGCTTTGATGGTATCAATTTAAATGTCAAATAAATGTAAAATGATAGGTCTTTGGACCCACAAATCATTGCATTTAAATAGATGAATAAATATATAGGGTCTAGTTAAGAATTGATTTCATTGAAGAATGTTAATGATTTATTGAAGCATTTTGTTTTGCTGTTGAGTTATTAGCTAGAGTTTTGTTTTTATCAGAATAATTTTTTCACATATTATAAAAGGTTGGTTGCAAGTGAGAAGTATTTGCCAGAACTATTCTCACTAATAATGCATATATTAATGTCCAAGCTGGGTTTTTTGTTCCTTTGGAAAATGTTCCTCTGTAGCCTCATTTTTGTCTAAGTTGCTATTTGTATTTTCTTTTTAATGGATGGATTTTTTAAAATTTATTTATTTTAATTGGAGTCTAATTACTTTACAATATCGTAGTGGTTTTTGCCATACATTGGCATGAGTCAGCCATGGGTGTACATGTGTTTACCATCCTGAACCCCCCTCCCACCTCCTTCCCCATCCTATCCCTCAGGGTCATCCCAGTGCACCAGCCCTGAGCACCCTGTCTCATGCATCAAATCTAGACTGGCGACCTATTTCATATTTGATAATATACATGTTTCAATGCTATTGTCTCAAATCATCCCACCTTTGCCTTCTCCCACAGAGTCCAAAAGTCTGTTCTTTACATCTGTGTCTCTTTTGCTATCTTGCATATAGGGTCATTATTACCATCTTTATTCCATATATATGCATTAATATTCTATATTGATGTTTTTCTTTCTGACTTACTTCACTCTGTATAATAGGCTCCAGTTTCATCCACCTCATTAGAACTGATTCAAATGCATTATTTTTAATAGCTGAGTAATACTCCATTGTGTACATGCACCACATCTTTTTGATCCATTCGTCTGCTGATGAATATCTAGGTTGTTTCCATGTATTTTTGTATATGTGGTAGGTTACTTTTCTTGATCTTGGAGAAGTGGCCTTCTGTTGGAGATGGCCTGTGCTTCCCAGCAGCATACTCTCCTCTTGTTATCCAAGCAACATGCTCTAGGGGTCCCCCCAAGAGGGCTGTGTAGGTCCTTCTGTTGTGGCAAGTTGACTCTGGCTGTGGGCCATCTGACAGGCTCGGTTCTCTCCTAGCCCAGTTGGTTGCCAGATGTTGCTTTGTGTAGATGCTAATGGCTGATGGTTAGTGGGGCATGGTATCTTGGAGGCTGGCTTCAGAACCCCAGGGGTTCCCCAGGACTAATGCTCGTTCAGCAGTAGACTGAGTCACAGTTCAGTAAACTCTGAGGCTTATGCCTGTCCACTGGTGGGTGGAGCCATGCCTCAACCCTCTGTAAGTGACTGTCTGCAGATGACTGTGGGCTCAGGAAGTCGTTAGGCAGCTGATCTGCTGATCAGTGGAGCTGTGTTCCTGCCCGTTAGTTGTTTGCCCTGAGGCCAGCAGTATCTGTTAGGTGCAGACCTGGATTTATTTTTGCTGTAGTATGCTGCTTGATATGGACTTCCTGGGTGGCACTAGTGTTAAAGAACCCTCCTGCTAATGCAGGAGACATAAGAGAGTTCAGTTGAGTTCAGTTCAGTTCAGTCGCTCAGTCAAGTCCGACTCTTTGCGGTGCCATGAATCGCAGCACGCCAGGCCTCCCTGTCCATCACCATCTCCCAGAGTTCACTCAGACTCATGCCCATCGAGTCCGTGATGCCATCCAGCCATCTCATCCTCTGTCGTCCTGTTTTTCTTCTGCCCCCAATCCCTCCCAGCATCAGAGTCTTTTCCAATGAGTCAACTCTTCGCATGAGGTGGCCAAAGTACTGGAGCTTCAGCTTCAGCATCATTCCTTCCAAAGAAATCCAGGGCTGATCTCCTTCAGAATTGACTGGTTGGATCTCCTTGCAGTCCAAAGGACTCTCAAGAGTCTTCTCCAACACCACAGTTCAAAAGCATAAATTCTTCGGCATTCAGCCTTCTTCACAGTCCAAATCTCACATCCATACATGGCCACAGGAAAAACCATAGCCTTGACTAGCCGGACCTTAGTTGGCAAAGTAATGTCTCTGCTTTTCAATATGCTATCTAGGTTGGTCATAACTTTTCTTCCAAGGAGTAAGCGTCTTTTAATTTCATGGCTGCAGTCACCATCTACAGTGATTTTGGAGCCCCCCCAAAAAAAGTCTTACGCTGTTTCTACTGTTTCCCCATCTATTTCCCATGAAGTGATGGGACCAGATGCCATGATCTTCATTTTCTGAATGTTGAGCTTTAAGCCAACTTTTTTGCTCTCCAGTTTCACTTTCATCGAGAGACTTTTTAGCTCCTCTTCACTTTCTGCTATAAGGATGGTCTCATCTGCATATCTGAGGTTATTAATATTTCTCCCAGCAACTTGATTCCAGCTTGTGTTTTTCCAGTCCAGCGTTTCTCATGATGTACTCTGCATAGAAGTTAAATAAGCACGGTGACAATATACAGCCTTGACATACTCCTTTTCCTATTTGGAACCAGTCTGTTGTTCCATGTCCAGTTCTACCTGTTGCTTCCTGACCTGCATACAGATTTCTCAAGAGGCAGGTCAGGTGGTCTGATATTCCCATCTCTGTCAGAATTTTCCACAGTTTATTTTGATCCACACAGTCAAAGGCTTTGGCATAGTCAATAAAGCAAAAAATAGATGTTTTTCTGGAACTCTCTTGCTTTTTCCATGATCCAGAGGATGTTGGCAATTTGATCTCTGGTTCCTCTGCCTTTTCTAAAACCAGCTGGTACATCAGGGAGTTCACAGTTCACTTATTGCTGAAGCCTGGCTTGGAGAATTTTGAGCATTACTTTACTAGCATGTGAGATGAGTGCAATTGTGCGGTAGTTTGAGCATTGTTTTGCATTGCCTTTCTTTGGGATTGGAATAAAAACTGACCTTTTCCAGTCCTGTGGCCACTGCTGAAAGGGGTTCAATACCCTGGGTCAGGAAGATCCCCTGGGTCTTGGAATATTCCACTCCAATATTCTTGCCTGGAGAATCCCATGGACAGAGGAGCCTGGTGGTTTACAGTCCATAGGGTAGCAACTAAAGTGACTTAGCAACCATCAAACCACTTGCTGTTTGATGTAGTGGTTTAGTTAATAGGTTCTGGTTCTTTACTGTTGTGTTTAAGATTCTTCCTTCATTTATTAGCTGTTTGAAATTGAGAAAATGAATTAATCCTTGTAGATCTTAGTTTCCTCATCTGTAACATAGGAATGATCATAATAGTGTATCCTTACAAGGATAGCTCTATAATTTGTAGAAGTCATTAAAAAACAAAAAAGGCCCTGTGTTCAAGAAGTAGGGAAAAAAGTCATTAAGTGTACTAAAATATGCTTTCCCCTTACACAGTGTATATCTCTTGTTGTGTTTTTGTTTTTTCTATTTGCTATCTTTGTAAGAGAAGAAATATTGAAATTTTAAATTAGCACAAATTATACAATTAATATTATGCAATGCCAATTTTAAATTCAAACATAAGAATGTTTAATCTGTATATAAAGTCATTGATATCACACAGTTCTTATTTCATAGCCCATATATGCATATGAGTTTTGTCTTGAAGAGTAGGAACACTGTACAAACTAATTCACTTGTTTGGTTTTACTTTTTGACTGATGCACATTCTACCAATAGCCTCTAGCTATAGTGTATAGCCTATAGGCAGGACAAAGGGAAATTGGTTTGCCCTGTCTTTCTCTTCTTTCTGTATCATTCTTTTAGTATAAATGGTTGAATATAGGGAATTCACATGAGTAAGAACAGATATGATAAAGTTCCTTGGCTATTTGTGTCTCTTGGAATGGCGTTGCCTTGTTTCTGTGTTGAAAGAGTCTGATTTGAAGTGATTGAATGGCCTTTTGGAGGTATCAGTGCCTCTGCTCATGCATTGATAGATGTAACATGCTTACACTTGTTTTGAGCCCTTAAACTTGTTCTGAGTCCCCTGACCCTCCCACGTCATTGTGGGTCCATGGGAATTGTATACTCTTGGAGCATTGTGAATGGTGTATGCAAATAAGGCAACAAGGAACAGGACATGCGTATTGCATGTAGCTCCTCATCTCTTGTGCATGCTTTATTGTACCATCAAACTTCATTTAAAAACACACGTTCACTGATGAAGTTACTTAGAATATGAAAATGTTGACTGCAGATCGTTAACCAAGTGCAGTCCCTTCTGAACATGAGCCTCTGTGCAACTGCTCAGTTTGTACATCCCTAAAGCTGCTCCTGTTGTCCTTAAAGGGTTGTTGGAAGGACCTCATAAGTTAATAAATGCAGATTATCTGGGAGAATTCTTCAGTCTTAGTCAACACTTAGTCAGTGTTAACCTATTCTTATTAAACAGAGGTAAACTATTACTCTATTACAGTCATTTTGTTGTTCAGTAGCTCAGTCATGTCTGACTCTTTGGGACCCCATGGACTGTAGCATTAACTATACCTGAATAAAATTAATAAAATTTTCTTAACTAGAGAACTTCAGTTGAGATGAATGACCCCAGATTTCACATTCAATAAAATAAAAAAGTCTGTGTCAAAGTACAGTATCCACTGAATCAGAAATCCATTCAGGTTCAAATAGCACATGTTTGGTAACAGTCTGAGAACAGCAAAGCCTCTTTTAAGAAAACATTCTAGAATATAGTGTTAGGTAGTTAGAATAGGAAAAAAGAGTCCAAAATGGTGGTGGCTAAAAGGCAAAGAAGGGAAAAGCCTGCGAAAATAGAACAAAGGACGATCAGAGGAGTGGAGTGAGGACCGAAGGTAAAACCAACAGCCCTCCTGGCTAGCCCAATTTACATAGGGCAGGCTCAGGGGGAGGAGAAAACAACATATAAAAAGAGGAGCCAAAACTGAGCTGGGGGCTCCTCTTCTCTTCACGTCTTTTGGGTTGGCCTGCCTTTATGCCTCAAGGAGCTGTAACACGGAGTTGTAACACTGGTCCTTCCGAGGAAATCACACGGAGCTATAACGCTGGTACTACCTAACAGTAGTAAAAAAAAAAAAAAAAAAAGTCTAGTGTAAATGTTGAAAGGACATGAAGAGTCAGACAGATCTATATTCTTAACCTTAACGAGTGCTCAGTGGCATCCAGCTCTTTGTGACCCCACTGACTCTAGCCTGTCAGGCTCCTCTATACGTGGGATTTCCCAGGCAAGAATACAGGAGTGGGTTGCCACTTCCTCCTCCAGGGGTTCTGCCTGACCCAAGGATCAAATCCATGTCTCCTATACTGGCAGGCAGATTGTTTACCACTGAGCCACTTGTACAAGTTGTAGATAAAGGTCTAGTTCCTCTCTTTTTTCCACCCCCTTTATGAATGTCCAATTGTTTCAGCATCATTTGTTAAAAAAGGCTATTTTTCTTCTATTGAACTGCTCTTGTACCTTGTCAAAAATCAGTTGAACATAGTTATACTGGTCTATTTGAATTTACATATCTCTTTTGGAATATATATCATCTCAACTAAATTCATGGATAATATTTCAGCTTTACTCCAAAAGAGAGAGAAAACAACATTCAACTATTCAGATTATATGATTTTTTTTCATTGTTGTTCAGTTCAGTCACTCAGTCATATCTGACTCTTTGCGACCCCATGAAATGCAGCACACTAGGCTTCCCTATCCATCACCAACTCCTGGAGCTTACTCAAGCTCATGTCCATTGAGTCAGTGATGCCATCCAACCATCTCATTCTTTGCCATCCCCTTCTCCCACCTTCGATCATTCCCAGCATCAGGATACTTTCAAATGAGTCAATTCTTTATATCAAGTGGCCAAAGTATTAGAGTTTCAGCTTCAGCATCAGTCCTTCCAATGAATATTCAGGACTGATTTCCTATTCTTTGTGAGAGTTTTGTGTGTGATATCAACTACAGAAACAAACAGTAGTTTAAAATCATTCTGTTTCTCTTTTTGCTGTGTTTTATATTGTTAATCAACTGTTTAGAGCCTTTTCCTCTAAATCCAACTGATCTTATGTAGCCATCATATTAGATCATCTTAGAACTTCCCTTGTGCCTCAGATACTAAAGAATCTTCCTGCAATGCAGGAGATCAGAGTTTGATCCCTAAGTGAGGAAGATCCCTTGGAGGAGGGAATGGCCACCCACTCCAGTATTCTTGCCTGGAGAATCCCATGGACAAAGGACCCTGGCAGGCTACAGTCCATGGGGAGTCACATACCCTCAAATAAATTAAATTGATCAACTAATGAATACTTTAAATAGTTGGTATTTTAGTAAACATTTGTTGAAATAACTTTCTGGACCAAAATAGGGCTGCTTCTGCCTTGGTGCCATGTCAGTAATCTGAAACTAAGGTAACTTTCATATTCCTGTAAATGCTCTTCTTGACTAGAAACAGTATATGCAGTCAGCCAACCCCCAATTCTGGGCCTTTTCATCCTAATCATAGTCAACTGTGTGGCCCAGACAGTCAGATATTTTCTATTCCTTGTTCTTTATTCTTTAGCTTATAACAGCTTCCTGCCTTCTGCCCCATCTTGCAGTTCTCTGACTATCTATTTCATGAAGTGTTAGAAGAAATTTGTTTATATCATCTAAATTGTTTTATTTATCATTTTAAAATATTTTTAAGGTGTATAAATCTGTGAAATATTTAGTCAATTAGAGTTCTGTGTGCTCAGTCATGTCCGACTCTTTGCAACCCCATGGACTATAGCCTACCTGGCTCTTCTGTCCATGGAATTTTCCAGGTAAGAATTCTGGAGTGGGTTGCCATTTCCTCCTCCAGGGCATCTTCCAAACCCAGGAACTGAACCTGCATCTCCTGTGTCTCCTGTACTGGCAGGTGGATTTTTTTAAAATTGAGTCACCTGGGAATTGATTTTAGGTTTAAGTCTAGTTATTTGTTTCGTATCAAGGAGAAGTTAGAAATTTTAGAGCACAAACGTCTTTTTCTATACTATGGTAGCAATAGAACATTTTAATAGAAAAAAGGTGCCAGTCATCTCTCAGAATTTACTTTGTTTACTTATTCAAATCATCTTTCTAGAATATCTTATATGCCACAAGTATTTTTGTAGAAACTGAGTGCTTATCATTGAACAAATAGAAAATGTTTCTTCCTTTTTAGTGTTTATTTAGAAATAAATTTTTTTATAATCATTAAGTTATTTGAATTAATTCAATATAAGCCTGTTTATTTAATGTGAATCATATAAACCATCTGAAAATGTGTGCATAAACTTTTTTTTTTTGTAATTCTTTGCAACCATAAAACACAGTAGGGCAAAAGGTTTTAAATCCATATCCCAAGGCTGGTGCTAAAACCGTACCGTTAGAATTGGTAGCAAAGAAAGAAAGAAAGGAGGAGAGAATGGAGGGTAGGGGCAGGAACAAAAGCTAGAAGAGGGATATTATATTGCACTTAATTCATTTAATGTAAATTTCTTATTGCTAATTGTGCAACTGGTTATTTCACACCTTGTTGAAATGTTTTTTTTTAATTGAATGGATAATGATATACATAATAAATTTGCACATGTATAAATTAAACATGGCTATTCCATTAAGAAAAACAATTTTCTTTGAAATTCAAATCAGACAGGATTAGTAGTTATTTAACTTAAAATTAAATATTAAATAGCTTTATAAGTTAGAAATGAATTTTTAAATTTAATAATTAGCTTCCATTTAAGGTATATTTTATGTCATTAGTGCCATAGACATAAAGTTTTTTGAAGTACTAGTTCAAGTTAATGTTCAAACCCTAATAGCTTAAGTCAGTCATTCTGATACATATACCCAAGTTTATATTCTCTTAAAATAATGATAATGAGGATACTAGCAGCCTGGTCATATTTAATTAGGCATATGGCCCTAATGGTTTACTTGGGAGTTTGAGTCCTGGCGTGTTTGGTTGGCACAAAAAGAAATCGGATAAAGCCAAGCCATTTTCATACATTTGAAAAGGGCCACATTCATGATGTCTACACCCTCTGTTCCATTACTGGGATGGAAAACAGAGCCAGGTTAAATGTTAAATGTTTCTTCTCACAGTAAAAAAAAAAAAAAACATTAAGCTAAGCAAAAGGTCTAATATCTTTGAAACAATGTCATTATATTGACTTAGGCAAAAGTACAAAGTAATTCAATTTCAAGTAAACTGTTGACATATATGTCATTATGAACATTTACCATGATGCCTGTAATATACTATTTTAGAAATTAACAATCACCTAAAACTTCCTTTCTCATACAGACATATTTCTTTATTTTTGTGATTGTAAACAAATCTTTCTGGCAAGATTTGATTTTAAACCCATTTACTCACTTTTCCTTAAAAAATGTGTTAGATACCAGTAAACTGGCCTTAGTGTTGCTCCCAGAACATAGCTACACATTTCCCATTTGTACTTCTTTTTGCTCTAATTTCTCCTTAAGATCCTATTTCAACATGGTGGGATGCAGTGAAATATAGTGGTCCTAGAGTGAGATTCCCCGAGTTTGAATCCCATCTCTGTTACCTACCAACTGTGTGGGATGTCAGGATCTGTCTCAGCCTGAGTTAAATTTTAGTACAAAATTATAGTACAGAAATTAAAATTTGTCTAGAAAATAAGTACAAAAGTATAGTACAAAAGTTGGTACTAAAAATTATAGTACAAAATCTTTGTCTAAAACATATAGTACAAAAGTTACAGTGAGGAATAAGTAAGATAATGTTAAGTAAATCGTACAAAGCAGTTCCGGGCACATAGTAAGCCTGTTGCTGCTGCTGCTGCTGCTAAGTCGCTTCAGTCGTGTCCGACTCTGTGCGACCCCATAGACTGCAGCCCATCAGGCTCCTCCGTCCATGGGATTTTCCAAGCAAGAGTACTGGAGTGAGGTGCCATTGCTTTCTCCGATAGTAAGCCTACTACAGGTTTAACAGTTATTGTCTCTCAAGTCCTACTTATCCGTCAAACCTCTCATGAACACTGCTTTGCAGCACCACCACCATGATCATTCTCCCCTGTGTCCCAAAGGCTTTACTTCTCCTTTGATTCCAATATTCAACCTTATGTTATTGTTATTTCTGTCCTAGTCTTTCTTCCTTAATAGACTATAACTTTCTTAGGGTACAGCTTGTGTCTTACTTCTTTATAAAACTCTAAGTTATATTCACTTGAGAAATATATGGTAACATGAAAAAACTGAGAATCCAAAAGTTTGTAAGGATAATATGTCATTGGAACCTGCAATGGCATGTATATTATTTGCTCTAGTGCATATGTGTAATATTCTGTCTTTGGACATATGGCAGGGGGGGCAAATATCTTGTTAATTGTTTCAGAGTTGTAGTAAATTCATGCACGTTTGCACGGCTATACACTGATGGTTCTGTAAGTGAAATAAGTGTTTTTAAGATGGGGCCAATGCAGCCAGTGTATATATCGCCAACTGTTGTGTCATCAGGATTGTTCACACACACACTTATTTTCCTTCTTCTGGCCACAACATAAGATTTCACTTCCTACTCATTTTGACGTTAGGTGTTGCTAGGTGACCTATTGTGGCTGATGAAATGTGAGTGGATATGTCCTGGTGAAAGTTTTAAAACCAACATGTAGTTCTTCATATATCTTCCCCCATCTCCTGCCATCAAAAAAAAAAAAAAATTGAGAATAAAGCATGTGGGCCTGAATTTCTGACTGATTGCTATGATCATGATCTCTATCCTTCTCCCCCATGCACCTGTATTAAAAATATCCTGTGAAATACTGTTGCCTTGTTTAGCACCAGCCTGCTATTTGAGTGGGGCTGTGATTGTCGTTCTGAAATTAGGAGAAAGGCTTGATGTTATATGGCAATGTTATATGACACTGGAGACTTTGGGAGATCATGAAGTTATGGTATTAGAGCCCTCATGAAGATGATTAGTGCCCTTATGAAAGAGACCCCAGGATTTTTCCTTGTCCCTTATACTGTGTTAGGATACAGTGAAAATACAGCTCCTTAAAAACCATGAAGTGAGCCATCACCAGGCAACAAGTCTTCCAGTCCTTTAATTTTGGCTTTCTCTGCATCCAGAACTGAAAAAATAAATTCTGCTATCTATAAACTACCAAGTCTATGGTATTCTGTTAGAGCAACCTTAACAGACTAAGATTCCTACTAAAATAAAAGATTTTAATAAAAACTAGATACTTCTAAAATGACAAAAGTTCCTACAATTGAAAATTATATATCATAGCAAGAACCAAGAAAATCACAACTTGATTAAGAAAAGGCAATCAACTGATGATAACACCATGATGTAGTATCTTTAAAGAATTCTAAATTAGCCATTACAAAACTATAATCAACAATGAATTATAAGTTCACTTGGAACAAATAAAAGAAAAGAAAATCAAGGCATGTAGAAGTGATAAAGTAAAATCAAGTGAGAAGTACACAATTTTTAAAACTATCACAAGAAAGAACAATTAAAACTTGCCAAATTGGCTCAATAATGGAGTATAAGGGACTGAGGACAGAGTCAGTGCACTTAAGAATCCTGTGAAACATTTAAGAAAATATAAGAGGAAGGAGATCTTTCCATCTCACTTTATGAGACCAGTATTACTTTTCCCCAAAATCAGCCAGACCAGTATGACTTATCTTAGATACAAGAATCCTTAACAAAATATTAGCAAGCCTGATCTAGCAATGTAAAAATAATTATGTACCATAACTATTTGAAATTTATTCTAGATATTCAAGTCTGACTCAACATTTAAAATCAATCAATATAATTGAGAATATTAGAAAGCTATAGAAGAAATATATGATCATACCAGTTGACACAGAAAAAAAAATGAAAAATTCCCAGTGCTTATTAGTAGTAAAAACCTTGAGCAAGTTAAAAATAAAGGGTAGTTAATAACATGATAAAGATTGTCTCCAAAAAACTTAAAGCTAACTTTATGCTTAATGGTTAAAACTAAATATTCATCACCTAAAGATCATGATCAAGGTAATATCACTACTCCTGTTCAATGTAATTCTTGAAATTCTAGTCACTGCAGTAAATCAAAAAGAAAATAAGGGACATGCAGATTGGAAAAAGGAAGTAATAAAACTATTTTCATATGGCATGAATGTCTACATAAAAAGTTCCTAATAAATCTATAGAAATTAGCTCAAAATGGATTACAGACATAAATTTTAAATGTAGGCTATAAACTTCTTGGGAGAAAACAAACAACAACAAGCAGAAAATCTCCTGGAACCAGGGTTAGGCAAAGTTCTTAGACTTGACCCCAAAAGCACAATATATGAAAAGGAAACATGATATATTGGATCTCATCACAATTTTAAAAACATATAATTTGGCAAAAACCAATGTAAAGGGAATGAAAATTCAAACTACAGAATGGGAGAAATATTTGCAAATCTCTTATCTGACGAAAAACTAGTACCTAGGATATATAAAGAACTGTCAAAACTCAACAGAAAAAATGCAGTTAGAAACTGGGCAAAAGAACCACAGACATTTCACTGAAGAGGATCTGCAGATGGCAAATAAGCACATGAAAATATGTTCAGTATCATTAACCATTAGAAAAATGCAAATGAAGCCTACAATGAAATATCACTATATACCTAGTGAATAGTTAAAATAATAAATAGTGACAGTATCAAATACTGGCAAGGATTTGGAGAAGCTGAATCACTCATACATTGCTGGTGAGAATATAAAATAAGACAGTCTCTCCAGAAAATAATTTGACATTTTTGTATAAAACTAAACAAGCAGTGTGCGTATGGCACAGCAATTTCACTCTTGATCATTTATCCTGGAAAATGAAAGCTTAGGTTTACTCAAAGTCCTGTACATGAATATTAACAACATTGTATATAATATTTGTTTTATTTATAGTAGCCAAAAATGAGACTCAAACCAGATGCTCTTTAACAGGTAGATGTTTAAACAAACTGTGAGGTGTATATGCCATGGAACACTGCACAACCATAAAAACAATGGGCTGTGCACACATGCATCAACTTGTATGCAGAGTCCCAAATTAGTTGTGCAATATTATTTTCTGGATTTCAAGAAGGAACATGGCATGTTTATAAATTAGTGCAAAATGTATTTATCAATGAAAGATATAGTTAGTTGACCTTTCATGAAAGAGAGAGAGAGGGGAGAAAAAAGAGGAGAGAGAGAGAGAGAATATAGTTTGATTTATCTTAATTCCTGATTTTGCCTATTGTAAAATGTGGCTCAGAATTCTAAGACAATTTTAAATAATAAGCATTTTTGTGATTTTTTAAAATCTGAAGCAGTTAAAGCATCACTTACAACTGCCAAACACTAAAAGCTGCAATATAATAACCCTCAAAAAATTTTTAAGCAAAAATGTACAAACTGAATTTACCAATAATATATAGCACTAATACAACCACATTGAACTAAATTTGAACTACTTCTAAGAACATATAGTTCAAGCATATATGTGGGTATTTGTTTTGTTTCTTTGAAGAGTTATCTTGATGTTCAACCAAAATCCCCAGCTTCTTAATAAAGAGTTTAAAAATAGATTTTTTTTTTTTTAGGAGCCTGGCTCCTTCAGCCATTTCATTCATCTATTCATTTTCCCTGTTTAACCTTGTACTTTAAGTTTTGTTTTCTACTCATAGCTCCTAGTTTTTTCCCTCAGTGTGATGACTAAAATGAAAGCTTTAGATTCTCATTAAAGTTTCAGTTGCATTCAGACAGCATTCAGCTGAGTGTTCAGAATATACTGAAACAAAACAAAAAAAAAATTGCTGCAAAATGCTGTGATTATGTGAGTATTCGTTCTGCCTACAAAGAACTGCTTTGATGATCTCTTCTGTAGAGCTTTTGAAAGTACATGTTTTCCTTTAGAATCTTGAATTCAGCTCAGGGGAGTCTAAACTAAAATAGAGATTTAGATAAATTAACAATACCACATTAAAAAAGAGCTGGTCCTGTACCATGAAGAGTTAAAGGTACTGAGAATATTTTACCCAATAGAGAGCAAGCATCATGAAGGGTGAACATGCATCCCAGTTCCCCTGGTACAGTACATACCTGTTAACCTAACATACTTTTAATATTACTCCTTTTATTTACATAAGTGTCTTGGTTTTGACAAGGATTTATATGGCAACCCTAATTATAATGTGCATAGTAACTGCCTTTAGTTGTTTGAAAGACTATCATATGAGGAAGGCATTAGTCTAAATTTGCATGAATCAGGGATAGAAATATTTCAGTGAGCAGAAGCTTTAAAAACCCACATTTTTGGATCAGTATAAGCAGGATCCTTTAAATTTGGGAAAAGCCTCTCTTCAAAAGAAGAGATACTACTATTTAATGTAGAAGAATAGCTTGTCAGGTTTTGCAGGAGATTTCAGTGAATTATTGGATTAAAGGATATATATGTTTTCTTACAAAATTTTTCAGTTTTTGAATATGATAAGAAAAGTAAGAATAACATCATTTCTTGAGTACAGTTATCTAATTCTTCTTCAAAGTTTGACATTTAGTTTATCTCGCTAAATTTGTAAGACAATGTCATTATCCATTCCTTTCCCCCTTTTTAATGAAGAAACTGAAATTTGCTGTGTCTTAGTAACTTGCCTGAAGTCACCATCAACTTTATAGTGATTCTGTTTAAAACCTGGCATTCTGGTTCCCATAATGATACTATTGATCATGCTTACTATAATTAATATGACTAAAATGACACACATATTTTTAATAGTGAAATTTGTTATTGAGTATTCACTACATCCAGGTACTCTGGTAGACCCTTTTCACATCGTCTTCTTATAAGAACCCTATGAAATATGTATTGGTCAGGACTCTCTTGCATGCAGGTGATTGAAGTCCAGTTCAATTTGATTTAAAATGCCAGCACACCACTGAAAACCCATTGTTCATGCTGGCCTTGTAGCTATTGGATCCAAGTGCTTCAACAAGATTATCAGGTATAACATATCCATATATATATAGATAGTCTCATCTCTTTAAAGGCTTCGTTTTACTCTGTGTTTGCTTAATTCTTAGGCAGGCTTTCTTCATGTATGGCAGAATATCTCTGACAATTCTGTGTTTATGTCATCTTCCCAGGCAACAGTATCAAGAAAGAACATAAAGTGCCCATGCTTTCAGTTAGTCTTTTATTTCTGAACTGTGGCTGTGTACGGGAATGTAGGATAATTTGGTTGGCTGACCTATTGACATGACCATCACTCAAGGTCAAGACACATTAATTGGCAGCTCCACTATAACCCAATGGATAGAGTTCCTAAAAGGAAATAAGGAGTGTCATTGTCAGAAGGAGAAGATATACTAGACTGGCTAATATATAAATATCAAATAAACATTAGATATCCAAAAAATCATCACAGCCTATTGCATTAGCCCTAAGTTATATGCCCAGTTCAGTTCAGTTCAGTTCAGTCGCTCAGTCGTGTCCGACTATTTGCAACCCTATGAACTGCAGCAGGCCAGGCCTCCCCGTCCATCACTAACTCCTGGAGTTCACTTAAACTCACGTCCATTGAGTCGGTGTTGTGATCCAGCCATCTCATCCTCTGTTGTCCCCTTATCCTCCCACCCCCGATCCCTCACAGCATCAGAGTCTTTTCCAATGAGTCAACTCTTCGCATGAGGTGGCCAAAGTACTGGAGTTTCAGCTTTAGTATCATTCCTTCCAAAGAACACCCAGGATCAGTCTCCTTTAGAATGGACTGCTTGGATCTCCTTGCAGTCCAAGGACTCTCAAGAGTCTTCTCCAACACCACAGTTCAAGAGCATCAATTTCTCAGCACTCAGCTTTCTTCACAGTCCAACTCTCACATCCATACATGACCACAGGAAAAATCATAGCCTTGACTAGACGGACCTTTGTTGGCAAAGTAATCTCTCTGCTTTAAATATGCTATCTAGGTTGGTCAAAACTTTCCTTCCAAGGAGTAAGTGCCTTTTAATTTCATGGCTGCAATCACCATCTGCAGTGATTTTGGAGCCCAAAATCAAGTCTGACACTGTTTCTGCTGTTTCCCCATCTATTTCTCATGAAGTGATGGGACCAAATGCCATGATCTTCATTTTCTGAATGTTGAGCTTTAAGCCAACTTTTTCACTCTCCTCTTTCACTTTCATCAAGAGACTTTTTAGTTCTTCTTCACTTTCTGCCATAAGGGTGGTGTCACCTGCATATCTGAGGTTATTGATGTTTCTCCCAGCAGTCTTGATTCCGACTTGTGCTTCTTCCAGCCCAGTGTTTCTCATGATGTACTCTGCATATAAGTTAAATAAGCAGGGTGACAATATACAGCCTATGCAATGATAATTTTCAAACCCAGGACTGTATATTTTGAAATTTCTATACCTGCTTTGTAACCACTTTGCAATCTCTATTAACAGAAAAATTTGTTTAATATGTATATTAATACATTCTGGTTAAATTTCTTACACATGAATTTCTCTATTTTTTTCTACTATATTTTTATAGTTATTTTACTAAAGGAAATCAAACACTGTGTATTCAAAATGACCCAAATGAATAATTCAGTTCTCAAATCTTTAGCTTTAAAAATAAAGTAATGCAGTAATTCAGAATAACTAAGACACATCTCCCCAAACAAAACAGATCACATTGAGAAAGGATACATAATAGAAACTGGTTTAATTTTTGAGAATGGCAGTAGTTATAATTGGTCAAATAATTGATAATTAATGAATTTTTGTATTTCATGTAAATAGATTAGAAGCATACATTATTATCAAATTGCTTGCTTTGAGTTTTCTAGTTCTCTAGCATATTGAGCAGTTATCTTTTATATGGCCTCTCATTTTGTGTAAACACTTGCAACAAATTGTTTTCACTTTATCAAGCAATCGCCATTGTATTCCTGCTCATTTTCTGAAAATCTCTGGAAATCATTCATTATTCCTTTAATAAAATATAGATTGGAAATGTAATTCTTTCTCTCTTTTAGAAAGGTGAGAAATATATGTTCTAATTCCAATGTTGTTCTGTTAAATCTAGTGAGGGAAAATTAAGAGTGTAAATTGAAGGCAGAAATGTATTGCTAATGTCTATAGCAAAAAAGCAAAATGGCTGTCTGAGGAGGCCTTACAAATAGCTGTGAAAAGAGAAGCAATAAGCAAAGGAGAAAAGGAGAGATATAAGCATCTGAATGCAGTGTTCCAAAGAATAGCAAGGAGAGATAAGAAAGCCTTCCTCAGCGATCAATGCAAAGAAATAGAGGAAAACAACAGAATGGGAAAGACTAGAGATCTCTTCAAGAAAATTAGAGATACCAAGGGAACATTTCATGCAAAGATGGGCTCGATAAAGGACAGAAATGGTATGGATCTAACAGAAGCAGTAGATATTAAGAAGAGGTGGCAAGAATACACAGAAGAACTGTACAAAAAAGATCTTCAAGACCCAGATAATCACGATGGTGTGATCACTCATCTAGAGCCAGACATCCTGGCATGTGAAGTCAAGGGGGCCTCAGAAAGCATCACTATGAACAAAGCTAGTGGAGGTGATGGAATTCCAGTGGACCTATTTCAAATCCTGAAAGATGATGCTGTGAAAGTACTGTACTCAAATGCCAGCAAATTTGGAAAACTCAGCAGTGGCCACAGGACTGGAAAAGGTCAGTTTTCCTTCCAATCCCAAAGAAAGGCAATACCAAAGAATGCTCAACCTACCACACAATTGAACTCATCTCACAAGCTAGTAAAGTAATGCTCAAAATTCTCCAAGCCAGGCTTCAGCATTACATGAACCGTGAACTTCCAGGTATTAAAGCTGGTTTTAGGAAAGGCAGAGAGGAACCAGAGATCAAATTGCCAACATCCACTGGATCATGGAAACAGGAAGAAAGTTCCAGAAAACATCTATTTCTGAAGTTTTATTGACTATGCCAAAACCTTGGACTGTGTGGATCACAGTAAACTGTAAAATTCTGAAAGAGATGGGAATACCAGACTACCTGACCTCCCTTTTTGAGAAACCTATATGCAGGTCAGGAAGCAACAGTTAGAGCTGGACATGGAATAACAGACTGGTTCCAAATAGTAAAAGGAGTACGTCAAGGCTGTATATTGTCACCCTGCTTATTTAACTTATATGCAGAGTACATCATGAGAAATGCTGGACTGGAAGAAGCACAAGCTGGAATCAAGATTGCCGGAAGGAATATCAATAAGCTCAGATATGCAGGTGACACCACCCTTATGGCAGAAAGTGAAGAGAAACTAAAAAGCCTCTTGATGAAAGTGAAAGAGGAGAGTGAAAAAGTTGGCTTAAAGCTCAACATTCAGAAAATGAAGATCATGGCATCTGATCCCATCACTTCATGGCACATAAATGGGGAAACATTGTCAGACTTTATTTTGGGGGCTTCAAAATCACTGCAGATGGTGATTGCAGCCATGAAATTAAAAGACACTTACTCCTTGGAAGGAAAGTTTTGACCAACCTAGATAGCATATTTAAAGCAGAGAGATTACTTTGCCAACAAAGGTCCATCTAGTCAAGGCTATGTTTTTTCCAGTGGCCATGTATGGATGTGAGAGTTGGACTGTGAAGAAAGCTGAGTGCTGAGGAATTGATGCCTTGAACTGTGGTGTTGGAGAAGACTCTTGAGAGTCCCTAGGACTGCAAGGAGATCCAAGCAGTCCATTCTAAAGGAGACTGATCCTGGGTGTTCTTTGGAAGGACTGATGCTGAAGCTGAAACTCTAGTACTTTGGCCACCTCATGTGAAACGTTGACCCATTGGAAAAGACCCTGATTATGGGAGGGATTGGGGGTGAAAGGAGAAGAAGATGACAGAGGATGAGATGGGTAGATTGCATCACCGACTCAATGGACATGAGTTTGGGTAAACTCTGGGAGTTGGTGATGGACAGACAGGCCTGGCCTGCTGAGATTCATGGGGTTGCAAATAGTCGGATATGACTGAGTGACTGAACTGAACTGAACTGAACTGATATATCTATATGATCCTAGATAAGTCATTTTGAGGTCAGCATCTCAATTAAAGAATGATATATTCCATGATTTAAATTTCCAGAATGAGCCATGGAGAGTGATAATTTTTTTGACTGTCCTCACCCCATAAATAAATTAATTTATGGGAAACTTAAACAACCAGAGGAACAAAAGTAAAACATTGACATGCTAAAATTAGAAAGCAACATTGAGGGTTAAATCAAAATTACACACTGTTAAACACATGATACCTACATATGATTGACTTTCAAGTAACTTCCAATAAAATTTTTGGTAGTAAAGAATCTATTTGGGCTTCCCATGTGGCACTAATGGTAAAGAACCTGCCTACCAATACAGCAAATATTAGATATGGATTTTGATCCCTGCATGGGGAGGATCCCTGGAAGAGGCCATGGCAACCCACTGCTGTATTCTTGCCTGGAAAATCCCTTGGACAGAGCAGCCTGGTGGACTATACTGTACATAGGGTCAAAAAGAGTCAGACACAACTAAAGCGACTTAGTATGCACATGAAGGATCTGTTTATCTTTTTTATGGATAAAATGTCTTGATGTAGATATAGGTTGAGTAAATATCTCTGCCCTATCATGTACCTGAAAAGCTTCTAGTGAAAAAGTCTTTCAAAACAAATAATAGATTTGAAAATCATATGGTTATCATCAAAGGTAGTCACTTTTCTTATACATTTCCTATTGATTCAGCAGTGTAATATACAAGTCTCCTCAGTTAAAAGCATGATAACAAAACATCCTGTTCCTCTTGAAACACTTTCTAACATTGTAATATATTTTGGGGGCTTTCTCAGTGGCTCAGTGATAAAGAATCCAGCTGCTAATGCAGGAGACACAGGTTGGTTCTCTGAGTCAGGAAGATCACCTGGAGAAGAAAATGACAACCACTCCAGTATTCTTGACTAGAAAATCCCATGGACAGAGGAGCCTGGCAGGCTGTAGTCCATGGGGTCGCAAAAGAGTCAGACGTGACTTCACAACTGAACAACAGTAGTGGTATGTTTTTACATGTGAATTTTCTGGTTTTAATGCTTGCTTTTATAGTATGTGGTTACACAAAATATGTAGTTCACACGATATGTGCATGATGCTCAGATTGCCTTTTCAGTTCTCCTGATTTTGGAGTTCTAGTTCTTGACTGTAATATTTTACTCTCTACTTTCAATAAACGTAAAGAATCTCAAGTACATTCAAAACCAAAATCTGTGTCCGTGGAGATCAGCTACCAGCTTAAATCCTAAAAGGTAACAGCAATATAACATAATTAAGAGACAAGAAATTGAGTTGTAAATAGATTTGAAGAGTTGGAGGTTGCTTTATCTAGAAAAGAAAAAGTATATAGTGATTCTTTGCAACATCCCCATTTCTGTTTCTGTCAAATTCTTAGTGAGTTTTGTTGTTGTTCAGTCCCTAAGTCATATCCTACTCTTTGTGATCCCTTAAACTGCAGCTACCAGGGTTCCCCCTCCTTTACTGTTCTCAGAGTTTGCTCAAACTCATGTCTGTTGCATCTATGATGCCATCCAACCATCTCATTCTCTGTTGCCCCCTTCTCCTCCCACCCTCAGTCTTTCCCAGCATCAGTCTTTTCCAGTGAGATGGCTGTTTGTATCAGGTGGCCAAAGTTGGAGCTTCAGTTTCAGCATCAGTCCTTTAAGTGAATATTCAGGGTGGATTTCCTTTAGGATTGACTCATTTGATCTTCTTGCTGTCCAGGGGACTCTAAAGAGTCTTCTCTAGCACCACAGTTTGGAAGCATCTAGTTTTTTGTGCTCAGCTCCTCTGTCCATGGAATTCTCCAGGCAAGAATATTGAGTGATTATTTATCCCCCTCTCCAGGGGATCTTCCTTACCCAGGGATCAAATCTGTGTCTCCTGCATTAAAGGCAGATTCTTTACCATCTGCACCACCAGGAAAGCCTGTCCTAATGAGTTTGGTTCTAAAAATTTTGATGATTTATTTACTCATATTTTTCTCTACAGCGTCTCATTAGATAATCTTGCATCCTATATTTTTTCTCTGTGTGGACATGCAGCTTACTCAAATTGGCAAGCATCAGTCATCTTTACTCTTAAACCCATCGTCAACTGCTTCCAAATATAGACAACACTTTATTTTCCATCAAGTGATGTTTTAGTCTTGAATTTTTATATTAAATGACTGCATATTATTTAAGTATTCTTATTTTATGTGGGATCCATTAATGTATCCACATGATTTTTCTGTTTAACAATAACATATTTTTTTTTCTTTTCTTGCGCTTTGCATGAAGAAACTATCAAACTTTTTTTTTTTTTTCCAAAGACAACATATGCAGGAGTATTCATTACTCCACCAAAATAGATCTGATATTTTGGTACTCAGAATTCTCCTTCTGTATGCCAGATGCTTGAAGCCACGTGGCACTTATCATATTTTAAACAAATAAATGTGAATTATACAAGATGGGTAAAGGGCAGTGTTACATGTGTGCCATCATTATTCAGACTATATTAATCTTCCCTGAAATGTTAAATATCATTTAAAGAAGGAATTCTGCAATTCAGGGAATAGATACAGCAAATAAATCAACATATTGAACTAACCTCATGCATAATATTGGAAGTCTGTGAGACAAAGAACAAATACTTTATGTTGACATAAAATACAAAATGTAAAAGGTCATTGAATTGTGGACATATTGTTTTATATGAACAACTGTCTTCTTGTTCTCAGAGAGATTTTTTAAAGTTATTATTTATGGGAACATTTTATGTTAGATGAAAGAAAGATTTCTATAAATTCAGTTTCAAAATTTGTGATGAAAATAATGTCTTATATCAAGTGTATAAATGTGTAGTGTGATACAACTTAAAAGTCATACATATATATCTTTGTATATTTATTTTATTCTATTACATGTTGATGTTGAAATTTTCTTACATACTTTTTGTTGATATCCGATAATGAGTATAGTTATTAGCATAGTTTGTTTATCTTATTTATTTCTTGTATGCTTCTGCTCTCTCTATTAGATTTTTCTTTTGTGCATACGTGATAAGTCGCTCAGTCATGTCCAGCTCTTTGCGACCCTATGGTTGGTAGCCTGCCAGGCTCCTCTGTCCATGGGATTCTCCAGGAAAGAATACTAACGTCAATAGCCATTCCCTTCTCCAGGGAATCTTCTGACCCAGGGAATGAACCTGCTTCTCTTTCATTGCAGGCAGGTTCTTTACCCACTGAGCCACCTTGGAGGCCCAGTTTTCTCATTATTACATCCTAATTCTATTTAAATGACTCCTTAAGTAGTTTTCCTACCCATAGACTTTTTTCTTTTAGAAAAGTCTCCTTAGGTGCTTATTTATCCTAACATATTACTGTTTCAGGCCTCTTATTTCACTTCAGCTTCCATGTTTTCTGTCTTCTAGACATAAAACTCAACTGTTTCAGCATAGCTCCTATATTGCACCAGAAGATAGACAAGAGTTTCTGAATCCTCTTCCTTACCTTATCCTCAAATCACAGGCTACTCAGTATGCTTAGGATTTCTCTTCATTTTGCTTTCAGCAGTCAAAAGCATGGAAGATACCCTATCTGTCCTCTCAGACAACACTAAACACTTAGGATGTTTATCAATATTTCACCAATATTTGTCAATATTTAAGCTTAAATGATAATTTTAAAATGGAGATAAATGTTAGTTATCTCTTTCTATATGGAAAAGCTACATATACACCTATGAAAAGATTGTGTGCACGTAAGCATGTATGGAAGAAATATACACAAATCTATGGATCTCTGGCAAAAATAGTGATAGGTGGAGGTTATATTTTAAATAATGTTGGAGGTTTTCTTCAATAGTCACATAATACACAAAGAAAAAGATGTATGAAATTTTAAACAGGAAAACTTGTGAAAATTGTTTGTGAAACACCTAACTCTTTCCTACTGTAATTAATTTAGTAATTCATTGTGTTTTATGGCACCGTCTTTCAGTGTTCTTAAAAGTTATTTGTGTTCTTGAACTGTTATTTAAATCCTCTCCTGTTCATTTTTCACATGCAAATCTGATCTCCCCAACTAGCTTGTTTGGGTCCTTAGGGAAGATGACTTTTTCATATGTTACTGTGAACAGTTAAAAGTAACTCATAGAGACCTGGTATAGAGTAGGGAATTTAGTATTTTTTTTATATGATGTAATTTGACTTTTGTCATTTTCTATGAGAATTCTACTCATAGAACAGCTCATAGCTACTGTCTATGTAGAAGCTTTTGTTCTACAGTTTACTATTTTGAACATATAATCAAACTTGCACTTTAATTTTATGTATTCACACATATTCATGTATGCATGAATTTAGAAAATTTCCTCTGTAGAACAGATTTATTAAATCCAAAAGCTGATTATATCCATTATCCTTTCTAACAGATATTTCTTGTTTTAATTCTCAAGTTCTCCTAATAATTAAACACAGGCTAATAAAAGAATATTTTTACTTTAGTAAGAAACATAAGTAGTATATTTTTTTGTGGTCCATAGATTGATAGAGTGAATAAAAGAGTGAAATAATGTGAATATTTATATAACTTTGTATTGTGATACTTTTAATAGTAGAGAACTTTTCAGTTTGTTCTTATGAAATTTTTTGCTACAGGTACAAGATACCACAGTGCAAACTAGTTGAAACCAAATGTGGGACAAACAGAGATTTGGAGATGGAATACAAATTTTAGAAGACTTAATAGGGCAGATGACAAAAATAAAGTGTTTCTCCTTCAGGGTCAGTTTCATTTCATCATGTTTCTCTCATGGCTGAGATAGAAGCTCTTTGAAAGCTGCAGTGTTAATTGCTCAGTCGTCAGCATCTAGAATGGTGTGCTTGGTTTATTGCACTCAAACAATATTTGTTGCATGGACAGAAACAGTTGAATCTGGTATGCCAGGGCCAGAATAATATATTCTGTTTGCTCCAGTAGAATAGTTCTGAAAGTGAAAGTGAAAGTGAAAGAGTTAGTTGCTCAGTTGTGTCCGACTCTTGTAACCTCATGGACTATATAGCCCACCAGCCTCCTCTGTCCATGGAATTCTCCAGGCAAGAATACTGGAGTAGATTGCCATTCCCTTCTCCAGGAGATCTTCCCAACCCAGGGATCAAACTCAGGTCTCTTTCCTCCATTACAGGCAGATTCTTTATCATCTGAGCCACCAGGGAAGACAGTACAGAAAGACAACTACTAATCTTACACAGTTCACATTCTTACTCCTGATTATCAGCAGGGACTTTAAGAAAGTTGAATCAGGGAAGATTCTTCTTCCAGGAAGACAGACCAGACCAAAAGCCTCAGAAAACTCTTGTAAAGTGTATGTATTGATAGTTGTGTCTCTGTCCTTTATATATTTGTTCAGTAGCAACTATAAAGACAGAAACCACAGCTGGAAGTATAGCATATAGGCAATTTTTTTTATTTTCTGAGAAAATGCATGAGCTGCAATCTTCGAGAAGCAAATTAATTCCAATTCGTTTGAATGTTGTTTTCCATACCTTCTCTTTGAATCCCCAAACTGCTCAAAAAGTGTTAAAGTTCCTTCCAATAATACTTCTAAATGTTCTTTGAAGTTTCTAGAAATTTTGGTGAAATGGTATTAAAAAAGCAGTGTTTCAGTTCATGTAATGGGTGTGCCTTGTACTAAGCTGCTTCAGTCATATCTGACTCTGCGTGACCCTATGAACTGTAGCCTGCCAGGCCGCATGTCCAGGGAATTCTCCAGGCAAGAACACTGAGGTGTTGCCATGCCCTCCTCCAGGGGATCTTCCATACCTAGGGACTGAACCCACCTCTCTTACGTCTGCTACCTTGGCAGGCATGTTCTTTACCACTAGTACCACCTGGGACGCCCCATGTAGCAGGTGCTTAATGATAAATCTCAGCTGCAATTTAAATCCTGAAATATGTTATTTGGTTTTAAGTGGCTTTGCTTGTTGTATCAAAATATGGGTGATCATTTTAATATTAACACCAGGCTACAGAAATAGGGCTCCAACTTGGAAAGCTGGAAAGCAGTTATTTTTGGCCTAGGAATAACGTAAGCAGAAAAGCTAGGACTTTAATTTTACCTCTTATAAAAATTATCATTCTAAAATGGAAGTTTATCAGTTTTCCAAATCGTTCTCCCTACTCTTCTACCTTCAACTTCCTAAGTTCAAGCACTACTGAAAAAAGTAGTACTTGCTGTTGTCTTTGGAATGATTTAGAAATGACTGTTATGTTGTTGCTGTTATTAAATCTGTGTTAGTATAAATATGACAAAGTCTTATTCCATCAAAAAAGTCATAATTTAAATTAGTCTTCACACATTTTAATGTTGTTCTGCATTGTTCTTAATGAAGGTCGGACCTGTGAGATCATATGCTATTACTGGCTGAATTCTAGCTGTTTGGTATGCATTATACATTTGACAAGAATTCAGCTTCAGAAGAAGCAATTCATTTACATAGAAAATGTTTTGCTATAAGCAAACCAAAGCATGCCTGTATCCAAATATAGAAACATGTTGGTGGATCAATAGTTTTATATTGTGGAGAATACACATTTACACACACAGACACACGTAACACATGTACATGTATTCTCTTAGGCTCAGATGATGAAGATGAAATATATCTTGTGCTTGAGGGCATTTGATTTCCTCTCATTTACACTTGATCTTTTGTTCACTTGTTATATTTATTTTTGTATGTTTTATAGTTGATTTTTCATTTAATTGATAAACACTTAATGAGAATACCATATGTACCACTCTATACATGTTTTCTAATTTAAGAACCCCCCCCCAAAAAATAAGATAAGTGTTTTCACTTATGAAGAGACGGAGGTGTTAGTCTCAGCAAGTTTTAAAATGACAAACCTAATTTAAAATATATCCCCATGCTGTGAACCAATATTCTGTACTTTCTGCCCTACAATGAAAGGGTAGGGTGGGTGGACTGAAATTTTGCTGCCTTTTCTGAACTTAAATAATCAGAAATTATGTACATGGTTACCAGAATTATTATGCTTTATTTAAATCTCATATCACTTTGGGGGGCATATGAAGAAGCATGCTGTGAATAATGTTAAAGTTTTATGGTGAAACTCTAAGTTGTAGTGAATTATTTTTATTTAGATTATATTTTAACATGTTGAAGAAATCTGACAGTTGAGCAATTTTCCAATTAATATAAAAAATACACAAGCAAATCTGTAAAGAAACATTAGAATCATTCAAAGTTAGAAGTAATATGGATAATTGATTTAACTTTTCATTTTAACCCTTGAAAGCAGCCTAAATCAGAGTGGAATTTATAAATTGATTACTCTTTGAGTGAGTACAAATACCTAAGGCTAGGTCTTATATTTCATTCCATTGCTTTCTCACAGCTCCTTAAATGTGTTGTCTTTCTTAATTCATTTTGATTTTCAAACCTGAGCTTGATTTACTTTAATGTGTTGTCAAAGAGCATGGAAAGGAGAAATAGTTTTCTTATAACTTTTATTCATTATGGCCAATTGAAACTAAATAGTCAGTCAATTGTTACCTGATCCATGACCACCAACATCGATTGGCTTCTATCTTTTTGAAAGACAGAGGCAGAAAAGAAATGTCTGAAATGTTTACATTAGATGGCTTTCTATTTCTTTACTCAGCCTGGACACATATGCCTTTGTGACTCTGGGAGAGGTGACAGTCATTAATTCTGTTCAGTTCAATCGCTCAGTTGTGTCCTACTCTTTGAGACCCCATGGACTGCAATATGCCAGGCCTCCCTGTCCATCACGAGCTTCCTGAGTTTACTCAAATCCAACAAGTTGGTGATGCAATCCA
Source organism: Capricornis sumatraensis (assembly GCF_032405125.1). Classification (NCBI taxonomy): domain Eukaryota; kingdom Metazoa; phylum Chordata; class Mammalia; order Artiodactyla; family Bovidae; genus Capricornis; species Capricornis sumatraensis. The sequence goes on along the minus strand of NC_091085.1, from coordinate 34,721,509 downwards.
ACCATCTCATCCTTTGTCATCCCCTTCTCCTCCTGCCATCAATCTTTCCCAGCTTCAGGGTCTTCTCAAATGAGTCAGTTCTTCACATCAGGTGGCCAAAGTATTGGAGTTTCAGCTTCAGCATCAGTCCTTCCAATGCATATTCAGGACTGATTTCCTTTAGGGTGGACTGGTTGGATCTCCTTGCAATCCAAGGGACTGTTAAGAGTCTTCTCCAACATCACAGTTCAAATGCATCACTTCTTCAGCGCTCAGCTTTCTTCCAACTCTCACATCCATACATGACCACTGGCAAAACTATAACTTTGACTACATGGGCTTTTGTTGGCAAAGTAATGTCTTTGTTTTTTAATATGCTGTCTTGGTTGATCGTAACTTTTCTTCCAAGGAGCAAGTGTATTTTAATTTCATGGCTGTAGTCACCATCTGCAGTGACTTTGGAGCCCCCCGGAATAAAGTCATTAATAGTGAAAAGCTTATTCAGGAATTATGCATGGGAAGATGGAAGTTACATTTAATGGAGAAAATTATAGATGCTGTTAGTAGTATATTCTCTGCAATTATGTATACTCTTGTCTATTCCTTAATTTAAACATATTAGAGTATCTGTGACAGAGGAGATAAATTGAAAATACTGTTTCTGAGAGAGAACAGCCAGAGAGGATGGATTACATGTACTCTGCCTCTAGTTTTGCTTTAGATTTGAGGGGCCACAAGTCCTGAGAAGCAAGAGCAGACTGAAAAAAGTAGGTGAGGAAGACACAAACCTCTTCATTGAAGTTTTAGAACAGGACTAAATAGTTGTTGTGTGGTACACACATTTTAATCAGCTAATCCACAACTCTTACACAGCCGCACAGGAAATTCAGAGAAACAAATGGGATCTAGATTCAGTTTTGTTTTTAACTTAATTTTGGCCAACACATGAATGGGGAAACCTCGAAGAGATATTGAGGATTTTGAGGACATTTCTTACCTTCTGATACCCAGGATTCCCATAAGCCCAAGTTCATGTTGGGTTTAACTGCTATTCTTTTTCATAGAAAATCAACACAAAAAGACATTCACATCATCATACTCTAATTTTGTCAACAATGACAGTAAGTACATGCTCTAAACACATTAAAATTACTTTTTTGTCTTGGAAATTATGCCTATAGTTCTCTGGTATCTGATGAAGAGGATCTATCTTCCTCATTTCATTCATCCATTGTTTCACAACTTTTTTTTGGAAACTCTCCCTTGCAAGGTAGTTCTTAAGAAATATTCATTCCAAATAAGGAGATCATAACTAAATTTATGTGCATTGTTGAAATAGTATACTTCTATCCCCAATCTAGGTGAAACAAATCACCTTTTTAGTTCAACAGTTTTATTTTTGATCTTGCCAGATTTATCATCTGGACGATGAATTACCAGGTGCACGTGGAGGACATTAATGACACATTCATATAATTTCTTTTTCTCTGGCAATCCAAACTACAAAAAAATATAATTCTGATTGCTCTTCAGTTTGGAGCTGTACTGAAATTGATTACTGGAGCTCTGACTTCCAGTATCATTGCCACTGGCAGGCCTGGAGGTGAGATCCTTTCCCAGTTCTTTGAAATGCTCTGAGAGAATCCATCTTCTTGTTTTATGTCCACAACCCCCTTTTGTGGTCACTTATTTCATCTCACTTCTGAATATTTCATTGTAAAAAGAATGGAAATATGTGTGCTTTTAGCCTTATCTAGTCAAGTGTTCTCTGGCTACTTGTTTTGCAATAAAGCAGGCAGTAATGCACTCACTGGCAATAGAGAGGAGTGTTTTCCTTTCTTTTTGTGTCATCACTTCTGCTTATTTTTGCAAATAATAAATGATCACTTTGCCTCACATTCTGTTTTATTAATGATTTTGTTTTATAAAAACACATATGTATAGATAGTGGATATTAAATATGTATACATTCAGAAATAAAAATTATATTTGTAAGAGGAAAGTCAGATATCATTTTACATGCATTAAGGAAGGTTCTATTGGGAAGTATTCTTATGTTTTCATATTTCTTATCTTTGCAAGGGAGGTAGATAGAGGTCACATATAGTCATTATGAGCATGTGCTTTCTCTAAATTTTATTCCTGTCTCTGTCACTTAATTTGCTGTGTAACCTTGAGCAAGTTATTTCAATCTTCTATCTCTCAATGCTTTCATCTGTAAAACTGAGAAAACCACCAATATACAAAGGTTAGCGTTAAGAGCAAATTAAGGAATTAAACCAACTGAAGATAGTCCTTGACACCTATTAAGTATTAAATAAAAGTTAGATACTATACCTGTAGTATTGATAAGGTTTCAACAAATAAATATTGTATCTGAAAAATGTCTTTATAGCTTGATGTTACTGAAATAATTGTACTATCCATGAAGAGTATGTTTTTTTTTTCACTCTTTTTTTTTTTTTTTTTTCCTGGCAGCTAGAACAGCGCTTGGACATAAAATTGGTATTCAACATAATATATTTTGTGATACATTGAATTAAAGAATGAGTGAATGAATGATTATCTGAAGGAGAGACTGTATATATGTACATTATATTTAGAATATGTGGATAATTTATATATTTTATGAAATATAAAGTTATTAGTATAGTTATTAACTATACTATATAGATAGGGAAGCCTGACATGCTGCAGTCCATGGGGTTCCAAAGAATTAGAAACAATTGAGTGACTAAACTGAGCTGATGGTTATTGATTAGCTACTTTGAAAACAGGCAATTTTGAGCATAGAAAATGTAAGGACAGACAATTAAGTGTTGGTTAAGAAATCCATCCAACTAGCAGGACTTTCAGTCAGTTCAGTTCAGTCTCTCAGTTGTGTCCGACGCTTTGCGACCCCATGGACTGCAGCACGCCAGGCCTCCCTGTCCATCACCAACTCCTGGAGTTTACTCAAACTCATGTCCAGTGAGTCAGTGATGCCATCCAATCATCTCATCCTCTGTCATCCCCTTCTCCTCGCATCTTCAATCTTTCCCAGCATCTTTTAAAATCAGTCAGTTCTTCGCATCAGGTGGCCAAAGTATTGGAGTTTCAGCTTCAGCATCAGTCCTTTCAATGAATATTCAGGACTGATTTCCTTTAGGATGGACTGGTTGGATCTCCTTGCAGTCCAAGGGACTCTCAAGAGTCTTTTCCAACAACACAATTCAAAAGCATCAATTCTTCAGCGTTCAGCTTTCTCTGTAGTTCAACTCTCACATCCATACATGACCACTGGAAAAACCATAGCCTTGACTAGATGGACCCTTGTTGGTAAAGTAATGTCTCTGCTTTTTAGTATTCTGTCTAGGTTGATCATAACTTTTCCTAAAGGAGGATGTTAGGATCTGATATACTGTTGAAAGGATACTTACATGCCACAAGGCCTAGAACCCTGCTTTTAGCTATGATTTTGAAATCTTCCTTAATGCACTTAACAGCTCTGAAACTCTGTTTTCTATTATATAATCTGCTAGTTTCACTGGGCTGCTGAAATCAGTATAAATTGTAATATTCCTAGTTGATTTCTCATGAGTTAGAATGATGTAACTCCTTTCTCATCTCCACTTATACTGCTTGCCAGTGCATTTATTGTGTTCCTCCTCCCCACTCTGGAAGTCTCTTAAAACTGTATAAATCATGTATTAGCTGGGTTTATCCACCTGATAAGGGCTAGGTGAAGATAGACTTGAATTCCTACTTCATGCTCTTTTCTATGGAAAAACCTAAAGTCTTTCTTAAAAATTGTACAAACTCCTCACACTGTACTGTTTTTTCAATCATTTCTAGCTCTTTTCTGCATTCATCTCCACTCCTGCATTGGGTAGCTCTTGTCTTATCTACAGTGTCAAACCAAATGTGGTGTGGAGTTAAAAGCAATGCATTGTGACAGTGAAACAAGCTATCTGATGTTGAACATTTGATATTCCTATGTTAAAATAATTCTTTTTATCTTGTATGTGGCTCAGTGTTTCTCATTCAGCCTTCCTATTCTTCCCAGTCCCAAATCCCTTTTCTCTGGTGATACTCACTGATATAATTATTTCTTTGAGTCTTTTTTTCCTGCTATGCAACCTTCACAGACCAATTACCTCCTGCCTCAAGCCCCTTATCCAGACGTTTTCCTGAAAATGACAGCTTTTCCCCCTAAAATATTTAGTTACTGACAATATTCTGTACCTCCAAAATTTGATCAGGCATACTCATTTTTTTGTGTGTGCCAATGAAATATGAGAAAAATTTATGTGTTCAAACTCCTTGTTTTGCCTTAAAGTAAATCTCTGATTTCTCCTCTTTTACCTGTCCTCCTTTGACAGTTGTGTTTGTCATCTGTCTCAGAAATCATAAAGAAAGGGTGACATGCAATAGATACAAGGATCTTGAACCTTGATGCTTTTGAAAAGTAGGATCATATGAGCTTGGATTTCCTAGTGAAAAAGGAATATAGACTTCTCTTTTTAGTTTATCTCTTTGCTAAGCTGGGTCTAAGTGACATGTGGTGAGCATATCTTAGTTAATATATTAATCATTTTCCTGAGAACAAAGCATTCAAAACACAAATTTGCTTTTACGGTTGATAAATTCTATCCTTAAGGTAATTAGCCAAGAATTATCAGTTGATTCAGGGAATTTCATGACTAGGCAATGGAGGAGACAAATATAAGAAAGAAAATTCCAAGGAAACAATTGTATATTTTATTTAAAATGTGATACTGCCATGTTGACAGGAATGAGGCGTCTATTAATAGATTGAAATCTGAAAGGATTTCAGTCTGCTATAGGATTATCTGTAGGAAGAAAGCAGTGCACCCTCTCTACTTTGAGATGTCTTTTTTTTTTTTTTACCTGCAGTAATGCCTTTTAAAAATATATCACAGGAATTAATTGAGAAAATTAAAAATGATGAAAATAACAATTTAAAAACATTATTATATTACCACAAAAAAGGGTAGAAACATTTTATTCAATTGATTGACTTCAGTTCTCTAAAAAAAATAACTGGGGTACCACCTCACGAACCAGGTACAGCCAAATTTGTACAAGCAATTTGCTAATTCCCGTTAATAATAGTCTTATTGGTATAGTTCTTACCACCTGCAGTTTTGAAAAAGCAAAGATACAGCCACACCCTTGGGTTATGCTGTAACATTCAAAGATATACAGTGATGAGCTTTCTACTAAGAGATGGTAAATATAAAACAGCATGAGAGACAGTGAACAATGGGACTCATTATCTTTTGTGTACAGAAATATTTTTATTTGAAAGTTATAATTAGTCTTTCCTAGGTTAGCAGCATAACCCTGTAGTTAAAGCAAGAGATGATGAAAGAGCCTTGGATGTCAATCAAGGACAATTGATAACCAATCATAATAAATTAAGCAGTGGGTTGTACATATCAATCTGCTCATCAGAAGTAGATCTGGGAAGATAAAGGTGACAATGGTAATGTGGGAGGTGAGAAGGGAAGTTAACTTCAGACATCATGTCTTGTCAAGTGTATGTCATGGAACATGCTCCTGTCACTCAAAAAGAAAAAATTATGCCATCAAAGAAAGTGGTTTTAAAAGATAGTTTTATGATGTTTGCTTTCAGTTGGCCACTAAACACTGACACACTTTCAGAACCAAAGAGTGAATGATAAGAATTTGGAGTAACTGCTACCAGGATCTGCAGAAATTGTGAAGTAGATTCACACATATTAGGTTGGTGCAAAAGTGATATCAGTTTTGCTTTGTTGAACGTTGCCATTTGATACTGGAATACATGGGCTTCCCAGGTGGTTGAGTGACAAAGAACCTGCCTGCCAATGCTGGAGACGTAAGAAACTCGAATTTGATCCCTGGGTTGGAAAGATCCCCTGGAAGAGGGCATGGCAACTTACTCCAGTCTTCTTGCCTGGAGAAACCCTTGGACAGAGGAGCCTGGCAGGCTACAGCTCATAGGGTCGCAAAGAGTCAGACATGACTGAAGTGACCTAGCATGCATACACAGGAATAGCTTGTTAAATAAATGTGGTTTTTTTTTAATGTACTTTTATTTTAATGTGCATTTCTTGCTTTATGTTGTTAATGAATTATTACTTGCTGTTTATTTTATATGTACTTTAGACTGTGAAAATGATATTAGACAAAAAGCAAATTTGAGTAATTTTCTTATTCAAGCTCCAAATGGATCGTAAAACAGTGCAGACAACTTGCAACATCAACACCACCTTTGGGCCAGGAGCTGCTAATGAACATACAGTGCAGTGGTGGTTCAAGAAGTTCTGCAAAGGAGACCAAAGACTTGAAGATGAGGGGCTTAGTGGCTGGCCCTTAGAAGTTAACAATGACCAACTGAGAGGTTCATCAGGGCTGATTCTCTTACAACTACATGAGAAGTTGCCCAAGGACTCAACTCTGATGATTCTACAGTTGTTTGGCATTTTAAGCAAATTTGAAAAGTGAAAAAGCTCAAAAAGAGGTGCCTCATGAACTGACTACAAATTTTTTAAAAAATCATCATTTTCAAGTGCTGTCTTCTCTTATTCTATGCAACAACACCTAACCATTTCTTGACTGGATTGGGACATAAGAGGAAAAGTGACTTTTAGATGACAGCATGATGCCTAGCTCTGTGAGAATGGAGAAGAAGCTCCAAAGCACTTCCCAAAACCAGACTTGCAACAACAACAACAACAACAACAAAACAGCGGGGGTGGGGTCATGATCTGTTTGGTAATCTGCTGCCAGTCTGATCCACTAAAGCTTTTTGAATCCTGGTGAAACCATAACACCTGAGGAATATGCTCTGCAAATCAGTGAGATGCACCAAAAAGTACATCTGCAACTGGCATTAGTGAAAAGAAAGGGCCTAATTCTGCCCGACGACAATACCTGACCACTTGCCACACAACCAACACTTTGAAAAATTGAATGAATTGGGCTATGAAGTTTTGCCTGATCTGCTGTAGTCACCTGACCTCTTGCCAACTGATTACCATTTCAGCATCTCAGCTTTTTACAGGGAGAATGCTTACACAATCAACAGAATGAAGAAAATGCTTTCCAAGAGTTCATCAAATTCGGAAGCATGGATTTTTATGACAAAGGAGTTAGCAAACTTACGTCTTGTTGGCAAAAATGTGTTGATTCTGATGTTTTCTATTTTGATTAATAAAGATGTATTTGAGCTTAGATTTAAATATCAGGGTCTGAAACCACAATTACTTTTGCACCAGCCTAATAGAATCTTTGCCATTCTATTGCTTTCATCTATTTCTTTGCACTGATCATTGAGGAAGGCTTTCTTATCTCTCCTTGCTATTCTCTGGAACTCTGCAGATGGTGACTACAGTCACAAAATTGAAATATGCTTGCTCCTTGGAAGAAAAGGTATGACCAATCTAGACAATATATTAAAAAGCAGAGACATCACTTTGCTGACAAAGGTCCATCTAGTCAAAGCTATGGTGTCTCCAGTAGTCATGTATGGATGTGAGAGTTGGACTATAAAGAAAACTGGATCAAGTGCCAAAGACTTGATCCTTTTGAACTGTGGTGTTGGAGAAGACTCTTGAGAGTCCCTTGGACTGTAAGGAGATCAAACCAGTACATCCTAAAGGAAATAAGTCCTGAATATTCATTGAAAGGACTGATGCTGAAACTGAAACTCCAATACTTTGGCCACCTGATGTGAAGAACTGACTCATTTGAAAAGACCCTGATGCTGGGAAAATTGAAGGCAGGAGAATGGGATGACACAGGGTAAGAGGATCCCATCACTGACTTAATGGACATGAGTTTGAGCAAGCTCTGGGAGTTGATGATGCACGGGAAGCCTGGCATGCTACAGTCCATGGGATTGCAAAGAGTTGGACACAAGTGAGCAACTGAACTGAACTGACTGAATAGAATCTTGGAGTCATCAAAGGAATTGGGGAGTACAGTTCTGACTATCTCAAACAGCCTTGTCCCTCTAATTTCTCTTGATTTGCTCTGAGAAGTAGTTGGTGAAGAAGGTGGTGACAGAGAGAAATACTTTTGGAAGAAACAGAGAGTCTGTAGAATCATAGGTAGGATTTTCCCTTCAGATGTCACAGATAGTATCTTTTGAAAAAGGCATAAGCTCTATACTTATTTTGTTATGTATATGTTACTGTACCAAAGGAGCTGTGGGTTGGGTCACTATTCAAAGTAAACTAGGTGAGCCAAAAGGACAGACAAGTGTGTGAGCTGCAGCATTGCCCACCCTATATCCAACTTCAGAACATCAAAATGACTAATGTCCCAATTCTGCCTTTCCAGTCTCATGCAGATTTCTCTTGTGAACAACTCTATCCTGAAACAATACAGGGAAGATAGTTTTTCAATAAATACTCCCAACTTCGCTGAACTGGTACCATACATAGCCACCAAAGTTGATATGTTACATACACATCTATTTTTAAAAATTTTAATAATGGTTAACTTCCAAATGAAGAAAATGGGTAATAATACCCTTTGTGCTTTGTGCTCAGATGCTCAGTCCTGTCTAACTCTTTGCGACCCAATGAACTATAGCCCACCAGGCTCCTCTGTCCATGGGATTCGTTAGGCAAAAATACTGGAGTGGGTCACCATGCCCTCCTCCAGGGGATCTTCCTAACCCAGGGACTGAACATGCAACTTTTATGTCTCCTGCATTGGCAGACAAATTATATACCACTGTGCCATCTTAGAACTCACCTTAGAACTCAGTTTTACCTTACATGACACAAATAACCCATACATAGCTGACAACATGCCAACATCCAATGAAAGAACATATGAAGTTTTTTGATCCATCTTCATTCAACTTCAGTGTGTTGTAACATTAATATGAAAAGATAAAGTCAACTATTAATTCATCTTATGTTAATGTAGGTAACTTGCTAATAGGAAGGAAAAAGGAAACTTTAATAAATGCATACTTAAATATATTCAAATCAAGACAAGAAAGAAATGTTCATAACTATTACAGTTTAAAAAATATATTTATTTTTATTTATTTATTTGACTGTGCTCAGTCTTAGTTGCAGCAGATCTAATTCCCAGATCAGGAATCAAACCTGGGTCCCTTGTGTTGAGAATGTGCATTCTTAGCCACTGGACCACCAGGGAAGTCCAAGTTATTAAATTTTTTTTTCTTTAGTTTTTCCGAAACAATTTTTTTAAAAAACTGTTTTTTCTCCCTTAAGGAAAATAAACATCTTTTAAAAATAGCTCGATACACATAATCTTCAGTGTCTAGCAGCATACTAATATAAAGTGCTTAGTATACTGCTGTGTTTGTTGTTTAGTCACTCAGTCATGTCCGACTCTGTGACCCCATGGACCGCGAGCCCACCAGACTGCTCATATTACAATTTTAGTTTCTGTGATCTTTTTAAGCCATTTCTTCCGGTGGTCAAATGATGAACCCCATAAGAAAAGTTTCTTTCCCTTCATGATAAAAGAACTACCTTTATCTGTTAAGCATCCTATTTCACTTTGAACTCAGCAAATACCAGACTGGCTGTGTCTCTTTGGCCTGTGGAATTACCCGAAGGATCTAGGCTAAGATTCTCAGAAATAGTGAGGACATCCAATTATATTTGAATTTTTGTTAAGTAATTAAGTATTTTTGTTATATTTAGTAAATATTACATGAGACAAACTTAAACTTAAAAAAAATGTTGATTACCTGAAATTCAGTTGTAACTAGAAATGTTGTTATTTTTTAAATACAGCGTCTGTTACCTAGGCCATTTGTAGTTCTGCCTGTACTAGGTTTATTATAGTTTCTGTTGACTTTATTGTAGAGCATGGGAGTATAAAGAATTTCTCCAGTGGTTCTCTTAGAATCCAGACATTCTGTTTATACTCATTGTGAGTTGACAACCCAATTTCCCCTTGATAAATTGGATCAATTCCCTCCAGCCTTGATATTAACATTCAAACCCCATTTCTGACCTGCTGATTTGCTGACATGAGAATTCCATGTTCCCAAGTAACAGTCTCAACTTTCAGTTGACTGAAACTGCTTCTATTTTGTCTAGTAGTAGCATGCATTCTTTGGGAATAAAGAACTCAGGATAATCAGAACCCCAAATTATAGAAAACAGAAACACAAATTCCCTCGTGGATCGCAGAGGGTATTAGTGAGAGAAGCTAGTTGTGTGTCCATCCCTGAGTCCTATACCCACAAACTTGGCTTTGAGAGAAGCAGTATCATATATAGATTATGCACATAAGGCAATCACCATAGCCTAAAAGACATTAATGAACACTGCAGATTATTGCTACCCAACTAGGATTAGAACTGTATTAAAAAGGCCATTCTATCTTTCTATCATCCCATATGCTTAAAAGTGACAGGTAACATGGTGAATTCCATGAGCTTGACTCATCGTCATACTTAATTTGTCATAAGATGAATCCTTGGCTAAAAGCAGTGCTGTGTGAAATAATATGAGGATGAGTAAGGCATTTATATATTGTATTTTTTGGCAGAAGTATTACAGGCCGGAAAGGCAAATTCATAACCACAGAAGTTGTCTGTCCCAATAGGAGGGGCATTACCCTTCCATGATGGAAGCGATCCAAGAAAACCAACAAGCCACCAGGTGGTTGCAGATTTCCCAAGGGAATGGTGCCATATTGCATTCTCAGTGTGGTTTTGCAATCGGCAGTTTGGGCATTAAGCACAATTGTAGCCAAATTCATCCTGTGGATAATAATCCATCTTGTTTAGCCCTTGCAAAACCTCTATTCCTTCTGTCATTGTCACTTTGTCCTTGAATTCATTGACTAAGGATAGAGGTGGCTGGAGAGAGAGACTGTCTGAAATCCACCTAACAATCCATCTTGTCTACCTGCTTCTTAAGATCTTCTTTTGCTAAGGTCACTCTTTAGTGAGTGTTTGTATGGGAGACACATATTTTCACATTCTGGGCCCATGTAAAGTGATCTATTTGCATACCTATTCCCTAGACTAACTCGTCTCCAATTATCCAATTATCCAGCTTGTGTGCCTTCCAAGTCCCTGTTCATCCTGCCAGAACATTAGTGACAGTTCATGAATCAGGTCTACATCTCCAGCTCTCTACATTTTCAAGGGAAAATGAGCACTCAATTACATTAGTTGAGGTTCTGTTCATTGACAAGATTTCTCTTCATTTCTGTCCTTCAGGCCTTTATGGTTATCACTGAGTAGGATTGTAGTTTAATAGCATTTTATTCAGAAGGTAAAAGCATAAATAGAAGGACCACTGTAAGTCAGACATGAGTGTTTTCTTCCTCGAACAACTGGGTCATAGCGAATTGCCCAGGAAACCATGAGTTGTTCTGTGAGGGAAAGTATTGGAACAAAAATAGGACTCATGGGCTTCTGGGCCACTTACTCCTGAAACTTACTTGTACCCCCAAGACCTACTTGAGCCTGCTCTCATACTCCATTTGAAGATAAAGTGCAATTGTTTATGACAGATTTATGGCTGGACTATAAATTGACTTATGGTTACTGGGTCCAGTGGTTCATGGCTTTCTTGTTAGAACCTAACTAAAACCCATAAGCAGTTTTCCAAAAGGAGAACTATTACCTGTAGGGACTGGCATAGTTCTGATCCAGATTGTGTGGGTTTGGGATTAATTCACCCATGAGGGCCTGCCATACACATTCCTCTCTACCAAAATTTAGAGCATCGTGTGATGTTATGATTGTAAAACTCAAGGGGCAGATCAGCCTTTATGGCATTTTGGATTTGTTGAAATCCTTCTCTTGTTTTAGGCCTCACTCAAACCTGCAACCATTTTGGTCACTTGGTAACTGGATAAGAATAGCACACTCAAGTCAGATATATGTTGCCTCCAAATTCCAAAAGAGAGCAATAGTCATTGTGGTTCTTTCTTCTAAGAATGGCCAGATGCAGCAACCTTTCCTTATACCTTAGATTATACTAAGATGCTCCAGGTCACTGAGCCTTTAGAAATTTTGCTAATGCAGTAGACACCTGCATTTTTATGGGATTTATTTTTGACAATTGGCGCTCCCATATGTCTCAGCAAGGTGTCTAAAGTAGTTACTGCTTCTTGCTCACCAGATTCTGTTGCATGAAACCATCATGATAATGGAGTCTTGTAGAGGGAAAGGTGATCAACTGCTAGGTTATGGTGTGAGGTGGGGGAGTTGAAAGTGCTTTGAAGGAGGCCTATAGAAATGTATTGTTGGCTGAAAGAAAACAATTTCAGAGGGTCTTTATTAACAAATATGGACCAAAGTGGCTTGACCAGATTAAGAGCTAGGTATCTGATTATGGACATGTATTGAATTTTATATAAGCTATTTATCAACTCCTAAAATTTTTCTCTGCTTATTGACACAAGCTTATAAATGGCATGAAAAGACATATGCATTTAATAAGCATGTACTTACACATACCTAGAAAGTCTGGAACACACATCTGGAGTACCAGCTACAAGCATATGTTAAATTATGATAATGCTTTGCCCTTCTCCAAATACTTCTGTCTTCTGCACAGGCCAAGTAGGCAAGTTGACGGGTATAAATAGGTAATCAACTTCCTGCATTTGTCAGGCCCTAGATGGTGTCATGGATCTCTAATGACTCTCTAGAGATGCACACTGCTTTTAGTTTACTGTTTCGATCAGTAGAGAATATCACTTGGCTTTCCCTACCATAACATCCTTTACTCCACAGGTCATCCAGATAATGTAGGAGTTCTGCTGTGTTAAATATGTTTCAACTATGCATCCTAGACCTGAGGAAATGACACATACCAGCCATGGACAACAATAATCACCCAGAGAATACAAATATATTTTTGTATGTTTTTCTTCCATCTACTCCTCCATTCTCTAAGCTACTTTTATCTAAACTATCAAAGGAAAGAATTTTATATCCTGATTATATTGGGAGATCAGTTCAGTGATTGTGTTAAATATGCAAACCAAAACATATTGAATTTTAATAAGCCATTATCAAGATCTTGACAAAAAGTTTTTTTGCTTATTGACACAATCTTATAAATGGCATGAAGGGACATACATTTACTATGCTTAAATATCTTTCTATTATGTGGCTTCCATTTATAGTGATACATTTAACTAATATTTGAACTTCTCTCATCATCCAACTGTTTTTTAAAACTTTGAATTAAAATTCTAAGTCAACAGTGAATATAGACTTTCATTTTTGTTTTAAGATACTATTGTTAGTTAATTTAAAGTCTTTCCTTCATCATTGCTAACTGCTGTAGTCTGACATCCATTCTCCAAATGAAATGTGACTTTGATGGATAAACTCAATTAAAGCTCAGGCATTAGATAAGTTAAACAGAGAATTGGGCTGATCTTTACCAATCTACCTTTAAAAATACAATACGCATTTCAAAATGAAGCAGTCATAAATTATACTGAAAATGTATGTTAGTAAAATTGGATTGAAATTCAAATCAATTACTCTATGTAAATTTCTATTGCTTTGGAAATAACATGTTTCTTCCCCCTTAGTATTATAGCTTATAAATATTTCAATAAAATTAAAATTAGAGAGAAATTTATTGTCTTTTACTTTTCTAGAAATTTCTACATCCTTTATGCTGCTTCAGCTTGTTAAAATGCCTAGTTTTAAGACTGATAATATAGATTCTATCATAATCTGAGAATGTAAGTAAATATATTTAATTGTCTTGAATGCTTTTTAGAAATAACTTGGTGAATGATTTGCCTATGAAAACTTCTAATATTAGCAGTGATGTGAAGAAGGCTTAGCGCCGAAGAATTGATGTTTTTGAACTGTGGTGTTGGAGAAGACTCTTGAGTGTCCCTTAGACTGCAAGGAGATCCAACCAGTCCATTCTGAAGGAGATCAGCCCTGGGATTTCTTTGGAAGGAATGATGCTAAAGCTGAAACTCCAGTACTTTGGCCACCTCATGCAAAGAGTTGACTCATTGGAAAAGACTCTGATGCTGGGAGAGACTGGGGGCAGGAGGAGAAGGAAATGACAGAGGATGAGATGGCTGGATGGCATCACTGACTCGATGGACGTGAGTCTGAGTGAACTCCGGGAGTTGGTGATGGACAGGGAGGCCTGGTGTGCTGCGATTCATGGGGTCACAAAGAGTTGGATATGACTGAGCGACTGAACTGAACTGAACTAAACCATTCATCTATTTATTAAAGCATTAAAATAAAATCTATGCCTTCTTTAAAATAGAAGACATTTAACTTGGTTATATAGGTAAATAAAATTTGTAGAGACATGTAAAGAAACAATTTGGTTCGATGTGATAAATCCTCTGCTAGACATATATAGAGGATGCAAAAGGAATACAGATTCGAAGGCACCTAATAGGAAATTGGGGAAATCGTTGACCCACATTTCAACTAAAACTTTATATTTTAATATTTAATTATTTTATTTTGAAATAGAAATAATGAAGAGGCCTTGATTTTTTTTTTTTAGAACTAATATAACCAAGGGAACAATCTTCCTAGTAATTAAGAATTTGTATTTGAGATTCTGACAAATCTGGATTCAAATCTTAGATTTCTATCTTGGTGTTAATATACATGTAAGCTTTTAAATTCAGATTTCTTTTTGCCAATTGAAGGCAAGAATAATTAACTACCGTATAGGTTTATATTGTAAGTGTAATGTAAGATATTTAGCAGAGGGCACATCACACTGTTCATGGGGTTCTCCTGGCAAGGAGAAATATCAGCAATATTAACACTTTCAGGTGTGCCAATGATACCACTCTAATGCCAGAAAGTGAAGAGGAACTAAAGAGGCTCTTGATGAAGGGGAAAGAGGAGGGTAAAAAAGCTGGCTTGAAACTCAACATTAGAAAACTAAGATCATGGCATTAGATCCCATCACTTTATGACAAATAGGTGGGGAAACAATGGAAACCTTGACAGACTATTTTTTTGGGCTCCAAAATCACTGCATTTGGTGACTACAGCCACAAAGTTAAAAGACACTTATTCCTTGGAAGAAAAGCTATGACAAATTTAGACATATGTATTAAAAAACAGACATCACTTTGTTGACAAAGGTCAGGATAGTCAAAGCCGTGGTTTTTCCAGTAGTCGTGTGGATGTGAGAATTGCACCATAAAGAAGGCTGAATACTGAATAAATGATTCTTTCCAACTGTGGTGTGGGGAGGACTCTTGAGAGTCCCTTGGACAGCAAGGAGATAAAACCAGTCAATCCTAAATATTCATTGGGAAGACTGATGATGAAACTGAAGCTGTACTACTTTGGCCAACTGATGCAAAGAGCCAACTCACTGGGAAAGACCCTGAAGCTGGGAAAGATTGAGGGAAAGAGAAGAAAGATGTGACAGAAGATGAGATGGTTGATGGCACCATGAACTCAATGGACATGGGTTTGAGCAATATCTGGGAGATGGTGAAGGAAAGAGAAGCATAGTGTGCTGCAGTCCATAGGACTGCAAAAAGTTGGACACAACTGAGTGACTGAACAACAACAGATTTCATTGTAATTTCATGTAATGTTATGTCCATGAATCAAAGCAAATTGAAAGTGGTCAAACAGGAGATGGCAAGAGAGAACGTTGACAGTCTAGGAATCAGCAAACTAAAATGGACTGGAATGGGTGAATTTAACTCAGATGACCATTATATCTACTACTGTGGACAGGATTCCCTTAGAAGAAATGGAGTAGCCATCATGGTCAACAAAAGAGTCCAAAATGCAGTCCTTAGATGCAATCTCAAAAATGACAAAAAGATCTCTGTTCATTTCCAAGGCAAACCATTCAATATCACAGTAATCCAAGTCTATGCCCCGACCAGTAATGCTGAAGAAGCTGAAGTTGAATGATTCTATGAAGACCTAGAAGACCTTCTAGAACTAACACCCCCAAAAGATGTCCTTTTCATTATATAGGACTGGAATGCAAAAGTAGGAAGTCAAGAAATAACTGGAGTAACAGGCAAATTTGGCTTTGGAGTACAGAATGAAGCAGGGCAGAGACTAGTAGAGTTCTGCCAAGAGAAGGTACTGGTCATAGAAAACACCCTCTTCCAACAACACAAGAGAAGACTCTACACATGGACATCACTAGATAGCCAACACCACAATCAGATTAATTATATTCTTTGCAGCCAAAGATGGAGAAGGTCTATACAGTCAGCAAAAACACGACCAGGAGCTGACTATGGCTCAGATCATGAACTCCTTATTGCCAAATTCAGATTTAAATTGAAGAAAGTGGGAAAAACCACTAGACCATTCAGGTATGACATAAATCAAATCCCTGATGATTATACAATGGAAGGGAAAAATAGATTTAAACGACTAGATCTGATAGACAGAGTACCTGATAAACTATGTATGGAGATTCATGACATTGTATAGGAGACAAGGATCAAGACCATGCCCAATAAAGAGAAATGCACCAAGGAAAAATGGTTGTCTGAGGAGGCCTTAAAAATAGCTGTGAGAAGAATATAAGCAAAAAGCAAAGGGGAAAAGGAAAGATATACCCATTTGAATGCAGAGTTCCAAAGAATAGCAAGGAGTGAAAACAAAGCTTTCCCCAGTGATCATTGCAAAGAAACAGAGGAAAACAAAAGAATGGGAAAGACTAGAGATCTCTTGGAAAAAATTTAGAGATACTAAGGGAACATCTCATGCAAAGATGGGCTCAAAAAGGACAGGAATGATATGGACCTAACAGAAGCAGAAGATATTAAGAAGAGGTAGCAAGAATACACAGAAGAATTGTACAAAAAAGAGCTTCATGACCAAGATAATCACGATGGTATGATCACGCACCTAGGGCCAGACATCCTGGAATGTGAAGTCAAGTGGGCCTTAGGAAGCCAGACATCACTTTGTTGACAAAGGTCAGGATAGTCAAAGCCGTGGTTTTTCCAGTAGTCATGTGTGGATGTGAGAATTGCACCATAAAGAAGGCTGAATACTGAATAAATGATTCTTTCTAACTGTGGTGTGGGGAGGACTCTTGAGAGTCCCTTGGACAGCAAGGAGATAAAACCAGTCAATCCTGAATATTCATTGGGAGGACTGATGATGAAACTGAAGCTGTACTACTTTGGCCAACTGATGCAAAGAGCCAACTCACTGGGAACAAAGCTAGGGAACAAAGCTAGGGAAGGTGATGGAATTTCATTTGAGCTATTTCAAATCCTAAAAGATGATGCTGTGAAAGTGCTACACTCAATATGCCAGCAAATTTGGAAAACTCAGCAGTGGCCACAGGACTGGAAAAGGTCAGTTTTCATTCCAATCCCAAAGAAAGGCAATGCCAAAGAATCCTCAAACTACTGCACAATTGCACTCATCTCACACGCTAGGAAAGTAATGCTTAAAATTCTCCAAGCTAAGCTTCAGCAGTATGTGAACCATGAACTTCCAAATGTTCAAGATGGATTTAGAAAAGGCAGAGGAATCAGAGATCAAATTGCCAATATCTCCTGGATCATCAGAAAAGCAAGAGAGTTCCAGTAAAACATCTATTTCTGCTTTATTGACTATGCCAAAGCCTTTGACTGTGTGGATCAAAATAAACTGGAAAATTCTGAAAGAGATGGGAATACCAGACTACCTGACCTGCCTCTTGAGAAACCTGTATGCAGATGAGGAAGCAACAGTTAGAACTGGACGTGGAACAACAGACTGGTTCCAAGTAGGAAAAGGAGTACATCAAGGCTGTATATTGTCACCCCACTTATTTAACTTATATGCAGAGTACATCATGAGAAACTCTGGGCTGGAAGAAGCACAAGCTGGAATCAAGATTGCCAGGAGAAATATCAATAACCTCAGATATGCAGATGACACCACCCTTATGGCAGAAAGTGAAGAGAAACTAAAAAGCCTCTTGATGAAAGTGAAAGAGGAGACTGCAAAAGTTGGCTTAAAGCTCAAAATTCAGAAAACAAAGATCATGGCATACGGTCCCATCACTTCATGGCAAATAGATGGGGAATCAGTGGAAACAGTGACTGACATTATTTTGGGGAGGCTCCAAATCACTGCAGATGGTGATTGCAGCCATGAAATTAAAAGATGCATACTCCTTGGAAGGAAAGTTATGACCAATCTAGACAGCATATTATAAAGGAGAGGCATTACTTTGTAAACAAATGTCTGTCTAGTCAAGGCTATGGTTTTTCCAGTAGTCATATATGGATGTGAGAATTGGAGTATAAAGAAAGCTGAGTGCTGAAGAATTGATGCTTTTGAACTGTGGTGTTGGAAAAGACTCTTGAGAGTCCCTTGGACTGCAAGGAGATCCAGCCAGTCCATCCTAAAGAAGATCAGTCCTGGGTGTTCATTGGAAAGACTGATGTTGAAGCTCAAACTCCAGTACTTTGGCCACCTGCTGGACAGAGCTGACTCATTTGAAAAGACCCTGATGCTGGGAAAGATTGAGGGCAGGAGGAGAAGGGGATGACAGAGGATGAGATGGTTGGATGGCAACACCGACTCAATGGACATGAGTTTGGGTAAACTCCGGGAGTTGGTGATAGACAGGGAGGCCTGGAGTGCAGCGGTTCATGGGGTCGCAAAGGGTCGGATGACTGAGCAACTGAACTGAACTGAACTGATACAATAGAAAATTTTTTTTTTAATTTTTTTTTAGTTTATTTTTTACTTTTTTTTTTTTAATTTTAAAATCTTTCATTCTTACATGTGTTCCCAAACATGAACCCCCCTCCCACCTCCCTCCCCATAACATCTCTGTGGGTCATCCCCATGCACCAGCCCCAAGCATGCTGTATCTTGAGTCAGACATAGACTGGCGATTCAATTCTTACATGATAGTATACATGATAGAATGTCATTCTCCCAAATCATCCCACCCTCTCCCTCTCCCTCTGAGTCCAAAAGTCCATTATACACAGCTGTGTCTTTTTTCCTGTCTTGCATACAGGGTCGTCATTGCCATCTTTCTAAATTCCATATATATGTGTTAGTATACTGTATTGGTGTTTTTCTTTCTGGCTTACTTCACTCTGTATAATCGGCTCCAGTTTCATCCATCTCATCAGAACGGATTCAAATGAATTCTTTTTAACAGCTGAGTAATACTCCATTGTGTACATGTACCACAGCTTTCTTATCCATTCATCTGCTGATGGACATCTAGGTTGTTTCCATGTCCTGGCTATTATAAACAGTGCTGCGATGAACATTGGGGTACATGTGTCTCTTTCAATTCTTGTTTCCTCGGTGTGTATGCCCAGCAGTGGGATTGCTGGGTCATAAGGCAGTTCTATTTGCAATTTTTTAAGGAATCTCCACACTGTTCTCCATAGTGGCTGTACTAGTTTGCATTCCCACCAACAGTGTAGGAGGGTTCCCTTTTCTCCACACCCTCTCCAGCATTTATTGCTTGCAGATTTTTGGATCGCAGCCATTCTGACTGGTGTGAAGTGGTACCTCATTGTGGTTTTGATTTGCATTTCTCTGATAATGAGTGATGTTGAGCATCTTTTCATGTGTTTGTTAGCCATCCGTATGTCTTCTTTGGAGAAATGTCTATTTAGTTCTTTGGCCCATTTTTTGATTGGGTCATTTATTTTTCTGGAATTGAGCTGCATAAGTTGCTTGTATATTTTTGAGATTAGTTGTTTGTCAGTTGCTTCATTTGCTATTATTTTCTCCCATTCAGAAGGCTGTCTTTTCACCTTGCTTATAGTTTCCTTTGTTGTGCAGAAGCTTTTAATTTTAATTAGATCCCATTTGTTTATTTTTGCTTTTATTTCCAGAATTCTGGGAGGTGGATCATAGAGGATCCTGCTGTGATTTATGTCTGAGAGTGTTTTGCCTATGTTCTCCTCTAGGAGTTTTATAGTTTCTGGTCTTACATTTAGATCTTTAATCCATTTTGAGTTTATTTTTGTGTGCAGTGTTAGAAAGTGATCTAGTTTCATTCTTTTACAAGTGGTTGACCAGTTTTCCCAGCACCACTTGTTAAAGAGATTGTCTTTACTCCATTGTATATTCTTGCCTCCTTTGTCAAAGATAAGGTGTCCATATGTGTGTGGGTTTATCTCTGGGCTTTCTATTTTGTGCCCTTGATCTATATGTCTGTCTTTGTGCCAGTACCATACTGTTTTGATGACTGTGGCTTTGTAGTAGAGCCTGAAGTCAGGCAAGTTGATTCCTCCAGTTCCATTCTTTCTCAAGATTGCTTTGGCAATTCAAGGTTTTTTGTATTTCCATACAAATCTTGAAATTATTTGTTCTAGTTCTGTGAAAAATATGGCTGGTAGCTTGATAGGGATTGCATTGAATTTGTAAATTGCTTTGGGTAGTATACTCATTTTCACTATATTGATTCTTCCAATCCATGAACATGGTATATTTCTCCATCTATTAGTGTCCTCTTTGATTTCTTTCATCAGTGTTTTATAGTTTTCTATATATAGGTCTTTAGTTTCTTTGGGTAGATATATTCCTAAGTATTTTATTCTTTTCATTGCAATGGTGAATGGAATTGTTTCCTTAATTTCTTTTTCTACTTTCTCATTATTAGTGTATACGAATGCAAGGGATTTCTGTGTGTTGATTTTATATCCTACAACTTTACTATATTCATTGATGAGCTCTAGTAATTTTCTGGTGGAGTCTCTGACCTCAAGGAGGGTGAACATGATTCCCCATTCCTTAAATAAGGGCTGGACACATGTGACTTCATTCAAAATGCTACAAATGGAGAGAAAGAAAAAAGGGAAATTACAGTGAAGAAGCCTAATAAGCACTACTCACCTAGGTGAACAAGACTAGCATCCACAGTGATAAGTCTTATTGATAGTATACATCCTTTCCATGGTGTGATGAAAATTCCACCTAAGGTCTTGGTCTCCACTGTGAAACACATCAGTTCGGTTCCGTCGCTCAGTCGTGTCTGACTCTTTGTGACCCCATGGACTGTAGCATGCCAGGCCTCCATGTCCATCACCAATTGTTGTTTTTTCAAGTAAAAGTCTAATTTATTTTTACCGTTAGGCCTAGGGCAAGAGGTAACTCGGGGCCTAAACAGTAAGTTTGAAAGATCTTTGTTTGGTCTAATGTCAGGTTTCCTACTGTTTAAATTAGGAACAGTTCCCCCCCACCCCCCACCCCCAACTAGGTGAGAAAAGAGATAATGGGAAAGAAAAGAGATAATTGGAAATAAAAGAGACCTTTAAAGTTCTGGGTTTCTTAGCTAAACTAGAGCCTTTGGCAAATCCAGCTCTGTCTACTCCATGCATATGATTTTCCAACTCAATGATACTGAGAAAAACACACAATAATGCTGAAAAAATTTAAGTTAGATGTACAACCAACAACCTCACTGGGCTTCTTATACTACATGAAAATAATATTCCCCAAGTCACTAACTTCCCTCTCTCTGTGGCTGTTTCTAGCTTCTTCTCTTCCCTGACATCTCCAACACATCTTCCTCTACTGTTACTCACAGATGACTGTTTTTGTTTTGCTGAAAACTTCCAAGTAATCAGAAGAGAATTTCCACAAGTTCCACAGCAATTTTTTCACCTAGCTGCATCAATTTCTTTATAACATGCCTTTTCTTTTCTTGAATGATACATATTTCAAATTTTGTCATATCTTTTTTTCTTCTACCTCTAGAAAGATATGGTTGAAGTCAAACCAATATCTCCCGTTTGTTTTCCCTTTTCCTACTTCATTGATATTTGCTTGTTTTATTTTATTAGAACTTCTTCATAACTATACCAGTGTGTTGTCATCTTGAGTGAACAAAAACTCTGAGTCTTGCTTTTCTCTCTAGATATTGGATCATTTCCCCCCTTGCCTTTGTAGGAAAATCCTTTGCAAGGGTTGCTATACTGCCTGTCCCCATTTTCTGTCTTCCCAGATTCACATGAACCCGTACCAGGCAAGCTGTCAAAGCCACCGCTCCAGGGAAACTACTTTGTCAAGGTCATCTTTGGTTATTTCTCCCTGTGTATTTTACTTGACTGAGCAGCAGCACTAAAAAGTTGATTATCCCCCTTTTCTTTTAGATACTCTCTTTGCTCCTAAGATACCACAGGCTCTTCGCTTTCCTCTGAGTCCCTAACAGCTCCCTCCGTTGTTCTCTTTCCTGCTCATGGATCACTTGAGTTTATATTGCCTCAGTGTCTAGTCATTGTATCTCTGTGATTTTATTTTGAAGACCTCTTTCATGAGGTCTTCAAATCTCATGGCTTTGCACCCTATAAGTTCTTTTTATGCTGCTGCTGCTGCTAAGTCACTTTGGTCATGTCTGACTCTGTGCAACCCCATAGACGGCAGCCCACCAGGCTCCTCTGTCTCGGTGATTCTCCAGGCAAGAATACTGGAATGAGTTGCCATTTCCTTCTCCTTCTTTTGTGCTAATAACTCCCCAATATGTTTCTGTTTCTAGACCTCTTCTTTGTTTTCTGGTCTCATGTACCCAATGGCTGACTCAGAATCTTCACTGGGATGATTAATAGAGATACTAAACATGTCTCAAACTGAACTTTTGTTTTTCAAAAAAAAAAAAAAAACACCGAAAACTTGTTCTGAAAAGTTTTATTATTTTGTATTACTGGTCACTCTATTCTTCTACTTACAAAGGCTTTGGTTCTGAGAATTTTACATGACTCTAGTCTTTCTCTGGAGACGGCAATGGCATCCCACTCCAGTACTCTTGCCTGGAAAATCCCATGGATGGAGGAGCCTGGTGGGCTGCAGTCCAAGGGGTCAGTAAGAGTTGGGCACGACTGAGCGACTTCACTTCCACTTTTCATTTTCATACATTGGAGAAGGAAATGGCAACCCACTCAGTACTCTTGGCCTGGAGAATCCCAGGGTCGGGGAGCCTGATGGGCTGCTGTCTATGGGGTCACACAGAGTCAGACACGACTGAAGCGCCTCAGGAGCAGCAGCAGCAGTCTTTCTCTTATACCCAAAAGCCAGTTCTCTCCACCTTATCTTTAAAAAATACCTAGACTGAGAAACCGTCTTACCATCTCCACCTCTACCACCCAAAAGGCACTATTCCCTTTCATTTGAATTTTTCAGTATCTTCCTATTTATTCCTTTATCCACCTTTTGTGCATACAATTTGTCATTCTTGTTTCTGTACTGATATAACTTAATTATATTACTGCTCTGCCCAAAATCCTCTAGTAGCTTCAAATCTGGTCTCAAAATTTTCTGCAGTAATTTTCCCCTAGAAATCTACAGGGTCTTGCTGAGGCATCTCCTCTGATAGTTTCCTTTCTTTTGGTGCTTCTCCATAAAGACTTCTACATAGACTCTCTTTACAGTTGCCAACCCTTCATTAACATATCCTATCTCTATGCAAGTGGTGTTTTTTTTTCTTTTCCCCTTTTAGTATCCATCACCCTTTATTGTTCTATATAGTTTACTAACTTATACATTTTATCTTTTATTTATCTCTTGCCACCACCGCCCCACCCCCCACCCCCGACCACACACCTGGAAACTAGAAAGCAAATTTAGGAAGTTAGGGATTTACTGTGTTTGATTGGTTTTGGTTCTTATAGATATAGCTCTGCAAATAGCACCTGGCTATAGTAGTCACATGAAAAAATGTTTATTGCCTGTTAAGTGACAAATATGTTTCTCTTCTTTCTCTTCCATGTGGAAGATCACCTTGGATTGGATTTATGCTCTCATTCAATTTATTGCTTTTTTTGTTACATAAAGTTAATCCCTGACATTGATTTCCACATGTTCAGACTCCCCTTATGGTTTTGGAGTACTTTTTGACAGATCTGAAATAATTTTTCTTATGGCATAGATTTTCTCAAACTTTGGCCATATCTTCTTGAAAAATAGCAGAGTTACAAACTTTGTAGGCTGTATCAAAGTACAATTTTGGAAATCTGGTAGAAATTTTTTTCATTGTGTAATATTCTTGAATTTGTGGAAGATGGTGTATTGAAAGATATAAAGCTGATTAAATTCTTGTAAATTTCTAAAAGCAGCCTGCCTTTAAGGAAACTATAATAAAAGAAGTATAAAAGTCTTTTGCTCAAGGGAGACTTATTAGAACATATTTAAAATCACCCAAAGTTTCTAAAATTAAAAATTTGTTTATGTCTACTAAGAAGCAAAACCAAGTTGTGACAGTAAAGTAGTCATGGTTTTAAATTTGAAGTCATAACTTATCATTTCTAATAATTTTTCATATAGACTACTTATGACAAGGTAAAATAAGAACATTGCTTATTGAATGATTATGAGTGGCTTGTTGTTGTAGTTTAGTCACTAAGTTGTGTTCAACTCTTTGCAACCCCGTGGACTGTAGCCTGCCAGGCTCCTTGGTCCCTGGGTTTTCCCAGGCAAGAATACTGGAGTAGATTGATGTTTCCTTCTCCAAGTGATCTTCCCCAGCCAGGAATCAAATTGTATGTCCTGCATTGGCAGGCAGTTTCTTTATCCCTTAGCTACCAGGAAAGCCTTGTCAAATGACTACAAAATGTTAACTCTCTCCAGATTTACTGTATCAATATTGGTGAGTCATATATTTTTAATAATAAAATATTTAATCATGAAATAATATTATATTTTTATTCCTTTGGAAATTAGTTTTAAAAGCATGAGCTATTTAAAGGTAAAATGAGTAGAATGAAATGGATAGTTACAGAGGAGCAGCCTGACAGCATCTCATTCATGGAGATATAAAGAAACCATGGTTGAATACACGGTAATTCTTCCTTTGAAAGAGAACTTACTGATCTCAGTTATTATGTCATAAGGACTCTATTTTGTCAAATCATCTCATTTTCTAGATGGCGGAGCTATTGTCAGAAGTGGCTGCTTGGACATAACTTTTATAATATTCAACTTTGTAAGATATTTTAGTTTCATGTGCTCATGATTTTTCTAAGCTTGCATTTAACCTTTCCCTTATAAAAGTAATTGAGGGAAATATTTTTTAAAGAGTGGCTTTTCCTTTTTATTTTGACATGATTTACATTATATAAATGTCACAAAAGGAAATGTCTTATTAGTGTGCTTTGGAAATTTTTAGTCATGGTAACAGTGAAATAAAGAAATACAGGAAGAGTGATACGTTAGTCATCCAGTAATCCAGTGTAAACTGCTACTTATTTTATAAACTTTCTTTAGTTCTTAACTTCAACTTAAATTTGGAAACTAGCACATTGAACTGCAGTAATATGGCATTGTTTATATCTTTTTGGATCTCTTAAATATATTCTCTGGTAGCTCAGTTGGTAAAGAATTTGCCTGTAGTGCAGGAGACTGGGTTCAGTCCCTGGGTTGGGAAGATCCTCTGGAGAAGGAAATGGCAAACCACTCCAGTATTCTTGCCTAGAGAACCCCATGAACAAAGGAGCCTGGCATCCTACAGGCTGTGGGGTTGCAAGAGTCGGACATGACTTAGCAACTAAACCACCACCACTAAATATATTATTTCCTTCTACATGACTGACATTTCTTATAACTTGAATTACAATGTAAATACTTTGAGACCATGGTTTTGTTTTAGTTTTTGCCTTTCCTTACTTAGAACTTAGCTGCCTGACAAATATTTGGAATCATTAAACAGTTATTGAATGCATAAATAAATGAAAGCTAATTTATAGACCCAATTAACAGTGTTTTAATCAATGATATAAGTATTTACATTGACTAGTCATATAATGAATCCATTTATATGTCTTCCTCTGTTTAAGAATACATTTATATAACGAGGCATGTTCCATTTGTGAGGCATTTATGTACATGTTTTTGCACATTGGTCAAGTGCCAATATCCGTGTCACCAAGTACTTATCAAGCATCTACAATGTGTTCAATACAGAGCTTATTAGTTATTTGTGATGTCAGCTTGATAATCCTAGGGGAGAAGAAGCAGGAAACTCAGTATCTTAATAAGTAGAGCTATGTACTAGGTAAATAAGGATTTTTTTCTGCTCTTTATAAATCTTCTCTTTCTTTATTCAACAGCATTATTAATCGTCTACCATGTATCAGGTTCTGTGTTGGAGGATATTTTTATTTTTCTTACTTGTAGTTCTTTTTTTCTCAGAAATACATCAAGCACAATAAACAAGCAACTGAAACTTGAGATTGCTGTCTAAATCATGTTTCCATTTTTTATACATTTGATTTTAATTATTGGACTAATAATTAATAAACAATCACTACTGTATATCATGGAACAACAAACTGGTTCCAAATAGGGATATGGAGAGTACATCATGAGAAATGCTGGGCTGGATGAAGCACAAGCTGGAATCAAGATTGCCAAGAGAAATAGCAATGACCTCAGGTATGTAGATAACAACACCCTTATGGCAGAAAGTGAAGAAGAACTAAAGAGCCTCTTGATGAAAGTGAAAGAGGAGAGTGAAAAAGTTGGCTTAAAGTTCAACATTCAGAAAACTAAGATCATGGTATGCAATCCTGTCACTTCATGGCAAATAGATGGGCAATCAGTGGAAACAGTGACTGACTTTATTCTCTTGGACTCCAGAATCACTGCAGATGGTGATTGCAGCCATGAAATTAAAAGACGCTTACTCCTTGGAAGGAAAGTTATGACCAACCTAGATAGCATATTCAAAAGCAGAGACATTACTTTGCCAACGAATGTCCATCTAGTCAATGCTATGGTTTCCAGTGGTCATGTATGGATGTGAGAGTTGGACTATAAAGAAAGCTGAGTGCTGAAGAATTGATACTTTTGAACTGTGGTGTTGGAGAAGACTGTTGAGAGGCCCTTGGACTGCAAGGAGATCCAACCAGTCCATCCTAAAGGAGATCAGTCCTGGGTGTTCATTGGAAGGACTGATGTTGAAGCTGAAACTCCAATACTTCCTCATGCAAAGAGCTGACTCATTTGTAAAGACCCTGATGCTGGGAAAGATTGAAGGTTGGAAAAGAAGGGGATGACAGAGGACGAGATGGTTGGATGGCATCACCGACTCAATGGACATGAGTTTGAAGAAACTCTGGGAGTTGGTGATGGACAGGGAGACCTGGCATGCTGCAGTTCATGGGGTCGCAACGAGTCGGACACGCCTGAGTGACTGAACTGAACAGACAGTGTATCAGATCTTGTTTAAGATACAATAGATATATCAATACTTTGGGAATATATTTCATTCTCATAGAAAATGTAGACTTTAAATAATAAACACAATAAATGGACAAATCAGAAATAATCTCAGAAGGGGAGAAATATTTAGGAAAAAATTAAAGAACTTCTGCTTCTCAAAATAAAGTACCCTTCCACTGAAAACAGTTAGAATAATTGGACAACATATTTCTTTAAAAACAGACTTGAAGAGATGTGTAAACTAAACAGAGTTGTGAAAAATTATGAGGCCACAATCTAAGGGGAGAAGAAAGTACAATAGAAAGTCAATATTTAGTTCAATTTTATTTTTCTAAGAGTATTTAGAGAAGATAACCAAGAAGCCAGAAATCTTAGCAAAATTTGTCACTCATGTAAAGCAGGGAGGTAGAAATTCGAGTCATTCCTAGGAGCGGAAGTTGTTTTGTTTTGTTTTGTTTTTACTTTATTTTACTTTACAATACTGTAATTGTTTTGCCATACATTGACATGAATTAGATGTCCATCAGCAGATGAATGGATAAGAAAGGTGTGGTACATATACACAATGGAGTATTACTCAGCTGTTAAAAAGAATACATTTGAATCAGTTCTGATGAGATGGATTAAACGGAAGTTGTTTTTAAAGCTTTCAAGGTTTTATCCTTAAGAGTTAAACTATGAGGATGAACCTAGATGAATCTAGATTTGTTAAAGGTGATCTTGAATTGCTAACACGTCTAGAAATTCAACAAATGCAAATATTTCTCTCTGGGGAAGATAGATTCATAAAATATTTCTAATTTCTTCTATATCATTTTATATTTAATTTCTGTCTCTAGTGTAAAATAACTAGGCATATCATGCATACCAGGTTACAAACATAATAGAGAAAATAAAAAGAGATTCAAAAAGGGTCCAGAGAATGGCATAATAGAACAAAGACTCCTAATGACTGTGCTAATATTTTCTTAAATTGGCATGTTTGAAAATTTGTCAGTCTTAAAGATGGAATACTAAAGTCATGTAACTGTTTTATAACTGTAGCACCCTGCATCTAGTACTAATAACTGAAGGGTAGGCTTAATAGTTATCTTAGTCTACTCAGACTGCTAAAGAACTACCACAGATTGAATAGCTTAAAGAGCAAATGTCATTTCTTATAGATCTGGAGCCTGGGAAGGGCAAATAAGTCAGATTTGACATCTGGTTCATAGACTGCCATCTTCTCACTGTGAATTCCTCTGGTAGAAAGGGTGTAAAAGCTATCTGGTACAGTTTAAGAAAGGCACAAATGTCATCATGATTAGTCCACCCTCATGATTTAATCACCTCTGAAGGGCCCCACTTCCACATGCTATCACATTAGGGATTAGGTTTCAGCATTTATATTTGGAGGATTCAAAAACATTTAATATATAGCTAAGGGCAAAGCTGAAAAAATGGGAAAACATGTCTTAGTAAGAGAGACAGTTTCCATGAGGTTCCTTCTAATATTGCTGTGATTGATATGATGAAGGCTATGTAGTCTAGTGATGACCTCTCAGCATGATTATTATTTTTTTCACTTGTTGTACATAAATTAACTTCAGGTGATATATTTAATTCTATCATTCTAAATATAGTATCAACAAATCTACTGATTTCTGTCAACTTATTTAACCAGTTTTTATTATATTTTGTTTCTGTATAATAATTATTTGCAATGTTATGCTAATATTGACCCTCTAAGTACTAAACATTTATAAACCATATTTAAGCTATGACTGTGCCAATATTTTTATGATTGGACTTATAAGTAAAGGAAATGTAATAATGTGTCACATAATCTATGCTGCTTGAAAATATGTTTCAAGTATTTGGGATAAGCAAGGTCTATTTATGTTTTATACATTGATTAGGACAAAGCCATTCTTCATAATATATATATATATATATATATATATATATAATTGTGCCACAACTTCCAAATTGGAGAGTCCTCAGTTATCTTACTAAAATGTTTCCACTACAGAACCCTTTATTGGGGTGGATCAGGGTGTTGACTCTTTCATTATTGTGGATACTACTCTGTAGAAAGTGTTTCAGTCTGAAGATTTGTCCTTTATTTGGCCCAGGAAAATGTTTTACTTTATTTATTCCTGTCTTATTTTCTTCTTCTCCCTGTTTCTTCCCATTCCTACTGCAATATGTTTTAGGCAGTGGCTCAACATTTGTATTCTCCAACTGTTTTCTTGATGCTCCAGTATTTTGATTGTGTTCTCACAGCTTATTTCAATTCTCATTCATCCTTCTAGGTTATCTCTCCCTGGGCCTCAACATGGACAATTGGCACTAATGTTCTTGGCAATTTTCTCCAGGTGTCCCTTTATCTGTTTCATTTATCTGTGAGTATAATGTTGCTTACTTTCAGTTCCAGAAATCCATTGATATCTCTGGATTGCTGTTTTGTTATTGGCATGATCAAAGATTTTTTTTTCCAAAGAAGAAAAGAGGATTGATTTGTATTTCATAAACTCTATTTTATTTATATAATTATATCTATGTAATGATTAGTTGTATCACACAGAACAAATAAAATACCTTTAACTTATGTCTGCAGAATCAAAAATAGAATTGTCACTGAAATAAATGAGAAAATATTAAAATAAGAGCACCAGGTAATTAGGGGGGGAGTCAATTTCATAATGACTGTGGCTCAGATCATGAACTCCTTATTGCCAAATTCAGACTTAAACTGAAGAAAGTAGGGAAAACCACTAGACCATTCAGGTATGACCTAAATCAAATCCCTTATGATTATACAGTGGAAGTGAGAAATGGATTTAAGGGACTAAATCTGATAGAGTGCCTGTTTAACTACGGATGGAGGTTTGTGACATTGTACAGGAGACAAGGATCAAGACCATCCCCATGGAAAAGAAATGCAAAAAAGCACAATGGCTGTCTGGGGAGGCTTTACAAATAGCTGTGAAAAGAAGAGAAGCAAAAAGCAAAGAAGAAAAGGAAAGATATAAGCATCTGAATGCAGAGTTCCAAAGAATAGCAAGAAGAGATAAGAAAGCCTTCCTCAGTGATCAATGCAAAGAAATAGAGGAAAACAACAGAATGGGAAAGAGTAGAGATCTCTTCAAGAAAATTAGAGATACCAAGGGAACATTTCATGCAAAGATGGGCTCAAAAAGGACAGAAATGATATGGACCTAACAGAAGCAGAAAATATAAAGAAGAGGTGGCAAGACTACACAGAACTGTACAAAAAAGATCTTCACAACCCAGGTAATCATGATCTGTGATCATTCACTTGAGCCAGATATCCTGGAATGTGAAGTCAAATGGGCCTTCGAAAGCATCACTATGAACAAAGCCAGGGGAGGTGATGGAATTTCAGTTGAGCTATTTCAAATCCTGAAAAATGATGCTGTGAAAGTGCAGCACTCAATATGCCAGCAAATTTGGAAAACTCAGCAGTGGCCACAGGACTGGAAAAGGTCAGTTTTCCTTCCAATCCCAAAGAAAGGCAATGCCAAAGAATGCTCAAACTACCATACAATTGCACTCATCTCACATGCTAGTAAATTAATGCTCAAAATTCTCCAAGCCAGGCTTCAGCAGTACGTGAACCGTGAACTTCCAGATGTTCAAGCTGGTTTTAGAAAAGGCAGAGGAACCAGAGATCAAACTGCCAATATCTGCTGGATCATGAAAAAAGCAAGAGAGTTCCAGAAAAACATCTATTTCTGCTTTATTGACTATGCCAAAGCCTTTGACTGTGTGGATCACAATAAACTGGAAAATTCTGAAAGAGATGGGAATACCAGACCACCTGACCTGCCTCTTGAGAAACCTATGTGCAGGTCAGGAAGCAACAGTTAGAACTGGACATGGAACAACAGACTGGTTCCAAATAGGAAAAGGAGTACATCAAGGCTGTATATTGTCACTCTGCTTATTTAACTTATATGCAGAGTACATCATGAGAAAGGCTGTGCTGGAAGAAGCACAAGCTGGAATCAAGATTGCTGGAAGGAATATCAATAACCTCAGATATGCAGATGACATCACCCTTATGGCAGAAAGTGAAGAGGAACTAAAAAGCCTCTTGATGAAAGTGAAAGAGGAGGGTACAAAAGTTGGCTTAAAGCTCAACATTCAGAAAAGTAAGATCATGGCATCCAGTCCCATCACTTCATGGGAAATAGATGGGGAAACAGTGGAAACAGTGTCTGACTTTATTTTGGGGGGCTCCAAAATCACTGCAGATG
Organism: Capricornis sumatraensis; assembly: GCF_032405125.1. NCBI lineage: Eukaryota > Metazoa > Chordata > Mammalia > Artiodactyla > Bovidae > Capricornis > Capricornis sumatraensis. The sequence goes on along the minus strand of NC_091085.1, from coordinate 34,690,129 downwards.
GTGATTGCAGCCATGAAATTAAGAGACGCTTATTCCTTGGAAGGAAAGTTATGACCAACCTAGATAGCATATTCAAAAGCAGAGACGTTGCTTTGCCAACAAAGGTCCATCTAGTCAAGGCTATGGTTTTTCCAGTGGTCTTGTATGGATGTGAGAGTTTGACAGTGAAGAGAGCTGAGTGCCGAAAAATTGATGCCTTTGAATTGTGGTGTTGGAGAGAGTCCCCCGGACTGCAAGGAGATCCAACCAGTCCATTCTGAAGGAGATCAGCCCTGGGTGTTCTTTGGTAGGACTGAAGCTGAAAGTCCAATACTTTGGCCACATCATGCAAAGAGTTGACTCATTGGAAAAGACCCTGATGCTGGGAGGGATTGAGGGGAGGAGGAGAAGCGGACAACCGAGGATGAGATGGCTGGATGGCATCACTGACTCAATGGACGTGAGTCTGAGTGAACTCCGGGAGTTGGTGATGGACAGGGAAGCCTGATATGCTGCCTTTCATGGGGTGGCAAAGAGTCGGACACGACTGAACGACTGAACTGAACTGATTTTCATCATATTATAATCTAAGTGAGGTATGAATTTAGCCATTCCAGCAAAATAGAGATAATTCAGGAACAAGGACAAGACACTCTTTATTGTTGAATTTCTTGTAATGTCTATATCTTTAAGAAATAAACCCAACCAGTGTTCATAAAATGAAGCAATGTTTCAGTGGTTAGATGCTTTCGAATGTAGACTGGTAAACTCTGTTCCTACTAAGCCACAGGGGTAGTTTAATATAAAACTTTTTGTTTTCTTATAGGTTCAGTGTGACAAGCAAGTAAAATTACTCATTATTAATGATATATATTTGATGTGTGCTTGAGAGTGAGGGTTTGTATGTATTTTGGCTGAGTTTGAAAGTTCGAAATTCTTTAATTTAGGAGAAGAAGCTCCAATAATTAAATAGTACAGTAACTTCTCTCACTTCTTCATCAAAGTGATGTGAAATGTTTTATTTAAATATTTAATTTTTGTATGTACTAATTGATGAGTGTGCCAATTCACTATTCATTTTGGTTTTATATATGTGAGAAATTATTGTGAATAATAGGAAATAAGTTTTATTTCTTTCTCATCAGACACAACATTTTTCCATTATATGCTTAGTCAGTAGACTTACTGAAATAGCAATGAAGTTCAGGTCACTCTTTTGGAAACTAAGTCTGTCCAAGTTGGCATTTCCTATACTGCAGTACAGGCCGGGAAAGCAGCCTAATACTTTCTTTCCTTGCTATAAAATTAAACAAGCAAAGAGAGGAAAGGTTGGTCTGGATGCTCACCTACATATATTATGCCTCCTTCCCTACAGGGAGATTGCTTGTATATTGTGATGCTATCTGCCCTGACTGATAAAGGGTAAGTCCATTTCAAGATGAAAAATGAAGCACATACTAAAATTAATAAACATTCCTATGAATGGATTTCCCTGGTGGCTCAAGTGGTAAAGAATCTGCCTGCAATGCAGGAGACACAGGAAACATCAAACCTGACCCAAGGTTTGCTCCTTGGGGCAGGAAGATCCCTTGGAGAAGGAAATGTCAATCCATGCCAGTATTCTTGCTAGGAAAATCCCACAGACAGAGAGGTCTGATGGGCTACAGTCCATGGGGTCACAAAGAGTCGGATATGACTGAGCACACACACATTCCTATGAATAGTAAGGTATAACATTTCTTTCACTATTAAAAACAAAAGGCATTATGTTAATTAATCGTACAATTTTATAAAAGTTTACTATTGTAGTAATAGAGCTAGAGATAATAAATTCAGTTCAGTTTACTCGCTCAGTTTTGTCTGACTCTTTGCGACCCCATGAATCGCAGCACACCAGGCCTCCCTGTCCATCACCACCTCCAGAAATTAGTCCCTAACAAATTATACAACAAAATAGATATAGATATGATAGGTAAAATGTACACATTAGCAAAGAAAATGTTACAGCCATTCTCAAGCAGTCTTTTAAGATTTGTCAGTCCCAGTTGGGTCATTTTTTATTATTTGTGTGTGTCTTTCTGTGTGTGAGAGAGATTATTTGGTGTAATCTATAATTTCTATTCTAATAATATCTATTTTCTTTTTATAAAAATTTTCCTTTTAAAATGCCAAGTGCACCTAGAGGATGGAGGTCTGTTATTATTTAGCAAATAAAGTGAGAGAACTAATACACTCGCATGTAATTCTTGTAAATATGAACTACTATATGACACAGTATTAGCATGCTTTTTCATTAAAATAAGGCCCAACAGATCAGAAAGTCTTTTAAAATTAACTTTATTTTTTTCTACTCTCCCAAAGTGACAAAATGGAATTATACTTCTAATAACATACAGTTTTTTTTTTTTTTAATCTAAAATCATCTTCTTTGTGACTTGGTAAAATGTGTAAATGTCTAGATTTGCTTATTGTAGTGATCACTTTGCAATACATATGTATATATAAAATCATTATGCTATATACCTGAAGCTAATAGAATGCTATATGTCAGTTAATCTAAAAAAAAAAAAATCTAGATTTGATTCCTAATTTTTACACTAAGTATTCTTTATTCTACCAAGGTAAGTAGTTGTGGCCTTGGGCACTTTATGTAAATTATTTGTGCTTCCTATTTGTTATGTGAAAAACAGGAATAATTATACCTGTATTTTAGGATTGGTCTGTAAATTAAATGAGTTCCAGCATTGACAAAACATAGAGCCAATGCTGACTAATGTTCCATAAATATTGGTCACTATTACTGTTTTACATACTGCTATCAGTCCAATAGAAACTTGATCTTTTCTCTCTCCCCTTATTCGCATTTTTCCATTTTTGAAGCTAACGTTTTTCTTCTGTAAATCCTTGTCCTTTTCTGTATCTACCCTATTTCTCTTTCTCTATTTCTCATTGAGCTTGCTGGGTAACTTCCCAACTCTCCAATTTATTCTATTCTGCCACATAAAGTGTCAGGAATATATCAGGCAAAAATTGAATTTTTCTTTACTGGCAGCTTGAGATGCCAAGATTAAGCATTCAGTTCAGTTAAGTTCAGTCACTCAGTCATGTCCAACTCTTTGCGACCCCATGAAACACAGAACGCTTGTAACTAAAGGACTCAAAATTATAGGGAACAAGAGATTGCTGATTTTTATTGAGGTAAATTATCCATATGTTAAAAGAATTATATAACCTTGAGGAATTGCATCAGGTTGAAAAACAGCCTTTTTCTTGACTGCTTTCCTTCATTGTGGATTTTTCCAAAGGTCGCATATAAGCTAGATGTAGAATTCATTCAATTTAGCATTCATAGAATGTAAATAAATTTACCTGTTTACCATTCTCTTAATTACTTGTGCAAGATGTCCTTATATTTGGAACTTAATAGGAAGTTTGAAAGAAATGCTTTTGAAATATGGGAAAATCCAATTTTGAAACATACAAGCTTGTAAGCAGTTAATTATTAAACACATCATAGACTTTGTAAAAGATTATAAAAGAAACATAAATGGATTGGGTTAAAGGATTGCATTAGAATGTGAAATGCATTACTGTTTGAAACATACTTTTTTTTTTTTTCAAATCCTTACACTATAACTATCAGAAGGGTTTTAAAAATACATCATGACCCAAAAAATGCATTCATAATTTAAATTAATATAATCAAACTTGAATTGGCAAATATTCAATTTAGGTTTTGAGGAATTTTAATTATTAACTTCAATGGAGTTATAAAACTTGGAAACAGCATTCTACTTCAGAAAATAATCAGGTAATTGACTTTTAGTTATTTGAGTAAAAAGTATGTTGCAAAATCTTTTGTTTTCCCAATAAAATACTGTGTGTTGCAGAAGGGTAGTAATTTAGGTAAAAGTATAGAGGCTTAGAAGCAAAAGAAAATGGATTCTAATATTGACTTTGCTGAATTTAAAAGTGTGACCTGGGCCTTCTCTGTCTCAGTTTCATTGTTTGGAAAATGAAGGATTTGGTCTAGTGATTCTGAAACTCTCTATTCTCTTGGAAGTAAGTAAGTTCTATTACAAGCTCAATTACTTCATTATCTTTGATGGTCTAAAGAAAGTGTGATTAGCAAATATATTAAAGGTTTTGAGTTAATTTTAGAGTGAGTCTTTGATTAATGTCTCAACTTAGCATAGTATCTAGAATAAAGTAGAAGAGAGAAAGACTTCTGAAGTAGTTATGAGGAATGGAAAAGCTTTCAGTTATGCCTTTAAGTATATTTATGTGTGTGTGCTCAGTCATTCAATCAAGTTTCATTCTTTGCAAACCTATGAACTGTAGCCCACCAGGTTCCTCTGGCCATGCAATTCTCCAGGCTATAATACTGGAGTGGGTTGCCATTTCCTCCTCTAGGGCATCTTCCTGACCCAAGGATCAAACCCAAGTCTCTTGGGTCTCCTGCATTGACAAGCAGATTCTTTACCACTGAACCACTTGTGAAAGATCCAAAAAAAAGAAGAAATAGACTTTCCTTAGGAAAATTTAAAGATTAATAGTCCTTCTTTCATCAATCCTTATGGCTTGCTTCATCATAAGGTTTGAACTTGGGTATGTCATCCAAAACGTATTCTGTAATTCAGAGTCTGAAGTGATTTATTAAAAATTGTGAAAGAAAAATTAAAATAGAGTTGATATTGCTCAGAAAGTTCTCTGAAATGGATCGGAGAGGCCAAAGAGGAAGCGCAACTTAGGCACATCTCAGCCCAGATGGAATTTGATCTTTTGATCACTTATTGTCTTACCTCAGGCACCCAGAACATCTGCCTGTTGTTCCAGAAATTCATGATACTTATTGGATCCTTACCCTAAAATAGCTTGTGATAGTCAATCCCTTAAGGACAAGTGTTCCCTTTCTTGCAGTCATAATTCTTGCCAGTGAACTTTAGAAGTCTTATGAATTTGCTTGTAGAACCCACCGACTCTTTCTCTTACTCAAAACACTTTTTTGGTTTTACCCAAATCTGAGTCTCCCAAATTGCAATACTTAAGACCCTTGATAATGCTGTTTGTTCTTTGAATCTTAACACTGATTCAGTTCAGTTCAATTCAGTTCAGTCACTCAGTCATGTCGGACTCTTTGCGACCCCATAGACTGCAGCACACCAGGCCTCCCTGCCCATCACCAACTCCCGAGTCGATGATGCCATCCAACCGTCTCATCCTCTGTCATCCCCTTCTCCGGCCTTCAGTCTTTCCCAGCATCAGGATCTTTTCAAATGAGTCAGCTCTTCACATCTGGTGGCCAAAATATTGAAGTTTAAGCTTCAACATCAGTCCTTCCAATGAATATTTAGGACTGATTTCCTTTAGGATGAACTGGTTGGATCTCCTTGCAGTCCAAGGGACTCTCAAGAGTCTTCTCCAACACCACAGTTCAAAAGCATCAGTTCTTCAGTGCTCAGCTTTCTTTATAGTCCAACATCCTTTATAGTCTCACATCCATTATGACTACTGGAAAAATCATAGCCTTGACTACATGGACCTTCATTGACAAAGTAATGTTTCTTCTTTTTAATATGCTAAGTTGGTCATAACTTCCCTTCCAAGGAGTAAGCGTCGTTTAATTTAATGGCTGCAGTCACCATCTGCAGTGATTTTGGAGCCTCCCAAAATAAAGTCTATCACTGTTTCCAGTGTTTCCCCATCTATCTGCCATGAAGTGACGGGACCAGATGCCATGATCTTCATGGCTGATCATCCAGATTGCTTTGTGATCATCCAGATGGCTTTGTGATCATCCAGATGGCTGGATGGCATCACCGACTCGATGGACGTGAGTTTGAGTGAACTCTGGGAGTTGGTGATGGACAGGGAGGCCTGGCATGCAACTCATGGGGTCCAAAGAGTCAGACATGACTGAGCAACTTAACTGAAGTGAACTGAACTGATGCGCACACACACACACACACACACACACACACACACATGTATATAAGCACATATATCAGTTTAAGCCCAACAGAGGAAAAATGTCTGCTGAAAGACAAAGAAAAGAAAACGAAAGAATATTACAATAGTTATTAGGAAACATTATCTTCTATTTTTTTTTTTATTTTGAAGAAAAGAAAATAAAGGTACACTAATGAAAGATTACCTAGCAGAAGAATTATTTTTGTCTCTAAAAAATTTCTGATGATAATCTGACTGCCTTTTGCCTGGTCAAAACCTGGAATGAAAGATATCACTTGTCACAATTAAGGGAGAATGTTACTGCACGTAATATTCTTAAAATTTGTCATTAAATTCAGAAAGCTTTGAGGGCAAATGAAGCTATAAAGAGTCTCTGTAAGCCCTTATAGAAAATAAGTGTTTAATTAACTTTGTAGAATGGTAATATTTGGTCAGTTACCAAGGTTCTTTGGATCCTAATATTAAGGAAGTCAGGGACATGAGTTCAGTCCTTCAAGGAACTATAACTGTGTTCTTGAGCAAAGACTTTCTTAATCATACATCAAGACATCGCCTGAATTATCCCATTAGTCTCAGGATGGAACAGGGAATATGAATGAATCACTGCTATGGGAAATTAAAGATAATGGGGCCAGTGATACCCTGATGGCCTTTTAAAGGCAATGACCACCTAGGAGGCAATACCCAGTAATTTTCCATAAACTAATATTCCTTTCTTTTTTAGTTTTTTTCTTTTTTTTTTTTCTGTGTGCAAGAATCTTTTTTATTATTGTTTTTTGGCTTCTCCTCAGCCAGACTTGCCATGATCAGTCTATTCAATGTGACTACATGTTTCAGGAGCAAATAGAATGTGCAGTGACAAAGACAGATAATTCACATTAGCTGGAATATCCCTTAGGTCTTCCCACTGGAGGAATCTCCAGTCCAAATTTAGTGCAAAGGTACTGTTGTCTGCAATCTCAAGAGAGGCAAATTAGGGCAGGGGGTCACAAAATAATTTTGATTCTTATTCAGATTGACTCAATGTCATTTTGTATGTCTCAAATCACAAACTCAGTTCTTTACCCAATTATATTATTAAAACCACATTCTTGGAGCCAGTTTATTTGAACGGAAATAACTATACTTGACAGACATACAAAATTGATTATTATAAGTAATAAAAAAATTCATTAATTTTCTGTAGGTAGAGAATCCTCTTTGTATTTACAGTTCAAATTATAGTGACTTCTATAATATTAACATTAATAATAATTTAAGACCAAGTGTGGAACACCTCACCTATAATGCATCATGTGTGACTATGTAAGCAATATCATATGATATTACAGATAGAAAGTCATTAAAATTTGTTAAGATAAAAAATTTACTGATCTTGTAGAAAAATAATGGTGTAAAAATTGCATATTATCTTGACATTAGACAATAATGTATATTGCTGTGTAAAATATCTGTAATTAGGGATCTAGCTAATGAATTTGAAAATATTTTTCACACTGTTCCTCAGCTATCTTTTTAAATTGATTATTTCAAAATATTGAGATTAATATTTTGTTTAGGAATTAGATGTCTTAGATAAAGATCTTTCAAAGCCGTTTTAGTTCACAGCCCCATCAAACAGCTTCTTAATGTATTTCTTGATTTATCAAGAAGATTCAAGTCTTGTCATGGTCTGTTGAGCTGACTGACTTTAAATCTTGGAGCCTCATGGGTTTACCCCTGGAAAGGAAAAAGAATGAATTCAGTACCATACCTCCTTTGAAATCCAGCTCTTTTGTCTAATAGCTTTAAAATTAGCAGTGAGCCCAGGGGAGTCATTTAGTGCTGCTCTGAATGTTAAAGCATGAAGTCTTTTGATTTGAATCTTGGGAAGCTTAAAAAATTTGTTTTATCTTAATATGAATCCAAGCCTTTATTTTTAGTTTGATAAATATGCAAGGCACAGTGCAATTTCTTGTCAACCATTTCTTACAGATGGCATACCAAAAGAAACAAACTTCCTCTGCTTTAAAAACAAAGTCCTGAATGAACAGCTTATTTCTTCACATGTCTTATCTTTTCTTTAAAGAGGAAATATTGGTGCATATGAAGTTGACTTGATCAAGTAATCTATATCCTACACTCAACTGATAAACTGTATATAACACTCTACCTTGATTAGCCATGTCTTGGATACTCTGACTTTTATCTGAGTGATCCTGACTTATTTCTGTGTATGAAGTGAACCTGAATATTATTTTAATTAAAAGTGAACAGTGATCACATTGTTAGTTGACTGCTTTGAGTTTGATTATTACATGTGTTATCTTGCTTCAAATTCATAACAGTGAGGTAGTATAATTTCCCCCATTTCATTAGTGAGGAGAGTAAAATTAAGAAAATGTAGGTAATTGTCCAAGGATTTATAGCAATTTTAGCCTGATCCTATATCTATGAAATGCAGCCAGCTATGTTTTCATTTCTGAACTGTCATAAAGTAAAATAAGAAACTATATATGAATTATCTGGCATGTAGTAGACACTCACACTGAATAGCATCGTGGTTGTGTTACTGTCACTGTTCTGACCATAGGAGGTATGGATGCGTGATTTAAATCAGAATATCTCTGACTTTGAAACCTCTTTTACCAATACTTTTTCCAGAAAATCTGTGTTTGATATTTTACAGTTTATGTGGAAATTTTCTGTGAAAGTTTGATTTAAATTTTGTAAGAAATAAGAAACGTGCTTAAGTATAAATTAGATATATTTTAGTAGAGCTGTAGTCTATAGTGTTGTCTTACTGAAAATAAAGTTCAAAGAAGTATTACTATTAGGTTTATTTATAGTTAAACAGACTTTTCCTGAATTTCAAAAAACTGAAGATTGACTCTTAAACTACTAGTATGGCCTAATGAATTCTTAATGAACTACAAACTTTGTAAGTCAGAATGTGCTCTCATTCTTTTTATTTAATATCAACCATAATTAAATGTTCGAATCATGAATATTTAAAACATCTTTAAAGAGAAATGACTTTTTCAAAATAGAATACCATTTGAATTATACTGATGACCCAAAATAGTCTACCTTTTTTAAAAGTGGAGGTTGATTGATTTTTACTGACAAATAAAAATTACCACATGCTGATCTGAATAGAGAATGAACACAGGCATTCATTTAAGAAGGATCAACTGGCCTTTTTTTAAGTTTCTTTGTGTGTATGTTTTATTAATTGAAATTTACTTCTTGTGATCTGTCTCTACTTCTGCACCACCACTGTCTTTTCCTTAGACTTTGTATATGTGTGCCCACACATGTACAAACACGTATGCCCAGTGTTGATAAAGAGAATGTTCTAATTTCTCTCTTTCTTCTATGTGAATGTCAATAAAAAGTTATATGTATACTTCCTTTTCACACCTAAGTTGTATACTTTAAATAGTCCCCTAATATTTTCTATATTAGTCTAGTCAGAGATATTTGGAGAAATGGAACCAATATTATGTATAAATATAAGAAATTAGCTCACACAACTATAGAGGTTGAGAAGTCCTAAGAACTTGGCAAATAGTAGAAATTAATGTTCCATTAGTAGAGTCTACTATTTTCCAAGGTTGGGAAGTGGTTAAGTTAAAATGACAATTTTCACTGGTGAAGAAAAAGCTAACTAACTGTCAACTTCATTCTTCCTGGATTTTTTTTTTTTTTTTCCTGATTCAGGAAATCTACTTACTTTTGTCTAGTTTTAGGAGTTGAGCCTGTTCCTAAGTGTCAAGTTTTCAGAGAAACAATAGAAAATCAACTTGAGGCTGCATGCCATTTCTCGTATAAATAAAAATATCGAACAGATCCCCCTTTCTTAGATTCACTAGTGAAATGGAGCTGCAGCATAAAACATGTTAAAGGTAATTTTTCCTTAGTAGAGTATAATATTTAATTGTGTATTACATTTTGTTTAATTTTGTTCAAATTTGGAATACATTTTACAGTCTGAACACTTCTCTAATTCAGAAATGAACCGTATAGATTATACTATCCTCAAGCACAGGGATTATCTTTCATCTACTATTTTATCACCAGCTCCAGACACTGTGACTCATGCTTATTAGATGATGATTGAATCAAGACCTGAATGGCAAGAAGGAGTTAGCTAAGACCTGGTGGCAGAATGTTTCAACCATGCAAATGTCAAAGGCACAGAAGAGAACACAATAAGCAAGAGCCAAACACGTATTATAAGGACAGAGAAGAAAAGTTTGTAGAAAGAGAACACTTGTGGAATGAGCTTCATAGTGTTGGGATATTTGTAAAATAACTTCTCAATAAATCTATATATAGTCTTTTTCAGATTCTTATCTATTATAAGTTTACAAAATATTGAATGTAGCTTCCTGTGCTATAAAGTAGGACCTTGTTTTTTATCTATTTTATATAGTATTGTGTGTATCTTTTTAATTCCAAGCTCCTAATCCTTATTTAATTCCAAGCTCCTTATCCCACCCTCCTCTTCTCCTTTGGTACCCGTAAGTTTATTTTCTATGTCTGTGAGTCTGCTTGGTCTTGTAAATAAGTTCATTTGTATCACTTTTTAAAATTCTACATAAAAGTGATACCATATCATCTTTGTCTTTCTCTGTCTCACTTCACTTTCTATGATAAACTCTGGGTCCATCCGTGTTGCTGCAAATGACATTATTTCATTCTTTTGTATTATATATCTAAATATCACATCTTCTTTATCCATTCATCTGTAGATGTACAATTAGGTGTCTTCTGTGTCTTGGCTATTGTAAATAGTGCTGCTATGAACATCGGAGTGCATGTATCTTTTCAGAGTTTTCATCTTCTTTGGGTGTATGTCCAGGAGTGGAATTGTTGGGCCATATGGTAACTCTGTTTTTAGTTTTCTAAAGAACTTCTATACTCTACTCCATAGTGGCCGCACCAATTTACATTCCCGGCAGTAGTGTAAGAGGATTCTCTTTCTCCACATCCTTACCAGCATTTATTATTTGTAGACTTTTGATGATGGCAGTTCTGACTGGTATGAAGTGATACCTGTTTGTAGATTTGATTTGCATTTTTCTAATAATTAGCGGTATTGAGCATCTTTTCATGTGCCTGTTGCCATCTGTATGTCTTTTTTAGAAAATGTCTATTTAGATCTTAAGATCATTTTCTATTGGTTGTTCATTTTTTTTTATAGTGAGCTTTATTTGTTGATTTGTATTTGTTGATTTTGGAAATTAAGCCTTGTGAGTTATATCATTTGCAAATATTTTCTCCCAATCTGTAGATTGTCTTTTGTTTTGTTTATGGTTTCCTTTTTCTGTGCAAAAGTACAAAAGCTTGTAAGTTTGGTTATATTTCCATCTTTGTTTTTTGAGTTGAGTTCAGTCGCTCAGTCATGTCCAACCTTTGTTTTTTAACCATGTTTAAAGTCCTCCAATTATATTAATGACTTGTATCAAAGGGAATGATGCATTCATTAGAATCTTTTCTTCTCTTATTTCTTGTGTTTTTGTAGAAATGTAAGTAATGCCCTGAGTCTGTGTTGCGAATGGCACCAGTGGAAGGACATTGACAAAGCTTGGTGCCATGGCCTTTGTTGTCTCTTAGTGATCCTTTCCTTATTTGGCTGGTGGAGATGGGGTGTAGGGGTACTTCCATATCTTTCTTTTGGGCTCTGTGGTTGCTCACTTCAGAAAGGGAGCTGAGAAGAGACAAACTTGTACCTGTAAATTTATTTGACCTGCTGCATGATTCCAAGAAGAAAAAGATGTTTGGTATCATGATATTGAGGTCTAAGATGAAGGAGGTAGGGGAAGGCCAATACTTGTTGGAATCCTTCTTTAAAGAAAAAAAAAAAAAGAGTATTCTAGAACCTTCATAAAATATTAACCTTCATAAAATATTCATTAGGTCTGGGGTGGCTCAGATGGGAAAACAGCTACCTGCAATGCAGGAGACCCAGGTTCAATCCCTGGGTTGGTAAGATCCCCTGGAGAAGGGAATGGCAACCTACTCCAGTATTCTTGCCTAGAGAATTCCAGGGACAGAGAGCCTGGTGGGCTACATACAGCCCATGAGGTTGCAAAGACTTGGACACAAGTGAACAACTAACACTTTCACTTTTTCATAAAATATTAATATTCTACTAAAGTTAAGTTGAACATTTGTGGTCCTTAATCTCACTTGTAACCCAAAACTACTAACTGTTTTCCCTCCGGGGCTCAAACTCTGCTGTCTCACCCTTTGATATACTCTTGCTGTCGTTTCATTGCCTGTGGCTCCTTGCAGGGTGACTTGGAAGCTTTAAAACCTGCTATGATCTTGTGATTTTTTTTTTTTTTTAATCAAAAAGTGACTCTTAGTCTCCAAATTAACAACCCACTGGCATTCACTCAAAACTCTGTATGGCTCCAGGTAATTCTCACAATTGTAAACTGTTCGGTGCAGACTTAGGTTGTTAATATAGCTATCCTTTGACTATTTTTTAATTCCCCTTGATTCTTTTAGCAATTTACTTTCCTATAAAGCAACCAAGCTGGAACAAATTCTGCCTACTGCTAAGGCATTCAGTGCATACTATTAATACCTAAAGCTTGAAGGTCCCAGGTCCATCAGTTCAGTTCAGTTCAGTTGCTCAGTCATGCAGCACACCAGGCCTACTGTTGAAACTGTAAGTATTCTAATTTTCTTATGAGTAGTTTTATGTCACTGATTGATGGAAGTTAGTAGTTAAAGCTATGCCAATTCAGTTTCTTAATTTCTTGGATTTAGCTTGTCACTGACCTAACTTCTTGTTCTAGGCTATTTGTGACTACTAAAAAATTCATTTAGAAATGAAAAAACAAGAATTGCTCTACTATTTACAAAGCTGAGCTAAATCCAGAATAAAAACATGTGCTCTTTGTTTGGTTTGGTTTGCATTTGTGCTTTAATTTTATTCAAAACAATTTGAAGTTTTATGTCACTCTGTTCTGCTATGACATGACACTTTATGGGAACATATTTAAAGAAATAAACACTGGATCTGTATACTTTGAGTATAGTTTATAAATAATTAGTTGCAGGCATAGAAATTGAAACTACCCATCTTCTTATTTTCTTTGCCAGGAGTTTTCTTCCCCTCAGGCTTTCTTTTTCTTTATGTGAAACTGCTGCCAGTAAATCAAGATTTTTAAATATACCAGGCCCTCAAGAAGGATAAGAGAAATTTCACTTTAGATGTAAGTGGTCTAAATGAAGATGCTCAAGAAAGATAGTGTCTATGAATGTTTTCAGATGATCTAGAATGCAGAAAAATATCATTATCATATTATGCCTTTCCTTTGAATATGAACTGGAAATGCATCTGAAAAATCTCCTGTAAACTTGTTAATCTGGATCTTTAAAGATGCCAGTGGTATGCAATGTTCAGCTTGATTTTTTGCTATGGAATGTTTTCCAGAAATAGTATGAATGAAATTCGGTGGTGACATCGTTTTTAAAAATTAAATTTATTTGTTTTTAACGGAATGATAATTGCTTTGCATTATTGTATTGGTTTCTGCCAAATATCAGCATGAATCACCATAGGTGTACCTATGTCTCCTCCCTCTTGAACATCCCTCCTACCTTACTCCCCACCCCACCCCTCTAGGTTGTTATAGAGCCCTGGTTTGAGTTCCCTGAATCATACAGCAAATTCCTATTGACCATCTGTTTTACATATTGTAATGTATGTTTCCATGTTTCTCTCTCCATACATCCCAGCCTCCCCCTGTATGTCCATAAATCTGTTCTCTGTCTGTGTCTCCATTGCTGCCATGCAAATGGCAGGTTCATCAGTACTTTCTTTTTGAATTACATCTATATGTATTAGGATATATTTGTTTTTCTCTTTCTGACTTGCTTGACTCTGTATAATAGAGTCTAGCTTCATCCACCTCATTAGGACTGACACAAATGCATTCTTTTTTATGGCTGAGTAATATTCCATTGTGTATAGGTACTGTAGCTTCTTTATCCATTCATCTGTCAATGGACATCTAGGTTGCTTCTTTGTCATAGCTATGGCAAATAGTGCTGCAATGAACATTGGGGTATGTGGGTTTTTTTTGTTGTTGTTGTTCAATTTTGGTTTCCTCAGGGTATATGCCTAGTAGTGGGCTTCCCTGAAGGCTCAGATGGTAAAGAATCTGCCCACAATGTGGGAGACCTGGGTTCGAACCCTGGGTTGGGAAGATCCCCAGAGAAGGGAATGGCAAACCACTCCAGTATTTTTTCCTGAGGAATCTCATGGATAGAGGAGCCTGGTGATCTATAAACCATGGAGTCACAAACAGTTGGACATGACTGAGCAACTAACACATATACATACACACCCATGGTGGTTTTATTCCTAGTTTTTTAAGGAATCTCCATACTGTCTTCCATTGTGGCTGTATCAATTTACATTCTCACCAATGGTGCAAGAGGTTCCCTTTTCTCCACACTCTCTCCAGCATTTATTGTTTGTAGATTTTTTGATGATGGCCATTCTGATCAGTGTGAGGTGATATCTCATTGTAGTTTTGATATGAATTTCTCTAATAATGAGCAGTTTTAAGCATCTTTTCATTTGTTTATAGCCATCTGTATGTCTTCTTTGGAAAAAATATATGTTTAGCTCTTTTGCCCACTTTTTGATACGGTTGTTTGTGATGGTGACATCTTAAGGAAGAGAGAAATGCTTCTCTTCTAAAAGCCCCATATTGAACTATCAATTCAGTTCAGTTCAGTCACTCAGTCATGTCTGACACTTTGCGACACCATGGACTGCAGCATGCTAGGCCTCCCTGCCCATCGCCAACTCCCGGAGTTTACTCAAACTCATGTCCATTGAGTCAGTGATGCCATCCAACCATCTCATCCTCTGGCATCCCCTTTTCCTCCTGCCTTCAATCTTTCCCAGCATCGGGTTTTTTCAAATGAGTCAGCTCTTCCCATCAGGTGGCCAAAATATTGGAGTTTCAGCATCAGTCCTTCCAGTGAATATTCAGGACTGATTTCCCTTAGGATGGACTGGTTGGATCTCCTTGCAGTCCAAAGGACTCTCAAGAGTCTTCTCTGATACCATAGTTCAAAAGCATCAGTTCTTCAGTGCTCATCTTTCTTTATAATCTAACTCTCACAGCATACATGACTACTGGAAAAACCATAGCTTTGACTAGACAGACCTTTGTTGGCAAAGTAATGTCTCTGATTTTTAATATGCTGTCTAGGTTCATCATAACCTTTATTCCAAGGAGCAAGTGTCTTTTAATTTCATGGCTACAGTCACCATCTGCAGTGATTTTGGAGTCCCAAAAAATAAAGTCTGACACTGTTTCCACTGTTTCTCCATCTGTTTATTTCTCATGAAGTTATGGGACCAGATGCCATGATCTTAGTTTTCTTAACGTTGAGCTTTAAGCCAACTTTTTCACTTTCCTCTTTCACTTTGAACAAGTGGCTCTTTAGTTCTTCTTCACTTTCTGCCATAAGGATGGTGTCATCTGCATATCTGAGGTTATGGATATTTCTTCTGGTAATCTTAATTCCAGCTTATGCTTCATCCAGCCCAGCATTTCTCATTATGTACTCTGCATATAGGTTAAATAAACAGGGCAACAATATACAGCCTTGATGTACTCCTTTCCCTATTTGGAACCAGTCTGTTGTTCCATGTCCAGTTCTAACTGTTGCTTCCTGACCTGCATACAGATTTCTCAAGAGGCAGGTCAGGTGGTCTGGTATTCCCATCTCTTTCAGAATTTTCCTTAGTTTGTTGTGATCCACACAGTCAAAGGCTTTGGCATAGTCAATAAAGTAGAAGTAGATGTTTTTCTGGAACTCACTTGCTTTTTCAATGATCCAACGGATGTTGGTAATTTGATATCTGGTTCCTCTGCCTTTTCTGAATCCAGCTTGAACATCTGGAAGTTCACAGTTCACGTACTGTTGAAACCAGGCATGGAGAATTTTGAACATTATTTTGCTAACTTGTGAGATGACTGCAATTGTGTGGTAGCTTGAACATTCTTTGGCATTGCCTTTCTTTGAGATTGGAATGAAAAACTGACGTTTTCCAGTCCTGTGGCCACTGCTGAGTTTTCCAGATTTAGCGGATGAAAATTGAGCAATTTGACAAAAAGGATGAAGACTAAGAATAGTTCTGTTTCCCAATCATGAACAAACTATAATCATAGTAATTATTCAAATTTCTGAATATATAGGTAGAAGCTTCCCCAGTGGCTCAGACGGTAAAGCATTAGTTTTTCCAGTTCTTGGCCATGTCAATTTATAATTATGGATTTTACCTGTAGGTGCAGAGTCCTGCCATTCAAGTTAAAATATACATATTTGTGCTATAAAATGGAGGAAAATATGTGGATTACTGTTCAGCACCCTCAGCCTCTTTTTTCAAGCAGAAAAATCAATGGCTTGAAGTGAGGATGCCTGGTCCAGTTGATAGACAAACACTGGTGCTTTCCAGCCAATTGCAGAATTTGAAACAAGCATCAGAAGCACATTTCAGCATTCAGTAGGATTATTTCCATTATTAGTGAAGGATAATAGAGACAGATTAAGGATGGTTTCTTTAAAAATTACTGCGGCTGCTTGGTTTACAACAGTGCAAGTTACTTTACATTGCAATAGTACCTCAGGCTTGTGACACTATTTGGGAACACTCAGATACTTTTCACATTTTGCAGTGAATCATTTTTATGGATGGTTTTCTCAAGTAGTTCAACTAAATTTATACCTTAAGTCTGAGTTTTAGACAGAGACACCACAAAAGGAAGCTTACATAAAAATGAAGAGTGTTTTTAGTTACACAGTAAATGTCACAATGGAGATTTGATTTTAATTTGAAACTTTAAGAATATGTAAAAATATTGTTATAATTTCTCCCTTATAATATTATATATAAAGCAGTCATATTTTTGCCTCCAGTAAATATTGCTTTGCAATCAGTTTCTCTTTCTAACTTCCTTCACAATGAATGTCACCTATTTCCTTATCAAAAAAAGATTAATTTATGAATTACAACTGAATGCTAATAAAAAATTACTTCATGAAATGTAGGTTATTCTTCAGAGACATGAACCCAGTAGTTGTTTATGAGCCATTTAAACCTACAAATAAAATTTAAATTGCAAATATAAACTATCAGAAAGAAACACCTGTAAGTTTTCAATCAGGCATCCACTGATTTTTAACCAAATCAATAAATTGTAGCAGGACAGTGTATTTGCACCACCCAGTCAAAACAAATAAAGACTATCTCCTTATTATCATAAAAGCAATAAAAAAGGCTTGCACAGCATTCTTCCCTTAATTTGTCTTTCTCTCTGTACCATAAAGATAACAAAGTGCTGCATTTCCAAAGAGCATACTGTTTTACTCTGTATGTTTTTCATCACTGAAGTCTAGAGAGTACTGTTTTTTTTTAATTTGCTGATGGAATCCATCAATTAGAATTAGTCTGAAAGTTGTAGGAGTATAATGACAATGAGTGTGAAAGGGAGAAAGATGTGTAGTATGAATTAATGGTGCTTTCATGGTACTTTTCATTGGATTCATGGCAGGGCTTATCTGATGAGTACATAACTTATGGATATGTCAAAGTACAGGAAGTAGAATGTGGTTAAAGTCATCTGATTAGAGACCCTGATGTAAGAAAGATGGAATCAACCTCTGTGATTAACTGTTATTAAATCCTTATATATGAATATCATTTTTTAAATTGCTGACACTGTCCTTAGTTCCTTGACCTCAGTGTCAACTAAGCAAAGTTTTTATTCCTGTCTGCTAATATCTAACTGCATGATTTAGGGACATTCACCATGGTGAAATTTTGAGGCTTCCTATTTTACCCTGTAAGAAGAAATCTTTAAGTTTTCTTCCATTTTTAGAACACTGTGATTCTGGTTATTCCAATAGCGGGTGATCCAGGTGACCAAAGTTCACTACATGCAAATCCTGATTATGTGTTGACTATACTCTAGTGTCACGAAGATATGATGCTCAATAAAAGGTAGATTTGATCTGTTTTCAGTGTAACTCTCTAAATTAGAAAGCTTAAATAGCTGTCTTGGTGAAATTTGAAGTGAAGCTTAACACTATCAAATTTCAGATGTTCTCACAAGGACCTCTGCGCTGGACCAGAAAATTTATTGATAATAATGAACGTGATACATGAATTCCTTCCTGAAGCACATAATTGGCACACAAGCATGGGCCAGCCTAGGATATCTTGAATATTTTGCTTCTGAGACAAGTTATTAATAAGTATCATTGGTGGGTAAGGCAATGAAACTTGGTTTATGGGAAGGAAAGGTAAATGATGGGAATAAGCAATCTAAAATGTTTGGTCATACTATAGAGAATATCTGGCCTAGGATAAAATACGTTTTCACATAGAGCATCTCAGCCTCACCAACAAATGGAACAGAAATGAGCATGAGCAAATCTTGAACAAATTCAGAAAAAAAATATGAATACAACCATTAGTTTTTATTCATTATGCCTCAGCAAAGACCTTCTCTGAGACACAAATAACCCTTTATAAATAGCCTGCAGAAAATTGCTTATAATATAAGTGAAAAGAACACATGGTGGAATTTAGCAAATAAATTAGATCATTATTCTGCAGCTTTACATATGATGTCAATAATGTTTAAAATCTACTGTGTATTATACCATTATTTCAGGAAAGAATAGTGAAGTTTCATGTGTTTTAATTTCGTGAAATGAAAGAAAAAATACTTCTGTTTCAACCAAGTATGGCAGTATAATTAAGTCAGTCAGATTGAATTAAAAGAGCTAAATTAACTTGAAGCCCTTCCTGCCATCCACTGGAAGTCTGCAATTTTTAATTAATGTTTGAAATGCAGTTTGCTTGTAGTTGATTTTTAATTTATAGCTATAAACAAAATATGTAAGCTTATGGTAATTTGAATGTTTTCCCCATGAAAGATTCTTTTGGCCTTAAAATAACAGAAAATGAATACAAATACAATTTAACCCTTTTGTAATTAAAATAAATGTTTCACTTTCTTGTTGTTTTACTTTTAAGTAAATTAAAACTTAATATACCATAAACTCAAGTAACTGGAGTATTAGTGGTCTTTAAAATATAGCTAACAAACTATGGACTGTGAGCTAAGTAGTTACAAATTTTCCAAGCATCCCATTTGAAATTCAGGGTAATTCCATATTATATTCCTTTATCAATTATGGATAAAATGATGTGCCCTTAAGGGAGTATAAATTCATAAAACTATATAAAATATATAATCTGGGCCTTATTTCTTTGTAAAAAGGTCTATGATTTATTCAGTTGCTTATATAAAAACTTCATTCTAAACAAATATAAAATTTAGTGTCAAAATCTACAAAAGGAAACATGACTTACCATACCATGTCATAATTTTATACAAATATACTAAATTTCCTATGTATATAGGAATGAAAAATGTTTTTTGAGGAAAATAGATATAATTTTTCTAAATTCAAAAATTATGGAAAAAATAAAATGCTCCAAATCAGAGTGAAAAAGAGCTTATGATTATGTTACCGATTTATTGTGCTATTGGAATCTGTGAAATGTGGAATAAAAATGTATGAAAATTTTGCAAATTTGACCTAATGTTTGACAACAACATTTGGACAAACAACTTGTCTTGCTGTAGTAAAGGTTTACAGACAATTTGCCAAATCTTTAGATGCATTTTCCAATTGTGCCAAGTTTAGATTTCAAGGAGTGTGAATGTATAGAGACCCATAGATATTCCCAGTACTGAATAGACAGAGTTACTTACATTTTAAAAAACTTAAATCTTGATGAAATTGTATGACTCTTTCTATGCCAAGAACAGTAGTGATCATGCATCTTCCTCACTTATTTTAATATTTCAACCACTTGTGTAGATATATCTATTTAAAAATAAATTACCTTTCAAGAATATATATAATAATTTACTAATGAAATTCTCACCAAAGTCAGGATAATGATAAAGAAAATTAGTTAAAATCATGGTCTTTGAGATTAAAAAGATGTTTCTGCATCTAAAAATGTGTTTTGATCATTCATGAATTTTTTAATTAGAAAGATTACTTGTGTCAAAAATATTTTATAATATTCTAGCTAAGAATTTTTGTTTTCCTATAATAGTAATATAAAAATAAATATAAACTGTGTATTTTTAATTGTGAAAAATATAGGAATATAAAAAATCAATAATACACACCAACATAATAGTAGCACTTAAAGTGAATATGTTCGTGATGGTTTTAGCCTTTTTACTTTTAATACTTTCCAATGTTATATATTACTTTAATACAAACAAACACTGAAAATTATTTAGAAATAATCTGCATATGTTTATGTGTGTACTCCAAGGGATCTTCCCAACTCAGGTATTGAATCCACGTTTCTTGCATCTCCTGCATTGGCAGGCAGATTCTGTACCACTAGCATCACCTCAGAAGTGAAGTATGCTTTTACTTATTAGAGAAAATACACAGAGTCAAAAGCTGAGAAGGAAATACACTATAAAATTAAAAATGGCTATTTCTGAGCATTGTATTTTTAGCTTAGGTCCTTCTTTCTACTTTTTTAAAACTTTCCAGCCTTTTTTATTGAGTATATTGATGGTAAAAATATATTTATTTTTAAAATTGTGGATTGTCTGTAACACGATCACATTTAAAGAATAATCAAATAACAGTGACTGTTAGATCTGTTCACATTTGTTCTTTATCTCTATTAAGGGTATATATACTCTCCAAGGAAATGCCTTTACTCAGGATTCAAAAAAAAGCTTACTTGGGTGAAAATTTATACAGGTGCAGGTTTTTGGTTGTTTCAATGAACCCTGAGATATATGCATTTTAAAATCTTAGGTTTCAAATTTCTTAACTGTTGATGCCACCACTGAGTAAAAATCCTATTGAGCAAAAATTGTTGGTTAACACAATGAATCAAATATTCTCAGACAAATTTAAAAATGTATTTTATCCCTGGTTCGGGAAGATCCCCTGGAGAAGGAAATGGTAACCCACTCCAGTATTCTTGCCTGGAGAATCCCATGGATGGAGAAGCCGGGTAGGCTACAGTCCATGGGGTCGCAAAGAGTCGGACGTGACTGAGCAACTTCACTTTCACTTTCAATTTTATTAAAAATATTTTTAAATTAAAATTGTAAAAAGCTTTAAAAATTTATAATGGAAAATATATTCAACCTGTACCATTATACTTTGTAAGCGTGATTCACTAAATATAATTCATTCTTTGATGGCTGAAAATTTTACAATATCCATGTCATCATTGTGAATATTAGCTTGACTATAGAATGTAACTGCAGATATAGAGAGAAATAGAACCACACACTGCCTATCAACTTTAACGCAACATTTTTCTGTAGTAAATGTAGTTCTCTTTAGCATAAGCATGCCTTGATTATATCTACTTCAGACAATCCCAGGAAGTGAAGTTCTTACTTCTCATCAGCCTTTTATTTCTTCATAACTTGCAACCTAATTTACAAAATATAATATTTAAAAAACTGCAGTCTATTTAAAGAGGAGAAAGTATTGATTCTTCATGGGATGATAATCATACCATGTCCCTCAGAGTTATATGACTCTATTTTTTCTAGAAGTGCTATGGTATTTTTATAAGTAGGAATAATCATTTACATTCATCTGCAAGAAATAAATAATTTTTCTCTTACAATTAAATCAAGAATAAATCTAAGTCCTTAAATAAAAGTTATTAAATAATGTATTAGCAATAACTTCATACTTATTTTATTAAGCATCTAAGGAGAAAAGAGCAGTGACTCCACAAGAGACTGACCCAGACTTGCCTGTAAGTGTACAGGAGTCTCCGGCAGAGGCCTGGGTCCCTGGTGGCCTGCTGAAGGGCTGGGGGCACTGAGTGTAGCAGTACATGCATGGAACCTTTTGAAGGAGGTCACCATTATCTTCATTGCTTTCACCATAGTTTGAAAGTGAAAGTGAAGTCACTCAGCCGTGTCCAACTCTGCGACCCTGTGGACTGTAGCCCACCAGGCTCCTCTATCCATGGGATTCTCCAGGCAAGAATACTGGAGTGAGTTGCCATCACCATAGTTTGGCCCCAGGTAAAAAACAGGGAGGGAACACAGCCCCACCCATCAACTTAAAATTGGATTAAAGATTTACTGAGCATGTTACCACCTATCAAAACAAGACCCTTTCCCCCTCAGTCAGTCTGTCCCATCAGGAAGATTCCAAAAACCTCTTACCCTTCTCCATCAGAGGGCAGACAGACTGAAAACCACAAGCACAGGAAACAATCTAATCTGATCACATGGATCACAGCCTTGTCTAAGTCAATGAAACTATGAGCCATGCCATGTAGGGTCACCCAAGACGGACGGTCATGGTGGAGAGTTTTGACAAAATGTGGTCCACTGGACAAGGGAATGGCAAATCACTTCAGTATTCTTGCCTTGAGAATCCTATAACAGTATGAAAAGGCAAAATATAGGACACTTAAAGATGAACTCCCCAGGTCAGTAGGTGCGCAATATGTTACTGGAGATCAGTGGAGAAATAACTCCAGAAAGAATGAAGAGATGGAGCCAAAGCAAAACCAACACCCAGTTGTGGATGTGACTGCTGATAAAGGTAAAGTCTGATGCTGTAAAGAGCAATATTGCATAGGAACCTGGAATGTTAGCTCCATGAATCAAGGCCAATTGGAAGTGGTCAAACAGGAGATGGCAAGAGTAAATATAGACATTTTAGAAATCAGTGAACTAAAATGGACTGAAATGGGTGAATTTAACTCAGATGACCATTATATCTACTACTGTGGGCAAGAATTCCTTAGAAGCAAGGAGTAGCCATCATAGTCGACAAAAAAGTCCGAAGTACAGTACTTGGATGCAATCTCAAAAATGACAGAATGATCTCTGTTCATTTCCAAGGCAAAATATCACAGTAATCCAAGTCTATGCCCCAACCAGTAATGCTGAAGAGCTGAAGTTGAATGGTTCTATGAAGACCTACAAGAACTTATAAAATTAACACTCAAAAAAAGATGTCCTTTTCATTATAGGTGACTGTGATGGACAGGGAGGCCTGGTGTGCTGCGATTCATGGGGTCACAAAGAGTCGGACACGACTGAGTGACTGAACTGAACTGAACTGAACTGGAATGCAAAAGTAGGAAGTCAAGAAACACCTGGAGTAATAGGCAAATTTGGCCTTGGAGTACAGAATGAAGCAGGGAAAAGGCTAATACGAGTTTTGCCAACAGAACACACTGGTCATAGAAAACACCCTCTTCCAACAACACAAGAGAAGACTCTACACATAGACATCACCCAAGGGAAAAAAATGCAAAAAGGCAAAATGGTTGTCTGAGAAGGCCTTACAAATAGCTGAGAATAGAAGAGAAGAGAAAAGCAAAGGAGAAAAGGAAAGATACCCATGTGAATGCAGAGTTCCAAAGAGTAGCAAGGAGAGAGAAGAAAACTTTCCTCAGTTATCAATGCAAAGAAATAGAGGAAAACAATACAATGGAAAAGACTAGAGATCTCTTCATGAAAATTCGAGATACCAAGGGAATATTTCATGCAAAGATGGGCACAATAAAGGACAGAAATAGTACAGACCTAACAGTAGCAGAAGATATTAAGAAGAGGTGGCAAGAATACATAGAAGAACTGTACCAAAAAGATCTTCACGACCCAGATAATCACAATGGTGTGATCACCAATCTAGAGCCAGACATCCTGGAAGGTGAAGTCAGGTGGGCCTTAGAAAGCTCACTATGAACAAAGTTAGTGGAGGTGATGGAATTACAGTATAGCTATTTCAAATCCTAAAAGATGATGCTGTGAAAGTGCTGCACTCAATATGCCAGCAAATTTGGAAAACTCAGCAGTGGCCACAGGACTGGAAACGGTCAGTTTTCATTCCAATCACAAAGAAAGGCAGTGCCAAAGAATGTTCAAACTACCACAAAATTGCACTCATCTCACAAGCTAGCAAAATAATGCTCGAAATTCTCCAAGTCTGGCTTCAGCAGTAAGTGAACAGTGGACTTCCAGATGTTCAAGCTACATTTAGAAAAGGCAGAGGAACCAGAGATCAAATTACCAACATTCGTTAGATCATCAAAAAAGCAAAAGAGTTCCAGAAAAACATCTACTTTATTGACTATGCTATAGCCTTTGACTATGTGGATCACAACAAACTGTGGAAAATTCTGAAACAGATGGGAATACCAGACCACCTGACTTGCCTCTTGAGACATCTGTATGCAGATTAGAAAGCAACAGTTAGAACTGGATACGGAACAAAGGACTGGTTCCAAATAGGGAAAGGAGTTCATCAAGGCTGTATATTGTCAACCTGCTTATATGCAGAGTACATCATGAGAAACGCGGGGCTGGATGAAGCACAAGCTAGAGTCAACGTTGCTGGGAGAAATATCAATAACCTCAGATATGCAGATGACACCACCCTTATGGCAGAAAGTGAAGAAGAACTAAAGAGCCTCTTGATGAAAGTGAAAGAGAAGAGTGAAAAAGTTGGCTTAAAACTCAACATTAAAAAAACCAAGATCATGGCATCTGGTCCCATCACTTCATGAGAAATACATGGGGAAACAGTGTCAGACTTTATTTTTGTGGGCTCCAAAATCACTGAAGATGGTGACCGCAGCCATGAAATTAAGAGACGCTTGCTCCTTGGAAGAAAATTTATGTCCGACCTAGACAGCATGTTAAAGAGCAGAGACATTGCCAACAAGGTCTGTCTAGTCAAAGCTATGGTTTTCGTGTATCGATGTGTGGTTTGGACTATAAAAAAAGGAGTGCCAAAGAATTGTTGCTTTTGAACTGTGATGAAGACTCTTGAGAGTCCCTTGGACTTCAAGGAAATCCAACCAGTCCATCCTAAAGGAAATCATCAGTCCTGGGTGTTCATTGGAAGGACTGATGCTGAAGCTGAAACTCCAGTACTTTGGCCACCTGATGCAAAGAACTGACTCAATGGAAAAAACCCTGATGCTGAGAGAGATTGAAGGCAGGAGGAGAATGGGATGACAGAGGATGAGATGGTTGTATGGCATCACCGACTCAATGGACATGAGTTTGAGTAAATCCCTGGAGTTGGTGACAGACAGGGAGGCTTGGTGTGTTGCAGTCCGTGGGGCCACAGAGAGTCAGATACAACTGAGCGACTGACCTGAACTGAACTGAAGGGATTTGTTTAAATGGAAAAGTTTTGTTTCCTTATTTTTCTTCCTTTTCATTAATGAAGTCTCTTTAAGTGTGTTGAAGGGAATATTAAATTTGGCTGAAGCAATTATGCAGTGAATGAGATAATATGTGCTTCAGGTATTATTATTTTTTTAATTTATGCAGACTTCATTCACTATTGGATTGAAGTAGCATTTAGACTTTTTAACTGATCTTTTCAACTTGGATAACCAAATGTCGAGTGCAGTTTTCAACTAATGTCTTCTGGTCTAAATATATATTTTAAGTAAATATATAAATATGCATATAAGAGAGATTTCATAAATACAGTGTATACTAAAGCATACTTATATTGACAAACTGTGCATTGTGGGTACTGGTCAAGGCAGGGCTGGAGAAGTGAGGGAAACTTTATATATACTGAGAAGTGGAAGGCTTTCTGAAGATACTGCATTTGATCTGAATCCTTTAGAGTCTGAGAGATCAAATTGAGTATAAATCCAGGGAAAAGCAGAGGGACTAGCCAGTATATGGGCTCAGAAGCTTGAAAGACCTTCGAGTAGTTAAGGAACCCAATACTGGAAACTGTGAGTGAAAAACCGAGATGAGATGAGTTTGGGAAGGTAGTCAGAGTCCAGATCACACAGGGTTCTGTACATCACAGTTAGAAATTTGAACTTTCATTCAAAGTGTATGGGAAGAAATAACAAGGTCTAACCAGTTCTGCTGTGAGTGGGCAGGATGCACGCAGTGATCAGTAGTTATATTTTCAAAAGCTCTGCTAAACAATGTGTTGTGGTGAGGTTACTGACGATGAGAGGACTATGAAACTTCAAAATGGTTTAAGTGATATCTTACGATAGTTAATATTTTACTCAAAAATTAGGTAAAAACAGCAAACATTTTATGTCACATATTAGTATGAGATCCCTGTGTCAATACTTTCTGTGTATTAAATCATTCACTTTTTCAATAGTTTTGTAAAGTATCACATTTTTCCTGACAAAAAAATTAAGGTACAGAGAGGTTATGGAACTTGCCCAAGAATTCACAGGGAGGATGTTGCAGATTAAAAACTGAACCTTATAATATTTTATTTCAGATTGAATTATATGATATGACTTTTTAAATTTGCTTTTATCCTGTGTTAGATTCTAAAATATTAGAAAGCAAAGATTAGATTTCTATTTCTTCCATATACAGCTACTTACTTTACAGTTCACTATTTAAGATCCAAGACTAGATACACCTCACAAACTTTTCTTTTCCCATATATATCACTGAAATTTGGAAACCAAAATTAAGGGCTTAGTAAATAATAACTGGTTGAGTTCAGTTCAGCTGAGTCGCTCAGTCGTGTCCGACTTTTGCTACCCCATGAATTGCAGCACACCAGGCCTCCCTGTCCATCACCAACTCCCGGAGTTCTCAGACTCACGTCCACCGAGTTCATGATGCCATCCAGGTATCTCATCCTCTGTCGTCCCCTTCTCCTGCCCACAATCCCTCCCAGCATCAGAGTCTTTTCCAATGAGTCACCTCTTCGCATGAGGTGGCCAAAGTACTGTAGCTTCAGCTTCAGCATCATTCCTTCCAAAGAAATCCCCGGGCTGATCTCCTTCAGAATGGACTGGTTGGATCTCCTTGCAGTCCAGGGGACTCAAGAGTCATCTCCAACACCACAGTTCAAAAGCATCAATTCTTCAGCACTCAGCCTTCTTCACAGTCCAACTCTCACATCCATACATGACCACAGGAAAAACCACAGCCTTTCTAGATGGACCTTAGTCGGCAAAGTAATGTCTCTGCTTTTGAATATGCTATCTAGGTTGGTCATAACTTTTCTTCCAAGGAGTAAGTGTATTTTAGTTTCATGGCTGCAGTCACCATCTGCAGTGATTTTGGAGCCCCCCAAACTTAAGTCTGACACTGTTTCCACTGTTTCCCTATCTATTTGCCATGAAGTGATGGGACTGGATGCCATGATCTTCGTTTTCTGAATGTTGAGCTTTAAGCCAACTTTTTCACTCCTCTTTCACTTTCATCAAGAGGCTTTTTAGCTCCTCTTCACTTTCTGCCATAAGGGTGGTGTCATCTGCATATCTGAGGTTATTGATATTTCTCCTGGCAATCTTGATTCTAGCTTCTGTTTCTTCAGTCCAGCCTTTCTCATGATGTACTCTGCATATAAGTTAAATAAACAGGGTGACAATATACAGCCTTCCTGTACTCCTTTTCCTATTTGGAACCAATCTGTTGTTCCATGTGCAGTTCTAACTGTTGCTTCCTGACCTGCATACAGATTTCTCAAGAAGCAGGTCACACAGTCTGGTATTACCATCTCTTTCAGAATTTTCCACAGTTTATTGTGATCCACACAGTAAAGGCTTTGGCACAGTCAATAAAGCAGAATTAGATGCTTTTCTGGAACTCTCTTGCTTTTTTGATCATCCAGCGGATGTTGGCAATTTGATCTCTGGTTCCTCTGCCTTTTCTAAAACCAGCTTGAACGTCAGGAATTTCATAGTTCATGTATTGTTGAAGCCTGACTTGGAGAATTTTGAGCATTAATTTACTAGCGTGTGAGATGAGTGCAACTGTGCAGAAGTTTGAGCATTCTTTGGCGTTGTCTTTCTTTGGGATTGGAATGAAAACTGACCTTTTCCAGTCCTGTGGCCACTGCTGAGTTTTCCTAATTTGCTGGCATATTGAGTGCAGCACTTTCACAGCATCATCTTTCAGGATTCCAAATAGCTCCACTGAAATTCCATCACCTCCACTAGCTTTGTTCGTAGTGATGCTTTCTAAGGCCCAATTGACCTCACATTCCAGGATGTCTGGCTGATCACACCATTGTGATTATCTGGGTCGTGAAGATCTTTTTTTATACAGTTCTTCTGTGTATTCTTGCCACGTATTCTTAATACCTTCTGCTTCTGGGTCCATACCATTTCTGTCCTTTTTGAGCCCATCTTTGCATGAAATGTTCCCTTGGTATCTCTAATTTTCTTGAAGAGATCTCTAGTCTTTCCCATTCTGTTGTTTTCCTCTATTTCTTTGCATTGATCACTGAAAATGGCTTTCTTATCTCTCCTTGCTATTCTTTGGAACTCTGCATTCAGATGCTTATATCTTTCCTTTTCTCCTTTCTTTTTTGCTTCTCTTCTTTTCACAGCTATTTGTAAAGCCTCCCAAGACAGCCGTTTTGCTTTTTTGCATTTCTTTTCCATGGGGATGGTCTTCATCCCTGTCTCCTGTACCATGTCACGAACCTCAGTCCATAGTTCATCAGGCACTCTATCTATCAGATCTAGACCCTTAAATCTATTTCTCACTTCCATTGTATAATCATAATGGATTTGATTTAGCTCATTCCTGAATGGTCTAGCGGTTTTCCCTACTTTCTTCAATTTGAGTCTGAATTTGGTAATGAGGAGTTCATGATCTGAGCCACAGTCAGCTCCCGGTCTTGTTTTTGCTGACTGTATAGAGCTTCTCCATCTTTGGCTGCAAAGATTATAATCAATGTGATTTCGGTGTTGACCACCTGGTGATGTCCATGTGTAGAGTCTTCTCTTGTGTTGTTGGAAGAGGGTGTTTGCTATGACCAGTGCATGTTCTTGGCAAAACTCTGTTAGTCTTTGACCTGCTTCATTCCACATTCCAAGGCCAAATTTTCCTGTTACTCCAGGTATTTCTTGAGTTCCTACTTTTTCATTCCAGTCCCCTATAATGAAGAGGACATGTTTTTTGGGTGTTAGTTCTACAAGGTCTTGTAGGTCTTCATACAACCGTTCAACTTCAGCTTTTTCAGCATTACTGGTTGGGGCATAGACTTGGATAACTGTGATATTGAATGGTTTGCCTTGGAGATGAACAGAGACCATTCTGTCGTTTTTGAGAATGCATCCAAGTACTGCATTTCAGACTCTTGTTGACCATGATGGCTACTTCATTTCTTCTGAGGGAATCCTGCCCACAGTAGTAGATATAATGGTCATCTGAGTTAAATTCACCCGTTCCAGTCCATTTTAGTTCGCTGTTTCCTAGAATGTCAACGTTCACTCTTGCCATCTCTTGTTTGACCACTTCCAATTTGCCTTGATTCATGGACCTAACATTCCAGGTTCCTATGCAATATTGCTCTTTACAGCATCAGACCTTGTTTCTATCACCAGTCACATCCACAGCTGTGTATTGTTTTTGCTTTGGCTCCATCCCTTCATTCTTTCTGGAGTTATTTCTCCACTGATCTCCAGTAGCATATTGGGCACCTACTGACCTGCGGAGTTCCTCGTTCAGTATCCTAATATTTTGCCTTTTCATACTGTTCATGGGGTTCTTAAGGCAAGAATACTGAAGTGGTTTGCCATTCACTTCTCCAGTGGACCACATTCTGTCAGACCTCTCCACCATGACCTGCCCGTCTTGGGTTGCCCCACGGGCATGGCTTAGTTTCATTGAGTTAGACTAGGCTGTGGTCCTAGTGTGATTAGATTGACTAGTTTTCTGTGAGTATGGTTTCAGTGTGTCTGCCTCTGATGCCCTCTTGCAATGCCTAACATCTTACTTGGGTTTCTCTTACCTTGGATGTGGGGTATCTCTTCAAGGCTGCTCCAGCAACGCGTGGCTGCAGATCCTTACCTTGAATGAAAGGTATCTCCTCACCACCGCCCTTCCTGACATTCAAAGTGGAATAGCTCCTCTAGGCCCTCCTGCACCAGTGCAGCCACAACTCCTTGGAAGTGGGTTGCTCCTCCCGGCCACTGCCCCTGGCCTCGGGCACTGGTTTTCTCCTCCCGGCCACCGTCCCTGGCCTCGACACAGGCTGGCTCCTCCCGGCCTCCGACTCTGGTCTTGTAAGCGGGGTGGCTCTTCCAGACCATCACCCCTGACCTCGGACGCGGGGTGGCTCCTCCCGGCCGGCAACCCGACCTCGGACGTGGCGTGATGGGTTAAATATGCAGTAAGCCATTATAGTCAGTATAGAGAAGCTCTATACAGTCAACAAAAACAAGACCAGGAGCTGACTGTGGCTCAGATCATGAACTCCTTATTAACAAATTCAGACTCAAATTGAAGAAAGTAGGGAAAACAGCTAGACCATTCAGGAATGAGCTAATACAAATCCCTTATGATTATACAGTGGAAATGAGAAATAGATTTAAGGGCCTAGATCTGATAGATAGAGTGCTTGATGAACTATGGAATGAGGTTCGTGACATTGTACAGAAGATAGGGATCAAGACCATCCCCATGGAAAAGAAATGCAAAAAAAGCAAAATGGCTGTCTGGGGAGGCCTTAAAAGAAGAAGAGAGGCGAAAAGCAAAGGAGAAAAGGAAAGATATAAGCATCTGAATGCCGAGTTCCAAAGAATAGCAAGAAGAGATAAGAAAGCCTTCTTCAGTGATCAGTGCACAGAAATAGAGGAAAACAACAGAAGGAGAAAGACTAGAGATCTCTTCAAGAAAATTAGAGATACCAAGGGAACATTTCATGCAAAGATGGGCTCAAAAAGGACAGAAATGGTATGGACCTAACAGAAGCAGAAGATATTAAGAAGAGGTGGCAAGAATACACAGAAGAACTGTAAAAAAAGATCTTCACGACCCAGATAATCATAATGATGTGATCACTAATCTAGAGCCAGACATCTTGGAATATGAAGTCAAGTGGGCCTTAGGAGGCATCACTACGAACAAAGCTAGTGGAGGTGATGGAATTCCAGTGGAGCTATTTGGAATCCTGAAAGATGATGCTGTGAAAGTGCTGCACTCAATATGCCAGCAAATTAGGAAAACTCAGCAGTGGCCACAGGACTGGAAAAGGTCAGTTTTCATTCCAATCCCAAAGAAAGACAATGCCAAAGAATGCTCAAACTTCCGCACAATTGCACTCATCTCACATGCTGGTAAAGTGATGCTCAAAATCCTCCAAACCAGGCTTCAGCAATACATGAACCGTGAAATTCCTGATGTTCAAGCTGGTTTTAGAAAAGGCAGAGGAACCAGAGATCAAATTGCCAACATCTGCTGGATCATGGAAAAAGCAAGGGAGTTCCAGAAAAACATCTATTTCTGCTTTATTGACTGTGCCAAAACCTTTGACTGTGTGGATCACAGTGGAAAATTCTGAAAGAGATGGGAATACCAGACCTAATCTTCCTCTTGTGAAATCTGTATGTAGGTCAGGAAGCAATAGTTAGAACTGGACATGGAACAACAGACTGGTTCCAAATAGGAAAAGGAGTACATCAAGGCTGTATATTGTCAACCTGCTTATTTAACTTCTATGCAAAGTACATCATGAGAAACTCTGGACTGGAAGAAACAGAAGCTGGAATCAAGATTGCCAGGAGAAATATCAATAACCTCAGATATGCAGATGACACCACCCTTATGGCAGAAAGTGAAGAGGAGCTAAAAAGCCTGTTGATGAAAGTGAAAGAGGAGAGTGAAAAAGTTGGCTTAAAGCTCAACATTCAGAAAACAATATGATGGCATCCGGTCCCATCACTTCAGGGGAAATAGATGGGGAAACAGTGTCAGACTCTATTTTTGGGGGGCTCCAAAATCACTGCAGATGGTGACTGCAGCCATGAAACTAAAAGACGCTTACTCCTTGGAAGAAAAGTTATGACCAACCTAGATAGCATATTCAAAAGCAGAGACATTACTTTGCCGACTAAGGTCCATCTAGTCAAGGCTATAGTGTTTCCTGTGGTCATGTATGGATATGAGAGTTGGACTGTGAAGAAGGCTGAGCACCGAAGAATTGATGCTTTTGAACTGTGGTGTTGGAGAAGACTCTTGAGAGTCCCTTGGACTGCAAGGAGATCCAACCAGTCCATTCTGAAGGAGATCAGCCCTGGGATTTCTTTGGAAGGAATGATGCTGAAGCTGAAGCTCCAGTACTTTGGCTACCTCATGCAAAGTTGACTCATTGGAAAAGACTCTGATGCTGGGAGGGATTGTGGGCAGGAGGAGAAGGGGACGACCGAGGATGAGATGGCTAGATGGCATCACGGACTCGATGGATGTGAGTCTGAGTGAACTCCGGGAGTTGGTGATGGACAGGGAGCCCTGGCGTGCTACAATTCATGGGGTCGCAAAGAGTCAGACATGACTGAGCTACTGAACTGAACTGAAGCCAATATAGGTTCCAGTGTCTGATCGATACATAGTTAGAGATTCAGATAATTCAAAATGTAATTTTGATAATTGTTTTTCTAAAATAATTTTACTTATTTTTGTCTGTGCTGGGTCTTCGTTGCTGTACAGACTTTCTCTAGTTGTGGTGAGAAGTCTCTACTTTCTAGTTGAGATGTGAGGGCTTCTCGTTGTGGTGACTTCTTTCGTTACCAAGCACAGGCTCTAAAGTGCATTGGCTTCAGTGGTTGTGCCACGTGGCCTCATTAGCTGAGGTTCCCTGGCTCTAGAACACAGGCTCAGTAGTTTGGCTCACAGGCGTAGGTGTTCCAAGGCATGTTGGATCCTCCCATATCAGGGATGGAACCCATGTCTCCTGAATTGACAGGAAAATTCTTTACCACTGAGCCACCAGGGATATTTGATATTAATTGTTAAAAATTTTTCCCTTAGTATTAAATGAAAACTTAAATATAGTTGAATTTAACTTACATGTTAGCTATAGACAATTCCTAAAGCTAGGAATATCCAAATTTTATAAATGAACTTGCAAATCAGTCTAAGGGATCTGCCTGAAATTCTGAAGGCATAAAAATGTCAAAAGTAGGATGTATAAACTGTGGCTGAAAATATGGAAATGATGAAAGTTTTATACATGTAGCCATGTGAATTTGTACAGTCACTTTCAGACAAATTAGAAATAACTATATCCAAGGTAAGAAAAACCCAAATAAGATGGTAGATGTTGTGAGAGGGCATCAGAGGGCAGACACACTGAAATCATAATCACAGAAAACTAGCCAATCTGATCACATGGACCACAGCCTTGTCTAACTCAATGAAACTAAGTCATGCCCTGTGGTGCCACCCAAGACGGTAGAGACATGGTGGAGAGGTCTGACAGAATGTGGTCCACTGGAGAAGGGAATAGCAAACCAGTTCAGTATTCTTGCCTTGAGAACACCATCAGCAGTATGAAAAGGCAAAATGATAGGATACTGAAAGAGGAATTCCCCAGGTCAGTAGGTGCCCAACACACTACTGGAGATCAGTGGAGAAATAACTCTAGAAAGAATGAAGGGATGAATCCAAATCAAAAACAATACCCAGTTGTGGATGTGACTGGTGATGGAAGCAGGGCTAATGCTGTAAAGACCAATATTGCATAGGAACCTGGAATGTCAGGTCCATGAATCAAGGCAAATTGGAAGTGGTCAAACAGGCTAGAGTGAATGTCAACATTCTAGGAATCAGTGAACTAAAATGGACTGGAATGGGTGAATTTTACTCAGATGACCATTATATCTATTACTGTGGGCAGGAATCCCTTAGAAGAAATGGAGTAGCCATCATGGTCAACAAAAGAGTCTGAATTGCAGTACTTGGATGCAGTCTCAAAAACGACAAAATGATCTCTGTTCGTCTCCAAGGCAAACCATTCAATATCACGGTAATCCAAGCCTATGCCCTAACCAGTAACGCTGAAGAAGCTGAAGTTGAACGGTTCTATGAAGACTTACAAGACCTTTTAGAACTAACACCGAAAAAAGATGTCCTTTTCATCATAGGGAACTGGAATGCAAAAGTAGGAAGTCAAGAAACACCTGGAATGACAGGCAAATTTGGCCTTGGAGTATGGAATGAAGCAGGGAAAAGGCTAATAGAGTTCTGCCCAGAGAATGCACTGGTCATAGCAAACACCCTCTTCCAACAACACAAGAGAAGACTCTACACATGGACATCACCAGATGGTCAACACCAAAATCAGATTGATTGTATTCTTTGCAGCCAAAGATGGAGAAACTCTATACAGCCAGCAAGAACAAGACCAGGAGCTGACTGTGGCTCAGATCATGAACCCCTTATTGCCAAGTTCAGACTTAAATTGAAGAAAGTGGTGAAAACCACTAGACCATTCAGGAATGAGCTAAATCAAATCCCTTATGATTATACAATGGAAGTGAGAAATAGATTTAAGGAACTAGATCAGGTAGACAGAGTGCCTGATGAACTATGGATGGAGGTTTGTGACACTGTACAGGAAACAGGGATCAAGAGTGTCCCCATGGAAAAGAAATGCAAAAAGACAAAATGGCTGCCTTGGGAGGCTTTAAAAAAGCTGTGAAAAGCAGAGACAAAAAGCAAAGGAGAAAAGGAAAGACATAAGCATCTGAATGCAGAGTTCCAAAGAATAGCAAGGAGAGATAAGAAAGCCTTCTTCAGCGATCAATGCAAGGAAATAGAGGCAAACAACAGAATGGGAAAGGCTAGAGATCTCTTCAGGAAAATTAAAGATACCAAGGGAACATTTCATGCAAAGATGGGCTCGATAAAGGACAGAAATGGTATGGACCTAACAGAGGCAGAAGATATTAAGAAGAGGTGGCAAGAATACACAGTTGGCAACTGTACAAAAAAGAGCATCACAACCCAGATAATCATGATGGTGCGATCACTCACCTAGAGCCACACACCTTGGAATGTGAAGTCAAGTGGGCCTTAGGAGGCATCACTACGAACAAAGCTAGTGGAGGTGATGGAATTCCAGTGGAGCTATTTCAAATCCTGAAAGATGATGCTTTGAAAGTGCTGTACTCAATATGCCAGCAAATTTGGAAAACTCAGCAGTGGCCACAGGACTGGAAAAG
The DNA here is from genome assembly GCF_032405125.1 of Capricornis sumatraensis. Lineage (NCBI taxonomy): Eukaryota > Metazoa > Chordata > Mammalia > Artiodactyla > Bovidae > Capricornis > Capricornis sumatraensis. Next base: position 34,655,130 of record NC_091085.1, on the reverse strand, counting down.
GTCAGTTTTCATTCCAATCCCAAAGAAAGACAATGCCAAAGATTGCTCAAAGTATCACACAATTGCACTATTCTCACATGCTAGTAAAATACTGCTCAAGATTTTCCAAGCCAGGCTCTAGCAATACGTGAACTGTGAACTTCCTGCTGTCCAAGCTGGTTTTAGAAAAAGAAGAGGAACGAGAGATCAAATTGCCAACATCTGCTGGATCATCAAAAAAGCAAGAGAGGTCCAGAAAAACATCTATTTCTGCTTCATTGTCTATGCCAAAACCTTTGACTGTGTGGATCACAATAAACTATGAAAATTCCACAAGAGATGGGAATACCAGACTGCCTGACTTGCTTCTCGAGAAACCTATATGCAGGTCAGGAAGCCACAGTTAGAACTGGACATGGAACAACAGACAGGTTCCAAATAGGAAAAGGAGTATGTCAAGGCTGTATATTGTCACCCTGCTTTTTTAACTTATATGCAAAGTACATCATGAGAAACGCTGGACTGGAAGAAACACAAGCTGGAATCAAGATTGCCGGGAGAAATGTCAATAACCACAGATAAGCAGATGACACCACCCTTATTTCAGAAAGTAAAGAGGAACTAAAAAGCCTCTTGTTGAAAGTGAAAGAGGAGGGTGAACAAGTTGGCTTAAAGCTCAACATTCAGAAGACTAAGATCATGGCATCTGGTCCCATCACTTCATGGGAAATAGATGGGGAAACAGTGGAAACAGTGTCAGACTTTATTGTTTTGGGCTCCAAAATCACTGCAGACAGTGACTGCAGCCATGAAATTAAAAGACACATTTCTTGGAAGGAAAGTTATGACCAACCTAGATAGCATATTCAAAAGCAGAGACATTACTTTGCCAACTAAGGTCTGTCTAGCCAAGGCTATGGTTTTTCCAGTAGTCATGTATGGATGTGAGACTTGGACTGTGAAGAAGGCTGAGTGCTGAAGAATTGATGCTATGAACTGTTTTGTTAGATAAGACTCTTGAGAGTCCCTTGGACTGCAAGGAGGTCCAATCAGTCCATCCTAAAGGAGATCAGTTCTGGGTGTTCATTGGAAGGACTGATGCTAAAGCTGAAACTTCAATACTTTTGCCACCTCATGCAAAGAACTGACTCTTTGGAAAAGACCCTGATGCTGAGAGGGATTGGGGGTAGGAGATGAAGGGGACGACAGAGGATGAGATGGCTGGATGGCATCACCGACTCAATGGACATGAGTTTGATTGAACTCTGGGAGTTGGTGATTGACAGGTTGACCTGGCATGCTGCGATTCATGTGGTCTCATAGAGTCAGACACGATTGAGTGACTGAACTTAACTCGTGAATTAAAAAATGCATCTATACTTTCTTTGGCCACCTCATGCGAAGAGTTGACTCACTGAAAAGACTCTGATGCTGGGAGGGACTGGGGGCAGGAGGAGAAGAGGACAACAGAGGATGAGATAGCTGGATGGCTTCACTGACTCGATGGACATGAGTTTGAGTGAATTTCAGGAGTTGGTGATGGACATGGCGCCCTGGCGTTCTGCAGTTCATGGTGTTGCAAAGAGTTGGACACGACTGAGCGACTCAACTGTACTGAACTGATACTTAAAAAGCAATTCTGCATACTTAAAATATATACATATATATGTGTGTATGTATATACACACGTGTATGATAAACATATATATACCTAAATATGTTATATAAAATTTTGACTAGGAAGAAAAGATATGTATTTAGTATTATTTATAAAATATAAAAACTAGAAACAATGTAAATTCCCACCAATGTAGGAATAATTATAAAATTGTAATTGAGTCATACAGTGGAATAATTTACAGTAGTCATAATGGTTGGGCTTTATCTATATATGTTAACATGGCTAAGTCTAGAAAGTATAATGTTGAGTAAAATCAGATTATTACATAAAGATATATAAATTAAGATGACTTGTGTAAAATCAGATTTTTACAGAGAGATACATTAAGATTAAAATAAGATTGTTATAGAAAGATATATAAAGTAAGACCTATATTTAATATTAAAATACCTTAAATAGCATGTGCTATTTAAAGAAAGTATAGAAAACAATAGAAAGAATGGACTTCAACTTCCAGACAGTGGTTACCTCTGGGAAGAGTGAAGCAGATGTGATAGCATTAAGTGTATCTATATCACTTTAATTCTTTAAAAAAAATAAAATTCAATAAGAGAAAAATGCTAATATGTTAAAATAGGTGTGAATTTATAAGTGTCCAGATTATATTGTAAACATGCTGTTACTGTTTGCAATATACCACAAATGAAGATCTTTCACCCTTCCAAATTAACTGAAAAAATCAATTTGGGAATTTGATAAATATATTTTAAAGGATTATGAAATGAGACATTACTTTGCCAACAAAGGCCCGTCTACTCAAGGCTATGGTTTTTCCAGTAGTCATGTATGGATGTGAGAGTTGGACCGTGAAGAAGGGTGAGCACCGAAGAATTGATGCTTTTGAACTGTGGTGTTCAAAAGAAGACTCGTCCTTGGACTGCAAGGAGATCCAACCAGTCCATTCTGAAGGAGATCTGCCCTGGGATTTCTTTGGAAGGAATGATGCTAAAGCTGAAACTCTAGTACTTTGGCCACCTCATGCGAAGAGTTGACTCATTGGAAAAGTCTGTGATGCTGGGAGGGATTGGGGGCAGGAGGAGAAGGGGACGACAGGATGAGATGGCTGGATGGCATCACTGACTCGATGGACGTGAGTCTGAGTGAACTTCAGGAGTTGGTGATGGACAGGGAGGCCTGGCGTGCTGCGATTCAAGGGATCACAAAGAGTCAGACATGACAGCGTGACTGAATTGTACTGACTGAACACTAAAATTTGGTTTTGATTTTAAGTTTTTTTCTTTTTCAAAAGTAATACATTTTTGCTATTTTGCATATAGATTTATAGATAGCCCATGATTCAGGAGTTTTGTTCAAGGTATTTTGTTGTTGTTTAGTCACTAAATCATGTCCGACTCTGTGACCCCATGGCCTACCAGGCTCCTCTGTCCATAGGATTTACCAGGTAAGAATACTGGAGTGGGTTGCCATGTCCTTCTTCAGAAGTTTACCCAGTCCAAAAAAAATCAGTAATTACCCTCACATGCAAGCATTTCAGATTAGGATCAAAATCTTGTTAAAAATCAAATGCCGTTTTCATTTTCAAGATCCCATTTTTGAAAAAAACTGAATTTTCTCCTATTTACTTCTCTTTTATCCCAAAACTATTTGACTCTAATGAGTACCAACCCCAGCCAGGCAACCTTTGACTTCCTCTTTCTTCTTCCCTCTCCTCCTTCCTCTTCCTTTCCTCCTCCTCTTCTTCTTGAAGTGTAACTGACAAAAGAATTGTAAAATATAAAGTGTACAGTTGGATGATTTCATTTATGTCACACTGTGAAAGAATTCCTGCCATCCCTTACCTCACAAATATACCTTTTTATTTATTTATTTTTTTGGTGAGAATATTTAGTTCTGTTGTTCTCTTAGGAAGTTTCAGTGTTATCAGTTTAGTCACACTAGATCCTCAGATCTTAATCTTCTTACAGCTGAAAGTTTATATCCTTTTCCCAAGCAATCTCCCTAAAAAAGAAGATAAATAGGTTGCCAAACCATAAATAATACTGTAATATCATCCTAATAAGCAATTAAGTGAGGTATATTTTCTCCTGCCAGCATAGTAACTTCCATATAAAGTAGATACTGTGGTTAGTGATACAGATTAAAAAAAAAATCCAAGGTTTAGAAAGCAACTTGACCAAGTTCACATATCTCAGAAACACCAGAGTAATTTTTAAATCTAAATCTATTTGATTGAGGAGTCATCATTCTTAGCAATTATCCCATACTTCTGCACAAGCAGAAGTCTCCTGAAATTGTTTGGGCCACTCACATATGTGCAATTAATATATCATGAAAGTATATTTCTTGGATCTTTGTGTCCAGTCCAACTCAAATCATGTTCATAGCTATTAACTTTATCACCCATTCAAAGAAAGTGGCTAAAGGAATTTAACTTTTTGTCAAATATCAGATAAATGCCAATGAAAACTTAATTTTGAGAGGAAATGAAAACTGAGTAATATATCTGAACAGTTGGATTTAATTAATATTCACATAATACTAATTTAAAAATGAGTAGCCAAATGGAACATAATTTTTCAATATAATTAACATTTAAAAATATGTTTTTTATTTATATCTGAATAATTGGAAGATTTTAAAATGTCTATGTTGCTTATAGTAAAATCTGTTTTTAAAATGCAGCTATTTATATCACATTATTATATTAGATATATTTTAGGGGAGGATCAAAGAAAATAAATGAAGATTAAAGGTAAAATATGAATAAACATAAAACTTACCAGGTAGATGATTTAGAAATATATATGCTTATATATGGGCTTTCCTGGTGGCTTAGATGGTAAAGAATCTGTCTGCAATGAGGAAACCTGGGTTCCATCCCTGGATTGGGAAGATCCCCTGAAGGAGGCTACAGTTTATGGGGTTGCAAAGAGTAGGGCATGACTGAGCAACTAAGCACACACAAATACGTATATACATATGTGTGTGTGTGTGTGTGTGTATACTATGTTACTATTTGAATAGCTTACAATTTGACATATGAATATAAATAATGTTACAATTAACTTTTCATTTATAGTTATATACCACATAATAAAGTATTGTAATTAAAATGAAGCTAATATGTGTATATCTGAAGTATGTCATGTTTAGTGTCTTACAAAAGTAATTACATTTTTCAGAAAATGATGCTGTTTATAGTTGCATATAGTAATACTCTGAAGATAATTTAACATTTATAATATTATTGTTAAAGATACAGTATTATAAATATTTGTTGCTTCCCTACAATAGATTTGTTTATTTTGCTTTATATTTATTTTTAGGCCTTTTTTTTTCATGAAAAATAGATTTGTGATGAAGCATTATTTATTTCCTCTTGTCTGGCAGCTCAATTTACAGGTAGAACACTTAGATTGGCACATTTCTTTTCCTTCCCTTGTTCTCATTAGCAGGGAGTCTTAATTTCTTTCCTGTGCCTTTCTAAATAATCACACTATATCACTATCCCAGTGGGAAATAAACAAAGATTGAGTAGAAAATTAGGATCACAACAAGTAAGTTTAAGAATAAGGTCATAATAATGAAAAATCAATACAACATACAAACAGGCAGTTTGAAATCAGTTTGATGCTTATTTGTGTGGTGTATATGTTACAGTTTCTGTGATTCTACTAAATTTCAGTTGAAATCTATGACAATACAGTTCCTTTACCCTCCCCAGAAAGCATATCATACCGGCTTCTCTGTGGCGCCCCCCCAAACTTGTATCAGTCCTCATGAACCTGGTCAGTGCTGTGCTTCATGATCATGGGGATCCCCGATCTGTGTGCAGGGAGGAGGACATTTCTTTTTCATCATCAGACTGACATTAAAGCCTTGGGGATTCCAGGACAGCTGCCTGGAGAGAGGAGTAAGTGCTTGAACAGCAGCCTCTTGACCAGCTGCCAGGGTAGGGATTGTGCTTCTGCAGGAGGCACCCAAGTTGGTTGTGAGAGCAGGTGCAGACAAAAGCAGAAAATGAAAGTGAAGTATGTGCAGGTTTTTCACACATGGTCAACCAGGAAGGGAAGAAGGTTTTATAATAGAAGTTGGATTATTCAGAGCTTTCCATGAGAATGAAAACAAAGTTTTAGTTGAAAAAGTGATCATTTTCCTAGCGTTCATGGTTCCAAAGACTAAGAACACTTCAAGAAACTCAAGATGGGGACAGTAGAAACCAAACATTCCAGATAGCAAAGACCAAGAACACTGTGGGCTTGCGGAAGAGGCATCACGGAATTTCAAGCGATAAAACTGCAGTTTTGATAATGATCGTGTGTGGGCAGCACTGATTACAGTTGTTTTCATTCTTCAGAATGAATAGTAAAGTATTTACAGATGAAACCCTTTCTGAACATTTGTTAATGTCTGAATGAATATTGGCAGTATGTTAAGGAGTGAACTAAGTATCTTATCTGCATTATATTTCATTATATTTCTTAATTCTCAGAACAGTTCTATGATAGAATACAGAATCTATAGTGGAAAGAAAGAGCAACACATACTCAGAGAAATAAACAACAAGAGGTTGAGCTTGTTCTCAAGTTAAAAGATCATATTGCCTAAAAGTACAGTAGAATCAAATCAAATGCCTCTTGACTTACTGTATGTGACTTGGATAGTAAATCATTTCTAGGCCTGATTGGAAAGTAAGGGTGGCATTGCTTTTTTAAGCTTTTTTTGCAATGTTGATAACATTCCAAGTTAAAAAAAGCTCTCAGATGTTGTTTTCTATCTATATATCTATTCATACCTACAATTTGGCTAGCTTTACTCTACGTGAACCAAACTTTTGTGGGCCAGAGTGGGAAAATCTGATAAATAGGCTTGTTGTCTGAAATTTCCATTCGTTCACTCATTCATTTATGAAACAGCCTAGTGAAATAAAAAGTTGTGAACCATGAAAACATGGTTCCTCTTATCATGGACATTATAGTTTTGAGTTAATATAAATTAATTACACCTGGTGTTCAGTAGAGTTTGGTAGCACAATACCATTTTCATACAGATTGAAAGCAGAATACCTCCAAAACAAACTCCTAATCTGTATTTAGCAGATCTGTTAATCCAAGTAGGGGGACCAAATGTACAGAGATTTAGGGCTCAGACAGAAGCTATCAATGTTATTGAAAGGAGAACCCAAAGCTGTGCCTTACTACCAGTGAAATTCACTGTAGCCAACAGGAGAGTACATATTGCACAGTGTTAACTTCTTGGGAAGACTCTGAAGGACAGTGGATTGAAGGGCTGAGAACTTTCCATTAAGGCCCCTCATCTGTCTGTCCTCTACAACTGTTCTTTTCAACCTACATTTTCTCTTGACATTTTGTCAATAGCTATCCCTTACTACTCCTCTTGATAAAATCCAGATTGTCCAAACAAAAAATGCCACTTGCAACCTAATACTTCTGTAAATTGGCGGAATTGTCTCTGAATTTAAACCTCCTGGTGCTGCTAAGTCGCTTGTCATGTCTGACTCTCTGCGACCCCATGGACTGCAGCCTACCAGGCTCCTCCGTCCATGGGATTTTCCAGGCAAGAGTACTGGAGTGGGATGTCACTGCCATCTCTGACTAAACCCCTGTTCAGTACGCTGCCTTCAGGTCAGAAGTTAGGACATTCCTTAAGAGCCTTTTCATCCCAACATTTTTGAATGTTCTACTTGGTTTCCTTCAATGACACTCGTTATGGAGACGTGTGTGTGTGTGTGTGTGTGTGTGTGTGTGTGTGCGCGCGCGCGCGCGCGCACGCACTCTAAGCCGCTTCAGTCGTGTCCAACTCTTTGGGACCCTATGGACTGTAGCCCACCAGGCTGTTCTGTCCATGAGATTCTCCAGGCAAGAATACTTTAGTGGGTTGCCATGCCCTGCTCCAGGAGATCTTCCCAACCCAGGGATCGAACCCACATCTCTTAAGTCTCCTGCATTGACAGGCAGATTCTTTACCATCTATACATTGCCTGAAAGACAAAGAGGGAAATGAATCTAAAACATTCTGTTTATATATCTAAAGGCACTGAGTCAGTCTCTTGTTATAGCAGGTGCTATGTGTTCCCCCTCTCTTATCTTTCCGCAGAGTGCTTAGGGAAGTTGTTCTCAGCCAAATGGGACTCTCCTCCCTGGGGACATTTGGCACGGTTGGAAGACATGTTTGTGTCACATCTGAGAAGGAGCAGTTATACTGGCCTCTGGGGATAGAGACCAGGGATGCTGCTAAACACCCTACAAAACTCCAGACATTCCCCCTCAACAAAGAATTATCCACGTCAAAATGTCAAAAGTACTGTTTAACTTAGGGGAAGGAATTCAGTTACTATTATGTGTAGGAAATACAATTGTTAGCAGATATTTTAAATGGAAAGATTTAAAAATTTTATTTAGGATATAATGTTTGTTTAAAAGTGGTTGAGTGTTCAAACTTCCTTTTCCCCCATAGATTATTTTTTTCCTTATGCTAGAAACAGAATTTTTAGTCTGAATCACTGAGAATAACAGGGCAGTGATTTTTTTTTTTTTCCATCAGTGATTTTAATTTATAAAATTCCATTTTTTTTGTTTTAATGTGTGGGGACTACATGGGCATGAGCCACTTGAACTGAGAGTTTCCCCAGCTTTTCAACTGTAGGATCGTGTGGCCTTAGAGGAGTTCAAGACAGAACGTGGTTGGGCTGTTGCCCCTCAAGAATTCCAGACTTTGACGACAGTGTCACCAAGATGAAGGGAGTGAGGTCTGGCTCCAGCTCTCAGAAATGGAGAAAGATGCCAAAGTTACCCAGCCAGTGCATGGTCGCACATGATAGAGGACTCAGAACCTTGAAGCCAGCCCCATGAATTACAGAAGATGAGTTGCCAGTGCTGACATGGATGGCCAGTAGGAGCTGAACTACCAGAACAGTGCTAGACATCTGCTGGAAAAGAGGGACTGACCCAAACAGCCATCCCCACTGAGCTCTTTAGTGTGTTCCCAGCACGGGTGAAGGGAATTTCAGAGGGAAGGCTTGGCTGGGAAGAGGTGACTCTGCAAGTCTCAGTGTCCATCAAGTGTGTGCACAGACCTCTGTTTCTCAGGTGATAGGGGAACACACCCCACACTGAAAAAAACCTGTGTCTACAGAACCCAGTCTCCAAGGCTGCCAAGCCCAGAGCTTATAGACTTCTGGGATGGAAAGTGGATGCTTAGCTTGAACCCGTGGTAGATGAGTCTTTCTAAAGGTAATCTGCGTCAAAGCAGTGAGGCCTCTGCCTACTCTGAACAGCTTTGATAGGCGTGACCTGGCAGTGTCAGCATTTTATCTGCTCTATCAGCTGTCCTCTGTCACTGGCAACTGGCTGGAGGAGCCTCTTCTGCTCCTCTTTTCCTAGGGCTTCACTGCAAAGGACCCATCCAGAAGCCACACTTTACACCTTGTATTTCCACACTTTTACTGTCAGTCATGTAATATGTTCAATTACCTGACGAACTGATATAAACGGATAAGTCTATAGGCAGCCACGTTCCAATGGAAGAACATTTGAAGTCAGCCGGGAGTTCCCTGGTGGCTCAGATGTAAAGAATCCACCTCCAAGTCAGGAGACCTGGATCAGTAAGATCCCCTCAAGGATAGCATGACAGCCACTCTAGTATTTTTGCCTGGAGAATCCCCTGGACAGAGGAGCCTGGCAGGCTACTACAGTTCATGGACTGCAATTAGGTGATAGTCTCTGGGTTGTTTCCAAGTCTTTGAGACCCTATGGACTGTAGCCCATCAGGATCCACCATCCATGGGGTTCTCCAGGCAAGAATACTGGAGTGGGTAGTGATTTCCTTCCAGGGAAGGGCAGCCAATCCTAGCTCCTGTCATACTCTGTATATTTGGGGTGCGAATTTTTTAGTTCTTCACTAAATAAAATTCCTATAATTTAGTTAACTCCAAGGAGCAAACAAATCACTAAGGATGAAAACAATAGATACACATATGAGATTTATGGAAAATCAGAGATTATATTATTTGAATGATTTACATGTGTGTCTTCATACTTAACTAGGCTGTGATTTGTTGGTATTTATAGACTACCTTCTTTTTTAAAAATATTTGTTTATCTATTTGGCTGAGTCTTAGTTGTGGCATGCATGATCTTTGATCTTTCTTGTGGCATGCAGGATTTTCATTTTGGCATGCACACTCTTAGTTGAGGCATAGGGATCTAGTTCCTTGACCAATGGTTAAACCCAGTCCTCTGCATCGTGAGCACAGAGGCTTAGCCACTGGACCACCAGGGAAGTCCCCTACTTTCTTTTATTAACTGAGGTATAGTTGATATTGTCAAGGCTATAGTCTTTCCAGTAGTCATGTATGAATATGAGAGCTGGACCATAAGGAAGGCAGCATGCTGAAGAATTGATGCTTTGGAACTGTGATGCTGGAGAAAACTCTTGAGAGTCCCTTGGACAGCAGGGAGATCAAATCAATCAATCTTAAAGGAAATCAACCCTGAATACTCACTGGAAGGACTGATGCTGAAGCTCCAATACTTTGCCACCTGATGCAAACAGCCGACTCATTGGAAAAGACCCTGATGCTGGGAAAAATTGAAGGCAGAAGGAGAAGAGGGTGATGACAGAGAATGAGATGGTTGGATGGCATCACTGATTAAATGGACATGAACTTAGGCAAACTCCAAGAGATGGAGAGGGACAGGGAGGCCTGCTGCGTGCTGCAGTCCATGGAGTCACGAAGAGTCAGACACTTGGAGACCGAACAACAAAAGTTGATATAAGTTCAGTTCAGTTAAGTTCAGTCGCTCAGTCATGTCCAACTCTATGCGACCCCATGAATTGCACCACTCCAGCCTCCCTGTCCATCACCAACTCCTGAAGTTCACTCAGACTCACATCCATCGAGTCAGTGATGCCATCCAGCCATCTCATCCTCTGTCATCCCCTTCTCTTCCTGCCCCCAATCCCTCCCAGCATCAGAGTCTTTTCCAATGAGTCAACTCTTCGCATGAGGTGGCCGAAGTACTGGAGTTTCAGCTTTAGCATCAATCCTTCCAATGAACACCCAGGACTGATCTCCTTTAGAATGGACTGGTTGGATGTCCTTGCAGTCCAAGGGACTCTCAAGAGTCTTTTCCAACACCACAGTTCAAAAGCATCAATTCTTCGGTGCTCAGCTTTCTTTACAGTCCAACTCTCACATCCATACATGACCACTGGAAAAACCATAGCCTTGACTAGATGGACCTTTGTTGGCAAAGCAACGTCTCTGCTTTTGAATATGCTATCTAGGTTGGTCATAACTTTCCTTCCAGGGAGTAAGCGTCTTTTAATTTCATGGCTGCAGTCACCATCTGCAGTGATTCTGGAGCCCAAAACAATAAAGTCTGCCACTGTTTCCACTGTTCCCCCATCTATTTCCCATGAAGTGATGGGACCAGGTTCCATGATCTAAGTTTTCTGAATGTTGAGCTTTAAGCCAACTTTTTCACTCTCCTCTTTCACTTTCATCAGGCGGCTTTATAGCTCCTCTTCACTTTCGGCCATAAGGGTGGTGTCATCTGCATATCTGAGGTTATTGATACTTCTTCCCAGCAATCTTGATTCCAGCTTGTGCTTCTTCCAGCCCAGCGTTTCTCATGATGTACTCTGCATAGAAGTTAAATAAGCAGGGTGACAATATGCAGCCTTGACGTACTCCTTTTCCTATTTGGGACCAGTCTGTTGTTCCATGTCCAGTTCTAATGGTTGCTTCCTGGCCTGCATATAAGTTTCTCAAGAGATATAAGTTATAGATGTACAATATAATGACTCACAATTTTTAATAAAATAATTGACTATATCCCCTGTATTGTACAGGATATCCTTGTAGCATAGTCGATATATAATATTTGATCTATCAAACATAGTTTATCTTTAAAAACATGGAGTTTAAGGTAGGTTCCTAGCACTCAAGGAAATTCTTAACATCCTCCAAACTTTTACCTATTTCTTTTCCATTTAGCACATCTCCATAATTAACTCCAGTTTTTTTCAAATATATAATGAGATTGAACTAATAGTATGACTTATTTGTGCTGATTAAATTGTCTCCTAATTATAAAAGGCTAAAAATAGGACTAAAAATTCATTTTGCATAATGATTTTTTAACAAAACAGATTTTCTTGTTCAGTATAAAAATGATTGCCTTTCCTTTTGATTGCACATGTATATTTAAACTTTTAAAAGTGTTTGTATTAATATGTATTAGCATTAAACCCTTAAGAATACAGTCTTTTATTTTACATGTATAAAATATTAGTCCTACTTTGGGCATCAATATTCGTGTTTCTAACTAAAAGCACAATTGACCATTACATAGTTTTTAATTGTCAACTTGGGAATGTTTAAAAACTATAATTAGGCACAGCTTAAAGTGTAGAAGTGATGCAGATCTAAAATTTGTATTAACAAAAAAAGATAAATGGTATTTTGAACTAAAATTTTCTATTCAAATTTTAGAAAATTAGCACTAACTTAAGAGCAATATATGTTATACAGAAAATGTAATCAAAGTAAAAGATGACAAAGCAATATATCTAAAATATAAGAACTCTTCTGCAGAATATATCCTTATTCTAAATTTTAATAAAAATGAAATTGTTAGTCATCAATTCATCTCTATAGTTTTAATGTTTTTCACAAACTAGACCAATCGTACAAACCAACATTTATATAAGAAGTTTCTAAATCAGAATGAATTGAAATCTCTCTAATATCTGAGAATAGTTCTTCAAAAGATTGTTTATGTGTGTGTGTCTGTATTTTGCCTGCAAGTAGAACAGGTATATGTGTATGCGTATGCGTCTGTCCTCTTAATATCTATCACTGTTGTATTGTTGAGTGAACTTAGTCTGAAAAAGAGTGAGATGGAGAGATGGGACTAAAAGCAGAGATTGGACTGTTAGGGGAAAACAGAGTATGAGAAATTAAATAGTCTCAATATCCACATTTAAGATTTGTTTGTAGCTCTTCAACTGAGTCCCCTTTGGTGTGAATAGATGAGTAATGTGAATTCTGGTGTTTAACTAACTTCACATGGTTAAAATTTCTGTGAAAACATTATTTTATGTATAAGTCACTGCCTCAGGGACAGTTTTTATCAAGGGCAAGATAATGATAGTAGCCTGTCTATGCTGCAGGCAATAACAGGCGCCTGTTATTTGTGGAAAATGTGGAAGTTTAAAACAATAATAAAGCCAACTAAAAGTGTTGTCTGCTTTTTATTATCACCATGAACTGACAATTCTGAATAATGTTGTGATAAATACTTCTCTGTGGGCAGGCTGTTCCCACTGCTAGCCATCTCTTTTGGTAGGCCATTGCTCATGGACAACTTCCCTACTCACCCAGATTAGAACAGATACTCTAATCATCCATTTCCTTACAACCTTAAGTATCTTTGTGCTTCCCACAATTAAAATAATTAATTACATATTGATTAATCGTGTGACACCTTTCATTCTCTAGATGATGATCTTTAAGAAAACAAAGCCTTTTTCAAGTTTTCCAGCATAGTTCCATACTCTGAGTTTTACATATGCAGATCCTCCATGAATACTTAAGAAATGACTGCATGAATGATAAACTGCTGAAGAATGAATAAATGAATGGATGAATAAAACATTCATTAAACATTCCTGAACATTTTCAAGAATTGTGTCTAGATTTTAAAACTGAATCATAACTGTCATTTATCTTGGCATCTCTAATGGATTAGATAATTCATTCTCAACTAAATCTTTATTTAGCTTAGACACTGTCAAATGAACTTGACTAATGTCAGGGAAGAAGAAATTTTTCTTTACTCTTCCAAGTTCTCTGACTGATCTAAGAATTAAACTGACATAAGACAGATTAACAGAAGAAAATCAAAAAGTTTAATAACATGTACATGGGAGAGACCCAGGAAAACTGAATAACTCACCAAAATGGCTGAACACACCACACCTTAGGTAACATTTTTAGTTAAAGACAAAAGAGGGTGTTGGGAGTAGTAGTTTCGGAATTCAGAAGAGAAGATGGCAATTCACAGGGAGTAGGAAAAACACATATTTGGTAAATAAATATTTACTTGAACTTGTGGAGAGGATGAATATAGCGTGGACTCTGATCTGTAGGCTCTGCCCAGTTTTCCACACCACACCTAACTCATATTCTTTGCAGATATTTCTGGCAATAGCTGTGTTCCAGGAATAGGCCTTATATCTAAATTAGGCAACTGCTGCTGCTGCTGCTAAGTCCCTTCAGTCGTGTCCGACTCCGTGCGACCCCATAGACGGTAGCCCACCAGGCTCTGCCGTCCCTGGGATTCTCCAGGCAAAAACACTGGAGTGGGTTGCCATTTCTTTCTCTGATGAGTGAAAGTGAAAGTGAAAATGAAGTTGCTCAGTCGTGTCTGACTAGTAGCAACCCCGTGGACTGCAGCCTATCAAGCTCCTCCGTCCATGAGATTTTCTAGGCAAGAGTACTGCAGTAGCTTGCCATTGCCTTCTCCAAAATTAGGCAGCTAAGGGTGAGACAAAAAGAAAGACTTCCTGAGTTTTCACTCTTAAAAAAATAATCATCCTCAACTAATCCTCACGCTAAAGAGATACGTTAGAGTGGCAAATTTTACTCACCTACACTAAGCTATGTTTAAAGATACAACTCTTTGCACATTTTTATGAAACTGAAGGTGAGATGATCTGACCACTGTCTTTTTAAAAAAAAAACTATTCCGACTTGATGGGCATGAGTTTGGGTGAACTCCAGGAGTTGGTGATGGACAGGGAGGCCTGGTGTGCTGCAGTTCATGGGGTCACAAAGAGTCGGACACGACTGAGCGACTGAACTGAACTGAACTGAACTGATTCTAATGAAGATATCATGGTGAAATTACTTAATATTACTTGATAAATGCATCATATATATTTTTTAAAATTTCTTTTACTTGTTTCTTATTTTATTAACTTTTAAATGATTTGCTATTTACACATCACTGCTGCAACCCACTCCAGTGTTCTTGCCTGGAGAATCCCAGGGACGGGGGAGCCTGGTGGGCTGCCATCCATGGGGTCGCACAGAGTCGAACACGACTGAAGCAATGTAGCAGCAGCAGCTGCATCGATACCTACTTCCTTGTGTACTAGGAGTGGCGCAGGTGTCAGCCCTTAGCTCAGGACCCTTAGCAGTCATTAGAGGTCGAGTTCTGCCAACAGTCAGCCTGGTTGTGGTCATCGTGGTAGAGAGTGTGGTGAGAGGCAAGTTGCAGCCTTCTCCCAGAGCCCTGCACACCCTCCAGCCTTGGGGCTGACTGATGAGCTGAGGAGCCCGGGGACAGGCTGAGAATGGTGTCCTGCAGTGGGCATAGCCCTCACCATGGCCTCTTACTGTTTGGGCCCAGGCTTTGAATCAGCAGTGAGCCTCTCTCCCATCCCCATCTCCACAACCAAATGGAAGTGGTCGTCTCCATGGGTCTCAATCCTGGGAGGCCTCAGCAGCTGGAGTATATGGACACTGCCATTAAGGTCACAGCTTCAACCAACTTCTCTCTCCCCATTCACATTTCAAAAATTGATGCAGCTTAGATCAGCTGTCCACCCCTAGGACATGGCCAGAAGTCTGGTTTAAGTTGCAAGGGAATTGCACATTATTATTTCAGATCTGCCTCTGTGGTTGGGGCTATTCTCAAAGGAGGGCAGTTGTTGCAAGCTGGGAATTAACCTTATTGATATTTGCTGTTTAATTTGATTGGTATTTGCTATGCAAATGATTCTCTCCTGTTTAAATGAAAAGTTTGAGGGCTGGATGGGTCCTGGGTGCCTTGCTCCCTCAGTGATGATGATTGGGCAGGGTCTGGGGACATGGCCCTGAGGATGCCCAGCCGGGCCTGGGCACTAGCAGGAGGACCCAAATTGGATCCTCTGGATGAATGTTCCCAGACAAGGTGCTCAGCCTACATAGGGACCCCTCCTCTTATCTGGGGCCTGGACCCTAGAGGGTGGAATTTGAACCTTGCCCTTCCTTATCAAAACAGAGAATACATTTGTTTTGATGGAAGTTTACAGGAACATCAGAACCAGTCTCAAGAAGAAAGGATCTAACCAAGAAGTTTGCAACAGCTAACTATCCCTCTCCTTAATCTTTCCTATAAAAGGGCTTTGCTGAAAGCTTTTGGAGTGTTCAGAGTTTTTACAGCATGAGGCACCCATCTCTATGCAATAAACTTTTCTCTGCTCCAGACTCCAATATTTTGGTGTGGATTTGGCCTCATTGCATCGGGCACATGGCAATAACAGTTGCTGAATTACAACCAGCTATACCTCAGGTTATCAGCTATCGTGTCTTCAACCAGAAGTCTGAGACACTAGATATTTAATTAATATGTATTTGTCATGTAACTGGAAGTCTTGAGGTATGGGAGGTGGCAAGATCACTCTGATAGCTTGGTTCACTCTCTTGGCCTTGTTCAGATGTATGATTCAGTCCTGTCATGGTACTGTTCTTGTACTGAATGATAGGCTTAGTATTTCACTAGTGGAGAATTTATTATGCTTGTCTTAAGAAGCCCCACTTCTGATATTTAAAGTCATTTCACTTAAAAATTTAAACAGAAGTATTTTTTGTATTTATCAGTTATTAACATGTTGCATGATGTTGAAAACGTCTGTCAATGCACGAGGAAGTAATTCATGTCTCTACAGTGATCTCCCTCAAAGCAGAGAAATATTATCTAATATGAAACCATTAAACAGGATGTTTATTACAAAAAGTAAGTTCTATAGAATGACTACTTCTTTTAGAGTGTTAGAAGTACCCCAGAAGCCTAAAATATCCCAGGGTTAACCAAAATTTGCAAAGAGTCAGACATGACTGAAGTGACTTAGCACTTAGCACTTACTATGATCCAGCATTTCCATTCCTGGGTATATATCTGAAGATAACAAAAACACTAATTCATAAAGATACATGCATTCAAATGTTCAAAGAAGCATTATTTGGAATAGCCAAGTTATGGAAGCCATTCAAGTGTCCATCAACTGATGAATGAATAAAGGATGTGTGGCATATAAATATATATGAAATATTATTCAGGCATTAAAAAAAAAAAGATTTTTTGCCATTTGCAGCAATATGGATGGACCCAGAGGGTACTATGCTTAGTGAATTAGGTCAAATACAGAAAGACAAGTTCTATACAATATCACTAATATGGGGAATCTAAAAAATAAACCAACAAATATAACAAAACAGAATCAGGTTTACAGATATAGAGAAAAAACAAGTGGCAACCCACTCCAGTGTTCTTGCCTGGAGAATCCCAGGAACAGGGGAGTCTGGTGGGCTGCCATCTCTGGGGTCGTACAGAGTCGGACACAACTGAAGCGACTCAGCAGCAGCAGCAGCAAGTGGTTATAAGTAAGGAGAGGGAAGAGGAGAGGGGCAAAGAGGTAGAGGATTCAGATATACAAACGACTATGTATAAAATAAAGAAGTTACAAGAATAAATTGTATGGCACATGGAATATAGTTAATAGTTTATAATAACATTAAATAAACTATAATCTATAAATACATTTAATCACACTATATTATACATCTGAAATGAATACAATATTATAAATCAATTATGCTTCAATTAAAAGTTATTCAATGTGAATTATATGACTTTTTTAATGAAATTTTTATGAAAATTTTAATTTAAAAAATTAGCTGTATGAAGTAGTAACTTTGAAAACCCAACAGAGTTTGAGACAGATTCTTAATCTAAAATAATATAATAGATCAATAAAAAGTTTAGAAGAGATTAGAACTGAGCACAGTTGATTCTCATATTCAAGAAAGAGACCACTTATTCTTAGGAAGTTTAAATTCCTCACCTAATTTCAGGACAGTGGAACAGATGACAGCCAAACTCTCTGCTCTGGTGTCGTGTCTTTTCCACCATATTTTCCTGTTTAGCTTAAATTTTTCACTCTGAAAAGAGCTGTAGATGGAAACAATGACTGTTTAAAAAAAGAAATCCAATCAAATACTTTTCTGTTAAGACTTGGAATATAGTGTCTTATTTTGGGGGGCTCCAAAATCATTGCAGATGGTGACAGCAGCCATGAAATTAAAAGTTGCTTATTCCTTAGAAGAAAAGCTATGACCAACCTAGATAGCATATTAAAAAGCAGAGGCATTACTTTGTCAACAAAGGTCCATCTAGTCAAGGCTATGGTTTTTCCAGTAGTCATGTAAGGATGTGAGAGTTGGACTATAAAGAGAGCTGAGCACGGAAGAATTGATGCTTTTGAACTGTGGTGTTGGAGAAGACTCTTGAGAGTCCCTTGGACAGCAAGGAGATCCAACCAGTCCATCCTAAAGGAGATCAGTCCTGAATAGTCATTGAAAGGACTGATGATGAAGGTGAAACTCCAATACTTTGGTCACGTCATGTGAAGAACTGACTATTTGGAAAGACCCTGATGCTGGGAAAGATTGAAGGCGGGAGGAGAAGGGGACAACAGAGGATGAGATGGTTGGATGGTATCACCGACTCAATGGATATGAGTTTGAGTAAACTCTGGGAGTTGGCGATGGACAGGGAGGCCTGGTGTGCTGCAGTCCATGGAGTCGGAAAAAATTGGATATGACTGAGCAACTGAACTGAACTAATAGTGTCTTATAAGTATAATTTTTCAGCTTTTTGTAGCACTTAGATTTTATGATAATTGACATACTGTACTTTTACAATGATTTCTATAGTACTATGTAACTTGTGTGCTTCATTCTCTGCATTAGATTATATGATATTTTTAAAAAGATTCTAGCATTTTTTACATGGTATGTAATTTTCTCAGTGAGAAATTGCTTATATTACATATTTTTTCCCAGAAAATAATCTCTGACTTTGATCTGGTGTCAGATGAGCTTTTCTTTTGGATGTTTCTGCATCAAATGATGTAGCAATGACAAAGATCTGGAAATAGTAATATCAATCTCTTAGTAAATCTGTAGAATTTAAAGTTACAGGGTAAAACTGGCTTAATGCATTTTAAGAAAATTTATGTAGAGTTAACTTTTCCAAATCAAGTAAAGTTGGTTGTATAGATGCTAAGCTTTAGGAATGTTGCATGTCAGATCACAAAAGGAAGCTCTAATATTGAAAGCTATTGTTTTTCCAGTAGTCATGTATGGATGTGAGAGTTGGACTACAAAGAAAGCTGAGCACTGAAGAGTTGATGCTTTTGAACTGTGGTGTTGGAGAAGACTCTTGAGAGTCCCTTGGACAGCAAGGAGATCCAACCAATTCATCCTAAGGGAAATCAGTCCTGAAATCACTAAAAGGACTGATGCTGAAGCTGAAGCTCCAATACTTTGGCCACCTCATGCGAAGAACTGACTCATTTGGAAAGACCCTGATACTGGGAAAGGTTGAAGGCAGAAGGAGAAGGGGATGACAGAGGATGAGATTGTTGGATGGCATCACTGACTCAATGGACATGAGTTTAAATAAACTCCGGGAGTTGGTGATGGACAGGGAGGCCTGGTGTGCTGCAGTCCATAGGGTTGCAAGAAGTCAGACACAACTGAGAAACTGAACTGAAATGAATACTGAAAGACTAAAATCTAAGATAGTCTACTCCTCTGGTCAGAGTTTTAGAGAGATCTCCATTAGATTGAATTATGTGTTTCACATTTTTTGGGAGACATTGATAAAGGAACTCGGTTTAAGGGTAGAAATGACATCAAATTAGGAATAGTTCTGTTGAAGAAAAGGTAAGTGTGAGCTACATAGTTACCTTCAAGCACTTAAAGGGTAAATATGTGCAGGAGAGATTTGGTTAAGCTAAGGAAAAGAGTGGATATAGAATAAGGCTTATTTTGGTCCTGTATGTAAACATATATTAATAGCAAGTAGAGCTGTGAAACAACAGCAACAACAAAAAAAATCAGCTCACTCTACAAGTGGCAAAGCCATGGTCCTTCCTGGCTTTCCTGAGCTGGAAGACAGTATCAGGTGGAAAAGCTGATTCCACAGTCTTCAGCATTTCTCCTAAAATGCTCTCTGTGATTCTATCTTTAGTAGCAGCTTCAGGATGATAAAGAACCATCCGCTTATAAAATGACAGGGCATGTTTCATGAAAGAGAGGGGAGATGAGAGCTTACTTTTATATTTTATTCCTTTGCTCATAATCAACTACATTATGCATTCCTGAAACTTAAAATGATATAATAAAATCAAGCTAAATGTTTATCCCCCCCATAGTCTCTAATCATGAACTATGTAATGCTCAATGTAAAATGAAAGAATAAGTTAAGAGAGAAAGCTTAGAATGCCCTTTGAGCTTACAATTTCAGAAGGAAAAATGGGCCTTAGGATAACCAAACATACACATACACCCCACTAAAAAGCCACTCTCCGATTTCCATTTCTTGTTTTTGTCTCCATGCTCTCTTTTCATATTTAACCTAAAACCATGTGATCAGCATCCTTTTAGGTAGAAACTGTCTGCAGTTGTATAGTTGCTCTCTTGGTAGTGAAGCCAAGAGTAAAAACCAGGATTTTTCTAATGTTGGACTCAATACACTTATGGAAGCAAGTAGAGCTTATTTCTCTGGCTTTGTAATCAGTGAGGAGAGGCTGTAGCTTGGCAAGAAGAACACTTGCAATTATGTATGAGCCTAGTGCTTCTCTTGCAAGAAGCAGCCTACCATTTGTGCTAATACTGTATTGGAGAAACAGGTAAAACTGATGAATTGAACTCTTAAGCCACTAAATCACCAAAATATTGCTTCCCAAATATTGTAATTTGGAGCTAGTACTTATTATTATTATTATTTTTAATCTAAGCCACAGTTTATTAACATTAAAAGAAGGAAGGTAAACAATAATATCTCTTGGGTAGCATTGTTAAGAGGACTGAAAATGATACTATGTAAAATGTTTAATAAAGAGCATCCCACATAGCACAAAGTAATTTTTACTTTTACTATGGCTCACTAAAACTATTTTGTCATGCTCATGAACTAAAATATTTAAACCCAAATGTATAACTTTACTTTTCTTCCAAATAAATTATACACTTTTTGGAAGATTATTCCTGTTTGATGGGAGACATGTAGCTCTAACATACTAGTTATATTATTCATAATTGTTCTATCATCCCCATTTGATGGTCCTGCCATGTATATGTTCACGCAGCTAACAAGCAGAAATATTCAAAAGTACATCTACAAAGATGTTTTGTTATTCTGCTAATATTTTCTCTCCAGGTTGCTATTTATTCATTGCTCAGTACACTTCAGTGAAGTGTGAACATGTTAATAGCTCATTTGTGGCTGACTCTTTCTGATCCCACAAACTGTAGCCCACCAGGTTCCTCTGTCCATGGAATTCTCCAGGCAAGATGCTGGAGTGGGTAGCCATTCTCTTCTCAGGGATCTTCCTGACCCAAGGATTGAAATCAGGTCTCCTGCATTGCAGATAGATTCTTCACTGTCTGAGCCAGCAGGGAAACCCTTCATATCTAAAGTACTCTTTATATATGGTTATAAAACTGATTATGAATTATTGTATCCACATTATAATTCAGTTTATTCACATATCTTTTCCAAAGGGAATAGTGAGGTATTTTAGAAAATGCTTTGTACATTTATATATTGAGTCCTTATATAGTTTGTCATAGCCCACATTATTAGTGAAACTCAGAAAATTTGTTAATTTCTGCTTGTTTCTGTTACAAATATTCACACCGTTATTTAAAAATTCATTTGACAGAGAACAGGACTCTGTAGTTTCTATGAAATTATATTTATATATTATTCAAAATAATTTCTTAGGGAAAAAAAAGCTTGTGGAATGTTATTAAGTAATTGAATATTTTTGCCTGGCCTCTTCACGCCTGCTTAGTGGGCTTGTGCTTCCCTAGAGAAAATGTAGGTCAATTCCTAGTCATTCTCAGGTACTAAATGTTCCTCTTCAGTAGTTGATAAGGCCTGACTTTGCCTGGAACTGCTGATGAGGGAAAGGCTTGCTTGGATCCCTTTTCTTTTTATTTTGGTGCTTTTCCTTTTCCTACCTAAGCCTGTTTAATAAAGTTTCTGATCTTTTCTGGGAAAGGCCAGGGAATAGGAAGGAGAGGACAAAGGAGGCTGAAGGTTCCTAACTGACTCACAGGGTCTAAGCTACTGATATATTCTCTGGTCCTGACACATAATTAAAGTGGCCTTTCTTTCCTCTTTTGCTTTGAGAGATCTTTAATCAGTATCCTCTGCAGGACGATTAAATGCCCCAGTTTCCCCAGGACTGAAGCACAAAATTTCCTGGGTCACAAAATTTTAGTACTGATACTGAACACTTTCAGGCTCATGGGGGGAGATTGTTCACACTGGCCCTCAGAATCCTCTCCATTCAGTGTGTAAGTGGAGGAAGACATGCTGAGCAATGCAAGGGAGGTTTGCATGAGCCAGGTCTGAAAGTGGCACACATCACCTCTGATAACATTTTATTACACAGCTTATTGTAAGTGAAGCTGAAGATAATCTATAGGTGCCTTGTAAGAATAAGGAAATAAGAATATTGGAGAACAGAAGCAGTGACTGCAAAACTCACTCTTCTGTACACCAAAATGTATTTAACTTATGTCTACACATAGAAAACCTCCTCAGGAGAGAGAAGCCAAAGCCCCAACTAATCCAGCAAAAAAACCCAAGATTCATTAATGATGGATGTCAGGTCCTAATACAATCCCTTGGCAACCTGTGAACTGAAAGGTCAAGTTATCTGCTCCACAATGAAAGAAGACCAAGCAGTGATAGAAATCAACAGTAATAGAAGTTTGCTTCCTGTGAAAGTAAGGATGAGGCATACAACAGCTATTCATTTAGAACAATTTGGTCATTTTTTGGGGTCATGATCATGAATGTTCTCTGCACATGGAACTAAGTGGAAATGCTTAATGATATTTGGATTTAAGGTGAACCGAAAGCTTGTTGATTTTTGTATGCTTTGTTGTGTGTGTGTGTCTTTGTGCATATGTGAATCCATGTATTTTTAAGGGATTATATTAGTTTGCTAGGGTTGCTGTAACAAAATATCACACAAACTGGTTGGCTTAAATAACAGTAACTTACTGTCTCACTGTTGTGGAGGCCAGAGGTCTGAGATAAAGGTATAAGCAGAGTTGATTCCTTCTGAGAATGATTAGGGAGAATCTGTTACATGCCTCTTCTCTAGCTGTTTGTAATTTGTCGGCAATCTTTGGTGTCCTTGGCTGTAGGTAATCTGCCTTCTTCCTGTAGTGGCATTCTCCCTGTGTGTCTGTGTGTCCACATTTTCCTTAGGACACCAGTCTTATTGGAATATTGGAATATAACTTCCATCTTAATTACTTAACCTCTGCAGTGATCTTAAAGGACCTTATTTCTTAATATGCCCACATTTTGAGGTACCAGAGGTTAGAACATATTGAATGTTAGGAGGACAATTAAACCTATAATAGATATGAATACCCAATAGACAAAAAAAAAAAAAAAAAAGCTTTGTTTTAAGCATATATAGTATCTTTAGAAATAAATTCCTTTGAAAGGTAGTTCAGTTCTAATCTTTTTAAACTTCCAGTCACTCTCTGTGCCAGTAACTATACCCAAAGTGTCTTCTACACATAATTCTCAAGCCTGATTTATGTCTTTGCTTTCTTACCTCTTGAAATCTCTTTTAACTTAATGAAGCCTACTGTGCTATCTTCCGGCTTAGGTGGAGAGGCCACTCTCCATCTGATCTTTGCTGCAACACTTATTTTTAATAAACTCTGTTGCTCAAAGGCTTTTTAAACTCTTATTTCATGCTTCTAGGGTATAAAAACTGTCAGCTTTTCAAATTCTTCAGAGCCCCACCTGTCCCAATTCTATTTAATTTCATTTTTTGTTTGCAAAGCAACCAGTCCTCTTCCTGAGTTCATTTCTTTTTGATGATGCATCACTAAAGTCAGCTAGTTATAACCAGCATGCATTATAATTATGATTTTTCTTAAACATTCCCCTCTTGAGCTGGTAGACATGTGCTCTACCTTCCAAATTATCATGGGCTATAGTTTTTCCAATCATTTGGCTAACAGGTCTCTCCAGTGCATTGGTTTCTGTTAACCTTGCCTTTCTGTCACCAAAAGCTTTTGCTTGTTAGCACTGGACTATAAATCGAAATATCTGTATTGGTCTGGGTTGGTGAGATCCTGTAACAATAATCTTGGCATTAGGTCTTGCTTTGACCAATAGAATATTGTGGCGATGATCTTGTGTGAGTGCACATCCCAGCTTTTGAGAGTCCCTGGTTTTCCTTTCTCACCCTCCTGGGATTCTGACATCACTCTGCTATGCAGAAACCCTCTCAAGCCTAGAAGGAGATGAGAGGCTACACTGAGGGAAGTTGAGGCACCCTGGCAGAGACCAAGCACAAAGGCTTCAGGCTTATGAGTGGGAACATTGTTAAACTTCTCCCATTGCCCAAGAACCAGCTGAGGAAAGCTGCATTCATTAACCCCAATGTGACAAGCAGAACCAACCAGTAAATCCACAGAATTTGAGAAATATCATTGCTGTTTTATTTTATTTAAAAGATATTTATTTATTTGGCTGCACTGGGTCTTAGTTGCAGCACTTGACATCTTTTTGTTTTTTTCTTTTTTTTAAGTTGTGACATCTAGTTCTCCGACCAGGAATTGAACCTGGGCCTCCTACATTGGTCTTCACGGAGTTTTAGCCATTGGACTACCAAGGAACTCCCATCATTGCTGTTTTAAGCCACTAAATTTGGGACAGGTTTTTATGTAGTGATAGATAACTAGCATCTATTAAAGCATGATAAATTGAGATTAAGTATTATAAATTGAGATTAAGATAAGTATTGTACTCTATAGGCCAAAACTAAAGAAGTGTTATATCCATAATATAAAATGTTTCTTTTACTACTGTGTGGATTATTTCCAAGTTTCAAAATGATTCACTATCATAAAATTTGGGAAATGATGGAGTTTGCACAATTACCCACTAATCTTAATTTTTCAGCAGGTGTATTTTATGTGGTGAGTAATCTAAGGACTTTATTCTTTTTTTGCAACATCTATTTTGTATAAATTATAATTAATAGAAAATCATAAAAATTAGATGCTAAAACATGAAATGTTGGAAACTATAAGGAAGATGTGAGTTGGATTTTTCAAATTATATGCCATACCTAAATGCTATGAATGATGAGATAAAAATAGAGACATTTAAAGGTATTTTTTTTGTATTTTTATTTATTTATTTATTTTTAATTATTTTTTATTTAAAGATGGTAATGATAATCCTGTATGCGAGACAGCAAAAGAGACACAGATGTATAGAACAAACTTTTGGACTCTGTAGGAGAGGGAGAGGGTGGGATGATTTGGGAGAATGGTATTGAAACATGTATACCATCATGTAAGAAACGAATCGCCAGTCTAGGTTCGATACAGGATACAGGATGCTTGGGGCTGGTGCACTGGGATGACCCAGAGAGATGATATGGGGAGGGTGGTGGGAGGAGGGTTCAGGATTGGGAACTCATGTACATCTGTGGCGGATTCATGTCAATGTATGGCAAAACCAATACAGTATTGTAAAGTAAAATAAAGTAAAAATAAAAATTAAAAAAAAAAAGAAAGCAAACCTAAAAAAAAAAAAAAGAAAGTAGAAAATATTAATAACAACAGAATACTTTAAAATTGATCACCACTCCTCCCATTTCCTGTTTATGTGGTGTTGTGTAAAATATTATCTCATCTTGTTTAAGGGAGGGTTTGGAAATGTGACAATATATGTAGTTAGCTTTTCTCTTCTGGCATCTTCTTGATGATAGATTATTGGATTTTTTTCCCACATCAGTTTTTGTCTTTCTTTTTGACAACCTCTGGGAAGCAGTGTCTTTAGAGCTCTTTGGATCTGATAAACTTTTTCTGATTTTTTTAAAGTAATTACAGAAGAGTATTTGAATTTGATGATTAAGAAGAACTCTAACTTTCATTGAGTTTTTTTTTTTTAATATATAGACGTGGACTTATGCTATGTTTATATGAGCCAAATGTTTTGCATATCCTCTTCTTTGGTTTATTTACAAGAATACTGAAGATAAAATAATTTAAACATTGACTACAAATTGAATTTTTTGTTATAGAGAATGTAAAAAATGAATGTCTTGGTTTGAAAGTATGGACACATGATAAAGTGAATTAGAAAATGTGTGTGACTAGATATTAAAATGTCACACAACACATTTTAAAAAATGACTTGGACAAATAATTTTCTATTTGCTTTGTGTTCAGATGTAATAAAATATTAATAGTATTGACACATTAAAAATGGAAGCATATTTATTGTAATACATTTCTAAAAACAGTTAAAACAATGGTTAATGTACTCAACACATTTGACTTTGAAGAAACATTAGAATCTTAGGTTTGGGAAAGTAGTTTAAATCATGATTTCTTGTATTTTAAAAGTGTAGTATATGAGACCAGTTGAAGAGATTATGTCACCTACCCTAGACAGATCATGAAGTGTTTCTTTAGTGTCCACCAAATATGTAGTTTCATTTTCAGGAATAGCTGGAGGCAGAAGCCGAAATGTATTAGAAGTTCATAAAACAACACATAGATCAAGTTCCATATGACAGATTTCCTAACAGCTGTGATGTTTGTTAAGGAAATTCTGCTGGGAGCCTCAGATACACTGAATTCAAAATAAGTCACACATCCCATTCAAAAGACAGCATAAATATGAAAAATTTGCTTTAGAGAATAGGACCTAGAAAAGAAATTCAGTCTTGCCTGCAATTCTCCAGAGTACTTTGATGCATATTCCATTCATGGGGAAATTAGATTTATTGACTTATGTACCTTGATATTATGTTATTCTTTTAGCGGATAGGACTCATTCCCAAGTTAATTCTAAAATAAAAATCATTAAGAACCTGCTAATTAATTACCCTTGGAATTAAAGAGCTTCATTATCCCTAATTTATGTTCATTTAACCTAAGTTCTGATTTTTTTATAGGTGCACTGAAAATTAAAACTTAGAGAAGTAGATTTTCAACCCTTGATTACATTAAATTCAAAGCTCACTCAATTTGTGATGTTTTGTTTAAAGGCAAAATCTTGATTTGAATAAATAAACTCATTTCTTATTAGAGTCTATTTTGTTTTCTTCTACCTTTTCTAAGTTTGATATGTCCTTTTTTCTGTTGTCAGTTTTGAGAGTCAATAGGAATTGTTTAACCTGGCATTTAAAAGTAATCCATAAACATTTTCTCTCTAAACAATCTCCATCAAATGTATGTGTCTTACTTTTCAGGTGTATGCTGCTTGTATTTTCCATTTGAAAGCTTCTCTTATTTTTATTTTATTAATAGCAGAGAAGATTTTTTTTCATTTTGATCTCTTGCTCTTATTTGTTGTTGTTCAGTCACTAAGTTGTGTCTGCCTCTTTGCAACCCCATGGACTGCAGCACACCAGGCTTCCCTGTCTTTCATTATCTCCCTGAGTTTGCTCAAACTCATGTCCACTGAGGCAGTGATGCCATCCAACCATTTCATCCTCTGTTGCCTTTTTCTCCTCCTGCCTTCAATCTTTCCCAGCATCAGGATCCTGTCCAAAGAATCAGCTCTTCACATCAAGTGGCTAAAGGATTGGAACTTCAGCATCAGTCCTTTGAATGAAAGTTCAAGGTTGGTTTCCTTTAGGAGTGACTCATTTGATCTCCTTGCTATCCAGAGGACTCTCAAGAGTCTTCTCCAGCACCACAATTTGAAAGCTTCAGTTCTTTGGCGCTCAGCCTTATTTATAGTCCAGCTCTCACATCCATATATGACTACTATAAAAAACATAGCTTTGACTATACAAACTTTGGTTGGCAAAGTGATATGTCTGCTATTTAATATGCTGTCTAGGTTTCTCACAGCTTTCCTTCCAAGGAGCAAGCATCTTTTAATTGTATGGCTGTTGTCACCATCCTCAGTGAGTTTAGAGCCCAGGAAAATAAAATCTCCACTGTTTATACTTTTTCCCCATTTATTTGCCATGAAGTGATGGGACTGAATGCCATGGTCTTAGTTTTTTGAATGTTGAATTTTAAGCCAGCTTTTTCACTCTCTTCTTTCATCTTTATCAAGAGGCTTTTTAATTACATTTCACTTTCTGCCATTTGTGGTTTCATCTGCATAATCTGAGGTTGTTGATATTTCTTTTGATAATCTTGATTCCAGCTTCTGATTGATTCAACTTGGTGTTATTTGAAGTGTACTCATTTTTTTTTTTTTTAGCAAGTGTTTGCTGAGTAGCCAGTGTCTTGCCATTGGTGTTTATATGAATTATGTATCAATTGGCATGTTTACTTGTTTATTTGGACTGAGATTTCAAAGAATTCAACTGAGGAATGTGAAAGAATGAAATAAAGGAATACAGATAAATGTTATAATAATTAGCATGATCTGGTCTTTGTTTGGTTCTCAGGAATAATTTTCTACCACTCTTACTTATTTGAGACACACTGACCTTATTTCTTGATTTCTCCAAGCATCAAATTCATCTGCTTAGAGAGGCCTTCTCTGAGGAGTCTAGAACACCATTCACCTCCATCCTTCTCTATTTCCTTATCCTTCTTTTTAGGATATCACATAGTGTCACTGACATACTATGACATATTATACATTTATGTCTTTATTTCTCCTTCCTTTCTAAATGTAAGTTTCATAAAAGAGGGAATTCCCCTATTGTGTTTATTTCTGTATCATCAATAACTAGAAAAATGCCTGGCATAGAAAACAAAATATTCAATAAATCATTGTTGAATAAGTGAAAGAAACAATGATGCTTCCTTTCCTAGCTGGTGTGTCAGGCAAAAATTCACATTTATTTAAGGTGGGAATAATAAGGAGTTATCCAAATGATGAGGCAAACTAAGGAGAGAGGGTATAAAGAGTAGAGACAACAAAATTATTTCTTAGCTTTTGCACAAAAAATTGATCTTAACCAAATGTTTCCTATGTTATCAATCCAGAAATGTTTGTAAATTAAAGTAAGATGAGAACAGTGTATGTCTTTCTCAACTACTAGCCCACATTCTTTCATAACAGTATAGGAATTAAGAATTTTAATTTTATATATATATATCCCCTATTCCTATATGAATTATCTCAAATAGATAATTATGGCAACAATTGAATGAAACATATATATCCATATTAAACACTTTTAGGTTTATTAGTAACATGGGATTATGTTACTAATATGTTACAAAAAATATAATTTGAAAATTCATGAGGTGACATAGGTCCATAGTTGCTTATCCTTAGTTGCAAAATTCAAAAATGTATGTACATCCAGAGCTTATTGTCTTTGTTTGTTTATTTGTTTCAGTTCAGTTCAGTCACTCAGTCGTGTCCGACTCTTTGCGACCCCATGAATTGCAGCATGCCAGGCCTCCCTGTCCATCACCAACTCCCGGAGTGCACTCAGGCTCACGTCCATTGAGTCAGTGATGCCATCCAGCCATCTCATCCTCTGTTGTCCCCTTCTCCTCCTGCCCCCAATCCCTCCCAGCATCAGAGTCTTCTCCAATGAGTCAACTCTTCACATGAGGTGGCCAAAGTACTGGAGTTTCAGCTTTAGCATCATTCCTTCCAAAGAAATCCCAGGGCTGATCTCCTTCACAATGGACTGGTTGGATCTCCTTGCAGTTCAACAGACTCTCAAGAGTCTTCTCCAACACCACCCTCATTTGGAGGACTTGACGTGTCCAGATATGTGAATATAGTGTGAATATTCACCCTTTTTACCTTGGAAATACTGTGTTCAATTAGGTGGTTCTCAGGGAGGACGGGTGCTACATATAGCAATATAAAAGTACTATTTCTTCCCAAGTTGAATAGAATTTTGAATTTTGGGTTAAAGAGTATCAAGTAAAAGATTGTGAATGATTATCAGCATACAACACAAATTAAAATCTCTATGGCAACCCACTCCAGTACTCTTGCCTGGAAAATCCCATGGACGGAAGAGCCTGGTAGGCTGCTGTCCATGGGGTTGCAAAGAGTTGGACACAACTGAGCGGCTTCACCTTACCTTACCTTACCTTGTACAGGTAAAACTCAACATTTTTCAACAATATGATATGAATAATAGTTATATTCAGTTCAGTTCAGTTAGTCAGTCATGTTCAACTCTTTGTGACCCCATGGACTGCAGCACACCAGGCTTCCCTGTCCATCACTAACTCCTGGAGTTTACTCAAACTCATGTCCATTGAGTCAGTGACGTCAACCATCCTCTGTCGTCCCCCTCTCCTCCCAATCTTTCCCAGCATCAGGGTCTTTTCAAATGAGTCAGTTCTTTGAATGAGATGGCCAAAGTATTGGAGTTTCAGCGTCAGCATCAGTCCTTCCAATGAATATTCAGGACTGATTTCCTTTAGGATGGACTGGTTGGATCGCCTTGCTGTCCAACAGACTCTCAAGAGTCTTCTCCAACACCACAATTCAAAAGTATCAATTCTTTCACACTCAGCTTTCTTCACAGTTCAACTATTACATCCATGCATGATTACTGAAAAAAAAAAAAAACATAGCCTTGACTAGATGAACCTTTGTTGGAAAAGTAATGTCTCTGCTTTTTAATACACTGTCTAGGTTGGTCATAGCTTTTCTTCCAAGGAGCAAGCATCTTAATTTCATGGCTGCAGTCACCATCTGCAGTGATTTTGGAGCCCAGGAAAATAAAGTCTCTACTGTTTCCATTGTTTCCCCATCTATTTGCCATGAAGTGATGGGACTGGATGCCATAATCTTAATTTTCTGACTCTTAAGTTTTAAGTCAACTTTTCACTCTCCTCTTTCGTTTCATCATGAGGCTTTTTAGTTCTTCTTCACTTTCTGCCATAAGGGTTTGTCATCTGCATATCTGAGGTTATTGATATTTCTCCCAGCAATCTTGACTCTAGCTTGTACTTCCTCCAGTCGAGCATTTCTTATGATGTACTCTGCATATAAGTTAAATAAGCAGGGTGACAATATACAGCCTTGACATACTCCTTTCTTAATTTGGAATCAGTATGTTGTTCCAAATAGTTATATTAGGATGATATAAATTTTTTAAAAATTACAGCACAAAAAGAAATTAAGAGTTAATGATAGATAAATTAAATAGATATTAAGAAAAATGACTAATAAATGTATAACATATTTAATTGCACTAATAAATTAAGATACTATATTTTACCATTAATCTATGAAATTAATACAAATTTTCTATTTAGATATAATCAGTAGACAACCTCAGACTTGTACTGAAGAGACGAATAGTGTAGTATGTTTGGAAATATTTTGGGAATACATACATATGAACTAAAATATTTTTTGAAAACTTAATGAACTAAAATCAACTACTTGGTTAACAACTTATGTACAAAGAAAATGTCCTCAATATTGTATATAAAAACAACAAAAAACAAATACATGAGATAAAGGATTTGTTAAATATGCCATAGTGTAATCATATAATCAGTCATAATGCATGTTTAAAACAATTACAGATAATTTTAATAACAAATTTAAAGTTTTCCATTACAGAACTTTATATAAAGAAATGATACATTAATATTTAGCTCAAATGTAAATCTACCATTTTTATGTGTTTTAAATTATTTTATATTGGCAACTTTATATAGCTCACTTTAATGTATAGATAATAAAAAATACTGTGAGGAAATACACCAAAAATGCTGTTAATAGGTATCTCCTTACGTAGATTTGGAGTTTCTCCATTTATTCATTGTATTTTTGGTAGTTTCAGATATATAAATTAAGTATACTATTTTACTGTTTGAAGTCAAATATTATCTTAAAAAAGTTTGAAAAAAGTGTGATTATCATATTTATATTCAGTAAGTTTACATACAAGTTTGGCTGTAAATAAGTAGCTGATTTCCTCCAAAATACTTTCAAATAATTAGAATAATCAATAAATAAATGACTGTTTTTGTTTTATAGCTTCATGAGTTTCTTGAGGATAATAATGAGATGGATTTAATTAAATTTCATTTTATTCATTTTTCATACCAGTCAGTATTGCATATATAATATATATAATATGCATACAATTAATAAGAAAATTGTGAGTATGTAGCGAGATTTAAGAAACTTTTAACTACTTTTAGTTACCTCTCTTGTGAGTAAGTAAAGAACTTAAATCTGTAGAGTGCTATTTGCATTGCAGTTGCTAAGGTGTTTCAGACTCTAGGCTAAAAGAGTTTGGTGAGTTATTTGAAGAAACAAAAATTATTTTGTTAATTTTATTCTACTTTTCAATCTTTCAACTTAGGGTACTTTCTTCTCTTTAATTTCAAATTATGTTACCAGGTCCTTAGTTTCAGGAAGTCTCTTGATACAAAGTTCAAAAACCTAAACATTTTGTTCTGTAATCCTAAAGCTAGAAATATATGACTTTCATTTGGATTTTCTATAGGTATTTTCTTTTTTTTTTAACTATAGAGCAACAAAGAAATTATGAAAGGAAAGATTATGAAAGGAATATTTCTATTGT
Source organism: Capricornis sumatraensis (assembly GCF_032405125.1). NCBI lineage: Eukaryota > Metazoa > Chordata > Mammalia > Artiodactyla > Bovidae > Capricornis > Capricornis sumatraensis. The sequence continues at coordinate 34,622,867 of NC_091085.1, read as the reverse complement.
TGTACATTTCCTTTTGTTGCTCTTCTCCAACAATGCTTCTTTCTGCACTCCTTTCACCTTCTCTTTCTTTATATCAATTATATTGGAGGCAATTCAATAGTATGACTTTATGCTAGGCAGGTTAGGTGAAAACTTTTTTATTCTCCTGTTAAAGTAGATGTGCACCCTGTATGGTTTATATTTTCACCATAAATTCTCGAGGATGATATTCCATAATGCCCATCACCACCATCAACACACTAAGTGTAGAGTAATTGAGAAAGAAAAATAAAAAAGTTAACAAAAGATTGGATGAAATACCAAAGTTTCATTTCCTCATATCAGAAAAGAATAGTACCCTCAGGAAATTCAAAGCTATACACCAAGGCAGAGTTGTCTACATTTATTATGTACCTTGTTGTTTTCTCAGAGGGCAGATCAGTTATTTTAATATTTTTCAAAGGAGAAGAGAAACACAGGCTGGAAAATAAGTTTTGGAATATGAACAGCAGTACCAAAATGAAGTCATACATATTTAAGATGACTTATATTAGGAATGCTTGCTCATATACATAGTATATAACACTAATGCAAGACAGATATATATTTTTTTCCTCATGAGCCCTACACTCCCAGAGTGGGATTACTGCTTCATTAAATTATTTGAAGTTTGTCAAATCCCATATAGCCTGGCATCATAACCCAAAGTAGTATCTCAGTGCTGGGAAGAAGTGAAGGGTAACATTACTATGATTCATTCGTAGAAGTAAGTAATGCACCAAGATGCATCATGCATGCATCTAGTAGACAGGTGGGATTACTCCACAAAGAATACAGAACATTTTGAAGAGGAGTGGAATGTAATGCATACTGATCTTTATAGCTGGGAGGCTGGAGTTAAAACTTGGCTGACGTTTCCATTATCAACTTGGTTTTTTGGGAACTTGTAAGTCAGCTCTAAACAATAAACTCAGCAGAAAAATCTGCATCTAGGAAACATTTACGAATGGTTAACATTTAAATACGTTCAGATAAACTGTATTTAAAGGCAGATATCCAAATAGAAATGGATCCAGATTTTAACTGTTTGGTTATGAGAACAGGTCAAGCCACAAATGACAGTGTTGGTTTTAAAACTGAGCAGATTTAAGACCCCAACTCCCTTGTGACTTTTTGTAGTTAGTTTACTGGAAGACGAAGAAAGAGAGTAAAGGATGTGGCCCAGCATGGGTTGAAACAGCTTTCCCAAATCTCTTTAGGTCAGTACAGTGATTTTTGGTGGTCAGTGCAAAGTGACCACCTTCCAGAGGTCAGAGAATTTCAGGGCCCAATAGACAGGAGGAGAAAGGAAGCTGGGATTGAAGCTTCTGTCTTCCAATATGTGCATGCTCAGTTGCTCAGTCATGTCCAACTCTTTGTGACCCCATGGACTGTAGCCCACCAGGCTCCTCTGTCCATGGAATTTTCCAAGCAAGAATACTGGAGTGGGTTGCCATTTCATCTCCAGGGGATCTTCCTGACCCAGGGGTCAAACGTGTGTCTCCTGTGTCTCCTTCATTGTCAGGCACACTCTTTACCACTGAACTATCTGGGAAGTCCTCCTTAGCTCTGATAATTGCATTTCAAGTGTTTACTATCTATGATTGGTTAGTGCACCATTTAGACAGTATAGACAGGGCATTTCTTCATCACAAGTTCTATTGAACACTACTGGTGTAACATGTAGGGCAGTTCTTTCTTTACCACAAAACTAGTGCTGTGTTTTGTTTCTTATAGGACCATTTGGTCTTCAGTAGGTCTAGCTATTGCCTACCATAGAGTTGTGAAGTTATAATACCAATGAATATACTAAATATATACATATTGTTTAAATTTTTTATGGGCAGCACGTGTGTTTCTTTTCTTCATGAAGTAGAAGTCAGTTGTTGTTGTTGTTAGTGACTACTAAGTCATGTGCAACTCTTTGCAGCCCAATGGGCTGCAGCATGCCAGGCTTCCCTGTCTTTCACTGTCTCCCTGAGTTTTCTTAAACTCATGTTCATTGATTCAGTGATGCCATCTAACCATCTCCTCCTCTGTCGCCCCCTTCTCCTCCTGCCCTCAATCTTTTCCAGCATCAAGATTTTCTTCAATCAGTGAATATCATTATAATATTCCAGAATAATAAAAACAGCAAAAGACATAGAATGGTAAAGGTTAGGGAGAGTCAATATGGTGAGTGAGAGGGAGGTGACCCAAAAACACTTAGAAAAAAAATTCTGAGTATCACAAAAGTTCAAACAGATAGGTATAGATCATTTACTTAATATGGTTTGACTCTGTTTCTGATACAAAATGTCATACTTTAGGTATTATACTTCCTTTGCCTCAGCCTACCAACTCTAGGATTTTTGCAGAAAATAAATTCTGTTTATTATACAGAATCTACTATTTGCAAGAACATTAATTATGTTTATAACTAAGGTTTAAGACTGTAGAATATTAAATATACAGACTGTAATAGAAAAAAATAATAGCCCCTCCAAAAATATTCACTCTCTAATCCTTGGATTCTGTGAATATAATACATGACAAAATGAACTTTGCATATGTAATTAATGTTGAAGTTGAAAAAGTAAGGATTTATCATGTATGAGTGGATGCATTATAATCAGTTAAGCCTATAAAAGCAGATAAATGTCTGCAGTTGGAGTCAGAAGAGATACCACAGAAAAGTTTGTCTGGAGAGATGAGACAGAAGAGGAGGGCGGAGAGATAAGAAGTTTGAGATGGACTGGATGAACCAATGTTGTCTGAACCAAGAGTTGAGGGTGGCATCTGGAAACTGAAAACAGCCCCTGGCCAACATCCAGCAAGGATGTTGGGTCCTACAAGCAAATGGAATTGAACTCTGTCAACAACCTGAATATGCTTGGAAGTGGACTTCCTATATAACCTCCAGATAACAGCTCAAGCTGGTCAATATCTTGACTTTAGGTCCTTGGCACTGTAAGCATTATACCTAGAGAAGCCTACTGGACTTACAGCCTATAGACCTGTGAGATAAAAAGTCCATATTGTTTAAGCTGATAAATTTAACTTCTTATGGCAACAAAAGAAAATTAATACAGATTTATATATGAGAGCATGGAGTCCACCAATGTTTCTCATGAGTTCCCTCAAGCATGGCAATGTTCCAGTGCATTAAGAAAGAAAGAGGAAGAAGAATGTGGAATTCTACTGTCTTTAATTATTCACCTTCTTATTTGTAATTCCTTCATCTGGCTTCCCAGGTGGCACTAGTGGTAAAGAACCCTCCTCCCAATGCAGGAGACTTATTCCAGGAGTAGGAAAAGCACCTACTCCCATACTCTTGCCTGGAGAATCCTGTGGAGAAAGGAGCCTGGCAGGTTACAGTTCATAGGCTCGCAAAGAGTCAGACACAAATGAAGCAACTTAGCGTGAATGCATCTTCTATAACCACTTTATATTCTGATCAAACTTGAAGGAGTCAATTCTTCTATTTCATCTCTTGTCCAAAAAGAACTCTCTGTATAAACATTAGTAAGCAAGTAGATTTTCCTGATATCTTACAAGGGGGTGAAACTTTTTGTCTATACCTATTTCAGTACACTTTTAATCAGTTTCCTCTCTACACGTGCTGTCTGTCTCAGGCCACATTGCCAACCCTGACTATACTTTGACCTTCAGCACACACCATTCACCTCTCTGTTTCCAGGACTTCCTGCTCTTACATCTTTCCACAGATCTCTCTTCTTCTTTCTGATTTACAGCTATTCCTCTGTTTCACTGCTAATTTTTAGCATGGCATATTATGAGGGATACTGAAGGAAGAGACCCAAGTAAGATGGTAGGTATTGCAAGAGGGCATCAGAGGGCAGACACACTGAAACCATACTCACAGAAAACTAGTCAATCTAATCACACTAGGACCACAGCCTTGTCTAACTCAATGAAACCAAGCCATGCCTTAAGGGCAACCCAAGACGGGCGGGTCATGGTGGAGAGATCTGACAGAATGTGGTCCACTGGAGAAGGGAATGGCAAGCCACTTCAGTATTCTTGCCTTGAGAACCCCATGAACAGTATGAAAAGGCAAAATGATAGGATACTGAACGAGGAACTCCCCAGGTCATTAGGTGCCCAATATACTACTGGAGGTCAGTGGAGAAATAACTCCAGAAAGAATGAAGGGATGGAGCCAAAGCAAAAACAATACCCAGTTGTGGATGTGACTGGTGATAGAAGCAAGATCTGATGCTGTAAAGAGCAATATTGCATAGGAACCTGGAATGTCAGGTCCATGAATCAAGGCAAATTGGAAGTGGTCAAACAAGAGATGGCAAGGGTGAACGTCGACATTCTAGGAATCAGTGAACTAAAATGGACTGGAATAGGTGAATTTAACACAGATGACCGTAATATCTACTACTGCAGGCAGGAATCCCTCAGAAGAAATGGAGTAGCCATCATGGTCAACAAAAGAGTCCAAAATGCAGTACTTGGATGCAATCTCAAAAACAACAGAATGATCTCTGTTCATTTCCAAGGCAAACCATTCAATATCACAGTTATCCAAGTCTATGCCCCAACCAGTAACACTGAAGAAACTGAAGTTGAACGGTTTTATTGAAGACCTACAAGACCTTGTAGAACTAACACCCAAAAAACATGTCCTCTTCATTATAGGGGACTGGAATGCAAATGTAGGAAGTCAAGAAACACCTGGAGTAACAGGAAAATTTGGCCTTGGAATGTGGAATGAAGCAGGGCAAAGACTAATGGAGTTTTGCCAAGAACATGCACTGGTCATAGCAAACACCCTCTTCCAACAACACAAGAGAAGACTCTACACATGGACATCACCAGATGGTCAACACCAAAATCAGATTAATTATATTCTTTGCAGCCAAAGATGGAGAAGCTCTATACAGTCAACAAAAACAAGACCAGGAGCTGACTATGGCTCAGATCATGAACTCCTTATTGCCAAATTCAGACTCGAATTGAAGAAAATAGGGAAAACCACTAGACCATTCAGGTATGACCTCAATCAAATCCCTTATGATTATACAGTGGAAGTGAGAAATAGATTTAAGGGCCTAGATCTGATAGATAGAGTGCCTGATGAACTATGGAATGAGGTTCGTGACATTGTACAGAAGACAGGGATCAAGACCATCCCCATGGAAAAGAAATGCAAAAAAGCAAAATGGCTGTCTCGGGAGGGCTTACAAATAGCTGTGCAAAGAAGAGAGGCGTAAAGCAAAGGAGAAAAGGAAAGATATAAGCGTCTGAATGCAGAGTTCCAAAGAATAGCAGGAAGAGATAAGAAAGACTTCTTCAGTGATCAATGCAAAGAAATAGAGGAAAACAACAGAATGGGAAAGACTAGAGATCTCTTCAAGAAAATTAGAGATACCAAGGGAACATTTCATGCAAAGATGGGCTCGACAAAGGACAGAAATGGTACGGACCTAACAGAAGCAGAAGATATTAAGAAGAGGTAGCAAGAATACATGGAAGAACTGTACAAAAAAGATCTTCATGACCCAGATAATCATGATGATGTGATCACTCATCTAGAGCCAGACATCCCGGAATGTGAAGTCAAGTGGGCCTTAGAAAGCATCACTACGAACAAAGCTAGTGGAGATGATGGAATTCCAGTTGAGCTATTTCAAATCCTGAAAGATGATACTGTGAAAGTGCTGCACTCAATATGCCAGAAAATTTGGACAACTCAGCAGTGGCCACAGGACTGGAAAAGGTCAGTTTTCATTCCAATTCCAAAGAAAGGCAATGCCAAAGAATGCTCAGACTACCACACAATTGCACTCATCTCACATGCTAGTAAAGTAATGCTCAAAATTCTCTAAGCCAGGCTTCAGCAATACGTGAACCATGAAATTCCTGATGTTCAAGCTGGTTTTAGAAAAGGCAGAGGAACCAGAGATCAAATTGCCAACATCCACTGGATCATGGAAAAAGCAAGAGAGTTCCAGAAAAAAAACATCTATTTCTGCTTTATTGACTGTGCCAAAGCCTTTGACTGTGTGGATCACAATGAACTGTGGAAAATTCTGAAAGAGATGGGAATACCAGACCACCTGACCTGCCTCTTGAGAAGTCTGTATGCAGGTCAGGAAGCAACAGTTAGAACTGGACATGAAACAACAGACTGGTTCCAAATAGGAAAAGGAGTACGTCAAGGCTGTATATTGTCACCCTGCTAATTTAACTTATATGCAGAGTACATCATGAGAAATGCTGGACTGGAAGAAACACAAGCTGGAATCAAGATTGCTGGGAGAAATATCAGTAACCTGATATGCAGATGACTCCATCCTTATGGCAGAAAGTGAAGAGGAACTAAAAAGCCTCTTGATGAAAGTGAAAGAGGAGAGTGAAAAAGTTGGCTTAAAGCTCAACATTCAGAAAACTTAGATCATGGCATCCGGTCCCATCACTTCATGGGAAATAGACGGGGAAACAGTGGAAACAGTGTCAGACTTTACATTGTTGGGCTCCAAAATCACTGCAGATGGTGGTTGCAGCCATGAAATTAAAAGACACTTACTCCTTGGAAGAAAAGTTATGACCAACCTAGATAGTATATTGAAAAGCAGAGACATTACTTTGCCCACTAAGGTCCATCTAGTCAAGGCTATGGTTTTTCCTGTGGTCATGTATGGATGTGAGAGTTGGACTGTGAAGAAGGCTGAGCACTGAAGAATTGATGCTTTTGAACTGTGGTATTGGAGAAGACTCTTGAGAGTCCCTTGGACTGCACGGAGATCCAACCAGTCCATTCTGAAGTAGATCAACCCTGGGATTTCTTTGGAAGGAATGATGCTAAAGCTGAAGCTCCAGTACTTTGGCCACCTCATGCGAAGAGTTGACTCATTTGAAAAGACTCTGATGCTGGGAGGGATTGAGGGCAGGAGGAGAAGGGGATGACAGAGGATGAGATAGCTGGATGGCATCAAGGACTCAATGGATGTGAGTCTGAGTGAACTCCGGGAGTTGGTGATGGACAGGGAGGCCTGGCGTGCTGTGATTCATGGGGTCGCAGAGTCCGACATGACTGAGCAACTGTACAGAACTGAACTGAGACCCTGAAGAACTGAGAATTTTCCTTTGTGGCCCTCAGATGTCCTTGTCTCCATAGCTCTTTCCCTCTATCCTCTCCTGAATATTACTTTAACCCCTAACTATTTATCTCCACATTGATTAACTTGAAATTGCCCCCAGATTAGCTGCAAATCCGCTAACACATTACCTTTATTCCTAGATTTTGCTTCATCCCTTGCTGGTAAAGCCCTGTAAACCATCCTGTCCCCCTTCCCCAAGTTAGAAGCACTCATTTGGAGCCTTAGCATGGCTGGCATTCATTTTTTCAGTGCTTTGTTTATATACAGAGGTAGAAAGCAGGTTCTACTGATCTCTCATACCTTAATGTCCTAGATAAGTTGTGGACTAGAAGTGAAAGGTTTAAGGATCAGGCATGAGGCAAGGCAATGTATGGTAGTGTCTTTATGAAGTTCTTTAGGACCCAAACAGATTCTGTTGCCTGTGGTGGTGAATGTTGACCACCTGTTTGGCCATGGAGCTTGAAGGCAGTGAATCCAAGTGAAATGGACATACTGCTTATATGTTGGCTACATATTAAGGGTGATATTTTGGAAAAGAGTGGTCTCTGTGTATATTCTAGAGAGTAGGATTTCTATGCTACAAGTACTTTCTTTATCTGCCCACTCAGAATTCTTTATAGTACCGACCTTTTAGGTTCTTAAAAGAAATCTATGGGAAATAACACAGCTCTCTACTTCACCTAACAGACTGTCCTAGGTTACAGCTTAGGTCATATTTATACAACTTTTCAGCACAGCCATTTAAACAGTCTACAGAATGGGAAGACTAGAGATCTCTTCAATAAAACTAGAGACACCAAGGGAACATTTCATGCAAGATGGGCTCAATAAAGGACAGAAATGGTATGGACCTAACAGAAGCAGAAGATATTAACAAGAGGTGGCAAGAATACACAGAAGAACTGTACAAAAAAGATCTTCACGAACAAGATAATCATGATGGTGTGATCACTCACCTGGAGCCAGATATCCTGGAATGTGAAGTCAAGTGGGCCTTAGAAAGCATCACTACGAACAAAGCTAGTGGAGATGATGGAATTCCAGTTGAGCTATTTCAAATCCTGAAAGATGATACTGTGAAAGTGCTGCACTCAATATGCCAGAAAATTTGGACAACTCAGCAGTGGCCACAGGACTGGAAAAGGTCAGTTTTCATTCCAATTCCAAAGAAAGGCAATGCCAAAGAATGCTCAAACTACTGCACAATTGCACTCATTTCAAACGCTAGTAAAGTGATGCTCAAAATCCTCCAAGCCAGGCTTCAGCAATACATGAACCGTGAACTCCCTGAGTTTCAAGCTGGTTTTAGAAAAGGCAGAGGAACCAGAGATCAAATTGCCAACATCTGCTGGATCATGGAAAAAGCAAGAGAGTTCCAGAAAAACATCTATTTCTGCTTTATTGACTATGCCAAAGCCTTTGACTGTGTGGATCACAATGAACTGTGGAAAATTCTGAAAGGGATGGGAATACCAGACCACCTGACCTGCCTCTTGAGAAACCTATAAGCAGGTCAGGAAGCAACAGTTAGAACTGAACATGGAACAACAGACTGGTTCCAAATAGGAAAAGGAGTCCGTCAAGGCTGTATATTGTCACCATGCTTATTTAACTTATATGCAGAGTACATCATGAGAAACGCTGGACTGGAAGAAACACAAGCTGGAATCAAGATTGCCGGGAGAAATACCAGTAACCTCAGATATACAGATGACACCACCCTTATGGCAGAAAGTGAAGAGGAACTAAAAAGTCTCTTGATGAAAGTGAAAGAGGAGGGTGAAAAAGTTGGCTTAAAGCTCAACATTCAGAAAATGAAGATCATGGCATCTGGTCCCATCACTTCATGGGAAATAGATGGGGAAACAGTGGAAACAGTGTCAGACTTTATTTTGGGGGGCTACAAAATCACTGCAGATGGTAATTGTAGCCATGAAATTAAAAGTCGCTTACTCCTTGGAAGAAAAGTTATGACCAATCTAGACAGCATATTGAAAAGCAGAGACATTACTTTGCCAACAAAGATCTGTCTAGTTAAGGTTATGGTTTTTCCAGTGGTCATGTATGGATGTGAGAGTTGGACTATGAAGAAGGCTGAGTGCCGAAGAATTGATGCTTTTGAACTGTGGTGTTGGAGAAGACTCTTGAGAGTCCCTTGGACTGCAAGGAGATCCAACCAGTCCATTCTGAAGGAGATCAGCCTTGGGATTTCTTTGGAGGGAATTATGCAAAAGCTGAAGCTCCAGTACTTTGACCACCTCATGCGAAGAGTTGACTCATTGGAAAAGACTGTGATGCTGGGACGGATTGGGGGCAGGAGAAGGGGACGACATAGGATGAGATGGCATCACTGGCTCAATGGACTTGAGTCTTAGTGAACTGTGGGAGTTGATGATGGACAGGGAGGCCTGGCGAGCTGTGATTCATGGGGTCACAAAGAGTCAGATACGACTGAGCGACTGAACTGAACTGAATGATTTGGGATCTCTGTTGCATAATCAGATTAACCGTGACCATACTGAGAATCCATGGACCAAATTGAGAGAGTTTGCAGTGGCCTCTTCTGATTTAGCAACCAGATATAGATCTGACATTTATCCTAATTATTGTCTTATAGTGTCCTCTACCTCTTCACTCTGTTCTACTGCATTTGACCTAATAATTCCACTCTTTATTCCAAGTTATATATGTATAAGCATAGAACTTGTCATTCAAACTGGGACTTTCTTTGAAAATAAAAGGAGATATTCTCTATTCTGAGCCATAACTCAGGATGGTAACAGGCACACCAGAATATATGGACACTTGACTCCTCATCCATCTGTTAAAATCATTCAACTGATTTTAACAACTGAAAATGCAATATCACTAGTTTACATTAAAATAGATTACTTGTTAGCATAGGAAGACAAATCAATATACAAATATGATGTCAAAGGCTCATCTTGCAGTCAAAATATTATTGAAGGATAGAGTAACATGTCATTAGTGGTCACCAAAGCACAAAACTGAGGTTGGGTGACTGACAGTCTTTACCAGGTAACTGTGTTTCCTTTAAGTTAATGAAACATACAACATGAACTATAAGTATAGCAATAAACAGATCTGGCAGACATTGTATATTTCCAAAAGAGAAGGATGTATATGGATGACAATTGAGTATATCTGAACATCACAAAACTCAAAACATTCAAGCATATCTGATTGTCGCAAATATTATACAATCAATATTTAAATAATGTGAGAAAAATGCAGTCTTGGCATTAATAAAAGACTAAAGAGAAAAGAAAGACTCAAGATAAAGATGGGTGGCTCCCACTCTACATTTGCTCATCAAATCGTAACTAGGACATGTCTTCATAAAAATACTAACACAGGTATAATAGAGGACTTCTATTTTCCCCTTTGCTTTATATGTTGTCCTCCTTTTATTCTTCATTATTATACAAAAATCAGTTGAATTTATATACAATAACAATGAACTACTAGAGAAAGAACTTAAAACTGTATCATTTAAAGCAGCATCAAAAAGAATAAAATTCTTAGGAATAAATTTTACTAAGTGGATATAAGATCTGTACACTGATATATATATGTAATGTAAATATGTATATACACACATATATAGTGAAATGATATTCAGTCTTGAAGAAGGAAACCCTACAGTTCACAAAATCATAGATGAAGGTAGAGGGCATTATGCTAAGTGAAATGAAATCAGACAGAGAAGGACAAACACTGCATGGTATCACTTACATGTGGATTCTAAAACTAGAAAATAAAATAGAATGATGGTTGCCAGGGGTTTAGGAGTATGGGAAATTAGGAGAGTTTAAAAAAAGGTTACTAACTTTCAGCTCTAAAATAAAGTCTCAAGATTTAATATATAACGTGTTGACGTAGTTGATATTACTGTATTGTGTAATTTGAATTTGCTAAGATATTAGAGTTTAAGTGTTCTGTGGCGCTAGTGGTAAAGAACACGCCCGGCAATGCAGGAGACATAAGAGACACAAGTTCAATCCCTGGGTTAGGAAGATCTCCTGGAGGAGGAAATGGCGACCCAATCCAGTATTCTTGCCTGGAGAATCCCATGGATAGAGGAGCCTGGCAGGTTACAGTCCATAAGGTTGCGAAGACTCGGACATGACTGAAGCAACTTAGCAGGCATTCACACACGCAAGAGATTAGAATTTAACTGTTTTAACAACAACAACAACAAAAATCACTTTCACCAAGAAAAACAGAGAGAGAAATACGTGAGGTGATGAATGTGTTAATGGTGGAAATCACTTTACAATTTATTCTTTTATCAAATCATCACTGGGTACACATTAAACAATTTTCTTTGTCAATTATAATTTGATAAAGATGAACAAATAGTATTGAAATGCTGTTAAGTGAGAAATAATATTTTAATAGCCATTTGTAGCCAAATTTATCATTAAAATCCTGTCATGTGATGAACCCAGACTATATTTTCAATTACAACTTCTAATGTTTTATTCAGAGAAGGCAATGGCAATCCACTCAGAGTTTTAACACAAAATTTATGTATATGTATTAAACATTTATATGTATATAATTTGGGGGAGGATGATTCTGTTCAGGAAATTGTTCTCATTTGCTATGTGCATTTAAAAATGAGACTCATGCTCCCAGTTATTTTCATTCTCAGGGGATGATTTATGAATAAAGTTTGCTTAAGAGGCAGAAAAACATAGGTGACAGTACAAGACCTGACTCTAAATACTTTTATATCTTCTCTTGTTAGCAAGAGATTAAAAAGTAAAAGTATTTTGGAGCACTATAATGTTAAAAATTATATAATGTATTTTTCTCAGGGGACAAATGAATTAGAGACAAATCATTTACTGAAATTTTCAATTCTGGGATGAATGTTGCCTGTTACGTTCAGACTCTGCGAGTTGAATGGTAGTTCATTTTTCATGGACATTTTACTTAGAATTAAATACAGAAGACCAAGCACATTTACCAAGAATGCAGAATTATTTCAGTGTAGATTCCATGCACATAGCTTCAGTAGTCTTCACCTCAGTAAAAGGTATCTTTGGATACTTAATTCCACTATGTCCACTATTCCTGTTATATGCAATCAATGGCATGGGAGGAGTTTAAAAAGGGAGAGGATATATGCATACCTATGGCTGATTCATGTTGAGGTTTGACAGAAAACAGCAAAATTCTATAAAGCAATATCCTTCAATAAAAAATAAATTAATTTAAAATATATATATATATATATAGTTGAAATTGTATTTTGTCCTCTTCCATGTACCAACTTAATTCTGAAACTGAAATTTCTATCCTTCTGTACATACTGTTTTTCTTATCCAGAATGCCTGTTGCCATCTTCTGTTTTCCTTTTTCTATCGGAACCATTTTTTTTTCTGTGAAGCCCTTCTAAGCCATGTCCATGGCTTAAACATCATGTAATTTAATCTATGTTTAGCCTGTTTAATGGCATTTCTTATGCTTATATGTTAACTCCAGGGTTTAATATTCTATTTATGTTTATACGTTATTTTTTTCTACTTAAGTCTTCTTTTGTTTGTTTGCTAATGCCTTTATGTTTTATTTACTTATCCCCCCAATAAGGATATCTGGCTTGTGCATGGGAACCCCCAGTAAATATTTGTTGAGTAAATGATTTACATGATTTTTTAATTAAAGATAGGAGTTTGCATATAAGAAATCCATCAAGTTCAAAATGTGTCATAAAGGTTAGTTTATTGGGGAATTTACCACAGTCTAGTCTCAAGACTTCAGCTTGCCTGGGTAGAGGCTCAATCTTATTTAGGTCTGAGATTTAACTAGAATCCAGTCAATGGATTCACTGTGACTAAACTGAGAATAAGCAGGGATATATGAACTAGAATTCAAATTGCTAATTTGTACTGAGAAATAGATGCATTAGATGGATCAGACTTTTGACTCTGTTTCTGGTGGTGTCTTCTCCCCTCGAGAGTGTTCAGTGCACAGTGCTGTAGTGTCCTTTATATATGCTACAGTTGCTGAAGATGAGATGACATGTTACTGACTCTCTCTGTCTTTAGCTAAGCCAGTATTTTATTTCCTTAGTTCTAAGCTACTCAGCTTAGACCAACCTAGACAACATATTAAAAAGCAGAGACATTACTTTGCCAACAACAGTCCGTCTAGTCAAAGCTATGATTTTCCCAGTAGTCATGTATGGGTGTGAGAGTTGGACTATAAAGAAAGCTGAGTGCTGAATAATTGAAGCTTTTGGACTGTGGTGTTGGAGAAGATTCTTGAGGGTCCCTTGGACTGCAAGGAGATCCATCCAGTCAATCCTAAAGCATCAGTCCTGAATATTCATTGGAAGGACTGATGCTAAAGCTGAAACTCCAGTACTTTGGCCATCTGATGCAAAGAAGTGATTCAGTGGGAAAGACCCTGATGCTGGGAAAGATTGAAGGCAGGAGGAAAAGGGGACGACAGAGGATGAGATGGTTGGATGGCATCACTGACTCAATGGACATGAGTTTGAGCAAACTCTGGGAGCTGGTGGACAGGGAGGCCTGGTATGCTGCAGTCCTTGGGGTCACAAAGAGTTGGACACAACTGAGCGACTGAACTGAACTGAACTGAAGTAGTTGGATTATAAGAGGCACCAAAGCTTTAGTAATATCTTCAAGGGAAAAATAAAGAAACAGGAAAGGAAGAGCTACATAAATCTGTGTTCTAATTTAACACCACATCTAGAGTGTAATAAAATTAAAACTTTGGAGAAAAATGTTTTGTTTCAGCTAAGGCAAACATTGATCATTAATCAGTTTTCTCTAAATCTTGCTCCTCTGATAATGACTTTTTTTTTTTAATAATAGAAGCTATGGGTGTTCTGTGGTTTAACTAACAAGAAAATCATATTTTCATATAGTTACTGGGAAGTTGCTCTATAGTACAGGGAGCTCAGTCTGGTGCTCTGTGACAAACTAGAGGGTGGGATGGGTTGGGAGTTGGGAAGTGGGAGGGAGATTCAAGAGGGAGGAGATGTGTGTATGCCTATGCCTGATTCATGTTGATATATGGCACAAACAGACATAATATTATAAACAATTATTGTCCAATTAAAAATAAATAAATTTAAAAACTGAATAAAGAAAAGCCTATTTTCTTTAAGTTTTGGGGGCATCTGATTGTTGAGCACCATTTATTACCTGAATTTAACTGATATTTAACTGAGAATAGCCACAAATATGTGTACTTAGTTTTAACTGGTAAATGATTGTTATCAATTGTCACCTGTAGTCTTTCTGCTATATGAAAGTTTCATAACTTTTGAATAAACCATTGTATATTCTCCATATCATGAAAAAGATTTCATGTTGACTGTATGCATTTTTGGATTTGCACAGCAGCCCTTTACCTCTAGCCAATATGTTGTTAAGATCCTGTAATTCTCCCTCCACTTAACAAGAGAAGAGTGTTACTTCACAGATTATCATTGCCTAATTGATCCTTTTGAATATTTTTCTTGGAGAATCTAGTTTACTGTATTTAATTATAATAGATATTTTAAAAATATTTCCTTTTAATTCAGTACATTCAGTACAGGTTTTTTTTTTTTTTTTTTTTTTTTTTTTTAACTTGTGACTACTACCCACTCCAGTATTCTTGCCTGGAAAATTCCATGGACAGAGAAGCCTGGCGGGCTACAGTCTATGGGGTCGCAAAGAGTTGGACACAACTGAGCCACTTCACTTCACTTCACTTCACTACATACTGGGTCAAAGAGAGCACTGAGTTTAGAGTTAATTTATTTCAACTTAAATACTCTCTCTCCAATAATGATACTATTAAACATAAACCCTAAGGAAAGGGCCTCCACTTTGAATTATATTGTAAAAAATTATGTTAAATAATATTAAAGACATTGATTTTATGCTTATGTAGTAGTATCAAAAATAATATACTCGTTTTCAGTAAAATTTAAAGAACTGGATTAATTGCAAAGGGTTTAACTCTATCTTCCTTTTAACAATTACCATTTACCATTGGAAAATTTATTTCCCTTTCTGCTTCCTTGAAGTTTGAGCACTCATGGTTTTGCAGAAGAAAGGAAATTTCTATGGTCAGATTTTTTGGTAGACTTTCAAAATTATGAAAAATCAAAATGAAAACAGTGACAAAAAATATTGCTTTCTCAAATTATGGGACATGAGCACTGATCTGTTATTTACACAATCAATGAATTTTTAGTCTTCCCATTCCAAATTCTACTATCTACTCTCTATTCTTTGCTCTGTAATTAAGGATAGGCTGTATACAATTTGTAAGAAGGTTTGATATGTATTGCAAATTTACTAATTCTTCTACTTTTGCATAATTTTTCCTTTCTTTTAAATATCATAAAATAGTGTGAAAATAATGAAAATCTCAAAAAATTTTCAACTATTACTTAATAAAACTAGTCTTCTTCATCTATACTTCATACTGGTTAAGTAAGTAAAGCAGATTTTTTTTTTTTTTCAAAGAAAAAAATATGGATGTAAATGCTGTTCCTGGAATTTTCTAGCTGTTTAAATGCAGTTAAATCTTGTAATATTCCTGAGAATATATACATTTGGAATAATAATTTCACAGATAACTGTTGAAATAAAAAGGCTATGGTTTTTTCAGTAGTCATGTATGGATGTGAGAGTTGGACTGTGAAGAAGGCTGAGCACCGAAGAATTGATGCTTTTGAACTGTGGTGTTGAAGAAGACTCTTGAGAGTCCCTTGGACTGCAAGGAGATCCAACCAGTCCGTTCTGAAGGAGATCAGCCCTGGGATTTCTTTGGAAGGAATGATGCTAAAGCTGAAACTCCAGGACTTTGACCACCTCATGTGAAGAGTTGACTCATTGGAAAATACTCTGATGCTGGGAGGGATTGTGGGCAGGAGGAGAAGGGGACGACAGAGGAGGAGATGGCTGGATGGCACCACTGACTCAATGGACGTGAGTCTGAGTGAACTCCTGGAGTTGGTGATGGACAGGGAGGCCTGGCATGCTGCGATTCAAGGGGTTGCAAAGAGTCGGACATGACTGAGTGACTGAACTGAACTGAAAGATATACATATATTCAAGGAAAAATGTGGGATTGCAGTTTTATCTTTTCAATAGAGTTGATGTTGTTTCTTGTTCTACTAGGAACTTTTTCCATCTATGGGTTTATTTTTCATATGTAAAAATATTGCAATGGCATATTACTAAGGCTTGTTTCCTGACAGTGCAAAGAAATTCTGTTTTTTTATCTTTACCAAGTGTGTTCCCAGGATTGATCTAGATTTAAGCTAGTGCTATGACAGATAGACATTTTTTAAAATCACTGTCTCTATTAATAAACTGTCCTACAGGTGTCTCTAAAATATTTGAATCCCTCTTTAATCAGCAAAATGAAATATCAATAGTTTAATCATCTATCATAGCATTTAACGTTGGATTGACTTTGAATCATCACTTGCCAAAAGGCTTAACGGATTCACCTGGTATTTTCCTTTGCCTCGCATGTTAACTAAACATTGCTTTAGGCTCTATATTAACTGAAAGCAGTAAGTAATGTGAAGGGACCATTTTATTTCAGTTCTAGGAGAAAAGCTTTCATTATTGCTGCTCTGTAATACAGATGCAAGTCCAATTAAAACCTCAGTCACTCCTGAGAAGAAGAAAGTAGGAAGGAGATCTAGAGTGTGCTCTACAGCTGTTTGATCGGCTTCCAAAAATGTCCCTTTAGTTAGGTGTTGAAATGCCCATTTTATGAATGAGATAATAAAACTTTTACACATCACGTATGGGCTATGATGGGCAGAATGGCCCCCAAAGAGGCCCATGCTCTCATCCTTGGAACCTAAATAGGTTATATTATGTAGTAAAAGAGACTTTGCAGATGTAATTAAGGCCACAGACCTTAAAATATGGACATTATCTTGAATTATCCCTGTGGGCACAGTCTAATCATGTGAACTCTTAAAAGCAAATGAAATGTTCTTTAGCTGTGGTGGGAGACATGAAACAGAAAGTCAGTTCTGAAGCATGTATCATGATAGCATAGCTCTCATCTAGTCTTAATGGCATTCAGCGTATTCTTTATGTAGCTGAAATTGAAGATCCCCTAGAGTTGGGGTTAGCACTCTGGTATTCTTGCCTGGGGAATTCCACGGACAGAGGAGCTTGGTAGGCTACAGTTCATGGGGTTTCAAAGAGTTGGGCACAGCTGAGAAACTAATACTTTTTCTTTAATTTACCTAACTGAAATTTTTAGTTTCCATAATTTTATCTTTATTTTTAAAATGAAAATGATTTAATGGGAAAGGGAACACCTTATTTAAAACTTTCTGCTCCACGAAAGTGAAAATGTTAGTCACTCAGTCATGTCTGGATCTTTTAGATCCCATGGTCTGTAGCCTGCCAAACTCCTCTGTACATGGAAGTTTTCAGGCAAGAATACTGGAGTGGGTTGCCATTTCCTTCTCCATGGGATCTTCCTGACCCAGGGATTGAACACAGTTCTCCTGCACTGCAGGCAATTTCTTTACTGACTGAGCCACCAGCTGTTCCATAGTATTAGCTAAATTTTCCAGGTTCAATAGATGCAAATATTTGTTTAAAAAATGTCCTACACTCACTTTTGCAAAGAGTCTATATAAGAAGTGTCCAGTGGAACATCCTAACCCTATTTAGCTATATCTTATTTTAAAATATCATTATTAGTTTTATATATATATATAGTTTTCATATATATATATGAAAGAGGACATGTACCTGCACTTAAGTGTGAAGATTCCAGGTCAGAAAAAAACAGTTTATTACTCATAAAGTAGCATTTTGTGTCAATCCATATTCCAAATCCCTTGGAACTTGTGATCATATTTCATCTAAATATGCAGTTGGTTTACATCAGAGAAGAGCAACTCCGGATGTATGAGACTAAGAGCTTATATAGGTGATGTTGGCTCATCTGCCCTTTCCCTCCCCCATCTCTCCAGAGAAGGACTTAAATCTTCTTTAATGTAAACAAATCCTCTTCCAGGGAGTGGAGGGAAAAGTTTTTATCCTTATTTATTCTGCAGTGAAAGCAACTGTCTCTGGGTAGACGTCTTTAAACCTCTAGCTTTCCGTACCTTTGTTATTCAAACATTTCCCTTGATTAGAAATCTCGGACCATGCAAATCATGAAATATTCATAGAAAATTCTCTTTAAGCACACAGTCATCCTGAAAATTAGTAAACATGCCCAATTATTGCTTGCAAAACTAATCAGATCACCTTATCTATTTTACATACTCCCTAAATTATTTTTCTAGTTCAAATAGTCTTCCAAATCTCCATGTTTAAGTTTAATATTTGCTCTAGATTTTTAGCATACTAATTTTGTACACCACTATCCCACTAAATGTGATAGCTTATATTGAAAAATTAATCACATGAAATGTAGTTTTTGCATTACTGTTAGGTTTAGGAAAAGCTTTCAAACCTCAGTGGCTGGGAGTTCTGAGGGTCCTCCAGCATTTTTCAAAACCACCTTAGGTCCATCTACAGTTTGATCCTTTCTGGAAATAGTATCTACTCCAAGTTAAATATTGGCATGAATAATTTATGGGTCCTCTGACTGGCCAGAAAGTCTAGGAAGTGATTCTAAGAATTTCCCAGGTGTTGCATAACTGTTTTATTGTTACTGTCTGACTCTATAGGACTAGGAGCAAAAAAATCTAATGACAAGCAGAATTATCTTCATAATTTTTGAGACAGTAACACTTTTCTGTTCCTGAAAAAAAAAATCCCTCCTATTCCAAAATCTTCCAAATCTAAAAGAAACTAAGAACTTCAGTCTGCTTGTGTCAGTCTGGGTATCCAGAGAACCAAAAATTATATTTACAATAACTATATTTATTTGGACAAAGTATTCTTTTTTAAACATGATTTTCTTTTATTAAAAATAATATAATATTTAAGATGGAAAGTTCAGAATTTTTAGAGTCACATTTATCACAAACTTTTACTCTTAATATTATTAACTATTAGAAGTATACATCTTGACAAGGATTTATTAAATTTTTCAGTTTTATAATTTTATATAAAGCTTGATATTTGATAAAAATATATCATTCTCAGAAATAGTCCACAGTATGATTAAGATTTATATATTAAATAGTGATGCACTATCACTGTATGAAGGTTGTAGTTTATAATAATCATCATATCAAGACCCATAATGTATAAAAATCAGTTATTTTTATGTATTTTATAAGATAAGCAATCAAACTTTAACACAAATTTTGAATACATTTTTTTTCTTTTCTAGGAAAAAGTATACCTAGAGATAAAACAGATGAATGAGAATTTGGATATCAGTTACCTTTTGATATAATGCTTCATTATAGAAAGCTTTACTATCTTCTGCTAACCCACAAATGAGATTATATTAAAAATGCTAATATAATTTTTTTTTTTCAAAAGTACTGATGGACTCCTGTGATAATGCAAGTGACTCCCTGGTGGTGTTTAACTCAGTAAAATTACTGAAGCCTTATGGCAGGAACATATATTTGGCTGTTGTCTGTCATGTAAGTGACAGCAACTATCTCACTTCTGTTTTCTTGATTGTTTTTTCTTTTGTAGAGTACAGCATTTGGGATGCAATAGAAAGACTGTCTATCCTACAATTAGAAAGTATTTTAAATTTCTAGAATTATTAATATATTGGAAAGTCTGTACACAGTATCTAATCCCTAATTTGCACTCCACTCATAGATAAAGTTGGTAAAAGGAGACAAAAGAGAAAGAAGAATCTAGGTCTGGAAGATTTCCCCTCCCCCCTGCCCCATACCATGTTCTAAATTTCCTTTTCAAATTCAGAAGACTTGGAAAATGTGACCATTTTGTAATGAAATGTGTAAGTTTAATACTAAATCCTTTTAGAAAATATAGAGTTAATAAATTATTAATGTGTTGGGTCATGTTTCCCAGAAGTACAACCTGCAGCAAAGATTCCTGTGTAAGGGATTTATGCAGAAAGTACTTCTAGGAGAAATCATAAAGGAGTGTAGCACACAGGATAGGCTACTTGAAACATGTAGTTTCAAGTAGTACTATACTAGTTAACATTTGCTCTTAAAAACCATACCTAAGTCTACTAATTTAAAATAAAAAAAAATCGTGTATTGATCCATGATTTGAGGAGTTGGAAATGGGGCCGGGCTCAGCTGAGTGGTTGTTTTGTTGGGTTTCATCAGCTGGCAGGTTAGCTGTGGTCAGATTAGATTAAAATGGCCTTACTCACATGTCTGACACTTGGTCCTGGTTCTTGAATGCTGTGCTTTGGTCGTATGTCTCCAGCCAACTAGTGCAGCTTCATTCTCATGGTAATATCTGTAAGATCCTCATGAGGAACAAGAGCATGCAGCCCTGAGGGATTATCCAAGGGCGTGTGTACAGGGAGGAACAAATCACTATAGGTCATTATTGCAACAATCTGGCACATGTAAAATCAGAAGAAAAGAGCACAATGCTAAAGAAAAACCTTAAATTGTAAAACTTGAATTAAAGGTGTCCTCTACTGATGCAAGAGGTATTTCAGTTTTCTTTACTGGTTAATCATTGATGCCGAGGAAATCTCCAGCTCTTTGTTGCAGACTCAGTACTGGCAAAGTGGGTCCTCAAGTGCTGGCTTTTGTATGAGGAAGCATGCATGAGATGTAGAGAGGGCTATCAGAAGTGGCAGAGGACACAGAGAGCAAAAAACTTTCTGCAGGAAACCAGACTGACTGAGCCATCAGCATTGTTTGCTGCAGTATCCTCTTCCATTACTCAGATTCAATAGTGTTGATTAGTTCATGGGTTAGTTAATACACAGTCTCTAAGATGGGGGTTTTCTGGGGAAGGATAAAAAGGACGTATTAGTGGGGTGAGTTTCATGAATGGTCCTTTGTAACTTATGTTCAGCATTTCTTTTCTCTACAGCCTAGTCTAGATCACCCTTTCCCTCGGTTAGCCTTCTACAGATCTAGTTGACTTGCCTGGTGGCATGATATAGACCTTCATAGTCCTGAGGAATATCAGAACTGTGAGATGCCCCCATACTTTGGGGGGGATACTTTTATTAATATCAAAATGATTCAAATTATTTTTTAGAAGTAGGCTCAAACAGATGGCAGGCAGATGGGATTATTAGCCATTATCTTTATCACATTGGATGTAAAAGATTACAGATACAAACTTGTGACTCATCTTATTCAGTGAAAAATGATCAAACCAGAATACTGTGGCCTTTCCCATCTTATTGAGCACACTCACTGATTCCAGACCTCTGAAAAGAGAAAACTTAACTTTCCAAGGTTCTGCTTCTGTGCTAGGGAACTCTGACCCTCTTCTGCCAACATTTGCTTGTATTCTTTGGATTTCTGACTAAGATAGATTTTGATGATTATTTTAGATTCTATTTACCTTTCCCCACCCTGCAGCCACTTCTACAATATTTCGTTCTCTTATTTTTAATCAGAAAGTTTAATGTTCAATTTAGTATTTATCATTTTTTACAAATGCTAAGCATTATATTATTTTTTCTATGTTTTCTATTATTTTTCTACTAATTTTTCTATTTTTTTTCAATCATATGGTAGGTGAGCATGAAGCAAAAATGTCCAAAACCTGACACAATTATGATAGGTATTAATTTTGATTTTTAAAATTTTTTAACATCCAGGTTTTCAGCTAAATTCAAAACTATAAAGTAAATTGCCCATAACTTTGTATTGAATCAAAAGACAGATTCTTCTTGTTGTTAATGTTGCTTTAATTCCTGTTCTACCATTAAAGGTAGCCCACTAAATTTGCTTTTGACAAGCTTTGGAAAAAACTTCATAACCAGTCTAGTTAAAACAAAACATTTTGCATACAGTGTGCTGTTTTAAATGAATTTGATCACAGAAAATAAACCTGACAGGAAAAGTTCCCAGCAGTTACCTCCAGGTCATCAATTACTATTAGAGACTTTAACTGTATAGCAAGTCCCTTTAGCTCTGCCAGAAGAGGCTATATACCACTGTTGATAGGTTATTTCTTTTTTAGACTATGACTTTTCTTCTTACTATTAAAAATCTGTAAATAATAAAAATGTGTCACTCAATATATTAATATAATTTCAGATTATTTAAAGTAACTATGGGGATCACTGAATTGAAGTTTACTCTAAAGCATCTTACCTCTTGTACTTTTTATACTTTGAATGCTACATATTTTTGACAATAAGGGAACTAGGAAAATGTACTTTATTTCTGAAGAGCCTTAGCATTTATCTGCCTGTTTTTAATAGCTTAAAATGGATAACTCTTGTTGAGAAACCATTGTATTTTTAAGATTGATTTGAGCTATCAAACAAATAGCTGACATTATTTGAAAATATTCCATTGTTTCCATAAAACCTGTTTTAGATGTGATAAAAGGCAGATTAATGATTGGCTTTAAAAAAAGCATGTTTTGTATCCTAGTACTTTGGAGAAATCTTGGTAATTGCTTTCACTGAAAGCAATTTAAAATGTATAAAACATCTAACTTGTCTTAGTTTCTCACTTAATGGAACAAAGAACTTTTGCTTATTTTAAAAGTCAGTGTATTCAAACAATTTTGAAAATAATATGGATATATAATTTTAATAACCATTCCTGTAATAAGTGAAAACATACTCACATCAGAATTATTGGAATAATCTTTTAAATCTATAATTTTCCCAATTCTCTAACTAGAGAAAAAATGGACAGAAATATAATCCTTAATCATAAATTTTATATCATAAATATTAACAAAAGCAGAAATACAGGACTCAAATGGACAGATTATAAAGGAAAGAAAGATGCATAATAAAACTATTCCCACTAGACAGAATTTATTAAATTATCTATTCAATATTTCTTAAAAAAATTGTTGTAGGTGAAAATAACAAAGAAGTTCCCAGGTCCCAGGTTTGAACTTATGAGACCAGCAGCCTTCACACAATTCAAGATATACATGTTTTCTGGCAAAGTAGGCTTAATGCCACATTTAATCTAACATTCTAAAATCATATTAGAATATGAAGTGAGATAAGTAGTGTTTTCTAATGGGTAAACATGAGTTCATATCAAAAAATAATCGCACAAAAAGTGTTGCATCTTTTAGGAAACTTACACTAAAATTAGGATAAGATGGGTTGGATGGCATCACTGACTCAGTGGACATGAGTCAGAGCAAGCTCCAGGAGATGGTGAAGCACAGGGAGGCCTGGTGTGCTGCAATCCATGGGGTCACAAAGAGTTGGACACAAGACTGAGTGACCAAACAATAACCAAATGCTTTCTTATTAGAAGTAAATCACTAGCAGGTGTTGCATATCATATTGCAGGCTCCATGAAGGCAGGATTTTTGGGGGGAGGTAGGATATATTTTTTTGACCACTCCATGTCCAATACCTAGAACAGTGCCTGACACTGTGAGGCTCCCTAAATATTAGATGACTGAATGTTATATAACATTGCTTTGCAACAAGTCTGAGGACAATGGCTCCAAACTAAGTCAGAAACTGGGTTATGACCATTTCTTTTATAAACATGTGAAGATTTTGTGGCAAAACAATCATGAGAACATTGGTCAAATGGTCTTTGGTCTTTCTTTGTCAAATGATATTTGAAAAAAATCTGGATACTTCTCAAAGGGACACTGCAGTCAAAAGAAATATTTTGTTTCTGCATAGTTAGAATTTTCTAAACATTTTACTGGGACCTGTGTCAAAGCACAACCTCGAGTGTTACTGAATATTAAGAGACCATTTGATGAAACATTTATCTAGAAGTATTCATATTTCAATCAGAGATGATACTCAGATCCATGGACATATTGTTCTAGGGATTGTAAACTCTGAGAAGTTCCTCTTCTGCAGAAAGATATTTATTCACATTTCACAGGGTAATATACCAGGGTTCTGTTCCTTTCTTTTTCAGAGAAGAATTTGTTTACATTAGGAAGCAAAGGCCTCTGCCTGTCTCTCAGGAGTGGAGGTGGAGTTGGCAGCTACATCTTTACATACTCTTTAGGGTTCCTCTCCTGTGGTATGACCCATGTATATGCAAGCTTGTCCATCTGGCTCTCATTACATCATCCCAGACCTGGGAAATTTAGGGAAAGGGAAAATAATGTGGTTTTTTAGCTCTAGGTAATAATGAATCTTTCTCTGTCCAAGAAATCTCTTGTATGCTTTAAGGATTTTATGAGTAATTATAGATGTTAAAAAGTTGCTGCTGCATTATCACTGACAGCATAGATGTGTTTGACACCTGCAAAAAAAAAAAATCTTCAGGGCATTTTAGTTGGTATCTTCACAGTGTAACTGGGCTGATGGAAAGTTGAGTTGAGGAAGCCTGACCCTCAGGGTTTATACTAATCGATCCTTCTACTCTCGTTTTTCCCTCCCTTACACAAATTCCACACAAGTGACCAGACAAGCAAGATGAAGTGAGCCACTGACGCCCTCTACTTATAAACAGAGGGCAAGGGGCAACTCCACATTTGCATCCTCCCCCTCGTTAGTCTGGATATGTTTGGTTATCTGTAGAAAACTCCAGAGTTTGCAACTTTGTTCAAGGGTTCCCCCAAACACAGGTGTGGTTTGGGTAGAAATGGTTCTCCCTTTGATGATTCAATCACTTAATTCAGCCAGAAATTGTATCAATCATGTTTTTATTTTCATATATTATGAGGTTTGAGCATCATAAAATTTACTAAGAAAGATTTTTAGCTCTTTCTGCCTGGAGAGAAATAATACTTCCCAGGGCTAGTCACTTCTAAATGATGGCAAAGGGCCCAGCAGGAAGCATGAGGCTATGCAAGCCCACCAATCCACAGCATTCCTCCTTCATCTGGCCGGGCACCTCAGGAGGTGTTATTCCTCTGCCTTCATCATTCCAGGGCCAGACAACCGGGGACCATCCCATGGCCCGTGGCCCACTGAAATGCTTTAAACCAGTCAGTCTTAAACTGTTTACCCTACCTTGCCTTATCTTTCCAAGGAAAACCCAATGAAGCTTACTGGACAACTCTCCTCTTGCTCCTGCTTCTGCTTCCTAAACAAAACCCAGTGCTCTTCTAGCCCTGCATGGCAAGCTGTGCCTCTTGTTTCCAGGGGAGCTGTGAGTAGCAGACTTCTCCTTCAGTGGCATTGACCTCCAGTGTTCTCGCTCCTTTGCCTTTATAAATTAAGACAAAGGAGAAATATCTCTATGCTATGGCTTTAATAACTGAGTCTATCTGGTTTTTTTTTTTCAGGACATGGCATATCCCTCTGGATATATGACTGTCTTTTTCTCTTCCATCTGTCATTTCACTGTGATGTATCTAAATTTGTGCTTAGTAGCTCTGTCATGTCCAACTCTTTGGAATGCCATGGACTGTAGCCCGCCAGACTTCCCTTGTCCTGGAGATTTCCCAGGCAGGAAGACTGGAGTGGGATGCCGTTTCCTTCTCCAATCTAAGTTTACTGTGATGTAACTCTTTTGCTCCTTCCTGCTCTCCATTCCTGCCTTCCTCCCTTCCTCCCACCCTTCCTTCACTTTCTTCCCTCTCCTTTGTTTCTTTCTAAATATCACTTTAGGGTTTCATGAACCATTTGAACCGGAGGATTGGTGTCTCAGTTTGCAGAAATTCTCAATTCCAGACACTATAATCTCTGCTTTAAGTAATGAAATTTCACAAGCTCTGGAGACTTCTAATTTTATAATATTTCTATGGACCAATTTCTCTGTGGTCTTTTCTAGTTTTGGGGAAAAAAAAGTTCTGTTTCATAGTTTCACATCTTTCTTCATCATGTGTTGTGCAATAGTAATCTAGTATCCAGAAGCTTCAATTTGAATTTTAAAAACAAGACAAAAGCTCAGAAGTTCAAGCTTACTCACTGCCAAACTCCTTTTAATTCTAAACAAGAGTATAATTGCAAGAATGAAGGTCCACAGATAGTTGGGGAAAATTCATTTCAAGAATATAATTTTTCTGAAATAGTTTTTGTAAGAGTTTCTTCAATTTAATGGATTCACATACTGTACTGCCAAAATTCCTGTCTGATTCATCTATTCCTATGTTATACTTTCCCTTATCTATTGCAATTTAGATCTAATCAATATCTTCTATGTCCCTTTGACTTTACGATGGTATTATGCAAACTATGATAGATAATGCTTCTAAATTTTTAGTGATTAAAAAAGTATATATCTAGCTAGCTAACTGTACCACATGTGGTAACGTTGGATATTGTCTCTGGAATTGTGATCGGGGTCACGTGTTTCCTCATTCCTAGAGTAACCACTTGGAACAAACACAAGTTCTCTGGGTACAATGAAAAAAGTCCTCCATTATTCATATCAGTGGGGTTCCATGAAGAGACACAGATGGAGTTAATTATTAGTATGTATCAAAGAGTTTGGTTAAATTAACTGACAAAGGAAGCATTTTCCTGATTGATTAAAAAAATAGCTCAGTTATGCTCATCTACTCTGCAAGAAGGTTTTGCATTATATTGCTCAGTGATTAATAAAAATAAAATGAAAATATAATGGAAATAAATCCAAAAGCTTTTTCACATACTTTGCAGAAATGTTTAAAACCGATACTTCTATCTCAAATACTCAGGAAATGACTTCTTCAACCTGTCTTTGAGTTATCTGCTCAATGATTCATTCATATTATTTTAAAAATTTATGGTATATGCAAGGTAGTATAAGATAGTAAGTCAAAACAAATGTAAGAATAGGCACAGATTCCAAAGCCTGATTTCAGACTTTCAGACTGCCTGGGATGTACCTCTTGGTATTGATACTTGGTGGCCATATGTCTCTGAATGATTTTTTTTTCTTTTCTTTTTAAAATTATAGTTGCCTTACAGTATGTTAGTTATACAATACAATATTCACCTGAAATATTGACTATAGTAATTAAATATTTTTGTAGAATATACTCCATAAAAAGTTTTTATAAGATATTATGGTATTCCCTGTGCTGTATATAACACTCTTGTAACTTATTAATTTTATCCCTAGTAGTTGTATCTTTCGTTATCCTTCCTATTTTGCGCATCTGCTCAGGCTTCTTTCCTCTGGTAAGACTAGTTCATTCTATTTATGGATTGCTTTCTGTTTTGGTATGTTTGTTCACTTGTTTTCTTTTTAGTTTTTGGATGTTTTCTTTAAGCTGTTTTTCCTCAGTTTCCTCACCTGTAAAAAGGGTGGTAATAATTACCTTTTAAGATTGTTAAAAGATTGAGTGTGTTAATATATTTAGTACTTTCCCTGACATAAGTCCAAGTATCTGCTTAGTATAATTTAGGCAAAATATGAAGTGTTAATATTTATTAACTTTTTATTATCCTGATTAACAAAGATTTATGTTAATGAATAGTGTATAGCATAAGTTAACTAAAATAATAATCATAAAACATCTGTAATTGTAGTTGCTTCTACATTTCTTTTTCCAATGTGTTTCTACATTTAATAACCAGACTGGATGTTTTCGCTGGTGCTTGTCAGTTTGTTTGCTTAGAGTCATTTTGTTTCCATGTGCATGTTCCCATCTCAGGAGTGCATACATGCTCAGTTGTGTCGGACTCTTTGCAACCCCATGGACTGGAGCCCAGTGGGCTCTTCTTTCCATGGGATTTTTCAGGCAAGAATACGGAAGTAAATTGCTATTTCCTCTTCCAGTAGATCTTCCTGACCCAGGAATCAAACCCATGTCTCTTATGTCTCCTGCATTGGCAGGCGGATTCTTTACCATTGGCACTACCACACAAGTTTCTATTCAAAATTTCCAGTTTCAACAGATTAATTAGACTTCGCTATAAATTTAATTATTCAGAGTCAATAAAGAGTGAGATTATTTATGAACCAGAAATAAACACATTCCTTATTAAGTAAAGATAAATATGCTGCTTGTGAGAAAATTTGTCTTTACAATGACAAGTTAGGGGAAAAGTTTATCTTAACAGAATTAGGTGAGACTACAAATATTTACAAGAATGAATCTATGTTTCTCTCAGGTTGATGTCTGTAACTTATATTTTCATCACTGTTAGATGTAATCGACTTATTTTTACAAGATAACCACCTCAAAATGAATAACTTAAAAATGGATGAGCAACACATCTAAATTAATTTTTTCAGTTTGAATAAATTAATGACTTCATGTAACAAGGGTAGGCAAAACTACCACCTACAGGCCAAATCTGGCCTGCTGCCCATTTTTTGAAATAAAGTTTTACTGACACATAGACACGTTTATTCATTTGCATACTGGCTTGTGGCTGATTTTGCACTGTAATATCAACAGTGACCATATGGTATACCCCGTGGAAAATATTTACTATTTGGCCTTTCGCTGAAAAACTTTGCTAAACCAGGTTATGGAAGAGTATATTTATCTTACAGGAAGAGATTTAGGAATATATTTTTAAGACATTTTCAAATGTCTAAAATGCTATTTTAAATAATTCAATTCAGTTGCCCTTTGAACAGCTCAGGGTTTGGGGCACCAGTCCCTGTGCAGTGATAAGTTGAGTATAGCTTTACAGTCAGCCTTCCTTACCCAAGGTTCCAAATCTTCACCTTGAAGCAACCGTGGACCCTACAGAATGTATTCACGGAAGAAACTCTGTGTATAAGTGGACCCGGATAGATCAAACTCACGTTGTTCAAGAATCAACTGTAATCGGTTCCTATAGTAAATTGTTTTAAAAACTATTTTAATTTGGTACTACTTTTGGAATAAGAACTGTCATAATTCAAAAGAGGCATTCACAGAAAATTTCACTTTGTATAAGCATATAAAATGCTAAAAACATTGTACAGAAACATACTTTTCAGAAGTTAAAAAAATTTGGGGGGCCTCATTCTATTTAATATCAGTGTAAAGTATTTAAACTAAACTCTAAGGCTTTAGGTATGTATATATGCCTCTGATTTTAGGCATAAATATACATCATAGTCTTCATGTTACTTTGTGCATATCTCTGTATACACACACACACACACTCACACACATGGCATGGTTATGTAATGTGTGAAAATACGTATCCATTCTGTTCTTTGTGCCATTATGTTAATATGAATCAGGTATCCATGATTATAAGCTCCTTATGAACTCTTGTTCATGCTTTTTATCCGTGTAATAGCATTTTATCAAAAATAATGAGGAACTTTAAGCCATATTTGGGATCGGTTATATGTAACAGTCTGATTGTGTTCCCACCGTTCCCTTCACTGTGTTCATTAGCTATACTGTTTGTATGACCCAAATAGAAGCTCCTTTTTCACCCTGCATTGGGAGAAACCCCACCTCCTCCTCCTTGCTGCAGTGATCAGCTCAGATTACCCATGCCGATTCCAATCAGCATGGCATTTTCCAGGATAAAATGGTATTATCAACAATGAGCATTTGTGTCCATTTGAATCAACACAATATGAGGGGATTTTTCTAAGTGGATTTCTACTTCATTAAAAATAAGTAGAATCCTTCATTACTTGAAAACTGAAAACTTCTGTCTCTTCATCTGAAAGTTAAAAGAATTCGCAAATATACATTTATGTTTGATAGTTTGAGTTTGGTTTCCTATTTCTTCTACAAAAACCTCTTAACAGATACAGGTATATTTCAGTTTTCTAGTATAATTCAAGATTTGTTAGCTTATGCATTCATTTACTTAAAGAGATCCACATAAGCTCTATATCATAGACATAAACAAACAAGCAGATTATTAGTTTTAAACATGATTTTCATAAATTCTGTGTTATATTGTAACAAAGCAATACCCATATGGTGCCCAATGCTGCCATATTATGATTAATAAGAAATATTTGCCACTAACTGTCCTATAGTTTTGATTCATAAACTCCTTGAACTTTGATAATAAAATAAATTTAGTTGTTTACAGGTATGTTGGCCAAAAATGTAATGCCATGACGTAGAGACTATACATGTACGTATACATAAAAAGCCTTTCTTGATTCTATATTTTTAACAAATTAATGTATCACTGAAGGGAGTGCTTTGGAAATGAAATAGGGTCCTATTCTACTGTGAACTCTGACCATAACAATTGGTCCGTAGTCTGTTGGGGCAGGAGGCATGCCACTTCTAGCTCAGATATGCAGAAGATTCAATCTTACTGGTTTGCTTTTGCTCTGCCAAACATCTGAGGAGAAAAACACTCCCATCACATATTAAAGAGAAGATAGTTTAATATCACTGATTAAACACATTAAGAATATAACATATTTAGGCTGTAGAGAGACAAGACTGACAATTCCAGGTGGCTGCCCTGGTTTTCCCAGCACACCCCTCCCTTCTGCTGTCGTGACATCAGTAACTACTTACTCCTCCCAGTTAGAGGTCATCATGCCCTCTGCTTTCTAAAGTGTTAAACACTTTTGAGTTAAGGGCTTTCCAGTCCGAGAGTATTTGCATTTTAATAAGGAACTACTGAAGATTGAAAAACCTTTAGGACTTAAAGGAAAACAATTCTAATATTGCAAGGTGAGGCACTTGCAATTTAATTCACAGTAAAACAAAATTCACGATGTGGTTAGGTGCATAATTTAACCTTGGGCAATGCCAATCCTATTTGAGTAAAAGGAAAATGAGGGACTTGATAATACTTCAAAGTTGCTTTTATTTCAGTCTTTATAAATAACCTAGATCATGTATCAAAAAAAATGTTCTTTCCCAAACCATCTTAATAAAATTTTACTCCAGCCAAGTTTTCCATACTAAATTATATATTCGTAAACACAGAGACTAACAATCATGTTTCCACATAGAGTATAGCATGCACTCATTTCCTCTTCGATGTCTGAGTGCATAGACTGTTTGGTGCCCTGACAGTAATCTATCCAGACACCACAATAAGTAAACTGGCACTATGCACCTTGGTGCTGACTTGTCTTTTAGATAGAGATTACTAATTGTCTGGAAGGAGCAATACCTACTATTATCTTCCTTGAAGAAAGATTTCAAGCACTAAATAATTCAAATATGAATGCCTCATTTATGCTTGATCTAGTCTTTTAAAAAATGGCATTCTTTTATAAGTTTCACCGAGGTTTAGGGGGATGAAACAGATGGAAGTATGAGAAGAAACTAAAAACACTGTAGAAGGGGAAGCTGAATTCTAAGTGAATATTGTAAATTAAGAGCTGTACTTTAAAAAGAATGATGAAGAATAGTAATAATAAAAATTCAGTTCAGTTCAGTTCATTTCGGTCGCTCAGTCTTGTCTGACTCTTTGCGACCCCATGAATCGCAGCACACCAGGCCTCCTGTCCATCACCAACTCCCAGAGTCCACCCAAACCGATGTCCATTGAGTCAGTGATGCCATCCAACCATCTCATCCTCTGTTAGCCCCTTCTTCTCCTGCCCTCAGTCCTTCCCAACATCAAGGTCTTTTCAAATGAGTCAGCTTTTCGCATCAGATGGCCAAAGTATTGGAGTTTCAGCTTCAACATCAGTCTTTCCAATGAACACCCAGGACTGATCTCCTTTAGGATGGACTGGTTGGATGTCCTTGCAGTCCAAGGGACTCTCAAGAGTCTTCTCCAACACCACAGTTCAAAAGCATCAATTCTTCGGCGCTCAGCTTTCTTTATAGTCCAGCTCTTATATCCATACATGACCACTGGAAAAACCATAGCCTTGACTAGATGGACCTTTGTTGGCAAATGGATATATGTGAAAAAGACAAACTATATAATGTTATATAATGTTTATAATGTTATATAATGTTTTATAATAAATACTATATATAACTAAAGAAAAACTATTGAGGCATAGAATAAAGCAATTCTATTTGTAAGATACAATTTTAGATCATTGCCTACACATAGAAAAATGGTACTAGGAATGTGGTCTAATGAGGGTGATCTAACTGTTGTTTAAATGATGGATTTCGTGTGTGTGTGTGTGTGTGTGTGTGTGTGTGTACATGCTAAATCACATCCAATTCTTTTGTGACCACATGGATGGTAGCCCACCATTATCCTCTGTCCTTTGGATTTTCCCAGCAAGAACAGTGGAGTAGGTTACCATTTCCTAATTCAGAGGGTCTTTCTGACCCCAGAACCAAAGTCACATCTCCTGAATCTCCTGCATTGGCAGATGGATTCTTTACCACTGAGCCACCTGGGAGGCCCCTTATATTATAGAAGATCCAGATAATATTATGCAAGATCCAGATCAGATGCCAGTGTAGCTAGAAAGACCACTTGATATTTAAATGCTCTGAATTCAGGATTGCTGAGGATTAAGAACAGTTAAGGGTGATGTTATTTTGAGATATTTGAATTAAAGGAATAATCTGGATGTAAAGAAGGGAAAATCTTCACTGATAACTAACCAGACACCCCCAGGAAACCATGGTAGAGTTTATTCAACTCTAGGATCGGTCTTATTCAAGTACAACTTATAAAATGCCTTCAGAAAACTGTTAGATGCTTTCATCTCACTTCCAATGAGCTAGGATGAGAGCTTTTAATGGAAAACTACACGCAAATTTTGGGTGACTTTTCATTTTTCTACCTAAAATGATGAGACATCAGGAAATATTTGTATGTAATTTTTGCCTCTGATGCACAACCAAGTTTGTAAAACTGAAAGAGAGATTTCTGATCTTTTTCCAAACTTAACCCATTTTACATGTATGCTTACTAAAATTGAATAAACTTATTTTTCTTGCCGAATTGCATTATTTGTGGTCACCAGTTAAGTCAGATGTTTTTAAATATAGTATAGTATTTCTCAGCAATTTCAAAAGTGAAAACAAGTTATTTCAATTAATGTTCATATTCGTGTGCATGTTAAGTCACTTCAGTCATGTCCGACTCTTTGCAACACTTTGGCCTGTAGCCTGCCAAGCTCCTCTGTCCATGGGATTCTCCAGGCAAGGATACTGGAGTGGGTTACCATGCAGTTCTTCAGGGGACTTTCCCAACCTGGGGACTGAACCCACGTCTCCTGAGTCTCCTGCATCTCCTGCATTGGCAGGTGGGTTCTTTACCACTAGCACCATCTGGGAAGCTCCTAATGTTCTTATATGAAAGACAGCTTTTGAAAATATTTTTATTGTAAATGAGCTTATTGTTTGATTTTATTATTTAAAATCCTACGGAAGATTGCTGTGGAAAATGAATAGCTATTAAATACAATTTCTGTCCTGAGTATTTATAGACAAATTTTACCATCTCAACCTCTAGAATATTTTTCCTAGGAAAGCAAACTAATACCATTTTCATTTATATCCCTTCTAGGCATTTCTTATAGCCAGTAATAACATCTGCCAAGTTTACTAGAACAACAGTATTGTGTATTACAGGGCTTAAGTGAAATGTGATAAAATGAATTCCTCGCAGGACATTTGAATTAAAATCCTGGGTCCAATCATATTACTGACCTGATGACAGTGTCCTGAGTCAATCCATTATTTAATTAAGAGTCCATGCTGGCCAGATCCTCTGTCAGTGTCTGCATTACCATCAAGTTCTTGAAAATCAGCCAAGTTGAGAAAAAGGACTTTGTATTAGTTTAACTATGGCACTTACCTAACTGGAGTTTAATTGTTCAGTTGATTTTCTGAGTTGCATATAAAACTTATTCATTGGGCAAGCAGAGATTTCGTCTTGTTCTCCCTTAGAGCTGTTGGACACGTGGTAGGTGTCCAGTAAATGTTAAATAAATGAAAGCATTTTTCCCCAACAGAGTAAAGGTAAAGGAGAAAGGTAGTGTATCTATGGAAACACACAGGAGTTATCGGCCACATGTATAGGGAATAGATCAGAAGCAACAAAGAACCACAGACATGCTAATAGGTTACAAATCTGTGGAAGAAAAAATACATTTTCAGAGTTAAGTTTTAATGTTAGATAAAATTGGGCAGGTTTATGCAGGCAGTTTCAGTGTTGTTGATAATGTTTAATTTTTAATTTGGACAGTGGGTTTATAGTTGTTTAATTTGCTGTTATTTTATATAATTTAGTTACATGCTGTTTAAATTATTTTGCATGTACATAATATTACAAATAATTTTTTTAAGAAAATATAATGTATCCTAATATTTTATGCCTTAAAAACGTTAATTATACCAAAAGCATTTGATCTGATCAGAAGGTGGCAGTATAGCACTATCTTTTCCAAATAAAATGAGCTAGCTCTATTAATAAAATGTAGCCCTTTCCAGATGTAGGCCTCAGGGCCACATTCAGTCCTGCAACTTACTTCTTATTGGTGCGTATGTCTCATTAGGAGATTAACTGTTTAAAATGCACTGCTAATGTGAAAGTTTTAATTGGAAAGTCCTATGAATGTTATATTAATCTCAAATACCTTTATCTAAAAGTCCTGTTTCCTTTGTATGATGTTTGCCATTTCCAAATGTTGCACACTATTTTTATCTGTAGAAAATAAATTACAGGATAATAGTGCAGCTATATCTTAAAATGTTATTCAAGCTTCTTTTATGATTATTTAATGCATAGCTTTAATAAAAGCAAAATCTACATCCTTAGACATTATGAAGAAAACATCTTTGGCAAATGATGTTTGAATCTAAAGCATAATTATACATATATTTATATATATGTACATAGGAGTTTGAATCTAAACCATAATATAACACATAGGAGATACTAATAATTCCAATTTGACTCCCTATAAGTTAAGGAATCTGACATATCAGGTGGTAACATCTCTCAGAAAGAAAAGTAACTCACACCTTTTTCTAGGACTCAACATTGCATAAAAACAATCAGGAAAAATAAGACTTTATAATGGAATAATATGTCATAATGTTTATTAAAATGGCGAGCTTTGTTAAAAACATATATGAGCACTTAGGCATACACATGAATTGCAGTTTTTAACATTTAGTTGTCGTCTTTTTAATGTATTTAGTCATTTTGAACATCTGAAACATTTGAAACACTGATAACTCTTTAACCAGTAGGCATGTTAACTTTTAAAAATTAATTTTAATTGGGGGATAATTACTTTACAATATTGTGATGTTTTTGCCATGCATCAACATGAGTCTACCATAGGTATACTTACATGTGTCTTCTCCATCCTGAATCCCCCTCCCACACCCTCCCCACTCTATCCCTCTAGATTAGGCACATTAACTATTAAAACTATAGAAACAGTTTTCTTTTAAGATGGTTCTAGGCATTTTGATCTCAATATTTATTTTATAACTGTAGACTTATAATTTTATTGACATTAAGATATACAACTTTCAATTAAAAACAGTATTTTAACCATACTCATAGCTATATTTGTTGAAATTTCTATCATAGAAGATTTTCACTTAACTTGCTCTTAATATAAGTTATGAACCTTTTTAAGAATATAAATAACAGAGAGCATAAAACCAGACTTGAAAATGTCCATACTGCTCAAATTTTATGTATCTCTGTATAACAGAAGAAATTGTTTTTGTATTTTGTATTCTGTGGACGAATACTATTTTTGTTTTGCTTTGTTAAACTTCATTTCTCATGAGAGTTTTTATTAGTAGACCATTTTTATGGATGTGCTCAGATAACATATAGTCCATGCCCTCTAAGAGTAATGTTTATGAAGTAATTAGCAATTAGAACAAACAGTGAGTAATTATGCACTGAACTTAGTGCTTCTGATATAAGAGGAGGAGACCAATAGGAACAACAGAAAATTTTATTGGGAGAAGCATGTATGTGAATAATGAATTTTCAATTTCAGTATTAGTAATGTCTTTCATCAATATTAATACAAAAGAAACTTCTTACTTAAATCCCTAGAAGTGTACAGTACACCAAGGTGAATCAGAAAGAAACAGATAACATGAATAGACTGATTACCAGTATGAAGTAGAATCAGTAATTAAAACAGAAACAAAAATAAAAACAAACAAATACAACTCCCAACAAGCTAAATTTCAAGACCACACAGCTTCACAGGTAAATTGTGCAAAACATTTTGAGAAAAACTTAACACCTATTCTTCTTAAACTATTACAAAATACTTCAGAGGAAGGAATACCTCTGAACTCATTCTGTGAACTACTATCATGTTGGTACTAAAATCAGACAAAAATAACACAGGAAAATAAAATTGCAAGCCAGTATCACTGACAAACATGGATACAAGTTCCTCAACAAAATATTAGCAAACTGAGATCAATAATACATTAACAAGGTCATGCACAATCATCAAGTAGAATTTACCCTGGGGATACAAGGATGGTTCATTATCCATTAATCAATTAAGGTGATACATCACATTTCCAGACCGAAAAAAATCATATGATGATCTCAATAGATGCATAAAATGTTTTTGACACAATTCAACATTCGTTTATGATAAAAACTATCAACTAAGTGGATGTTAAGGACCATAGCTCAAAGTAATAAAGGCCGTATATGACAAGACCACAGCTGACATCACACTCAAAGGTGAAAAGCTGAAAGCACTTCCTCTAAGTCATGACCAAGACAAGAATGCCCACTCACCACTTACATTCAACATAGCACTGGAAGTCCTAGTCTCAACAGTCAGATAAGAAAACAGAAATTAAAAGAATCTAAATAAGAAAACAAGAAGTAAAACTGTCATTATTTGCAGAGACACAGTACTATACATGAGCTTCCCTGGTGGCTCAGAGGTTAAAGTGTCTGCCTGCAAGGTGGGAGACCCAGGTTCAATCCCTGGATCAGGAAGATCCCCTGGAGAAGGAAATGACAACCCACTCCAGTATTCTTGCCTGGAGAATCCCATGGACAGAGGAGCCTGGTAGGTTACAGTCCACGGGATCGCAAACAGTCGGACATGACTGAGCGACTTCACTTTCACTTTCACTTAACACTATACATAGAAAATCCTGAAGACACCACCAGAAAATTACTGGAACACATGAATGAACTTGGTTAAGTTCCAGCACACTTAATTAATTAATTAAGGGCTTCCCAAGTGGCACTGGTGTAAAGAAACTACTTACCAATGCAGGAGACATAAGAGATGCAGGTTTGATCCTGGGTCAGGAAGATCTCCTGGAGGAAAGCATGGCAGTCCACTCCAGTATTCTTGTTTGAAGAATCCCATGGATAGAGGAGCCTGCAAGCTAAAGTCCATAGGGTCAGAAAGAGTCAGACACAACTGAGGTGACTTAGAACAATTAATTAATTAAAATTACAGAAATCTCTTGGGTTTCTAATAATAACAACAAACAATCAAAAAAATAAATAAATAAACTCTATAGTTGCATCAAAACAAATAAAATACCTCAGAATAAACCTAACTAAGGAGATGAAAGACCTGTACTCAGAAAACTATAACACACTGATGAAAAAATTGAAGATGACACAAACAGGTGGGAATATAATGCCATGCTCATGCATCAAAATAATATTAAAATGGTGATGCTACTCAAGGAAATCTACAGATTTAATACAATCCCTATAATATACCAGTGGAAGTTTTTATATAAAACTGAAACAAATGATTTGAAAATTTTCTTGGACACACAAAAGATCCTGGAAGGCTAAAACAATCTATAAAAACAACAAAACAGTTTAAGTGTCATGCTCCATGACTTCAGACTATACTACAGAGTTACATTAATTAAAATAGTATGGTACTGGCACAAAAACGGACATATGGATCAGTGTAACAGACAGCCCAGGAGTAAACCTTATGGTAAATTAAATATGACAAAGAAATTGAGAATATACAATGGATATAAGACACTCTCTTAAACGTTGTGGGAAAACTGGACAGATACTTGCAAAATAGTCAAACTGGACTATTTTCTTAAGCCATATACAAAAATAAACAAAAAAATGTATTAAAAATTAGATGTAAGACCTCAAACCATAAAACTTCTAACAGAAAACATAGGCAGTACACTCTTTTACATCAGTCTTAGCAGTGTTTTGGGGGGATGTTTCTTCTCAGGAGAAAAAATAAACAAATGGGATTACATCAAACTAAAAAACTTTATCACACTGAAGGAACTATCAACAAAGCAAAAAAAAAAAAAGCTACCTACTAAATAGCATAAGGTATTTGCAAATGATATATCTGATAAAGGGTTAATATTCACAGTACAAAGAACACATACAACTCAACAACAAAAAGCAAACCCTGATTTTAAAAAGGGCAGAGGATTTGAAGGCACATGAAAACATGATCTGCATCACTTTCTACATCAGGAAAATGCAAATCAAAAGCACTCACAACAGTCAGAGGTAAACCCATGCACCTCTGGTCACCTAATCGACAACGGAGTCAAGAATATACAATGGAGAAGAAACAGTGTAATAAGTGGTTCTCAGAAAACTGGACAGCTACATTTCTTTGGATGTTTCTCCCAAGAAGGCATGCTGCTGCTGCTGTTGCTAAGTCACTTCAGTTGTGCCTGACTCTGTGCAACCCCATAGACAGCAGCCCACCAGGGTCCACCGTCCCTGGGATTCTCCAGGCAAGAACACTGGAGTGGGTCCAAAGAAGGCATGCTGCTGCTGCTGCTGCTGCTAAGTCACTTCAGTCATGTCCGACTTTGTGTGATCCCATAGACGGCAGCTCACCAGGCTCTTCCATCCCTGGGATTCTCCAGGCAAGAACACTAGAGTGGGTTGCCATTTCCTTCTCCAATGCATGAAAGTGAAAAGTGAAAGTGAAGTCGCTCAGTTGTGTCCGACTGTTTGCGACCCCATGGACTGCAGCCCACCAGGCTCCTCCATCCATGGGATTTTCCAGGTAAGAGTACTAGAGTGGGGTGCCATTGAAAGAAGGCATAGATATGGCTAAAAAGCATGTGAAAAGATGCTCAATATCACTAATAATTTAAAATATTAGAGAAAGGCTAATCAAATACGGAAATGCAAATCAAAACTATAATAAGGTATCACCTTACACGAGTCCTCTTGTGGCTCAGATGGTAAATA
Organism: Capricornis sumatraensis; assembly: GCF_032405125.1. Lineage (NCBI taxonomy): Eukaryota > Metazoa > Chordata > Mammalia > Artiodactyla > Bovidae > Capricornis > Capricornis sumatraensis. Next base: position 34,583,733 of record NC_091085.1, on the reverse strand, counting down.
ATTTTCCTGCAATGCAGAAAATGCAGACTTGACCCCTGGGTTGGGAAGATACCCTGGATAAGGGATTCCAGTATTCTTGTCTGGAGAATTCCATGGACAGAGTACCTTGGTGTGCTACAGTCCATGGATCACAAAGAGTCAGACATGACTGAGTGACTGACACTTTCACTAACAATTTACACCAGTAAGAATGCCCATCATCAAAAAAATCTACAAACAATAAATGCTGGAGAGGGTGTGGAGAAAAGGAAACCTTCCTACACTGTTGTTGAGACTGTAATTTGGTATAACTATGAAGAACAGTATGGATTTTCCTTAAAAAAAAACTAAAAATAGGATTGCCTTATGGATTGGGCAGTCCTTCTCTTGGGCGTATACCAGAGAAAACAATAATTCCAAAAGGTATGTGCATTCCAATGTTCATTGAAGAACTATTTACAATAGGCCATGGAAAAAACCTAAATGTCCTTTGACGCAGTAATGAATAAAGAAGATGTGATACATATATACAATGGAATATTGCTCAGCCATAAATATAATGAAATAATGCCATTTATAACAACATAAATGGACCCAGAGATTGTCATACTGAATGGAGTAAGTCAGACAGAGAAAGACAAATATCATATAATATGGCTTATATGTGGAATCTAAAAAAAAAAAAAAAAGATTCTAATGAATTTATTTATAAAACAGAAATAGAGACACATATATTGAAAACAAACTTAGGGTTACCAACGGGAAATGGAGAGAAGGATGAGTTGAGAGATTAAGACTGACAAATACACACTACTGTATATAAAATAGATAACTAATGAAGACCTAGTTTATAGCACAGAGAATGAGACTCAATGATCTGTAATGTTATTTATGGGAAAAGAATCTAAAAAAGAGTGAATATATGTATTTGTATAACTGCTTCAGTTTTCTGTACAGCAGAAACTAACACAACATTGTAAATCAAGATTACTCCAATAAAAATTAATTTTTAAAAATAATGACCATTGTCAAAAAGAACACACATATTGAGTTTTAGAGATGTAGAGAAAGGAAATTCTCATGCTGTGTTGGTGGAAATGTAAACTGGTGCTGCCCCTAGGGTTAACAGTATGGGGATTCCTCAAAATATTAAGAATACCGTATAATCCAACAATTTCAGTTCTGGGTATTTATTCAAATATGAAAACACTAATTTGGAAATATATATTCAGTCCAGTATTCATTGTAGCATTTTTTTTTCAATAGCCAAGATATGGAAGCACCCTCAGTGTCCATCAATAGATGAACGCATAAAGTTATGATATGCATATACAAATATGGGACTCCAGGTGGCACAGTGGTAAAGATTTCGCCTGACAGTACAGGAGATGCAAGAGACACAGGTTCAATCCCTGGGTTGGGAAGATCTCCTAGAGTAGAAAAGACAACCCACTCCAGTATTCTTGCCTGGAAAATCACATGGCCAGGGGAGAGTGGAGGGCTACAGCCCAAGGGATTACACAGAGTCAGAAATGCTTGAGCACAACTGTCTGTGACAAGGGAATATTAGAGAAAAAAGAATGAAATATTTTCATCTGTTACAACATGGATGTGGGGGTTTTGTTTGTTTGTTTTCATTCACCTATCCTCTTACTATTTCTAATATAGACATATAAAATGATGTTAGGAATATCACGGTGTAAAATTAGACTGGTTTGAGTATTACTTCTTGTATTTTTGGCTATTCCTGGTCAGAATCTTCACAGTTACAATGGCTATACAATATTATGAGGACTATAGTTTCAGTTACCCAGATGACACCACCCTTATGGCAGAAAGTGAAGGAAGAACTAAAGAGCTTCTTGATGAAAGTGAAATAGGAGAGTGAAATAGCTGGCTTAAACTCAACATTCAGAAAACTAAGATCAGGGCATCTGATCCCATCACTTCATGGCAAACAGATGGGGAAACAATGGAAACAGTGAGAGACTTTGTTTTGGGGGGCTCCAAAATCACTGCAGAAGGTGACTGCAGCCATGGAATTAAAAAGTGCTTGCTCCTTGAAAGAAAAGCCATGACCAACCTAGACATCATATTAAAAAGAAGAGACATTACTTTGCCAACAAAGGTCTGTCTAGTCAAGGCTATGGTTTTTCCAGTAGCCATTCATGGACGTGAGAGTTGGACTATAAAGAAAGCTGAATGCTGAAGAATTGATGCTTTTGAATTGTGGTGTTGGAGAAGGCTCTTGGGAGTCCCTTGGACTACAAGGAGATCCAACCAGTGTATCCTAAAGGAAATCTCTCCTGAATATATATTGGAAAGACTGATACTGAAACTGAAACTCCAATACTTTGGCCACCTCATGCAAAGAGTTGACTCATTGGAAAAGACCCTGATGCTGGGAGGGATTGGGGGCAGGAGAAGGGGACGACAGAGGATGAGATGGTTGGATGGCATCACCGACTCAATGGACATGACTGAGTAGTCTGGGAGTTGGTGATGGACAGGGAAGCCTGGAGTGCTGCAATCCATGGAGTCACAAAGGATCGGACAGGACTGAGCGACTGAACTGAACCGATAGCCTTAGTTATTTTATTTTTATTTTTTTCTTTTACATTATCGTTTGCTATAGGATATTTAACACAGTTCTCTGTGCTATACAGTAGGACCTTGTTGTTTATCTATTTTATATATACTAGTTTGTGTCTACTAATCCCAAATTCCTAACATCCCTTTTTCATCCTCTTTCCCCTGTGGTTACTATAAGTTTGTTTTCTATGTTAGCCTTAATTATTTTAACAGTTCACCCTTAGGACCCTGATATATCTGTAAGAATGCCCCTCAACTCTATAACAACAAAAGCAACAAAAATCTAAAATATACAATTAAAAACATAAATATACTTTTCACCTTTGTGGGGTATTCAAGGTCTGGAATTTAGCTCATCTTATGAGGATGAATTCTAAATCTCTAAATAGGCCTATAGGTTGATCTATAGTTATCTATATTCTAAGTTGATTTTGTTAATATCATTGCTGCTATTTATTGTAATCAGGAATTTAGAAAAAAAACACATATACAATCTGTTAATTTGCCCTAAAATCCTACCTTTGACTTCCAAACACTCTATTGCTCTCATATTTTTTTATTTTTGTTTATGGTAGCTTATATTTTCACAGTTATCGTCACTGTCCACTCAAACCTAACCTGTCTCTGGATGTGCAATAATTATTATTTTTCTGCCTTAGGAACGTACTTTTAATATCTTTCTTCTTGCTTGATTTGTGCCCTAGATAATTTTGTATGGCCCTATATCTTTGGATAAATTCTTTGTGCTGATGACACCCTTATTTTATTGTAAGATCTTAGTGTTCTAATGAAACTATGAATCTACCTACCTACTTATTTAGATTTTTACTAAGTATATCAATTAATAAGATAAAGCAGAGCATTTGATTCCCCTCTCAGAGCTGCTTCACCATCTCAATAAATGTCACTACTATCCCTGCTTGCTCAAGAGAAAGTGATTTTTTTTTTTTTTAATTAATTTAATGGCTACCCACTCCAGTACTCTTGCCTGGAGAATTCCATGGACAGAGGAGACTGGTGGGCTACAGTTGCAAAGAGTCAGATATGACTGACAGACTAACACTTTCATTTTCACTTTTCTTAGTTGATTTACTAAGTGTTAGTTTCTGTTTTACAACAAAGTGAATCAGTTATACGTATACACATGTCCACTCTTTTTTAGATTTTTTTCCCACATAGGTCATTACAGAGTATTGAGTAGAGTTCCCTGTGGTATACAGTATATTCTGATTAGTTATCTATTTTTAAGATTTATTATTGATTCATCCTCTTTATTGCATGCTACATCCTATATATATCAGCATATCCTCTTGGGTTCACTAATAATCTAGTTAACCTGTCATCACCTCAGACCTGTCTCCCTGATTCATGCCACTATAGTCTCTGACCTGCTGCTGCTAAGTCACTTCAGTCATGTCCGACTTTGTGCGACCCCATACATGGCAGCCCACCAGGCTCCCCCATCCCTGGGATTCTCCAGGCAAGAACACTGGAGTGGGTTGCCATTTCCTTCTCCAATGCATGAAAGTGAAAAGTGAAAGTGAAGTCGCTCAGTTGTGTCTGACTGTTTGCGAGCCCATGGACTGCAGCCCGCCAGGCTCCTCCGTCCATGGGATTTTCCAGGCAAGACCTAGAGTATAATAATAGCCTCCCTTTTGGAATGCCCTCTTCCACACTGCTCTCATTTAGTGATTTGTTAGCACAGTAGTCCACGTGATACTTTACAAATTTAAATCATAGCATATCACACCTTTGTTTACAACTCTGAAATGGACTCTGATCCCTCAAAGTCAAAAGACGAGTGTCTAACATAGCCCATTGGGCCTATAGGATCTGGCTTCCATGTACTTCTCCAATATTTTCCTCACTCTCTTTCATTTAGCTCTGCTCTCCCTCCTCGTCTTCCTCTTTCCTTTTCAAAGCATTTGTTGTTGCTGATTTTCCTGCTAGCAACATTGTTCCCAGTAATGCTTACATGACATTTCACCCTCCCTAGTTTCATTTTTGATTAGTGGACGCAAACTCAGAGAAGCCTTCCCTGACTATTCAATGTAAAATATGGACTTTCACTTTTACCTACAGTGAATTTATATATGATCTGACTTCCTTTTAAGAATTTAAACACTATAAGGGCAGAGGTTTTACAGTTTTGCTTTTTCATTTCAGCACCAGAGACAATGCCTAGAACCACAAAGTTATATTGCAATTATTTGGTAAAGATAAGAAAACATTACATTTAACTTAATTAGTTAAATAGGTTATAGGATTTTCTGTAGTATTCCTAGTAATATGTAAATCTAGTTTAATTTTATTCAAAGTTTCTTTTTGACTTGAAAATATGTCTCTTGAGTAGAATTATCCAACAGAAGGGAGTACTATGAGCAAAAATACTCATTTTCCATAGTGGAAATGTACTGCATTTTGAATAATTGCGTATTTTAAGAATTGATATGACAGTGTGTTCATTCATAGGTGAACTGATAAAATTGTGGGTCTAAAATTACAAAGTTGATGAGTAGACTTAATTCTCTATTAAGGGTCAAGCTTGAATATCAAATTATCTTCCAAGCACTAGGGAATTGAATTTTAAAATAGAAAATAAGTAAAGATAGTTCTTTCAGTGTAGTTACACAAAAAGCTAATGTAATATATTTCAATATTCATATATATAGTTTTAAGCTTAAAACTGTCTTTAATTAAATCACAGCAGAATTAAAAAGTCTGATCAGAAAAATAATTCACTTTATTCATCAGTATAAAAAGAGCTGGTGAATATGTCTCTGATATGGAAAAAATATTACTTTAGAGGAAATAGTCATAATAAGAGATTGTATTAGAACTTGCAGTTTTGGAATACTTTTTCAACTTAGCTCTAATTCAATACAACTTCAAATTCTTAACTATATTATATTGATACTTTCAGTCATTTAATTAAATAACAAGTGCAGAAAATTGTATTTAATGTCTCAAATCAATGAATGTTGAATGCTCCCAAAGTACAAACATCCATAATTTCAAAGCCTCTATTTATGAATAATAATAAATCAGCTTTATACAAAGAAGTTGGACATTAAAATTTTCATGATAATTGACATACTTTGTGAATATCAAATAGTGAGCTATTTTTAATTACTTAGCTGCCTTACTATGCATATTGGAAAGCTCTCAGGTTAATTTGGACAAAACTGTTTCACATAAATGTAGGTTATTAGGAAAACTGTTGCATTTTATTTTATTGTTTTTTATTCAAAGCATTCTAAAATTCAGAATCATATTAATTTGATTGTCATGACTTGTTCTCATATAATTCATACTTATGTTCCCTCATTCAAGTATAGTCTTCCTGATTTACTTGAAAACATCCAGTTTTAGTGTCATTTAACAAATTAGATAGCCAAACCTCTGTGTGACAAGATATATTTTACTGGGCAACAGAGAGAAGCACTTGGAGAAGTGTGAAGAGACAAACAAAATATTCTGCAGTAAGGAAGGAGAAAGGAATCTGAGAATTTTCAAAATAAGTCACAAATAGATATAGGACATAAATGATTAACAAGGTCTGCTTTCAGATAAAATTGTCATCTGTGTCTCTTGCTGCAATATATGAAAGGTAGTACAGCCGTCCTTTGGAATCTGCAAGGGTTTAGTTCCAGGATCCTAACTGACTTTGGACACCAAATTCCAAGAATACTTAAGTACATTATGTAAAATGGCATCATATTTGCATGTACTTACACATGCATCTGCTCAGTCACTCAGTATTATCTGACTGTTTGTGATCCCATGGACCATAGCCTGGCAGGCTCCCTCGTCCCTGGGATTCTCCAGGCAAGAACACTGGAGTGGGTTGCTGTTTCCTTCTCCAATGCATGAAGTTGAAAAGTGAAAGTGAAGTCACTCAGTCATGTCCGAATCTTAGCGACCCCATGGACTGCAGCGTACCAGGCTCCTCTGTCCATGGGATTTTCCAGGCAACAGTACTGGAGTGGGGTGCCATTGCCTTCTCCACCTGTCTCATAAAGTTATTATTATTTAATATTGTAAGTTAGTATAAAATATCTGAGAAAAGTACCTAGTATGTAGTATGTTCCTAATAGTTATCTACAAATGGTATATACTGTTTCTAACATTTATTTCGAGTAAATATTTTCATTTTAAAAATGTCAAGTTTGCAATCACCATGCTTTTTCTTGGCCATTCATATTTTCTATTTTTTTATATTCCTAAGAATTATCCTTCAAGTACAGTTGCATAAGGAGTCCAGATTGGATTCCCAAGGGTGGTACTCACTTGTGTACTGTTTTCTCTGAAATCTCCTCTCTTTTTGGAAAATCTTGGTTACTTTCATAAGGGGGAGGACCCAATAACAAAAATCATGATACAGTATTTACTAAACATTGTATGGTCATGTGACTGTGCCAACACTTGCATGAGTCCTTTCCAGTTACCCATGCCCGAGTCTGAATGTGTGAAATCCAAGGGACTTTATGTAGACAAAGTTCACTGGATCAAGGAATATATAAGAAAAAGACCCTAAATAAAAATACATGCTATTTCCTCCAACAATGAACTATAACATAGAACTTGTTTATATTCAGTTAAGTGTAAAATATATATTCCAAAGTTTATATCGTAGTCAAGTTGCCACCTACTTTAATCCTTTTTAGAAATTCTATATTTTAGGTACTGGTTAGATTCACTGGGCTTCCCAAATAACACTAGTGGTAAAGAACTCGCTTGCCAATGCAGGAGACGTAAAGTGATGCAGGCTTGATCCCTGGGTTAGGAAGATCCTCTGGAGGAGGACATGGTAACCCACTCCAGTATTCTTGTCTGGTGAATTCCTTGGATAGAGGAGCCTGGCAGACTATGGTCCATGGGGTTGCAAACAGTCGAACATGACTGAAATGACTTAACACACCCCCTCCACACACACACACACACACACTCTGGCTTCATTAAGAGTTCTTTCCCAGGTTTCAGATATATTCTTTCTAGTTAGTTTTTGATTATTCATTTTTTCCCATCATTTATTTATTTATTCATTCATTCATTTATTTATTTATTTTAGTGTTGCTCTGACTAAATTTATTACATAATTCATATCACTTCATTTTTTTCAACTTTACAATATTGTATTGGTTTTGCCATACATCAACATGAATCTGCCACGGATGTACACGTGTTTCCCATCCTGAAGCCCCCTCCCACCTCCCTCACCGTACCATCCCTCTGATTAAATGCATGTTTTCTCAGACCTGTGTGCTCTGTATTGTTCTAGATTTGGCTTGCATCTCAAAGGGAAAATTCAGAAGATTTTTTTTTACATTTTTCTGCATATATCTCTGATTACTTTAATGTATATGATCTTCCAGTAGCTTCATGTGACTCAGCATTGCTGCACTGTTATTTTGCATTGAGTCAAATTAATCACACATGAACAACTTTTAAAAACTATGCCTCAAGAGATGTCAAACTATTAAATATTTTTCTGTTATAAGAATTGAGAATTGTTCACTGCAGAGAATAAAGTACCACTTTTGCATATATTACACAAACATTTTATGCTTCTTGAAACCACAATAAATTTTCTTGCTGATTACTTGTATAATCTGAGGATCTCCTGCTGTTTTATAGAGAGTCTTATTAATTTCATTCAAGTAGTAAAATTAGCACCTGTAGAGAACTCTTTAAAATTTCTTAACTTTTATCATATTAGGAATAACCTACTTCATTTATCATAGAACTGTTGCTTTTCTCTGTATTCCTATCTATTTAGCTTTGGTGCTTTTTGCATTCAAATTTTTGAAAAAGAAAACAACATTGGATACAGAATAATATAGTAAAATACCTTAGCATTCCACTCAATCAGATTTAAATAAATCAGGGTCTGAATTTAGCTAAACATCCTAGACTTATGTAGAATAATATTTACCTTTCATTTGAAGGGTAGAAGTTTGCATACAACTTAACACATTATTATGGAATGATTTACTGAAGAGTATGATGCTGGCCTGAGCATGTTAATCAGCTCTCTTTTTGCCACCATGTGAAAGAAACTGAGATACCTTAAAACATGTATTCAGCATTTCTTTTAAAAGTACTTCAGAGTCGGTGCTTTTATAATTTGTCAGGCTGAACACATATTTGAAATGGTCCAAACTACTCTCTGCAACTTTTTTGTTCCATATCGGGTGCTACTCCAACATAGGGGGAGCTGAAGCAAAGGCATGAGGATGTGTTCTTGGTGCAGTATGAGTCATTGGGAAATGTTGAAGGAAGGTTCAGAAATAAATTGATTTGGGTGAAGAAGGGTTTGCATGGTAGATAAAGAAGACAACATACTTCCTACTAAATTGTTATTGCTAGACCATGTGCTGGGCGACTTCTAGAAAGTTTCTCATTGATCCTGAGTATCATGGGGTCAGTCTAAGGAACATTCCTTAGTTGATTCTGCTTGTCTTCTTCAAAGGCAGTATTCTAACATAAGGTAGCCTGGACCTTGAGGTCTTGTTTTTTCTCATTCAACAGCACATTGTTTTCTAGAGAAATAAGAAATCACCTCTGGGAAAACTGCTAGGGTGTTATATTTTTTGTTGCCTCCCAAATAAAGAGATGGGTTGTTTTCTTGTCTTTCTTTCCTCTTCTTTTATTCTCTGCACCCTTTTGTATTTTTGCTTTGCTCATAGTTTTTAATCCAGTTTCAAACTCCCTCATTTCTTTATGAGGAAGTAGAGAAGTAATCTGCACAGACTATGCCCAAAATTTTAAAGTTGAGAAATATGCAATAAAGCACAGTATCTGGAATCAGAACACCTATGTTCAAATTCTAGCCAGCCTTAATACTTACTACCTTCACGAACTAGGTTAAAGTATATCACCTTGAAAAAACAAAATTATTTTTAAGACAAGACAAGAGAAAAAATTAACATAAAATGTTCTGTGCTGTTTGAGCCAGTACAAACTCCCTCTCTTTTATTATGCATCAGGTATCTGCATCATACATTAACATATCTCCTTAGAGAACATGGGAATTCCCTCCTCACCCCCACCCCCTCCCACACACAAATTCCTCCTGGAGCCAGCAAAATAACTCTTTAGGTGATAGCATCCCTTTCTCAATCCTGTAAGGGATTGCTTTGTTGGACTATGTAAACTGTCAGTATGTTACTCTGATGTATAACTTTCTGTCTCAAGAACATATAACTGTGCTTTGACCTCTGATGGATGGAACAGTCCTCAGAGCTTTCTGAAAGACTTTCTCCTGGGTTATAATCATCAGATTGGCTCATATAAAATTTTCCACCTCTTTCTTAAATTGACTTCAATTAATTTTTTTCATTGACAGCCTCTTCACATATTACTGAAGTTTGGGGAGGTGCAAACATACAATTGGTGACTCAAGAGTAAACACGTCAGAGAAATAAGAGTGCTAGAGTGAATAAAGGGTTTCTCAGGTGGTGCTTGTGGTGAAGTATCCACCTGCCAATGGAGGAGGCTTCAGAAGATGTGGGTTCAATCCCTGGGTTGGGAAGGTCCCCTGGAGGAAGAAATGGCAACCCACCCCAGTATTCTTGCCTATGGGCTGAGGAGCCTGGAGGGCTGCAGCCCATAGTGTTGCCAAAAGTTGGACACAACTGACATCTGTTTCCACCTCCCATGTTCGGCTACTTTCACTCACACTGAGCACACAAACAGTGTGAGTGAAAGTAGCCTGATAATGGGAGGTGGAAACTTATGGCACTTCTCCATATATATACTGCTAAGAGGTTGAGCAATATGACATTGGGGATATAATCCATTACATTTAGTGACATGGTATCCTTAGATATCTGACATCTGTTTATTGTCTATCTCCCTAATAAAGTTTAAGCTCCCACTGAGAAGATTAGAAGAGTTGGGATTTAGCATGCAGATAAAGGAACTGGCCTAAAGGCCTAAAGGAACAGGAGGAATGACATCTCCTTCACTTCACCTAGAGAAATGGCTGTTAGTTGAATGTATATTATAGTAGTTTTATGACTTCTGTCTTTTAGAGTAGAGAAGAGTTGAAAAGGGAGCACTTTAAAAGAGTGGAAAAGGTTTGAAATTCTGATTTTTCTCAATCAGAAAATGAGATAAGTATTAAAGTAATAAGATAACAATAGTAGTGACTAAAGATCGGTCCAGACTAGTAGCTGTGATGAAGGATCAGTGGTGGTTCTCATATTTTGCACATGAATGTTCGGTAGTAGTAATCATCTGTCTAATTGCTGACCAAGAGAAGTTGAAGTGTTTCCTTCATTCAGGGGTAACTGGTTTGTGTGATTAAGGTTAACTTGGGAAAAAATAGGGTCTAATTAGATAAATTCAATAAAATTGTCAGTCTTATGTTTTCCTCTACTAATTATTTGTTTCAAGATAATATTGTTTCCCATAGTATAAATTTATATTTTATTTAAGCTATAAGTTGCACTAGGCATTTCTGCAGAGCAGTTTTTTTTTTTTTTTTTTTTTTAGCAACTGTTGCTGTGTAATAAAATATCCTTACAGCTTAGTAGCATAAAATAATTATTTTATAATGTACCTGAACTTTGTGGGTTAGGAATTCAACCAGGGAACTCTAAAAGAAAAATTGCACTCAACACTTGTTAAAAGTGGCAAGAAAGACTTTACAAAAGATGAGTACAATAGGAGTTAAAATTGTTGCAATAAGCAAGAGAGATTAAACTCAGTTACACTGAAACAAAGTGCAGGAGGATTTCTAAATGCTGGGCTGAGCCAATGGGAAGTGTAAAAGGACACGGACGTGGGTGATTAGGCTTGTCTGTATTTGCTGGTTGTAATTTGTTGATTAGGCCCTTACCCTCCCACAAAGAATCAGAGATAGGGGTAATATAGGCTTCAATAATATCATTTCAAAAGGATAGCTCCCAGGTCTTTTATAAAGACATTTTTGAGTTATTGATGATTTGGTTCTCAAAGAGGCAGAGAAATAATTTATAATTGACAGCTTTCTAAAGTAAATGCTTTTAAGAAGAGTGAGGTCAGGGACCTGTAGTCAGAAGCCGGTCTAAAGTTTAGTCTTACTTAGGTTCTTTAACTGTCTTCTTGGTCAGCAAGGAGATGAGCACAATTACTTGGTTTTTCAGAAATCATGTGATTTTAAGTATTCAGACATAAGCATGCATTGATAACTGCTTTGGGCAAAGCAGAAAACTAGGCGATAAACACATATGAGTAGTAATCAGTTGACAGAAACCCCATTTCTCTTTGAGATATGTATAATCTATGCCATAATGGACATTGTCTTCTAAAAATTTGTATAATGATAAAGTTCATAGTAATTCTTTTTCAGTTGTGCAGGTTTTATATACGATGCATTATACTGTAGAAGGATCCAACTTTTGGATTCTAACAAACATTTCTTTATTAGAAGACATATGAGAAAGTAATATATGGTATATACCCTACAATCATAACAATTAAGATTTAATATATTTTGATAACAAATTTTCACATATTTGTTAAATGTTCTAAATTTCAAGGCAGTAACAGTTTCAGATTTTCACAAATGTCAGTTAGACTAGCCTTAATAATAATAATACATATATATAGGAGTTTAAATTTATGCCTATTATAATCAGATTTATGGTTAGCTTTTGAGTCAGATTAGATTTAGCTACACATTTTCCAGTCTCCTATGCAATTATAATGCAAAGAGTGAATTATTGCACAGCATAAATGAGCTGAAAACTTGATCATATTCCCTGGTTCTGTGGTGTCATGGTGCAGTGGATGCTTGTAATTACTTTTGAGGAAAGTCAGTGATTTGGCAATGCTCAAACCAGAAGTTATGATAGAAAGAACTACTAATGGAAACTTAAAATTTTTGTGGATAATTAATATCCTTTTTGTTGTTCAATTTGTTGTATTTTCAGTTTTGCTTTGGTCTGGATAACCTAATGAGCCGCATGTTTTGCTACTGTTGGCAAAAACAGAGTTCAGATGTAGAACTTTGAAAGCTCAAAATGAGAAAAATAACAACTTTACATATGATTAAAATATTTTTGAGTAGAGGCTCTCTCCAGAAAATCTCAAGGATGTGAGAGTCCATGAAATTGTCACCAAGGGGGAGAAAATAAATCTTGGTAATTTATCAAGGCTAGACATTATCTTTCTAGTTATTTTGCAAGATGATCATTTTTAATTCCAGATTAAGTCTGAACATTGAGTAGACTATCATTTTGTAGAATGAAAAGCTGCATGGGACTCACGATATTTGTGTATGTGAAATAATCTTAGTGAATTGGCATTTCAATTATTTGACCATTATCACAAATGTCAGAATTATCTTATTTCCAAGTAAATAATAACAAAAATATCCAGGTAGCAGTATAATTATGCATATGAATGTATGTATAATCTTTCTTTCTATACACAATATAAATGAATATTTTACTTGTTAATTCCTGTGAAAATTGATATCACATTATCTCTCTAGTGATATATAGTATAATTTTACCTTTTTGGTGACAATTGAAGTGGTAGGAAAGAGGGAACTATGAAGCTCATTTTAAAATACCTAAACTTGGCTATGGGAAGTAGCATCAGAGATGTTACCTTAATAATTGACTAGTTTTCTACTTCCATTGCTTGCACATTCAAAAACTATGAATCACTAAAGCAGAATCTGTGTACACAAGGTAGACTAAATATTCACTGGATTTAAAGCAAAACACAAACTAGAAAATCTTAGATATCAAAATAGGTCATTGAGACTAGAATCCAGAATAACTGTACATTGAAATAATTAGCTGTCTGATGCTCATTGTTAACTTAATGCTGTTTTGTAACATATTTACTTTTAAATGCACTGATAACAAAATTATGTCTTTTAAGTAATCTGGATTCCTTTTGTCTGTTCTTTCTTTGTTCTCCTCCTACTCCCCACTATCTTCCTTCACCTTCTTCCCTTCCCTTTCTTAAATGTGCCTCAGAAATTATGCACTTTATTTTGCTTTAACTGGGTCTCAGACCGTCTCCTGAAGACCTTCTGGAGGTTCTCAAATTGTGATCTTCTCTGGAGTGAACTAATCTTCCATCTATTGGGAGTTATAATCCTGGGCCTCCCTGGTGGCTCAGATGGTAAAGAATCCACCTGCAACGTGGGAGACCTGGGTTTGATCCCTGTGTTGGGAAGATCCCCTGGAGGAGGGCATGGCAACTTACTCCAGTATTCTTGCCTGGAAAATCCCATGGACAGAGGAGCCTGGTGGGCTATAGTCCTATGTGGTTGCAAGATGTCAGACACGACTGACCAACTAAGCATAGCACATAGTCCTGTAAAGAGCTCAGAGAGCTCTGTGTATCCCTGGAGGCAGAACCAGGACCCTACCCCAAGGCTGCACTATTGTTTCTTGGCCGCTCCTCTTGTCTACACATTCACTCCCCTCTCTGGTTAACAAGTTTGAAAGGCTTCCGTTACTAGGAGCCCCACAGGATCCTGCTTTGTTTCAGAACTCAGGCAGTGTCTGGGATCAATATCTCAGGCAATGTTAGAAATCAGAGGTGGGTTTTGATTTTTAATGGCATGTGACACAAGAATGCCCACATATTCCCTGACAGATATACACTGCTGGTAAGGACTCTTGAGGGAGATATGGGGATCAAAGAGAAGACAAATGGAAACAAGATACTGTTTTACTATTTTTGAGGTATCAGTATTTTTGTGCGAAGAAATCAGTGTACAGTTTTTCAAAGTTAAGTTGGGTATGAGGACTTTAACCATAAAAAGTCACACTCTAAACTTTTTTCTTCCAGTTCTATTGAGATATAATTGACATACAACACTGTTTATTTAAAATATATAGCACGATATATTGACATACATATATTATTGCCAGATAATTACAATAAACTTCGTTAACATCCAACACCTCATACAGTTACAGGTTTTTTCTTTATGATGAGGACTTATAGGATCTTTTCTTTTAGCAACTTTCAAGTATAGCGTACAGTATTGTTAACTATAGTCATTTTGTTGTACATTACATTCCCAGTACTTATATACTTTGTAATTTGAAGTTTGTATCTTTTGTCCACCTTCATCTTATTCCCCCACCCTTCACCTTTGTCTCTGGCAATTGCCAATCTGATCTCTTATTCCTAAACTTGTATTGTAGATATTAGTATCTGAATCTGTCTTTATTTAGCTTGTCACTGAACGTCATGTATAAAATAAATTGGAAACCAAGTGTAGAGTTGAAGTGACATAAGTGAATAAAATATATGAAATTGGGTTCAAAGAAGATTTACTAGTTATACAGTTAGTTTTCCATATGATATCCCTTATTGTAAGCTTCATTGCAATTTTTACTTTAGTTTTCACATCTACTTAAAAAGAGGAAGACACACCATGAAAACTAAGGGAGGAAGCATTGTTTTAAATGGAAATTCAACTGGTATTGAGCATATTTTCATTTTAATTTCACCATTAATTATTTTTGGATATACAAAGTTGTTAGATCTAAACCATGAGCAGTTGAGCATACTACAGTGTTGAAATTGTAAGTGGCAAGGAGAAAAATGATGAAAGAAGAAATTCAACAGCAACAACAAAAAGTAGATAGAAAGAGGAAGGGAGGAGCAGAGAAAAGTTGTGTTAATAATCCTGGCATTTTCCTTGGTTGTGGAAATAAATCAAATGATCATTATTTGCTGAATTAAAATCGTTCTGAAGAAATACATGCTTTTTTCCTTTTTTTTTTTCTGAGATGGTAACTGTTTTATGCCATGCTAAATTTGGAAATGTTTAATTATAATGATAAGATACCATTGCATAAATTGTTAATATAACATTTCCAAAATATCTTTTTTCTGAGATTATTGTATTTGTTTTATTAAAACATAATGAAACATTGATTAGTAGGCATTTTTGAGATTTTACAGAGAAACTCAATGGTGAATCCAAGGAATCTAGAGACAAAGGAAGAACAAGCACCTTCGCATTCTTTCACTAGCGCAGCTGCTGTTATATCTCATTGCTTTCTTAGTAGTTGTCCATCTAATATTCTCACAGAACTTGGTGAAATTTTAAGAAATATGCACCAATGAATGTTTAAAGCAAGTTGCTTAAAAGCTACAAAAATATTCTTAAATATATTTTGAGTCAACAGCAATTGACTATAATGTCTTCTTTGCTATTTATATGAATTCTTTCCAAAATAATTGTGGAATTTTGAATAATAAGTATACACATTAACAAAGAGTTTTAGTTACCCTAGTCTTCATGAAGTTTCTGTAGGCTTTAGCGGTAAGTTAATAGAATCGATCCATTGCTGGAGTTTATGTCTTTTGTACTACCGCATTTGTGTGTGCTTGTGTTGACCTATGTATGTGTGTTGGGTTATGTAAATCACAGTTGCCCCTGGGAATGAGTGGAACTGTTCCTCAAAGTGTTTTTGCATTCTTTGTCCTTATAATAGGAAGACATTGATTGCATATTAAAATTGGGTAGTTATAAAAGTAAAAACTAAGATAAAAAATCAAGCCAGAAAAATATTCTTCTTCATAATAATTTAAACATAATTTGTTAAAAAGTTAAAGAAAGAGTTGGCACAGAGGTTTTAAATTTCAGTCATTATAACTCATTCCTGATATGAATCATTTTCTAAAATTAATTTATTAATTACAGCAGTTAAGTGTAATTATTCTACCTATTCAAAATTTTTAGTATTACTTTTTAACACCAAGATAAATTCAGCAGAGGATAATTACCATAACAATAATTCAGCACACATTTTCTGACCTGCTTGGTATTACAGTATGTTCTCCAGAGTACTGGCTTCAACATTAATCAGTCATTCAGGAACTTACCTCCCTATTCAGTCAGGCCTTCTAGAAGCAATTTAAAGGAGATATATATATATATATATATATATATATATATATATATATATATTTTTTATTTTCCCCCCTCCAAGAGGAATTGTCAGAGGAGATGTCCTTGTACTGATTTCTATTTTGGTTTTAATAAAAGGTGTTAAATAAGTTAAAGGAAAATGTAGGAAAACAAAAGAAAAAAAAAAGGTTAGCAAATAATCTCTGGTACCAACATACACACACAGAAAATAAAATTGAAACATTTATGTTAGAAAAGAGACTCAGAAATTGTGTGTCTTTCTGAGCCAGAAGTCTCAAGTCAAAGGTGAATGCCTTTATCACACACCTTTACCCCCAAAATGTCAGCACATCACGAAAGAATATCACATCCAGTTAGCACTGCACTGGGCACCCTGTTAACACATTCAGTGATCCATGAACAGATAACTAGAAAAGTACAGCATAGTTATGCCTGCCATGTGACCAGAGGCTTTATCTCTTCATAATTACATATCTGAGTTTGTAGAAAGTTTAGCACGATACTTCAAAATCACTTTTACGTATTTCACCTCTGCCCCAATTGTATTTTGAATAAAAAGGGATTACGCTAGCTGTGTTTCAGAGGCAGTTTAAATTAATATATATTTATATTACATAAATGGAATTCTAGAGAGAGCATTTTTAAACAGGCATGAGTTCCATGAAACTGTTAGTGTCCAAATACGTCTTTAAATGCAGATTATTTTACAGGATCGTACGTATACACTGTAAGATAAGCTTACATCTGTCATTTTTATAGATAATTTCTTTTTTCCTATCATATTATAAAGAAGTGTAATGACTGATAAAGACAAATAGAAATTGTTGACTTTTCTATTTGTTTAACAACTGAGTTAAAGATTAATATTGGTTATGGCATAAATGATTTTTCTTTTCTACTTACTTCAAAGTCAACAAGAAAAATAAGGGCACTGCATGCCTGGTTATGCACAGCTCTTTTAATCCATCTCCCTGGGTACCAGATTACACTGTATGAAATAGATTCATAGCATGCACTAAATTTTAACAACCTCTGTTCAGACACACATGTCCCAAGCCATTCTTTATAGTGCATTCTGACTACTTCCTCACACCCAGGTTTTGCTCTTGCTTTGAACTGACTTGGATGAAAATTTGCCTTTCATGTAAAGGAAATATAAAGACTGTATGATTCCGAAGATGATTCAAGGCATTTGGCATACATGCCAAATTTGCATATTCAATATTACTAAACTGAACACACAAAATCACACGATTAGTACTAAATAGGTTTGGCATAACAATAAGTAAAACGAGACACCTGATTGATTGAAATAAGTCTCAATTTGTAATTAAATAAATACTTGACTTTTATGTAAGTGATGAATAAAAGTAAATCATTCAGAAGCTGAGTAACTCAATATCAAAAACTTTTTTTGATGGGTAATGATTTCATTTCTCTACAGAAGTAAAACTAAGCAGAATAAATATATTAAATATTAAGAAATTAAAGTTGTGATCATATTAAAATAAATTGACAGTTTAACAAGAAGGTGAATGAAAATGTCAGCACTTAACATCTCTAAAACTTTCCAGCAAGGAGCTATAATTAAATCCTGTCTAAAGTTGAGAGAAAACCAAGACAATAGATATTTAAAGTGAATATATAAATTTACAAAGAAAAACATCAGAATACCTAAGTGTCATAAGGGACAAAATTATCAGTATTAAAATAGGAAAATACTCTCAGAGATGATTATAAAAGATAAAAAGGAAAGTAATATTTTTATTAAATATCAAATTTTCATATTCAATATTACTAAACTGAACACACAAAATCACACAATTAGTACTAAATAGGTTTGCCATAACAATAAGTACAGTGTGATAATTGATCGATTGAAATGTCTCAATTTGTAATTAAATATCAAATATAGTATAATGATGCAATCATGAAGAACTGGAAACAGCCTAAATATTTATCAATAGGAAATATTAAGTCAAATTATGCTAAATCATGCTTTGAATTTGTCTGCATTTAATAAATAGATTTTTTGACCAAAATTATCAGCATCATCTACCAGCCAAGTGTATGCATGGGGGACATGTGTGGATGACTAAACCAGGCTAGCTTTCAGAGGGCAGCAGCTTCAACTGCCTTTTGACTCCACCAGAGGAGACACCCCAAAGAAGAACTGTCTCAATTCAAACCACAGAATCTTAAAAGATAATGATAAATTTTTTTTGAGCTATCAAGTTTTGTCCTGATTTGTTTTCCACCAAAAGATAATTGAAAAAAAGAACATTAAAATATTTTCATATGAATTTCTGGTATTTAATTTAAAACGACTAGACATTAAAAGAAAATGGCAACCCACTCCAGTGTTCTTGCCTAGAGAATCCCAGGGATAGGGGAGCCTGGTGGGCTGCCATCTATGGGGTTGCACAGAGTCAGACACGACTGAAGCGACAGCAGCAACAGCAGACATTAAAAACAGCACTCTGAGAAAAGCAGTCAATAGAAAAAGAATTAAAGAATACACATTATTGGAGTAAAGAAATAAAGACTTTAAAATAACTATAATTAAATATATCCAAGGCAGTACACAGCAAGATGGAAAATGTTACCAATGAATGAAAAAAACAAAAAAAAATCCAAGTAGAAATCTTAGAACTTGATGTTAATAACTGAGCATTAAGAGTAGATTGGATACAGCAAGAGGACTAGAAAATTGACATACATCAACTGATACTATCCCAGGTAAATCATAAAGAGAAAAATGGATTGCAAATATTAAATAGGAAATCAGGGACATTTGGCATCTGTCTGAAGGTTCTAACATACATTACTTGGAATCCTAGGTTGGATGGAATGACAGAATAAATATTGCAAGAGTGTGAGCAATGTTTGAAAGATATATCATGGCACTATTGTGTTTAAAACTGATGAAATAAAGTAAGCCACATAATTCAGGAGTATGTTCACGAACAGATACATATTTAGAAATATTCACCATTAACAGCCTATATACAAACTCATGTACATAGTAACACACATGAGTGCAAATACATAGCTAGGCACATATAGCTTTTTCAAAACTCAGAAAAAAGTTACAGGTAAAAATCTTAAAAACAGATAAGAAAACAGATCTCTAAGCTTCAAAGGATAAAAAGAAAAATACTAACAGCCTACTTGTCCACAGAAATAATTAATAATGGAATGAAACTGGTAAAGTGCTAAAACATCAGCATGTATAAAATTCTAGACAAATATAACCTTTAAAATAAATGCAGAATTATATTAATAGCATTCTGAGGGACCGGCACACTAAGTGCAGGCGGCGGTGGTGGGCCGGTGCACTAAGCGAGGCTGAGAGCTACCCCACATCTGAGGCCAGGGGCAGCAGCCTAGAGTGCCAGGCTACGATGGTGCAGGAACAGCCAAGAGGGGCTACCTCGCGTCCAAGGACGAGGGTGATGGCCAGGAGGAGCCACCCCGCGTCCAAGGCCAAGGGCGGTGCCCGAGGCCAAGGGCAGCAGCAGGAAGGAGCAACCCAACGCTGGAGGCCAGGGCAGTGACCCGGAGCAGCAACCTCACACCCAAGGCTAGGGGCAGCGGCCGGGAGGGGCAACCCCACGTCCAAGGAGTGGTGGCTGTGCGGGCGCAGGAGGGCCTAGAGGAGCCATCCCACGTTGAAGGTCAGGAAGGGTGGCAGGAGGAGATACCCCTCATCCAAGGTAAGGAGCAGCAGTTGCACTTTACTGGAGCAGCCGTGAAGAGATACCCCATGCCCAAGGTAAGAGAAATTCAAGTAAGATGGTAGGTGTTGCAAGAGGGCATCAGAGGGGAAACACACTGAAACCATACTCACAGAAATCTAGTCAATCCAATCACACTAGGACCACAGCCTTGTCTAACTCAATGAAACCAAGCCATGCCCATGGGGCAACCCAAGACGGGTGGGTCATGGTGGAGAGGTCTGACAGATTGTGGTTTCCTGGAGAAGTGAATGGCAAACCACTTCAGTATTCTTGCCTTGAGAACCCCATGAACAGTATGAAAAGGCAAAATGATAGGATACTGAAAGAGGAACTCCCCAGGTCAGTAGGTGCCCAATATACTACTGGAGATCAGTGGTGAAACAACTCCAGAAAGAATAAAGAGATGGAGCCAAAGCAAATACAGTACCCAGCTGTGGATGTGACTGGTGATAGAAGCAAGGTCCGATGCTGTAAAGAGCAATATTGCATAGGAATATGGAATGTCAGGTCCATGAATCAAGGCAAATTGGAAGTGGTCAAACAGGAGATGGCAAGAGTGAATGTCAACATTCTAGGAATCAGAGAACTAAAATGGACTGGAATGGGTGAATTTAACTCAGATGACCATTATATCTACTTCTGTGGGCAAGAATCCCTTAGAAGAAATGGAGTAGCCATCATGGTCAACAAAAAGTCCGAAATTCAGTACTTGGATGCAATCTCAAAAACGACAGAATGATCTCTGTTCGTTTCCAAGGCAAACCATTCAATATCACAGTAATCCAAGTCTATGTCCTAACCAGTAATGCTGAAGAAGCTGAAGTTGAACGGTTCTATGAAGACCTACAAGACCTTTTAGAACTAACGCCCCAAAAAGATGCCCTTTTCATTATAGGGGTCTGGAATGCAAATGTAGGAAGTCAAGAAACACCTGGAGTAACAGGCAAATGTGGGCTTGGAATACGGAATGAAGCAGGGGAAAGACTAATAGAGTTTTGCCAAGAAAACGCACTGGTCATAGCAAACACCCTCTTCCAACAACACAAGAGAAGACTCTACACATGGACATCACCAGATGGTCAACACCGAAATCAGATTGATTATATTCTCTGCAACCAAAGATGGAGAAACTCTACACAGTCAACAAAAACCAGACCAGGAGCTGACTGTGGCTCAGATCATGAGCTCCTCATTACCAAATTAAGACTTAAATTGAAGAAAACAGGGAATACAACTAGACCATTCAGGTATGACCTCAATCAAATCCCTTATGATTATACAGTGGAAGTGAGAAATAGATTTAAGGGCCTAGATCTGATAGATAGAGTGCCTGATAAACTATGGAATGAGGTTCGTGACATTGTACAGGAGACAGGGACCAAGAACATCCCCATAGAAAATAAATGCAAAAAAGCCAAATGGCTGTCTGGGGAAGCCTTACAAATAGCTGTGAAAAGAAGAGAGGCGAAAAGCAAAGGAGAAAAGGAAAGATATAAGCATCTGAATGCAGAGTTCCAAAGAATAGCAGGAAGAGATAAGAAAGCCTTCTTCACCAATCAATGCAAAGAAATAGAGGAAAACAACAGAATGGGAAAGACTAGAGATCTCTTCAAGAAAATTAGAGATACCAAGGGAACATTTCATGCAAAGATGGGCTCGATAAAGGACAGAAATGGTATGGACCTAACAGAAGCAGAAGATATTAAGAAGAGATGGCAAGAATACACAGAAGAACTGTACAAAAAGGATCTGCACGACCTGGATATTCACGATGGTGTGATCACTCATCTAGAGCCAGACATCCTGGAATGTGAAGTCAAGTGGGCCTTAGAAAGCATCACTACAAACAAAGCTAGTGGAGGTGATGGAATTCCAGTAGAGCTCTTTCAAATTCTGAAAGATGATGCCGTGAAAGTGCTGCACTCAATATGCCAGCAAATTTGGAAAACTCAGCAGTGGCCACAGGACTGGAAAAGGTCAGTTTTCATTCCAATCCCAAAGAAAGGCAATGCCAAAGAATGCTCAAACTACCGCACAATTGCACTCATCTCACATGCTAGTAAAGTAATGCTCAAAATTCTCCAAGCCAGGCTTCAGCAATATGTGAACTGTGAACTTCCAAATGTTTAAGCTGGTTTTATAAAAGGCAGAGGAACCAGAGATGAAATTGCCAACATCTGCTGGATCATGTAAAAAGCCAGAGAGTTCCAGAAAACATCCAGAAAAACATCTATTTCTGCTTTATTGACTATGCCAAAGCCTTTGACTGTGTGGATCACAATAAATTGTGGAAAATTCTGAAAGAGATGGGAATACCAGACCACCTAACCTGCCTCTTGAGAAATCTGTATGCAGGTCAGGAACAGTAAGAACTGGACATGGAACAACAGTCTGGTTCCAAATAGGAAAAGGAGTACATCAAGGCTGTATATTGTCACCCTGCTTATTTAATTTATATGCAGAGTACATCATGAGAAATGCTGGACTGGAAGAAGCACAAGCTGGAATCAAGACTGCTGGGAGAAATCTCAATAACCTCAGATATGCAGATGACACCACCCTTATGGCAGAAAGTGAAGAGGAACTAAAAACCCTCCTGATGAAAGTAAAGAGGAGAGTGAAAAAGTTGGCTTGAAGCTTAACATTCAGAAAATGAAGATCATGGCATCCACTCCCATAACTCCATGGGAAAAAGATGGGGAAACAGTGGAAACAGTGTCAGATTTTATTTTTTGGGGCTCCAAAATCACTGCAGATGATGATTGCAGCCATGAAATTAAAAGACGCTTACTCCTTGGAAGAAAACTTATGACCGACCTAGATAGCATATTCAAAAGCAGAGACATTACTTTGCTGACTAAGGTCTGCCTTGTCAAGGCTAGGTTTTTTCCAGTAGTCATGTATGGATGTGAGAGTTGGACTGTGAAGAAGGCTGAGCGCGGAAGAACTGATGCTTTTGAACTGTGGTGTTGGAGAAGACTCTTGAGAGTCCCTTGGACTGCAAGGAGATCCAACCAGTCTATTCTAAAGAAGATCAGCCCTGGGATTTCTTTGGAAGGAATGATGCTAAAGCTGAAACTCCAGGACTTTGGCCACCTCATGAGAAGAGTTGACTCATTGGAAAAGACTCTGATGCTGGGAGGGATTGGGGGCAGGAGGAGAATGGGACAACAGAGAATGAGATTGCTGGATTGCATCACGGACTCGATGGACGTGAGTCTGAGTGAATTCTGGGAGTTGGTGATGGACAGGGAGGCCTGGCGTGCTGCGATTCATGGGGTCGCAAAGAGTCGGACACAACTGAGCAACTGAACTGAATAATGAGAAAAAATGTCCAGTTCATAAGAAAAACAAAATATTTCAATATATGTCTAACTCATTCCTATTTTGGGAATATATCTAGACGAACAAAATATAAGTGCACAACTTGAAACTTTAAGTACCAAATATTATTTCAATGATTTAGAAATCTTTCTGAGCAGAATATCCAAAAATCATATAACATAAAATCCAGAAATCATAGGAATCAAGGACATGTTTAGGTCAATATATCCTATTTAGCACAATGAATTATAATAATATGTCCATTTAAAGAAGAAAGCTTAATATTCTTAATAAAATATTTCTTTACATCACTAAATTAGGAAAAGAACGTCATATGAAGTCATAAAAGACTAAAATTATACTTTATTGTTGAAAAATATAAACATATAACAAACCTATATGGACTAATCAAACTCATGTGGAAATAAAGACATGCAAATGTTAGTTAATGATGTATTTAGACTTGTAGATTGGCAAAACATAAAAACACTGATGAAAACCATGACTGTATTTTATAGTTATGAATATGTTTATATTTTACTGAGTTTATTGAAATTTGCCAGTTTGGGGGGCATTGTTAACAATATATACATATTCCATTATGATAACTGGAAATGATAAAAAGAGGTAGCTACAAATATATTCATATCAAATTTTTTCATAGCAATTTTGGAAAAATTTGTCCATTAAAGAGTACTAACCAAATATGTTATGACAAAATCTATTTGTCTTTGTTTATAACTATTTGACTCTGAATGCTTGTTTATGTATTTGGTGAGGGAGGGGTCAGGTTTTCTAGCTTGAAGGGGGTTCATGTAACTTCTTGAATTAGTGTTTTGATTTCATCAGTTTTTTAATATTCTCAGGTGCTGTTTCTTCAAATTGTTTCATGATCTTTCTCTTTTCCTTCTGTAACTTCATTGTATTTTTGTTTAACATTAACTTTGTTTAATGTTTCAATGTGTTCCAAATGTCTCTTGTGTTTTTTTATAATTTTCCTCATATTATATTATAGTTTGAACATTTTCCTTTTCTCCATTCTTCAGTTTACTGATCACCTGTCCTACTGTGTCTAATGTTTAATCTGCTGTTTGTGCTCTCTATTAAATTTTAAAAATTCTTTTTTGTGTGTATGTATATAAACACATATATACAATATATGTTATATATACATTTATTCCAAATTTTTATTTGACTTCCTATTTTTATTGATTTGCAATCCCTGATAGATTTCTTTATTTTTTCCCTTTTTGAGTGTATTTTAATGGTTATTTTAAATAATATGTCTGATTGCACTGATGTGTGAGCCAGCTTTAGTTGTGTTTCTGTTTTCTCTTTTAACTTTGTTTTTGATTAATCATGCATTTTAATATGCCTCAGAATTTTAATTGAATGCTGCATACATGAAGACATGTGTTGATTTTGTGTAATATTATCATTCTTCACAGACAATTAAGTTATTTTTTATGGTTATTGGTTATTTTTTCTGACAGGCAGAAAGATTGTAGGTGGATGAGTCTGATGTGGTCTAAATTTAATTTAGAAGTGCTTAGGGCTAGTATACATCTTTTTAATCTTTACTTCATCAGTTTAATATTCTCACACACTGTGAGCATCTTGGGGTTTCCAAAATAACAATCTTGGGTTTTTCATAAAAGGCCTTCTATTAATTCTTTGGAAGGCCTAGACCTCAATCCAAGGCTTCCCTGGTAGCTCAGTAGTAAAGACTCTGCCTACCGATGCAGGAAACAAAAGTTTAATCAATGGGTAAAGAATATCCCCTGAAGAAGGAAATGGCAACACATTCCAGTATTCTTGCCTGGGAAATCCCAGGGACAGAGGAACCTTGGGATCTATAGTCAGTGGGGTGTCAAAAGAGCTGGACATGACTTAGCAACTAAACAATTACAACAGACCTCAGTCCACTGCTTCATCTGTATTGTATAGCAGCAAAAACACCTACTCATGTTTAGCCTACCTGAGTCTGCTTTCTGCTGAGTTTCTTGAAGTTGCACCTTGAATATAAGTTGCACCTTACAGCAGAGTATTTGACATAAATTTCAAAAGTAAATTTGAAATGGATTTTGGGCTCAATTCTGTATGGTTCTCTGCTTTTCAGGATTTTGCTTGTCGATCTCAGGTGCTTTGGCACATACTACAAGCATCATCTGTTTCTAGCTACTGATGAGGTACTCCCTTTGTGCTAAACTCTCTTCTTTGGTGAACTAGAAAATGCATTCAGGAGAACGACTAGAGCAAATGCACATTTCACACTGCTATATGTCCCTTCTCTTAGATATCATGGTCCCTTAAGCCCTGTCTCTGCTGCTTTCTCTCAAATGATTATTAAATATTTTATTTCCACAATTTTTAAAGAAGAAATCTTCTGAAATTCACTAATTTTTATTTATTTATAGGCTTCTTTTGACTTATCAAGATTAGTTCCTTTCTATTTTCTTGATTTTGAAACAGTTAATACATTTTACCTTTTTTCTACACTAATAAAATTGTTGAAACATAATTTTTTTCCAAACTTCAGTCACATCTAGTTATTTACATATGATTATTTTTTTATTCTTAGTTATACTTATTTGTTATTCTCCAGAGCCTCTGAAATTGGAAATACTGATAACTGGATGGCCACTTGGGAATCAGAGGTGAAAGGTACATATGAGGAAAATATATATTCTCTATCTTTTTAGATTGCTTACCTCTGGAAAGATGCAAGAGAGGGAAATAGGTATCTGGTTTAAGCTTGTGCACCTGAGAGTTCTTTTTGTTAAAGCAGCTTATTTTTTACCCAAAGTCATACAAGTCTTGCTATGTTATTGTATTCATTTCCATGCCTATCTCTGTCACCAGTATATTAGCAGATGAAGGGCATAAAACATTTAATATTCATTCTTTCATCTTATAACATCTTATGTAAAGAAGCTATTCTATGGGTGTAGGTACTTTGGTAGAACAATATATTCATACTATTTTTCAGATATTTGATCAATCAGTTCTTATGTGCTTAGTTATCAGTCTTTGGTGGTGGTGTTTTAGTTGCCAAGTCGTGTCTGACTCTTGCAACCCCATGGACTGCAGCAGCCTGCCAGGCTCTTCGGATCTTCCTGACCCAAGGATTGAAGCTGGGTCTCCTGCATTGCAGGCAGATTCATTACCAACTGAGCTGTGAGGGAAGCCCTGTTAGTTTTTAGCTAGTGTTAATAATGGATAGATAGATTTGATATTTAGGCTAAAATAGATACTTTCAAGCTGGGTAAATTATTTTTGAAAAAGAGGGAAAGCAGAAAATGTTATTAACAGCATAATACAAAACATTTACTTCTGTAAATTTTTTTTCTATAAAATCAAAACAAATACAGCATTACAGAATCGATCTGATATAGTTGACAATATGGGTATCTATTTGACCTTGTTCAAAAGCTTACAGTATAGTAAAAACTGAGCTGCTATGTCATATAGAAATCAAGGATTTGTCAGTCACAATTAGTAATGTCTACCCATGATTCAGATAAATTTATTCATTAGAATATGTACATATGTCAAAACTTTGTGGATGAATCTGAGTTATTAGCTAAGCTTTTACATTGCCCTTTATATTGCAACAAAAGAATACATCTCTGTAAAGTGCTAAACAAAAGAAACAAAAATGAATCAAATTATAGTATTTTACATTCTGAAAGTGTGCAGTAACTTTATTTTCATGATAGTCAACCCAAGGATATATGCTAATTATAATGCACTAATCATTCTACCCAAGGAAATGAAGCTGTTAAAATATTCAGAATGACAACAACAAAAAAAAGTTTCATTTGCACTGAGAAATTTTACCTGGAGAAATTTGACAGAAGAACTTGTTCTGGGCAATCAATCATGGTTGTCTACAATGGTATTAATCACCCTGTGGGCCAGGTTGTTTGTCTTCTCATCATCTTTGAGGCTTAGATATTTAAAAATGCTCTGCCAAGATGCTCTTCATGTAAATGAACCATATGCTGGAAGTTTACAATGTTGCCAAGGTGTTGTTAAGACTTGTTCAAGGTAGAAAGTTTTGCTCATTATGCTCATATTTATTACCAAAGAAAAACTTTGTCTTTTATAGGGTAGTTCAAAATTTGGAAAGTGAAAATAACATTGATATTTTGTCATGGAAGTTTCTTTCTTACATATTATTTGTCAGAGCATAGATATGACAAATAACTATTTTATTGGGATTTTTTTTCTAGTTCTCAAAGGAAGCAATAATATCAAATACATGTTATCTATAATGGATTTTCCTTCTGAAAAAAATCTGATATATATATTCAATATTTATGATTAGATAGATACCTTGATGTTCACAAACTGGTTTTTAAGTTTTAGTTATTCATTTTTCATTTAAATATTGAATATTTTTATATGATTTCTGAAATAAATAGGGGATTCTTTTCTTAGAAAATAGTTTGATACCACCATTCAGTATGTTAACATGAAGCTCAGATTGAAAATCAGCAGTTACCCAGTTATATAGTATATTTACTAAGGAAATACTGTATTAGGTGATATAAACTTGATAACACTGAAGACATGGTTCAGTTCATGATAAATAAAGTTAGTACAATTGAGAGCTGGTTTCTAAACAAATCAAATAATTGTGAGCAAAATAAACCTATCAAATATACTTTCTAATAAAAAATATATATATATATATATAACTGTAAATTTCCAAAGAAACAAAAAACACTAACTTGAAAAGACATGTCCACCTACACTTTCCTTGCAGCACTAGTTATAATAGTCTTGATATAGAAACAACCTCAGTGTCTATGGATGAATGGATAAAGAAATTGTGAGATACATATATGTACACACATAATGGGATTATTGTTGTTGTTCATTTGCTAAGTCCTGACTCTTTGTGACCCCATGAACTGCAACACACCAGGCTTCCAGGTCCTTCAGTATCTCCTGGAATTTGCTCAAACTCATGTCTATTGAGTCAGTGATGCCATCCAACCATCTCTTCCTCTCTTATCCACTTCTCCTCTTGCCCTCAATCTTTTTCAGCATCAGGGTCTTTTCCAATGAGGCGGCTCTTTGCATCAGGTGGTCAAAGTATTGGAGTTTTAGCTTCGGCATCAGCCATTCCAGTGAATATTCAGGGTTCATTTCCTTTAGGATTGACTGGTTTGATATCCTTGCAGTCCAAGGGACTCATAAGAGAGCCTTCTCCAGCTCCAGAATTCAAAAGTATCAATTCTTTGGCACTCAATCTTCTTCATGGTTCAACATCTTACATGACTACTGGAAAACCATAGGTTTGATTATATGAGCCTTTGTTAGCAAAGTGATGTCTCTGTTTTTAATATGCTGTCCAGGTTTGTCATAGCTTTCCTTCCAGGGAGCAAGGGTCTTTTAATTTTGTAGCTACTATCACCATCTGCAGTGATTTTGGAGCCCCTGAAAAGAAAATCTGTCACTGTTTCCACGTTTTCCTCATCTGTTTGCCATGAGGTGATGGGACCAGATGCCAGAATCTTATTTTTTTGAATGTTGAGTTTTAAGCCCAACTTTTCTTTCTCCTCTTTCATCCTCATCAAGAAACTCTTTGGTTCCCCATTGCTTTCTACATTAAAGTGATATTATCTGCATATCTGAGGTTATTGATCTCTCTCCAGGCAATCAATCTTGATTTCAGCTTGGGATTATTCCAGCCCAGCTTTCGCATAATGTACTTTGCATAGAAGTTAAATATGCAGGATGGCAACATATAGCCTTGACATAGTCGTTTCCCAATTTTGAACCAATCAGTTGTTCCACGTCCAGTTCACACTGTTGCTTCTTGACCTGCATACAGTTTAACAGCAGGCAGGTAAGGTGATCTGGTACTCTCATCTCTTTAAGAACTTTTCATATTTGCTGTGACTCACACAATCAAGGGCTTCAGTGTAGTGAATGAAGCAGAAGTTTTTGTGGAATTTTCTTGCTTTTTCTATGATCCAATGGATGTTGGCAGTTGATCTCTGGTTCCTATGCCTTTTCTAAATCCAGTTTGTACATCTGGAAGTTCTTAGTTCAGGTATTGTTGAAGCTTAGCTTGATGAATTTTAAGCATTACCTTCCTAACACAATAATAATGAGATGCTACTCAGCTATTAAAAAAAAAAAGAATGAAATCTTGCCATATGTAACAAAATAGATGGACCTTGAGGGTGTTTTATGAAGTAAAGCAAGTCAGAGAGAGAAACACAAATAGTGTATGACCTCTCTTACATGAGGAATTTGAAAAATATATATGAAAAGCTCATATATACAGAGAACAGATTGGTACTTACCAGAGGTAACAAGTGTGGGTGTAAAAGAAATGGGTGAAGAGGATCAAAGGTATAAAAAGTTATAAAATAAATTAAAACTCCATTAGAAGATATTTAGTACAAAGAGATTTTCATTCCAAGGGAATGGGGGAGATAGAGAGCTAAATATGTTATATTATCTCTCTGTGCCTGTGTTCCAGAGGCATATTGGCTTATAATTTTGTTGTTGTTGCTTACAAAGTCCTTTTAAAGTCCTTTGCAAAGTTTTAGAATGGTAGTAATACTGGCTTCAAAGAATAAGTTAAGACGTGTTTGTTTTCATTCTAAATTCTGTAAGTGTTTGTGTAGGATTGATGTAATTTTCTTGCTTTAATGTTTGATGGAGCTAAGCAGTGAACACATGTGGGGCTGCAATTGTCTTTGTGGGAAGATTTTTAATTTTAAATGTCATTTTTCTAATAATTAATGTAATCAAGACATATATTATTTTTTGGTTCATTTTTATAATTTGCATCTACTAAGCACTTTTTATTTGTCACCAAGGTTGCAATATTTGTTAGCATGGCATTGTCTGTATATCCCTATATTAGCTTTTTAACATATGTAGTATCAGAAGTTATATTTCTCTTTCATTTCTAATTTTGGTAACTTTTGTTGTCTCTCTTTTATCTTCATTAATCACCCCCTATGTTTAGCAATTTTAGATTTTTGTAAAGAACTAACTGTTTATTTCACTGATTTTCTCTGTTAATCTATTTTATATTCAATGACTCTGATTTTTATTTTATTCAGTGGATCAGATTTTATCAAATTTGATGAGTCTTCTCTCATTACTTATCCAAATATTTTCCTTTCTCCTGTGGGACTTGTTATGAAACATAAATATTTGGAAGGTGTACAATTAGGAGGAATTCAAAGAAAAACTAATTTTCTGACAATCATATCTGGGAGGAGATGAGTCAGGTTGCTCTTCGGGTAATTTAGGAGTTAATCAACAGTTTCTGACCTGAGGAAATTACAGTGTGATGAGAGAGCTTTGGAAACAGGAAAAGTAAGTTACAGAGTCAACATACTGACACTGTAGGTTTTTGCTGTGCAAGTGTCT
This sequence comes from Capricornis sumatraensis, assembly GCF_032405125.1. Classification (NCBI taxonomy): domain Eukaryota; kingdom Metazoa; phylum Chordata; class Mammalia; order Artiodactyla; family Bovidae; genus Capricornis; species Capricornis sumatraensis. The sequence continues at coordinate 34,552,788 of NC_091085.1, read as the reverse complement.
AGCTTTTGTTATTTTATTGTGTGACAATATTTTTTTGGAGAGAAACAGTGACTTTTTTGTCTTTGTATTTTCCTAGTGAATATCCCAGGAAGTAAGATATATACTTGAATTTTAAAAATATTTAAAGGCAATGATAAAGTGGATCAAACTAGGAATCCCTCAGCTGCAGTGTGTTTGGCTGGTTGATGAACTTTGATCACAGTGTTCACCTTATTTCTGGACTATTTCACTCACATTAATCTCTATTAATACTTGGCATGAATTAGTTTGAATGTCATCCTTATGATTACCTGAACATTGCTAAGAATGAAAGGTATTTTGAGCATATGTCTGAATAGTGAAATTATAAGACATGCCTTATGGAAATATAAAGCCTCTTCTGTCACATAGTAGAGTGAAGAAGAAAGAACAAATTAAAGAATGTGGACATGCACATTATAAACCTCATGCTGAAATATTTTAAAAAAGTTAATCTTGGAAATAAAGTCTATTCTTTCTTTTTATTTGTTGATTTTATTGTTGTATTTTCCTATCATTGTCACACTCTTCTTTTTTTTCCCACTGCCTTTTTTTCTGTTTCCTTTATCTACTAAAACATTCTTTTTATCTTGAATAGATTTGTGAAAAATTTGTTTGTTTCCAGTGAGTTTATTGCTTGGAGAAAAGTGGAGAGTTTGAAAAGGAAATGTAAACTTTTCAGTCCAGCTTGACAGGTCTATTATATTTCAAATTTAGAAGAAATGATTCATAGGTTTCCTCAGATTCTCAGAACTAGCCTACCTGTTTAGCAGAAACTCTCCTTCAGGGCTTCTATTTTTTAGTGGTTTGTGGTTTGTGGTTTAGTTGCTCAGTCGTGTCCGACTCTTGCGACCCCATGGACAGTAGCCCGCCAGGCTCCCCTGCCCATGGGATTCTCCAGGCAAGAACACTGGAGTGGGTTGCCATTTCCTTCTCCAGGGGATCTTCCCAACCCAGGAATCGAACCCAGGTTGCTTGCATTGCAGGCAGATCCTTTACCAACTTGGCTACGAGACCAGCTCCCAAAACATGCCTTAATTATTATTTTTCAGACAGAGCTCTATAAGCCAGACAGGCCAAGATAAGTAACAGTCCATTTTGATCTTGGGAATGCTGGACAAAGAAGAACTCTGAACTTCCCTCTCGTCATGCTGGTCACGTCTCAGTCTAGCAGGAGTCCTATTTTTAACTGGCTTTTGGCTATTTCTGTATTTTTTAGTGGGGTTTCTCTAAATACAAATAACATAGACGTTTCCATATAGTGACATTTTAATTTATTAAAGCAAAAGGTACAACATACTTCTATTATTATTTTTACTTCCACCTACTAATAAAATATTGAATAATTAACATGTTTTGAGAGCTTATTACTATTTACTAAGCAATGCTGTAGCAATTTTCCTTATATTAAGTCAATTAATTATCATCTCAGCAATATGAAGTATATAACACATCCCTTCCTGTTTTACACATGAAAAACTCGAGATGCCTGATTTGTAAGCAGTTTGCTGAGAGTTACATGGAAAGTGACAGTGTCCAGGTTTGAATTCAGGTCCTTGGTCTTTAATGTTCAATCAAAAAAAAAAAAAAAAAAAGTAAAGAAAACATTCTGGCCAGTTTTCTTCTTCAATGAGTAAGTGCCATCAGACTAGTGGCTACCTGAATTAGTTGTAACAGTATTTCAATGGTAAGCATTTGATCTTTCTGGTTACTGCTATGTGACATGTAGAAATTTCAAGGTATATTCTGTAAAAATGTTCATTGATATCAATGAGAGTATTTAAAATGTTTAATCCACATTTCTGATGGGTTTTCTAAATGAAGTTCATTATGAATGTGTGTGCTGCTGCTGCTGCTAAGTTGCTTCAGTTGTGTCCGACTCTGTGCGACCCCATAGACGGCAGCCCACTAGGCTCCCCCATCCCTGGGATTCTCAAGGCAAGAATACTGGAGTGGGTTGTCATTTCCTTCTCCAATGCATGAAAGTGAAAAGTGAAAGTGAAGTAGCTCAGTCGTGTCCGACTCTTATGGACCCCATGGACTGTAGCCCACCAGGCTCCTCCATCCATGGGATTCTCCAGGCAAGAGTACTAGAGTGAGGTGCCATTGTCTTCTCCGTGTGTGTGTATGTGTGTGTGTGTGTGCTCAAAGGCATCTAACTCTTTGCAGCCCCAGCAGGCTCCTCTGTCTGTGGGATTTACCAGGCAAGAATACTGAAGTGGGATGCCATTTCCTACTCTAGGGTATCTTGCTGACCCAGGGATCAAATTTGCATCCCTTGCATCTCCCGCAGTGGCAGGTCACTTCTTTACCTCCGTGCCACCTGGGAAGCCAGAGGTTTATATAAATTATTTGAACCCCTGATATCGAATGAGTATATTTAAGATTTAGTTTGTTGATGTATATTTTGTAAGAAAACACTGACCTGTTTTCTGTGGAGAGATAACTGATATTCTGTGGTTCAGTAAATGATTTAGTTTTAAACAGTCATTTACTTTATCCGCTAAATGGTTGCAAGAAGCAAATTGGACATACTCCTTTACATATTGTGCTCATTGTATTGAACTTTGACATCCAGTATAAGGACTATGAAGCATCTGCCTTAATTTGAAATCAATGGTTCAAGTTGTTTTTAAAAAGTTACTGATATTTAGGTACATCTTTACAAATTACATGTATTTAGAATAAATTATTTTAAGAAATGCAATATTTTGTATTCAGTTCAGTTCAGTTGCTCAGTTATGTCCAACTCTTTGCGACCCCATGGACTGCAGCATGCCAGGCTTCCCTGTCCGTCACCAACTCCCAGAGCCTACTCAAATTCACACCCATCGAGTCAGTGATGCCATCCAACTGTCTCATCCTCTGTCATCCCCTTCTCCTCCTGCCTAAAGTCTTTCCCAGCATCAGGGTCTTTCCAATGAGTCAGTTCTTCACATCAGGTGGCCAAAGTATTGGAGTTTCACCTTCAGCATCAGTCCTTCCAGTGAATTTTCAGGACTGATTTCCTTTAGGATGGACTGGATGGATCTCCTTGTTGTCCAAGGACTTCTCAAGTGTCTTCTCCAACACCCACAGTTCAAAAGCATCAATCCTTCAGTGCTCAGCTTTCTTCACAGTCCAATTCTCACATCCATACATGGCTATTAGAAAAACCATAGCTTTGGCTAGACAGAGCTTTGTTGGCAAAACAATGTCTCTGTTTTTTATACACTGTCTAGGTCAGTCATAGCTTTTCTTCCAAGGAGCCAGCATCTTTTAATTTCATGGCTGCAGTCACCATCTGCAGTGATTTTGGAGCCCTCCCAAAATAAAAAGTCTTTCACTGTTCCCATTGTTTCCCCATCAATTTACCATGAAGTGATGGGATCAGATACCATGATCTTAGTTTTTATTTTTTTTTATTTTATTTTTTAAATTTTTTTAAATTTTTTTAATTTTTATTTTTACTTTATTTTACTTTACAATACTGTATTGGTTTTGCCATACATTGACATGAATCCACCACAGGTGTACATGCGTTCCCAAACATGAACCCCCCTCCCACCTCCCTCCCCATAACATCTCTCTGGGTCATCACCATTCACCAGCCCCAAGCATGCTGTATCCTGCGTCAGACATAGACTGACGATTCGATTCTTACATGATAGTATACATGTTTCAATGCCATTCTCCCAAATCATCCCACCCTCTCCCTCTCCCTCTGAATCCAAAAGTCTGTTATACACATCTGTGTCTCTTTTACTGTCTTGCATACAGGGTCGTCATTGCCATCTTTCTAAATTCCATATATATGTGTAAGTATACTGTATTGGTGTTTTTCTTTCTGGCTTACTTCACTCTGTATAATCGGCTCCAGTTTCATCCATCTCATCAGAACTGATTCAAATGCATTCTTTTTAACAGCTGAGTAATACTCCATTGTGTATATGTACCACAGCTTTCTTATCCATTCATCTGCTGATGGACATCTAGGTTGTTTCCATGTCCTGGCTATTATAAACAGTGCTGCGATGAACATTGAGGTACATATGTCTCTCTCAGTTCTGGTTCCCTCAGGGTGTATGCCCAGCAGTGGGATTGCTGGGTCATAAGGTAGTTCTATTTGCAATTTTTTAAGGAATCGCCACACTGTTCTCCAAAGTGGCTGTACTAGTTTGCATTCCCACCAACAGTGTAGGAGGGTTCCCTTTTCTCCACACCCTCTCCAGCATTTATTGCTTGCAGATTTTTGGATCGCAGACATTCTAACTGGTGTGAAGTGGTACCTCATTGTGGTTTTGATTTGCATTTCTCTCATAATGAGTGATGTTGAGCATCTTTTCATGTGTTTGTTAGCCATCTGTGTGTCTTCTTTGGAGAAATGTCTATTTAGTTCTTTGGCCCATTTTTTGATTGGGTCGTTTATTTTTCTGGAATTGAGCTGCATAAGTTGCTTGTATATATTTGAGATTAGTTGTTTGTCAGTTGCTTCATTTGCTATTATTTTCTCCCATTCAGAAGGTGATCTTAGTTTTTAGAATGTTGAGTTTTAAACCAACTTTTTCATTCCACTCTTTCACTTTCATCATGAGGCTCTTTAGTTCTTCTTCATTTTCTAAGGGTGGGAGGTTATTAATTGTTCCAATATGAACAGACATAAATGATTTCCTCTAGGAAATAATAAAAATAAAGTTAAAGAAATGAACAAAAAGGTTTATCCTATGACACCAATTATAGTGAGACTGTAAGGTAAGTGTTTCTGAAGACACCAAAATAAATGTGTGTTCATTTCCCTGTTGACACGCAACACCATGTTGGAAAACTTTTATGTGCTCTTCTATATAACAGGGGTCAGAAGCCTGTGAATTTTATTGTTTAGAATTCGTTTTAATCTATTTCATTGTAATATATGAAGTTCACTGTTTCTGAAGTTAACATATCAGATTGGAAGGCAGAGCTTAATTGTTCCATAGGCTGAGAAAGGCAGATCTCATGCAAACTTCAGTATACCTTGTTTCTTTGCAATGTGTTCTGAGAACTGCCCAAGGAGTTTCCTACCTCAAAACTAAAGGCCACTGTGACCAGTGGCCAAAATTTTCCTGAAAGGTAGGAACTATTGGTGAAAATGAGGTTCAACTTTTTTTACCTTATCTCTTCAGGCATTTCAACTGTTTTGTAAGCAGCTAATTGCCTGTATTTAATATTTTTCAGATTGAAATATTGGATGCATTTCTGAGTATTCTCACTGATAAAGTTATGATAGAAGTGGCTCTAGGAAACATATCTGAAAAAATTAAAATCTGGAATTTGTTACTGTCTTGATTAATTTTGAAGGCACTGTTGATCACATCACCAGAGTAAAACTGATTAGTAGTTCATAAAATTCAGTAAAAAACATTCATATGAATTATGATGTATATTTCCCTACAATGGAGTTTTATTTATTTTAATTTATTTTATTCAAGTATAATTGATTTACAATGTTATGTTAATTTATGATGTACAGCTAAGTGATTCAGTTATATATATATATATACATATATATATATATATATATATACACACACACACTATTTTTTATATTCTTTTCAATTATGGCTTATCACAGGGTACTGAATATAGTTCCTTATGCTATACAGTAGAACCTTGTGGTTTAGCCATTTTATATATAATAGTTTGCACCTACTTATCCCGAACTCCCAATCTATTCCTCCATATCCCCATCACCTTGGCAACCACAAATCTGTTTTCTCTGTGAATATGCTTTGTAGATAAGTTCATTTGTGTCATATTTTAGATTCCACATTTAAGTGATATCATATGATATTTTTAGTTGACTTACTTCACTAATATGATAATCTCTAGTCCATTCATATAGTTGCAAATGGCATTATTTCATTATTTCATTATTTTTATGGCTGAGTAGTGTTACATTATATATATATATATATATATATATATATATATATACACACATATATATACACACACACCACATCTTTACCCGTTCATCTTTCAGTGGACATTTATATTGCTTGCATGTCTTGGCTATTGTGAATACTGATGCTGTGAACATGGGGGTGTATGTATCATTTTAAATTATAGTTTTGTCTGGATATATGCCCAGGAGTGGAATTGCTGGATCATATGGCAACTCTATTTTTAGTTTATTTTCAGGGACCTCTATGTTGTTTTCTGTATTGGCTGCACAAATTTACATTTCCATCAACAGTGTAGGAAGGTTCTAGAATAGGGTATTGAGTTAAAGCAAGGGTATGACTGATCATGCATCTGTTGAAATGGAGTATTACATCAAATATTATTACTCCTATGATTAAGAGGAAGATTTTTTTTATTTTTATTTTTGTACTGCACATGAGAAGGCTTACATAGAATACAGCATGTTTGGGACTTTATATACATATCTCAAAGTATGTACAGAAATGACAGAGATTATAGGTTTTCCTTTAAAATGTTACTTTTATCATTTTAACCTAAGGACTGATTTACCCTACCAAGACACATTTGATCCTTCAGACTGAAATTATAACCTTAAGCCAAATATCTTATTTAGATATTATCTTTCTGACAGAGAAGAGTAGCACCTGAAAACTGAAAAAGGGTAATAATCAAATAATAACATAAGCATCACTCTCAGAGGAAGCTAGAATCCCTGGGATAGAGATCATTTGATGATCTTAATTCAGACACTGTCCTTTATTTGGATATTGATTCTAATCAAGTCTGACCACACTACCATTTATATATCCAGATCTAAAGCTGGAGTGAAAGTGAAAGTCACTAAGTTGTGTTCAACCTTTTGCAACCCCATGAACTGTAGTCTGCCAGACTCCTCTCTCCATGGAGTTCTCCAGGTAAGAATACTGAAATGGATAGCCATTCCTTTCTCCAGGGCATCTTCCCACTCCACGGATTGAACTTTGATCTCTAGCATTGCAGGCAGATTCTTTGCTATCTGAGCCACTAGGGAAGCCCTGGAGTAGATCTTGTCATAATCCAGGATAATGAGTACAACATCTGAATAGGAAGGAAATAGTTGATATATATAGAAACCCAGGGGAAATAAGTGGAGACAGATTCTAAGAACCTACAAGAAATGTCAAGCTTACTGTATCAACTTCAGTGTACTTACTAAACATGGTAGGTTTATGTTCTAACTTACAAATCTGATATTAATTGTAAGCATTTGCATAGCTCGTTGGCTACTTTATGACTCAATAGCCTCTGGTGGAGACCTAGTAGACACTGAAGAGATCAAGAAGAGATGGAAAGAATACACAGAAGAACTGTATAAAAAGGATCCAGATAAACCGGCTGACTACGATGGCATGGTCAGCCACCCAGAGCCAGATATTCTGCAGAGTGAAGTCAAGTGGACCTTAGGAAGCACTACTGTTAATAAAGCTGGTAGATGTGACAGAATTCCAGTGGAACTATTCAAAACCCTAAAAGATAATGCCATCAAGGTGTTTGTTGGATTCAATATGTCAGTAAATCTGGAAGACCCAACAGTAGCTGCAAGGCTGGAAAAGATCAATCCTCATCCCAATCCCCAAGAAGGGTAATAACAAAGAATGTTCAAACCATTGGACAATCACACTTATCTACCATGCTAGAAAGGTCATTCTTAAAATCTTGCATGCTGCTGCTGCTAAATCACTCCAGTTGTGTCTGATTCTGTGTGACCCCATAGATGGCAGCCCACCAGGCTCCTCCATCCCTGGGATTCTCCAGGCAAGAAGGCTTCAGCATTATGCGAACCAAGAACTTCCAGATGTCCAAGCTGGATTTAGAAAAGGAAGAGGAACCAGAGATGAAATTGCCAACATTTGCTGGATCATACAAAAAGCTAGGGAATTAAAAAAAAAATCTACCTCTGTTTCATCAGCTATGCCAAAGTCTTTGATTGTGTGGATCGTAATAAACTGTGGAAAGCTCTTAAAGAGGTGAGAATACCAGACCATCTTACCTGTCTCCTGAGAAACCTGTTTGTGGGTGCAGAAGCAACAGTTAGAACTCTGTATGAAACAATCAATTAGTTCAGGATCAAGAAAGGAGTTCAACAGGGCTGTCTGCCATTACTCTGTTTATTTAATCTACGTGCTGAACACATCATGAGAAATACCAGGCTGGGGAAGTAGTAAACTGGAATTAAGATATGCAGGAGAAACATCAACCACCTCAGATATGCAGATGATACCACTGTAATGGCAGAAGGAGATCCAACCAGTCAATCCTAAAGGAAATCAGTCCTGAATATTCACTGGGAGGACTGATGCTGAAGCTGAAAGTCCAATACTTTGGCTACCAGATGTGAAGACCCTGATGCTGGGAAAGATTGAAGGCAGGAGGAGACGGAGAAGACAAAGGATGAGATGGTTGGATGACATCACCAACTTGATGGACATGAATTTGAGAAAGCTCCTGGAGTTGGTGATAGACAGGAAAGCCTAGCATGCTGCAGTCCATGGGATTGCAAAGAGTCTGACACAGCTGAGTGACTGAACAGAATGGAACCGACTCAATGGACATGAGTTTGAGTAAGCTCTGGGAAGTAGTGAAGGACAGGGAAGCCTTGTATGCTGCAGTCCATGGGGTCATAAAGTGTTGGATATGACTGAGTGACTAAACAACAACAACAACAATGGGCAAAAGCAAAGAGGAAATAAAGATCCCTTTGATGAGGGTACAGGAGGGGAGTGAAAGAGCTGGCTTAAAGCTAAACATTAGGTTTGACAGAAAACAAAATTCTGTAAAGCAAGTATCCTTTAATTAAAAAATTAATTAATTAATTAAAAAAACTCTAAACATTAAAAAAAGCTATGATCACAACATCTGGCCCCATTACTTCATGGCAAATAGAAGGTTAAAAGTGGAAATTGTGACAGCTTTTCTCTTCTTGGACTCTAAAATCACTGTGGATGGTGACTGCAGCCATGAAATCAGGAGACATGTGTTTCTTGACAGGAAAGTTATGACAATCCTAGACAGTGTTGAAAAGCAGTCATTACTCTGCCAACAAAGGTCCATATAGTCAAGGCTATGGTTTTGTACCAGTGTTCAGGTATGGTTGTGAAAGCTGGACTGTAAAGAAGGTGGAGTGCCAGATAATTGATGCCTTCAAACTGTGCTACTGAAGAAGACTCCTAAGAGTCCTTTGGACAGCAAGGTGATCAAGCCAGTCAATTTTAAGGAAAATCAATCCTGAATATTCTTTGGAAATACTGATGCTGAACTGAAACTCCAATATTTTGGTCATCTGATGTGAACAACTGACTCATTGGAAAAGTCCCTGATGCTGGGAAAGATTGAGGGCAGAAGGAGAAGAAGGGTCAGAGGTAGAGACTCAAGTTATCCAACCACAAACCCAGGAACACCTGCACCTGGAGCCACCAGAAATGCAAAGACGCAAGCCACCAAAGATGCAAGGCAGAGCATCTCCTCTACAGTCTGGACAGAGCGTGGCCAGGACAGTCTGTCTAAATAAATGTCTCTATTTCCCTTATCTCTTCATCTTTCATTTATCTCAACATATTCTTTATAAAAATCAATTGCATAAATTGTTTTATCCAACACTGTGATTTCAGAGTCCTGGCCTCTAGAATTGTGAAAGAATACACTTGTGATTCAAAGCCACCCAGCTTTTAAGAATTTAACAGTTTTAGGTAGTTAATATAGATATTGATGTGGATATTCTAAGTAAAATATTAACAGCAGAATTCATTACTTGATTAAAAAGATATTTGTAATAACCAAGGAGTACTTGTTATATAAATGAAAGGATGGTTAGCTATTAAATATATTTATTTAGTCATTATTATCACATTTTATAAAAAAACATATAACAATAAGCAGAAACATGTACACAGTACTTATCACATACCTGGCTCTATTTGAGCAATTTCCAATTAATCATCATAACAATTTAATGACAAATTTAGATCCATAAATGTACTATTTTATTAAAGATAATTGAAAGAAACAAAAGTAAAACAAGGTTAGGTAGCTTTACAAAGATTGTGTAGCCTATAGATAGTGAAGTTGGGATTTGAATCCCAGGTGACTTGCTCCAGGGTCCCTCTATTGAAAAATGATAGTACGATCATCTCCATGGATGCCAAAATAAGATTTGGCCAAATCAGATAATCAGTCTTGCTTGAAACACTGTTTGTCAAGATTAGGTAATTTCTTAACATTAATATATATCAGTTTCAACCCCCAAATTATGACAATCCTGATGACAATACCAAAGTCCTTCCTATTACTGTTAGGAGCAAAACAAGAACACTCAGTATTCCTTATATTAACATATTATCATTATACTTGATGCACTAAGAACACAACAAGGCAAGTTAGGGAAATGTGAGATATATATAGAGAGGAGAATTTTTGCCTAATTCCCATTTTTATTCTAGTCCTCACCAGATAAAGTCAGTACAAAATCATCGCACAAGTGCAGTGTTTGCACCATTATAATTACAAGAGTGATATGAGCCATGAACACAGTTTTAGAGTTTAAGTATGACTAAATGGATTATATAATATAAATGAGATTACACTGGCCAGACATTCTCCAGTTACCATGGATATGAGACACTCATTTCATGTCAATAAAATTATGGTTAAAATAGTCACATGACAATGAATAAGAAACAATCAGGGATCAAAAAATAAATGATTTAATTCCACTTTGGGTAGCACTGGGGAGGCATTTGTGGGTATTTCTGTAATGGAATAAAGGAGATTAAGTTAGAGGGAAATTTTTGGTATTTGAATAAATGAGTTAAATAAAGAAGAAAGTAAATTGCCTAGCCTCCACAGTAAATAAAATGGAAACACACTGAATTGGAATAGTCTGGAGTTTTGTGAGTTCTGCAAACCTACCATGAAGCCACAGATTTTGGTTGTAGGAAGTGGCTATAAACAAGTGTGTGGGGGTATACATTGCCTCACCTGCTCTGACAGTTACCTCATGGAAGTAAGTGAAGGTGAAATTGTTAGTCACTCAGTCATGTCTGACTCTTTGTGACCCAATGGACTGTAGCCTGCCAGGCTCCTCTGTCCATGGGGATTCTCCAGGCAAGAATACTGGAGTGGGTTGACATTCTTTTCTCCAGGGGATCTTCCTGTCCCAGGGATCACACCCGGGCCTGCTACATTGGCAGGCACATTCTTTACTATCTGAGTCACCAGAGAAAGTCTGCATGGAAGTAAGTCTTAAGGCAAATGAGACAGGTGAGAAAAATGTGTTTCCTGCTCACAACCTGACCGAGTCCTCCACGTACATGCAGAACTCTCCTCAGTGCTAGCTTATCTACTGATAGTGAGAAGTGAAGGGGTGTGTCAGGTCTTCTCAGTCTCAGAGTTAGTCTTGCCCTTAGTTTACACCATACTGGAAAGAAAAGGTGGTCCCTTGTAATAGTTTATCTCCAGTTACTAATTTTGCCAGGTTTTTGGGGTTATGTTGTTTGTCCAGTTCATGATAAGTGAGGGAAGGTAATTATCACTGGATTTGTACATTCTAAGATAAAGACATGCCAAAAAGGCCTAGATTATTTCATTTTCTTCACATCCTACATGCAATGATAAAAATAAACTAATTGGAAGATTTACTAAAATGGAGTTATTTTAAAAATTAAATGAATTTTAATTAGCAAGCAAGATATTTGTATATTTAATGTGATGTTGTTTCTTGGGAGGTTATTTCCTTAGACATCAGTCTATGTGCTACAGATATTCTCCTGGCAGGGGTAAAGAACTATATCTGTAATAATGAGTCTTTTTTTTTTTTTTTTTAGAAACACATAAATAGTTTGGCCATTTCAGCATGCAAGCAGTTATAGGAGTTTTCCAATAATAAAAAAATAATATTTCTCTGATATATTTCCTGATAAGCCAATGGTATTCTGTAAGCAACCAACTTAATAGGGAGAACAGGGTAACTGAACCCATACAATATTTATTGTAACCCAAGTTACAAGAGCAGACTCTGTTGCTAGTTTAATCTTCTGAATATTTAGACAGTTAAACCAAATATGGTGTTGTGGCCACCTATGATATCATAAATGGATTCTGAATGATTAATCATCATTGTGCAACATGATTATCATAACATGGCTTCATATTGTATATGCATGTAGTGCCTTCTCACAAAATCCCATTAGGCAGAAAAAGAAGCATGCGATTGATGATTTGGATTATGTGAGCAATAGAGAATTATGTTAAATAATATGCAATATACAATATAGAATTCTTTTAAATAATGTACACTTACTGGAAGATATTTTGGCATTTTTATAGCATATTTTAAAAGATAAAACCTTTTATTTCATTATTTATTAATTCAGGAGTCTTGAAAGAAATCCTGGAGTTTATATACAGTGTTTCTCTAATGATATAGTAAGTCATTTAATGATAACAACTCACATTTTCATAGTATTGAAACAGCATTGATATCCTTAAACCTATGAGGGCATAAGCTATTTATATATTTATTTTGTACATACATTATAGTATTAATATTGTGTTTACTTTATTATTGCAGTATGGATGAAGGTATCTTAAAGTGTATAAGGACCATTTCAAACTAAGAGAAGCTGCTGTTTGTGTGTAAAGGAAAAAAAAGTTTAGATGAAAGCAGTTCTGTTGTTCAGTTGCTAAGTCTTTTCTGACTCTTTCTGATGCCATGGACTATAGCACTCCAGGTTTCCCAGTCCTTCACTATCTCCTGGAGTTTGTTCAAACTCATGTCCATTGAGTCAGTGATGCCATCCAACCATGTCATTCTCTGTCATCCCCTTCTGCTTCTGCCCTCAATCTTTCCCAGAATTGGGGTCTTTTCCAGTGACTTGGCTCTTTGCATCAAGTGGCCAAAATATTGGAGTTTCAAATTCAGCATTAGTCCTTCCAATGAATATTAAAGGTTGATTTCCTTTAGGATTGAGTTATTTGATTTCCTTGCTGTCCAAGGGACAGACTCTCAAGAGTCTTTTCCAGCACCACAGTTCACAAGCATCAATTCCTTGGCACTCAGCCTTCTTTATGACCCAACTCTCACATCCAAACATGACTACTGGAAAAACCATAGCTTTTGATTATATGGACCTTTGTCACCAAAGTGATGTCTCTGCTTTTTAATAAACTGTCTAGGTTTGTCATAGTTTTTCTTCTAAGCAGCATCTTTTGATTTCCTGGCTGCAGTCACCATCTGCTATGATTTTGGAGCCCAAGAAAAGAAAATTTGCCAATGTTTCCATTTTTTTCCATCTATTTACCATGAAGTAATGGGTCTGGATGCCTTGGTCTTAGTTTTTTTAATGTTGAGTTTTAAGACAGTTTTTTTTTTTTTCTCTGATCTTTTGCCTTTATCAAGAGGCTCTTTAGTTCCTCTTAACTTTATGCCATTAAGGTGATATCATCTGCATATCCAAGGTTGTTGATATTTCTTCCAGCAATCTTGAAAGCTGTAAGTGAAGACAATCACTGGCACAATCTTACTTTGCAAAATAAAATTTAGGTTATATATCATTATATATAATTAAATGAAAGGAATGAGTTGCTTTTATTAATCATCTGTTTTATGAAAGGCAGTGCATTAGAGCTACTGATTGCTTTATTAATTCATTCAAAAAATATCTATTTGGGTCTTCTTTATACTCAGACTGAGGTAGGTGCTGGAGATTCAATGATATACAAACATGTGTCTTTATAGAGAAAACACAAAACTGAAGAAACATGTATAATCAGCTCAATAAGTACAAACATAGAATACATTCAGGGTGCCATAGGGGGCATATAGTGTTAGAGCAAAATCATTTCCAAAAAATATGGAGAGAGAAGTTAAGGCCTAGGTTTTTAAATTATGGAGAAAAAATCTGGAGTGTCTTATAGTAGTATGACATCATTTAAATGCTTTAAACAGATGCTTAGTAATATATTTCCATTCAGAAAAATCATTGTGTTTGATGTGTTCACAGTGGATCCAAGAGAGACAAGACTCATGGCAAAGAAACCATTTAGGGCAATATGCAGTAATTCATTTAGCATAAACATTGTATGTGCCTTCCTTGTGTGCTAAATACTAGATATGGAGTTGAACACAGGTATAGTACAAGTAAGTTGAAATCAGGTATAGTTCCCTTAGAAGCTAAGTCAGAACATTTATAAGAAAAATGAAAACACAAATCTACATAGCTGTGTTATATCATTAAGTAAAAACCAAATAATATCCCTGATATTCCCCTACTACTTACACATAACACAATGATATTTGCCTTCCATACTTTCGTACTAGAGGGTAGAAACCAAGATCAAAAATAACTGCAAAGTTTCAGATCAAGAATCTGTGTTTTGTTTTTTGTTTTTTCCTTGAAAGACTAGATAAATCAAAGCCTTTATGTTGAGAAGAAAGAAGAGAAGCCAAAAACAAAACAAAACAAAAAACTAACAAAACAAAACCAAAGTTAAAAGGGAGAATAGGCAGATGCTAAAGATAAAGCCATCTCCCACAAAGAAACAAGTGGTGTAGTGAAAAGACTGATAGAACAAACTGTCCTCCTGTGTGTCTCCAATTCTCCTCCTACCTCCTCATCAATGATGTAAGTATCACCCATGAAAGACCTACATGGGGCAGTACTGGAAACGTGTAAACCTCTGTGAACAAAGGGTAGCAACTTAAAAACTACATGTGAAGCTACTGGACAGTAATATCCTCAGACATGTTCCAAGCATGAACATCTGGTGGATTTTCTGATTATCAGAACCCTGGCATATTAAATAACATAGTTTATGTTTGTTTGTTTATTTGTTTTTAAGGAGAAATTATTATAAAAAAGCAAAGGAGACTCAGTATCCCCCTCAGTCAGTCTATCCCATCAGAAAGCTTTCATAAGCCTCTTATTCTTCTCTATCAGAGGGCAGACAGACTGAAAACCACAATCACAGGAAACTAACCAATCTAATCACATGGACCACAGCCTTGTCAAATTCAATGAAACTATGAGCCATGCCGTGTAGGGCCACCCAAAATGGATGGGTCAATGTGGAGAGTTCTGACAAAATGTGGTCCACTGGAGAAGGGAATGGCAAACCACTTCAGTATTCTTGCCTTGAGAACCCCATGAACAATATGAAAAGGCAAAAAGATAGGACACTGAGAGATGAACTCTACAGGTCGGTAGGTGCCTAATATGCTACTGGAGATCAGTGGAGAAATAACTCCAGAAAGAATGAAGAGACAGAGCCAAGGCAGAAAGAGCACCCAGTTGTGGATGTGACTGGTGATGGAAGCAAGGTCCTATGCTATAAAGAGCAATATTGCATGGGAACATGGAATGCTAGGTCCATGTATCAAGGCAATTTGGAAGTGGTCAAACAGGAGATGGCAAGAGTGAACATCAACATTTTAGGAGTCAGAAAACTAAAATGGACTGGTATGGGTGAATTTGATGCAGATGTCCATTATATGTACTATTGTGAGCAAGAATCCCTTAGAAGAAATGAAGTAGCCCTCATAGTCAGTGAAAGAGTCCGAAATGCAGTACTTGGATGCATTCGCAAAAATGCAGAATGATCTGTTAATTTCCAAGGCAAATCATTCAATATCACAGTAATCCAAGGCTATGCCCTGACCAGTAATGCTGAAGAAGCTGAATTTGAATGGTTCTATGAAGACCTTCAAGACTTTCTAGAATTAACACCCCAAAAGATGTCCTTTTCATTATAGGGGACTGAAATGCAAAAGGAGGAAGTCAAGAAACACCTTGAATAACAGGCAAATTTGGCCTTGCAGTACAGAATGAAGCAGGGCAAAGGCTAGTAGAGTTTTGCCAAGAGAATGCACTGGTCATAGCAAACACCCTCTTCCAACAACACAAGAGAAGACTCTACACATCGACATGAAAAGATGGTCAACACTGAAATCAGATGGATTATATTCTTTGCAGCCAAAGATGGAGAAGCTCTATATAGTCAGCAAAACCAAGACTGGGAGCTGACTGTGGCACAGAGCATGAACTCCTTATTGCAAATTCAGACTTAAATTGCAGACAGTGGGAAAACCACTAGACCATTCAGGTATGACCTAAATAAAATCCCTTACAAATATACAGTGGAAATGACAAATCGATGCAAAGGATTAGATCTGAATTTTACTTAAAATTATATTAAACAGTCTTCCTTGACAATATGATATGATATTGAGTAACTGCAGCCAAAGATGGAGAAGCTCTATACAGTCAGCAAAAACAAGACCAGGAGCTGACTGTGGCTCAGATCATGAACTCCTTGTTACCAAATTCAGACTCAAATTGAAGAAAGTAGAGAAAACGGCTAGACAATTCTGGTATGACCTAAATCAAATCCCTTATGATTATACAATTGAAATGTGAAATAGATTTAAGGGCCTAGATGTGATAGATAGAGTGCCTGATGAACTATGGAATGAGGTTCGTGACATTGTACAACAGACAGGGACCAAGACCATCCCCATGGAAAAGAAATGCAAAAAAGCAAAATGGCTGTCTGGGGAGGCCTTACAAATAGCTGTAAAAAGAAGAGAGGCAAAAAGCAAAGGAGAAAAGGAAAGATATAAGCATCTGAATGCAGAGTTCCAGAGAAAAGCAAGAAGAGATAAGAAAACCTTCAGTGATCAATGCAAAGAAATAGAGGAAAACAACAGAATGGGAAAGACTAGAGATCTCTTCAAGAAAATTAGAGATACCAAGGGAACATTTCATGCAAAGATGGGCTCGACAAAGGACAGAAATGGTATGGACCTAACAGAAGCAGATGATATTAAGAAGAGATGGCAATAATACACAGAAAAACTGCACAAAGAAGATCTTCACGACCCAGATAATCATGATGGTGTGATCACTAACCTAGAGCCAGACATCCTGAAATGTGAAGTCAAGTGGGCCTTAGAAACCATCACTATGAACAAAGCTAGTGGAGGTGATGGAATTCCAGTGGACCTATTTCAAATCCTGAAAGATGATGCTGTGAAAGCACTGCACTCAATATGCCAGCAAATTTGGAAAACTCAGCAGTGGCCACAGGACTAGAAAAAGTCAGTTTTCATTCCAATTCCAAAGGAAGGCAATGCCAAAGAATGCTCAAACTACCGCACAATTGCACTCATCTCACACGCTAGTAAAGTAATGCTCAAAATTCTCTAAGCCAGGCTTCAGCAATACATGAACCGTGAACACGCTGTTGTTCAAGCTGGTTTTAGAAAAGGCAGAGGAACCAGAGATCAAATTGCCAACATCTGCTGGATCATGGAAAAAGCAAGAGAGTTCCAGAAAAACATCTATTTCTGCTTTATTGACTATGCCAAAGCCTTTGACTGTGGATCACAAGAAACTGTGGAAAATTCTGAAAGTGATGGGAATACCAGACCACCTAACCTGCCTCTTGAGAAATCTGTATGCAGGTCAGAAAGCAACAGTTAGAACTGGACATGGAACAACAGACTGGTTCCAAATAGGAAAAGGAGTACGTCAAGGCTGTATATTGTCACCCTGCTTATTTAACTTCTATGCAGAGTACATCATGAGAAATGCTGGACTGGAAGAAACACAAGCTGGAATCAAGATTGCCAGGAGAAATATCAATAACCTCAGATATGAAGATCACACCACCCTATGGCAAAAAGTGAAGAGGAACTAAAAAGCCTCTTGATGAAAATGAAAGAGGAGAGTGAAAAAGTTGGCTTAAAGCTCAACATTCAGAAAACGAAGATCATGGCATCTGGTCCCATCACTTCATGGCAAATAGATAGGGATACAGTGGAAACAGTGTCAGACTTTATTTTTTGGGGCTCCAAAATCACTGCAGATGATGATTGCAGCCATGAAATTAAAAGAGGCTTACTCCTTGGAAAAAAAGTTATGACCAACCTAGATAGTATATTCAAAAGCAGAGACATTACTTTGCCAACTAAGGTCTGTCTATTCAAACTATGGTTTTACCAGTGGTCATGTATGGATGTGAGAGTTGGACCGTGAAGAAAGTTGAGCACTGGAGAATTTATGCTTTTGAACTGTGGTGTTGGAGAAGACTCTTGAGAGTCCCTTGGACTGCACGGAGTTCCAACCAGTCCATTCTGGAGGAGATCAGCCCTGGATGTTCTTTGGAAGGAATGATGCTAAAGCTGAAACTCCAGTACTTTGGCCACCTCATGTGAAGAGTTGACTTATTGGAAAAGACTCTGATGCTGGGAGGGATTGGGGGCAGGAGAAGAAGGGGATACAGAGGATGAGATGGCTGGATGGCATCACGGACTCGATGGACGTGAGTCTGAGTGAACTCCAGGAGTTGGTGATGGACAGGGAGGCCTGGCGTGCCATGATTCATGGGGTTTAAAGAGTTGGACACAACTGAGCTACTGAACTGAACTGAATTGAACTGCTCTAAATAAGAAAGTTGAATAAAAATTAAACAATTTCTAAAATAATGTAAGTTGAAACTAGAGTGATGGTAAATGGGAATGGAGAAGAAGAAACTGAGAATAAGGAAGTGAAAAGTGTATAGATTTTAAATGATCTCCAGCCCGAAAGCATAGTAATTTAAATCTTGGCTCTACCTCTCACCAGAGATGTCACGTTGTACACGTTTCTCAGGGTTTCTGTGCACAATTGCATTCATCGCACATGCTAGTATAGTAATGCTCAAAATCCTGCAGCCAGGCTTCAAGAGTATGTGAACCATGAACTTCCAGATGTTCAAGCTGGATTTAGAAAAGGCAGAGGAACCAAAGATAAAATTGCCAACATCCATTGGATCATCGAGAAAGCAAGAGAATTCCTGAAAAACATCTACTTCTGCATTATTGACTCTGCCAAAGCCTTTGACTGTGTGGATCACAATAAATTGTGGACAATTCTGAGCAGGTTGGGATACCAGACCACCGGACCTGCCTCTTGAGAAATCTGTATGCAGGTCAGGAAGCAACAGTTAGAACTGGACATGGAACAGCAGACTGGTTCCAAATCAGAAAAGGAGTAAGTCAAGGCTGTATATTGTCACTGTGTCCGACTCCCTGTCCATCACCAACTCCCAGAGTTTACCGAAACTCATGTCCATTGAGTGATTCCATCCAACCATCTCATTCTCTGTCTGTCCCCTTCTCCTCTTGCCTTCAATCTTTCCTAGCATCAGGGTCTTTTCAAATGAGTCAGCTCTTCGCATCAGGTGGCCAAAGTATTGACGTTTCAGCTTCAACATCAGTCCTTCCAATGATACCTGAGGATGAATTTCCTCTAGGATAGACTTGTTGGATCTCTTTGCAGTTTTAGGGACTCAAGAATCTTTTCCAGCACCACAGTTCAAAAGCATCAATTCTTCAGCGCTCAGCTTTCTTTACAGTCGAACTCTCACATCCATACATGACTACTGGAAAAACCTTAGCCTTAACTAGATGGACCTTTGTTAGCAAAGTAATGTCTCTGCTTTTTAATATGCTGTCTAGGTTGGTCATAACTTTTCCTCCAAGGAGCAAGTATCTTTTTATTTCATGGCTGCAATCACCATATGCAGTGATTTTGGAGCCCCAAAAATATAAAGTCTGACACTGTTTCCACTGCTTCTCCATCTATTTGCCATGAAGTGATGGGACTGGATGCCATGATTTTAGTTTCTGAATGCTGAGCTTTAAGCCAACTTTTTCACTCTCCTCTTTCACTTTCATCATGAAGCTCTTTAGTTCTTCAGTTTCTGCCATAAGAGTGGTGTCACCTGCATATCTGAGGTTATTGATATTTCTCCCAGCAGTCTTGATTCCAGCTTGTGCTTCATCCAGCCCAGCATTCCTCATGATATACTCTGCATATAAGTTAAATAAGCACGGTGACAATATACAGCTTTCATATACTCATTTTCCTATTTGAAACCACTCTGTTGTTCCATGTCCAGCTCTAACTGTTGCTTCCTGACCTGCATACAGATTTCTCAAGAAGTAGGTCAGGTGGTCTTGTTTTCCCATCTCTTTCATTCTATGGAGAAAATAAATATTTCCTGTCTTTTGAACAAGACCCTATTTCTATCTTCCAAGCTGTTTGTTTGTTATACGCACATCCTGGAAAACATAAGCAAGAATGAGATGTATGAGAAAATGTAAATATGTCACAGAGAACTATTTCTTAGCACATTGTGAACCCTTAATTAGGTGAGTTATGAGACAGTATACATATACATATATATTTTTTAAGTGATCAGTCTGTGTCCTCTGTGAAAGGATTAGCTTGTTGGGGATGAAAGTGGTAATGAATATATCAGTTTGGAGGCTGCTGAACACCACGTGAACAATGATTGTGACTTTGCCTTTCACCTGGAAGGATGATGGTGGTTTATGAAAGTAAGTGGCAGTAAGGATTTAGCAAGTGGCAGATTTAGTAAGTGGCAGATTAAGGTTTAATCTATGTGAGTATTTAATAAGACCTCACATAGATTACTGATCTGGAGAATTTGGAGATGGTAATAAAATTGACTAAGGAAAGCACTGCAGGAACAGAGGTGTATTTGAAAAAAGGGTCTGTATGAGGAACTGACTCATGAATTCAGCTTTAATAATAAAATAATCAAAAAGTTTTATATGCATATGCTTTTACTACATATCACTGAGCATAAGGAAAAAAAAAACACACATAGTAATCTTATTATCAAATAGACCAATTTTTAACCTAAACATCATCAAAGACAGAAATATAGATCAATGGAACAAATAGAAAGCCTGGAGATAAATCCACATACCTATGGAAACCTTATCTTTGACAAAAGATGCAAGAATATACAATAGAGAAAAGACAATCTCTTTAACAAGTGGTGCTGGGAAAACTGGCCAACTACTTGTAAAACAATGAAACTAGAACACTTTCTAACACTTTCATACACAAGAATAAACTCAAAATGGATTAAAGATCTAAATGTAAGACCAGAGACTATAAAACTCCTAGAGGAAAACATAGGCAAAACACTCTCTGACATAGAGCAGGATCCTCTAGGACCCACCTCCCAGAGTAATGGAAATAAAAGCAATAAAAAAAAAGGGACTAGTTAAACTTAAAAGCTTTTCCACAATAAAGGAAACTATAATCAAGGTGAAAAAAGAGCATTCAGAATGGGAGAAAATAATAACAAATGAAGCAACTAACAAATAATTAATCTCAAAAATATACAAGCAGCTCATGCAGCTCAATTCCAGAAAAATAAATGGTCCAATCAAAAAATGGGCCAAAGAACTAAATAGACATTTCTCCTAAGGAGACATACAGAAGGCTAACAAACACATGAAAACATGCTCAACATTACCCATTATCACAGAAATGCAAGTTAAAACCACAATGAGGTACCATCTCATGCTGGTTAGAATGGCTGCTATCAAAAATCTAAAAACAATAAATGCTGGAGAGAGTGCAGAGAAAAGGGAACCCTCTTACACTATTGGTGGGAAAGCAAACTAGTACAGCCACTATGGAGAACAGTGTGGAGATTCCTTAAAAAGCTGAAAATAGAACTACCATACGACCCAGCAATCCCACTGCTGGGCATATACACAGAGGAAACCAGAATTGAAAGAGACACATGTACCCCAATGTTGATTGCAGCACTGTTTACAATAGCCAGAACATGGAATCAACCCAGATGTCCATTGGTAGATGAATGGATAAGAAAGCTGTGGTACATATATACAATGGAATATTACTCA
The DNA here is from genome assembly GCF_032405125.1 of Capricornis sumatraensis. Lineage (NCBI taxonomy): Eukaryota > Metazoa > Chordata > Mammalia > Artiodactyla > Bovidae > Capricornis > Capricornis sumatraensis. The sequence goes on along the minus strand of NC_091085.1, from coordinate 34,531,061 downwards.
GCTATTAAAAAGAATGCATTTGAATCAGTTCTAATGAGGTGGATGAAACTGGAGCCTGTTATACAGAGTGAAGTAAGTCAGAAAGAAAAACACCAATATGGTATACAAACACATGTATATGGAATTTAAAAAGATGGTAACGTTGACCCTATATGCAAGACAGCAAAAGAGACACAGATGTAAAAAACAGACTTTTGGACTCTGTGGGAGAAGGCGAGGGTGGGATGATTAGAAAGAATAGCATTGAAACATATTTATTATCATATGTGAAATAGATCGCCAGTCCAGATTCAATGCATGAAATAGGGTGCTCAGGGCTGGTGCACTGAGATGACCCTGAGGGATGGGATGGGGAGGGATGTGGGAGAGGGGTTCAGGATGGGGAACACATGGACACTCATGGCTGATTCATGCCAATGTATGACAAAAAACACTATAATATTGTAATTAGCCTCCAGTTAAAATAATTAATTAAAATTAAAACTAAAACCTGATTAAAACTCCCAGATAATCAAATGCTCTCTCTAAATGTCCTTCTTGTGTGTTTTCTTATAATAGATAATCTTTTATAACTATGTAGCTGATTTAAAATTTTAAATGGAGGAATAGAGCTATGTTGAAGTAACTCAAAGAGTAATTAATATTTGCAAATAATAGAGATTATGAAAGTTATGATTTCCAAAAATCTAAGTGATTTTCCTATTAAGTTTAGTAGAAATTAAGCTGAATATTGTTTTTCATTTGTAATCAAAATATGCCATGAAATATTCTTTAGTATTTACCTAAAGGAAAATTCTGTCCATAATTATCTGCTTAAACACTTTAAAACCCACTAAAGAGCCAATATCCGTAAAGGGTGGAATTAAACCATATCAAAAGTTTAAGAGAATTTTTAGCATAGAATGGTGAGCTTGTCACATCCTATTCATAATGTAGCAAGATTAAACTGTATATTATCATCTAATGGGGAAAAAAGAAGAAAGTTTAAAATAGAATAGTCTCTCGTTAGTCTTGTATTTCCTTGACTCTTGTTCCTTTAGGACATCTGAAGATATTTAGTTTCATTGTTCTCTGAGTAGCTCATGAATATTTCAGTTCCAAACGGTTGAATATTCTTTTTACTAGTCCATTTAAATTGCCAGTACAAATATGCTTTTTATGTGTGTTGCTGGGAGACTTGGTGATTTAGGGAGTTTTACCTTTTTTAAAACAAAGAAACAATAGTCTGAGGGACTAGAGCAGTCACGTTTGTTTAAGATTGCTGTTGAATGGGCATTTCACATGTTTTTTTAATGTTTAATAATGAAATAGCTCTTTTATTTTAACAATCATATGGAATAATAGTTTTCAAATATTCAAACATTAATGCACATAAAAAAGGTTTGAATTAGATCTTTCTTTACTTCCTTCTATAAAAAATTTCCTTTGTGTCTCTTCCTACAGAACTTGTCAAAGGCTTGAAAGATATATGAAGTGTTGCCTCATTATTGCGCTCACTTGGACCTTTGTGTGAAATAGATCACAAATAAGAGGTAGCCTCAAGTTCCTGGCTCTATGAATATGAAAAGAATTGATCTGACGGAAAATTATTTAATCAATAATATAGCACAGTTTTGCATACAAAATTCTGATTCTCTTTATATAATTAAGGTAATCTTAGGTGAATAAGAGAAAGAAGATACTAGATTGTCGTGTTAATATGTCCAGCACATTGTAGAATTAATACAAATCCTCTAAGAATTTTTAAATGCCAATCATCTTGGTGTACATTTTTAAGCCTGATCCAAAAATGGTGTGGCCAAACCCATTTTACTTATAAACATGAGTTATTTTTAAATATAAAGAAAAAAAAATAAACACTGAAAAAATTACATTCAAATTTGGAGTTATTAAATAAATGTGAATGGTAAAGCATTACAAGAAACTGAATAGGAAGAATAAATTAAAATATCTGAAAATAAGAAAAAAAAATATAAATGATGAAGTTGGCTGTGATGCTATCAGATTTTCCTCTGATCATAGTGTTCTTTTTTGATTTAATCACATTATCATTCACATGGCATTAACTTGACATGCCCACCAGTTACTTAGGGATCAGACAAATGGTATTATCTTTTGCTGTTTAAAGAAAATGATGTGAAAACTTTTAGCCTTGAAAAGTGAAAGGAAAGTCGCTCAGTCATGTCCGACTCTGTGACCCCATGGACTGTAGCCCTCCAGGTTCCTCCATCCATGGGATTCTCCAGGCAAGAATACTGGAGTGGGCTGCCATTTCCTTCTCCAGGGGATCTTCCTGATCTAGGGATTGAACCCAGGTCTCCTGCTTTGAAAGCAGACGCTTTAACCTCTGAGCCACCAGGGTTTCCCAGGTGTGGGAGACCTGGGTTCGATCCCTTGGTTGGGAAGATCCCCTGGAGATTGAACAGCTACACACTCTAGTATTCTGGCCTAGAGAACTCCATGGACTGTATAGTCCATGGGGTCACAAAGAGTCAGACAGGACTGAGCGACTTTCACTCACTCAGTTGGTGCTAGTGGTAAAGAACCCACCTACCAATGCAGGAGACACAAGAGACAGGTTCAATCCCTGGGTCAGGAAGATCCCTTGGAGGATGGCACAGCAACTCACTCTAGTATTCTTGAAGAATCCCATGGACAGAGGAGCCTAGCAGGCTATGGTTGATAGGCTCACAAAGAGTTGGACACGACTGAAGTGACTTAGCATGCACATGTGCATATAACTAAAAGGAAATAACTGTACAGCAGTTAAAAAATTAATTCAGAGTTTAAAAATGTCATTTTCCTTCAAACAATCAGATAGTATTATTTCATGATCTACTTTTATGTAATTTATTAGTCAGTTTGCAAGAGAACAGTGGTTCCAAAAGTCATCCGAGGAAAAATAGAAAAACAAGTTTGTAGGCTGTGTGAGACACCTCTTGGGTATAATAATTTTAATTTGGGATCTTGGCCAGAAAACATGGAAGTCTTATTGGTAGAGATTCATTATCTGTTGATGCAATATATGCATGATGTCCATAATATAAATACCAGCTCATCCTTTCTCATGTCCTGAGTCATCTTGTTTAGTCACCAAGTCCTATCCTACTCTCTTGCAGCCTCACAGACTGTGGCCCACCAGGCTCTTCTGACCATGAGATCCCAGCAAGAATACTGGAATAGGTTGCGTTTGCTTTTCCAGGGAGTCTTCCCCACCCAGGGGTTGAACACCTGCTTCCTGCTTTCTACACAGATTTTTTTTTTTTTTTAACCACTAAGCCACCTGCAAAACCCATGTATCTCAAATAAATCAGTTTTTTGGAGTAATAATATTTGAGAAATGCTAGAAGGACACACTTTTTACTCTTGTGTGATGCTTAAGCATTTGATAGTTGTTTCTTCTATGTTCTTTCATGTATAAACTTAAACTTTTTATAAATGCTAAAGAAAATACAGTATTGCAAATTTTTATACCTTATTGTCTATCTTTTTTTTTTTTTAAGTACTCCAGAGGGTAAAAAATAAAAGATATTAGTTGACAAAAACACAGCGAGCAAGATCACATCTTCTAAGGAAACAGTGAAAGTATATATTTGACAGTACGTAAATTTATAAACTTTTTGAGGCACTCAAAATTCCAAGTATTTAAATATATTGTGTGAAATAGGTGTTAAGGTTGTAATGCTGACATGAAGAAACAGCAATAAAAATAGTTAAAAATGAAAGGTATTAAACCATTTTAGAGTCTAGTAAGTCAAAAGTAAGGATGATGATCTGACTGGTGGTGGTGGTTTAGTTGCTAAGTCATGTCTGACCCTTGCAACCCCACAGACTGTAGCCTGTGAGGTTCCTCTGTCCTTGGGATTTCCTAGGCAAGAATACTGGGGTGAGTTACCATTTCCTTCTCCAGGGCATTGTGTGAGAGAAATATGAAGTTTTGCTTAAAACTTGCATAATATAAATACAGACAGATGACATAATAGTTTTCAATAGCAAACCCTTGTTATATGATTCTTTCTTATGATTCATCATTCAGAAAATCAACCTGTTTTTCCCCAAGTTGGTAACATTTTTCGTTAGGAAGTAGGTTGACTGGTGTAACTTGAGTAAGTCTTATGTTACTGAGGCCAGTTTCCCAAGTGTGATTTCCTCAGTGATGATTTTGTAAGTCTCAGTAACTAGAAATCCATTTTGATATTGATGCCGCAAATATGAGCCTACTCAGTTAAAGAGCACTGTTACCTCACCCCACCAAATATAGTTGGCTTAAAAATCATGCAATAACTTACCTCATCTCTATTGAACAGAATAAAGGACCATGCAGTTTTAATAGATGCATGAATAAGCTCATTTATGCAAGGAGTATTAAAAAAACAAAACAAAACAACAACTTAAGGCTTAAACCATAGATATGTAAAGGAGAATGAGTGTAAGATTGTTACTGACAATCCCATCAGATGTCTCTTAATGTGTGAAGAAAAGAATATTATTCTTTCCTCATTTCCTTTGCTAGCATCAACAACAGGCTGCTGATTTTCAGATAATTATGTATTGCATGATGAAGGAAACAGGCTTTTTTTTTTTTTTTTAACTAGGAAATAAGATGAAGGTGCCAACAAAATCTGGAAGATATTGTAGTGTGATGTGACTGTTGTCAGGAGCACAACTAGATGAAATTAAGTACATTGGCTAAGTTTATTTTATTTTTTTAATGTGAATGTAGATGCAAAGCATAGGCGGGCTTTCCAAAGTGTATCTGGTTTTGTATATGAATATACAGCTCCAAGGATATGGTGCTTGTTAGCCTGTGTGCCCCAAGCAAGTAATGTACATCTTGTGATGAGAAGACACACAATAGTCTGTGTTTTACAAGGGATTTCAAAGGATACAAATATTTGATATTTATAAAATCACCATGCAATAGCCATTATTATTATTATTCCCCAGAAGAAGGAGGAATTCAGATTTGAAATGATAGTAAGGTGACTTGATGTGAAAGATACAGAGCCAAATCCATAGCTTCTTCTACCTGACCAATTTAGTAATTCTTCCAGCTCAATTTTGAATATATAAATTAGAATAATTTTTACTTATTAGTGCCTGGAAGTATTTACAAAAAAGTAAATTACTTTTCAAATTCCCTAGAGTTTATGTAAAGTCAGAACTATGGAAGCTAGTATTTTAATATGGAAGGGGATAGTAAAATAGTATTAAATATAAATAGTTAATAGTGAATTTTGAAGAAAATAATATAATTTAAGACAATGGATACTTAATTCTTGAAAAAAAGAACATGTTAAAAGAAAAGTTTAAAGAGGGCCATGTGGTGAGTGTAGGAGAAGGGACTGCTCAAGTTTAGTTATGGAAGCAATGATTTTCTTAAAAGTTATTATAGCAATCTAGCCTCAAAGTTATAAAAATTGAAGCACTATAGGAAAGTACCAACTGTAAAATATGCAACATTTTAAGTAATATTCCTTAGAAATAACCACTTTGGACCTTGTTTCTATTTAGCTATTCTATTCCGTTCTTTATAATTCTAAAAAATGCATTCATACTCATGGGTAATATTCAGTATTCTCAACAATGAGCACAGCAAAAGCATGTCCCCATCTGAGCGAATGCTAACGAGTCCTGAAGTTATGCCAATATTTGTCTCCCGAGTACCAGCTCTGTTTATATATCTATTGCTTAATTTGTCATATGAAAGCATTTCCTAGGAACTCTATGAATAAACATAAGTAAGTTAGCTCATTAATGACCTTTTCCCCTTCACCTGTTCCCCCTTCCATTTTATTTATGGTCTTTCTTCAGTTAACTTGAGATTTTTCTTGATATTCTAATATATTGGGAAGTATCTTAAGGATGCGGGAAAAAAGTGTATTCCCTGAATTTGTTCTCTCTCCCCTTTCTCCCTCTCTCCCTCTCTGTCTCTTTCTGTCTCTCTTTCTCTCTCTCTCTCTATATATATATGTTAATATAAATACATACAGGTGTACCTGGAGATTCGCCTCCAGATGACTGCAGTAAAGCAGATATCCCCAAAAGCAAGTCACATGATTTTTTTGTTTGCCAGTACTTATAAAATTATGTTTACCATAATGTAATCTTTCAAGTATGCAATAACATCATGTCTAATAGAACAATGTACATACCTTACTTAAAAAAATATAAAATGACAGTTACACAAGTAACACCAAAGATCATGGGTCACAGGTCACCATAACAAATATAATAATAATGCAACAATTTGAAATACTGTGAGCTTTACCAAAATTAACTTAAAACCAAAATGAGCAAATGCTGCTGGAAAAATGGTGCCAATAGACTTTGCTTAACTCAGGATTGCCACAAATCTTTAATTTTATCATTATAAAAATTTATCCATGAATGATTTTTTTTTTATCTGGAGTAAAAATCTGTCATACCAAAATTTCCATCTGTATTATTTCACTTGGCATTTGTTTTAACTTTTCTGAATCTTTTGTTTAAAATGCATCTTTGGTAATAAAAAACTATATTTATCACGCTTTTACACTCAGAATACAGAATAGACATATTATTCCCATTCCTCCCATTAAGTATTACTAACACCCCTTCAAATTATAAATAAAATAAACATAGGAATGTTGTGAAAGCTGACTGGCTGAGGACTTGGATATAGATCCAAGAAGCTATTTTGTGGTGAGTTACCTGATTTTCTTATTGACTCATATATTCCAGACTTGGAGCTGAAGAAGCCAGCAAACTGAAATTTCTAAGGGAACAGACAAAGAAAAAACCTGTCCACTCTCAGCCGATAAAATCCAGTGTTTTCCTGGAGCTACAGTTGCAGTACTATATATTCTAACTTTCTTTTAGAAATAGGACATAAATTCTCAGTAAGAGTAAAACAAGCATTTAAAAGTTTTAGATTATTATAGTTTTTAAGTTCATAATGGAAGAAAACCTTAGAAATAGATTACTCTTTTCCTTAGAAAATTTCAACACTTTCCAAAAAAGATATAGATCAGGAATTCAATTGTGTTTCATAATCATGAAAAGAACAGATTAATTTTCTGAATAAACACATGATCCTCATTGTGCATAAATACAGTTTTTCCCTTACTCTTCCCACCTGGTTAAAGTAATGAAAAAAGTTGATTGTTGATATGGTATGACAGTGCTCTTACCAGAAATGCAAACCATTAAATATCAGTTATCACAGCAGCAATCATATTTTCTTTTTAATGATCATAATCATATATAACATATTTTGACCATCGACTCTGCAGAACAGAATCTTAGATTTGTTAGGGAATACAGCATAAAGAATAATATGAGGTTAGCTTTCATTGTTGTTCTCAGAATGCTTGCAATCTTAGATTTGTTAGGGAATACAGCATAAAGAATAATATGAGGATAGCTTTCATTGTTGTTCTCAGAATGCTTGCAATCTTATTTTTGTATTATAACAACAAATATCAAAATGCGAAGAAATCTATTATAAAAGGACCCTGGCTTATCACTTATTTTCCAATTTTTGAATATCTTTATCAAAATATTTAGCATCATATATATATGTATATAAGTTCTATATATGCAACTATATTAACACATATGAGTTATGTAAAATACATAGAGATTAGGAATTAACAAGAATCAGTTCAGTTCAGTTCAGTTCAGTCGCTCAGTCATGTGCGACTCTTTGCGACCCCATGAATCACAGCACACCAGGCCTCCCTGTCCATCACCATCTCACGGAGTTCACTCAGACTCACGTCCATCGAGTCCATGATGCCATCCAGCCATCTCATCCTCTGTCGTCCCCTTCTTGTCCTGCCCCCAATCCCTCCCAGCATCAGAGTCTTCTCCAGTGAGTCAACTCTTTGCATGAGGTGGCCAAAGCAGTGGAGGTCCAGCTTTAGCATCATTCCTTCCGAAGAAATCCCAGGGCTGATCTCCTGCAGAATGGACAGGTTGGATCTCCTTGCAGTCCAAGGGACCCTCAAGAGTCTTCTCCAGCACCACAGTTTAAAAGCATCAATTCTTCGGCACTCAGTCTTCTTCACAGTCCAACTCTCACATCCATACATGACCACAGGAAAAACTATAGCCTTGACTAGACGAACCTTAGTCGGCAAAGTAATGTCTCTGCTTTTGAATGTACTATCTAGGTTGGTCATAACTTTTCTTCCAAGGAGTAAGTGTCTTTTAATTTCATGACTGCAATCACCATCTGCAGTGATTTCGGAGCCCAAAAAAATAAAGTCTGACACTGTTTCCACTGTTTCCCCATCTATTTCCCATGAAGTGACGGTACCAGATGCCATGATCTTCATTTTCTGAATGTTGAGCTTTAAGCCAACTTTTTCGCTCTCCTCTTTCACTTTCATCAAGAGGCTTTTTACTTCCTCTTCACTTTCTGCCACAAGGGTGGTGTCATCTGCATATCTGAGGTTATCGATATTTCTCCTGGCAATCTTGATTCCAGCTTGTGTTCTTTCCAGTCCAGCGTTTCTCATGATGTACTCTGCGTAGAAGTTAAATAAGCAGGGTGACAATATACAGCCTTGATGTACTCCTTTTCCTATTTGGAACCAATCTGTTGTTCCATGTCCAGTTCTAACTGTTGCTTCCTGACCTGCATACAGATTTCTCAAGAGGCAGGTCAGGTGGTCTGGTATTCCCATCTCTTTCAGAATTTTCCACAGTTTCTTGTGATCCAAACAGTCAAAGGCTTTGGAATAGTCAAGAAAGCAGAAATAGATGTTTTTCTGGAACTCTCTTGCTTTTTCCATGATCCAGCAGATGGTGGCAACTTGATCTCTAGTTCCTCTGCCTTTTCTAAATCCAGCTTGAACATCAGGGAGTTCATGGTTCATGTATTGCTGAAGCCTGGCTTGGAGAATTTTGAGCATTACTTTACTAGCATGTGAGATGAGTGCAATTGTGCAGTAGTTTGAGCATTCTTTTGCATTTCCTTTCTTTGGAATTGGAATGAAAACTGACCTTTTCCAGTCCTGTGGCCACTGCTGAGTTTTCCAAACTTGCTGGCATATTGAGTGCAGCACTTTCACAGCATCATCTTTCAGGATTTGAAAGAGCTCAACTGGAATTCCATCACCTCCACTAGCTTTGTTCAAAGTGATGCTTTCTAAGGCCCACTTGACTTCACATTCCAAGATGTCTGGCTCTAGATTAGTGATCACATCATCATGATTATCTGGATCATGAAGATCTTTTTTGTACAGTTCTTCCATGTATTCTTGCCACCTCTTCTTAATATCTTCTGCTTCTGTTAGGTCCATACCATTTCTGTCCTTTATCGAGCCCATCTTTGTATGAAATGTTCCCTTGGTATCTCTAATTTTCTTGAAGAGATCTCTAGTCTTTCCCATTCTGTTGTTTTCCTCAATTTCTTTGCATTGATTGGTGAAGAAGGCTTTCTTATCTCTCCTTGCTATTCTTTGGAACTCTGCATTCAGATGCTTATATATTTCCTTTTCTCCTTTGCTTTTCTCCTCTCTTCTTTTCACAGCTATTTGTAAGGCCTCCCCAGACATTAACAAGAATATTAAAATATAATAAATTAAAATGAAAACATATATTTAGATTATTAATGCACTCCATGAAATAGATCTTAATTCCATATAATCCTCTTGATTACTTTGAATATGGAGGTCATATTTCAAGTAGAGTTGATAATTTTTATAAGATCTTATTTTTTAATCTATAAACATGGTATAAATATTACCATTCGGTATATCTTCTAGTGGCTTGCTTTTGTATTTCTTAATGTGGATAGGATAATCTTTAATGTTATATACATTTCAAATCACTGAAAGAAAATAAGATTTTAAAGAACTCGCATTCAACCCTCTCCATATAATAGAGCTTTCATTCCTTGAGGTTTTGCATGTATCTTTTAAGATGCACTGCAATGGAGCATCTGACATGTGGAAATTGTGTACATAAAAGAAAATGTAAAATTGTATTTCTTTTATTTTTAATAGGTAACATACATATAAATTAAACCTCTAATAGTTCTTTTCTGTATCTTATAAGTTACATTTGCAACCAAGTTTTAGTTACAAATGACATAATTTAAAGATGAAATAGAAGCATATAGAAAAGAGAGAAGGATTCTGGCATAATTGTGAAAATCTTTACAAAGAAAAGGATATCAGAACTGGACATAAATGGATTCAGTTCAGTTCAATTCAGTCACTCAGTGGTGTCCGACTCTTTGTGACCCCATGCACTGCAGCAAGCCAGGCTTCCCTGACCATCACCAACTTCTGGAGGTTACTCAAACTCATGCCCATCGAGTTGGTTGCACCATCCAACCATCTCACCCTCTATCATCCCCTTCTCCTCCTGCCTTCAATATTTCCCAGCATCAGTGTCTTTTCCAATGAGTCAATTCTTCGCACCAGGGGACCAAAATATTGGGGCTTCAGCTTCAGTATCAGTCCTTCCAATGAATAGTCAGGACTGATTTTCTTTAGAATTGACTGATTTGATTTCCTTGCAGTCCAAGGACTCTCAAGAGTCCCCTCCAACACCAGAGGTCAAAAGCATCAATTCTTTAGATTAGTTAAAACTAAAAACTAGTGAGAAATGGAATGATACTTGAAGAACATTTAGTAATGAAAACTGTTCTTGTTAGGTTCTAAGAGGTTCTTTTTAGGAGAATGTACCACTCATATTAATAATTGATTCAGTGGGTTTTTTCTTTGTTCACTCTTGTTTTTTTTTAATTAAGACTTTTTCTTAAAACACTTTTAGGTTCACAGCAAAATTGAGGAAAAGATATCGAAATTCCCATATATCCCTACTACCACTCATGCAGAGCCTCCCCCATTATCCACATCTCCCACCAGAGTGGTATATTTGTTATGATTGATGAACCTACATTGACACATTGTAATCACCCAAAGTTCAAGATTACATTATGGTTCACTTGATATTATACATTCTATATGTTTGGACACATGAATAATGATATGTATCCAGCATGATGGTACAGAGATTTTTCATACCCTAAAGTACTCTGTGCTCTGCTTATTCATCCCTTCTTGTTACTTTCTAACTCCAGCAACCTGTGATCTTTTGTCTCCATAATTTTGCCTTTTTCAGAATGTCATATTGTGGAATAAATTACTTTTTAAATTGACATCTTTCATTATGTAATATGCATTTCAGTTTCTTCCAAGTCTTTTAATGGTTTGATAGCTCTTTTCTGGTGGTAAATTATATTCCATTATCTGACCGTAGTACACATTGTTTATCCATTCACCTACCGAAGAACATCTTTATTCTTTCTGTGTGTGTGCTCAGTTGCTCAGTTGTATCCAACTGTTTGTGACCCCATGGAGTTTTGGCACTTATGAGTAAAGTTGCTTTCAAAGATCCAGGCACAGGTTTTTGTGTAGACATATTTTCAATCTTTTGGGTAAGTACCAAAACGGTATGATTAATGGATCACATGATAAGGTGTGTTTAGTTTTATTAGAAACTGTCAGACATCATCCAAAATGCTATACCATTTTGTATTCCTACAAGCAATAATTGAGAACTCCTTTGCTCCACATCCTTATCAGTGTTTGATGTTGCCAGCATTCTGAGTTTTCACTATTTTAGTGGTATCTGATTTTTGTCTTAATTTGCATTTGATAACATATAACAAAGAGATTCTATTTAGGTGCTTATTCATTCTTTATATGTCATCTTTCATGTGGTGTCTGTTAAGGTCTTTGGCCCAGTTTTTAATAGGTTTGCATATGTACTTATTGTTGAGTTTTCAGAGTTCTTTGTATATTTTGAATAAAAGTTCTCTAGAAGAGGGGTCTTTTCAAATATTTTCTCTTGTGCTTATCTTCTCATTCTCATGACATTGTCTGTCACAGATCAGAAGTTTAAAACTTAATGAAATCCATTTTATCATTCATTTATTTTATGAATTTTACCTTTGTTCTTTATAAAAATATTTATTTATTTATTTATTTGGCTGTATTGACTCTTAGTTGAGGCATGTGAGATCTTTCATTGTGGCCCGTGGGCTCTAGAGTGTGTGGGCTCAGTAGTTGTGGCAAGTAGGCTTAGTTGTCCAACAACATATGTGTGGTCTTAGGTCCCTGACCAGGGACTGAACCTGCTTGGAAGGCAGATTCTTAACCCCTGGACCACCCTGTAAATTTGTTTGTCAGTAAAACAGACAAACAACAAAAAACACTGCCATATGCAAAGAGGTCATCAAGGTTTTTTACGGTCATACTAGTGTGGCATCTTATTTTCCCAACCAGGGATCAAACCTATGCTCTGTGCATTAGGAGCATGGAGTCTTAACCAATGAACTGCTAAGGAATCTCCTAAGAGTTTGATATTTTACTTTTATTGGTATGATCTATTTTGAGTCAGTTTTTGCAAAGGGTGTATGGTCTGTGTATAGGTTCATTTTATTGCCTGTGAATTTCCAATTACTCTATCACTGTTTGTTAAAAAGACTATCTTAATTGTATTCTTTTCTTTTTGTCAATTATTTTGGATGTTCTTTATAGATGATTATGTTGTCTTTGAAGATAGCTTTATTTTCTCCTTCTTTATCTGTATGCCTTTTATTTATTTTCTTGCCTTATTTCATTAGCTAGAACTTTCAATATGATGTTGAAAAGGAGTGGTAGGGAGATAGTCTTGCTGTTTTCCTGATCTTAATGGGAAGCTTCATGTTTCTCATCATTAAGTATGATATTCTTTTTCCAGTTGAAGAAGTTACCCTCTGTTCCTAGTTTACTAAGATTTTCTGTTATAAATCGCTGTTTTTCAGTGGTTTTTCGAAGTAAAAATTTACTTCTAACTCACATAAAACCTATTCTAGACTCAAATTTCTCTTCAGTGTAGCATACTCAGGGTTTATTTTTATTTTTATGGAACCTGAAACTCAACAAATATTATGATAATAACTACTTTGAAGGAAAAGAGCATGAGGAACTGATTGCTTCTTAAATGTACATTTCTGAAAGTTAGGTTTAAGGAAAGTTACTTGTTCATACTCATCTTCAGAAGGACAGAGGAATATAATACCTGAATATGAGAAAACCCAGATATGTTGATGATTAATAGAAATGTCTGAAGTAAAACTTCAATCAAAATATGGTAGATTCACTTTGGGAAATTCATACAAATAGATGAGGATGAATAAAAACGTGGCAACAAAGGAGCAGAATTGTATAATTATCCTACCAAAGCAGGGAAGCACTGAAGTTGACGTTGCAACTGAGGATATAGGAAACTTTTACAGGGATGGAAAAAGATTATATTCACCATTTGAAACTATTAACTTTCTATTTTTATTTAAATAATTTTATTTATTTATATATTTTTTGGCTTTGCTGGTTCTCCATTGCTGTGCAGGCTTTTCTGTTGTTGGGGTGAGCAGGGACTAATTTATAGTTGTAGTGTGTGGGATTCTCATTGTGGGGGCTTCTTTTGGTCCAGGACATAGGCTCTTGGGTGTGCTGTCTTCAATAGTTGTGGCACATGGGCTCAGTAGTTGTGATTCCCAGGCTCTAGAGCACAGGCTCAGCAGTTGTGGTGCACAGGCTTAGTTGCTCTGCAGCATGTGGGATCTTCATGGAACAGGGCTCAAACTTGGGTCTCTTGCATTGGCAGGTGGATTCTTTACCACTGAGCCCCCAAGGAAACCCAACCTATTAGCTATCTTAATTTCAAAGAATATTCTATGCCTTTTGAAGAGTATTATTTAGATAGAATTTAGCTATGAGGACTGTACATAGCAAAATTAGATTCTGGAGAAAATATTTTAAAAAATAATTGAACAAACATAAGCAATCTAATACTTGTAGTTAGGGCAGTCATTTTAAGTCAAGAATGTTTGCAGCTTTTTGGAATTAACTAATACAATTCTTGCATTCGTTATTCACTTTTAAATTTTTATATTTTGATGAAACAATAACCACAGTAAATCTTATACAACATAAGTCCTGCATATTTATAGTGGCAATCCAATTTGCAAGCAGAAAGGGTCTAATCTTGAAAGCCATTATTTTAGTATTTTTGCAGATGTTAGGCCTGAAAATGAACATTGTAGATAAATCTTTATGAATTGGATATGAATCTAATAAGGTTTTTAAAAGGTTTTTAATATCTGTCAATTAAAATGACAAATAACTTAAAAAGATTCAATACCACTAAAATGACATCAGCTGACAGCTGACAAGGAATCAAAAAGACACACCACCTACAGATACATTTAACAGAAGGCATTACAACCTGGAGCATTTTTGAGTACATACTGTTCAACTAGACAGGACTGTTATTTGCTGTGAGAAGTATTATGTTTCAAATAAACTTGAGCTCATAAGCATCATAAGAATATGTTACTTAGAAACTGCACCTAATATTTAGTATCAGTATTAAAAGCTGTGAAAATCAGACATGCTTATTCCTACTTTCATATTAGAAACCAGCTCAACAGAACTTATATCCTTTTTGGAACTTTATAGCCTTCAATTCTCTGTTCCAAAATCAACACTGGTGAAACATTTTTGAAATTCATATATGTATTATGTAATTTAGCAACCATGAATATAATGAACAAGACTCATTTCTCAAATTATTGAAAGTTACAGGGACATCTAGATATACATTAAAGTAAATATTAATTTACTTTGCATGCTACAGTCCATGGGGTTGCAAAGAGTCAGGCATGACTGAGCAATGGAACTGAAATATTAATTTATTAATTAGAGCTTTACCATCTCATATTTTTTGGCAATTGAAATCAAATAAACTATTATAGTTATACTTTCTAATTTGAATGACAGATAGCAAAATAAATATGATGCCAAAGAATTCCTTAGTATATAGTTGACATATAAGTTCAAATGATAGTATTCAAGATGGTTACATAGAGAGTTGGTTTCAATTTGAAATGTTACTATGGAAAATAACACTGGTAGTTATTTACTAAGTCTAGCTCACAGAGTGATCTGACTAGGCATATTTGTTTTTGTACTCCTTTTTTACTCCTAGTTGGTGAATCTTTTATATAATTTTTTAAATTTTATACAGTTTTGTTGAACATATTTTTGGAAATCTGATGCAGAAATAGAAGCAATCAATTGTTCTACCACACAAAAACAGAAGAGCACAGTTAACATGTTGGAGTACAATTTTTCAGTTTTCAGTCAATGTATAGCTTAGTTTGCCTTCCTTTTTTATGTATTGCCAGTCATTCTGAGTATAAAATTTAAGCTAATTTTTAAAATTTAAACTAATTTTTTATTGACATAACACCTTAGGTTCAGGTGTATAATAATGGTTCATTATTTACATATATCCTCAAATGATCACAACAATAAGTCTAGTTAACATTTATCACCATACATATTTACAAATGTTTATTTTTCTTGTCACAAGGACTTCTAAGATATACTGGAAAATCCTTTAAACTTTCATGAAAGGCAACAAGAAAGTCAAGTTGACAGAAATTGAACCTTGAAGATTTTTCTTGATTTTCAAACATGATTCTGGTCTAGATTATGGCTTTCCCAGGTCTATCTCTTGTCCTTAGGATTTTCTATACTTCTAGCTATCTCTCTGCCTAGGGGCTTTAATATTTAAATCTACTCATTTAGCATTTTTACTTGTCTCAAGTACAGTATCTGAATTCTTTGAATTATTTTATTTTTCTTCACTCAGGCCCATATAATCATAGGCATAACAGATTTCAAATGCACATATATATATGTGTATATATATATATATATATCATGATGGAAACAAAAATAATATTTCAGAAGCATAATGAAAAGAATGAGTACCTCAAGAAAATACATTCTATTAAAGAACAAAATATAGAATATTTTTTGCTGTTATGGCAAAATAGGTACATGTGAAAAATAAGCCAATAAAACACAACTGCAGGAGAGCTTTGAATTCATTTATTTCATAAATTCACTTCATAGATGATGATATTGATACCTCAGTTTTTTTTCCTGAGCTGTTCATGCCACCATTTGGTGGTAGACTCAGGATTCTAGTGATCAGCTGTTTGAATGTTATTGTTGTTTTGTTGTTGCTATTGTTTATTCTCAGATAACAAGTAGAATCAAATTGTTTGCATAACCAATGTGATTGAAACATAATTTTAAACCATTTTCCTGAGCTCTTATTGACATTTAGCTTATAATTTCTTTTTTGGTACATCATGATGTAAAAAAAAATAACTTTGACATTGGCAGAAATAATGTGATAATGTTGAAGAAATAAGAGAATATTTCCCCATTCCATTTAGTAGACCAAGGCAAATCTCACGATTCAGTGAGTCAAAAATTAGGTTAGTCATTTCAAAACTAAAGCACATTTAAAGAAAGAATGTGAGATTTTTCTGAATTCACTAGGCTCTAATCAGGCTGGAACAGCAAATAAGAGCATGATGTAGTCTTTAGAAATTCTATTAGCGGAAAGTATTAAATAAAATGAACAAATTGTGGTGTACATATACATTATAGTTCCATTTTGAAATTCTACAAAATGTGAACCATAGGCAATGGTAAGATCCATTTTACATTTCAGATATGTTGAAAGTGTGCAAAGTAAAGACCTGATTACTGGTCAGTAAACTTTTCAAATAGCATGTGCAAGAAATGGAATAAACCTGAGCTAAGGCCTTAAGATAGTAGGATTAATGTTACAGCAAAGTAGAATTGAGTAATGATGTAGAGGTTGGATATTTAGGACTCGTGCTCAAGAAAACTGCTTAACTCGAAGGTTCAGACCTGTGAGTGATACACAGGTATCACTGTCACACAGGTATGGGGACAAGAGTGCAAGGGAATGGGAGAAATTTCCTAGAGGTAAGCACGAAGAGTAGATAATATTACACAAAAATAAACAGTACCATAAAAGGGAGACAAATAGGACAAGAGAGAGGAGAATCAAAAGGAAGATACCACCCGAGTAAAGAGGTGGTTTAGCTTATGTCTTTAATGAAGACTGTGAGTCTCATCTTGTCGCAAGCGAAATGACACAAAGACAAAACACACAAGACACACAAGAGACAGACAATACACACTCCGGCCGGAGGAACAAAACCGTGCAAACAATTTGCAGTTTATTATTATAAAGCCCCCTAGGCAGAATTCCAGACTGCATGAATAAGCCTTTTCAGTACAGCGCAGGTGCATACATGTTATCGTACAGCAAGGGGAGTGAAATCCCTGTCTATTGCAGAGTCTGTCCAGGGCCCTTTTTTTTCTTCTTATCGCAAGAAGGGAATGCTCCCTTGTTTGCAAGGGACCAGACTCCTCGGCAGAATGCCTCGTTTGCAAGCACGTTCAGCTCAGGCAGAGAGACCCGTTTGCAGGCACATCTCCGCTTACCCTATTGTGGCTGTATTAACCCTTCACATCTTAACTCCTTTACTTCAAAACCTCTAATGTCTTTGAGAGCTCCCTTAGGCTTGAAAGTGCTTCCCTGGTGGCTCAGACAGTAAAGAATCTGCTTGCAGTGCAGGAGACCCAGGTTCTATCCCTGAGTTAGGAAAATCCTCTGGAGAAGGGAATGGCTACCCACTCCAGTATTCTTGCATGGAGAATTCCATGGACAGAGGAATCTGGCAGAGTATGGTCCATGGGGTTGTAAAGTCAGACACCACTGAGTGATTAACACTTTCAACACTTAGGCTTGAAATGCCCTACATTGTGTTTTGATTATTTGGGAAAAAGCTTTATACGTTGTTGTTTTATGTCTCCTGTGGAAAAAAAACTTCTGAGTCATGACTGGATTTACATTTGGGTATGGCAATTTCCTAAAGGAAATCAACCCTGAATATTTATTAGAAAGGCTGATGCTGAAGCTGAAGCTCCAGTACTTTGGCCACTTGCTGTGAACAGCCAACTGATTGAAAAAAAACCCTGATGCTGGGAAAGATTGAGGGCGGGAGGAGAAGGGGGTGGCAGAGGATAAGGTGGTTAAATATTATCACTGAGTCAATGGAAATGAATCTGGACACACACCAGGAGATACTGAAGGACAAGGAAGCCTGACTCATGGGATCACAAAGAGTCAGACATGACTTAGCAACTGAACACCAATAACATGGGGGCAGTGGTGTGCTTCACGCTATGTGACAGCCCTGCCTCAGTTGCTGGGGCTGACTGTAGGACAGTAGCAGCTGGTCTTCTTAGCTGGACTCTCAGTATATAAGGACATGCATAAATCATCTGTCCCAGAAATACTCCTTAGGGGAACATCTTGTGAAGACAAATTAGGATAAATGCCTAACTGCAAAACTACTAGATCAAATTAATGTGCATTTTATAATTGACTAAATATTATAAATTGGTTTCTATAAATGTTAAATCTATTTATAATCCAAAAATTGAATAAGATGTGATAATTTTCTCACACTCATCAACTCTGATCAATATGAAACTGTAAAATATTTACAATATGACATGAAAAATGGCATATATGGGTTTGAAAAAATTAAATTTAATGATGGTGAGCATCTTTACAAATATTTGTTTTCCTTTTGTGTCTTTCTCCTAGAAACTGCTTTTTATAAGCACTGAAATATAAAAATCAAAGCTATTTCCAACAATTCAGGATAAAATGAAATTAAAACAGAAAGTCCTCCAATATGTCTCTCTCTTTCTCCAGATGACCCTTGAATAATGCAGTTTGAACTGCCCAGGTCCTCTTACAAGTCGCTACTTCTGAATAAATACACAGTCGTATGATAAGGTGCTTCAGTCGTAGCCAACTCCTTGCAGTGCTATGGACTGTAGCCCACAAGGCTCCTCTGTCCATGCGATTCTCCAGGCAAGAATAATGGAATGGGTTGCCATGCTCTCCTCCAGGGGATCTTCCTGACCCAGGGATCCAACCCGTGCCTGTTATGTCTTCTGCATTGTTATGTCTTTACCTGTAACATTGCCTGGGAAGCCCTAAGTATACTGTCAGTCCTCTGTATTCATGGGTTTCCCCTTTAGGGATTCAACAACCAACCAAGGGTTGAAATTTCCATCTGTCATTGGTTGCATCCCTGGATGCCAGTTCCAGAATATGGAGGGCTAACTGTGGGACTTGAGCATCCATGGATTTCGGTGTACCATGGGGGCTCCTGGAACCAGTCCCATCCTCACAGATACTAAAGGACTCACAGATACTAAAGGACTTTTGGATATGTGTATGTATAAATATACATGATATATGTAACTTTACATATTAGATTTTTTAAATATTAGACTTTGTTTTCTGGAAGCCCTTTTAGGTTTAGAGAAAAATTTAATGGAAAGGACAGAGAGAGACTTCCATGGCAAGTCCACTGGCTAAGACTCTCCTTCCACTGCAGGGGGCATGAGTTAGATCCTTGGTGGGGAACTAATATCTCACATGCCTCATAGCATAGATAAATAAATAAAGAAAGTGAAATAAACATTAAAAAAAGAAATCCCCAAGAATTCTCATATCCATCCACCCCCCACCACACATACTGTTATCCATATTAACATCTTGCACTGTGTGATACATTTTTTACAGTTAATGAGCCAGTATTGATACATTATTATTAAATGTCATTCATAGTTTACATTAAGACTCACTGTTTGTATTAATATATTCTGAGTTTTGATAAATGATTAATGCCATATATCTACCATTACAGTATCATATAGATTCATTGCCTTATAAATCCTCTGTGCTCTGCCTATTCATCCATTCATCCTCCCCCAAACTGCTGGCAACCACTTATTTTATTGTCTCCATATTTTTTGCCTTTTCCAGCATTTCATATAATTGGAATCATATAATATGAAGATTTTTCAGAATGACTTGTTCATTTAGTCCAGAACTACTTGCTTCATTTAGTCATATACATTTAAGTATCTTCAGTTTATTTTTATGGCTTCATAGCTCATTTGCTTCCAGTACTGAATACTATTCCATTGTACAGATATACCACAGTTATTTATCCATTCATTTACTCAAGGACATTTTTGTATCTCCAAATTTTTATCAATTATGAATAAAGCTATATAAATAGTTGAGGACAGATTTAGTGTGAGTATCAATTTTCAATTCACTTGTACATAGCAAGGAGTTTGATTACTGGATCTTTTGGTAAGAGTATGTTTAATTTTGTAAGAACTGCCAAACTGTGTTCCAAAGTGTCTGTACTATTTTGCATTTTCACCATCAATCAATGAGCGTTCCTGTTGCTTCACATCCTTACTGGCATTTGGTATTGTCATTGTTTCAAGTTTTAACCATTCTATTAGGAATGTAGTGATATTTCAGTATGAGTTTAGTTTGGGATTACCTAGTGATATATGATATGGAGCATCTTTTCATATGCTTATTTGTCAATTGTATCTTTTCTTTGGTTAGTTGTCTGTTCAGATCTTTAGCCCATTTTCTAATTGAGTTATTTGTTTTCTCATGGCTGAGTTTTAAGAGTCTTTTGTATCTTTTGGATACCAGTCTTTTATGAGATATACATTCTGTAAATAGTTATTTCCAAGTAGGTAGCTTACCTTTGGAGGACAAGAATATTTTTACTTTAATTAAAAAAAAAATTATTTGAATCCACCTTTTGGTGTTGTGTCATAAATGTCATCACCAAACCCAAGGTCACCTAAATATTCTTATATGTATGGTTTTTAAAAATTATTTTTCTCTGTAATTGTTCCTCTTCCTGCTTTTGAGTATATAATATTTCTAATATGTCTTTGAGAATTTTAATTCATAATTTTTAAAAGTTATCTTCTATTCCCAAGTTGTCTCTGCTACATCAAAGTTGACTTCTCAGTTAGATTTATCAAGTAGACTTCAGGTTTTTATCTTTTGAATGACTTGTGTTCCAAACCAATGTGATATGTCCTAGTTGTTTATTCAATTCCTGAATGAATGACTAGGCGGGATTTCACAACAGTTAAGGGGAACTTCCTGTGCTCCAATAATCATAATACTGTTTTTTCAAAACTTCTTTCTTCCTTCCTTGGTGGGAAATGTCATGAAAACAAAAGCAGGGTGTGAGGGCCCATCTCTTTTA